>NC_060138.1:1023282140-1028282140 GCF_021461385.2 Schistocerca piceifrons | reverse complement strand
GCGACTATGTAGAGAAGTAGGTGGAAGGTGTACCTAACTGTTGCAAATAAAACGTTTCTGGTTTTCACTGTGGTTTGCATTTCGCGAGCGATCGAAACTTACTTTCTGGACAACCCTCACAGTAGCATTAACAAATTAAAGAGTGGTACAGGGAGTATTAGTACTGCTAGTATTGTTAATGACAACTAACATCAATGATCTGCTAGAGGGTTGGTAAACGATAAATGTAAGAAAGACAAATTTAACAACAATGTGTTTAAAAATGTGTGAAATATTATGGGACTAACTGCTAAGGTCATCAGTCCCTAAGCTTACACCCTACTTAACCTAAATTATCCTAAGGATAAACACACACACCCATGCCCGAGGGAGGACTCGAACCTCCGCCGGGAGCAGCCGCATAGTCCATGACTGGAGCCCCTAGACCGCTCGGCTAATCCCGCGCGGCAACAATGTTAACCACATTGCTTCCCCTAGAAGAATTACGAGCGATGTATAGTACTATTTTATCAAAATGTAAAAAAGAGAAAAATGCCGCAACTGCCAGGACATAATTTCCATTCCTTCTGGGTCATTATAAAATGTGAAGAGACGTCTAAAATGGATCAGGAAACCAATCAAAATCACAATCAATTGATGCATAAATTCTGGAAATCATTTCTCGTGTACCGTCCTCACCAACGTCTGCTTTCACCTCCGGCGAACGTATCCTACTCGAAAGGGAAATTGAGTCTCAAGCTGTATCCAGCCCATCGGTGTCTTTAGGTTCCTGACCAAGTCCTGATTTATTTTCTTTTGTGAAGCGCTCACCTCCAACTGCTTTTCATTTACAACAACCAATAAGTAAACTGGCTAGTATTATAAAACTGCTCAAATTAAATAAAAGTATGGCAGCAGATGCACAGCTTTTAAAAATGATGTGCAGAGAGCGGCATACTTTTACTATAGTTGAATATTCGAAATTTATGTACTGCTTTGTTCAAATTATAATTTATTAAGCCGAAAAATGTTGCCAAACTCTCTAACACCCGGTTTGTATCACGAGTTATTTGATGAAATTAAAAATAATTTGGTCGCCGCAAAGGCAGTTTGCCTTAATTCTGATACATGGACGAGTGTAAATAATATTACTTTCTGTGCACTCACAGCAGATTTCGTAAATGAATGAGTGATCTAGAGTCATACCTTATAGAGTGCTCACAATTCGAAGATAGGTACACGGCAGGAAACATCTCAACTGGGTAAGGTCTGTTATCACCAAATATGATATCAATCTTAAAATCACTTACATAATAACAGACAATGCGTCAAATACGAAATTAGCACTAAAGTCATACCTTTTACAGTGCTCACAATTCGAAGACAGACACGCGGCAGCAAACATCTCAACTGGTAAAAATCTGTTATCGCCGAATTTTAACCCTTTGTAGGGTTATTATAATTTTTTCAACTTTTTAGATTGACTAATATGGTGGTACATATGTGTACCACGACGACTAGTCTGTAAATGGGCAGTGGTACATATACGTACCAGCAGGAGTAAAGTACAAGACAGGTTTCAATAACAGTCATATATGTGCATGATCTTAGATTATAAATTTCCAAGAAAGGTTTCAAACAATTTGCAGAAACTATAACAATAAACTTGAATTATTATTGCACTGATTTGTGAAAAGGTGCAAGCCACCCTTTACAAAGCCCTACTTTGCAAGTATTGCAGCACAGTGTACTACGTTTTTGAATTTTGTTTGTAGTATAGTAAGCACTCCTTCGTCTGCTACCAACTTCAGGAAAATGGATGCCAGTATTAGCAAAAAGAACAGTGTTCACAACAGTCTTTCTACCAGTAGGAAAATTTCTTTGGCAGACGGATGAATTTCCTGGTGAATATCCACTTTTCATTCTGGACGTAAAATCTGCAAGTAGCTCATTTGTCAACTGTGAACGAAATTCTAGTTGAGCCATCCACATTTTGTTATCCTGCAGTCTACAATTCTCTCGATAAATAATGTAGCTGTTAACAATAGTAGCATCAAACAGGTAATAAAATATTTTCATCCACCACCTTCGTGACTTCCAGCCCACACTGTATACGGCCATGTATTAGTCGAATTTATCGACACCACTCATATACATACTGTAGGATGTCACTGCAACGGGACACGAAACTGTTTCTTTCATACCGTGATGCCTGGTACTCTGGACAGTTGCCTCGTCAGAGGTATTGTGCATTGAACTTGCTACACATGCTGCCTTCTTCCCCCTGTCCATCCAATTACATACTGACACGTCACCTGACTGCGTGAAATCACTTTCGGATTGTTTGAGTAAACGGTCTTCCTTCAGCAGTGATTTTGGAAAATATTTCCTATTCGACCTAATTGTCCCACAGGAGAAAAGGTTCGAAGCCAACAGGCGTTTTAGAAGAGGAAGAGATGTAAAAAAATTATCGAAGTACACACATTATCCCAAATTTTGAAATGGCTCTACTAGATCAAGAAACACTCTTTCACCTAAGTCGACCGTAATTTCCTCAGAGCCCGAGATACCGGTGTATAGTGAAAATCACATCATATAACCTGAAACTGCACATGCAGCAACCCACACTTTGAAGCCCCTCATTATAGGTTTCATAGGCATGTATTGCTTTAGGGTACTAGTTCCTTTGAACCTGGATCATGCTTTCGTCTACATAAATGTGTCTAGACGGATAGAACGAACCTTGGAATGATTTCTGTAAAAAGCTTATTAGAGACCTTATTTTTTAACAATTTATCAAATTGTGGTGTGTTACGAGCTGGAGCTTTCGAATTATCGCTTAGATGAATACGTCGAATAAGTTTCAAAAAACGATTCACTGACATCACACTGGCAACCCTTTCCACCTGAAAATTTGGAATCATTTGATCAATAGAGCCAAATGCTTGGTAACTTACGAAAGCCCATTATTACAAGAATGCCACAGAAAGCTTTCATTTCTTCTGTTGCAGTACAGAGATTTGTAACCACTGTGTGATTGGCATAGAGATTGGATTGTTGCACGATAACTTTCAAAACATGAGATGTAAAAAATACAAAAATATTTCACCTGGCTTGTGCGTTTATTTTTGAACCATAAGGTTCGTGAAATTGTATGCTATTTAGTGGACAAAAATGTGTGCTTGGACCAAGAGAACAGTTCGTCAGAATCTGAGTCTGAATCAGAACTGGGAAAACTATTATTCTGAAAACTTCGAATTTCTTCCTGACTTACTAACTCGTCTCGCGAAAAATAATTGGGATCGGTAACTGAATGGTCTGACGAGATATCGTCATCACTTTCGTTTACAATTTCTGTGAAGTTTGATTGACGTGCAGATGTTCTGTGTTGCTGTGAATGTCCAGCTGCTGTGGATGGAGATGGTAACGTGCGGGTTTTGCATGGTGATCCATGGACTATCACTGGCAGTTAATCTTCGGCATCATCATCGCCTCCTTCTTCTGACTCGTTCACGTGATCGTCGGTATACGAATTGAGTAGATCTTCCACTTCTTTATCCGTAAGTCCCTTCATTATCCGAAAGGAATGTAAAGCCATTTGTTACTACGCTGTATTGTTGATAACCAAATACTATCAAGCGTCAGGCTCTTTGTTGTAATTGTTGATCAAACTGTATAACGTGAAATAAATAGTTTGAAAGATAATTGAAAATATGAAATAAAAATAAAGTAAAAATCTTAGCGGAGACATGCTTCTGAGATTTCTGTTGTGGCGCGAAATTTTCGTAGTGTTATTAAAACTGCTTCAGTATTATCTTTCGGGAAACATGTTCCTAACAACTGATTATCAAAGTATAAAGCCAAAATTCTATAGCTCTCGGCAGTACGTGAAATTCATTCAAACTAAAAGCGGAAATGGTAAAAAATTCAAGTAAAGAGCCTCCACTTTCATGTAGCTCGTTGTGATACAAACTTATTTTTCTTGAAAAACTATCAAATAGTCAAAAATTAAGGTCGTAAGCCAACTTATTTTACTGTCACATTGTTATATTGTACTTACAGGTGCTGAACTGCAATCACTCTTCTTGTTTTTGCCGGAAAATTCACAAAAGTTGCAACAGTTGCGAAGCAACAGCGGAAGTAAAGGCCAGTGGTACACATGTGTACCGATCGAAGACAGTCATTGCGCCACCTATAATACCGTTTTCAAGAGCACTTAATGTTGTCTAATGGATACTATATTGTGTTTAGAAGGCACTGAGTAAGCGGTACACTGTTGTACTGGAAACGATTGGGAAACAGAATTTTTTTAAGAAACATGGTACATTATTGTAACATGCCCTATAAAGGGTAAATCACTGACACAATAACAGAAAATGCCTCAAATATGAAATTAGCTGCAGTGCTTCTCAAACTTCCACATATCCCACGCTTTGCACGTTCTTTAAATCTCACTGTACAACACGCAATTCAGAAGTCCATATAGAAAAAAGTTGACGAAGTCGAAAGTGCTGTAATGTTTTTCAAGAAGAGTTCACTTGCGTTAAGCAAACCTGCTGAAATGCAAGAAAATTTAAAAAAAGACAGATTGAAGCTAAAACAGGATGTCCCCAGCAGGAGGAACTCTACTTACGAAATGAAGCAAAGGTTTACTTCATATGAAGATCCCATAATTTCTTACCTCGCTATTTTAGATGGAAAATCGGTCACCTTAACCTTAAAAGTTGAAGAATGGGAGATAATGCAACAGGCTTTACAGATTTCGACGAGGTAAGCAAAGAGGTGTCCTCAGAGGAAGACTCAAGTTCAAAAACTAAAATCTTGCCATGATTAATGGAACAGCAACTAAAATCACTTAAAGACAAAAGTAAAGAAAGTCCTCAAGAAGTAGTCATTGGTTGATAATTTGCTTAGGGTTATCTGAGTGGTTTAAGGTTATCTCCAGAAACGAATCGACTAGTCAGGTAACGTTTCCTGATCCACGATTCAAAAGGCAATGATTTTCAGACGACAAAACATTTCAGGATTGCTGTATGAAGGTTACGCTAGAAATGATTGCCTTGATTGTTCAACAATAACAAACACAGCTCATCTTTCAACCAGTTAGCACCGTAATGCGTGAGACTTCTTCAACCGGGGATGAGTTCGATGAAACTATTAGACAGCTCCAAACAAGTCAGACCCGAAAAGTGTGGCAGTTGTGGCACTGGACAATTAGTTAGCTAAGGGATATCTGCATAGAAACAGTAAACCCTTAAACTGGTGGGAAACAAGAAAACTGCAGTATCCAGCGTTGTATCAGTTGGTTCTAAAACTATTATATATCACAGCAATGTCAGTGCCCTGTGAACGAATCTTTCAAATATTTTCAACAGCAGTACAAATATGCACTGAGAACAGAAACAGCAGGTGAAATTTCATTTATAAATCACAATATTGATTACAATAAGGTACTGGAAATGACTGGAAATGGCGACTGCAGATATACTTTATGACTGGAAATGAAGACTGCAAAAAATGGCTCTGAGCACTATGCGACTTTACTTCTGAGGTCACCAGTCGCCAAGAACTTAGAACTAATTAAACCTAACTAACCTAAGGACATCACACACATCCATGCCCGGGGCAGGATTCGAACCTGCGACCGGAGCGATCGCTCGGCTCCAGACTGTTGAGCCTAGAATGAAGACTGCATATATACTTTAATTACAGTTATGTTATAACTTGTTTGTTGTATTTTTTCCAACAAAAGTACCAAAATATAACGCGAATCTTTCCTAAATTTTTCCACTTAATTAAAAATATTTACGATTTTGTTTTAATATTTATTTTTTTCAGTAACTGAAATTTAAAACTTTTGCATCTCAGAACTACTAGTGACGTAACACAAAATTATTATTCGCCTTTATATGTTCTTTCAAAACAGCGCAAAATCAGATAAAAATACAGGCTTAGTGACCTGAATTAAAATGGCAGTGTGCTTTCCTTTTAATTATTTTTGTGAGTGAATGGTGAGTGGTGCGTAATGAAAAAGAACTTTCACATTCCAGTGAGCGACCAGTTCTGATCCTATCCCGAAACTAGCAGTTTTGCTCATCTCTACACAAAACCAAGCAGTTTGGCTAGTGGATGATGATGATGAGGTCCCATACTCTGAGGAGCGTAGGGGACGATGTGGGAGACTCGCACCGGAGGTGGTTTGCCATCGCCTTCCTCCGACCGTAATGGGGGTGAATGATGATAATGACTTTGATGATAATGACTTTGATGATAATGACTTTGATGATAATGACTTTGATGATAATGACTTTGATGATAATGACTTTGATGATAATGACTTTGATGATAATGACTTTGATGATGATTATGATGATGATGATTATGATGATGATTACGATGATTATGATGATGATGATGATGATGATGATTACGATGATGATGATGACGATTACGATGATGATGATGACGATGATGATGATAATTATGATGACGATGATGATGATGATAATAATTATGACGATGATGATGATGATGATGGAAGCGATGCTAAGTCACGCTCCACCAGACCCGAATTGGTCAGCAAACTAGACATGAGCATACCCAGCCCTTTGCTGCGTGTCACAGGATGGGTTGAGAGTTGTAGATGCAATAACAACGAGAATATATTACGATACAATGATGGTTTTAACACTCGAGGGGAATTATGCAGTAACAATAATGCATATAAAGAGAAAATAGAAGAGATGCTGTCAATGTGATAGTGGAAGAAATTCCTACTATTGTTATGATGGATACAGGTGCCATGGAAAATGTTATGGACAGCAACTTTTGTAATAAAATTCGTGAGACACAGCATATAGCCAACTTACCAGTTCAGAACTGTTGGGTTTCGGGAGCTATTGTCAGGAGCAGATCGAGTTACATTTCGGAAACGGAGCAATGAAACACGCATTCCTATTATTGAAGGGATTATCTGCGTCATGCATACGCAAGCTAGATTTTTTTATATGAGGGGAACAGTGTCATTGACCTCTCTTGCGGAAAGAGAATTTCGACGGTTAATGGTAAAGAAGTAATTGTGTATCTGTTAAAAACAAAAGCATTGCATGGCAGATACTGTCATGGTAATAGAATGAGAATTGTACAGAGGAAATTGCATTCATAACAAAGTGACAATTGCAGTGACTCAGCGCAACACAACACGCCGAATTGGCCCAATTGTAGACGAAGTACAGTCAAGTCTCTTCAGACAAACCTGGGATAATCGAGAGATACCAATGCAATATGGAGATAGTTCCGCACAAAATCTACTGCACTACTACATAACCCAAAAGCACAAAACGCGAAGCCATGAGGCAAGAGATACGAGAGATGCTGAATTGCAAGTAATCGAGACATGTTTTTCACAACACGGTAGTCCTTTGCTGACAGTAATCGAACCTAATGACAAGTGTGCTTGATTGCTGACACATCAAAAATAAAGAAAATTATTCTTCCAGTATGAGTGACGCCTGAAATGCTTGAAGAATTAAAAAAAAATATGGAGTACGATATTTAACTAGTGCAGAGCTCGGCGTTTCATATTTGCAAATTTTATTAACACAGAATTTCCATAAATATACAGCTTTTCTTTTCGGAGGTCTGAGTTACCAATTCAAAGTACTTCTTTTCGGACTGAATGTTGGCGCTGGTGAGTTCATTATAGCACACTGTATGGGGCCAGAATTTCTGGACTTACAGGGGAGGAAACAGAGAAACATGTGGCTGAAGTCTTTACTTCGTGAATACAGAATGGCAGCATACCAACCTGCTGGAACAAAGAAAACGTAATCTTATTACATAGGAAGGGAAGTAATCACGATCTGAAGAACTACCGCCCCGTTAGCTTACTTTCTCTTATATGTAAAGTGTTCACTAAAGTACTGATAAATCGCATTAAAATGCTAGTGGAGACTACACAGCCCATAGAGCAAGCTGGATTCCGCAGTGGTTTCAGTACAATTGACCATATAAACGCACTGCGTGAGGTAATTAGTCGAGCCAATGACTATGAAATGCTACCATGCGTAGCCTTCATTGACTTCGAAAAAGCCTTTGATTCTGTCAGCCACACTGCAGTCCTACAAGCAATGGCCGAGCAAGAAGTGGAAACAAAATATATAAACATATTGTGCAACATTTAGGACACGTCTATAGCATCTATCAACATACGAAAAAAAAGTGCGAATTTCCCTTTGGAAAAGGAGTAAAGCAGGTCGATCCTATATCTCCGAAGTTATTTACAGCAGTTCTCGAGATGGCTACGTCCAAAATTATTTGGAACAACAGATGAATAAGGATAAATGGTAAAAGGCTCACCAACCTGATATTTGCTGATGATATACTGGTTCTGGAAATGGAGTGCTCTATAAAAGACTTAACAGATTGTTGTCAGGAAGTTCGACTTAAAATAAATCACTCAAAATCTAAAGTTAAGCATAATAAGTGAGTAGCTGCAGGACAAGTAAAACTGAAGGGCAACATCCGAAACAACATCACACAGTACGTTTATCTGGCGCAATTAATTGACACAAAAGGGGAAATGAAAACTGAAATTTTTCGTTGAATTAAACTGGGTTAGAGGTCTTTGGGGAGGAATACGACAGTTGTCAAATCTAACATGCCAGTCTACTTAAAGAAGACAGTTTTTGATCAATGCGTCCTACCAGTTTTAGCGTATAGGTGTGAAACTTGGATATTAAATAAATTTTTCAGAAGGAAACTTAGAACTGTTCAGAGAGCTATGGAAAGGTTGATGTTAGGTCTCACTAAGAAATACTGGCAAAAAAGTGAAGACATACGAGCAATAACAGGAGTAAAAGATGTTATAGAACGGGTTAAGACTCTAAAATGGCAGTGGGTAGGACATATTGCACGAACGAAGGACGGAAGATGGACAAAATCAGTTTTAGGGTGGACTACCAGAGAGTAACGAAGACCACCTGGGAGACCACCTGATCGCTGGGATAAGGAGCTCAGGAAAGTTGCGGGCTTCAACTGGCAGAAGACAGCAGCGGAGAGAGATGCATCGAAACACTTCTTAAAAATGTATTAAATAACTTAATGAGGCTATTTTTTGTATAGATTGAATTATCTGAACAATAAATAAATAAATAAATAAACTCGACTGAAAATCAAATTTACACCGAAGAAAATCCATCAGTAAACAACACACATAGAAATGTTTCACACAAAAAAGATCATGGAATCCAACGTAACACAGGAATGGGAAAAACAATCACCAATTCATCAGGGGAAGAATTCATAAAAAGATCATACAAAAAGCAAAAGAACTAATATCACGGAAAATGAACGCTAAACACCCTTTGTGGGACTCAAAGTGTGAAAACCCACTCAATAGTAAAAATTCCCCAGAAAGCCTATGTTGTTTCCAAAAATGAGGAAAACAGTCAGAAAAACTTATTAGGAAAACGAAACGAAAGTACGTGAAGGAGCAGCTGGATACTATAGAGGTAAACTTCCGCAACCACAACACGAGAGAATTCTACAAGACACCTCGAAATTTGTGCCTCAGGAAACGAGATGGAAAACTAGAACTATCTAACCAAGAGAACTATCAAGAACTGGCACGTTATTTCTCCGATCTCCTTAATCGCACTGAACCTGTAACAAGATTTCCAGTACAGAACTGTACCTCCACCGAACCAGAATCACTCCCACCAACATGTGAGGAGATCAACAAACACATAATTAAACTAAAAAACAACCATCAGGTGAAGACTGCATCATTGCAGAATTACTAAAGAACCTTGGACCAAAGCCACTAAAGGAACTTACGCAAATAGTCTACCACTGGCAAACAGAAAAACTCCCTGACGACGGGAAATATACACTTATCCATCCACTGCACAAGAAAGGAGATACGACGAATGTGAACAACCACAGAAGAATCTCCCTGCTACAAGTCACCTACAAAATTATCAGCATGCTTACTCCAGAGAACACAAGAACAGTAAGAACACAAAATTGGTGAATACCAGGCAGGCCTTCGCCCATATCGTTTATGCACAGAACAATTCCTCAGTCTGAAAATAATTCCAAGATACAAGACCATCAGGAATCCGCCAATCATTTGCACCTTCATAGTTTTCAAGAAAGTGTATGATTCTGTTTACCGACAATCCTTGTTCAACGTCTTACAAGAACAGGGACTCGACCCAAAAACAAAACGAATAACCAGACAGACATTAGCTAACACAACACAAAGTTAAATTCATGGGTGAAATCTCTGATCCCTTCATGATCAAAACTGGGGTGCGACAAGGTAACGGATAATCCCCACTGGACAAAGTAATGAAGGAATGGGATAAAGAACTGAAAAGTCAAGGGCTCTGGAAACCAAAATGACTACGAAGATACTGGGACAAAAAAGAAACATCAAACCTAGCTTTCGCAGACGACATGGCCATATTATCAGACAACGAAGCAACAGCAACCAAAAAAATAGAGGTACTAAAAGAATGCGTGGAAAAAGTTGTGTAGGGAAGCAGCCTACTTACGCCGTAGTAAATTCACATCAGTCTTTCCATTGTGTGCCAGCCAGTCCGTTGTAACTAGCTCTGACGTCATAAATGTTGCGCAATACTTTAAAAATCAAGTATATAATCTAAAATGTTTCTAGCATGTCAGGAATAATACTAAATTAATATGTGTTGAATATCAGTTCGATAACTTAAACCATTTTCGAAATTTGGACGTTTTTCTGTAAAAATCATTGGCGCAACACAAAAGAGCTAGAGACTTCAAAGTTTATAATTCGATTCCTCTTTCATAATAATTTAATAAAAACAGTACTTTGGATTTCACAAATTAAAATTTTAGTTGAAATTCAATGTTTTCTGGTTTTTGTCTTAAAACTTAAGGAAGCGAGATAGATTAAGTAGGCTAATAAATAAGACTAGGATGTTTATATTTAAGAAGGTTGGAGATCCGCTATAACTATGAAGATGTGAGAAGTTTCATTTGAATACCTATAAAACTATAGCGATAGCGTATCTCCAAAGGGCCAGTTCAGAGCTCGTCTACTGCGTGCAGTGTAATTAAATTAATTCTCTCGCCCAAAATATTTAACTTAGCCACGTCAAAATTTTATTATCAATACTTAACTGTGTGCTGAATGCACATTTAAATTAAGAGCTTCATCGGCCATCAGCAAAAGAAGCTATGATTTATTGGTAACCTAAAGTGGTGCATTACTAGCCCAGCGGCTAGTCGGGAGAGCCGATTTGATTCAGTTTGCGTATGTCGTATTTTCACGTGCCGCCGCGGGACAGACATTCTACCAATTATTTAGCGTGGTGTTTGATGAACCTAATCATCAAATTATGGCGAGCATTCATTTAAACATTTAATTTGGACATTTATAGTTGCATCAGCGCATTAGACTCTGAACTGATCTGTTAGATGGTGTGGATTCTTTTGTTATCATCTGTGACTTTCAGAATACAGAACGTTTTTTCAAGACTGTTTTTGATTACAAATCCCGGACAATCTCCTAATTCCTCAGAGCTATAAGCTGTAACTATAAGTGTATTCTCAGATGAAGTGGGCACTAGGAATTCTAATTACAGGCTTCACGTTTTGCAAATCACTTCCTGGTTGCCAATATTGTAGTTAGAGAGCCAGTGTTGAGAACGGCGGAAGACAGCATAAATAACATTCTAAATAATAGGAACATTATAAACAATTAATTCTATCCGCCGCCCCACAGTTGGGCTGCAAATCTCTTTCGAGAAATCTGAATTTTTCTGCTCAAAATTAAACATAACGAAATTAGACACTAAATATGTCAAAATAAACAGAGTTGCACACTTCAAGTATCTAGGTGAAATCCTTGAACCTACAGGAGGAGAAAAAATCGTACCGAAGACTCGACAAGACACAGCATGTATATAACGAAAAAATGCATGACCATTCAAACAAAAGTCAGACACCAAAATACAGTAATCAAGCATAAAATACAGTATGCAAGTGAGATGCTAAGACACCATACTAAAACTGACATGGAAAGCATACTGAAGGAATAAAGGAAAATCACTAGGAAAATTCTCGGCCCAAAGTCGACAGAAGAGGGATACATATTACACATTAGGAAAACTATAGAGAAGATGTCAAACATAGCAGTGAATGTCATAAAAAGAAGGTTGAAGTTCTACGGGCACATCAGGCTACCACCAAAACGACTCACCAAGAGAATTCTAACATACATACAAGAGGTCGAATCAACAACACGATGGATCACACAAGTCAAAGTGGACCTGGAAGCAACAAAAATCGATCAAATAGAAACTGAAGGCAGGAATGTATACAGGGACAAGATACACAACTGAAGGTAGGAAGGGACTCCATGGAGAAAAAAATCAGAGAATCGTTGAACATCAGAAAGAATACTCAAATGAGACAGAGTGCCTTACGGGATTCTACAGGGTCTCGACGCAGTATTATATATATATATATATATATATATATATATATATATATATATATATATATATATATATTGTGTGTGTGTGTGTGTGTGTGTGCATTTAAAACAGTTTAAAAATGAAAAGGGGAAAAAAACACGAAGACAAAATCTGTAAGCATCGGGTATATGGTTACATAATGAAGTCAGATGGTAGATTACTACCTTAATTACTGTAAATAAAAAAAATGAAAATATGTGATCCATTGGGGTGACACAGCAAGCCAAAAAAAAGGAAATTTATCGTGAAGTGATTGCTTACCTGATTCGGTCATGAACAGTGAAGTGTGGACCGAATCCGATGGCCGATGCTGCTATGGACGGACTTTTAAAGTAAATTTAAGAACTTCTTTGATCACAAGAGAGGTCGTTTCGGGAGTGCAAACACCGCATACGCGATTAGCAACGTAGCGCATTTGGGAATGCTGTTACCGGCCACAACGACACGGACGTCAGTGACAACCAGTTGTCACTTCTAAAATCTACGTGCATGAACAGTACAATGATGATCAATCTGAGAACTACGATTAAAACTGAACAAACAAGGACACTATAAAAAGAGTTTGTGTTGGTGATTGTTGAATGTATAAACACTAATAAACAAAAGACTTAATATCTCACCATAACAAAAAAACTGTTGGTGTAAAAATAAATATCAAAGGACATTGACTTTTAATATGCATGTTAACGTTCATAGAGCAAAGTAAAAAGGAATTTTAAACTGTTTCAGAGCAAAAACGTGCATTAACACTACTTTTCTGTGTCTATGATAAGATGTGCTGTAGAGAGCTTATACCGCCGTACAAATTTTGGATGCAAGCAAACCCTGTGAGTGACCGTTCGGAATGGTGAAGGGAGATTAACCGAGCGGTCTTGTTGACGGCAAAACGTGACTGCATGGCGTCGCCCTGATGACGTCACAGCAACGCACCTACTCAAGGCGCTCGTTTCACGGCAGCGGTTGGAGATTTTCGACTCCACATCACAAAAATATAAAATCTTATGTAAGATAGAAACTAAAAACCTAAAAGCAAGGTTTCTCATCATAGTCATGTTGATACGCAAACGAATAACAGACTTCGATTGTGAAAATTTTAAAAAACTCAGTACAATAACTATTAAATTTATTAAAAATTATAGACTTGAATATTGAAATATGACAACAGAACTTAAACAAAACATAGTACACGATATTTTTCGAATTAACCACGAAAATCTTTACTTGTATTTTAACAAACTGATGAGTTATTCTATAGCGTTTGTCAATTTTATATAACTGTATAATTTATTCAAAAACTTCAGAAGGGGGTTTTCCGGTCCGTTTTCCTGCTATCCCTCTCGCGAATAGGTGAAAGAAACGAAATTTATCCAGACCAGAGTACAATTCCGGACTTCCTTAGCGAGCCAACAAACGTTCAAACTCTGCTGCACAACAAGTCATTTCTGACAATTTGTGCAGCCGAAATAAAACGTTTGTGTTGTAACTAAAAAAAACTGTGCCCAGTCGCCACTAGTTGACTTCAGCTGGATTCTGGACTTGAGGTGTTCGTGAACCATAATTTCCCGAATTGGAGGGGGGGGGGCAGTGAAGACTGTATTATAGGGAGAATATAATATATCACTTTTTTGTAAATTTCAAAGTTCAAATTTATGTTATTCAGAGGAGAGTAGTTTTAATCCACCAATTGTGTATTTCGAAAAACACCAAAGACAATATGCAAATGTCATTTTTTAAACTAAAATGAGGAAGTATCGTCTTCCTTTTCTGATATTCACTATTTCCTTAGTGAATAAAGGTAAGTGTAATTGCTCTGTGTAAGTTTTAGTTGTTATTAGATAATAGTTGTTAACTTCGATTTCAGAAGTTGTTTGGAAATCATATGTAGAATTCTTTAGTTGGTCACATTAATTTGTTACGTCAGTTTCTTCATATTTCAGAAAAATATGTATCAGCTTTGTGCATCCATTTTTGAGAGCAGAATGCTGTGTCTAATCTTGTCTTTTAGACATTACTTATATATAAAATCGAACCTGTACATGTATTCTTCATGTACGAACTAATATTTGTCACCACATGTTTTTTACGCGGAAAACAATACAGTGTCGTCGCGGTGAAAGAATACTTTCAAACAGTAGAGAATTACGATAGCCGCCGTAGTCTGATACATCATGTGATGAGAATAGTACGATAAAAAGTACACCAGTGTGGTTAAAGTCAGTAATTCACCTTTTATGTGATGTATGTTACATTCATAACTGCATGGTACCATCGCACTGTTAACTTATTTTTCATTTAGCCAACCATTCTTAAACGCAATGCACACGTTTTTATAATGTCCAGATATTTTTCCAAACTTCTATTCTGTCATTAAGGAAACGTTACCATAGACTACCATAATAGTTAACACAGCACAGACTATTATTTACTCAAGTTTCCTACAAATCATACATTTATGTCACTGAATCTAGCGATGTCGATGTCCTCACCTGCTTTGTCACTCTCCATATATTCAACTTGATTAAGTAATCTGTGAATGTAAGAATCATCGTTCGTACCAGTATTTATACCTTTCTTATCTTTGTCAAAATTTTGCCTGCTGCTATACTTGTGTACCCTATCCCATAGCTCTGTCTTACGGAGGGTGCTATCGATGGACCATATGTCAAATTATTTTTTCTCTTAGCTCGCAAAAACCATTATTTTGTACCTCCAGTCCACTTCCGTGCCAATTTCGAAGTCCCAACTCGGACCTTAGAAGGGACCAAGCCTAGATTTTGCTTGATTACTACCTATCTCCCCATATTGAGGAGCATCGCGTGTGATCACATACTGCCTCTTTCTTCCCATAAAAATTTTGGTAATTCGGTTGATCAACTTGTTGTCACTTCTCCTGAAAAGAACCTTAGTTTCTATTATCTGGGAACCGTCGGTGCTCTCGATTGTTATCCTGGCTTTGGTGTCCACACGAATCATATTCGTTTCTACCTCGTTCTCTATCTTTTTCCATCACACTTGAATTGTTAATACCACCGTTTGTGTTTCTACTTCTGTTTCTGTTTATTGTTGGTTGTGGCCTATTACACTAGTGTCGGATCTCATATATTCCAAGACCGATTCAGTTGAATCAGTTGAAATGCGGGTGAAAGCCCACTAGTGTGGCTCAGGTAGAGGGCTTTTTAAAGTGCAAATCTCAGGCAACACCCGCAGTGATTTGCCAAGGTGGACAATCTAATCTGTTTAGTACGCCTCCAATACACAGTATACTGAGAACATACGAGTGTGTTTCAAAGACTTTATAATTAATAAATCTACTAAGTTTGCCAAAATTTGGGCAGAGCCCTTTAAGTAACGCTCAGAACCTTAACTTTCATTTCATCTGACATTACATTGACAAAATGATCTCTACAGACAGACAAACAGTCAAAAGCATGATACGCAAAGTCATCTGAAAATGGGCTCTGCACGTCAATATTAACGTAATGCATACATAATTTATAGTTTTCATAGCTTGGACACGATTTGAAACTTCTGATAGATTATTATCAAAACTGTTGTCTTCGGATACCATAGTACATTATAGCTCAGATTTCACATGCATAACGTCGCAGATTTTACCTCTCTCTCCCTGTTGTCACACTACAACTATTATCTCTCATATCCTGCTTTAAATTTCCCTCGACTGCTTCCAACTTGTCAGAGAATTTCTTTCCAACCCTGAAAATCTTACTACAGATGCTGCCAATCTTATGATGTTGCCTTCCGTTCTTTCAATTTTCGATCCCATTTCTTATCATTTATCCACAGATTGTGAATTTAAATCCTTAATTTTTTATTCTATTATTCACAAGCCATGAATGCAACTCTCGTACTAAATTTAAAACGAGATGACATGGGTTTGCCTCTGTCGGCAATTCCACACCCGACGTGGGGTTTGAGGACTCTGTAGCCTCGTGCTCGGATTCACAAGGCCGTGTTGGTTTTACCTGCCTCCGTGGCCGAGTTCGCTAGACACGCTTGTGTGGTTGAAAGTAGACGTGTGGGGAGATGAGAAACAGAAAAGAATTGATAATTCTGGGAGAGGGAGAGACCAAATGAAATTTAACGGCTACTTGCTTTCCTATACCTAGTCTGTATGATCACTGGTATTTGTCCCTTCTTTATTATTATTCAAACTGTTCCTTGGGGCACTCCCCTTTTCTGTTGGAACAGCGCTCAGATATACGTGGAATTACTTTACTTCCGGTCCACAACCGGGAGAAAGGCTGAGAATGATAGAAAACCGGCCGTTTACGGCAATATTTACTTGAATTAATTTTGCCTAATATTATAAGCGCGCAACGGATAACTGGGGAGAGAATGAGGGAGGTCTAAACAGGAGAGCAGAACGTGTCTTTACTCTTTCGTATTTACTGGTTACCAATATGAAACCCAATGATCATCCCACCTTTGTCTAGTCGTCTTGTGCTGATGGCATCTGACTTATTCTACTGATTTACGGGGGGGTATTTGTCTGCATATTAAAGATTCTTCTGTTCATCATTTAATTATTTATTAACTGAATGACATAACATCGTCATCGATATGCAGCACGGTTAAGACAAATATTACCACCACTACGATTTTGACAAAACTTTCATTAGCACACAATCACTATAAGTGCACACTGCATGACCATGTGAGGGAGTGGTTGGGATTGCTTTCATCAACTTGCTACAACCCGTAATTCGGTAGTCTGGTGTGCATGCATTGAACTACACGAAATGAGAAATCAAATGCAATAATACAGGAATGTAATAAGGTAGAGAGTGCTGGGAAGAGAGCAGAGTTTCACTATTCGCACTCAGATCTTTAAGTGACACCAGGTTACCTTTTGCGTACAAGAAAATGTTTCACTTTCTAAACTTCTTCCGCATGTGCGCGCCTAGCTTATTGTGCTCGCCTACTGTGCCGATGACCACGTGGTCCTGGTCAAACATATCACCCGGTATCCTGTTTGCAAAATCGACCTGACGCGAGTGTGAAAATGGCCGTAAGCGGCAGGGATTACTGAATCTTTGCAAAAACAGACATAATGTCTGATGGGATAACAGCAATCAGTGATTTTATAATGTTACTTATAATCCGTCTTTATTGCAATTTTTTTTATTCGTATGACCGGTTTCGGTTCATTCAGAACCATCTTCAGATCTGATATTTCAGTTGCAGGGGTAACACGTCCAGATCCAACAAATGCGTATGTGACGCAGCATGTGAAATTTGCTGGATTTGGACGGGTTACTCCTGTAACTGAAATATCAGATCTGACAAACCGGTCATATGAAAAAAAAATTTTGCAATCAAGGCGGATTATAAGTAACATTATAAGATTACTGAATCGATTCCGTTCTGCATCTGATTTTATCGGCAGTGGGCAACAGTTGCTTTAAGAGCGGCACTGTGCACATGGACCACGTGTAGCTTCATGGGTCACATAGAACAAACCGTCACGAAATTCACTACCCAGAACGGAGATCTTATCCTTCGTTAATCTAGTCATTTCACACGCTGTAAGGACTTGCAGTTAATGTAATAGGCGAATGCAAGAGGCTCGAACCTCAGCACAGGCTACCACGCGGCGAAGAACAAGGAACAGAGCACTCTCCATTCACATTTTATGGAAAATCTGAATAAATTTCACAGAAAGAAGACATGAAGTCTTTCCCTATGCAACTATGTGCTAGAAACACAACGAATTAGTATATTTATCAAATATTCAAGTACCTTTTTTCTGAATTTGGAGACAGACGTACTGAAGGTACGTCTGCTCCCTTACCTGTCTTCTTACACTCTGTTCCAGTCTGCCGAATTGCCGGACACCTAACGTTTTTACTGTGCTTCGGGGTAAGGGATGAACGCGCCAAAAAACTGCCGTGACCAATCTCTCCACTTCCAAGCTGTTTTCAATGTCTAGTCACTACCTGTTTGTGTCCTCTGTTCTCATCCCAGGGTGGAAGAAACTAAGTTGGTATTACTCTGTAGAGCTTCTCTGCTACGAAAAGTCGTCAGCTTCCCATCTAACGTTGACTACGCTCAAGTATAGGAGGGGAAGGACATGGGATGTATACAAACAAATATTGTTTCAATACTAACCTAATAATAATAACTAAATCTACACAACCTTTTTACAATGTTTTTGACTATTGTCATCCGTCGACAAGGGGTTGCTCGGTACCTGAGTTAGTGCAGACAATCTTACATTGCTGTTATTTTTATGGAACCGCAAAAATTGTATCATTTCACGATGACGCCCGACCCGGGAGTAAGCCGGTTCGAAGCTTGGTGGTGGAAAAAATTTTCAGGCCAGTATTTTGCCGGCTAGAGGAGGAGAGGTGGTGCCGTAAGGATCATGATAAACAAACTTGGCGCCAATTTCCTAGTTTAAACACCAGACCTCTCAGCAGTGTCTCTTGAAGTGAGGGCATGTGACACTGTTGATGGCGACCCTTCCGTGGGATGGGTATGTTTAGCTTGGCGGACTCCATAGTGCTCTTCGCGAGGAGTAAGCTATATGCTGGTACTGGGTTTCACCCTCTCCCTTCTCTCATCATCATCATACTACATAAACATTAAATTACACTACACTAACCCACACAATACATACTTGCAGCATTGCATATAAAGTAATGGAACATGTTTGTAAATAAATAAACGAATAAAAGCTTGGTGATTTTTTAATCTGCTCTGCCATCTCTGACATCAAAAATTCAGAAAACACAATATGCAGCCCCTGCTTGCGCTGAGCTCTGTTTGTGCAATTTAGTCAAATAAAAACATGGTTGAAGACCGTGGCTGCTACATGAAATGGTTTACAGCAACCAGCCATAAATTGGTTTTAGTTTGGTTTATTTAAGAGGTACCGTTACCACTTTCGAATTTTTCACAACACGTCATCAGACTGTTTTGATGAAAGAATGAAAGAACAGTATGTTGAGGAACTGAGAAAAATTTGAAACGGATAACGGTGCTTTTTAAATAAAGTAGCGTAATACCAGACTGTGACTGCTTTCTGTAAACCATCAACTGTATGTAAGTTTTCGAGGTCGCCTACGGTGGGCGCCAAGGAAACCCATCGGACTCGCACGTTGGACAGGTCACAGCGCTGGGTCAGTGAGGCGTGACTTCTTCGCGGGATGCTGCAAACCCGAACCAACATGGAGTCTCGCAGAGTTGACGGCAGTACGCATTGCCTTGCGGTGCTGGCGCGATGACTGCGGTTATGTGGTCTCAAATGCCGATGAGCTGCCTGCAGCTTTGCGAAGTCTCGGATGCCGATCGATGTCTACTGCCCCTCACTAAATTCTTTTATATCGTCGTTCTAGCTCTCCGGGCTACTGCCCACAGACCTGCTTACTAAAAGTTCAACGTATCCAGACTCAGAGCCCCCATTTTCAAGCTTCGACTCCCTGTTTCGAACTCTCTCTTTGGAAGGGGAACGTAAATGTAGAACTGGATTTTATCTGAATTTTGGCTCATCAAAATTTGTATACCCCAGTGGAATAGCTCCCTTCATGATGATCTCAAATCTATTATGTCCCAGCAGAGCTGATAGCTGTGTGTTTCGAACATGTCCGAAAGAACAGATACCATTGGTGATCTAGCAGCTCTCTAAGAATGAAACTACAATGATATCCAGACCATGAGCTGCTTACAGGCGTTGATAAATGTCAACGGAGACAGTTGGAAATGTGTGCCCCGACCAGAATTCGAAGCCGGGATCTCCTGCTTCCACGTCAGACGCTCTATCCGACTGAGCCGTCGAGATTCGAATCCCGATCGGATTTCATGTTTAAGCTGAGCAGACTCCCCGTATTAGATGGGACAGTCCCTTTTTTTTAGTCTCCATCCCACCTTTTTTGTAGGGTAGGACGGGACACCAAAATATCCCTTTTTGTGGCAATGAACTATCGGCAGAAAACACCGTTAACTATATTTCTCAAACATTCTAAATGTTCTGTTTTGCATCAGGTTTTTGAAAAATTACGAACAACTGAAAAAGCAAAGCGCTGTTTATATGGGTCTACTATACGTATACATCTGAATCCGTGTGGACAGTTCGCTCCTAAGTGCTGTTGCGGATGACTTTAACTATGCCGGTCTGTGCTTTCAACTAGCAAATCGCAATCACTCCTGTTTGTACTGTGTTCTGAATTTGTGAAATAATAAAATACAAAACTGAATTCAGCTAGTAATACCGACTAATCTGTTCAATAATCACCAGAGGAGGTGGTAAACTTCGAAAAGGCCGGGAGATAAGGAAAGATTTCAGTTAGATTACATTATGGTCACACAGAGATTCCTGAAGAAGATACTGGATTGTAAGGTCTACCCAGTGGCAGATACAGACTCAGATCACAATTTAGTAATGATGAGGAGTAACCTGAAGTTTAAGAGACTAGTCACAAGAATCAGTGCACAAGGAAGTGGACATGGAAGAACTAAGGAAAGGAAGAGATACGCTTGACGTTCTCTAAGGCTGTCGGTAAGAGGAATGGACATCTCTAGAAAACGTAATTACTGAAGTTGGAAAGAAAAACGTAGGTACAAAGAAGGCAACTGCCAAGTAAGCGTGGGTAACAGAAGAAATACTTCAGTTGATCGATGGAAGGAGGAAGTGCAGATATGTTCAGGGAAATTCCAGAATACAGAAATACCAATCACTTACGAATGAAATAAATTGGAAGTCAGGTAAGCTAGAGTTACATGGCTGCATGGAAAATGTGAAAGTGAGCGAAAGGAAATGATTGTTCGAAGGACTGACTCAACATACAGATAAGTCAAAACAACCTTCGGTGAAATTAATAGCAATGGTGGTAAAATTAAGACTACACTGTGAATTCCACTGTTAAATACGGAGAGGCAGATGGTGGAAAGAGTACATGGAAAGCCTATGTGAGGGGGAAGACTAGTCTGATGTCGTGATAGAAGAAGAAACAGGAACCGATATTCAATAGCTACGTGATCCAGAATTCGAATCAGAATTTAAAAGAGCTTTGGAAGACTGAAGATCAGGTAAGGCAAAAGGGACAGATAACATTCCATCACAATTTCTAAACTCATGGAGGTAGTGTTAACTACACGACTAATCGCTTTGGTGTGCAGATTAGATGAGTCATACGAAGAATGGAAACGAAAATTAAGGCTGTGTTAGATGGCGACCAGTTGGACTTTAGGAAAGGTAAAGGCCCCAGAGAGACAGTGGAAGCAAGAATAAAAAAAAATCGAGACAATTCCATAGAATTTGTTGGCCTCAAAAAGGCGATATGCAATGTCAAATGTTCGAAATTCCGAGAAATCAGGATAAGCCATAGGGAAATACGGATAATTTACAATATATACAGGAGCGAAGAGGGCACAATAAGAGTGGATGAGCAAGTACAAAGTGCTCGGATTAAAAGGTTGTAAGACAGGGGTGCAAATCTTTCGCCCATACTGCTCAGTCCACACATCGAAAAAGGAATGACGGACGTCATTATTGGGACCAAAATTCAAGGCGAAAGGATATCAATGATAAGATTCGCTGATGATATTGCTGTTCTAGTGAGTGAGAAGAATAACAGGAAAAAGAAGGTTCTGGTGCTAGGTAGTCCGCAAGAGGTGTGGCCAAACAGTTGTAGGAAGTGTTTAGGAGTGGATACCAGGTTACCATCATTGTGAAGCCTAGTGCACGATTGGCTCAGGTGATTGTTAACATAGGGGAGTTAAATAGGAATTTTACGGAAGAGAATCAGGTAGTGATTGTGGGTGGAGCAGGGAGTAGTCTTGATAGGGACGGGGAGTATGATGTAGGTGGTGACCTGGTAAACTGGTGGCACTAATGTGCCCCTCGTGCAACTGTTTCAGCGTCATGATTGGCCTCATCTTAACACTGCTGTTCGGCGTGTTAACATGGGGCTGGAGAAGGCAGTGATGGCGGATGGCATGGCTCACATTGCAGTAGTGTCGTTGAGTCTATCAGTCCATCGGGCTTCACTAGGCATGGCGTGTAACTCAATAGGTATGGGAAGGGGAGGCTGGAAAAGCTTATATGTCACAGTGTAGTGGGAACACTCATGGAGAAATTCCTGTTGTAGTTGGTGTTAAAGCTGCACCTTCTTTAGATTGAAGTCAACTGATAGGTATCCCTGCCTAAAGGAAGTCCTAACATAGGAATCACCTTCAGAGGAGGTCAGGTATCGAAGTGGAGAATAAATTAGCATATTTTATCAAAGTATGAGAGGTATTAGAGATACAGTTAGTGAACTGCTTATAGATGTTGATTCTGACTTTATTGGTGTGCCGGAGCACCACTTAAATAATTTGACAGTTCTGAGGCTTCCTTTACCATGATTCAGATTAGCTGGCTGTTTTTCGAGGAGTTCTTTGGTGATTGGGGGAGTAGCCATGTACGCAAAAAAAACAGTATTCCTTTTGATTCCGTAGACGTATCACGGCACTGCATTGAACAGGTATTTGAAATTTGTGCAGGGGCAGCTGAATTTTGTGGAACTAAACTTGTAATTGTTTTTGTTTATGGGTCACCTAACTCTGACTTCAGAGCGAGAGACGGTTCTTGTTTCGCTTTCTAGGAAGCACCAAAAATTTGTTACATGAGGTCACTTCAATATTAATTTTGTATGTGGTTGTTCAAGAAAATGGATGCTTCAACATCTCCTAAATTCATATGATCTGATGCAGACTGTGCTTTTTCTAACCAGGGTACAGGCGGGCAGTAGTACAGCCATAGACAGTATTTTTATTCAGCCTTCTTTACTACATGGGCATTTTGTTATTAAAAGGGTGAATGATGCACAAATTTTAACGCTAAAAGTTTTTTGTACTCAAACAAATGTTATACATGATCAAAAACTACGTAGAAAAGTTAATCCAACGGTAATAGTGAATTTTTTTAAACTTCGTTAAGGAGCAATAGTGGCAGGCTGTATTTAGTGCCGATAACATAGATGAGAAATATATGCTTTCTTTAACACGTTTCTTACGCTCTTTGAAAGTTGCCTTCTATTAGGACGCTCTAAACAGGGTACCAGCAGTAAAAGGCAGCTTGGGTGGCTGACTAGTGGGATAAGGATATCATGTAGAACAAAGTGGGAATCACATCAAAACGTTAGAAGTAGTCACAATCAAAGTGCAGTAGCTCATTATAAACAGTATTGTAAGGTGCTTAAAAATGTTATTAGGGAGGCAAAGAGTATCCGATACGAAAATAGAATCGCTAATTCACAGGATAAAATTAAAACCATAACGTCAGTTGTGAAGGAAGTGTCAGGTCAGCAGCACAAGGTCGACAACATAAAGTCAGTTCGTAGTAAGAATATTTCTGTTACTCGTAAGTCAGATATATGTACAGTATTTAACAATCATTTTCTGAGCACTACTGGCGAATTAAATAAAATTTTAATTTATACAGTGACTCATATAACTCCCTTGGAAAACACGTTTCCGAGATTGATGTCTGAAATACTCCTCTGTGATACTGAAAAGAGGGAAATTTAGTCAGTAATTAAATCACTGAAGACTAAGGACTCTCATGGATATGACGGGGTGCCTAGCAGAATGTTAAAGTACTGTGCTGCACATGTTAGCCATTTACATACTCAATTTGTAATTTTTCCTTTAAGAATAGTCAGTTTCCTGAACGATTAAAGTACTCATTAGTAAAGCCGCTTTATAAAAAGGGAGAAAGGGATAATGTAGACAATTTTAGACTTATTTCTATGTCATCAGTGTTTGCTAAAGCTATTGGAAAGGCTGTGTATGTAAGGATAATTGATCATTTTATTTCACGTAATTTGCTGTCAGATGTACGGTTTAGTTTTAGAAATGGTTTAACAGCTGAAAATGCTATATTCTCATTTTTCTGTGAGGTACTGGATGGATTAAGCAAAACATTTCGAACGTTAGGCGTCTTTTTCAATTTAATTAAGACATTTGATTGTGTTGATCACAAAATATTGCTCCAGATGTTGGACCATTATGGAATATGGGGAGAAGCTCACAACTGGTTCACCTCTTACTTCAAGAACAATCAGCCAAAGGTTATTATACACAGTCTTGAGAATGGCTATGATGTGGGGTCAGAGTGAGGCACACTCAAATGGGGGGTGCCACAGGGCTCAGTGCTGGAGCCACTACTGTTCCTTATTTATATAAATGATATGTCCTCTAGTATTATAGGTAATTCTAAAATATTTCTGTTTGCTGATGACTCTAGCTCGGCAGTAAAGGATGTTGTGTGCAACACTGGTTCTGTTTCAAATAGTACAGTTCGTGGCATAACTTCATGGCTTGTAGAAAATAAATGCTAAATCACAGTAAGACTCAGTTTTTACAGTTTCTAACACACAATTCAACAAAATCCTACGTTTTAATTTCAAACACTGGACGTATGATTAGTTAAACTGGCCAGTTCAAATTTCTAGGTATTCAAATAGATAGTAAACTGTCGTGGGAAGCTCACATTCAGGATCTTGTTCAAAGACTTAATGCTGCCATTTTTACTATTCGAACTTTATCTGAAGTAAGTGATGGTTCGACACGAAAGGTAATCTACTCTTATATTAGAACAAATAATCCCTCGGTCACAAATATTAAGTCAAAATTGACCAGGTTTCGACGCTACTATGAGCGTCGTCTTCAGAACTAAAGTAACTGTGCTAAAACACAATAGGTATATAAGACATTAATAAACTAAAGTGTGTACTGACTGGAAAGAGATGCAGTACTTACAAGCCACATTCTAAAAAAAAATCTAAGCCGGAAAGGCGACGTCATGAAAAGTTGTAAATAAGATAAGATGAAGAGCCGCTAAGGGCTGCTCGTACCTGAGTGAACACGGGTTGCAACAAAACTGAAGTGCCCACGTAAGAAAGTGTGGGCAAGTAAACATGGTGTTGCTATGAGCGCCACCTAGTAGCCGCAGAAACAACTAGGCTACTGTACATTCAAATTTAGACACATGAAATTGTAATGAAGCTGATTCAGGCATTACGTGAGCACTAATAATAATAAGATGAAGTTACATATTTATCGGCTTTAAACAGAGATACATTTTGTAACGTAAAAAAACCTCAGCTATGACATACAAGAAATTAGCAAAGACGTAACAGGAAAATAACATCTCGGCAAACTACATGAGGAAATCTGAATCAAAGATCAAGCAACGGCTTTATACAGTCGAAAAAGTTTTTATATGGCAGCTGCAGCTGTTCGTTGAGAATGAGGCCATCATGACGAGATAGATGTTGGAAAATCTCCAATTCCTCTAAAACATCTAACCTACGCCCCTTCTTCTCGGTACCCTCCATGCGGTCTCCTTTACAGGTGAACCATTCTTTCCTGAAATTTTCCCAATAAACTGAAATCGACCATTCGCCTTCCAAACCACAGTTATCACATGCTCTTTCCACCTCATATCGCTTTGCGACGTTACGCTCAGATATTTAAACGACTTGACTGTGTCAAGCAGGACACAAGTAACAGTGTATCTGAACATTACATGTCTTACCTTCCTACTCATCCACTTTAACTTTCATTTTTATACTTTTAGGGCTAGCTGCAATTTATCACACCAAGTCGAAATTTTATCTAAGTCGTCTTGTATCTTCTTACAGTTGCAACGTAACCTTCTACTAGCGGTGGTATAGTTAACGTTGTAACTCGACCTGGTAGAAAGATTACCGTCGCTTGTCATGTCCTACAGCTCCTGCAAGCCACACTCTGTAGTACTGGTTTAATAAATTCGTGTGGTCCACGAAATTACAGGCCCCTGCGAGTTATTGCCGGGTATTAATAATTTCTAGCGGGAAGATTCAACCAACCGGTAAAAAATTGAACGCAACGGATAACGCAATATTTTCTAGAACCACTACGGAAGGCACCTATGCACGGCTTAATAGGGAGCATGACCCAGCATCCAACTGTGGTAATGATGAAGGGAGGAAATAATCAGCCGAGCGTATAGGTTAATTGACATTTATTTAATACCGATGGCATTTCAATAACTAGCCTTGTGTCTGTTGGAATAGACATAATTACGACTGGTCTCTCTAGTTATCACGATTCACATTTTCGAAAGGTAATTATGGAAGGGAGAGGGGAGCGCAGCCCTGGCTTCAGTGTAATTTTATGCAGGCATCCAATTATACCTAAACCCATGCTTATTGCAATCAATTACTATAGGTCACGCAGAAAAAGTTCAGCGAAGACACTACAAGCGAACTCGGTCAGGGCGGAAGAACATTTGCCTAAATATTTCAATTTTCGTTAGAACGTATGCTGAAGAAAGGGTAGCAAGCGGTGCACTGAATTATAACTGCCAATTTTGGTTTAATCTTGCTTTCAGAAACAACACCACGTTACTGAGCTGGGGGGGGGGGGGGGGGGAAGAACATTTACTATCATATGGCTGGAAAATTATGCAAGTCTTTATTCCATCAATGGGCATTAAAATCTGAACTTTCCTAGGTACGAGAGTTCAAACCCTGTATTTTACGTAACGCACTTCATTGTAGGCGAATCAAATAGTTATGGGGGGGGGGCACAAGAAACATTTACTATCACATCAATACATCAATACTACTCCGCACACGTAGCCAAGAAGCGGTAGCCAACAGAAATGCAAAACATACGGACACACAAGATTATTCCTTTTCCATCTTAAACTCACCCACTACCGTATGGTTATTCACTCGACTACTATACATTCTCAGACCAAAACTGCAGTTTACCAATGTAGTGGTAGCTCCGACCGACCACGTGGCGGGAAAGCAAGTACACGAAGAAAACATATGAAACATAAAAAAAAAATCCCCCAAAATATTACCGTAACAGGAAGACCACGTTAAAATACATTAAATAAGAGAACTTCCATTAAACGCAGAGCAATAAAGCGACCGTGAGCTTAAGGCCCATGGTGTGTAGCCTGACCAAGGCACAAACGCAAAGTTCTAGTGAAATTTGACTAAATTATGAAAATAAACTCCCTTATGGGGTTTTCGTGGTAATATCACACCTGATTTCTACATCTGGACCATATGAACGAGCAGTTTTGAGACATTCTGATACCTTTGTTAACATTACCAAAATCGAGAGCTGCGTCTCCACATCTGTCCAGCGCCGCTACCCAGGTACAAGTTGGACCTGCGAACTCCTCGCCTAACCGTTGTTCGTTCAAAAGGTGGTGGAGGGAACGGTTAGCCACCCTGACAGAGACAATACTCGCACCTTCGCGACCTCTCTGACCTGACTTGCACACTATGTTTGCCAAACTTGTTCTCGTTTAGGGGGTTGGTACTATACTGCCACAGAACCATTCTACTCATGCATTGCTACGACGTCTGTCCAAAACTTTCTGCTACTTCACATAATATCTCATTCATACAGCCCAAGGCCGCATAAAGGAAAGGATGCAAGGAAACGTGGCACACACGAAATAAAAAAATCAATGAATAAATAAATAAACACCGCTTGGTCCATTCTCTCCTGCTTGTTACCCACGGATTTACTTCTGCAGAGTAAAAACGCTCTCGCTATAATTCTCCTGCACCGGAATTTATTGAGAAAAATATGGAACGGGACAACAAGTTCCGTTTCACAGTGACTCAACTTCGGCACCTTTTCGTACACTCCGGCATGATCAGCAAACAACCTCACGTTACTGCCCACCCTGTCCACCAAATCATTAATGTTTAGGGAGAACAATGGCGGTCCTATCACACTTCGCTGGAGCACTCCTGACGATATCCTTGTCTCCGATGAAAGCTCGCCGCCGAGGATAACGTTCTGCGTTCTATTATTTAAGAAGTCTTCGAGCCACTCACATATCGGTGAACTTATTCCATACACTCGTACTTTGGTTAACAGCCTGCAGTTGGGCACCGTGTCAAATGCGTTCCGGAAATCTAGAAATGTGGCATCTACATGTCGACCTTCATCAACAGTTCTCAGTATATCATGTGAGAGAAAGGTAAGCTGAGTTTCCCACGAGCGATGCTTTCTAAAACCATGCTGATTCGTGGACATTAGTTTCTCAGTCTGAAAAAAACTTATTATATTTGAACTGAGAATATGTTCAAGGGTTCTGCGCCAAACCGAAGCTAGGGATTTTGTTCTTAACTTTTACGGATCCTTTATTTTACCTTTCTTATTTACTGGAGTCAAGTGCGAATTTTTCCAGTCAGCTGGGACTTTGCGCTGGGCGAGAGATTCATGACAAATGTAAGCTAGGTAAGGGACCAATGCCATAGAGTTGTTGTTGTTGTTGTGATCTTCAGTCCAGAGACTGGTTTGATGCAGCTCTCCATGCTACTCTATCATGTGCAAGTTTCTTCATCTCCCAATACCTACTGCAACCTACATCCTTCTGAATCTGTTAAGCATATTCACCTCTTGGTCTCCCTCTACGATTTTTACCCTTCACGCTGCCCTCCAATACTAAATTGGGGATCACTTGATGCCTCAGAATGTGCTCTACCAACCGATACCTCCTTCTACTCAAGTTGTGCCACAAATTTCTCTTCTATCCTATTCTATTTAATACCTCCTCGTTAGTTATGTGATCTACCCATCTAATCTTCAGCATTCTTCTGTAGCACCATATTCCGAAAGCTTCTATTCTCTTCTTGTCTAAACTATTTATCGTCCACCTTTCACTTCCATACATTGCTACACTCCATACAAATACTTTCAGAAACGAGTTCCTGACACTTAAATCTATACTCGATGTTAACAAATTTCTCTTCTTCAGAAACGCTTTCCTTGCCATTTCCAGTCTACATTTTATATCCTCTCTACTTCGACCACCATCAGTTATTTTGCTTCCCAAATAGCAAAACTCATTTACTACTTTAAGCGTCTCATTTCCTAATCTAATTCCCGCAGCATCACCCGATTTAATTCGACTACATTCCGCTATCCTTGTTTTGCTTTTGTTGATTTTCATCTTATATCCTCCTTTCAAGACACTGTCCATTCCGTTCAGCTGCTCTTCCAGGTCCTTTGCTGTCTCTGACAGAATTACAATGTCATCGTCGAACCTCCAACTTTTTATTTCTTCTCCAAGGAATTTAATTCCTACTCCGAATTTTTCTTTTGTTTCCTTTACTGCTTGCTCAATATACATATTGAATAACATTGGGGAGAGGCTACAACCCTGTCTCACTCACTTCCCAACCACTGCTTCCTTTTCATGCCCCTCGACTCTTATAACTGCCATAGAGTACTCTTTGCAAAATCGAACGCCGGCGGAAGTGGCCGTGCGGTTAAAGGCGCAGCAGTCTGGAACCGCAAGACCGCTACGGTCGCAGGTTCGAATCCTGGCTCGGGCATGGATGTTTGTGATGTCCTTAGGTTAGTTAGGTTTAACTAATTCTAAGTTCTAGGGGACTAATGACCTCAGCAGTTGAGTCCCATAGTGCTCAGAGCCATTTTTAAAATCGAACAGAGATTTGTTTGCGTTCTAATCCTTCAGTTGTTTCTCTACGCCTGGTATGCTTATTATTATGTTGTTCATATGGGAGTCTGTCCGATGGTCAAATGGTGTTATATTTGTACGATTCTCCTGGCTGAACGATTTCTTGAACGTGAAATTTAAAAATTTGGCTTTCGCGTTGCTATCTTCAACTACCGCATCAGACTGGTCAATAAGGGAATGAATGAAAGACTTAAACCTCCTTAGTGACTACGTAAGACCAGAATTTCTCGTGTTCTGTGTGAGATCTTTTGCTAAGGTGTGACGGTGGAAGTTGTTGTGTGGCCTCGCCCATAGATGTATTCACAGTCGCACGAATGTCTACGAACATTTGCTTGTCGTCATTTCTGCGTTCGACTTTGAAACGAGAGTGCAAAAGCCCGATTTACTTAGCATACGACGAATTTCATTATTAAATTATTATGGATCTTTTCCATCCTTTATCCATTTGGATGCACGTAACTCTCTAGACCACGATTTACAATCTCTTTAAACTTTGCTCACAATTCCTCTACATCTGCATCTACATCCATACTCCGGAAGCCAACTGACGATGTGTGGCGGAGGGTACCCTGAGTACCTCTATCGGTTCTCCCTTCTATTCCAGTCTCGTATTGTTCGTGGAAAGAAGGATTATCGGTATGCTTCCGTGTGGGCTCTAATATCTCTGATTTTATCCTCATGGTCTCTTCGCGAGATATACGTAGGAGGGAGCAATATACTGCTTGACTCTTCGGTAAAGGTATGTTCTCGGAACTTTAACAACAGCCCGTACCTAGCTACTGAGCGTCTCTCGCGCAGAGTCTTCCACTGGAGTTTATCTATCATCTCCGTAACGCTTTCGCGATTACTAAATGATCCTGTAACGAAGCGCGCTGCTCTCCGTTGGATCTTCTCTATCTCTTCTATCAACCCTATCTGGTACGGATTCCACACTGCTGAGCAGTATTCAAGCAGTGGGCGAACAAGCGTACTGTAACCTACTTCCTTTGTTTTCGGATTGTATTTCCTTAGGATTCTTCCAATGAATCTCAGTGTGGCATCCGCTTTACAGACGATCAACTTTATATGATCATTCCATTTTAAATCACTCCTAATGCGTACTCCCAGATAATTAATGGAATTAACTGCTTCCAGTTGCTGACCTGCTATTTTGTAGCTAAATGATAAGGGATCTTTCTTTCCATGTATTCGCAGCACATTACACTTGTCTACATTGAGATTCAATTGCCATTCCCTGCAGATCCTCCTGTATTTCAGTACAATTTTCCATTGTTACAACCTCTCGATACACCACAGCATCATCTGCAAAAATCCTCAGTGAACTTCCGATGTCATCCACAAGGTCATTTATGTATATTGTGAATAGCAATGGTCCTATGACACTCCCCTGCGGCACACCTGAAATCACTCTCACTTCGGAAGGCTTCTCTCCATTGAGAATGACATGCTGCGTTCTGTTATCCTCTTCAATCCAATCACACAATTGGTCTGATAGTCCATATGCTCTTACTTTGTTTCGTCTATTTCGATATCTACCATTTGTCATCTGTGCGACAATCTAGAGAAGGAACTACAGTGCAGTCTTCCTCTGTGAAACAGCTTCGGAAAAAGACATTTAGTATTTCGGCCTTTAGTCTGTCATCCTCTGTTTCAGTGCCATTTTGGTCACAGAGTGTCTGGACATTTTGTTTTGATCCACCTACCACTTTGACTTAAGACCAAAATTTCTTAGGATTTTCTACCAAGTCAGTACATAGAACTTTACTTTCGAATTTAGAGACATCTTTCGCATAGCCCTCCTCACACTACATTTCGCTTCGCGAAATTTTTGTTTGTCTGCAATGCTTTGGCTATGTTTATGTTTGCTGTGAAGTTCCCTTTGCTTCCGCAGCAGTTTTCTAACTCGGTTGTTGTACCACGGCGGCTCTTTTCCATCTCTTACGATCTTGCTTAACATATACTCATCTAATGCATATTGTACGATGGTTTTGAACTTTGTCCACTGATCCTCAACACTATCTGTACTTGAGACAAAACTTTTGTGTTGAGCCGTCAGATACTCTGTAATCTGCTTTTTGTCACTTTTGCTAAACAGAAAAATCTTCCTGCCTTTTTTAATATTTCTATTTACGGCTGAAATCATTGATGCCGTAACCACTTTATGATCGCTGATTCCCTGTTCTGCGTTAACTGTTTCAAATAGTTCGGGTCTGTTTGTCACCAGAAGGTCTAATATATTATCGCCATGAGTCGGTTCTCTGTATAACTGCTCAAGGTAGTTTTCAGATAAAGCACTTAAAAAAATTTCACTGGATTCTTTGTCCCTGCCTCCCAGTCTATACCCGGCAAATTAAAATCTCCACCCAGAACTATAACATGGTGGGGAAATCTACTCGAAATATTTTCCAAATTATCCTTCAGGTGCTCAGCCACAACAGCTGCTGAGCCAGGGGGCCTATAGAGACATCCAATTACCATGTCTGAGCCTGCTTTAACCGTGACCTTCACCCAAATCATTTCACATTTCGGATCTCCGTCAATTTCCTTCGATACTATTGCACTTCTAATCGCTATAAACACGCCTCCCCCTTCACTGTCCAGCCTGTCTCTGCGGTATACATTCCAATCTGAGTTAAGGATTTCATTATTGTTTACGTCTGGTTTCAGCCAACTTTCTGTCCCTAGTACTATATGGGCGTTGTGACCGTTTATTAATGAGAGCACTTCTGGGACCTTTCTATAGACGCTCCTGCAGTTTACTATTAGCACATTAATATTGTTATTCCCTGTTGCATTTTGCCTACTCCTACCTTGCCGCGTCTCAGGAGGCGTCTTGTCGGGCCTAGGGAGGGAATTCTCTAACCTAAAAAACCCCCATGTGCGCTCCACACGTACTCCGCTATCCTTGTAGCCGCTTCCGGTGTGTAGTGCACGCCTAACCTGTTCAGGGGGACCCTACATTTCTCCACCCGATAGCGGAGGTCGAGAAATTTGCACCCCAGATCTCCGCAGAATCGTCTGAGCCTCTGGTTTAAGCCTTCCACTCGGCTCCAAACCAGAGGACCGCGATCGGTTCTGGGAACGATACTACAAATAGTTAGCTCTGATTCCACCCCACGAGCGAAGCTTTCCGCCTTCACCAATTCCGCCAACCGCCTGTACGAACTGAGGATGACCTCTGAACCCAGACGGCAGGAGTCATTGGTGCCGACATGAGCAACAATTTGCAGTCGGGTGCACCCAGTGCTCTCTATCGGCGCCGGCAGGGCCTCCTCCACATCTCGGATGAGACCCCCCGGCAAGCAGACAGAGTGAACACTGGCCTTCTTCCCCGACCTTTCCGCTATTTCCCTAAGAGGCTCCATCACCCGCCTAACGTTGGAGCTCCTGATAACTAATAAACCCCTCCCCCCGTATGCCTGCTCGGACCTAGCTGAAGGAGCAGCCACATGTCCACTCATAGGCAGAGCGGGCGATGCCACATGGCCAGCCTCCACATTTACCCTCCGCCTCGTGCGCCGCGAACGCCGCTGAACCCGCTACTCCCCTTGGGGATAGGGTGGCCCAACCGCGCCCGGTACCCGTGAAGATGTCTCGACAGCAGGGACAGTGGGTGAAGCATGTAACACCTGGGGTGTACTATGCGACACCCCAGACTCCCCACTGCCGCTACACTCCGAGGCAGCAGCCTGAAGACGGCTGACCGCGGCCATTAAGACGCTCAGCTGTTCGTGAACAGTGGCCAGATCCTCCTGCGTCCGTACACAGCAGTCACACATCCTATCCATCCTAAGGAATCAGTTTACTGTAGAGAGTTAATCAACTTTTAACTAGACTGCTAATTCACTAAAGGCGGCTAATTGTTGACTAAACTGTGATTGCTAGCCACTTCTTGTAGAAAACAATGAAAATAGCACTATCTGTCTCTGGACTGTATTCAAAACAAACACTAGCACTACTGGTACTATGGTTAACTAAAGGGACTCTCTCTGACTGTATTCAAAACAAACACGAACTCTATGGAACACTATTACTAACACTCACAATTGAAGCTTCCTAAAAGCAAAAACACACGGAAGAAGAAGAGACAAGTAAGAAAAATACAGTTAATACTGAAATTAAGATAGCCCGCTGCACAGCAGACGTGAAGCAAGCGGCAGTTACGACGACACATCCCTCTTACTGGAAAGAAGTGATGCCAGTTCACCGTCTAAGTGAGATGCTAATAACTGCTTATTGGTCCTATCTAGCAGAAACACTCTCCCATCCTTCTTAACAGATTTATTGATTTTCGTAATCGTAGTTGCCGTAATGACATCATGATCGCTAATCCTCCTCTCTATACTGTTGTCGATATGAGTCGGCCTATTTGCAGCTACAAGGTCTAAGATATTTCCATTGCGTATGGCTTTCCGAGCTAGCTGTTCATGACAGTTTTCAGAAAACGTGTGCCAAAAGTATTTCGCTTCACTGTCTATCTTCTGTACTCCCCAAAATGAATGCATAGACAGACAGTCTGTACTCGACTGGTTAAAGTCTCCAACCAGTATTGCATGATCTGCGTATTCACACGCTATTGACAGTATATTTTCTTTGGATGATTCTGTAACTGTCACAGCAGAATCGGGTGGCCGGTAAAAATATCCAACAATTAACTTGGTTTCACCTACACCTGTTCTAAGCGACCGGATAACTTTACTGTCACAGTCAACTTCGAGCTCAATAGAGACAATATTATTGTCAACTGCAATGAACAATCCCCCTCCTATGGCCTCCAATCTGCCTTTAAAATAGACATTCCACGACTCACTAAATATCTCAGAGCTTTTCACTTCGGATTTCAGCAAGTGCTCGATCCCAAGAATAATTCGAGCGTGAAAACTTTCCTGGAGGTCAGCAAATTCTGGAAATTTATTACGAATACTTCGACAGTTTGCTGATAAAATTGTGACAGTTGAAGTGCCCTTACTCTGAATGCCGTTTGACTTCTGTTGCTGCATATCGTCTGGCGAAAGTTTACCAGAGCATGTAGAATTACCGTCTGACCTAAAGCACCATAATGTGCACATCACAGGTACTCTGCTACCTCAGCAGCTGCCTCCTTTGTGTAATGTGTGGTGTCACCGCCAGACACCACACTTGCTAGGTGGTAGCTTTAAATCGGCCGCGGTCCATTAGTACATGTCGGACCCGCGTGTCGCCACTGTCAGTGATCGCAGACCGAGCGCCACCACACGGCAGGTCTCGAGAGACTTACTAGCACTCGCCCCAGTTGTACGGACGACTTAGCTAGCGATGCAACACTGACGAAGCCTCGTTTATTTGCAGAGAAGATAGAATAGCCTTCAGCTAAGTCAATGGCTACGACCTAGCAAGGCGTCATAGCAATTGATAGTTATCGTATGAAGCATGTCTCATCAGGAACGATGTATACAAATGATGGATTAAAGTTAAGTATTCCAGAAGCTACGTACTTTTCTTTATAGCATTCATTACGTATCCTGTTTCAGACCTCACGCCATCCTGCGTGAGCTTATAGCGGGCATTTCGGCCTTCTCTAGCAATACAACAAGTAGCGACGAGGCTTAAAAGAGGATTTCGCGTTCGTATTGCTCTAATTTACTTGTTTCATGGCTTCGCCACTATCTCCAGATGTACTGTCCGAATTTTATCGTTTGCAGAATCAGCAGACGCAGGCCTTATTGGATGCCCTTGGACAGCTCGTCCAGGGTCAACGTGCAATGCAAAACGATGCGGCAGCCGCCGCTTCACCGCTACCGCAGCCACGACATGCAGTTGCACCACCGTTTCGACACTTCAATGAGGCGATGGAAAAATGGACGGAGTGGTCACGCCAATTTGGATTTCATCTCGCCGCCTACGGAATTCAAGGTAACGAGCGGCAGCCTCATTTATTGGCGTGTGTAGGGGTGCAAACGTACCGTGTGATAGTGAAATTGTTTCCCCGACGCGACGTAGCAACTCTGTCCTACGAAGAAATTTTGTCGGCATTAGATACATATTTCAAAGAAACAGTCAATGTAGTTGCAAAACGGTATACGTTCTTTCGTACAAAACGTACGGCCGGTCAAACTAATCGGGAGTGGGTTGCAACTTTGCAAGGCCTTACAAGGGATTGTGCTTTTGAGTGTGAATGTGGACTCCCTTATTCAGATACTATGGTTCGTGATGCAATTGCACAGAACGTTTCTGATGTTCGTATACGGGAACAGATTTTGAAACTAGTCAATCCCTCCCTTCAACAAGTGATAGACATATTGGATAGGCAAGACACACTTGACTTTGCTCAGGACTCATTTGAAACTTCGCCAGCTGTGTGTCACATTAACCGGCCCGCCGGGCGAGCTGCACGGAACGGGAAACAGCCCTCGCGCACGTCCGCGAAGCCACGTGTCCCGCGCCAGCATGCAAATGCAGTACTGAAGTCATGCCCGCGGTGTGCTGTTAGACATTCGCGTGAGAATTGCCCGTCACGCCAAGCTATTTGCTTTATCTGTAATAAAAAAGGATATGTTCAAAGTGTTTGCCAGAAAAAGCTAAGAACGGACACTAAAAGCCATTCCAGGCCCTTTTCTTCGCGCCAGAATCGCACCAAGAATGCTCAGGCTCGTGAACCTTCGCCCATGGACATCCATGTAGTTCATTCCACTCCGCCCAGTGCCTCTCTCTCTAACGGTGAGGACCGAGCGAGGTGGCGCAGTGGCTAGCACACTGGACTCGCATTCGGGAGGACGACGGTTCAATCCCGTCTCCGGCCATCCTGATTTAGGTTTTCCGTGATTTCCCTAAATCGCTTCAGGCAAATGCCGGGATGGTTCCTTTGAAAGGGCACGGCCGATTTCCTTCCCCATCCTTCCCTAACCCGAGCTTGCGCTCCGTCTCTAATGACCTCGTTGTCGACGGGACGTTAAACACTAATCTCCTCCTCTAACGGTGACTGTGTTCGTCCCACAAAAAGTGTGCGTCGACATCGACGGAAATCACGTCAAGTCGCATGTGATTCTGTACCAGTGTCTGTTCACGTTCCACAAAACAGTCGCTCTTGTCGTCAGCAGGACAATAAACTTTTTGTAGACTTGGACATAAATGGCAACGTGATCCCATTCCAGCTCGATACCGGAGCTGCAGTTTCACTCATCAATCACGACACGTACAAACAACTGGGCAAACCTCCGTTGCGTGCCGCAAATATTCAGCTAACTACATATTCAGGACAGCAGATCCCTGTGTTAGGACAGTGCAGCCTTCTTGCAACGTACAAGGGACAAACAAAACTTGTGTCATTTTACGTCCTTCGTTCTTCTTCTGCAGTGAACTTGTTTGGTTTAGATTTATTTCAGTTGTTTAACTTGTCTATAGTCAATCAGGTCCTATCAGTGAACCAGACAATGCCTTCAGCCAGTGTTTCTCGTCTATGTGAAGAATTTGCAGACATTTTTGCACCGGGCCTTGGTTGCGCTAAGAACTATAAAGCACATTTGGAACTGAAAGTAAACGCGCAACCGAAATTTTTCAGAGCGCGCAATGTTCTCCACGCATTGCGTGATGAGGTCGCAAGAACATTACACGATTTAGAATCACAAGGTGTGATTGAACGTGTGCAGGCTTCTCTCTGGGCATCACCCTTAGTGATTTTGCCAAAACCTTCCGGAAAACTGAGACTTTGTGTGGACTTCAAGGCAACAGTGAATCCCCAACTAGTGATTGCAACTTTTCCTTTACCCCGCCCGGAAGATATTTTTGACAAACTGTGCCCAGATACATATTTTTCTAAGTTGGACCTAGAAGATGCGTACTTGCAAATACCGGTGGACGAAGAATCCCAGCGCGTTTTGGTGGTTAACACGCATCTTGGTTTGTATCGATTCAAAAGACTGCCATTCAGGTGTGCGTCCGCCCCTGCGTTGTTTCAGCAATATCTGCAAACTGTTTGTGCGTCGGTCCCTACTGAAGCAAACTATCTAAACGATATTGTGATCTCCGGAAAGACTGCAGACGAACATTTAGCAAACCTCTGAACATTATTTCAGGTCTTGCGACAAAATAGGCTTCGCTTGCGGAGGGACAAATGTGTGTTTTTTGCTCGTGACTTACCATATTTGGGACATGTAATCAATGCCCATGGCATACACCCCAGTCCAGAGCACCTCCGTGCCATACAAGACTTGCCTTCGCCGCAGAATTTGAAGCAGCTACAGAGTGTGCTGGGTAAAATAAATTACTATCATCGCTTTCTGCGCAATACCTCTTCCATTTCAGCTCCGCTTCATCGCTTACGCCGTAAAGGTGTTCCGTTCGTCTGGACGACGGAATGCGAACGCGCCTTTCGCCAGTTGAAATCGGCGTTGCTTTCAAATACTTGCCTTACGCCATTCGATCCCCAGAAACCCCTTTTGTTGATGGTAGATGCATCGGATTTCGGGATCGGTGCTGTGCTTGCGCACAAAGATGGCTCGCATGATCGCCCTATTGCCTTTGCGTCCAAATTGCTGTCGTCTGCGCAAAGAAATTATTCACAGATCGAGAAAGAAGCTTTGTCTCTCGTGTTTGGTGTTACAAAGTTTCATGATTTCTTGTATGGTCGTCACTTTACCCTCATCACAGACCACAAACCTTTGACGTCGCTTTTTCATCCGAACAAGCCTGTACCTCCACGTACAGCGCAGAAATTTATTCGCTGGTCTATTTTCCTCTCGCAGTACCGCTACGATATCTTGTATCGGTCCACTGCTAAGCACAGAAACGCCGATGCGTTGTCCCGTTTGCCTGTTGCTGAGGATAGAGCATTCGATTCTTCCGAACTTGCTTGCATGTTCATTGATGCGGAAACCGATGACGTGGTCGAATCGTTTCCGATTGATTTTCGTCGTGTAGCTACAGCCACAGCTGCTGACCCTGTCCTTGCTACCGTTTTGCGTTTTGTTGCTACGCAATGGCCCTTGTCAAAGTCACGGATTGAGGATCCGTTGGTTCGCCGATTTTTTGCTCATAAGGGGAGACTTTTTGTATGACGTGGTGTTTTGTTGTTGCGTTCTGATAATGATCAGTCCAGGGTCGTGGTCCCACGTTCGTTACAGTCCTCTGTCTTAAAGCTGCTCCACCAGGGACATTGGGGTATAGTGCGAACGAAACAACTTGCTCGTCAGCACTGTACTTGGTTCGGCATCGATGTTGCGATTACGAATATGTGCTCTTCTTGCATGGCGTGTGCCGAACAACAATCCGCACCGCCGCGGAAATTCTTTGCATGGCCGAAAGCCATTTCCCCTTGGCAACGCTTACACATCGATTTTGCTGGTCCATTCTGGAATGCTCGATGGTTGGTTGTTGTCCGGATGTCTTCCACGACGTCATCTGCCACCATCCAAGCGTTATCCGCTATCTTTTGCATTGAAGGTCTTCCACAGACTATTGTTTCCGACAATGGTCCACAATTTACGTCCGCAGAATTTCAGTCATTCTGCAAGGCTAATGGTATTCAACATCTGACATCCGCGCCGTTTTCGCCTCAGTCAAACGGTGCCGCTGAACGATTGGTCCGGACTTTCAAGTCACAGATGTTGAAGCTGAAAGAGTCGCATTCGCGGGAGGACGCGTTATTGCTCTTTTTGTCTTCGTATCGCTCTCAGCCCCGAGATGGTCGCTCGCCGGCTGAGTTGCTCCATGGTCATCCTCATCGAACCTTGATGTCTTTGCTGCATCCGCCGCATCAGGTTCCTGTGCAGCGGCAGACGCTTTCTTTTGCTCCTGGCGACGTTGTATACTATCGCAACTATCGTGGTTCACGGCGTTGGCTCGCAGGGCGCATTCTTCGCTGCCTCGGCCGCGCGATGTATTTGGTTTTGGGGGCCTCTGGTGAGGTGCGTCGGCATCTCAATCAGCTGCGCCTCTGGCGTCGCACGGGTTCTGCCGCTCCCCGTCTGCTTTCAGCGACGGTGCCGTCCGGTCAGCGCCCTGGGGACCCATCTACTGGCTCGCCTCATCCCCAGGTGTTACCGACGCTGCCTTCCATTTTGCCCCATGGCGACGCGCCGCCGCCGCCGCCGCCGCCGCCGCCGCCTGTTCTCCCGCCGACGCCGCCCGCAGTGGACGCTTCGCTGCAGCCGCCAAGCGCCTCCCTGGGTCGTGCGCCGCCGATCGCTTCCCGTGACCAGCAGTCCTCCGCCATGGAACTCTTGCCCGGTGCGGACCACATGGCGTCTTCGCGCGTCGGGTACCCCGACGCGATGGAGGTCGACCCTTCGGCCTCTCCTGTCTCTTTACGGGCGCATACACCGCATGTTGCCGTGCACCCTGGACTAGGTTTTCAGGCGTTTCCTAGCTCCCCTCGGACCGAATGGCCGGGTGCGGGTGGCACAGCCTCACCTGTTGTCAGGCTCCCCACCTCATCGCAGACGCCAACATGGGGTCCTCCCCACGGCGGGCGGATGCCTTACAACACGACCGTTCGCCGATTTGCGGGGGAGGAATGTGGTGCCACCGCCATACACCACACTTGCTAGGTGGTAGCTTTAAATCGGCCGCGGTCCATTAGTACATGTCGGACCCGCGTGTCGCCACTGTCAGTGATCGCAGACCGAGCGCCACCACACGGCAGGTCTCGAGAGACTTACTAGCACTCGCCCCAGTTGTACGGACGACTTAGCTAGCGATGCAACACTGACGAAGCCTCGTTTATTTGCAGAGAAGATAGAATAGCCTTCAGCTAAGTCAATGGCTACGACCTAGCAAGGCGTCATAGCAATTGATAGTTATTGTATGAAGAATGTCTCATCAAGAACGATGTATTCAAATGATGGATTAAAGTTAAGTATTCCAGAAGCTACGTACTTTTCTTTATAGCATTCATTACGTATCCTGTTTCAGACCTCACGCCATCCTGCGTGAGCTTATAGCGGGCATTTCGGCCTTCTCTAGCAATATAGCATAATGCACCTCTGATCTATCACGGAGAGTCTTGGAAATCCCCACACAGTACCACAGTTTTAGAAATTTACAGCCAAGACCGTCACATAGTCGACGAAGCCTTTGCTTGAGACCCTCCACTCGACTCCAAACCAAAGGAATCGATCAACTCTGGGAACTATCCTCAAATTGCGAACTCTGCTTGCACCCCATGCATGAGACCAGCGGTCTGACCGCCTCCACCAACCGCCTCTACGAACTGTGGATCGCCTTAGGACCTATGCGGCAGACATCATTGGTGCCGACTTAAGCCGTAACATGCAGACGACTGCACCCTGCACCCTCGATAGCCACAGGCAAGGCCGCCTCCACATCTCGGATGAGACTCTCGGCAGAAATACTGAGCGCACGTTCGCTTCCTTTCCAGTCCTGAACTGTATCCGCTTAAGGAACTCTACAACTCGCCTCACGTTGGAGCTTCTAATAACTAGTAAACCCCTCCCTTCCAAGTGCCTGCTCGGACCCTGCTGAAGGAGCGGCCACCTGTTCGCTCACGGGATGAACGGGCAAGGCCAGGCACCCAGTCTCCACACTGGCCCTCCACCTCGAGCGACGTGAACGAGTTACCACCCGCGTCTCACCTTGCTGTGAGGAGGATCCACCGCGTCGGGTGCTCTAGGGGGTGCCTCAGTAGCAGAGCCCGTGAGCAAAACAAGCGACACCTGAGGTACTCCACACGACGCCAGATTCTCCGCCACCGCTTCACCCGGAGGCAGCAGCCTGAAGTTGACTGAACGTATCCAAAAGCACATTCATCTAAACTCGAGATTCCTAAGGAATGATAATGATCCTCCTAGCAGCGCTTATGGACTCAATCGTGAAAGTCGGGTAGGTACACAAAGACTTTTTTAAACCTATTTAATTTCGAGCATAAAAGAGGAACAGAAAGGATTTGCAATATCAGCAAATTCACTTATTGGCCTTTTTATTAAATAATAATGTCTAAGCTGATTGCAGACTGCTTAGTCCGGAGCCTCGGCGTAGACTACAATAATCCTAAGGCTTTGGAAGAGAACAACAGAATGCATCTCTTAATACTAACAGGATATGCCAATGAAATACTTTTCGCCTTTTGTTGTTCCGTAGCTGACTAAAGGTGTGAACTTACATCTGCTAAGATGATGATCATAGCCGAAGGAGAGACTGGCAATTTTATGTCAAGCGAGCTCTGTTTCAGCGCACTTCCAAGTCCGTCAAAAAATTGATTTTGTTGATTCTGGTACTAGAACGGAAGAATATCCACTTTTGGACATTGACGTTGAAGGGCGAGAGTGTTCCAGCGAAAATTTCGATTTAGCAGGTTACGTCGCCTTCAAATGTAAAGATATTGATAGTTCATTAGTGATAATACGAGGGCTAGAACTTTAATAATGGCAGCTATTTACTTATAGCTCGTACAGAATAGATACGTGTTTCAAAATTTTACTGACCTTCAAAGTAGTCACCAGTATTGTGTATAACCCGCTGCCAGCAATGTAGAAGTCATAGGATACTCTTAGCAGTGCCAGTTGTGTTCACAGTTCGAGCGGCGCGGTGTGTTACCCGACGAATTTGTAGCAGTCCTGAAGCGGAGACCGTGAAGTGTTTCCCTCAGTTTAGAAATTGAGTTGAACTTACCAGGGCTTAAGTCAGCGGAGTGCAGTAGGAGGTATAGCACTTTGCAGCCCCATCAGTCAAACAAATCAGTAACAGCTTGCACTGCAAAATGATGGTTAGGTCCTGCAGAAAGTGTCATCACTTCTGTCTCTATGCTGTTCATTTTAGGAACACAACCTACGACCATATATACAGGGTGAGTCACCTAACATTACCGCTGGATACATTTCGTAAACCACATCAAATACTGACGAATCGATTCCACAGACCGAACGTGAGGAGAGGGGCTAGTGTAATTGGTTAATACAAACCATACAAAAATGCACGGAAGTACGTTTTTTTAACACAAACCTACGTTTTTTTTAAATGGAACCCCGTTAGTTTTGTTAGCACATCTGATCATATAAACAAATACGTAATCAGTGCCGTTTGTTGCATTGTAAAATGTTGATTACATCCGGAGATATTGTAACCTAAAGTTGACGCTTGAGTACCACTCCTCCGCTGTTCGATAGTGTGTATCGGAGAGCACCGAATTACGTAGGGATCCAAAGGGAACGGTGATGGACCTTAGGTACAGAAGAGACTGAAACAGCACATTACGTCCACATGCTAACACCTTTTTATTGGTCTTTTTCACTGACGCACATGTACATTACCATGAGGGGTGAGGTACACGTACACACGTGGCTTCCGTTTTCAATTACGGAGTGGAATAGAGTGTGTCCCGACATGTCAGGCCAATAGATGTTCAATGTGGTGGCCCTCATTTGCTGCACACAATTGCAATCTCTGGCGTAATGAATGTCGTACACGCCGCAGTACATCTGGTGTAATGTCGCCGCAGGCTGCCACAATACGTTGTTTCATATCCTCTGGGGTTGTAGGCACATTACGGTACACATTCTCCTTTAACGTACCCCACAGAAAGAAGTCGAGAGGTGTAAGATCAGGAGAACGGGCTGGCCAACTTATGCGTCCTCCACGTCCTATGAAGCGCCCGTCGAACATCCTGTCAAGGGTCAGCCTAGTGTTAACTGCGGAATGTGCAGGTGCATCATCATGCTGATACCACATACGTCGACGCGTTTCCAGTGGGACATTTTCGAGCAACGTTGTCAGATAATTCTGTAGAAACGCTATGTCTGTTGCAGCTGTTTGGGCTCCTGCAATGAAGTGAGTACCAATGAGGTGGTCGCCAATGATTCCGCACCATACATTTACAGTCCACGGTCGCTGTCGCTCTATCTGTCTGAGCCAGCGAGGATTGTCCACGGACCAGTAATGCATGTTCCGTAGATTCACTGCCCCGTGGTTTGTGAAACCCGCTTCATAGGTAAAAAGGTAGAACTGCAACGCATTATCTGTTAATGCCCATTGACAGAATTGCACTCGATGATTAAAGTCAACACCATGTAATTGCTGATGTAGCGACACATGAAACGGGTGAAAGCGGTGACGATGCGGTATGCGCATGACACTACTTTGACTCAGTCCACCGGCTCTCGCAGTGTCCCGTGTACTCATGTGTGGGTTCATGGCAACAGCAGCTAACACGCCAACTGCTCCCGCTTCTCCTGTGACGGGCCTGTTAAGGACCCGTTTGCGTGCTACGACCATACCTGTTGCATACAGTTGGCGGTAGATGTTTTGCAATGTGCGGCACGTTGGATGCTCTCTGTCCGGGTACCGTTTTGCATACACCCTGTAGGCTTCAGCTGCATTTCGTCGACACCCGCCATAGATGAGTATCATCTTCGCCTTTTCAGAGTTCGAATACACCATGATGACAGTTCCCACAACACTACACTACCACAGACATCTGGTAACACGGTGTACTACACTTGGTCTGCGTGCGGAGACGAATGCAGAATAACAATAGCAGCAAGCGCTACATGTGGACACTGCGACAGCTAGACCAAACCACAACAGTGCACTACAGCCACACTCGTAAACACGGTCGTCAACGTAAACATGTCCCTGCAGATGCTGCTCGCCGACCGTGGCCCGTGTTTGTTACAACACGCAACTGAACGTCGGAGGTTTCAAGCGTCAACTTTAGGTTACAATATCTCCGGATGTAATTAACATTTTACAATGCAACAAACGGCACTGATTACGTATTTGTTTATATGTTCAGATGTGCTAGCAAAACTAACGTGGTTCCATTAAAAAAACGTAGGTTTGTGTTAAAAAAACATACTTCCGATCATATTTGTATGGTTTGTATTAAACAATTACACTAGCCCCTCTCCTCACGTTCGGTCTGTGGAATCGGTTCGTCAGTATTTGATGTGGTTTACGAAATATACCCAGCGGTAACGTTAGGTGACTCACCCTGTATATAACTGCTCCTCATTGTATAGAAGGAATCAAGAAAATATGATTACACTTGTGATTATCAAATTTATTTACTCTAGTTAACAAAATAAAACATAAATAAATAAAAGACAAGAGCATTTCAGGGGCTGAGAGTACAATTGATAGAAGAGATGCTTGGTAAGAAAATGACCTGAGTGCGCAGTTGGTAACTTAAAATAGGGATCTCGCAAGAGAAAAAGATTTACAAGGAAGTTCCTACAGACTGCCGCACTCTGTCGTGATAAAGTTCAAGTTCGAAGACACTACCTGGACTGCATTTACAGTAAAACTAGTACATTTGAAACGGCGCACGAAAGGAGAATTGCTGCTATCGTTAATGAAGCTTCAGATATGTATTTTTTCTGAAAGTAGAGTGACACCGTTATGTGTGTACTTTTAAGAGTATTTATACGAATTGTAATATTTAATGCATGTGTAAATGGGCCATGTTTAAAACGTTTCCTTGTCTGAGATAGTAGCTCGTGCTGTTGTAGTGGATGTGTGTTCATACAACGTGAACTAAGTAAACTAAGATCCACTGGCATTTCATCATTAGCTATTCTGGAATGCAAACGCGTATTATTTACTTTTAACAAAATTTCTCACCAGTCCAATTTATTTAATACTGTTAAATCATAGCTTATTTCACAAAAATCATTTAGTATGATCTACATTTAATGTTGGTTTAATCACATTTTATGGAATATATTATAATTTTTTTTTCTACATGCTAGTTCGAATTATGATATACTCTAGAGTGATAACGATTATGTGCCTTCAGAATTGGGTTCAACTTCCACAATTACAGGCCCCAGTGAAAAAGAAGTAAGTGTACTAATTTGATAAGAACCATTCAATTTGTCTTTCCATTCTAATTGTGTGATCAAAGCCATGATTAGTAAATTCCACACGTTTATTAAGAAAAACATGGCTGTAGTGTGTTACGACTATCTATGCAGGAAAGGAAGTAGTTGAGAATGCTCCTGACAAACATCTGAAAGACAAGACCAATCCATCGCCCTTAATACTGGAAGATGTAAATAGAGGACGGAAGCAGACAAGAAATCAGCACTACAGAAAACAGGAGTTTACAGAGAAGTGAAGGAATTTAGGGGAGATGTGTACTACTCTACTACTCGTACGGGGAAGGCGGCGGAAGCAAGGTCATTGAAATATTTCAGTTACAGCTGTAGGTACTGCTACTCTGGAAACTTAACGGAAGCCGACAGAAATATTATTTTAAAGACTTCCATGGTCTTGGTTCTTGGAACTTACAAACTTCATTCATATGTTCATGTGGATCAGTAAAACAGTCCAAGCTTAATAAACCTGGTGCGCCTAATCCAAAATCAAATAATAAAATTATGCACCTCAAGGACAAACGAGTGTGTAAGGAATTTTAATTAAAGACTTTGGATATTATTAATGGAAGGTTTACAACAGCTACGAGAAAGAAGCAAGAATCAGGCATTCCACAGCAGGATTTCATAGGTCGCAAAGAATTTGCATAAAAAATTCCAGCAGAGAAAAGAGAATAGTTACAAATCATATCGCCTTCTTCCAAAAATACAGGAATTATTACAGTAGAGCAGAATGTCCTCGCAGACAGTATTTGAGTTCAGAAAGGGATCTGAGCAAAACGTATGCACTTTACTGTCCCAAGAGCATGGAATTGAATATATCCCAGTTAAAGAATGGTGTTACCGTGAAATTTTTAATAGAGACTTGAGCCTAGGCATTCACATCCACACGGTGATACGTGCAGTAAGTATGACAAATTTAAGATTAAAATTGCGTCCTTACACAGGACGTCAGCTACCGAAACTGAAAGGCAGATGGAGCTTCATTTAAGTAAGGCGCAGAAGACAAAGGACAAAAAGAAGTTGGTTAAAATAACTTCTCGAAACTACTGCTGTAGTTACATTTAATTTACGGAGAATACTGCGGACACCTTATTTGACTACCAACAACATATTTTATGTGAGAGTATTGTGGATCTACAATCTAGGTGTGCATGAAACCTGGAAAAGTCTGCAAGGTGGCAATCGATGCATCCCGTCCACAATGAGTGCAAGACCCACATCACTCACCCATCTTATATTTTTAATACAGAACTATGTAATTCGTACATGGTTTTCCAGAATAATTCTGAAGATTTCTAGTTATCTTCACCCCGAAGAAACCGAGCGGACCACGTGAAATGTCGCGTTTCACGCAGACAGCATATCTTCTAGCAGATGAAAATAATTTAGTTAGCTTCCATGTCTGTGAGCGAGCCACAACGCGCCCTGCGCGATGCGGCAAGGGAACGGCCGAGTCGGGCTCCGCAGGCGACTGGAGAAAAAGCCAGCAGACAAGCCGGCTTTGTGTAGGACGGGGGTGGGGTGACGCACTCATCTCGCACCGTAAAACTCAAAGCTGCGATTTCTCCACGGTACGGAAAGCTGGCTCAGACTCAGTTTCTTGAGACCAAGGCGCCGTATTAACACAAAAGATGGGTCTGCCGCCGCTACGGGCCATGTTGGCCAGGTGAGCTCCTTAAAAAACCTCTTGCAACCCTGCTCTTGGTGTGGCATTCTGCAGACGTACTCCGATTCCGTTAGCGACGGAGAAACCTCGAGAACATTTCAACTTAAAACGCCTCCCAGAAGCGAGCCATTGCTTGAAATTGCGTGTCTTGAGGCGATGATTCCTAGGTACACAATATTTTGGGGGAAAACAGGAGTTTGGTGGAAATTTTGTTGCAAGAGAATGTTTGCGCAGCCGCTTGTGCAGTGTTGGAGAAACTGACACTACACGTAATATGGAAAAGGAGATTCGTGTTCTGACTGCCTTAGCGAGCAGTCGTATTACTTTGTATTATCAGATATAGAGTACAGAGATAGTAGTTTAAACTGTCCAGTAGGATCGACAGGAACGCGTTGTTTACCGCGATCGCGCAGTGTCGCAGTTGCAGCTCTATGTGTGATCTACATAGTAACCCGCCGAGCAATGCAGACAATCGACGACAACACTGGGTACAGTTGCAGTTATTATAGGTAAATATATGCAGCACTGGCGTACTTTGATTAGCCTCGTATTTTCCGGTTAGCGCCTTTCTCCATGTTGCTAGCGCGATAGAAAAATCGCGGCATTTGATAAATAGTTAGCACTTTACATAATTTGTTTCAATGGACTTGTGGTACGATACACATCATTAGAATTCTCTGCATTACATCTGGGTAGGGAGAATGACAGGCGCCACAGAAGCTATTTCCACCCTTACTGTGTAGATATTAACCATTCTCTTCTCACTAATTAGTACGTTTTAATAACAATATTGATTTTTCGTGTCATTTCTTTGCTGAACTGAATAAATTAAATAATGATTCTGGTACTCATAGCAGCTATGTGTTCAAAATATTCAATGCTTGGTCCCAACCAATCTTTAATTTTGGAGAGTTATTAAAAAAATAAAGGTTTACGTGATCATATATGAGGAAACTGATCACAAATGGATCAAATGGCTCTAAGCACTATGGGACTTAACAGCTAAGGCCATCAGTCTCCTAGACTTAGAACTACTTAAACCTAACTAACCTAAGGACATCACACACAGCCATGCCCGAGGCAGGATTCGAATCTGCGACCGTAGCAGCAGAGCGGTTCCGGACTGAAGCGCCTAGAACCGTTCGGCCACAGCGGCCGGCTAACTGGTCACACTCAAGTTAACTGTATAGCTGCGTGAACCCAGTAATGCCAGATAGGGTGTTGTGCAATTAAATGTGCACCTCTCTTGGGTTAACTCTTCGAATTTCGAGTCTAAATTTTAATCATCTGCATAGTAAATCGTAATTTTCTTGTGACGACAAGGTGGCCATTTCGCAAGTCAAAATGTCCATGTGGAATGAATCTTCCCTCAGTGTAGGATTCACAAGAAATTGGTTCATGCTTGGTCAGATACTCGGAACAACTGGCCACTGAAGTATCCCATATCATTGCATATCATTACATACAGTGACAGCTCCGATGGTCAAAACATCGTACATGTACACCTTAAGGAAAATTCACCACATTGAGACAATAGATCACAAGTATCTTGAACCTGGCTATACATATATGGAACATGATCAAGATTTTTATCTAATTGAAAAGGCAAAGGAACATCTGAACTTCCAAATTGTTCCCCAAGACGAGACGGAAGCTGTGAAGAAGGCTAGCAGGAACTTTACCGTAGTGGAAATGAAAATGGGAAGCCTTCTTTTAATAAAAGCTACGAATTTCGTAGCAATGGACTAAGTTGCTATAGATACTGAAGGAAACAAAATACAGGGGAGGAATATGAGGTGGATCCGAAGAAGCAAAGGAAATTTTCTAGCAATGGATTTCGAGAAACGAATGTTAGGAGGCACAATACGTATGGCCCTCAATGGCTTTTCTGCAGTCTTTACGTGAACATGACACAGAATTAAAATTTAAGAAGTGGATAAATCTTTAGAAGATAAAGAGCTATATCTCTCCTGTTTATCATACCTTCTGTAATGGTGTATTCCGCACTCAGACCGTAGTAAACATGGATACAAGAAGAGAGAGCGGACAAAGAAGAGAACGTGGTGGAAGAAGGGGACGATAAAAAGCGACTATGAATAATCTCTTGTATATGATGGATCTTAACCAATACATTTTCGTTTTGGTGTTTTTATTTTTTTTTTATATTCACTCTTGTGTCATAACGCACATGAAATGTAGTACATGTGTCATATTAAGCGCAGTAAATAAAATGTTTTTGTGTTTGTATTGTTTTACTCCAAAACCTTTTTAAGACACAAGGTGTATAAGTACTTTTAATCCATTTTAAAAAATAACACAGGGGTAGTACAATCTCTAATCGTAGATGTAACTATACACGAACTATCAGAAAAAATACCTCATGTTTCGATAGCAGCTCACATAATTTATAAGTGGCAATATAACTTTCATAGCCACTTACGCAATTTGCTTAAGAGAGCACGTGTACCAGTTGCACTCTCAGCCCCTCATGTACTACCTACTTCAGTACAATGAGTTTTACTGTATGTTGCCACATCTACAGCCACAGAGGCAAAAAAAAAAAATCAAAAATATTTGTATCTCAAGAGTAAACAATATGCAATCAACATGTGTTGTAGTGGTCTTCACTTCAGAGACTGGTTTGATGACGATCTTCATTCTGCTCTATCCTGTGCAAATTCTTCATCTCCAGGTAACTACTGCAACCTACATTCTTCTTAATCCGCTTATGTATCCATCTCTTGGTCTCGCTCTAGGTCTTTACCCCCCACCCCCCCGCCACCTCCCCCCACACGCTCACCTCCAGTGCTAAATTGGTGATCCGCTGATGCCTCAGAAAGTGTCCTATCAACTAATTACTTGTTCTTGTCAGGTTGTACCATAAATTTCTCTTCATCCCAATTCTATTCAGTACCTTTAAATTAGTTACATGGTCTACCCATCTAATCTTTCAGATACTTCTATTCTCTTCTTGTCTAAACTGTTTACCGTCGCCGGCCTGTGTGACCGAGCGGTTCTAGGCACTTCAGTCTGGAACCGCTCGACCGCTACGGTGGCAGGTTCGAATCTTGCCTCGGGCATGGATGTGTGTGATATCCTTAGGTTGGTTAGGTTTAAGTAGTTCTAAGTTCTAGGGAACTGGTGACCTCAGATGTTAAGTCCCATAGTGCTCACAGCCATTTGAACCTTTTGAGCCATTTTGTATCGTCCCTACTTCGACTATCATCATTTACTTTGCTTCCAAAATAGCAAGACTCATCTATTACTTCAAATGTCTTATTTCCTAGTCTAATTCCCTCAGCATCACCTGATTTAATTAGACTACACTCCATTATCCTCGTTTTGCTTTTTTTGATGTCCATCTTATATCCTCCTTTCAAGACACTGTCCATTCCGTTCAACTGCTCTTCGAAATCCTTTCCTGTCTCTGACAAAATTACAGTGTCATTGCCAAACCTCAAAGTTTCTGTTTCTTCTCCATGGAATTTAATTCCTACTCCAAATTCTTCTTTTGTTTCCTTTACTGCTAACTCAATAGACAGACTGAATAACATTGGGGATAGGCTACAACCCTGTCTCACTTCCTTCTCAACCACTGCTCCCCTTTCGTGGCCCTCGACTGTTACAACTGCCATCCGGTTTCTGTACAAATTGTAAATATCCTTTCGTTCCCTGTATTTGACTCCTGCCACCGTCAGAGTTTGAAAGAGAATATTCCAGTCAACATTGTCAAAAGCTTTCTCTAAGTCTACAAATGCTGTAAATGTAGGTTTGCCTATACTTAACTATCTTCTGTGAGAAGTCGTAGGCTCAGTATTGCCTCGCATGTTCCTGAATTTCTCTGGAATCTTAACTGATCTTCCCTGTAGTCTTCCATTCTACTGTAAAGGATTTGTGTTAGTATTTTGCAACTGTAACTTATTAAACTGATAGTTCGGTAATTTTCACACCTGTCAACATCTGCTTTCTTTGAAATTATTACATTCTTCTTGAAGTGTTAGGGTATTTCGCCTGTTTCATACATCTTGCTCAGCAGCTGGGAGAGCTTTTTCATGGCTGGCTCTTCCAAGGCTGTCAGTAGCTGTAACGGAATGTTGTCTACTCCCAAGGGGTTGTTTTGACTTAAGTCTTTCAGTGCTTTGTCAAATTCTTCACATAGTGTTATATCTCCCTTCTCATCTTCATCTACGTCTTCTTCCGTTCCCATAATATTGCCCCTTATATAGAATCTATATATACTGCTACCACCTTCCTACTTTCCGTTCTTCATACAGGTGGTTCTGTTTTCTCCAAAGCTCTCTGTAATTTTCCTGTAGGCAGCATCCATCTTACCCCTGATGACATATGCTCCTACATCGTTACATTTGTCCCCTACCATTCCTGCTCAACCATTTTACACTTCCTATCAATTTCATTTTTTGGATGTTTATATTCCCTTTCGCCTGCACCATTTAGCCCACTTTTATATTTTCTCCTTTCATCGATTAAGTTCAATATATCTTCTGTTACCTAAGGATTTCTAATAGCCATAGTCTTTTTACCTACTTTATCCTCTGCTGCCTTCACTATTTAAGCTCTCAGAAATACCCATTCTTCTTCTACTGTATTCCTTTCCCTGTTCTTGTCATTCGTTTCCTAATGCTCACTTTGAAAATGCTCCTGGTTGTCTAGAAATTCTGGTTATCCAAGCCCCATCTCATTAAATTCCTGCCTTTTTGAAGTTTCTTCAGTTTTAATCTGCAGTTCATAACTAATAAATTGTAGTCAGAGTCCACATCTGCCCCTTGAAATGTCTTACAATTTAAAACCTGGTTCGGAAATCTCTGTCTTACCATAATGTAATCAATCTGAAACCTTCTGGTGTCTCCACGGGTGCTTCTTAAACCAAGTGTTAGCTATGATTAAATTATGCTCTGTGCAAAATTCCACCAGGGGGCTTCCTCTTTCATTCCTTTCTGCCAGTGCATATTAACATACTGCTTTTCCTTACCTTCCTTTTCCTACTATTGAATTTCAGTCACCCATGACTATTAAATTTTCGTCTCTCTTATCTATCTGAATAATTTCTTTTGTCTAATCATACATTTCCTCTACCTCCTCCTCATCTGCGAAGCTAGTCAGCACATAAAATTGTGGGGTCAGCTTCATGTCTATCTTGACTACAATAATACATTCACTATGCTGTTCCTAGCAGCTAATCTGCGTTCCTGGTTTTATATTCATTATTAAATCCAGTCCTGCATTACCCCTATCTGATTTTGTAATTATAAACCTGTATTCACCTGACCAGAAGTCCTGTTCCCCCTGCAGCCGAACTTCACTAACTCCCACTATATCTTGCTTTAACATATCCCTTTCCCTTTTTTTCCAATCTACCTGCCTGATTCAGGGATCTGACATTCCGCACTCTGATCTGTAGAACGCCAGTTTTGTTTCTCCTGATAACGACAGTTGTAGGGCAAGGGTGGCCCAAGGACAATTTGTTAGTTGGATTACCTACATCAGGGGCAAGTATGCACTCAGGGGCAAACATATTGTTCTCTTTTGATGGAGGGGTTCTTAAGCTATTGTTCTGCTAACAGGATTACGACCCCCTGGGGATAATCTGTGCTTCTGAGAAACCTCCCCACACCCCTCCCCCCCCTCCTCCCATCAACTCCTCAGGAAACCACCAACTCTCCCCCCTCCCATTCACTGATACAGGTACACTTTTAGACGTGGTTTATTCGAATAGCTCTCTCTCACACTATCAGTTTGATTGATTACTTAATTAATTTGATCAATTAATTAACCCCTCCCTCTCTGGTAATCCCATCAACCCTCCCCTCTCCCCCTCCCCTACGTGAAAATTGACGGCTCTGTGCTGGAGAGGAGGATCACATGACAGGAAATTCAGTGACATAGCAGAGGGTATATTGTTTATTTATAAAAAAAATCAGTTCGCAGTGGCTGAATCTCTCTTGTTCATCAGTCTCAGCTGTTTGGGAAGATGTAGGACTTGTAAAATACATCGAAAAGAAGTAATTAGAGCTAACGCATTTTTTTTATTCCGATCGCACAAAGAATACCGTCATGAAGCACACATCACACGTAATTTTGCTGTAAATTATTCGATCGCGAAGCACAAACTGTCCATCATCCCATCCACGACTGACAGACCAGATCTCACGCTAATTCCCAAATAAAAGTGTCCAAGAAATCCCTGTCGAAACAGGTGCTCTCTACTTCTCCTCCTGTAATGTGCCACCGACAGTTCTACACGCGCCGTCGGTCATGGTCGAACCAAACCGCAAACAAAGCAGTATTTACCTAGTAAACCCCTGCAGAATACTGACACACGCGAGATACCATCCTTCTAAGGCAAATTCCTGTCTGAGAATCGATTCCACCATCGGCTCTAAACTGCCCTAGCCCTCATGGCACACTTTCTTACCTTTCACGAACTGCTTCAGCTGTTATTATGTCTGGTGTTGCGGAATGTTGTCACATACATAACTTGAAGATATCACAGGAATTAAAAGTACTCACTGCACAAAGAGAGAGAGAGAGAGAGTCAGAGCTTGGCAGATGACGCAATGACATTTAAACAGTAACACGTTTTATTTCGAGGAATGCCGCCATCGCCACACTTCAACATGGACTCTAAAAGAAAAATATTCCGATAGTTGTGAAAATGTCCCAGAGACACTTCGCAAAACTTTTGTAAGAAATAGCCTTGTCTTTGAGCACAAGCTGCTTCAGGAGGTACTAAATCCAATTGATTAAGTCTCTAAACGCACTTTCAAAAATATCGCTGCACAGTAATTTCCTTCAATTTGGCGATGTATACTGCCACTGACTTCAAGCATTTCCCCTGGTTGAAGGATTGTATAGATTTCAATACGAGACAGAAAGTTTCTCTGACGTGCGACTTTGAGAAACATTTTTCACAAATTAATGAATAATTCAATTTTCAGTAAAACAATGGAGAATTTGAGAGAACGACTTGAAAATTTAATTAGAACCGAACGGGATGGGCGTCATGGCGTAAGAAAATAGATTGGCAGACCAAATTTTAAGCGGGTCGCCCTATTCATTATGAACTTTGTTACTGTGGAGAGGCGAAGACTGTAGTAGAGTTTACAAAACTTATTTATGAGGGAATGTGCGTACTATGTAACACCGAAAATTCAGGATGAATGGCACCTGCTACCGACGTATAATATTTTTTAATTGTATGTAAATATTTGTAATTTAAATGCTTTCTTTTAATAAGTAAGGACATTGCTTCACTGTATGTGTATATTTAGGTAGAAGTCTGTTGACATGTTATTGTATTTATCTGTGTTTTACTGTGAGCTGGCGACCGTAATTATTTCCTTTTCGTTCACTAGTGTAACTTCGGGATTCATGATCAGTGGTACCGCTTTTCTGTCCAGTGTAGTCCGTGAGTGAATGCACAAAATAACTTTCATTTTTCCAAACTGTAGACCTGTTCGGTTTAGTTACTTTTTTATTTTTAGTAGACTTTTAGAAAGATCGGTTGTATACTACCCCCCCCCCCCCCAGTTATCGGTATTACTTCTTAGGGAAAGATAGCCTTATCCAGTTAGAAAAATTCCATTAGGTATACACGCGATCCACGGTCATATTTTATATCGCAAGCAGGATAGGTCGATTAGTAAGGGGGAGGTTACAACTAGACCTATCCAAACTCCACATGTACCGCTTTTATTATGAGTTGGCGAAAACTCATTTTGCAGATTACTTTATACGGATACAGATAGCTTCATCTACTGGTTGAAGAACTGCGACCTATATGAAGTAATGAAGTACCACCACGTCTTCATACACGGCCGATAATCCTTACGGTATTGTTCCACAGAACAAGAAGTTTATCGGCCTTATGAAGAACAAGGCGAATCCATTGCCGATTGTGGAGTTTGTAGGTCTGCAATCAATAGCGTACGCGTATCGCACATTGGAAGCTGCCACCCAGAGGCTGGTCTAAGAGCGTGCGTCGTATGGCAACGAGAGTCCTCTCTATCGAAGACTATTTGCAGCGCCTGTGTAGTGGTGTTCGCCGTGCTGCATCGCAGCAGCCACATATAGTACGGCAAACTAATATTCGATCGCGATGACATGAGGTGTGTACTGTGCTGCAGTCTAAAATAGGCCAGTCGCGTCATGACAATAAAAGGATCATTTGTGATGACGGGACTGAAACTCTCCCGTACTCACACTACTCACTTGTAGCGAGAGAAAGGGAGGAGGACTCTGACTGAGAGGGAGAGAATGAGTGAGAGAGAGAGAGACAAACTTAAAGAGAGAGAAAGAGAGAGAGAGAGAGTCTGTAGAGTAGTCGTATGAAAAAAACGTTAAAAAAGAAAGCATAAACGAACAATATATTTATTAAGAAACAATAAATAGGAAAAAATGTTTGTATATTTATTTATTTATACGTAACGTATGTGTAGCCTGTAAATATCTACATACCATGTGCGTCTTGTCAATAGAACAGTATTTAAGTTTTTTCCGCCTACTGCTAGCCATCCAAGTCAGAGTAGTAGTTAAGTGTTTACATATCTATATAACTCACAGTCCATTAGAATTATTACTATTGCAAAACTCTTTGCTATTGGGGCTGTTCAAATTAGATTCTTCAGTGTACATAGTCCAACAGAATTATTGTAAAAGCTATGCTACTAGGACTGTGGAATTTAGCTGTATTAATGCATTAGTTTTTGGCGTAGATATTTAAACAATTCCACTGCTACTGCGAAAAAATGTAAAAAATGTCCTCGACTGGTGTCACTTCTGTAGCGAGTAAATCAAATTGTACCTCAAAAATACCATATTGCATTCTCAAGAACTGAATTGTAATCTCAATATCTGAATTGTATTTGTATCAACTGAATAAATGAATAAATTCGTTACCATATGTCTTTGTTGTTATATATGACGGTAGTATCTGTTCCCGAAAGAACAGTTACCGTGGATGACCATGCAGCTTTGCTAGAAATGGAATGATAATTAAATGGACACCCTAGCTGCAAATAGGCGTTTATGTACTTCATTGGGGACATGTTGAACATGTGTGCCCCGACCGAGACTCGAACCCGGTATGAAGTACATAAACGCCTGTTTGCAGCTAGGGTGTCCATTTAATTATCATTTCATTTCTAGCAAAGCTGCATGATCATCCACGGTACCTGTTCTTTCGGGAACAGATACTACCGTCATATATAGTTAAAATATGGCTTCCCGGCCATTGACCTTCTTGTGCGAACGCACACGCTATGCCCGAACTCGTACAGGACTTGGTAGATTAATCTGCCACGAGTAATGAGTATGATGGGCAAACATCTACTAGGCGCACTACGAATGTAGAGGTGTGGACATGTTGGGAATGTGGATCCCACGGGGAGCGTGCAAGGGATAAGTCCCTGCAGACGCACTATCCTCTGTACCCTCGGTGGCTCATTTGGATAGAGCGTCTGCCATGTAAGCGGGAGATCCCTGGTTCGAGTCCCGGTCAGGGCACGCATTTTCAACATGTCCCCAATGAAGTCTTTGTTGTTGTTATTTATAAAATCCTAGAAGTGAAATTTAAGATGGAAGATAACGAAATATATAGAATGGTTGCATGGAATTATGCCTATCGTGGAGCACGAGTTGGGCTATGGGAGCAGGAGGCATGTGACCGCATCTGCTTCGAAAGACATATAGCACTAACATATCTAAAATTATATCTCCTGTGTTTGAAGAAAAGCACAAACGTAGTGCGTAAAACTGTACACTGTCAAAGTGGGAACAGGGTTGACAAAAGTACACAGAGGTTGTGAGCCACATCCAACTTAAAAGTAATTTTATATTTTCACAAGCAGACAGAGCAACATTGTTTTCACAAATCTTCTTCCTGAGTCGATAGAGAGCGGTTCACTCATAGAATTCCGGGTCTTGAATAGCAGCAAAACTGAAGATTCGACGCCTCCACGAAATCTTCTCTTTCCCCTTCACGTGGATGATGGTATCCGTATGGTCGAATAATCGAAGCAACATTACCATATAATTATAGAGAATGCCAGGATCATACCAGTGAATTCCATGGCAGAAATGTGTTAACCACTTCGCACTCTGCCATGTTTTAGCGCACTTCACGTCCTTGGAAGACTTCGGTTGTGAAATGTTTGCTGAAAATGTCTCTATTATTCCGGCATCTTCTGTGTACGCTATGAATGCAACATCTTTAAATATGGGCTGTCTGTGCTCATCACCAGAGAAACCCTGAACGTTTGCAATGGTGTTCACACCTTGAGATGCCATTGTGGAGTGCTCTAGATATGGCGCAGCAGTTGCGCAACACTGGTGAGCAGGCAGTAGTTGATAACACGGTCATGTAGAACTAGAGCATATGCTGCAGTGTGTGTTGGGTAATTTGCTGAAGGTTCAGATTCAGTTCTTACATCTATAGGTTCGGACATAATTATCTCATTCTTTTTCGAGCAGTCTATTACGATGATCGGTGATAGCTCCTTGAATTGCCTAGGACTGAGTAGACACACTCCTCCTTCTGCTTCTTAAGCACTTTCATAGTGCAGGAGACCATACATGTCATATGCTAGACTATACATTTTCAACCCAGTGCAGGTGTAAATTGTCATACGGGTAGAATTCTGAATTTAGGTACACTCTGGCATTAGTTAATTTGCAGTTGTCGAATACAGTGGAATCATTTGCTGAATTCCCACTTCTATTAGTCTGAAACGGAAGTATGATGAATCTAAGCGTCTCTAGATGCGAAGAGGTTTTATTGGCACATGTTTGGCACGTGTTCGTATGCTGGCAGTCGGCACTGGGTGCTCGAAAATCTCCAATGACTGAAATTTTAGTGACAGAAATGTACTGGAATTCAGAACTTCTAAAAGCTTCAAACGCTCCTCATCTGAAACACTGATGTGAGGCATTTTCCATGTTATCTTGCTGATTGTGATCATATTCTACCCTTGAGCTCCTTCAATGTATGAGATATTCTCCGTCGCAAGATATTCTCCGTCGCAATCCGCTCCAGAATTAGTGTCTGTTTAGCACTCATAATAATCTGTCTCATCTCCTCAGAGTAGCCTGTAAGCATTTTTAGAGGTGTACCTGCAGTAATTCGTTTGTACTCTGCAACTGTTCTATCAGTCGGATCGTCTATGAACCATCCCGCATTTTCTAAACCATTCAAATCCGTGGGTGATGTTGAGGTGTATGTTTTAAGGGTTGATATTATGCTTACATTGCGTGTACGGTTGATCTCAGACCCACTGAGTTCACAGCGTATCTCTTGAAACAGGAATGCTGAAGCGTTACGTGTAATTTTGGATCCCACTCCAGCTCCGCCGTCAGTTTTCTTTAATGATATCTTCAAATACGTGAAACTCGTACATGGAAACGACGGTGCGTCTTGGCGCTGGATGACAATCCTAATTTCATCATGTTGTTAAACGTAGTTGAAGAGTAAGGTTCATGCGAGACATTGCTGACATATAATTCGCTCATTACACACTACTTCGGCAGCAAAGTGGCGTTCTGTGGATTGCGTGCAGTGGTTTTGTACCATACGCCCATCCTCACCAGAAAATCAACAAGTTGATTATTCTGCTCCACAACACGCAACTTCAAATAGTTCAGTGTCTGAACTGTCACTGGAAGGTATATTGCAACAATCTTATACCCTGTTGCAGCAGAGGAGAAGAATCCGTAAATAGTATGAATCAGACTGTCGTTGGGATAGGAGTTCGATGCAATATTATACTCGACTCGGATTGTGCTGACAGGCAGTACGTCCACAGTCTGATCTGACTTGTAAAATTTAACAGGATCCTTCTTCAGAAACTGTCCGTTTGTGAAACCCAGTAGGTGTCCTACTGAAACTTTCTGGTTAAAGTCAATCGTTGCGTTCACAGTCCTTATTTCAGATTTAAGTGGGTTGATGTTTGCACATAGCTCAATACCTTTTCCACATTTTTTTAAAGACTTCGTTTAAATCGTCAATATCATATGATCCAGGTTCTATTTCCACAATGTCCTTTTCGCTATAAATACCCATATGCAGTTTATTGTTAGCCTCGATGATATTTGGGATGTTTTGTACGTCTCCAGTCCAATCAATGCAATACTCGATTCACCAATGCTCAAATCAATTGGTGGAAAGTAATTTTCACGTAATACAGATAATCGTTCTTTTAAAGTCAAATTGTACGACATTTCATCTGAACTTCAACTGATGAAGGAATATTTGAAGCCCTTCCTTATGTATTCTGCTACTTCTTCTTTGTAAACATCACGAGAAACATGATGCATAGATGTCCGCAGGGGTGTGTATTAAAGTCCTGATACGGATGAAACTTGTGGAACACATGTCTTCTGCGAGTGGAGTATCGTATTAATTCTTCTGGCGGTTGCACATCACCAAAGAGTCGAAATAAAAGGCGTTTAGAAGAACGCGAAATCCCGAAGATTGGCTAAAATTTACAGACGCGCGAAATTTGGTTCGGACTTCAACGCGAGATGTCTTTAATAGGTTCCACAACGAAACATTGTCTCGAAATTTGGTAGAAAATCCGAAGAAATTCTGGTCGTATGTAAAGTACACAAGCGGCAAGACGCAGTCAATACCTTCGCTGCGCAGTGCTGATGGTACTGTTACCTACGACTGTGCCGCTAAATCGGAGTTATTGAACGCAGTTTTCCGAAATTCCTTCACCAGGGAAGACGAATGGAATATTCCAGAATTTGAAACACGAACAGCTGCTAGCATGAGTTTCTTAGAAGTAGATACCTTAGGGGTTGCGAAGCAACTCAAATCGCTTGATACGGGGAAGTCTTCAAGTCCAGATTGTCTACCCATTAGGTTCCTATCAGATTACGCTGATACAATAGCTCCCTACTTAGCAATCATATACAACCGCTCGCTCACCGATAGATCTGTACCTACAGATTGGAAAATTGCGCAGGTCGCACCAGTGTTTAAGAAGGGTAGAAGGAGTAATCCATCGAACTGCAGACCTATATCATTTACGTCGGTTTGCAGTAGGGTTTTGGAGCATATACTGTATTCAGACACTATGAATCACCTCGAAGGGAACGATCTACTGATACGTAATCAGCATGGTTTCAGAAAATATCGTTCTTGTGCAACGCAGCTAGCTCTTTATTCGCACGAAGTAATGGCCGCTATCGACAGGGGATCTCAGGTTGATTCCGTATTTGTGGATTTTCGGAAAGCTTTTGACACCGTTCCTCACAAGCGACTTCTAGTCAAGCTGCGGGCCTATGGGGTATCGTCTCAGTTGTGCGACTGGATTCGTGATTTCCTGTCAGGAAGGTCGCAGTTCGTAGTAATAGACGGCAAATCATCGAGTAAAACTGGTGATATCATGTGTTCCCCAGGGAAGCGTCCTGGGACCTCTGCTGTTCCTGATCTATGTAAATGACCTGGGTGACAATCTGAGCAGTTCTCTTAGGTTGTTCGCAGATGATGCTGTAATTTACCGTCTAGTAAGGTCATCCGAAGACCAGTATCAGTTGCAAAGCGATTTAGAAAAGATTGCTGTATGGTGTGGAAGGTGGCAGTTAACGCTAAATAACGAAAAGTGTGAGGTGATACACATGGGTTCCAAAAGAAATCCGTTGGAATTCGATTACTCGATAAATAGTACAATTCTCAAGGCTGTCAATTCAACTAAGTTCCTGGGTGTTAAAATTACGAACAACTTCAGTTGGAAAGACTACATAGATAATATTGTGGGGAAGACGAGTCAAAGGTTGCGTTTCATTGGCAGGACACTTAGAAGATGCAACAAGTCCACTAAAGAGACAGCTTACACTACACTCGTTCGTCCTCTGTTAGAATATTGCTGCGCGGTGTGGGATCCTTACCAGGTGGGATTGACGGAGGACATCGAAAGAGTGCAAAAAAGGGCAGCTCGTTTTGTATTATCACGTAATAGAGGTAGCGTCTTTGATTCATAATCAAAACGTCTTCGGTCCCGGGTTCGATCCCCGCCACTGCCTAAATTTTGATAAATAATCAGCATTGGCGGCCGAAGACTTCCGGCATAAGAAGTCAGCCTCATTCTGCCAACGACCTTGTCAAAGAGGGCGGAGGAGCGGATAGAGGTTCAGGGCACTCTCTTGTCCTAGGGGTGGGAAATTGCCCCTAAAGGCGGAAGAATCAGCAATGATCAACGACATGATGATGGTCTACTTCTGTTCTATTCCTTTGATATGTGTTTATTTAATTTGTTTATGTATTTAAGAATGTGTGTTAGAGCGTGTTTGTGATCCAGCCGTAGGAGTATTTATTTAATTTCAAGTTATTTAAATCTAAATCTAGTATTTAGAATGTGTTTCATTATGTTTGTGAGTGTGCGTTGGTTTCGACACAGGGCGGGAGCGCTCTAGCCAATCACAGCGATCGTTCCAAAAAGGACACGTGGAGAGACTGTATGGAAGTGGGGGAGGGGCATCGTTTCGAGAGAGGACAGGAGAGTTCTGGAGAGTACGGGAGAGGACACGAGAGAGTCCTGAACAGTACGGCACGACGGACGCGACGCACGGTCGCGGAAAAGACTGGGAGAGTGGAGCAGTTTGCGCGTGGTCGCGGCTGATAGAAATATTTCGTAGTGTCGACTAGTGCACTTGTGAGTGGCTTCTGCAGTGTAGACGAAGTATGCGTTTAGAAGTGAATATCTCGTGAGCTATGTTGTTGTTCATAACTAACTACGTGAAGTGGGAATCTATTGTTTCCCTGTTATTCACCTTATATTTTATTAAATTGCTGGACCATCGACACCAATAAGTGTTTATTAGAAGTATACCGCATTCTCAAAAGTACTTCTACTATCGTACTCATCATTTAAAGTCGTTAAGATAGTACCTGGAGATTTTATTTCATTGCAATGTTTCATTTATAAATTACTATGTTGCATTAAATATTCGCAATTGGTGAGCGATAGGAACCTTCGACCATTCTTTTCATGTGTGTATTCATATTGTATGATGTAGACTGAGCAGTATTTGGCCTGTAATGTGACAACTACGTATCCCAGCCCCTAGACAACGAAACCAGCCAAAACTTTTAATATTTCAACTCTGAGTCTGAGGGTGTGTAGTTGAGAACCACCATTATCGTCATTCATTTTTGAAAGCCCGCAACTTTCAGCATTCATAACTCGGACCGAACCGCAAACAAAGCAGCGTTCAGCCTGTAAACCCCTGCGGAATACCGACACACGCGAGACACTTTCCTTCCAAGGCAAATGGCTGATTGGGAATCGTTCCAGAAATACTGCTGAAGTCGATAAATAATTAATTTTCAGTCACGTCATCGTGATGTAGGGGATATAAGGGGATCGCGATAGCTCGCCGCTCCCAGTCGCAGTCAGTCTCTGGAAGAAGAAGAACCATGAAGCCAGCAGTCGAAATTCTCGTCTGTCTCTCCATCGCAGAAGAAGCGTAAAACTGAGTAGTCATTACATATCGTTGCTTCTATTACTGCATGAGGCTTTTCCTTTTTTTTGTCAATATCTTTGTCTGTGGATTCTTATTGTTTCTTCTCATTCTTCTTCCTTGTTCAGCAGCAGCCACCATAAACTTGTCGTGACTTGCAGTGAACTCTGGCCTGTCGGGAACAGCACCGGTAGCAGCACTATGAGCTCACCAGACCAGCGTGCTGGAGCGGGACAACGAGCTGTTATCTCATCCCGTCCATTGATTTAGACGTCCAGCGTGTCCCCGACTCTCAGAAGAACTCTGCTAGGGGCCGTACACCACATCATGCGGGTCATTACTGGTCTCTGACGTATGCACCATCCCAGAACATTCCGGCGTTACTGCAAGGACAGTGTGTTGATGTTGTGGATGAGAAGCTGCCGATTCCTTCCAGTACTCTACCGCTTTTCACTTCATCTTATAATTTGACATCTAGTGATTAAGATACAAAACACCTCCTACATCAACCACATCCAGGGCGGCCGCGCGGGATTAGCTGAGCGGTCTAAGGCGCTGCAGTCATGGACTGTGCAGCTGGTCCCGGCGGAGGTTCGAATCCTCCCTCGGGCATGGGTGTGTGTGTTTGTCCTTAGGATAATTTAGGTTAAGTAGTGTGTAAGCTTAGGGACTAATGACATTAGCAGTTAAGTCCCATAAGATTTCACACACATTTTGAACAGCCAGGGCGAATGATGTAAGTTTAGCTGTCTAACTTGTTGTTGTTGTTGTTGTTGTTGTGGTCTTCAGTCCAGAGACTGGTTTGATGCAGCTCTGTCTAACAAAAGGCGCATAAATTTTTTTTCTGGGACATTCCGTTTTGCCCAGCACGTACATATGCACACAAACATATGTCTTTCTTAAAGTTCCCTTGCATTGTTTAGAAAAGGGTCTGATATTCTAGATAACTGTATAAATTGTCTGTCTGCATTACAGTGCAGTAAGCTGTCTTAAAATTTGCCTGAAGTTACGCCGTTATCTACATAAAAGTTGCCAAACTATTTGACATTATCACTGACAAAAAGAAATCGTTTCAACTTGCCTTCGTTGTCCACATTTATGCTGAATTTCTGAAAGGGACTAACGTAACACAATAATAACAGTTCTTAATACAAAATAAGACACTTTTTGTAGCGGTTATCATTATTTTAATAGCGTAAACAGTAACATAGCGTAACTGAACAGCTCCAGTCTTGTGTAAAACACACAAACAATATTTGGTTCATTCAAAAACTTCGATTTAATAAATGTGCATGTTCCTTGTGAGTGCGACCGTAAAATATTGATAAAGCTGCAGGTTTAAAAAACAGTTTTAATTCATTTTCTGTGTGAGTTTTGCAAACATATCCGATGGAAAGTTTTTTTTACCAGTAGATGCAGATTCTGAAGGAATAGATAAGTAGCTAATTATCTTCAAAACGTTTGCCCTCAAAATGTTTATATAAATTAAATGGTATTCTATTTGTGTTCCTTCCTTTTTTTATAGCAGCTTGTACTGTAATATTTAATAGTCCATAAAATGTAATTAGGAGTGAGCTACGCTTTAGAGCTGTGACTGTTAAACTACCCCTTTTGGCGTATTATATTTCAACGAACATATTCAGACGAGTCAGACATTAAATAAGTTAATAATCACAGGCGAAAAGCTACGGGTGGTCTTAAACGGTATTATTTATAAACGTGGAAATGTTTGGCATTCATATGACTCGATGTTTCTATGCTCTGTCCTTTTCACATTTAGATTACATTAGTAAGTTGAATTACAATAAGATTAGTGTTCTTGAGATTAAAATTGATCGTTGTATTCGTACTCGAGCATGGCTCTGTGAATTTCGCGGGCGGTGCTGCAACCGACCAAACAAGCCACGTATGACTTGTCACGGCTTTTCACGGCTTCAGTTACAGCGCTGAACATTGATGCGTTCCAGAACGAGATTTTCACTCTGCAGCGGAGTGTGCGCTGATATGAAACTTTCTGGCAGATTAAAACTGTGTGCCCGACCGAGAGTCGAACTCGGGACCTTTGCCTTTCGCGGGCAAGTGCTCTACCATCTGAGCTACCGAAGCACGACTCACGCCCGGTCCTCACAGCTTTACTTCTGCCAGTATCTGATGCGTTCATTCTCGTAACAACCATTAGGCTCGGCTAAACTATTTCTCTATGACTCCTTTTTAGCGCGTGTGCTAACCCCGCAGTCTGTAGCAGACTTTCTGTGAAGCTGACAAGAGGGGTAGACAATCTGGTGGTATTGTAGATGTGGAAACAGATCGTCAGTCGAAACTGGATAACTCAGTCGGAAATACCACTTCCCGCGAAAGGTAAGGCTCCAGATTCCAGTTTCGCACCTCTAATCTGCCAGCAGCTTCAAGCATTCTAATATGTTCGTACTTTAAATCTGGGGGAGAAATAAGAAGGGGAGGGGAGGATGCCATTAGACTGCTGATACTTGCAATCTCGTACACAGTTTGTACGTTGCAAACTGATTAACTTTTAAACATTCCAAAACAGATCTATCTTCACAGCCAATTGTTTTTTATTTGCGTTTGCTATTACTTTGGATGTGTTGTTATGGAATTTAGCGTCTCCTACAGTGGACCCCAAGCGAAAACTGAGACCGAATAGCACAATTCATGAATGAACCAAATATTGTTTGCGTATTTTACACAAGGCTGGAGCTGTTCAGTTACGCTATGTTACTGTTTACGCTATTAAAATAATAATAACCGCTACAAAAAGTGTCTTTTGAAAATGAATGAGTAGAAAAATTTCAGTTTTATTTTGTATTAAGAACTGTTATTATTGTGTTACGTTAGTCCCTTTCAGAAATTCAGCATAAATGTGGACAACGAAGGCAAGTTGAAAGCCTCTACTGGAGCAGCGTTCGTGATCATCATCGAAGGTTACTTGAAGGATGTTATATGTCGAAATATGTTTTACTGAAACACTATTTGAAATAAAATATTTGCCAAATTCCAGAGACTCAGCGAAACAGTGTTACATGCTCACTGCATTGAACAACAGTAAAAATGTCTGTAATTATTCTGTTGTGATCTGCATAACATTTTGATTTATTGTGAGCACCACCAGGTAAAGCAGTACATAGTTTTGATTCCATTTTGAATCCATGCAGGCAAGCTCCCGCTTTATTTAGTTACCGAACTTTAATGTGTATTTTCTGAACAAATAGTGCTCGACAAATCCTCAATTAAATAAGAGCGTTTGTCATTTGACAGCGGTGGCGACCCACTTTATTGCTGGTAACCGTAAATTGCACAGTCCCAAAATAACTGCTCCCTGATATTTAACTGTCCAGAATTCAACAGATTACTGCACACATATTTATGCGGCAAACCTCTTCCCTATCGCCCCACGCATATGGACATTAGTTCTAAATTGGTTTCCGCTACGATGAGGCCGTAATACTGCCGTAACGATCGTCATTCCAAGGTATGTGGCAATCACCGTGCTTTCATATAGCCTCGGATAAACAATGCTCAAACTTCGTGAATCACGTTGTCACTCATAACATCTCGAATATGATGTATATTGAAACCTAAAAACATTTAAAAGGCAATATCACAAAAATATTTCATTATTTTAAACAACCAGTTTTGACACGCTTTGCTGTCATCTTCTGGTCTTAAAAATCTTTTTTGTTATGAAACGTATTTATTTTAAGTTATACCTCACGACAAGTTATCATGTGGATAAACAGCAGCACATTATAAAAGGTTTGTCATAACTAAAATAATTAAAAACACAAACCACCTTGTGCAAGTGTCCGTGTCCATATACAAACCGGTCACCGTCGATCTGGACATCTGTACAATGTGCTTTACGTTTTTAAATATTTTAGTCGTGACAAACCTTTTATAATTGAAGATGACAGCAAAGCCTATCGATACCTGTTGTTGCAAGTAAAGAAGTATTTATGCGATCTTGGTTTTTGAATCTTTTTAGCAAGTAAAACAGATCGCTCAAGTATATTCAAAATCGTCCAATGCCTCTAAGCACTATGGGACTTAACATCTGTGGTCATCAGTCCCCTAGATTTAGAAATACTTAAACCTAACTAAGCTAAGGACATCACACAAATCCAAACCCAAGGCAGGATTCGAACCTGCATCCGTAGCAGCAGCGCGGTTCCGGACTGAAGCGCCTGGAACCGCTTGGCCACAGCGGCCGGCTCAAGTATATTGGAACACATGCAGTCAGTTGTAGACCGCCCAATAAGTTTTATACGTATTTACTAGTGCAATTTTACAGAAGATATCCCCAACCGTTTGGAATCAGTTTTCTCATTCCGAGAAACGACTGTGAAGCACGTAAGTAATGTGCTAGTATGTGGACTTTGGATCTGAGCTGCCACACTATCAACACGCTAGTGGAAGCTGACAACCATCAGGAAAGAGCTACATGCGATGATAAAGTTAAAGAATATGGGAAGGACTGTACTGTGATGCCTAAATATAAGAAACATGTTTTACTTTTCCCTTTAGGTAGCGATACGCAGGGTATGCTGAAAGGAGGCCAAGAGAACGTACCACCAGTGGTGATAAGGCTACACAATGGGGAAATAACTGGAGTAGAACTGAGAGACGGTAACGCAGCGTATCTTACCATCCAGCAAATAAGAAAGAGCCCAGTGGGAATTTATTTGCAATGAGATGACGGTGTCAGAACCCTACGATAACAGACAACCCACTGGTGTATCCATAATAGCCCTGTCAATTTTGAGTTCCTTGAATATGTATTAGGCATTTGAATCATTAAAAAAATTTCAGAGAGAAAATAAATATGATGATAATGATTCCTAGCATTCTGAGGAACTAAAATCTGGGTATAGATTTCGGGTGCCGTCATTCTGAGAGAAGTCGATAATTTATTCAAAATGAAGGCACCCGTTAAATACTACTTGGGTTTTAAGCAGTCGTTCTTTCTCGTGGAGGGGTGGTGATACAGTAAAAACCGTCTTTTCGACATTCTGAAGGGGACCGAAATAGGAAACTTGTGTCTGCAAACAGACGCCGGCCGGGACCGCTACGGTCGTACGTGCTAATCCTGCCTCGGGTATGGATGTGTGTGATGTCCTTAGGTTAGTTAGGTTTAAGTAGTTCTAAGTTCTAGGGGACTGCTGACCTCAGAAGTTAAGTCCCATAGTGCTCAGAGGCATTTGAACCATTTTTTGCAAACAGACACGGCCAGCTCCTATTTCCTAGCAGGTGGGTTTCGGCCCCATCCCTCCTTCGTAGTTGGCAACGGATCTATTTTTAAGTCGAAAGCTAACCGAAGTGCTAGGCCAGCCGAGTCATGCAAGTCCTAGCCGTCGTCCTGACAGTTCGGATTGAGCTTCGAGACGGACCTGTAGTTGCTACTTCATCATCGTAGTGGACGAGTCTACTGCCTTCATCGCCTTGCAGCTAGGACCAGTTTATTAGTCAGCACTCTGAACAGAACACAGTAATGTCATTCGTACATGCTCGCCTTTTCGTTCATTCAGCAAGTGCAAGAATCTCGCACTACGTCCGCACACCAACGGCGTGAGTCATTTGATCTGCTATCTTGGTGCAGCAGTCTCTCTCCGGCTTGATCATAGTACTGTGTGCCTGCATTTTTTTTTTTTTTTGAGTCATCAGTTTTCTGACTGGTTTGATGCGGCCCGCCACAAATTTCGCTCCAGAGCCAACCTCTTCATCTCACAATAGCACTTGCAACCTACATCCTCAATTCTTTGCTGGATGTGTTCCAATCTCTTTCTTCCTCTACAGTTATTGCTCTCTAAAGCTCCATCTAGCACCATGGAAGTCATTTCCTGGTGTCTTAACAGATGTCCTATCATCCTATCACTTCTCCTTATCAGAGTTTTCCACATATACCTTTCCTCTCCAATTCTGCCCACAACCTCCTCAGTCCACCTAATTTTCAACACTCGACTATAACACCACATCTCAAATGCTACGATTCTCCGTTCCGATTTTCCCATAGTACATGTTTCAGACGTACATTCTCAGAAATTTCTTACTCAAGTAAAGAGCTGTGCTTGATACCAGTAGACTTCTCTTGGCCAGGATTGCCCTTTTTTGCAGTGCTAGTCTGCTGTTGGTGTCCTCCTTGCTTCGTCTGTCTTAGATTATTTTGTTGCCCAGAAAGAAGAATTCCTTAACTTCATCAACCTCATGATCACCAATCTTGATGCTAAGTTTCTCGCCTTTCTCATTTCTGCTACTTCTCATTAATTTCGTCTTTCTTTTATTTACTTTCAATCCATATTCTGCACTCGTTAGACTGTTCATTCCTATCAACACATTCTGTAACTATTCTTCACTTTCACTCAGGATAGCAATACCATCAGTGAATCTTATCATTGATATCCCATCACCTTGAGTTTTAATTCTACTCCTGAACTTTTCTTTTATTTACATAATTGCTTCTTCGATGCACAGATTGAACTGTAGGGACGGAAGACTATATCCCCGTCTTACACCTTTTTTAATATGAGTACTTCGTTCTTGTAAGTCCACTCTCAATGTTCCCCATTGACCCTTGTACCTTTCACCCCATAGAGGCATTCAATGTACTCTTTCCACCTATCCGCGTTCTCTTCTGCATTTGACAGTGACATTCCCGTTGCGCTCTTAATGTTACCACCGTTGCTTTAAATTTCACTGAAGTTTGTTTTGACTTTCCTATATGCCGACTCAATCCTTCCGACAACATTCCTTCTATGATATCTTCACGTTTCTCATGGAGCCATTTCGTTCTAGCATCCCAGCACTTCCTATTTGTTTCATTCCTCAACAACCTGTTTCCCTGTGTCCCTGAATTTTCCTCATTTTTCTACTTCCTTCTTTCGTCGATTAACTGTAGTGTTTCTTCTGTTACCTTCACTGTACCTATGTTTTCCTTTCCAACTTCTGTGACTGCCCTTTTTAGAGACGTCCATCCCTCTTCAACTGTACTACCTACTGAGCTATTCCTTATTGCTTTATGTATAGCCTTAAAGAACTTCAAGCGTATCTCGCTATTCCTTAGTGCTTCCGTGTGCCACTTTTTTGTGTACTGATTCTTCCTGACTAATGTCTTAAACTTCAGCCTGCTCTCTATCACTACCACATTGTGATCTGCGTCTATATCTGCTCCTGGGTACGCCTTACAATCCAGTACCTGATTTCGAAATATCTGTCTGACCATGACGTGATGTAACAGAAATCTTCCCGTATCGTCTGGCCTTGTCCCAAGCCGATATTCTCCTGTAACCTCTTCTTCTACTCCTTCCCCTACCACTTCATTCCAGACCCCATGACTATTAGATTTTCATCTCCCTTTACTTAGTGTATTACCCTTTCAATATTCTCATATACTATCTCTATCTCTTCATATTCGGCTTGCGACGTCAGCATGTATATCTTAACTATCGTTGTCAGTGTTGGTTTGCTGTCGATTCCGATAAGAACGACCCTATCACTGAACTGTTCATAGTAACATACTCTCTCTCCTACCTTTCTATTCATAACGAATAGTACTTCCGGTATACCATTTTCGGTCGCTGTTGATATTACTCTATACTGATCTGAACATAAATCTTGTTTATTTTTGTATTTCACTTCACTGACGCCTACTGCATCTAGATTGAGTCTTTGTATTTCCCTTTTCAGATTTTCTAGTTTCCCTACCACGTTCCACGATCATGATGGCACATTTTCAGTTATAGGCCACATGCCCTGTGGATACACACTATGTGTCTTTAACGCAGTGGTTTCTACTGCCTTCTGCATTTTCATGCTGTTGATCATTGCCGATTATTCTGCCTCTAGTGGCAGTTTCCCACCCCAAGGACAAGAACGTGCCCTGAACGTCTGTCCACTGCTCCACCCTCTTTGACAAGGAAGTCTTCGGCCGCCAATGCTGATTATCAATCAAAGTTTCAGCGGTGGTGGGTTTGAAACCTGGGACCGAGAACGTTCTCATTACTAATCGAAGACACCACCCGTGGACCACGGGTGAATTCGAAGCTACATAGCTATAGTGTAATACATGTGCTTTCTGTTGTTTATCACTACGTAACTAAATAATGTGTTAGGTTAAGTACTAATTTTAGAATGTATCAATACTTTTATCACTTCTGATTTATTTCTCACTGGAGCTGTGGTATGATCCCACCTTTCTCCCAACAGAATGGTCCAGTACGACATGTCGAAACCTACCTGAACTTTTTCATGCAGGATGAACACAATGAAAGTAATGCACCACCTAAATTTTAGCTGCTAATGTGCAATGCAAATACACTGACGGAAAATAAACCGCAACACAAAAAAGTAATTAGTGTACAGTAATGAAATTTTGGGGACACATTTGTCTATGTAACATACTTAAGTTTTTAACATTGCAAGATCACGGCTTAAAGTGAACGCGAGATAAGCCAGTGCAAATGTGAAATGCTGGTACAGCAACAAACGGTGTAACAGCTAAAATGTTGTATGCAAGGTTGCACATGTGCATCCATTATGTTGTACAGATGCCCAATGTCAGTTTGCGGGTTGGAGTTCCATGTCTGTTGTACTTGGTCGGTCAATATAAGGAGGGCTAATTCTGTTTGTGGGTGATACTGGAGTCATCATCCGATGATGTCCAATAAGTGCTCGACTGGAGACAGATCTGGTGATCGAACAGGCCAAGACAAGACTGAAGTCGCAAATGATGGCCGTTTGGCATAAATGGAAAGCACTCTACAGGGCGTGTGACACGAAGCTGTCCTTGAAGTAAGCTGTTCGAGAGTGGAGTAATAGAGATTTATTGTGAAGACGGTTCGATGAACCCTCTGCCAGGCACTTAAGAGTGATTTTAGAGTATCGATGTAGATGTAATCGATTTGTAACCGTTCGCTGTGTCACTGTGGTGCCAGCTGCTGTCCAGATTGCTGATGCAGATGCCGTACGATGCGCCAGAGTTATACGCAGAACATGATGGTCTTCACTCCCGGTAGTGCCACGTGGCTGTTCAGAGCCCGATCTTCTTGCGACCGAACATTCTCGTGACATCCGCTGCTAGCAATAATGTACAGTGGCTACATTCCTGCCAAGTCATTCTGCAATATCGCAAAAGGAGCATCCAGTTTATCTTATTCTTTTATCTCTATTACACGTCCTCGTTCACCCTCAGTGAGGTGCTGATAACAGCGTCTTTGCTGCCTGAAAGGCATTCTTGACTAACATCGACTCACCACATCTAGTCTCCAAGGTAACTAATGCTCACGACTGTTGAAGCACATATTTCAAGTAAATCTGATTTTCATCCTTGTAGTGGCGCTACGAGCGCCATTAGTATGAGATTGCGAGAAATTTGAACAGACATCATCTTCCAGAAGTAGAACCAATCTTACCAAATGCTTCAAATGGCTCCGAGCACTATGGGGCTTAACTTCTGAGGTCATCAGTCACCTAGAACTTAGAACTACTTAAATCTAACTAACGTAAGGACATCACACACATCCATGCCCGTGACAGGATTCGAACCTGCGACCGTAGCGGTCACGCGGTTCCAGACTGTAGCGCCTAGAACCGTTCGGCCACTCCGGCCGGCCCAAGCTTACCAAATTTCGTTTATGTAGCAAAACTCGTTCTCTGTGTGCGAATTTTCTCCGTCAGTGTATTTTAAAAGAAAGTTACTCAGTTTTCACGCACGAAGAACCTCTTACAACAGCAGTTCGTAAAGCCCTTCCTGCCTAGCGCGCGATCCGACAAATAAGCAGACACAGCTGTGAGCCGTGCACGGCTCGTGTTCATCCCATTTATTGTTTGTCATCTTCTATTACGGTACTGCTGCCTCGTTTTTTTATTCCATTTACTGGCGTCACTAACTTCCTTCCTTACTTGTCCGTGAGCTGCAGCAGCAGCGAGTATCGATAAGTGTACTGTCGTACCATCTCTGGAGCGATCGATCCTATTTCCGGTTCGTCATGTGTCTGGCAGTCAGTTGGAGACGAACCAGCAGTACAGTCGGGACGCAGCAGCAGTGAAGTCGGGGACGGAGTACAGGTGAGGCGCGGACAGCCAGTGCTCGCCGACCGCTGGCGACACGCATGAACTGCCCGACGGAGGGAGATTGGAGCTGGACGACAGTTGGTTGGCCGTCTCATCGGCCGACGTATATTTGGTCCTTTCACCGTTTCCGGGCCTGGGCAGTCGGTCGGTTGGCGTGGAGCAGCAAGCAAGTACCCGTCGCCCGTGCTCTAGCCGGGGCCGCTGGCGGTGTGCACGAGCGGTTGAGTGAGAGGTGCTGCTTGCGAGCGCTACGAAGTTCGTCGCCCATCTATCTTGGACATGAAAGTTGAGTCCTCACTTAACCTACTATCGGGCCTCAACTGTTTACATTTCTTCGTTTGATCCTGGTTGTCGCTTTTGGGACATTCCCGCGAGCAACAACGTGTGTGTATTTAAGTCGGCTAAGATTCCAGCCTGTGGAGTTTAATTTATTCCCTGTTATTGAAGTTGACCAGCGGTATCTTGAGGCCGTTGACGTTCCGGCTACCTGCCCTGGTCGTTGACGTAATTTTCGGCAGTGTATTTTCCTCGTCATGTTGTTGCTGTCCAGCGCGGCGTGTAGTTCGACAGCTGAGATGTTGTTGGTCGTTGTGGGCGCCAATATTCTGTGTGTCGTTGTATTGAAATCTTGTGGTCGGTTTACTGGTTACGTGGAGCGGAACTGATTTTGTTGATTGATCGTTCGGCTGGCTGTCGGTTGGGTAGCCTTCAGATTAAGAAGTCGTTGGACAGGCTGCCTGTCTCACCTAAACGGGCGTTAGTGTTACAATCCCAGGCCGACCGTTGGAAACTTCTGAGCGCCGCTCCTTGTGTGCTACATAGTAATTTCTCTGTTTGGGTTTTAGTTATTTGGTTGACGTGTGGCCTTCAGCAGAGTATCAATATCTCGTCAATGTATGTTCTTTTCTTGCCCTTAAGGCATGAGATTGTTATTCTTTTATATGAGGCCTTCAGCCGAATTTTACATGAGATGTTTTAAGATAAGGCCTACTGCCTTTTAAATTGAAACTCTTTTCTGGACCTTAAGCCGTTAAACATATTTTGCTGATTATATGGCCTTTTGCTGATATGTGGCCTTCAGCCGATTATTAATATCTGTTAAATTAATGTTCTTGTCTCGCCCTTAAGGCATGAGATTGTTATTCTTTATAGGGGCCTGCAACCGAATTTTGCATGAAATGTGTTAAGATAAGACCTTCTGCCTTTTGACTGAAACTCTTCATATTGCTAAATATTTACTATTAAAAACAGTCTTGATCACGATTTATTTATCAAGATGACGGGTATCGACCACTACGGCAACAGAAAGAGGTTCCTACTCAATGGCAATTCATCGTTTTACAGATTTATAACTGTATGTATTTTCTTTAATGTATGTAGCCCTTTAATGAAAGCTTTGTATACAACTTGTAGGTCTGAAGATGACCACAGTAGTGGTCGAAACCGGTCACCTTGATAAATAAATCGTGATCAAGACTGTTTTTAATAGTAAATATTTGGAAGACATTGATCACTGCCACTCCCATAATGTATTCAAAAGTAATTAAATTATTAAAGCCATCAGCCTGTTTAGAGTGAACATTTAAAAAATATTTTTGGGGGAAACCTCTAGAAGTACCTTGTATTTCATTTTCTTGCTTAGGCCTTGTGTCTTGGATTTTGAGTGTGGCCTTCAGCCGATCTAAAGTTAATCAAAAATATTGTGTGTTGATATATAAAGTTTGTATGTTGAGTGCAACTGACAGCAACTTATTTTGGCCCCTTTACACTACATAATCCGCTCTGTCCTGCTAGTCCACCTGTTACAAGAGAACGTAGTGATGCGTAGCGCGAAGTCCAGACTTCATACACGCGGATTTTAAGTACTTAAACCATAGCAAAAAGTTTTAACTCGTAAATTTTTTGAATAACTTGCAGTTCATATTGAGAGCTAAATTTTTGCAGATGTAGTTGTTACACAAGTTGCTGGCCCAGGAAACAAAATGAAGGCAGCAAGATGGAATTTAATTTGTAGACGTTAGATGTTTCATAAAAATTCCTGTAGCTCAGTTCTTATGATAATTTTTCAACGAAGTTTATTTTACTAACAGTGGAATAGTTCCTTCTTTGTTCCCTACAGTCGTCACAAAAATGCGAAGTGTGTATTGGATGACGAATACAAATACTTTCATTACGAAAGGCACACTTGATAAAATAAAAATTATTGTATTGAGGCACTTCACAGTAATTAATAGTTTTAGTTAGACAGAACTGAGATGGAGTAAGAAGTGATTGTGACCGCTGTTCTGCATACTGTTCTGCGTGCAAGGCATACTTGATCAAAAATCGAAGTTTCTCTCTGCAGGGGAGTGTGCGCTGATATGAAACTTCCTGGCAGATTAAAACTTTGTGCTGGACGCAGACTTTCGCAGGCAAGTGCTGCGCCAACGTTTAAATTTTTTGTCCTTTCTTTTTTTCTATTTTCATGTTTTCTATCTTGTTTCGCAAGGAACTCTGTCACAACACAACAGCATTTGTCCGATTTTTTTCACCTGCCGTGAAACAAGTAAAGCGTCTATCTTTTTAAGTATTTACTTTTTATTTATTTGTGTATCTTTCATTTTTTTTAGGCTCACAGTCATCTACAGGCTGAAGGAAACAAGGTGGGCAGGCGTAGAATCCCGGAGCCGGGTGCGATAACTCCCCTCCCATCGCTGAGCTGCACCCTAACATAGCACTTTTTTTTCCTTTCGTTGCACATATATACATTCGAAAAACAAATTAAAACTATCCACCCATCCGGAACCCTGGAAACCCAGCAAGGCGGTAAAGGATGGCAGGCGAGCCGAGTCGGAGGGGAAGGCCTGTCGTGTTTCGCTCCGAATCGGGCGGGCGCCTGGCACACCGGGAACATAACAATTAAGCGGGGGTGCCGAAAAACGCTGTTAAGACAACTGGCAAAATACGCGCAATAACTGTGCAGTCTGTAAGTACTGCCACAAATCAAGGCGCGTGTGGTGAGCATCTCCATATACCGGGTGATCAAAAAGTCAGTATACATTTGAATACTTAATAAACCACGGAACAATGTATATAGAGAGGTAAAAATTGACACACATGCTTGGAATGACATGGGGTTTTATTAGAACAAAAAAAAAACGACGTTCACAAAATGTCCGACAGATGGCGCCGGACAGCAAAACGTCGATGACTGCGCATGACAATCGTGTATAAAAGGAGCTGTAATGAGAGAGAGAATCAGTTGCGCCGGCAGTCGCAGCATGTTGACGTTACCTGAAAAGGTACTTTTAGTGAAGGTGTATTATCAGAATGGGGAATGTGCTAGTTCAGAGTTACGATCCTACCGCCATAGGAAGGGGATTCGAACGGGTAAAGGTCCGTTGACAAATGCAGCTGTGGCGAGAATGATTTCGAAGTTCGAAGCCACGCGTTGTTTAGACGGTAGACCCCGTAGTGGCCGACCGAGCACAAGGCGTAATGCTGCTGAGACAGTTCAGGAAGAAATGGAGACTGTAGCGGGTTCGTCTATGCACCGGGAAGTGAGCGCTCGTGCAGTCGCACGTCGCACTGGCATTCCATACGCTACTGTTTGGTTGGCACTGAGGCGTACTCTCCGATGCTACCCCTACAAAATCCATCGGCATCATGAACTGTTACCTGGCGATTAAGTGAAGCGGAAGGCATTTGCGGTGTGGGCGTTTCAAAAGATGGCGGAAGATGACGATTGGTTGAGCAACGTGTTGTGGACCGAAGAAGCTCATTTCACGCTTCGAGGGTCTGTCAACGTCCACAACTGCAGAATTTGGGCTACCGAAAATCCTAGAACTGTCGTGGAAACTCCATTGCACGACGAGAAAGTCACGGTATGGGTTGGATTTACCACATCTACCGTTATTGGGCCTTTTTTCTTCGAGGAAACGCGTGATTCTGGTTTTGTAACTGCAACTGTGACTGGTGAGAGGTACACCGATATGTTACAGAATCGCATCATCCCCAGCCTGGCTGATAAACACCTGCTGGAACGTACGATGTTTATGCAGGATGGCGCTCCACCCCTATTGCTAGACGCGTGAAAGATCTCTTGCGCGCGTCGTTTGGTGATGATCGTGTGCTCAGCCGCCACTTTCGTCATGCTTGGCCTCCCAGGTCCCCTGACCTCAGTCCGTGAGATTATTGGCTTTGGGGTTACCTGAAGTCGCAAGTGTATCGTAATCGACCGACATGTCTAGGGATGCTGAAAGACAACATCCGACGCCAATGCCTCACCACAACTCCGGACATGCTTTACAGTGCTGTTCACAACATTATTCCTCGACTACAGCTATTGTTGAGGAATGATGGTGGACATATTGAGCATTTCCTGTAAAGAACATCATCTTTGCTTTGTCTTAGTTTGTTATGCTAATTATTGCTATTCTAATCAGATGAAGCGCCATCTGTCGGACATTTTTTGAACTTTTGTATTTTTTTGGTTCTAATAAAACCCCATGTCATTCCAAGCATATGTGTCAATTTGTACCTCTCTATCTACATTATTCTGTGAGTTATTCAGTTTTCAAACTTATACTGACTTTTTGATCACCCGTTAGATATGCCAAGCTCCAGACCTTTCTCCGGAGAACCGCTCTAGACTTTGTGGAAGGAAAATATTCTACCTCTGGGTAAAGAAGGTATTCTGTTTCAATAACATGCGGCGTCACTCACAGAAAACACGGAATCAGTTGTCGTCCAAAACCAGACATCCGCGACGGCTACACAGCTGAAGCGGTGGTAGTCATCGTCGACACTGCGACAGACAGAGCAGAGGGGATAGTGCGCCAGTCCTTTGGCACGGAGCCACTGATTAGTTGGGTACTCCCCAGAATTCACATAATACCAAGTCGACCTTGATACGCGTCGGAAATAAACATTGAAGGATGTGCCGTCAAATTACAATCCATCGCAATAATGGAAACTTGAGTTCTAACGTGTTGCAGGAGACCCTGCGCAGAAAGGGACGTAAAAATTCTTTGCCAGCGGCAGGTGTGTTCCTGGGAGTTCGGCGCGAGCATAACTGAGTTCCACAATGAATGCCGCGAAGCATGCAAACGCGGGGCCGGCGGGAAGAGGACCGCTGGCACAAGGACGTCAAGTAAATGGTGCGTCATCGAGGCCTCAACATCGAACCATTGTTTGTACATCGTGGCCGTATAAAGTGCTGCCACATGATATCGTACGTTCGTAAGACCAAGCTTTCTTGCGAGTGGGGGCGAGTGAATGTGTCACAGCGGCCTCTGAAGATAGACCCAGTCGTTACAAATTACCCGAATGCAGATTTAATACTACGTCCTATCGTAATCGGAATCGGTAGGGTCAGTGAAGTATGAACCACTCTGGGTACGGTATATGCATTCAGGTAGGCAACACGATGCAAAGTTCCGAGGCGGCGTAGAGAGCTGTGATTGATCATCATATGTGAAATTCTCAAAACTTTACGAAAGTTGACCGCCATTGTTCAGCTGTTGACGAGGTAAAGGTGATCCCAAAACAGCGGAGACGTTTGACACAGGGCAGGGACGCCTGATCCGCAACTAATAGACAGCGCTGTGGATTTGTGCACATTAATCATGCTTCCAGCCGCCCTCCCAATAGCCGAAATTGTGTCGAGGCTCCGTGCGATCTCCTCCCGAAAACGAGCCAGCAGCAGGAGGTCATCTGAGTAGGCTCGACATCGAAAGGTGTGACTCCGTAAGTAGAATAGAGACAGCTGCGCCGTCGGCAGGCCTATGAGCGGCTCCAGTGCCACTGTGTGAAGGTAAATGGAGAGGGGGCAGTCTTGGCGGACCGACCATTGATCGGAATCGGAGCAGCCACATGACTATTGACCTGGACCAACAAACGTGCGCTGCTAAAGAGCCACTGAAGAACGCTGATAAACCGGGCTGCGAAGCCCATCCGTTCTGCTACAGAATATAGAAATACATGGTGCATCCTGTCAAACGCACTGTCAAAATCTATGGCTGTGATCGCCGCACGAAGTCTGCAGCGTCTTTGCCAGCGTAGTCACCTCACGACAGTCTCCTGTAGTTGCCTGGACGTTAACTGTGCTACTTGTTTGCACGGTGAAGAGGACATGTTGTAAGTACGGTCTGCAGCGTGCCGCCTGTAATCAGTGTTTAATAAGGTGACAGGACGGTAGTGGGCCTTTTAATTCCATGTCTCGGTTTATAGACGGAAAAAAAATGCCCTCGAGGAAAGCTTACGGAATCGCAGCTGCAAATGTGGTCAGTTCGTTATATATCTCCGTCCATCGTGTAGACATGAGAACACAAAATGTACAATAAAACTCAGAAGAAAGTCCTTCGATGCCTGGTGACTTGTACAGCGCTCTCATGAAGACAGCGGTAGTGATCTCCTCGGAGGTGAAAGCTTCCATTAACATAGCCCCCTGCTCAACCGTTAGGACGCGCTGAACGCCCACGGCAACAAAGTCCAAGACGGCTCCATCATCGGCGCTGTAGATTCGACGATAATGTCTATCAACTACACTGAAGCGTTAAGGAAGCTGGTATAGGCATGCGAATTCAAATACTGAGATATGCAAACAGGCGGAATACGGCTCTGCGGTCGGCAACGCCTATATAAGATACTAAGTGTTTGGAGCAGTTGTTACATCTGTTACAGCTGCTACAATAGCGGTGGGACACAGCATCTACGAGATAGCGATGAACTGGGGATTTTCCCGTACGACCATTTCTCGAGTGTACCTTGAATATGAGGAAATACGACATCGCTGCGGCCGGTGAAAGATCCTACAAGAACGAGACCAATGACGACTGAAGAGAATCGTCCAGTGTGACAGAAGTGCAACTCTTCCGCAAACTACTGCAGGTTTGATTGCTGGGCCATCGACAAGTGTCAGCTTGCGAACCATCCAACGAAACACCATCGACTTGAGATTTGGGAGCCGAAAGCCCGCTAGGGTACCCTTGATGAGTGCACGACATAAAGCTTTACACCTCGCCTAGACTCGTCAGCACCGACATTGGACTGTTGATGACTGGAAACATGTTGCCTGGTCGGAAGAGTCTCGTTTCAAATTCAATCGAGCAAATGGATGTGTACAGGTATGGAGACAACCTTATGAATCCATGGACGCTGTATGTCAGTAGGGGACTGTTCAAGCTGGTGGAGGCTCTGTAATGGTGTGGGACGTGTGCAGTTGGAGTGATGTGGGACCCCTGATACGTCTAGATGCGACTCGGACAGGTGACAGGCACTTAAGCATCCTGTCTGATCACCTCCATCCATTCATGTCCATTGTGCATTCGGACGGACTCGGGCAATTCCAGCAGGGCAATGCGACACCCCACGGGTCCAGAATTCCTACAGAGTGGGTCTAGGAACAGATTTTAAACACTTCCGCTGGCCAACAAACTCTCCAGATATGAATATAATTAAGCATAACTGGGATGCCTTGCAATATGCTGTTCATAAGAGATCTCTACTCCTTCGTACTCTTACAGATTTATGTACATAATCCCTGCAGTATTCATGGTGTCAGTTCCCTCCAGCACTACTTCAGACGTTAGTTAAGTCCACGCCACGCCGTGTTGTTGCACTTCTGTGTGCTCGTTTGGACCTTACACGATATTAGGCAGGTGTGCCATCTCCTTTGGCTCTCCAGTGTATGTCCGCTTGGTAGATGACACACTGATAGACGAGTTCAGTGACCAAGTTTTGTCTGCCGTGTTTACGATCGTGTGCAATATGATGTAAGGAGGGATTCTTCCCCCACACCACATGTTGGAACCAACGACAGCCTCCTGTCAGTTTCGATTTAACCTTGCTGTCTTCAGTTTGCACTTGCGGGCAAGGTGACTGGCCATCAAGGTCGCGGAGGTCGCTGAAGTCTGTAGTGTGCCTGTGCCAAACGGATACCTCCTTGCCGTAAGTGAGGAACGTGCGTCGGAGCAAATTCAAGCCACCAGTCCACCAGTGATGTGTATGATCAGTGACACAGTTCACAACTCGTCCACGTCTCAGCTATACGTTGGAAACAGTCAGGAACCTGCAGATGCTGAGTGTGGACTTTCCATGCTGCTCGACTCCTGCTGGAGGTGGGGTGGGGTGTCGGGGGGGGGGGGGGGGAGCAGCTACACATATACACGCCATGATCAGGAAATACCGGACTAGTGTTGTACATCGAGCATCCCATCAACCAGCCCACGAAAGACATAAATGCTGTCTTTACAACTTGCCGAGTGAACTGTGAATCCCAGTTCTTCTGCGCCTTAATTCCTAAGTATCCCATAGAGCTCGGTCGCAATAAGACGCATATCGTGGCATGTTGTAAAATTCTGGGACTGATCTATCCGGTCGAGTACGCAACTGAAGTCCCCTCCAAAGAGAATATGTTCATGTCGCCCTAAGATCAATAGGGCAGTCTCCTACGCATAAAAACCCACCCTACCCGGCCGACGCTCGGTACCAGAAGGCACATGACATTAATGCCACACATGGAGTGAATAGTAAACGCCATATCCCGCCATAGTCGTCAATTACGATGCCTTCGTGTAAAAACAGAATGCAGGATGCAGAAGTCGTGCATTGCTTTCCGATGTAACACTTCTAAATGCACCTCTTGTAACAGCACAGTGTCAAGTTCCGAAGCTGAGATTCAGTTTATGATACGTTATGCGTGGAGCTGCGCGCCATCGGGACGGGGGCCTTAAGGTCGCTGCTCTGACGAGATGGGGGCACCCGGCTGCAGGCGCTGCCGACTACCAACAGAGCCGCCCAACCACGAGTGAAGACCCGTCCTCGCAGCTTTACTTACGCCATTCTCCTGCGAAACTAGCAGAACTATCTGTCCAGGAAGAAAGATGAGGTGCTGGCCAAAGTAAAACTGTCAGGACGGGTCGTGAGTCGCACTTTGGTAGCACTTGCTCGCAAAAGGCAAAGGTCCCGAGTTTCAAATGGCTCTGAGCACTATGGGACTCAACTGCTGAGGGCATTAGCCCCCTAGAACTTAGAACTACTTAAACCTAACTAACCTAAGGACATCACACACATCCATGCCCGAGGCAGGATTCGAACCTGCGACCGTAGTGGTTCCCGAGTTTGAGTCTCGGTCCCGCACACAGTTTCAATCTGCCAGGAAGTTTCATACTTGATCAAATTCGTAAAACGTGATGATGCACACAAAGCACAGATAACTGAAGTTTATCTATACTGTCATGCTGATAAACCTGAGATGACAAACACATATTGGTAATCATAATGTGCAACAATTTTCTGAAAAATGCTTTACACCGTGGAAAAATTTCTGATTCACACTACTGGTTCCCGGTGGAATCCAAATCCAGAGTTTTCGTCCTGCTACTAAACACAGAGGTGTCGTTATGTCCAGATCAGGAGTCCCACAAAAGCAATGAATTGTTTTCTGCAACTGTTAGGAAGACGTTTCGGATGTAGTATTGAAAATTATTGCCTCCCATTTTTACAGATTTTGCTAAGATTTTTGCAATTTAATAGTTCTTTTTTCTATTTTTTTATTTCTGACCCTAATTTGCCGTGAGGTTCCTGAAGACATATGTAAAGCTGCAGAAATAGCAATCCACGACCAGCGTAGGACAGAACGAACAACAACAAGATCGAACATTGGATTCGCAAGGAAACCTAACAATCACGTCCACAGAACAAGAAAGTAAGTAAACTGTCTAACGCGAGGCGATGTGTCTACAGACGTACGCGAGATTAGACTGGCTTGCTGAGCTATTTTTTTTTCTTTATTGAATTTCGATTCCCCCCGAAGGGGGCGGGCTGGCAGCAGCTTATTATGCCGCTCTTCAGCCTACACACTTCGTTTAAAAAAGGCGAAGATAACATATAATAAAAACAGGCGATAAAATCGGAGACTTAAATGGTAACATGGGGAAAAAATCGTGGAACTTAGAGCAAAGGGACGATGATGCTAATAAAATACATATGTAGCAGACAGGTAAAATAATAGATAGACAATTAAAAAACACCGCAACAGTCTGGTTTCTGTTCGCAAAAGACATAAAATTCACACCCAGCGACAGCTTGGTTTCTGTTCGCCACACTTGGAAAAACGAAACAACACTGAACATTCACTGGAACACTGCACTAAAAGATTGGCAAATATGTCATACCACAGCCGAGAGCAGGTGGGGGGAAACTGGACAGATGATGGGAAAATAAAAAAAGAGGAAAAGCGTAGGGGGGAGGGGGGAAAGGAGCCAATAGAGGATGAGGACTCATAAAAGGGGTGGGGGGTGTTGGGCAGACGTGACAGGGAGTGGGGAAGGCAGAGGAGGGGAAATACAAAAGGACTCGGGGGGGGGGGGGGGGGGGAGGGAGATGGATGCGCTTTTTTTTTCTTCCTTTATTGATTTTCAATTCCCCCTGAAGGGGGCGGGCTGGCAGCAGCTTAGTATGCTGCTCTACGCCTACAGACTTTTTTAAAAATGGAAGAAGAAAAGAAACAAGAAAAACAGACGATAAAACGATGACTTAAAGTGTACAATGGCGGAAAAATGCGGAAAGGTAAAACAGAAAGCAAAGGGGTTGGCAATGTTAATAAAATACACAGGAATCAGACAAGTAATATAGTAGACACGCAATTAAAAAAACATGGCGACAGTCTGGTTTGTGTTCGCAAGAGATAAAAAATCACACCCAGTGATAGTATGATGGCCGTTCGCAACACTTCCCAAAAGACACACAACACGGAACACTCACTGCAAAACACTCACTGTAAAACACTGCACGAAAATGGCAGCACAAAGATGACACTCCCGAGCCAAGGTCAGATGGGGGGGGGGGGGGGGGGAACCTGGAGGAGGGAGAAAAACAAGGAGGGAGGAGGGCAAAAAACGAAAAGGGGGGGGGTGGATGGCTGAGCGAGATGCAGGCGCTTAAGTACTCTATCGGGGGCGCCGCTATTGGCCGCTGGAACCACGTGTTCCACTGTGGCGCCCTCACACTAAATGCGGGCCAGGGGGTGCGCGCCGTCACAGCTTACAGCACGATGGTGCAGAGACCACTAGGGGTCTTCGACGTCCATGACGTCTGGCGGAGATTCAAATTCCGCGAAGCGAGGGGCCAGAGATACAATGTGGTTTCCACGCAGTTTTTGCACGAAACCTGACTGACTGCCTTTATACACATCATTTTAGGGGACAACAACAAGCTACGAATTTTTCTATGGGACTACCTTTTAATGACATCCTCTCTCCACGTTTACTTGAAGTAAATTTCGTAATTTTGCGATTTCCTTTTCAGTATAATTTTCTGAATTTGTTTAAGGAGGCCAAAGAAATCTGGAAATCAGTGATGTTTACCTCACATGCAATACAGAGGGCCTAGTCTTGTCCGTCTCCCTACGTAACGGTACAATGAGCAGCTCTAAATATTTCAAATAGTTTTTCTTTCACACTTTTGTGAGTTCATTTTGGGCGCGTATTCTGTACTGCATGGAAACCCTTCTTTCATTTCCACACATCATGTTCATATTTTACAAAACGAAGGCGGATTTGCAGATAGCTTAAAGTTATGTGTTTTTCCCTCCTTCGTTTATCCAAAAACATTTACAGTCTTTTATTTATCAGTGAAAGTTATTACTCTTTATATGCTAGGCAGCTATTGTATTTTTGATTTGGACTTTAATAAGCATAACAATCATTGATGTAACCACAACTTGCGGAATCATCACAGTTAATTTCTCTTTCTTCTAATGGTTCCACAATCTCTAATGAAATGGATCATCATCTGAAGGGATATTCAAGATATTAACTAATACATAGCACATATGGAGATCTGCAAGAGAAATAGCTGATTTCGATTGCGTGTCAGTGCTTTTTCTTATTTTGTTCACTGCGAGTTTAAAAACATTACGCTGAAACTCTGGAACCCGCACCAAGGCAGATGCTACAGTCAAGCATATACGAAGAAAACACAAACAAAATTAATTCTGGTTTACCTCCATTGTTAACACTTAAGAGATACCGCAAAGACATCTGCTAATTATTATGTATATTAAACAAATCACAAATTCAAGCGAATAGTGACTGTGAACTGCTGTCACTGAAAGTGTCAATGGAAAATGAAATTCGCCTTAAAACTTATCGATTGCGTTGTGCCGTATCATCTGTTCACAACTTTGCCTTAAATCAGGGCTATGTGCGTCGTGTTGCGCATCTACTTTACGCTTCAGCTATGGTAGGGGTGTATACTTCTTTCTCCAGCCTCCTAAAGCGAGCTACGAATCTGGCAATTTTCAATATAAAAAAAAATTGCAGTGTGTCCCAGCAGCTAAAATATTGACATTCTGATTTTTTCGGTGTATTCTCACTGTATAAAAAATTTCAGAACAGGTTTCGGCATGTCGGATCAGTCAGTTTCCAGCGAATGAAGGACTCGCTGAAAGCAGGAACGTTGCCGACGCCGTACGCGATCGAATACTGGATACGTAACCAGTTCAAAATCCCGGCGGAAGTTTAACGTTCAACGGGCCCGCAAGCTGAAGCAATCTCCTTTCGTTTTCGCTACCTGCCTCTGCGACAGCTGTGTAAGACAGCGAGACGACCGAACCACAAGATACACTACTTACTATAAATTTAAATCAAGTATTATTGTGTGGACAGTTAGTGTAATAATAACATTGTGGGTTTAGCTGTTATGGGAAGCAGAATTGCGCACTGTCGATGATTTGGAGCCACAACAAACCCTGTAAAAGAATTTGCGACATTGCTTCAGTTCAAAATGCATGTAGGAACGACACTGAATAATTTCAAATAATTATATCAGTTACCTAGGAGAAGTGGAAACCCAGTCTCATAACAGTGCCATAAAATACACAGAGTTTCCGTGATGATGTTACAAACTTTCTGGGGTTATGAAGAAAGTCAAATACCTTAACTTGAGGTAAGGGACCTCCGGCAACGACTAAATCGAAAGTTATAAGCCGAAATCGGTCTGATACCTCTGCTGGTGGCCCTCTTCTAGTGCAACTACTTTGCTTCCTATATATTGACCAGTAAACATGGACTGTAAAATATATATCTTAAAAGCTACGTGCACTGGTCATATTTGCTACCGTGAAGTTCATGTCTTCTACTGAACAAGTTCTGATGGTTCTTAAAGTATGCATTTTAGAGCCTATGATTACTAGAAGTTTTTATTTGTTTTGGTCCATACTACCTTCTCCCAAAACGTAGAAAGCGAAGAGCTTACTGATGCCAAAGATACCAGAAATATTTTCGCTTATAACCCGTTTCCTGACCAGGGTAACTTACTTCAATCTGCTGCATTAACGCTTCTCCATCACCCCTGAAAATCTGTACATCTTCACGGCATCTGCATAAATGAGAACGAAAACCCAGGAAAAAAGAGCAGACCAACTTTTCACCATATGTCTGTGTAGTTAATCCAACTTCGCAAGAGTTCTTTGCTGCCGAATAATACTCACTTCATAGATTCCTTGAAGTTTTTGTACTAAAACTCTTTCCGGTGTGACTTAAGCTTCCTTAGGATTCTTCCAATAATTCTAAAGCTAATCTTAGCTTCCCCCAAGACTACGGTTGTCCCATTTCAAATCGCTCCAGCAGATAAAATACCACCATTACGAAGGATGGTTGAGCCACATCCTGGCAGCTGTTTTCATACCAAATCTTTCACTCTGCAATGGACTTAGAACTGAGATTTCCTGATAGATTGATGTAGTGAGACGGAACCTGATTTGGTAACAGCATTGCATGGAAAAGGCAATGATCTGAACAGTAGTCCTAGACACACACGTTTTAAGCTTCCAGGAACTTGCGTAATGAATTTCAGCCCAATGCAGATTCTTCAATAAACTAAGGTAAGACTGGTATGAAAAAAATGAACTTCCGTTTTTTTTCCACGATGCAACCTCAAAACTATTAAAATAGCTATCGCTCCTGTCAAATTTATCCTTGATTTTTCGAAACAAATATAGATGAGAAACACATTCATGGAATTTATTTAGAAGCAACGTCGCAGAGACGTCAATACTGCACAAGCCATGGAGAGTACAAAGCACGAGCAGGATGGAGAAGGCGTCGATGGTCAGCTAAACTAATCTCCCCGAGAAAGAAACTGTTGTGTTCGCCTGGTTTGAAGGATAAGAAATTTTCAAGTAGATATGGTAGAACACGATTATTTAACGAGAGAGAAATCAGCTCTATTCCCACGTGTGTTAGGTACAACATAAAAATTAAGCTCTTTAGAAAGACAATTTCTTCTAGAAAGTTATATAAACAATATTAGAAGAAAGTCTCTTTTCGGGTAATGAAATAACAGGAATATTATTCGGAAGTCCGAAGGCCTGAACTACAATCAATCACTTATTGTGGAAAAATTAATAAACATAAATATGACTGAAGGCAAATAAACAACACTAGAGAATGTCACTCAGTAGTAAATACATACAGCACTACGATAGCCGAAGTTCAAGTTCCGAAGGGACATTCCAAAGAATACTGTGGCAACTGTGAATCAGTACAAGTCCTGGAAGGACAGTCCAGAGTTAAAATTTCAGTATGACAGAAACAAGCCCAGCGCAGTGTAGCATTAATGAGAAAAGATCAGAATTCTTACAAGTTCACTAACTGGTTACTGACATTGAAAACCACGTAGTTGCTGCGGAGGCTCCAAAGTGAGATCCTGGGTGATGGAATGCTGCTACATTTAACGCCTTGCCTAGGAAGCCCACTAGGGGTGGCCTGCTCGTCATAGATCGAGCGCCAGCCGCAATACAGCCCTTGCACTGGGATGCCGCAGATATTACTTTCGGTCACGTGACCCGAGGAGCAAACAGTACCCGTGGGACCAGCGACCACTGTAGGAGCATGAGAGGCATCCTAGTGACCGATTAAGTACGGCAGAGTTGCCTGTGTCTGCACGAAGGCTGTCCCCTACAAGTTCGCCTTCGACGGACGTAATGTTGGTTGCTGGCAAATTAGGCGCAAGGCCTATCCCTAGCAGAAACCACATTCGTCTCGGACTATTTTAACAAGGACCTAATAACATAGCTGTTTGCCACCATAACAGGACAGACTTATACAAGACGGGTTCGCACGTTGGCAGCGAAGAATGAATGACATGCATAGAGTCTCCAATCAGCCAATTATCGGGCATAACAAAGAGAACATGGGGCCCATTTTCTGATATTCCATTCTAATACGTCTAAGAGCCATATCTGTTCGCAGCTGTATTGACGATGTTGTTGATGTTATTATGATCTTCAGTAGGAAATCCAGTTTGACGCAGGTCTCCAAGTTGGTCCACACTGTGCATGCCTCCACATCTCGGCACAACTACTGAAACCAACATTCACTACAATCTCTTTACCGTAATCAAGAATCGGCTCTCTCCCTCTCTCCCTCCCTTTAACCTTCAAATGCACACACACACACACACACACACACACACACACACACACACACACACACACTGGGCTCGCATTCAGAAGGATGGAAATCAGGTTCTGAATACACAAGACGGGCTGCTGACGCAACTACTTACACCTGGCTATGATCAAGAGTGACAAAAACATCTCGTATAATTAAAAATGTGCAGCTGAAACTGAATAATATATGAAAATTATTTTTAGGCTTTCAGGAAAGATCTTTTCATATTCAGAATTAACGTATTTGCTTGCTATTGACAGTCTGTAGTTTGTATTGTGTTTAACTCTAGCATTGTCTGTTATTTTACTGCACAAAGAGAAGCTCGTCAACTAATTATACTGTCAGTTTTGTCGATTCCTAATGTAATTTCTGGAACATCATGTGTTTAATATTACTATATTCAATCACCCTTGTTTTACTTACTTTAATTTCGACTCATAATCTCTCCTTATGGCCCCTTTGTATTCCTTTACCGTCTCTGTTAGAATTATCATTTCATCTGTGAGTCGTGGCTGGCTCATGCTATGCGCTGGATTAAACCTTCGTTGCTATTCTGTGTTTAGTCTCCCGCAGTTATCGCGATTATACTATTATCCTCTCTTTCCGCGGGTAGCAGCAGTGGTGTGTATCGATGTGTGGGCAGTTGGTCGGTTGGCGTGGAACAGCGAGGAAATCTCGGGGCACGTAGTTTGGCCAGGCCCTCTGGCGGCCTCTATGCGGTGTCTGAGTGTGTGATGCTGTTCCCATTGCTATGAGGTTCGTGGCTCACCAATCCTGGACATGAAAGTTGAGTTTTGACTTAATTTACCAGCAAGTCACGACACTTCACATTGTGTCGTTCGGAGTTCGTTGTCGGCTGTTAGGATATTCCCGCGAACAACAACATGTGGTTTCAAGCTGGCAAATTTTAGGCACACTCCGGTGAAGTTTAATTGCATTTGGTTATTCGAATTGAAGTGCACCAGTGAAATCTTCTACCTTGTGGCCGTTAACGTTCCGGTTACCTGCCTTGTCCGTTGACGTAAATTCAGGCAGTGTATTTTCCTCATCGTGTTGTCGCTGTCCAGCACGGTGAGTAGTTTGACAGCTCAATGTATAATTGGTTGTGGGTGCCAATACCGTCTACGTTGTTCCATTGAACTCCTTGTTGTGTGCTGGTCGGGTGAAGTGGAGGTTATCTTGTCGGTGGGTCCTTTTTTTTGTCCATAGGGCGTCAGATGGTTTGGACCTCCAGCCTAATTTAAGAACTGTTTTACGTAAAGCCTTTGGCATTCTTAAAATTAATGTTATTGAGTCTTGAGTGTAGGGCCTTCAGCTGATTTTGAATTTAAGTTGTTTACTCTTAAGGTGTCAGATTCTCTGGGCCTTCGGGCTAATTAAGGAACTGTTTTAAGATAAGGCTTTGCTTTTTAAATTTCTGATTTTGGTTGAGCTTTAAGTTATTGGCGTTCAGCCGTTTTTAAATTAAAGTGGTCTTGCCCTTAAGGCATAAGATTGTACGGCGCATCCAGCCGCCAGTTAAGTTCCATAACTAAAGCTGTGTTTTTTTTTAAAAAAAAAAATTCTTGGCTCTTGTAATGTTTGCACAAATAAAAGGTTGTATGTTTGAGTGTAGCTCCGCTTACTTTGACCCCTTTCCACAACTTAAATTACCAGTCCTGTCCTGCGAGTTTAGCAGGGCGTCTCACCCTGCAAAGTTCGTATTTCTTCCTCCTGCAGTTTAATTTCTTTTCCAGTTTCTTCCTTGGAATCCTTTATTTACTGTACTGTGTACACACTGAATGATAGTACAGAGTTAATGACACGGGGTATAGGCTGCAGGCTTGTATCACTCCTTTGTCACTTCCTGCCTTTAGTGTTCTTCGTCGCTTATAATTGCAGTCTACATTCTTTATAACTTACAAGGAGATTTTCGCTTCTTGTATTTGATTCCTTGTTGTTGTTGTGTTGTTGTTGTGGTCTTCAGTCCTGAGACTGGTTTGATGCAGCTTTCCATGCTACTCTATCCTGTGCAAGCTTCTACATCTCCCAGTACCTACTGCAACCTACATCCTTCTGAATCTGCTTAGTGTATTCATCTCTTGGTTTCCCTCTACCATTTTTACCCTCCACGCTGTCCTCCAATACTAAATTGGTGATCCTTTGACGCCTCAGAACATGTCGTACCAACCGAGCCCTTCTTCAAGTTGTGCTACAAACTCCTCCCCAATCCTATTCAATACCTCCTCATTAGTTATGTGATCTACCCATCTACTCTTCAGCATTCTTCTGTAGCACCACATTTCGAAAGCTTCTATTCTCTTCTTGTCCAAACAATTTATCGCCCACGTTTCACTTCCATACAAGGCTATACTCCATACAGTTAAAAGATGAATTCCAGTGTACACCATTAAAAGCTGTTTCTGAATCTACAAATGCCATGGCGAATATGTAGCCGAGATTGATAAAGCACGCTCGTGAAGTTTTTCTCGGCTAAGTGTTTGCCGATTGGAATCCTGAAGGATGAAGACATTCCATTGTGAGCGTTTGTACGGCAAGGGGAAGAGAGGTATTGGTGTACAGTTCGAGATCACCTGACTGCGCTAAGTCCTAGGTTAAATTCCAAGCCTCTCTGCAGTACACCTAGCGAGTTGCTCGGTCTCTAATAACCTAGTTGTCGACGGAACGTTGATACCTTCCGTCGTTCCTTTTGTAGTTATGTCACCATGTTATAACCGATTTTTCTGTCGGATGGCGATGTTAAGCGTGTCTGTCCTTTGCTGCTATTCGGGTGGGTATCTAACCACGCCCTCTTGCTTCCTTACATCCACAATAACTCAAACGCAACACTACATTTCAAGAGCACTCATCATAGTGGTCTACAAGACACAAATTCACACTTGGCTCTTCATAACGAGTTAAGGGGAGGCAACAGTAAAACATCTCTGCTAGAACCTTGACCAGGATAGCAATGCGCCGTACTCGCATCTCTTCCCAACGGTCATCTCCTCACCATGGAACTGACTTGACCTTGGAGAAATTCTGTAAGTGTGGGGTACCCTTTCGTTGATCTATCCTGAAAGACAAATTTTTGGACAGACGGTGTGACGTCACGTGCGCTGGACTCCTTTTGAAATTGCTCGTCAATATTTTATAAATTTTTAGTCTTCAGCTACTTATTTTAAAGTTTATTTGTGTTAATATTTGCTGTAAAAGTAACTTATTAGTTTATTTTCATAAATCTCACTCTTTCTTCCTGTGTTATTGACTCGTGTGGTGTGTTATTCGCGTCCAAGTCTCAGACCTTAGTAATGAGTTTACATTTTGCGGCCGCAGTTGCAGCTGTAGCGGCTATAAAGCCAAGTACTGACAAAGTTATTTGTGCACTGTTATAGAGTTATCAAATTTAATAGTTTTCAGCTGTGTTTCGTGCTGTCTGTGGAGAAATAACAATTAAGAAACTTTTGGAAACTTTCTATCGCTGTATTTTTTAGAGTTTTCTGTGCGTTGAATCGGTTTAGTAAATTTCGTGCTTTAGTTTTCAGTAGACGTTTCTTATTGTTTCTAGTGAAATATTTCAGTAAAATTTTCATTCAGTGTTTTAACTTCGTTGAGTGTTCCAGTGGCCGCTTGAATGTTTGGTTTTAGTTAATAATTTTGAGAAGTTCTGTTGGTATTGATATTAGCTGTGTTGTAGTAGTATTAATACAAGTAGTTACTTTCTTAGTAGACAGAGAATTTCGAGACCGCTATTGTCAGTTCTATAAGTAGTTCTATTGGTTAAAACATGCTCAAACGTGGGTGAAGTCTTATGGGACTTAACTGTTAAGGTCATCAGTCCCTAAGCTGACACACTGCTTAACCTAAATTACCCTAAGAACAGACACACACACCCATGCCCGAGGGAGGACTCGAACCTCCGCCGGGATCAGCCGCACAGAGTTCTATTGGTGTAACTGACCTTAGGTAACGTAGCAGTATATTTTTTCATTAACTAAAAAATTTAACATGAGTGAGAACTGTGGGCTCTGTCGTAAGTTTGTGAGTAGTGGGTTACAGTGTGGGATTTGTTCAAAGTATTTTCATTGGAGGATTTGGGGGGGGGGGGGGAAATGCAGTGGGGAATCCAGTGGGCGTTATAGAGAGACCCTCTCCTGGGAATGCGGAATCTGTAGTAGAAACAAGGTGATGGAGGAACAGGAGCGTAAAATCTGTGCCCTTCAGGTGCAGTTACAACGCGCAAAGGATGAACTAGATAGGGTGGAGGGTGGTGAGGAATGGGAACTGGCAGTTGCCAAGAACGCAGCTAGGAGCAGGAGGTTTTCAGAGAGTTATAATTTGCGTATACGCAATAGATTTGACCAACATTCAGAGCTGAGTGGAGAGGAGCCTCTTATAGCTGTAGATATAGGGAACATGCAGCAGCTCTAAACAGTTAGGAGGCCTAGGTCAGTTGCAAAGTCTAACAGAAAGAAGAATGTTATGCTGCTAGGTAGTTCGCAAGGTAGACGTGTGGGCCAGCAGCTGCAGGAAGTGTTGGGAAATGAGTACCAGGTCACCAGAGGTATACCTGCTTAAAGGAAGTCCCTCTAACTAAGGGCTCTCCTTCGGAGGACGTCATGTTTCAAAGTAGAGAAGGAATAAGCGTATTCCATCAAAATATAAGAGGTATTAGAGATAAAGTTAGTGAACTACTTATAGATGTTGACTCTGAAATTATTGGTATGTTGGGGCACCACTAAATAATTTGAAAATTCAGATGCTTCCTTTACCAGGATACAGATTAGCTGGCTGTTTTTCAAGGAGTTCCTTGCGGATTGTGGGATTGGCCAAGTACTTAAAAAAAAATATTTCATTTGAGTCCATTGACTATCACGGCACTGAACTGAACAAATATTTGAATCTTGTGCCGTGGCAGGTGAATTTAGTGAAACTAAACTTCTAATTGTTGTTGTTTATAAGTCCTGTAACTCTGACTTCAGAGCATCTCTGCTCAAGCTAGAGAGGGTTTTTGATTCACTTTGTAGGAAGTAACAGAAATTAGTTACATGTGGTGACTTGAATATAAATTTTGTATATGATGGTGCAAGACAGAGGATGTAGATAGATCTCCTAAATTCATATGATCTCATGCAGACTGTGTTTTTCCAACTAGGGTGCAGGGGAACAGTAGCACAGCCATAGATAATATTTTTATTTATTCTTCATTACTAGATGGGCATTTTGTTAGTAAAAGGGTGAATGGCCTTTCAGACCTTGATCCACAAATTTGAACACTAAAAGGCTTTTGTACTCAAAGAAATGTCACATATAATTACAAAGTATGTAGTAAAGTTAATCCATTAGCAATAGAGTGTTTTTTAAATCTTGTCAAGGAACAAGAGTGGCAGGATGTTTATACGATTAGTGCCGATAGCATAGATGATAAATATAATGTTTTCCTTAACATATTTCTCATGCTCTTTGAGAGTTGCTTTCCATTACAACGATCTAAACGGAGTACTATCAGTAATAGGCAGCCCAGGTGGCTGACAGGTGAGAGGAGGATATCATGTAGAATAAAGTGAGAATTATATCAAAATGTTAGAAGTAGTCACAATCAAGCTACAGTAGCTCATTACAAACAGTATTGTAAGGTGGTTAAAAATGTTATTAGGATGGCAAAGAGTATGTTGTATGAAAATAGAATAGCTAATTCACCACATGGTCAGCTGTGAAGGGAGTGTCCGGTCAGCAGCACAAGGTCAACGATATGAAGTCAGTTCGTAGTAAAAATATTTCTGGTACTTATAAATCAGATATATGTAGAGTATTGAACAATCATTTTCTGTGCATTGCTGGTAAATTAAATAAAAATTTAGTTTCTAGAGGGAATCGTATAACTTTCTTGGCAAATGTCTTTCTGAGATTGATGTCTGAAATGCTCCTCTGTGATACAGACAGCGGTGAGATTCAGTCAATAAATAAATCACTGAAGACTAAGGACTCTCATGGTTGTGTTGGAGTGCCTATCAGAATATTAAAGTACTGTACTGCACATGTTAGCCCTGTATTTAGCCATATTTGTAATTTTTCCTTTACCAATGGCCAGTTTCCTGAACGATTAAAGTACTTGGTAGTAAAGCCGCTTTATAAAAAGGGAGAAAGGCATACTGTAGATAAGTTTAGACATATTTATATGCCGTCAGTGTTTGTTAAAGTTATTGAAAACGCTGTGTATGTAAGGATAATTGATCCTTTTGTATCACATGATATGCTGTCAAATGTAAAATTCGGCTTTAGAAGTAGTTTAACAACTGAAAACACTATATTCTCCTTTCTCTGTGAGGTACTGGATGGGTTAAACAAAAGATTTCGAACGCTAGGCATATTTTTTTATTTAACTAAGGAGTTTGATCGTGTTGATCACAAAATATTGCTCCAGATGTTGGAACATTACGGAATATGGGGAGTAACTCACAAATGGTTCACCTCTTACTTTAGCAATGGACAAAGAAAAGTCATTATTCACAATGTTGAGAATGGCTGTGATGTGGGGTCTGAGTGGGGTACTGTCAAGTGAGGGGTGCTCCAGGGATCAGTGTATGGACCACTCCTGTTCTTTGTATAAATGATATGTCCTATAGTACTACAGGTAACTCTAAAATATTTGTGTTTGCTGATGACACTAGCTTGGTAGTAAAGTAAGTTGTGTGCAACACTGGCTCGGTTTCAAATAGAGCAGTTCATGATCTAACTTCATGGCTTGTAGAAAATAAACTATACTAAATCACAGTAAGACTCAGTTTTTACAGTTTCTAACACACAATTCAAAACCTGACATTTTAATTTCACAGATTGGGCATATGATTAGTGGAACTGAACAGTTCAAATTTCTAGGTGTTCAGATGGATGATAAGCTGTCGTGGAAAGCTCACATACAGGATCTTGTTCAAAGGCTTAATGCTGCCATTTTTAGTATTCGAACGGTATCTGAAGTAAGTGATTGTTCGACATGAAAATTAGTCTACTTTGGTTATTTTCATTCGCTTACTTTGAATGGTATTATATTTTGGAGTAACTCTTCCCATTCTCATAGGATATTTTTGTCTCAGGAATGGGTGGTTTTGCATCACCCCCGTTCCCAAAACTCCTGAAGACAGACGTTGACTGTGGATACTGTATCACAGACACAGTCCCTTTGACTGTTCAGAGATGTCACTGAGCCCGCCCAAAGAGGTAAACAACCATGCATGTGCAGCGCCTATTAGACGGAGGGGCTCCGACAGCAGATCAGTTCCAGTCTTTTTCTTTGGATGTATCCTGGATTCCATAATTAATAAATTATATTCTGAGGGCACATTTCCTACAGGTGAGCTTTCTCCAGTTTAAAATCTAGTCTGAAAATTTGTCTCTTACAGTGACGTAATCTATATTGGTGTCCAAAATTAAAGCAACAAACTGCTATTTCCCCGTACTTTTTCTAACTCAGGATATAATCAGACACCTATCAAAAAGGGCTCTGAGCACTATGCGACTTAACTTCTGAGGTCATCAGTCGCCTAGAACTTAGACCTAATTAAACCTAACCAACCTAAGACATCACACACATCCATACCCGAGGCAGGTATCGAACCTGCGACCGTAGCGGTCACGCCGTTCCAGACTGAAGCGCCTAGAACCGCACGGCCACACCGGCCGGCCACACACCTATCAACTGAAGTCGTTACGATCAGTTTCTGCACGGAACATGTCATTCCGATCAACGGACAACCATGCCAACGATGGCGTCTTGGCACCTATCATGGGGGGGGTTGTGTTTGCAGGCTAGTCCCACGTCCACAATCGCTGTGTACACAGTCGCAGATGGTGCAGTATGGCACAGAGAAAATGCCTACAGACTCTCCAATCTGGAAGGCCATAGGAAGGCTGAAAGAAGGAGGGTCGCTAACTGATGTGGCCCCATGGTTTAATGTGAATCATTCTGTCGTTTCTCGGATAGGCAACAGTTTATTGCGAAGACCAGGGCAGTGCCGATCATGTGTGACTTCAGGAAGAAAGGGCCGTTATTTGGATGTAAGAGCACGACGGTACCATCTTAGAACGGCGCTGCAACTGGCATCGAACCTCGCAACATCCTCTGAACGCGTTGCATCGGGGCAAAGGGTGTAAAGAAGGCTTCAGCAGAATGGCCTTTATAGTTGGAGATCTGCTGTCTGTTTACCTCTGTCACGTCTTCATGGATGGGAACGTCTAGAGTGGAGCTGTCAACATGCCACCGGGACAGTCGAACAACGGGGCAATGTTATTTTCACATGTGAGTTTCGATTTGGTCTGAAGAGTGATTCTCGACGGATTCGCATCTGGAAGGCACGTGAAACACGATTTCGGGACCCAGACATTGTGGAAAGAGACCGATGTCGAGGAGGATCCCTAATGGTGTGCGCCGGGATTATGTTAACCACACGAACATCTCTTCATAATATTGTACGGGTGCATCAGCAAGATTTAACTGCTGTCAGGTATCGTGAAGAGATCCTAGGATCTCATGCGCGGTAGTTTCGAATTGCTGTGGGCCCAGACATCGTATTGATGTACGATAATGCTCGAGCTCATAGAACACGGGCGGTTGATGAATTTTTGGAAACGGAAGATATTGTACGTATGGCGTGGCCTGCTCGCTCTCCCGATTTGAATCCCTCAGAGCATGTTTGGGATACACTAAGAAGACGGGTCGCATCACGTCAGCATTCACCAACCACTCTCCAAAACTTGTGAGTAGCTCTGCAGGACGAATGGGTGTTACTGCCCCAACTTGAGATTGATGACAGTATTCACTGCATTTCCTGTCGTTGTCAGGCCTGTATTGGTGCCAGAGGCGGTCACACACCATAGTGAGTGCTTCTTCATCCGGAAATGCAGTTTCTGAGGGTTGGTCGCTAATAAGCGGAAAAGGTGAAAATCTCAGGGCATAAAATCAGGTGAACAAAGTGGGTGGGGAATGACATCCCAATCCAACTCCGTTTAGTATTTCCTCTCAGGGTAGCAGAATGCGAACGGACGTTGCGACAGAGGACCATCACTTCACTTATTCTGCTGGTCGTTGTTCTTGGTTAGGTCTGAAAGACGTCTCATTTGTTGATAACAGTTGTCAGCAATGATGGTTACACCTTGGAGAAGTAATTCGTGGTACACCACACCGTCACTGTTCCATCAGATGCGTAACATTATCTTTCGCGGATGCGTGCAAGTATTTGTACATAGAGTTGCTGCTTTGTCTGGGCTCAGAGATTCCTTTCTTTCCCTTATGATAGCATAAAGGCACCATTTTTCGTCGCTGGTATGGAAGAAGAATAACAATGGTCGGTGATGTTCATGAGACATTTGATGAGAAGCAAGCATACATGCACAAATAACCACCCGCTGATTTTTGTGATTTTGGCTTAGAACATGCGGTACCCTTACGCCCGATTTTTGACCCTTCCCCACTGCATGTTAATGTCACACGATCACAGGTCTCGAGTACACTCAGATCATTATTGATTAATGGATTTAAAGGCTATTCATCAAATCATACAACGTAAGCTTTGACGGCTGGTACTGATATCACTTCAAACTTCCTGGCTATTAGGCCTAACGTTTCGACTGTGGGAGACATCTTCAGATGTAAAATGGCATATCTTCATCAAACTCCGAATATCTTCCTAAACGGAGAGAGTTACTAGTGTCAAAATGATCCCCCTTGAAAAGAGAAAGCCAATTTCTTGCCGTGCTCTGTCCTACGGCATTATCCTCTTATTAGACGGCGCAAAAAGTTCTGTCTGCCTACGCTGCTATCACCAAATGGTTCAAATGGCTCTGAGCACTATGGGACTTAACATCTTAGGTCATCACTCCCCTAGAACTTAGAACTACTTAAACCTAACTAACCTAAGGACATCACACACATCCATGCCCGAGGCAGGATTGGAACCTGCGACCGTAGCGGTCGCACGGTTCCAGACTGAAGCGCCTAGAACCGCTCGGCCACTTCGGCCGGCCGCTATCACCCTTCCACAGAACTCAAATGGAAGCAAAAATACTTCGGAAATGTTGCAATTTCTTCACTAGGCACTTCATTTTGTAGCGTCCAAAGCTTCACTCTCTCCCTCCATATGACAAAATGTAAACTCAAATAGCGGCAGCGAACTACAGGTGAAAAAAACAATCAATATATAAACTCATTGTACACGGAATACCGACATGCAACACAAAAACGCTACTACGTTATGCACTAACCTAATATTTCTCGACACTCATATGTGTATGTGTGTGTGTGTGTGTGTGTGTGTGTGTGTGTGTGTGTGTGTCACGCATGCGCATGCATAAGTGCATGTGCGAGTGCATATATACGAGGTGCTAGAGGTATAGGTACAGATATTTCTATTGATGACTGAGGATAGCATACTGATCAACATTATATCAGTATTTACTTCATTTGCTGATTAATAATTCTAGCTAGTACAGGTAGTATTTTTAGGTTGATTGGTACCTCCAAGTACTCGGGGCACAAGCAAGCCGTTGAAGTTGATTTGATCCTGGGCACCAGGCCAGCTATCGAAGTGAGGGCGCTTGGACGCGTAACGGGAAATCTATACTGGCAGGCATCTACATCTACATCTACGTAGGTACTCCACCGTACGGTGCGTGGTCGGCTGTACCCTTTGCCACTAATAGCCATTTCCTTTCCTGTTCCACTCGCAAACATTGCGAGGGAAAAACGACTGTCTGTGTGCCTCTGTAATATCTTAATTTCTCATACCTTATCTTCGTGGTCATTACGCGCAATGTACGAGGGTTATTCGGAAAGTAAGTAACGATCGGTCGCGAAATGGAAACCACAGTGAAAATCTCATGAAGTTATGCACAGGTGTGTTGGGCAGTGTCTCTAGTATGCCCGTCGATCGCATTACGTCGTTCTGTTTAGTTCTTATTACACAGGGAGCAAATAAAGGTATCTATAACAGTAGTGTCTCCCGCCAAGTACGAGGGCCTGGTGAGAAATTTCGCCTGAAGCTGTGCAGCCAATATTACATAACTGTCGTGTGGTTTCTTTTTCAAGACAATTCTCAACCGTATTCTGCAGGGGCAATGAAGAAGCTCCTGCATCGTTTTCAATTGTAAATGTTTGAATACCCACAATACAGCCCGTAATTGTCTCCCTCTGAGTTTCATCTCTGCTCACATGAATCGCTGGCTATGAAGACAACATTTTGGCACAGACGACGAGCTGTAGGCCAGCGTAGAGAGTTGCCGGAAAGCACTGGCGGCTGGCTTCTATAACGATGGTATTGGAAGGTTGGTACAACGCTATGACATACGTCTAAGTCGGATGGGCGATTATGGAGATAAGTAGCTGGAAGCTGTAGCTAATTTTTGCAAATAAAACACTTTAGATTTTCACTGTGATTTCCATTTCGATACCTGTCGTTCCTCACTTTCCGAATAGCCCTCATATGTTGGCAGCAGTAGATTTGTTCGGCAGTCAGCTTCAAATGCCAGTTTTCTAAACTTCCTCAATAGTGTTTCTCTAAAAGAATTTCGCATTGCCTCCAGGGATTCCCATTCGAGTTTCTGAAGCATCTGCTTAACACTTACGTGTTGTTCGAAACTGTTGTTGTTCTTGTTGTGGTCTTCAGTCCTGAGACTGGTTTGATGCAGCTCTCCATGCTACTCTATCCTGTGCAAGCTGCTTCATCTCCCAGTACCTACTGCAGCCTACATCCTTCTGAATCTGCTTAGTGTATTCATCTCTTGGTCTCCCTCTACGATTTTTACCCTCCATGCTGCCCTCCAGTACTAAATTGGTGATCCCTTGATCCCTCAGTACATGTCCTACCATCCGATCTCTTCTTCTAGTCAAGTTGTGCCACAAACTCCTCTTCTCTGCAATTCTATTCAATACCTTCTCATTAGTTATGTGATCTACACATCTAATCTTCAGCATTCGAAACTACCAGTAACAAATCTAGCAGCCCGCCTCCTAATTGCTTCGATTTCTTCCTTTAATCCGATCTGGTACGGTTTCCACAAACCCAAGCAGTAGTCAAGACTATGCCTCCGTAGCGTTCTACATGCGTTCTCCACTCTTACCTAAAAATATCCCAATAAACCATAATCGACCATTCGCCTTCCCTACGTTACGCCCAGAGGTTTAAACGACTTGACTGCGTCAAGCAGGACACTATAATACTGTAACCGTACGTTACAGGTTTGTTCTTCCTGCTCATCAGTATTAGCTTACATTTTTCCACATTTCGAGCTAGTTACTATTCATCACACCAACTAGAAATTTTTTCTAAGTCTCTTGTATCTTCAAACAGTCATTCAACTTCGACACCTTACTGTACACCGCAGTATCATCAACAAACAACCGCAGATTGCTGCCCACCCTGTCTGGCAACTCATTTATGTGTATAGTGAACAACAGCGGCCCTATCATTCTTCCCTGCGGCACCCCTGACGATATTATTTTCCATAGTCGAGGACAACATACTGGATTCTATTACTTAAGAAGTCTTCGAGCCATTCACATACCTGCGAACTTATTCCAAATGCTCTTACCTTCGTTGACAGCTTGTAACGGGGCACCGTGTCAAATATATTTCAGAAATCTAGAAATATGGAATCTGCCTGTTGCCCTTCATCCATAGTTCACAGTATACCATGTGAAGAAAGAGCAAGCTGAGTTTCGCCCGAGCGATGCTTTCTAAAACCATGCTGATTCGTTTATTATATTCGAACTGAGTTCGTTCAAGGATTCTGCAACAAACAGAAGTTGGGGATATTGGTGCGTAATTTTACAGTTAAGTTCTTTTACTGTTCTTATATACAGGAATCACCAGCGCATTTTTTCACTACCTTGGGACTTGGTGCTGGGCGAGAGATTCACAATAAATGCAAGCTAGATAAGGAGCCAATCACGTAGAGTACTCTTTGTAAAACCGAGTTGGGATTCCACCTGGACCTGGTGATTTATTTGCTGTCCAATCTTTCAGTTGTTTCTCTACGCAAGGCATGCTTGTTATTATGCCGTCTATACGGGAGTCTTTCCGATGGAAAAATGACAGTGTTTTTGTACGATCCTTCTGTGTCAACGATTTATTGAACGTGAATTTTATAACTTCGGCTTTCCTTTTGCTATCTTCAACTGCCACGCCAGACTCGTCATCATGTCTCTGAATGGGAGCCTTAGACCCGCTTAGCGATTTTACATAAGACCAGAACTTTCACGAGTTTTCCATCAAATTTTTTGCTAGGGTGTGACGGTGATAGTTGTATGCTTCGCGCATTGAACTTTTCACATACAGACCTTCCCTTATCGCCATTTGTGCTTTCTCTTTTTAAAAGAGTGTGCAAAAGCCTATGCTTCCTTGGCATCTTCTGAATTTCATAATGAAACCACGGCGGGTCTATTCCATTATTTATCCACGTACTAGTCATATAACTCTACAGACCATGATTTACAATCTGCTTAAACATCTTACTGGAACTAAGTGAGGTCATCTCACTGTCTAAGTGAGATGTTAACAACTGATTATCTGTTCTGTATAGCAGAAACACTTTCCCAGCCTTCCTGATTGGTTTATTAACTTTCGTAACCGTAGTGCTATGATATCATGATCGCTAATTCCCGTTTCTATACTGACACTGTCGGTAAGATCCGGCTTGTTTTTGTTTGTAGCTACAAGACCTAAAATATATCCATTGCGTGTGGGCTGCCGTGTTAGCTGCTCAAGACAGTTCTCAGAAGACGTGTCCAAAAGTACTTCGCATGACTGTCCGTCTGCATCCGCCCACAATGAGCCCATAGACATCCCAGTCTATACTAGATATGTTAAAGTCGCCTCTAACTGGTACTGCATGATCTGGGTATTTCCGCACTGCTGACCATACACTTTCCTTGAATGACTCTAGAACTGTCAGAGCAGAGTCAGGTGACCGGTTTCACCTACACCTATTATACGTGTCTAGATGAATTCATTGTTACACTCAACTTCGACTTCAGTGGAGACAATATTTCTTTCAACTGCAATGAACACTCTCCCTCACAGAGCCTCAACCCGTCTTTCCAATATACGTTCCACGACTCGCTGAATATGTCAGAGCTTTCCACATCGGGTTTCAGCCAGCTCTCGGTCCCAAGATTAATTTGAGCCCGAGAACTTTCCTGGAGGGCAGTAAATTCTGGAACTTTATAACAAATACTTTGACCGTTTACTGATAAAACTTTCTTTGGCAGTCGATGTATCTTTACTCTGCACGCCGTTTAACTTCCCTTGCTGCGTATCGAATGGCGAGTGTTCATCAGAGCACTCAAACTACCGCCTAGCCTAAAAAAACCCCAAGTGCACTCCACAAGTACTCTGCTACCCGAGTAGCTGCTTCCTAGTGTATTGAACCCCTGACCAACCAAGGGAAGTCCTACTAATCCCCACACGATAATGCAGCTCTAGAAATCTGCAGCCAAGACCATCATAGTGAACGAAACTTTTGGTTGAGACCCTCCGCTCGGTTCCAAACTAAAGGACCCGGACCAACTCTGGGAACAATGCTGCAAGTTGTGAGGTCTGCTTGCTTCCCGTACTCGAGGCCTGCAGTTCTCATCATCTCCGCTAGCCGCCTGTATGAATGGATGATGGTCTCAGAACCTATGCAGCAGGAGTCGCTGGTGTCGACGTGATCCACAGAAGAGTGCACCCTTCACGCTCGGTAGCTGCAGGCAAGGCCACCTTCACATCACGGATGAGGCATCCCAGCAGATATATAGAGTGCACGTTGGTTTTCTTTCCAGCCCTGAACTGTATCTACCTAAAGGGCTTGGAGCTCCCGGTAACTAGTAAACCCTTCCCGCCGTGTTCCTCCTCGGACCTTGCTGAAGAGGCGGCCATCCGTCCACTCTCAGACTGGATGGGCGAGACCAGGCAGCCAGTCTCCACATTGGACCTCCGCCTCAAGCGACGTGAATGCATTACCATCCGCCACTCACTCTGCTGTGAGGAAGGATCCACCACGTCGGGTACATTAGTACGTGGCTTGGAAGAAGAGCCCGTGGGCAAACAAGAGACGCCTCAGGTAGCCTATGACTCGCGCCAGAATCTCTGTCACCGCTACACTGGTAGGCAGCAGCCTGAAGCCAAAAGCGCACTCAGCTGTTTGTGAACTGCGGCCAGCTCCTCCTGCATACACAAACAGTATGCAAACACCCTAATCATCCTAGCAAGACTAGATGAATAAGTGAACTATAAAAGCAGACAGAATCCTAGATATGCACCTTCCAACCCCGTTGATGTGTCAACAATGGACGCTGATGCCTTAATGAGCTATGTAGCTGTCTGTTCAGTAGGCTACTATTACGCTACAGACTGAATGAATCCACTCTTGCAAAAACGAGAGACTGGACTTCTTAAAAAGAAAAAACATGCACGCATAGTCCAATTCGTGGTGCAATTATGACCGTGCAGAGAGCATCAGGTAGTAAATTATGTGACGTGTTTGCAGGAAGACGCAGAAGAAAGACAACTAACATTACATATTAAGGCACCAATTATCTGTACCTACACCCTTGACACCGTGTATACAGGGTGTTACAAAAAGGTACGGCCAAACTTTCAGGAAACATTCCTCTCACACAAATAAAGAAAAGATATTATGTGGACATGTGTCCGGAAACGCTTAATTTCCATGTTAGAGCTTATTTTAGTTTGTTCTTCCACCTACGTTCAATGGAGCACTTTATCATGATTTCATACGGGATACTCTACCTGTGCTCCTAGAACATGTGCCTTTACAAGTACGACACAACATGTGGTTCATGCACGATGGAGCTCCTGCACATTTCAGTCGAAGTGTTCGTACGCTTCTCAACAACAGATTCGGTGATCGATGGATTGGTAGAGGCGGACCAATTCCATGGCCTCCACGCTCTCCTCACCTCAAACCTCTTGACTTTCATTTACGGGGGCATTTGAAAGCTCTTGTCTGCGCAACCCCGGTACCAAATGTAGAGACTCTTCGTGCTCGTATTGTGGACGGCTGTGATACAATACGCCATTCTCCAGGGCTGCATCAGCGCATCAGGGATTCCATGCGACGGAGGGTGAATGCATGTACCCTCGCTAACGGAGGACATTTTGAACATTTCCTGTAACAAAGTGTTTGAAGTCACGCTGGTACGTTCTGTTGCTGTGTGTTTCCATTCCATGATTAATGTGATTTGAAGAGAAGTAATAAAATGAGCTCTAACATGGAAAGTAAGCGTTTCCGGACACATGTCCACATAAAATATTTTCTTTCTTTGTGTGTGAGGAATGTTTCCTGAAAGTTTGGCCGTACCTTTTTGTAACACCCTGTATACAGGCCCCAAACGCGAGAAAATTGTCTTACTTAAATTTTAAAAGAAGGCTATCTGTTTCATGAGGCAGCAACTGACCGGTTCGCGCCGGAAAAGGTGGCATCCTCATCATCAAAGTCACCCTGGCGATAAAGTCATGCCGCAGGGTCACGTGACGTGTGAGGCGGAGAGGTCTTGCAGCCGCGGCCGATAAAGAGAGAGCTCTCTACTGTTCCGAGTCGCCGCCAAAGCAGATGCTAAATGTTTTTGCTTCTTCCCCTTTTCTCTTCTTTGCGTTCCTGAGGTAAGTCTAGGGTTACTGGAGTTACCGTCTCTAGGTCCCCCCCCCCCTCCGCCTGGCTATCCTATGTACCCCCCTAAGAATAAATACCGAAACGGTGCAGAAGTAAATTAATCACAGCAACCTTTTGTGTCATAGGCAACACTTAAGACAATTACGCATACTATTTTTGGTTAGTAAACACAGAAAAATTCAGTAGAAAAATGGATTTATTTAGATACTTTAATCTGCAAAATAATTGTTTTTGTACCCAAAAACTAAGGAAAAATGGCCGAAAATTATATAGTGTATTATTATATACAAACTTACACAAACTAATAGACAGAGGTCGCTGTTAAAGTTGCTTTTTCGTCATCACCATCATTATTTATTGCATTAACGGGCCTTTGAGGCCTATAGCAGAAGAACGGTAGGAGAAAAACCCACTAAAAAGAGTGTCTGTCAATAACAAGAAAGGAGGTATTTGCTGCACATGTCACTCGCTCTTTTCCGGTGTCTAGCATCATCCTTCAGGGCCGCCGGCTCCAGTTCTTGAAGGATCGTCGTAGCTCGATCCTTCCATCGCGTTTCTAGGCGTCCTCTGGGTTGTTTACCCTTGGGTTGAGAGTGGAGGGCTCTCTCAGGAAGGGATCCGTTCGCTCGTAAGCCATGGCCAAACCATTGTAGCCGCCTCTGTCCCAATATTCGTCCAACGTGTGGCTTTCCAAACCTCTTGCACAAGCCTTCTTTCTTTCTTCTTTCCCATTTACCTTCCATGTTATTATAGACGGGTCTATAGATCTTCGGAAGTACACTATGTGATCAAAAGTATCTGGACATCCCCAGAAACATACTTTTTCATATTAGGTGCATTGTGCTGCCACCTACAGCCAGGTAATCCATATCAGTGACCTCAGTACTCATTAAAGTCGTGAGAGAGCAGAATAGGGTGCTCCGCAGAGCTCATGGACTTAGAACGTGGTCAGGTGATTGAGTGTCACTTGTGTCATACGTCTGTACGCGAGATTTCCACACTTCTAAATACACTTAAGCCCACTGTTTCCGATGTGATAGTGAAGTGGACACCTGAAGGGGTACGCGCAGCACAAAAGCGTACAGGCCGAAGTCGTCTGTTGACTGATAGAGACCGCCGACAGTTGAAGATCATAATGTGTAATAGGCAGACACGTATCCAGACTATCACACAGGAACTCCAAACTGCATCAGGATCCACTGCAAGTACTATGATAGTTAGGCGGGAGGTGAGAAAACTTGGATTTCATGGTCCAGAGACTGTTCATAAGCCACACGTCACGCCGGCAAATGCCAAATGACGCCTTACTTGGTGTAAGGAGCGTAAACATTAAACGATTGAACCGCGGAGAAACGTTGTGTGGAGTGACGAATCATGGTACACAATGAGGCGATCAGATGGCAGGGTGTGGGTATGGCGAATGCCCGGTGAACGTCATTTGCCAGCGTGTGTAGTGCCAACAGCAAAATTCGGAGGCGATGGGGTTACCGTGTGGTCGTGTTTTTCATGGAGGTATTGTACCCCTTGTTTTACGTGGTGCTATCACAGCACAGGCCTACATTTGATGTTTTAATCACCTTCTTCCTATGCACTGTTGAAGAGCAATTCCGGGTGGATGGCGATTGCATCTTTCAACATGTTCGAGCACCTGTTCATAACGAACAGCCTGTGGCGGAGAGGTTACATGACAATAACATCCCTGTAATGGACAGGCCTGCACAGAGTGCTGACCTGAACCCTATAGAACATCTTTGGGATGTTTTGGAAAGCCAACTTCGTGCCAGGCCTCATCGACCGACATCGATACCTCTCCTCAGTGCAGCACTCCATGAAGAATGGGCTGCAGTTCCCCAAGAAACCTTCCAGCACCTGATTGAACGTATGCCTGGGAGTGTGGAAGGTGTCATCAAGGCTAAGTGTGGGTCAACACCATACTGAATTCCAGCATTACCGATGAAGGGCGCCACGAACTTGTAAGTCATTTTCAGCTAGGTTACGGATATTTTTGATCACATAATGTACCTTTCTTTCAAACGCACATATTGAATCTACTGTCGTTGCTGATGTCGCCGAAGTTTCACAACCGTATAAAAGTGCCGGCCGAAGTGGCCGTGCGGTTAAAGGCGCTGCAGTCTGGAACCGCAAGACCGCTACGGTCGCAGGTTCGAATCCTGCCTCGGGCATGGATGTTTGTGATGTCCTTAGGTTAGTTAGGTTTAACTAGTTCTAAGTTCTAGGGGACTAATGACCTCAGCAGTTGAGTCCCATAGTGCTCAGAGCCATTTGAACCGTATAAAAGTACTAGCCTCACCAGTGTCGTGTACAGATGGACTTTGTTCTTCTGAGATATCAGACGAGATTTAAAAAGATTGTTCAGACTAAAGAATACGCGATTAGTACTTGTTATGCGTTGATGTACTTCTTTCGTCACTAAAGTTGCTCTTTACCTGGAATAATTTGACCAATGTCACAAGTACGGCTGTTGAACTTAACAGGCGCCTACAGAACATGGGGTGAATAAATATAATTTTATTTTTTAATTTATGTATTGGCTTTCGGAACACACACCTCGCAATCAGCCTTGTATTAGCCAAGTTGTAAATCTGAAGACTAAAACAAATTTGTGTCAGTACATACAAAGAATATAATGGCTGGTAACCGATCATACGGAAAAAGAAATACAAACGGTGAAGAACTGTACAAATGTATTAATTTATTCTGATGTGATATCATTTTATAGCCGTACCATGGCACCTTCCCCCGACTTGTAGGAGAAGGTACTGTACACAAGCTATCCGTGCGAACAGGCTCCACATGAACGAAACATCAGAAATGGATAAAATTTTGACTTGAGCGACTCTGGCCCAGAGCAGTAACAGTAATGATCTCTGATACGAGAATGGTGATTGTGTTTCCCAGTTTGCTTAGTCTCTTCCACAAAGTTTCTGCTGATCTCGAGGCCTCTACCAAGAAAAATATACTTGATTACATCACATTATGATGTTCGGATGCAAGGGTAAATTGGGGAGTGTGTGAAGCGCATCATGTGTGGGGGTCACTGGACCAATTTCTGTGACAAAAACGCCTCCTCATGATAGACGTTCCTAACTGTTTACCACATGTCAAGTACGTAAACAAATATCTTCATTGTGGGAACAGGTAGCGCATTACAGTGACCTCTCAGTGGTAAAATTTTTTCACATTCATGTTTCGTTCGTTATATCCCGTCAACGATGTGGACCATCGCATTAAAATTTTGCATATATTACGCGTTGCAGCTTTTGTCAGGCTTTCTAGAAACTCGTTCGTTGGTGGCCTTGATGCTGCAGCATCCAGTACAAGTAGGCAGAAATTTTCATATTGCAGTAGCTGGACCAATTGATGCATTACATTCAGAAGGTGAACGTGGATGTGCTGCTAGACGCTGAGAGCCGACAGAACACTTAACGAGTCAGACACAATCAAGACACTGCTCAGTCCACACGGCCTGACGAACTGGCCGGTTTGTCTCAGGGCCAATGACGTGTTGCGAAGGAGAGAATATGAGACGTTGTGCTTAGTTATCAGGGCAAAAGAAGACGATAACAAAACACATGTATAGATTGAACAGTAAGGTGGAGAAACTACATCCCTTTCTTACACCCTTTTTAAACCGAGCTCTTCGTTCTTGGTCTTCCACTCTTATTGTTTGATACTAGTAGACTTCTCTTGACCAGGAATACCCATTTTGCCAGTGCTAGTATGGTTTTTATGTCCTCCTCGCTGCGTCCTTGGTTACTTTGCTGAGTAGGTAGTGGTATTCCTCAGCTTCATGTACTTCGTGATCACCAACCCTGATGTTAAGTACCACGCTGTTCTGATTTCTACTACTTTCATTACTTCATTCGATTTACTCTTAATCCATATTCTGTACTTATTAGACTCTTCGTTCCATTCAACAGATTATGTAATTCTTCTTCAGTTTCACTCAGGATAGCAACGTCATCAGTGAACCTTGTCATTGATATCCTTTCACCTTGAATTTTAATTCCACTCCTGAATCTTGCTTATATTTTTGTCTTTCCTTTTTGATGTACAGATTGAACAGCAAGGTCTAAACGCTACATCCCTTTCTTGCTGCTGCTGTGGTCTTCAGTCGTGAGACTGGTTTGATGCAGCTACCCATGCTACTCCATCCTGTGCAAGCTTCTTCATCTCCCAGTACCTACTGCAACCTACATACTTCTGAATCTGCTTAGTGTATTCATCTCTTGGTCTCCCTCTACGATTTTTACCCTCCACACTGCCCTCCAATACTAAATTGGTGATCCCTTGATGCCTCAGAACATGTCCTACCAACCGATCCCTTCATCTGGTCAAGTTGTGCCACAAACTTCGCTTCTCACCAATCCTATTCAATACTTCCTCATTAGTTATGTGATCTACCCATCTAACCTTCAGCATTCTTCTGTAGCACCACATTTCGAAAGCTGCTATTCTCTTCTTGTTCAAACTATTTATCGTCCATGTTTCACTTCCATACATGGCTACACTCCTTACAAATACTTTCAGAAATGACTTCCTGACACTTAAATCTATACTCGATGTTAACAAATTTCTCTTCTTCAGAAACGCTTTCCTTGCCATTGCCAGTCTCCATTTTATATTCTCTCTACTTCGACCATCATCAGTTATTTTGGTCCCCAAATAGCAAAACTCCTTTGCTACTTTAAGTGTCTCATTTCCTAATTTAATTCCCTCAGCACCACCTGACTTAATTCGACTGCATTCCATTATCCTCGTTTTGCTTTTGTTGATGTTCACCTTGTATCTTCCTTTCAAGACACTATCCATTCCGTTCAACTGCTCTTCCAGGTCCTTGGCTGTCTCTGACAGAATTACGATGTCGTCGGCGAACCTCAAAGTTTTTATTTCTTCTCCATGGATTTTAATACCTACTCCGAATTTTTCTTTTGTTTCCTTCACTGCTTGCTCAATATACAGATTGAATAACATCGGGGAGAGACTACAACCCTGTCTCACTCCCTTCCCAACCATTGCTTCCCTTTCATGTCCCTCGACTCTTATAAATGCCATCTGGTTTCTGTACAAATTGTAAATAGCCTTTCTCTCCCTGTGTTTTACCCCTGCCACCTTCAGAATTTGAACGAGAGTATTCCAGTCAACATTGTCAAAAGCTTTCTCTAAATCTACAAATGCTAGAAATGTAGGTTTGCCCTTCCTTAATCTAGCTTCTAAGATAATTCGTAGGGTCAGTTTTGCCTCACGTGTTCCAACATTTCTACGGAATCCAAACTGATCTTCCCCGAGGTCGGCTTCTACTAGTTTTTCCATTCGTCTGTAAAGAATTCGCGTTAGTATTTTGCAGCTGTGACTTATTAAACTGATTGTTCGGTAATTTTCACATCTGTCAACAACTGCTTTCTTTGGGATTGGAATTATTATATTCTTCTTGAAGTCTGAGGGTATTTCGCCTGTTTCATACATCTTGCTCACCAGATGGTAGAGTTTTGTCTGGACTGGCTCTCCCAAGGCCGTCAGTAGTTCCAATGGAATGTTGTCTACTCCCGGGGGCCTTGTTTCGACTTAGGTCTTTCAGTGCTCTGTCAAACTCTTCACACAGTGTCGTATCTCCCATTTCATTTTCATCTACATCCTCTTCCATTTCCATAATATTGTCCTCAAGTACATCGCCCTTGTATAGACCCTCTATATACTCCTTCCACCTTTCTGCTTTCCCTTCTTTGCTTAGAACTGGCTTTCCATCTGAGCTCTTGATGTTCATACAAGTGGTTCTCTTATCTCCAAAGGTCTCTGTAGGCAGTATCTATCTTACCCCTAGTGAGGACAGCCTCTACATCCTTACATTTGTCCTCTAGCCATCCCTGCTTAGCCATTTTGCACTTCCTGTCGATCTCATTTTTGAGACGTTTGTATTCCTTTTTGCCTGCTTCATTTACTGCATTTTTATATTTTCTCCTTTCATCAATTAAATTCAATATTTCTTCTGTTACCCAAGGATTTCTACTAGCCCTCGTCTTTTTACCTATTTGATCCTCTGCTGCCTTCACTACTTCATTCCTCAAAGCTACCCATTCTTCTTCTACCGTATTTCTTTCCCCCATTCCTGTCAATTGTTCCCTTATGCTCTCCCTGAAACTCTGTACAACCTCTGGTTTAGTCAGTTTATCCAGGTCCCATCTCCTTACATTTCCACCTTTTTGCAGTTTCTTCAGTTTTAATCTACAGTTCATAACCAATAGATTGTGGTCAGAGTCCACATCTGCTCCTGGAAATGTCTTACAATTTAAAACCTGGTTCCTAAATCTCTGTCTTACCATTATATAATTATCTGAAATCTGTCAGTATCTCCAGGCTTCTTCCATGTATACAGCCTTCTTTTATGGTTCTTGAACCAAGTGTTAGCTATGATTAAGTTATGCTCTGTGCAAAATTCTACCAGGCAGCTTCCTCTTTCATTTCTTAGCCCCAATCCATATTCACCTACTACGTTTCCTTCTCTCCCTTTTCCTACTACCGAATTCCAGTCACCCATGACTATTAAATTTTCATCACCCTTCACTATCTGAATAATTTCTTTTATTTCATCATACATTTCTTCAATTTCTTCGTCACCTGCAGAGCTAGTAGGCATATAAACTTGTACTACTGTAGTAGGTGTGGGCTTCGTATCTATCTTGGCCACAATAATGCGTCCCTTTCTTATACCCTTTTTAATCCGAGCACTTTGTTCTTGGTCTTCCACTCTTATTGTTCACTTAGTTCTTGTACAGTCGTGGACAAAAAGAGCGAGACCCCTCGCCTTTTCGTTATGCTCATCCGCACAGCTTTAATGTCTGCTACACGGCATAACAGGCAAGGCGACGAAGTGCTACCAACAACGTTCACTCAGCTGATGTGCTGAGATGGCTAGCACTGGAGAAACTCGCGCTTCGAAGACGCCACAGCATCGTCTGCCACCACTTCGTGGGAAACGAAATACCTCACGTATAAGCCAATGTGTTGTATTCGCATGTCTGTGACTATGACTTGGATCTAAAGTGTGGTTATGGATAATACGTATGCTCAGATTGCGAATCTAACATCATGAATAAAGACAAGGGGAAATGAATTAGGCGTCCTTCCTCTTCCGTAACATCAAATATGAACTGCGCAAAAAATCATTCACCAGAAGTGAATAATTTTTAGTAACACCAGATGATATTAACAGCTTGCCGGCGCGGGTTAGCCGTGCGCTCAACGGCGTCGCATCGCGGACAGCGCGGCTCCTTGCGCCGTCAGTTCGAATCCTTCCCCTGGCATGGACGTGAGTTAGGTTAGGTAGGTTGAACTAGTTCTAGATCTAGGGGACTGATGACGTAAGCAATTTGGTGACATAGTTCTTAGAGACATTTTCTGACGTTTCGCGTAAATTTTCTTTACATAAACGGCCGTATGTTTAGATTGCGTTGACGTAGCTCAGTTTTTTGCACCTCCAAGGGACCATAAACCGCAGGAAGTGCGATACATTTCAGCTTATTATGTCCACCCGTACTCGAAGTAAACAGGTTTTAAGGGTTGGGTATACAGATAGACAGTCAATAAAGTGAGACTAGTAGGGTTCCATTTTTACCGATTTACGTGACGAAATCCTAACAACGAAAATAGCTACAACAGTTACTGAAGATGAAGGCCGCATAATAATTACCCCTACTCTTCTAGTTGCAGTCGATACAGCAGCATATTAATCGTAGCTACGCTTCCGATACCAATCACGATTACAAAAATGCAAATAAAATCCATTTGCCTATACACGTGGTAATTCAGATCCCACTATTAATGCCACCGCGTTTTAGATGTGCGAGCATTACCATTGCTAGCTACCTTAAGGAACACTTCGGCTAATGAACGTTATCTGGCTGTGGCACGTCTAATGGAGAATTCGAAACACTGTAGAATACGTTTGGCAGCTACGTCGCAGCTTATTTCCTGGGGTGGCGCAGAATTATCCTACTAAATTTACTCGCTAATAACAGTTTTTTTTATTTCGATAAACATCCCGAATGATTGTCACATAAGCGGTGAAATAAAGGTAGACAATTCATGTTTTTGAGTCCAGAAAGCTTTATGCAACAGAAACTGCAGATCATTTTGCTATTTTATTGCGAAATTGCGTCTAATTCATGTCTGGGGTAATAATAGAGGGCTTTTTGCCTGGGTTGTCTGATAGCGTAGTGAAAGGTGTTTGCTACTGCAAGGGAGGTCTGGTTTGTTTTCGGTTCTAATATCTATGGAAGCAGATAGACTATCAGTAAAGGAATTTTAAGAAATTCTCGCGCCCCCAATACGTTTTATTGCTACCTTTATTCTGTACCAGCGCCCTGTGGATGTCGATATGAAACTCTTGTAGAATTTCATACTTGTTACTGCCTACTTTTTCCGCTTCTGTCAATAACTGAATTGACTTAAGTGTGGCACTGAACGATTTTTAACTGAATTTCGTTATGAATCTTCACGCATTGCTAAATTTGCAAACTTTCATGGTAGGTCAGCATCGGTAATCCAGTATGACTGGTCTGAACGTTGACACAGACCATTTCGCGGCCGAATGCGCATAATATTTTGCTAATTCGTAACGATCTGGAGTACTTTGTCTTACTATAACAGTTATGTTATCTCGATCAGCTGAAATTCATTTTTATTAGTACAGTTCATACTAATTAGCGTTTCTTCTTTCAATTATATCTTATATTTAGGTGTGGTTAACACACTAATCAGCATTAATATAGTGTTACACATGATTGAAAACAGTCTGACCAATTTCTGATAGTTTTTCAATTTCACGCCTGTGCTTAGTATGTTGGTAGCACTTCGTCGCCTTGCCTGTTATGCTGTGTAGCAGACTTTAAAGCTGTGCTGGTCAGCATAACGAAAAGGCGAGGGGTCTCGCTCTTTTTGTCCACGACTGTACATATTGTACACTACTCGTCTTTCCCTATAGCCTACTCCTATTTACTCCTATTTTTTCTCATAATTTCGAAAGTTTTGCACCATTTTACATTGTGGAACACTTTCTCCAGGACGGCAGATCCTATGAATGTGTCTTGAGGTTAGTTTACCCTTGCTTCCATTGTCAGCCTCAATATCATAATTGCCTATCTGGTGCCTTTACCTTTCCTGAAGCCTAACCGATCCTCAGTTTTCATTTCCATTCATCTGTATATGATCATTGCGAGCCACTTGGATGACTGACCTGTTAAGCCGATTGTGCGATAGTTCTCGCACTTGCCGGCTCTTGCAATCTCCGGAATTACTGCGGTGATTTTTTTTTTTTTTTTTTACGGAAAACTGATGGTCTGTCGCCAGTTCGAAACATTCAACACACCAACGTGAATAGTCGTTTTGTTGCCAATCCCCTAATGATTTTAGAAGTTCTGTTCGAATCTTATCCAACTATTCTATTTATACAAACTTCTGAGAGCACTACTATTAAGGGGAGTTGGAATGCCGGAAAATGGAAAAAATTCACATTTTCAGTTTTTAACCTTATAACTTAATTTGAAATTTTCTGCTTAAAATGGTGCAAAATTTGTTAAGAAATTCCAATTGGAAGTATTTTTATTTAATTTTTCAAAATTACATGTGCGCCCAGCAAAGTTACCCATCTTGTGATTTGTACACATTTAAATCTTCGCATTTCCGAAAACATTACATATAGAAGGCTGTGGATTTCACTCTTCAGTTGTAGAATCTTTGATCCTTCCATAGGTACCATTGTTTTTACGACTAGCTGTGTTTATTGTTCAGTTTTTGATCTGTGAGTGTTTGTTTTGAGCCTCGAGTTTAGTTTGTCGCTCATTTGGAGTTTGTTATCTGTCTTGTTTTGACTTTCAGTGGTGAGTGCGTAGTTTCTACGATGCCTAGGAGTGCATCATTATTTAAAAAGCGAAAGTTTCGCGGTAATAGATTTACAAATAACGTTTGTTCAAGTGATTCTGCTTCAGCACCTGTTGATGCTGGTGAAAGTTCTGACGTTTGTACAGCTGAGATGTGTGAAGGAGACACGCCCACCAGTGCATCAAAAAAGAAGTTATCAAACTGTGCAAGTGAAATTACAGATGAAGCTTCTAATGAACAATATGTTTTAGTCGACTTTCCTGTTTTTACTGAGTTTATGAAGAAATGTTTGTGTTGTAATCTTTGTGGAGGTTCTTTTGATATGAACATAACAAAATCTATAGGACTTTCCTGCAAAATTGCTATAGTTTGTGCCAGTTGTGAAAATGAGACCTGTTTTTGGAGCTCTAAAACATGCAGTAGCAATTTGTTTGAGAGTAATATCAGGCTAATGTATGCAATGAGAGCAATTGGTAAAGGACATACTGCTGCTCAAACATTTTGTGCCATAATGAATCTTCCACCTCCACCTGCTAAAATTGACAATTACACTGAAGTGATAGGAGATGCTGTTCAGTCTGTAGCAGATTTATCAATGAAAGCTGCTGCCAGTGAAGCAAAATATATAAATGAAGGAAACCCAGATATCCCTGTTGCTTTTGATGGAACCTGGCAGAAAAGGGGTCACACATCCAAAAATGCTGTTGCTACTGTTACTAGTGTGGACAGCGGTAAAGTTTTGGACTATGAAGTGCTCACTAAACATTGTTACCATTGTGCATCTGGTAAGATAGAAGCAGCTCACATATGTAGCAAGAATTATGAAGGTACGAGTGGAGGCATGGAGGCTGCCGCTGCTGTGAAAATGTTTAGCAGATCAGAAAAAGAACGGGGAGTATTTTACACAAAATTCCTTGGAGATGGGGACTCCAAGGCATACAAAAGTGTTACAGAATCCATGCCATATGTCAATAAGACAATAACTAAACTAGAATGTGTCGGTCATGTTCAGAAACGAATGGGCACTCGTCTAAGGAAACTGAAACAGAATCTGAAGGACAAAATTTTGTCAGATGGTAAAACCATTAGAGGTCGCCTGTCAGATAAAATTATAAATGAATTACAACAATACTATGGTATGGCAATAAGAAATAATGCAAATAATTTGCAGGAAATGAGACAAGCTGTATGGGCCACATATTTACATCGATCATCAACTGATGATAATCCTCAACATTTTGCTTGTCCAGATGGTCCTCAGTCATGGTGCAATTATAGAAAATCTCAAGCTACTGGGGATCCTTATCACCATAAAAATTATATTCCATTGGCTGTTATGGAAGTAATTAAACCAATATATAGAGACTTGGGGCATCCTGATCTTCTGCGAAAATGTCTTCATGGTTGTACCCAGAATCAAAACGAGTCGTTCAACAACCTCATTTGGACTCGTGTACCTAAGAATGTATTTGTTGGGATAAAAACATTGAAATGGGGAGTCAGTGATGCTGTTATTTCATTCAATGATGGTCATATGGGTAGGCTAAAGGTCATGGCAAGGCTCGGCATTGCTCCTGGTATCAACACCATCAGAGGTCTTCAGCTTCTGGACAGCGTGCGAGTAAGGAAGGCTCAGTATGCAGCTGAATTTAATACAAAAAAAGCAAGGGCAGCAAGGAGAAGAAAGCTTCTAGGTGAAGAAGAAGAACTAGAAGATGACCCTGATTACTCTGCTGGACACTTTTGATAATAGAATAAAAGGTATTTGTGAATTTTCATAATAAATTACTTTAATCGCATTTTCTGGCATTTGACATTTTTAGTGTTACATGTACCTTTATCTCATAAACCACTCAACCAACAACATTCAAATTTTCAGAAATGCTGCAAAACAGTTCAAAGAGGCCACTGATCTAGAATCATGACAAGAACTGGCTTATTCTCTGAACTAGGGAAGTTTATGTTATACTTTTTCCAATAAAAAATGGCTTAATGGTAAAAAATTCATAAATACTATACCAACAAAAAGAAAACATTGGTTCTAGTTCAGTGGGCTCACAATATATGCTGAAAACCTCTGCCAGAATTTCAAAGTTCTGAAGATAATAGTTCCAAAGAAAAAGGTACACAAAGTTAGCAAATTTAACATTGGCGAGATAGGGCATTCCAACTCCCCTTAACTCACAAATCCGTGACATTGTTCATCGTTGTTTTCAACTTGTTTCCTAATGAAGAAAGAATTTTTGCTTTAAAAACGTAATTCGAAGGTAGTTATAATTTAGAAATAAGTGAATGGAGCAATAATTTCAACGTTTTTACAACTATAGGCAACACTACAATTTATGGAAACATTTTGAGACTAGTGGATCTGTAACGGGTTGCCACAGGTCAGGCAGACCATCAGTAAGTGATGGTACCAACCTTTCAGCTTTCCAAACGGTTATTGAGAGCCTTAAATAGGCTTCTAGTAGGCTGTCTCTCGAACCGGATATTTCTGTAACTTGGTTGCGAAGAATTTTGCATACAACCAAATTTAAACATCACGTACCTCGTCTCATGCAAGGGCTATAGGAAGGTAATCCTGATAGTAGGTTTCAATTTTGCCAGGCTGGTGTTAAATGAAGTAAGAGAAGGTAATAACGAGTCGTTTTCTCAGATTATTTGGAGTGAGGAAGAAACTTTCAAATTATCAGGCGATGTCAGCATTCACAATTGTTCCTGTTGATACTCAGAGAACTCTAGAATTGTTTTTTGGAGACAGTTAAGTCAACCTTACGTTACCGTTTGGAGTGGTATTACATGTCATGGAGTAATTGGGCGTTGGTTGTTGGTTGGAACAGTCGCTGAAGATAAATATCCGGAAATCTTGACAATCTATGACATTTCGGAATTACAAATAATCTACGAGGACCTCAACCCACTTCACTTTCAACCTAATCGATCCCCACCCCATTATGCAACTGCTGAGCCGAACTACGTTGGTGAGGTATTTGACAGTATGTTATTGGACGGCGAGGGGTGAAAGAAATCTTTAACTCACGGATTTATTCTTCCTGGATTATGTGAAAGATAAAGCGTATGCTACATAACCGCAAACTACTGAAAACTTGAAAGAAGCTATTTACAACGGTTTTGAAGATGTTGATTCTAATAAATGACTGCGTAAGCTTGTGTAATCTAGTATGGTTAAGTGTCCCAGGTGATCTCACGAAATGTATTAACAAAGAGGGAAAACAGTTCGAGAAAGAATGTTATAAATGGTGCTGTATCTTCAACAACGTGTTCAGTTATTTCAGAATGTCAGTTGTTTGTTCTGACACACCCTGCACTGTTAATGCTCAGCGTTCTATATTTGAGATCAGATGGTTACCACACGGAGCAAGCTGCCGCCAAAACAGAACTTCTTAGTACTAGTTCATTAGGAGAGTTCTGACTCTTATACTCTACGCCCTAAGACGTCCACAGCTAGAGTCAGTCCTTCCGAAGAACATTCCCATTTAGAATTCTTCTAATTTTGCTTACAGTCATTTAGCCTCCACTTTTATTACGAAGTAACGTAAATTGCTGCACTGTTGCATTTTCTCGAACATTTTCGTCCTTTTTTATTTTGTTGACCAGTTGAACTACTCCTTCCGTTACCGAAGGTTTCTTCCCAGTTACCTATGTTTGTCTGTCCAATAAAAAAATAAGTTAAGTACAAGCACAATAACCAAGCAGAAAATTACATCAGGAAAAGATAGCAACGTTTATCTCTTTGATAAGTCAAGCTATATCTGATTTCGTAATATTATTTCAGAAACGACGTGTATCAAAAAATTAAAAATGAATGGATACACGAGAGCTACCAGTGCTTCTACTGACTGTAGTAAATAAATATTACTAGAATATTAATGCACGCGCTTCGTTGAATCACAACACGGAGGAAATGTTTACAAATATTTGTAACACAAAACAGGAATCAGCTCGCGTGCAGTTAAAAAGCTTTGAACGTTAAAGAGCGTACATCATTAGCAGTACGTGTAAACAGTGCCCAAACTGCGGCATTGAAAGCACACTACAGCAAAGAGCTTTATACTGAAAGAGTTTACGTTAATTGTGCAATGCAGATAATTGTTTAAGAGACACCGGCGAAATGCACAGTCATGCACTGTTGTGTCACAGAATAGTATACTCAGGTACGTGAAAATGAAGTCGATAAAAATGAAACTTCGGACTATCAAAGGAACTGTGGTTCACAACGGTTCACAAATTTATGAAAAAAGGAACATCACGCTTCATTTTGCATAACAACAACAAACTTTCACAGTAGTTCGGCTTCTTCCTCTGCCATCCCATTTCCGTCCTTAGTGGTAAACTCTGCTAAAAGTATCGTGTGTATATAATGGAAGAAAATGAGCAAGGAAAGCTGGAAAACTGGACACAAGGTAAAGAAAACAAAATGTAGTGAATGTAGAGGACAGCCGGGCAAATTGGCCATGGCGGGCAAAGTGTCTGCTTCGGGCAAAGTGGGCGTGGGGGGTCCTGGTGGCTGTAAGGCGCTGGCAAGGCGCCATAAATGCTTTAACTCATTCTACCTAGAGCGCCCAGTCACCCCACGAAGTCTAACCCGTCTGATGTGACACTTCTTGGAGTTGTACAAATTTTGGGTATTTTGTTATCGTGGTATAAGATACGCGCTCAGTCTGTACATTTATTGTGGAGAGGGAATATGACTGACGTATTTTTAATGAAATCGATTTGAAAGTGTCATATCCTGACTACACAATACTACTTACCAGGTGTACCGGTATGAAATGAGCGTTTTTTTTTGTGAAACTAAAACACTAATTTTGAATTTAAAGGTAAAAAAATTTTATTCAAAGTACTGACCATTGCTTTCTATACATTTTGACCACCTTTCTGGCAATTTCTGGACACCACGTCAATAGAAATGATCGTTTTTTGAAGCAAACCAATCAGACACCCAATTTTCGACTTCTTTGTAGGAGTCGAAGTGATCCTCAGCCAATGCATGTCCCATAGATGAAAACAAATGGTAGTCGGAAGGGGCCAAGTCTGGTGAACTCGGCGGATGGGGTAGCAGCTCCCAGTCAAGTGGTTTGATTGTATCCTGAACCAGTTTTGCCTTGTATGCAGGTGCATTGTCGTGTAAAAAGATTACTTTGCCATGTCTTCTGGCCCATTCTAGTCTTTTTTCGATCAATGCATGGTTCAATTTGATCATTTGTTGTCTGTAGCGATTAGTATTCACCGTTTCACCTGGTTTTAGAAGCTCATGATAAACCACACCTTTCTGATCCCACCAAACACAGAGCATTGTCCTCTTGCCGAATCGATCTGGTTTTGCATTCGATGTTGATGGTTGTCCTGGATTAAACCATGATTTTTCCCGTTCAGGATTCTTAAAATAAATCCATTTTTCATCGCCAGTAACAATTCGATGCAGTATTGATTTTCTTTCACGTCTTTGAAGCAAAAATTGACAATTGGTTTTTCGGTTTTCCATTTGTCTTTCATTCAATTCATGTGGCACCTATTTTCCACACTTTTGGATCTTTCCATAGCTTTCAAATGGTCAGAAATTGTCTGTTGTGCAACATTTAGCATTGCTGCCATTTGCTTCTGACTCAAAGTATCACCTTCATCCAATATTGCTTGCAATTCGGCATCTTCGAACTTTTTTGATGGTCTTCCACGTTCTTCATTTCTTACATCAGAATCATTATTTCGGAGCCGCTTACACCATCTTTTGCATGTTGCTTCAGATAGAGCATGATCACCATATGCGTCGACAAGCATTCGATGCGACTCTGCAACACTTTTTTTCAAATGAAAACAAAAATTAATGCTTTCCGCAAATCATCACTTTCTCGTACAAAATTCGACATTGTTAACACGATGAAAACATATGATGTTGTTTGTTCCATGACTTGATGTATACCAAATATCTTTGACAGATGTCATACCAACCAAACAAAAAAAAAGGCTCGTTCACAACAAATGTTGCATATCGACACATTTGTATCTTAACGCTCATTTCATACCGATACACCTGGTGGTTACAGAAAGTTCAATCACGCTATTAGAGCGTATACGGTTTTTGTGCAAAGATGTCAATGCTTGCAAACCGAGCATCTAGACAGCGGCTTCTGGCCAATTTATATAAGGGGAAAACCTAAAAGCTGCGGCAGAAACAAGGGCTCCGTGGTGATACTTACAGAAAGTCTTCGTAAGAGTGACCTAGAAGCGGCAAATGACGAAACAAAAGAGAAATAAAAGATCTGAAGAGAAGAAAAGCAGTAAAAAGAAGAGCAAGAAGAACGGTAAGCCCAATCTACAAAGAGCTGTTTTTGACGACAACGTTGCAGACTGAGAGTGCATGTATTACGAAGAACAATTTTCAAATTCAGGGCCAGAAGGGTAGTAGATTTTTCGCCAGTTGTGAACCCTCTGGGCCCACGAACTATGTACAGGATTTGAAGAACACAATAAAATATGTTTAATTCTAAGTGGTGACTTTGCTCGCTTTCTGAAAATTTGACAGTTTGAAGAAATTAATGTGAACCTAAGGTAATCAAACTATTCGATATTATACTTCAACAGTTGCACATTTTGAGCACTCTTTTACATGCATTTCCGTCTATTGCTATCAGCTTAAAAAATAGGACCAACTTAGCCTGGCCACATTGCCCAGCTATCCCTTGCGTGTGCGATGTGCAGCAATTAAGTGCAGATAAGTTAAAGACATACAACGATAAAACCCAAAAATACTACTAAAACGTAGAGTTAGTTTTGATAAAGTGAAACTTAGTTTACACTCTTTATCTAGATAAAACCGTAATTACAGAAGAAAACAGAATATTACGATCAAAACAATACTGGCTTGTTGGTACAGAAGAGTTAATTAGGAATACAAAAAATTATTTTTTAGGTGAAAAATATAGTTTTAACCAGTAACCGAAGAAGACGTCTGATAAAAGCAGACAGAGACACTGTTGTCTTCCAGAAAGCCAACAGCTGGGGCACTATACACTCCAGGCACGTCCATGTTTCTGCAATAACGCACGCCACTCTCGTTCGATGAGCAAACCAACAAACAAACTATGGCGACCGCATTGCAGTACTGTGTAGGAGGCTGCTGGGAGACTCAGCTAACGAGTAACACTGATGAGAAAACTTTGCAGGTAACCAAAGATTCTCTTTACACTTCACTGCTGAGAAAATAAGAGTTCATGGATAGTACACCACATATTGTATCTGCTGTTTTGAAAAGGACGAACAGGTTGCTAACAGAGGTCTGAGATATCAACCGAGAGAAGTAAAGGGACATAACCCAGCATATTTCACATTGTAACAAATACTGTTCTTTATACAAGTGTAGGATACCATCGAGGAACTACTATATCCACCAGGAAGTGTCACAAATTTAAGAATTTTAAAAACATTTATAAAATTTACTTTCGGCAGCTTTGGAAACATGTGTGATGGAAATCGAATTTCGTAATACATTCGTATAATGTTGTTGTTGTAGTTGTAAAGTATATATTAAGTACCTGTAAAGAATTTTAATCTCATCACAAATCTCCTTGAATCTCTACTGGGCTATTTAACAGTAAGTAAAAGACCAATTAATAATGTGGTCTGGTGATTTTAACGTATACTTTCATAAAGGTTTTTCCACTAAGAATTTAGTGCAGTCAGTAACATCATCACTCAATTCCTTCTGTAAACTTCTCGATTGGACTAAGTAATTGTACAGAAACAGAAATTTATTGGTAATAATACCACTACACTGTTACACATTTATTATGCCGCGACTGGTTTCTTTCGAAAGAACATCAGTGCACCATTTGCAGTTGAACAAAATAAGAATTAGCATAAATGCAATATTAACTTACATGTATAAATGACATGCAACTCACACTGCCAAATGTCTTCGTAAGAAATCCCCACAACTTGTAGCAATATATTGACTTAAGAAGTTTAACACTGAATGCAAATTCTGCATCGTGACGATTATGTAAACCAGGCGTCACCAAGACTTCGGCTCGCGGGTCAGGCCTTAGCATGAGTGCCATAGCGCTGAGCCTAGCTACACATTCCCACCAACGCCACGCCATGCTGCCTGAGAAGGAGGAAGGGAGAGAGGGGGAAACCGCGAATACGCACTGCATACTATTTCGTTCTATATTTCATATTTCGCAACGGCGTAGATCACAAAAAAAACAAATTTTCAATATTATTTAACCATTTTTGGCGTGCTCAAGACGCAATATAATTTTTATCTGGTACAAACTGTAGGTATACTGACAGACACAAACAATTTCACAGATTTTGCCACTCAGATTGCCATGTAATCGTGATGTATTTGATTTCATAATGGAAAAAAAGAAGTCACCCAAATAAATATGTCAATCGAACCTCATTACGGAGACGAGGGAACTCCACCTGAGGAAAGCAATTTAGACGTCCAGGGCAGCTTTAACGTAAAAGGATTTGTTACTAAACCGGGAATTACCTGGTAGGTCACTCAGCTACATCTGCACATGCACAGGGGCTCTTTAAACTGACACAGAAAACGGTCTCGAGAACAGTTCGAAAACAGATAAGACTAGCATTGCCCTCAGAACGTTTAGGAAACCACCGTTGTAATTTTTTCAAAGCCACAATGAATTCTTCAAACTTCACGTTTCTTATAATTGCAGTTAACTTAGGGAATGGACTGTGTTTGTCAAGATATGTACCTTCTATAACACGGTTTTCTTTTTAAATAAAGTCTCATCAGCACAGAAAGAAGTTATTTCTCATTTGCCAATGCGTTACTGTAGGCAGTGCGCAGTAAAGTCCAATTAATATGGCCGGCCGATGTGACCGAGCGGTTCTAGGCGCTTCAGTCTGCAACAGCGCGACCGCTACAGTCGCAGGTTCGAATCCTGCCTCGGGCATGGATGTGTGTGATGTCCTTAGGTTAGTTAGTTTTAAGTAATTCTAAGTTCTAGGGGATTGATATGTTAAGTCCCATAGCGCTCAGAGCCATTTGAACCATTTAATATGTGAAATCTGCAATTCAGTCCTGATGCTCTAATTTTCGTTCCTGGGCCCCTTTTTCCTTAATAAATTCAATGCTAGCGAGATTGAAATCGAAAAATCGTTCCAACATATTTTGCAGTAATATATAAAGTCTCCATTCTCTTCGCTCAGTTCCATCGAAAACAGTTGCAACTGACAGTGGAATAATACGTGCTGCTTCAAAAATTTTGCTATTCGTACCATCAATATCTTCAAGTGCTGCATGGCTGCATATTTAGTACACACATCAAAAAAAGTTTTGCATCACTCCGGTTCGCAGACCTCCTGAAGATAGACGTTGATTATGGATATTGCATCACAGACACAGTCCCTTTGACTTTTCACAGATGTCACTAAACCCGCCTAAACATGTAAACAACCATGCATGAGCAGCGCCTATTAGACGAATTAGACGAAGGGGGTCCGATAGCCGATCAGTTCCAGTCATTCCACCAGGAAGGAGGTACACGGCTCGTGTTGTCTGTAGTTCAACCATGCCTAGACGGTCAATACCGCGGTTCGATCGCGTTTGCATTGTTACTACGTGCCAGGAAGGGCTCTCAATAAGGGAAGTGTCCAGGCGTCTCGGAGTGAACCAAAGTGATGTTGTTCGGAGATGGAGGAGATACAGAGAGACAGTAACTGTCGATGACATGCCTCGCTCAGGCCGCCCAAGGGCTATTACTGCAATTGATGACCACTACCTACGGATTATGACTAGGAGGAACACTGACAGCAACGCCACCATCTTGAATAACGCTTTTCGTGCAGCCACAGGACGTCGTGTTACTACTCAAACTGCGATCAATACGCTGCATGATGCGCAACATCACTCCCGACGTCCATGGCGAGGTCCATCTTTGCAACAACACTATGCAGCGTGTTACAGATGGGCGCAACATCACGCCGAATAGACGGTTCAGGATTGGCATCACTTTCTATTCACCGATGAGTGTCGCATATACCTCCAACCAGACAATCGTCGGAGACGTGTTTGGCGGCAATCCGGTTAGGCTGAAAGCCATAGACACACTGTCCAGCGAGTGTAGCAAGGTGGACGTTCCCTGCTAGTTTGCGGTGGCATTGTGTGGGGCCGACATGCGCCGCTGATGGTCATGGTAGGCGCCGTAACGGCTGTACGAAACGTGAATGCCATCATCCGACCGATAGTGCAACCATATCGGCAGCATACCGGCGAGATATTCGTCTTCATGGACGACAATTCGGCCCCCATCGTGCACATCTTGTGACTGGCTTCCTTCAAGATAACGACATCGCTCGACTAGAGTGACCAGCATGTTCTCCAAGCACGAACGCTATCGAACATGCCTGGGATAGATTGAAAAGGGCTGTTTATGGAAGACGTGACCCACCAACCACTCTGAGGGATTTACATCGAATCGTCGTTGAGGAGTTGGACAATCTGGAACAACAGTGCCTTGATGAACTTATGGATAGTATGCAACGACGAATACAGGTATGCATCAGTGCAAGAGGACGTGCTACTGAGTATTAGAGGTACCAGTGTGTACAGCAATTTGGACCACAACCTCTGAAGGTCTCGCTGAATGGTGGTATAACTTGCAGTGTGTGGTTTTCATTAGCAATAAAAAGGGCGGAAATGATGTTTATGTTGATCCCTAATCACATTTTCTGTACAGGTTCCGGAACTCTCGGAACCGAGGTGATGCAAAACTTTATTGATGTGTGTTCAAAATGCTTCTTGACTGTCTGTCGTTCGTTGGAATATTTTGCTCTTTGATTGTCGACTAAAACTTTAAATTCTTTCTGTATGGTATTGTAATGTCGTTTCACGGCGAATCTGCAGTACCCGTCGCTTATGCGACTGCATAATGTTTATTGAGAATTCTCATCACTCCCTTCTATCATTCCCACTTATTTTTAAAGGCTTGTGACGATAGATCACTAGCCTCCCTCATTTTGTGCAAACATCCCCTGGGACTATGAACGTCTCTCATACAAAAACAAATAGCAAAAGGTTTACATCGCTGACACCACGGTTATGCCGAACTGAAGAGAGCTGTGCCGATCGGAAAGTGCCACAACGCAATATTAAATTAAATGTAGGGCTGTACGGAGTACTTCCCGGACGGAACGAGCAAAGCCTAGACAGTCGAGAAGCTTGGTCCACACGCGGTCCGCGTGAAGTTCGGCGCGTCGTTGGTGGTCCTGTTTTAAACACTCCGTCGACCGCCTGGCGCTACTCATGCACGATATTATTACACTTGGCCGTTACTGGAAACACACGACGACAGCACAGCATATAAGTACAGGGAAAGTGAGGAAAATACACTGCACTGCTAATGCTTTCAGGTCAGTTGTGAATATACACTGAAGAGCCAAAGAAACTGGTACGTCTTAAAAGAGGTGGCTCGCTTTTTATTTTACAGGTTAGTATTCCTTGCTGTAGGGGCTGTGACTTTTTTTATATTCTTTGTCTAAACCAGCAAGGCAAAACGGAGGCCACTACTTCCACCACATCAAGTGTATTTAGTGCTCACGTACTCACACTGAGCCGTGAACACTTCCCAGTTTATCAATGGGGAATAGTTGAACATGATTACTACTGCTATCGGTGCCACGCGTGCAATGGTCGTGTCAGGCGAGCGATATTGAATCTTTATACTATCAGTAGTGGCGCGAGGCCTGCACGACCTTATAGCAACCGTTATAGTTCCGCATCATTCTGTTACACTAGTGGTGAGTTCACTTAAGAAAAGAGAGAGAATGTAAGATTTACGGACTCATTTATTAAACAGTTGAGAATCGAACAATAATACAACCAAATAGGGGTGGGGGAAAGAAAGATTCGAGTTTAGCAGCCTGCTCTAACATACGTTCATAACACGCCACGATAGCAGGAGGAAAGGCATTTTAGTAACGATCGCCGTATTATCAAATGGAATCCCATTTAGTAAAGGAAGGGGTTGCAGGCGTGCAACGACCACCACCAGGAATTAGCCAAAGACTAAGAAGACGCTCCGTAGCCTCCCGTACTAAAGCAATAAAACCCGCAAGACGCGAAACTATTCACAATGACCTATCAGGTTCCCTCTGGGCCGCAGGGTACGAATATACAGTGCACTTCGGCGCTCATGCTTACCGCCCTTTATCTCCTGGAAGCGGCACATCCGGTCTCCGGCACGGTCTCACTAGAACTGCCCTACTGCCCCTTTGTCCACCAGCCATCCGCGGAGGGCGGTTGGCGCCCGCCTGCGAAAAACGGGCGCGCACCTGAACTGGCCAATCATAGGGCCGGAATTTCACAGGGAGGTGACCTCGCGACGTTAAAATTGAGCAGAAATAGCGTTGACAAGGTTGGTTAGGCAGGTTGGGGAACTGAGAACAGGAGAAACTTTGGCCACTACTGAATGTTCAAACGACACCCCGTGCTACCCTGGCTATCAGAAGACCGCTGCCCATAAGCAAAGAAAATTCCTGGCGCCAAGCTCCTCTCACAGATCGGTGTGAGACGAACTGTAAAAATCGTCAAATAAATCAGGCAACCCATAGAAATTATTAATATTGCTTGAATTATTACTTTACCGAGTACCAGAATGCTGGGATTAGAAATATCAAATACGAGCACTGAATGGTGAATGAAGTGCACGCCTTTCAATCTGCCTAAAATCATGTAGGGCCAAAAGAGCACGCAGAATTGCCGCAACACGATGTGGCATGGATTCGACTAATGTCTGAAGTAGTGCTGGAGATAACTGACGCCATGAATTCGGCAGGGCTGCCCGTAAGAGTACGAGGGGGTGGAGATCTCCTCTCAATAGCACGTTGCAAGGCATCCCAGATATCCTCAATAATCGTCATGACCAGCAGAAGGGTTTAAACTCAGAAGAGTTTTTCTGGAGCCACTGTGTAGGAATTCTGGACGTGTGAGGAGTCTCATTGTCCTACTGGAATTGCCTGACTCCGTCCGAATCCACAACGGACGTGAATGGATGCAGGTGATCAGGTAGGATGTTTACCTACGTGTCACCTGTCAGAGTCGTATATAGACGAATCAAGGATCCCATATCACTCCAACTGCACAGGGCCCACACTATTACAGAGCCTCCATCAGCTTGATCAGTCCCCTTCTGACGTGTAGAGTCAATGGATTCATGAGGTTGTCTCCATATCCGTACACGTCCATCCACTCGATAAAATTCGAAACGAGACTCGTCCGACCAGGCAACATGTTTCCAGTCATCAACAGTTCAATGTCGCTGCTCAAGGGCCCAGGCGAGTTGTAGAACTTTGTGTCATGCAGTCATCAAGGGTACACGAATAGGCCTTCGGCTCCGAAAGCCTATATCGATGATGTTTCGTTGAATGGTTCGCACGCTGATACTTGTTGATGGCCGAGCATTGTAATTTGCAGCAATTTGCGGAAGGGTTGCACTTCTGTCACGTTGAACAATTCTATGTAGTGGTCGTTGGTCCCGTTCTTGCAGGATTCCGGCCTCAGCGATGTCAGAGATTTTGTATTTTACAGCATTCCTGATAATCACGGTAGACTCGTTAAATGGTCGTACGGAAAAATCGCCATTTCATCGCTACCTCGGAGATGCTATGTCCCATCCCTTGTGCGCCGACTATACCACCACGTTCAATTTCACTTAAATGCTGATAACCTGCTATTGTAGCAGCAGTAACCTGTCTAGCAATTGCGCCAGACACTTGTTGTTTTATATAGGCGTTGCCGATCGCAGTGCTGTATTCTGCCTGTTTACATATATCCGTATTTGAACACACATGCCTATACCAGTTTCTTCGGCGCTTCAGTGTATAAGTGGATAGATAAAAATGTTACATCGCATACATTGTAACTGTACTAATTGTACTTTATTTCTGTGTTATATTTGCAACTGTTGTGGGTGAATGACACGACTAGCAAAATCGATGATGTAAAAATGCTGCAGTGGATTATTATCCAGATAATACACTGGAGGTGCACTGCGAAAAATTTGCTCACAACCTTTTAGCAACAAAGGTAGAAACTACCTAATTATTAAGCTGGCATGATTACGCTTGTTAGTGTCTCTATCAGTACTATGTCGGAGATCTGATGTTTTACCAGATTCCTGATATTCACGCTTGCTAAATGGTCGTACGGGGAAATCGCGCTTAATCGCTACCTCGGAAATGCTGTGTCTCATCTCGTGCGCCGACTATAACACCACGTTTAGACTTACTTTAATTTTGATAACCTGCCATTGTAGGAGCAGTAACCAATCTAACAACTGTGCCAGACACTCGTTGTCTTATATAGGCGTTGCCGACAGGAGTGCCATATTCTGCCTATTTACATATCTCTGTATTTGAAAACGCATGCCTTTACCAATTCCTTTGGCACTTCAGCGTATTGTCAACCGCTGTCACGACCTGACTCACGCTATGTCGACCTAATCGCCCTCACGTCCATGTGTAATAATATCGTAGTCGACTAATACAGTGGACTGTCCAGGGGGATCGCTCCAGTATTGAGGCAGACTCGTAAAAATACTGGCATGTACTACATTGAGTGCCATTTATTGCCTGTAGGATATCACAATCCTTCCTTAATTACAGAAACTACATTCAAGTGTGACAGATATCAGACCATTTGTAACCTCCCCCTTACTAATCGGCCTATCCTGCTTGCGATATAAAATATGACCGTGGATCGCATGTATGCCTAATGGATTTTTACTAACTGGATAAGGCTATCTTTCCCGAAGAAATAATGCCGATAAGTAGTAGGAGAGTGTACAACAGACCTTTCTCATGGAAACGTCTACTAAAAATAAAAAGTAATTAAACCGAACAGGGCTGTAATATGGAAAAATGAAAGTTATTTTGTGCATTCATTCACGAACAACACTGGACAGAAAAGGGGTACCACAGATCATGAATCCAAAAGTTACACTAATGAACGAAAAGGAAATGAGTAACGGTCGACAGCCCACTAGGGGAATTTACATCCAAAATGCTGTACAAGTTTATGGGAAAAAAACATGAATTATTAAACACTGACGTGGAAACTGAAGGTTGTCACATTCTTTGACACTAATTTTAAGTGTGTATGTAATGACAAAGACAACTGAGAAGTCACTCTCACGTTATGTTAGTCATTATCTTTTGAAAAAAGACAATCGAGTAATGATTTGAAAATATGCAATAAAACTGTATGTTAGTACTGAACTTCGTGACATAAATAATGACTTTCAGTGGCCACAACGTAACATCATCGAAGAAATTTAGAAAAAATTAAGCACTTTAACTTTCCAGTTACTTATTTTGCAGATTGGATTTCAAATTAATGTCTGAACAACTGAGCCTTTTTTACTGACTTGAACAGAAATAAATAACAGAATACGTACCAAACCAAACAGCCATGTGTAAGTAGGCTGTTCAGGTATTTATGTTGGTAACGCCATGTAGCGCTCTATATGAAAATCACTGACTGTGCTGTGTGCTGTCTGTGGCTGGTTTGCGTTGTTGGAATCTGCTATTGTAGTGTTGGGCAGTTGGCTGTTAACAGCGCGTAGCGTTGCGCAGTTGGAGGTGAGCCGCCAGGAGTGGTGGCTGTGGGGAGAGAGATGGGGGAGTTTTGAGAGCGGATGATCTGGACGTGTGTCCATCAGAGACAGTTAATGTGTAAGACTGGATGTCATGAACTGATACATATATATATCAAAATCTTTCATTTGCTAAGTATGCCTATCAGTAGTTAGTGCCTTCAGTAGTTAGAATCTTTTATTCAGCTGGCAGTATTGGTGCACGCTGTATTGCAGTAGTTTGAGTAACGAATATTTTTGTGAGGTAAGTGATTCATGAAAGGTATAGGTTATTGTTAGTCAGGGCCATTCTTTTGTAGGGATTTTTGAAAGTCAGTTTGCATTGCGCTAAAAATATTGTGTGTCAGTTTAGTGTTGAGCGGAATAGGTAAAGAGCGAAATGTCTGAGTACGTTCAGTTCTGCTCAGCTGTTTGAAAATCAAATAATGCAAGAGATTTACCAGCATAGTCATTCATTAATATTTCTAAGGGGACATTTCACATGTGCTTCAAGCTATATGTAAAATAAATAAAACTTCCGCACTCTTAACTTGTGCATTTCTTTACGTTTGTATTTTTTCCAGTGATTGAGTCTCGAAAAATGAAATTGCTTTACTTTACTCATATAGTGAAGCCTCTGTTTTACAACAGTTAACTGAAAGTGGATTGAGGCTAAAATTCTTAAAAGTGAAATTACTCATTAATAAACTGGCTATAACCATTGAAACTGTTTGTTATGTCACTCGGTTAGCATTTAAGAGAAAAAAAGGAAGAAGGACCCTGCTTGGTGACAATAACTGAGCAGAATGAGGACACAATCGCTCTGAGCTCAACTGATTATTATTTAAATAAAATTTATCAATCAAATCGAATTCAGTTGTGCTGATGGGTTAGCTGTTAATAGTTTCTACCAATGAACAGTCTTACTTCAGTGCTGTGCATACGACGAAACTCGGAGCCGACGACGAATCTGTGTTGCTGGAACTGCTGCTGTTGAAGACCGTAGCATCCTGTGGAGCACGGCTAATTACAGGAATGGACCATCGTAATTAATACGACCTCTTCCGCCCGTCCACTGTCCGTACTCCTGCTCTAGAAATCTGGCCGGCGCGCGCACATGATGCCGCTGAAATGGTACTCTCTACTACGAGAGCGTTAACACCACACTTCTCCACACTACAAGCGCTGGAACCCGTCTCTCTCTCTCTCTCTCTCTCTCTCTCTCTCTCTCTCTCCGCGCGCTCCGCGACATCTCCCTACCCAAAGATTTTACTACGCACAAGCACTGCTATTATCGTTGCTAGTCGATGCAAATAACAATTCTTTTGGCTTTTCCCCAGGGCTTATAAGTTTCACAGTAAGACACAGATAAATACAAACAGATTTCTACCAAAATTTACACATACAGTGAAGCAATGTCCTTACTTATTAAAAGAAAGCATTTAAATTACAAATATTTACATACAATTCAGCAAAAAAATTATACATCGGTAGCAGGTGCTACGCAACCTGCATTTTCGGTGTTACACATTGTTCCAACTATCTGCAATAAACAATATAAACAAAAGCAGAAGAATGTAATCATGCACAATAAAAAGGAACAATTTCACTGTATATAAAAAGTTTTATACAATTTTAAAAAATAATATGAACTAATTACATACAATATAGTAACAACATCACACAGAGTGATCGTAACTAATGAATAAAACTAATTACAAAAAACGCTTTGTCATTGAACATATAAGAGTTAAAATAACTAAACTAAGTGGTTTCAGTTGCATGCGGTTAACAAAATTAAAATCGAGTTTTGTTACACTTGCTACAGATGTACACAATGAAAGAGGAACAAATCCTAGTGCTTATGTAAAATTACGTCGTCTTTAAACAGATAAACTGTTAGAGACCGATTATGCAACATATCCGAAACTGTGGCAACATAGAATGATTGTAACTAATGAATAAAGTCACTGAAAAAAACATGTTGTCATTGCATATGTAAGAGGGTTAAAATAACTAAACTAAAATAACTAAACTAAACAATGGTTTCAGTTGTATGTTGCTCATAAAATTGAAACCGAGTTGTGTTAATCTTGCTAAGATGTATTACGGAAAGACATTACAAAATTATATAAGGTGCATCTCGGAACCGATCGAAATCAAGACAGGGGTGAGGTAGGGAAACGGCCTGTCATCCATTTTATTTAATGCAGTTTTAGAGAAAATAATCAGAACTTGGGACAAAGGAGTCAATGGGGTAAAGATGGGGAGACACAAAAATAGAACCATCGACATAAAATGTCTGGCCTTTGCCGATAATATATGTTGTTGTTGTTGTTGTTTGGGGGAAGAGACCAAACAGCGCGGTCATCGGTCTCATCGGATTAGGGAAGGATGGGGAAGGAAGTCGGACGTGCCCTTGCAAAGGAACCATCCCAGCATTTGCCTGAAGCGATTTAAGGAAATCACGGAAAACCTAAATCAGGATGGCCGATAATATAGCCTTCATAACAAATAACACAAAGAAGCCAAAGAAGCCCTAGAGGCACTACATGAAATCGCAGCCGGAACAGGACTACAAAGTTCATATGACAAAACCCAGTACATGGACACAAAATCCACGGACAGAAACCCATTGGTAACATAGTATGGAAAGATAGCACAATTAGGAAGTTTCAAATACCTAGGACAGACTATACATAAAACAGGACTAAATTTGACAGCCAATGAAGAAAGAGTTGCAAAGCTACAAAAAGCATACAGACTTACATGGAACCATTACAACAAAAGAAATATTTCCGTTAATGCCAAATTAAGACATTACAAACAGTAGTCTTAAAAGAAACTTTGTTTGCCTGAGAAAAGACAGTAATCTGGAGAAGAACGAAAATCAATGAAATGTAAAAGCAAGAGAGGAAAATTCTGAGAAAGATCTAAGGGCCAGTTCAGAGACAGGGGATCAGGATAAAAAGACCGACAAAAGAACTGTATAAACAGACAGAGACAATTACAGACAACATCAGAAAAGGAGTGGGTGAATTCTATGGGTATCTTTGTAGGATGAACGAAAATAAGCTGATAAAGAAGATTTTTTACGTACTGACGTGCAATAGGGTGAAAACTAACTAGGGAAAGGAAACAATGGAAGATCTCAAGAAACTAAATATCCCCACAGAAGAAATAACAAACAGAGAAAAATACAGAGAAAAAAAAATCAGGAAACAGAAATTCGAGGAATCACCAAAAGAGAAGAAACCACGAAAGATACGGACAGAAGCGAGGAAGAAGAAACACAGCGAATATATGAGAGGTTTTTGAAGAGAAAAGAAATGGACAACAAAAATTGATATGAGAGGTTTTTGAAGAGAAAAGAAATGGACAACAAAAATTGCCTTGAAAATTGATGGTGTTTTAACGCTCTCCTAAATGGGGAATTAACGATAGTAATTATAAGGCGCAGTCAAATGAAAAGGAGCTTGAAGGAAAAAAGTGAGTGAATTGTTTATTATTTCAAAAGTAATCACCATAATTGTTCATACATTTATCCCACTGTGAGACAAGACAGTCAGTACCTTCGTGGAAACATGCTTGCGATTGCATACAGAATCACGATTGTACCCGGGCGTGCACTTCTTCATCTGAAGCATACCGATGGCCACGAGCGTCTTTCTTTATGTCTCCAAAAAAGCGTAAATCGCATAAGAGTGATGGAGAATGTGTAAGAGCAAAACCTTATCAGCATAGCTCTCTCTTAGCAGCTTAGAAAACGTACGAGTACAAGTAGTCCAGTAATTGCGTCGAGTCGCTACGTATATAAGTTCCATACTCAAAAATTATGGGTTTTGTCATGGGCAACAGACTGTCAGCTACTCCTGTCGATATCTTTGTCACTGATGTGAAAAATAAAATGTTTCAAAGTTATATCCAGATATTTTACACAATAACATAGCTAATAAATTTAACTTCATACCCCAAAATTACATCCACAGCAGAGATGGAAAATTATGCACGTATCAGGTACTTGGATCTCTCGTTAAAGAAAAGTGATGGAATACCGATCACTGACATTTTCCGTAAACCTACCACTGATGATGTCACTATTAGTTGAGACTGGATTCCATTAGGAAAGTTATGCACCACGACTGCACAAGTATTGCAGACAAGGGTATGATCTCACTATTAGTTGAGCTTGGATACCATTAGGAAATCTGTGCACCACGACCACACAACAAGTATTGCAAACAATGAAAACCCCAGCATTGGTCATACAAATTTCAAACCGTTTTCTCTTACTGTAAATCGATTTCAATCACAGAATGATCACCTTCAGTGCAAGACTAAGTCCTCACAATATTTCTTGCATGAATATATGAGTCCACTGTACTTAGTGTTGCACTGAAGATGCTCACTCTGTGATTGAAATCGATAGGAAATGAAAAAAAGTTTTCAAATTTGTGAGACCAGTGTTGGAATTTTCCTTGTTTGTCACTATTAGTACTGAATCACGTTACCTGTAACAGAGATTGGTTTAGATCAGTGATTAATAGGTTCCTCAAATTGCCTCTTAACGATTATACAATTGAAGTTGAGTTGAGCACAATTACACAGGTAGCGATAGCTAACAGTTTTAAAAGACGTAGTGCAGTAAGGGCATACAAAAAGGTTAAATATAAAAGAAAAAAAAACATGAAAATAAATAACACTAAAACGAATTTTATATTTCTTACTCAAAATATCCCACGTTGAAAGCGCATCACGATACGTAAAAAATAATTAATTAAACGTAGAGTTTCGTACCGGTAGGAATCTAGGCAACAGATTTTCATTCTATAGAAAGCAATAACAAATTTTCGAGATTGGAATATACAAACTGAGGTACAGGGAGTATGGTATATTATGCATAGGCCACACTGTCAGGCGTTTTTCCATAAGGTACAGAGGACATACTGATCTAACAGGAGTGTATTAGGGAACCATTTAAATTAGGAAAAGCGAAACCTTGACCCTACTACGGAAGGTCTTTGTATCCTGTATAATGCACCTAAAAGCGATGTGCTCAATAATTAGGAGGATCATCTGATACATTATCACAGAAAGAGGTAATCAGAAAGGGTGACAAATGAGCAGAATGTGATTCTTCAGTTTCTCCCGGCGTATTTCTTGCTCGAACAGTCGACGGGTGCACTGCCGGGCCTGTCCAACGGGCACAATATTTCGGCGATCAGACATGTCGCCATCGTCAGGTGCGCTGACGAAATGAGCTCCTGAGGGCGGGCGGCCGTCTTAAATCCCCTCCCCCTACGAGGCGTTCTCTCCACAGTCCGCTCCCGCAGCAACGCGTCGGCGGTCGCTGAGATGCTGTCTTCGGCTTCTGTGGTAACGTCGGTGTAATTTCCTCGTCCACCCTGGTCGCCCGTAAGTTTTCTTTGCTGAGCGTCTTTTTAATTAGCATCAGTGTTGGTTACCATGCCTTGCTAAGGTTATAGCGACAATCTCGGGTGATGAGTCCGTCCCTGGTACGAATTTCGGTAGCCTCTCTAACGACGCTGTCCCAGTATTTAGATGCCTGTGCCAAGACACTGGTATGTTGGTAGTCCATTTCGTGATTTTCGGACAAACAGTGTGTAACGCCGGAAATGCATATCCTCCTATTTCCATCTATTGTACTATAAATTTTTTTCCTTATTTCGTTACCTGAAGATATGACGTTTCTGTGTCTTTGCATATTGTAATTGTTTTACTATTTGTATATACTTGCATTTATGTCGATGTATAATTGGTTTGTTTTGTAAATACTATTTCTATTTTTAAGCTGGGTCTTGCCTAGGGAAAACTATGCTATCGAACGAATACATCGATAGGTCGTGTGGAGAACAAAAGTGTTTAGGATCTTTGGTAGTGTGAAATCGGCCGCGTGCAGCGCGGGCAGAGCAGAGTCTGGCTGGAGGAGGCCAGTGGAGCAGGTGTGTTGTGTGACGCTCCCGCGAGTTGCCGCGCTTTCGGGGTTTGGCAGCACGTAATTGCGCTCGACTTGCTATGTTAGTTTCTGGCACGGTGTCGCGGACGGGAGCGTTAGCTGGCGCACATCAAGAGCCCGTTTCGGCTGGAGACCGTGTCGAGAAGGAGGCGCGCCTACATCCAGCTTCTGCAACAGCGACGGCCGACAATGAGTGACTGTCGCCACCTCCTCGATCGACGACTTCAAACTTCCAATCAACCAACAAGGAAGACTGGTAGCACGTAAAGTTTTAGAACTGTATGGCAGAACTCAGCTTTTCAAACTGTTAAATTTTTCTCACTATATTACAGCAACGTAGCATGAACCTTTGTTGCTCATTGTCCCAATTGCATTACCAAACAGGGTCCCTTTCTTTTCCAGAATGAACCCGAGTGTCGTTGAAATTCAAACGCCAGCATTAAAGTAATATCATTCGATTTCATTGCTTTAATATCAAAGTTCAGTTAAGGTATTCATAGCTGGCTACAATATTTAGATTACACAAGCACAAGTTAAGAGTGCGAGTTTTGTTACCGTATTTTAGCTTACCTGTGACTGCAGCTCAGCTTGCTACGCACTAAATTTTACTATTGTTAATTGTTCAGAGTCATTTAATTCAAGTTCAAAGTTGAATCTCTTATTTCTAAATTGCGTAGATTCAAGTAGCTTTTGAAATAATTGTTGAGGTAGCCCAAGGCTAACCGTATTTTGCTGAATTTCGATGTGCTTCAGAAACAAAGCTCACTATTAATTTCAGTCACTAAATTAACTTTCAATTTTCCGGTTTTATTAATTCTTTTGCTAAATTAAGTCATATTGTAGCGAAATTTATTACTTCTGACAAACTTTCAGTTTTCACACTACACGTGTCAACCTTCAGTTGCCACGCTTCTAGTGCTAATTATATGTGTAATAACCTCTCTTTTTCAGTTACTATAGTAATTGTCCACAGCACTGGCGACCGTAATTTCCCCCAAATATCAAATATCTAATTACCGCTAGTTAATTGTTAACGTAACGGCCGCACATTTACTTTCTTTATTAACTTTACCCCTTTTCAAAATTAATTTCCACCAGTTTCATTTGCATTTTTTCCTTTCATTTAGATGTAACCCTTTCCTCCCTCTTTACCGACAGATTAACTTCGGTGACGATTGCTTTTCCCAAATTTCCATTAGGTACACGCGGTTTAATTTTTCACTGTCATTAAGGTCGATAAGTGAGGAGGAGGTTACAAGTGCTCTGCGACCACCGACTTGTTGGGGTACCCAAGTCGAGTGTGCCTCTGATGTTCTCGGCAATGATCTTCAGTGGTGTGCACTGTCTGTCCAATATAAGTCTTCGCACACTGACACGGAATCTGGTATATGCCGTCTTTCCGCAAACCAAGATCGTCATTGACTCTTTCCAATAGTGCTCGTGTTTTATTGCTTGGGCGAAAGACAGTTCCTACTCGGTGTTTCCTCAATATTCGTCCTGTTTTCTCCTTTAGTGCACCAGTATACGGTATATAGGCAGTGGCTGTCTTTTCCTCTGTGACTTACAACATCTCCACACTCTGTACTGTAGAGTTGGGATGTTCCAGCTCTTGGGGCAGACTCTCTGCATCAGAGATGGTGCCCGACCTGTGCGCCAGTGTTTTTAGCACCCCATTCCTCTGTGAAGGGTGGTGGCAGCTATCAGCATACAAATACAGGTCAGTGTGCATTTTCGTCCCGTATACCCCGTGGCCCAGGTTGCCATCCGCTCTTCTTTTCACCATGACGTCCAGGAATGGTAATCTTCCTTCTGCTTAGGTCTCCGTAGTGAATTTGATGTTCGGATGTATGGAGTTCAGGTGTGTAAGGAAGACTAGGAGCTTCTCCCTTCCATGGGGCGAGATCACGAATGTGTCATCCACATAATGGAGAAAACAAGTAGGTTTCAATTTGGATGACACCAAAGCGTCCTCCTCGAAGTACTCCATATAGGCGAGAGCGGGCTCCCCATTGCTACTCCTTCTGTTTGTTCATAGTATTCTCCATTAAAGAGAAAATACGTGGAGGTCAGAACGTGCCTGGAAAGCTCAGTCGTCTTCTCGTCAAATTTGTGTAAAATAAGCTCAACCGATTCTCGAAAAAGCACCCTGGTGAATAATTATGAGCCGTGGTAAAAATTGCTGTTTTGAAGAGCGCGCCGCAGCGCGTAGTGTGAAGCAGTCGCTCTCCGTTTCTGGCGGTGGCGCCGCTGTGGCAATCGTAGCTTTGGTGTCTCCCTCTGGTGGGAAAGGTTGCCTGTTCACGTGCAATTAAGGGGCGCTATGAGCTCGCCAGTCGGTCAGTCTGGTTCAGTCTCTCGTCCCCAGCCTGCTAGTCTGTCTCTCGTCCGCGTTTGTTAGGCAGTTAGAATATGTCCGTCGTTCGGATCAACCTTTAAAGCCGGCAAAATGAGAGTCTTTCCACTCCGCCAGTAAGAGAGTGGTCGCCCGGTCGGGGCTTAGTTCCTGCATCTGAGTCAGCGCGTTAGGCCGCCAGTCTGCTCGAGTTTGCTCAGGCAATGGTCATTGGCGGTTGGATCGATCGGTAGGTCGGTCGCGCACTGAGACATGAGATGACTTGTTTGTCTTGAGCGTCGGCGCATGTGAAGTCGCTACGTGAGTCCAGTGGGCAGCGGCGTATAGCGAGGCGTGGTGCCTTCGCGGTCGACACGAGAGCAACAGGAGTCAACCAACCCACGACATCAGTCTGGCCGGTGCGAGCTGCGACGCCATGAGACGGGAGATCGGCGCGCCTTCTTGCGTCCGTTGAAGCGGCTGGCAGCGAACGGTTCAGGAGAGCGATTTGGGGGTGCTGCGCCAGGTCTTCTCGAGAAATCGCAGTTTATTAGAAGTTAAGTGATTGGTGATATGTTGTTTGATTTACTCTTGTTAAATTCTACTTGTTTTCTTGGTGACGTCACCAGCCGTTTTGCTTTGGGGTCGTCTCACCATTCTTCTCCGTTTGCCCACCCGCGGGAAGGTGGTTGTTTATAGATTGGGTGGTCCGTTTTTCCCTTGGGGAGTAGGGCCGGGTTAGAGCAACCTGCGGTTCGGATTGTTCGGTAATCTCCCTATCAACCAACCGTACGTTAGTAGCTGCCTCGGTCATGTTTGTCGGATTTGGTGTGTTAACGAATTTATTGCTTGAAGTGTAACGTCCTAATACCTGAAATATGTTTTGATCTTTGGAAACTTTGATATTTTTGCCTGTGATCTTGAGAGGCGGTATCTGTGTACTGTATAGCATCGGAACTATTGTTTGGCAAACCTTGTAGAATTTTGTATAAGTTTGCTTTTCATGGGCTTTTATTTAAATGATCATTTTAGTATATAAAGTCGCCACCCTTTCACCGTAAGACTTTTCTTAGAAATTAAAATCAAGTTGCACCTTCAGTGGCAAGGTTAATATTTTAATTGCTACTGTTTTGTACCATTTCCATCCCTCCTATGGGGGTGCATAGTTTGTGTGCTTGTGTAAATTGTTAAAACTCTTAGTTTAAAGTTATCTAGTGTGTTGCAGATTTGCACCAGTGTCGTCTTTCAGGAGACCCGTGATCTAGGGGTAGCGTCTTTGATTCATAATCAAAACGTGTTCGGTCCCGGGTTCGATCCCCGCCACTGCCTAAATTTTGATAAATAATCAGCATTGGCGGCCGAAGACTTCCGGCATAAGAAGTCAGCCTCATTCTGCCAACGGCCTTGTCAAACAGGGCGGAGGAGCGGATAGAGGTTCAGGGCACTCTCTTGTCCTAGGGGTGGGAAATTGCCCCTAAAGGCGGAAGAATCAACAATGATCAACGACATGAGGATGCAAAGGCAATGGAAACCACTGCATTAAAGACACGTAACGTGTATCCACAGGACATGTGGCCTGTAATTGAAGAAGTGTCATGATGATCTCTCCATTGGCAAAAGATTCACGAATAGTCCCCCATTCGGATCTCCGGGAGGGGGCTGCCAAGGGGGAGGTTACCATGAGAAAAAGATTGAATAATCTACGAAAGGATAACGTTCTACGAGTCGGGGCGTGGAATGTCAGAAGCTTGAACGTGGTATGGAAACTAGAAAATCTGAAAAGGGAAATACAAAGGCTCACTCTAGATACAGTAGGGGTCAGTGAAGTGAAGTGGAAGGAAGACAAGGATTTCTGGTCAGATGAGTATCGGGTAATATCAACAGCAGCAGAAAATGGTATAACAGGTGTAGGATTCGTTATGAATAGGAAGGTAGGGCAGAGGGTGTGTTACTGTGAACAGTTCAGTGACCGGGTTGTTCTAATCAGAATCGGCAGCAGACCAACACCGACAACGATAGTTCAGGTATACATGCCGACGTCGCAAGCTGAAGATGAACAGATAGAGAAAGTGTATGAGGATATTGAAAGGGAAATGCAGTATGTAAAGGGGGACGAAAAACTAATAGTCATGGGCGACTGAAATGCAGTTGTAGGGGAAGAAGTAGAAGAAAAAAAGGTTACAGGAGAATATGGGCTTGGGACAAGGAATGAAAGAGGAGAAAGTCTAATTGAGTTCTGTAACAAGTTTCAGCTAGTAATAGCGAATACCCTGTTCAAGAACCACAAGAGAAGGAGGTATACTTGGAAAAGGCCGGGAGATACGGGAAGATTTCAATTAGATTACATCATGGTCAGACAGAGATTCCGAAATCAGATACTGGATTGTAAGGCGTACCCAGAAGCAGATATAGACTCAGATCACAATATAGTAGTGATGAAGAGTAGGCTGAAGTTCAAGACATTCGTCAGGAAGAATCAATACGCAAAGAAGTGGGATACGGAAGTACTCAGGAATGACGAGATACGTTTGAAGTTCTCTAACGCTATAGATACAGCAATAACGAACAGCGCAGTAGGCAGTACGGTTGAAGAGGAATGGACATCTCTAAAAAGGGGCATCACAGAAGTTGGGAAGGAAAATATAGGTACAAAGAAGGTAGCTGCGAAGAAACCATGGGTAACAGAAGAAATACTTCAGTTGATTGATGAAAGGAGGAAGTACAAACATGTTCCAGGAAAATCAGGAATACAGAAATACATGTCGCTGAGGAATGAAATAAATAGGAAGTGCAGGGAAGCTAAGACGAAATGGTTGCAGGAAAAATGTGAAGACATCGAAAAAGATATGATTGTCGGAAGGACAGACTCAGCATACAGGAAAGTCAAAACAACCTTTGGTGACATTAAAAGCAACGGTGGTAACATTGAGAGTGCAACGGGAATTCCACTGTTAAATGAAGAGGAGAGAGCAGATAGGTGGAAAGAATACATTGAAAGCCTTTATGAGGGTGATAGAAGAAGAAACAGGAGTTGATTTAGAAGAGATAGGGGGTCCAGTATTAGATTCAGAATTTAAAAGAGCTTTGGAGGACTTACGGTCAAATAAGGCAGAAGGGATAGATAATATTCCATCAGAATTTCTAAAATCATTGGGGGAAGTGGCAACAAAACGACTTTTCACGTTGGTGTGTAAAATATATGAGTCTGGCGATATACCATCTGACTTTCGGAAAAGCATCATCCACACAATTCCGAAGACGGCAAGAGCTGACAAGTGCGAGAATTATCGCACAATCAGCTTAGCAGCTCATGCATCGAAGCTGCTTACAAGAATAATATACAGAAGAATGGAAAAGAAAATTGAGAATGCGCTAGGTGACGATCAGTTTGGTTTTAGGGAAAGTAAAGGGACGAGAGAGGGAATTCTGACGTTACGGCTAATAATGGAAGCAAGGCTAAAGAAAAATCAAGACACTTTCATAGGATTTGTCGACCTGGTAAAAGCGTTCGACAATATAAAATGGTGCAAGCTGTTCGAGATTCTGAACAAAGTAGGGGTAAGCTATAGGGAGATACGGGTCATATACAATATGTACAACAACCAAGAGGGAATAATAAGAGTGGACGATCAAGAACGAAGTGCTCGTATTAAGAAGGGTGTAAGACAAGGCTGTAGCCTTTCGCCCCTACTCTTCAATCTGTACATCGAGGAAGCAATGATGGAAATAAAAGAAAGGTTCAGGAGTGGAATTAAAATACAAGGTGAAAGGATATCAATGATACGATTCGCTGATGACATTGCTATCCTGAGTGAAAGTGAAGAAGAATTAAATGATCTGCTGAACGGAATGAACAGTATAATGAGTACACAGTATGGTTTGAGAGTAAATCGGAGAAAGACGAAGGTAATGAGAAGTAGTAGAAATGAGAACAGCGAGAAACTTAACATCAGGATTGATGGTCACGAAGTCAATGAAGTTAAGGAATTCTGCTACCTAGGCAGTAAAATAACCAATGACGGACGGAGCAAGGAGGACATCAAAAGCAGATTCGCTATGGCAAAAAAGGCATTTCTGGCCAAGAGAAGTCTACTAATAATCAAATACCGGCCTTAATTTGAGGAAGAAATTTGTGAGGATTTACGTCTGGAGTACAGCATTGTATGGTAGTGAAACATGGATTGTGGGAAAACCGGAACAGAAGAGAATCGAAGCATTTGAGATGTGGTGCTATAGACGAATGTTGAAAATTAGGTGGACTGATAAGGTCCAAATGACCAAAAAAAAAAAGTCTTTCAGAGGCTGTTGTGAGCGGCCGTGTCTAAAGGGAGCGCCAAGGTTCTCTGCCCGAAAGCTCATACAGTCAAAACTTGTTTCTTTCTGCCTCTGAATAAATTGTAGCTTTGATATTTAGAGGGTGCTTTCTGATTATAATTTTAAATTTGTTTTCTATAAAAAATGCTTTTAGGCACTATTAAAGTGAATAAAATTCCCATTTGTTAAAAGGAATTTGGTTATGATTTCATCAGTTACTCCCTGGCAATTACTTCCATGCTTACATAGTGTGATTAAATGTGTTAATGTTCTTGATGAATCGCTAGTAATTAAAATAAATTCTTAAGAATATTCTTTGAAAATAAATCACGGTTCAAATGAAACAACGTCAAAACTCACCAGGATATCTGAGTCTTCCAGCTTGAAGTTGTGGAGTCATTTTACGATATCCACTACATTACGAACGTGATGAGGGCATTTACCCACATAAGGGCTTAGTAATTCTGCCAGATATTTGGCCAACTGACACCACTTCATGCATGTTGGTGCCATAATGTTGCTGACAATTGGGCCTAACGGCACCCTTTCTTTGTGGATTTAGGGAATCCATAAAGTCTTGGTAGTATAGGTCCTTGAGCTGTGAATTTCTTGGCGACACCCTATGGTATATCCGCAACCTTGAGAAGAGCCCTAGTCTTGTTCTCCACCGTCTTTGTGGGGTCAGCGTTGATCTTCCTGTAAGATTCGTCAATCAGCAGGCTCTGCATCTTCTAAATGTGGGAAAGAACAGCCGCAGCATTGCCTTTGTCAGCCGGTAAGACACCAATCTCAGGGCAATCATATCGACACCTCCACAGACGCCGACGCCAGCATTTCAGCGACAACCGACGCGCGGCCGCGGGCGCGAACAGTAGATAGAACGCCTCGCAGGGGGAGGGGATTTAAGACGGCCTCCCGCCTCAGGAGCTCAGTTCGTCAGCCCACCTGACGATGACGACATGTCTGATTGCCGAAATATGGTGCCCGTTGGACACTATGGACCGCCAGTACGCCCGTGGACTGTTCGAGCAATGAGCAGAATGATTTCAGCAGGAAATGGTTCTGTTCTTTGATATTTTTTATTACTTCTTACGACGACTGACACCACTTCATGCATCCACCGCGGTTGTGCAAAAGTTAGCTTTCATTCCTTCGCCCACAAAATTTTCATTGACATTGTCATTTCACTATTGATTTTTACTATTTTTCCAGACTCCATGATTCCGCTCATCTTAATTTGAGACTTTATTTTCCATATTATATCGTTTTAATATTTTATACACCCTTTTTTTTATTGGTAAGTCATATGTTTTATTTCTTTTTTCGTACGTCTATTTCGTAAGGAAGATTTTTTAAAAAACCAAAATATCATATTCTAGTATGTTTTATGTTGTATGTCATTTGGGGACCTAGAAACGACGGAGAGGCTCCGTCCCCGCCGCAGCCGCTGTGGTCCACAACCCCACGACGACTACCGCAGTCCAATTCACCCTTCTGCCGCCCTACACCGAACCCAGGGTTATTGTGCGGTTCGGCCCACGGTGGATCCCCCTCCAGGGTACGTGTCACACCAGACGAGTGTAACCCCTACGTTTGCGTGGTAGAGTAATGTTGGTGTACGCGTACGTGGAGTACTTGTTCGAGCAGCAATCACCGACATAGTGTAGCTGAGGCGGAATAAGGGGAACCAGCCCGCATTCGCCGAGGCAGATGGAAAACCGCCTAAAAACCAACCACATAATGGCCGGCTCACCGGATCTCCACACAAGTCCGCCGGGCGGACTCGTGCCGGGGACCTGGAGCTCCTTCCCGTCCGGAAAGCCGTGCGTTAGACCGCACGGGTAACCGAGCCGGCCATATTCTAATAACATCCATCTTATGGATGGGAGGTACTGGTTGTGAGGATAATTCTTTTAAGTGTATCAACTTTAACTCCTATTTGGTGCCTTTAAAGCGGCTATCTTGTCTAGTATATGTGTTCATGTGCAATATCCTGGCATATATATGTGACAGAACATCCACTAAAAGACACTGAAGAGGATCTGGAGGCGCTGGACGAAGCATAGAAAGGCAGAATGCTCGAGGAAGTTGAAGCACTAGAAATATCAGTTTACCGAGATAGATTTTATAATGTACTTAATATACAAACGGGAAACAGCGGTAGCGAATTGTTGACCGTGTTCGTGGCTCTGTTTTGAATTTAGCACAAGTGCGGTATCTGTGAGCAGTTTGCACGGTAACTATGGACAATGCTGTATCTTGCATCGTCGCCGGAATACTGTGGAACGGTTGGCGGCTCAGTGCAGTCAGTTAGAGCCATATACTTGTTTGCAGTACAAGCCTGTGCACGGGAAGGCAGCTGGTGTGATAAGCAGAAGCGACCGTTGTTACCACTGTACAAAAGCGAGTGGTAGTTTGAAGAAGAGAAACAGGGTATCAGGTGGTACCGATTTTAGTCGTAGAGGAAGACTTAATGTTTGAAAATCTTTGTTTCATTTTATTTCATAACTATTTTTTAACTGTTTGGGTGTGAGTGGTTGAACGCAGACAGCTCGGGACAGAAGCCTGACCCCCGAAACGCTTAGCTGTAGATAGCATTCGTCACATTTGTATGTATTGTGTGTTAAATAATGCTAACGATCTCTTATTATGACCGCTTTATTTGGGCTCCGACCACTGTATCAAGTTACACTCCCTCACGGAACTTCCACACTAAGCTTGGGCACTGGTTTACTGACCTTCCTCCGCGCGTAATTTTATTTTGACGTTTTATATAGTTTTATTATAAAGCGGTTGTCTTAGTCTTATGTAAGTTTTGCGAGATATAAATAATATAGCTTATCAATGAAGTAAACGAATACATTTGAAAGCACACAATACAAGAAGCGAAACTATCTCAGTAAACATATCTACCGTGATTACTTCTTCATCTTCGATACTATGGGAAAATCTCTTCTACTGCAAGCTTTTTATTTTCGGTAACTTGCATACCTTGGGAGGAGGTAGCATGGACCAAAAAAATTAAAAAAATTTAGTGAACATGAGCTCTGACGTGTATACCTTACAAGTGTAAGTAGGCTGTTTAGGTTTTTATATCGGTAACGCCACGTAGCGCTCTGTATGAAAATCACTGGCTGTGCTGTGTGCAGTCTGTGGCTGCCATTGTAGTGTTGGGCGGCTGGATGTGAACAGCGCGTAGCATTGCACAGTTGGAGGCGAGCCGCCAGCAGTGGTGGATGTGGGGAAGTGAGATGGCGGATTTTAGAGAATGAATAATCTGGACGTGTGTCCATCAGAAACAGTACATTTGTAAGAATGGATTTCATGAACTGCTATATATATTATGACTTTTGAACACTATTAAGGTAAATACATTGTTTGTTCTCTATCAAAATCTTTCATTTGCTAACTATGCCTATCAGTAGTTAGTGCCTTTAGTAGTTTGAATCTTTTATTTAGCTGGCAGTAGTGGCGCTCGCTGTATTGCAGTAGTTCGAGTAACGGAGATTCTTGTGAGGTAAGTGATTTGTGAAACGTATAGGTTAATGTTAGTCAGGGCCATTCTTTTGTAGTGATTTTTGAAAGTCAGTTTGCGTTGCGCTAAAAATATTGTGTGTCAGTTTAAGCACAGTCATGTATAATTTTTCTAAGGGGACGTTTCATATGTTAACCCTTAGCCGAGGATACCTCAATGGAATCTTCTGATTTTTTCTTGTAGTTTGTGTAATTAGTGCAGCCTTTGTTTATTTCTAGCGCGTAATTGTAGAGAGAATTTCCTTTGTAGTTGTAGTTTTTCATTCTTGTACAGTAAAATTTCGCAGCTGCGCTTGCAATTAACGAGATATTATTTTCAATGCTATGTTAATGTGTTTTCTTATTTTGCTCTTCAAATTGTGGTTTTCTGTGTTGTCGTGTGAAATATTGTGACAATAATGGCGTGTGAAAAACGTAATACTAGGCTCCAAAGTAAACTGAGAAATGACAGTGAAGACGAAAGCAGTGTGTTAGCGCCGCCGAGTAATGAATTAACATACATTCAAAATAGTAATTTGGTAACTGTGCATAGGGAAATGGAGCAGGCGTCAAATAATGGTGTAGACAGTGAAACAGGTAGTGAACAGGGAAGCATTATCGATCGATCGGTCGGCAACAGCTCGCCTCAGGAATCCGAAATGACAGGACACAATCTTGCAAATACTGTAGATTCAGGTTTTGCGTCCTCACCGTTTTCTCAAATAAGTCAAGACACATTTTCTGCTTGTCAAAATGTGAATGTTGCCGGTGCAAATGCACTGCCGAAAAGTATATAGGAACAAATTCCAGACACTGATACATTATTATTGCAATTAATGCCACAAATGAAATAAAATCAGAGACAAACACAGCAAAAGTTAGACACAATGGAACAAAATCAGAGACAAACACAGTAAAGGCTTCAAAGTTAGACACAATGGAACAAAAGCTTCAAAAGTTAGACTCAGTGGAACATACGCTTGCACAAACACGTGAAGATTTAACTACTGAGTTACATAAAATCGAATCGAAATGTCAAAAAGTCTGTAATGACGTAAAAACACAAATTTGTGAGCAATTCTAACCAATTTTTTCGCGGCATGAAAATACATTACAGAATCACGAATTAGCCATAAAAGAACTGCAAACTATTGTTCATGAAAATCATGAGACCTCGCAAGCTAAAATTGACTCAGTTGCATCTACCGATTCAGTTACGCAACTTGCAAAAACTCAGGAAAACTTAAAGGACACAGTAGATACGATTTCAACACAAATGGACACTCTGAAATTTGGTTCAAAAAACACACTGAAGAAATAAGTACACTATCGGAGAAAGTAGCCGAACTTTCGGATCAGTTCACTAACTTATCTGCAAAGGTAGATGATGATCTGAATGACACAAGACCTGTAGCCATCACTGACACAGAAGAGTATGAACAAATTAAGAAATTCAGACAAAATCAGAATCAAATTAATGCGCAACACAAAAGAGAAATCCGGGAAGTACAAGACCAGTTGGCACAAGTAATACAAAAATCACATATTTCAGAGGACACTCGCGCTCCAACACGGGAAGAGGACTTAGAAATACGGAAAAGTCACAAAATAATAACACAGGGCATTTCGGAAATTATGAAAGAAATTGGCAAGGTGCACCGAATTTTGAGATGGAACCGCCGACACGACGTAACAGTGACCGATATGCGACCCGCCGACACGATGATTTTGACTATAAGCTGTTCATTACTACACGTAAATTCAAAACATTTAAGAATTCTGGCAACGACATTCATCCACAAGCATGGCTCCATCAATTCTCTCATTGTTTTCCTCCCAACTGGTCATTAGAACACAGATTAGAATTTACGTGTGGCTACTTAGAGAATGAACCAGCTGAAAGAATGCTATCGGTCATTCACGATTGTCACAGTGAAGGAGAATTTTATCATGCCTTCCTCTCAGCATATTGGTCTCAAGCTACACAAGACCGAATAAAACATAGCATCATAATGATGAAACATTTCGAACAATCTGAATTTTCCAGTCTTGTGAAATATTTTGAAGACATGTTGCACAAGAATCAGTACCTGTCAAACCCATACAGCCCCTCAGAACTCATCCGCATTTGCTTAATCAAATTACCTGAACATTTACAACATACTATTTTGGCAGGACGTTGCAAAGACGACATTGAAGCTTTTCAGGGACTCTTACAAGAATTAGAAATTGACGCTGACAATCGCGGAACGCGAAAACAGGAACACAACAATTACAGGTCACATCCGTCGCAATTCCGCGATGAAAGAAATAATAACTGGACACGACAAGGCTATTCTCGCAACACAAATCGTGAACAAAACAGACACCACCCATATGACAACCACTGGCAGAGTAATAGTTACAGAGAATGATCGCATTTCCGTAGTAATGAATATAACAGAGACAATCATTGAAACAGACAATATGGCAACCAGAACTATTATTATCACGGGAGACAGAATAACTTCAGACGCAACGGTCCACCGTGCAGTGATAATTCAGGGAGAAATTCACCACCACTTAACAGACAAGAAAGAAACTACAGGAACTACTGACATGACGACAGACGATATAATCGTAACGACAGACTTGAATTGCATCAGAACTGGCGAGATTCAAACAGGGCTGGGCCCTCTCGACAAGGTGAATTTGTAGAAGTTAGGTCTCCAAATCACAATAACGACGCGCGCCATCAAAGAGACAGACAATGACTCGCACCGCAGGCAGCCACGTGCGCCAGCTGGCTCTGAGAAAAATAACATAGACGCTAACCTTGAGAAAAATTCCAGTATTCTTTACCGACGTATACCGCATGATAATTGAAACTCTGAGTACTATGAAGAGTACTTGGAGCAGTTGGAGGCGAGCCGCCAGCAGTGGTGGATGTGGGGAAGTGAGATGGCGGATTTTTGAGAATGGATAATCTGGACGTGTGTCCATCAGAAACAGTACATTTGTAAGAATGGATGTCATGAACTGCTATATATATTATGACTTTTGAACACTATTAAGGTAAATACATTGTTTGTTCTCTATCAAAATCTTTCATTTGCTAACTATGCTTATCAGTAGTTAGTGCCTTTTGTAGTTTGAATCCTTTATTTAGCTGGCAGTAGTGGCGCTTGCTGTATTGCAGTAGTTCGAGTAACGAAGATTTTTGTGAGGTAAGTGGTTTGTGAAACGTATAGGTTAATGTTAATCAGGGCCATTCTTTTGTAGGGATTTTTGAAAGTGAGATTGTGTTACACTAAAAATATTGTGTGTCAGTTTAAGCACAATCTTGTATAATTGTTCTAAGGGGCCGTTTCACAAGCTATGAGCACTTGTTCAGTAGAAGAGATGTGTTCTGGAGTAGCGAAGATGAATAAATGCTCACAGCTCCGAAGGTATGCACTTTAGAGCCCATGTTTACTGAGACATATTTCCTGTTTGGTCCATGCTACCTCCTCTCAAAATATGGAGAGCAGAGAGCTCGCAGTAGAAGAGATTCGTTACACGATACCTAACATGAAGAATTTATTGTAGCTCTTAATTTATGCCTTTTATAGCCCATGTTTACTAATATCTTTTTGCTTCTAGTATAATGTACTTTCCACTGTATACATTTATGCCATTAATTACGATACGTCCTACACATGTATATGCACTGTCCATACATGTTTCTTATTTATTGTTTGTGTGATGTCCTCAGGTTAGGTAGGTTTAAGTAGTTCTAAGTTATAGGGGCTGATGACCTCAGAAATTAAGTAGCATAGTGCTCGGAGCCATTTGAACCATTTATTGTTTACTGAAAGATGAAAGGTAAATGTAAAATACCATTTTAATGTAATTGGTATTTGAATTACTTTTGAATGCATTACAGGAACAGCAGTGATCAATGTCTTATAAATAATTACTATTAAAAACAGTCTTGATCACGATTTATTTAACAAGGTGACCGGTTTCGACCACTACTGTGGTCATCTTCAGACCATTGAGTAGGAACCTCTTTCTGTTGGAGAATCACTACTTTTGTCTGAACCTGTTATACTTGTAGTAAAGCAGAGTGCGCCTCTCTTATGTTTGTAGCATCAGCTGCTGGCCGATGAAAAATTTACTTTCTCACCCCATAGCTCTGTTACCGCCAGCAGGCGCATACACTCAGTACGAGCATGTACTATTTAACTTTATACATTGTGCTGATTCATTAAGTTATTGGTATGTAGGTCTTATGTTTGTGTACTACACGTATGTTTCATCCATTTGTGACGACATGTCCCTCCAGTGACACGCGAGACAAATCGTATGCCATGTTCGTTCTTCTTTTGTCTTACTACTTATTTTTGTGAATGAGTGCAACATGGTCGTAGACGTCTACAAAGACTTCCTGTCTTCCGTCATTCAGCGACGGGATGGCCATCCGCTGTGGTGGATGGTGGAGCTGGGAAGATAGAGACCAGAATGTCGATAGTTCAGCATCCTGAACTGGGTAGCAGTGGAGCAGCACGTGGATGTCTGCCAGACGCCCGACAAGATGGAATAGAAACAGCATTATAAAACAGTTCATTAACGACTCAGTACTACGATAGCCGTGTCGTTGCCGGGGGAAGCCAGCGACCGTAGGACATCAGCGGTACACGCCCAGCGATGATGGTGAGCACGCGGCCTGCAGCCGTGAGTAGGCAGAGACGACCTGTAGGAGAGGAAGCGGTGACGTCAGCGGCACGGCAAAACCGCTGACCCAGCGAGACAAGCATTCTGCGTCAGCCCTGGACCAAGCACGCACTGGGGCACGGCATGTCTTTGTGGACACAGCGCAGAAAGCGGAGCTGCCCTGAGCAGAGGCAGTCAGCAGGCAGAAGGCAGTAAGCAGATTGCCGACTCTGGCAATGGCAGAGGGTGGATGGCCAGCAGCAGCTGAAGTAGGCCCCTGGTGGCCCACATGTCAGAAGGCGCGAAGTCCACAGCATCGATCTTGGCACCAGCGGCAGGGCTACAGCTCGCTGCAGTAGTGTCCAAAGAGGGTAGCTGATTGAGCAATGGAACTCGTACACCTAAAGACTCATAACCCGAACGTTTGTAGACTCATGGACTCTCAGTCTCGTGGGTGGATATAGGTTCTCTCTCGGGACTGGTAGCTGGCGGACTGTGATAGCTTTGAAAATGACGAGAATTTATACGATCTTGGCCCATTCTTGTATTACTATGGCATATGGTCTCATTAGTGCAAGTTCGCAACTCAGAGGTGAGGTACCCAGGCCATTCAGAGAGCGGTATCTTTGCTTTTCTGCTGCGTAGATGTTATTTACGCCTTTGGCTCCTCTGTTGGGCGATAACATTAGGTAACCACCCAGATGCTGCGACAGCAGCACTCGCTGCATCAGCAGGAAGTCTGTACAGCCGTCCGACTTGACCTACTTCTCTGGCTTCTTGCCTCAAGTAAAGGAGGTGTCTTCATTTTACCCAGTTGCATCAAGTAAATAACAAGGACCGTTCAATAAGTAGTGAAACGCAATTTTTTCTCGTCAAGTTTCGTTTGGAGAACTGCGATATCTGCTGCGGAATATTGTGGAATATTTCCGCTTCAGCCCTTGTAGTTTCATGAATTTACGACACGTGGCGGCTCTACACGTAGCCTGCGCTCCAAGCAGAGAGCTATTATTAAGTTTTTTTTGTTAGAAAACCAGAGCATCGCAGATATTCATAGATACTTGCAGAGTTTCTAAAAAGATCCGACAATGAACAAAAGCATGGCGAGTCGTTGGGTGAGGTGTCTGTCATCATCATAACAAGGTCGCGGAAACCTGTTCTATCTCCCACGTGCCGGCCGGCCGCAACACAGTTGTGAATCCTGCAATGTTGGAACGCGTGTACACTCTCATTCGAGGTGCAAACGAATGTCATCTCCATGACAGCGCGAGACCTCACACAAGTCTACGCAACCGAGAGGAGCTCGCAAAATTTCATTGGATTGTTCTTCCTCATCCACACTACACCTGCATGTCGAACCTTTCGGCTTTCATCCGTTTGGCCCAATAAAGGATGTACTCCGCGGGAATCAGTACGTGAATGAGGGGAAGTTTATTGATGCAGCAAGCCGTTGGCTCCGACGTCGACCAGTGGATGAGTACATTCGGAGATACGGCCTCTTCCAGTAAGGTACGTAAGGCTGTTCCACTAAAAAGGGACTATACCAAAAAATGATGTTCTGTAGGAAAAATAAATGGTGTACTGGAATCCTGAATGAAATTAACCTGAGTTCAGAAAAAAAAGCGTTGAATTACTTAATGAACGCCCTCTCATTAGCGGCGCAGGTTTGGCAATATTATCCACTGTAAAACCAGAAAATTAAAAATAAAATAGTTTAATGACTGATTGTCCGGCACACTCATATAAAATTACAAATGGAAATTATCGGTTTCCGTTGTCACCAGCCACCGTCATTTCTTAAGAGGAAGAAGTGACAATGTGTTTTTCTCCAAGCTCTTGTGAGTGCTCTAATTCGATGGTGCCGAGCAATAAACCTTTACACAAATTCTCAGTAACAGATATTCCATCGCTACTGATATGTTATTCCCCCAAACAAAAAAAAAAAAACAAAAAAAAAGCGGGGATGACTGTACCGAATAGGGAATATAGGGAATAGGCCATTTCACTTCTGTCAAGAACGCTCAGTAGACAACGGTGGAACATAGCCGTCTTCTTGTTGACGTTCAGTACTAATTACTTCTTGGTTTTACCTGTCTCTGTCCGCCGACTGTGACGCTGCTGTCAGACATCGCCCATTCGTACGGCGGGTTGTAGTGGTGAGCGCTGAACTGCGGGGTCATCAGCGCCCGTGATGTATCGTTTTGAGATGGCGGTGACGTTAGAAAAAATCTGCTGGTTCCGTGAATCGTGAACAATGCAGATAGTGAAACGGAGTCCTATTACAGTACTTTACAAAAGGTTTAGTGAGAGGTGGATTGCTCGAGATGGTTTTGTAGCATGGGGTTCCCATTCACCTGACATCCATCTCTTAGATTTATGACCGTGGGTGCATTTCTACCCACTGGTGTATTTGACTCTACGTGACCAAGAAATCAGCAGATACCGGCGGCCAGGTTGACATCGCGTTCCTCGACTTCGGAAAGAAGTTCCACACTGCCCTCAAATTAACAAAATACGAGCGCAAGGAATATCAGACTAGCTGTGAACCGGACTGAAGAATTTCTAGCAAACAGATCATAGCATCTCACTGTCAACGGAAGGAAATCTTCAGACTTAAAAGTGAGCACGGAAACATACTAATGGAGTGTTAGAGGACAATAAATTTTCATGATATATATTAATTACCTTGTAGATAACCTCGGAATTTCCGTGACCCCTTTTTGCGGATGGTGATGTTATACAGAAACGTCGCAACGCTACAGATTTGTAGCGAAATGCAGAAAGACCTCCAGAAGATCGACACCTGATATAAGGATTGACAACTGACTACAAATATAAACAATCGTAAGGTATTGAGCTTAAATAAACTGAAAGAACCACTATTGTATGTTGACACGATTGCAGAACAAACACTGGAAGCAGTCACACCCATGAAATATCTAGGAACATGCACACGTAGCGATGTAAACTGGAACGGCCATTTAAAACAATCCACGTGTAAGGCAGATGCCAGACAGATTTTTTGTATCCCGCCTGGAAGGCGACGCGTGGGTCTGCTCCTGTAAACAGAATAGGCAGGCCGAATGTCGAAAGTAAGCAGGAGCAGGTGAGGTAAGATTCTCGGTACAGATTTTTACGTGAAAGTGCATTTAATTGTTAGTCAATGACATACGTAACTTTGCAACTGAAGAGCCCGTAGGTGCAAAACCGTATTCCCGTCGTAAGTAGTACATAGTCTCAATAGCAAGATGAGGCTGAAGAGATGTTTCCAGGCCGTCTGCTCTTGATGAAATGGGCGGAATCTGGAGCGGAGCTCGTAGAGCTCAACAGCGCCAGCTAGAGGGCGCTGTCGTCGGTGTCTGTCGCAGTGCCAACCAAACTTGCACTTAGGCCGTGGCATCGTTGCTAGAGATACCACAGATTCATGGAAGAAAATTCAGAAAACGTAGTCCACCCACAAAGGAGGTAGCACACAAAACACTCGTTCGATCAGTACTTGAGTATTGTTCGTCATCATGGGGTCCGTACCAGATAGGGCTGACACACGAAATAGAGCAGATCTAACGAAGTGCGTGGAATTTTGGTATTTAATTTAGGGGCGACTAGACACTTCAACAAGAACAACAAATAACAGGATTAGCGTTGCCACAACTTAACAAGTAGCTTCTAGTCCCCTTATGTTACATCAATGCACGTTCCCAACTGGCCATGGTTGATTGGCTAATGGAGATGGGTGCCTTCAATAACTGCTTACTCGAAATTAGTGATTTACGTAAATTATTAATAATGGTTCACTGAAAACAAGTCTTGAAACATGACACAGAAAGACTGGTTAACTAACTTTTCCTTTGATTAACCGGGTAATAAATTCTCAACCAATAACACTTCCAAATAAAAACTTACAGAATCTTAATGGTAGAAAGGTACCTTACAAACTTCAAAATACACTTTCATTTAACACGCAGATATAAAATCATACCAAAGACTCACAGTCAGCGTATTTGTCAAACCTGTCCAATGAGGAATCCTGATAACAGGAAATTAAGTTAACAAATAAGAAATATAATAACTTTATGACAACGCCCATCCGACATTGGCCACACTTTTACACAATCGTAAATTCCGTTGAAAAGTGACAGTTACTGCTCAGTCTCCACACAGTTAAGCAAACTAACACCGCAGAAGTCACTGAAGGTTAATACAGGTACCGTATTCCACTGCTTTCTTCCCCAATATCATGACATCCTTATTGTGGGCGAACATGCTACAGCACAGCGTGTTCAGGTTGGGCCCACGTTGTCTTGTTTGTCTGCCGTGGCAAAACACCCACAAACGACATCGGCCACAGCTGGCCGTAAATTGCGTCCAAACAATTGCAGAGCCCACGGCTTAATGTTCCACAGCAGCGTTGAATTCCCAAGCGTCTCGGCTTCACCATCAGTTCATTACCTCAGAGTGCCAAAATTATTAATGCACAGTTCGGAGCATCCGGACCCCGACTCTCTGCCGTCCTGTCCTCCTCGCTTGGCACTCTCTAACCCTAAACTCCTCGTGCCAGGGGGCCACACGCCGCCAACTCGACGCTCTGGAGATGCCAATATCGACCTTAACACTCGGGGCGGGAACACAATCGTGCCAAAAATCGGCACAGAAGAGCAGCACATTTCGTTACAGGTTCGGTTAGTAAGTGCAAAAAACGTCAAGCATATGATCAGCTGAATCTGATAACATACGTTATAAGAGAGACGTCCTGCATCACGGTGTGGCTTACTGTTAAAATTCTGAGAGCGTACGTTCCTGGAAGGGTCAAACAATATATTGGCTCCTCCTGCGTATATCTCATGAAAAGACCATGAAGATATAGTCAGAGAGATTCCAGTTCACGCAGAGGCTTCTTGCCACGAACCATTCATGACAAGAACAAGAAAAAGGAGATGTGACAGTGGTTCAAAAAGCACATACTGTACGATGGCTTAGAGAGTAGAGATAAAGATTTGCATTTGGCGAAATCCACTGGAAGCCATTTGTATTCGCAAGAATTTGTGATCCCTTGAAGTGATGTAAGCTTGAGTCACTTTCAGCACCTCCTGAAGTATCAGCCATAGGACAAACGACCACTTCTATCTACTGTAAAAACATATGGTACTTTTTGAAACGCTATGAATATAGACAGAGCATTTTTTTAGCAGAAAGCTTAAAACGCTACTGCAAATTGTGTAATTACCTGACACAGATTCCCCCCTTATCACGTGTTAACTGAAATGTGAGAGTTTGCCGTCACTCCATGAAAACCTTGTCACAGAATTCCATCTATCTATCTATCTATCACTTGCGCCTTTGTCCCGCATGCTGCGCGGGGTTGGCGTGGTTAAATCTGATTTGGCATTTTGGTTTGAAGGGGTGGCCAGATGCCCTTCCTGCCGCCACCCTGACCCCCCCCCCCCCCCCCCCCCCGGGACGGAATCAGAGTACCCTATCTGTCTGCGTCTAGTGTAAACCATGGAAAAGTGAGGATGTATTTCAAATGTCTGTGAGCCGTGTTACTGAGGCGGGACGTGGGGACCAGCTCGGTATTCACCTAGAGGGATGAGGAAAACCTCCTAAAAACCACATCCAGGCTGCCGGCACACCGGCCCTCGTCGTTAACTCGGCGGGCGGATTCGATCCGGGGCCGAAACGCCTACCCGACTCCAGGAAGCAGCGCATTAGCACTCTCGGCTAACCTGGCGGGTAGAATTCCACCTATCTCTTGTAACTAAATATTGTTGAGTAATACGGCGAGTAAATTCACTAAATTCACGCAGAACTGTCTTTATAGGACAACATCTACAACTACTAAGGTCATCAGTCCCTAAGCTTACACACTACTTAACCTAAAGTATCCTAAGGACAAACAAACACACCCATGCCCGAGGGAGGACTCGAACCTCCGCCGGGACCAGCCGCACAGTCCATGGCTGCAGCGGCTTAGACCGACTAGTTCTTCAGTTTTTAATACATGTGCAATCAGTGACAGCCGGTTATACGTCACACTGAATATTTTAGTTATTTTTATAAGGTCATTTACTTCTAAATAAGATGTACAGATCGGAGGCAGAAATTGCTTACTAGCAGCAGTACTTGTACATGCCACCGTCTGCAAAAAATATACCCACATTGGCTGTTTGGAACGGATTTTACTCTTTACCAGTTACCTAACTGTTACGCTGCTCGAAATAATCTATCTATCTTTGTGTGGTTATTATAACAGTGACATCGTATGTAAATATTCTGCTAGCTGCTGTGAAATCAGATTTAATACACTACGGGCCATTAATATTGCTACACCACGAAGATGACGTGCTACAGATGCGAAATTTAACCGACAGGAAGAAGATGCTGTGATATGCAAATGATTAGCTTTTCAGAGCATTCGCACAAGTTTGGCGCCGGTGGCGACACCTACAACGTGTTGACACGAGGAAAGTTTCCAACCGATTTCTCATACACAAACAGCAGTTGACTGGCGTTGCCTGGTGAAACGTTGTTGTGATGCCTCGTGTAAAGAGGAGAAATGCGTACCATCACGTTTCCGACTTCCATAAAGGTCGGATTGTGACTTATCGCGATTGCGGTTTACCGTATGGCGACATTGATGTTCACGCTGTTCGAGATCTAATGACTGTTAACAGAGTATGGAATCGGTGGATTCAGGAGAGTAATACGGAACGCTGTGCTGGATCCCAACGGCCTCGTATCACTAACAGTCGAGATGACAGGCATCTTATCCGCATGGCTGTAACGGGTCGTGCAGCCACGTCTCGATCCCTGAGTCAACAAGGCAACAACCATCTGCACGAACAGTTTGATGATGTTTTCAGCAGAATGGACTATCAGCTCAGAGACCATGGCTGCGGTTACACTTGATGCTGCATCACAGACAGGAGCGCCTGCGATGGTGTACTCAACGAAGAACCTGGGTGCACGAACGGCAAAACGTCATTTTTTCGAATGACGCGGTGAATGCACATTGGAAGAGTGTATTCGCCATCGCCATACTGACGTATCACCCGGCGTGATGGTATGAGGTGCCATTGGTTAAACGTCTCTGTCACCTCTTGTTCGCATTGACGGCACTTTGAGCAATGGACGTTACATTTCAGATGTGTTACGACCCGTGGCTCTACCCTTCATTCGATCCCTGCGAAACCCTACATTTCAGCAGGATAATGCACGACCGCATGTTGCAGGTCCTGTACGGACCTTTCTGGACACAGAAAATGTTCAACTGCTGCCCTGGCCAGCACATTCTCCAGATCTCTCACTAACTGAAAACGTCTCGTCAATGGTGGCCGAGCAACTGGCTCGTCACAATACGGCAGCCACTACTCTACTACTCTTGATGAACTGTGATATTGTGTTGAAGCTGCATGGGCAGCTGTACCTGTACACGCCATCCAAGCTCTGTTTGACTCAATGCCCAGGTGTATCAAGGCTGGGTACTGATTTCTCAGGATCTATGCACCCAAATTGCGTGAAAATGTAATCACATGTCAGTTCTAGTATAATATATTTGTCCAATGAACACCCGTTTATCATCTGCATTTCTTCTTGGTGTAGCAATTTTAATGGCCAGTAGTGTAATATACACTCCTGGAAATGGAAAAAAGAACACATTGACACCGGTGTGTCAGACCCACCATACTTGCTCCGGACACTGCGAGAGGGCTGTACAAGCAATGATCAAACGCACGGCACAGCGGACACACCAGGAACCGCGGTGTTGGCCGTCGAATGGCGCTAGCTGCGCAGCATTTGTGCACCGCCGCCGTCAGTGTCAGCCAGTTTGCCGTGGCATACGGAGCTCCATCGCAGTCTTTAACACTGGTAGCATGCCGCGACAGCGTGGACGTGAACCGTATGTGCAGTTGACGGACTTTGAGCGAGGGCGTATAGTGGGCATGCGGGAGGCCGGGTGGACGTACCGCCGAATTGCTCAACACGTGGGGCGTGAGGTCTCCACAGTACATCGATGTTGTCGCCAGTGGTCGGCGGAAGGTGCACGTGCCCGTCGACCTGGGACCGGACCGCAGCGACGCACGGATGCACGCCAAGACCGTAGGATCCTACGCAGTGCCGTAGGGGACCGCACCGCCACTTCCCAGCAAATTAGGGACACTGTTGCTCCTGGGGTATCGGCGAGGACCATTCGCAACCGTCTCCATGAAGCTGGGCTACGGTCCCGCACACCGTTAGGCCGTCTTCCGCTCACGCCCCAACATCGTGCAGCCCGCCTCCAGTGGTGTCGCGACAGGCGTGAATGGAGGGACGAATGGAGACGTGTCGTATTCAGCGATGAAAGTCGCTTCTGCCTTGGTGCCAATGATGGTCGTATGCGTGTTTGGCGCCGTGCAGGTGAGCGCCACAATCAGGACTGCATACGACCGACGCACACAGGGCCAACACCCGGCATCATGGTGTGGGGAGCGATCTCCTACACTGGCCGTACACCACTGGTGATCGTCGAGGGGACACTGAATAGTGCACGGTACATCCAAACCGTCATCGAACCCATCGTTCTACCATTCCTAGACCGGCAAGGGAACTTGCTGTTCCAACAGGACAATGCACGTCCGCATGTATCCCGTGCCACCCAACGTGCTCTAGAAGGTGTAAGTCAACTACCCTGGCCAGCAAGATCTCCGGATCTGTCCCCCATTGAGCATGTTTGGCACTGGATGAAGCGTCGTCTCACGCGGTCTGCACGTCCAGCACGAACGCTGGTCCAACTGAGGCGCCAGGTGGAAATGGCATGGCAAGCCGTTCCACAGGACTACATCCAGCATCTCTACGATCGTCTCCATGGGAGAATAGCAGCCTGCATTGCTGTGAAAGGTGGATATACACTGTACTAGTGCCGACATTGTGCATGCTCTGTTGCCTGTGTCTATGTGCCTGTGGTTCTGTCAGTGTGATCATGTGATGTATCTGACCCCAGGAATGTGTCAATAAAGTTTCCTCTTCCTGGGACAATGAATTCACGGTGTTCTTATTTCAATTTCCAGGAGTGTATATTAGCTAGTATAATTGATTTATATATCACCTAATATGGTTTTGGGTATGGTAAATCTGAAAACAGTCTGTTGAATGTAGAGCAACACCACACTTTTTACGCTGACACGAAGTTTCACATATTTCTCCTCTTAAGTAGCACACAACACATTTTTTGTATCATTTGTGGGTATGTACAACGGGAAATGAGCCCATGCTTTTGGCTGAAATCTTATAGGTGAAGTACCCATGAAAGAGTTCACGGTAGATGGGTTCTCCCTGGCAGCTACCGTGCGACGTTGCTCCTGAAGTCGATGTAGCAGGATTATTCCTTTCCACTGATATTGTGATACGCAATGAAGGGGGTGAAAATACACACATCAAGAAGGTGAAGATCTTTCTATACCTCTTCACTAATCAGTCTGAATCATGGACCCACATATTCTTCTAAAAAATGTAGTTCAGTTACTGGCTAAGATTTATATTCTTTCACAAAATCTTTACAAGGTCCACTGAAAACTTTGAAGGGGAATACAACAGAGATATTAACAGTTTTTTTCCCAGCTTCATCCGCTTTTTGTCGCAGTACGGACACGTTTCGAACGAGTCGGTGCACAATTTCCTCACTACTTTCAGATCTAGATACACTTTTATCCGCTGCTTGCGGTTCTTCAGAATCTGGACAAGTAAAAGACAGAAAGGCAAATCACTTTCTTTATTGCCACTACTGAAAACAATAAATTTCTGTAAACCTTCCCCATCATCACTCTTCGCCATGTTGATTCCTACCAAATGAAATATATGGCCTATGCTTCGTTTTAATATAAATTCAAGAGCCATCTACTAGACAGAAATTAAACTGCATGCATTCATGTAACGAAACGTGCATTCGCAAGCCGAGCTCGTCGTACGATTTAAATACCATAGCAACTTCATGAGAGAGCACCGCGTCATTTGATGCGACTGGGTTAATGTACGAACTCGCTGCAGAAGAGATCTAAAAACAAAATGTGAAATTACAAATAAACTGCAGATCCACAATAAAAATAAGCTACGAAATGAGATATGGAAACTATACATTTGTTTTATCTTCCCCATTGCAAACTTTTGCGGTAAAAAATGAGGTGGTCAATAAATTTCGGAAATAGTTTCGATAGACATTACGAGAAATCATAGTTAAATTGTCTTTCAGATAAAATTCTTTTGTCCTTACAGTTCTCAATCTCTCACTGAGAAGGAGCAAGTAATGTTTCCCATCTCTACAACATACGATGCAAATAACACAGGTTTTGTAATTAAAATACGAGGGGTATAGAAACACCAGCATGCACCCGGTATCTCGTGGTAGCGTCCTTCATTAGTAATAGAAACGTCCTCGGTTCCGGGTTCGAACCAAGCCACAGCGTAAATTTTGAATAAAAATCGGCAGTAATGGCGGCAGAAGATGTCCGTTCAAGAAGTCACCCCAGTTCTGCCAACGGCCTTGTCAAAGAGGGCGGGGGAGCGGAAAGAGGTTCAGAGCACTATCTTGCCCATGGGGTGGGAAACTGTTCGTAAAGGAGGAAGAATCGGTAATAATCAACGGCATAAGGATGCAGAAGGCAGTGGAAGCCACTGCATTAGAGACACATAATGTGTATCCACAAGTCATGTGGCCTGTACTTGAGAAAGTGTCGTGATGATCTCTCCATTGGCCAAACATTTCGGAACAATCTTCCATTCGTATCTTCGTGAGGGTACTGGAAAGAGAGAGATGATGGTGAGAAAAAGACTGAACGGCAAACGAAAGGATAACGTTCTACACGTTGGGGCGCTGAATGCCAGAAGTTTGAACGTGATCTAGAAGCTAGAAAATCTGAAAAGGGAAATGTTAAGGCTCAATCTAGATACAGTTGGAGTAAGTGAAGTGAAATGTAAAGAAGAAAACGATTTATGGTCAGATAAGTATTGGGTTATATCAACAGCATCAGAAAATGGTAAAAAGGGCGTAGGACTCGTTATGAATAGGAACGTAGGGCAGAGAATGAGTTACTGTAAACAGTTCAGTGGTTATTATCATCAGAATCGACAGTAAACCAACACCGACACCGATGGTTCAGATATACATGCCGACGTGGCAAGCTGAAGATGAAAACATAGAGAATGTATATGAGGATATTGAACGGGTAATTCAGTATGTAAAGGGAGGTGAAAAACTAATAGTCACGGGGAACGGGAAAGTGGTTGTAAGGGAAGGAGTAGAAGAAAGTGTTACTAGACAATATGGGCTTGGTAGTAGGAATGACAGACGAGGAAGACTAATTGAGCTCTACAATAAATTTCAGTTGGTGATAACTCAGAATTGTATGGTAGTGAAACTTGGACTGTGGGAAAAACGGAAAAGGAGAGAATTGAAGCATCTTAAATGTGGTGCTACAGGCGAATGTTGAAAATTAGGTGAACCGACTAGGTACTGAATGAGGAGGTTCTGCACAGAATCGGAGAGGAAAGGAGTATGTGGAAAACACTGACAGGGTGAAGGGACAGGATGGTAGGACATCTGTTTCTGGGAGTGGCTTCCATGGTACTAGAACGAGATGAAGAGGGCAAAAACTGCAGAGGAAGACAGAGATGGGAATACAGCCAGCAAATAATTGAAGATGTGTTTCAAGTGCTATTCCAAGATGAAGAGGCTAGCACAGGAGTGGAATTGATGGTGCGCCGCATCAAACCAGTCAGAAGACCGATGACTCAAAAAAATAAAAAGTAACAGCAAATATTCTGTTCACGAATCACAGGAGGAGGAGGTATACTTGGAAAAGCCCGAGAGATACGGGAATGTTTCAGTTAGATTACATTATGGTCACCCAGATATATTTAAATCAGATACTGTCTATAACGCGTATCCATGAGCGCATATGGACTCAAACCACAATTTAGACGGTGGTGGTGAAGAGTAGGCCGGAGTTCATAAGGAATAGCTCAGTAGGCAGTCCAGTTGAAGAGTACTGGACATCCCTAAATAGGGTAACCACAAAAGCTGCAAAGAAAAACATAGGTACAAGGGAGGTAACTGCGAAGAAAAGGTGGGTAATAGAAGAAATATTTCAGCTGATCGATGAAAGAAGGAAGTACAGGAATGTTCATGGAAACTCAGGAGTACACAAATGCAAGTTACTTCGGAATGAAATAAATAGGAAGTGCAGGCAAGCTAAGGGGAAACGGCTACATGAAAATTGTGGAGAATTCGAAAACGAAATGAATGTTGGAATGACTGACTCAGCATATGGAAAAGCCAACATTACCTTCGGTGAATTTAAAAGCTAGGTGGTACTATTGACAGTGTAATGGAAATTCTACTAATATGTGCAGAGGAGAGAGCTGATGCGTGGAAAGAACACATAGAAGGCGTTTATGATGGAAAAGACTTGTCTGATGACGTCATAGAAGAAGAGTCAGGAGTCGACATAGCAAAGATAGGGATCGGGTATTAGAATCAGAGTTTAAATGCGTTTCGGAAGCTTTTAAGAAGGGATATATAACATTCCATAGGAATTTCTAAAATCATTGGGAGAAGAGGCAACAATACGACTATTCACGTTGGTGTGCAGAGTGTATGAGTCTGGCGACATACCATTGGACTTTAGGAAAAACGTCATCCACACAATTCCGAAGACTGCAAGGGCTGATTAGTGCGAAGATTATCGCACTATCAGTTTACCAGCTCATGCATCCACGTTTCTGATAAGAAGAATATACTGAAGAATGGAAAACAAAATTGAGAATGTATTAGGTGACGATCAGTTTGGCTTTAGGAAAGGTAAAGGCACCAGAGGGGCAGTTCTCACTTTGCGGTTGATAATGGAAGCTAAATTGAAGAAAAATCAAGAAACGTTCATAGGATCTGTCGATATGGAAAAACGTTCCACAGTATCAAAATGGTGCAAGATGTTCCAAATTGTTCAAAATGTTCAAATGTGTGTGAAATCTTATGGGACTTAACTGCTCAGGTCATCAGTCCCTAAGCTTACACGCTACTTAACCTAAATTATCCTAAGGACAAACACACACACCCATGCCCAAGGGAGGACTCGAACCTCCGGCGGGACCAGCCGCACTATTCGAAATTCTGAGGAAAATAAGGGTAAGATATAGTGAAAGACATATAATACATAATATGTACAAGAACCAAGAGTGAACAATAAGAGTGGAAGACCAAGACCGAAGTTCTGGGATTGAAAACTGTGTAAGACAGGGACGTAGTCTTTCACCGCTTTCAATCTGCCAGAGATAAGAAAACAGATTAAAAACCTCAATAACGGCACGATTCCAAGAGGGGATGGAATTCCAGTTGAACTTCTCACAGCTGAGGACGGAAACCTTTACACCGATATCCGAAAGCTAGTTGAGTTAATCTGCACAAAACAGACAGTACCAGAGGAGTGGGAGGTAGCTGTGTTCTGCCCATACATTAGGAGAAAGATGAATCAGTATGTGACAATTATAGGGGCATAGCGCTACTCATCATCTACCACAAGATCATCTCCAACTGACTACTAGAACGAATCAAACCCATGGCATTAGAAATAATTGGAGGGTGCTGAGGAGGTTTCCAAACAGAGCGCTCAACCACTGGCAAGATTCTTCTCTTAAAACACGCCTGTGAGAAAATGTAGGAATGTGGCTGACAATCACATCTCCTCTTCGTAGACTTACAGAAGTATTACGATAGTATCCAAAGACCTAGTCTGATTAAAACCGTGACAGAATTTCGCATGCCAGAAGGAAATGATTAGACTTCGTGACACTGCAGTGTCCTGGATGGCGCAGTGGTTAATGCACCTGCTTCGTAAGCAGGAGATGCTGTATTCGAATCCCGGTCCAGTAGACATTTTCGCTCGTCACGACTGATCCGCTTGAAGTCCCGCTGCAGCTTCAATTTACATACAGTGTTTCACAGCTGCGGATTCTCCGTGGTGTCTGTTCTTTCGGAAGAACAGACATCATGAATTCATATAATTGATACGCCTAGGTGGGCAATGGATCCACCTTCTTCAGTGGGGATGCACAAACTCGTCCGACGTCGAGTGGAAATCTCAGACTAGCAGACAGTGAGTAAAAAGGACCGGGATTGCGGATGGGTAGCCGTCGTTGGGATTTGGATCGGCCGTGACGCGTTGCGGGGTAGTCCACGCAGAAGCTGTAACGCTGTCTGCCGGATTGTGCAATGGTTAACGCAACTACCTAGTAAGCAGGAGATTCTGGGTTCGAATCCAAGTCGGGTACAGTCTTTCGTTCGTCGCCGCTGATTCTAAGTAATGTCCCGCTGCAGCTGACAGCAGTAATCCCCTTCAGTTTACGTATAAGGTTTATACTTGTTTCATCCTTATCGTAGCACACGCAGTGTTTACGATAGTAAACCGCCCTCATCACTTTTTGTAGTTCATTCAGATCAGGTAAGTCTTGGCTTTAAGAGTTGTCTTTAAGTCTTGTCTTTAAATACTACGCATTAAATATTACATAGAATTAGAAGGTTACATACAAGAATCAATGGTTTTATATAATAAGGTAGCTTCATTTTTCTTAATATTCTTGAGCTGGGAAAATTAGCCCTATTTTAATTGATTTACATATTTTCCCTTAATTATAGGCGTTCAGGGAAAGCAAATCGAAATATTCTATGGCCCTTGCATCTTCCAACATAGACAGGACACAGCAATATTCAACAACACAGGAAGGAGATCTACTATCTACAGGTAACTGTGGCATTTGAACGAAGAAAAAGTGTGAGATTCTCTGAACAGATTTCGTCTGAAATTCATCATATCATAAGCAAGCAAACATTTCGTTTTGCCTGATGGTTTCAAGTACTCTTATAATGCTATCTACGTGTATTTGTGTTAACTATTGAACAATTCTTCTTTAAATATACGTCGTTTCCCGGTTTAAAAGTTTCATCTTGTATGTTTTACTCTTGCCTTGGTACACAAGGCTGCTCCATTTCTGCCTTGCCTTTCTTATGATATTGCTTTCGCTGGAGTTAGTTCCTTAGTTCTTGTACTTCCCATATATTTTATCAACAGTTATGTTCAGGTAGCATATTGATAAAATTCTTGAACTTCTTGCGTATTTTTATCAGTAATTATGTTCTGGTAGCATGTTGACGTAAAGTTTTGATTCTGTTATTTACATTTCTTATCATCCTTTATTACGACCAGCGTACATACCCAGACAGCCATATTGCAGAGGTAGGTGTGTTCACTTGTACGATTCCTATTTGATACTCATACCTCGTGTGATGTGCCTTATAGTAAATTACCTTTCAACTCATTAGTTATGGTATTATGTCTTTCCTTTACTTCGTAAATACATTCACATACTTCAATCTCCAAAAGAGTCACCCGTTCTACATATATAAAAAATGGTTCAAATGGCTCTCAGCACTATGGGACTTAACTTCTGAGGTCATCAGTCCCCTAGAACTTAGAACTACTTAAACCTAACTAACCTAAGGACATCACACACATCCACGCCCGAGGCAGGATTCGAACCTGCGACCGTACCGGTCGCGCGGTTCCAGACTGTAGTGCCTAGAACCGCTCGGCAACCCCGGCCGGCTCTACATATATACTGGTACTTATACATTCATAAGCACAGCATTCGAAATATGGTGGGGCTCATCTCCAAAGTACCTACCATCCTAACATTCCTCTGTTTAGTCAGGTCGTGGCTTTGTATCATTCCTTAGAAAATATCTTTATCACTAATTAAACTGCTAAGTACGTAACCGCTCATGGGTCAGCTCGCATTACATTCGCCATTTAAGAACTTAGTCACATTGGCTCAGTACGTGGGAGTACTCTCTTTTCATTAAGTTTCACACTCGGCAGGGTCAAATTCTTCAAGTATTCTTATCTTCTAAACCTTTTGTTAGTGAGCACACATTTGTTTATTTCAGTAGGAGCACAATTATGTTATCCTAGTTTCATTACGTACCTAACACTTGTTATTTTTATGTTTGCTGTATTCTGTATATCACTTCCCATGTAAAATTTTGTTATCTAATGCCATCATACATAACCTTGTGGGTATTCTTTTAAAGCACTGTGCACGGTTTTCAGTTCTTTTTCATATAGTGCGTTGTTGTTGTTGTGGTCTTCAGTCCTGAGACTGGTTTGATGCAGCTCTCCATGCTACTCTACCCTGTGCAAGCTTTTTCATCTCCCAGTACCTACAGCAACCTACATCCTTCTGAATCTGCTTACTGTATTCATCTCTTGGTCTCCCTCTACGATTTTTACCCTCCACGCTGCCCTCCAATACTAAATTGGTGATCCCTTGATGCCTCAGAACATGTCCTACCAACCGATCCCTTCTTCTGGTCAAGTTGTGCCACAAACTTCTCTTCTCCCCAATCCTATTCAATACTTCCTCATTAGTTATGTGATCTACCCATCTAACCTTCAGCATTCTTCTGTAGCACCACATTTCGAAAGCTTCTATTCTCTTCTTGTCCAAACTATTTATCGTCCATGTTTCACTTCCATACATGGCTACACTCCATACGAATACTTTCAGAAATGACTTTCTGACACTTAAATCTATACTCGATGTTAACAAATTTCTCTTCTTCAGAAACGCTTTCCTTGCCATTGCCAGCCTACATTTTATATCCTCTCTACTTCGACCATCATCAGTTATTTTGCTCCCCAAATAGCAAACCTCCTTTACTTCTTTAAGTGCCTCATTTCCTAATCTCTCAGCATCACCCGACTTAATTAGACTACATTCCATTATCCTTGTTTTGCTTTTGTTGATGTTCATCTTATATCCTCCTTTCAAGACACTGTCCATTCCATTCAACTGCTCTTCCAAGTCCTTTGCTGTCTCTGACAGAATTACAATGTCATCGGCGAACCTCAAAGTTTTTATTTCTTCTCCATGAATTTTAATACCTACTCCTAATTTTTCTTTTGTTTCCTTTACTGCTTGCTCAATATACAGATTGAACAACATCGGGGAGAGGCTACAACCCTGTCTTACTCCCTTCCCAACCACTGCTTCCCTTTCATGTCCCTCGACTCTTATAACTGCCATCTGGTTTCTGTACAAATTGTAAATAGCCTTTCGCTCCCTGTATTTTACCCCTGCCACCTTTAGAATTTGAAAGAGAGTATTCCAGTCAACATTGTCAAAAGCTTTCTCTAAGTCTACAAATGCTAGAAACGTAGGTTTGCCTTTCCTTAATCTTTCTTCTAAGATAAGTCGTAAGGTCAGTATTGCCTCACGTGTTCCAGTGTTTCTACGGAATCCAAACTGATCTTCCCCGAGGTTGGCTTCTACTAGTTTTTCCATTCGTCTCTAAAGAATTCGTGTTAGTATTTTGCAGTTGTGACTTATTAAGCTGATAGTTCGGTAATTTTCACATCTGTCAACACCTGCTTTCTTTGGGATTGGAATTATTATATTCTTCTTGAAGTCTGAGGGTATTTCGCCTGTTTCATACATCTTGCTCACCAGATGGTAGAGTTTTGTCAGGACTGGCTCTCCCACGGCCGTCAGTAGTTCCAATGGAATATTGTCTACTCCGGGAGCCTTGTTTCGACTCAGGTCTTTCAGTGCTCTGTCAAACTCTTCACGCAGTATCATATCTCCCAGTTCATCTTCAACTACATCCCCTTCCATTTCCATAATATTGTCCTCAAGTACATCGCCCTTGTATAGTCCCTCTAAATACTCCTTCCACCTTTCTGCTTTCCCTTCTTTGCTTAGAACTGGGTTTCCATCTGAGCTCTTGATGTTCATACAAGTGGTTTTCTTATCTCCAAAGGTCTCTTTAATTTTCCTGTAGGCAGTATCTATCTTACCCCTAGTGAGATAAGCCTCTACATCCTTACATTTGTCCTCTAGCCATCCCTGCTTAGCCATTTTGCACTTCCTGTCGATCTCATTTTTGAGACGTTTGTATTCCTTTTTGCCTGTTTCACTTACTGCATTTTTATATTTTCTCCTTTCATCAATTAAATTCAGTATTTCTTCTGTGACCCAAGGATTTCTACTAGCCCTCGTCTTTTTACCTACTTGATCCTCTGCTGCCTTCACTACTTCATCCCTCAAAGCTACCCATTCTTCTTCTACTGTATTTATTTCCCCCATTCCTGTCAATTGCTCCCTTATGCTCCCCCTGAATCTCTGTACAACCTCTGGTTCTTTTAGTTTATCCAGGTCCCATCTCTTTAAATTCCCACCTTTTTGCAGTTTCTTCAGTTTTAATCTACAGGTCATAACCAATAGATTGTGGTCAGAGTCCACATCTGCCCCTGGAAATGTCTTACAATTTAAAACCTGGTTCCTAAATCTCTGTCTTACCATTATATAATCTATCTGATAACTTTTAGTATCTCCAGGGTTCTTCCATGTATACAACCTTCTTTCATGATTCTTAAACCAAGTGTTAGTTATGATTATGTTGTGCTCTGTGCAAAATTCTACAAGGCGGCTTCCTCTTTCATTTCTGTCCCCCAATCCATATTCACCTACTATGTTTCCTTCTCTCCCTTTTCCTACACTCGAATTCCAGTCACCCATGACTATTAAATTTTCGTCTCCCTTCACAATCTGAATAATTTCTTTTATTTCATCATACATTTCTTCAATTTCTTCGTCATCTGCAGAGCTAGTTGGCATATAAACTTGTACTACTGTAGTAGGTGTGGGCTTCGTATCTATCTTGGCCACAATAATGCGTTCACTATGCTGTTTGTAGTAGCTTACCCGCATTCCTGTTTTCCTATTCATTATTAAACCTACTCCTGCATTACCCCTATTTGATTTTGTGTTTAAAACCCTGTAGTCACCTGACCAGAAGTCTTGTTCCTCCTGCCACCGAACTTCACTAATTTCCACTATATCTAACTTCAACCTATTTATTTCCCTTTTTAAATTTTCCAACCTACCTGCCCGATTAAGGGATCTGACATTCCACGCTCCGATCCGTAGAACGCCAGTTTTCTTTCTCCTGATAACGACATCCTCTTGAGTAGTCCCCGCCCGGAGATCCGAATGGGGGACTATTTTACCTCCGGAATATTTTACCCAAGAGGACGCCATCATCATGTAATCATACAGTAAAGCTGCATGCCCTCGGGAAAAGTTACGGCTGTAGTTTCCCCTTGCTTTCAGCCGTTCGCATTACCAGCACAGCAAGGCCGTTTTGGTTATTGTTACAAGGCCAGATCAGTCAATCATCCAGACTGTTGCCCTTGCAACTACTGAAAAGGCTGCTGCCCCTTTTCAGGAACCACTCGTTTGTCTGGCCTCTCAACAGATACCCCTCCGTTGTGGTTGCACCTACGGTACGGCTATCTGTATCGCTGAGGCACGCAAGCCTCCCCACCAACGGCAAGGTCCATGGTTCATGGGGGGGGATATAGTGCGTAGCTTTGATCTATAGTTACCTTACACGACACGTAACGCCAGCCTGAACCCCCAGTACACGTACAGTCATGCTCAAAAGTATCCGAACGACCTGAAGTGCATTTCGCCTGGTTCCCATGCAACCCACGTAACACAGCTGTCTAGCAGGTCCTCTAATCGCTCCTTGGTACAGTCGTTTGACTATTGAAAATGGTTACAACAAGTCACCACTACAAAGCTGTGCTCTGTATCGCAATAACTCAAGATGTAAAGTAATACCACGATACTACAAAGATCAGCGAACACCTTATCATAGATAAGACTGTGCTTAAAGATTATAAGCTCACATTTATTGCAATAAATGACATACCTGAAATGTTACCACTCTCATTATTACGTCAGATAGCTAATGCAAGTAGTAAGTTCGTCGTATGCATGATTTCCTCTTCAAAGTAACATACCATACTTGTTATTTAACACAAAATGACATCAAAATATTATATTATTCACCAGCAGCTAGTTGAGAATATGTATGAACTTCAAATGACACGACGAACCGACTCGTTCTGCATATGGATTCAAACCCAGGCCATGCAGACTAAGATTTCGTGACTGACGGAAACTAACAGTCATTCCTGACTAGGCATACAGAGAGTGATATACCTCGATTTTAGACAGTATCAGTTAGATAATATCAACTTTAAATTACATAACGTAAACATTTTTAACGGACGCGAATTCCTACCCAGCATCTATTGTCCCTATGAACGAACTACGGGAGATGTTAAATATTGCTTCTTCACATGTAACTTACTTGAAAAACCGTGACGTGAAGTTTTGTGTTGGACAGGGATTCGAACCGAGAACCTAATGGGATTGTTATCGAAGCACAATGAACTGTGACATATCGGATTTTCTCGGCAGTACCTAGATGTTTTAACTGAAATAACGAGACGAAACATTAATTTTTTCCTTACCAGGACTGCAAGATGGCACTTATCGCTTTTATATTCTAGACACAACGAACGTTAAATATGGGTTTGTTACACCAGCAGTGACATGTGAGCATGTTTGAACTAGAAATAATGTGACGAAGAGTTCAGTGCTGACAGGAAATCGAACCCCACACATGTCGATGTTGACCAAGCACAAAGAGACTTCAGCTACCGAATTTTTCTCCAGCAGCAGCTCGGAATCTACATCTACATCTACATTTATACTCCGCAAGCCACCCAACGGTGTGTGGCGGAGGGCACTTTACGTGCCACTGTCATTACCTCCCTTTCCTGTTCCAGTCGCGTATGGTTCGCGGGAAGAACGACTGTCTGAAAGCCTCCGTGCGCGCTCTAATCTCTCTGATTTTACATTCGTGATCTCCTCGGGAGGTATAAGTAGGGGGAAGCAATATATTCGATACCTCATCCAGAAACGCACCCTCTCGAAACCTGGCGAGCAAGCTACATCGCGATGCAGAGCGCCTCTCTTGCAGAGTCTGCCACTTGAGTTTGCTAAACATCTCCGTAACGCTATCACGGTTACCAAATAACTCTGTGACGAAACGCGCCGCTCTTCTTTGGATCTTCTCTATCTCCTCCGTCAACCCGATCTGGTACGGATCCCACACTGATGAGCAATACTCAAGTATAGGTCGAACGAGTGTTTTGTAAGCCACCTCCTTTGTTGATGGACTACATTTTCTAAGGACTCTCCCAATGAATCTCAACCTGGTACCCGCTTTACCAACAATTAATTTTATATGATCGTTCCACTTCAAATCGTTCCGCACGCATACTCCCAGATATTTTACAGAAGTGTTTGTTCCGCTATCATATAATCATACAATAAAGGATCCTTCTTTCTATGTATTCGCAATACATTACATTTGTCTATGTTAAGGGTCAGTTGCTACTCCCTGCACCAAGTGCCTATCCGCTGCAGATCTTCCTGCATTTCGCTACAATTTTCTAATGCTGCAACTTCTCTGTATACCACAGCATCATCCGTGAAAAGCCGCATGGGACTTCCGACACTATCTACTAGGTCATTTATATATATTGTGAAAAGCAATGGTCCCATAACACTCCCCTGTGGCACGCCAGAGGTTACTTTAACGTCTGTAGACGTCTCTCCATTGATAACAACATGCTGTGTTCCGTTTGCTAAAAACTCTTCAATCCAGCCACACAGCTGGTCTGATATTCCGTAGGCTCTTACTTTGTTTATCAGGCGACAGTGCGGAACTGTATCGAACGCCTTCCGGAAGTCAAGAAAAATAGCATCTACCTGGGAGACGGTATCTAATATTTTCTGGGTCTCATGAACAAATAAAGCGAGTTGGGTCTCACACGATCGCTGTTTCCTGAATCCATGTTGATTCCTACATAGTAGATTCTGTGTTTCCAAAAACGACATGATACTCGAGCAAAAAACATGTTCTAAAATTCTACAACAGATCGACGTCAGAGATATAGGTCTATAGTTTTGCGCATCTGCTCGACGACCCTTCTTGAAGACTGGGACTACCTGTGCTCTTTCCCAATCATTTGGAACCTTCCGTTCCTCTAGAGACTTGCGGTACACGGCTGTTAGAAGGGGGGCAAGTTCTTTCGCGTACTCTGTGTGGAATCGAATTGGTATCCCGTCAGGTCCAGTGGACTGTCCTCTGTTGAGTGATTCCAGTTGCTTTTCTATTCCTTGCACACTTATTTCGATGTCAGCCATTTTTTCGTTTGTGCGAGGATTTAGAGAAGGAACTGCAGTGCGGTCTTCCTCTATGAAACAGCTTTGGAAAAAGGTGTTTAGTATTTCAGCTTTACGCGTGTCATCCTCTGTTTCAATGCCATCATCATCCCGGAGTGTCTGGATATGCTGTTTCGAGCCACTTACTGATTTAACGTAAGACCAGAACATCCTAGGATTTTCTGTCAAGTCGGTACATAGAATTTTACTTTCGAATTCACTGAACGCTTCACGCATAGCCCTCCTTACGCTAACTTTGACATCGTTTAGCTTCTGTTTGTCTGAGAGGTTTTGGCTGCGTTTAAACTTAGAGTGAGCTCTCTTTGCTTTCGCAGTAGTTTCCTAACTTTGCTGTTGTACCACGGTGGGTTTTTCCGTCCCTCACAGTTTTACTCGGCACGTACCTGTCTAAAACGCATTTTACGATTGTCTTGAACTTTCTCCATAAACACTCAACATTGTCAGTGTCGGAACAGAAATTTTCGTTTTGATCTGTTAGGTAGTCTGAAATCTGCCTTCTATTACTCTTGCTAAACAGATAAACCTTCCTTCCTTTTTTTATATTCCTACTAACTTCCATATTCAGGGATGCTGCAACGGCCTTATGATCACTGATTCCCTGTTCTGTGCATACAGAGTCGAAAAGTTCGGGTCTGCTTGTTATCAGTAGGTCCAAGATGTTATCTCCACGAGTCGGTTCTCTGTTTAATTGCTCGAGGTAATTTTTTGATAGTGCACTCAGTATAATGTCACTCGATGCTCTGTCTCTACCACCCGTCCTAAACATCTGAGTGTCCCAGTCTATATCTGGTAAATTGAAATCTCCACCTAAGACTATAACATGCTGAGAAAATTTATGTGAAATGTATTCCAAATTTTCTCTCAGTTGTTCTGCCACTGATGCTGCTGAGTGGGGAGGTCGGTAAAAGGAGCCAATTATTAACCTAGCTCGGTTGTTGAGTGTAACCTCCACCCATAATAATTCACAGGAACTATCCACTTCTATTTCACTACAGGATAAACTACTACTAACAGCGACGAACACTCCTCCACCGGTTGCATACAATCTATCCTTTCTAAACACCGTCTGTACCTTTGTAAAAATTTCGGCAGAATTTATCTCTGGCTTCAGCCAGCTTTCTGTACCTATAACGATTTCAGCTTCGGTGCTTTCTATCAGCGCTTGAAGTTCCGGTACTTTACCAACGCAGCTTCGACAGTTTACAATTACAATACCGATTGCTGCTAGGTCCCCGCATGTCCTGACTTTGCCCTGCACCCGTTGAGGCTGTTGCCCTTTCTGTACTTGCCCAAGGCCATCTAACCTAAAAAACCGCCCAGCCCACGCCACACAACCCCTGCTACCCGTGTAGCCGCTTGTTGCGTGTAGTGGACTCCTGACCTATCCAGCGGAACCCGAAACCCCACCATCCTTGAACTCACAGAGTCCTCTCAAATAGTGTTGTGTCTCACTGGGAATCAAAAACGTGAGATATCGTTAGTGTTGACAACGAATGAAAATACATTAAAAATAAAAATTATTAACCACCAGCAGATAGGTGTTCTCATGCTAGAGCTTGAAAATACATAATGAAAACTTCAGTGCCGGGCCAAGATTCAAACTCATTCACGCGCAATATGTGGAGATGTTGAGGAACCTGCAGTTTTGAACAAACAACAAATTGTAGTCGAGCTGTATTGTCACGAAAGGATCAAATTCCGTGTTAAGGGCGGTCTGAGATGCATCCCAGTTAAGAACCAATTTTATCGACATACAGAAACTCAAATAAAAGATGGAATATGTGTCCTGTGACCATACATAGCGTTTTTTTCGTCACTAGAAATAAATAACTAGTATAAAAAAGGTTACTGGTGATAGACTTCCCACATTTCGCCACTCCTGACTTTACTGTGGCTCAACCTAACGTCTACTCGGTAGAGAAGGAATATCATGTTTAAGGTGAATTTCAGACCACATGGCATTTTATCTTCTTCACTTGGCGTAGCCAGAAGAGAATAGAATCTGTCTCTCCCTGTTAAAAATTATCAGCAGAAGTCGGTCTCAAACGCGGACCACCATAGGAACTCACCATCAAACCAACAGACCACCAAATCCTCTTCCTGGAAGCATATGTTTCTTTCATAACACTGTTGCTGCACACTCTATGAGATTTCTGACACACAGGCTCCATGTAGTTGTTTGCATCATGCTCATTACATTCATTTACTTGGTTGACCGAATCGCCACGAACTACCTGCCTCGGCTACCCAGTACGTACATTCCACTCTATTTTGTAACCACCGAAAAAAATTCACGTAACTGCCACCTACACAAAACTGCCAACAGTGTAGGATGCAGAAATTTAAACAGGAGGTGTTCATTTCCATTGGAGCTACTCTGTAGCGCTTTCTGTTTGATGAAAACGTCGTGCAGTGCAAAAGAAAAGCTGTAACTGTCTGTCTCTCAGAAGTCTAGATCCGGTCATATGCATTATCTCACGGCACTGTGGAATGCGAACGTGCTGGACGAACTTTTGTTGAATTCTGGAGATGCTGTAGCTTAATGACAGCTAACAGTGTAACGGTAAGCCTCGCGCACGGTAGTTCAGATGTCCTGAGTTCTATTACATGCGCTGCTACATTTTTTTTTTTAAACGCAATTCTGCTGTCTGCTGAAGTTATCAGTTTAATGGAACTTTGAAAATAATTCCCTTCACTTCTCAAGCCATAATAGCCGCTTGTGGAAATAGGGCTAACTTCTGCGACATTTTGTTCTTTTCAGGTTTAATAGACGGCCAGGCAGCAGATGCATCTCGAAGCTTTCGTATTATGTATGGGGAGAGCACATCATGCCAAAATAGTCAGAAAAGTATTTTCTACATTAACTGTCGTCTGGCAGTGGCATTTTATTCTTCGTCAAATCTTGTTTGACAGCTTTACCTCAGAACAACTTTTCTACATGCATGTAATCAATAAACTGCATGTGCATTGTCAGACTGTTGTAGGTAACATCAGAGAATTCGCATATATCATTGATGATTAATTTCTCTCTCAAGTTTAGTATTGTTTTAACAACACTAAAAGAACTCTTACAAAAATTGTGCACTGTATTATGGGAAATGAAATAAAACTACCCACGATAACCTTACGACGAACGTCTGTTTTAATAAAACTGAGTATCTGTACACAAGCGTGCCTCTATTGGCACGAATTAGTAAAATACTACTCACTTAGATTTCGATTGGGTCTGTGTTTAATTGGTATGCTGTGTCATACAGGTATGCAAATGTGGCATTTCATAAATAAAGTTATGTATTCCTAGAAACCCAAAATTTGCTTGTCGGCAGCGGAAAGAAGCGTTACCTGCTGTGCAGCATTGTAAGTTTTTCACCATTGCACTACGGCCTGAAAGTATTTTCTTCGGATTCCCTTATCGATGTTTGATCTGACTGCTTGTAGCTCTTTCACACAAGGGATAAAAACGTTGCAGTCAGCGAGACTGGAACAGAGAACCGTATCAGATGCTTTTTCTCAGGTCAGCACGTCACAATAGAGCTGGCGAAGAGATATGTATTCTGCCTTCCTCTTAGAGGTCAATAGTGGCTAGAACTCGTAAACTGCTATTTAAAGAACGAGATTAGTTGCGATTTCAACGTGCAACGACTTTCCTGGGCTGAAAACCGTAAATTCACAATCTCTTGTTACACCTCAAGCGATAATAACTCAGATTATTCAATGGAAATGACAGGAGAAATCACTTGAACTTTGAGGCTTAATTACGTGCACACCAGGAAGTAACTCGTCGATCACAGAGTTGCCAAACATACCTTGCGTCGTTGCCAAATCTCAGTTACAGTACCAGCAGGAAGAAGACGAACCGATGTGATCCTACAGTGGGCTGGGAAGTGACCATAGCTGGCGTCTCAAAGACGCGGCTGCTACAGCCTGGAATACGTAATGCGTCTGATTGGCATTTCTGTAACTAGGTTTAGGGACTTCAGCGTAGTTACTAATAATGCTCAGAACTGACTGTAAACTAAGCATCATAAATCAGTAACTCTCATAGTTGTTTTAATATTTCTCTTGTAACTGTACTCAAAACTAAGAAACTCATTCACCGACATTTTCGTGCCTCGCCGATAGTCGAGTACACCAAACAAATAAAAATAATAAACAATGTGTGTATGTGTATGTGTGTGTGTGTGTGTGTGTGTGTGTGTGTGTGTGTGTGTGACAGAGAGAGAGAGAGAGAGAGAGAGATAGTTAGATAAAAATAAAGAATAATGAGAGAGAAGGTAAAAAATTGTTGTAAAGAAATTTAATACTGGTATGTAAAGAAATCTTTCATTAAAATGAGGCATTCCACATCATTACGAAATACCGTATTCATGATCTATGGAACAAGTATTAATCTAGTCTAATCATATCATACTGCTGACTAGCCGTGAAGGGTCATGAATTAGAGAAATTTTCGCCAATATCGCTAATCAAATATAAAGTTGAAAATAAAAGACGACAGTTTTTGTAATAAACCGGGACTCCTATCACAAGCCGGAGTGGCCGAGCAGTTCTATGCACTCCAGTCTGGAACTGCGTGACCGCTACGGTCGCAGATTGGAATCCTGCCTCAAGCGTGGATGTGTGTGATGTCCTTAGGTTAGTTAGGTTTAAGTAGTTCTAAGTTCTCGGGGACTGATGACCACAGCAGTTAGGTCCCATAGTGCTCAGAGCCATTTGAACCATTTGTATTGGTTATTTTGTTAATTGTCTGTAATGCAGTAAACATCCTTCATTACTGATTTGTTATTACTACCATTTTTATTGTTATTCGTCACCTCAGAACAGGTTTCCTATCACTCATTGCTTCGGATGCACGTAACGAATGGATCAGGAAGAATGGAATGCAGGATGTTTCGTCACGGAGAATATACACATTTAACTCGGCGTCTTGTGTTCCGGGTAGTAAGAAAATCTCAATAAGAGAAGGCTAGAATGGGATGCCGGTAATGCAGGCAATAATACCCAACTATTTTTGTCGACTTAACACTATGACGACAGACAAATTGGCGTCTCACAGTATTTTGATTATAATTCGTTAGCCTTCTTGCGACCTCGTTTTAATACCTCGTGGGAGTAGGCATACTATTTTGCTTTTTGAACACCAAACAATAACACACAAAGATAGTAGATGGAAGGGTACAAATAAACAATCAGACTCATGGGTGTGGATCCATTAACATTACGAAAACATTACGAAAGCAATGAATATACTGGTTAGTATACATTATTTGTATATATCTGAAGATGAAAAAGCGCAGATCTGCACACTGCCCGAATCTGCACTTTAGTTTCTGTCTTAATAGGCATAATTTTTAGTTTCTTCTCTTCTGAATTTTGAAAGGAATTGATTATTATGTGGTACAGAATAATTAGTTAACTGTGTTTCTTACAGCTTCCATTCGCACCAACATTTTTATACATTCTCGTGCAATTCATGAAATTCTACTTGTATGATCACAAGACTACACATAGATGCAATCGATTTCGAGGTGCAAATTGTTTTTATCTTACTTTTCGTGACAGGTGGGCAAAGTTGATTTCCAAAGACTTTTTATTGTACTGAAATAATCTTTTGTCACAAAGAAACAAGGTAAGTGTTCTATTCATATATATTTTGTGGGAAACTGTAATCGTGATAGAAGATTATACACCTGAATATTTGACACAACTGGTAGGAGAAAACGCTACATATTAACCAAACCCCGCGCCTCCTCTTCGTATCCTCCTATGACACAAGCATGGGATTCTCCTCGCATACTGCTACAGAGCTGTTCCTAGCACAGCTGAGAACTGTCAACATCGTCACAAACATTTGGCAACACTGTGACAGTGCAATCACTTCCGTGTACAGCATTGAATTGACTCGCTAAATTCACTTGATATTCCCTTTCCATTTGAATAACTCATGCTATATAATCCTCATGTAAACTAAGACAGGATGTGATGCTTTAATTATAGAGCACTGGATCAGAAACAATGAAATTAATTCTGTACCACATTGATGTATTGCATACTAATGTAATAAAATACTCATCAAATAAAAACGGTTTTGTGTCTCCGTTTCTATCGAGTATGAAACACAAATCGTAGACAGATTTTATGGGACACCACTCAACATTAAAGCATTTTACACCGTCGAGAGTGAAGAGTGGAGCAGACATTGCCGGCAGAAGGCGGGGCAGCGCAGTTTCTCAGCCGCCGCCAGTTGGCAGCAAAAGGGTCCCAGAGAACTCAGACGCAAGCAGTGTTCAGAGGCAGATGGTCGGCCAAGAAATCTCTCGCTAAAATATTGTTGAACCAAACTGTTATTACCAATGTGACAGAAAGCGAAATATATTGTAGATTCGTTTGAATTACACTCACAACTTCAGCACTGAGAGGAAATGGCCGATAAAAATTTTGTCGAGGTGTGCTTTTACTTCCCAGAAGCTGTAGTAGCTAGTCGTGCGTTCTATCTCAAGACAGCGGTCGAAGTCAAGAGTTATGTACTCCGACTGCAGCCAATAGTGACTCCAGGAAGGGCCACAGTCTACAATGTTGCCAGATCGAGCATAGCGCCGGACATAGAATTCTGAGGGGAGCACGATTGCTTTGTCCACCTTATGTGAACGACTCGGCATCAGTTTTTTTTTTCTCTAAGACTGATTCTACAACACATATTGCACGCTTTACAGAAGAATTAAAAAAACAAAATTAGTTTATGAGAGCAATGTTAACTATAGCGTTTGAAGTATTCATTTTGTGTGTGTCAACGCCATCCAGTGCCCACCCAAGGAAGACAATGATACACAGTCTAGCTTCAATATTATAAATACGGCTCAGTTTGTGGATGAACTCAGACTTAGGTTGATAATCACTTTGAATATGTAGCAGTGCTGTACCCACTGGTGTTAAACTCGTTTTTTCAGCCGATGATTCCCACAGCTACAGGAACACTACTAGTGGTACCTTTTAGACAAAATACTTACGCAGTGCTATCAGATGAAAAGATCAACCTGACACAAACTGTGGGAAGTTCGTTTTACAACCTTCGTACTTGGATAAAGAGCTTTTCTTATTTGAGATATCTGTGAACGTTGCTGCTTAAGACGATGTAAAAAAAACTAAATTCCTTCAGCTACGCCAGTGTTTAAAGAAATTGTCCTAACTGCACTAAATCGTGGCTTGTGAATCGTTTATCGGCTGTAATCTGCCGCATGTCGCTGGTTGGAAGGCGAAAAGCTTACTGACAAATTTCACAGAAGAAAAAGGGGGACGAAATGTCTCCCACTGGAAGGTCATGTTGTTTTATTTAAATGATTACAAAATCAGCTAAAACGAACAGTGAGACTGTCAGTATAAGCACATTACTGTTGTCAGTATGATTTTGCACCTCCCAGGGCCTGTAATGATAAAGGACCCGTTTAGGTCGGCCATATTTTTGTATACTGAAGTGGAAGAGAGAATACCACTAAATTCTACAATCCATATGTATTGCGTACACACAGAAATTACTGTTACAGTGTACTTATGGAGCCCAATGAGTGAATTACATATTTTCTGGTGAGAAAGAGCACTGGCAAACAACCTTCGCTACGTTAGGTTACTTAAACTGGTGTCACTGTTAGCTAGAATTTATGGTTCAAATGGTTCAAATGGCTCTGAGCACTATGGGACTTAACTTCTATGGTCATCAGTCCCCTAGAACTTAGAACTACTTAAACCTAACTAACCTAAGGACATCACACAACACCCAGCCATCACGAGGCAGAGAAAATCCCTGACCCCGCCGGGAATCGAACCCGGGAATAGAATTTATGGTCAGAGACTAAGTGTAAGGACAATGAGTCGGATGCGGGTTTTGCAATTGTGAAATACTTTCCTACATTACAGAAGCGAAAATTAAATTTGAACTAATATTGCGAAAATTTTGAACTTGGATAGCTTAGAATGAAAATCTTTCTGCTTATTGCAAAGGAAAACAATTAATTTTCTAAAACATTCTCTGTCATACACAACTTGAAACAGGTCACGTCGACCAAATCATATGGAAGAACTGACACAGGCGTATATTGGAAGGCAATAAGATCCCTTGGCTTTTGGTTTGGCAGTATTCGACAGCCATTTCTAGGCGCAAGTAAATGAAGAAAGGCAGCGCGTTTTTGTTATCAGGTAACTTCATCAATTACTTTACTTTTTAATGTAATCTACGGGTAATTGCTAATGTTTGATATTAACATGAAAAGGATTCCGTAGACAGGGAAAGAACCTGTTCTTGGGCAACTACTTCTACAATGACCAAAAGGCCTTAAATGATCTTCAAGCACATGTGCTCCAGCACAAGGTATGAAGAAAATGATAGTAATAATGAGGGTAATAATCGAATTATGCGGTAACTTCACACTTCACAGTGGATTTTCTCAAACAAAGAAATTTCCTTAATTAGTGAAAATTTCAAAATGGCTTCACATCGAGGCTATGATGCCTAGAAGAGTCTTTACACTCCGCTGATGTGAGAATAGCATAATCTCTGGGTCAGAAGATTGCTTCTACTTAACCATTCAAAAGACTCGCATTTTTTCCACTGTGACTAATTTTGTAAGCCAAGCACGTCATCCGTTACAGCACACTCATGGGGTTGGGAAATGTGGCCACAATGGTCTGGTGGAAAGAACTATCCCAAGTCCAATGAGTGGGTTCAGGCATTTACTTTTAAGAGGCACAAACAGACTTACTTTACCACTGGTAACGCCAACAGAAAGACGTTATAATCAAGAATCCGCATTAAACGTCACGTTCATTCATTCCTAACCGGACATAGCCAGTTTACTTTGGGAAATGACATAGGTGGAGGTTCGAGTCCTCCCTCGGCCATGGGTGTGTGTGTTTGTCGTTAGAATAATTTAGGTTAAGTAGAGTGTAAGCTTAGGGACTGATGACCTTAGCAATTAAATCCCATAAGATTTCACACACATTTGAGCATTTTTTTTTGACATAGGTGAGATCATGCTAAACAGAAATACTGTCGCCAGTAAACTAATTTACATTAGAAAAATTTATTTTATTTGATGAACCGATAGCCATTTAAAAGAACAGGGCTCTTATTTTACTTGTACTTGATTGAACTAGAGACGTTGTAAAATTTGGTGCTGGACTGTGATTCGAATTCGTATCTCTTCTTTCGAGGATCTGAATCTCTTGGAACAGTATAGTTCAATCATTTAGTTCCTTTTTCCAAGAATTCAATCTTTTCTAGTACTCCTGCGAAGGTAAGTATGTGGGTCCGATTCCTGATCCAGTACAAAAATATACATTATTTCATTTCAAGCCCTATCACGTGCACACCGGCCTGCTAGTGAAAAGTAACGTGCATCTTTAATGTCTGTTCATGTGTTGCCAGCGATTTCTGGTCAAACAGGGACACATCTTACTGTTGGTGAGTAATCAATTCGTCCTTAAGCTACATTCGTGGACGATAAAAAGAACGATTGGAGTGCGGCTCGATTGTCGCTCAGGCACAAAAATTTGTATCCTTATTTTAGATTGATACACCTAGCAGCTGGTAAGAAAAACCAATACGCAACATTTTATTTTACTTAGTTACCAATCTAATTACGTGTTGGGTTCGTACCTCCGTCACAGAACTTCACATCATGTGTTTCACTTTTAAATGCGTACACACTTTGTTACTTCCGAATGGAGGTGTATCAGACATCTTTCGTGGTTAGTTAACAGGGATGAAAGGGGCTCGATAGGAGTCCCCGTTTTTTACAAAAACTGTCGCCTTTTATTTTCAACTTTATATTTGATTAGTGATATTGGCGAAAATTTCTGTAATTCATGACTCTTCACGGCTAGTCAGCAATATGATATGATTAGACTCGATTAATACTTGTTCCATAGATCATGAATACGATATTTCGTAATGATGTGGAATGCCTCATTTTAATGAAAGATTTCTTTACATACCAGTATTAAATTTCCTTACAACAATTTTTTACCTTCTCTCGCATTATTCTTTATTTTTATCTATCTCTCTCTCTCTCTCTCTCTCTCTCTCTCTCTCTGTCACACACACACACACACACACACACACACACACACACACACACACACATACACACATTCTTTATTATTTTTATTTGTTTGGTGTACTCGACTATCGGCGAGGCACGAAAATGTCGGTGAATGAGTTTCTTAGTTTTGAGTACAGTTAGAAGAGAAATATTAAAACAACTATGAGAGTTACTGATTTATGATGCTTAGTTTACAGTCAGTTCTGAGCATTATTAGTAACTACGCTGAAGTCCCTAAACCTAGTTACAGAAATGCCAATCAGACGCATTACGTATTCCAGGCTGTAGCAGCCGCATCTTTGAGACGCCAGCTTTGTTCACTTCCCAGCCCACTGTAGGATCTCATCGGTTCGTCTTCTTCCTGCTGGTACTGTATGTTTGGCAACTCTGTGATCGACGAGTTACTTCCTGGTGTGCACGTAATTAAGCCTCAAAGTTCAAGTGATTTCTCCTGTCATTTCCATTGAATAATCTGAGTTATTATCGCTTGAGGTGTAACAAAAGATTGTGAATTTACGGTTTTCAGCCCAGGAAAGTCGTTGCACGTTGAAATCGCAACTAATGTCGTTCTTTAAATAGTAGTTTACGAGTTCTAGCCACTATTGACCTCTAAGAGGAAGGCAGAATACATATCTCTTCACCAGCTCTGTGGTGACGTGCTGACCAGAGAAAAAGCATCTGATACGGTTCTCTGTTCCAGTCTCGCTGATTGCAACGTTTTTATCCCTTGTGTGAAAGAGCTACAAGCAGTCAGATCAAACATCGATAAGGGAATCCGAAGAAAATACTTTCAGGCCGTAGTGCAATGGTGAAAAACTTACAATGCTGCACAGCAGGTAACGCTTCTTTCCGCTGCCGACAAGCAAATTTTGGGTTTCTAGGAATACATAACTTTATTTATGAAATGCCACATTTGCATACCTGTATGACACAGCATACCAATTAAACACAGACCCAATCTAAATCTAAGTGAGTAGTATTTTACTAATTCGTGCCAATAGAGGCACGCTTGTGTACAGATACTCAGTTTCAGTAAAACAGACGTTCGTCGTAAGGTTATCATGGGTAGTTTTATTTCATGGTATGTTACTTTGAAGAGGAAATCATACATACGACGAACTTACTACGTGCATTAGCTATCTGATGTAATAATGAGAGTAGTAACATTTCAGGTATGTCATTTATTGCAATAAATGTGAGCTTACAAGCCCTAAGGACAGTCTTATCAGTTATAAGGTGATCGCTGATTTTTGTAGTATCGTGGTATTACTTTACATCTTGAGTTATTGCGATACAGAGCAGAGTTTGTAGTGGTGACTTGTTGTAACCATTTTCAATAGGCTAACGACTGTACCAAGGAGCGATTAGAGGACCTGCTAGACAGCTGCGTTATGTGTGTTGCATGCGAATCAGACGAAATGCAATTCAGATCGTTCATATACTTTTGAGCTCGACTGTACATACACGTTATTTTATTAATTTCAGATCTGGGCTCATGTCAGTACAGTTGCTTATTTCATAGGGTTTTGGTACTCGCCCGGTATTACGTTATCAGTGTGGTTTCTTTAATTAAACCATATCATTCTTTGCATACGCCTAGTTTTAGGACATGCATCATAGTTACCGCGCGTCTCCCACCTCTGTTCGTATACGTCAGAATTGCTTCTCCCCATCACGGCAATCACGTGCAGTAGGCTATAAAGAGTCTGTCACTTATAAACTCTGTTGTTGTCTTGTACTACGGCTGCTACAAGTAGCTTGATCAGTTGCTGTATATTTAATGGTCACTTATTAACTATGACATTAAACATCCATTAAAATAATCTTACCTTCGTGTTATCTGGCACTTACCTAAATCTTTTTGTGGTGGTCTTATTGCTCTGGTTAGGAGTATAACACGAGAAAGGATTGGAAATTATATATATACTGGCCATTAAAATTGCTACACCAAGAAGAAATGCAGATGATAAACGGGTATTCATTGGACAAATATATTATACTAGAACTGACATGTAATTACATTTCCACGCAATTTGGGTGCATAGATCCTGAGAAATCAGTACCCAGAACAACCACCTCTGGCCGTAATAACGGCCTCGATACACCTGGGCATTGAGTCAATTAGTGCTTGGATGACGTGTACAGGTACAGATGCCCATGCAGCTTCAACACGATACCTCAGTTCATCAAGAGTAGTGCCTGGCGTACTGTGACGAGCCAGTTGCTCGGCCACCATTGACCAGACGATTTCAAGTGGTGAGAGATCTGGAGAATGTGCTGGCCAGGCCACCAGTGGAACATTTTCTGTATCCAGAAAGGCCCATACAGGACCTGCAACATGCGGTTGTGCATTATCTTGCTAAAATGTAAGGTTTCGCAGGGATCCAATGAAGGGTAGAGCCATGGGTGGTAACACATCTGAAATGTAAGTCCACTGTTCAAAGTGCTGTCAATGCGAACAAGAGTTTGTAAGACGTCGTGATCCCCTGACCTTCAATGCTTACATGTTCCGCCCTCACAATCATATTCCGCACATCAAGACGCTTCATTCGAACCCAAACTCGATAAGACAAAGTCATTGTTGTATGAATTCATGTAAACTATATGCATTTGACAAGTGAGCACACCGTGGTTGAAATACTTGAGGCTGGCGTGCACACATACATTCCAGACACGACGGTCACAGAGGATTTTGGTTCGGGAGAGAGGCCGCACAACAGGACGCCAGGCCCTTCAGAGGACGACCCAGCCCATGTCGGCCGGTGACCGCCCGTAGCGGACAGCGTGGGCCCGAGTGAAAAGGGGAAACGACCCCGTGTTTGGCTTAAAAGCAAATTCTGCTAAATTGTGTGGGAGCGGAGAGCCTACGCATTCCTTACACAAAGCAGACAGTTTCAAAGATTTTCACAGGGAGACAGCAAACGCCAAACCCCAAAGCTATAGGTTTCCGGATTGGTCGCCTATCGTACACATTCTAAATATGCCCCAACAGCAGACACAGAATTTTGCGGAGTTACGAGTGCCACGAAAATGTTCCGTAACAGACGCAACTGTACCTGCAAACACAAGACATACACAACAGATGTAAGTAGGCTGTTTAGGTTTTTTCATTGGTAACGCCACCTCTGTATGAAAATCACTGGCTGTGCTGTGGGCAGTCTGTGTCTGCTTTGCATTGTTGTAATACTCGCCATTGTAGTGTTGGGCAGCGGCAGCTGGCTGTGAACAGCGCGTAGCGTTGCGCAGTTGGAGGTGAGCCGCCAGCAGTGGTGGATGTGGGGAGAGAGATGGCGGAGATTTGTAATTTGTCATGAACTGCTATATTTATATATGATGATATCAAGGTAAATACATTGTTTGTTCTCTACTAATATCTTTCATTTGCTAACTATCCCTATCAGTAGTTAGTGCCTTCCATAGTTTGAATCTTTTATTTAGCTGGCAGTAGTGGCGCTCGCTGTATTGCAGTAGCTTGAGCAGCGAAGATTTTTGTGAGGTAAGTGATTTGTGAAAGGTATAGTTTAATGTTAGTCAGGGCCATTCTTTTGTAGGGATTTTTGAAAGTCAGATTGCGTTGCGCTAACAAAATATTGTGTGTCAGGTTAAGCACAGTCGTGTATAATTGTTCAAAGGGGAAGTCTCACAGAGAGGGCAAAATGCGGAGATGTTTGCGCCACGTAATGGTTCAATGACAAACGCAACTGGTCCTCAACACAGACAGCATGGGTTATTGCAGTTATAAAACTTACAAACGCCACACCATAGCCCAGTAAAAAACGTAATTGGCCGAGCAGAAAACAATAGATCGAGAATACACAGTTCAGCAGAAGGTAGTGTTACAGGACAGGACGCGATCATGGAGACGTTACAAAAAATGAACGCTAGTATGACGAAACGGAATCAGGATATTAATAATATTAATACACAGATGACAAAACAGTATCAAGAATTGAAACAGGATAATCAGTAATTGAAACAGGATAATCAGGAATTGAAACAGGATAATCAGGCTGTTAAGACACAGATCCAACAGGTCAAAATTCAGATGGAAGAAGGGATCGCTAGAATTGATAGTCAGATCACTCAGATAAATAAAGATGAGAAAGAATCTAGAGAAAGAATTCAGGTACTAACGCAAGGTCAGCAGCAATTACGCACTGACGTCGACAAGGTCCAATTGGACATCGTAAACGTTGACAAAAAGGTGGAACGTTTTACGAAAAAAGCCACTCGCACAGCAATACAAATTTCGGAAGAACAAGAAATTCAAAGCAAGGTCGCAATGGTTGCACTGAAAAAGTATGATCAGCGGATTAATAAAATAGAACTGAAAAACAAAGATCAGTTTGAAAAGGCTTCGTACAGAGTTGATACAAACTATCGAAGAAAAGATCGAGACCGATTACACATGTAGCGAAACAACTGACGCGTCAAGCATTAATTCAGTACACGAACAAGCGCCGTCTAAGAAAGTTCAAGTAGAACCAAGGCTAGACGTAACACTCGCGCAGAAATCGAAACAGAAAATCTCGATTAAAGCAATACATGACATGCCACAGGACTAGGCACAGTACCCAGAAAAACTGAACACATACATTCAGGCGATACCAATCGAAAGACAGGCAACTGAACCAGTAAATCCCATGTCACAACATAATGGCAGCACAGGTACTATACCACGAACGACGAGAGTAGAAACACACGAACAACACTCTTGTTCACCAATGATACGATATGACGCGCATATGAGTCAGGAAAATGAAAATAGGCAGACAGGCAGTAGATTACCAGAGAATAAACACGACAACACAAGCAATGGCAGATTATTTGAGTCCAGGAATCAGCCACAAACCGGATTTATGAGTAGATATGATACAGACCACTTGCTTACAGTTAGAAAATTCAACATTTCAAGGAAGAAGGCGGTAGCTTGCATGCACGCACGTTCATCGACCAGTTTCAAGTAGGCTTACCAAACCACTGGTGCTCACAAACTTGACTTCATTTGTGCACACATGTCAGGGACAGTAGCGGAGGTGATGCAAAAGATCGCGGCTACCTGTACGTCTTACCTACAGCTCAGAACAGCATTTCTCGAAAGATATTGGTCCAAGGAGGGTACAGGCATGTCGAGAAAGCACATAGGGCAATAACAACAACATGAAGACCAACGCCACACCGGAAATGCAGGTTGCAACCAGGTTGGACTTTGGGAGGACAACGTGCAGCACGGACATTTCGTATGTCACCACACTGCTACACAATGGAAGAGCGTGGGGAGAAATATGCTACGACGAGACGACAATGAAGGTACAAAAAAATTACTAAGATCTACAAACTCATCAAGTAACAGTTGGAAAGGCAGGCAGATCCTACAAATCCTATATCACTCCCACACTAAAATTCACATATTCCTAGCCCAAGAAGAACAGGAGAATGCAAGAAAGAAGAGAAGAACAGAAGATTCAAGATGAAGAAGGGCAAAAGACAGCAAGATACCTTTCTCTCCTATCCTACGAAGCAAATTGCTACAAACGTCTTTCCATGAACTTTGAGGTATGCCAACTACTACAACCACCTCTCCAAAAATAAACCTTGAATCGTCAAACAAATACAGGCGAACGGCAAACGTAATATTAAGCAGTAACAACCAACATTATCTAGAAATAGCCTCAGCAAAATGAATAGTATTCTCCATACCACATCATCAAATTGCCATACCGAACCAGGTGTGAAGTACCAAGACGTCACAGCACAATATTGGGTGACGATCGTCGGTAGTCAAATACAATCATCGAACTGCCATACCATCCCAGGTGTGACAACAAAGGAGTACCAAAACATCACTGTTTATGCAGTAAACCACAGTCATCATCATCGGTTAAAAGTACCACTCCATGATGACAATGTCGACAATTAAGACCTGGCATCGAGTGCTAGAGTGCTTCTCTCATGATTTGTGACACCCATACAAATGAGTCGACGCCATCCAGTATTTCAGTGGCGATCGTCGAGCACAGAAACTGACGCAGTACAAAACGAAACAAAAAATTGATAAAATACGAATGTAGAGTTAAGAAAATGATATTTTTGTAAAAATATTTTCTTTTTCCTTTTTTGTAAAAGTAATTATTTTTATTATGTATGTAAAGTCCATAATTTATAGATACCTTAAACCTTTTGTAAAGAAACTTAGTTAGTATGGTTATATTATCTTATAAACTCATGGAAAGTCTATTTATTTCTCTTATATGTAAAATTAGAAAAGGATTTGTGCAGGATTTTTCTTCTTTAAGTAACATTCAAAAACACCTTTACTTACGAGTTTAGAAATATTAATGTTGTAAAAACAAATTTTTGCCTAACAACAAAACATAAATTGGAAAATCAAAAAATAGAAACAACAGCTATAAAGAAATCATTAGAAAAAAAATTGTTAAGAATGGCTGAGAAAAGTTTATTGGAAAATCTAAAAGAACAATTTTTGCCTGACTTTGTCTATGTTTTCCTCGGCATTGACAAACCCCAGGCAAAAATTTTGTCAGAAGAAGGGAGGTATGTAAGACGTCGCAGTCTCCTGACCTTCATTGCTTACATGTTGCACCCTCAGAATCATATTCCGCACATCAAGACACTTCATTCGAACCCAAACCCAATAAGACATAGTCAATGTTGTATGAATTCATGTAAACGATATGCAATTGACAAGTGAGCGCACCGTGGTTGAAATACTCGAGGCTGGCGTGCACACATACATTCCAGACACGACGGTCACAGAGGCTTTTAGTTTGGGGGAGAGGCCGTACAACGTGATGCCAGGCCCTTCAGAGGACGACGCAGCCCATGTCGGCTGGTGACCACCCGTAGCGGACAGCGTAGGCCCGAGTGAAAAGGGGGAACGACCCTGTGTTTGGCTTAAAATCAAATTCTAAATTCCGTTACATTGTGTGGGAGCGGCCAGCCTAGCATTCTTTACACATAGCACGCAGTTTCAAAGAATTTCACAGGGAGACAGCAAACGTCAAACGCCAAAGCTATAGGTTTCCGGATTGGTTGCCTTAAGCGAAACGTCATTCTCCCGTTTTAGAAGAGCAATGCTGATTGGCAGACGATATTTCTGACGCCTTGAGCTGAAGGAATAATGGAAGAGACCGAAAGATATACCCCTTCTCGTCTGGCGTGGAGAGGCAGTACCGTTGTCGCTCTTGGAGGAAGAACACGTAACGAGAGCGTGCGCGCTCGTACATGGACTCAAAAGAGCGAGGAACAAGTCTCTTCTCAGCACTTCACTGGGAGAGCACCTCTGTTGAGAGCGAATCAATGGGCGACTCTATATTGAGTCCTTGCGATTAAGCATTATTCACTGTTGGCGGTGTGAACAGAGTTATAGTTAAATGCCTGCGAGCGAATTTTGAGTGGCATCGTGGTGGACTGGTTATATGACCGGTGAACCACGCCAATAGTTAGACTAGGGGCGAATAGGAATCCTTGACTTCATCAAGGCATAGGGAGAGTCTGATTGGCGAAGGTCAATCCAGATAGAACGAGGGTTATCTCATTTGTCAGCAGCAAGCGGCGCAGACAGCAGTCATCGCAGCTTACGGTATTGTGCTCTACAGCTAATGCGAGCCCCATATTTCCTCCACTACAGTACACTTCACAGCCTCGACCGTGCCTAGCAACATTCTAAAGGATAATTATTCAAGCCATTCTGCCAAGGCAACAAACATCTTAAACTTTCTATAGAAATTTCATTAGCGAATCCTATCCTTGAAAGGTAACTTCACATTCCAAAAAGAACCAGGATATAACTTGTTCAATTCATAACTAAAAGTGTCATTGTGATTTCTCAGAATTTTTGCAAAATAAATAATAACTTTCGTTAGTTTCGTGTTTTTCTTACACTAATTAGCACTACTCCAGTACCCAAGTATCCCACTAGTTACGTAAGAAATTTTGTGAATTTTTGTGTCAATTCGTTACAGCGGACGACTCCAGAAGATATTTATTGCTGAAAGTTTTTCAGGCATTTCTCTTTAGAACGTTAGGAGCGTATGTCTGACTTCCATAGTAGTGTGGGGGTGGAAATTGCATCTTGCATCTTAAAGGGTACATCTCAGATTAATCCGTTGCGCAGAATAACAGAATAATAGATCAACCCCACACCTCAGAAGGTGATCGAGATGTGTAACCAATGGCACCCCACACCATCACGCTGGGTGACACGCCAGTATGGCGATGACGAATACACGCTTCCCATGTGCGTTCACCGCGATGTCGTCAAACACGGATGCGAGTATCATGATGCTGTAAACAGAACCTGTATTCACCCGAAAAAATTACATTTTACCATTCGTGCACCCGGGTTCGTCGTTGAGTACACCATCGCAGTCACTCCTGTCTGTGATGCAGCGTCAAGGGTAACCGCAGCCATGGTCTCCGAGCTGGTAGTCCATGCTGCTGCAAACGTCGTCCAACTGTTCGTGCAGATGGTTGTTGTCTTGCAAACGTCCCCATCTGTTGACTCAGCGATAGAGACGTGGCTGCACGATCCGTTACAGTCATGCAGGTAAGACGCCTGTCATCTCGACTGCTATCGATACGAGGCTGTTGGGATCCAGCACGGCCTTCCGTATTGCTCTCGTGAACCCACAGATTCCGTATTCTGCTAACAGTCATTGGATCTCGACCAACGCGAGCAGCAGTGTCGCGATACGACGAACGGCAATCGCGATAGGCTACAATCCGACCTTTATCAAAGTCGGAAACGTGATGGTACACATTGCTCCTCCTTACACGAGGCATGACAACAACGCTTCACCAGGCAGCGCCGGTCAACTGCTGTTTGTGTATGAGAAATCGGCTGGACACCTTCCTCATGTCCGCGCGTTGTAGGTGTCGCCACCGGCGCCAACCTTGTGTGAATGCTCTGAAAAGCTAATCATTTGCATAGCACAGCATCTTCTTCCTGTTGGTTAAATTATATATATACCAGGTTAGTTGAGGGTGCTAATGTGTTGCTTCCTAGACTCAAGGGCCGGTGTGTCGGGCAGCCTGGATGTGTTTTTTAGGCGGTTTTCCACATCCCACTAGGTGAATAGCGGGCTGGTTCCCATGTCCCGCCTCAGTTACACGACTTGCAGACATCTGGAATCATTCGCACTATTTAATTCCTTACACTCGATGCAGACAGCTGGGGTCCACTAATTCCATCCCAGGGGGTACTGTGTGGCGACAGAAAGGGCATCCAGCCATCCCCTGACACTAACATCGGCAAATCCATAGTAACAGGGCCGACCCTGCGTTGCAGTGGGATATATATATATATATATAATTTCACTTCTGTCGAAGTGATGTACGTCATTCTATCTCCTCCATCAGCTGAATTGGTGCATACTGATTATGTTTTCTACTAACATCCCTTTTCCTTTCTGGTATTTGGATTTGCTAGTTGGTAACATGCTGTATGTGGAATATTGAGTGTTATAAAAGGTCAAGTGTATATCTGTTGCAATTTGTGATTGAGTTTCTTATACTTTGTCAATTTTGAATGTGATGGCAGCAGCATTCCTGACCCATTTGTAATTTACTTATATGTCGTAATCTCTTATCATATGATTTTTTTCTACCTTCTGCAGATTCCTCTAAGGTTACTAGAACTTGTCGTACCTTCTCCTCCATAGTCATTTCTTCTTTAGGTGTCTTTGGTAATGGTTTTGCCCATTCATCTATTGTAGCTTTGTCGAACACTCTATGCGAGTGAAACCAGTAGATGTGCGTGGTAAATTATTTATGAGCTGCTGGCGTAGTGATACAGATTCAATCCACTTAGTGTGTTCTTGTGGAGTATATGTACGGGTGAATGGGCTAAACTATCTGAATATTCTCTCTATGGGGCTGGCCTCTGGGAGAAAATGAGATACTAATATGTGTTTGATGGATTTATTGACAAAGTCTTTGCATTTCTTACTGGTGAAATATGATGTATTGTCAATCAAGTATTTCCTACTCTTGGGAAATAATCTACTATTCTCCTTATGATTGGGCCTGAGGATACTGACCCTACAGCATATAATTTGAGGTATTTAGAAAAGATATTGTACAAAGCTGTTATATGTTTGACTCCATATTTCCTTGCGGATATGGGCCAGTCACGTTTATTGATACTAATTCAAGTGGTTTCATCAGAATTATGGGATTAAATTCATTCAACCTAGGTTTATCTGCGTATTTGATTTTCTGAGATATTAGACATTTGATCACTTGTTGTATCCCAAGACTCATGTTCGGGAAACATAGGTGGTGATTTTGCCTGTACATTTGGAGACACCGTAGTGCCCTCACAAGTTATGATTGTACTTAATAAAGCTATCCACATAGTCCTCTAGTTCCTCTAGTAAGAACACGCACCAATTCTCTTGCTCTGGTGTGCGTCTATGAAATAGCTCCCCTTGGTATGTCGCGTAGAACTTGTTTACATTTGTGTCCCTAGCATCCTGTAATATTTGTCTTACCTTTTGCCAGCGCCGATCCTCTTCCTGTAGATGTCCTGGGCTGCGGCACATTTTTACATAGTACAGTCGATGGGTTCTGTCGTGCATTAGTAATTAATATCTGAGATCTGTTCACTAAATTCCAACAATTCATTCAAACCATGTGTTGTCTCTATAGAGCATCGGTTACTCTGTTTTATTCACCCCTAACGTATACTATTTAAAACTAATTCTTGAAAATATAGACACAACAGGGCTATCCTTCCATGTAGTAGTTTTCCAGTTAGGAGAAACGAGAGGGTTTTGATGATCACTGACAGTAAACTTCTGTGTGAGGCCCCACAACAGCGAGGAGAAGTCAAAAAATAAAGAGACTTTTGCAATATCTCGCCGTAAAGCCTGGTAACACTGCTAGTATCCAGGGCTGAAGTATTGTCGTTTGCAACAACTCTATACAACGTGTCACTTATTCCCGCGTTAGTCGTTGTATTGTTGCAGACCATCAAACATTACTGTCGATCTGCACCAACAAGGGGATGATTCTCTCTCTCTCTTTCTCTCTCTCTCTCTCTCTCTCTCTCTCTCTCTCTCTCTCTCTCCCTCTCTCTCTTTTCTGAAGGTGTTACAGCTGTGGCTGTGGAAATGATTCGTCGAATGCAAGCGCAATGTGGTGACTGCTGTTTATCGCGAAGCTAGATCTACAAATAGACAGAGCGCTTCAAATAGCGAAGAACTTCTGTGATGAGGAAAGATCGGACAGGCCATCGACGTCAACTGGGGACAATCTGGAAGTCGTTGAAGGAATGGTGATGGAAAACAGACGATTCCCAGTGGACGAAATCAGTCATGGTTCAGCGTATTTCATCTTACACGACAGGGTAAAATTTCGGAAAGCATGTGCAAGGTGGATACCGAAAGAATTGTGAGCGCAGCATAAAGCGCAAAGGATGGCCATCTCTCATAAACGTTTGGCCAGTTATCATCGCGAGGGAGAGGGATTTTAAATTACTGTAGACGAAACGTGGTGCATCATCGCTAAACGGAAAGTAAGGCTACGAGCTTTTCGGAAACACCCATTATCATCCGAAGTTAAAAAATTTAAACCTCAGCCGTCCGCTGCTAAGACTATGCTAGCACTATTCTTGGACATGGATGGTATGGGAGCGGCTCATTTCACCCCAAGAGGCGAAACTATGAAACTGTGAGCAGTGAAGACTATTGTGATGTGTTGCAAACTAAACTGAAGCCTGCAATCAGACCCAAACGTCGCTGGAAACTGCGAAACAGTGTCAACCTGCAGCAAAATAACGCTCGGCCAAATGGAAGGCCGAAACAATAAAGGAGAAGCGATTCGAATTGCTGGAACACCCACCATACAGTCCAAAACTGGCTCCAAGTGATTTCCATATGTTTGAATCACTGAAAGAAGCGCTCACGGGAAGAAGATTGGCAACCGATGCGGAAGTCATAGTTGTGGTGCAAAATTGGTTACTGTGTAAGGTGGCTATAATTTCGCACCTTATAAGCACTCATCCATATACTTTGCTGTGAACTACAACCACAATTAGATATCATTTGATAGGTTGTACATCATATATATGAATATATAAAGAAGACTGACATTGTCACGTACGCCCTGTAAATAATTGTTAACGCTTATTGCATGAAAGGTGACGGAGTGTCTTTATTATCATACTAATAGAGATTGGAACGACAGTGGAAATGAAATGGCAGGCGGAACTCAAGCCCTGGGTGGAAGGCCCATACAGGTCCTGCTTAAACACAGGAAGTAGCAAGACGGACATTGGGACACCTGAGGGCTGGGGCACAATAGAGTCACGATTGGCTGGTGATGTAGCCGGACGGGAAGGATTATACTCTGGAAACTACGAAAATCTTGGACGCAGCAGAGAGGAACGAGGAAGCGTCACCTCGGAAACCAGGCAGGCTGGTTTATTTCCAAGGACTTTTACTCAGAAGCGTACCATTGTGCGAGTATAGGTTTTTCCTCGCAAACTTTCCGCGCAGGACAACAAAAGACTAAAATATGGTTGGTCGGCGTTCGGAAGAATTTGTAGAGAGTGAGAATATTCCGTGGTTTCAGGAACATGATTCGTTTTCGGAATTACGAGGGTGGGGAGCCGAGCCTTGCTGCAAGGCAAGCGGTGGAGAGACGAGGTCATCCATTGTGAGCGCCCATGTGTGACGATCGCTAGATATCAGCTTTTGTTGGAACACACGGACTTGCTGTCTTTGCTCTCAGTAGAGTTTATAGTTAGAACAGTTAGGAACTGTACTGTTGCGAACCTATACGATTCTGGACTTCAGCTCCGGGTTGGAAGTCGTTGAGTACGCAGCATTCACTAAATGAGAGCACTTCCTCTGTCTATACTTATGTTGAGACGTTATCTGAAGTTCGTCCTTGTGGTTGGGAATTTTCGTTTCTCGTCTGTAGAAGACAGAGAGGAGAAGACAGTATTAGAGTATATTAGTCAGAGGACCGCCTTCTGCCGTCCTAGTGTTTGAAAGAGAGTATTTGTGGCTGGAGTTCTTCCATCGTCGCAGACGAGTACGAGAACCATCACTTCGACGCCCCAGACGCAGTACATACGGTGATATCGCAAATTGCTTCGGCTTATTAGGGCTATAAAAGCTAAAAAGCTGTGATCACGTTAGTTTATTTTCACTGAGGTTCCACGCCACCGTAGATCGTCTTGGCAAATAGTGTCCTCTAGTGTTTGGTACGTAGATGATGTCAGTCATTTCGCGTTACTGATATTAGACTGCGAAGTCATAATAAGAGGTAGAGTTGGGCAACCGATCAGTAATTTTACTTAGGATATGGAAACTTTGTAATATAAAGGACTTTTTTTAATCTACAATAAATACATAAGCAGGAACAACGGTTATCATTTAATGGGATTAATTGCCTTCATCATTCATTTGTGTTTATATTGTAATTTATAGAATTAAGATATCCTAAGATCTGCTTCAGAGGGTAGTCAGACAGGGCCAAATCTTCATTTTAGCGTTTATTATTTTCCGTTGAGCACATTCATTTTACACCCGCCTGGAGTAGCATCTTGGAACTGATGTAACCAAAAAACTTTTATTCTGATGTAATCGAAAAGCTTATGAAACGTGAACAAAGTACGCTGAAGCATAGGGAGATTATGTAGAAAAATAATATATGCTTTTATAAACACTCCTTTTCTCAAAAGTCCCTTTATTTTTTGACTTTCCCTCGTAATATTGAAATTTTCGAAAGCCCATACGACAGCGAGCGCTTCAAGTTCTGTTACACTGTCGCACACTGTAAGCGTTCGTCGCAAAACTAATAATGCCTGGTGTTTGTTTACTATTTGGCTCTTTAATTTGGAAAAAAATTTCCCCTAGGACTTGTGAGGATGCGTCTGCAACCCATAATTCCTGATTCACGTCAGACTTGCTTAAAATATTCTCGTTGACAAGTAGCTTCTTTATCTTTTCAAAATTTTTTTGGCACTGACGTGTCCATATCAAACATTATTTTTCTTTAATAAGTCACTATTTAAGAGTTGACTGGGCACGAATTTCCTAAAGAACTAGACCGGGCCTAAATTCTCCTTGAGGTGTTATTTGTTTTGTGGAGGTGGAAAGTACCTACTGGCACCCAGTTTCCCAAGGTCTGGCAAGATCCCTTGAGGAGAAAGAGTAAGTCCTAAAATGTAGTCCTTTCTTTTTCGAATTGGGACTTTCTAGTTTGCCAATGCCCCACTCTCAGAAAAACGGTAAAGTACCTGTGATACATTATTCAGAGGTGTTCTTCCCATCTGGGAGCTGCAATCAAATCATCGTCTGCATATACTGCAACTTGACTAAGCAACTGTGGTCCCAATACCTTATCGAGGGATGCAATAAAGACAGCCAAAAAGTAACACCCAAAATTCATAACTCCTTCGATCACATGCAAATGCCGTGGACTTTCTTCTCTCATGGTGCAAGGCATTTTCTGGTTGTGTCCTCGCTAGGACGATAATTTTGTTTGTGCCCCTTCCGTCAAGTTCTAACCTCATGCTGCCATCTAGCTATGCAATTGCTGACACGGGACTACAGTAGGGTGAATGAGAAGATTCTGTCACCGCGCTAGTGATCATGCATTCTATTTTATTCTTTACCGATTCCTTTTTTGACCACGATACGAGGTAAGACGAATAATAGAACGGTTCATGGAGGGAGGGGGCGGGGGAAGGGTGTAGACATCCGTCTTGTAGACAGAAGCTTCTATTATTCCCTGTTGCTTCTCAAACACATGATCATATTGTTGGACGAGTGTCCTTATCTCTTCCCTTTATGCCACACATGAGCAAGTACATTCATTAGCCTTTGCCTCTATTGCTAACACATCTATGTTGTCTCTGTTAAAGTTCGTATTTTTGTTCATCAAGTAACAATATCCCAGTATGCGACAATTGTATTTTTACGTTACCATTTCCTCTGCTGCTTTTAAGGATGGTTCTTGCCCTTACTAGATTTACAGATATCTCTATGAAATAACACTTACCATTATCTATATCAATCTGTACTTTGAATAGTCTGAAAGGATCCATGCCCATTACACAATTGACAATCAGTTTTCTACTGCCAGACAGGTACATTCTACTGTGATGTCTTTGAATGTTACTGGTATATAAGCCTGTAGTTTCATTCCCTATTATTTGTTCCCAACTGTAGTCAAGATACGGCAGTTTTGTTCTGGTAAAGTTCGTATGTCTATATCCTTTGTATTTTCATTGGAGAAGCTTTGTGAAATAATGTTAGTCGAAGCCCCTGTATCTAGTATATTGGGTACTGTAGCATTACCTGTTTTCTTCGTACTCATGGCCTGCATTATTTCTTCTGCCTTTTTACTATCACTTCCACATTCAATACATAATTCTTCCTTAATATCACTATCCTGGTCATAGTGTAGAGAACAGTTAGTAACAGAGTGCGTGAGCCCGCTCCCCTCATCGATCTGCAAGTGCGGCCTTATAGCGATCAGCTTCTGTTTTCCTGTTGGGTTGACAGAGTAATTTCTTCGGTACGCGTTTACCTCTGCTATATGAACAGTATGATCTTTGTTTCTCCAAACCTTATCCTACCCGGATAGCAAATTAGTTTTCCTTTGTCCTTGTCCTCTCTCCTGAACGTATCACCAGTTTACTTGCCTGTAACCATTGTTACTTATGTTTAGTGCGCCTCCTGCTGTCAGTGTGCCTTTTCCAGTTGCCATACAAATTTTTACTGTCTGCTGGAGGCGGACTTTGAAATCAACATGTTCTCTCCTATCCCTTATTTGGCACCCATAGTTTTCTCATTTATTGTAGTTCTTATTTTTGTTACTTGGCTGAGTCGCTTAAGGATGCCAATCGAGCTGGTTGTTAGGTTGTTATTGTTATAGTGGTTTCCATTACGCGATGCTATCAGGCAGTATATTCCTATTCTCAGCTGGAGGTTGTCCCTCTTCATAAATGAGATCGATCGAGTCTAGAATAGAGAGGAACTATTCGAGATCGTTCTCTGGTATTGTCATCAATTTTTCCTTGATGTGCGGCGACAACCGACTCTTGAGTATCCTTAAGACGTCAACATTTGAAATTGGATTCGTCGAGTAATGCGTCTTATTAAGATATTCTTCAAAATATCGACGCATTCCTCCCGGTTTACTGTTAAAAAGCTAGGATTAAACAACTCTCGACGCAACCTGTCTTGTACAGCGACTGACCAGAACTTGTCAAGAAGCGCTTGTTCAAATTGTTCGTACGTGTGGCAACGCCCAGCCATGTCGGCAGCCCAAAGGAAAGCGTAACAAATGGTTCAAATTTATCTAAGCACTATGGGACTTAACATCTGAGGTCATCAGTCCCCTAGACTTAGAACTACCTAAACCTAACCAACCCAAGGACATCACACACATCCATGCCCGAGGCAGGATTCAAACCAGCGACCGTAGCAGCAGCGCTGCTCCAGACTGAAGCGCCTAGAACTGCTCGGCCACAGCGGCCAGCAAAGGGTAACCTTGGGTATGCATACTATAAATCTGATGTTTTGTGCTTCCGTCAAGTTACGTAGCAGCACAATCCGGAGTGTCCTGGATTATTTTCTTGCCACCAGTCGAATATACTGGAAATTGCCTATGCTTCAATTGGCCATCATCTGCTAAAATAGATGATAAACAAGGTGCTGCGCTCACAGGCAGCGGCACCGCCCCCGGTTGCATGCGGCTGTACGCAACATTTGGTGGTACTGTCATTGGCATTGGTTGTTGCTGATTATATTCTCTTTCTTCACCGACAGGCATAGTCGCACATGAGTGCATGTAGGCATTCACGCTTCCGGACACATCTCTTCTGCTTTGATTGCTGGTTGCGGTCGGCTCCTTTGAGCCTATTGTAGCGATTATTTGGCTTGCCTTCTGTGTCATTACTTCTTCCACGACATCTACGTACGTTGTATGCCCTTGCACAAACTTTCGTGCAAGCGTAATATCGCTATCTAATAATCCAAGTTCGGTTCTTTCAATTGTCCACGCGTTCTTGGCATTTTTCACGAATTCACGATCTAGTTTCAAGTGTTCCATCTCTCCTGATAGTTTTTGTACTTCATCTGGTAAAGTCCTCGCAAATTAACCGTAATTCCGTGAAATCGTCATCCACGAACTTCACGGCTTCTGTAATTATTCTGTATTTCAGTTATGTTGAGCCTGTCCACGGTTTCCTTTTGATTTTCATTGTGGACGAGAACCCGGGTTACCGGGTTCGATCCCCGGCGGGGTCAGGTATTTTCTCTGCGTCGTGATGACTGGGTGTTGTGTGATGTCCTTAGGTTAGTTAGGTTTAAGTAGTTCTAAGTTCTAGGGGACCGATGACCATAGATGTTAAGTCCCATAGTGTTCAGAGCCATTTGAACCATTTTTTTTTTTTTTTTTGACGAGAACTTCTGATGTAGCTTATTTCAGTCAATGGACAAGTCTGTGAGCAAACCTTTCGCCAGGTCTCTGCGCAGGTCCACGCATGACTTTTTACTTAAATCGTCAAACTTCTCTGTTAAGCCACAACTCAAACCTGTGCGCAACTTGCGTGTGTTCGAACTTATGCCACAAATAGATTTTATTGTGACCTGTATTCCGGACATTGACGACGCACTAGCGCCTTGTGCATCTTTCAGATTTTGTTCGCTCATGACTGTATACTGTTCACGTGACGTCAAATAGATTTTTCGTAATTCACGCTAGAACGTCTACCGCAGTCATCCTGGAAAAGAATGCTCCCTGTGGTTGCTTGTGAGTTGATTTCGTCTACTGTGAATAATACTGCATCACCCATCAGTACATTTTCCTCTCTAATATTAGCTAAGTTTAAATAAAATTCAAGACTATTCCGCTGATATCAGACATCTTGTGTTTCACTAGCATTTGTCGTCTGGCTATGTGCAGCAACATTTTCTACATCTAAATTTCCTTCACTATCCTGAACAACAACTTTACTGTTTCCATATTGACAAAAAAGCAATTCTGTTGATAATTAAAACAGAAATATTCGCTACAATATATTCCGAGACATTTAAAAACTTTATGTGCAGTTTACACTGTGTCCAAACGTCTACTAATTGTTGTCTGCGTTATAGTCTACCTATTATTAGAGCAAATTTTTAGAACAACAATACTGCTGCTGCTAATAATAATAATCATCACAGTTTCACAATTTTTAGCACAGGGTAGGACATGGGTGTAGTACTGACAGAGACGCTACCAAGCATAACATGCCAGCTTAATAATTAGATAGTTTACACCTTTGTTGCTAAAAGGTTGTCAGCAAATTTTTCGCAGTGCACCTTTTGTATCTTATCTTGATAATATTCCACTGTAGCGTTTTTGCATCATCGATTTTGCTACTCGTCTCATTCACCCACAACAGTTGCAAATATAACACAGAAATAAGGTACAATTAGTACATTTACAATGTATGCAATATAACATTTTTATCTACGCACTTATACACTGAAGCGCCGAAGAAACTGGTATAGGCATGTGTGTTCAAATACAGATATAAGTAAACAGGCAGAATACGGCGCTGCAATCGGCAACGCCTATGTAGGACAACAAGTGTCTGGCGCAACTGTTAGCCAGGTCACTGTTGCTACAATAGCAGGTTATCAGCATTTAAATGAAATTGAACGTGGCGCGATAGGCGGCGCACGAGCGATGCGACATAGCATCTCCGAGGTAGCGATGAAATGGGATTTTTTCGTACGACCATTTCAAGAGTGTACCGTGAATATCAGGAACCGGGTAAAATATCAAATCTCCGACATCACTCGGCCGGAATCCTGCAAGAACGGGACCAACGACCACTTAAGAGAATCGTTCAACGTGACAGAAGTGCAACCCTTCCTCAAATTGCTCCAAATTTCAATGCTGGACCATAAACAAGTGTCAGCCTGCGAACCATTCAACGAAACATCATCGATATGAGCTTTCGGAAGCGAAGGCCCAGTCTTGTACCCTTGTTGACTGCATGGCACGAAGCCTGGATCCGTCAACACCGACTTTGGACGATTCATGATTGGAAACATGTTGCCTGGTCGGACGAGTCTCGTTTCAAATTGTATCGAGCGGCTGGACGTATACGGCTATGGAGACAACCTCATCAATCCATGGACCCTGATTGTCAGCAGGGGACTGTTGAAGTTGATGGAGGCTCTGTAATGGTGTGGAGCGCGGGCAGTTGGAGAGATATGGGACCCCTGATTCGTCTATATACGACTATGAGAGGTGACACGTAGGTAAACATCCTGCCTGTTCACCTGCATCCTCTCACGACGCACTTGGGCAATTCCAGTAGGACAATACGATACCCTACACGTGCAGAATTGCTGCATAGTGGCTCCAGGTACACTATTCTCAGTGTAAACATTTCCGCTATCCATCAAACTCCCCAGACATGAACATAATTTAGCATATCTGGGATGCCTTCCAACGAGCTCTTCAGAAGAGATCTCCAGCCCCTCGTACTCTTACGGATTTATGGACAGCCGTACAGTATTATGGTGCCGATTCCCTCCAGCACTACTTCAGACACTAGTCGAGTCCATGCCACGTTGCGTTGCGGCACTTCTGCGTGCTCGCGGGGAACCTACACGATATTAGGCAGGCGTACCAGTTCTTTGGCTCTTCAGTGTATGTTCATTCAGTACTTTCCTGTAGTTGATAGCCAGCTGAAGTGACGGCGGCGTAGTTTAGTATTTTTTAAAAATCTTGTATATATTATGGTAGGTCTCTGAAGGTATGTGGGGAGGACGGCAGAACGAAGAACTGCCATTGTTACGCTGTAAAGCTGCTAGTTCGCATTAATGGTTTGTAAAGTTATGTCCGCTGAAGTTATCACTTTACCTCATTTCTTCTTAATAGTAGCAGCTTCAGAATCTTCATCTGCAGCGTTACTGTTACTAGATAAATAAGTTTCTTCTGACCTGTCGCGTCCGTAAAGTATCGCTTTGGTGATATAAAATTTTCTTAGTAGGAGTCTTAATAGACTTACTTCTTCCTCCTACTAAACAAAACCCCACTCCAAACTTGTGATTTGTGTATTGAACACGTTTTGCTACAAATTTACACGTTTTTTCTTCATCCAAGAGACGGAGTGTATACATAGAAAATGACCGTGATGTACTTAACAGAATTGGCTTATCGGAAGGGAAAGTCAGAATTACGTAAATGTTTAAACGGTAACAAACAAAATTTACGTATCTACACTGTACAAATGATAAAGAAAACGGTCGCCAGTATAATTAGGCATAAGAATGAGCAACAGTCCTATTCAAAAAAATAGATACGAGTTACTTTAATGGACAAACACATCCTGTACTCTGCCACACGAGAGTGCAATGAACTCTAGCACAAGCATATGTTAACGTTAAGGTTGGAGCTAATAGTCAGAGCAGAACAAACTATTTGCTTAAGTACAACAGATACTGACACACACTATTGTCTTCAGTGCTTAGACAAACAGGATGGTCTCAACAATATTACTATTAATATTCACCATAGAATCATAAATTGGACATAGGTTAACTACGTACACTACTGGCCATTAAAATTGCTACACCAAGAAGAAATGCAGATGATAAATGGGTATTCATTGGGCAAATATGTTATACTAAAACTGACATGTGATTACATTTTCACGCAATTTGCGTGCATAGATCCTGAGAAATCAGTACCCAGAACAACCACCTCTGGCCGTAATAACGGCCTTGATAAGCATGGGCATTGAGTCAAACAGAGCTTGGATGGTGTATGCAGGTACAGCTGCCCATGCAGCTTCAACACGATACCACAGTTCATCAAGAGTAGTGACTGGCGTATTGTGACGAGCCAGTTGCTCCGCCACCATTGACCAGACGTTTTCAATTCGTGAGAGATATGGAGAATGTGCTGGCCAGGGCAGCAACAGTACATTTTCTGTACCCAGAAAAGCCCGTACAGGACCTGCAACATACGGTCGTGCATTATCCTGTTGAAATGTGGTGTTTCGCAGGGACTGAATGAAGGGTAGAGCCACAGGTCGTAACGCATCTGAAATGTAACGTCCACTGTTCAAAGTGCTGTCAATGCGAACAAGAGGTGACTGAGACATGTAACCAATGGCACTCCATACCATCACGCCGAGTGATACGCCAGTGTGCCGATGACGAATACACGCTTCCAATATGCATTCACCGCGATGTCGCCAAGCACGGATGCGACCATCATGATGCTGTAAACAGAACCTGGATTCATCCGAAAAAATGACGTTTTGCCATTCATGCACCAGGATCGTCGTTTAGTACACCATCGCAGGCGCTCTGTCTGTGATGCAGCGTCAAGGGTAACCGCAGCCATGGTCTCCGAGCTGATGGTCAATGCTGCTGCAAACGTCGTCGAACTGTTCGTGCAGATGGTTTTTGTCTTGCAAACGTCCCCATCTGTAGACTTTGGGATCGAGACGTGACTGCACGATCCGTTACAGCTGTGCGGGTAAGATGCCTGTCAACTCGACTGCTAGTGATAGAGGCCGTTGGGATCCAGCACGGCGTTCCGTATGACCCTCCTGAACCCACCGATTCCATATGCTGCTAACAGTCATTGGATCTCGACCAACACGAGCAGCAATGTCGCGATACGATAAACCGCAATCGCGATAGGCTACAATCCGACCTTTATCAAAGTCTGAAACGTGATGGTACCCATTTCTCCTCCTTACACGAGGCATCACAACAACGTTTCACCAGGCAACGCCAGTCAACTGCTGTTTGCGTATGAGAAATCGGTTGGAAACTTTTCTCATGCCAGCACCTTGTAGGTGTCGCCACCGGCGCCAACCTTGTCTGAGTACTCTGAAAAGCTAACCATTTGCATATCACAGCACCTTCTTCCTGTGGTTAAATTTCGCGTCTGTAGCACGTCATCTTTGTGGTATAGTAGTTTTAATGCCCAATAGTGTACCTTTCTACTTAGAATAAAATTTAAATGAAATTCACTATCAATCACTTTGTCACTGATCTATGACTGAAAGCAGTTACTGTAACCATAACAAATGGTCTATCTATCGAACGTTTCCTACTAGTGAGTACAATAAACAAACTGTAGGTCCTATTACACTAATGATTTGCACTTTCCTATACACATGGGATCCTTATTTTAGCAAACATAACCATGAAACTTTCATCAGTAATTTGACCTGTTACTGCAGTATGACACAAGTTAACATAAAACATCAGGCATTGACTCACCTGGTACAGTGGACAACGAGCTGTATTATTCATTTACTAAACAAAATTTTGTAGCCTCAGCATGAGTAAGTATTCTATTAGCTTTGAAATTGTTTCAAGACCTAATTGAATTTATCTGCTTCTATATTTTCGATAATTCCTTGAAAACCTATAGATTTTTAAGCAACAACTTTGATCGCAAAATTTACTTCAACACACAGTTACCGTGGCAAATTCATTATCCACATTAATTTTAACCAAAACTTTTAATTTTTTAAAGAGGCCTTTTAATATAACATACTGGGCTTTCATATTCTTTCAGTTAGGATACTCGGTAAGCACTTGATTGGATAAGTGCCTGAGGATAAAAAATCAGGACAGGTACAAGAATTCAGGTATAATTTACCTTATATTTGAGCACACTGAAATATCCAATGAGTGACCCTTCACTGTACAATTCTACCATTTCCTGGTCCCTTTTCAGTAATTGCGCAATGTGGTGTCGAGTGCATGTTGTTGGATGGAGATGCAGATAGACAAGCTGGACTCTTGTCATTTCTTGGTGGCGAAGATATATATTAGTTTCAGAGTATTGCCAGCATATTACTCCATTCATCCGAGGCTTTAACGCGTATTAAAACGGCACTAAAGGCCCCTCTCGGCACCAGCACAAATCACAACCTTTACATGAGCTGTTGGCGGCTCAGTAGCTCGTCTCCGACAGACGCTTTTGTTCCACCTTTCTATCCATGCCAACCACATTTTCCGCGCGCTACACAGTTCCGTTCCCGAAGAGAACCAAACCACCTTTTACATACAAAATAACTAAAGCCCTAAATGAAGCTCTGCAGTTTACATAACAGCAAACAATCACTTTAAACAAAGTATATCGTATGCACATATTGATAGTTCTACACAAAATTATTTAAATAAAATGATTCAGTTTTAAAGATAACCAACGAGATTATATGAGAAAGACAAAACATATCATTTGCTCATATTGTACATATTACAGAGATTACACTCCCTACAATCTAAAAGACATCCAAATTTTCAAATGAGATAAGGTTATACATGTTTTATACAGTACTGAATTAATAATAATCACAAAGGCTCAACGATATAATCTTGAATAAACAGAAAGCAAAATTGAATCAGTAAACAGTTAGGTAGGGTCTGAGTTGTGGTGTTACACTATTACACTTCCCTTGAGCGTTCCTGATGATGTCCCTGTCTCTGATGAACACTTGCCATCGAGGAAAACATACTGGGTTCTATTACTTAAGACGTCTTCGAGTCACTCACATATCTCGGAACCTGTTCCATACGCTCGTTCGGCCGGCCGGTGTGGTCGTGCGGTTCTAGGAGCTTCAGTCTGGAAACGCGTGACCACTACGGTCGCAGGTTCGAATCCTGCCTCGGGCATGAATGTGTGTGATTTCCTTAGGTTAGTTAGGTTTAAGTAGTTCTAAGTTTTAGGGGACTGATGACCAGAGATGTTAAGTCCCATAGTGCTCAGAGCCATTTGAACCATACGCTCGTTCCTTCGGAACAGTCTGCTGTGTGTCACTTCATCAAACGCATTCCGGTAATATGGGAATATGGAATGTGCCTGCTGCATTCATCCATTGCTTTCACACATTTCTTTTTTTGGACAGTACGTCTTATTAGTCACAATGGAGACATCTCTGGTGGACGAAAAAAATTAAGTGGATGTTGTGCCGGTCAGTCATAATACAGTACTTTATACAGAAGCACATGGAGAAAATCATATTGATCGTCTGGATTTCTTTTAATGTGCTTATGAGTGAACTACTGCTTCCTCTTTTGATCTGAAAACACTTGGTGACGGCCGAAACCGACAATCTTCTACAGAGTTTATACCAGTTAAAACAGTACAGCATCAAATAAAATAAGAGATCGAGAAATATGACATGTTCTTTGTTATTCCTATCTTCAGTGATAGGAGTCCCATGACCGAAATGTGGCAGCAGAATCGCTGATTTCATTCTCAATAATCGAACATAAGTACAATAAGCAGTCGTTTAGTTTTGAGGAAAACCATAGCACCTGAACACAAACTGCATTCGTAAAACTTATATAAAACGTTTAGGGGTTACTGTACCCTCCGCTCACTGCTGTGAAGATGAAAGATGCCGGAAAAATCGTTAGCTGCACTAAAAATGTTAGAATTGTAAAAGGAATAAAAAGAAGAAACAGCCACTGAGCTCCTTATATGATGAATTTTCCACTCCACTGCTTACGGCAAGAGAGCGACTTTTCACAGCATAAATCTCATATCGCAGTTCTTTAGAAGGAATCCAGTCACGGCACGTGGCGCATTATGTCATTACGACTGGTAAAAAGAACCTTAGAATTCTTCTACTATAAGTCCGGGAAAATTAATTTCACGTCCAGCATGTGTGGAGTCCTTTGTTAGCCGGCAGTGGTGGTGTGTCAGGAATTAAATTGATATTGGCTAAAGGACTCCATCCGCGGCTCTAAAATGGAACTGTGGCACATGGAAGATTACCGTTCTATGGTATCAAAAAAGAAATTTAAAGATCAAATGAGCACCTCATTCAAAGCGCAACGTAACTTCCTCTCACACTATCTAACATCCCTGTTACGCTAATGGAGTAGGGAGTTTAAGTGATATTGAGAAATGGCAAGGTACCGTTTTTTCGCAACAAGACAAGAGTGCTGTATTACAGGTCCACAAGGATACTTTCAGGACTTTGTATCGCAGTTTGTATTAAAAATGTCGTCTTTCCTAGAAGGAGAAATGCGCCGCATCAAAACCTGAATGGTTCGAATGGTTCAAATGGCTATGAGCACTATGGGACTTAACATCTGAGGTCATCAGTCCCCTAGAACTTAGAACTGCTTAAACCTAACTAACCTAAGCACATCACACACATCCATGCCCGAGGCAGGATTCGAACCTGCGACTGTAGCAGTCACGCGGTTCCGGACTGAAGCGCCTAGAACCGCATGGCCACCGCGGCCGGCAAAACCTGAATAACTTTTCCGACTTTAGTCATGCCAGTTTCAGCTCTTCTTCTCCACAGGTGGCTAGGTCGTGCTGTACTTCTTCCACCTTTCTCGGCCGGCCGTTATGGCCTAGCGGTTCTAGGCGCTCCAATGCAGCGAATGAGGCAGTGGTCCAACTTCAGATAAAATGCACCCGTTACCTCCTCCGTATGCAGAAAGACTGGCCAGTTGAAGCACCAACAGCTCTTTGAAGCGAGTTCTCGACCTCGTACCACAAATAAAACAAAAACGAGGTGTCAATTAACTCAGTTTACCACAAAGTAGTGATTCGGTCACTACAAACAGTAATAATGGTCGATTCGGCCAATTAAATGAAATGCGTTTACAGTTTGTGTAGGAAATGCGAGCAGAAGTACATCCACCGACGAAGCCCCACATTTGAGAGATCAAGCGGAGGCATAGGACGCAAAGTCCGACACAAGTGCTCAGGAACTCGGGAACAAGCCTGACGGACAGTGGAGAACCGCGACACATATTAGTCCCTATCGCTCCTTACGCCAACACCTGGATGTGGAACAGCAAGAAGAAACAGAAGCTGATTCTTAAATGATTGACTTGTTCGAACATCGCGGACATGGAATCGTTAAAGGCACTTCCAAATACGAGGGGTATTACGAAGGCGAACAGAAAATGACATTCCACGGAACGAAACGTTAATATGGACAGACGACGTGGCGATTGAGACGAAAGACTAAACTGTTTAAAGGGTTTTAAAATTACCACAATTAACGTGAATCGCATTGTTTCTTCTTTTAAGATAATAGAATTTCAGCCATTTTAAGGGAATGCACAAATTAATGCTGCTCTCTTGCAATTAGCAGTGACACCTGCTCTTGCCGACGTGTCAAGCTTTGATGTAGTTACAAACATTGGCGCAGAGAGAGACACAGCCGTTATTTCCCTTCATTCATTTCACTCCTCAGGCTCTATTTCATACTGGCAGACGTATCGTGTGCATCATCAACAGCAGTAACTAGAACAAAATATATGCACTTGCCTGCTCGAACGCAAAGGTGGGCAGACGCGAACTTTATAGTGAAGTGCAAACCTCAATAAGCCGATTACGTTGAGCAACTACTTCAGTTATGTTGTTGAGAGGATGGATAGGCACTAGGAAACAACATTTTAACTTTTGTGAAGAACTGTGAAGTCACCGTTACTGCCTCTCGATAGATACGAGACCGAATAAAACCATTGTGAGGTGCGACGACGCTCTGTTAAGCGTCTCAGTGTTCAACGATTAATGTTACGTCTGCTTGTTTTGCGGGCAAACCAGCGCAGTAGTCGTTCGTGTGGGCTCTCCAGGTGTGGTCGGTCGTGAACACTAAATGGGAGGAAGTGTTCGAAAGAAAGCAACGGAGCGTACTGAATTTTGCGGTGCGCATATCGAAATAAAACTGAATAATACTTCGCAACTAGGAAAGTTCGTCTAAGAAATGAAAGCTGAAGGTTTATTCGACTCTCGTGGCATTCTTTGTTACTGGAATTCAGTAATAGGAGTACCTTTGATCAAAGGACATAAGAAACTTGTACTGGCCACTCAATCTATTGTGTTCTTTGAACTTCACCAAACCTATCATTAGGCCGGCCGCGGTGGTCTCGCGGTTCTAGGCACTCAGTCCGGTGCCGCGCGACTGCTACGGTCGCAGGTTCGAATCCTGCCTCGGGCATGGATGTGTGTGATGTCCTTAGGTTAGTTAGGTTTAATTAGTTCTGAGTTGTAGGGGCCTGATGACCACAGATGTTAAGTCCCACAGTGCTCAGAGCCAACCTATCATTAAATAATACTAATAATCCATCATCGACAAGAAGAGGAGTAATTATCAGCGAGATGAGAAACGTAGAGGAACTTCACAACTTTTTATGAGTGTTTCGAACGACGTCTTCGTCGCATTCTTGGGAGACATCTAGCGCAGCAGAACTACAGTAAATGGGAAATGAACAGCCCTCTACCACAGCGGAATCTGTTTTGGGATAAAAAAAGAACCTAACTGTGAGTAGGAGTGGCTTTTAGAAACAACAGGTCACGTGTTTCACTTTGAATGATAACAGTGTGGGTACTGAAACGAGTGTTATATGCATGGCAATTCTTTCGTGAATTTCGATTCAGAGGACGATTCGCAAATCTGATAAAATAACAGTGGGGAAACGGTATCGGTACTAAGTTAAATAATGGAGGTTACTGCACCACCAGCCATAAACCAATAATAGCTAAACGGTATCAATCGCCTAAGTACATCAAGGCAATGAATAAAGATATCAAATAGCAAACTAATTTTCAAACAGGAAAGTAAGATGCAATGTGATGATGTTAAACACGAAATAAATGTAGTGGAGAATAAGCAAAATGAATGCCCTGGAATTTTCGGAAGCAACAGAACAGTCGCGAAAGAAACTTATCAGTATGTTCATGGGTAAAACAACTACTTAAACGATGAAGTTATGAAGGAACAATCCAAGCTCGAATCAGAATCCTAAATACTAAAATCTAAGCAAAAGGAAGACCGCGTGCACAATAAAACCACACTCGATCAGGTAGAAGATAAAATAAAAATAACACAGCGCGGAGATCACGACAGTAAAGAGTGATTTTTCCCAACATAGTCAAGCTAAAGGAAGAAATTAATAATACACGAGTAAATGTCACTGCATGAAACGCCAGACTTCATTGTTGACACTAGTATTTGTATACGCAAGTTCCAAGAGTTTAAACAGACTGAAAGGTTACATTCCATTGCTTTTCTGCGACAATTCAAACATCCTTTCGCTAAATTCCTTCAATAACAATAGCACTAAATAGGAAAATAGGAATGCGGGTAAGCTAATACAAACAGCATAGTGAACGCATTATTGTGGCCAAGATAGATACGAAGCCCACGCCTACCACAGTAGTACAAGTTTATATACCAACTATCTCCGCAGATGACAAAGACATTGATGAAATGTATGGAGCGGTAAAAGAAATTATTCAGATAGTGACGGTAGACGAAAGTTTAATAGTCATGGGTGACTGGAATTCGATAGTAGGAGAAGGGAGAGAAGGAAACGTAGTAGGTGAATATGGATTGGGGGAAGAAATGAAAGAGGAAGCCGCCTGGTAGAATTTTGCACAGAGCATAACTTAATCATAGATAACACTTGGTTCAAGAATCATGATAGAAGGTTGTGTACATGGAAGAAGCCTGGAGATAGTAGAAGCTATCAGATAGGTTATATAATGGTAAGACAGAGATTCAGGAACCAGGTTTTAAACTGTAAGACATTTCCAGCGGCAGACGTGGACTCTGACCATAATCTATTGGTTATGAAGTGTAGATTAAAACTGAAAAAACTGCAAAAATGTGGGAATTTAAGGAGATGGGACCTAGATAAACTGAAAGAACCAGAGGCTGTAGAGAGCTTCAGAGAGACATTAGAGAACGATTGACAAGAAATGGGGAAAGAAATACAGTAGAAGAAGAATGGGTAGCTTTGAGAGACGAAATAGTGAAGGTAGCAGACGATCAAGTAGAAAAAAGACGAGGGCTAATAGAAATCGTTGGGTAACAGAAGAGATATTAAATTTAATTGATGAAAGGAGAAAATATAAAAATGCAATAAATGAAGCAGGCAAAAAGGAATACAAACGTCTCAAAAATGAGATCGACAGGAAGTGCAAAATGGCTAAGCAGGGATGGCTAGAGGACAAATGTAAGGATGTAGAGGCACATAAAACTAGGGGTAAGATAAATACTGTCTACTGAAAAATTAAAGAGACCTTTGGAGAAAAGAGAATCACTTGCATGAATATCAAGAGCTCGGATGGAAACCCAGTTATAAGCAAAGAAGGGAAAGCAGAAAGGTGGAAGGAGTATATAGAGGGTCTATACAAGGGCGATGTACTTGAGGATAGTATTATAGATATGGAAGAGAATGTAGATGAAGATGAAATAGGAGACATGATACTGCGTGAAGAGTTTGACACAGCACTGAAAAACCCAAGTAGAAACAAGGCCCCGGGAGTAGACAACACTCCATTAGAACTACTGATAGCCTTGGGAGAGCCAGGCCTAACAAAACTCTACCTTCAGGTGAGCAAGATGTATGAGACAGGTGAAATACCCTCAGACTTCAAGAAGAATGTAATAATTCTAGTCCCAAAGAAAGCAGGTGTTGACAGACGTCAAAATTACCGAAATATCAGTTTAATAGGCCTCGGCTGCAAAATACTAACGCGAATACTTAACAGACGAAAGGAAAAACTGGTAGAAGCCGATCTCGGGGAAGATCAGTTTGGATTCCGTAGAAATGTTGGAACACGTGAGGCAATACCGGCCCTACGACTTAGAAAATAGATTAAAGAAAGGCAAACCTACGTTTCTAGCATTTGTAGACTTAGAGAAAGATTTTGACAATGTTGACTGGAATACTCTCTTTCAAATTCTGAAGGTGGCAAGGGTAAAATACAGGTAGTGAAAGGCTATTTACAATTTCTACAGAAACCAGATGGCATTTCTAAGAGTCCAGGGGCATGTAAGGAAAGCAGTGGTTGGGAAGGGAGTGAGACAGGGTTGTAGCCTCTCCCTGATGTTATTCAATCTGTATATTGAGCAAGTAGTAACGGAAACAAAAGAAAAATTTGGAGTACGAATTAAAATCCATAGAGGAGAAATAAAAAATTTGAGGTTCGCTGATGACATTGTAATTCTGTCAGAGACAGCTAGGGACTTGGAAGAGCAGTTGAACGGAATGGACATTGCCTTGAAAGGAAGATATAAGATGAAGATCAACAGAAGCAAAACGAGTATAATGGAATGTAGTCGAGTTTAATCGGGTGATGCTGAGGCAATTGATTAGAAAATGAGACGCTTAAAGTAGTAAACGGGTTTTGCTATTTGGGGAACAAAATAGCTGTTGATGGTCGAAGTAGAGAGGATATAAAATGTAGACTGGCAATGGCAAAGAAAGCGTTTCTGAAGAAGAAAAATTTGTTAACATCGAGTATAGATTTAAGTGTCAGGAAGTCGTTTCTGAAAGTATTTGTATGTAGTGTGGCCATGTATGGAAGTGAAATGTGGACGATAAATAGTTTAGACAAGAGGAGAATAGAAGCTTTCGAAATGTGGTGCTACAGAAGAATGCTGAAGATTAGATGGGTAGATCACATAACTAATGAGGAGGTATTGAACAGAATTGGAGAGAGGAGAAATTTGTGGCACTACTTGACTAGAAGAAGGGATTGGTTGGTAGGGCATATTCTGAGGCATCAAGGGATCACCAGTCTAGTAATGGAGGGCTGCGTGGAGGGTAAAAATCGTAGAGGGAGACCAAGAGATGAATCCACTAAACTGATTCAGACGGATGTAGGTCACAGTAGGTATTGGGAGATGAAGAACCTTGCACAGAATAGAGTAGCATGGAGAGATGCATCAAACCAGTCTCAGGTCTGAAGACCACAACAACAACAACAATAGATATTTGTGTGAGCAATCTGAAAGAAAACTCGCAAAAGTGGAACATGAAAAGTAGCTGAAAATTTACAATATTTTCACGCATCTCATGCTGAATGTCCTAAAGAACAAGAAGATATGACGACCTTGGACGTCAATACGATAGACGGCAGTAACATATTCTCAAATGCCAGGGGAATAACCGTCGTAGGACTTTTGATCGATTGCCAGAACGCAAAAGAAATGATGACATGGTTACACTTGGTGATTCGCAGGGAAACGTATTTTAATTTCAGTTGCGCCCCACTCTGAAACTTTATACATAAGGAAATGGCTTTACCTATACCAGTACAAAGAATGCATATAGACAACGGAGACGGCATTGTGGAAGACTTCTTAAAGGAAGGTGAGAAGTGTACCAAATCTGTTGTTTAACCGATTGTTACTACAGAAATACATGGAATTGATCTTAATGTTGGATCCTGATTCGGACTCTAGCACAATAACAGAGAAATTATTTCATGTGATCAGTGACTATAAATATGCACTTTTCCGGTAAATGGACTACGAAGTCTAGCCACAGTTAGAAGTCGAAGAAAGCAATCAATGAACAAGTTATGATGAAATATCGAATTTTGGGGCTTGGTTTTGAGTATTTATTGTTTGTTGGTGAATATGGATTGGAGCTAATAAATGAAAGAGGAAGCCGCCTGGTAGAAATTTGCGCAGCGCATAACTTAATCATAGCTAATACTTGGTTCAAGAATCATGAAAGGAGGTTGTATACATGGAAGAACCCTAGAGATACTGAAAGGTATCAGATGGATTATATAATGGTAAAATAGAGATTTAGGAGCCAGGTTTTAAACTGTAAGACATTTCCAGGTGCAGATGTGGACCCCAACCACAATCTATTGGTTATGAACTGTAGATTAAAACTGAAGAAGCTGCAAAAAGGTGGGAATTTAAGGAGCTGGGACCTGGATAAATTGACTAATCAGAGGCTGTACAGAGCTTCAGGGAGAGCATAAGGGAACAATTGACAGGAATGGAGGACAGAAATACAATAGAAGAAGAATGGGTAGTTTTGAAGGATGAAGTACTGAAGGCAGCAGAGGATCAAGTAGGTAAAAAGACGAAGGCTAGTAGAACTCCTTGGGTAACAGAAGAAATATTGAATTTAATTGATGAAAGGAGAAAATATAAAAGTGCAGTAAATGAAGCAGGCAAAAAGGAATACAAACGTCTCAAAAATGAGATCGACAGGAAGTGCAAAATGGCTAAGCAGGGATGGCTAGAGGACAAATGTAAGGATGTAGAGGCTTATCTCACTAGTGGTAAGATAGATACTGCCTACAGGAAAATTAAAGAGACCTTTGGAGATAAGAGAACCACTTGTACGAATATCAAGAGCTCAGATGGAAACCCAGTTCTAAGCAAAGAAGGGAAAGCCGAAAGGTGGAAGGAGTATATAGAGGGTCTATACAAGGGCGATGTACTTGAGGGCAATATTATGGAAAAGGAAAAGGATGGAGATGAAGATGACATGGGAGATAAAATACTGCGTGGAGAGTTTGACAGAGCACTGAAAGACCTAAGTCGAAACAAGGCCCAGGGAGTAGACAACATTCCATTAGAACTACTGACAGCCTTGGGAGAGCCAGTCCTGACAAAACTCTACCTTCTGGTGAGCAAGATGTATGAGACAGGCGAAATACCCTCGGACGTCAAGAAGAATATAATAATTCCAATCCCAAAGAAAGCAGGTGTTGACAGATGTGAAAATTACCGAACTATCAGTTTAATAAGTCACAGCTGCAAAATGCTAACGCGAATTCTTTACAGACGAATCGAAAAACTGGTAGAAGCCGACCTCGGGGAAGATCAGTTTGGATTCCGTAGAAATGTTGGAACACGTGAGGCAATACTGACCCTACGACTTATCTTAGAAGAAAGATTAAGGAAAGGCAAACCTACGTTTCTAGCATTTGTAGACTTAGAAAAAACTTTTGACAATGTTGACTGGAATACTTTCTTTCAAATTCTGAAGGTGGCAGGGATAAAATACAGGGAGCGAAAGGCTATTTACAATTTGTACAGAAACCAGATGGCAGTTGTAAGAGTCGAGGGGTATGAAAGGGAAGCAGTGGTTGGGAAGGGAGTGAGACAGGGTTGTAGCCTAACCCCGATGTTATTCAATCTGTATATCGAGCAAGCAATAAAGGAAACAAAAGAAAAGTTCGGAGTAGGTATTGAAATCCATGGAGAAGAAATAAAAAATTTGAGGTTCGCTGATGACATTGTAATTCTGTCAGAGACAGCAAGGGACTTGGAAGAGCAGTTGAACGGAATGGACAGTGTCTTGAAAGAGGTGTATATGAAGAACATCAACAAAAACTAAACGAGGATAATAGAATGTAGTCGAATTAAATCGGGTGATGCTGAGGGAATTAGATTAGGAAATGAGACGCTTAAAGTAGTAAACGGGTTTTGCTATTTGGGGAACAAAATAACTGATGATGATCGAAGTAGAGAGGATATAAACTGTAGACTGCTAATGGCAAGGAAAGCGTTTCTAAAGAAGAGAAATTTGTTAACATCGAATACAGATTTAAGTGTCAGGGATTGGTTTCTGAAAGTGTTTGTATGAATTGTAGTCATGTATTGAACTGAAACGTGGACTATAAATAGTTTAGACAAGAAGAGAATAGAAGCTTTCGAAATGTTGTGCTACAGAAGAATGCTGAAGATTAGAATGGTAGATAACATAACTAATGAGGAGGTATTGAATAGAATTGGGTAGAAGAGAAATTTGTGGTACAACTTGAGTAGAAGAAGGGATCTGTTGGTAGGACATGTTCTGAGACATCGAGGGATCACCAATTTAGTATTGGAGGGCAGCGTGGAGGGTAAAAATCGTAGAGGGAGACCAAGAGATGAATACACTAAGCAGATTGAGAAGGATGTAGGCTGCAGTAGGTACTGGGATATGAAGAAGCTTGCTTAGGATAGAGTAGCATGGAGAGCTGCATTAAACCAGTCTCAGGACTGAAGACCACAACAACAACATTGTTTGTTATCCGGTTTTGGGATTTTGAATCATATTCAGTACATGTTTGATGAAAGAAAGACTTTTCCGATCAGAATTTGTAGAAGAGATGTAGATTTGCTTCAATGGAATTGTAGGTGAAGATTATGAAGGCCCTGTGTGCATGAACCATCTTTTTATTAGTACGAAAGAAATAAGTGCGACTCCATAATTCGAGAGAAAGATAATGACGTGAAGACACGGGATGACGTGAATGATGCTGCTGCAGACATTTAGTCGAAATTAAAGAAGTTGATAGATCTTGCTGAGCACCGAAAGTAAGAGCTCAGCGAAGTACTGTGGTACCAGGAAGATGTATTTTTGACCCAGCCCAGACTAATGAAAGGGTGTGCTCCCAAATTCAGAGTATGATTTCGCAAAAGAATCTAATTCTCTGTCGTCATCCAGGAACCCTAACATTGACCAAGACATTCAGATAATGCTACATATGGCAATCGTAAGCGATCGGTGATCGTAGAGTGAGTACAGCAGTCCCAGTCACGGAGTAATGAAAAATGAAACAAGCTAGAACTCTCAGGATTGTATTAGACGCAAGAGCAGTCAAGGCTCACTGTTCCATAAAACAACCAACCAGAGAATTTAGAGGAGCTGTTACATCGATCTACAGTGTCTAGTATTTGAGCAATTTAGATCCCACATAAGCAGTTACTGGCACCTTTTACTGTGTCTAGAAAGTCGAAAATATTCTGAGTTTCTACGAAATTCCTAGCGTTTTACTGTCGCTTCTCAGATAAAGACTGAAATTTATAAAGACACTGTATGTAGAGCAGCGACAGAAAGCTTTGTTTCATGCGATCAAGATTTTCTACGTTTCTGTATCGTATTTTATGTTCATTTCTATGTGTATAGACAGATTCTGGTAGTTCCAGTGAGTAAAGGAGTTATACCAGACTGTTCTTGCTTGTGGAGTGTATCCCGAGTGTTAAGTTTACTAACCACCTTGCGGCAGCAGTGCACTGACATCTGCCATGCACAGCGTTTAATTGTTTTGTTTACAATTATGTTATGTCGTCAAAATTTGTTTGTTTGGCGCAACCGGAGGCGATGTGACAGCTTGCAGTGATTGACTCTTCCCCACGTCCTTTGCCTCAGTTATCGGTTGCCACTGCCCAAGCGCTGCGATTGTGACGCTGCTTCTGCTTGGAGGGACACTCCCTCTACCGCCTGCCTGGCAAGAGACAACATGCTCTTATGCCTTGCCTGAAGTACTCCACGTCCATTACGTCAGGCTGTTGTTGGAATACGGTTCTAGGTCGCTGCCACCCTCCCCCCCCCCCCTTCTGTACTTCAACCATGGACGCATGTTGCATGGCTGCACTAGTCCCTTACTAGTTAGACACTCTTACCCGCAACAGACATCAAGTTTCGTTAGTGGTATTCGTGTGAATTCTCAATGCAAAATATATAAAACAGCTGTTTATTGAAAAAAAATATAAAAAAGTTTAATGCCTAGACAGCAATGTTCATTACACAATTAAAGCATGATGACAAATTTCGGTTGCTTTCTACACCCATCTTCAGAGCGTTCAAATCGTAAAAACGAGTTGAGTATGCACTGAGCAATATCATCACTAGCTACAGTCTTGCAATGACGTGTATTCGTATTATGGTCCAACAAGACTACAATGTATAGTTAAAGACTTCATCTATTCTATCTATCGCTTTCGCTGTTGTCCCGCATTTTACGCGGGGTTGGAGTGGTTAAATCGGAATTGGCACGTTAATTGGAAGGGGTGGCCGGATGCGCTTCCTGCCGCCACCCTATACCCCCTGGGACGGAATCAGAGTACCCCATCTGTCTGCGTCTGGTGTAAATCATGGAAAAGTGCGGATGTTTTTCAAGTGTCTGTGGGCCGTGCAACTGAGGCGGGACGTGGGTACCAGCCCGGTATTCACCTAGAGGGATGTGGAAAACCGCCTAAAAACCACATCCAGACTGGCCGTCGCACCGGCCCTCGTCGTTAATCCGGCGATCGGATTCGATCCGGGGCCGCCGCCCCTACCCGACTCCAGGAAGCAGCGCATTAACGGAACGCAAAATATTCTTCCATTAGAATTTAAACAAAATTGAGAGAGAAGCAAAGTAAAAAGTAAGATAGGAAATTAAACTTCTTCAGTGATGCACATCTTTTGCATGAGAATAGTGTTTCCCTACTATTCTTGTGCTGTGGCATGACTCCTGTTACTTCTTGGGAAAACATGCTTTTTCGGGGTTCTGTTGAGGCCTTCACGGCTACCGTATCGGTCCCGGGGCACACGAAGTCCCCACCGTACTTCACCCTCAACAGCAATCCCCTACTTTGGCAGTCTATCTTGTTCGGTCGATTTCATATTATTTAGGTATTAACCGATGCCTTGTTTCTGAAACAAAATTTGCATCATATTTCCGAACTTCTTTTTATGGTCTTTGTTCCGGTATATTTTGAAGTATTCGTCTTTCATATATTCTCGATATTCTTGTAGATTGTCATTGCCTTTGTTGTTAACAACATAACTGACAAAATTTCCGAATAGCCACAAGATGACATTGTTTTTTTTTGTGGAAATTTCTTCTGGGAAGAGTATATCGTTTAGTGTGATTTCTCTTCCATCGGTCCGTTTGAGAAAAGCGACTTGCAATACAATGTCATTCCAAATATTCTTGTATCCATTACAGATGAAGCGATGCTTTAAGGAGTCCAAATTGTGACATTTTTGGTACACATTGGTTGTTTGTAGTCCTATTGAACACAGTTTTTCATTGGTACTAATAATGTTGTTGACAACACTGTACCATGACGCTTGCACTTCTGTAGTCAGTGTTTTGTTATTTATATTAGTCCACATTTTTTCCCAGTTTTTGTTGGGATACTTCAGCTCCATTTTATTTTGGTTTTCACGTGATTGCAGCTTTTCTACTATGTATTTACTTGTCTTCTTATTTTTGTCTGTTAAAATGCATGTCAAGTAGCTTAATTCTACATAAAAATCCTTAATATGCTGTAGGCTGTAATTTATGTTGTGAACATCTACTGGCGGCTGCATGCTTCCGGGTTTGAGAAGGTCAAATAGAGCCGCAGTTACGCTGTTCGGCTGTGTCTCTATAAGTTTTAGCGTTCTTTTAATGAAGAGGGCAGTGTTTTTCTTCCGAAGGTCTGTCAGCCCTAGGCCTCCGTTTTCGGGTCTTGATGTAGTCGTTCCTACTGCTACTCTAAAAATATGGCCTTTCCATACGTATCGACAGATTGTGCTCATTATAGATTTCACTCTGTCTGGAGGTGTTGGTAAAATCTGAGCGACATATGCAGCTTTCGAAAGAACTGCACAGTTTATTAGTTTAATTCTTTGCTTGATATTTAAGTCTCTCGTTTCATGCAGTATTAAGCTGCCTCTGATTTTTCCTAACACCTGTTTCCAATTAGCAGCCGTTGTTCTTAATGGGCAACTGTAAAAAGTTATACCCAAAACAGTGTGACGCTCCACCCTGTTTGCCCACGGTAGCTGCACATTGTCAAGACCCTGTAAATTTAAAAAGAAACTTTTCGTTTCATTTATCCTCGCACCTCTTGCCCTGCTATAGAGCAATATGTAGTATCGGTAGCTGGACCGACACTGTGAAGTGGATTGCTGAAAAAGAAAGCTTAACTAAAGCTGTGGCCGATAGTGCACGTTCGGCATAGAGCAGACGGGCGTGAAGTCTGGAACATGAGAACTTATGAATGAATAAGAAGAAAAGTATGTAGATGCTTTTTACTTAACTTTTATTTCTCTTGAATACTCGTAAGCTATAGGCACTGATACAAATGGCTCCTTGCTAGTTCGTAGCCATTAACTTCTGATGGCTATTCTGTCTCTCGGCTAATGAGAGAGAAAGGCTTCGTACAACGGGGCGATAGCTAGGTTCGCGTACAACTGGGCGGCAGCTTGGTCCTCGTACAACTGGGGTCGAGTCCACTCTCGTATCACGAGACCTGCCTAGGTGGTGGCGCTAGGTCTGCGATCACAGTGGCGACACGCGGGTCCGACATGTACTACATGGACCGCGGCCGATTTAAACTACCACCTAGCAAGTGTGGTGTCTGGCGGTGACACCACATTCCTCCCCCGCAAATCGGCGAACGGTCGTGTAATAAGGCTTCCGCCCGCCGTGGGGAGGACCACATGTTGACGTATGCGATGAGGTGGGGAGCCTAACAACAGGCGAGGCTGTGCCACCCGCACCCGCCCATTCGGTCCGAGGGGAGCTAGGAAACGCCTGCAAAACTAGTCCAGGGTGCACGTCAACATGCGGTGTATGCGCCCGTAAAGAAACATGAGGTAGTGAAGGGTCGACGTCCATTGCGTCGGGGTAGCCGACGCGCGATGACGTCATGTGGTCCGGAGCGGGCGGGCGTTCCATGGCGGAGGACAGCTGGTCACGGGAAGCGATCGGCGGCGCGTGACCCTGGGAGGCGCTTGGCGGCTGCAACGAAGCGTCGAATGCGGTCGGCGGCGGCGGCGGCTGCTGCAGCTGCTGCTGCTGCGGCGGCGGCGGCGCGTCGCCATGGGGCAAAATGGAAGGCATCGTCGGTAACACCTGGGGATGAGGCGAGCCAGTAGATGGGTCCCCAGGGCGCTGACCGGACGGCACCGTCGCTGAAAGCAGACGGGGAGCGGCAGAACCCGAGCGACGACAGAGGCGCAGCTGATTGAGATGCCGACGCACCTCACCAGAGGCCCCCATAACCAAATACATCGCGCGGCCGAGGCAGCGAAGAATGCGCCCTGCGAGCCAACGCCGTGAACCTCGATAGTTGCGATAAAATACAACGTCGCCTGGAGCAAAAGCAGGAGTCTGCCGCTGCACAGGAACCGGATGCGGCGGATGCAGCAAAGACATCAAGGTGCGATGAGGACGACCGTGGAGCAACTCAGCCGGCGAGCGACCATCTCGGGGCTGAGAGCGATACGAAGACAAAAAGAGCAACAATGCGTCCTCCCGAGAATGCGACTCTTTCAATTTCAACATCTGTGACTTGAAAGTCCGGACCAATCGTTCAGCGGCACCGTTGGACTGAGGCGAAAACGGCGCGGATGTCAGATGTTGAATACCATTGGCCTGGCAGAATGACTGAAATTCTGCGGACATGAATTGTGGGCCATTGTCGGAAACAATAGTCTGCGGAAGACCTTCAATGCAAAAGATAGCAGACAACGCTTGGATGGTGGCGGAGGACGTCGTGGAAGACATCCGAACAACAAAAGGAAAATTACTGAAGGCGTCGACCAGAACCAACCATCGAGCATTCCAGAATGGACCAGCAAAATCAATGTGCAAGCGTTGCCAAGGGGAAGTGGCCTTTGGCCACGCAAAAACTTGCCGCGGCGGTGCGGACTGTTGTTCGGCACACGCCGGGCACGAAGAACACATATTCGTAATCGCAGCATCGATTCCGAACCAAGTACAGTGCTGACGAGCAAGTTGTTTCGTTCGCACTATACCCCAATGTCCTTGATGAAGAAGCCGTAAAACAGAGGACTGTAACGAACGTGGGACCACGACTCTGGACTGATCATTATCAGAACGCAACAACAAAACACCACGTCGAACAAAAAGTCTCTCCTTGTGAGCAAAAAATCGGCGAACCAACGGATCCTCGATCCGAGACTTTGACAAAGGCCATTGCGTAGCAACAAAACGTAAAACAGTAGCAAGGACAGGGTCAGCAGCTGTGGCTGTAGCTACACGACGAAAATCAATCGGAAACGATTCGACCACTTCATCGGTTTCCGAATCAATGAACATGCAAGCAAGTTCGGAAGAATCGAATGCTTTATCCTCAGCAACAGGCAAACGGGACAACGCATCGGCGTTTCCGTGCTTAGCAGTGGACCGATACAAGATATCGTAGCGGTACTGCGAGAGGAAAATAGACCAGCGAATGAATTTCTGCGCTGTACGTGGAGGTACAGGCTTGGACGGATGAAAAAGCGATGTCAAAGGTTTGTGGTCTGTGATGATGGTAAAGTGACGACCATACAAGAAATCATGGAACTTAGTAACACCAAACACGAGAGCCAAAGCTTCTTTCTCTATCTGTGAATAATTTCTTTGCGCAGACGAGAGCAATTTTGACGCAAAGGCAATAGGGCGATCATGGGAGCCAACTTTGTGCGCAAGCACAGCACCGATCCCGAAATCCGATGCATCTACCATCAACAAAAGGGGTTTCTGGGGATCGAATGGCGTAAGGCAAGTATTAGAAAGCAACGCCGATTTCAACTGGCGAAAGGCGCGTTCGCATTCCGTCGTCCAGACGAACGGAACACCTTTACGGCGTAAGCGATGAAGCGGAGCTGAAATGGAAGAGGCATTGCGCACATATTTATGATAATAGTTAATTTTACCCAACACACTCTGTAGCTGTTTCAGATTTTTAGGGGACGGCAAGTCTTGTATGGCACGGAGGTGCTCTGGACTCGGATGTATGCCTTGGGCATTAATGACATGTCCCAGGTATGGTAAGTCACGAGCAAAAAACACACATTTGTCCTTCCTCAAGCGAAGACCATTTTGCCGCAAGACCTGAAATAATGTTCGTAAGTTCGAAAGATGATCTTCTTCTGTCTGTCCGGAGATCACTATATCGTCCAGATAGTTTGCTGCAGTAGGGACCGACGCACAAATAGTTTGCAAATATTGCTGAAACAAGGCAGGGGCGGATGCACACCCGAATGGCAGTCTTTTGAAGCGGTACAATCCAAGATGCGTGTTAACCACCAATACGCGCTGGGATTCGTCGTCCACCGGTATTTGCAAGTACGCATCGGCTAGGTCCAACTTTGAAAAATATTTTCCCGGGCACAGTTTAGCAAAAAGATCTTCCGGGCGGGGCAAAGGAAAAGTAGCAGTCACTAGCTGTGGATTCACTGTGGCCTTGAAGTCCACGCAAAGTCTCAATTTTTCCGGAAGGTTTTGGCAAAATTACTAAGGGTGAGGCCCAGAGAGAAGCTTGCACACGTTCAATTACACCCTGTGATTCGAGATCGTGTAACGTTCTTGCGACCTCATCACGCAATGCGTGGGGAACATTGCGCGCCCTGAAAAATTTCGGTTGCGCGTTTACCTTCAGTTCTAAATGTGCTTCATAGTTTTTAGCGCAACCTAAGCCCGGTGCAAAAATGTCTGCAAATTCGTCACACAGCCGAGAAACACTGTCTGGAGGCACAGTCTGATTCACTGATAGGACCTGAGTTACAATAGACATGTTAAACAACTTAAATAAATCTAGACCAAATAAGTTCACTGCAGAAGAAGAACGAAGAACGTAAACTGACACAAGTTTTGTTTGTCCCTTGTATGTTGCAAGAAGGCTGCACTGTCCTAACACAGGAATTTTCTGTCCGGAATATGTAGTTAGCTTAACATTTGCGGCACGCAACGGAGGTGCGCCCAGTTGTTTGTATGTGTCGTGATTGAGCAATGAAACTGCAGCTCCGGTATCGAGCTGGAATGGTATCACTTTGCCTTCAAAGTCTAAGTCCACAAAAAGTTTATTGTCCTGCTGACGACAAGAGCGACTGTTTTGTGCAATTGGAACAGACACTGGTACAGAAGCACTTGCTAATTGACGTGATTTCCGGCGACGTCGACGCACAGTTTTTGTGGGACGAACACAGTTACAGTTAGAGAAAGTGTCACTGGACGAAGTGGAATTAACGACATGAATGTCCATAGGCGAAGGTCCACGAGCCTGAGTGTCCTTGGTTCGATTCCGGCGCGAAGCAAAGGGCCTGGAATGATTGTGATTGTCTGATCTGAGCTTTTTCTGGCAAACACTTTGAACATGTCCTTTCTTATTGCAGAAAAAGCAAATAGCTTGGCGTGACGGGCAATGTTCACGCGAATGTCTAGTAGCACACCGCGGGCATGATTTCACTGCATTTGCGGGCTGGCGCGGCACACCTGGCTTAGCACGCGGCGGTCGCTGTGTGTCCGTGCGCGAGGCCCGGTGACCGGGCCGCGCAGGGCGGCCAGCGGGCCGGTTAATGTTACACACGGCTGGCGAAGTTTCAAAAGATTCCTGAGCACAGTCCAGTGTGTCCTGTCTATCCAATATGTCTATCACTTGTTGAAGGGAGGGATTAACTAGTTTCAAAATTTGCTCCCGTATGCGAACATCAGAAACGTTCTGTGCAATTGCATCACGCACCATTGTATCTGAATAAGAAAGACCACAGTCACATTCAAAGGCACAGTCCCTAGTAAGTCCTTGCAATGTTGCTACCCACTCCCTATTAGTTTGACCGGCCGTACGTTTTGTACGAAAAAACGTATACCGTTTTGCAACCACATTAACTGTTTCTTTGAAATAGGCATCTAATGCAGACAAAATTTCCTCGTAGGACAGAGTTGCTACGTCTCGCCGGGGAAACAATTTCACTATCACACGGTATGTGGACACACCGACACAAGAAAGCAAAAACGGCTGCCGCTCTTTACCTTGAATTCTGTAGGCAGCCATGTGAAAGGCGAACTGACGAGACCACTCTTGCCAGGTCTCATCGGCTGCCACGTATGGTCGAAAGGGAGGTGCAACAGCGTTCAGTGGCAGCGGTAGCGAAGAAGCGGCGGCGGCCGCATCGGTGTGCAGCGCACGTTGACCCTGGACGAGCTGTCCAAGGGCATCCAGTAACGCCTGCGTCTGCTGATTCTGCAAGCGATAAAATTCGGACAGTACATCTGGAGAATGTGGCGAAGCCATGACACAAATAAATGGAAGCAATCAGAACTTTAAAACGTCGTCAATGAAGCAAACAATTAATACAAACTCTTTTCCCTCGTCGCCATATGTAGTATCGGTAGCTGGACCGACACTGTGAAGTGGATTGCTGAAAAAGAAAGCTTAACTAAAGCTGTGGCCGATAGTGCACGTTCGGCATAGAGCAGACGGGCGTGAAGTCTGGAACATGAGAACTTATGAATGAATAAGAAGAAAAGTATGTAGATGCTTTTTACTTAACTTTTATTTCTCTTGAATACTCGTAAGCTATAGGCACTGATACAAATGGCTCCTTGCTAGTTCGTAGCCATTAACTTCTGATGGCTATTCTGTCTCTCGGCTAATGAGAGAGAAAGGCTTCGTACAACGGGGCGATAGCTAGGTTCGCGTACAACTGGGCGGCAGCTTGGTCCTCGTACAACTGGGGTCGAGTCCACTCTCGTATCACGAGACCTGCCTAGGTGGTGGCGCTAGGTCTGCGATCACAGTGGCGACACGCGGGTCCGACATGTACTACATGGACCGCGGCCGATTTAAACTACCACCTAGCAAGTGTGGTGTCTGGCGGTGACACCACACAATAACTTGTCTGTTAGCCGGGCACATTCATCATCGCTCATTACTAGAACTCCCACATCGTCAGCGTATGCATTTGTAACCGTCTTCAGCCCAGCTATTGTTATGCCTTCTAAGGTTGTGTTCAAAAGCCGTAAAAGGGGTTCCAGAGAAACCACATAAAACAACATGGACAGGGGACTTCCCTGAGGAACTCCACTAGATATCAATACTTCATTAGTATATTGTCCATTGATCGAGATTTTGGTTCGTATGCCTCTGACGATGTTCATTAAAACCGCTAAGTTGCCATCTTTGAAACCTATGTGTTTCAAGGTTCTGAACAGATATCCGTAGTTGACTCTGTCAAACGCTTTAGCAAAATCAATGAAGGCAATGCCTCCATTCGCTAACGATGATGAGAAAATAGAAATAATGTCTCATGTTCACATACAGTCTTAAAAATGGTACGTCGAGGGAGACACGTCTGGTGGCATCCAATGACTTTTTTCTAAAATCGGTCCCATTCGTTCTTTAATTACACGTGCAACTACCTTGTAATCTGAGTTCAATAGACTGATCGGCCTCATTTTAGTAATATCTTTGGTGTCCGTACTCCTTCCCTTTGGAAGTAGTACAGTTACACTTTCCTTTAAAGCAGCAGGAACTTCCTCTCCCCTCAAGATGTCATTAACTACTTCCGTGAATTGGGAACCCATTAGGTGCCAAAATGTCCTATAAAATTCCACAGGCAGGCCGTCTGGGCCTGGAGACTTACGTGAAGGTGAAGATTTGAGTATATCAAAAACCTAGCCATTCGTAATTTCTAACGTTAAACGCCTGTTCTCCTCCTCTGTAACAACTGCCTCTATTCCGGAGTTCTGTAAAAACTCTTGTACTGAGTTGTCGTCAGTAGCATTTCCAGAATATAATTGCTGAAAAAATCTATGTGCTTCAGTTAAGATATCCCTTTGTTCTGTCAGGACTCTGTTATCTTCCGTTCTGAGGCTGGCAATAAAATTTCTTCTTCTGTTTTTTGTGTGTTGTATCAAGTGGTAGATGGAGGTGTTTTCTGCCTCCACCGTCGTTCTAGTGTGTGATTTGATTTGTAATCCCTCCAAATGTACCCTCTTGATACTTATCATTTTGGCTTTAACGTTTTTAATATTGATAAAGACGTCTTGAGACATTGGTTGGTCGTAAAGGTCTCTTAAGCAAGAGTAGTAAAACTCCAATGTGTGTCTTGACCACATTGCCCTTTCTTTGGCGTAAGATATCAGCGCTGCTCTTATCTTTTTCTTAGCGGCCATAGTCCACCATTCAATAGTTGTTCTATATTTAGTGCGCATCCTTAAAACAGACTGCCAAGTTTTTTGCATCTTTAAAGCTAGAGCGTTTTCAGAGAGGGTATTGATATTTAATTTCCGTAGTGGGCGACCCCAATATGTCTTTTGCCTGGTTAATTTGATGCTGCACCTCACTCCAAGGTGGTCAGAGAAGGCAGCTGGTATCACCTCGTTACTACTGACTTTAGTGTCTAAAGTTGGGGTGTCATATATTCTGTCGATTCTGCTCTGTGTAGCACCAGTGATATATGTGAAGCGAACCAGCGTCGGATAGTTTATTTCCCACGCGTCAAACCACTTCATGTTGGTGACCAACGCCTGCAGTTCTTGCGAGAAGTTAAAATTTGGTCGCTGATCCTTTTTATTTAAAACGCAATTAAAATCTCCACCAATGACAATTTCTGCAGGGTTTTCTTGGAGTAGAAATAAAATATCACTTTTAAAAAAGGCTGCCCTCTCTCATCTCGCATTGTTGCCTGAAGGTGCGTATAGGTTTATAAAAGTGGTGTTAAAAATTTTGCAGCTAATTCCGCTCCCCGACTCTAAAAGGCACACGTTTGTCATCTCGGTCCCTTCTTTAGCAAGGATGGCTGTTCCACACGCGTTTTCTGGAGCCACATTCAAAACCTCTTTGTACCCTGAAACATACAATTCTTTGACATTAACTTCCTGCAGGAAGGCGATATCTGTATCTGACTGATACAGAAAGTCCTTCAGTGCAGCTACCTTTGCTTGACTCTGAATTTTGTTTATGTTTAAGGTGGTCACGTTATATGTATGTTCCACTGTGAGACGCTACAAGACGGTAAACAGAGGACACGGTATTGGAATCACGTACGATAACTTCGGGTTAGATATATATAGTATTATTTTACTTTACTTTTATTCCATTGACGGTTTTCCTTCGTTTTTCTTTTTTTCTTTCTTCTTAGAGTTCGGTGTAACAATTTTTAATAAAAAAGTTCTTCCTCAAAAACCCCTTCCGTCCCCATTGCATCCGTCTGATCCTCCTTTTCGTCCGACCAGTTAAATCGTGGCTCGGTGATGTCGTGTCCATGTCCTTGTCCAAGTCGGGTTTCATTGTCCATACCTGATGTCGTACTGTCATGCAAGGGTTCATATGTTCCGTGTGGCGTGTCAGCCCGTTCCGATCCAAAGACTCGCCGACCGCTTCCTTTTGTGTATCTTCGTCCTTCTTTTCGGTCTCCTGTATCTTCCTCAGCCGCTCTCTTAAAGGGGGGGCCAAATTCTCTGCAGCTTGATGTGCTCTTCGTCTCTTTTTATTTTTTGATGGTTTCGGTGAAATCGTCGGTGAAACCTTTGGTGAACTTCCTGGCGACTCCATGGAAGGTCGACGAGACGTCACCTGTCCCGCCTTCGTGGCGGAAGATTTTTGAGCTCCGTTAATTTCGGAGTCGGCCGTTGCTGCTGTTTCTACGACACGTGAGACGGGTGGTGTCATTGGTTCGTCTTCTTGTGCCCCTCCATTTCCTTTGACGTTTCCTGAACCTGTCTGTCCATCCACTGTAGTTCCCTCTGGAAGTTCGTAGTCTGCCATGTCTACATCAGGTACTGTCGATGAAGCTTGTCGCTCGTTGGAAGAGTTGTCAGACTCAGGGGCCAAGCGCGGTGGGTCCTCAGTGACGTCATTACTGGCCAGATTCTGACTGTCATCGTTAGTCAACTCCGCGGTGCTTCCAGTTTCCATGCGCGCGTCGGAAGGTTCAAATGGTTCAAATGGCTCTGAGCACTATGGGACTTAACTGCTGAGGTCATCAGTCCCCTAGAACTTAGAACTACTTAAACCTAACTAACCTAAGGACATCACACACATCCATGCCCAAGGCAGGATTCGAGCCTGCTACCGTAGCGGTCGCGCGGTTCCAAACTGTAGCGCCTAGAAACGCTCGTCCGCACCGGCCGGCCCGTCGGAAGGTCCCGCCTGCTCGGCCATATTCTGTTGATAGGGGGCCCGGCTAGCTGCCGCGGCAGCGTACGTCACTTGCATGCTAACAACTCGTCCTGGGACAGCCGCCGCGTTAGTCGGTAACTGAGGAACACGCCTTGTACTGCACTCACTTCTGACGTGCCCTGCGGCGTTACATAACGCACAAGTCCGTGGCTGCCCATCATAAATTATGAGAGCGTGATGGCCACAGATATTCAAGTAAGATGGGATATGTCGTAAGAGCTCAATCTTAATCTGTCTAACTCCATCCAAAACCGGAAACATATATTGCTCCGACCATTTTTCTGCAATATTAGATATAACCCTACCATAGGGCTGAAGAGCAGCATTGATTGCTCCGGCAGGGACCTCGAACGGCAGTTCGAAAACTCTCACTGTTCCAATGCCTAGCCCAGCATGGGAAACAAGAACGTCACTAACGGTTCCGTCTGCATGATTAAATTTCGTTTTGCCACCACACTTGTCAACTATCGAGGAGCACAAATCAGAGAAAATTAATTTCAAAAAGACAGAATTGGAAACAAAAGAAAGATGAACGCCAATAATTTCGTCTCCTGTGATCTTAATTGTTTCTGAAAGCCACCTTTTGATCTCAAAAGCCTTTGGTCTTTTACAGGTCCAATCAAAAGTGAATCGAACCGTATCTCTTCTTTCACAGTTAATTTCGTTCATTTTGTCATTTTAAATCACTGAAAGATGCAAACCAAACAAAGCGCTCTACCGACCTTCGTAACAGCCATACAGCCGCTGTTTACGCCAGCCCTCCTAGCGCTGCCGCCACACGTCCGTCCGGCTCGGCGGCCGAGCAGCGAATGTCTCGGCTAACCTGGCGGGTAGTTAAAGGCTTCGTTGAAAGTCTGCAAACCATAATCTTGCAAGTCGCAGGTAACAAAGAAGGAAGTGCCTGCCGAATCAGCAAAAGTTACATCAACTGGCCACTATTTGCAACTGTAGAGCAGATATTAAAATGCGGATAGTATATGCAACTGTTACAAGAACTGTCAGCTGTTCCACAGTCTGGCTTACAAAGGAGTGATCCATCACGCCTTATAGAGCAGTCATCCTTATAAAATATGCAAAAGTTGAAGAACAGAAATAAAATGCAAGAAGCGCAAATAGCCTGGCAAGACACCTTAAAACTGAGTTTTTGTCTTTTTTCCTTTTTAAAAAGGACGTAGTTTAGTTTCGGGAATTATGATAAAAAAAGAGAAAGAAGAAAAGGGTAGAGGACAAAAAATCGTATAATACAGCAAAAAAGAAGGAGGATTTGGTTGAACGTGCCGTCTACATCGAAGTGATTAGAAACGGAGCACAAGCTCGGAATATGTCAATGCTGGGGAAGGAAGTCGACCGTGACCTTTCAAAGGAATCATTCCGGAGTTTGCATGGAGCGAATTAGGAAATCTCGGTGAACCTAACTCTGGATGGTTGGACGCGTGTTTCAACCGTTGTCCTCGCGAATTCCAGTCCAATAAGCCGACCTCAGCGCCCCCCCCCCCCCCCCCCTCCGCCTCGGTACAGAATATTATGTGAGAACCTAGCCTCAGGAGGCATTAACTTAGGAGTAGTAACTCCGAATAGTAATCAAAACATTCTCGATCCAAGGTTTGATCTTAATCGCTCTTTACATTTGACTAAAAATCATTAGTAATGGGAGCAGAAGAATTCTGATATATGGGGTCACCCTCTTTCTGGCAACGTTCACGTCAAAGAAAACGGAGGAGCGGACAGAGGTTCACAGCACTCTCTTGCCCCTGGGTGGGAGACTGACCCTAAAAGGCGGAATATTAAGCAACACTCAACGGCGTGAGGATGGTGAAGGCAGTGAAATCACTCCATTAAAAAACACAACATGTACCCACAGGACACGACGCCTGTACTTGAAAAAGTGTTATAATGATCTCTTCATTGGCAAATGATTCCCGTTTAGTCTCCCGTTCTGATCTCTGGGAGGGGACGGCCGAGGGGGAGATGACTACTACAAAAATAATTGATAAATTAACAAAAGAGTAACATCTTACGAGCCGCAGAGTATAACGTCACGTGTTTGAACGAGTCAGGGAAGCTATAAAATCTGAAAGGACAAATCTAAAGTCTCAGTCTAGTGACTAGTGAGTGTTAGTGGGGTGTAACTGAAAGGGGAAGAATTTAGGGTAATACTAAAAGCTGTAGAAAATGGTTTAACCTGGGAGAGGACTTGTTACAAATAGGTAGGTAGGACAGAGAGTGAGTTACTCTGTACAGTTCAGTAATATGGTGAGCTTCACAAAATCGAGAGCAAATAAATGCCACCAACAACAGTTTATTTGTTTATTTATTTAGTTATTTATTTATTTACGGGTCAAGTTCCGTAGGTCAAGGTCATCGAAGGCGTCAGTACATGAAATTACAACATAAAAACAATAACACATAAAAATAAAATGTTTATGAACCTGAAAAAGTCAATTCATAAGTTAAAGTAAATTTTATCAGCAATACAACAAGAACGAGCTTAATTTTTCAAGGAACTCCTCGACAGAATAGAAGGAGTGACCCATGAGGAAACTATTCAGTTTCGATTTGAAAGTGCCTAGAACCGGCGCAAAGAGTTCTTTCCTGGCAAAAATATGTCTGCTAGTACAATCTGAAGAAACTTTTCAGAGTGGCCTTGGAGCAGAGCGTTGTATTGCAATTAATCACGACTTACTAAATGGTAGGCAGTTGCCACTCAGGTTCAATGAGGAAATGATACTTCTTGTTCCTAAAGTGGGAAACTGCTCTTATAATGGACAACAGATCCGTGAGTTTATGCAGTGCGGGTTTCAAAGTATATGCGAATTTCAAAGTATACGAGCCTCCCCAGTAGCAGTTTAAGATGGACAATGAATTGGAACCTTGGAATTTATCAATGCTCTGCAGTAGTGGAACATGCGACGCATGACATTTTGGAAATCTACATGGATCTTGTATTCAACGCGGAACTCACTAAGTGATATCATTCTCGTAGTTTCAGATTTCAATGGTGTATACGACAGCGTGGAAAATAATTATTTATCGGCCTCATTGAAAGTAGCGAGATTCTCTAGTGCGGTAGTGACCACAGCAGAGACCTGTTTCCGGGACGCCAGCACGTGAAGTAAAGTTAACCATATCGTTACAATCTCAATCCACCTACACTAGTGAGTGCCCCTTGTCTGCCACGTTTGATGCCATCGCATGAGAAGGCCTTTTTTCTCGCCTGAATTCCAAATCACCTAGTCTCAGTTCTCGTGCAGCACACACAATTGTACAAACCTATGGCGATGACAGCAGCGTTGTCATAAACAACGTTGCAAGAGAGAATCACAGAATATTTACACGATAGAAGAACTGAACTCAATGAGCGGAAGTCTGCTGTATTAAAACGAGGACGGATCATATAAATCAGTTGTGGTTACGGTACATGGGCGAAACGAAACAGCTAGTAGTGAGGTTTAAGTGAAACCTAGCAGCAGTAGATTTAGCTAGAGAAATAAAGCGAACTTGGTCAGAATAATTCTTAGAGAGTGAAGTCAACAGACAAGCAGCACTTTATATTATTAATTGGTACGTGTAATCGAAGGGCCCGCCAGGGTAGTCGAGAGCGCTAATGCGCTGCTTCCTAGACTCGGATAGGAGCTCCAGCCCCGGATCGAATCCGCCCGGCAGGTTAACAACGAGGGCTGGTATGCCAGCCAGCCTGGATGTGGTTTTTAGGCGGTTTTCCACATCCCGCTAGGTGAATACTGGGCTGGTTCCACGTTCCACGACTCACAGACATTTGGACACATTAGCACTATTTCATCAGTTACGCTAGACACAGACAGCTGGGGTACACGTATTCTGTCCTGGGGGTTCGCAGTGGCGGCGGGAAGGGCATCCGGCTACCCTCTCCCATTAACATTCCCAAATCCGTATTAATAAGGTCGACGCTGCGTCAATGCAGGAAAAAGGCCTACCGGACAGGAAAGGAAAGGATGTATAATCGAAGCTACAAGACATTGTGGCGGTACTAGGCATCAGCGGACCTGGAAGGGCTGAATTTTCAATGTGTTCATTGAAACCGCCTCTCCTCTGTAGAATGGATGTTTTTCTCGCTGTAATCCCAAACTACATTTCAAGGCAATATTCCTGAGCTAAGCCCACGTACTCAAAGTGGGAAAAGCGACAACCATTCCGGGGCATTTATTAACAGAGTTGGGAACAATAGTCCACAGCCACTTAACAATAAAACAAACATCGCGGGACTGAGAAAGAATCTGGGAAAATATTCAGACCCATAAACTTCCATCTAATGTACGTAGCCGCGCGGGATTAGCCGAGCGGTCTCAACTCAGCAGTCATGGACTGTGCGGCTGGTCCCGGCGGAGGTTCGAGTCCTCCCTCGGGCATGGGTGTGTGTTTTGTCTTTAGCATAATTTAGGTTAAGTAGTGTGTAAGCTTAGGGACTGATGACCTTAGCAGTCAGGTCCCATAAGATTTCACACACACATTCTAAGGTACGTAGTGACTGGTAAAATCTTGTTACTGCCCCAGTACATTTGGCCACATCGCCTCATTGTGACTCGTATCAACGAATGCCCACCACATACATGTACACTTGCAGAGATCAGAACCAAATACAAGGATGGAAGCGGAAAAATTTTGCACATGTGACTAGGTCAGTAACCGAACATATTACGGTGGTTTCTATCTAACATCGAATAACACCGCTTTTGTCTAGCTGAGTGGACGTCTAGTCACTTACCAATGTCTATAAGTGACTGGCTTGATAAGTGATTAGCGAGACAACATACGCCAACATCACTGGATAATTCAAGCTAAACTCGGCACTGTAACTGTGAAAGGGCTTCATTGTTTCAGGATCAGTATTATTATTTCTATAGTGTTTTATTGTTGTGCAAGAGAAATTTCATTGTCTTCCAAGAAGGGATCCATTTGGTTTACAGAAAATATTTCTTCACGGACAGTCGCTTGTGTTCTGAGAACAGGTTCAGTATTCTTCACGTTCTATTGTCTTCGTCTTTTAAGGAAGACTTAATCTTTCCCATGAAGTATTAACTTCCAAATATAGCTGTTTTGTTCCTTGAAGAGGTTATTGTAAATTATTAATAATTTTATTGTTATTATTATTATTTTTCTTTGCCCATAGCAGGCCTGTCATCAAAGTGGGTAGCTTAGATATCGCAGACTATGTGTTTCGACAATTTCCGCGAGGAAAAGTTTACCTTAGGCAACATGATTTAACTTCAGATGTGTAAAGATGGCGGGCTTTGTGATTCCATAAAAAAAAGCAGTTTACCAATCTAACTAGGTGGCGCAGTAGTAAGACACTAACCTCGTATTCGGGAGAGTGGTGGTTCAAATCACATGACCTATGTTTTCGAAATCCATGTTGTTCGATACAGAGGAGGTCATTTTGTTTAAGGTAACTCATTACGTTTGTGCTCAGAATATGTTCTAATAACCTGTAACCAGTGCTTTAGTTGGGTGAGAACGAGTGGGAATGGCGTTCCCAGACATATTTATCCCAAACCCTGTGTGTATAAATTATTGCAATCAAGGATCATGAAATTCATTGAGTGCAAATGAACGTCTATTTTGCCATGCCTACAGTCTACACAGACACTATAGTCTGGGAGACAAGTCTTTGGTATTGACAGCTCGGTAGCGTCTTTCCGTTGCCTAGCGACCGCAGGCAGGCAGCCAATGACGGCCTGACTTTGAGCGGGTAGCAAGGGCCACGTTGCCGCTCTGAAACCCGGTCGCGCGCGCTTATGAAACTTACCAGTGTCTCGCGTGCAGGCGGTGCGGTCGTTCGTCGTTTGTCTGAAGTTGAATTCGCAGTTTATTTAGTTTTTGTTGTTTTTAGTGTTTCTTTGTTTATGTTTAGTTGTAAACAATGTCTAGTGCGGCGGGTAGTACCTGCCCAACACAAGAAGTGAAACGGAGGAAGAAAAGTGTGCTACACACCCAGGCCCGTGAATTCGTGTGCTCTGTGAGGGATTACTTTGAGAAAGAAAAGGACAAAGGTGGGCCCTTAATTCCTGTTGTTCAGGTTGTGAAGAGGACTGCAGCAGCATTGAAAATAAGTAAGAACACTGTTGTAAAGATAGGGAAAGAACAGTATAGTGTAGATTGTAACGAGAGTGGCACAACAAAGCTGCACATACCAGGAAAGAAGCGACCGAGAAATAAGCAGGTGACAGCTTTGGACGATTTTCAGAAAGACGCTATTCTTCGTCATATATACAGCTATTATAAGAGAAGGGAACATCCCACTCTATCTAAATTACAGGTGTCGCTTCAGAAAGACGATCTTTTTAAAGGGAGCAAATTTTCATTGCGTACAGTATTGAAAGACAAAGGCTTCAGCTATTCACTGTTTAACGGACGCAAAATATTAATGGAAAGGACAGATGTAGTTGCGTGGCGGTGCAGATTTCTGTGCAGGATCATGGGTGTGGAATTCGAAAGTATTGTGTGGTTAGATGAAACTTGGGTCAATGCCAGCCATTCTTTACGTAGAGGCTGGAATGATGGAACGCCCGAGGGGACAATGGCAGTGCCTGTTGGCAAAGGAGGGCGTATTATTGTCTTACATGCAGGAACATCGAAAGGTTTTGTGCCAAACTGTTTGAAAATGTTTCGGTCAAATAAGACGGGAGATTACCATGAAGAAATGAATAGTGTAGTATTTCAAGAATGGTTCGAGACATCGCTTATGACGAATCTGACAAGTCCATCAGTGATTGTTATGGACAATGCGCCTTATCATTCCGTTGTTCACGATAAGGCACCAACCTTGGCAACAAAAAAAGACGATATCATTCAGTGGTTGAAACGGCGAAAAGTAGATTTCAGAGAAGATTTAAGGAAGGCGGAACTGCTCGAAATTGTGGCACAAAATAAACCCCAATTTCCAACATATGTAATTGACGAGATTGCTAAAAGGCACGGGCATGAAATCGTTCGGCTTCCTCCATACCACTGTCACTTCAATGCAATTGATGGAGTGTGGGCGCAGATAAAAAATTACATTGCTGCAAACAATAAAAAATTCACGATCTCTGAAGTGGAAACTCTCCTTCCAGCAGCTATCAATAAAGTGACAAGCGAGACGTGGGCTAAAATTGTAAACAGCACTGCAAGTGCCATCAGAGAGGCGGCCAAAACCGAAGGGGTTGTGGAAGAATGCATCGAAAATTTAATTATACATCTTGGAGAGAGCGGTGATAGTTCGAGTAGTGCTGAGGAAGACAATATCAAATCAGATTCTGACAGTGATGTGAGTGGTGTTTTTCCATTACAGTAACTACAACGTATTCAGGAATGTAAGGAGGGAGTTTGCTTTCGATCTACAACCAGATCATCATATTGTGAGTACTTTCTTCAGATTATAACTCTTAATACACTGACCAATTATTCTGTAGCTTGTAGTAGAACAAATTAATAATGCTAATACTTAACAATGGAAACCAAAACTGCTAATGTTCAACAACTTGCGAAAATAGTTTTCATTTCAGTTGTGAAGTTTAACAAGTAATTTTATTATGTTTCAGCATCTTAGATACTTGTACTAAATAGCTGTTGTCAGTTTTCGAGTTAATATATTTCAAGCATCAACTTTAAATAAATTCACGCGTACCAATACGACTTGTAGTTTGTCTCGCTTTTATTTCTGCTGCTAGAGAATGCGTGTAGCAGACAGGGCGCCGCGTGCTGTGAGCCACGTTCGGCAACAGCGCCGTCTGCCCGCCGGAACTGTCAGTACCAATCACTCGTCTCACGGACTACAGAGCGTCGCCTTGATCCTGAGTATCGTACGCTGTGGAAACTAGTCACTCCCGTGTCGTGCTGTCAAGGTGGGCGCCGCGGTTGTTAGTTCTCCACTCGTATTTCATGTGGGGGTGGCTCCCCATGACCGATTTGCCCAGCCGCCACACATTTACGTTTTCATAATTATTTATTAGCATCTGAAGATGAAGCTTTAGACTTTGAAACCTGTCGTGTAATAAATAAGAAAAAAAATGAAATTAGCATATGGCATCGTTGGCCGAGAGGCCCCATCCGGGGAAGTTCGGCCGCCAAGTGCAAGTCTTATTTCAGTCGACACCTCACTGGACGCCACATCCGGTGATGAGGAGGAAATAATGATGAGGACAACTCAACACCCAGTCCCCGAGCGGAGAAAATCTCCAACCCAGCCGGGAATCGAACCCGGGCCCACTACACGGGAAGGAAGCACGTTACCACTCAGCTAAACAGGCGGACAATAAATAAGAAATTACTGGCAACTGAAGCGGACATTTTATTCAATTAACCTATAGAAACTACGACGTTAAAGGTGAGTTCTAAGTATTTTATTTCAACTGCACCATTATGTGTAACAGGTGGATGTCAATACATTTTAGTGAAACTCTTTTGCCGTCCTCCTTGTAGACCGGTGTGACCTATAGTCTCTTCCACCCACTGGGCACAGTTTTCTGTTCGAGGTTAATATGGCTAAAAGAATATACAACTTAGCCGAAAACTCTTTATATAATATGATAGTGATTCCACCGGCACCTGAAAGTATGTTCGATTTTAACGACGTCAGTTGTCTAAAAGCCACTGACGCTTCTATCATTAACGTTTACTGGGGTGCGAGAATTAAACTGGTGGCATTATTTCGGGTTGCTTAGCAAAGGAATATTTGAAAATGGAGTTCAGGGTGTGGTGTCACCGCCAGACACCACACTTGCTAGGTGGTAGCCTTTAGATCGGCCGCGGTCCGCTAGTATACGTCGGACCCGTGTGTCGCCACTGTCAGTGATTGCAGACCGAGTGCCGCCACACGGCAGGTCTAGAGAGACGTACTAGAACTCGCCCCAGTTGTACAGCCGACGTTAATAGCAATGGTTCACTGACAAATACGCTCTCATTTGCCGAGACGATAGTTAGCATAGCCTTCAGCTACGTCATTTGCTACGACCTAGCAAGGCGCCATTACCAGTTAATATTGAAATTATAAAACATGTACCATCAAGAGCGATGTTCTCCAATTGTGGATTAAAGTTAAGTATTCCAAGAACTACGTTCTTTTCTTTATAGGATAATTACTTTACCTTGTTCCAGACCTCACGCCAATCTGCGTGAGCTTAAAAGCGTGCATTTCAGCCTCCTATAGCAACACGGTGTTGGCTCTTCTGCCAACACTTCACAGGGTTTCTGATTTGGCTTTGCCATTCAAAGTTTCAGTTCGTGTGTGTCATCCGTGGGTACCAACTTTGCAGCCACTGACAGGTGGCCACCGCCACTGACACGTGACCATAACTGCTTTTGGTTTTCCAAGCGATCTTTAGACCGACATACACAGTGTTAATTCACATTGAAGGGACTGGCCAAAAGCAGCTAAAAAGCTCCAATAAACATGGATCTGCAAATCAGCCGCTGCCGAGGTACCACATTAATTCGAGTTGGAACCAACTGTAAACGACCTGAATACTGCGGCATTTACGTTGGTATCTCAAGGCTTGGGAGTGACCATCTGTTTGTTTACGCATGAGCAACTGCTTCCCTTTCTCCCTCCGCGCACTGCCCCGTACCGGCCTCGCAGTCACTCACGAACGTGAAGGCACCATGGACAGAGGTTACGCCAATGAAGAGTACGCTTATATGCACTTCATGTATGGAAAAGCGACGGCAGTGCATTTGAGGCTGTACGATTGTAAAAAGGAAGCTTTTCCTCTCCGCCGGCACCCGAAAGTCGTACGTTTAGTCGGGTACATCAGTGCCTTAGAGAACCGTGAGTTTTGCACACCATGCACAAGAAAGTCGACGCAGATGCATAGCCCGAAGTGTTACTTATTGAACACGAACGTCCGAGGACTTCAACAAGGAGGATGCTATCCAAGAGCGTACCCTGAGTCATAGGACTGTGCGGCGGATTTTACATAGGCAAGTACTCTATCCACATCATCTTCAACCAGTGCAAGCCCTCAACAATGCAGACTTCCCTTCTAGAGAGAATTTCTGCCAATGGATGCAAGAACAGTGTACCCTGAATCCCCCGCTGTAAGCAGTATACTGTTCACGGATGAGGCTGGATTTATACCCGTGACGGTATTTTTAACCAATACAACCGCAACATTTGTGTCGATGTCAATCCTAATGCAACACACGTATTACGACATCAGCAACGTTATTCGTTGGACGTCTGAGCAGGTCTTTTCAGAGACCGCATAACTGGATCACACTTCCTGCCACAGCGACTAACCGGACAGCAGTACATTCGATTTCTGCGAACTGTACTTCCAGATCTACGAGTACACCGTGATGTCCCTCCAACCAACGCCTGAACATGTAGTTCGTGCATGACAATTGTAACATCCACGAGATAAAATTTAGCTACAGTGCGACGAGAGGAAATTATGCCTCTAACAGTTATAAACATTATCTATCCGCCATATGAATAAACAGTGAAATAAATATTAATTATTTATGTAATATTTTATGATGTAATTGGACATATCGATGTGTATCATACAAAGACAATGATAATTGTAAATTCCTTTTATGATCTGCGTTTGTCTTCCTTTGTTTTTACCTTTTGTTGGTTGGCTTTTGTAGGTTGCGGACGAAAGACGCATATCAAACCGAGGTCTGATAAGAAATTGTAATTATTTGTTAATTATTACTTGAGAATAGAGTTCATTATTATTGTAAATATGAGTGAATAATTATTTGTAACTTTAATTCCTCTCTCAATACGCATTATCTGTGTTAATTATTTCTTTCCGCTGCAAGGAGCGCAGCCATAGAGGATAGCGATTTGTATCGCGTTTTTATCTGTGTTCCTTAGGAAAAATCAAAGGTTTGCTTGTTGAAAAGTAGTCTATATAGTGCACAATATGAAATTAAAGTTTAATAAGCATTTCAAACACTTATCCTGCTAAAAGGAAAGTTGATCTAACAATAGGAAGTCTCTATCAATTGTCTGCCGCCATCTTAACAATTATCTCAGCGGCAAATTCAAATTACGCAACTCTGCAGACATAAATGCCGAAGGTAATAAATATGTATAAAAATAAATGTGCACCGGTGGTCCCGAACTCATTTTTAATGAAAATAATTCGAATCATATTGTTTCTTTAAAAACAGTGCTCATAGCACGATCCATATAACAAACTTTTCTAGCTGATGTATGGAGCCGAAATTAATTACGCACGAGTTGCGAAGAATATTGTTTCAGGTAACATACGTCAGTGTTGTGCGCGGCTGATATTCGGTGGTTTTAATGATCATTTTGCTGAAGATAACTGTTTCCATCATAATCAATAGTTGTATAGAATCTGTTGTATGAACTGTGATTTAGTGACACTTACATAACTTACAGACAACACTTTAACACGACATTAACTTGAAGTTCTTTAGCAACTTGATCAAATCTTTAGCCGGGAGAAAATATTATTTAGTAATTACTCAGTGTAATGAAATAAGACTATCATATTCATTTACAAATTAGTTAAATACCAAACCACTGAATAACACAGCGAACGCCACACAATGCTCCAACACATTTACATTTACGAGTGCGTCGGCTTCTAAATCGGACGGATGGTCAACATTGGATAGAGGAGAGCCCTGCCATGGCCTCCATGGTGTCCGAATTTAAATCCCATGGATTTCTGTGTGTGGGGTCAAGTCAAATGCCTCTTCTACGCCACCGAGGTCAACTCCCTTGAGGAATTGCGCTTGCAGTTTGAAGTAGCCTTCTGGCATTTACAGAATTCCCCAGGATTGCCTGAGAGGATTCGCAATTCACTTCAGAGACGAGTTCAATGTTGGATAACGCATGGACAACATTTCGAACACATACTTTAACGTTTAGAGATGTCATGTGTTCATAGACACTGATGAACGGCAACAGGGAATCTGTTGTATTTCGACAATGGTTGATTTGAGGATCCATGTTTACTGGAGATTTTTAGCTAGTGTTAGCTTATTCTTTCCATGTGTGAACTGTTGACCATCGCTTCTGAAACACCCTGTATAAAGCGAGTGAAGTCGGGTGACGATTTAACCGTGTATGTGTGCAGTGCTGCACTCTGCTGTGGCGTGGGAGCTCTCCAGCCTGCGGACAAATGGTCCCAGACAAGCAGTGACGGCGGTCTGACGCCTGCTGTCTCCTGGGAGCTGCGTGCACCAGTGTCTGTCGTAGAGACAGCGGCAAGGGAATACCTGCAAACACCGCGGCCCTGAGGGGTGAAGACGTGTCCGACTACCGTGTGGCGGACGTCGTGCTTCATGCCGAGGCGCAGCGGACAGCGCTAAAGCCCGTCTCTCACGGAGCTAGGTTCGCCGCAAGTTTGCGAGATGGCGTGCATGCCTGCCGGCTTGCAGGGAAAGGAGCCGGCTATCTTCCATGCCGAAGCTCTCCCACGGTGCAAGATCGGCAGTGAGTTGTGTTGTGATCGGCTACATGTTGTATCGAACGAAGATGGAAGCTTCAGGTACAGATGTTCAGACCAAACTGGCGTTATTAGCTGTTTTCGTGCTAAACGATGCAGAAATGCATGCTAACGAGAGAAGAAGAAAGGAAGAATGGACGGAAAACTGGATTAAGAGGAGAAACGCTGGAAAAGGTGTGCTCTCCATGCTTCATAAAGTTGAGGTTAGTTCGTATAACACCTACTTTTGTTTGAAAAGTATCACCATTTCATTACTGTTTGACTTTATAAATATACCAATAATGACTGTTATATACGACTTTATTTTATGGGATAGAAGATCGTACATCATTTGTAAATTTTTTACGAATGGATGTATTGGTATTTGAAGAACTGCTTTGTATGGTTTCGCCTCTGATTCAGAAGAAAGACACGGTGATATGTCAGGCAATTACGGCCCGGGGAAGGTAAGTGCAGTACTATATGTTCCAAAGTGAAAGTTAATTTTTATTTGTAATCCATTGTAATTTTACGGTCAATCTGAGACATGTTTAACATGCGTCTCTAGGCTTGCTGTCACACTGCGTTTCTTAGCGACCGGAAGCACTTACAAATATTTGGCCTGTTCTACACGAATAACGAACGACACGCTCTCCCGAATGATACCAGAGACTTTGACGGCCATAGCAAGCGTGTTAGGAGATTATGCAATACAGGTAAGCCCAAGATAAATGCTATAAGTATTTGCTGCGATTTTCTTCTTGGTATGGCACGATTGTGAAATAAAATGTAATTTGCAGTGTCCACGTGATCCTACCGAGTGGAAAGTAATAGAAGATGGATTCCACAGCCTCTGGCAATTCCCGCATTGCATTGGAGCACTTGATGGGAAACATGTCAAGTTTAGGCCTCTGCGCTCTGATGGTTCATCATTCAGAAACTACAAAGTCTTTATTATGATAGTTCGCACTTTTCACGACGTACAGACACTGTTCTTCCCTATAAGTACATATCAATGCTTCAATCGCTTCCTTGGACCACTGCGTTGCCATTATTTAATAATTATAAGAACTTCCTACCGCACCTCACAACGGCAGAAAAGCGACTATCAACAAAGGCTTCTCGCCCAAGCTTTCAGCGTCTGACGTCACAAACGAAACGTCTCATGATTGGCCAACGCAGGTAGCACGCAGGGAACCTTACAAGAAAAATAGCACCGGACCTACCCTGGAAATCTTACAAGTTTCCCAGCAAGGTAGCCCGCTAGCAGACGACGGAGCCCGCAAGGTAGCCGTCGCACGAGCCAGCAAGGAAACTTACGGGGAATCTTGCTCCGTGTGAGTCGGGCTTAAGGCCCGTCTCGGCTCTGCTCTGAATGCTACCTGCGCTTGGCAGTCGGGTTTCCTATTGGTACAGTATCTGAGATCACAGCCTAAAAGTTAAGAAAAAATGGCTCTGAGCACTATGGGACTTAACATCTATGGTCATCAGTCCCCTAGAACTTAGAACTACCTAAACCTAACTAACCTAAGGACATCACACAACACCCAGTCATCACGAGGCAGAGAAAATCCCTGACCCCGCCAGGAATCGAACCCGGGTACCCGGGCGCGGGAAGCGAGAACGCTACCCCACGATCACGAGCTGCGGACACAGCCTGAAAGGCAACGTCTCACAGAGCACAGTGATCAACATAAAGACAAAAGACAATTTGACATTCCCACCGCCTGCTCTGCAATCTTTCTCAAATAAGTTTGAAGGAACTAATCTGTAACAAAGAAAAATTAATTCTCTCACATCTCATAGACTCATTAGCAGACCCCAAATTGCCATGCAAATGCGTGTTGCACACATCTTTGCTTGTTTTGGCCATTTAGAGACTAAACGCGCATTTCGAAGACTTCATCAATAAAACTGCACGAATTAGACATTTATAACGTAGATAATGTCATTTTTCTGGTATTAGTGCGTATACTGCAATAACTTACGTGATAGGACCTCTTACTGAAGAGTTTCTTATATGAATTACGCCAAAAGTGCAGAACGAGTGTAATTTCTTGATTTTCTTACCGTCTGTAAACTTCATTGAGCCCTTGTTTGGCTCGGTATATGTCAGTAGTAGTTAAAATATTTTGTGCTAATAAATTTAAATAGCAAAAACGGTCCTATTGTGGTTAAGTGATCTGCTCCACATTTGATAAAGGCCGAGAAAGTTATTACAACATTTTATCCCAACCTAAGGCGCGCAACCCGTTTAGCCCATGCACTACATCGAGTAGCTGAAAAAGAAGGTCTAAAATTGGACAGTGTGAACACACTGACGTCTTCTAAAAACAAGGTAAACAGACACACAAAATACAAATGATCAAAAACTGCTTCGTAGCCTTATAAATAAGCCACTATCCAGAAGAAGACAGTCATTCTACTTAATCTGTGAATGGTCATGAAAATATGCACGCAATGTAACCTCATACTAATGGTTACAGATATAAACAGTACTCTTTTCTTTCGCTCTGCATGGTGGTGGGTAGTTACATTTTTCTGCTACTTTGACTTTGAGAATGGGCAAGAGTGCCTAAGGAGAGTGCAACATGCAGACAATAAAAAAGTGTTTCTGCTGAAAGCCAGGAATCAAGCAGGTACGGGCCGAGGACAGAAGACGGTATTTTCAACAGACACGAAAACGCCATGAAGCCGCCAAGTGGGCAGCAGACCAAGAGGAAGTGGCCAGCACGCTGCAAACTTTCAGACAGCGAGGATCTTAAAGAGTGCCTTTTGCAGGACATAAAATCTCCAGTATCAGGACAAAAACGTGACACTGTCTGCATGGGAGATGGCTGTTAAGAGCCGAATTAGGTTACAGGTGTAGATGTTTAAATCCTTTAAGAAAACCCACAATTGGTTCATAGTAAGTGTAAAGAGTGCAAGAGAGGCGCTCTGCATCGCTGTGTAGCTTGCTCGCCAGGTTTCGAGAGGGTGCGTTTCTGGATGAGGTATCGAATATATTGCTTCCCCCTACTTATACCTCCCGAGGAGATCACGAATGTAAAATTAGAGAGATTAGAGCGCGCACGGAGGCTTTCAGACAGTCGTTCTTCCTGCAAACCATACGCGACTGGAACAGGAAAGGGAGGTAATGACAGTGGCACGTAAAGTGCCCTCCGCCACACACCGTTGGGTGGCTTGCGGAGTATAAATGTAGATGTAGATGTAGATGTAAAGTGAAGCCACTTTCATTGGATAGAATGTGAAAACATATGAATGGTGGGAGAGAGTTTCTGTCTTCTGCCTCTCTTTAAGATAGAACAGACTAGAATTGATTAACCAAGTAGTTTCGTTAGAACTAGGGAAATTGTAGCATTTGTTATAAACTTTTCATTGGTTGGATCTCGGGATATATGCTGCTTTTGGCTAAATAGATTCTGGCGCTGGTGAACCGGCTGGATTTTGTGGAAGAAAAGAGTAAGACACTTCGTCTTAGAACATGAAAGAGTACACTTCTTCATTATAGAGCATTAGTAAGAGATACCTCCACTTTTGAGCTGGTCTCTGATACTGGGGCTACACCTAGAATCCTCAGTCACTAGTAAAGCCATACTCTGAACCCTAGAAATAAACCTACCTGAAGCATACACATCAATTCTGATCGGCTTTGTATATGTTGTAGTGTACAGCAAATCGAGAGACAAATATTTTCCTATATCTGCCGATACAACCGCTAGGGGGCTGAAAAACCTCCTTGAAAAAAACTGAGTTTAATATTTGTGAATGAACACCGTTGAAACGGTAACAGATATACGGAAACCTTCAAATAATAGTTGTATGGATTCTAATGTATGTTACAATGGTCCACTCATATTTGTTGAAATAGCCATTTTTTTCGAGATTCCCTTCTCCCAGTACTTTGTTTCTCATTTCGAGAGTTGATGTTTAGCAAAACATACAGCATTGTTAATACTAAATTCAGTCATATATAATAAAGTGATATTCCATAGACAAATTTGTCAGAAATCAGTTACGAACATCTCAACATCCCTGTACACATACCCAATATATGACCTCTTCAATACCAGTTGTCCCGTTGGGCTGTTAAGCATTTCACAGGTAGATATGTTTTAAATGTATAGTCTACATATATTGTTAAACGCATATTTTTTTTCTTTTAATTTGGTTTACCTGTTAATCTTACGTCGTATTTTACATTTCTTTTTACATTTATCGGTTTTTTCAAGTTGTTACATTTTTTTATTTAAAGCTGTTTTACATTATTGTTGTGACATTTTTGTAAATCTGTACAATAATGAGGAGACGCCGAATCGTTTGGGTCGAAAAAATCTGAATGATCTTTGATTTTGTGATCGGGCACAGAGAAGATCGGAAAAATGACTTTTTGCACAGATCTGAGTGCATCGTTGTAACATACATTAAATCGATACAATTTTTAATTGATAGTGTCTTTTAGTATGTGTTGCCGTTTCAACGCCATTCATTCAGAAATGTTTAACTCAGTTGTTTCGAGGAGGGCGTTTTACTCCCTTAACAGCCGTGTGGACACGTATAAAACGATATGTGTCACTTATTTTTCTCTACACTACAACATACGCAAAGCCGATCAACATCGAAGTGTATCCCTTGGGTAGATTTACTAGTGAGTATAAGCAGAGTGATAAGCATGAGCCACATTTACACATGTTGCGTCGAGGGACCGCAAACTTATTTGGTTCTTCTGCACTCACCCAGCTCTTAGACGAGATAAATCTGTCAATTTATTCAGCAGCTACTGGGGATTTTTGTGGACACCATTATCGTGCCATTCTATCCCAAACCCAGCCACCTTTTCAGAGGTCTTTCCTATTAGTTTTTGCATCCTTGTACCCTTTGCTAGTTGTCTGCTTTTCATTCAGTGATTATAATCATTTAAATGCACCTAGCAATAAACCAGATTGTTATAGTTGTTTCGCGACTTTGCATTTTCATTTCACGTGATCTCATGGGTAGTGGTCGGTTCACTGTCTAGATCACCAGATTCGTTCTCGTAGCTAAATTCTCATCTAACATGTCACAGCAGCCGATAACTTCATTCCAAAGGAGTCGTCCATGCCAGAACACTTTCCTCTAACCTTTCGTCATCGGAGATTACACCGTGACTTACAGAAAATGTACAGAGAAAACCTGCTATAGGCTCACCAAAGGATTAATGTGGCATTCCACAGATATTGTTAAAGGAGAAACAAGCCTTTCGATCCGAAGACCACCTTCGGTTCTCGCGATTATGTCTACAATATCTCAACCACTCGGCACCTATCACATGAAGTTTACGAAAGATAAGCGATAGGCTTACACTGGGACACATTCATAGTCGTCCCCAATACGTATCTTTCACGCTATGTACTCATACTCGTATTGAAAAGCATTTGCATGTCTCAGTCCTCCGTCTGTTAGAGTAGCTAGATTTTTGGTTAAGAACTTACAAGAAATCATCTACTTACTTTGCCATGAATTGCTATCGGAATTAGGTATCATTTGGTAGGTTGTACATCTTATATATACGAATATTTAAAGAAGACTAACATTGTCACGTACACCTTGTAAATAGTCGTTAATGCTTATTGCATGAAAGGTGATGGATTGTCTTCATTATCAAAACAACGTAACGAATGATTGCATAACTAGCAGAGGTTGGAACGCAAGTGGAAACGAAACAGCAGGCGTAACTCAGGCCCTGTATGTAAAAGCCTGCACAGGTGTGTTGGTCCTGCTGAACACAGAAAGTAGCCCAACACAGACGGTCAGGGCACCTGAGCGCTGAAGCACAATAGAGCGGCGGCCGGCCAGTTTTGCAGTAAGGCCGGAAGAATAGCCGGATAATACTTCAGAAACTCTGAAAATCTTGGACCTGATAGAGAGGAACGAGGAAGCGTTACCTCGGAAATCACTCTGACTGGGTTATTTCTGAGGATTTTTACTCTGAGAAGCGTACCATTGTATGAATTTCTAATTAACGGGAATCGGTATTTCCTCGCAAACTTTCCGCGCTGGACGATAAAAGACTAAAATATGGTTGGTCGGCGTTCGTAAGAATCTGTAGAGAGGGAGAATATTCCGAGGTTTCGAGAACATGATTCGCCATCTGCAATTACGAGGGAGCGGAGCCGAGCTTTGCTGGGAAGGCAGCGGTGTAGAGAAAGAGGTCTTCTGTTTTGAGTACCCGTGTTTGACGGTTGCTCAATATCAGCTTTTGTTGGTACAGGCGGACTTGCTGTCTTTTCTCTCAGGAGATTTTATAGTTTGTGAATAGTTAGACACTGCGCTGTTACGAACTTATGCGATTCTGGACTTGACCTCCGAGTAGGGAGTCGTCATTAAGTATGCAGCGTTCAGTGATTGAGAGCACTTCCTCTGTATGCGCTAACGTTGAGACGTTATCTGAATTCCGCTCTTGTGGCTGGGAGTTCGCGTTTCCTGTCTGTAGAACACAGAGAGGAGAAGACAGCATTGGATTATACTAGTCAAAGGACCGCCTTCTGCCATCCTAGTGCTTGAATGAGTTTTTTTTTATATATATGTTCTGTGGCTGGAGTTCATCCGTCATCTCAGACGTGTACGAGAACCATCACTCCGACGCACCGGACGCAGATATTGCTAATCGCTTCAGCTTATTACGGATATAAAGCTAAATAGCTGTGATCATGTAACTTTATTTCCAGCGAGGTTGCACACCACTGTAAATCATCTTTGACGGTAGCGTCTTCCAATAATCTAAAATTCTAATAATGATGTCAGTCATCTAGCGTTATTTATATTAGATCGGGTATCCATAAAAAGGTTAAAGTTAGATATAGTGGGAATTAGTGAAGTTCAGTGGCAGGAGGAACAAGACTTCTGGTCAAGTGAATACTCGGTTATAAGTTCAAGAATCGAATAGGGTTAATGCAGGAATAGCGTTAACAATAGTGAACGCATTATTGTGGCCAAGATAGATATGAAGCCCACGCCTACCACAGTAGTACAAGTTTATATGCCAACTAGCTCCGCAGATGACGAAGACATTGATGAAATGTACGATGAGATAAAAGAAATTATTCAGATAGTGAAGGGAGACGAAAATTTAATAATCATGGGTGACTGGAATTCGATAGTAGGAAAAGGAAGAGAAGGAACCGTAGTAGGTGAATATGGAATGGGGGTAAAAATGAAAGAGGAAGCCGCCTCGTAGAATTTTGCACAGAGCATAACTCCATCATAGCTAACACTTGGTTCAAGAATCATGAAAGTAGGCTGTATACATGGGAGCGGCGTGGAGATACTGGAAGGTTTCAGATACATTATACAGGGTGATTCAAAAAGAATACCACAACTTTAAAAATGTGTATTTAATGAAAGAAACATAATATAACCTTCTGTTATACATCATTACAAAGAGTATTTAAAAAGGTTTTTTTTTCACTCAAAAACAAGTTCAGAGATGTTCAATATGGCCCCCTCCAGACACTCGAGCAATATCAACCCGATACTCCAACTCGTTCCACACACTCTGTAGCATATCAGGAGTAACAGTTTGGATAGCTGCTGTTATTTCTCGTTTCAAATCATCAATGGTGGCTGGGAGAGTTGGCCGAAACACCATATCCTTAACATACCCCCATAAGAAAAAATCGCAGGGGGTAAGATCAAGGCTTCTTGGAGGCCAGTGATGAAGTGCTCTGTCACGGGCTGCCTGGCGGCCGATCCATCGCCTCGGGTAGTTGACGTTCAAGTTTCATAACTAACCTTTTTCGTAGGACTCTCCATACAGTTGATTGTGGAATTTGCAGCTCTCTGCTAGCTCCACGAGTCGATTTTCCTGGGCTGCGAACAAATGCTTGCTGGATGCGTGCTACATTTTCATCACTCGTTCTCGGCCGTCCAGAACTTTTCCCTTTGCACAAACACAAATTCTCTGTAAACTGTTTATACCAACGTTTAATACACCACCTATCAGGAGGTTTAACACCATACTTCGTTCGAAATGCACGCTGAACAACTGTCGTCGATTCACTTCTGCCGTACTCAATAACACAAAAAGCTTTCTGTTGAGCGGTCGCCATCTTAGCATCAACTGACGCTGACGGATAGTCAACAGCGCCTCAAGCGAACAAATGTACAACTAAATGAAACTTTATAGCTCCCTTAATTCGCCGACAGATAGTGCTTAGCTATGCCTTTTGTCGTTGCAGAGTTTTAAATTCCTAAAGTTGTGGTATTCTTTTTGAATCACCCTGTATAATGGTAAGACAGAGATTTAGGAACCAGGTTTTTAATTGTAAGACATTTCCAGGGGCAGATGTGGACTCTGACCAAAATCTATTGGTTATGAACTCTACGGTAAAACTGAAGAAACTGCAAAAAGGTCACAATGAGAAGAGATGGGACCTGGACAGACCGACAGAATCAGAGGTTGCAGCGAGTTTCAGGGAGAGCATTAGGGAACGATTGACATAAATGGGGGAAAGAAATACAGTAGACACTAGTATTTGTATACGCAAGTTCCAAGAGTTTAAACAGACTGAAAGGTTACATTCCATTGCTTTTCTGCGACAATTCAAACATCCTTTCGCTAAATTCCTTCAATAACAATAGCACTAAATAGGAAAATAGGAATGCGGGTAAGCTAATACAAACAGCATAGTGAACGCATTATTGTGGCCAAGATAGATACGAAGCCCACGCCTACCACAGTAGTACAAGTTTATATACCAACTATCTCCGCAGATGACAAAGACATTGATGAAATGTATGGTGAGGTAAAAGAAATTATTCAGATAGTGACGGTAGACGAAAGTTTAATAGTCATGGATGACTGGAATTCGATAGTAGGAGAAGGGAGAGAAGGAAACGTAGTAGGTGAATATGGATTGGGGGAAGAAATGAAAGAGGAAGCCGCCTGGTAGAATTTTGCACAGAGCATAACTTAATCATAGATAACACTTGGTTCAAGAATCATGATAGAAGGTTGTGTACAGGGAAGAAGCCCGGAGATAGTAGAAGCTATCAGATAGGTTATATAATGGTAAGACAGAGATTCAGGAACCAGGTTTTAAACTGTAAGACATTTCCAGCGGCAGACGTGGACTCTGACCATAATCTATTGGTTATGAAGTGTAGATTAAAACTGAAAAAACTGCAAAAATGTGGGAATTTAAGGAGATGGGACCTGGATAAACTGAAAGAACCAGAGGCTGTAGAGAGCTTCAGAGAGACATTAGAGAACGATTGACAAGAAATGGGGAAAGAAATACAGTAGAAGAAGAATGGGTAGCTTTGAGAGACGAAATAGTGAAGGTAGCAGACGATCAAGTAGGTAAAAAGACGAGGGCTAATAGAAATCGTTGGGTAACAGAAGAGATATTAAATTTAATTGATGAAAGGAGAAAATATAAAAATGCAATAAATGAAGCAGGCAAAAAGGAATACAAACGTCTCAAAAATGAGATCGACAGGAAGTGCAAAATGGCTCAGCAGGGATGGCTGGAGGACAAATGTAAGGATGTAGGGGCTTATCTCACTAGGGGTAAGATAGATACTGATTACAGGAAAATTAAAGAGACCTTTGGAGAAAAGAGAACCACTTGTATGAATATTAAGAACTCAGATGGAAACCCAGTTCCAAGCAAAGAAGGGAAAACAGAGGATGAAAGGAGTTTATAGAGGGTCTATACAAGGGCGATGTACTTGGGGACAATATTATGGAAATGGAAGAAGGTGGAGATGAAGATCAAATAGGAGATATGATACTGCGTGAAAAGTTTGACAGAGCACTGTAAGACCTAATTCGAAACAAGGCCCCGGGAGTAGACAGTGTCCCATTAGTACCACTGATAGCCTTGGGAGAGCCAGCCCTGACAAAACTTTACCATCTAGTAGAGCAAGATGTATGAGACAGGCGAAATACTCTCAGACTTCAAGGAGAATATAATAATTCCAATCCCAAAAAAGCAGGTGCAGACAGATGTGAAAATTACCGAAATATCAGTTTAATAGGCGACGGCTGCAAAATACTAACGCGAATACTTTACAGACGAATGGAAAAACTGGTAGAAGCCGACCTCGGGGAAGATCAGTTTGGATTCCGTAGAAATGTTGGAACACGTGAGGCAATACTGGCCCTACGACTTATCTTAGGAAATAGATTAAGGAAGGGCAAACCTACGTTTCTAGCATTTGTAGACTTAGAGAAAGCTTTTGACAATGTTGACTGGAACACTCTCTTTCAAATTCTGAAGGTGGCAGGGCTAAAATACAGGGAGCGAAAGGCTATTTACAATTTGTACAGAAACCAGATGGCAGTTATAAGAGTCAAGGGGTATGAAAGGGAAGCAGTGGTTGGGAAGGGAGCAAGCAATAAAGGAAACAAAAGAAAAATTCGGAGTCGGAAATTAAAATCCATGGAGAAGAAATAAAAACTTTGAGGTTCGCCGATGACATTGTAATTCTGTCAGAGACAGCAAAGAACCTGGGAGAGCAGCTGAACGGAATGGACAGTGTCTTGAAAGGAAGATATGAGATGAAGATCAACAGAAGCAAACCGAGTATAATGGAATGTAGTCGAATTAAATCGGTTGGTGCTGCGGGAATTAGATTAGGAAATGAGGCAAAGTAGTAAATGAGTTTTGCTATTTGGGGAGCAAAATAACTGATGATGGTCGAAGTAGAGAGGATATAAAATGTAGACTGGCAATGGAAAGGAAAGTGGTTCTAAAGAAGAGAAATTTGTTAACATAGAGTACAGATTTAAGTGCCAGGGATTGGTTTCTGAAAGTATTTGAATGGATTGTAGCCATGCATCGAAGTGAAACGTGGACTATAAATAGCTTAGAAAGGAAGAGAATAGAAGCTTTCGAAATGTGGGGCTACAGAAGAATGCTGAAGATTAGATGGGTAGATCATATAACTAATGAGGAGGTATTGAATAGAATGAGGGAGAAGAGAAATTTGTGGCACAACTTGACTAGAAGAAAGGACATGTTTTGAGGCATCACAGGATCACTAATTTAGTATTGGAGGGCAGCGTGGAGGGCAAAAATCGTAGACGGAGGCCAAGAGATGAATACACTCGGCAGATTCAGAAGGATGTAGGTTGCAGTAGGTACTGGGAGATGAAGAAGCTTGCACAGGATAAAGTAGCATAGGGAGCTGCATCAAACCAGTATGTGGACTGAAGACCACAACAACAACAACATCCATAAAAAGGACAGACTTGTTCAGTTGATCAGTAATGTTAGTCAGGAAATTCATTTGTATCTCTTTATGTCCATTGGACATAAACATATAAACATTTGTAATGTAAATACGGGTTTCAATCCACAATAAATGTATAAGCAGAAATAAAATTTATCTTTTTGGAGTTACTAGTTCTTTTAATCATTCATTTATGTTTCCTGTTGTAATTTATATGAATAAGAGTAAGAAGGAGGAAATAATATTACCATTAAGAGATTCTAAGATCTGTTTCAGTGGGTAGTCAGAGAGGACCAAACCTACATTTTCGCATTCAGTATTTTCCGTTGCGATGCACACATCCATTTTTACACTCGCCTGGGGAAGCATCTTGGGTGGTCATCAAATAGTATTGCTTCGCAGCAGGGAGAGCGGTTAGCGAGGTTCCATACGGTTTGTTGGACAAAGGGGCATGTTTCCCTTCTGCGTACTGCTGTGACCGCGCTCTGCTTTCCTGCTGGTTGAATGTGCCGGCTTGTTTAGTATAGACATTTGTCTTGTGATGTTGAGATGTGAACAATGAAGCGACATCGGCCAGGAGGCTGGGGAAATGATTGATACGTTGCACTGCCGTTGCGAAATTACCTGTTACTTTGTTTTCAGGTTCACTCAGACGATGTACTTTTGAATAGCGCTGTATATGGACAATGTTAGTTCTGTGCTCGATTTCACAGCTTGGTTGGGACACATGAAAACCGACATCCGTTTTTCTATTCACTAATCCGAGTCTGAAAGTAATTCATTCCACAGATTCTTCACGCTCTAAGAAATATATAACATTATACTATGGACATGGTTCAAATGGTTCAAATGGCTCTGAGCACTATAGGACTTAACATCTGAGGTCATCAATCCCCTAGAACTTAGAACTACTTAAACCTAACTAACCTAAGGACATCACACACATCCATGCCCGAGGCAGTATTCGAACCTACGTCCATAGCAGTGGCACGGTTCCGGGCTGAAGCGCCTAGAACCGATCGGCCACCGCGGCCGGCAACTATGAACATGGGATTATTTTACTGGCGTTCTTTGTAAGTGATTGGTGATGTAAGGTCCCGTGGTCCGTTGAAGGGCACTTGAATGTAAAATGGAAGCCACTGTATTCTTTTTGAAATGCGAAAATATGACCCCCCTCGTTTGGTCAGGAAGGAAAAGGTGGGGATTTGACACAGTTTATTCACTGGTACAACGTACATGTTTATTTTGCACAGACCGGCAACCCAATTAAGAATTTAAGTAAATAACAATTAATTTGAATACTTATCAATATTCACTGATGGTAGAAACTGTAAAATACAACTCGCACGCAATAACATATTGGTTGCCCATAAAATAAGACTAATGATTCAAATTCAAGCCAAATTTAGACAGCTATAAACTTCGTGAGCAGAAGACACCGATAAAAATTAATAAAACCAAAACGGCCACATAATAGGCCTCGGCCAAGAAATTCTTATACTAAACTACAAAGTGTTCTAAGAAGTATAAAAGATTTAAAGCCTCATAAAACGGACGTGGTAACAGGGCTTACAGTATTCCACAATAATGTACGAGAAATTAAAACTTATATTAAATAAGAACAACCATTGAAATCTCAACCAAGAGTAAAATGTTATTACGGCCACAGGTGGTTGTTCTGGGTACTGATTTCTCAGGATCTATGCACCCAAATTGTGTGGAAATGTAATCACGTCAGTTCTAGTATAATATATTCGTCCAATGAATATCGGTTTATTATCTGCATTTCTTCTTGGTGTAGCAGTTTTAATGGCCAGTAGAGCAGTATATAAGACAAAAAGTAATTACTTTGCTGTACGCCTTCGGGAAAGATTTCATTTAAATGGAAATGTTTAAGAGCATTCTACATCTACATTCTACATTTATACTCCGCAAGCCACCCAACGGTGTGTGGCGGAGGGCACTTTACGTGCCACTGTCATTACCTACCTCCCTTTCCTGTTCCAGTGGCGTATGGTTCGCGGGAAGAACGACTGTCTGAAAGCCTCCGTGCGCGCTCTAATCTCTCTAATTCTACATTCGTAAACTCCTCGGGAGGTATAAGTAGGGGGAAGCAATATATTCGATACCTCATCCAGAAACGCACCCTCTCGAAACCTGGCGAGCAAGCTACACCGCGATGCCGAGCGCCTCTCTTGCAGAGTCTGCCACTTGAGTTTGTTAAACATCTCCGTAACGCTATCACGCTTACCAAATAACCCTGTGACGAAACGCGCCGCTCTTCTTTGGATCTTCTCTATCTCCTCCGTCAACCCGATCTGGTACGGATCCCACACTGATGAGCAATACTCAAGTATAGGTCGAACGAGTGTTTTGTAAGCCACCTCCTTTGTTGATGGGCTACATTTTCTAAGGACTCTCCCAATGAATCTCACCCTGGTACCCGCTTTACCAACAATTAATTTTATATGATCGTTCCACTTCAAATCGTTCCGCACGCATACTCCCAGATATTTTACAGAAGTAACTGCTACCAGTGTTTGTTCCGATACCGTATAATCATACAATAAAGGATCCTTCTTTCTATCCATTCGCAATACATTACATTTGTCTATGTTAAGGGTCAGTTGCCACTCCCTGCACCAAGTGCTTATCCGCTGCAGATCTTCCTGCATTTCGCTACAATTTTCTAATGCTGCAACTTCTCTGTATACTACAGCATCATCCGCGAAAAGCCGCATGGAACTTCCGACACTATCTACTAGATCATTTATATATATTGTGAAAAGCAATGGTCCCATTACACTCCCCTGTGGCTCGCCAAAGGTTACTTTAACGTCTGTAGACGTCTCTCCATTGTGAACAACATGCTGTGTTCTGTTTGCTAAAAACTCTTCAATCCAGCCACACAGCTGGTCTGATATTCCGTAGGCTCTTACTTTGTTTATCAGGCGACAGTGCGGAACTGTATCGAACGCCTTCCGGAAGTCAAGGAAAATGGCATCTACCTGGGAGCCTGTATCTAATATTTTTTGGGTCTCATGAACAAATAAAGCGAGTTGGGTCTCACACGATCGCTGTTTCCGGAATCCATGTTGATTCCTACAGAGTAGATTCTGGGTTTCCAAAACCGACATGATACGCGAGCAAAAAACATGTTCTAAAATTCTACAACAGATCGACGTCAGAGATATAGGTCTATAGTTTCGCGCATCTGCTCGACGACCCTTCTTGAAGACTGGGACTACCTGTGCTCTTTTCCAATCATTTGGAACCTTCCGTTCCTCTAGAGACTTGCGGTACACGGCTGTTAGAAGGGGGGCAAGTTCTTTCGCGTAATCTGTGTAGAATCGAATTGGTATCCCGTCAGGTCCAGTGGACTTTCCTCTGTTGAGTGATTCCAGTTGCTTTTCTATTCCTTGGACAATTATTTCGATGTCAGCCATTTTTTTGTTTGTGCGAGAATTTAGAGAAGGAACTGCAGTGCGGTCTTCCTCTGTGAAACAGCTTTGGAAAAAGGTGTTTAGTATTTCAGCTTTACTCGTGTCATCCTCTGTTTCAATGCCATCATCATCCCGGAGTGTCTGGATATGCTGTTTCGAGCCACTTACTGATTTAACGTAAGACCAGAACTTCCTAGGATTTTCTGTCAAGTCGGTACATAGAATTTTACTTTCGAATTCACTGAACGCTTCACGCATAGCCCTCCTTACGTTAACTTTGACATCGTTTAGCTTCTGTTTGTCTGAGAGGTTTTGGCTGCGTTTAAACTTGGAGTGAAGCTCTCTCTGCTTTCGCAAAGCAGGGTTCATAGTACCTCATGCACTAACAAGATAAATTTTAAATGTAGTGACTGGTTTTGTACATAACGTAGAAAAAAGAGAACTTTTTCTAACTCCACTAAAAACTCTAAGGATGCGTTGAAGAGAAATTCCCAACAGAACAGATATACTGGAAATCCCAGACCCATTGCTTGGTGAAGGGGCTGGTTTGAGAGTGGGAAGGAATGAAGACGACCTGTGCTGGTCTGCGTGATTTCTTGAGAAGCAATCTAATTATTTAACAAGTAGGACAAGAACAGACTTTTCGCAGACAGTAAAGTTACCTGTAATGGATTATCGTCTGAAAGAAGTTGTACAAATATTCATTACAAAGGTAATAATATTACGAAGGTAATAATATTACGAAGTGGTGCAAAGATTGGCAACTTCGCAAAAAGAAAAAACGCAATATCCTATAACTATAATGTCAATGAGTGATAGCTCGAAGCGGGCAGCTTAAGTAAATTCCTTCAGGCAACAATTTGCAGGGATATGAAATGGAACGATCACGCACTCTCAGTTTTTGGTAAAGGAATGGTAGATTGCGGTTCATTGACAGAATAGTACAGAAACGCAACAAATCTACAAAAGAGACTGCATACAAAATACTCGCGTGACCCACTCCAGAATATTGCTCAGCGGTGTGGGACTCGCACCAAATTGGACGAACCGTGGGTATTGGACAGATACAAAAAAAGGCAGCACGAATGGTCACAGGTTTGTTCGACCCATGGGAGATCATCACCGATAAGCTTAAAGAACAGAAGAACAGAAAGAAGGAAACAATTTCGTGAAAACCTACTCAGAAATTCTAGAACCAACTTGAAGTGAAATTTAGGAAAATACAACTCTCTACGTATCACTCACACAGTGATATAAAATAATAATACAATAATAATATAAAACTAATTAAAATTACAGGTGGTTACTCTCTATTTACACATAATGTTAAATAAACCACTCACTCTGGATGCATTACACTGTGTTTAGCATCATTATCATGGCAGAAGTTAAAAATTGATAAGCTTTGTAGAACATACAATCTTTGAACATGCGTAAAACAGCTGAAATAATGAACTATTTTTGCGTCTTAAAGCACATCTAGTTCGATTTTTAAGGTATATAAAAAGATGCTTAATGATGGCGCAGATGATGTTTCCACGTCAATGTAACTGTAACTAATAACCTAAAATACTGAATAAATCAAAATTTGGATGTATAAACTTTTACACACATCCTACCTCCAGATAGTTCTTTCACTGAAATTGGTTTCCTTAATTAGTCATGCAATAGTGGGTAAAGAAATCACTCTACCCGCACCCCCATACGTGAATGGAACGACATAAAGGCCTAAAAACTTGTACAGTGGGACGTAACCCTCTTCCATGCTCTTCACAAGGATCTGCAGAGTATGGAGGTAGGAGTAGGAAGGTAGGAACCGGAGTTATAAATTCCCCTAACATTTTCAATGCTCCACGTAGTCGAAGACAGAGAACCGGGTGCGATGGTGCGATGATTCAGATATTTCTGTGTACAAACAGGGCATAAATAACCGTTCAACAACCACGATTGGTGGTGTAAGATTTCTAGTATTCAAGGAAAGTGATATGAGTTTTATATTTTCATTAGATGTGTCATATTTCGTATTCATACGCTAAACATTTTTATGGTAGTATTTGTCGATAGTAGACATTTTACTCCACAGATATTCTGAGTACAAGCAGTGTGATCTTCGGTTGCTGGCAGCGGTGTCGTTGCAGCAGTGAGTGTTGGTTACGATTCTGAACAAATGGAGAGCACGGTGATAAAGGCGCGGAGGAGGATGTTTTGTGAATTATGATTTTTCTAAAGATTAACTGGACACGTGAAGATTTTTGAGGTGACGTGTTGCTGCACTGCTTGCTTGTGCGTAGTTATGATGTCTATGAATAACGGAAGGCTTTAGTGTAATCTCTCCTTATTGGCTTGGGTTAATTGGTCATATTGTTAAGAGGAGAATACATGGCTTGCTGTCAGAGGTTACAGAACTTACCACACCTTTACCATTTTTCAGCGATTAATACTTGGCAGAGGAATGTTTGTTATAAATTTTTTGTTGACATGGTTGTAATATTTAGACAAGGGAGCTTCAGTTTTTGCAACACAGTTTTTTAAAGGTCAACTTTCATTCAATCACTTAACAAGTTCACATTCCAGCACCGTCTCCTAACGAAAGAATTTAATTTTCTGATTGTCTGTGGTGCAGCATTGCACTCTGCGGAGCGCAGTGGCTAAAACTAAAACATGATGTAATTAGTACAGTTGCAAGCCCTTGCATCAAACTTTGCGAGGTTTTTATCGGTATTAAACTCATTTGCTGTTGCGCCGAATTTTTTATGTTCATCACTTCAAGCAGAACCATGTTTCCGATGCCTCACGTATGCTGTACGAAAATTTGTTATGGACAGTTTTACAGTACAGTTAGATCATTCAGTTACCTCTGCACTTCAAAATTCATTACCAGTGCAGTTCATTTCAGATTGCATTTCTTATCTGGGCAGGTTATTCTTCCTATGCAGTGCTACATTTTCGTGTCTGTTATTCCGTGTTTAGAAATGTGTTAGTTTTGGGTACGTACATTTATAGGGCATTTTTGTAGAAATATTTAGGTTGGTAATTCTTTCATAATTCGATTGGTAATTTTACATAGCTTTTCATTCTCTTGGCTTTGTATGTTATAATTACGTTTCAAGTACAGTGATGATACACAATGGTTGCACGGCTCACTCCTGCACAATACTTACTTTCACAGAATAGCTTTTTTATTTTGCAGTTGGGGTTTTCTAATTACTTTTAATTAAAAATACTGTTACATAATTTTAATTTTGACGACTCATTTATCTTCCGTAATTACATCACTTGTACTGTTCAGGACAGCAACAGAAAGATACACGAGTATAAAGAATAGCAGTTCAGTTTAGTGTTGTTTCAGTTCACGAAAAATACACAAGTAGAAAAGTTACAGTGTGTTCCGTAATTGCATAAATTTTCTGAAACTTAGATTGAAAACACAACGGTTCCTTAGATAAGGAAGTGATGGTTCTTCCTCTCATCTCTGGATAATCTGGGCATGTTCTTCGCCTTTAATGGCATTCTTGTTAATGACAACCTTCATTCCATCAGCGAGAAAAGAATTAGTGATTAAACTGAAAAAACAAACGTAGCTTTTATTGGACTTATTGCGTTGCAGCAGTTCTCGTTAGATGACGGCCTATGTTTGTTCCGCTTTTTCGTTCCTGGGAAGATCAACATTTATTGTTCCAGACATCGCAAACATCAGTTTTTAATCCCCCGAAGCTAGCTGGAAATTCAAACTCTCGCTTTGCGTAATTACCGGCAACTTTCTAAATGAGCGCCAACAGGGCATAATTTCACTCTCACCTAATCGTCAGTTGTCAGCTCAATTACAGCGAACGTCCAGTTGTACGCTGGAGCGCCGAGGTTAGCTTTGCAGCAGAGCTGAATGTGACAAGTGAGGACAAACAGAGAAAAATAGTATCTGATTCAGGTGGAAAAAAAGACGCGCTTTTTTTCGGTTCATTACCCACTCATATAAGAACCTTGACAGGTAGTAAGTACCACATATCACAGGCTGCTATCCGGGAGACGTGTAACTTATTCCACCTTTCAGTTCCGATTTATGACGCAATGTGGAACGTCTATCATGTGTGAAACGCTACAGTGTCCTCTAAGTTCTTTCTGCTAGAACTTTATTGTGTAAAATGCATAATTTCAGTAATCACGCGATGTTATTAAGGCTTCTGAATCAATTTAAAATTAGAAAAAAGTCCGAAGTGGTGTTACAGTAATAACAGTTGAACGACATTTCTTAAGACAATTTTTTAATTGTAATACGCCTTATGCGTATCATAGTTGTCTCAAGAGAAGATGAAAGAAACTGAAGAAGCGAGAGATTGAAGAGGCATAGGAAAGAAAGAAGACGTGCAAAATAAGCCACAGGTGATCCTGAAGGGTCTTAACGAAGCAGAAGAAGAAGAAATACGCCTTAGGAGCGTACAAAATGGTTTAATTTATCACATATAATATACAATGTATAACGGGTACAAGCGCAGATATTTCTGCTGACTGAGGACGGTTTACTCAACAACATTACATCAATATTTACTCATTTGCAAACTAATAACAACAGCTGTATGTATGTTTTTGGTTGGATAGTACTGCAGGTACATCTGGCATAAGGGAGCTATTAATGTTCATTTCCCTACAGCACCAGGTCGTATACTGAATTGTGAATGCGTGGATGCAAAACGGGCAGTCTATATTGCCAGACGTCGTTCACACCGCAGCCAAGTCGTAAAGTTCGTGACGTGTTTATGGGAAGACTGTTCGACGCTGAGAAAAAATAATCGCATATTGATATGTGTACATATTAAGGTACCACTTGCTTACATATATCAGTACATATCCCTGTCCTGTTACATCCTCTAGCCAGGCTGGACATACGTGATTTCCTTCTTTTTTTCTCATGTTCATCAGTCATCAGTCCTTTGATTCTCCGACTAGTTTGATACGGACAGCCACGAATTATTTTCCTGTGATAACGTCTTTATCTCAGAGTTCCACTTGCTCCCTAAGACATCAGTACTTTTTTGCATGTGTTCTAATCCCTCTTTCCTTTACGGTTTTTACCCTCTACAGTTCCCTTTACTGCCTGACGTCTTGATACACATCCTATCATAGTCTCCACTCTCCTGGCCAGTGTTTTCCATACGTTCCTCCCTTCGCCGATTCTGTAGAGAACCTCCTCAAACATTATCTTATCAGTCAACATAATTTTCAACAACCTTCTATGACACCACATCTCAAAACCTTCGATTGCACTGTGTTCCAAAGTACAACAAAAGCCGGCTACTCGCTTCAGGCATTAAATATTTTCTTATATATATATATATATATATATATATATATATATATATATATATATATATATATATATATATATATATATATGCAAATTAGGTTTCTTAATGTCAACGAACGTTGTAGAATTGCACTGTCTAGCAAGAAAAGATTTAATGCCTGAAACGAGGAAAACTGCTTCTTGTAAAACTTTTGGAACTTAATGCAAATTTGGTTTCTTGATGTAAATGAGCCTTGCTTTCCACTGCTCCAGTGACACTGTTTCAGTAAGAAAAGATTTAATACCTGAAGTTAGTAAATAGTTTCTCATATATACAGGGTGGTCCACTGATAGAGACCGGGCCAAATATCTCACGAAATAAGCATCAAACGAAAAAACTACAAAGAACGAAACTCGTCTAGCTTGAAGAGAGAAAACCAGTTGGCACTATGGTTGGGCCGCTAGATGGCGCTGCCATAGTCAAGCGGATATCAACTGCGTTTTAATTTCTTTTAAAAAAAACCAGATTTTTTATTACATATTCGTGTAGTACATAAAGAAATATGAATGTTTTAGTTGGACTACTTTTTCGCTCTGTGCAGATGGCGCTGTAATAGTCACAAACGTTTAAGTACGTGGTATCATGTAACTTTCCGCCTGTGCGGACGATATTTGCTTCGAGATACATTACCCCTGTTAAAATGGACCGTTTACCAATTCCGAAAAGGGTCGAATCGAGTTGATGTATGGCTATTGTGATCAAAATGCCCAACGGGCGTGTGCTATGTATACTTCTCGATATCCTGGACGCCATCATCCAAGTGTCCAGACCGTTCGGCGGATAGTTACGTTATTTAAGGAGACAGGAAGTGTTTAGCCACGTGTGAAACGTCAACCAAGACCTGCAACAAATGATGATGTCCAAGTAGGTGTTTTAGCTGCTGTCGCGGCTAACCCGCACATCACTAGCAGAGCAATTGCGCGAGGATCGGGAATCTCAAAAACGTCGGTGTTAAGAATGCTACATCAACATCGATTGCACCCGTACCATATTTCTATGCACCAGGAATTGCACGGCGACGACTCTGAACGACGTGTACAGTTTTGCCACTGGGGCCGGTCGTGGTGGCCGTGCGGTTCTAGGCGCTTCAGTCTGGAACCGCGCGACGGCTACAGTCGCAGGTTCGAATCCTGCCTTGGGCATGGATGTGTGTGATGTCCTTAGGTTAGTTAGGTTTAAGTAGTTCTAAGTTCTAGGGGACTGATGCTCTCAGAAGTTAAGTCCCATAGTGCTCAGAGCCATTTGAACCTTTTTTTTATTATTTTTTGCCACTGGGCACGAGAGAAATTACGGTACGATGACAGGTTTTTTGCACGCGTTCTATTTAGCGACGAAGCGACATTCACCAACACCGGTAACGTAAACAGGCATAATTCGCACTATTGGGCAACGGAAAATGTACGATGGCTGGGACAAGTGGAACATCAGTGACCTTCGCGGGTTAATGTATGGTGCGTCATTATGGGAGGAAGGATAATTGGTCGCCATTTTATCGATGGCAATCTAAATGGTGCAATGTATGCTTATTTCCTACATAATGTTCTACCGATGTTACTACAAGATGTTTCACTGCATGGCAGAATGGCGATGTACTTCCAACATGATGGATGTCCGCACATAGCACGCGTGCGGTTTAAGCGGTAATGAATAGCATATTTCGTCGAAGTACCATACCGTGGCCCGCACGTTCACCGGATCTGACGTCCCCGGATTTCTTTCTGTGGGGAAAGTTGAAGGATATTTGCTATCGTGATCCACCGACAACGCCTGACAACATGGGTCAGCGCATTGTCAATGCATGTGCGAAAATTACGGAATGCGAACTTCTCGCTGCTGAGCGGAATGTCCTTACACCTATTGCCAAATGCATTGAGGTTGACGGATATCATTTTGAGCATTTATTGCATTAATGTGGTATTTACAGGTAATCACGCTGTAGCAGCATGCGTTCTCAGAAAGGATAAGTTCACAAAGGTACATGTATCACATAGGAACAACCGAAATAAAATGTTCAAACGTACCCCCGTTCTGTATGTTAACATAGAAAACCTACCTGTTACCAACTGTTCGTCTAAAATTGTGAGCCGTATGTTTCTATTACAGCGCCATCTATCACAAAGCGAAAAAAGTGGTCCAACTAAAACATTCATATTTCTTTACGTACTACACGATTATGTAATAAAAATGGGGGGTTCGTATTTAAAAAACGCAGTTGATATCCGTTTGACCTATGGCAGCGCCATCTAGCGGGCCAACCAAGGCGCCATCTGGTTTTCCCCTTTAAGCTAGGCAAGTTTCGTTCTTCGTAGTTTTCAAGTTTGACACTTATTTCGTGAGATATTTGGCCCGGTCACTATCAATGGACCACTCCTCTTTACGCTTCCAAAATTTCAAGCAAAACAATTTATTCAAAGAGATTCCTTAGTTCGCTAATTAGGCGGAACCGACCTGGTGTGAGGCAAGGGTGCATTCCCGCGGATAGCACATCACACTCCTCGGTAGACCTCGGGCACCCGATCCGCGGTGACGACGGGTGAAGTTAACTGTGGCACAGCTGCAACGTACATAATAATTCTCTTACATAAAGCAATTGTTCACTGGCCCACTTCAAAAACCATTACACTCAAGCTTTGAGCAGAAGCTGACACGAGAGAAAATTAACAGCAACAAAATACAAATATTAATCTCCAAAATATTTCATATTGAAGTTAATCAAGAGCGCCAAATAATGCAAGATCCTTTTTCATAATGCAACACTCCTGCTACAGTTTACCTCATCCGTGAACAAATGCTCAGCTAGAGAATTTGAGTTAAACACGGTAACAAGTGAGAAGCACTTCAGTAGGCTACCACTAACTAAAACTTGACAAACATTACAAATCACTACTGCTTCGGCACGATGGTTGTTACTGCTACCAAGCAGAGCTCCTTTCTTGATAAACAAAAGCTGGAACGTTAAAATAAAACAACACATACGGGTCACAAGACCCGTTAAAGGTATACAATACTGGTCATTAAAATTGCTACAGCAAGAAGAAATGCAGATGATAAACGGGTATTCATTGGACAGATATTATACTAGAACTGAGATGTGATTACATTTTCACGCAATTTGGGTGCATAGATCCTGAGAAATCAGTACCCAGAACAACCATCTGTGGCCATAATAACAGCCTGATACGCCTGGACATTGAGTCAAACAGAGCTTGGATGGCGTGTACAGGTACAGCTGCCCATGCAGCTTCAACAAGATACCACAGTTCGTCAAGAGTAGTGACTGGCGTATTCTGACGAGACATTTTCTTGGCCATCACCGACCATACGTTTTCAGTTGGTGAGAGATCTCGAGAATGTGCTGGCCAGGGCAGGAGTCAAACATTTTCTGTATACAGAAAGGCCCGTACAGGACCTGCAACATGCGGTCGTGCATTATCCTGCTGAAATGTAGGGTTTCGCAGGGATCGAATGAAGGGTAGAGCCACGGGTCGTAACACATCTGAAACGAAATGTAACGTCCACTGTTCAAAGTGTCGTCAATGTGAACAAGGGGTGACCGAGACGTGTAACCGATGGCACCCCGTACCATCACGCCGGGTGATACGCCAGTATGGCGATGACGAATACACGCTTCCAATGTGCGTTCACCGCGATGTCGCCAAACACGGATGTGACCATCATGATGCTGTAAACAGAACCTGGATTCATCCGAAAAATGAGGTTTTGCCATTCGTGCACCCAGGTTCGTCGATGAGTACACCATCGCAGGCGCCCCTCTCTGTGGTGCAGCGTCAAGGGTAAATACAGCCATGGTCTCCGAGCTGATAGTCCATGCTGCTGCAAACGTCGTCGAACTGTTCGTGCACATGGTAGTTGTCTTGCAAACGTCCCCATCTGTTGACTCAGGGATCGAGACGTGGCTGCACGATCCGTTACAGCCATGCGGATAAGCTGCCTGCCATCTCAACCGCTAGTGATACGAGGCCGTTTTTATCCAACACGGCGTTCCGTATTACCCACCTGAACCTATCGATTCCATATTCTGCTAATAGTCATTTGATCTCGACCAACGCGAGCAGCAGTGTCGCAATACGATAAACCGTAATCACGATAGGCTACATACAATCCGACCTTTACCAAAGTCGGAAACGTGATGGTACGCATTTCTCCTCCTTATACGAGGCATCACAACAACGTTTCACCAGGCAACGCTTGTCAACTGCTGTTTGTGTATGAGAAATCGATTGGAAACGTCCCTCATGTTAGCATGTTGTAGGTGTCGCCACCGGCGCCAGCCTTGTGTGAATGCTCTGAAAAGCTAATCATTTGCATATCACAGCATCTTCTTCCTGTCGGTTAAATTTCGCGTCTGTAGCACGTCATCTTCGTGGTGTAGCAATTTTAATGGCCAGTATTATAAGACTTTAACATTGACTAACCTTCCCCCGGTATTTGCCTTTTTCGTTTAAGTTGAATTAACTATAATAGATCCAGTAGTTTTCCTACAACGGTCAGGGGTGAGCACACGTGACGCAACTTCAAAAATTCACATTACCAAAGGTGGATTCCAAAACGGGCGGCGGAGAGTTGAGTACCAAGCAGCCAGTAATCATTAAACCAGGCAGCAGACACAGGCGCCACGGGCCTGAATGAGTATGACAGACATGTCAAAGTACGTTCACCATCAAAACAGTTAGCGGCAGAGCCCAAGCGCTGTCATCAACCTACCACGGCAAGCTTAACAAATGTCCTGTGAAATGCGGCAGTGGTTGCCGCAGATTACCCTACCAACATCGCCAGCACACAGGGCCGCAGCTGCAACATGCACACACCGGGACCCCAAAAAGAAGTACGCTCTGCCTCCTGTTCCGTTCTCTTCACGCCACCCGACAAACCCCCGCTCGACTGTCTCCGCCATAGAGCAATAGCGCCCCAGATATACAAAGATGGTGCTCAAGTTCGCCGGATACGAGGTATCGACCTCCCCATACGGCTCACAGGGTAGTAGCTTACGAGTCCTTTGTCTACATCGTGGTCACCAACTTTTGCGTTGCATTTATAGCTATTCTCGTTTCTATCACTCCTCATTTCTTTCGGCTTTCTTTGCTTTACTCTCGATCTGGATTCTGTACCCATTACACTGTTCATTACACTCAACACGTCCAGTAATGCTCTTCAATTTCAACGAGGGGAGCAATTCATGAACGAATCTTACCACTGATATCCTTTCATCCTGAATTTTAGTCCCATTCTTGAACCTTTCTCTTACTTCTGTGATTGCTTCTTTGATTTATACATTGACCAAAAGAGCCGAAAGACTGCATACCTGATTTAGACCCTGTTAACTCGGAGTACTTAGTTTTCCATTCTTATTGTTCCCTCTTGTTTATTGTACATATTGTACACTGGTGTGAAGCAACAATAATTCTGTCAACTGTGTGTATTAGTTTCATTGAATTGCAAGCTATTTTGGTGGTAACAACCTAGGTGTCTGAAGATTGTGTCACCGAAACCTCTTCCAATTGAATAACTTAATGCACACAGCTGATGGTGCTGTCGCTGTCGTCAATAAATAAACCAGACCCATTAGCCATTAAAATATGGACTTACGGAAATACTGTATAATATGCTTCTTTCTCTAAAGCTTAGTCAATTTTTTCGCAGACTTTCCGATATCTTATACCATTTTACTCTGACATCATCATTTATAAGAGAGAGCAGAATTTAATTCAGGCCATTTCCGTAATGTCTGGTAATAAGGAACTTTACGAGGCTACCTTCTCTCCACTTTCCGGCCAAACAATAGTGGTGAGGAAACTTCCTGGCAGATTAAAACTGTGTTCCCGACCGACACTCGAAATCGGAACCTTTCCCTTTATCGGGCAAGTGCCCATCTGAGTTACGCAAGCACGACTCACGGACTGTTCTCACAGCTTCACTTCCGCCAGTACGTCTGTTACTTTCCAAATTTCACAGAAGCTCTCCTGCGAACCTTGCAGACCTAGCACCCCTGGAAGAAAGGATGTTGCGGAGACATGGCTTAGCCACTGCCTGGGGGATGTTTCCAGAATGACATTTTCACTCTTCTGCGGGAATTCCTGTAAGGGCAGGGGAAGATGTGCTGACACGAGTTCTGGCCATTTCGCTAGAAATTGAAGAGACAAAAATAGTTCAAATGGCTCTGAGCACTATGGGACTTAACTTATAAGGTCATCAGTCCCCTAGAACTTAGAACTACTTAAACCTAACTAACCTAAGGACATCACACACATCCATGCCCGAGGCAGGATTCGAACCTGCGACCGTAGCGGCCACGCGGTTCCAGACTGTAAGCGCCTTTAACCGCTTGGCCACACCGGCCGGCTTGAAGAGACACCAGGTTGGATGGGGAGTGTGTACTAGAACTTGCTTGTTAAGTACAATATCCGTAATAACGTTGGTAACCACGTCGATGAGCTGTTGTAATGCATTAGTACTGTCTGTATGTACGGTATGCTGGGTTCTTCTTTGTTTCGAGATAATGTAAACCCCTAATGCTTGAGCGTTAATACAAACAAATGTGCTTAAGTGATAAATGGATGCTTCGATACGTTACCTAATAATTGTACTACTTCGAGCCTGATTCAATTCCTCAGGCATAAGCGTATGAGTTAAAGATCTGAATTGAAATCGTCGTAGAACGGAAACAGCACGTTTCCGCACTTGGGTTCCTATTCAGACTATTATGATACTCGCTTCGCTATACAAATCCTAGAAGTTTGTAACGGGAATTACCGATTACCCTCTACGTATACTGTAAATAGTAATCGCCCTGTAACATTAACTTGGGGTACTCTTGAAATTATCCTTGCATCTGTAAGTTGCAACACTTTAAGAATGTTTTGATTTCTACGTACTAGGAAATCTTAAACCCAGTAACAAATCTTATCCTGCAATCGGTTACCTCGTATTTATTCCACGATATGACTGTGCGGCAAAACTGTGTCGAGTACCTTCCGGCAGCTAAGAAACACGGCATCAACCTGAGTGTCTACGTCTACGGCATTCTGAATATAATGTACAAACGATGAGCTGCACAACATATCTGGTAACATAATGCATCTCGTTTTTACAGAACAGTTTTTCGTTGCGCGAAAACGACATAAACTTCTGAGCGCAAAACATGTTTCATAATTCTACGAAACACTTACGACAGTGATAGAGGCCTATAATTACATCCATTGTCAGAGGACCCGTTTTGAAAATCGAAATGGCATTTGTTTTTTCAATCTCTTGATACCTTGCGGTACTACAGCGCTCCGTGATAAACTTCTGTTACAAAGTGTATAAATGACTCTGAGCACTACGGGACTTAATTTCTGAGGTCATCAGTCCCCTAGAACTTAGAACTAACCTAAGGACATCACAAACACCCATGCCCGAGGCAGGATTCGAACCTGCGACTGTAGCGGTAGCGCGGTTCCAGACTGTAGCGCCTAGAACCGCACGGCCACTCCGGCCGCCTGTTACAAAGGGTACAACTTCTTTGCATAATCGCTGTGGAACTATAACATTTCATTCGGTCCATTTTCTCCTTCTCTCTTCGATTTTAGTCAATTTTCTACATTTGAATATCTTCCAATTCGGTGTCCCTGTCATGACTGGGTGATGGAACTGTATTAGGACCTTCCACGTCGAAGAAATTGTGGAAGTGAAATTCAGCCTGCTCTCTGTCATCTTCTGTTATAGTGCCAACGTGGTCACTAAGCAATTGAACAGATGCTTACCGACTGACCGATTTATACTGTGCAGGGGGCAGTACTGACAGTACTAACAGTCTTGCCCGGATATCAGAAATTAAGGTCTAGTTGTAGGAAAAAAATTAATGTATGTTTCGCTGTTGACTGTACGTCATTGGATCCTGTAGGGATAAAGCTAATGTTAGTGATGTGTCAATTTCGATAAAAATGTGTTTCGACATGCAGAAATTACGATTGGAAATTTGTGGTACTTAGCGAAAAAATTAATCCGTTTTCGTGGAGAACGTTTTGTGCGGCTAAAGATTATAGCGGTAGAAATTTTGTTGTCCACAGATGTCGCTATTAGAGCAGTGATAGCGAAAAATTTATTGCAATCCTTGAAAATTAAACATTCTAAATCAAGATGAAACTAATGTGTATTATGACAGAACCATTATACGGCGACAAGTGCTGTGTCTAGTACGTTTTGGTTTAATAAATGTCGTATTCGTCATAAAAAATATGTCGTGGATACGAAGTATTTAAAAATAAATGATACTTGTCATGGACATGTAGTGCCAACATTTATGTGCCCTTTCCCTCCGGTGCAGATTTTTGTGTAATTTTAAATGTAAATAAGGAAGAAAAACTGTAAACGAAGAAAGAACATATCACATCGTCACCCAAAAAATAATTGGAGAGAAAGCATTGAACTCTACGTTGTTCTTGTGGAATAAAATGATTGTGCAAGAGATAATTTCTTTACTACCGCGAGTTTTGCTATAATTCAGGAAGTCGTCGTTGGAAGAAAGCAGACGTAGTGACATAAGACCGTGTTATTGTTAATTGCTTACGCAAAGAAATACACTGTTCAAAACAAAACGTGTATCTACGTCCGGTGTGTTAAATCTGTTTTGATACAGATGGCACCAGTAGTCTTACCTCGTGGCTTGAGGTCTTCCCTTTCAATGTAAGCAACAACTAAAATCATTCACCATATATTTTTTGTGTTGTACATTACATTTTCAAATGACCTCTCAGAAGAAGTCGGGTACCGGTGTCCCAGTGTTTTCTAGTGAAGTACACAGATGGTGGTTGTCACTTTTGAACGTGTTTTTTTTTCAACCAAACTAACGGAACTCGTCTTTCCAACGCAGTGCAAGTAGCGAGGGTGGTCTCTTTGATCCACAAAGGATGGACTCTTTTGGTCGTGTTGCTGCAGATGTCAATGCCTCTGCATGTATCATCCATAGGTTGTGGACACGCTACTGGGAAACAGGTCAATACACAAGGCGAGTTGGGCAAGGTCACCGACTCGTTGCAACCGCAGGTGAAGACCGATATCTGGCCATTCATGCGTTGCGGCATCGTACGGATACCACCAGAGCACTGCAAGGCAATCTCAGAGGGACCAGTGGAGCTGCTGTGTCCGATAAGACTGTAATTAACAGGTCGCAAGAAAGGACCTTACGGCCCAGACGTCCTACTCGAGTACCCGCTTGAGACGATAACATCTTGAATCTCGCCCCCAGTTCTGCCACTGTAACTGACAACTTCGGCGCTGGCGAAACGTGTTACTCACAGACGAGTACAGATATCTTCTGACGCAAGGTGATGACTGTGTTCGTGTGCGGGGCCCCTTGGTAAGCGGTACCTGCCGAATGTTGCCTAGGATGTTGACAGATTTCAAAGGTTCTGTGTGAGGCTTCAGTGCTGACAGCAATACGGATGTTGTCGTTTTCCGTAACCGCCTTACCGCCAGGCAGTAAAGTGAACAGGTTTTGTTCAATTACGCTGTGGTTGCTGCATACAGCGGTGGCCTTAAATTCCTTTTAATGGCTGAGCCCATGTGGTGGGCGTCAACAGAGATGCCTTACAAAACCTTGATGCGGAAGTAATGGAATGGCCGGCGGTGAGTAGCGACCTAAACCCCATGTTGCATATGTGGGCCATGCCTGACACTGGTCGTGGTCGTCTTCATTCACTGTATTTGTGTGGGAAAAATGCCCACAATTTATAATAAGATAGTTTGGTCTGATTGTTTGGAGGAGGAAACCAGACAGAGAGGTCATCGGTCTCGTCGCATTAAGGAAGGACGGGGAAGGAAATCGGCCGTGCCCTTTCACAGGAGCCATCCCGGCATTTGCCTGGAGCGATTTAGGGAGATCACGGAACACCTAAATCAGGACGGCCAGACGCGGGGTTGAACAGTCATCCGCCCGAATGCGAGTCCAGTGTGCTCTAGAATAAGAAATAGATTGCATACAATGGCACAGTTTTCCACGACTTTCGCCTGCGTTACTGAAAGTTGGTAACCCTCAGTATCTTAATATTCAGGTAGCCCGGGACAACTTTATTTATTTATCTGAAATAAAACTAGCCTATACATAATTTAAGCGAAAATCAAATCCATGCTCGAAATTCCATCAAAACACACAAAGATCAGGAAGCAAAGACCAAAGAGAAAAAATTTACTTGGAATTCATGAAGCACCAAGTAAAATTTAATCTTTTAGACCCACGTCTATCCAGTAACAGCACCATTCACATGACTTTGAACTCTATCAATGTAGGTTCAAAATTAAATTTACATATCATGGTAACAAGTTATTATTACTATATAAAGACATGTCATTATTTACTGTTCTTAACAGAAATCTCGACCGATTTATTTCTGATTTTTCCATGATTGTCTAATAAACGTTCCAGCAGAGAGAGACAACATACTGTTTAAATATAAAGGGGCACTTTGTCAGCAGAAATCTCGAAAAGCTCTTGACCGATTTACTTCAGGTTTTTACACAATACTTTAATAAATATTTGGACGCACATAGATTACATATTTTAAATATATATGATACATATATATATATATATATATATATATATATATATATATATATATATATATATATATATATATATATATTGAAAATTTCAATTACTATATAAAGATTAATATTTAAAGTTGCTACTAAAATTCTCGAAAATTTCTTGACCAATTTACTTCAACGATTTAACGATATCCTAACAAACAACCGGATGGACATAAGCTACTTATTTTAATATATATGATTTATACACATAGATATAATATATAGTGCTGTATGAAGACAGGTTGTTGTTTACAGTCGCTATCAAAAATCTCGAAAAGTGCTTGACCAATTTACTTCAGATTGTTAAGAAAGGCCCTAATGTTCATTCAGACCAAAGTAGGTTCAAATTCAAATAGCTCTGAGCACCATAGCACTTAACTTCTGAGGTCATCAGTCCTCTAGAACTTAGAACTACTTAAACCTAACTAACCTAAGGACATCACACACATCCATGCCCGAGGCAGGATTCGAACCTGCGACCGTAGCGGTCACGCGGTTCACGACTATAGCGCCTAGAACAAAATCGGTTACACGTATTTTGATATATAACTATACTTGTTATATATCAATGAGAAAACTTAGTACTAAAGATTTAGAAAAGTTCTTGACGGATGTAAGTTTTACACGATGCTCTAATGAACAGTCTGTACAATCATATATATATATACAGCGTGTTACAAAAAGGTGCGACCAAACTTTCAGGAAACATTCCTCACACACAAATAAAGAAAAGATGTTATGTGGACATGTATCCGGAAACGCTTAATTTCCATGTTAGAGCTCACTTTAGTTTCGTTCTTCCACCTACGCTCAATGGAGCACGTTATCATGATTTCATACGGGATACTCTACCTGTGCTGCTAGAACATATGCCTTTACAAGTACGACACAACATGTGGTTCATGCACGATGTAGCTCCTGCACATTTCAGTCGAAGTGTTCGTACGCTTCTCAACAACAGATTCGGTGACAGTCCACGCACTCCTGACCTCAACCCTCTTGACCTTCATTTATGGGGGCATTTGAAAGCTCTGGTCTACGCAACCCCGGTACCAAATGTAGAGACTCTTCGTGCTCGTATTGTGTACGGCTGTGATACAATACGCCATTCTCCAGGGCTGCATCAGCGCATCAGGGATTCCATGCGACGGAGGGTGGATGCATGTATCCTCGCTAACGGAGGACATTTTGAACATTTCCTGTAACAAAGTGTTTGAAGTCACGCTGGTACGTTCTGTTGCTGTGTGTTTCCATTTCATGATTAATGATATTTGAAGAGAAGTAATAAAATGAGCTCTAACATGGAAAGTAAGCGTTTCCGGACACATGTCCACATAACATATTTTCTTTCTTTGTGTGTAAGGAATGTTTCCTCAAAGTTTGGCCGTACCTTTTTGTAACACCCTGTATAAAGGGTAGTCCATTGATAGTGACCGAGCCAAATATCTCATGAAATAAGCACCAAAAGAAAAAGCTACAAATAACGAAACTTGACTAACTTAAAGGGGGGAAACCAATGGCGCTATTGTTGGTCCGCTGATGGCGCTGCCATAGGTCAAACGGATATCAACTGCGTTTTTTTAAAATAGGAACCCCCACTTTTATTACATATTCGTATAGTACGTAAAGAAATATGAATGTTTTAGTTGGATCACTTTTTTCGCTTTGTGGTTGAAGCGGTATTGAATAGCATATTTCATGACAGGTGGATGGCCCGCACGTTCACCGGATCTGACGTCCCCAGAATTCTTTCTGTGGGGAAAGTTGAAGGATATTTGCCATCGTGATCCAGTGACAACGCCTGACAACATGGGTCAGCGCATTGTCAATGCATATGTGAACATTAAGGAAGGTGAACTACTCGCTGTTGAGAGGAATGTCTTTACATGTATTGGCAAATGCATTGAGGTTGACGGACATCATTTTGAGCATTTATTGCATTAATGTGGTATTTACGGGTAATCACGCTGTAAACAGCATGCGTTCTCAGAAAGGATAAGTTCACAAAGGTACATGTATCACATCGGAACAACCGAAATAAAATGTTCAAACGTACCTACGTTCTGTATTTTAATTTGAAAAACCTACCTGTTATCAACTGCTCGTCTAAAATTGTGAGCCATATGTCTGTGACTATTACATCACCATCTATCACAAAGCGATAAAGATGGTCCAACTAAAACATTCATACTTCTTTACGTACTACACGAATATGTAATAAAAAATGGGGGTTCCTGTTTAAAAAAAACGCAGTTGATATCCGTTTGACCTATGGCAGCACCATCTATCGGGCCAACCATAGCGCCAACTGCTTTTCTCCTTCAAGATAGACAAGTTTCTTTCTTTGTAGTTTTTTCGTTTGACGCTTATTTCGTGAGATATTTGGCCCAGTCATGATCAATGGACCAGCCTATATATACATATATATATATATATATATATATGGTGAGTCAGTAACTATTGCCACCTAGAGTAACTCCAAAAGCATGACAGTAGCTGAAACGTTTATGGGACAAGTGTTACATGGGACAACTGGGGCCATAATATGACGTTGGTTTTTTGTTGATAGGTGGGGTCGCTTCAGAGATATGAAGGACAACTTCGTTTTCCTAAATGGGATGTTATAGTTTTCTACTTATTTTCTGATAGCGGCTATCGAGACGAATCCAATGACGTGTAACAGCAAGGTCTTTGAAGGTCAACGAAGATCACAAAGGTTGCATGAACGTCCATTTACAGAAAGTGTTCGAAGTGATGACCATTGGTATCAATGCAGTGCTGCAGTCTTCTTACCATAGATTCAGTGGTATTCATTATCACTTCGGCACTTACCGAAGCACATGCTCTGGCAATTCTCTCTCGTATATCATGCAAATAATAAATATTCGCCGAATACGGCGTAACCATCTAACGTGCCATTGACATGTAAATACCATTCTCCGGTTTCGCAATACAACATCACAAGGAGCGGGAAGACTAGTATAGTCGAATCAATCAAATGCAAATGGTATGTTTCTTCGAAGAACAAGTCGGTATGCTTCACAGTTACGGAGAATGCCAACGAAATTCAGTGAGAGCTAGAGACTTATACGCTGAAAAATTTCCTCAACGTACTCATCCTACAAGTCATATATTTAAATACGTGTATGATAAATTGAGAACAACTGGATCCTTAATGCATCGGAAACATATCCGGCAAAGGAAAGTTACTAACGAGGAAACAGGAATTGGTACTCTTGGCACTGTCGTTCGAGATTCTTGTGTTTGTTCACGTCAAATCGCAAGGGAATCTAGTCTGAACCAGGGTAGTGTTGTTCTTGTTCTGCATCGCCATAAATATCATCCTTACCATAATAGTCTCCACCAAGAATTAACTGGTAAGGGTTGTATGTGTTGCACTGAATTCTGATGACGGGCTCAACTTCATATTCAGAGGGATGACACATTTATTAATTTGATTATATTTACTGACGAGGCTACATTCACGAGTCATGGAAATGTTAATCTGCATAACATGCATTACTGGGCAACTGAAAATCCATGTTGGCTGCGGCAAGTTGTACACCAAAAACCGTGGTCGGTGAATGTACGGTCTGGGATTCTGGAGGACAGAATTATAGCCCCCTATTTCATCGAAGGAAATCTTAATAGTAGGAAGTATACCAAATCCCTGCAGGAAACATTAGGTTTGTTTTTGGGAAAAAATACCTTTAGGAGCAAGGAACAGAATATGGTGCAAACACGATGGGTGTCCAGCACATTTTTCGCTCATGGCTAGAAATGAGTTGCAGAGATAATTCCCTAATCGTTGGATTGGACGCGTAGGAGACGTGTCGTGGCCAGCTCGTTCGCCAGACTTGACGCCTCTGGATTTTGTCTTGTGGAGATTCGTAAAAGACATGTTTATAAAGACATTCCCACTACACCTGAAGAAATGCGACAGAGAATTGTCAGAGCATACTTTTCAATAAGTGCCCATGTGATTAGGAATACCACTCAATCCATGATAAGAAGATTGCATCATTGCATTGATACCAATGGTCATCACTTCGAACACCTTCTGTAAATGGACGTTCATGCCACCTTTGTGACCTGCATTGACCTTCAAAGACCTTACTGTTAAACATCATTGCATTCGTCTCGATAGCCGCTATCAGAAAATAAGTACCAAACAATACCATCCCATTTAAAGAAATGATGTTGACCTTCATATCTCTGAAGTGACCCCAACTACCAACAGAAAACCATGTCATATTATGGCCCAATGCAACATTTGTCCCACAAGCTTTTCAGCTCCTACCATACTTTAGGAGTTATTGTTGCTGGCAGTAGTTAGTTACTCACCCTCTAACAAATCATCACGGAGAAGTTGTAAATAAGATTCCCCAGTATCATTTCGGTCAAAAAAATACGGTCCTAACAAGTAACCGTTTAAAATTCCACACCAGACCATTAACGACCATTGGTGTTGATTGTCAACGGGTCTGTGCCAGTGTGGATTGACAGGGGATCAATAAAGACGATCATGACGATTTAATTCGCCATTGTTTTTGAATGTGGATTTATCGGCAAACATAACTTATCTAAAAAAAGTCATTGTCACCTCTTATCATTTCCAAGGTCCATTGGCAGAAATGCAGGCTTATTTGTATATCTTTCGGCATTAATGCATGTGTCAGTGTGATATGATACGCATGATATTTATGTGACTTCAAAATCCTCAAAACAGTTGATTTCGATATTCCAGTTTGTCTCTGAATCGCACTACTACTCATTTCGGGATCAAGTTGAACACAGGCGAGAACGGTGAGGGTACGAGCCTCATTTTGATCGTATTCGCGATGACGAGGTGGACGGTGCATGTATCCATTTCAAGTTCGTGGAGTGCAATTTCGGATAATGTTTTCGCTTGGATGTCGTCTGTTTGGGAAACGATCCACATACAGTTACGTAGCTGCAGCGTAATTGTCATGGCATTCACCTAAAATTAACATCATATCAACAATCTCTGTAGGAGGATAGGGAGCCATGTTTCGCTAAAGAATAATTTATTTCGTCAGTTGATGTTTACGGTTCACAGTCTGAAAGTGAAGTGACGTCTGATCGCATTGCACCGACCTTTATACTGAGCCATAGTTCGCAGTTTGGCCACAGAAGCGCCACAGTCGGGTGAGTAATGCAATTGTGAAGAGTTCCCTAACGAGATTCTAATAGCATCCCGCCTCCCTCCATCAAGAACCGTGGCAGGTAGGATACATTTTGTAAAAAAATAATTTAATTTGGCGCAATGAAAGAATTGGTGTACATTTTGTATTGATTTGATGCGTCCTTCTCAGATAATTCTAAATAAATGTGAGTCCTTCCCCAATTGTAATTTTCTCGATTTCCGCGCCATCTGTAAACGTTTTAAAAATGTTTCAGACAAAACTTGATACTTTTTTTTTTATAGATAAACCGAATCTGCGATAGTAAATGGGTACTTCCATTTAAGATTTAAAAGTTGCCCCCCGCCCCACCCAAGGTGGCAGGGTCTGATGTCCCCCTTTGAGCCTACAAACTTATCTTATCCAATATTTTTACCTGGTGTATAGTTTGCGAGATAATCTCATCCAAAACTTCAGATGAACCACCAATATATATATATATATATATATATATATATATATATATATATATATATATGTGGTGAAAGTTATTTTTAAAAATAAATTATTAAAAGGAACTGGTTAGACATTTTTTACAGCCATCTATGAAAAATGGCATTTGACTTATAGGTTACAAACGAAAAAAAAATGTGCTTGGTGGTTTTCGGAAATTCGGTCGCTAAGGTATTGAAAGAGATGACGAAATGTTTTATGAAAATATTTATAATGACAGCATTTTAAAGCAAAATCTACGAAAATTTACATTTGGCATCTCAGTTGGAAAAATATATATTCTACAAAATTCTACTCTGGTACAAGTGTAGGGGTGAAATAATCAATGGATGAAGATTTTTACGGAAATATTGCAGTACACAAGCATTTTTCAAGCTAAATCTATGAAATTTTTTATTTCGCTTCAGTGTTGTTGTTGTTGTGGTCTTCAGTCCTGAGACTACGATTTTTACCCTCCACGCTGCCCTCCAATACTAAATTGGTGATCCATACCTCCTCATTAGTTATGTGATCCACCCATCTAATCTTCAGCACTCTTCTGTAGCACCACATTTCGAAAGCTTCTGTTCTCTTCTTGTCTAAACTATTTATCGTCCACGTTTCACTTCCATACATGGCTACACTCCATACAAATACTTTCAGAAACAACTTCCTGACATTTAAATCTATACTCGATGTTAACAAATTTCTCTTCTTTAGAAACGCTTTCCTTGCCATTGCCAGTCTACATTTTATATCCTCTCTACTTCGACCATCGTCGGTTATTTTCCTCCCCAAATAGCAAAACTCCTTTACTACTTTAAGTGTTTCATTTTCTAATCTAATTCCCTCAGCATCACCCGATTTAATTCGACTAAATTCCATTATCCTCGTTTTGCTTGTGTTGATGTTCATCTTATACCCTACTTTCAACACACTGTCCATTCCGTTCAGCTGCTCTTCCAAGTCCTTTGCTGTCTCTGACAGAATTACAATGTCAAGAACCTCAAAGTTTTTATTTCTTCTCCATGGATTTTAATACCTACTCCGAACTTTTCTTTTGTTTCCTTTACTGCTTGCTCAATATACAGACTGAATAACATCGGGGAGAGGCTACAACCCTGTCTCACTCCCTTCCCAACTACTGCTTCCCTTTCATGGCCCTCGACTCTTATAATTGCCATCTGCTTTCCGTACAAATTGTAAATCAATGTTAGAAATTAAAAAAATACTCATTTCACTGTTTTTCGATATTTAATCTCTAAGGGTTTGAAGCAGGTGGTGGAACGTTTTATGAAAGTATTTCATTGTTAAAACATTTTTGAAGCTAAATATGACTTCTCACCCGAAAAAAATTGGAAAATCCTCCCCTAAGAGGATGCAATAAGGCTTGACTGATACACTTACTCTTTATCATCCTGTGTGAATCGCTAAGGATAGAAATTTGAAATTAGGAGAGGATGTGGATCTTATAAAGTAGGCTTCGTTTAAGAAGGGTTGTTCGAAACTCCACTTTAAAGAGGGTGAAATATAGAATGAAAGGCTTTTCGCAAATACGTCGATACTGACGTGATTTTGAAGTTGTAACTACGAAAACTGGTACTTATTTTCGCAGTCTGAAATAAAAAAAATATTTGTGTTTCAGCAGTTTCGGAAATCCAACCAAAAAGGTGATAAAATAGTGGCTGAAAGTTTTTGAAAGTAAATCGTTATAAAGAACTACTGAATCATTTTTAAAGCTACAGCTATGACAATTGGTATTTGATATATCAGTTAGAAATAAAAAAAATATGTGTTTTATCGTTTTTGGAAATTCAGTCGCCTAAGGAAGTAAAATTGCGGATGATGAGATTATTTCGTTAGGAATGGATTGTCAAAACAAAATATATGAAAGCTTTTATTTGGCTCCTCTGCTAGAAATAAAAATAAATACATTTCTCTATTTTAGAAAATCTTGCCCCTAAAGGGGTGAAATAAGAGACGACAATTTTTAAGCAAATATTTCGTTATATTAAAAAAATTAAGTTAAATGTATGAGAACTGGTATTTGACTTATCAGCTAGAAATAAAAAAAACTATGTTCTTCAGTGTTTTTGGGAATTAAACCCCTACAGTTGTAATTAGAAAAAGTTTTATGAAAATATTTCATTGTGAAAGCATTTTTAAAGCTAAATCTATGAGAACTGATATTTAGCTTCTCAAGCAGAAATAAAAAATACGTGGTTCACTGTTATTGGAACTTCAGGCGGAAAGGGGGTGAAAGAGCACCTGCCTCATTCACTGAATCATCGGCACCTGGCCCAAACCGCTAAGGAGAAAAACTTAAAATTTGGAGAGGGTGTTGATCTTGTACTCTAAGCATGGTTTAAGAATGGATGGTTCGGAACTCCACTCGTAAGGCATCAAATAGAGGATGAAAGGCTTCCTGAAAATACGTCGCTATTAAGGCAATTTTGAAGCTTGAACTATGGAAATTGGTATTTGGTTCCTCAGTCAGAAATAAAAACATACTTGTTCCATTGTTTCTGGAGAATAAAGCACCAAGAGGTGAAATAGGGGATGAAAGTTTCTATGAAAATATTTCATCATGAAAGCATTTTTTAAAGTTAAATTAATGAAAATTTGCATTTAGCTTCTCTGTTACAAATTAAAGAATGTGTGTTTGTGTGTTTTTGGAAATTCAACCTTTAAGGGGTGAAGTAGGGTATGAAAATTTTTAAAGCTAAATCTAAGAGAATTGATATTTCACTTCTCGGTTGGAAACCAAGAAATACGTGCAGAGGATGAGAGTTTCTGTGGAAATATCAGTACAAGAACTCATATGGCAGGGTTAACAAAAACCTTCCATACCAGCTAGTAGAATCGCTTTTTGATAGCAATACTATGCTTCTATGACCTAAATTACCGTAAAAAGTTTAAAAGGTGTTTGCAGTCCGAGACCAATATAAAAATTCGAGTAAAGAAAATAAAAAAACACAATTTTTGCAGACCAGACAGTCAGCGTCAGCGAAACCGTGAGCGCTTAGCTAGTATATATTGTAAATGTATGTGTAATATAGAAAGGTGAAAAGTTGTTGCCAAAGGCCTCAAAAAGTTCTTAACAGATTTACTACAGATTTTTAGATGACGTTCTAAAGAACATTTGGACAGACATAGACTATAGACATTTTTTAGTGTGTGAACATATATGTAATATATAAAAGGGAAATGTTGTCATCATATATCTCCAAAGTTCTTGACCGATTTATTTCACGTTTTTGCGCTACACTGTAGAGTCTGTATATATTTTAATATGAAAAATAAGTATATAGGATATAAAAGGGGTATGTTGTTATCAGATAGTTTCCAAAGCTCTTGACCAGCTTACTTCAACTTTTTACACCGCACTATAGACATTTAGATGGACATAGGCTATAGTTTCTTTAAACAACAATATATAGGCTTCCCATTAAAACCGACTGGTGAAAGGCAGTGCTGTGGCGTACACAGTCAGACTAATTGTTTCTCCCACATATATTCTTCTTCATTACACATACATTTTTAAAAAGTTGTGTACACAACAATGTCTTGTTTTGTTTTCTTCCTAACTATAGGTTTTCACAGAAAACAGAAAAGTTGTGTTTATGGCTTATCAACTTATGATTAGAATACCACTATGGGATCGGAATTTGCAATAACAATAAACGAAACTCACTGTCAGAGACAGCAGAGAAAAGGAGATGGACAGAGGGAGGTAGGCAGTGGACAGATAAGGAGGGGATGGGCGGAGCGAGGTGGGAGTAGGCGATGGACAGACAGGGGTAGGAGGAGATAGACAAAGGGATGGTGGCGGAGGTGGTGGCGGTAGTTAGTGTTTAACGTCCCGTCGACAACGAGGTCATTAGAGACGGAGCGCAAGCTCGGGTTAGGGAAGGATTGGGAAGGAAATCGGCCGTGCCCTTTCAAAGGAACCATCCCGGCATTTGCCTGAAACGATTTAGGGAAATCACGGAAAACCTAAATCAGGATGGCCGGAGACGGGATTGAACCGTCGTCCTTCCGAATGCGAGTCCAGTGGGCTAACCACTGCGCCACCTCCCTCGGTGGTGGCGGAGGTGATGGGTAGAGAGAGGGGGTAAGAGATGGACAAGGATCAGATAAGATGGAGATGGGTAGAGAGAGGGGGAAAGACAGATGACGATGTATTACCAATGCTCATACATATTTAGCAATAGTGAAGTAATGCCAGTAATAAATTTGTACAAGCGATTAGTAGTGAAGGCATTTCTTTCGTACATCAAGGTTTAATTTTATTTACTTCAGAGGTAGACCGACAAAAAAAGTATAACTTACAACTAAATTCTTAATACTGTGAAAAGAGACAGAATTTACTATTTACACAGTGTAGGATCTAGTTTTGCATACAAGTATCCCTCTTTTCTGAGAATATAAGTATAGTAACTTTAAATAAGGCAACATCACTATGATTCTATAAAACTACCCGAAGCACATAGGCCTTGTGGAATGCTATAGCAGGTAATACTCAATGCCACAGTTTATAGTGCATTCAAGATACACTAACACTAATAATGCCTCTTTGCTTTGTGTCCCTACTAGCCATTACACACGAACACACACACACACACACACACACACACACACACACATATATATATATATATATATATATACACAGGGTTATTACAAATGATGGAAGCGATTTCACAGCTCTACAATAACTTTATAATTTGAGATATTTTCTAAATGCTTTGCACACACATACAAAAACTCAAAAAGTTTTTTTAGGCATTCACAAATGTTCGATATGTGCCCCTTTAGTGATTCGGCAGACATCAAGCCGATAATCAAGTTCCTCCCACACTCGGCGCAGCATGTTCCCACCAATGAGTTCGAAAGCATCGTTGATGCGACCTCGCAGTTCTGGCACGTTTCTTGGTAGAGGAGGTTTAAACACTGAATCTTTCACATAACCCCACAGAAAGAAATCGCATGGGGTTAAGTCGGGAGAGTGTGGAGGCCATGACAAGAATTGCTGATCATGATCTCCACCACGACCGATCCATCGGTTTTCCAATCTCCTGTTTAAGAAATGCCGAACATCATGATGGAAGTGCGGTGGAGCACCACCCTGTTGAAAGATGAAGTCGGCGCTGTCGGTCTCCAGTTGTGGCATGAGCCAATTTTCCGCGGGCTACGCGTGAAACTTGCCCGCACGCGTTCAACAGTTTCTTCGCTCACTGCAGGCCGACCCGTTGATTTCCCCTTACAGAGGCATCCAGAAGCTTTAAACTGCGCATACCATCGCCGAATGGAGTTAGCAGTGGATCTTTGTTGAACTTCGTCCTGAAGTGTCGTTGCACTGTTATGACTGACTGATGTGAGTGCATTTCAAGCACGACATACGCTTTCTCGGCTCCTGTCGCCATTTTGTCTCACTGCGCTCTCGAGCGCTCTGACGGCAAAAACCTGAAGTGCGGCTTCAGCCGAACAAAACTTTATGAGTTTTTCTATGTATCTGTAGTGTGTCGTGACCATATGTCAATGAATGGAGCTACAGTGAATTTATGAAGTCGCTTCAATCATTTGTAATAGCCCTGTATATATATTTCAGTCACTCATTGTGATGAACAAGTAGTGTAGTGCCCCTGCATTCACTCCATCTGATGAGAGCATATTTTGTCTCAAAGATTGCTTAATCTCTATTCTAATCATCGAAGTCTCCCATATGCAATACGTTTTCAAGCACAAATAGCATTGCTGACATAGACGTCTCGCAGTCCGTTTCGACTCCATTTGTAAATTCATGGTCAGTCAGGAAAGGCACATGCTTTGAGGGGTGAACAAAAACCTTCATGTGACATACGCTTTATTGAGAATGTTTCCGAAATACAACTCATTTAATGTACGCTGTCATTTATTTTCTGTATTATTCAAACAATGTCATCGTTTACAACGTACCACAGTAGTTCGAGGAAGTTGAGATGAACAGTTTCATGCAGGACACTTGTGATCTCTCAAGCCAGGTAATTACCTCATACTGGGCTACAAATACTGCCTAAACTACAGTGCATGTGCATCAAGTGGGATTTTTAGTATTCTCGTTCTCGCTTTGTGCAAACTATGTGGCTTAGAAAAAAATGAATAGAAGCTTTTTGCACGAAATTAATATAGTTTAATTTTGTACTGGGGCATGTTTGTTATTGCCATTATTCATCTTAGAATCCTCATGTGTTATATCGACAGAATCCAGCATGGAAATGAAGCGTTCTAGGCTTGTCCCTGGAGTGTGGAATAACTTTTTTCTTACATTCAGAGGCAAGTGTGCTTTTAACATTCGTATGTCATCTCTGTCCAAACAGATTCTTCCCAAAATCGAGTTCTATTTAAATACTTTTAGACATATTTTCGAAGACCTGGCTTTCTTACGATAGGACGGCTCTAGGTTAAAGACTTCTTTGTGGAATCTTTCCTGTAAGCAGTTTGACCAATACTCGGATATGAGAGCATTATTCATATGTACGGCAGTTTCAGTAATTTCATTGCCCAAAGGATGGTTTCTACTTGGATAAAACCTAGACTGCAATGTGTGTTTTTTAACTGATCAAGATCTGAACAACATTCCTTTAAAATATTTTATGAACACGACAGGATGAATATTTCTCTTATTCAGTGTGAGAGCTTGAAACTGTCACTGTTTCAATAAACTTGCTCCTAGTGAAACGGTTAATAAAGAAGTAGCTGTCCCCACTTAGTACCAAAACTGACCTCCAGACTGGGAATGGAACTCTTGTTCCCTGCCTTATGGTAGTATCTGCATAAATTTTTTTTTCTTTTTCTTTTTAGTCTTGTTTACTTTAATTTTGTCTACAGCGACTCCAGAGGTCTTTCCTCTTGAACTCATCTCTACAGGAGAGATGTGAGATGTTTATACCAGGAGTTCCTTAGTTTCATTTTAACTGATTTGAGGTGATTGCTCGTGATAATCTGCATTCCAGGTTCGACTTCTGGGCTTGCAGCGGCTCACAGTTGTCATTTCATATTCATTACATTGCAGGTTAACTGCGTTTGAGCGCTGTACACACTGATGTAATTTCACATCACTGCAAGCATCTTCAATTATGTAAGCACCATCCACCCATTCATATTGTTCCAGAGAATTTCATTCAGCTCCTAAGGGTCTTTATTTATCGTTAATTTTGTTAAGAGGTTTTCCTTTTTAACATTATTTCGCTATGGAGAACAAGGTATCTGAAGCAGAAAATATAATTTTACAGATTAAATGGAAATCATCAGATTTAATTTTCCATTTAAAAGGACAGTGTCAGTGTGATTCCCTGCTAAGGTTCATGAGAAGACTGTTGTTGCGGTAACAATTTCTGTCCAGACTTCGCAACCCGTTGAGAGGCGGGCAGGTGAGCTGTCTACAAAACGCTGCTATCGTAATGAGCAAAATTCGTGACTCGATTGAACAAGTAATTTGTAAGCCACTTCTTTTGGGGAATGAGCTACAGTTCCTTAATAGTCTTCCAACGAATCTTAGCCTGACATCGTATTTTCCGACAATTTGTTTTATGTGTCATTCCACTTCAGGTCGCTCCGGAAGGTCACTCCCAGATATTTTGCGGTAGTTACTCTTTCCAATGATTTGTTGCCAATAGTTTAATCGCACAGAGTTGATTTCTTCACCTAGTTATGAGCACTACGTCACACGTACTACGCATCAATGTTCACTAGGTCCTCTCGTATTGTATCACACATTTCACTTTCTGTCTCACTCTCACTACACAATCAATCCCAATCATTTCAAACATTTCGATATTCCCACAGTTCCCATAACAGTCTCACCGAATGGACTGTACATTCAAAGAAGTAACATTCAGAGAAGTAACAACTCTCCTTATACGTTTTTCCTTTATTCTTTTGCTTAATACACTGAAGTGACAGAAGTCCTGGCATACCCCCTAATATCGTATCGGACCTCCTTTTGCCTGGCGTAGTGTAGCAATTGGACGTGGCATAGATTCAACAAGTCGATGGAAGTCCCCTGCAGAAATGTTGAGCCATGCTGCCTCTATAGACGTCTATAAATGCCAAAGCTTTGCCGATGCTAGATCTTGTGCACGAACTCACCTCTAATGTTCCATAAATGTTCGATGGGATTCATGTCGGTTGATCTGTGAGGTCCAATTGTTTGCTCGAATGGTCTAGAATGTTCCTGAAATCATTTGGCAGTGAATCAAATGGTTCAATTGGCTCTGAGCACTTTGGGACTTAACAAATGGTTCAAATGGCTCTGAGCACTATGGGACTTAACTTCTGAGGTCACCAGTCCCGTAGAAATTAGAATTAAACCTGACTAACCTAAAGACATCACACACATCCATGCACGAGGCAGGATTCAAACTTGCGACCGTAGCAGTCGCGCAGCTCCAGACTGTAGCGCCTAGAACCGCTCGGCCACTCTGGCCGGCGGGACACAACATCTGAGGTCACCAGTCCCGTAGAACTTAGAACTACTTAAACCTAACTAACCTAAGGACATCACACACATCCATGCCCGAGGGAGGATTCGAACCTGCGACCGTAGGGGTCGCGTGGTTCCAGACTGAAGCTCCTAGAACCGCTCGGCTACACCGGCCTGCGGTACTGACTTAAATAGAACGTATTGTTTAATCATTGCTTTAAACTGATATAATTAAAAGCTGCACAGTATAACTATCTTGCCCGACTCGTAATTAGTAGTTGAGTTTTATGAGCGACAGTGTGATTGATTATTGTCCGGCGACATGGTCATCGTTGTTTGGGAACGTCAACTAAATGAATGACTGCAAATGATCTCAGAGTAGTCGAACACAACCAAATTCAGTCACTGATCGATTGAATTGGCCCAGGGTACCCAGTCACTTCCATGTAATCACAGCCCCGACCATTATGGAGTCACCACAGCTTGCACAGTGCCTTGTTGAGAGCCTGGCTCCGTGGTTTCGCGGGGTATGAGCCACACTTGTACCGTACCACCAGCTCTTGCCAACTGAAATCGGAACTCATCTGAGCAGACAACGGTTCTCCAGTCGTCTAGGATCCAACTGATACGGTCACGAGCTCAAGATCGGCTCTGCATGCGATGTCGTGCTGTTAGCAAAGGCACTCGGGTCGGTCGTCTGCTGCCATACCGCATCAACGCCAAATTTCGCTGCTCTGTCCTGAAGGATACGTTAGTCGTACGCCGCACATTTATCTCTGCTGTTATTCCACGAAGTGTTGTCAGTCTCTTAGCATTGACATCTCTACGCAGATGCTGCTGCTCTCGGTCGTTAAGTCAAGGTCGTCCGTGGTGAGAAGTAATGCCTGAAACTAGGTATTCTCACCGCACTGGTGACACGGTGGATCTCGAAGTATTGAATTCCCTAACGATCACCAGCTATGATTTTCGCGTTCAAAGTCTGTTAACTCCCGTCATGCGGCCATAATAACGTCGGAAATCTATTCGCAAGAATCAACTGATTACAAATGTCAGCTTGTAATAAAACAAATAAAGACAGTAATACACATTCAAAAACATGGAGACAAGTAAAAATTTTAGTCGTATATCTGTAAATTTCAGTTCATAACCGTGTTTTAGAAGTTGCAACTAGGCGCCAGTGGTCTGTGGATGTAACAAGTAGCGTCATCTGTTAGAAGGGTAAAGAACTATCTGCACCAATGTTGTCATTTTCCTCTATGAAAAAATTCGTAAATTTTGATTTTATTATTTTCGTGATTAATTCTTTCAAAAGATTAGTAATGTAGAAACCAGTAAATACGTAGTGAAAGCAAATGTATGGTGTACTGAGAATGAACGTAGCTGTACGGGGTCTGCACTCACTATGCGGACGCTTCATTTCCGTAAAAGCTTTGAGTACAGCTGCAGTCTGTGGCAGGTCGTTGTTGTGTGATGTGCTCGGAATACAGCAGCAGCAGGTGTTTGTAATGACAAAGAAGTGCTCAAGGAAATTTTCCTGGTACGCGGCAATATACAGGAATATTCAAAGTAGTCGAAGGACACTATGGAATCATTGATGGGACATTGGCATAAAATAATCGATAAAGGACGTTGAAGGTTATCTGCCACTAACAATGTGACCCTCCATACTGTAAACCACGGATTTTGATACCTTCAAACATGTTGTAGAGGCACTTACCCTGAGTACCTGGCTATCCGGTTTTTTAGCGACGGGCCTTGGTTTTTGAGAAAATCTATTTTGAAGTTCATTGCGTACTTTGTATACCTGTAACATTACATGAACTGCGAACACGTCAGCGTAGCGTAGCGGTGAAAATCCACGGCTTCCGCGCTGGAGATACCGTGTTCGAATCCTCCTCATGTATTTTTTCAAAATCGACCGAATTTTTTAGTTTTATTTCAAAGAATATCAACAAACCGTGTAAGGTGTGCGAAATTATAAAGATATATTAAGTTATCAATTTTTTCAAATAGTCTTTCCGTTTGTGGTTCGCAGTTGGAGTTCTAAATGTTCGTACAGAAGTCACTTCTTGTATTACCTGAAATCGATCTCCACCCGTTATCGTCCCCACTCCCATGAATACCGTTGGCCGTAACGGGAACTCCAGCTCCTAGGCCAATGAGGATGCGAGTTGCATTCCTTTACGTTCACATCTAACTGCAGCGTCAGTTGCTCACAAAGCGTCTCTAGGGCCGAGTGTTGGAAAAATTCTGTGAAATGGAAGAACCATGTGTTTCTGCAGTAGAGGAGTTCAACGAAGAATCAAAAGGCGGAAACACAAATGCCATTAAACACGCTGAAAATCTACTCCGCGATTTGAATCTCGTAACGAATACACCGCCTAGCGCGATCTCTGCCAATTCCATTGCAATACAGCATCTCTTGGCCGAAAGACAGATCATTATTGATGATGAATTGATAGATTTCAACGAAGAAAATGAATTGAGAGAATATGATACGAACCACAAACGGAATGAATATCTGAAAAAATTAATAGCTGAATATATCTTCATAATTTCGTACTCCTTACACTATTTGTTGATATTCTTTGAAATGAAATTGAAAATTCTGTCGATTTTGAAAAAAAAAAGTGCACAAGCAGGATTCGAACACGGTACCTCCAGCACGGAAGACGTGGATTTTCACCGCTACGCTACGCTGACGTGCTCGCAGTTCATGTAATGATACTGGTATACAAAGTACGCAATGAATTTCAAAATAGATTTTCTCAAAAACCAAGGCCCGTCGCTAAAAAACCGGATAGCCAGGTACTCAGGATAAGTGCCTCTACAACATATTTGAAGCGCATCAAAATCCGTGATTTACAGCATGGAGGGTCCCCTTTTAAAACATGACCACGACGACATCAACCCAGCTAAATGGCCCATCTCTTTGTAAAGTACAGTTTCCCATAAAAATAAGAATCATTTTGTTATAAATGTAAGCAATACCCTTAACTAAAATCTGTAAAATGGATCCGTGTGTTACTTGGTTATTTTTTTGACACACTTTCACAAAACATTTGGCACTGAATCAAATAGAACGTATTGTTTTGCCATTGCTGTAACTTATAGAATCAAAAACTGAACAGTATAATTATCTTGCCTGATTCATAATTAGTACTTTAGTTGCATGTGTGGCAATGTGCATGATTAGTGTGTGAACTATGATCGTAATTTACTGTGTAGTCCAAAGTGACATAAGCAATATCATTCGGAGACTTTCACCAACACTCCAATGCTGTCGAAGTTTTATTGTTAATGATTTCAAAATTGTCATGCACGCGCAAGAAACAGTATTTTTCCGCGTGCTTGAAATATAGTTACAACACGGCGTTGCGTAGTCCGATGCCTAGGTTCACACTTTGGCATAAATCGGTAGCAGTAAATTATAAAAGCCCGACAACCGCATTATACGTTCCGTCAATGCACTGCGCTTTTATACCTCCTGTCGGCTATCCTACTGCCATCTGTATGTATGCGTATCGCTACGCCATTACTTTAGTCACCTGAGTGTATTATCCTGTGCTCAGAGCGATACAACATTATATCTCATCTTGTCTGTATTGAATCCCTGTCTTACTATTTACATTCATTTGTAGTAAGTATGTTCCAGTCGTCCTGCTGCTTACTTTTTCTCGTCACGTAGTGATTCATGTCTCGTGGAGCAACAGCGTTTCTTTTTATAGTAATGATCTAACTGTAATAATTTTTGAGTATTCCTAAAGTTATTCGCTAGTCTTGAATCATTTATTCGTCTCTCGATTAAAGTCTCCCTTATACTTCCCAGGCAAGCTAACAACATAAGGCAACTTTAAAAATACCTGTTTCAGGCTGATGAAATTTTCATTTGCATCCGTTGCGTAATAATTCTGCCGAGAGAGTACTTAAACAATGCTTTTCCTCGCTGTGCAGAGCTTACGAACAGAATACGCACGTAATTTACGGAGAAGCGTTGCTGCGCCCCCCTCTGCACGCCATCTGCAATGCCATGACTCCCAGAAAACTGATAGTCTCTCATGAGCCACCAGGTATGTTTCTGGAGCTCAACTACTGATTGAAAATACGTAGTAAATGGATTTATGCAAATAGGAGCATATATTATCTCTGAACTGGTATCACATCAAATGCACACACACACACACACACACACACACACACACACACACACACAGTTTGTTGAACAGGGAGTATCTCTTATTAATCCCTACTTACAAAGTCTGGAAGATTGCTGTAGGGAAGATAACTTTCGCTAGGAGGAAAATAGTACCTCCGTGTATCACAAAGGTGTCAACGAATTCATTCTACCATTCGTTAATTATAAGACTGTGCACGTTCAGCGGCTTTTACAAATAAAACAAACATCTATATACGGGGTGAGTCAGGAGGAAAGGTACACGCTTTGAGGGGTGATACTAGTGATGATTCTGAACAAAAAACTCCTGATAAACATATGCTCTTTTCTAACCGTTTCGGATAAACCAATGAAAACAACTAGGAATGGGAAACGTGTTGAGTCGTCCCTACCAACCGTGTCAGTACGCAGTTCACTTGAGCATGGTGCAGTTGTTTACCTCAAGTCTCAGTCCGACAGTGCTTGTCGTAGTGCACGGTACTACAGTGTTGTTACGTGAACAACGGATACAGTCTTGTGTAGTGAAAATGCCACGGATCTTCATAGATGCAGAGTATGCTGACATGGCGTTTGTCTATGGTTTGTCCAATGGGAAGTCCAGAGGTGCTGCGCGAGACTACCAACAACGGTTTCCAAATCGCAGAGTGCCAGTCACGGATTGCGTGAGCGTGGTACGCTTCCCAGCGTAAATGTTGTCTCTGAACGTCCCGTACAACAAAATCTTAATGAGTTCAGAACAATCTTCAAGTAGTGGAACGCAACCCTACTACTACCTCTAATAGAACTGCTGCCCAATTTGGTATTCCACAAAAACGAGTGATACGCACATCACACGAGCACGGTCTGTATCCCTTTCATCGGCAGAGTGTACAACATCTGCATGATGGATATGGTGCCGCCCGGCAAGAATTCTCTCAATGGATCACTGCCAATGAGCGATTAATACCATGTATTCAGTTCACTGATGAGTCAAAATTTACCCTCAATGAAATCAACAACACGCGCAACTCTCATATATGGGCAAATGAAAATGCGCGCGCCACTGTGGAAACGAATTTTCAACGACGTTTGTCATTCAACTTGTGGTGTGGTGTTATTGATGACCAACTCATCAGTCCAGTTGTTTTAGATAACCATCTTACTGGGACACGGTATCTTGAGTTTCTTCAAAATGTGTTACCAGAATAAGTGGAGGATACCCCTTTGGCAACACGAGCTCGTATGTACTTTCTGCATGACGGAGATCCTACACATTCGGTACGTCCAGTGACACGGTATCTCAACACAACTTATCCTAGTCGTTGGATCGGTCGCCGTGGAGTCATTGCTTGGCCACCGAGGTCACCCGATCTTGCCCACTGGATTACTGTTTGTGTGGGTAGCTGAAGAGCGACGTCTACAAGCGCAAAGTGGACACAAGAGAGGAACTTCTCGCTCGTATTTTACATGTTTGCGTCCAGGCAAAGGAATGCAAAACTGAGGTCCGATCGGCGCCACAACACCTGTCTGCAAGAGCAGCAACATGCGTTGAAGTTGACGGTGGACTGTTTGAACATCACCTGTGAGGAAACGTACACAATTAAACAAACCATAACATACCAGTATCTTAATTTACCGTCACCTGCACCTTTCCGGTTCCTAGCTGTTTTCATTGGATTACCTGGAATGGCTCTGAGCACTATGGGACTTAACATCGGTGGTCATCAGTCCCCTAGAACTTAGAACTACTTAAATCTAACTAACCTAAGGATATCACACACATCCATGCCCGAAGCAGGATTCGAACCTGCGACCGTAGCGGTCACGTGATTCCAGACTGAAGCGCCTAGAACCGCACGGCCACACCTGCCGGCTGGTTTACCCGGAGACGGATCAGAATCACCAGTAGTATCACACTTCAAATAATGTAGCTTTCCTCCTGACTCACCCTTTATCTGTTGCTCATCACTAACACCACAGAAAATGCCGATTGTGCCACCTAAAATAATAATACTTTTCGCGTTGTACAACAAGAAGATAAACATTTCCATCACTCTTTCCTTCGGTTTCTTTGTTGTGACAGTACATTAATCGATCTACTTCTTTGTTATTCAATTTCATTGTTCATCTTTTCGTTGCTGCACACTAAAGATGAGGTAGAAATGAAATGGACATTCTTTACAGATAAAGACACCACTATATTATATAGAGAACCAAATCTATTGTTTTTGCTGTTGTGAACTTATCCGCACCTTTAAACTGTTTGCTGGAGTTTTGTGCCAAACTGCACGAGCCGAGTACCACGTTGCACCTTTGGGACGCATACAGTGTACCGCGGATATGCGGGTGGTCGATACAGCTCCGGTGTAAACACCACATCAGGAGCCGTGATTGCTTTCCACGAAGCAGAAAGAAGTAAAAAAAAGGACAGAGTGGAAGACCGAGCTGGACCTCTGTATTAAATTTAGCTATCGACAACCCTCTCCTGAAACCCTGTCCAGGATTTATTACTTAACGTTGGCGGAGCGGAGATTCGGTATGAAAAAAGTAGCGCTTACCAAACAAAACCGACTTAATTTCATAAAAATTTCTGTGCAAGTAATCCTGCATATCCGAAATACTGATTTGATTGAGGAGGGGTCAAGGTGATTCACATGTAAAACTTTGACACGGAATATTATCATATTGCTTTTTGAGAGAGTTAAATTCCTTACGACTGTACGAGATAACGGGCGACGCAACACAATGAGATATCATATTCCCAGTGTGGTGTCACCGCCAGACGCCACACTTGCTAGGTGGTAGCCTTTAAATCGGCCGCGGTCCGTTAGTATACGTCGGACCCGCGTGTCGCCACTATCAGTGATTGCAGACCGAGCGCCGCCACACGGCAGGTCTAGAGAGACTTCCTAGCACTCTCCCCAGTTGTACAGCCGACTTTGCTAGGAAAGGTTCACTGACAATTACGCTCTCATTTGCCGAGACGATAGTTAGCATAGCCTTCAGCTACGTCATTTGCTACGACCTAGCAAGGCGCCATTATCAGTTGCTACTGATCTTGTTAATCATGTACCGTCAGACCGACGTTCACCATTAATGGATTAAAGTTAAGTATTCCACCAGCTACGTCCGTTTTTTTTTTTAAGTCTAATTTCCTTGTCCTGTTCCAGACCTCACGCCAGCCTGCGTGAGCTAAAACGCGTGCCTTTCGGCTTCCTCTAATAGGGTGTTGGCTCTCCTGTCAACCCACAACACACAGTTTTATCTATAAAGAGATTGTTTTTATTTATTTTGTACGGTTTCGTTCGTTGACGGGATCCTAAAGGAACTGTAAGTGATCCTTGCAGTTCATTACAGGGGTAATACGCTAGTAAATTAGTACAGTCTCACTTGCTTTATTACATCAAGAAATACCTCTTCTCTGTTAAAAACCACACACCTAACGTTTCCTGGTTATAGATTAATCTTTCCACGTCGCCGACCATTTCAGTATGAAATACACTGTATTTCTGTACTTGTTAAGAGATGTCATACCGTTAAAACCATCTTATTTTTCGTGCAATAGGTTGTTACAGTGGATGAAAAACAGCAGAAGGTGTCGAAAAATTTACTGCTTCCTTTTTTGTGCGATTGTGGTGGCTGTCCTGCATTAAGATGAGCTGCATACTTACTGTATTTGCCTTCAGATTCGGATTTTAATATTCGTTCAGCTAGACTGGCTGTAAGACAGAACGATGAACAACTAAGCCATAAATCACTACGACGGAGAATGAAAGTAGGGTAGTGTGTTGTACCTCGAAGATAGTGTACCTAGCAACACATTCCCTGGTCGGTGTTTACGTTTGGTCACAGACTTTGGAATCAAGTGAACGGGCGCCCTCCAGAGATCGCTGTAAGCGGTTCATGGCATTTTCTACAGTTTTCTCTTCTTTTGTGAAACACGAGGTTGTGGTTTAAAAAAATGGTTCAAATGGCTCTGAGCACTATGGGTCTTAATATCTGAGGTTATCAGTCCCCTATAACATAGAACTACTTAAACCTAACTAACCTAAGGACATCACACACAACCATGCCCGAGGCAGGATTCGAACCTGCGACCGTAGCAGTCACGCGGTTCCTCATTTCTGCTGCAATATCTGTGCTATAAGGGAGTGGCTGAATGGGATGCAAATATCTATGCTATCTGCAGTGTTCGTGTTTTCGCGAGAACCAAAGAAATATACTGACGACTATTGTTTTTGTGCAACACCATCAATGAAAGTCATGATAACGGCAAAGAGAAGGATGACTGGGTATCCAAACTTAACATCAGCACTTCGACCTGATCTCCATAGCCCACCGTTGCCTGTATCTCAGCTCCCTGTTTATTGGACTATCGACGAAGAAGAACATTTATCGTCTCCTGACGAACTTGAGTTCCAAGATGAAGATTTTGCGGTTAATGAGTCAGAGAGGAGACTCTTATGTGGCAAATTAGATAAAGGACTAAGGAAAGAGCTTGTCAAATGTTTTGTCTGGAGTGTGGCACTATATGGGGCAGAAACATGGACACTGAGACGAGAAGATGAAAAAAGTTTAGAAGCGTTTGAGATGTGGATGTGGAGGAGAATGGAGAGAATAAGCTGGATGGAAAGAGTGAGTAATGAAAGAGTATTGGAAAGGGTTGGTGAGAGAAGATGTCTGCTGAAGGTTGTAAGAGAAAGGAAAAAGAACTGGTTGGGACATTCATTGAGAAGGGAGTGCTTGCTAGTAGATGCTTTGGAAGGATTGGATTGTGGGAGAAGACTGAGTGGAAGAAGGAGATACAAGATGATAGACAACATAAAGGGAAGAGGAAATTATGCAGATCTGAAGAGGATGGCAGAAGACCGGACAGCCTGGAGAACTACCACGTGAAAACCTGCCTTTAGGCAGAACATTGATGATGATGAGTCAGAGATTCACCGATGAGCTTGTACTGGAGCTTGAACTTAGCAAAGCCAAAGCAGAACTTCTGGGTTCCCGCCTGAAAGAGAGGAATATAATTTCTACTGGCCTTAGCTTCTCATACCGACAGCGGCACAGGGCATTTGTAGAGTTTTTCGATGGATGAAACCGTCTGTTTCTGCAATAATATTGATGAGTTATTGGCAGAATTGGGAATAGAACACACCCACGGGAATGGATTTCTCATAGATGCCTCAACGATGAGTCTCAAATGTGTGCTTCTCCATAATGGGAATGAGAAAAGCTCCATTCCTATCGAGCATTCTGCACAGACTGAAGAAACATAAAAATCACTGAAGGATATTCCGCAATGACCACAATTCCCTACTTATAAGAAGAAAATCTGTGCTGATATGAACGTTGTAGCGCTCCTCCTAGGTATCTAGTTAGGATATATCAAGTTCTCGTGCTTCATTTGCAAGTGGAACAGCCATGCAGCTGACAAAAAATACATTGTAAAACAGTGGCCAAATTGAAGCAACCTAGAACTAGGGAAGAAGAATGTGTTGTGTAAGCGTCTTGTAGATAGTGAAGAGATTCTGCTGCCTCCACTCCACATCCAACTCTGCCTTATGAACATTTTCGTAAACGTCCTGAATAGGAAGAGTGCACCCTGTGAGTGCCTACAAGAAACGTTTCCTGACATGACAGACGGTAAGTTCGAGGACACAAATTAGGGCAGTCATGTAAGAGCAACTATTTCACTGAATTATTGGACGAAAAGAAAAAAGAAACAGCATGATGCTATTTTAAAAATGTGACCATCAATTTCCTTTAAAACAAGAAAGCAGAAATTTATGTGTAACATGTTTGCAAGACATGGGGTGTCACGTGTCAGTAAAGTTTCAGTACATACACGCTCACTTAAACTTCTTTCCTGGGTCTCTCGGTGCTGTTAGCGATGAACGTGGGGAGAGGTTCCATCAACGGATCGCTATGATGGAGAAGCGTTGGAAGAGAAAATTGAATCCTAATATGTTAGCAGACTACTGCTGAACATCAACAGGAAGACTACAAACTAAAAACTCTAAAGACGAAAACTTGACGTTATTATATTTATACATAAAGTTCTTATTTGTTGCCAAGTGTTATTGGACTATAATAGCGTAATAATGTAACACATAACAATTAAATACCATGTTGAAAATATTTTCTCAATTGCATTACTTTTAAATTTGAATAGTATATTTATTCCTAGGTATTTGGCCGTGTTGTAACCTGGAATAGCTTTTTATTTTTGGAAAAATATTACTTTTCCGGAGTAATTTTTGTAATTGATAAGTAGGAAGCAGGTAAGTGATGAATTAACTGGAATAATGTTAGCCAGGGCTTTAGCATAAAGTTTAGTCTTATTCCAAAATAACTAAAATAAAAAACCTGAAATACGTATCTCAACATTTAAGCATAAAAGAACATTTACTCAAGTCAACAGTTAAAAAATCTCTTTGAGATTAATAAGAATAATGTCTTTGACACATAATTAAAATACTTTCTCTTCAAGACAGCATGGCATCCTACTGGGTTACTGTAATTCACCTAATCCCACTTGAGCCTTGGAACAGTAATGACAGTTAGTCAGGATAAATGATACAGAGCAGTACCAGAGAGAAAAAAAGACAGAAAAATGAGAATTCTGGTCGTCAAACCACCAGTTTAAAAAATACCTGCAAACATTTAACGGTTTTAGCGGTTGCAACAGGATATTAAAAAGAGGTAATTGTGGTTAAGTGCTGCAGAAAGTATGTTCTGCGTTGGTGCTCCCGAGGTTACCATATAAGTTAAAAACCACTGACAATTATTACAAAAGGTCCTCAACAGAGGTAATTGAAACATTTAACAGTACTGACCTGGAATAATTACACCCAGAGAGAGATACGGTAACTGACGTCACTCACAGTAAATTATAATGACAATGAAATTTCAACCATGGCAAGCAGCAATAAGTTAATGTTCAGTGTCGATTTTCCAGTGAGATCCGAAGAGGCACCTTTGACATAAAACTCTCACCAACAAATTTTCACTGTTTTCGTCCTGTAATAACAGTTTTCATAGCCCTCGACGTCGTGTACCAAACTTTATCCACTTAAGCTAAAGCTCTTCTTAAGGCCCTTCTCAAAGTTAACAGCCAGGTCTGAACTGCAGGAGGCGCACCGGAAGCAGAAGGTGACAAGTATAAGTTTCCCTCTCGGTCGCAACATAGAATCATACGGCAATATAGCACATCTAGCCCATCACCGGTGCAAATGTCCCAACTAACTTCGGCAGAGAACTGATTTCTCGGGCGTGACCGATCCGCTTAAGTCGGCGTAGTACCAGCTCCCCCTGTGGGCGAGAAAGGTAAACGGATTCTCGGAAGTTAAGCAAAGATACAGTATGGCGTACTATCGATCCCACTTCTTCAAACGAGTCAGTGATTTCAGAAATGCGATCATTCCAAAATTGAATAAGGAAAAAAATTAGTACACCATTTTAGAACTTTCCAATTTACACAGAATTTATTGTTGCGACAGTGCTTATGGAGTACATGAAATGATTACACTTACTGATCTATAGTACAAACAGCGCAGAAGTACCAGCTATCGACATTAGTAGGTGGAGTAGCCTCCATAGGAGGCAATGCTGGCGCCAATTCTGGCGTCAAGCCGATCGCACAATGGCACATACTGCCCTGGGACACGTTATGCCACGCCTGCCCGACCTGTTCACGTAGCTCTGTAAGTTCTTGGTAGCATGAGCCAGTTCTCATCCCATCATATTCCATGCGTGCTCGACTGGAGACAAGTCCTGAGATCGTGCTGGCCAGGAAAGTTACTGCACGTTGAGTTTCACTGGTAGTGTATGGGCCAGCATTATCCTGTTGGAAGAACACACCACACAGCAATATAACGAGTGTAACAACGTTCTATACGTACCGAGCGCTGGTTAGCGTCCCCATCAGAAATACCAAACGTGAACGAGAGGTGCAGCTTATCGCACCGCAGGTCATAAGGCCTGGGGAGATGCCAGTGTGTCTTAGACGAATGCACTCTACGAGACAGCGGTCACCAAATCTACGCCGAGCGTTTCTAGGCGCTTCAGTTTGGAATCGTGCGACCGCTACGGTCACAGGTTCGAATCTTGCCTCGGGCATGGGTGTGTGTGTGATGTCCGTAGGTTAGTTAGGTTTAAGCAGTTCTAAGTTCTAGGGGACTGATGACCTCAGATGTTAAGTCCCATAGCGCTCAGAGCCATCTGAAGCATTTGATCCAGATCTACGTGGTAAGCATAAAAGACCAAACTTGTTTGCAGGCGGAATCTATTTTCATTGCTGAATACAGCGGCACTCCATTCCATCTTCCAACTGGTCTTCTGAAGGCACCAGTTGAACCGTACGCATTGGTGCTGTGAAATGAGTGCAAGACGAACTTGAGGTGTATGTGCTCGCAGTCCCACTGCTAATAACCGGTTCGCAACAGTTCGTTTTGACACGTCTGGGCTGACAAGCTGTGAGGAAAGTTGCTGCACGTGTAGCAGGGCAGTAGCTGTGCGATATGCCACTGCTCCCCTTACTGTACGACAATCCTGGCGGGAGTCCGTGCTGTGGGAGGGGGAGGGGGGTGGAGGGGGGGGGGAAGGGGTCCGTCCACTGGCGTCAGAACGTTCACGTGACGACTGATACCAACATCGTTGCACAACTGACGCCACACGTCCAAATGCTGTAGCATGTCTCCGAAAGGAGCATCCCGCCACTCGGAAGACCACGATTTGATCGCTTTGAAACTCACTCATTTGACTAAAAGAAGCACGAATGTGTCTCCGTGTCATGGGTGCCTGCTTGTTCACATGTTTGCACCACACTGAGCCTTCTGGCTGTCAGTATTCCCTACCAAACGGTAGACACAGATGGCATCGTAGTGGCTATGCCACCACGCTTTCTGTTGATCTGAAGATGGGTTTTTAAGGACAAAACTGGCTATGGTAACATGAACAAAAAACAGTTTGTTCCATTAAGTTTCGGGTGTGCAGCCGCAAGAAATCTCCTTCTTCTTCTAATATTTCGGCTGTAAAAAGTTCAGCCATCTTCAGAGTGAGCCGCAAGACTGCCGTTCTAGTGCTTGCTTCGTCCCTTTATACTGTTGTACCGCGCGACTGCGCATGCGGCCACAGATGCAAATGCGCCGGAGACGTTGGTCGGCGGCAGAGACGTGCATAATGCGCGAGTTGTATCTATGACTCCGCAGTTGATCTTTGTTGGCGTATCGATATAGCATTGTGAGCTGCACTGTGACAACGTCTTTGCGAGTTTATTACAGCAAGTGCCGGATTCCAGGATTTATCAAGATTGAAACCACTATCTCTATTAATTAAGTTCGTCGTCAAGCGAATTTCAATTGCCTCCTTTACTATCGAGTCCCAAAATGACGATGTAGTTGCCAAAATTTCGACGTTGTCATACAACATACTGTGACCATTATCAATACAGTGCTCTGCCACGGCCGACTTGTTAGGTTGTAAAAGTCGTGTGTACCTCTGGTGTTCTGTACATCTTTCTTGGACAGTACGAGTTGTTTGTCCGATGTAAGAGAGGCCACATTCACATGGAATTTTGTAAACTCTAGATTTTCGGAGCAGCAAATCATCTTTGACAGAGCCCACGAGTGCAACTGTCTTAGGTGGAGGACAAAAAATCACTTTTATTTTGTGTCTGCCGAGAATGCGTCCTATTTTTGATGAGAGGCTACCCACATATGGCAGAAAGGCCATGGATTTAAATGTTTCTTGATCTTCTTCTGCTTTCTTTGTGGTCTCTTTCGGTTTCATTTTCAGTGCCCTCTGTATTTGTTGTGGAGAGTACCCATTGTCTTCAAGCACTCTTTGTAAGTGGGAAAGTTCATCTTGCAGACTGCTTTCGTCAGAAATAATATGCGCTCTGTGAGTCAAAGTTCGGAGAACACTCATTGTCTGGGCAGGATGGTGGCAGCTATTTGCACGTAAATACAGATCGGTGTGTGTCGGCTTCCTATATACTTCATGTCCCAGAGTGCCATCCTCTCTGCGCCGAACCAAAACATCCAAGAATGGAAGGCATCCCTCCTTTTCAATTTCCATTGTGAACTTAATTTGATCGTGGAGGGAGTTCAGATGTCTTAAGAAGTCTTGCAAGTTGTCTTCACCATAGGGCCAAACTACAAACGTGTCATCAACATACCTCCAGAATACCGTGGGTTTCAAGTCAGCAGATTCAAGGCCTTCTCCTCGAAGTCCTCCATAAATAAATTGGCCACCAGAGGGGATAAGGGACTACCCATGGCGACTCCGTCCGTCTGTTCAAAAAATTCGTTGTTAAATAAGAAATATGTGGAGGTCAGAACACGTTTAAATAAAGCTGAAATCTCTTTGTCAAAACTTCTTTCGATAAGTTGTAGAGATTCTGGAAGGGGAACCTTTGTAAATGAAGCCACCACATCAAAACTAACTAATATATCAGACGGGTTCATTTTCAATGATTTCAGTTTACTAATGAAGTCAGCCGAGTTTCTTATGTGGTGAGTACATTTTCCCACAAGAGGCCTCAACAATGATGCCAGATGTTTGGCAACGTCATAAGTCGGAGAGCCTATGTTACTCACTAAGGGGCGTAGAGGAACATCTTTCTTGTGGACCTTTGGTAGACCATAAAGTCTAGGAGGCACCGGACCACTTGGTCTCAATCTCCGAACAACTTCTGGTGGAAAGGGAGAGTCATTCAGGAGCGAAACAGTTTTCTTCGCCACTCGATTAGTGGGATCCCTGTTGATCTTCCGGTACATGCTATCACTCAATAAATTGTACATTTTATCATGGTATTCGTCCCGAGACAATAAAACAGTAGAATTACCTTTATCTGCTGGGAGTACCACCGTCTGAGTATCCAGGCGAAGCTTGCGTAGAGCAGCCCTCTCTGCCACAGATATATTGCTCCTTTGTGGGCGAGTAAAGGAGGCAATTGAAATTCGCTTGACGACGAACTTAATTAATAGAGATAGTGGTTTCAATCTTGATAAATCGTGGAATCCGGCACTTGCTGTAATAAACTCGCAAAGACGTCGTCACAGTGCAGCTCACAATGCTATATCGATGTGCCAACAAAGATCAACTGCGGAGTCATAGATACAACTGGCGCATTATGCACGTCTCTGCCGCCGACCAACGTCTCTGGCGCATTTGCATCTGTGGCCGCATGCGCAGTCGCGCGGTACAACAGTATAAAGGGTTCGACGCAAGCACTAGAGCGGCATGCTGCTGACAGCCTGCCTGTTGTACAGGTTTTAAAATAACAACAAAGTAAAAAAAAAAAAAACACTAGAGCGGCAGTCTTGTGGCTCACTCTGAAGATGGCTGAACGTTTTACAGCCGAAATATTAGAAGAAGAAGGAGATTTCTTGCGGCTGCACACCCGAAACTTAATGGAACAGTCTTTGCGCCGCCAAAACCTGAAGATTCACGAAAAACAGTTTGTCTTACTTGTGACTGGTTGTGGTTTCCAAATGACTATTTATATAATTCCCAATATCTCTGTTTTTGTCAAAATACCTGTGCCTTTCAGACGAGCTCAGTAAGCAAACTAAAAGCAACTCGTCAATCAGTTTTTTCTTTTTCAACATTCCAGAATTCTTTTTTATCCGTTGCACACAAAAGGAAATAATGGAAATCACGCGGTATCCATAAAAGAATGTCCCAGTTATAAACTTTAATAATATCACCTGTAAGCGTTGTAGAGTGCTGGCTGAACGTCACAATCAAAGAGTAACACGGTTCTAGAAAAGCGCAGGCACGAATAATGCTCTGTTGTTTTCCTGCATGCTGCGCCACATATGCAACATTCATACAATGGCGACTCGTAAACATAAAGCGTTTTGTGTTCTGCAGCTTGGTAAAAGTGAATCCGTAATTTCATGTCAATGTGGGTTTCATTTAAAATTTAACCTTTGGCTTCCTGGTTAGTTTTTTTAAATCACATACTGTTCCAGCTGCGGTCTGACAAATCGCTATATTTAAATAGCCATTAAAAATTTCGTTACGCAATTTAAGTAAAACAGTTCAGTTTTTTATACAGAAGTTACATTAATATCATACAAAAAATTATTAAAATAAATTTTAAAGTTTATTTTTACGAAGAAACGTATTTAAACAGAAAAGCTGCACAAAACGAACATAACACTTCAAGATAGTGTTAATCTATAGGAACTCCAGTACCCTGCACTCAAAATTTTACTTCTTTCTATATTTTTATTGTTTTTATACATAAAATAATAAAAATAGAAGAAACTCCCATAAAACATTCAGAAAATAAAAATACGAAAGTACTTATTAATTTTCTAGTTACCTTTTCGAAAGTTTTCTTGGCACTAGCTGAAAACTTCTGTAGAGCATTCAAGAAAGATTGGCTTCTTGCAAAATTACAAACAAAACGGATAGCAGAATAAAACAGCAAACCGAATGATTTTTTCTCATATAAATTAGCTTCATACCAAGCATTTAGATGATTTTCAAGCTTTTCATTGTTTATTTTTGTGTTAGGCCTTTTCAATATGATACAGAAAATATTGTCAGTCACAAGCAAATTCCAGATAGTAAGAGGATCTGGACTATTACCTACCTGAGCAGGTGATCGCACTGTTGGCAAACGAATGACGCTATGCTACCGAACACGAAATCGCCTGAGAAGAAATTTCGACGACCAGCGATATTTATTTCGATGAAATATATTTTTAGCAAAGCCTTTATCTAAAGATTCAGTATCTATCTTTCTGTCTCTATCACTTTGATCGCTTGTGTCAATCACAGAACTTACAGTTAGGAAAACAAATTCGCTTTCACACTGTACATTTCTGAACTATGTTCACTTTCAACTTTGTCTCTGCCTGCTCCAGCATCACTTCCTAAAATGTCCTCAAACCGTTTTATAACAGTATCCTCAAAGTCAGTCGGAACAGCAGACAAAGACCTGCCTACTGAATCCATAACGCAAAGCGGCAGGTGCAGTCTCAGACACCGCTAGCACGAAAGTGGCAGTGACAGTATAGGTCCACTTCACTTTCAAGTGGATTGTGACAAACGAGACTACGTCAGCTCCGGGAAGGAACAACTAGACAAAGCGGTTATCTCCTACACCATCTCTATACGTTAGCAACAAAGTAACAATAAAACCTAGCGGTCTGTGAGACGGCACCTGGGACGTTCAGGATTAATTGTGATAATCCATATCGCAAAAACATTCTCTGATGGTGCAGTTAGTTCAAAACGACCGGGTGTATGTGTAAAGGGAAAAGCATGGTAAGAACCAACAGTATCTGATGAGGATGTTGACCGTGAAGGAGCGAGGATCTTACCCTCTTAGTCCTAAGACGTCTGCTCGGAAAGCAAGTCTTCAATTTCAGTTGCCAAAGACGACAGTGTGGAAGGTTTTAAGAAAACATTTACACATGGTTTCATACCAACTATATTTGCATACGTTTTAAAGCCAGACGATACTATTTTGCAAGTGAAGTGTTGCGGTGGGAAGACGACTTTCTTAGTTGTATGGTGTTCAGTGATGAGAGAACTTTTGATCTAAATGGAAAGATAGGTATCCATAATGTTCGTATCTGGGGTCAGGGGCGCTCTCATGAACCTTCACAATATCAGAGAGATTCCACAAAATTAAACGCTCAAGTGTACGGATTATGTTCTTTCGCTGCAGCTACCGCGTCAGCGGTTGTTTATCTGGATATGTTGCAAGACTGGCTCTTTCCCCAATCAGAAGGTGAACCTGAAAACTTTCTTTGGCATCAAGGTGAAGCCTCTATCCACTGGTATCTCTCCGTACGAGAGTGGTCGAACGTCAAAGACCCTGACCGCTGCACTGGTAGTAATGGTCAGTACGTCGGAAAAACGCTGGTCTCCGCCTTCGCCTGACCTCATAGCATGAGATTTTTCTTTCCTTTGGGAGTTTACGAGAGATCGTGTCTATGTTCTGCCAACTCCTAATGATTTTCAGAGTTGAAACACAGAACTGAAGAGGCGATTGCCCCCATCAAATGGCTCTGAGCACTACACGACTTAACTTCTGAGGTCATCAGTCGCCTAGAACTGAGAACTGCTTAAACCTAACTAACCTAAGAACATCACACACATCCGTGCACGAAGCAGGAATCGAACCTGCGACCGTAGCGGTCGCTCGGCTCCAGACTGCAGCGCCTAGAACCGCAGGGCCACTCGGGCTGGCGATTGCCTCCATCACTCCGACTTACTAACCAAAGTGTGGGGAGAATAGTACTTTGGTTGGATGTGTGCCATATAACTAAAGGCGCACGTATTGAACATTTGTACGAAAAACTAGTTTAGTTCATCTTCAATTCGATGTATTATTTATTGTAAATAATCTAAATTAAACTATTATAAATTACCATTAAGAGTGGGACATTCTTTTATGGACACACATATTTAGTAATACCCTCTTTTTACATGTATAACTTTTTAAAATAATCGCTGACTGCCGTCCTCCTGTCTCAGGCCTTTGTACCATAAATTCACTTCAGATTACGTTACTTAAATCAGCACTATGTATGTAATTCCCTCCAGGTACCGCTTCTTCGACAACTCTGGTTCCCTTTGCGCAACTCTGAAAATCAAGCAACGATAACGGTGCAGTTACGTAACGATCTGGTGTGTGATTCTGCCCTTGCGAACGGAAAATTCCCTTGAAAGTCACTGCCACCTGAACCCAACAGTAATCACCATGATTATTCGTGGATGAGCGCACCGGACGCAACACCAACGACGGTACAAACAGCAGATACCGTATCACAGGTTTGCTGCCATTTGGAATATCCCCTTCATGAAGCAGATGTCAGTGCGAGGCAAAGCAGACACTAATTTTCTGGGTAGACTGATAAATCTGGTAAATTTGTACAGAACAGTACGCATCATTCCTGTAACGCCTGCATTCTAACTGGCAAGCAAATGCAATGCGTAGCGGCTTGTTGGCAACTATCTTAAATGTTCGCTGTCGCGCAGTCCTTAGGAACGGATAAACATAAGCATAGTGCAGTGGTAAACCACATTCAGAGAAGTGAACTGTGCTGAAGTTTAAAAACTTATTTTTCATAGCAGCACTTTCAGTCTAACCACTTATGCATGTACTAGCTGGGCTTTGCGACTTTGCTCAGAGGGTTGATAGAAGATTGTGTGGTAATTGCAATAAAAGGATAAACTTTAAAGTATAAGAGGTAAAAACTTTATTGAAAATGTATTCTACCTATTTACAATATTTACAGTATTAGAGATAAAACATTTTTGTAAAAACATATTTTAACTATTTACAATACTTACTTATAAACGACATTTAACATTTTGTTATCGTGGTATACATGCACAAATTTTTTGGTTTCCTACTCGAGAGCAAGCTACGTGTCGATGACCATGAGAGAAGCTGGAGTCTTTGAGGTTGATGCCGTAATATTTTAAAGTCTGCATTTGCGCTTTCTTAATTGTAAGACTGTAGGCTAATATGATTGGAAATTGTAGTCTTTTAATTGGAATAGCAGCTCAGTAGGGTCACGGGTATTCTGGGGATAAATAGTGTGTGTACATCGGCTTCGATGATGTTATTCGACAGCTGTTTGGCGATCATCCTTGTTCCATCTTTAGTCGGATCATAGTTAGATTTCTGTTTACTTGTCTGCGTCCCTGCTCCTCGCAGGGTGATACTTTCATGGTTGCTGAGCCATTCCAGCAGGACAATGCGGCACATCACACGTCCTGAATTGCTACAGAGTGGCTCCAGGAACGCTCCTCTGTGTTTAAACACTTCCTGTGACCATCGAACTCCCCAGACATGAACATTATTCAGCGTATCTGGGATACCTTTCAACGTGCTGTTCAGAAGAGATCTCCACCCCCTCGTACTCTTATGGATTTATGGACAGCCCTGCAGGATTCATGGTGTCAGTCCCCTCCAACACTACTTTATGCATTAATCGAGCTCATGCCACGTCATGTTGCAGCACTACTGTGCGCTCGCGGCAGTCCTACACAGTATTAGGCAGGTATACCAGTTTCTTTGGCTCTTCAGGGTATAAAGGCGTTGCCAAACTCAGCGCCGTATTATGTCCGTTTACATATATCTGTATTTGAATACGCATGCCTATATCAGTTTTGTTGGCTCTTCGATGTATTCTTGTCTTGAGCTCCTTGAACATACGAGTTATTATCCGTCGCACTCCGTACCGGAATGAGTTCCTGTTTAGCATTCATAATACTGAACCTTATGTTCTCAGAGCAGCCCAGAGCATTTATATAGTTATGCACGAAGTAAATAATTTGTACTCTGAAACTGTTCTATCCGCCGGATTGTCTATGAATCATCCCACATTTTCTAAACCATTCAAATCCGTTGGTGATTCAGAGTTCAGAGACGTACTTTTTAAGGATTGATATTACGTCCATATTGCTTGTACGGTCGATCTCAGACCCATTGACTTCACAACATATCTCCTGAAACTGGAATGCTTAAGCGTTATGTGTAAGCTCGGGTCCCACTGTGGTGCTGCCGTTGGTTTTCTTGAGTGACCTCTCCAATTATATGAAACTCTTGCACAGAAGCGTCAGTGCGTCTCGGTATTGGATGACAGTCCTAATAGTTTCATGATTTTTTGTTAAATGTGGTTGGAGTGTATGAGGTAACGGGCGAGATTTGGCGCCCTGAAAATATTCTAAGTTCGGAGTTGGCGTGGCCGCACGGGCCGCGCAGCAAGCCGGAGCTCGCCAGCAACCGCGTGGTGATGAACAGTAGCCGGAGCAAGAGGGGCAGCCCCAGCGTGTGGTCCAGGCCGACCGCACGGCTGGGAATTCTATGTTGACGCTGAGTTGAGGACTGTGCTGTATCGATGAAGGTGATTTGTATTCCGGAAGTGCCAAACATGGCGGACATTGTGAAACCATAATGGCAGACATTTCAGAGGTCATGTAGAAATTAACAACAGCCAGAGGAATCATGATACCTTAACAAGAAACATGTACAACACCATTATTTGCACGACATTTCTGATGGTGTAATCAGGTTTTCAATATCTTTATTAGTTTAAAGTTTAGTATGTGACTGTAAATTATACAAGTAACATCCAGTAACGAATTTCCAGAATCTAAACAGTTTATCCGATTTTGTCGATCGACATGTGTTTAGAAACCTACTAGTGTAAACTTAAATTGTTATGAATCACAGGCATGTAACTTGAATAGTACATGAGTTATTGGAGGTCAAAGTGTCTGAATACTATTGATCGCGTCAGTTACACGAAAAAACGGAAGCAGCATACTTATAAATTATTATTTTTATTATTATTGTTGGTGTTTTCCCGTTAAAGAGCGCAGTTGAACTAAACTACATGGCCAATTCCTTTTGCTGCGTTCCTTGCTACCCAAACTTCTCTCATTTGCTCGCTGTGTTTCTGTTTCCGGTCCTCTGTCATGCTTCTTGTCGGTTTCAAGTCTTTGGCTTCATCGTGGTTGCCTTTTTGTTTGCCCATGTTTCTTTCATCTTCCGGCTGTGATCTTGTTGGCGTTCTTCGATTCATTTTACGCCTGTTCGTTTGTCACAGTGTATCACATGTTGTTTACTTTTCTAAATGATGTTTCTGAATTTTGTTCCCTTGTTTATTGTGTCTGGTGTGATGTTGAGTTGGTTCAGGTCGTTTTTTACTTCTGCCACCCATTCGTTGTTTCTAGTCGTTACCCAGTCAAAGATCTGTTTGGTCAGTCTGTGTAATGGCATTCTGTATAGGTGTCCATAGAATAGTAGTCTGCATTTTCTAATCTTTTCTGTGATTGTATCCGTATGTTCGTATAGTTCCTCTGTAGGTCTCTTGATCCATATTCCATTGCTGTTAGTTGCACCAAATGTTTTCCTAAGTATTTTCCGTTCTACTTTTTCTAGTTCTGTAATACGTGTATGCTCTAGCATTAGTGTGGTCTCTTCTGTATACAGTGCTTCGGGGAATGGCGTAATTTAGCTTTTTATGAAATAGACTTCTTGTTGTAATAATTCCACACCACTTTTTATGCCCTGTCCAGGTTAGTTCTTCTTTCTTCCTTTGAGTCTCTGTTATGTCCGCTCATTTGTAGTGTTTCACCGAGGTATTTGAAGTTTGCTGTTTTGTAAATCGCACCATACTTTGTATTCAGGGATGAGAATTTCTTTGTGCTCATAAACTGTGTCATCTCGTAAGAGATCTGTAGTCCAGTTTTGGAAGCGACTTCGTGTAGTTTTTCAATAGCTTCTTTTGTTTCGTTTATACCTTTCATGACAATCGCCAAATCGTCTGCAAAAGCCAGGCATTTAATCTCTAGGTTTCCTAAGGTTATCCCCTGTTGTGATGTTTCCCATTCTTTTATTACCTTATCTAACACTAGATAGAAAATGAGAGGTGAGAGGCCATCGCCTTGTCAGACACCTGTGCGAATTTCAAAGGGCGCTGATAGTTCCCCACAGAACTTTACTTTGCATGTTGTGTTGGTCGAGGTTTGCTCTATGATATTCCGTCTTTTGTTATCTACTTTGTATTCAGCTAGAATTTTGAAGAGAGTTTTCCCGTCGATAGAGTCGTACGCCTTTTTGAAGTGGACAAAGGTAATGATAAAGTTCTGTTTGTGTTGTAAAATCATTTTTAGGTTCCAAATTTGTTCCGCACAAGACCGCCATTTTATTCCCCAATCAAGTGATCGGTCCGCCATTCTAGTCTGTTAAGTAAAGCTTAGGATTTTGTTTGTGACCGATAGTAGGGATATTCCTCTGTAGTTGTTCGGGTCAGTCTTGTCACCTTTTTTGCGTAGTGGGTGTATCATGGCAGTTTTCCAGTCGTCAGGAATTTTCGTGGTCTCCCATATATCTTCCAAGATCCTGTTGATGTCTTTGGTGAGTTCTGGGTCTTGTAACTCCCAGATTTCCGCGATGATGCCGTCTTCTCCTGGTGCTCTACGATTCTTGAGTGACTTGATTATTTCTTTAACTTCTTCTAGAATTGGAGGTTCACTATCTGGATTGCACGTACTCGTTTCTGTCATCAGTTCTTCCATAGGTGGAGGGGTCCGCGTTAAGGAGTTTTTCACTTTGCCCGAATGTCACAATTGTTTTTGGAATTGGTTTCTAGGATTCCATCTGGTCTTCTGAAGCACAAGTCAGGTGCTTGATATCCAGTCACATTGTCTCTGAACGTTCTGTAGATGTTTCTTGTATTGTTCTTCGTGGAGTCCGATTCGATCTCCGTCAGTCACCGTTTATCATACTGTCGTTTACCTCTGCGAATTATTTTGCTCGATTGTTTCTGTGTTTTCAGGCAGTTCATCCAATTCTCTGGGGATTTATGGCTACTACATTTTTTCCATGCTCTGATTCATTGGTCAATAGCTTGGTGACATATGTGGTTCCACCACCGGTGTTTCCTTGTGCGTTGTTCTTGTGCAAGTTTCATGGCCTCTCGGATTCTTCCTGAAAGTTGTGTCCAGTCAGTTGTTTTCTCCATTTTAAATTTCTCTAATATTTGTGTCTGGTTTAAAGCGAGGTATTCTGGATCTGATCTAACAATTTTGTTCTTCTGGAGATTTTACATGGGCAAAAGACGAGTACTGATCTGTAGTAGGTGGTGGTCTGCGTCGAAGTAGCTTTTAAGTGTGTCTACGTTCAAAATTTCTTTTTGTGGGTCTTTCTGGTCGATTTGTAGTTCGTGCTTTCCGCTGGGGAATTTCCATGTGGTAAGTTTCCGTGTTGCTTTCTTGAATTATGGCGAGGTTGTTGTTTTTGCAAAAGTCTATCAGGTGTTTTCCATTTTTGTTTGTGTCCTTGTGTGGAGTACGTTTTCCTGTGGTATGTCAGTGTTCCTTTTCTTTTCCGAGATTAGCGTTGAAGTCTCCCAGTATTATTTTGACTGTATGTGCAGGAATTTTCCTGGTAGTTTCTTCCATTGTCGTCCAGAAGTAATCAATTTCATCCGGGTTTTTCCTTTTGTAGTCATTAGTCGGTGCATGTGCGTTGATTATTGTGTAGGATTTGTCGGTTGATTTCACTGTGATGGTGCAGATTCTATCGTTTGGTGAAGAAAAGTCGATTATTCTGTCCCTGATGGATTTCTGTACTGCAAATCCTGTGCCAAAAAGCGGTAAGTTTTTCAGTTGTCTCGATAGTTTTCCTTTGTATATTCTAAAGTTCTCCATGTTGAAATGGTCTTCTTCTGTGAATCGTGTTTCTTGCAGTGTACATATTTTGATTTGAAATTTTTCGAGAGTGTCTGTGAGTTGTTTCATCCTTCGTGTCTTCACCAGCGTGTTCACGTTGAGTGTGCCAATGTAGTGTTTACGTTCGGTCTTGAGGGACTTTCGTGAATGGGACCCAAATAAAAAACGCGGATCTGACGGAGGAAATTAGCGCGAAGTGCAACAGCGTAACAATCGGTCGAGAAACTGATGTTCGCCACATCTCAGGTTCGGGGATGGCGATCTGAACCGCTGATGAAAAAGACTGGAGATAATGGTAATGGTAGAAATGTTGATAGGTTTGGTGAAAGGCAACAAATATATAATATCGAGTATTGAAGAGGAAGGCTATACAGGTGGCTCTTTCAATAAAAGCAGGCGCGAACGGCGAAAGCACAGATTTGTGAGAGATTTAAGTACAAGTAATGGGAATAAATCTGCGGGGAATGATGTAAGTTGTGGATGGTGATAAATGGAAAGATTCAGTGGTTTAAAAAGAAGTTAAAGAGGAGATGAATTTTGTGAGAGCAAATTGTGAGGAGAGTTCTGAACAGGTATTAGCAAATAGTAGCAATTTCAGTAAGGAAGGTGTTGTAGTAGCAAGTATTTGTGAGTCGGCGAAAAGCGTCGATGTTAGTGAAGGTGGAATCGCTTTGGTCTTGCCAGCTGCAAGTGAGGGTGCCTGTGTTTCAGCGGAAACCGTAAATGTTACTAAGGGAGGCTTAGCATTGGTCTCGCCAGCAGTTGAAGTTAAAAATGTGTCGGTGGAGGTAGATGATTCCTGTTTAAAGGAACAGAGTAATGATAATTTATATAATGATGTAAAAGCTACAGGTATTGATACATCGGAGGAAGGATTCTACGCGTTTCTAATCACGAATGAAGCGAAACGAAACTTATTGGCGAATGTGTGGATCTAAAACGTTTGTCAGAGTATGAATGAGAGAATGTATGTGAAGTAGGATCGGGGCAGTGGCAAATGGCAGTGTGTGATGATTTTTGTCCGATCACAGCGGAAAGTAGCAAGCTTGGAAGTCCCAAAATTATACGACAAGGTAGCAGCAATTTGTGTAATGTAGTGGTGGAGGATAGAGTTGTGTACGATTCGCGTAAAGTTAATTTGTCGACGGAGGAAAGTAAGGTTTCCGATGTGAATTGATGCAGTGATTTAAATGGTGTATCAGCAGATAAGGTTGCTGAGATGAATATTTATGGTGATGATGGCTTAGGCATCGATGTATTATTTCGGGAAGATAAAGCGTTTAACAGTGAATTGATGTGTAATTTTGCTGAAGCTACACGTGTCGATATTTTGGAGGGGAAAAGCAGTATAGTTGTGCACGCTGTGGGTAGTGAATAGGCGAAATGTGTGGAAGAACTAAAAGAAAGTTTAGAAAGGGCTGCAGTAAATAGTGTAGATGGGGATAGTTTGTGTAATGAAGTATGTAAAAATTGGTATATGAAGGAGGAGTGTGATTTTAATGTGACTGATTGGCGTTGGTGCGGTAGAACATTACGGTCGTTACTGCCGCATAAGCGGAAACGAGGAAAGTTTAATTGCTAGACGTTTAGAGAAAAGGGAGAAGTGAAAAGCTGTTCTAATTTGTAGTTAGTGGTAGTAATTTTGGAGGGATAATTTTATATGTTTTATTTGAGGATTCATTGGTAATTTGTTAGTTTATTGTGGCAATGTATGCGTGCAAGAGGGGGAAGTTTATGCACTGAGGGTGCGTGGAGGTCAGTGACCTCATGAATTAAGTAAAATATGTATTGATTTATGCTTTGTATAACAGTGTGGGAAAGAATTTAGTGGACGATTTGCAGGGTATTAAAATTGTAATTGTATGTGCACGAATTTTTTGGTGCGTGGAGCTAGAAAGAACTTATTAAAGTCAATTAAATAGAACTTGCGGGAATTTGAGCTTACTGTGATACAGTCGTTTGCCTTGTGAATGTGTTCCTAAAGTATCATTTTCCGCTGTAGGGAATCTTTAGCGATGATCCTGGTTGGATTTGGGAAATGGTTTGTTGATGGTTTTCTACTTTTGGTTTTCGTTGTAGACAGATTTGTCATGATAAACGTTGGAGCTCGGAATTCAGAGGCAGACACAATTTCTGCGAGGCACTTGGTCAAAAGACTTATGTGAGTTGATCAATGCTTCGTGCTAAAATCCGTGTGAGCGTGCGTAGTGCGACGGAAAAATTAGTGCAAGAAAGCCCCTTAGCGCTGAATGAGTGGCACAAGAAGTGCTTAAAAAATCGCACATAAGTGAAATTGCATTTAAAAAAATTTTATTTCTTGTCAAGAAAATAGTTTATGCATAAATGAAGTGCAGGCATTTATTTAATATGCTGTTTCATTCATAATTTGTGTTAGTTTAAGTTTATTTCGAAATTCATGCTGCTCCCACAACACTACAAAAATTTTGTAAACAATACTTGCCTTGCGTTTTAATCATTTAATTCAGTTCTTTGTAATTTGTTTTATACACTCCTGGAAATGGAAAAAAGAACACATTGACACCGGTGTGTCAGACCCACCATACTTGCTCCGGACACTGCGAGAGGGCTGTACAAGCAATGATCACACGCACGGCACAGCGGACACACCAGGAACCGCGGTGTTGGCCGTCGAATGGCGCTAGCTGCGCAGCATTTGTGCACCGCCGCCGTCAGTGTCAGCCAGTTTGCCGTGGCATACGGAGCTCCATCGCAGTCTTTTAACACTGGTAGCATGCCGCGACAGCGTGGACGTGAACCGTATGTGCAGTTGACGGACTTTGAGCGAGGGCGTATAGTGGGCATGCGGGAGGCCGGGTGGACGTACCGCCGAATTGCTCAACACGTGGGGCGTGAGGTCTCCACAGTACATCGATGTTGTCGCCAGTGGTCGGCGGAAGGTGCACGTGCCCGTCGACCTGGGACCGGACCGCAGCGATGCACGGATGCACGCCAAGACCGTAGGATCCTATGCAGTGCCGTAGGGGACCGCACCGCCACTTCCCAGCAAATTAGGGACACTGTTGCTCCTGGGGTATCGGCGAGGACCATTCGCAATCAAGCTGGGCTACGGTCCCGCACACCGTTAGGCCGTCTTCCGCTCACGCCCCAACATCGTGCAGCCCGCCTCCAGTGGTGTCGCGACAGGCGCGAATGGAGGGACGAATGGAGACGTGTCGTCTTCAGCGATGAGAGTCGCTTCTGCCTTGGTGCCAATGATGGTCGTATGCGTGTTTGGCGCCGTGCAGGTGAGCGCCACAATCAGGACTGCATACGACCGAGGCACACAGGGCCAACACCCGGCATCATGGTGTGGGGAGCGATCTCCTACACTGGCCGTACACCACTGGTGATCGTCGAGGGGACACTGAATAGTGCACGGTACATCCAAACCGTCATGGAAACCATCGTTCTACCATTCCTAGACCGGCAAGGGAACTTGCTGTTCCAACAGGACAATGCACGTCCGCATGTATCCCGTGCCACCCAACGTGCTCTAGAAGGTGTAAGTCAACTACCCTGGCCAGCAAGATCTCCGGATCTGTCCCCCATTGAGCATGTTTGGGACTGGATGAAGCGTCGTCTCACGCGGTCTGCACGTCCAGCACGAACGCTGGTCCAACTGAGGCGCCAGATGGAAATGGCATGGCAAGCCGTTCCACAGGACTACATCCAGCATCTCTACGATCGTCTCCATGGGAGAATAGCAGCCTGCATTGCTGCGAAAGGTGGATATACACTGTACTAGTGCCGACATTGTGCATGCTCTGTTGCCTGTGTCTATGTGCCTGTGGTTCTGTCAGTGTGATCATGTGATGTATCTGACCCCAGGAATGTGTCAATAAAGTTTCCCCTTCCTGGGACAATGAATTCTCGGTGTTCTTATTTCAATTTCCAGGAGTGTATGTACTTATATGAACTGAAGGGTGCTACTTCTGAACATTCTGGCAAGCCAGAACAAGTAGAGGTGTTGTGAGGTAATGGGCGAGTTGTGGCGCTCTGAAACTATTCCAAGTTCAGAGTTGGCATGGCTGCACGGGCCGCTCGGCAAGCTGGGGCTCGTCAGCAACCGCGTGGTGCCGAACATTAGCCGGAGCAAGAGGGGCAGCCCCAGCGTGTGGTCCAGGATGACCACGTGGCTGGGAACTGCACGTTCACGCTGTGTTGAGGAATGGGCTTTGTGTCGATGAAGGAGATTTATATGCCAGGAGTGCCAAAGATGGCAGACTTCGTGAAACCATAATGGCAGACATTTCACAGTTCATGTAGAAAGTAATAATAGCCAGAGGAATCACAATAGCTTAAAAAGAAATATGTGCATTACCATTATTTACAGGACGATTGTGATGGTGTAATCACATTTTCAATATCTTTATTAGTTTAACTTTTTCCATCTGACAGTAAATTATACAAGTAACACCCAGCAACGAATTTTCAAAGTCTAAACGGTTAATCCGATTTTGCCGATCGACGTGTCTTCAGAAAGCTGGCAGCTTGCCGGGATGGCAGTCGAGCAGCTGGTGTTACATTGCCGTGCAAAGGGGTGGCGGAAGAGTTGCCTAGTTGCTGATTCCTGTCCTTGGCCCTATTCATGCTTATCCCCAGCCCAACTGATATAGTCAGAGCGCTGGCAGGCTACGAATGCCTGTCGCCTATATATACCTGGTACAACAGGAAACATACGAAATAATAATGCTGCCTTACAAGGTGAATGACAATTCAATGTCGACTCAGAAACTATAACTACACTATGCTGAGCAACACTCGTGACTATAATGAACAACGCGCAAGTACTCTCAAGTAAACAGTCAGGGCTCCTGCCTGACTGACTCACTGGGCCAGTTTATCTTTTCTTTTTCTTTATCCATCCCAAAGGGGGGAGCAGGCTGGCAGCACCTTAATATGCTGCACTTAAGCCAACAGAAGAGCAAAAAAAAAAATAAGATATACAAACAATAAAAACAGGCGATAAAACGGTGATTTTTTAAAACCGTGAAATGGCGAAAAGTTGTGAAAGTGAAAATATAAAACAAAGGGTTGGTGATGATGATTGAAACTCACAGTATTAGACAGGCGTAATTAGAAAAACACAGTGACAATCTGGTTTCTGTTCGCAAGAGAAAACAAAACATATATAGCAACAGTATGGTGTCTGTCCACAACACTTTGAAAAGGGGACACACAACACTGAACACTCACTTAAACACTGCACTATATAAACGATGAAAACACACCACAGCCTAAGGCAGATTGGTGTGGGAGGGGGGGGCTGAGGACCCGGACAGATGAGGGGGAGAAAGTGGGTGAGGAGAGGAAAAGCAAAAAGGGGGCAGCCGATGGAGGGAGAGGACACGTAAAAAGGGGGGGGGGCAGGGCAGATGCAAGAGGGAGTGGGGAAGGCAGAGGAGGAGAAAGCAAAAGCACTTGGGGGGAGACACTATTGAAGGGGGGAAGAGGGAACCTGGGAAAAGGACAGAGGTAGGTAGGGGGGGGAGCTGAAGAGCAGAGTTGATAGGAGAGAGAGAGGGCATCATCCATCATCCGGCAGGGGGAGTTATGGAAGCCATCTTGGGAAAGGAGATGAAAGGTGTAGAGGTGGAGAGTGGGTGGTACACAGTGGTGAAGTCATGGCAGTCGGCGGGGGTTGGAGAGGAGAGGAGCAACACTGGTGGAGGGAATGAAGTCTGTGGGAGGAGTAGAGAACTCGGGTATGTTCGAGAAAAAGGAGAAGATGGGGGAACAGAATCAGGTCATAGAGGATCCGCATGGGGATGAGAGGTGCACACGAAAGGCAAGGTGGAGTGCAGGACACTCGAGGATATGGAGGGACTTATAGAATTTGGAGGAGGGAGGACGGTTATCGAGGCGGGAGTGACATAACATAGGTTGGAACGGATCGAGGATTTGTGATGGTAGAGGGGCTCAGCCCCAATGTCAGGGCAGACAGGAGTTTCAGAGACAGAGGCAGTTATAGGTTTTGGACTGGATAGTGTGGCGATGAGGGATCCAGGTGAGGTGACTGTCAATGGTGAGTCCAAGGTAGGGGAGTGTGGGGAAGAGCCAGACAAGATGGGCGCAGATGGTAAGGGAAATATCGAGGAGCCAGAAGGAGTAAGTGGTATGACCTACGATGATCGCCTGGGTCTTGGAAGGATTGATTTTCAGGAGCCACTGGTTACACCATGTGGCAAAAAGGTCAAGGTGATTCTGGAGAAGGCATTGGGACTGGTGAAGGGTAGGAGCAAGGGCAAAGAAGGCTGCGTCATTGGCATATTGCAGGAGGTGTACTTGAGAGGGGGGGGGGAGGTTGGGCATATCTACCTTGTACAGGAGTTAGAGGAGAGACTGGGCCTGTCTTTTTTTTGCTTTATTGTTATTTTTATATCTGTACAGGTAGGCCAACAGCGGCAAAACTACGCCGCTCTTCGACCACAGATATTACAGTTAGTACAGAAAGAAGACAAAGAAAGACAAAACAAAATGGTGGATAAAAAACAGTAGACTAAATTAAAAAACATGGAGCCATTCACAAGCACAGTGAAATAAAAAACTTTCAGTACTAGCACATGAACATAGATGATAGAAATGACACATGTGAACGATGGAGCACAAATGATGAAACACTGAATCACTATTACGAAGGTACACAAAAACACTGGCGATGATCTCTGGTGTGCGAATGTTCACTGTTTGTGTACGAGTCCGGGGACCTGCCAGAGGGGAAAAGGTGGGGGAGGAGGGAGAGCAGGAGGGTGTAGATGCCAGTGGCAGAGGAGAGGAGAGGGGGGGGGGAAAGAAGGTACAGGGGTAGGGGAGGCCTGGCGAGAGGAGGGAGGGTGGAAGGAAGGAGGGAGAGAAGGGTGAGAGGGTGCCCTTGGGAAAAACACATGGGGTAGAAGGGGAGGATCAAAGTTGGTAGGAGGGGTAGATGGAGTGGATGAGGGCATCATCAGGGAGGTGGAGTTTGCGGAAGCCACCTTAGGCGAGGGTATGGAGAGTGGCGAGATGGAGAGCAGGTGGGACATGGGAATATATGTGCGGCAGCAGACAGGTATGGGAAAGGATGGGAGAGACAAGCAGGTGAGGAGGATCAAGTTTGCAGGAGGTGTAGAAGATCTGTATCTGTTCAAGGAAAAGGAGGAGGTGTGGAATGGAATGAGGTCATACAGGATCCATGTGGGAGAGGCAGATGTGATAGGTGAGGCGGAGTGCACGGCATTCCAGGATTTGAAGGGATTTGCAAAAGGTAGGAGGGGCAGTGATCCAGGTGGGATGGGTGTAGCAGACAATAGGGCGGATGAGGGATTTGTAGGTGTGGAGGATGGTGGAGGGGTCTATACCCCATGTGCAGCCAGAAAGGAGCTTGCAGAGATGGAATTGGAGTGTGCCTTTGCTTGGACAGTCTAGATATGGGGGGTCCAGGAGAGGTGATGGTCAAGGGTGATGCCAAGATACTTGAGGGTGGGGGTAAGGGTGATAAGACTGCCATAAATGATGATATAGAAGTCGAGGAGACGGAAGGAAGGGGTGGTTTGCCAACAATGATCGCCTGGGTCCTGGAAGAAATGACCTTGAGCAACCACTGGTTACACCAAGTGGCGAACCTGTCAAGATGGGGTTGGAGATCAATACATCGTAAGATATTTTTTACGAATGTAGTGCTCATTATTTTACCCAAACATGGTGTCTCAAGACGAAATAGAATCCTGACCAGTCTCCTACAGTCTATGTCGAAGATGTTATGCTCTTTGGCAGGATGAATTTCAATGGGCTTACACCCCCTTAAGAACCATATTGAGTAGAGTATTTCGCTGTATGCAGAACTGTGCCACTGCCGAAAACAACGGACAGGTGGTTGGAATCGACACTTCACGACAGGACATATGTGTGCAAAGTCTCTGTGTGTATGTGTGTACAGCTTTCAGCGGTGGATGATTGTCGTTCAGACGCAAAACTCTGTAGAGAAGGGTAACTATTAGCGCCCGAAATGCTAGCTGCAGTCGACACACTGTCAACTGACGAATAACTTATTACTGGTGTGATAAAAATAAATACCTGAAAGCTACAGTTTGTAGATGTGCTGAAAGGTTGTAGACACCTATGAGAGTTGGAAGATATAAACAGAAATTACGAAGTACATCTGCTAAGCAATAAGAGCATAAACTTATGGGGAAAAAAATCTGACCAGCAGCAGAAATCGACTCTACACATGTCAACTCCCTGTTGCAGACCCTTACACGAAGGAGTGAAAGTCAAATGAACATGTAGACTGATTTCCAGACTTTGAGCTTCCATTAAGTGCAGCACTACATTAGTGTGCAGAGAGGCTCTCTGATGGATCTGAGCAGTACACAGAATTGTTTCCTTCCAAGTTTCCAATACATCCATCATCTGCACCACTCGTTGAGTCTCATATAGATACTAAGCGACTATTACAACGCTTTTCATCACCGTCCGTCCTATCCAAAATGCAGGCAAGTGGATCATTGGGAGGAGGGGAAGTCTTAGGATTTTTCAGTATCTTGGTGTATAAAATTACGAAAACCTAGCAAAATTACGGAAACTGACTGAGAACACATAAAATTAGAGAAAAAATACCACGGAATGAGTACTGAGCGAAATCCATAAAATTGCGTGATGTAGAGGAGAGTGGACTGACGCTAAATATACACCTTAATAATGGAAAGAGGAGGCATTCTAGAGACGTGGCGTCAGGGCGAATTGACAAATATTATCCCACACATGAACAGTACAACCTAACATTGGACCATGACTTCAGTGTGCAAAAGGAAGATTACCAGTGGTGGTGTTAAACTGCATTAAGATTGTTACACCTCCTCTGGCATATTCATTTTCATTTTCAGCTGTCGACGATTATTTTATAGGACTGTAGTGAACATATCACAATTTCCAAACTGTAATCGAGCTTGAACTTCGTAAACAGCAGGTGTCGTAGTCCTCTGGAAACCTATGTAGTGTTTGTGTTACAAAGAATAGGAGTTGAGTCTGATAAATAAAAAACGTAGTTCTTGGAATACTTAACTTTAATCCATAATTGGTGTACATCGCTCTTGACGGTACATGTTTTATAATCTCAATATTAACTGGTAATGGCGCCTTGCTAGGTCGTAGCAAATGACGTAGCTGAAGGGTATGCTAACTATCGTCTCGATTAGATTAGATTAGATTAGATTAGATTAATACTAGTTCCATGGATCATGAAAACGATATTTCGTAATGATGTGGAACGAGTCGAATTTTCCAATACATGACATAATTAGGTTAATTTAACAACATACTTAAGTTAATATAACAACTTTATTTTTTGTGTTTTTTTCTTTATTTTTTATTTTTTTTATATTTTTTTATATATTTTTTTTATTTTTTTTTCTTAATTTATATCTAAAAATTCCTCTATGGAGTAGAAGGAGTTGTCATTCAGAAATTCTTTTAATTTCTTCTTAAATACTTGTTGGTTATCTGTCAGACTTTTGATACTATTTGGTAAGTGACCAAAGACTTTAGTGCCAGTATAATTCACCCCTTTCTGTGCCAAAGTTAGATTTAATCTTGAATAGTGTAGATCGTCCTTCCTCCTAGTATTGTAGTTATGCACACTGCTATTACTTTTGAATTGGGTTTGGTTGTTAATAACAAATTTCATAAGATAGTATATATACTGAGAAGCTACTGTGAATATCCCTAGATCCTTAAATAAATGTCTGCAGGATGATCTTGGGTGGACTCCAGCTATTATTTTGATTACACACTTTTGTGCAATAAATACTTTATTCCTCAGTGATGAATTACCCCAAAATATGATGCCATATGAAAGCAATGAGTGAAAATAGGCGTAGTAAGCTAATTTACTAAGATGTTTATCACCAAAATTTACAATGACCCTTATTGCATAAGTAGCTGAACTCAAACGTTTCAGCAGATCATCAATGTGTTTCTTCCAACTTAATCTCTCATCAATGGACATACCTAAAAATTTGGGATATTCTACCTTAGCTATATGCTTCTGATTAAGGTCTATATTTATTAATGGCGTCATACCATTCACTGTACGGAACTGTATGTACTGTGTCTTATCAAAATTCAGTGAGAGTCCGTTTACAAGGAACCACTTAGTAATTTTCTGAAAGACAGTATTGACAATTTCATCAGTTAATTCTTGTTTCTCAGGTGTGATTACTATACTTCTATCATCAGCAAAGAGAACTAACTTTGCCTCTTCATGAATATAGAATGGCAAGTCATTAATATATAATAAGAACAACAAAGGACCAAAGACTGACCCTTGCGGAACGCCATTCTTGATAGTTCCCCAGTTTGAGGAATGTGCTGATCTTTGCATGTTACGAGAACTACTTATTTCAACTTTCTGCACTCTTCCAGTTAGGTACGAATTAAACCATTTGTGCACTGTCCCACTCATGCCACAATACTTGAGCTTGTCTAGCAGAATTTCATGATTTACACAATCAAAAGCCTTTGAGAGATCACAAAGAATCCCAATGGGTGGTGTTCGGTTATTCAGATCATTCAAAATTTGACTGGTGAAAGCATATATGGCATTTTCTGTTGAACAACCTTTCTGGAAACCAAACTGACATTTTGTTAGTACTTCATTTTTACAGATATGTGAAGCTACTCTTGAATACATTACTTTCTCAAAAATTTTGGATAAAGCTGTTAGAAGGGAGATTGGACGGTAATTGTTGACATCAGATCTACCCCCCTTTTTATGCAAAGGTATAACAATAGCATATTTCAGACTATCAGGGAAAATGCCCTGTTCCAGAGAGCTATTACACAGGTGGCTGAGAATCTTACTTATCTGTTGAGAACAAGCTTTTAGTATTTTGCTGGAAATGCCATCAATTCCATGTGAGTTTTTGCTTTTAAGCAAGTTTATTATTTTCCTAATTTCAGAGGGAGAAGTGAGTGAGATTTCAATTGTATCAAATTGCATAGGTATGGCCTCTTACATTAACAGCCTAGCATCTTCTAATGAACACCTGGATCCTACTATATCCACAACATTTAGAAAATGATTATTAAAAATATTTTCAACTTCTGACTTTTTGTTCGTAAAGCTTTCATTCAATTTGATGGTAATACTGTCTTCCTCTGCTCTTGGTTGACCTGTTTCTCTTTTAATAATATTCCAAATTGTTTTAATTTTATTATCAGAGTTGCTGATTTCAGACATGATACACATACTCCTGGATTTTTTAATAACTTTTCTTAATATAACACAGTAGTTTTTATAATTTTTGACAGTTTCTGGGTCACTACTCTTTCTTGCTGTCAGATACATTTCCCTTTTCCGGTTACAAGATATTTTTATACCCTTAGTAAGCCATGGTTTGTTACAAGGTTTCTTACGAGTATATTTAACTATTTTCTTGGGGAAGCAGTTTTCAAATGCATTTATAAAAATGTCATGAAATAAATTATATTTGAAATTGGCATCAGGTTCACGGTACACCTCATCCCAGTCTAACTGCTGTAGGCTTTCCCTGAAATTTGCAATTGTTAAATCGTTGACTGAACGTACTACTTTGGAGGACTGTTTAGTATTGCTGAATGGAGCTATGTCGTATATTGTAACTAGCTGTGCACCATGATCAGAAAGACCATTCTCAACAGGCTGAGCATTTATCTGGTTAAAATTATCTTGGTCTATAAAGAAGTTATCTATCAGTGAGCTGCTATCCTTTACCACGCAAGTAGGAAAATCAATAACGGGTGTCAAATTGAAAGAACCGAGTAATACTTCAAGGTCATTTTTCCTATTACCCTCTTTCAGAGAATCTACATTGAAGTCCCCACAAATAATAATTTGCTTCCCCCTGTCTGACAGATAGCACAACAAGGAGTCCAAATTTTTCAGAAATAGATGAAAATTTCCTGATGGGGACCTATATACAGTTACAATTATAAATGTGCCTTTATTTAATTTAAGCTCACAGGCACATGCTTCTATATGTTTCTCTACACAAAACTTTTTTGTTTCTATACTTTTTGCACAATGATAACTTTTGACATATATGGCAACTCCTCCTTTCTCCATATTTTCTCTCATTACATGTGCAGAGAGCTTATAACCACTTACATTTTCCTTATCCATATCAGTAACAATGTGATGCTCAGACAGGCATAGTATATCTATTTCATTCTCAGCTTCTAAATCTTCTAAACAAACCAGAAGCTCATCTACTTTATTCTTTAAACTCCCAATATTTTGATGAAATATACTTACATTATTTTTAATTATACTTTTATGAGAACCTTTCCTTATTTTAACATTTGCAGTACTCTCCTGTCTGAGTTTCTCATTGTGCTTAGGCCTAGTTCCTATACCAGTGGTCACATGGTGTTCAGAGAGGCAGATTATGTCAACTGGGTTGGGTGACTTTAATTCATCAATGCAATTACCTAGGACTGAGATACAACTTGGTGGAGATAAAATTTCTGGTGATTGGTGAAAATTTATAATTGGTAGCTCTGATTGGTGATCCAATGTGCTAGGATTGTGCTGTTTAATTTCTTTCCTAAACTGAAGATTTGTTTCAATCCTGACCTCTCGTAGAACTTGACATCTTTCTGTCTTACCTAACCTAAAAAAGGTGCTGCTCCAACACCTGTAACCACTGGTATTTTACCATTCATGGCAGTGCCTCCCCCCCTTAAATTTCCTGCTATTACCCCAGCCAGTTTCCCCTTCCCTTTCCTGTTGAGATGTAGGCCGTGCCTGGTATAGATCCACCTACTGAGATAATCAACAGGAACCACACCAATATGAGCCCCCGCACCCGACCCAAGCAGCCGTTCCAACTCCAAATTAACTCTCCCAACAGAAGAGTTCAAAGAGGCCGGTCATGGCGTCTCAGGACAGATACAAACTCAACATTGGTGTGTCTCGATGCCGACGCAATCTTTACCAGGTCACACTCTATACTGTACCCAGGATCTCTGTCGATGCTGTTCCCTGGCCCTCCCACAATAACCACGGTGTCTTCCCTGGTAAATCCTTTACAGAGTGAACCTAAATCCTCTGTCACCTGATCCAGACTAGCACTTGGTTTGAAAACATTTGTGACCTGGTATTCTGGTCCTAATTCCTCCTGCAGAAGTTGGCCTACACCTCTGGCATGAGAACTGCCTAACAACAAAACTTTTTTCCTTTTCGATGACTTTCCTACATTCTTTTTCAATTTCCTATTGAAAGTTTGTTGTGTCCTGTCTACACCTACCTCTGCTTGAGGCTCATCAGTTTCTAACTGAAGCAACAGGTCAAACTTATTTTTGACATTCACCACAAAACTGTCAGACTTAGTTCTAGGCCTGTTCCTTCTGCTACCTGTTGCCACTTCCCACCTCTCTTTGCCCTTCTCCCTCCTTAACCTGTCCAGATCTTCCCTAGCCTGATCTAGCTCGGCCTGAAGGGCAGCAATTTTCCCCTCCTGTTCCACTATCTTCCTATCTCTGCTGCAAATCCTACATAACCACTGATGAGCCTGATCCACTTTCTCAACACCCACGCCACTGCAGTCCCCCCCAGTGAAAAAAACTACTGCACCCATCACACCAAACCCCGGAACTAACCATTCTACGGCAAGTCAGGCACTTCTCACTCATGGCAAAAATAATACTTCAGCTAGAATAAATCAATTAAATTACCGAAAATCCAAAAAGACGTTATAAGAATTAAGCCTATTCACAAATGTATATAAGCAAGTTTCTGATTTAAAATTCCGCTGTTTTTCTGAGATCTGTATAAAACAACGAAGGTATACGCTATTTATTATATATTTCACTCGATGGAATGAAAAAAAGGACAATTAAACGAGATACTTTAACTTTGATTCTCCAAAAACGTTACGAGAATTAGGCCTATAAACAAATGTATATAGGCAAGTTTCTGATATAAAGTTACGCTGTTTTTCTGAAATCTGTATTAAAATAATGAAGTTATACGCAATTTACGGTAGTTTACTTATTTGTTACCGAGAAACTAGTTAAATTACCGTGAAATAAGAAACAAACACGTTTACAAAATTTAAGGCTAAGCGCGACTTCGCGAAGTTACGATCTTTTCGTGTTTTCTGAAAAAATACGCAAAGAAAAGTCAAACCTTTAACGGCAAGACTAAACGATACAGTAATGTACGTATTTAATTTGTTGTCAGCGTTAAACTAAATTATATTCCTGTCTAAATCACTTAACTTTCTGGAAATGGTTTCTGGCGTCACTTACTCGGTGGCCATCTTGGAACCGTCCTCGGCAAATGAGAGCGTATTTGTCAGTGTAGCATCGCTAGCAAAGTCGGCTGTACAACTGGGGCGAGTGCTAGGAAGTCTCTCTAGACCTGCCATGTGGCGGCGCTCGGTCTGCAATCACTGACAGTGGCGACAAGCGGGTCCGACGTATACTAGCGGATCGCGGCCGATTTAAAGGCTACCACCTAGCAAGTGTGGTGTCTGGCGGTGACACCACATATGTAACATATTTATAACCCATGTATTTAATCGAAAGTATTCTTCGTATTTGTCCAATGTACTTTGCAGCACAAGGCATGCAGTCTATTTTATAAACTTCAAGCTTTCGAAATTGCTATCTTTTTACCAATATTCTACAAGTTAGACCTGACTAGATCACTTTCCTGGAAATAATTTTTGATATTATGAGGTTTAACTATGCTTGCGATATTTTGTGAGACTGTTCCATAATATGGTAAAAGACCATTTTCATTTTTTATTCGTTTAGTTTAACCTTTCCATTCTTATTACTTTAGGGCAGCAGTTTATTAACATTATCTACTTTTTAGCCGTTGTTGATCGCAATCTTCTTAACCATGTTTAATTCCAGCTCTTTATCCTTCTTACCCATTTGCACTTTGGGTACCCTGTGTACCAAGCTATGAAAAATAGACTCTTTGTCTTCCTGTGGCTCGCATGAATCATTGGAATCACAGCATCAGTTGTCGGTGCCCTTAAAAAAAACCTTGCCCGAAGCAGAGAGTAGAAGACAACTTTTATATCCTGCACGCAGGAAAGAAAGGATGAACAATTACCATTCATGAAAAAAAAGACATGGCAATATTCTTGACACACAAGGAAAGAGAACGGCACGAGATTTTTTAAAAGCTTTTTAGAATTATTTTATAATTATTTTATAGCAGTCTAGCTGACACACCCAGCACAGCCCAAGTATTTTTACCATTTTTGTATTAGCAACGAAAACAAAAAAAGAACTCCATCAGTAGGGTAATATCGAAAAAAATTCATTGCCATGTACTTGTGAAGAAACCTTTGAAATTATGAAACAGTTAATTTGGTAGGTCTGGAGAGCTGTAAGTCGTGAGGAGCCTTTCAGTTTTTTTGAGTTTTATGACTATTTGGTTCTAGGAGTGCCACAGCTCCTGTAGATGCTGCCATTGAATTTACACTGTGGCCAAAATTCGCATAAAACATTAAACCAAGCTGGAAAACACACAGGAATACTGTGGTACCTTTGTTCTGGACTGTTGTGAAAGATTGCTTTAACTGTTGCAGTGATTCACGCCCCTTAGCAATAATGTTTGTGTCAAATCGAAGTTAACATAAGGTTACCTTCATTTTCGTATACTAACACATCAACATCACTTGTTTAGTACAGCATGTCTACAATAGAGAAACACATTTGACCTGTTACAAGGCAAACATCTTCCTTGCACTTATTCTTATCTTATATGTATCCCCACAAGAGACTTGGTGAGAGGTGATATCCTGCACAGTTTCTGTATGCCGGCGCAGCTGCTTTGCACGTGTGCAATTAAATTTTGTTAAAGTCCCTGTTGTAATGCCTCTTCACAGCTCTGTAGATGGCTACTGATTTCGCATGCAGCCATTTGCGGTTCACAGGTGAAAGCTGCCAAAAGCACTGTCAGGCGTCATGGATTTCCTTACGTTGAACTGACAGTGGGAGTGGTTTAGTAATAAAGAATTAATGAATTAAAACATTAAGCATGATGCAACATATCGGTGTATATAACATAATATCTCCTAAACAATTATAGGTATATGGTTCTTACCCCCACAGCGATTGTTGCCTGAAAGTGAGCGATATGTGTACGAAGTTTTGTTGAAATCAATACACTGGTTTAGGAGAAGCTGTGTAACATACATACATACATACATACATACCCACACACACATTTTTATAATATATACCGGAGCATTCATTTCATTGCAAATGCATAATTACAAATTTGCAATACTTACTTGATAAAACAACTAGAGGTTGATAACTGTAGATGATATAATAATGATGTTGTATGACTAGGGCCTCCCTTCGGGTAGACCATCATCCGTGTGCAAGTCTTTCAATTTGATGCCACTTTGGCAACTTGCGCATCGATGGGGATGAAATGATGATTAGGACAACACAACACCCAGTCCCTGAGCAGAGAAAATCTCCGACCCCGCCGGGAATCGAACCTGGGCCCTTAGGATTGATATTCTGTCGCACTGACCACTCAGCTACCGGGGGCGGACACTGTAGATGATGACATAGAAGTAGTATCTTTGGGAATGAGGAATAGTAAGTGACCAACAAAGTACCAATGTGGTTGGCCAATAGCTCCGCTTATACACTAATACCTTAGACATGTCAACTCACAGCAATTTCCAGACACTTGGAGACTAATCAAACTGATACTCTGGGAGCCCACAGCTGATAAGGATGACGTGTCTTTGTGCACAGTGCAGTATCAGATAGGTTGGCTACTGACAGAAGTCAACAATTTTAATGTAAGATAAGGACACATTACTATTTTATTTTATTAATGCCCCAAATGTGTTGGTAGATATTTTAAATTATGAACCTCACAATCTGTGTTTGACAACCTGAGCATTGTCTTTCAAAAAATGTTGTTGAAATTTTTGTAAGATATAAAACAGATGAAAGCTACCAATTATTCCTGTTTTTTTAATAGCAATAATGTTTTAGTAAGTGTGGTACACGTTTTAGAATATTGTAAGATCATGAGACAAGGTTTAAATAATATTATAAGATAATGATACAAGGTTTAAATGTAATAATTTTTATTAAAACTCTTACTGTGTAACAGAATTAGTCGTGAGCATTAAAATTTTAATTACTTCAAACTGCTGCAATTTATTAGAAAACACTTGTGAATATTACAACATAATTATCAAAATGGAAAAACAGTTTTTTACATTTTATCACAGTGACCTTACCTTTTATACACAACAGATTCAACAAAATAAATAAGATGTTGTCTGTACAAATACACACTCATGAAGTAACTGCAAAGTTAAATGCAGGATTTCACAAGCCATTATTTCAACCTGTACAATATCAGTCACACATAAAGCTTATATTTTATAACAACTTAAATCTAAATGAGGTTTATTAAAAGACCTAGTAAGTATGGTTGTACTACATAATTAACAGTCTTTCATGTTTGGTTCTGTCTTTAGTAATTCAGCATCACCATGATACATAGTCACTTTCAATTTTTTGTGGAATTCCCATTTACTTCATCAGCATTCGAACTGAGAAAGGGGACTTCTTGAGTACACTTCAGTAATATAGCAACAAACATAACTAAAATGTTAGCCCATCCTTATCACTCTCTTTACGCTACAACTGGCGTTCATCAGTTCGGGTAGAATTTATTTTTCGACCCAAATTTACCCGTGAATGATTAAAAAGTCCCTCAACATCAATTTATAGACAGTTCTGTTTCTAATAGCATCTAGAGAAGGAATGTGTTATGAGGAATGTTTCGTCAGAAATAGAATTTTAATTGAAAACAACTTTGAAGCTGCCCACTTCCAGCCCTTACCACAATGTGGAATATACCAAAAGCACAGTCGGGTAACATATAAATGAAGAAAGGATTGTTACAGTGTTCTGCATACTGTGTAAGTTGCAAGTGAAGATACAAGCTCCTAGTTTTCACTATCAGATGGGGACTAAATAGTGCATCCAATGTTTCTAGCTTCTCTACTAGCTGCATGAAAAGATAAATTGTCGCTTTAAGGGCTGACAAATATGACTTGGTCAGTTTTGAAGTACTTTATGTAAAAATAACTTCATGAAAGCAATTGAGTAAGTTGGGCTACAGCATGTAAATAGCAAAATTTCAAATATAACTTCATAAATGCAAAAAAACAAAAAAAAATACCAGTGTTTCAAGCTTAGAACAGAGTGCATGCAAAAATTATAAAGATTTCTACACTGCTGCTAGCTGACAAATTGCAAGGTGAGAGAAACTCTACTGCAGAAAAAGCTGCAATAGTAGATAAACTGCTTCTACCTGATGAAAATGTGATGCATAGTCTTTGATGAACTAAATGTGTGTTATATAAATATAATAAGATGTTGATATGAATGGAGTGGAGAAAGGTATTTGAGATCATACTATATAGTAACTGGTGATGGCACAGTAATCCAGCTACCAATGAATAATTTTATTGTGCTGTGCAGGGTGTCACATAGACTGTGATCTAGTAACTTTTTATAACCTTAATGTGTTTTTTATATGTTTTTTTCGCTGACAGTAGTCTGAACGCTAATTTTGTATAGTTCGGTGTAGGTTAGCAATTGTGCTTTTGTCTACCAAGACAGAGAAGAAAAATATGCCTTTTCTTTTTTGGCAGTGTACTGCTTTTATCACTAGGATTCAAAAGATTTCAGATAAAAAAAACACCACTCAACAATTTTTTCTGTTACGTGCTAAGGAGAAGTAACTGGTATAAGGGCTAGTCAGGAGGTACAGCAATAAGGGCAATATTACATTCACTGCCTAATCACTGATAACAAGACAAAGTATGTATTTGTGCTCAGAGAGTATTTCCTGGCTGTTTTATGAGAACGTGTTATTGCACGTTTGATGATTGTTATACGAGTACTGCTCTTTTGTGTGGATATCTAATGGATAAATCATTCATCAAGGAGAGTAGTTTCAGTATCTGGGGAGTAAACAAAGTTAAGTGGATCAACAGGAAAGCGAAGTACTTAGTTTTTGTAACCTATTAAATGCTGAAATTCCTCATTTCAGTTTTATAAATCTCGTGGATATCGTGTATAGTGAGGAATAAAGAACATCTTAGTGATCATTTGAAAGGTCTCTCCAAAAGAAGGTGTTGACTCTTCAGATATATTTATGATAGAGTTTATATAGGCTGGCGAACACGAACTTTCTTCTCGATGGATGCTGAGAGGAATCCCTCTGCCTAGCGTTATCTTGGATAAGCGGCTTCTTGGGAAAAGGAGAACATTGCACTATGGTGGCCACTGTATTGTAACCCAGAAAATTTCATGAACCAGTGCCTGCAGCTGCGTCTGCATGAGCAGACTTGCCATATTTGCACTGGACAAGGTCTGTTACTGCTCGAGGAGCGTGCGGGAGCTGCTGTTTGATGGCCCCGAGGGCCGCACCTACAGGAGGAGCTCTCAGCAGGACCAGCTGTCGACTGCGGTGTCGTCGTCGTCGTCGTCGTCGTCGCCGCCGCCGCCTTCGCCGCCACCGTCGCCTCGCGGCCGTCTCCGGCCGCCGCCCTGACGTCACAGCTTCTCGTCGCTGAGGCTGACCATGTTGTAGTAGGAGTGGTCGGGAAAGCGCTCCAGCTCGATGTAGTCGGTCTCGGCGAGCAGCAGCGGCTCCAGCATGGCGACCAGCTCGCCGAAGCCGGGCCGCTCCTTGGGGTTCTTGTCCCAGCAGTAGTACATGATGTTGTACAGCTCGCGCCGGCAGTGCTCGGGCCGGTCGAGGCGATAGCCGTCGCGCACGCGCCGCATCACCTCGGCAGCCGCCATGCCGGGGTACGGCGTCGAGCCCAGCGTCACCACCTCCCAGATGAGCACGCCGAAGCTCCACACGTCCGACTTCACCGAGAAGATGTTGTCGTACAGCGACTCGGGCGCCATCCACCGGATCGGCAGCCGGCCCTCCGACTTGCGCTCGTACACGTGGCTCGACATGATGTCGCGAGCGAAGCCGAAATCCGCCACTTTGCACACGTGGTCCTCGCCTATCAGGACGTTTCGAGCAGCCAGGTCCCGATGGATTATCTGCAAAAGAAAAGTCCACTTTTATTAAAATGGAATATGAAGCTCTACTCCATGTTTACAGTGAATCGGGATGAATGAAAGAGTTCTTGTAGGAACACAAATTTTTTTTTTTTAGTCCTCAAACAAACATCTTTCACCGCAGTTGTGGCACCTACAGTGGGCCTTTTCTCTTGTTTCTTTTTTTTCTTTTTCTAGGATTCCGTACCTCAATCCGTCAAGTATCTGCGCGTGACTATTCGAAATGATCTCAAATGGAATGATCAGATTACACAAGTAACAGATAAGGCAAACTCTAGATTGCGGTTTATTGGTAGAACCCTGAAGCGATGCAGTCCCTCAACAAAAGAAATTTCTTACAATACGTTAATTCGTACGTTAATACGTCAATACAGAGCACTGAAAGACCTAAGTGGAAACAAGGCCCCGGGAATAGACAACATTCCATTAGAACTACTGACAACCTTGGGAGAGCCAGGCCTAACAAAACTCTACCATCTGGTGAGCACGATGTATGAGACAGACGAAATTCCCTCAGACTTCAAGAAGAATATAGTAATTCCAATCCCAAAGAAAGCAGGTGTAGACAGATGTGAACATTACCGAACTATCAGTATAATAAGCCGCGGGTGCAAAATACTAACGCGGATTCTTTACAGACGAATGGAAAAACTGGTAGAAGCCGACCTCGGGGAAGATCTGTTTGGATTCCGTAGAAATGTTGGAACACGTGAGGCAATACTGACCATACGACTTATCTTAGAAGAAAGATTAAGGAAAGGCAAACCTACGTTTCTAGCATTTGTAGACTTACAGAAAGCTTTTGACAATGTTGACTGGAATACTCTCTTTCAAATTCTGAAGGTGGCAGGGGTAAAATACAGGGAGCGAAAGGCTATTTACAATTTGTACAGAAACCAGAGGGCAGTTATAAGAGTCGAGGGACATGAAAGGGAAGCAGTGGTTGGGAATGGAATGAGACAGGGTTGTAGCCTCTCCCCGATGCTATTCAATCTCTATACTGAGTAAGCTGTAAAGGAGACAAATGAAAAATTCGGAGTAGGTATTAAAATCCATGGAGAAGAAATAAAAACTTTGAGGTTCGCTGATGACATTGTAATTCTATCAGAGACAGCAAAGGACTTGGAAGAGCAGTTGAACGGAATGGACAGTGTGTTGAAAGGAGGGTATAAGATGAACATCAACAAAAGTAAAACGAGGATAATGGAATGTAGCAGAATTAAATCGGGTGATGCTGAGGGAATTAGATTAGGAAATGAGACACTTAAAGTACTAAAGGAGTTTTGCTATTTGGGGAACAAAATAACTGATGAAGGTCGAAGTAGAGAGGATATAAAATGTAGACTGGCGATGGCAAGGAAAGCGTTTCGGAAGAAGAGAAATTTGTTAACATCGAGTATTCATTTACGTGTCAGGAAATCGTTTCTGAAAATATTTGTATGGAGTGTAGCCATGTATGGAAGTGAAACATGGACGATAAATAGTTTAGACAAGAGGAGAATAGAAGCTTTTGAAATGTGGTACTACTGAAGCATACTGAAGAATAGATGGGTAGATCACATAACCAATGAGGAGGTATTGAACAGAATTGGGGAGAAGAGAAATTTGTGGCACAACTTGACTAGAAGAAGGGATCGGTTGGTAGGACATGTCCTGAGGCATCAAGGGATCATAAATTTAGTACTGGTGGACAGCGTGAAGGGTAAAAATCGTAGAGGGAGACCAAGAGATGAATACACTAAGCAGATTCAGAAGGATGTAGGCTGCAGTAGGTACTGGGAGATAAAGAAGCTTGCACAGGATAGATTAGCATGGAGAGCTGCATCAAACCAGTCTCAGGACTGAAGACCACAACAACAACAACAATTATTATGGGGAATTATTTTGGGGAACTACTTATAGAGCGAGTGGGACCTGGAAGAGATAGTCTGTAGGCAGCAGTGAAAGAGCCAACATTCAGAAGGACCATGCGATGTCTTGCCTGAAAATTGTTGCACAATAGCCTCAGATGACGACTGATGAATTCTTATGGCTTTGGTACAATTTGTTAGGCTGTGGTATGGATGTTAAAACGACGCCAAGAAGAATTAATTAGTTATTACTAGAATTGTAGAAGCGTGAACCATCAATTCAAAGTAAACATTTTTTAATAATTATTGTGTTAAAACATAAAATTTGCTTTACTCTGTTATTTTATTCCTAATCATTCACGTATGTAGGCTCCCTTCCAGGTGTTTCATTATTACAAGTAAACCAGTTATAAAAACATATGAAGTATCTCAATGCTGTATCTGAAATACACTCCCGGAAATTGAAATAAGAACACCGTGAATTCATTGTTCCAGGAAGGGGAAACTTTATTGACACATTCCTGGGGTCAGATACATCACATGATCACACTGACAGAACCACAGGCACATAGACACAGGCAACAGAGCATGCACAATGTCGGCACTAGTACAGTGTATATCCACCTTTCGCAGCAATGCAGGCTGCTATTCTCCCATGGAGACGATCGTAGAGATGCTGGATGTAGTCCTGTGGAACGGCTTGCCATGCCATTTCCACCTGGCGCCTCAGTTGGACCAGCGTTCGTGCTGGACGTGCAGACCGCGTGAGACGACGCTTCATCCAGTCCCAAACATGCTCAATGGGGGACAGATCCGGAGATCTTGCTGGCCAGGGTAGTTGACTTACACCTTCTAGAGCACGTTGGGTGGCACGGGATACATGCGGACGTGCATTGTCCTGTTGGAACAGCAAGTTCCCTTGCCGGTCTAGGAATGGTAGAACGATGGGTTCGATGACGGTTTGGATGTACCGTGCACTATTCAGTGTCCCCTCGACGATCACCAGTGGTGTACGGCCAGTGTAGGAGATCGCTCCCCACACCATGATGCCGGGTGTTGGCCCTGTGTGCCTCGGTCGTATGCAGTCCTGATTGTGGCGCTCACCTGCACGGCGCCAAACACGCATACGACCATCATTGGCACCAAGGCAGAAGCGACTCTCATCGCTGAAGACGACACGTCTCCATTCGTCCCTCCATTCACGCCTGTCGCGACACCACTGGAGGCGGGCTGCACGATGTTGGGGCGTGAGCAGAAGACGGCCTAACGGTGTGCGGGACCGTAGCCCAGCTTCATGGAGACGGTTGCGAATGGTCCTCGCCGATACCCCAGGAGCAACAGTGTCCCTAATTTGCTGGGAAGTGGCGGTGCGGTCCCCTACGGCACTGCGTAGGATCCTACGGTCTTGGCGTGCATCCGTTCGTCACTGCGGTCCGGTCCCAGGTCGACGGGCACGTGCACCTTCCGCCGACCACTGGCGACAACATCGATGTACTGTGGAGACCTCACGCCCCACGTGTTGAGCAATTCGGCGGTACGTCCACCCGGCCTCCCGCATGCCCACTATACGCCCTCGCTCAAAGTCCGTCAACTGCACATACGGTTCACGTCCACGCTGTCGCGGCATGCTACCAGTGTTAAAGACTGCGATGGGGCTCCGTATGCCACGGCAAACTGGCTGACACTGACGGCGGCGGTGCACAAATGCTGCGCAGCTAGCGCCATTCGACGGCCAACACCGCAGTTCCTGGTGTGTCCGCTGTGCCGTGCGTGTGATCATTGCTTGTACAGCCCTCTCGCAGTGTCCGGAGCAAGTGTGGTGGGTCTGACACACCGGTGTCAATGTGTTCTTTTTTCCATTTCCAGGAGTGTATTTGCATTCAGTATCTACAAACAGTGGATTAATTTTTAAAGTGCAAGTATGAGTACTGTATGATTTACGTAATAGAAATGCTGAAGTGAAACTTTGTGTAAGCATTGAAATAGATGTTTTCAGACAATTTTAAAGGTTTTAAACATTCTTACTCTAATTTGTGGTAATAAGTGAAGTGAAAGAGAGTAAATAAGTTCTGCTACAAAAGACGAACTTGTCATGGATAAATACTGAGGTTTTGCTAATTAAGATTTGAGCAAAGTTAAATTCCCTCAGTCATAAATGGAATACAGTAAAGTACAGAGAGTTATAAAAAATTGCTTATGTGGCTCAGTAACACTGAGTAGTGTTCCATAAAAATGCTGAATGTCAATGCAGAATGACCATACCCTACATTTGGCTTTTGACAGATCATTTGTTAAGGGAGAGGTATAAACAAAGTGTCTTAATAAATTTAAATGTGTGTATTATGCTAATAGAATACTTAAGTATTTAATTTTTTTGGTTATACAAACTGCCAACATAGGGACCCCATCTTGCAAACTTTTTTTAGTACTTAGTCATGATTGAAAATTGGTAGCATTTCTAGTTCAATACTATGTATGTATGTGGGCGTAATAGCTAAAATATTGCTGTGTCTTTATCAGAACCATATCCTGAAAAGTTATATTTATTTGTGAAGTTATGTTAGAGAACAGCAGGAAAGTAGGCCAAATTTAGTTGTCCTGCTTTTCTGAAACTTAACCATTTCTTTACCTGGATAGGCTACCGACTGTAAATCCATTAGAAAAACCGCTTAATGAACTTGGAACAGAAACGTCATGGATTCAGTATTATTCTAGTTTTACTGCGTTTCTTTCCAACAGTTAGGAAACTCTTAGGAAAAGAACTAATAGTCTCATTTCCACGTCCATTAGTCATACATCATGGTCAAATCCTGTAAAAGGGGTAACTTAATACGACAGTTGTGGAAAGTAGGTACAATTATGACGTGTATACTAAATGCGCAATTCCTGGGTAATAATGTTATATGTGGCTCTTCCCCCGACAGAACTATTTGTTCTGTTGGGGTACAGTGCTACCTCAGCGGGACCCGTTCCTGAAGTTCCGGGCCCTGCCGGTGTAACTCATCGTCCTCCCTCCACGCCGCTGAAAGCCGAGCGAGACCTCTTCCGTCATCTCCTCAGGACAAGGGATGGTTCCTCGCACATCGGCAAGTGGAAGGCAGCACCCGCCTCGCGTATCGAAGTCTGACCTCTCATCTGCTGGTACCTACGAAACTTCCTCAGTCCCATTCTGCGTTTCCACACTGCAGCCAGTGGCGGTTGCCTCCGCTGGAGCATCGTCTTTGTGGGTGGAATCCTCGTCCTTTGGCGGCTGATGCACAAAATGTTCTCAAGTCGTGAGAACGGCACCGTAAGCCGCGCGCAGCGGCGGCAGCTGCGACATCGGCACGATGTCCGCAGACGTTACTTGCGTAATCCGGCGCTGTAGGCGCTCGGACCGTAGGTGACCTCCTTCCCACATCCGGAGCAAGTTCTTGGTTGTTCACCGTAAATGACGATGGCAAAGCAGCCGCCGATACTGAGGTATGAGCGGACGTGTCTGAAGTTCAATTCTGACATGACGTATTCCGTTCAAAAAAATGGTTCAAATGGCTCTAAGCACTATGGGACTTAACATCGGAGGTCATCAGTCTCCTTGACTTAAACTACGTAAACCTGACTAACCTAAGGACATCACACACATTCATGCCAGAGGCAGGATTCGAACCTGCGACCATAGCAGCAGCGCGGTTCCGGACTGAAGCGCCTAGAACCGCTCGCCCACGGAGACCGGCATTCCCTTCAGACAGGGTATGTCCGGAACTGCGTCCATCTTTCTACGACATGGCTATGTACCATGATGTAAGGTCGAAGAGCCGACTCGACTTCTTCTGCTGGGAGTTCAAATAGAAGTTTAAATATCCTGATCGTGCGGAATACCAAACAAGCATGATCCACGTCCACAGTACCCACTTTGCCATCAGCGTCGCAGAAGCGGAGGCGCTGTTTCGTTTCCCGAAGATCCGTTCGCATCTTGCTTCGTTTTTGATTTCTTTTTGGAACGTAAATTTGAGCGTCGATTTTTTGTATTGGTCCGCCATGCTGATCTGTATGCGAAAACCAGGCGGCGCGAAACGGCCGAGTACTGAGTAAACAAACAAGAGCGCTCATTCTGCGGCGAGGACACAAACAACACGTCCACATTGCTGCTGTGCCAAACGAAAACCGCTCACTTCATCTATCTGGACACATTTCCAGGAGCAGCCCAACTATCCATGTCCCGGTGTGTATTGTCCCTGTTATCTCTCGTCATTGCCTTCCTATGGCATGAAATACTGCAGTGCACTGTGGTACAGTATTCGCCAAGAAATATGGATGACTGTAGCAACCGTAAGTACGGTGTTCGTTGTGAATGCCATTGGTTGTGATGAGACATCAGAATAATGAGGAGGTTCACAGATGAGGTGTTATTAAAAATATCCGTGAAAATTCCCGCAAAAAACACTCAGTTTTGACTGTCACTCTGAAAGTAGTCCCCTCCCACTTATACGCAATCCTTCCAGCGATTTTGTCATTATTGCAAACGATGCTGAAACTGTAATGGCTGAATCGTGTTCAGGCTCAGCTGCAATTATGCTTCAATCTCTGCTAGTAAATCAAAAACGCAGCTCTTTCAACTTCAATTTCATTTTGGAAAAGAAATAAATCGTAGGTGTCTAGATCAAGCACCGTGTGGTTCTAGGCGCTGCAGTCTGGAACCGAGCGATCTCTACCGTCGCAGGTTCGAATCCTGCCTCGGGCGTGGATATGTGTGATATCCTTAGGTTAGTTAGGTTTAATTAGTTCTAAGTTCTAGGCGACTGATGACCTCAGAAGTTAAGTCGCATAGTGCACAGAGCCATTTGAACCATTTTCTAGATCAAGCGAGTAGTTTGGTTTGGGGACAAGTGTCATGTTGTTTTCTAAGGAATTCCTTCACAGTGAGCAGAGTGTGTAAGTACACTGCCATGATGGAGCAACTGAAGTCTTTGCTCTCAATCTCTCAGACAGTCTGTATCCAAAATCTTTCCTCAATCTTCGAAACACAACAGTAGAACTTCCTTGTGACTAACAACTTGGAATAAATTTCTTATGGATAATTTGAAGGATACAAAAAAATTTATTTGCATTGACTTTGGGAAATGGCGGTGGTATTTCGTATCACTGGAAATGACATTTCAGAGTTGAAAGTTTGATGATTACGACAATGAGCAAGGTAAGGAAGCAGGTGGAAATCTGCGAAGACTGAAGTAAATTTTTAGTAAAGTGAGATTGGTGACAACCGCATCGTGATCGGAGCTTAAAATCACGAGGTATTTGAACTTTGATTCAGTGTAGTAATCAGAATTCACGTTGGCTGGCAGCGGCCATGAGAAGCCACCGTCGTGCAGTAGGGAGAAGGTGAGCACAAATAAAGTGACTCAACATGGCGGTAGTTTAGAGTACTGGCGGCGGGAAGATAGGAGGGCTGACGTAGGAACGGGAAGTTAGTTCGCGTATCATTCTGAGAGCGTCTTCACTGGAGCAATAGAGTTGAGCCGTTATGGAAATGATTAATATTCCTGAAGTGGACTGTCTGATAACAGTGCACCCTAAAAATATTAGCAGTGGGGATGAGAGAAGGCGCTCGGTGTTGGAAGAGGTCAGACGTGAGTCGAGCGGCAGTTCCACCTCCATGACATCATCAAACCTGCTTTGAGCTCGCATCGAGTTAACAATACCCGATCAGATACAGTCAGAGGCATTGAACTGATTTGTGTTGATGAAGGGTAATTCGATTGTGAAGGTAAGAACACTTTTCAAATGGTTCAAATGGCCCTGAGCACTATGGGGCTTAACATCTGAGGTCATCAGTCCCCTAGAACTTAGAACTACTTAAAGCTAACTAACCTAAGGACATCACACACATCCATGCTGCAGGCAGGATTCGAACCTGCGATCGTAGAAGTCGCGCGGTTCAGGACTGAAGCATCTAGAACCGCTCGGACACAGCGGCCGCCTAGTACACTTTTAATTATGAGTATTTTAACGATATTTTTGTAACAAGCCATGCACATGATTAACGAGGTCTGGTTTCCGTGGTGTTAAGAAGCATCCTTGCTGTGCCTAGATATGAACCCACTCGGTTTTACGCTAGACCGAGTTAACCGAGTTCTTTGCGTAAAGCGAAATCAACTGAGTAGGGACGACGAAACGGAGATACACGTTCAACGCCATTCCCTCTCTCACGTCTGCGCAGATTACGATTCAGTTCGCAGCTAGCCAGGCGATGATAATACAATAGTCACAAGCGTGGTGGGTACTACATAGGGCGAAACTTTTGGGCTTTCGCCTTGAAATTTTGAATACAGGCTAGAGAAAAACCTCAAACATATTGTATATGTTTCGACGGCAGTCGGGTGATCGTAAAGTAGCTTAATTCCTGTTTACGAGCATAACTGGGTGCCACGCTACAAGCAACAATTTCGAGTCTTTTGACACGAAACTTTGAGGAGGCTGATACACCCGGAATATGCTGTAATGGTTTTTCGGTGATCTGACGATTTTAAGATAGCCAAATGCATCATCATGTACATAAGTGGTTGCTGTGCTAAAGGCCGCTATTCTAAAATACAGTAATGAGACACCCGGCATTTGCTCTGAAGATTTTGACGATAATCGGATGACCTTGAGGTAGCCATTCTTGCTCGAGCAAGAATGGTTTAAAGTTACCGCTTCATCATCGTTTCCACTCATTCACTTTGTACTCAATTATCTCTGAGCTGCCATGATGCTAATGTTCTGTATAGATCCACTTGTAGTTAACGCTTACCAAAGACTTCACTGATGCTGACCGAACAAAATAACACGAATTATTTTCTCAACTAGGGGTGTCGACTTCTAGCGTCTCTTCCCCCTGAATATTAAACACACATTTGACCCCATGATTTATTTCCTTCGGTGCTCCTCTGGTATACAGGTTGACTAGTAAAGGACGCAGACTGCATCGCTGTCTTAGGCAATTTTTTATACAATCTCACTGTTTCCTCTTCGTCTTCTAAGCATTTATATTACTCGTCTTTTGCTACATTTTTAACTTTTTTCTGAGCATTTCACGCAACTTGCATCATTTCAGAACGTACAACGTTCCTCCTTGGTAAACACATCCTACGAAACTGTCTTGGTTACTTTTAAAGTCTTGCTTCCATTATCAAGTGTAACGTCATAACATCTTCCCTTCCCCTACTGACGAACTGTTAGTCTTCCAACAGATCCTAAATTTTCTTTACATCATGGCCAGTAGCTCGTTGAGCTGTTTTGTACATTACTCATGCCAGCAACTTGCAGCTAGCTGTTAAGCTGATTATGCTCCAGTTCTCAGATTAACTCTCCTTACTATATTCCGTACTGTGTGAATGACGCTCTTTTTGGAGTCTAGTGGCATGTTTCCTTTCTCACAGATTTTGCACAGTAAGTTGAATAACAATTTAGGCACGACTTCTCCCAATTATTTTAGAAATTATACTTGAATGTTATCTATAGCTTCTACCTTGTTTCTTCTAAAGCTCTGTCAATCTCTGCGTATACACACTTTCCTCCACGTTCACAAGTGGGATTCATCTCGCATCTAGTTTTTGACTCCTTGACTGTCCAATGATGATCCCAATCGGGCACACGTGGCAAACGCTAGAACATTTTATTTCATTTTTGACTTCTCTAAATTCTGACCACTGCCTTTTAGCAATGTAATTTTACGATCTATCACACTTTCCTTCAGATGAAGACACCCCTAGTAGGTTTCGAAACTTAGGTCAATGTACATATCAGTTATGTGCAACCGGTTGGCTATGTAATCCTATGCTGAAATTAGCAGACGGTTGCTCAGTAATAGCCATGTTCAAAACCGTATTATTTCCATGTATTCGCAAACACAGCTTTGAAATTATGAAATAGTCATACAAAGGAACAGGCATAATGTACAGCGTGGTGCACGATTAGTTGACACATTTTAACACTGAATAAAAATTGTTCCTCTAGTTACATTAAATTCGAATATTGCTCCAACGTATTTTGTTCCACGGAAATGTCGGCAAAGGTACTGTTGCTGCAGTACGACCAGTCTCTTGTTTCTCAGTAATCGCTTCCCCATGACCGAGCATGGACGCTTATCTGTCTAGCAGCGTGTTAAGGCAGTTCTCCTTTACACTGAACTGAAAAGTGTCAGAGCGACGCGAAGAAGATTAAGGGCAAAATTCTACAGGCGATGGGCTCCATCAAGGAACACAGTTCTTCGATTAACGAGAAAATATGAAGACGTTAGATTTTTGGAAAGGTAATGACCTATGGCACCGGAATACATGGCAGCGCTACAGGTCGAAATTCAATCCGTTCTAAACAACTCATCTGGGGGCCAGCAAAGCAAATGGGGATACCTCGTTGTTCTGTGCAAGCACTTCTACCAGTGAACAAACTAGAGTTGACTGGAGTATTCATTATGGGCACAAGGAAAAGATTGCTCCACAGACTAAATTTATTTCCACCTCAGTGGAACAGCAAACAAACAAAAGGTTCGATTTTGGAATAGAGAAAACCGCAAAATGTTCATCTTCATGAAAAAATTACGCATTGGAAAAAGTCACTGTATGGGTAGTTCTATCCAGTCATAGCCTAACCGGACCAGTGTTTTTCAATGCAATTGTCAATGCTGACTAATACAAGACGAAGTTGGAAAATGACTTTTTGCCACAATTTCTTGCCACCACTCTTCCAATGAACGCAATGCCTAATATGGACAATGCTGCACCAGATTTTCTACAGGAAGCATTCAGCAATCGTGTCACGTTCCATCTTTACCCGCACCGCCAAGAGATGGAATTCTTTTGGCTTTCAAGTGTAGATTTAAAACCATAGTTCTTTTTGTGGGGTGGGGGGTTGTATTTGAAGGACAATTTGCTCCCTTTGAAAGCACAGAATATTATGGAAATATGTGCCCAGGTAATGCAACTGTGCAACGAGATATACGAAGATTACTGCCGCAAAACTGCGAGGAACGTTTACACTCACCTTCGCGAAGCTGCAATGTAGCGCACATTGAACACGTAGTGAAATTAAATGCATTTCCATACTACCTGTGTGTAAAATTTGAAAATTTTAATTTCAGAAATAAAAGTGTTGCGACAAAATTAAATGTGTGAGCTATTAATGCACCACCCTGTACAGTATTTAAAAAAAAAAAAAGACAAAGATCCCGGAAAGTTGAAAGTTTCTGTACGCTGGCCGCAGCTACTTCGCGTGTCTACGGTGTCTACAACGAGATTTTGTAAACGTCTCTATGGCAACGCCTTTTCGTAGCTCTATAGACGACGATTGTTTTTGTCTCCAGTCGTTTGCGCTTCAAGCTGTCAAAAGCGCTGGCAGGTGTCAGAGATTTCCTTAAGTTGAATCGACTGTAACAACGTCTTGGTAGTAAATAATAAATATATTAAAAGCACTCACTGACTGTTCTCTCGGTTCTTTGTAGAATTTTTTTACACATTATTAACAGAAACATGTACAACACTGATGTAATTTTCTACAATATTTATTATTTATTACGCAAAACGATTTTCGACTGTTACGTCATCATCAAGTACAAAGACTGTAAAATCTTTGATCCAACAAAATATCACTACACGGCATATTTATCTTTGTACCAGATGATGGCGTTACAGGTGAAAACTGGTTTGTGAAATAGATAATAAATCTTATAGAGTACGACACCAGCGTTGTGTGTTATTTCACTCATCAAATACATGAAAACTTGACGCACGTTGCGGCATTTTTCACGTTTCTCAGTGTTTACGACGTATTTCTTGAACTGTGTGTCGTACAAGGATATAACTTTGTAGGTACACTCATCGGCGTATGTGAATACAACACTCCTGGCCATTAAAATTGCTACACCACGAAGATGACGTGCTACAGACGCGAAATTTAACCGACAGGAAGATGCTGTGATATGCAAATGATTAGCTTTTCACAGCATTCACAAAAGGTTGGGGCCAGTGGCGACACCTGCAACGTGCTGACATGAGGAAAGTTTCCAACCGATTACTCATACACAAACAGCAGTTGACCGGCGTTGCCTGGTGAAACGTTGTTGTGATGCCTCGTGTAAGGAGGAGAAATGCGTACCATCACGTTTCCGACTTTGATAAAGGTCAGATTGCAGCCTATCGCGATTGCGGTTTATCGTATCGTGACATTGCTGCTCGCGTTGGTTGAGATCCAATGACTGATAGCAGCATCTGGAATCGGTTGGTTCAGAAGGGTAATACGGAACGCCGTGCTGGATCCCAACGGCTTCGTATCACTAGCAGTCCAGATGACAGGCATCTTATCCGCACTGCTGTACTCAACGACGAACCTGGGTGCACGAATCGCAGAACGTCATTTTTTTCGGATGAATGCAGGTTCTGTTTACAGCATCATGATGGTCGCATCCGTGTTTGCCGACATCGCGGTGAACGCACATTCGAAGCGTGTATTCGACATCGCCATACTGGCTTATCACCCGGCGTGATGGTATGGGGTGCCTTTGGTTACACGTCTCGGTCACCTCTTGTTCGCATTGACGGCACTTTGAACACTGGACGTTATATTTCACATGTGTTACGACCCGTGGCTCTACCCTTCATTCGATCGCTGCGAAACCCTACATTTCAGCAGGATAACGCACGAGCGTATGTTGCAGATCCTGTACGGGCCTTTCTGGATACAGAAAATGTTCGTCTGCTGCCCTGGCCAGCACATTCTCCAGATCTCTCACCAATTGAAAACGTCTGGTCAATGGTGGCCGAGCAAATGGCTCGTCACAATACGCCAGTCACTACTCTTGATGAACTGTGGTATCGTGTTGAAGCTGCATGGGTAGCTGTACCTGTACACGCCATCGAAGCTCTGTTTGACTCAACGCCCAGGCGTATTAAGGCAGTTATTACGGCCAGAGGTGGTTGTTATGGGTACTGATTTCTCAGGATCTATGCACCCTAATTGCGTGACAATGTAATCACATGTCAGTTCTAGTATAATATATTTGTCCAATGAATACCCGTTTATCATCTGCATTTCTTCTTGGTGTTGCAATTTTAAAGACCAGTAGTGTGTATGCGAAATAAGTTGCGAAGACAGTAAGCAGCAAAGAAATATTAAATTTGTACGTCATGCATGAAGCGGCAGTTTTCCCCGTATCTCATTCTTTATGGTTCCATAGCTCCTGAGCGATCATAGTTAGGTGGTTGTTAGCTCCTGAGCGATGGCTGTCTTGACAATAAAAGGTATATGGACAGAGTTTGGCTGGAATCGGTTCGGTGGTTTAAGAGGAGATATGGAATACACACAATAATATACGTGTTATATCATGTATGAATTTAGTTAAAGACAAATTTATTGATGACCGAGCGAGGTGGCGCAGTGGTTAGCACACTGGACTCGCATTCGGGAGGACGACGGTTCAATCCCGTCTCCAGCCATCCTGATTTAGGTTTTCCGTGATTTCCCTAAATCGTTTCAGGCAAATGCCGGGCTGGTTCCTTTGAAAGGGCACGGCCGATTTCCTTCCCAATCCTTCCCTAACCCGAGCTTGTGCTCCGTCTCTAATGACCTTGTTGTCGACGGGACGTTAAACACTAACCACCACCACCACAAATTTATTGAGCCACAACTATGAGCCTATGTATTCGTCATCAGTCGCAGAGATCGAATGTCTCAGTCTCGATGAATTTTGGCAGCCAGCACTCACCCCTTTGAAGGAGAGGAACTCCATGCCCCTGGCGACCTGATAGACGAAGGAGGTCAGGTCGCGCGACGTGAGCGCCTTGGAGGGCCCGTGCAGGTTGCCGTAGTGGCGCTCGGCGCGGGAGCTGCGCAGGAAGCTCTGCAGCTTCCCCAGCGCCACGTACTCCATGATGACGAACAGCGGGTCTGAAACAACACAAACTTTTTTGCAGACTTTTTATTCAGAGCAGCAAAAGTCCTCTCTCTGTCTCTCTCTCTCTCTCTCTCTCTCTCTCTCTCTCTTTCCCGGTCCAGTTTCTATCACTCAGATGAACAACACATGTGGAATACGATTAAAAAAACAAAAATAAAAACATGTTTTATCCTTTTTTTCATCCATCTGTGACGCTATTTTATTTGCAGATGAATTCATCGCATTCTGATGCTTTTAGCGAAAGACCAATGAGAATTCACCGAATGTTGTAATGTAAATACATAAAACTGCGACCAATCATTTCTTTGAATATTTATTTATTATTCCACTACATCACTATTTCTAGCATAATGTTCGGTGCTGGCTCTGTGATAAGATGATTGAACACGCTTTAATGTATCGCCGTGATTATTATTTATCTGTCGATATGAATGCAAAATTTAGTTTTTTACTTACTGCGACAGTATGTGCGGCTTTTATCGTTAGTGTCCATCTGCAACGAGGTAACACGAAAGCGCACTGTTGGCGTGAAGTATGAATGAATGAAGTCACGTGGTCTGTTTATCGTTACGTGTTCTCCACTTTTGGAATATTACGTAATGACCAAAAGTCAAAGGGGTTTCCGTCTGGCTTATTCTCTTATACAGCTGGCCAGCAGTTCCTTATTTCGCCTGGCAGCCATACAAGGGTTGCGCAGGTACAGTTTGATAATGGGGCTGCCACTTCACGATCTTCCCGCCGGCCTGATTTTTATGTAAGATGTGTAACGATACAACAGCTCAAATAACTGGAGCGAACTAACAGAGGATGTTAACAGTTCGACAAGGCTACAACCTTTCACCATTCGCCCTTGCAATGGAAAATGAAGCTGTCGGAAAAACGCACTAAGGACAAAAATGTTAACAGAACAGATCACCATACAGCAAGTAGATAGAAATTTGTCTAGAGACAATGGTAACATACTGGAGACCTAAAGTTGACAAATTCAGTAATCTAAACGACACCATTAGAAGATTTCTCCAAAATAAAGAAAGAACAGAAACTTATATTAAATTTCATAATTATGTCGGTACCAGGGAATGAATTTTGATAATGAAAAACACGATAAAATAAGATTACAAGCCAATGAAACGAAAATCCGTAAGAGCATAACACAATACATGAAGATAGTTTATGAAAGAAGGAAATATTTTAGGAAGGCATTAAAAATTGATGCAAATGAAGAAGCTGAAGAAACTAAAAAAACGTAAATGCTCTCAGTTGCGAATGGAAGACTGAAGATTACCAGTACCTTTTTGGTAATACATCCCGCAAGGTAAAAGATGTATTAGACGACCGTAAAAAAAGTTGAAGAATCGAATCTTAAAGGTGGAGCAAGACATAGCGTATGATAGAAGAAAGAAGAAAAGAAGAAGAAAGTTCAGCCACGCTACCAGGTTATCTCAGACAACCACACACTTCAGCATTAGTTCTTCTAAGAAGTTATGTTCGAAACGATCCTACTACAAGGTTCAACAACCACCAAGTAACTGGTGTTAACGGAATGGCTCCAGAAAATCGATAGGAACTTATGGAATGAGCTGTGTAGATGACCGAAGAACATGTTATAGTATTGCTACCATGATAGGATTATTGACTCTGCTTATTAGACATATGCTTGTCGTCTAGCCAATAATTGACTCTCTCATCGTACTAATGTTCAATTTTTTTCAGTATTGCAGCGAAATGGAGCAGTCATTCACGGGAAAATATCAAATCCACGGTTCACGGACAGGCACAGAATAAAAATTATTTCGATTCCATAATAACGAAATGGTTATGGAAGTCGCCATGTTTTCATACAACAGCTTTCGCGTGACAGGGAGACAAAAACAAACAAACAAACAGGGATCTCGTAATAACTTTCCGCGTCTTTACCCCTCTGTAAGCAGTTAGCAGATGGAAGTAGCGATACGTAAATACTTACACAGTGCCAGTTGCTACCACAAATATTGGCCGCGTCGTGTCCCCTTAAGCAAGCGTACCGGCAGGGAGGTTCGTTAGCCATACGATCGGTGAAATTACGTCAGCGAACCGACAGTTATTATGCACGCCACGTAATATCAGCAAATCCATGGATCACATACAGTCAGCATAAAGTATTAGCCACTGGAACGCAACAAACCGCATATTCTGTCTTTGTTCGTTATCATGCCCGTAACACATTAACAATTACTAATGCAAAAGCTTATGCAAATTTTAACACATTAGTCAAGAGGACACTGTACCAACAGCCGCAAAGCTTTGTATTCAGTAGAAAAACAAACTCGAAATATCATAATTAATCACGAGGAGAATCAAAAGAAGCGTAACTGGCGTACGTACCTGTTTCGCAACAGTATTGCTAAATTTTCTGTTACACAATATTATTGTTGCAATTAAACAGAAAATGCACAGTACCACGCACAGAAATTACCACCAAATGAAGTCGCGCAATGTTTAAATCAACGGCGAGATATCAGGTGTTACTCGGACACTGCTTCATTCGTCTTTTACGAAGCGCACGTTTCCATTCAGGAGGAACGTTCTCGGAAGCAATCCACAAAACGAAGTGCATTTCTGCTGTCTGTAAGACTGTAAAATGTAAGTTCAGCTTTGTGCAAGTGAGAGAATCTTTATTTATTGGCAGAATGTCTGAGAAAATCTAAGGTATTACGCGATTCTGAAGGACAATAAACTACAAGAAAACTTTGTGTTTATTGTTCATCGCCCTTCCAATTCTGCTACATAATTCCCTTTAGTAATCCTCCCTATCGGTCTCTCCCCTCCCCTTCAAACTGCCAACAATCAGCTCTTTGATATTCTCGATGTATTAAAGGTTTGCAATATACAACTCTTCTGACTGGGTTGACGCGATCACCCGAGATTTTCTTGCATAGTAGAAATTACACCCGATCCATAGTAACATCATGCCTCTAACAGTATGTCCATCTCGCAAGTTTAGTTTTGATCTAGTCGATAAGCACTGCGAACAAAGCTAAAACCAAACGTTTTCGCATGGCAGAAGGTGCTAATATCATAGATTTTCTGGCCTATTGTATTCCCGTACCGACCGAAAGGAAAATGACATTTTATATGCTTCTGTACGTGCCTGAATCTCTCTCATGGTCGCTTCATAATTGTTGCATACTGTTCTTCGAATACAGATTCTCTAAATTTGCTCAACAGAATTTCGCGAGAACTACTTAGTCTTTTTTCAAAGGATCCCTTTTTCAATTCTGCAAGCATTTATATTATACTTTTCTATGGGATATACCGATCTGTTTCGATCCTAATTTCACTGTTTCAAATGGCTCTGAGTACTATGGGACTTAACAACTGTGGTCATCAGTCCCCTAGAACTTAGAACTACTTAAACCTAACTAATCTAAGGACATCACACACATCCATGCCCTAGGCAAGATTCGAACCTGCGACCGTAGCGGTCACGTGGTTCCAGACTGAAGTGCCTAGAACCGCACGGCCACACCGGCCGGCCTTTAATTTCATTCCATGCCTGTTCTCATGCTTGCTTGATATGAACCTCAACACTGGAACAGAATTCTAGAACTGTCCCACTGTCCTCTTATAGATACTAAGTTCTCTTAAGTAAGGATGGGTGTTGTACTTCGATGATAGTGTTCCTAGGAACACATGACGTATATCGGCCTGTATTTCAATCTAATTGGAGATTTTAGAATCACATGAAGGAATACCTACCAGAAATTGCCATAAGAAGTTTCCGAAATTTTCTACTGTTTTTTGTTGTTGGGAGATAAGACGTTGTGTTTCGTGCAGCACTGGTAAATATTCTGAGTTCTACACACATACATATTAAATCTATTTTGAAGACAGTTTTAACACTTTAGTTAGAGAGTTCTTTGGTTAGTTATTGTTGTTGTGGTCTTCAGTGCTGAGACTGGTTTGATGCAGCTCTCCATGCTACTCTATCCTGTGCAAGCTTCTTCATCTCCCAGTACCTACTGCAACCTACATCCTTCTGAATCTGCTTAGTGTATTGATCTCTTGGTCTCCCTCTACGATTTTTACCCTCCACACTGCCCTCCAATGCTAAATTTGTGATCCCTTGATGCCTCAAAACATGTCCTACCAACTGATCCCTTCTTCTAGTCAAGTTGTGCCACAAATTTCTCTCCTGCCCAATCCTATTCAATACCTCCTCATTAGTTACGCGATCTACCCACCTTATCTTCAGCATTCTTCTGTAGCACCACATTTCGAAAGCTTCTACGGTTAGTAACATTCTGTAATTTTTTAAAAACTAGTTATATGACTTGTATTACTTGTGGGTGGTTGTGCACCATCGTGTACCTCGAAAGGAGGTCTTCTGCTATGAAGCATGTGGTGGCTACGAATGAAATGGGTTTCTTTAACCTCTTAACAGTTTTATCTATGGAAATTCGTGTTATAGTCAAATATCTTCCACTTGAAAATATATTTAACTTGTAACTGGTTTTTGATAAGACTTCTGCTCAGTTTGATTAATCACTGGGTATTATTGTGTAGTAGAGTAATAATGTAGTAACTTGGCTATTAAAGACAGTACTGACAAGATATTTTGGACAGCGACACTTGTAAAATTCTGTAGAGTATTTATTCCTAATTACATGATCATGTTATAAGTTTCAACATTTTTTTGTTTCGCTTTTTGCAAAACCTTGCTATTTCGGAGCAATTTTTATAGTTTCAATAATGACTGCAGTACACAAAAAGTGAATCCTATATTTGAAAATGGAATAAGAGAGTATATTATATTTCTAATACAGGGCTGTCTAGTTTCAAGGTACAACGCTCTCCGTCTACAGTTTATCGTCGCCTGTGACACATAATTTAGGTAATGATTTTACAGTTCTTGGCTCAGGTAACATGCTGAAGAAGGTCAGACCAGAAGAAAGAAAGTTCAAAGTTTAGCATCTCATTGACGACGTGTTCACTAAACGAAGCCTGGTAAAAACTTCATACATTATGTAGGGAACATCCGTTGTCCAGTGACATCCGCTACCATTCGTGTTTAACAACTGTTGCATGTCAATTGTAACGTGACCGATTTCAGTCTTCACGAATATCAGGATTACTAAGTGATCCGTTACAGTAGACTGCTGCAGATCACTTTCGACAACAGTTCTGAAGATTATCGTATGGACCAAAAACTTAATGTTATAATTGACGAGCGATCGTTACGTCAAATTAACTGTTTCCATAATTTGCGTAATTGGTGCCACAGATCATCAGTGTTTTTGAAAAACGAAGACGTGCCTGCCGGGAACCTGCTATAACTTTATTGTTTCTCGATGAGTACTTTCGGTAGCACCATCATCATTGTGAAATTAAAAAATTTCCTGGCTGATTAAAACAGTGTACCGTACCGACAATCTAACTCAGGACCTTTGCTCTACCGACTGAGCTACTCAAGCACGACTCAAGACCCAACTTACAGCCTTCATTCTGGATACATACCCCCTCCCTTCGGGCTGTGTCTAAGCTACGTATCCGCAATATCCTTTCTTCCAGAAGTTCTTGCAAATTTCGCACGAGAGCTTCTGAGGCGTTTGGAAGGTCAGGGATGAGATTCTGGTGGAAGTTAAAGCTGCGAAGACGGGTCCTGGAAAGCTCAATCAGTAGAGCTCTTGCTCGCGAAAGGCGACGGTCCCAAGTCCGAATCTCGGCCCAGCACACAATTTTAATCGGCCAAGAAGGTTTGTATCACCGCGTACTCCGCTGCAGATTGAAAAATTCGTTTGTGAAATTGGTGTGTAAAGTTGTTATTCCGAACAACCAGAGGACACGAACCCGACGGTGCAAAAGCAATCTTATGATCACCACAGTAGGAATAATGGTAATGTGTGTCCTCTGTCTCCTTCGCGTTGGCATGCCAGAGTAAGATCTTCATAGTTTACAAACCGCGTCACTACGAATAAAATATTCAAGCTTTCAATGGCTGTGTCTGCCATCTTCTTCAGGAATAAAAAGCACTGACTCCTGGAGCTGGCACGACATATAGGCGCGGCAGCAGCGTCTGGAATCCTCCAGAGACAGCCGAAATGATGCAGGCGTGGAATGGCGTCGTAGCATCTTCGGTCTACCCGACACCCCCGGGATAACAAGGCCGTCCAGCAGTGTTAGTGACGTCACACTAAAAGGCCCATAGCCGACGCAGCAGTCCACGGACACCTCCGTACAGACGCGCCTGATGCTAACCATCTTCTGTCCGTCATACAGAAAGGAGTGAACTATAATTCGAACCAAAGACCAAATTATATATATTCTTGTAAACAGCATAAAGGTTCATAACGAAATACCGATTACATATACGGGCAGGAATAAGTTTAATCGATTGAGGAACTTTGCCACTATTTTATAATTGTCAGAAGACTATTTAGCTTTAAAACTCGCATACAGGTGGTGACAAATGCCAACTGACAGCAGGACTTAACATTTTGAAGTTATTACACTGAAAGTAAATTATCTTAAACACTGTCATACATAGCAAAACCCTCACAACTTTCGTTTACAATAAGGTAACAAGAGTTCGCTTTATCTCATAAAACACATGACTATTGTGAATTTACTCATATGTTCATGGTGACAGCTCTTTTCAAGAATTTTTACAAGTGTATCCCAAGTAATAAAGAATGGAAACAAAAGATAGATACCAAATATTCTTCTTTTAACATAGACATCACTGAACACAAGATTCTGTCTTGCACTGTGATACTAAGGGACTGCTCTTTCCTTTAAGAAAAGCCTGACAATTTGAAGTTCACTCTGCTATTGAGGATACACTTCTTGAAACAATATTAAAAATGTTATGACAGGTAAGGAAATGAAAAACAACCAAGTGCATTACATGTAAGAATGTGAGCAAAAGGCTGAGGCTCTCTTTACTTACCATTTTCAATCTCTCTACAGCTTTTCCACGTAGAAATCACCAACTGCAAGTCTCATTATTGCTGTCTGTTACTAACAAAGTGCTTTTCTATTTAGGAAACCTGACAATTTGCTGTTCATTCAGGTACTGAAGATAAACACTTTTCAGAGGAGTTCTAGAACCTATTCCTGCCCGTATATGTAATCGGTATTTCGTTATGAACCTTTATGCTGTTTACAAGAATATATATAATTTGGTCTTTGGTTCGAATTATAGTTCGCTCCTTTCTGTATGACGGACAGAAGATGGTTAGCATCAGGCGCGTCTGTACGGAGGTGTCCGTGGACTGCTGCGTCGGCTGTGGGCCGCTTAGTGTGACGTCACTAACACTGCTGGACGGCCTTGTTATCCCGGGGGTGTCGGTCTACCGCGGCACCGAGGCCTACGAGAAGGACAGGTCTTGGCGCGTTCGTCACGAAGGTGGGCCGAGCTCCGTTACTCGCTCGCTCGCTCAGCTCAGCAAACAAACTGCGTTTCTACACATTTTAACTCGTAGCTGGGTGTCTATGTACAGACAAGAATTGCATCTTGTACTGGAATGCACTATTAAGGAGTTTCATTGTTTAGGAGTCCCACTACGATAGGAAGTCCATAGGTCTATTAAGAATTTGCTACCCATGTACTGGGATACAATACAGTTAAAATCATTCCAGAATGATTACCAGTTGCATAAGGCACCACATCTTGTATGAAATGAAAACTGTTACGCAGAAAAAAGTAAATGACATAAAAAAGCTTTACACCATTTATGTCGATACCTAATACAGGTCCCACCAACATTCAAGAAAGGAAATTGGAATAACCCACTGAATTACAGACCCCTATCACTGACCTCAATTTGCAGTAGGATTTTGGAGCATATACTGTACTCTAACATTATGAATCACCTTGAGGAAAATGACTTATTGATACATAACCAACACCGATTCAGAAAATATCGTTCTTGTGCAACACAGCTAGCTCTTTATTCCCATGAAGTAATGAGTGCTGTCGACAAGGGATCTTAGGTCGATTCCATATTCCTAGCTTTTCAGAAGGCTTTTGATACTGTTCCTCTCAAGCCACTATTAATCAAATTGCGTGCATATGGAGTATCGTCTCAGTTGTGTGACTGGATTTGTGATTTTCTCTCTGAGAGATCACAGTTCGTAGTGATAGACGGTAAATCATCGAGTAGAACAGAAGTGATATCTGGCGTTCCGCAACGTAGTGTCATAGGCCCTCTGCTGTTCCTGATTTACATAAATAATCTAAGTGATAATCTGAGCAGCCCCCTTAGATTGTTTGCAGATGACGCTGTAATTTACCGTCTAGTAAAATCATCCGACGATCAATTCCAATTACAAAATGATCTAGAGAGAATTTCTGTATGGTGCGAAAAGTGGCAATTGGCACTAAACAAAGAAAAGTGCGACGTCATTCACATGAGTACTAAAAGAAATCCGATAAACCGCACAAATCTAAGGGCTGTCAGTTCGAATAAATACCTAGGAATTACAAGTATGAGCAACTTAAATTAGAAAGACCACATAGATAATATTGTGGGGAAGGCGAAACAAAGACTGCGCTCTGTTGGCAGAATACTTAGAAGATGCGACAAACCCAGCCTACATTACACTTGCCCGTCCTCTGCTGGAATATTGCTGCGCGGTGTGGGATCCTTACCAGGTAGAATTGAAGGAGGACATCGAAAAAGTGCAAAGAATGGCGGCTCATTTCGTGTTATCGCGCAATGGGGGTGAGAGTGTGCCTGATATGATACGCGAGTTGGGGTGGCAGTCACTGAAACAAAGGCGGTTTTCTTTGCGGCGAGATCTATTTACGAAATTTCAATCACCAACTTTCTCTTCCGAATGCGAAAATATTTTGTTGACACGCACCTACGTAGGGAGAAAGATCATCATAATAAAATAAGACAAATCAGAGCTCGAACGGGAAGATTTAGGTGTTCCTTTTTCCCACGCGCCATTCGAGAGTGGGATGGTGTAGTAGTAGTATGAAAATGGTTCGAAGAACCCTCTGCCAGGCACTTAAGTGTGAATTGCACAGTAACCATGTAGATGTAGATGTTTGTTGTACGACTAGTAGTAGGTCAGACTCCATAATAGCGGATTCCAATAGAAGATGCAGTTTTCGTTAGTACGTACACACCCAGTTACATGTTAACACGTCTGGAAAATCATTTTGTCTGCTGAGTTAATCGAGCAAGCGTAGGCCTACCTTCTAGATGTACGCGCCGCGGCCCGTCTTACTCGCAGGCCTCGCGCTGCACCGAGTGCCGTCAGATGACGCAAGAGGCTTGTGCCACGTTTGAAACTGCCGCTCCCGCCTCCCTACAAGCGTCATCATCGTCTTTGCTCTTGCAAGATATCCAAAGCCCGCCCCGAAGCCCAACAAAGTGTGTAGCCCTGGTCTCTGTTAAAACTGCTGCTGTTTATCCAACTTTCGGCCGCCGTTTCTGTCTCTGCGAAAATTCTTGCGTTTTATCGTAAGGTCGGCCACCTACATTATAAAGTGAGCAGTGGCGGCTGCTGTGTAAGAGCACAAGACCTTGTTATTGGCTATTTTTCTTTGAATGCTGTGAAAGGCACACACATGCTGTAATCTAAAATACACGGCACTAAATCTACCGCGTTGTGCTACATTGCTACTCCTCTAGACCCCGCGAAACGTGACATCAGGATAGCAATCACATCTTCAGTTGTGTACGTTTAAAGGACTTTTTGCACATGCGCAACTGGCATGACGTAATTGTCTTACGGGCCAAATACATAAGGATTTGATGAACAACGTGCAAGGCTTACGGCGTGAACCGCTATACCTTACCATTCAACTACAAGTTTACATCAGTGCCACCAGGTGATAGCATATTGGAGCAGACTTTTATCCCCGTTGGCTTGACATAAATCCTGCTATGCGATAGCACATCCTCACATATGCCAATTCACTCACTATATGGTAAAATTACTTTGGCCTTCATTATATGTCATTGTTATACTGATAGCAAAACTTATTTTGTGGCCTTCTGAATGCGTTATAGTATATTAAGTTTTGGATTTAATCATACAGTAATCCATTTGAGGCGCTGAGAACCGTAAAGACCTGCAGCATCATCGTCGACTATGAGATTGTAGCATTCATACTTGCTTCTGGTATCTGTTGATCTTATGGCGAGTCAGGTTTATCTGTGCTGTAGGCCCACATTGCATACACGAGTATGAACATTCACGAAAAGCTGTCTCCCTGGTTTCTCTGATATCAATTTAAATGTGAGATCGATGGCGGTTTGCAATATGTCCTTACGGTTCTCAGCGCCTCATTCGTATTGTAGTCAAGTGACTATGTTGGCAGGCATTAAACACAACCATTTCCACAAAGGGCAGTGTGTGTTTAGAGTTGGTTGTTTACTGTTCAGGAATCGGCTTGTGTGTGTTGTGTCAACATAATCTCTTTTGAAACTATTTTGAGTCTAAGAGAAAAGGAAAGTTAGCCAAAAAGGAACTAAAGCCTACCAGACCAGAACCGTTCATTAAGAAAGAGACAAAATAGAATAAGCGTGACTACAAGCTAACATATCAAAAAGCGCTTCAGTTGTTGTTTGGATGCAACGTAAAAATGTCTGCTTCTCAGATCGGAAGTTGATTCGTGGAATAACACAGGTGTTAAGAACCTTACAAGTTTGCCCTAAATAATAAAAAAGCACGAAAACTGCCACTTGCGCCAAAATGAGCAACGGAGAGTAGTCAAAGCTTACATATTACTTCTTTCTTGTCCCAAACTGTACTTCATTATGTTCAGGACAACAGAATTACACAAAAACCATTCTTTCTTTTGCCAGACAAGTATACATATTATTATTTGTTCTTACGCATTACTGATATACAGCAGATCTATTACTTTAACATCTAATGTTTACTCATGAACCTTCACCGAAAGTAAACAGCCGAGGTTAGAATAACAGACCCCCCCCCTCCCCGATACACACACACACACACACACACACACACACACACACACACACACACACACCTTTCCACGTATCAAAATCTGAATTAGAAGCACGATAGCAGAAAAATCGTTCTGACCGTCGCAAAGGATAAGCGATTCAATTGGCTCGGCAGCGTTGCATGGAACACAGCTGAATATAAATTCGGCAGTAGCAGCCAGAATACAGACGAAGGCGATAGGTTTGTTTTGTTTTGACGAGACTTCGTTGAGCGTATGAGGTACGCCCTTGACAGTGTAATTTAGAATTCCATCAACATTGCAATTATTGCTGACTTCGTAAGTCTAGGCAGAGGTTGTTAACTCAGTCTCACTCGTGAAAACAGCTAAAATATCATGAGCTACACCGTGGACGCCTATATGGAAAAGACACGAACTACAGCTACTAAACTATTCATACCTGCATTCGACCGACCACAATACTAACTAAATCATAGCAGCAATCAGGCGCGTTCGTGCTTTGTCCAGCTAAATAAAGGTAGCAACACGAACAGTTCTTGTCACGGTTTTCGCAACTGCTAAACAGCGTACAGAGAGAAGTTCTAAAGAAGTTACCTCCACAACCGCACCGTCTGGTAACTGGATGAAGTGTTAAATGTATACAGACACTTCATCACCGAAGCAAGATATCGAAGTATATCACTTTTTCGAAAAAAAATCTATTTGCAAGTCATTGGGACAGTCAAAATGATCATATGAATTACTTATTCCATCAACTTTGCGATACATTGTAGCTGCAGTTTACCATAAACATATTGTCTTCCGCCTGAGTGGTACTGTAGCATTGAAACGTAGAACTTTGGCGTGTTCTGATTGGTTGACTGCTGCCTACAACACAGTACGAGGAGCTATCTATGATCGTGGGGCATGTGACCAGCGCGTCGCCAATTCCTCCAGCAGTTACTGTAAGTAGATAGATCTTGGCGATGGAGACACCGGGAATCGAACATGGGTCCGAACCCAGGAACGCTAACCATTCGGCTACGGAGCATTGTCTCAGATAATCCTTAATCAGACATGGCATGTACGTTGTTCCATCATTCATATTAGTAGTTCAGCATCGTTTATTTTAAATGGCCACTGTGATTATTTTCTGAGTAGAACCGTCTTTTTCTACTTTTTTTTTATTTTTTTATACTACGTTTTGCCAACTGCTATCATCAAACATGGAAAAGCTTAGAACTTGCAGAACAAGTGACACTCCTATCAGCTGTGCTTTGCCAGTTCTAAGCTTGGTGACGTCTTAATTTTTGACAGCATTTCTCGTGGAGAACAGTGGTCTGCCAGAAAGCAGTTTAAGAATGAGCACCAACAGTCTCGACCGCAAAAAACAATTTCGGTCAGTTTTTGATCATCATCCGACCTCATACCATGATGGTAGGCGGTGGTGGTGAATGGAGCGGCTGTTATAGCCCCACGAACGTCAACTGAGTAGTTTTGATATTTAGCGAAAATGCTTTTTGAATGTTATAATCATTCAGGATAACAACAATTCGAACCATCCGGAATGAAGTTTTCACTCTGCAGCGGAGTGTGCGCTGACATAAACTTCCTGCCAGATTAAAAATGTTGCTGGACCAAGAATCGAATTTGGGACTCTTGCCTTTCGCGGTAGAGTGCTCTATCGACTGAGCTACCTAAGCACAGCTAACGACCGGTCCTCACAGCTTTACTTTCGGCAGTACCTCGACTCCTATCTTCCAAACCTCGCAAAAGCTCTCCTCCGAACCTTGCAGAACTAGCGCTCCTAGAAGACAGGATGTTGCGGAGATATGGCTTAGCCATAGCCTGGTAGGAGAAGAGATACTGGCGGAAGTAAAGCTGGGAGGACGGGTGGTGAGTCGTGCTTGGGAAGTTCGGTCTGTGCCGGCGCAGTAGCTCAGCGTGCCCTCTGTAAAAAACACGGAGTGAACGAACCAACGATGAAACTTGAACGGGCATCATGGGACGTCCTCCCAGAACAAATGCAACGAACAATAACGAACAAAATCAGACCAGCAAAAAAAAAAAAAAGGTTGGTAGAGCACTTGGCCGTGAAAGACAAAGGTCCCGAGTTCGAGTCTCGGTCCGGCATACAGTTTTAATCTGCCAGGAAGTTTCAAATCCACACCGTATTTTTAATAAAGGAAAACAGCCTGTTAGTACTTCAGAGATAGCCCGTTCATGACGACGCGTTACTCCGTCAAGCTATGCTACCTAGGTGACACGAGGAACCGGTGGTATACCCAGGAGGTCACCATGCATGAATAGTACTATCACAACATGAGAGCTGGTACTCAGTTTTTCATTTCCGCCTGCTGCTTTCGGTTACACTAAAGCGGTAAGCACTCCAGCTTAATCAGAATAAAATTTATTATAAAATACGGAGATGTGTTATACCAATGATCAAGCTAATCTGTCTTTTAAAATCTCTACTTGCACAGAATCTTTTTTTGCTTTTTAAGGTTACCGAATCCAAAAGTTACAAAAGCAAAGGCCACTATGCAACAGCTGCTTATGAGCCACAGATGCGTAAGAGCCATAAATGAGGTTGTATATGATACAAATCAAAAATATACTTCTAACGATGTGTATAAACACAGCTAGTACTTACTGTCATATTTCACAAACAGAAAACTTCGTGTGTCGTACGGTGTGGCATGTCTACGTTTTGTCCTTGTCAATATGTTACACTGATTAGCTCCAGTGGAATGTTCTATTTTTCCAGCAAATTGTGTTTATGTAGTCTTTTTTGCTAATCGTCATCTTTCAAACTCAGATTATAGACGAGTGAACCTTTAAGGACCTTGATCGGTGGTAGAACAGACAGATCTCCATATTTTGAAAAGTTTCTTATTCGCTTTTATAAGCTCAAGTTGGGTGGGTCCATTTCTAAGTTTAAGTTGAAGAAAAGAAGGCAGTCAACGCTAAATCAACAAGGTACTGCAGCCATAGATTTCGACTATAACATAATCATCATCGGTGCATTACGAAAGAGTCATACAGTTCCCTAAGTGTCAGAGCACAGCACATGACAAATTGAAACTAGTGATTACATAAAAGTTTTGTCTGAGATGTAAAGGGTAGTATCGTTTTGTCGTATACTCTGGGACCTATATGACTCTTCAGTAATGCACCTATGATCTCTGTGTTACAGTCGAAATCTATATCTGCAATAAACTGATGTTCTTCCTACAATTTTGGGCGCACAGCATCCAATAGATTTCAACTTAGTTACATTTTAAATTTAGATACGCATTTTCACTTCGTAATCTTTCGTAGTAGGGTCATGAGAGGTCAAGCGAAATCCCGGATTAGAGAAAGATGAAAAGGGAACTGGTTGTGCTCTTTCTAGTTAATCACTGCAGCATTCAAGATAAGTGATTTAGCTAAATCAGGGCAAGCCAAAGTCTGGAGGACAGAATTCGAACCACCATCCATCTGAACACGAGTCCCAGTATCTTAGTACTGCGTCGCCCCACTCTATCGTTTCACTTAGGCCGTTTCGTGTATTTTAAATGGCCAAATCTTGCTTTTGGCTGATACTGAACAGTTACTTCCATCTATCGATGAACAGTGCTTCAGTGAAGTAACGAAGTGTAGTTCAAGTATACATGTATATGAATCTTTGTGTGTGAGTTCAGATTTGTCTTATTTTAGTATGTCATTCCTCCATTCCTAAACAAAATACTTTGACATTCGAAGGACCTAGCTGGTGACTGAAATTTCGTGAAAAAATCTCGCTGCAACGGGAAACCCTTTCGTCTTAATGATTGCCTCCACAGCTCGGTTACCAGATCCGTGACAATCTGTCCCCTCTTCGGGTAATAAAAAACAAGCTGCCCTTCTCTGAGCTTTTCATCTACATCCACATGCTCCAAAAGTCACCACACGGCGCGTGGCGGACGGTACCCTGTATTACTACCGGACATTTCCTTTCCCATTCCACTCGTAAGTCTAGCGAGGGAAAACGACTGACCATGCCCCACCATATTAGCCCTAATTTCTCCTATTTTATCTTCGTTGTCTTTACGCCAAATCTGTGATGGCGGCAGTACAATCGTCCTACAGTCAACTTCAAATGCAAGCTCTTTAAATTTTCTCAATAGTTTTCCTCGAAAAGAGCATCGTCTTCCATCCTAGGAATCCAGTTTGAGTTCCCGAAGCATCTCCGTAATTTCCGAATCGCTTTTATGTCTACCTTTAATCCGACTTGGTAAGGATGCCAAAAACTTCAGCAATACACTAGAATACTCGCACTAGCGCCCTAAATACGGTCTCCCTTACATGTCAACCACACTTTTCTACAATTATACCAATAAACCCAAGACGACCTTTGGCCTTCCCTACTTCATATCACACATGATCGTTTCATTTCTTATCACTTTGCAACGTTACGCCCAGACATTTAAACGAAGTGAGTGTGTCAAGCAGAACGCTACTAATGCTGTATCCAAATATTATGGGTTTGTTCCTTCTACTCATCCACATTGACTTCTACTTCACTAGAGGATTCCCCATCAATTACTACGATCTGTTACCTTTCTGATACAAAATTACGAATTCAGTCGCATAACCGACGCGATACAGACAGGTAATTTGATTAGAAGACGCTTATGAGAAACGGTATCAAATGTCATTTAGAAAATTAAAAATAGGACCCAACGTAAAATCTTCTGTCGATAGCGCTCTTCATTTTATGTGAATAAGGAACCAGTTGTTGTTGTTTCTGAAGGACGGTATTTTGTGTATCCATGCTGGTTGTATGTTAACAAATAATTTTCCACGACGTAATAAAATGGAACACCTACAGCCGTCTTTACGATGTTATTTATTATATGGCTACCAGTTTCGGTACTTCAGTACATCGTAACAATACAGTATATAGAGTGGAAATACGTTATGGTGCACTTTAGACATGTGACAATGGATGTATGTGTTGGCTTTATCAAATGATTACTGTAAATTCACTTACAGAGTATTGTCCTTGATTCTTATTCTGTTTTTAATCTCTCTTTGTAAGGCAAGGTCAGAAAGCTGATGTCGCTATCATTGCTCTTAATGCATACAGGCCAGAAGATGTTGCCCTGAACCACCGAAACTGGTAGCCATGTAATAAATAACATAGTAAGGACAGCTGTAAGTGTTCCATTTTATTATATAAGTGAACGGTCGAAGTCCGTCCAACCGCCTATCAAAAGGATGGACATACAAAAATTTTCTGCGAGGTATTTCATAATGTTTGAACACAGCGTATGTTCGAAAATTTTATACAGCTCGATGTCAATCATGCGCGTTTATAATGCAGCGGACTACATATGTTTTCTTTCTTACGTTTTTCTGTGACCTCTGAATCTTTTCAGTGTTCAGGCGCGAATTTTTGGTCGGGAGAGCGCTGTTGTACGTTACTAGAATGGAGCTATGTCACAGGCATATTCTCGAAGGAACATAATTGGTATATAACTTGGATCGGAAGACTTTAGTGACTTAAGCTGCTTCGCTGTACCTATCTATTTTCTCACGCATTACTCACTTTGTCAGCTGTTCTTGATTCCAGTTGTGGAATTCTTACGACATTTTCTCTCATGAACGAATATATGATGCAACAGTCACTTGTTACCAACATTTTTTATCAGCACGACGTGTTTCGGCAGCATTCTTCGATTTTTCAGGTGCATTTACGGTTACTTTTACATAGTAATTAATGTGAAGTTAGTTTCCTTTGCTGTGTGTGCTAGTGTGGTTATGTGTCGGAAAGGAAGTTTTTACGAAGAGAAGTTGTTGCAATGTGTACATTATGTGGCAAGCATGATTAGTCATTTTGTTAGTGCATTTACTTAAGTTCCTATCGATAAAGCAGAAGTATACAGTGAAGATGAGACATTTGTATCTAGATGTATTTGCATCAGGGCAAATATTAAGTGAGTAGTTAGTAAAGACAATCTTTTTTTATCAATGAAATAGGCGTTCAACATTGGAGAAATTTTTGAAGAAGTTAATATTATTACTTTCAAGTTTATCATTTAGTAACATGTCTCCATGTACTGTATACTACTGTTTTAATTATGAATAACATTTTACCTTGGCTTTTCGGACTCTTTGTATTGATGTAAACAAATTGTCGTGAAAGTGCTAAGTTGTGGTGCAATTGTTACTGTGCTCTGTGTGCCAGATACCGAAGTTACCAACAAACATGTAAGTAAATGCACTAACAGAATGACTTATCATGCTTATCACATAACGGATACACGATTACATACAGGGTATCAGAAAAGACTTTCCCCGATTACATAAATTGATAACTCAGGCTAGACGTAAGATACAAATATGAAACTTGTGTCGAATTGTTTACAACTATCAAAGTTTTTTTTCTGTTCGCAGTACGTAAGTAGTGGATGAGGTGCAGTGCCCAAGAAGCCATGTTAACCAATCAGGAGAAGGCACAGTGTGTCCTGTGGTACCATGAGACACGATCACCAACCACAGTGCACAGACACTTCCAGACAACATTTGGAAGGAATCCACCTGATGTCAAGAGCATTAAAGCCTGGTATGAGAAGTTCAAGAACACAGGATTGGTTGCTGACCTTCCGAGGTCTGGTCGACCAAGAACCTCAGCAGACAGGGTGCAAGCTGTAAGGCAGTCTTTCTGCGAAGTCCGAAAAAATCTGTGCGCAGGGCCTCACGTAAATTACAGATGCCAAAAAGCTCTCTCCTTGACATTTTACACAAACGTTTATTGTTTAGTGCAAACAAAGTGCAAATCGTTCAGGCCTTGTTGCCCAGTGACAGTACACGTCGATATGACTTTGCAGTCGAAATTCTATCACGTATTGAGGACGATGATGGTTATCTTAGACGAATTGCCTTTTCCGACGAAGCGACCTTTTTTGTCAGTGGAGTAGTGAATCGCCATAATGTGCGCATTTGGGGTTCACAACCCCCTGGCGAGGTCATGGAGTCCAAAGCTGAATGTTTGGTGCGCGCTATTGCACGATCGAATTATCGGGCCATTCTTCTTCGCTGAGGCTACCATCCAATCTACATTGTATCTGGACATGTTGCAACGGTACGCTGTTCCTCAGCTGCTTCAGTATCACCCCGATGTCTTGTTTCAGCAAGACGGTGCACCGCCTCATTGGGGTTTGGACGTCCGTGCCTATCTCGATATGACCTTTCCTGGGCGATGGATTGGTCGTGATGGACCAACGGTTTGGTCTCCACGCTTTCCTGACATAACCCCATTAGACTTATTTTTATGGGGTTATGTCAAGGACGAGGTCTACCGAACACATGTACCAGATCTTGAAACCCTGCGGCAACGGATAACCACAGTCGTTGAATCGATCCCTCCAGTGATGTTGGCTAATGTGTGGGCGGAAACTGAATATCGCCTAGGTGTGCTACGTGCTACCAAGTGCGCTCATGTGGAAGTTTACTGATGCGTGAAAGAAACTTTGATAGTTCGTAAACAATTAGACACCAGTTTCATATTTGTATCTTACTTTACTTCTAGCCTGAGTTATCAATTTATGTAATCAGGGAAAGACTTTTCGGACACCCTGTATTTATCTTCCTGAACAGAGGTCTTTTTCGACATATAACCTCACTAGTACACACAGGGAACCCTCTATCCATTATACTTTCAGCCACTTCAAGTCTACTTAATCAAATAAACTTTTTCTCCTTTAAACTAATCTTATTAAAAGATAAACTTTTTCTCCTTTAAACTAATCTTATTAAAAGAGCAGAAAAAAGAACAATTGAGATAAGAATCTCTAGCCTGAAAATGCTAAAATGTAATGTAACAATGTAAAAATAACAATGCACCTAATGACGGCACCAAGCTGCCGAAACGCGTCGTCCTAATAAAATATTACTTAGAAGTGATTGCTGCAGTTCATAAAAATCTTAACAATACCAGGCGTACCGGTATGAAATGAGCGTTAAGATACAAATGTGTCGATAGGGAACATTTGTTGTGAACGAGCCTTAATTTTTTTGTTTGGTTGGCATGACATCTGCCAAAGACATTAGTATACATCAAGTCATGGAAGAAACAACATCATATGTTTTATCGTGTTCACAATATCTATATTTTGTACCAGAAAGTGATCTCAGAAAGCATTTATTTTTTGTTTTCATTTGAAAAAAAAAATGCTAATGAGGCGCATCGAATGCTTGTCGAGGCATATGGTGATCATGCTCTATCAGAAGCAACATGCAAAAGATGGTTTCAACGGTTCAGAAATAATGATTTTGATGTAAGAAATGAAAAACGTGGAAGACCACCAAAAAAGTTCGAAGACGCCGAATTGCAAGCAATATTGGATGGAGATGATACTCTGAGAAAGAACAAATGGCAGCAATGCTAAATGTTTCACAACAAACAATTGCCGACCGTTTGAAAGCTATGGGAAAGATCCAAAAGAGTGGAAAATGGGTGCCACATGAGTTGAATGAAAGACAGATGGAAAACCGAAAAACCATTTGTCAAATTTTGCTTCACAGACATGAAACAAAATCAATTAGCATCGAATTGTTACTGGCGATGAAAAATGGATTTATTTTAAGAATACTAAACGGGAAAAATCATGGGTTAATCCGGGACAACCATCAACATCGACTGCAAAACCAGCTCGATTCGGCAAGAAGACAATGCTCTGTGTTTGGTGGGATCAGAAAGGTGTGGTTTATCATGAGCTTCTAAAACCCGGTGAAACTGTGAATACTAATCGCTACAGACAACAAACGATCAATTTGAATTATGCATTGATCGAAAAAAGACCAGAATGGGCCATTTTTTACACGACAATGCACCTGCACACAAAGCAAAAGTGGTTCAGGATACAATCAAAACACTTGGCTGGGAGCTGCTACCCCACCCGCCGTATTCACCAGTCTTGGCCCCTTCCGACTACCATTTGATTTCGTCAATGGGACACGCATTGACTGAGGAACACTTCGATTGCTACGAAGAAGTCGAAAATCTGGTGTCTGATTGGTTTGCTTCAAAAGACGAACATTTCTATTGGCTTGGTGTCCACAAATTGCCAGAAAGGTGGTCAAAATGTATAGAAATCAATGGTCAGTACTTTGAACAAAATGTTTTTACTATTAATTCAAAATTAGTGTTTCATTTTCACAAAAAAACGCTCATTTCATACCGGTACACCTGGTATAATGGCAGTCCCCTAATAACGTCCATATAACGTGGATAAATTCAAGTTCATATATTTTATCTGTTTAATTACTTTCGGAAAAGCGCATTTAGTAACTGCGCTTCAGTGACGCTTACGAGCTCTCACGACAACAGTGTAGGGATGAGTCGGATAAGACTGGTCTCCCAGCAGAGAGGTGTAAGTTCTAGGCGCTTCAGTCTGGAACCGCGCGACCGCTACGGTCGCAGGTTCGAATCCTGCCTCGGGCATGGATGTGTGTGATGTCCTTAGGTTAGTTAGGTTTAAGTAGTTCTAAGTTCTAGGGGACTGATGACCTCAGATGTTAAGTCCCATAGTGCTCAGAGCCATTTGAACCATTTTTGAACCTACAACAGCCAGCTACCGCCAGATAGCAGATGGCGTGCGCTGGAAGCAACGCCGAGTTTACGGAGTCACGGTCGACGGGGCGGAGGGCGCAGAGGGGAGGGAAGGACAGAAGCGGAGGGCGGACAGAGTGGGATAGGATGAGGTAAGCCGGGAAGGCGCCCTCGCTGTCCGGTCGATGCTCGGCGTGCCTGCGGACCTCGGGCTCGTGTGCGGACAGCCTACGCGGCTGCTGGCTTTAATTAGCTCCCGTCTGCTGACCCACGACCTGCATGCCACGCCACCGCCACGCCGCTTTACTGGCGACAGTGACACTGAGGCCAAGGCGTCAGCCACACCTGACGCGCTTCAGGGGCTCACCCACCCACGCATAAGCCGTTAGCACACGGGCACAGAGCAAAGGAGTTTCCCGTGGCGAAGGACCGAAGAGTATGTGTACGGACCCTCCCCCCCCCCCCCCCCCCCCTACAGCGCCTTGTGCATCACCAGTCGTGCTGCTGTTTCCTGTGTGTTTGCTTGCTTACTCGCCTTTCTATTGGGTTTGCTATCTACATCTACATGGATACTCTGCAAATCACATTCAAGTGTCTGGCAGAGGGTTCATCGAACCACCTTCACAATTCTCTATTATTCCAATCTCTTATAGCGCGCGGAAAGAATGAACACCTCTATCCTTCCGTACGAGCTCTGATTTCCCTTATTTTATCGTGGTGATCATTCCTCCCTATGTAGGTCGGTGTCAACAAAATATTTTCGCATTCGGAGGAGAAAGTCGGTGATTCGAATTTCGTGAGAAGATTCCATCGCAACGAAAAACGGCTTTCTTTTAACGACTTCCAGCCCAAATCCTGTATCATTTCTGTGACGCTCTCTCCCATATTTCGCGATAATACAAAACGTGCTGCCTTTCTTTGAACTTTTTCGATATCTCTGACAGTCCTATCTGGTAAGGATCCCACACCGCACAGCAGTATTTTAAAAGAGGACGGACAAGCGTAGCGTAGGCAGTCTCCTTAGTAGGTCTGTTACATTTTCTAAGTATCCTGCCAATAAAACGCAGTCTTTGGTTAGCCTTCCCCACAACATTATCTATGTGTTCCTTCCAATTTAAGTTGTTCGTAATTGTAATACCTAGGTATTTAGTTGAATTTACGGCTTTTAGATTGCATTGATTTATCGTGTAACCGAAGTTTCAAATGGTTCAAATGGCTCTGAGCACTATGGGACTTAACATCTGTGGTCATCAGTCCCCTAGAACATAGAACTACTTAAACCTAACTAACCTAAGGACATCACACACATCCATGCCCGAGGCAGGATTCGAACCTGCGACCGTAGTAACCGAAGTTTAACGAGTTCCTTTTAGCACTCATGTGGATGACCGCACACTTTTCTTTATTCAGGGTCAACTGCCACTTTTCGCACCATTCATATATTTTATTGTAAATCGTTTTGCATTTTGTCTTCTGATGACTTTATTAGTCGATAAACGACAGCGTCATCTGCAAACAACCGAAGACGGTCGCTCAGATTGCCTCCCCAATCGTTTATATAGATAAGGAACAGCAAAGGGCCTATAACACTACCTCGGGGAACGCCAGAAATCATTTCTGTTTTACTCGATGACTTTCCGTCAATTGCTACGAACTGTGACCTCTCTGACAGGAAATCACAAATCCATTCATGTAACTGAGACGATATTCCATAAGCACACAATTTCAATACGAGCCGCTTGTGTGGTACAGAGTCAAAAGCCTTCCGGAAATCCAGAAATACGGATTCGATCTGAAATCCCTTGTCAATAGCATTCAACACTTCATGTGAATAAAGAGCTAGTTGTGTTTCACAGGAACGATGTTTTCTAAACCAATGTTGACTCTGTGTCAAAAGACAGTTTTCTTCGAGGTAATTCATAATGTTCGAATACGTATGTTCTAAAATCCTGCTACATATCGACGTTAACGATATGGGCTTGTAATTTAGTGGATTACTCATACCACCTTTCTTGAATATTGGTGTGACCTGTGCAACTTTCCAGTTGCATGGGGGCTTGATTATATTTTGATATGCAAATAGTTTTTAATTTTAGTAGCTGACTGTCCGGTTACGTAGTCTCGTAAACGGTTGGCCCTGACTAGTATTTGTACGCAATCTGACTGCATAGAACAACAACAAAGAATGAAATGAAAATTCTCGTTAACACAATTAATTAATTAAGTCCCCAGCAACTATAAAACCTACGAAACCAAAGCACAAGTATAACTGTTCTGTGTGTGGAAGTATGACTCAACGTACACATGTGGCACGGTTCGTCTTCAATAAGACAAGAAATTTCAAATACCATTTATACTGAAGTGATAAAAAAAATTAGAAATACTATAATTGCGCAAGAAAACCAGAATTACACTCTAATACAAGAACACAAGCCAGATGCTTTGTTGACTCAACCTGTAATGACGCATTATTCAGGACATTGGAATAATGAGAAAAAAAAAGAAAAGGAGTTTTGTTACCTTCATATGTATTGACGAAAAGCACTCTGATCATTACAATATCTCCATTAGAACAACATCTGCTGCCTATCCCATCAAACAACTGCATAAAACATGGAACAAGCGCTCTCCACTACGACTTCTAGACAAGAACTTTTCACTACGACATCTCAGCAAGCACTCCTACTACGAGTTCTCGACAAGCACTTTTCACTAGCACATCTCAACAAGCACTGCCTACTACGAGTCCTCGACAAGCACTGCCAGTGGAGGCGGCGGAATAAAACTCTTTGGCGCAATCTCTGGCGCTGTGGCTCAGTGTAGCCACCTTTCACAGTCTTTGGGTACGGATCTTTCGTCGAGCTAACGGTTGTATATGATTGTTAAATACGGAGCTAATGCATCAGCATTCTGCGAAAGGAACATAACTGGTATACAGTCTGGAACAGAAGACTTGCTTTTATTAAGTGATTTAAGTTGCTTCTCTACTCTTAGGATATTTACTTCTACGTTACTCATGTTGGCAGCTGTTCTTGATTCGAATTCCGGAATACTTGCTTCGTCTTCTTTTGTGAAGGCATTTCGGAAGACTGTGTCTAGTAACTCTGCTTTGGCGCACGGTCTTCGATAGTATCTCCATTGGAGGCATTGATTGTTTCTTGCCGCTAACATACTTCACATACGACCAGAATCTCTTTGGATTTTCTGCCAGGTTTCGAGACAACGTTTCGTTGTGGAAACTGTTATAGGCATCTAGATTTGTTAGTTTTCAAGTTAACGGTAACTTTTTCATTTTACAACTGCCGACGGCAGAACGCGAAACTAAACTTTGTTTACGCACAGATAGCACCAAAGGTGTCGGACAATACTCGACAGTTCGCGACTGACGCAGGTGCCTCGGCACTGTATACTCACCTTATAGACATAGCAAGCTACTTCTGCGAATTCTTTGCGTCTGCTGAAATGGACAGTCATCGCACAAATATCCGATATCGAGTAGTACACTCAGTGTTGATAAATAACTTCTGAGGTCATCAGTCCCCTAGAACTTAGAACTACTTAAACCTAACTAACATAAGGACATCACACACACCCATGCCCGAGGCAGGATTCGAACCTATGACGATAGCGGTCGCGCGGTTCCGGACTGTAGCGCCTAGAACCGCTCGGCCACCCCTGCCGACGTAGACGGAGCACAAATGGGGTCAGTGAACGTCGTTTGTGGTAATAAAGAGGGAGTATGAAGGAAGAAAATTTCGAGAGAATGACTCTTTATCTTACACGCATAAATCTCTCTTGTTGTCTATTACTGTCTCTTTCATTTGCCGTAAGGGGTTCGATACACCTAATACAACCGATATCAAGCAATTCGCATCAACGAATTAATTTCGAATTATTTCGCACAGCTGTGGATCGTGAGCAGTGTCTGTTCTTTCAGACATGCAAGTAAGTAAAATGCTGCTATCCTCTTCTCTTGCTGTTCCCACAGTTCACTATTCGCTTCCATACAATGCTGTGCCCCAAACGTATATTGTAAGAAATTTCTTCCTCAAATTAAGGCCACTGTTTGAAACTAGAAAATTCTTTGTGCTAATCTTTTGGTTGTCTTCAATTCACCTGTCAAACGTTACTCTGCTTTCAAGGTAGCAGAATTCCTTCACTTCGCCTACTTCATGGTCCCCAATTTTGATGTTCAGTTTAATACCTTTCTTAAATATCAACCAAGTGTACTGCATACGACACATGACGTCGCGTGATGCAGACATGCTCAGATATTTACGTAGAGAATACGTTAAATGTATTCGCAGTTGCGAAGATGGATAAAGAACACCTGTGTAATGGAATGACAATGAAAATTTTTAGCGGACCAGGACTCGATTCCGGATTTCCCCCTTATAGTGGAAGGTCGCCATACTATTTGGCTACCCGAATACGACTCACGGCCAGACCCAAATTCCCGTATGTCGTTAACCATGTGTCAACAACCTGTACTCGTACATCCATTATTTATATCCCCGTACAGCGGAGACATTTTACTTGAAAGTCGCTAGCTCGGTGTCGGCGACGTAGAGCGAGAACAATTTTTTTTGCTCGCGCAGAGCATGACGTAAGCACTGAGTTGCGTCATATACACTGGCGCTTTGCCAAGGCCACATCCCGTCCGCGCGCGGTCTAGAGCTCCTACCGCGCGCGTACGGGATAAGCCTCTGCCAGTTGCTGCCCAGCGCTCTGTGAGTGTGCATCAGTCTAAGCCGGCTTCAGTCGGCGAGCAGCAGCGCGTGCAACCGCATGTTGTGAGATGCCTCGCTACAGCAGAAGATATCGACGTTCACGTCAAACTGTTTTTACGAAGAGAAGTTGTTGCAATGTGTACATTATGTGGCAAGCATGATTAGTCATTTTGTTAGTGCATTTACTTAAGTTCCTATCGATAAAGCAGAAGTATACAGTGAAGATGAGACATTTGTATCTAGATGTATTTGCATCAGGGCAAATATTAAGTGAGTAGTTAGTAAAGACAATCTTTTTTTATCAATGAAATAGGCGTTCAACATTGGAGAAATTTTTGAAGAAGTTAATATTATTACTTTCAAGTTTATCATTTAGTAACATGTCTCCATGTACTGTATACTACTGTTTTAATTATGAATAACATTTTACCTTGGCTTTTCGGACTCTTTGTATTGATGTAAACAAATTGTCGTGAAAGTGCTAAGTTGTGGTGCAATTGTTACTGTGCTCTGTGTGCCAGATACCGAAGTTACCAACAAACATGTAAGTAAATGCACTAACAGAATGACTTATCATGCTTATCACATAACGGATACACGATTACATACAGGGTATCAGAAAAGACTTTCCCCGATTACATAAATTGATAACTCAGGCTAGACGTAAGATACAAATATGAAACTTGTGTCGAATTGTTTACAACTATCAAAGTTTTTTTTCTGTTCGCAGTACGTAAGTAGTGGATGAGGTGCAGTGCCCAAGAAGCCATGTTAACCAATCAGGAGAAGGCACAGTGTGTCCTGTGGTACCATGAGACACGATCACCAACCACAGTGCACAGACACTTCCAGACAACATTTGGAAGGAATCCACCTGATGTCAAGAGCATTAAAGCCTGGTATGAGAAGTTCAAGAACACAGGATTGGTTGCTGACCTTCCGAGGTCTGGTCGACCAAGAACCTCAGCAGACAGGGTGCAAGCTGTAAGGCAGTCTTTCTGCGAAGTCCGAAAAAATCTGTGCGCAGGGCCTCACGTAAATTACAGATGCCAAAAAGCTCTCTCCTTGACATTTTACACAAACGTTTATTGTTTAGTGCAAACAAAGTGCAAATCGTTCAGGCCTTGTTGCCCAGTGACAGTACACGTCGATATGACTTTGCAGTCGAAATTCTATCACGTATTGAGGACGATGATGGTTATCTTAGACGAATTGCCTTTTCCGACGAAGCGACCTTTTTTGTCAGTGGAGTAGTGAATCGCCATAATGTGCGCATTTGGGGTTCACAACCCCCTGGCGAGGTCATGGAGTCCAAAGCTGAATGTTTGGTGCGCGCTATTGCACGATCGAATTATCGGGCCATTCTTCTTCGCTGAGGCTACCATCCAATCTACATTGTATCTGGACATGTTGCAACGGTACGCTGTTCCTCAGCTGCTTCAGTATCACCCCGATGTCTTGTTTCAGCAAGACGGTGCACCGCCTCATTGGGGTTTGGACGTCCGTGCCTATCTCGATATGACCTTTCCTGGGCGATGGATTGGTCGTGATGGACCAACGGTTTGGTCTCCACGCTTTCCTGACATAACCCCATTAGACTTATTTTTATGGGGTTATGTCAAGGACGAGGTCTACCGAACACATGTACCAGATCTTGAAACCCTGCGGCAACGGATAACCACAGTCGTTGAATCGATCCCTCCAGTGATGTTGGCTAATGTGTGGGCGGAAACTGAATATCGCCTAGGTGTGCTACGTGCTACCAAGTGCGCTCATGTGGAAGTTTACTGATGCGTGAAAGAAACTTTGATAGTTCGTAAACAATTAGACACCAGTTTCATATTTGTATCTTACTTTACTTCTAGCCTGAGTTATCAATTTATGTAATCAGGGAAAGACTTTTCGGACACCCTGTATTTATCTTCCTGAACAGAGGTCTTTTTCGACATATAACCTCACTAGTACACACAGGGAACCCTCTATCCATTATACTTTCAGCCACTTCAAGTCTACTTAATCAAATAAACTTTTTCTCCTTTAAACTAATCTTATTAAAAGATAAACTTTTTCTCCTTTAAACTAATCTTATTAAAAGAGCAGAAAAAAGAACAATTGAGATAAGAATCTCTAGCCTGAAAATGCTAAAATGTAATGTAACAATGTAAAAATAACAATGCACCTAATGACGGCACCAAGCTGCCGAAACGCGTCGTCCTAATAAAATATTACTTAGAAGTGATTGCTGCAGTTCATAAAAATCTTAACAATACCAGGCGTACCGGTATGAAATGAGCGTTAAGATACAAATGTGTCGATAGGGAACATTTGTTGTGAACGAGCCTTAATTTTTTTGTTTGGTTGGCATGACATCTGCCAAAGACATTAGTATACATCAAGTCATGGAAGAAACAACATCATATGTTTTATCGTGTTCACAATATCTATATTTTGTACCAGAAAGTGATCTCAGAAAGCATTTATTTTTTGTTTTCATTTGAAAAAAAAAATGCTAATGAGGCGCATCGAATGCTTGTCGAGGCATATGGTGATCATGCTCTATCAGAAGCAACATGCAAAAGATGGTTTCAACGGTTCAGAAATAATGATTTTGATGTAAGAAATGAAAAACGTGGAAGACCACCAAAAAAGTTCGAAGACGCCGAATTGCAAGCAATATTGGATGGAGATGATACTCTGAGAAAGAACAAATGGCAGCAATGCTAAATGTTTCACAACAAACAATTGCCGACCGTTTGAAAGCTATGGGAAAGATCCAAAAGAGTGGAAAATGGGTGCCACATGAGTTGAATGAAAGACAGATGGAAAACCGAAAAACCATTTGTCAAATTTTGCTTCACAGACATGAAACAAAATCAATTAGCATCGAATTGTTACTGGCGATGAAAAATGGATTTATTTTAAGAATACTAAACGGGAAAAATCATGGGTTAATCCGGGACAACCATCAACATCGACTGCAAAACCAGCTCGATTCGGCAAGAAGACAATGCTCTGTGTTTGGTGGGATCAGAAAGGTGTGGTTTATCATGAGCTTCTAAAACCCGGTGAAACTGTGAATACTAATCGCTACAGACAACAAACGATCAATTTGAATTATGCATTGATCGAAAAAAGACCAGAATGGGCCATTTTTTACACGACAATGCACCTGCACACAAAGCAAAAGTGGTTCAGGATACAATCAAAACACTTGGCTGGGAGCTGCTACCCCACCCGCCGTATTCACCAGTCTTGGCCCCTTCCGACTACCATTTGATTTCGTCAATGGGACACGCATTGACTGAGGAACACTTCGATTGCTACGAAGAAGTCGAAAATCTGGTGTCTGATTGGTTTGCTTCAAAAGACGAACATTTCTATTGGCTTGGTGTCCACAAATTGCCAGAAAGGTGGTCAAAATGTATAGAAATCAATGGTCAGTACTTTGAACAAAATGTTTTTACTATTAATTCAAAATTAGTGTTTCATTTTCACAAAAAAACGCTCATTTCATACCGGTACACCTGGTATAATGGCAGTCCCCTAATAACGTCCATATAACGTGGATAAATTCAAGTTCATATATTTTATCTGTTTAATTACTTTCGGAAAAGCGCATTTAGTAACTGCGCTTCAGTGACGCTTACGAGCTCTCACGACAACAGTGTAGGGATGAGTCGGATAAGACTGGTCTCCCAGCAGAGAGGTGTAAGTTCTAGGCGCTTCAGTCTGGAACCGCGCGACCGCTACGGTCGCAGGTTCGAATCCTGCCTCGGGCATGGATGTGTGTGATGTCCTTAGGTTAGTTAGGTTTAAGTAGTTCTAAGTTCTAGGGGACTGATGACCTCAGATGTTAAGTCCCATAGTGCTCAGAGCCATTTGAACCATTTTTGAACCTACAACAGCCAGCTACCGCCAGATAGCAGATGGCGTGCGCTGGAAGCAACGCCGAGTTTACGGAGTCACGGTCGACGGGGCGGAGGGCGCAGAGGGGAGGGAAGGACAGAAGCGGAGGGCGGACAGAGTGGGATAGGATGAGGTAAGCCGGGAAGGCGCCCTCGCTGTCCGGTCGATGCTCGGCGTGCCTGCGGACCTCGGGCTCGTGTGCGGACAGCCTACGCGGCTGCTGGCTTTAATTAGCTCCCGTCTGCTGACCCACGACCTGCATGCCACGCCACCGCCACGCCGCTTTACTGGCGACAGTGACACTGAGGCCAAGGCGTCAGCCACACCTGACGCGCTTCAGGGGCTCACCCACCCACGCATAAGCCGTTAGCACACGGGCACAGAGCAAAGGAGTTTCCCGTGGCGAAGGACCGAAGAGTATGTGTACGGACCCTCCCCCCCCCCCCCCCCCTACAGCGCCTTGTGCATCACCAGTCGTGCTGCTGTTTCCTGTGTGTTTGCTTGCTTACTCGCCTTTCTATTGGGTTTGCTATCTACATCTACATGGATACTCTGCAAATCACATTCAAGTGTCTGGCAGAGGGTTCATCGAACCACCTTCACAATTCTCTATTATTCCAATCTCTTATAGCGCGCGGAAAGAATGAACACCTCTATCCTTCCGTACGAGCTCTGATTTCCCTTATTTTATCGTGGTGATCATTCCTCCCTATGTAGGTCGGTGTCAACAAAATATTTTCGCATTCGGAGGAGAAAGTCGGTGATTCGAATTTCGTGAGAAGATTCCATCGCAACGAAAAACGGCTTTCTTTTAACGACTTCCAGCCCAAATCCTGTATCATTTCTGTGACGCTCTCTCCCATATTTCGCGATAATACAAAACGTGCTGCCTTTCTTTGAACTTTTTCGATATCTCTGACAGTCCTATCTGGTAAGGATCCCACACCGCACAGCAGTATTTTAAAAGAGGACGGACAAGCGTAGCGTAGGCAGTCTCCTTAGTAGGTCTGTTACATTTTCTAAGTATCCTGCCAATAAAACGCAGTCTTTGGTTAGCCTTCCCCACAACATTATCTATGTGTTCCTTCCAATTTAAGTTGTTCGTAATTGTAATACCTAGGTATTTAGTTGAATTTACGGCTTTTAGATTGCATTGATTTATCGTGTAACCGAAGTTTCAAATGGTTCAAATGGCTCTGAGCACTATGGGACTTAACATCTGTGGTCATCAGTCCCCTAGAACATAGAACTACTTAAACCTAACTAACCTAAGGACATCACACACATCCATGCCCGAGGCAGGATTCGAACCTGCGACCGTAGTAACCGAAGTTTAACGAGTTCCTTTTAGCACTCATGTGGATGACCGCACACTTTTCTTTATTCAGGGTCAACTGCCACTTTTCGCACCATTCATATATTTTATTGTAAATCGTTTTGCATTTTGTCTTCTGATGACTTTATTAGTCGATAAACGACAGCGTCATCTGCAAACAACCGAAGACGGTCGCTCAGATTGCCTCCCCAATCGTTTATATAGATAAGGAACAGCAAAGGGCCTATAACACTACCTCGGGGAACGCCAGAAATCATTTCTGTTTTACTCGATGACTTTCCGTCAATTGCTACGAACTGTGACCTCTCTGACAGGAAATCACAAATCCATTCATGTAACTGAGACGATATTCCATAAGCACACAATTTCAATACGAGCCGCTTGTGTGGTACAGAGTCAAAAGCCTTCCGGAAATCCAGAAATACGGATTCGATCTGAAATCCCTTGTCAATAGCATTCAACACTTCATGTGAATAAAGAGCTAGTTGTGTTTCACAGGAACGATGTTTTCTAAACCAATGTTGACTCTGTGTCAAAAGACAGTTTTCTTCGAGGTAATTCATAATGTTCGAATACGTATGTTCTAAAATCCTGCTACATATCGACGTTAACGATATGGGCTTGTAATTTAGTGGATTACTCATACCACCTTTCTTGAATATTGGTGTGACCTGTGCAACTTTCCAGTTGCATGGGGGCTTGATTATATTTTGATATGCAAATAGTTTTTAATTTTAGTAGCTGACTGTCCGGTTACGTAGTCTCGTAAACGGTTGGCCCTGACTAGTATTTGTACGCAATCTGACTGCATAGAACAACAACAAAGAATGAAATGAAAATTCTCGTTAACACAATTAATTAATTAAGTCCCCAGCAACTATAAAACCTACGAAACCAAAGCACAAGTATAACTGTTCTGTGTGTGGAAGTATGACTCAACGTACACATGTGGCACGGTTCGTCTTCAATAAGACAAGAAATTTCAAATACCATTTATACTGAAGTGATAAAAAAAATTAGAAATACTATAATTGCGCAAGAAAACCAGAATTACACTCTAATACAAGAACACAAGCCAGATGCTTTGTTGACTCAACCTGTAATGACGCATTATTCAGGACATTGGAATAATGAGAAAAAAAAAGAAAAGGAGTTTTGTTACCTTCATATGTATTGACGAAAAGCACTCTGATCATTACAATATCTCCATTAGAACAACATCTGCTGCCTATCCCATCAAACAACTGCATAAAACATGGAACAAGCGCTCTCCACTACGACTTCTAGACAAGAACTTTTCACTACGACATCTCAGCAAGCACTCCTACTACGAGTTCTCGACAAGCACTTTTCACTAGCACATCTCAACAAGCACTGCCTACTACGAGTCCTCGACAAGCACTGCCAGTGGAGGCGGCGGAATAAAACTCTTTGGCGCAATCTCTGGCGCTGTGGCTCAGTGTAGCCACCTTTCACAGTCTTTGGGTACGGATCTTTCGTCGAGCTAACGGTTGTATATGATTGTTAAATACGGAGCTAATGCATCAGCATTCTGCGAAAGGAACATAACTGGTATACAGTCTGGAACAGAAGACTTGCTTTTATTAAGTGATTTAAGTTGCTTCTCTACTCTTAGGATATTTACTTCTACGTTACTCATGTTGGCAGCTGTTCTTGATTCGAATTCCGGAATACTTGCTTCGTCTTCTTTTGTGAAGGCATTTCGGAAGACTGTGTCTAGTAACTCTGCTTTGGCGCACGGTCTTCGATAGTATCTCCATTGGAGGCATTGATTGTTTCTTGCCGCTAACATACTTCACATACGACCAGAATCTCTTTGGATTTTCTGCCAGGTTTCGAGACAACGTTTCGTTGTGGAAACTGTTATAGGCATCTAGATTTGTTAGTTTTCAAGTTAACGGTAACTTTTTCATTTTACAACTGCCGACGGCAGAACGCGAAACTAAACTTTGTTTACGCACAGATAGCACCAAAGGTGTCGGACAATACTCGACAGTTCGCGACTGACGCAGGTGCCTCGGCACTGTATACTCACCTTATAGACATAGCAAGCTACTTCTGCGAATTCTTTGCGTCTGCTGAAATGGACAGTCATCGCACAAATATCCGATATCGAGTAGTACACTCAGTGTTGATAAATAACTTCTGAGGTCATCAGTCCCCTAGAACTTAGAACTACTTAAACCTAACTAACATAAGGACATCACACACACCCATGCCCGAGGCAGGATTCGAACCTATGACGATAGCGGTCGCGCGGTTCCGGACTGTAGCGCCTAGAACCGCTCGGCCACCCCTGCCGACGTAGACGGAGCACAAATGGGGTCAGTGAACGTCGTTTGTGGTAATAAAGAGGGAGTATGAAGGAAGAAAATTTCGAGAGAATGACTCTTTATCTTACACGCATAAATCTCTCTTGTTGTCTATTACTGTCTCTTTCATTTGCCGTAAGGGGTTCGATACACCTAATACAACCGATATCAAGCAATTCGCATCAACGAATTAATTTCGAATTATTTCGCACAGCTGTGGATCGTGAGCAGTGTCTGTTCTTTCAGACATGCAAGTAAGTAAAATGCTGCTATCCTCTTCTCTTGCTGTTCCCACAGTTCACTATTCGCTTCCATACAATGCTGTGCCCCAAACGTATATTGTAAGAAATTTCTTCCTCAAATTAAGGCCACTGTTTGAAACTAGAAAATTCTTTGTGCTAATCTTTTGGTTGTCTTCAATTCACCTGTCAAACGTTACTCTGCTTTCAAGGTAGCAGAATTCCTTCACTTCGCCTACTTCATGGTCCCCAATTTTGATGTTCAGTTTAATACCTTTCTTAAATATCAACCAAGTGTACTGCATACGACACATGACGTCGCGTGATGCAGACATGCTCAGATATTTACGTAGAGAATACGTTAAATGTATTCGCAGTTGCGAAGATGGATAAAGAACACCTGTGTAATGGAATGACAATGAAAATTTTTAGCGGACCAGGACTCGATTCCGGATTTCCCCCTTATAGTGGAAGGTCGCCATACTATTTGGCTACCCGAATACGACTCACGGCCAGACCCAAATTCCCGTATGTCGTTAACCATGTGTCAACAACCTGTACTCGTACATCCATTATTTATATCCCCGTACAGCGGAGACATTTTACTTGAAAGTCGCTAGCTCGGTGTCGGCGGATATATACGATATTGCAGTGCCTGTATTTACCGGAACTGCGGTGCAATGTTCGTTCGGACATGCACCGAGTTTTTCAGAACTACAGTGCATGCATGCATGCCTGTCCGAAGGACCATTGCACCGTAATTCGAAATAACAGAGCCATTGCAATATCTTATTACGTAGATTATGATGACGATGATGATGATGTTTTGTGGGGTGCTCAACATCGTGGTCATCAGCGCCCGTACAAGTTTCCAATCTTTCCATTTCCAGTCTCGCCACGTCTTGAATGATGATGAGATGATCAACACAAACACCCAGTCCCCGGGCGGAGAAAATCCCCAACCCGGCCGCAAATCGAACCCGGGACCCCGTGATCAGAGGCAGCAACTTAATTACATAGAGAAGGCGTCTGGTCTCTACGAGGAAGGCAAAGCTTTCGAAAAACCACGTGGCCAGAAGGGGTTTAAATATACGGTACGTAGGAATCTCGTATCTTTCTCGGATGCTATAGAACCGTGGTTGTCAACCTTGTCCCTACAGCCCACTAGTGGGCTTTCAAGGTTTCATGACGGACGGTAGGGTTTGTAAACATATTTTCATAAAAGTTCCACATAAGTAATTCGGTAAGCAACTATTATTACACGATTTTACTTGCTGTAACTCTGATTTATAATTTTTATGACGCTACTTCCTTACTTTATAAAAAAAATGGTTCAGAGGGCTCTGAGCACTATGGGACTTAACTTCTGAGGTCATCAGTCCCCTAGAACTTAGAACTACTTAAACCTAACTAACCTAAGGACGTCGCACACATCCATGCCCGAGGCAGGATTCGAACCTGCGACCGTAGCGGTCGCGCGGCTCCAGACTGCAGCGCCTAGAACCGCTCGTCCACTCCGGCCGGCCTTACTTTATAAATCACCATTACTGTGGAGCCGGTGGGCAGTTAGAAAATTTTACTATTAGCAGAGATACAAAAATGGGAGTAGGTAAAGAGATGTTGATTGCCAGTGCTCTGTGAGGTTGGGAGATGATGATGCTTGGGTTGTGGGGCGCTCAACGGTGCGGATATCAGCACCCGTATAAAGCCCCAATTTTTAAACAATTCAATTTTTACGCCATCCAATCTAGCCACTGTCACGAATAATGATGATTAGACAACACAAACACCCAGTCCCTGGGCAGAGAAAAATCCCCAACCCGGCCGGGAATCGAACCCGGGAACAAGTGATCGAGGCAGCAACACTAGCCACTAGCCGACGAGCTGCAGACTCTCTGTAAGGTTCGTGGGTCACACAGACCTTCCGTAAAATGAGATATGAACGGAACGGCACAGCCATAAAGAGGCTGGAGTTCTTCAGAGAAAGGTACAGAGGTATCGACATCACGAAATAGTGCGCCCTATTTATTAATTAATTTGCTTCTCAGGATAATCCAAGAATAAATCACAACGTTTTATTTCTGACCCAGGTAAGTGGTTCTGGCGACTGTTTTCGCACGTTGCTTTGCTTCCGCACAAGCTGATGTTCTGTTCGTTGTCTGGTGAAGTTACATTTCCCGGTATGTTAATTAGTGCAGACACTAAAGCAAGTGAGCAAAACTAGTAGTGAAAACTTTACACCTAAATTCCATTTTGTAGAAACGATGGAAAATCCCTTGCCGCCCGAAATGGCCGTGCGTTTCTAGGCGCTGCAGTTTAACTAGTTCTAAGTCCTAGGGGACTAATGACCTCAGAAGTTGAGTCCCATAGTGCTCAGAGCCATTTGAAAATCCCTTGTGGGAGCGGCATATGCAGTTTTTTTTTATTTCTGATAGTTAAGTTAAATGTCAATATTTAATTATGATAAATGGTTCCATATGGTTATATTGCGGGTAACGTCCAGACTTTATTTTCCCGTGACTACTGCGCTCAGTATCTTGTATAATCTTGACTACTTGCTTGTTGCAAAGGCGAGAATGGGAAGCCGAACGCCTGAGGTCAACGTTATTCGTATCTTCTGGCAACTTAATGCTGAACATGACCGTATTTACTAAAGAACATGTGACTTTGTATCACTGAGAATAATAGAACGCCTCACCTCATCCGACCGGTGTGACCGAGCGGTTCTAGGCGCTACAGTCTGGAACCGAGCGACCGCTACGGTGGCAGTTTCGAATCCTGCCTCGAGCATGGATGTGTGTGACGTCCTTAGGTTAGTTAGGTTCAAGCAGTTCTAAGTTCTAAGGGACTGATGACCTCAGCAGTTAAGTCCCATAGCCTCACCTCAGTAGTATGCCCTGCAAGGGGCCTCCCGCCCAATGACACCGAAAGCTCATTTCCATTTACCTCACTAGTAAACACTATCCTCTGTGAATGTCCAAAAGTACAGAAAAGTTTACAAAATTTCATACAATGATGTACGCTGACAGCCTAATGTAACTGACACTGTAGTCATATTTTATCTTTTCAAAGCATAGGCCCTGAAAAGCGAATGATAAAATACACTCCTGGAAATTGAAATAAGAACACCGTGAATTCATTGTCCCAGGAAGGGGAAACTTCATTGACACATTCCTGGGGTCAGATACATCACATGATCACACTGACAGAACCACAGGCACATAGACACAGGCAACAGAGCATGCACAATGTCGGCACTAGTACAGTGTATATCCACCTTTCGCAGCAATGCAGGCTGCTATTCTCCCATGGAGACGATCGTAGAGATGCTGGATGTAGTCCTGTGGAACGGCTTGCCATGCCATTTCCACCTGGCGCCTCAGTTGGACCAGCGTTCGTGCTGGACGTGCAGACCGCGTGAGACGACGCTTCATCCAGTCCCAAACATGCTCAATGGGGGACAGATCCGGAGATCTTGCTGGCCAGGGTAGTTGACTTACACCTTCTAGAGCACGTTGGGTGGCACGGGATACATGCGGACGTGCATTGTCCTGTTGGAACAGCAAGTTCCCTTGCCGGTCTAGGAATGGTAGAACGATGGGTTCGATGACGGTTTGGATGTACCGTGCACTATTCAGTGTCCCCTCGACGATCACCAATGGTGTACGGCCAGTGTAGGAGATCGCTCCCCACACCATGATGCCGGGTGTTGGCCCTGTGTGCCTCGGTCGTATGCAGTCCTGATTGTGGCGCTCACCTGCACGGCGCCAAACACGCATACGACCATCATTGGCACCAAGGCAGAAGCGACTCTCATCGCTGAATACGACACGTCTCCATTCGTCCCTCCATTCACGCCTGTCGCGACACCACTGGAGGCGGGCTGCACGATGTTGGGGCGTGAGCGGAAGACGGCCTAACGGTGTGCGGGACCGTAGCCCAGCTTCATGGAGACGGTTGCGAATGGTCCTCGCCGATACCCCAGGAGCAACAGTGTCCCTAATTTGCTGGGAAGTGGCGGTGCGGTCCCCTACGGCACTGCGCAGTATCCTACGGTCGTGGCGTGCATCCGTGCGTCGCTGCGGTCCGGTCCCAGGTCGACGGGCACGTGCACCTTCCGCCGACCACTGGCGACAACATCGATGTACTGTGGAGACCTCACGCCCCACGTGTTGAGCAATTCGGCGGTACGTCCACCCAGCCTCCCGCATGCCCACTATACGTCCTCGCTCAAAGTCCGTCAACTGCACATACGTTTCACGTCCACGCTGTCGCGGCATGCTACCAGTGTTAAAGACTGCGATGGAGCTCCGTATGCCACGGCAAACTGGCTGAACTGACGGCGGCGGTGCACAAATGCTGCGCAGCTAGCGCCATTCGACGGCCAACACCGCAGTTCCTGGTGTGTCCGCTGTGCCGTGCGTGTGATCATTGCTTGTACAGCCCTCTCGCAGTGTCCGGAGCAAGTATGGTGGGTCTGACACACCGGTGTCAATGTGTTCTTTTTTCCACTTCCAGGAGTGTATAACAGGCATTGGTAACCGTTATTCCGCTTGTTCCTTAGTCACTTTTATTGATGTCGCTAGTTTTAAGCAGCTAGGTAGGTCCCGGAGCGGCGTCAGAAGGGCTTAGTCTCACCGCAAAGCCCTCTGAGATGAGAAACCTCCGAGTAGTCTCTCTGCGATTTCTCTCTCTTTGCAGCTTTGCCAGCAAATCCTGCTCAGTCCGCGCCCGAATATGAAACGGTGAAAGCCACGTGACGCTTCAGGAGCGTGCGCTCCGACTGGAATGAAAGGGCGAATCTCTAGCCCCTCGCACAAGGCCCTATATCCCAAATAACTCTCACATAAAAACTGGAAGCCTCAGAGAATATACTGTGACTATCTGCAATATAATGTACATGGCTGAGTGCTACTAGTGTCCACAAAATGATAGAAACAGGCAAACAGTCTGGAATCGTGGAAAACATACCTTTGTATTATTCATGTCGTATTTCTTGATGCATTAAAATGCAAATGCTGCTATAACCAATGTCTCTGTTCCTCCAGTAGAGGAGAGTAGCTGGTTGCGGCTGCATTCCCAAAACTGCATGGATCGTGGTAACTGTCCTTCGTCACACAAGTAGTTCACACAATTTACACGTTTTCTAACTGCTGATCGACTTACTGGAGTATACATTCACGTGAATAAGTCAGTTTTTTGCACGTTGTTAATAGTTCCTCTGCCTCTCTAGTTCAAGCCCGTTCTTCTACTACAGATTCTAATTATCTTTCTTAACTTTGTCAAATTACTGCCATTGCCGTTAAAGGCTTCCTGGTACTTTTGAATGCGTTGCCGCCTTGCTAATTTTGAAATACCTAGAATCTTCAAGTTTTCTCTGAGCCGAAAATAGTCCAGTGTGTCTTCTTTTGTTTCGTTTCTATACTTTTATATACACGTATTCGGTAGACACGGTACTCTGTAATTTGAAATAAAGTAGTAATGAAAACTGGTCAATAAACCTGAAAATTAGACCAACCAGAATACATCTGACGCAGTTTACTGGTTGATTATATATATACACAGGTATACAGGGTGGTCCATCTGAAGTTTTGGATGGGATTATCTCGAAAACTATACATCGTGTAAAAATAGTGGATAAGACAAGTTCGTAAGGACAAAGGGGGACACCAAATGATACTACACGTGACCTCTAGCCCCCGCCCCCTTGGGTGGGGCGGGGGTAACTGTTAAGTATTAAATGGAAACACCCATTTTTTTATTGCAGATTCGGATTCTAAGTAATTTTTTAAAACATTGACTGATGGCGCTGAAATCGAGAAAAACGTAAAATTGAGATAGACGCATCAAATCGATAAAAAAGTGCACCAATTCTTTCGTTACGTCAAATTAAGCTATTTTTGTACAAAATGTACTGTATCCTACTTTTAGCGTTACCCAGGAACAACGACATGGACGTAGTAGAATGATGCTCCCATGGAGTGCTTCATCAGTGTGAGTCCCCTTGCTTCTCACATGTTGGGGTGCTTCATTAGTGTGAGTCCCCTTGCCTCTCATATATTGGGGTGCTCCATTAGTGTGAGTCCCCTTGCCTCACACAATTTGGGGTGCTTAATTAATGAAATTAGCCACGAAGAAATTGTTCAGAATTATCCCCATTTGCTTCAATGCATAAAGTCAATCGTCTGCGAAAGTTGTTCACAGTTTTGAGCAGCACATCCCACGGTATAGCTGCACAGGCTCTTCGAATGCGTTGCTCCATATCGTTTCTGGTTGGAGGCTGTCTTTCATAACCAATATTTTTTAAATAACACCACAAGAAAAAAATCAGGAGATGTTAAGCCTGGTGAATGTGGAGGCCACTGAGTTGGTCCGCCGCATCCTATCCACCGACCAGGGTACCGTAAATTTAAAACGTTCCGCACATTTTTAGCATAATGGGGAGCTGCTCCGTCCTCTTGGAACCACATTCGTTGCCTAGTTTCTAAATCGACATCTTCCATTAGCACCAACAAATCATCGCGAAGAAGTTGTAAATAAGATTCCTCAGTAACATTTTGGGAAAAAAAAAAAAAAAAAAAATATGGTCCTATCAAGTAACTGTTTAAAATTCCACAGCAGACCATTAACGACCATTTGTGTTGATTGTCAACGAGTCTGTGGCATTGTGATAGACAAGGGACCAATAATGACAATCAAGACGATTTAATTCGCCATTGTTTTTCAATGTGGCTTCATTGGTGAACATAACGTATCTAAAAAAAAACATTGTCACCTTTTATCATTTGCAAGGCCCATTGGCACAAATGCACGCGTATTTGCATATCTTTCGGCGTTAAATGCCTGTGTCAGTGTGATATGATACGCATTATATGGATGTGCTTTCAAAATTCTCAAAACAGTTGATTTCGGTATTCCAGTTTGTCTCTGAATCGCACGACTACTAATTTCGGGATCCAGATGAACACAGGCGACAACAGTAAGGGTATGAGATCATATTCATTGTATCTGCAATGACGAGGTGGACGGTGCATGTATCCATTTCGAGCTCGTTGAGTGCAATTTCGAATATTGTTTTTGCTTGGATGTCGTCTGTTTGGGAAACGATCCGCATACAATTGCGCAGTTGCAGCGTAATTGTTATGGCATTCACCTAAAATTAACATCATATCAACAATCCCTGTAGGAGGATAGGGAGCCATGTTTCGCTAAACAAGAAGTTTTTTCGTCAGTTGATGTTTACGGTTCACAATCTAAAAGTGAAGTGACGTCTGATTTTTTTTTTTCCTTTATTGAATTTCAATTCTCCCCGAAGGGGGCGGGCTGGTAGCAGCTTAGTATGCCGCTCTTCAGCCTACTGACTTTGTTAGAAAGATGAAGAGAATAAATAATAAAAACAGGCGATAAAATCGGAGACTTAAAGAGTAACATGGCGAAAAGAAATCGTGGAACTTAAAACAAAGAACAGAGGGATGATGACGCTAAGAAAATGCATACAAAGCAGACAGGTAAAACAATAGACAGACAATTAAAAAAACACGGCGACAGTCTGGTTGCTGTTCGCAAAAGACATAAAATTCACACCCAGCGACAGCATGGTTTCTGTTCACAACACGAGAAAGACGAACAACACTGAACAGTCACTGGAACACTGCACTAAAAAGTTGGTAAATGTGACATACCACAGCCGAGAGCAGGTGGGGGGAAACTGGACAGATGATGGGAAAATAAAAAAGGGGGGGGAGCTGGGAAAGGAGCTGATGGAGGATGAGGACCCATAAGAGGGGTGGGGGGCACTGGGCAGACGCGACAGGGAATGGGGTAGGCAGAGGAGGGGAATACAAAAGGACTCGGGGGGGGGGGGGGGAGAAGGGAGGTAGGGAGAGGTTTAGTGGGGAGAAAACGGGACGGAAGGGGGGAAGAGGGAGCCCAGGGAAAGGACAAAGGAAAGGAGGGGGAGTGAGGATCAGAGTTGATAGGAGGGATAAATGGAGTGAGAGAGGGCATCATCCGGGAGGGGGAGTTGATGGAAGCCACCTTGGGAAAGGAGATGAAGGGTGCAGAGATGGAGGGTAGGAAGGACACAACGGTGAAGACGTGGCAGGGGGCGGGGATGGGAGAGGAGAGAAGCAACCAGAGGGTGAGGGGGTTCAAGACGGCGGGAGGTGTAGAGGATGCGGATATGTTCGAGGAATAGGAGCAGATGGGGGAAAGGAATGAGATCATAGAGGATCCGCGTGAGGGACGGGAGGCGTATACGGAAGGCGAGACGGAGTGCATGACGCTCAAGGATCTGGAGGGACTTATAGAATTTGGGGGGGGGGGGGGGACAGATATTCAGGCAGGACTGGCATAACAGAGGATGGGATGGATTAAGGATTTGTAGGTGTGGAGGATGGTAGAGGGGTGCAACCCCCATGTCAGGCCAGAGAGGAGTTTGAGGAGTCGGAGGCAGTTGTGGGCTTTGGATTGGATGGAGCGGAGATGAGGGATCCAGGTGAGGTGACGGTCAATGGTGAGGCCAAGGTAGGTGAGGGTGGGGGTGAGGCGGACAGGACAGGCGCAGACAGTAAGGGAGAAATCCAGGAGCCAGAAGGAGCGAGTGGTACAACCTACGATGATTGCCTGGGTCTTGGAAGGGTTTGAGTTTCAGGAGCCACTGGTTACACCATGCAGCAAAAAGGTCAAGGTGATTCTGGAGAAGGCGTTGGGACTGTTGGATGGTAGGAGCGGCGTCTGATTCCATTTCACCAACCTTTATACTGAGCAATAGTTCGCAGTTTGGCCGCGGTAGCGCATAGTCAGGTGAGTAATGCAATTGGTAAGAGTTCCCTAATGAGATTTTAATATCATTCCGTCTCCTTCCATCAAAAACTGTGGCGGGTAGGATACATTTTGTTGAACAAAAAAAAAAAGAACTTAATTTGGCGTAATGAAAGAATTGGTGCACATTTTGTATCGATTTGATGCATCCTTCTCGGATCATTCTAAATAAATCGGAGTTCTTCCCCAATTTTAATTTCTCTCGATTTCAGCGCCATCTGTCAATGGTTTAAAAATATGTTTCATACAAAACTCTATTACTATTTTATAGAGAATCCGAATCTGCAATATAAAATGGGGGTTTCCGTTTAAGATTTAAAAGTTGCCCCCCACCCCACCCAAGGGGACGGGGGCTGGGGGTCATGTGTAGTATCATTTGATGTCCCCCTTTGAGCTTACGAAATTGTATTACCCACTATTTTTATCCGATGTATAGTTTTCGAGATAATCTCATCCGAAACTTCAGATGGACCACCCTGTATATCAAGCTCCATAGTCTTTACTGACGAGAGTTACTAAACCGAAACGTAACGCGCACTTCTGGGTACGTAGAAGCTTCGGCTTTCTCATTCTTGTCCGAATTGTAAACAAAGAACTAAGTTGTTATTAAATTCTTATGATGATTGATCTAGCAAAACAAACAGCATAAACATCTAAGAAAGGAAATAGTTTATCAACAGTATACGTGAAAGTGGTAGATTAAGAACTTCTAGAACTTCGTCCTGCCACGGATGTAACAGAACAGAAACTACAATCCTAATTTTAATGTGTTGTACGACAAATATACCTCAGAATTCGGTAACATTTTAAGCACGTCCCACAAGTGACACAACGATATATACTAAGTTACGGAGATAGCTAAGAATGCTTGCTTTGTCAATGAAGTATTGATCAAAACAAATCTACTGCCTTTAACGCTTCAGCAGAAAATGTAATGTTACCTAAGTTAAAGCTTCACATTTATTAAGCCTCATGTAGGCTACATAACGTTTCCATTTTTAATCGCGATGTAAGAAAAACTATCGTTTCCTATTAAGGTACTAAGAGCCACACAATGAAAAAAATGATGGAGCAGTGAAATACTGGAGGAAAATATTTAAAGTTCCCTCCCGACCGAACTGACTTCGGTTTTCCGTGATTCAGCCAACTGTCGTGGAAGACAATTCATCAACATCGGAGGCGACACAACGGCCTCGCTTTTCTGCTGTATTAGTGCTTGTGATATTACTATACAGAATACTCCATTTGTTTATTTCTTTCATTATCGTTACTGCTTATAAAGAGTTTTTGAAGGTCTTCGAAGACAATGAGAAAAGGTAAACATGGTTGCTGGCGCCACAACGATCTCGCGCGTTATCGAACTAACAGTAACATGCGAGCTCATTGCACTTGGAAATTCCTTATTATCATAAAGGAGCCTATTCTGTTTTTGTTCCGCCATGACTTGAGATTCAGCTGTTTACACATGTGGGCGAAATGTTGTTAGAGAAAATACTTTTCTCGTAGTGAATTACTGGGTCTAGCTAACCACTCGAGCTAAGGGGGATAACTGAGACGTTTCTGTCTTTACGTCTAAGTTGTAGATGTCTATCAAATAAAATGGTTCAAATGGCTCTGAGCCCTAAGAGCCGGCCGAGATGGCCGAGGGGTTCTAGGCGCTACAGTCTGGAACCACGCGACCGCTGCGGTCGCAGGTTCGAATCCTGCCTCGGGCATGGATGTGTGTGATGTCCTTAGGTTAGTTAGGTTTAAGTAGTCTAAGTTCTAGGGGACTGATGACCTGAGAAGGTAAGTCCCATAGTGCTCAGAGCCATTTGAACCATTTGAGCCCTATGGGACTTATGGTCATCATTCCCCTAGAACTTAGAACTACTTAAACCTAACTAACCTAAGGACATCACATAAGACCCAGTCATCACGAGGCAGAGAAAATCCCTGACCCCGCCGGGAATCGAACCCGGGAACCCGGGCGTGGGAAGTGAGAACGCTACCGGACGACCACAAACTGCGGACTAGATGTCTATCGTATTTTTAGTTTGGAATGTGTTTTGTTAATTGAGATGGTGATCTATCGAAATTAAGATGGTTCCTATCATTGTTTACTGTCACCTTCATCTCGCATATGCGTTTTCTTTATCCATTGCTCTACCATTTGAAACATCTGTGCTCGTCTCAGTTTCTGACTCGAACCACGCATTTGCCGTTTGCTCCACTCTATTCTTTCCCAGAAGTCTGATTGTTATTACTAGTGTATTGACGATACTGTCAATCACCTTTGGACAGTGGCGCCACTGCACTTGTAAGTGTTGTCTTGAAGGGCAGAGCTGTAGTGTAGCCAGAATGCGAGGTTCTGTTGTAGTGGTAGTTTGATTCTGAGTAGCCAGAGCCAATGAATACGTCCTTACCAACGTTTTCGTAGGATTGCCCGCTTCATAGTAACATTTACGCCCTGATTGAAAGCCCTATTTTCCAACGTTCTTCTGATACCTTCAAGTTCTTAACATGTTTGAAGGTGTTAAAACGCCCGATTCCCTTTAGATCAGTTTGTCAGCCATCCATTTGTCGTTCCTTAAGGCTGCAATCTGCACCATGTTAATGTCGTCATCGGTCTATCGGCGCAGCTTCGCGCTGGTCAGTCATCACAAGAACAATCACATACGACTGAAACTGTAAATGCTAATTTACGAATCGCTTCATCAACTATGGTCCTGTTGCTAATGAAAACAGTTTAGAATGAACAAAATTAAGCTTATTTCCTTTTAGCAAAACTGTGTGCAACAGTATTGTTGCTAGTTGCTAAGGATAGTGAACGGGGATCATTGCTTTTCACGCTCCATCCCCAACAATCTCTCTCTGTCCGCATCTCGTGGTGTCGCGGTCGCGTTCTCGCTTCCCTAGCACAGGGTCCCGGGTTCGATACCCGGTGGGGTCAGGGATTTTCACCTGCCTTGAGATTACTGGGTGTTAGTGTTGTCCTCATCATTTCATCCTCGTTCATTAAAGTGGCGAGATTGGGCTGAGCAAAGCTTGGGAATTTGTACGGGAGCTGATAATCGCGCATTTAGGGGCCCGCAAACCAAGCATCATCATCCTAACAACCTCTGTATCAATATACACTTATTATCGTAGAAAGAGCTGCACCCAGAAGGACATGACCATGCAGACTGGGTGGATATGTTGTACAGCATCAGCTATAGCGATGATTACTCTTGCACCGTCAACCGGTCGCTTGGGAAGAATGGGTGGGGCCGTGAAGTCGAACTCCGGAAAAACTCCAAACAGCAAAGATCGCTAGTAAAGTATTTATTTAGGCGACCGACTCCAGTAAAACTACGTTACCATCTTTGGATCTTCAACTTAACAATTCATACAAGTTGAAAGACCGAAGACGGTAACATACTCTTAGCGAAATCGGTCATCTAAATAAATACTTTACTAGTGACATCGGCTGTTTCGAGATTTTTCGGAGTTCACTATACTAAAGATCGCACCCAGTCTGGCAATGTCAGAAACATATGACGTGAGAGGGTTCCAAATTGCCGTGGTGGTCAATACGACATTGTTACTGGAGCATCACCTGGGTGCCACACAATGGTTCAAATGGCTCTGAGCACTATGCGACATAACTTCTGAGGTCATCAGTCGCCCAGGACTTAGAACTAATTAAACCTAACTAACCTAAGGACATCACACACATCCATGCCCGAGACAGGATTCGAATCTGCGACCGTAGCGGTCGCTCGGTGCCAGACTGTAGCGTCTAGAACCACACGGCCACTCCGGCGACATGTTCGACAGTATGTTGCTCAGCTAGATGAATTCGAGAGGAGCTTCATCGTGGAGCTGCTGGAGACTGGATTACCGTATCATCGTATTGTGCACCACACCGGTCATAAAGACAGCAGGAGTGCCTTTGTTACGCGGCTATGAATACAGGAAGGTGCGCATCCACGGCGTCTAGATTCTGGACATCCGACACGCACCTCAAGGAGCGAGGACCGACGGATTGTCCACCATACGTAAAGAGATCCAACGGCAACGTTAATGACCATTCAGTAGGCTGCCTCGCCCTTTGTGCAAAGTCCTCTAATCATTAACAGGCGGTTATGTGAAGCGAGGCACACGCCGCATCGCCTTGTGTCGGCAACGATGGACGTGGGGCCCTGTAGACTGGCAGCGGATTATGTCTAGCGACGAGTCCTGCTTCTAGCTTAGAGACAACAACCACTGGGCGCGTGTCTAGAAGCGCCGTGGAGAGCGACACAAATAATAGTTTGTGGTTTCCCATCAGATGTTTCGCCAGTCTAGTGTTATGGCGTGGAGAGCGTTATCCCGTAGTGCTCCGTGACGGCCGGCCTGTACTTGGAGGAGGTACTGAAACTCATGGCTCTGTCATTCCAAATGACCACTTCCGTGCCCTATTCCAGGACAACACTCGTCCTCGTACTGCTAGCACCTCCCGAGCGTGCCTTGCAGCCAGGGCTAGCCGCATGGCCTGGTCTCTCTCTCATCGAGGATGTGTGACCTGTCAATGAGTGTGTCATGAGGACCTCACCTCCACCCACCAGTCTGTGGGATCTGAGAGCTGACGTGCAAGCGACGTGAGATGAGTATCGCAGGACTACGTCTGAGACATGCCGTGGGGGCTGGATCGTCACATTCACAACCAAGGAGTCCCGACACCATCTTACATGTACGTTTTATGGTCATGTAGCGCAATACATGTTGGTCCTTCAAAGCTGAAAGTGTAATCGTTTCGTACCTACCTGCCAATAATCGAAATCCGCCTCGTCCATCTGAGTGCAGTTCTTTTAATGTAATATAGACGAAATTCGGCAGCTGACATCATGTAGTAATAATGCCAGTACGAAAGCAGCTGTATGTATTTCATTCAAACTGTGCAGTAAACCACACAAGACACACTCTAAGACTGGTGTAGAAGGCAGCACACTGCTCACCTTTCTCCGTGCAGCAGCCGAGCAGCCGCACGACGTTAGGGTGTGGCTCCAGCATCTTCATCACCTGCAGCTCCTGGACCAGGTCCGCTCGTTCCTTCTCCGTCGCGTTCTCCTTCAGCGTCTTCACCGCCACCACAGTGGGGCCTTCACGACCTGCAAGGAAATGTTAAAAAGAAGTTTAGGGTTTAACATCCGATCCACGACGACGTTGTTAATGATTGAGCACAAAATAAGATTGCGAGCGGATGGGGATGATAATTCGTTTTTTCTTTCTCCAGAGGGACATTCTGGCATTGGACATACACGATTTAGGGTAACCAAAGTGTATCACACACAGCAGCTGAATATAATTCCCAGATGCACTTGCGAGCCGAAACATAATGACCACCTGCTTAACAGCCTGTTTGCCCGTCTTTGGAACGAAATGCATCACTGATTCGGCTTATCAGGGATCCGACGGTTTGTTGGTAGGATGTGAAGGTATGTGGCATTAGATGTCTACCCACATATCACGTAATGTGCCAAAAATAATCAACCGCTGATTTGTTTACGCAGTGATGGCTCCAGGTAGTGACCCAGAAGTGTTCCATAGGATCTAGATCAGGCGAATTTGGTTTTCGAGACATGACCCTCCTCAAACCACTGTACCACGTTTCTGGCTCCGAGACACGAACAATTATACTGCTGGAAGCGACATCGCATGAAGGGATTGCAGGTAATTCGCATCTGTCAGCGTGTCTTCGATTACTACCATGTAAGCACAGGAGAATGTCTCCCATAGCATAATACTTCTCCCAGCCGAAGATCCGACACATTTCCATAGATCGATGGTCGAATGCCCATGGTCCTCCACCCACTGTAATCGTAACTGACGATATTATTAGGTCAACATGTGAACACGTGGGCGGTCTGTTATGGAGCTCCTTGTTCAACAATGTACGACCTACGATGTGTTCTGAAACACTTGTGCGTGAACCAGCTTTGTGCTCTTTCGGCAGAAATGCCACAGATTACAATCTATCCTACTTTACACAGGAGAGGAGCCTCGGAACCCCACGATCTGTGAAGAGTCGTGGACTTCCAATCATTTAGTGCCTAGTGATAGTTTCACTGTCTTTCTACTTCCTTCCGTAGGTGTCACTCCAGAAGCACATTCGACCAACTTCGCCGTTTTCGAGAGACTCGTTCCCAGGTTCTGCGTAATAATAATCTGTCTCCGTCGAGGTCGCTTATCTCAATGGATTTTCCCGTTTGCAGCCCATATCTGCGGTAGAGTGATCCCCCGTCGTTCACATACTTTCGTTAGCGCGTCCCGTGCTCGCAACGCTAGCAGGTGGCATCCAACGCAGCGGTGGGAAGTGGCTGTAATGTTTTGGCTTGTCAGTACGTGTTATAAATGCGTAAGTGTGTGTGGAGTAAGTCTGTTACTCCTTCACGCTGAAAAGGATGGACGGATTTGGATGAACTTGCTATGGAAAAGCTTACACCTCGAATTAACAGATGGGCTACCTTTTATTCCGGGGAAAAAAAAAAAGATTTTACGTTGTAACGATCGACGTGACTACTTTTCCAGTGGGATGGGTAACGTGACTCAAGTAATCCACGAACGTGAACTAGCAAATAAATGCATTAAGTTTACCGTAGAGATTAGTTTGTAACTGTTTCGACATTTGAAATAAATACATACATAAGTATAGGACGGCAGAAGCATTCCTATGGAATAAAACCATCACTAAGCTCTGCAACAATGTAACGTATGTGCATGAAAATATTTCGCAATACATAGAATGTTTTGGAAGTGCATTGGATTGTGATATTATCGTAATACTTGAATATTGAATTATTTTTTCTCTTTGCATTTCAATTTGCCTCGTTGCACTAAGATTGTGTGACGGCACTAGGTTATGCATCACAGAGTGACGGCACCAGGTTATGCGAGCCACTGTCATCATCGGCAGGGCCAAAGGAGAGACGGTATTGAGACGTAGAATCCCTGTTATCCCAGCTCAAACGCTTGCAGTTGTCTTTGAAAATGGCGTTCTCGATCACTATAAATGTTAAGGACAAACGTTAAAAGTATCAGGTATTCATCTGGCCACACCATGTTTTTCGCACGGTCAACTTCTCTACGTCATCCAGTTCACGTGGCGTATGTTGTTAAGGGCAACAGATGTTCAGCAAACGTGGAATTTTACACGTTTATCCCATTTTTACCTAGCATGTCTTCTTCATATCTTACTTTGATGGGGCAGTCGTTACAAGTAATTTTGTAAACTCCGGATTTAATGCCGAGCTCTTCCCGTGCCCCAATAGTACGAATCACTCTCTGTTTTAAGGTATTGTTTACGGAAAAGGCAACTCTGTAACCGTATTAACCGTATTGTTTCAGAAGAAGTCTCCTTTTTTTATATGATACGTTCCCCAAAAATGGAATAGAAATAAAGTTATTGCCCTCATCACCCTGTTATCTCCTAAGGATGAACATTTTACAGCAGCTTTTTCCTAAAAATTTGGTCAATAAACATAGGGTCGTAGCTATGGATTTTACTAAAGATATTTCTTTTTCTAAACAATCCCGTTCTAAAGGTGTGCTCACGGCAAGATGAACTGCAGAGTGAAAGACGGCAATTTTCTGAGTTTGGGGAAGACAAGAATCTGCTGGGAAATATTATCAGAAAAAGTATTTTTACGAAAAATGTCGAAGCTAATTGTGTTGTCAAATAACTTAAGCTTCAAATCAAGAAAATTGAGTTCTCTCTCATCGTTTTGCATCTCTTTTGAGAAATTCATTTTTTCGTGAAAACTGTTAAAAACATGAAGCATTAGTTGCAGGGCTTGGTAACTTCCTTTAAATATTATGTTATCAACGTAATGAGAATAGAAAGAAATCATATTACCCAACACAGCATTATTTTTGAAAAAATTTCCTTCTAAAGCATTCCACTGCAGGACGTGATTATAGTAAGTGACTAAAAGTTTTTGTGCTGGTAACACTCTGGTAATTTCATCGTTACTTAAAGCTGTAAGAGTTTGTTTTTTTCTTCTATCTTAGTTATGTTGCTAAGTTTTTTCTTAATGAAGGTGTCTTCCTGTTCAGGTGTACTTTTGCTTCTGATGAAGGTATATTTAGATGTACCGAAACCGTGGTCAAGGATTTCAATAAATCTTTATCCTGCAACTGTTAGGCTGTTATCATTTACCGTGAAGATTTTTAACAGCTGCTGCGTCAGCCATGTTTAAAATTTTGAAATATGCACCTGCCCAGGTTTCAAAGGCTGTTTCGAAATATATGGACATCTCAGTTAAAATCTGGAAAACAGGTATGGCTATTGACTTCACTAAACAGTGTGATAGACGCCAGTTGTCACCGAATTACGTGAAGGTATTTATCAATGTGAAAAAGTGCAACAAGGTTCCGTCTACTAAAGCAAAATTGGTACAACAAATTACGAGTGACAGAATCAGTGACCTTTATAAGAAGAAAGATAAATGAAGAAGCTTACTCTTTCTATCTCTTGATAACTAGAACTTTTAAAGATTATTTTAACTTTCATGTGGATAGTTCCGTTTTGTTCGGACTGAGACTATCAGATTCTTAAAAACCCTAATTAAAAAAAAATGAGAAACGAAAAAAGAAACAAACAAACATGGCGACAATGTTCGCTACCCCCAGTTTTCCGATGCAGACCATGCTATCACAAAGCAGGTGACCCAACAGCGAACGCCCGTTTCAAACACGTTTCCCCCACAGGGCCCAGGTATCTCGCCGGACAATGCGCAGCAATACGCATGCTTCAAGTGCAAGAAGCGAATGGATTAGCATATGGACTTGAAATGGGAGACAACAACCAGAAGTGGCTGAATGTATATGGGAAGTGTGATTCTTGAGTTATTTTGATTATATGGGAAGTATTCAGCATAAGCCTCTTTTATTGTGCCTCAACACACACGCGACGTTTCCCAGCATAGCGCAAGAGCTCTGTAGTAAACCGCTCGTCCGATAAAGAGTTGATAGTTTTTCATATAACCTCTCACAGTGCAAGGACATAGCTCAAGACTGAAAAAAAAGTGGGCACCAACACGACTTGATATATAGTTCCTGGTAATTTCTTTCTTTTGCTCGCTTTATTATACAATCTCTTACCTGAAAATAACGATTCTATCGACATCTGCTTGCCGGCGATCACTTGTTTCTGTCAAACTCTCGCACAGGAAGAACAGTATGCTCACCAAGTCGAGACAAAAACGTATCCAAAGCTGAATACTCTCTTTGGTCACTCTACATATGAAACAGCTTATCTACAGCGGCGTTGGCGATATTTCGACCACAATAACACAACTCTTACTTTGTCGGCTCTAGTCGCGTACTGACACTTATCTATAGATGATAAGCGCAGGATACTGGAATTTAATTTTCCCCAATTTTTCGATTGTAAACATGATGCAAAGTTTAGAAGATTTACTGCGTAATCACTACATTCTCGAGCAAAGTTAAGTGTGGGATATAAGAACTTGATAGACATTAGAAGACTCCTAGGAAAGATCCCTGCAGATGAGTTGAAACATCAAGGACTGGAGAAGTTTGAGGAATATGACGCGAACAATTCAGAACATTTTGTCATCCATTTAGGATTTAGTTTCGCGCGTAAATGACTCAATTTTATAGCAATAATTTTATCTTGAAACTCTTCCACTGGTCCGTGTTTGCATACAAAAGCAACAATATCGAAGTGTCTGTCCGCTTTGAAGCAAAACACTTCTGTTATTTGCTTATTTATTTATTTATTCCCAAAATATTTTGAGCGACGGGTATCACTATCATAAGTGGGTTCTTTGGTTCTAAAACATGCAGAAATAACATACCTATAAAACATTATTACATGTGTATCGCTGGTTCCAAATATGGTTTTCTGTGAACAATTTCATAATACCTTTTTTACTATACGTCACATATTTTTCATTTTTATTTATTTATTTATTTTTTGGTCCCGGCATACATCATATCATCTGTAATTTTTTGAGTGGCTGTTAAGAAACAAATACAAAAACATGAACTTATGTATGTCAGCGTTATACAGTTGGGACTGGGGTAGTGTTGTGGATACAGTTTTGATGTGTAACGAGGTGGTTACGTAGTTTGTTATGTACTCAAGTTCGTTGGACGGCTTGCAGCTACTTTTAAACACATAAAAAAATAACTTTCGTACCTTGTTCGATATCCAGAACATTAAGCCGTCTTGCTGCTCACATGTAACGCGATAAATGTATCACATATTGCGAGGTTATGAAACTTGTAGCGGGTTTTCTGACGACTTATATTCCTTATTTATGTCACTTTGTGTGATAAGAGAGTGTTAGTTCTTTTACAGCGGTAAAGAGTGTGTTGTTGCAACACGCACAGACATAAATAAGGAACAAAAGTCGTCAAACTCCCGCTACAATTTTAAAACCCTTCTCGCAATATGCGACACATTTATCGCGACACGCGCGAACAGCAAGATGGCGTTATGTTTTGGGTTACCAACAAGGTGCGAAAGTTATGATTTTGTGTGTCTTAAAGTATCTGCAAGCCGTCTAACAAATGTAAGTACATGACAAACTACGTAACAACCTACTACACACCGAAACTGTATCCACAACACTACCGCAATCCCGATTGTATAACGCTGGCATTCATAAATTCACATTCTTGTATTTGTTTATTAACACTAGCAGATGCATACTGAGAAAAAACGGCCACAAAAAACATAGAAAATGTAAAAAAATCGTAAAACCATTCTGTGGCGTACATTAAATAAGGTATTACGAAATCGTTCTCGGAAAACAATATATTGAATCAAATAGTACACTTATAATTATGTTTACAATGTTTTTAAGTATGTTATTTCTGCATGTTCTAGAATCAAAGAACCCACTGACGACGGTGATATTTGTCGCTGAAACTAATCTTGAAATAAATAAATAAATAAATAACGAAAGTGTTTTGCATCAAGGTGGACCCACAATCCCATATTGTTGACTCAGTTATATCAGAAAAAAATTCTATTTAATGCAGCAAATCTACAGAGAAGAGTTATTGATTCAAACTTGTATTACGAAGAGGAAAACTTCATTCACAAGTTTCTTCGTTCTGAAAAACACCGTCGACCCTTCTATGACTACATATACATCAATAAACGAAAAAGAAATAGTTTTTCGAAACAATGAGTGAAATTGTGTACTCAAAATCGAACGTGCAACAAATTTTAAAGAATATCAGTCCAAGCAGGGAACTAGAGATTTGTGGTAATCTTAAAACCATTAATACAATATGATCACGTCTTAATAAAGCACAATGAAGAATACCTGAAACAGGTTTTTGGGGATCACAGAGCCGGCCGAAGTGGCCGTGCGGTTAAAGGCGCTGCAGTCTGGAACCGCAAGACCGCTACGGTCGCAGGTTCGAATCCTGCCTCGGGCATGGATGTTTGTGGTGTCCTTAGGTTAGTTAGGTTTAACTAGTTCTAAGTTCTAGGGGACTAATGACCTCAGCAGTTGAGTCCCATAGTGCTCAGAGCCATTTTTGGGATCACAGAGGTGTTTCGTTAAGAGTGTGCGAAATGTCTTTCAGAATAGCCGTGTAATTCTGTGGCAGATAATTGAGCAAAAAATATTACTGTACGTAGAATGAATGACAGATTTTCACTCCAATTACAGTAACGGTTCTAATCTGCGGAAAATAACAACATACTTCACCAGGCTTGTCAAAGGCTGGATAGAGTCCAGAAAGACGCCCGTCTCCGTACGGACAATTTAACAGCTTTGTCGGGTCAGGGCACTAGTAATTGGCTGAAGAAATGGAGCACAAAATTGCTGAGTGGTCTGTTCCGTCATCAAAGCATACTTCATATGCAAAGTAACTTTCCTATAGCGAAACAGTCAATAAATCAGCCATCCACGCTGCTACGGCAATAGAGTCAGCGGGTCGCGAAATTTCCGATTCTCCAGTGCAGAACGACCTGCGGCGGACAATATGATGCACGCGGAAACAATATAGACGATCTTTTCGTGTCCGTTTTAACAGTCTGCACGAGAAAGAGTACACAAAATCTGTGACTGACGAAACTGTCCATCATTTTCTTCGTGTGGGAGAAAATAGCTGAATATTCGTGAAAGAAATCTTGAACGTTTCCCAATTCGACTGTTCTTGACAAATATACAGTTGGCACTGTTTCAAATAGTGCAGTTAATGACATAACTTCATGGTTTGTAGAAAATCAGCTAACGCTGAATCACATTAAGACACCAATTTTTGCAGTTTCTAATTCACAATTTAACAAAACCCGACGTTTTAATTACACAGAAAGGGCTTATGATTAGTCAAGCTCAACAGTAATCTACTTTGCTTATCTTCATTCGCTTATGACGTATGGTATTATTTTTGGGGTAACTCTTCCCATTTTCAAAGGATATTTTTGGCTCAGAAACGGGCGGTTCGGGCAATAAGTAAGTTCGCGAATTTCTTGTCGACTTCTGTTCATTGGTCTGGATGTTCTGACATTGGTCTCTTCATATATGTATTCTTTACTGTCGTTTCTTGTTAAAATTATTAGCTAATCCCAAAGAATTAGCAGCTTTCACTCAGTTCATGCTAGGCAGAAATCGAATCTGCATTTGGACCGCACTTCCTTGAGTCTTGCGCAGAAAGGTGTGCCGTATACTGCTGCATCCTTTTTCAGGAAGCGAAGATCAAAGCAGTGATCCAAGCGCTTTCAAATCTAAACTGAAGTTTCCTCATCGGTCATTCCTATTCTGTTGAGGAGTTCCTCGAAAAACTAAGCTTATTCCTGTGTTATATTGTTGATTGCGTTTACATAAACTTATGGCATGTCTTTTTTTGGATTCATGAACATTTTAGTTTACCTGTTATTAAGTTTATGTTGTAATTTCATGTGCTGTCAAGTTCTATGACCTTGGAGATTTGTTACTCAGTTTGGTCCTACGGAACTAGACGTGTAAAATAAAATAAAAAATACCTCTTGAACCATCGGCCAATTTCTGCTTTACAGGTCATTTTCAAACGTAGTCTACAAACAAATAGAACGGAGATATTTGGTTAGTACCTAAATTCGTAACGTTTTTCCATCACAACAGATACACATAACACAAGCATTAGTCTTCAATAATATATTCCCCTTCCCTACTTACAACAGTCTGAAAACTCTGACTTAACTTTTCGATTCTGCGATTGTGTAGATCACGTAGTTCTGAGGCAACCATCTCGTCGACCAATGTTCGTAGCGCATTTTCATCCGGAAAGGACGTTCCTTGTAGGTTGTTCAGTAGGGAGCGGAAAAGGTGAAAACCTTAGGCTGCAAGATGAGGTGAATAACGTGGGCGCGGAATGACTTCCCAAGCCAAATCGCGTATAGTGTTTGTCGGCAGTCTAGCAGAATACAGGCGAACGTTATCGTGGAGTATCATCTCTTCCTAGTTGTTGCTCTTCGATTGCGTCTGCGATACGTCTCAGTTGTTCACAATAAATGTCAGCAGTGATGATTACAAATCGGGGAAGCAATTCGTAGTACAGCATACGGTCTTTGTTCCACCAAATGCCTAACATTTTTGCACGGGCACGGGCAGTTGCCGCTTTGTTTCTGCGCAGCATTCCATTATTTTCCTTGCGTTAGCACACAGAGAGAATTTCTTATCACCAGAAACGGTACGGGATAGGAATGGTCGGTGTTGTTCACTAGGCAATTGATGATAAGCAAGCAGAGCTACACGTATGGCCAGCAGCTGACTTTCGTGATTTTGGGTCAGAGCATGCCGTATCCATACACGAGATTTTTGAACCCTCAGTGTATTCTTTCCACCTATCCTCGCTCTCCTCTGCATTTAACAGTGGAATTCCCGTTGCTCTCATGATGCTACCACTCTTGCTTTTAATTTCACCGAAGGTTGTTTTGACTTTGCTATATGCTGAGTCAGTCAGTCCTTCCGGCAAACTTTTTTTTTTTCGATTTATTCACATTTTTCATGCAGCCATTTCGTCTTAGCTTCCCTGCACTTCCTATTTGTTACATTCCTCATTACTGCACGCAGTAAGCTTTCTGATTTTAATTCTGGTGCTTGCATGTTATGTGCTCGCTTGCTGATAGGCTATATCTGCCGTTTTATAATAGGATAATTGTACAATAGATCGACAGCTGTAATTATATGGATCAAATGGCTCTGAGCACTATGGGACTTAACATCTGAGGTCATCAGTCCCCTAGAACTTAGAACTACTTAAACCTAACTAACCTAAGGACATCACACACATCCATGCCCGAGGCAGGATTCGAACCTGCGACCGCAGCGGTCGCGCGGTTCCATACTGAAGCGCCCAGAACCGCTAGGCCACCAAGGCCGGCGATGTAATTATAGTTTGTCTGTCCGTTGTAAAATAATACTTTTTGTATTTCAGTAACATACAGTGGTGGTATCACGTTGGTGCATAAGTTCGTAGCGTTTTTGCTTTGCAAGTTGGTATTCCTGTTGCTACTGGTTTATTCGTCGATTGTCATTTTTTATTTATAGTCCACTGTTGCTATTTGAATTTACATATCATCATTTTGTCATTTGGAGATAGTGGATATGCAGCAGTATCACGATCGTGGGACGATCATAATTCATATTTGCCAGTTCTCGAGTACACTGACAGGGATCAACGTGTATTAATGCGTTTAAAACGATTCTCATCAAACCCGTAACGTCTTCCTGAGTCTGTCGAGTCACTAGTGTTGAAACGATCCTCCTTAAAACGAGAACAACATTTTCTTGCCGTGCTCTGTTCAATGGCATTTGCCCCATACATGGCGCAAATATATCTTGCTGCTTCAGCAGCTGTCACTCTTCTACTGAACTGAAAAAGAAAAAAAAAAAATGTTACGATTTCTCCACTTGGCACCCCATTTTCTAACGTCCACATACCCACTAACTATCTCCAGATGACAAAATGACGATATGTAAACTCAAATAGCGACAGTGGACTATAAATAAAAAATGACAATCGACTAATAAACACGTAGCAACCGGGATACCAACTTGCAAAGCAAAAACGCTACGAACTTATCCACAAACCTGTTACCATCATTGTACGTTTGTTTTCACCTGCCTCGAGATGGCTGGGTGTTTGTGTTGTCCTCATCATTTCATCTTTATTCATGAACGTGGCGAGACTGGGATGAGCAGACATTGGGAACTTGTACGGGCGCTGATAACCTCGAAGTTGAGCGCCCCACAAACCAATCATCATCATCATCATCATCATCATGGTACGTTTGGCTTACTGACCTACAAAGAGTATTATTTTACAACGGACAACCTTAAATTGTATTTACAGCTGTCGATCTACTGTACAATATCCTATTTTAAAACGGCGGATATAGCCTATCAGCAAGTGAGCACATAACGTGCAAGAATCAAAATTAAAATCAGAAAGCTTATTGCGTGCAATAATGAGGAATGTAATACATAGGAAGTGCAGGGAAGCTAAGACGAAATGGTGGCGTGAAAAATGTGAAGAAATCGGAAGAAATCGAAAGACAAATGATTATCGGAAGGACTGATTCAGCATTTAGCAAAGTCAAAACAACCTTCCGTAAAATTAAAAGCAAGGGTGGTAACTTCATGAGAGCAACGGGAATTCCACTGTTAGATGCAGAGAAGAGAGCGGATAGGTGGAAGGAATACACTGAAGGCCTCGATAAGTGGGAAGATTTGTCTGATGTGATAGAAGAAACAGGAGTCGAGTTAGGGGGTCCAGTATTAGAATCAGAATTTAAGAGGTTTGGAGGACTTACGATCAAATACGGCAGAAGTGATTAATTCAAATAAGGCAGAAGGGATAGATTACATTCCATTAGAATTTCTAAACTCATTAGGGAAAGTGGCAACAAAACGATTATTCACGTTGGTGTGTAGAACGTATGATTCTAGCGACATACTACCTGACTTTCGGAAAAGTATCATCCAGACAATTCCGAAGACTGCAAGACCAGACAAATATGACAATTATCACACAATCTGCTTAACGGCTCATTTATCCAAACTGCTGACAAGGATAATATACTGAAGGAGGCAACTCTGACGTTGCGGTTGAGAATGGAAGCAAGACTAAAGAAAAATCAAGACACATTTATAGGATTTGTCGATCTGGAAAAAGCGTTCGACAATGTAAAATGATCCAAGTGGTTCTAAATTATGATAAAAAGAGGGGTAAGCTATAGAGAGAGACGGATAATATACAATATGTACAAGAGCCAAGAGGGAATAAAGAGTGGACGACCAAGAATGAGCCGCGCGGAGTGTCCGTGCGGTTTGAGGCGCCATGTCACGTACTGCGCGGCCCCTCCCGCCGGAGGTTCGAGTCCTCCCTTGGGCATGGGTGTGTGTGGTGTTCTTAGCATAAGTTAGTTTAAGTGGTGTGTAACTCTAAGAACCGTTCACTCCGCAGTTTGGTCCCTTAGGAATTCACACACATTTGAACATTTGACCACGAATGAAGCGCTCAGATTAAAATATGGTGTAAGGCAGGGATGTAGTCTTTCGCCCATACTGTTCAATTTGTACATAGAAGAAGGAATGATGGAAGTAAAAGAAAAGTTCAGGAGTAGAACTAAAATTCAAGGTGAAGACACGATTCGCTGACGACATTGGTATACTTAGTGAAAGTGAAAAAAAAATACATGATCTACTGAGTGGAATGAACAGTCTAATGAATACAGAATATTACTTGAGAATAAATCGAAGAAAGGCGAAAGTAATGAGAAGTGGCAGAAATGAGAACAGCGAGAAAAAATCAGGATTGATGGTCACAAAGTTGATGAAATTATGGAATTCTGCTACCTAGGCAGTAAAATGACCGATATCGGACGGAGCAAGTACACCAGACGCAGACTAGCATTGGCAAAAAGGCTATTCCTGGCCAAGAGAAGTCTACTACTATCAAAGATAGGCCTTAATTTGAGGAAGAAACTTCTCAGAATGTACGTCTGGAGGGCGGCACTGTTTGTCAGTGAAACTTCAGCAAAAGATAATCGAAGCATTTGAGATGTGGCGCTACAGACGAATATCGAAAATCAGTCGGATTGATAACGTAAGGAATGAGGAGGTTCTGCGCATAATCGGAGAGGAAAGGAATATGTGGAAAACACTGACAAGGATAAGGGACTACACGATAGGACATCTGTCAAACCGTAAGAGAATAACTTCTAGGGTACTAGAGGTAGCTGTACAGAGCAAAAACTGTAAAGGAAGGCAGAGATTGAAATACATCCAGCAAATAATTCAGTACGAAGGTTGCAAGTGCTACTCTGAGATGAAGAGGTTGGCACACGAGGGGAAGTCGCGGTGGGCCGCATCAAACCAGTCAGGAGAGTGGTGACTCAAAAAAGAAAAAAAATGTCATTTTGAATCAGTACGTCGATATACACTGATCAGCCAGAACATTTTGACCACCGATCATTAATATAAACCCGTCCACGCTATAGCAGCGTCACCTGGAAGGGAATGACTGTTAGTTAGACACACGCACGGTGAATGTTGTATCAGTCAGCGTGCTGTCCGGGTGTAGGATGAGTGAAACGCGCAATCTGAGATTGACCGAGGGCAGATTATGATGGCCCAGAGGCTTGGCACGAGCATTTCGGAACGTTAGAGGACTGGTGTGGTGAGTGAGTTCAACACGAGACGAAATCGAGGTGAAGTCACGTCCAGACGTCGTGGGGTTGGGCGGCCACCTCTCATCACAGTTGTCGGACGTTGTAGGCTGGGCAGACTGGTAAAACAGGACAGCCAGCTAACTGTGGAGGAACTAACGTCAGGCTTTAATGCGGGGCAGAGATCAAGTGCGTCTGAACACAGTGCACCCAACACCCCTAACGATGGGCCTCCTCATGTGAGCCGTGCTGCGGCTCGCGTTGGTGCTGTTTGTAGGTTTCCGCCCTCTGTTGGCATGGTTGCGGTTGTTTGTCTTCTTCTCGTCTTGACTGGCGCCACTCGTTTCGCAAGCGTTGCCTGTCCGCTAGTGGCAGCAGCGCCGGTTATCGATGAGTAGTAACCGTTGCCCTATCTTTGGGGCGACGTCGTCGTTTTCCCGTGTCGTGTGAGTGTGGCAGTTTGGTTGATGACTGAGGAGGAGTCAGGTCTGTGCAGTGCGTCAACACGCTGGGACCGCTGGCGGCGCGCATGGACTAGCCAGACGGAAGGGCTGTGGTCACGAGGATGCACTGCCTCGTCGTAAACCAGATCCTGCAGGCTTTAAGATGAGAGCATTTCAATCCAAGTAGAGAAACCTCCAGTGACATGCGTTCGTGTTGCTGCTCATACTGCTCATAGTGTCGCTGAGGCGAAGAGCAGCGAGTGGAGCGCTTGGTGAAAGCGGATCTGATTAGCTTTCTTCGACTTCTTATTACTATTTACTGCGTACAGCTTGCTATAATTTGTTAAGTTCGACCAGCGGTATTTTTCCTTGCCTGGTGACCGCGAACGCCCCAGTTACCGGCCCTGGGGGTTAGTGTTTGAAACAGCAGTGTACATTTCCTCGCCTTGCCGGTGCTGTCCAGTAAGGCATGTAGTTTTGAGAGCTTTGTTGAGTGTAGGTCAGTTGGTGATTCTTCTACTGTGGTGGTAGTGATTCCTTTCTCGTTCCGGGCGCTCTAAGCACAGTATTCTTGGGGCGTAGTGCAGCCCGCCGGTTTCGGCTTTGGCGTATTGTTCCATTCTTGCATTTGGTTTATTGGACGTCAGGTAGCTTCAGCAAGATTGTCTTTAGTCATTCGTCAGACTGCCACTAACCTGAGTTAACATCTTGTGAAGTGAATGCAACTCTTGGCTTCCTATCTCATCGCTCGCGAAAGTGTTTGCTGCCAGACCTTCTCAGAGATCGATTCCTGGAGCACCGTCTGTGATTGGTCATTGTGTTTTATTATTGCATTTTTTATTACCATACCTTGTAATGCTTATATTAAAGTTTATGTATGTCTAGTTAATAGTTCCGGTCGCCTTCTGGAATAAATCTAGCAGTGTAAGGGTTGTGTTACAAAGTTTACATCATCTTATTTCACCGGTTGGTGGTCAGTTGCTTGTTTCTTCTAATTAACCTTTGCTTGTATTTGCTTTTTTACAGCAGGTTTCCAAATTTTTTATATAATTGCCGTTCCTGGCGTGTAAGGCCTTCAGCCGTGATTGTGGTCATTGCTAAGAAAAAAATAATTCAATATTTGTATTTTAGCAGTAAGCCTTAAAACCGTATTTAATGTCATTCCTGGCGTCTGATACCTTCTGCTGTGCTTGTGGCCACTTTTTAATATTTAAATAACTGTAAGTTGTAATTGCAGCGAGTTCTCAAACATTCTCACAGTAGCTCGTTATTTTTTTTACATTATCTGTATCTTTTTTTATGGTGATTTGCTAAATTGTAACGCACTGAAAACACTATTATTTACACAGTTGTTTATTCCTTCATTAATAGCGTGTGGTATTTTTTTATTTATTGTTGAGTCTGGAATTACTGTTCTAAAAATAAATGTGTGTAACTGTAAAGGGGGAAGAACAGTAACTGATTATGACCCTTTCCACAATCGTAGCCGAATCCTGCGTTCCCTTAAATTTTCAGGTCATACCATGCATGTGCCAGTGTTAATACCACGACATCGGCAGCTACGACTGAAACGGGCACGTGATCATCGGCACTGGGCATGGGCGTAGTGGCAGAGAGTCGCATGGTCTGATTAATGCCAGTACCTTCCTCATCATGCCGATGGGAGGGCGCGAATCTGACGTCTTCCGGGGGAACAGCTCCTTGACACCTCTGCTTTGGGACGGAGACAGCCTGGCGGCGGCTCCATTTTGGCACCATGACGGCCAAGGAGTATCGTACACAGGTTGCGAACCACGTACACCCCTTCATGACGATCATTTTTCCCGACGGGAGTGGCATTTTTCAAAAAGATAGTGCACCATGTCACAAGGCTAGGAATGTTATAGAGCGGTTCGAGGAACACAGTGGCGAATTCCAGTTGCTGTGCTGGCCCCAAAACTCACCAGATCTAAACCTGGTGGAACACAACTGGGATGTGACTGGACGTGACATGAGAGTTCATCGCCCCCCTCCCCGGAATTTACGGGAATTAGGCGACTTGTGTGTTCAGATGAAATGCCGGTATGAGGTGCCTTGCCATGGTTCGCGCGGCTCCACCAGTCGGAGGTTCGAGTCCTCCCTCGGGCATGGGTGTGTGTGTGTGTTGTCCTTAGCCTAAGTTACTTTAAGTTAAATTAAGTAGTGTGTAAGCCTAAGGACCTCAGCAGTTAGGTCCCACAGAAACACAACTTCCACATAATTTCTGTTTACGCCAATAAACCATATGTGAAACGGTAACTGGAAATGTAATTATGGTAAGCTAAAGTAGCTATTCTGCTTTCTTACTGCTACGCCCCGATTTTTATTTCCAACAGATCCAACATGGAATACAAAAAATGTGGCTGTGTTCCACTTCGCATACCGACAATTACGTAGCATTTTAAGCGTACTAATTGAAATATAATTACATTTTATACCCAATTTTCCATTCCAGATTTTTTCTCTCTTGAATTCGAAGTGAGTCTTCTTTGTACAAATATTGTCTTTTTGCAACTTTCTCTTACTCCTAACTAACGCTTTCTAGGTATGAGCTCGCTCTCCTCTCAACACAGACGCTAATTTAGCGTAGGTGACAGTAAAATCACAACTTTTCCTCTTCTGAGCTGTGCTTGTTTCACGTGGCAACCAGAGTCGATGCGGAATTCGGTGAAACGGATGAGATAATTTCCATGGAAATAACTTCATCTATTTTCTGCTGTTGCTGACTGGCAGACACAATGTGCAATTGTTGCCTGTAAAGTTTACATTGGAGCATCAGCATTCTCATTCAAAGTCCATTTATTAGCCGACAAGTCACCAGATTACATTACTCATTGGAAATTGACTTTGTTCGGGGTTACACAGTAACCTTCTAGTTGAAAGTAGTTTGCGTTATTGCTTCGCTTCGCAGGCTGGCACAACGAATTGCTGTTGGCGTCGTTTAACTTAATGGGAACGGGAAGGTGATCTGGGGAATTGTGACAACCAAGACAAGAGAACGTTCTTGCAAAATGTTTGGGTATGGTTCAAATGGCTCTGAGCACTATGGGACTCAACATCTATGGTCATCAGTCCCCTAGAACTTAGACCTACTTAAACCTAACTAACCTAAGGACATCACACACACCCATGCCCGAGGCAGGATTCGAACCTGCGACCGTAGCAGTCCCGCGGTTCCGGACTGCAGCGCCAGAACCGCACGGCCACCGCGGCCGGCGTTTGGGTATGAGGAAGCCAGTGGGCAGTGATACGTAAATAAACATAAAGAAAAAGATGATGCCGAAATGAATGTGGTTAGTGTTTCTGAACAAGCAAGAAGAAGAAGACGAAGAAAGTGCTTACTATAACTATTCTATTTAAGACATGCAAAACTTCAGTGTATTGAACACAAATTGGTATGATACACTGCAGTACATAAGGAAATAACAACTGCGAAAACATCACATAGCTTTTGTAGTAGGTTAGAGAAGAAACAGTGAGAACAATACAGTATACAGGGGATTAATTTTTTGTAGCGCTACATTAAAACAGACATCATCTGACCAAGCAAAGCAAAGAGTATGACACACTAGACGGAAGTCCGTCCACTGTCCTTGAGCGCCTGTCAAGCTATTACAGTAATATTCAGGTGAGACTCAATCACGTAAATACCCACGTGTCAGCTTTTCATAAGGAAGAACATCTTAAGCTGGGAGCAAATAAGACAAGTGTCGGACTGCATTCCGCTGACTGGGAGTTACACTTGACAGGGCTCCCACTTTTATAAAGCACCGCATCAATTAAGATTTTGAAGATTTCACACAGAAACACGCGTATACCAGCAAAAGCCCTCCGCTGCTCTTTCGTATTTATACGTGTTCAGTTTTGTACTCTTCATCCCATGCCAAACATGTGGTTCAAATGGTTCAAATGGCTCTGAGCACTATGGGACTTAACATCTATGGTCATCAGTCCCCTAGAACTTAGACCTACTTAAACCTAACTAACCTAAGGACAGCACACAACACCCAGTCATCACGAGGCAGAGAAAATCCCTGACCCCGCCGGGAATCGAACCCGGGAACCCGGGCATGTGGACATAGCCCTTAACTAGACCTGTAGATTGCTGGTAGGTTGCTTAAAACTGCGGTTGACTGTCTACACCAGCTTGCAGGAATACCACACAGTTTTCTCGCAGGGAAACAGCGGCGGTTAAGGTGAGGGCGAGACTGGGCTGTTAAAGAGGTCTACCAACTGCACGAACAATATATTCAGATACTCGAGAATAGAGAAAGCTTCCTCTGAGCGCCACTAGAATAATGTGCTTCCCAGGGAGACCTCGCTGTAATGAAAACTGGATTTTAGACAGACTGAAGACTTGATTGAATAGGTACAAAGCTAGCCAAGAGAGATGTGGCTACATCGGCCCCAGCAATATGAATGAAGAGGCCGGCGGAGAGCAAACCATGAGACACAAACTGCTACGTTTTGATTCGTGCTTTGAAGACGACTTGTTTCAGAAAGTACAGAATGCGTCGGACAGTATTATTAGAACACGTTTGATAAACTTTTCTGTTTTCAGTGCGATATTTAAATGTGAAAAACGGAGAGTCTAACAAGAATATAAAAATAATGATAATATCCACACGATAAAATTTTAAGATTGCATGTAAAGTGAAACAGAATCCAAAATTCGTGTTTTATTTAGACAAAACATGGATTCACACAATTTACACAACGACTAAACAGCTGCAACGTCAAATTTGTGAACATTATCGTGGAATGAAAGTTCCAACCAACATCTAAATGTCACTAACTGTTCAGCGCGTGACAAACATCCGCTTACGCTTCTATCTAGACCTCTTCTTCAGTGCATACGCATGGATTCAGTCGCTCTGGTTGAATTTCGGGATAAACAAATTTCCACAGCAGAGCTTGTAGAACAGCTGAGTAGCAAACAGTGTTCTTCGCATCCCTAGGCATTCCTGTAACATACATTACTGTCGTCGTTGAGTGTGATCGGAACGTAAGGTTACCACCAAAGAGGTTTTTTTTTCGAAATATGACCCGGAGAAACTCGTTGTACGTATTATAGCCGACCGCGGTGGCCGTGCGGTTCTGGCGCTGCAGTCCGGAACTGCGGGACTGCTACGGTCGCAGGTTCGAATCCTCCCTCGGGCATGGATGTGTGTGATGTCCTTAGGTTAGTTAGGTTTAAGTAGTTCTAAGTTCTAGCGGACTTATGGCCTAAGATGTTGAGTCCCATAGTGCTCAGAGCCATTTGAACCATTTTTTTAACGTATTATAGATTTGGTAGACCAGTGTTTAAGCATCTATCGGCTACCTGCTACGCATACTTCGAATTTAACCGGTGAAATGGAATGTGCCAGGTTAACATCAAACGATTAGATGTAGGTACCAGACACACAGCGTGAAACACGCACAAGTGCAGATATTCCTATTAGTGACTGCGACGGTGAACTGATCAACATTACATCAGTATTTACATCATTTGTGGACTACCAATTATAGCTATTACTAGACGTATATGTTTTATGGGTTGAATAGTATCTAGAAGTACATGTTGCACAAGGAAGCTAGTAATGTTCGTTTTCCTCACGGCAACAAGTTAGATATTAAAGAGTGAACACGTGGCTGCAAGATGGATAGTCTGTATTGCAGGGTGTTGTTCACTTTGCGGCTCAGGTATGGCCATGCAGAAAACATTAGGTCGTTAAGTTTTTGATGTATTTGTGGGAACACTGTTTCACACAGAGGAAAATTAACCAACACTCTGATGTATGTAAATATGAAGGCACCACATATTTAAAAAATCTGCACTTGTACCTGTTACACACCGTACATAGCGACGTGCAGAATTTTATCACTTAAAGATTGGCTCTGAGCACTATGGGACTTAACATCTGAGGTCATCAGTCCCCTAGAACTTAGAACTACTTAAACCTAACTAACCTAAGGACATCACACACATCCATGCCCGAGGCAGGACTCGAACCTGCGACCGTAGCGGTCGCGCGGTTCCAGACTGTAGCGCCCAGAACCGCTCGGCCACTACGGCCGGCACTTAAAGATTACTAAAAGTTATACACGGGGTGTTTCCCTGATAATGTTACAGCCTTTCACGGTACAAGGCTGAATTACAGTGCAGCAAATACTGCAACCAGCCACAATTTTTTCTGAAATGATTTGATTATACTATTACTAGTTTCGGGCCTGGGCCCACCGTCAGATGGTAGCGTTCACTTCCTGCAAGTTTTTCATTTGTGTCTTCCTTTAAAGCCCTCCTGTACAGACTATAAGGTAGAGATTTGGATTTATTTTAGAATCCATACTGATCAATGAACTTGACTAATTTTCAGTCTGAGATGTGAAACTCGGCTCCGAGATCGACTAAGTCGAAATTTACAAAGCCGAACGTGCTCTGAGATCTGCCCCCGCGCCTCAGAGGATGCTTAGTGCTATAACTGTTGAGCGTGGAAAGGAGGAAAATTTATAAAATAGATGGACGAGGGTAAAGGGAGTAGAGAGAGAGTTGTCTGTTAGCGCAGATGCAAACCCTCGATTAAAAAAAAAAAAAAAAAAAAACTATTTTTCTGATAATCTTACATCCTCTGACTGACATTTGCTTATTACATTCCGTTGATACCATTTCCGCGTTTTAGGCAGATATAGTATTTGAAAGCTTATTTCTTTGCGAACGACCACGAATACCATATTCACCATAATCACGAGAGATCGTCGCGCGGGGTAGCCGTGTGGTCTCAGGCACCTTGCCACGGTTCGCGCGGCTCCGCCCCGTCGGAGGTTCGACTCCTCCCTTGGGCCTGGGTGTGTGTGTTGTCGTTAGCATAAGTTAGTTTAAGTTACATTATGTAGTGTGTAAGCCTAGGAACCGATGATTCAAATGGTTCAAATGGCTCTAAGCACTATGGGAGTTAACATCTGAGGTCATCAGTCCCCTTGACTTAGAACTACTTAAACCTAACTAACCTAAGGACATCATACACATCCATGCCCGAGGCAGGATTCGAATCTGTGACCGTAGCAGCAGCATGGTGCCGGACTAAAGGGCCTAGAACCGCTCGGCCACAACGGCCGGCGGGGACCGATGACCTCAGCAGTTTGGTCCCATAGACCTTACCACAAATTTCCAGGAGAGATCACGGGAACTGCGTGTACACAGAAAGCAGGACTGCGAACTGCACGGCGTGAAATATCAGTTTGCAAGAATTCATTTCCCTGATATTAGGCCTTTTCGAGGTCCAGCGTGAAGCCTGATGTTTGGCATCAGATAGCTGTGCAGTGCTGTGCACCAGTGGTTCATTGTGCAAATGTGTTACCGCAATTGCTAATTCTCCAGTTACAGATCAACAGAGTAATTCAGCTCATGTGAGGCACACTAGTGCGTATTTCAAACAGCTATACTGAATCTCAGGTAATTACATAACTGCTCAAGCAGAGCCTATGTGTATCTTCTATTACACAGAGCCGCGCGGGATTAGCCTAGCGTTCTAAGGTGCTGCAGTCAAGGACCTGTGCGGCTGGGCTGGTCCCGGCGGAGGTTCGAGTCCTCCCTCGGGCATGGGTGTGTGTGTTTGTCCTTAGGATAATTTAGGTTAAGTAGTGTGTAAGCTTAGGGACTGATGACCTTAGCAGTTAAAGTCCCATAAGATTTCACACACATTTGAACTTTCCTTTTATTACACAGACCAAAATAAACTCGCGATCGTCGAACAGATCAGGTCTATTAAGGAGGCGGTTAGGCTAGGACAAACACGAGCGCCCGCACCCGGTCCTCTCCTAGGAAGTGATCACTCGTGATAATGTGGGATAGTCAGACGTCATTACGTACCGAAAGGGAAGTGGAAACTATTAAGAGGAATGGCAATGTGTTAGGCTCGTCGTAGCCTTAGCGTCGAGTGTACGTGGTAACGACGCAGTGCTTAAAGTGGAGAGGGGCTCTTTTATCGATGATAAGCAGCTTGAACGCTGATTTAGGAAGTTCGAAGCGAATGTCTGATACACCAAAATCAGTTTCCAATACGTCAGAGCAAGATGTCTATACGTTCATTGTCTTGAAACACGTAGTGCGCTTCAAAGCTCTGAGTACAAGTAAATAACAATATTAGGGACGCCGGCCACAGTGACCGAGCCGTTCTAGGCGTTTCAGTCCGGAACCGCGCTGCTACTACGGTCGCAGGTTCGAATCCTGCCTCTGGCATGGATGTGTGTGATGTCCTTAGGTTATAGGTTATTTAGGTTTAAGTAGTTCTAAGTCTAGGGGACTGATGACCTCAGCTGTTAAGTCCCATAGTGCTTAGAGCCATTTGAACCATTTGATATTATGGACACTTAGAAAGCGAAGAGCAGGTAGCAGAGGTGCAAAAACTAAAGTACGTAATGTTGAACGCTGTGACTGAAGTAACCATTCATTACTTGGGTGCAGAGAAGCAATATTACAAGAAATGTAAATTTCATTTTATTGGCATTTCTCGTCAAGGCAACAGTTTTAGAAAATAAATTTGCGGCGAAGCACATTAATGAGCCACCGTGCAACAATGTATCTCCGTGCGGCTTGACATCATCGGCTATAGTATAAGGCTCGTCCACTACAGGTTCTTTTGCGAAGCTGTATTGTTCTTTCCTTCCTCCCCGTCCCCTCCCAAACCCTCCCGGCACCATGAAGCACCGCGGGCGGACCTGTTGCTCACTAAAAGCTCGCGAGCGCGAGACAGCTCGCAGGTGCAGATCGGGACTAGATAACGCCTTATAAAAGAAAGGCCAGAAGTAATTACGACATCTATAAGTGACGTAGCATACTGAAGGTCTGGCCTACAAAATATACACCCTCACACATCAGACCGAAATAACGTTAATGCTACTATGATATTAAGTTGAAAAGTATAAAGTTCGGGCACACAGCTCAACAGGATACTACACAACGGGAATACACGAAAGCTGCAAAACATATCACGGCGTGACATTCTTTGGAGGTATGATCACGAATTAAGGCCACGGTTGCCACCTACTACGGGCTGTCTCCAAGCGTAGTTACTAAATTTTAGTCATCCGTTACGAAGTGAAGATTTAACAAATACGTATTCTGCCATGCCCAGCTTAGTAACAAAGATGTAAGCCAAGTCATGCATTAAGGAAAGAATTATTGTTACAGTGCGTGACAAAAAATGTAAAGCATTCAGAAGACACTGTCGAATGGCAGTATAGCTTCGTACTATGTGAATATAAGGCTGCAATATGATTTTTTTCCCTCTTTCCTTGTGCATTCTTCTTCTCTTCTCTGCTTATTTTTCCTGACACATACGAAGATTTGTTATAGTGTGACTTTTGTGACTTTAGTCTTTGTGCATTTTTTTCTCTATGCGTCAAGGAGTTGCTATGCATGAAATTGCTTTTTTTTCCTGATGTGTCTTTGCAAGTGCATTAATATGCTACTTAAATTTTTTTCATAAATATTACTGTCAAGTTGTAGTTTTGTATGAAGCTGTATAAGAAGCAGCCGAATGAAAACGAGACTGATGGAAAAAATGAGTAAACTTCATTATTTCGCAATACTAATTCATACATTTATCGAACTGTGACACAAGACGGTCAATCCCTTCATGCAAATATGTTTGCTGTTGTTTACAGAATCACGATTCTAACCATGCGTGCTCGTCTTTGTCCGAAGCAAATCGAAGGCCACGAATAACTTTCTGCAGCGCACAAAAAATATGGAAATCGCATCAGAGGGCAACGGGACTGTGTGGAGGATGTGTAACTTCTGCAGCGCAGTCGAAACAAACTTGACAACTTGCGGCCTGCCCACAGCTGGATAAATGTATTAACAGTTACGGTGATTACCTCTGAGATAAAAGGTTTACTTACTTGTTTTCTGTCTGCCTCTTTTTCATTCGACTCCCCTTGTAAACAGTGTACTTGGGTTAATGCTAAGCGAGACGTGTTGATATGTAGAAATATATGATGCGTCGATGGGGAAACAGCGAGAACGGGTGGTAATTACAGTGTTACGTGAGTAATAGCGTACTGCGTTCTTTGTCGATGTTAAAAAACTGTTTTATCGGTCATACGAGTTTTGATTTCGGTGTGTACAGTGGACAAAGGAACTAGCAAACAACGTGTCGCGTTGATTTTGATCGTGAACCGATATTTAAAACACTTATCATAAAACTTCAGTGCGACGATCGCCAAGTCGCCTGAACGTTACGCGTGTACTGCATCCTCTGTTAGCCTCAGGGACTGTGTAGAGTATTTCTCCGTCGCCGCGTGTATGCTGTGAGCACACGGTAACTATTGTTAACAGTACGGATTGGTAAATCAAATTACAAATATATTAACGTACTTTCTCACTGTGGACTGCTGCACTTTGAAATGTCCCGAGTTGCGATCGAACAGGAAAAAGCAAATCCAAAACTGTGACTATAAACAGCTAACGAACGTTATTCCGCTGGATACGTCACGAGTGAATTGCATGAAGCGTATCTTACCTACATCGCCAGTTGCAAATGTACTAATTGGGAGGATTCTACAAACACTGCGCGATTCTGCCGGATCCAGGAACGAGCGGCTACGACCAAAAGGATTATCACAACAACGGTAATTACTTAATTACTGGACAGCACGCACATGGATTATGCACCAACAACACGGACGACGACCACACGCCGACACCGACACTTTGAAAAATAACTGGCCGGTCGTTGTGACCGAGCGGTTCTAGGCGCTTCAGTCTGGAACCGCGCGACCGCTATGGTCGCAGGTTCGAATCCCGCCTCGGGCATGGATGTGTGTGATGTCCTTAGGTTAGTTAGGTTTAAGTAGCTCTAAGTTCTAGGGGACTGATGACCTCAGATGTCAAGTTCCATAGTGCTCAGAGCCATCTGAATCTTTTTTTCTTTTGAGGCTGGAAAAGTTCAACCCGCTCGAACTATTACTGGAAACAGTTTTTCGTTATATTTATTGCGTTAAAGATGCGTTAATTTTTCCATTATCACTCTCTTTCAAGCAAATGTAATTACACTTAGCTTTGAACAGCATTTTCCAGCATCTTTCAGAATGAAAAATTAAAAGACTCGGTCATTAAATAAATTACTACTACGTAAGTTACATTTTTGCAAGCCATTACCTTCTGACACCTTCCACATTATTATTATTATTATTATTATTATTATTATTATTATTATTATTATTGATACGAAGGTCATCACTTCATTTTTGCATTCGCTTTCATCGCCATGTACGTAAATGTTTTGTGTTGTCTGCTGGTGTTACTTTCTACATTTGCATGTCGTCTCGTTTTTGTGCCAGATTCCCGTGTTGATAATAGCGTATTTTGGGAAAATACGCACGTCTTACAGGATCCGCCATTAAGCTATTAGACAGTAGCCAATCAAGAACAGCCAGTGTACTTCCATTGGTCAAGTACTTTGGTAGGGGGGTATTTATGATTTGATAGATTCGTGATGATTTGCTTTTATACAAATGCCAGTACTTTTCATCTTACGGCACTTTCACTTTTGTTTGTGTGTGGTAAAATTTAATAGCTATTTCAACCCGTGTGGACGTAATATTCAACGAACATGGGAAAAGTTAAATATTCTTGGTTTCCCTAATCTCCAAAATTACGCACATGAGGTATCAGAGGAGGCGTATAGCGTCCCTCCACTTTTACTGAATGAGCAAGGTTATTTCTAGTTAGATCAGGCCTAATATTCGAGTTGTGAGGTGAGAGGCTTTGGGGGGCGGATGTGAAGACCGCAGTTCCTGTAGTAAAAATGGCGGCAAAGTGGCAGTCGAAAATCTGGCGTGTTTATGGGTGTGTGCCAGTCGTCTTCACAGCAGCAGAATCGTCCTAGTTTCGGCACTGACCGGCAGATGGCGGTACTTTAAAATGAGTACGGTCAGTTTGGCGTCCAGCCACGTGACGGCGAAACTCAACGGCCGGCACGCTGGCTCATGGCGGGCTTTCTCTGGAGCGCTTTTAGCATAGAACTAAAGTGCATGTATGATGTAGAAATAAATAATAACTGATCCCAATGTGGCACAAAGGAGCTTGTAGCCTCATTTTAAAGCAGAAAATAAGACGGTTGTGCTCTTATAAACGCGCCTCCAGTCGACCTGGTAATTTGAATATTTTAATAACTAGGTAAGATCGTAAACTGGACATCTTGGAGACGCTTTGACAAAATTTCACGAACGAGGTGTCAAATGAAAGGTCTGAATGAGTAGTATAAAGATATCTATGTAACTTCTTTACGTGTTTTAAAAATTCAGATGAGGAGCCAGAACGCTGTTTTCGTAATTAAAAATGCAGAATTTTGATAAATAAAAAATAGGAACTATAAAGATAGCGGCAGTACGGAAAAGCAGACATAAGGAAATAGGTAATACAATAATAATACCACTTATTTATGCTTTGAAAGTGTTTTAAATAATGAAAAGTTCTATATGAAGAACACACAAATTTTAATAATATGAGAATGACATCCCGACAGAAATTCTGATCATGAATCTGAACTCAGCGGAAAATTTCCGTCTGAATAGAAGTGTTACATGCATTTTATTGTATCTATATTAGGTGTAACAGTAAATTTTATGTGCAAACAAACTTGATTTGACTTCAGAGTGTTCAAACGAGGGCTTATAAGGATGGCCATTTTCTGTGGTAGGGAGTAGTCATCCAGTTGAGTTGAAAAGGATAGCAGAGGTGCAAAAGTCTGTGCACGGATTGGACTTTGAATATTTTCGGACCTCTAAATCGCGTGGAACGTGTGATTTTCAGCAGTTGGGTGCTGCTGGACTTTGAAGAATTCTCTGTGGAGCGTTTGTGAGACTTGTGAAAATTTCGCGCAAGAGTTGAACTTAGAATATTTTCGTACCGCGAAGTCGTGTCGAACTTTGAACAAGCGCTGTGGGACATAGTGATTTCAGCTTGCGGTTGGACTTCGGATTGTGTTTGGTTTATTATTACTTTTCGAGAAGTATTCTCCGCTGGGAACTTTGTTCATCTTGGGGTTTCAGCTATTTAAAATAAAAAGTAAGTGAATAATTGCTGAATGGTTGTGATTAATATTTGAGTGGCGCTGTTGAACTAACTCGGTGAATATCTGAGGTCAAATCAAGAACACTCAACAGCATTGCAGTCAAATCTGTCCTGAACAATTTAAAATAAACTCCAGTTATTTAAAACTGTGTTGTGTTCACTAAAATTTATTCCTGCCTGCTAACATTTGTTTTTATAAACTTGACTTTAATTTAATATTTACTGTAGATAGTACAGCGGATGTGGTTAGCACCCCTCAGACCTAACGTAGCCAATTTAGTTAATAAGTCCACCCACATTTTATGGAACCCCAAGGGGATACATGCTATGTAGGTTCTTGGGTGATAATTGTTTTCTTTTGTTTTTCTTTTTTTCGTGCAGAAGCACGTGGGGGCTCGAGCCATCTAGTTTTACTAGATAACTGACTTTTAACTAAAATTATTGTGATCACCCAGTGCAACCAGTGTGTTTCTCCCAATCTCTCGCATATAGAGAAATCGTAGCACGTCGCAAATGGTTTTCTCATCCCAGCGAAGCTCGCAAATGGGTAATTCTCGTCCATAGTAGCTTGCAAAGAACGTCCTGTTTTCATAACAATACGTACGTATCTTCATAAGATGTGTAAATGACTGAAGCTGCAGTTCTCTGTGACAGTAAGGATGGCCACCATAGAGCATTAGTGTAGCTCATGTTTAGTGTTGCTACCAAACACAGTAGGGCATACAACGGGTAAACAGCATCGGGTGTTTAGTGACCACTGTGCGGTACACGGAGAAGCCGCGTACTCGTGTGACCCAGTACTTCACAGAGTTTGAAAGGGGCCTCGTTGTAGGTCTCTATTTGGCCAGCTGCAATATTCAGGCCGGCCGCAGTGGGCGAGCGGTTCTAGGCGCTTCAGTCTGGAACCGTGCGACCGCTACGGTCGCAGGTTTGAATCCTGCCTCGGGAATGGATGTGTGAGATGTCCTTAGGTTAGATACGTTTAAGTAGTTCTAAGTTCTAGGGGACTGATGGCCTCAGATGTTAATTCCCAGAGTGCTCAGAGCCATTTGAACCATTTTTTGCAATATTCAGACCTGCAGTGCATTCGGATGTGACTGTGGCCCGATGTCAGGCTGCACGAGACGGTGACAACAGACATACACAGGGTTCCAGTCAACCATGTCTGAACGATACGGTCACGCCATACTGTGCACTAAGCACATCCTTACTCCTTTTCATCTACGCCTGCCATCCGAGAACAAGTAATAGACTCCCAGAAACATTCCCTGCCATCACGAACCACTGGATGGAAACTTGCAGGTGTCGGACTAGGGAATTACTATCTCATATGTAGGCTGAGTCGAACATTCTGTGGCATCCCGAACCACTGATCGGAGACTTGCAGCAGTCGGACTAGAGAATTACCGTCCCATGTGTAGGCTACCGTTAACACCACACACAAACAGCTGAGTCTGGGGTGATGACATTATTGGGAAGCTTGACCTCTGATGAAGGCGTCACATCTGTGTAGTGATGATCAGTTCTGCACTACGAGTACTGTGGATGACCACCGTCGGGAAATATGGGATCGACCTGGGCTCAGTTCCGACAATGTTTTGGAGAGGGACAGCGGTCTTATCCCCACGTCAAGGTGTGGGAGCCATCGTGTTGAGGCATGGCGCCTTATATTGCCCCTGTCCTGAGCCTGTGTATGGGGAGAATGACTCATGCGTACACAGTGACAGATGGTCTGAAGCGGGTTCAGTCGTGTACGTACTTCTAATTTTCATCTTCTAGAGTAGAGGACAGTAGCGGACAGGGCTAAACAGAAACAATTGTAATGTAGTTAAGAATTTAGGCCACCAGAGTCCAGCAGTGCACACATACATTCAAGTAACAGGTCAATAGAATGTTTTCGTGAATTGTTCTGTTTATTTCTTGAAGGCATTTCTGTTTATTTTCATTTTTATAGTATTGTATATACTTTTAATGATGTGAATGATGCGTGAATGTGGTCTAGAGTAAATATGTAGATCAATTGTCCTACTGATGAACGCCTACGAACCAGTGTGAGAAAGTTTTAAGACAGTGTGAATGCAGACGATGGGGAATTTTGTATTATAATATGTTAAGTAAGTTTATGGTAAAAGGAAAGCTAATTCGAGTGCAAATGAAAATAGTTAATAATTCATTTCGGGAAAAAGTATAGTTCGGAAGTGCGTTATTTGTTGATTGGTTAGTCATGAAAAGTGCGGACTAACGCAGGAGAATAACGTTTATCTATTGGCGTTAAAGGAAACTGACCAATCAGAACAAAATATTCTTCGCGCGTATTTTGTCTTGGAGATACAGAATGCCTACAGCAGTCTAAGGAGACGGAACCCAGGCTTTCAATGGTACGGTCGTGTCTAGTATGATCTCCGAAGGAAGTTATAAGTTACCGGTTTTAGTTGTGTTACAGGTTTCGAAAGTGTTTTAAAGGGAATGCATATTTATGCCGGTGTGTTTTTTAGAAAGTAAGAAATTTTTAAGTAATTTTGTGTATGAGAAAAGACAGTAATTCAGCGTGGCATACTTAGCAGATCAGTGACTAAAAACTTGAATGCATTAGACATCGATAAACTTAATAGTATGGCGAGCATTTTAATTTAAGAACAATCCTTCCTTAGCAGCTATTCAGATTTCGGGAAATAAGTTACCATAAACTTGCTAACGTGCACATCATACGCAAAAAAACTGGTGATTTCTCAAACTGGGAAACAATCACGAATGGGGTGCCGCAAGATTCGGTCTTGGGTCCTCTGCTGTTCTTAATATATATTAATGACTTGCCATTCTGTATTCACGAAGATGCAAAGCTGGTACTTCTTGCCCATGATTCAAGTATAGCTATCACACCCAACAGACAAGAATTAACCGATGAAATTGTAAACGATATTTTTCAGAAAATCATTAAGTGGTTCTCTGCAAATGTGCTCTCATTAAACTTCGACAAAACACAGGGTATACAGTTCCACACAGTAAATGGAATGACACCATTAATAAATATAGATTTCGATCAGAAATCGGTAGCTAAGGTACAATATTCAAAATTTCTAGGTATATGCATTGATGAGGGGTTGCATTGGAAAAAACACACTGAAGATCTGCTGAAACGTTTGAGTTCGGCTACTTATGCTGTAGGGTCATTGCAAATTTTGGCGATATACACCTCAGTAAATTAGCTTACCACGCCTGTTTTCATTCTCTGGCATCATATTCTGGGCTAACTCATCATTGTGTAAAAGAGAGTTCATTGCACAAAAGCGTGTAATCAGAATAATTGCTCGAGCTCATCCAAGATCATCCTGTAGACTCTTATTTAAAGAGCTAGGGATCTTCACTGTATCCTCACAACATATATATTCCCTTATGAAATTTGTTATTAAAAATCCGAACGAACTCAAAAGTATTAGCAGTTTATATGGCTACAATAACAGGAGAAAGGATGATCTTCACTACTCAAGGTTAAATCTAACTTTGGCTCAGAAGGGGGTAAATTATGCTGCCACAAAAGTCTTTTGTCACTTACCTAATAGCATCAAAAGTCTGACAGATAGCCATATAGCATTTAAAACGAAATTAAAGGAATTTCTGAATGGCAACTCCTTCTACTCATTAGAGTAGTGTGAGGAGGGCTACGCGAGAGGCGTTCAATGAATTCGAAAGTAAGATTCTATGTACTGACTTGGCAGAAAATCCTAAGAAATTTTGGTCTTATGTCAAACCGGTAGGTGGAACAAAACAAAATGTCCAGACACTCTGTGACCAAAATGGTACTGAAACACAGGATGACAAGACTAAAGGCCGAAATACTAAATGTCTTTTTCCAAAGCTGTTTCACAGAGGAAGACTGCACTGTAGTTCCTTCTCTAGACTGTCGTACAGATGACAAAATGGTAGATATCGAAACAGATGACAGAGGGATAGAGATACAATTAAAATCGCTCAAAAGAGGATAGGCCGCTGGACCTGACGGGATACCAGTTCGATTTTACACAGAGTACGCGAAGGAACTTGCCCCCCTTCTTGCAGCGGTCTACCGTAGGTCTCTAGAAGAGCGTAGCGTTCCAAAGGATTGGAAAAGGGCACAGGTCATCCCTGTTTTCAAGAAGAGACGTCGAACAGATGTGCAGAACTATAGACCTATATCTCTAACGTCGATCAGTTGTAAAATTTTGGAACACGTGTTATGTTCGAATATAATCACTTTTCTGGAGACTAGAAATCTACTCAGTAGGCATCAGCATGGGTTTCGAAAAAGACGGTCGTGTGAAACCCAGCTCGCGCTATCCGTCCACGAGACTCAGAGGGCCATAGACACGGGTTCACAGGTAGATGCCGTGTTTCTTGACTTCCGCAAGGCGTTCGATACAGTTCCCCACAGTCGTTTAATGAACAAAGTAAGAGCATATGGACTATCAGACCAATTGTGTGATTGGATTGAAGAGTTCCTAGATAACAGAACGCAGCATGTCATTCTCAATGGAGAGAAGTCATCCGAAGTAAGAGTGATTTCAGGTGTGCCGCAAGGGAGTGTCATAGGACCGTTGCTATTCACAATATACATAAATGACCTTGTGGATGACATCGGAAGTTCACTGAGGCTTTTTGCAGATGATGCTGTGGTGTATCGAGAGGTTGTAACAATGGAAAATTGTACTGAAATGCAGGAGGATCTGCAGCGAATTGACGCATGGTGCAGGGATTGGCAATTCAATCTCAACGTAGACAAGTGTAATGTGCTGCGAATACATAGACAGATAGATCCCTTATCATTTAGCTACAAAATGGCAGGTCAGCAACTGGAAGCAGTTAATTCCATAAATTATCTGGGAGTACGTATTAGGAGTGATTTAAAATGGGATGATCATATAAAGTTGATCATCGGTAAAGCAGATGCCAGACTGAGATTCATTGGAAGAATCCTAAGGAAATGCAATCCGAAAACAAAGGAAGTAGGTTACAGTACACTTGTTCGCCCACTGCTTGAATACTGCTCAGCAGTGTGGGATCCGTACCAGATAGGGTTGATAGAAGAGATAGAGAAGATCCAACGGAGAGCAGCGCGCTTCGTTACAGGATCATTTAATAATCGCGAAAGCGTTACGGAGATGATAGATAAACTACAGTGGAAGACTCTGCAGGAGAGCCGCTCAGTAGCTCGGTACGGGCTTTTGTTAAAGTTTCGAGAACATACCTTCACCGAAGAATCAAGCAGTATATTGCTCCCTCCTACGTATGACAATCCTTCTTTCCACGAACAATACGAGACTGGAATAGAAAGGAGAACCGATAGAGGTACTCAGGGTACCCTCCGCCACACACCGTCAGGTGGCTTGCGGAGTGTGGATGTAGATGTAGATGTAGATGAATTTTTTGATATAGTAAGTGGGTAATTTCCCCACCCCACCCAAAAGAAATAATTGTCATGTAATATTTTGTGTATTGTAATATCTTGTATAGACACCTTTTATTAACCTGACACGTTCCACATCATTACGAAGTGTCGTATTCATGATCTATGGAACAAGCACTAATCTAATCTCTAAACTGAATGAAAGGTTTGTGCATGGCTGTGATAAGATTGCACGGACTTGGCAGTGAACGCGAACATTATCGAGGTTCAGAATATACCAAAGTTTTGCCAGTATTTCCACCTTTCATTCAAAATTAAGACCTTTTTCCGATTCTTGGAACAGTTGTATGCAGCCTGGTGCGATTTGCAGTGCGGTAGGTTTCTGTTCGGATTTCCTACCGGCGATCTGCTGCAACAAGTTCACAGGTAGAAGCAGGTAATGGACGTACAGAACAGCGCCGCCGAAGCGTTACGGTTAGTAGTGATTGACGGAACGCTGACGGCACGGACAACCTGCGTCGTCAAGTGTTACCTCTTAAGCGACAGTATTGCGGTGCCACTTTCGGACAGCGCAATACTCATCCACACATAGAGCGTGTGTGTGAACTGTCTGCTTGATTATGATATACTCTTGTAACCAGCAGCAACCTCTTGTATGTACCCGATAGAACATTTGCGGGACCAGTTCGGCCGTCACCTTTGACCCAGTGCCGGTTGCTACTGTTGAGGGTCAACTTACTTCAGGAGAGGATACAACGGCTTCTTGAAATTATCCCCGAACGAATCGGTGCACGCATCCAGGCCACAGGGGTGTCGTATCGATGAGTGGGCTCATACTGTCAAGCTGTCTGTAAATTTGACTCGATTTTGTTATCATTGGAGTAACATCAAATATCCTCTCAACTCGTGAAGTTCCGCCTTGTTTCTTCCCTCCCTTCTGTCTTTCAGTTGTTTTGCCAGGCACTATATATGGACTATTTGCAAGTCTGACATAGATCGTGACGATGAGAGTAAATTATCAGTCTGCAATGGGATCCATACATTTATAAACACGTTTTTGATAGTTTCAGGGAAACCTGCATACAGGGAGCAATTAATTGCACTTGACTCAACGTATGTTATTACACTGAGGAATACACGCATCGCCGGCCGGTGTGGCTGAGCGGTTCTATGCGCTTCAGTCTGGAACCGCGCGACCACTACGGTCACAGGCTAGAATCCTGCCTCAGGCATGGGCGTGTGTGATGGTTGGTTGGTTGGTTTGTGGGATTAAAGGGACCAGACTGCGACGGTCATCGGTCCCTTTTTCCAAAAAATTAAAACCGCCCAAAGAGAATAAAAACGAACAGCAGGAAAGACGTCAGACGACACAGGACAAGAAAGACTCCGACAGAGATCAGACAAAACAAATTAAAATCACACAGAGTGTGACGGTGGTTGGCCGACCATAGAGGAAAAAAAAAAAGGAAAAGCCAACCACCGAGAATACATTAAAAACTCAGTTTAAAATCGGAGGCCAAAAGCCAGAATCAACACTAAAAAAAAAAAAAAAAAAAAAAAAAAAAAAACAGCTTAAATGATAAAAAAACCCTGCCCGAATAAAACGCAAAACTAAGCCAGCCATAGCAGGGTCATCTGTTAAAAGGGCAGGGAGCGTGTCAGGCAGTGCGAACGTCTGCCTGAGCACAGCTAAAAGCGGACACTCCAATAGAATGTGGACCACAGATAAAACGGAGCCGCAGTGACACGGAGGTGGGTCCTCACGGCGCAATAAGTGGCCGTGCGGCAGCCGAGTATGCCCAATGCGTAGCCGGCAGAGGACGACAGACTCCTTGCGAGAGACCCGAAAGGACGACCGCCACACAGTCGTCGTCGCCTTGATAGGGCGAACTTTGTTGGGCATGGGCAGGCTGCGCCATTCAGTGTCCCAGAGGTCGAAAATGTTGCGACATAATAGTGCCCGCAAATCAGTCGCCGGGAGGCCAATGTCCAGAGATGGTGTACTGTGGCCTCTTTCGCCAGGCGGTCAACATGTTCATTGCCCGGGATACCGACATGACTGGGGGTCCACACACAAAAACCACAGAGCGGCCGCAACGGGCAAAAGCATGCAGGGACTCCTGGATAGCCATCACCAGACGAGAACGAGGGAAACACTGGTCGAGAGCTCGTAAACCGCTCAGGGAATCGCTACAGATAACGAAGGACTCACCTGAGCAGGAGCGGATATACTCTAGGGCACGAAAGATGGCGACCAGCTCAGCAGTGTAAACGCTGCAGTCATCCGGCAAGGAACGTTGTTCGGAATGGTCCCCTAGAGTTAGCGCATAACCGACACGACCAGCAACCATCGAACCGTCAGTGTATACAACGCCAGAGCCCTGATACGTGGCCAGGATGGAATAAAAGCGGCGGCAGAAGGCCTCCGGAGGGACTGAGTCCTTCGGGCCCTGTGCCAAGTCGAGCCGAAGGCAAGGGCGAGGAACTCACCATGGAGGTGTACGCAAAGTGGCCCGGAAAGGAGGTGGAACAGTGAAAACTCTAAGCCCGGAGAGAAGCTCTTTGACGCAGACCGCGATCGTACAACCTGACCGGGGCCGACGTTCTGGCAGATGGATGACCGATTGCGGGAACAGGAGACGATAGTTTGGATGCCCGGGAAAGCTAAAAACATGGGCAGCATAAGCGGCCAGCAAACGTTGGTGTCGTAACCGCAGGGGAGGGACACTTGCCTCCACTAGTATGCTCTCCACAGGGCTGGTCCGGAAGGCACCAGTGGCAAGTCGTATTCCGCTGTGTAAGACTGGGTCCAGCACCCGCAACACAGACGGGGATGCTGAGCCATAAACCAGGCTCCCATAATCCAGACGAGACTCGATTAATGCCTGGTAGAGCCGTAACAGGGTAGATCGGTCGGCGCCCCAGCTGGTGTGGCTCAAGCATCGCAGAGCATTTAGATGCCGCCAACATGCCTGTTTAAGCTGCCGAATATGAGGCAGTCAAGTCAACCGGGCATCAAAAAGTACACCCAAAAACCTGTGGGTCTCCACCACAGCAAGAAGTTCGCCGTCAAGGTAAAGCCGCGGCTCAGGATGGACCGTTCGGCGCCGGCAGAAATGCATAACGCGGGTCTTGGCAGCCGAAAACTGAAAACCATGCGCTACAGCCCATGACTGTAGCTGACGTTCAGCAGCTGCAATGCCAATAGAGCTATAGTAAAGGCAGAAGTCGTCAACATACAGAGGAGACAGAATTTCCCACCGCTGCAGCGAGCCCGTTTATTGCAATTAAAAACAGGCAGCCACTGAGGACAGATCCCTGTGGTACCCCGTTCTCCTGGACTCGGGAGGAACTATGGGAGGCTGCGACTTGCACGCGGAAGGTACGATACGACAGAAAATTGCGGATAAAGATCAGCAGAGGGCCCCGAAGACCCCATCCATGAAGTGTAGAAAGGATGTGATGACGCCATGTCGTATCGTACGCCTTCCACATGTCAAAAAAGACAGCGACCAGGTGCTGACGGCGGGCAAAGGCAGTACGGATGGCCGACTCCAGGCTCACCAGATTGTCGGCGGCGGAGCGGCCTTTACGGAACCCACACTGAGACGGAGCCAGAAGGCCCCGAGACTCCAGTACCCAATTCAAGCGCCGGCTCACCATCCGTTCGAGAAGCTTGCAAAGAATGTTGGTGAGGCTAATGGGGCGGTAGCTGTCCACCTCCAAAGAGCTCTTGCCCGGTTTCAAAACGGGGATGACAATGCTTTCCCGCCATTGCGACGGAAACTCACCCTCGACCCAGAGACGGTTGTAAAGGTCGAGGAGGCGTCGCTTGCAGTCCACTGAAAGGTGTTTCAGCATCTCATAGTGGATGCGATCTGGCCCGGGAGCGGTATCAGGGCAAGCGGCAAATTCACTGTGAAATTCCCACTCACTGAATGGAGCATTGTAGGATTCGGAATGGTGGGTGCCAAAAGAAAGGCTCCGACGTTCCATCCGCTCTTTAATGGAGCGGAAGGCCAGTGGGTAATTGGACGAAGCGGAACTCAGAGCAAAATGCTCTGCCAAGCTGTTGGCAATTTCGACGGAGTCTGTACAAACTGCTCCATTCAGTGAGAGCGCAGGGACGCTGACAGGGGTCCGATAGCCATAGAGGCGTCGGATCTTGGCCCAGACCTGCGATGAAGAGACATGGAGGCCAATGGTGGACACATACCGCTCCCAGCACTCCTGCTTGTTTTGGCGGATAAGGCGGCGGGCCCGCGCACGCAGCCGTTTGAAGGTGATGAGGTGTTCAATGCAGGGATGTCGCTTGTGACGCTGGAGCGCACGCCGGCGATCTTTAATCGCTTCAGCGATCTCAAGCGACCACCAAGGCACAGTCCGCCACCGATGGGACCCAGAAGAACGGGGAATGGCAGATTCGGCGGCAGTAACGATGCCGGTGGTGACCGATTGAACCACCGCATCAATGTCATCACTAGAGAGAGGCTCAATAGCGGCAGTGGAGGAAAACAACTCCCAGTCAGCCTTATTCATAGCCCACCTGCAAGGGTGCAGAGAAGACTGACGCTGTGGCAGTGTCAGAAAGATCGGAAAGTGGTCACTACCACACAGGTCATCATGCACTCTCCATTGGACAGACGGTAAGAGGTTAGGGCTGCAAATCGAAAGATCGATGGCGGAGTATGTGCCATGCGCCATGCTGAAGTGTGTGAAGGAACCATCACTGAAAAGCGAAAGATCGAGCTGTGCCAATAAATGTTCAATGGTGGCGCCTCGACCTGTCGCCACTGACCCACCCCACAGAGGGTTATGGGCGTTGAAGTCGCCCAGTAACAAGAGAGGTGGCGGCAATTGGGCTATCAGAGTAGCCAGGACATGCTGCGTGACAGCACCATCCGGTGGAAGGTAAGGACTGCAGACGGTAACAGCGTGTGGCGTCCACACCCGAACAGCGACAGCCTCTAAAGCTGTTTGTAGAGGTACAGGCTCGCTGTGAAGAGAGTTAAATACATATATGCAGACGCTACCAGACACCCTTTCACAAGCTGCCCGGTTCTTATAATAACCCCGATAGCCACGGAGGGCGGGGGTTCGCATTCCTGGAAACCAAGTTTCCTGAATAGCAATGCAGAAGAAAGAGTGAAGGCTGATAAGTTGTCGGAGCTCAGCTAGACGGTGGAAGAAATGGCTGCAGTTCCACTGGAGGATGGTATTGTCCATGTCTGTGAAAGGCATGACGTGACGTGGAAGGCAGATTACGCCACTGGGTCACCTGCTGCCTCCAATTGAGCACCAGTGCTAGCGCTATCCATGGCGTCTGAGAGACCAGCGAGATCGAGGTCCTCAACGGACGCCAGAACCTGCACCTCGTCCTCAGACGCAGAGCATGTAGGAAGCGGTGGGACGGGTGCCACCGCAATGTCGTTGGTCTTGGGGACTTTATTCTTTTTCTGCTTGTCGCGCTGTGCCTTCAGTAGTTCAGGCTTCATGGGCTGCACTGGGTCAGTCTCAGGGACGGACGACGACCGTGAGGCCCTACGACCAGGGACTGGTGGTTGTTTCAGCCACTTGCGGGTGTCCGCTTTTCCACTAGTCGGAACTTGCGAAGGGAGGTCCCCAAGGGATCCCTTCCTGGCGAGAGTAGCCGAAGAAGTCTTACGCTTCTCCGGCTGGGAAGGGGGAGCTGATGTCCCCGATGGTTGGGAGAGTGTTGCTCCTGAAGAAGATGGAGCAGGAGCAACAGGGTGTGAAGTGCCCCCCCACAAACAAGGGGGCTGTTGGATTCTGACGAATCATAGAACCAACCATACGGGACGACACAGGAGATGGAAGAACCGTTGTTGCGGCAGCGGCGTAGGTCGACGTCATTGGCACAGGATGGAGCCTCTCATACTTCCGCCTAGCCTCGGAGTAGGTCAGGTGGTCCAGGGTTTTATATTCCATTATCTTCCGTTCTTTCTGGAATATCCTACATTCCGGCGATCAGGGGGAATGGTGTTCTCCGCAGTTAACACAGATGGGAGGCGGAGCACATGGAGTGTTGGGATGCGAAGGACGTCCACAATCTCGACATGTGATGCCGGAAGTACAGCGGGATGACATGTGCCCAAACTTCCAGCATTTAAAACACCACATCAGAGGAGGGATATATGGCTTCACATCACAGCGGTAAACCATCACCTTGACCTTTTCGGGTAAAACATCACCTTCGAAGGCCAAGATGAAGGCACCGGTGGCTACCTGATTATCCCTCAGACCCCGATGGACGCGCCGGACGAAGTGAACACCCCGTCGTTCTAGATTGGCGCGTAGTTTATCGTCGGACTGCAGTAGAAGATCCCTGTGGAAAATAATACCCTGGACCATGTTTAAACTTTTATGGGGAGTGATGGTGACGGAAACATCCCCCAACTTCTCACAAGTGAGCAACCTCCGTGACTGGGCAGAGGATGCTGTTTTGATGAGAACTGACCCAGAGCGCATTTTGGACAAGCCCTCCACCTCCCCGAACTCGTCCTCTAAATGCTCCACAAAAAACTGCGGCTTGGTCGACATAAAGGATTCCCCATCAACTCGAGTACACACGAGGTACCAGGGTGAATAACCTCCACTGCCTTCTTTAGCCATACGTTCCTCCCATGGAGTGGCCAGCGAGGGAAACAATATCTGATCAAATTTCTTTCCACTGAGGGTAGACCTCGATCACTTAGAGACTGCTGGTGGAGGCCCACCAGCGAGAGATGATGTACCACACTTCATTGCGGGTCATCCGCCCTGATGCCACCCACTCCGACCAGGGGCTCTCCCCACAGGCGCCACCCAGCCATAGCAAGACCACCTGGCAGGATGGCCTTTGCCGGGAGTCCCGATGCACCAGAGGGATAGGCATCTACTCCTCAACATATGTGGGGAGGTAACAGCAAGGGCATCAGCAGTGCGATCCCTGTGTAGCCAGGGGGCTACCACCAAGAGGGTACATGACAACCCCACCACAACGGACTGGCTACCATGCTGGATGTTGGGTGTCGAAATATCCATGTACATCACGAGGGCAAAGATGGAAGTGCACAATGGAGGGAATGTATGCCACCCGGAACGCACTGCTGCCGATGTGGCCGGAAGCTCGATGGAAGTCCAACTCCATGACAATATCGGGTGTGCCAGATTTTAGGGCAAGATGGATATATAATAAACCACGTAAGGCGTCCTTCCCCAAATGGTACGCACTAACAGAAAATTTTGGAAGGTAGTGGTCAAACCCCTTAGGGGACCAACACATTAAGGCCAAAACGTTTGAGACTCCTTTTAGTCGCCTCTTACGACAGGCAGGAATACCGCGGGCTATTCTTATCCCTGAACCCACAGGGGGGTGTGTGTGATGTCCTTAGGTTAGTTAGGTTTAAGTAGTTCTTAGTTCTAGCGGACTGATGACCTCAGCTGTTAAGTCCCAATAGTGCTCAGAGACATTTGAACCAAAACACGCATCAGTCTCAACTTCCATTAGACTTCGTGAGGACAGCGAGGGGTTTGGAAGCGAGAAAAATACTACACAATAAGTTTCCGTATCAAAAGAACTTTTTTCAGCAACTCCAAATAAAATTTTCGCTCCTATAAACTCGGAAACAAGGAGAAATATGTATTAAGGTTCAAAATGGATCTGAGCACTATGGGACTGAACTTCTGAGGTCATCAGTTCCCTGGTACTTAAACCTAACTAACCTAAGGACATCACACACATCCATGCCCGAAGCAGGATTCGAACCTGCGACTGTAGCGGACGCGCGGCTCCAGACTGTAGCGCCTAGAAGCTCTCGGCCACTCCGGCCGGCATGTATTAAGGATCAGCTTCGTTCTGCGGGTTAACAGTGAGGATAAATTTCGAAAACTAATGAAAGAACTTGAAACAGCAAGAAACTTCCTGGCAGATTTAAACTGTGTGCCCGACCGAGACTCGAACTCGGGACCTTCGCCTTTCGCGGGCAAGTGCTCTACCAATTGAGCTACTGAAGCACGATCCACGCCCGGTACTCTCAGCTTTACTTCTGCCAGTATCTCGTCTCCTACCTTCCAGACTTTACAGAAGCTCTCCTGCGAACCTTGCAGAACTAGCACTCCTGAAAGAAAGGATATAGCGGAGACATGGCTTAGCCACAGCCTGGGGGATGTTTCCAGAATGAGATTTTCACTCTGCAGCGGAGTGTACGCTGATATGAAACTTCCTGGCAGATTAAAATTTTAATCATGCCGAAGGGAGGGCGTGAACCTGACGTCTTGCACGAGAACAGCTCCTTGACACCTGCACTTCGGGACGGAGACGAACTGACAGCGGCTCCATTATGCTGAAGGGTACATTCACGTGGGTATCCATATGTCCAGTGGAGCTCGTGCAAGGCACCATGACGCCCATGGAGTCTCGTGTATATGTTACAAATCACGTAAATCCCTTCATAACGTTCGTCTTTCCCGACGGGAGTGGCATTTCTCATAAAGATAATGCGCCATGTCACAAGGCCAGGAATGTGATAGGCTGATTCGAGGAACACAGTGGCGAGCTCCAGTTGATGTACTGGCCCCCGATAAACCAGATCTGAATCCGATCCAATACATTTGGGATGTGATTGTGCGTGGCATCAGAGCTCACCCCCCCTCTCGCTCAAATTTACGGGAATCACGTGACTTGTGTCTGCATACGTGGTGCCAACTCCTGCAGCGACCTGTTGTTGTTGTTATTGTTGTGGTCTTCAGTCCTGAGACTGGTTTGATGCAGCTCTCCATGCTACTCTATCCTGTGCAAGCTTCTTCATCTCCCAGTACCTACTGCAGCCTATATCCTTCTGAATCTGCTTAGTGTACTCATCTCTTGGTCTCCCTCTACGATTTTTACCCTCCACGCTGCCCTCCAATACTAAATTGGTGATCCCTCGATGTCTCAGAACATGTCCTACCAACCGATCCCTTCTTCTAGTCAAGTTGTGCCATAAGCTCCTCTTCTCCCCAATTCTATTCAATACCGCCTCATTAGTTATGTGATCTACCCACCTAATCTTCAGCATTCTTCTGTAGCACCACATTTCGAAAGCTTCTATTCTCTTCTTGTCTAAACTATTTATCGTCCACGTTTCACTTCCATACATGGCTACAGTCCATACAAATACTTTCAGAAACGACTTCCTGACATTGCCAGTCTACATTTTATATCCTCTCTACTTCGACCATCGTCAGTTATTTTGCTCCCCAAATAGCAAAACTCCTTTACTACTTTAAGTGTCTCATTTCCTAATCTAATTCCCTCAGCATCACCAGACTTAATTCGACTACATTCCATTATCCTCGTTTTGCTTTTGTTGATGTTCATGTTATATACTCCTTTCAAGACACTTTCCATTCCGTTCAACTGCTCTTCCAAGTCCTTTGCCGTCTCTGATAGAATTAGTGGTAGGACTACCGAATACTTGAGCCTGACTGAGTCTTCATTAGTCAGCATTTATTTAAAAATAACAAAATGAAAGAAAAAGCTTTCTGGCGATATGCAATCGCGTCATCCAATACGAAAGTTTTAATCGGAAACCGTAAAACTTTTTGTATAAAGATTTAGTGTTCGTTTAGGTCACTGTATTACACTTTCTTTAAAAAACCGAAAACTGCCAGAAGTGTTGTAAATAATATCTTATTATCTGGAAGTGAGGTAAATTTATTCTGTTGACGCTTTCCAGAACATCTGTATCCACTTTCACCTACCATTCTTCTGGTCCAGCATTTTCCCTGCTGCTTAAAAATATCTTTTTTTCCTCTCTGTCATCATTGAACATCTGCGACCGTCAACCTCGTTTCCTGCTACTACCAGTCTCATTAGCGTTACCTGCGTTCTATTGAACATTCGCGCAGTTGCTCCTTCGTGACCTGTTGTCCAAGTGAGCGTGGCCGCGGCCTTCCTGCAGCGTCGTCCGTGCCACCCACGCCATTGACACATGGCGTTTCTATTGACAGGGCAGACTCTGTTTGGACACAGTGTCGCATTCAGCCGAAAGCGCGCACTGTCATCAGGGAGGGCGCCACAACGAGATTTACATCAAAGACCCACCACAGGTCACACGGCGACGAATGCGCCGCTCGCCTTGTCTATGTGGACCCACCAAACAGCCCACTTGTGGTATGGCTCCACTGTTCGCAGCCGGTCCGGCCATTCCCCTTCAGACCCGCAAATAGCGTGGGCCTCCGTACTGGAGGGATGGGGCGACGTAATGACATTGTGGCTAAATTCACGTTATTGGAAATGTTTCAGTATTTTAACAACTAATACGTTAACTTCAGTCGCAATATTTTTTTCCTACTTAAGATGTTTAGGTGCCACAGATAGTTTTATATCTAGAATGAGATTTTCACTGTGCAATGGAGGGTGCGCTGATATGAAACTTCCTGGCAGATTAAAACTGTGTGCCGGACCGAGACTCGAACTCGGGACCCAAGTTCGAGTCTCGGTCCGGCACACAGTTTTAATCTGCCAGGAAGTTTCAGTTTTATTTGTTTACACGAACAGAATAAATCTCGTAACACATAACTGTTCGACAAGTTGTATGGCTTCTTGATGTAATGAGAGAGATTTCACATATTTGGTAGCCTAATGCGCGACTCAAACTATTCTCAGCAAAATGCTTTTGTGTGTAAGGTCGCTTCGTTACGAAAGACTAAAATAGATACGAAGTCGAGATTTCGACCGTTTTTGCAGCGGTCTCTTCAGGTCTGCTACACTACTTAGTCTACTAGCGTTGAAAATGACGGATCAAAAAGGCGGTCGAAAGGTCGGCTTTATAGATATTTCAAATCTTCATAAGTATTTTTTTTTCCAAATTACACTATATCGACTTATTATGTTTCATGTGTTTATGTAAACTAAAATAGAAGGAAATTTTCTTATTTCGCAAATCTTTTAATTATATAGTAAAATTTATTATTTGAGTCATGTTGTACAATAATAAAAATATTCAATCAGTCGAAATGTAAGTGAAAATTTGGAAATGATCTCAGATGACTCCCTACTGACAAGTACGTCCATTTTTGAGCAAAATACTGCTGTTAAAAATATCTCTAAGCCAAGAGCTACAGCCACAAAAATGCCTTTTACTAACGCTGGGCCGGCCGCTGTGGCCGATCGGTTCTAGGCACCTCAGTCCAGAACCACGCTGCTGCTACGGTCGCACGTTCGAATCCTGCCTCGGGCATGCCTGTGTGTGATGTCCTTAAGCTAGTTAGGTTTAAGTAGTTCTAAGTCTAGGGGACTGATGGCCTCAGATGATAAGTCCCATAGTGCTTAGAGCCATCTGAACCATTTAAACTAACGCTGGCATTGTCTCGCACTGCAACTTTTCCTTCGCAAAATATGAACGTTATTTACTATGGACGACCGTTACTTCTAGATGTGTGCATTGTTGATTGGAATGAAAGAATATGAAACACGTTGGAAGTATACATGTTGCTCTTCTCGAACAGCACCACGGTAAGTGTTAAGTTTAAACACCCCCAACCGACGGACGGATAAACATTGAAAGCGTATTCTCATTCCGCTTCACAGGACACTACGGATTAGAGCTCAATCAAGGTATAGTCATGATCTTTATTAATAACTGTTCTTCTCATTGGTCAAATTCTAATTGCAAATTTCGGAAGAGACTACTGGTGTTATCATATGAAGCTGTAATACTAAGAAAGGTGCTGTTGATTAGAGACAGTTCAGTGAGAGACTTCTGCCAAGCAACATGTAAATCCTTATTTCGGTACGGAAGGAGTGCCCAACCCACGGCCTGTGGGTCGCACGCGGCCCAAAGCAAGTATCAATGCGGCCTAAGAAGTGAGCATCTATCACACGACCTGTCTTCTTCCAGTGCGGCCCAGGTAAGCTAAAATTAGGGCACCCATGCTCGATGGTGACGACAGGATTCTTTTGATCGCAAACTGAAGACGTTAACATGGGGCTACAATAAAAGCAAGACTACTACTACAACAGTGAGAGCACCCCTATTGCATGTTTTTCGTCAAAAATTACATGACACAAGGGTGATTACAATGCAACCCTGGTACTCTGCCTGCAGTAGGGATACACTACGAATTTAGCGCGTCAGACTTTCGGGAGGTCTGTCTCCAGGCCACGCTTGAGACCCTGTCTGACGTGGGCGGTGCCACTCTTCCGCAGTCTCATTTAACCACTCCCAAAAGCAGCTGCTGGCAAAATTTAAAAAAATAATTAATAGGTTGTACGTGTGGACCAGATCGTTCCCTCTACAACTACATAGGTTTACACAATGTATCCTACCTGCGCCAGCCTAACATGGATGTCAAATCTTCCAACATTTTATAACCGTAGAAGTCCAGGAACACATACATTTCGCTTCGCCTTCTGCACTGTCTTTCTTTTCCTAAATAAGTCCTCCGCCAGGTGATACATTCCATCGGACATTCTCCCAAATACTACAAATCTTGTAAACCCACAGGTCAGAACCCCATTGTCTTGTTAAACTTTTTCAGAGCTAGACTGTTGCCTCTTCTGTACCAGTAACCTTACCCTTACCCTCCACCACACCCATCACACTGTGCCCCAAGAACAACTAACTCAGAAATCTGTCCTGACACCCACCCTACAAGCCATAACTGTAATTTTCGTACCCAGTATTACTAGCGTGTCACAGTCAGGTCGTTTAAATATCTGGGTGGAACATTGCAAAGCGATAAGAGGTGGAACGAGCATGTGAGAACTGTGATAGGGTAAGCGAATGGTCGACTTTGGTTTATTGGGAGAATTTTAGTAAAGAGTGCTTCACGTGTAAAGGAGACTGCATATAGGATGCTGGTGCCACCTATTCTAGTGTACTGCTTTAGTGTTTGGGATCCGTACCACGCCGTATTGAAGGAAGACATCGAAACAACTCAGAGGCGGGCTGCTAGATTTGCTTCCGGTAGGTTCCAACAACGTGTTCTGCAGATGGCTCGGGAGCTCAAATGGGAATCCCTGGAAGGAAGGTGGCGTGCTTTTCGAGAAACACTATTGAGAAAATTTAGGGAACCAGCATTTGAAGCTGACTACTGGACCATTCTACTGCCACCAACATACAATGCATGTAAGGACCACGGAAATAAGAAACAAGGAATTAGGGATCATACAGAGGCGTATAGACAGTCGTTTCTTCCTTGCTCTGTTGCGAGTGGAACAGGAAACAAAATGACAAGTATTGGTACATGGTATCATCCACCACTCACCATACGGTGGCTTGTGGAGTATCTGTGTAGATGTAGATTTAGCTAAACTCTAGCCCCAATACCCTTATATCCTTTTCCTTAGATCAGTGCTGTAGTACCCTAGCAGGATCCTAGCCAGCATACTTTCCTAGACTAACCATCACTTTTTGATCACATTTCCCAGCTCAACATTTTGACCCAACCTCCCTCCGCCACTCCCTATCCTCTCTCTCCCAGATATAGCTATTCATAGTAACCCAATCATGACATAGCTATACATAGTAATCCCATCAGCTGTATTCACGACCATCATTCAATCCCCCTTTAGTATTCTCAGAACACTTACTGTGTGTGAGCTGAACTGCAGAAGCAGCATAGTCATCCACACTGCAGCATCCACCACACAATCGCAATGTTTTGTTTAGGAAAATTCCTTTAATGATCGTAGTCGACATCAATGTGCATTCTGGACCCTGCTGGTGATTGTGCTGTCACAGACTGTACTGTGTTGCGAGATTTCACGTGTGTGTTCTTCGGACAATTTATCCACACTAATGGCCGTGCTGGTTTTGATCATAATAGCTGTGTCTGTAACTCAATTTCAACAAAATGGTAATCTCCTATACTTACTTGAAAGTGCTCTAACAAATACACTAGCCTAAAAAAGTATTCGTCATTGCAAGGATGTCATGAGGTAGTAAAAACATTGGCAGTCACAATGACGCACAACAACTTAGCAGTTGTTGACAACTCGTGGAACTGAGAGAGGCAGAATATGAGAAATGCATATCCCACTCAATGGTATCTCAAACACTATAAAAACCAAATAGCCAGAAGAACACAGTACTCTCACTTTTGTAGTGTTCATAGAAGAATTTTCAAACATTCTAGGAATGGCAGACTAAACCAGTGTCTTGTTTCACGTAATTGTGTCCAGATACACACTAAATTTGTGCTTCACTATACGATCCATATGTGACAGGCATTCTAAAATATATCAGATACTGAACTAACAACCATTTATGTGCATTCTCCATTGTGACATCTGAGTCATACGAGCTGGAAGTTTAACCACAACGGCTGTTTCTGCCTTCCGGGAGATAGCAAGAACACATTTACGGTAATCTGCTTGCTCACTGTCGATGAGTCTATGGATTTTGATAAAACTTGTTTCAGTTAAAGAATACAGAGAAAAAAAGCCATTCTGGGGCAATACAAGCAATGTTGACTCTTTAATTTAGAAATAGCATATGATGAGAAAAAAGTATTCTTTAGCCAGAATTGACAAGTACAGTGGAGAGGGCCTTAGCAGCTAGTGGGAGTGTGATGCTAACAGAATGAAAAATTGGCATAGGTACTTCCTTCGTCTAGAATCCGTTTAACACTGTTTTGGAGAAGGTCTTACTGATCAAATAATACGTCATCCATGAACAAAGTTATTTTGTAAGTACATTTTTGATGATGGTCGGTAAACAAATCAGGGATAAATTCAATCCCAGTATTTAGTGTGTTTCTCTCATCAACTTTTCTATCCAACAAAATAGTTATTATCAGAAGCATGTTGTTGTGATATTGATCATCTTGTGTGTTCTTGAATGGACATAAGAAATTTGATATGGGAGCACATAGTAAGCCACTGCAAAATACTTATTACGAACAGTAGACCGTTACATTTCCTTTACATCGAAATCACGAAAAACTGAATCCTGATGAAGTTGCTATGTCCTCAACGTTTGTAGCCAAAATGGTTAAGTCTATTTGTGCATGGATACTCCAGTTTCTATCCTGCCTCTGGAAGACGAGCAAGAGGTTTTTATCATGAATCCATGTGATATCTTCCATTATATCCATGCTTCCCCAAGCATTGGACACCAGAACTGCCTAAATGATGTCGCATCACAAGTACTTGCCACATTTATCTGTGCAGTACATTGGACAGTTATCAACAGCTTGGAGGAAGGAAACGCTAAACCATCTACACTAGAACCGTTCCCAAGGCGGCATTGGGGGATTCTTGAAACAGTCACTGAACCCTTGTTTCATGAGGAAGAGTCTGAGCCAGATATATTGGACAACACTGCAATTTAGTCACATAAGTCACATCAGTCACTGTGGCTAACGTAGTAGCTACAAAATACAATATAATTATATTGCCTTTGGACGCACAAACGCGTGCTGCAGAACATCATCTGAAAACGTGTATGCTGTTTGTGTAGACTTACCATCAATGTCCAGAGCCTCACAGCGCCACACCTGCCCAAAGCAGCCCTCTCCGAGGATGTTGAACACCTTCAGGCGATGGCGTGGAAACTCCCAGCGGTCAGCAGGTTTAGCGTTGGACAGCTGCGGAAGACACATCTCACGTTTCTTACCGGTACTCCAAAGAAAACCCTCTGGTTTTTAAATCTTAGGCAAGTAAAGACAGCATTAAAATCACTCTGATGTACAGCCATGTCATAATATAAAACATGTTACTTTCTCCCACATACATCTCGGGTAATGATCACGAGGAGAAAATTTGAGAAATGCAGATGCTTACCGACAATCATTGTTCTCACACACTATTCATGAGTGCAACAGGGTTGGAGGGCTCAGTGGTACAGAAAGTACCCTCTGTCACATACCATTAGATGGTTTGCGAAGTATGATGTACATAGAAAATAGCATTAGTCTGTTGCATCAGTTCGTAGCTTTTTCCCCACAAGTTTAATAAATTTAACAGAGACTTTAATCATTAATAATAAATTCTCCTTCAGTATTTACAACAGTCTGCCAATGCTAGTGTTTTTTATTAGTCCTACAGAATGCAGGAGTGCATTATCGTGGAGTAGCATCACTTCATGCAATGTTTCTAGTCATTTATCTTGGTTTGTGTCTGCAAGACATCTCAGTTGTTCACATTTACTGTCAACAGTGATAGTTACACTTCCGGGAATCAATTCATAGTACATGACACTGTCACTGTTCCACCAGATGCAAAACCTTTCTTTTCCTTATGTTAGCATAAAGATACAATTTTTCGACACCAATAACGATATGCGAGAGGAATGGTTAGCATTGTTCACGAGACAATTGATGACGAGTAAGTAGAGTTGCACATATGGCAACCCGCTGGTTTATGTTATTTTGGCTCAGAGCATGCAGTACCCATACACCCAACTTTTGATCCTTCCCCAGTTCATGTAAATGTTGCACAATGGTGGAACAATCGGAGTGAATCACATCTGCTAGTTCTCTAGTACACTAATGTGAACCATTGTGGATTAATGTGTCTCAATGATCTTCATCAAACCTCTAAGGTCTTTCTGAACATAGAGAGTCACTAATGTCAAAAACCTCATTCTTAAATTGAGAAAACTACTTTATTTCTGTGTTCTGTTCAATGGCATTATACCCATACAAAGTGCCAATGTTTTTGGCTGCCTCCACTGCTGTCAGGCCTCTACTGAACTCAAAGAGAAAATACATCTGAAATGTTCCCATTTCTCTACTTGGCACTCTATTTTCTAGTGTCCACAGCTACATAATTGAAATGACAAAATACGAAAACTCAAATAGCAATGGTGAACTACACATAAAAACTGACATCGATAAACAAACTTATAGTAACTGTTATACCAGCATGCAAAACAAAAGTGCTACGAACTTAAGCACCAACCTAACAAAATATTAAATCAGTGAATTACCAGTTTAATATGTTATGATTACAAACAAGAATCTAATAATAAACATCTACAGAGGAATGGAACGTCTGATAGAGCTCAGTCTTGGGGAACAGTTTGGGTTCTGAGAAACGTAGGAACATGTGAGGCAATATGGACCCAACGACTTAGTTTGGAAAACAGTTCGAAGAAAGAAAACCAGCATCAGTATATTTAGCAAAAGGTTAGGAAAGCGTTATCTTGAATAGGCTTTTCTATATGTGAAGTTATCTCTCATAACTCTCCTTTTGGAGAAGGAGCAAAGGTTATTTACAATATCTGCAGAAACCAGACAACAATTCTAAGAGTGGAACAAACTAAAGTAGGGGTTGTAGTTAAGATGGGAATGATACATATTTACCACCTATAACTTGCACTGAAGCAAATACTACAGAAAACCAAGGCATAATTTGGAAAAGGAATTCAACTTCTAATGCAAGAAATTAAAATGTTGAAATAAGCCAATTACAATGTAATTCTTTCAGAAACATCAATTTAATTGTAAGATCGCAATGTACAGATTCTTCCAAAGAGCTCATAAAATGACAACAACAAAGATAAACAATGGTTACCGTGTGTAGTAGAATTAAGACACATACGGTTAGGTAATTACATTAGGAAGCGAGATACTAAAAGCTTGAGATGAGTCTTCTTACTTGGATAGCAAAATAGATGACAATGGCATAAGTAAATGATGTAAAGTATAGACTGGCAACAGCAAGTAAAGCTTCGCAGCAATTGACAAAAATTTACTGGATGGAGTAAGAAATTAAGAGTAATCAACCAGAGGGCCCTGAAGCACAATGCTCATGTGAAACCTTTGCTGGAAAAGATGATGTCAGGTTGAGCTTCATTGGGAGAGTCTCAAGAAAATGTAATCCACTGAAGAAGATTGCTTACAAAAAAACTTCGATTCTTCAGTATTAGTCATTAATCCTTAGCAAATCAGACTAATGGTAGATATAGGAGAGATCGAATGAAGAGCGCCAAGTTTTGTCTCAGAATCATTTACCAACTGCATGAGCACTATGGAGAAGCTGAAGAATCTCTACTGGCAGATGCTATAAGAGAGACATTGTGTATCACAGACAGGTTTACTCTTTCAATTCAGCATGTTTACATTCGAAGAAGAGTCAGGGCAACATCTTACTTTCTCCCACACAGGTCTCGGGAAGTTGCCAAGATGAGCAAATCTGAGCTGATATGGAGGTTTATTCTCATTCTATCTAGGCATCATTTGCTAACAGAGCACTCAAAGAGAGGTGGAGCAATGATAGCGGTAACAGATTGCAACATCAGCCATACACCATCAGGTGGCTTCCACAGGAGGGATGTAGGTGTGGAAAATACTCTTCATGCTCCTGCCATGCCTCCTCATGAAACCACTCTGGCAGTTTAACATTGGGATTGGATAATTTGCCACAGTGCTTCCTTCTGGTATCGGAGGCAGATGGAGGAGTTGGTATATACTGACCTGTGTTGTGGGGTGTGGTTCCTCGCCTTCGCGGCCCTCGTAGCGGTTGCTGTGGGCTCGTGGTCCCCTCCAGTGGCCGAGTGCCATGGGTTCCTCCAGCGGCGCTCCAGAAACAGACACCTCTTTCCTCTGTAACATGAGATACGTCCAGTTTAGCTGATGGCAAAACACTCATGCATGTGCACATAAACAACCAATACTTACCCAACAATTGTTATTGTAAGAAAATGCACGGTCATAGCCGCTAATGAACTGGTCCTAGAGTGAAAAACATACCCGAATATCTAACCGCATTAGTCAACAGTCTGCACATTTATCATTGGCTGTCATACATTCAAGCCATATTTAAAACTCTAATTGCTTCATCAATCATCAGAAACAGTTGTGTATCATGGGAAACTGGCACCAGGGCAGACTTTCTTTAGGAGGAGGTCACTGTTTCCCCTAATACAGTAAGCTAATCTATGTCATATTGTAACAATGCACCAGAAAGGAATTTTATCTGAAATGATTAAGTGCATGACAACACAGATTATTAAGAGTAAATAACTGTACATAGATTCTGACCTCAATGTGGCATGCTGTGATCAGAAACTCTAAACGTTGTATTAAATCAAGGAAGGTTTGAGTATATATTTTTGTAGGGTCTCTCATTACGCCATTTTTTACTCTAAGCCACACAACATTAAAGGTGGAGTACAGTGATCATCCGACCACCCTGCGCCAGACTTGTTCAAGATGCAACACAGTGGTATCCGAGGCTTTCCACGAAAATCTTGGGCACGTCTTGTCACACGAGTAGTATACTGAATGTAAATCATCCTTTATAAACTCCATGCGAACATAATGCAAAATATGTAGTACACCTTGTTAGATGTAAGAGGAATCTTGGTGGTTTTAATTTTACCTGTATAAGGATAAACCGAGAACATTGATTAAGGCTAAGAATGAACCTTGGCAGAAAATTGGCAAAGAGAGAGGAAAAAGCTTAGGGAACACAAGAGCACATGAAGCTTGCAAGGTTTTAAAAACAATGAGAACATAGAAGAAAGATCTATCACATACAAACCTCATTAAACCTCATTGGCATCCAAGAATGGGTAAACACTACCAAGAACTACCGACCGAGGAGAGAGACGTTTTCACTGAGAACCCACCAGACATTTGAAATTAACATTGGTAATATTCCACCTATAACCCACAATCAAGTCCAGTATGGAACTAATGTCACGAGAAATGAAAAGGCACCGGGTCCAGGATTAATTTATCTAGAACTGATTAAAATAGCTCCATCCATACTTTTTGACATATTAACAGTGATTTTTGACAGACGCTTTAGGAAAGACAAAACTCCAGAGGGGTGAAAAATATTTAACAGGTAAACAGGAGAGATTGATGGTGAGAATCCCTGGCCATATCCTACAAATGACTTAAAGAAGTAGAATAACTGAATGTCAAGAACAACATGGATTCCAATATGGGGTATTTATCTTCAAAAACCTAGCTGCGAAAAGTACAGCAAGGCGGCCATCACAATTTGGAATCAGTCAAACTCAGATAGCATGCTCACTGATATGAGAAGCACCGTGCATGTGCCTGACTAGCAGACATGCCTCACCAGGTGACTAAGTGTACTGTTCTGAGTTGTGAGAAATTGAGGCAAAACACATCCAGATAAAGTCTGTATACCATGTCAATGAACATTGGTCTGGCTGCCCAGTCAAAGTAAGGTTTTCAGGTGGTTTTCCACAAATGCTTAGTTAAACACTGGTCAGTTTCCAAAAACACAAATAGTTAAAATACGGATGCACACCAACATGATCCACAGAAGAATGTTGAAAGTGATCTCTCCTCACACGTTAGAATAAATTATGATTAGGATACAGGACTTGGATCTGGCCACAGAAATACTCATATAACAATTGTCAAGTCGAGAAGGAGCAATAATCGGTAATGTGTAAGCAGGAAAAAATGACATTAGGTCTGACATAACAAACAAGTGATGGATCCAACATGTGTGACCTTTATTTTGTGCTACCCTTCAATCAAAGTAGGATAACACCAAGAAAAAAGTGGAGAAAAAATAAGTGCGAAAAACGAATTCATTTGACCAACGTACTTTAAAAAACATCCACTGTTACAAAATTTTGGGAATAGACAATGTCGATGACCATTCTTGTGTCTAGCTGACTTTAATAGAATGATAGATAATACAGAAGAGAATAGTGATGAGGGGAAAATTACAGCAGCAACACACCATTCTGTTCCCATTATGTACTTTTATTTCACCATATATGCAATACTGAAATGAAGTTTGACTATTCGGCACTGTAATACAGCACACCTATCAGCTACCAGGTTTTGAAAAACAGACCGATAATGCATGTATCTTTATGCTTTTCAGGTTAATGAAGATGCTAGTTACTGGAGACGTGAAACAATAAGTCTTTGTGGAAGATGTCTGGTGATCTACAATTTGTTATTGAAGACAACACGTGCCTTTGATTGTTGATGTCTTTTATCCTGGTCATGCGGCAATGATGCAGCGATAAGGCTAAACCATCTATATCAAGCCCTCGAATGACACATTGGATAATGACTACCTTCCCAACTGTGTACATCCCAATCAATGATACTGTCTACAACTAACAAGGCATGATGTGAATTTGGATTGACAAACGAGAATGGGCAAATGTTTCAATTAGACATTAAATGTCTGTGTTTGCTTGTCATTTTTATAAAAGTGATCTGTGATTTCCCTTCTGTTTCTCTTTTACTCTGTAACTGGCTTCTCTGGCTTAAGTTGTTTATTGTTGTTCTATTACTACTGATCATTTTGTAAAACATTAACAAAGTCAGTATGTATTTTCTCTTTATTTTTTTGTTTTTCTCGTTTCTCTTCTCTTTGTTAACATTCTTTATTTTAGATTGTAATGATTCTGCATTTACAGGCGAAATATGATGTATTACGTAAAATCAATACTGTTATTTTTTGTGTAATGTGAATTAGTTTTATATATCAAATTTCGTTGTAGTTTCAGGAGCTTCAGTCCATAATGAAAACTAATATCTGTGAATAAAGTTACAAAGAGTGTTGAAAAGAGATGATGAGCTATGCTTCTTCGCAGCTGCAAGACCTTCCTTTGGGACAGTTAACTGTCTATGGTCTTACCTGGTGTGCTCAAAACTGTATTGGAATCTGTGAGAGGACCGAGTTCCTGAATGGTTTAATTTTGATGAAGTGAAAATAAACGAAGCAGACTGCACATCTCAGTTGGTGCCCGGGTACCTTAATGCTGCTGTATGTTATGTCGTTGAGTAATTATCCAGGATCTCAAATCTCTTCCTCTCTTGCCTCCTGTTCCCTTCCACATACGCTTCTAAAGAATTTTGTAAGCCCTTCATTCCTTCTGTTCTTTCTAGTATTCAGAAACTGCATCTGCTCCCTCACTCTTGCTTCTCAGGTCCACCTCGTTCTTTACACTATCCATCCAAAGAATTCTTTTTGTTCTCCTCATTTCAGATTCTCTTTTGTTGTGTAACATTTGTTCATAGAGACTACAAATCTTTAATGTCTTCTGCTACTTTGTACTCTGTATGACAAAAAGCATCCAGAAGACATACTTAGATGTCACTGTAATTTCATTCATATATGCAGGTACACAAACGTCTGAGCTGCAATCCTCTTAACAGGCAGAACATCCTCCAAACTGCAAAAATGTTGTTCATGTTTCATGTTGTTACTAGGCCTAGTAGGGTATACAAGGAGCATGAACAGCATCAGATGTTGAGTGATCGCTGTAAAGGAAATGGAGATGCTGTGTACTCATGTGAGAAAGTATAGTCAGCAGCTGACAGAATTTGAAAGAGTTTCATTGTGGGGCTCTATTTGGCTCTTGCAATATCCAGATTCGTGGGGCATTTTGATGTATAAAATGATATAAAACAATTGCAACTCTGCTTGCGAAGCATAGAAGATAAGAGTAAATGTGTAACTTAGTTCATGAAAGTATTTTCTCAAAGATTTATTAATGTCTCCAATATGGACTGTGATACATGTGACTTTGTAGATGAAAGTTTGCAAAATACATTGATGCAGCTTGATTCTTTGTTCCAGTGTGATTTGTGTGATTACATAAGAATAATATGAAATCCCAAAATTGGAATTTGACAGAGTATTTCATACAATTGAGAGCATCAGCCATATCACTAGTTTCTTGCAGCCTCACTACAAAAATAACGGATTCGCGACCATAGTGCTACATCTGTGCTGGACAAGGACTTTTTTTTACAAAGTATCAGGTTGCTGAATCTATACAGAATCTCAGTGTTCTCCCTTGATGTAGCAAAATACTCTTACCCTCAGCTCCTCGCATGTTCTACATTTCTAGTACAAATGTGAACACTTTAATGTTACCTGTGGTAAAATAGAGGAGGTAAAGTATAAATGAAAGTGGAGGGAATGTGTTGCCCTGGATACTGATTGAATTTCACCACAATCAGTTGTTCATAAGGTTTCAGTCACTCTGATGGCCTTCCACCCCTTTCATATCATTTATTGTACTGTGATGTCTGGGATGCATGAACTGTGTTCAGTGATGAATATCAAGTTTTGCAGTACCCTGAATCACCACTGTCAGTGCATACAGTGGTGACCTGAAGAGAGGTACCATTCTTCCAATGTTTTGGAAAGGTATAGCAGTGTTACTCTTAGTGTAATGGTGTGTGTTGCCATCGGGAATGATTTCAAGTTATGGATAATATTGACTGAGGACACTGATGGCACTGCAGTACATCATTGACATGCTTTGTCCTCATGTGACAGGAAGTACCATATTGCACAAGGACATTGCTCATCTACACCTCATGTGTCCTGACAAACTGTCAGCCTGATTCTGAAGAATGTCCATGGCCAACAAGTTTCCCAGACCTGTATCCCACAGAGTATGTGTGAGACCAGCTCAGATGTCAACTTCATCCCAATGCCATTATCCACAATATCTAAGACCTGTTACAGATATTTTGCATGAGGAAAGGATCCAATGTCATTCATTATAACACATTCTGAACAGAATCAGTGCATGCATCCATGCCAGAGGGGGTGCTGTATCACACTGGTAAGTGGGCTTATACTACCAAGTTCTACTTAAATATGACTATTTTCTAATCTCTGAAAGAAAGTTACATACCCTGTCAACCCATCAAGTTTGATTTTGTTTCTTCCTCCCCTTCTAGATGTTTCCCATTTTTTGTCAAGCTGTGCTTGGTGCCTTTGATAGTCATCAATTCTCAGTCCTTTTTTATTTTATTTATCACTTTTGGTTAGTTTTGGGTGCCTTTAATGCAAATTCCATGTTAGATGGGTGGCCTTTTTATCCAAATGAACATTTCTTCATTTGAGACTGAATACCCGTGTCTTCAGTGAATCCAGGCAGTTGTCAGATGTTCAGCTTTGGCTTGTATCTGTGACAGTATGCTGTCAGTAGATTAACAATATCTTGTAACTAACTTATGAGTTTTCTAAATAGGATAGCTTACTTCTGAGCAAGATTAGTCAACAAGCTACAAAAATCATTCTCCTAGTCTAAAGCAAGATAGTGTCATTTGCCAGAGTATTTTTGTTTTTAAGTGCACAGCCGATAAAAATTGAGATTGTAAACTGAAATTGGGGACAAAAGTATTAAAGTGTAGAAATGAACTAAAATGGTCATAAGGAATGTTCTGAAATGAAGAAGCAATTTTTATTAGAATACCTGAAATGTTTCTATGATGTAATTTCAGAAAAAATTACACTGTTGTCATAGGATGTCTATCAAGCATGGGACTGAAATGGCACGGCAACTAGAAATGCAGTGCAAAGTTGAAGTATTCAGGACAGTACAAACCTTATGGGTGAAACATATAAATGGCAAAAGTTATGAGTAAGTCCAAGGGACTGGGATACGACATTGTAAAGAGGAAGTGCGAGGAATGGAACATTTTGCAGCAGTAAGGATAACATTTGTGAGATATTCCACCAAGTTATCACAACTGGGGAAATCTTGTTCTTTGAAGGTCACCAGGGAGAAGTAAAGTCGCCAGTCAGCCTTAGTAAACTGCTAATTGGGCATGCACAGGGATGGGGTATGAGTCAGCAAACAGATAGCACACAGGAAATGGTATCTCGAGTAGGTGTCAGAAAGAATGGACCACTCACGACTATGGGTCAGTTGGGAAGTGCAGAAGGATAGGTCCAAATGAGAATAGGTGTGGGAGGAGTCAGAAAGGAAAGTGGGTGCTCCAGTGTTAAGGTAGAAGAGGTTAAGTTGGTTAAGAAGGTCAGCCAAGAGGGCACCTCTCTGACATGTCCTGGGAGAACCCCAAAGGGGATGGTGTGCATTAAAGTCACCAAGTAGCAAAAATGGGGGAGGTAGCCACTCAATCAGCTGAAGGAAGTCTGCCCTGGTGACATCGAATGACAGAGGGACATAAATAGTAGAGGGAAAAAGTCAGGAAAGAAAAGGCAAACTGAACAGCTTGAAGATGGATGGTCAGGAATATGGGTTGACTATGAGTGTCATCCCATAAGAGCAGCATGACACCCCCATGAGAAGCAATGCAGACCTTAGGGGGAAGGTCAAAATGAATCGGTAAGAAATGTGAAAGTTCAAAGCGGTCATGAGGGTGCAATTTTGTTTCCTGGAGGCAGAGTACAAGGGGATGCTGTGATGCTAAAAGCAGCCATAAATCCTCTTTGTGGGATCAAAGGCCATGAATGTTCCATTGGAGGAGAGCCTTGATGAGGTAGAGAAGTAGGAGTGTCACATCAGCGGCTGCTGGGTGACAGCTTGGGAAGAGTCGCTACTACAGGGCACAGAAGCGGGAGGAAACTGATCCATGGGGTCAATAGAAGCATCGGCTTACTTGTGCAGAAGGTCTGTGCAGTTCAACACTGAATAATGGTTGGTGGTGAGCACCAGCAATATGGAGGCCGGCTGGACTGCAGTATCAGATGGTGACACCGTCGAAGAGGATCTTCGAGTTGGTGAAGGAGAAGAGGAAGGCTCTGCTGTTGTTTGGCTGGAGGGATGGAGGAAGTCTTCACGGTAGTGCCCCTTCTGTACTTTCTGGCCTACCGGTTGTGTAGCTGGTGGCTTTGCCTCTTGAGGCGAGAGTGTGGTGGCTTGTTGCACAGCAGAAAGGGAGGGATAGCGATGCTACCTTGACACTGGGCGATTTCACAACCTCAGAACTGAATTGGAGATAGCATGTCTGCATGACCATGTCCTTCATGGAGAGAGGGACAGCAAGAACAGAACTATAATTGCCAGACAGGAGAACGCAGGGTTTGGGACTAGCCACTAACTTACAAGTGACTGGGTAAGGCACTTTTTCTTTTATTCAGATGTCTTGGACAGTCTGCTCATCAAGATACATGGGCAATCCCGAGAGGAGGTGGCATGGCCGCCATTGCAGTTCATACAGCAAGGAGAAGGAGGTGGACAATCGCCTTCGTGCACAACCCTACAGCATGTTACACATTTGGCTGGGTGTCGGCAAGATGTTCTAGTTCGGTTGAAACGATGACACTGGTAGCAGCACATTGGGTTTGGAATGTATGGCTGTACTGGAATAATTTCATAGTCTGCCTTGATCTTGGATGGAAGCACCACTAAGGCGAGAAAAAGAGTGCAGGTGGGCACTAAGGAGGAATCTACGTTTTTCATTACACAATGGATGGCAATGATACCCTGATCAGAGAAGTAAGACTGGATTTTCGCCTTGGTTAGACTGTCGAGCAGCCTGGTGTAAATTACACCACGGGAAGATTTCAAAGTTCTGTCGTCCTTGACACAAACAGGTTAGACGTGGAGAAGCGAGGCAGCAAGCCATTGTTGTGCTTGAGAATCATAAATAGTCTCCAAACGTGAAGTGCCATTCCGTAAACGAGAGTAGGATTTCACAGGGCCGGCAATTGCATCGACACCTTTCTGAATAATAAACGGATTTACAGTGGCGAAAGACTGACCGTCTTCAGTATGTGAGAGCACGAGGAACTGCGGTGCAGCAGGAAGGGTCTTTGAATCATTAGTCTCATCACATTTACTTTTTGTAGACGTTGATTGGGAAGATGATTGATTCATTGCGCGAAAATCCCCATGATTGCCAGCATCTCCGATGGCGCGCTCCTTCCAACTGGGGGCCCCCTTCACAAGGGGGCGCTCCCACCTTAGGTGATTGCTCACACATCATGTCACACCTCCTGAACACCTAAAAGAGGGACCAGTCGACAATTGGGGAAGGTTGCAGCTCAGGCAATCATCCCTCCCTGGATCTGGCCTGTACCAGGGGTACCTGTCGACCTGGGGCTGGGAATTACGCGTTACCCAGTCACCTGTTATGCGTCAGACGCGTGGGCTGGCCTTCAGAAGCGCACAGGAAGGAAGAAGAAAAAGAAGAACCTCAAACGCTGAAGCGGAGGAACAAGAGGAGAGTGGAAACAAAGAAAGGAAAAGAGAGCGAAAAACGAAGGTGGGGGTGTTCTAACGTCAGCGACAGACAACGCAGTACATTCTCAATAACAGCCCAGACATGTCTCCCAAGAGAGGGGAGAAAGAGAATAGTTATGCAGCACGGAAGGGAAAAAATGCTGCAAAGGCTGGGGTCCCGTGGTAGCTAAGCACGAACCCACCATAGAGTGGCGAGCCCCCTGGGGGGTATTTTGCTGAGATAAGAGGTATTACTCTTGCATGGACCTAGATGCTTATAACAGTTCCCACAACGAAACTTTGTCTCGAAACCTGGCAGAAAATCCAAAGAAATGGTGGTCGTATGTAGAGTATGATAGCGGCAGGACACAATTGATGCCTTCTCTGCGTGACAGGAATGGAGATACTATCGACAGTGGTGCTGCTGAAGCAGAGTTACTAAACACAGTCTTCCGAAATTCCTTCACCAAAGAAGATGAAGTAAATATTCCAGAATTCGACTCAAGAACAGCTGCCAACATGAGTAACTTCGAAGTAAATATCCTTGCAATAGTGAAGCAATGTAAATCTCTCAACAAAAGAAAGTCTTCCCGTCCAGACTGTATACCAGTTAGTTTCCTTTCGGAATATGCTGACGGAAACATGTACAACCGCTCGCTAGACGAAAGATCCGTGCGCAAAGCTTTTTAAGTCGCACAGGTCACACCAATATTCAAGAAAGGTAGTAAGAGTAATTCACTAAATTATAGGCCCGTATCATTTACGTCGATATTCTGCAGCATCTTGGAACATATATTGTGTTCGAATATTATGAATTACCTCGAAGAGAACGGTCTGCTGGCACAGTCAACACGGATTTAGAAAACATCGTTCTTGTGAAACAAAAATAGCTCTTTACTCGCATGAAGTGTTGAGTGCTACTGATAAGGGATTTCACTTTGATTCCGTACTTCTAGATTTCCAGAAGGCTTTTGACACTGTACCACACAAGCAGCTTGTAGTAAAATTGCGTGTTTGTGGAATATCGTCTGATATGTGACTGGATTCGTTATTTCCGTCAAAGAGGTCACAGTTCGTAGTAACGACGCAAAGTCATCGAGTAAAACAGAAATGACATCAGGAGCTCCACAAGGCAGTGTTGTAAACCCTCTGCCGTTCCTTATCGATATAAACGATTTAGGAGACCATCTGAGCAGCCGTCTTAGGTTGGTTGCAGATGATGCTGTCGTTTATCGTCTAGTAAAATCACCAGAAGATCAAAACGAATTGCAAAACAATTTACGAAAGATATCTGCATGGTGCGTAAATTGGCAATTGACTCTAAATAATGAAAAGTTGAGGTCATCCACATGAGTGCTAAACAGAATCCGTTAAACTCAGGTTACACGATAAATCAGTCAAGTATAAAGGAAACATCCCCGAGGCTATGGCTAAGCCATGTCTCCGCAATATCCTTTCTTTCAGGAGTGCTAGTTCTGCAAGGTTCGCAGGAGAGCTTCTGTAAAGTTTGGAAGGTAGGAGACGAAGCACTGGCAGAAGTAAAGCTGTGAGAACGGGGCGTGAGTCGTGCTTGGGTAGCTCAGATGGTAGAGCACTTGCCCACGGAAGGCAAAGGCCCGAGTACGAGTCTCGGTCCGACACACAGTTTTAATCTGCCAGGAAGTTTCAAGTCTAAAGGACATAAATTTACCTAAACACCTAGGAATTACAATTACGAATAATTTAAATTGGAAAGAACACATGGAAAATGGTGAATGGAAAACAAACGAAAGACTGCGTTTTATTGGCAGAACACGTAGAATCACGTAGAAAATGTGTGCTAAAGAGACTGCCTACACTACGCTCGTCCGTCCTCTTTTAGAATACTGATGCGCGGTCCGAGATTCTTACCAGATATGATTAACGGAGTACGTGATACAGGATTTGGGGCGGCCACCATTAAAACAAAGGCGTTATTCGTTGCGGCGGAATATTCACACGAAGTTTCAATCACCAACTTCCTCCTCCGAATGCGAAAATATTTTGCTGACATCGATGTTCATAGGGAGAAACCGTCATCATAATAAAATAATGGAAATCAAAGCTCTCACGGAAAGATATAGTTGTAGGTTTTTTTTTTTTTTGCGCGCTGTACGAGATTGAAGTAATAGAGAATTATTGTGATGGTGGTTCGATGAAGCCTTTGCCAGACACTTAAGTGTGATTTGTAGAGTATCCGTATTGATCTAGATCTTGGGATGTGAAAGCTCTATATATATATATATATATATATATATGTGTGTGTGTGTGTGTGTGTGTGTGTGTGTGTGTGTGTGTGTGAGAGAGAGAGAGAGAGAGAGAGAGAGAGAGAGAGAGAGAGAGAAGATGGCATCTGCTCTTTCGGACATGTCCGAAAGAACAGATACCATCGGTGACCATGCAGCTCGTTAGAATGAAATTACAATGAAATGAATACCCCTAGCTGAATAGCTGCATACAGGCGTTGATATAAGTCAAAGTGGACAGTTGAAAATGTGTGCCTCGACCAGGACTCGAATCCGGGATCTCCTGCTTACACGGCAGACGTTCTGTCCACCTGTGCCACCGAGGACACATAAGGATAGTGCGACTCATCTCTGGCACGCCTCCCGTGAAACCCACATTCCCAACATATTGTCCCGCACTATATTCGTAGTGCCCCTGCCCGTTATACTCATTACTCGCTGCTTTTTGCCGATTCCCGTAAGAGTTCGAGCACTGTTTGCGCATCCACACAGAAGATGATGATCAAATGGCCGTTGAGCCTGCGGGACAGTAAGTTGGGAATGTTGGTCTCATGGCAGGCGTGTCAGAGATACGTCCCTGCAGTCGCACTATCCTGTGTGTCCTCGGTGGCTCATATGTATAGAGCATCTGCCATGTAAGCAGGAAATCCCGGGTTCGATTCCCAGTCGGGGCACACATTTTCAACTATCGCCGTTGACTACGCCTGTATGCAGCTAGGGGTATTCATTTCACTGTAAAGCTGTATGTGACTTGTCACATGTAGGAGTAGACCCACGTGATACACACCATGTCGTCCTTGCCCTTGGGCCTCGGTGCGCAGTATCGCTTGCGCAGCACGTAGGCGGCGCCAGCGAACACAAAGAGGGCGAGCACTGACGTCACGGGTACCAGCGTCGTGGCGATGTCGGACGGCGGCGCCGCGCTGCCCGGCGGAACTTGGGTGGACGCGGGGGCGGTGGCGGCGGCGGAGGAGCCCCTGGGCACGGGGTGCGGCGTGGCCGCGGATGCGGTCGTGCTGCTGCTGTTGCTGCTGTCGCTCACGTCTCCGGAGCCGGTACCACCTGCGCATACACACAGTCCGTGTCAACACGCGGCGCCCATGCAGCTCTACTGTATACTGTCGCAAGGAAGCTTCGAGTTCAACCCCTTGTGCACAATGGCTCTCTTCAGCCGGAATGGTAGAGTGAACTAGACAACGATATAGACCGTAACTACATGAAATTATTCAAGAAACCGTCTAGGAAAGTACAGTGTCATCCATACAAACCCGAACTACTTTAATGAGCTGCAACACGTGAACGAATAATAGGACACACTTGTAATTTTGGGAGATGACAATACAAAATCTTCCAGAAAGCAGACGTACATACAAAGTCCTCATAGCATATGCTGGAAGTGCCCTTCACCACTATCGATGCACAACTGTACCCTTTTCACCACATTCCGCGAATTTCTGTGAAATAAAGCCAACAGTTCTGGAAGCTGACATCTCAAACCATTTCAAAACCAAGATCACATAAAATACACTACTGTCCATTAAAACTGCTACACCACGAAGATGACGTGCTACAGACGTGAAATTTATCCGACAGGAAAAAGATGCTGTGATACGCAAATGATTAGCTTTTCTGAGCATTCACACAAGGTTGGTGCCGGTGGCGACACCTACAACGTGTTGATATCAGGAAAGTTTCCAACCGATTTCTCATACACAAACAACAGTTGACCGGCGTTGCCTGGTGAAACGTTTTTGTGATGCCTCGTGTAAGGAGGAGAAATGCGTACCATAACGTTTCCGACTTTGATAAAGGTCGGATTGTAGCCTATCGCGATTGCGGTTTATCGTAAAGCGACATTGCTGCTCGGGTTGGTCGAGATCCAATTACTGTTAGCAGAATACGGAATCGGTGGGTTCAAGAGGGTAATACGGAACGTCGTGCTGGATCTCAATGGCCTCCTATCACTAGCAGTCGACATGGCAGGCATCTTATCCGCACGGCTGTAACGGATCGTGCAGCCACGTCTCATCCCTGAGTCAAAACATGGGGACGTTTGCAAGACAACAACCATCTGCACGAACAGTTCGACGACGTTTGCAGCAGCATGGACTATCAGCTCAGAGACCATGGCTGCGGTTACGCTTGACGCTGCATCACAGACAGGAGCGCCTGCGATGGTGGGACTCAAAAGACGAACCTGACTGCACGAATGCCAAAACGTCATTTTTCCGGATGAACCCAGGTTCTGTTTACAGCAACATGATGGTAGCGTCCGTGTTTGGCGACATAGCGGTGAACGCACATTGGAAGCGTGTATTCGTCATCGGTATACTGGCGTATCGCCGGCGTGATGGTATGGGATGTCATTGGTTACACGTCTCGGTCACCTCTTGTCTGCATTGATGGCAATTTTAACAGTGGACGTTACGTTTCAGATGTGTTACGACCTGCGGCTCTAACCTTCATTCGATCCCTGCGAAACCCTACATTTCAGCAGGATAATGCACGACCGCATGTTGCAGGTTCTGTGCGGGCCTTTCTGGACACAGAAAATGTTCGACTGCTGCCCTGGCCAGCATATTCTCCAGATCTCTCACCAACTGAAAACGTCTGGTCTATGGTAGCCGAGTAACTGGCTCGTCACAATACGCCAGTCACTACTCTTGATGACCTATGGTATCGTGTTGAAGCTGCATGGGCAGCTGCACCTGTACACGCCATCCAAGCTCTGTTCGACTCAATGCCTAGGCGTATAAAGGCCGTTTTACGGCCAGAGGTGGTTGTTCTGCGTACTGATTTTTCAGGATCTGTGCACCCAAATTGAGTGAAAATGTAATCACATGTCAGTTCTAATACAATATATTTTTTTCCAATGAATACCCGTTTATCATCTGCAGTTCTCCTTGGTGTAGCAATTTTAAGGCCATACTTTAATGAGCCTTAACACTTGAGCCAATAATACGACACATTTGCAATTTTGGGAGATGGTAATACACAATCTTCCAAAAAGCAAACATACATACAAAGACCTCGAAGAATACGCTGGAAGTGCCCTTCAATCACCATCGATGCGCAACTGTACTCTTTTCATCACATTCCGCAAATTTCTGTGAAATGAAGCCAACAGTCCTGGAAGCTGACATCTCGAACCATTTGAAAACAACGATCGCATAAAATATTTTTTTATTTAAGACAACCTGTTTCTACAGACTACGCTGTCATCTTCAGTTCTTTAAATCTTTTATTGTAACAGATGTTCACACCTGAAGATGACAGCGTAGTCTGTTGAAAGCGATGGTATTAAATAAAAATAATTATTCTATGCAATCTTGGCTGCTGAATGGTTTTTAACAATTGAACAGGTAGCCCTTCAGTTTTGTCAAAATGAAAAAAGAATGAATCCAACCTCATGATCACGTACTGGTGATTTGTGGATTACGTAGGGGTTTACACCAGCCCAGTATCTGCCATTTCGTGTGCTGGTGTAACCTGGCGGATAGAATCATGCTTCATCTGTAATCCAAGCCTGGACATTGAATAAGAAAGCCCTGAAACCATCGACACCACCACATTTTTTTCTCATGATCTGTTTCTTGTATCACGTGGACTCTGTACCGTCGCAATGCTGACTTCATCGCAGCTCTCTGACATATGCGATATGAAATGCCTTTCTCCTGTCTCAATCACGCTACCATATCCTTGGAAAGTACTCCAAGCGTCTTCAAACATTATCAATAACGTGCAAATAACTTACGGGTTTGCTGCCGGGTGACGTCGTCGACCACCGCCGATATTTCGACAGGAGCACACCCTGCCATTCTCAAGTTGTGCCTTGAGAATGGCAGGGTGTGTTCCTGCCGAAATATCGGCGGTGGTCGACGACGTCACCCGGCAGCAAACCAGTAAGTTACTTGAACATTCAATTCGCCGGGAAAAGTTAAGGTCTCTCATTATCAATAACCTCTGCACTCAGTGAAGGTCTATGTCTACCACTCCCACTGCCTAGTAAAACAGTTGTCTAGAAGCTTCCTTACTAACGAAAAACTTGTTACCTTTCCTGGAGCATCATGCACATTGTGCTCTCTTCGGAATGCCCGTTGTGTTATAACCAATGAGTCTGTCTTCCAATATTTTTTCACAATAAAAGGCGGCTGTGGAAGTGTGTTCCCCGTGTCTCTGTAATCTGAAGATTGCGAATGAATCACGCGGCCCCAATTACACGCACACAGACTTCACAAACCGCGACCGACTAAGGTATGAACGAACAACACGAGCAGATCAAGTACAGATACAGTAGAAAGGTCCTCATTGAAATTAACAATCAACTTGCCGAAAACGGGAGGTACTTCTGATTCTAGCAGAGCTACTGAGACCAGTAAAACAACTTTCCCATTTCTACGAGCTTTCGGAGGGGGACTCACTGACGTAGTTCAGGTTTATTCGGTTCGTCTCATAGGAAGAAATGTTGGTGTGGAGGACCGATTTTATGTTCGGCAGACTTTACTCGGCAGATTATCTAAATCGGCATGCACTGAACATTAGTCAATAGGAGCCGGCCGGAGTGGCCATGCGGTTCTAGGCGCTACAGTCTGGAGCCGAGCGACCGTTACGGTCGCAGGTTCGAATCCTGCCTCGGGCATGGATGTGTGTGATGTCCTTAGGTTAGTTGGGTTTAATTAGTTCTAAGTTCTAGGCGACTGATGACCTCAGAAGTTAAGTCGCATAGTGCTCAGAGCCATTTGAACCATTAGTCAATAGTGCGAGAACAATCCAAGCTTACCTCAGATTTTAGGTCGGCCCGACAATAGGAAAGACAAATTAAATGCTTGGAAACCACTGATATGTAGTATTTCAGTAGGTTTTAAGGAACTGAGCGAATCACCGAGTAAGAATGGAGACGTCCTGTAACGAGAAAAATGTCTAACAAATAATTTATTGAAACGAAGAGATGTAAAGGTTTGGTGTGTATTTTGACTTGAGTCAGTGCTGGGAACTTCAGTTAAAGGGACGATCGAAGAAAAGAACCGCGGGAGGAGGGCTACATATGAGTGTCCAGAACAGTTCGTCGTTGATGTGGGATGCGAGAGGCAATCTAGAACGAAAGATAGCTGGCAGGCGACACGAATGTAGAACTGCATCAAATCTACCTCTGGGTTGATGACTAAAGAACACACAACAGTTAAGATAAATTGGAATTTGATACTGTAGCTAGTGATTTTGCTCTACAATAGTGACATGTGACTCATTGGACAGTACGTCAGGTTAGAGGGCTCTTTTCTTCTCCGATCGGTCGCGAAATTATAACCACATTGAAAATCTGCTGAAGCTATGATCAGATGCGTTGCACAGTGTCTCTAATACACCTGTCTACCGTCATGTCATACTTTTCGGAGCTGAGCGCACGGTGAGCACGTAAACATGCCCATAAAACAATGCCTTTCTACATCTAGATCTACATCCATACTCCGCAAGCCACCTGACGGTGTGTGGCGGAGGGTACCTTGAGTACCTCTACCGGTTCTCCCTTCTATTTCAGTCTGGTATAGCTCGTGGAGAGAAGACTTGTCGGTATGCCTGTGTGTGGGCTCTGATCTCTGTGATTTTATCCTCTTGGTCTCTTCGCGAGGTATACGTAGGAGGGAGCAATATACCGCTTGACTCCTCGGTGAAGGTATGTTCTCGAAACTTCAACAAAAGCCCGTACCGAGCTGCTGAGCGTCTCTCCTGCAGAGTCTTCCACTGGAGTTTATCTATTATCTCCGTAACGCTTTCGCGATTACTAAATGATCCTGTAACGAAGCTCGCTGCTCTCCGTTGGATCTTCTCTATCTTTTCTATCAACCCTATCTGGTACGGATCCCACATTAGTGAGCAGTATTCAAGCAGTGGGCGAACAAGCGTACTGTAACCTACTTCCTTTGTTTTCGGATTGCATTTCCTTAGGATTCTTCCAATGAATCTCAGTCTAGCATCTGCTTTACCAACGATTAACTTTATATGATCATTCCATTTTAAATCACTCCTAATGCGTACTCCCAGATAATTTATGGAATTAACTGCTTCCAGTTGCTGACCTGCTATATGGTAGCTAAATGATAAGGGATCTTTCTTTCTATGTATTCGCAGCACATTACACTTGTCTACATTGAGATTCAATTGCCATTCCCTGCACCATGCGTCAATTCGCTGCAGATCCTCCCGCATTTAAGTACAATTTTCCAGGGTTACATCCTCTCGATATACCACAACATCATCCGCAAAAAGCCTCAGTGAACTTCCGATGTTATCCACAAGGTCATTTATGTATACTGTGAATAGCAACGGTCCTATGACACTCCCCTGCGGCACACCTGAAATCACTCTTACTTCGGAAGACTTCTCTCCATTGAGAATTACATGCTGCGTTCTGTTTTCTAGGAACTCTTCAATCCAATCATACAATTAGTCTGATAGTCCATATGCTCTTACTTTGTTCATTAAACGACTGTGGGGAACTGTATCGAACGCCTTGCGGAAGTCAAGAAACACGGCATCGACCTGTGAACCCGTGTCTATGGCCCTCTGAATCTCGTGGACGAATAGCGCGAGCTGGGTTTCACACAATCGTCTTTTTCGAAACCCATGCTGATTCCTACAGAGTAGATTTCTAGTCTCCAGAAAAGTCATTATATTCGAACATAACACGTGTTCCAAAATTTTACAACTGATCGACGTTAGAGATATAGGTCTATAGTTCTGCACATCTGTTCGACGTCCCTTCTTGAAAACGGGGATGACCTGTGCCCTTTTCCAATCCTTTGGAACGCTACGCTCTTCTAGAGACCTACGGTACACCGCTGCAAGAAGGGGGGCAAGTTCCTTCGCGTACTCTGTGTAAAATCGAACTGGTATCCCATCAGGTCCAGCGGCCAAGTGTGAGTGCCTGCTGAGAGGTTTCGACTGATTTCATGCAACCCACATAACATAACGGCCATCCTTGTCCTTCTTTACGATAATCGTCGGCCGCACTCCGCTGGGGCAATGAAGATGCTCCTGCAGCTTTTCCGATGAAATGCATTTGATCACTCTCCATACAGTCCGTAATTTGATCTGGCTGAGTTTCCTCATCAGAGACAAGGGCATAGTCAGGAGTATCTCAGGGAAGTGTGACAGAACTGCTCATATTCTGTGTATACGTAAGTGATATGACAGACAGGCTGGGCAGCAATTACGATAATTTGCTGACGACGCTGGTGTATGGACCGTAGAACCGCCGCAGTAGCTCAGCTGGTAAATACTGAAGAAAGACAACACTACCTTACACAGATCATCCCGCCATTTAGCGAAACTGCGGGAAACGCATCTCACCATAGCTGGGAGGGGATTTATACTCTATTCCTCCCCCACACAATATGTAACGAATCTTCTGCAGGTCTAAGTCGTCGAGCAGAATCGCATACAAATTTACTGATCTCTTACACTAGGTGAGCCAACGGCCTTGCCGCAGTGGTCACAATGGTTCCCGTCAGACCACTGAAGTTAAGCGCTGTCGGGCTGGGCTAGCACTTGGATAGGTGACCATCCGGTCTGTCCAGCACTGTTGGCAAGCGGGGTTTACTCAGCCCTTGTGAGGCAAACTGAGGAGCAGCGGCTCCGGTCACGGAAACTGACAACAGCCGGGAGAGCGGTGTGCTGACCACATGCCCCTCCATATCCTCATTCAGTGCTGCCTGTGGGCTGATGATGACACGGTGGCCGGTCGGTACCGTTGGGTCTTCATGGCCTGTTCGGAAGGGTTTACACTATGCGAGACGAGTTTGGCCTCTCCTACAGGTTGGACACAACGGATGCAGCAATATTCCAAGGCAAGATATCGCAGCTCTGGACTTGCATTAGCATCTTGCGTTGCCTGAAGTTCAATGTACGGAGAAATATGTCAATCAACGTACTATTTTTTAAGACATCACCCTCTGGAGTGGTTTGATTCTGTTACCCATCTTTTACTTTCCTGTACTAATCTTCTCATCCTATTTAAGTCTACAATTTGTCCCCTTTACTGTTCCTTCTAGCTCCAAGTTAGCTACTCCTGTATGCCGCAACTGATGTCCCACTAACCTTTCACTCAAAGCAATGACATCGTTTCCACCTGACTTTCACTATTATAAACGAGTAATTTATTCAGCGTCCGCAGCTCGTGGTCGTGCGGTAGCGTTCTCGCTTCCCGCGCCCGGGTTCGATTTCCGGCGGGGTCAGGAATTTTCTCTGCCTCGTGATGACTGGATGTTGTGTGATGTCCTTAGGTTAGTTAGGTTTCAGTAGTTCTAAGTTCTAGGGAACTGATGACCATAGCTGTTAAGTCCCATAGTGCTCAGAGCCATTTGAACAATTTATTCAGCACTTGCAGCTATGTTTGAGCGTCTGCTCACTCTCAAGAGCACGAATAGATAAGGTCACACCCGTGCCCGAGGCAGGATTCGAACCTGAGGCCGTAGCGGCCTCACGGTTCCACACTGAAGCGCCTAGAACCGCATGGCCACATCATACTCGTGCATCCACTGCGCACTTCAAAATGAACAAACTCTCGAAACTAGCTACACTGGTGAATAAAGAACTCATTTATAATAACGAAAGTCTGATAGAAAATACATCATTCTTTAAATGTATCTAGACTTTGGTGCCCACCTTGATCAAGTAAATGTTTCGCTTCGTCTGAGAAAGATATTCACCTACTCTTTTGAGTAGTTTGCGTCAACTATCCCCCCCCCCCCCTCCCCTTCCGCCCAAGACTCAATGCATTGTCAGCACCCATATGTATCTTTTGGAAGAGTGGAGTAAAGCAATGGAAAGCGCTGCCGACAACGAAGAGAAGCTTGCCTTTTACATGCATTACTGGAAGCTATGATTCCTTTAGATTCACGGTTTGCAAGCGGCTTAATCTTGCCCCGGGGCTTAGAAGATTTTCCAAATATCTGTCTATGTTCGGCTGCACAGATAACAACAGCTCAGCTGAGGCTAGTCACAGAGAGGAAGTTGTCTGGAGCAACTTTTGCCGAAGAAGACTGAGACTTGTTTCGGAAAACTGTACATTAGGCCACACGAGTGTGCGGAATTATAGTTCTGAGAATCATGAAGGTGATTTTGGTTGCGTTGTGCTGGGATAAAGGCTGAAGCTAGGGGGACAGCTTTCATTCGTCCCTGTGTAGGGACACTTGGGAATAATTCATTTACTTGAAGCGAGGAAACGGTGTATGAGCGTACCTCAGATGATTTATCTGTAAACTTGGTATCCCATTTTCTTTGAAGTAGCCTGTTGCCGAGTACGCGGAGCGTAGCAGCGACCATGGCTGTGACTGGGAACTTCCGAACCACTTTACGAATTTAGGAATTCGTTTGAAGAGTCAGAACAGAGGCTGCACTGGTGTGTCTTCACTGACTTGAGGAGGAGGAGGAGGGAGGGAGGGAGGGAGAGAGAGAAAGAGACCGGCTGGTGACTTTTAATGAAATACTTTCCGAGCCGCGTGTCCGTCTGCTAGAAGAAGGGAGCACTTACAAATAACTTAACTATTTAGCTTCCGTATCTGGAGGATTTAGTTAAGACACAATCATCGAAGAAAATTATTAGACTGTAACATAGCTGTTTGCATGAAAACAACTTTATTTCAGTCACAGGTAGCAAATAAAAAATTAAGAAGTGTTGGAATAGCAGGAAAGGAGTCAATTATTATTTGAAACGAGTTACTTGCAATTTCCTATCCTGTGGTGTCTTTGGTGTTGCCTTTTTGTTTGGAAGACTTAAGATCAAATAAGGCAGAAGGAATAGTTAACATTCCCAGAGAATTTCTAAAATCATTGGCACGAAGTGGCAACAAAACGACTATTCACGTTCGTGTTTAGAATGTATGTGTCTGGCGATACACCATCACACTTTCGGAAAAAAATATCAGCCACGCAATTCCGAAGACAGCAAGGGCTGACAAGTGCGAGAATTATCGCACAATCAGCTTAACAGCTCTCGGATCCAACTTGCTGTCAAGAATAATATACAGAAGAGTCGAATGGAAAATTGAGGACGTGTTAGATGTCGATCAGTTTGGCTTTGGGAAACGTAAAGGCACCAGAGTCGCAGTTCAGACATTGCGGCTAATAATGGAAGCAGGACTAGAAGAAAAATCAAGACAGGTTTATAGTATCTGTCGACACTAATAATGCGTTCGACAACGTGAAATGGTGCAAGATGTTCTAAATTCTGAGGACAGTAAGGGTTAGCTATAAGGAGAGACGGATAATATACAACATGAACAAGAACCAAGAGTGAATAATAAGAGTGTAAGACAGAGATGTAATCTTTCGCCCCTACTGTTCAATATCTACATCGAAGAAGTAATGAGGAAAATAGAAGGAAGGTTCAAGAGTGGAATTAAAATCCAAAGTGGAAGGATATCAATGATAAGATTCCCTGATGACATTGCTATACTGAGTGAAAGTAAAGAATAATTACGTGATCTGCTGAATGGAATGAACAGTCTAATGAGTACAGGATATGGACTGAGAGTAAATCAAAGAAAGACGAAAATAATGAGAAGGAGGAGAAAAGAGAATAGCGAGAAACTTAACATCGGGATTGATGATCACGACGTAGAGGAAGTTAAGAAATTTTGCTACCTACGCAGCAAAATAACCACTGACGGAGAGAACAAGGAGGACATCAACAGCAGCACTGGCAAAAAGGGTATTCCTGGCTAAGAGAAGTCTACTAGTATCAAACAAAGGCCTTAAATTCAGGAAGAAATTTCTGAGAACGTACATCTCGAACACAGCATTATGTGTCAGTGAAACATGAACTGTAGGAAAACCGGAACAGAAGAGAATCGAAGCATTTCAGATGTTGTTCTGTAAGTAGGCTGTTTAGGTTTTTGTGTTGATAACATCACGTATTGCTATGTATGAAAATCGCTGACTGTGCTGTGTGCAGTCTGTGGCTGATTGGACTCATTGTTGGAATATTCGCTTGTGTAGTGTTGGGCTGTTGGATGTGAACAGCGCGTAGTGTTGTGAAGTTGGAGGTGAGCCGCCAGCAGTGGTGGATGTGGGGAGAGAGATGCCAGAGTTTTGAGAGCGGACGATCTGGATGTGTGTCCGTCAGAAAAAGGAAATTTGTAAGACTGGATGTTATGTGAATTTTGAACACTATTAAGGTAAATACATTGTTTGTTCTCTATCAAAATCTTTCATTTGCTAACTATGCCTATCAGTAGTTAGTGCCTTCAGTAGTTAGAATCTTTTATTTAACTGGCAGTATTGGCGCTCTCTGTATTGCAGTAGATCGAGTAACGAACATTTTTGTGAGGTAAGTAAGTCATGAAAGGTATAAGTTATTGTTAGTCAGAGCAGCCATTCTTTTGTAGGGATTATTGAAAGTCAGATTGCGTTGCGCTAAAAATATTGTGTGTCGGTTTAGTGGTGATCAGAATAAGTAAAGAGAAAACTGTCAGAGAACGTTGAGTTTTGCACAGCTGTTAAAAAATCAAATAACGTAGAAGTTTACCAGAACAGTCATTCATAATTTTTCAAAGGGGACGTTCCAGTTCTACCGATAAATGTTAAAAATTAGGTGAACTGATAAGGTAAGGAACGAAGAGTTTCTGCGCGGAATCGGAGAGGAAGGTAATATACGAAAACATTGACAGGAAGCTAGGACAGGACGATAGCACATCTTTTAAGACATCAGCGAATAATTGCCATGGTTCTAGAGGGAGCTGTAGTGGGTAAAAGTTGTAAAGGAAGACAGAGACTGGAGTACATCGTGGAAATAATTAAGGACTTAGGTTGTAGAGGTGTTCTGAGATGAAGAGGTTGGTACAGGACACAAATTCATGGAGGGCAGCATCAAACCAGTCGGAAGACACCAGACTAAAAAAAAAAAAAAAAAAAAAAAAAAAAAAAAAAAAAAAAAAAAAAAAAAAAAAAAAAAAAAAAACGATGCGCTTAGAGTGTTCTGAGGCTATAATGAGTAGCGTAGGATGCATTTCAGTTGGAGGGAAACGGACATCTCTAAACAGGGTAATCGCAGATGTTGGACAGGCAAATACATGTACAAGAAAAGTAACTCTGGAGAAACCTTGTGAGCGTGCCTGCTTTCGATACCTCGCGTCACGCTCTGGAAGTGGTTATGTTTGGCTCTGGCAAGAGAGAGCGGGCGCGAGATCCGTTCCGTGCAGACGGCAGGAAGAGGCTTGGACGTTAAGTGGCTTGGAGTGAGGACTGGGGAAGGGGGACGGCTTGTCGACGACGGAGAGTAACGGTGGGGTAGGTCCGTGTTGTGATCGCGTGGATCCGCTCTGTGGATCGTGATGTGTAGCCCGAGCATGGAGGCGGTTCTACGGTGGCTACGTAAACGGATCAAGGTGGAATCGTCGGCCGGCAGCATGACACTGGTTGTCAGTCTCCGTGGATTCTTCCGTCAGACGCCGCTTTGTGAAGCAGTTCCACTACACTCACGCAGGAACACCACGCGCGCTGCGGGCTGCTCCATCCCCGCCGTGACCTTTCTGCATTATGCCGGGTGACCAACTTTGAGAACTTCCGCCGCCTTTAATACTTGCTCACGTGCTCACCTGGTGAAAGACTGACAATATCGTTGTGAGCTCCAACCCATTTCGATTTGTTCTTAGAACTATTAATTTCGTCCCACCGAGGATTTGATAGTAGAAGTCTTAACGATCAGATCGCAATCACTGCTCTGCCTTCCGCGCTTAAAGTGCCACTAATGTGTGGATTAAATTACTGTTTAAAAATAAATAAAAAACGAGAGAAGACGAAGAGGAAAAAGAAGAAAAAGACCCATACTGTGAGAACTGTGTATTTTCTGAGTGAGTCTTCCAAGATTTTTTGGTCCTTAAGAAATGTTGCTGGTAGTTTATTCCTTTGCTACTCAGCTTTCCAAATACGACTGTATACTGAGGAGCCCGAAATTATTCTCACCAACGGTCTGTCACATTTACTGCTTTTAAACGGCTGTGTGTATTTATTGGGCTCTTTTAAGGTATTTGAAACATTCTAATGTGTTGCTTTGTAGTTTAACCAGCTGTTATGCCAACAGTCACGATTGTAAGTTCCATGAGGAATTAATTATTATTCTTTTCACTAGAGCATTTCCAGGTGTGTTTAAGGTTGCCAAGAGTACTGGGCTAGTCCTTTGTGTAAATTAATCATCATTTGTATGATCTTGTTACTTGCCGCATGTTGTGCCAATGTTTTATGGGAGGGAATTAACTAGTGTTTAACACCTGCCTTTTACTTAGTACGTTTTGTCCTGTTTAGTTTTGAACAGGTTACTGTAGCTTCCTGGTGTTTCCAGATAATTGTTACACCGTGTTGTGAGAGAGAGCGTGACGCTAAACCCGTAATTGCGGGTTTCCGCAGTGATTTATCACAGTAGCTCTCCTGTAAAATCTCTTAGTGCACTTAATTTGGTCAGTGAAATAATTGCCGCTTTCCGTGCACTTTCGGGGGCGGTTCCGCAAGTGGCCATATGTGTGGCTCTATAATACATTTGGATGCGCACCAGCTTAATTGTTTCTTCTGACCTGAAATTTAAGGAAAGTTTCCAGAGTTCTGGCGTTGTCTGCTCTTTAGTCACTTAAAGTTAACTGGATTTTGCGACAGGAGCCGCAATGTCAATAAACGTTCATCGGTGTGAAGTGTTTGTGTCAGTGTCTGTGTCGGGTGCCAGTTTGTGAGGCTTCCCGAATATGCTAGAGACGTCGGGGCATGGTATCAGCCACTGCGTGGCTTGTTCATAAGCAGAGCTTCTTATATATATATATATATATATATATATATATATATATATATATATATATATATTATATATATATATATATATGTGTGTGTGTGTGTGTGTGTGTTTTCCCTCCCATTAAGATGGCTCTTTACTAGTAATATTCTCTGACCCAAACACTGATCTTTAATACTTCTATTAATTAAGTAATGATGTATGTATGTGAACAATTTGTTCTAAAACCAGAATTAATGATTTCTAGTAACTTCACTTACAGCAAGCACTGAACTTATATTATTTGTTCAGACAAGTATTGCCCTCTTCAAATAATGTGTCAGATCAAGGAATAATATTCTTGTAATTTATCGTAAAGTAAGCATTTGTGTGACTTTTTAATATTCGATCCCAAACAGGGTTAATGTCCATTATTACTGTTTCAAAGGAAAGATCAATGTTCAGCTCTAAGCAGCCAGGATACAACCCTTAATAAATGCAGTTAAAAACTAGTTGGGTCACGAAAGATGTTCAATGTCCTGTTTCGCAATCCTTCCGATCCCAAGACAACCAGGCACAGAAGTCATGCACATCTTGGGTAACAGATGAAATATTTCATCTGATCGCCGAAAGAAGAAGTAAATAAATTTTCAGCGAAAGCCAGGAATACAACAACATAAATCCCATAAAGAGATGATCCCATGGAGAGCTACCTCAGCATGTAGGAAAGTCAAAACAGCATTTGGTAAAATTATAGGCGTGGTCGGTAAATTAAGAGTGTGACGAGAATTACACTGTTAAAGCAGGAGAAAGAGCGGTTGGATGGAAACGGTACGTTGAAGACCCCCACGAGGGAGAGCATTTGTCTGATGACGTACTAGAAAAAATGGCTCTGAGCACTATTTGACTTAACATATGAGGTAATCAATCCCCTAGACTTACAACTACTTAAACCTAATTAACCTAAGGACATCACACACATCCATGCCCGAGGCAGAATTCGAACCTGCGACAGTAGAAGCAGCGCGGTTCCGGACTGAAGCGCCTAGGACCGCTCGGTCACAGCGGCCGGCTACTAGAAAAAGAAGCAGGAGTCGGTACAGAAGAGATAGCGGATCTAATCTTAGAATCAGAATTTAAAAGCGCTTCGGATGATTTTGAAATAAGGCAGTCTGTCAAAATTTCTAAAATCATGGGAGGAAGTGTTAACTAAACGACTATTCAGGTTCGCGTGTAGAGTCTGAGACTGCCGACGCACCATCAGACTTCCGGAAAAATACTATCCACACAGTTCCGAAGACAGCAAGTCGAGATAAGTGTGTGAACTATCGCACAATAAGATTAACACCTCAAGCATCCAAGATAGTGACAAGAATAACGCACAGAAGAATAGCAAAAATTGGGGATGCATTAGATGACGATCAGTTTTGTTTTTGGAAAGGTAAAGGCACAAGATAGGCAGCACGAACGCTGCGCTTGATAATGGAAGCAAGACTGATGAAAAGTCAAGACACGTTCATAGGATCTGTCTACCTGGAAAAAGTGTTCGGCAGCGTAAGATGGTGCGAGATGTTCGAAATTCAAGGAAAACGGAGTAAGCTACAGGGAAAGATAATAAATATATAACAAGTGTAAGAATCAAGTGGCAATAATAAGATCAGAGGACGAAGAACGACGTGCTCGGATTAAAAAGCAGATTAGATGCAATCTTTCAGGCCTACTATTCAACCCACACGTTAAAAAAGCAACAGTATGATCCAGATTCCGGGTGAAAGGATATCAATGGTAAGATTTGCTGATGACATTCTTATCCTAAGTGATGGGAAAGAAGAATTACATCCGCTGAATGGAATGAGTACTCTAATGAGTACAGAATATGGACTGAGAGCAAACCGAAGAAAGACGATAGTAATGAGGAGTGGAGTGGTAAGAATGTGAATAGGAACACTTGACATAAAATCTGGTGTTCACACAGTAGTCGAAGTTAAGGGACTCTGCTACCTTGGAAGCAAAACAAACCATGGTGGGCGAAGCAAAGAGAGCATAAAAAAGAGACAAGCACAGAAAAAGAGAACACGCCTGGCCAAGAGAAACCTGCTAACGTCAAACATACGTCTTAATTTAAGGATGAAATTTCCGAGAATACGTTTAGAGCACAGCATTGTACAACTGTAATTCGTGAACTATAGGTAAGCTGCAGCGAAGCGTTCGAGATCTAGTGCTGTAGAAGAATACTGAAAATTTTCTGGACTGATAAGGTAAGGAATGGAGAGATTCTCCTCAGAATCAGTGAAGAAACGGACATATGGGAAACACTGACAAGAAGAAAGAACAGGGCGATAGAACATGTTTTAGGACATCATGGAATACGTTCTGGAGCTGGAGAGGGAGACAGAAAGTGAAATATATCCAACAAATAATTGATGATCTAGGATTAAGATGAAGAATTTGGCATAAGAGAGGAGTTCGCTACAAGCCGCATCAAATCAGTCAGAAGAATGATGACTCATATGAAAAATACTACCTGACTTAATTATAAGAAGTCGGTGAGGAACATAGAGTTTTGGTGGATCTTCAGAGTACTGATGCCTTCAAACGGCATACTTTCATAGAACACGAGTTTAATATAAAAATTTTTGAACCACCAATATGAAGTTTTCTGTAACTTTATGGCACATTTTTAAGATACCGAGTGTGCTTGTGCTTCGAAAAGGCGTAGATTCCTAAGTTTTAAGATACAATGGTCGAAGATACAATGGTCGAAGTAGAGAGGATATAAAATGTAGACTGGTAATGGCAAGGAAAGCGTTTCTGAAGAAGAGAAATTTATTAACATCGAGTATAGATTTGTCAGGAAGTCGTTTCTGAAAGTATTTGTATGTAGTGTAGCCATGTATGGAAGTGAAACATGGATGATAAATAGTTTGGACAAAATGAAAAATGGTTCAAATGGCTCTGAGCACTATGGGACTCAACTGCTGAGGTCATTAGTTAGTCCCCTAGAACTTAGAACTACTTAAACCTAACTAACCTAAGGACATCACAAACATCCATGCCCGAGGCAGGATTCGAACCTGCGACCGCAGCGGGACAAGAAGAGAATTGAAGCTTTCGAAATGTGGTGCTACAGAAGAATGATGAAGATTAGATGGGTAGATCATACAACTAATGAGGAGGTATTGAATAGAATTGGGGAGAAGAGTTTGTGGCACAACTTGACAAGAAGAAGAGAACGCTTGGTAGGACATGTTCTGAGGCATCAAGGGATCACAAATTTAGCATTGGAGGGCAGCGTGGAGGGTAAAAATCGTAGAGGGAGACCAAGAGATGAAACACTAAGCAGATTCAGAAGGATGTAGGTTGCAGTAAGTACTGGGAGATGATGAAGCTTGCACAGGATAGAGTAGCATGGAGAGCTGCATCAAACCAGTCTCAGGACTGAAGACCACAACAACATCATTATACCCTTCAAATATGAAATCCAGTATGGCGTCTTCCAATATTGTAATGGAAAGAGAGATGGTCTGCATGTTATGTACGTGGAGATCTTCCATCGCATTTGTCTACAATCAAAAGTGTGTTCAGTATAACTGGCATGCTTAATATCCCTCTGCACATTGGGAGACACTAAAACGTTATTTTTCTAGGCTATGACATTACAAATTCGGCGTGCGCAGAGTTGTCAGTCGAATGCACGATCCATGTGAAGACGGTGATACATGTGAAGATTAGCGACTGGAATAGCAAATGTGGGGACTGACACCGGTAGAGAAAATAACCCTCCGTCACACACCTTAAGGTATCTCGCGGTTTATGCAGGGTGTAACTAAATTTACAGACGTTGAGGACCTGTACTTGGGACCAAATCGGTTAATTTTAACACAGTAACTCATGTCCCGGAACGTGCCGTTTTGCCGCTACACGTGAAATAGTACAACACTTGTTGAAATCTCACGCAGTTTCGGTGCCACTGACTAGAGTGTTTGGTACGTCGTTCTCTGAGCGCCTGACGTTTCACGCCAACTACATGTCTATTTAATGCAGTTCACTGAGTTTGTGGTCTGCCCAGAGAGGTCTGTACCTGCACATCTGAGTCCAAGCGGTACGTATATTTCATTTTTACTGTGTTACTGCTGAACATGGTGAACTACACGTTTGCGGAATACTCCGACATGTTGTATGTACAGCGAACTTCGGTGGAACGGGTGCACACCTTTACAAAAATGTGCCACTGCATGTGCGCCGAAAGTTGTGGTTCCAGCACGATGGCACACAATCTCATTTTTCACTTGAAGGCCAAGATCATCTGGCCCAAGGATTTTGGCGATAGTGGACAGACCGCGGTGGCTGGTTGCTTGGCCTGCACTTTCTCCCAACCTGAACCCCTAGATTACTACTTGTGGGGACACATGTAACCCTTGACTTCGAAGACCCCTGCGGCATCCGAAAAAGACCTACTGGTGCGGCTTATGGCTGCAACGGATGCCGGAGGACCAGGGACTGATGATCGTGTGTACCGGAACATGGCAAGGAGGTACCGCATCTGTTGGCGGTTATCACGTCGAGCCCTGCTTTTAACAACGAGCAGTAGGAATCAGGGAGCAACGTGTGATATTTTGCTTTCAGCGGGAAAACGGTACCTTTTCGGACACGAGTTTCTAATCTAAACTTAACCATCTTGGTCCTATTACAATTCCTCATAGTCCGTCTACACACTAATGAACCAAATCATTATGACCACTGCCCACCGCGACTTTGGACGCTACCCGGTGGCGATGCTGGCACGTGACACGATAACAAAAGTATGTAAGCGGGGCAGCACGGACAGCGATCACCGTAGTGAAAATATGGGCTGCAAATGCGGAAATCCACAGAGGAAAGCGACTTTGACCAAGGGCAGGTTATTATTGCGCAGAACCTGTCAACGAGTATCTCGAAAACGGCGACGCTGGTCGAATGTTCACGTGCTACTGCCCTGAGCATTTCCGGAAAGAGATAGAAGGACGGTGAAACTACCACTAGGCGCTGAATGGTTGGATGTCAACGACTCTTCACAGAACGCGGTGTTCGGAGGCTTGTCTGCTCTTTAAAGTAGAATAGATGGTGATTTGTGGCATCTCTGCTGAAAGATCACAATGCTGGTAGACGCACAAGTGCTTAGGAGCACACCGCTCATCATACACTACTGGCCATTAAAGTTGTTACACCAAGAAGAAATGCAGATGATAAACGGGTTTTCATTGGACAAATATATTATACTAGAACTGACATGTGATTACATTTTCACGCAATTTGGGTGCATAGATTCTGAGAAATCAGTACCCACAACAACCACCTCTGGCCGTAATAGCGGTCTTGATACGCCTGGGCATTGAGTTCAAAATGGTTCAAATAGCTCTGAGCACTACGCGACTTAACTTCTGAGGTCATCAGTCGCCTAGAACTTGGAACTAATTAAACCTAACTAACCTAAGGGCACCACACACATCCATGCCCGAGGCAGGATTTGAACCTGCGACCGTAGCGGTCGCTCGGTTCCAGACTGTAGCGCCTAGAACCTCGTGGCCACTTCGGCCGGCAGGGCATTCAGTCAAACAGCGCTTGGATGGCGTGAACAGGAACAGCCGCACATGCAGCTTCAACACGATACCACAGTTCATCAAGAGTAGTGACTGACGTATTGTGACGAGCCAGTTGCTCGGCCACCATTGACCAGACGTTTCAATTGGTGAGAGATCTGGAGAATGTGCTGGCCAGGGCAGCAGTCGAACATTTCCTGTATCCAGGAACGCTCGTACAGGGCCAGCAACATACGGTCGTGCATTATCCTGCTGAAATGTAGGGTTTCGCAGGGATCGAATGAAGGGTAGAGCCACGGGACGTAACACATCTGAAATGTGACGTCCACTGTTCAAAGAGCCGTCAATGCGAACAAGAGGTGACCGAGACGTCTAACCAATGGCACCCCATACCATCACGCCGGGTGATACGCCAGTATGGCGATGACGAATACACGCTTCCCATATGCGTTCACCGCGATGTCGTCAAACACGGATGCGACCATCATGATGCTGTAAACAGAACCTAGATTCATCCGAAAAAATGACGTTTAGCCAGTCGTGCACCCAGGTTCGTCGTTGAGTACACCATCGCAGGTGATCCTGTCTGTGATGCAGCTTCAAGGGTAACCGCAGCCATGGTCTCCGAGCTTATAGTCCATGCTGCTGCAAACGTCGTCGAACCGTTCGTGCATGTGTTGACTCAGGGATCGAGACGTGGCTGCACGATCCGTTACAGCCATGCGGATAAGATGACTGTCATCTCGACTGCTAGAGACACGAGGCCGTTGGGATCCAGCACGGCGTTCCGTATTACCCTCCGGAACCCACCGATTCCATATTCTGTTAACAGTCATTGGAACTCGACCAACGCGAGCAGCAATGTTGCGGTACGATGGACCGCAATCTCGATAGGCTACAATCCGACCCTTATCAAAGTCGGAAACGTGATGGTACGCATTTCTCCTCCTTACACAAGGCATCACAACAAAGTTTCACCAGGCAACGCCGGTCAACTGTTGTTTGTGTATGAGAAATCGGTTGGAAACTTTCCTCATGTTAGCACGTTGTAGGTGTCGCCACCGGCGCCAACCTTGTGTGAATGCTCTGAAAAGCTTATCATTTGCATATCACAGCATCTTCTTCCTGTCGGTTAAATTTCGCGTCTGTAGCACGTCATCTTCGTGGTGTAGCAATTTTAATTGCCATTAGTGTACATTGTTGAAAATGGAGCTCCACAAAATACCATGCCTAGGTGTTCACATGTTGACAAAACGGCATCGTGTGTTACGATCGCACTGGACACGGGACTATCGGGATTTGATCGTCGATCAATGGCAAGGTGTTGGCTCTTCGGGTGGATCACATTTTTGCTTCACTAGGTCGATGGCCGTCTCCAAAAATGTCGTTATAGAGGTGAACAGTGGAGGATTATGCTATGGAAGACATTCTCCTGCCTTTGCTTTGGATTGGTGACAGTTATAGAAGAGACGCTGACAGCTGCTAACCACCTGGATCCCTTCAGGTTTGATGTCTTACCCTTGGGCCATGTCATCCTTCAGCAGAAAATTTGTCCGTTTCTCGCAAGTAGAACCACGCTATAGTAGTTTCAGTAGATTTATAGTGAGCTAACGTTGATGTCTCAGAGATCAAATTCGTCTGATGTGAATCCTATGGAATCCATATGGGTCGCTATCGGGCGCCATGATCACGTACGCAAATCAGCTGCCCGTTATTTACGCGAAGTACATTACCTGTGCATAAACATCTAATGCGACATACCTTCACAAGCCTATCAACAATCTTTTGGATCGCTGAAAGCAGAAACAGTGAGACATTTCGATCCAAAGACAGACCGACAAGCTATTAAGCAGCTGGTCATAATATTTTGGCTCATTAGAGTAGGCACACAGTGTAGATGTAAAGATGTTGTGTATATTAATGAGAACTATTGCTGGGTTCCCAGCGGGAGATATCTGCGTTTGCTAACCTATATCATGCCACCATCTCGGCCTTTAGTTCGACACAGATTACACATAAACAGCAAGGGCAGGTGTGTGCTGTGGTACCTGGATTGAGATCTGGCGGCAGCGGTGACGGTGGCGAAGGCGATGGCTCCGGAGGCGACGGCGTCGATGTCGTCGTCGACGTCGTCGTGTTGGTGGTCCTGTAGTTGGGCGTAGCGGTGGGCGGCCTGCGGCTGAAGGCGAGCCCCATCCCCACCCCTGCCCCTGCCCCCGTGCCGGGTCCAGGGCCCGGCGCAGAGCCCGGGCGCGGCAGCAGCGTGGGCGGCGCCGGCAGGTAGTGTGGCTGCAGCAGCCCGGGGGGGTAGCGGGGGAGGTCGCTGGCGCCGCCGGCCGACGACGTGTCGTTCAGGACGCGAACCCGCACCTCCGTCTTGAGGCTGATCGGGCTCGATGGGTCGTCCACCTTCACGTACAGGTACAGCGGTTTCCCCACCTGCCGGCACAGCACCACATGTAAGCTACTCCACATGGCCGCAAACAGTGTCTTATTTTTTAATACTAAGGCTTCGAACTTTTTTTAAAAATTTTGCATTTACTAGTACAATTGAGAACCCTGTTTTGCGCCAGTAGGATTACTCGTGTAGTTATGTAAAACAGTCGACTTTACGGTGATTCGAAACCCGATAAGTCAGTTTATCCATAAATCGAAATACACTATCTAACGACGTAAGGGGAATTATGTAACCTGAAGGTGGAGGGGGGGGGGGGGGGGGGGGGGAGAAGGAACAAAACTGATGATATGAGCTGCATCGGTACATTATGCGGGATCGGCAGCAACGACTGAAAATATGAGTCAGATCGGGACTCGAACCTGAGATCTCCTTAGTAGGCTGTTGCGTTAACCACTGAGCAATCCTGACACTGTTTATCGAAAATGCATGGACCATGTCTGAGTGCCCCCCCCCCCCCCTCCCCCTTGACCCACATTTTCACCTAGCACCACCTATCGGCCTCTTATCTTCTGGGCAAGTCATAAAGAAGAGGCATCATGCATTCATATAAAAAAAAATGGAAAGAGAAAATGAAGTGAAACTTCATGGGTTCAGCGGGAATGTGAAGTTATTTCGGTCATTACAAAATCGAGTCAAATTTACAAACTTGGGACTAACAGCTTCCTTATCTGTAGGATGAGCGCTCCCACTGGCTTAGATGCTTACAGTGACACGCTTAGGAACATTTTCGTAAAAGCATTGTACCACCTCCTGAGGAAAGATGGCTTACCTCTGTTGTAACTGGTATTTGATAACGTGGTTACTGGCACAGGGAGCTCCGACATGCTCCAACCCATGTTCTGTCGGAGACATATCTATTCATCTTGCTGGGCCAGCAGTACTTCAGCATCACGCAAACAGGTCACAGACACACGTGCCACATGTGGACGAATAAACTTGAGTTTGATTTCAAACACGTACCCGACTCATACCATTATAGTTTGTGGTGGCTTTAATGTACCCTCGAAATGTTGGCGAAAATACATGTTTAATTTCGCAGGTACGCCTAAAACATGATGGAAATTGTGCTAAGCGCATTTTCTGAAAATTATTTCGAGCAGTTTGTTCATGAGCCCATACCAATAGCAAACTGCTGTGAAAACACTCTTGACCTCTTAGCAACAAGTAATCCTGAGTTAATAACCAGCATAAAAACAGATACAGGGATTAGTGATCACAGGGTTGTCGTAGCGAGACTGAATATTCTAGACCAAAATCCTCCAAAAAATAAACGAAAAATATACCTATTGAAAAAAGCCGATAACAATTCACTTGATGCCTTCCTCAGAGACAATCTCCATTCCTTCCCAATTAATAATATAAGCGGAGACCAGCTGTGGCTTTAATTCAGAGGAATAGTATCTGCAGCAATTGAGAGATTTATACTAAATAAATTAACAACAACGAAGCTGACCCACCTTGGTACATAAAACAGGACAAACACTGTTGCAGAAAGAACGAAACAAACATGCCAAATTTAAACAGACGCAAAATCCCCAAGATTGACGATTTTTACAGAAGCTGGAAATTAAGCGTGGACTTCAATGCTCTACAACGAAACTTTTTCTCGAAATCGTGCAGAAAATCGAAAGAGATTCTGATCGTATGTGAAGCATGCTTCCGGCAGGACACAATCAATGCCTTCTCTGCGCGATAGCAATGGAGATACCACCCAAGACAGTGCTGCCAAAGCAGAGTTACTGAACACAGCCTTCCGAAATACCTTCACAAATGAAGACGAAATAAATATTCCAGAATTCGATTCAAGAACATCTGCAAACATGAGTAACGTAGAAGTAGATATCCTCGGAGTAGTGAAGCAGTTTAAATCACTTTATAAAAGCAAGTCTTCTGTTCCAGACTGTATACGTATTAGGTTCCTGATGCAATAGCTCCATCGTTAACCATCATATACAACCGTTCGCTCGACGAAAGATCCGTACCCAAAGACTCGAAAGTTGGACAGATCACACCAATATTCAAGAAAGGTAGTAGGAGTAATTCATTAAATTACAGGCCCATATCATTAACGTCGATATGCATCAGGATTATGGAACATATGTTCGAACATGATCGATTACCTCGAAGAGAACAGTCTATTGACAAACAGTCAACACGGATTTAGAAAATACCGTTATTGTAAAACGCAACTAGCTCTTTACTCGCATGAAGTGCTGAGTGGTACTGACAAGGGATTTCAGACCGATTCCGTATTTCTGGATTCCCGGAAGGCTCTTGACACTGTACCACACCAAGCAGCTTGTAGTGAAATTGCGTGCTTATGGAGAATCGTCTCAGTTATGTGACTGGATTCGTGATTTCCTGTCAGAGAGGTCACAGTTAGTAATTGACGGAAAGTCATTGAGTAAAACAGAAGTCATTTCTGCGTCTCCCAAGGTAGTGGCCGTTTGCTGTTCTCTATAAACAATTTGGGAGACAATCTGAGCAGCCGTCTTAAGTTGTCTGCAGATGACGCTGTCATTTATTGACTAATAAAGTCAACAGAATATCAAAACAAATAGCAAAACGAATTAGAAAAGGTATCTGTATGGTGCGAAAATTGGTAGTTGACCCTAAATAATGAAAAGTGTGAGGTCATCCACATTAGTGCTGGAAGGAGTCCGTTAAACTTCCGTTACACGATAAATCAGTCTAATCTTAAGACCGCAAATTCAACTAAACACCTAGGAATCACAATTACGAACAACTTAAATTGGAAGGAACACACAGAAAATGTTATGGGGAAGGCTAACCAAAGACTGTGTTTTATTGGCGGGAAACTTAGAAAATGTAACAGATCTACTAAGGAGACTGCCAACACTACACTTTTCCGTCCTCTTTTAGAATACTGCTGCGCAGTGTTGGATCCTTGCCAGATAGGATTGACGGAGCACAACGAAAAAGTTCAAGAAAGGACATCACGTTTTATACTATCGCAAACTATGGCATACAGTGTCACTGAAATGATACAGGATTTGGAGTGGACATAATTAAAACAAAGGCGTTTTTCGTTGTGGCGAATCTTCTCAAGAAATTCCAATCACCAACTTTCTCCTCCAAATGCGAAAATATTTTGTTGACACCGACCTACATAAGGAGAAACGACCATCATGGTAAAATAAGGGAAATCAGACCTCGTACATAAAGATACAGCTGTTCGTTCTTTCCGCGCACTGTAAGAGATTGGAATAACAGAGAATTGTGAAGGTGGCTCGATGAACCTCAGCCAGGCACTTAAATGTGATTTGCAGAGTATGCAAGTAGAATAATGACAGCTTAAAAAATGGCACCACTGTGTCATGAGAAGTAACAAATGAGGATGCAGGATGTCTGCGATGTACAACCATTTCCCCAGTCACTTACAGCCGTGACCTGAAGTCATTCCTGACGGCTCCCAACACCTTGATGCCACGAGTGCCACTGCCGTGGCTGTCCAAAACATTAGAATAATGGAAACCCACCTCAGGGCGCCGCCCTGATTACCCAGGGTAGTGCACAGCTGTGATGCACCACTGAACACAATGTGACGCCATTTAATACCAGTCCATTGTTCCTGGTCACGGCGCAACGCCAAATGCAGCCCTTTTTGTTTTGGTACATTGGCAACATAGGAATAGTATGGTTATTTCGTAGACCAGCTGCTCCTAGACTCCGACCAGTGGTGCAGGATGACACGGGGTCTGTTACTTGTTCTCCAGTGGTATGAGGAGATGTGAAGGGGAGTAAATTAACAAAAAGATTTCGGGCTGAGATAATGATTTAATGATTCTATTTCAAGGTTACTTCCGCTGTCGCGCTATGCCTGTGGCAGTTGGGCGAGCTAAATTCAAGGTCACCTCGGAAAACCCCCATCCTGGCCAATATATGACATATCTGTATATGGTACATTCAAGATCATGGTGCACCCTGATACCGACCATTTGGTCGGCACACACTTTAGTCAGTCAAGGTCGGGATGTACCCCGATACCCCGCCTACGCATCTTGGACAACTGCATGGCACTAAATTATTGGGAAAATAAAGGTTATCCCTTCCCCGGTGGACCAGTAAGACTCAAGCTCTCCCCTTCCACTTTTGTTACTACAACACATGGGCGGCATATCACGTTACATCCTGACTTATCTGCATCACACACAAGTGCCTGCTGGCCACGTGATCAGTATTCGATAAAGCATGACCTAGAATGTACCACATACAATTGCGTCAGGTGCATGTCCAGGACAGGTGTTCCCCAGAGTAACCTTGAATATAAATTTCCCAGTTGCCTTAGGTGTGACGTGACACCACAAGCGTTATCTCAGCTAGAATTCGTATTAGTTATCCATCAAAGGATTGCAATGTGCTTGGTACATCATACAGCGATCCTCGATGGCATTGGTCCGATCTGGTAAACTGGAACTTTGACGACGGGGATATCTGCCCTCACGTTCCCATGCAGTCCAAAATCCTACTGTCACATCCGAATGCTCCACAAATCTAGATATTGCACTTTTCGGCAAACCGGCTACAACGAGATCCACAATTGAGTCTTTTTTGAAACTCTGGCAGTTACTGATAACGCTCTCTCAAACTAGTACATGGCACATCCGTGTCCTTAACACTAGTCACTTAACAACCGACGCCGTTCACACCCCCTTACATACCGGACCAGGCCTGGTAGGACAAACGCTAATGCACACTTATGCCCTTGTTACCTGTCACAGAGAATTGCAACTCTCATCATTTATACCCTCCCCAATGGTATTTGTTTGTCCATGTCTTCTGGGTGCTTCACTTTATCAGGTTTTGTAGTCGTCCGGTCGCTTTAAAAAACCTCGATAAGTAGAGGAAATCATATGTCTTTTGGTACACTCGATAAATGTAAGCGAAAGTCATGAGAGACCTCCCGCAAACACTCCGTAATTCCAAGTTATCAGCTGTGTGACCCTCGGCATTTCCGTAGTAACATTCCATCGTACGTCTTAGTATGGTAGCCACTATTATTACGTATGTATTATTTTCGGTCACAAGCAGGCAACTAAGCCAAGCTTGCTCAGATCTCATGCTCAAGCCCCCGTGACGAGTTATGTTAAATACCATCTCTCCGATCGCTTCTCATGTGTATTCAAGTAGTAACGCAACAGAAAAAGAGGAATATTACGACTGAATATAAATCATTAACTTTAAAAGATAAAATGAGAGGGCATGATAAAATAATAATCGTTGCTTCTGCCCAAAGTGTTGTGTCAGAATTTTGCACAGTTAGGTCCACATTTTACAACGTTTAGAAATATCGCAATAAAATTCGTATTTTGTGCCAAAACAAGAAGAATTAGCTGGAAAACAAAACGGATAACTGGACCAAAAATCACCACCAATGATGACACTCTCTACACTTGATACAAAAAACAACTCTGTGTCAGAATTCCGTTAAATGGAGCGAACTGCAGACTGTAACGGAAAGATTTGCAGATAAATTAGGAAAACAAGTTTCAAGGCTGGTAGCGAATGGCTGTTCAGATTCCGTAATCGGTAAAATACCTCTAACAGAAAAGTGTTTCGGGAAAGTTTCAGTGCACACTTTTCCAAGTGTTGAACCATTTCGTAAGGAATTAAAGCTGATTTTAGACCAAGGAAATATGTTTTTGGCATAGATCTGCAAAGCGTATGAAGGCGATTCATTTTGGAATCCCATTCCAAAGTCCGCAGCTCGTGGTCGTGCGGTAGCGTTCTCGCTTCCCACGCCCGGGTTCCCGGGTTCGATTCCCGGCGGGGTCAGGGATTTTCTCTGCCTCGTGATGACTGGGTGTTGTGTGCTGTCCTTAGGTTAGTTAGGTTTAAGTGGTTCGAAGTTCTAGGGGACTGATGACCATCGATGTTAAGTCCCATAGTGCTCAGATCCATTTGAACCAGCCCGTTCCCAATTGTACACAGGCCAGCGGTGAAGGCAGTTCATCTAGTTCTTTTTCGACTACGACATCAATTTATATCATATCCACAATTATGGCTTCAGGTAACTTCTTCATCACCTTCTCCTCCTCCTCCTCCTCCTCCTCCTCTTCCTCCCATTTCACTACTTACTGCTTGGCGCTACAGCCCTTGTAGGGCCTCGGACTTCCGGACACTCTCCGCCCACTTTACGCTGCTGGCTGCCCTGGCTCTCCATCTCCTAACTCCCATCCTGCTCAAGTCCTCCTCCACGTTGTCTAGCCATCTGGTCCTTGGTCTTCTCCTTATACGACGTCCACCGGGTTTTTCTTTAAAAACTTTGTGTCTGTGGTGTCCTCCACCGTTCTTTCTACATCTCCCAACCAAGGTAGTCTATTATAGGGTGTTTCAAAAAGAACACACGTATTAAAAGCATTATTTTGTCCAAGCTATCGATTGCTGCTCCTCGGCTCGGCTATTAGAGAAACCAATACAAAGTCTAGTTTATATTAATAGCCGCTAGATTTCAGTTGTCTTCTGTTTTGGTTGGTAACCGCCATGTGTTTAAAATGGCTACTCCGCAGCAGAAATCATTTTGTGTTCTACAGTTAGCGGTGTGCAATTCCGTGATTACAGTGCAAAGACGCTTCAGGTTGAGATACCAAATTTATGCTCCGAATGGGTGGAATCTTCGCAGATGGTATCAACAGTTTCTAGGTACAGGATTTGTATGTAAAGGAAAGAGTCCTGGCCGCCCTCGTGTTTCGGAAGACAATGTTGCACGAATTCAAACTGCTTTCCAACGTAGTCTTTCAAAATCAACCCGTCGTGTCAGTCGGGAGTTAAAACAACTATTTGGAGTGTTTTGAGACGTCGGTTGGTTGTGAAGCCGTACAAGTTACAGCTGTTACAAGCTCTGCGTCCTGATGACAAACGCAAACTTGTGGCATATTCTTGATGCTATTGACAATGATAAGACTTTCGCACAACGCATCGTGTTCAGTGATGAAGCGACTTTCCATGTTAGTGGTCAGGTAAACAAACACAAAGTTCGAATTTGGAGCCTACAGAACCCACATGCAGCCACTGAACATATACGAGATTCTCCCAAAGTCAATGTGTTTTGTGCGATATCTACATCATCTGTTTACGGCCCTTTCTTCTTTGATGGAAACACGGTTAACGGTCAGCAGTATCTCGCTATGTTACAAAACTGGTTGTTTCCGAGCCTGCACGACAACAAGTTCATTTTTCAACAAGGCGGGGCACTCCCTCACTGGGGTCGCGAAGTGTGTAAACATCTGGATGAAACTCTACCGAGCCGTTGCAGTGGTCGTCAAGGAGCTGGCGACTTAGCATGTCTCACGTGGGCTCCACAGTCACAGTCACGGGAATTGACACCCTCACTGTGGGGTTTCGTTAAAGACAACGTTTATGTACCACCACACCCACAGAATCTGGAAGACTTGAAGAACCGGATCCGTACAGCCATAACATCACTGACGAAGAACACGCTAGCCCGATTACGGGAGGAATATGAGAACTGATGTGATATTGTTCGTTGAATTTCCCCCTCTGTTTATTGATTGGATAGTCACTGAATTGCTATTTATTTATTTAACGGGATAATAATAATTATTAAAAGGTGGCAGTTAAGCATTGATTTTACTCTTTCGATTGTTGCGAGTCAGCGATAGTTCAATGCTGCTCGCTTTGGAGAATACACATTTTATAAGAATTATTTGGTCCAGGAAACACTTTTGTGATCACGGTTGCGATTTAGGCGGTATTCGCGTAATTGTACTGATTAAAAGTTATCGTTTCCGAAACACGCAGGTTCGATTAAAGCTGTGTGCACTTTTGCGCGTATAATAAAAAATATTCATAACACGTCGCGTAACAAAAAGAAACATACGAATCACAACCGTGGTCAAACGAAGAAAGTATATGATAACATAAATGTTCTTCGCTGTTATTCAGGACAGGCTCAGATTAGACCTTGCAATTTTTAGTTACAGGAAATCATAAGGCGTTACACCTTCGAGATATTTGTTTTGAATAACTTGTATTTACCTTCTCTCTCTCTCCTTTTTACAGCCTTTCGCCTTCACATCGATTAAGGAACTTTTCCTTCTCTACCGACCAGTACGAGAACAAAATTCAGACTCCACAAAATGTCTTACATCGAATTATTACATGCTTAACCCTTAACAATCATATATAGTTTCGTAGTACAAACAATGCTAATTATTCCGTGCACTAGAAAGTCTTTGATACACTGAGCGCAAAAATAAAAATAATAAAATTATAATTACATTTTTAATATCATGAATACTTCTTTAAATCATGAAAATAAGGTTTGACATCGTCGTAATAATAATTTTCATCGTTGTAGCACTACATCGTGTCGCTGATGGAGGACATATTGAACATCTGTAATCTGAACGTGAGAGGTTCGTAAACATAAGTGTAAAGTTTCATATTCCGTTGTCTTAAAGTTTAATAAACATAACCATCACAAATACGTATATTCTTTTTGAAACACCGCGTACTCTCTATTTCTGTCGTGATATTTGGTTTGTTGTACATCTCCTTATTTCTGATTCTCCAAAAACCCTTATTATTCTCTGGCCCGGAGATTTTCTTAAGTATCTTCCTTTCCCATCCCAGCAACAACTACTCACCAATTTTGTGTCATAGTCCAGGCCTCCGAACCATACATCACCACAGGTCTAACTAACTACTGTACGATACGCAGTCAGCTTCAGATTCCTACTAAGGATCCTTGCTTTAAACACTTTAACTAACGCAAAGTAGCTCCAGTTACCAGCTGCAATCCTTGCATGTATTTCTTCCCTCCTATCATTATTCTCAGCTACCAGTGACCCAAGATATTTAAAGCTCTCACAGCGTTCATATTCTTTTCCGTTCAAAGTCATGTTTCTTTATCCTTCAATATATCTTTTCCTAGATAATATATACTTGGTCTTTGATTAATGGTCAGCCCAATCTCCATACCATATCTTTCTACTTTTCAAGCTTTTCTTCCAGGTCCTGATTCTTCCTGGATAATAAATCAATATCATCCGTATATGCAAGCTCCTGAGTCACTACATTAAACAGTGTTCCCCCAGGGCTGTTGCTTTGTGTCTTTCGCATTACGCTCTCCCATTTCAGGGAGTGGGTATTGGCCCGTTCCTAAACCAAAGGAATTTAGAAAACTGTTGTCTCCATCTCTTCCTTAGCCGTCCCATATCCTGTCTTCCAGTTCGGATAAAATGTAATGCTAGCCATGGCGGAAGCTCAGGTGGTATCCTTTTGATGTGGTCATACCATTCTTTTTGGCAGTGCCTAATGTCTTAGTCATCGTTGTTTCACGTCTAGCTACTGTCTTAAGTCTTCACTTGGCGCTCTTTCTCTTAATGTCAGTCCAAGAAGTGGCTTCAGAAACCTTATCTCAAATGCTTCAATTCTTTGTTCGCCTTTCTTTGTTCCTTAGAATTCAGTATTCAGTACCACACGTAACAGCGGGCTTGGCCACCGCGTTGTGCTGTCTTTGTGTTATCTCTTTGCTCGTATTTCTGCCAAGGTATCTTTCCATCGTTATATTTGTGCATATTTTTAACCATATTTGAAGTAGTTGTGAACGTTGATATAACTGTCCGGGGGTATATAAATGAAATTACCTGTTGCATTACGTTATTGTTTTTCAACGTGTTTCCTTTCCACCGCCATTCCTTTTCTCATACAGATACAACCATTCGGTAAGATGCGAAACATTATTCAAATTAGTTATATTTTCTTAAGTGATTTCACTTCCTACTAAATCAACCTGGTCGCCCGAAAATTAAATAATGTTAATTTATTCCTTCCAATGTCAGTCCTCTTGCGGTTTTTATAATTTCATTCTTCTAAAATTGGCTTTAGTCTGAGGTTTACAGTTAATAAATCCTCGTTTATACTGATTTTAGTGTCATTGTACAGTGATTTAAAGGCAGTCACTAAATTTAATACTCAGTATTTCCCATAATTTAATCCTTCCTACATTGTCGCAGGCATTCTCATAGTCTAGAAAAGGCAGGAATAGTTACCTGTTGAACTCTATTTCCTTTCCTATCAGTTGTTTTAGAACAAATGTTGCATCTTCGCAGGACTGACCTTTACAAAAGCCGTATTGCTCCTCTTGTAAATATATTTTTGTTATTGACTGGCGTTTTCTTTTAATGATAGACGAACAGGTTTTATACGCAGCATTTAAAACGGATATACCCCATAAATATTTTAGAAAACGTTTCTATCATTCGTACGTTCAATAATTCGGGCTTGGATTCGTTATCCTTTCGTTCAAATTAAAAAAGACTTCAATGTACGAATTTGCCTGTCTGTAAACCTTTGTTTATTATTTTTTTGAACAACACATACTTTGTCGAGTCCTCAGTCTGGAATTCTCGCACTTTCAAATTATTATTTAGTGTTTACCTCTTGTGAGGCAAGGATTAGCACGCCACTGTCGAAAGAGGTTCTGCTGTAGCCTTGAATGTGAGTGGACGCGTTATTGATTGCTGGGCGCTCATTCGTGAGAAGATAATCTCTACCTGGGAGATGCTCATACGAGTAATGGAAAACGTTCAACGCGACTAAGAGAGTAAGGATTTGCTTAGTGACGAAACTGAGGCGAGCCGGCAACAGTCCCTCCCACATCACAGATGCGTTATTAAAAAGTCGGCAGACTGCCGTAGTTCTGTTAGGGTCTGCTCAGTATGCAAATAGACTACTCGGTAACTTCATACATTGTTTGCAGTGAACTTTGTGTACGTATGAAATGCAGAGTAGTAGTATAGATTAATGTACTCAATGCTGGATAACTGGACGTAAATACTGTGTATTTTAGCTGACGCACACGCACGAATGAATGTGTTTCTGTCCTTTATCGTGATTGCTATGCTTCTTTTGCCGAGATATTGCTGTGTCGTGTCCGAACCGGCGTTGTGCACCAGCGTTGCAAATACATGGACTCAATGAATACTGTTTACCAGAAAGTGCTTCAGTAAATTTATGTTCGTGTGCTCAGTACTTATATTTTTAACGAGTAATTTCACATACTTTCTCTGCCGTGTTGCATGTTTCGTAACAGTGATATCCGACATTTCCTTCAGAAGTTCTCTTTCCAAATTAAATTACACTTCGCATGGAAATTGCTGTTTTAATTAACGTATTTTACTGAAAATAGTTCGTGGATATACAGGGTGGAGAAGAACTCCACAGACGAACTTTCAGGGGTGATAGTATAGACCAAAACAAGGAAAGCGCGTCTATTAAACATACATTCCAAAACACACAAAATTCTTCATCTTCGATATTGTGAAACACATCTTTGTACTTAGCAAGTGCTAATAGCTCTTAAGATACGCATTTTAGGGACCAATTTTACTGTACATTTTTTTCTTTTTTTAGTCCACGTTACCACGTCAAGAAGTTTATCGGTGGAATTTCAGGTCACACTGTATATTAAAGACTTGAAAGACTAACTGGCTTTGATAACACAGGCAGTGGTTGCTTATTAATGTGTTGCAATGGATAACAAAAAGCACGCATTGGAGAATGCTTGTATCCATGCACGTTCATGCCCTCTCCTCCTGTTTTGCTAAAACTGTATTTAGTCATGAAATAGAAGAAAATAAAACGAGAATTGGTTGAAAAGATTTTAAACGAAACCGGCAAAAGGTCCATCCACCGTGAGAACAAATAAGAGATGGTGAGCAGTTCTATACTCGAATGTTACAATTTCGTTAGTAAAGAAGTATAATATTTTATGTACAATATATAAAATATAGCCGGCCGCGGTGGTCTCGCGGTTCTAGGCGCGCAGTCCGGAACCGCGCGACTGCTACGGTCGCAGGTTCGAATCCTGCCTCGGGCATGGATGTGTGTGATGTCCTTAGGTTAGTTAGGTTTAAGTAGTTCTAAGTTCTAGGGGACTGATGACCACAGCTGTTAAGTCCCATAGTGCTCAGAGCCATATAAAATATACGTAAAGTAGAAACTGACACATAGTCAAAACAACTATCATTTAGGTAATAATGGCTGGTAAGGTCACTGAACAGAGTAGGGTGAACAAACCATTCTGCGACACGTTAAATTAATATACCCACAATTATTAACAACAGTATTATTTTACTGACAATGAAAGTAGATATACTAAAAACATTTCATTTGTAACAATCTCAGGCCTGCTAACAAATCCGTAAGTAAATTTCTTGAGACTACAACGATCCTATCGTCTGTTAATGAAGTGGTTATGTAAGGCGGGAAGAGTCAGTTCTTGCCAGTAGTTAGTTGAAGCTAACAGTCGCTGCGAAAGTATTCTGTGGTTCGTTCCAGTTTTTGATACCGTATTTTGGTGAGGCACACATTATTAACCACTTCCTAGTTATTCGCTCACAATATTTCCAGTCTAAAATTGGTTCAAATGGCTCTGAGCACTATGGGACTTAACTGCTGAGGTCATCAGTTCCCTGAAACTTAGAACTACTTAAACCTAACTAACCTAAGGACATCACACACATCCATGCCCGAGGCAGGATTCGAACCTGCGACCGTAGCGGTCGCGCGGTTCCAGACTGTAGCGCCTAGAACCGCTCGGCCACACCGGCTGGCTTCCAGTCTAAGAAATATGCTTTATTGTACTTAGCAGCAGGTAATTTAGTCGACAATAGTTCATCTGACTCACTTATGCAATGTCGATACATCGGAAACTTCTCAGAAATAGATCTGTTGAGACCTTATGGCAGATAAAAACTGTGCCCCGGACCGATTCTCGAATCCAGACGCTCGAATTTCGTCCCTCCCTCCCTTCTGCCTTCCCCTACCCACTTTCTATGTCCTCATGGCTTGAATTTTGCCCTGGAGATATGTGGCCAATACTGCTCAATACGCTGCCAGGCCGGCCGAAGTGGCCGCGCGGTTCTGGGCGCTGCAGTTTGGAACCGTGAGACCGCTACGGTCGCAGGTTCGAATCCTGCCTCAGGCATGGATGTGTGTGATGTCCTTAGGTTAGTTAGGTTTAAGTAGTTCTAAGTTCTAGGGGACTGATGACCACAGCAGTTGAGTCCCATAGTGCTCAGAGCCATTTGAACCATTTTACGCTGCCAGTTTAAGATGTGCATAGGTATCCGAAATGTCAAAAAAGAGGACAGATTTGAAAAATTAAGCTCAGCAAAAATGAAAGGAATGCAATAAATCCAGAGAAAAGAAAGTAAGAGGAAGGAACAGGAATAATATAGTCAGGGAAATTTTGATGACGGTACGTATGTAGTTGCTTGCTGTTGGGCAGGACTTCTGGGATACATCGAAAGGGGAAACTTCACCAACTATATGACTTTCGTGAATCCTGATTGCTTTAGTATCGCACCGTATATTAGTCTACAGCTGAAGTACAGTTGCCGTAGAGAAATAGCAATTAGCCACAAGAAAAGCAGAGACACTTTAAGTATCAAGATTTTTATCGTGTTTATGAGTGACGATGAGTGTTTACCACGTGAGTAAAACTGTATGGTTCATGGCCTAAGGACAAATGACGAACACGTTTAACACGTAGCTAAGCTTGCCGTGTGCCCCCTAAATGAGGACTTACGTGATGTTAGACAGACATACATCACTAGCTCGTCTCTGTGAAGTTTGTTTGGGTACCGTCGCAGTAACAGAGAGTCGGTCGGATCAGTGATTGGTTTATTTCTCTTTTATTTTTGTTAGAAATGTACTTTTAGGTCTAAATGCATTTAGGTTTGTTGTTTGAAATGCAGAAGACGGGTGTATAATTTTATTATCGTATCAATAATAATAATAATAACAAAACTGCGATAGGGCAATTTAATGCTGGTAACAATGGTGTCAATGCGTTCCGCAGAAACGAAGTCATTTGTTGCGTTTATCGCAGAGCTAAAGCGGTCATATTTGTTACAAAACATTTTATCGGAGTGGAGCTCGCCCAGATATTTCCTGGCTCTTCATCGGTTGGAATCTCGCGTAATAACCGATGCCCAACACACTGTGTCCTCGGGTATGAGGACAAGATAAATCATTTGTGTTGATTCCCAGTGACTGTTGAGTCGGAACCTCTGTAGTCGTAGCTTTACAGAAGTATGGCTGCGATGAACTTATTTAAGAACGGCGCACAAGCGGAAAGCTGCTATGATAACGTAGTCTTGTTTACGCGTTGACCGGTGGCGTCAAGAATGTCAGAGGTTCCTGTTCACTCTAACGAGATGTTTACTACCGCTTTCAGCGGGTAGCTGGCGCACTGTGGTAGGTAAACACAATAACTCCCATAATACGCGCTTGCAGGTCGTTATTTCTTCGGTCCCGGAACGTAATGCTTTGTAATATTTTTAAGAGAGATTGCCTAAATTACTATTAGAGCATGCTCTTTTAATTTCTGCTTACAACAAACAACTTAATAACCCAGTACATAAGTGCACCTGGTACGAGTAGCTACTACGAGTTTCAAGTCTTTCTATTTAACGTCGATTCTATGATACCTGAACCAAATCATTGTTTTGTCGATCAGGCAGCTGTTCAAGTATCTCGTCTATCCCTCACGCCAGAGAAATGACAGCTGTATATAACGTATGGCTTACTATCTACTAACACTGCGGGTAACATCAGAACGGAAATTATTACTTGACACCGAAAAGTGCTTTAATGCGATATCTCAACTGAAGGTTGTCAAGTTCAGTACGAATACACTGTGCGCCGCTCATCTTTTCCACCTGAGACCGACTGAACTGTTTCCGACGAAAACATAGAAAATCAGCTTGAAAGAATATGGACTGGGTTATGCCTCCCGGAGTACGTTTCCGGATGGTTATAAAGTGCAACGTGGACTGGCTGATGACAACTCGGCCGCTTTCATGCCCATCTGTGATTCACTTTCGATTGCCAGGAAAATGATTCATTTTGAAGCGGACGACCACGGGAGATGAGAAATGGAACGTCTAGTGACGTTGTGGGTAAAAGGTCACGAGGCCAGAGCAGCGAGTCGACACAAATAAGGCAGTAAGTGGTAACCTCTCTTTACAGCACACCTCCTGCCTGTCGTAATCATTTGCAGCGTACGTCACCTAAGCCGTAAACCAATAACACCGGGTGGTTGTCATTAAAGTGCAGCTACTCACGAAGATCTAATGTGGACTGTAGTTACCGCACGTCAGCGAAACTTTGTACATATGCTAATGCGTTTATGCAAACCCGATATGCGCAGAAAAAATTATTTCCAAATTTGGCTACAAGGTGCAAAAAATGGTTCAAATGGCTCTGAGAACTATGGGACCTAACATCTGAGGTCATCAGTCCCCTAGAACTACTTAAACCTAACTAACTTAAGAACATCACACACATCCATGCCCAAGGCAGGATTCGAACCTGCGACCGTAGCAGTCGCGCGGTTCCGGACTAAAGTGCCTAGAACTGCTCGGCCACCGCGGCCGGCTACCGGGTGCAAATGTACACTGTACGACGGTATGACATCCAAGCTGTCATTTGACAAACAAAACGTGAGTGAACAGTATGGGTATCGAGAAGAGAGGCCGAGCGTAGTTAGTGGGATTGTTTCATCTGAACGGCAGCAGTCGCAGTGCAGCACTGAGAGATTATAGCCGACTGAATGGGGGTGAGGCCCGACTTCATTAAACTGACCGAAGAGGACGACAGTGTAATTCTAAAACACAATTGAACTTGGTATGGCACCTGTGGAAGTTACTGACGAGGTTGCTGTTGCTGTAACCGACCATGCAGCACGTGCCCCGGCTAATGCTAGTGCTCGGGCAATGTTACGAGAATTGTCTATCTCATGGTCAATAATACGGAAATTCTTGTGGTCTATTTTACACTGGTACCCGTGCAAGATCCAGACGGTGCAGTAACTGCAACCGTGATCCGCAGCAACGGTCTGAATTTGCTCTTCAGTTTCTGGCACGGATCGAAGTTGGTGGCATGTGCCTGGGCAATATTCTGTGGCGTGACGAAGCACATTTTACACTGGAAGTTGCAGTGTATACACAGAACTGTGAATTTGGCGTACTGTTCAACTGCGTGCTATGCACGAAGAACCACTGCACTCGTCATGTGTGAATCTGTCGTGCGGAACCACAAGCATCTTTACTCTCTTTCCGTTCTTCTTTGATGAGAATACACTCAGGGGGCGTGACAGGTGTACCGTGACGTCTGGAAGTTGTCAAGACCTTCTTGTACAGCACGTGACTCCTGATCTGAAAGAGTGCAACTGTGTGGAAACCTCTGTCTTCATGCAAGATGGGGCAACACATCAGGTCCTTCGCCCAGTGGAAGGTCTGCTTAATACAACCTTACACAAACAAGTTGTCTCCGGAGGTTTTTCAGATGCATGGCCCGCAAGATCGCCTCATCTGAATCCATGTATCTTTTGGTCCTAAGGACATCTGAAAGAAAGCGGTTACCAGGGACACGTTCCGTCCTACCTGTCTGAAGGCCTGTATACAAGAATGCATCGCTCAGATTCCACCGGAATGCTGCGCAAAACTGTTGAACAAGTCGTTATACGAATGCAGCATCTCGTCGACGTCTCCGGTGCTCATACCGAACAAATTTTGTAAGCTTTGGTTAATAATGAAATTCACATTATGTCTTTCTCACTTGTTTGACCTTTTCTGCCCACGTCCCGTTCCTAAACGATTACGTAAGGAAACGTTTCTATAGGATTTTCTTGCGTCCACAGCGCCAGATTGGCACCGGAGAGGCAAAAGTTTCCAGCCTAAAACGGTTCCGCAATAACGCATTAGCATATGCATCAAGTTCCGCTGCCATACTCTAATTACAACCCACATTGGAACTCCGTGAGAAGCTGCACTTTAATTACAAGTACTCCATGTGAGCGAAATCGTTTAATACACTTTTTTTCTTACCGCCCATATCGACAGAAACGAAATGCCCATTAAACGATGTGTAGCTGTGTGTCATGTTAGGTTTAGTTATAAATGTAACTTTCTAATTTAGTTTCATTTTTTAACAACGTCTTCTGGCGGAGTGCCTGTTTCAACGTTGTAACATACCAGAAAAGGTGATATGTAGTTTCAGAGATATTACTGTATTTTATGCTTGCAGAACTTTACAATCTTACCATACCCTTACATAAAGAAACTAAGCAATTCATCGAAAGAAAAAACACTACCAAAATGTTAAATAGCCGCACGCAAGTAGATCTAACATTGAAATACTGAAGATTTGCCCATTTTGTTCACTAAGGTTAAGTGCTGTCTTGAATGGATTAAACGAAAAGGTTGAGTACGGTTGGAAGACTGCCCTAAGGTAATGCAGATAAACTAGTCTTCAAAAATCTCTAGTGTACTGCATACTGAAGACTATTGAAGCTACAACCAAATGTGTATTTTTGGGTCATAAACTATTTGACTTAATGCGGTCCGCCACGAATTTCTCTCCTATGATAACCTTTTCATCTCAGAGTATCACTTGTAACCTACGTCTTCAATTATTAATCTCTACATCTACATGATTATTTTGAAATTTACAGTTAAGTGCCTGGCAGAGGATTCCTCGAAACACCTTCAAGCTTTTTCTCTAACGTTCAACTCTGGAATAGCGCGCGGGAAAACCAACACTTAAATCTTTCTGTGCGAGCTATGATTTCTCTTATTTTATTACCATGATAATTTCTTCCTATGTAGATGGGCTCCAACACAACATTTTCGCATGTGGAGGAGAAAGGTGGTGCCAGAAATTTCATGAGAAAAGCCTGTCTCAACGAAAAACGCCTTGTTTTAATGATTGTCACCACAATTCACGTATCACATCCGTGGTCTCTTCTATTTCGCGATAGTAAAAAACAAGCTGCCCTTCTCTGAACTTTTTCGATGTCCTTCGTCGATACTATCTGTTGCTGATCCCACACCGCACAGCAATGCTTCAGAGGAGGACGCACAAATGTAATGGAGACAGTCTATTTAGCAGATCTGTTACATTTTCACATTGTTCTGCCAATAAATCGTAATCTTTGATCTTTTGTTATCTATTTATCTGAATTTACTGCCTTTAGCTTTCTGTGATTTATCGTGCAACCGAAATTTAGCGGATTCCTTTTGGTGCCCAAGTGGATGACTTCACGCTTTTCATTACCTGGAGTCAATTGCCACTTTTTGCACCAGACATACATCTTGTCTAAATCGTTTTGCAGTTTGTTTTGATCATCTGACTACTTTATCTGATGGTAAATGACAGCATCACCAGCAAACAGTCTAAGAGTACTGCTCAGATTGCCTCCTAAATCGTTTATATACATCAGAGACAGCAGAGTGCCTGTAACACTTCCTTGGAGAAGCCGGCCGGAGTGGCCGAGCGGTTCTAGGCGCTACAGTCTGGAACCGCGAGACCGCTACGGTCGCAGGTTCGAATCCTGCCTCGGGCATGGATGTGTGTGATGTCCTTAGGTTAGTTAGGTTTAAGTAGTTCTAAGTTCTAGGGGACTAATTACCTCAGAAGTTGAGTCCCATAGTGCTCAGAGCCATTTTCCTTGGAGAACAATAAATATTACTTCTCTTTTACTCGATGACTTTCCGTCATTTACTATGAACTATGACCTTTCTGAAAGGAAATTACGAATCCAAACGCGCAACTATAGTTCAGTTTGATCAGAAGTCGCATGCGAGGTGCGGTGTCGAAAGCCTTCTGGAAATCAACAAATACACTATAAATTTGCCGTACCCTGCCAACACTATTCATTACTTCGCGCGAATGAAGAGCTAATTGTGTTTCACAAGAACGATATTTTCTGAATCTGTGTTGGCTGTTTGTTAATAAATCTTTTTTTCCGAGACAATTCATAATATTCGAACACAGTATATGTTCCAAAATCTTATTGCAAATTGACTGACATTAGCGATGTGGATTTGCGATTCAGTGGATTCCTCCTACTTCCCTCGTTGGGTATTGGTGTGACTTGTGCAACTTTCCAGTCTTTAGGTATGGATCTTTCAACGAGCGATTGGTTGTACATAGTCGCTTAACATGGAGTTTTTTTATCACCGCACTCAAAGACACACCTTACTGCTATACAATCTGGACCAGAAGCCTTGTCTTTCTTAAGTGTTTTAAGATGCTTTACTTTACCGAGGATACCTACTTCTAAGTTACGCATGTTAGCAGTTCTTCTTGGTTCGAATTCTGGAATATTTACCTCGTCTTTGGTGAAGGAATTTCGGTATTTAGTAACTCTGCTTTAGTGGCACTGTTATTAGTAACATCACCACTGTCATCGCGTAGTGAAGGTACTGATTGTCTCTTCCGCTGTTATACTTAACATACTAACAGGGCCTCTGAGGATTTTCTGCCAGATTTTGAGACGGAGCTACGTTGTCGAAAGTATTAAATGCATCTCGCATTGAAGTTTTCGCTACATTTCGAGATTCTGTAAAACTTCGCCAATCTTGAGGGTTATTCGCTCTTTTAAATTTGGCATTCTTTCTTCGTTGCTCCTATAACAGTGTTCTGAAATGTTTAGAGTACCAGGGGGATCAGTACCAGCTCTTATTAGTTTATTTGGTGTATTTCTCTCAATAGCCGTCGATACTATTTCTTTGAATTTAAACCACGTCTAGCCTAAGCTTACTATTCGGATCGGAAGTAGTTTAAAATAGCTATGAGCACTATGGGACTTAAGATCTGAGGTCATCAGACCCCTAGAACTTAGAACTACTTAAACCTAACTAACCTAAGGACATCACACACATCCATGCCTGAGGCAGGATTCGAACCTGCGACCTTAGCAGTCGCGCGGTTCCTGACTAAAGCGCCTAGAACCGCTCGGCCACTCGGGCCGGCTCGGAAGGAGTGGAGACTCTCTCTTAGTAAGGCTTCAAGCGAATTTTTATCTGCTTTCCTTAGGCACATGTATTTTGCGCTTATTTTTGGTGGGTTTGGATGTTATAGTATTCAGTTTCGCTACAACAACCTTGTGATCTCTAATCCCTGTATCCGTCATGGTACTCCCTATTGCCTCAATATTATTTGTTGCTAAGAGAGGAAGTGTTTTTTCGCAACCATTTACACTTCGAGTGGGTCCTGAACTAATCGTTCAAAATAATGTTCCGAGAATGCATTCAGAACGATACCGGACGACATTTTGTACCTACCTCCGACTGTCAACACGTATTTTCACCAACATATCGAGGGTATGTTGCGGCTACCACCTACTGTTACTCTGAGTCGCGTACCTGTTTGAAGAGGAGGTCGGTAAAAGGAACCAACTATTGATGTATTACGGTTGTCAAGTATATCCTCCAAGCATACTAACTCCGAGGAACGATCAACAGCAATAAACACTCCATCACGAAATGTATTTAATCTATCCTTTCCGATCACAGTTAGGTCCTTTGTAAGAATTTCGGCTTATTTATTTCCGGATATAGCCAGCTTTCCGTACATATGACGATCTGAGATTCAGTGCATACTATTAGCGCTTGGAGTTCTGATTCCTTACCAACACAGTTCCAACATGAGCCGCCACCTGCAACTGGCTGCAGTGCGATGGATGTATTCCAGACTCTGACTTCCTCTACAGATTTTATCCACTACAGCTCCGTCAAATACAATTGAATGTTTTCCCTGATGTCTTAACACATATCATATTGTCCTTTTCTTCTTTGCAGTGTTTTCTACTTGTTTCTTCCTCGCCGATTCTACATTGATCCTTCTTACTTCTTATCCATCTTATAGTTTACATCCTTCTACAGCACTACACTGAAACTTTTCGATTCCCTTCATTTTGGTCTCCCGATAGTCCATGACTGATATCAATAAGATGATCTGCTCCAGATATCCGTCCTCAGAAATTTCTTCCTGAAGTTAGGGCCAGTGTCTGATTACCAGTACACTTATTTGAACAGGAATGTGCAATTCAATTATGCTGGTCTGATTATGCCTTCCTAGCTTCGTCCACCATGTTATTTTTCCTCGAAGGTAGAAGAATTCCTTCACTTTTTATACTTCGTGATCACCAATTCTGATGTTACACGCTAATCTAGTTTCTGCTATTCCTCATTACTTTAGTCTATCAAAGATTTATTCTCCATCCATATTCTGTACTTCTCAGATTGGTCATTCCGTTCACTACCATTAAAGACAACAATTTCATTAGCGAATCTCATCACTGATATCCTTCCACCCGGAATTTTTCCTCACTCTTCAACCTTTCTTTAGTTTCCATCATTGCTGCTTCAATCTATAGACTGAATAGTAGAGGTCGAAAGTTTACATCACTGTCTTACACTCTTTTTAATCCGAACATTCCGTTCTTGGTATTTCATTCTCATTGTACTGTCTTGGCTCTTGTACGTTACTCGCCCTTCCCAGTACTGTTTATTTTTCTGTCTATCGAACATCTTGCACCGTTTTACATTTTCTAGGCCTACAAATCCTATGAGTTAATCTTGGTATTACTTGTCTTGCCTGCAGTATCAATCGCCACGTCATAACTGCCTCTCTGGGGCCTTATCTTTTCGATTGCGTAACTAATTTCCGTGCTTTATGTATTATTCTTGTCAGTACCTCGATGAGCTGTGAAGTTGATTGTGCGACAGTTTTTGCACGTATCTGCCTTTGCTTTCTTCGGGATTTTGTGGATGGTGATTTTCGGGGAGTCCGACGGTATGACTCCGGACTCACAGATTCTAGTCATTTCAGAAATTCCAATGAATGTTATCTATCCTGTCTACCTTATGTGGCCGTAACTCTTTTATTGCCCTATTAAATTCTTTGTGCTATACTTGATGGGTTCGATATCGACTCCCATTTCTTCCTCAATCACGCCACCAGACTAGTCGATCCTCCCCTTAAAGGTCTTGGGTGCCCTCTTTCCACGAACTCGCTTTCTCCTCTGCACTTTATACTGGAATTCCCATTGAACTCTTAATGTTGCCGACCAAGTTTTAAAAATCACACGGAGTTATTTTGACCTTTCTAAACGCTGAGCCAGACCTTCTGACGAACACTTGTCTTTCAATTTCTTCTCATTTTTCCCGCAGCCATTTCGTATTAGCTCCGCTCAACTTCCTATCCATCTCATTTACGATTAAACTGCATCGTTTATTTCTGTCTTTCCACGTATGTTTTTCTACTTTTTTCAATAAATTTATGTATTTCTTCTGTCACTGAAAGTTCTTTCACAGTTACGTTCCTTGAACCTATGTTTTTCTTTCCAAGTTTGGTGATTGCCCTTTTTGGAGGAGTCAATTTCTCTTCTTTTTAACTGCCTACAGAGATATTCATTATCGCAGTAAGTAGAGCCTCAAAAAACATCAAGCTCATTTTATCATTCCTAAGTACTGCAGCATCCCACTTATTTGCACACTGATTTTTCTGGACAAGTCTCGGACTTCAACCTACTCCTCGTCATTACTAAATTGAGATCTGAGTCTGTGTCTGCTCATCGGTATGTCATACAATCCAGCATCTGATGTCGGAATCTCTACGTGACTTTGAGGTATTCCAACTGTAATCTTTCCCTATATCCAGGCCTCTCCTGATATGCCTCTTCCTCTAGTGATTTTTGGACAATGTTCAAAAATGGTTCAAATGGCTCTGAGCACTATGGGACTTAACATCTGAGGTCATCAGTCCCCTTGAACTTAGAACTATTTAAACCTAACTAACCTAAAGACATCACACACATCCATGCCCGAGGCAGGATTCGAACCTGCGACCGGAGCAGTCACGCGGTTCCAGACTGAAGCGCCTAGACCGCACGACCACACTGGCCGGCTTTGGGCAATGTATTTCCTATTACTATTAGAAATTTATTGCCTAATTCAATTACTCATGCTCGTTCGTACTACCAAATCCATATTCTGCTGTGTTTCATCTGTTTCTTCCCCTACTACCGCGATCCACTCATCCATGATTATCAGGTTATTCTCCCCTTTTACGTGCTGAATTACCTCTTCAGTATCCTCATATACTTTCCCTATCTCTTCATCTTCTGTTTGTGAAGCTGGCATGCATAACTGAACTGTTGTTGTTAGCCGTAATTTACTGTTGATTATGATGAGAACAACAGTATCACTACACTATTGACGGGAACTTGCTCTCTGCCTTACTTTGCTTTTCACAACGAATGCTACTCCCGCTATACCAGCTCCTGCTGCTCTTGGTGTCACCCTGTATTCCTCTGACCGGGTATCTGTAACTTTGTAAGTAGGCTGTTTAGGTTCTTATATTGGTAACGTCACAGCCACGTAGCGCTCTGTATGAAAATACTGGCTGTGCTGTGTGCAGTCTATGGCTGGTTTGCATTGTTGTCTGCCATTGTAGTGTTGGGCAGTTGGCTCCATTAACAGCGCGTAGCGTTGCGCAGTTGGAGGTGAGCCGCCAGCAGTGGTGGATGTGGGGAAGTGAGATCGCGGATTTTTGAGAGCGGATGATCTGGACATTTGTCCATTAGAAACAGTGCATTTGTAAGAATATATATGTCATGAACTGCTATATATATTATGACTTTTGAACACTATTAAGGTAAATACATTGTTTGTTCTCTATCAAAATCTTTCATTTGCTAACTATGCCTATCAGTAGTTAGTGCCTTCAGTAGTTTGAATCTTTTATTTAGCTGGCAGTAGTGGCGCTCACCGTATTGCAGTAGTTCGAGTAACGAAGATTTTTGTGAGGTAAGTGATTTGTGAAAGGTATAGGTTAATGTTAGTCAGGGCCATTCTTTTGTAGGGATTATTGAAAGTCAGATTGCGTTGCGCTAAAAATATTGTGTGTCAGTTTAAGGGGACGTTTCAACTTCTCTCCATTTCACTTCACTGACTTCCATCATATGTAGAGTGAGGCTTTACATTTCCCTTTTCAGACTTCCTAGCTCCCCTACTACGTTCACGTTTTTGACGTTCCACGCCATGACTCACAGTGTCTTGCTATTTATTTGATTATTCCATATTTTTCTCGCGGATACCTCCACCTTAGCAGACCCTTCCCGGGTGCCGCGTGGAGGACTAATACAGGATCTTCTGCCAGTAGAGAGGTCATCATGACACGTTTTCAATTACAGCCTACTCGTCTGTGACCAGACGCACGGCGGTTGATCCCAAGTGGGTTTGCTTTTGGGTGGTAAACACAAAAGCCAACATAAAGCTCGTAATTTAATAATCCGTATTTTTGCCACAGGCATGTGGCCTGTAATTTGAAAGCGTCGTGTTGATGTCTCTGCTGGCAAAATATTTTGAACTAGTCTCCCATTCGGATTTCCGGAAGGGGACTGTCAAGTAGGAGATAACCACAAGTTATATATTAAACCCCAACAAAAAGGAACGACAATTCTGATGTGACTGAGAAATAAATGGGAGTCGATGTCTTAGCAGAGCTTTGGAGAACTTTTAATTGAATAAGGTAGGTAGGGTAGATAGCATTCCACCGCAATTTCTGAAATACTGGGGAGTGTCTGGAGACATATCATCGGACATCTGGAAAAATATCATCCACACAATCCCGAAGACAGCAGGCAAGTGCGAGAACTATGGCACATTCAGCTTAAAGGCTCATAAAACCAAGTTTCCAACACAATTACTATTCTGATGAACTGAAAAGAAAATTGAGGATCTGTTGATGACAATCACTTTGGCTTTCGGAAAGGTAAGGGTGTCAGAGAGGCAGTTAAGTCGTTGCGCTTGGTAATGGAAGCAAGACATAAGTAAAACCAAGACACGCTCATAGAATTTGTCATCTTGGAACAAGCGTTCGACAATGTAAAATGGTGCAAGGTGTTGGAAATATCAGAAAAATAACCCAGGTAATATATAAGAATGATGAGGGTATAACAAGAATGGAAGACCAAGCATGGAGTGCTGTGATTAAAAAAAGGTGTAAGTCAGGGATGAAGTCTTTCGCTCTTACTGTTCAATCTGTACATCAAGGACGCAATGACAGACATAAAAGAAAGATTCAAGAGCGTAATTAAAATTCAAGGTGAATGAATGTCAATAATAAGATAGTTGATGGCATTACTAACCTCAGTGAAGGCGAAGAAGAATTACATGATCTACTGAATGGAATGAACAGCCTAATATGTACAGGATATCGATTGAGAGTAAATCGAAAAAATGACGAAGGTAATGAGAAGCAGCAAAAATGAAAACAGCAAGAAACTTAACATTGGGATTGGAGTTTACGATGTAAATGAAGTTAAGGAATTCTGCTACCTACGCATCAATATAACCCATGGCGGACGGAGCAAGGAGGGCATAAAAACCAGACTACAGTGGCAAAAAAGATATCCTCGCCAAGAGAAATCTGCTGGTCTCAAAAATGTACCCTAATCTGAGGAAGAAGTTCCTGAGAGTGTACGTTTGGAGCACAGCTTTGTACGTTAGTGAATCTCGGACTGTTGGTTAACCGGAAAGGAACTTAATCGAGGCATTTGAAGAGCTACAGGAGGATGTTGAAAATTAGGTAGACTGATGATATACGGAATGAGGAGTTTTTCAGCAGAATCGGCGAGGAAAGGAACATATGAAAAAAAATGTCAAGAAGAAAGGACAGGATGATAGGACATTTGTTAAGACATCAGGGAATAGCTTCCATGTTGCTAGAGGGAGTTGGGGTTGCGGGAGGGGGGGGTGGGGGTTCTGTGACATTTGAGCTACGAGAACATAAGAGAAGCTATACATTATAGAAGGAAGATTTAACTTTTTCTGACATCAGCCATTCATATGATGTAGAAAGTGAAGTTTTACATAGTGTCAAGATAAGCAGAAAGATGACCCTACTAGAAACAATAGAAATAAACATATGACACAGAATGTCAGCCTAGTATTAAATGATCAGACTGTATTTCCATTTCCACCTTCGTTCAAATAAGTTTTCGTTGCAGATACTAGAGTCAAACTGTAAAATCATCTTACTTCTTGTCAGTTGTTAAATTTATCGCCACGTAAAAACTTCGTTTACCCTCTTTTTCTGTGATAGTCCACGACCCCCATGGGTACTTTGCAAAGTTGCATTACTGACGATTATGGGACCATTTTGGCTGACCAGGCCCATCCCATGGTACTGTGTTAGTTCCCCAATGGTGACGATGCCTTCCAAGACTACAAGGCTCCTGTCCACACAGCTAGCATCATCCAGAATTAGTTTTGTGAGCATAAGGATGAATTTCTGCATTTCCCCTGGCCGCCACTGGCAGCAGATCTTCATGTAATCGAGCCTTAGCGATCTACTTCGGAGAGAAGGGTGCGTGATCGTTATCCATCAGCAACATCGTTACTTGCGACTATGTTTCAGGAAGGATGGTGTAAGATACTCTTTAAAACCTTACAGGACCTGTTTCTATCCATTTCGAGACGAGCAGAAGCTGTTTTGATTGCCATGGTGTTTCCTACAACATATTATACGATAGGCTTGGTAATCTGGCTTTAGCGCTATATTTTTGACCACCACATCATTCATTTTGTCCTACTGAGTCTTTGTTGTTTTCTGTGTTAGTAGCTCCAAGGATGTTGACCTGCTGGAACAGCGTAACGCGTGGTGCGTTAGCTTGCCAGACAGATAGTTGGGCCAGACCCTGATCGAATCTGTGCAGAGGATTAACGACCATGGCTGGTGGATCAGCGAACCTGATCTGTCTTTAGGCGGTTTCTCACTGTTGTTCTGCAAATGTTGGGCTGTTTCCGAATTTCCACCTCAGATAATGTTGTTGTTGTGGTCTTCAGTCCTGAGACTGGTTTGATGCAGCTCTCCATGCTACTCTATCCTGTGCAAGCTTCTTCATCTCCCAGTACCTATTGCAACCTACATCCTTCTGAATCTGCTTAGTGTATTCATCTCTTGGTCTCCCTCTACGATTTTTACCCTCCACGGTGCCCTCCAATACTAAATTTGTGATCCCTTGATGCCTCAAAACATGTCCTACCAACTGATCCCTTCTTCTAGTCAAGTTGTGCCACAAACTTCTCTTCTCCCCAATCCTATTCAATACCTCCTCATTAATTACGTGATCTACCCACCTTATCTTCAGCATTCTTCTGTAGCACCACATTTCGAAAGCTTCTATTCTCTTCTTGTCCAAACTAGTTATCGTCCATGTTTCACTTCCATACATGGCTACACTCCATACAAATACTTTCAGAAACGACTTCCTGACACTTAAATCTACACTCGATGTTAACAAATTTCTCTTCTTGAGAAACGCTTTCCTTGCCATTGCCAGTCTACATTTTATATCCTCTCTACTTCGACCATCATCAGTTATTTTACTCCCTAAATAGCAAAACTCCTTTACTACTTTAAGTGCCTCATTTCCTAATCTAATTCCCTCAGCATCACCCGACTTAATTTGACTACATTCCATTATCCTCGTTTTGCTTTTGTTGATGTTCATCTTATATCCTCCTTTCAAGACACTGTCCATTCCGTTCAACTGCTCTTCCAAGTCCTTTGCTGTCTCTGACAGAATTACAATGTCATCGGCGAACCTCGAAAGTTTTTACTTCTTTTCCATGAATTTTAATACCTACTCCGAATTTTTCTTTTGTTTCCTTTACTGCTTGCTCAATATACAGATTGAATAACATCGGGGAGAGGTTACAACCCTGTCTCACTCCTTTCCCAACCACTGCTTCCCTTTCATGCCCCTCCACTCTTATAACTGCCATCTGGTTTCTGTACACATTGTAAATAGCCTTTTGCTCCCTGTATTTTACCCCTGCCACCTTCAGAATTTGAAAGAGAGTATTCCAGTTAACATTGTCAAAAGCTTTCTCTAAGCCTACAAATGCTAGAAACGTAGGTTTGCCTTTTCTTAATCTTTCTTCTAAGATAAGTCGTAAGGTCAGTATTGCCTCACGTGTTCCAACATTTCTACGGAATCCAAACTGATCTTCCCCGAGGTCGGCTTCTACAAGTTTTTCCATTCGTCTGTAAAGAATTCGCGTTAGTATTTTGCAGCTGTGACTTATTAAACTGATAGTTCGGTAAACATCTGTCAACACCTCCTTTCTATGGGATTGGAATTACTATATTCTTCTTGAAGTCTGAGGGTATTTCGCCTGTCTCATACATCGTACTCACCAGATGGTAGAGTTTTGTCATGACTGGCTCTCCCGAGGCCATCAGTAGTTCTAATGGAATGTTGTCTACTCCCGGGGCCTTGTTTCGACTCAGGTCTTTCAGTGCTTTGTCAAACTCTTCACGCGGTATCTTATCTCCCATTTCGTCTTCATCTACATCCTCTTCCATTTCCATAATATTGTCCTCAAGTACATCGCCCTTGTATAAACCCTCTATATACTCCTTCCACCTTTCTGCCTTCCCTTCTTTGCTTAGAACTGGGTTGCCATCTGAGCTCTTGATATTCATACAAGTGGTTCTCTTCTCTCCAAAGGTCTCTTTAATTTTCCTGTAGGCAGTATCTATCTTACCCCTAGTGAGACAAGCCTCTACATCCTTACATTTGTCCTCTAGCCATCCCTGCTTAGCCATTTTGCACTTCCTGTCGATGTCATTTTTGAGACGTTTGTATTGCTTTTTGCCTGCTTCATTTACTGCATTTTTATATTTTCTCCTTTCATCAATTAAATTCAATATTTCTTCTGTTACCAAGCCCTCGTCTTTTTACCTACTTGATCGTCTGCTGCCTTCACTACTTCATCCCTTAGAGCTACCCATTCTTCTTCTACTGTATTTCTTTCCCCCATTCCTTTCAATTGTTCCCTTACGCTATCCCTGAAACTCTCTACAACCTCTGGTTCTTTCAGTTTATCCAGGTCCCAGCTCCTTAAATTCCCACCTCTTTGCAGTTTCTTCAGTTTCAATCTGCAGCTCATAACCAATAGATTGTGGTCAGAATCCACATCTGCCGCAGGAAATGTCTTACAATTTAAAACCTGGTTCCTAAATCTCTGTCTTACCATTATATAATCTATCTGATACCTTTTAGTATCTCCAGGATTCTTCCATGCATACAACCTTCTTTTATGATTCTTGAACCAAGTGTTAGCTACGATTAAGTTATGCTCTGTGCCAAATTCTACAAGGCGGCTTCCTCTTTCATTCCTTCCCCCCAATCCATATTCACCTACTATGTTTCCTTCTCTCCCTTTTCCTACTGACGAATTCCAGTCACCCATGACTATTAAATTTTCGTCTCCCTTCACTACCTGAATAATTTCTTTTATCTCGTCATACATTTCATCTATTTCCTCATCATCTGCAGAGCTAGTTGGCATATAAACTTGTACTACTGTAGTAGGCATGGGCTTTGTGTCTATCTTGGCCACAATAATGCGTTCACTATGCTGTTTGTAGTAGCTAACCCGCACTCCTATTTTTTTATTCATTATTAAACCTACTCCTGCATTACCCTTATTTGATTTTGTATTTATAACCCTGTAATCACCTGACCAAAAGTCTTGTTCCTCCTGCCACCGAACTTCACTAATTCCCACTATATCTAACTTTAACCTATCCATTTCCCTTTTTAAATTTTCTAACGTACCTGCCCGATTAAGGGATCTGACATTCCACGCTCCGATCCGTAGAACGCCAGTTTTCTTTCTCCTGATAACGACGTCCTCCTGAGTAGTCCCCGCCCGGAGATCCGAATGGGGGACTATTTTACCTCCGGAGTATTTTACCCAAGAGGACGCCATCATCATTTAATCATACAGTAAAGCTGCATGTCCTCGGGAAAAATTACGGCTGTAGTTTCCCCTTGCTTTCAGCCGTTCGCAGTACCAGCACAGCAAGGCCGTTTTGGTTAATGTTACAAGGCCAGATCAGTCAATCATCCAGACTGTTGCCCCTGCAACTACTGAAAAGGCTGCTGCCCCTCTTCAGGAACCACACGTTTGTCTGGCCTCTCAACAGATACCCCTCCGTTGTGGTTGCACCTACGGTACGGCCATCTGTGTCGCTGAGGCACGCAAGCCTCCCCACCAACGGCAAGGTCCATGGTTCATGCGGGGGTGGACCTCAGATAATATGCATTACAGATATGCATTACAGATAATATGCATTACCAGCCTGTGAATCGCGTTGTATGTGACTGTATTTTATATATCATATTACCTCAGATAATATGATATATAAAATACAGTCACATACAGAACTAAAGTTCACGCGATTCACGGGCTGGTAATGTACACCATTTCCCTCCTAGATTACCCTGATATCTGCGACGGTAGGAAGAACATCCGGCCACAAAGTTAAAGAAAATAAGTCATATAGTGGGTACAGCAAACCCATACTGTACGGGATTAACGTGAAGAAGAAGGGAAATGTAAGGAAGTTTGTGGTTAGTGAGAAGCAAATTATTGAAGAATTTGCCTATCTATGGGTCAACATGTAACGTTGTTGCTACATGGACACTTACACGGTGCAGTTGCATTAATGATTACGTCCAGTTTATTAGTGAGTACATCAGGAAACTCTCCAATGTGTTGTATTGTATTATATTATATTAAACCGGGGACCTAGAAACGACGGAGAGGCTTCGTCCCGACGTAGCCCTCAATGGCTCACAACCCCACAACAGGCCACAGCAGTCCACCCATCCCACCGCCGCCGCACACCAAACGCAGGGTTATTGTGCGGTTTGGACCCCAGTGGACCCCCTCGGGAACGTCTCATGCCAGACGAGTGTAGCCCCAAATGTTTACGTGGTAGAGTAATGGTGGTGTGTGTGTGTGTGTGTGTGTGTGTGTGTGTGTGTACGTGGAAAAGGTGTTTGCCCAATAATCGCCGACATAGTGTAACTGAGGCGGAATAAGGGGAACGAGCCCGCATTCGCCGAGGTTGATGGAAACCGCCTTAAAACCATCCATAGGCTGGCCGGCACACCGGACCTCGACACTAATCCACCGGACGGATTCGTGCCCGGGACCGGCACGCCTCCCTGCTCGGGAAGCAGCGCGTTAGACCGCACGGCTAGCCGGGCGGGCGTTCAATGTGTTACTCGTAAAGTGAAGAACCAACCTTGTTCGTTGAATGAAATCACACCAGAGTAACTAGGTCATTGACAGATTCTTAACTACAGTGAGTTTAACGGCTCATGAAAAATTACCTCACCCACTAGAGGCAACTCCTGCCCTTTTGCTTCACGATATCTCTGGGAGCAGAGGCGTATCAGAGACAACTAACACAAATTACGGAACTCGAGATACCAATTGTAGTTAATCAATGAAACCGATCTTTCACAATCCAAGAGCTCGCAAATAGGTTCTCGGTTGAAGCGGGCGCAAAGATATGGAAGAGCAAGTTTATCTAGCGCGCTAAGTGCATTAACCACCCACAGACGGCAGATGGCAGCATTACCAGTGTGTGTGTGGGGGGGGGGATATATAAAGCGTGTTGCGCGGACGCGGGGAACTGTACATTCGTTGTCGTAATGCGGAAACGGAGCAATTTATGCGATGTCCAAAAGAGTTATGGCTTTCGGGCCAAGCGTGGAACCATTTCCTAAACGGCTAAATTTGTGAACAGTTCGCGTGCTGTCGTGGTTAAAGTATACCTCGCATAGGAAAATGGCGCTATCCAAAACCGGCACCCAAACAACAGTGATGCACTACGGCCCATTGATGACACGGGTGACGGCTGCTGGGATGCGTACGAGCGAAAAGACGTGCAACTGTTGAGCAACTCACCATCTTGCTGAACCAAGAGTGTCTCCTCGACAACCGTTCAGCGAACGTTGCTATGTATGGGCATCCGCAGCAGGCACCTGGTTCATGCACTTAAGCCGGCTGCTGTTCATTAGCAATGAAAGTTGGGATTTGCTTGCCAGTACCGAAACTGCATGCCCACTGAGTGGGGACAGGTGGCCCTTACAGATGAATGACATTTTATGCTCCATCGGATAGCAGATGGCTTCTACGCCCTGCCACATTAGACGGAAGGGCCTAGGACACAGGATGGAGCTACATGGTCTGGGGAATGCTTTCGTGGCATTCCCTGGGTGGTCTCGTCATTCTGGAAGTCACATCGGATGAATACAATTATGTATCTATCCTTGGGGGCCACGTCCACCCCTACATGCAATTTGTTTTCTTTTACTTCGCACTATGACGCCTAGCAGCATGACAATGCAACCTATGACACAGCTCGCAGTGTACTTGCTTGGTTCGAATAGAGTCAGTATGAGATTACCGTACTCCTGGCCCACCAAAACCCCGGATTTAAACCCAACCGAGAATCTGCGGAACCTCTTCTATCGGGCTGTTCGCTCCACGAATCCTCAGCCTAGAAACTCAGCGCAGCTGGCCACAGCACTGGACTCGGCATGACACCGTATCCCTGTCTGTACCTTCCAGAACATCACTGACACTCTTCCTGCACGTCTGCGCTGCCAAAGGTATACATGCTTTTGACAGGTCTTCATATTAATGTGACCTGACCATGTGCAATACCGTCGACTTTGAAATATCTTACATCTCTATCACAATTTATTCTTCGTAAAAGTTGCCTCATGTTGGATTTGTTATTCACTGTTAGGCTGCCTAATTACGTGGGAAGGACAGTCTTTAGACTTAGATTATGGCAATGTCCACTGTTTAGTTCTGCCAATATTACTGCAAAATATCAAAATATTTTATTTTGTCAGATATTGTAATTATGGGATGAGGTAGTCACATTTACTGTCTATGGTTTAAAACTACACTCATGCTCAGAAATTAAGGATAATTGCAGAATGTGGTGTCACACAACGTGGCACTACACACGACTGGCGCTAATAGCATAGGCACATAGGGAACACACAAGACACAGATATGTAAGTCCACGGTATTGGTGATAAGTTGAGAAAACCCTCCCGAAACGCATGTGCTACAAAACGCCAGTGTTTCCTCCACATGTACTCCGACATCAATGTGGGATATTATCTCCATGCACACGTACACTGGTGTTAGAGCAAATGGAATCTGCTAAAACTCAAGGGGATGGGGGGACACCAGAAGTACCTGACAAAGATGCAGATAAAATAAGTAAAAAGGTTAAATGTCTTTGGACAAGCCAGTTAAAGTTATAAAACGCAGAATACGAGCAGCTGCTCGAGCGTCATCAGCCAAAACATCCGGTAAAGTAGATGGCAGGGACAGGATAACACGAAATTGACTAAAACGGGGACACGACAATAAAACATGGCGCACTGTTAATGCCTGACCACAAGGGCACTGCGGGGCTGGATCACCGGAGAGCAGGTAGCGGTGGCTAAACCGGCAATGCCCAATCCGCAACCTGGTCAGAAGGACCTCCTCGCGCCGAGATGGTCGGGAGGATGATGTCCAAGCAGTTGGGAGCGGTTTTACTGCCCGGAGCTTGTTTCCTTGGAGGGATGACCAAGCATCCCACCACAACGACACAAGCCTCTTACATACATCCCCACGAACGTCAGATGACGGGACACAATGGGAGGCTGGCCGAGGCAGGAGGACTGCAGCCTTGGCTGCAGCATCCGCAGCCTCATTCCCAGGCACTCCTACATGTCCGGGAACCCACAGAAAGCTGACAGAACCACCATTATTAGCGAAAGAATGGAGGGACTGCTGTATCCGTTGAATCAATAGATGGACCGGATAGGGAGCTCCAAGGCTTTGAAGAGCACTCAGTGAGTCAGAGCAGAGTACATACGATGAATGGCGGTGGCGGCGGGCATACTGAACGGCCTGATGGAGAGCAAAAAGCTCGGCCGTAAAGCTGGAACATTGGTGGAGGAGCCGGTATTTAAAGGTGGCGGCCCCGACGACAAAGGCACAGCCGACACCATCGTCAGTTTTGGAGCCATCGGTGTAAATAAAGGTGTGACCGGCAAGTCGAGCACGAAGTTCGACAAACCGTGAGCAATACACTGCAGCCGGAGTACCCTCCTTCGGGAGTGAGCTGAGGTCGAGATAAATAGGAACCGGAGCCTGGAGCCAAGGTGGTGTCGGGCTCTCACCCTCTCTGAAGGTGGTAGGGAGGGCAAAATCCAATTGTCGAAGCAGGCGACGGAAGCGGACTCCGGGGGGCAGCAGGGCAGACACATACAACCCGTACTGACGGTCGAGAGAATCGGCGACGAAGGACTCGTAAGAGGGGTGGTCGGGCGTAGACAACAGCCGGCAGGCATTCCGACACAGCAGTACGTCGCGCCGGTAGGTCAATGGTAACTCGGCAGCTTCAGCATAAAGACTCTCCACAGGACTAGTGTAGAAGGCTCCGGTCGCAAGACGTATCCCCCGATGGTGGATGGAGTTGAGCCGGCGTAAGAGGGACGGCCGAGCGGACGAGTAGACGAAGCTCCCATAATCCAGCTTCGATCGGACTATGGACCGATACAAGCGAAGCAGGACAGTGCGATCCGCTCCCCAAGATGAACCTCTAAGAACTCTGAGGACATTAAGGGAACGTGTACAGCGGGCCGCCAAATAAGAGACATGTGGAGACCAACACAGTTTCCTGTCCAACGTGAGCCCTAGAAACTTAGTTGTGTCCACGAATGGGAGAACAACGGGACCGAGATGTAAGGATGGCGGAAGGAACGCTTTATATCGCCAAAAGTTGATACAAACTGTCTTCTCTTCAGAGAACCGGAAGCCATTTGCCACGCTCCATGAGTAGAGGCTGTCTAGACAACGCTGAAGGCAGCGCTCCAGGAGGCATGTTCTCTGGGCACTGCAGTAGATCGCGAAGTCATCGACAAAGAGAGAGCCTGAGACATTAGGTGGAATGCAATCCATAATTGGATTGATCGCGATGGCAAAAAGGGCTACGCTCAAGACGGAGCCCTGAGGTACTTCGTTCTCCTGGAGGAAGACGTCGGACAATACGGAACCCACACGTACCCTAAACTTTCGATCCGTTAAAAAGGAATCAATAAAAAGGGGCAGGCGACCGCGTAGGCCCCATCTGTGCATAGTGCGGAGGATACCTCCTCTCCAACAGGTATCATAAGCCTTCTCCAAGTCGAAGAACACGGCTACCGTTCGGCGCCTTCGCAAAAAGTTGTTCATGATGAATGTCGACAAGGTCACAAGGTGGTCAACAGCGGAGCGGCGGCGACGAAAGCCGCATTGGACATTAGTAAGTAGTCGTCGAGATTCAAGAATCCAGACTAACCGATCATTAACCATGCGCTCCATCACCTTGCAGACACAGCTTGTAAGAGAAATGGGGCGGTAACTAGAAGGAAGGTGTCTATCCTTCCCGGGTTTGGGTATAGGAACAACAACGGCGTCACGCCAACGCCTGGAGACTTGACCTTCGGTCCAGACGCGATTGTAGGTACGAAGAAGGAAGCTTTTGCCCGCCGGAGAAAGGTGTGCCAGCATCTGAACGTGAATGGCATCTGGCCCCGGAGCAGAGGACCGGGACAGTGCAAGCGCACGTTCGAGTTCCCGCATAGTAAAGGGGGCATTATAAGTTTCCAGATTCAGCGAGTGGAAGGAAGGTCGCCGAGCCTCTTCTGCCTCTTTCCTGGGAAGGAAGGCAGGATGGTAATGGGCGGAGCTTGAAACCTCCGCGAAAAAGCGGCCAAAGGCGTTGGAGACAGCCACAGGATCAACAAGGACCTCATTACCTGAGGTCAGGCCAGGTACCGAGGAGTGGGCCTTAATGCCCGACAGCCGGCGCAGGCTACCCCAAACGACAGAAGAGGGAGTGAAACTGTTAAAGGAGCTGGTGAAAGAGGCCCAACAAGCTTTTTTGCTGTCTTTGATGACTCTACGGCATTGCGCTCGGAGTCGTTTCTATTCTATACAATTCGCCAACGTAGGATGGCGGCGAAAGGTGCGTAAAGCACGTCGTCGAGCACGGATAGCGTCCCTACAAGCCTCGTTCCACCAGGGGACGGAAACGCGACGTGAAGAAGAAGTAGTACGAGGAATGGGACGTTCGGCAGCATTGATGATAACAGCCGTGAGGTATTCGACCTGACTGTCACAACTGGGAAAATCGTGGTCCGGAAAGGTCGCCAGGGAGGAGTACAGTCCCCAGTCAGCTTTCAGTATGTTCCAGCTCGAAGGACGTGGGGATGGGGTGTGGTGCAGGAGACGAACGACACAGGGGAAGTGGTCGCTCGAATAGGTGTCAGAAAGGACATACCACTCGAACCGACGGGCAAGAGTGGCAGAACAGATCGAGAGGTCCAAGTGGGAGTAGGTATGAGTAGAGTCCGAAAGGAAAGTCGGGGCGCCGGTATTGAGGCAGACAAGATTGAGATGGTTGGAGACATCCGCCAAGAGTGAGCCTCTTGGACAGGACGCAGGAGAGCCCCAAAGGGGATGATGGGCATTGAAGTCGCCAAACAATAAAAACGGCGGGGGAAGCTGAACGATCAGGTGCATCATGTCAGCCCGACTAACAGCAGATGATGGTGGAGTGTAGATGGTACAAACTGAAAAAGTAAAAGCAGAAAGAGTAATGCGGACAGCTATTGCTTGGAGTGGGGTGGTCAATGGGATGGGATGGTAATAAACATCGTCCCGAACGAGCAACATGACCCCACCATGAGCTGGGATACCGTCCACAGGGGTGAGGTCATACCGCTCCGAAGTATAGTGGGTAAAGGCAATACGGTCAGTCGGGCGCAACTTGGTTTCCTCTTGACCAAGGACGAGCGGATAGTGCAGGCGGAGGAGCAGTTGTAAGTCCTCCCGATTAGATCGAATACCTCTTATGTTCCAATGAAACAACGCCATCGCTAGTCAAAAGGTTGGGGGAACGAGACTGGGGAAGAGCTGGTCACCTCGACGGCCGCGGAGGGCCAGGTTGCGAGGGAACTACGCTACAACCGATGGGAGGCGGATCCGGTTCCATCGACTCGTCGCCAGCTGCAGCCGCTGTCCCTGGTTGTGTAGGACGGGCCGCATCATTTTCCGACGAAAGGCCGGCTGAGCGCCTGGCAGCAGAGCGTCCCGGCGAAACTGAGGACGGCCGGGAGCAGCGACTCACGGATTGAGCGTCAGACGAAACGCGCCGGGGTGGAGAGGGGGATAGAGACTTCTTCTTGGAGGCCTTCTTGGAAGGCCGAGGAGGCACAGGGATGGTGGGCTGGACCCGAAGAAGGTCCTCATGCGCGGGGTCCGTTTTGGAACGGCGGACCTCGGAAGCTGGGGTCCGGAATGTTTCCCCGATGGACGCCTGAGAAGAGGATCGCTTCTCAGGTGGCGTGGGGGAAGGAGGAGGAGGAAGGGTGGCCCCTGGGGCAGAGGAGGTGGGGGCCACGGGGGAGGAGGATTTGGAAGGGAGGGATTTGGGAGGCGGAAGCAGAGCCCCCTGATGGGCGGAGGAGGCGGAGGGGTGACAGGATAGGGGTGAGGATACCGCGGAAGGAGTGGACACAACTGAGGCAAACGAGGTGGTCAATGGCACGGGATGGAGGCGGTCATACTTCTTCCGGGCCTCAGAATAAGAGAGCCGATCCAAAGTTTTGATTTCTTGTATCTTCTTCTCCTTCTGATATGCGGGGCAGTCTGAGGATCTAGGCGAGTGGACGCCAGGACAATTAACGCACCGAGGTGGTGGGGTGCATGTATGTTCCTCACGAAGAGGACGTCCACAATCGCCAGAAAGGGGCTCAGCCTCACACCGTGATGACATGTGCCCAAAGCGCAAACACCTAAAACAGCGCATAGGAGGCGGGACGTAAGGTCGCACATCACACCGGTAGCACATCACCTTTACCTTCTCCGGGAGAACGTCCCCCTCGAAGGCGAGGATGAAGGCCCCGGTGTCGATGCGACGGTCTTTGGAGCCGCGCTGGACTCGCCGGACGAAATGCACGCCTCGGCGCTCCAGGTTGGCCCTGAGCTCCTCATCAGATTGTAGCAGGAGGTCACGATGAAAAATAACCCCCTGCGTCCTATTTAGTGCCAGATGTGGGACAATGGATACTGGGATGGCCCCTAGGCGGTCGCACGCCTCGAGCGCCGCCGACTGTGTGGCGGAGGTGGTCTTGATAAGGACGGACCCTGAACGCATCTTGCTGAGAGCCTCGATTTCCCCGAAGACGTCCTCAATGTGCTGAACAAAGAACATGGGCTTGGAGGTGGCGAACGTCCCCCCATCGGTTCGAGAACAGACCAAATAGCGGGGGAAGTACTTCGCCCCAAGCCGGCGGGCCTGACCCTCCTCCCATGGAGTGGCCAAGGGGGAAGGGGCAGGAGAACCAGAACTAGAAACGGTACCTTTTCTTTTGAAAGACTCGGCCGCAGAGCGACCTGATACATGTTGACGTTTCATCTGCGAAACGTCCGCCCCGATACCACCCACTCCGACCAGGGGCTCTCCCCACGGGCGCCACCCAGCCGCAGCAAGGGCCACCTGGCAGGATGACCATTGCCGGGAGTCCTGATGCCCCAAGGAGACGGGCATCTACTCCTTGGCCGACGTGGGGAGGGTGCAGCTCAGGTATCGGCAGTACGATCCCTGTGTTGTCAGGGGGCTACAACCTAGAGGGTACATGACGACCCCACCACAACGGGCTGGCTACCGTGCTGGATTTCTGGTGCCATGGAAAGTCCATGATGATCGCTGGTGCAGATGGAGATGCACTATGGGCGTAACTTGGACAACCCATCAGGCGTTTAGGCCCAATTTGAGGAATAGTGGGTATGGTTACAACGCCGGTGCAATGCTGAGTGCCAAGGTCTTAGTGCACTTAGGACCAGTGGTACACCATGTAAGGTGTCCTTCCCCAAAAGGCTCGTACTTCTGTAGAATTTTGAAAAATGGAGGTCAAACCCCAAGGGGGACCATTACATGGAAGGCCGAAACTGTTGAAACTCCTTTTAGTCGCCTCTTACGACAGGCAGGAATACCTCGGGCCTATTCTTACCCCGGACCCGCAGGGGGGTTCCTCCACGATGGCAGCTCGGTGGGGCCGTGCGTTATCATTCGTCATGAGGAAAGTGGGACCACTGCACCCCTGAAAAGGCGGACATACTGGTGCAAATGACGTCCCAATACACCTGACCTGTTACAGTTCCACTTTCAAAGACATGCAGGGGTGTACGTGCACCAATCATAATCCTACCCCACACCATCAAACCATGATCTCCATGCAGGTCCCTTTCGAGGACATTAAGAGGTTGATATCTTGTTCCTGGTTCACGTCATATGGAAACCCGGCGGGAATCACTGTTCAGACTATACCTGAACTCGTCCGTGAACATAACCTGGGACCACTGTTCCAATGACAATGTACTGTGTTCTTGATACCAGGCTTTACGGGCTCTCCTGTAACCAGGGGTCAGTGGAATGCACCTTTCAGGTCTCTGGGCGAATAAACCATGTCTGTTCAGTCGTCTGTAGATTGTGTGTCTGGAGACAACTGTTCCAGTGGCTGAGGTAAGGTCCCGAGCAAGGCTACCTGTAGTACTCCGTGGCCGTCTGTTGGCACGGATGGTGAGATATCTGTCTTCTTGTGGTGTTGTACAGTGTGGACGTCCCGTACTGTAGCGCCTGACCACGTTTCCTGTCTGCTGGAATCGTTGCCATAATCTTGAGATCACACTTTGTGGCACACGGAGGGCCCGTGCTACGACCTGCTGTGTTTGACAAGCCTCCAGTCGCTCTAGTATTCTACTCCTCATAACGTCATCAATGTGTATTCTTTGAGCCTTTTTCAACAAACAGTCGCCAGTAGCACGTCTGAAAACGCCTGCACACTTACTCGCTGCACTGTACTCTGACATGCACCAACACACCTCTGCGTATGTGGACTGCAGCCGTGAGACGAGCGCAGGTCAAATGCACCGCATGGTCATACCCCGAGGTGCTTTAAACCCGCAAACCGCCCACCAGAGTGGTGTGTCACCATGTATCAGCATTATCCTTAATTTACGTGCATGAGTGTAGAATTTAAGCAAGAGTTATACACCCCCACGTTTCCTAACGGAATATCACACTGGTCACGATGCATGTGAACTTGTAAGGCAGTTTCAAGAGGTTTTAATAATAATGGTTATCATTTATCATCGCCCACATAATGTTTGGGAAATTCGAAATAATCGAAGATTTTCAGGGCAATTTGCCACCTCAGGGTGGTCTATTTAATGGAAAGCAACCAGTTCTGTTGAAGACACATATCTAGTGCTGTCTTGTGTTATTACTAGAACGTAGGCGGAAAGGTGGTGCTCACCAGGTCCTTGAGCGTGTCGTTGGTGTAGATGACGCCGGTGGCGTTGTCGATGGTGAACGGCAGCGGCGGGTCGTCAGGCATGCGCTTCTCCAGCAGGAAGACCAGCTGGTGGTCGTCGTTTCTGTCGACGGTTGCATACGTCACCAGGCTGCCCGGGGGCATCCAGGCGAGCACGTTCCAGTTGCGGTCCACCCGCAGCACCCGAGGCGTCTGGTTGCCTGGCAGCCCATGTTGGCACACACCTGCAACGTATAAATGCGTCTGCGTCAGTCAACTGGTGGATCAGTCCCTACGCTCATGGTGGCCGACGACATCCCATTGTCTCCTCTCCCCAAAGCTAAATCTCAGCTACACACGTCGAGTCATGACGGTATATGATGATGGGTCCTAATGGTTATACACTATTGGCCATTAAAATTAATACACCACGAAGATGAAGTGTTACAAACGCGAAATTTAACCGACAGGAAGAAGATGCTGTGATATGCAAATGATTAACTTTTCAGAGCATTCACACAAAGTTGGCGCCGGTGGCGGCACCTACAAAGTGCTGACATGAGAAAAGTCTCCAACCGAATTCTCATACACATACAGCAGTTGACCGGCGTTGCCTGGTGAAACATTGTTGTGATGCCTCGCGTAAGGAGGAGAAATGCGTACCATCACGTTTCCGACTTTGATAAAGGTCGGATTGTAACCTATCGGGATTGCGGTTTATCGTATCGCGACATTGCTGCTCGCGTTGGTCGAAATCCAATGAGTGTTAGCAGAATATGGAATCGGTGGGTTCAGGAGGGTAATACGGAACGCCGTGCTGGAGCCCAACGGCCTCGTATCACTAGCAGTCGAGATGATAGTCATCTTATCCGCATGGCTGTAACGGATCGTGCAGCCACGTCTCGATCCCTGGGTCAACAGGTGGGGACGTTTGTGAGACAACAACCATCTGCACGAACAGTTCGACGACGTTTGCAGCAGCATGACCATCAGCTCGGAGACCATGGCTGCGGTTACCCTTGACAATGCATCACAGACAGGAGCGCCTGCGATGGTGTACTCAACGACGAACCTGGGTGCACGAATGGCAAAATGCCATTTTCTCGGATGAATCCAGGTTCTGTTTACAGCATCATGATGGTCGCATCCGTGTTTGGTGATATCGCGGAGAACGCACACTGGAAACGTGTATTCGTCATCGCCATACTGGCCTATCACCCGGCGTGATGGTATGGGGTGCCATTGGTTACACGTCTCGGTCACCTCTTGTTCGCATTGACGGTACTTTGAACAGTGGACGTTACATTTCATTTCAGATGTGTTACGACCCGTGGCTCTACCCTTCATTCTATCCCTGCGAAACCCTACATTTCACCAGGATAATGCATGATGCAGATCCTGTACGGGCCTTTCTGGATACAGATAATGATCGACTGCTGCCCTGTCCACCACATTCTCCAGATCTCTCACCAATTGAAAACGTCTGGTCAATGGTGGCCGAGCAACTGGCTCGTCACAATACGCAGGTCACTACTCTTGATGAACTGTGGTATCGTGTTGAAGCTGCATGGGCAGCTGTACCTGAACACACCATCCAAGCTCTGTTTGACTCAATGCCCAGGCGTATCAAGGCCGTTTTACGGCCAGAGATGGTTGTTCCGGGTACTAATTTCTCAAGTTCTATGCACCCAAATTGCGTGAAAATGTAATCTCATGTCAGTTCTAGTATAATATATTTGTCCAATGAATACCCGTTTATCATCTGCATTTCCTGTTGGTGTAGCAATTTTAATGGCCAGTAGTGTATTACAACCAACATCGCTTAAAAATTACTATGTTCTATGTGATTAATTCGCTAATAGTTTAGTCACGAGAAATAAGGGGCGATCAAAAAGTTTCTGTTTGAGGGCGTTGCTGCAGTGCGTATGCAACGTAGCGCGACTTCGCTGCTGGTACACAAGCACCGCATGTACGCGAGGGAATAGTGTGGCACTCCTGTTTTTCCGACGTGCGTGTGGTGAATGCGGAAACGTGAATTATGGCGAGGTTATAACCAAATGCGTCCAAACAGGACCAGCATGCTGTTATTCTCTTATTTGCTGCAGAAGGGCGAACACCGGCAGACATGCATCGGAGAATGAAAAATGTGTGGGGGGTAGTACGCCTGCAGAAAACCACCGTTGTGGAATGGTGCGCCAATGGGAGCTGCACCTTTATGACAACGCACGTCCCCATATCGCAAATGTCGTCACGTAGAAGTTACGCCAACTCAAGTGGGAGACACTGGAGCACCCACCCTATAGTCCTGATCTCTCCCCACGCGGTTATCATCCCTTAGGTTCCTTAAAAAAATGCCTGGAAGGGTTGACGATTCCTGTCGAACTAGGATGTGCAACAGGTAGTTACGGACTTCTTCACGCATTAGGACACGTTGTCTTACCAAACGGGTATCTTGAGTCTGGTGTGTCGGTGTGATAATTGCCTTAATGCACACATCGATTTTGCCTGATTAGCATACCGATTCTCTTAGAAGGAAAACTTTTTGATCACTCCTTGTATAATAATTGCAATTCTGTAGCCTAATAAAATATTTTAATGAATGTACCGTATCGTGACATAATAGAAGATATTTTTATTCTCTCAGAAAGGGCTCGATTCGGCTTTTCGGGGCCAAGCGATTCCCAGTTTTTTCAACACGCTGTTAGTCATTCTTTGCTCCTTGCTAGTCACAAGCACGATTAGGCACTGGGCTTGAGACTGGTGAATCGGAGTTCGCTTTTATTTCGTTTTATTTCAAATGGCTCTGAGCACTATGGGACTTAACATCAATGGTCATCAGTCCCCTAGAACTTAGAACTACTTAAACCTAACTAACCTAAGGACATCACACAACACCCAGCCATCACGAGGCAGAGAAAATCCCTGACCCCGCCGGGAATCGAACCCGGGAACCCGGGCGTGGGAAGCGAGAATGCTACCGCACGACCACGAGATGCGGGCTTCGTTTTATTTATTTCGTTCTCAGCGACTAGTTTCGTGCTCGCTACCTCATTTTCAAGCACTCACGCCCTTGGATCTGTCAAGCTGGAATCTGGCATCATCATAAACAATACCAAGAATTATAGCTGTGGAGCTACTATTTCCATAAATAGAAACTACCAGCTACAAACTCACATATATGAATATCTATCGAAAATAATGGAGAAGTGCATGAAAAATTGTTTACCACGTCTGGAGGATAATATTTGGAATGGGTCTTGCTTCTTTTGCATAGGCCAATACAGGTTTGTCCAGCAGAAAAGGTCAATATGCAGTGAAACGAATGCAAGGCACACTCGACGCAAAAATCTCAAGTAAGTATGGGCTCCAAAAAGTATATCTTATGAGCTAGGAGCACTTGTTCAGTAGATGTTTCACATAACAAAGATAAACAAGCGCTCATCGCTCTTAAGATAAGCACTCTATAGCCCATGTTTACTGGACAGTTTTACTTCGAATGATCGTTCCTGTCATATCCCTGAATACTAATCATTCCTCTGGGGACACCCTGCATATCCCAGCCGGCGATGTGGCCGAGCGGTTCTAGGCGCTACAGTCTGGAACCGCGCTACCGCTACGGTCGCAGGTTCGAATCCTGGCTCGGGGATGGATGTGTGTGATGTCCTTAGGTTAGTTAGGTTTAAGTAGTTCTAAGTTCTAGGGGACTGATGACCTCAGAAGTTATGTCCCATAGTGCTGAGAGCTATTTTTTGCGTTTCCCAATTATAGTTCCTTTTTTCTTATTTCAGCTAGAAATCCGTCAAGCTTCCAACAATATTTGTATTGTTTGTTAGGCGTGCTTGGTACGTCAGTATGTCCAATAATAGCTACGAGGAATCAGGAAGTTGCAGTGGAATATTCTGTTCGTATGTCATTCAAGAAAATATCCGAACAAAACGTAATGTGCCACAGATATGGTAGTCTCAACAAAAACGGAACACTACCTAACTGTAAGAACTACTGGTATTGGAATGGACAATGCTGAAGGGAGCATCGCAGAATTTTCAGGAAATGACAAAGGAAACTGCACTAAGCGGAAACCAAGAGTGCCTAGCAGTGAGATTTGAAAACTACATCTTCCATTATTTTGATAGGATCGCTGCCTCGCTCGTTCGGAGAAACTTCGGATGCACCTCTAAGGTTGACATAATTAAACGCTGTATTTGTTTTCCCTTGAGACCTTTTCAATCGTCATAATTGTGTCCTTTTCATGACCACCAGCGGAGTAGATTCTTTGCTCTGCCTTTAATATTTATAGGCATTTCCGCCCCCGCAAAAAGAACTATGCAGAGATGGCCTTTGAGAAACTAATGAACAGTTCCGACAGGAAGTATCCTTTCCTTCGACAAATTAGCTATTACGAACCTATTGTTCGACTTCTTTTCCACAGTTCCTTCAGATCTATCCCATGTCCGCATTTCCATCCTCGGGGCATAGAGTGCTGTGGCGGTCTTCATAAAGTCACTTTCTTTTTGTCTGTAACTCCAAGTAGCCTAGATCGCAGCACACTAAATTCTTCCACTAATTACTTCATACCAGAAAATATGCGTGCACGTCTTATCTGTACAATTATTTGGGTCTTCGTACGTGTCGTGTTCTTTATCTAATATCTGGATCCGTTATGATTTTAAGCTTGCTCTCATGTGCTTAGCTGTGTGTGTGTGTGTGTGTGTGTGTGTAAGAGAGAGAGAGAGAGAGAGAGAGAGAGAGAGAGAGAGAGAGAGAGATATAGATAGATAGATAGATTTAATATACCTGTGGTCCAAGTAGAATTCCGTAGATGTTTATACTTACACAATCTGATTACGTGCACACTAACGCCGTTGAAATAGCTTTCTTAAAAAAAAATTTGAACTCACAATATCTTGAAAAGCAAACAATGAAAATTGAACAATGTCTCTCGATAGAGCATGTTCTTGACGTTTTAGGGTTTCGGTTCTCCATTCTTCCTTTCTACCACTTTTCCCTGCTCAGAACGAGTTTGCAAGGTATTTGTATTCACTTTCGATTAAGGTCAATACGATATCATTATACCATCACATGTTACTACTTGAGCTGTTTGCTACCTTGTTCTTCAGGTGACCGTACTCCCTATACTGCGCCAATCTGTTTTGAACGTATCAATCTTGTTCCTCATTCGACAGTAAATTTTTGTTATGTTTCCATAAGGTGAAGTTCAACAGCCGTAAAGTATTTTATAAAATGCATTTTAACCATCAGCTGTTCATTCGTTCCAGTAGTCAACTAATGGGACAAAAAACAGCTGATGGTTAAAGTACATTTTATAAAAATAAGTAAATTTTTTGTCTGTAAGGTTTTTATACTTTATTTACGCCATACCATGGGATCTTTATTTCGGCGGAGACTCACCACGTTCGACGCGCTGACTCCGAGCATACAATGTAGTGTACCCTACAAGGTACGATGTACCATCTGTAGAAGTTTGTGCAATGATGTCAGTCAGTCCGCACTTAGGACTCTCGACTTTTTATCTTGGGAAATATAGAAGACGATGTCCAGTTTTTGAAAGAGTCGATTTATGCTTGGGTCGAGAATCTGTAATTTCTTAGTAACAACGTAATTACTTCCATATCCGCCACAAGTGGCGAGGTACCTTGCAACTTTTGTGAATTGATTAGTTACTGTCCAGAATTTTATGTCCGGGATAGTATTATCACAGTGGCATGTTTATCGTTGGGCATGTGTAACACTGGGTTGCTTTGACGTAACAGCTCACTCAAAGTGAATGCCCAGCTAAACACGTTGTTTCAGTTATGTTTCTTCATTGAAAGTTCATGGTCAGTAGCGAAATAATTGGTTTCTGTTCATGATTGACTTATTTGGAAGCGTCGGATATGTTTTATGAGGTTAACTCTAAGTCCAGTCTAAGTCCTGTGCAGAGACAGGTAGTGCTATTTTCATTGTTTTCTACAAGGAGTGGCTAACAACCACAGTTTAGTCAACAATCAGCCGCCTTTAGTGAATTAGCAGTCTAGTTCAAAGTTGATTAACTCTCTACAGTAAATTGATTTCTTAGGATGGATAGGATGTGTGACTGCTGTTTACGGACGCAGGAGGAGCTGGCGACTGTTCGCGAACAGCTGAACGTGTTGATGGCCGCGGTCAGCCGTCTTCAGGCTGCTGCCTCGGAGTGTAGCGGCAGTGGGGAGTCTGGTGCGTCGCATGGTACACCCCAGTTGTTACATGCTTCACCCACTGTCCCTGCTGTCGAGACATCTTCGCGGGTACCGGGCGCGGTTGGGCCACCCTCTCCCCAAGGGGAGTGGCGGGTTCAGCGGCGTTCGCGGTGCACGAGGCGGAGGGTAAATGTGGAGGCTGGCCGTGTGGCATCGCCCGCTCTGCCAGTGAGTGGACATGTGGTCGCTCCTTCAGCAAGGTCCGAGCAGGCACACGGGGGGAGGGGTTTATTAGTTATTGGGAGCTCCAACGTTGGGCGGGTGATGGAGCCCGTTAGGGAAATAGCGGAAAGGTCGGGGGGTCTCATCCGAGATGTGGAGGAGGCCCTGCCGGCGGCGATAGAGAGCACTGGGTGCACCCGACTGCAAATTGTTGCTCATGTCGGCACCAATGACTCTTGCCGTGGAAGGCTTAAACCAGAGGCTCAGACGATTTTGCGGAGATCTGGGGTGCAAGTTTCTCGACCTCCGCTATCGGGTGGAGAAATGTAGGGTGCCCCTGAATACGTCAGGCGTGCAGTACACGCCGGAAGCGGCTATAAGTGTAGCGGAGTACGTGTGGAGCGCACATGGGGGTTTTTTAGGTTAGAGAATTCCCTCCCTAGGCCCGACAAGACGCCTCCTGAGACGCGGCAAGGTAGGAGTAGGCAAAATGCAACAGGGAATAACACTATTAATGTGCTAATAGTAAACTGCAGGAACGTCTATAGAAAGGTCCCATAGCTGCTCTCATTAATAAAGGGTCACAACGCCCATATAGTACTAGGGACAGAAAGTTGGCTGAAACCAGACGTAAACAGTAATGAAATCCTAAACTCAGATTGGAATGTATACCGCAGAGACGGGCTGGACAGTGAAGGGGGAGGCGTGTTTATAGCGATAAGAAGTGCAATAGTATCGAAGGAAATTGACGAAGATCCGAAATGTGAAATAATTTGGGTGAAGGTCACGGTTAAAGCAGGCTCAGACATGGTAATTGGATGTCTCTATAGACCCCCTGGCTCAGCAGCTGTTGTGACTGAGCACCTGAAGGATAATTTGGAAAATATTTCGAGTAGATTTCCCCACCATGTTATAGTTCTGGGTGGAGATTTTAATTTGCCGGATATGGAATGGGAGACTGAAACGTTCATAACAGGCGGCAGGGACAAAGAATCCAGTGAAATTCGGCAGGGACAAAGAATCCAGTGAAATTTTTTTAAGTGCTATATCTGAAAACTACCTTGAGCAGTTAAACAGAGAACCGACTCGTGGCGATAACATATTAGATCTTCTGGTGACAAACAGACCCGAACTATTTGAAACAGTTAACGCAGAACAGGGAATCAGCGACCATAAAGCGTTTACTGCATCGATGATTTCAGCCGTAAATAGAAATATTAAAAAAGAAAGCAAGATTTTTCTGTTTAGCAAAAGTGACAAAAAGCAGATTACAGAGTACCTGACGGCTCAACACAAAAGTTTTGTCTCAAGTACAGATAGTGTTGAGGATCAGTGGGCCAAGCAAGATCGTAAGAGATGGAAAAGAGCCGCCGTGCCACCGTGGTACAACAACCGAGTTGGAAAACTGCTGCGGAAGCAAAGGGAACTTCACAACAAACATAAACATAGCCAAAGCCTTGCAGACAAACAAAAATTACGCGAAGCGAAATGTAGTGTGAGGAGGGCTATGCGAAAGGCGTCTCTGAATTCGAAAGTAAAGTTCTATGTACTGACTTGGCAGAAAATCCTAAGAAATTTTGGTCTTATGTCAAAGCGGTAGGTGGATCAAAACAAAATGTCCAGACACTCTGTGACCAAAATGGTACTGAAACAAAGGATGACAGACTAAAGGCCGAAATACTAAACGTCTTTTTCCAAAGCTGTTTCACGGAGGAAGACTGCACTGTAGTTCCTTCTCTAGACTGTCGCACAGATGACAAAATGGTAGATATCGAAACAGAAGACAGAGGGATAGAGAAACAATTAAAATCGCTCAAAAGAGGAAAGGCCGCTGGACCTGATGGGATACCAGTCCGATTTTACACAGAGTACGCGAAGGAACTTGCCCCCCTTCTTGCAGCGGTGTACCGTAGGTCTCTAGAAGAGCGTAGCGTTCCAAAGGATTGGAAAAGGGCACAGGTCATCCCCGTTTTCAAGAAGGGACGTCGAACAGATGTGCAGAACTATAGACCTATATCTCTAACGTCGATCAGTTGTAGAATTTTGGATCACGTATTATTTTCGAGTATGATGACTTTTCTGGAGACTAGAAATCTACTCTGTAGGAATGAGAGTGGGTTTCGAAAAAGGTCGTGTAAAACCCAGCTCGCGCTATTCGTCCACGAGATTCAGAGGGCCATAGACACGGGTTCACAGGTAGATGCCGTGTATCTTGACTTCCGCAAGGCGTTCGATACAGTTCCCCACAGTCGTTTAATGAACAAAGTAAGAGCATATGGACAATCAGACCGATTGTGTGATTGGATTGAAGAGTTCCTAGATAACAGAAGGCAGCATGTCATTCTCAATGCAGAGAAGTCTTCCGAAGTAAGAGTGATTTCAGGTGTGCCGCAGGGGAGTGTTATAGGACCGTTGCTATTCACAATATACATAAATGACCTTGTGGGTGACATCGGAAGTTCACTGAGGCTTTTTGCAGATGATGCTGTGGTGTATCGAGAGGTTGTAACAATGGAAAATTGTACTGAAATGCAGGAGGATCTGCACCGAACTGACGCGTGGTGCAGGGAATGGCAGTTGAATCTCAATGTAGACAAGTGTAATGTGCTGCGAATACATAGAAAGATAGATCCCTTATCATTTAGCTACAAAATAGCAGGTCAGCAACTGGAAGCAGTTAATTCCATAAATTATCTGGGAGTACGCATTAGGAGTGATTTAAAATGGAAAGATCATATAAAGTTGACCGTCGGTAAAGCAGATGCCAGACTGAGATTCATTGGAAGAATCCTAAGGAAATGCAATCCGAAAACAGAGGAAGTAGGTTACAGTACGCTTGTTCGCCCACTGCTTGAATACTGCTCAGCAGTGTGGGATCCGTACCAGATAGGGTTGATAGAAGAGATAGAGAAGATCCAACGGAGAGCAGCGCACTTCGTTACACGATCATTTAGTAATCGCGAAAGCGTTACGGAGATGATAGATAAACTCCAGTGGAAGACTCTGCAGGAGAGACGCTCAGTAGCTCGGTACGGGCTTTTGTTGAAGTTTCGAGAACATACCTTCACCGAAGAGTCAAGCAGTATATTGCTCCCTCCTACGTATATCTCGCAAAGAGACCATGAGGATAAAATCAGAGAGATTAGAGCCCACACAGAAGCATACCGACAATCCTTCTTTCCACGAACAATACGAGACTGGAATAGAAAGGAGAGCCGATAGAGGTACTCAGGGTACCATCCGCCACACACCGTCAGGTGGCTTGCGGAGTATGGATGTAGATGTATGCCAAGTACGGTGAATTATTTTCGACTTTAGATAACACCTAAGTCATTTATTCTTGCGGAATTTGACGAGTGCGCAGATCAGTTTGAAGATGAATTGACTGTAAATACGAGCTTTAAATTTTCTTTCAATAGCTACTGCCTGACCACGTACGAAATTTCCTTCGTTCAACCAATCTGTCCCGCCTTGACAGTGTATAAAGGAGGTTACACACAGTAGGAATGTCTTATTTGCAAAGTGAAACTCGTTAACAGCCGTCAATACTCTTGGAACCGCCAATCTGGCTCTGCCCTCCCCACCGTCCTGCCTCTATTCATTACTCTGTCACGAAAGCCACGTTTACAATATATAGAAATGATCTAGTAGAAAGCGTCGAATACTCTTTAAAGCTATTCGCAGATGATGCAGTTGTCTAGACCAAAGTAGCAAAGCCCGAAGATAGTAAGAATTTGCAGAACGACCTGCAGAGAACTGATGAATGGTGCAGGCTCTGGCAGTTGCCCTGAACGTAAATAAATGTAACATACTGCGCATACATAGGAAAAGAAATCCACTACTGTACAGCTACACTATTGATGACAAACAGCTGGAGACAGCGTCTGCCGTAAAATATCTAGGCGTACCTATCCAGAGCGACCTTAAGTGGAATGATCACATAAAAACAGATAGTGGGAAAAGCAGTTACCAGACTCAGATTCATCAGAAGAATTTTAAGGAAATGTAACTCATCCACGAAAGAAGTGGCCTACAAGGCGCTTGTTCGCCCAATTCTTGAGTATTGTTTATCTACCTGGGATCACTATCAGGCAGGGCTGGTAGAATAGATAGAGAAGATCCAACCAAGAGCGGCGCGTTTCGCCACGGGATCGTTTAATTGGCGAGAGACGTTACAAGAGAGGCGTTGCGCATCACGGAGATATTTATATTGAAATTTCGGGACAGCACTTTTCAGGAGGAGTCGGACAACATATACATTTCGCGTAATTACCAAGAGGAGAAAATTCGAGAAATTAGAGCCAATATAGAGGCTTAGCGACAAGCATTCTCCCCACGCACTATTCGCGAGTGGAACAGGGTTGGAGGGATCAGATAGTGGTACTGAAAGTATCCTCCGCCACACACCACTATGTGGCTTGTGGAGTATGATGTAGATGTAGATGTTGATAAACATCAATATAATATTGTTTTACGTTGTAATGAGACCAAGATACCAGAAAAGTGGCTGCTTTGAGTGCTATTCGTATGTGATTTAAGGCCCCATGGAGCAATTTTCAATTTGCGTTGTGGAAGCCTTTATACAGTATAAGTTTGTCATGAACTTGCGACGTGAAGTAATGACGGTAGAACGTACGTGGCCTGTAAGTAGAATATTGACAACGGCGGCTGTTTCCTGCCTGTGTATAGGCAGTAGCCAGGGTGATAGGTTTCGTATTGTGAAGAGAAAATGCGAGAGCGCGACGCAGTAGCGTGCGACATTGTGCGGATATGACTCAGTGTTTAGTGGAGCAGAAAAATGGACTTGTGACAAGAGCGCCTGCCGGATTCCTCGGAGGCGTCGTAGCCTTCCACTTGACTGCGTGCTATAGACACAGAATGGAACGGGTACTGAGGCATTTTGGAAAACACTTCACTGTCCATGCTCTGCCACTATGCTTGCAGTCTGTTAAGTGGTAGGGCTGTAGTTTCACGTTCCGTCGACATCGTGGTGGATGCAGAGGAAGCACAAACTCAGATTGAAAAATTGTAAGGAAGGGAATCGACAGCAGCGATGCCCTCAATCGGTTTAAGAAGTGGTGGAAACCTAAACCAGAATAACTCGGCACTTGCGCTTGATTCAGTGTCTTAATAACAGTGCCAACTCGTTCGGCCTTCAAAGTCGAGGCCGGTGGAAACGACTCTCAGCGAATGTCTGCGGAGAAGTGTAACAATTGTGTCAGCATTATTCCATTAGGAACATGAATTACCCTTGTTTACAGTATATATATATATATATATATATATATATATATATATATATATATATATATATATATAAACCCGAGAGTCTTCGACCTGTCAAATTTATCATTCCCCACTCGCAGATTTAACGGAAGTAGTGATTTTTATATTTTACTTTGTCGAACGTAGTCCTGTTTTCGTTTTGTCGCTAAACTGGTGACAGTCTCCGACTATTCTTTCCAACCCACCGTCCATAACACCATGCAACAAACTTCCGTTCTCCATTGTGACTCCAGTCCGAGAAGATCTTCCTTTTAGTTGTGCTCTTGTCTGTCACAAAACGACGGAGAAATTTTTCGTGTAATACACTGGAGCATACGTTTTTATACATGCCGTACTCCTAACGCTTGAATGCACTACTGAAAGTCCGACTGACAGACAAAGACATTTTCTCGGCTATAGGCTCTGTCGTCGATTTACTATGCTCTCGGAAAATTAATTTTGCGATAACAAGTCGGGTGTTGGCAGCCTGTTATCATCAGCCTTAGCTGGCGGCCCGCGGAAGGCGGAGATTCTGTTACCAGTGTAGTCAGATTCTTGAGTGCTGGAGAGTCTAACCACTTTTTCGTTCCCTTCAGTTACGAGTGAAGATAAGTTTTCCAATTTCCTTAAATAATGCACATTACGAAGCATTCGCCGTTAGCGAGCAAGGTACTTGTTAGTGACGGAAAGTAACGACGTGTTTCACGTCCTTGTTTAATATAATGCACGGCTCTGTATAATTTAAAGAGAGCTAGATAAAGAAATATAACATATAAACTACTTGATGGAAATGAATGAAAGTGTGGGAGGATATTGCATCAGGTCTCTCCGTCGTGCGCAGGTAGACGTCACATGGCGTGACTATAGCGACAAATGGGGCTGGCCCCGCAAAACGAGGTAGTTGAATGAGCGAGGAAAGAAAACGTGCGTCAATCGGCAAGCAGTTACGGTGCACTGTGGTGGCGCTCTTCATTACAGTATGGCCCGAAGACATAATTTGCGTGACTTCAGACGGGGATGAGTGACCAGGAAATTGGGAGTAGGACCAAGTATGAGAAGTGTAGCCCATGGGTTGGGTATTGATCACAGCACTGTGATAGAGAGCGTTCCGAACCGCAGACACTGCTGCCCGGGGGATAGGAGGTGGTCGACCGTCGTCAATTGCAGTAGCACAAGACCGCTACACTGTGCACCAGGCAAGAAGTGACCGAGTGCAGTTGCAAACACATTTGGCAGGACTGCAAGGCACGCAATCTCACGCTCCACTGCGGCACAGTAACTGCACGAGAGTGGTCTCTTTTCCAAACGATGAGACGCTGTGTCCCGTTGACACCCGAACATCGAAGGCACCTCTTACAGTGGTGTCATGAGCACAAGGTTGGCCCAACAAGGAATGGGCTCGCGTGCTCTTCTCGGGAGAGGGTAGGTTCAGTCTGAGTAGTGATTTTGGATGTACCCTTATATGGCGACGAGTGCGAACACATAGTGCACCCAGGAACACTGTCGAACATAATCGTTCTGATGGTCCAAGTTTTATGATATGTTCCATCTGGGTACTGACCTCCAAATCTTTCATCACGCTAAACCCTCGGGTCAATATTATTGTGACACTGTATTTCTTCCCCAATTGCGTATTTTCAGGGGTGCACTGGGCCGTCCTGACTTCATTTTTATGGATAGCATTGCGCTACCGCATTTAAAAGCGCAGGAATGGAGGAGCTCTTGTAACAAGAGGATGTTTCGCTAATGGACTGCCTATCCGTTCACCGGACTTATAGTCTATCGAGAACGCATGGGATGCATTGGGGAGGCGTACTACAGCACCTCCACATATAGCAACGACCCGGAACTACGAGAGGGGAGAGTGTTGGTAGATCTGGGTTTGAAAAAGTTGACGTAGGCGGTGTCATAGTTAAGCCTTTTGCATAATTTTCATCATGTTGACTAGATGCAGGCGTCCACGTGTTTTCTTTGCTTCAAAAAGTGACAACCGATTTATATAGCTGTTTGCTTTTCTTTTTTAAGTACTGGGCAATCTGGTGAAAGGATGGTGTTCTGTACAATTTACACACAAGGCGGTTGTTCGAAACGACGACCTTTGTGATCTTCCCCGGTTTTCACATTTCCGGTCTTCCGTGCAACGGAATGGCATTTTTATCTGTCCAACGCGTAAGCATCGGAAACATCTCATTGGCGGTGGGACGCGAGATTAACGTCACACTGATACACCAGAACTTAAACTGTTTCCGGAAGGACATTTCCTTCAAAAGCTAACATGAAATCTGTATATGTTCGGCTGCCTTTTGGACCTTTCTCTACTCATCAGACAAAACGTCGCCTCCTTGTTCTTGATTAGCTCGTAGCACCTCATCTGTTCGGAGTGTAAGGTCCCTGTGAAAGATTAACTACTTGTACTAAGAGTTTTACCTGGTGTAATGTCACTGGTAGGTCACCCCGTCTTTGACATGTCTGAACTGCTTGAGACTTGCGGCAGACGCGACTTTAAAGGAAAGTTATCTACTTCCCTGTGAGCCACTTCAAAAAATTTATGTTCTATTTGTTATTCGAAAACTAATGGTTTCGTCGCTGTAAAAGTATCTCCATCTGTTACAGTACGCACCAGGTACTAAGTAAATCGTTTTGTTTCCAAACTTCAGGCTTGTTCCCCTTCCCCTGGAGTAGCAAAAGTAGCACAATCTGCACACCAGAACATGCGCTTAAAAGCCAACACAGTAGCCAACCCGACGTGGTGGGGTCATCATATACCGTACCGGCAGATCCCCATGACACCACAGAGGGACTGCACAATAGAGAAAGTAGCTGTCCGCATTGAAATATCTGCACCTACCTGTTGTCTGCCACAGTAGCTGAGTGGAAAGCGCGCCGACATGTCATGCCGGGGGGTGGGGGGGTGTCCATGTTCGATTCCCGGCTGGGATGGAGATTTTGTTTGCTCAGGGACTGGGTGTTTGTGTCATCATCATCATCATCATCATTTCATCCTCATCGACGCGGAATGTCTACCCGCCGGGGAGACCCCCGTCACACGACATTCATTCATTCATTCATTCATTCATCTGTCTGTTGAAACAGCCGGATCCGTAGGGCTATTATGCTGGTTGAGTTTGATGTGTTTCCTGTACGGAATGTCGGCCCTGATGCCACCCACTTTGGTCAAGGTCTCTCCCCACGGACACCCATAGTTCACCTCGCTCGATGGTCGTTGCCGGGAGTCCTGATGCCCTGAGAAGACGCAAACTTGCTGTTGGCATGCGAGGGAAGCTAGCAGCTCAGGGATCAGAAGCGTGTGCTCTGTGGTGTTATGGGGATCTACCGGTAACGTATTTAAAGACACCACCACGTCGGATTGGCTACTGCGTTGGCTTTTAAGCGCATGTTCTGGTGTGCAGACGGTGCAAGCAGATCGCGCTGCTTGAGGTTACCTCTCCAGTCGGCCCACACTACAGAAAAAAATTTGAAAATGAAGCTCGAAACCAAAAGGCGAGCAAAAATTATCTCAGCTGAAAAGTGGCATAAAGTAAATTGGTAATAAAGTGAAAGAAAGAAACCAGAAGCTTAATATATAGCCGGAACATCGTGAAAGGTCCCCCACTATGAGATAAAAAGAGAAGTGAGGGTAATCGAAGATAGCGTAGTTTTGACAAAGACGTCCACTTCCTCCTGAAGAATGTGGCTCGATTTAATATTCATTGCAATCCGATCCCTTTGATTATACAGCTCTTTCCTCACTCTAGTCGGATGTGGCTGGAGCGTCTGCAGGCGCCACAGACGCCTTTGGCCGTAGACCCTGCTAAGTGGCGAACCGAGGGTGCCAGGGCTGCGCCTAATGGAATCAAGCACGGCTGAGTTGCGCTAGCCGTCTCAGCGCTGTTCCCAATCGGGCGGCGGCCAGCCAAGAGTACGTGAACTCCACGTGGCCGTGACGTCTACTCAGCGGCGCGTCTGCTGCACTGCGCCACTGGGAGCGATCGCACCCTTTCTAAGGGCGATGGCTTCTGCGACCTCTGTACCAAGAGTGAGCGAGTGTCATCGTAGCGGATAGAATTCTTTGCGCTTTAAGAAAGTGTGATATGATCGACAGTACTCAAGGTCCGTACAACTGGTTGCGTAGTTTCTTTAGTCGAAAAATAAATAAATAAATAAATAAACAACAGAAGAACAAAAGTGACTCGCAGTAATTCCGGTCAACCGAATCGAGAATTCAAAAATTTGCTTTTAATGTATTTGAAACGGAAAGTTAAAAATGAATTTGCAACAGGCTGCAGATTAAATGATCTACCACACTGTAGATTTCAACGTCTCCAGCCCCACATTTAAGGTATAAAGTGAATGCCAGTAAGCGACCGTGAACTTACTTAGATTGGATAATATCAACGCGTAAATGTTTCTTTCCCGTGATTACAGGACATTGTCTTTTTAAACACTTTTTGAATTTAACATGAGATCATTAACTGTCCTCCCAATCAGAAGAGGTCAAGGAAATTGTTAAAATGTAACCAACATGTAATGCAATTGTATTATTGGCCTGGATTACAATTCTTTAATGATAATAGTTACATCTGATGATGAAGCTGGAGCACTCGAAATCGATGTTATGATAAAATCATAGATCATTTAACATCAGCCTGAGACAAATTTACTCTCACTGTCCGTTTATCACATGACAGCGTTCCTGCGATTCCGTGAAAAACTGAAACATTAAATATTTAAAAAGACATGTATTCTTACTGATTTAAGATACAGAAACAAATACGGACCTTTATTTCAATCATAACCGCTAGAGTATTTCTAACTGTGCTATACATCGCAAAGGAGATCGAACAACTACAGAAGGTGATGCCATTTAATTACTGATAAATTTTAATCGTATACACAACAGCTTCTCGAATATCTTATCCAGAACGTCTCACACAGCTTGATCTGTACGGTAGAAGCAGACCCTTGTCCTAACCTTTACTGAAGAATGAATCTTTCTCCCGGCAATGGACTGTGGGTTGTTTTGTAACTTCATGGTAGATTAAAATTCTATGCTGGTTGGTGGCTCGATCCCAGAACCTTTATGTTCTTGGTTCCTGCCACGGAGTTTTAATCTACCATGAAGTTTCAACACCTCATATACTCACCAAGGTCCAAGTTCCTTACAGGAGTCACATGTTGTATCATTGGCGCAGGTAGGTATCAACCTGATCTGTCAATGTATGCATTCATTCGGTAGGAATTGTATCAAAAATGGTTCAAAGGGCTCGGAGCCCTAAGGGACTTAACTTCTGAGGTTATCAGTCCCCTAGAACTTAGAATTACTTAAACCTAACTAACCTAAGGACATCACACACATCGATGCCCGAGGCAGGATTCGAACCTGCGACCGTAGCGGTGGCGCGGTTCCACACTGAAGCGCCTACTAGAACCGCTCTGCCACACCAGACGGCCAGGAATTGCATCCCGTTGTACGAAATTGATGTCTTAATCTAACCGTAAGCTTGTTTGATGAATATCTTCTGTTGCAAACGGATGTTCGAGGTTATAATTGCCATAGTCCTCTCATGATATTGCTCTGCATGATTTCTTACCTCCCTTTTTCTATCTCGTCACGAAGACACACTCGGTTCTAGGGTTCGGAGGTTAAATTTATCTTCCGAGAAGAGAAAGAAATCACTCAGCGTAAGGTCAGGGCTACACGACGGAAGCCCTTTTATTGGGACTTTTCATGTCAAGGTGGCGTTTTAGTAGGACTCTGATCATCAAAAGAGATCAGACATGTATGCCAGTTTCGCCAGGATTCTTTCGGGCTATTAGGCAAACCTTCGCTAGGGTGCCAATGTGTAGTTACTTTCCAGTTACTCGCGTTCGGTTGCGATGTGTCCAGTTGCAGCGACAACGCGAACACGAAATTTTTGGTCTGTTATTTTGGAAGAAAGAAAGGGAGGGTGAGTGGCAGTAGGTCAATTGAATCCATAATATCTATTAATTAGCTGGTTACAGTGACACCACATAGGTGTATACGACTGCGGTTGTATCTACGATGGTTGTATGGCCGTCGAAAAGTAGCAGGTGAAGGTGTCAAATAAAAGCAAATATTTTTTACTGGTAATTTTGATGTAAGAAAGATTTCTTTTCTTCGAACTGTATCACATAGTAAACATAGTAAATGCAGTATAAATGAAATTTCTCGTTCAGACATTCTACCGTGGCACTGAGTCAACAAATGGTTGGTGGTGAGCGGAGATTGTGGGTTGTGTGAAAGGAAAATCTGTAACTGCATTTCTGGCCACAAGTGATAGTGTCGAGCCGCAAACAACTTCAGAAATTAAGACTTAAACAAGCAGAATGGTTTCACTATTCAGTACATATTTGTACACTGAGAGAAGCTGTGCCATTCGCGAACTGCCTCTACGCGTTTCAGAGTAGTTATCCATTCGATGAAAGTTTCAACAACCAGAATTCTAGGAGTGGAGATCCCACCCTCGAATACGTTGCGCCTGAGTCAGAAGGAAAGTTGTGAGCTATTAGACTAGCAACTGAACAGCTAAATTTAGGTTTGTGTTCTTGGGAGTGAGGTAAAACACTATGTCAAGATGTGGTGGCATAGCAGCACTTCCCCAAGGTCCTACAGTGAGTCACGTAGTGCTCTCTATGGATCGAAATTAACCAGAGTGTACCCTACACTCATTTCACGGGACATAATAGTCAAATTTAGAATTTAAACCATATGCTGACAAACGTTCTGGTACTTAGAAACTGCGTATCGCCGACTGTGCAACGCTCCCAATGAAATACATCACCTCCATTCCATTCAGATAAAAGAAAATTATCTGCAATTTACTACCAATGACCGAAGATGTAGTTGTTGTGTGAATTTGTTCGAAGGAGGAATGGAATCGCGCAATAAGTTTGAAGGAACAGCCATTGTGACATGCGAAAGGGTTATCTTGCGGTTCCTGATAAACATGTAATTGATAGTGGAGCAGACACTGTGCAAGTACTGGGCAAGACACGAAGCTTTCTATGAAAATAAAATTATCTCCAGTGCCTTCTAGTGCAGCCACGGCCAAATTAAATAACTCTGTGCAGGATGCCTCAACTGCGCGAGACATCCCTGTCTTCTGCTTGGCTTCAACCCAAATTCATTTAATGAGAAATATGAAGGAACCGCGTATTAAGTAGACTGGAGGCGGTGTGGCCGAATAAAGCGGACAAAAGGCAAAGAAAAGTACGTGCCACTGCACAGTGCATGAAGACATTATAGTGGTTTCACCGAGTGATAAGTGAAGTGTGTTCCGGGATAATGTAAACAAAAGAAGGAATTGAAGCGTTTAGAGGTGTGGTGGATATCCTAGATGTGTGCCCATTAGCGCAATGAATCCAAGATATTATGTCAGCTGCTTCTTGAAAGATCAGCGTACGTATGAGTTGAAAGTTTGTCATTGAGGGTATCGGCATCTAATTTTTCTTTTTTGCTACTGATGCTATATTCTCAGTAAATGTGATCAGCAATATCCGAAGAAGGAAACCGGCCTCTCAAGCTTCGTTAATGTATGAAAAGTTGTCCTAGAAAGACATGAAAAAATGGTGCAGGTAACTTTATTACTACAGGGGCGAGCGTTCCCTTTGGCGAACATTCCAGACAACCTAAAAACACTTGTCATTTGCGTCTACGGAAACGTAGAAAGAAATTACATGTTGAAGCTTTCAGAGAAAAGTACGAAGAAAAAATTAATTTTGCACGACCAATATAAATTACATATGACCATAGCTCAGTGAAATAAATTTTTCCTCCCGAGCGTCGGGTGTGAACAGTGTGCATGAAGTTACCGTGTGTATGGGATAAACGGGGTGGCTATGAATGAAAGAAAATAGCTAAAACAAAAATTAACGAAGATTGACCGAAACAACTGTAACCTATAGATCAACGCTGAGGGTGGGAAAGAATACAGAAGGCTTTTCTGGAAATGATATTTAATTAGAGAGATTACTCAAATATGTATGGAGCTTACTGTAGTAAAGTAAGGAGACTTTCATTCATAGCACAGTCACCGTCACCTCACAATCACCGTAGATTTACCGATAGAAGACAAATCAGAAACCAGGAAGGAACATGGAAAGATATGATTGTTGAATACTTCTGGGAAAAATGCAGCACTTATGTTAATGTAAACGAAATGAAATAAAACTAAATGGTTGCAGAGACGTTTTAAAGTCTCCAGCATCTATAATGTATATATGCAGACAGAAACAACGAAAGAAAATTTGTACTAAGACTGACATTCGAAGCCAGGTCTCCTGCTCACTATAGAGATGCTCTAACCTTGGTACAAATTTTCATTCGTCCCTTCAGTGTGCATTTAAATCATAGAAGGTTGAGACTTAAAAAGTAACGAGCAGGACTACCTGCTTCGTTCAACACCATGTTTCAGTAAAATGTGCCTGCGGCTCTCATTGTCGCTATAAATCGAAGGTAATGCATTAGTGTGACTTAAGTAGACCTGCAAGATGCCTAGCAGACGTAAGCTCGAACCGCGCTGTGAAATCAGTGAGTTTGAAAGAGGCAACATTATTGGCATGAGAGAATATGATGCTGCTAGTGAAAGGCGAAGGGTTCCGCAGTGCAACGGGTGAGTGCAGAATGGTTCACGGAAGGCCGCAGAACACAACGAGATGGGTGTGGTCTCACCACCCAGACCACCTCCTGAGAAGATCGACAACTCATTCAAGTGGCATTGCAGGACAGATCTGCGTCTTCCTCGGATCTTGCACAACAGTGGGACAGTGTAACACATCGTACACTATCAAGTCGTCGCCGATTATTATGACATGGGTTACATGCGCGTCGTCCACTTCTCCTCCTACCATTGACCAACGTGCAGAAACATACTAGATGGCAATGGTGTATGGAACGACGTCACTGGGAACAGAAATGGCTCTAGGCGCGCAGTCAGGAACCGTGCGACTGCTACGGTCGCAGGTTCGATTCCTGCCTCGGGCATGGATGTGTGTGATGTCCTTAGGTTAGTTAGGTTTAAGTAGTTCTAAGTTCTAGGGGACTGATGACCACAGCAGTTGAGTCCCATAGTGCACAGAGCCATTTGAACCATTTTTGAACAGAAATGCCATCAGATTGTGTTTTCGGACGAATCCAGGTTCTGTCTGTCTGAAAGTGATGGAAGCATTTTTATTCTCCGCAGACAGGTATCACAGTGACTGCATTCGCACTAGACATACAGCGCCAGCTCATGGCCTAAAGGTGTGGGGTGCAGTTGGGTACAGTCAGAAATCACAGGTGGAGCGTGTCCAGGGCACTGTGATGTGAATGATATACTGCGACTCGAAGTCATACCCTTTCTGCACACCACCTCTGACGCCATTTTTCAGCAAGACAATGCACGACTGCACGGGATGTCAGCCTTTTTCCCTGGCCTGCCAGATCACCAGACTTGTTGCTAACTGAAAATTGTGGGATATGGTGAAACGACAGGTGCGGCACTATGACGCCGTGCCAACCACCATGGACGAACCATATGAATGCAGCATGGATAGCTATAACACAGGACGCCATTCGCCCCTTATACGCGTTGATGCCATGACACAAGGAGCAAGTTATGACGGCCCATGGCGGACCCTGTGCCTACTAGGCAACGGGACACATGCTGAACCGACGTGACTGAAATCATTTCTGCAGAACATACTAATGTATATGTCCTGTGAATACTAACTTCCTCTCTCCAGTCGTTCGATGGTTTTTTTTTTTTTCGCGATAGTGTACATCAAAAAGAAAATAGCGGTGCTATCAATACCATAATACTACTGTAGCGCTTATACTCATCATTAGAGAATTGCAACGGGGCATATCGAAGCTAATCTGAGGATATGTGAAAGAGAAGCTCAAGACACGTAAATAGGAACGTCTGGGAGAAAGGAGAGGTTGTTGGCAACATGTGTGTACAGCATTTGTCCTGCCTCATCGTTTGTCTCATGCAGTGATCAGGTAAACAAGCTAAATGAAATTAAGGTGTGTTCCCCAGACAGACTGCCCTTATCCATCATTCCACACATAGGGTGCTGACAATTTAACTTTTGGTTCCTGAGAATGCCCTCACAAAAAAAGGGGTAACTGTGGAACAATGAAACTTTGTGAGCACATGCGAAAGAAAAATAAAGAATAAATCATTGAAAGTAACATTATCATTCCACATTAGAGGGATAACATTTTTTAATTCCGTGCAATGTTTACATTCCCAGTTACAAATGTTGCTCATTCTGATGACCATCTGCATCCACGACAAAATGGTTCAAATGGCTCTGAGCACTATGGGACTTAACTTCTGAAGTCATGTCCCCTAGAACTTAGAACTACTTAAACCTAACTAACCTAAGGACATCACACACTTCCATGCCCGAGGCAGGATTCGAACCTGCGACCATAGCAGCAGCGTGGTTCCGGACTGAAGCGCCTAGAACTGCTCGGCCACAGCGGCCGGCATTTAAAAATTTCGTCGACTTGAAAGAGCAAAAAGTTACAACGATCAACAGACGAGACTCGTTGTCCTGCACACCAAGAGGCACTTTGTGCTAAATTTGCAGGCATGGAGTACGTGAAGAAATCCGTGGTACAAATGGTAAATTTCGTGAAGTCGTGCACATTATTGCAGTGTCGACAGTTTTCGATGAATATTTTGTATACTACAGCGAAGTTTTACGGGGAACGTCTGGAACGATCTCTCATTCTAAAAACCGTTATTGTTGGATTTATGAAGGAAATGGGAGAACAGGAACGAAAATCAGAACATCAAGAACGCATTGCAGACCTCGTATTTTCAAATGGGCTAGACAGCACACTGCCGTCAGTAAAACACGGCAAGGTGAGAAATAACTTATTTCTGATATGATGGTGATGCATTTAGAAAGATTATCGCACTCTGAGAGGAACAATTTCTGACAATGAACACAGTCCATTTCCCTAAGCTCACTAGCTTTAAAGAAAACGTGAAGTTTGAAGAATTCACTGTCGCCTTGAAACCACTACAAAAATAGTTTTCTAGGCGTTTTGAGAACACTGCCAATTTTCGAGCTTTTTTCAAGAGCGGTTGCCTTTTAGTTGAAAGCGTGTGCAGATGGAACCGCTTGATCTGCAGTGTAATTCCAGTTTATTAGATAAATTCTTTTACGTTAAAATTGTCCAAGAGGTCTATCTCGTTTTCCCGAAGAAGAGTTTCCATAAAGAGGTTGCGAACGTGATAAAATATTCCGATCAAGATAGGTGTGTGAAAGATATATTTTTAAATTGTAAAATTAAGTAAGTCATTATTATGTGGCAACCTGAGTGCAAAAATCTTTGCAACTGTGTGTCTACCCACATGCTGACAGCTTGTACCACACAAAAATTACACTGACGTGAATAAGAAACTGGTAGAAGCATGCGTATTCGAATACAGAGATATGTAAACAGAATACGGCGCTGCGGCCGGCAACGCCTATATAAGACTAGTGTCTGACGCAGTTGTCAGATCGGTTACTGCTGCTACAATGGCAGATTATCAAGACTTAAGTCAGTTTGAATTTGGGGTTACAGTCGGCGAACAAGAGATGGGACACAGTATCTCCGAGATAGCGAAGAAGTGGAGATTTTCCCGTACTACCATTTCACGAGTGTACCGTGAATATCAGGAATCCGGTAAAACATCAAATCTCCGACATCGCTGCGGCTGAAAAAAGATCCTGCAAAAATAGGACCAATGACGACTGAAGAGAATTGTTCAACGTGGTAGAAGTGAAAACCTTCCGCAAATTGCTGCAGATTTCAGTGCTGGGCCACCAACAAATGTCAGCGTGCAAACCATTCAACGGAACATCATCGATATGGGCTTCCGGAGGCGGAAGCGCACTCGTGTATCCTTGATGACGGCACGTCACAAAGCCTTACGCCTTGCCTGGGCCCGACAACACAGACGTCGGACAGTTGATGATTGGAAACATGTTGCCTGGTAGGACGAGTCTCGTTTCAAATTGTATTGAGCGATTGGACGGATATGGAGACAACCTCATGAATCCATGGACCCTGCATGTCAGCAGGGGACTCTTCAATCAGGTGGAGGCTCTGTAAGGGCATAGGACGCAGTTGGAGTGGTATGGGACCCCTGAAACGTCTAGATACGACTCTGACAGGTGACACGTACGTAAGCAACCTGTCTGATCATCTGCATCCATTCATGTTCATTGTACATTCCGATGGACTTGGGCAGTTTCAGCAGAACAATGTGACACCCCATAAGTCCAGAATTGCTAAACAGTGGCTCCAGGAACATTCTTCTGGGTTTAAACACTCTCGCTCGCCACTAAACTCTCCAGATATGAACATTATTGAGCACATCTGGGATGCCTTGCAACGTACTGTTCAGAAGAGATCTCCACCCCCTCGTACTCTTATTTATCGACAGTCCTGCAGGATTCACGATGTCAGTTCCTTTCAGCACTACTTCAGACATTAGTCGATTAAATGCCACATCGTGTTGCAGCAATTCTGCGTTCTCGCGTGGGCTCTACTCGATATTATGCAGGTGTACCAGTTTTCTTTTGGCTCTTCAGTGTATTACGAGGTGCATTCAAGTTCTAAGGCCTCCGATTTTTTTTCTAATTAACTACTCACCCGAAATCGATGAAACTGGCGTTACTTCTCAACGTAATCGCCCTGCAGACATACACATTTTTCACAACGCTGACGCCATGATTCCATGGCAGCGGCGAAGGCTTCTTTAGGAGTCTGTTTTGACCACTGGAAAATCGCTGAGGCAATAGCAGCACGGCTGGTGAATGTGCGGCCACGGAGAGTGTCTTTCATTGTTGGAAAAAGCCAAAAGTCACTAGGAGCCAGGTCAGGTGAGTAGGGAGCATGAGGAATCACTTCAAAGTTGTTATCACGAAGAAACTGTTGCGTAACGTCAGCTCGATGTGCGGGTGCGTTGTCTTGGTGAAACAGCACACGCGCAGCCCTTCCCGGACGTTTTTGTTGCAGTGCAGGAAGGAATTTGTTCTTCAAAACATTTTCGTAGGATGCACCTGTTACCGTAGTGCCTTTTGGAACGCAATGGGTAAGGATTACGCCTTCACTGTCCCACAACATGGACACCATCATTTTTTCGGCACTGGCGGTTACCTGAAATTTTTTTGGTAACGGTGAATCTGTGTGCTTCCATTGAGCTGACTGGCGCTTTGTTTCTGGATTGAAAAATGGCATCCACGTGTCATCCATTGTCACAACCGACGAAAAGGAAGTCCCATTCATGCTGTCGTTGTGCATCAACATTGCTTGGCAACATGCCACACGGGCAGCCATGTGGTCGTCCGTCAGCATTCGTGGCACCCACCTGGATGACACTTTTCGCATTTTCAGGTCGTCATGCAGGATTGTGTGCACAGAACCCACAGAAATGGCAACTCTGGAGGCAATCTGTTCAACAGTCATTCGGCGATCCCCCAAAACAATTCTCTCCACTTTCTCGATCATGTCGTCAGACCGGCTTGTGCGAGGCCGAGGTTGTTTCGGTTTGTTGTCACACGATGTTCTGCCTTCATTAAACTGTCGCACCCACGAACCCACTTTCGACACATCCATAACTCCATCACCACATGTCTCCTTCAACTGTCGATGAATTTCAATTGGTTTCACACCACGCAAATTCAGAAAACGAATGACTGCATGCTGTTCAAGTAAGGAAAACGTCGCCATTTTAAGTATTTAAAACAGTTCTCATTCTCGCCACTGGCGGTAAAATTCCATCTGCCGTACGGTGCTGCCATCTGTGGGACGTATTGACAATGAACACGGCCTCGTTTTAAAACAATGCGCATGTTTCTATCTCTTTCCAGTCCGGAGACAAAAAATCGGAAGCCTTAGAACTTGAATGCACCTCGTATACTGCTGATAGTTATCCATACCCGTAACGGCTCTAGCCGCCACAGGCCTGTTCCTTGAAACATGCGTTCATGAGGAACTTTGTATCCTACTTCTGAACAACACAGGCACTGCAATACCGTACAATAATTGTAGTAACACCTTGTTGGAGCATAACAGTGTATCAATAGGTCATGGCTGAGAACCATATCTTTTCCCCTTACAGATGATCTTTCAGTCTCGTGAACCCTCAGCACTGTTTCTTTCTTCTAAAAGTGCTCAGTAGTTTGTTTTACGTGCCACTACTAAACAAATTACAACTGGTGTAGTCGGTGAGATGAAAGAGATTACGTAAATTAGACACATAAATTAAAGAAGGAAAAAATTCCACAGAAAATAATGTTATGTTAAGCACCCTTTTTGCCGATTTTGGTACGTACGTAGTTTACGTCACGTTCCTTGGAACTTCCTTTAAAGAACCAGTTTACAGAGGGAGCAAATTCAGCTCAAGTTCACCAGCCCTACCTTATTCAATCAAATTAAAAGCTTTTAACTTCTTCAAAACGGGGCCTGCTAAGATCAGGAAATATACGCAGTAGGGAGGAGCGGATGCGAAGGAATCTTATGTAAACTTTAAAATCCGCTTATAACTTCAACTGGAGATGGAAACGAGTACTGAAATTATGCTACAAGCAAATGCAAGTTAGCAATCCTGACGTTCGTTGCTAAACATGCTTCGTCAGCCACCTGACACACATTTAAAGACCACCATTTTCGCCAGTACCACAAGCAATATTTTGAAGGATCACTAGATGAGTGTGAGTTAAATATTAAAAATGGTACTTAAACAAGCCATGCCTACTGACCGACGAGCTAAAAGCAGACCTTAGCAAATGCAACTGCAGAATGCTTATACCTAGAACATACTTTCCGCGCAACTGGGAATTTATTTTGTCTCATTCGAGTCCCATTGTATCATATCCTGTTCCTAGTTCGGTTGTAGTAAGTTCCACACGATATTTTCGTAGGAAAACTTATCTGGAATCGAAACAAATCATATTAGTACATCAAAGTAGGTACAATCTTCTCTCGTCCATCTTCTTACTTAGAGATCGGGCGAATAGTTTACTTATTTATTTTTGTTTCCTCTATCTTCTTCCGTTTTCAGGAAATAAATGTGTTACGCACTCATCCTAGATAAACCATTTCGAATTGTTGTTTCAGACTTCGAGAGCCCATCAAGTGCAAGTCTAGTAATATACTACCGCCTCCAAATTACCTTTCATGTAATGACAACTAAGGCAGAATGTGAGTAATTCGAGCTTATAAAGGGAGTACCGACAATATTTCTTCTCTATTACCATCTACGAATGGAACAGAAAGAAAGGAAACTGAACATAGGAAAACAGTCTACATCGCGTGACCGGTTTTAGTGCAAAGGCAGACCATCTACCCACCGTTCTCTGGAATACAGAGTAATATAACTACAGAAGGACATACAGATAAAATATCAACAGATGGCAGTTATAAGAGTCGAGGGGTATGAAAGGGAAGCAGTGGTTGGGAAGGGAGTGAGACAGGGTTGTCGCCTATCCCCGATGTTATTCAATCTGTATATTGAGCAAGCAGTAAAGGAAACAAAAGAAAAGTTCGGAGTAGGTATTAAAATCCATGGAGAAGGTTCGCCGATGACATTGTAATTCTGTCAGAGACAGCAAAGGACTTGGAAAAGCAGCTGAACGGAATGGACAGTGTCTTGAAAGGAGGGTATAAGATGAACATCAACAAAAGCAAAACGAGGATAATGGAATGTAGTCGAATTAAGTCGAGTGATGCTGAGGGAATTAGATTAGGAAATGAGACACTTAAAGTAGTAAAGGAGGTTTGCTATTTGGGGAGCACAATAACTGATGATGGTCGAAGTAGAGAGGATATAGACTGGCAATAGCAAGGAAAGCGTTTCTGAAGAATAAAAATTTGTTAACATCTAGTATAGATTTAAATGTCAGGAAGTCGTTTCTCAAAGTATTTGTATGGAGTGTAGCCATGTATAGAAGTGAAACGTGGACGATAAATAGATTAGACAAGACGAGAATAGAAGCTTTCGAAATGTGGTGCTACAAAAGAATGATGAAGATTAGATGGGTACATCATATAACTAATGAGGAGGTATTGAATAGAATTGGGGAGAAGAGGAGCTTGTGGCACAACTTGACTAGAAGAAGGGATCGGTTGGTAGGACATGTTCTGAGACATCGAGGGATCACCAATTTAGCATTGGAGGGCAGCGTGGAGGGTAAAAATCGTAGAGGGAGACCAAGAGATGAATACACTAAGCAGATTCAGAAGGATGTAGGTTGCAGTAAGTACTGGGAGATGAAGAAGCTTGCACAGGATAGAGTAGCATGGAGAGCTGCATCAAACCACTCTCAGGACTGAAGACCACAACAATAACAATAAAACGACGGTACACCCGAAGCTCATACAGGGTGTTTCAAAAATGACCGGTATATTTGAAACGGTAATAAAAACTAAACGAGCAGCGATAGAAATACACCGTTTGTTGCGATATGCTTGAGACAACAGTACATTTTCAGGCAGACAAACTTTCGAAATTACAGTAGTTACAATTGTCAACAACAGATGGCGCTGCGGTCTGGGAAACTCTATAGTACGATATTTTCCACATATCCACCATGCGTAGCAATAATATGGCGTAGTCTCTGAATAAAATTACCCGAAACCTTTGACAACGTGTCTGGCGGAATGGCTTCACATGCAGATGAGATGTACTGCTTCCGCTGTTCAATTGTTTCTGAATTCTGGCGGTACACCTGGTCTTTTAAGTGTCCCCACAGAAAGAAGTCACAGGGGTTCATGTCTGGCGAATAGGGAGGCCAATCCACGCCGCCTCCTGTATGTTTCGGATAGCCCAAAGCAATCACACGATCATCGAAATATTCATTCAGGAAATTAAAGACGTCGGCCGTGCGATGTGGCCGGGCACCATCTTGCATAAACCACGAGGTGTTCGCAGTGTCGTCTAAGGCAGTTTGTACCGCCACAAATTCACGAAGAATGTCCAGATAGCGTGATGCAGTAATCGTTTCGCATCTGAAAAATGGGCCAATGATTCCTTTGGAAGAAATGGCGGCCCAGACCAGTACGTTTTGAGGATGCAGGGACGATGGGACTGCAACATGGGGCTTTTCGGTTCCCCATATGCGCCAGTTCTGTTTATTGACGAAGCCGTCCAGGTAAAAATAAGCTTCGTCAGTAAACCAAATGCTGCCCACATGCATATCGCCGTCATCACTCCTGCGTCATTTGGACCGCTGCTGCAACACGGTGAACGGAAACCCGAGGCCGCTGTTGGATCACCTGCTGCACTAGCTGCGCGTTGCCCTCTGTGGTTGCCGTACGCGTCGCCCTGCCTTTCCAGCACGTTCATCCGTCACGTTCCCAGTCCGTTGAATTTTTCCAACAGATCCTTTATTGTATCGCTTTTTGGTCCTTTGGTTACATTAAACCTCCGTTGAAAACTTCGTCTTGTTGCAACAACACTGTGTTCTAGGCGGTGGAATTCCAACACCAGAAAAATCCTCTGTTCTAAGGAATAAACCATGTTGTCCACAGCACACTTGCACGTTGTGAACAGCACACGCTTACAGCAGAAAGACCACGTACAGAATGGCGCTCCCACAGACTGCATTGTCTTCTATATCTTTCACATCAGTTGCAGCGCCATCTGTTGTTGAAAATTGTAACTACTGTAATTTCGAAAGTTTGTCCGCCTGAAAATGTACTGTTGTCCCAAGCGTATTGCAACAAACGGTGTATTTCTATCGCTGCTCGTTTAGTTTTTATTGCCGTTTCAAATATACCGGTCATTTTTGAAACACCCTGTATGTGGAGACGGAGCCACGGAAAAGGATCTGCGGAAGCCTCCAGATGCTGTCAACTGATGGAGAAGCACCGATGTGGTGTGTTTAAATAGCGGGATCATAATCGCAGTTTGCGAGTTCGTTCTTAACTAAATACCGTTGTTGATCGCCAATGCAGTATCTTACATTGCATTAATATTTTCCAGGAATGTATAACAACGTGCGAAACTCATCAGAATCAGTAACCAACAATAATCAGTACTGGAGTTACTACGAACTTTAAGGCGAATTACGTTCCAAGAAAATTTTTGCAGCATAAATGGCAGCATGGCTACACCAGAGTGTGCTTCATTAGTTATAGTGTACATCAGTTAATACTGACAGTTGAAGCTATCTGCGTTATTGGAACTAGAGTTTTATTTCGCAACGCTATGGTAGTGACTAAGGGGTGCTAGCGGTATGCGGAAGTACTGAAGCTCGCGCTGACGAATTTATGCCTATGCAGCGACCACCACTCGGAACGATGCGTCGACATTCCAGCCTTTGGCAACATTTTCGTCGCTTTTTGCGGAATGAAACCGCTCAGATAGATCTTGGCCCTAGGGCAGGGACGAATTCAGTGTGTATACGCTGTCACGCGGACTGACACATGCGGGCTGTGTTTGCGATATGCGCCTTTTGTGCGAAATTCCGTATGTTTCCCTGTCCCGAGGCGGAAGTAATTACTTTTACAGCAGCGACTCGCCCAGCATCTATCTCCACATGTTTCGAAATCCAGTGCCTGTCTTTTACATACTGCTTCCAGACATATGACCCACTGCATTCCGCAGAATTTCAGAAAACCTGTTGTAGGTTGGCATGACAGCCAACACCGTGTTACTAGAGGAAGCCGAAAGGCACGCGTTTTAGCTCACGCAGACTGGCGTGAGGTCTGGAACAGGACAAGGAAATTAGAATTTAGAAAAACGGACGTAGCTGGTGGAATACTTACCTCTAATCCATTAATGATGAACGTCGCTCTTGACGGTACATGTTTTACAGTATCAATAGTAACTGGTAATGGCGCCTTGCTAGGTCGTAGCAAATGACGTAACTGAAGGCTATGCTAACTATCGTCTCGGCAACTGAGAGCGTATTTTGTCAGTGAACCATCGCTAGCAAAGTCGGTTGTACAACTGGGGCGAGTGCTAGGAAGTCTCTCTAGGCCGGCCGTGTGGCGGCGCTCGGTCTGCAATCACTGATAGTGGCGACACGCGGGTCCGACGTATACTAACGGACCGCGGCCGATTTAAAGGCTACCACCTAGCAAGTGTGGTGTCTGGCGGTGACACCACAAAACCAGCCTAAATTTTTATGATACGTACGTAAAAAAGTTGAGTATCTGTCTTTCTCTGCCGATGTTTTGCGCAGCAGGTTGAGGGCTGAATGGCCTCTTACGTTAACGAGGTTTTACGTCAATTATTTCAGTGTTAGTACAGTATTTATTCTTCACAATGTAGAAGCACATGAAAAACTCACATCATCAAACTGATTCCCACGAGTAGTAGGGGAGAGTGTTGTACCTAGAAAATAGTGTACCCAAGAACACATGCTGTTTTCTGAGCAGCTGTTCAGCATAGTATCCGATTTTAGAGTAACATAAGGGAATGCGCACAACAGGCCGCACTAAGTAGTTTTCGCCATTTTCTGCAATTTTTAATTAACTAAACTTTAGGTTGTGTTTTGTGTAGCATTAGTGAATATTCTACACATTTACGTGCTGCCTAATATATTCAAGCTTTTTGGAATAAATTATTAATTTTTGAACAACAGAATTTTATGGCAAGTAAAATTCTATATATTTTTGAAACTAGTTATATAACGTTTAAACGGTTTAGCCATACTTCTTTGGTGCACCATCTTGCAGCTTGAAACAGGAGGTGGTCTTTTTTAACGTGGAGCATATGATAATTGAAGCTAACTACGCTTAGTTAAAGTCATTATTTTACCTGTCTTGGAAACGGAAATTTGTATTGGTTTCCAATAACTTCAGCTTCAGCATTATGTTTTAAAGGGTTTCTGATAGTACTTCTTACTTTTGCTGTTGTTTCTTGTTAGGGCGTGTTTAAACATGATCAAATAGTATATTCTAATAGTAAGGAAGCGCTTTTTATTGAAGAAGTTGTGCGACATGAACGAAAGTTGGTAAGCGTGCTTGCACATCTGAAAGTTGACATCTGTTCAGATTTCGCACCAGCCACGTAAAAGTGGTGCTAGTAGCGCCACTATGAGGATGCAAATCAGGTTTGCTTTAAATAAACGCTGTAATAGTGGTGAGCATTTTGAGATTGGACCTGGTGGGTTGACGTTGTCAAGAGTATTGTTAAGGCGACAAAGATTCCAACATCAACACCTCATAACAGGCAAAAATGATCCAGAATATCGATTTCCGGAATAGTTGAACTGTCTGTATACATAATTAAGTTTTTACGAAACACTTTTTTATTTATATCTACATCAGTACTCCACAAGCAACCTGCTCTCTGTCATTCGCGTATGGCGCATGGGAAGAATGATTGTCGGTAAACCTCTGCATTATCTTTAATTTCTCAGATTTTCGGGTTCTGGTCATTTTGTGAGACGTATGTGGGACAAAGGAATATGTACTTCTATGGATATGGTGTGTGTTCTTTCGGACATGTCCGAAACAACAGACACCATATCCATGTAAGTGTATAGTTTTGGCAATACGGGCTATGACCTTCCTCTTCTGTGCGGATGTACACATATTACCCGAACTCTTACGGGAGTTGGTAAGAATGTCTTCCACGGGTAATGAGTGTGCTGGGTAGGGACACTACGAATGTAGTGTGTGGACACACAAGGTGAGAATGTGGGGCCGGCCGGAGTGGCCGGGCGGTTCTAGGCGCTACAGTCTGGAACCGCACGACCACTACGGTCGCAAGTTCGAATCCTGCTCGGGCATGGATGTGTGTGATGTCCTTAGGTTAGTTAGGTTTAATTAGTTCTAAGTTCTAGGCGACTGATGACCTCAGAAGTTAAGTCGCATAGTGCTCAGAACCATTTGAACCATTTTTTTGAGAATGTGGGTCTCGTGGGAGGTGTGCGCCAGACAGTCCCTGCAGTCGCACTATCTTCTGTGCCCTCGGTGAATAAGATGGATAGAGCGGCTGCCATGTAAGCAGGAGATCCCAGGGTAGAGTCCCGGGGGGGGGGGGGCACACATTTTCTCGTGTCCCCGTTGATATACAGGGTGATTCAAAAAGAATACAACAACTTTAAAAATGTGTATTTAATGAAACATAATATAACCTTCTGTTATACATCATTACAAAGAGTATTTAAAAAGGTTTTTTTTTTCACTCAAAAACAAGTTCAGAGATGTTTAATATGGCCCCCTCCAGACACACGAGCAATATCAACCCGATACTCCAACTCGTTCCACACTCTCTGTAGCATATCAGGCGTAACAGTTTGGATAGCTGCTGTTATTTCTCGTTTCAAATCATCAATGGTGGCTGGGAGAGGTGGCCGAAACACCATATCCTTAACATACCCCCATAAGAAAAAATCGCAGGGGGTAAGATCAGGGCTTCTTAGAGGCCAATGATGAAGTGCTCTGTCACGGGCTGCCTGGCGGCCGATCCATCGCCTCGAGTAGTTGACGTTCAGGTAGTTACGGACAGATAAGTGCCAATGTGGTGGCGCTCCATCCTGCTGAAATATGAATTGTTGTGCTTCTTGTTCGATCTAAGGGAACAGCCAATTCTCTAACATCTCCAGATACTGTAGTCCAGTTACAGTAGCACCTTCGAAGAAAAAGGGACCAAAAACTTTATTGGCTAAAATGGCACAGAAAACGTTCACCTTAGGCGAGTCACGTTCATACTGAGTTGTTTCCCGCGGATTCTCAGTGCCGCATACACAGACATTGTGATGGTTGACTTTCCCGTTAGTGTGGAAAGTTGCTTCATCACTAAACACAATCTTTGAAACGAAAGATTCATCTGTTTCCATTTGAGCAAGGATAAAATCAGAGAAATCGATTCTTTTAATCTTATCAGCTGCAGACAGTGCTTGAACTTCGTTCGAAATGCACGCTGAACAACTGTCGTCGATTCACTTCCGCCGTACTCAATAACACAAAAAGCTTTCTGTTGAGCGGTCGCCATCTTAGCATCAACTGACGCTGACGCCTAGTCAACAGCGCCTCAAGCGAACAAATGTACAACTAAATGAAACTTTATAGCTCCCTTAATTCGCCGACAGATAGTGCTTAGCTCTGCCTTTTGTCGTTGCAGAGTTTTAAATTCCTAAAGTTGTGGTATTCTTTTTGAATCACCCTGTATGTTGAGATTTGGCAATACTCTCTTAGGATTTAAAGGTTGGCTACAGCGTGCATACATAAGCTCTGGAATCTAAGATATTGTTGTCGCGCTTCGCAGTGCACGAATTAATTTGTGGCAGTTTGGAAGCCAGTGTAGGAGCCCGCCTTCTGTGGTGTGCACGTGTGTTGGGCGAAGGGTCGTCGCTGAGCTGCCATACTGCCGTGTCCGCCAGCAGCGACACAGGGTTTGGTATTGAGTTGATATTTTTTATAATTTGCAGCGCGCTTATTAACTTAAAGAAAGGGGTTTGTGTATGTGCGTAGCAGCAGACGGTAATTTTGATAATGATAGGAGCTGAATTCTTAAGGGAAACCATTGTTAGGCAAATGGATTAAGTATTGATTTTTTCATCGATTTCTTTTGTAATTGTCAGGGAATTGTTTCACTATGCGTTTAACTGAGAAGTATTTCAGTCTGTCTCAAGAGTTCGATTAATTTGTAATATTGCTTTAATGCCACTGGAGGCAGATTTACATACGAAGTGATTGTTCAGAGAGCTTCTAGCGATTTGTTAATTGAATGAGAAAGAATCGCTTTCAGAATATAGTTTTTGAAAAAAGGATTTACTTGTTTGGGTTATCATTTATCGAGTTTAGATTTGACCAAACCCCTTCTCTTGAATTATTTGTAGTTGTAGTAAGCAGCCGCAGCAACAGCAGGAGCCGCCATACAGAACATGCATTGCACTCAGGATGAATAATAGGTTTTTTATGTTTTTGTTAAATAATGGAATGCAGCAGATCAAGCAGTGGCAGCAGAAAGACCAAGTAAGTTATTTGTTGCGCGCAGGATCAATAAAAAAAAACAAAGCTTAGGCGAGCTCTGTGTAGTAAAATTAACAAGAGTACAAGCACGAGATTTTCAGTAGAAAACACGAGATAAGAAGATAGAGCTCGCGACTTTCAATATCAACGCCTGTCAGCAGCTGAAGGTATTAATACATAATTCTAAAGGAATATGTTGTCTAAGCCTTCCCTGACTCTACTCCCGCGAAATTTCAACTGTAAGCCTCTCCATGGTACACAACGCCTCTCCTGTAGCGCCTGCTCTCACGCCGACTAAACGATCCACTGACGAAACGCTCTTCACTGCCCTCCCCCCTCCCTGCCTCCCCCCTCCCTCTCTGTTTCTTGTCAGTCCCAGACTGGTAAACAGCACTGAAGAATCGGTCGCACAGCTGCTTGTAAGATACTTCTTTAGTGGGTAAAATACATTCAGTTAATATTCTTTCCATCAATCTGTATGGCATCTGCTTTTCCCACTATTTGTTTCAAATGGTTATCCCACTTAAGGTCGCCCCAGATAGATATTCCTACATATTGTACGGCAGCTATTATTTCCAGCAATTTGTCATCTATAGTGCAGTTGCTGAGTAGTGGATTTCTTTTCCTATGTATGCGTAATATGTCACATTTGGCACGACCCCTCCCGCCGCAGGTTCGAGTCCTCACTCACGCATGGCCGTGTGTTTTGTTGCCAGCATAAGTTAGTTTAAGTAGTGTGTAAGTCTAGGAACCGATGACCTCGGCAATTTAGTCCCTTAGAAATTCGCACACATTTGAACATTTGTTACATTTATTTACGTTCAGAGTCGACAGCCAGAGCCTGCAACATTCATCAGTATTCTGGAGGTCCTTCTGCAAAGCTTTACTTTCTTTTGGCGCTGCTGCCTTCTTACACACAACCGCATCATCTGCGAAGAGCCTTAAAGATCTTCCGACGCATTCTGCTAGATCACTTGTGTACACTGTAAACAGTAGACCAACGATCCTATTACACTTCCTCGAGGTACTCCCAAAATTAACTTTACAACTGTCGATTTTGCTCCGTTACGAACGACGTGTTGAGTTCTGTCTGCTAGAAACTCTTGGATCTAGTCGCAAAACTGATCGGAAAGTAAATTCGTTTTCTCCCTCCCCCCCCCCCCCCCCCGCACAAAGGTAGTGCAAAACAGTGCCTTACTAAAGGCGAATAACAAGACATCAGCCTAAGCACCGATGACTACAGCGTTGTGAATCTTGTGGAGCAACAACTCAAGTTTAGTTTCGCGAGATCTCTGTTTGCGGAATGCATGTTGATTTTTATAGACAAGGTTCTCCATGAACGTCATAATTCTTTAGCATAAAACATGTTTAATAATTGTACAACAGAGTGATGTCAATGATATAGGTCCATAATAATGTGCATCTTTACTATGACCCCCTCTTGTAAACGGGAATGAGCTGCGCTTTTTTCCAGTCGCTAATACTCTTCGTTGCTCCAGCGACTTACGATACTCACGATAGCCGGCCGGTGTGGCTTCCGTCTGGAACCGCACGACCGCTACGGTCGCAGGTTCGAATCCTGCCTCGGGCATGGATGTGTGTGATGGATGTCCTTAGGTTAGTTAGGTTTAAGTAGTTCTAATCGATGACCTCAGATGTTAAGTCCCATAGTGCTCAGCACCATTTGAACCTTTTTTTTATACCTACGAAAAGCTGCTGCTAGAAGGGGTGCAAGTTGTTTTGCTTCATCTCTTTTCCTGACATCTTTGCACCATGAACGGATTCGAGTTTCTTATATATAGTTTATCCTCGCGCGGAGCGGTTATGTATGAAGCTGGCTAAACTGCAAGCGTTTAATGTCAGTTAAGCGCAGGGTGTGCTTGCTCCACGGACTGTAGGCGAGTTTTCTTGATGGCCACCAGCCTTCGACAGCTAGTGGGCGCTTTATAAGCACTTGGCCTGTTTCCAAGGCTTCGGCCAATGCCAGCGGCCCTGTTGCCAATTCAAGGACTCATTAGCAGTCTGTAGGCTCTACACATTCTCAGCCGATCACGTGATGCGATGGAGGTAACTGCCCTCCACTCTCATTTCGCGGCGCCAGACAGCGGCATACAAAGAAGGAACGAAGATGTACGAAGGCTACTGGTGTCAGAGTGGCCATATAACTGACTCATTAATTACGCTGGGATAAAGTGGACAGAATAACGGTTAGTCATGCAGCAAAAGTATCAGCTTTCAATGCACAAAAGTACAAGAAACATACGAATAAAGTGCACGGAAAAGACGCCTTGCGGATAAAAAATGAGTGTCGGGAAACCTATTGCCAGAGAAACTTCATGAAAGTAGCCTCTCGGTACTGAGAAAGGTCAGAATTTCGCAATTACAGTTCACAAAATCCCGCAGAACTTGCCAGTACTGTCGAAACATAGCTGTTTTTTCTTCCAGAGGTTTAGGAGAAAGGACGAGACAGGACGTATGGAGAATACAGGGTGTCTTAAGACGAATGCTCAGTTTTCAAGGCTATGATGAAACGACCATTCGAAGCGAAAACGTCTCGACAATGTATACCTTAAGAACTGTGAGCGCTACATCTTCGATACTGTTAAACAAATCTCTTCTGGTGAATGTTCTTTGCTTTGCACATTTTCTGAGGTGGTCAAATGGCTCTGAGCACTATGGGACTTAACATCTGAGGTCATCAGTCCCCTAGAACGTAGAACTACTTAAACCTAACTAACCTAATGACATCACACACATCCATGCCCGAGGCAGGATTCGAACCTGCGGCCGTAACGGTCGCGCGGTTCTAAACTGAAGCGCCTAGAACCGCTCGGCCACTCCGGCCGCCTTCAGAGGTGGTAGTATGGACCAAAACAAGACAAAAATGTCCAGTAAACATGGGCTATAGAGAGTTTACCTATGAGCACTTGTTCATCTTTGCTACTGTGAAACATTTCTGTCGTGGGGCCTCAAGAAAAACGAAAGCTTCGTTGACACCAAAGTGAGTAAGGGATTACCACAGCCGTTACGTACGAACTCTGACACCACGAGAACCTACCGCAAGCTATAAAGTGATCAAATTTTAAAATAAAAGCATATGATGGTCACATATGCATTTTACACATTGTTAATATGCTGTGATACAGCCTAACATCAATGCACGTGAAGGTCAGACTACTACGACCAAGCTACCGACATCAAATGAAAAATGCCTTTCTGTATTTAACAGATCACTAAAAATTAAAAGTCAATATTTTGGCGGTCCTTTTTAACGGCCAAATCTTACGACTTGGCTGACAAGATAACGTTGGATTACAAGCCATATGGGAGATATGTGGCCGAACGATCACGCAAGAGCTATGACGGTCAATATAATATTTCTGAATATCGTCTTCATGGGTGTTATCTAGCTTCCTGACAAAATAATTGTCTTAAGTCCTATTTCATATTCTCCTTAATCTCTGGAAATAAAAAAAAAAAATGTTTCAATAACTGAGGTTTCATATTTTTGTGCCAAATTTTGCCATGGACACTTACCTTTTTATGCGAAGAGCAATTACAAACAAGTGTATTATTTTTATCTGAAAATTTTGTTTCATACTTCTGAGTTAACATTCCAATTTGATTTTAGCTAGTATCGAACCAGCTGCTTAACCCTTCGGTGGGCGCGCCTGCAGCATATAGCCGCAAGATTTAGTTTTCTGTTAGTATCACAGATAGCGTTCAGTTGCGTCCACGTAGAGATACGTATTTGTTGTTCTCAACGGATGTCGCCACTTACTACATTTGCGCTATTCATGCTTTCAGCAGTTTGGTCGCTATTGTTGTTTGAAACGTGAGTGTTGCGTTTGCGGTGTGTTCGCCGCTACGCGCCTTGTGATGTAAGTATTTTCTATACTTGTGTCTTTCTTTCGCCTCAAGGCAGTCTTTCTTTTATATAAGTAAATAATGAATATTCGAATCGAGTCAAAGTTCCAATATGCAATGTTTATTACTTTTTACACTCTTTGATATTGATTTGCTTCAATATATTACTTTTACAAAAACATGTGTTTCATTAGGTCTCATAAAAGGGCGGAAATGGAGAAAAAGAAGGCATTTGACAAGCACCGTCTAATTGTACGTCCTGAATACTATGAGAAAGTACTGTGACAATTGTCAGAAGAAGAATTACAAGAATTTATTTATTTATTGATTTATTTAACCTGGCAAGATTAGGGCCATCAGGCCCTCTCTTACATCTAACCAGGCATTCTATTTATTTTACATTCATACGTTTTAGTAGGCATGTTAAACTACATCTAGTACAAAAAGTGAAATAAACAATTAGAAAGGTACACCTGGAAAAATACATACATATAGAGTTTATATTCGTAGATCATAAGTACTGTTATAATTAGACATTATTGAAGAGACAAATTTTTGATAGGAGTGCTGGCAGCAGGGAGTATGAGGGAGACTCATGGTGAAGGGAGGAGAAGAATAGACATGATGAAACATAATTAAGGAAATATAAAGGAAAAGAAGATTGCCTGGCTAATAGAGATGGATGAAGGGGAAGGCATCTCAGGAGCAAGATAGAAGACGCTAGCTTTGCTATTTGACAGATGAGAGGATTGGCCTGGTACATTAATTTTGTGGAGAACTTTATGAGATTCATGTGAATGGCGGTCGGAAGAGCAAGTTATTGGAGAAGAAAACCACAGCAGTGACTCCGAACAACCAGAGGAAACAGATGACCATCTGATTGAAGAGGGAAGACAACAAACAGAGGATTACAGATTTACGTAGGATAAGTGAACACCGCTTCCTTCTTCTCATAAGGCCAAGAACATCCTAAAAGTTTTGTCAGGTCGAAAAGCAAGTGCTGAAATTACGGTAAAAGAAATTGATGCATTTTACCTATTTATTACTGATGGGATGATTATTTTTCCTTAGGCTAAAAATGTAAAACTAATTGCGGTGCAAAAGCCGCAACGCGAACTCTCATGGAAATAGGAAAGCTGCGCCCACCGAAGGGTTAACAACTGGAGCGCTAAACACGTAGCCACCAGCGGCTATATTTTTTTCTTGTTTTATTAGCTAATTGACCACTTAGTATTACGCTACAGTTTCATTCTTCTTTGTCTGACGTTCCCTCTTTCTCCAGTACTCTCATATGGACGCTGTGCTGTGGCTTCTGTTCATCCGTCCAGGCTCTTACAGCCTTCTTAGTCCTTTCGACTTAAAAATCCTTCCAAATTTTGAATCATGGTCCGAAATATATCCCTATCTAATACCTGAGCTTCCTGAATGTTGAACCTTTGCAGATCTTTACGGCTCTATTACACCTCGGAAATTTTTTGTACTTAACAGCTCTCTAACATCTTCAACAATTTCGATTTTTTCGAGTGTTTTTTTTAACTGCAAAATATTGCTTTATGAAAATGATGTCCGGGCTGTGACTGTCGAAGAAAATCGAACAGGGCTAATGCGCAATGTATCCTTGTAAACATTTTTTGGTAAGTGCGCAAGGTCTTCTTGGTAAATTTTCTTATTAATCCGCAACCTTTGTTTGTACTTATATTAGAGTTCTTTTCTGATGTTCCCATCATACCGTTGATGTTTATATTAGTGTAGCTCATGTGAACATCAGTATTAACTCTTTACTGTGACCAACAGCGTTTCAGTTGTTACGCGTGTACTGTACCATACACTCCGAATGCATCATAAGTTTGGCGTAATGTATCGCCTGCAAAAGAGATTCCTAGCCCCCAGAGACCGGACTGTATGTATTTCACTGAAATATCAAACGCTTTTTCAAGTAGACCTCATCTACTCAGAAACTAAATAACAGTTTCAGTCAGCCGGTATCAAACTTACCAGATTCCACAAGGCAGTGGAGCAGAAGACGCTTGTGAGAGACAAGCACGCTGACTGCCGTTTTCATTCTGTTAGGACGTATCATTACTGCGTCTACCCGACTGTTGTGAGAAGGATTTTTTCCTCTAAATTGTTTATTCTAGTTCTACTGGGGATGTTGTCACAACTGAGTATGTTACCATGTAATTTAAAGAAAGAAAGCTAACATACCTGCATGCCATTTTTCCGCAGTCAGCGGCTTCGTTGTGTAACTGAATGACATGCTTGATACATTTCACGACAGTAACTGAATAACGTATTCATGAAAATAAATGGTTAAAGAAGGAACTGGACCCTGTATCAGGAGGTGTATACTGGTAACAGGCATGCACATTCCTTTTTCCTATTAGTTTCTTTACATGCCAGTGCTCGGCTGCTACTTCTTTGATCATTCACTCATTTGGTTGTTGTCATAACAGTTGGCATTAAGAAGCGCACACACATTACATCACCGGCTTTGACGGTACATTAGTCAACAGATATACAGAATGCGGGCAACTGCTGAAGCCTTGTACTGTGAGGCATTTGCGTTACACACGGAAATTTAGGCAGCGAGTAGGCCCTAATGGAGCCGCTTTGAATGTTTCATAGCTTCCTCGCGCGTTGAGACTAAGCTGCCATCGCTGTTAAGTTCAAAGACTGGTGGCGAAGAAGTGTTTCTCCGGTCGTGCTTCATAAAGCGAACAGACAACCTAGTGATAATCTAAAACAAAGAAGATATAACACTACGTATACTGTTTGAAGTGATGTTTCACGCTTTACACTCTCTTTTCGCCCCAACACCAGTAATATGTTTTATGTGTTGCACTAGTTTTGATGCTCTTAATGCATATCGTCACAAACTTCTGTCTATAAAAATGCAATAGAGGGTCCAGGAAAACAACTCGATAAGGTCAGGTCACAGTAGGTGGCGTCGGATCGAGCGAGATTTGCCAAATAATTACTTATCATAAGAACTCTCCCTTGTATGATGCTTTACAAGATCCACCAACAACTCGTCTCCAATCACATGCACCACCCTGAGTTGACTTAGAATGTGTCGGTTCTTTTGGTGTGACCTCCAGATGATGACAACGCTGGAACGAATATTGACACAACAACGGTCATCTGGTTGAAGATCCAACAAAGGAGGTCGAAGGATACAGAAGTACCACCCCATGCCTGGTCAACGCTCGTTTCTGTACATGTAGCTGAATGCTACTGCGGAACGGAGTGGAGGAGAAAAGTACATTAAGTAGTTAAAGAGTGCCCATTTCGAGCATTTGACGGTGATCTGAGGACTTAATAAATCAAATGACTGAAAGTGTTCTTGACTGGTTGTCACGTTTGGACATTATCGTTTGATTATTTGATCGTAGATACTTTTATGTACTTGTAAAACCATACGATAAATTAATAACAGGATCAGTGCTCTTCACAACATACAAGTATTTGCAGTAGTGTTAAGAATGTAAGATGGTGCGATCACGTAAAATCAGGATTAGGGAAGGCGAATGCAAGACAGCTGTCAGGAAACATTATTCAGTAGGCGTGACAACAGACTTCGAATTAATAGAGACACGGGCTTCCAACATTGTAACACGTCGGTATAGCCAATAAAACAGTCTAACAGTAATGCTCTGGTAACTTCAGTGGGAATCCTTGGAAGATGACGTAGTCCCGCGAAGCTGTAAATTTAGAGAACCTGCTTTCGAAGATGATTATGCGATCCAGATGCTAGTACTAAAATATATTTGGCGTAGAAATCTTGAGAATAATACACTGGTATGAAGAATTTAAGGATAAGATTATCTTTTGCATCATGTGTCACTACGAAGTAACATAGGTCGATAAAACTCGTACAATACATCGAAATAACTACATCTACACCTACATGGTTACTCTCCACACTTAAGTGCCTGACAACCATTTTCATACTACTTCCTTACCATTCCACTCTCGAATGGCACGTGGGAAAAAGGAACACTTAAATCTTTCCGTTCGAGCTGTGATTTCTCTTATTTTATTATAGTGATCATTTCTCCCTACGTAGGTGGGTGTCAACAAAATATTTACGTATTCGGAAGAGAAATTTGGTGATTGAAATTTCGTAAATAGATCTCGCCGCAAATAAAACCGCCTTTGTTTCAGTGACTGGCACCCCAACTCGCGTATCATATCAGTGACACTCACCCCTATTGCGCGACAACACGAAACGAGCTGCCCTTCTTTGCACTCCCTTTGCAGTATTCGAGCAGAGGACGGACAAGTGTAATGTAGGCTGTCTCTTTAGTGGGTTTGTCGTATCTTCTAAGTGTTCTGCCAACAAAGCGCAGTCTTTGTTTCGCCTTCCCCACAATATTATGTATGTGGTCTTTCCTGTTTAAGTTGCTCGTAATTGTAACTCCTAGATATTTAGTAGAATTGACAGCCCTTAGATTTGTGCGATTTATCGTATACCCAAAATTCATCGGATTTCTTTTAGTACCCTCGTGGATGATCTCGCATTTTTTGTTTTTTTTTTGTTTAGTGCTAATTACCACTTTTCGCACCATACAGAAATTATCTCTAGATCACTTTGTAATTGGAACTGATCGTCTGATGATTTTACTAGACGATAAATTACAGCTGTCATCTGCAAACGATCTAAGGGGGCTGCTCAGATTATCACCTAGATCATTTATGTAAATCAGGAACAGCAGAGGGGCTATGACACTAACCCGCGGAACGTCAGATATCACTTCTGTTCTACTCGATTATTTACCGTCTATCACTACGAACTGTGACCTCTTTGAGAGGAAATCACGAATCCAGTCACCCAACTGCTGCAGTATAGCACAGAAGCTAACTAAAAGAAGTACGCAATGAGACTAAGAGAAGTGACACTTTTATTCAAAGGCTATAACGACTCTCAAGTCACTGCGATTCATGAACGCTCAATGGACATTACAAAAGGCGGGACATCGTTCTTAATAGTGTGTGGGATCGCCACGGGATCAATGCAATGTGCTCCCGTGCTGACCAAAGGGTTCGTTAGGAATTCCTGTGGTACGGTGTTCCATTCACCCACCAGCTTGGTTGACAACTGCTTTATGGTCGTTGGTGCATGTGCATCCCATACGTGCTCGATGGGAATTTAAGTCGGGGGAGGGGGGGGTGGACGGGCAGGTCAGTTTATTCGCCGAATTTCCGTTCGTTCGAAGACCACCTCCACCTGCGCTGTTCGATGAGGTCGGGGACGAATGCATCCCTGAAAAGACGCACATTGATCTGTGAGTGAGTCCTGTTCAAAGATTTGGAGAACAGTACAAATGGTTCAAATGGCTCTAAGCACTATGGGATTTAACATCTGAGGTCATCAGTCCCCTAGACTTAGAACTACTGAAACCTAACTAACCTAAGGACATCACACACAGCCATGCCCGAGGCAGGATTCGAACCTGCGACAGTAGCAGCAGCGCGGTTCCGGACTGAAGCGCCTAGAACCGCTCGGCCACAGCGGCCGGCGGAGATCAGTACATGCATGCAACATTATGCTTCCCCACATCGTGACACCTGGACCACTAAAACGATCATGTTCGACAATGCTTGACGTACCCTCATTTGGCGAGAGATGGGAACACGCAATGCACCCAGGAACAACGTAGAACATGATCATTTTGGTGGTCCAGATGTGGTGTGGGAAGGCCTAATGTTGCACAGCTGTACTGACCTCCAAATCTCTGAACACGCTACACTCACTGGTCAGTGTTATTACGACACTGTACTTCTTCCCGATGTCCGGCTTTTTAGGAAGTCATTCAGCCCCAACTTCAGTTTTTATGGATGACGAAACACGTCCGCGTCGAAACACGCAGATGGAGATCTTGGAACGAGAGCATATTTGGTGAATGAATTGGCCTCCCCGTTACCCCGATTGATATCCCATCGGCCACATGTAGGATGCGTTGGAGAGACGTATTCCGGCACATCCACATCTAACAAAGACCATAAAGCAATCGCCAATCGCGCTAACTGAGGCTCAAATGGTTCAAATGGCTCTCAGCACTATGGGACTTAACATCTGAGGTCATCAGTCCCCGCTAATGGAGGAATGGAACGCCTTTCCAGAATTTCTTACTAACCTTCTGACCAACATGGGAGCCCTTTGCAAAGCATGCATTGCAATCTGTAATCATAAATCGAGGTGTCTTCAGTGAATTAGTCACTGACTGGGTATTTCTTTCAGTTAACTGGTGTATTGTAGCAGTTATTTCTACGTATGGATCCAGTTTCATAGAGCTACGTTTCTTCGCAGTGACACATCATGTGAAAATTTCGTCTACATGTTTTGCACCTCAGTGTATAAGAGATTAGAATGTGTAAAGGGGCACATAGTAGTTTTTCTCTCGCTCACTACACGAATGGAACAGGACATAAAACCGATAATACTGATACAATGGTCCCGTTTTCTTCGCTGCAAATGGTATTTTTAAAACAATTTGTCATCTGCAACTAAAATTTGTTCTCACTTTGCGTATAACAAAAATGTAGACTTCGAAAGTGGAAATATTTCAGATACGAGTAGAGATCTTTTTCCATTGTGCCTGTTGTGGTTATTGTCTTTTAGTCTTCCAAAACTGCAATTATAGTTAAATTGACGTCATTTCAGATTTCGTTATTTATCATGTTTATCGATGGTTGCAGACGTGTGCCTTGTCGTTAATTAGAAATTTGGATTGAAATTTGTAACATCTGCTAATGTGAATGAAAAATTCAGGTTACTGTTTCGAGTTTTATAGCTTAATCATGCGAAAACTACAAAAACCACTTATTGCCTATTTCATCACGTATTATTAGCCTGTTCAAAGATCAGAATCAGGTATGGGACAGTGGTATTCAAATCAACTTTCTGGCTTATTAACAATCTGCTTTTCACTTTCATGTTAGTTCTTAAACATCAAACTGTAGGGACTCCTCAAGAAGCGTCCATCATGAAAATCCATTGCCAGTGAACGAGTAGCACCTTTTCGTAAAGCTGAAAGTATTCTACTGAGGTACACCTGTATGTGGCACCCGATTATGATAACATTGTTATAAACGATAAAAAAAATGATCGGATGACAGTGTTGGCCGGGAGGCCCCTTTCGGGGGAGTTTGGCCTCGGCCGCCATATTGCAAGTCCTTTTTAGTTGACGCCACTTCGGCGACTTTCGAGTTAATGATGATGAAAATAATGATGGACACCCAACACCCAGGTCGAACCCGGGCCCCGTGCGTGGTATGCGGTAATAATACCGCTACGCTACGGAGGCGATGTATGTCATGATGGGCTTAATAAAGCAGATCGTTGACTGTGCACGACCACAGAGCCAAAGATATTGCTTCTGGCCTGAGATTGTACTGTTGGAGCAAGAGAGCGCTTGACGCACAATAGTGGGTAGCTCGCTGTGAGCGAAAGAGGGTGGAGTACGCAGATTTTGTGGTGTGCTCTATGAAGCCATCAAGTGTTAGATTATACTGTAGAAATTACGAGTACATGTACTACTAGAAATAGAAACGTGAAAGCCGAAGTCTTCTCGCAAACAAGGTAAAGATGTTTAATATTTATGACTTTCGTTTCGCCAGCGCGTTAATGTAGATGAGTTGGCTGATAATTTGTAATTGTTGAGAATCCCCTGAACGTACGTAAAAAGATTTGATGTAAAGGCCAGTCAGATATTTCCCTTTTGTAATATTTTTAAGATTTGTTTATATAGGTATGCGTAATTTTATGATTTGTATTTATGCTTTTTTAGCGAGGTTAGATAATTTTTGCTGTGACTCAGTTACTAAAAAGGATGTAATTTTTCTGAGTAATGTAATGACAGTTGTCAGCTGTTTTGAATAGCCGGTATTGAAAAAGTCAGTGTTAGTAATTCACCCCAATCAGAACCGCTTCCCTGGCCAGGTCATATGTTTTTCTCAGAGACAGTGAATATTTCTTAAATGTTTTCTTTTATCAGCCAAACGAATTTAATTATCATTCCAATGTATTGCGGCCAGCATGACTGCATTTCTTTATTTGTATTGGGAGTTCCATTGCCCAGTCAGTTCGTATAAAGTTTTTGCTAACAGTAACACAGAGTAAGCATACCACCTGCAGTTACAAAACGCTACACGATAACTCCAGTTATCTCTCCATTCCTCAGTCACACATTCATTCAATAATTAAAGAACGTTACAATGTCCTAAAGCAAAGAGCGTAGTCCACGGCCATAGATGTCTGAGGTGAATGTCGGCTTACAAGGTTCATCGATACTAGGTCAAAATTAGTAGTAAACACTCACTGCAAAATTTCCTGTTGAGCACTTCGGAAGCCGATTTTTGAAACCGCTACTGTCGTTACCAAAGGAACACCCGGTTAAAGAACGCAACAATCTGGAAAAACTGCAACTATCCACAACATTAACTCATGCTAAGGCTCCTTCTCTGACAGTCTTAAGCGCGTGTGGTATTGTCGGCCCAGTGTGGTAAGTCATATTTCCGTTTTCGGGACATAAAACAAAGGAACGTAGTCTAGGTGACGAGTTCGAAGTATTTTCTTAAACAATTAACCCAAGGGAAAAAACACTATTTCCTGATTTCTTTATGAATCTGTCTTCATGTGTAGAAGACATTTTTTCCTGTTTGTGTATCGTCATTCACACAACATAGCGCTCCTGGCTTTTCGCCCCTAGAGAACTGTTTGAAAGAGGCTGGAAGAGCATGTTGAAGCTTTATGAGGAGGGGTATCCCAGCTCCCAGCGTACTTTGGCCACACTGGAAGAAGACGAGTATTTTTGAGTCGCGGATAATATCCTTAATAATAACCGCGGGAAAAAAATAAGGGAGGGGGGGGGAGACTGGTCGGAGGTACATAATCAACACATTTAAGTATTTCATCATTTATTAATTTATGATTTATTCTAAAAAATCGAGATGGAATTAATTTGACATTTTAGATATGAGATTTGTTTACTTTCGTAACTTTACACGGACGGAATTTTAGGTATCATTTTTTTCATTTTACCGATCGTGTGACAGATGCTCACTTATTGAGCTGCACTGATACTGGCAATGGGCCGCATGCTTTAAAACATGCCTTCGAAGTATCCGAATGTTAATCGAACTGAGGGTGTGCGGAGCCACTTGTCTACTTGTCTGTAGTGTTCTAAACTGAATGATAAGCCATTTCATTGGGTGCAGCTAACCATCTCACGGTGTAGCACATCTTTGAACACCTCTTTGCCCAAACTGTCGAAAAGAGCATCAGACATCTATTCTGTTTCTGTTTCTCATCCTCATCAGCTGTAGTGAATTCAACTGCTCCAATTACTGTCAGATAATTTTAAGTGCTGTCAATACTCCGCGCTTCATCCAAGGCATTGATACAATTTAGGGACTAGAGAAAGTTTGAAAACCAATTTTCGTTTAATCCTTTTACTTTATGCTGTGTTATGTCTGAGCAGAAGAATTTATGTAATAATTAACAGTTTTTAAGGACTCTCTCCACTCTTCGTGAAACATAAATCTGCCGGCTCTTTCTGATTATCAGTATTGCGGCACAATACCGCCTCCTTAAGTATTAAAAAGACGAATAGGAACTTACCGACATGGTACAAGACCTCCTTCCTTTCAGTTTTGTTCTGTCTCTCTTCCACCACCTTTTTCTTTTCTCTCTCAGATTCATCCTGTTTATTTTTGTATGTATGGGCGCGCGCGCGCGCGGGTGTGTGTGTGTGTGTGTGTGTGTGTGTGTGTGTGTGTGTCGGATCAAAAGCGGACTTCAACAACATTCTAGGAACTCTTACGTTTCATTGCACGAAAGTGCATACTACTCGTGAGTACTGCCAAAATGAATGAGCTTTCAGGCGCCTTTCATTTCTGGCAACCTATTTCAGCTCTGAAATCCATTAAAAATATATGTTGACATGGTCGTCCGCAGAAATTTATTCTGGGCGAAGGGGAGGAGGAGGAGGAGGAGAAGGGCATCGAGACTGAAAACTGTCATTTTTAAATAAGTGTTAACACGTAAATAGCAACTGGTAAAGTCGTAGGACTGTCTCACTGCGATCAGCCGCGTAATGCTGTTATTGCCTAAACGAGAGGTTTAGCGGAATCGCACCTATGAGAATATCTGTTCTGTAACGAATAAAAGCTCTGTACTGGTTCTTCCAGCACGGGAGAGGAGGCAGGCGGGATGGGGCCGCGTAAGTGCGCCCTCTTATCTCTCCCCCTCCTCCCCCTCCCCCCCCCCGCCCCCGCGCTGCAAACGCCTTTAACGTTGAACTTACGAAAATGCACTGAAATGTAGCACGGAGAAGCACCAATTACAGATTTTCCTAATTAAACTTTTCAAGTGAATCATTCTAAACATAATTTCTTGGAAAACGTATTGCAACATTTGAACAAGATCGAACTGGTGTTTCTTGTGGAACATTTTAAAACAATACTGAATGCTCTCACAAGTGAGCTTCACTGGTTTACGGTTGTTTTGATCGCTCAGTGTACCTGTTAAATTAAAACGTTCTGCCGAATTGTACAGTACCAAAGCTTAAAGCTGACGGATTTGTGTTTTTAGTAATTGAACAACAGGCTGAGTGGTTCACTGTTAGTGCTTACAATGTTAAATAAGAGAGGACATCTTTTTAGTTTTTGAGTGTATAAACCAAGGAAATATAAGTCGGTGATTTGTGATTTTTCTTTCCGTCCTAGATGGACATCAGTGGTCCATTCCACTGAGAACGTGCGCTGACGTAAAACAGAGTTCATTAGAATTTTTGTGCCTTTTTCCGCAGTTACCAACCGAGACTGGATGTATCTAGCGAAAAAAGAGTCCGTGAAAATTACAGAACTACAATAGCAGAAGAGATGGAACTCTTGGACATGTTTTCGACTTGCATATGTACTAGTCAATAATGAATCAGAGCATTTTAAATTTTTTTTTTGCAGGTTGGTACCCAAGAAACATAACTCATTGTCGACAACGGCTATTGATTATCTCCAACTTTCTGCAGCTAATTCCAGAGTCTGTCTTGGAACGATTCGTGTCAGGAGACGAAAGGTGGGTTGATTATTACGAATCTGAGAGAACCGATGTGTCGTAGCCTGGAATGGAGAACCCATCATTTCCCGAGCGCAGAAAATTCAATCGACCCCTGCCCTTCAGGAACTTGATGCTAATTCCGTTGTCGAACCGCCCGATCCAGATGGTGTTCAAGGTACATGGTGAAAGAGTTAATAGTTCAGATCACTGTGCAATCCTGAAAGACAAACTATTACCTGCAGTTCGTCCAAAATAACGATGAGTGCTGTCTCAAGGGTGCCCATACGATAATTCACAGCCTCATACGACAAGGGCAATAGTAAAGAAGAATCAGCGGGTTAGTTCAGCGGAAACGGTTGTATCCTGAAATTTTTTGTAATGCAAAAGTATCCGTATTTTGGTACGTGCCTACCACTTGATGATAAACATAATTCCGAAACTGTTGATGTGAAAAATCAACTTTTAAACATTGTACCAGCAATATTAAAAAGGAAAACACTTCTTAATGTTCTAAAAATTATATTTATTTGGCCACGAGCCGGCTTTCGGCTTCTTAGACCATCCTCAAGTGACAACTGAAAGTCGCAAACACAGATCTACATCTACAAGGATACTCTGAAAATCACAGTTAAGTGCCTGGCAGAGGGTTCATCGAACCACCTTTACAATTCTCTATTATTCCAATCTCGTATCGCGCGCGGAAAGAATGAACACCTATCTTTCCTTTCGAGCTCTGATTTCCCTTATTTTATCCTGGTTATCGTTCCTCCTTATGTAGGTCGGTGTCAACAAAATATTTTCGCATTCGGAGGAGAAAGTTGATGATTGGAATTTCGTGAGAAGATTCCGTCGCAACGGAAAACGCCTTTTTTTTAATGAATATTTCGCTATAATACACAACGTGCTGCCTTTCTTTGAACTTTTTCGATTTACTCCGTCAGTACTCTCTGGTAAGGATCCCACACCACGCAGCAGTATTCTAAAAGAGGACGGACAAACGTTGTGTAGACAGTATCCTTAGTAGGTCTGTTACATTTTCTAAGTGTCCTGCCAATAAAACGCAGTCTTTGGTTAGCCTTCCCCACAACATTTTCTATGTGTTCCTTCCAATTTAAGTTGTTCGTAATTGTAATGCCTAGGTATTTAGTTGAATTTACGGCTTTTAGATTAGACTGATTTATCGTGTAACCGAAGTTTAACGAGTTCCTTGTAGCACTCATGTGGATGACCTCACACTTTACGTTATTCAGGGTCAACTGCCACTTTTCGCACCATTCAGATATTTTTTCTAAATCGTTTTGCAGATAAACATGATGTACGACTTACACCAGATATTATTTGCACAGATGATACAAAAATAACTGTGTTTACGTAAGGAAACGGTACATTTTTTGTCAAATAGAGACAATTACATTAACTAAAATACAAATACTGTAAATCAACTAATACATGATACAGATTGCCAACCAGGTATTAAATGATCAGACTCAGTCTCTATTTTCCCTTCGTTGAGTTTTCATTACGAATACTAACTACAAACTGTAAATTGATCTTAATTCTCATCGGCTGTTAAATTAACCTCCACACATGCTGTTTACCCCTTTTTTAGTTAATGTAATTATTTTGTGTGACGTAAGTACGTAACATTTTCCCGTGTGAACACACTGTCGTTTTTGTATTTCTGCACCAATAACGTATGTGTAAGCTGCACGTAATGTTTATCTGTGTTTCCGACATTTAGTTGTCACCTGAAGACAGCCTGAAAAGCAGAAAGCCGGTTCGTACCAAAGAAGTATAATTTTGCTGAATATTAGGAAGTGTTTTCCTTTTTAATATTATCGCGATGTTCTACCAAGCGCCGACGGAAAGTTTAGCTAACAATGTTAAAACGTCTCTTCGTGTTCGTCTACCTAGCAAGATCTGCTTCTACATTTTATGGTTTTCTGCATCCAAAATACAGAGCAAAAGCTTTTCTTTTATTTAAGTTGACAAAGATATGACCTTCTAGAAGAATGCCCCTCTGGCCCTCGTGTTACCTAGAATTCTGGAGACTAAGGTGTGTGCAGCGAGTACGTCCTATGCCTAGCAAGTGGGTTGGTGGACTGTGTGGAATAGCCGTCGTAAAACATTTACGGGCACCGTAAAGTGAAAGAAGAGCAGGTCACGGGGCAAACAACCTGACGTGTGAGCAGAGGCCCTAAAAGAGTTGGCCTCGGCGTTCGATGCCTCAACGAATAATATCTCCAGTAGGGTATACTCAGAAACAAGCATCATTTTCACAGACTACATCTTCATAAAGAGATAATCTTCGACAAAAATTATGTTCTGCACAAAACTTCTGCGATTCTCTTAGAATTTAAGGCGACAACTAACGCGCCAGATATACGAGATGATCGAAAGGTGTTTAAAAGAATTCGTATCTCACTGCAGAGGCGAGTGCAGTATTGCATCCAAATGCGAGCACTACGCGTCTTATATAACAGGTGCGAGTGTACGGTAAACTGTTGTTACGTCTGAAAACTTTACATGTCTGGAGTGACGGAAAAATAAATTCTTATTCGAAACCTAAATTTCTCTGTTTCTTACTTTGTCTTCGCGTTTTGAAACTATTGTAATATTGAATCTGGTGTTATATTTTATTACAAATGGTAGAAATGGGTTGCCTGTCGAACCTTTCCACCTTCAAATCGCTCAGCCTCAATTGTAACTCATTTATTCTATAACTAGCCGAAACCCGGCGTTGCCATGGGGCTTATTTTCAGTAAGCAATCTAAGATTTTTTTTCTGAAAGCAGATTGAGTTTATTCATGATTCCAATACACCACATTATTCCCCATTCTGTTGAATACAAAACCCTATTTTTCTACACATTCTCCGTTCAATGGAACGGCCTTACGCCACCTGGGTGGTCTCGTATGCCCGCATGATACTGCTCTACAGGTCAACGTTTTGCTGCATCATCAGTAACCTCCCCATCACCCAAGTATTGCTTCCTGCGGAGTGCATCTGACCTTTACAGTCAGCGACGAACCCAGCGGCCACACAACGTTGGGTACTCCAACTGGTCGACGACTGTTTCAGTACTACCAACAGAGACGTCCAGCTGAGCAGCGAGGTGTATAATTGCGATCCGTCGATCACCTTGAATGAGAGTGTCCGCACGCTTCAACACTGCAGGAGTCACAGTTGTGTGCATCCCTTCGGCACGCGCGAGGCCTGAGAGGTTTGCGCGACCATGTTGCTATGAGGATACGATGCGTCGCCCAACGACTCACCGTGCTTTTGTTCACTGCCAGGTCTCCGCAGACATTCTGCAAGCGCCCCTGAATATCTGCGATACTCTGGGTTTCCGCCAAAAGAAACTCTTTGACAGCTCTCTGCTTGGAACGCACCTCCGTTACAGACGCCGTTTGGAAGCTACGTATAGTGCCGCCGCCTATCGGAATCGCTGGGGCTTAAGTGGATGTCTCACAACAAAATCCGCGTTTTCTCCACCGAAATTGGCCGAGAAAAGAGATGTGTTGCATCACTTACTGAACGCCCCTCGTATTTCAATATTAATAGTACATCCCCTTCTGCCCCGCTCTCTGTCCATATCCTTCCCCACCTTCTCTCTGTGCACCTCCTCCAACCAACACTCTCTATCTTCTTCTCTTATACCTCCTGAACCGTGTTTCGTACACTAATATAATTTTGTAGGTACATTCAGCAGCATATTCGGATACTGTCTGCTAAATGTGTTGAGAAAAGAGTTAGTAACAAAGAAACAATACTATTTTACGACAGTTTTACTGCATGAACAGCGAAAATCCAGTAAACGGTAAACTTTCTTCCCTTCAACATTTTGTGTGTGTTGTCTGATAGAAAATGTTTCGTAAAGGTATGTGTAAAGTTTGTTCCGCGTCACTAAGTGCTCTCGTCGCGAAATACTGGATGAGTAAAATCTGGGTATTAGCGCGTCATGACTTATACTTCTCTTTTACCAACCACCCCCACTCCACCGCCATTCCTATGATAGGTAGGCCGTTCTTACCCTGAGAGAGATTCTTTCCAGACAAAAAACGATATGTATACCAAGTTCGATTGAAATCGGTCGGCCGGCCGGAGTGGCCGAGCGGTTCTAGGCGCTACAGTCTGGAACCACGCTACCGCTAGGGTCGCAGGTTCGAATCCGCCTGGGGCATGGATGTGTGTCATGTCCTTAGGTTAGTTAGGTTTAAGTAGTTCTGAGTTCTAGGGGACTGATGACCTCAGAAGTTAAGTCCATAGTGCTCAGAGAAATTTGAACCATTTTTGAAATCAGTCCACCGCGCGGTGTAGCCGCTCGGTCTGGGGCGTCTTGCCACGGTCCGTGCGGCTCCCCCCGTACGAGGTTCGAGTCCTCCCTCGGGCATGGGTGTGTGTTGCCCATAGCGTAAGTTTAAGTTAGATTATGTAGTGTGTAGGCTTAGGGACCGATGACCTCAGCAGTTTGGTCCCATAAGGCCTTACCACCACCACCATTATGAAATCCGTTCAATGGTTTCAGAGATGTGAGGCAAACATACATACACACATACATTTTTATAATATATATGAATATCTATGTTTCGTGATCCGAATTCAGCGAAATATAGCTCTAGGTTACCTCTAGCTACACTGAAGATACCACTGAAAACTCCATTAAAATCTGTATTATTGCTTTTGGAATTAGCGTGTTCAGACAGACGGACAAAGACATACAGAGAGAAAAGAAATTGTTATTAAAATTTTATATCACGATATCTTCTTTCCGTAATCCGATTCTGATTAGCTAAAACCTATACGGTGCTCCAAATTATGCTCAAATTACAAGCTTAAATACCATGAAAATTCGTCTTATAGTTTTGGAGATCAGCGTATTCAAAGCCAGTCACGACGGTTTTACAGATTTTTATTAGTGTAGATACGATCTTCAATGTTTCCCACTCAGAAATATCGGATTACTTTTTAACATTTCACGCAGCGCGTCCCTAAACACGCTGAACTTTGGCGGTGAGCCGCTGCAGTGGGTAATTGCTACACATTTGGGCACTTTATACTTCATCGATACATTTCCAAGAACATTAACTGCTTGTTTGAAATTAGTATGGCGTTCAGTTTTATCACTCAGCCGTCAAAGACAGGAATATTTGCAAAACGTGAATACAGTGGGAATTGCTGAAAAGCCGGGAATCCCGAAAACATAAAACAATACTCAATAAACGACAGGTATTTCTGTGAAGCCAACCAATCTTCGCTCCAGTGAATTTACTTATGGACATCCCCGAAATGTCAATAAGATACAATAAAAAATATGACAGTTGATCGGATATCTCGCTAGATTTAAAAGAAGAGAGCCGCGGGCATAGTCCTTGTGGATGGTTACGAAGTGGAAGCAAAACAGAAAGCAGCACCAATGGCAGGTGACTGACGTAAAATTGAAATCGCGAACCATACTTTTGGATACAGGTACCTTTTATTTATTGAAATTCCGTCGGTACTTGTGGGAACGTACACATTTTAAAACCTGAAGTACACAGTACTTAAGTTCCGCAACAAAATTCATTTTATAGTTCGTTGTGAATCGGTTTATGGCTTTCTAGGCCATTCTCAGACAACGCTACTTGAAATTCTAGTTATCAAGAGCACCAATCACAAAATCTTGAATTAATCCTTAATGTTGAAATACAATTCCATTGTTCACCATTACCAACGTAGCAGCAGGCAGTTAGTATTGTCGTGCCATAAGACAATATGCTCGTTGTAAATAGTATAACTGTTCCCCACCCACATTCCCACACTCCACTGACTTTTTCCTCCCCTGTACACCTTTTTTGTCCTGTTCATCTTATTCACCAGTTTTTTTTTCATATAACATAGTAGCCCGTACCAGTACTCACTAGAGTAGCGCCTTTGGCCTGTGCATTATTATACTTTTGAGAATAAAGTAATTTTTTTTTTTCAAAGTTTCTTTGTGAATTGCCTTATGCCTGAGTTTTTGTATAGATACATCCTCATAAAAGGTCACAGATGTTGGTAAAAACAATATCTGCATAACTATAAACCTCGCTGATTGTGTGGACTTCCAGTTGTCTGAGGATGGCCTAGAAAACCGAAAGCCAATTCACAACGAAGTGTAAAACCGATATTATTGTGGCAATCAACACTGTGTATTTCAGTTTTAAATCTCTTCCGTGTTCTAACGAATACATAATAGCTTCAAATTGCACACTCAGACAGTGGAAGGTACGTGATGGTAAGTTCCTATGGGACCGAACTGCTGAGGTCATTGGTCCCTAGACTTACACGCTACTTAATCTAACTTAAACTAACTTACGCTAAGAACAACACACACACACACACACACACACACACACACACACACACACACACTCTCTCTCTCTCTCTCTCTCTCTCTCTCTCTCTCTCTCTCTCTCTAACCTCCGACGGGGGAGCCGCGCGAACCGTGGCAAGGCGCCCTAAGCCGCACAGCTACGCAGCGCGGCTGGAAGGTGTGTGTTTGAATGAAGATGTGTACTAACTATCTGTATTTCTATTTTTTTATCTATCTATGCGTACTTTGGAGCAAACACTTCGTCTTCAGGGTTAAAAGTTACAAATATAAATGAAAAACACGTAACTAGTCATTAAAATTACGACACGTTCCATAAGCTTTGCTCCAACAACAGGTGAGGAGGTTCCGGCGTTTAGCTCAGGTACATTGCTCTTGGTAGAACCAGCGACACTATGATATCAGCAGTCCTATGTCTCTCCGTCGTGTTCTTTCCTCGACAGCTATGCAATTGAACTTTACAAACTCACCGTCCACAAAAGTTTGTAAACATTTGGGGATGGAGGCGGACTTTTATTCGATGTATAATACAGTAACAGTTCTACCACGAACTCCAACAAACAATTGTAACAAAGAGTGGGAAAGAACAGACAAAACCGGGTAAATACACGCATTAAAATATGTCAATCATAAAAAGTGTAACGACGCACAACATGCGCTCAGTGACACAAAATGTGTTTTCGAACGTCTTTTGCTATGAACTATGTAGAAGGCTTGTAACATCAAAACTTCATGCCTCTCGCAATTTCAATTTTTTTATAAATAATGTTTTGTGTTTCGTGCTCACTTCGTTAATATTTATGTTGACTTTTATTTCTGTATTGGATACGGGCATTTCTATATGTACATGTAAACTGTAAAATACAGAGTGTCTCAAAAAGAATGACCCGATTTTAACTTGTAATAATATTGAGACAAATATCACTAGGTAACTGAAAGAGTACTAGATGTAATCGGCATGGGCTAGAGTTTCATAAAAAATCCGCTAGATGTCGCTACGAGCGCTAACCAACGTGCCTCAACGTTGGGTAGGGCGTACAGGACCGGGAGACCAGGTTTTACACTCTTGGCCTCCTAGGTCCCCTTACTTAACACCATGTGATTTCTTCCTGTGGGGATATGTTAAGCAATGTGACATTGATGAACTAAAAACCAGACTATCAGCAGCTGTAGCTTCAGTGACAGGAGACACCTTACGCTCAGTTTGGGATGAATTCGGCTATCGGCTAGATGTAGTCCGTGCAGCCAGTGGAGGACATACTGAACATTTATGATGGATTTTTATAAACTTCTGTCTTTTCTGAGTAATTTAGGATCCAATTTGTTGGTGTTAAGCCCTCTTCCTAATAAATAATTCTATTTAAAATCGGGTCATTATTTTTGGGACACCCTGCATTATTTAGTTTACTAGTCCACGTACAGGATCGATAGAATTGGTGGAGGGAAGTCCTTCTGTGTATGGGAGAAAAAAATGCGCCAAAAGAAAAGGTGGAGGGTGCAGAGAAAACGAGCCAACCGAGAACAAGTACCAGTCACTCGTTATCGGATCGTACACAGCTCTGTGTGGAAGCGTGGTTACAGTATCTCCAGTTTCAAGCAGCTACAACCTCGGATGGACGTTCGCTACCCTAGAAAAATTAGTCGACCGTATGAAAAATAACATAGATTTAGAAAAAATAATTCGTCCCAGTGCCAGTATAAGCGTATCAAGGACTAGTCACAACAGTGGCGGGCCAACTTGGCTCAGGAGGCGATTTTTTCAGTCATCTGTCTTCTGAGTGGTTTTATGCAGCTCGCCACGAATTCTTCTCCAGTGCCAACCACTTCATCTCACAGTTGCACCTGCAACCTACGTCCTCAATCATTTGCTGCATGTGTTCCAAACTCTGTCTCCTTCTACAGTTTTTACTCTCTATAGTTCCTCCTAGGACTGTCGAAGTTATTCCGTGATGCCTTAACAGATATACTATCATCCTGTCCTTTCTTCTTGTCAGTGTTTTCCATTCATTCCATTCCTCATTGATTCTGCGGAGGACCTCCTCATTCCTTACCTTAGCAGTCCATCCAATTTTCGACATTCTTTTGTAGCACCACATCTCTAGTGCTTCGATTCTCTTGTTTACCTGTTTTCCCACATTGCATGTGTCACCACCATACAATGCTGTGCTGCAAACGTACGTTTTCAGAAATGTCTTCCTCAAACTAAGGCCTATGTTTGATACTAGCAACGAGGGTATACAACGGCTTCACGACACCTTTCTCAACGGAACCATTGGGTGCATTCAAGCCAGAGGGTGTGGAACGTCATACTAATGAGTCGCACCGCATTGCAAATTTCATTTTTTGTCAGGCAATGTATATAAATAATGTATGTCAGCTGGTTAAATTCCACTGTAGCTACAGCTGTCAATTTAGGCAGATCCGCAAAGGCTATTTACTTAATCGTTAGTGTGGGAAAGTGATTTACATGTTAATTAATATTCCGTAGTAACAGAGTAAAGTTAACACTGTAGTGAAATTTTTTTCTCCTTTGAATAGTTACCTCAAGCTGCTGGTAATGAATTTAAATTTCTTTATTGAAGTACTGAGATTAAAGATTGCAATTGCACTGTCCGATTTGGACTGGCGGTATACTGATTACGGAGTGTTTCGCAGGTTATTAAATACCTTTTATTCCGATTCGTTAAGCAAACGCGACCACGATCAACATCCAGTAGATTGAAAGACAGAGAGCGAGCGTGCAAGAGAGGGAGAGAGAGAAAGAGAGAGAGAGGGGGGGGGGGGGCGGGAGGGAGGGGGGGGGGGGAGTTAGTTACGGGCTTATTGAACCCATTACGTAAAACCATAAGGTTCTTTGCATTAAGCGAGACAAGCGACGTGCTCTTGCTTCAGAGAAACAGGATAATCCCTTTGTAGTGGCTCCAACAAATGTGTGTCAACGCTGTCGCCGCATTACGCTAATTTGGCTTATAGGAGTTCTGTGACATCGTTTTATCGATCGGTAATTAATTGTTTGGCTACCTTAAGCACCATATTGTTTGTGGGGGGTAATTACTGTGCTCACTTACCACTAACTAATGACTGTTTCTTCAGTACAAAGTTAATTACGCTTCGTTATTCTGCTTGTATTCAAGAGAGATTAAAATTTAACCACATCGAAGTATGCAGAGGCATTTGTGTGCATCAGAACCAATCTGATAAGCTAGCTTAATTATTGGATGAATAAAATGCTAAGCTGTAATTTTCCGGAGAAAGTATAATGAAAGTTTGAGGACTTGGGGGACTTTACTTGGGAAAATACCATTACGTTTTGATTTTACGAACTGCCTTTTTAATCGAAGTCTTAAACACGAGCGCGCAATTTGTGCCCCCTATCCACACGGGTCAAAACAACTGTATGGCGCAGAAGAACGGTATTCTGAACTGAGAAACTAACAAAATCTCTGGAACACAAACTTATTAGCTATAAACAGAACGTCCGTGAAACTACCTTCACATTACAGTGGTGAGAATGGTAATCTAACGTACAATGTGTATCCAAAAACTTAAAGACGTTAATATGGCACCAGCAATGCAAAAAATACCTCCTGCAATGGAAGGTCATCATGTACTATTAACAACACAACGTAAATAAGAAAATATGTTCGAAGGGAAAAATATTTATGCAAATGTTTTCCATCTGATTCGTAGGTGTTGCGGTGTTGTTTGACTAGAGTGGTTTATCGGCTTCATTCGTTCTCTAGACTTTTTTTTGCAAAGGAACTTGTTGTCAGTGTTCTTAGTAGATAATATATGCGGAAATAAGTATAATATATCCGGAAAGAAATTTCTCCAGTTTCGCTTTTAAGTAGTTGCAAGATAATGCGTCATTACGAAACGTTCGTCTTCCCAAAACTGTCACAACGTATTATTGTTAAATTACAATTTAATCAATACCATTAGCTGCTGACGGTCGTTCATATACATCAACGAGGACAGTTGAAAATGTGTGCCCCGACCGGGACTCGAACCCGGGATCTCCTGCTTACATGGCAGACGGGACCTCCTGCTTACATGGCAGACGCTCTATCCCTCTGGGCTACCGAAAGCACAGAGGATCGTACGACTGCAGGGATTTATCGCCGGCACGCTCCCCATGAGACCTACATTCTCAACTTAATAGTCCACACACTACATTCGTAGTGCCCCTGCCATTATACCCATTACTCGCGGCAGACAATCCACCGAGTCCCGTAAGAGTTCAAGCAAATCATGTGCATCCGCACTGAAGAAGGTCAACAACCGGTTAGCCTTAAACGATATGAAGACATGTCCGAAAGAACAGATGCCATCTTCATATTATTGTTAAGTTTGTGTGGTAATGATGAATATTTGATAATGAGTCTTTAGCCCCTAAAGAAGTTAGAACTAAATGAATAATTTGGAACGATGGAAGATTTATTTCATGTGATTACCGATTTAACTAAATAAAAGGTTGCACTGTTCAGTAAAGACACGATTCAATCGAAATTAAACATCGCAGAAAGGAATTATGTGACTGCCGAAGAATGTGTTGCCGTCTTAGCTAAAACAGCGAACAATTAATACAAATAACTTTACCGAACTATCAGTTTAATAAAGTCACACCTGCAATATACTAACACGAGTTCTTTATAGACGAATGGAAAAACTGGTAGAAGCCGACCACGGGGAAGATCAGTTTCGATTCCGTAGAAATGTTGGAACACGGGAGACTATACTGATCTTACGACTCACCTTAGAAGAAAGATTAAGGAAAGGCAAACCCGCGTTCCTAGCATTTGTAGACTTAGAGAAAGCTTTTGACAATGTTGACTGGAATACTTTGTTTCAAATTCTAAAGGTGGAAGGGGTAAAATACATGGAGCGAAAGGCTATTTATAATTTGTACAGAAACCAGATGGCAGTTGGAAGAGTCAAGGGGCTTGAAAGGGAAGCAGTGGTTGGGAAGGGAGTGAGACAGGGTTGTAGCCTCTCCCCGATGTTATTCAATCTGTATATTGAGCAAGCAGTAAAGGAAACAAAAGAAAAATTCGGAGTAGGCATTAAAATCCATGGCGAAGAAATAAAAACTTTGAGGTTCGCCGATGACATTGTAATTCTGTCAGAGACAGCAAAGGACTTGGAAGAGCAGTTGAACGGAATGGACAGTGTCTTGAAGGGAGGATATAAGATGAACATCAACAAAAGCAAAACGAGGACAATGGAATGTAGTCGAATGAATTTTGCTATTTGGGGAGCAAAATAACTGATGATGGTCGAAGTAGAGAGGATATAAAATGTAGACTGGCAATGGCAAGGAAAGCGTTTCTGAAGAAGAGAAATTTGTTAACATCGAGTATAGATTTAAGTGTCAGGAAGTCGTTCTGAAAGTATTTGTATGGAGTGTAGACATGTATGGAAGTGAAACGTGGACGATAAATAGTTCGGACAAGGAGAGACTAGAAGTTTTCGAAATGTGGTGCTACAGAAGAATGCTGAAGATTAGATGGGTAGATCACGTAACTAATGAGGAGGTATTGAATAGATTTGGAGAGAAGAGAAATTTGTGGCACAGCTTGACTAGAAGAAGGGATCGGTTGGTAGGACATGTTCTGAGGCAGCAAGGGATCACCAATTTAGTATTGGGGGGCAGCGTGGGGGGTAAAAATCGTAGAGGGAGACTGCATATTTTTTGAACCATCATTCTGAAATATTTTCCCGTTAGTTTCCTAGATCTTCAGGCGTTTTCTTGCGCTGTCTTCCAGATACTGCTGCAGGGGGCACACTAACCAAATAATAGGCCTGGAAGACTGGCTTGTAAAACGTACACCAGTTTTACGCTCTTCTTGAACACCTATTCTACCGAGTCATTTAAATTGCAGCACGTCGAACAGTATTTGCAGAGTAATCCCGGTCATTAAGCCTTGAGTCATTCGCGATGAGTGACAAGACGTAGCGAGCTACCAGCGAGCACCGTTAACCAACGGTACTTTCGCTTAGGTACACTTTAGGTTTATGTGTTAAATGATCCAAACAGTCACATTTAGATCATGTGTCAACAACGAGTGATGTCGATATTGCAGTCCCTGTGTTGTTAAGGAGGTCATCACAATGCTTGCATGACCGAAAGAACAGGCACTGCGGTGACTACACCCGTTATGAATTCCATGAAACGCATTTGCAGTTGCGAATACGAACAACTATCAGCTGTATAAGTGAATGACGACGATGATAAGCTGTTCTGGACCGAAACTCGAATCCGGATTTCTCGCTTTACGCGAGTGACCAGAGTTCCTCCCGGCGTATTCACGGTTTAAATAACTTACTGGAGATGCAGCCGTGTGACATCGTCGATAACCGCCAACTAAATCACCCGCTGCATTCCCATAAGTTATTTAAACATTCGACCGTAAGTTATTTGAACATGGGAACCAATACCTTCAGATTCTCTTTTTCTACTGAAGTTATCGACACGCGCATATTAAACGCTTTTGTTTTATGCCACTCATTACAAACAACAACGTTTCAGAATGAAAAAGAACTGCTTGAAATGTTTCTGCGCCTATAATGCAAGACATGCAGCCAGAGGGCAAATATGACGGCAATATAACGTACCTACGTGAAGCCGACGTCCTACAGGCTTTAGTCACCCTACCAAATACGTGAAGAATACTTTATTTTGACTTCACTAGACCTATTGCGTCACAGTTGTAATGCAAATGAGATCTACTGCATTTTACTCCACAGTTGTTTCACTTTCTATGCTGAAAACAATTGTCAGTGGTGATTTATGGTACCAACTACACTGGTTAAATTTAAGATACGACCATTCCTGGTATAGTGGGGGAAACACCGTGTGGATTACTGATTACATTCATATTTTTAACGTCTAGTGAGGACTATCGGTGCGACGTCCATTCAAAGTGAGACCCATATCCGAGCTTCGCGTTGTCAGTATTGGGGCATAACAGTCCTTGCAACAAATGTTTAACACCCTCTGACAACTAAGCCCTTTTCGGTCCGGCAAACCGAATATCTAGAACAACCTATTGTAGCACACATACCAGTTCTTAAACAGGACAGGAGACAATATTCTCCCTGGTTACACTGTCAGACCATCGTTTTACTTGAATATGACAGAACTCATTAAGATCAACACTCGACCTGTAATTAGGCTATTCAGAAAGAGTGCCCAGCAGGTAAGATAACTAGATGATCCAGGACACTATACTATAATAATTTTTTGTATCTGTCAGGTTCCGTGGAACCAATCGAGGGATAGCGACTTCATCACTGAGGGGTACACTGCTGATCAGAAAATGCACAAGAAAAGGAACTAAGGAAATAATAAAACACGAGGTTTTACGAATAAGTAATGCATCATAGAGCAAAGTTCGCAACTATTGCGAGGAACTCTTCGACAAAATAGGAGTGTGCTAGAAGAAAATCCTCAACTTCGATTTGAGGACTTTCGGTTTATCACTCAAGTTATTGAGTTCCGCTGGAAGCCTATTAAAAATGAAACTTGCAGAATACTGCATCCCCTCCCAGTATATTTCCAATTTTAAAAGTAACGTCGAAAAAAAATGGTTCAAATGGCTCTAAGCACTATGGGACTTAACATGTGAGATCATCAGTCCCCTAGACATAGAACAACATAAACCTAACTAACCTATGGACATCACACACATCCATGCCCGAGGCAGGATTCGAACCTGCGACCTTAGCAGCCGCGTGGTTCCGGACTGAAGCGCCTAGAACCGCTCGGCCACCGCGGCCGGCTAACGTCCAAAAGAAACATGTTAAATTTAAAGAAAACCAAAACTGTGTAACACTAGTTTTCATGTTATAAGGGATGAGTCCTCCCTGATGACCTGTTATTTAAAACTTCCTGGCAGATTAAAACTGTGTGCCCGACCGAGACTCGAACTCGGGACCTTTGCCTTTCGCGGGTGGTGGTAGAGCACTTGCCCGCGAAAGGCAAAGGTCCCGAGTTCGAGTCTCGGTCGGGCACACAGTTTTAATCTGCCAGGAAGTTTCGTATCAGCGCACACTCCGCTACAGAGTGAAAATCTCATTCTGGACCTGTTATTTGCTTAGATTTATATGGAGGTGACGTCAGTCTTGTAAATAGCACAGTGAAACAACTTGACAGAAATCGTATTTATAAAACCGATGTCTGTTTATAGTGTTATGAGTTTTGAGGCGATTGGTATAAGGTTGAAAAATGTTTAATATGAATATGTACTTTCAGTTTTACGAAAGCTTTAAGTACAAAATGCAAAATCGTACGAAAGGAGCTTCATAATCAGATGCCAAATCTGACTCCTCAGTGATAGATAATGTCTCAAATTTTCCGTATTCAAAGAAACTATGAGAGATAACGGACAAAAAAGTTGCAATAATTAACATCAGACGTGCAGTAAACAATTTTTCTGCGAGAAATGAAGTTTACTAAACGAAATCATTCGCATGCAATGCAAACATGTCACGATAAATACCGAGCAGCTGGATTCTAGCATTTTAAAGGTAGCCAATGATTATGTACCCGACTTATAGAACACATTAGGTACATTAGCCGTCCTTGATTTGCGGTAACGTACAGCCTACAGAAAACCACGAATAAACAGAAATGCAACAGAAAATTTCTATATGTTGCTTTCTTTGTTTCTGGGCTTTTTTTCCCGCAGCTGCAGATATATCAGAGTTCGAGGTTAAAACTACTTTTGCAACTGTAATGAAAGTCTTATTAAGACCAGGCGCTTTTCGCATTACCCTAAAGCATGTTCAGCGGTCATTGTAACAGTATTACAATTTCCTTTGCTTGGATCTTGAACAGTCCGCATGCTCTACGTATTAATACAAACAGTTTTAATTCGGATCGTTACTCACAGTTTTTTGTTGTTTATTTCATTCTTCTCGTTCTTCTACGTGGATGTTTTGGGTTTTCAGCATACAGCCTTTTCACTGCACTAAACACATTCACGTGTGTGTTGACAAGGACCATTGTCATCTCGCCACTCCGTGTGTTTTGTTTTGCTATTGCGGTACACGAGCGTCTCTTGTTGATTTTAGTAATGGTGGGACCATCTGCTATCGCCCTGTGAGTCTTTAGATTTTCCGATATGTGTGTGTGTATTCTTTGCGGCGTATGATTGTCCTTGTTTATGTGTGTGTTTTGTGGTTCAAATGGCTCTGAGCACTATAGGACTTAACTGCTGAGGTCATCAGTCCCCTAGAACTTAGAACTACTGAAACCTAACTAAGCTAAGGACATAACACACATCCATGCCCGAGGCAGGATTCGAACCTGCGACCGTAGCGGTCGCGCGGTTCAAGACTGAAGCGCCTAGAACCGCTCGGCCACACCGGCCGGCGTGTGTTTTGTAACTGACCGAAAGTTAGGGAAAAAAATCTCATCTCTGAAGGCTTTCTAAGTGTAACAGACTGTCTTGTAATTTCATATGAGTGTCTTTGGAATGGAGTGTTTGGTCCTAATACACAGTAGTAAACCGTTCAAATACTAGCCAATAACGGCTACTATGGTTTCGCAAGTAGCCGCGCTTATATGTGCTACGAAGTGATGGGAAGCAAGTAAAATTCACAACTGACTCTAATGAGAAGAATGGAAGGTAGATTAATGATCAAAGGCCTGTCGCTAAAGAGGGTCAATCTACACGGAGCAGACTCGAAATATACAAATAGAAATGATAGTACCAGGTCTTATTTAGAGAGGTGTACAGGCACAGGCTCTCAAGCGACTAACTGGCACCGCGGAAGAGTTGAATTTTGGTGTCAGGACGAGCGTTTGAAACCCTCTTTTTCTAAATACACGTTCATCGGTAAAGAACCAACACAGTTCAGATCACAGCTACCGTATATGTAAACCGTTTTATGCTAATGTTGTAAAACAAATTAGAAAATTAATTAAGGCTGTCTTAGAAATCTGTAAAATGTGTGTAAGTACGTGCATACTGGTAGTTGTTGTGGCCTATAATCGTGAAGTAAAGCTGCTAGGAGTAGTAGATCTTCAGTTCTCCGGAAACATAATATAAAGGAAGCGCAAGACGTGCTCCTACGTCCTTCCGTTCTTGATGTGAGAGTCTGGGACAAGTAAGCGCTCTGTATTAGGGAGGACGCACACTAAAATAACTGAAACTCGTGAAGTATTCGCGTTACATCTCTGTAGGCAGAATCGTGTCAGGTGCTGTCCAGCAAACGTTCCAGAAAGAACCACCGTAGTTCGCTGGTATGCTAAAATCATCATCATCATCCGACGCCCAGCGTAATGAAGACAAAGACATTTGTGAGGAACATCGTTTGAACTGTAAAATGCTGACACAGAATATGTTTTGGTATTTCAGCAATAACATTCGTTATTCTGAAGTTTATCACTTTCCCAGGTGATACTAATATGAGGATAAGATCCTATAATTGTTTCTAATGTGCAAGAGAGCGTCATTGGGTTAATTAAACAAAAAAACAAACACACACACACACACACACACACAAAACGGAGGGGAATGAGAGTCTAGACCGCTGGCCGGAGTGGCCGAGCAGTTTAGGCGCTACAGTCTGGAACCGTGCGACCCCTACGGTCGCACGTTCGAATCCTGCCTCGGGCATGGATGTGTGTGATGTCCTTAGGTTAGTTAGGTTTAAGTAGTTCTAAGTTCTAGGGGACTGATGACCTCAGAAGTTAAGTCCCATAGTGCTCAGAGCCATTTGAACCATTTTTGAGAGCCTAGACCAATCCATATACCTAAAGCAGTAGCCTTTTCAATAGCTGCAGGGGCAACAGTCTGGATCAGTGATCGTCAAACATTTTTGTCAGGAGCCAATACTGACATTCTGGAGCGCCGCCTCGGACTACGTATGTACCGATGTTGTTATTAACTGGTATCCTACTGAAGTTAGTATACGAGGACGTACCCGAACGAAAGCGAACTTAATTTTTTTTTAAACTTATTTATTGACATTTTAATCACAAACCTCCAATCTCCTCTCCGCTTGCATTAACACACTTGTCTAATCTTTTATTCCATTTTTCAAAATATTGTTTAAATTCATCTTTTATTATGCTTGACAGTGCCTCCGTCGTTTTTTTTCTTTACCTCAGTAACATCAGCAAAACGCTTTCACCTATCTTTTCATTTTAGGGAAATAAAAATAAAGTCGCATGAGGCAAGGTCAGATGACAAAGGAGGGGGGCGGGAGGGAGGGGGCGGGTTGAGGAACAGGGGTCATACCATGGTCCAGAATTGTACATACAGGCCTGTGTGAGCAGGGGCATTGTCATGATGGAAAAGTCATCCGACTGCCACAAATCAGCCCGCTTCATCGGCACACTGTTGCATTATCTTCTCAAAACTTCGAAGTAGAAAGCCTGGTTAACTGCTAGACCCTGCCCAACAGACGACTCCTCCCACATCGAAAAAACAAATCAGCATCGTCTTAATGTTTGATTTCGCCTGAGTAGCTGTCTTGAGGCGAGTCGAACTTGAAGTCTTCTTCCACGCGGCCTTGTTTCTGTTCAACAGTCAGCAGTTCGAAAAATGTGTGTGTGAATTCCTAAAGGACCAAACTGCTGCGGTCATCGGTCCCTAGACTTACACACTACTTGTACTAACTTAAACTAACTTATGCCAAGAACAACACACACACACACACACACACACACACACACACACACACACACACCCATGCCCGAGGGAGGACTCGGACCTCCGACGGGAGGGTCCGCGAGTCAGCAGTCGTAGCAAGAATTTGGCAGCCACTCTTTTCTTTCTCAGATCTTCTGTCGCAATTCTCTACACTGACCCAAGTCACTTCCTACAGCTCCACAGTTTCTGCAATGGTACGTCGTTGATCTTTGTTGATGATTGCACGAATGTTTTCAACATCGATATTTATAATTAACCAGATATCTCAATAAGTCGGAACCGAAAGATTAGTTTTAAAGCTCAGGATAATCAACACTGCGTGTGTTATTTAAAAGTATGAGGAGTTCGTTCTATACAGTAATAAAAAATTAAAGGAAATCAATCTTAATTATACATGTAAATAGAAAAATCTTAGGAAGTTATAGTACAGTATATGACAAAATATATCGCAACATAATATCGATGTTACTAATATATCGGATGGACAATATCGGTAAAAAATGTCGCGTAATTCACATCGACATATCTATACGTTGTTGTCCGATATCCTAACCCTAGCACCGTCTGCGAAACTGTTGGGCTTAAATCGCACGGTCACTGTAGTTTAAACGGTCGGTATGTGGTTGTGTTACGCCTTGTCTAACCACTGCGCCACAGCGTTTGCTCTCAACTTAGAGAGCAAGAGAGACATAGTTGACCGTCAAATATCATGCTACCAAATCATAATCATCTCCAAAGTCGAGCAGGAATTCAGAGCGGCTGAGGGAGGATACCCTCTTGTTACAACACAAAGTTGCTATCCGATATACCATGTCCGATTTCCGGCCGCTAGATCGCTGCTGTAAATGTGACGCTCGCGACCGTCCAAAAACCATGTATGTAAGGTCGGTATTACACTATCAAATTTCTTTGACAAATATCTTTGTCAAAAATCTTTGCCAAAGATATTTGATGGTGTAATAGGGAACTTTGTCAAATGTCGTCCAATATTTGATCAAATCTAGGGCCTCGCTGTAGATTTGATCAAGGAGGCACTCGTCTTCTATTCACTGCAATGTGACATGTTACCACATGGAGCGCTAGCATCGCTACAGCGTTCTGTCGTCTGTAGTGTTAAAAACATTGCCCGTAAATACAATTGGTGTGTGCCGACAACTACAAAATTAATAGAGATGTATGAAGCTGATTAGGTGCTTTACAACGTGAGGCACGCTGAATACAAAAATAGATTACGAAGATTGGAGACCTGAGCTAACCTAACCAAACTTATCCCAACCCTCTCCTGTAGCAAGGAATCGGAGTGTACAGTGAGCCTGTCTTCTGCAGATGTAGCAGTTCTAAAGTAAATATTGTGCTTTGTGATATGAGGATACACATCACTGAGCACATACAGAAATGTATGCTCATCCATTCTTAAGTAATTGATGTACGACTTGACGTCCTCCACTATAAGCTCACGTAACAAGTTTTGTTGAATGCTTTTATCGTGTAGTCATAAAGCCGACGGCTTCACCAAGGTATGTTTCCTTTTTTTCCCCCACTTCTCTTCCGCATGTGCACACAGTGCAATTGTGGTACATGCAACTGTTGCGGTTAATAACAAGTTGTTGTTGTCAGCCATCTTGAACTTTGACGAAAAATATGATGACAGTGTAATACCCCTTCTAGCGCTATGTCAAAGGTCTTTGTCAAATATATTTGACGGAATATTTGATCATATCTTTGATCAAATCTTTGACAAAGAAATTTGATAGTGTAATACCGGCCTAACCAACTTGGTACCGAAGACGGTTGCTTAAAGGTATTCTGATGGGCCATCTGTCCCATCGCCGGCGCTCACAAAAGGTCGAACCGGGCAACTACGAGCTTCACGGCATCTACCTCGCTATCTCTGCGCTTCGAGATTCAATTGTTCGCCGCAGTAAGCCATCACTGGCCAATTAAAAAAAAAAAAGAAGACGCAGAGAGGGGCTAGCAAAGGCGACGCCAGCGCCGCGCCGTGCCGTGCCGTGTGTCACAGTCGGGTAATTACACGCGTGCCGTCTGCTAATGGACGCTGGCTGTGGTTGCGGCCGCGCTGATTAATTCCGGCACAGGACTCCAGGCATGCCTGCGTCTGGACCTGTGCGTCGCCGCCCATTAGCGCAGTTGTTGAGGGCGACGCGACGTCATGTCGACGCACCGGCTGCAGTTTCACAGGAGACCGCGCACTGCAGGTGCACAGCGCCTCCTACGTGCGTGTGTGCAGTAACGTGCAACCAGCCAACTGTCCACTTTCGCTTGGTCAGCTTAAACCTCATGACACGACGCCAGTCGGAATACATTTTGCAGCTCTTTTGTGTTCTTATACGTAACTTTTTTGTGCGTGTAGCTAAAAGACGATCTTATCGAAAGTATACAGACATGCCCATAGTGGAAAAAGAGTAGAAGTACTAACATTTGTAGTAATAGAAAGCTAAGCTGCAGTAATTGTAGTAGAATTGTAAATTCAGGAACTACTGATGTAGTTAGGTAGTGGGTTAAATATTTATCACTGTAGTTTTCTGAATGAAGTATACAGACACCCTTACGTGATGCAGAACTGACCACTGTCACGAGAGGTTCACGTGCCAGTATAAAAGAAGGCTGATCAGGTTTTTAAAGGACGTTCTATACCGAAAATAAACAGACGTATTTCGGCTTTTTGCTAGACACTGCCTAGCTTTTGAAAAAAATCGAGGCCAAGGTTGATGAAAAATTGTAATTTCAATGGCATACATCGAAAAATTACCGAAAAACAAACATTTTCATTAATAAATACGAAGTGCTAATTAATAATGTTCAAGTTATTAACGTTTTTGTGCTTTCTTACTGTAGCTTTGATACCCGCCAATTTACGTGTCTAGCAGGGCGAGCTCGGCTGTTGAGCGAAAAAGGCACCTCACTGCCAAACTGCAAGTCTGTGTTCTATTCTTAGTCATGGCTTTTTCTTTATTTGATATTTTTGTCGGTGTATCTTATAACACTGTGACGATCGGAATACCTTTCTTTTATTTTTTGAGGTAAAAAAAGGGGAGTGTGGTTAATTATCAAATAAGTGCATATAACGCACGCTAGGACTTTCGTAGATGATGTTCAACCGATCTGCACTGTGAAAGTGACACCACAGACATGTGCCTCTCTTTGGCAGATGTGTGACATTACTTCTTTCTACAGGCAAAGAATATTATCGCTCAACTTCAAAATCATGCGAGATCACAGCAGAGGAGAGAATTACAAGGTAGGCCGGATGCTATCAAAATTCATGCGTTGGTCCATAAGCAGGGGTTCATACCTGTCTCTCAAGGCATGCTTTTAGATGCTTAGTACGCGAATTGGCGTCTGGTACATCTGTTTTTAGTAACGTGAATCAGACATATTTTTCTCGAACAATGTACCGGAAAAAACACAATGGGGCGAGATTTCGTTTGTGTGTTGCGCGTGGTGCGAGCAATATTTATGTTCTGCCTGTTTCACCTCACTGATTGCCAGAACGTCCACGAATAGATGATCAGTTAGGATTACGCAATAATATACTTTAGGTACATTTTTGTACTGTGTGTCACGATGAAAATAACTTTCAGTACATTATTTATACTTATTTTGTTATTAATAACGCCTTCCGACATTTCACTCCAAAAAAGTGGAATGAAAGGCATTCCGTCTATCACAATATTATGAGATACACCGAAAAAAATATAGAAGGAGGAAAAACCCACAACCAAGTTTCGAACACAGATCAGCAGTTTGATGGTGAAGTGCCTTCAATGCCGATCGGTGACCTCGCTCTATCATACACGTAGGATGACGGGTACACAAGATGACGTATGACAACACTAAAGCGTTAAAAACTCGCATATTATTAACTTAGGACCTCACATTATGTTGACGAAAAATGTCTGTTTTTAGAAAATCTTTCGCTGTGTAGCATTGGAAAAAAAAAAAAGGTTCAAATGGCTCTGAGCACTATGGGACTCAACATTTGAGGTCATCAGTCCCCTAGAACTTAGAACTACTTAAACCTAACTAACCTAAGGACATCACACACATCCATGACTGAGGCAGGATTCGAACCTGCGACCGTAGCAGTCGCGCGGTTCCGGACTGAAGCGCCTAGAACCGCTCGGTCACTGCGGCCGGCTATAGCATTGAAAATACTGTTTTCCGTCGCCAACTTCGGCCGCGATGTCTTCAAAAATCACTGAGTTGTTGAATGGCGCAGCCAGCGACAAATATATTTTTTAATGTCTTATTTTACTGCCATAAGCGGTTTCGGGTCACCATGCCTATCTCCACACAACTAACAATCTTCGTTAGATGGTATGGTTAACAGCATGTCGACTGCTCCACGCTGCACATGAATATTTCAATATTTAGTGCTACTTTATCTTTTTTTCATTAACAAAAATACACTAAATTCTTGTCTTGAAACAAAATAGTTGTGTTCACTTTCATACATTCCAGTTGATGGCAGTTCTTTTTGTTGTGGTCCATGTTGTTTTCTAGCTCGATGTATATGTTCTTAAATAGGTGGAAATGATGTTTATGTTGATCTCTATTCCAATTTTTCTGTAAAGGTTTCGGAACTCTCGGAACAAAGGTGATTTAAAACTTTTTGATGTGTGTAATTACTTATCGTGATCCCGTACGCCAATAGACAACCAAGCAGTGAACTGGATTCGGGTGAGCAATTAATCTGAAATAAACACCAACAGAGACATCATTATGTATTAAAATGTCAAATCAAAAACACCTTCAGGCGCTTGGATGCACACTGCAAACAGCCTCACATAAATTTGACATTGTTAGGCAGGAAAATGGCTGAATGAAATGATTGTATGGCATTGTTGGCCGGGAGGCCCCATGAGGGGAAGTTCGGCCGCCTGATTGCGAGTCCTTTTTAGTTGACGCCACTTCGGCGACTTGCGAGTCAATGATGATGAAATGTGGATGAAGAACACACAACACACAGTCATCACGAGGCAGAGAAAATCCCTGAACCCGCCGGGAATCGAACCCGGGAGCCCGTGCACGGGAAGCGAGAAAGCTACCGCAATGGCTGAATAACACTGTATGAATGAATACACATACAGAATTTATTGCCTTTTCCTTTAATTTGAACTTTAAAAAAATCGTCTGGTGTGGTCTAACTTAAGAGAACGCTTTCTGATTTTGTCAGATTTCGTAACTGTTAAATGCCGAAACTTCGGTCATGCGCTTGGACAAGCGTTATGGTTAAAAAGGACCTTCCTTGTCGTGTAAAGGCAAGGTAAATATTTCCGTAGATTTCAGAAAACAGCATCATAGCTGGATCTGAAAAGTTGAAAATGCAGCTGATGACGGAGGTAACTTGTAGGCTTTCTTTGTAGTCGGTTTCTCCTTGTCGAACAACGGCATTATGAAAACCGGGCCTAAGTGTTTCTGACCTCACACAGATCGTACTGTCAATCGACCAAACCGACCTGTATCTCTACTCGCCACCCATCGTACGAGTTTGTAACACAGATGATGATACAGCACGATTCTATCCTCTTCACTCCTCTACTTACCCCATTCTCGTTTCCCCGTGTGAGACGAGAACAGATTCTGCGAAGGCATCAATTTCTCTTACATTTAGTTTACCGTTATGATAAGTATTCCAGACGGGTGGAGCAGTCACAGTTTCTTGAATCGTCCTGAATTGTACCTTCCCGTTATGCAAAACGTTGTTTGAGCAGCATCTGCAACTGGACTTTCTTGGGCATCTCTGTGCAGATCTTGCCCCGAACAAACCACTCCAAGCCTACAGATCTTTTCTGAAATCATTTTCTTACATTAATCTGACTCAGTAAATTCCGGCCTCTTTTTCTTACTTCCCTTGAGCGTTTGTCTCACTTCTCGTAGGGCACGCTGACATGCAATTTGATAATTACTCTTGTTTCAGTTCTGTGCCGTATGTCCTTCCTGTTGATTTCTACAGACGAAATGTTCGGTCTCTAAAAAGTCATCTTACTCGTGGACAAAACCGACTACATTTTGGTACTGTAAAGTGACTTTAATGGAATAGATTTTTTTACTTCGGTGCATTAGGCCTGTGACATTTTATTAAAAAATGAAACAAAATAAGCTTTTTCCCAGTCCGAATAGATCGTCAGTGTTACTTATATCTACAATAAACTGCATCCAGAACAGCGATCTATTCTTCCGCTTAATCGATGTAGAATGTGAAAGTTACCCGATCGACTCCACTGATTCTCCCTCTCTGTTAAGTGCTTTTCGATTTCGAAATCATTGGTTCAGACATAGTTATTTTTCGTTGGTACCCACAGTCGCAAGAAGTATTTGCAGTCTTATGTTTTTCAGCGTTCGCCATTAAACACATGAAATAATAAAAATACACATTCAGCTAATCCTATTTGAAATTTCAGTGATTCTCTACTTCTATCACAACTTCATCTTATAGCTATCCTACATATTTCATAGTACGCCCTGCATTTTATGTCTAACCTCGGAGCCACGAAACAGTCCAGCGTTGTCACCGGAATCCTTGTTCAAAAGAAATACTCAATTCGCCAATCGTATACATACAGTAGATTTCAAAGCTTCGTCAACGGCAGTAGGCCATCACGAAAAAATCTGGAGGAAGAGTCTTCCCCTATCCCAGGTCGTATTTCGCGGATGTCTCCCAAAATGAAGCTGTCACCTGATGGAAGAGCTCAAGGAATATGCATCGCTTCTTCTGCTACCTCTCTGATAACATGTCAGGAAGGAAGGAGGGAGGGAGGGAGAGATGAAGAGAGGGGAGGTAGGGAGGGAGAGATGAAGAGAGGGGAGGTAGAAGTAGAGAGAGAGAGAGAGAGAGAGAGAGAGAGAGAGAGAGAGAGAGACTGCTGCAACAAAGGCCAGGTAGGAGATGAGGTACTCGTGGAAGTAAAGCTGTGAGGACGAGTCATGAGTCGTGCTTTGGTACCTCTACTGATAGAGCACTTACCCGCGATAGGGGAAAGTACTGCGAATCCCGGTTCGATACAGCTTTAGACTACCAGGAAATCGTATGTGGTGGTGTTCATTTGCACTCTGAATAGTGTTACATTTTTGTCTTAGCTGTAACATCGTTACAGAGCACTTAACGTATTTAACGTAGAATATGTTCTATGCATATGCAGCTTCAAGGAAAATTATACTTTGCACTGTAGGAAATACTGCGGCCAGCCACAAGTTTTTTCTGAACGATAGTTAGTTTAGTTCGTGGTCCAATATGGATTTTAAAGTAAAACAAAACTCTGTCTTGTACACTGAAGCGCCAAAAGCCATGCGTATTCTAATACAGAGATACGTAAACAGGCAGAATACGGTGCTGCAATCGGCAACGTCTATGTAAGACAACTAGTATCTGACGCAGTTGTTAAATCGGTTGCTGCTGCTACAATGGCAAGTTATCAAGATTTAACTGAGTTTGAACGTGGTGTTATAGTCGGCGCACGAGCGATCGGACACGGGATCTCCGAGATAGCGATTAAGTGGGGATTTTCCCGTACGACCATTTCACCAGTGTAAAACTCAAAATCTCCGACATCGCTCCGGCTGGAAAAAGATCCTGCAACAACGGGACCAACTACAACTGAAGAGACTCGTCCATCGTGACGGAAGTGCAACCCTTCCGTCAAATTTTTGCAGATTTCAATTCTGGGCCCTCAACAAATGACAGCGTGCGAACCATTCAACGAAACTTCATCGATATGGGCACTGGAAGGCGAGCGCGACACAAAGGTTTACGCCTCGCCTGGCCCCATCAACATCGACATGAAGCAGTTGATGACTGTAAACATGTTGCCTGGTCGGACGAGTATAGTTTCAAATTGTATCGAGCGGATGGACGTGTACAGGTATGGAGACAACCTCATGAATCAATGGACCCTGCATGTCAGCAGGGGACTGTTCAAGCTGGTGGAAGCTCTGTAGTGGTGTGGGGCGTGTGTCTGATCACCTGCATCCATTCATGTCCATAGTGCATTCCGACGGACCTCAGCATTTCCAGCAGGACAGTGCGACACCCTACACGTCCCGCCCGTAATTGCTACAGAGCGGCTCCAGGAACACTCTTCTGAGTTTACACACTTCCGCTGGCCACTGAACTTCCCAGACATGAACATTATTGAGCATATCTGGGATGCCTTGTAACGTGCTGTTGAGAAGAGATCTCCACCCCCTCGTACTCTTACGGGTTTATGGACAGTCCTCCAGGATTCATAGTGTCATTTCCTTAACACTTCGAAATATAACGGGCATTCACTTGACAGATTACGCTGGAGTACGAAGTACTTTCACTTTATTAGAGGTAGGCTACATACTCTATAAGTATGCTGTAAAAACGTTCACATGAAATTTCCTATTAAAGGTACCATCCAAATGTCGACTGTGACCATGAAAATCTCCCAACTGCTCTAGCTCCCAAGGTATTAGTAACAGGTAGAGAAAAGTAATATTTCAACCTTAATGACAAATGCCTCATTCTCGAAATCATGTGACTGAAAAATTGATTTCTGCCAATCGTAAGGAACGTGATGGATTTTTTGTTTATATTTAAAGCGTATTTTAGAACATGATTCACTCTAGGGAAGGTAGGGTTGGAATATGAGACCTGTGTTGGTCGTGTACTACAGAGCACAGCGGATGCTCCGAGACAGACAACATATTAATGAAGTACTTGCAAAATCCAGCCTAATGTAAAAATAAGTTTAAAAAGTTTAAAAATAAATAAAGCATATAGATATGACTGACAAGAACTTCTTATTTGCGTAGGATATGTCCACGTCTCGGGGAAAACAAAATGGGAGGTCGAACAGAGGGGGGGGGTCTCGTTTGTACATAGATATAAACTTTGCCCAAAAGTGACAGTCTCAGTAATTTTCTCGGATGTCAGGAAAAACTAGTGCGGAAGTACAAAAGCAGGGAAAAATAAGCATGTCATATAAAATCTAATGTATTGCTCTGAGAGATCAGATCATACTCTCATTTGCTTCTCTTCTCGAAACACCGGTACCGTACATTACAAATCAGGAGAACTCTTCCACCAAGACAACAGTAAGATGAGATATGGGTAGGAGATAAAAATGGAAGAACTGGTCGCTGGCTATTAGCAAAGAATCATCGGCAACAGCGTAAATGAAGCAGCAGATATAGCTCTATCTCATCTTTGAAGTCATTGGAGAATGAGAAACAGAATTAAAGGACCAAAATCTCTGGAATTCGACCTAACTATCAAGAACAAAAGAAGACATTAAGATGTTGTGTTTACCTTTCACTGACAATTTAGTAAAACTAGCAGACAATAAAATGGCAACAGTAATAAAAGAGATATCTGGAAGAATAGGCTGAAAAGGTTCACCTACAAATCTCTCTTGAAAATAATCTTAAATTAGATAGTGTGAATTATAATGCAACCAACTTGCAGTAGTACGTACCTATATACCAGTGAAGTCGTATGGTGACATGTAGGGTAGACCGTCTGCCCGTACTTGGAAAATAATTTCATGGAAGTGGTTGCAAATATCGATTACAATGATCAGTCAAAACATTATGACTACCCGCCAGGTTAACCGAGAGCGCTAATGCGCTGCTTCCTGGACTCGGGTAGGCGAGTCGGCCCCGGATCGAATCCGCCCGGCGGATTAACAACGAGGGCCAGTATACCGGCCTGCCTGGATGTGGTTTTTAGTCGGTTTTCCACAACCCACTAGGTGAATACCAGGCTGGTCCCCCACGTCCGTCTCAATTACACGACTCGCTGACATTTGCAACACGTTCGCACTTTTTCATGATTTGCACTAGACGCAGACAGTTGGGGTAGACTGTTCAATCCCGGGGGTTACGGGGTAGCGGCAGGAAGGGCATCCGGCCACCCCTTTACATTAACGTGCCAAATTGGATTGTAACCATGCCGACCCTGCGAAAACTATGGGACAAGGCGCACGCAAACCAGTCAAAACATTATGACTGCTGCCCACAGCTACGTTGGGTGCCGCCTGTAGGTGTTGCGGACACGTCAAACGGTAACAAAACTATGTACGTGGAGTAGACATGGACTGGTGATCACCAGGCTATGGGCTGAAAATGGGGAAATCCACTGACATAAGCGATTTCGACAAAGGGCAGATTATTATTACGTAGAACGTCTGAATGTGTATCTCGAAAACGGCGAAGGTGGTCGAATGTTCACGTGCTACTGTCAAGGGCATGAAAGAGGTAGGACAGTGAAATCACCATGAGGCGCCAAATGATCGGACGGTCACGATTCTTCACAGAACGTGGAGTTTTTTTCTGCTCTGTAAAGTACGATAGATGGTGATTTGTGGCATCTGTGTCGAAAGAGCGCAATGCTGGAACCAGGCACCGTTTATCGTAAATTGTTGAACATGGAGCTCCGCAGCAGACCATCCCTACGTGTTCACATGTTGAACCAACGATATCGTCGGTTACGATTGCACTGTGCGCGGGACCATCGGGATTCGACCGTCGATCTATGGAAAGGGGTCGGTTCTTCGGGTGAATCACATCGTTGCTACGATACTTTGATGGTCGTCTCCACTAACGCCGTCATCGAGGTGAACGGCGGCTGTAAATGTGCAGCGCGCCACGGATGCAGGCTGGTGGAACCAAAATTACGCTATGGGAGACATTCTGTTGCACTTGCATCGAACCTATGGTAATAACTGAAGATACCTTGATAGCTGCGAAGCACCTGTCTCCCTCCATGCTTGATGTCTTCTCCGACGGCGATGTCATCTTTCAGCAGTATAATTGTCCTTGCGTCGGAGCCAGATCCGTGCGACAGTGGCTTGGAGAGGACTGCAGTGAACTCACGTTGATGTCTCGGCGACCAAATTCGCCTGATGTAAATCCTACGGGACGCATCTGGGTCGCTATCGGGCGCCATCACCGCGAAAGCAGATCAGCTGTCGGGCGTTTACGCGAGTTACATGACCTGTGTGTGGACATCTAATGCCACGTACCTCCACAACGCGACCAACAAACTGTCAGATCCCTGTTTCGCGGATTCAGTAATGTATTTCGTTCTAATGACGGACAAACAAGCTATTAAGCAGGTTGTCATAATGTTTTGGCTCATCAGTGCATAAGCATTGACTGAAGTTGGTTGTGAAACCCAGTCCTTTGGGAAATGGTCTCCTACTGAAAGCATACGTTTAATAACAGAAGTTGACATCGACAACAGCCTGCCGATTTTTTCAAACTTACCAGTTGAACTACAACGTACAATTACGTGTTTCTGATTCATTAGTATGAATATTTACCACACCATAACTCAAGTACTTAAAATTAATAATGAACTGAGCAGTTACCATTTCCAAAGGGTACATAGTGACATTGATACGTATTTCATTGTTATGTAGGATGAAACATTTTTTCAGAGTGTTAAAGGGAGATAAATGCTCTTGACTGGTAAGAAGTGGACGAGCGCTAACAGAAAACAGAAAATGAAGTGTACAATGTTTCAAAAAAATGGTTCAAATGGCTCTGAGCACTATGGGACTCAATTGCTGAGGTCATAAGTCCCCTAGAACTTAGAACTACTTAAACCTAACTAACCTAAGGACAACACACACATCCATGCCCGAGCATGGGTTCGAACCTGCGACCGTAGCGGTCGCGCGGTTCCAGACTGTAGCGCCAGAACCGCTCGGCCACCAGCGGCCGGCCTACAATGTTTCATCTAGTCTTTAATAATTTCAAGGGGACCTTTCCATAACGGCACTAACCTGAGGGAAATAGTATTATAAAATAATAACTGCGAGTTCCGGCTGAAATACTGTTAGCTTGAAATGATTATCTAATGAACACTGTGTACACCCGCAAGTGCCGTTCATCAAATGTTCAAATGCGTGTGAATTCCTAAGGGACCAAACTGCTGAGGCCATCAGTCCCTAGACTTACACACTACTTAATCTGACTAATGCTATGAACAACACACACGCCCATCCCCGAGGGAGGACTCGAACCTCTGCGGGGAGGGGTCGCGCAATCCGTGACATGGCGCCTGAGACCGCGCGGCCACTCCGCGCGGCGCCGTTCATCAGAATTACTGACTATAAACCCGGCGGATCCTACCATTGATGAAATTGCAATACTATCAAGTCGCATTAAAATCGAAACAGAAAGCTGTTCGTACTAGGAATACGCTAAAAATTCATAATCTTTTCTGGTTTACTGTATGTAGATTCTTGAAATACCTATCACATAGTATTCCGTTAACTCTAGTTAAATTTTCGACCACTAATAACCACTGAAATATAGTGAGACGGACATAGGACGGACACCTTAGGTTACATGATCTACGCAAACCAACTCGAGCGCAGTGCTGCAAGTTTTTCGTTTAATACGCTGTATTTTAGTAGCTCATCACTAGCGGTAGTTTAAAAGAATTTATCTTTTGTTTTGGTAGGAGTCTCCTGAGAGCAACTGTACGAAATATTTCGTATTTAAACCTGTAATTCAGCTGTCTCAATATGTGATTCCTGAAAAATTTCTAATCTAAGAGTAACAATTCTTGTCGATTCATTACAGCGCGAACTTATATGAAAACGATTTCGCTAGTTAATTTTACTCCCACTGGATTGTTGTTGCCATTGATGTACAAATTCTACAAATTTCCAAATCGACAGTAAACAGTCTAGAACCTTGTACGTGAAGAAAGCGCTACAGTTCACACATGGCACATTCAGGTGAAGCCAAGCGCTGTCGTTCTGAATGGGTCGCTATGTATGCAGCGTTCTTTTGTTCCGCGTGCCCCGTATGTCAAGCGTAATTGCCGTTTGGAATCCGCTGTCAGTCAGTGTCCATGTAATAGCTGTGGCCAGTGATTTTGTACCTGCGTGACAATGGCGTGAACATTTTGTGTGGTTTGCAGCTTTTCGTTTAATGGCACTGCATGAATATACCGTGCTGCACTATATCCGTCAGTACAAAAGGTAAATTGCGGCCATTTGCCTCGGCTAAACGTTTGACATTAATAGGTCTCCGGAGAAGAATTACACACACGCAAGCGTTTCCCGATCAGATACGTCCCAGGAGTGTTTCAGTGAGGTATATGTGAAAATACGACACCACTCGTTGCTTAGTAATCTTGTGACAGACTGAGATATTGGGTTCCGAGAGAAACAAACCATTAAAGAAGTGGCCATTTCTGGTAGCGTTGAGCACAATGGTTTTAATACGCACAAAATGTTTTAGAAAGGAACACCAATAAAATAATACTAAAGGTCAACAACAACGGCTCTCGCAATAAAGAAGATTGTAATGCCGTCTGCGAAAAGTCACCAACAACACAAAAAGAAGCAGTGCGTGTCAGTGCGATCAGCTTCGTGATATTCTTCAGAAAGAATTATTGATTAAATGGTATATAAAAACTCCGTAAGTCGTATCTTACAGTGGTTAAACTTTTAAGGGAAAGTAGGAACAGAATTTAACGCCGTCAGACTAGGTGAAGAGAAAATACGAAAGTGGTCGACTCTAGGTACTAGGTCGTATCCGAATTGCAAATTTAAAGAGGGTGGGCGCTCAGATTCTGGGTCGTAAATGTCAAATGTGCTCTACTTCTGCTTTCCCGACTGATGCGAAATAAGAAACTATGTCTTAACGCCATGCCTGACAGTCACGGTTTCCTTGGTTGCCTTTGAAGAACCATATCATCCAGTTAGAGAGTTTGCGTTTCTCTGAGACGTACTCTAGACATACTAGCAGGAGTTAAAGCCGCGCAGTAAAACTTTAATGTCAGCCGCCCTTAGACCCCTCGCAAGTTGACTTTACCTCCACTCCGAATTTCACCGACTCTCATGAATAACTCACTACGGGAGCGACTTGAGGCAGGTTGGCACTCAATTACTAGCACGTTATTGTCCTCGCTTCTCATACAGAAGCATGTCTGGGCACTGAGTGTCAAAGTACTGAGGGCGGTTGACGTATTTGGTACAGAATTACCTCATTCCGCAGGTTACAGAGCTGCGTTACAAAATGGTTCAAATGGCTCTGAGCACTATGGGACTTAACTGCTGTGGTCATCAGTCCCCTAGCATTTAGAACTAGTTAAACCTAACTAACCTAAGGACATCACACACATCCATGCCCGAGGCAGGATTCGAACCTGCGACCGTAGCGGTCGCGCGGTTCCACACTTCAGCGCCTAGAACCTGCCGGCCACTCTGGCTGGCAGCTGTGTTACGTTACAGCAGTTATCGGTAAGAGGTACGTTGATGCTAATGAGTAATGACTTTCACAGCACGAGAGATGAACGCTCATGCATTTCAGGCTGCGACAACAACGTTTAGAGATGCAGTTCAGCTGCAGCCTTCCACCGTCAAAATCTGTATCAGCAAATACCGTAACGTTCACCGATCAGCGATCATGATTTGTCAGTTTATAAAATTTGTCAGATTATAAACGGTTACAAAGACAAACGTGTAGTAATTGATGCTGAGCGGGAACAACAGAAGCAGCGATGAAACACATTCTTGGATGAGGGATAAATATTGGTGCCTTGTTATTCTTGCCAACAGCGTGTGATCACGTGAAGTTTGCTTCTTATTGGATCCCGGGAGTCGAGCATCAATATCTGCCGTTTAAGGAAACTGCCAGCTTTACCGATTCCCTACGTGAAATTGCCAGCTTTACGAATTCCCCACGTGCATTTTCTCATGAGTGAAATCTCGTGATCTCCGTCGTATGACACACAGCACCACGTCGCCTCCCGATGACATACTGTATGCAAACTTCTTCCCATGACCGAAGAACAATCGCAGATTTATGGCAGACCCTAGTTCATCAGTAATAACTCGTATTTGACAATTGTTTCCAAGTACAGTGACGATGTTTCTTCTGCTTCCTCCCATTGCGAGCACAATGCAGTACAAGGTTGCGTGTTGACACTAAACGTACACAAGCGCTGGCAGCACTATGTTATATTTGCACGCAAGCCGCTCAACCGCCATAAAACACAATTACTGACCGATCCCCGTTCCGTCCGTTAAACATTTCGGTCTAAAACTCGAAAAATACAACATGCTACTAACGTACCCTCCCATATCTACGCCCCTCTGACTGCTGCAACAAAACTGACGCATTCGCTTCCAGGCAATTTCAAAGCGCAGATGGTATGTAGTGAGAAGTTGGAGGTATAGCGAAATGCTATAGCGGGTCGACAATAAGTATACAGGCACTTATAAAAATTGTCTGTGTTCTTAGCTAACTCAGTTATCGCTTACTGGAAAAAAATCACACTTTTGTAATCAATCCTTGCGCATCAACCACGAAGTCGTGTGTGTTGGAACTGTTGCAGCTGTAGCTGTTCTACCTGAATATTCTGACTTACCTTTGTGCAATACCTTACCAGCCGCAGAAGTGCTCATCACTAATAGTGGCACACCACACGCAGATTACCGTACCTGAAACAGAAAGATAAATTTGCGTTATTGCCAACCGCATTCGAAATTGAAGGAAGTTTCTTCGACAAATGGATGGGATTGAATGTAACACAAGCGGCTGATTCCCGTTGTGAATGAAGAAATAGCTAGTACACTACACTTTGTCCTGTAAGTGGAGCTCCCCACGTACTTATAGACAATATATGAGACCCCGCATGTAAGTGTTTTGTAAATTAATGACTGAACCGTTGACTTAAATTCCGGTTATCTTTGACGAAGAGTCGTCTGACAAGAACTCCAGCAGTATTTCGTCAGAACTGAAAAAATACCTTATACTACTGCATAAATTGGAATGTAGTTCTTAATGTAGAGAAATCTGAAGTTATGAAATTAGAAATCGAATGTATTTGGTAACCTCAAACTAGAGGATTAATTAATCAAAACTGTAGTCTGAAGCAGAAAGGGTAAGCAATTCACTGAACGTGGACGTGCTGGAAAGTAATGCCTCCAAATTTTTTATTCTGTTTTGCATATCGCTTGACGTTTTGCTTGTCACGTATGTTAGTCGGTCGTCTCTCCTGCTTCGGTAACAAAAGCTGGGACTCTCTGTCGCTAGGAGTTTACAATTGAAGAGTTCGTCCGCACGTAAAGACCTCTCTACTTCAGCATGACAAATTCAGACCACACGCGAGTGCTGCGACATTTGCAACAATCCGACGTCTGGGGTTCACTGTCATCGATTATCCTTCCTACAATTCCGACTAGTCCCATCTCCGATTTTCATCTCTTTCCAAAATTTAAAGAATAGCTTCGAGAACTTCACTTTGATAGTGATGAAGTGGTGCTAGTAGAAGCGTTAAGAAATAAACATGAGCCCTAATTTCCCGTATCTTATCTTCGTTGTCCTCACGCTCAATGTATGTTGGCGTCTGTAGAATCGCTCCGCAGTCAGCTTCAAATGACGGTTCTCTAAATTTCACCTCCAGAGATTCTCATTTGAGTTCCCGTAGCATCTCCGTAAGAGAGTTAGGAGTAACAACTCTGCCGGCCGCGGTGGTCTAGTGGTTCTAGGCGCGCAGTCCGGAACCGCGGGACTGCTACGGTCGCAGGTTCGAATCCTGCCTCGGGCATGGATGTGTGTGATGTCCTTAGGTTAGTTAGGTTTAAGTAGTTCTAAGTTCTAGGGGACTGATGACCACAGAAGTTAAGTCCCGTAGTGCTCAGAGCCATTTGAACCATTTTTCAGTAACAACTCTATTTCTGGTTTCAGTTGAGCATCTGGAAATGACTATCCAATTTACAGAGTACATGATTTCACGGAGTGACTGCAAATGACAAGTTCAAACAATGTGCTGGAACGGGATGGAATTTGGACACAATCTAGCCGAACATGGTACATCGACTTGTTCAAATCTTTCACCTGCCATAGACTCCTCTGCATTTCTTAAATAAAATCTGCTTGACGCGTACGGTAACAGCTAGTCATATAGGGGAACCTTTACGCAGAAGTGATAGGTTCTCATGGAAAGTCTCTTGTGACATAATGGAAAACGGTACGTTTTAAAGTACACTCTATTTCCAGGATACCACCATCACATTATGGAGAGAAGGGCATTTAAATACTTTTAATAACTTCTGAAATCATCACTAGGACTGTGAATGTGTAGTAATAACCACGTGCTGTGCATTAGTAGATAGTCTTTTCGTCCAGAGATAACGTTAAAGGTTGTAAATAAGCGTTGCTGAGGCTTTTGAATATCGACACGAATAAAGCTAATTTCATGTTGTAGTACATGAGTATAGATGCTGTTCACCATCTTGTCTGTATGCGAATTTACGTTTTCATATTTCCTTTTAATTTCGGTAGCGAACATTCACAAGTGTTTTTATTAGCTAGTAAGAAGCTAATAATTTAAGAGGGCATCGAGCATTCTGTGTTTAACTACACTTCATCAGATCGCATTCTGTCTGATCTGGACAGAGCCTTAAATTCTTTAGGTCCAATAGAAAACGCCCATGTATATGATCAAAAGATAAATAAAATATGTTTTTTTTTTCAAGAAAACAAGTTCAGCAAATCGAACCTGAGAAGGCACATTTTGCCAGAGAGGAACTAATGATGACATAAATTTCAGTAATGGTTCAAATGTCTGAGCACTATGCGACTTAACTTCTGAGGTCATCAGTCCCCTAGAACTTAGAGCTACTTAAGCCTAACTAACCTAAGGACATCACACACATCCATGCCCGAGGCAGGATTCTAACCTGCGACCGTAGCGGTCGCGCGGTTCCAGACTGCAGCGCCTAGAACCGCTCGGCCACTCCGGCCGGCTATTTCAGTAATGAATGATGACTGATAATGCCAGCAGTAAGTACCAAAAAGTGCTGCATTCAATAGCGCAAAGCTGTGTTGTTGTTTTACCAGTAGTGACGAAGAAACGTAATGTCATCTGAAGTTGGAGTATGAGTCTCTATAACGTGTACATTGTGACGGTCAGTGCTGTACTTCGACGTACTGCTGGAAAAATTGTTTTCGCGAGAGCACGGTTCAAATTTCCGTCTGGCCATCCAGACAGAGGTTATGAAACGTCCCCTTTTGAAAAATTATACATGACTGTGCTTAAACTGTCACACAATATTTTTTGCGCAACGCAATCTGACTTTCAATAATCCCTACAAAAGAATGGCCCTGACTAACATTAGCCTATACCTTTCATAAATCACTTACCTCACAAAAATCTTCGTTACTGGAACTACTGCAATATAGCGAGCGCCACTACTGCCAGCTAAATAAAAGATTCTAACTACTGAAGGCACTAACTACTGATAGGCATAGTTAGCAAATGAAAGATTTTGATAGAGAACAAACAATGTATTTACCTCAAGTCATAATGTATATAGCAGTTCATGACATCCAGTCTTACAAATTTCAAAACTCCGCCATCTCTCTCCCCACATCCACCACTGCTGGCGGCTCACCTCCAACTGCGCAACGCTACGCGCTGTTCACATCCAGCTGCCCAACACTACAATGGCAGACAACAATGCAAACTAGCCACAGACTGCACACAGCACAGACAGTGATTTTCATACAGAGCGCTACGTAACGTTGCCAATAAGAAAACATAAACAGCCTACTTACAAAGTGTGCCGTGGTTATCACTGCTCGCCTGAGGCAAATGCCGGGACGATACCTTTTAAAATAACACGTTAGATTTCCTTCCTCATCACTGGCCAAGGCGAGCTTGTACTGACAGTATCTAATGACATTGTACACTCCTGGAAATGGAAAAAAGAGCACATTGACACCGGTGTGTCAGACCCACCATACTTGCTCCGGACACTGCGAGAGGGCTGTACAAGCAATGATCACACGCACGGCACAGCGGACACACCAGGAACCGCGGTGTTGGCCGTCGAATGGCGCTAGCTGCGCAGCATTTGTGCACCGCCGCCGTCAGTGTCAGCCAGTTTGCCGTGGCATACGGAGCTCCATCGCAGTCTTTAACACTGGTAGCACGCCGCGACAGCGTGGACGTGAACCGTATGTGCAGTTGACGGACTTTGAGCGAGGGCGTATAGTGGGCATGCGGGAGGCCGGGTGGACGTACCGCCGAATTGCTCAACACGTGGGGCGTGAGGTCTCCACAGTACATCGATGTTGTCGCCAGTGGTCGGCGGAAGGTGCACGTGCCCGTCGACCTGGGACCGGACCGCAGCGACGCACGGATGCACGCCAAGACCGTAGGATCCTAAGCAGTGCCGTAGGGGACCGCACCGCCACTTCTCAGCAAATTAGGGACACTGTTGCTCCTGGGGTATCGGCGAGGACCATTCGCAACCGTCTCCATGAAGCTGGGCTACGGTCCCGCACACCGTTAGGCCGTCTTCCGCTCACGCCCCAACATCGTGCAGCCCGCCTCCAGTGGTGTCGCGACAGGCGTGAATGGAGGGACGAATGGAGACGTGTCGTCTTCAGCGATGAGAGGCGCTTCTGCCTTGGTGCCAATGATGGTCGTATGCGTGTTTGGCGCCGTGCAGGTGAGCGCCACAATCAGGACTGCATACGACCGAGGCACACAGGGCCAACACCCGGCATCATGGTGTGGGGAGCGATCTCCTACACTGGCCGTACACCACTGGTGATCGTCGAGGGGCCACCGAATAGTGCACGGTACATCCAAACCGTCATCGAACCCATCGTTCTACCATTCCTAGACCGGCAAGGGAACTTGCTGTTCCAACAGGACAATGCACGTCCGCATGTATCCCGTGCCACCCAACGTGCTCTAGAAGGTGTAAGTCAACTACCCTGGCCAGCCAGATCTCCGGATCTGTCCCCCTTTGAGCATGTTTGGGACTGGATGAAGCGTCGTCTCACGCGGTCTGCACGTCCAGCACGAACGCTGGTCCAACTGAGGCGCCAGGTGGAAATGGCATGGCAAGCCGTTCCACAGGACTACATCCAGCATCTCTACGATCGTCTCCATGGGAGAATAGCAGCCTGCATTGCTGCGAAAGGTGGATATACACTGTACTAGTGCCGACATTGTGCATGCTCTGTTGCCTGTGTCTATGTACCTGTGGTTCTGTCAGTGTGATCATGTGATGTATCTGACCCCAGGAATGTGTCAATAAAGTTTCCCCTTCCTGGGACAATGAATTCACGTTGTTCTTATTTCAATTTCCAGGAGTGTAGTATACGGGACGTTGAATTCCAGCCGTCTTCATTAGTAGTAAATTTTCATTTTCCGGTTTATATTGGACTGCGTTGTTCCATTATTTTCCTATGTGTCTATCGTCCGTATGATAGCTAGTAGGCGCGTGCTATTTCGTTTTCGAAAAAAGCGTCAGCGAATACAGTTTCGATACTCCTAGTCGTTGAGTAAAGGATTAAAAATTTTAATCAGGCAGAATTTCATCCCGACACATATCGTTCGTTTACATTCTGATGAAAAAATACGCACCTACACTGGTGTCCAAAATTATAGCAACAAACCGTAATTTCCGTGTCCTGTGTCTAAGTCACGATGTAATCATACCAACTTTCAACAGATGTCCGTTCGATCGTGTTCTGCACTGAAGATGGCATTCTGGTCAACGGACAACCACGCCAGCGATGGCGTCAGGGCCCCATCAAACGCGGCAATATTTTTCGGGTAGTCCCAATCCACAATCGCTGTGTACACAGTCACAAACGGTGAAATATGGCACAGAGAAGACGCCTGCCACGCTCTTTGCAGTAGAGAGGTATAGAGAGAGTGGAAACAGGACAGTCACAAACTGATGTGGCTCCATAACTTAAAGTGAATCGTCCTGCTGTGTCTCGGATATGGCGACAGTTTATAGAGACCGAAACTGTATCCCAAAGACCAGGGCAGGACCGACCACGTGTGTTATCAGAAAGAGAAGACCGTCATTTGTGAGTAAGGGGACAACAGTACCGCCTTAATACTGCAGGGCAAGTGGCATCTGACTTCGCAACATCTACTTGACGTTTTGTATCGAGGCAAACGATGTACAGAAGGCTTCGGCAGAGAGGCCTTTACTGTCGGAGACTTAATGTACGTGTACCTGCGTCTTCACAGAATGGAACGTCTAGAGTGGAGTCATCAGCATGCTGCCTGGACGATCGAACAATGGGCCAATGTTCTTTTCAAGGATGAGTCCCGAACTGGTCTGGAGAGGAGTCTGGACGGATTCGCATCGGGAGGGAACGTGGAACGCGATTTTGGGACGCAGAATTTGTGGAAAGGGACCGACATCGGTGAGGGTCCCGGATACTGTACGCAGGTATAATGCTGACCACTCCAACAGATCTTCATGAAATTGTACGGGTGAATCGATAAGGTTTAACTGTTGTCAGGTATCGTGACGAGGTCTTGAGACCTCATTTACGGTTTTTGCGGACTGCTGTGGGTCCAGACTTTTTACTGATGGACAATAATGCTCGACCTAAAAGGGCATGGGCGTTTGATGTTTTCCAAGAAGATATTGCACGTATGGCGTGGCCTGCTCGCTCTTCCCATTTGAACCCCACAGATCACGCCTGAGATGCACTTCGGAGACGGGTTGCAGCCACAAACCACTCCGCGAGACTTGCGAGCAACCCCTCAGGAAGAATTGGAGTTATTGCATCAACATGAAATTGATGACATCATATACAGCATGCCCCGTCGTTGTCAGGCCTGTATTGCTGCAAGAGGTGGTCACACCCCATACTGAGCACATCATCTGTTGACGGAATGTGTGTGTGTGTGTGCAAATTCGTTAAGATGGAAAAAACGAAGAAACGTTACGCATATTGCAGTTGCTTACGTTCTGTATTCTTTACATGGTTTCTACTTTACTGTCACGTGTTTATGCTGTTTTGTGGTAAAATAAACGCAAACTTGCAAAATTTTCGTTTGTTGCTTTATTTTGGACACAGTGTATATAGAAGAAAAGAAACAGATGTTAGAATATTGTGGTTTCGAAATGAAGAGTTGTGTATTGTGTATTAAACCTATTAAACCGATGACCTTCGTCCCGCCGTAGCCCTCAGTTGTTCACATCCCCACAACAGGCCACAGCAGTCCACCCACCCCACCGCCGCCCCACACCGAACCCAGGGTTATTGTGAGGATGTAGTCATTATTTTTTAAAGTTTTCGTTTGTTATTTAGGAGACAAACCTATTTATCTCGTAGAAACAATTGTGTCTATGTTTACGGAGCGGTGCATCAGACTCTTCTGAATAAGGCATCCTAGATCGCAAGCCATTTGTGGGTACTGTCTAGTGCTGTTGAGTAAATCCCAGAAGTTCTTGGCGTTCTTCTTTCGGGAAAACATCAAACACACGGACACAAATAAACAAAGAAATTAGGTGAGTAGTGGGACTTGCACTTATGATCCCTGTTATTTCTGGCTATATGCTATGGGAAACAATTCCCTTTCGAATGTTACGACAGTGGTAGTTTATGCTGGTCAACGGTAACCGTCACGGAAGCTGAAGAAGAAGTCTAAAAATATTCACAGCCTCAACTGATCGTTTGTTTGTAACTTAGTGCCTAAAATTTCCCACTCAATGCCACGACAACAGCCGCTTGGCTCCGTCACTCTCCGCAGCCGTATGGTCCAGATAAGCGGCCCATTTAGACCACTGGACGGCCTCCAGCTTGGGACTTTCCGAGATACGCTTTCCTGGCAGCGTTTAAAAGCGACGGAGCACTCAGCCAGCAGTTTCTGCAACAGGCGGAACGCGACCGCATTTCGATATCTGCCTTCTGCAATCGCCCAGAGAGCTCTCACACGCAGTTTCGTTACATTTTACCAAAATATATGCTTTGACCTTGCTGACTAGTCGAATTTTGCGGGTTACACGAATCCCTCTTAAAAATGTAGCAGACAAGCGTCTGTAGAGGAAGTCTATATGTTACCAACAACATTTCAAAGGCTTATAGGTACGAAAGATTTTAGATGTGTAGGATCTACACCTTCGCCTAATTTTACTATTATTGTGCCTGCAGATTTTCGCTTGATTAGAAATATTCCTTTGGCAAAGTATTCTTAGTTCGCATGTTATGGGAGTGATCGAACTTCGAAGATACTGTAGAATATTGACAAGTACAGCATCACAAAGTAAGTCACTGGTTTTCGAAATTAAATAAATACATAAAATTTTGCCTGTCGACGGTCGCCAAGATGAAGAGCACCAGCCGGTGACCACCTACAATTTACGGCTCGTAGGTACCTCATTGGAAATACAACCAAACGGAGGGCTTCGTTATTAAGATACTGACTCGGGTTTCAGAAGAAAACAGATTCAAATCCTCGTGCGGTTGTTTTGCGTTAGTTTCTGCTACGTTTTCTAAATCATTTCAGACGAATACCGGAATGGTTCGGTGAACAGTGATCAGAACTTACTTTCTCCAAATATTTCGCTGACAGAGTACGTGAAACCTCCAGCGGAACTTTGGCTACATTGAATAAGATCAGTTCCAGTCTGTAGCTGTTGATCCCGCACTTCTACAGGAAAAGAAAATGTAGAATATTCAGAGGAGAGATGCGAAATTCGTCGTTATTTTAACCGGAGCGCTATCGGCACACACACACACACACACACACACACACACACACACGTCATGACATGTAGTGTCAACGAACATTATAGAAAATGAAACTTCCTGGCAGATTTAAACTGTGTGCCGGACCGAGACTCGAGCTCGGGACTTTTGCCTTTCGCGGGCAAGTGCTCTAACCAACTGAGCTACCCAAGCACGACTCACGCCCCGTCCTCACAGCTTTACTTCTGCCAGTATCTCGTCTCCTACCTTCCAAATCTCATTCTGGATTACAGAAAATTATGAACCCAGGGTACTGAAACACTCCCTATTAAATCCACCGTTATTGATTAGTGGATTATAGCCCAACAGTTTAGTACAGTTTGACCGTGTGCAACTGATAAAGGCTAATTTGTTAATAGTTGCACGGGCGTTTTTCGTATCAAATCCAACAAAGATAATTAGGATGTCAGGTAGCAATGATCGGAACATACTTTGTTGGTAATGTTCTATATCTTTGTCTAAACAGCACGAATGAAGCAGTTACTCCCTCCATCTGACAAAGTAGTAACGGTTAACTCATCAGATATTGCCTATTTATCACTGCAATCCAAATCTTGGGTGTCCGGCGCGGTTGTCGCGTAATTACTGTGCACAAATGAACACTTAAACACATCAAACAAATCGCTCAATTAGCGCCATTTACGCATTTGCTGGAGGTCTGGCCCACGGCTTTTGGTGACGCAACAGCCGTTAAACAATTGTAAACGCGGTCGGCCGTCCTGCCGAAATCCGCCCTGCTCTCTTAGCAACCTACAACTTACTTTCTCGTGGTTTCAACACTGTCTACTCTCTCGCGCACTGGGCGTTCGACTGTCGACAGTACCTACTGCGACCTGCGTGAGGCAGAGAGATATTGTTTTGAATATCTAAGGGGCGGTTGACCGCTTACAGCACGTCAGAGCGCTGCATCACCAGTGTCTCATAGCGCTGCGAGGGTCAGCATAACCTTGTGAAACACCCGTTGTTGCTTCTTGTGACGTAGTGAGGGTAGACAGAATGAGGAATCACCCGTTTGTGCTTCAGGCTGCGGAGTACGAAGGAGAGAAGCGCATGACTACCTCCCCTCGCGCTTCAACCCTGTATTCCCCGCCTCCTCCGACACGTTACACTCTAGGACAAAATTTATTCCTAAATACAGCTCTTAGATGGGATTCATACTATTAATATTTGTCCATAATTCACTTCATTTAACAATAAACAATTTCATATCTTCATTCTGTTTTTAACAATCTGCATTTCTTCATCCCCTGTAGTCCGAGTGAAAAAAATGCACAGGATTCCCTTTTTTTGCAGAAAATTTAACGTGTATTAATTTTGTGCTGGAAAACATTTTCTCTAGAAGCTGCTTGTTTCGAGTTATTCAAGAAAAACAGATAATGTGCCCTTTAAACGCCCCCTCACACTACCAGCCCGGGAGCGGACTCCTGTCACGTCAAAAATTTGCGACAACACGGTTTTTCTCCTGTACTGTTCCTTCGTTGATTGGGCTACGAAACACAAGCTCGGATTGCGGAAGGATGGAATACGAAATAAAGCGTGTCTGTTTGAAACGAATAACAGTTAACCAGGTCAGAGCAGCCAACTGTAGTCAGTTTCGGTACATTGCTGAAGCTCACGCCCACCGTCGAAACAAACCGGCTCAGGTACGCAAATATTCTGAAATTCTGCAATACTCATACCAAATTGAACAAATCCGCAATAATTACATCGAAAGTATTTGCTAATTCCGTTTAATAATGAACCACGATACAAAGCAGAATACTTCAATAGCCTTCAGCAGTTGTATTGCAGTGTTGTGGGGAATCCTGTGTTTTTTTTTTTTTTTTTTTGCTTCTGAAGGAGAAGGACGCGGACGAACAAAATCGTAAAGATAGCATGTATTAGCGACGCTGTGCTTTAAGAAAATAATCCATCGGCGTACTTTTAAGCTCGCCATATGGCGTCAACATCTTTATTTCATATAAGTTCCACGTAACATTTTTGGAATGGATCACCATCCAGCGAGGTCCCGACGGTTCAGGTTAAAGCTTATCCGGCGCTGCGCGAATAACCTAAAAACATGTATAATTCAAAAATAGCGTGCGCTCCATTCCGAGTGGGCGTATCCCTCCAATACAGTTCAGTTTCATCTGCGTTGTATGTTGCTGGAAAGAAATGTTCTGTTCGGCTTAACTGAAGAATTTACAGCAAAAAATAGCTGCGTTCCGAGCAGTAATTTCTCTAATCCCATAGCGATGTTTGAATAGAGTCTGCTATCGCGATGCAGAGTTTCTGAGAACTGTTCACCTTTTATTATTCGTGCCTGATTCGTAACTATTTCTGCCCTACTCTAGTGTGTGCCCTTCCGGCACTTACGCTTAGTTATCAGCTTTGGTCGTAAAACAGATAAGACTTTAGTTAAGTGTGACATTGCATATGCTATAATTCCGCGAACGTTTTACTGCCTATTCGGTCTTTTCTAACTTTACAAACTTCCAGCATGCTTGAGGAACTTGGGTCAGCAACTTATATTAAGAAATAGAACGAAAGATCAGTCCAAGTTGCAAATATTTTATTTTTCATTCGATAACTAGTTTCGAGCCGAGACCCATTTTCAAATCAACATAACAAAGTCGACAATGGCATTTCCGAAGATGTCAAAAATGTGTAATGTGTTTATAACAGGCAACTGCTTTTCGATCGTTAGAACAGCACACTTGATTTAGCCTTTCGACTTCCCAGAAGGTGTGTACTGCCCGTAACTTATGTTTACACTCACTGCCAGTAACCCATTGAGATCTGGCGGTTGCTAGAAAACTACGAACAACAATACCTTCCTCCTGGTTACAGTATTCTTTCATTTCGCATCTACTTAGAGCAGGAATTGCTATGGGAACCATCCCAGAACAAAACCTAAATCATTTTAATCATTGTATTGTACAATACCCAACTGTACTACTTTATTTGTATTGAACAGTTTTCGGCCCTCAAAACCTTACGGGTCTGAAAAAGCTCCGGGATCCGAAGACAGACTGATTGTCCGAAATCGACTATCTTCAATAAAAATAAAGTAGTACAGCTGGGTGTTGTACAAAGCAACTTTTATCCTTCCTTAAAGCAGTCCAACACCACCTACACCAAGTATTTCTAAATAACTATCGTGTAATATCAGCTCTTAGCATCTGGGAAAGGTGTTGGCGTATATACAGACGGAAAATCGGACGCTAACTTGCTACAAGAATGAATTCTCCGCATTTAACTGTTGATGAAGCGGGAATACAACGGAAAATTATTTCAAGGACGCCCAGCGAAGGGACTGTGGGTAGTATATGGGTAAGGCGTATTTAAAAAAATGGTCTTTTATAAGTATAATGTTTCAGGGTTTCAATTTTTATTTTTATAGCCCCGAGCTCCGGAGGGATAACCTCATACTGGACCATCCGGCCCTAGATAACTGAGAAAGCGTCTTTATTTTTCTCATTCATTTGATGAGATTGGTTATCATTTTAAATTATGTGAGTCTGCATCAGACATGTCCCAAAACTGAGTCCTCTTGTAGTCGAATTTCAGGTAAAATCTACCTGATTTTGGTGCTGCACAGTTGGTAGCCCCGATCGGGACCCGATGTAATGCGATCGAAGAGAAGCAGGTAGAGGTAGGGGTGTGTGGGGACTTGGCCACATCCGGCAGCGCCTTCTGACGTAGAGAAAAGGGAAAGCAGGCGGCAGCGAAAGTGGGGAAGTCCCGCATCCTTGGCGCGGCCGTCCGTCCCGGAACTGCCAACCCCTCCACCATTCATGCCCGCGCACCGCCGCGCTCAATGAGTTTCGCAACCTGCTGGCATGGCTGTACACACAGGACGAGGAACGACCTCCGCGTGTTTATCAAAGGGCAGGCGGCGAAGTCGTGGCGTACCATCCGCTTTAAATGCCGAGGTGATATATGTGCCCTTTTCCGACTGAGGTAAACACGCAAAAGCTACGCTACTGCCTCCGCGGTAAATATCGAACACGTGTTGTCAGCGGCAAAGTACACCAGCCCGAATTGCCGCTGGTTATAAAATGTGAAGTATCTGTTTTTGAAGATGTTATCGTAAGTTTCTGTCTAACCAACATTCGGAAATCGCCATACATTCGGAAGTAACCGGCCACAAATTTATATTATCCTTCGATTTCTAATCGGACAGAAATGTAAATAACATCGAATATTGCAGAAATGGTTCAAATGGCTCTGGGCACTATGGGACTTAACTTCTGAGGTCATCAGTCCCCTAGAACTTAGAACTACTTAAACCTAACTAACCTAAGGACATCACACACATCCATGCCCGAGGCAGGATTCGAACCTGCGACCGTAGCGGTCGCGCGGTTCCAGACTGTAGCGCCTGGAACTGCTCGGCCATCCCGGCCGGCAATATTGCAGAACGTACTTTTATTACATTCATTAGAAAGTTCCAGAATGTGTTAAAAACTCTTAACATGAAAAGAAAAAGGGTGCAGTGGGATGTGAACTTATTCCCTTCTGTAACAGACGCCCTCATCGGCTACGCTATGGCGAAATCATGCAAGTTCCGTCTGTTGTGTTTCCGTCTGTTGTGTCAGCTATTGTACACTACTGCCCATTAAAATTGCTACACCACGAAGATGACGTGCTACAGACGCGAAATTTAACCGACAGGAAGAAGATGCTGTGATATGCAAATGATTAGCTTTTCAGAGCATTCAGTTGGCGCCTGTGGCGACATCTACAACGCGCTGACACGAGGAAAGTTTCCAACCGATTTCTCATACACATACAGCAGTTGACCGGCGTTGCCTGGTGAAACGTTGTTGTGATGCCTCGTGTAAGGAGGAGAAATGCGTACCATCACGCTTCCGACTTTGATAAAGGTCGGATTGTAGCCTAGGTTAACCGTATCGAGACTGCTGCCCGCGTTGGTCGAGACCCAATGATTGTTAGCAGAATATGGAATCGGTGGATTCAGGAGGGTAATACGGAACGCCGTGCTAGATCCCAACGGCCCCGTATCACTAGCAGTCGAGATGACAGGCATCTTATCCGCATCGCTCTAACGGATCGTGCAGCCACGTCTCGATCCCTGAGTCGACAGATGGGGACGTTTGCAAGACAACAACCATCTGCACGAACAGTTCGAGGACGTCTGCAGCAGCATGGACTATCAGCTCGGAGCCCACGGCTGCGGTTACCCTTGACCAGACAGGAGCGCCTACGATTGTGTACTCAACGACAAACCTGGGTACACGAATGGCAAAACGTCATTTTTTCGGATGAGACCGGGTTCTGTTTACAGCATCATGATGGTCGCATCCGTATTGGCGACATCGCGGTGAACGCACATTGGAAGCGTGTATTCGTCATCGCCATACTGGCGTATCACCTGGCGTGATGGTATGGGGTGCCATTGGTTACACGTCTCGGTCACCTCTTGTTCGCATGACCCGTGGTTCTATCCTTCATTCGATCCCTGCGAAACCCTACACGTCAGCAGGATAATGCACGACCGCACGTTGCATGTCCTGTACGGGCCTTTCTGGATACAGAAAATGTTCGACTGCTGCCCTGGCCAGCACATTCCTCAGATATCTCACCAACTGAAAACGTCTAGTCAATGGTGGCGGAGCAACTGGCTCGTCACAATACGCCAGCCACTACTCTTGCTGAACTGTGGTATCGTGTTGAAGCTGCACGGGCAGCTGTACCTCAAGACGCCATCCAAGCTCTGTTGGACTGAATGCCCAGGCGTATCAAGGCCATTATTACGGCCAGAGGTGGTTGTTCTGGGTACTGATTTCTCGGGATCTATGCACCCAAATTGCGTGAAAATGTAATCACATGTCAGTTGTAGTACAATGTATTTGTCCAATGAATACCCGTTTATCATCTGCATTTCTTCTTGGTGTAGCAATTTTAATGGCCAGTAATGTAGTATCTTGAGTCTTAACGTTGACGTGTCATTAACTGACATTTGGTTACAAGGATGACGTGTTTGTGGTATGTCAAAAACGCATCGTTGCCGTCTGCCGTATCGAGTCATCGGCAATACCGGGGCGTTCTAATAGTCTCTGACCCAATAGGAAGTGGTGTAATTCCGCCATTAACATACGCCTATCATACCACCACATCAACCGCATCCGCAGCCGGCCAGTCTTTGCGGGAATCGTGCTTTACTCGATTGCCCACGCCTGTTGACGTCATGTTTCTTGCACAGCGTTGTGTTTTCTTTGCAGACATAGCAGCTGGCTCAGTTTGTGGCCAAGCAACCCAAGTGGTCCCGTGGAGCGCGAATTCAAGGGCGCCAAGACAACTGAGTGCAAAAGATGTTCGACGCAAATGCCTTTGCAAGCAGTACTACATCGTCTGCAGCGCCCCTCCTGGCGTCGTGTCCATATCTGTTGGATCCTAGACAGCTGGAAAACCGTGGCCCGGTCAGATGAGTCCCGATTTCACTCGTTAAGAATTGATGGCAGGGCTCGGGTGTGGCGCAAACCCCACGAAACCATGGATCCAACTTGTCAACAAGGCACTGTGCAAGCTTGTGGTGGCTCCATATTGGTGTGGGCTGTGTTTACATGGAACGGACTGGGTCTTGATTATGTCGGGTTACTTGGAAACCATTTGCAACCATTCGTGAACTTCATGTTCCTAAACGACCATGGAATGTTTGTGGGTGACAATGAGCCACAATTGTTTGGTTTGAAGAACATTCTGGACAGTTCAAGAGAATGATTTGGCCGCCCAGATCGCCTGATATAATCGAGATATCAGTTTGTGCACAAACTCCTGCAGCGGCAACTCCTTCGAAATTATGAACGGCTACAGAGGCAGCATGTCTCAGTACTTCTGGAGGGGATTTCGAATGACTCGTCGAGTCCATGTCACGTGGAACTGCTGCATTATATTGGGGAAAAATGAGGTCCGATACGATATCAGGAGGTGTCTTATGACTTTCGTCACTTCACTCTACTTCTTCATCTTCGCAACGAACTGAAAATTCACTTTCTCTCTCAGCAACAGTATTGCGTTTTTGTTAGAGGTAACGACAAGGAGCCGGGCTTGGGTATCCTGCTCGTGGCGCTCTGCTTATAATGCGTGGGCAGACTGCGTCATGTACAGCGACCCCCACCTGTTACGTACCTGACCCGGAGTACACGGAGGCCCTCCGTTCATTGAGAAAGCAACCGGTCGGCGAGTTGCTCGCCTTGGGGTTCGTGGGCCGAGCGGAGCGTGACGTCTTGCCCGTTGGTTAACTTGCGTGAAGCCTACGTCGCGGAAAACAAGACTTGACCCTGCAGGAAGCAGCTGAGAGCGCGAAGATGCAACACACTCCGTCCGCACGTATGTTACTACTGCAGACACGGTCGTGTCATCCTGTGTTTAAGTATGGCTGCGACATTGCTGACAATGCAAGGGGCTTCCAAACGTACAGTTTAACAACGCAGTTAACCAAGAGTAGCACTGTAATCCATTACTTGCAGGACATACCTCTCGACAAGTACCTACTTACTGTGAACGCCGGCGCCAGTTTTCCAGTTTCAGGAAGGTAGGAACTAAACTCATGCTCATAAATTAAGGATAATGCTGATACATGGTGAAACAACGCTCTGGCGGGCGGTTTGCGGGTTTAAATCACCTCGGGATATGAGCATGCGGTGCATCTGACCTGCGGTCGTCGCACGGTGGCGCTGGCAGCAGTCCACATATGCGGAGGTGTGTTGGTGCATGTCAGAGTACGGTGCAGCGAGTAAGTGTGCAGACGTTTTCAGACGTGCTAATGGTGACTGTGTGTTGAAAATGGCTCAAAGAACACATATTGATGACGTTATGAGGGGTAGAACACTAATGTTTGACAAGGAGATTTCCATTAATTAACAGAGGGGTTTTCTTTAAAATATGTACCCTCTACCCCCTTACTGAAATTTCAAAAACTGTGGAGCTCCCCTCCCCTGCAAGTGAGATTTGCCACTTATTCGGGTAAAAACACGTGGAAATGTTTTTTTTTACTTTGTTTTAAACATTGATTAATAAAACAATCTTTCCCTTAGAATCATTTTAACACCTGACTAATAACACTGACGATCCTGAATAGTGTTCCGACGCAGACACAGACGGAAGAAAAGCCTCCAACAGTTTTGACGAACCCACTAATAAAAAAAAATCTGCTGCTCGCCTTTCTAATGTTTCCTTTGATTCTAGTGGGAGAAAAAATCGCAGAATATCACTATGCGGCGTTTTCTGAACCATTTTCACATGCATTTTGGAATATAATAGGAACTTACAAGAATTTGTAGCGTCACGATCTTTTTTCCCGATGCCCTCGTTCAGAACTATAAAGCGGAGCGAAGCGAACAGTGCGGTAAACATACTTTCGAGACGACCACTGTCGTTTCCTGAGCCACTGTTGTGCTGGAGATATTTATCACAGTGTGACTGTAATGAGTTTGCGAACCCCCAATGGCAAAGAAGAGCAGCTGAAGTTCAAGTTGGTTCCTACTTTCCCTACGATCAACATTATGAGATGGTTACCTCTTCACCAAATAAAGAGGCGTGCTGTATTTGCAAGCCTTGTCTCAATAAATCCAGTCCACCTTGTGCAAATTTCATTGTAAAGCAAAGTCGGTGGATTAACGATCCCAGGTAGTAATCGGAGTACTTAGGTAGCTTCGTCGTGCAGTGCAATAAATTACCAAAAGAGATTAAAGAAATTGCAAAAACACACTTATTTAAAAGGGCAGCTAAAAAGTACTTGTTTTGCAATACATTTTATACATTGAAGGATTACCTAGATAAAACAGAGTAGGAGTTTGGTAAAAAAAAGTTATACAAATAAATAATAAATATCTTTATAAAACATCAAACATTCCGCATAACACCTTCACACTATGTTGTTTTCCTTCTTTTTTCCTTTTCTAGAAAAACTTACCCCCAAGCTGTGTACCGCACATCATCTGACTCATTATAGAGGGATGCTGACTGAGTTTTTCAGGATAGCAAATGGGAAATTGAGGTACAGAAAATGGCCCAGAGATCACCAGTGTGTGCGTATGTGTGTATAGTGTGTGCAGTGACTGATAGTGAGATATGAATGAACAGTGTGGCATTACAAATAAATTATTTGTAAGGGAAGTGTTGTATACCAGGAGTACATCTAATGATTGTCTCCAACTAGAGGCCTGTAAATGTATGTGTATACAAATTAGCTTATTTTAAATTGGTCTAAACTTGTAAATACTTAGACATGTCCTATATCCTTGTAAAAAGAGACCTACGGATGGACAAAGCTGCTACTAGTAGTAGTAGTAGTAGTAGTAGTAGTAGTAGTTAGCAACGACAAACAACTTCTAAATGTTTAGGAAAGAACGTCATTTCTATCAAGGCGGAGACTATATCGATTTAAGGTTTTGAAAATAATGTATTACAGGGCAAAATAAATTTATTTCAGACGAAATGACCGGTTTCAGCCGAGCCATCCTCAGATGCAAAAACAGGCCAAAACTGCGGAAACTACGGTTCAAAATGGTTCAAATGGCTCTGAGCACTATGGGACTTAACATCTGTGGTCATCAGTCCCCTAGAACTTAGAACTACTTAAACCTAACTAACCTAAGGACATCACACACATCCATGCCCGAGGCAGGATTCGAACCTGAGACCGTAGTAGTCGCGCGGTTCCGGACTGAGCGCCTGAACCGCGAGACCACCGCGGCCGGCGGAAACTACAGTGTCAGTGGACAAAATCGGTTACTTACAAGGGAACCTCCCCATCGCACCCCCCTCAGATTTAGTTATAAGTTGGCACAGTGGATAGGCCTTGAAAAACTGAACACAGATCAATCTAAAAACAGGAAGAAGTTGTGTGGAACTATGAAAAAACCAAGCAAAATATACAAACTGAGTAGTCTATGTGCAAGATAGGCATCATCTAGGAGAGTCCGAGTTCAGGAGCGCCGTGGTCCCATAGTTAGCGTGAGCAACTGCGGAGCGAGAGGTTCTTGGTTCAAATCTTCCTTAGAGTGAAAAGTTTACTTTCTTTATTTTTGCAAAGTTATGATCTGTCCGTTCGTTCATTGACGTCTCTGTTCAGTGTAATAAGATTAGTGTCTGTGTTTCGCGGCCGGACCGCAAAACCGTGCGATTAGTAGCCGAAAGGACGTGTCTGTCCAATGGAAACCGAAAACATTTGACTGCAAGGTCATAGGTCAACCGATTCCTCCACAGGAAAACACATCTGATATATTCTATACGACACTGGTGACGCCATGTGCGTCGCATGACAGGAATATGTTGTCGACCCACCTAACTTGTACACTTGGTGAATGGGTAAAAAGATTCTTCTACCTTGCCCAATTCAGGTTTTCTTGTGGATGTGATCATCACTCCCAAAAAAGTGTGAAAACATAAGAGTTTGTCACATAAACTGCAACAAATGAATGCAACAGTTTCACAGTCGCACAGTTTTGTCTGTGCTTTGTCAAAACATGTTTTTAACATTTTCAAATTTTTCCGTGTGTAGACCGTCAAATCCTGCATATGTCCAAGCAAATCTGAACATCTCCTGGAATTTTGGAGAGCGAAGTTGATTATATGTGAGTGCCTGAACTTTGATAATTGTCTGAAAATAAAAAATTAAAATTTTCTCTCGAGGGAAGACTTGAACCAAGGACCAATCGTTCGGCAGCTGCACACGCTAACCACAGGACCACGGCGCTCATGAGTTTAAACTCACCTGTATGTTGCCTATCTTACACATGGACTACTCAGTTTGTATATTTTGCTTATTTTTTCATAGTTCCACACAACTTCTTCCTGTTTTCTCGATTGACCTGTGTTCAGTTTTTCAAGGCCTATCCACTGTACCAACTTATAGCTAATTCTGAGGGGGGTGCGATGGGGAGGTTCCCTTGTTAGAAACAGAGTGGATTGCGCCGGATAATAAGCAATTTTTTTGTTTTTAATTGTGCTGCAGCTACTGTCTGGTGACAGAAAATTGAATTTCGAATACTCGCAGATCGCATGAGCAGTTCTGTGTAACTCTAGAATCATGGGCAGAAGCGCAAGTAGCAAAGAATCTTGCCATCCAATACATTAATGGTCGCACTTGACCTATTTGTAAAACGAGTGATCTCTTATCTAAGTGTAAGTTACTTTTCTCCTCCTCCAGATAATCGCCAAAGCATCTGATCTGTACTTTCGAAAGACTTATTTCCCCTGTATTTACTGCGTCTTAACTCCTTTATTTTCCTCCCATCTCGAAGTAGCACTTGCGTCCTACGTCCTAAATTATTTGTTGGATGTATTTCTTGCCTTATAGTCGTTACCCAGCTACTCGGAAATGAAGAGGCTTGCACAGCATAGAGTAGCATGGAGAGCTGTATCAAACCAATCTCTGGACTGAAGGCCACAACAATAGTCGTTACCCTCTACAGCTCGCTTTAGTACCATGGAACTTACTTCCCGCCGTTTTAACACATGTCCTATCATCCTGTACCTTTTCCTCGAGAGTGTTTTCCATATGATCTCCTCATCCTTATCAATCCACCTAATTTTCAACACTCTTCTGTAGCACCAAATCTCAAATTCTTCGACTGTCTTTTTTTCATAGTTTCCAGTCCTTGAGTCACTACCGTATAATGTTGTGCTCAAAACGCATATTCTCAAAAATTTGTTCATTAGATTAAGGTCGATATTTGGTACCTGTGCTAATCTTCTTTTCTGACGTCCTTCATTCGTCCGTCGTGTGTTATTTTGCTGCCAAGGTAGCCTAATTCCTGCTTCGTCTACGTCGTGGTCACCAGTTTTGATATTAAGTTTATCGCCATTTTCATTTCTGCTGTTAGTCATTACTTTTGTCTTCTGTTTACTGTCAGTTCATATTGTATACTCATTAGACTGTTCATTCCATTCAACACATCCTGTAATTCTTGTTCGTGTCTACTAAGCACTTCAATGTTATTAGCGAATATGATCACTAATATCCTTTCACCTTGAATCTGAATCCCTTTCTTGAACCTTTCTTTTATGTCAGTCATTGCTTTTCTCAGAGTTTCGAACTACTTGCACCATTTTACTTCATCTAACGGTTTTTCGAGCTCAATAAATTCTACAAACGTGTCTTGATTTTTCTTAAGTCTTGTTTCCACTATCAGTGGCAACGCCAGAACTACAATTACGATCCGTTAACTTTCCTAAAGCCAAACTGATCGCAGTCTAACAGACCTTAGATTTTATGTTCCATTCTTCTATATACTACTCTTGTCAGCATCTCGGTTTCATGAGCTGTTGAGGCGATTGCAACATAGTTCTCACACTTACCCACCCTTGGTGTCTTCAGGATTGTGTGCATGATAATTTTCTGAAAGCCTGATGGTAAGTTGCTAGCCTCATAGATTATATATAAAACTGAATAGCCGTTTGGTTGCCATGTCCTCCAATGATTTCCGAAATTCAAATGGAACGTTCTCTATTACTTCCGCCTTGGCATCGTATCCAGATATACCGAAACAGCGTTCAGAAGAGCAGAAATTCACAACAGTACACCGTGGCTGTGAATGCCAGAATGTGTACAGTCGTATCACCACAGTTCACGGTAAAAATCTTCTGAGTCTTTTGTCCCCGTCATATTTCTATTCAACCTTGTTCAACAGCCGTCGATCCCTCTGCTTGGCTCTATTTCATGATACCACCGGTGTCCGTGAGTGGCTGATTTGATGCAACTCTTCACGGTAGCCTGTCCTGTTCCAGTCTTTTCGTCTAAGTAGAACTGTTGCAGCTTACACCAATCTGAACACGTTTGCTATGGTCAAGCTTTGGTCTCCCTCTACAATATCTAGCCCTATCCCTCAATAACTTCCGAGAGCGAAGTAATTACTCTTATGTTTCAGCTTTTATTACCGAACGATCCCTTCCTTTAGTCAAGTTGTAGCATAAATTTATTTTCTCCCAGCTTCATTAGTTATCTGATCCACCCACCTAATCTTCAGCATTCTTCCTTAGTGCCGCCCCTCCCCCCCTCCCCTCGTCGGAGGTTCGAGTCCTCCCTCGGGCATGGGTTTGTGTGTGTGTTGTCCTTAGTGTAAGTCAGTTTAAGTTAGATTAAGCAATGCGTAAGCTTAGGGACCAACGACCTCAGCAGTTTGGTCCCGTAAGACCTTACCACAAATTTCCAAATTTTGTCTTAGTGCCGCATTTCAAAAGCTTCTTCCCTCCTGCCCCCCTCCCCCTTGTCTGACTTGTTTATCGCCCACGTTTCACTTTCTATAATGCTGCACTCCGAAAAAATAATTTCAAAAACGAGTTCCTGAACCTAAACGTACTTTAGATAGTAACACATTTCTGTTTTCCTGAAACGTTTTCGTTGTTCATCCGTTGGGAATAACATCTAATCGCCATGAATTTACAGCGACGTTTTTTGTGCCTTTTAGTTTGTCGCTGTAATTTCTCTCTGGATTCGCTATTATGTGTTTCGAGTTTCTGAGAGCCAATAAGGATATCTATGTATTTGTGTGTGTATTTGCGAGCAGGCGTACTGTTGATCACCACGTAGAAAAATGTCATCTGACACAGGCACGAATTAAAGTTTTACGCGATTTTATCTAGCGAATTCTCCTTCATGTTTTTTTGTTACTTCTGAGTTGAACTTTTCCGACCTTGCAAACAACCATCCGAAATGTTTTTTCGTCCCTTTTATGAATGTCCGAACAACGCATCTCCATGCGTGTAGGGAGCGGGACTGTCGAATGCAAAGAAAACACAGCAATGAGAGAAAGAACGGTTTTATCAAGAACAATTTTTAACGGGCAGAGAAAGACAAACAAAGTACTTCCGTGTGCCCACATATTTCCTGTAGCGTACGTTTGCAAAACACTGGTACGAATTGTTATTATGAAATGAATTCAGTTTTCTGTGATATTTCTGCAGGACTCCGGTAATGTACAGGGTGTCCAGCAATTGGTGTCCGGGCCCTTCACGGTCTGATGAGTTACTGAATTTCAAAGCGGGAATACTCATTGTCACAAAGGTGTGCCCAGTGATCGGGAAGAAACCTGCTCCGTCCCTACAAACAAACTTCGCTTACTCTGCCAAAATGACGTTCAATATCAGTCTGTAGAAAGCCGGAACACTTACCGGATATTTAATAATCATAGCAAGTGTACCCGGTGCCATCTATCGTGGTATCTCAAAACTAATTCGTCATTCAACATAGAACTAACATGACTTGTGCAAGTCCCACCCCTAGGGCACTCACTCCTTGGGTACGCTCTTGTTCACAATGTCATACTATCCGATTGGGAGGTATGTACGTTGTGGAAAAAGTACACTGAAAAAGATTTAAGAAGTAGTACAGTAAATCCTGTTTTGGAATGTGAAACGTCTATAAACATGGCTGGGGTTCCAGAATGAGATTTTCACTCTGCAGCGGAGTGTGCGCTGATATGAAACTTCCTGGCAGATTAAAACCCTGTGCCGGACCGAGACTCGAACTCATGACCTTTGCCTTTCGCGGGCAAGTTTGGAAAGTAGGAGACGAGGTACTGCGGGAAGTAAAGCTGTGAGGACGGGCGTGAGTCGTGTTTGGGTAGCTCAGATGATGCCGGCACGGTAACTCAGCGCGTTCGGTCAGAGCTGGTTGGCCTCTGTAATAAAAAAAAAAACTGAGTGGAAGAATCAACAAACGAACTTGAACGGATGCCATGTGACGTCCGCAACGACCAAACACAACAATCAACAACGAACAAAATGAAAAAAAAAATGATGGTAGAGCACTTGCCCGCGAAGGGCAAAGGTCCCGAATTCGAGTCTCGGTCCGGCACACAGTTTTAATCTGCCACGAAGTTTCATGGTTGTGGTTCTTCAAGTTTTGCCGCCGGACAGACTACGAAAGCTGGTCTCGGGCGTGAATATGGGATACTATAGTTCAATTCTTTTATCTTGGCGGTTCGCGCATGCCTGCACAGACGCGGGAGATTGCTGCGTTGCCAGTTGCAAACGACGCATGCGCCAAGAGAAGCAGCGCCATAGTATAGTTCTCAAACTCACGTTTAGGGGGGAGCGCGCAGTTTATGAAGTAAAGCAACCACGGCCGCTGCTAGAGACGTGCTCCCCGCATTCCGCGCTGTGCGCGATTTTGTCATCACTGCACTGCTCGCCTGTGCAGACACATGGTGTTTCGACTGCTTTGACACACTTTATCATTCGATTTCACAAATACTATTTGGCCCAAAAATTTGATTTTTACACATATTCTTGACTGATACTTCCCCACATAAATGACTTAATTTTGTTTCGATGTTCAACGCAGTTATTGTGCAGCATTAGATGTAGTAAACCATTGACGAAATTTTGAAGAGTTTGCAGAGGTAAAAGTCCATAGCGTATACTTTCCCTATGGTCTATTTTAGTTGCCACTAGAAATTTCAAAAAATTACATTCATCCAAATAAAATTCATGAAGGAAGACACTTCGATATTGTTTTTAAATAAAAAAATATTAAGCACTGAATAAAGTTTGAACTCAGAACCTTTCGCTTAGCAGCCATACACTTTAACCATTACACTAACGCAGCTCATCATTCAATGTATATCCAAGAGGACTTTAAAATATCACGCAAAATACCGACAAACACTGTTGGTATGACTTTGAATTACTCACGTTTCGTCGAAGTACAATAGGAAATAAACAATTACAGCCATTCTTTACTGTGAAAAAGCGGTTAGTGAGAATGATACAAACACCTTTCCTTGCTATCACCTGAATTAGGAGGCTTATTGCTTGTTTGGTTTAATTAATGAATAGAATATGAAGCAATTGGTATAAAGAATGCTTTTTACAAACTTTCTCTAAAAGAAAGTCTGCCATCAAGACATTGCTTTTGTTCAACTGCTTTATTTATGACTGAACGTTTCTAAAACTGAAGACACTCGTCCGTGCTGTGCACTGCAGTCGAGCTCTGGCAACGTCGTTCTCTGTTCATTGGCTGACTGTTTTTTGTGACGTCAGATGCGCAGAACGAACCTAAACTCGGCCGCCGTCATAAATGACGCGCTCTTTAGTACTACTTCTGATAGCTTACGTCACGTTGGGGCCAGCTGGGTTTGCTAAAATACCTGCTGGCCTGTACTTTATTGCTCATGTAAACTGATGGAAATTTACGTCGCATTACTGAACCATGGTTGGCCTCGAAAAGCAGTACATATGATTCTGTAGTTGACCGAACATTGAGTGATCGTCACGTACTATGTGCTTGGACTTACGGGTAAACTGCACCTGACAGATAGTTATTGCCAGTTATGGACAATATTCGTCAGAACGGTAACCCTGAGTATTCAGACTGCAAGATAAAAAAAATTGCAGTATGGCTTCAATCGTCGAGTCGTTATTCTCCTGTACCGCACCATTTTTGTACTGTACCTCAATAGCGTATTTCTGGAAGGAATTTAAGGCACCGACTCAAAATTGAATATATCTTGGCCTAACGGGTATTTTTCCTCGCAGCACGAATTCTTGTCGTTCAATCACAGGCTATACCTGCAAGGGACGGGAGTGTAGTTAAAAGGATAGATAAGCGCTTATGTGGCGTGGTTTGCTGTACACGCGACGTGACAGGCAGCAGCCTCCTCCACAGTGCTCTGAGGTGTGGTCACGTACAGCCTTCGTAACTGAAGGTCGATCTCGAGCTGCGCGAAACAGCGCAGCGGCCGTAGCGATGACATGAGAGCTACTCGGAACCGGCGCCATTTACCTGGGCTGGTGTCTGGCCCCTGCTGAAAGTCATAAGAAAACCGTGCCTTCTGCAGCAAGCTGCTTCAGCAGAACCGTCGCTTTTTGCCAATACTCGAGATGACAAACATTTATCTTGCTTTTTCTTTTCCTATTCCTCATACAAACTGGCGGAAAATATCGCAACATCAAAGAGGATAGTGCGACATAAAACGAAACTTGGTAGCCGTGTTTCTACATCTGAAAGATGAGGTCTATTCAGATTTCGCACCGGTCACTAGTAGCACCACTTTGAGGACACAAATCACGTTTGCTTTAACTTTTTTACCTTCAAGATTGGACGTGGTAAGCTGACATTAGTCAAGAAATGGCTCTGAGCACTATGGGACTTAACATCTGTGGTCATCAGTCCCCTAGAACTTAGAACTACTTAAACCTAACTAACCTAAGGACATCACACACATCTATGCTCGAGGCAAGATTCGAACCTGCGACCGTAGCGGTCACGCGGTTCCAGACTGAAGCGCCTAGAACCGCACGGCCACAGTGGCCGGCACGTTAGTCAAGAATGCCATCAAGACAACAAAGACACCATTATCAATACCTCACTGAATTTGAACTAAGTCGTGAAACAGGAGAACGACAAGGTGCATGTTAGTTCTGCGGTATTACAGAAAGAAGAAGGCTCGATTTTAATGTAAGTGTTTTGAAATTTGACCGTTAGAGATTAGCGGTTGTCTTACTGCGCATGCTCGCAAAATACGAGGCGTGTTTTTTAAGTAAGTACCGTTTTGAAATTAAAAAAAGACATGCTAAGATATCTCAATAATTTTATTTTTACCTGAAAGCCTGTACTTTAATCTACTTTTATATATAATTTCCGTCAATATTGAGACACTTGTCATAACGTTGTACCAGTTTGTGAATACGCTCCTCATAGAAGTCTGCCGCCTGAATTGTTAACCACTGCATCAGCACTGTTTTGACTTCCTCATCGTCCTGAAGACGATGACCGCCCAGGTGTTTCTTCAAGTGCAAGAACACATGGTAGTCACTGGGCGCAAGATCAGGGCTGTACGGAGGATAATCTAGACTCTAGAGTTTCCCATCGAAAAGATGGGATGAGATCTTTGGTCTGATTCGCAACATGTGGACGGGCACTGTCTTGCAGCAAAACGATGCCCTTGCTCAACTTGCCACGTCTTTTGTTCTGAACTGAACGGCGCAGTTTGTGCAGTGTCGTACAATAACTTGCTGCATTGATTGTCTCATTACGAGACAGAAATTCCACTAACAATACTCCTTTTCCGTCCCAAAAAACTGTGCACATGATTTCCTGGGCAGAAATTGTTTGCTTAAACTTCAATTTTCTGGGTGAATCTGAATGCCGCCATTCCATGAACAGTTGCTTTGATTCTGGTGTGACGTAGACCACCCATGTTTCATCGCCCGTAACAATTTGGCGCACAATTTTCGGTAATTCAAGTGCTCTGTCACAATGCCATACAAAACACTACGAGAAACATCAGGAACGTGATCCTGCAAGGAGGAAATCATAAAGCGTCTGTTTTCTCTCACTTCCTGCACCAAACTTTCATTAACGACCGAAAGACGCCCACTCCGTTGTTCATCATGCACGTTTGCGCGGCCATCTTCAAATGTTCTCACCCAATTTCTTACCATTCCATCGCTCATAATGTTTTCTCCGTAAACTGCACATATCTCATGATGAATATCGATCGCTTTTAGGCCTTTGGCACTAAGAAATCTTATAACAGCCTGTACTTCACAGTCGGCGGGACTCACGATTGTCGGAGGCATCTTAAACAAACAGTACACAACGTAAACAAGGAACAATCAGACTGTAATGGCGTCAGTGCGTAGACAACAGATGTAGGTACCCAATGCGCATGCGCAGAACGCCGACCGCAGCGCTGCGGCCGCAGTGTGGCCAAACGGTACTTACTTAAAAAAAAAGCACCTCGTACCTTCAACATTTGGCTATCCGCAAACGCCGTTATGGTGTTTTTCGCTTGCACGTGTTTGAAACAACAATTTACATGTATTTAAAATCTTGCGGCAGAATAGAAATGTCACTGATTGTGATGTAAGCGCTGCTATTAGGCCTTTTAAGTGTTACAAACGTGAATGCTGCTGAAATTCATGGACAGATTAGTGAAGCGTATAAATAAAACTCTATGAGCGCTGGAATGGTTAGAAAATGGGATAGGGCATTTGAAGATAGCCACAAAAATGTGCACGAAGAGACAAGAACTAGGAGACCATGCGTTTATTACTGACGATCTCGTGTACGAAGTCGATAAAATTTTCGAGAAGATACACGTCATACGCTTTCATTATTGTCCTAGGGCCTCCCTCACGTTGCAAGACGTTCTGCACCAAACTACAAGCTTACAGTATCGGAATTTCTGCGTCACTAGGTTTCAAAACTGCTGACTAAGTTACATAACGCCGGTCGTTTTGCCAGTACAATGACTTTCCTCCAAAGATACCGTGTCGAAGGGAATATGTTTTTAAGCCAAATTCTCATTTGTAACGAAATATGGGTGGTTCACATAACATCGGAATCAGAACAGCAGTCCTTGGAATGGAGACTGTTCCAGTTAACAGTTTCCGCCATAAAAATCATGTGCAGTTTGTTTCGGGACAGGTAGGGTGTTTTGTTTGGCAAGTTTTTAGCTAAGGGTAGCACCGTCAACGCTGGCGCTTACTGTAAGACAAAGAAAACGCACCGTGCAATCCAAAACAAAAGGCGTGCCATACTCAGTATAGGGGTCGTTTTGCCTCACGACAATGCCAGTTCCCATGGCTCACCGCACTCAAGATCACATCGCGCCGTATGGCTGTGAGATTTTGATCACCCTCCGTGTATCCCTGACTTAGCACCTACTATCATTTGTTCTCGATATTAAAGCAGCAGCTTGCCAGTCAGTGGGAGGAAGGTGAAAGGTTAATAAATTCAGCTGGCAGATTTCTGTAAGGATGGGTATCAGGTGTTGGTCAAAATCACGGTAAGTGTCTTAATATACGTGGAATTTATACTGAAAGATAGATTAAGGCACAGATTTTAATGTACTCGTAAAAATTAAATTTTTATAGTATTGGTTTTGTTTTTTCTTTTATATTAAAACGGTGATTACTTTTAAATTATTGGCTCCATCTAACTCTGCGTGCCGTTTGGATCCACTAAAAAATGGCCGTCAAATTTGAGAGAAACTGTCCCGTTAAACCATACAAAGCACTGGTGTTAAAAGCCTCGGGACAATGTCGTAGCCGACCATGACTCCATAAGTGACTGATTTCTTGTTTAGAACGTTACAGCAGCATAGTTATTATTGCTCTGCCAAATCAATGGACGTGAGATAATATACGTAGTGTACCGCAACCTCGACTGAAACTACGACGTGCGGTCATCCAGGGAGTGTTTCCATCCAGATGGCACCTCCACTACTCCACGTCCACTTCCACCACATCTAACATCGACGCTTATTCTGCCCCTGACCAGGAACAGCTGATACAAGAATGGAAGGCGTATGCAGGCATCCTTGTGCTTGTGCATGTCTTCCGCTAGTAACAGTTTCTTTATACAGAATGACGATTCATTTTCTTTACTTCACTGCAATTTTTCCTTCGGTCTGTTGACTGAGTACCGTGTTCTCTCTCTTTCCTTCGGTGGAGCGGCATATCACCTATGTGTGTGTGTGGTTCCACTTAGAGCTATTTTTTTATTGAGTGGTTTTCTTAGTTCATTGATAAGCAAAAAGAAAAGAAATTAGTCATCCCAGGACGACTCTAACATCGTTTACCACTACGTTTGGCCTCACTTCGGCATTGAAGCGATTCTTCAGGTATGCCATATTCAGCTTAAGCCACACATAGTTGATAAGACACCACAAAGTTTGCAAATTTCCAGTATGCTAAGTCATTTCACCTGCTGTTCCCATGAGGTTAACACTAACTGATTTGGCAGAACGGTAGGGGTGGAACAGAGTGTGTTAATATTTGGTAAGCCAGGAGCCGTAATCGTGCTGTTCTGTGAACCAGGCCTTTGGCATCTCTGAAGGCAAGAGTCCGAAAAACCTATTCATAGAGCAGCAATTGGATAAAGGGCTAAATCTGCTCAAAGATAATGTCGGAATAAAAATTCCGGTTAATGCTCGCTGTAATCTAAATGAATAGGCACAAGTCATGGTACGAGAAACGTGCTTCGGCTGTATATTAATTTCCGGACGCCTTGTGTTTGGACAATGTCAGAACTAGCCTACGCAGAAGCCACGATGCGTTGCCTGTGAGCTATAATGACATAAAATCTGTAATGATAAAAGGAGAATAGCATAAAACTAACGTATGTGAAACAAACATGTTACTGTTTTACATCAATTACGTAGGTGATGCTTTGTACGCCACAAAGGCAACGTGCTTGAAAGTCGGTTGTTACAGACAAAGCGTTCACGCTTCATATGAATTTCTGCACTCTGTAGTTTCGTGGAAGGTCCGTGTTGATGTAACACCACGTCATATCACCCGTGAAGATTTTCTTTCAGAAAAGAATTGCCGGCGTCTTGTGTTTCAATCAAGTCGCGGCAGGTGTTCAAGCTTCGTGAATTTTTTCGGGAATCAAGGTGTGCACATGCTTTTCTGTTCTTGAAACCATTCTGGAGAATGTCTTGAAAACTTGATTTAGTGATGTTACTCCATTTTGGTAGTCGCACGTGTACTGCTGAACACCGGCTGTTCACAATTGACTGGTCGAATGCACATCTGTTGTTTACAGTTGTTTGTTTAAGTTACTGCACTGACAGCCTTGGAAGTTTTTGGGTGGATGGCGTACGCAGCGATTGGGATATCCATTCGTTTTTGTTCCATGCACTTGTTACGTCGAAATTTCTATTACCTTTTAAAGCCTAATAGATACAGAGAATCAAGACTTTTGTTGTGCCCACTTTCTAATGGTAGTTTGCTCCCCATTACGCCTTTTTTTTATTTTGTCATTCACATTTTTCGGGAATCAAGGTGTGCACATGCTTTTCTGTTCTTGAAACCATTCTGGAGAATGTCTTGAAAACTTGATTTAGTGATGTTACTCCATTTTGGTAGTCGCACGTGTACTGCTGAACACCGGCTGTTCACAATTGACTGGTCGAATGCACATCTGTTGTTTACAGTTGTTTGTTTAAGTTACTGCACTGACAGCCTTGGAAGTTTTTGGGTGGATGGCGTACGCAGCGATTGGGATATCCATTCGTTTTTGTTCCATGCACTTGTTACGTCGAAATTTCTATTACCTTTTAAAGCCTAATAGATACAGAGAATCAAGACTTTTGTTGTGCCCACTTTCTAATGGTAGTTTGCTCCCCATTACGCCTTTTTTTTATTTTGTCATTCACATTCTCCCATATTTCTAAAGTACGCATCCTTCGAGAATCTTGAAAAGTCTCTTAACACTTACTTAATTTCAAATATAAGCTGAATCACCAACTGTATCTTCACCAGGAGAGAAATAAACTGTTTAGCGGCAAGAAATAAAAATGCAATGAAAATTCGTTTGTTTAGTTAATACAGAAGTGTTTAGTAACTGAGACGAATATTACGGGGCACACTATACACTAGTATGTGAGAAGCACGTCGAGTAGAGTGAGTAATATAGCCAATTTTATTGAGAATGAGATCGTGAAAAGAAGCTGAAACCTTTAATGAATATCGTGTACGGAGGTGGACTGACAACCTTTCTTTCATGTGGCGTCCATCTCTATACCTGTAAGTCCACTGTTTACCAAGTATTATATCTATATTTACATTCTGCAGAGCGAGAGGAACACGCTTCTATATTACGTTTACTGCCGAGTGGAAAATACGTTTTCAGTGTCGGCTTCTCTCAAAGTTGCAGTGTCTGGAAACTAACATGCAAAATATTTACTCAACTCAAACGTCAACTGTCGGCGCAACACAGCACGGATCCCCAGGTATTCCTATAAAAACTGCACGAGCGTAAAATGAAGAGGTAGGCTTACGTACGCTTTCTCGTGGTTAAGGTCTGCAGTTTCGGGAAGGGATAAATATTTAGCATAATGCAAACAGATGCAACTCACGTGGAAGTAAAGTTTTATAGTTTGTTGGCTACACCCACACCATGCTGAACACGGAAACGAGAATTAGAGCACCAACTGACAGAATCACCTCACGAAACCTTTTCTAAATAGAAGTCCAAAAGTGACAAAATTGTTACTAATACGCTTCTTTCTCAAAGCAGTAACAGTCACATTTCGGAATCTTTGGCCGTAAAACCTATAGTATTGTGTGTTTATTACAGCTTATCGACCATGTAGGTGGCTATAAGTAGTGTGTACTAAGGTAACAAAAGAACTTATGTAACTGATCAACTTTTGTGTCGATAAGATTCCGTTTCCGCAGCCAAGATGGCAAACGCGCGCTTGTTCGACTCGGCTGAGATATAACCGGTTCGAATCCCTGTGATGGAAAATAATTTCATCATCATCAGTATTTGGGCAGTGAGTATAGGAGAGATGGTAGCTTTCAGAGTGTAGGAGAGATGGTAGCTTTCAGATCCTGATTACCAGTTTTTGTGGCAATCTCCTGTGTTAAACTGAAGGGGTCAGCAGTAGAAAGTGCTAACGCTCACTTTAGGGAGGATTAGTCTGATCACAGAATCTATTTTATTTTCGAATGCAGCATGTGCTGCTAACACGTTCTACCATACATACCTCTAGAAACTGCGGTCTGTTGCACAATTTGAAATAAAAAACCATCTCCCACACTGGTTGTTGCTAATCGCTGTTATTTTTGCCATTATCAGCTCATTTAGGTTCGAATGGCTCCAAGCACTATGGGACTTAACATCTGAGGTCATCAGTCCCCTACACTTTCAACTACTTAAGCCTAGCTAACCTAAGAACATTACACACATCCATGCCCGAGGCAGGATTCGAGTCTGCGACCGCAGCAGCAGCGTGGTTCCGGGCTGAGGCGCCTAGAACCGCTCGGCCACAGCGGCCGGCGCTGATTTAGGCTGTTTCCCAATTTCAAATGTATCGGCTGGTTGTGATGTAAATAAAAAGACGCTGACTTCATAATAACCAGAGTACAGAATGCTACCGTATTTTTTAGGAAATTGTGGCTGTGGTACCTAAAGAAAAAATCTTGCTATAAAATTTCTGTTGTGTTTATTACAATGAAATGAACACCCTTTGCTTACAGGCGTTGACATACGTCAACGGGGACAGATGAAAATGTGTTCCCCGACCGGGACTCGAACCCTGGTTCTCCAGCTTACATGGCAGACGCTCTATCCGTCTGAGCCACCGAGCACACAGATGATAACGCGAAGCAGGGATGTATCTCTACCACGCCTCCCACGAAACCCACATTCTCAACGTATTATCCCGCACTACATTCGTAGTGCCTCCGCCCATTATACTCTTTACTCGCGGCGCGTTGCCGATTCCTGTAAGAATTCGGGCACTGTTTGTGCATTCGCACAGAAGGAGATGGTCAAATGGCCGGTGAGCCTTAACTATATATTTACTAAGATGGTATCTGTTCTTTCGGACATGCCCGAAAGAACAGATACCATCTTAGTATATATATTCTGTTGTGTTAATGTATTTATGTCCTTGTCTACCAATTTAACAAAACATGTAACACACAGCAACTCAAAATATGCTATTGTTAGTTAGTACTTTCTTCCGCCGACCCCTTCAGTTCCAGACACCTCCACTGATCTTCATGACGTAAGGGCATGGGTCATTGCTGCTGGTGATCCGCCCCTCATATGGGGATTTTAGGCCCGACGGTAATTTTTGCGTTGCTCGACAGAGCATACTATGTGCCGGTGCAGGATTTCACCCAGTGCCCTCCCTCTCTCATTGTCATCATCTCAAAAACTAAACTCTAGTTGCTCTCATCGCAGCTGCACTTGAAACATAACGCTCTCACCACGTCAAAGAACGGTATCTTTACAATTCGGCTTCTGAACAACCCATCATGTATCTACCAGCCAACAACGAGAGATGAGTGTTTTTTTTTTTTTTCATTTGTCCCGACGAACAAAGTAACATCTGACGAAGAAACTAAAATATCCGGTATTGTTAATTCTCTTACGCCTTCTTCGTTCGATTTTTTGAATTCATTCTACGTATTGTACACAATGTCCTTACAGTTCATCAAAATTATATGTGTGACAGCCCCGTTCACGCGTCACTCCGAGTTTCGCAGCATAAACATTATGTTACACTCCGCGACATCAATTTTAATTTGAGCCCATACAAGATCTATGGTTTTGATATGGCAGTGGCGCAACTTCGTGGTGGTGGTGCTGTGATAATGAATCAATTAACAGGGTGTGCTAAAAAGTAATGCCTCTAAATTTTTTGTGTGAAAACTCTGAGTTCTTTAAATAAAACTAACGGTGTTACCATTCTAGATCTTTTTCTTTGTATCTACATATTTACTTCTCAAAATAGTCACCTCAAGGACGAACAAATTTCTCGGAACCGGAGTCCACTTTGTTTGTACTGTCACAGTAGAAAGACTGGCTTTGTTGGTTGAGCCACAACCTCACCTCTGAAACTTCCTGGCAGATTAAAACTGTGTGCCGGACCGAGACTCGAACTCGGGACCTTTGCCTATCGCGGGCAAGTGCTCTACCAACTGAGCTGCCCAAGCACGACTCACGCCCCGTCCTCACAGCTTTACTTCTGCCAGTACCTCGCCTCCTACCTTCCAAACTTTACAGAAGCCCTCCTGAGAACCTTGCAGAACTAGCACTCCTGAAAGAAAGGATATTGCGGAGACATGGCTTAGCCACAGCCTGGGGGATGTTTCCAGAAGGAGATTTTTCACTCTGCAGCGGTGTGTGCGCTAATATGAAACTCCTTGGCAGATTAAAACTGTGTGCCGGACCGAGTAAAGCTGTGAGGACTGGGCGTGAGTCGGGCTTGAGTAGCTCAGTTGGTAGAGCACTTCCCCGCGAAAGGCATAGGTCCCGAGTTCGAGTCTCGGTCCGGCACACAGTTTTAATCTGCCAGGAAGTTTCATACCAGCGCACACTCCGCTGCAGAGTGAAAATGTCATTCTGGAACCTCACCTCTGTTTGCATCGCTTCATTGCTCTCAAAGACAAGTTTTATAGGGCGTTCTTTAAGTTTTAGAAGCAGATGAAAATCGGATGGAACCAAGTCGGGACTGTATGGACGATGATCGATAAAAGTGAACTCAAGGCGTTGGATTCTTGCATACCTCTGAGCGCTTGTGCGTGGTCTGTCATGGCAGTGTGCTCCATGTGTAGACGAACATTCCGAATTCGGAACTGGATTACAGCCCGCTATTAACCACACGCAGACAGTTACGTTACACGCTAAATTTCGGATCCCTCTAGCAGCAGAGGGGTGCAAATATGTAGACATGAAGAATAATGATATACAATGTTAATATCGTTTCTTTATTTAAAAAGCTTTAAGAAGTTTCACATACAAGATTCAGAGGCATTACTTTTCAGTACGCCCCTGTATTGAGAAACAGTCACTGCAGAAAGTAATCTGTTGCGTTCGTATTACGTCTGTTCATTTAGCATGTCAGTGAGTTGTTTGTGTATTATTAGCGTCTCTAGTACATTGATTTTATAGACTGGGTGTGGTTAGTTACGATAGATTGTAAAATTTTCATTGATATCTGGAAGGCTGTGTTGGCTGTCATTAAGTTGAGATGCTATTGCAGGTTTATGATGTACTTTTGAATACTCTAACTGTAACAGAATGTTCCAGGCATCGCTTTTTTTATTTTATTTTATAAACCACCGGACAGTAAAGGGGAATCTTACGCAAACCTGATAATTCACATAAGGACAACTGGGAATTACGTAATGGTTCAAATGTTTCAAATGGCTCAGAGCACTACGGAACTTATCATCTGAGATCATCAGTCCCCAAGAACTTAGAACTACTTAAACCTAACTAACCTAAGGACATCACACACATCCATGTTCGAGGCAGGATTCGAACCGGCGACCGTAGCGGTCGCGCGGTTCCAGACTGAAGCGCCTAGAACCGCTCGGCTAACCCGGCCGGCGAACTACGTGATACGTGGGGTTTAGTCTGACCACTGACAATACTTTAAAGCATTGTATTATTTGACCGTTCAAATATGGTATGATCGTTAGTCTATTAGGAACTGAAATTAATTACTTTTTAGTCTATTATTAGATTTTTGCAATATTTAGTTTTAGCGGATAGGCTTAAATTACTCTTTAGGTCGAAGAAACCCCAAAGCGCTTGCCTTAAGTAATTATAGTGCTCTCCATCTCTAATAACCTTGAACCCTACGAGATACTATATTGCAGCTTCCTCCCTTGTGTTTCCTTCTTGGTCGGGTGTACGAAAACAAAATCGAAGCGGCAGTACTGGAAGCTTGCGGGGGAAAGTAAGGGCCAACTAGCGTCAGCTTTGAGCGCACCAGTCGCTTTGTTAAAGACGCCCGCTCTGGCAAACGGTCTGCGAAAGCAAAGCAAAGCAAAATGTATATCGCAAGCCGAGTTGAGCTGCCTGGGTCAGGGTTTTCGCTCTGATACCGCCAACCACCCAGGAGTCGATAGGAGATATAGTGGGATAACGGGAGCAGCCGCGTCATATGCTCCACCGCTGCTTCGCCTCGTGCAAGCATCCAGTCATGGACAAATCGCAACAACAGCCGTTTGTAACACGGCGGGTGCAGTCGACCTACTAACACGCCGATATACAGCAGCCTTCCATCTGACAACTTGATCACCAGAACGGAGTGTGTCAGGCAAGTGACTCAGTATTTCGTACCGGTCTCGCAGCTGTCTTCCTCCGTAGCCAGTCACTAAGGCGGGCTAGTGGAGTAGCCGCAGCAGTTGTCTCCGCAGTTTGTGCAACCGAGGCACACGATACTATAATAAGAGTATGCTGTAACTGGAAGCATTCAGTATTTGTCTGGCCAGGGGATGAGCTGAAGACTGAAGGTGGAGGGGTGACATTTCCTAGTCATTTGACTTCGAGGCTTCTCACCTCTCCTCACTGTCTCACGTACACACATAACGGCACGAATTCCATTTAGCTTCCCGATTTAAATGTGGCCTCAATTGAATCCATGTAGGCGCCTGTTTAATGCTGTGCTGTATCTTATGGCATTAGAACTGACGGAAGGGTTCAAGACAAGAGATAGAAATCCTAATGATGGATCTGAAAATGGTTTTCGTTGAGGCATAGAACGATGGCAACAAATACACTTAACAAATCAAAGAACACTCTATGACGAAAATCCATCTGTAAACCACATACGAATGGCTAAAACAAATGTCAAGCTTCATTCAAAATTAGAATACTCATGTGACGAATTCAGTCCCAGGTCGAGAAACCATTTCCCCGACATGTTTCATGAATCTGTTTGCCATTGCACACCGACAGTAGTAAATATCATCTGCAAATACATCTTCATCTGAGACTACAGAATTTTATTGTTTTTAGTTAGGCAAGTGTAACTTCACAATCAACGGCTACTTCTTACATATAACTCACAGTTTCTAACAGTGCTTTGTCTCTAAAACCAAGATCCACATATAACTCGAATTTTTGGTCCATAAGCAAGGTCGCTCTTCGTATAGTTCCAGAAACAGAAAAACTGTAGTACATTTTCACTAAAAAAAATGAAAAAAAGACACTGAAATCTGACGGACCACAGCAGGGATTACATCACAAAAACTGTAACAGATCCGTAGTGTTTGGAAGTTCAACGACTAGTGTGCTGTCTAATAGTGCTATTCAGTAGTGGAGGAAGGCTAGTGACATTACTAAATATAACCGAACGTAATAACAAGTTTATTGTTATCAGTAACTCCATCAATTTTCAAACTGGTATCTAAAGTTTAAAACACCATCATGGGGTGGATTTATGTGAATTAATATAGCATGTATGTGATGTGTTCAACGTTGGAGTAACCCGAGGCACTCCGTAGTAGCGGACAAGAAAACACTACTTAATGCCTTTTTTTCTCTATCAGACAGTGCCACAGATTACGCCAAAGTCGTAACGCAACAAGTACAACGCCATATTCATCCACTTCGATCCACCGGATGACGACGAGTTACCTCCGAAACGCGATGGGAAAATAAGTTAACGTCTTGTTCCGTTCGATGTCAATAAAATTGAAAGCCAAACAAAATAATAAAGATCGCATTTAAAGTACAACCTACTTTAACTTTTAGTGGGAGTTGCCTGTGCGATAGTGGCTTTAAACATTTCCAAATAATTTTCAAATCACTAAAAATCAAAACTGTAACATAACTGCTGATCCACATATTAAAACTAACATACAACAATGTTGCTAGTGCAATTTTAGTCTTGGGGATGGCGATGCTGCGTACGAGATACCCAAAAAAGAGTGTGTGTGTGTGTGTGTGTGTGTGTGTGTGTGTGTGTGTGTTTCATTCTGCAGTGGAGTGTGTGCTGATATGAAAATTTCTGGCAGATTAAAACTGTATGTCGGGGCGAGCGTCGAACCCGGAGCCCCTGACTTTCTCGGGCAAGTACTGTACCATTTGCCCGCGAAAGACAACGGTCCCGAGTTCCAGTTTCGATCCTGCGCACAGTTTTAACCTGCACACATATAGGGCATGGTCCATCATCAGAATGTCTGATACAAATCTCATACAATCCTCCCAGAGTCGCCTTGTCGAAGACACTTGTGTGCTGGGTGGCAGGGTTTACGTGCCTCAACGAAGTCAAGTGCTGTACCGGAAGCAGAAAGCTACGAGCAGGGTCAACGAAGCCGGAATGAACAGAAGAGCCAGACAAAATGTGTCCAACGTAGGGAAGGGAGGGCTTTAGAGGCGCGGCGAAGCCAGCTTCCCTAAAGGAGTAAACCTGATACAAATCCTCGTACTCCAGGCTGTGGCTGGGCATAGGACTGATAACCCTGTACAATAAAAAAAGGGGATGGTGAGAACTCAACAGAAACCTCTAATACTGGAGGGGAATATACGTATCACGTCCAGAAAATGGAAAGGGATAAATGACGTGACTAAAGCAAATGGAATGTAAGCACGATGCTTCATCCTGTACAAATGAAAGAAGAAAACTGCAGTGAGAAGAATCAGAAAGGAGAGCAGACGTACGTGGCCGGCGCCAGTGAGCGCAGGCTTGTGCAACCCTAGTCATCTCCCCCCACCCACCCATGTTCTCGACTGGGCGGCCGCCGTCCGAGGCGCGCTCAGCAGGTATCGAGGTCAAGGCCGCTGTCCCCTAGACCTGCCCGGTGCCCGCATCCGGGTGTGCGGAGGCGTCTTCCTGCTCCCCTGTCGCCGCGCTGGGGCAGGCAAAGTGAAATTAACCAGCCGCCGGCCTTCGCCAAGGTCTGATCAGACGCGGTCTGGTGTGTGTGGTGTGATCCGGTATCTGGGTCGCCGCTGTTCTGTCGCAAAAGGAAGCCATTGGGGACAGGTTGCAGCTCGCTGAGGATGCGGCACACGCCTTAACGGTGTCAGCGGTCTGGACATCTTTCCGATAACTGAACCCACAGCAACGTGCCGTTGCATTTTCGGAGTGTGTGTATTCGGAGGTTAAAGTGATACTTTTTAAATCGAAACCCCAATATTAGATTTAATAATTGTAAAGGGTGGCAAATTTTACGTATAATATGAAACATTATTCAAGGTCAGGGCAAGGTTCAATGAAGGGCAAATAAGCAAATGTTTGTAGTGCTAGTAGGGGTTAACTCTAAATAGAGGAGGGATGCAGATTTTACATCTGGAATTTCGTGGGGAAATATTTTTCTTAATTTGTTGCCAATTTTGAGCTTGATGTCCTGCAATGTTAATGACAGAAACTCAATCACTTGAAAACGGTATAAAAGGCCGAAACCTGGGTCATAGATAAATAAACAACAACACAGTCAAATGGCGGTGTGTTCATTAAAAAAAAATCCAAATACAATATTAGATACTAATCGGAAGCCGCATCCCGAGGAATGAGAGGCGAAAAGATCCACTCACCGACTTGTAAACCAATGAGCTCCGTTTTATTTATGTTCTGTCGTGCAAAAGGTCATAATACGATTGGTACGTCTGATGTATTAATTCTGCCGATAACGCGTTCTTGAAAGCTTCAGGTTCAAATCTCTCATCGCTCTTTCCAAATCCGGCGTCACGTGTAGGGGTTTCCATGAAACAAAATTCAACCTTCAAATCATGTTCGATAATTATGCTTAAGATTGTCGTTATTGGTAATGAAACGTGACCCCTTACGCCTCTTCCAATTTCTATCTAACATCGTATTTTGCCGTCCTCTCCTCTATTCGGAGTTAAGCCATACCAGGACTGAGAACGTATTTCCTCATTTGACCTTCATTGAACTTCGTCATGACCTTGAATAATGTAACATTTTGTAAGTAAAATTTGCCGCCCCCATTCATGTTTTGAATAAAAAATTAGGTTCCCCATTTTAATAAAACCACTCTAACCTCCAAGCCACCCTGAAAAATTACCTTCAAGGTCACGGCCATTAGTAGCAATGCGTGGCCCTCGTTGCCACCCACAAATTTTATCCGAAACGATTTGGTGTATCCTATGTCAATCCCGAGCTACTCCCCATTATGGATTAAAATCGTCCACTCTATAGATCGTCTACGAGATATTAAAGACATATTCTGTCCTTAAAGAACATAATTTAGTGTCACTAGGGAATCTTCCATCAGAATAACGAGAAGCAAAGCAGCGAAGTCATTTCAGATCGAAATTCCGGCACACGAACAGCCAACGACGCGTCAATGGCAATCATAACACCAGAATGTAAGTGCAGCAGTGGGGCACACAAGCAACTACACTGAAGTGAAAAAAGTCATGGGATACCTCCCAATATGTCGGACCTTATTTTGCCAGACGTAATGCAACAGATCGACGCGGCATGGACTCAACAAGTCGTTCAAAGTCCCCTGCGGAAATATTGAGCCACGCTGACTCTATAGCCGTGCATGATGGCGAAAGTGCTACCATTGCAGGATTCTGTGGGGAAACTATCACATCCATTATGTCCTACAGAAGGTCGATACGATTCGTATCGGGCGTTCTAGGTGACCAAACTATTCACTCGAATTGTCCAGAATGTACTTCAAACCAATCGCGAACAACTGTGGCCCAGTAATTTGGCTCATTGTCATTCAAAAAAACCCCATCGTTGTTTGGGAACATGAAGTTCATGAATGGCTACAGATTGTATCCATGTAGCCGAATATAACAATTTAGAGTCAATGACGGGTTCAGTTGGATCAGAGAACGCAGTGAATTCCATAAGAACACAGCCCACCCCTTGTGGAACAATCACTAACTTGCACAGTGCCTTGTTGACAACTGGGCTCCACGGCTTCGTGAAGTCTGGCCACACTCGACCCCTATCATCAGCTGTTGCCAACTGCAATCGGGATTCATCTGATCAGACTACGGTTCTGGAGTCATCAAGGATCCAACCGATGCGGTCACGAGCCCAGGAGAGATGTTGCATGTGATGTTGTGCTCATAGCAAAGGCACTCGCGTCGGTCGTTTGCTGCTATAGGCCATTAACGCCAAATTACGCCGCACTGTCCTAACGGATATGTTCGTCACACGTTTCACATTGATTTCTGCGCTTATTTCACGCCGTGTTGCTCGTCTGTTAGCATTGACAACTCTACGCAAAACTCCCTTGCTTTCGGTCGTTAAGTGAAAGACTTCGGCCACTGCGTTGTCCTTGGTCAGCGGTAAAGTCTGATACCTAGTATTCTCGGCACAATCTTGGCACTGTGGAGCTCGAAATATCGAATTCCTTAACGCTCTCCGAAATGGACTGTCTCAGGCCTCTAGCTACAACTCCCAATCCGCATTCAAAGCCTGTTAATTCCGATTGTGCTACCATAATCTCATTGGAAACCTTTCCATGTGAATCACCCGATTACCAATGACAGTTCCGCCAATGCAATGCCTTTTATACCTTTCGTACGCTGAGCCGTGCTGCAAGGTCGATACCTATCGCCCGACTCCTGAGTGTCTGTGGAGCTGCGATTTGAGGCACTCTTTGGTTTGCGTAGGCAGAGCAGGCTGAGGCAGCGCGAGGGGAGATTTCTGGTGGTTGTCGTTGTAAGAGGTCGCTGGCGGTGTTTTGGCCACGAGGCGCTCGGTACGGAAGAACTCTGTTTGGACATCCAACATGTACATCTACGTATATCTATATATACAGGGTGGTCCATTGATCGTGACCGAGCCAAATCTCTCACGAAATAAGCTTCAAACGAAAAAACTACAAAGAACGAAAATTGTCTAGCTTGAAGGAGGAAACCAGACGGCGCTATGGTTGGCCCGCTGGGTGGCGCTGCCATAGGTCAAACGGTTATCAATTGCGTTTTTTTTAATAGGAACCCCCAATTTTTATTACATATTCGTGTAGTAAGAAATATGAATGTTTTAATTGGACCACTTTTTTCGCTTTGTGATAGATGGCGCTGTAATAGTCACAAACATATGGATCACAATTTTAGACGAACAGTTGGTAACAGGTAGGTTTTTTAAATTAAAATACGGAACGTAAGTATGTTTGAACATTTTATTTCGGTTGTTCCAATGTGATACATGTACCTTAGTTAACTTATCATTATTGAGAACGCATGCTGTTACAGCGTAATTACCTGTAAATAACACATTAATGCAATAAATGCTCAAAATGATGTCCGTCAACCTCAACGCATTTGGCAATACGTGTAACGACATTCCTCTCAACAGCGAGCAGTTCGCCTTCCGTAATGTTCGCACATGCATTGACAATGCGCTGACGCATGTTGTCAGGCGTTGTCGGTCGATCACGATAGCAAATATCCTTCAACTTTCCCCACAGAAAGAAATCCGGGGACGTCAGATCCGGTGAACGTGCGGGCCATGGTATGGTGCTTCGACGACCAGTCCACCTGTCATGAAATATGCTATTCAATACCGCTTCAACCGCACGCGAGCTATGTGCCGGACATCCATCATGTTGGAAGTACATCGCCATTCTGTCATGCAGTGAAACATCTTGTAGTAACATCGGTAGAACATTACGTAGGAAATCAGCATACATTGCACCATTTAGATTGTCATCGATAAAAGGTCGCCGATGTTCCACTTGTCGCAGCCATCGTGGATTTTCCGTTGCCCAATAGTGTATATTATGCCGGTTTACGTTACCGCTGTTGGTCAATGACGATACGTCGCTAAATTGAACGCGTGCAAAAAATCTGTCACCGCCCCGTAATTTCTCTTGTGCCTAGCGGCAGAACTGTACACGACGTTCAAAAGTCGTCGCCATTCAATTCCTGGTGCATAGAAATATGGGTGCGGATGCAATAAATGTTGATGTAGCATTCTCAACACCGACGTTTTTGAGATTTCCGATTCTCGCGCAATTTGTATGCTACTGATGTGCGGATTAGCAGCGACAGCAGCTAAAACATCTATTTGGGCATCATCATTTGTTGCAGGTCGTGGTTGACGTTTCACATGTGGCTGAACACTTCCTGTTTCCTTAAATAACGTAACTATCCGGCGAACGGTCCGGACACTTGGATGATGTCGTCCAGGATACCGAGCAGCATACATAGCCCACGCCCGTTGGGGATTTTGATCACAATATCCATGCATCAACACGATATCGACCTTTTCCGCAATTGGTAAACGGTCTATTTTATCACGGGTAATGTATCACGAACCAAATACCGTCCGCACTGGCGGAATGTTAACGTGATACCACGTACTTATACGTTTGTGACTATTACAGCACCATGATCACAAAGCGAAAAAAGTGGTCCAACTAAATCATTCATATTTCTTTACATACTACACGAATATGTAATAAAAAAAATGGGGGTTCCTATTTCATAAAAAGCAGCTGATATCCATTTGACCTGTGGGAGCGCCATCTAGCGGGCCAACAATAGCGCCATCTGGTTTCCCCTTCCAAGCTAGACGAGTTTCGTTCTTTGTAGTTTTTTCGTTTGATGCTTATTTCGTGAGATATTTGGCCCGGTCACTTTCAATGGACCACCCTGTTTACTCCGCTAGCCACCAAGCGGCGTGTGGCGGAGGGCACAATTAGCGCCAAAGTTATATTTCCCCGCCTCTGTTCCATTCGCGGATCGCGCGAGGGATAAACGACTGAACGCCTCAGTACGAGCTCTAATTTCCCTTATCTTTGAATGGTGATCATTGCGCGATTTGAAAGTTGATGGTAATAATATATGCTCTACATCCTCGGCGAAGATCGGATTTCGGAATTTAGTGAGCAGCCCCTTCCGTTTAGCGCGTCGTCTATCTGCAAGTGTGTCCCACTTCAAACTTTCAATGAGATCTGTAACGCTCTCGACCAGTCACGAATCTTGGCGCTCTTTTTTGGACCTTTTCAACCTGTTGAATCATACCCAACTGGTAAGGAGAAACAGCGTAAACACGCCAAGGAGGACGTTCCTGCACCTGGGGACGCGTCGCGACCACAAGACATGCGGCCTATGGCAATTTCTGTTTTACAGATCTCGCTGGTTTATCCGTAGGACGAAGTCTTGCTGCTCCTGGACGTATTAAGAAGGGGTAAGCGCCTTAATTATCCTCGTATATTGGTGGGTTTCCTCTGATCCGGGTATTGGAATGCTATTCGGCAGCTAGCCCGTTTGCCCTGTTGTGGTGCATCACTTTCTCCTTTGTTTCGACAGTGACCATGTTGTTAATTTAGTGTTCCTTTGACGTGTTCGTATCGATCTAGCAACGCTGTGCCCCGCCTCCCTCTTAGGACGTAATTTGTTTTCGCTTTTGGCTTCTATTGCCAAATAGTTTGTTTTATTGTGGTCTCCTGTTCATTGGGCTTTTTATGTTGTCGTGTTTGGGCTAAGTGTACCCGCTGTAAATTTTTTTGAAGCATGTTAAGCTATTTGAGTCACGTTCTGCCATTTCATGTTTGTATTTGATAAAAGTTTCAACTTCTCTTGAGGGTTCAAATGGTTCTAAGCACTATGGAACTTAACATCTGAGGTCATCAGTCCCCTAGACGTAGAACTACCTAAACCTAACTACCCTAAGAACAACACACACATCCATGCCCGATGCAGGATTCGAACCTGCGACCTTAGCAGCAACACGGTTCCGAACTGAAGCGCCTAGAACCGCTCGGCCACGTCGTTCTCTTGAGGGCCTTTTTTTTCTTAATTATGTTTAAAATGGTGGTTATAACACGCGTTTTGATGTGTTATAGAGCTTGATTACAATCTAGTCCCTCACGTCAGCCTTGCCCTGTGTCTGTGCGGATTTTGAGCGTGCCTGGTTTCGTTGACTTCTCGGCTGGAAGACTTGACTGGTCTTAGGGCAGGTTGTTGGTGATCGCGCCTTGTACTGCTAGAGAGAAAGTGTATGGCGTATGTCGTAGAGGACGTTCTCAGAATGAAACTTTCTCTCTTTCTCAGGATAAGATCCGGGATCATCAGTCCGCTGTGTGCTTATTTTTATCTGCAAGAAGTTTCATTAAACTGAAGAGACGGTGATAAACTGTACATACCGGAGACCATTTACTGACTTATCTACGTAATTTTTGCAGATCGCACGCAGACGGAGGTCATATTCGAAAATTTTGCGTCACACAACATTCGCACGCCGTGTTTCAGCCTACTTCCTATTGTTTCATCAACGATAAATTTATTTGTAAATTGAAGGTGGAGGGGAGAAAGGAAAGGAATGAGAAGTGAAGGGGTAGATGTTACTGATCTCAGCTGCATCGGGACATTACACGGAATCAGAGGCGACGAAGGAAAATGTGCACCGCACCGGGATTCGAACCCGGGATCTCCTACTTACTAGACAGGCGTGTTAAACACTGCGCCATTCGTGACACAATGTTATCGCAACTGGTCGAGCTATGTCGGCACGCCCCACACCCGCCCACCATTCCACCGAGCGCCACATATCCGCAGTCCCTGTCCATAAAGACCGATAACTGTGGAACTCATAAATACCTAGGGAGTACAATTAATAAAGATGGAACGTGTGAAGATGACTTTAGAAACATATTGCGCTAAGGAAGGAGAGCAGTATCAAAACTGGGCCGGCCGTGGTGGCCGAGCGGTTCTAGGCGCTACAGTCTGGAACCGCGCGACGGTTCCGGTCGCAGGGTCGAATCCTGCCTCGGACATGGATGTGTGTGATGTCCTTAGGTTAGTTAGGTTTAAGTAGTTCTAAGTTCTAGGGGACTGATGACCTGAGATGTTAAGTCCCTTAGTGCTCAGAGCCATTTGAAGAAAACTGAACTCCCTTTCTTGGTTCGTAAAAGTCGAATTAAAAACCAAATTTAATGCATATGAAGCAGTTATTGTGCCAGTTACCGTCTACGGCTCGGAGAACTAGGCGATTACGGAGAAAAACCTAACCGCAAGAAGACCAAAGTCACAGAAATGGACTTTCTAAGATAAGCATCAAGGATCTCCCAATTGGATCACAGAGCACATGAGGATGTAAAGAATATAATAATGGCTGTAACAGAACGCACACAACTTTTAACGTTCCGACCCTTAACGAGAATGCGACAGGAAAGAACACCAAAAAATTTACACTAACGGAAAAAATCTCAATACCAAGAAATCTAAGGTCATCAGTCCCCTAGAACTTAGAACTACTTAAGCCTAACTAACCTAAGGACGTCACACACATCTATGCCCGAGGCAGGATTAGAACCTCCAAACGTAAAAAACTGGTCCATTAATAATAGGCGTAACCACAAGAATGTTGAACGCAAACATTCAAACGTGCATGCATTGTATCGTGTGGGTACCGGATGTCTGTCTGTGCGATGGACTTCCACGCCTTGTGTACTTGACATGTAAATACAGGGTTAATGCTGTTTTTGGATGAAGCTGGAGTTGTCGTTCAATGATGTCCCATATGCGCTTCATTGAAGACAGATCTGATGATCGAGCAGGTCTTGGCAACATGTCGACACTCTGTCGAGCATGTTGGGTTACAACAGCGGTATGTGAGCGAGTGTTATTCTGATGGAAAACGGCCCCTTGAATGCTGTTCATGAATGGCAGCGAAACAGGTCGAATCACCAGACTGACGTACAAATTTGCAGGAACGATGCGTGTGTTAACCACGGGAGTGCTCCTGCTGTCATACGAAATCGCACTCCAGCTATACGTCCAGTGGGTCTAGGCCGCAGACAGCTGGTTGGAGGTGCTCACCTGGCCTCCTAACCGACATGGGCCAGCTCTGACACCGAGACACGAACAGATTTCTTCAGAAAACACAGCAGATCTCCACTCCGCCCTCCAATGAGCTGTCGGACGACACCTCTGAAGTCGCAAATGCGGTAATTTGGGATTAGCGAAATGCTCGCTACAGGTCCTCTGGCTCTGAGCTATCGTCGAACTAACCCGTTCTGTCACTGCGGTGCCAACTGCTATTCGAATTGCTGCTGCAGATGCAGTATGATGCTCCACAGCCTTACAATCGCGGAAGGAAGATCTGAAATCTTGTAGCCCTATTCGACCTACTTCAAACACTGTGAGCTGCTGGTAATGGCATCTTCGTCGTCTTGAAGACATTTAGACCAACATCAACTCACTACGTCAAATCTCAAAATTAACTAACGCTCATGACCGTTACAGCGCGTTTTTAAAGCAACCGTGATTTGCTTCCTCATGTTGGCGCTACTTGTCCCACTCTCATGCAGTTGGTGCGAAATCTTAAACAGACATAGCCTTGCAGGTGTAGAAACACGCCTACCAACTCTCGCTTATCTCGGACAACTTCGTCTTGTGCTGGGATTTTTTTTCCGTCAGTGTTTCTGAATACAGACAGACAAACAGAAGGCGTAGACCGCGACTTAAACGGTTTCAGAGGAAAGAAAGGAGTATGACCGATAGAACTTTGACCGTTGAAGACACACAAAATAGGCCATTACGGAGCTCCCACAATTAGCTGCATACATATAAATTATAACACTCTGACGTCTCAGAATATAAAACGCTATCGATCAATGGGCCACATGAATACGTCTAAATGATACTTTCCACTGATGGTCAATTTATTTTATTGCTTTTGTATATTCATCCAATTATGGAAATCAACCTCCTGGTCTAACCTATGACAGCTCTTACCTCACATGGTACATCAATGGAACATGGGCGTGAAGAGTTATGCCTTAGAAAGTCACAATGTGAAGATCCAGATTTCCGAACACGAAGAGCTAATGCGACACATTGTTTTTCTAGGGTTTAACTGTCGTGTTCGGTGTTTTTGTATTATAGCTCGTCTGCTACAAAAATACACTGTCTCAAGGCGTTGAGAATCAAAGAATCATCAAACGCGGTAGTTTTTCGTAAGATTTTAATAACAAAATGTCGAGAAATGGTTCGTCGGAAGTTAAAAGTGCTTCAGTATCCCAAGTGCAGAGATATGGATTGGAATAAAAACCACTTAGGAGCTATTCACGCCAATGGCTGTGTGCATCTCTACTCCTCACGTAGGAGTGGAAAGATTCATTAGAACGACTTGGAAGATACCACCTGTGTAAAAAAAGTTGTGTACAAGCGTACTCATTTCGAAATTCTCTATCAGATATATAAGTTTAATTCCTCGCAACTGTTCGAAACCTAGGTTGTCAAATCTGGAGTCTGCGACATTTTGTTCAAGATTGTTTTTAAAATTCTGTTTTCTAAATAAACACCCTTGACACCATTGAGACTCCACGCAAGTGTTCGGGATTTTCTACTCGCATCTTCAGCAGTTGACAATAAACGCAACCATTCCACGCGTGACCACATTAATTACCGTTTTTGCAATCACGACGGGTGTCGGGACGACTTTAAGCTACTTCTGCTTTGCTGCCACTTTCTCATTTTCTGATTCCCAGACAGGAGGCAAAAGGAAAGGGTGAAGTGACCTATCCACCAGTCACTCAGATCTGTCGAGACGCGCATCGCATGACACACCTTAATCTCCTCCTTTGTCTGTTTCACATGCCAGAGTTCACGGTCCCCGTATCATCCTTACCTGTAAACCGACATTACCTGTGAATAAAAAATTGCAATTCTCTGAATAACCGATTTACACCAACTTTTCCACCAAAGGAGCCGTAAGACAACATTAGTTGACAACTACAATTAACACATCAGGTATCTCTAATCTATGAAATTAAAATCTACATTCTGATGTACCAGCAGTCGCGAGTCGCATCTGGGCTCCATTTGAGAAAGAGAAAAAATATTGTGTCTTGCAAAGCTTGAACGTTTCAGGACACCTATTAAAGTGTGTGAATTATATGAAAGCTGGAGAGTATAAGAAACAGGAGCAAATATTTACTCACAAGCAATTAAGAGACGGCTGCAGTATCCACAGCGAACTGAATAGCTCGGCATGCTAAGGGAGCACCTCAATTAAGAGTGTAACGGTACTGTTGCTGAGTAGCAGTTGCTCTTCGTAACAGCATTCCACACGAGTAAACCACTTGTGTCCTTACCTGTAACTACTCGTACCTAAGGTACTTTGGCTATGCACGGCTCTGTTTAAAAAGAATGTAGTCACAGGGTTGAGCCGCGAACGTCTGCTTTCATGCCCCGCAACCAATTCGCTGCAAATAATAACGTGTAGGTGTGATCCGGCAGTCAGGTGTCTGTCCATTGGCTACATTGTAACTTCTGTAACTGATGTAGACGACAGAGAATTGTGTTGAATGATGTTTATTCAAGAAAGGACATCTCTGAGAAAGTGGTCCTACGACATTTAGCTAATATGCAGACGGAAAATACCCTTATCAAATGCAGTAAAGTTAAGTTGAGGGCTATAGGAGAACGGTAGGAAAAACTAAGTAGTCGTCAAAGATACATGAAAACAAAGTCGATTTCTTAATCACAATACACGAACATCGATGAGCTCAAAACAAGTCGGAGTTCAACACGATGTTTCACAGATTAACACTTGCGATCCAAAGAATAGTAACTAACGCTGTGTCTGTTCTCAGGTTCATAAATTAAGCGGTAAAAGTTACAGTCCTAATCTGGAGCATTTTCAGTCCCTTCAGAAGTATAAGAAGTATAAGAGTATAAGAATGATGATTCACCACCCAGAATGAATCACCTGTGTGACTGGATCACACATGTTACCACAGGAGGGGACTGATGACCTCATATGTTAAGTCCCATAGTGCTTAGAGCCATTTATTACCACAGGCAGGTCTACCTTCTTCCAGCACTCGGCACAAAGTGTCCAGAATTGCTCACTTGAGCTCACCTCTCGGAAAGTCCCACCCTCCACTTTACTTGTTTAGCATTCCGCAACTGTCTGCTTCTCCATTGGCTGAAGGCCATCTCCACCACAAATGCATCATCGTGAAGCTCTACAAACATAATTTGGTTCATCTTGACAACTTTCACACACTAAACTAATACAGTATGTTTACATAAAGATATATTATAGACGTTGTCATAATTTACAATAATTATAAATAAAGTTTTGTCCATAAATAAGCCAGTATTCTCGTGCAAATCAACATTTACATAAAGCTACTGGCAAAATAGTAAACTGTTCATTGAATAACTATACAAGCTTAACAATATTTAAGGTATTCATGCCGTATTCATTAAATGTGTAATTGTGAAGAATATGATGTTCTGACAAACATTTGTGTAATGAAAAAGATGTAAAAACGGGTAAATCAGTAAATCAAATAGATACAGTTACACAGCTTTCAAAGATGATGACTATAGTGCAATGCTATCATCTGAGATATCGTATACTGAAATCACATGAAGCGTTTAAAAATTATTAATTCAAAGGTTCATAGCGTAAATATTTATTCACTGTGAAACATCAATCTTTGTAGTTGTATAGATATTGAAATATTGACTTCCGAAATTTTTCCAGCGTATTTCTTCTTCCAGTAATTTCCGGTTTTGCAGCCGGATCCCATCAACATTCTGCCACGGTATTTTGGCCCAGAGACGTCCGACCATCCTCAAATGAGTAGACGAAGTACTGAACAGACCTGATGCAGTCATGGTATTTATAACGAATTCCGCGCGTGCGAATCGTACTGGAGGTTTACAGCGCATGCATTAGGCGATGACATGGGCGAGGCAGCCATCAGTGGTGAAGTAAGAACAATCTAATCGCTGAGTATCTACTGAGCCTGTCAGTTCCGTTTTAATTACTGGATTCCAATTTTTATCCAGCTGAAAGCCGTTATCACGATTCATTCTCTTTAAAAACCTTCAGATGGACTGATTCTTCATGAAAGCTATCAGCATCCGATACAACATGTGCCTGATGAATTAAAGTACTAAGAACACCGGCGGTTTGTGCGGGGTGATGGCAGCTGGACGCCTGAAGATATAGATCTGTATGTGTTGGTTTTCTGTACACCGAATGTCCTAAAGACCCATCATTCTTATAGCATACTAACACGTCTAGAAAGGGTAATATTCAGCTTTTCTCAATACCAGTAACTCGCCTGCATATCGTAAAGTTGCAAGAGCAAACCGACGCCACCAGACTCAAATGATGTAAGTAACATAATTCAGATGTTTAATCACTTGAGATTTATTTTATTTCGAGCAAGAAAAAATCGCTTTCCGATACAAAACTTTATTACACCAGTGTGGATAAAAAATCAAGGCCTCCTGTGTCAAATAATAATAATAATGAACACTAACAGCGGAGTTACAATAGCTCATAGCACCTTTTAAACTATCAGTATCATTCCCCTTCCAAGAAACCTAAAATCTTCCATACATCCAGTAGCCAGTGTCAATGGGACTACAAATGTTACACGCGTTGAACAAATGCACCTAAGTGAGGTAGTGCTTTCTGCACTCCTCAGTGGTGAAGCTGCGTAGCTGTTGCTCTCAGTACTGAACTGGAGAGTGATAGGCAGAACCGTGATCCTTCTATCCACTTTTACAGCCTGTGACAGTTTTCAGACCCTATTACACTAATGTTGTAGCGTGTAGCACTTATTTACATTTGCAAAATGCTAGTGTGATCAAATCTAGTCCTGTTAAAGCGTTTGGAATTGCAAGAGACATCGAGCGAATTTCAATGGCTCTCACACGTTCAGTATTTACTGCGCAATACTGGGAACTGACCATTCTCCTCTTAGTGATTTTAGTAGTACGCCAAAGCTTGTGAAACAAACAAATAAGCAGTCGAATGCAGTAACGGAGAAACCACGCAGCGGCCACCCGACATCATTTGTAACAGATGCCAGTCCAGGAGACAGACGCGTTGGAGTTGACAATCAACAGCGAAACATGGGTTTTTAAAATCATGGGTCAGCAAGCGAAACCTTGCATTTTTCCAAACCCTTTTTTGATGGGCGGGTTGAAGGGTGGCGCATATGTGTACAAATGAAATGGTGAATATGTGGAACAGCAGTATTGTGTAGAGGGCGGTTCAGGTTTAATGTACTGGATGAAACTGCAGAGCTCTAAAAATACTATCGCTCGCTCAGTATATTGCGCAATATATGGTACCTTTCCTGCAGAAACTTTGGGACTTGTGGACGTTAAACAACTAATACAGCGACGCCATATGAATATGAATGCATTGGTAAGACATATGAAAGGAATTATCGGTTGAAGTGCATTCAGGGATGTGATTAATACTTATTCAATAATTAGCTGTAGAAACATTCCACGAAAGACTGGAAACACAGGGAAATAACACGGCAAGTGCTAGAATTATTTAGTGCGGAACTACGTCACAACACTAAATTTGCTTTTTTTCGGATTTACACATCACCTCCAGCATTTTGGAAAGTGAAATCCGACGAGTATGTGATCTTTTCTGTGTTTGAACCTACGTATGAAAAAACCAGTTTAGAAAAATTTCAGGGTATTACCAAACTGCCCAAAGTCGCCCATTGCTGATGACCATTCTATTGTCCGCATATACATTCTTCAAAATGTTTCAAATGGCTCTGAGCACTATGGGACTTAACAGCTGTGGTCATCAGTCCCCTAGAACTTAGAACTACTTAAACCTAACTAACCTAAGGACATCACTCACATCCATGCCAGAGGCAGGATTCGAACCTGCGACCGTAGCGGTCGCGCGGTTCCAGACTGAAACGCCTAGAACCGCTCGGCCACAACGGCCGGCTACCTTCTTCATCGATCAGGTTAAAACAGCTTTAAAATCATGGGTCAAGAAGCCAAGTTCTGAAATACTTCCACAGTTTTGAATGTACTCAGATTATCCCCCGTACTGCTGGAGCTTCAGCTGAAAGACGAGGAAGCTCACGAGTCACCTTAACGGTCCGCTGGAGACGTGCACTTGCGCAAGCTATCGCTTAGTTGCGGTGTTGCCAGGGAGAACCGTTGCATTGCGCCAGATGCTTCAGCGAGACGTGGTTGGCTCGTTAGTGAACTGTCGATGACGTTCCTATTGCCCTCTGCGCTTATAACGGGTCTATGGTTGCAGCATTTCAAATTGTCCCTGTCGTGCAGCTTCGTCATAGTGTGGGTAGCCCCAGCGACTGACATCGGGACCAGTATTCATTTGTTTGGCTGCAAAAGTTCGCTCCCGGTGTACGATGTCCATATTGCTCATTGGTGTATTAACAGCGAAAGATTAGAACTGACATATCTATAGGGCTGTTAAAAAAAATTTTGTTCTATCAGTTTATAAATGGTACAAAGGGCTCTGAATGGGACTTAACTTCTGAGGTCATCAGTCCCCTAGAACTTAGAACTACTTAAACCGAACCAACATAAGGACATCACACACACCCATGCCCGAGGCAGGATTCGAACTTGCGACCGTAGCGGTCGCGCGGTTCCAGACTGTAGCGCCTAGAACCGTTCGGTCACCCCGGCTGGCATCAGTTTATTGCACGACTGGCAATGAAGCAGTAGTTTACTTCAATTTTCTGTAACTCTGAAATAGTAATTTGCAGACATTGGTACACCTTTCATATTTCAGTAATTCCCGGTTCCAAGGAGACATTAGAAAGTAAAACTGAAACTTGAAACTAAGAACCGCCCAATACCTCTGCAGTCGAAATAATGGCCGCATATTACTGTGGAAGTGGACAGAATAAATGACAAGCACAATTGTGCATACGTATTTATAGATTCTATTAAGTGACAGACTTGTAATCCAGTTTTACGTGAAAGGTCACAGTTTCTAGAATATGACAATGGCTCTGAAATGTAGAATCAAATGACAAATTCGAGATGATAAAACTACGAAATTTTGAAGAAATATAACCAGGAAAGGCCTAGTTTAACATGAATATATTTGTTTTGAAAATTCATTATACAGACATGTCGGTAGATACCGGATTTTTAAGTAGTATTACCTGGTATTGATTGTGGGTGCAAAAATTATGTGCTTTACAAGCATTTCTGAGAAATTTAAATCTTGTGGCTAAATTACTGAAATGGTGAAGAACTACGTATATATACGAAGTAAGAGTTCTTCCCATACTATTTCAAACCAGTCCGACAGGAAGAATGAAGCTTTTTTTTTTGTCATCAGTCTACTGACTGGTTTGAGGCGGCCCGCCACGAATTCCTTTCCTGTGCTAACCTCTTCATCTCAGAGTAGCACTTGCAACCTACGTCCTCAATTATTTGCTTGACGTATTCCAATCTCTGTCTTCCTCTACGGTTTTTGCCCTCTACAGCTCCCTCTAGTACCATTGAAGTCATTCCCTCATGTCTTAGCAGATGTCCTCTCATCCTGTCCCTTCTCCTTATCAGTGTTTTCCACATATTCCTTTCCTCCCCGATTCTGCGTAGAACCTCCTCATTCCTTACCTTATCAGTCCACCTAATTTTCAACATTCGTCTATAGCACCACATCTCAAATGCTTCGATTCTCTTCTGTTCCGGTTTTCCCACAGTACATGTTTCACTACCATACAATGCTGTACTCCAGACGTACATCCTCAGAAATTTCTTCCTCAAATTAAGGCCGGTATTTGATATTAGTAGACTTCTCTTGGCCAGAAATGCCTTTTTTGCCATAGCGAGTCTGCTTTTGATGTCCTCCTTGCTCCGTCCGTCATTGGTTATTTTACTGCCTAGGTAGCAGAATTCCTGAACTTCATTGACTTCGTGATCATCAACCCTGATGTTAAGTTTCTCGCTGTTCTCATTTCTACTACTTCTCATTACCTTCGTCTTTCTCCGATTTACTCTCAAACCATACTGTGTACTCATTAGACTGTTCATTCCGTTCAGTAGATCATTTAATTCTTCTTCACTTTCACTCAGGGTAGCAATGTCATCAGCGAATCGTATCATTGATATCCTTTCACCTTGTATTTTAATTCCACTCCTGAACCTTTCTTTTATTTCCATCATTGCTTCCTCGAAGTACAGATTGAAGAGTAGGGGCGAAAGGCTACAGCCTTGTCTTACACCCTTCTTAATACGAGCACTTCGTTCTTGATCGTCCACTCTTATTATTCCCTCTTGGTTGTTGTACATATTGTATATGACCCGTCTCTCCCCATAGCTTACCCCTACTTTTTTCAGAATCTCGAACAGCTTGTACCATTTTATATTGTCGAACGCTTTTTCCAGGTCGACAAATCCTATGAAAGTGTCCTGATTTTTCTTTAGCCTTGCTTCCCTTATTAGCCGTAACGTCAGAATTGCCTCTCTCGTCCCTTTACTTTTCTTAAAGCCAAACTGATCGTCATCTAGCGCGCATTCTCAATTTTCTTTTCCATTCTTCTGTATATTATTCTTGGAAGCAGCTTCGATACATGAGCTGTTAAGCTGATTGTGCGATAATTCTCGCACTTGTCAGCTCTTGCCGTCTTCGGAACTGTGTGGATGATGCTTTTCCGAAAGTCAGATGGTATGTCGAGAATGAGATTTTCACTCTGCAGCGGAGTGTGCGCTGATATGAAACTTCCTGGCAGATTAAAACTGTGTGCCCGACCGAGACTCGAACTCGGGACTTCTGCCTTTCGCGGGCAAGTGCTCTACCAACTGAGCTACCGAAGCACGACTCACGCCCGGTACTCACAGCTTTACTTCTGCCAGTACCTCGTCTCCTACCTTCCAGACTCATATATTCTACACCAACGTGAATTGTCGTTTTGTTGCCACTTCCCCCAATGATTTTAGAAATTCTGATGGAATGTTATCTATCCCTTCTGCCTTATTTGACCGTAAGTCCTCCAAAGCTCTTTTAAATTCCGATTCTAATACTGGATCCCCTATCTCTTCTAAATCGACTCCTGTTACTTCTTCTATCACATCAGACAAATCTTCACCCTCATAGAGGCTTTCAATGTATTCTTTCCACCTATCTGCTCTCTCCTCTGCATTTAACAGTGGAATTCCCATTGCACTCTTCATTTTACCACCGTTGCTTTTAATGTCACCAAAGGTTGTTTTGACTTTCCTGTATGCTGAGTCCGTCCTTCCGACAATCATATCTTTTTCGATCTCTTCACATTTTCCCTGCAGCCATTTCGTCTTAGCTTCCCTGCACTTCCTATTTACTTCATTCCTCAGCGACTTGTATTTCTGTATTCCTGATTTTCCCGGAACATGTTTGTCCCTCTTTTCATCAATCAACTGAAGTATATCTTCTGTTACCCATGGTTTCTTCGCAGCTACCTTCTTTGTACCTATGTTTTCCTTCCCAACTTCTGTGATGGCCCATTTTAGAGAAGTCCATTCCTCTTCAACTGTACTGCCTACTGCGCTATTCCTTATTGCTGTATCTATAGCGTTAGAGAATTTCAAACGTATCTCGTCATTCCTTAGTACTTCCGTATCCCACTTCTTTGCGTATTGATTCTTCCTGACTAATGTCTTGAACTTCAGCCTACTCTTCATCACTACTATATTGTGATCTGAGTCTATATCTGCTCCTGGGTACGCCTTACAATCCAGTATCTGATTTCGGAATCTCTGTCTGACCATGATGTAATCTAATTTTGAAATCTTCCCGTATCTCCCGGCCGTTTCCAAGTATACCTCCTCCTCTTGTGATTCTTGAACAGGGTATTCGCTATTACTAGCTGAAACTTGTTACAGAACTCAATTAGTCTTTCTCCTCTTTCATTCCTTGTCCCAAGCCCATATTCTCCTGTAACCTTTTCTTCTACTCCTTCCCCTACAACTGCATTCCAGTCGCCCATGACTATTAGATTTTCGTCCCCCTTTACATACTGCATTACCCTTTCAATATCCTTATACACTTTATCTGTTCACCTTCAGCTTGCGACGTCGGCATGTATACCTGAACTATCGTTGTCGGTGTTGGTCTGCTGTCGATTCTGATTAGAACAACCCGGTCACTGAACTGTTCACAGTAACACACCCTCTGCCCTACCTTCCTATTCATAACGAATCCTACACCTGTTATACCATTTTCTGCTGCTGTTGATATTACCCGATACTCATCCGACCAGTCTTCCTTCCACTGCACATCACTGACCCCTACTATATCTAGATTGAGCCTTTGCATTTCCCTTTTCAGATTTTCTAGTTTCCCTACCACGTTCAAGCTTCTGACATTCCACGCCCCGACTCGTAGAACGTTATCCTTTCGTAGATTATTCAATCTTTTTCTCATGGTAACCTCCCTCTTGGCAGTCCCCTCCCGGAGATCCGAATGGGGGACTATTCCGGTATCTTTTGCCAATGGTGAGATCATCATGACACTTCTTCAATTACACGCCACATGTCCTGTGGATACACGTTAAGTGTCTTTAATGCAGTGGTTTCCATTGCCTTCTGCATCCTCATGTCGTTGATCATTGCTGATTCTTCCGCCTTTAGGTGCAATTTCCCACCCCTAGGACAAGAGAGTGCCCTGAACCTCTATCCGCTCCTCCGCCCTCTTTGACAAGGCCGTTGGCAGAATGAGGCTGACTTCTTATGCCGGAAGTCTTCGGCCGCCAACGCTGATTATTTATCAAAATTTAGGCAGTGGCGGGGATCGAATCCTGGACCGAAGGCGTTTTGATTATGTATCAAAGACGCTACCCCCTTTTTTTTTCGTTATTGATCGTTGTGTTTGGTCGTTGCGGACGTCGCAAGACATCCTGCTCAAGTTCGGTGGTTGATCCTTCCACTCAGTTTTTTATTACAGAGGCCAACCGGCTCTCTGGCCGAACACGCTGAGCTACCGTGCCGGCGCCCCTAGACCACGGGAGTATTTAAGCGTACAGACGTCGATTTTCCTTCGCCCCATGAGTCACAGGTTTGTGTACTTGACTAACTTCATTTCCGTTTCTCTCTCGGGAAAACAATGCCCGAATATTTTCCACAAATCTTTCAGAGTCATCACTTACACGCTTTTGATTCCCACATCGAAAAATACTAATTATAGGCTTACCCCTTCAATAATATCAGTATTTATCACCATATACACGCGAAGAAAATTAATCAAATAAAAACATATGAAGGTGAGATTAGCTAAGATTCAAATACTGCATGACCTTTTATGGTACATTTTACTTCAGTAATCGTGTAAATTTTTGGCTCGGACCTAGTTTACCTTGGGCATGGATGTGTGTGATGCCCTTAGGTTAGTTATGTTTAAGTAGTTCTAGGTTGTAGGGGACTGACGACCTCCGATGTTAAGTCCCATAGTGCTCAGAGCCATTTGAAACTATTTTAGTTTTTCCCTACTCACAGCCAATTTAATTGGAAAAATTTACAATCATCATATAAGCTTGGCCGGCGAATGAGGATACCTACAGCGATAATATTCTTTACTATCATTTCTGTATTCACACACTTATTCCGACTCAGGTCTCTGCACTGTGAAAAGGATACAGTTATCATCAAAGCCAGAAAATAATGATGGAAGAGCGGAACGCTGTTAAATCGCATATTTACAACTGTAAGTCCGCTTCTTGTTGCCTCAATGACCTTTTATTTCTGTTTGAAAACATTTCCCAGAAGAGCAAAATGTTATCAAGCAGAAAGAAGTTCACAGTAGGTCCAGTGTTCCAGAGATCGATTGGTCACTGTACAGCAGGGGTATACAGACTTACTAGAACGTGGGCCGCATTGGTGTGACTATGTAAAGACCACAAGTTCAAAAATATTGTACTGCGAGACAAGTCGTTATTACTAATTAGGGTCACCCTGTCCCAATGACTGTGCTCAAAAGAATTACGTTCTACAAGCACTCTCTTTTCTTTGGGAGAGAATGAAAGACGAGTAAGAAAATGAAAAAACTGCAACAACGACCGGTGAATAGGGGGCAGCCATCAGACCAATGGTGGGCCGTTGTCTGTGCATTCCTGCTGTAGACAAATGAGTGATCTAAGATAAGTCTTTAACAAACTATCGTTTATTATATATTACTAACGAAACTTGTATAGTCTATCGGAAAATGAAATTTTATTTTCTTAGTTTCATTGTCAGTTTTCTCGCTTGTGAAGTTAAGTAACATCGTAACTCGGCAAGATTACTAAATGCAACACGCACTTACTTCAAGAAAGAAACGAAATTCCAAGCAGATTGAGTCCATTGACATAAGAAAAGCCGAATATGCGGTAATCGACCTGCAAAAACACCATAGCTCGTCTCCTTTCCACCTTTTTCTTGGCAATTCTGCAGTGGGCCCTGGTACTGCATAGGCAGATAGTCCATTGATCCTCGGTCTATCGCACGCGAAACAAATAACATTTACTTTAATCAAGATAGAGGATAGATTTGTTTCATTAAACATGAGTTTACATTATTTTTCCACTGTTCAGTCATGGGTTGTCACTCGCCTGTGCGATAACAAGATACCTAGCCAGTCACAGTTTCGATCTGAAGGAGGTCACCCAGCTGATAAGCCGTTTGCGCATTTAGTGGTCATACACGGAAATTATGAAAAGATAAAATATCGCCATTTGGCGTCTGCTATGACTTAGGAGAGGCAGTTGATTCGTTGCTCGTAAGTAACATTCTATTACAGAAGGTATATGTTAATGAAGTTTACGGTTCGGCACATACACCCATTAGCTCCTACTGAAGACACAGAATTCAGAGAGCTACAATAGACTGTTATTTCATAGACGGACACCAAATTACTTGCATGGAGTGGGATTCAACGGGCTTTTCACAACACTCGATCAGGAGCTGTCTACTGTTCTTGTTGTTAATGACCTATCATTTTATTCGAATCAGGAGGTAAATCCAGTCAGTATCACTGTCAAGTCGAATAAACAAACATTAACAGACGAAAGAGTACATGTTCTAAAATATTCAAATGTGTATGAAATCTTACGGGACTTAACTGCTAAGGTCATCAGTACCTAAGCTTACACACTACTTAACCTAAATTATCCTCAGGACAAACACACACACACCCATGCTCGAGGGAGGACTCGAACCTCCGCCGGGACCAGCCGCACAGTCCGTGACTGCAGCGCCTGAGACCGCTCGGCTAATCCCGCGCGGCAAAGAGTACATGCTAATTTTGTGGAAGTCAGTAACTGGTTCTGCACAAAGGTCATAGCTTTAACCTTGAAGTATCACAGCTCATACTTTTCTGTACTGATATAAATACTCCACTACACAAGGAATTCTAGACAAGGTATGAAGTTCTATGCTACTGGGTGCGCACGCTGATCGAAACTGAAACGGGAATATCCAACTAGCAGATCTAAAAGGTTTAGGCACAGCTTGCTTTTCTGTAAGAATAATCACCAACTTCAGCAAGGTGAAACATTAATTCATTATATTATGCGTACTAGAAATCACAGCCGGTATACGAGATATTATATTGAAGCAAATGCTCAATCAGACAAAACGTAATCAGATTTGCATGTCGGAAACACGCATACCTTTTAGGCATCTGGTTTAGTTATCAGGAATATCAGATTTCTGTAAACAATCCATCTGAATTTGAGAGTAGAAGAGATGCTCGTAAATAACATACTAGGAGAGAAAATTCTTGTTAACATCTGCTTCCAAGCTGTAGAAGGATCTTTGGAGAGTAATAAATAATTATTTAATTACCCATGTCTGCCCATGTAAATATATTTTTGTAGAAATTGTGTGCATATTTTGTCGAAATTGCACTCACTTGATATGGGTTGACAGGTTCGACATTATAAGATTTACCCTGAATAATTACCATTGCACAGCATCCCTTTCGACAGCAGCTAAGTCATAGGCCGCAAAACAAAGTCAACGGGAACAAAGGTGGCACAGCCTCCTTAGTTTGTAGGGCACTTAAACCGACTTTATGTATCGAATAATAAAATAACTCATTTTAAGACATAAAATGCGACTGATTTGATAATCTTTCATTTATGTTTATACTGTAATCTAACTACCGAACCTATAACAGACTTGTGAACCAATGAGAGAACAAGTCACGTGAAGTTACTTTTGTATCGAGGTCCACAACATGTATCGTTTTGTTTCGTAGCGTTCTTACTCGCAGACGTCAGAGACAAGCATTTTCCTCTTTTATACATCAAACGGACATTTCCAGTGCCTTGCAGCTATTGACTTGGCAGAGGTAGGAGCGAATTTGCTAGCGGGCTCGCCAGTTCCGTAAATGGCTCTCAGGAGGTTTACTGCTCCGAAAGTTTCCCCCTAGAGAAGAGAGTATTTCGTTGATGTTGTTGGACAGAGTTTTGACATATTCATTGATAAATGCTTTCTTAAAAAGAGTACATATTTCAATACTATGACTGCTTGAAATTTACTAATCGTTTGCGAGAGTTATCTGTTAATATACGGGAAGGAGTATGTAGAACACAAATGAGGAAAACAAAAATCACGAATATAGTTCTTTGGAATCGTTACAACAGGTGACCAATCAAACCATCCAGATCCAGAGCTAGGCGCCTAAAGTAGGCATAAAGGTTTTCATCGGGAATATATGGTCTACGCTTTAGTTGAAGACAGCTCATAGACAGATGGAATTAAAAGAAAAAAATCAAAAGGAAAGATTTAAATATATAGGAGAATACATTGAAACTTGTCCGACGTAAAACTAAGCTATGGGGGCACGATTCAACATGATGCATTTAACATACAAACTCAGTATGAAGATCTACAATACGAAAAATTCTGTCAACTCAAAATTAACACGTTACCAGATAGTGACTTGACCTGAGGACTAATTGGAGGCTATACCGAAGAATCTCACAGCTATATTTGCGGTTAGAGTACTCTGTGTGTGTGTGTGTGTGTGTGTGTGTGTGTGTGTGTGTGTGTGTATTAAGCTAAGGCAAGAGCGTATTCAAACACATTCCATATTAATTCCACAATTCTGTTGTGCTTTAAAATCACCTGCAAACAAGATAACCTGTAAATACCAGAGAAAAAGACTACACGCCCCAATCGTCGAAGTGAAGGTCAAAACAGTGGAAAACCTTTATAAAGTGTGGTGCACGCATTTCGACGAACATAAGCACAGTTAGGGGAAACTGTAAATGTAAATAGCAAACAGAAGAAAAGGCCATCGAATTATAGTTGATAATTCATAGTACAATTTAATGATGATGGTTACCCCAGTATTAGTTTTATTATTTTAATTGGAATAATTAACGACCGAACCTCGACAGGATGTTAATTGGACTTCGGAGTGGCTACACAGGAACTGAGTGACTGTGCATAAATTGCGGGTCATTTCACACCGCAATAGCTAACAGTCACTTTTATAACAGTTATCACAGTTAACTGTGCTAACTTCTGAACTTAACGCCTATGGATTGGGTTTACCTGGTTTGCTTTTCGGACAGGACTGAAAATTATTTTCTCAGGTATGAAAATTTTTATTCTAGAACGCCAAATTAGCTTCTCTTGAATGCAGTCTGGGAATAATATATGTATCACACATACGAAGGACTTTTCGGTCGATTTATTTGTCAAAAATAAAATCGAGATTCCTTGAATGACACTAAAACGAGTGTTGTCGATGGAGTACGCAGTGCTTCGAGACTATATTCGTGAATATCTAATTGTAAGATGGCTGCTGCAGTTCACACACACACACACACACACACACACACACAGGCAGACACACACACACGTGAAGGAACAGGTATTGGCTATTTTAAGAGTTTTCTTTGGATCGTGTCATGGCAATAAGCGACATGACAGGTGTTTTATTCTTACCTTTTAAGTAATGAGCACACCGTTATTTTCCATTCATGAGACATGTCACAATATTTCGCACATCTGTGCTCATTATCGTCGTGGCCACAGCTGAGTGAACAGTATTTCTTTCACAAACAAGTTCCTGAACGCAGATAAATACTTTTCAGAGCACGGAGGAAATAGACCAGAACGAATCGAGATACACAGAGCGATTAAGTAACATCGCTCACTGAAGAGATAACATGAAACTGTGGTATGTGTTAACATGAAGCTATCTCTTAATATGATTGTCAAATGCTCGGAAATAAGCTGCGAATCGACAGCTGACAAGATCAACTGGCGTACAAGTGTCATGTTATGGAGAGAAGTATTAAACATTCCCTGAGAAAGACATGAACCGCGCAACATATACTGAGAATTTTCAAGCTGATTGAGGAAAATTAAATATTCGTGTATGTTGTGTAATGTCACAATGCAATATTAAATGCGCCATTCAGAAAGTATGAAACGTTTTAGGTAAACGATAGATAACGACTGTAATTTACCGTCTAGTAAGGTCATCCGAAGACCAGTATCAGTTGCAAAGCGATTTAGAAAAGATTGCTGTATGGTGTGGCAGGTGGCAGTTGACGCTAAATAACGAAATGTGTGAGGTGATCCAGATGAGTTCCAAAACAAACCCGTTGGAATTCGATTACTCGATAAATAGTACAATCCTCAAGGCTGTCAATTCAACTAAGTACCTGGGCGTTAAAATTACGAACAACTTCAGTTGGAAAGACCATGTAGATAATATTGTGGGGAAGGCGAGCCAAAGGTTGCGTTTCATTGGCAGGACACTTAGAAGATGCAACAAGTCCACTAAAGAGACAGCTTACACTACACTCGTTCGTCCTCTGTTAGAATATTGCTGCGCGGTGTGGGATCCTTACCAAGTGGGATTTACGGAGGACATCGAAAGGGTGCAAAAAAGCGCAACTCGTTTTGTATTATCACGTAATAGGGGAGAGAGTGTGGCAGATATGAAACGCGAGTTGGGATGGAAGTCATTAAAGCAAAGACGTTTTTCGTCGCGGCGAGATCTATTTACGAAATTTCAGTCGCCAACTTTCTCTTCCGAATGCGAAAATATTTTGTTGAGACCAACCTACATAGGTAGGAATGATCATGAAAATAAAATAAGAGAAATCAGAGCTCGAACGGAAAGGTTTAGGTGTTCGTTTTTCCCGCGCGCTGTTCGGGAGTGGAATGGTAGAGAGATAGTATGATTGTGGTTCGATGAACCCTCTGCCAAGCACTTAAATGTGAATTGCAGAGTAATCATGTAGATGTAGATAGGCTACCTCTGAGGGAGACTGGAAATCTCTACGAAGTAGCAAAAGTGCGTCAGCCTCTCACAGTCGTGTGAATGTGTTCTGAGTGCTTCTGCAACGGAAACGCATCCGCTATTCCTATCTGAAGGTCGTCCTGCGACGGAAGATGTCGGAGGCCCTGGTATCCCAACAAAATTATGAAAGTAATGACTGCCTCGTTAAGGAACACACTCATCAGCCTCCCAAACTCAAGGGCGTCCTACTGTGTCTGCACGTATCTATCCGAAAGGTGTGTACTAGCTCTAGCCAGCAAGGTGCTACACTGCTTCGATTACCAATAGGTACTGCCCCGAGTCTCGAGCTTTAATCTCCTCCTAATGACTTGCGATTGCATGCCCCCTCTTAATGTCGCCGCCGCCATCGACATATATTCATGTGGCAACCAACTTGCTGGTTGATCGTGACGCTCCACTTGGGGCTAGTGAACTACAGCAGCCTTGTAGTCAGAAGTACGTAACATGAAGTGAGTGACTGCACGAGCATTGCTATATGATCACAAGAAACTCTCTTTCATCAGTTGGACACTGAATGTACTCCCTTTCTTCAATGTATAACAAAAAATTCTAGCTGTGACAATAGCGGAAACAATCATACACGACCTAGCGATAGAAAAGAAACTTCTTTTTGTAATCATACGCTACAAGTCACTTGAAAGTGCAGAACTGAAAGTACAGCCGTTATGCTGGTAATAATCTGTGTCTAATGTAAACCGTTCCACTTCTCAATTAAGTTATGTTGTTTAAGCAATTCCAACATTCCGCTGGTAAAAGGACTAGCAACTTAAACTTGATTATTATTTATTAAGGTTCGTCACAGCTGCTTACAGTTTATTGGTGGTGGTTAGTTTCGAACGTTAACGTTCATTCTCGACCCATTGCCTGCATTTCAAGTTGTGTAGAGCGCAGTTTCACTGATACATGACTTCCACGTATTAGAGGTCCTCATAAATGTGGTATAGCTGTAATAAGGAAGTCGTACCGTCAACAGACTAGCACACACTGGTGGCCAGTACAAAAAAGTGATTAGTGACCTTCAGTCTACGCCGGTCTTTTGAATGTACAGTATGTGATCAGAAATATCCGGACACCTGGCTGAAAATGACTTACAAATTCGTGGCGCCCTACATCGGTATTGCTGGAATTCAATATGGTGTTGGCCCAACCTTAGCCTTGACGACAGCCTCCACTCTCGCAGGCATACGTTCAATCAGGTGGTGGTGGTGGTGGGTAGTGTTTAGCGTCCCGTCGACAACGAGGTCATTAGAGACGGAGCGCAAGCTCGGGTTAGGGAAGGATTGGGAAGGAAATCGGTCGTGCCCTTTCAAAGGAATCATCTCGGCATTTGCCTGAAACGATTTAGGGAAATCACGGAAAACCTAAATCAGGATGGCCGGAGACGGGATTGAACCGTCGTCCTCCCGAATGCGAGTCCAGTGTGCTAACCACTGCGCCACCTCGCTCCGTGTTCAATCAGGTGCTGGAAGGTTTCTTGAGGAATGGCAGCTCATTATTCACGGAGAGCTGCACTTGGGATAGGTATCGATGTCGGTCGGTGAGGCCTGGCACGAAATCGGCTTTCCAAAAGATTCCAATGGTCTTCTTTAGGATTCAGGTTAGGACTCTGTGCAGGCCAGTCCATTACAGGGATGTTTTGTCGCGTAACCACTCCGCCAGAGGCCGTGCATTATGAACAGGTGCTCGATCGTGTTGAAAGATAATCGCCAACCCCGAATTGCTCTTGGACAGTGCGAAGCAAGAAAGAGCTTAAAACATCAATGTAGGCCTGTGCCGTGATAGTGCCACGCAAAACATCAAGGAGTGGAAGCCCCCTCCACGAAAAACACGACCAGACCTTAACACCATCGCCTCCGAATTTTACTATTGGCACTATACATGCTGGTAGATGACGTTCACAGAGGACTCGCCATACCCACACTCTGTCATCGGATCGCCACATTGTGTACCGTGATTCGTCACTCCACACAACGTTTTTCCTCTGTTCAATCGTCCAATGTTTACACTCCTTCCAACAAGGGAGGCGTCGTTAGGCATTTACCGGCGTGAGGTGTGGCTTATACGAAGCCGCTTGACCATGAAATCAAAGTTTTCCCACCTCCCGCCTAGCTGTCCTAGTACTTGCAGTGGATCCTGATGCAGTCTGGTATTACTGTGTGATGGTCTGGATAGAAGTCTGCCTATTACACATTACGACCCTCTTTAACTGTCTGCGGTCGCTGACAGCCAAAAAACGAGGTCGGCCTGTACGCTTTTGTGCTGTACGTGTCCCTTCACTTCTCCACTTCACTGTCACATCGTAAACAGTGGACCTAGGGGTGTTTAGGAGTGTGGAAACATCGCCTACAGACATATGACACAAATGCCACCCAATCACCTGACCACGTTCGAAGTCCATGAGTTCCGCGGAGCGCCCCATTCTGCTCTCTCACGATGTCTAATGACTACTGAGGTCGTTGATATGGAGTACCTGGCAGTGGGTGGCAGCACAATGCACCTAATAAGAAAAACCTACTCCTCTGATAGGCATCCAACGAACCCTCGCTGCTTGTTCGTTTGCGTATGAAGAGTGATTGCTTAAAGGAAAACTAAACGAAGTTTAATGGCAGCTAGAGCGTAGGGGAAACATTATAGCAATTACTTTTTTTATGGGGTCATAGCTTTTACTTGCCGCGAATAAACTCCTTTTCCGAAGCTGGCTATACATATACAAGGTGATCAAAACAGTGTGAAAAGCTTCTAAGGCGCCGGCCTGTGTGGCCGAGCTGTTCTAGGCGCTTCAATTCGGAACCGCGCTGCTGCTACGGTCGCAGGTTCGAATCCAGCCTCGGGCATAGATGTGTGTGATGTCCTTAGGTTAGTTACGTTTAAGTAGTGACCTCAGATGTTACGTCCCATAGTGCTCAGAGCCACTTGAACCATTTATTAGCTTCTAAAGCTGTTTCAGGATAGGTTGTTCACAGAAGGAACTGTTAACAAAAAAAAAAAAAAATTCATTACGTTGCACCGTTCCGAGTTAATTAGAAGCAAAGTTAGACGATCAATCCGTTGCGCCTGCAAATTTTAGCGACCCACCAGAGCCGTGTCGCCTAACGCGTTTATCGATTGTTTTCCTAAAAGTGAACAAGGAAGAGATACAAAAATTATACGTGGGACGGTAGTAAGGGTAGAACCCGTGCCATAGGCTGAGCGGTGTTGCACAGTATCATCTACGCTATGTCCGCCCCCGGTAGCTGAGTGGTCAGCGCGACAGAATGTCAATTGTAAGGGCCCGGGTTCGACTCCCGGCTGGGTCAGAGATTTTCTCCGCTCAGGGGCTAGATGTTGTGTTGTCCTAATCGTCATCATTTCATCCCCATCGGCGCGTCAAATCGAAAGACTTGCTCCCGGCGAACTGTCTATCCGACGGGAGGCCGTAGACACACGACATTCATTCTATTTACGCTATGACAACAGCTGCCACTAATTGCAGCTGGTGAGCCGCTTGAATCTACGAGCGCAATGGCCTGATTGGCTAACTTCGGTCCTAATTAACTTCGAAACGCCGCAGTGCATCGAATCTTATTTCTTAACAATTATTTCTCAGCGCAACCTACACTGCAAGACCCTTACAAGCTTTCCAGATTGTTTCAAACCACCCTGTATAGTGTGTGTGAACCATGTACTTCCTCAGTAAGTAATCTCTCCTGATGCGGGAGATATAAGATTTAAGTGAATATCCCTTAAATCGCACCTGGACTGTCTAAGCGACCGGTACAGACCGCAATGCTTTCGGACGAAAATCGGCAACTGTACTGCTACCTGCAACAAAATTATAATAAAGAAGTGTGATGAAAGTGAATGCTCTTAAACGCGCATAAAATCATGTACAAGAGCGCACATGTCCTTTCAGAATGCTTTTGGATTGTGCAGAACTGCGATCATGTGATCCTCCACCGCTGATGGAAGTCATGGCGCCGCGCGGGATTAGCCGAGCGGTCTTGGCGCTTCAGTCATGGACTGTGCGGCTGGTCCCGGCGGAGGTTCGAGTCCTCCATCGGGCAAGGGTGTGAGTGTTTGTCCTTAGGATAATTTAGGTTAAGTAGTGTGTAAGATTAGGGACTTATGACCTTAGCAGTTAAGTCCCATAAGATTTCACACAAATTTGAACATGTTTTTGAAGTCATGGCAGTGAAGTAGTGTGTATATGCCAACTGGCTGTAAGGAATAAGCGCAGCTAGATGGTCGACGTCGGTATGTAACAGAACGACTGGAAGAAGGTATCGTATTCGGACATAACCATTAACAAATAGTGAATGAATCTGCCCGATTTGTTGATTTATCAACACGGACCTCGGACGTATCTAGAAGAAACTGTACTAACGTGGCGTGAGAAAAGCAGTCGTAAAAGAATTCTTACCGATAGGAATCGAAGGCGAGCCTACAACTTGTCACTGACAATCGGTTTCAAATCCGACAGGAAACTCTGCTGTCGGTGAATGCATGCCCATCTCACCCGCTTTCCGGTGCGAACACTGCGAAGGGGACTTGCTGATAACTACTTTTGGACTCAGATACCTGTTCACAGCTACACAAAAACCTGCACGTCTTGGAGGGGCCAAACAACATAGAAGAAATCGGACAGTAGCTGACGGGATGTGCATAGCGTATTGCAGTGTTGCCTCTTTTCAAATTGCGCAGTGCGTCGAGTGCATCTGCGACTGCAAGAGACGTTTAATCACAGTGTGGGGAGGGTGTAGTTCATGCCAGATGTGATGCTGTGATGTCTTACGGGTGTTTTTTGTACCGTAACTCGTTTCAGGGTTACCATAGACATTAACCAGGATGCTTATTTGAACACAGTATTAGCGTGACGTCTCCTGGGACTAGCTAATTTTTTCGGTAGGTTTGCTTAAAATGAGTGTACCTAACCGAATAATCCTTAAACTCTACTTGTATTTATTGGATTACTGAATGTACTTTCTGAAGGAAGTAAAATATATTGGACGTTTGGGGAAGCGCTCTGGTGATGGGACGTATCAGACGGCGTTTTCGCCTTAGGCTCCTACACAGCTAGCCCTGCTGCAACGACTGTAGTAAAGGAAAGGGTGCTTTTAGAGACGCCTGAAAAGGCAACGCAGTTGCCTGAGCGGAGTATGTGACGAGTGGTGACGGCAGCTTAAGACGGGTGGGGCGTGGGAGAGGAAGACGTTAGAGAGAGAGGGTGGGGGTGGGGGATGTTACAAAAAACCTCCGCAGCAGCAGGTACGAGATCCATACACATCCACCTCCGCCTGTTGAAGCGAAGGCCGCTCTAGATGGCGGCAGTTTATCCAGTAACTCTGAAGTGACAGATTGTTACGAAATCTTTCCACGCCTCATTTTTCTTTTCCGTAGCTTGTGGTCTAGTAGCTAGAGTTGCAGCCACTGGATTACAGGGCCCCAGTTTCGATTCCCAGCCGGGTGGGGATTTTCTCCACCCGAGGAGGGGGTGTCTGTGCTATCCTCATCATTTCATCATCATTCATGGAAATGGCGATATTGGACTAGTTAAGATTCGCGTCCCACAAACCAATCATTACCACCATCTTTTTTCTGAAATGTAGTCGATTCGTCCTTGTAATAGTTCGAATCCTAACGCTGTGTATCCATTACGTAGCAAGCAGGTTTTCGGAAAAAAACCACAAATTTCCGAGGATAAATGGTTCAAATGGCTCTGAGCACTATGAGGTCATCAGTCCCCTATAACTTAGAACTACTTAAACCTAACTAACCTAAGGACATCACACACATCCATGCCCGAGGCAGGATTCGAACCTGCGACCGTAGCGGTCGCGCAGTTTCAGACTGAAGCGCCTAGAACCGCTCGACCAAGCCGACTGGCTTTTCGAGGATAACAAGGGTAGATAAATTTGAGAATTATAGCACGATCACCTAACAGCTTGCGCAACCCAGTTCCTAACAAGAACAATATACAGAAGGTTGGAAGTTCTCTTACGCGACGATCAGTTTCTCTTTAAGGAAAGTGAAGGTACGAGAAAGGCAGTTCTGATGTTCCGCTTGGAAATGGAAGCGGGACTTCAGAGACCTGTGACTTAGAGAGAGAGTTCGACAGTGTAAAATGGTGCAAAAATAGCAGCGACGCAGCCTTTCTCCCGTACTGTTCGACTGTGCATCGGAGGAGGTACGACGGAAATAAAAAAAATAGGTTCGTGAGCGGGGTTAAACATAGGGTGAAAGAGTGTCATACGTGAGGTTCGCTGGTGATATTGTTATCCAGAGTAAAAGTGAGGAGGAACTAGTCTACAGTCTACTGACCACAGAATATTGACTAAGAGCAAACCGATTTGAGGCGAAAGTAATGAGGAGCAGCAGAAATGAGGTTAGTGAGAAACTGAGGATCACAAAGTAGACGAAGTGAACGAATTCTGCTAACTTGGAAACAACGCATGACGGAGGGAATAAGCATAAAATAAAAAGCCGACTAACACGGCCGAAAGACCTTTCCTTGCCTAAGGAAATCAATTAGTCATAAATTTCTGAGAACGTTTTTCTGGAGCTTGGCATTGTATGGTGCTGAATGATGAACTCTGCGAAAAGCGGAAAAATAGAGAATCGAAGCATTTGAGGTGTGGTGCTATAAGATAGAAAATGAAAGAGGTTCTCCGCAGTGTGGGTGAGGAAAGCAATATGTGGAAAACAATAACAATAAAGAATAATATGAGAGAACGTCAGGGAATGACTTCCATAATATTAGAGGGAACTGTAGAGAGTAAAAACTGTAGAGGAAGACAGAGATTGGAATACATCCGGCAAATAATTGAGGGAGTTGGGTGGGCACGAGTGCTACTGGCACAGGGGAGGATATCATGACAGTCCGAGTAGACCAGTAAGAGCTATGAAAACAAGAAATAAAAAGGATATATCTGTGGTAACGGTCGATATATCGCCATCGCTGGAGTGCAATTTGGAAATTTTGACTACTTGTATACGAAATACAAATCAAGACAATTTTCAGTAACAACCAGTTTTATTTTCTCCTACAACACGTCTCGGCAAAACTTTTTTTTTTTTTTAATTCTTCGCCCAAACGTGTCATCTTCATTGGGTCTCGTTTTACCTCTCTAAAACGTTATACAAATAACTAACTAACTAACTTTAGACTCACTGAATATCAGATACTGGTGTCAGTAACACGCTTGAGTGAAGGACATAAAAATGAAGGACCTAATGTTATGCAGAAGGCGGAATTTTGATAGCCAAATTTACTTCGCAAATATGAGAAAACTGCAACAGGAGCACCCAATCTCAGAATGATGCTTATTTCTACATTTGCAAACACATTCCCCGAATCACCATAAGGTGCAAGAAGGAAAGTATGTTGTACCACTGCTAGCCATTCTTTTTCTTGTTCCACTTGCAGATTGAGCGAGAGAGAAACGACTGTCTAAATGCTATCCTACGAGCACCGAGTTCTCTTGTCTTCGTGGTCCGTATGTTAGTGGTAGTAGCCTCGACTTGTGCGTCAGAAAGGAGTCGCTTCTCTAAACTTTCTTAATGGGGTTTGCGAAATTATCATCATCTTCCCTCCACGGATTCCCATGTTAGTTCATATCGTATTTCCGTAATATTCGCGTTATGACGAACCTATCGGCAACAAATCTAGCAGCACGTTTCAGAATTGTTTCGATGTCTTCCGCTAATCCAAGCTGCTGGAACACATAACAATCGAGCTGTACCCAAGAATGTGTCTTACAAATGAGTCACACAGTGTTCTGGATGTTGTCTCCTTTAGATACGTTGCGTCCCAATATACCCTAGTCATATGGCTTGCCTAAAATCGACCTGAAGCTCTCGTTCCACTTGACATCGCTTCGCAACGTTCGGCCAGATATTTAATAGGCACGGCTGTGTCAAGAAGCACACTAATAATACTGCATTCGAACATCACAGGATTATTTTCGCTGTTCATTTACAGGATTATTTTTGCTTTTCTTCTGCATTAACATATATTTCTCTTCATTCACCGCAAGCAGCCATTCATCATACCTAACAGGTATTCTATCCAAGTATCTACTGTCGTCCTATAGCCATCAAAGACGACACATTCCTATAACTGAAGAGCCGTCAACGAACAGACACGTATTGCTGCTCACTTTACCTGTCAGACTGTTTGTGTCCACAGAGAACAAGAGTGGTCCTATCACACTTCTTTGGGGCACTCCTGACGACAGATGTATCTCCGACGAACACTCGTTGTCCAGAACAACGTAAAAGATTATGCTTCTTAAACGAATCTTCGAGTCAGTCGCATATCTGAGAAGCTATTCTGTCTGCTCCGACCTTCGTTAACAGTCTGCTGTGTGGCATACTGTCAAATGCTTTCCGGAAATCTAGGAATATGGAATTTGTACGTTGCCTTTCATTCGATGTTTGCCTCAGATGTCTTGTGAGAAAACGGCAAGCTCAGTTTCAGTGTTTATTCGTGAATAGAGGCTCTTCTCTCTCAAAGAAAGTTATTATGTTCGAATTTCGAATGTGCTTACGAATGCTGCAGCAAACCGACATTAAGGATACAGGTCTGTAACTTTGCGAGTTATATTCGGGGGTCACGTACGTTTTTCCCCTTCGTTTGGTACTTTTTGCTGGGCGAGGAAGTCGCAATAAACGCAAGCTGAATATGGGGGCCAACGCCGGGAAGTACTCTCTGTAAAACCAAACTGGCCCATCCGAACCAGGCGACTATTTCCGCTACTCTTCGAAGCAAAGGATGCGTATTTTTATGTCCTTCATACTGAAGTCATGTCATGTCGATATGATCCTCCTGCATGAATTCATCTTTAGTTCTTAAATTCTCACAGAATTCTGCTATCTTCATTTTTCATTAATACTGTTGGAATACAGCTAGCGAACGTTCGGGTTCAGTTACCGACGAGATGCGTTGCTTTGTATTGGAGCAACAAGGCAGGAAGCGTTCAGAAGCAGCAAAGACAATCTGGGTCGACTGGTCCGGCAATTAAAGCTCGGCGCTGCAGAGATCAAACAGCCCGCTTTTCCGCCCGCCGCAGAAACGGACCGCTTCCTCCGCCAGCCGCAGCAGGAGGCGGGACGGCCGACACGGCGGGGTATACTATGCAGCCGGCGTGAAAGTGCGCGCAACCGCCAGCTTGCCTGACCTCGTTACATTTCAGACCGGCGCGACCGCGGCAGCAGCCGCTATAGGTACAGTCGCTTGCGCCTACTAGGATCCCCCAATAGCTACTTCGCCTTCGCTGCCAGAAGCGATGCTACTTACCTAGTACCTACATCTATAGCTGGCATAGCGATGCAGACTCCCGCCAAGAGAGCAGAAATGGAGCGAGTGCCAAACATGATCGAAAAGAAAGACGATTTAAGGATTACACTACGGCGGCAGATGAGTTCTCCTACACCTCGAATTGCTGCCTTCTGTCTACGAGAAGCAGTCTCTCTCTCTCTCTCTCTCTCTCTCTCTCTCTCTCTCTCTCTCTCTCTCCGTCCAATGAACCACTGAGACGCTAACAGATGCTATGAACCTACTCAGAGAAATTAATTACAAATTTGCATGCCTTTAAGCGAAGTAGCTTGATGTATTAGAGGATGCAACACACCTAGTAAAGAGATTGTCGTCACTACTCTTTTGGAGCAGTGCTGCCCGGTGTGCTATCTTTAGCAAATAGGGCTAACGGAGTACATCGACAAAGTTCAAAGAAGGGCAGTTCGTTTTCTTTTATCGAGAAATAGAGGAGAGAGTGTCACGGACATAATACAGGATTTGGGGTGGGAATCATTAAAACAAAGGCGTGTTTCGTTGGGGCGGGATCTCCGCACGAAATACAAACTTTCTCCTCCGAATGCGAAAATATATTGTTTGTAAGTAGGCTGTTTAGGGTTTTATGTTGGTAACGCCACGTAGCGCTCTATATCAAAATCACTGACTGTGCTGTGTGAAGTCTGTGGCTGGTTTGCGTTGTTGGAGTATTTGCTATTGTAGTGGTGGGCAGTTGGATGTGAACAGCACGTAGCGTTGTGCTGTTGGAGGTGAGCCGCCAGCAGTGGTGGATGTGGGGAGAGAGATGGCGGAGTTTTAGAGCGGATGATCTGGACGTGTGTCCATCAGAGACAGTAAATTTGTAAGACTGGGTGTCATGACCTGATATATATATAGACTTTTGAAAACTATTAAGGTAAATACATTGTTTGTTCTCTATCAAAATCTTTCATTTGCTAACTTCGCCTATCAGTAGAAAGTGCCTTCAGTAGTTAGGATCTTTTATTTAGCTGGCAGTACTGGCGCTCGCTGTATTGCAGTAGTTCGAGTAACGAAGATTTTTCTGAGTTAAGTGATTCATGAAAGGTATAGGTTATTGTTAGTCAGGGCCATTCTTTTGCGGGGATTATTGAAAGTAAGATTGCGTTGCGCTAAAAATATTGTGTGTCAGTTTAGTGTTGATCAGAATAAGTAAAGAGAGTAATGTCTGAGTACGTTCAGTTTTGCTCAGCTGTTTGAAAATCAATAATGTAGAGGTTTTCCAGCACTGACATTCATAAATTCTTCTAAGGGGATTTTTCATGTTGACATCGACCTGCATAGAGAGAAAGGATCATCATACTCAAATAAGGGAAATCAGAGCTCGCACGGAAAGATGCGCTGTTAGAGAGTGGAATAATAGAGAAATAATGTGAAGTTGGTTTGATGAACCCTTTGCCAGTCTCATAAGCATAATTTGCAGAGCAGCCATATAGATGTATGTAAAAAAATATGTCCAGTTTTCATTAGTTACAGAGAAACAGCTGTTAGAATGTAATCAGCCGGCAGCTGTGGCCGAGCGGTTCTAGGCGCTTCAGCCCGGAACCTCGCGACCGCTACGGTCGCAGGTTCGAATCCTGCCTCGGGTATGGATGTGTGTGACATCCTTAAGTTAGTTAGGTTTACGTAGTTCTAAGTTCTAGGGGACTGATGACCTGAGATGTTAAGTGCCATAGCGCTCAGAACCATTTGAACCTTTTTTTTTTTTTTTTGTTTAAGAATGTAATCCAAACAAATTCACAAGGTGTTAAGCAAATAGAAATGATTAAGTTCAAAGTCGATTTTAATTCTTCTGATGTCATTTTCACTTTATTTTATGAGATCTATTCACAATTCTTCTATTGTGTTTACTTCTCTTCGTAGACTTTCCCTTTCAATCACTTCCACAAGCAGAAATCTGAAGGCGTAAGGTCCTGGGTCCTTCATGGACATGAAACAAGACCATTTCTGTCGCGCTATCTTCCGGAGAACATTAGGTTTAGATGGTGCGTCACCTTATGACTAGAATGTGCAGGTGTCCCATCGTGCTGGAAGAACATTTCCTATCTTCTAGCCAAAGGTACCTCTCGTCCAACAACGTTGGGAACTCGTTTTCAGGGAAATCTAGAAAAATGTACTTCCGCAAGGCGATGCGATAGCACAACTGACTCAGTCAGCTGATTGTCTATCATACCATACATTAACGGAGAAGCTTTCTTGAAAATGTGTCTCAACGAAGCCAAATCGGATTTCGTCAGACCATCGACGTCAACACTCGTGTTATTGATACCGTCATGAGTAAGAGTAGCTTCATCAGAAAACAATGTTAATGAGACTACTCTATGATTAGTTAATATTCTACCTTCATCTCCTCCTCAGTGCTGAATCTGCTGCATATGGTAGCGAAAGAGAGCTTCCATATCTAGTGTTTTCATATTCTTGTGTATGGAACACCGTCACGCGTGGAAACATTGTATGTGATTACTGAAGGACTAGACAAATTTTTTTGTTATCAGTCCTTTGACTGGTTTGATGCGGCCCTCCACGAATTACGACTCTCTCTCCTGTGCCAACCCCTCCATCTCAGAGCAGCAATTGCAACCTGCCTTCTCAGTTATTTGCCGGATGTATTCCAGTCTCTGCTTTTCTCTACATTTTTTACCCTCTACAGTTCCCTCTAATACCATGGAAGCTATTTCATGATGTCTTAACACTTGTCCCACCATACTGTTCCTCATTCTTGTCAGTGTTCCCATATATTCCTTCCCTCGCTGACTCTCCGGAGATCCTCCTCGTTCCTTACGTTATCAGACCACCGAATTTTCAACATCCTGCTCTAGCACCACATCTCATTCTTTTCTGGTTTTCCCACAGTCCGCGTTTCACTACTACACAACGCTGTGGTCTAAATGTACATTTTCAGAAATTTCTTCCTCAAATTAAGGCCTATATTTGATGCTAGTAGACTTCTCCTAGCCTGGAATGCCAGTGCTAGTGTGCTTTTTATATCATCCTTGCTCCGTCCGTAATGATTCATTTTGCTGCCAAGATAGCAGAATTCCTTAACTTTCGAACTTCGTGATGACGAATCCTGTTGTTAAGTTTTTCGCTTTTCTCGTTTCTGATACTTCTCATTACTTTCGTTTTTCTTCGATTTACTCTCAATCCGTATTCGGTACTCATTAGACTGCTCATTCCATTCAGCACAACCTGTAATTCTACTTCACTTTCACTGAGGATAGCAATGTCATCAGCAAATCTTGGCACTGAGCTTCTTTCATCTTGAATTTTAAGCCCACTCTTGAACTTTCCTTTGTTTCTCATCATTGCTTCTTCGACGTATATATTGAAAAGCAAGGGCGAAAGACTACATCCTTGTTGACACCCTTTTTAATCTGAGTACTTAGTTCTTGGTCTTCCACTCTTGACCGGCCGGTGTGGCCGAGCGGTTCTATGCTCTTCAGTCTGGAACCGCGCTAGGGGACTGATGACCTCAGATGTTAAGTCCCATAGTGCTCAGAGCCACTTGAACCATTTATTTCTTCCACTCTTATTGTTCATTCTTGGCCCTTGTACATATTGTGTATTACCCGTCTTTCCCTACAGCGGACCCGTACTTCTCTCAGAATTTCAAACTTCTTGCGCCATCTGACAGTCGAGCGGTCTAAGGCGCTGCAGTCATCGACTGTGCGGCTGATCCCGGCGGAGATTCGAATCCTCCCTCGGGCATGTGTGTGTGTGTGTGTGTGTGTGTGTGTGTGTGTGTGTGTGTGGTGTCCTTAGCATAATTTAGGTTAAGTAGTGTGTAAGCTTAGGGACTGATGACCTTAGCAGTTAAGTCCCATAAGATTTCACACACATTTGAACATTTTTGAACATCTGACACTGTCGATCTCTTTTTCCAAGTCGACAAATCCTATGATCGTTTCTTGACTTTTCTTTAGTTTTGCTTCTAGATAGACTCGTATTGGTGTTCCATTATGTCCAACGGTTTCCTCTGTTGACCGATTTCATGTGTTTTTCTATCAATTGGCCACGTATTTCGATACCTGTCATTTGGCGTGAAAGCGACAATTTAAAGAGGAATCACAAAATGATCTGCCTCAATGAAAATCGTTATGGGAAAAGATGTTTCTTATTTTGGCCTTCTGCTGGACATCCTCCGTTTCGATGCCAAAACTCTGAGGCTTTTCATACACAGCGGAAAATAGTTTTACCTTCTCGTTGAGCGCCTCACGCATTTCTCTCCCTACGCTAATTTTGGCGTACTGCACAGTTTTTGTTTGCGAGACACTACTTCTGCCTCTCGAGGCCAGTGTTTCGGTTTTTAGTCTTGACGGAGTCTCAGTTTCGCTACGTTTCTTAGGGAATCTACCAGCTATTTATGGAGTATAGGTCGTATGATCAGAGTATACATTGCAGCATATACTGGCAGGAAAAGAAAATCGAGAATATCTCTGGTGAGAGCTTAGCGTTAGCAAAGGTTAAGGCTTCGGAAAGACAGTTCTGATGTTGTGCTTAATGGATGGTGGATAATTTCATAGTACTCTTCTACCTAGAAAAAGAGTTCGACAGTGTTAAATGCCGTAGGATGTTCGAAAGTCTCATAAAAAATAGGAGCAAGCTATCAGGTAAGTTGGTTAACACACAATATGTAAAAGGACGAAGAAGTAAATGTAAGAATGGAAGACCAATACGAACTGCCCGAATTAAGAAGGATGTTGTACGAGGATACAGTCATTCTCCCCTACTTTTCGGCCTATATGTCGATGAAGCGGTGACAGAAACAGAAGGTTAGTTCAAGAAAAGGATTAAAATTCGGAGTGAAAGAATATCAATGATGAGATTCACTGATGACATTGCTATCCTCAGTAAAACTGAAAAAAAAATTACAGCACCTGTTGAACAGAATGAACAGTCTGATGAGTATAGTACATATACGTTGAGAATGAAGGAAGACAAAAATATTGAGGACTAGGAGAAATGAAATTAGCGACGAACTGATCATAAAAACTAGGGAGCAAGAATTCAAGGAATTCTGCTACCTTTGAAGCGAAAGATCACGCTACAGACGAGGTAGAAAGGACGTAAAAAAGCAGACTAGCGTAGGCAAACCTAGAATCTTGCCCAAAGTAAGTCGACAGTCCAAGAAACAGCAGAACTGGAGAAGAAAGAAGACAGAATCCAGTCAGAAGACATGTAAAAAATCAGGTACGTTTAATTAATGGTGTTTGCCTCCGTGGTGGGGCCTATTTCAATCCATACACGCTTCCATTTGTTCCTTCCATTGCTAAAAAAGATTTAAGCGTCATTTTGCGTGAGAATATCTTGGAATGCTACCGAATTAGCTTTCTACTGATGTGTAAGTACACGTCCACAGTAAATCGTTCGATTGTAGCCACTGATATGACAGATTCTAATTAAACTTATCAGAAAGTAAATGTGCAGCCGCAAACTAAATCAGAAAGACAAAAAGTTGCCACACAGTCGTCAATTAAAGATTCTGAATGATTTCATTTCGGTTATGTGACCGAGTCGCTATGAAATACTAAAACAACAAACATTTCAGCCAGTTTTGCGGCGGTCCTTTACAGGGCAATTGACATTGGCCATGGAAGTCACGACATTAAATTTATTGTATCGTCTCCAGCCTGCCATACTGTTTAGTGTATTCATTCAATCCAATAATATCAGTGATGGTCATTATCAGTTCCAAAATAAGACACTACAAACAAGGAGAGATCCCGTATCCAATGCAGCAACCCCGGTGTTGGTGAACATTACGTACATATTCATCTGATTCAAGAGAACTCGAGGGGAAAAAAAAACGAGGAAGTTAGTGAGGGATACGAAGAGAGAAAGAGACGCGGAGAGAACGAACGGAGATAATAACGAGGCACAAAGAGGGAGCAGAAAAACCATTCAGGAATTCCAATTACTCTGCGAGCAACGGTCCAAGTTAACTGTGTTGCCCAAGCGCAAGAAATGAAGACTGTCGCTAGGGGTTATTTAATTAGCACAGTTACTGGAGGACTCATATGCTGCTGGTTTAATTGTCATTTTACGAACGACTTTATGACACATCATGAATATGGAGTTATCAGAAGAGTGGCATATGATCTGCAGCTTCTACTGACGTAGTTGTTCCCAAGCGACTCAATCTTACAGTTCGGCAATTTTTGCAAGAAAGGTGTTCGGTCACCTCAGTGCCTGCTGCCGCTTTTTTGTCGGAGTCCTTCACGCAAACGAGGAAGCAGTGGATCGCGTGAGCTGCCTCTGGCTCACAGAATTTGCCTGGGAGGTCCAACACTAATTGCCGTAATTTTATTTCCCGAGACCGTTTCGTTTCTCTCGATAATCAAGTTTTTCGATAGCCAAGGGCTACAGTCGTTGCAGAGCTCGTGTGAACGAAGCAGGAATTCTGTGCTTGATAACAGAAAAACATTCCGTGGAGAAGCGTACCGAACGGAATAACGCAGTATAATAGGGGCAATAACAAAGAATTTTACAGGGCGTTTCAGAAAGAATATACATATTTCGAACTTGTATATTTATTAAATTAAAGATCACGCAACTATGAAACTTGGGACACATATTAACGAATCTTTCAAGTTTAGATTACAGATCTATAATACGTCCTCCACCAGCGACGCGAAGAACATCAAATCAATACCCTTAATTTCTCCCGTACTCAGGTAAGCATGTCCATCGTCGCTGATGCTATGGCGGATTCGATCCTTCATCTCTTCTAGGTTCTATAATAGTGTTGGTGTATAAACGTTGTTCTCATGACCGAGGAGGCCAGCTGAGACGTGCAATAGAGGACACTTAAAAGGAGCAGATCAAACAGTTGACTAGAGTACAACAGACTACAGTGGTTGATGGATCAGGTAAAAGGTCAACCACTCAACTACAAACAAAGAACCTCCAGCTGGAAAGCGTTGATAGAGGTACCAACACAACTTGTTATGAGATGTGCTAAGGCACCGGTTATTTGACGGCCAATCGAGCGGCACGGCGGAGTTTCAAAATGGCTCAAATGGCTCTGAGCACTATGGGACTTAACATATTAGGTCATCGGTCCCCTAGAACTTAGAACTACTTAAACCTAACTAACCTAAGTACATGACACACATCCATGCCCGAGGCAGGATTCGAACATGTGACTGTAGCAGTCCCGCGGTTCCGGACTGCAGCGCCTAGAACCGCACGGCCGCCGCGGCCTGCGGCAGAGTTTCATTTAGATACTCAAGTACTTGTAGAATCCAGTGAGAGGTGCACCGTCTTGTTAAAAAAAGTTTTCCTCGTTCACTCACAGAAACAACCAGTTTTGTAACACAGCGAGATCCTGCTGAATGTTAACCGTGTTTCCATAAAAAAAATGGGTCTTAAACAGATGTGTGGAATCGCACAAAACACATTGACTGTGGGTAAATTTTATATATGCTCAGTGTGTGCAAGTGGTTCAGATAGCTCTAAGCACTAGGGACTTAACATCTGAGGTCATCAGTCCCCTAGACTTAGAATACTTAAACCTAACTAACCTAAGGACATTACACACACCCGTGCCCGAGGCAGGATTCGAATCAGTGACCGTAGCAGTCGCGTGGTTCCGGACTGAATCACTTAGAACCGCTCGGTCGCAGCGGCCGACACAGTGTGTGAACGTGGGTTCTGTGGCCCACCAATTCGAACGTAAGGGCTCATTTACTTTCCCTCTAAAGTGTAAAGTCGCTTCATCACTGAACACGATGCTTCGTGCGAAAGTGTTGTTATTTCCAATAGCTCCCGACTGGCACGACGAGCTGATTTTGTAGCACTACTTTGGAAACCGGTTTGAATTCGTATGTAATTCTCATCGAAAACACAAGGGCCTCGAGGACTCTTTCTTTTACATGCACATCCTGTGTGTACAAACAGTCGATACCATCTGAGGAATGTTCCATCTATTCGGAGGATCCGTTTGGTACCTGAGCCTGAAACGTCTGTGCACTATAACCACAGTGTTACACTTCGCAAACTCGAGAACGCAAAATGGATACTCCACAATAGAAAGCATTTTCTTAAAACGTGACGGGAATCAAGCAAAGGGAAGACAACAGACATCTACCGGCAATGAATGCAATCTAGACAGTGTACTCGCTCCTCCAGAAACGATGCCATGGCACAACGATCGACAGCTTTGACGACATAATACTTTGTAATACAGACTATATTCTTTTTTGAACAACCTGTATTTAAAAAATCCCCATTATATAAATTTTATCCATAGTGGATGCTGTCGAACTCCGTGACTGTTCCTATATGGGGTTGAAGAAAAATATCCGCTGCTAGTCACAATAAAAGGTTGTTTATTCGTCACACGACCGGTTTCGGGCTTGCGCCCATCTTCAGGTGTTTATACATTCGTTTACATGTTTGTACTGTTGGAGATCACTGTATAAATGCAAAAAATTATTTGCTGGTGACTACACAAATACAAGTGGGACAATTGTAAGTGGTAAGGCAGCATTTGATAAAAATATATCTGTACTTACAAAAAGTAAGTCGGTTCCTTTCTTAGAGCCTTTCTAAACAAGCGAATAGCATAGTTTGTTTTTATGGGGACGAGGCAATTAGCTTCTAACTGTTTTTGCGTCAATATGAGTTTAATCATTTAAGTTTCTTCCACTTACTCGAAGGTAAAATGTCGTTACTACATGTGACAGGCTTGTGTTCTACAGCGCATTTCAGTGCAGCTGTTGCAAACTTTCAGAAGAGATAGTGTACACCTAGACGATGGAAAATCACACAGCAATGCGTGGTTGAAAACTAATGTGGTAGCGCCGACACAAAGAACAAGAAAGGAAGGTTACCAATGGGATGAGAAAACATGTTTATTGTGCTTAGTCAGCAGAACCCAGGAAATAAGAACAAAAACAGACAAAGATCATATCAAAGTAGGTGACCACAGAGTAGAAATATCTATGGAGTGAGCATTGAGATGCGCAGAGCGAATTTTATGTCATCAACGTACATTGCAACCGTGGTCACTTGATCTATGGATGACGTAGGTTTGTTCGTAATGATTTCTATGAATTTTGAATGTCCATTATGTCGCTAGTACAGACAGATTCTCTTAGACTCTCTTCGTGTGTGTTGTGGATTTGGTGTAGACGTTTTGTAGATACGTTAATACTTCGGTTTTGATACCTGGAATAAGCAGGAGTCTTAGCTTCGAAGAGCAATGAAAGGCATCACATCACGTCAGCGTGTATTTACACTGTCCGTCATCTTTCTCATGTCAATTCACTTAGCCCAGTACGGAAACGCGAATGTGAGGTCATTAGTCAGCGTCCGTGATGCAAAAAGTCATGGTATAGCATAGGAATTGAAGTAACGACGAGAAAGTGTATTATTGGCCAAAGTAGACTTCATAAGCCATGTTATTGTTCCTTTTTGTTTGGTTAAATGCTGAGAAGTAAAACACATTTCAAAACGTCAACATTTATTTGCTAGGAAAAAATATATACATACAAATACAACAAAAAATAGCTACAAAGGAATCAGTGGAACCTGTTTACTGTATCGATTAAGTTTTTCTTTCCCTTACGTAACTAATGACGCCATGGACAACTGTATTTTTCTCCTTCATTAAAGCTGACCTTCTCAATTGTAATGGGAATTGCTTCGTCAACTTATGTTCTTATTAACATTTTATATACATCGTTGGTGTCAGTTTTGCCTATTATTGTAAAACTTACATAATTTTTTGCCTTCAGATACCTAACCTCAATTTCGTAGAACTTTAAAATATAAAAAAATTTTCAAGTCGTCATGTAAAACTGCAATTTGCCACAAAAATAAAGCATAATAATAAATTAAAGACGACGAACACACAGAAGTACAAGATCCACTACTTTAACGCGAATGAGCGCGTCGAAACCTTATTCTACAGGATAGTTGACGTCCCGCGACGCTCCGTTGACAACATGCGTGAATACTGTGGAATGTTTTGAGGTGACGTGACATCCGATGTGAATTGGCCTTAACCGGCGTCGTCTCGAGATCACCTGTCAATTCCAGCTTAGTTTTGACAAAAAGCGCAGAACGCAATGCACACTCCAGACATATTTCTACAACGTGATCACGACCCCGGTCCGAGACGGAGGCTTGACATCTCCGGCGCATGGAAGAGCTGATGTTCTGGACAATACCAGGAGTGTCCCTGACATCTCCAGCAGCTGCAAAGATGCGTGCAACAATATCTTCAGCAGTGTTAAAGAGGATTCCGTTCACAAGTGCCTTGGCGTATCCCGTAGTTAAGGCGTGTGAGGTCTTTTGTGTCGCCACATCGAGTTGGGAAATAGTTCCAACGACGCATTATTGTGCTTTTCCATCGTCTAGGTGTGTTCTATCCCTTCTGAAAGTCTGTAACAGCTGTGCTGAAGGAGCCTGTACAGTCGCTAACACTACTAATCTAGATATCTGATTTTATATACCTGAAGACAGTAGGAGAAGACCGCCGTGTGGTCAATGTCAGCTACATTTTTTCTTATTCTTTTTTACTGCACCTGACTTGCTTTCGAGAGGAGAGTGTTCCAAATTCGCATCCAGACTTAAGCTATATATGGTTTCTATGAACGGAAACTAGACTCTTCTGTTAAAGCACGCGGCCTATTTCCTTCCTCGACCCTTTCTAAACCGAGTTTATGCTTCGTCTCAAATATCGTCGTAGTCGACAGGACGTTGAACACTCATCTTCTTGTTCGTCTTCCACCAGAAACTTGTCAAAAGATTACGCAATTAATCTTGGGCCAAAAAAGCCCTATCTATTCAAAAACACTCCGCTAATTAGGAAACAAATTTGAACACTGATTTCCTGTCCTTTCATTCACTTGAGCTGCACACTACTACTCCTCAGTGTGAAAAGAAGTCCTCCTGAAAAATTGAGTGCTGCTGATGAATTTACAACTGTGAATGAAATAAAACTTTTCACGAGACGTCTACTACATCTGCATTGGAAAGAGTATAGTTCCAAGGTTTAAACTTGGTATTAACAAGCACATGCAGTTGAACATTGTCTTTTCATACTGTGCCGTGGAGTGGCACATTTGTGGTGGCAAGCGTCAATGGCGCTCGGGGGTGGCACCATCTTGCGCCGGAAACCGGAGCTGGAGGCGCAGAGGGACGCCCACTAAGCTGGCACGAAGAAACGCCATGTTTCTTCTGGGCACGATCAGTATGGATTGTGAGCGACATGTCTGCCTGACGGCACTCACTGGACCTTGGAAGAGATCGGTGTTTGTCCAGATTCCAAGGTCGGGTATGCGTATGCAACTGTGGCCTGAGCCGAAGATTGTTGGATTTTGTACGACAGTAGTATCCTGGGTGACCCACGGACGGGAAACGATTAAGGCGGTACATCTAACCGGTTCTGCGCCTATATTATTGCTCTATAACGCGTGCCTTCATTTCTAGTTACGCAGCCTGAGTGGATACTAGTGGTGACACAGCTAGTTGCCAGCGGTTGTGCTAACATCATGCAGTTGACTCTTTTAGGAGCAGTTGTTATTGGTATGTTGGAACGACCCGTTTCTCACTTCAAAATGGCTCTCGCAACTATGGGACTTAACATCTGAGGTCATCAGTCCCCTAGACCCAGAACTACTTAAACCTAACTAACCTAAGGACATCACACACATCCATGCCCGAGGCAGGATTCGAACCTACGACTGTAGCAGCAGCGCGTTCCGGACTGAAGTGCCTAGAACCACTCGGCCACAGCGGCCGGCTCTTCTCACTTCGCCATAACCTTTCCGATTATATTTATGTCATATGCCACGCCTGGAGAGTTGTATGTGGAGTGAGGTATTGCTTTATGATATAAGCACAGTGGTTTTAAAGGTTCGCGTTACAGAGACAAACATTCAGATATAGATGAATGTAGAATCTGGTATTTAAGTGTTCTCAAGGGGTATCCAGTCCCCTTTTTTGTGTCACGGCTATCTCAGAATTATGTATAGCTCTGTGACTGACAAAATTATAACGTGTGACTATTGTGCTATTGTTCAAATAATTATCTTGAGCTCTCAGTGGTGTAATTGTGACTTTCTTGCCAGCTGATAGAATCCTGTGGGCATCTGCCCCTAATGAGATTGGTTTCCAGGAACTGCTTATGGATATCTTCAGATTACTTGCTGAAATGTCTGCTGTAATGTAACGTTCGTGGACCTCCAGTGAATACTGTCAGCACTACTACTTCTGTATCATTTGCCGTTGTATGCTGCTTGGCGGTTGTCTATGTAGCGGGTCTGAAACTACTGGGGCGCCTGTGTTGTCAACCAAGCTTTCGTCGAAGGAAATTTCCAAATTCTTGTCAAGTATTTATAGTTAATTTCACCTTAAGGGGACCACATCGTGGTTCAGGTCGAAAAAATCGATTTTCAGTTTTCATCGTATTTCGATAGATTAAGTTTTTATTTAAGTACTCTGAAAAGGATTTTGCTGAAAAAAAATTTTTTTCGAGCTTTTAAAGAGCATTTTCCTAGCACGTGCGTTTATGTGCCACGCCCACTTCTCTGTCAGCCACTGTCAACCGTAAGCCATATGCAGATGCCATTATTAGCAAAACAGAATGTGTAGACCATCTTCAAAAACGTTTGGGAACAAGGCTGAAAAAACTACCTGTTGATATGAAAGGAAAAAAAATTTGAAGATGGAAAATTGTTGACCAGACAGGGTCGGTTAACTATAACTGAAATAGAAAACCTGCAGGTATACCATGAGCAGGCAATTAGGAGAAACAATGAAAATCTGGAGGCAATGAAGAGAGATGTTTGGGCCATATTCTTCCATAAGTCCTCTACTGATGATAAGCCATGTCATGGGTTGTGTCCATCAGGAGAAAATTCGTGGTGCAAATACAATAGGGCTCAGGCAACAGAAGAATCTTATTCTCAACAGCATTCTCTTCCTGCTGCTGTTATTACAGCAATTAAACCTATTTACAGAGACTTGGCTCACCCTGATCTTCTAAGGAAATGTCTGCATGGGCAGATACAGAACCCAAATGAATGTTTCAACAGCATAATTTGGAACCGCCTTCCTAGAACTGTATTTGTAGGCATGCATACAATGAAACTAGGAGTTCTTGATGCTTTTATTACCTTCCGTTGTGGTAATATTGGAAAGCGTTGGGTCTGCAACATTGCGTTAAAATGAGGATAGCCGATGCAGAGGCATGGATGTTTGTGATGTCCTTAGGTTAGTTAGGTTTAACTAGTTCTAAGTTCTAGGGGACTAATGACCTCAGCAGTTGAGTCCCATAGTGCTCAGAGCAGATGCAGACAGGTCTGCGTCTAATATGGCCAAGAAAGCAAGACAAACATCCAAGAAGGGGAAAAAGAAGCTGGGGGACCTGCTAGAGGCCAAAGAAGAGCCATCATATGCAGCAGGACAGTTTTAATTAACTGTAAGTAACAAATTTCAAAATTTTTTTCTTTAAAGTCAATTTCCCGCAAACTGGTATCGTCAGTACATATGCCCCATTACATCAGAAACTATCATATATAAATGAATGAAATTTTCAGTGACTCTGCATAACATAAAAAGCCGCCTCTGGTACTACAACCGTTAATATTCCCCCATTAGAAAGTTTATAAAAGTATGTCTTAAAAACTATAAAATGGATAAAGTAGATTTTATTACAGTTGACTCTATTACCATCATATAACATACAGTGAAAATATTAAGGTCCTGCATCTGGTACTACAACCGTTAATATTCCCCCATTAGGAAGTTTAAAAAAGTATGTCTTAAAAACTATAAAATGGATAAAGTAGATTTTATTACAGTTGACTCTATTACCATCATATAACATACAGTAAAAATATTAAGGTCCTGCATCAAATTAACATGGGTTAGATAGGCAGAGTGTGGTCCCCTTAAGGATTTTTAAAGCTTTCCTGATTTTTACAGTATGTGAGATATTTTCATTACCTGACGTGCGAGTCGTTGAAAAAAAAATGTCCTTAACTGCTATTTCATGGTTAAGAGAAATTTACAGAGCTAGGTGGTGCAGTGGTCAGCGCATCATGGTTTAGGTTCTCCGTAATTTCCCTAAATCGCTTCAGGCAAATGCCGGGATGGTTCCTTTGCAAGAGTACAGCCGATTCCCTCCCCCATTCATCCCTGATCCATTGGGACGGATGACCTCGCTGTTTTGTCCCCTCCCCCAAATCAACCAACCAACCGATCAGCCCCAACCAACAGAAAACTCTGCCTGTTATACTGAGTAATGCAAATAATTATTATGATTTTATTGTTTTTCTGGTCAACCATCCACAAATAAATTTTAATTTTGTAAACGGTCTTTATAGTTTTACAGTTTTCTGGTTGGGTAATTTCAAGTAAATCAGAATTTTAAAGGGGAGTAGTTCTGGTTCGTTGCGAGGCTCCTTGAGTTATTTAACTGAAAGTAATTTGCTAAACATCCACTGGGATATACAGGGTGGTCCATTGATCGTGACCGGGCCAAATATGTCACGAAATAAGCGTCAAACGAAAAAACTACAAAGAACGAAACTTGTCTAGCTTGAAGGAGGAAACCAGATGGCGCTATAGTTGGCCCGCTAGATGGCTATGCCATAGGTCAAACGGATATCAACTGCGGTTTTTTAATAGGAACCCTCATTTTTATTACATATTCGTGTAGTACGTAAAGAAATATGAATGTTGTAGTTGGACCACTTTTTTCGCTTTGCGATAGATGGCGCTGTATTAGTCACAAACATATAGCTCACAATTTTAGACGAACAGTTGTTAACAGGTAGGTTTTTTAAATTAAAACACAGAACCTAGGTACGTTTGAACATTTATTTCGGTTATTCCAATGTGATGCATGTACCTTTGTGAATTTATCATTTCTGAGAACGCATGCTGTTACAGCGGGATTACCTGTAAATACCACATTAATGCAATAAATGCTCAAAATGATGTCCGTGAACCTCAATGCATTTGGCAATACGTGTATCGACATTCCTCTCAACAGCGAGTAGTTCGCCTTCCGTAATGTTCGCACATGCATTGACAATGCGCTGACTCATGTTGTCAGGCGTTGTCGGTGGATCACGATAGCAAATATTCTTCAACTTTCCCCACAGAAAGAAATCTGGGGACGTCAGATCCGGTGAACGTGCGGGCCATGGTATGGTGGTTCGACGACCAATCCACCTGTCATGAAATATGCTATTCAACACCGCTTCAACCGCACGCGATTTATGTGCCGGACATCCATCATGTTGGAAGAACATCGCCATTCTGTCATGCAGTGAAGCATGTAGTAACATCGGTAGAACATTACGTAGGAAATCAGCATACATTGCACCATTTAGACTGCCTACGATAAAAGGGGGCTAATTATCCTTCCTCCCATAATTCCGCACCATACAGTAACCCGCCAAGGTCGCTGATGTTCCACTTGTCTCAGCCATCGTGGATTTTCCGTTGTCCAATAGTGCATATTAAGCCGGTTTACGTTACCGCTGTTGGTGAATGACGCTTCCTCGCTAAATACAACGCGTGCAAAAAATCTGTCATCGTCCCGTAATTTCTCTTGTGCCCAGTGGCAGAACTGTACACGACGTTCAAAGTCGTCGCTATGCAATTCCTGGTGCATAGAAGAAATACGGTACGTGTGCAATCAATGTTGATGTAGCACTCTCAACACCGACGTTTTTGAGATTCCCGTTTATCGCGCAATTTGTCTGCAACTGATGTGCGGATTAGCCGCGACAGCAGCTAAAACAGCTAGTTGGGCATCATCATTTGTTGCAGGTCGTGGTTGACGTCTCACATGTGGCTGAACACTTCCTCTTTCCTTAAATAACGTCACTATCCGGCGAACGGTCCGGACACTTGGATGATGTCGTCCAGGATACCTAGCAGCATACATAGCAAACGCCCGTTGGGCATTTTGATCACAATAGCCATACATCAACACGATATCGACCTTTTCCGCAATTGGTAAACGGTCCATTTTAACACGGGTAATGTATCACGAAGTAAATACCGTCCGTACTGGAGGAATGTTACATGATACCACGTACTTATACGTTTGTGACTGTTACAGCGCCATCTATCACAAAGCGAAAAAAGGGGTCCAACTAAAACATTCCTACTTCTTTGCGTACTACACGAAAATGTAATAAAAATGGGGGTTCCTATTTAAAAAAAAAACGCTGTTGATATCCGTTTGACTTGTGGCAGCGCCATCTAGCGGGCCAACCATAGCGCCATCTGTTTCCCCCTTCAAGCTAGAAGAGTTTCGTTGTTTGTAGTTTTTTCGTTTGATGCTTATTTCGTGAGATATGTGGCCCCGTCGCTATCAATGGGCCACCCTGTATAATCCACAGAGGGTGTACCCAAACAGCATGATGGTCATGAATGATACAATAATTTGTTGGAATGTTTAGCTTTACTGAAAGTCTGGAAGTGTCAGTCCGGCTTTCTAACGCTCAGTGCTTGCTCCATATTTCCTTCTTCTGGTGCAATGCCATCACCACAGCTGAACACAGAAGTAACGACACTGGAATTTAGTTAACAGCCAGCCCGTAGGAACTGGAATGCTGTGCGTCTTGTTGTCAGTCAGTGAAAAGGACGGGGCAGAAAGCGTGACCACAGAGGAATGTGAGGTGTGGGGAGCCGGTAAGTGGGTCGTGCCGGCTCCGGGCAGGCGGCACTTTCTTCTGCCCTCTTGCTTCCTCCGCTCGCGGCCGACAACCACCCAGGCGGCGCAGCGGCCACAGAGAAACGCCTGACTGCACACGCACAGTCAAGTTGGACGCGCTTTCGCCGCGTCAGTTGAAGCAATGGGCCCTCCGCATCGACAGGACAACGTGTGGCCACGATATTCCTGCATTAACAGCATGACGCAGCGTGAGGTACCGCTAATGAGACAGGTGCTCTCTGTGTTCAACGATTCAGCTCATTCTAGAATGCAGCTATCGTTGCGATTCTAACAGGGAAAGACGGAAGCTTTGCCCTTAATTTCTACGTATTTAGAACTATTATTCACCCACGAAATAACTGCGGCTTTTCGCGGATGATGGTGTAGTATACAGATAAGTTGCAGCATTAGAAAATTGCAGCGAAATGCAGGAAGATCTGCAGCGGATAGGCACTTGGTGCAGGGAGTCGCAACTGACCCTTAACATAGACAAATGTAATGTATTGCGAATACATAGAAAGAAGGATCCTTTATTGTTTGATTATATGATAGCAGAACAAACACTGTTAGCAGTTAGTTCTGTAAAATATCTGGGAGTATGCGTGCGGAACAATTTGAAGTGGAATGATCATAGAAAATTAATTGTTGGTAAGGTGGGTGCCAGGTTGAGATTCATTGGGAGAGCCCTTAGAAAATGTAGTCCATCAACAAAGGAAGTGGCTTACAAAACACTCGTGGGATCCGTACCAGGTCGGGTTGACAGAGGAGATAGAGAAGATCCAAAGAGGAGCGGCGCGTTTCGTCACAGGGTTATTTGGTAAGCGTGATAACGTTACGGAGACGTTTAGCAAACTCAAGTGGCAGACTCTGCAAGAGAGGCTCTCTGCATCGCGGTGTAGCTTGCTGTCCAGGTTTCAAGAGGGTGCGTTTCTGGATGAGGTATGGAATATATTGCTTCCCCCTACTTATACCTCCCGAGGAGATCACAAATGTAAAATTAGAGAGATTCGAGCGCGCACGGAGGCTTTCCGGCAGTCGTTCTTCCCGCGAACCATACGCGACTGGAACAGGAAAGGGAGATAATGACAGTGGCACGTGAAGTGCCCTCCGCCACACACCGTTGGGTGGCTTGCGGAGTGTAGATGTAGAACTGGTTTACAGACCACTCGGTCGACCTATGCTTAGTACTGCAGGACAGTCTTTGACTCTTACCAGATACGTTTAGCAAGATCGAGAGCATTATGGAAATGGTGGGCGAATGCAAATAGCAGACGTACAAGAGAGCTGCAGTGCATCGCCAAGAGGCTTGTTGCTGATATTTCGAAAGCGTGCGTCCAAAGAACGCGCATTACTGCTTCACACGTAGTTTGAGAAACGGCGGGAATATGAGAGATATTTGAGATCACACAGAGTATTACCAAAAACACTTCTACCCACACAAAGTTCGTATCTGGAACAGGGAAGTGAAAGAAATTACAGCGATACCAGAAGCGCCCTCCGCCACACATCGCAGATGTGACATGTGCAAAATAGATGTAGATGTAAACTGTATATAAATAAGTAACGGAACAAATAAAAATGTGAGGGAAAGCAAATAAAATGAAGAGAAAGCGAAACGCCACAATGCCAGATTTTTTGATGGTGGCAACACAAACAATGATTAGTTGATGAAGAAACTGATTTCTATGCGAAAACAAAAATAAATAAACAGCTATAACAAAATTATTGAAGCCAGAAAGGTGTTGCACGGACTAGACATACATAGGAATACAGATGAAAATGATTAAATGCAACAATTTAAAGAAATAAAACCATTTTGGAGTTGGTAGATAACGAGCGATTACCAAAACAAATAAGCCAACAGAGGGCCACTGTACATGATTCATTCGTCTTCAAAGCTATGTACACTCCTGGAAATTGAAATAAGAACACCGTGAATTCATTGTCCCAGGAAGGGGAAACTTTATTGACACATTCCTGGGGTCAGATACATCAAATGATCACACTGACAGAACCACAGGCACATAGACACAGGCAACAGAGCATGCACAATGTCGGCACTAGTACAGTGTATATCCACCTTTCGCAGCAATGCAGGCTGCTATTCTCCCATGCAGACGATCGTAGAGATGCTGGATGTTGTCCTGTGGAACGGCTTGCCATGCCATTTCCACCTGGCGCCTCAGTTGGACCAGCGTTCGTGCTGGACGTGCAGACCGCGTGAGACGACTCTTCATCCAGTCCCAAACATGCTCAATGGGGGACAGATCCGGAGATCTTGCTGGCCAGGGTAGTTGACTTACACCTTCTAGAGCACGTTGGGTGGCACAGGATACATGCGGACGCGCATTGTCCTGTTGGAACAGCAAGTTCCCTAGCCGGTCTAGGAATGGTAGAACGATGGGTTCGACGACGGTTTGGATGTACCGTGCACTATTCAGTGTCCCCTCGACGATCACCAGTGGTATACGGCCAGTGTAGGAGATCGCTCCCCACACCATGATGCCGGGTGTTGGCCCTGTGTGCCTCGGTCGTATGCAGTCCTAATTGTGGCGCTCACCTGCACGGCGCCAAATACGCATACGACCATCATTGGCACCAAGGCAGAAACGACTCTCATCGCTGAAGACGACACGTCTTCATTCGTCCCTCCATTCACGCCTGTCGCGACACCACTGGAGGCTGGCTGCACGATGTTGGGGCGTGAGCGGAAGACGGCCTAACGGTGTGCGGGACCGTAGCCCTGCTTCATGGAGACGGTTGCGAATGGTCCTCGCCGATACCCCAGGAGCAACAGTGTCCCTAATTTGCTGGGAAGTGGCGGTGCGGTCCCCTACGGCTCTGCGTAGGATCCTACGGTCTTGGCGTGCATCCGTGCGTCGCTGCTGTCCGGTCCCAGGTCGACGGGCACGTGCACCTTCCGCCGACCACTGGCGACAACATCGATGTACTGTGGAGACCTCACGCCCCACGTGTTGAGCAATTCGGCGGTACGTCCACCCGGCCTCCTGCATGCCCACTATACGCCCTCGCTCAAAGTCCGTCAACTGCACATACGGTTCACCTCCACGCTGTCGCGGCATGCTACCAGTGTTAAAGACTCCGATGGAGCTCCGTATGCCACGGCAAACTGGCTGACACTGACGGCGGCGGTGCACAAATGCTGCGCAGCTAGCGCCATTCGACGGCCAACACCGCGGTTCCTGGTGTGTCCGCTGTGCCGAGCGTGTGATCATTGCTTGTACAGCCCTCTTGCAGTGCCCGGAGCAAGTATGGTGGGTTTGACACACCGGTGTCAATGTGTTCTTTTTTCCATTTCCAGGAGTGTATTTTCCAAAGTATTACATGTACAAATACACCACAGGCCATTAAAATTGCTACACCACGAAGATGACGTGCTACAGACGCGAAATTTAACCGACAGGAAGAAGCTGCTGTGATATGCAAATGATTAGCTTTTCAGAGCATTCACACAAGGTTGCCGCCGGTGGCGACACCTACAACGTGCTGACATAAGGAACGTTTCCAACCGATTTCTCATGCACAAACAGCAGTTGACCGGCGTTGCCTCGTCTAAGGAAGAGAAATGTGTACCATCACGTTTGCGACTTAGATAAAAGTCGGATTGTAGCCTATCGCGATTGCGGTTTATCGTATCGCGACATCGCTGCTCGCGTTGATCGAGATCCAATGACTGTTAGCAGAATATGGAATCGGTGGATTCCGGAGCGTAATACGGAACGCCGTGCTGGATCCCAACGGCCTCGTATCACTAGCCGTCGAGATGACAGGCATCTTACCTGCATGGCTGTAACGGATCATGCAGCCACGTCTCGATCCTTGAGTCAACAGATAGGGACGTTTGCAAGACAACATCCATCTGCACGAACAGTTCGACGACGTTTACAGCAGCATGAACTATCACATCGGACATCATGGCTGCGGTTACTCTTGACGCTGCATCACAGACAGCAGAGGCTGCGATGGTGTTCTCAACGACGAACCTGGGTGCACCAATGGCAAAACGTCATTTTTTCGGATTAATCCAGGTTCTGTTTACAGCATCATGATGGTCGCATCCGTGTTTGGTGACATCGCGATGAATGCACATTGGAAGCGTGTATTCGTCTCCGCCATACTGGCGAATCACCTGGCGTGATGGTATGAGGTGCCATTGGTTACACGTCTCGGTCACCTCTTGTTCGCATTGACGGCACTTTGAACAGTGGACGTTACATTTCAGATGTGTTACGACCCGTGGCTCTATCCTTCATTCGATCCCTGCGAAACCCTACATTTCAGCAGGATAATGCACGACCGCATGTTGCAGGTCCTGTACGTGCCTTTCGGGATACAGAAAATGTTCGACTGCTGCCCTGCCCAGCACATTCTCCAGATCTCTCACCAATTGAAAACGTCTGGTCAATGGTGGCCGAGCAACCGGTTCGTCGCAATACGCCAGCCACTACTCTTTATGAACTGTGGTATCGTCTTGAAGGTGCATGGGCACGCCATCCAAGCTCTGTTTGACTCTATGCCCAGGTGTATCAAGGCCGTTATTGCGACCAGAGGTGGTTGTTCCGGGAACTGATTTCTCAGGATCTATGCACCCAAACTGCGTGAAAATGTAATCACATTTTAGTGCTAGTATAATATATTTGTCCAATGAATACCCGTTTATCGTCTGCATTTCTTCTTGGTGTAGCAATTTTAATGGCCAGTAGTGTATGACTGTTACATGAACAGAACCGTAAGCTCAACAAGTTTGTAATTTTCACTCTACAGATGTTTTATGTGTGCCCTCTGGTCACACAACGCACGCCCACGCGGTAGTGAAGTTAGTTCCATATCTGATGTCGCAACATCCTGTCAATGCTCATCACACCAGCGCTGACGTGTTTTAAAGGCTCATCCGGTATTCTTGGCTGTGGGAATACGCAAATAAGCTCCTTAATGTACACGCAAAGAAAAAAAAATCGCAAGGCGTTAGGTCAGGCGACCTGAGGTGGCCAAGGGAGCGGAGACACATCATGTTCACATAAAATTCATCTTCCAACGATGTGGATGTTCGTCGATTAGGTAGGCGGTGCCCCGTCGTGTTGGAAGATGAAATGTCCGGGATCAGCAGTCAGCTGTGGAAACAACCGCAAATGCAACATATCGATGTAAGAGGTGCGCGCCACAGTCCTCTCACGGAAGGAAATTAGCCCATACAGCTTCTTCTGTGACACTGCACAGAAAACGATCTTCCGCAAAGCTTGTTCATGGATCAAATGGCTCTAAGCACTATGGGACTTAACATCCGCGGTCATCATTCCCCTAGATCTAGAACTGCTTAAACCTAACTAACATAAGGACATCACACACAGTCATGCCCGAGGCAGGATTCGAACCTGCGACCGTGACTGCAGCGCGGTACCAGACTCAAACGTCTAGAACCCTCGTTGACATCGGCCGGTCCTGTTCATGCGCCACAATTTCATGAGCATGTTCAGTGTACGACACTCTCTCATTGCGACGATTAGCATCTCCAGTATATGGAAGGCTGATTCGTCGCTGAACATCACCTTGTAGCAGAAATGTTAATGTTCCAGGAAAAGTAGAAGAGATCATAAAGCTGCCCGTCGAAAACTGTTGTTCGAGGTCATTATTTCCCACTTAAGTTTCTGCGCGAGGATTAGAATTTTCCTGTAAATACAGGGTGTCCGAAAAGACTTTCCCTGATTACATAAATTGATAACTCAGGCTAGACGTAAGATACAAATATGAAACTTGTGTCGAATTGTTTACAAGTATCAAAGTTTTTCTTCTGTTTTAGGTTTGCAGTACTTAAGTAATGGATGAGGTGCAGTGCCCAAGAAGCCATGTTAACCAATCAGGAGAAGGCATAGTGTGTCCTGTGGTAACATGAGACAAGATCACCAACCACAGTGCAGAGACACTTCCAGACAACATTTGGAAGGAATCCACCTGATGTCAAGAGCATCAAAGCCTGGTATGAGAAGTTCAGGAACACAGGATCGGTTGCTGACCTTCCTAGGTCTGGTCGACCAAGAACCTCAGCAGACAGGGTGGAAGCTGTAAGGCAGTCGTTTCTGCGAAGTCCGAAGAAATCGGTGCGCAGGGCCTCACGTGGAATACAGATGCCAAAAAGCTCTCTCCTTGACATTTTACACAAAAGTTTGTTGCTTCGTGCATACAAAGTCCAAATCGTTCAGGCCTTGTTGCCCAATGACAGTACACGTCGATATGACTTTGCGGTCGAAAGGCTATCACGTATTGAGGACGATGATGGTTATCTCAGACGAATTACCTTTTCCGACGAAGCGACCTTTTTTGTCAAGGGAGTAGAAAATCACCATAATGTGCGTATTTGGGATTCACAACCCCGTGGCGAGGTCATGGAGTACACCAGAGGCAGTCCAAAGGCGAATGTTTGGTGCGCGCTATTGCACGATCGAATTATCGAGCCATTCTTCTTCGCTGAGGCCACCATCACATCTGCAGTTTATCTGGGCATGTTGGAACTGTATGCTGTTCCTCAGCTGCTTCAGTATCACCCCGATGTCTTGTTTCAGCAAGACGGTGCACTGTCTCATTGGGGTTTGGACGTCCGTGCCTATCTCGATGTGACCTTTCCTAGGCGATGGATTGGTCGTGATGGGCCAGCGGTTTGGCCTCCACGCTCTCCTGACATAACCCCATTAGACTTCTTTTTATGGGCTTATGTCAAGGACGAGGTCTACCGAACACGTGTACCAGATCTTGAAACCTTGCGGCAACGGATAACACAGTCGTTGAATCGATCCCTCCAGTGATGTTGGCTAATGTGTGGACGGGAACTGAATATCGCCTAGATGTGCTACGTGCTACCAAGGGTGCTCATGTGGAAGTTTACTGATGTGTGAAAAAAACTTTGATAGTTTGTAAACAATTATACACCAGTTTCATACTTGCATCTTACTTCTAGCCTGAGTTATCAATTTATGTAATCAGGGAAAGACCTTTCGGACACCACAGAAGGTTAGACTGATGTCAGTAAATGCACACTGTTCCGCTCCGTACAGGTAATTATTTCAGTGTTCCACTTCCTGTGTGATGCATAGACAGTAGTGTGTGCCACTCATCAATAAACCTAGACCTCTCCTGCCTTTGTTCATGAAAGACGGAAAGAGGGAATAGTTTACTAACAAGCGTACTGCTCTTCAGCGTGGTTGCCAGCGTCCAATAATACTGAAGCTTGCAGCGTTCAGCCTCAGCGTCTGCTGAGGTTGCCCACAGTAGTTTCAAAGGCTCGATCCTCCGAACCCGTGTACTCTATTCGCAGTACCTGCGGTAGCTGATTGGCAACCCGTTTTACGAAACAATGGTGAAGCGATTCTGCAAACCGGCACGTGTGCCATGGACGCTGTGCGGTCGGCGTTTGTCCGGATACTGCCGCCTGCGCCTGCCCGACGAGGCTCCAGCCTGCGGTTGCCTTTGTACTGGTTTTCCGACGCAATCAAACAACCGACACCGGCTTCCAGAGCCGCAATAACGTCATCCTGCGTACCTAGCACACTGCGAATGCCAAAAGCTGTCCTTCCTTCCCCCTTCACAGAACTACCATCCACATTACTTTCTACGTAGATTCAGCAAATTTTATAACTTTACAAGTAGGTTTAGTCAAAATGAAGCACCGCGAAACGACTGTTGGGTGAGATTTCTTATGAACACTCCTCGTCGTGCAAGCACCCCAGTATCTTGCTTCAGAGATTAAACACCTTTATGCCATCATAATCTAAACACGAAGTTACTCTTATTTGGTATCCTAACTGTGCCCACTCACAAAACAAAAACTTTTGCAATATCCTTCTCAGTTGCCGCTGTCCGCCTCTGGAACAAATTTCCCCTAACCTTGCGCAAAATTCAATCCTCTGCTGTTTTTAAGAATAAGTTTAAGCATCACCTCATGACGTTTTCTACAAAATTAATGTACAAGGCCAATCCTCTCCTCTGCCAAATAGCAAAGCTAGTGTCTCTTATCTTGCTCCTTTCTCTTCTTCCTCTTCATCTATCTCTATTAACCACGCAATCTTCTTTTCCTTTATATTTCCGTATTTATGTTACATCATGTCTCTATTCTTCTCCTCCCTTCACTATCAGTCTCCCTTCATACTCCCTGTTGCTAGCACTCCTATCTAAAATGTCTCTTTCATAATGTCTAATTATAACAGTACTTATAATCTACGAATATAAACTCTATATGTATGTATTTTTCCAAGTGTGTCTTTTGTACTAGATGTAGTTTAACATGCCTACTAAAACATATGAATGTAAAATAAGTAGAATGCATGGTTAGATGTAAAATGGCTCTGAGCACTATGGGACTCAACATCTGAGGTCATCAGTCCCCTAGACCTAGAACTACTTAAACCTAAGTAACCTAAGGACATCACACACATCCATGCCCGAGGAAGGATTCGAACCTGCGATTGTAGCAGCAGCGCGATTCCGGAATGAAGCGCCTAGAACCGCTGGGTCACAACGGCCGGCTGGTTAGATGTAAGAGAGGACCTGATGGTCGTAATCTTGCGGTTTACGATGCAACAGAACACTCAGTTCACACAGCTACCACCAACACAGCTCACTCGTCTTCAACATTGGATTTTAGATTGTAAACCGTCGAGAGGATGGAGCAGCAAGTATGCTATTTGAGCGGAAACTTCCGATTTTTGCAACTGAGGACAGGAGCGAGACACGACGGTGGAAGAAAGCAAACAACCGTTGAACAGAAACAAAATACCTTACAGACAAGAAAGAGAGCCTCCAGTGGTTTTACGACACCAGGTGCATGAGCAACGTAGTCGGTGACCAGTGGCAGAGCATATGTTTGTTTACACGAGGGAGTAACTTATTATAGCTGTCTACAGGCATAACGACTGACAACCTCCGTAATATTATTAATCGAAATCTTTATTCTTGAATTCTTTTTTTTGTCTGTACTAATCCAAACTTGGAGAAGCAAATGTTCAGGCTGGAGCGCAAATTACCAGGTGATCACAAAGTCAGTATAAATTTGAAAACTGAATAAACCACGGAATAACGTAGATAGAGAGGTACAAATTGACACACATGCTTGGAATGACATGAGGTTTTATTAGAACAAAAAAAAATACAAAAGTTCAAAAAATGTCCGACAGATGGAGCTTCATCTGATCAGAATAGCAATTAGCATAACAAAGTAAGGCAGAGCAAAGATGATGTTCTTTACAGGAAATGCTCAATATGTCCACCAGCATTCCTCAACATCAGCTGTAGTCGAGGAATAATGTTGTGAACAGCACTGTAAAGCATGTCCGGAGTTATGGTGAGGCATTGGTGTCGGATGTTGTCTATCAGCATCCCTAGAGATGTCGGTCGATCACGATACACGTGCGACTTCAGGTAACCCCAAAGCCAATAACCGCACGGACTGAGAGGTCTTGGGACCTAGGAGGCCAAGCATGACGAAAGTGGCGGCTGAGCACACGATCATCACCAAACGACGCGCGCTAGAGGTCTTTCACGCGTCTAGCAATATGGGGTGGAGCGCCATCCTGCATAAACATCGTACGTTCGAGCAGGTGTTTATCAGCCAGGCTGGGGATGATGCGATTCTGTAACATATCGGCGTACCTCTCACCCGTCACGGTAGCAGTTACAAAACCAGAATCACACATTTCCTCGAAGAAAAGAGGCCCGATAACGGTAGATGTGGTAAATCCAACCCATACCGTGACTTTCTCGTCGTGCAATGGAGTTTCCACGATAGTTCTAGGATTTTCGGTAGCCCAAATTCTGCAGTAGTGGGCGTTGACAGACCCTCGGAGCGTGAAATGAGCTTCGTCGGTCCACAGCACGTTACTCAACCAATCGTCATCTTCCGCCATCTTTTGAAACACCCACACCGCAAATGCCCTCCGCTTCGCTAAATCGCCAGGTGACAGTTCATGATGCCGATGGATTTTGTACGGATAGCATCGGAGGGTCCGCCTCAGTGCCAACCAAACAGTAGTGTATGGAATGCCGGTGCGACGTGCGACTGCACGAGCGCTGACTTCCCCGTGCATAGACGAACCCACTACAGTCTCCATTTCTTCCTGAACTGTCTCAGCAGCATTACGCCTTGTGCTCGGTCGGCCACTACGGGGTCTATCGTCTAAACAACCCGTGGCTTCGAACTTCGAAATCATTCTCGCCACAGCTACAGCTGCACTTGTCAACGGACCTTTACCCGTTCGAATCCCCTTCCTATGGCGATAGGATCGTAACTCTGAACTAGCACATTCCCCATTCTGATAATACAGCTTCACTAAAAGTGCCTTTTCAGGTAACGTCAACATGCTTCGACTGCTGGCGCATCTGATTCTCTCTCTCTCATTACAGCTCCTTTTATACACGATTGTCATGCGCAGTCACTGACGTTTTGCTGTCCAGCGCTATCTGTCCGACATTTTGTGAATTTTTTTGTTCTAATAAAACTCCATGTCATTTCAAGCATGTGTGTCAATTTTTACCTCTCTATCTACACTATTCCGTGATTTATCAAGTTTTCACATTTATACTGACTTTTTGATCATCCGGTAAATTACATATTTCCCCTTCCTCTTACCTCCAACTTATTGATTGCTTCCTTCTACCGTCTCGCCTCGCTCCAATCCTCAATCGCAAATATCTACAAAAATTTGAAGTCTTCGCTCAAACAGCATACTTGCTGCACCACCTTCTCGACGACTTGCATTGCAAGAACTCCACTGTTGAACATGAGTGAGCTGTGTAGGCGACATCTGTGTGAACCGAGCGCTCTGTTGCCGCATAAACCATGTTAGAGATAGACGTCTGTCTGGCAGTAATCGTTTCTTTACAATGCTACTTGCACGAACAGATGAGAGTGACAACCGCTTGAGTTTACGGTCGCGGATCGAGGAAGAAGTTTAGTCTCGTAGACAGAAGATAAGAGCACATGGGGCAGGAGAATTCACGTACGTCTCCCGGTTAATTCTTCAACTTTCTTTCTTGGTGTATTTCATGTCAGTTATTGCGCCTTCCTTGTGTCTGCACCTCTGGTGGGGGCCCGTATCGCCACCCTTTGCTGCCAGCAGTAAAATTTCATTGGGCAGCGGCAAGTGATATTTGGGAGCTCTTGAAAAGAAAAGTACAGTAACGCATTAAAACTATCAATTTCTTTTACTGTTACATTTATCTATTGAGCGAAGAGAAAAGTGACTACATGCCCCTGTACGTGCCCTACATTCTTTTATCTTGTTCTCAATCTCTACGTGAGATGAGTGATCGTCGTAGCACATTTGTTGCCTTCTTCTTATAATATAAGTTTCCCAAATTTGTCCAACAATGTTCCGCAAGAACTGTGTTGTATTTCTTACATGGATTCTCACTTAAATTTCCCGAGCATTTCTATTACACTTTCGCGTGGGGTACCTCGTTACACCAACTTATTGTGAGAAGTACAACAATCCAAGTCTTTCATCCGCTTTTTTAAAACTGATGCTTCCCGTTTCACAGTGTTACCTCTGAATACAGGGTGGCAATTAACCAATTATCACGTTTTGTGATACTAATTTTTTTCTTTTCTTAGTCAGGTGGATATAAAGATGATAAAAACTAAGATTTGCAACATTTAGTAATGTAACATGGGCAGGTGGAATACAGAACAGGAAGCAGCAACTGTGGAATTTCATTATGCCAGCAATTAGTTATCGCTGCTGAAAGAAGGTTTCGCACTGCGTTTGGTGGGCGTGTATGTCCTTGTTGAAAGTCAGTTCTGCGATCTTTTGAATCCCATAGAAGCGGTAGCAGTGCAATTGACGCTAAACATACGGGCAAGCATAGATTTGTACATGATAAAGGAATCGTTGAAAGGATAGAGCTGCGTTCACAAACAGTCCAAAGAAATCTGCAAGAAGGCTGTCGCAAGGAATTAGTGTCAACAGCGAAACAGTGCGCGACATCCGGAGAACATGTCTGAACTTGTTTCCTCATAAATTTTATACTGATGTCAGTACAGAGGTGCACCTGTGTTGTCGGACTGTATTTTATTAACCAACGCCAGCCAGACAGGCCACCCTTTTCCTACAGTGCGGTGGTGAAGCGTATTGCGAAATTGCGTGGAAATGTTTCTACCGCAGACCAGATGAAAACTCATCGGTCGGAAACGGTATACCATGAAGTTGTTTTGGCGTCGTTCAGTAAAAATCGATGGCGCAGTAACATCTCACATGGAACTGGGATCAGTCGACATCAATAATGATAATTTTGGCCGCACGCAATGACACCCTAAGATAATGCATGCAAATACTGAAACGTCTCACCAAGGACGATTAAGGTAGTCGGATTCAGTTTCTGGAATGGGTGACACGCAAGCTGGACGAAAACTGTATTTTCTATAATGACGTAGTGTTTACAAATAAAAGTTAATTTCCGTATGAGTGGAGTAGTAAACAAACAGATTTATCGATACTGTTCAGATGTCAGCCCTCATTGGACGTATGCGTAGAAAGTATTTCATGTGTGTGTGTGGGCGGAGGGGGGTGTTGGTATGGGATTCTCGTGTTGTTGTGTTCTCCTTAGTCCAGAGTTATCCGAGCAGCCTTGTTATGTGCGGTTGTTAGACGAAGAGGTGCTGCGATCTTGCTGTCTGAAAAAGGTATATTTTCAAATTTCTTTCGGCACGATGGTGTCCCACCTTATTTAGGGCAAGCAGTTTTTTTTTTTTTTTTTTTTTTTTTTTTGTATGGGACTCAACTGCTGAGGTCATTAGTCCCCTAGAACTTAGAACTAGTTAAACCTAAGGACATCACACACATCCATGCCCGAGGCAGGATTCGAACCTGCGGCCGTAGCGGTCTCGCCGTTCCAGACGGCAGCGCCAGAACCGCGCGGCCACTTCGGCCGGCGGGCAAGCAGTTCCCCAGAGACAAATAGGTCTCAGAGGTCTCGTGGAGTGGCCACCAAGTTCCCCGGATTTAAGTCTATCTGTGGGTACATATGAAGAAAACAGTGTATGCGGTGAAGATACAAAACGCTGCACACCTTGAGAGCAGTTTGTTGATGCTTGTATTGCTACAACTACATTCTGGTACATGAAGAATGGGTGAAGCGGATAAAAACATCACAATGTTCTGAACAACTCGTGAAGGACATCCTGTAGCCTTTGCCTGTTATCAGCAACATTTGCCATCATTAGTACAAAATGTGACATAACTGTAGAATGATTACAGTTGTGCTCAAATGAAAGAAACCTTTGTTTTACGTGTTACATATATTTGGAAAGTGTGTATTGCATCCACGATGGCAACTGCCCTACCAAGTTTCCCCACTCTTCCATGCCATTCTAGTTTGTTTATCTACTTATTACTCAAGAATTTTGTTTATCTACCGGCTTCTGTTTTAGAACATACACTATACATTATCGTGCACAGTGAAAACATTACAGGTCCTACAACACTTCCTTGCAGCACATCAGATGTTACAGCATCATGTTTTTCCGAATAAAGCTGTCTTCACCGCTTTATATAGTTCATTTATCACAAACTTACAGCTACTGCCATCATTAGATCGAAGCTTTGCACAAACTTCATTGCAACACAATTCTTGTTGCTACAGACACTGCAGTTCGTCTTACGAGCTGTAACTCTTTATCTGACGGTTATCGAAGCAGTAACAAATGAAAATATGCCATGCAATGTAATGAAGCGATCTAGACGTCTTTAATCAAAACAAAATTCATAATGTATGCAGACTCGTTTGAGGAATTTACTTCCTTTATTAGTAACTTGATACAAGGAAACACCGAAGATTGAGTAGGTTATATGCTTCAAGGAATTCCCATCTCTTAATCTTCGTCGAGTTTCCCTCAAACCCCTCTGACACAACTGGGAAAAAGGTGACACGTTGGATTGTTTGGCTGACGGTAAAGGTCTGCTCCCCGATGCTGCAGGTGGGCAAACAAGTGCATGCGACTGAACAGTAGAATCCTGTATCATTCACCGGTTAGAATTGAAAACAGATGAAGCAAAGGTCTTATATCATACCGTGCAAAAACCTCCACCTGCCTGAATCGTCACTTTTTATGTTTCAAGAAGTATCAATTGATTTTCGACATACTCTGATTCTGTCATCGGAATATACCAATCGTTACTATCAAGAATTGATTTCATGCGTCATTTACTTCACTGTTACCTCACTAGTCTCTGCAATAACTAGCAAAAAAGCGTCTCAGCAACTAATTTTTGTCCACGGCAGTTTTTTTGGCTATATATTACATATAGCTGCAGCAGTAGGAAGATTACAATCATGTAGATAACGAAGAAATTATGTAGTATTATGGCACTAAGCGAATGTGCTTATAAAGAGATAGTACAATTGATCCAAATTTTGTTATTATGTTCTTCACAGACAGAGGGTTAAAACTGAACACTGGAGCTAAATCCGCGGGATTTCATGGTACGGGTACAATCGTTTTTTAACCTGCATACCCTTGCACGTATCGACTGTCGGCCGTTAACGTCGCTCTGTTTTTTTTTTTTTTGGGGGGGGGGGGATAGCGTTTTGTGGTGGTTGCCGCAAATAGGGCGAGTGTTGGGATTCCCGATACAGAGTAATGAAAACCTGGCTCGCTCGTCCGAACACGGAACACGGAGAGGGACGTGACGATAAAAATTTTATGGAAGCGATGAAAGGAAATTATTTGGTGGTGCGTGTACGTGTCTGCCAGCACATTCAGTGCACAAAAATCAGGCCGATTCGAGCGTGTTATAAACTTATATTCATTTACGTCTGCCGTGCCACGTTGACCGGATCAGGAAGATTTTGATCTCGCCCATCTGCTATGAGTTGCAGACATTTGGCGCACTCCTCAATGTGTTCCCGCGCCCAGGGCTATGTGCATAGCCCGGATATGAGCATGAAGACAGATCTATGTAGTCTTGATTCTGTTTCGCACTCACTGGGCTACTTTGCATGCGCCAAGGAGGACACCACGCAATGATCACAAATAATTGACGAGGGCAGCTGTTTGCTGGGACGTTTTGCATGCTCAGAATCCCATGTAAGCACCATCTAATATTCAGCCAATTTGAAGATGCCTGAATCATGCGAAACGCGTCATTGCTATGAAAAATAAATTCATCCCTACAACCAAGATTGACTGTTTCCACATCGTATGTTATTTATTGCTTGCCGTACCACCCCTGCCTTGTGCTCGAGAACATCGTTATCAGACTTTTAATTTCTTCCAAAATTCTTCACTAGAGAAGCATGTATTTATTATTTCAAGCAATACGGATTTTTAATACCTATATAATACGAAATAATTATAGTAGTTACTTCCTTCAAGTCTGTTGGTATACTTTTTTGTGTCATATTAATTTACCTATTATTACCTCATTGTTGTTAGTACTACGCTGTTTTATACTCGTTAGCGACGTAGATTATTGTTTGTTTATTAGACAGTACGTCGATGCAGGAAAAGATAAATATTACAGATTTCTGCCTTTTATTATGGCATCAGCTCGCAACATACGGCGCTCACTGCGATAGTTTACATAAGCACTGTAGCTACAGCCTGCGCCTTTAGCTTGACATTTGCATTTGTTCAGCAGCTATACCTGTTAACTCTTACAGTTTCAATGAACATTTTAATTTTAATTACTGCGTGTGACTTGAGCTGGTTGTCTCGTGATTCATGTAACATATTTTAATTATTGTAACCAAGTAAATAGTTATTTAATAGTTGGAAACAATCTGTACCTCTGAAGTAGATACTCATAGTAGTATCACACTTAAGTTTAATTAAACAGACTTCCGGCAACTGATTGGCCGTTTACTAATAGTGTCACGTCAATTCGGTATTCGGGACGGCTGCGTGTTTTAGTTCATCACCTTCGACTGCACAATCATATCGTCGAGGAAAAGAAAGAGCGGTGGCGAAGATTTCTTGATTTCTTAGAAGGCGACCATGTCAACTTCCCCTCTGCGATTTGATTCATAATAACAGAACGTGCGAGGCACGACTAGAACTTCCACATGTGTAAAAAGGAAGATGCAAATCTCAACCGTTTTCGAGAAGAATCTAGTTTGAAAATTTTACGCGTGCTTAGATGCTTTGTATGGTGCCTAGCGAGTTAGTGCTTAGTTTCAAAAGTGCGAGGCCCTAGGGTCTGATCTCCCTGCAGTCACTTTTTATTTTAACTGCAAAAACAGATTTATTGTAACTGTGCAGATTGTCTGTCTTCAGGGATTCATTTTTCATATTCATAATGTAACGGAAGGAAAAGTTTTATTTACATTATTGTATCTACATTTGTAACAAGTATAATGTGTAACATATCGAGCACTGCATGAATCAGTATGATACTGATCGTAGAAACATGGAAGACAATCATTACTGCGACATATAGCAAGTGTAATTGAAACTTAACAGGTACCCTCTTTCCACTTCTTTTTAAGTTTGTTACCAGCAATTTTACACTCACATTAATTAATTCAACATTAATTATCCTAAGCGTAGTCAAACATGGGCAATATTAGTACTACTATACTTTAGGAACTGTAATGATGAAATGAACCCGTCCAATGTTTTTATTATGCATCAAGTAGACACTGTAATTGGTAGGAATGTTTGAAATCATTATATTCTCTTAAAATTTATATATTTCTGCTACCGTCATTATCGATAACAGACTTAAAACAGACATAATTTGAAAGTAATTAAAGTTAGAAAAATTTTATCCTAATCAGTATAGGTGATGTATAGTTTAAAACTTAATATTAGTGTAGCTATGAAATTTAAAAACATCTCTTGTCTGCAAGACTCAATTTTCAAAAGATTGTTTTACAAAAATGAAGCCCATTTTTATTAAAGCTAGGGAATATGTTAGGAAGTATTCACACTCTGTATTTTAAGAATAATCCACTAAAATGTAATGTGTAGTGCTATAATTACGATTATGACTACTTTCATTCTGCACGAGACAGCTTTGTCATGAATTTCCGGTATTATGTAATTTTATTTTATTTTACGATTTATTCAGTGGTATTTAGTGTACTGTTTATCTATCAAAATTCATCGTAATTCATTAAATTTGTGGAGACACTGTTGTATGTGGCGTTTTGCTCGAAGCATCGACATAACACGTGTGCCGATCAGTCAACACGTAATCAGTTCTAAGCTGCACACATTGTGCCAACTTCGTACACAGTAATAAACAACACTGAAGCTCAAGGCAGCGTGTGCCACTAATTATCGTGGGCCTCACAACCCACTTAGTATTTGTACCTCCAGGACGTCGATTTATTCTTGTTTTCTGTAGCAATTGTAGCAAGGTAAACCCTTCGAAGCTGACAACACAGGTTAAGTATTTCATTCCAGCCGAACAACAGTTCTCTCTTTAATTAGGAAAACTTCTAATAATGAATACCGAATTATTGCACGTGTAGGGTTTTTCATCGTCTCTATTGCAATACAAACTTGGTTTTGTATTCATAAACGGTCTTCAGTCATCACACAATTTCTTGGCGTAACACGCATATCTACGCTACTGGCCATTAAAATTGCTACACCACGAAGTTGACGTGCTACAGACGCGAAATTTAACCGACAGGAAGAAGATTCTGTGATATGCAAATGATTAGCTTTTCAGAGTATCCACACAAGGTTGGCGCCGGTGGCGACACCTACAACGTGCTGACATGAGGAAAGATTCCAACCGATTTCTCATACACAAACAGCAGTTGACCGGCGTTGCCTGGTGAAACGTTTTTATGATGCCTCGTGTAAGGAGGAGAAATGCGTCCCATCACGTTTCGGACTTTGATAAAGGTCGGATTGCAGCCTATCGCGATTGCGGTTTATCGTATCGCGACATTGCTGCTCGCGTTGGTCGATATCCAATGACTTTTAGCAGAATATGGAATCGGTGGGTTCAGGAGCGTAATACGGAACGCCGTGCTGGATCCCAACGGTCCCGTATCACTAGCAGTTGAGATGACAGGCATCTTATCCGCATGGCTGTAACGGATCGTGCAGCCAAGTCTCGATGCCTGAGTCAACAGATGGGGACGTTTGCAAGACAACAACCATCTGCACCAACAGTTCGACGACGTTTGCAGCACCATGGACTATCACCTCGGAGCCCACGGCTGCGGTTACCCTTGACGCTGCATCACAGACAGGATCGCCTGCGACTGTGTACTCAACGACGAACCTGGGTGCACGAATGGCAAAACGTCATTTTTTCGGATGAATCCATGTTCTATTTACAGCATCCGTGTTTGGCGACATCGCGGTGAACGCACATTGGAAGTGTGTATTCGACATCGCCATACTGGCGTATCACCCGGCGTGATGGTATGCGGTGCCATTGGTTACACGTCTCGGACACCTCTTGTACGCATTGACGGCACTTTGAACAGTGGACGTCACATTTCGGATGTATTACTACCCGTGGCTCTACCCTTCATTCGATCCCTGCGAAACCCTACATTTCAGCAGGATAATGCACGACCGCATGTTGCAGGTCCTGCACGGGTCTTTCTGGATAGAGAAAACGTTCGACTCCTGCCCTGGTCAGCACATTCTCCAGATCTCTCCCAATTGAAATCGTCTGGCCAATGGTGGCCGAGCAACTGGCTCGTCACAATACGCCAGTCACTACTCTTGATGAACTGTGGTATCATGTTGAAGCTGCATGGGCAGCTGTACCTGTATACGCCATACAAGCTCTGTTTGACTCAATGCCCAGGCGTATCAAGGCCGTTATTACGGCCAGAGGTGGTTGTTCTGGGTACTGATTTCTCAGGATCTATGCACCCAAATTGCGTGTAAATGTAATCACATGTCAGTTCTAGTATAATATATTTGTCCAATGAATACCCGTTTATCATTTTCATTTCTTCTTGGTGTAGCAATTTTAATGGCCAGTAGTGTATTATTAGAATTACGTCTGTGGCGGAAAAAAAATCTGCTGGTATTGGAATATGGTGCACAGAATTCGCGCTTATGAAACTTAGGGCTTAGTTGCTCGGTTGTGGAATCCTTGAATACTAGCAACCATATTTTAAACTCGAACCTTCTCGAAAACGGCTGAGTGTTGCATCTTCCTGTTTATGCAAGTCTTTGTCGTACCCTGCACTTTCTGTCAATGTGAATCAGATCGCTGAGACCCCTTATTAGTGGACGAAATAGACTGGACGGTGTGTTCCATGGTGTTCGCTGGCCGTGTGAGCATCCGGCCGCACTGGCCGAATAGAACGTTGCTCTCGGATGGGCGTGCAGTGCAGCCGACGGCACACGGACCGTTCATCCGAACGTTGAGCGTTGAGCGTGCCGAGTTTCTGACGTCATAGCGTGGAATAACACGTTCGGGAGTCTTTCCGAACGTGCAGAGCAATATCTGGCATGTCAGATATTCTGAGCGTGCGTCTGAGCGTTGACCAATGGGATGGCGCAACGCCGCGTACGTCACAGGCACGCCGTCGCCCTTCAGTACAGAGTTGTGAGGCGCCATATTGGCATTCATTTCAAGCCTATATGAATATATGCCGTTTTGAGTACCAGCGAATTGAGAATCACTGGAAAACCCGTTGTTAACTGGGGTGATTCGTTGCAATAAAATAATGAGAAACATCATATTCGTGGCAAAAGAATTATTGTAACTTGCGTATTATTAGAGTAGGCTATTTGAAGGCAGCGACGCACTGAAGATCACCCAAAACGTATTGTTCTTGGTACAATTTGTTATAATTAAATTTCAATTAGTAATCTATCTACGATTAAGGTTTTTAGCTAGGGGTGACACAATATGATTAGACGCAAAGGGTCTCATGTTGGTTTAGCGTAATGAGTACTGCTTGGGTAGCTCAGCTGGTAGAGCACTTGCCCGCAAAAGGCAAAGGTCCCGAGTTCGAGTCTCGGTCCGGCACAGAGTTTTAATGTGGACGGCTGCTCAGCTCTAGTTGACGCAGCAGCCGGCACGGTAACTCAGCGTGTTCGGTCAGAGAGCTAGTTGGTCTCTGTAATAAAAAAAACTGAGTGGAAGGGTCAACAAACGAACTTGAACGGATGTCATGTGACGTCAACAACGACCAAACACAACAAAAAAAAGCGTGTTCGGTCAGAGGGTTAGCTGCTCTCTGTAATAAAAAAACTGAGTTAATGGATCAACTACGAACTGAAACGGGTGTCTTGCGACGTCCGCCCCGGCCAGATACAACGAACTAAAACGAACAAAATGAGATTAAAAAAAAAAAAAAGTAGCGTCACTGTCCTGTCAGAGTTATTAGTTGGGGCGGTGGTTCGCCTCTTGGCACTACTAAATTTTTTTCCCTAACATTCGTGTTTTTATTAGGTTCTGATACTTCATTATTAGATTAATATAAATATATACTATAATATTAGATGTTATATATATATATATATATATATATATATATATATATATATAAGTTCACCTTTTTTTTTAGGGGTGACTTTGTTTGATTGACTTAATCTACAGGACAGCTTGCGCTATTTGTATAAAGATATTTAGCTCCTTTTTCTTTTACGCTTCGTAATTCACATGTTGCAAAGACTCTGCTACTGGGTAGGAACAGTGATCAAGTAAGGCTGACGCTGGGGTTTTACTAAAACGTAGGAATGATGAAATAATGTTTATCTTATGCGGAGAAGTATTCCTAATTTGTAATACACTGTTTGTAATTGCACTTTTATAAGCCTGAGTCCTTATTGACTGGACATGGTACTTTCCTTTTCGTGGACGATGGAGTAAATGTGGGTTTTAATAGAGCTAGCATGGGAATTTTAGGCGCGCCCTTTGAGTAAACAGTTGATTTACGAACTAGAAGCATCCTTCAACTGCCGCTGGAGTGCGTTGCGATCGCGTATACCACGTTGGGGCCCACGTACCGTATGCACAAGTCGCATCGTTCCTGAGCGTTCAGCAGCACGTTGAACTGGGCACGCTCAACGTTGACTTTCGACAGCACGGTCCGTGTGCCGACGGCTGAACGTTTCACTCGGTGGTCTGGTGGCTGTGTAGGCCGGTCCGCTCCTTCTGCCCGGCCACGGACCGTCGTGACGCATTCTGGGTGCCCTGTGGCTGCGGCGTCCTCCGCGCCGGCAGGCCTTCCGCTCCAACACACGCGGCCATGAATTTTAATGGCGCCGCTCCTCTGCCGCTTCCTGAGAGTCCAGCAGCCAAACAGCCGCCAGACGGGCAACCGTTCGTATGCTCGGCGCGCCGCTCCGCGGTATCGCAGTGGCGGTGACGCATCGTTTTCAGGCTGCTGTGATCACTGTACGAGCACACCGGCAGTCTTTTCTTTTTTGTATGCTGTCTATCGGTGTGAGCAATGCAAGACCTAGTTTGTTGTCTCGGCTCTTACGTTGGTGAGACCGGAGGGTTGTATTTTTTAAGTAAAATAAATACACTACTGTCCACTAAAATTTCTACACCAGGAAGAAATCCAGATGATAAACGGGTATTCATTGGACATACATACATTGTACTAGAACTGACATGTGATTATATTTTCACGCAATTTGGGTGCAAAGATCCTGAGAAATCAGTACCCAGAAATACAAACTCTGGCCTACGCCTGGGCATTTAGTCAAACAGAGCTTGGATGGCGTGTACAGGTACAGCTGCACATGCAGCTTCAACACGATACCACGGTTCATCAGGTCAGACGTTATCAATTGGTAGGAGATCTGGAGAATGTGCTGGCCAGGGCAGCAGTCGAACATTTTCTGTATCCAGAAAGGCCCGTACAGGAATTGCAACATGCGGTCGTGCATTATCCTGCTGAAATGTAGGGTTTCGCAGGGATCAAATGAAGGGTAGCGCCATGGGTCGTAACACATCTGAAATGTAACGTCCACTGTTCAAAGAGCCGTCAATGCGAACAAGAGGTGACCGAGACGTGTAACCAATGGCACCCTATACCATCACCCCAGGTGTTTCGCCACTATGGCGATGACGAATACACGCTTCCAATGTGCGTTCACCGCGATGTCGCCAAACACGGATGCGGCCATCATGATGCTGTAAACAGAACCTGAATTCGACCGAAAAAATGACCATTTGCTATTCGTGCACCCAGGTTCGCCGTTGAGTACACCATCGCAGGCGCTCCTGTCTGTGATGCAGCGTAAAGGGTAACCGCAGCCATGGTCTCCGAGCCGATAGTCCATCCTGCTGTAAACGTCGTCTAACTGTTCGTGCAGATGGTTGTTGTATTGCAAACGTCCCCATCTGTTGACTCAGGGATCGAGGCGTGGCTGCACGATCCGTTACAGCCATGCTGATAATATGCCTGTCATCTCAACTGCTAGTGATACGAGACCGTTGGGATCCAGCACGGCGCTCCATATTACCCTCTTGAACCCACAGATTCCATATTCTGCAAACAGTTATTGGATCTCGACCAACGCGAGCAGCAATGTTGCGATACGATAAACTGCAATCGCGATAGGCTACAATCCGACCTTTCTCAAAGTCGGAAACGTGATGGTACGCATTTCTCCTCCTTACACGAGACATCACAACAACGTTTCACCAGGCAACGCCGGTCAACTGCTGTTTGTGTATGAGAAATCGGTTGGAAGCTTTCCTTATGGCAGCACGTTGTAGGTGTCGCCACCGTCGCCAACCTTGTGTGAATGCTCTGAAAAGCTGATGATTTGCATATCACAGCATCTTCTTCCTGTCGGTTAAATTTCGCGTCTATAGTACGTCATCTTCGTGGTGTAGCAATTTTAATGGCCAGCAGTGTACAATGATGCAATGAAATCGCTGCACCAGGAAGTAGTTGTGCGACATAAACGAATGTTGGTAGGCATGTTTCTACATCTGAAAGATATCTATTAAAATTTCGCCCCACTCGCGTAAGAGTTGAGCCGCTATGAGGATGCAAATCAAGTTTGCCTTAAAAAAATGCTGTAACGGTCGTGAACGTTAATTACCTTTCAGACTGGACGTGGTGAGTTCTACATCTACATGGATACTCTGCAAATCACATTTAAGTGCTTGGCAGAAGGTTCATCGAACAACCTTGCCAATTCTCTATTTTTCCAATCTCGTATAGTGCGCGGAAAGAGTGAACACCTGTATCTTTGCGTACGAGCTCTGATTTCCCATATTTTCTCGTGGAGTTCGTTCCTCCCTATGTAGGTCGATGTCAACAAAATATTTTCGCATTTGGCGGAGATAATTGGTGATTGGAATTCCGTTGCAATGAAAAACGCCTGTCTTTTAGTGATTTCGAGCCCAAATCCTGTATCATATCTGTGACATTCTCCCGTATTTCACGATAGTACAAAATGTACTGCCTTTCTTTGAACTCCGTCAGTCCTATTTGGTAAGGATCCCACACCGCGCAGCTGTATTCTAAAAGAGGACTGTCAAGCGTAGTGCTGGCAGTCTCTTTAGTAGGTCTGTAACATTTTCTTTCTTAAGTGTCCTGCCAATAAATCGCAGCCTTTGTTTAACCTTCCCCACAACATTTTCTATCTGTTCCTTCCAGTTTAACTTGTTCGTAATTTAGTTGAATTTACGGCTTTTAGATTAGGCTACTTTACCGTGTAACCAAAGGTTAAAGAGTTGCTTTTAGCACTCATGTGGATGACCTCACACTTTTCGCTATTTAGGCTCAACTGCCACTTTTCGCACCATTCAGATATTTTTTGTAAATGGTTTTGTAGTTTGTTTCGATCTTCTGATAACTTTATTAGCCGATAAACGACCGCGTCATCTGCTAACAACCGAAGACGGCTGCTCAAATTGTCTCCATTGTTGATGTTAGTCAAGAATGCCTTCAAAGCGACAAAAATTCCATTATCAACACGTCACTGAGTTTGAACGTGGTCGTGTGTTAGGGTCACGAAAAGTGGATACTGTGTGTGTGAAATCCTAGGGGACTTAACTGCTAAGGTCATCAGTCCCCAAGCTTACACACTACTTAACCTAAATTATCCAAAGGGCAAACACACACACACCCATGCCCGAGGGAGGACTCGAAACTCCGCCGGGACCAGCCACACTGTTCCTGACTGCAGCGCCTGAGACCGCTCGGCTAATCCCGCGCGGCAAAAGTGAATATTCCTTCTGCGACATTACAGAGAGATTCGGTACGAATGCAGACTCTGTGCGTTATTGCTGGCACCGGTAGTCACGAGAATGTAAGATGCAGGGCTCCGGACGGCCACTTGCCACTACCGAGATACGAGACCGTGGGGTTTGGCGTAGGCTCTGACTCATCGTACTGATCTGAAGCAGCAATTTGAGCAGGACTTGGCAGCACCGTGATTCAACGAATCCTTACGAGTCTGTTACTTCAAGGACACCTCCGAGCCAGACTCTGTAGCGTGCATTCCACTGACTCCAAAACCACAGCCATTTACTACTTAATTGGTCTCAAGTGAGAGGAGGGTAGGATGGAGGTCTGTTGTGTTTTCTGATGGAAGCTGGTTCTGTCTCGTGTCAGTTATGGCTGTGTGTTGGTTAGAAGGAAGCCAATAGAGGGTCTGCAACCAACCTATCTGCGTGCTAGATGCAATTGACCTGCACCTCGAGTTATGGGTTGGCGTGCTATGTCGTATGACTGTAGCAGCATTCTCGTGGCTATCCCACCCACCCTGTCTGTAAATCTGTCCGTCCGTCTCGTGGTTCGACCTGTTGTGATGCCATTCATGAACAGCACTGCAGGTAGCGTTTTCCATCACGATAACTCTCGCCCACATATCGCTATTGTAACCGAACGAACTGTAAAGAGTGCCGACATGTTGCTTTGTCCTGCTCGATCAGCAGATATGTCTCCAATCGAGCACATATGGGACACCTTCGGATGACAACTCTGGCGTCATCTATAACTACCATTAACCTTCCCTATGCTGATCGACTTAGTTTAACAGACTTGGACCCCCATCCCACAAACTGAGGTCCGGCACCTGTACAACACAATGTGGGCATTTTTGCATTCAACAACCAGCATCCAACAGTCGCAATGACTTAACTCGAGCCGGCCGCTGTGGCCGAGCGGTTCTAGGCGCTTCAGTCAGGAACCACGCGACTGCTACGGTCGCAGGTTCGAATCCTGCCTCGGGCATCATTTGTGTGATGTCCTTAGGTTAGTTAGGTTTAAATAGTTCTAAGTTCTAGGGGACTGATGTACTCAGATAAGTCCCATAGTGCTCTGAGCCATTTTTGAACTAATCTCGCGTTTACGTTAGCCTGTGATCTTACCACGTTGACCGCTTTAATATGTTACGTAGACAAACATATTACCGAAATATCATTACCCTACATTAATTATTTTTTGATGTTGCGATGTTTTCTTCGTCATTGTATTAACTTTTGTATTACATTTTGTAATTACGTAGTACGAGCAGAGTTTATTACAAAGAAAACACGTATGAGCGAAGCTCAATTAAAAAAATGGTTCAAATGGCTCTGAGCACTTTGAGACTTAACATCTGAGGTCATCAGTCCATCAGTCCCCTAGAACTTAGAACTACTTAAACCTAACTAACCTAAGGACATCACACACATCCATGCCCAAGGCAGGATTCGAACCTGTGACCGTAGCGGTCACGCGGTTCCAGACTGAAGCGCCTAGAACTGCTCGGCCACAGCGGCCGGCGAAGCTCAATCAACTGCACAGTAGTTTACGAAAACAAACAGCTAACATTTAAAGTTCAGACATGCAGTTTCTCCACTATAAATCGAAATGGAAAGTTAAGTTCGTTATTCTGAATAAACACTGCAAAAACACTGAACTAGCCCAAGACACGAATATAAATATCAACCGCAGCAAACAATTACTGTTCACAGCAGCCTCAAATCCCATAAGCCAAATTAATGTTTGGATAGTCGCACAAAATCAGATGAAGTGCCGTTTAAAGTTGGTTCCTAACTCTTGCTCACAAAATTATTACAAGTGTGCAAAAATGTTCACTCGCACAGACTCTCGACGCATACCCACTCACCAGCGCCGACAAAAGACCTTGCGGGCACTTAAAAAATGCTCTTGGTGAAGTCACACACTAATGGAACCACATTACTTAAAATTGATCACTACTGAAATTTAATGATAATTACATCTCTTTACAAGGTACCGTAAAACAGGAAATAAATGTGGTGATTTTGCTACCTCTCATTAAAATGTCAGTGCAATATTAAGCGGCATATTAATAAAATTCATGAGTGTTGCCTACGTCTGGTTTTGCAGCATGAAAAAACCTACATAAGAATTTCGAATAGAAATTGCATAGAAAACTGTGGCTATCCATGCAGTATATCAGGTACGGATCTGGGAAATGCATGTTGCCTTCACATTACCTGAAAGTTTGCCTTAAAGCTGGAATATCAGGTTTTAATAAAATCGTCAGTAATTTTATATACACGTGCCTGATTTGAGATATAGGTTCTTGTGTAGTTTACTGATGCTATCAGCTTCTATATGATGCATCGCAAGCTCAGTTTGCTCCAATAGTTTACCTGGTATTAATTTTTTAATCTACCAAGTATAGACGACCACATTGATATAAGATACTTCGCGTAGACATTTAGTCCCATATAACACACCGCTGTTACTGTTTCCAGTTTGTCGCTCATAATATAATCGCACAGTAGAGGGACTTTCCGCCCTCTTCGCAACTTCGCGTTACATTTACTGACGGTGACCATTGGTTACCAGTCCTTGTATCAATCGTCGAATCTATGAAGCTCTTCCTGCGTTTCCCTGCAGAGGCCAACTGTCTCATTGAGCTTCCAATGATGAGTAACAGCTCCTTACTCTCGTCTGGGGATACTTTGGAGCTTGCTTTTAAATCTCAAGGTGTCGACCCGTTAAGAAAGACATTATTAGTTAGGAAGCCCCGAATCCAGTTACAAATCTGGGTCCAGTATTCCGTTAGCTTGTGTTGCTCAGTAAGCGATAATGCGGAACTGTTTCGAATGGCTTCCGGAAGTCGCCGACGCGGAATCAACCTAAGCGCCGTTAGCTACCATCGACTGAACCTCGTGGACAAACAGAGCAAGACAAGTTTCACAGTTTGTACAGTGCGAGAACGTTGAAGGTCGTATTACAGTATGGTCCCTCTTCTACTCTGCGTGGCGTTATCGCTAGAACGTTGTTGCTGCTTTTTCGTACTCCAATGATCGAAGGTGGAGTGTTGACATCATAATAGCCGCTTATCCATAACAGTACCCTTAGTTCCGAGTCTTGTGTGCAACTGCATTGCTTATGAAATTTTCTGAAATACTGATGCACAACAGACTGGCATAACGATGTGTATCCTTAACAAATTCACTGAGAGCGAAATTCATGACATCAGCTGCAGTGGGTATAAATTTATTACCCAGTTGTGACGAATGAAAATTCGTTTCGGTCCAGGACTCGAACCCGAATTTTCCGCTCATTGCGAGCAGCAGTCGCCTTAACCACTTAGGCAATCCGTGGACGGCTTCCCGGACGGATATAGAACCCCATATTTCTTAGTCCACTGCTTTATAATAGTAGTCTTATGTACGTCTTCCATTAAGCTCGCAACATTACTTGATTGCCGCGTAGGAAGAATGACACCATCACAAGGTGCTGAGACCATTTTTATCGTCGGCTTATGAAACTGACACGTGAGTTCACGATAAAAATGGTCTCCATTCCTTGTGATGGAATCATTCTCCTCTAGAGGGACTCAAGTAATGTTGCGAGCTTAAAGGGAGACGTACATAAGACTACGATTATAAGGACATAGACTGTGGCATACGAAGATTTGTGTAGCGCCGGAGAACGTGCACGAGTAGCCAAGTGGTTAAAGCGACCGCTCGCGATAAGAGGGTAGTTCAGGTTCGAGGCCCGTTGCGGCACAAATCTTCATACGTCTCAACTGGGTAATAAATATGTACCTGCCGCTGCTGATGTTGTGAAATTCACATCCAACGAATAATTTGGAATAATATTTTCCACAACTGCAGGTCTTCAAATCATATGTATGTATCACTAACAGCTAGCATTCCAACCTCTCGTTCCATGCTGCTGTTATACCGCTTCACTGCACAGCATGCGTAAAAGGTCAGTGATGTCATCATCGATTTGTAATATGGTTTCGTGATCAGATTTCTTTTCGTCCTCCAATAGAAAATGGTGAACTGTACGAAACATAATGAAATGTTTAGGAATTTAACAACAAGAGAAAATTAACAACATGTTTTCGCATAGCATTCTGACATTTAATACACCGGAATGGAACGTGGCAGCCGAAAAGAACAATAATTTCCCATTTATGATATGATACGTAAGTCTAATGAAATTAATATAAATGCTAATTTGCGAAATCACAATTGAAACCATCACATATTTTTGATTGCAAAGTAAACCTTAGGATATAGAAGCTCTCAGAGATTAAAAAAAGCAGTGTCATGTTGTTTCTGGAGGAGAAGAAAGTATATTCCGCAGCTTTGAACAAAATCATTAAATTAAAAATGAATATATTACGCAATGAAACGGTATCACACGAAAACTGAGAGTAATGGCGTAACATCTAAATGAAAATTTGTACTCCGCCAGTTGCCGTATGGCGTGTGGCGAAGTGAACGTAGCGTTCTAGATTCCTTTCTACCATATTCACATTAGTGTACGCGAAGGTTCTCGTGAAGCCTCCACTCACGTCCTCCAGTATTTCCCTTCCGGTGCCTTCATGATCGAGAAACATCTTTATAGAAATCTTATGACACACTCGCCTTGACTACAAAATATTCATTTCACAATTTCTTCCTTACCCGATTCGCCATTTCACCTCTGTAAAGGAACAAATGTAAAAGAGGAAGCACATGATGAGAAGCTTATGTAGATCACAAACTAATGATGTAGAGCCATTTCTCCTTGTGTCGGAAGGAAATAAATATCTTGCGGTCAAGATGTTTGACTGTACGCGCAGATCATAACCGCCTGGTGACAAAGTATTTATGCTCAATATGTATCCAAGAAGACTTTATTCTACAGACTGATTTTACACAGAACCAACACTTTTTATCGTTTTTAGACAAATCGGCGAGTCGGATTTTGCTTTCAAATGGAATGGAGACATCTCGCATGGCAGCCCTTACTCGTAAGCGTGTTCAGCTTTCCGTTTATATCAAAGATTCTATTTCGTCTGGATCTGCTTTGGAGCTTTTTCTGCTTTCGTATTAAATTTCTGATGGTGTTCCTCCACACTCACAGTATCTTCCATGCAAAAACCATATCTGACAAGAAACCTCGAAATATTTCCGAATTTGTTTCACGGGTGCTCCACATTCTCCTTCCCAGAGATGAAAAAATTCTGTTTGCTGTTCAGGAAGTTCCTAGTTATTTTTGGTCACTTCCTTTCTTTAATACTGAAGATAGTATGAGCCGTATGAGGAATGAAACTTGCGTTCAGAATAACAGAACAAACTGTCTTGAAACAAGACTAGCGGAAAAATTATTGGCGAAGTAGGTAGCACCTGTAATTTAATCTGGCCCAACAACGTGGAAGTGTTGACGTTACGCATTACGTCCACTGAACACTCGAAACACGTGTAGGTGTGGTGACAGCAGCTGTGAGCTACTGCGGCTTTTGCGGCTTATGACATGCGACCAAAAAAACTTGTACCCGGGCACGAACGAAATTAAATTTAAAAAGCGATTTTGGCAAAGCGGGTAATGGAGTGTGGAAGTTCACTCAGACAAAAAACACACACACACCATAGCGCATTGCGCGCGAGCACGCGCGGGCTCCCACACATTACTCCTACTCGTCTGAGTTTTAACGTTTGGCCGACGACGGAACACTAATCGAATTTGCAAAGACGGGGAAGGAAATCGATGCCGCTCTTCGCAAAGCATCCATCCTCGGCTTTAGCCTTAAGTGAATTACTGAAACCACGGAAAATTTTGATCCGGATGGGTGGACGAGATTTGAACCCTTGTCCTTCCGAATATCAGTTCATTGTGTAACCACCCGCCACCTCTCTCCGTACCCTTGTGTTTATTTGAGATAGATTACACATTAAGATGTAGAGTTGGGGATGAATCTATAGCACGTACACTTCCGCCGAAATTGAGGACTTTAGGGATTTAGTTACCTGATGTCGAGAAAGAAACAGAGTAAAAATAACAGGGAAAGAGGTTACTATAGAGTGTCTAAACCACTTACTACCGATATAAACATGAAGCGTAGGAAGTGAAAGGAATGAGAAAGGACGGGTGGGAAACCATGACGGCAAGTTGCACAGGCAATGGCGAAAGTTGAAAATTTGTGCCGGACTGTGACTCGAACCCGGGTCTACCGTTTCTCATAAGCGGTTGCCTTATCGCTTCGGCTATCCAGACGTAGTCCGTGTCTTGACTCAAATTTTTACTTCTCGCATGCTTCAAGGCAGCGTCCCTCGTCCCTTAAACTGTCTACTGGCAAATCCTGGTTCCAGTAGAAGCACAGACGCGGAAAGAAACTTCGAGGAACCGTTAGCTTCTTGTTCAGAAATTTATATATCTGAGAGGTCTAACAGAACAGATGGCCCTGAGATAAATACACTTACTACCCTAGCGAAGTAGAGCAATATCAGTGAATATTGAGCAGAAAGTAACAAAAGGTCAGTCCAGAAAAATAAAACAGTGCCGTGACCAAAAAACTACTTTCTGAATTATATGGCAACTAAATCAATATTTCTTTCTTTTGTCTCGCACTTTGGGATTTGCACGTCTAAAGGCTTTTTTAGCATATGATTGACAGCCCATTAAATGTGTAAAGATAGTATGAAAAACCTTAGCAGTTTACAGCTTTCCTGATGTGGAGTATTTAGTGTGCTTCAATTAGTGACACAAAAGTAAGAGAGAGAGAGAGAGAGAGAGAGAGAGAGAGAGAGAGAGAGAGAGAGAGTTTACGGAATAACATCCAGCGTCTTGGGCAGTGAGCCACTTAACCCTTCCAAAATGTATTAAGTAGAAGCTGTCGTGTGGTTAACTTCATATGTACAGGGCCACAATTATTGAACTACGTGAAATAAAATCATCATAACTTCTGAACGGTTTGCGTTAGAACGTTAAAACTACACGGTTGGCCGTGGGCCATGATGGGAATTAGTATGCACATGCATGGTTTTGTCAAGCGACGAAGTCCACTTTCATTTGAATGAGTTCGTCAGTAAGCGAAATTGGCGCGTTTGGGAGACTGAGAATGCGCACTTCGCGATCGAGAAGTCTTTTCACCCTCAAAGGGTTACAGTGTGGTGTGTAATGTCCAGTCATGGAATAATCGGTGCGATATTCCTTGATGCCACGGTGACGATCGAACGTATGTGAAAATTAGGAAGGTGATTTCATTCCCATTATCGAAAGTGACCCTGATTTCGACAAAATGTGGTTCATGCAAGACGGAACTCGACCCCATCGGAGCAGGATAGGCATATTATAAGCGAGACGGAACAGTTCAAGTTCCTAGGCGTTCGGATAGATAGTAAGCTGTTGTGGAAAGCCCATGTCCAGGATCTTGTTCAGAAGCTAAATGCTGCTTTATTTACCATTAGAACAGTATCTGAAATAATTGACACTTCAACACGAAAAGTAGTCTACTTCGCATATTTTCATACGATTATGTCGTATGGTATTATTTTTTGGGGTAATTCTTCTGATTCAAAAAGGGTATTTTTGCTCAAAAACGGGCTGTTCGAGCTATATGTGGTGTAAGTTCGAGAACGTCTTGTCGACCCCTATTCAAAAATCTGGGAATTCTGACATTGCCCTCACAGTATATATTTTCTTTAATGTCGTTTGTTGTTAGCAATATTAACCTATTCCCAAGAGTTAGCAGCTTTCACTCAGTTAATACTAGGCAGATATGAAATCTGCATGTAGAATGCACTTCCTTGACTCTTGTGCAAAAAGGAGTGCAGTATTCTGCTGCATCCATTTTCAATAAGCTACCACAAGAACTCAAAAATCTTAGCAGTAGCCCAAACTCTTTTAAGTCTAAACTGAAGAGTTTCCTCATGGTTCACTCCTATTCTGTCGAGGAGCTCCTGGAAGAGCTAAAAAATTAAGCAAATTCCAGTGTTACACATTGTTGACTTTCTTCATTTAAACTTACGACTTGTCACATGAATATGTTTTTTTTATATTTCATTTTATCTGTTTCTAATATCGTGTTATAATTTCATGTATTGACTCTTTCCATGACCATGGAGACTTCTCCTTAATTTGGTCCCACGGAACAATAAATAAATAAATAAATGTCGTGGAGGAGCACCTTGGCGACCGCATTCTGGCTGTGGGGTACCCGGAGGCCATTAGATGGGGCTGGATTGGCCGCCATATTCTGCGGATCTGAACACATGCGACTCCCTTTCCTGGGGCTATAATAAAGACAATGTGTGCAGCAATAACCCCAAAATCATTACTGAGCTGAAAACGGCCATTCAGGAGGTCATCGACAGCATTGGGCCATGCAGATTTTCGCTATTGTCTGCGCCACATCATCGGCAATAATGGCAGGCATGTCGAACATGTCATAAAGTAAATCCGAATATCTATAGTGAAGTTTACACCATATCATCGCTAATTATGGCAGGCATGCCTAACATGTCATAACCTAAATCCGAATATCTGAAGTGACGTTTGCATGTTGAATAAAGTGTGTGCACGCCATAGCTTATAACTAATTTACGTTTGAAACTTCCCGGCAGATTAAAACTGTGTGCCAGACCGAGACTCGAACTCGGGACCTTTGCCTGGGCAAGTGCTCTACCAACTGAGCTACCCAAAGCACGACTCACGCCCCGTCCTCAGCTTTCCTTCTGCCAGTACCTCGTCTCCTACCTTCCAAACTTTACAGAAGCTCTCATGCGAACCTTGCAGAACTAGCACTCCTAAAAGAGAGGATATTGCGGGGACATGGTTTAGCCACAGCCTGGGGGATGTTTCCAGAATGAGATTTTCACTCTGCAGCGGAGTGTGCGCTGAAACTTCCTTGCCCGCGAAAGGCAGAGGTCCCGAGTTCGAGTCTCGGTCTGGCACACAGTTTTAATCCAGGTTCGCCTGGGTTTACAGGTATGGTTTTATTCGATGTGGTGTGTTCTTCCCTTCTTTTCATTTCTGAAATAACTTACTGCAACAATTACAAGGGGACCCACAGTTTAACGGACTCCAAAATAAGGGCAATGTGGTATTTTTAGCTGACAAGAATTATTGCGAAGGACGAAGGAAGCTGTCAGAAGCAGCAGGAATCCTAGGATCTACAGAGGACTGGTTCCAAAACCAGCACTCACTCCTGGTCGATTTTTGTCATTTATTTACCCTGTGTGTTTCACACCGCAAGGTACCCTCCCGCTGAGTACTGAAATACGTACAAGTAATCTTCTACAGTTTCCATCATACTCCATTCCCATGTTCCTTTTATCACAACAAAACAACGTAAGCTGAAACTGCAGCACTAAATACAGGGTGTTTGGAAACTCCCGTTACAAACATCTACGCCTTGTAGAGGGAATCGAGTACATCACATTTTGAATAGGGACCCATGTTCGGAAACGTATTGTTTCCGTCCTGCGACGGCTTCAGTTCAGATTTTTTAGTCGCCCATACCCGCTAGGAGAATTGAATTAGGCGTGATGCAATACAATTATTACATAACAATTCGAAAGGGAACATAATGGAACATTCATATACCACTTCAGCACATTTGTTTGTATTAACACCTAAACATTACGTGCTCACATTATTCCAAAACGAAAAAGAAGTCAGCTTAATGTACTTAGGTAACAGTACTGAGGCAGTACAACAGCGCAGCGATGTGGCGACCACCAGCGTTGTTACAGACACTGTACTCGTCATCCCGTTTACCCCACTGCATATCAGAACAAGCAACCTTGCGAGTTTTCTTTTTCCCGTGCGTTACGCATCTGAATTAAAACCGTCGTAGAACGGAAAAGGTCCGTTTCCGGACATGGTTTCCCATCGAAAATCTTATGTACTGATTCCCCTCTATCAGTCCAACAAGCTTGTAAACGGAAATTTCCCAACAACCTGTATAAGACCTGACTGTGAGAGCTGCTTCGTGGTTGTTCACTTTGTTTTACGCTTTTACGCGGAAGTCCCCTCATAGGGGGCAGTCACGTCCGATAGAGCGAGAACCATCAGAGAATTTCGAACGTCCAACAAAAATTCCGTGGTCATGACGCCGTACCCAAACTCGTCATCTTTAGCCTTCATCGACAAGAATCGGTTAATCCATCATCCGTTCTCTCATGTGTTAGTTGCATCCTGCTTCCAATTTTGATTCGCATTGCCGGCCGGAGTGGCCGAGCGGTTCTAGGCGCTACAGTCTGGAACCGGTGACCGCTACGGTCACAGGTTCGAATCCTGCCTGGGGCATGGGTGTGTGTGATGTCCTTACGTTAGTTAGGTTTAAGTAGGTCTATGTTCTAGGGGACTGATGACCTCAGAAGTTAAGTCCCATAGTGCTCAGAGCCATTTGAACCATTTTGATTCGCATTCAAGTTCTTGTTCCTGTTTGCAGATCTAAATATCGTCTCTCCATCGGAGAGAGGGAGAGATGGCAAGACACATTATTTCCCAAATAAAATCCAGTGTCTTGACTTCTGCGGCAAGTAACACTTCTAACATGTGTTAATCTTGTGTCATACCAAAATAAAGAGATTTAACTGACGAGAAGACCAAACGACCATCGGCTTTTTATTAATTTTTATTGAGCACTAAAATGTCAATCGTTCCAATCAGTTCAGCGCAACTCTCAAAAATTATCGAGAAAATCGACTTTGAAGATTACCAAGCTTCTTCAGTGTCTCAACGTAAGCTCTGTTTTTAGACAGACAGCGTTGCTTTGTTGTATAAAGTTCATCTGCCATGTTAGCGGCCAAGATTCGATTCTTTGGTGTGGTAAATATTTAAACAGAAGTACACGTTCAACAAGCATTTCCATGAAGCGTGAAATACATAAAAATTTATTTAATAGTATGGCTACGACCCCGTCGGGCAGACCGTTCGCCAGGTGCCGGTCTTTCAATCTGACGCCACATCGGCGACCTGCAGTCGATGAGGATGATAGGATGATCATGAGGACAGCACAACACCCAGTCCCTGGGCGGGGAAAATTCCCCGACCCAGCCGGGAATCGAACCCGGGCCCAGAGGATTGACAATCCGTCACACTGACCATTCAGCTACCGGGGGGCGGACATACATAAAAATGAAAAAATGTAATTAGCAGTAAGAAAAAGGACCCATTTCATGAAAATTACAATTATACTTGTGTTAATCAATACTTAGTTGACGAATTTTATATTTAAATGACGTAAATATTCTTACTGAATGGAAGAAAAAACTAAAAAAAAGTAATGACCGAAACAAGATTCGAGCCAGTGAAAACGTCTGGAAAGCTAATTTTTTTTCCAATCTTTACGTCCTGTTTTTGTCGACGAAAATTATCTGAGAGCACTCAAACTTCTTTAAAAGTTGGCATAGGCTAGGAATCGAACCCTGGTCTTCCGCTTACCGAAATTCTGACCTTACGTCAGTGTATTAAAGACACTCGGAAAACTTCAAAGTCTATTTCCTGCAGAATGTTTGGAGAGCTGCACCGAATTGTTTTGGTAAACAGGTATTTGAGATCTGAACCTCACGTGCCATGAACATAGTTACACAAATCCGATCGCCATGTGGTCTACTTGTAAGACCATTTCGCCGTCAGGGGTGCTGAATACAATTAGAATTCTTTACCTACAGATTTATATACCAACGAGATATTCTTATAAAAAAGGAAGGGATTTTTTAAAGTCAGATCACCATCTACTGCAAATAAGAATTTTGAGGCAAACAGCACAGTTCAAAGTCCCGCCCCACTCGGTACTGTGTGTTCCTGCAGCGGCTGAGAACGCGCGAAGAATCACAGCAGCCTAGCACAGCGCCACCGCGGATCGACAGAAAAATAATTTTAAAAAAACGGAGAAATACAACAATTCATTGAGAGCACGTGAAGCTAAAGATCCGTCTTCAACGCCAAGATACATTTATGAGGGAATCCATCACCCGTGGTCAACATCATAATTTGATATGTATTTAAATAAATGTCATTGGTTATTTTCCGAATTTTCATATCATTGCTTTTTAAATTTCCTCAAATTGCAATGCTTTTGTGTAACCACTCTGTCATTTCCGTCAGTGTTAAGGGATTTATTTCGGTAATTCTTTCTCTCATAATAATTCTTAATTAGCATCATTTGAAATATTTATGTAAAAATGACTAGGAATTTAAAGTTATAAGAGCGCAAAGATGTAATACGGTAGTTTGTTTTTGTTTATATATGCACGTAACCGCTACGATTTACGTCGATATCTGCACACACAACGACGCCCCAGCCCAAGAGAACCACATTTTAAAATATCTACGGTCAAGACATCAAGTTCATTTACGAGTTGTCATAATGTGCTACGCCTTTTATTGGACAGAAGTGAGTTTTTCAATACTTGGCCAATTCCATTTTTTTAGCGACATCAAATTCACCAACGCCGTTAACAATTTTAACACAAACGTCTTCCTACGTACACTACGTCTTAAATTAATCCTTACATTTGTCACAAATTTTATTCCGTAGCACTGGTTTAGACTTCTCTGCAGTAATCAGCCGACCTCATCAACATCTGATAAACAGCTCATTTTATCAGAAAAACAGCAACAAGGATGATCAAAAAAATATGTAATTTTTAAGATCTCCTCGATAACAGGTTCAAACAGAACCTGAATTCCGTTTATGTGAACGCCTCGTACACCAAGGCTTGTGTATGCCTGCTTCCAACCCTTTCCGTTCGTCGAAGTTATAGCTCCGCTGATAGATGTCATGTTAAGTCCCTGCAGTTTATACGATTCTTGTGTATATTGCGAATCTTGTGACTGACATTTTTCTGTTGGGTGTTTAATTTTCCTCTTCAAGAACAAGATTATTGGTAAGCAGGTTGTTGTGCAATAATTAATTTCAGAATTCCCAATAGATGTTTAATATGAATTACTACTACTGTCGCCGCAAGACGCACGCGGGGCCAAACGCAAGTGTTTCTGACAATAAGTCCAAACCTTTAATATTTTAAGTAGGCCCGTTCATCACATGCATTAATTGCAAAATTCAAATAGGGAGGTAGGGTACAATTTACTGAGTACCAAAGAGCGTTCTAGTTTCAATTTGCCACCCGCTAGTTGAATACAAGCACAGCATTTATCCTCCCCGTGAGTCGTTTAAAGTGACCTTACAATATAATGCACAAACTACATGTCTCTATACATTTAATAGAGTTTGAATTACGTCCTGTAAGTGGAATCATAGGTCTGTATTTATTGCAGGATAGTACTAACAAATGAGGCCATTCAACGAATGATCAGAAAAGAAGCAATAATGGTGTATTGTTGCGTTCCACTGAGTAGAAATGAAGACTCAAAAGTGGTCGATACTTCATTCCGTAAATTTCCGACATACGACGATTTGCGTGAAAAATGGGCAATGGCCAGGGACCAGAGAGTTGCAGTATTTGGTAGCCTTTCAAAAAATCGGATGTACGTAGTCAGCATTTTGATGATAGCTGCTTTAATGTTTATACCGAAATTAAAAGATTTATTCCCAGTTCTATTCCAACAATTCCCCCTGGATACCCATCGTGTAAGTAGGCAAAAACTGAAAATCCACACAGAAAACGAAGTTACATTAAAGCTTTCTTCAGTATGCACGGAAATAGTTTCGGGCATTTGTCCCATGTTGCACAAAATGTGACAAGAGAAACTGCAGCTGACATCGCTAGCCATGCTTCCAATAAGGAGAAGATGGGAATTCAAGTGTACGTACGATCACCTTATGAGAGTCTGCTCTTCTAATGAAATGTGGGGAAGTATTATGCAAGAGTCATTGCAAGGAAAAACAAAATCATAACTAGGCTGCTGGCAGAAAATAAAACATTAGCGGTAAAACTCCAAGCTAAAAAAAAAAAAAAAAAAGTGTTCCAATTTACTGCAATATTATCCTGCAATTTAATTGCCTGTGTTTATATTTCACATTACACTAATTTGAGTGAGATAGTGACGACATGTGCACTGCACACTTGAAATTTTATGCCTTTTTTGGAAAGATAAATGTGTCCAATGTTATCCCATTTAAGCGCGTAATAAAGTACAGGGAAGTAAGATGACATCTAGCGGCCGTGTCGGAACTACGAGCGCGGTGCCAATTACAGTTCCGCAAAGCAGCTCGATGCTCAGACCCTCCGTGTTCTACGTGAGCGACAGAAGCGAGCGACTTCTGGATAAGCGACACTCCAGCGCCAAGCAGCAACATCGTGCGAGCGACCATTAGAGATGGGCAAAACTGTTCTTTTCAGAGATTGGATCAGAACTGTTCACTCCCTGAAATGAATTAGCTCTTTTTCATGACTCACCACTCATTTACAATAGAAAATAAATGGAAGGCACATTGTCCTTTAAACTTGGTTTATTCCAGTACTACACCTGTATTTTGATCTTATTTGATCCTATTTTTAAGTAACACAGATAATGAGTAAGAATTTTGTATTGTTTATTGAAATTTCCACGATATGACAAAGTTTTTGATTACTGATTTATTTTGCACTATTGTGTTTTTTTGGGTGATCGGAAAATGTTGTAACTTGAGATTTACATTAACAATATATTTGGCTATAATGTATTAAAATTTCATTAACCTCATACAAATTCATCGCAAGCCATATATTTTTAAAGTGAACGTTTCCTTCCGAAGACGCCTAAAATCGCAAAATCCGTACCAGAATAAGAAAAAAAATATATAAATTTGACTGTAAAACGAAAGTGCTGCATATAGCCTTACACAGAATAAAACAAGGAAAATATTGGTGTATCACATTTTGCGATACGTTTATCGGTTCGCTCGTAATTAAAGCGTAAATTCGAGTGTCCATAATAAAAATCCTATAGTAAGAGGAGTCATCAGGAACCTAATCTAATCAGTTTAAACAAATAAAAATAAAATAAAAACAATTGATGTATACATAACATAATAATGTAATATACATAGCGGCATTACTACGAAGAACAATATCCAGTAGGGACGAACTCCGATGCAGAGGCGCTGAGTCGAGCGGGTCGAGCCGCGAGCTGTATTACTGCGTGAGCTGAGACCGCAGAGACCAGAGTGACACCTGAGTCGCTTTGCTCAACGCTCTGGCTAGAGTCGAGACGGTGGGGTGAGCGTTGAGCGGGCGAGTTCCGAGGGTGGGGGGAGCGGTGAACTCACCCGCTCCGAAACAAATCGTCCGTTCCCTTGCGAGCAGGTTGTTGCAAGTAGTTCCTATGTTATCCGCTAGGTGGCTCTCTGTCCTGTTGCTCGCATCAACTGCCCAGAGGGCAGGACGTGCGACTGAAACGATCGCCGACAGAGTGCGATGCAAAGTTAAGCTGCGCCAACACTGCGCGCGGCAGACGACGCACATGGACGGCACGGCATATGTGAAACACAAAATCCAATGGGGCACTGCACAATGCAGACAGCCAAGGTAGAAGCAGGGCAGAGGCCGGCGCTGGCTGTGTTGTGTGGCGTGCACTGTGCTCTGACCAGCAGAGGCGCTGCTGATATGCTCCGTCTCTCTCTCTCTCTCTCTCTCTCTCTCTCTCTCTCTCTCTCTGCCGTGGGAAACGTTTGGAGCTACCGTTCTTTTTTTCTGAATCACTGATTGTTCACTCCTTTGAAAGATTCAACTCTATGAATTAGTTCAAGAGCGCATCCCCCATCTCTAGCGACCATGTCGCGCTACAAGATGGCTGCTTAGAGCCAACCAGGTGTTTCTATAAAACGGCGTCGCTAACCTGTAGAACACTGTAACTGGAGAGTAAGGTTACAGAATTAGGTTTACTTAAGAAAAGAAAACGAAAAGGAATGCTGTGCATGAAATTTACAAAGGGAGGAATCTCCATGGAGAATTTCATAAGTATCGTCAACTACGAACATCACCAGACAAGTTCTTCGAATCTTCGAATACATATGAATGAGCAGAGGAGCATTCGACTATGTCATCAATAAAGTAAATACGAAAGTTTTTTACATGTTCAAGAACTTTAAATAGCCAATAAATACAGAGGAATGACTATTTCATGACTAACTATGCTAAATACAAACATAAACACCACAGACTGTTCAAATGGCTCTGAGCACTATGGGACTTAACATCTGAGGTCATCAGTCCCCTAGAACTTAGAACTACTTAAACCTAACCAACCTAAGGCCATCACAAACATCCATGCCCGAGGCAGGATTCGAACCTGCGACCACCCACAGATTGTTACGCTGAACAATAGGTAGCTGTGGTGTAGGGGTAGCGTGTACAGATCATAATTACATATGAGCATAAGGTCCTCAGTCCGATTCCTTGCCATTCTTATATTTTTACTGATTCTGTATACTAAGTTTTATTATACTGTTTACACTGCATCGCTAAGTATATTTTTAAGGTCTTGCCAAAGAACTTGATCTTCACACCTATCCCAGTGTATCACACACATTTAATTTCTAATAAATTACAATGAAATTTTACAGATATTTGATGTTGCGAACGTAATTTATCAGCAGTCAGTGTTAAGGCCAAGCGTTTCAATTACTCTAAATAGTCTCTAAAAGTAAAGCTTAGAAAATTTTTGAATAGAAAGTCAAACGTTTTGTGTAATGAATTGCCTAAAAGTATGAAATAAAAAAAATATTAGAGAAACGTTTGGTGCACCTAATTTTCTGCTCATGATTTCGAGCAACATTCAAAAGGCACGTAGAACGTTTCTCTGATCTACTTATTTCTTTTACACAAATCATTTCATAAAATATTTGAAGATTTCTTTCATTTATTAATTTCAAGTTTTATTCAGAAAGCATGAACTTACTGACTCCTCGTTTGCCATTTGCCTTCCTAACGTACCTGATTCGAAGGAAGCCTTTTTGACATTTAAATACCGCACCAATGTATCTCTTTATGTGCAAAATAGCTAGGTCTTGAACAGATGAAATTTTTGACACTTCATTTACATGACTTGGCAGCAGCTTTTTGTCAAATATTTCAATTTTTCCTCACCTTCTTAATTGAGTTTTCGTTAATTATCCTGATTACTTTGAAGCAGTTAAATATTTTCATGCCGGCCGGTGTGGCCGTGCGGTTCTAGGCGCTTCAATCTGGAACCGCGCGACCACTATGGTCACAGGTTCGAATCCTGCCTTGGGCATGGATGTGTGTGCTGTCCTCAGGTTAGTTAGGTCTAAGTAGTTCTAAGTTCTAGGGGACTGATGACCTCAGATGTTCAGTCCCATAGAGCTCAGAGCCATTTGAACCATTTTTTTTCTCCCTTTGGCTATGAAAATTTGGACAAATCCTAATGGTGTAAGTTATAGGGAGTCTTGTTTTCGCACTGCTCACGCGTTCACAAAAACGTATCGAGTGTTAATCATACGATAAAATAGTCCTTTCTGCGTACTATCATTTCCAAAATTCGTCGTTCCGATATCTTGAACCTTTTATGAGTTACGACAATTTTTACGACCGCTTTATTCCCGAAGCGCAGGAAAGGTTCGGACGCGCCGCGAGCGACCCGTCCGCGGATATAACAACCAATATCTCAAGAATGAAAAGAAATATCTATCCAGTCTCAACTTGAAATACAATGTCGATACACTGGTCACATTTCATACGCAATAATGTATGGCCTTAAATGAACTATACAGAAAGTCTAGGCAATGTGATTTTACCTCTGCAAATTCTTAAAAATTTCGTACAACCACGTATTCAGTTACGTGCAAAAAAAAAAAAAAGATAGAAATGGTTCAAATGGCTCTGAGCACTATGAGACTTAACATCTGAGGTCATCAGTCCCCTAGAACTTAGAAATACTTAAACCTAACTAACCTAAGGACATCACACACATCCATGCCCGAGGCAGGATTCGAACCTGCGACCGTAGCAGTCGCGCGGTTCCGGACTGAAGCGCCTAGAACCGCTCGGCCACCGCGGCCGGCTCAGTTACGTGCAGCACAATAACTATGACGAATAACGAAAATAAATCCAGATCTTTATCGAGCAAAGATATCAAGCAATAGGTAGCGGAAGAATCAATTTTTTTCACCGAATAGATTTCTTAAAATCGGATGTTAAGTAATTCATAGCTTCAGAACTACCGTCGCGTCCACTCCACTGTTTTGCCGAGAAGACACATGGCTGTCGCTCTGTCGCGCGTGCTGCAGCGACAAGATTCAAACTGATTTGAATTCAAACGTCGCCAGTTGCAGCGGGAGACAGGCAGCGACACAGATATTGCTAACACTTCCATAACCACACCTGCGGTATTGTTTTGCCGCCTGAAGCTGCCGCGCGCTGTCGCTCGCTTCTGTCGCTCACGTAGGACACGCCCTTAAGTATCTCGTAGGCAACGCCACAACACGAAGTCGGCATCGTGACCGTGGGCGGCAGCTGACCGAGAATACTTCGTGAGCGGCGTCGGATGCGTGGAACACGCGCCGTCCGCAGTTGCCATCGCCTTGGAGTGGTCGGTCTCAGAGTTGGTCTCGCTCGGAGAGCAGCGGAACCGCCTGGCCTTGAAGCATGCGTATGGGGAGAGGTGTTGCGGTTGGAGGCTGACAACACAAGTGAGCGGCCACATATTGAAGGAATACGGCGCGACCAGCGTTGTCTTACTGTGTGGGACGGCAGCAGAACCACAGTCGCAGAGTCCTGGAGCGCCGGTGGCCGCTGCCAACATGTGATGGAGGACGGCGCCGATGCTGTGAGCTTTGTCAGCTGGTATCGATAGTGCTTATCCACTGTTACATATCGATGGTAGGCAACGAAACCTCAACTCTCCGTCTATCTGTGAAAACCTCTTAATTCCAATAACTCCCTTGCGGGACAGTCGTGCAGTATCGGCCAGCTTAGGCGCTCGATCTAAGGCGCCTTCAGAGGCCCCTTGCCACAGTTCGCGCGGCTTCCCCCGCCGGAGGTTCGAGTCCTCCCTCTGGCATGGGTATGTGTGTTGTCCTTAGCGTAAGTTAGATTAAGTAGTAAGTCTAGGGACCGATGACCTCAGCGATTTTGTCCCATAATTTCCAATTTCGGCCAGCTTAGAGTAACGGCAACTAGAGTGATTTCCCTTTCCACCTCCAAATCACAGAAGAGTACAATAAGAAGAAGCAAGTTCGTGGATCCATGTGCACTGGCGCCAGTTACTGTCTTCGACTTTTCAGTGATTTGTCTGCCTGAGTGCTTGGTGGTATTGCTTTAGCTCTTTGTGCACGAAAGACATTTTGAGGCAGTGGTACCAGTTTCAATGTGATTAATTTCGTTGCTGTAATTCGATTATCTATGTTAAGCCTATAGTTCAATTCTTTTATCTTGGCGGCTCGCGCATTCCCGCCCAGACGCTGGAGATTGCTGCGTTTCCAGTTGCACACGACGCACGCGCCAATAGGAGCAGCGCCATAGTATAGCATAGTTCGCGAGCTTACGTGTAAGGGAGAGCGCGCAGTTCATGACGTAAAGCCACCACGGCCGCATTAACCCTTTCGCTGCTACAAAGACGTGGAGCACGTGTCTGCAGCAGCGAAAAAGTTAATGAAGAGGCAAAGCACTAGAAATTTCATTCAAACGAATAAAATTCGTTAAGTAAGGCACTCCAATATTGTTTTTAAATAAAGAAAGTATTAAGCACCGCACAAGGTTTGAACTCATAACCCTTCACTTGGCAACCCAACACCTTAACCATTCCGCTACCTCAGCTCATTGAACAGCGATACTCTCTAAGGACTTTTAACACCTCACGCAACTACTTACAAACACTGTTGGTATGACTATGAATTACTCACGCTTCGTAGAAGTACAATAGGAAATAAACAATTACCACTGTTCTTTATTGCGAAAAAGCAGTTCGTGAGACTGAAACAAAAATCTTTCCTTGCTATCGCCTGAATTAGGAGTCTTATTGCTTGTTTGGTTTAATTAATTAATAGAATATGAAGCAATTGGTATAAAGAATGCTTTTTCCAAACTTTCTGTAAAAGAAAGTCTGCTATCAAGACATTGCTTTTGTTCTATTACTTTATTTATGACTGAACGTTTCTAAAACTGAAGACACTCGTCCGTGCTCTGCACTGCTGTCGAGACCTGGCAACGTCGTTCTCTGTTCATTGGCTGACTATGTTTTGTGACGTCAGATGCGCAGAACGAACCTAAACTCGGCCGCCAAGATATATGACGCGCACTTTAGTTTACACGACGACACTAGGTTGCAGGCAACTGCGCTACCGGCCGCTGCGCATGCGCACCGCGCGTTTGCGATAACTCGTTGGTGAAACTAAAAACTTTCGGCGTGTTCCAACTTTGGCGACACTAGCTGCATGAGTTTTGAGGTTTTGTGTGTTCGTAGAGTGTAGAGAAACTGAAATATGAAGTGGGGAACGGAGAATAATGTTTGCTTTTTGGATATCTATGCTTTGCATAGGTATTTCTGGGATTTCAATGATGCTGATTACAAAAATTAGCAACATATTGCTGCCGCTGAGACCGTCATGTGCGATCATAACACAAATGGTTTGACAACATCTGAGCTGCAGGGCAAAATGTATTGAGTTAGGAGCACATATACAACTGAATTAAGAAAAATGCAAGCAAGTGTAATTCTAGCTGTGGCAATGCTCTCGTCTACAAGACTAAAATCCCATCGTTCGAGTTGGCCAACTCTTTAAGGAATATTGTTGACTGGAGGGATGGCTATACAAATTCAAGAAGCTGCATTCTTTATTCAATATTTATCTACTTAAAACGTCACTGCTCCCCATTCACATATGTTAGGTCTTTATAGTGGCAATATTTCAAAATCTTATCTTCAAGAGAGGAGTTTGCAAACCCATTCTCTTCTTAATGCGGCCTGCTTCGAGTAATTACTGTTGCTAATGTTAATAATTGTAACTGTTAATGTTAATAATTATTGGTGTTAATGAAATAGCGTCATCACCAACTAAAACCGTATCTTATAGCATGCCGAGTGTTCTCGATTGTAATGCACGCAATATATGTAATTTCAGTTCTGGCGACAGTGCTTCATGCATTACAGTACCTTTATTCCTTATCGCATAATTAACTCTATTTAGAAGAAACGTGAACTGTTCTGGTGACATTCTAAGATAATTAAAAGAACTTATTGGATGTTCCGTTATAAATTACTTCAGCAATGATGCTGAGCAACCGAGATGACATCTTTTCTTCATCCAGTCACGAATCGAAACACGTTTCTTATTTTTGTCTTATGCAGCGATTCCACGCAACAAGCTCAACTCCATCACAACTCGTGCGACGTGCAGCTGCCAAAACTTTCATTTCAGACACGACTCAGGGACCCACAAAACGACAAAATTGAAGTGTACACTGGTGTCGCCGAGTCTACAGTCATATATGAAACCACTTGTGTGCAACGCAACGAGTGGCGCAACGCAATGTCGTCGTGTAAACTAGGCTTTACGTTACGAGTGATATCTAACAAACGTTTCATGAAATTTTCTGTAAAAGAACGCACAATATGCGTGTTCCTCGTGCAGTGTCGGCCACACTATTGTCCTTCAGTATTGGCCAGAAGTAATTTCAATTTTTAAATTATATTTCCTTATTCGTATTACTTTTCAGACTGAAATGGTGGAAAATGAGAACAAAGCAAGAGGAACATGGAATGAAGAGTGCGTGAAGATGGCTGTGAGCAAAGTAATGTCTCACAAAATGACCGCGAGGTAGGCAGTAGAACCGTTTTCAATAATTAGAAAAGAAAAAGATCACCATTGGAGAGAAGAAATTAAAAGCGAAAAAAATAAAATCTGAGAAGTAGTTGAAGAAATGGTTCAAATGGCTCTGAGCACTATGGGACTCAACTGCTGAGGTCATTAGTCCCCCAGAACTTAGAACTAGTTAAACCTAACTAACCTAAGGACATCACAAACATCCATGCCCGAGGCAGGATTCGAACCTGCGACCGTAGCGGTATTGCGGTTCCAGACTGCAGCGCCTTTAACCGCACGGCCACTTCGGCTGAGCGTAAGTCACGTGTTCCAAAGTAAAATAAACATACAAAAGGTGGCAATGGAAAGCCAATTACAAATTGGCGAAGGAAACTGCTATTTACTGAAAATAACAGGTCGACAGAGTAGACTGAAAAGTGCAGTATGTGTTTGGAGACATCTCAAGAAGATTGAGTGCTGTGTACGAAGTGGAGACGCTGGTCACGTGTGGCTGTATAAATCAGGAGAACATTTTATTCGCGATATTTGGAAAACAGTGAGCTGAAAATACGTTAACTAAATTGAAATAGTAACTGTAAGTTGCCTTGCTTATGCGTTATATTAATTATTGAATAACATCAGTGCTGTGTCATTAGAAACCGATATTATCAGAGAAAATACGACTGGTACTGCAAGACACTTTCTACAAGCCTTTAATTGTAGCTCTGTTACTTTCGATGAAGTCAAAAAATAAAAATCGTTACACTATAGTCCTCGCATAGCTCGCGCTGGATATGGTGGTCGGTGGGCAGTGATCATTTTTCGTCCAAAGCGCTGGGCGAGTTCATTCGTTTGTTCGGAAGGGGAGGCCGCTAAGTATTTTCCACTTTTCAGCCAGTAAACGATTTTACAGAAACTATTCCGTAAAAAAAAATCATTTTTGCTTTATTTGTACCTTTATATGTCAGGTTTATGACGATGTGTCCATTTTGTTAATGGTCATACTTATTGTGACAGTTTACGTGAAAGTAAGACACTGGGCGATGTTCGGAAACTTGTACAATGGAAAATAGAGGTCGTTATGATTTTGAGTTTCGTGAATATTACATATTATGTAGTTGTGTATGAAAATTAGCTAGTGTTTTGAAGTTTTCTTTAGATTTGGCGAGAGGTAGCTATGGTGTCACCGCCAGACACCACACTAGCTAGGTGGTAGCCTTTAAATCGGCCGCGGTCCGTTAGTATACGTCGGACCTGCGAGTCGCCACTATCAGTGATTGCAGACCCAGCGCCGCCACACGGCAGGTCTAGTCTAGAAAGACTACCTAGCACTCGCCCCAGTTGGACAGCCCACTTTGCTAGCGATGGTTCACTGACTACATACTCTCTCATTTGCAGAGACGACAGTTTATCATAGACTTCAGCTACGTCATTTGCTACGACCTAGCAAGGCGCCATATTCAGTTACTACGAATGTATTCTGAACAGATAATATTGTGAATCATGTACCGTCAAGAAGCGACGTTCATCATTAATGGATTAAAGTCATCAAACTAATTATCTCCGCTTTCTGAATTCTAACTCCTTGTCATGTTCCAGACCTCACGTCAGTATAGCTCTTCCCTCCTCACGCCAGCCTGCGTGAGCTAAAACGCGTGCATTTCGGCCCCCTTTCGTAACACGGTGTTGGCTCTTCTGCCAACACAACAGTATCTGTCACTGATCTCGAGAAAATTGATCTGGTGTAGCACAGTCATTGTGACCGCGCCGCGCCAGCGATAAAGCCAGAGTAAAATATTCACAACACTCCTCATATTTCATAAACTGTTTCAGATATCGAAATGAGATTTTGGCAAATGATAGCATGCGAAGAGGAGACTATTTTACTATATCAATATTATGTAAAACTTATTATCCATCGTCTTATTCCAGTAACTGACGTTTCTGAATGAAGACTGTAATTTTTAAGGGTAATCGATATCTTGTGAAACGAAAAATGCTTTGGGTTTTGGAACAACATTGTGAAGACATTACACGTTTTTTTGTACCGAGGATGTGCTTTTTCATAAGCTACTGACCTTGCTTTTCCTCAGTTCCTCACTTAATAAACCACTGTTTTAGAATTCTCTCGCCGTTGTGCCTACACAACATGTTAGCAAGGTGTGACAGTGTAAACTCTTCCGTGTTTTGGCAACAGAAGCAAATTTTGACATGGCAACCGGAGAAATGTGCAGGTTTTACTCAAAATTCGCCATTCATGACGCTTCTCTGGAAGTTACAAATGGTTAACAGGTCAGGCGAAAATAAATAGCTACATTTGCGCTGGAATCCTATTTAGCTGCTATCAAAATCAAAGGTAGATGTTTTTGAATGGTCACCATGCAAGTGTGGGCGTGAAGGGTCTCCGCTTAGTAGTGACAAAAAATGTGATCGTAGGCTTCAGTTTACAACGGCACCTCCCCTTCAGCGATCGGCATTTCCCCTACAGTGCTCTGAGCGACCCCCACTACCGCTCTCCCCCCGCTTCTCCAGCTGACTGCGCATCTAGCGGTCACGGCATTTTGCGCGCACTATAGAACTTGAGATAAGAAAATAGTGTATTGATATTCCGATTAACCACCACAGTTACACAATAAAGCAAAAAACCTAAGTTGACCGATACTGCAGTACTCTCCCCTATCAAAGAGAACTTTGAAAGGCCACAGATTTCTCTAATCTGTCAATAACTAGGCTTCTACTAAAGAGTTACATATGTAGCAAATTTTATCTGTATCACTTTGTATTATTTTTTAAGAAACCTTCCCGACTCTCCACTAAAATTTTAAGAAAATGGGGTTAAGAGGTTTTCATTGCCTATCATGGATATGCTAGAAGCCCAGTAACTGGTTCGCGTTGTCTCCCGACGGTCTGAGTAGTTCGGTTTTCGACCTGAGCCGAGAGTGAACGGGAAGAGGCATCACTGGCCGAGGACAGCGTACTGGGGCAGTGAGGGACACAGAAGGATGCGGAAGTGCTGGCTGGAGGCGACATGGCTGCTATGCGCACAGGGCTACGTGACGCGATCGGCCGCAAGCAGTAGTTGAGAGCACATTTGGACTGGAAGTGTAAACATGCTGGGCCCACCTTGTTGAGCCCCTGGCACCATAGGAGGAAGAAAATATGGTCAACACATTTCTGAACATTTGCTTCTGACAGTTCCTGCGCTCTGGGACTCGGCTTGGTGAGTTCGTTTGGTCCCTTGTTTCAGCCAGAGTACACAATGGTGGTTGCAGACATTGTTTGGCGTTCCTGTCCTCCTATGATGTAGTCCGCCCCCGGTAGCTGACAAGGGAACCTCCCCGTCGTATCCCTCTCAGATTTAGTTATAAGTTGGCACAGTGGACAGGCCTTGAAAAACTGAACACAGGTCAATCGAGGAAACAGTAAGAAGTTGTGTGGAACTATGAAAAAAATTAGTAAAGTATACAAACTGAGTAGTCCATTCGAAGACAGGCAACATCAAGGACAATGGGAGTCAAGGAGCGCCGTGGTCCCGTGGTTAGCGAGAGCAGCTACGGAACGAGAGGTCCTAAGTTCAAGTCTTCCCTCGAGTGAAAAGTTTAATTTTTTATTTTCAGTTTATGTGACAAACTTTTATGTTTTCATCACTTTTTTGGGAGTGATTATCACACCCACAAGAAAACCTAAATCGGGCAAGGTAGAAGAATCTTTTTACCCATTCGCTAAGTGTACAAGTTAGGTCGGCCGACAACATATTCCTGTCATGTGACCCACATGCCGTCACCAGCGTCGTATAGAATATATCAGACGTGTTTTCCTGTGGAGAAATCGGTTGACCCATGACCTTGCGATCAAATGTTTTCGGTTCCCATTGGAGAGGCATGTCCTTTCGTCTACTAATCGCACGGTTTTGCGGTGCGGTCGCAAAACACAGACACTAAACTTGTTACAGTGAACAGAGACGTCAATGAACGAACGGACAGATCATTGCGAAAATAAAGAAAGTAAAATTTTCAGTCGAAGGACGACTTGAACTAAGGACCTCTCGTTCCACAGCTACTCACGCTAACCACGGGACCACGACGCTCCTGAGCTCATATTCTCCTTGATGTTGCCTATGTTCGCATGGACTACTCAGTTTGTATATTTTATTAATTTTTTTCGTAGTTCCACACAACTTCTTCCTGTTTTCTCGATTGATCTGTGTTCATTTTTTCAAGGCCTATCCACTGTGCCAACTTATAACTAAATCTGAGGGGGGTGCGATGGGGACGTTCGCTTGTGAGTAATGCCGGCGTGGCAGCTCAGCGTGTTCGGTCAGAGGGCCGATTGTCCTCTGTAATAAAAAAAACTGAGTAAAAGAATTGACGATCAACTTGAACGGATGTCATGTGACATCCGCCCAGACCAAACGAACCTAACAATACCGAACAAAATTAAAAAAAAAAAAAAAGTTGGCAGCGCGACAGCATGTCAATCCTAAGGGCCTGGATTCGATTCCCGGCTGGGTCGGAGATTTTGTCCGCTCAGGGACTGGGTGTTGTGCTGTCCTAATCGTCGTCATTTCATCCCCATCGACGCCCAAGTCGCCGAAGTGGTGTCAAATCGAAAGACTTGCACCCAGCGAACGGCCTACCCGACGGGAGGCCCTAGCCACACGACATTTTTTTATGTGATGGTGTAGGTCTGAGACCTCGAATTAACTGAGGCCTGATTTGTTGCTAAAGCTTCACGAGTTGTTTCAGTTGTCTTACATGTGTTTTGGCTTCAAAATTCCTTCTATTTGATTTTACTATATTGGACATTGTAAGTAAATTGTAACTAAATTGTCTTGTGTTAATGCAAATCTGTAAATTTATCAAATTTCTGAGAAAAAAACTGTCAACAGCCAAAATTATGTAAATTCGTCTATACTTCCGACAACCGGTTTCGACGAATGTAACTGTCATTTTCTGGCCTTCAAAAAACTTTTTGTTACAGAACGTGTTCATTTTGCTTCATAACCTCTTGCCATGTTGTCATATGGATAAAAAATGGCACATTATACAGAGCTCTGTAATAAATACAACAGATGCAGTTAAAAAGCATCTGGTGCAGATAGCCGTGTCCGTCTACATAGGGCAATTCAGTAGCATCTATGTACTTAGTCTAAGGTGGATCCTCAATGTGTGAAATAAGTCACACAAACGTAAGCAGATGTGCAAATGTGCATTTAACTTTTCTTTTAAAAAATAAAAGAATTAACAGTCATCTGTTAGTGATACGTCTACGGACATGGTCAAGCTGACGACGAGCAAACATCTGATGGACAACGTGTGCGTAGTTTTCTACGTGTCTCGGCCCCTCGACAAGTGAGACTCATCACAGGATTTTCCAGCCGGCGTATGATTTCAAGCCTTAGTTTCATCTTGGGCTTTAGAGTGTATTGAATTTTCGGCTCACTGAAATCCTATTGTGTACCAGGACGTCTTACTGACTTCGCTCTTTCCAAGTCGAAAAGGCGAGTGTGTCTACTGCAAACGCTTATATGTATGTACAGACATGAATAACTGAAACAGTAATTTCGTTTTCAGTTACAGCAACAGCATTCATTACTAACTGACAGTGGGAGATCCTGTGTTAACTTGTGTGGCCTACTGAATGGCCATTGCTGTGGGTTCTTTCAGCAACGAGTGATTACCGTTTATTATTTTGTGCCCCCTGTTTGTCTAGTGCGTGTGTTGTGGAACCCACTGAAACTGAAGTGTTCAAAATGGCTCTGAGCACTATGGGACTTAACATCTTAGGTCATCAGTCCCCTAGATTTAGAACTACTTAAAACTAACTAACCTAAGGACATCACACACATCCATGCCCAAGGCAGGATTCGAACCTGCGACCGTAGCGGCCCCGCGGTTCCGGACTGTAGCGCCTATAACCGCACAGCCACTGCGGCCGGCGCTAAAGTGTTCCCTCACATCTCAGGTGGTTAGCTTTTGAAGCTGGTTTTGTACAACTGCAGCGTTAACTGAAACTATACGTGATTTTAAATAGTGATGATGTTTTAAAGTAAATGTAGATGATGTTGTAAACCTACATTTTCAAGGTTATTTATTTTTATCTTGATTATCGTGAATTTAAAATTTTTGTAAATTCTTTTAACACTCATACGGGTGGTGTCGTCTTGCGTTTTCTTAAACAATGTGCGTTGAGGTTGTTATGCACTGTAGCCGTAAAATTATAAGATCAACTGAGCTTCCTCTCTTATTTTGTTTTAGATGCGTGCTTTTGAGCTGGTAATTGAAAAAAAAAAAAATGTTTCGTTTTGGTATGTTGTTGAGCACACCTTTCAACCCGCCAAAACGACTGTCACGTACCGTCATAAAATCTTTAGAAAAAAAAAAAAAAGGATGAAATTCTATGGACATATTCACAGAATCAACAACCACAAGGCAAACTTTTGAGATAGCAAACACCACCAAAAACTAGACTTATCATTCACAGAAAATGATATGAACGAAATGGAACTAATAGAAAATAATACAAGCAATCGAGAGCAGTTCTGAAGTATCTTAAAGAAACATACACCTAAAGAAACGATGTAAACGGTCGGCAGAACGCAAGAGAGAAGACAAAGTTTATGAAGATAATTTGGGAAGAACGAGGAAGAAGGAAAGGGAATGTTCGAAATTACATGTCTAACCGGTAGAAGTTCCTCTGGAAAATCGTTTTGCAACGCTCTTTTTCCTTTGTCAATTCGATTCTAAACAGAATATTTCCCACGCATGAGCTGAGTCACATGTATTTGTTTCGGGCGGGGAAGAGGACTGTGCTGAATGCTTCGCCTGCACTTTTCAGCTCACAGTTACGGATACAGAGTCTGGAATAATAACTCACTGTTCCATGTGATGCTGGTTGACGTTAATCTGTGGGCTGTAGAATAACTTTCAGAAAAGGCGACTGCATTTGGCGTCCACCGCTAATGGCTCTCTCATTTGCACCAGTCCTCGTAAAGACAGGCTTCCCACATCAAACAAAGTTGTGGTCACCATTGCTCCAATAGTGTCCGCAATTAAACGGTTCGCAAATGCGAGAGTGGAAGGTCTGAGTAGCACTTACCCCACATTACAGAGAAGAGGGCGTTTGAAAATTTTCTTGAACATACACTAATTACGACGACGAGCAGAGACCGCTAGTGCACTTGATCATCCTTTTTTTTCCTTTCTAAATATATGAAGAATCTCACTGAAGCGAATGGAATACACTGCAATATGTTTCCGTGTGGCAGAAGGGAATGATCCTACGTATTATTTTATTCTAGTGGTATTCCCTTCGAAGCAGCCTATAATTCTAAGCGCTCCTTCAAACAAGTGCAGTGTGACTATAAATACAACGAGATTACAGATTACAGTTTGTAGAATGGCAATGGACAACGTGCTAACTGCTAAATCTGAGACGTGCCAGGAGACTGACAAAACAGTGTATTTTAAACGTAGGCTTCCGCGGCCGTTGTCACAGTCAATAAAATTCTTCTGCGTTTGAGGCATCATTGTCAACTATAAAATTCCGACGTTTCGGCGACTGTTGCAAGACGCCTCCTTCAGGGTGTACTGGTAACAGTCGCCAAAACCTCGGAATTTTATAGTTGACAGTGCGGCCTCAAACCCAGAAGCATGTATGCCTGTGAGTGAGTAATAAAAATTAAGAAGGCGTTCCGACATCGCAAAATTATGCTACTCGCTGCATCACCGCAAAAAATGACGCAAATTAGAAAATAAATACTTTATTAAAGACGTTCCAAGTGCCAGATCAAGAAACTAACAGGTTCTAAGTGCTTATAAGGAAGTTCTTACAAACTAATTCTTGCAAAGAACAAACCGGCAACCATACGCTGGTGTTAAAACTATTTATTTTGAACTAACAGGCTCATCTTCAGATGGCGGTTCACGTTTATATTACATTTTTCGTTTACATTGGTTGCTAGGCGGTTTTTCTTAACGACTAAAGTAAACAACAACAAAAGTACTGTATGCGTGAACAGCTGTCTGAAGATGAAGCACTGTTCGAAACCGGTAATGGTGTTGTGTGTGGAAATGAACAGATTTGTTAACAGTGGCAGGTTGCTGTTTTAATTTTTGCGATATTCAATTTATATTTTGTACACAAAAATGTCAGTTTTCGACAAAATACCAGGAAGAAAGTTTTTGTTCCAAGAGACTGTAATAATGGGGCACTGTGTTTTATTTCTGACAATACTAGCACAGAAATACAGCATGAGGATTTTAACTGGGAGACAAAAACCACTTCATGTATTTTAAATTTTGGAACTGCAGAGAGAAGCACACACTGGCTCAAAGACGATGCAACATTTGATAACGCATGTTTTAAAAACATGTCTCCGTGTTTTGGCGTCTGGATCAAGTGAAGTACGAGCAACGAAATACCGAGAATACAATGACAGCGAAAACGCGTTTTGTGAAAAAAATGGCATTTAGAACGGTTTATGTTCGCACTCTCCGTTTATTTTAAATGGTAGAGCTTATATGCAACCCAAAGAGGTAATCTGGATATACCCAATGTTATCATTTAATTGTATGTGTCGTTTGAGGTAACTGCGTAGAGAAGATTCTATGAAAGTAGTTGGGGTGGAATACTGTGTATTGATCGGGGGGGGGGGGGAGGGGGGCACATGCTACACTTGACAGTTTCGACGTAGTGGGTGAAAATAATTTTGTTTTACTTCATGACACTGTGTAGGACATGAACACTGGATCTATTTTCACATCACTACGTTCATAGGTTTCGGCAACCGGGGGGGGGGGAAGAAAGACGGAGACAGGAGTGAGGAGTGAGCTCTTATCCTCCCCCCTGCCTCCCTGTGCAATCTGTTGCGAGCGAACCTGGTTTGTGTAAAGTTTATTAACTTGATGTTTTATCCATTGCTATTTTTGTTTCATTCCAATATTATTTTTTTACATATTATTGTTCTGTTTCAGAATTTTTTGGTGACAAACATAACTGGTGTATTAACAAAATATTTCTTGTGAATAACTCTTTGAATAGGCTCGAATTAATAATAAAAATGATGTAATTTTAGATCGTAAAATCAAACTGGCGGCTTTAGTGTTCATTTTTATAATATAGTGATAGGTAGTTAGCTTGTATCAGTGAAACATGCTTACCATTTTGGTATCAAAGTATTCTAAAAAAAATCGTTGAATGATTATCTATTAATCGTTTAAGCTACAACATGTTTGATTTAATATCTGTAAAATTTAGTTCTGGAGATAGTGGCTTTACTCGTGACTACGATGGCGGGGATAGCCGTCGAAAGCTCGATAATTTTATTCGAAATGACGCGGCTTAAAAACTGCGAAGATTTTAATCAAAGACTCTAGAACAGTATCAGTTACATAAAAAGCAGCAATTTAAAATATTGCCACCTTACGGAATAGATCCTGCTAACGTCTACGGTTACGTTATTTACGACAGGCGATGTAATACCGAGGCAGTTGATCTATTTTACGTGACATCAACGGTTTTTTCAGAGATGAAGACATGAGCACAGCCTATGGTCGAAATTAGTCTAATCAGAGCGTTGTGTTCCAGTGTGGATTGTCGCTTCGTTTCCATTGTTTCAAGGCATTTTCTTAACGTTTCCCGTTGCATCCTTGCGCTACAATGACGTAGGATTTAAAAAATTGACTTGAGTATTTCAGTCAGCACGCCAGTCTCACTTCACGGCAGTCGGACGGCGCAGAGACTTGCCAGGTAGGATTAGAAATTTCATTTGTAAATCCTACGAAATATGCTCTGCTACGTTTAGTGCCGAAATACATGTATGGTTATAGCATATTAAAAGTTTCCACCAAATTGCGCATTTAGCATTTATCAAAGTGACAGTTCCTTGTAATTTAGTTAAGGAATTTTCCGATATTTTGCAGATTGGCAGTAATCCACAAATGTGCTCTACGGCCTACTGACTTGCGTTTTGCCCAAATTTTAATGGTTTCCTCGGCTAGTTTGAACAAGAATAAAACTGATTCATGTGACACGAAGAGCAATCATTTTCCACGTGTATACAGCCAGTGTGAGACCGCACTGCAGGACGACAATGTCATACCGTAACTCCCCATTATAAGCCGTATTGATTTCTATAAGGCATTTAAGGTCGATGCCGGGATGATTTCTTCATCAGGCTACGACCAACTCCCTCCCTCCCATTCCAGCCGACTCAGTGCTCCACGTATGCTTAACTCCTTTCGTACGTGTGGCGACCTACTACAATATTCATGCTGCAACCTTGCATCACACTACGTTATTAGAGGGCTGCGACCTATTTCAGTACCTAACTTCATACACTTGCAGGATTGGTTCTAGGACCACCATTCAGTTGGGACCTTACTGAATAAATCATCTTTTCCTAAAAGTTATTCTTCTAACAAAGCAGTAGGGCGTATAGCAGACGGTATGTGGCTCGTCCCTATGACATTTACGAGTCAAGCTTTATTCAGGGCCGTACATCTGCGCCTCTGTCACATTCAGTGCAGAGCAGTAAAGTCGCAAATGTGTAAGCCATGAAGAATAATGAAGCAGCGAAGAGCTATTTCTCAGCACGTGGCGTATTTATGTCGGTAAGCGTCTAGCAGACAATGGAATCTTAACATTCTTATCTAACAGTGGAAATGTCTTAAACTGTCGATCTATAAGACGGCTCGAAGAAGTGCGTGACTTTCACGCGCCGCAGAATGTGGCGATTGTTCACCACATCTCCTTCCGCGCGCCCTGAGGAATTCTCTGGCATTCAGAGACACAACTGGACACAAAGCCGACTGACAGTGCGTCATTGTAATTTCCTGACATCGCCCGGGTAGGCGGCGGTTCCGTCGAGGGCGTGACCTAGCGGCCGTGTACTCGCCGTTAGCACCTGTGTGGAGTTTTCTCTGACGTCAATACCTCAGTGGAAAAGACTTTTTTTTTCTGACGGCGAAAGCGACGGCGCTGGAAGTAGGAAAGGGCAGACGTATGAATAAGGCTTCTTCTTCCTCAATACGTGTTTGCAGCACATCGCATTCTTTACATAGGCTACGAATCTTGTTGCGACGCAGAATGTGTTAGAATTAGTGCCGTATGGTAATTGTTGTTTAAACGTGTCTTTATTTGAAAACTCGTAATGGTAAATCCTGAGTCTAGTTTATTTTTCTTAGAGTAGTGTTATTGGATGTGATACGCCTTTGCGTTTCATCGACATTCGAACTCGTCTTTTCCGGTCCTTATACAGCGGAACCGACCGACAATTCATCCAAGTATCTTCAAATTTCCAGACAGTCACTTACCTACAGACCCGACATTAGAAGCGCCGCTTTCGAAGTTTATTAACTGAGGCCATTCAATACCTCAAACTGCTGCGGTGACAGGAAATTGGGTAGTACTTTTAAGTCTGTGTTTCTTGCGCAAATGGTGTCATACACAAATATTCGATGCTGGCCATTACATTTCCAAAACCAGAAAGGATAGCATGTGACGAAATTTCACTTATTGTACTCTGCGCAACAGGAAGTATACATGGCTATGCGTTGGTAGAGATCCAATGACTATTAGCAGAATATGGAATCGTTGAGTTCAGGATGGTAATACGGAACGCCGTGCTGGACCCCAACGGCCTCGTATCACTAGCAGTCGAGATGACAGGCATCTTATCCGCATGGCTGTAACGGATCGTGCAGCCACGTCTCGATCCCTGGGTCAACAGATGGGGACGTTTGCAAGACGACAACCATCTGCACGAACAGTTCGACGACGTTTCCAGCAGCATGGACTATCAGATCGGAGACCATGGCTGCAGTTACCCTTGACGCTGCATCACAGACAGGAGCGCCTGCGATGGTGTACTCAACGACGAACCTGGGTTCTCGAATGGCAAAACGTCATTTTTTCGGATGAATCCAGGTTCTGTTTACAGCATCATGACGGTCGCATCCGTGTTTGGCGACATCGCGGTGAACGCACATTGGAAGCGTGTATTCGTCATCGCCATACAGGAATATCACCCGTCGTGATGGTACGGGGTGGCATTGGTTACCCGCCTCGGTCACCTCTTGTTCACATTGACGGCACTTTGAACAGTGGACGTTACATTTCAGATGTGTTACGACCCGTGGTTCTACCCTTCATTCTATCCCTGCGAAACCCTGGATTTCAGCAGGATAATGCAATACCGCATGTTGCAGGTCATGTCTGGGCCTTTCTGGATACAGAAAATGTTCGACTGCTGCCCTGGCCAGCACATTCTCCAGATATCTCACCAACTGAAAACGTCTAGTCAATGGTGGCGGAACAACTGGCTCGTCACAATACACCAGCCACTACTCTTGATGAACTGTGGTATCGTGTTGAAGCTGCACGGGCAGCTGTACCTCAAGACGCCATCCAAGCTCTGTTGGTCTCAATGCCCAGGCGTATCAAGGCCATTATTACGGCCAGAGGTGGTTGTTCTGGGTACTGATTTCTCAGGATCTATGCACCCAAATTGCGTGAAAATGTAATCACATGTCAGTTGTAGCATAATATATTTGTCCAATGAATACCCGTTTATCATTTGCATTTCTTCTAAGTGTTGCAATTTTAATGGCCAGTAGTGTATTTAAGAATTTGCTGATGGATGAAACAACGCTATGTAACAAAGGCTCATTCAAATGGAGTCATACAGTCCAACCACTATGAAGAAGTGTTAATAAGTTACGAAACCTTTGCCAAGCGTTTTCCAGCGCACTGTGAGAAAACTGCTACAGGCAACTAGCAGTCGCTGAGAATGCACTTAAATTACCTGATCAGTAAAAACAATGGAAAGTTCTCGCTTACACTAGAAAGTAGTATGCTACGTCGCTGCTATTTTATTGGTAGGACACCCAGAAAATGTTACAGATCTCCTAAAGAGACTGAGTACACCGCGCTTCTCCGTCCTCTTATAGAGTGCTGCTTCGCGGTGTGCATCCTTGTCAGATAGGAATGACGGAGTACATTGAGAAAGTTCAAAGAAGGGCAGCACGTTTTGTACTATCGCGAAATAGGGGGGGGGGGGGGGGTCACTGAAATGATACAGATTTGGGGTGGACGTATTTAAAACAAAGGCGTTTCTTGCTGTGGCCGAATTTTCTCACGAAATTTCAATCACCAACTTTCTCCTCCGAAAATATTTTGTTGACGCCGATCAACATAGGGAGAAACGATTATCATGACACAATAAGGTAAATCAGAGCTCGCACGGAAAGACATAGGTGTTCCTTTTGAATGCATTACGGGAACAGCAGTGATCAATGTCTTGTAAATAATTACTATTAAAAACAGTCTTGATCACGATTTATTTAACACGGTGACCGGTTTCGACCACTACTGTGGTCATCTTCAGACCATTGAGTAGGAACCCCTTTCTCCAACAGAAAGGGGTTCCTACTCAATGGTCAGAAGATGACCACAGTAGTGGTCGAAACCGGTCACCGTGTTAAATAAATCGTGATCAAGACTGTTTTTAATAGTAATTATTTACATAGGTGTTCGTTTTTTTCCTCGCGCTGTACGAGATTGGAATAATAGTGTGTTTGTGAAGGTGCTTAAATGAACCCTCTGCCAGGCATTTAAATGTGATTTGCAGAGTATCCATGTAGGTGTAGAAACACAAGGTTTCATATGTTGTTCACTGCAAGATCTGTCCAACAGTAAGACATGTCTTTCACCCATTGCGCTTACGTCCATTTAATGATTTAATGCTAACCAATTACTTGAAAATTGTCACACAGCCCAAACTGGACAGTAGTGATGAAAGCAAAATAAAACTATATTTTGTCCTAAACAATCACAGCTAACGAGGCGAACTTGTCACTAAAAAAGTCTATAAACACCACTTTATAGAAGTTTTGTGCTTCCACCGCTAGACAGACACGGAAGCAAGTGCTCTAAAAACCGGGGATGTTCCGTCCCGACAGCTAGGAGATGGACTAAATTGAGTGTACATTGCGAGAAATGAATACTTCTACATAAATGCAGATGCTAGCCAGGTCTGAGGTTAGTCGTGGTCAGGATATCGTTGTGCGTCGTTGTGCCGCGCGGGATTAGCCGCGCGCTCTAAGGCGCTGCAGTCGTGGACTGTGCGGCTGGTCCCGGCGGAGGTTCGAGTCCTCCCTCGGGCATGGGTGTGTGTGTTTGTCCTTAGGATAATTTGGATTAAGTAGTGTGTAAGCTTAGGGACTGATGACCTTAGCAGTTAAGTCCCATAAGATTTCACACACATTTGAACATTTTTTGCGTAGTTGTGAGTGCATTACGCCGGAGTTAACGAATTAGAACATGGGACAACTGTTGGTGCTCGGTGGTGGCTGCTTCCCTAACCCACGTAGCAGAAGTGTTTGGTATTTCAAGAGGCACCGTATGGTTCAAATGGCTCTGAACACTATGGGACTTAACATCTATGGTCATCAGTCCCCTAGAACTTAGAACTACTTAAACCTAACTAACCTAAGGACATCACACAACACCCAGTCATCACGAGGCAGAGAAAATCCCTGACCCCGCCGGTAATCGAACCCGGGAACCCGGGCGCGGGAAGCGAGAACGCTACCGCACGACCACGAGCTGCGGACACCATATGGTTCAAATGGCTCTGAGAACTATGCGACTGAACTCCTGAGGTCATCAGTCGCCTACAACTTAGAACTAACTAAACCTAACTAACCTAAGGACATCACACACATCCATGCCCGAGGCAGGATTCGAACCTGCGACCGTAGCGGTCGCTCGGCTCCAGACCGAAGCGCCTAGAACCGCTCGGCCACACAGGCCGGCTCTATTCCCGGTTCCTAATTTAATTTGTGGTAAGGTCTTATGGGACCAAACTGCTGAGGTCAGCGGTCCGTAAGCTTACACACTACTTAATCTAACTTAAACTAATTTAAGCTAAGGAACCACAACAGACCGCTCGGCTACCCTGCTCGGCCCCGGTTCCTCCTCGGATTTTTACTGAAGTTGGGAGGTTTGGAACGGGGTCCACACAGTCCCGTGAGGCGAAATGAGGAGTTGCTTGAATAAAGAAGCAGCGGCATCATCAGGCTTCATCTAATGACAATAACGGCTGGAAGGACTTACGACATGCTGATCACGTGTCCCCCGATCGTAGATAGCTGCTCGTACTGGCTTGTAGGCAGCAGTCGGTCAGTGGGTACAGGATTAAAGCCTAATACCTGAATGGCATTTACAATTACAATCTTAACAAATCGTTATGTACGCTGTTCTTACAAGAACATTTGGGATGGGCTCCAAAACGTTGCAGGACATATTAATGACGAGATCTACAAAATGTTGTATACTACTAAGCCGTAATACCTGTAGCGGTCTTGTGAACGATATCCTGAATAAAATTCCACCTAATAAACAAAGATGATGCAGCAATGATAACGTAACTGCCTCGAAATAAGTATTAACGCGTGTGCTTCGGAAACACAGTTTTTCGTAATCAATATTTTCCTACGGAATAAAGTCAAGGAAATAATTATGCCCAATGTAATTATTCCGAAACTGGAAAGTAAAAACTATAAGAAGTATTCACGTGCTAAGCGACAGTGGTCATAAATAACACGCCAGTACCTAACTGCATTCTGTTTACGCAACATACAGTGCCTAATAAACTCAGCATTTCGTTGTTTTCCTAAACAGCTCAGGGCGTGGCCGCAAAACAGTACGAACCGACAGGGTCGTCAGAAACATAACAACAGATAAGCGGCAAGCGATTCCATCGAATCTGGAAGCAGAGTACAAAATAAACGATTAAGGGTTGGGTAGCTATTTTTTCACACACTTACACACATAAAAAATCAACTATTCTTTGGCTGTTTTGCTTTCTAATGGAGGCATGTTTGCAGGAAAAAATCACATAAAATGGTTCCGCCTGGTTCCCAAAGGGGAAAAAAGAATCCACCCAAAATGTTTCACAATGTGTGTATAACCATCAGAGTCTCAGTTGTTTTACTGTGTACTTCCTATACCAATTAGAATATTAGTTACGTTGGGTGCACGGTACTGAAACGTGTTCGGGTGAATCATTTGGGAAGAATACTAACATTATAGATCTCGTATTCAAAATTGCTTATTAGTTAATAGTAGATTGTATTCCACTTTGCAAGCTACAGGTGCTGCCATACATTATAGCTTGCAATTATCACTTGTGTCAATTATATACGTTTGTAAATATTTTATTGTGCAGTCTATAGCATCTCATACCAAAGATCGCGATGTGGCAAGGTGTAACATCTAGCATCTTTATACTGGTGTACTTATGTTCACTGTTTTCTACTGCAACCCTAAATATGTGTGTGTGTGTGTGTGTGTGTGTGTGTGTGTGTGTGTGTGTGTGTGTGTGAGAGAGAGAGAGAGAGAGAGAGAGAGAGAGAGAGAGAAAGCAGGCTACAAGTACAACATATGAATGAATGTCATGTATATCACAAAGCAGTGCAGGAGAGAGAGAGAGAGAGAGAGAGAGAGAGAGAGAGAGAGAGAGAGAGAGAGAAGCAGGCTACAAGTACAACGTATGAATGAATGTCATGTATATCACAAAGCAGTGCAACGTAAGTATCGTACGACATAACGGGAATTCCCTTTCGTAAACATTTCGTTAACTTATGCCTAAATTTCCGTTATTTCCGACAGCAGCACCACCCTAGCGCCTAAAGGCACATAGTCCAGGAAACGATGTTCCTGAGTCACCATCACCTGAATCTTCCAGCTCGATAACGTAGACGGTTGAGTGACCTCGGTACGATCCAATTCTGATCAGGCCCAGGTAGGAAATACGCTCACGTCGACATCGGCACAATCGTTCTCTTGCTGTAGCTGCTGTTATTTACAAGATCTGGTCTTGAGGAAACTACTTCAAGGCCGCAGCGTTGGGGTTGCTGATGCGTGCCCATGTAATAGATAGGTTTCTGTCTTCTCCGAGTAGACAGGAGTAGACAGCTGCTTCACGACGAGTCTCTTGGGGCACTATGTCTGCGAGCCGGTAGAATTTTAGAAATGGCGTAGGGTTCAAACAACCTGTAATAAGCAAACACGTTCCGTGTAGCGCCTTGTCGACAATGTTTGCGTCGGTAAATTTGTTCGACTGGGCATGCATACTCCGCAACACGTTGCTACAGTGGCCGTCACCAAAACAGATACCTCAAGGACTTGCGCGAAGCGCTGAGATTTTTCCGCTTAACAGCTTTGTTGCTATGTACACACTGCAGCAATGATGGTGGTCAGCACCAGCTGTAGTTTCAGTGTTCCCGTGTGATATCGCGTGTTCACGTTTGGTTTCAGTCTTCGGTTAGTAGAAACGTGCGTTGGCATGTGTATTGTAGTGAGAGTCATGGAAGAGCATGGGTCTCAGTACGTGCGTTAAGAGCGGCAAGGCATTCGAAAATAAACTATGATTGTCGTATCGAACACACTAAAGCACTTTCCTGGTCTGGTCAACAGTGAAGAAACCAGGAAAATATGTTTTGCGCAAATTCGTAAACTGACAGCAAGACCTCGTGGTATTTCCGAATCGATTGTATTCCATGTCAACAGTGCAGTAACACCAGCAGAATGTCCAGATGTGAGCAAATGCTTTGATCTTCCAAGAAAGGGGCACAAACGGAAACGAGAATCTACGGATTTCGACTATTTTAATAAAAATTTAGTGCTGGAAATGTACTTGGTTACTGCGATTGAGGAGAGCATCCGACGAATAGAAAAATAGAAGGCGAACTCAGAGAAGTAATCCCGTTTTTCATCTTCAGCGCTTACTTGGTTTTCGGCTCAGAAAAGTATGACGATGTACGAAAATTTTTCGCTGAGTGCAGAGGTTGCAGCAGCAAGTTTTCGTGTACAATGCACTATACTATTTTGCTCGACTTCGACGGAAATAGTACAGCGTACACCGGTGATCTGGGTGATGGGTACAGTAATGAATGGTCTATAATGGCTGTAAATAAAAAAATCTGAGGGTAGGGAATATTCTAGGTCGTATTAGGGCGAGCCGTCGAAACTAAAGTCCTGGCGGCGACATAGAAGTACTGTACTTGCGTATTGTAGCGCACAGAGTCTCTCGTAAATAAAACGCGTTCCTGGATGATGCGATACAATAAAGATGTCTCATATGTTATCAAAACTTCCTCGCTGGAAGTTTCTACAAGATCCTACAGAACGCAAATTCAATAGCGACGACATTTTTCGTTACTCAGGAGGAACAGTCTCACACCTCTTACGGTATTTTATTATTCTATTTATCTCGGAATGCGTTTATGTTTTCATGACAAAATCACATGCATCTCTAAACTACGATAATGTTCCTAGATTCTTTTCAGTCCAAATGTCAGTGGTTCTGTTTTTTCCGCGTGCTGAAGTAAAAGATTATTTTTCTTCAAAATTTCTTTGAATGTCATGTTTTTATTTTGTTCTTAGCAGCTGGCGAGAACTTTTTTTAAGTACATCATATTCTAGACTAAAAATAGAAACATCTAATATTTTTCGGAATTTTTACTAATATTTGAAATCATCAATATGGCCATGCTGTAAGACGGTGAGGTGCATATTTTCCTCGCCGCCGCTTTAGAGTTGTCCATTCCAGAGTTTGTGGTCGACAGATACACATGCTACCAGCAATATTCTAAGGGTATTAAAAGCAAAACGAGGATAATGGAATGTAGTCGAATTAAGTCGGGTGATGCTGAGGGAATTAGATTAGGAAATGAGACACTTAAAGTAGTAAAGGAGTTTTCCTATTTGGGGAGCAAAATAACTGATGATGGTCAAAGTAGAGAGGATATAAAATGTAGACTGGCAACGGCAAGAACAGCGTTTCTGAAGAAGAGAAATTTGTTAACATCGAGTATAGATTTAAGTGTCAGGAAGTCATTTCTAAAAGTATTTGTATGGAGTGTAGCCATGTATGGAAGTGAAACATGGACGATAAATAGCTTGGACAAGAAGAGAATAGAAGCTTTCGAAATGTGGTGCTACAGAAGAATGCTGAAGATCAGATGGGTAGCTCACATAACTAATGAGGAAGTATTGAATAGGATTGGGGAGAAGAGAAGTTTGTGGCACAACTTGACCAGAAGAAGGGATCGGTTGGTAGGACATGTTCTGAGGCATCAAGGGATCACCAATTTAGTATTGGAGGGCAGCGTGGAGGGTAAAAATCGTAGAGGGAGACCAATAAATGAATACACTAAGCAGTTTCAGAAGGATGTAGGTTGCAGTAGGTACTGGGAGATGAAGAAGCTTGCACAGGATAGAGTAGCATGGAGAGCTGCATCAAACCAGTCTCAGGACTGAAGACCACAACAACAACAACAACATTATTTCTGTCTTCCAGCTTCATTCAAAAATTGCTATTAGAGACCAAGGTACCTCCTAATATCGTCTTTTTGCCCGGTGCAGCGCACGCAAGTCGACGAGACGTGGACTCAACAAGTCGCTGAAAGCCCCAGCAGAGATACTGAGCCACAGTGCCTCTATAGCCGTCTGTAACTGCGAAAGTGTTGCCGGTGCCAGATTTTGTGCGGAACTGACCTCTCGATTACGCCACATAAATGTTCGATAGGACTCATGTCGGGCGATCTGGGTGCCCTTGTCATTCACTCGAATTGTTCAGAATGTTCCTCAGACCAATCGCAAAAAACTGCGGCCACGTAACATGACATCGTGGTTTGGGAACATGAAATCCATGAATGGCTGCAAATGGTCTCCAAGCAGCCGAAAATAATCATTTCGAGTCAATGGACCAGGCGACTCAGTCCATTCCCAGTAAAAACGGTCCACACCATTATGAAACACCAACAGCTGACACAGTGCCTTGTTGACATCTTGGGTCCATGACTTCATGCGGTCTGCGCCACACTCTAACACTACCATTGTACTGTTTCTCCTGGGTGGACTTGGGTTAAAAAAATGTGTAACTAAATATTACGATAAATTTTATAAATAATCGACAATTACGCCAAAGAAGAAGAGATAGAACTACAATGGACACGTTATTCCATGGATTCTTGCGCTTCTATGGATGAACTATCTTTCCTTTGTCATTCGCTTGTCTTATCTGCTTGGATTCGGACCTAAGAGGACGTTCTTGTGTAAAGTTCATCTTGGTGTACCAGCTGATAATGTAAGTTCTACTTAAAACCCGAAAAATATAATGGTTATTTTGTCAAAAGAATATTGTTTATGTGTTCAATCTATTGTTAGTCTGATGACTAGACTGCCTTTAGTAGATATGGGCCTTCACAAAGAATTTTCATTGTTAGGCGCCATATTAGAAAAATCTAACATTTTTCTTCTAGCTCATCTACGAGACGTCCCGACGGTTAGGGCAATTAACTTTTATTTCAGATCCCACGAGACCGGAGGCAGCTACTAATAATTTAACAATTTTATTTACAGATTTTGTTTATATAACGAGATAACATCCCAGGCAGAAAAGGTCTGGTCACAGGATTCCAGTTCCATTATAGGATTTCATCTGTAGATGCTGCTCTTGTTATCTTATATTGGGGAATCGAGACGAAAACACGATAAGTTACATATTACAGTAGTGTTCATCGAACATACTTGGCAACTATTCTCTGGTGCAATAAGCACATGATTTCTCACGAACCTGGAATAATATCCATAGTGTTGGGAAATAAGAAAAGGACAATCAATTATCGACGATTACGTAACTACCCTGAGAACTGGGCTAGTTAATGAGTGCTTATACACGTCGGGCTAAATTAAACAACATATTACACTGTTAATAATATGCCTACGTTAGTTATTTCTCTTTTATGCTGAGCCATTGTATTAATGTGTTTCTTTTTTATATAAGTCACGGCTCATATTTTATTTCATTACAGTACACTAATAGTGACAAAATAATAAAAGCACCAACTGTAGTTTGTTTTTACCGTTTGATATCGCGTGTTCACTTGTGGTTTCAGTCTCCAGTTAGTAGAAAGGTGCATTGGCGTGTGTTCTGTAGTGAGGGTAGTGGAAGAACATGGGTCTCAATGCGTGCGTTAAGAGCGACAAGACATTCGAAAATAAACTATGACTGTCGTATCGAACATACTATAGCACTTTCCTGATCTGGCCAACAGAGAAGAAACCAGGCGTAATGTGTTTTGCGAAAATTTGTAAACTGACAGCAAGACCTCATGGTATTTCAGAATCGATTGTATTCCATGCTAACAGTGTAGCAACACCAGCAGATTGTCCAGATGTGAGCAAGTGCTTGATCTTCCAAGAAAGGGCCACAAACATTACACCACGAGGTCTTAGCAACTGCAATCGAGACTCAACCGATCAGGCCACGGTTTGCCAGTCGTCTAGGGTCCAACCGATATGGTCACGAGCCCAGGAGAGGCGCTGCTTCAGATGTGCTGTTGCTCTCATAGCCCACTGACGCCAAATTCCGCCACAGTGTTGTAAAGGACACGTTCGCCTTACGTCCCATACTGATTTCTGCGGTTTTTCAGGCACTGACAACTCTTCGCAAACGCCGCTGCTCTCGGTCGTTAAGTGAAGGCCGTCGGCTACTGCGTTGTCGGAGGTGAGAGGTATTGCCCGAAATTTGGTATTCTTGGCACACTCTTGACATTGCCGATCTCGGAACATTGACTTCCTTAACGATTTACAAATTGGAATGTGTCAGCACTGTAGCTCCAATTACCATTTCGCGGTCAAGGTCTGTTAATTCCCGTAATCACGTCGTAAACATTTTCATATGAATCACCTGAGTGCAAGTGACAGTTCCTCCAATGCGCTGCCCTTTCGTATCTTGTGTGCGCGATACTATCGACATCTGTATGTGTGCGTATCACTGTCCCATGACTTTTTCTCACTTCACCCCCCTCAGATTTAGTTATAAGTCGGCACAGTGGATAGGCCTTGAAAATCTGAACGCAGATGAACTGAGAAAACAGGAAGAAGTTGTGTGGAACTATCAAAAAAGTATGCAAAATATACAAACTCTGTAGTCCATGCGCTAGATAAGCAAAATCAAGGATAGGGTGAGCTCAGAAGCGCTGCGGTCCCGTGGTTAGCTTGAGTAGCTGCGGAACGAGAAGTCCTCGGTTCAAGTCTTCCCTCGAGTGAAAAGTTTACTTTCTTTATTTTCGCAAAGTTATGAGCTGTCCGTTCGTTCATTGACGTCTCTGTTCACTGTAACAAGTTTAGTGTCTGTGTTTTGCGACCGCACCGCAAAACCGTACGATTAGTAGACGAAAGGACGTGCCTCTCCAATGGGAACCGAAAACATTTGATCGCAAGCTCATAGGTCAGCCGTTCCTCCACAGGAAAAGACGTCTGATACATTCTATACGACACTGGTGACGGCATGTGCGTCACTTGACAGGAATATGTTGTCGACCCACCTAACTTTTACACTTGGCGAATGGGTAAAAAGATTCTTCTACCTTGCCCGATTTAGGTTTTCTTGTGGATGTGATAATCACTCCCAAAAAAAGTGATGGAAACATAAGAGTTTGTCACATAAACTGAAAATAAAAAAATTAAACTTTTCACTTGCGGGAAAACTTCAACCAAGGACCTCTCTTTCCGCAGCTGCTCACGCTAACCACGGCACCACGGCGCTCCTGAGTTTACACTATCCTTGATGTTGCTTATCTTGCGCATGGACTACTCGGTTTGTATATTTTGCTTACTTTTTTTATAGTTCCACACAACTTCTTCCTGTTTTCTCAATTCATCTGTGTTCAGTTTTTCAAGGCCTATCCACTGTGCCAATTTATAACTAAATCTGAAGGGGGTGCGATAGGGAGGTTGCCTTGTCAATGTGTGATGGCTTGTTGGTTCGGACTGCAGGCGTGGCCGTGCACGCAGCTCGCGCCGGCTGGCGATTCGACCGCCACCAGCCACGTGATTCGTGGAAGGCGTCCCCGTGGCGGCGGAATGCGGCCGGCCGCCGCCTTTGGGGCAGAGCTGCCCCGCGCACCTGCCGCGCGCGGCCACAGCCAGGCTCTGGCCGTGGCGCAGCCCGCAAGGACAAGTAACGGCTCTGCTGGCTGGCTGGCTGCCTGCCTCCCGGCGGCACGGCGGTCACCGGAACACACGGCCACCTCACCGCGCCACTCCACGTCGCGCAGGGCCCCGCCAGGCAGCGTCTGCGCTCAAAATACCTGTTGATTCACCTACACACTGCGTCACGGCATTTTCGCGTCGCGCAGTTTCGCCCAGGTTCTCTTCTGCCCGCAGGCAACGACCACGGTTACGTGGTACGGGGGAGCCCGTGATAGGACTCCCACACGATTTTCTTCCCTTGCCAATAGTCTGCCTGGTGTGATACGGCCTACAAGAGATTCCTCTCCAGTGTCAGCCTCTCCACCTCAATGTAACATTCCCACCAAGCTTACTTAATTATTTGTTGGATATATCACTAGGGGGTAAGATAGATACTGCCTACAGGAAAATGAAAGAGACCTTTGGAGAAACGAGAACCACTTGCCTGAATATCAAGAGCTCAGATGGAAATCCAGTTCTCAGCAAAGAAGGGAAAGCAGAAAGGTGGAAGGAGTATATAGAGGGTCTCTACAAGGGCGATGTTCTTGAGGACAATATTATAGAAATGGAAGAGAATGTAGATGAAGATGAAATAGAAGACATGGTACTGCCTGAAGAGTTTGACAGAGCACTGAAAGACCTAAGTCGAAACAAGGCTCCGGGAGTAGACAACATTCCATTAGAACTACTGACACGAATTCTTTACAGACAAACGTAAAACCTGGTAGATGCCGACCTCGGGGAAGATCACTTTGGATTCTGTAGAAATGTTGGAACACATGAGGCATTACTGACCCTACGACTTATCTTAGAAGAAAGATTAAGCAAAGCCAAACCTACGTTACTAGCATTTGTAGAATTAGAGAAAGCATTTGACAATTTTGACTAGAACACTCTCTTTCAAATTCTGAAGGTGGCAGGGGTAAAATACAGGGGGCGAAAGGCTATTTACAATTTGTACAGAAACCAGATGGCAGTTATAAGAGTCGAGGGGTATGAAAGGGAAGCAGTGGTTGCGAAAGGAGTGAGACAGGTTGTAGCCTATCCAGATGTTGTTCAATCTGTATATTGAGCAAGCAGTAAAGGAAACAAAAGAAAAAATCGGAGTAGGAATTGAAATCCATGGAGAAGAAATGAAAACTTTGAGGTTCGCTGATGACATTGTAATTCTGTCAGAGACAGCAAAGGACGCGGAAGACCAGCTGAACGGGATCGACAGTGTCTTGAAGGGAGGATGTAAGATGAACATCAACAAAAGCAAAATGGAATGTAGTTGAAATAAATCAGGTGATGTTGAGTGAATTATGTTAGGAAATGTGATATTTAAAGTAGTAGATGAGTTTTGCTATTTGGGGAGCAAAATAATTGATGATAGTCGAAGTAGAGAGGATATAAAATGTAGACTGGCAATGGCAAGGAAAGCGTTTCTGTAGAAGAGAAATTTGTTAACATCGAGTATAGATGTGTCAGGAAGTCGTTTCTGAAAGTATTGGTATGGAGTGTAGCCATATATGGAAGTGAAACATGGTCGATAAATAGTTCAGACAATAAGAGAATAGAAGCTTTCGAAATGTGGTGCTACAGAAGAATGCTGAAGATTAGATAGGTAGATCACATAACTAATGAGGAGGTATTGAATAGAATTGGGGAGAAAAGGAGTTTGTGGCACAACTTGACAAGAAGAAGGGATCGGTTGGTAGGACATGTTCTGAGGCATCAAGGGATCACCAATTTAGTATTGGAGGGCAGCGTGGAGGGTAAAAATCGTAGACCAGTAGATGAATACACCAAACAGATTCAGAAGGATGTAGGTTGTAGTAGGTACTGGGAGATGAAGAGGCTTGCACAGGATAGAGTAGCATGGAGAACTGCATCAAACCAGTCTCTGGACTGAAGACCACAACAAAAACATATTCCAACCTCAGTTTTCCCCAACAGTTTTTGCTCTTTACAGACCCCTCAAATACAGTGTATTACAAAATGATTTTGACAAGTTTGATCTAGTGTATTTCAGAAACTGGGAAAGATAGCGAGATGCGGTTTGCTGCATATTGTTCCTGACTGAAGCCGTATATCTTTCAGTCCGTTGCGTGTAAAGACAATAAAAAAAGACGCATCGCGAAGCAATTATCGAAGTAGAACAGAAATAAGTAGATATGGCGCACATGTACACACAAACAAATGATTACAGTTTCAGAAAAAGTAGGCGATTTACTCACGAGAAAGAGTTCAGAAAAACTGGAAGATTTATTCATGAGAAAGAGTAAGTTAATAATGCGAAGGTCGACCTCTGGCCTTTATGCATGCAGTTATGCGGCTTGGTTTTGATAGAGTGGCAGACTGTCCTCCTGAAGGATATTGAGCCAAATTATATCCTTCGGCCTGGAATCTCATTCCCAGTGATGAGTCACGTTTCGAACTGAGCTCCTATGTCACAATTAATAAAATGTTCCGGGCTATTATGCCGCAGTCGAAGGGATTTCACTTTAAAACACGACGTTTCGTCCCCGTCTGCGGAGGACGCTTTCAACGGGTGTTGTACCTTCGTTGAATGTCCGTTTCACATCCTGACTCGGACATTCAACAAAGCTACGATCCCATTTGAAAATACCCTCTGCAGACGGGGACGGAAAGTCGGCCGGCCGGTGTGGCCGAGCGGTTCTAGGCTTTTCAGTCTGGAACCGCGCGACCGCTACTGTCGCAGGTTCGAATCCTGCCTCGGGCATGACTGTATGTGATGTCCTTAGGTCAGCTAGGTTTAAGTAGTTCTAAGTTCTAGGGGACTGATGACCTCAGATGTTAATTCCGATAATGCTCAGAGCCCTTTGAACCATTTTTATTTTTTTTTTATTTTTTTAATTTTTTTTAGCGTAGCTGACACACACACACACACACACACACACACACACACACACACACACACACACACACACACAGAGAGAGAGAGAGAGAGAGAGAGAGAGAGAGAGAGAGAGAGAGAGAGAGAGAGAATATTAAGCAAATTTAGAGGGAGGCTCTTTAACAGAGGCACACTAAAGGTGGACACTGGACTCGCATTCGGGAGGACGACGGTTCAATCCCGCTTCCGGCCATCCTGATTTAGGTTTTCCGTGATTTCCCTAAATCGATGCAGGCAAATGCCGGGATGGTTCCTTTGAAAGGGCACGGTCGACTTCCTTCCTCTTCCTTCCCTAATCCGATGAGACCGATAACCTCGCTGTCTGGTCTCTTCCCGCTAAAACAACAACACACTAAAGTTAACAAAATACTCATCATTCGCACGCTGATTACACGAGACGCTGTGCACGTCGCAGAAAGTGTGTGATAATAGGGAAGCTGGTAGCGAATGAAGAGCACGGTTCGTTTTTACCACTTCCGAACTTTATAACGATGAATTCTCCGTTACGATATATGAAAACAGGATCACTGGGAAACGACATTGGTGGTGTGGCAGGCTGTACCGCGATATGGTAATATCTATGGAAACATTTAAATCAAAGCAATCAATGAAACCACTTCACTAACACAGTTACCGCAACATGACGCCTCCATTGTGACGAAGTGTATTTAGGCGTTTGCTAGCGATAAAAGGCAGATTCATCGCGGCCCTATCTGGCGAAGAATTAAAATTTTCACGATGAATAATGCAGCGAAAACTGCGCTGGTTGAATTGACTATGCAAAATTTTTTGTTTCGAAGGAGCGTAACAGTCCATTTCAACGTGGTGACCTTCCTTAATGTGCATAACATACTTTTATTCTTTTAAAAGTTTTTACCCGAAGACGGTAGTCCATTTCTCAGAACAAATCTCTTTTTATATGGACTGCATTAACAAATTATGGGGTTGAACAGAACAGTAAATCTAACTAACTAAATTCGTTCATTTGTTTTTCGTAGACTATGGCACAAATGTGTAACCAAAATTTCGGCACCCAGCTAGTGGTACGACTAGTTGCAACAAGTGTCGACAACTAATACTTTATTTCATAAGCAATGAGATTTAGGACCACGACCCTAGTATCTCGCCTGCAATTGACAGTGACCACCGAAGAGATGATGTCATCAAGCACTACACGCTGATGAAGCAAAACATTCTAACCACTGGCCGTCGCGATATTGAAGGCCGATTGTTAGCGTAGCGGGCACGTGATGCACTAGGGAAAGTACACTACCGGAAGAAAACTTAATACATCCTTTTAGAGGTTTTCAGTTCATTCAAGATTTATTCCCGCAACACTGGATGTAGTGTACATGAAATGATTATATTTGCAGACCTTTAGCACAAGCGGTTTGGAGGTAGCAGGTATTGGCGAGTGTTGAAACACTCACATTAGGCCGTGGTGTGGCCTCTACGGCCGGCAATGCAGGTTCTGACTTGCACCCAGTCGATGGTTCATATGACGAATGCTGTCGACCCCCCCCCCCCCATCCCCCTCCGATAGCTGAATGGTCAGCGTGCCGGACTGTCGTCCTAAGGGGCCCGGATTCGATTCCCGGGTGGAAAGGGATTTTCTCCGCTCAGGGAATGGGTGTTGTGTTGCCTTCATCATCATTTCATCCCCATCCAGCGCGCAGGTCGCCCAATCTGGCGTCGAATGTAACAAGGACCTGCACCAAGGCGGCCGGATCTGCCCCGTACGGGACCTCCCGGCCAATGACGCCAAACGCTCATTTCCATTTTCATGGCAAATGCTGTCCGCTGTTATGTTAAGCCAGACCTGCTCGACTTGATCACATAGTTCTGTACAAATTATTAGTTGACAAGTTCCACATAACCCACACTTGCTCCATTGGAGACAAGTCCGATGGTCCTGCTGGCCAGGCAAGTTGCTGCACTTCTTGCAGAGCGAGTTGAGTTTCAAGGGAAGTGTGTGGGCGAGCGTTATCCTGTTGGATCAACACATCACATTCCTATTGCAAAAACGATAAAAGAACGGGCCTAACAATGTTCAGCACGTCCGAGCGCTGGTTAGGGTCCCCTCGCAAACACAATGATGAAAGAGAGTTGTAGCTTATCGCATACCGGACTACAAGGCCTGGGGGTGGGGCTAGTGTATCTTGAATAAATGCAGACTACAATACAGCGCTCACTAGGTCTACGTCGTAAGTCCAAACGACCATCGATTTTGTGCAGGCGAAATCTGCTTTCATCGGTGAAGACCACGGCGCGTCATTCCAAGTGATCTTCTGACGGCACCAGTCGGGCCTTGTATGTCGATGCTGTGGTGCGAGTGGAAGACGGGCCTCAGGTGTGTGTGCCCGTAGTCAATCACAACAGTTCTTGTTGATACGTCTGGGCTCACAAGCCTTCTTAGCTGTCCTGTGTTAGCTATACGATCTGGCACTGGTGCCCTCACAATAGGACGAACCTGATGAGCGTCTGTGCTGGGTGGACATGCTGAACCTCGTCTAAGGGTGTGAGAATATTCAGGTAACCACTAATACCACCATCGTAGCGCAACTGACGCAGCACGTCCAACATGTATGGGAATTCTCGGAAAGGACCATCTCACCTCTCGGAAGGCCACAATTTGACCGCTTTCAGACTCTCTCAGTTGGCTAAAGGAAGAACGAGTCGTCTCTCTGGCTTGGATGTCTGCTTGACTCGCACGTTTGTATGACAATGAGCCTTCTGGTTGTGAGCATTCCCTGTTGAAGGGTAGACACAGAAGGCGCGTCAGTAGCTATGCCTCTACGCTATCTGTTGGCGGACGACGTTGAAACCATCATCAGTACACCTGCTATTCCCCAAGTGGCATATGCCGTCACCGGATTGTAATCGATGTGATGTTTCCAGGTGCACCATTTTTTTCCATCAGTGTATTTAAGGGGAGAGGGAGAGGGAGAGGGAGAGAGCAGTAACGGGAGATCATTCTAGTAACGGTACGGGAAGAAAATGCGAAAATCCATTGACATAAGAGAGTGGATGCTGACGAGGGCAGAGTGTTATGCTCCAGCGTTTGGTTACGAGCACCCGGAAAAGGTGAAGCCGCTCGGCTGTTGGTGCGCTACTGCCGTGAACATCTATGAAAAGTGGCTGAAGGACAAAGAAATCACGAGTTCAAAATGGTTCTCAGCACTATGGGACTTAACATCTATGGTCATCAGTCCCCTAGAACTTAGAACTACTTAAACCTAACTAACCTAAGGACATCACACAACACCCAGTCATCACGAGGCAGAGAAAATCCCTGACCGCGCCGGGAATCGAACCCGGGCGCGGGAAGCGGGAACGCTACCGCACGACCACGAGCTGCGGACAAAATCACGAGTAGGTGGCAAGTTGTTGGACGGCCACATCTCATCACAGGTGCTTTGGAGAAGGTCCGCTTTGAGCAACACAATTTTTTAAAATTTTTATTAATTTTTTATTCCCCAGATATGTTTCGGTGAAGTTACAGCATCATCAATGGGTATTAGCCTATGTTTTCTTCCATAAAACAAGAGAAACGGTTTTTACTGCAAGTATACACATAAATTTGGGTTTATAAAGTCAGTTTTTACATATCTGAAAGGCGGATGAAGTTTTGTATATACACCTTGTTACCACATGCTGTCTGTTTCCTGGATTTTATGCAATTCAATGTAGTTACTTTGTTTCACAGTTTGTCATCTGCAACCATGTAGAACTTGAAGTAGAAAAGTTACGTAAGTTAAAGGTTTATGACTGGGCTTGTTAAGGTTATGCCTTACTTTGACTAATTCTATGTGACATATTGTTTGTGTGTGTGTGTGTGTGTGTGTGTGTGTGTGTGTGTCTACAATTTTTGTATCATATTCATTCTCTATACCTATTTGTTTGATTTTCTGTAATTCGTTTTTGTAGTTGTCTCCTCTGAGTGGAGTTTTGCTGTCTGTGTGACACATGTTGAAAATTGACTACCTTGTGTACAGTTGGATGATTAAGAGTTTCTGTGTATGGCTGTGTTGGTGGTGATGACATTCCTGAATATGGGAAATTGGTGATGTTTGTTGTCTTTATCTATTGTGAGGTCAAGGAAATTTAACTACAAGAAAGAAACAAGAAATCAAACTTCAATACAGGTCTGACAACAGAGTTAGTTGTAGAAGAAACTGCACAGTAAAGGAAAATAAAAACAACATATTGACAGGAACAGAAACTGAAGAAGAAAAAACTCCCAGAAAGTAATGAACAAATTCAAAAACAAAGAGACTCCTCATCATGAGCTCAGACAATGACAACACCATGAAAGTATAAGGCAGGAGGCATACAAAAATAAAACCATCGAATTTCTAGAAGAAGACAGCATAAACAAAGCTAACCAGTGAACCAACATAAAGATAGCACATCCAAAAATTGTCTCACACATAATCACAAAATAGGAAATTAAATGGCTAAAACCAAAGAACCCCAACGTACTTGCACCTAAAAGCCCACTAAAGCTCCACAAGGACGACACTTCGACACATGCTATGTAAATTTCAGACGTGCACCCACGTATCACCTAGCCAGAGAAACACACACATACTTACAGAAACACTATATACACTCCTGGAAATTGAAATAAGAACACCGTGAGTTCATTGTCCCAGGAAGGGGAAACTTTATTGACACATTCCTGGGGTCAGATACATCACATGATCACACTGACAAGACCACAGGCACATAGACACAGGCAACAGAGCATGCACAATGTCGGCACTAGTACAGTGTATATCCACCTTTCGCAGCAATGCAGGCTGCTATTCTCCCATGGAGACGATCGTAGAGATGCTGGATGTAGTCCTGTGGAACGGCTTGCCATGCCATTTCCACCTGGCGCCTCAGTTGGACCAGCGTTCGTGCTGGACGTGCAGACCGCGTGAGACGACGCTTCATCCAGTCCCAAACATGCTCAATGGGGGACAGATCCGGAGATCTTGCTGGCCAGGGTAGTTGACTTACACCTTCTAGAGCACGTTGGGTGGCACGGGATACATGCGGACGTGCGTTGTCCTGTTGGAACACCAAGTTCCCTTGCCGGTCTAGGAATGGTAGAACGATGGGTTCGATGACGGTTTGGATGTACCGTGCACTATTCAGTGTCCCCTCGACGATCACCAGTGGTGTACGGCCAGTGTAGGAGATCGCTCCCCACACCATGATGCCGGGTGTTGGCCCTGTGTGCCTCGGTCGTATGCAGTCCTGATTGTGGCGCTCACCTGCACGGCGCCAAACACGCATACGACCATCATTGGCACCAAGGCAGAAGCGACTCTCATCGCTGAAGACGACACGTCTCCATTCGTCCCTCCATTCACGCCTGTCGCGACACCACTGGAGGCGGGCTGCACGATGTTGGGGCGTGAGCGGAAGACGGCCTAACGGTGTGCGGGACCGTAGCCCAGCTTCATGGAGACGGTTGCGAATGGTCCTCGCCGATACCCCAGGAGCAACAGTGTCCCTAATTTGCTGGGAAGTGGCGGTGCGGTCCCCTACGGCACCGCGTAGGATCCTACGGTCTTGGCGTGCATCCGTGCGTCGCTGCGGTCCGGTCCCAGGTCGACGGGCACGTGAACCTTCCGCCGACCACTGGCGACAACATCGATGTACTGTGGAGACCTCACGCCCCACGTGTTGAGCAATTCGGCGGTACGTCCACCCGGCCTCCCTCATGCCCACTATACGCCCTCGCTCAAAGTCCGTCAACTGCACATACGGTTCACGTCCACGCTGTCGCGGCATGCTACCAGTGTTAAAGACTGCGATGGAGCTCCGTATGCCACGGCAAACTGGCTGACACTGACGGCGGCGGTGCACAAATGCTGCGCAGCTAGCGCCATTCGACGGCCAACACCGCGGTTCCTGGTGTGTCCGCTGTGCCGTGCGTGTGATCATTGCTTGTACAGCCCTCTCGCAGTGTCCGGAGCAAGTATGGTGGGTCTGACACACCGGCGTCAATGTGTTCTTTTTTCCATTTCCAGGAGTGTATATACACAAACAGAAGCGTACCCAACACCGACCAGCTGATACATTAAATCAAAGATATCAACATATCCACAACAGCCATACTATCATCATTCGACGACATGTCCATGTACACGAATACCCCCACGACTGAAACCTTCACCATCAACGGACAACAGTGAGAACAATAAGAGTGTATCCCCAGACCGCATATAAAAGAAATGGCTGACATTCTAAAAGTCAGAGCAAAACTATTTATCATTTGACAACCAGTTCTACTGCCAACAGGGTGGACTCACAGGGGGCACCAGTCAGTGAACTCCCAGCCATCCTCTTCCTCAATCGCATCGGAAACAAAATATTTAAAACATTAGTAACACCCAAAGAATATGGTATAGTACACTGGTATCACTATGTAGATGGCATCATATTTCTTCTGGACGGAACACCCAGTCGCATCCAACTCCACAATGATATAAACACAATTCACCCCAAAATAAAATTCATCATAGAAACAGAAAATGACAAAATGTTAAAATCCCTTGATCTCACAAAAAGACAGAGACAACCACCATCACCAATTCTCCATGCTCAGGAAGGTTACCACCACCAGTACAGCTATACACAAAAACTCTAATCATCTGACTGTGAACAAGCTTGCCAGTTTGCACTATATGCTGCACAGACTGAAGAAATCTCCACTCAGTGAAGACAACTACAAAAATGAATTACAATCAAATAAATAGCTTAAGAGAATTGATACCTCGCACGCACGCGCACGCACGCACACACACACACACACACACACACACACACACACACACACACAGACACACACACACACACACACACACACACACACACACACACACAATATTCCACATAGTAATAGTCAAAGGTAGGCATAGCCTTAACGAGCCCAGTCATAAATCTTCGAATTACATAATTGTTCAAATTCAAGTTCCATATGGCTGCAAATGACAAACAGTAACATAAAATAATTTCATTGAATTGCATAAAATCCAGGAAACCCACAGCTAGTGGTAAAAAGGTATACACACAAAAATTCGTCCGATTTTCAAATACGTAATACTGACTTCATAAACTCGAATTTATATGTGTACTAGTAGTAAAAAGCATTTGCCCTGCTTTGCAGAAGATAATATAAAACCCACTAACGATGCTGTAACTTCAGCGAATTGTCTGGGGAATAAAAATAATAAATTGTGTTTTTCAAGACGGACCCTCTCCGAAAACAAATCCATCCTAAAACAGTTTGGAAAGCGCTGACAGGGTGAAATGAATAGATGTTGCACAAGTACCACAAAAAAGCAATCATGGCTAATATTGTATTGTATTGTATTGTATGTTAACCAGGGGCCTAGAAACGACGGAGAGGCTCCGTCCCCGCCGCAGCCGCAGTGGTCCACAACCCCACGACGACTACCGCAGTCCACTTCACCCCTCCGCCGCCCCACACCGAACCACTCTTTCAGGATTATTGTGCAGTTCGGCCCCCGGTGGAAACCCCCCCCCTCCCCCCCCCTCCCCCCCAGGAACGTCTCACACCAGACGAGTGTAACCCCTATGTTTGCCTGGTAGAGCAATGGTCGCCGATATAGCGTAGCTGAGGCGGAATAAGGGGAACCAGCCCGCACTCGCCGATGCAGATGGAAAACCGCCTAAAAACCATCCACAGACCGGGTCGCCGGACCTCGATACAAGTCCGCCGTGCGAATTCGTGCCGGAGACCAGGCGCTCCGTCTCAATCCGGAAAGCCGTGCGTTAGAGCGCACGGCTAACCGGGCAGGGATCATGGTCAGTACTAACCGCCTAGGCTCTTCACTATGTTCACAACTAGTGCCGGAACGAAGAAACGCAACCCACAAGGAACAACGTATTCAAACGTTAAATGATAGAGGGCGCGTGAATGGGTATGTGGATGACTCATAATGCGAACATTTTTGGTTCGATAACCTGTCAGTCCTCGGGTCATTCTTCTTGTAATTAATACGAGATGCGCTTGAGAGAAGTGACAGTGTAGGTAAGTGACAATGTAGACAAGTTTAATGTGCTGCGAATACATAGAAAGAAAGATCCTTTCCTACAATATAGCAGGTCAGCAAATGGAAGCAGTTAATTCCATAAATTATCTGGGAGTAGGCATTAGGAGTGATTTAAAATGGAATGACCATATAAAATTAATCGTCGGTAAAGCAGGTGCCAGACTGAGATTCACTGGAAAAATCCTAAGGAAATGCAGTCCGAAAACAAAGGAAGTAGGTTACAGTACACTTATTCGCCCACTGCTTGAATACTGCTCACCGGTGTGGGATCCGTACCAGATAGGGTTGACAGAAGAGATAGAGAAGATTCAACGGAGAGCAGCGCGCTTCGTTACAGGATCGTTTAGTAATCGCGAAAGCGTTAGGGAGATGATACATAAACTCCAGTGGAAGACTCTGCAAGAGAGACGCTCAGTAGCTCGGTACGGGCTTTTGTTGAAGTTTCGAGAACATACCTTCACTGAGGAGTCAAGCAGTATATTGCTCCCTCCTACGTATATCTCGCGAAGAGACCATGAGGATAAAATCGAGAGATCAGAGCCCACACAGAGGCATACCGACAATCTTTCTGTCCACGAACAATACGAGACTGGCATAGAAGGGAGAACAGATAGAGGTACCCAAAGTACCTTCCGTCACACACCGTCAGGTGGCTTGCGGAGTATGGATGTGGATGTAGATGTAGATGAAGTTCCTGACAGCACCACTATCCCCTATCCCGTGGCACCGAAGATCCCACAGTGGATGAGAATCGGTAGTGCTCCGACCCAAGTCGTGGGAGGCAGTACGCCCTCCGTAGAATGCGCTGTGTCTGTGGTCCCAGCATGCGCGCCGAGTAACGGGCCCTCTGCCTTGCCTCCCATGGGAGCCGAGCCAGCAGAAGGGGCAGGTAGAGACGCCGCACCTCGCACTCAGCAAGCCAGGCAGGCAGGCAGGCAGGCAGGCAGGCAGACAGCGGTCGCTGACCGGAAACACCGCTCCGCTGTTTTGCCCACTAATTGCGGCAACCGTAGCGTGAACAAAAGCCCCGTACCAGTTCCATTTGCAAATTACACTCTGAGAATGGCAGAAGAACGAATTGAGAGGGAGTCCGATGCACCTTCAGCCGACGTCGTGTTCGCAACAGGAAATCAATTATTATGTTCTCATTTTGTAGAGAGACAAAAATGAAACTCCTCCAGCTGTACTTAAGATTTTATATTTATTAGGCTACTAGTTTCGACGTTGCGTCAACGCCATCTTCAGGCCCGTACGCTTTGACGAAATCAATTGTGTGCGTCTCAATGCTAGAAGTCCGCGGTGAGACCAACACGTGCTCCACGTGGATGGCGGGCAGTAACTTTCTTTTGTGACTTAATTTTAGACTGACAATTAATATTTTGTTTTATAATGAAAAAAGAGACTTGCGTAAGATGTAAGCTCATAATGTGCATAACTCGGGAAATATCTTCCTTTATTTGTCTCACTACAGTCTCCTGTCACTTCGTACGTTAGCTGCTGTTCTCCTACCCCTCTGTCTGTTCGGATGTGTGCATTTATGAAAGTTATCGTTTCGAAGAAGAATAAGTACGATAAATTAAACACCTTGTATTGCGGTTATTTACGTTCTTGTCATCAATGGTATATCTGAGTTTCAAAAGCTCATACTTTAGAAGTGTCGGTGAGTTTGTTTCATGACTAGATTTAGCCGGCCTGGACATAAACTGTTTAGCCACCATTACGCCTCTCTCATTGAGATAAATAATAACCGCAAGACACCTGCGAAACTTCTGCACTTTTATGGTTTTAAATATTGAGTATTTGAAATAATCGTAGTCGTTTAGGTAGCAGTGGGAATGAAGAGAAAGCATTTTTAAAAATGAACGGAACGACGTCAAATAATATTCCTGAATTTGTGATACATCCTTGTACTGTAAATACATTCTCATGGCTGTAGTTTCTAACTGTCGGCCATAACATATACATTTACCTGTTGCTGAAGACAGTCTAATGGAATATATGAATATAAAACACAAAGAAGTTTATAAATGCGGCATATATCCGTTAGAATGTAGTGACCGCCTCTTACCTGGTGTATCACTAAGGCCATAACAACCTCTATTTTGAGAGTTTAATTGCACTTTGTACGTTATGTAAGCACATAGTAGCAATAGCTAAGCCACAATTCAATACGACAATGAAAAATACACTGATGAGACAAGACATTAAGACCACTGCTCATCGCGACGTTAGATCCCGTCTCGTGATTTTGCGGACACGTGACGCGTTAACAGAAGAATGTAAGATCGGTAGACACGGACGGATGATCACTCTAGAGGAGATATGGGTTACAAATGGGGAAATCCATTGTGACAAGCGACTTTGACAAAGGGCAAATTATTATTACTCATAGCCTGTGAACGATTATCACAAAATCGGCGACGTTGGTGGAATGTTCACGTGCTACTGTCATGAGAATCTACGGAAACAGGTAGAAGGACAGTGAAACTTCCACTAGGTGATAAATGGTTGGACGTCCACGACTCCTCACATAACGTGAAGTTCGGAGGCTTGTCTGCTCTGTAAAGTAGGATAGATAGTGATCTCTGGAATTTCTGACGAAAGAACGCAGTGCTGGTGCATGCACAAGAGTTTCGGAGCACACCGTTCATCGTACACTATTAAACACGGAGTTCCGCAGCAGACAACCATATATGTTCACATGTTGAGCCAACAACATTGTAATTGCGATTTCGGTGGGCACGGGACAATCGAGATTCGATCGTCGATCCAAGGAAACGTCTGCGCTTGCGTGGGACCTGTGGTAGTAATCGAAGACACGCTGACAAATGCGAACCACCGGCAACTCTTATTGCTTGATGTCTTCGCCGACGGCGACGTCATCGTTCAACAATATAACTGTTTGGGTCTCGCAGCCAGAATCGTGCTCCAATGGTTTGAATAGCATGCTATGAAAGCCTTTCTGGGTTGCTATCGGGAGCTATCACTACGTGCGATAACCAGTTGCCAATCATTCACGCAAATTATAGGATCTCTGCGAAGCCGTATAGTGCTACAAACCCACCAACAAATTGTCGGATCCCTGATATGCAGAATCAGTGGTGTCTTTAGTTCCAAATACGGACATGTAAGTTATTAAGCAGGTGATCATAATGTTTAGGGTTGTCAGTGTATGTTTGTCGTTTCGGAAAGTGTATTCGTTTAGAAAAGCCAATTCGTACGACGGGCAGAGATAACTGCTACCGTAGAGGTGACGGTTATTATCTATGACAATGGTGCATACAAATTATTCAGTTTTAAGTACTTAAAAAATAGAATGGTATTTGTAATAAGATAATATGAAAAAGGAGGCTCTTATTCATGTTAATAATTTCCACAAATAGTAAGTTTCAGCGCAGAATTGGTAAGCAATGTCAGAAGCCAGCTATAAAACCATTGTAACGATACCTCTTTTATCCCTGTACGATTTGTATGTGTTGAAAAGTAGAGATATTGTCTTCAGAAATAATGGATGTATGATTTCAGTAATTATATAGAACCTGTTTGTTGTTTTCTTCATCACAAAGTCCGATGCGCAAAAGCGAACAAGATTGGCGCACATGAAATCGTTAAATAATTATCCCGAACAGCTACATCTAAAACAAAATATTTCGTGTTTTTCATTTAACGCTTAATCTGCACTGTCAATGTAACATTTACGTTACAATTTGGTCACATCGTCCATAGTTACCTTACAATTGTTTATAGTATTGAAAACCTTTCTTTGCAACTACAAAAAAATGCGTACTTTGTCACCTAACGCGCTTCGTTCCATTGATATAGATCATAATCAAATGGTGTTATTTTAAGTGTGATCTTTAGTCACAACAGCAGACGTCGTCTGCTTCCACGTGTTCCAGGTATTCTCTAATTCGGCACAACCGTTTTCAGGCTGATCCCTCACTGCTTTGCAGAATTATGACGCTAAACGTGACTACTGTTTGTTTGCACCCTTCTGGCTAAGGATGTGTGTTTCTGTGTAAGAGGCATGTTTAGACAGAAGGTTGCAAACAAATAGTAGTGATGCTACACTGTGTCGTGTTTAAAGTCATAAAGCAGTGAGGGATTAGGTGATAAACAGTTGTGCTAAACGAGGAAATACCTAAGAAAGGTGCAAGCAGATGATGTAGAGAAAGCGTGTAAAGTAGGCAAAGGAGATTCCAGGCTGATATTCATATAGAGAATCATAGAAAAATGTACAGGAATTACGGACAGTATGACCACGGGAATGAAGACTTAATAATTAATTTTCTGTTGCAAACTCGATGTCTGCGTGTGTTCGTGTATGAAGTTCCATTGCCCTCCGATCGTGTCTTTCGGGTGCGATATCTTTTTTACCAGAAATGGGAAACACTCGAAAATGACTCATCAGCCGAAACTGGGATGATCATCCAAAATTAAAGAATATTTTAATTCAGCGAACGACAACCAGTTCGGCAAGTTGTCGTTCAGAAGAATGATACGACAAATGTGAGCAATTCTGCTTCACCCTAGGTCAGGGAACTAATTTATTACCATTACATTTGGAAAAATTAGTGGCCTAAGAGCTTGATGGAGTTATGAGAACAGAACAATCAGTAAACCGTAGTGACTTCCAAAATAGTTGCTGCACTTCCTGGTAGGCTTGTCGGATTGTGAAAGTAACTAGTATAGCCCGCAGCGGTCTTTGGTAAATAAATGTCGTGTGACTAGGGCCTCCCGTCGGGTAGGCCGTTCGCCGGGTGCAAGTCTTTCGATTTGACGCCACTTCGGCGACGTGTGCGTCGATGGGGATGAAATGATGATGATTAGGACAACACAACACCCAGTCCCTGAGCGGAGAAAATCTCCGACCCAGCCGGGAATCGAACCTTAGGTTTGACATTCTGTAGCGCTGATCATTTTTTTTAAATCTCATTTTCTTCTATGTTGTTCGTTGAATTTGTTCGTCGCGGAAGTCCGATGACACCCGTTCACGTTGTTCGTTGATCCGTTCACTCAGTTTTTTTTATTTTTTATTTTTTTTTAATTACAGAGGATAGTTAAACCCTCTGACCGAACACCCTGAGCTACCGTGTCGGCTGAACACTCAGCTACCGGGGGCGGATGCGGTTTTTGGTTACAAATGGAGATATGGCCATCACGCCCGTTACGTCTTGTCACACGAAACGAGTTGGCTAACTTTGACGTGGCGTTCATCGAGTTTTGTGACGTTGAGGAGCTTTCGTCATGTGAAATACAAACTAAGTTCTGCGATATTTCGGCAACGTGCCACGTACAGTAGAACCAACAGAAAGCGAGACCGCCTCCGACAAGCAGAAAGCAACACGCCATTTTGTATTTGTCGTATTCAGTAAAATCACATATTCGGTGGGTTTTATGTTGTACATGATACCCTACGAATATATGCTGTTTCCAAGGATCCGCACATGGAATGCCTCGGGGGCGAATTATTAATGGTACGACCTGTTGGAATAAGAAGATAGGAAGCGTCATAATGGCCGTTAAAGAATTTTCGTATTTGGTTATTTTCGCGTTATAACTCTTATGTTATGAGAGTAAGCCGTTTTAAGGCAACGACCCACTGAAGGTTTATGAAAACGTGTCGTTCTTGTTAGGATTTATTACAATTATCCAATTAATAGTATTTCGGTGAGCAAAGCATTTAGAACATTGAAACATAATATACGAGTTTGCTGATATCAGAGTTTGTGCGTAGCGTTGTTGGATGGAGTGCCACGTTATAAAACTGTGGATCGATCAGTCAAGGGTTCACGTACTGAGGTACACATTTTTTTTTTTCATTTTCTAGTTTTCTAAATGGTTGTGGGATATTTCTATGAAATCAGCAGAAATAATCTCTGTAATATTTGATGTTATGTACACGTACACACTGTCAGCAGTGAGTTTGTTCGAGCTGCTTAACTTTTGTAAGTTTATATACTTACCGAGTGGACATGCATCTTTCATTTTTGTCTTAATACACGTACACGGTTACTGAAGTTTTGACTTATGTATACCACAGACAGCACGAAGTGACTTGCATATGTTCAAGAAAGCTAACGTGCGTTTTAATAGAGCCAACGTAGGAATTCTACGCGCGCCAATTTTTGCGAACAAACTGTAAGGATTGTAAGCCAAATGAGGCCGACAACTGCTGCTGTAGTGCGCCGAGAGCGCAAAACCGTGTTAAACAGCTCGTGGTGTGTGCTGACGGCGCTGTGTCTCGTGACGTTGGATATCCCGCCAGCGTTAGCTGCTTCTTGCTGTGCGCCGATAGCTTTACACAGCAATGACGCTAGCACCTCGGAACGTGTCCTCGCCTTTGGAATTTCCCCTTCGTTTGAAAGATCTATAATGCACGTCCTAGAGATTGCTTACGATGAATTCCGCGAGACACCATGGCGGACTAAACAGGCTGTTTCAAAAGGCTTCTAATCCCCGAAATGTGTGAGCAGAAATTTTGTCTGGCGTTTTTTTCTTTTTTTACGATGTAGGGGCGAGCTAGTGCATTCGCTGGCAGACTGGATGAGCGTTTTGGAGTGGGGCTGAAATGCGGGGCGGATCATGGCGATTTAGGTTTCCTGTGATTTCCCTATATCGACTGTCGACTGTGTGAATGATTCCCCGGAAAAGGGCACGTTCGATTTCCTTACAAAGAGCTTGCAGTTTCTAACGAGCTTGGAGTCGACAGGTTGTTAAACGCAGTTCTCCCTCCCTCATTGTCTCACGGTCGTGAGGACACGAATGAGTATAGACAAGACTGTGTGCTAAGGAATCGTCGTAAGGCTTCGCAGTCTATCTCAATAAATACACGTTTAGCCAATCCATGTAAATCACACAAGAGGAATAAGAAACTACAAAAGTAGTACTCCAAAAGTAGATGGTGAAATGTAGCAAAATTAGTTATATAACAAATCAACTGTCTTTCTCTCGTGTGTGTGTGTGTGTGTGTGTGTGTGTGTGTGTTCCACATCTCCTCCTAAACGACTGGACGAATTTCAAACAAACTTCGTGGTATGTCCCTTACTGTCAGGCCTACCACAGTTCAGAATATATGACGTCACAAACAATGAGTGACAAAGTGGCGTGCCATGCATGACGTTTAAAGGTATTATTTTTGTGCTACGAACTCTATTCGCAACACATTTTGCATACAGTATCCGCATATGCCGCTGAATGTACCTACAAAATTATATCAATGTACGACACGTACGTCAGAACATAGGAGTTCATGAACATTGAAATTCGTGAAAAATGCCGCAGCAAGCATGGTATTTAAATTTAATACTTCTTTGCTACTAAATCTATTTGCAGCATATTTCGCTGACAGTATCTACATGTGCCGCTCAGTCCAAGACATATGACATCATACACGCTGAGGTTCTAGAAAAATGCATCACGCAAGGAATTTTAACATATTTATTCTTTACTATTATACACTCCTACGCTGGAGTCAATGTAAGGAAACTGACATCTTGCAGCGGTTTTGATGGCTTTCAACTGCGAAGCGCCAAGTGAAAACAGTTGCCGTCTACAGAGCTATGAAGAGGCGTTGCCACAGAGGCATTTACAAAACCGCGTTGTACATACGCGAAGCAACTGTGCGCACCGCACAGAAGCTATCGGGGATCATGTTTCTTATTTTGGAAACTGTGCTTATAAATTTGTACATTATGCGTATTTCTTTGTATTTCAGTGGTGTTTTTACGAATACATGGGAATTATACTTTCTCGTTACATCACCACAGAAAACTGAAGCAATGAATATCCGGGCAATGCCGGCTTTGTCAGCTAGTACTGAAATAAATACATCGTCCCCTTAATTTAATTAGAATCAGATTCGAGACAGTGCGAAAGAATATCGTTACACAAGAGCCTCCACCCCCCCCCCCCCCACCGCTCGCACGCACGCACGCACGCACGCACACACAAACGAAACACTCAGCTGCTGCAATTTTGAAGCAAATTAGGTACAGGACGTTGTCCGACTAACTTTCCTCGCAGCGTCCTTTCAGATGAATGCGACAATAGCATCCCGATAAAGACAACAGCGTTAACCTCTGATTGCTTTTGTATGAATGAACTAATGGAACGTCTTGTTATGATGTCAATATTAAAGTGATCTATTTAATATACAAAATGAAAGATTCTTCCTTTCATTTGTTGTGTCCGAAATGTTGAAAATCATGTAGAAGGCGACAAACAGGTTTCAAGGAACACTTAAGAAGCGCAGCCACTTTTAATCTGAAATCGAGGAATTTTAAGGGTACTGGCTAATTCTGCAAGAGTTGTTCGCGCCTTACCTACTGCAATAGACCATACCTAACACGAGCAGCCAAGACCGTGGCGTGCTTATGATAAGGGCCTGGCCAGAGTAATATCTTCCGGCGTTGGGCTCCGCTGGTGCATGTAACCGTAATATGGAATGACAGAGCGCGGCCGGTACATCCCCAAATTGGAGAGGTATCTCGTGGTTAGGAGCAACGGCCTCGTTAATTACGCGCACCCTGTGCGCATTGTCCGAGACTAACAACAAACGGAAACAAGGACCAAGTTGTGTGTGGAATTTCCGCGCGAGTAATATGCCTCAAGAAAATTTCCGAGAGTGAAGGTCGTAGCGAGTACTCTGATGTTGCGCAAATACCCTCTTTGTTTTCCACTTATGTGCTCACACGACACTGCAATGTCATTTATTGCATCTTGCACCAGCTACTACGTTACTTATTCATGAGTCTGTCTTCGTTCCTTTTTTTCTGGCGCTCTACTGTACGTTGGGTATAAATACTCAGTTCATAGCACACAGAAATAAACTTATTTCGGAGTTGTTAGATTTCTGTTACCGAAGCATCTTCGCCTCTAAGGAACAGCGCTCTTCTCTTGAGGCATTTCCTCGTTATCCGCCTGTGCCTATTTCTGATCTTCTTTTGTTTGCCGGCCGCTGTGGCCGAGTTGTTATAGGCGCTTCAGTCCGGAACCACGCTGCTGCTACGGTCGCAGGTTCGAATCTTGCCTCGGGCATGGATGTGTGTGATGTCCTTAGGTTAGTTAGGTTTAAGTAATTCTAAGTCTAGGTCATCAGTCCTCAGATGTTCCCAAGTGCTTAGTCATTTGAACAATTTTATTCTTTTGTTTTTGCTGATCGTACGCTGAACAAATAGCTTCCTGTCGTGTCTATTATGATAAACAGTATGCGAAGCTTTCTGCGTGAAAAAGGAAAGTAAAAAGATTGACTCAAGCTCAGTACCTTCATTTATGATAGGAAAATACACCCGAAGGTTAAAAAAAACTGACCACGAAGGAGTTATGTAAATTTGTTACTAACTGATATTCGTACAGACATTGACGGAAAATCCAAAATTGTGAACTTTGGCGACCGATGGATGAATGTGTGACGCTGCAGCGCAATTTCACCGCGCAGCAAGGGTAGTAAACAGGGGACATATTCATGATACTAGGGCATAAAGTCTTGGGAATTTCATTCCGTGTTATCAGTTCGCATACAGTCGCATGAACAATACATGGAGATATGAGTGTCTAGAGAGCACGTGTAATTGGGCTCAAAGAAGCCGGTTGGAGTAATCAGAAAATCGCTCGACATTTGAACAGGGACGATCCCACTAGTCGAAGATGTTGCCAGGAATGGGTAAACAATGGCTGAGCATAACGTCAAGAAGGAATCTGTCGAGATAGATCGTGAATGCCGAGCAGTCGTCAGAAAGGCACTCAGAGCCCCAGATGCAACATTGTCGTCGATCCTAAGCGCAAACACCGCTTCAGTGACCACAAGGAAAGTTGATAACAGGGTAACAGAAAGGCGACGGCGCTCATGGTGTCCCTTGCGCCGATTACCGTTGACCTCTGAACACCAACAAACCAGTTTGCAGTGGTGTCGGTCCCATTCGGCGCGGAATCTCAGTGACTGTAGTAGAAGTGTCTATAGTGATGAGTTCCGCTTCGAACTGAGCCCCGATAACCAGCGAAGACGTGACTGGAGACGCCCCGGATTGCGATGGGATATCAACCTGACTGTCGCCCGACAACAAGGAGTGATAGACTGGGTGTGCCATTTCATTTTATAGCAGGACTTATTCGGTTGTCATCCGTGGTGCCCTTACAGCACAGCGGTATGTTGAAGACACTGCTCATCTTGTTTTGTTGCCCTACATAAGCCACCTTAGGCTTACATTTCAGCAAGATAATGCACACCTGCATATGGCAACAGCTTCAACAGCTTATCTTCGTACTTGCCAAACCCTACCTTGGCCAGCACAGTCGCCAGATCCCTCCCCAACTGAGAACATTTGGAGTACTCTGGGCAGATCCCTCCAACCAGGTCGGGATTTTGATGATCTGACATGCCAGTTGGACATAATTTCGTCCAAAGCTACGTGGGACATCTTCGGAGGTGCTCCTGGTTGTGCTTTAGACAAAACGTTAGGGATGAAAGAGTTCCATGGACCACGGTCATACAACCAGAAAGAATTGTCGGCATTGATGATTGGGTTCCTCCTTTCAAGCGCGTTCTGGGTGGTTGGCGTATCAATTAACGCGTGGAAGGTACCCGATCAGCTGTATCGTCCATCACAAAGTGTAATTTTAGATCACAGCATCATGTTTTGTTTAACAACGTGAAGGTTACTTTCTTGTTTTCTGTCACGTTTTATGCCATGTCTACATTTCGAATGTGTAGCACAGGATATTTCCTCTTGTGTCACACACACTGCCTGACAAAAACGTGAAACATCCCAAAGACTTAGTCGGATGTCAACCGTACCTTCGTACACTTACACACCATCGACGGATATGTGAATGATTGGAGCTGCAGCTCTCCGTGACATGTAGAACGGCAGAACGGCCACCAGAATGCGTTGATGTTGTTCGAGTCTAGTGTTGATACCAGGCCTGTTAGGGTATATAAAGAAAGTCAGATATTGATTGGTCACTACGAGAGACACGGAGACGACGCGTACTCGTCAAAGAGAGCGTTATCAGCAGCGGATGTCTATTTGGCCGCCTGGTAGAATTGTACGATATCACGATTTGCGGGGGAGGGGGGGGGGCAATTCGGTTGTGACAGTGGCCTCGTTTTTGGACTGCATGGGAAAGTGAGCGAAGCCATGTTCATCGTCGAAGTTCCTGTTGACCACGTTTGACCACTACAAGGGGCAATCGCCGTACTGTGCAGGAAGCACATTGTAAGTCCTTCATATCTGTGCCAGCCTTCTGTCAATAGGTAACTGACTTCCTGCCACATTGTGTCATTCAGGAGCATTGGTCGGAGAGCAGTAGCAGCCGCACTAGGAAATCACCGCCCCATACGTAGGCTACTGCTGACACCATATCACGAACGGCTTGGCTCTGAGCACAATGGGACTTAACATCTGAGGTCATCAGTCCCCTAGAACTTAGAACTACTTAAACCTAACTAACCTAAGGACATCACACACATCCATGCCCGAGGCAGGATTCGAACCTGCGACCTAGCGGTCGCGCGGTTCCAGACTGTAGCGCACAGAACCGCTCGGCTACTCCGGCCGGACAGTACGTCGATATTTCTCCGTCGATATACTGATACTTTTCTTCCGACATATCGGTGCACGATATGGATGTTTCTTTTAAATATCGATACACCTGATCCCAGATGTTTTTAAAAATACCAGCAGTCCTACTTAACAGTAGAGTTCAGTGGAATCTCGGAGCTGCCCCGTCCCCTGCCTGCGAGTGAACAGCAAATGCGTGCCCGGCGCCGCGTCGCAGTGGCGGCTCTCCGCAGTCGTGACCGCCGAGGCGGGCTGCGCGTCCCGTTATGTTATCCCGGCAGGTCGCCAAGGCCAGCCGCGCTCTGAACTCCGCTGAACTTTCGCACGGACAAGCTCTCTGGGTCAGCCACGCACATTGCGATAAAGGGGACGGGATGCACGAGGTCCAAAGAGGTGGATCACTGTCAGTGTTTTCGGGTACTGTGGCTTCAGGTGCCCGCAAATAAATCCCTGCCTGAAGCGTCAAGTAAAATCTCTTCGAACACTTACAAGAAAATGGAAGCTGATGATTAAATAAGTTGTTGTTGTTGTTGTGGTCTTCAGTGCTGAGACTGGTTTGATGCAGCTCTCCATGCTACTTTATCCTGTGCAAGCTGCTTCATCTCCCAGTACCTACTGCAACCTACATCCTTCTGATCTGCTTAGTATATTCATCTCTTGGTCTCCCTCTACGATTTTTACCCTCCACGCTGCCCTCCAGTACTAAACTGGTGATCCCTTGATGCCTCAGAACATGTCCTACCAACCGATCCCTTCTTCTCGTCAAGTTGTGCCACAAACTCCTCTTCTCCCCAATCCTACTCAGTACCTCCACATTAGTTATGTGATCTACCCATCTAATCTTCAGCATTCTTCTGTAGCACCACATTTCGAAAGCTCCTATTCTCTTCTTGTCTCAACTATTTATCGACCATGTCTCACTTCCATACATGGCTACACTTCTTACAAATACTTTCAGAAACGACTTCCTGACACTTAAATCTATACTTGATGTTAACAAATTTCTCTTCGTCAGAAACGCTTTCCTTGCCATTGCCAGTCTACATTTTGTATCCTCTCTGCTTCGACCATCATCAGTTATTTTGCTCCCCAAATAGCAAAACTCATTTACTTCTTTAAGTGTCTCATTTCCTAATCTAATTCCCTCAGCATCACCCGGCTTAATTCAATTACATTCCATTATCCTCGTTTTGCTTTGGTTGATGTTCATCTTATACCCTCCTTTCAAGACACTGTCCATTCCGTTCAACTGTTCTTCCAAGTCCTTTGCTGTCTCTGACAGAATTGCAATGTCATCGGCGAACCTCAAAGTTTTTATTTCTTCTCCATGGATTTTAATGCCTACTCCGAACTTTTCTTTTGTTTCCTTTATTGCTTGCTTAATATGCAGATTGAATAGCATCGAGGAGAGGCTACAACCCTGTCTCACTCCCTTCCCAACCACTGCTTCCCTTTCATGTCCCTCGACTCTTATAACTGCCATCTGGTTTCTATACAAATTGTAAATAGCCTTTCGCTCCCTGTATTTTACCCCTGCTACCTTTAGAATTTCCGCTCAACATTGTCAAAAGCTTTCTCTAAGTCTACAAATGCTAGAAACGTAGGTTTGCCTTTCCTTAATGTTTCTTCTAAGGTAAGTCGTAGGATCAGTATTGCCTCTACGGAATCCAAACTGATCTTCCCCGAGGTCGGCTTCTACGAGTTTTTCCATTCGTCTGTGAGGAATTCACGTTAGTATTTTGCAGCTGTGACTTATTAAACTCATAGTCCGGTAATTTTCACATCTGTCAACACCATCTTTCTTCGGGTTTGGAATTATTATAGTCTTCTTGAAGTCTGAGGGAATTTCGCCTGTCTCATACATCTTGCTCACCAGATGGTAGAATTTTGACACGAATGGCTCTCCTAAGGCCGTAAGTAGTTCTAATGGATTGTTATCTATTCCCGCGGCCTTGTTTCGACTCAGGTCTAAGTATGTCATATGAAAAGGAGAAAGATCCGCTGACAGAAAAAAAAGAGAGGAAAAAAGATTTTGAAATGTGATGCTACAGAAGAATTAGATGGTAACTAACGGGGAGCTACTGTATGGAATTGAGGAGAAGAGAGGCTTAAAGCACACCTTCACTTAAAGTTTTGATTCTGAATCGCCTTATAGCTGACCCCTTATTTATGCCTCAGCAACTTGGATTCCGACCTGACAAAAGCTGCACCGGATAGCTGCTAAGGCTCACACAGTTTATAGCAGATGAGTTTGAAGTTGGTAGGGTGAAAAGAGAGGTGGTTGTCGACTTATCAGCAGCGTATGACACTGACAGTCACCAGCTACTACTAGTCAAGGTCTACAACAATCTGACAAAGGATTTTAGGTAACTAGGCTGATAGCCATTCTTTCGCTGAAGCGCAGATTCCCCGTCAACTTCCAAGAACAGCAAAGCCGATGGATACTTAAAAAAAAAAAAAAAAAAAGGCTTCGCGCAGGGAAGTGTGCTGGATCCAGTTTTATATAGTGTGTACACAAATGACCAACCCGTAGCACCGAAAAGCAGGAACGTCTTGCTCTAGTAGCCCAGAGCACAGATTTTGAACAGCCTCACGAATGCCCTTAAACAACTTCCCAGATACTGCAATACAAACCAACTTCAATAAAATCGCACAAAGACACAAATGTCTGCTTTTCGTAAGAAGAACAGGGAATCTAGTCGAAAAATCAAACATAGTATGGTCAGGTGAGGCTCGAAAATTCCTAGGAGTGACACGTAATAGATCACTTACTTTCAAGAAGCACTGCGTGTGCAAGTGTAAAATGAAGTACAAGTATAAAGTTTCCACCTTGAACAATCTTCTACGGAAACTGGTCACATGAGAGTGGGTTTAGTCAACCTGAAACTATATGAACCTCTGCAACGGCACTATGCTGTTCTGCGAGGGAGTACGGAAGTACAATTCATCACACGTCAAATAAGTGGAATTAGAACTCAATGACACCTGCAACATCATTACAGGTTGCTTGGAATCCCCTCCAGTCGAATGGCTTTACCACCTCGCAGTAGTAGTAGTACCACCTGCTGTTCGAAGAGAAATGAGGAAAGAAAGAAAGTGGAGCAGGAGAGAATGTATCCTCTGTATGGCCACGAACCGCACCCGCAACGACTGAAGTTAAGGTGGGGTTTCCTCAGAACTTGGACAGCACTTGGAACCACTGCAGAGAAAGTTAAGTTGCAACAGAGGAGGGTTACGACGTACCTTCCCCCTGGCTGGCATAGATTTCCACAGACTCTACCTCATGGCTATGATGAGAAATGGATAATGCGGATGACCCTGAGCAGAATGAGATATGGAGTTGGCAGATCAAACGTTGATTTTGTAAGGTGGGGCTTCACTGATCAAGATGATATTCTGCGCGACTGTGGACCTGACTGTTCATCATATGCTTCAATGACGACTACATCCAGTCTTCTGCACTGAAGATGCACTTCATCAAAGAGCAGTAAATGCATTGGAAGTAGCGAAGTTTTGGCAAAAGTAGTATAGTCGTAACTGTGCATATAATATGTATTTTTCTGACACGAGAATAAGTAAATAAAGCAAAGATTCCTTAGTGTAGTAATGGAGATAAGCACTGCGCTGTGGGAAGGGGGGTAAAAATTCTATAGGTAGACTCAGGCTCGACTGAAGTAAGCAGGTTCAGATGTGTATAGGTTGCAGCAGTTTTGCAGAAATGAAGAAGCTTGCCCAGGAAAGAGCTTCTCGTTAAAACTACATATTCATAAACAAAAATGTCTATGTCCTATAGTATAAATTTAATGTAACAGGTAAACCGTTGGGGGGGGGGGGGGGTCACATATTATTTAATTTATTTCAATAGTTTCTCGCAGTACACTCTGGTAACAAGAGGTTAGAGATTTGTGTGTAACATATATGAAGGGGCACTAGTTGCCAAAACTGTTGGCATATTTATCGCATTGCGACACTAGCCGGTAGAGTCCATCCTTGAAGAAGCTAATAGGCTTCTGTCGGATCCAGGCCTGGATACAGTCACACACTTCATCGTCCGTTGCGATTCGATGACCGCGAATAGCGTGTTTTAGAGGTCCAAACACATGAAGATCACACTGTGAATGGTCGGGACTCTACGATGGATGTTCCAGCGTTTCCCACCTAAACTTCTGCTATGTCCTCTCCACCGCACTGGCAGTGTGTGGGCGGGCATTATCATGCAGGAGGATAACGCCACTGGACAACATGCCTCGGCGTTTCGGCTTGATGGCTCGTCTAAGGTTCTCCAACTCCCAGGTTTCGTTTGAATGAGCCTCATAAATATAAACCGGGAAATAAACGTCTGAGAATGCTCGTATCTCATGACTGGAACTAATCTAATAAACAATACGCGACCTCTTGGGCAGTTTGTCTGTGTATTAATTACAATGGTCACTCTGTCCTCTGCAGGAGAGGTCTGCGTTTGTTATGCACAGCTTATTTTCTCATCCTTCTCATCCAGTTTGCGGCTTACAAAGTTAACAACAGACAGAGGAACCTTCCTGATGTTCAGAAATCAGCTACTATGAACGAAACGTCGTCAACTTTGGCCTGCAATAATACAGAGTGTTCCAAAATCCATCTAGTCCGAACACCTGACAGAGATAAACGAAGTTCAAGGAATCCGGAAGTGCGTCCAGCGTGAGTGATGCAGATGTGTAACAGGTGCAGCACACACGTATCAAGAGGTCAAACAAATCTACCCTTCAAACTTCTTGACAGTCGCAACTAGCACCAACCATGGGGCACAGAATGTTACTCAATGGGCTGAAACAACTTGCCTACAAGGTGCAGCTACTGCACGCGCTTGAACGCGGTGGCGTGCCTAAGCGCAAAGCATTTGCGATTGAGGTTCCGAGCCGGATCGACGATGACCAGTCTATCCTAAAAAAGGTGACAATGGGCAAAGTTTGCTTTCATGTGTCCGTGAAGATAAACCGACTACATATGATGAACTGGGGCTCTTGAAACTCCCACATTATCACGGAAATTGTGCGCAACATTCCCAAGGAAAACTTGTGGTGAGGTATGCTTCACGACCGTGTGGTGGGACCGTTTTTATTAGAGGTGTCAACAACATCGACTGTTTATCTGGGCACGTTGGAACAGTTTGCATTCCCAGAGGTCGAAGAGTTGCAGCCTGACATCTTGCAGCTGCAGGTTAGTGCCCCCTCCTTACTGGGTCTCGATCGTCAGGAAGGCTTTGGACGACATTTTCAGGGCGTTTGACTGGCAGAGGACGGCATGTTTCCTGCCCCCCCCACCCCACCCCCAACGTCTCCACACTTAACTCAATTAGGTTATTTTTCTTCAGGGTGCGAGACCTGCGGGAACTGTGAGCTTTGGCAACAGAGCAGCAATTGCATACGTTAATGAGGATATGCTACGCCGGACATGAGAGGAACTGGATTACCGATAAGATATCCTGCGTGCTACAGTTGACGCACTTAGTGAAGTACGTTAAACGGCCACTAAAACTTTAGGCGTATGTGAACATTATGCCACAAACCGCACCTTCCTACCTATCCTTGTTTCTAAAATATGCGTTATCATTTTGAAAAGGAATTCCTAGTGACGGGTTCAGTCTACAAGACGGAATGTCTAACGCATAACCTTAATCTCTTCGCTCACAAGATTGAACTCGTTCACTGCTCTGTCTGCGTCCTTCATCGCCTCCATAGCCCACCGATATGTGGAATTCTCGTCAGGTTATAGAGGTCGTTTAATGTAAGACAGGTCGTGGCACTAGTTTCCTTGCCACCAGCTAGTTTGTGTAACATTTTAAGAGGCCGCTACCTGTAACCCTCACATAGGGAGGGAACGTTAAACGACGATGTATCTGTCATGCCTTCCTATTGGAGGCAGTTGTGTTGACATACCATGTTTCCAAATTTCTCGCAAGAGAAAAAGCATGTCGACACCATATAGGGAACTCTTAAAAGACAAAAGCTCCTACGGGTTCTGCTCGATAAAGCTAACTAACACATTGCTCTCCAATATATGTATGGTGAGAAATGTTTGACACTATATGAATTTATAACTCAACCCCTTTGTCTGCGAACAGATCTTTAACATATTTTTTTGTGAAAGACCATGTTGCCATGATTACCAGTTAGATGGTAGAACGCAATGAAAATAAACTTATTTTACTTTGTTTCCATCTGTTAGTATTTTCATCTGTATTTTCTTTACCTTTAGCAATCGCCGAGAAGGATTCGTTCCAAAAGGGGAATTCCGAGTCAGATGAAAGATTACTGATGGAAACATTTATTGTGCCAAGCATTTTCATTCAAGAAATGTTGGAAGGAATGCTGTGAGTTCCGATTACCGTTATATCTTCGATCTTTCCACTTCTGCGTTACGGGAGAGTGAATTGAAATCTCGCCATATATCAGACACACACCAAACATTTCATGGAACTTCGTGTTATCAGAAATGGGCGCATTTACGAATACAGTACAGTCATAAAGAGCAGCAACGGCCGCTCGTGAATAGTCGACAGCCCGGAAAGTAGACGCGCTTGCCTTGCACAACTGACGCCATTGCAACACGACTGGGCTCAGGGTATTACAGACCAGAGCCCAGAACAGTATTCCATTCACAGCCTTAGTGCACTCTGACGCTATCGCCAAGGTTTACGAAGCCGTAAGTTTTGCTCAGCGAGCAAGGAGCTATTGCAATGGAGCATTTAATGAGTGAACGGAGGTTGCCGAGAACCTGTGCAGTACAGCTCCACATTTGTAAGCAGGTGAATTTTGGCTCAGATTCCATCTCACAGTTCCCCAGTGATCGTAAGGTGAGCAATAAATCGCGCGAGGGAAAACAATGTCAAGTGCTTCACTAATAGTTCTATACATAGTCGTGGAGCAAGCGTCAGTTTGGACCTACATTACCAAGGAAACACAAACAAAAAAACTCAAAGCAACGTTCCTGCCAGGGAATTAAACAATATAATACATTGCCTGAGGAGATGCAAAAGGTTACTAAAGACATCTGTTTAAAAAGGCAAATACATCTATTCGAAAATCAGCCAAATCATATTCTCAAATAACGCACGCTACACAATCAGAGACTATTTAGAGGATTCACAGTAGTGGTTGATAACGAAAGGGGATAACTGCAAAACCAGTTCGCATTAGAGTACATGATCACAACGTGCTGCTGTTAGAAGAAACTCATGTTCGAGTGTGTTTAGTGCATGTTAGTAATGTCGTCTCACTATCCCAATTTCAACATCTCACTCATCATGGACGGACGCTAAGATTTTCAGGTGGAAGGAAAGGACATGAAGATGTTCATGTTGGTGTTAATAGAGGCGTGTTTACGAGTCTGGAGTCAATTTTACACACAGACTGGAGATAGTGCGTGTGTCGTAGCAGCATGTTCAAAGTTCACAAATCACCAGCGCTTGTCCTTTATGTGCGCAGCGACGAGGAACAAAACAATGTTTTATAATAACTAGACTAAACTGCGTGTTTATCAAAGGCCATCGTACAATATGGACCATCCGAATGAGACAGCAGTTTTTAAACATCTGGAGGATGAATTTTGCTCTACCTGGCCGTCCTGTTTTAGGTTTTCTTAAATCATTCCTTCAGCAAGGCTACGCCCAATGACCTCTCCATCCTCATAAAAGCATACATTTTGGAAATTTGTGGTAAGTTCCTACAGAACCAAACTGCTGAGGTGATCGGTCCCTAGGCTTACAGACTATTAATCTTACTTTAACTAACGCTAAGGACAACACACACACACACACACCCATGCCCGAGGGATGACACGAACCTCCTACGGGGGGAGCCGCGCGAACCGTGGCAAGGCGCCTCAGACCGCTCGGCTGAAAGAGCGCACGCACGCACACACACACACACACACACACTATATATATATATATATATATATATATATATATATATATATATATATATATATATATTAGAATACTCTCTTTCAAATTCTGAAGGTGGCAGGGGTAAAATACGGGGAACACAAGGCTATTTACAAATTGTACAGAAACCAAATGGCAGTTATATGAGTCGAGGGGCATGAAAGGGAAGCAGTGATAGGAAAGGGAGTGAGACAGGGTTGTAGCCTATCCCCGATGTTATTCAATCTGTGTATTGAGCAAGCAGTAAGGGAAACAAAAGAAAAATTCGGAGTAGGAATTAAAATCCGTGGAGAAGAAATTAAAACTGAGGTTCGACGATGACATTGTAATTCTGTCAGAGACAGCAAAGGACCCGGAAGAGCAGCGGAACGGAATGCGCAGTGTCTTGAAAGGAGGATATAAGATGAACATCAACCAAAGCAAAACGAGGATAATGGAATGTAGTCGAATTAAATCGGGTGATGCTGAGGGTATTAGATTAGGAAATGAGACGCTTAAAGTAGTAAATGAGTTTTGCTATATAGCGAGCAAAATAACTGATGATGGTCGAAGTAGAGAGGATATAAAATGTAGACTGGCAATGGCAAGGAAAGCGTTTCTGAAGAAGAGGAATTTGTTAACATCGAGTATAGTTTTAAGTGTCAGGAAGTCGTTTCTCAAAGTATTTGTATGGAGTGTAGCCATGTATGGAAGTGAAACGTGGACGATAAATAGTTTGGACAAGAAGAGAGCCAGCCGTGGTGGCCGAGCGGTTCTAGGCGCTCCAGTCCGGAACCGCGCTGCTGCTACGGTCGCAGGTTCCAATCCTGCCTCGGGCATGTTTGTTTCTGATGTCCTTAGGTTTAAGTAGTTCTAAGTCTAGGGGACTGATGACCTCAGAAGCTGAGTCCCATAGTGCTCAGAGCCATTTTGAACAAGAAGAGAATAGAAGCATTCGAAATGTGGTGCTACAGAAGAATGCTGAATATTAGATGGGTAGATCACATAACTAATAAGGCGGTATTGAATAGAATTGGGGAGAAGAGAAATTTGTGGCACAACTTGACTAGAAGAAAGGATCGGTTGGTAGGACATATTCTAAGGCATCAAGGGCTTTAGTACTGGAGGGCAGCGTGGAGGGTAAAAATCGTAGAGGGAGACCAAGAGATGAATACAGTTAACAGATTCAGAAGGATGTAGGTTGCAGTAGGTACGGGGAGATGAAGAAGCTTGCACAGGATGGAGTAGCATGGAGAGCTGCATCAAACCAGTCTCTGGATTGAGGACCACAAAAACAACAACCACCATATATATATCGTGTGTGTAGGCATATTTTTGAAGTGCTTATTTTCATAGTATTATGGCGTCAAATCCTGTATTATTGTAAGATGATGCCGCGATAAATTAGTAATGTAATATAATGGTTAATGATGATAGAAAAGTTTCATTACACGAGAAAGTCTGAATAACGCGCCACAATTAAAAATGAGGGACCGTCATTTAGTGCAATGTCCTCTATCAGAAACTTGCTGATCGAACTTGTTGGTTATGTGGCAAATATGATAGACTTGGGAAAAGGAAAAGAAGAAACACGTACGCAGACACAGTAAATATCGCCCACGGGTACAGTGAGTTGCAGCGATTAGCTAGTAAACGATCTAATCCGGATGGGGACTTGAGAAGAAGACAACTCATTAAGCAGAGCGCTTAATTACTGGATAACAGTGGTGAAGCATCTCCACATTTCTGGAGTCGTGTGCTAGTTTATACCCATTGCGAATAGCAATGGTGGTATGTACGCTTGACGCAACTTTACCTGCCACTGACAGCGAACTATCGAATTCTGCTTGTCAGTCTTCAGAGAAGTTGCATACTTTGTACGACTGCATGTATTCCACATATTTTGTTCACTAGGTGACATTCCAAACCTTAGGGACGATTTTCCCCCGAAGTCAAGGAACACGGCATCAGCTTCGACACCACTGTAAATTTCTGCATCTCGTAAATAAACCGTGAGCTGCTTATTACAGCATCAGGATTTGAGAAAGCTATGTTTGTGTCTATGGAGGAGTTACCACAAAAGTTATCGTACACAAGCAGGTAACATACATAAGCGGACATTGGGGTATTTTCCTGGTGTAAACCTAATGACATTTAAATGAGAACGAAGTAATTAAAGGGGTTGTGCTTCCAGTTAGTGTAAGACTTAGTTTTACAGTAGAAATAACCACTGATCTAGCAACTATTATGATGTCTTTTAAGTGCTGCCCTGGGTCGATTATGTGTCATTCATTGTCGTCTTTATGAAACGCTAATGATAGTTTGATGATACGGTTGCAGAAAACATTCGAGGCCGGCCAGTGTGGCCGAGCGGTTCTTGGCGCTTCAGTCTGGAACCGCGCGACTGCTACGGTCGCAGGTTCGAATCCTGCCTCGGTCATGGATGTGTGTGATGTCCTTAGGTTAGTTACGTTTACGTAGTTCTAAGTTCTAGGGGACTGATGACCTCAGATGTTAAAATTCCCAAAGTGCTCAGAGCCATTTGAAAACATTCGATGTATCATAAATTAGGTATGACTCAATATAATGCATAAAACATCTAAATTTGTCTTCAGCAATGAAATGGGTGGAAGAGAGGACGTGGACGTTGCTTAAAAAACTATATTGTCATCACTAGGGTTGTCATACGTCCCCATTAAGCAGCTTTTCACCCTTTATATTGATGTCCGAAGAAGCCTCATTCGGGACACCAAATGTCCCGATTTTCAAGTTAAAGAATCTAACATTTATATTCTACTGGTGCGCTGTGTCAATATATAACATGTAAGCAACTGCCAGCAACTTGCTCTCATACTACGTCTAGCTTATTTGTTTGCAATCGGTAACTCTGTATGACAACCACTATTAAGTTGTTCACACTGCTGAGTAACTTGACTTCCATCAATTCGTTGCAGTGTCTGTGTGTGTAATTATAGAGTGTCAATTCTTGTTGTTTTGTGATGCCAAACGCGAAGTGTAAAATCTCTTTACCTTTCAAGTAAATTTATGCAAGTACTATGATGAGTAGTGACGTATGGGTTAATTTTTACAGGCCTTTCAATTTCCTCCTCGCCTTCATCCTACGTTTGGATATCTTTGGATTTTAGTACCAACATTTACGGCAACACAACTCATCAATGTCAGCATCATTCATCAGCTCCACATCACAACCAAGACAACAAAGAATTAAGCAATTACATGTGACTGCTTATTTACTGGTATGCTCTGGCGAAGTTACTATCACTTCGTTCGTCTTGCCAGGGTGATACCAAGGTACGTTGTACACGCCTTTCACTTATCCTTAATCTCCTTTCGGATGGTCACTGAAAAAGCAACTGTTGTTGAGGATGGACTGGGAACTTCGGACATCCGTTGCGGAGTTATATATGGAATGCTTGTTAATGAACCGGAAACGACTAGCACGAGACGAGGACAGCTCACGTCGATGTTTCTGTCACAGTCTGACGGACTTAACCGGCAAGCAACCGCATGTTTTATTTCTACTATAGCTCTGTTAAAATGTACATGAGATTTTTGAACTTGTTCTTGGAATACAATCTTGACATCGTAGAGTTAGTTACATTTTACAGAAAATGATAAAAAAACACACAAACACAAAACAAGCATGTGAGCTCTGGAACTCCCGGAAGCAGGTATTCTATTTTGGGCGAAAACAAGCTAAGCTTAGGAAGTTTGAGAAACTGAAGATTACATAAGAAAACGAACTACTTCTACAATAAAGATGAGTCGGGAACACCAGGCTATTTCAGTGAGGACCGTAATTTTTGGAAAATGGTAGCCAGCAAGATCTGCTTTAATACAAACCCATGGACTCAGTGGAAGAGCTGTTCGTTCCTATTTCGGGGCTATCTGAACTATCGGTTAAACGTCAAGCATAACTGAATGTTGAAGCTTTGAATCGTGAAAATGGTGATCCATTACTGTTGGAGTAACGTGTCAGTAAAGGTAAGAATTGGAAATGATTTAACCTTATTACTTCAAATCATTGTACCACTTGAGACACTAGTAGTGTCCAACTAATTCTGTAAGTACTATTTTCGTGGCGGGATTTTCAAAAGCATTAATTACCGATATACTTTATTACATATGACAAACGCGACTCCCCATTTGATACAAAACTAGTCTATCTTCGAAGCAACAATACTTTGAGAATAAGTATTGTTGAAGGAATAAAGTTAAAAGTAGCTGCCTCTTAACTGATGGTCAATTTGAAGCTACAGAATAGAATAGATGGAGGGGAGGTGATGACGGCAGTGGAGGGGGAATACATGTAAATGGGTGTACCGCTAACTGCTTGGTTGCGTTCAGTATCTTTGGAGCGTTAATTTTCTGGTTCTCTTCGTTTCAGAAGAGTTGTGATAGTTATCCATATGGACGACTAACTGTCCTTGCAGTCGTTTTATTTCTTACTTAATTTTATTACAATACGTGCCAATGTAAGATGGAAACCAACACAGCGTGGTGGGCGGAAGTAATTCGATAGATGATCGTGCACACCTTACGGTGGAAGTGGGATGCTGCTTAATTATGCATACGTGTTGGAGAGGGGAGTGGGGGTGAACTTTATTCTTCCAGAACAAGATCTGTTGGGGAGCTGTGGTTGTATTGTGCGGAAATATTAATGGAAACCACAATGTCTTAAACATACTCCCACGCTGCAGTCTTGATAAATTATAAAGAGAGATTAATCGCTGTACCAGTCTCCCTTAATTAAATTGGTAACAAGTCCTTCGATATGGAATCATGCACGAAACCTTACCTATAAGGCAGAAAGCAATCACTAAAATAATGGAGACTACGATAATGAAATTTCCTACAGTAAATTCGTCGCGGAATACTGTTGCTGCTCGGCACCTATCGTTCTACTAGGTCACCATGCTAAATAAGTTCACTACGACTTTAAATTCAGATATCCACTTGATTTTTGTACAGTAATGAGAGGATGTAAACTGATATCAATTATACACTCCAAAACAACGCATATATTACACAGCGATAATGTGTAAATGGAATTGCATAATAAATGAATTTCCTCTCATTTTAATGATTTCTGAACTTTTATTATGAAGTGCAGTGAACAAGCAAACAGTAAACACGGAAACAAAAACCTCCTTATGGCTCGAAGACTGTTAGAGAAAAACAGCAATTAGAAGATGATACAGACACAAACAGCTGCTTCCTAGGACTGGTTTCTGTTTCTGCCTGAGTCTTTATCTACAGTACAGTCGCATTATTCAACACTGTACAGAATGGACAAGGTAAGCACTTTCTTTTCCTTACCTGTGTTCAGCTGGTGAAAAGTGAAGAGCAGGAAGACCCACAAAGCTGCTGAAGAGGCGGTCATTTTCCTTCTCCGAATCCTTAGGGTCGAAAAACACAATCTTCCTAACAACGTGCTTCTGTTTTCCAGAGAATATGAACACGATGTTGCCCTAGGAATTATCTTCTTTCACACAAATCACTTGTAACAGTAAAATTTCACACGTCCGTCACGACTTTGTTGACACACTTCCACAAAAATTACACTCGCTAACGCAAACCAATGTATCTGTTGCACGTATTCCAGCTGAGTTGCTTGCTCGTTCGCGAGTTGATATCACCGCACGCTAATACCGAAAGATGCGCGGGAGAACACCTCTGACGTATTTTGGAGAGTGACGGAATCGACCTGTTGCTTACGCCGCGGTTGTGACGTCACTGCTGGTGCCTGGAAGCCGGTATGTTGCTGTTGACGGACCGACGTGTGCCGCCCGTTCGGGCTGACAAACGAAACAAACTTGACTCGCGCTCACCCTGCCTCCATCGTGGAAGCCTGCCCAACCCCTGCGTCACGGCTCCGGCACTTCCGTCGGTCTGCGCCTGCCGTCCGGTGAAACCTCGCCTTGGCTGGCCTTCCTACCTCATTCCTCGCGGCAGCTCTCACCGTGGGCAAAGAAAGGTGGGACAGCGGCCGCTCATTGGCTGACCGAAGGCTTCTTGGCCAATCAGCAGCGGCCTTCGTGTCTTGCGGCCAACCAGTTCCTCCGTTGCTGCCTCCAGGAGGCGCGAGCCGCTGTCTCTGTTTCTCTGCCTGGCTTGCTGCCTACACATATGAAGGCGTCGTGCCAGCTGCGGAATGGGCATTGTCAGCAGCCGCTTAGGACTTGGACAGACATAAACATCTTATAAGCGTACTTTAGCGGTACATTTTCGCTGCTCTAGCACATCCAGAATACTGCTCATCACAATTAAAGTTTCCATCAACATGCTACTACACTCTTCCGGTGTATATACATACAGGGCGATTCAAAAGTAACTGTACACACTTCGTGAGTGTAATGTATGATCAAGATTAGTGTAAAACGTTAAATTAAGTTTCGTCTAAAATTGATTTATGTCAGAGTTATGGCGTAGAGTAGAGATGAGAAATGCAGCACAAAATTAGAGGAAAAGGTGTAAATATGGATATCCCCTTTTGTTTTTGACTTAAAGGTACCTTGTTCTGTAAAAATTCCAGATTTTATACCTTCATTAACGACTATAACCAGTTTAAGAAATGATGAGAAGCGAAACAATGATTAGTATCCACTATTTCTATTCGAAAACAAAGATTTACAAAAAGCTTATGAAATGAATGAAAGGGGGTGCAAATACGGGCATCCACAAAAAGGTGCAAGAAAGCTTTTTTAATGTTTTAATGAAATGGGTTAAAACAATAAAAAATGGTAGACTAGTCTACAAAAAGCAACTTTCGTACATTTATGCAAGAAATCTGAAATTTTTTACAGCAATCGCAAACTTCAGTAGCTCCTTCAGCGCCAGCACAATCTAAGTGTGTCCTCATTTGTCAATAACACATTTAATCCACACCTCTCCTCTCCTGTCTTGAGAGAACCTTTCATCACAAAAGATGCAACTTGCAGCGCTTGAGTCTGGTGTATCCCCATCGTTCACATCAAGGTCATTATCGCTGTCCACAAGGTGAGGGCTGCACGAGCCTGAAGAGTCCGATGATGAGTCAGATAGTTTTGTGGAACAGCTTTTCTTTTTTTTTAGCGCCTTTGGTTTTTGCACCTCTGTCCGCAGGGCGGCCTCTAACCCCAAAGAAACTCAACGACCTCTTCTTGACAGCACTTTTGTCAAGCGACTTTGTCAACTGATCTTTGTATGGGGTTCCAGTGATGTGGCAGGCGGTTGCTGCTTTTCGTTCCCGTGTTGTGGTTCTCTTCTTACTGTTCGGTACAGGAGATATGTCGAACGGTGAAACTGCATTTGTTTTTCCTAGTGTTACAATGGCTTCATCAACTGGCATAGCTAGAGCTTGATGTGACTGAACATCAGGATATTTCGAAGAAGAAGCAGATGATGTCGATGGTCGAGAGATAGCAAATAGAGGAGCATATGATTTGGAACATTAGGTCTATGTTCCACTGCAGAGCAAGTTTTTCCTGCAACCAACTCAGCAGCTAAGAAATCAGCTTCGGTGAAGATCTAACAGTTCATAGAATAGAACCCAGTTACTTTGAATCCTTTTATTGCTACCTCAGCTGATTGGGTACGAAGGTAGAGTTGGCCAAAAACCTCCATAACGTCATAAGGTGTAAGAGGACGCCCATTGTGATGCAACCATACTCTCACAGCCTCGCTGTAGTACGTTTTCAGAGGTCCCATGAACGTCTTATCTAGAGGCTGCAGTTTTTGAGTGCAGTGTGGAGGAAGTGGGATGATAGTCACGTGGTGTTCTTTCGCCAAGTCACTCACATCTGGATTTCGTACGTGGCTATAATGACAATCCAAGATGAGAATAACAGGCCTTTGATCAGTCGGACATGTTTTTTCAGTGAAGTGAACGAACCATTGTAGCAGGGGGATAGCCTCTCATTAGAGCTTGGGACATGTTGGTTCTAGGAAAAATTATCATTGGCGAGACATAATGTCGCGATGTGCTCATGCATGTGATAACTGTGATTGTAGCCCCTCTTCCTGCAGACGTTGGAGCTGTAGTTTGTTTCTTCCCTTTCACCCCTACCACTTTTGGAATTTTGCTTTGGACAATGAACAGGCCTGTCTCGTCCACGTTACACACTCGGTCTACTGGAGGTGAGTGTTAGTTGAAAGCGTCTGCCAATAAATCAAAGAAAAACCATCACATTTTCTTTATTGAATCCTAGGATTTTGGCATATGAAGTTCCTCAAGGTTTGCTAATTGACAAATAATCCTTGTGTCTTTCAAGTAAAGGGCCACCCCGAGCTCGTCCTGCTTCTCCTCCTTTGAAAGGGTCGTCAAACTATTTCTCTGGTCAACTAAAAATGTCATTCTTCACAGATCAACCAAAGTGCACCGTAGGAATTTTTGCTCTATCTGAAGGAGATAAGAAACTAGCTGTTTTTCGAGGTCTGCATTTAAAATCGGTTTCCTCCCAAGCTTTGTCTCTTGAACCGCTTGCTCAGGTATTTTACCAAGTTTATCTCTGAAAAGTGGTACGAGGCACTCCGAATGTTCTTGCAGCACCTTTCACAGAAGCCTCCTTTGCTTTCACAGCTGCCATGGCACGTACCATCTGAGGTTTATCCCACTGATGCTTCTGGTTCTTACAGTCATAGCGCTTCTTTGTTCTCGACATTCTGCAAGGACAAACAAAAGAACACTATGGTCTATTATCGGAATTTGAACATTCTATTTGTTTGTTTATTGCTGTGTCAGTTATATATATGACCTTTAAACAAAATTTGACTAACTATATCCCCATAAAATTATTTAAATTTTTTACATTGTTCAAGAGAAGAGATGGTGCAATTATGGGCGTTCCTCATATAGGGGCCCATTTTTACACCAACCATTCTTAAGCAACATGGCCACTATCACGTCTAAGTTAAAAGCGTGTGTAACGTAAAACGTGCTTCCAAAAGTACTTTTGAAGGATATAAAAAGAAAACGATATCACATGCCCGCCAAACGTTTGCAGTCCTGAACAAACCAATTCACACAATAACCGATGTTGTAACTACTCTGCTTGAAACAATGCTTCCAACGGTTCACTACTACCATCTATCAACAACAGGCACCGTTTCCAATCCTGGTCGCCAGACTGCAACACTTTCCGTGCCCATAATTACACTTATGCCCATTTTTACACCTTTTCTTCTAATTTTTCTCAGAAAGCAACAACTTGAATGGATTCGAAATTCAGCTGAACTATGTACTGTACGTATACCCCTGGACTTGTTCAAAATGATGTCCATATAGACGAAGACAGAGACGTGCCACGACATCTTACTGCCTCGAAATGTTGCAGGTTCTGTTCGTCTGATTTTGCACAGCTGCACAGCTATTTTCAATTCGCTGCAGTAGATATGCTACATTCTCAGTTGCAACACCACACATGAACTTGGAAGGTAGAAGATCGCAGGGTTAAGATCTGGATATCTTGCGGACCACTTATCGGGATAAGAAACTTCGAAATAATCTTTTGCCTCTCGACTGAAATGTACAATGGCATCGCCGACAAAGTAGCGTCAGTCGATAAACAGGCGAACATGACACGCCAAAAGCCAGTACTGGCCCATGGCTAACACCTGTCACAAATGACGTTGGGCGTCATCACTCGGAAATAAAACAGTTTCAGACAAAACTTTTATTTAACGTTTTATTTCTGACCCATACATTACTCCCTCGAAGTGTGTACAGTTACTTTTGAATTAACTTGTATATATGGACCAGAATAGGACAAAGAAGAAAAAAAAAGAAATCCTTGAAAGGCAAGGAAAAGGGTGATTTTGGTTCCGCGTTAGCGGCACTCCCAATATGGCCGCAACACCAACAGCTGGTAAATTCGTAACTCAGTTCCTCCGCACGTTTCCCTTAACGTGCAGTATTTATTTCGCCTTGAAGGATCGTAAGAAACTGATCACTATTCTGTTTACTTTCGCTGACATTCTTTGTGGATTATAAAAACAGTCTACATCTACATATACACTCCGCTAGCCACCAAGTGGTGTGTCGCGGAAGACACAATTCGCGCCAAAGTCATATTTCCCCCCCTCAGTTCCACTCGCGGATCGCGCGAGGGAAAAACGACTGTCTGAACGCCTCAGTACGAGCTCATATTTCCCGTATCTTTGAATGATGATCATTACGCGATTTGAAAGTTGGTGGTAATAATATATGCTCTACATCCTCGGTGAAGATTGGATTTCGGAATTTAGTGAGCAGCCCCTTCTGCTTAGCGCGTCGTCTATCTGCAAGTGTGTCCCACTCCAAACTTTCTATGAGATTTGTAACGCTCTCGCGATGGCTGAATGTACCGGTCACGAATCTTGCCGCTCTTCTTTGGACCTTCTCAATCTCTTGAATCAGACCCAACTGGTAAGGGCCCCATACAGACGAACAATACTCCAAGACTGAACGAACTAACGTATTGTAAGCTATATCCTTTGTTGAAGGACTGCATCGCTTCAGGATTCTACCAATAAACCGCAATGTAGAGTTCGCCTTACCCGTTACTTGTGTAATCTGATCATTCCATTTGAGATCATTTCGAGTAGTTACACCCAGATACTTGACTGATGGTACCGCTTCCAAAGACTGATCATTAATTTTGTACTCATTCATGAATGGGGATTTTCGCCTTGTTATACGCAGGAGTTTTGCTATTTGGGGAGCAAAATAACTGATGATGGTCGAAGTAGAGAGGATATAAAATGTAGGCTGGCAATGGCAAGGAAAGCGTTTCTGAAGAAGAGAAATTTGTTAACATCCAGTATTGATTTAAGTGTCAGGAAGTCATTTCTGAAAGTATTCGTATGGAGTGTAGCCATGTATGGAAGTGAAACATGGACGATAAATAGTTTGGACAAGAAGAGAATAGAAGCTTTCGAAATGTGGTGCTACAGAAGAATGCTGAAGATTAGATGGGTAGATCACATAACTAATGAGGAAGTATTGAATAGGATTGGGGAGAAGAGAAGTTTGTGGCACAACTTGACCAGAAGAAGGGATCGGTTGGTAGGACATGTTCTGAGGCATCAAGGGATCACCAATTTAGTATTGGAGGGCAGCGTGGAGGGTAAAAATCGTAGAGGGAGACCAAGAGATGAATACACTAAGCAGATTCAGAAGGATGTAGGTTGCAGTAGGTACTGGGAGATGAAAAAGCTTGCACAGGATAGAGTAGCATGGAGAGCTGCATCAAACCAGTCTCAGGACTGAAGACCACAACAACAACAACATACGCAGTAGGTTACACTTACTAATATTGAGAGATAACTGCCAGTCATTACACCACGCATTTCTTTTCTGCAAATCCTCATTGATTTGTTCACAACTTTGGTGTGATACTACTTTCCTGTAGACTACAGCATCATCGGCAAACAGTCTAAGGCCGCTGTCAATTCCATCAACCAGATCGTTTATGTAAATCGTAAAAAGCAGAGGAGCTATTACGCTGCCATGGGGCACACCTGAAGTTACTCTTGTTTCTGTTGAAGTCACCCCGTTCAGGACGACATACTGCTCCCTGTCTGTTAGAAAGCTTTCTATCCAACCGCATATGTCATCGGATAGACCGCAAGCGCGCACTTTTTGGAGTAAGCGACAATGCGGAACTGAGTCGGACGCCTTTCGAAAGTCAAGAAATATGGGAGCCGATATCTAGAGCCTGTTGTATATCATGCACAAAGAGGGCCAGCTGTGTCTCGCATGACCGCTGTTTCCTAAAACCGTGCTGGTTTCTGCAGATAAGCTTCTCGGAGTATAGAAAGGTCATTATGTCTGAACACAAAATATGTTCCATGATTCTACAACAAATCGATGTCAGTGAAATTGGCCGATAATTATGTGCATCCGATTTTCTACCCTTTCTTTCACACAACGAAGTCGAAATCGAACCAATATGCGACCGCAGACCGATATGACAACGGCGAACGCCATAAGGCGCGACGTAGCTCGTTCTGTGTTTGCTGGTTGCTATGGTGCCTCTTTTCTAAACATCCTGCTGTCAACCACTGTGTTATTTTAATACGGATATAGTTTACCACTTCCCAGACGCATTGCAACTAGAATCTACTTCCAGTTTAGCATATGCATACGGATAAAAGCAATCCATCATCTGTAAGCCTATTTAATATGTTTAAAAAACATACGAAGTGATGAATTTAGGAATATTCTGTAACTTGCTACATATCACTCCCGTGGGGATCGCGAAGGTAAAATTAGAATAATTACAGCGTTGACAAAGGAACTTGGGCACCATCATTCCAGCGCTTCATTCGTGAATGGAACGGGAGAAAGCCCCAACAACTGGTTCATTGAGAAGCACCTCTACCGTGCAATTCACAGTGATTTGCAGAGTTTTAATGTGGATTAGACTTGCCAGAAAACATAGTAATCTCACAGAAAATGAACGTAGTTCACAGTGTCAACAGCATCAATTATGTAGCAATGGCACAATACATCTCTCTACGCAGCATGTAAACTGTAACAGAACGAAGTAAGTGCAGAAAGTGCTTTGACCTAGGGGTAGCACTAATCCAAAATTTGCGGAATTTTTCTTTAGTTGCAACGGATGACGCAAATTTTCTGCGACTTTTACAAAGTATAATTTTGGGAATTCAATCTTCTCATTTTGTTGTGTAGTTTACTATCTCAGGCAATTTTGCAGATAGTATGTCAAATCTCTACACATCTCTTCTCGACAATTTGTTTCCGGTCACTCTGTTTTGAAACTATACGCCTTTTTAAAAAATCTGGAAAGATTAAATATGATACAACCAGTCACCTCGTGTTCCTGTTTCATTTCAAATCCCGTAAAATGTTTGACACTACTTTTCCGATGTTGAACTGGGACTACTATTTTAGAAGATAGCATTTAATTTTGCTACCCAGCGCACAGCTGAGTTTTCGTTGTCCTTACACACACTCATTTTCTTCAAAATGGAAATTTGTGATATATCTATTGTACGTAGTCACATTTTGCGCATTCTATTCCAGGTAACGACACAATGCCACATGAAGCGATGCACCTGAAAGAATCCAATGTGATTATCCAGTAATGCGATGACATCTGAAGATGCACAAGACAAGATCGAAACAGTTTATAGGATCTGCCGTGAATAAAACCAATATTAAAAGACAAACTATTAAATTTTTCAGCTTCCCTAATCCCGCAAACTAATGAAGATGATGCGAAAATTTAAACTGCCTTCATCATAATCGAGTAACCATCAGCATCGATCATAATGACACGTATAAAGTTATCTTTCAAGAGGAGTCTCGAAGCAAATCTAGTTACTAGGAAAGTGTCAACTTGAGATTCGACGCAAGAATCGTACGAAGAAGGTCGCTAACAAACATTGTCTAGATTATTGAGGACTGCTCATCAACATTGGACATTACAGCAAGTTACAGTACTTGAAGAATTCAAGAAAATCCAAAGAACAACTTTACAATTAAAGGACGAGTAACGGTTTTTTTTCCCGAAATGTCAAGGAAAAGCTTAACATTCTCTATTGGAACAATGAACGCGAAAGCCGCAAGGAGTACTTACACTTTAAAATCCCAACATACATTCCAGTGCGATAAACATTTTACACTCTGTCGCTTACAACTCGCGTAGTGACTAAAGCTGACTGACACGCTGGCGTGCTGACAGCATTTCTTCCCGAATATAATTTCTGAGATGGGAATAAACTGATACTCATACGCCAAGCGTCCTCCTCTACTCACCACACGGTAACATTTTGGAGTACAGACGCAGATCTATAATAATTTAGACGTAGTGTTTGGAAAAGGGAGTATAAACTATACTTCAGTACAAAAATGTGTACGATGATGTACTTAACCATTGCCTATCAAGTATCGTACTTTCCCTTAAGTTGGTCTTGACGTTTGCATGCTACTTCCGAAATTCTGCTTAAGAGACGGAAAGCCTGTTCCGAAACTCGTACTGGTTAGAGTGAAAATTATTTTCTCGCCACTTGGAGCCTACAATATTCTGCCCAACCTACTTTTAAGCTGCGTACGATAGAAATCGAATCTCAGTTATTTCTAAGATTTCTCCCGACGCTGACGTTACTTTCATACCTAGAAAAACGTTGCGTCATGCTGGCCGTTTTACGTGCGTCATACTTCAAATTCCGCCACACCTGACTCACTTGAGGAAAGCAAGTTACTCTTAGTTTACGTAACACAATGTTTTAGACTTTATTTAATGTAACTTAACATTTGTGAATGAACGTACGAAGGACATTTACGTAATGAATGAAAGTTGTTATGAGTAATAATACATATTATTTACAGCATAAAATACAGCATTGTTCTGAATTATATTCACTGTAATTTTCGAAATGAAAATTCACTTAAACGATGGACACTGAAAATTAATGGGAAGTATTCCTGTAGGGTGTGAGGGTAACTGGTTTTTGGGGAAAACTCAGAGTTCACATATCTGATACTACAAGTTATTACCGCTTGCGATCAAAAAAGGCAAGTGTGATAAATAACATTCTTTGGAAGTTTCTGAAATCTTTAGGGAAAATGTCAATCAAGTGATTATTAAATTTGATGAGTAGAAACTATACGCCTGGAGACTTTGGGGAAAAATATCAAAATGGTTCAAATGGCTCTGAACACTAAGGGACTTAACATCTGAGGTCATCAGTCCCCTAGAACTCAGAACTACTTAAACCGTACTAACCTAAGGACATCCCACACATCCATGCCCGAGGCAGGATTCGAACCTGCGACCGTAGCAGTCGCGGGGTTCCGGACTGACCGCCTAGAACCGCTCGGCCACCGCGGCTGGCGAAAAATGTCATCCACTCAATCCCGAAGACAGTAAGAGTCGGCAAGTATGAAAACTTTCGCAAAATAAGCTTCACGGCTTATGCACCCAAGTTGCTGACAAGGATAATATGTAGAAGAATGGAAAAGAAAATCGAGAATCTGTTAGATAACGATCAGTTTGGCTTTCGTAAAGGTAAAGTCTGACGTTGCGCTTAATAATGGAAACATGACTTTAAAAAAATCAAGAAATGCTCACTCGATTTGTATACCTGAGAAAAGCGTTCGACAATGTCAAATGGTGCGAGATATTCCAAATACTGTGAAAGGTAGGAGTAAGCTATAGCGAAAGACAGATAATATACAACATGTACAAGAATCAAGAGGCAACAATAAGAATGGAAGACCAAGAACGAGTGGTCGGATAAAAAAGGGTGTAAGACGTGGGTGCAGTCTTTCGCCCCTGCTTTCAATCTGGACGTCGAAGAATCAATGGCAGAAATAAAAGATAGGTTCAAGAGTGGGATTAAAATTCAGGGTGAAAAGATATCAGTGACAAGATCCGCTGTTTAACAAAATACCAGGGACCATATTAGGTAGTGGAAATGACATCACTGGTCAACTTGAAGATACGTTCCCCACAAAAAGTCTGCTATACACAGCAGTCGCACAAAACAGTTACAAGGAATGGTAGAGGGTATACCAGAGTTCTCGGCAATCAACCAGGAGGTGACAGTTACAAAGGGTATAAAGAAGGAACTTGGAAATGGTGAACAACGTAAGGTGCATGAAGTGTGGTATATGTTAAGGTCGCGTAAATTGCATAATTTCAATTTATCGTTTTTTTCGGGTTTACTATATCATGGAGCATATATTTTTGTTCCCATAGAGATAATTGTTGCTTTCTTTTGCGGAGTTGGTAGTTTTTAATTTCACTGCTTTTTGTGGATTGTGTATTCTCGGAAGGAGTGGGGGGGGGGGGGGAGGGGTTGCGGCGCAGCACGTTTCTTTTGTACCGCCCTGCCAGTGTCCAGCAATGTTCATTTGTCTAGCTAAAAGCTGTAGTAGAAAATACTAGACCACTACTGTCTACTGCAGGTCACAACATACATAGAATTGTCCGGTCAACGGGATGTGGCTAAAACTGAAATAAAAGTTTTAACTTGGCAATGTAAATTTTCAGGTGTATTTTTACGATAAAGATCACAGTTAATACTGCCAAGTCCGTACTTCTACACAATGTAAAGCTCCCACGCACACCACAACCACACCCATAGCCAGTTTATGGTATTTACACCCGTTACCGAAGTTAATAGAGTTCACTGGATCGTTTAGTTATGAAAATGCTCGCTCAAATGTTGTGCACTCTGCTCTACACGTTAATACCTGTTCCAGTCTTAGACCGCACAACACGCCACGCGGTTTAACTAACAGTCACAAGGAATAATTTTGATATTCCGTCCGAAATTCCACACGACTTCCACTATACCGTTCACTTAAATACGCTTTGTACTACTTCGAGAACTCGTAATAAGCAATTTTCCGCGATTTTGTAGTACTTTCGTCGGAGCTGCTTTCAATGACATGCTACTAGTTCGAACCCTCAGCCCCGACCTCCCTAGATCACACCAAAGGCTTTGTTCCCAGCATAGATTGGCGCGAGCCTGCATTTTTCTGATTGGCTGATATCACAAACAGCAAATCAGGTTGCAGTATTATCCCGCACTAACCCGCGCTTTACTTCAATCATAGTAAAACATTTCTTTCTATGGCAATTACTAAATAAGTAAATTTAGATAAGTATCAAATATAAAATTACTTCTGAATTTACCGATTAATTTGTGTTCTACTCACGATTTATTAGTACCATAAACTGACTGCACATTTAAGTATAGTAAATCCCACATTTAATTATAGTAAATCCCCTGTAGAGTTTAACTGGTACTTCGTGAATAAACAAAACAATTTTCATTTACTTCTGTTCTTCTTCACTCATACAACACTCACACTGCTAATTACTACACATATAAAACAATTATAATTATGCAAATACATTAAATATTAATCACGCATAACTTTAAACATGGTTTTGACTACGACTGCTAGTACTGTCCGTCAACTGCTGACCTCTGCCGCCTACTAGTACAACTACGTGCAGCTCTGTAACTCAGGTCCATGTCAGCTGGCGACATCTGTCGATGATTCATGCCTATAACGATATCGTCCTAACAATTGACAGGAGCGATGCGAAGGCGCTACGCCTCAGGGTGACAGAAGTTTTGTTCTACAGGTGGCGGATACATAAAGACATCCTGGGGAACGAGGGTGGTACTGCTGTTGCTGTACATCTGCAAGGGCGAGGCATGGCAGGTAACGGTTATTCAGCTTCCAGAATGTTTTTCAGCATGTAGAATCGGATGTGATGTTCTCGAGACAAGCGTATGTGTATCTTACTAGTCGTAAGTGGACGCTAAGAACAACAGCTGAAATCTGTGAGATTGGGAATGAGGTGCTTGTGTTGAAGGATGCCTTTCCGGAATTACGAGGGTTATTTGGAAAGTAAGGAACGATCGGTCGCGAAATGGAAACCACAGTGAACATCCGATGAAGTTTTGCACAGGTGTGTTCGGCAGTGTCTCTAGTATGCCCGTCGATCGCGTTACGTCGTTCTTTTTAGTTCTGAGTATACACGGAGCACATAAAGATACCTAGAACAATAGCGCCTCCCGCCAAGTTCGAGGGCCTGGTGAGAAATTTTGCCTGGAGCTATGCAACCAACATTACATAACTGTCGTGCGGTTTCTTCAAGACAATTATCAGCCGCATTCTGCAGGGGCAGTGAAGATGCTCGTGCGTCGTTTTCAATTGGCAATGTTTGATTACCCCACAATACAGCCCGAAATTGTCTCCATCTGAGTTTCATCTCTGCTCACATGAACCGCTGGCTATGAAGACATTTTGGCAAAGACAACGAGCTGTAGGCTAGCGTAGAGAATTGGTGTAAAGCACTGGAGGCTGCCTTCTATAACGAGGGTATTGGAAAGTTGGTTCAACGCTACGACAAACGTCGAAGTCCGATCGGCGACTATGGAGATAAGTAGCTGGAAGCTGTAGCTAACTGTTGCAAATAAAACAGTTTTCATCTTCACTGTGGTTTTCGATTTCGCGATCTATCGTTCCTTACTTTCCGAATAGCCCTCTTATATAAAGCGGCGCAGGAGAATAATTTAGTTAAGGAGATAAAAGGAGACTACCAGGAGCTACAGTTCACTTGCAGTAAATTAAGAGCGTTTTTAAACTGACACACAATATTTTTTAGCGCAACGCAATCTGACTTTCAATAATCCCTACAAGAGAATGGCCCTGACTAAATTAACGTATACGTTTCACAATCACTTACCTCACAAAAATCTTCGTTACTCGAACTACTGCAATACAGCGAGCGCCAATACTGCCAGCTAAATAAAAGATTCAAACTACTGAAGGCACTAACTACTGATAGGCATAGTTAGCAAAAGAAAGATTTTGATAGAGAACAAACAATGTATTTACCTTAATAGTGTTCAGAAGTCATAATATATATAAATCAGTCCGTGATATCCAATATTACAAATTTACTCTTTCTGATGGACACACGTCCAGATCGTCCGCTCTCAAAATTCCGCCATCTCTCTCCCCAAATCCACCACTGCTGGCGGCTCACCTCCACTGCGCAACGCTACGCGCTGTTAACATCCAGCTGCCCAACACTACAATGGCAGACAACAATGCAAACTAGCCACAGACTGCACACAGCACAGCCAGTGATTTTCATACAGAGTGCTACGTGGCGTTACCAATATAAAAGCCTAAACAGCCTACTTACATAGCCCCCATGGTCCCCACAAAAAATTTTACAAATTGTTTTGGGCACTGGCCAATACACATTTGTTAAAATTTTTTCACAATTACAATAACAAAGAAATCAAATGCCCACACTTATTGATATAATGTTGGTCAAAAGCTAAAATTTTCTCACAGTCCATAAAGACAGTCCTGATCGTTCATCACAGTAAAATAGCAGTGTTTTTCTCAAAGTCTGAGCAGTAAAAGAAAATGCACACGGAAGTAGTGCATTTCCATGCAGTCTTGAAGAAGTAGTGTTATCCTTCCAACGGAAAGACAGTGCTGACTCTTGACATGCAGACAGGTAATGGGCCACAACAGAGCAAACCCACAGCAGAGTCAGTCGAAGTTTTGAAGAATATTGGTAGGTAAGTGATCACAGAGCAGACCCACTGTAGTCCTGGTAGAGATTACGGTATTGGTGGGCCACTAGAGGTGCAGACCCAGTGCAGTCCTTGTAGAAATAATGGTATTGGTGGATCATCAAAGGTGCAGGCCCACTCCATTCCTTGTAGAGACGGCCAGCAGCCATGTCTTGCGACTGTGCAGGTGCACAATCACCATCGAAGAGTCTTGTACTATATAAAAAGTCCATAAACCACCACTTGTGCACTCACAAAGTTTTTGGAATTATCCTTAGAACCAGCAATGCTGTTAACCAGTCCCTTGCTGAATTATTAACACACATGCAAACACTATCAGTCCCTACTTCTCGCATATTATCCATATACTATGACCAACAGAAACGTGTGCAGTGAAATGTAACTTACAAGTTACTTAATTTGATGAACTGGTTTCAATTACAATTTTATAACATAAGAATACAATAACAAAGGTACAAAATACATCATTAAAGAACATAACAATACAGAAAACATTTGTAGTAAAACAGGCTTTACAAAAGAATAGAAATAAACATGTACATCAGAGTTACAAGAATTGTGACATAAGTACATACATAAAAGATCAGAATAACTTTTGAAACATCACCTTCACGCATGAGCATTAAAACAAAACAGAATAAATAGTGTCTGAACATCTTTACAAAGTAAATAACATACTATCAGAAAAATTCTACAATGCAACTCTCATAGGATAAACACATAAAAACAGGATGAACACAAGTACCCAAGGGTACAGAAACACATAGTGGGATGACACAAGGAAAGTACAGGGTTTGTTTTACTGCAGTATTTTGCAAACAAAACTATATTCCAGGTTCGAATCATGGCGGGGTCGCCATATGAAACGTCCCCTTAGAAAAATCATACATGATTGTGCTTAAACTGATACACAATATTTTTTAGCGCAACGCAATCTGACTTTCAATAAGAGAATGGCCCTGACTAAATTAACCTATACGTTTCACAAATCACTTACCTCACAAAAATCTTCATTACTCGAACTACTGCAATACAGCGAGCGCCAATACTGCCAGCTAAATAAAAGATTCAAACTACTGAAGGCACTAACTACTGATAGGCATAGTTAGCAAAAGAAAGATTTTGATAGAGAACAAACAATGTATTTACCTTAATAGTGTTCAAAAGTCATAATATATATATCAGTCCATGATATCCAATATTACAAATTTACACACGTCCAGATCGTTCGCTCTCAAAATTCCGCCATATCTCTCTCCACATCCACCACTGCTGGCGGCTCACCTCCAACTGCGCAAGGCTACGCGCTGTTAACATCCAGCTGCCCAACACTACAATGGCAGACAACAATGCAAACTAGCCACAGACTGCACACAGCACAGCCAGTGATTTTCATACAGAGTGCTACGTGGCGTTACCAATATAAAAGCCTAAACAGCCTACTTACAAGCGCAGTTGTCACAGTTGGGCGGGCTGTGATCTGTCCGAGCTGCCATGTACGGACTGGTATGCAGACAAGTGAAGCGAGTCTTTTTCTTCGGGAAGTAAATAGGATGAGCTGTGGGAAGCAGCTTCTGCCAGACCGAAATTACTTCCAGAGGGTGGGTACCCATTGGTTATTTTCCGTATTCACGCCGGAAACTATATGGTTGAATTACTAAGGAGGCAGGCGGCGTGGCTGAAGAATCTCTAGCTTCGGCAAAGCGGAAATGGCACGACTTGTGATGTAGGCGCTACGGATTTTCGTCCTTCGGCTATGCTTACAGGCTCAACTCTTATGACATTGTTGTGGAGTATGTTTCATAGGCCAGAAGGATCTATGAGTGTATTACCCGTTCAAAATTTAAATGGCAGGCTCTATCCAGGGCTTTTGCAGTCCTTGTTAACAGAGTCCCAGCAAGGCAGAATTTTGATGGAACAAAGTATGTAGACGATTTCATGCAAGAACAGGGGCACAAAGTATTAATGGTGAGCGTATCGGCCACCAGTTGTGGCATGTTTCTAGCAGTCTTTTGCGTACTATATTTATGAGTAAGACGCAAGAGGGTTGTGGATGTGTGAACACATCAATTAGCAGTAGAACGGTTGACCGGCATTGATCAGGGAATCAATTAGTTCTTAATTAGTGCATAATGGTATGATAAGGGGTATATGGCACTAGTAAAGTGTGAACGTAAGTCCTGTATGGTGATTTCGGAAGTTTGTCCTCACTATATAGGCTATTAGAGTTAAGATAGCTGAGTAGGAGCACGATGTTAAAGATTCAGGGCAAATTTTTTCGGAAGGGTGAGGTATCCCGTGCCACGAATAAGTACAGGTGTGGATTTGGGGAATTAGTGTAAATTTCGTGCTTCTGTGGCTGGAACGTAGTAGTTAAGGGGTCGATTGTCACATCACATGCCAGGCCAGGCAATGTTGATATTTAGCAAATGATTCTGCGAAGCAGGTTTACGATATCACGCGCAAACGAGAAGGTGAGGCCCGACGGGCACTGTGTCCAAGTGTGAAGTAATCAGGGCATCACAGGGCACTGACGTGCTGTGGAGAACCCATTCATTGCAGTTACAACAGCGCGCAGAGACCTGTGTTAGGACCAGCGGGCTGAGAAAAGCTGACGTGACAGTTGTTAAACAGCACTCCGCTTCTCTCCTCCAGAGGAACTGCGTCAGATGCGTAGGGAAGAGGCTTATGAATAAGCCAGCCTGGAGGCTCAAAGGAGGAGGTCGTGTCGCTATTCGCGTGTAGAACCAGAGATAATGACGATTGTTGAAGTTGCAGGCGAACCTCGACGACGTTCTGGTGATGAATAATGGCCGCCAACTGGCCCACTGAAACTACCGCCAACCTCCGCTGCACGGATGCGCCATAGCTGTGGCAGGGTGGGCCACACCTTGCATCTGTAGCTGCGCAAGGAGCAATAGGACCGCTAGCCTCCTTTCTGTAGGTGACATTGTCTGGTGGACTGCAAGTTGCCAACCACAAGGGAGGGATCGGGACGCTATCTTGTGGCCCCCGGGTGCAGAGCTGTCTGCAGACACTGACCGAGCTGCCCTGGCCGGATGGCAGGAGCTGCTAAGGCTCACTACAACGAAGGCAGTTGGCTATTCTCCCTTAGGCAATTTACACTGGGTCCACGAGGTGTGCTTGAGGAAGCAGCCAGCCATGCCTCGGGCTACCAGCGCAGCTAACACACACAGAGACCGCTTAGCCGTGGTGTGGTGTGAGTGGGAGCACTCCGTCAGGGAGGCTGAGCCACTGGACACCGATGCAGAAGATTCTGGCATTCGCATTGGCACCGACCCATGCACGTACATCATGTGGCGCGATCTCCGGGATCAGCGAAAGGTCCACTGTGTACCTTCGACGTGAAAAAGTCAATGACACACTTGCCAGTGTGTCTCTGCACGCTTCACCGTGAGTCACCCCCCTCTCTCTCATACCATACCCCCCGCTCGTTCTGACATATTCCAGCCCCTGACTCGGGGATTTGTAATATTATCAATCCAACAGAAGTGAACCATGTGTAAAGAAAATAATAATTATATTAGGACTGGATTTTCATATATAGATGACAAGGATGTCCAAAACCACAGTGTACTGTTTTTCTGCGATATTCTTGCTAACCACGCCGCCCATGTAAACAAATCTGCTGATTCTTTTACACGAAACGTTAACGAGTGAGAAATGATTTAACTACGTTTGTACCTGTGCAAGTAGTGACTATGAGAATGCTCTTGAAGCGTCTTATTGGGAAGTCACAGTAAAACATCAAAACCTCATTCCGTAGCTGAAGATTTAGGGCAATCATGTATAAATGATGTAGTACCGTGTACGCTTGGAGAATCTTTCATCAAAAGTCAATACGCTATTACCGACAATACGATATACCGCCGGATTAAAGACATGTCAAATTATTTCGAAAATGAAACTCTGGAATGAGTTAGTGCCAGTCCACCTTTTGCGAGTCACCTTTATGAGTCGACTGATGTTGCCAGTCAAGTCATTTTGTTTCTTTCCGTCCGTTACCTTAATGGGAAGTCTATAGAGAGGAGTTACCATTCTGCAGATCCTTAAAAGGGAGAACTACAGCTGGAGATATATTTCGTAAGTTAACGGACGAATACTTTCGCGCAAATGCAGCAGACTATACTTACTGTGTAATCATTTGTCCGGATGTTACAAAATCTATGACATGGTGCTATATTGCGTTTGTTGCCAAAGTAAACTGGTAACGCCAAAGGCTTCTTGGACACACTCTTGCACTCATTGACCGGCTCTTGTTTCTAAACGCATATCTGATGGATTCAAAGCTGGACGGTGCAGTGAAAATAATTAATTTTATGAAGTCTTATCCTACACATTATCGCACCTTTGCAGAATTTTGAAAATGGCTCTGAGCACAATGGGACCTAACATCTGAGGTAATCAGTCCCCTAGAACCTAACTAACCTAAGGACATCACACACATACATGCCCAAGGCAGGATTCGAACCCTGCGATCGTAGCGGTCGCGCGGTTCCAGACTGAAGCGCCTAGAACCGCTCGGCCACAACGGCCGGCATGAAGCATTTGTAAGTGTTTATTGTCCCGCACTGAAGTTAGGTGGCTATCTCTAGGTAGAATTATTTCCAGGCTGTATGAGTTTAAAGATGAAGTTTATGTTTTCCTCGCCAACCATATCTTTCACAAAACAAAGTGTATGAAAGAGGAAATCTGGTTTCAGACTTTAGCTTCTATGTCACACATTTTCTCAAAAATTAACAGTTTAAACTGAGCTCTCCAGGGGTCAAATATAAACTTTTATATTGTGCAAGACCGTATTGTATCATTTATTAAAAAAACTTAATTTTTGGAAAACGTGTTTCAATAGGAATCAAAACGCGCGCTTTGATACCCTTCACGAGTTCCTGGTGGAAATAACATATTCTTTGGACGAAAATATCAATAACATGGTTAAAGAGCATACATACATACATACATTCGTACATACATTAATCCTTGTTCCATAGATCATGAATACGACATTTCGTAATGATGTGGAATGTGGCACTTTAACATACGTTTTATTTACACAAATTAATTAATTAATTATTTTTTTTACAGTTACTACTTCATATCTAAGAATTCATCTATTGAGTAGAAGGAGCCGTCATGCAGAAATTCTTTTAATTTGCTTTTAAATGTTGGTTGGCTATCTGTCAGACTTTAATACTATTTGGCAAATGGCCAAAGATTTTTGTGGCAGCATAATTCACCCCTTTCTGTGCCAAAATGAGATTTAGTCCAGAATAGTGAATATTATACTTTTTTCTAGTGTTGTAGCTGTGCACTTTGCTGTTATTTTGATTGGGATGGGTTATTAATGACAAATTTCATAAGTGAATATATGTATTGCGCAACTACTGTGAACATCCCGACTTCCTTAAATAAACGTCTGCAAGGTGATCTTGGGTGGGCTTCAGCTATTATCCTGATTACACGCTTTTGTGCAATGAATACTTTCTCTCTTAACGACCAATCGCCCCAAAATATGATGCTATATGAAAGCAGTGAATGAAAATAGGTATAGCAGGCTAATTTACTGATATATTTATCACCAAAATTTGCAATAACACTAATAGCATAAGTAGCTGAACCTAATCGTTTCAGCAGACCATCGATGTGTTTATTTCCAATTCAATTTCTCATCAATGCACACACTTAGAAATTTTGAGTATTCTGACTTAGCAACAGACTTCCATTCATAGTCTATATTTATCAATGGTGTTATGCCATTTGCTGTACAGAATTGTATAAACTGTGTTTTCTCAAAATTTAGTGATAGTCCATTTGCAGAGAACCACTTAATAATTTTCTGAAAGACTTTATTTGCAATTTCCTCAGCTGATTCTTGCTTCTAGGGTGTGATTACTATACTTGTATCATCAGAAAAAAGAACTAGCTTTGCACCTTCATGAATATAGAGTGGAAAGTCGGTAATATACAGGGTGGTCAGAAAATGTGTGAAATGCTTGTAGGGATGTTACAGGGCAGGTTGTACTGAGACATAAATGTTAAGAAAGAAAATCGATACGTTGCTCCGTTTCCGAGTTATTTAGCATTGAAGTGAGCCAATCAGATCGTCGCGCGCATAAATTCAAATTTCAGCTAACGAGACAAAGCACTCGTTGGGCAACACCGCCCCTGGCAGGCCACTTGAATACGAGCGCGCGATGCCCCGATTGGCTAAATTCTATGCTAAATAACTCGGAAACGGAGCAACATATCGAGTTTCTCTCTTAACATTTATGTCTCTGTACAACCTGCCCTGTAACATCCCTACAAGCATTTCACACATTTTCTGACCACCCTGTATATTAAGAACAATAAGGGACCCAAGACTGAACCCTGTGGGACACCATTCTTGATACCTCCCCAGTTAGAGGACTCTGCTGATTTTTGCAGAATATCTGTACTGTTAATTTCAACCTTCTGCATTCTTTCAGTTAAGTATGAATTAAACCATTTGTGCACTGTACCACTCATACCACAATACGTAAGCTTATCTAGAAGAATTTCATGATTCACACAATTAAAAGGCTTTGAGAGATCACAAGATATCCCAATAGGTGATATTCAGTTATTCAATGCAAAGCATATATATAGCATTTTCTGTTGAAAACCCTTTCTGAAAACCAAACTGACATTTTGTTAGTATTTCATTTTTACAAATATGTGATGCTACTCTTGAATACATTACTTTTTCAAGAATTTTGTATAAAGTTGTGGAAAGTGAGATTTGCTGAGAGTTGTTAGCATCAGATCTATCCCCTTTCTTATGCAATGGTTTAACAACAGCATATTTCAGTCTATCTGGAAAAAATGCCCTGTTTCAGTGAGCTACTACATATGTGGCTGAGAATCCTACTTATTTGTTGGGAACAAGCTTTTAGTACTCTGTTGGAAATGCCATCAATTCCATGTGAGCTTTTACTTTTAAGTGAATTTATTATTTTCCTAATCTGAGTAGGAGAGGTGGGTTGAATTTCAGTTGTATCAAATTGCATAGGTACTGCCTCTTCCATATACTGCCTTGCATTTTCCAGAGAATAGCTGGACCTATTTTCTCTACAACACTTAAAAAATGATTATTAAAATGTTTTCTAGTTCTGACTTCTTCTTAACAAACTTTTCATTGTGTTTGATAGAAATACAGTCTTCCTGTGCTCTCGGTTGCCCTGTTTCCATTTTCACAATATTACAAATTGTTTTAATTTTATTATCAGATGAGCTAATCACAGATGTAATGCACATACTTCTGGACTTTTTAATAACTTTTCTTAATGCAGTGCAGTAGTTTTTATAATGTTTCACTGTTTTGGGATCATTACTCCTCCTAGCTCTAAGATACATTTCCCTTTTCTGTTTACAAGATATTTTTATCCCTTTAGTAAGCTATGGCTTTTTACATGGTTTCTTACAATTATATTTCACTGTTTTCTTAGGGAAACTGTTTTCAAATATACTCACAAAAGTATCATGAAATAGTTAAATTTTAAATTAGCATCATGTTCCCTGTACACCTCATTCCAGTGCAACTGTTCCAAGTTTTCCCTAAAATTTTGAATTGTTAAATCGTTAATGGAATGCACTATTTTGGAAGACTGTTTTGCATTACTGTATGGAGCTATATCTATGCTGTAACTTGCTGAGCATCATGATCAGACACACCATTCTTAACAGGAAAAGTTTTTATTTCATTAAATTTATCTTGGTCTGTGAAAACATTATCTATCAGTGTGTTGCTTTCCTGTACCACCTAAGTAGGAAAATCAATAACTGATGTCAAATTGAAAGAACTATATAATACTTCAAGGTCAAGCTTTCTATCGGACTCTATCAGAAAATCTATGTTGAAATCCTTGAAATCCCCACAAACAATAACTTGCTTTCCTTTGTCTGACAGGTAGCACAACAAAGAATCCAAGTTTTTCAAAAATAGTTGAAAATTTCCCAATGGGGACGAACATATGCCTATAATCGTAAAAGTGGCATTATTTAGTTTAAGCTCACATGCACGTTCTTCTATGTGTTGCTCTACACAATATTTTTTACTTTCCAAATTTTTTCCATTTGAAGGGACTTGGAAAAGCCTCCAGAGAATATTTGTCCAATAATAACAACTGGATATGCAATCCTTTTGAAGAGTAAACAATTTTAGTACATTTAGTGTAAATGAAAAATAGCAGCTTCTTGGCATTTCCACTGCTTTTCAGTAACAGAAGTTATAAATCTTTGTTATTAATTGCTTTTTGGTTATGTTTAAAGGAGTTACCAGTGTTAGTGAACAAAACCGTAACTGCTTTATTGCCCTTTCCATCCACATATTTGTGTGAAAAGCCGTTTTATTCGTACACCTCTTCAAAAAATAAATACAGAAACAGAATTTGTGCTGAAAGTGATTTGAGACTTTATTTAACTTCTGTGGTTTCTGACTTCAGAGCTCTGTGGCATGAAAAGCAGGCACAACGTTCTCACTGAATTTCAAAGAAGAGGTGAATAATTACAATGAAAACTAGTATTTGCTGTCGCAATTAGGTCTGCACATAGCGAAACTTTAGAGCCATAACTAGAGCAACTTAAGTTTTAACCATTATGGTTAAGATAATTTAAGGTTTTTAAACCTACTGCTTGGAGTTCAATTTTGTGCATGTTTACTCAGATCATTATAGAAGTTTGAGAGTCAAAAAATTTGGGAACCGCTGATCTATACACTTCTGCAGATAATTGGTGGTTAATGACATAATGCATTTTCGTGATGAATCTTTCTTACAGTGTTAGTAGTTTAAGAAAGTCTGTTACTCTCTTGGCATATATTTTATATCGCCTGAAGAAATACACGTCCAGAGGTTGTGCATATTTTGTAGTTTTAGGTGGAATTATTTTTAAAGCTGTATCTTTTCCTCCAGAGGCTTCCAGTAGTGCTTCAGTAGTAGGGCAAAGTTCGTCCTGGTGCATTTTGTTTGTGTGGGCTGCATATATTAATGGTCAAGCAAACACTCAGGGGAAAATTTGATTGATCTATTCCCCCTTCTCCTCCCCTTAACATAATGTTATTCTAACAGATTTCTGACCCCTTGGGAATAGTCCATCCTTCAGAAGTCCTCCCAACCCTCCTCTTCTTCCTCCCCAACACCTCTGGGAAATCCCGAAAACCCCATCCTTCCCCTCACCAGTACAAGCAAACTTTTGATATCAAATCAATTGACTACTTAATTAAACTGATCAATTAATACTCCCTTCCAAAATCCCCTGCCCTCTCCTTCCCTCCCTCACTTACTCTCCCCTCCCACATCTGTAAACTGACAGGAAAAAACACTTGGACTCTGCTGAGTCGCTGGAGAGGAAGGACATAGAGTATTTTATTTTCGTTATTTTGGGTATCACCCTGTTGGAAACTGGTGGGAAAAGTTCAGCCCCTCTCTACCCCCTCCCCCCGCCATCCATCACCTGGAGGCGGGAAATACTCAGTCTGTGCTGAGCTTTTGGACTGGGAGTTGCCAGTATTACCTTATTCACCAACTACTTTCCTTAATTACGTAATTACACTGCTACAGATTGGAGATGTTGTCTTGTTGGAACATTTTCGTGTGTATGCCCACCTTGATGTGAAGAGATGAAATGAGCTAGTGCACAATGCTACCACTAGAGGATGTTCCACTCCATCCGCTGAGTTGGTGGACTTGAAGGATTCCACAACAAGAATGTCAATTATATTGAAGAGGGCACAATAATAAATAACAGTAATATATTCTTTGTTTACACAATTCAGTTCCTAGGGGTTGGATGTTTCTTCTATTTGTTGGGAAACGTTTATCATTCTGTGTGCTTATTTAATTTTGGAAGAGGCAGGTCTTGTAAAATATATTGGGAAAAAGTAATTAAACACATCAATAGGTCGCTTTCATCCAATTGTGCAAGAAATACCATCATCAAACCTCTCAATTTATCCCATACATCAACACACATAATTACACTGTTACAGATGAAGCTAAACATGTCTGGCAGAAAAACAACTTTTCAAATGGACACACTTGTTTCTTCATGCATGCCATCCACAGACTACCAGGCAATGATGGGGTCACGGCTGCATTCGCATAGAAAAGTGGGTAGTGACTCTGAGAGTAGTGGGCCCCCATTGCTAGCATCCACTAGTATTTAACCCTGAGCAAAGCATCAGGTGTTGGCACCCTTTGATACAAGACTCACTTCTTACTTTCCTCCCAAACACACACCTTCCATACCAGGTCAGTGGAAGCAGCTGTTCTATGTGCTCCCCTGCTGTGCAGATACTAAGTTAGTTCACAATACCAACTGCACAGGATACTGGGAGAAGAAAACTTCCCACCCCTCCTTCCTCCAACCATTCTCCCTTCCCTGTCGCCCCTCCAGTTACTTCCTGTCAGACAAAGCATCAGGTGATGGCAACTCTTTCATATTGACATCTGAGAAATTCCTGTCGAGACACATGCTCTCTCCCTCCCCCTCTCTCTCCCTTTCTCTGTCTGTCCCTCCATCTCCCCCCCCCCTCTCTCTCAGATGGCTACTACTTGCCCAGTGAGCGTCTGTCATGTACTGCACTTAATTCCTTTTTTTGTCCTGAACATAGTAGTGGATACCTGGAAAATCCCCATTGCTCCCCAAACTGCTGGGCTGTGGATGTCTTGCAAGATGGCCATTTGCACTATCCCTGCTTTAAAAAACTAAGTGATTATTAACTAAATCCATACCCTGTGTGGGCTATAGTTTTGCTATGCTTCCTATTGGCAGATACTAGGACTGGAATATTTGGTGGGAAATTCCGAGAATCTATCCAGCAAATGATGGTTTCCAAACCTTTCTCTTCCCCCTTCCGGATTTTATTCTTGACTCTTGTTGGTGGAAACTGGCACAGACAGGTTGTTTGGGAGGAAGTCCATTGTGTTGGAAGTAGCTGAAAGTTTAAAATTTCAGCTCAAATGTTCTATGTCCTTAAACAATTAACGGAAGACAGGTGCAGGGGCGTGACAGGAGTGTGTGCTCAAAATATAGCTGTCAGAGACATTAAACTGATCAATTAGGAATTTGACATAGCTATTGGTTTTTGAAGCTCTACCCACCAGGGAAACCGAGAGCGCTAATGCGCTGCTTCCTGGACTAGGGTAGGCGCGCCGGCCCCAGATCGAATCCACCCAGCGGACTAACAACGAGGGCTGGCGTGCCAGCCAACCTGGATGTGGTTTTTAGGTGGTTCTCCACGTCCTCTTAGGTGAATACTGGACTAGTCCCCACATTCCGTCTCAGTTACATGGCTCGTAGACATTTGGACCATGTTCGCACTCTTTCACGATTTACACTAGGTGCAGACAGTTGGGGTACACTGATTCTATCCCAGGAGGTATGGGGTGGCGACAGGAAGGGCATCTGGCCACCCCTTAAAATTACCACGCCACATTGGGTTAACTACGACAGCAGACCCCACCAAGTCGATATTAATGCTTCGAAGAGAGATTGGTTTTAAAGCTCTATATAATCCCTGAGCTGGTTCTCTCAGCTACACCAGAATGAAGAATGAGGAGGAGGAGTGGGAGCAGGAAGATAGGTTTTCCATGTGACTGGATACTAACATCAATGAATACCACTCCCAACTTTCCGCTGCAAGACTAAGTCCAGTTGACTGTATTGAGAAGAAGTAAACACTTACAAGTAGTGGTTGGAGATCGCTGAAACACTCCCACATTCTGTGTGCTCATGTCTCGACGTCCACACACTGCCATGGACATGCAGCTCACGATTGTGTGAGGTTTGCAGCTGGACTCAGGCTACCAGGGGGGACCACCCATCTGTAGAAGGTGTCCAGGACAAACAGAGTGATAGGAATCTGGATGTTATCAATACATCCAGTGCTCACACTTGTCAGTGATTGATACTGAATCTTCTCACGAGTCAGAGAGTACAACATACTTGATCTTGAAGGCTGCTCAACACATACGGACTATTATTTCGCTATTCACCAGCTCAGAGGACAACAAGGCTGTACCACACCTGACTGGTTCAGAAGGTTCATTAGCGCCTCTTGCCTTAAACTGGAAATTCATTCTGGCCACCAGCTATCTCCGCCATGCACCTGGATGGCAGGCAGAATTGTCCTAGGAAACCAGCCATATATAGTTATTGGTGTAATTACAATTAAATAGTACGATTGCAGCCCCAGTCTGGTGACATAATACAATGAGCATAGCATCGGAAATACCTGCTGACTCTGAAAATAACAATTCCCTACTTAACTCTGTATCCTTCTTATGACTGGGGATAATTTTTCATGTAAAATTTTTCATCCCCCTTACGACTACCGATGCGCTGAAATCTGCAGTTTTCCGCATCAGGTCTATACCTCCCTTACGACCAGACATAGACATTCTCTTTGCACATGTGGGAACAGTGACCACAGTAACGTTTCACTCCAACACATATACGTTTCTGACTATCATTTATAGGTGTATAGCGTCCAAAAAATTGTGAATATCCACGCTCGCACAAAGTGAGTGCCATTTTGCACTGTCAAGTACCAAAACCCTACGCCACATAATCGTTATCACATTTTTGATGAGGAATAAAGGGTGTAATTACAAATAAAAAGGCCCTCGTGTCTTTTATTTTCTCGATTTCGACACTTCCACAAAACCTTCTCGTATTTTTAATACTTGTAAATCCAACCAATACAGTCGCATCTTACTTATTCGGACTGCCAAGTTTAGAGTGTGTGTTGGTGCATTTGAGCATTATGCCATGTTTATACATATAATTATCGTAGACCTAACATCCAGATCATACAAATTTCTAGACTAAGACAATATTGCGAGTGCAAAATACTAGAGCACATCTGTTCGGGGCTAATTTTCAAGGGCCAAGCAAATGGTTCAAATGGCTCTGAGCACTATGGGACTTCAACTGCTGAGGTCATCAGACCCCTACAACTGAGAACTACTTAAATCTAACTAACCTAAGAACGTCACACACATCCATGCCCGAGGCAGGATTCGAACCTGCGACCGTAGCGGTCGCGTGGTTCCAGACCGTAGCGCCTAGAACCGCTCGGCCACCCCAGCCGGCCAAGCAAATGGGTAGCGAAATGTTTGCATACCATAATGTTATTGCAGAACTGTTCTGTATCGAGTCTAAGTACATATGAATTTCCTCCTGTTAAGCACCACAACAGTTTAACACTTTAGAGGACGAACAGCCTGAGATAGATCTGTTGCAGCTGGCAAAATTGAGTTTGTTACGAAGAAAGAAGACTGTTAGAGCGTCATACAAAGAGTTTGTTTGTTACATGCGTGAGAAATGGTGACTTAATGATGCATATTAAACATGGGTCTGTTTAGATCCTACAACATGCATGTTTAAGCTGAATTTTCAAAACCTCGTGTAGGCTTCAATGCAAAGCGTGCTTTATTCGAAGCTAACAATAGATTTCCACTTCTCACTTCAGTGCACTAGCTTTATTCAACTGAATAAAGACTATGACTCCACTGCCATTCAGTTATTCAGTTATAAGTGTGCAGGATGTCTGTGAACAAGGTGATGTTGTTGGAGACTAGGAGGAACAGTAGAAGGGCCATAATTCTGGTAGTGAATTTGAGCATTGGTATGTCTTTGGAAACAGTCATGGTGTAAGGAGTGTGTCAGAACTCTCCACAGCATTGATCAAATATTACATTGAGTACCGAAAACAATATTGGCTACTTAACGCTATTCTTTGCATTGTGTAAGATTCTGTTATTCTCTATGGAAATAATTAAGCACTCAGATATCGATAGTAACAATCTGAGGACGAAACATGGGAATGCGATTCTACGCAGTGTTGTGAGACGAGGTCTGTCTGCGAGAGTCGAATTTCAGTAGTAGAGATGGGCAAACTGAAACACGTAACTGTTTCGAAACAAATGAAACAGTACAATGTAATGTTTCGATACGCTGTTTCGAAACAGTGAAACAGTTTGTGTTTTGTAATCTAATAAACCTAGACATTTTATCATCTTGAATGTCTACTGTATAGGTATGTCCATATAAACACAAATGAGGTACGAAGAGCGCTAATCATATCGCAGAAAGTATGAAACTATCACTTAGGCGTCTTGGCAGTTTCGTATTTCATGCAGCAAATGCGCTGCTTTCGTGTCGTGTGACTTTCATACTTTTCAATTGGCTGAAGACAGAAGAACCACCACGAACGGAACTGGAGGTGGGAGCGAACTGCAGAAACAACGGATATGGTACTGGGATTCCCACATTCCGCTAGTATGGGAATATACCCATCCCGCTAATTCCCATGCACACAAAGGGAATCATTGTGGATAATAGGCACAGTGACTATACACTCACAAATAATGCCAAATAATTCGAATAAAGGTGTTTCGAACAGTTACTATAAATTCACCATGCTTCCCAGCCCTTCCCGTTCACCATTACACAATCAGTGATTTGTCAAACAGATTGCTTGCAATTATATATACATTAAATTTCTGTATATGTATAATAACTGTCACTCTACGCCTTTTTTTTATTCAAAATGTTCTAGGCTTGCTTGCGTTTCTTAATATGATTGCTGTACTTGAACAGAGAAACGTATGTTATAAAAAAAGTGTAATTTAACTGAATGATTTTCACATATCTATTATTTTGAATGTGAATAGTATGCGTTGTTTTATTGTTTGGTTAATGTTTATAAAGCAAATGTTACGCCATTTCGGAATAGGACAGTCATCTAGAAACGAAGCTTTATTTTCGGATATCTTAAGCTTCATGCTATTGCTTGTCAAAACGATTTCGACACTCTTGAAAGTGTTTCACGAAGTGGTATGTTGTGTTTCAGTACCTGTGCCGAGCCCCAATCTCGTCCGACACAGAGCGGAATGAAACATCACTGTTTCGATACAGTCAGTCCGTTCCAAGCACAGGTGGACTGAAACAGCCTTATTTTGAAACAACGATACAGTTTCTGTGTCTGGCTCGAAATCGAATCTGGTCCGGATATCCGAGACAGGGGCGGAATGAAACTCCACTGTTTCGAAACAGTGAACCACAGCCGTTCGAAACACTGAAACAGTTCCACGTATCGATACACTGTATCGAAACATAGAAACAGTGGCCAAGTCTATTCAGTAGTGTTGGTCGAGAGCTCGGATACAGAAGACGTGTCACGCTACCCTCACGTCGGTGATGGCAGATCTTACCACACTCAAGGCCTGATTTCATCTATATATTGAGGAGAGATTTAGATGGCTTGAGTACGCTTGAAGATGGAATTAAGGGTAAAATTCGCAAGCAAAGCGTAAAGCACTATTGGAGGGTTAGGCTCGCGATTGTTAGTCAGAGTTCGCAATAATCCCACGTTTTGCTTGTCAGTTACGATGCTTCCTTATCATCCAAATAATAATAATTATTCTCCACATCTAATTCATAAATGTGCTGTGGTTATTAAGTGTTAATGTAACTTTGAAATTGAAATAATTTGTTAATCTGGCACTCAGCCATTATTGATACTTATAAGGTCATTGTCAAGCATTTCGCCATTATTAATACTAGTCTAACTATTATTGGTCACCGGCCGTTGTGGCCGAGCGGTCTGGCACCGCGCTGCTGCTACGGTCGCAGGTTCGAATCCTGCCTGGGGCATGGATGTGTGTGCTTGTCGTTAGGTTGGATAGGTTTAAGTAGTCCTAAGTCTAGGGGACTGATGACCTCATATGTTAAGTCCCATAGTGCGCAGAGCCATTTACTATTGGTCATGACGATTTCTGAAGTTTTTAAATAGACTTAATTCATGAAATCCCTTCTGACACGTTATTTAGTAGTTAACAGGGCGCAAGCAAATTCATTTTTATTAAATTCATTCTTAGCAACAATAAGCTTTAGCCGCTGCTGCTGCATGCTGCTCCGAATTGCTATAAACCATTTGGAAAAAGGCAGTCATCTAAAGACGTGAGTGCAAAACACAGTGCCAAAACAGAGACACTGGCTCACCACAACATGTCATGTGCTCTAATTCAGTAAGCCAGATTCTGTGTCACGTGCAAATTCTTATTCAAATATGTAGTCAGATAGCTTAGGTATTCATTGTTACAGGTTCATTTGTTTCCGTAGTTTTTCATATTCAAATACGCAGTCAGGTATCTTATCTAAATGTTAATTTTAAGTTTTTCATGCAACGATCTGTTGAGGGCTTAAATGACAGTGGGTTGCTTGCCGAGTCCATTTTCACAGTTGTAGTTAAGTTGCAATGGTTGCGTGCCACTTGCTCCTACAAGCCAATGCCTGCTGCATGGTATGTGTAATTCCGTCGACCATTACATGTAATTTGTTATTCTCGATCTTAAACTTCACCTTCATATTCAAAACTAATACCATTTGTGTGTCTTGCACACCCTTTATATATACAGTACAACAGGGGATAGTTTTTCTGTAAATAATAACAACGAAGATTTATTGTAAGGAATTTTTTCATTTCTTCAGTTTTTGAGACAAAATTTGATTCTTGAGATTACAGTTGAATTTCTTGAGATACAGTTCAGTTCTTGATATCAGTTCTTGAGGTTAAAATTTGATTCTTGTTTCACATAATACTTTTCTTTTTAAAAATGAAGAAATTCACAGGTTGAAATTTTTTTCAGTTTTCAGACATACATATCAAACAACACTAAGAACAAAGGCAGAGATACTTTTACTAAAACTAAAACCAATAGCACTGGTTACATGGATGAACAATAATTCTGATGGCCTGTGGACTATGTACACTTAAAAAGTTAATCTCATTTGGACAGATAGTGGCAGTTGACACTTAAAAACTACTCTGTTAACAAATGTAGATGACTTGCACACACACACACACACACACACACACACACACACACACATTTCCATACATGACATGCAAGATACATTTTTCTTTGTTTTGCCCTCTGATGGGCAACAATCATGTACTTCTTTTTACAGTTGTATATAAGTTTTTCTTCGTCAGGACATAAAGTGTCATAGTATTCTGCAGCATTTAAACCAGGTCTCATTCTCTCCCTCTCACCCTGTCACAGTCCTCCACTGCCTCTTGCTCCCTCAACAAGTGAATAGTTTGAGTACAGGAGTGTTCCAATTCTGTCATCACAAATGACAATTTTTTCGACATGAGGAGGCAGGCCCACTTTTGATTGCAGCACAGTGTGCACCTTGTATCCTCTCGACTGAATATTAGTTTCCTACGTAACGTTCTGTGGCTGCAGCGGAGCATTTTGAAGATCGTTGTACAGATGCTGCAAATATTCTTCGACAGAGAGGGCTCCCAATGCCACATGATGCACACCCATAGCCCACCTCTGGGTGGTACCTTCCAGTGTGTGATTCACATATATTTTTGCTCGTAGACCAAACTCTGCGATGGGTAATCCAGTTGCCTCATATTTTGTAAGACTGATAGCCTTCTTCTTCTGTGCAACAATGCTGTAAGCATTATCGTCCATTTGTTGGGATGAGCTGAATTCATTGCCTTGGTACCTCATTTCTTCATATGGAATTCAGTTCTTCATCCAATAGATGAAGCTAACTTTATCCATATAAAGTAATTTAGGATCAGCAAAATGAGGCTTCGCAAACTCATAATGGAAGCGGTACATGTGGAGTTTGGATAGGTTTAGTAAACATATCTCGACGTAGACAGGTTTTGTGAATGTCACAGCAATATTTTCCACCTCCACACAACAAAGTTCTCGCTGAATATGGTGACCCACTAAAATTTTTCTTACGCCATAATGCCCATGCTATTCGGTTCTAATCAACATTTCAGAATGTTCCCTCAAATTTTCCATTATTTTACCAAAACTTGAAATACTTTCTCAAAGACAAACCTTGTGGGAGCTCTCTGTCATGTATTCAGAACAATTTACTCCTTCAACCAGGGAGATGGCTTGAAGGAGATAGCCCAGGTGATTCTAACCAAGCTGAGACACTGCTGGAGATTACAATAATGAACGATATATCTCTACTCATTACCCAGCCTTGTCATCAGTTTTGGGGTGAAGTGTCCTTACAAAAGTAGTAGCTCTGGACACAGTGGCAAATCAGCGTGCACATCATGCATACTAGTAGGTCGTGAGAGTTCTGTTTCACCCATACCACACATCAGAATCAACAGCCATACCCATGATTATTCCACCTAATACCTTGCATTCGTCTTCAGGCACCCATCGATACTTACCAATTGGCACTGATCGTTGTATGGTGTACCCATTTAAGTTACTGACATCCAGGTATATCATTATACTCCAATCAAGAGATGTATTGAATCTATCACCCACCTGTGGGTTATTTCCGTTTTAGTGCCTATGGACACATCGGCAAGTCGCTTAGGGATCTCTTGCTCAAAGACAAGAATCATATCACGATCAGTCAATAATTTGGTGCTGCATTTTTTTTTTTTTTTTTTTTTTTTTTTTGCATAGCATCCCAAGACAACCCAGGTGCTGTGTAATAAAAGGTGGGATCCAGAGAACGTTTGGTTATGTACAGACTCTGGAATTTCTCAAAAGCGTCTGCATGCAAGTGCACACCTGTGTCCTTGTAAAGCTATGCATAGTCTCCTGAAGTGGAAATGTTAAATTCCCACCAGAAATTCATGGCATTCTCAGACTCTGCATCCTTTATGGCATTGCCTGTAAGGTTGCCGAAGAATGCATTTCTGTCAGTTAGCTTGGTTTTGTTGAGTTTCGCAAAACTATCCAGATATACATATGGGAAAAACCACCCCTCATAGTCACAAGACGAAATTTTTCCTCATTGGGAAATGAGGAAAAATTTTTATTTAATTACTTATTTTTTCGATGCATTTTACAAGACTTTCAGCTTCCAAAATTAAATAAATACCAGAGAATGATGAGCTTTTCCTGCCAAATAGAAGAGAGATCCAACCCCTGGAAATTGAATTTTATAAATAAACAATATGTTGTTATAATTTATTATTATATCCTCCTCAATGTCATTGAATTTCCTATTTTAGGATCCTTCCAGTCTACCAACTCAGAGAGTTTTCCTGCCAACTTTTTCTGGGAGGGCAGGGAAGGAGGGTGCGATGGGTGGAAGGTGGGACATCCTCTGGCCTTGGCACTGTGCATGAACTCAGTCAATCCCTGCACATCAAGGTGAGCACTCACAAGAAAACTTTTGAACAAGACAACACCTCCAATCTGTAGCTATGTAATCATGTAACTAGGGCATGTAATTGCAGGACAAGGTAATACTTGCACCTCCCAGTCCAATACCTTAATGCAGATTGAGCAAATGCTGCCATTTCTCCAGCTGGAGAGGGGGGGGGAGGGGAGAGGTTGGGCCGAGCTTTTCCCTCCAATTTCAAACATGGTAACACCCAAAATAAATGAAATAAACTATCCAATGTCCTTCTTCTCCAGTAGCTCATGTCAGTCCAAGTCTTTTTCCCACCGTATTCCAGATGTGGGATGGAAGGGTGAGTGGGGATAGAGAAGAGGAGGGCTGGGGTATTTCCCAGATGTGGAGGGGGTAAGTAATTGATCAGTATAACAAATTAGTCACTTAATTTGGTAATAAAAGTGTGTTAGCATTGGTGAGGAGTAGGGGGAAAGTTTGGGGTTTCCCAGAGGGGGGAGGAGGGGGAGGGGTGGGGGTTCAGTAGGACAGATTATTCCCAAAGGGCAATAATTCAATTAATGTAGCTCCATCCTATGTCCAGAGTGCAAAACTTCGGCAGGTCGACTTCCAATAATAAAGTACCAACAGCCACTATTTTGGTTTTATTTGTTAGGCAACCAGTTTTAGCATTTCCTTATGCCATCTTCAGAGCTGCTTTAATTTCTAACACGAGGGTTGCTCGATATATGCAGGCCTGAAGGTGGCATAATGTAATGCTGTAACTGGTTGCCTAACAAATGAAACCAAAATAACAGCTTTTGGTATTTTATTATTATAAATCAATTAGCACAATAATAGGTTAAGAGACGGGGAGGGGTTCATAAATTGATAAAGTTTGCCCCTGCATGTATGCTTGCTCCTTAATGGATGCAACCACAGAAACAAAATGCACCAGATCTAACTTCGCACTACTACCTACGTGTTCATCTCTATGTCCAGACCCAGAGACACGAAGTACCAGTCACTTTGTAGGCTAATGTGGACTCAAAACTGACAGAAAAAAGGTCTTCATACCCTCTTTTGTTATCTTCCTGCTCACCCTTGTAACTGAGAAGACATTTAGAGATTATCATTTTTCCATCTCTCCTTACACATGGGGCCCAAATCTTCCATTTGGTTCTTGGAAGCATAAATAGAGTTTATCTGTGAATCATCCATCGACTGTTATACCAACTCCGATTGTGTAGCTGTGTGCACAGCACTGTTAACTGATTCTAACATTGAGACAATGTTTTTCTGTCCTTTCATGGATAGCTCATAGTTGAACTGGCTGTAATCAGCAGCTCCACGCAGAATGCTTGTGGATGTTTTCTGTCGTGATATGCGCACTGACTACAGCAACAAATGTTTAAGTCTAAGAATAATCACCTCTTCGTCGTCCTTGTCTTTTCGTACATACATCATAGTTATATAGTGTGATTCTGTTCCAAGCTCCATTTTCAAATTAGTAGTAAATATTTGGGACTCTGTAAAGTTTGTATACCCGAGATTTCCAATGCCCAATGCCCAACGTTATAAATGCAAGTAATGAATGCAAGAACTCCAATCCTGCGCTTCATCAAAGTTCGCCATGACATGGTGATTGATGATATTGAACTGCAGCGTAAAATTTCCTTTGAAAAAAGTACTGCTTTTTGCTTTTTTTTGAAATATTGCTATTAACCTTCAGTTTATGCTACCTTTTCACAGGCTTGTCATATGTGTTGAAACCTCTGACGCGGTAATAGTCATATATATTCTCCAGTGTGTTGTCAAGAAACACGGTGGTCACACTTTCGACTTCAAACTACTTCTTATCAGCAGAAGGCTGGTATTCATTTAACAGGTTCCATAGCTCATTCTCGAATTTGCAGTATCACCACTCCTTACAGAGAAGTGTTAGTCACTATCACTTTGTCATTATGCTGTGACAACAGCATACATTTCTAACTTGTGAAAATATTTTTGTACTGTAATAGATATCAGAAAACATGTAAATGATTCATCTTCTGACCCAACCCCTCCCCCTTCCCCACCCCTCTGGAAAACCCCAACCTTTCCCCCTCCCCCTAGCTAATACCAAATTAATTGACTAATTAATTATATTGTCAATTACTTACCCCCTCCACATCTGGGAAATACCACAGCCCTCCGCTTCCCTCCCCCCCCCCCACTCATCATCCCCTCTCACATCTGGAATTTGGTGGGAAAAAGTCTTGGACTAATTTGAGCTACTGGAGAGGAAGGACATAGGGTAGTTTATTTCAGAAGAATTACAGACCCATATCACTAACATGTATTTGCGATAGGGTGATGAAACACATACTGTGTTCGAACGTTATGAACTACCTCGAAGAAAACGATCTATTGACGGATTCAGAAAATATCGTTCTCGTGAAACACAACTAGCTCTTTATCCTCATGACGTAATGATTGCTATCGACAGGAGATGACAAATTGATTCCGTATTTTTAGATTTCCAGAAGGTTTTTGACACCATTCCTCACGAGCGATTGCTAATCCTGCGTTTAGATTCTTGATTTCCTATCATAAAGGCCACAGTTCGTAGTAACTGACGGAAAGTCATCGAATAAAACACGAGTATATGTGGCGTTCTCCGAGGAAGTTACGTAGGCCCCATGCTTTTTCTAGTCTTCATTAACGACACAATAGACAATCTGAGCAGTGATGTACGTCTTACAGTCATCAGATGATCAAAACAAATTTCAAAATGTTTTAGACAAGATATCTGTGTGATGCGAAAACTGGCAACTGATTCTAAATAATGAGAAATGTGAAGTTATCCACATGAATACTAAAAGATCCGTTAAGATTTTGTTACAGTAAATATCACACAAATCTAAAATTCAGCTAAACACTTACGGATTACAATTACGAATAACTTAAAAATTGGAACGATCATAGATAATGTTGATGGGAAAGCAAACCAAAGACTAAGGGTTATTGGCAGAACACTTAGAAAGTGGAACAGGTCTAGTAAAGAGAGTGCTTGCACTACTCTTGTCCACTATCTTCTGGAGTACTGTTATGTGGGATCCGCATCAGATGGGACTGACTACGTCGAAAAACGGGCAGTTCATGTTGTACTGTCGCAAAAGAAGGGAGATAGTGCTACTAATATGATACGCGAATTGGGATGGTAATCATTGACGCAAAGGCGTTTATCCTTACAGCAGGATCTTCTAATGAAATTTCAATGAACATTTATCTCGTCCGATTGCGAAAATCTATTGTTGGCGGCCGCCTGCATTGAGAGTAATGATCATAATAAAATAAGAGAAATTAGAGCTTGCCGTGAAAAAGTTAAGGTTTCGAGTTTCCCGCGCGCCGTTCGAGAGTGCACCAGTAGAGAAATAGCTTGAACGTGTTTTTGTTGAATTACTTGTTTCAGGTAAGTTTTATGCAGAAAATTATAGCAAATGACGCAAGTCGTTCCTTCTTGGCTATGTCCAAACAGGAACCTGGTCCCACTGCAGTTTTTTAATCACAGCCGGTTTTTATATTTCGCTTTAGGGTTTTCTTTGGAATATTAAACTCTATAGAACCTTTTCTGACTGGGTAACTATCTTTTTTACATTATTAATAGTAATACGAAGTCTTCTTCTCTCCCTCTGCGTTTAGTAGGATGAGTCTTGTAAAAGTACTTAGTTGATGTTTGTAATAATAATAATAATAATAATAATAATAAAAATATTCACGTCAAAACTAAAAAATAAAAAGGTATTTTTTTTGGGGAGGGGGTGCCTAACTATCTCAAAATGGTATGGCCATCTCTCTCAATCGGCAGGGAGATACGGCCATAGCGCATCATTCAAACACGGTGGATGAGAACAGGAAGAGAAACAACATGAATGTTGGAGATAGGCCTACACAACCCTGAAATGTAAATTTCCGTAACTGCTCACAGTCCAAGATGGAAAAATGGCAAACTATTGGGGTCTATTAAAAGCTAACGCCATGAAAAATAGTTACTTTTTGTTGAAATGGAGTGTCAAGGGAAACATGATGGAGTCGCTCGCGACAAAGGCTTAAGTCAACTGACCCGCAGCGCTGTATAAGCCGGGCAGTTGGAACAGCCAGTATGGGTTTCTGTCCCTGTTTTATCCTATCACGTAAGAGCCACGGTTCTTCCATAATGTCATTGTTTGATAAAACAAGAAAAGGGACCTCAGAAAAATAAAAGTAGGACTATATTCCAGAATAAAGGCGGAGATATAGGCGTTGTACTAAATGAAATACGCATAATCGCGAGTACACACTACAGTTTTATAAGTAAATTTATATAATATTTTATACGCTGTATTTCTGTGAATTGTCATTTCTTGAAAGTTACGCGGGGTGATGTACTAAGGACTGATGTACAGAAATTATGATTCTAATTATATTAAAATATGTAACATATTTTATTCTAACGAAAAAAATATTTTTATTCCATCGAAACAATTTATACATTTCATTTATTTTGTTAAACTGGTCGGTATCGTGTTACTCTTTGTTCAAGTGCTAAATTAGTTCTTATAATTTCCAATCTCTCCTTATTAGTTTCTTTCTGACTGACAGTCATTTAAAGGTGGAAGATTTTGCTGTGGAAGAGTTTGCTGCGTGAGGAGTTTCCATAATTTCTAAACTTTACCAAAACTGTATAGATAGCTTGTTGAAATCAATTGTCTAGTGGGTCGAGGGACATTGCAATTAAAAAAAAGTGAAAAACCTTTGAATTTATTCAAGCGCGGTGTCTAGAAGTCCAACACATCGCTTATGTAATTTCTAAGAACCTGCCATCGCGCCATTATTCGCTGAACGCAACTGCGAATGTTTTTTTTCACAGGAAAATTACACGGAAATGTATTCGCAAAAAAACTTTAAGGGCCGCGTGCTAGCATAAACGTGAAGCATGACTAGTGTTTCTGATGTTGCATCATTGACGTAACACTCATACTGCACAAAGAAGGTCAAAAGTCGTCTCCATCAGCCACATATACATCAACATCTCCACTCCGCAGACGCCTCTGCATGGCAGAGTGTTATTCTTAGTATAATAGGTGTTAGTGTTGCTTATTCGCGTTTGAAGCGGACGAAGAATTGTCATCGTTGGAGCGATGTGTTTGTGTAATATTCCTAGATTCGTCACTGAGTGCTCGTGCTTGAAACTTTATAAATACGCTTTCGCGAGACAGCTGGCGTCTATTCGCAAGCGTCTTCAGATCAGTTTTTTCAGCGATGCTCACCTAATAGTCAGTATCCACTGTTTGTCTTATTTGTTATGCGTTGTGCAGTATTCTATGACGCGTGAATGTTTTGCAGGCAGCTCCTTTAAAAAGAGACTGCGTTTTTTCAATAACCTATTAATGAAATGATATCTGCCACCCGCTTTACCTACGACCTAGTTTGTGTCTTCATCCCATTTCATTGACCAAAAATTGTATGAGTTGATCAATTCCAACTGTGGCACATTGATATAGTAGTCATACGATTCTGCAGCTTTACTGTATGGTTAAATGATGATGGCGTCCTCTTGGGTAAAATATCCCGGAGGTAAAATAGTCCCCCATTCAGATCTCTGGGCGGGGACTACTCAAGAGGACGTCGTTATCAGGAGAAGGAAAACTGGCGTTCTACGGATCGGAGCGTGGAATGTCAGATCCATTAATCGGGCAGGTACGTTAGAAAATTTAAAAAGGGAAATGGATAGATTAAAGTTAGATATAGTGGGAATTAGTGAAGTTCGGTGGCAGGAGGAACAAGACTTTTGGTCAGGTGAATACAGGGTTATAAATACAAAATCAAATAGCGGTAATGCAGGAGTAGGTTTAATAATGAATAAAAAAATAGGAATGCGGGTAAGCTACTACAAACAGCATAGTGAGCGCATTATTGTGGCCAATATAGACACAAAGCACACGCATACTACAGTAGTACAAGTTTATATGCCAACTAGCTCTGCAGATGGGGAAGAAATTGATGAAATGTATGATGAGATGAAAGAAATTATTCAGGTAGTGAAGGTAGACGAAAATTTAATAGTCATGGGTGACTGGAATTCGTCAGTAGGAAAAGGGAGAGAAGGAAACATTGTAGGTGAATATGGATTGGGGGGAAGAAATGAAAGAGGAAGCCGTCTGGTAGAATTTTGCACAGAGCATAACTTAATCATAGCTAACACTTTGTTCAAGAATCATAAAAGAAGGTTGTGTACATGGAAGAAGCCTGGAGATACTAAAAGGTATCAGATTTAGGAACCAGGTCTTAAATTGTAAGACAATTCCAGGGGCAGATGTGGACTCTGACCACAATCTGTTGGTTATGAACTGTAGATTAAAACTGAAGAAACTACAAAAAGGTGCTAATTTAAGGAGATGGGACCTGGATAAACTGACTAAACCAGGGGTTGTAGAGAGTTTCAGGGAGAGCATAAGGGAACAATTGACAGGAATGGGGGAAAGAAATACAGTAGAAGAAGAATGGGTAGCTCTGAGGGATGAAGTAGTGAAGGCAGCAGAGGATCAAGTAGATAAAAAGATGAGGGCTAATAGAAATCCTTGAGTAACAGAAGAAATATTGAATTTAATTGATGAAAGGAGAAAATATAAAAACGCTGTAAATGAAGCAGGCAATAGGGAATACAAGCATCGCAAAAATGAGATCGACAGGAAGTGCAAAATGGCTAAGCAGGGATGGCTAGAGGACAAATGTAAGGATGTAGAGGCTTATCTCACTAGGGGTAAGATAGATACTGCCTACGGGAAAATTAAAGAGACTTTTGGAGAGTAGAGAACCACTTGTATGAATATCAAAAGCTCAGATGGAAACCCAGTTCTAAGCAAAGAAGGGAAAGCAGAAAGGTGGAAGGAGTATATAGAGGGTCTATACAAGGGCGATGTACTTGAGGACAATATTATGGGACCGAGCGAGGTGGCGCAGTGGTTAGACACTGGACTCGCATTCGGGAGGACGACGGTTCAATCCCGCGTCCGGCCATCCTGATTTAGGTTTTCCGTGATTTCCCTAAATCACTCCAGGCAAATGCTGGGATGGTTCCTCTGAAAGGGCACGGCCGACTTCCTTCCCCATCCTTCCCTAATCCGATGAGACCGATGACCACGCTGTCTGGTCTCTTTCCCCAAAACAACCAACCAGCCAATATTATGGAAATGGAAGAGGATGTAGATAAAGACGAAATGGGAGATAAGATACTGCGTGAAGAGTTTGACAGAGCACTAAAGGACCTGAGTCGAAACAAGGCCCCGGGAGTAGACAATATTCCATTAGAACTACTGACAGCATTGGGAGAGCCAGTCATGACAAAACTCTACCATTTGGTGAGCAAGATGTATGAGACAGGTGAAATACCCTCAGACTTCAAGAAGAATATAATAATTCGAATCCAAAAGAAAGCAGGTGTTGACAGATGTGAAAATTACCGAACTATCAGTTTAATAAGTCACAGCTGCAAAATACTAACGCGAATTCTTTACAGACGAATGGAAAAACTGGTAGAAGCGGACCTCGGGGAAGATCAGTTTGGATTCCGTAGAAATGTTGGAACACGTGAGGCAATACTAACCTTACGACTTATCTTAGAAGAAAGATTAAGAAAAGGCAAAACTACGTTTCTAGCATTTGTAGACTTAGAGAAAGGTTTTGACAATGTTAACTGGAATACTCTCTTTCAAACTCTTGAAGGTGGCAGGGGTAAAATACAGGGAGCGAAAGGCTATTTACAATTTGTACAGAAACCAGATGGCAGTTATAAGAGTCGAGAGGCATCAAAGGGAAGCAGTGGTTGGGAAGGGAGTGAGACAGGGTTGTAGCCTCTCCCCGATGTTATTCAATCTGTATATTGAGCAAGCAGTAACGGAAACAAAAGAAAAATTCGGAGTAGGTATTAAAATTCATGGAGAAGAAATAAAAACTTTGAGGTTCGCCGATGACATTGTAATTATGGCAGAGACAGCAAAGGACTTGGAAGAGCAGTTGAACGGAATGGACAGTGTCTTGAAAGGAGGATATAAGATGAACATCAACAAAAGCTAAACGAGGATAATGGAATGTAGTCAAATTAAATCGGGGGATACTGAGGGAATTAGATTAGGAAATGAGACACTTAAAGTAGTAAAGGAGTTTTGCTATTTAGGGAGTAAAATAACTGATGATGGTCGAAGTGGAGAGGATATAAAATGTAGACTGGCAATGGCAAGGAAATCATTTCTGAAGAAGAGAAATTTGTTAACATCTAGTATACATTTAAGTGTTAGGAAGTCGTTTCTGAAAATATTTGTATGGAGTGTAGCCATGTATGGAAGTGAAACATGGACGATAACTAGTTTGGACAAGAAGAGAATAGAAGCTTTCGAAATGTGGTGCTACAGAAGAATGCTGAAGCTTAGATGGGTAGGTCACGTAACTAATGAGGAGGTATTAAATAGAATTGGGGAGAAGAGGAGTTTGTGGCACAACTTGACAAAAAGAAGGGACCGGTTGGTAGGACATGTTTTGAGGCATCAAGGGATCACAAATTTAGCATTAGAGGGCAGCGTGGAGGGTAAAATTCGTAGAGGGAGACCAAGAGATGAGTACACTACGCAGACTCAGAAGGATGTAGGTTGCAGTAAGTACTGGGAGATGAAGAAGCTTGCACAGGATAGAGTAGCATGGAGAGCTGCATCAAACCAGTCTCAGGACTGAAGACCACAACAACAACAACATGATTCTGCTTTTCTACGTTTTGTATAGCACACAGACTTACACCGCTGTACACTGGAAACAACTGTTAAAACGTAAACCTTTTTGAAAAGAGCACTCTTGTGCAGACTTTTTCAGGTAAGTCTTCATTATAGATAACTGTATCATCTGGAAAATGTCTGAAGTAATTACAAATATCGTCTGAGAAGTCGTTAATAAAGAGTTAAAAACTGCGTCCAGTGAAATCTGTGCCCAGTAATCCTGGAAACTACTTGCTCACTGCGTTACGCCTACCTTCTCCCTGATAGCCGTCGGAAATCGGAAACACTGCGTATGCCCGCCGTGAGGTGGTGAGCCACCTTGTCCAAGCCCCTTCAACGTCACCATACAAATGACCAGCAACGTAAACATTCTGCTTCCGGAAGAAAAAACAGCACCAATGTTCGACGTAACCTTCTTCGATTCATCTTCTTACATACGCATATCGCACTGGTTCTAAGTGTTTTCTGCACTTTTATGATGCACACTCTGTCTATATGAATAACGGACATTATCTGTCATGTTAAAAATTTTGTTTCTTTGTTATTATGTAAGCTAGTTTATGAGGCATACTATGTCCTGAAGTGTATTTTACTTAATATACACTTTCATAATGCTCATATATTTTCCCACTTGCAAATAATTATAATGATAAACATATAAGGAAAATAGCCTAGCATGAGGCTTTTATTATTTTTTTATATTGCAACCAGTTTCGGTGACTCAGTATAACATCTTCAAACCACTATACATATATACTAATGATAGCATCATCAACGTATCAATAATACAAATAAAAAGACAGATTAAAATAGAATATGAATAAAAGAAATACGATATGACTGAAGTGACGGTAATCATTTGATAGAAAGCTGTAGATACATCCACTGTCACATACCTAAAATAGAATTATGTATAGTATACCATAACGAATTTTCACTCTTTACGTTGTACAAATGTACTGTTTATTAATAAAATCATTAATTAAATATTCCATGATAACAAATTTAGTCAGTTAGATGATACACTAAACAGCAAAGTTCTGAAATAACCTACCAACTTACAAAAAAATCTGTAGAAAATGATAGATGTATGAAAGCAAAAAATGGTTCAAATGGCTCTGAGCACTATGAGACTTAACTTCTGAGGTCATCAGTCCCCTAGAACTTAGAACTACTTAAACCTAACTAACCTAAGGACATCACACACATCCATGCCCGAGGCAGGATTCGAACCTGCAACCGTAGCAGTCGCGCAGTGCCGGACTAAAGCGCCTAGAACCGCTCGGCCACCGCGGCCGGCTGTATGAAAGCAATTATAACAACATCAGAAATAAGTAAACGAAAGAAACATGCATCTATGTGCAAGCAGTGTTTGCAGAACGATAGCATCAACAATATCTAATTGTCAGTATAGTCAAAACTATCAAAATTACAGTATAAATATATTTATATGTCACGTCGAAGCTATAAAATGCTAAGGTGAAAAAGGTATGTGGGCATATTTATGTCATATGCATAAAATGACCTCTCAAGAACGTGTCAAAAGACCAAACGTAGAAAACCACCTACGTCATATCATACACGGAATATACACAATCCAAGATAATGTTGAGAATGAAAAACATATACGCATGTATGTGCAAGAAGCCCTTGCAAAAGAACAGTATCAATAAAATCTATGTGTCAATATAGGAAAAGCTGTCGAAATGACAATATAAATTTATCTACATGTCATGTCAAAGTTATAAAATGCTGAGGAGCAAACTGTAAAGGGGCATACTTAAAATGAGTTTCAAAAACGTGTCAAAAGACCAAAAGAAGAAAACTACCTGCGTCATAACACATACTGAACACAGGGCGGGGCAAAAAAAGTGGCCCGGACGAGTGAATACGATTGAAGGTGAATATATGTGTATAATCACCCACGTGAGGCGCACAGCAAGTGTACGTCCGCCATGTGAATCACACCGGTTCAGAGCATAGTGCGGGCTGATCTGTGTGGGTGGAGCAGTGCAAAAGGGACGCTGTTACTCACACAGGAGCAGCGGGGGTTCGTTATGGAAAGTTTTGTGACAACGAAGTCGTGGAAACGGTCAAGTCTGTGTTGTTTGCTGAAAAGTTGAAGAGTGTTGAAGTACCATCAAAGAGTGCCATGCTACGCTTAGTCCGAAAATTGTTCGAGGCACGATCTGTTTTGAACAACTTAAGAAACATACCGTCCAGGACCCAGACGTGCCAAGAGATGAATGGTGGTCAGTTTCAACACCTGCTATAATCAGTTTAGAACTGTATTTCCTTTCCTCTGCTGTGTTTCGTTGTACTCTGGGACTTTGTTTTCTAGGCTTCCTTTACTTGCCCCACCCTGCATATGAAGAACCTTCGCAAGATACTTTTCGGGGACGACAACCTCATGTGTGAATGTACCTATATATTATGTACTACTGTAAAACAAATCTCAAACGAGAACTAATATCTAACTCGTTTGATATTTGTGTTAGAGCAGTACGTTATATACACTCCTGGAAATGGAAAAAAGAACACATTGACACCGGTGTGTCAGACCCACCATACTTGCTCCGGACACTGCGAGAGGGCTGTACAAGCAATGATCACACGCACGGCACAGCGGACACACCAGGAACCGCGGTGTTGGCCGTCGAATGGCGCTAGCTGCGCAGCATTTGTGCACCGCCGCCGTCAGTGTCAGCCAGTTTGCCGTGGCATACGGAGCTCCTTCGCAGTCTTTAACACTGGTAGCATGCCGCGACAGCGTGGACGTGAACCGTATGTGCAGTTGACGGACTTTGAGCGAGGGCGTATAGTGGGCATGCGGGAGGCCGGGTGGACGTACCGCCGAATTGCTCAACACGTGGGGCGTGAGGTCTCCACAGTACATCGATGTTGTCGCCAGTGGTCGGCGGAAGGTGCACGTGCCCGTCGACCTGGGACCGGACCGCAGCGACCCACGGATGCACGCCAAGACCGTAGGATCCTACGCAGTGCCGTAGGGGACCGCACCGCCACTTCCCAGCAAATTAGGGACACTGTTGCTCCTGGGGTATCGGCGAGGACCATTCGCAACCGTCTCCATGAAGCTGGGCTACGGTCTCGCACACCGTTAGGCCGTCTTCCGCTCACGCCCCAACATCGTGCAGCCCGCCTCCAGTGGTGTCGCGACAGGCGTGAATGGAGGGACGAATGGAGACGTGTCGTCTTCAGCGATGAGAGTCGCTTCTGCCTTGGTGCCAATGATGGTCGTATGCGTGTTTGGCGCCGTGCAGGTGAGCGCCACAATCAGGACTGCATACGACCGAGGCACACAGGGCCAACACCCGGCATCATGGTGTGGGGAGCGATCTCCTACACTGGCCGTACACCACTGGTGATCGTCGAGGGGACACTGAATAGTGCACGGTACATCCAAACCGTCATAGAACCCATCGTTCTACCATTCCTAGACCGGCAAGGGAACTTGCTGTTCCAACAGGACAATGCACGTCCGCATGTATCCCGTGCCACCCAACGTGCTCTAGAAGGTTTAAGTCAACTACCCTGGCCAGCAAGATCTCCGGATCTGTCCCCCATTGAGCATGTTTGGGACTGGATGAAGCGTCGTCTCACGCGGTCTGCACGTCCAGCACGAACGCTGGTCCAACTGAGGCGCCAGGTGGAAATGGCATGGCAAGCCGTTCCACAGGACTACATCCAGCATCTCTACGATCGTCTCTGTGGGAGAATAGCAGCCTGCATTGTTGCGAAAGGTGGATATACACTGTACTAGTGCCGACATTGTGCATGCTCTGTTGCCTGTGTCTATGTGCCTGTGGTTCTGTCAGTGTGATCATGTGATGTATCTGACCCCAGGAATGTGTCAATAAAGTTTCCCCTTCCTGGGACAATGAATTCACGGTGTTCTTATTTCAATTTCCAGGAGTGTAGTATTGTCCTTGATCCTTATTCGGTTCTAATCTGTCTTTGCATTTACATGGTTGGTAATCTGACGATGCTATCATGACTTTTTATGCTTTTTTTCTTTTATTGAGTTTCGATTCCCCCCCCCCCCCCCCCAAAGGGGTCGGGCTGGCAGCAGCTTAGTACGCCGCTCTTTAGCCTACAGAATTTTTAAAACATAAGAAGAAGAAAATAAACAATAGAAGCAGGCGATAAAAACGGTGACTTAAATTGTAAAATGGCAGAAAATGGTGGAAGTTAAAACATTGGCGATCCTAATAAAATACACAGGAAGCAGACAGGTAAAATAGTAGACAGACAATTAAAAAGAACACGGCGACAGTCTGTTTTCTGTTCGCAAGAGATATAAAAATGACAGTATGATTTCCGTTCGAATCACTTCGGAAAAGAGGCACAACACTTAACACTCGCTTGAAACACTGCACTAAAAAGTTGACGCGAAGATGACACATCAGAGCCAAGGGCAGATGGGGCCGACCGGTACAGATGAGGGGAAAAACAGGATGGGAGGGGGGATAGGGAGCCCAGGAAAAGGACAGAGGAAGGGAGGGGCAGGTGAGGATCAGAGTTGATAGGAGGAATAAATGGAGGGAGAGAGGGCATCATCTGGGAGGGGGAGTTGATGGAAGCCACCTTGGGAAAGGAGATGAAGAGTGTAGAGGTGGAGGGTAGGGAGGACACAACGGTGAAGGCGCGGCAGAGGGTGGGGGTTTGAGAGGAGAGGAGCAACCAGCGTATGAGGGGGATCAAGGCGGCAGGAGGTGTAGAGGACGTGGATATGTACGAGGAATAGGAGCAGATGGAGGAAAGGAATGAGGTCGTAGAGGATCCGCATGGGGGATGGGAGGCGTATACGGAAGGCGAGGCGGAGTGCATGGTGTTCGAGGATCTGGAGGGACTTACAGAATTGGGGAGGGGGGGGCGGGGGGGCGGATATGCAGGTGGGACTGGTATAACAGAGGATGGGACGGATCAAGGATTTGTGAGTGTGGAGGATGGTAGAGGGGTTCAACCCCCAGTGTTTAACGATGCAGGCCTGAACATGGTGTACTGTATCGCCGAAAATGGTTGCAGTAGAATAAAATAACATTAAAACGCGGCTGCAAGTGTTTTATTTTATTACATAAGTGAACGGCCAAAGTCGCGCAAAAGTTTAACAAGGAAACGTGTAGGCGTGAATGCGGCATATTCAGTGACCAGTAGGAAAATACACTCCTGGAAATTGAAATAAGAACACCGTGAATTCATTGTCCCAGGAAGGGGAAACTTTATTGACACATTCCTGGGGTCAGATACATCACATGATCACACTGACAGAACCACAGGCACATAGACACAGGCAACAGAGCATGCACAACGTCGGCACTAGTACAGTGTATATCCACCTTTCGCAGCAATGCAGGCTGCTATTCTCCCATGGAGACGATCGTAGAGATGCTGGATGTAGTCCTGTGGAACGGCTTGCCATGCCATTTCCACCTGGCGCCTCAGCTGAACCAGCGTTCATGCTGGACGTGCAGACCGCGTGAGACGACGCTTCATCCAGTCCCAAACATGCTCAATGGGGGACAGATCAGGAGATCTTGCAGGCCAGGGTAGTTGACTTACACCTTCTAGAGCACGTTGGGTGGCACGGGATACATGCGGACGTGCATTGTCCTGTTGGAACAGCAAGTTCCCTTGCCGGTCTAGGAATGGTAGAACGATGGGTTCGATGACGGTTTGGATGTACCGTGCACTATTCAGTGTCCCCTCGACGATCACCAGTGGCGTACGGCCAGTGTAGAAGATCGCTCCCCACACCATGATGCCGGGTGTTGGCCCTGTGTGCCTCGGTCGTATGCAGTCCTGATTGTGGCGCTCACCTGCACGGCGCCAAACACGCATACGACCATCATTGGCACCAAGGCAGAAGCGACTCTCATCGCTGAAGACGACACGTCTCCATTCGTCCCTCCATTCACGCCTGTCGCGACACCACTGGAGGCGGGCTGCACGATGTTGGGGCGTGAGCGGAAGACGGCCTAACGGTGTGCGGGACCGTAGCCCAGCTTCATGGAGACGGTTGCGAATGGTCCTCGCCGATACCCCAGGAGCAACAGTGTCCCTAATTTGCTGGGAAGTGGCGGTGCGGTCCCCTACGGCACTGCGTAGGATCCTACGGTCTTGGCGTGCATCCGTGCGTCGCTGCGGTCCGGTCCCAGGTCGACGGGCACGTGCACCTTCCGCCGACCACTGGCGACAACATCGATGTACTGTGGAGACCTCACGCCCCACGTGTTGAGCAATTCGGCGGTACGTCCACACGGCCTCCCGCATGCCCACTATACGCCCTCGCTCAAAGTCCGTCAACTGCACATACGGTTCACGTCCACGCTGTCGCGGCATGCTACCAGTGTTAAAGACTGCGATGGAGCTCCGTATGCCACGGCAAACTGGCTGATACTGACGGAGGCGGTGCACAAATGCTGCACAGCTAGCGCCATTCGACGACCAACATCGCGGTTCCTGGTGTGTCCGCTGTGCCGTGCGTGTGATCATTGCTTGTACAGCCCTCTCGCAGTGTCCGGAGCAAGTATGGTGGGTCTGACACACCGGTGTCAATGTGTTCTTTTTTCCATTTCCAGGAGTGTATTTCCTTCCCTGTAGCGGGAGGGGCCGCTACGCCACCTGTCGGACGATGAATCAAAAAGATCGGCGCAGGCGCAAAGGTTGTCAGTCACACTGGGCGCTTCCGTCGCTCCCCAGCGCTCTCTATTGGCAGCCACACGCCAATGTATACGTGCCTGTGCTGGGGTGGCGTGAGTTAATCCTCGCTGTCGTAATCCGAATATTTATGTCGCCACAGAGAAGTCATCCGTTGCATGATAAGTGGTTACTTTTTGTGGTCGCTGTGATTGTAACATGGTCCGCGCTGGATCCCATGCTGTGCTAAGCTGGTATCCTGTCTCTGTTGCAGCTCGGAGGGAAAGCTGTCTGAATTTGACATGGCTCGTGCTCTGTACACCAATGTCTAAAACCGTGCTGGTGCGCCTACCTCATTCCCAGAACGTGGACCGTGAGTGCATCTGGGTGGAGATTTAATCGAAGAGTTCATGTTCCAAATAAATTTATATAAACCACGACAATATTCCGTGTAGAAGTCAATGATTGCTCGTAACAGTACCTTTGCAATTGTAACGGACCCCATTGAACCAGTGTTCAATGGAACGTTTCCAAAAAAATGGTTCAAATGGCTCTGAGCACTATGCGACTTAACTTCTGAGGTCATTAGTCACCTAGAACTTAGAACTAATTAAACCTAACTAACCTAAGGACATCACACACATCCATGCCCGAGGCAGGATTCGAACCTGCGACCGTAGCGGTCACGCGGTTCCAGACTGAAGAGCCTAGAACCGCACGGCCACAACGGCCGGCGGAACGTTTTCGCCCAAATCAGTTTTAACTGTTAGTTTTGATACACCAGGTCACAGACATCCACTCAAAATTTTCAGGCGTTACTGGAGAAAGGAACACCCTAGAAAATTTTGTAGTTTAACAGAGACACGCGTGACCATAGTATTTCTGTAACTAAAGTGTTTCCGATGGTGCAGTTTCTAACTCCAGTTGCTAAGGATGTGGATTCTGTTTTGAAGTATCGCCACCGTGTGTCCAGTGTGTCACAGTTGAATTTCTGTCCGGAGCAGCGAGTAGGCTATAGGAATACCTAGCTGAAGCCGTAACAAACCCTTTTGTTACTGACATCTTCAGTAACCAGATATTTCTCGCTACTCTACGAGCTGACCCTTTCCAAATGGCTGTCTGACGATTGACATTGCCACTCATATCTTACAACACCACAGTGACTATCTTCGTAGTCCACACACAGAAAACCCTGAGAATCCCTTTGAAGCCGCGCGGTGTGGCCGCGCGGTTAGAGGCGCCATGTCACGGATTGCGCGGCCCCTCCCTCCGGAGGTTCGAGTCCTCCCTCGGGCATGCGTATGTGTGTTATTCTTACTGTTAGTATAAGTTATTTTAAAAAGTTAGTAAGTCTACGGACCGCTGACCTCACCAGTTTGGTCCCTTGGGAATTCACACACATGTCAACGTTTGAATCCTGTTGAAAATCGTATTTTCTCCAATGAATGCGACTCATTAAACATGAAAACGCAGTTCCTCAATGTGGAAATAGTAAACTATGCACAGGTTTAAATGTACAAAGATCAAGCATTTCCTCTTGACAGTCTGCTCGTTGAAGACGAGGAAAACGCGTGTTGTAATCCGTCGCTGCTGAAGCAACTTCGCAGAGTTACATCACTTCTTAAAGTCCCACAAAAGGCTCCATGTCCGCCGTTTTCTCGGAAGTCGATGCAAAGATTATGAATCCATTCACAGTGACGGTATCCCTCTGCTGTGTGAGAAAATCTTACATAGAAAATACATAAGTTCTGGCGTCTTCAAAGCCGTGTCCCTGTAAATCCGATTTCAGACGATCCGTGATAACGTTCGCGGACGAGGAGCTGGTTGATTTTGAGGCGTCACAAAGTTTATTTCCGATTTTCACACAATTCCAAGGGTGAAAGTCAGATTTTTGTTTCGTGGAGAGAAAATATGGCTAATAAGATGCAAGGTCACGTACAATTTCACAAGCAGAACTTGCGAGGCACGACATTAGATTACGTTGTTTCCAGTTGAAGCTCATATTTATTTGGTTGTATAACTTACGTCCTATGGAAATATATTGGTTGAAACCAACAGCACAGTAAGGATCACTCGAAAACTTGTTGTTCTTGGTACTGTTTGTAATAATTAACTGCCACTTAATTAAAAATTGTTCGTTAAAGTCTTCATGGTGTAGTAACTTCGAAGACTAACATATATATGACAGAAGTACGCTGCAGTGTACGATCTGACTAAAATTACGTGATAGCTGACTTCCGTCACTTGCCACTACAGTGTTGCCACATCATCTGCCGTCTGCCGCTCGGTTGCAGGTGACACCAAACACGGCGGATCACTTCACATATGCCGTTAATGTGTAACGTGGAGCAATGTTGGAAGTGGCTGCCGTGAGGAATGTCGAAAATGCGAGATGCTCTGTCGACAGCTAAGTGACCAATGACCAAACTGCGACAGACGAATCGTTCTGTAGTCTTGAATTTAAACTCATGTCCTAAGCTAACCACAAACTCATCATTTGCAATTTATGCGAGAAAATGGCGATCAGCAATCTGCGGCAGAACCAAAATTGATCAAAGCTAACCTGTACTAGTACAGTCAAGACAGAAAAGATTCTGTTTCAGCGCTAAAAGCAAACTGTAATTTCTCGCTGTCATTGGTCACCCTCAAACTGGCTACACTCGAACACCAAATCGGGAGCCATCGGTGACACATACACAGTTACAGACATACAGAAAACAGAGCAACCGTGCTGCAACTGTAGAATATGTTGTTCGGGGTGGCTGGATGCATTCGAGTACAATGTTGTGCCGAAGTATCCAGTAATGTTTCTTTAGCGCTGCATATGAAACGTCCGTATTTCATTAGCATCGTTATGTGTGTGTGCGTGTGTGTGTGTGTGTGTGTGTGTGTGTCTGCGCGTGTGCGTGTGCAGATTCATCTTCAAATCCTGTTCCGGACGTGGTGTATTGTGGATCCGCATCTCAACATCGCTCCCCATATAACGCTCGGCGAAAACACAGGCGCTTTCGAGTTACCACCAGCTTCACGGCAAACTGTCACATCAGTTGGTTAGTTCACTTCCGTTTCTTGTCCGTCTTTCGCTTGTGATGTATTTGTGCCCCGAGTCATAAGTCTCGCACTTCCGTTTCGTACTTCGTCACACATAATAACTCGAAAAACAATTCTCTGTCTCTGTCTCTCTCTCTCTCTCTCTCTCTCTCTCTCTCACACACACACACACACACACACACACACACACACACATTCAGGCAATGTCGTGCGAAGGTTATCTAACGTAAGCCGATGGCTGCGCTTACGACAACTTTTTATGTGGCGCTGAATCAACATTCAGGGATATGGCAGGAACGGTGATTCGAAGCAAAAAAGTCCAATAAATATGGGCTCTAGAATGCATATTAAGGGCTATGATCACTTTTTCATTTTCCATATTGTGGTACAACTATCTTCTACGGTAAGATATTTGCTTTCCATATTTTCGGAGGAGGCAGTATGGACAAAAACAAGAAAAAATTATCTGGTAAACATGGGCTCTGAAATGCGTACTTAACAGCTATGAGCACTTGTGCAGAACAAGAAATATGCTTTACATTAACGAAGATGAAAAATCTTAAAAATCTTAAAATATGCACTTGTTTACTGAACTTTTTTGTTTTATTTTGGTCCATACTACGCCCTCTCAAAATTTGGAAAGCGAAGAGCTTACAGTAGAAGAGATTTGTTTCACAGTATCAAAGATGAAGTTTTCATAGCTCTTAGAATATTCATTTTGGAGATAATGTGTATTAAACCTTTTAGCTTAGAATTATCGTTTCTGCCATATCCATGAATACTGGCCATTCCTCAAAATCAAAATGGTTCAAATGGCTCTGAGCACTATGGGACTTAACATCTATGGTCATCAGTCCCCTAGAACTTAGAACTACTTAAACCTAACTAACCTAAGGACAGCACACAACACCCAGTCATCACGAGACAGAGAAAGGCCATTCCTCCCGGGACACACTCTATAAGAGTGCTCTCTGGAGTGAATTATGCGGTTTTGTGAACATGTCAGGGAATATGGATCAACAAATTGCAATATTGTTCTCTACGCCACTGCCTGATTCATTTGCGATACAGTATTTTATTTATTGCTGCAAAAAGCTTTGTAGATTGTGGAAGAATTTTTCCTTTACAAATGCACTGACGGAAAAAAATCGTAACACAAAAAAATTAATGTACATTAATGAAATTTTGGGAATACATTCGTCTAAATAACATATTGCAGTGATAAACATTTCAAGATCGCAGGTTAATGTAAGCACGAGATAGACCATTGCAAATGTGAATTGCTGGTGCGTTAATAATCAGTGTAACCTCCAGAATGCTGAAAGCAAGCATGCAAACGTACGTGCTTTGCGTTGCACAGGTGCCGGATGTCAGTTTGTCTGTTGCATTTCGCTAGCTCTTTGAGAGTCAGGTAAGCGCCATAAAAATGAACAATAATTTACATATTTCAAATCTGATCCCCTCGTAACAGTTTGATTTTATTATTGTGATATGTTTTCTACAGTAAGTTTGTAAAATTTCACGTTAACAACAACGAAAATTAGCATTAGATGTGTTCACAGCGGCTAACCAACACTCCACTACAGGATACAAGTTCGATGATTGCTGGTCCAACTCTGGTATAACTTTCTTTTAATTTTCGTAGTACCTCTTGAAACAGTCCTTGCTTGCTCTCAGTCGGAAACGTACTTTGCACGCTGAACAGGGGTACTTTGCGCATTGAACACACCCACACATTTCGGACCAGGGTTTTCCTTCAACTGCAAATTGCTTATCTTCTTTATCATGAGTGAATAGGCTGATGTTTACTACTTTCGTGGCAAGTTCTTTCATCTGCGTATGGCTTGTGTGCTTGTATTCAGAGGATGAAACAGCAACCACTGAGACAATTTTTGGAGCCAGCAAACTGTTTTGCACCTCTCAAGGAAAGTGAATGTCGGGTCACTGCCATCATTTTCATCACTGTCAACACTGTTGTCACTAGAAGGAATTCCATCAAATATTATTCATGAACTTCCTTACTCGGTTATTCGTTTTTGGCGAGACATACTAGAGGGAGAAAAAAGACGTTAGCGCCACTAATCACACAGAAAGCTGTCTGTGAAGTATAGAAAATTCTATTCGAATAAAAAGTAATATTAGACGTAGATTTATGCAAGCTCAACGCATAAATATAGATGACTACTACCGGTAATAGCCGTATGAGGAAGAGTTAAAGAGAGAAACGCACAACACTACGACGAACAACACCAACAATGCATGAAATATCAGCTCGTCAGCAACAGAAGTACTGCACTGTGATTCTCATGCCATCTAGTGAAATTTAGGTCAACAGTTAGTTGTTTGGTTGAGAGTACTTCCGCCCCTTCGTGGTAAACTGAGAAAAATATGGGGTTATGCACAGTGACCACTGTCCTTTCAAAGCGTCTACATATGTGGTAGGTTACAGTGATACCCGCCCTTTAAAGAGTTAATACTGTTTGTGGATGACGCTAGAGTTGTCTTCTGATGATGTCCCCTATGTGCTCGATTGGAGATAGATCTTGTGATGGAGCAGGCCAAGGCAATATGACGACACGTAGTAGAGTATGTAGGGTCACAATAGCGGTACGTGGGCAAGCGGTATCCTCTTGGAAAACGCCCCTTGGAATACTGTTGATGAATGGCACCACAACGGACTCACCAGCTTGAAGTTCAAATTCGCAGTCAGCATGCGTGGGATCACCAAGAGAGTTCTCCCGCTGTCATATGAAATGACACCCTCGACCATAACACCAGTTGCAGGTACAGTGTATCTAGCACTCAAAGAATTGGTGGTCCTCAGTTGACCTCCTCCTAATCAACACACGGCCATCACTGGCACAGAGGCAGAACCAGCTTTAATCAGAAATCACAACAGACCTCCACCCCGCCCTCCAGTGAACTCTCGCTTGACCCCACTGAAGTCGCGAATTACGGTGGTTTGGAGTCACTGGAATGCACATTTCGGGGCGTCTGACTCGGAGCTATCCTTAGAGTAACCGATTTTTGACAGCTTGTTGTGTGACTGTGGTGCCTAATTGCTGCTCCAGATTCAGTACGATGTGTTTATGTGGATTATTCTTATTAATACAGGCTTTCTTAGTAGAACCTCCGGGATTTCGAAAGACGATTGATTGAAAACATCAGGACGTATAGAAAGTAGACACGTGTCTGTGGATACATCTACCCAACCTTTAAACTCAGATTAGAGGTGCTCAATATGGGCACCATTCATGGCACAGGAAATGTCAGTATACGCTTGCAGTTCATTGACATGACAGACATAAATTTCCCAGGAAGGTGGAACAGTAGCCCGTTTTGGAAATCTGTTCATTGGGTTGCATATCTGTAGGTGCTAACTAATTCGATGTGATAATATGGAATGGATAATATGTCTACACGTTCCGTCACGCTCGCCTCCTAGTGCAGCTACGCCATGCTGCACATCGGGTATTTTGCCCTAAAGGCTGGCCAAAAGTCCACTTTTCAAATCGAGTAATTTCCGGAACGCCTAACTTCCTGCGATAGTCGGTCAGATGGCGCATAGCTGAGGCAGTGTGTTATTTGCTTATTGTGCACTGATACGCGGTAGAGCTAGTGTATATTTACGTCTGGCCAGCAGCGCATCTGAAGCTTCTTTACGGGCTCGAAATCACTCTACGTTTGTGAATGTGTTAAATTGTGTTTTCACTTGACCGACGGGAGGCCTTAGCCACACGACATTTCATTTCATTTCATTTCACTTGAAGTGTAGTGAAAAGCAATATGGATTTCGAAGATCCGAGTATGTACCGCTATTTATAATTCTTTTAATTCATATTTTTTACTACTTTTAATAGTAATCTTTTTTGGTTATAGTTCAGGGTGTTTTCTTGCATATTTGTTAAAACTGTGTGATGTGGAAATCATTGCCCTACTGAAAATGTAGAAAAATAGCCGCTGGATACCGCATTTTGAGTTTGCGCGGTTCCTTTACGTTAATGAGTTGCCAGGTATAAAGAACGTCATCTATGAAATGAGTTCTGGATGTATAAAGCGCTTAGAAGGTCAAGCTTATGACAAGAAAAGGCCTCTAGGACCTTACGAGAAGATGTTGTGAAAAAAAGTTTGTAAAAAGATTGGACTTTGTGAAAAATTATATATTATCAGACATTACCTACCCTGATGAAAAAAAGAAAGGTTTATAATATGTACTGTCTTATTTAAAGTCACAATTAAAGAAACGATTGCTTGCTTCATACAAATTTGGAACTCCCTTCTTAGAAAATAGCCATAGCTGGTTGCAAAGTACCATTAAAATTCCATTTTGCAAGCCTCACGTTAGAAGGCCATCAAAGTTGTTCGTAGAGTTAAGTGAACGCCGCAAAACGCGTAGGTCACAGCTATTAAGAAACAATTTTGAAGGAACGGAATAAACGTATGCCAGTCAAGTGAGGCTCCGAGAATCTGGAAATGTTGAGTTCCAAAGTGGTTGAGGATATTACTTCACCCCTACACAAGAAGCTAAATACAGACAAGCATTACATCGGAGTCGCAGAGACTTATAAGCAAAAGAACAACTTTCACATATCGAAGCATTGTAAATCTTTGTGGAAGCCTGGTTGACAAGGAAACAATAGAAATAATTCGAAAAACTGATAAAAAGGTCTGTCCCTGTTACAGTACCATTCAAGAGACTAAAAACCAATGCTACCTGTGACTTGAATTCATCAAGTGATTACCACATGAGCGGATATTTAACTTCTAACCTTCCTTAATCACACATGTAAGCGATTGATATCATGTGTGAAAGAGGTTTTAATGAACTTCCAAATGATGACATTAGCGCGCTGGAAGTTATCTATAGATCGATTTAAGACGATTCACAACAAATTCAGTTTAAACTAAAATTTGAAAAAAAAGAAACATGATTCCGAAACGAACATACACTACTGGCCATTAAAATTGCTACACCAAGAAGAAATGCAGATGATAAACAGGTATTCATTGGACAAATATATTATACTAGAACTGACATGTGATTACATTTTCACGCAATTTGGGTGCATAGATCCTGAGAAATCAGTACCCAGAACAACCACCTCTGGCCGTAATAACGGCCTTGATACGCCTGGGCATTGAGTCAGAGCTTGGATGGCGTGTACAGGTACAGCTGCCCGTGCAGCTTCAACACGATACCACAGTTCATCGAGAGTAATGCCTGGCGTATTGTGACGAGCCAGTTGCTCGGCCACCATTGACCAGACGTTTTTAATTGGTGAGAGATCTGGAGAATATGCTGGCCAGGGCAGCAGTCGAACATTTTCTGTATCCAGAAAGTCCCGCACAGTACCTGCAACATGCGGTCGTGCATTATCCTGCTGAAATGTAGGGTTTTGCAGGGATCGAATGAAGGGTAGAGCCACGGGTCGCAACACATCTGAAATGTAACGTCCACTGTTCAAAGTGCCGTCAATGCGAACAAAAGGTGACCGAGACATGTAACCAATGGCACCCCATACCATCACGCCAGGTGATATGCCAGTATGGCGATGACGAATACACGCATCCAATGTGCGTTCACAGCGATGTCGCCAAACACGGAAGTGACCATCATGATGCTGTAAACAGAACCTGCATTCATCCGAAAAAATGACGTTTTGCCATTCGCGCACCCAGACTCATCGTTGAGCACACCATCGCAGGCGCTCCTGTCCGTGATGCAGCGTCAAGCGTAACCGCAGCCATGGTCTCCGAGCTGATAGTCCATGCTGCTGCAAACGTCGTCGAACTGTTCGTGCAGACGGTTGTTGTCTTGCAAAGTCCCCATCTGTTGACTCAGGGATTGAGACGTGACTGCACGATCCGTTACAGCCATGTGGTTAAGATGCCTTTCATCTCGACTGCTAGTGATACGAGGCCGTTGGGATCCAGCACGGCGTTCCGTATTACCCTCTTGAACCCACCGATTCCATATTCTGCTAACAGTCATTGGATCTCGACCAACGCGAGCAGCAATGTCGCGATATGATGAACAGTAACCACGATAGGCTACACTGCGACCTTTATCAAAGTCGGAGACGTGATGGTACGCATTTCTCCCCCTTGCACGAGGCATCACAACAACGTTTCACCAGGCAATGAGAAATCAGTTGGAAACTTCCCTCATGTCAGCACGTGGTAGGTGTTGCCGCCGGCGCCAACCTTGCGTGAATCCTCTGAAAAGCTAATCATTTGCATATCACAGCATCTTCTTCCTGTCGGTTAAATTTCGCGTCTGTAGCACTCCATCTTCGTGGTGTAGCGATTTTAATGGCCAGTAGTGTATTTCAGTCTTTCTTAGAGCCGCTCCAACTTAATCAGTGGCACGAACAAAGACCTAATTGTTTAGAAAAATCCTACATCACCTCCTCGCTAGCCGGCCGGAGTGGCCGAGCGATTCTAGGCGCTACAGTCTGGAACCGCGCGACCGCTACGGTCGCAGGTTCGAATCCTGCCTCGGGCATGGATGTGTGTGATGTCCTTAGGTTAGTTAGGTTTCAGTAGTTCTAAGTTCTAGGGGACTGATGACCTCAGCAGTTAAATCCCATAGTGCTCAGAGCCATTTGAACCTCCTCGCTAGTGAAGCATGGGAGGCATCAACTCAATAATAAAAATACCATAATTTGGTTTTACTTCATGTTACAAATCCATTCTATAGTGCCTCACAGTAAAGAAAACACCAAAAACTAATTTTGGCCGACTTTTCGCATGAAATACCCCTATCTAAACTCGGAAATATACAGTACACCCTGAAGTGTGTCGCTTTTTTGTCTGTGCTGTATCTTTCGTGCAATTCTTCTCTCAAACCCGTTGCTAATTGTGAACAACGCTGTAGCGCATATTCCGTAAGCAGAGTGATTGATAGAAAGGTAGTAATATTATTTATGATGACATATTCAATTAAAGAAAAACTGTACTGAGGAGCTGTAATTAGAATTCCCAGTTCTTTGAACAGATTTCTGTAGGGAGTTCTTGAATATACAGTACAAATTATTCGGATTACACTCTTTTGGATTGGTAAACCTGTGGCTTGGCTTCATGAGATATCCCATTTCTTTGGAATGAATGTAAGCAAAGTTTGTCAGCCTTTTTAATTTTACGTCATCTGTGACAGTATTCTCGTGCTACTCCCAAGTGAATTGAATAATAAATCATATTTTCAGGAATCCAACTAATAATGTTGGCAGGCCTTAGGTGATGAATGTAGTGGACTACGGCGCAAGGACGTAGACAATGCCACATACGAAAATTTGCGTCGCACTGGGCAGCACAAAACAAGCGTTCGATTCCCCTTTCGGCAAGAATTTTCATATATCCCTAATCGATAGATTGTGTCTACCTAAAACAGCTGACGTCAAACAATACGCAGTCAGCAAATAAATTTCGAATTATTTCGTGCAGCTGTGGATCTTCAATATGGTCTGTTCTTTCAGACGTGCAAGTAAGTATTACAAGCATTGTCTCATTCTCCCTGTTGCGGGAAATCAGTTAATAATGTTGATGAGCATTAGGTGATGGACTTAATGGACTGTAGCATGAGGGTTTAGACAATGTGACATATGGAGGTTTGGATCAGTCTGGGAAACCTGTACCCAAGTGCTTAATGTGACCGCTCGGGATTAGTGAGAAATCTGGGTTCGAGTCCCGGTTCCGTACAAATTTTCATGTCGCTAATATGTGGTCCATCTATACCAAATGAAACGTCCCCTTAGAAAAATTTGTGAATGATTGTGCTGATAAACCTCTACGTTAATTGATTTTCAAACAGCTGAGCTGAACTGAACGTACTGAGACATTTCTCTCTTTACTTATTCTGATCAACACTAAACTGACACACAATATTTTTAGCGCAACGCAATCTGATTTTCAATAATCCCTACAAACGAATGGCCCTGACTAACAATAACCTATACCTTTCATGAATCACTTACCTCACAAAAATCTTCGTTACTCGAACTACTGCAATACAGCGAGCGCCCAGCGCCAATACTGCCAGCTAAATAAAAGATTCTAACGACTGAAGTCACTAACTACTGATAGGCATAGTTAGAAAATGAAAGATTTTGATAGAGAACAATCAATGTATTTACCTTAATAGTGTTCAAAAGTCACACACACACACACACACACACACACACACACACACACACACACACACAGAGTAAAGAAAACACCACAGTAAAGAAAACACCAAACACTAATTTTGGCCGACTTTTCGCATGAAATACCCCTATTAAACTCGGAAATATACAGTATACCCTGAAGTGTGTCGCTTTTCTGTCTGTGCTGTATCTTTCGTGCAATTCTTCTCTCAAACCCGTTGCTAATTGTGAACAACCCTGTAGCGCATATTCTATATATATATATATATATATATATATATATATATATATCAGTTCATGATATCTAGTATTACAAATTTACTCTTTCTGGCGGACACACGTCCAGATCGGCCGCTCTTAAAATTCTGGCATCTCTCTCCCCACATCCACCACAGCTGGCGGCTCACCTCCAACTGCGCAACGCTATGCGCCCCAACTGCTCAACACTACAATAGAGAATATTTCAACAATGCCAAGCAGCCAGAGACTGCATACAGCACAGTCAGTGATTTTCATACAGAGCGCTACGTGACGTTACCAACATAACGTAAACAGCCTACTTACACTAACACAGCTGATGTCAAAGAATTCGCTCTGAGTAAGTAAATTTTGAAACATTTTCAGGAATTTATCACTCAAACTCATCTATCATCATCTCCTCGTAGATCTATACATTTGTTGGTGGAAATATCTTAAATGTTTAGAACTTAATATATTGTTTTCTATTTTCAATTGGCAAGAAAACAAGGGAATTTCACAAATCGCTCCAACTAAAATTGTATTGATTCGCTTTTTATCATACTATTCGTATCATTTCCAAACAAAGGAGATTTACCGTCTAGTAATGTTACTGATGAAAGGTCATTAATAAGCTGCACACATGAAAAAGGTAGCTCCTAAGATGGAACCTTGTGGAACAGCACGTGTAACTATTTCCCATCAGGATAAGGACTAATAGATCACCAAGAACATGCAGTAATAGGCATGAGAGACTTCTCTGATGACGACTTTGGTGTGTTACAGGTACTATGATGCTACAGATGGCCCAGAAGATATGGTCGGAGTCCACCGTGAAACATCCCTGCTAACATTTCGTCAATGAACTATAGCTTTAGACACAAATGCGCCTGTAACCATACTACCCGCCCAGACTATCGCAGAGGTTTTTTCCCCACGGTGCTTGCCGTGCACTACTCCCAATCCTTCTACCATTGAAACCGCTAACCTTCAATCGTTTTCAGTCTCCTACCTCGTCGTTGGATCGATATCAGTGGGTGATCGCGCCCAGACGTACGGATATTAGTTAAACTCTTTGTGTATGTCACCACGTTAGTGCAGGCGTAAAACAAAAAAATAAAGAAATAAAAGGAATTCTTTCTACGTTAGATAGTCGAGATTCGGTTTGCGACGTGCCATTTACTATCAGCAGTGCGAGATATTGTGCAGATCTTACACAGGACACTTACAGTTTAATTTCCAAGCACACGTTATCACCACACTGGTATACAGATGTGGAAACTCTCTTATTACAACGCTGACATGTGGAGAATGCAGTATGCTGATTAGAAAAGTATGCAGAAGCATAAAAAGAGAAATGTTCTACCCGAGCTTATCGAAGAGCATTTGTTGTTCCTACAGATGTCTTCGGAAATATATTGTTTCAGTGCACGTGAAGCTAACTAAAAAATTTATATTTCATGACGAGCACAGTTTCAAACACTCAGATTTATCCCTTACATTCAACTTAATTGTAGTAAGTATAGATGAAGGCTATAGAAGTATGTATAAGGCGGAGAACCGAAAGCGACAACGATAGTGTATGACTGTTCATGGTCCTAATTCTAATGCCTGCGTGGGAATCGCGAGCTGTGCGACTGTGGGTAAGTGAATTAATAATCTGTGGTTAAAATGGCTCTAAGCACTGTGGGACTTAACATCTGAGGTCATCAGTCCCCTAGACTTAGAACTACTTAAACCTAACCAACGTAAAGACATCACACACTTCCATGCCCTAGGCAGGATTCAAAACTGCAACCGTAGCAGGCGCGCGGTTCTGGATTGAAGCGCCTAGAACCGCTCGGCCACAGCAGCCGGATAATAATCTGTGAGAAGAAATAGGTAAGTGTTGTGAAATATGGAAGTTTGGGTCGATCTAGGGAGCGTGCCCAGCTAGCGTGAGTGGTAAGGCGACCGGCCACGATATGCGGGTAATCCGGGTTTGAGTCCACGTCCGGCACAAAATTTCCCATGTCGCTTTTGGTGCTATTCCTATATCTATTACAGTTGGAGTTCCGAAATAAATATAAGTAAAACAGGGATATGAATAATCTACAATATTTAAAGAAAGAGAACAGGCGAAGAACGGAAAGAATGGTGTAGGGTGAATTTGGTAATAATCAGCATTGTTGACTTGTAAGTCAACCTAATCCATTCAAGACGTTTTACACTCTGCAGTATGTTAGGGAAAAAAAAAACGTTGTCGAAACCGTTCACGGCTTTTGTAACCGCTATAATCGTTTGTTTCTCCGGGTATGGCCTCTAAACCAACAGAACACTTCTCTCACTGGCGGCATTGACCGTAGTGGCTTTCAGTGGCTTGTATTACGCTTTCGAGTTGCGTCCTCCGGCAAATAATGTAGCCTGGAGTTAGAGCGAGTACGGAGGCATGGGTATCTCGATCAGAACGCGGCTGGTCTCCTTGTCATACCGAATTCGACCTAGCGATATCTCGCGCGTCGACCCATGCCACTACACCCATTCTACGCACGGCACTGCCAATCCGTGCGTGAACGCGCGCTCCATCGCGCATGATCCCTCCTACCCCTTTGTACTAAACAACAGTTGTCCGACAGATAACCGATGGTTACCATCACAGGCTCGCTGTCCCAATATTAGCGCTCGAGTTAAGTCAGTGCGTGGATCTTCATTGATAACCTCCCGTCATCTACAGACTTTTCAGTAACACTGACGTAAAAGTAAGAAAAATCTGATCTTCAAGGAATGGAAAATTACCGAAGGTAATCTATTACTCTGTAGTTCAATTTCTGTTGCATTACACATGAATGTATTCCAATAAATATCATTTCAAAGTACTAGAGAATTTGAAGGTAACTAGTCGTCCAGTTAAGAGAGGATATAGGCTGAGAGTTATGCAGCTGTAGTGACTATTGTCAGACAAAAAGCATTTGAGTACTAGGATACCGATATTTGGTACGACGGACAGCCCTAAATTCGTCTTTTCAAGACTATCTCCTTAGGGAAAGCACTGAAAGGAAAGTCGACAAAATTTATTCAAATTTTTTTGTGACATGCCTTTCCAGATAGAGCACTTAGGCATTCAGCAGTATCAACCAATAATAGTTATATATTGGTAGTCATATAACTCCTTTGGAACGATCTCGACTGGAGACGCACAGTGATTGCTTGCTTTTAAAATAATTTATTTATTGAGATCACACAAATTTCAAAAAGAAATTATCGGTTTCGGTTGTCATCCACAGATGTACATCTGCAAACATATTCCGAAAACTATCAAACGGTACATCGCAAGACTACGTCATTCCCGTTTCAGTTCCACTCCTTTGGAACGATCTCGACTGGAGACGCACAGTGATTGCTTGTTTTTAAAATAATTTATTTATTGAGATCACACAAATTTCAAAAAGAAATTATCGGTTTCGGTTGTCATCCACAGATGTACATCTGCAAACATATTCCGAAAACTATCAAACGGTACATCGCAAGACTACGTCATTTCCGTTTCAGTTCCACTCGCAAATAGAGTGAGGGAAAAACTACGCTCTATATGCCTCTGTACGGGCCCTGATTGCTCTTATCTTGTTCTTGCGGTCATTAAGCCAGATGTAAGTTAGTGGGGTAGCAGGGCGGTTCATCGTCTTCATCATCGTCTCTCTGCAAGGATTGGATGTTGTAATCCATTCGTCTCTTACGATGTCTACCTAGTTCTCTCTTCTAAGTCGCCCGATAATTCATTATTTTTTTGGGCAATCTGTTATTATATCAACGCGATCCTTCGATTTCATTCTATTTTCTTCTATGTTGCCATTAACTGAAAATATTTTTAAATTTTATTTTATTGTTTTGTTTCTTATTTAATCCATTTTATTACGCCTTCTTACATATATTACGAACTTAGTCCCTGTTGCTTGCATAAGCGAATGGTCTCTTTTTGTTACTGTCGATGATTTGTAACCATATGCGAGATTAGGTACAGCCATAACTTTATAGTATTTCATCTGTATTTCTTTTCTTGTTTTTCTTCCCGAAGTTTTTCCAATTATTCCACAGATATCTTGATATTTATTAGCCTTCCTCTGAATGTATTTGGCATAGTTAAAACTAATATCACATCCTAGATAATTGAAGTGGGATACTTGTTCTAAAATTTTCTCATTATTTATTATTTTCGATCTCACTGATTTCTTTCCTTTGAACGCCATTATCTTTGTCTTATTTGCAGATATAGTTAAGTCGTAATTTTATTGCATTTTGGCTCAATCTACATACTGATCTTTGTAAATTATCTTCTTTTCTAGTACAATTATCTGGGCATCAGCATATAGCAGAGTATTTAACGTCCCGGCGGGCTCAGGGATTTTCTCTGCCTCGTGATGACTGGGTGTTGTGTGATGTCCTTAGGTTAGTTAGGTTTAAGTAGTTCTAAGTTCTAGGGGACTGATGACCACAGATGTTAAGTCCCATAGTGCTCAGAGCCATTTGAACCATTTTTAGTATTTAACGGTACACTAGATCCTATTTTAATTCCTAAGGTATTTCATCTTTCCAGTTCAAAACTATTGTCGACAATATATAAATTAAATAAAGAGGTTGATAGACTGTATCCTTGTCGAACATCTTGATTTGTTAAAATTTCATCTGACATTTTCGAATATGAACTTACAACAATTCCTGTATTTACATATAGAGCGGTCCTGACCAAAAACGCTGACAGTATCGATCAGCACTTTTTTTCTGGCGTTATATTATAGCTGATGCAACTGTGCTTGTCATATTCAAAGTGATCCCCTCCCCTCCTTATCACACCTCCCCTCTCCTTCTTCACTTCACCACGTAGGAATCATTCGAGATCTGTACTCAATAGTGAAAAAATGGTCGTGAACCGCTACCAATAGCAATCAGAAACTACCTCCAAAATCCAGAAGAAGAATGAAAGTAAGTATTTCGCCACCAATTATTAATATTATTGTTACTGTTAATATATTAGTTTACTTTGGCTGGTTAAAACTAAAGTGCAGCTACTGACGGAGGTCCGGTGTGTGCTGTAATTATCGTATGGCAGCGAATCTTGGTAGATACTTAACGTGTTAATGCTGAACCGAATTACGTCCGAAAAAAATTAGTTCTAATTCTGGCACGAGGTGCAAACCTGGCGTCGTACTGCATTTCGTTGATGGCTCCAATTTCTCATATTGAACAACCTGTGTAAGCAGCAGTTAACAATAAAAATCACCATAATGCCTCAGTCACTTATTGGACTTTCTTTGCTCATGCCCTGGTCCTAATTTGTTAAATTTGGTAAAATTTCTGAACGTCTTTCTTACGCTCACAGCTCTAGATTTGCACCTGGTGCCCAAAACTGGAACAAATTTTTTCCAACATAAATCGGTTCCGAATTAACACATTAGAATATCTACCAAGTTTCGCTGCCATACAATAATTACAGCGCACATTGGACCTTTGTGAGTAGCCCAACTTTAAATATAGCCACCCATTAACTGCATTATTGTTTTTTAGTTCAAGAGTACAATGTCCCTCATCCAATAGTAGCTGAAATGCAACAGCCCGTTGACAGTCTTCCAGATTTATTGGACTTGCTGTCATTCGCCTACTGTGTACCGCTACCACAGCCGCAGTCGCCTGAGTTAGCCAAGCCTCAGTTAAATGCTGCTAGAACACCACTATCCGCCAATACATATAATTTGACTGCTAGTTGGTCCAAATGCATTAACATTGACTCAGCGTCTGAGAATGACTTTGAGATGCACTGGTTTTATAGTAGCAGAAAAGGTTAATCTAGTTGGGGCTAGAATGCGACATTCATGGTACAAATCTGACAACATATGCTGGATGAAGTAGTGTATAGAGGACAAGATGACAACAGAGTACGATCAGTCTCACAACACTACTTGGAATACACACACACACACACACACACACACACACACACACACACACAGGCTACATTATAATGACGAGTGAAAAATCCATGGTCCGACCAAGATTCGAGCCCATGACCTCACAGTTTGCAGGCACATGCTTTACCACTAGGCTACCATGCCTAACGTAAATATAGATTGTTCAGCTGTTTGTTTTGATGAGTGAGTTTGTGAGTATCTAAATAAATGACACAAATGGCCATATCTTTTGATTCTATTCACTTTGAACATTAAATTTGTAAGTAGGCTGTTTATGTTTTCTCTATGTAAGTAGGCTGTTTAGGTTTTTTTATTGGTAACGCCACCTCTGTATGAAAATCACTGGCTGTGCTGTGTGCAGTCTGTGGCTGCTTTGCATTGTTGTAATACTCGCCATTGTAGTGTTAGGCAGCTGGCTGTGAACAGCGCGTAGCGTTGCGCAGTTGGAGGTGAGCCGCCAGCAGTGGTGGATGTGGGGAGAGAGATCGCGGAGGTTTGTAATTTGTCATGAACTGATATATATATATATATATATTATGACTTGTGATGATATTAAGATAAATACATTGTTTGTTCTCTATTAATATCTTTCATTTGCTAACTATCCCTATTAGTAGTTAGTGCCTTCAGTAGTTTGAATCTTTTATTTAGCTGGCAGTAGTGGCGCTCGCTGTATTGCAGTAGCTTGAGTAATGAAGATTTTTGTGAGGTAAGTGATTTCTGGAAGGTATAGTTTAATGTTAGTCAGGGCCATTCTTTTGTAGGGAATTTTGAAAGTCAGATTGCGTTGCGCTAACAAAATATTGTGTGTCAGTTTAAGCACAGTCTAGTATAATTTGTTAATAAGGGGACGTTTCAAATTATTTACATCACCAAGGGAGCATAGACTTTAGTATCTGTCGTAAACTTCAACTTATTCTTCTACCTGTTTTGGTCTTAACAGCTGGACAGATTGACAGACAGATGGCAAAGAGAATCTATGGGTTCTGTTTTTACAGACTAATATACGATACCTTAATAACACAAAAAGTGTTTTTATTTCTCTAATCCCCATGCTATGATTCCAATGCACATAAACCATTGCTATTTATCAAGAGTCAGTGCTCATGAGCAAGTCGTCACTGCTAAGCAAAATTGCGACACACTCCCACATCCTGCACATCAAGTGACAGTACTACTGACTCTGTGCCATACAGCACTGTTGTCGTTATCTGCAAGGTGACAGATAAGCCTTGCCTGTGTGGCAAGAGGGAAGCAGTGTCACCCAACTGGCCCGAGGTTGGAACACTTGCACAGAGTGACATTTGCACGGAGTGGCACTTGCACAGAGCCCAGGACTCTTGCTAGGCCAACTGGCTTTTCACAGGGGCAGGTACACAAGGAGTCCAGCAATCAGCTGTTAGGCCGTGTCATACTTGAGCGCCACAAGCGAGCGACACCACGCGACAGTTTCAGGCGACAAAAACAATCGCATTTCTAGTTACGGAAGTGTCCTACGTGAGCGACATCTGTGTCGCTGTCTGTCTCCCGCTGCAACTGGCGACCTTAGAATTCAAACGTGTTTGAATCTTGTCGCCGCAGCTCGCACGACACAGAGCGACAGCCACGTATCTTCTTTGCAAAGCAGTGGAGCGGACGCGACAGCAGCTATGAATTTCTTAACATCCGATTTTAAGAAAATTATTCGGCTGAAAAAATTTGATTCTTCCGCAACCTATAGCTTGATATCCTTAAATGATAAAGGTCAGAATTTATTTTCGTTATTCGTCATAGTTAGTGTGCTGCACAAAATTGAGTACATGGCTGCACGAAATTTTTAAGAATTTGCAGAGGCAAAAATTACATTGTGTAGACTTTCCCTATAGTTCATTTAAGGCCATACATTATTGCACATGAAATGTAACCAATATATCTAAATTGTATTTAAAGTTGAGACCGGAATGATATCTCGTTTCATTCTTGAGACGGACGGGTCGCTCACGTCCTGCGCTTCGGGAATCAAGTTGTCGAAAAATCGTCATATCTCATAAAAGATTCAAGATATCGAAACGACGATTTTTGGAAATGACAGCACGCAGAAAGGACTATTTTATCATATGATTAACACTCGATACGTTTTTGTAAACGTGTAAGCAGAGCGAAAACAAGACTCCCTATAACTTACACCATGAGGTTTTGTCCAAATTTTCATAGGCAAACAAAGGGAGAGAAACAGGTAAACGGGGTATCAAAGTGACCAGCATGAGGTTTAGTTTGGCATGAAAATATTTAACTGTTTGAAAGTAATCAGGGTAATGAACGAAAACTTAATTAATAAGCTGAGGAAAAACTGAAATATTTCACGAAAAGCTGCGTTAAATGAAGTGTCAAAAATGTCATCTGTTCAAGACTTGGCTATTTTGCACATAAAAAGATACATTGGTGCCGTATTTATATGTCAAAAAGGCTTCCTTCGAATCAAGTACGTCAGGAAGGCAAATGTGGAGTCAATAAGATCATACTTTGTGAATGAAATTTGAAATTAAAAAATGGAAGAAATCACTCAAATATTTTATGTAATTATTTGTGTACAAGAAATAAGTAGATCAGAGAAACGTTCTATGTGCCTCTGAATGTGCTCGAAATCATGAACAGAAAATGAGGTGCACCAAACGTTTCCCTAATATTTTTTATTTCATACTTTTAGACAAATCATCGCACGAAGTGTTTGACTTTCTTTTCAAAAATTTTGTAAGCTTTACTTCTACAGACTATGTAGAGTAATTGAAACGCTTGACCTTAACACTGACTGCTGATGAATTATGTTCGCAACATGAAATATCTGTAAAATTTCATGGTTCATTGTAATTCATTAGGAATTAAATGTGTGTGATATACTGGGATAGGTGTAAAAATCAAGTTCTTTGGCAAGATCTTAAAAAATACTTAGCGATGCATTGTAAACAGTATACATAAAATTTAGTATACAGAATCATAATTGAGTCAGAAAAAATATAGGAATTGCTGGTAATCGAACTCTGGATGTTATCCTCGCACGTAATTACGAACTATACACACAACCAATACACTACAGCTACTATTGTCTACACATATCATTCTTTGTGCTTATCTTTGTATTTAGCGTAGTTAGTCATGTAATAGTCATTCCGCCTCATTTATTGGCTGTTAAAAGTTATTGAACATGTAAAAAGACATTTTTATTTAATTTATTGATGAGATAGTCGAATGCTCCTCTGCTTATTCACGTGTATTCGAAGAACTTGTCTGGTGATCTTATTAGTTGACGATACTTACGAAATTCTCCATGGAGATTCTTCCATTTGTATATTTAAAGCACAGCAATCCTTTTGCTTTGTTTTCTTAAGTAAACCTAATTCTGTAGCCTTACTCTCCAGCTACAGTATTCTACAGGTTAAGGACGTAGTTTTATAGAAACAGTTGGTAGGCTCTAAGCAGCCATCTTGTAGCGCAACATGATTGCTCGCACGCAGGACACCCAAGGCTGTCGCCCGATGTTGCTGCTTGTCGCTAGAGTGTCACGTATCCAGAAGTCACTCGTTGTCGTTCGCTTCTATTGCTCACGTAGGACACGGTCTTTGTGCGAGCCAGCTTGCACTCACAACGCAGCAGTGAGCAACTGTGTATCACTTCAGCGTGGCTCATTAACCCGTTTCATGGCAAATTTGTTTTAAAAACTGTTGTACTAGTGAGAACTGACCTGACAGATAAATTCAACATCTCTGCTAATATTTTGATGATCCAAAGAACAGGGGGACAGCTAAGTAAGAAACATGGTATTTCTTACGACTGTTACAACCCTATGATGACTGCTGTTTTAGGACGAAACTTAAATTTACAAACATATATCATCACCATAGTATTTAAACGTTAAAGATAAAAACAAAAAAACAATGAATCTTATTTATTTTATTTTTCACTAAAGGATCAATCTCTGGTACCATTTTTTGACAGATTCTAATTCGAAGCGAAGCTCTTAACTCTGCCAATGAGTTTCTGTCAGTGTGTTTCCTTCTCTTCGTTGTGTAAAAAAAGCAGTGCCTACATGTGACTCGAAACATCGACATAATCATAGCTGCAGACTTCTAACGCAGTGAAACAGAAGTCTGCGAGACTTTTGCTCTGAAACTTATCACCAAAACATCATCTGTAAGTGTATAAATTGTAGCTGCAGCCGAGTTTTCACACCGTCAGCATCAGTAGTGGGACTGACTACGTGTGTTCTATTCCACTCTGCATTGTTGCCAAATTTATTCGAGTTGGTGGCGATGACGTCATCCAAGATGGCGGTGTAGACTTGGCAACAGTGCATGACATCATCCAAGATGGCGAATTTTGGAGGGGAGAATAGGTCAGTTGTGCTACCTACACTAATCTAAACCCAAGAAAAAGCCAGGAAATTTGAATTTTAGCAAGAAAATGGTCCATTGGGGCTATGTCCACTAACCTACCATCCGGAAGAAACTGGCGCCAAATTCAAATTCCAACAGGATAATGGCAGCAAAACAGCACTTGTCTTTATTATTATTCATTATCATTTATTGTAATTCATTATCATTTATTATCATTTAGTATTATTTATTATAATATAATTGTTTATTATTATTGGCCTATCTCCACTATAAAATGGCGCCGTATCCAAATTCCAACACGACAATGTCTCGAAAACCGTACTTCTATTTATTATTATTATCATTTATTACATATTCAAAATATCCGATTTCGGCAGAGAGAAAGCCATTTGCGTAACATCCATAAGAAAAATCTGTCACAAGTTCAAATTCCAACACGATAATCGATCACATTTACGAAATAGTCCACATCATACGAACTTTGACTGTCACTTACGTTTTTTCACTGCTAACCTATCAAAATCGCGTCAAATAATAAACTGCACTTGTACTAACGTAATTCACATCCTCTGATTTTGAAAAGAAAGAGGACTGAAGTCATTATTTCAAGCAGTACCGTCATCACTTGTTCTCCAACAGACTCAGTACACTTCTTCGAGATGGCGACACCCAGTGCACTCGCCACTAGGTCCAGACTCCAACTGACTTAGCTCAAATCATCGCCAGCAGAGGAGGCTACCCCTGGCGCCACTGGTCAGCAGTAGCCCGCTTGCACACCACTGGTCCAGCGCCCACTCGGACCGTGCGGGTCCAGCGGCGTAAACATGTTTTGCTTGTTCGAACCTGCCAATTCTGACATCACAACGGTAGGTTGTCTGTTCACCACGTGTATTCGTCCCCCCACACGTCTCCACCTAAATTGTTCGCCCAAGAGTGGAATCTTCCCCAACGTCGCAACGGTCGGTTAGCTTCCACCACGAGGTTACGTGGAAGACAAAGAACATGCTTGGCGCCAAAGTTGTTTGCTGGAGAGTGTAAATTGCCCTGACGTCACACAACCGAAAGTCCCTCACATGGCGTACTGTACAAAGAACGCTCTCGCTAAGTTAACTGAACCAAGATGGTCTGCTCTCTGTCTCCCGCGCATGCGTTGTAACCAGACACGCGCCGCGCCGCCTCCCTTAGGGCGTCCGACCGCTTACGTCACACACCCTCAATCGTCACCTCCATACACGCGCTGGACGTAGTCTTCTGTAAATATGCTAACGCCCACGTCACACTTCTAACCTATCAATTACCTAAGTACTTAATTCCATTTAAGTTTCAATCACATTAAATAATTCATTTCACAAAATCATATAGGTATGAAAAGGTTTTCAACTACTTACTTTCAACTAGTTTTCAAGGACCAGGCTGCCAGCTCTTCCAAGAAACCCTCGCCGAGTTTGAATTATGTTGGTGAAGAAAGGTCACTTGCACTTTTGCTACCAACCTAACAAATTTGCGCGTAAAGAAAGGACACTTGTACCAACCTCATCCACCTGACCGCCACTTCCTCCTAGGATCAGGCGCCAAGTGTGAAATCTACCAGTACATAAAACTCACTTGAGTTTTCGCTACCAATGTAAGAAAATTGCTGCAAACGAAGCTCACCACCACCACCACCACCACTTCCTAGGGTGCGGGTGGTAAAAGGACTCAGCCTGCACTAGGCTGATGGAGGGAGGAAGGAATGTACTTTATTTATTTGCGAGCAATTTATTTAGGGATGGTATATGTGTATCACAGGACACACTCTCTGACATGCCCCACAGCATATAGACCTGCAAACCACTCCTACATGACTCACGTAGAAAGCTCTACACATACACTTCCTAATTGTAAACCGTCAAAAATAACACATTACACAGCCTACAGACATGCGAACCACTAATAAACAATGCACAACATTTATGTCCATATAGCCAAACAACTCCTAAATTGTCAAAATAGTAATCCATGTAAAAGACTCTACATGCCAATTGTCAACTGTCGAACATGGTAAAGTTAACTATCATACATTCCTACACTCCACCGCTACCAGTAACGTGGGAACGCGAATCAATACCATCACAGACTTTGCATACACGAACACATGCTAGAAAACGCCTCACATATTTTTCTATCATTATACTTACAATTAAATCTTACGATCTAGGTCTCAACTGAACGGTATTCAGCAATGAGCGAAGTACTGGAAATACACTCCCTTGAATGCTATGGCTCTGGAAATACCTGTACCGCCCTTACCACTAGACATACTCTTCCCTTCGCTATCACAGTACCCCAAGTCAAATCCGCACCCTCCCTAGAACAGCACATAGACATTTCCATTACACAAACAGATATACTTTATAAACCTGATCCTCAAATGCGGACATATCACACACCCGCCCGATAAATTTTGAAAGTCATTCGGCTAAGGAATGCAGTATCTGACAGGTATTTGCAACTCCCTCACGCCGCATGATATTTATCCAGTATGTGTAACGTATTCTGTCCCAATACCATGTCAGATGTTCCGTTATATATCCACTGAGTTAAAGGCGATGACTCATTGAGAAGGATCACAACCACAAGTGAATCATATCTCGAAATGAGTCACCTCTATCGAACCTATCTGCTACAGTAAAAATCCAACATGGTCATAGTCAGTCCCTAAACATCCAGCAACTGCTCCCATTTATACAGCTTTGTGCATGTGATCATGTTATTTTAAGTCGTAACTGAGCAGAAGCCAGATCCACCTCCTTCTGCAGCCCGTCCAGAAACAGAGCGAACTGAGTTACTGCAACAATACCGTGCTTTGACGATTTGGCGGGAATGCGTGAATTGCCGTGCGTTCCCAAACTACATACAAGTTGTGGTGTCATCGCCAGACACCCCACTCGCTAGGTGGTAGCCTTTAAATCGGCCGCGGTCCGTTAGTATACGTCGGACCCGCGTGTCGCCACTATCAGTGATTGCAGACCGAGCGCCGCCACATGGCAGGTCTGGAGAGACTCCCTAGCACTCGCCCCAGTTGTACAGCCGACTTTGCTAGCGATGGTTCACTGACTACATACGCTCTCATTTGCAGAGACGACAGTTTGGCATAGACTTCAGCTAAGTCATGTGCTACGATCTAGCAAGACGCCATATTCAGTTACTGTGTCTTCTGAACAGATAATATTGATACTCATGTACCGTCAAGAGCGACGTTCATCATTAATGGATTAAAGTTAAGTATCCAACTAATTACGTCCGCTTTCTGAATTCTAATCCCTTGTCTTGTTCCAGACCTTTCGTCAGTATAGTTCTTCCCTCCTCACGCCAGCCTGCGTGAGCTAAAATACGTGCACTTCGATCTCCTCTAGTAACACGGTGTTGGCTCTTCTGCCAACACAACACAAGTACTACAGATACACGTCCACTCAAATCGATAAGCCCAACATCCTATCATAGTTATTCTCTACCACCCCACCCCCCAGCAGACAAAAATTAACAAATATAGAAGCTCAAATAACTTCATCGGATATAGAACTCACATAGACGCCATTACTCGCGCGTCGATGCAAAGCTGCATTGGGAGTCCAGCGCGGAGAGAGAGAGACAGAGACAGAGAGAGGGAGATGAAGAGAGAAAGATTTCGCAATGCTTCCCAGAATAGCACAGCGTGCTGCCCTCCAGGCATTCCCTAAATGAATATTTCGCCCCTCACTGAATTTACCTCTCAAACTGCTGCTGCTACTGCTCCCTGTGACGAACAACCCTATTAAATACACATTTATTGATACACTACAGACGATTGTTTAAAGTTTCATCACCTCTACTGTAGGAGAATGATCGTATCCCACTTACTATACTGTAAATCGCAAGAAACGTCCACTGTGGGCCTGTTTAGTTGTTTGAAACACTGTTTTCTAACGCGCTTTGTACACTGCCAAACATTTTTTTCTGCCACGACTTCGACCTCTATGTCAGATTCTAAACTGGCATTAAGATACTCTGATCCACGACCTCTCACAGAAAACTAGACATCGCAGAATGTAAATCATATTCTTACTGCAGATAGCATAACACTGAATTATTTTTAAATAAAACACACTTACAACATAAGGAAACTTCTGAGTTTGGCAGCGTTGTGGAGAGTTTCCAAACTACCATGCGATAGTCTTTCATGACCTCTACATAAAAGTTTATATGTCGCCGTGATGGAACAGATGATGGCTTGGCGTTCCATTTCGAGTTATTCCTAATTTTGCACTCATGTACGTGATCGCTGTTTAGCTGCTAACAATCCCCAGACGTTGTCTCCCACCCACAAAACTTCTCCCCCAACTCAAACAAGCTGTGTTACTCAATCATTATGTGGTAACCGATGCGCGCATGTGATGGAAAAGACAAGTTCGATGTACTGTAATATTAAGGAACAGACTTTATAGTGTGAAGAATTTTACACTAAGTTCAGCACTGGCCATTGATGTGACAGCATGACCCCCAATTTCACTATCACAGCTAAACCACTCCTTTTACATAACATTGCGAGTATGATTGTGAATGTGGGTAGATTACTGTGCAGTACGTGCATCCGTTGTTAATTTGCGATGTGCTGGGGCTAGCAGTGTATTTAATACTAAATTCTTCTAGAATCTACATATGTAAATGATGCTCGAAGCCCCCCTATTCTAACTCCGACTTTTGCTGTTGCACATGGATTAAGAAGAAACGCGAACTGACTGTAATCGACCCTGCAAGTGGAGTAGAAAAGAGTTTGGCACCTGCAATCATTTTATTTGATAAATAAGTTAAATAAAGGAAAGCTTCATTAACGTAGTGAGAAATGATAGGGTTGCTCTACCGATTAACAGAACGAAAGTTCTGTCCACAATAACAATATGATTTATTATAACTTAAAATAATAAACAAAAACACATGAAACATTTACAATACATCACATTGGCTCAAATTGGATACTCAAATAAATGCTGTGAAGGTGAAGTTGTCCCTAAACTAGATTGTGACATTTATGACAAAGTGGTATTTGGAGCCAATTCCTTGCAACTCAAGTCTTACGAGAGACTCACAGCCAACCCAACATTAATTGCTGCTACAGTAGTGAGAATTCAGACAATGAACACCCAAGACAGAACAAAGTTAGAAAAAGACGAACAGGCGCGCTCTGCTTAGCTCTGATTATCACCAAGGAAAATCCCTATCTGCCGGTGTTGCGGACATACATTACCAAACTGTCTTCTTAACTGCAAGAACACGATCTGGCGTACTGGAGGCGATGGCTGGTTGCATCAACGTCCTGTTGTGGTGATGATAATGTCGCGAGTATAGCCCGAAACTAATTATCCTGGTCTGGTTGTTCCAGACTAAAGACTTCCTAGCAATACAAATGCGCCTCTGAGGGAGACGAAGAAGGCTCGCCACACAATCACTGACGGTACAGTGATTGATTTTAACAAGCGAAGTCACACTGTAACTCTGATACAGTCAACTTTAGCCAATACTGCTCAAGACAGACAACACAGGCTGCTTGTACGCAGAACGCTCAATTGCCAACTGTACTCGGGAAGTTACGTTGAAGTTGAAACTTCAGCAACTTCGTCAAACAGTTACAATTAAAAAAAATATATTAGACAGCCAACGGAAGGCGGGCTGTCCAGAGCAGTGACAGCTCAGTCTTGTAGCCTACTCCGACTGAAAGGCGAGAGCCGACTCTCCACAAGGGCACCCGTACAAACCGAACACAGAACATTCCCGCCCCCACGATAGTGGCCGTGGTTAACCGTTCCAATCAGTAACTCGAAAACCGGCGGAAAGTTCCACTCTATTGCCGGAGCACTACCATTCCACCAATGGAGATTCTTGGCGCCAATTTCTGCGCCGATTTTGCTACGTCACAGAGCTATGCCCTGAGCAAGCCAATCACAGTTACTATATGGCAGAAAAAGCGGGAATTTGCGCACCAAGGCTGTTTGGGAACACAAGTCATTCCCACGCCTCGCTGGTAGCCCGCCAGAAAGTGTTTTCGCAAAGTTTCTGCAAAGTAACGGAACCTCTAGCTCTGCCACTACTTCAGGCCCCTCCGGGCGTGTCTTTTGACAATGTCGGCGTCTGGAAAGCATTCACTTGGCTCCCTCACACCTGTCGGCTTACCCTTTCAAGATCACCGGAGCCCACCTGTCACTGGACCACCTGGGTGATGAGAGACGCTGTGTGGGAAGTCCGCGTGTGAAGGAATAGCAACTTTTCACCGCATACAATTAGAGAGGATAATCGTAAGATAGAAATATGAGAGGGGGCTCATGCCACCTCTCATAGCCCCTATGCCATTTTAGATTGTAATTGGTGAGCGGTTGGCTCACTTAGGAGCAAGGTAGTGAGTCAATCGCCCAAGAACAATCTTACAAACATACTCCACATGCCGAACTCTATAAAAAAAATCACTGCAACTGAAAAATGCAGCTCATAGTGGGAGGATTATTTATGATGTAGCCAACTTCACCTTCTTAATATGGAACTCTAACACTCACGTCACACACCCATACCCAGGGAGCCCCTTGCAAACACCGATTCACACAGACATTCACTCTCTAAATATGGCCCGGGTCTGTGAGCCAAATATGGAGCGATTTATTCTTTACAATCAGAGTTGGAGTGCTCCGCAATTAAATGCCCAAGATGTTACAACAATTTGAATCATTAAACTAACCTGAACTCACTCACACATGATACTATTTAACAATCTCTTTGTGAACTTTCAGAATCTAATTACAACCTCCGATTCATTCTGTCTCCCTGCAGCAAGAATAACCTTTACAAAATGTTCCCTGAACTGATGGTCCATTCACAATGACAGTGGTGGTATCTGCTTCAGTTTATGGGGACTTCAGGCACACTGTTTGCATACACACAACAATAAATACAAAATACAAACAAAAAACATGGTGTGGAGAACAATACAGTAATTTGCAATTTGTGCGCCGTACTCTATCACTTACATAAGAATTACAGTGTAAAGCACAAACACATACAAAGTATAACATACATTACATAAACAACACTAGAGAAAGAAATTTAAGAAAAAAAACAAGGTTCATGGGGTGTCAAGTTGTGCTTCCACATTGCACAATGTTCACGACTGTACTGAGAATGAGGCACTAAATCACATTGCTGGAAATATTCGAAGCACTTCACAAATTCGTTAGTTTCTCTGAGGGGGTTGGTATGTTGAGTCATATGCATTGATGCACGTGGTTCCATGTCTTGAGCATCGGATGGCGCTTTTGGGATGGGGCCACAGTACTGACGTCACATAGGGCTAAACGTCGGGTGTTGTTGCTATGTTGCTGCAACAGCAATATGGTGTGCTGGAGCATCTGCAATACGCTGTTGAGATTGCAGCAAGACCCACGCATATGATCACGGCAGTACGTTAGGAAGACATAGGCTCTCCTCATGTCGATTAAATGTCTCTGAGGACTACTAGTTGGGATGCATCACTAGTCCAGGTCTCTTCTCTCCCTGGACAGTACTTTAAGTTTCCCAATATTGCAGTTCGACGAGTGATGATGGCATGTGGAATGACTCCACAAGTGTGTGAGGTGATCCAGACAGGATCGAACTAGGAGCGACGATTGCTACAACTGCTCTCTAAGTGAGAGGAGAAGTTAAAATTGAGACAATTTATTTGTTAGAGTGTGTGGCACGATACTGATTTGTGTGTGCAGATCAGCCAATATTAGTGAGTTGTAAACACTCAAATAGGTGATTATATAGCGTCCTTTTCTGTCCTGAGGCACATGAGGGACAGGTTCTGACACCTTATGTGATCTTCGTGTACTCACGACAACGTGGTCTGCCGCAGGGAATCCCTCCAAACGGGTGCCGTGTCCGGAGAGCCAGCTGGCTGTTGCGTGCTGGTCGCGTGTCAGTGTCAACGGCTAGCCACACTTTTGCTTGTGGCCCGGCGAGGGCTGTCTGCCGCTTAATCCCTCAGGTATACGGCCCGGTGACTGACAGCTTGTAGGACTGGATGCTCTCGCGCCCTTCATGTCAGGAGGCGCGCTGACGCTTCCCTTCTTGCGGGTAGCCGATGACCTCTTGTTTTTGCTCCGCCTGGCCTCTGCATTGCCACGATTCCCGTCATCTGCACAGTTCTGACAAAAATCTTATGCCTAACTTTTTCCCATTACCTTCTATGTTATAATAAATTTACATAACGATACATTGATGGTCTGTCATTTCAGACATTCTTATTTTAATTTTATAGTTATCAATCTACGGTTATCATTATAACCAAATCTTGGTGTATCTAATCTAGACATGGAAATAATTTATCTATATATTTGTGTAAAGCACGATCTCCATATTGTACATGATGTGTGACAACTGATGGCTCTGAGCACTATGGGACTCAACTGTTGAGGTCATCAGTCCCCTAGAACTTCGAACCAGTTAAACCTAACTAACCTAAGGACATCACAAACATCCATGCCCGAGGCAGGATTCGAACCTGTGACCGTAGCGATTTTGCGGTTCTAGACTGCAGCGCCTTTAACCGCACGGCCACTTTGGCCGGCTGTGACAACTGATGCTATGTATTGGATGAACAACAAAATTTGCGGGCCCGCACTAATATTACTATTAATTATATAGATCGACAGTACACATGCTCAAGAATTAACTACCATTTGCCAATGACCTACATTCTATGTCTATTGATTAAATTATGTTGTTATGCAGGTCGAAGTTTTACTGCGCTATAACGATCATGCAACTATTCTACTTTCGCTCGCCTGTCGTCCCTCCATCTCGGGTCTGTGGGTTGGTGACCTGAAAAATAGCATCCCAACTGGCGCGCGCGAAACTCTTATGGTAGAAAACCACCACAATATTAAGGATCTAGTTATCGTTAAGTCCTAAAGTTTAACTTATCCTAGTATAAGGTACTCTCTCTCTCTTTTTTCTCTCTCTCTATCTTTTTTTATTTTATTTTATTTTATTTAATTATTTATTTTTTTACCTTATACAACACTCTTACATAATTCCTGTTACGCTAAGATGTCTCGCTGCTCGCCGCTGTTGACGACAGTGATGTGCGCGCCGTACGACATGGCCTCCGAGTTCTCACTACACCTCACTGAAACTCCAGAGACTGGGTTAGCCATGGCTATACAAGACAATAAATTTATAGTTGCAACTTCTTTTTCTATGTTATGCGGTATTCGCGATCAAAGTACACCTTTCCAGAGGCAATGTAATATGACCAAGCCAAGACTGGTTCCTGTTGAGGATTCAGTCGCCCACCACACGCCAGCTACACAGTATGTCACGAATATCCAAGTATAAGTCCCTGGTTATCCATCTGTGACAGTCGCAAGCAGCATGCTAAATCCCCAACCAGCACATTGGCATGGTAGGCTTTATGCCTGCATTTCTACCGTCTAGGGCACCATTGGAGTCAAACGCTCACAGGTTCACCCCGACTTGCAAGACAACGATGCTGGCGCATCACTGTAAAAACTATACTGCCCATGTTCATCCTCGAAATCACGCAATATACCACAATCTTGCAGTGCACTGACGCGTGCCTGCAAGCATTGGCATGAACGTCTCACGGACTGGTTGTGGCCACTATGGAGCGTATCACGACATCCCAGAACGCTTCTAGGAGCACGTTCTTGTATGCGCCCGTTTGTGCGACATGTCCTCACTCATCATTATCCCTCAACATGGATACCATACAGGAAAGGACAAAAACATTGCTCATGGAATGGTAGTGCCTCCTACTCCATCGACATTAGAAGTCGCGAACATATACAAAAAAAAAGACTAGCAGCAGTAAATTTTTTTACAAGCCAACGCAGCGCCTTAATACTTTAACAATCTTAATCTATTAATGCAACGATTATTGTTCCCTGAAGAACGGTTCATATATTTGCCTATTCTACTATGTACATTACTTAAACTACTATTATTCCATGAACTTCTTTGTGTGAGAGATGTGGTGGAGTCCTATGGACTAGCGCTAATCCCTTGTTAGACTCCCCCTCCTCTGACGTGCATTAGGATTTGCAGGTCTAATTTCAGTCTCCTGGTTCTCCTGTTGTCCTTGATTTCGCTCCCTCCAATTATTGTCGCTTTGCCGTTCGTTATTCCTCCTGTCCCAGATTCCTTGTCTAGATTGACCCTGCTTCCTGACGTTCTGGTTTCCGTGTCTTTGTTTTCTATAACCTTGAATAGCGTAACCTTGGCTTCCGGAACCCTGGTTTCCTAACTGACCAGTGCGATTATGCGATCTGTTGTCGTCTTCCCTTCCTGACCCGTGGTATTTGTTACTTTGCCCCTTGTTCCTGTCCTTTGCGTCTTGTTTATCAAAGACAACTTCGAGTTCGCGCAATAGACTCTTGAATGCTTCTATGTCAGATCCACACTTCCCGACAAGTGTCTGTTGGTACCTAACTGGCAATTTGGAAAAGCAAAATTTAATGATTTCTCCGTTGCTATATGGACTATCTAAAAATTGATTCTTCTTGAGTAAATCATCAAGAAATTTGGTTGTGCTCCTATGCCCAGACACTTCCAGTTCAGGACAAAATATTATTTCCTCTTTAATCCTGTCTTGCGTTTCCTTTGACCAGTATGTCCGCAGGAATGCACCAACAAATTCCTGATAAGTCCGACACGTCACTGCTACACCTCGCATCTTTTCCGCGGCTTGGCCTTCGATGTGTCCACACATGAATTCTAATTTTGCCTGGGTTGGCCATGATGCCGGTAATGAGTTTGTAAACTGCATCACCCAGCTCTTCGGATGCATCGACCCTCCATTTTCTTGGAAACTTCTGGAATTTTAGTATCGACAGGAAGTGATTGTGATCAAAATCCTGTCTGATTCTCGCACTGGTGTTGTCACTCGTTTCCGATACTTGCACATCTACTGAGTGGCCTGTTCTATCTTACTGATAACTGTGATGTGCTACCTCTGTAACACAGTGGAAGTGGCACTCGGAATTCACTCTCCTAAGTGGGCTACAATTATTGGAGCTATTACTTGCTGTTTCTGCGTGTGCATTGTTAGTTCCGCACTCGGTCATTTTGTTTACTCCATCATTGGTATCCGAACGCGCAGTGCTCGTGTACCCGTTCGCTCTAGTTTTGCTATTCGACTCTCTACTTCTTTCATTCGTTTCATGATGTTCGTAACCGCGATATTACCTTGAGTCTTTAAGAACGCTAGGGATTTTGAGTGGGCTTCTGTCGCACGTCGCAAGCGAACTGCGAGTTGAGACGTTACTTTTGCGATTTTCATTGCCCCTGTTGTTGCCGTTTTGGCTAGGCCTGCTACTTTTTGTGCTACCAGTGACATTTGTTTTGCTTCTCCACATTCTTTCTTTATTGTTAGTAGTTCCCCACGAATTTTCACTATATGCGAAATTATTGCCTGAGTGTCCTTCTTACGCTGTTCATCAGCTTCTTCCTTCTCCTTCTTACGTTGTTTCTCATCTTCTTCCTTCTCCTTCTTACGTTGTTTCTCATCTTCTTCCTTCTCCTTCTTACGTTGTTTCTCATCTTCTTCTTTCATTGATCGTAGGAAGCTTAGTGTTGGGTTAATGTCATCATTTTGATCCTCGTCACACATGGGTGATGTAACTCTGGACACCTAGGCGCTAGAGCCCTGACGTGACTGAGCTGGCCTCTGTCAGCACTCGTTCGTTTGATTATAGACTTCTGCTGCCGTCTCGACCTGTGTGCCTGTGTCTGTTTCATCTTCTACCTCACTATCATGGTCGCGACGTTGCTCTAAGATCGCATCCAAATCACCGTCCTCATCAATGACCCTGTCGACCTGTGCTGCTAAAAATGTGCCCATCTCACCTCCGAACCTATCCTCGTCAGTAACCTGCCTCTTATCCATTATGCTATTCTCTTTTGTTTTAGTTTCGCTCGCTAATAGTCGTGCCTTACTTCTCGTGATCATTCATGAAAAAACAAATTTATCTAAAATTCACAATAAAAATCATCTACTGTAACATTTTTCCACATAGACATAAAATTTCAACAACGCCGTTCCAACGCTGTAACTACAAGCACGATTTGTTGTGGTACAGAAACTGCACACAAACCCAACAAAGTGTGATGTGGTACGGACACCACATCAAAGAAACACAAAAAACAGTGAACAAACAAAAAATATATACACTGAAACCAAAAACTGAAATCATGCACCGCTAATAAAAACTAATCTCGGAATTACTAGAAAAAGAACTTGGGTACTGATTATAAAAAAAAGTAGAGAAAAAAATTTGAATGTTCCTACTAAGAACACTGTAAGCTCATCAGTGATTCACAGGAAAGATCCGAGGCTAAGGGTCGCCATTTTATGCGAGGTGCCAGGGCTAGCAGTGTTCTTCTAAAATCTACATATGTAAATGATGCTCTAAGCCCCCCCCCCCTATTCTAATTCCGACTTTTGCTATTGCACATGGATTAAAAAGAAACGCGAACTGACTGTAATCGACCCTGCAAGTGGAGTAGAAAAGAGTTTGGCACCTGCAATCATTTCATTTGATAAATAATTTAAATAAAGGAAAGCTTCATTAACGTAGTGAGAAATGATAGGGTTGCTCTACCGATTAACAGAATGAAAGTTCTGTCCACAATAACAATATGATTTATTATAACTCAAAATAATAAACAAAAACACATGAAACATTTACAATACATCACATTGGCTCAAATTGGATACTCAAATAAATGCTGTGAAGGTGAAGTTGTCCCTAAACTAGATTGTTACATTTATGACAAAGTGGTATTTGGAGCCAATTCCTTGCAACTCAAGTCTTAAGAGAGACACACAACCAACCCAACATTAATTGCTGCTACAGTAGTGAGAATTCAGACAATGAACACCCAAGACAGAACAAAGTTAGAAAAAGACGAACAGGCGCTCTGCTTAGCTCTGATTATCACCAAGGAAACCGAGCGGGGTGGCGCAGTGGTTAGACACTGGACTCGCATTCGGGAGGACGACGGTTCAATCCCGCGTCCGGCCATCCTGATTTAGGTTTTCCGTGATTTCCCTAAATCACTCCAGGCAAATGCCGGGATGGTTCCTCTGAAAGGGCACGGCCGACTTCCTTCCCAATCCTTCCCTAATCCGATGAGACCGATGACCACGCTGTCTGGTCTCCTTCCCCAAACCAACCAACCAACCAATCACCAAGGAAAATCCCTATCTGCCGGTGTTGCGGACATACATTACCAAACTGTCTTCTTAACTGCAAGAACACGATCTGGCGAACCGGAGACGATGGCTGGTTGCTTCGAGGTCCCTTCGTGGTGATGATAATGTCGCGAGTATAGCCCGAAGCTAATTATCCTGGTCTGGTTGTTCCAGACTAAAGACTTCCTAGCAATACAAATGCGCCTCTGAGGGAGACGAAGAAGGCTCGCCACACAATCACTGACGGTACAGTGATTGATTTTAACAAGCGAAGTCACACTGTAACTCCGATACAGTCAACTTTAGCCAAAACTGCTCAAGACAGACAACACAGTCTGCTTGTACGCAGAACGCTCAATTGCCAACTGTACTCGGGAAGTTACGTTGAAGTTGAAACTTCAGCAACTTCGTCAAACAGTTACAATTGAAAAAAATATATTAGACAGCCAACGGAAGGCGGGCTGTCCAGAGCAGTGACAGCTCAGTCTTGTAGCCTACTCCGACTGAAAGGCGAGAGCCGACTCTCCACAAGGGCACCCGTACAAACCGAACACAGAACATTCCCGCCCCCACGACAGTGGCCGTGGTTAACCGTTCCAATCAGTAACTCGAAAACCGGCGGAAAGCTCCACTCTATTGCCGGAGCACTACCATTCCACCAATGGAGATTCTTGGCGCCAATTTCTGCGCCGATTTTGCTACGTCACGGAGCTATGCCCTGAGCAAGCCAATCACAGTTACTATATGGCAGAAAACGCGGGAATTTGCGCGCCAAGGCTGCTTGGGTACACAAGTCATTCCCACGCCTCGCTGGTAGCCCGCCAGAAAGTGTTTTCGCTAAGTAACGGAACCTCTAGCTCAGCCGCTACTTCAGGCCCCTCTGGGCGTGTCTTTTGACAATGTCGGCGTCTGGAAAGCATTCACTCGGCTCCCTCACACCCGTCGGCTTACCCTTTCAAGATCAGCGGAGCCCACCTGTCACCGGACCACCTGGGTGATGAGAGACGCTGCGTGGGAAGTCCGCGTGTGAAGGAATAGCAACTTTTCACCGCAGGCAATTAGAGAGGAAAATCGTAAGATAGAAATATGAGAGGGGGCTCATGCCACCTCTCAAATTCTCGAACACATACGTGATCAAAGTTCATCAGACAATACTCTATATATTTGTAACACTTCGAGCATAGTTTTTAATTTACAATCTATCTCTCAGCGTGTGGGAGTCACAGAGCATTCTTCATATCTTAGGGTAAAAGACCAACGTCACAAATTCATTGACCAACACACCCTGCAGCACCTTTAGAGAATTAATCTCCAAGCGATCTGAAGATGAGCGCTACGCTCCACGTCTCGTGAATGAATATAGCTTTCCTAGTCCCAACCCATCCAAGTGCACGAGATTTCTCGAGATGTTACCATGTCGAAGAGCTTAGCACTCCTCATCGAAGATTTCAAAGCACCATAATGTAAAAGCATACAGTTAAGAAGAACAATAAAAGACTTATTTTTATACGCGATGGAGTTTGAGACGAATTGAGTCGGACACATTTTTCCTTAAATCAACGAAGCTATCAACTCTAAATTATTGTTCTAGAGTCTATGATCTGTACTTGGAAGGTATTTGCAAGATAAAGAACATAAACACACACACTCCTAAGACTACGACGTTCTGCACATAAAAACTGGCTATAATCTTAAATTGAAAACCTTTCCCCCCTATCAGACATACATCCTTCTTCATAGTTTCTCTATGCTGAACTATCTTAACGAATGGTAAAACATTTATTGTGCATGATACGATCGCAATATAGCTTTGCAGCAACGTATAGTGTCCACTGTTTACATCTTATCGCGGTTCAGAAATTATACGATGCCTGCATAAGGCCTACATAAAATGATACTAGCGGGGGATACATCCTACAAGGAAACAGATAAACGCAAAGCAGCAGCGTCCGATATGTGAAAATTACAAGTCATTCCGTCACTAACTCTGTAAACAGCGCATGAGTCGGTCAAATGCGTACACAGGGACTGCAACACATCACAAGCTCTTACCGCTAAGTTAGTTATGATCCTGAAGTCTCTATTTTACACCTAAGATGTGACAGAGGCGATCGCATAAATGAAAGCTCCTTAGAGGAATGTGTCAAGTTTCTTCACACATGAGATGGAAGTCCTCCGATGACCGACAGTTTTACCGTTAACGATCGCAAGTAGACAGTGCTTTAAAACACAAATGGAACACGTAGCTGTATATGAGTAGAACGCAGGCTAAGCCACGTGACTGTTGCATCTGGAATCAATGGTACCTCAATAGACATACAGTATAATGTCGCCTCAATGGGAAAAAAATTGACTGCCTCCCTTATACCCTTCGTTTCGATGTCCACGTTTTCTGGGATTCCTCCTGTTGCAGCATACTTGGTCCGATATACAAATTGTTCGGTGCGAACCTGAAGATAGCAAAGTACTTCCTCATATATATATATATATATGCCCTGATCACTTTTCGCAATTCTATCGCTTTGAGGTCAGATCTGTATATGCGATCATGACATAACATCTCGTTCTGTGTTGTAAAATGGATTGTAAATGTAGCTCAGATGCCACCACCTAGCCCAAATGCACTGGACTCGACTGTATCCGGTCACCTCCACATTCGGAGAGCATTTACTCTGCTTTCTGTATGTCTCTGTAAGTGCACGCCTGTGGACGTGGATCTGTAGTACGTGTATGTAGTTTGGGAACGCACTGCAATGCACACATTTCCGCCAAATGGTCAAAACATGGTCTTGTAACAGTAACTCAGTTCGCTCTGTTTCTAGTTGGGCTGCAGAAGGTGGTGGATATGGCTTTGTCCGACTTCTGCTCAGTTACGACTTAAAGTGACATGATCACATGCGCAAATCTGTATAAATGGGAGCAGTTACAGGATGTTTAGGGACTGGCTAAGACCATGTTGGATTTTTACTGTAGCGGATAGATTTGAGAAAGGTGACTCGTTTCGAGATATGATTCACTTGTGGTTGTGATACTTCTCAATTAGTCATCGCCTTTAACTCAGTGGATATATGGATGTATAACGGAGCATATGACATGATATTGAGACAGAATACATTACACATACTGGATAAATATCAAGCGGCGTGAGGGAGTTGCAAATACGTGTCACATACTGCATTCCCTAGCCGAATGACTTTCAAAATTTATCAGGCGGGTGTGTGATATGTCCGCATTTGAGGATCAGATTTATAAAGTATATCTGTTTGTGTAAAGGAAATTTCTATGTGCTGTTCTAGGGAGGGTGTGGATTTGACTGGGGTACTGGGATGCGAAGGGAAGAGTATGTCTAGTGCTAAGGGAGTGCTATGTCTAGTGGTAAGGAAGGTACAGGTATTTCCAGAGCCACAGTGTTCAACAGAGTGTTTTTCCAATACTTCGCTCATTGCTAAATACCGTTCAGTTGAGACCTAGATCGTAAGATTTAATTGTAAGTATAATGATAGACGCAATATGTGAGGCGTTTTCTAGAACGTGTTCCTGTATGCAAAGTCTTTGATGGTATTGATTCGCGTTCCCACGTTACTGGTAGCTGGCTTCCGAATGCAGAGGCCTGTTGGAGTGTCGGAATGTATGATAGTTAACTTTACCATGTTCTAGACGATCGAATAGAGAACTAAGTATGTGCTGGGCTGCTTTCGTGATCAGTTGTAGCTTTGAGAAGATGGTGCGTTTGTGGTGGAGCATTATTCCCTCCCACGTAAATTGTTCGGTCGAGTGCTTCTGCACATTTGATGGCCTTATTTAGTTGAGAGAATATGGATTGTGGTGTGTTGGAAACACGTTTTGCCTGTCCTGTAGACGTGGGAAAGGCCGTAGTTGGTTTGTAAACAATATTGATCATGTGGGATCTGATAGATCACCGACTTCGGTTTTCGAGTTTGCGAATATCAGTTCTCTCTACTTGTTTACAGTTAGTCAATGGTTTACAGCACGTTTCGCCTCACTAAAATTTCGTGTTTGTGGAGAAATTTACTGTATATATCTTCCGCATTATGTTGTGTTAGCGATCGGGTGGTTAGTGCTGTGTGCTTGATATCTAGATGTATGGCGAAAACTGTATAATATTATGGCGAAAATACGGATGTTCTTGTAATCGACTAGTCTGGAGGTGACTGTAGAAATGCGAGCAAGAAAGCGGAATGAGTAGAGCGTTTATGCCAAGGGTAAAGGAGCATGTCTTTGAACGTCAGTGACTTCGGTTCGCTGATGTAAAGGGGGTGACTTGGTATATTTACTACATTGAGACCGTACTCGGTGATATATTCCCTGGTTGGAGATCGGTTTGACGGTCCAATATTCTTGCTAGTATGGTATGTATTTGATGACTTGTATACAAATTTCCGATGTTTAGTTGTCGGTGCAAAATGGTGATTGGTGTAAAATAGTTTATTACCACTGAGTGTAGCGTCTGTAGAAAGAATGAACAGGTTGGAGGTGTATAGATTGAGGGAACTGTCTGTGCAATTTAGCAATCTTTGCAAAATAACCGCTGGAAGTCCGAGAAAGAAAAGGTGGATGGTACTTCGTTACCTGCAGCATAAGTAATTCGACTGGTAAATTCGATTAGAGCAAATGAGGATGCTCGATTTATTGTGGAGGGATATAGGAGCGGTGAGAATATTTGCGTATGTTGAGAGAAGGAAGGCTGTCACGTCATGTCCGGGAGGAAGACTGGATTAGGCGATACGTTGGTAAACAGGTTCTGTTACGGTGAGAATTTCCGTGCATACGAGCTGAGGCATGAAGAAAGCAGGCGTCAACTATTTCTGGGACACTATACAATTCCCGAGAGGTCGACTTGACTTTATTTTTTTGCAAAGAGATGTGATGTAAAAATATGATTGGTAAGGTTGTTAGATGAGTTTGTAATTATGCGCGTGCACTTGGCGCTGTTGTGTCGGTAATTCTGGGGGTGGGGTTGGGGGGGGGGGGGGGGTACGTGCGGTTGAGCACGTGTGTCAACACACTCTGTGATGTTGTGCATTCAATGGTAAAGACAAGATGCCTCGACTACGAGACTAGCGTAAACGCGCTTTGGTGTGCTATGACAGTATAACGGTGACTGTACAGAGAGATGCAACTTTCACCGGTGTTCGGCGGTGGCGGCTGGCTTGTGCGGTGGAGCGTGCGTCCCTGGCCGGTCGCGCCAGGAGCTGTGTCTAGGTGAACACGTATTTGGATACGGATTGCACGGTTGTGGAGTATAAACGCAGCTGTCGCCACCTCATGTTTGCAGAAGCCGAGCAGGGACTCGTGCGCGGTTTGAGGGCTGTCAGGCGTGTGACTTAGCGGGGGAGAGGGTGTGGTGGTGGGTGCTTGTGCGCGTCTGTTGCGTTACTTTTGCGAGCGGCCCTGTAGGCTGCGCCATGCGTTCTTTGGACAGCTTATGAGTACTGAGCGTGTTTGGAGATATATGTACTGCATTATTTAGGAGCAGTTTGCTATTATGTACTGAAATTAGGAGTTGTTTGCGTGTCTACAGGCTGCGTATTGTGACGCCAAGCACAACAGGGTGGATTTTTTGCATCTGTGTGATGGATATATTCGATCGCTAAAGAAAATGTTTGAAACTAAATAGGGTGAACTCATGCTTTGCTCCCCCCAGCAGCTCAGAGCAGGCTGAGTAGTCTTCCCTCACGATCTTGATTTACATCACAAGATGGACGACAGCGTCGTAGACTTCGTGGAGAACACACTGTTGACCGCCATCATGGATAACTGTACTTCTGTCACCAGCTGGTGTCACTGTAGCATCCTCTGACGGCGAGGAAATGTACTAAGACAGTTGGGGTCCGGAGTTCGTGGTGAACCCACTAGGTGGCGCCATCTTAGATTACGGTACTCGCATCACTACAGCGTCCTCTAGTGGCATCGATATGAACTAAGTCGGTTGGGCTATGGACTCAGTGGCGAATACACTGGGTGGTGGTGTTGCCTGTAATTGTTCAAATAAAGGCTGGTGTATGATTTCAACAGTTGACGATTAGCAAGCAGAGTCTTTTACATGGATTGTTACACTCCTGGAAATGGAAAAAAGAACACATTGACACCGGTGTGTCAGACCCACCATACTTGCTCCGGACACTGCGAGAGGGCTGTACAAGCAATGATCACACGCACGGCACAGCGGACACACCAGGAACCGCGGTGTTGGCCGTCGAATGGCGCTAGCTGCGCAGCATTTGTGCACCGCCGCCGTCAGTGTCAGCCAGTTTGCCGTGGCATACGGAGCTCCATCGCAGTCTTTAACACTGGTAGCATGCCGCGACAGCGTGGACGTGAACCGTATGTGCAGTTGACGGACTTTGAGCGAGGGCGTATAGTGGGCATGCGGGAGGCCGGGTGGACGTACCGCCGAATTGCTCAACACGTGGGGCGTGAGGTCTCCACAGTACATCGATGTTGTCGCCAGTGGTCGGCGGAAGGTGCACGTGCCCGTCGACCTGGGACCGGACCGCAGCGACGCACGGATGCACGCCAAGACCGTAGGATCCTACGCAGTGCCGTAGTGGACCGCACCGCCACTTCCCAGCAAATTAGGGACACTGTTGCTCCTGGGGTATCGGCGAGGACCATTCGCAACCGTCTCCATGAAGCTGGGCTACGGTCCCGCACACCGTTAGGCCGTCTTCCGCTCACGCCCCAACATCGTGCAGCCCGCCTCCAGTGGTGTCGCGACAGGCGTGAATGGAGGGACGAATGGAAACGTGTCGTCTTCAGCGATGAGAGTCGCTTCTGCCTTGGTGCCAATGATGGTCGTATGCGTGTTTGGGGCCGTGCAGGTGAGCGCCACAATCAGGACTGCATACGACCGAGGCACACAGGGCCAACACCCGGCATCATGGTGTGGGGAGCGATCTCCTACACTGGCCGTACACCACTGGTGATCGTCGAGGGGACACTGAATAGTGCACGGTACATCCAAACCGTCATCGAACCCATCGTTCTACCATTCCTAGACCGGCAAGGGAACTTGCTGTTCCAACAGGTCAATTCACGTCCGCATGTATCCCGTGCCACCCAACGTGCTCTAGAAGGTGTAAGTCAACTACCCTGGCCAGCAAGATCTCCGGATCTGTCCCCCATTGAGCATGTTTGGGACTGGATGAAGCGTCGTCTCACGCGGTCTGCACGTCCAGCACGAACGCTGGTCCAACTGAGGCGCCAGGTGGAAATGGCATGGCAAGCCGTTCCACAGGACTACATCCAGCATCTCTACGATCGTCTCCATGGGAGAATAGCAGCCTGCATTGCTGCGAAAGCTGGATATACACTGTACTAGTGCCGACATTGTGCATGCTCTGTTGCCTGTGTCTATGTGCCTGTGGTTCTGTCAGTGTGATCATGTGATGTATCTGACCCCAGGAATGTGTCAATAAAGTTTCCCCTTCCTGGGACAATGAATTCACGGTGTTCTTATTTCAATTTCCAGGAGTGTATTTTGACAATTTAGGAGTTGTTTGCCTATATGGACATGAATGCTGTGCATTGTTTATTAGTGGTTCGCATGTCTGTAGGCCGTGCAATGTGTTATTTTTGACAATTTACAATTAGGAAGAGTGTGTGTAGAGCTTTATACTTGAGTTATGTAGGAGTGGTTTGCAGGTCGGTATGCTGTGGGGCATGTCAGAGACTGTGTTTTGTGATACATATATTCCATCCCTAAATAAATTGCTCACAAATAGATAAAGTACACTCCTTCCTCCCTCCATCAGCCTAGTGCGGGCTGAGTCATTTTACCACCCGCCCCCTAGGAAGTGGTATTGGTGGTGAGCTTCGTTTGCAGCAATTTTCTTACATTGGTGGCGAAAAAGCAAATGACCTTTGTTTACTGGCTTGGCGCCTGATCCTAGGAGGAAGTGGCGCTCGGGTGGATGAGGTTCGTACAAGTGTCCTTCCTTTACGCGCAATTTTCTTAGGTTGGTAGCAAAAGTGCAAGTGACCTTTCTTTACCGACAGAATTCAAGCTTGGCGAGGGTTCCTAGGAGGAAGTGATGGTCGGGTGGCTGAGGTTAGTAAAAGTGTCCTTTCTTTACAAGCAATTTTCTTAGGTTGGTAGTGAAAACGCAAGTGACCTTTCTTTACTGGCAGTAAGAGGGTTCCTAGGAAGAGGTGGCGGTCTGGCCCTTGAAAAGTAGTTGAAAGTAGGTAGTTGAACACCTATATGAAATTGTAAATTAAATTATTTAAAGTGATTAAAATTGAAATTGAATTAAGTACTTCGGTAACTGATCGGTTAGATGTGCGACGTGGGTGTTAGCATATTTACAGAAGACTGTCCGACGCGTGTATGGAGGTGTCGATCAAGGGTGTGTGATGAAAGTGGTCGGATGCCCGCAGGGCGGCAGCACGGCGCTGTGCGTGTCTGGTTATAACGTGCGCACGTGCGCGCACGAAAGAGAGAGAGAGAGAGAGAGAGAGAGAGAGCGAGAGCAGACCATCTTGAGTCAGTTAACATAGCGAGAGCATTCTTTGTACAGTACGCCACGTGGGGGACTGGTGGTTGTATGACATCAGGGCAATTTACACTCTCCAGCAAACAACTTTGGCGCCAAGCATGTTCTTTGTCTGCCACCAAACCTCGTGGTGGATCACTAACTGACCGTTGCGACGTTGGAGAAGATTCCACTCTTGAGCGAACAATTTAGGTGGAAACGTGTGGGAGGGACGAATACACGTGGTGAACAGACAACCTACCGTTGTGATGTCAGAATTGGCAGGTTTGAACAAGCAAAACATGTTTACGCCGCTGGACCCGCATGGTCCGAGTGGGCGCTGGACCAGTGGTGTGCGAGCAGGCTACTGCTGACCGGTGGCGCCAGGGGTAGCCTCCTCTGCTGGCGGTGATTTGAACTAAGTCAGTTGGAGTCTGGACCTAGTGGCCATCTAGAAGAGGTGTACTGAGTCTGTTGGAGAACAAGTGATGACGGTACTGTTTGAAATAATGACTTCAGTCCTTTTTCCTTGCAAAATCAGAGGATGTGAATTATGTTAGTACAAGTGCAGTTTATTATCTGACGCGATTTTGATAGGTTAGCAGTGAAAAAACGTAAGTGACAGTCAAAGTTCGTAGGATGTGGACTATTTCGTACATGTGATCGATTATGGTGTTGGAATTTGAACGTGACAGATTTTTCTTATGTATGTAACGCAAATGGCTTCCTCTCCACCGAAATCAGACATTTTGAATGAATAATAAATGATAATAATAATAAATAGAAGTACAGTTTTCGAGATATTATCGTGTTGGAATTTGAACATGGCGCCATTTTATAGTGGAGGTAGGCCAATAATAATAATAAATAATAATAATAATAAATGATAGTAAATTACAATGAATGACAATAAATGATAATAATAATAATGAATACTAATAAAGACAAGTATGGTTTTGCAGCCATTATACTGTTGGAATTTGAATTTGGCGCCAATTTCTTCTGGAGGGTTAGGATAGTGAACATAGGCCAGTTGACCTATTTTCCGGCCAAAATTCAAATTTCTCGCCATTTTTCTGGGGGTTATTTTAGTGGAGGTAGCACAATTGACCTATTTTCCCGCTAAAATCCGCCAGCTTGTATGACGTCATGCACTGTTGCCAAGTCTACACGCCGCCAACTTGGATGACGTCATCGCCGCCATCTTGAATAATTTTGGCAACAATGCTGAGTGGAACAGAACACAGGTAGTCCCACTACTAGCATCACTCAAAAATGAGTGAAACCATGTGACCCTTTGCAAACTGAAAATCAGTTTATGGTAACCTGACCTAACTGGAGATTCATACACTGAGTGTTCCAGCACAAAAAATAAAAACGTATTTTTCTAGCAAAAATGTTAGGAAAATTGTTGAGGTGTTTATTTCTCTGCTTTGATATAATGAATACTTTCTTCAGTCATATCGTATGAAATCGGTTTTTCCCATCTTTTTTTCCAAATGAGCTTCACATTGTTCACCTTCCATATGTTCGTAATCTTTTGCGTGGAATCTATTGTAATGTTGTTGTAAACTGAATTTTTTCGTCGTGTTCAAAGTTTTGAAGCACATTCTTAGAACACTAAGAATATCAAGACACCATCACATACAATAAACACACAGACTAGGCATGCTCCACGGATACATTGAAGTTCCTAATCCAACCATTATGCTACTTTCATTCCTTTAAAAAATGTTACTCTCCAGTTTAAGGGGACACTCCATCCCAGAACTTCAATTTGTTTCAAAAGAAATTTAATGGCTACTTCACATCTTTGGTGTGTTTACTCTTAGATACCAAAGCGATTCGGCTGTATTTGAATTACAAGTACGCCTAAGGTATATTTGAAATACTGGTGTGGTACACCAAAAGATGCCAAAGACAATTTTTGATTTCTATCATCGTCAAACAGAACCAGCTTTACTCCGAACTTGTCATAAAATCAAACTGAGAAAAACAAGTTGCAAGATTTACAAGAAAACTGAAGCGAAACAAGTGGCAGTCAGTCGCTGGAAATTAATTACTTTGCCTGATGATTGGATAAATATAAATTTAGGGAATACAATGAAGTCCTGCATGAGATTTTCACTCTGCAGCGGAGTGTGCGCTGATATGAAACTTCCTGGCAGATTAATACTGTGTGCCGGACCGAGACTCGAACTCGGGACCTTTGCCTTTCGCGGGCAAGTGCTCTATTTGCCCGCGAAAGGCAAAGGTCCCGAGTTCGAGTCTCGGTCCGGCACACAGTTTTAATCTGCCAGGAAGTTACAATGAAGTCCTGTTAAATCAACATATTCCAAGGAAATAGGTATTGGCTTACAATTAGATACCACTGTACCTCCTCAAGAAGATTGTGAGTAGATTTTTATTTAGAAAATTCAAGAAAAATTCTACCTTGGTTTTGAAATTACCAGGAGAAGCCTCACATAAACAGGAAGGAAAAAAAGGGTATGGTGCCAGTGATTTTTAATGGGTGGGTGTCTTGTTGTTACATTCAATTTTTGATAAAATCATAAAATGCGTTTTACTGTAAGTCTGTTTTTCTATCTTCAGTGCCAACTTTTTTATCATAAATATTCACCAATCTGAACGAAATTTTTGCAGGAAGTAGTCCTGATGAGTTTGCGTTCTTATATTCATTATTATTATAGAAAATGTAATTTGTTTATTTCATCATCACATTTATGCACCCATAGTTAAAGAAAATTTAAGGCTGAAATTTGAATTAAACACTGAAAACAAAATTATTAATGCTTTTCATAAAACGAATGCAGAGAACCGTTTGCCTAAATCTTGAGAATGTACCTACAAAGTCTGTCATTTGAAAATTGTGCTATGAGTACTGTAAGTTGGTTTTCAAAAACACCATTAAAATCATATAAAAAATTTTAAACACGAAAACCAGTAAAGTTACGGACTTCTAAACACGGGAGTTGCTACTTCTCTACGTAACAAACCTGATTTTAAAATTTGGTTGCTACCGGGAAAGTAGAAGAAAATTTAAATTTTTGGTTGGAATTTCCCCGTAAGCACTGCGCCGTATATACCGAATATTCGTATCTAAAGCCCTGCCCAACCTAAGGCCTCGCCGAACCTAATTTTATGGTCGTTCCTCTGAAGGGAGCACATTGTTTGCAGTTTTCCTGCGCTAGCAGTCGGCCGTGCTGCTCTAAGTAACGACGTCTGACCGCCCCATTGTCCGCAGCTCGTGGTCTTGCGGTACCGTTCTCGCTTCCCGCGCGCGGGGTCCCGGGCTCGATTCCTGGCGGGGCCAGGGATTTTCTCTGCCTCGTGATGACTGGGTGTTGTGTGTCTTTCATCATCATTTCATCCCCATCGACACGCAAGTCGCCGAAGTGGCGTCAACTCGAAAGACTTGCACCAGGCGAACGGTCTACCCGACGGGAGGCCCTAGCCACACGGCATTTCCATTTTACCGCAAGCGCTCACAACTCAGGATGTGAGTGAGGGTGACCGCTCGTTTTCGCCTAGGCGTGTCCTCAACATGCCTGCTGTAGTCTACGACATGTGTTACTAGAAATTAGTTTTACCGTATGTTGAAAAGTTTCAAAACTGCGACCGGTCACTTTCTATGATTGTTTTGTGTCTGCTGGTTTCATGCTGGTTTGCTTAGCTCCTAACAGTGGGAGGAATAACGGATTTCATTGCATGTCATTTGCCTGCATTTCCACTGCAAATATTCTGTATTCGGTGTCCGTCCATACAGATTTTGATTCTAAGAACCTCTCAAGGCGAATGCTGCGATTATTCCCAAATCTTGGTCTTCAGGATAGTCTTGTTAGTCTTCATTAGCGAATATTTTAAAAATTTCAAGAGAGATTTAGCCGACTTTGTGTCGTTTCCAGTGAACACCACGAGGAGGTAGTCTCTTTTCGTCCCCCATTAAATTAACTTTCAAAATTTACAAGATCGCCAATGATGACATCAAACTGTTTTTCAATATTTGCAAATGTTCAATGGTTCTGACGTTTTCTTTATCACCGTAGTTTCCGTGAGTAGGGCACACAAGTCAGAAACGATTTTAAATTCCTGTCAGTTTGAAGTTTCTTTAAAGCTTTTGCAGTCCTCATTGCTGACTTTTTTCTGCTGTGCCCATCAAAGCTTAAAATTAGTAAGTGGTCGTGGTACTCTGCATCTTCTCGAAGATTTTTCGCTAAAGAATAAACACTCTGATGAACTTTCGATATTAATGTATTTATTCTTCGGTTCCATCCTTCTGAGACGTTGTTAGTGTGATGATGCTTTCCACTGCAGTTCCATATCTCTCTTGGTATATATTCGTTACAGAGTCACTGGCCCAGCAAATAGTCATAAGAGTCCTGAAGCTTTTGGTTTTCAGGCGTGCTCTCCTGAATACACAGCCAACCACCGTCCAACATCTCCAAGGGAAGATGTGCTAGAGCAGAAAACATTCTTATGTGGCAATGTATATCCTCATTTTCCTTGTAGATTGTAAAGAGGCTACAACGCTGACCATGTTTCCACAAATATTGATTAAAATAACTGCAGCTAATAATCTCTGTTCCAGGAAACAAACTGTTAGCTGCTTAGACGATGGCAATTTCGAAATCCATCATCAGAGACACAAGGTTCCATCCAGGCACGTTTCTTTTTATAGCTTTAAAAAACGTTCATATGTTTCTCGCTTTTTATTTGGCAAAAAACTGGAATGGTTTCAGTTTCCTTCTAAGAGCTATTAAGGTCGGTGCGAAGCATAAACAACAGTCCAAACTGCTTGCTCGAACTCTTGAACGTTCCATCCACAAAGAACGATTTGTTGTTTGATAAACCTGCTTTTCTCTTTACGCTGGCAAACACCAGTAGTCTGTCACTCGGTCCCCTGTTATCATGGGCAACTCAAAAAATGTTACCATAATAAATTCACCAGTAAATTATTTTCTTGGTAGGATATGCCTCCAGAATCGGTGGGGTCTTGCGTAGTGCCCATATATTTTCGCCTAATACTATGTAACGATTGTTTCGCACTTCTGAGTGATAGCAACGGTGTTACTAAGTCGTAGCTTTGATTAAAGAGCTGCCCTACTTCTTCAACTTACATTGATGAAACCGTAGCGTCTATTTCCATTGCCGCTTTCTTTGCGCTGACAAAATATTCTCGCACTTCATTCGCTATTTCACCTAGAATACAAACATGGCTGCCCCTATATTTGTGATATTTTTTGTGGACAGACTTTGTTTCCATATACTATTTTTAAAGTTTACACAACGCCATTAAGTCACTTCGTGTTTTTGTTTGTGTAGTCCACTGTGTCCTGAAGCCCATTGTAAATCAGTGAAGGCTTCCCTTTGGTGGTCCCGGTGAACTCCTTTATCTCAGCACTAGATCACAGAACACTATTTGCCAGTCAGATGTCAACTGCAGTACCAAACTCTGAGAGAAGGCGCGCGCGCGCACACACACACACACACACACACTGCGAACTGGTGTGGGGACAGCCAGTTTTGTGCAGGAAATGGGCTTTGGCTTTTCCCAGAAAACGTCGCAGGTAGCGGCGGACAGACCGTTGTATCCTGCTTCTGGAACACCCTTTCTGCTACCTGCAGTATCATGGGCTCTGCGCAAATGTCAACACATTTCCTGTCCGTACAACTGTCGCTCCGTGCAAGTGTTACAAACTCGTTGGCCCACCAGCAAGCCCTCAAGAGGAACTGTGGACCTGCACGGCGCAAAGGCCACTGCCATCCCCACCACCGTGCAGCCCCGTTCGTACATGACTGCCTCCGCACCGCACACATTAGTCAACTGCAGCCACAACCAAGCAAGGCCACCACACAGAGACACACATATACATTCCGCCACCTCGGTGCCCACCACAAGAAGCTGAGATGAGGACACACAGCTGCAGTGTATCCTCCTCCAACAATGAAACAGCAATGACTATTCAAATATGAATAAAGAGTTAATTAAAAGGCCATAGTCACAGTGGCTCACTGAGTAAAACATTTGAAATACTTACTAAGCTGCGGTGTGTAACAGCCCAATTACAGAACCCATAATGAACACTCTTTTGTTGCAAAAAGAAATAGAAAAATCAGTCATCTTGACAGTGATGACAGCTACTGACAACAAAATTTACCCTCTTGACAGTTTGATTATCAAGAATGTTATGTAAATACTAATGCTTATCATAAAGAAAGGACTGAATGAAAGAATACCATATGATACGAAACAAAAAAATTTAAAGAAAGACCTCAAAAAATTATTATTTACGAAGGTTAAAGCCCAGACCATAAATTGACCAAGGATAACATTTATCCTAGAGTAGCCGCATCGAGCTGTAAGTTCGCTGCGACTACAACGTAACTCGGCAATGGAGATGTTAATTTCACTCGTACTCTTACAATAGTAGCACGCACGTGAAGCGCTACTAGATTGTTTTAAAACCGATCCGAAGTTTAAAAATTTTACGGTTGGAAGTATTAGTCAGAAGTCTGACTGAAGTCAAACCATCTTTACCGTTTAGACAGATAACGGGATAGTTGACATATTTGACAGAAAAATAACTCTTGTGATCACTGATTTGTGATGGGATTTATCCTTATTGATACTTAATAGTCACGAACGTCAAAGGACACGGAAAGAGACTGATAGCCGACATAAACTCAATTATCAGACTTGAGTAGGCAACAGATAAACGCAATCACGAAGAACTTACAATTGTGCCGTGTTGTCAGAAGCTATCGTCAAAGTCAGAATTGCTGATGCTGACAGACGCAATTCCCTGAATGAGAAATCGATGTGTGTGCTCGGTGTAGGGACAAATAATTCTGAAAAACAATGAACTTTAATTCAACTTTAATTCTTCGCGTCGCATACATCATTTAATGAACATTTAAAGTGTATTTGTGGAATTAACTGATTCTTTGGACAACATATAAGTGAAAAGTGATTTAGTGACAATTTAACTGTAAACAGCAATAATTTCGCACCGAAATATGACGAATTATTGCTCAAGGGTATGTTACCTCTGTAATTCCATCCTGCAGTTGTTGAATACGCGACGTAGCGACGCCTTGACGACGGAATAATAATTAACAATTCAATATCCTCGCAAAAATCATGATGAGACATCGGCTTGGTTGATGAATTGATTATTCAAGACACCTGACACCTGATACTCTTTTTGTGCCTCTATATGTATTTATTTTCTTCAATACCATAAAACATAGATTACTGCCTTAATGGCGGCTTCCAACAATCTCCTCTCCATCCGCCATAGAACATCTCTCTTCCAGTGTCCAACATGGAATAATTATCTATTTGCCGTAGCTTAATACAGTCTGTACATCTTTATTATCGAGTTCGCAAGGAGATGCTTATTCCACAGAGTATTTATCTCTCGAGCAGGTATTTTACATTTATCGTCGTCTTTATAGTCCGTCGGACTTTGTTTATGGGTTTATATATGACAAAACGCTACATAGAATGAGAATAGTCGTATGAGATAGTTGGCTGGGAGGCCGATGAACTGACTGTAGAGCTCAGAGTATTTATTCTTTTAATATTTGCATACATTGCTGTTAAAATTGTTCATATTAACAGCAATCAATAAATCACTAATCTAGTCATCATGTCCAGATGTTAGGGGTGCAAATAATACTGACGTAGATGAACATAACCGGAACAAGTACAGCCTTCAATAATAATTTTTTTTTCCTTAGAGGTGTGGCAAACTCATCACCTGATGGGCCAGTAATGCTGCTTGACGTCAGGTACAGTCTAATCAACAGCATCTGTAAGCGTGTAAGTGTCAGAATGATGTTGGATCGTGAGTGCTGTGCAATAATGGTATTGAAATGTCCACGATATAGTGACGTAGAAACAATATTATTCCTGGATGAGTGATTTTGTCTATATGATGCTTGTAAGCAGATTTCTGCTTTATTCCATGCAAACATTCGCTCTCCCTCACCGATATACGCAGTTATACTATCACAGTAGGGGACTTTCTGTGAAAAGGTAAACTATTTAACTAGAAAGAGTACACTCATGTATGGGAGCAAACTTTTAAAAATATACTTTATTGTAATCATGTACTTGAACGTGCTCTAGATCAGGGATACTCAACCTTTTTTACTTGCCGCCCCCTTGTGTAACTCTACCCATAGTAACATTTTCTAGATACTCATCTGTTCCTTAGCAATGGTGATTTATAAACTAGGGAAGTAGCTTTACTTTATAAAATTTACAAAGCAGAGTTGTATCAAGTTAACGAATATAATAATAATTACTTACCAAATACTTTATAAAAAGATGTTATGAAACCTCATGAAAATATCTGTAAGCCCTAACTGCCTACCACCCACCAGGAAAGCTGAAATTGCCCGCTGGTGACATCCTTACTTCTATGAATCTCGCTCCTCCTGCTGTCACAAGCAGCCATAATGGCGGGGAAGAGCCTGAAGATGATCTGAGAAAAGGGCCAAAACCCGTTGCTAACGAATAAAAATCTGAAAACGCGATCGAGTCTGTTTTTATTTAATTTTCAGTAAAAAAGTGAAGTTTTTTCTTCAAGTCCCCTGCATCCTAACGTAGACACATAGTTATCACTACGACTGAGTGGATGAAGCACCCTATTTAGAAGCGTCTCTTACTAACCAAATTGTCCTGCAGCGGTACTGGAAATCGGTACTAGAATGGTTTACTAGCTCTTGATAACATATGCTTTTTTGTTGTGCGATCATGTGACTACGGGAAGACTGATCTTGTCCTGACATACAATTTTTCTGAGTTTTGCACCCTTCCGTAATGTAAAATACTATACTGGAAAATACAACGTTTTGGCCACGGTTACAGTGGTCTTCTTCTAGGTCTACTGATGTACTAGAACTGTATGGAATCGTTTATATTTTGTCCTTTTAGATCACTGAACATGATGTTATGCTATAATTTTAAAAAGTCGTTCTAATGATTGGTCACATGAGGCTCTATTACAATAGGTTGCTATGATGGAAGGAGTGGGGTCTACTGTTGTCTATTACTTCTCCTACTGTTTGCTGTCATTGGTGCTCTTTGGTGAATGGGCTGTGGGCTCCAGTTTTCCTCCTGCTGGATGCAGGCTGCGCAGCGACATTTAGTCGCCGGCAGTACCTGAGTCATATGTGGTTGGTGTGGCCTATTGGACTCTGGTTTTATTTCCTTGCCGCAGTCTTGCCAGTGTTCGGCCACAGCAGACATGACGTGCTGCATCAGACGAATGTAGCGCTCATGTTCTCATATGCGAATTGCAATCGGGCAGGTAGTCTCGCCGATGTATACTTCTCCATAATGACCTTCTATCTTCTACATGCATGCAGTTTGTAAATCATCTCTCTTGTCCTTCGTGGAGACTGGCACATCTTCGATACAAAAATCGTTCAAGTTAAAGAAGTCCGAGAAGTAATTAAATCTCTACAACAGAAGAACGATACAAAATATGCAGTTCAATGGAGATTATTTTACTGTGGCTTAGTTAATAACGAAAAAGATTTTGTAGCCAGAAAGGGGAAAAAATTAAACAGAGTGCCGTATTTTGCAGTGAATCACACTGTCAACAACACATTTCAAGATAAATTAAAACGCTCCAATAAAATTTCAAGTTAGAGGTTTAGGAAAACCTCATGGATGAGTCTGTGGTACCTGACAGACTAAGAAGAGACACAGTAGCCATAATCCTCTTGACTCCCGAAAGTGGATGGTTACCCACCTGCGTATCTCCAGAATGTGTTCTATGCCATCAGGAACAAAGAACATTTAAGGAATGTATAAAATTAAGTGATTGAAATTCAGACTTAACAACACTGTATTCAGAAGCAAGAAGGTGAATAGGATACTTAAAGTGCCAGAATATTAAAATAATAATAATTACAATAATACTGTGAAACATTCTCTAGAAATATTTTATATACTCTTACCTTTGTCCACACTGCAGATTTCCTCCCTCCCAGTAGTTCTCATAGTGGCAAAGTTGCTATTCTTGAAGGTATTACCATTTTCCCCATTAATTCTTATCTTCTTTCATAGATTCTTTCTGTACTTCTTTCCTCAACTTTTCGTGCATACTTTCTGTTCCTTACAGGTATCAACATTCACAGCATCACACATCACTATGCACTCTGCCGTTTTTCACAGTATTTGTGGTTTTCCAAACACACACATCCATTACACAGATTTCAATCATACTGTAAGCTAGAAAATATTTTCACACTAACTGTGTTGCCATGGTTCGTTAAATGACTGCTATGTGGTATATTCTTCAGCTACGATTTGTCACCTTTGACGTAAATCTTCCGGTGACCGATATTACTTTAATTTTTCTGTGTTTTGTGAACACCATCGTAGAATGTTGCCGTCGTAAATAATTTTCAGTAAAAGACGCTCGCTATCAGGACTATTCAGAGGAGTGTAGTATGGAACATTAAGGGAAGAAACTGCACATTAAACCACTCTTTAATGTAACGCGTTATTACTAAAATAGCATGAATGAGTAAAGTAGCAGCTACATATGTTTGGCTATAGTTTCAAGAGAATATGATACTTCTCTAAACTAAAACCAAAGAGTGTCTCTGACACTATGTTCAGTTCCTTCTTACTGGATCTTCTCCTGCAGCTAGCGGCAGAAGGGGAAAAGGTGTTTGACAACATTTTTCGTGGTTTTACTGTGTCATAAATATCTGTCAACTGACGCTTTTGGTATACGTATTATTTATGACATTATAAGTAGACTCGGCTCCAGAATGTATCAATAATACTACCTTACAATCATTTAACTGCTAACGTTGTAACTTGTTGTGAGCTGACTATCTCATCTATTGTTTTTAATTTAATTTTGTGCTTCATTTTCCTGTGATTTTGCGAGGTGCCGGGGCAAGCAGTGTATTTAACACTAAATTCTAGAATCTACATATGTAAACGATGCCCTCGACCGAAAAGCGAGAGCCCACTACTTTGAGTACCCGTACAGGCCGAACACAGAACATTCCAGCCTCCACGACAGTGGCCGCGGTTAAACGTTCCAATCAGCAACTCGAAAACCGGCGGAAAATTCCACTCCATTGCCGGAGCACTACCATTCCACCAATGGAGAATCTTGGCGCCAATTTCTGCGCTGATTTTGCTACGTCACGTAGCTATGCCCTGAGCAAGCCAATCACAGTTACTTTTTGCAGAAAGCGCGGGAATTTTCCCGCCACAACTGTCTGGGTACACAAGTCACTCCCACGCCTCGCTGGTAGCCCGCCAGAAAGTGTTTTCGCTAAGTTTCTGCGAAGTAACAGAACCTCTAGCCCAGCTGCTACTTCAGGCCCCTCCGGGCGTGTCTTTTGACAATGTCAGCGTCTGGAATGCATTCACTCGACTCCCTCACACTCATCGGCTTAACCCTCTCGAGATCCGCAGAGCCCGCCTGTCACCGGACCACCTGGTGACGAGAGACGCTGCGTGGGAAGTCCACGTGTGAAGGAATAGCAACTTTTCACCGCATGCAATTAGAGACGAAAATCGTAAGATAGAAATATGAGAGGGGTCTCATGCCACCTCTCATAGCCCCTACGCCATTTTAGATTGTAATTGGTGAGCGGTTGGCTCACTTAGGAGCAAGGTAGTGAGTCAATCACCCAAGAACAATCTTACAAACTGACTCCACATGCCGCACTCTATAAAAAAACCATTGCAACTGAAAAATGCAGCTCATAGAGGGAGGATTATTTATGATGTAGACAACTTCACCTTCTTAATGTGGAACACTAACACTCACATCACACATCCATACCCAGGGAGCCCCTTGCAAACACCGATTCACACATACATTCACGCTCTAAATATGGCCCGGGCATGTGAGCCAAATATGGAGCAGTTTATTCTTTACAATCAGAGTTGGAGTGCTCCGCAATTAAATGCCGAAGATGTTACAACAATTTGAATCATGAAACTAACCTGAACTCACTCACACATGATACTATTTAAGTTAACAATCTCTTTGTGAGCTTTCAGAATCTAGTTACAACCTCTGATTCATTCTGTCTCCCTGCAGCAAGAATAACCTTTACAAAATGTTCCCTGAACTGATGGTCCATTCACAATGACAGTGGTGGTATCTGGGGTATGGGGACTTCAGGCACACTGTTTGCATACACACAACAATAAATACAAAATACAAAAAAAACATGGTGTGGAGAACAATACAGTAATTTGTAAAAAGAATTACAGTGTAAAACACAAACACATACAAGGTATAACATACATTACAAAAACAACACTAGAGAAAGAAATTTAAGAAAAAAAAACAAGGTTCACGGGGCATCAAGTTGTGCGTGCACATTGCACAATGTTCACGACTGTGCTCAGAATGAGGCACTAAATCACATTGTTAGAAATATTCGAAGCACTTCACAAATTCCACAGTACTGACATCACATAGGGCTAAACGTCAGGTGTTGTTGCTACGTTGTTGCAACGGCAATGGGGTGTGCTGGAGCATCTGCAGTACTCTGTTGAGATTGCAGCAAGACCCACGCATATGATCACGGCAGTACGGGAGGAAGACACAGTGATAGGCTCTCCTCACGTCGATTAATTGTCTCTGAGGTTTACTTGTTGGGATACATCACTGGTCTTGGTCTCTTCTCTCGCTGGACAGTACTTTACATTTCCCGATATTGCAGTTTGACGAGGGATGATGGCACGTGGAGTGACTCCACAAGTGTGTGAGGTGATCCAGACAGGATCGAACTAGGAGCGACGATTGCTACAACTGCTCTCAAATAGAGAGGAGAAGTTAGAAATGAGATCATTCATTTGTTAGAGTGTGTGGCACGATACTGCTTTGTGTATGCCGATCGGCCAATGCTAGTGAGTTGTAAAAACCCAAGCAGGTGAGTATATAGCGTCCCTTTCTGTCCCGAGGCACATGAAGCGCAGGTTCTGACACAATATGTGATACTCACGACAACGTGGTCTGCCGCAGGGAATCCCTCCAAACGGCTGCCACGTCCGGAGAGCTAGCAGGCTGTCGCGTGTGGGTCGCGTGTCAATGTCAACGGCCAGCCTCACTTTCGCTTGTGGCTCGGCGAGGGCTGTCTGCCGCCTAATCCCTCAGGTATACGGCCCGGTGACTGTCAGCTTGTAGGACCGGATGCTCTCGCGCCCTTCACGTCAGGTGGCGCGCTGACACTCTCTTCTTGCAGGTAGCCGATGACCTCTTGTTTTTGCTCCGGCTGGCCTCTGCATTGCCACGATCCCCGTCATCTGCACAATCCTTGCAAAAATCTTATGCCTAACTTTTCCCCATGACCTTCTATGTTATAATAAATTTACATAACGATACATTGATGGTCTGTCATTTCAGACACTCTAATTTTAATTTTATAGTTATTTATCTGTAGCTATCATTATAACAAAATCTCGGTGTGATATTTGTGTAGAGACTGATCTCACTACTGTACATGGTGTGTGACGCTATACTGGATGGACAACTGAATGTGCGGGACCGCACTAATATTACTATTAATTATATAGATCGACAGTAGACATGCTCAAGAATTAACTACCATTTGCCAACGATCTACATTCTATGTCTTTTGAATAAATGATGTTATTATGCAGGTCGAAGTTTTACTGTGCTATAAAGAACATGCAACTATTTTACTGTCGCTCGCCCGTCGTCCCTCCATCTTGGGTCTGTGGTTTGGTGACCTGAAAAATAGCATCTCAACAGGCGCGCGCCAAACACTTGTGGCAGAAAACCCCCACAATATTAATCTAGTTATTGTTAAATCCTACAGTTTAACTTATCCTAGTATATCGTACCTTTTTTTTATTTTATTTTTTTTTTTTGTTTACCTTATACAATACTCTTACACAATTCCTGTTACATTGAAATGTCTCGCTGCTCGCCGCTATTGACGACAGTGATGTGCGCGCACTACGACATGACCTCCGAGTTTTCATTACGCCTCACTGAAACTCCAGAGACTGGGTTAGCCATGGCTATACACGACAATAAATTTATAGTTGCAACTTCCTTCTCCATGTGATGCGGTTTTCGCTACCAAAGCACACTTTTCCAGAGACAATGTAATATGACCAAGCCAGGACTGGTTCCTGTTGCGGATTCAGTCGCCCAACACACGCCAGCTACACAGTATGTCACAAATCTCCAAGTATAATTCCTTGGTTATTTATCTGTGACAGTCACGAGCAGCACGCTAAATCCCCAACCAGCACATTGGCATGGTAGGCTTTATGCCCGCATTTCTATCGTCTAGGGCACCATCGGAGTCAAACGCTCACAGGTTCACCCCGACTTGCAACACGATGCTGGCGCAGCCTTGCAAAAACTATACTGCCCATATTCATCCTCGAAATCACGCAATATACTACAATCCTGGAACGCACTGACGCGTGCCTGCAAGCAATGGTATGAACGTCTCACGAACTGGTTGTGGCCGCTATGGAGCGTATCACGACATCCCAGAACGCTTCTAGGAGCACGTTCTTGTATGCGCCCGTTTGTGCGACATCTCCTTATTCATCAATATCCCTCAACATGGATACCAGACAGGAAAGGACAAAAACATTGCTCATGGAATGGTAGTGCCTCCTACTCCATCAACATTGTAAGTCGCGAACAAAAACAAAAAAAAGGCTAGCAGCCGTAAATTCTTTTACAAGACAACGCAGTGTGTTAATACTTTAACAATCTTAATCTATTAATGCAACGATTATTGTTCCCCGAAGAAAGATTCATATATTTGCCTATTCTACTATGTACACCACTTAAACTACTATTATTCCACGAACTTCTTTGTGTGAGAGATGTGGTGGAGTCCTATGGACTAGTGCCAATCCCTTGTAAGACTAATCCTCCTCTGACGTGCATTAGGATTTGCGGGTCTAGTTTCAATCTCCTGGTTCTCCTGTTGTCCTTGGTTTCACTCTCTCCAATTACGGTCGCTTTGCCGTTCGTTATTCCTCCTGTCCCAGATTCCTTGTCTAGATTGACCCTGTTTCCCCGTGCGGTTAAAGGCGCTTCAGTCTGGAACCGCGTGACCGCTACGGTCGCAGGTTCGAATCCTGCCTCAGGCATGGATGTGTGTGATGTCCTTAGGTTAGTTAGGTTTAATTAGTTCTAAGTTCTAGGCGACTGATGACCTCAGAAGTTGAGTCGCATAGTGCTCAGAGCCATTTTGAACCCTGTTTCCTGACATTCTGGTTTCCGTGTCTCTGGTTTCCATAACCTTGAATAGCGTAACCTTGATTTCTGTAACCCTGGTTTCCTAACTGACCAGTGCGATTATGCGATCTGTTGTCGTCTTCCCTTGCTGGCCCGTGGTATTTGTTATTTTGTGCCTTCTTCCTGTCCTTTGCGTCTTGTTTATCAAAGACTACTTCGAGTTCGCGCAATAGACTTTTGAATGCTTCTATGTCAGATTGCCGGCCGGGGTGGCCATGCGGTTAAAGGCGCTACAGTCTGGAACCGCGCGACTGCTACCGTCGCAGGTTCGAATCCTGCCTCGGGCATGGATGTGTGTGATGTCCTTAGGTTAGTTAGGTTTAAGTAGTTCTAAGTTCTAGGGGACTGATGAACTTAGAAGTTAAGTCCCATAGTGCTCAGAGCCATTTGAACCATTTTATGTCAGATCCACACTTCCCGATAAGTGTCTGTTGATACCTAACTGGCAATTTGGAAAAGCAAAATTTAATGATATCTCCGTTGCTATATGGACTATCTAAAAACTGATTCTTCTTGAGTAAATCATCAAAAAATTTGGTTGCGCTCCTATGCCCGGACACTTCCAGTTCAGGACAAAATATTATTTCGTCTTTAATCCTGTCTTGCGTTTCCTTTGACCAGTAGGTCCGCAGGAATGCGCCAACAAATTCCTGATAAGTCCGACACGTCGCTGCCACACCCCGCATCTTTTCCGCAGCTTGGCCTTCGATGTGTCCACACATGAATTCTAATTTTGCCTGGGTTGGCCATGACAACGGTAATGAATTTGTAAACTGCATCACCCAGCTCTTCGGATGCATCGACCCCCCATTATCTTTGAACTTCTGGAATTTTAGTATCGACAGGAAGTGATTCTGATCAAAATCCTGTCCGATCCTCGCACTGGTGTTGTCACTCGTTTCCGATACTTGCACGTCTGCTGAGTGTCCTGATCTATCTTGCTGATACCTGTGATGTACTACCTCTGTATCACAGTGGAAGTGGCACTCCGAATTCACTCTCCTAAGTGGGCTACAATTATTGGAGCTATTACTAGGTGTTTCTGCGTGTGCATTGTTAGTTCCGCACTCTGTCTCTGGGCTAGAGCACGGCGGATTTTTCCTCGGAGAAACAATTCTGTGTATTACATCATTGGAATCCGAACGCGCAGTGCTCGTGTGCCCGTTTCGCTCTAGTTTTGCTATCCGACTCTCTACTTCCTTCATTCGTTTCGTGATGTTCGTAACCGCAATATTACCTTGGGTTTTTAAGAACGCTAGGGATTTTGAGTGGGCTTGTGTCGCACGTCGCAAGCGGCCGGCGAGTTGAGAAGTTACTTTTGCGATTTTCATTGCCCCTGTTGCTGCCGTTTTGGCTAGGCCTGCTACTTTTTGTGCTACCATTGACATTTGTTTTGCTTCTCCACATTCTTTCTTTATTGTTAGTAATTCCCTACGAATTTCTCCTATATGCGAAATCATAGTCTGAGTGTCCTTCTCACGCTGTTTCTCATCTTCTTCTTTCATTGATCGTAGGAAGCTCAGTATTGGGTTAATGTCATCTTTTTGATCCTCGTCACACATGGGTGATGTAACTCTGGACACCTGGGCGCTAGAGCTCTGACGAGACCGAGCTGGCCCCTGCCTGCCCTCGTTCGTTTGATTATAAACTTCTGCTGCCGTCTCGACCTGTGTGCCTGTCTCTGTTTCATCCTCTACCTCACTATCATAATCACGGTCGCGACGTTGCTCTAAGATCGCGTCCAAATCACCGTCCTCATCAATGACCCTGTCGCCCTGTCCTGCTAAAAATGTGCCCATCTCACCTCCGAACCTATCCCCGTCAGCAGCGTGCCCCTTATCCATTATAGTATCCACTTTTGTTTTAGCTTCGCTCACTAATAGTCGTGCCTTACTTCTCGTGATCATTCATGAGAAACAAAATTTATCTAAAATACACAGTAAAAATTATCTACTACCTGTAGTTTTACACATAGACATAAAATTTCAACAACGCTGTTCCAACGCTGTAATTACAAACACAATTTGATGTGGTACAGAAACCGCACACAAATCCGACAAAGTGCGATGTGGTACGGACACCACATCAACGAAACACAAAAAAACAATGAAAACACTGAAAACAAACACTGTAATCTTTCGCCGCTGCTTAAAACTAATCACGGAACTACAAGAAAAACAAGTTGGGTATTAATCATTAAAAAAAATTAGAGAAAAAAAATTTGAATGTTCCTACTAAGAATCCCGTTTGCTTATCAGTGATTCACAGGAAAGATCCGAGGCTAAGGGTCGCCATTTTATGCGAGGTGCTGGGGCAAGTAGTGTATTTAACACTAAATTCTAGAATCTACATATGTAAATGATGCTCTAAGCCCCCCCCCCTATTCTAACTCCGACTTTTGCTCTTGCACATGGATTAAAAAATATACGCGAACTGACTGTAATCAACCCTGCAAGTGGAGTAGAAAAGAGTTTGGCACCTGCAATAATTTATTTTGATAAATAAGTTAAATAAAGGAAGGTTTCATTAACTTAGTGAGAAATGATGGGTTGCTCTACCGATTAACAGAATGAAAGTTCTGCTCAAAATAACAATATGATTTATTAAGACTAAACACAAATTAATAAACAAAAACACATGAAACATTTATAATACATCAAATTGGCTCAAATTGGATACTCAAACAGACGCTGTGAAGGTGAAGTTGTCCCTAAACTAGATTGTGAGGTTTATAATGAAGTGGTATGTGGAGCCAATTCCTTGCCACTCAAATCTTAAGAGAGACACACAGCTAACCCAACATTAATTGCTGCTACTCAAGACAGAACAAAGTTAGAAAAAGACGAACGGGCGCGCTCTGCTGAGCTCTGATTATCACCTAGGAAATTCCCTATCTGCCGGTGCTGCGGACATACATTACCAAACTGTCTTCTTAACTGCCAGAACACGATCTGGCGTACCGGAGGCGATGGATGGTTGCTTCGACGTCCTCGACCGAAAAGCGAGAGCCCCCTACTTTGAGCACCCGTACAGGCCGAACACAGAACATTCCCGCCCCCACGACAGTGGCCGTGGTTAAACGTTCCAATCAGCAACTCGAAAATCGGCGGAAAATTCCACTCCATTGCCGGAGCACTACCATTCCACCAATGGAGATTCTTGGCGCCAATTTCTGCGCTGACTTTGCTACGTCACGAAGCTATGCCCTGAGCAAGCCAATCACAGTTACTATTTTGCAGAAAGCGCGGGAATTTTCCCGCCACAACTGCCTGGGTACACAAGTCATTCCCACGCCTCGCTGGTAGCCCACCAGAAAGTGTTTTCGCTAAGTTTCTGCGAAGTAACGGAACCTCTAGCCCAGCCGCTACTTCAGGCCCCTCCGGGCGTGTCTTTTGACAATGTCAGCATCTGGAAAGCATTCACTCGACTCCCTCACACTCGTCGGCTTAACCCTCTCGAGATCCGCAGAGCCTGCCTGTCACCGGACCACCTGGGTGACGAGAGACGCTGCGTGGGAAGTCCGCGTGTGAAGGAATAGCAACTTTTCACCGCATGCAATTAGAGACGAAAATCGTAAGATAGAAATATGAGAGGGGGCTCATGCCACCTCTCAATTTATTCAGTGTCATTAATCCTTCTGCAAGTATTCCATTCTAAAATTCTCTATTTTTATCAGATTTTGCTAAGATTAGTAGCGTAAACCTTTGTGAATAATGCATGCATATGACAACCGAGAATCACATACCCCTGTGCTTACCTTCATTTAAGGCCTTGTATTTTGTGGTGTTTGCACAACAAAAATTTATCTTTTAAAACAACGCTGAGAAAGTCTCGCTGTTTCTTTCACCTTAATTTCTTTCCATGACTGTAAGTACTATTGTGCAATATATTTCCAAAATCACGAAATTAATTCCTCTTTTGCCATTGAATTCACATTTGGGAGTTTGGGAGCCACGAGGAACATAAAATATATAAATCAATTACTTTAGTATTCAGTTTGCAATGTTAATATATCCCAATATGGTGATAATTCCCCTCGAGTTTCTAATAAATCACATAAACTTGTTGATTTTATTCAAATATCTTTTGCAGATTCCACAAATGCATAAGCGTGTGTGATATTGTTGTGCAATAGCTTCAAATGGTTCTGAGCACTATGAGACTTAACATCTGACGTCATTAGTCCCCTAGAACTTATAACTACTTAAACCTAACTAACCTAAAGATAACACACACATCCATGCCCGAGGCAGGATACGAACCTGCGACCGTAGCAGTCGCGCGGTTCCAGACTGAAGCGCCTAGAACCGTTCGGCCACACTGACCGGCTGCAATAGCTTCATTTCAGTAATTACATAGCTGCGACAGTACAGTATTTACTTTTGTTCTCCTGCTACTTAGTAGCCTATTGTCCAACGTGTAAAAATAGCTTTGGCTTTGGGATTTTCTTCTATTGTATTTGTCCTGTTTTAAAAGTTCATGAAATTCGATGGTTATTTGGAAAATAAGGTTCTATCGGTCACGAAATGGAAACCACTGTGAAAATCAAAAATGTTTTGTTTGCAGCAATTACGAGTAGTTACACCTTCTAGCTACTTCTCCTCGTAGTCGCCGCTCCGACTTAGACATTCGTCATAGCATTATATCAACTTTCCGATACCCTCACTACGGAAGGCAGTCGCCTGCAAGCATATTCTCTATGCTGGTCTACAGCTCATTGCCTGTACGAAATTGATATCTTCATAGCCAGCGGTTCACGTGAACAGAGATGAAACCCAGGGGGAGCCAGTTACTCGCTGTGTTGTGAGTGATAAACACTTGTCATCGAAAACGCTGGAGGAGCATCTTCATTGCCCCTGCAGGGTGCGGCCGAAAATTGACATGAGGAAGGAAACGCGTGACAGCTACGTGGACGTTAAGCGAAATCTCTCACCTGCGCTTCATACTTGAAGGGAGACACAATTTTATAGACATCTGTGCGTTCTCATTGTGCGCTCAGAATTGAAGAGAGCGACTTGACGCGCATACTGGAGGCACTGCCCAAGACATCTGCACAAAGCTTCACCGGATTTTCACTGTGGTTTCCGTTTCTTGTCCCATCAGACCTTACTTTCCGAATGGCTCTGGTATGTATCTATTAAATGCGTCCACTGCTAGTCTGAGTAAGGATGAATGTCCTATGGTCATTCCTCGCCTTTGTGCACCCCTGAAGGCCTAAACGGTAAGGGTGGGGGGGGGGATGTAGCTGTTGTCACAGCAGGTAGGGGGAAGGACCGGCCCACGCAACGGCCGGCTGGAGGGCTGAGGGACAGCGTTTCGGCTCCTCCTGCATCCCAAGCTCTTCTGACTACAGTCACTGTTGTAAGAAGTTATGTCACAATATATTACCTTTGCATGTGACGCAACGTTTTGAACATGAAGATACTGTTAATACCAGGGCCTCCTTGAAAACCACATATTCGTTGTTATGTACTGTCACCAGCATTCCTTGTTTTTTTTTCCCTGGCGCAATGTGAAATTCTAGTCATAATTCGTCCTGTTTGGAAAAATACATTTTTACGAAGACCACACTCTGTTTCAGTCCCAAGGGGCGGAAATTTTGCAGTTCAAACGAATACATTCTTCTCATTTATACAAAATATGATTACGTAATAGCCATGGGAAAAGAAAAACGTATTTTTCGCATCTGCTTATTTAAGCGATGAATATAGTTCTTTTCTTTATTTGAGTCATCCGTCTTTTAATTAGTTTGACGCGGCCCGCCACAAATTCCTCTCCTGTGTCAATTTTTTCTTCTCAGAGTAGAACTTACACACCACATCCTCAATTATTTGTTGCACATATTCCAATCTTTGTTCTTATACAATTTTTAGCCCGTACAGCTCCCTCTAGTACCATTCTGAGGGGACCCTCATCCCTTTCCTAATCAGTTCACCTAATTTACATCATACTTCCGTGGCATCACATCTCGAAGGCTTCGATGCTCCTGTGTTCCGATTTTCCTGTAGTCCATAGTTTACTACCATACATGCTCTGCTCCAAACGTTCATTCTCAGAAATTTCTTCCTCAAATTAAGGGCTATGTTTGACGCTAGCAGACTTATTTTTCCCTGGATGCCCTTTTTGCCGGTGCTAATCTGATTTTTATGTCTTCCTTGCTATGTCTGTCTTGTGCGATTTTCCTTCCAAGGTAGCAGAATCCTTAACTTGGTCTGCTTCGTGACCACCAATTTTGATGATAAATTGTAACAACAACAACGCTGTATTATTGTACATATAATTTTTTTTCTTCTAGTTTTTCGATAAATTAGTGGAATCGATGTTCTGATTTCATTTGTTTTCTTGTTTCATGCCATTGTGTTAAGAAAACTGTAAACAATTTTCAATATGAATATTAATGTTTATGTCAAATGTCAAACAATATTGTAACAGAATTGAAATGTAAGAAACGTTGAATTTATTGTAACATGTTTAAAATTGTAATTGTGCGTCTGGTCCATACGTAGGCAATGTGTTAGGATATGTAGAATGCAAAACCTCTGGTGAATACCCTGTCTGTAAGGGAGCGGTAAAAGGTAGATGGCAGGCGAGCGCGGGAAAATGCACACGGGCGCTGTACGGCATAACGGGCTCAGCAGTAGTAGTCGGAGTTGGGCATTGGTCTGAGCAACACGTCCTGGATCAAGGAGGCTCTCTTGGAAGACGTAGTTTCATGAGCCTCGGACATGCCGTTCCGACACCTATACAGCATGGCAAAATTCCATAGGCACTAAATGGAAAAGTATTGCGACGCTACGAAGAAGTAAAGTGCCGATACGTCAAGAGCCATTGCTGTGGTTGCATGTGTGCTCTGTGCCTCGCCATCTCGCCGCCCGCAACCGCCGCATCGATACGAACAGGTTGAAACTTTTAGTATTGTATTCGTGTGGACCAGTGTTACTTTTGTTCCATACTGTTCAATAACAACTTAAATTTTACCAGAACTGTCCTATCATTTAATTATCCTCACAACTAACCTAGCCAGGGTCCTTTCCAAATGTTGTGCAATCCGAGTGTCCCGAAATGGAGAATTAAAGTTTATGTTAATAATAATTACCTGCAGACCTATCTATGTTAGAATGATGTTTAAAGAACTTTGTTGTTAATGAACTAATAGACGAATAACAAAGGTCTGACAAAGTGGGAAGATAATTTTGAAATTGGTTTAATAATGAAGTTTGATTATTTCGAGACAGATATAATGGTATTTAAATGAGCAGGAAATAAGATAAAAAGAGTAGTAACTCATATAGTGGAAATTTTGAGCACACAATGATTTCAGTAATTAAATTTTTTTATACAGTGATCATAACAGTTTCAGGGTCCCCCCCCTTTTTTTTATTCATTTGAATCCTGAAGTGTTCTAAACAGATTAGACCAGCAAAGTTAAAGCCAATATAAAAACCAAAATTTATCAGTGTTTTACCTTTATCAAAATTGACATTGTGTGTGTTTCGAAAGTGCTATTTCTAGGGTAACCTATGCCCGATTTTAATCAGATCAATAGACAGTACGAAGTTTTGTAGTAAACATTGTAGTGTAATGTTATGTATTTATGGTTTATCCATATTAGTACAGAAAGTGAAATTATCAGTTCAGTAGATTTTCTGGTTCTAACATTTACCATATTATGCAGTGTTACTACGTGTTGTTTTGCACGAACGTACATCAACTTGTACAGGGAAGAAACTCAGTTAATGCCTAATTAAGGTGGCGACCGTATTGTTAACAAATTGGTATCATCTTCTGTGTTGTTTCTTGTCCGTCCTGACGTGTAGTTGCATTTCGGACTTGCTTGACGTATCATTGTTATTACAGAGTGGATGTAAGTCTGATTTGCCTCCATTCAGGTACACGCGGTCAATATCTATACAAAAATCCTTTCTCACAAGGTGAAGCCCGTCAACTTACCATAGTACAGGCTTTAAAGAGTATCGTGTGTGCACAAAGTGCAGCGTTACAAAGTGTCTTGCTATTTTCGTTTCTGCTATTTTCATTTTCGCTATTTCTCATTATTTTCATCATTCTCTTAATCTATATTCTGTACTCATTCCAATCAACGGATCCTTCAGTTGTTCTTAACCTTCACTGAGGACAACAATGTCATAAGCGAGTTACATTGCTGATATCGTTTCATCCTGAATTTTAAGCCGACTCCTGAAACTTTTATTTTATTTCAGTTATTGCTTCTTCGATATATAGACCAAACAGTAGGGAAAAAGACTACATCCCTGCTTTGTGCCCTTTTTAAACCGAGCACTTCGTTCTTGTTGAAGGGCAATTCCATTTTACATCTTGGCTGTTGTATAATCACTGTTATTTGTACCACTATCACCTGGCACGGCCATTAGCCTTTGGGACTGAAGGGAATGCTTCCATATTTTTAAAGACAGGCATGAGAACAACTCCCTGTGCTTATCAGTACTTTAAAATAACTAATGCCACAGCGGCAAATAAGCACAAAGACATAAATCTCACTGCACTACTCGCACGGAACGTCGTCCTTCACAAGTTAATACGACACTTTCCATTTTCAGTATTTTTGAATATGTTTAGGAAAAGCTAGTCAGTATAGCTTCAGGGTGAACTTGAGAATAATAGTGTTTTCGAGCGAGTTTGTTTTTTCATTGTACTTATTTTCTACGTTTTCGTGGAAGATGCTATTTTTTCTCTGTCTCGTGATGACTGGGTGTTGTGTGATGTCCTTAGGTTAGTTAGGTTTAAGTAGTTCTAAGTTCTAGGGGACTGATGACCATAGATGTTAAGTCCCATAGTGCTCAGAGCCATTTGAACCATTTGAAGATGCTATTGTTTCATTGTGTTTGTCTTGAACCTTGTGTTTGGTAACAGATGATCCTTCTGGCCTACTACTGCACTGCAATTGGTTTTCATATTACCAGATTAATTGTTTGGTGTGTTATAATTTCAGTAAAATATCAGTTTTTCGCGCGCATAGAGGAAACGTTTGTAATTGTTTGTTTCTGAACGGACCACGTTGGGGGGGGATTCCGCCTTGCCTTCGTGGTGGCAAAAGCATTCTTGTATTGCACCATTAAAATTCGTTACATTTGTGCTTGGTTTAATATATAATTTCTGAACAGTTGACTGGTAATCAAGTTTACCACGTGGTGAAGTTTGGCTGTTCGTAAGCGGCAGGCGCGGTTTCTACGTCGTATATCTACTCTACAAAACCTTGCGAATCGGATAAACCTCTTTGCAAGGTAGGGCATGAGCATAATGGTGATAGTTATCTCTCTGAACTATTTCTGTCGTGGGTATGTAGTTGGAATGATTTAATTATTATGTTCCACTTCGCTTTTGTGTGTTTTTTCCTATTTATTTGCTCTATTCTACCATTCTTTGGCGAATTATGTAATAATTTTTTTTTATTCAGCCACCAGTCATGTGTATTCATGGGATGTGCGTCAAATTCAGTCACGAAATAAAAGTGCTACGCAAAAGATAAATTCTGCATCCTATATCTTTCTCATTATTGCCGCTTTTCAAATTAATATTCTATTCCCTGATTTTTTAAAAAGTTAATCTGCTTGCTTGTGATGAACAAAAATGGGAGGAAAAATCAAAGTGAACGGGTGTACTGTCTCAAAATTAAGGAATTCATATTTAATTAAACAAGCTCGTTGATGTACGACATACAATGCTGTTCATCTTGTTAGATCCTTTGAAAAATTTGCATTCTTATAATTAAATTCTGAATTTAATTAAACTAATAATTTCCAGTTCGCTCTTTTCTTAATCGTTGGGAAGGGCTTGGGCTGGTGGCGACACTGTAATTTTTAAATTCATAACTGTCCTTGTGAGGTGGCGTAACCAGAAATTGCGCACAAGGGTTACATCTCCATTATACTTGGTACGTAACGTATGTCAACCCACGGCTAGGATCCGTTTACAGTTCAACATACATACTTTACAGTATATTACCCGTCTTTCCGGATAGCTTACTCCAATTTCTGACGGAATTTCGAACATCATGCACCACCTAACACTGTCGACGATTTTTCCCGGTCAACAAATCCTATGAACGTATCTTCATTGTTCTTCACTCTTCCTTCCATTAGCAAGCGCAACGTCAGAACTGCTTCTCCCCTGCCTTTACTATTCCTAAAGCCAAACTGGTTGTCATCTAACAGATCCTCGGTTTTCTTTTCCATTCTTTTGTATACGTATTATTCGTATCAGGGACTTGGACGTATGAACTGTTAAGCTGGCTGTGCGATAAATCTCGCACTTGTCGGCTCTTGCTGTCTTCGGAATTGTGTGTATTACGTTTTTCCGGAAGGCCGACGGTATATCGTCAGTTTCATAGATCCCATAATCCATGTAAATAGCAGTACCAGCATTTAAATCGGATCGATTTCACCAATGTTTCACTTTGTTCTCTCTTTTAATACACGAAAACATTAATTTCTACTCATACTTGTAACCTGATATTCTGCTGATAGCGGATTAAAAATGTATGCCGATCAAGTCTTGAAACTTGCCCACACGCAAGCTACTCTCTGAAAATTAAGCCATTCAATCGCACTTTTTAAAAGTAGACGGTGTCAATATGTCTGTTCTCATTCCTTTTCTATCTGTTCCCTCTCACGTCCATTCCTGTCAGTGCCTATGGTTTATACTGCCTGCCAGAAATGTATTTTTGTTATTCTAAATTTCATAAACTAATAATAACTGCGACTTTTCTTCTGCTGTAGGTACTATTGTTTACACTGTCTTTGTCTTAGTTATACAAGGTGTTCGGAAATACTTATAAGACTTGTAGAAGGGACTGAGTACGTAATACTTTGAACAGAGATCGATGTCGAGAAACGTACTGGCCGCGCGATTAGAGGCGCCATGTCACGAATCGCGCGGCCCCTCCCATTGGAGGTTCGAGTTCTCCCTCGGGCATGGGTGTATGTCTTGTCCTAAGCGTAAGTTAGTTTAAGTAGTGCGCCAGACTAGTTTGGTCCTTTAGGAATTCACACACATTTGAGAAACGTACTGTTTCCGTTGTGTGACTATATATAAAACATTATGTTAGAAGTTATATTAGAAATTTGTAACTGGAAGTATCGAACATCCTGTTTTTATATATATAAAGTGATCAAATATGAGTGTGAGTACTTAAGGGACCAAACTGCAGAGGTCATCTGTCCCTAGACTTACACACTATTTAAACTAACCAATGCTAAGAACAGCACACACACCCATGTCCGAAGGAGGACTCGAACCTCCGGCGGGAGAGGCCACGCAATCCGTGACATGGCGCTGTAATCGCGGGGCCACTACGCGCTTCACGACGGTGTCAATTCACGTGTTATTCACTTCTGCTTGAGGAAATGAACTAGGCGTGACTCAATACAACTGTTAGATAGCAATTCAAAAGGAGCGTAACGAAACATCCGTGTATCACTTAAGCACATTTGTTTGTATTAACGCTTAAACATTACGTAATCCCGTTATTCCAAAACGAAAACGTACCCAACATACTGTACAGAAAAGTACTGATGCATTACAGCAACGGAACAATGTGGCAACCAGCATTGTTGTTACAGACATTGTACCTACGTAGCATGTTCTGGTACACACTTTCCATCTCGCCTCATGTCCCTTCAGTTTCTAGTGCAGCAGCCAGAATTCGTGCTAGCAGACTTTCCTCTGGCTCTATAGAAGTCTTGTAAGTTAAACTTTGCATGCGACCCAACAACAAGCAGTCAATAAGTGTTAAACCCGGCGACTGCGGCGACCACGCGGTTGGACCTGCTCGGCCTATGCATATCTCACCGTATCGTCTGTTATGATGTCTCCGAACCGCACTTTATCACATTTCCAGACGAACATTCAGCGGCAAGGATTCCAAGAACGAATCAAACACGTTATGTAAAACGATCAAGCAGCAGTACTAGTTTACTAAAGTAGAAGGAGGTATGGCACACCTGAATAGAAACCGTCGTAGGACATGTGTTCCTATTCAAAACATTATGTTAGAAGTTATATTAGAAATTTGTAACTGGAAGTATCGAACATCCTGTTTTTAAATGTTGTTGTTGTTGTTGTTGTTGTTGTGGTCTTCAGTCCAGAGCCTGGTTTGATGCAGCTCTCCATGCTACTGTATCCCGTCCAAGCCTCTTCATCTTCGAGTAACTACTACATCCTACGTCCTTCTGTATCACCTTACTGTATTTTTCTCTTGGTCTCGCTCTACGGTTTTTACCCTCCACACTTCCCTCCAATACTACAGCGGTGATTCCTTAATGTCTCAGAATGTGTCCTACCAACCGATCTCATCTTCTAGTCAAGTTGTCAACAATTTACTCTTCTCCCCAATTCTATTCAGTAGCTCCTCATTAGTTACGTGAAATACCCATCTAATCTTCAGTATGCTTCAGTAGTACCACATTTCAAAAGCTTATATTCTCTTCTTGTCTAAACTATTTATCGTCCATGTTTCACTTCCATACATGGCTACACTCCACACAAATATTTTCAGAAAAGACTTTCTGACACTTAAATCTCTACTCGATGTTAGCAAGTTTGTCTTCAGAAATGCTTTCCTTGCCATTGCCAGTCTACGTTTTATATCCTCTCTACTTCGACCATCATCAGTTATTTTGCTCCCCAAATATCAAAACTCATCTACTGCTTTAAGTGTCTCATTTCCTAGTCTAATTCCCTCAATATCATCTGATTTAATTCGACTACATTCCATCATCCTCGTTTTGTTTCTGTTGATGTACATCTTATATCCTCCTTTCAAGACACTGACAATTCCGTTCAGCTGCTCTTCCAGGTCCTTTGCTGTCTCTGACAGAATTACAGTATCGCCAGCAAACCTCAAAGTTTTCATTTCTTCGCCATGGATTTTAATTCCTACTCCGAATTTTTCTTTTGTTTCATTTAGTGCTTCCTCAATATACAGACTGAATAACATCGGGGATAGGCTACAACTATGTCTCACTTCCTTCCCAACCACTGCTTCCCTCTCATGCCCCTCGACTCTTATAACTGCCATCTGATTTCTGTGCAAATTGTAAATAGCCTTTCGCTCCCTGTATTTTACCCCTGCCACCTTCAGAATTTGAAAGACAGGATTCCAGTCAACATTGTCAAAAGCTTCCTCTAAGTCTCCAAATGCTAGAAACTCAGGTTTGCATTTCCTTAACCCATCTTCTAAGATAGGTCGTAGGGTCAGTATTGCCATGCGTGTTCCAACATTTCTATGGAATCCAAACATATCTTCCCCGAGATTGGCTTCTACCAGTTTTTCCATTCGGCTGTAAAGAATTCATGTTATTGTTTTGCAACCGTGAATTATTAAACTGATGGTTCAGAACTTTTACATCTGCCACCACCTGCTTTCTTTAGGTTTGGAATTACTATATTCTTCTTGAAGTCTGAGGGTATTCCGCCTGTCTCATACATCTTGCTCACCAGATGGTAAAGTTTTGTCATGGCTGGCTCTCCCAAGGCTATCAGTAGTTCTAATGAAATGTTGTCTACTCCCCGGACCTTGTTTCGACTCTTGTCTTTCAGTGCTCTGTCAAATTCTTCACGCAGTATCATACCTCCCATTTCATCTTCATCTACGTCCTCTTCCATTTCCATAATATTGCCCTCAAGTACATCGCCCTTGTATAGACCTTCTATATACTCCTTCCACCTTTCTGCCTTCTGTAATATTAGTATCTGTTTCGATAGCTTAAATAAACTTACATTCGATAATCTAACCATGCAGTCTCATAAAAGCCATACAATTTGTGTAAAAATTTCTTAGATCGTCTCTGAGCAGCGACCACCTGATATTTAAAAGACTATCGTACGTGCCACGGTGCAGAATACTAATTGTTCATAAATTGTATCGATAGAGATATTTGGTGTTTGTTATTTTTTGACAGCCGAAGAATTGTAAATCTCTTCTGTTATCACAGTCGTGATTTTTTTTTAATAGACGGCGGACGCTTATATGGCGTGGTCCGCAATGACTAATTAGTTATTATAAAATATTATTATTGTGCAGTGCTATGTAAGAATTTATGTCTGCAGCTAAGATGAAATGTCGAAAATGTTAATGGACTTTCTTTAAAGAAACAGCCAGCAAGATACAAAATTGAACGTACGGAGCCTAGTGTTAGCAATACTGACTAAGGTAATTAAATGGGTTATTTTGCTCTCATATGCTGTAGTGCCTGCTTGTTACTTATAGTATTTCTATGCTATCCATCTCCTATTAAGGGTAACAGAAATAACGGTGTTTTTTATAGTTTTCATACAGCTACCAGGGCCGACTGCATGTCGGCAAACGTCGTAGTGAAGACAGAAGGCGCATTGCTATTTACCTTGTTTGTGATTTAAATCCAACTTCCTTGAATGTGTGGTGTAGTATAGCAATGAAAATTTCCATCTCTGTCTGCTCCCTTAGGTTTCTCTGTTCGTAGTTGCTATGTATCATATCCGGTCGTGATCGAACATGATCACGACACAAATAAATTGAGTGGCAATGCGAACTCTGTTCTTGATCTTGAGAACGCTACGCCTTCGGCAGACGATTTCAGGAAACTATCACATACAGTACTTAAGTTTTTTGAAAAGTCTTTGCTCTTCCCACCAAGAAGTGGTGCAAAACTCCTAACAGATTTCTGAATCTTCAAAAGAGAATAACAACTTGATCAAAATATAAATATCTTTTTTTAAAAAAGAAGTACACCACACTTCCCTTCTTTGCTCAGAACTGGTTTTCCATCTGAGCTCTTGATATTCATACAGGCGGTCTTCTTCTCTCCAAAGGTCTCTTTAATTTTCCTGTAGGCAGTGTTTATCTTACCTCTAATGATATGTGCTTACATTTGTCCTGTAGCCATTCCTGCGTAGCCATTTTACAATTCCTGTCGATCTCATTTGTGAGATGTTTGTACTCCTTTTTGCCTGCTTCGTTTCCTGCATTTTTATATTTTCTCCTTTCGTCAATTAAATTCAATATCCCTTATGTTACCCAAGGTTTTCTACCAGCCTTTGTTTTTTTACCTACTTGACCCTCTGTTGCCTTCACTATTTCATCTGTCAAAGCTACCCATTCTTCTTCTACTGTATTTCTTTCCCCTGTTCTTGTCAATGGTTCCCTAATGCTCTCTCTGAAACTCACTACGACCTCTGGTTCTTTCAGTTGATCCAGGTCCCATCTTCTTAAACTCCTACCTTTTTGCAGTTTCTTCAGTTTTAATCTGCAGTTCATAACCAATAAATTGTGGTCAGTCCGCATCTGCCTCTGAAAATATCTTACAATTTAGTACCTGGTGCCTAAATATCTGTCTTACCATAACATAATCAGTCTGAAACCTTCCAGTGTCTCCCGGCCCTTTCAACTTACACAAACTTTTTTCACGATTCTTAAACCAATTCCTTACCTATGATTAAGTTAAGCTCTGTTCAAAATTCTACCAGGTGGCTTCCTCTTTCATTCCGTACCCCCAGTCCATATTCACCTACTACTTTTCTTTCTCTTCCTTTTACTACCATCGAGTTCAAGTCCGTCATGACTATTAAACTTTCGTCTCTCTTAACTATCTGAATAATTTCTTTTAGTGCATCATGCATTTCTTCAATCTCTTCATCATCTGCGGAGCTAGGTGGCATATAAACTTGTACTACTGTGGTAGGCGTGAGCTTCGTGTCTATTTTGGCTACAATAATGCGTTCACTATGCTGTTCATAGTAGCTTATCCGCGCTCTTATTTTTTTATTCCTTATTAAACCTACTCCTACATTACCCTTATTTGATTTTGTATTTATAACCCTGTATTCCATATTAGCTATGCATGAACTTGTCATGTGTGTCATAAATACGATCTCAATTTAAAACATGTAAAATGTCATGTTAGATGACAGAGAGGGATATCACGCCCCTAAATAAGAAAAAAGAGGTATTTAAAAACTTCGCAAAAGAGCTTCAACGGTTCATGGAGCAAGGTGGAACTTCACGCCTCGGTCACACTTCCCTCCTCCCCATCCTTACTCTCAAAGTTGCTATTCGCAGCAGTGTGTAAGGAGACATGTGGTTTTTACGTAGTTGTGAAATCGTAGCAGTGTGTTTTTAATAACCTAATTCTCCTTTTATAAAAATTGGGATGCCGTAAATGCACATCGCTGTGGTGCATCATATGTCAGCTACACATGACAAGCCGTTACGCGATATAATCGTACAACTGTCGGGGAAGGAACTGCTAATCGTCGGTCCAGGATCAACACTCACCATTCATAAATAAGTGAAATCCATTTTGAAAGGGTCGTCAGCGTCTCTATAATCCGTTATACACGCTTAAAGAGTCACAGTTCCAACACAACTGACTTCTGTTCTGTTGCAATGCGACTGCACTTGCATTAATTCCAAGATAAGGTCACTGGACCTGAAACATACAGCATTCCGTCTAGTCTCCAACGGGCTCTCTGTGACGTCCTTGTGAATTTCAATCAAGTAAAACTTTCTAGGGATAATAGTTAAAACACGTGAATATCAATAATCCACAACTAAATAAAACAGCTGTATTTTCTCGGAAACGATAGGGTTTATCACAAATACTTCGTCAAGTTCGAACAGCAAACAATCACTTTGATCTAAAGCAACAGCTGTCGACTTATTGTCGCTATGTAAAACCTGCTAAAGTAAAATTAGCAGTGCCTTCGCTAAAATTTTGCGGTCAATTTGTCAAACTGGAATTGCCGATAATATTCAAGCCCACACCCCACTGGACCTGTCTTGTGTTCAGCTCAAGTGCCTATAAACGACTGAAAATTTCGCGATTCAGAGCAACTCATGGAACTTGTGCTGTCGTTGCAGATTGTTTGGCTTGTATCCTACCCATAACCATTCTCATTCACTCGGTCCCTTCTATAGCTAACAACTATTCCATACTGGTGACCATACTTCGGAAACTGAATACTTCCGTTTCACGAGAAACTCTCTGAATGTCACAAACATTGAAACCTTTACGAAGTTCGACGCCATCTGGGTTCGGAGTAATCTAAAACTCAGCGACTACATAAAACTGGCTGTTGGGAAAACAGATGCCAGACTCAGATTTACGGGAAAAGTACCGCTGCGCCACCTCGCTGTGGGTTTCGTCAGAGGCTCGTTTAATAAGCGTGAGAGCAACACAGAGATGATTCTCGAATTCCACAGCTAACGACTACGGTACGAGCATCTCGGAAACGCGCACAGTTAAAATTTAAACAACGTAAGCTCCAAGTAGAGTGAAACGACATATTTATTCCTCCTACAACTCCTCGTGAAGTTATTAACACTGTGAAAACCAGAGAAATTGGAGCTTATTCGAATGCTCTCTGACATTTGTTCTTCTGCGTATAATATGAAAATGGATCAGATGCAGGAAGAAACTACGAGGATGAGCTGAAAAGTAATGCCTTCGATTTTTTTACGTGAAACTCGTGAAGTTCTGAAATAAAGCAAACTTTATTAGCAGTATACATCTCAATTTTACATCGCTGTAGCATGTTTAATTTTGCTGACGGAGCCACAACCTCACCTCTGCTTGCACTGTTTCATCACTATCAAAGTGAAGCCTTCGAAGGTGTTCTTTATGTTTTCGGAGCAGATGAAAAGCAGATGTGGACAAGTCGGGAATGCATGTTGGATGATCGATGACAATGAACTCAAGGCGTCGGCTTGTTGCAGATGTTTGGTTATTTGGGGAAGAGACCAAACAGTGAGGTCATCGGTCTCATTGGATTAGGGAAGGATGGGGAAGGAAGTCGGCCGTGTCCTTTCAAAGGTACCATCCCGGCATTTGCCTGAAGCGATTTAGGGAAATCACGGGAAACCCAAATCAGGATGGCCGGACGCAGGATTGAACCGTCGTCCTCCCGAATGCGAGTCCAGTGTTGCAGATGTCGCAACGCTCTTGTGTGGTTGGCATTGTCATGCTTAAAGTGAGGGTCCTCCATTAAGCACGCTGTTTCTCGCACACCGACTTACACATCGCAATAAAATTAAAGAATCACTGCTTCGAAACACCGTACTTGTCACCCACTGCGACACGTAAGTTTGAAATTTCGCTCACTTCACTTCTACTTTTGACGTCTCTGTGATGGATGTCAGAATCACGATACCCAGAGCTGAAATCACCCATCTTTCTTATGGGTGGACCAGGAAAACATTGCTGGCACACCGCCGGTCAGAATGGACACGAAAAGGCCTCCGGGAGTCGCATAAATGGCGTCACTGTTAGAACGCATTTCCCTGAAGCGTTGATTCCCACGCATTTCAGCTCTAAGACTACACTTCGCACTGCGATGAGCAACAGGAAAGTTTTCCTGGCATTTTTTTAACACTGCTGACTCCCTCGGACGTTTCACTCCTTCTCTAATGAAATTGTGGGGCTGCATCCTCATGAAAGTTTTCACACCGGTTTGGGGTGCAGCGCAACCGCAATTTTTGCTGGCGTGTACAAGTTGGAACTACTACGGACCGTTTACAACCATTCTACGAAATGTGAACGTGATCCGAAGGAGTAAACGGTACTTATGCTTTTTCAGCCCTTCTGTTTTCGGCATTCCTGTGGCGTGATCAAGGAGTGCAACATTAACATGTGCGTGAGTAAAATGGTAAAGACTCCCCCAGTTCAGCAACACCATTGGTGCGATCCATGCAGGTTTATTGACCACGTTACAATTTCGACACTATATCAGCCTGGCAGCTGCTCTGGCACTTGTAATGCCTCAGCTGTTATTGAGAACGGAATAAAAAATTCGGTGGTATTACTTTTTAACACGTCCTCGTACATCTAAACCCGAGGAAACATTCACTACACCTCGATTTCACATTATAGATGTTCACTTCTTTCAAATACCTTCGAGGAAATCTAGGAAAGATTCTTCTCATCCACGCATGTCTACCAATAATTATCTTTCTTTTCCCAAATCTACTACAGTATGTCAGCCTCTAACGGCATTTTGCAAATTGTGTTAATTACTGAATTTTCCCGTATTTTATAGTCACTGTCAGAAGCATACTATTGTATTGTTATTGTCTTTCTTTCTTGTTAGTGGATAAGTATTATTATGTCACGGCACTGCTCATAGAAATTAACGCAGGACAGAAATCGCCAATTCTTATACGTTAATCACATGCTTACTGTCCAAAAATACCCCGGCAATAACTCTTAGAGTGTCTCCATCACTCTCATAAAAGGCTGCAGTTTCCTTAAAACATTCAAGCACGCAGTAGCCCACGCTATTCATATGGCCTTCCTGAAAATCATCTACTGAGGAGTCGCCACTCGCAAATTCAACTGTAGCCTCTCAGATCTTTAGATTTTTTTCCTTTGTTAACATGAGACTATCGAGAGATAAAAAAGTGTCGTGTGACGAGAGCCTGCCGTCGGGCAGACCGCTCGCCTGTTGCAAGTCTTTCGATTTGACGCCACGTCGGCGACTTGTGCGTCGATGGGGATGAAATGATTAGGACAACACAACACCCAGTCCCTGAGCGGAGATAACCTCCGACCCAGCCGAGAATCGAACCCGGGCCCTTTGGATTAACATTCTGTCGCGCTGACCACTCAGCTACCGGGGGCGGACTATCGAGAGATGAAGATTAAGAAGACCGTACCTTAGTGCCGAATGTAACATTGCTCTCTTATGAACTGTTAGTACTACGTAACGCACACTGCGCCAGCTTGCTAGACAGGGAACTGAACCAAACAAGGATCAAATCCACGTAGTAGATAAAAGACCTGGCTTGGTACTCCAGGCGGCATGAGTATGTTTTATAGGTAGTTGACCGTCCTCATCTAGGCGAATGCTTGCCAAGTCCCAAAATTAAACCCCAGAGATTACGATACGCGAACAGTTTAAATACGATAACGTGCAGAACAAAATTTACACAATTCGCAAACAGAAATAGCATACAACATACCTCCGTCAGATTACTTTGAGGACTGTCTCATTAGGAGGGTCTCCAACTACAAAGTTAAACAAAGAACTAATTTTTTCCAAATGTTGAAAAAGTGGACCCCATCAAAAGTGAGGTAAACGCTAGGGAAAACATAATGTCGCATTCTTATTGTTATTGGTTCTCCACCCCAACCACCAACTTTACCCCACCTCCCATAAGCTGCGATTCCGTCCTCTTTATCATCATTAAATTTCAATGGTTATCGTATGTTATGTTATGGAGCTGGGACTTATAAACGACGGAGATGCTTCGTCCCCGCCGTAGCCGTCAGTGGTAAACTACCCCACAACAGGCTACAGCAGTCCACTCCCCCTACCGCCGTCCCACACCGCACCCAGGGTTATTGAGCAGTTCGGCCCCCAGGGGACACCCCCCTCCCGGGAAGTCTTACACCAGACGAGTGTAACCCCAATGTTTGCGTGGTAGAGTATTTATGGTGTACGCGTACGTGGAGATAGTGTTTGTGCAGCGTTCGCCGAGGCAGGTGGAAAACCGCCTTAAAAACCATCCACAGACTGGCCGGCACATCGGACCTCGACACTAATCCGCCGGGCGGACTCGGACCGGCACACCTTCCATCACAGAAAGCAGTGCGTTAGACTGCACGGCTAACCGGGCGGGCAAGTTTCTGTGGTAGTCTCATTTTGATCATATCAGTTGATTTCAGGAGAGGAATGGAACAACTGTTGAGACTAAAAACATCAACATCATCGTGTATCTGTCACATTTTATAACTTTATAAAACACACTTTATAAAAGCACTCCATCTTCAGGCCACAAGTGCCTCTCTGGAACCATCCGACCGCCGTGTCACCCTCAGATGAGGTTGCAGATAGGAGGGCGTGTGGTCAGTACACCGCTCTCCCGGTCGTTATGATGGTTTTCTTTGACCGGAGCCGCTACTATTCGGCCGAGTAGCTCCTCAATTGGCATCACGAGGCTGAATGCACCCACTATACAGGGTGGTTCATTGATAGTGACATCGCCAAATATCTCACGAAATAAGCATCAAACGAAGAAACTGCAATGAACGAAACTTGTCTAGCTTGAAGGGGGAAACCAGATGGCGCTATGGTTGGCCCGCTAGATGGCGCTGCCACAGGTCAAACGGATATCAACTGCGTTTTTTTCTTTTAAATAGGAACCCCCATTTTATATTACATATTCGTGTAGTACGTAAAGAAATATGAATGTTTTAGTTGGACCACTTTTTTCGCTTTGTGATAGATGGCGCTGCAATAGTCACTAACGTATAAGTACGTGGTATCAGTAACAATCCGCCAGTGTGAACGGTTTTTGCTTCGTGATACATTACCCGTGTTAAAATGGACCTTTGACCAATTGCGGAAAAGGTTGATATCGTGTTGATGTATGGCTATTGTAATCAAAATGCTCAATGGGCGTGTGCTATGTATGCTGCTCGGTATCCTGGACGACATCAGCCAAGTGTCCAGACCGTTCACCGGATAGTCACCTTATTTAAGGAAGCAGGAAGTGTTCAGCCAAATGTAAAACGTCAACCACGACCTGCAACAAATGATGATGCCCAAGTAGGTGTTTTAGCTGCTGTCGCGGCTAATCCGCACATCAGTAGTAGATAAATTGCGCGAGAATCGGGAATTTCAAAAACGTCGGTGTTGAGAACGCTACATCAACATCGATTGCACCCGTACCATATTTCTATGCACCAGGAATTGCATGGCGAAGACTTTGAACGTCGTGTACAGTTCTGCTACTGGGCACAAGAGAAATTACAGGACGACGACAGAGTTTTTGCACGCGTTCTATTTGGCGACGAAGCGACATTCACCAACAGCGGTAACGTAAACAGGCATAATATGCACTATTGGGCAACGGAAAATGTACGATGGCTGCGACAAGTGGAACATCAGTGACCTTGGCGGGTTAATGTATGGTGAGGCATTATGGGAGGAAGGATAATTGGCCCCCATTTTATCGATGGCAATCTAAATGATGCAATGTATGCTGATTCCCTACGTAATGTTCTACCGATGTTACTACAAGATGTTTCACTGCATGACAGAATGGCGATGTGCTTCCAACATGATGGATGTCCGGCACATAGCTCGCGTGCGGTTGAAGCGGTATTAAATAGCATATTTCATGACAGGTGGATTGGCCTGCACGGTGACCGGACCAGACGTCCCCGGATTTCTTTCTGTGGGGAAATTTGAAGGATATTTGCTATCGTGATCCACGGTGCTGATCTGGCAGGCCATTGGCCGGTGGACTGCGGCCTGGTTTTGGTTGCTGGGCTGTGGTCCAGAGAGCCGTGTTTGAACCGCTACAGTTTACAGAACTACGTACTGGAGACGGTATTTGCAACCTTACGGTATTGGTAGGGTGAGTAAAATTATCAGCTTCAACTAACTGGTGACATACACTACTGGCCATTAAAATTGCTACACCACGAAGATGACGTGCTACAGACGCGAAACTTAACCGACAGGAAGAAGATGCTGTGATATGCAAATGATTAGCTTTCCAGAGCATTCACACAAGGATGGCGCCGCTGGCGACACCTACAACGTGCTGACATGAGGAAAGTTTCCAACCCATTTCTCATACACAAACAGCAGGTGACCGGCGTTGCCTGCTGAAACGTTGTTGCATTGCCTCGTGTAAGGAGGAGAAATGCGTACCATCACGTTTCCGACTTTGATAAAGGTCGGATTGTAGCCTATCGCGATTGCGGTTTATCATATCGTGACATTGCTGCTTGCGTTGGTCGAGATCCAATGACTGTTAGCGGAATATGGAATCGGTGGGTCCAGGAGGGTAATACGGAACGCCGAGCCGGTTCCCAACGATCTCGTATCACTAGCAGGTTCTGTTTACAGCATCATGATTGTTGCATTCGTGTTTGGCGACACTGCGGTGAACGCACATGGGAAGCGTGTATTCGTCATCGCCATAGTGGCGTATCACCCGGCGTGAGGGTATGGGGTGCCATTAGTTACACGTCTCTGTCACCTCTTGTTCGCATTGACAGCACTTCTAACAGTGGACGTTACATTTCAGATGTGTTACGACTCGTGGCTCCACCCTTCATTTGATCCCTGCGAAACCTACATTTCAGCAGGATAATGCACGTCCGCATGTTGCTGGTCCTGTACGGCCGTTTCTGAGTGCAGAAAATGTTCGACTGCTGCCCTGGTCAGCACATTCACCAGATCTCTCACCAATTGAAAACGTCTGTTCAATGGTGGCCGAGCAGCTGGCTCGTCACAATACACCAGTCACTACTCTTGATGAACTGTGGTATCGTGTTGAACCTGCATGGGCAGCTGTACCTGTACACGCCATCCAAGCTCTGTTTGACTCAATGCCCAGGGGTATCAAGGCCGTTATTACGGCCAGAGGTGGTTGTTCTGGGTACTGATTTCTCAGGATCTATGCACCCAATTTACTTGAAAATGTGATCACATGTCAGTTCTAGTATAATATATTTGTCCAATGAATACCCGTTTATCATCTGGATTTCTTCTTGGTGTAGCAATTTTAATGGCCAGTAGTGTATTTAGCAACGCGGGCTAGCCGTGCGGTCTTGGGCGTCTTGTCGCGGTTCGCGCGGCTCCCCCCCCTCGGAGGTTCGAGTCCTCCCTCGGGCATGAGTGTGTGTTGTCCTTAGCGTAAGTTAGTTTAAGTTAGATTAAGTAGTGTGTAAGCTTAGGGACCGATGACCTCAGCAGTTTGGTCCGATAGACTTACCATACATTATTAAACATTTTTAATGTGCTGCAATGGTACATCGTACCAATACGCACAGTACCATTACTGCTACAAAAGACGCTCAATATGGCGCCCATCAGTGTCAGACTCTGAAAGCGCAGGGTTGCATTCTGCACAGCAGAACGAAGCATGCCCGTAGGTATACTGGCTACCTCTCTTGATATTTTGCGCTTCAGAATAGCATATATATGAATTTTCACGTGGTAAACCCTGTCTTTCAGATAGCCCCACAAACCAGAAATCACAGGGAGTCAGATAAGGTGATCGTGTCGGCCAAGCATTTGAAAACAATCGGCTGATAATTCGATCGTTTCGAAATGTTTCGGAGCGGTATGTGAACTTCACGAGGGATGTGTTGTGAGCCCCACGTTGGATGAAAACTGTCGAGTTCAACGCGTCTCTCTCCTGCAGGGCGGGTATTACACGCTGGAGAAGCGTATCGCAGTAACTCTGGCCAGTCACACTGCACGTCTTCGGTCCCTGAGCGTCAACCTGTTCAAAAAATAATGGGCCAATTATGAACGTAGCCATGAAGCCACATCGCAAGGTGACACGTTCACCACACAGACGAACATCATGCACAGTGGCTGTAGGGTGACTGGAGGTGAAGATCCCCATACTCGGCAATTCTGTGTGTTCAGCTCACCCGTCAGAGAAAAATGAGCTTTGTTTGTCCATAGGATAGTCCAGGGGCAGCCCTCGTCAACTTCAATCCTTGCGAGAAAGTAAGGAGCGAAGTCAACACGCCGTTGAACGTCCTGTGATACAAGCTGCTGGAACGATATTGGATCTTGTACGGATACCATTTCAGAAGGGTTCGAAGCACGTTCCGTACAGTGGACCACTCGATGGTCAACTGTCGTGACACAGCACTCACGTTGTCTGACCATCGGGAATTGCGCGCAGCGTTGTCAGCCATAGCAACAGTGATTTCATCAACCACCTGTTGTGCAACCGGTCGTCGGCCTCTTCCCGGAGCGACGGCCAGTTCTCCAATTGATTCTAACTTATTAATCATGCTCCACACAATAGTGAAGAAAGTGGACCCTTCCGCAATAATTTCAGCTGGCAATATTCTCGAAGTGCAGCTGCAGAATTACTGTTGTTTCGATAATAGAGCTTCACCAATAATGCCCTGCTCCTGTGTCCAAGGTCTTTGACAGGGCAACACGTGCACTGGGACTGGTCAAGGGTGTGAGACTATGAATCGCGATGACTGATCACAGCATCTGGTGGCCATAGTTGGAACTGGACGGTGGTGCTTTGACCCATGGAAATCATGCACCTCCATGCTAACGAGTTTGGTACTCGTACAGTAATTAGTTTTAGTGTTATAATGTATTAAATAGAGAAAATTTATTTATAACCAGCCGGTATTTAGGAAATTCTGTGATTTGAATAGCAGATTTAATAATAATGAAGCGTTAAAGAAAAATATTGCTTAAATGAGGTATATAAATATAATGCATTGCACGCAACAAACAAGATGTATCATTATTGTAAATAAACTTTCTAAAAAATGAAAGTAAAGGTGAATCTCTGTCTTATTGTTTATGGCAGCTACTGTGCATTAGTATAATGTTCAATAAAGAACAGGTTTTCGAAGTAAAAGAAAATGGGCTATAGTGGTTGCAATGCTGCGGGTCGCCAGTTCAAAGCTGACCAGCAGCAATTGATTGTTATATAGTATTTATCGTAACTATAATGTTCTTGAAATATATTAAGTTTGTAATGTTTGTACATTTTGAAGTACTTGATCTTTGTGTAAGTACTAGCATTCTGATGGATTCGATGTTTGTGTAAATAGTTACACTCTCCGTCCAGGAGCTCATTTCTGCTCTGGCTGCGCGTTGGTGTTGCGAGGTGCCAGGGCTAGCAGTGTATTTAACGCTAAATTCTTCTAGAATCTTCATATGTAAATGTTGCTCTAAGCCCCCCCCTTTTCTATCTGCAACTTTTACTGTTGCACATGGATTAAGAAGAAACGCGAACTGTCTGTAATCGACCCTGAAAGTGGAGTAGAAAAGAGTTTGGCACCTGCAATAATTTAATTTGATAGAAATTAATTAAATAAAGGAAAGTTTAATTAACGTAGTGAGAAATGAAAGGGTTGCTCTACCGATTAACAGAATAAAAGTTCTGTTCAAAATAACAATTTGATTTATTATGACTAAACTCAAATTAATAAACAAAACACATGAAACATTTTCAATACATCAAATTGCATCAAATTGGACACTCAGATAAATGCTGTGAAGGTGAAGTTGTCCATAAACTAGACTGTGACATTTATGACGAAGTGGTATGTAGAGCGAATTCCTTGCAACTCAGATCTTAAGAGAAACACCCAGCCAACCCAACATTAATTGCTGCTACAGTAGTGAGAACTCAGACAATGAACACCCAAGACAGAACAAAGTTAGAAAAGACGAACAGGCGCGCTCTGCTGAGCTCTGTTAATCACCTAGCAAAGTTCCCTAATCTGCCGGTGCTGCGGACATACGTTACCAAGCTGTCTTCTTAACTGCAAGAACACGATCTGGCGTACCGGAGGCGATGGCTGGTTGCTTCGACTTCCCGTCGTGGTGATGACAATGTCACAAGTATAGCCCAAACCAAATTATCCTGGTCTGGTTGTACCAGACTAAAGACTTCCTAGCAATACAAATGCGCCTCTGAGGGAGACGAAGAAGTCCTGACACACAAACAATCACTGACGGTACAGTGATTGATTTTAACAAGCGATTCACACAGTAACTCCGATACAGTCAACTTTAGTCAAAACTGCTAAGACAGACAACATAGGCCGCTTGTGCGCAGAACGCTCAATTGCCAACTGTACTCGGAAAGTTACGTTGAAGTCGAAACTTCAGCAACTTCGTCAAACAGTTAGAATTAAATAAAAGTATATTATACAGCCAACGGAAGGCAGGCTGTCCAGAGCAACGAGAGCTCAGTCTTGTAACCTACTCCGACCGAAAGGCGCGAGCCGACCCTCTCAAGAGCACCCGTACAAGCCGAACACAGAACATTTCCGCCCCCTCGACAGTGGCCGTGGTTAAACGTTCCAATCAGCAACTCGAAAACCGGCGGAACATTCCACTCTATTGCCGACACACTACTAGTCCACCAATGGAGATACTTGGCACCAATTTCTGCGCCGATCTTGCTACATCACGGAGCTATCCCGTGAGCAAGCCAATCACAGTTATGATTTTGCAGAAAACGCGGGAATTTGCCCGCCAAGACTGCCTGGGAACACAAGTCATTCCCACGCCTCGCTGGTAGCCCGCCAGAAAGCGTTTTCACTAAGTTTCCGCAAAGTAACGGAATCTCTAGCCCAGCCGCTCCGTCAGGCCCCTGTGGGCGTGTCGCCACCGCTCTTATGACAATGTTGGGGTCTGGAAAGCATCCACTTGACTCCCTCACACCCGTTGGCTTAACCCCTTCAAGATCAGCACCACCTGCCTGTCACCGGACCACCCGGGTGACCAGAGACGCTTCGTGGGAAGTCCGCGTGTGAAGGATTAGCAACTCTTCACCGCATGCAATTAGAGAGGAAAATCGAATTAATCAGAGTAAAATAGAAATATGAGAGGGGGCTGATGCCACGTCCCAGCGTCAGTAATAAGAGTGCTTTTGGTTCTAAGTATTGTACTTCATTAACGAACTTGCAATAAAATATAGACTTGATTGTGGCTTTGACATGACGTTATTACTAGATGGGACTCCAAGTGAAATGTAAGCCATCTGTCTTGTAGATTGCGTTTTCTCAGTATGCTGCCAGTGAACCGATATCCAACATTTACCTAAAATATGATGAAGCCTTTGGGATCATCCCATTTCGTATGCTTGCAAATTGTTACTAATACACAGCCAGCCGTCACTGCTTGCTTGGGAAGTGGGAGGCCTGGGGGTTGGAAATTGAAAATCAAATGGTTCAAATGGCTGTGAGCACTATTGGACTTAACATCTTCGGTCATCAGCCCCTAGACTTGGAACTACTTAAACCTAACTAACCTAAGGACATCACACACTTCCATGCCCGAGGCAGGATTCGAACTTGCGACGGCAGCAGCAGCGTGGTTCCGGACTGAAGCGCCTAGAACCGCTCGACCATAGCGTCCAGCTAATTGAATATCATTCGTAACAGTAACGCAATATATTTTATCTCCGGTGTAGCATAAAATTTCAACAAAATAAGTTTTATCCATATAACAGCAAAGTGCAAATTCTCGCATTCTAAACATCAAGCCAGCCTCCGGTGTCCCCTTCAGAGAAAGGAGTCGGAGGACCGATGTTGCCCACTAGTCTGGATATGCCACAATACACACGCGTCATGTTACACAAACACCGAGCACTTCTAAAACACAGTTACAAGTTATCTTGAAAATAAATTCAAGACCTAGAAACACATCACGACCCAACCAGTTAACAAGCAATTTAAGGAAAAGGTAAATATCGTTTAAGATAATAAGATTCACAAATTCTTCCTTCAAAATAACACAATACCACGAATTTTAAATAACTAACCCCTCCAAAATCTGTGAATAGGCAATAATCAACTAGAAAGTCTGCAACAGTTGCAAACACAGGTCAACTATTAGTACAAGGAATTTTGCTCGCTACCAGGCACGACACTATTGGCAAAAGAAATCCTGGACCAACTGAAAATTTACTAACAATGTCACGCCCACCCGGTTGGCCAAGCGGTCTAACGCATGGCTTTCCGGGTGGGAAGGAACCCTTGGTCCCCAGCACGCATCCACACGGCGGATTTGTGTCGAGGTCCGGTGAACCGGCCAGTCTGTGGATGGTTTTTAGGCGGTTTTCCATCTGCTTCGGCAAATGCGGGCTGGTTCCCTTTATTCCGCCTCAGCTACACTATGTCGGTGATTGCTGCGCAGGCGGCCGGTGTGGCCGTGCGGTTCTAGGCGCTTCAGTCTGGAACCGCGTGACCGCTACGGTCGCAGGTTCGAATTCTGCCTCGGGCATGGATGTGTGTGATATCCTTAGGTTAGTTAGGTTTAAGTAGTTCTAAGTTCTAGGGGACTGATGACCACAGATGTTAAGTCCCATAGTGCTCAGAGCCATTTGATTGCTGCGCAAACAAGTTCTCCACGTACGCGTACAGCACCATTACTCTACCACGCAAACATAGGGGTTACACTCGTCTGGTGTGAGACGTTCCCTGGGGGGTCCACCGGGGGCCGAACCGCACCATAACTTTGGGTTAGGTGTGGGGAAGCGGAGAGGTGAAGTGGACTGCTGTAGTCGCCGTGGGGTTGCGGCCCACTGCGACTGCGGCGGGGGACGGAGTCTCTCCGTCGTTTCTAGGTCCCTGGTTAACATAGCAATAACAATAACAACAATGTCACAATTTATATAACCCCCAATGTTCAATATCAAAAACAGCAACGGCAATAAAATATTTCGATGAATATTCAGATATAGGGACTGAGCTGTATCACAGAGAAGAAGCTTTTGCTGTTGCACCATTCAAATTAATAGACTTGGCCAAGAGACGCTGCAAACTATACTTTGAAGGTGGTTAGGCCAATGATACATAAAACAGAACATCAATGGGCCTTAATCACATATACATCTACCCAACTAGGTGCTGGGCTGTAAAGATTTCAATGAAGCTGACACACCGCCACAGCACAATCACAATGTAACGAATTCAAAATGAGCTGAACCGGTATACTCCTTTCTTGTCTGCCGGTGATAGATTCACATGGGTGTTGTGGGCGATGTCCCGCGGCCAGCAGTCCACTGTTCCATGGGCTGCTCGCCACACAACGTCCTGTCCACAAACTGAGAGATGGGAAGCAGTTGAAGAGATGTCTTCCGGGTGCCGCTGTGTCGGCAGCAGCACAGGACGGGCTCAGACTGCGTGTCCGTGGTGTCTGGAGGAGAAACTTGCTCGATCAGCTGCTAGAGATGCACGGCTAGTTCCGTCCGGTCAGTCACGTGTGCCGGCCGCGGTGGTCTAGCGGTTCTAGGCGCTCAGTCCGGAACCGCGCGACTGCTACGGTCGCAGGTTCGAATCCTGCCTCGGGCATGGATGTTTGTGATGTCCTTAGGTTAGTTCGGTTTAAGTTGTTCTAAGTTGTAGGGGACTGATGACCACAGACGTTAAGTCCCATAGTGCTCAGAGCCATTTTTCAGTCACATGCTGCTCGTCTCGATTAAGCTCGCGTGCTCGCCGAAAGTCGACTGTGAACCGCAGCCCAGATGGCTTGTGGGATACGGCAATTTAAATACTTACTTTTAATATATTTGAATAGGCTTCCTTTACCAGGATACAGGTTGGCTGGCAGCTTTTCTAGGAGCTCTTTGCGGTGTGGGGGAGTAGCCATGTATGTGAAAAACGGTATCCCATTTGAGTCAATTGATGTTTCAAAGTACTGCACTGAAAAGGTGTTTGAATGTTGTGCAGGTGTGGTTAAATTTAGTGGAGCTAAACTTCTTACTGTTGTTATTTATAGATCCCCAGACTCCGATTTCACAACATTTTTGCTAAAGCTAGAGGAGGTTCTTGGTTCACTTTATAGGAAATACAAAAAGTTAGTTATATGTGGTGACTTCAATATTAATTGTATAAGTGATTGTGCAAGGAAAAGGATGCTGGTAGACCTCCTTAATTCATATAATCTTATGCAAACCGTATTCTTTCCAACGAGAGTGCAAGGGAACAGTAGAACAACCATAGACAATATTTTTGTTCATTCGTCATTATTAGAAAGGCATTCTGTTAGCAAAAAGGTGAATGGCCTTTCAGATCATGATGCACAAATTTTAAGTCTAAAAGATTTTTGTGCTTCAACACATGTTAAATATAGTTACCAACTTTTTAGGAAAGCTGGTCCAGTTGCTGTACAGACTTTTGTAAACCTTATCAAGGAACAAGATTGGCAAGATGTTTATAGTGCTGATACAGTAGACGATAAATATAATGCTTTCCTCAAGACTTTTCTCGTGCTCTTTGAAAGTTGCTTTCCGTTAGAACGTTTAAAACAGGGTACTAGCACAAACAGGCAGCCTGGGTGGCTGACTAAAGGGATAAGAATATCTTGTAGAACAAAGTGGCAATTATATCAAAACGTTAGAAACAGTCAAAATCTAAATGCAGCAGCCCATTACAAACAGTATTGTAAGGTGCTTAAAAAAGTTATTAGGAAGGCAAAAAGTATGTGGTATGCAGATAGAATAGCTAAGTCTCAGGATAAAATTAAAACCATATGGTCAGTCGTAAAGGAAGTGGCTGGTCTGCAGAGACAGGTCGAGGATATAGAATCAGTGCGTAGTGGGGATGTCCGTGTTGCTGATAAGTCGCATATATGTACAGTACTTAATAATCACTTTCTGAATATAGCAGGTGAACTAAATAGAAACCTAGTCCCAACAGGGAATCATATAGCGCTCTTAGAAAAAAGTGTTCCGAGACTGTTACCTGAAATGCTCCTCCATGATACTGACAAGAGGGAGATTGAGTTAATAATTAAATCACTAAAGACCAAGAACTCTCATGGATATGACGGGGTATCTAGCAGAATACTGAAGTATTGTTCCACGTATATTAGCTCAGTACTTAGCCATATCTGTAACTTTTCCTTTAGCAGTGGTCGGTTTCCTGACCGATTAAAGTACTCGGTAGTGAAGCCACTTTATAAAAAGGGAGACAGGGATAATGTTGACAATTATAGACCTATTTCTATGCCATCGGTGTTTGCTAAAGTTATCGAGAGGCTTGTATATACAAGGTTACTGCAGCATTTAAATTCACATAATTTGCTGTCAAATGTACAGTTTGGTTTTAGAAATGGCTTAACAACTGAAAATGCTATATTCTCTTTTCTCTGTGAGGTTTTGGACGGATTAAATAAAAGGTTGAGAACGTTAGGTGTTTTCTTTGATTTAACGAAGGCTTTTGACTGTGTTGACCACAAAATATTACTGCAGAAGTTGGAACATTATGGAGTAAGGGGAGTAGCTTACAATTGGTTCGCCTCCTACTTTAAGAACAGAAAGCAGAAGGTAATCCTCCGCAATATTGAGAGTGGTAATGATGTTCAGTCCCAATGGGGCACTGTTAAATGGGGCATTCCCCAAGGGTCGGTGCTGGGGCCACTGCTGTTCCTTATTTATGTAAATGATATGCCTTCTAGTATTACAGGTGATTCAAAAATATTTCTGTTTGCTGATGACACCACCTTGGTAGTGAAGGATCTTGTGTGTAATATTGAAACATTATCAAATAATGCAGTTCATGAAGTAAGTTCGTGGCTTGTGGAAAATAATTTGATGCTAAATCACAGTAAGACTCAGTTTTTACAGTTTCTAACCCACAATTCAACAAGAACTGACATTTTAATCGGACAGAATGGGCATGTTATAAGCGAGACGGAACAGTTCAAGTTCCTAGGCGTACGGATAGATAGTAAGCTGTTGTGGAAAGCCCATGTTCAGGATCTTGTTCAGAAACTAAATGCCGCTTTATTTACCATTAGAACAGTATCTGAAATAAGTGACATTTCAACACGAAAAGTAGTATACTTCGCATATTTTCATACGCTTATGTCATATGGTATTATTTTTTGGGGTAATTCTTCTGATTCAAAAAGGGTATTTTTGGCTCAAAAACGGGCTGTTCGAGCTATGTATGGTGTAAGTTCGAAAACCTCTTGTCGACCCCTATTCAATAGTCTGGGAATTTTGACATTGCCCTCACAGTATGTATTTTCTTTAATGTCGTTTGTTGTTAGCAATATTAGCTTATTCCCAAGAGTTAGCAGCTTTCACTCAGTTAATACTAGGCAGAAATCAAATCTGCATGTGGAATGCACTTCCTTGACTCTTGTGCAGAAAGGAGTGCAGTATTCTGCTGCATCCATTTTCAATAAGCTACCACAAGAACTCAAAAATCTTAGCAGTAGCCCAAACACTTTTAAGTCTAAACTGAAGAGTTTCCTCATGGCTCACTCCTTCTATTCTGTCGAGGAGCTCCTGGAAGAGATAAAAAATTAAGCAAATTCCTTCCAGTGTTACATTCTTGATTTTCTTTATTTAAACTAACGACTTGTTTCATTTTATGTGTTTCTACAATCGTGTTATAATTTCATGTATTGACTCGTTCCATGACCATGGAGACTTCTCCTAAATGTGGTCCCACGGAACAATAAATAAATAAAATAAAATAAAAAAAAAATACAACCTAAAACTAATATTCAAGAATGCTTTAATATGATGTGTGCATTATTAAATAAATCTATGCATGACATTAGAGATTTTAACTTACATTTTAATGTGAAAAATAATATTTCTCATAAACATTTATACTCCCTTTTGCCATAAATCAATGTCAATAGGTTATAATTAGCAAACTTTCCTTTCATTAAATGTTATTTTAACGCTCACAGCAAATTAAAACTTGACATAAATATTACTCGCACTAATATCTAGATCATGAAACCCTCAGAAAGGTACGAAAATAAAACAAAATACAATTATAGAAATAAGATACCACAGTTTTGTCATGTGGTCCTTACATTACGGAGGACAAATTTTCTGGTACAGTTTATGATTACTGAATGACTTTTCGTTCTTCTTTTTCTTCTTCTTCCTGTCCTGCATGCAGGTTTGTTTTCTAAATAACGTCAGGATACAGATGACTGGTGTAGCCGCGCTCCGTCGATCTGCTGTCGTCGACTTCTCTGACGGAAGATATAATGTTACTGTTTTCTTTATATGCTCGGTTTTAGTTAGATCTATACATCAGATGGAGCAGCCACAAACATCTTCACTCTAACAGCAACTAAACTTCAGGTTTTTATAATAATAGTTAACTTTTTGGCTCAGTCGATCCCCCTTCATTTGTTGCCGCGTTACCGAAGACAATATAGTTGGTAACATCCTTGGATGTTACTTATTATTCTCCAGTATACACTACGTTATGGAAATCACATTAGATTTTTTTATTAACAACATTCAACAATAATTAAATGACGATGAATGATTGCGTTTTGTATACAGGGAGAAGGGCGGTTGATCCTACAATTACTCTCAACAATTAAAGCAAATAAAATGTCCCTGATTTTTATAGTTCGTTACTCAAAGATTTTATGGAAAGGACTATGGTCCATTACTATACTGAAATGAAATGATCGTATGGCATTGTTGGCCAGGAGGCCCCATGCGGGGAAGTTCAGCCGCCGTATTGCAAATCCTTTTTAGTTGACGCCACTTCGGCGACTTACGAGTCAATGATGATGAAAGACACACAACACCCAGTCATCACGAGGTAGAGAAAAACCCTGACCCCGCCGGGAATCGAACCCGGGACCCCGTGACCCTGTTCGCGAGAAGCGAGAACGCTACCGCACGACCACGAGCTGCGGACTGTTACTACACTTCCATACAGTCATTCAAACTGCGTACGCTTTTATTTTCGCAAAATTAAGTGTCGAGTCCCGTTCCCATACTCACTTCACCGTCCACTCGTATAGTCCACAGATCCAGTTATCAGCTTTTCGACATGTATTAGAATTTAATACTGAGCGCTACTTTTTCTTGCGCACACAATTCCTCAGATATTCTTAGTCCGTGACCTTACGGCAAAAGTCTGTCCCGTATAAATAACTACAGTGAATTTTCTTGCAATTTAACAAAAGTGCCCTGATCCCTTCCGTAGCGTATCAGAGGGAAATGCCCGCTATATGGCACGTCGCAGATAGGTAGATTTATTCTGAGCGCAGAAAACAAGACAAGGGAACTAACAATACCTACGTATAGTTTATACAGCAAAATTTAGAAACAAAAGTAGCCGCGTTAAACCCTCTTTGATTTCCCTGAAGCGCTACTTTGCTGCGGGCATTAATCTGATGAGAGGTTATATACTTTGATCATCCATGCACTTAAAAAAATCACTGAGAGCCTTTTCTATATCTGGCTTCACTGGATTAAACGTAACTGTTAACAATCTCAAGTTCTTCAGTACTCCAGTACTGTATTTCTGTTTGCCAAATCGGAATGATGTGTATGGACCTTCGTATCATAGTGAGCCAAGTACTGAACCAACTGGCGATACTCCAAGTAAGCTAACCCGCACATCAGCCATTCGCTGCATTAATTAAATGACGCTACGCATATAAGCATAAGGAAAATGCTTCGCCGCCTTCTAACATTTAGATAATAAAAGAAAATTTCGGTAGAATGTTCTACCGAACCCGCTGATTATTATTAAACAATTTCCCCAAAAAGGGCACATAGACCTGAATTATGAATCATTACCATTGTAGTCACAGGAAAAGACTTTTTCTCTTTTTGTCTAACGCATATTTTTACTTTTCTGTACATTTATGGCAAGCTGCCTATCTTTGCCACCCCTTGAAAAAAAAACCAAGATCTGAAAATTTTTGCACTTCATTTAGAGACTGTAGTTCATAAATACCTGCATCATCTACGAAAAGTCTGAAGTTCTACATCTACATGGGTACTCTGCAAGTCACATTTAAGTGCCTGACAGAGGGTTCATCGAACGAACTTCACAATTCCCTACTATTTCAATCTCGCATAGCGCGCGGAAAGAATGAACACCTATATCTTTCCGTACGAGCCCTGATTTCCTTTATTTTATTGTGGTGATCGTTCCTCCCTATGTAGGTCGGTATCAACAAAATGTTTTCGCATTCGGAGAAGAAAGTTGGTGATTGGAATTTCGTGAGAAGATTCCGTCGCAACGAAAAACGCCTTTCTTTTATTTAGGGTCAACTGCCACTTTCCGCACCATTCAGATATCTTTTATAAATCGTTTTGCAGTTTTTTTGACCTTCTGATGACTTTATTAGTCGATAAACGACAGCGTCATCTGAAAACAACCGAAGACGGCTGTTCAGATTGTCTCCCAAATCATTTATATACACTACTGGCCATTAAAATTGCTACACCAAGAAGAAATACAGATGATAAACGGGTATTCATTGGACAAATGTATTATACTAAAACTGACATGTGATTACATTTTCACGCAATGTGGTGCATAGGTCCTGAGAAATCAGTACCCAGAACAACCACCTCTGGCCATAATAACGGCATTGATACGCCTGGGGATTGGGTCAAACAGAGCATGGATGGCGTGTACAGGTACAGCTGCCCATGCAGCTTCAACACGATACCACAGTTGATCAAGAGTAGTGACTGGCGTATTGTGACGAGCCAGTTGCTCGGCCACCATTGACCAGACTTTTCAATTGGTGAGAGATCTGGAGAATGTGCTGGCCAGGGCAGCAGTCGAACATTTTCTGTATCCAGAAAGACCTGTACAGGACCTGCAACATGCGGTCGTGCATTATCCTGCTGAAATGTAGGGTTTCGAAGGGATCGAATGAAGCGTAGAGACACGGGTAGTAACACATCTGAAATGTAACATCCACTGTTCAAAGTGGCGTCAAGGCGAACAAGAGGTGACCGAGACGTGTAACCAATGGCACCCCATACCATCACGCCGGGTGATACGCCAGTATGGCGATGACGAATACACGCTTCTAATGTGCGTTCACCGCGATGTCGCCAAACACGGATGTGACCATCATGATGCTGCAAACAGATACTGGATTCATCCGAAAAAATGACGTTTTGCCATTCGTGCACCAAGGTTCGTCGTTGAGTACACCGTCGCAGGCGCTCCTGTCTGTGATGCAGCGTCAAGGGTAACCGCAGCCATAGTCTCCAGCTGATAGTCCATGCTGCTGCAAACGTCGTCTAACTGTTCGTGCAGATGGTTGTTGTCTTGCAAACGTTCCCATTTCTTGACTCAGGGATGGGGACGTGGCTGCACGATCCATTACAGCCGCGCGGATAAGATGCCTATCATCTCGACTGCTAGTGATACGAGGCCGTTGGGATCCAGCACGGCGTTCCGTATTACCCTCCTGTACCCACCAATTCCATTTTCTGCTAAGAGCCATTGGATCTCGTTCAACGCGAGCAGCAATGTCGCGATACGATAGACCACAATCGCGATAGGCTACTATCCGACCTTTATCAAAGTCTGAAACGTGATGGTACGCGTTTCTCTTCCTTGCACGAGGCATCACAACAACGTTTCACCAGGCAACGCCGGTCAACTGCTGTTTGTGTATGAGAAATCGGTTGGAAAGTTTCCTCATGTCAGCACGTTGTAGGTGTCGCCACCGGCGCCAACCTTGTGTGAATGCTCTGAAAAGCTAATCACTTTGATAACGCAGCATCTTCTTCCTGTCGTTTAAATTTCGCGTCTGTAGCACATCATCTTCGTGGTGTAGCAATTTTACTGGCCAGTAGTGTAGATAAGGAACAGCAAAGGGCCTACAACAGTACCTTGGGGAACGCCAGAAATCACTTGTGTTTTACTCGATGACTTTCCGTCAATGAGTTGCTATTAGTATTGCCTGCCAAGTATATGGCATTATCGATTTAGGAATCAGTGATGAGAAGCCAGCGGAAAAGAGAGTCTTTGATTAGGTCCACGGCTCGTGCATGAATGGCTAACTCAAAAGAGCAGCGCCTGACAAAAGCGCTTCTGAGTGCGACACACAATTTTAACCGTTCACAAATGACATTTACGGGCCACTTTGTGCACCCGTGAGGAGATGGAAACCGTGCTGTTCGGGACAGAACCTGCGGTCATAACGAGGACGTGACGGCTGGCCTAAGGGTCCGGGTGGTGTTTACGAGCCGTAACTACGGCCGTAGCAATGCCGGCAGCTGCTCATTACTGAGCGGACGGCGCGAGAGCGTGTCCGTGTGCTAGCCGGCTGTCGCCCTCACTGGAGCACCCATTAGCCACCGCCGGGGGCCACACATCCGCAGCGCATCGCCTGCATATCCACCAGCTCACGGGAATTCCATCTCTGCCTCGTACTGCAGCGATTCACCCGTAATTCACTCACAGTTAAAGTAGGCGCAATTGGCATGGTGAGACAGCCGCGCGCACGAGACCGAGATAGAGATAGATAGAGAGAGAGAGAACTTATCACGTGAAGAAGTTAAGTCTTGGTAAAATAATCTCCATCAATCGAAGCACCCTTCTTTTCAACTACTGGTGTTATAGAACGTCGCAGTAGGTCAGTGAATGTACAGACTGTGCACCTGGGACAAAAGGAATGGTTGTGAAAACTGGAACAGATTTAAAGAAATATGATATAAGAAAATTGGTAGAACAACTGTACAATCTGACATCAGTGTTTCGTTTACTTCTCTTATTCTTTCAGAGATCTCTTCCTTCATTTAACTTGGCATTATTGGAGTTATCCTGCCATCCCGTACATCAAGCCAGGTGACTTACTTTTTTTACATGCATGTTACAAGTTACTTCTAGCATACAATCCAACTTTTATACCTTCGTAAATAGTGCTTTGCTAACTTTCTATGCAGAATGATAACTTTGGTTGCACCTTCATGGTTGGTAATCTTGATAATTCCATCTAACGTATAAAGAATTTCAATAGTGTATAGCGTACAGATCATTGTTGACAGCCTTCTGAATTTGTCAGTGTGTCGACTGCGGCTGAAAATGGTTCTCCATTGCCTTGGCGTGCTGTAATTAATCATTTTCATTTGAAGGGTTGGACTAACGCAAAAATCAAAATAGAATTGGATGAATGCTCGCGAATTCTGCACCATCTTTGAAGACATTTACTTTTGGGTTAATGAACTTAAACGTGGTCCGACAATCACAGAAGACGAGGCGCACTCCAGCCGTCCAGTCACCGTAAAGGAAACCATTGACAAAACCCATGATATGATTATAAAAGACCGCCGAATAAAAATTCGTGAGATTGCTGCGACTGTTGGAATCTCAACTAAGCGAGTGCATAATACCCTGTAGGAAGAATTCTCTATGAAGAAGCTACGTGCGAAGTGGCTACGGCTAAAGCTCAGTCAAACAAAAATACATCCAGCACAAAATTTCTACATAATGTCTGGTGATGTTCAATCCTAATCCACAAGACTTACTGCGCCGGCTCATGACTGCTAATGAAACCTGTATCCATCACTACTCACCAGCCAAACCAATGGAAAAAGACTGGCGAAAGTGTACAGAAGAAGGCAAAGACCTTTTTGTCAACTGGGAACTTGCTGGCCACTGTTTCTTTCCCAATGAATAATCCTCACTCAGAAAAAGGCAGAACCACATATGGACTCTATTATGCTTCTACACTCCTGGAAATGGAAAAAAGAACACATTGACACCGGTGTGTCAGACCCACCATACTTGCTCCGGACACTGCGAGAGGGCTGCACAAGCAATGATCACACGCACGGCACAGCGGACACACCAGGAACCGCGGTGTTGGCCGTCGAATGGCGCTAGCTGCGCAGCATTTGTGCACCGCCGCCGTCAGTGTCAGCCAGTTTGCCGTGGCATACGGAGCTCCATCGCAGTCTTTAACACTGGTAGCATGCCGCGACAGCGTGGACGTGAACCGTATGTGCAGTTGACGAACTTTGAGCGAGGGCGTATAGTGGGCATGCGGGAGGCCGGGTGGACGTACCGTCGAATTGCTCAACACGTGGGGCGTGAGGTCTCCACAGTACATCGATGTTGTCGCCAGTGGTCGGCGGAGGGTGCACGTGCCCGTCGACCTGGGACCGGACCGCAGCGACGCACGGATGCACGCCAAGACCGTAGGATGCTACGCAGTGCCGTAGGGGACCGCACCGCCACTTCCCAGCAAATTAGGAACACTGTTGCTCCTGGGGTATCGGCGAGGACCATTCGCAACCGTCTCGATGAAGCTGGGCTACGGTCCCGCACACCGTTAGGCCGTTTTCCGCTCACGCCCCAACATCGTGCAGCCCGCCTCCAGTGGTGTCGCGACAGGCGTGAGTGGAGGGACGAATGGAGTCGCTTCTGCCTTGGTGCCAATGATGGTCGTATGCATGTTTGGCGCCGTGCAGGTGAGCGCCACAATCAGGACTGCATACGACCGAGGCACACAGGGCCAACACCCGGCATCATGGTGTGGGGAGCGATCTCCTACACTGGCCGTACACCACTGGTGATCGTCGAGGGGACACTGAACAGTGCACGGTACATCCAAACCGTCATCGAACCCATCGTTCTACCATTCCTAGACCGGCAAGGGAACTTGCTGTTCCAACAGGACAATGCACGTCCGCATGTGTCCCGTGCCACCCAACGTGCTCTAGAAGGTGTAAGTCAACTACCCTGGCCAGCAAGATCTCCGGATCTGTCCCCCACTGAGCATGTTTGGGACTGGATGAAGCGTCGTCTCACGCGGTCTGCACGTCCAGCACGAACGCTGGTCCAACTGAGGCGCCAGGTGGAAATGGCATGGCAAGCCGTTCCACAGGACTACATCCAGCATCTCTACGATCGTCTCCATGGCAGAATAGCAGCCTGCACTGCTGCGAAAGGTGGATATACACTGTACTAGTGCCGACATTGTGCATGCTCTGTTGCCTGTGTCTATGTGCCTGTGGTTCTGTCAGTGTGATCATGTGATGTATCTGACCCCAGGAATGTGTCAATAAAGTTTCCCCTTCCTGGGACAATGAATTCACGGTGTTCTCATTTCAATTTCCAGGAGTGTATGTTGGAACGTTTCTAACGTGGGCTGGCTGTAAGAAACTGAGGTTGCTCTTCCACCAAGATAATGCAACTTTCCATACACAGCGATAACAATGGCTAAGAAATTGGGCTCTGATTTGGTTCCTCATCCACCGTATTCACCGGACTTAGCCCCAAGTGACTTCTCCTGTTCCCTAACTTCAAACCTTGGCTTGCTAGGAAGAAATTTTCATTAAATGAGCGAGTCATAGTTGCAGTTAATGAGTATTTTGCAGAGTTTGACAGATCCTGCTTTCCCGATGGGGGAAAAAGCTGAAGGATCGCTGGACCAAGCGTATATACCTCAAAGGGAAGTAAGATGAAGTACGGTGAGTTCTTACGAAGCAAACTTTTTTATTGACTTTCTACCACACTTCTCAAACCACCTTCGTAGCTAGGCAATTCTATTGATTTTCCATTACATTTTGCAATATTCATGTTATAAGCTACATTAGTATGGCCCCCAACATCTATACCTTCGTAAATAGTGTACAAGAACATTTTACATTTATTCGTAATAAGCACAGTAATAAACATATTACAAGCAGGTAGGTTGACCTTAGAGCGCTAGCCGCAAAGGATAGTAGAGCAAGGATGGAGGTACAGGGTGGAGCAAATTAGTGGCCTGGACGAGTGGCCGGCCAGTGTGGCCGAGCGGTTCTAGGCGCTTCAGTCTGGAACAGCGCGACCGCTACGGTCGCAGGCTCGAATCCTGTCTCGGGCATGGATGTGTGTGAAGTCCTTAGGTTAGTTCGGTTTAAGTAGTTCTTAGTTCTAGGGGACTGATGACCTCAGATGTTAAGTCCCATAGTTCTCAGAGCCATTTGAACCAACCGTTTGGAAGAGTGGATGCGATTGGATGTGAATGTATGCATATAACTAAACCCGCGTACGTCCACACCACATGTATGCCCGCCACGTGATCCACACCTGTTCACAGCGTAGTGCGGGCTGAGTGAGTGAGCGGGACAGTGAAAAAGGGACGATGGTACTCACAGCGGAGCAGCGGGTGTTCGTTGCGGAAAGTTACGTGGCAACAAAGTCGTGGAAACGGTGCGGTCAGTTGTTCGCTGAGAAGTTTAATGGTGTCAATGTGCCAGCAAAGGGTGCCATGCGAAAATGGTGTCAGACAGGGTCTATTTTTAGCAAGGCAAAAAAAAAAGAAAGAAATCCGAAACTTGCCAAGAGATGAATGGTGGTCACATTCAACATCTGCTCTTGTCAGGTTAGTACTGTTTCCTTTCCTCTGCTGTTTCTTTGTACCCTGGAACTCTAGTCTCCGAGCCATTTTTATTTGCCCCACCCTGTACCTAAAAATAATTCTACAGGTGCTAACGTACTTCATCTCAATGTACGTTGCTAGCTACAACCCAGTTTTGATAACAGTGAAAAAGGGACGATGGTACTCACAGCGGAGCAGCGGGTGTTCGTTGCGGAAAGTTACGTGGCAACAAATTCGTGGAAACGGTGCGGTCAGTTGTTCGCTGAGAAGTTTAATGGTGTCAATGTGCCAGCAAAGGGTGCCATGCGAAAATGGTGTCAGACAGGGTCTGTTTTTAGCAAGGCAAAAAAAAAAAAAGAAAGAAATCCGAAACTTGCCAAGAGATGAATGGTGGTCACATTCAACATCTGCTCTTGTCAGGTTAGTACTGTTTCCTTTCCTCTGCTGTTTCTTTGTACCCTGGAACTCTAGTCTCCGAGCCATTTTTATTTGCCCCACCCTGTACCTAAAAATAATTCTACAGGTGCTAACGTACTTCATCTCAATGTACGTTGCTAGCTACAACCCAGTTTTGATAACCGTGTCTTGGAATCGGAAAGTAAATGCACAATCGGACATATTTGACCTGTTATAGTCTGTTGATCCACTGAACATAGGTGCAGAACATTTTCTGTTAGTAAAATTACAAGTTTATAAGTTATTTGGAGATCTGATAACTGCAGTGTTAAAAAATGAATGTAGCTGTGGCTCAAATGACTAAAGTGACACAAGGAATACCTTTAGATTACAATAACGTACACAATAAAACCTCTCTGTTGTAGTGGCACTGGGTATCTCAGTAAACTCCAGCTGGCAGCCAGATTCACAAAAAATGGACTCATAGTGTCCCCATGTTTGATGAATAATTGAACAAACTCTTCATTCCGTAATCTGTATTAATACACTTTGCGTCACTATGTTACAGATACTCTACCTAAAATTTCTGGCCATTTTATTAATTGTAAATACGATGTACGTGTATTGTTCCACAAATCTTCAGATACTGTGTGTTGATTAGAAATGTGATATGTGCTGTAATCTGTATAAATGGCTTATATCATTGAGACCTCAGTGGACGCTCCAGGATACGTCAACAACTTAAACGAGCGGGAGGAAGGTTGCGGCGTGGCGGGGGTTTGAAACTCCGTGTGCTGTGCAGGCTGCATATTAGAAATCACCTACCTCAGAACGGCGTCTGCTCGATGTCCCTCCACTCGGCAACCTAGATAGTTACAAGATGATGTAAAAGCAGCGTTGATAAAAGACGCCATCTAATATCTACAACTACTGAGGCCGCGCAACTCTAGTAATGAAATAAAGTTCTGTACAAAAACTGTCATTAAGAAATTTATCGGGCAGTAAGAAAATGGATTGGCTTTTGGAAAATAATGTCCGAAATTTCCACACAAAAGATTTATTTTGTCCGTGTAGCCAAAGAAACGGTACTATTCAATCCACATTTAAACTATTGGCCATTACTTTCCCGTTTACAACTCTACACACATTTCACAAGCACAGCAGCCAGAAGTCTGTCCAAATCCGATCTGAGTTAAACAACATTTTCACAGTCATTAATTTCACCACTAATAGGAGTTATTACATTCGGTCCTTCTTGTGGATTTCTAAAAGAAAGAAACTGCTCACCAAAAAATGGTCAGTGGGTGAATACCAAAACATGCGACGCAGACACTACGAAGGCTACACGCGAATATCATTCCAACAATACAGTTATAAAACTTCCAAACTTCACAAAACTGTCCGTAACTACATCAGCGTTAGTCACGACACGTATCAAACGCGAGGAACTCAATATTCCTTCATTTTGCACATTATTTTGACTCACACTAGTAACATGACCGTCCGCGTTCAAAGCTAGCGAGAGGCTCCCTTTTTATGGCCTCACTCCCAGTATAACTATGAGGTAACGAGCGGGAACCGTCTCAATCCTCATTGGTTAACCATACTCGCTGCCAATCAGAATGCTCGCACATGATCACACTCGCGCCAAAACTGGCCTGCGCCAATCCTTACATACAGACGCATCTACGTCATTCTGACATATAAATATTAAAGCAATGTTTACTAAACGAAAACGAAAAGGCAATAAATCTGGAAATATCCTTTAGATACAGATAATAGTGCAATTCACTTTCTGGCTGCTCTGCTACAATAGCAAACGCAGCAAAACACAGCAAAATGGGTAAACTCCCTATGAACATTTTCCCACGACACGCTTGCGTAACTCTTGCAGGTTACTTAAGACGATATATAATGCAACAATAAAATTTCACGAATGTCCCCCGTACACACTCTCATTCACTCACATATACACCCACAACAATCTTAGACACCAATAATAATTTTGTCTGACTTTTATATTATGAAAACGAAAATTAATTAAAGTTTTAATATGAAAATCTCAATTAGTTCTGCACACGGAGAGTTCTGTTTAGGTTCTCCAATTATACCCGAAGATAAACTGTCATATTTCCTAACTGAATTTAGTTTCCTAAGTGTCGGTTTTTGACTTTTCTTAGAAAAATTTTTTCTATCTCTGTAACTATGATTGTTACAAGGTTGAAAACTTTATACAATCTCCTACTGAATAACAAAATGTAGTGTACTGGTTTTGAAAATGATTGAATAATATTTAATATCATTTATTTAGGTTTTTATAGGTGGTGAATGTACTTGTCCAGTAAGAGACATTGGATAGCTTTCCCACGGCAGGTAGTGACAAATGTGCGTGTGTCTCCCGGTTAGGCCGGCAGGTGTCAGCCCCCGAAGTTACATGCAGCTACCTATCTTAAACCAAACGTTCGCTCGGAACAAACTTGCGACGCTACAAGATGCAGGCAGAGTTTACGGAAAGCCATTTCTTGCTTCACAATAGTTTGTAATCCTTTATTTAACGCTATGTACATAAAAACATCATCAAGAACATACACTTCAATAGCAACTGTTTGAGACTGGTTTCAGGGCAACTAACCAGAAAGACCGAACTCCAATAAAGTAGCCCTGACAGCACAGGAAGTTTAAGACAGGTTATCTCAAGTTACACAAGGCTGTTTAAATACGTCTTTTATCAGTTTCTTTCGGAGCAAGTAACGCCTCTTTAACATAACAAGTTCAAAATTCGTAAAAATACGAGTCGACTCGAGAGCCCTTCAGGTACTCGTAAAAAATTTCAACCAGACAAATGTGACATCTCTACAGTTACAGAAAGAGCATGACCAAACCACTTTGAGAACCGCCTGTTAGATGGTAAACTTCAAACAAGGAAAGGGGCCCTTATTTAGAAAAAAATTACAAGTTCAGGATTACGATTAAAATAACTTTGGGGCACTTTTGGCGCAAGGAATTTATAAACCGAATGCTAATCCCTTTTTTTTTTAAAAAAAAAAGTTACAGTTTCAGCACTTCACAAAACTGGAGGAGATCTTTGGCATTATCTGCTTTTAAAACACGAAGGTAATAATATTCAAAATTTTACAAGTTCAGGACTTGACAGTGTGAAGTCCCTTAGGCATCAGCACTTTCTCGAACAGGAACAGTAACAAATGTTTCGGATGTACATGTTAAGTATTTCACCAATATGGGGAGTCTCTATGCCACAAACAGTTTTTCATACAAGAAAGGCAACAATATCTTAAAATTTACAAATCCAGGATTACGATAAACGATTTAGAGCGCCCTTTGGGCACTAACAATTTTGGAACAGAAAGATAACAACGATTTTTAAATTAACAGGTTCAGTAACCCGCTATTAAAGGACTGAAAGATGTTCAAATCTAGCAAATTTTAAGGCGGCAATAACAAGACAAGGGCGGGCTGGCGGAGGCAAGGCTTGGCTAGTATGGATCAGGAAAGCGAACACTTTGATTTAAACTGAAGTCCAAATGCCACAAGGATTATGAACTTATAGAGAGACTCCGTAGCAAGCGAGTAAGCCGCGCACCCTCAGTGGCTACCGCAGCACAGGAGGCAGAACACCACGCCGCACACACGTACACAGCCGGCGTGTAGTAGCCACACCCAGCGAATCGGCTGGTAGTGGATAACACGCAGGGGCCAACGGCTCCAACGCTACGACCAACTCGGGAAGCCGATGGCAAACAAACAGACATATAATTCATGCCAGACCGAGCATCAAAAATAAGGCCCGCACACGAGAACATAAAATGCAAACCGCGCCCCAGACAACGACCAAAAACTAAGCGGTATAGCGACTCATAATTAAAACAAAGTTTCCGGAATGAGATTTTCACTCTGCAGCGGAGTGTGCGCTGATACGAAACTTCCTGGCAGATTAAAACTTTGTGCCTGACCGAGACTCGAACTCGGGATCTTTGCCTTTCATGGGCAAGCGATCTTCCAACTGAGCTATCCAAACAGACTCACGACTCGTCCTCACAGCTTCAATTCTGCCGGTACCTCGTCTCCTACCTTCCAAACTTCACAGAAGCTTGTCCGCGAAAGGAAAAGGTCCCGAGTTCGAGTCTCGGTCCGGCACACAGTTTTAATTTGACAGGAAGTTTCTTTTTAAAACAAAGTTGATTAACTGTTTAATCGTTCAACAGTAATGACCAAACATAACAATGAATTTAATGAAGCAGCCACTTGCCAACAAGACTTGCAAAAAACAAACTTACTTAAATAAACTTAAGAAGTAGCAAGAAATGTGTGAGCGCTAATACCGAAGCACATCACAGTAGCAATAAAATATACAACGGTAACAATAAATTCCTTCTGTTAAGAAAAGTGCTCGATCTCACTAAGGCCTTCCAATGTGAGTACAGATAACGAGCCAAATTCATCGGGCCGCTGCCGTTTGCATACCACGACCATGCCCGATGTTAAAATTCATGCACAAGTCTGCCAAACGAGACCTTGCCCCCTTAAAGGTCAGCCTCGTTATTCGACCTCAGTGATCACTAATACATGTGATGCCCTAGAACATATTACAACCTGATTAATTTCACACACAATCAGTTATGACAAAGATCACCGAAATGCTGAACAAATTGTAATAAAAAGGAAAAAAAACCAGTTTCATTACACAGAAATATATCATCCATAAAGGGGAGTTCACACAAAGAGAGGGGGGGAGGGGTAGGCGAATTTAGCAGCTTGAGTAAGGAGTGATGGAGAACAGTGGGCTCACTAGCAAAACGGGAACAAGTCCAGTACCAGAGAGGCCTGCGTCATAATCCATAAACAGAAGTACTTCCCCCTCCCCCCCCCCCCAAAAAAAAAAAATGTAGTGCGGGCGGTTACCAGAGAAAATCAACGTCATCACGACGTCCACATCAGGAAACGATCACTCCCAGATCCATAGCAATTCACACCAACACGGCCCTGTAGAAGTAGCCGCCCACTTGGAAGAGTAACCGCCGATCAGGACCCGTAATGGAACGCTCACCGTTCGTCGGATATTCCTCTCTCTCATTGCACCACCGTCCGTCAACAAGTTTTAATCTGCCAGGAAGTTTCATATCAGCGCACACACCGCTGCAGAGTGAAAATCTCATTCTGGAAACATCCCCCAGGCTGTGGCTAAGCCATGTCTCCGCAATGTCCTTTTTCTTTCAGGAGTGCTAGTTCTGCAAGGTTCGCAGGAGAGCTTCTGTAAAGTTTGGAAGGTAGGAGACGAGGTACTGGCAGAAGTAAAGCTGTGAGTACCGGGCGTGAGTCGTGCTTCGGTATCTCAGTTGGTAGAGCACTTGCCCGCGAAAGGCAAAGGTCCCGAGTTCGAGTCTCGGTCGGGCACACAGTTTTAATCTGCCAGGAAGTTTCACAAAGTAAAGTAATTTAAAGTAAATCTGGCAATTACAAATGAAAAAAAGAATAAATTAAGTTCGCCTATTTCATCTTTGTTTCTGTTGACATAATGCTATTGTCTACGGGCTTGGTTCGTGTTTCGGCCGGGTTCGATTCCCAGCGGGGTTAGGGATTTTCCCGGCCTCGAGATGACTGGGTGTTGTTGTGTTGTCTTCTATCATCATCATTTATCCCCATTACAGTCGGAGGAAGGCAATGGCAAATCACTTCCGCCAGGACCTTGCCTAGTTGGTGGTGCGGGTCTCCCGCATCGTTTCCCATGCTCCTCGGAGTATGGCACCTCGTCATTATCATATATTAAAAGCCGACAGTTGGTTATTTGATCCAGCAAAAATTTCACAATAATTACAACCTATCAAAAGTGCGTAGCTTGCCATGTCTAGGAGCCGACCGCGGTGGTCTAGCGGTTCTAGGCGCGCAGTCCGGACCCGCGAGACTGCTACGGTCGCAGGTTCGAATCCTGCCTCGGGCATGGATGTGTGTGATGTCCTTAGGTTAGTTAGGTTTAAGTAGTTCTAAGTTCTAAGGGACTGATGACCACAGATGTTAAGTCCCATAGTGCTCAGAGCCATTTGAACCATTTGAGCCATGTCTAGGAATCTACTACATGTAAATAAACGTTATCTGTTGTTGTTGTTGTTGTGGTCTTCAGTCCTGAGACTGGTTTGATGTAGCTGAAAGTTATCTGAGGTTACGTAAATTACTGTCGTAACAAAAGAGCTACCTCCAGTCAGTCATTTGCTTTTCGATAAAGAGATTAAATACCCTTTCCCAAATTAACATAGCTGAGTATTAACGATATAAGACAATCGGCAATCGGTTTCTTTCTTTATTATTATTTCGCAACATATTGTGCAGTAAGAAACGTGTGCTAACCTTCAGTTGCCACATGTACAGCCAAACTGTTACGTATTCATTGCTCTCCCCATTATTGATCAGTTACTGGAGAGACAGTGCCCAATTGGGCAGACAATCGTATTAATTAATTTCTGTATTATTTAAACTACATTTTTTTGTGGACACTGAGTCATTTGGTACCCATTTTCTTTTAGTATTTTACGTGAATCATTGCACTGTTTAAGAATTAAATCAAATCCAAATAAGTAGAATGTGCAGGAGCAAAATATGTTGCTTACTAAGATAATGTGTTGTACACTTCTCTCCACTAAGCACTCAAATTTTCTTGGGAGACAATAGTCCTGTCCAAAACCAAATTCATTAGGCATGCTCGATCACTGTCATACTATCGCCTTAACAGATTAGTAAGTGGGAGGTTACAACTTCTATATGAAAACTTTAAATTTTCTCTACGTTCTCTCTCACGGATAAAAATCTAAGTTACGATGTGAACTGATTCGCAAAAAGATCAACATCCCAGCACCTCCACTACACGTAACGTAGCAACCAAAAATCAGTCACACAAATGTTTCCAAAACTCGAGCCCTGGAGACAGATCTCTTCATTCTTTCGAGTCTAAATGCGCGAGGCAATACTTATGTGTCAGAAGAATGGTAACAATTCTGAGTTTATACAGCACGGTCACGTCTATCCTGTCTGCAGGCCATACAGTACAGTCATAAGAAATTCTTCATGGTACACAAGTACTGTGGACAAGTAGGCCTAGAGACCGTCACGGAGGAGGTGAAGAAGCACCCCACGTGACTGTTCACGAACTGTAGACACTAACCACACCTTAGTCCTTTTTCTGGGGAATTATGATCCCAACGATCCTTAGAGACAATTCACGACCTATGGCAAGTTTAAAGTAAGCACACAGGTATCATAATACTGGCGATCTCCTGTGCCACAGAAAATCTGACTGGCGCCGGCAACCGAGCTCATGCAGCCTACAACCCGGAAACTGCACGTAAACCGATCATACATGAAATGTAAACAAACCCCGCACAACTGTGTACCACTAACGACCGATTTTCTGATCAAACTCACGTCTCAGATGACAACTTCGGCATGTTATAGGTACGCTGACGGTGAAGCTGGGCCGGGAGACATAGTGCCCATCTAAAACGGGTAACCTAGCTACTACTGACATTTCCTAAAACCCCAGTCTGAACTGTCGTTACTGGCATTATAAATCGCCAGTAGCCCTACTATCCATCCAGGCTGTCACAGAGATTTTTTCCATCGGCGCTTGCCATGGCACTTTTATCCATTTGCCCTAAAACCGTTACTCTTGGATAGATTTCTTCCCACTATCTCCCAGCTGGGATCATATTAGTGCGTGATCAGACATAAGGGCAAAATTACGGTCCCGCATCCTGTGACTGCTCGACAGACTAACCCTTTCGTACATGTGACGGTAGAACTCAGATATCATGCTAGAGCGGGCGTGGTCTAGAAATCAAATTTAGACCCCTAAGCATAGCTTACTATACTCTGCCTCACTACTTCTTTTAACTTGCTCCCACTTCCCTACTATTCCACTCCTTCCTAGCGATATGCACAATGTTACACTCTTGTACACGTTTTTGAAAAAAAAAACTGGTCAACTTTAATTAAGAGAGTTTCATAATAAGTAGTGCTTGAAAACTATCAAAATGACATCGAGTCTTATGTATTTCCGCCGTTTTTTCCCCAACATTTGAGGCTTTAATGAAAAAAATTGATTACACATTTATCCTTCGAAGTATTTTCCATCGCTGGCCACTACTTTCTCCCATCTTTCCGGCAGTGCACGAATCACGCGTCGAAAAATTTGTTCATCTTTTGAAGCGATACGCGGATCGATCCAATTTGTGACTTCTTCATGACATCGTAAATGTTGGTCAGCCAGGCCACGCGCCATTGATCTAAACAGGTGAAAGTCAGAGGGAGCGTACCTGGAGAAGACGGCAGTTGGGGTAGAACTTCCCGTTTTAAAGTTTCCAAGTACGTTTTGACCTCTTTTGCAACGTGAGGTCGAGCGTTGTCGTGCTGCAAAATCACTTTATCGTGCCTCTCGCTGTATTGCAGCCGTTTGTCTATTAATGCCCTGCTCAAACGCATTAACTGCGTTCGATAACGAGCACCTGTGATTGTTTCACTTGGTCCTAACACCTCATAGTACACGACGCCGAGCTGATCCCACCAAATGCAGAGCATGATCTCGGAGTCATGAATATTCGGTTTGGCCGTTGACGTGTAAGCATGGCCGCGATATCCCCTTGATTTTTTTGCGTTTAGGGGTATCATAATGAACCCATTTTTCGTCCTCGGCCACAATGCGATGCAGAAATCCCTTCCGTTTTTGCCTCTGAAGCAGCTGTTCACAAACATACAAACGCCGTTCAACGTCTCTCGGTTTCAGCTCAGACGGGACCCAAGTTCCTTCTTTCTGAATCATGCCCATAGCCTTGAGACGTTTTGAAATGGCTCGCTGTCACTCCCACTAATAGTGCCAATTCTTCTTGAGTGTGACGCGAGTCTTCATTCAGCAATGTCTCCAATTCTGCATCTTCCAAAACATTCTCTCTTCCACCACTGTGCCGGTCTACGACGTTAAAATCTCCGTTCTTGAAGCGTTGAAACCACTCAAGGCACGTTGTTTCACTAATAGCGTCCTTACCATACGTACTTGAGAGCATTCGATGAGACTCAGCCGCTGCTTTCTTCATATTGGAACAAAACAGTAACACCTCCCGCAAATGACGAGAATTAGGCTCGTAAACTGACATTTTCAATCAAGAACAACTTTATGATGCAGACACAAATCGACTAATGTTTGAATGGGGTTATGTTGACCGTGGTCCAAGCTAACTGCCTGACGTCTGTGATCTGTTTCTTTCGACAGCTACTTACCGTTGTCGCCACCTATCGGCAAACGGCGGAAGCAAAGTTGTACACCTTGTAGGTTGGTGCATAAGTTCGCAGCGTTTTCCCATAAGTTTCATAAACACAACAGATGTACTTACCAGATACTTAAGTCATAAGTAATGTCATCTATCAGAATATGGGCGGGCGTTATCATGGAGTAGCATCACTTCACACATTATTTCTGAGCTTTGGCCTTGGAGTGTTCTGCAAGTTGTCTCGGTTGTTGACAATAATTGACAGAAATGATGGTTCCAATTGGGGGAAGCAATTCGTAGTACTACCCCACACCGTCGATGTTCCACCAGACACATAATATTATCTTCTATGGATGCGAGTAGGTCTTTTTTTCATGGGAGATGCTGCTTTCTTTGGGCTCAACCACTCCTTTCTTTTCCTTACCTCATCATGAGGACACAGCTTCTCACCGCCAGTAACGATAGGGAAGGTCGGTGCTGTTCGCGATCCCACCGACGACAAGCAAACACAGATCCACATAAGGCCACCCGCTGATTTTTTGATTTTGGCTTATAGCATGCGGTACTGTTTACACCCGATTTTTTGATTTTGGCTTATAGCATGCGGTACTGTTTACACCCGATTTTTTGAACCTTCCCCGCTGCATGCAAATGTCACACGATGGTGTAAAGTTAGCCGTTCATCTCACCTGCCACTTCACGAGCACATTGACGTGGATCATTGTGGATTAATGTGTTTAAACGGTCTTCACCAAACCCCGAAGGTCTACCTCAACGTGGAGAGTTAATAACGTCAAAACGATGCTCCTTAAAACGAGAAAGTGATTTTATTGGCTTGTTCTGTCAAATATCATTATCCCCATATGCGGCGCAAATTTTTCTGGTTACCTCCTCTGCTGCCACCCTTCTACTGAACTCAAACAGAAGAATATGTCGCAAACTATCCGATTTGTCCACTTGGCACTCGATTTTCTAGCGTCCACAGCTCCACTCACTATTTCCAAATGACAAAATGACAACATACAAACTCAAACAGAAAGAGTGAAATAAACCCATAGCAATCGAATATCAATACGCAAAAAAAAACCGCAACGAACTTATGCACCAACAAACAGGTAATACCTGTTCATCAACTATTACATTAACATTAGTGTTTCGTCTCTAACCGAAGAAATAAATAAGTATGCACATTTTTAAAATTTAGAAATGATACTGGATTTTGGAAAATAATGTGCTTTACTTTTGGTTATTATGGTGGTTGTTATGGTGTGTGTGTGTTAAATGTTTATAGATATGAATTTGTGACAATCCTATCTCGGTCACTTTCCGTTTAAGTTCCATGTTGAGGTGCGCCGAGGAATGCTGGCTAAACTTGTGGAACGGCGCAGCTTACCTGCCTGATACCTGTTCCAGGCGTTACGCTTAAAGATCACTCCTAATGGCTGGTACAATTCCACCCCTTTCAGTTATCCGAACTGGAATACTTTGGTCCCCTTTATGCAGATACGTCCTGTCCAAGCTATTCACACCTTCGTTCTCCACATTGTAATTAGCGGTTCATTCAAGTCAAAAACCGGGTGTTCATTCTGTAATCTTTCAACATGACAAATCGACTCCCTATGAATTGCTGTACATATCTCGTAATGCATCACGATGTTAGTAACAGAAAAAAGTGTGGTACCTGGTTCATTACTGAAATTTTGTATTGTTTTGTGTCACAGAGCTACACACAAATAATTAGAACTCGTACAAGTAAACGAACATTTATTTATTGCTGCACTAACACAAACGTGAATGTAGCTAGAATTAAACACATATGAATCGGTCCAGGCTCTGACCTAAGTCCCATTGATGGTCACACCCAGAAGTAAACACCCACCCAGAGAATAAGTGCCGGCCGCTGTGGCCGAGTGGTTCTAGGCACTTCAGTCCGGAACCGCGCTGCTGCTACGGTCGCAGGTTCGAATTCTGCCTCGGGCATGGATGTGTGTGATGTCCTTAGGTTAGTTAGGTTTAAGTAGCTCTAAGTCTAGGGGGCTGATGACCTCCGTAGTGCTTAGAGCCATTTGAACCATTTTTTTGAGAAAAAGTCAGTTCCTCGTCGGAGCCTGGCTGTAGTGGTCCCTAACCTCGTGCTCTATTTATTAGTTGACGGCAGATTCCAGACTGGTGACCGTTCTCTTCTGACTGCAGCTATGCGAGCTCTGGCGTGTGAGATGATGCACTCTGACCGAGAATTCATGCAGAGAGTCTCCTTGCTGCTGATGGTAAACTGCTAGATGTCGAGGAATTCTGAACTCTTGTCTCAGTCGATGATGAACTCTTCTGAACTCCCGATGAACTGAATTCTCACTCGCTCAAAAAGCAGCGCGCATTACTAAACTAAATCCGCGCTATTGGCGGATGCTGGTGGCAGTATTGGGTGCCCCGCTCGTTGGCTCCGCAAGCAGGGTGAATTCATCATCGTGCGCGATTGGTGCAAGTGAAAAAATGTGGCAAAAGTAGTGCGTTCGCCGCTGACAGCATCTTAGGAAAACCCCCAAGTTTTCGCCGCTTTTGGCCTCGACTGAATGTAGGCACGTTGGCAAACCGCTGCGAGAGAAGAGTGGACTAACTGCCAGGCGCAGATATGTGGCTTGCGACTCTAGCTGCATAAATTTTAGAAATTTGTGGTAAGATCTTATGGGACCAAATTGCTGAGGTCATCGGTCCCTAAGTTACTCAATCTAACTCAAATTAACTTACGCTAAGGGCAACACACATACCCATGCCCGAGGAAGGACTCGAACCTCCGACGGGCGAACCGTGACAGGACGCCTCAGTCCGCGCGTCCTCTAGCTGTATACCTCAGACAACGAGTCACAGAACCAAAATGAAGCTTAGGCAAGAAAGTACCTTCCCTGCAACATCTGCACTGCTTCGCCTTGATATTTGTCTATCCCATGGCGCAACAGTTTTTGTAAAGTTCCTTACACACTTATGAATAAACAAAAACAATCATACTGTATTACTATTATTTTTCTTCTATATGACAATTAATTAATACTTGATTGCGGTACCCAAATACAGGTCGTTGCAGTCTCTAGGCCAATGACTGATTTGAGTCAGCCCAAAGTGCTATTTTGTTTGTACAAGTCCTTTCATATCTGCATAATTACTGCAAATGACCTCCTTTTGAACCCACTTGCTGTATTCAAGCATTAGCTTACTTCTACAATACTTGCTTCTAACATTTCCGTCCATTCATTATTTTTTTGGACGTGTCCCACCAAACTCTCCCTTAGTTTAGTCCATTTGGACAAAAAAGTTTTTCTTTCTCTCTGATGTGATACAGTGCCATTTCATTAGTTACTTGAACCACCCATTTAATCGTCAGAATTTCTCCATAGCACGATATTTCAAAAGCTTTTATCCTCGTTTTGTCTGTATACATAAGAGTACAAAAAAATTCATAAAAGTCATCGCAATACCTCAATGTATATGTTAAGTAATTTCTCTTCTTCAAAAACGCTTTTGTTGCCGGTCGCGCAATACTGTTGGAATTAGATTCGGAAATGAGCTCCTCAAAGCAGTAGCCGAGTTTGGCTATTTCATCAGCAAAGGAACTGGCAAGAGCCAAACTTAGAGCATATATGCAGGGACTTCAGTTTAGCCAGTATCAAATATTCAGCGCTGAGGACGAAGATTTGGAGCGAAAAAGTATAAAACTCAAGAGCGTTGTTCAATACGCCATAGACAACTATGTTCCGCACCAAGGTTTTAGAGTGGGTATAACAGACATGTTAAAAAGCTGATACGTAAACAAAAAGAACTTCATCACAGATTTAAGAGAAGTCAAAATCTAGCTGGCTGACAATAAATCAAGGAAGAGAAAATAAGCATTAAGGACAACAATGATATACGTGTTCAATGATTTTGAAAGTAAAATTTTGTCAACCGATCTGATTAAAATCCTAAGAGGTTTCGGTCTGACGTAAAATCAGAAGGCGGTTCGAGATCACGTATTCAGGCACTCAGTGATCAAACTGACAACGAAACGGAAGACTACAGAGAGAGAGTCGAAAGAATGAATTCGGTATTTCGAAATTGTTTCACCGTCGAAGATAGTAATACGGTGCCTCCTTTCAGTCATCGCACGAACACCGAAATGGCAGATATTGAGATAAGTGATCGCCGATAGTAAAACAACTAAAATCGCTAGTAATGGAAAGGCAAGAGCCCAGATGAGATATTTCTAAGACTCCACAGAGATTACACGGAAGAACTTCCACCCCTTCTGGCGTTACGAGAAGTTTATAGTAGGTCGTTGGAACAACGAAACGAAGTTAGCGATGGGAAAAAAAACGCAGAATATTCCCGTTTGCGAGAAGGATCGTAGAGTAGGTGCATGTACTTGTAGACGTATATATTTTACCTCAATCTATTGTGGAATTATGGAAGATATTTTATGCTCATTTATTATTATGCTTTTTGGAGAACGAAATTCTGCTCTAAAATATCAGCATGGATTCCACAAACAGAGATCTTGCGAAACTCAGCTCGCTCTGTTTCTCCATAAGATCCACAGCGGCGTTCTGGTTGATACTTTCAGACAGGGGAAAAGAGATTTCCAATATGGTCAACGAATCAAAAGTTATCGAGTTACCTGAGCGAACACACACGATGGCTTTTCGATGTCTACAGAAAAGTCGCCTGCTGGAGGTACAGACAATTTGGGAACGAAAATTACTTTTACATTTTATTTAGCTAACAGTTCGGTCAATAACTAACGTCAATTTTTTTTTTCGTTTCCAGGAACGACCTTCGAAAAGCGCCCGTGGCTGTAACAGGCAGCTATGCGCGGATATTGGAACAGACAACTAGCTGTTGTTGACAATACGCTGCAGATACATAGAAAGGAAAAATATGCCATATTCGGTCGATGACGTACGTCAAACAGCTGTGCCGACCAAGTTCAGAGAAAGTACAGCGTTTACAAAGTTACTACACGGTTTCGGTTGGTTCATAACTGAAACGTTTGCCATCACCGTACTTCATTTACATGGAGCAGCTCCATGAAATATTTATAATGTGATCTTTTATGTATGAATTAATTTGTTCCTGACCTTCCAATTTAAAGTCTGTAAGCTACGAAAAGTAGTGATAGAATCATAAATTTTGATTTTCGTGAAAAATAGTATGTAATTCTTCGGGTACCTTGACAATTACCTGTATGGTGTTCAATATGTACACATCGAAAAATCGCTCTTTATGGTGAAGTGCGCCCAATGGAAATATCGAAGAGACATGTGTTTGTGAAAACACTTCTTAACAACTGTGTTTGATCATATGGTTCCCTTGAAATCTAAGTTCACTGACCACATCCGAGACTGCACGGATGCTTAGCATTACAACGACCGAGTACACTTTACTGTGTTTATTTGGACATCCTTCGTGAGATTTGCACTAAATAATCTCACTTCCGCTGGATCTGTAATACAACTGCCCACATCTCACATATATATCAACGACTGTACTTCGCACGCTTGAAAGGCGACAGGCTTTTGCGAACCAACATTCTTACGTATTTCATTTTGTACTTGGAAGTTTTCTCTTTCTGTTACTGGGACTTTATGTGTTCCTTAAGCTATCGGACTGCACTGAAATCAACGAATGGATTGGATCAACAACCAGACAATAACTTTCTGTATTTTTATACCAAGTGATGGTGGTAGAATCTGAATTTAGTTGCTGTGAGTTGTATGAACGGAGGGCAGCTGAATTTGTCTAACTGGAAAGAAACGGAAGAACTTGCTGGGAGCTGCACGCGAGCGGAGGAGATAGCGAAGAGCCGTGTTGGGGAGGTGGACAGACACCCTGCAGGTGCATGGAAAAGCACCGGCCCAGCCTATTGTGCACAGAGTAAGTGGGACACAGAGTCGACTTGTAGAAAGCGGGACAGATAAAATCGCTGGGCGGAAAAAGCGCTGAGAGATCTGCACAAATATGTGCAAGTGATATGTTTTGTTTAAAGTGATTGTTTGCTGTTATGTAAACTGCCTACCTTCACTTAGGGTTCTTAGTTATTTTGTATGTAAAAGGTGGTGTGGTTCCCCTCCGGAACGGAACTTAGTAGCGCGCGCAAATTGTGGAAGGCATGGACAGAAAGGTGGAAGGGAGAGTTAGTCGGACACGAGCTGCGGAACCGCCAACACATCATGTAACAACAGTGGATTGTGCTGGTGCCGAGAGACGCCTTTTTGTGCCGTTTTCCAGTATGACAAAGCCTCGGGTGGGTGTATTTGTAAGCTAGCTCTGTTTTGGAAATGGTATCTATCATCGCCATCAAGAAATGACAGAGCTTTATCATTATCAACTGCCGATCCGCCTGCCAGGACGTGCTCGCCACCACATTGCACAGTCACTGTAACGGAATGGAGGAATTATAGATATGTAAAGTGAAGGATCAGCTCATTGGATGTTTTAGTGTACTTAAATATAAGGTAACTTATAACCGGATTTATGTACCTACCTTGATTTTTCCCTTATCACAATAACTTTCATGTTTCTCTCAATTTGAACTATGATTACCGAGTGTCCTTGTTGTGGAAAAAATGAAAGCCTCAAAGCCAAACAGTTAAAAAATAATGTTGTTTGATTTTTGGTAAGAAGGAAGTATTCAGATTTACTGTGGATTTGGTAAAATTGGAATGGGAGGTAGTAAATGTAGCTTTGTGAAAGCCTCCCTGTGATTGAAACAGTCCAATTTACTTGAAAGTAGAAGACTGTGGTAATAAAGACAGGCAATAAACCATCTTGAGGTTAGTTCCAATAGTAAATATTACTAAAGTTTGGCTTGAAATGTTCTTCTTAATAAACAATTTGCTGTTACTTAAAAGTTCATAAAACTGAGGTTTATATAGTTTTGCTTAGATAATGATCATAGTGCTGCCTGTTGTAAATTGTAAAAGGTGAGTCAGTTTCTTACAGATATGTCAATATTGTGTCTCACTGCAGTAAAAGTCGTGAACTGCATTTGTGGAAAGTTATATACTCATGTTTGCTAAGTGCTTGTCTCTCTTGTGTATTGAAAGTGCATATTAATAGTGTAACAGGATCCACAGTTTGTCTATTTTGCTTATGCCAGGTAATAAGTAACAGAAAGGCCACTATCTATGAAAACAATAACTTTTTTTATTCAGAGGACAGTGAAGAACAGTTTGCTAGTGAAATATTTTTTTCCATGTCAGATAGAAAAGTAATTGGTAAAAGAGAGACTAAACCTATGCCCAATTCATAATTTGATAGTAAATATTAATAGCAATATTATTTAAACCATTCAATTTGACTAAGTCCTGAAAGCAACAGTGTGTGTCAGGATCTGTTGTATATATGCAAATAGTTTGTTCTGCTCTGCCAGCTCCAACCTTAACGTAAACATATGCAGGTGCCAGAGTTCATTGTACTCTTATGTGACAAAGTATAGGCTGTGTTTGCCCATTGAAGTTACTTATTTTCAGTTTCTTGAACAAGAATGTTACTCATTCTTATGCCTAATTAGGCTGGCGACCGTTTTTATTATCATTTGGACAATGTGGATAGGTGAATTATTGTCTTTTTACTGTTTAAATATTTACGTAATTCTGACTTTTACTTCCGATAATCCACCTCCGTTAGGTACATCAAGGTCAACATAACAAAATTCCTTTCAGAGGGTAACACTGCACTGTTGCTTCATGCCATAATTGCTTTAACAAGATAGTTATATTATACGATCTCCCTCCAACTTAAAGGTTATGGTATATCTGTAGCAGACGGTAGTGCTATAATTTCTATAAGGAAAGGCCTCGATGAGAGGCTGAAAGTATATCAAATGAAAGGGAATTATTGGCGCAGAGCTGGTGACATTAATGATTTAAGTGCGAGTAGGTTTGGTAGTAGAAGACGGTATATTGGTACGATTGGATTTGAACAGAGACGCACGTATTTGGTGATACGTTTTCTCGGAGAGAAATCTCCTCATTGGCTGAAATCACAAGTCTAATACTACATATGTCTAACATTGCACATTAAAAGTGAACAAGATGAGACTGAAGACATCATTCACACCCTGCCACATCGTTTGTCAGGCCTATATTGCTGCTAGAGGTGGTCACACCCCATATGAAGGCATTAACCAGTTATCGGAATGTGTGTGTAAATCCGTTAAGCTGGAAAAACGAAGAACATTTTTGTCTGCCGTTATTCATGTTGCAGTTGTTTACGTTCTGTATTCTTTATGTTGTTTCTACTTTACTACCACCTGTTTATACTGTTTTATGGCAAAATAAACGCAATATTGCAAAATTTCGGTTTGTTGTTTAATTTTGGACACCAGTGTAATATGGTACAGGCGTTGAACTGTGGCTGTATGACATGTATTGTAATATTATTGCAGTTGATACCTGATGTTGCTAAATTCTAGTGGCTGTTGATTTCTAAGAAGGACCACAATTGACTAATATTTCGTTGGTATTCTGGATATTCATTGATATTATCTATTTTGTTTCTTATTTTTAAATTATTGCAAATTTCAAAATTTTATTTTCTAAGAAGGAAAACAAGTGACTGATATTTAATTCCTATCCTGGATGTTCATTGACATTATGTATTTTATTTCTTGTTTTTAAAAGTTTGCAACTGATTCATAGTTGATGCCAGTAGTAACGTATCCTGTGCGTCACAGCTTTCTGGACGGCAGGGTTGTCAAAAGAAAATAAATGGGAATTGTGTGAGCATGTATTCTCCTCTCTATCCTGCACCACCTACACGCACTGAATTCCTGTTCTCGCTACAAAATCTAACTTAGCGTGTTGTGTTACCATAAAAAGAAAGTTCACAACACGAATTATGTTCAGTCTGCCCTTGGCCCTGTCGTTTCTAACACAGACAGCCTGACACTGGTAGTGCGTACCAGTCGGAAACCTTTTCACATGAATCACCTGAGTACAAATGACCTCCGCCAATGCACTGTGAAACGTCCCCTGAGAACAATTATACACGACTGTGCTTAAACTGACACGCAATATTTTTAGCGCAACGCAATCTGACTTTCAACAATCCCCACAAAAGAATGGCCCTGACTAACATTAACCTATACCTTTCATGAATCACTTACCTCACAAAAATCTTCGTTACTCGAACTACTGCAATTCAGCGAGCGCCACTACTGCCAGCTAAATAAAAGATTCAAACTACGGAAGGCACTAACTACTGATAGGCATAGTTAGCAAATGAAAGATTTTAATAGAGAACAAACAATGTATTTACCTTGATAGTCATAGTATATATAGCAGTTCATGACATCCAGTCTTACAAATTTCAAAACTCCGCCATTTCTCTCCCCACATCCACCACTGCTGGCGGCTCACCTCCAACTGCGCAACGCTACGCGCTGTTCACATCCAGCTGCCGCTGCCCAACACTAAAATGGCAGACAACAATGCAAATTAGCCACAGACTGCACACAGCACAGCCAGTGATTTTCATACAGAGCGCTACGTAACGTTGCCAATAAGAAAACATAATCAGCCTACTTACAACTGTCCCTTTATACCTTCAGTAGGCCATACTACCGTCACCTGTACGTGTGCATATCGCTATGCCATGACTTTTTTTCAACTCATTGTATAGACTACTAAATGACTCCACTAAGCATGAAAGATACTTTTTGTTTTATTACCGATAACATTAATACAAATCTTCGTACACGTCTGGGGGTTTACAAATGATGTTCCTGGGCTGTATGAATATATGAGTGTCTTCCATCATAAGACTCCCAAAGCTTTCGTTATAATTTTAAATTGTTGGTCAACCCTAAGTACAATGGCCTTGTCGAGTTCTGTTCACAATGAAATATTTATGCCCTGATTTATAATGGTGAGATCTTAATCTAATCCGACGCCAGTTAATACGGACTCGGTACTGATGACTACTAGATATTTGCATGCAGTTGGTACCTCTCTGACTTTTAATACCGACTACAACTACGTGGGCCTGAGAAACCGATAATTTTAAAGAAGCACCGCAGAATACAACAGTTATTAACATTCTCTTGTGCAGTTGCCATAAAATTTTACAATAAACGAATGGGAACTTAATTCGTCCAATTGTCCTACACACATTCGGAGCTGAGTGAACTAAACTGGACAATGATCTGAGTGGGGTTTACTCTGTGCACTGAGGAAGCAGAAACTATCTCGGAGGGGATGTTAATCATGCCAATAAGAGACTTGCTCCGTTAAAGTAAGCTATGAGAAACGAAAGTGAACACAGATTCTTTACGAATGAATGCTACAGAGCATGTTCGAAACAAACTGAGTAAGGCAAGTTAAAACTCTGCTAATTAAAGGTTCAGTAATTAATAACAGGATGGACTATTCACAAAAAAGCAATGTTAGAACAACAAATCGGACACTCACACGAGTTGAAACAACGTTCCTGAATCGTCTCATAATTTAACTACTATCCAAAGGAGGAAAGATGAAAATACTGGTGATGAAATCAGTCACTCCGGAGTCCACAACTCATCTCTACCCACGCTGACAATTACTTGTTCCTTACCATTCAGCATGCAGCTGGATCACATTCGGGCAGCAGCAACCTTTGTGGTCTTCTACCACTCATCTACTGCACCCGAGATGAATTTATTTTGAGCAGCATCCCGAAGTTTTTGTGCGAACCTCAGCAATGGATTAACTCTAGTTACTTTCAACTTTTATCGGACCACACATGGCAGTGACTTTATTCTTCATAATCTCTATAATATTCCAACGCAGTCTGAACTTTATAATTAGCCAGATATCTTACAATACTTTCAGCATCCCCCAAAGCTTACACGATCATTCTCCTCATGTCCGTAAAGCTATCTCGACTCCACTCTTTGCATCTCCAAAGCTGTCTGCCTTCAGTACAGCAACTAAGAGGGCACCTTGTCCACGTATTTACGTATTTTCGCAAGTAACACCCTCCGGTCCTGTGTCATACTTTCCTGCGCGACGGTACATGCCAATCACATTCCGAGATGAGTCCGTGTGAATACATCTTATTTGGTGCTCTTCTGCTGAGAGAAAGATACCAGAAGCTTCTAGAAGCTACGCCCGAAGAGTCAAACGGGCCAAGGAAACGCCTCGCCTGTAAATTTGTCCTTTTCCATATCAGCATACACCGTCTGATTCACGTAGGCCTCCCAGGAATGTGCCGTTGGGCGCTCCTGCAGTCTTTTTAGCTTAGCCATCCACTATTGTGGCACGAAAGCTAATGGAACCTCCCTGTACTTCCTGATCAAGCAAGTACAGAAATCCGTTAAAAAACGCAGTTAAACTTACATACCCATGCACTACAGTGAACCGTCATGGAGCTGGGATTTGCTGATCAGAAAGGACACTTAAAAATTAAAATGCAGGTTATATGCACACCGCCACTGGGCAACGGTATTACTCCACAGAATTGAGAATAGACAAAACAAAATACCAAGAAAATTACTCTATCATAGAGCCAATAAAAGAGATACGGATGCAACATATGTCTTACAAGTACGTCTAAAATATTTACACACTGAACTGAGAAAACAAATGAAAATACGTACTGAGATTCTTTTTTTACTGAATGTGTCATGGTGGGTGTATAAACCCTTAATTTTATTTGCATTTGTGACTAGGATCTTATTAAGTGCCCTAACATCTAACACTACACAGACATTACTGTGTGGTTTAGACACTGCTACCGAAGGACTGCTGTATGGGGACACAGATGTCACTATCATCTCCCACTATAACATTTTCTCTAACTCCTTCTTCTCAATTGCATTGTTCTTCGATCGCGGAATAGGTAGTGTAACAGTAAGTTCTAAAAAAGCTAAAACTAAACTCCGCCAACACAGGCCATGAGGGCACAACGATACCGACCGGACGCCATGTCATCGTCAGCCGACAGGCGTCAGTGGACGCGGATCTGGGAGGGCATGTGGTTAGCACACCGCTCACTCGGCCGTATGCCAGCTTACGAGACTGGAGCCACTACTTCTCAATCAAGGAGCTCCTCAGTTTACCTCACAAGGGCTGAGTGCATCCCACTTGCCAACCGCGCTCTGTAGACCTAATGGTCACACATCCAAGTGCTAGCCCAGACTGACAGCGCTTAACTTCAGTGATCTGATGACAACTGGTGTTACCACTGCGGCAAGGCCGTTGGCAACAGTAAGTGTTACGGGATGTAAATTCCATGTGGTATTCGTAGCCTCACGTGATTACTGGCTTGCCGGCCGCGGTGGTAGAGCGGTTCTAGGCGCTTCAGTCCGGAACCACGCGACTGCTATGGTCGCAGGTTCGACTCCTGCCTCGGGCATGGATGTGTGTGATGTCCTTAGGTTAGTTAGGTTTAAATAGTTCTAAGTTCTAGGACACTGATGACCTCCGATGTTAAGTCCTATAGTGCTCAGAGCCATTTGAACCATTTGATTACTGGCTTATCTAAGAATACACATGTGTGATGAGACATCCTGAATTAGACAATTTTTCTTTAATGAGAGCAGAATTGAAGTGCACATTATTATCCGAACTGAATGGATGTCGTGCACACGTAGAATGAGATGGATGACTGTCTGTATACAGCAGCCCAGTTCCTTGTCAAATTTGCCATGTCGGGCAACTCCAAAAGAACAATTTCATCAACAACTCTCAAACAGCATTTCCCACATGAAATGTCAATCTAGGTGTTGAAGTGAAAAATCCGTGACAATTATGCAACTTACAAATAACACTTTCACAGTTATGAATGTGCAACTTATGGCTCCATTTCCTAAATTTATCCTAATCTGTACCTGCACTTTGACACTATGGAATTTGGCGCCAATATCAATGGAGATTCTGCAATTTTGACCCAGGAACCTGTGTATTTTATGTATTTCATTTTCTTGTTGTATCCGGATCCCGCTCCAGCTACCGCTGGGTGTGGGTATTACTATGGACTGTGGCAGTGTTATGTGCAGAGGGTGGCTGAATACCCTTCCTGTCGCCACACCGAACCCCCTGGGACAGAATTAGTGTACCCGAGCTGTCTGCTTCTAGTGTAAGCCATGGAATAGCGCGAACATGTTCAAATGTCTGCGGGTCGTTAACTGATGCGGAAGGTGGGGACCACGCTGGTGTGGAAAACCGCAAAAAAACCACATCCAAGTTAGCCGGCATATCGGCACCCATCGTTAATACGGTCCAAGGCCGGCGCGCTTACCCAAGTCCAGGAAGCAGCACATTATCGCTCTCGGCTATACTGGCGGGCATATTTCATTTATTCTGTTAAAAACGTTATTCGACATAATGTTCCCCATGGCTCCAGTGCCAAGTGTGATAATGGTTGATTGCCTTCTATTGTAGCTTTGATAACTGCCTGAATTAATTTTTCACTCTGATCATAGCGTATGTCATGATCATTGCAGAGCTTATCTGTTATGACGCTACCCACATTGTACCATAACACGTGTAAAGATTTATGGCTTTTGCTGCCACCTTTCCATCCTGTGACCAGCATAAAGAGGCGGATGTGGTAGTAGTTAGTCTGGTGTACCATTAGTAAATGGGGAACGTTCTTCTGCTACTTCAGTTACTCCTACCGCGTGTTTTTTCGGCTGCCAATTTCCTCTTGCATTTGGTTTATGTACATGTGCATCCCCTCGATCAGCATTACTGGTGTTTACTGACATATGATTCCCCACAATGGGATTCTTTTTTTTTTGTGTACTGATTTTGCCACAGGTTTCCATGGTCACCAATGTGGTTTACATTATAGCTCGTATTAAAACAGCTGCCATCCTATTAAAAGGCGATGAATTTTGACTGTTGAGAGGCCCATTTTGTGTTACAGGTCAGAATGCCAGGGCTGCGCCACGGCTGCAACAATCGACATTCCTGCCATTGTTGTTTGACTAAACGAAGTGTATTGTCCCACACAGTTACCACCACTATCTTTCAAATCCTCATGTGTAAAATCTGTTCAGTCTAATATAGACATAAAGTGTTCTAAATATGTTTCAGGTACATGTATCGGCTTCTCTAATATTCGTTGGTAACTTAGTTTTCAGTACTCTCAGTATATTGAGAGATGGCAGGGTACTCTCAGTCCTGATTCAGTCTTACGCCACTTCATGTTCTCAGGGAATATCATCTTTATTGCAATTTGACTTCATACATCATGATGAAATGGTGGGCAGCAGTTAATACTCTTGCTGGCGTGCTCTAGGGAAGGAATAACGGTAAGCTTTACCTGCATTCAAAGGAATAGGGTGCCGATTTAAACGACTGCAGTAAAAGCACGTCGACGGTGGGCCAAGGGAAGCGCGTTTTTTCTGCGGATCCTGGGTGGAAACATTTCCAGATGGCTGAGTTCTGCAGTCTCATTGTGTAGACACGTTGGTTGGCGCAGGTCGGTAGGCAGCCGCGTCCAGGTAGACTCACTAGCGCCGAGAAGTCGCCGCTGCAACAGCCAGCGCATTGAAGACCGGCAATAAAGCAGAGGATGGGCCCTTGTTAGGCAGGAAGCCGACGAGACAACTGTGAGCGTTCTGCGAATTTCTGTGCGACAGGGCCACTGGGCCCAGACGTCCAGACTCTGCTACAAAACATATTTGTGAAAGCACGAGGCTTTTATAGAGCTGATGGCCGTTCTTTGGAAAATTCGAAGTGAATGCAACAGAGGAGATAACAAGCTTTTTATGGAGGGGTGTGAGCCCATCCTGGTCATGTTGTTAGCAAAAGACATGGGGTAAGCGTGGAGGAAAGAGGCCGCGAAGCTGAATCTCATTTCCTTTTCTCCCAACTAACTTTAAAGTCTCCAATTGGTCAAATTGGTGTTTACAGAGCAACCTGTGCTCTCCGAGCTTCGAATGCCACACTCCACCTCGTGATTCGCTTGTGCTTAAGTGTGGGAAGTGTAAGATGTAAACGTGCTTTGGTACCGAGCTGAGGAGGAAGCAGATAGAAAGAGAAGACATCACTCTTGTACTGGCGCTTCGCTAGTAAAGAACTGCAGGTCTCTACCTAAACGGTGAGACTTGTGTCATTTGCTAGTATGCCACTCAGAGCCTGTGCCAGTCATCTTCTGAACCGTCAGAGGTACTGCTTCTAGCATGACACACACAAGTGATGCGTGGGTGTACGTATTTGTCTTGAATTGGCCGTCTACGCATTTGACATATTCCGTCACGCATGGTCATGGCACTGAGTCAAACTGGTTTGGCAGACCAGCAAACGGGTCCACCTGCACACTGAAATCCACCGGGGTTTCAGAGGCTCATAGGAAAGTATCTGCGTTCCGAATTAACCGAACGCGAGACTGCGTACTTGCATTTTTCGGGAGCGCGCCATTAATAACAGATTGTGGCCGTCCATGACTTCAGTCGCCGAACGCATCGTGGTGTGCCACCCCGACCAGCAGGAGGAGTTGGGTAAGGTATTCGCCGCTACAGCGTAGGACTCCAATATACGTTTCGCAACACTCTGTTCTTTTGAACCGTATTTTTCTTTTTGTAATGGTAGAATATAGAAGCTTGATGGTGGCGTAGTTTCTGTGCCATAACCCTGATTCACGTGTATGAAGTCAGATAAATCGAACAGTGTTCCTGTTAGTGTCGTGTGTCGATCCCCAGCTGATCACTTTGTCCACCATAGACCCCATGTTAATGAAAGCGTTTGTCGAATAAAGATGTTTGTGTGACGTTTCTGTAGTCATTTTTTGGTCTTGTTATGTTAAGATTGAATAAATCTATTGTCATTTGGATAACAACTTATATCTGTGTTTTGATTAAAAGTACCTTGTCTTTTTTTGTTAACGTCCAGATCCTAAAAGCGAGTAGCAAGCTTGCAATTGGCAAACCGCTGCCAGGATCCAAGTCTTTGGCACTTCTGTGATGCTGTCAGTTTGTGTACTTGCCGAACAGGTCCACATTAGGAGGAAATAAAAAACAAAATAAAAAGAAAAATATGGCTCATTAGTATGCTATAGACATTTAATGCTCTGATTGTGTTGTTTATGTGTTTATTTGTTTTATTTATAGTGCATTTGTGTCAGCGAATTCTGCGTCATTTGTCGACCGATTTCCCGTCGTTGCTAACAGCGTTGTCGTTTTCTTGTGGTGTTTACTGTTGTATTTGCTTTGTATTTGGTTGTTTTTGATTCTGTATCTCGTGTACTACTGTCATTGTATTATACTGCGTATATCTTGTGAGCTATATAATAGGTTGTCCACGTATTGCACGGATAATTAGTAGTTGTTGATAGAGAATTTGAATGATAACGAGAAGTAGGGCTAGACGAGTAGACTGGGAGCGGGAAAACAAAGCATATGTCATAGAGGAAGAGCGCAATAAAACGGTTGAGTCACAATTTGAACGTAGGGAGGCATTGGTGTTGAACCGTGTTAGCAACAACGAGGTCGTACAACAAGGAAATCAGGGAGACGAAAGCGATATGCCTTTTCTTGAGGGCACAGGCAGTGTGAGATCGCGTGTGATAGAAGATGTGAGCGTACCACAACATATCGAGGCAGATGTGCTTACTAGAAATCCGGAGAGAGAAGACAGGGCGCTGTCAGAAAACAATATTGGAAAACAATATTGCGGATACAACACCGCAGAAATCATGTGTGTGTTCGGACGATCACGATATTGAGGAAAACGAAGAGGATTTCAGTCTGGTGGCATTTTTAATGGGAATGGAGAAGAAACTTGATAGACTGAAGGGAATGGACGCTGGATTAAAAGGAATGGAGGTAAAGATTAATGGACTAAAAGGAATGAAGGGGAAAATTAGTGAGACGAGGACGGATATAAAAAATATTGGTGCTCAGGTAAATCAGATGCGAGAGGAACACAAGTCATGGGCAGATAAACTCCAGGAAAACCTACGGAAAATAAACACCAAAGCAATGAAAGATTTAAAGATTGCACATGATGCTAAGAAGACGGCAGAGAGCACCAAGACAGTTGCAAGTTTTGCAAGACGAGTAGCAGCTGAAGCATCGAAAGCGAGTAAACGATAGGATTGCAAGGACGTGAGGCGGTGATCAATTTGAACAAGGTCGAAAGCGCGGAAAAGCGGCAAAATGACGCGGAGCAGCGCATAGACGCAAAAATACGTGAAGTCACGGATTTTCATGCGACAGTGGCCATGGTCAAATTAGAATCTGAGCTGCGCAAATTAGGGACTGGTTCAGAGGTAACAACTGCAACTCCAGTGAGCGAGACTAAAGACATCCGGACTCTCCTTTCGTTCAAATCGCAACAGGAAGCGATCAACACGCGTGTGGAGAAGAAATTGGAGGAGGCGCTAAGGAAACAAATTCAAATGCGGCCAAGCGCGAATGCAACAGAACCAGAAACAAATTCAGACGGGACGGAAACAAATTCAAACCGGACGGATAACTGCATACCGTTAGCAGCGAGCAGAGGACATGGTGAGATGAACGTCGCATTTTCTCGAAGCCGAGGAGGGAGCACAAATGTGGGGATGTCGAACGAGGACATCCAAAGGTTTGGTATTTTCCTTAGGGCGGAAGTTGTCGATGAAACATCATTTGTCTTTCAACACTTCTTACAAGTACGAAAATTCGAAATTTTCCGAGATTTGGGTAATTTTACTCACCCACGCACAATTTGACAGCTCTTTACCTGCAAATTGGCCTTTGAAATACAAGCTGAACTTTATTTGCGGACACTTGCAAAGGTCAGTTGCGGAGAAAATGCGCGGAATATCAGCAACGTGCTGAAGTTACAAGTAGCTCAAGGTGAGCTTCCTAACTGGTCCTAGGAGACGTAAGAGCGCATAAAATATGGGATGATTGTTGGCAAAGATTTCGAGAGTTCAGGCTACAAAAGCCCAGTCAAGTTCCTTGATGCGATGATTGACAAGAACCAGTATCTCGACGTACCATGCTCTACCGGTGAAATCATTCGTCATTGTTACACCAAACGTCCGTCAGCACTACAACAAGTATTAGCTGACAGGTGCAATGTGAGCTCAGTACTTTCTGTAACACACTTTATGAATTAGAGTACGCATTCCGAGCAGCAAATATCAGAGAACACAGAGGAAAGTCTGACAGATACGTCACAGGCCCAATGTCGCGTCCACAATATAACCATTACAATAACAGGAACGGAAATGCGCGGAATGGAGCACTTTACGGAAACCATTCACGGTCGGGAAATTTCGGGGGTAATGAAGTTGAACAGCGAAGAGACTGGAATGGGAATCGCAGTACTAATTACGCACTACGCAACAGAAGCTGGAATGGAAGGAGGAATGAAGGCTACGGACCACGAAACAACGGATGGCGAAACTATGGCTCCGGTTTCAACGACAAAAGAAGATGGGCGCAACTGAACGACGGAGGAAACGGAAATGGAGCTGAGATCGAGGAAACTGAGATTCAGGGACCAAACCCAGGTCGAGCGGCGCGAGGAAATGACAACCCACGCCACTGACCTTCGGAACAACCACACATAGTTTAATGGTCGGTGACAGCCGAACATAAGCACAGTAGCATAAATTTTGTCTAGTTATCACTATAATTTTCAATCTTTGAGTAATCACTCACTGTATTTATGCTGTAATCATATTTGTAAAAAAAAAAAAAAAAAAAAAAAAGCACGGCACTGAGTTTCCTTTTGAGGACTGTGCAGACTATGAGCGGCTGAGTTGATGGCGTCGTATCAGGCATTTGGAGAGGTTGCAGACACCGGAGCGGCTGTAACAGCTGGGCAGACGGAGCGCCACGCACACAAGACGGTCAAGGCTGTACGCCAGTCCTGTGAGCAGGAGGTGTCGCAGCAGGTGGTAACTGACTTAGCAACCGCAGGGCAGCTGGTCGACATGACATCATCGGCTGCGTGAATGGAGTTGGGAGCGGGCGAGCTCCATCGCGCCTCCAGCTGTCAACAAGGGGCTGGTGCGGCAGCACCAGAGCACTTTCGGTGCCGCTGCCACTACAAGGTCCACAGGGACCTACCAATGAATGGGAGTCTGAGGCCCAAGCCAACGCGGCGCACTTTGTAACGCCGGAAATGCATATCCTCCTATTTCCATCTATTGCACTACAAATTTTTTCCTTATTTTGTTACCTGAAGATATAACATTTCTGTATCTTTGTATAATGTAATTGTTTTACTATTTGTATATATATGCATTTATGTCGATTTATAATTGGTTTGTTTTGTGAATATTATTTGTATTTATACGCTGGGTCTGGCCTAGGGAAAACTATGCTATCGAACGAATACATCGATAGGTCGTGTGGAGAACCAAAGTGTTTAGGATCTTTGGTAGTGTTAACTCTGTCGCATGGAGCGCGGGCAGAGGGAGAGTCTGGCTGGGATGGTGCAGTGGAGCAGGTGTGTTGTGTGACGCTCCCGCGAGTTGCCGCGCTTTCGGAGTTGGACAGCATGTAATTGCGCTCGACTTGCTATGATAGTTTCTGACACGGTGTCGCGGACGGGAAGCATTAGCTGGCGCACATCAAGAGCCCGTTTCGCCTGGTGACCGTGTCGAGAAGAAGGCGCGCCAACATCCAGCTTCTGCAACAGCGACGGCCGACAATGAGTGACTGTCGCCACCTCCTCGATCGACGGGTTCAAACCTTCAATCAACCAACAAGGAAGACTGGAAGCACGTAAAGTTTTAGAACTGTATGGCAGACCTCAGCTTTTCAAACTGTTCAAATCACAAAATTACAGCAACCTAGCATGAACCTTTGTTGCTCATTGTCCCAATTGCATTACCAAGCAGGGTGCCTTCCTTTTCCGGAATGAACCCGAGTGTCGTTGAAATTCAAACGCCAGCCATCATTCCATTTCACTGCTTTAATTTCAAAGTTCAGTTAAGGTATTCATAGCTGGCTACAATATTTAGATTACACAAGCACAGATTAAGAGTGCGAGTTTTGTTGCCGTATTTTAGCTTACCTGTGACTGCAGCTCAGCTTGGTACGTACTAAATTTTACTATTGTTAATTGTTCAGAATCATTTAATTCAAGTTCAAAGTTAAATCTCTTATTTCTAAATTGCGTAGATTCAAGTAGCTTTTGAAATGATTGTTGAGGTAGTCCAAGACTAACCGTATCTTACTGAATTTCGATGTGCTTCAGAAAGAAAGCTCACTATTAACTTCAGTCACTAAATTAACTTTCGATTTTCCTGTTTTATTAATTCTTTTGCTAAATTAAGTCAGAGTGTAGCGAAATTTATTACTTCTGACAAACTTTCAGTTTTCACACTACACCTTCAGTTGCCACGCTTCTAGTGCTAATTATATGTGTAATAACCTTCCTTTTTCAGTTACTGTAGTAATTGACCTTAGGACTAGCAACCGTAATTTCCCCCAAATCTCAAATATATAATTAGCGCCAATTAATTGTTAACGTGACGACCGCACATTTACTTTCTTTATTAACTTTATCCCTTTTCAAAATTAATTTCCACCAGTTTCATTTGCATTTTTCCTTTCATACAGATGTAACCATTTCCTCCCTCTTTACCGACAAATTAACTTCGGTGACGATTGCTCTTCCCAAATTTCCATTAGGTACACGCGGTTTAATTTTTCACTGTCATTAAGGTCGATAAGTGAGGGAGAGGTTACAACTTGGGGAACGCTGACTGGAGGTATTACGTGTCTGGAGACATGGTCGACAGCAACAGCAGCAGGTGATTCACATCAAACCTCCGTCCATATGCTGCACTGGTCTTCCCATGATCGTCTTCAACAGAGGCAAGGCACTGCTGACCACCGTGTCATCCAAGATGGTCAGGAGACGAGACGCCACTGGCTGCTGCCGCAGACAAGGTCCTGCTCCACTGAGGGTGCTGCCTGTACTGTACATGACGAGAAAAAGTGATAACCCACCTTGGCAAACACCATTCCACATAGCTGCCACATCCAACCTGTTACATGACATGTGTAGTGCGGTGTTTTCATGTGACAATTGTAAATTTCAAAAATCGGACACCCTAAAGACGTATGAGAAGGGAGCTGTAGGATGCCTTGTTTTCATTAATTGTTTTATGTACATTTGTTTTAAATATGTTTTATAGATGTTTTATATGTACCTGGCTATTTTCATTTTTAGAAGATTACATGTATTTCCTATGTTTTATTATCAAGTTTCATTTTTCCTTTAGTGAACTCATATACAGGGTGAGTCACCTAACATTACCGCTGGATATATCTCGTAAACCACATCAAATACTGACGAATCGATTCCACAGACCGAAAATGAGGAGAGGGGCTAGTGTAATTGGTTAATACAAACCATAAAAAATGCACGGAAGTATGTTTTTTAACACAAACCTACGTTTTTTAAATGGAACCCCGTTAGTTTTGTTAGCACATCTGAACATTTAAACAAATACGTAATCAGTGCCGTTTGTTGCATTGTATAATGTTAATTACATCCGGAGATATTGTAACCTAAAGTTGACGCTTGAGTACCACTCCTCCGCTGTTCGATCGTGTGCATCGGAGAGAGCACCGAATTACGTAGGGATCCAAAGGGAACGATAATGGACCTTAGGTACAGAAGAGACTGAAACAGCACATTACGTCCACATGCTAACATCTTTTTATTGGTCTTTTTCACTGACGCACATGTACATTACCATGGGGCGTGAGGTACACGTACACACGTGGTTTCCATTTTCAATTACGGAGTGGAATAGAGTGTGTCCCGACATGTCAGGCCAATAGATGTTCAATGTGGAGGCCATCATTTGCTGCACACAATTGCAATCTCTGGCGTAATGAATGTCGTACACGCCGCAGTACATCTGGTGTAATGTCGCCGCAGGCTGCCACAATACGTTGTTTCATATCCTCTGGGGTTGTCGGCACATCACGGTACACATTCTCCTTTAACGTACCCCACAGAAAGAAGTCCAGAGGTGTAAGATCAGCAGAACGGGCTGGCCAATTTATGCGTCCTCCACGTCCTATGAAACGCCCGTCGAACATCCTGTCAAGGGTCAGCCTAGTGTTAATTGCGGAATGTGCAGGTGCACCATCATGCTGATACCACATACGTCGACACGTTTCCAGTGGGACATTTTCTAGCAACTTTGGCAGATCATTCTGTAGAAACGCAGCTGTTTGGGCCCCTGCAATGAAGTAAGGACCAATGAGGTTGTCGCCAATGATTCCGCACCATACATTTACAGTCCACGGTCGCTGTCGCTCTACCTGTCTGAGCCAACGAGGATTGTCCACGGACCAGTAATGCATGTTCCGTAGATTCACTGCCCCGTGGTTTGTGAAACCCGCTTCATCGGTAAACAGATAGAACTGCAACACATTCTCTGTTAATGCCCATTGACAGAATTGCACTCGATGATTAAAGTCATCACCATGTAATTGCTGATGTAGCGATACATGAAACGGGTGAAAGCGGTGACGATGCAGTATGCGCATGACACTACTTTGACTCAGTCCACCGGCTCTCGCAATGTCCCGTGTACTCATGTGTGGGTTCATGGCAACAGCAGCTAACACACCAACTGCACCCGCTTCTCCTGTGACGGGCCTGTTACGGACCAGTTTGCGTGCTACGACCATACTTGTTGCATACAGTTGGCGGTAGATGTTTTGCAATGTGCGGCACGTTGGATTCTCTCTGTCCGGGTACCGTTCTGCATACACCCTGCAGGCTTCAGCTGCATTTCGTCGACACTCGCCATAGATGAGTATCATCTCCGCCATAGTCACAGTTCCTACAACACTACACTATCACAGACGTCTGGTAACACTGTGTACTACAGTTGTTCTGCGTGCGGAGACGAATGCAGAATAACAATAGTAGCAAGTGCTACATGCGGACACTGCGACAGCTAGACCAAACCACAACAGTGCACTACAGCCACACTCGTAAACACGGTCGTATCGTAAACATGTCCCTGCAGATGCTGCTCGCCGACCGTGGCCCGTGTTTGTTACAACACGCAACTGAACGTCGGACGTTTCAAGCGTCAACTTTAGGTTACAATATCTCCGGATGTAGTTAACATTTTACAATGCAACAAACGGCACTGATTACGTATTTGTTTATATGTTCAGATGTGCTAACAAAACTAACGTGGTTCCATTTAAAAAAACGTAGGTTTGTGTTAAAGAACATACTTCCGTGCATTTTTGTATGGTTTGTATTAAACAATTACACTAGCCCTTCTCCTCACGTTCGGTCTGTGGAATCGGTTCGTCAGTATTTGATGTGGTTTACGAAATATTTCCAGCGGTAACGTTAGGTGACTCACCCTGTATTATTTTTTCGTTTTGTGTAAAGATTCACTTGTTTTATGTCTATCATATGCTGTTTTGTTGTGGTGACACATATCATTGTACTTAAGAGACAGACTGACACATTTTAGAGCAATAAGTTGCACAGCTAAGACATTGTAAGTAGGCTGTTTATGTTTTCTTATTGGCAATTTTACGTAGCGCTCTGTATGAAAATCACTGGCTGTGCTGTGTGCAGTTTGTGGCTAGGTTGCATTGTTGTCTGCCGTTGTAGTGTTGGCCAGCTGGATGTGAACAGCGCGAAGCGTTGCGCAGTTGGAGGTGAGCCGCCAGCAGTGGTGGATGTGGGTAGAGAAATCGCGGAGTTTTGAAATTTGTAGGACTAGATGCCATGAACTGCTATGTATATTATGATTTTTCAACACTATTAAGGTAAATACATCGTTTGTTCTCTATTAAAATCTTTCATTTGCGAACTATGCCTATCAGTAGTTGGTGCCTTCCGTAGTTGAATCTTTTATTTAGCTGGCAGTAGTGGCGCTCGCTGTATTTCAGTAGTTCGAGTAACGAAGATTTTTGTGAGGGAAGTGATTTGTGAAAGGTATAGGTTAATGTTAGTCAGGGCCATTTTTTGTAGGGATTATTGAAAGTCAGATTGCGTTGCGCTAAAAATATTGTATGTCAGTTTAAGCCCAGTCACGTATATAATTTTTCAAAAGGGGACGTTGAATATGTCGACCCTTAGCCGAGAATACCTCACTGGAATCTTCTGATTTTTTCTTGTAGTTTGTGTAATTAGTGTAGCTTTTGTTTATTGCTAGCGCGTAATTATAGAGAGAATTTCCTTTGTAATTGTAGTTTTTCATTGTTGTACAGTAAAACAGTTGTGGCATGCATGTAGATTTGCAGCAAGTATTTCGCAGCTGCGCCTGCAATTAACTAGATATTATTTTCTGTTCTATGTTAATGTGTTCTCTTATTTTTGCTCTTCAAATTGTGTTTTTCTGTGTTGTCGTGTGAAATATTGTGACAATAATGGCGTGTGAAAAACGTAATACTAGGCTCCAAAGTAAACTGAGAAATGACTGTGAAGACGAAAGCAGTGTGTTAGCGCCACCGTGTAATGAATTAACTAATGTTCAACATAGTAATTTGGTAATTGTGCATAGGGAAATGGAGCGGGTGGCAAACAATGGCGTAGGCAGTGAAACAATTAGTGAACAGGGAAGCATTATCGATCGATCGGTCGGCAACAGCTCGCCTCAGGAATCCGAAATGACAGGACACAATTTTTCAAATACTGTAGATTCAGGTTTTGCGTCCTCACCGTTTTCTCAAATAAGTCAAGACACATTTTCTGCTTGTCAAAATGTGAATGTTTCCGGTGCAAATGCACTGCCGAAAAGCGTAGAGGAACAGATTCCAGACACTAATGCATTGTTATTACAGCAAAAGTTAGACACAATGGAACAACACCAGAGACAAACATAGCAACAGTTAGACGCAATGGAACAAAATCTTCACACCACGCTTGAACAAACACGTGAAGATTTAACTACTGAGTTACACAAAATCGAATCGAAGTGTCAAAAAGTCTGTAACGACGTAAAAACACAAATTTGTGAGCATTTTCAACCTATTTTTTCGCGGCATGAAAATGCATTACAGAATCACGAAGCAGCCGTAAAAGAGCTGCTAACCATTGTTCATGAAAATCATGAGACCTTGTGGGCTAAAATTGACTCAGTTGCATCTACCGATTCGGTTACGCAACTTGCAAAAACTCAAGAAAACTTAAAGGACACAGTAGATTCGATTTCAACACAAATGGACACTCTGAAACTTGGTTCAGAAAAACACACTGAGGAAATGTGTTCACTATCGGAGAAAGTAGCCGAACTTTCGGATCAGTTCAGATGATAATCTGAATGACACAAAACCGGTAGTCTTTAATGACACAGAAGAGTGCGAACAAATTAGGAAATTCAAACAAAATCAGAATCAAATTAATACGCAACACCAAAGAGAAATCCGGGAAGTACAAGATCAGCTGACTCAGTTAATACAAGAATTACGTATTTCAGAGGCCACTCGCGCTCCAATACGGGAAGAGGGACTTAGAAATACGGAACAACCACAAAATAATAACACAGGACACTTCGGAAATAATGAAAGAAATTGGCAAGGCACACCGAATTTTGGGATGGAACCGCCGAAACGACGTAACAATGACCGACATGCGACTCGCCGACATGATGATTTTTACTATAAACTGTTCATTAATACACGTAAATTCAAAACATTTAAGAATTCCGGCAACGACATTCATCCACAAGCGTGGCTTCATCAATTCTGTCATTGTTTTCCTCCCAACTGGTCATTAGAACACAGATTAGAATTTATGTGTGGCTACTTATCGAATGAACCAGCTGTAAGAATGCGGTCGGTCATTCACGATTGCCACAGTGAAGGAGAGTTTTACCATGCCTTCCTCTCAGCATATTGGTCTCAAGCCACACAAGACCGAGTAAAACATAGCACCATAATGATGAAACGTTTCGAACAATCTGAATTTTCCAGTCTTATGAAATATTTTGAAGACATGTTGCATAAGAATCAGTATCTTTCAAACCCATACAGCCCCTCAGAACTCATCCGCATTTGCTTAATCAAACTGCCTGAACATTTACGACATATTATTTTGGCAGGACGTTGCAAAGACGACATTGAAGCATTTCAGGGACTCTTACAAGAATTAGAAATTGACACTGACAATCGTGGAACGGGAAAACAGGAACACAACAATTACAGGTCACATCCGTCGCGATTCCGCGATGAAAGAAGTAATAACTGGACACGACAAGTCTATTCTTACAACGCAAATCGTGACCAAAACAGACACCACCCATATGACAACCACTGGCAGAGTAATAATAGTTACAGAGAAAGATCGCATTTCCGTAGTAATGAATATGACAGAGATTACCTTAGAAACAGACAATATGGGAACCAAAACAATTATTATCAAGGGAGACAGAATAACTTCAGACGCAACAGTTCAGCGCGCAGTTACGATTCAAGAAGAAATTCTCCACCACATGACCGACAAGAAAGAAACTATGAAATCTACCGACATGACGACAGACGATATGATCGTAACGACAGACCTGAATTGCATCAGAACTGGCGGGATTCAAACAGAGCAGGGCCCTCTCGACAAGGTGAATTTGTAGAAGTTAGGTCTCCAAATCCCAATAACGACGCGTGCCAACAAAGACACAATAGGCAATGACTCATACCGCTGGCAGCCACGAAACGTACATATGAAACTGACGACGCAGCTGCCGTAGCTAGTAATTACGTAAAAATGGAAGACATTAGGGACATCTTACTCCAGGAACACGACGTAAAACATAACAACATTGCATATCCTGTGATTCACATTACAGTAAATGACGTAAAATTTACGGCAGTACTTGACTCTGGCAGTCCCATTTCAGTAATTAGTGAAACAGCCTTTAGCAAATGTAACAAATCGAACGATTGCCCCACACTTCCGTTACGGAAGATTAAATTACAAGGTGCAATCTTTGGAAAAAGTGTAGATGTACGCCAACAAACCAACTTAGAATTCTTTTGTCAAAGCCACAGCTTCTCTATGAACTTTCTTATTGTTCCATTATTGTCGACGGAAATTATATTGGGAGTAGACTTTTTGAATGAATACAAAGCAATCTTAAACTTTCACGATGCTGAAATAAGTTTAGAGAAAGAAGGTAAGTCAATAGCTTTGAAATTTGAAGATTGGCTCTCAAACCACGACGAGGAAATTAATCGGCTTTACCTTCTGTTAGACAACAGTTCGGAATTTTCTACGGAACTAGACACTAACAATCACTCTGCAAGTACTGACAGGGATGATATCGACGACATATTTGATACTAATGAGTTAATTCAGAATAAAATTCGAACAATTGAGAATTGTAATGACACTGATAGGCAAGACCTTTTTGAGATTTTACAAGCACATTCCACAGTTTTTACTCACAAAACAGGAACAATCAAGGAATTTCAATACCAATTTCGTGTCCGTGAGCACACTAAATTTTGTGTTAGACCATACGTAATTCCAGCACATTATAGGGACCATGTTAGAACAGAAATACAATCTATGCTTAATGAGGGCATTATTGAGCCTGCAGTAAGCTCATACAACAATCCATTACATGTTGTTGAGAAGAAAAATGGATCGATCAGACTTGTCTTAGATTCGAGACAAATCAATTCTATCATCATTCCTGAAACAGACAGGCCGCAAACGATGGAAGAACTTCTTCAAAATTTTAATGGTGTAAAAGTGTTGTCTTCTATTGATCTCAGATCCAGCTTTTATCAGATCGAACTTCATCCAGAATGTAGAAAATACACAGCTTTCCTTTGTTTCGGCGTTTGTTATCAGTTTCGGAAACTTCCTTTTGGTTTGAACATTTCTTCGGCAGCATTTATTCGCGGGCTGAATTCCATATTACCTGAGTTCTTAAACGGTCACATCACCTTATATGTGGACGATATTCTGATAGCAGAAGCCTCATGGGAACAACACAATCGCATCCTCAACAGCGTGTTACATATTTTTGCAGAATCTGGATTTACAGTTAACTTGGAAAAGTCTGAATTTGGTAGGACATAGGTGAAGTTTTTGGGACAGATTATTTCTTCTGAAGGTATTCAGCCGGATCCTGAAAAGTTAGAAGCAGTAAGAGCCATTCCAGTTCCATCCACAAAAAAACAAGTCCACAGTTTTCTAGGTCTTGTAAATTTTTACCGTCGTTTTCTGAATATGCAAATTCTATTTACACCAAAACTTTGTTCTCTTACTGGAAAAAATACTATTTGGCACTGGGACGAACAAGCACAGTTGGAATTAAATTCTTTGAAAGAATCACTACTTAATGCGCCAATACTGGCTCATCCAGATCTGTCACAAGATTTCTGCCTTAGCACGGATTCTTCTAAAGTCGGTCTTGGTGCCCATTTATTTCAAGAAGCCATAGAAAATGACACTACTGTTCAGAAAACCATTGCTTTTGCTAGTCGAGTGCTAACAAAATCTGAAAAAAATTATTCCGTTACTGAATTAGAAGCTTTAGCTATCGTTTGGGCATTTAACAAATTCCGTTTCTTTCTTTCTGGTAAGCACGTAAAAGTATGCAGTGATCATCGTGCATTACAGTTTCTTATGTCTTCAAAATTTAATCATGACAGGTTAAAACGTTGGGCATTGTTTCTGCAAGAATTCCGCTTCACAATAGTCTACATTCCCGGCAAGGAGAACATTGTTGCGGACGCACTGTCACGCGCACCGGCTGGGCTTGAGAATAGTAACACAGAAGGCAACCTCGAGAAAAATTTCAGTATTCCTTACATTCAGAAAGTCGCCTTTGAAAACTTCATCACCACATCTTTAAAGGACATTGCTCATGAACAAGATAAAGATCCGATTTGGAAAGACATAAAGAGCAAATGGCATGAAAAGACACACCCACAGATTCGGCATTATTACCTGGTTAGAAACAACATACTCTTCAAACGCTGCACTGTTGATGACAAGCTATGGGTACTTTTCATTCCAGACGATGTTGTTAATAAGCTCATTTGGTACATTCATTTCAGCTACGCACATTTTGGTCCATGAAAATGTTATCATGTTCTTCGAACGACTTGTTATTTTAACAATATGGAAAAGAGAATTCGAAGAGTCTTGTCTATTTGTAAACTTTGTCAAAAGGCGAAACCATCTACTGTCTCACATCGTGCTCTGTTGTTTCCTATTATTCCTTCTAAATTAAAAGAATTTGCTGCTGTTGATCTCTTGGGACCACTTGTCAGAACATCTAATGGATTTTCGTACATTCTAGTCGTTGTTGAACTTACTTCAAAATTTGTTTCTTTCACTCCATTACGTAAAGCCACTGGACGGTCTGTATCCAACGCCTTTGTTAAAAATTTCTTACGTGAAGTTGGACACGTTAGTAAAGTCATTTCAGATAACGGACCGCAATTCAGATCTGCTGTTTGGTCACACATGCTTCGGAATCATAAAATCAAACCTGTTTTTATTTCATTGTACTCACCACATTGTAACCCATCTGAACGGATTATGAAAGAAATCAATAAGCTTTGCAGACTTCATTGTCACAGAAAGCATCAGCATTGGGACAGATATTTACACTTATTTCAAAACGTGCTGAATGAAATGCCTCACGACTCCACTGCTTTACCACCTACTCTTGTACTAAAGAATGAAGAACCACCGAACAGAATCAGAGAGCTTGTACCTTTCCCGAATACACGTAAACTTCGACACAAAGATATAATTGATTTGGCTATTATAAATATAAAATCTGCAGCAGACAAAAGGAGAAAACTACACGGTAAAGCAAATGCAAAGAAATTATATATTTGTCAGAAAGATCTCATTAAAGCTAATTCATTGTCACATAAGAAGAAACACTTGAGTCACAAATTCTTTCTAGTTTACAATGGACCTTACAGAATCCGACGTATACCACATGATAAATACGTTGAAGTTGAAACTCTGCGTACTAGGAAGAGTAAAGGTTTACACCACATTTCACATGTAAAACCGTTTATTGAAAGATAATCTGCTTTTTAACTTTGTCTTTGGCATATAACTTTTCACTTTACATTACTAGTATGCTTTGTCAGACTTAGAATCTGTTAATATGCAACAATGTTTGAAGTTAAATATCCAGTCAAGAACCAATAGAACTTATTTAAACAGAAATTACGAATGCATTGTTATTGTGAACAGACGACACAGTGTTATTGTGTGTGTACATTCTTGCTTGTCAGTTGCACGATTACGTAATGACTATAAGGCTCACATACTTAGAACATTTACCAGTACTGCTAATGAGATTTTAATGCAACATTTTGGTTTACTTGAAAATACATTCTGGATTTAAACTACTTTCTGTGAGATACCAGATGACACAGTGGTTAGTTTATGTGACAGCTACACGATTTTGTCACGACGCTACTAATGAGTGACAATTTACAATGTTGTTTTTGCAGTGTATCTGTTTTATATCTGCACAGGTTTTCTGAATTCTTCTGGAAAGTAAAACATGTTTTAGTAGTAACTTTTGTGGTATAGCTACAATGAGACAGCCTTTTTCGTAGCACAACAATACGTTACATTATGGTACTTTCTTCATCACGGCAATAAGCATAATAACTACGATATCTATACGCAAAGCATCTCACTTTTGTTTATGATGAGGTGAGTACATTGACTTCAGCAGAACTTTACTTACAGAGGACGATAACTACGACACTTCCACAGAATTATCTTACAGCAAGACGCACATTGAGCGCTACAGTACACGTATTTGAGTGATTAATTTTGTACTTAAAACATTTACTTTTACAGATTTTTGAATTACAAAGAAAGTTTTCCGTGATACATTTCATTCCATTGCTGTAATCTGTAACACCTGAGGGTATAATTACATTAATCCTCAGGGGGGGTACACGCCTACTTTGTGTACCATGTGTTTGGCAAGCACAAGGAGCCCTAGCTAATATGGTATCACATCGCTACCATATTTCTCTAACACATAATTTATACAGCTATCTGATTATTTAACAGAGAACCAAACATTCTTTTACTACATGTTTACGCAATTACACAGTTGGGTAACTTCACATTTATGAAATTGTATTTTGTCTGTACTTTGTGAACTGTTCATATTTTTTCGGAACCATTGTGATACTATGAGAGCTTTGAATGATGTATTTGGTGTGGGATCATGATTTTTAAAGTAAGTTTGAGGTAAATGACACTACTGACATGAGCAGAGAATTTTTTTTAGGTTTTGAAACTATTGGACGAAGCTACGACGATTTTGAGATTTGACTGAGGTTTTATGATGTTATTATTACGATGATGATGTGTAGTATGCTGTTGAGGTATGTTTATGATCAATAAGCTGATGCTATATGAGTTATTTGAGTGTGCTACTTATCTGTTATGATGAAATATTGAAGAAGTGTCGACGAATAAGGTAAGGAATAATGAGTAGTGGTTAGGGACTCTGGTTTGTGAAAAAGGTTGTTGGAAACCAAGAATTGTACTTTAAGAGTTATGAAATGTATGTAAATGCATGAATGTATTACAATGCCGACGAAAACTTTTTGGACTCTGTTATATCAATAGGATTTTGTTTCTACACATTTGTAATGCAAATTCTCAACCTGTGAAATTTTTTTACATGAGACTGCCACTGTAGCGGAAACTGCTGCCGTAAATGTTTCCGTAAGAAAGTTAAGTGACCACCTGCACGGAATGCGTCGAGGGCACCCAGCTGTGTCAGACGCCTGGAGAAAAAACCATTAGTGTGTGCCTTTTCAGAGGCACAGGTAGAAAAAAAAGGGAGGCCATTATCCTCGCTATTGACATTCCTTTGTAGAAAGCATCGCAAATACGACACGCTCAAACTTGAAAACATGTGATTATACTGTGGAGCTCTTAATTTATGATATTTACTAAAATGCCTAATGAAATGATGAGAAACATTTTTACATCTCTATTGTCCTTCTAGTTGAGAGATTGCTCAATTTGTTTAGTATCTAGTTTCTAGCTGCACTGCAGCATTGGCTAAAATAAAATTTTATAGATGTACTAATATAAATATTTTATGCCTACAGATCCAGTAAATAATAATTTTGATGTACTTAAAAAAAAACGAAGGAGCACAAAAAGACATTTACCTTCACAGGGACTGCATTCATAATTTTCTTTTCAAGTACTTGGTAATTTATTTTGTAGAATAAGTTGTGATGCACCACTTTAATTACATAGACATTAAGATGTGAATATACATTTCCCTTGTCTGCATTATTGTCTTTAGTGTAATATTTGTTTTTGCTTGAGCTATGTCATGTTTAGATATAAGTTATTGCATTTGCTGCTGCTGTTTGCCAGGCATAGTGTTACTGAATTTGACTTTGTGTTACTCTGCTAAGCCAGTTTACAACTGATTTATTTTTCTTGTTTGCTGCTCATTGCCTTATATTAGTTGTAATATTGTTGCTTGCTTTACCAATCTGAATTTTTTTGTCATTGCTGTTTGTGTTAATTTGTTATGTGCTGCTGCATTGCCTCATCCCTTGGTATATATATCTGAGCTCAGTAGATTTAAGTTAGCTTAAGAGGGGGTAGACTATATAAGAAACTAACTATAATGAATTGGAAGAAATGCATTGAGAAGCTATAAGAAAATGGTTTGTACAGTGGAGAAAAACTATTTTTGAAAGAGGATGTGAACAAAATACAGAAAGCATGTTTGGATAGGACTTTTTGGAAATAATGATGAATGAAGGGAGATCTCCAAGAAGTAAAAAAAGTTTTGTTTGTAAAATACTGCAGTAAAACAAACCCTGTCCTTTCCTTGTATTATTCCGCTATGTGTTTGTGTACCCTTGGGTATTTGTGTTCTTTGTGTCTTAATGTGTTTATCTGATGAGAGTTACATTGTAGAATTTTTCTGATAATATGTTATTTACTTTGTAAAGATGCTTAGACATTATTTATTCTGTTCTGTTTTAATGCTCATGTGTGAAGTTGATGTTTCGAAAGTTATTCTGATCTTTTATGTATGTACTCATTATTTTATATATTTACTTATGTCATAACTTTTGTAACACTGATCTGCATGTTTATTTCTATTCTTTTGTAAAGTCTGTGTTACTACAAATGTTATCTGTACTGTTATGTTCTTTAATGATGTATTTTGTACCTTTGTTATGGTATTCTTATGTATAAAATTGGAATTGACACCAGTTCATCAAATTAAGTATCATTTCACTGCACACATTTCCGTTGGTCATAGTATATGGACAATATGTGAGAAGTAAGGACTGATAGTGTTTGCACGTGTGTTAATAATTCAGCAAGGGACTGGATAACAGCAATGCTGGTTCTAAAGACAATTAAAAATAAACTTTGTGAGTGCACCAGTGGTGGTTATGGACTTGCTATATTATCTGCAAGACTCTTCAATGGTGATTGTGCACCTGCACAGTCACAACAGATGGCTGCTGGCCATCTCTACAAGGACTACAGTGGGTCTGCATCTTTGATGACCCACCAATACCATTATTTCTACAAGGACTGCAGTGGATCTGCACCTCTGGTGGCCCACCAATACCACAATCTCTACCAGGACTACAGTGGGTCTGCACCTCTGGTGGCCCACCAATACCGTAATCTCTACCAGGACTACAGTGGGTCTACTCTGTGATGACCTACCTACCAACATTCCTCAAAACGTTGAATGACTCTGCTGTGGGTTTGCTCTGTTGTGACGCATTACCTGTCAGCATGTCAAGAGTCAGCATTGTCTTTATATTGGAAGGACAACACTACTTCTTCAAGATTGCATGGAAATCCACTACTTCCGTGTGCATTTTCTTTTACTGCTCAGACTTTGAGAAAAACACTGCAATGTTACTGTGATGAATGATCAGGACTGTCTTTATGGACTGTGAGAAAATTTTAGCTTTTGACCAACATTGTATCAATACGTGGGTGCATTTGATATCTTTGTTATTGTAATTATGATAAATTTTATCAAATCATTATTGGCCACTGCCCAAAACAATTTGTAAAATTTTTTGTGGGGAGCATGGGGGCTATGTAAGTAGGCTGTTTATGTTTTCTTATTGGCAACGTTACGTAGCGCTCTGTATGAAAATCACTGGCTGTGCTGTGTGCAGTTTGTGGCTAGGTTGCATTGTTGTCTGCCATTGTAGTGTTGGCCAGCTGGATGTGAACAGCGCGTAGCGTTGCGCAGTTGGAGGTGAGCCACCAGCAGTGGTGGATGTGGGGAGAGAAATAGCGGAGTTTTGAAATTTGTAAGACTGGATGTCATGAACTGCTATATATATTATGACTATTAAGGTAAATACATTGTTTATTCTCTATTAAAATCTTTCATTTGCGAACTATGCCTATCAGCAGTTAGTGCCTTCCATAGTTGAATCTCTTATTTAGCTAGCAGTAGTGGCGCTCGCTGTATTGCAGTAGTTCGAGTAAAGAAGATTTTTGTGAGGTAAGTGATTTGTGAAAGGTGTAGGTTAATGTTAGTCAGGGCCATTCTTTTGTAGGGATTATTGAAAGTCAGATTGTGTTGCGCTAAAAATATTGTGTGTCGGTTTAAGCCCAGTCACGTGTATAATTTTTCAAAAGGGGACGTTTCAACATGTAAAATGAAAACTAGGAATCTTTTATTTTGAGTGAATGTAAGAGCATTTGTAATCGACGTTCTGTCAAGGAATGAATGCAACCATGTGTATAATTGAGCAGGGGTAGTAATTTTGCATGGGGCAGAGATTCCTCAAGGCAACAATATCGTATTGAGGTTAGGGAATAACCTTCTCTGGCTCCAATTTCAGGATGAATGAATAGATAAATGTCTGCATTATCCTGTAACCATTTAGAAATTGCCATTTAAGTCTGTGTCTTCAAGAATATGACCAGATGTTATGACCTTCACATTTTTATTTCTCACTTCCATTTTGTACGGATGACCCCTGGTTGAATGTAGAAAAGATAGGAAATAACATTGTGCTGGGATTTATGGTGAACAAAAAACTGATTCATGTTTATGTCTTTGATAATGACCCAACTAAAGTATCACAATTTATTCTGTTCCGTGTCACATTAACCTTTTAAGATGTGACACTCCCCATGAATAAATTTGAGAGGAACGGGGAGGTGGTGAGAGATTCCAGGGCACTCTCACTTCTGATTCAGTGTTATGCCGCTTCATGTTCTTCGGGAATATCATCTTTATTGCAGTTTGACTTCATACATCATGATGAAGTGGTGGGCAGTAGTTTAATGCTCTTGCTTGGATGCCCTAGGGAAGGAATAACGATAAGCTTTACCTGCGGTCAAAGGAATAGGGTGCTAATTTAAACGATTGCAGTAAAAGCACGGCGACGGTGGACCGAGGGAAGTGCGTGTTTTATGTGGAACCTGGGTGGAAACATTTTCGGATGGCCGAGTTCCACGGTCTCATTGTGCAGACACGTTGGTTGGCGCTCGCAGGTAGGCAGCCGCGTCCAGGTAGACTGCCTAGCGCTGAGAAGTTGTCACATCAAAAAGGATGGAACTAAAAGTTAATACCAGTATGTAAAAGTTAGTTTAATTTCTTTTAGAGAATGTTTCCAACCAAACTACAATTTGAACAAGACCAATGTGCCATGTTGGCTCCCGCTGTTGTCTAGCATATCTGACTGCGTAAGTGATTGAAATTCTCATGCAATTAAATGTTAACTGAAATATAATCGGACTTCTGCATGACAAAAAAGAAAATGTTTAACGGTAGTGCATGACTGGCGCAGATCATTTTAACTCCTAAACTATACGTCCTACCTTTTTATACTGCCGAAAATTCAAATACATTAAATAAACATCTTTCCTGGAAAACAGGAAGTCACTTTCTAAAATAAATTACAGGTTAATAACACAATTTAAATAAACTAAATAAATAAAGACCAAAGATGCTGTTACTATTAACATAAAGCTGATTACACGATACTTACATCTGAAGCACCATGAAAGAGAAACGTGACTGATCAGTAATGAAACAAGCGATGTGCGCTCAAGAAAAGACAAATGATTTAAAAAAGATGATATGAATTAGTGGCTTCTTTGGCTGTAAGTTTACAGTACTAAGTCTTTGCCACATAGTGGCTTTATACCCTGTATTGTAAAGTCTTTGTCACACAGTAGCTTTATACTCTTTTTTATATTAAGTGCTTGTGTTTGATGAAAACAGTACAAAAATAAAAATGAACGACTATAACAGATACTTAGTAAAACTGTATGGAGCAGAAGTCGTGTTAGTTTTACAGAATAGTTATTGATCTACTGGCTAGAAGACTAGTAAAGATATTTAATTCTTCCATTTTTTCAATGACATATTTCACTGCACATTATAAATATGTCTCAATCCATGGTTTAGCCTTTCAGCTAAACTCTGACTTTACTCCTTTTGTTAATGTGGAGGCGGTATTCGATTTTCATGTTATTTAAAAAATCTTGAAAAGCAGTTATTACTTTACAGCTGCTTGCGGTGCTAATGGTCGTATTTCGCTTTTGACCTACCAGTGGGCACCTACAGTAATATATTTTCCAGCCTTTCAAGTAATCCTAAACCTTATATGCCAACATTATAATGAAGAGTTTTCGTTAGTAAAAACATACGGCATGTATCTGATCTCCGCTATCTGCACGTTAAGTGTTCCGCACATGGACAGCGGGCATATTCAACGACACACTGCGTTCTGTTCGCGAAACAACAGAGCCGAACTGTATCAAAGAGTTTCCATAAGAGCGGAAAGACGTCCTGTATGCCCGCCACGAATAGAGCGGATTTGGAGGGAACCGTATTTTCACTGTTGAAATGCGAAGAAGCAGAGCTTTTGTCACATTAGCGCGGCTTTGCGGCAAAGTAACGTATACAAGTCATAAATAGCAGGGTTCCTGCACAATGTCAGTGAACCATGAACTTTGACCAGCTCTACCACAAAATTCTTGAGTGCTGCAGTCTCGGATGTTACTTGTGCTTCAGTTAATGGTAGGTTCTCTTCCTACAGCAGCTTACTATGGCACAACTATCTTCCGAGATATTTTAAAAATTCTCTAACTACTGTTTGCGTCTTCCCCATATTTCACCAATTTCTGTCACATATGCTTTCATTTTGACACAATTGTGGAGAATCTCAGATGATCGTATTAGCTTACCGTCTTCCATTCTACAATTCCTGTATTTAATTACACGATAATTTATTTCAGTAATATATCGTCCTTGTTAATATACAGTTTCTAATCGTATGTAACAGTGATTACCGCCTCTTCTGTCCAGCATGAATATTTATTACTGTTAGACCTTCTATGTCTCATATACAACGCATGTTACTGGCTCCTTCTGAAGAATCACCTTATTTATTTCCTTCCCAGGCTAACCTTCAGGGTGCTTTTATATTTATGATAAAGGCGTAGTTACATTCAGTTTTCAGCTAAACTATTACACTAACTTTTGAAAGTGTAATAGGAAAGTATAGTACTATACTTACAATGACATCTCCAATGCCATCATTCGATAACACTTCTTGTCATTAAAAGTGGAATACTACGAAGGCACAATACAACAAATTTAAAAGTGGACAAAGCGTGCTACATGCTTGGCTATACAAATTATTAGCTTTGGAGTGCAACAGTTCACAGTTACTTGGAGTAACAACATTAAATTCTGTATATAGTAAAAGATATCGCAGTGGATTTCTCATCCAGAGATTGAATTTTAGTGTTGCTTATTTGTGAGAAGATCGAGTTATGTCTCGTCTAAGAAGGAAGAACGTCTTCCAGCGCGCGTCTCAGTTCGATAGTGACGTGGTAGCACCACATAGCTACAGAGTTAGATATGTTACATATAAAAGATTACATTATAGCAGCTTACTAATGCTGAACAAATGTGGGGAGAGAAGGAGTAGTTGCATACACTAAGACAGGATACAAGTTTAAGAGCGCTGAGACAAGTAGAGTTTGGAGAAGTGAGTCTTTGTGAATTAATACTGAAAAATAGTTCACTGTTATCTATAATTGTATGCAGATCCCCAATAGGAAATTTTGAACTGTTTATGACGTACCTGGATTTCTTTTTGTGTTATCTGTCAGACAAGCAAGCAATTAATAGTCTGTGGTGACTTCAAAGTAGATTTTCTAAAGGATTCTGACAGTGAAAATGATCTGGAAACCTTATTTGGATCCTCCAGTATGATCTGAGTAATTAACTTTCCAACGTGGGTAGACAAAGGCAGTGGGACCCTAACTGATGACATTTTCTTGGTGAAGCTCAAAACAAGGAAATACCTGTTACCCAGTAAGAAATATGCTCTCTGATCATGATGTATAGTATTAGTTAGGATAAATATCATAGTGCCTTACAGTATGGACATTCCACAGCGGAAATCAGAATAATTATTTTACAGGAGATGATATTTTAAGTTTTGATGATTCAGGTTAGTTCTACAAAAGTATCCATACATATTAAATGGTTCGAATGGCTCTGAGCACTATGGGACTTTACATCTATGGTCATCAGTCCCCTAGAACTTAGAACAACTTAAACCTAACTAACCTAAGGACACCAAACAACACCCAGTCATACATATTAAAAAACGTGTGTGTGTGCGTGTGTGCGCGTGTGTGTGTGTGTGTGTATGTGTGTTCCGCAATTCCTCCTAAACCGCTGGACCGATTTCAACCAGACTTGGTGCAAATATGCCTGACTATCTGGCGAAAATTGCTATTAGGGTAAGAACCACCTACCTGTCATAGTTCAGGAGATAAGACGTCTTAAACAAGAGATGCGTGAAAAACTGTCGCATCGATTTTATGTTTAAATGTAGCTACTAATTCTTTCGCAGTAAATTTCGCCGGCAGTATTCACATATGCAACAAAATGCGCCTATAACAGTATACCGTAGTACTACACATAGTTAAAAAGTTACGACGTCATAAACACCGAGAGACGTGAAAAACTGCAGCATTGTGCATTGTGACGTTTAAATTTAGTACATCTTTGTGATTAACACTATTAGCAACACATTTCGCAGATACTATCAACATATGCAGCTGAATGTACCGACACAAATACAGGGTGCTCCATTGGTAGTGACCGGGCCAAATATCTCACGAAATAAGCATCAAACGAAAAAACTACAAAGAACGAAACTCGACTAGCTTGAAGGGGGAAACCAGATGGCGCTATGGTTGGCCCGCTAGATGGCGCTGCCAAAGATCAAACGGATATCAACGGCGTTTTTTTCTAAAATAGGAACCCCCGTTTTTATTACATATTCGTGTAGTACGTAAAGAAATATTAATGTTTTAGTTGGACCACTTTTTTCGCTTTGTGATAGATGGCGCTGTAATAGTCACAAACGTATAAGTACGTGGTATCACGTAACATTCCGCCAGTGCGGACGGTATTTGCTTCGTGATACATTACCCGTGTCAAAATGGTCAGTTTACCAATTGCGGAAAAGGTCGATATCGTGTTGATGTATGGCTATTGTGATCCAAATGTCCAACGGCCGTGTGCTATGTATCCTCGACGACATCATCCAAGTGTCCGGACCGTTCGCCGGGTAGTTACGTTATTTAAGGAAACAGGAAGTGTTCAGCAACGTGGTGTTCAGCAACGTGTGAAACATCAGTCACGACCTGCAACAAATGATGATGCCCAAGTAGGTGTTTTAGCTGCTGTCGCGGCTAAACCGCACATCAGTAGCAGACAAATTGCGCGACAATCGGGAATCTCAAAAACGTAGGTGTAGAGAATGCTACAATAACATCGATTGTACCCGTACCATATTTCTATGCACCAGGAATTGCATGGCGACGACTTTGAACGTCATGTACAGTTTCGCCACTGGGCACAAGAGAAATTACGGGACGACGACAGATTTTTTGCACGCGTTCTATTTGGCGACGAAGCGTCATTCACCAACAGCGGTAACGTAAACCGGCATAATATGCACTATTGGGCAACGGAAAATGCACGATGGCTGCGACAAGTGGAACATCAGCGACCTTGCGCCCGGGTTCCCGGGTTCGATTCACGGCGGGGTCAGGGATTTTCTCTGCCTCGTGATGGCTGGGTGTTGTGTGCTGTCCTTAGGTTAGTTATGTTTAAGTAGTTCTAAGTTCTAGGGGACTGATGACCATAGATGTTAAGTCCCATAGTGCTCAGAGTCATTTTTTCAGCGACCTTGGCGGGTTAATGTATGGTGGGGCATTGGGAGCAAGGATAATTGGTCCCAATTTGATCGATAGAAATCTAAAAGGTGCAACGTATGCTGATTTCCTACTTAATGTTTTACCGATGTTATTACAAGATGTTTCCTGCGTGACAGAATGGCGATGTACTTCGGACATGATGGATGTTCGGCACATAGCTCGCGTGCGGTTGAAGCGGTATTGAATAGCACGTTTCATGACAGGGTGATTGGTCGTCGAAGCGCCACACCATGGCCCGCACGTTCACCGGATCTCACGGCTCCGGATTTCTTTCCGTGGGGAAAGTTGAAGAATATTTGCTATCGTGATTCACCGACAACACCTGACAACATGCGTCAGCGCATTGTCAGTGCATGTGCGAACATTACGGAATGCGAAATCCTCGCTGTTGAGAGGAATGTCGTTACGCGTATTGCCAAATGCATTGAGGTTGACGGACTTCATTTTGAGCATTTATTGCATTAATGTAGTATTTACATGTAATCATGCTCTAACAGCATGCGTTCTCAGAAATGATGAATTCACAAAGGTACATGTATCACATTGGAACAACCGAAATAAAACGTTCACATGTACCTGCTTCTGTATTTTAATTTAAAAAACCTACTTGTTACCAACTGTTCGTCTAAAACTGTGAGCCATACGTTTGTGAATATTACAGCGCCATCTATCACAAAGCGAAAAAAGTGGTCCAAATAAAACATTCATATTTCTTTACGTACTACACGAATATGTAATAAAAAATAGGGGTTCCTATTTAAATAAACGCAGTTGATATCCGTTTGACCTATGCCAGCAGCCGGCCGGAGTGACCGAGCGGTTCTAGGCGCTGCAGTCTGGAACCGCGCGACCGCTACGGTCGCAGGTTCCAATCCTGCCTCGGGCATGGATGTGTGTCATGTCCTTAGGTTAGTTAGGTTTAAGTAGTTCTAAGTTATAGGGGACAGATGACCTCAGAAGTTAAGTCGCATAGTGCTCAGAGCCATTTGAACCATTTGAACCTATGGCAGCGCCATCTAACGGGCCAACCATAGCGCCATCTGGTTTTCCCCTTCAAGCTAGACGGGTTCCGTTCTTTGTAGTTTTTTCGTTTGACGCTTATTTCGTGAGATATTTGGCTCGGTCACAATAATGGACCACCCTGTATATCATTGTGCGACAAACAGTACAAGAAGTTTGACATCAAAAACATAGAGATGTGTGAAAAGATGCCGCACCACACATGAAATTTTAGTACATTTATTCTTTACTGCCGTGCGGGATTAGCCGAGCGGTCTATGGCGCTGCAGTCATGGACTGTGGGGCTGGTCCCGGCGGAGGTTCGAGTCCTCTCTCGGGCATGGGTGTGTATGTTTGTCCTTAGGATAATTTAGGTTAAGTAGTGTGTAAGCTTAGGGACTGATGACCTTAGCAGTGAAGTTCCATAAGATTTCACACACATTTTTTTATTCTTTACTACTATTACACTCCCACTGTCGTGTCAACTGCAGGAAATGTCTGACACCTTGCAGCGCTTTTGAAAGCTTTGAGCTGCGAAGCGCAAACGGCTGTAGCCGAAAACAGTTGCCGTCTAAGAGCTGCGAAAAGACATTTCCATAGAGACGTTTACACAATCGCTTTGCAGACACTCAGAGGACAGAAACTGTCAGCTATATTGCACTACAAACACAGTTCAGTTTTCGTTTCTAATAGAAACCTGTCAAAATGAATATGTGGGCAATGCCGGGGTTGTCAGCCAGAGTATAAATAAAATTTAAACGATGCTCAAATGGCTTCAACTAAAATAGTAGGCAGTGGAACTGAACTTACATTAATCGCGAGCACAAAATAAATAACAGAAAACCAGCACAAGTAATATTCGTAAATTACCAACAAGGCTGCAAACCAATAGGCAGGAATAACTGCAGCATAAACAATTTTAGCAACGTTAAGTTAGCGAAGCTACTCTTTAAGTAAAGCCGGAAACAATATAACACATACATAATATTGGGTTGCTTAAGTTCGTAACTTTTTCCACAATTTTAATGAATAGAGATACATAAGAGAGACAGTAGTCATCAATAAAATATTCTCCCCCACCATTTACAACAGACTGCCAGCGTTGGGCTAACTTTCCGATTCCGAGTCTGTAGAAATCACGTCGTTTTGAGTTAACGAACTCGTCGAGCCATGTTCGGAGTGCATTTTCATCCGGGAAGAATGTTCCTTGAGGGTACTGTAGTTTGAGAGTGATCAGAAAAGATGAAAATCTGGTGGGGCAAGAGCAAGCGAATAGCTCAGTTTAGCAGAATGACATCGTGGAGTACCATCACTTCACGCCGTCTTCCCGGTCGTTGTTCTAGGTCTGCGTCTGCAGGACGTCTCGGTTGTTGACAGTAAACGTCAGCGGTGATTGTTACAAGTCGGTGAAACAATGCGTAGTACAACACACGGATGTTCCATCACATACATAACATTTTTTGTGGATGCACGGAGGTCTTTTTACTGGGAATTTCTGCTTTATTTGGGCTCCGTCCGTCATGGGTTATTTTGCTGTCTAAGTAGCAGAATTCCTTAACTTCACCTATTTTGTGTTAACTAGTCCTGATGATAAGGTTCTCGCTCTTCATAGTTCTGCTACTTCTTATTACTTTCGTCTTTCTTCAATTTTCTCTCAAAGCATATTCTGTACTCATTACACTATTCATTCTATTCACCAAATCCTGTAATTCTTTTTCACTTTCACTAAGGATAGCAACATCAACAGCAAATCTTATCATTGATATTATTTCACTTTCCGTTTTAATTTCACTCTTGTACCTTTCATTTACTTCCGAAAACAATAAACTGTTAGCCAAGATCGCAGGAATTCTTTTTATTCCGTGATTACCGGTTTCAGGCGAAACTTAGGACACATACAGGTTACAACATCAAGGCAAACAATGGTGATATTAATAGTTGCCTATAACACGCAGGCCATACAAAGTTGTCATAACTAGCACATAGGCGTCCAAGAGAGATGACATTATAAACGTTAAGTGTCTCCATCACATACAAGCGCAAGCTGGGTACTTGTATGTTATTGTTTTACAATCATCTAGATCGCTCCCACATGCACACAATGTGCTCCCTACAAAATTTATTTCCGTAACTGCTTCTTCGATGTATGTATTGAATAGAAGGGGCGAAATTCTACAACTCTGTCTTTCACGCTTTTTAATCTGAGCACTTTATTCTTCGCTTCCACACTTTTTGTTCTCTCTTGGTTCTTGTATACATATTATACACTATGTGATCGAAAATATCCGGACACCTGGCTGGAAATGACTTACAAGTTCGTGGCGCCCTCCATAGGTAATGCTGCAATTCAGTACGGTGTTGGCCCACCCTTAGTCTTGAAGACAGCTTCCACCCTCGCAGGCATATGTTCAATCAGATGCTGGAAGGTTTTTTGGGGGAATGGCAGCCCATTCTTCACGGGGTGTTTCACTGAGGAGAGATATCGATGTCGGTCGGTGAGGCCTGGCACGAAGTCGGCCGTCCAAAACATCACAAAGGTGTTCTATAGGATTCAGGTCAGGACTCTGTGCAGGCCAGTCCATTATAGGAACGTTATTCTCGTGCAACCACTCCGCCACAGGCCGTGCATTATGAACAGGTGCTCAATCGTGTTGAAAGATTTAATCGCTGTCTCCGAATTGCTGTTCAACAGTGGGTAGCGAGAAGGTACTTCAAATATCAATGTAGGTCTGTGCTGTGATAGTGCCATGCAAAACGACAACGAGTGCAAGCTCTCTCCATGAAAAACACGACAACACCATAACACTACCGCCTCCGAATTTCACTGTTGGCACTACAAACGCTGGCAGATGACGTTCCCCGGGCATTCACCACACCCACACCCTGCCATCGGATTTCCACATTGTGTACCGTGATTCGTCACTCCATACAACGTTTTTCTACTGTTCAATCGTTCAATGTTTACGCCCCTTACACCCAGCGAGGCGTCGTTTGGCATTTACCAGCATGATGTGTGGTTAATGAGCAGCCGCTTGACCATAGTTTTCTCATTTCCCGCCTAACGTCAAAGTACTTGCAGTGTATCCACAAGCAGTTCGGAATTACTGTGTGACGGTCTGTATAGATGTCTGTCTATTACGCATTACGACCGTCTTCAACTGTCGGCGGTCTCTGCCAGTCAACAGACGAGGTCGGTCTGTACGCTTTTGTGCTGTACGTCTCCCTTCACGTTTCCACTTCACTATCACATCGGAAGCAGTGGACCTAGGAATGTTTAGGAGTGTGGAAATCTCGTCTACAGACCTATCACTAGGTAAAGTAAAGTCACCAGCAACTATAATTCTACCAGTCGGGTGTATGTTGGAAATTGGACTGAAGTTATCTTTGAACCTCTCAGCAGTTGTATCATCTCAGTTGGTAGATCGATAAAAAGGTCCAATTATTATTTTATTCTAGTTGCCAGGAATGACCTCTACCCATACCAACTCATAGGAACTCTCTACTTCTATTTAGCTACAAGATAAACTACTTCAACAGTAACAAATTTAAGTCCTTCGAAAAAATTTCGGGTAAACTTATCTCCGTTTTAGCCAGCTTTCAGTGCCTATGACAATTTGAACATCAATGCTTTCTATCAGCGCTTGGAGCGCTGGCAGTTTCCTAATACAACGACGACAATTTACAACTGTTATACAGATGGTTCCTAGATCTACGTTCTTCCTGTGTTCGACCAGCGCTCTTTGAAGCCTTTTTTGTGTTTCCCCGAGATCCTCTGACCTAAAAAACGGCCCAGTCCACGCCACACAGCACCCGTTAGCCATGTAACCGCCTTCTGCATATCACGGACTGCTGACCTGTTTAACAGAACCCGAAGCCCCCTCACCCTATGGCGCACGTCGAGGAATCTGTAGCCTAGACGGTCGAAGAAACGCTCTGTTTCAGACCCTCCACTCAGCTCTGTCCGAGGCCCGCTGTCGATGCTGTCGACTACGCTGAAATTTGTGAGCTCTGCTGTCATCTAGCAAGCAAAACTAGCAACCTTTACCACTTCAGACAGCGGCTCGAAACCAGGGAGACTCTTGTAACGCCGGAAATGCATATACTCCTATTTCCATCTATTGTACTATTACTTTTTTCCTTGTCTTGTTACCTCAAGATATGACATTTCTGTCTCTTTATATATTGTAATTGTTTTACTGTTTGTATATATATATATTTATGCATATATGTCGATTTATAATTGGTTTATTTTGTGAATATTATTTGTATTTATACGCTGGGTCTGGCCTAGGGAAAACTATACTATCGAACGAATACATCGATAGGTCGTGTGAAGAATCAAAGTGTGTAGGATCTTTGGTAGTGTTAACTCTGCCGCGTGAAGCGCGGGCGGAGCAGTCGGAGTCTGGCGGGAGTAGCGAGTGGAGCAGGTGTTGTGTGACGCTCCCGCGAGTTGCCGCGCTTTCGGGGTTTGGCAGCATGTAATTGCGCTCGACTCGCGATGATAGTTTCTGACACGGTGTCGCGGACGGGAAGCATTAGCTGGCGCACATCAAGAGCCCGTCTCGCCTGGTGACCGTGTCGAGAAGAAGGCGCGCCAACATCCAGCTTCTGCAACAGCGACGGCCGACAATGAGTGACTGTCGCCACCTCCTCGATCGACGGCTTCAAACCTTCAATCAACCAACAAGGAAGACTAAAAGCACGTAAAGTTTCAGAACTGTATGGCAGACCTCAGCTTTTCGAATTGTTCCATTTGCCTCGCAAAATTACACCAACTTAGCATGAACCTTTGTTGCTCATTGTCCCAATTGCATTGCCAAGCAGAGTCCCTTCCTTTTCCGAAATGAACCCGAGTGTCGTTGAAATTCAAACGCCAGCATTAAAGTAATATAGCTAACTCGTTTTCACTGCTTTAATTTCAAAGTTCAATTATGGCATTAATAGCTGGCTACAATATTCAGATTACACAAGCACGAATTAAGAGTGCGAGCTTTGTTACCGTATTTTAGCTTACCTGTGACTGCAGCTCAGCTTGGTACGTACTAAATTTTACTATTGTTAATTGTTCAGAATCATTTAATTCAAGTTCAAAGTAAAATCTCTTGTTTCTAAATTGCGTAGAGTCAAGTTGCTTTTGAAATGATTGTTGAGGTAGTTCAAGACTAACCGTATTTTACTGGATTTCGATGTGCTTCAGAAAGAAAGCTCACTATTAACTTCAGTCACTAAATTAACTTTCGATTTTCCGGTTTTATTAATTCTTTTGCTAAATTAAGTCAGAGTGTAGCGAAATTTATTACTTCTGACAAACTTTCAGTTTTCACACTACACGTGTCAACCTTCAGTTGCCACGCTTCTAGTGTTAATTATATGTGTAATAACCTTTCTTTTTCAGTTACTATAGTAATTGTCCTTAGGACTGGCGACCGTAATTTCCCCCAAATCTCAAATACCTAATTACCGATAGTTAATTGTTAACGTAACGGCTGCACATTTACTTTCCTTATTAACTTTACCCCTTTTCAAAATTAATTTCCACCAGTTTCATTAGCACATTTCCTTTCATTTAGATGTAACCCTTTCCTCCCTCTTTACCGACAGGTTAACTTCGGTGACGATTGCTTTTCCAAAACTCCCATTAGGTACACGCGGTTTCATTTTTCACTGTCATTAAGGTCGGTAAGTGAGGGGGAGGTTACACTCTCCTCCAGTCCAAAGCGACACACATCAATGGTACCGAGGTGAGCCACCCCCTGCAGTTGACTGTACCTTCTGTTCTTCATGGCCTCCAGAAGGACCCATTTCACGTTTGGACTGACTTTGTCCAGTATGCACATGGAGTGCCCACAGACTTTCTTCCCCTCCCTGGCGAACATGTCCCTAAGCGGCCCCATATCGTGCGTAACATTGGCGCTCCCAACTAATAATAATTTCGCTCTCTGTGACTGCCTGGATCTTGCACGCTGAGAGGTTTCCTCTGTAGTATCTGGCTGAGAAACAGTGTCAGCCACAGAAAGCACCTGGAACCTGTTTTGCCATACTAACTGGGGAGGTCTTATGCTCGTCCGCCAAGGAAGTCTTTCGCAGCCTGCCACGCCCTGAGGCGACCTCTCACTCGAACATGGATGAGGGGTCAACCTCAATGCGAGGTTCTAAGGACTCTCCCAATGAATCTCACCCTGGCACCCGCCTTACCAACAATTAATTTTATATGATCACTCCACTTCAAATCGTTCCGTACGCATACTCCCAGAATGTTTTACAGAAGTAACTGCTACCAGTGTTTGTTCCGCTATCATGTAATCATACAATAAAGGTTCCTTGTTTCTATGAATTCGCAATACATTACATTTGTCTATGTTAAGGGTCAGTTTCCACTCCCTGGACCAAGTGCCTATCCGCTGCAGATCTTCCTGCATTTCCAGTCAAGGCAATCAGCAATGTTAAACTCTGGCTGACAGGACAAAAAATTCTGTTCAAACAGTACTTTGCAGGTGTGCAAAGCAGCGCAAGGAAGGCTTAAGTGTTACCCACAGGACGGCACGGGTTGCATCGTGTTGTAGACAGTAGGTTGTAGCGAACTCGTGGACCCATGCCCAGACGGGCCAGCGATCGACCCGTACGGGTCAGCCCTTCTGGGAGAGCTGGCTGCTGGGGTCCAAATGGATGCACAACGCAAAACGCTGCACCAATGGTTGAAATGGAGATGCTGACAACGCTCCAGTATCAAGAACATTATTGGACCGTTGTGTTCAACGTTCGCAGGTTCCGGCAATCAGTAACAGTGCTTCCTCACTTGCCTCACGTGAAAGTATGTACGAAATAATCCTATCGTTTTTATATCTGTAGCTAACTAACTGACACATCCAGCTTTCTTAAAACTCGTTTGTGCCATGAAAGTGGGCAACGGAAAAGTTTGAGAGTGTATACATTTTTAGTACAGATAGACTGACTTAATCAGGTGCTGGGCTCAGTTTAGAAACGTAGTAGTAAAACTAACCTTTCATAATTGTTAACGTGCCAATCTTACTGCTCGGCCGACTTCACTCTGTAGCCCGCTCAAAAACGCTTCTAACGTCCGCTGTGCATCATCAAACAATTTTGCCTCATAGTGCGAATCGTTCTTACTGACACCTTACGGGCTAGCATTAACTTTCCAAATGCAATTCGCAAAATACTCTATGGGTTCTCCGTCAAAAATACGCATGCTGTGGTGTGTCTCTCCGTAAAACGGTGCTGTGCTCCCCTCTTCTAACGTTGCGGTAACTGCACATTGCACGTGATACCACAGATGACAAAATTAAGAAAATCATCTTGGATTCACACTTTTGCCACAGTTGCTTTGTCTGAGTCTCTCCAGGATCCTACACTTCTTGCTTTTCCAATTTACTAAAAAAGCACGTGAACATCCTCGTCGATCTCTCACTGAAGACTGGAACAGTAGGGATAAAAGAGAAGTTCTTAACTGTCGTTGACTCCGTTGTACTTTCATTGGTTGTACTTGAGCCCCGTTCTCTTACCTTCTGTATCTACTTTTAATCACTGAACTTTTCGAACGTAAATGCGCTATAGCACTCTGCAAATCCACACCTTGCTGTGTGTCTGTCGCGACTGATTACCTGTTTACTCGAGTTATTAGTAGTTTGCGAGCATTGCCGTTGGCACGCAGGCCAAGGAAAGCCAATGCATGCAGCAGCCCTGCCTTCAGTGCTGTGTCACGTTCGCTGCATCGCTGAAGAGAAGTATTCCGACAGAACAATGATGTCTACATCAGCGTTGCACCAGTTCCCCGTACGAATACAACACAGGAATGTCTACGAATGATACCGATCACTGCTACACCCCATCGAAGACTGTCCTCGGGAACAGTAGTGCGTGAAGGAACATTAAGGTCCCACTGCTGACTTCATTTTATAAGGGATCTGGTCCCAGATAAGCGGTGGCAGGGTGAGGGGTCATCAAGTCGAACAGGTGATCAGTACTCACAGCTAAAGTCCACCTATTTTTACGTAACTATATTCTTAAAACAATATACAGTGTGCTCCATTGATCGTGACCAGACCAAATATCTCAGAAAATAAGCGTCAAACTAAAAAACTACAAAGAACGAAACTTGTATAGCTTAAAGGGGGAAACCAGATGGCGCTATGGTTGACCTGCTAGGTGGCGCTGCCATAGGTCAAACGGATATCAACAGCGTTTTTTAAAATAGGAACCCCCATTTTTTATTACATATTCGTGTAGTACGTAAATAAATATGAAGGTTTTAGTTGGACCACTTTTTTCGCTTTGTGATAGATGCCGCTGTAATAGTCACAAACGTATAAGTACGTGGTATCACATAACATTCCGCCAGTGCGGACGGTATTTGCTACGTGATACATTACCCGTGTAAATTGGACTGTTTACCAATTGCGGAAAAGGTCGATATCGTGTTGATGTATGGCTATTGTGATCAAAATGCCCAACGGGCGTGTGCTATGTATGCTGCTCGGTATCCTGGACGACATCATCCAAGTGTCCGCACCGTTCGCCGGATAGTTACGTTATTTAAGGAAGCAGGAAGTGTTCAGCCACATGTGAAACGTCAACCACGACCTATAACAAATGATGATGCCCGAGCAGGTGTTTTAGCTACTGTCGCGGCTAATCCGCACATCAATAGCAGACAAATTGCGCGAGAATCGGGAATCTCAAAAACGTCGGTATTGAGAATGCTACATCAACATCGATTGCACCCGTACCATATTTCTATGCACCGGGAATTACAAGGGGAGGACTTTGAACGTCGTGTACAGTTCTGCCACTGGGCACAAATTACGGGACGATGACAGATTTTTTGCACGCGTTCTATTCAGCGACGAAGCGTCATTCACCAACAGCGGGAACGAAAACCGGCATAATATGCACTATTGTGCAACGGAAAACCCACGATGGCTGTGACAAGTGGAACATCAGCGACCTTGGAGGGTTAACGTATGGTGCGGCAATATGGGAGGAAGGATAATTGGCTCCCATTTTATTCCTACGTAATCCCGCTGGGATCTCTACACAGTACCAGTAGAGCTTGGAAAAACAAATGAGTTACGAAATGACGTGTAATTCACAATACTGCAGCAAGGAGACTAGTAAGCAGCAATGGCTGACAATGGAAGACTGACGACAAAGCAACGAAGCAACGATCGGCACTTGTGTTACTTTTTCATGAAACGAAAAGCCTTGTTGTCACTCAGAGGCGTTTTCGACAACAGTTTAACACACGATGGGTCCCTTGGAAGAAGACCATCCACAGGTTGTATGATAAATTTGTACACGAAGTAACAGTACTGGAAGCGAAGCGACCTCGGCCAATGCCTGTTTGTTCGCTGGAGAATATTGAAGCGGTACGAGTTGCTGTACAGGAAATCCCGGGAAATCGTGTGGAAAGGCAGCAGTGCAACTGGGAATATCCAGACGCTCCGTTCAACGCATTCTTAAAAGTGACCTCCATATGTACCCATACAAGATAACCTGTGCACAGAAGCTCACTGAAGAACACAAGCAGCAGAGACTACTGTTTGCTCAGTGGGCGGAGGATAGGGAAGAAACTCTCAACAACGTTTGGTTTTCAGACGTGGCGCATTTTCATTTAGACAGTGTGGTTAACATAAAAAGGTACGCTTTTGGGCCACTGAAAACCCCCAAGTGCTTCATGAACGACAACATTATGCTCCGAGGATTACAGCGTGGGCAGCAATTTCCAGTCACTGACTTATTGGACCCTTTTTCTTTGAAGAAACTGTGAACAGCGCGCGTTACTTGACCATGCTTCGCAATAGCTTCATTTCACAGCTTCTTGCTACTGCCTTGCCCTTCAACACGCAGTGGTTCGTGCAAGATGGAGCAAGGCCACATACTGCAAACACTGTGTAGGAGTTTTTACTCGAGCATTTCGACATACGGATCATTTCACTCAGGTTTCCAGGGCGCTTCAATGACGGACAAAATTTGCCCCCCCCCCCCCCCCCCCCCAATAGTCCAGACCTCAATCCATGTGACTTTTTTGTTTGGGGGTACCTGAAGGAAAAAATTTTCCCGAAACGTCCACGTGATTTAATGGAGCTCAGAAGACTTATTCTTCAAGCTTGCGGTGAAATTACGGAAGACATGTGCCATAGGGTAATCACTAACTTCAGTGTTCGTTTGAACGAAGTTAGGAAACGAAATGGTGGACATATTGAGCATGTGCTGAGTTGGAACAGATCTCCATGGACGGCTCTTCATTCTAGTATATGTTCCTTTCAGATTGTATTGACAATAAAGTTTATATTCAAAAACAAAATGGTAACACATTTCGTGCGCCACCCTGTACATTCACTGATACTCCTGCAGAGATAGCAAATTGATGGAATGTTGACTGCTACGTTTTATCCGCTGTTCCAAACAGTCCCACACATTTCCCATGATATTAAGATCGGCGAGCTAATTGAGAAGCGACAGGGCGCCTGATTGCTCGTCATACAGCAAAATAACGTGCCGCCTTGTTGAGACGGAACACGCACGGTACCACAGTTAAGACGTACAGAAGCGAGTGAGTGTGCGGGGTCTTACCCCAGTTCACTACTACCAACGTCAAGTCGTCATAACGCGCCTCTGCTCAACATACAAATGATTGCACCCTAATCTAGGAATGAAATTAAAAATTAAAATAACTTTTCCACACTTCGTCAATGCATGCTTCAGTTTGTGAACATTGTAAGGTCTCAGAATTATCAAGCTATATTTACGCAAAATATATAAACTTCAGAAAAAATAAATGGCGCTAAATAATAAAAGTAGAAAGCCGAAAATTGGTCAAAATATGCAAAAGTCTGTTACAGTTAAAACTTAAAATTCTTAACTTGATCAGAGCAATAATGTGATCAAAATCGGCGTTTTTGCGAAAAATTGAAGGCACTAAATATTTGACTCAGAAAGATGAAAATTTGTGTGTAACCTAAGGTACATGTAAAAACATTATATCTGTGATACCAGTAAGCTACCTCTATTAGTTTTCAAGTTATTTACTAAAAACCAAATTTGGAACGAAAAAGTCGTTATACATAATCGATTAAATGTGATTTGTATTTGTAATAGAGAGTTCTCCTTACAGCATTCGAATAAATTCTTGCTATAATGCAGATGTACCTAGGTTCAAGGCTGTATTGCAAATAACTACGGTTACAAGGAATCTTAAAGAGGTAGTTTGGAGGTCATGTTCTACGTCAGTTCCGTTCTAAAAATTCTAGCCGGCAAAAACGCAGTAGAGCTAAACCGTTTTCAGTAATTAAATCAAACTTACCTCTATTCGTATAAAATTTAAGAAGATTCCAAATGGTTAAACGACAGAGATATTGATTAATACGTGTCCGAGGAAGAGGCCTTTTAGATGGCTGTGCCTAAGGCCTGTTTCACACGTATGCGGTTCCATTCGGTTCGGTTCGGTTCGATTCGTTTTCAGTTGCAACCGAAAACGAATGAAACTCTTCCACACATGCACAGTCCTCACACGGTTCATATTAGATTTTGTGTTTTCTTCCGTACACAGGCTCAGTAATGATCATGCAGAGAAATCAAATTGTTGCCTTATTGTTTCTCTATAGAAGAATACAAAAACAAACGAGGATTGCTAGAATTCAATGGGAGCACAGTCTCACCACTTTATGACAGGAATTTGCATCATTTTACAACAATCTCCAGAAGCTGCTAGACCACGAATTTTTTAATTACTTCGGGATGTCAATGAAATCATTTGATGAATTACATGTGAAACTGAAGGACCATTTTCAAGGTCAAGACACATTTATGAGGGAATGTATTCGACTGATTCAGATGCTGACCGTAACTTTGAGGTGTGACAGTAGAATTAACACAATTTTTTGAAAGAGTCTTTTTTATTATTATGAAATAACGTAAGTTTGCAAATAATAGGTTGGAGTAAATACAGGGAAAAGGAAGTTAAGTGATGTTTTACAAATTGTGAAACGCATATTCTCAGTTGTCATCGGAAAAAGAACTGTAATGACAGTTCAGGCCAAGGTTGTGTGAGCCCTCGTATAACTGAACAGGGGACACTTGTGAATTAATTGGCTTTAGTTCGGCTGACGCAAAGCGCTGGGTACTTGGCTGGCTCTGTACGTATTGATTAGGGACCATCAGTGGGGTAGCAGATGAAGAGGCAATCGGTGGAGTACTGGATGGAGAGACATATGGTGTATCGGATGTAGACGGAAGAGGATGCTAATTTCCTTTACTACTTTCAGCATCTTCATTTGAAAATCAAGTGTGTCAAATTCATCGAAATCAGCAAGTGAAGGGAGTAATTCTTTAAAAAATTAAAGGTGCTGATTTGGTGTTTCCTTCAGGGCTGCGATCATTTCTAATTCAATATAATCCATTACCCGTTTTTTTTCTTTTTTATGCAGGTTGCTTGAAAGACGATTCAGTGATCTTCGCTACGAGTCTCTCACTTGCCTCCACTTCTCCAGAACGTCTTTACTGGAAAAAAAGATTATTTTATTAATCGTAAGACCTGTAAATCTCTCGTTCGCGTTTTTTTGTAACAATTTGCGTTACAATATTTTAGTTAATTTTAATCTAGTGCTCTTGCTTTTCTGTTTTAGGTATTTGGTGAGTGGTTGCAGTTCCTCAGATTTCGATTACGCTTATCTCCTCGGGATTTCGAGATCGTCAGAGTCTGTTGTGCCATCTGGACAGTATAGGAAATGGGAATCACTTTCCCAGAAATTTGAAGTTGTCGCTAATTTCACGAACTGCTTAGGCTCCGTTGACGGGAAACATATAAGGATCGTCCACCCTCTCAACTCGATGCATATCAACTGTAATGGATATTCGTCTATAGTTCTGGTGGAAGTAGCTGATGCAGAACGCCGGTTTGTTTACGCTAATGTTGGAAAGAACTGTGACTCTAACATTTTTCAAAACTGTCAACTGTGGCGATCTATCATTAATGACACCATAGGCCTACCAGAGGCAAGTGTGTTCCAGGCACTCAGAACCACAAAATACCTTACTGTCACATTGGAGATGGCGCTTTTTGCTTACATAAGCATCTCCTCAAACCGTACAGTGGAAATAGTTGGACGGTAGCGAAAAGCATCTACAGCTATCGCGCGTGCAGAGTTCGCAGGTCTGTGGAACGCACTTTTGGAATACTTAGCAACAAATAGAGGATATTCCATCGAGCAATTAACTTGGATCCTGACTATGCTACGGGTATAGTGAAAGCTTGTGTAGTTCTGTACAAAAAAATGGTTCAAATGGCTCTGAGCACTATGGGACTCAACTTCTGAGGTCATCAGTCCCCTAGAACTTAGAACTACTTAAACCTAACTAACCTAAGGACATCACACACATCCATGCCCGAGGCAGGATTCGAACCTGCGACCGTAGCGGTCGCGCGGTTCCAGACCGTAGAGCCTAGAGCCGCACGGCCAATCCGGCCGGCTGTTCTGCACAATTTCGTACGAGACAGAGACGGTTCTGAAATGGAAAAACAAGTTGTCCATCTCGGGTTTTGAAGATGCCTCCTCAGGTGAAATGAGGAGAAATCAGGCAAGTATGTTAGCAAAAAATGTAGAGATGTGTCGTAAGATTAATTCATGATTGAAGTGGGTTCAGTGAGTTTGCAGTTTTCTAAAATCTGATTTACCTTAATACTTATGACAAAAATTATGTACTGTGTTATAATCTGATACGTATTTTAAATAAATGTAATGGCTTATTTTCTTAATTTTCAAATCATTTCGTTTTAAATGTCCTCAAACTCGCCGTGAGTTTACCAACTAATGTACTAAGTCTCTTATTCGACAAAATGAATTCTTCATTACTTACCCAATTCCACTTTTTTAGCGACGTCAGATTTATCAAAGTCGATAAAAATTTCAACAAAACATCTTTTCATGCTTCCTGTCACACAGCTCTGGTTTAGATTGCACTTTAGAAATAAGCCGATCCAGATCTGCTTGTGGTAAATCACTCACTTTATCAGAAAATCTGAGACAACAACTGTAAAAAAATGATAGGAGATAATTTTTAAAGACATCCACTCACTATCAGGTTAAAACAAAAACTGAACCGTGCGTGTGTAAACGCCTTGATTGCTTTCTGTTCCTTGGACATGAGTTCTAACCTCACAGAAACCTGATGAAACCTACGCGGCTCCAGGGAGTATTCGGTGCTATACTGTTTCTTTTAGGTACCGAATAAAAACCGAAGTACCATTTCACACTCATCAGAAACCGGAAACGAACGGAATAGAATGGAACTGCGTACGTGTGAAACAGGTCTAGGGCGGTTGATAGCAGACGTTCCGTTTGGCGGTCTGCTGCGCTCACGTATACACTCTGCCAGGCAGACAGTGAGAACAGACACTTCACACAGAGATATTAATCTGTTTGCAGTGTGCCTTGGATGACGTCAGAGGTGGGCAGAACTCAATAGGTTTTCGATAAAAGTAGGAAGTGAGCTTGCGAAGGCTGTACACCGTCCTGGATCGATTAGATTTCACAGAAGTAGCTGTTTGTGTGCCGCCCATAATGTTAACAAAACCTCGTGGCAGGTTTTCCACGTTTAAAGCGAGCAATTAGAAGTCTAAGCGATTGACAATTTTCTTGGAACTTCCTGTAGAGGTCGCCTCTGAACTGTTAATAGTGCCGTTCCAGATACGGGTATTATTATTATTAGGGATAGCATTAGACATTGTGTGTGTGTGAACTTCTATCGCATATACCAATCAGTTAAAACTCAAAACTTTTATTTATATTCATAGTTCCTGATCCCGATGAGTTAAATAGCAAGTAGGAACATTTTCTTTCAGTGAGCTCGCAGAGTAATGTGAACTTGTAGACTGGAAATTATGGTCAGTATGTTCTCCTTCGCCTTCTGGCCAACCGCAAAAACAGTTTTCAGGTTCGTGTAGACTGCGTAGATAGGTGTAGAGCACGTACAGATTATTTAAGTGTTTTTTCACAAGATTAATAACGAAGTACTGATAATTTTGATCATTTACCCGCCTCCCCATACTGTGATCACGGCTGTTGTCATATAGATCAATGGTAATGTCCACAACATATTTATCATGTAGATGTAGGAGGAAAAGTCACCGACAATGTTGAAATAAGCATCTTGGTTCATTTAAAGAAATGGTTCAAATGACTGAGCACTATGGGACTTAACTTCTGAGGCCATCAGTCCCCGAGAACTTATAACAACTTAAACCTAACTAACCTAAGGACATCACACACATCCATGCCCAAGGCAGGATTCGAACCTGCGACCGTAGCGGTCGCCCCTGTTCCAGACTGTAGCGCCTAGAACCGCTCGGCCACCCCGGCCGGCGGTTTATTTTAAATGTACATAGTACAGAATTTACACGCAACACCATTTTCAGGCCCTCTGTGACTCAAGGTGATCGCAAAGCCGGTTTCAGTGCTACAACACACCATCGTTAGGCTCCTCTACGACTCAGTTTGATCAACCAGAATTTTAGAGGGGCCTCAAAATGGTGTACAGCAACACCGATACCAGTTTCATATGAATAAAATCAATTAATACAGCTGACGGTTTTATCCTTACTGCATGTAAGGTACATCAACAGCTACTGTTCGATTATCCACCAGAAAAGGATGTATGTATCTTGGTTCATGTTCACGGTAACATGATTCAGCCAGTGTCATGCTACTTAAAACAGCCTCAAATCAACACAGAGCCATCTTCGACATGAAACTGCAGGTTAAAGGGCTTCGCTAGGCTGTCAATGCACTTCACGTCTAGCATCACTAGAAAAAGAGACAAAATTACGACGCGTCCGACCACACCACACGTCTCCCGTCAGTTGAGCTTTTGTGTAGTTTTGCCCACTGATAATGCGCATCTTTATTTGATTTTGCGTTGCATGCAAGGTTCACTTGGAAACTTGTTGAAGGACCTGCATTCACTCACAGCAGGAATCCCTGTCGGGTCTGATGAGGTGTGACACTCGTCACCGGTTCCCGCTGCTTAGAATCTTTACGGCCACTGTGCTCGCATCGTGTAACGTGTCTGCGAGTCGTACACTATTCCTTGTAGACAGTAGACAGTCCGAGTTGATACACAAAGAAAGCTGGCAGCTTCACTCATGGTGTGCTAATGAGCCTACGAAACATGATAGCTCCTTCTGCCATCTCATCAAATCTCTATGTCCATCCTACTTACTGTGCTAATCCCACACAACGAACTTCGGAATGTACACCACCTTGCAGCCGTAACTTACGTCAGCAATGGATGGTGACATGGACGCGTGGTACCGGTCATGTAAATTACTTGTAGTTGTAGATGGAGCCCTCTTCCACACACCATACGGTCGCTTGCAGAGTACGAAATTTTCGATGCAGAATGACCATACGAGGTAAAACATGGCCGCTTTGGGTACGGTGAGGAGAAGCAGTCACGGATTGAAGACACCTCACAGATTACCGACGAGAGCTGGTACACTATATCATCATAAGCATCCGGACACTCCCAAAAACATACGTTTTTCGTATTAGCTGCATTGTGCTGCCACCTACTGCCAGGTGCTCCATATCAACGACCTCAGTAGTCATTAGACATCGTGAGAGATCAGCATTAGACGCTTCGCGGAACTCACGGACTTCGAATGTGATCAGATGACTGGGTGTCACTTGTGTCATACGTCTGTACGCGAGATTTCCACACTCCTAAACATCCATAGGTCCACTGTTTCCGATGTGATGGTGAAGTGGAAACGTACACGTTCAGCACTAAAGCGTACAGCCCGAGCTCGTCTGTTGACTGACAGAGGACCCAGACAGTTGAAGAGGGTCGTAATGTGTAATAGGCAGACATCTATCCAGACCATCACACAGCAATTTCAAACTGCTTCAGGATCCACTACAAGTACTATGACAGTGTGCTTGGTTCAAATGGCTCTGAGCACTATGCGACTTAACTTCTGAGCTCATCAGTCGCCTAGAACTTAGAACTAATTAAACCTAACTAACCTAAGGACATCACACACATCCATGCCCGAGGCAGGATTCGAACCTGTGACCGTAGCGGTCGCTCGGTTCCAGACTGTAGCGCCTAGAACCGCACGACCACTACGGCCGGCGACAGTGTGCTCATAACCCACATATCACGCTGGTAAATACCAAACGACACCTCGCTTTATGTGAGGAGCGTAAACATTGGACGATTGAATAGTGGTGTAGTGCCAACAGTAAAATTCGGAGGCTGTGGTGTTATGGTGTAGCCGCGTTTTTCACGGAGGGGGCTTACAGCCCGTTATGTTTTGCGCGGCGCTATCACAGCAAAGGCCTGCTTTGATGTTTTAAGTACTTTCTTGCTTCCCACTGTTGAAGAGCAATTCGGGGATGGCGATTGCATCTTTCAATATGATCGAGCATCTGTCCATAATGCACGGCCTGTGGTGGAGTGGTTCCACGAGAATAACAACCCTCTAATGGACTGGCCTGCACAGAGTCCTGACCTGTATCCTATAGAACACCTTTGGGATGTTTTGCAACGCCGACTTCGTGCCAGGCCTCACCGACCGACATCGATAGCTCTCCTCGAAGGAATGGGCTGCCATGCTCCAGGAAACCTTCCAGCACCTGACTGAACGTATGCATGTGAGAGTGGAAGCTGTCATCATGGCTAATGGTGGTCCAACATCATACTGAAGCATTACCGATGAAGGGCGCTACGAACTTGTAAGCCATTTCCAGCCAGGTGTCCGGACACTTTTGGTCACATAGTACAAATTCGTGAGCCTGAATGTCGTTTTTGGACGATTCCCTAGATCCAGCTATGGAAATATCAGCCCAATATCCATGTTCTGCTTAAAATACGAGCTAAGCAAACAATTAGTATAATACATGAATCAAAATTAACCAACCAGTTGCAACAAAAAGTGATTTTATTCAGCTTTTGGCCACTGTTTCGTTGGATGTAAACACGTCTTCTTCAGAAATACGTGTAACTAACATTTGACATTGGAAATACACCAAATAATGACGTGAGTAGGTGTTTCTCCAAGGCAAAATTTTAGATACACTTATTTCTGAAGAAGACGGGTTTGATCCAAAGAAAAAATGGTCAAAAGTTGAATAAAACCACCTTTTTTTGCAGCTGGTTAGCTGCCTTGGATTCATTTACTGATCTCTAATCGTTGCTGAAGCGAAGCAATATTCACGCGCTTGAACATGTGGATCAACAGAAGGTGGAGACGCTGACACATTGGGTACACAGAGGGGTACAGAGAGGGGGGGGGGGTTTCATCAGGAAAGGCAGTCAGCCACCAAAGCGCCACTAACACTGCTAAAACCGCTGTGTAACAATACTGAAAGAAGAAGATAAGTACTTGAGTTGTTACACTACGTAAACATCGATGGAATACCGTATGTGCCGAATTTCATATCTGCAACAGAAACACTGAAATGTAAATCGATTTCAGTAATGGTTACAAACGTACACTTGGAATTACGACCTGAAATAATTACGTTAAAACAGTCTTACCAAAAGAGCTACCTGCTACCCTTTTTAGCTTCTGCGAATTTCCGCTACCTATTAACTAGAGAGTAGGCCGTACGTTGTTATTCGGTTGCTGCAACACTCGGGCAACTTCAAAGCCGGGAATGGACGCGAAGGATAGTCCAGTGGCTGCCACAGCAATTTAAGAGATTGCTTCGTATACATATTGGATTTTGTAACCTTCCATCCGCTGAAAATTTGCTCGGGTTCGGAAAATGCACTTTTCCTAGGAACAGATGAATATTTTCATTTCAACTACAAAGCGAGTGCTTGGACTCTGGTAACAATTGTAGCGGGCACGATTCCTGCGCACTCGGCACACGTTGCCCCGTGTGGAGTGATGGACTTCTGCTCTTTCGCTCGCGAGAGTTGTTTTTCTGCGCGGCCTGACCTGGCGTCTCTAAATGTGTTCATTTACACACACAGTGGCGACCTGTGCAGTTTGGCGGATTACCCGCGGCTCAGGCGGCCGACCGACCGACAGCGGTCGAGACGTGACAGGACTCCACACGAGGGCAGCGCGCATTTTGCGAGCAGGCAGGCTTACCCTGCTGCCTGCGGCATTCCCCTCTGTGGTGGATTACTTTCTGCTCCTGACGGTGTTTCTTCAGTTGCCATCCGACCTTTGTCAGCGACAAACTTCTCAGCACCTACCTACATGTTTTTCTGGTAACGCTAATTTCTTTAATTATCGCGCAATACACAGAATATCTTAAGAAGTAGTCCCGAAGCAAAATAAGAACTGGACGAAGTAAATGCCGTTTAGTTACCATGATGACAACGACCAGCACGAGTGTGTTGCTTTTTGTAACTCCGTTTGTTACGATGGTATGAACAGCAATATGTCTTTTAAAAGAACCGTATATTTTTATGGTTCAGTAGGCCCTGGGAGTAGACAACATTCCATTAGAAGTACTGACAGTATTGGGAAAGCCAGTACTGACAAAACTCTACCACATAGGGAGCAAAATGTATGAGACAGGCGAAATACCCTCAGACTTCAAGAAGAAAATAATAATTCCAATCCCAAAGAAAGCAGGTGTTGACAGATGTGAAAATTACCGAACTATCAGTTTAATAAGTCACGGCTGCAAAATACTTTACAGACGAATGGAAAAACTGGTAGAAGCCGACCTTGGGGAAGATCAGTTTGGATTCCGTAGAAATATGGGAACACGTGAGGCAATACTGACCCTACGACTTATCTTAGAAGCTAGATTAATAAAACGCAAACCTACGTTTCTAGCATTTGTAGACTTAGAGAAAGCTTTTGACAGTGTTGACTGGAATACTCTCTTTCAAATTCTGAAGGTGGCAGGGGTAAAATACAGGGAGCGAAAGGATATTTACAATTTGTACAGAAACCAGATGGCAGTTATAATAGTCGAGGAACATGAAAGGAAAGCAGTGGTTGAGAAGGGAGTGAGACAGGGTTTTAGCCTCTCCCCGATGTTATTCAATCTGTATATTCAGCAAGCAGTAAAGGAAACAAAAGAAAAATTCGGAGTAGGAATAAAAATCCATGGAGAAGAAATAAAAACTTTAGGGTTCGCCGATGACATTGTAATTCTGTCAGAGACAGCAAAGGACTTGGAAGAGCAGCTGAACGGAATGGACAGTGTCTTGAAAGGAGGATATAAGATGAACATCAACAAAAGCAAAACGAGGATAATGAAATGTAGTCGAGTTAACTCGGGTGATGCTGAGGGAATTAGATTAGGAAATGAGACACTTAAAGTAGTAAAGGAGTTTTGCTATTTGGGGAGCAAAATAACTGATGATAGTCGAAGTAGAGAGGATATAAAATGTAGACTGGCAATGGCAAGGAAAGCGTTTCTGAAGAAGAAGAATTTGTTAACATCGAGTATAGATTTAAGTGTCAGGAAGTCGTTACTGAAAGTCTTTGCATGGAGTGTAGCCATGTATGGAAGTGGAACATGGATGATAAATAGTTTGGACAAGAAGAGAATAGAAACTTTTGAAATGTGGTGCTACAGAAGAATGCTGAAAATTAGATGGGTAGATCACATAACTAATGAGGAGGTATTGAATAGAATTGGGGAGAAGAGAAGTTTGTGGCACAACTTGACTAGAAGAGGGGATCAGTTGGTAGGACATGTTCTGAGGCATCAAGGGATCACCAATTTAGTATTGATGGGCAGCGTGGAGGGTAAAAATCGTAGAAGGAGACCAAGAGATGGATAAACTAAGCAGATTCAGAAGGATGTAGGCTGCAGTACGTACTGGGAGATGAAGCAGCTTGCACAGGATAGAGTAGCATGGAGAGCTGCATCAAACCAGTCTCAGGACTGAAGACCACAAGAACAACAACCTTAAACGATGAAAACGGATACCTGTCTGTCCAGAACAATTTTTCTCAGAAACAGATGGATATGTCTAGTTTAAATTTATGTCACTAAGGTATAAGATCCTATAGTGCTCTAAGACATTTAACCTCCTAGGTCAATGGATTCAAAAGATACGGGTGTTTGTGTCACATATTTCGCTATTCTCAAAGACACTTTTCAAAATATAGGGTACTTTCCGTTGACCTAGAATCAAGAAATTTGGCAAGTAGCAAGGTTTTACAAAACAAATAAGAAAAAAATTCAAGAATTGTTAATTTGTAATTATGTCACACAAATAAACATTTTTTTCGTCATTTGCTCTCTGACTATCTGTTTGTCCATCTGTTAATATACCTTCTCACGAACCGGTTTATGCATCATGTTGTAACTTACGTTACATATTAACGTCTAAGGCACCTGCCATTGTAAAAACTGTAAGCTTCTAAATCAACTGTGCGGCTGGTCCCGGCGGGCATGGGTGTGTGTGTTTGTCCTTAGGATAATTTAGGTTAAGTAGTGTGTAAGCTTAGGGACTGATGACTTTAGCAGTTAAATCCGATAAGATTTCACACACATTTGAACTTTTTTTCTAAATCAATTTAATAAACAGATTCGGCAGTTAATTCATATATTTTACGGTCGCAAACTCACTCATTAAAGCTTACGACGTACTTACAGTTGACCTATTATCACGATATTTGGCAAGAAGCGGGTTTCAAAGTAAAAGGAAAGAGAAAAACTCTAAAATTGTTAATTAATCAATGACACAGAAAATTTGTTATATTTTATCCCACTGTCTGTCTGCCCTCCTGTTAAAACACCTTTTCTCATGGATAGGGAGACGTATATCCTACCGGCACCAATATCGATAACAGCCAAAAATTCTCGAAGTTCTCGATTCCTGGGATAGATGAACTATATACAGACATAAATGAGTCTACAGACATAAATGAGTCTGTAGCGAGTCCTACTCGCAATTATCCGAATTTGTTTTATTCCATAAACCACTTCTTCTCCTAAAGACCTGTTCAAAAACGTACCGTTCACAAAACGTGACGTTGTTAAAAAAAATAGAACAAAATTGAACGTTTCTCTTGTGCTAGCACATAATGCAGGTACCCGTGAAACATTTTTAGTTGTCCGTATGATGCTCTCATAGCTAATGATAACAACAGCGAAAATAGATGTACTAATACGATTCCAATTTTCTCACCTAACTAGTATTATTAACTACTGTAAAGTGGCATGCTCTTGATTTAATGAGTTACTCGCCTCCGTATATGAAGTCATTAAGCCCTGTACCAGGAGTATTGGAAGACATTTGTGGACGCCGAATGTGTTCCGAGGGACGGACCAACTTCAAAAGGGAGGACATTAAAAGCAGAGGGCAGCGACCTGAGCGTTGGCTGCCAGGTAGAATCCATGGCCAAACCGCTTTAAGCACGGGGGCACAGAGTGCCGCGTGCGTCTGCAAGTGTTTAGAATTACGGTAAACAGCGCTGTGCACGGATCGGGGTCAGTTCTAATGAACTAGTTTTGGGAATAATTGAGTGCATCGGTCCAATCCAAAATAAACCTTTTTATGAGCTACTGTGGCTGTCAAAAGAACGAGGTGGGTGCGTTTTTCACCGCACGGCCTTACAAGGAAGCCGCCGAGAGTCGTGTTGGGCCAAAGAGAAAGAGCTGACGTTTTTCACATTATGGTAATCACGTGTCAATGTTTTTCTCCTCTTTATGGGGAAGGAATAGCGTTGCCCAGACGCAAAACTACGTGAGCAACAAAATTGTTTGTCTCCTTGAGCGGGAAAGTACCTCAAAAAAATGCTTAAAAAATTTGAATTAGGTGAGATGCTCAGGTTCCGTTTGATAACATTTCGCTGGCTATTGACAAACAGTCAACATGTATTTACATTAGTGGCCATTAAAATTACTTCACCAAGAAGAAATGCAGATGATAAACGGGTATTCATTGGACAGATATATTATACTATAACTGACATGTGATTACATTTTTACGCAATTTGGGTGCATAGATCCTGAGAAATCAGTACCCTGAACTACCACCTCTGGCCGGAATAACGGCCTTGATACGCCTGGGCATTGAGTCAAACGAAGCTTGGATGGCGTGTACAGGTACAGCTGCCCATGCTGCTTGAACACGATACCACGGTTCATCAAGAGTAGTGGTTGGCGTATTGTGACGAGCCAGTTGCTCGGCCACCATTCACCAGACCTTCTCAGTTGGTGAGAGATCAGGAGAATGTGCTGGCCAGGGCAGCAGTCGAACATTTTCTGTATCCAGAAAGGCCCGTACAGGACCTGCAACATGCGGTCGTGCATTATCCTGCTGAAATGTAGGGTTTCGCAGGGATCGAATGAAGGGTAGAGCCACGGGTCGTAACACATCTGAAATGTAACGTCCACTGTTCAAAGTATCGTCAATGCGAACAAGAGGTGACCGAGACGTGTAACCAGTGGCACCCCATACCATCACGCCGGGTGATATGCCAGTATGGCGATGACGAATACACGCTTCCAATGTGCGTTCACCGCGATGTCGCCAAACTCGGATGCGACCACCATGAGGCTGTAAACAGAACCTGGATTCATCCGAAAAAATGACGTTGTGCCATTTGCGCACCCAGGTTCGTCGTTGAGTACACCATCTCAGGCGCTCCTGTCTGTGATGCAGCGTCGAGGGTAATCGCAGCCATGGTCTCCGAGCTGATAGCCCATGCTGCTGCAAACGTCGAATTGTTCGTGCAGATGGTTGTTGTCTAGCAAACGTCCCCATCTGTTGACTCAGGGATCGAGACGTGGCTGCACGATCCGGTAAAGCCATGCGGATAAGACGCCTGTCTTCTCGACTGCTAGTGATACGAGGCCGTTGGCATCCAGCACGGCGTTCCGTATTACGCTCCTGAACCCACCGATTCCATATTCTGCTAACAGTCATTGGATCTCGAACAACGCGAGCAGCAATGTCGCGATACAATAAACTGCAGTCGCGACTGGCTACAGTCCGACCTTTATCAAAGTCGGAAACGTTATGGTACGCATTTCTCCTCCTTACACAAGGCATTACAACAACGTTTCATCAGGCAACTCCGGTCAACTGGTGTTTGTGTATGAGAAATCGGTTGGAAACTATCCTCATGTCAGCACGTTGTAGGTGTTTCCACCGGCGCCAACCTTGTGTGAATGCTCTGAAAAGCTAATCATTTGCATATCACAGCATCTTCTTCCTGTAGGTTAAATTTCACGTCTGTAGCATTTCATCTTCGTGGTTAACAATTTTAATGGCCAGTAGTATAGAAAACATTGTTATTGTAAAACACAACTAGCTCTTTACTCGCACGAAGCATCGAGTGCTATTGACAAGGTGTTTAAAACTGATTCACTATTCCTAGGTTTCCAAAGGCTTTTGACACTGCAACTCGTAAGCGGCTTGTAATCAAACTGCGTGCTTGTGGAATATCGTCTCATTTATGCGACTGGATTCGTGATTTGCTGTCAGAGAGGTCACATTTCATAGCAATTGACGGAAAGCAATGGAGTAAAATGGATGTGATTTCTGGCGTTTCCCAAGTCAGAGTTACAGGCCCTCTACAGTTTGTTATCTGTATAAACGATTTAGAAGGTAATCTGAGCAGCCGTCTTACGTTGTTTGCAAGTGATGCATTCGCTTATTGTCTAGTAAAGTCATCAGAAGACCAAAATAAATTGCAAAATGATTTAGAAAAGATATCTGTGCGGTGAGAAAATTGGCAATTGACCCTAAATAATGAAACGTGAGAGGTCATCCACATGAATCCGTTAAGTACCTAGGAATTACAATTATAAACAACATAAACTGGAGAGAAGGGGTACCAAAGACTGCGATATATTGACAGAAAACTTACAAGGTGCAACATATCTATTAAAGAGACTGCCTAACTACTTCTATTCGCCCTCTTTTAGAATACTGCTGCGCGGTGAGGGATCCTTACCAGATAGGATTAACGGAGTACATCGAGAAAGTTCAAAGAGGGGCAGCACGTTTTGTATTGTCGAGGAATAGGGGATAGAGTATCATGGATATGAAATTGGATTTTGGGTGGACATAATTAAGACAAAGACGTTTCTCGTTGCGGAAGCATTTTATCACTAAATTTCAGTCACCATTTTTCTCTTCCGAATGCAAAAATATTTTGTTGACGCCTACCTACATAGGGAGAAACGATCACCAGAACAAATAAGGAAAATCAGAAATCGCACGGAAAGATATAGGTGTTCGTCTTTTTTTTCCCGCTCTGTTTGAGAGTGGAACAATAGAGAATTATTGTGAAGCTGGTTCGATAAACCCTCTGCCAGACACTTAAGTATGACCTGCAATGTACCCACGTAGATAAAGACGTAGATGAATCACTGTTCTGGGTTTCCCATTTTTGGCGGCAAGTTTGCTCGGGCTTTTGCGGGAAACTCGGAGTAGAGTGGGATCACACATGGCATTATTTTACGGCCGGAGTTCGAGGAGAAACTGACGAAGACTTGGCAGAGAGGGTCAGACCGGCATTTCGAGAGTCAGCTCTTCATTTTATGACTGGTGAGCTGCTGCGGGCAGCAGGCCATAGCGGATACAGGCCTTGTAGTCTCTGCCTGGTGGGAATAATTTGCAACGAGGGATATCTCAGAAGGAGAATGACTAGTTTTTCATTTCCTCTAAACATCGTCAGATAACTCGACAGTATGTCATACATAATGGGCTCATCCATGAGAGAGGGATTAGAAATTTGCATGGAAATCAATACTTTGTTTCCTGGTATGATTGCAGCAGTTATTATGCACCCAGGAGAAATTATGGATTTGCGAAAAGGACTTGTTGAGAACAACGGCACTCATACTTTATCCATTTCTTGTAGGCCCGTTTAATAGATACGAGATGCAGTTAGATTATCCCGAAGTTCACAACTCGTATTTCAATTTCTTGTTTTGTATTCGTGAATCCTATTAATTTGTGCTTTCTGCTGGTGGACATACTCAAAAGACGAAACAATTGTTCAAAATAATTTTCGGAGAAACCATTCAGTACGATATCGGACGTCAATTTATGCCTAATGCCGCCTTTAAACGTGTGTTTTCGCCAACATATCGAGGGTACACTGAAGTAAAAACTAACTACATTTATATGTGTTGGCTACCTATTTCGAAAGAGGTTCAGGGTTTCTTTGAAGTCTTGAGTGGAATTGTATCATCTGAGTGGGGTGGTCGATAAAAGAAATCAATTATAATTTTTTTTTGGTTGCGGGTAAAGTCCATGCCTATAGTAATTCACAGAATCTATCGACTTCAATTTCAATGTAAGATAAACCACTACTAACAGTAATAAGCCCTACACCACCCAATGCATTTAATACATCCTTTCTGAACACCGTTAGCTCCCTTGAAAATATTTCGGCGGAACTTATGTCCAGATTTTTCAGTACCCGTAAGGAATGAAGCTCCCTGCTTTCTTTTAGCACTTGGAGCTCTGGTTCTTTCCCAACACAGCTACGACAATTTTCAGCTGCAAAACCGATTGTTGCTAGGTCTACCCTCGCCATGTGTTTACCACGGCCCCTTTAAGACGGGAGCCCTTTCTGTACTTTCCTGAAACCCTCTAACGCAACAGGGCGTCCAGTTCACTCGCGTGACTCCCACTACACCTGTAGCCAACTCCCGTCTGTAATACAATACCGAAGTATTAAGTGGAATCCGAAACCCCAAAGCCTACGGCGTAAGTCGAGGATTCTTCGAACAACACGGTCGCAGAACCGTCTGAGCTTCTGATTGAGACCCTTTACTCAACACTGTACCAAAGGCCCACTGTCTGTTCTGTCGACTATATTACACGCTGTGAGATCTGGTTTCACGTTGCAAGCAAGACTGGTAGTTTTTATTACTTCAGACAACCGCAAAAAATCAGAGAAAATCTCTTATGGCATCAGTCTTTTGACTGGTTTGATGCGGCGCAGCCAGCACGAATTCCTCTCCTGTGCCAACGTCTTCATCTCAGAGTAGCACTTGCAACCTACGTCCTCAACTATTTGCCGTCTGTATTCCAGTCACTGTCTTGCTCTACAATTTTTGCCCTCTGTAGCTCCCTCTAGTACCATGGACGATAATCCGTGATGTGTTGACAGATGCCCTACCATCCTGTCCCTTCTTCTTGTCAGCATTTTCCATATACTTCTTTCCTCGCCGATTCTGCGTAGAGCCTTTTCATTTCCTACCTTATCCGCCCCCGGTAGCTGAGTGGTCAGCGTGACGGAATGCTAATCCAAAGGGCCCGGGTTCGATTCCCGGCTGAGTCGGAGATTTTCTCCGCTCAGGGACTGGGTGTTGTGTTGTCCCAATCATCATCATTTCATCCCCATCGACACGCAAGTCGCCGAAGTGGCGTCAAATCGAAAGACCTGCACCAGGCGAACGGTCTACCCGACGGGAGGCCCTCGTCACACGACATTTCCATTTTTTTACCCCACTTAGTTTTCAACATTCTTCTGTAGCACCAGACCTCAAATACTTCGATTCTCCTCTGTTCTGCGTTTCCCACAGTCTATGCTTCCTTCCTCAAATTAAGGCCTATGTTTGATACTAGTAGATATCTGTTGGCCAGGTATGCTGTTTTTGCCAGTGCTAGTTAGCTTTTGATGTCTTCCTTGCTCCGACCGTCATGGGTTATTTTGCTGCCTAGGTAGCAGAATTTCCGTATCTTCAATGGTGGGGTTCTAACTCAGCACCGAGGACGTTTTGAATACCGTTCAAAAACGCTACTCCTGGACCATGAGTGCCTAAAATCGGATTTCCCAAGTACCAGTAATCCCATCCTCTCGAATGCCCAAATATTGCTTGCCGAGAGGCTTCCTCTGAAGTTGGAAAAGCAACTGCATCTGGCTCAGGATATTTATCAGCTACAGATGGTGCCCGAACCCCTTTTATCATACAAAATGGGGATCGTCCTCTAGAAAGTCTTTTGCTTCCTTTCACAGCTTGGAGCGACCTCGGATGAAGGGCCAACGACAGTGCAGGAAGTAGCCAGACTGTTCACCGACCGATTGAGGAACACGTGGGACGTGCTGGACATCTATTGGATCCCCACGACCGACAATCCGCAGTGGCGTCAACTAGCAACAGCCACAAGCTACAAGAGCGAAGTCAGCTCCGCCAGGAGCTGTGAGCAGAGGGTCATCTGCTTGCATCCGAACATAGCAATTACAGTCCCTAGTCATACTACAGACGGCGAAACTATAGACAGTTAAGTGCTGGACTTCAGTCCAGAACCGCGCTGCTGCTACGGTCGCGGGTTGGAATCCTACCTTGGGCATGGATGTGTGTGATTCCTTAGGTTAGTTAGGTTTAATTAGTTTTAAGTCTAGGGTGATGTCCTTAGGTTAGTTGGTTTAAGTAGTTTTAAGTCTAGGGGACTGATGACCTCAGATGTTAAGTCCCATAGTGCTTAGAGCCATCTGAACCATTTTGAAGTGCTGGACTGTGCTTAGTAAACACACAATAAATTTAAGAATTTAAACTAAAAAGCATACGGGAAAATCAAAGTAAGTCCCCTTTAGTTAGGAGCTCGGAACATCTCAGAAACGTAACGGTGTGCTCTGCTGCGGTGCTATACGTACGGTAGCTGCCGACTATCTGCAAGTAAGCGTTTCTTTTACGAATTTTGGCGAAACTTTTCAAATATATTACTTTAAATAAATAACTATCACCATCATCATCAATGTGTTTACCAGTAGTCGCATACGACAAATGTTAAGGTTCTTCGTCGATACTAACGAGTTTCTAACCATAGTTTCAAATACCTCCACTGGTATATTGAAACGTTGTGGGAGACTGAAACTGTCTGCCGGAATGGGATTCGAAGTTGGGACCTTTCCCTTTTGGAAGGCAAGCGCTCACCGACAGATCTATCCAATCGCGATTCACTCCAGTGAAATGAGTTACTGCCGAAAGTAAAGTTGTGAAAGCGGGTCGTGAGTCGTGCTTGGACAGTTCAGTCGGTTGAGCACTTGCCCGCGAACGGGTAACGTCCTAGATTTGAGACTCGTGCGGCGAACAGTTTGGTCTACCGGGAAGTTTCAAATCAGCGAACACCCCACTGCAGAGAAAGATCATTATGGAACTGATAAATTATTGGTGAGTACGTTTTCTTTTTTTCCGAATAACACAGCTTAAATTAGGTACATATGAACGGCTGAAGAAGCTAAAAGCGTAGTATACACTGCGTTAAATAAAAATAAGGAATAAAGTTATCTTCCATTTCGGCGTTGTGCCACCGCTGCCTGAGCTCGCAGCCACTCCCTCGTTCTATAGCGTTGACGGCAGAACCAAGACACCTACTATTATGTTGCTCTGAAGAAAATTTTGCAAAAGCCCATGACATATATTTATGTCACAATAACCCAATGTTATTGTTATAAGCAGTGGCGTGTCATTATTCGTATTTAATTGAGAAATAATACTGTAGTCACGGTGCTCATATTGAGCCAGTATCGCCAACAATGTCTGCTTCAGCGTAGCAGGAAAGTTTATGAGGGTAAACATAATGTTTTAATTACTATTTTTCAAATATGATCTTCGACAACGAAACATGATGATGCAGTTAGTTCTTCTGTGCATACTCACCCTTCAACGTGCAACATGTTTCCCAACGACGGATCACTTGGTGGAGACCTTGACTGCAGAAATCCGCATTTTGGCTTTTCAGGGAACGTTCCACCTTGAAAGACAACTGATCGACACTCTTAAAGTACCTGCTACGTAATGAAAAAGTATACGTTTCAGTCTGTAGTTGCAGTTTATTTATTTGACATATTGCCATCGGTTTCGGTACACAGTACCATCCTCATGCCACTTCCTGGTACGCAGTCGTCACACCAAGTGAGTGTGTCAAATGTTTGAAGTGTCTGACACATCTACTTGGTGAGCGAGTATGACGACTGCGTGGTACTGTGTATCGAATCCGGTAGCTAGTAGGAAAAATAAATTACAAGCTTAGACTAAATCACATACTTTTTCAGTATCGTATCGGTGGCTGTTCCACAGACAACAGGTCGAGAATATGCTATGTAATGGTTTCTTCATTCGAGGAAAAGGGGAGAAGTCACTAGATGCCGTGTCAGGGGAATACTGGAGAGACAAAATTCGATAGTCCAAAGATGCAGCATAAGTGGAAATACAGCTGGGACGTTGTCGTGGCCCGCATCTCGTGGTCGTGCGGTAGCGTTCTCGCTTCCCACGCCCGGGTTCCCGGGTTCGATTCCCGGCGGGGTCAGGGATTTTCTCTGCCTCGTGATGGCTGGGTGTTGTGTGCTGTCCTTAGGTTAGTTAGGTTTAAGTAGTTCTAAGTTCTAGGGGACTGATGACCATAGATGTTAAGTCCCATAGTGCTCAGAGCCATTTGAACCATTTGAACGTTGTCGTGACGGAAAATCACCCTCCTGGACAGGCTCCCGCAACCTTTTCTGGAGAGTTCGATAGTATGCTTCCGTGACATCTTGCCCTCACGAATCTAATCTGTTAACATCATATCGTGACAGTCTCTAAAAACACTCAGCATCTCCTTGAACAAAATTGGCTGGGTTTCGCCTTTCTCGGCAGTGATTAATATATGAGGGCTATTCCGATGTAAGGTCGGATCGAGCACGAAAGGGAAACCACAGTAAAAATCCGATGAAGCTTTGTACAGATGTGTTGGACAGCATGCCAGTCTATCGCGTCACGTCGTTCTTTTCAGTTCTGGGTGCACCGTCAGCATTTAAAGATGCGTAGAAAATAGTGTCTCCCACCAAATATAAGGGCCTGATGAGAGATTTTGCATTATTTCATGCAGCCCGCATGTCGTAACTGCCATGCTTTTCCTTCTTCATGACAATTCTCGGCTGCACTCAGCAGGGGCAATGAAGATGATTCAGCAGCGTTTTCGACGGGAAGCGTTTGTTTACCCACAAAACGGCCCTTAGTTGGCTCCCTCTGAGATTCCTCTCTGCTCACATGAACGGCTGGCTATGAAGACAACATTTTGGCTCAGACAACAGGCTGCAGATCAGCGTAGAGAATTGGCAGAAACAACAGGAGTCTGCCTTCAATGACGAGGGTATTAGAAAGTTGGTACAACGCTACGACAGATGTTGAAGTCGGAGCAGCAACTATGTAGAGAAGTAGCTGGAAGGTGTAGTTAATTGTTTTCAATAAAACGTTTTTGATTTTCACCATGGTTCCCATTTCACGACCGATCGGACTTTACTTTCCGAATAGCTCTCGTACATCAAAATATCCACGGGTGTGCTGCCGGTCTATAGTGTCCAACGGGCACAATATTTCGGCGATCGTACATGTCGCCATCATCAGGTGAACTGACGGACTGAGCTCCTGTGAACGTGCCGGCACGGAGATCCGTACGCTATGGCTGCTCAGAGGGAACTGGGTTCGGTCGCGGCGGCGGCCGATTTAAATACCCTCCGCCCGCGGCGCGCTCCCTCCGCCGTCCGCACCCCGCGCCACGGTCGCGCGGTGGAACAGATTGCGACGGCGTCCGAGATGACGTCGGTGTGATGGCTCTGTCCGCCGTGGTCGTCACAACTATACGATTGCTCGATTTACTTTTGATTAACCCAATCGCTGGTTCCCAAGCCTTGCTACGATTATAGCCACAGTCACGGTTTATGAGGTCGTCATTGGTGCGAATTTCGATGGCCTCTCTAACAACGCTGTCCCAGTATCTCGACGTCTGTACCAGAATCCTCGTGCGGTCATACTCCATGGCGTGATTTTCCGACAAACAATGTTCAGCGACCGCCGACTTGCCGGATACATCAGTCGAGTGTGCCTCTGGTGTTCACGGCATCGATCCTCGACGGTACGCATCGTCTGACCAATATACGACTTGCCACATTGACACGGAATCTGGTACACGCGGGCCTTCCTGAAACCGAGGTCATCTATGGCGCTCCCCACCAGTGCACGAGTTTTATTTGGAGGACAAAACACAGTTCCGACCCGGTGTTTCTTCAGAATGCGGGCGATTTTCCCCGAGAGTGCGACTGTGTATGGAATAAATGCAGTGCCTACGTCCTCCCTCGTGACTTCATCCATCTCAACAGGTTGTGCTGCAGTGGTTGGGAGGAGAGCACGTTGAATCTGCCACTCTGAGTACCCATTTTTTCGAAATACAGTTCTCAGATGTTCCAATTCCTGGGGTAGACTCTCTGCGTCAGAGATAGTGCGCGCCCTATGTACTAGAGTTTTAAGTACCCCATTCCTCTGTGAAGGGTGGTGGCAGCTGTCTGCGTGCAAATACAATCAGTGTGCGTTGTCTTCCGATACACCCCATTACCTAGGGTGCCGTCAGCCCTTCTCTTGACCAAGACATCAAGGAAAGGTAACTTACCCTCCGTTTCAGTCTCCATAGTGAATTTGATGTTGGGGTGTATGAAGTTTAGATGTGTAAGGAAGTCAAGGAGTTTATCCATACCATGTGGCCAGATGACGAACGTGTCGTCCACGTAACGGAAAAAGCAAGCAGGTTTCCATACGGATGACGACAGGGCTTCCTCCTCGAAGTTCTCCATGTACAAATTCGCTAGAATGCGACAGAGATAGCAACGTGGTAGAGAGACACTTTGAGGTGCGCCATGGAAATGAAGGATAAGCCCCCCTTCAGGACTTGGAAACAATGTCATGCTGAATTGATTGTCCACGGACATTCCCATCTTCAGATATCTTGGATTGTCTTGTTGCACATGGACACAAAAGTTACATGCTGTAGTGGTAAAGCTCATAAGCAGACTCAGATCGTTACCACTGCAACAATTAACTTTATGTCCATATCCAACATTACGTTCCGGGATATCTGAAGATGGCAATATCTGAAACGCATAATATCGGAATAATAAAGTCTGCTTGCTTCCAGTCAACGACCGTTTCCTGAGCGACCTACATAACGAAAGCATGGGAAGGCTCCCTGCGTCTGTTGTAGGTGCCGAAGTGCAGTAGAAAGCACTCGTTGTTTTCGATTCATTGCTACTGTAGGAATCAAACCCACTGAGGAGGTACGTTGAATAAAGTTGTTTTTGATATTGCGTTTTCCCCATCCCATCCTATCGCCCTGGCCTATTTTGATGTAATATGTATTTCTTAAATATTCGATGATTTGCGTGTCCTGTTGCTTTGGCTATCAATCAGATTATGTCCTCGTATATCTTTTTTACAAGAAGTCTCACATGTCTGAATTCTTGCCTGTACTCATCATGTTTTCTTTTGTGACTTGGTGATTCTATTCAACAGAATTTATATTATTGGTGTGTTATTTACAGGCCGTTGATCTTCGTATGTTTGCCTTATGTGCGCCACATAATACTTGATTTTGTTTGAGTGAATAGCAGTTTTTCTTTGAGGATCTGAACACTTTTTACGAGCAGAACGTCTCTGAGTATTGATGAGAGACTTACCATGACATTCAACCTTCTGCACGAATAGCTTAAGACTCATACCAAAGACCAATGAAACCTTTCGTTTGTGAGAGCCCGAGAACCAGAAGGAACGGCGAAGCATTTGCTTCACTCTGAAAGAATGACCACCAGCAGATCGACATCGTTGATACCGAAACTCACGGGGCATTTGAATGAAGACTTAACAGGCATTCCCATTATCAACAAGCTGGTATGTTGTTGGGTTGTAGCCTAATTGACAATTCAAGAATGCAGATAAATCCTGAAAGGAATTCTGCACAGTTTTGAGCGGGTTCTGGTCACAGGAGCAGTATCGTGGACCTCTCCGCAGCTTACGATATTGTGCAGCACACTAACATTTTGCACAAACTGCATCAACTAACGAGAGATTATGAATTTACCAGCTTCATAGGAACTCTTCTTCAGAACCGTAGATTCTACGTCGAAATAGACGGCAAGAAAAGTAGATGGAGAATACAAAAAAGCGTTCAGCGTCAAAGTAGCGTCATAGCACCAACATTGTTTAACATTTATCCTAACGATCAGCCACAACCTCTTAACTCGAAAAGCTTCATCTACGCTGACGATCTGACGCTAATATCGGAAAACAGACCCCGAAACAAAATTGTTCAAATGTGTGTGAATTCCTAAGGAACGAAACTGCTGAGGTCATCGGTCCGTAGACATACACAATACTTAAACTAACTCATTCTAAGAACAACACACACACACCCATGCCCGAGGGAGGGCTCGAACCTCCGGCGGGAGGGGCAGCGCAATCCGTGACGTGGTTCCTCAAACCGCATGGCCAATCCGCGCGGCAACCCAGAAACAGTAGAGACACATCTAACAAATGTACTTCACACTCTCGCGGCACCCTACCAAAATAACTACCTGAAACCGAATCCAGCTTAAACTCATGTATGCGATTTCATCTAGAAAATGAAGATGATAATAGAAAACTAAAAGTTGTATGGGACGGCATGGAGGTGGAGCACTGTCTCAATCCAAAATATCTGGGGTCACCGTGCGCTGACGTTTAGGAAGCATAGCCTAAATAGAAAACAAAAAGTATCCGCCAGCAGTAACATCATCAGAAAGCTCACAAGTGCCGGTTGGGGAGTCCAACCGACTGTACGCAGAACACTGGCACTTGCTTTATATTACTCTGTCGCTTAATAGCTTGCCCTGTTTGGTATAGTTCTGTTCATGCCAGGCGTGTAGATGTTGCCTTCAACGAGAATTGTAGAATAATAGCAGGATGCCTGAGAGCAAAGCCTACCTACAAACTCGCACGCCCTGCTCCCCACGCCCCCTCCCAGGCGAAAACCGGCAGTGCAAGTCCCACAACGGACTAAACAGTGGTATTGATAGAATAGAGGATAACATGGACAAATGAAACTACCTTGGGGACCCATCAACTGTATGCGAATGTGAGCCGAACAAACCACCAAGCACCTGTACAACTGTACTCGCTGCTCAGTTTACTGCACGCTGGAGGACCTATTGTGGGTCGGGGACAATGCCGTCAAGGTCGCTAATTTTTCGCCTGAATCTATTTAGTGTTAATAATCTATTTATAGATAACTATTATTATATGGCTGTATTTGCCTCACATTGTATCTATGTTTCCTGTGTACTGTATGTTGTAATTTCATATATTTAGTGTGCTTTCCTCCTTTTGTCTCTATCTTATGTAACGCTTTTGACACAAATAAATAAAATAAATAACGGTTTGAAAAAAATCCGTCAAGGAAACCACTAGGGATCATGCAGCCCACGGTACGAAGTGTTGCAAAGCGAAACAGAGTCAGAACAGTGCAGGAGTTTCCATGCTACGCGGCAGCCATTACCCAGTGCCTTTTCGACTCGCAAGAGTAGAAATTTTGGGAACTTGCAGGCAGATTGATATGTGTGGCTGCCCAGTGTTTTTTGTTCATTGGGAGAGATTGCAAATTAACCCCGTTAATGATAGAGATAATACGATGGCAAATTTAGCGCCCTGGAGAACACAGTGGAGGAACATAAACAAAACTGCCGATCAGGGGCAGCTGAGAGATCGAACAGTGACAGGAAGACCCAGAGACGCTTGGAAAGAAGTGATTTGCATGCTGTTTCACGTAAGACGTTTTAACTTTGGAAGCCTATTGTCGATTGAGTTTACAGTTTGAGTCGACTCCTGCATTCATTCTGATCGCTATCTTTACTTTGTGACAACCACATCGCCGGCCGGAGTGGCCGTGCGGTTCTAGGCGCTACAGTCTGGAGCCGAGCGGCCGCTACGGTCGCAGGTTCGAATCCTGCCTCGGGCATGGATGTGTGTGACGTCCTTAGGTTAGTTAGGTTTAATTAGTTCTAACTTCTAGGCGATTGATGACCTCAGAAGTTAAGTCGCATAGTGCTCAGAACCACAGCCACATCTCTCATGTCGGATGGTCATTGTTATGGTCTGATGCTTGAATCTTTAAGCATTCTTGTATCTCTTGTCTGACTTCAGCATGCAAGGATTACGTAGAGCTGCCCCTTGAGCTGAACACTGCAGACAACAGACTGCGAGTTAATAACAGCGTTTCGGCCGCCGGGCAGATCTCTGACTAAAGTGAATAAGAAGCAAGGAGTTAGGCTGCAGACAGTGTCACAGCAGAGTCTCTGGAGTGGGCAGATGAAAACTGTGGCGACTGTCCCACATGGCACAAAAGGAGGTCGACTCATCACCTCATCATCGTAGCAGCAACCCATACACCGACTTCTGTGGTGATGAAGAGTCACCATTCTTCCTCATCTCTCCTCGTCCGCCCCCCCCCCCCCCCGTGGTTATAGTTGCTTGTTCATCTGTAAATTATAATCATAATAAACATGATTTTTCCATGTACTCATCATTTTAAAAGGTGACATACTACATTTTGGCGCCCAAAATGGGGCCATTCGCCTGTCAGTCCATCAATCGATTCATTTTGTTACAGCACATGAACTCTTCCTGGATTTGTTCTTAAAAACGTATTTAATGTGCTCTTTTTCTTATCATGTGCAGTACTGAAAATTGGGGTGCGCGTAACATTAGATGACACATTACATTCGAGTACAAACTTAAACCCGTCGTTCAGCGACAACATCATTGAAATTAGGATATTATTCCTTGGATTACAATTCGCCTGTTGTAATTCTCAACTGCGTTACATTATTGTTGGCCTGTTACTGAGTAGTGTGTTTTCATTAGGTAGTCTCGAAATGAGAGGCAAGCAGAGAAGCACATCGTAATGATGCTACTTTCATTCGTAAAGCAATTCTTTATTCTGATAAATATTGTAACAGGAGGGCGGACGAGAGTTCAGTGTAGCTGAGAGTAACGTTCACTCATGGAAGAAACAAAAATTGGCATTATTTGCAACTGCCCCCTGGACAGAAACATACTGGCCCTTGCAAAGGAAGACTTGCTAATGTTGAAGTGAAAGTTTTGGAGTTAGTCCCTGAAAGGAGGGAAAAATGAGAAGACGAATGCGCAAACGGTGACGAGTGACACCATAGGAAACAAAGCAAAAGAGGTTGTTAATATATCGACACAAGATTTAAGGCTGGCTGTGGATGAATTGATTGCTTTAAGAAACGAACGGGCATAGCTTTACGACGCCGTACAACAATATGCTAAAAGCTTCCAGAGGATTTTGAGAAAAAACTTCAAGAATTTCAGTGGTATGTCTCCAAACTTCGGAAAGAGGAGAATTTTTCCATGCACCAAATAGCGACGCTAATGAGACGCCACTTTGGTTTATTATGCCAAGTAATTATGCGCCTGATAAGGAGGGGAGCAAAGAAGTTACCAGCAAAACATCAGGGTGTGAAAAACAGCACACAACTGTAATGCTGGCAATCACAGCAAATGGGCACAAACTTTCCCCATTCTTAACCTGCAAGCGGAAAAGAAGCCCCAAAAACCCTAAAAATGTCGTCATTGTTCGAAATCAACAGAAGGGAGGAACGACTGAAGAAGAGAGGTATGACTGAAACTTTTATGCTTGACTGGCTCCCAAACGTAGTGAAAACTCCGTCCTGGTGTGATTTCCAAACTACCGTCAATGCTTTGTCTTGATGCATTTCGTGGTCACCTCACTGATGTAAAAAATAGAAAATCCACTGTCTGTCCAATGACCTTGATATTATTCCTGGAGGAATGACTTCTGTGTTACAACCCTCTGGACTTCAGCATAAATAAACCTTTCAAAAGTTACGTTGATGAACAGTTCGAAAAATGGTTTTGCGAACAAAACCGTGAAGTGACTCCGACAGTTAACATCAACTCACGTTATTGCACCGTGGGTTTCGGCTGCCTGGAAAAGCATCGAAGCACCAATGATCGTAAAATCATTCGAGAAATGGAGTACTTCAAATACACTGGACGGCAGTGAAGATGTGCTCTAGAACGACACCTAGTATGAAACTTCCTGGCAGATTGAAACTGTGTGCGGGACCAGGACTCGAACTCGGGACCTTTGCCTTTCGCGGGCAAGTGCTCTACCAACTGAGCTACCCAAGCACGACTCACGCCGCGTCCTCACAGCTTTAGTTCCGCCAGTACCTCGTCTCCTATCTTGGGTAGCTCAGTTGGTAGAGCACTTGCCCGCGAAAGGCAAAGGTCCTGAGTTCGAGTCTCGGGCCGGCACACAGTTTTAATCTGCCAGGAAGTTTCATATCAGCGCACACTCCGCTGCAGAGTTAAAATCTCATTCTGGACACCTATTATGATGGTGAAAGAGGAAACTAATCTTTTTATCATGTAGACTCTTACGAGAATACCAGTAATGCTGACAATAGTGATTAGGAGCACCCGTAATTTTTGGTATGTTTGCTTGCATGTCATATCGGAAATCAAGTTAAGCATTCTTTTTTGATAATGAGTGGGTCACTTAAAAATGGGCCACTTAAAAATACTATCGTTTTGATTGTTATTGTATATATCCACCGTTGTGTAAAATAAATGTAGCCTATCAGTCAGGGGCCAACAAAGCGTCTTTTATGATTTTAATTTTTAAAAGTGGAATGCGAATTACATTCGGTGGTGCATTATAACCGCGTAAATATGGTAGCTTGTCTTCGCTGCGCTTAAGTGTAGTTGGTGCATACAGTATGTGTGTACGACGGTAACTATCTGTGAAAAATAGAGAAATGTTTTACGTCATAATTGTAATACGTAAGTATGCGTAATGATGATACTAAAAAGTTGGTATTCTATTCCTATTCGGAAAATGCAATGCACCCGATTCCACAGTCACGTAAAATAACAAGGAAGCACAAATAACATTACATGTGCTCATTTGCTTCCCAATTCACCGTAATGAGTGAGACAGAGGGATCTTTTTACTCAAATATACCACTCTATTGGGGAATCATAAATTTTGAGTAAGCTTCTGTTTCAGTTTCTGTGCGGCTGAGAAATCCTAAACAGAAAGTCTAGTCAGACAATGAGATTGTATATCACTAATACAACAGTTCTACAGAGACCTGCCAGATCCTTTAACTGAGAAAAAGAAAACGAATACTTAATAATGGCATATATGTGAACCATCACCATTTGGAAGAAACATTTTAGGAAATGGGACTCCAAATCAAGAACAATGGGATTTTAAAATAATGTACGAGAATGCGTTTTTAATGTTATATATTTCCTTTCTTTCAGGAAAATGCTCTTCTTATATGCCTATATCTGCCAGATGATGACAACGAAAAGTCGTTAATAACTACAGGAAAATAAAATTTGATGGAGGAGCAGCGAAAAAATAACTTGAAACCTTGTTTAATTACCAGCTCAGTTTCAAGTTTAAATTGCTTGGCGGTTAAGGTTAATTAGTTGGAAGTGAACGCCGTCCTCAGGCAAAACTGCAAGGGAGATATGTGTGGTGGGTTGCCTAACACACAGGTTTCGTAAGCTGCGGTACTCAGTAAAGACAGATCAGAGCCGTAGTCTTGCATGCAGCAGTAGGATGGACAACCGGAAAACATTATAGGACAAAGTGGCCGTAATATCAGACTGTAAAACTAATAGAATGTTATAATTAGCCCTTGTTTCATTTTACTGATACGTACATAGTTGTCGGTAGCAATGCAATTTTCTACTTTGTGTAGAACAGCATTTTTGTTGGTATGTACTGTAAAACTGTAAAGCGAGAACTTATAGCACTTTCTTATCTGTTAGGATATAGATATTCACGAGACAATGTGCGAGAAAATCCTGTGACCGCTTTTATTTACTGAATAACCAGTTGGGTAGCGCTGTCTTTGGCACATATTTCACGAATTAAACGTGGACAAATTCGTTTTCAGTAACGAGAAGGAAGATAAAGGTTAAACATTCTGTCGGCAACGAGGTCGTTGAGGACAGAGCAACAGGTCGGTTTGGGAAAGGAAACTGCTCATGTCCTCTACCAAAGGAAACCTCCTGGCTTTTCTCTAAAGTAGTTTAGGGACGCCACGGAAAAATTGAATCATGAAGGCCACCAGACGATATGAATGGTGATCCTCCCGTATGTAAGACTAGTCTGTTTACCACAGCGTGACCTCACTCGGTCGTATGCTCGTCTGATCTGCAATGCGACGCTGACCTATTCCACCAGCAGTTCACGCGGTCCTGGTTTTGGTTTCCCTGTGGCGGCTGCGTTGAACGGGGAGGCAGAGAGAATGAGAAATGGAGGAAGCGAAATCAGTTTAAAAGGACGTACCTCCAGGCAATCTGCAAGCGACACTTCAAAGGCGACTCTACTAATTTCCTGCGGAATTGCTTTCTAATACGAACCTCTGTCTCCTCCGGCTGGTCAAAGGACGGCTCCAGGAGGAGTCCCTATATTAATTCAAACGGAAGAGGTATCGAAGCACCTGACAAGACATGTGTAAAGTGTGGATACAGAAGTGTTATCCATTATGATTCTCATTTGTACAGTGACGATCTTTTTCATGGATAATTTTTAAGTTCGGTAAGTTTTTTTCGTTCGTTATGTGTTGTAAGGAATTCAAAATAAGTCTGATAATGCTTTCAGCTGTAACTTTCAGAATTTCAGCTGTTTGAATATAGACTTACTTTCTTTTTGTGCAGACATCTTTTGTTGTTGTTGTTGTTCCGTAAATCCATCTCTTTACCTCCAGTGCCGATATTTATTTACCTATATCTATCTACAGGAAAATACCTAATACATAATCCAATCCATGATCTAGCTTGCGTATTTCCACTCAGAAATGTCTTAAGGAATGTTTTCAGGGTAGCTCACACTTAGAAAGAAATCATTAATTTCACAAAAGCGAGTAGTTTGAATAATAGGTGGTATTCAGCCACTGCGTCACGTAGGTGCCTTTTTAAGGAGACATGCACTTTAATTGCGCCGTCTCAACACATACATTTCCTAATGAAGTTCGTTGTAAATAATCCATCACAGTTTGAGAAGAACAATGATGTCCATACCTATAACACTAGAGGGAAAAATGACTTTTACTAACCATCACTAAAGCTGTCAGTGGCTCAGAAGGAGTCCAATATAAAGCAACAAATATTTTTGATCATTTGCCCAATACCATAAGTGTCTGACAGGTAGAAAAGCAAGTTTTAAATCTGACTTAAAATAGTTTCTCCTGTGGAACTCTTTCTGTTCCGTTAACGAATTTCTATTGAAAAACTGTTTTATATATATATACGAGGCGCTTTCAGTAAGTAAAGCACACATTTTCTTTTCGCGGCCAACTTCGGTTGAAAAAATGGGTAATTTGTTGTGAGACCTCGTGGAATATTCCGCTTTAACACCTGTAGTTTCATGAAGATCCGCTAGGTCGCGGCGCTATACGTAGCCTGCAAAATGGTGTCTGTAACAGCAGCACATTCCAAGCCTAGAGGTGCCATTGAGTTTCATTTGGCGGAAAACAAGAGAGCATCGGAAGTATTCAAAGGCGCTTGCAGAATGTCTACGGAGATCTGGCAGTAAACAAAAGCACGGCGAATCGTTGGGCAAGGCGCATGTCATCATCGCAACAAGGTGGGGCAAACCTGTCCGAACTCCTATGTGCCGGCAGCCCGCATAGAGACGTTACTTCTGCAATGTTGCAACGTGTTGACACTCATTCAAAGTGATCGAAGGATCACAATCAAACTTTTCGCTGCTCAGCTGGACGTCCCTGTTGGTATACTCTGTTCATCAAAAAGAATGTATCTCATGTAAACATGACGATATGTATTCTTCCGCGTTTGCTTGAATCTCACTGGATTTCGTTTCACGTGGAGCGGAAGCGAAGCTATGATCACTACAAAAATGGTTCAAATGGCTCTGAGCACTATGGGACTTAACATCTATGGTAATCAGTCCCCTAGAACTTAGAACTACTCAAACCTAACTAACCTATGGACAGTACACACATCCATGCCCGTGGCAGGATTCGAACCTGCGACCGTAGCAGTCGCGCGGCTCCGGACTGAGCGCCTAGAACCGCTAGACCACCGTGGCCGGCTATGATCACTACAGTCAAGTACGATCATAAGGATATGTTACATGCTGTGCCGGCCGCGGTGGTCTAGCGGTTCTAGGCGCGCAGTCCGGAACCGCGCGACTGCTACGGTCGCAGGTTCGAATCCTGCCTCGGGCATGGATGTGTGTACTGTCCTTAGGTTAGTTAGTTTTAAGTAGTTCTAAGTTCTAGGGGACTGATGACCACAGATGTTAAGTCCCATAGTGCTCAGAGCCATTTTTTTGAACATACTGTGTTTCACGCTCATAGACGTAGTGATAACGCGGGACAACAGCTTTATCGGAGCATTAAACTTTGACAGCACTGTCCAGCCAGCGGTCCAACTAGCCTGCATGGTTGCAGTTCAGACGCAAAAACCGATGAGCAAAGAAACAATATAGCTTCAAATATCATTTAATTTTTAAAAAGAATGAAATAATATTCAGCGAAACTCCAGCACTACCGCGCTCTTCTTAGGTGACCAGACGGAAAGCATAAAATGATCTCGTTCTCACCTTATGTCACTATGTGATCAAAAGAATCCGGACACCCCCAAAAACATACGTTTTTCCTATTAGGTGCATTGTGTTGCTACCTAGTGCTAGGTACTCCATATCAGTGACCTCACTAGTCATTATACGTCGTGAGAGAGCAGAACGGGACGCTCCGCGGAACTCGCGGACTTCGAACCTGGTCAGGTGGATGGGTGTCACTTGTGTCATACGGCTGTACGCGAGATTTCCACACTCCTAAACATCCCTAGGTCCACTATATCTGATGTGACAGTGAAGTGGAGACGTGAAGGGACACGTACAGCACAAAAGTGTGCAGGCCGACCTCGTCTGTTGACTGACAGAGACCGCCGACAGTGGAAGAGGGTCGTAATGTTTAATGGACAGGTAACGTGTAATATCCAGACCATCACACAGGAATTGCAAAGTGCATCATGATCCACTGCAAGTACTGTGACAGTTAGGCGGGAGGTGAAAAAACTTGGATTTCATGGACGAGTTTCATCACCGCCAGTGAGAGTACTTAATAAGCTTATTAACTGTTTTGTATCCACAAATGTATTGAGGACAATAACGTTGAATACAAAAGTATGAGACAATGGCAAAAAATTGGGCAGGAGCGAGTAGGACTCGCGCACTGGTGTTTCAGTACAACCCTAATTATGTCTATAGATATTTCATCCATTCCGCCAATCGAGAATCTTGACCACTTTTGCCTGATACTGGCAAGATATCGGTCCCAGAGACGTGCATAAGGTTCCGAAAGAGATAAGCACGAAAGAAACTGCACGACCTTCCAGCTGACAGGGAAAACGTAGAATGTGGTTCTCCGAGAGAAACTGTCGTTTGTTTCTCCTTAATTTTCAAGGTAAATAGAATTCAATAATTTCGTTTGTCTGCAGATATGAAACTACAGATATCAGATGAGGAAATTCATTAGGCTTCGTCTGATTGCAATTAAAATTTATTAATCTGAAAATGATTTTGAATTCAGGGAAAGGAGTGAGCTATGGGACAGTTCGCAATTCTTGGACAGCTAGATTAATTAAAGTAGGTGTTCAGTCCTGTTGGGAAGTATCAGTTCTCACAGCGCCTGAGGCGTAGAGCAGTGACAGTTAGGCCGTTACGGAACTGAACAACAGTCCTTGATTATAAAAGCACTAAATTGCAAGTTTTTTGGGTGTATGTGCTTGTAGGGATTTAATATCTGAAGCTGAATGGTTGTTGCAAGAATATTCATACTATTATATTCTTTATAAAGTACTCATTCATTTACTATAAGGAACTATCCTTCAAAGCGAACAGCGTAACTGTTAGGTTAGGTTTTATAGCTGAAGAACACATATTCCTAATATATGATACCATGGGTACTAACACGCGATAGTATCACATGTTAGGATAACTTCAGCTTGCCACTCAAGGAACTGGATTCCGACTCATACTTTACTAAGAGATTTGACCATTTTTTGAACTTTGTGAAGCTACCTGGTGATGGTAATTATTGATGGCCATCATATCACATTTGTGTGATAGACAAAACAAGAGAAAAGCGTGTCCACATCTTGTTTATTACCCTTTTCCACGCATATAATGCCGACTCTTGAATGGAATTCACGGAACCGTTTAAAACGGATTTTCCCAAGAAACAGAAACTTGGAGAGCAAATAAAGTGGATTACGAGGCTATTTGGAGCGGCCTACTTGACAGTACTAACAATGGAATATACTATAAATAGCCTCTAGATATCGGGGTTCTTCCTGTAACAGGCATATACTCAGTGACGATGACCTGGCAAGAAACCAGGAACTGGACAACAAGACTTAAACAATGGAGTAAATGTGAGTCCAAACGATATCCTGCCAGCGTCAAAATCGGCAAGCCACATCAAAAGCCACTACTTCCCGTTCTAAATCTATTAATATTAAAAGACAGTCCTAGGTTGCATAACACTTTATTGGTGCAAAAATCTGTTAAATAGTCAACGTCGCCACCTAAGTGTGAAACAATTCCGAAGAAGAGAGAACCGAAAGTTTTGTTCTGGAGGAAGAAAAAGACGGGAGACATAATACTCCAGCCATTCGGAGGCTATACATATTCAATTGAGGTCAATTATTCAGATGTGCAACCTGAACAGGAAGAAAGTGAATCTATAGGGAAGAGTCCTACAATACCAACCGTCTTATACTATCGGCTCTTGCTAGTTTTAGTTTTTTAGTTCTAGGTGGCAGCACATACAAGGGGTAAGCTGGAACATGCCATGATGCCACTCATTATACGTCAGGAATTTTGTCCTGCGTTCAGTAGTTTGTAAGTTGGTAACGTTTAATGTTGTTTGTGTGAGAGGAGCGTACAAGACGTTAGTTTCAAGACTGTGGTACATGTTTATGAGGTGGGTAATTGAGTCTGTTTTTACATTTATTTTAAGTGCATATGCCGGCAAAGCCAGCCGCATTACCAGGTTACAAGGTGTCTAAGGCTGAAACAACTTCAGCTGTATAGGTTTTTCGTGCAATTTCGGAAGACTGAGCTAGAGACGTTTTAGACTTTATCCATGTTTCATTCCTTTGACTTTCTGTTTGCTGTTGTTTCTTGGCGCTCATGTTAGAATGACAGCCTTAGCTGCTATTATGTTACGATTTATTTTGTCAAAGTGTTACTAGTTTCTGTGGCACTATCTAGTTTTCTTAGCAGGTTCCATGCTTTCTTGCTCGAGTGCTGGAAAGACATGTTTTTGGTTAAATCCCTCCATTTCTTTTGCCTAGCCGAGTCAAGAGCCATTGCCCCTTGGAATTCGTTTCCTGGCAATGGAATGAATTTGTCTAACAAAGATTATAAAGTGCAGACATCCAATTTTATAGTAGGCAAACTCTCTGAATACACTCAACGTCTACTGCCGCAGAACAAATTTAAAGCAGACAGAATCCAAAAAAGTTCGTTAACAATTTAATAACTATCCCGAAGGGCACTTGAATAAAACTTGATGAAGAGATAATTGAATTTACTCTAATTTTGAATTTAAACATGTAAGAATAACAGGAGGAGTTATCATGCCAACATGTGGCATAATTATTTCAGTAAAGAGAACCAGCTGATCTTCTATAATATTATACCACAATTCTGATCTACGGACGGGACCCCAAGTAATGTTAGGCCAAAAACATGATGGGCAATAAGGACACTTGCTTACAAACCCATCCGATTAAGATATTGCGTCCACATCTAGACGTCCCTTAAATCAAGAAAACTTGGCCAGTGACAGATAATAAAACTTTAAGAAAATTTAAGAAATTAGAAACGAGAAATCATGGCTCTTCAAAAATTTAACCCTGGCCAGCACCAGATAATAAAATTTAATTAACAACCTGCGAAAGGCTGTCGATGGCCTTACTAAACGCTGAACTCACAGAGCAAAACTCTTAAACTCACATTAGTTAAAACACGAAATAGGATCATATCTCTTTTAAAAAAGGAAAATAAAACAAAACTATTGAAATTATTGCGGCAGAAACCCGTAACAGGATTACGCAACTTAGTTCTCTGCAGCATGAGGTGACACAGGAGGCAGCAGGCTTCGTGGAGAGGATCTCGGCAGCCGATGTACGCAGATGGGCGTTCCACAAGACAACTATGTTGCCAACAGGTTCAGTGTCCTCTGTGTGTGACACAATAACCAGAAGCGTGTAAGTTGCGGCACCACTAGCACCTTTCACAGTCTCAGGCTGAACACCTGGCAAATATTCCCTCACCAAGCACAATCGACAGTTCTCTGCACAAGGAGTCACCAATTATTTATACAATTTTAAATAATTTTGTCCTGTCAGATTAACTTCTGAACATAAGAGCCAAAAGTACGATTACTGGAACCACATCTCAGGCATTGCAGCCTCTTGATTCTGTACAGCACCAGGAGGCAAGATAACGCGACAGGAAAGAGCACAATAATCGTATAATCCAAAGGCGAAGTAGCTAATGAATCAGAGTCTCCAAAACACCTGACTCTCTGTATAAATGAGAGGAAAATGACGTGAACATACAAATAAAATAAATTTTGGCACTCGAGGAATACACAGGGCCGAGATCACTCAAAGTAATACACACACGGGAATAACTGCGGAGAACCGCTCTACAAACATGCTCTACTAACGGTCAACCTAACCAAACTCGGGCCCTACACAGTGCATCACTCTCAGCCTAGTCGGACTTGATGCCACAAATGACAGCAGCCGCCCGGTCGCTCACGGTGACATGGCTGTGCCCCTAGGTTGGAAAGCGCTCTCTGTGGTGAGGAATCCCTAGTTTTCTGGTGCGCAGGGTGGAAGATTTGAAAGAAGGAGGCCGCCACAGCTCAATTAGTATAAAGCACCCTCTGTCACCAAACAAATTACAAAGCTCCCTTTGTCATAAAAATTGGTAAGAAGCAGTCTCTGGCATGCAGCATTGGTATGAAGCACTTCCTACAATTTATCTTCGCTTGAAAGCACCCTCTTCCATGCACGTTTCGTACAATTTACCCTCTGTTACGTATTGTGGGTAGGACTCTGGCAGGATGCACCTTCTGACACACAACATCCCTTGCCACTTAGCATCACTATGTGGCATACTCTGTCATGTAACACTGGTACGTAGCCCGTCTGCAATCCAATATCGTTAGGAAGCACTGTCTACCACTCAAAACCGCAACAGAGCACCGTCTACTAGGCTTGTTCAGAACTGTAACACTGGCACGAAGAAATTGTTTTGAAGCACCTGCTGCTAGCATCACCGATACAAAGCACCATCTGCCATGAATTTTCAGTACAGAGCACCCAATGTCACGTAACATTGGTATGAAGCACTGTCCTCCATGCATCATTGGCACGAAGCACTCTTTGGCGCGTAACATTGCTAGAAATTATCATCTGTCACGTAATAGTGCCATGAAGCGTCATTTGCCACACTACATTGGTACGAAGCTCTCACTGATACTCGCTATGTAGCACCCTCTGCCATGCAACCCTCGAACGAAACAAACACCAACATGCAACACTGATACTCTACCACGTAAAATTTTTATGAAGGGCCTTCTGCCAAGAAACGAAAAAAGTTATTACGAGGCTTATACTGCTATGCATAATCAGTATTGAGTGCCCTTCGCTAAGCAACATGGTATGAACCAACCTCTGCTGCGCAACATTAGTGCAAAACATGATCACTAAGCAACTTTGGTACAAATCACTGTCAGCCGCGCAACATTAGTACGGAGCACACTCAGCCTTGTAACTTAGTGTGAAGCACTCTCTGTCACGCAACATCAGTAAAAAGCAAAGTGATGGAAAGATTGGTAACTTGCTTTAAATGAACATAAATGCAAACCTGTGCAGTCCACAAAACGAAAAAAACATAGTATCCTGTGACTATCATATCCATGAGTCATTGTTAGAATCGGCCAACTCATACAAATACATGGATATAACACTTTATAGAGACATGAAATGGCTGGCCGGAGTGGCCGAGCAGTTCTAGGCGCTACAGTCTGGAGCCGCGCGACCGCTACGGTCGCAGGTTCGAATCCTGCCTCGGCATGGATGTGTGTGATGTCCTTAGGTTAGTTAGGTTTAAGTAGTTCTAAGTTCTAGGGGACTGATGACCTTAGCAGTTAAGTCCCATAGTGCTCAGAGCCATTTTGACATGAAACGGAATGACCATATAGGCTCAGTCGTGGCTAAAGCAGGTGGTAGACTTTGGTTTATTGTTATAATTCTGGGGAAGTGCAATCAGTCTACAAAGGAATTGCTTACAAGTCACTCGTGCGACCCATTCTAGCACATCGTTCAAGCGTGTGGCACCCCTACCAAATTGGAACTAATAGGGAATAATTGAACGTGTACAGAGAACGGCAGCACGAAAGATCACAGGTTTGTTGATCCATGGAAAAGTGTCACAGAGAAACTGAAGGACCTGAACTGGAAGACCCCTGAAAATGTAAACTACCCCTAGAAAATCTATTAACAAAGTTTCAAGAACCAGTTTTAAATGATGAATACAGTAAAATTCTACAGTCCCCTACGTATTGCTCACACAGATATCATGAGAAGAAGATTAGAATATTTGCTGCACGCGCAGAGGCATTCAAACAGTCATTCTTCCCGCGATCCATACGTAACTGGAACGGGAAGAGATCTTAATAACTGGTACAATGGGACGTGCCCTCTGCCACCCACCTCGCGGCGGTTTGCAGAGTATAAATGTAGATGTAGGTGTAGAAGCACTTTCTGCCACGCATCATCACAGTGAGGTGACAAAGGTCATGGGACAGCGATATGCACATGTGCATATGGAGGTAGTAACGCGTACACAAGGTATAGAAGGGCAGTGCATTGGCGGTGCTATCATTTGTAGTCAGGTGGTTCATGTGAAACGGTTCCCGACGTGGTTATGACCGCACGAGGGGAATTAATAGTCTTTGAACGCGGAATGGTAGTTGAAACCAGACGCTTGGGACATTCCATTTCGGATATCCAGAATGAGATTTTCACTCTGCAGCGGAGTGTACGCAGATATGAAACTTCCTGGAAGATTAAAACTGTGTGCCGGACCGAGACTCGAACTCGGGACACAGTTTTAATCTGCCAGGAAGTTTCATTTCCGATATGTTTAGGAAATCCAATACTCCGAGATCCACGCCGTCAAGAGTGTTCAAAAATGGCTCTGAGCACTATGGGACTTAACACCTGTGGTCATCAGTCCCGTAGAACTTAAAACTACTTAAACCTAACTAACCTAAGGACATCACACACATCCATGCCCGAGGCAGAATTCGAACCTGCGACCGCAGCAGTCGCGCGGTTCCGGACTGAGCGCCTAGAACCGCGAGACCACCGCGGCCGGCGTCGTCAAGAGTGTGCCGAGAATGTTAAATTTCAGGCATTAACTCTCACCACGGACAACGCAGTGGCCGATGACCTTCGTTTAATGACCTAGAGCTGGGTTTATGTGTAGAACTGTCAGTGCTAACAGACAAGCAAAACTACATGAAATAACCGCAGAAATCAATATGGGACGTACGACGAACGTATGCGTTAGGGACAATGCTGCGAAATCTGGTGTTAACGGGCTATGGCAGCAGACGACCGACGCTAGTGCCTGTGCTAACAGCACGACATTGCCTCCAGCGGCTCGCCTGGGAGCCTGACTGTATTTGTTGGAGCCTAGACGACTGGGAAATCGTGGCCTGCTCAGATGAGCTCCGGTTTCAGTTGGTAAGAGCTGATGGTAGGGTTAAAGTGTGACTCAGACCCCAAGAAGCATGAACCAAAGTTGTCAACAAGGCGATACGCAAGCCGGTGGTGGCTCCATAATAGTGTGGGCTGTATTTGCATGGGATGGACTGGGTCCTCTGGTCCAATGGAATCTGTCATGGACTAGAAATGGTTATGTTCGGCTACTTGAAGGCCATTTGTACCCATTCATAAACTTCATGTTCCCAAACTGCGATGGAATTGTCACCGAACCATAATTGATCACGACTGGTTTGAAGAACATTCTGCAGAATATGGGTGAATAGCTTAGCCACATAGGTCGTCCGAAATGAGTCTCTTCGAATATTGCTGGCATATAATCAAGACGTCAGTTGGTGCACAAAATCCTGCAAGTTTTTGCAAGTATGGTCGGCTATAGAGGCAAGAAGGCTCAGTATTTCTACAGGTACTTCCAACGACTTATTGAGTCCATGCTACGTCGAGACGCTGCACTATCCCAGACAAAAGGAGGCCCTAACTATACTAGCAGGTATCCCATGACATTTGTCACCTTCCAGTGTAGTACGAAGCTCTCTTGTCTACGTCTATTTTCTATAGAGCAAAAAAATGGTTCAAATGGCTCGGGGCACGATGGGACTTAACATCTGAGGTCATCAGTCCCCTAGACTTTGAACTACTTAAACCTAACTAACCTAAGGACATAACACACATCCATGCCCGAGGCATGGAGAACCCTTGCCACGCAACACCCTCTGCTATACAGCATCCATAGGTTGCAATCTGTGCCACGCAAAAGTGTGAAGCGCCCTCTAGCAAGCAACATAGATACGAAGCATCCTGTGGCAGTCACAGTCAACTCGGTGCCCCCTCCGCTATGCAACATCGCATGAAGCATTTTCTGCTGCACAACATCTTTGCGGAGCAACTTCTACCACGCACAATTAGTATGAAGCATTCTTGGCCACGTAACATTGGTACGGAGCACCCTCTGCCACGCAACATTGGTATGGTTATCAAGGTGAGCCAGCCCTTGCAGATTGCTGGCGAAACGGCGTGATGTCGTTAGGAATACGGCAAGCGAGAAAGGAACCCTATACGTGCATTGTTATTGCAAGCTGGTTCTCAGATGCCTCCGTTGAAATGAATAGAATACAGTTACTTGCTAGCTATTCTTGTCGTTGGGTGTTATGTAGTATTGTGAGCAAAAACAGATATCACTGTGCTACCTGTGAATTGCAAAAATGCTTTATATAAAACTGCGGATGTCGTTTAACATGGAATTCCGAAAAAGGGTGTCGCTGTAAAACAGCTAATCCTGTTAATGTGAATAAGTTTTGTTCAGATCATTTCCTCCTTGAAGTTTATGAGAATAATGGGACTTAAAAAATTAGCTTCTGGTGTCACCTACAAAAAATTTAAGGATGACTTTTTGCCGTCATAAAAAATTCCATGTAGATTTTCTGACACTATAATGCAGCTATGCTACCTAAAAATTTCGCCAACTTTGTTAACTGAAAATATGATACGTCTTTATCCGTAAACCGCAAGATGCTGTTTGTAAATAGGAAATGGAGTATGTTTTTTAACCTATATCAATTATTTCTGTAATATGGTTTCATTTTACTGGGGTGACGCCGTTAGGGAAAATTGGGGAAATCCATTATCGTTTGGCAGAGAGTAAACTTGTGAAGCGAGGGTGACGATAGTGCGAACGCTCGGGAGAAGTACTTGGTGGTGAGACGAGTCCGTGCGCAAACGGGAGTAGCGTGTGTAGTGGTAAGGAGAGGTTATATGATGGGGAGTTGTTAACTACGTGGTACGAAGAGCAGGACGAGTGTGGGCAGATGCACGAGCTCCACGGATCAGGATCCTGCCCCATAATTGGTCATTGCTAATCAAGGTAGCGTCTTTGATTCATAATTAAAACGTCTTCGGTCCCGGGTTCGATCCCCGCCACTGCCTAAATTTTGATAAATAATCAGCATTGGCGGCCGAAGACTTCCGGCATAAGAAGTCAGCCTCATTCGGCCAACGGCCTTGTCAAAGAGCGGATAGAGGTTCAGGGCACTCTCTTGTCCTAGGGGTGGGAAATTGCTCCTAAAGGCGGAAGAATCAGCAATGATCAACGACATGAGGATGCAGAAGGCAATGGAAACCACTGCATTAAAGACACGTAACGTGTATCCACAGGACATGTGGCCTGTAATTGAAGAAGTGTCATGATGATCTCTCCATCGGCAAAAGATTCCGGAATAGTCCCCCATTCGGATCTCCGGGAGGGGACTGCCAAGGGGGAGGCTACCATGAGAAACAGATTGAACAATCAACGAAAGGATAACGTTCTACGAGTCGGGGCGTGGAATGTCAGAAGCTTGAACGTGGTAGGGAAACTAGAAAATCTGAAAAGGGAAATGCAAAGGCTCAATCTAGATATAGTAGGGGTCAGTGAAGTGAAGTGGAAGGAAGACAAGGATTTCTGGTCAGATGAGTATCGGGTAATATCAACAGCAGCAGAAAATGGTATAACAGGTGTAGGATTCGTTATGAATAGGAAGGTAGGGCAGAAGGTGTGTTATTGTAAACAGTTCAGTGACCGGGTTGTTCTAATCAGAATCGACAGCAGACCAACACCGACAACGATAGTTCAGGTATACATGCAGACGTCGCAAGCTGAAGATGAACAGATAGAAAAAGTGTATGAGAATATTGAAAGGGTAATGCAGTGTGTAAAGGGGGACGAAAATCTAATAGTCATGGGCGACTGGAATGCAGTTGTAGGGGAAAGAGTAGAAGAAAAGGTTACAGGAGAATATGGGCTTGGGACAAGGAATGAAAGAGGAGAAAGACTAACTGAGTTCTGTAACAAGTTTCAGCTAGTAATAGCGAATACCCTTTCAAGAATCACAAGAGGAGGAGGTATACTTGGAAAAGGCCGGGAGATACGGGAAGATTTCAATTAGATTACATCATGGTCGGACAGAGATTCCGAAATCAGATATTGGATTGTAAGGCGTACCCAGGAGCAGATATAGTCAGATCACAATATAGTAGTGATGAAGAGTAGGCTGAAGTTCAAGACATTAGTCAGGAAGAATCAATACGTAAAGAAGTGGGGTACGGAAGTACTAAGGAATGACGAGATACGTTTGAAGTTCTCTAACGCTATAGATACAACAATAAGGAATAGCGCCGTAGGCAGTACAGTTGAAGAGGAATGGACATCTCTAAAAAGGGCCATCACAGAAGTTGGGAAGGAAAACATAGGTACAAGGAAGGTGGCTGCGAAGAAACTGTGGGTAACAGAAGAAATACTTCAGTTGATTGATGAAAGGAGGAAGTACAAACATGTTCCGGGAAAATCAGGAATACCGAGATACAAGTCGCTGAGGAATGAAATAAATAGGAAGCGCTGGGAAGCTAAGACGAAATGGCCGCAGGAAAAATGTGAAGACATCGAAAAAGATATGATTGTCGGAAGGACAGACTCAGCATACAGGAAAGTCAAAACAACCTTTGGTGACATTAAAAGCAACGGTGGTAACATGAAGAGTGCAACGGGAATTCCACTGTTAAATGCTGAGGAGAGAGCAGATAGGTGGAAAGAATACATTGAAAGTCTCTATGAGGGTGAAGATTTGTCTGATGTGATAGAAGTGTTGTGTCTAGACAAGACAGCCTAGACACAATGAGAGGAAGCCGAAAGGCACGCGCTATGCTAAAGCAGGATGGCGTGAGGTCTGAAACAGGATACGTAATGAATGCTATAAAGAAAAGTACGTAGCTCCTGGAATACTTAACTTTAATCCATCCTTTTGGTACATCTGGAGATTGTGGCGATACAAGTGAGACTCTTTAGATACATGCAATGTTACTAATGGCGCCTTGCTAGGTCGTAGCCATGGACTTAGCTGAAGACTATTCTAACTATCTGCTCTGCAAATGAGCGAGGCTTCGACAGTGTGCACCGCTAGCTACGTCGTCTGTACAACTGGGGCGAGTGCTAGTCCGTATCTCGAGACCTGCCTTGTGGTGGCGGTCTGCGATCACACAGTGGCGACACGCGGGTCCGACATGTACTAATGGACCGCGGCCGATTTAAAGCTACCACCTAGCAAGTGTGGTGTCTGGCGGTGACACCACATTCCTCCCCCGCAAATCGGCGAACGGTCGTGTTATAAGGCTTCCTCCCGCCGTGGGGAGGACCCCATGTTGACGTATGCGATGAGGTGGGGAGCCTAACAACAGGCGAGGCTGTGCCACCCGCACCCGGCCATTCGGTCCGAGGGGATCTAGGAAACGCCTGAAAACCTAGTCCAGGGTGCACGTCAACATGCGGTGCATGCGCCCGTAAAGAGACAGGAGGGGCCGAAGGGTCGACCTCCATGGCGTCGGGGAATCCGACGCGCGATGACGTCATGTGGTCCGGAGCGGGCAAGAGGTGCATGGCGGAGGATAGCTGGTCACGGGAAGCGATCGGCGGCGCGTGACCCAGGGAGGCGCTTGGCGGCTGCAGCGAAGCGTCCACTGCGGGCGGCGCCGGCTGGAGGACAGGCGGCGGCGGCGGCGGCGCGTCGCCATGGGGCAAAATGGAAGGCATCGTCGGTAACACCTGGGGATGAGGCGAGCCAGTAGATGGGTCCCCAGGGCGCTGACCGGACGGCACCGTCGCTGAAAGCAGACGGGGAGCGGCAGAACCCGTGCGACGACAGAGGCGCAGCTGATTGAGATGCCGACGCACCTCATCAGAGGCCCCCAAAACCAAATACATCGCGCGGCCGAGGCAGCGAAGAATGAGCCCTGCGAGCCAACGCCGTGAACCGCGAAAGTTGCGATAGAATACAACGTCGCCTGGAGCAGAAGCAGAAGTCTGCCGGGTGCAGCAAAGACATCAAGGTTCGATGAGGACGACTGTGGAGCAACTCAGCCGGCGAGCGACCATCTCGGGGCTGAGAGCGATACGATGACAAAAAGAGCAACAACGCGTCCTCCCGAGAATGCAACTCTTTCAACTTCAACATCTGTGACTTGAAAGTCCGGACCAATCGTTCAGCGGCACCGTTTGACTGAGGCGAAAACGGCGCGGATGTCAGATGTTGAATACCATTGGCCTGGCAGAATGACTGAAATTCTGCGGACATGAATTGTGAGCCATTGTCGGAAACAATAGTCTGCGGAAGACCTTCAATGCAAAAGATAGCAGACAACGCTTGGATGGTGGCAGTTGACGTCGTGGAAGACATCCGGACAACAAAAGGAAAATTACTGAAGGCATCTACCGGAACAAACCATCGAGCATTCCAGAATGGACCAGCAAAATCGATGTGCTTCATAGTTCGTAGCGCAACCAAGGCCCGGTGCAAAAATGTCTGCAAATTCTTCACATAGACGAGAAACACTGTCTGAAGGCACAGTCTGATTCACTGATAGGACCTGATTTACAATAGACATGTTAAACAACTGAAATAAATCTAAACCAAACAAGTTCACTGCAGAAGAAGAACGAAGAACGTAAAATGACACAAGTTTTGTGTGTCCCTTGTATGTTGCAAGAAGAGTGCACTGTCCTAACACAGGGATATGCTGTCCTGAATAACTATGTAACTTAACATTCGCGGCACACAACGGAGGTTTGCCCAGGTGTTTGTACGTGTCGTGATTGATCAATGAAACTGTAGCTCCGGTATCGAGCCGTAATGGGATCACTTTGCCTTCAAAGTCCAAGTCTACAAAAAGTTTATTGTCCTGCTGACGACAAGAGCTACTGTCTCGTGCAATTTGAACTGATACAGGTACAGCATCACTTGCTAATTGACGTGATTTCCGGCGACGTCGACGCACACTGTTTGTGGGACGAACACACTCACTGTTAGAGACAGTGGCACTGGACAAAGTGGAATTAACGACATGAATGTCCATGGGCGAAGGTTCATGAGCCTGAGTGTCCTTGGTTCGATTCCGGCGCGAAGCAAAGGGCCTGGAATGGTTGTGATTGTCTGATCTGAGCTTTTTCTGGCAAACACTTTGAACATGTCCTTTCTTATTACAGAAAAAGCAAATAGCTTGGCGTGACGGGAAATTTTCACGCGAATGTCTAGTAGCACACCGCGGGCATGATTTCACTGCATTTGTATGCTGGCGCGGCACACCTGGTTTAGAGCGTGGCGGCAGCTGCGTGGACGTGCGCGAGGGCAGTTTACCGGCCCGTGCAGCACGCCCGGCGGGCCGGTTAATGTTACACACGGCTGGCGAAGTTGCAAATGATTCCTGAGCAAAGTCAAGCGTGTCTTGTCGATCCAATATGTCTATCACTTGTTGAAGGGAGGGACTGACGAGTTTCAAAATCTGTTCCTGTATGCGAACATCAGAAACGTTCTGTGCTATTGCATCACGTACCATAGTATCTGAATAAGGGAGTCCACATTCACACTCAAAAGCACAATCCCGAGTAAGGCCTTGCAATGTTGCAACCCACTACCTATTAGTTTGACCGGCCGTACGTTTTGTACGAAAGAACGTATACCCTTTTGCAACGACATTGACTGTTTCTTTGAAATAGGCGTCCAATGCCGACAAAATTTCTTCGTAGGACAGAGTTGCCACGTCGCGTCGGGGAAATAATTTCACTATCACACGGTACGTTTGCACCCCCACACACGCCAATAAATGAGGCTGCCGCTCGTTACCTTGAATTCTGTAGGCGGCGAGATGAAATCCAAACTGGCGTGACCACTCCGTCCATGTTTCCTTAGCTGGTTCATATTGCCGGAACGTGGGTGCAACAGCATGTTGTGGCTGCGGTAGCGGTGAAGTGGCGGCTGCCGCATCGTTTCGCAGTGCACATTGCCCCTCGACGAGCTGTCCAAGGGCATCCAATAACGCCTGCGTCTGCTGATTCTGCAAGCGATAAAATTCGGACAGTACATCTGGCGAAGCCATGACACAAGTAAATGTAAGCAATTAGAAAGAACAAGACCCTTTCCTTTGACTCGTCGCCAAAAATGTTGTGTCTAGACAAGACAGCCTAGACACAATGAGAGGAAGCCGATAGGCACGCGCTACGCTAAAGCAGGATGGCGTGAGGTCTGAAACAGGATACGTAATGAATGCTATAAAGAAAAGTACGTAGCTCCTGGAATACTTAACTTTAATCCATCCTTTTGGTACATCTGGAGATTGTGGCGATACAAGTGAGACTCTTTAGATACATGCAATGTTACTAATGGCGCCTTGCTAGGTCGTAGCCATGGACTTAGCTGAAGACTATTCTAACTATCTGCTCTGCAAATGAGCGAGGCTTCGACAGTGTGCATCGCTAGCTACGTCGTCCGTACAATTGGGGCGAGTGCTAGTCCGTATCTCGAGACCTGCCTTGTGGTGGCGCTCGGTCTGCGATCACACAGTGGCGACACGCGGGTCCGACATGTACTAATGGACCGCGGCCGATTTAAAGCTACCACCTAGCAAGTGTGGTGTCTGGCGGTGACACCACAAGAAGAATAAACAGGAGTCGATTTAGAAGAGATAGGGGATCCAGTATTAGAATCGGAATTTAAAAGAGCTTTGGAGGACTTACGGTCAAATAAGGCAGAAGGGATAGATAGCATTCCATCAGAATTTCTAAAATCATTGGGGGAAGTGGCAACAAAACGACTATTCACGTTGGTGTGTAGAATATATGAGTCTGGCGATATACCATCTGACTTTCGGAAAAGCATCATCCACACAATTCCGAAGACGGCAAGAGCTGACAAGTGCGAGAATTATTGCACAATCAGCTTAACAGCTCATGCATCGAAGCTGCTTACAAGAATAACATACAGAAGAATGGAAAAGAAAATTGAGAATGCGCTAGGTGACGATCAGTTTGGCTTTAGAAAAAGTAAAGGGACGAGAGAGGGAATTCTGACGTTACGGCTAATAATGGAAGCAAGGCTAAAGAAAAATCAAGACACTTTCATAGGATTTGTCGACCTGGAAAAAGCGTTCGACACTATAAAATGGTGCAAGCTGTTCGAGATTCTGAAAAAAAGTTGGGGTAAGCTATAGGGAGAGACGGGTCATATACAATATGTACAACAACCAAGAGGGAATAATAAGAGTGGATGATCAAGAACGAAGTGCTCGTATTAAGAAGGGTGTAAGACAAGGCTGTAGCCTTTCGCCCCTACTCTTCAATCTGTACATCGAGGAAGCAATGATGGAAATAAAAGAAAGGTTCAGGAGTGGAATTAAAATACAAGGTGAAAGGATATCAATGATACGATTCGCTGATGACATTGCTATCCTGAGTGAAAGTGAAGAAGAATTAAATGATCTGCTGAACGGAATGAACAGTCTAATGAGTACACAGTATGGTTTGAGAGTAAATCGGAGAAAGACGAAGGTAATGAGAAGTAGTAGAAATGAGAACAGTGAGAAACTTAACATCAGGATTGATGGTCACGAAGTCAATGAAGTTAAGGAATTCTGCTACCTAGGCAGTAAAATAACTAATGACGGGCGGAGCAAGGAGGACATCAAAAGCAGACACGCTATGGCAAAAAAGGCATTTCTGGCCAAGAGAAGTCTACTAATATCAAATACCGGCCTTAATTTGAGGAAGAAATTTCTGAGGATGTACGTCTGGAGTACAGCATTGTATGGTAGTGAAACATGGACTGTGGGAAAACCGGAACAGAAGAGAATCGAAGCATTTGAGATGCGGTGCTACAGGCGAATGTTGAAAATTAGGTGGACTGATAAGGTAAGGAATGAGGAGGTTCTACGCAGAATCGGAGAGGAAAGGAATATGTGGAAAACACTGATAAGGAGAAGGGACAGGATGATAGGACATCTGCTAAGACATGAGGGAATGACTTTCATGGTACTAGAGGGAGCTGTAGAGGGCAGAAACTGTAGAGGAAGACAGAGATTGGAATACGTCAAGCAAATAATTGAGGACGTAGGTTGCAAGTGCTACTCTGAGATGAAGAGGTTAGCATAGGTAAGGAATTCGTGGCGGGCCGCATCAAACCAGTCAGTAGACTGATGACAAAAAAAAAAAAGGTGTGTCCGTTACATTTATGGAGCAACAGAGGCACTGGCGACGACAGCGAAGACGTCGTCTTAACATCTGCAATTAACTATAACATCGTTTTATTTTCCTTCACGTTTTGAAATACTTCGACATTTTTAGTGAACCTCGTGTCAATATTAAGTTGTACACGGCATTGTCAAGTACTTAGGTTCACCGAGCGAGGTGGCGCAGTGGTTAGCACACTGAACTCGCATCCAGGAGGACGACGGTTCAAACCCGTATCCAGCCATACTGATTCAGGTTTCCCTTGGTATCCTTAAATCCTTCCGCCAATGCCGGGATGGTTCCTCTGAAAGGGCGCGGCCGACTTCCTCTCCTATGCTTCCCTAATCCGATGGGACAGATGACCGCGCTATTACGTCCCCTCCCCTAAAAGAACCAAGCAGCCAACTACCTATTTTCCAAGTCCTTTCCTGTTGTTGAATATCCGAGTGTCGTTGCTTAAGGCTAAAGAATTGTAATGAGATTAGATTAGATTAGATTCAGGTTTCGTTCCATAGACCTAAATATGCGATGATTCTCGTGTGTGTGGAACATACCAAAAAGTATAACATAAAAAACATAATAAATTTGAATATAATACTCACTATCCTGTCAGGAGACTGTCAAAAAAGGTGAATACATTATAACAAACTAAAACTGCTAATATTCACAGAATTAATGCTCTGTCAGAATCAAACATTGCTATGCACTTTCAATAAAGTTATCTTACACAAAATACCTAATCTTGTCTGTTGTGACCAAGTGATGTCGAAACTGAAATCTAATAGGCATTTTTACTTAAACTGGAAAGTAAGAAAAGTATGCATCTGACATCATTATCACTGAAAATACAGACTTGATTACGCGCTTCAGCAATTCTGTGGTATGTCCTTCCAAACTGAATTTATTATCGAGCTGTAATCCCAGAATTTAGCACTGTCAACGTCTTTGATTTGCATGTCTTCATATGTTATTCACATGCTGGAAGCAAATCTCTTACAGCTTCTGAATGATATAGTGAGTCTTTTCAAAGTTTAATGACAGTGTATTAGCTTCACACCATTTATTAATGTCAGTGAAAATTTTACTGGCAGTTTTTTCTACATCTGTGCGTGACTTGTTACTTATTGCAATGTTTTCATCAACTGCACGTCTGGCAATGTAACAGACGAGATTTCATTGACATACACAAGAAAAGGCAATGGATCCAAGATGGAACCTTGAGAAACACTGCATGTAATTAGTTCCCAATCAAATGAAGACTGACTGCTTACTGCACAGGTATTTCGCAACGACACTGTTTCCTCTAAGTTAGATGAGACTCAAACCATTTTGCAGCATTACCGGTGGCGCCATAATAGTCTAATTTACTTAAGAGATTACTATGGTTCACACAGTCAACTGCTTCTGACAGGTCACAGGGAATGTCAGTAGCCTCTAATTTGTTATCTAATGAATGAAGTAGATTATCACTGTACATGTAAATAGTTTTCGCTATATCAGAACCCTTAAAGAAGCCAAACTGTGACTTGGACAGTACATTATTTGCAGCCACATGCTTTAGGAGATGCTTGAACAAAATCTTTTCAAATATTTTTGAGAAAGCCGACAAAAGTGAATTTGGTCGATAGTTTGATGGTACCTCTTTATCCCCTTTCTTGTTAAGATGCTTAACTTCGACATATTTTAGCCAGTCTGGAAATGTTCCGTTGATAAGAGATTGTTTATACAGATAACTTAAGAGAGAATTTAACTCGCATGCACTCACTGATTAACTTCGATGATATGTTATCATACTCACTAGAATACTCAGATTTTAAGGATTTTATGAGGGATGCTACTTCTTTGGGAGACGTTAGTGTCATTTCCATTTTACTGAAGTTATTTTTAAAGACCGGTCTCAGATACTCCATTGCTCTGTTCACATAACCTGATAACGAGTAGTCAGTAACGCAAATGAAGTACTTGTTTAAGAGGTTTACAACACTACATGTATTTGTTATCAAAGTCTCATTTATTTTTAGAGCTATCTGTTCCTCTTCCTTTTTGACCCCACCTGTCTCTGTCTTCACTATATCCCATACAGTTTTTATTTCGTTGCTCAATGTAATTATCTTTTTCTGATAATAAAGCTGCTTCGATTTCTGAATTAATTTCTTCAATATTTAACAGTATTCCTTCTAACGCTTCTAGCTTATTTATCTGTTGTGACTTGGCAAGACAGCCAAGCCACTAGGAGGTGAAGCCGAAAGGCACGCGTTTAAGCTCACGCAGGCTGGCGTGAGGTCTGGAACAGTTAAAGGATTTGAGTCTAGCAAATAAAATACGTAGCTGTTGGAATACTTAACTTTAATCCATAATTAGTGAACATCGGTCTGACGGTACATGCATCACAAGATAAATAGCAATTGATAATGGCGCCTTGCTAGGTCGTAGCAAATGACGTAGCAGAAGGCTATGCTAACTATCGTCTCGGCAAATGAGAGCGTAATTTGTCAGTGAACCATCGCTAGCAAAGTCGGCTCTACAACTGGGGCGAGTGCTAGGACGTCTCTCTAGACCTGCCGTGTGGCGGCGCTCGGTCTGCAATCACTGACAGTGGCGACACGCGGGTCCGACGTATACTAACGGACCGCGGCCGATTTAAAGGCTACCACCTAGCAAGTGTGGTGTCTGGCGGTGACACCACATTATCATTCTCTCTTTCTCTGATAATTACTTCTTTGATTTTCATTCTCATTATAAATACGGATTCTCTTTTAATTGTTTGGAATAATAGCAAACCAATGAGATATACATTAATTTATTTTACTGATTGCAACATTTAATATCCCGATAATAGTGTCAATCTCATGGGTGCCTTTACAATTATAAGCCAACAGATAATTTACTCGGGTAATGGATGAGAATTGAATGTATTCATATTAATGCTAGTACTTGTGTGCTAGAGTCATACATTTACTGCACACCGGATTTTATTTCATGCATCACGATTAGTATGGTGCAACAATTTACAAGTAATTCAGCACAGTCGAACGCTACCTGGACTTGGTTACGAAATCCCAGCTAAGGTGCGTTTCGCGATTCTAAATCAGCAGAGGTCTGGCCGAAAGCTCGGCACACTAACGAGGCCGCTACACATTGGTTTGAGGGCCCCTTTTATGCTCGCCTCCAAGACGGCGGATTTCCCAACAGCGACCAGAATTCGGTCCACTGTAGCCTCTGTCCCTTCTGCACAATGCGCTACCTTACCTCGCAGTCCGACTCCTTTCAGACTCGAACGCTAAGAGGGTTCCTTAAGCAAACTGCCGACTAGGATCTGTTCCTTCGGTGAAGCCGCACGTATAGCTTAACTAAGAGAAACTGTCCAAGAACGAATATTGCTCTCGCTACTCACAACGCTAAAAAGGTAGGCTAATTCACGTAAGGCACGTGAAATTCCCACGTGTTACTTAGAACCTTCATAAAAATTATTCACATGATGATTATTAAAATCGCACTACATTATATTAAAACACAACTTAGATAACAAGAAGGAACTCTATAACATCCTAACCGATTCACTGTATTAAGCAAACAAAGGATCTACACATTGCCTACCACGTGGCCACCAAGTCCACGTGTTGGCCTACTATTCCAATTAAATCTCGAGATCGTGATTACTATTCCCTTCTTTCACGATACACGAATTCCCATATCATACAGCAATTTCACAAAACATGGCAACACATTACACACACATCGTTCTCGCCACTGGGGCGCTTGTGCACAATGAATCTCTAAGTCAAATGTGTTATTCTATTCAGTCTCAAAACACGAATAGTATCTCACACACGCATCTTAATTTAGGTTATATCCTGCTTTACCAGCTGTGTCTTGCCATTTCATCGTGCTCTTGTGCAACACGACTCAGTGATTTACCATTACAAAGCTTAACACAATATCTTAAAATATTTAAAAGATTCTTAAATATTTCACACACGCATCTTAATTAAAAACCTGTCCTGATTCCCTAACCCTGAAATAAAAGATTTAGTATAGTTGTGGCTCACTTAAGGTGAACTCACCAACCATGCCACGCTTTCTTAGCGGAGGTATTTAACGCGTCCACCCGTCATGAAGTCCGCTGCCAGAGTGCTTTAGAACAGCGCACCACCCAGCATTCTTTGTTCTCCCCCCGGAAGTCCTCTAAAGTATCTTAAAAGAAGCTCCCCTCTTACTGCCAACCCTACTCATCTCTGCTTGACCAAGACCTGAAGTTTCGACTAGCTGTTGCTCTCTTTGGGGCACCCTTACATCTCTGTCCAGCAGACGCAATCGATTGCTGCAATACTGAAATCGTGAAAATATCTTTCTCTCTCTCTCTCACACACACAACATGGGATATTGATTAAGGGAATTACACAGCAAATGTTGGCTTTACAGGGTATAACATAAATAAATGACCATTGGTTTTGCCTTCCTAGGAGTTTGTTATTACATTTTCTGTTCTAATTGAGTTTACTTTTATGATTGTCATTACATTTTCTACTCAAACTGAGTTTATTTCTATGAGAGGATCCAAGTAGTGACCTCTCAGCATATCCTATTTGCAAAGTTCATAGGAGGAACTAAATTGAATGATAGATTTACTGATTGCAATAATTATTCACTGACAAAGCTTTTCAATAAATCCACATTAAAATCACAGCAACCACTATTTCCTTGTTATTTATTGTGAGATGGAACAACAGAGATTCCAGATTTTTTTATGAAGAGGTTAAAATTTCCTGAAGGTGATCTGTATATACTTACTATTGTAAAAGACTTACTATGAAATGCTACTTCTGTTGCAGAAGCTACTGTGATGCTCAGAGCAAAATTTATTAATATCAATATTCTTGAAATGAAAACAGTTTCTGACAAAAATGGCAACTCCTCCTTTCTCCATATTTTCTCTAGAGAAGTAAGAAGCGAACTTGAATCCTGTAAATTTAACATATCTATACCAATTGTCACATTATGTTCAGAGAGGCCGATTATATCAACTGGTTTGTTCAATTCTAATTCTTCAACACAAATAAGCAACTCATTAGGCTTACCCTTTAGTCCTCAGATATTCTGATGCAATAAGGGTAAACAATTTTTAGCACTGGTTGAATTACAACTGGATGAACCTAATTTTCCTGTCAATTTTTGAGTATCTCTAGTTTCAATCAGAGGCTATCTGCATAAACTGTGTACATTAAAATTTGCTTTCTGACTGGCTATTTTGTCAATTTGAATGTCATTTTTAACCTGTCCCCGAACTTGGTTCTGCCTTCTGTACCCTAAAAAATGGCTGTTCTGTCATTTTGGATCACTGATACTTTACCACTTGTGATAGTGCCCTGTCTTAAGTTATTTGCTATTAGTCCAGACAATTTTCCTTCAGTTTCCTAGTATAGTCCCACCTGGTGATAGAGTCAACAGGAACCGCACTGATGTGAGACCTATACCTGGCCCAAGTAGCTGTTCCGCCACTAAATTGACTCTCCTAACAGAAGAGGTTAAATGAGGCCAATCATGGCGCCTCAGAAAAGACACAAGCCCAACACCAGTATATCTCGTTGCTGAAGCTATCTTTACGAAGTCCCTCTCAATTGAATAATTAGAGTTCTTGTCTATGCTATTGCTCGCCCCATCCACTATTACCACGGTGTCTTCCTTTGTGAAGTCTTTGCAGAGTGAACCTACATCCTCTATCAGCTGACCCTGACTTGCAGTAGGTTTAAAAAAACTTGTGTCCTGGTAACCTGACCCTAGTTCATCCTGCAACAGCTAACCAACACCTCTATCATGTGAACTACCTAACAGTAAAACTTCTTCACAAATTTTTCTGACTTTTTACTTTTCAAACACGTTTTGAAAGTTTGCTGTGTCCTGTCTACTCACACATCTGCTTGTGGCTCAACAATTACCACCTGTAACAACAAATCAATCCTGCTCTCCACATTCACAGCAACACTGTCTGATAAAGTCCTACCCCTATTTTTTCTACAACCCATTGTCACTTTCCACCTCTCTTTTCTCTTCTTCCCCCTTAATCTTTCCAGATTTTGTTTCGCTTTAACTAGTTCCGCCTGAAGGGCAGCAATCTTCTCCTCCTGTTACATTATCTTCCTATCTCTACAGCAAATGGTACACAACCAATATGCCTTGTTTATTTTCCCATTTTCCACGCCGCTATAATCAACCACATTAAAGAAACCGCAACAACCTTCACACCACACCCCAGAACTAACGATCCTACGGTAAGTCATACACTTCTCACTCATGGCAAACAGATTTTAACTTTAGTCTAAGATAAACCAGAATAACTTCCTAGACTACTGAATTAATATATTTCGTTTCTTAGAAAGTTTAGGGCTAAATTTCGGATATTAATTCAAAACTTCCAGAGAAGCAAAAACGATTTTAACCTGTAATGTTTACGTGACGCTTTTCACTTACTTTTCATTTTGACTACTTACTAGAGAATCAAATGGATAGCGTGTAAGAATACGCTAACAATACTAACCTCAGTTTATTGAACTAATCACGTAACTTACAGTGTACAATAACGTAAACAGATCCTACTCCAAAATTGGCGCCTATGAAATGTTTTATTTTTCCGGAAAATACGCAAAAAATGTGAAACTTTCAATTGATATCTTACAACAGGTATTAATTTACTTATTTATGATGTAATATTGCCTTAATTAATTGTTATTACTGAATTAAACACTTACCTTTACGAGAGCTCTGAAAGTACACCATTCTGTAATGAAAGAGAAATATTGGCAGCATTGTTTACTTATTGAAAAATAAGTGCAGATAATTAGTAATGAGGTCTCAGTATGTTTACTGCTCTGCTCAATAACAATATACAGATACAAAATCGTTCCTATTATTTAAATGAAAATTAAACTAGAATAACTTCAATTAAAGTGGTCCTGGCTATTCAAAATCAGAGTAAAACAATATATTAAATTAGTGTATTTCAAGTCTATGTTAATTTTCGTAGCGCTACTGTGAGTTGTCTTGGCTCGAATTTCGGCGTTCTAGATGTGGTGTAAGTGAATAGCTGTTTATTGAATTCAGTAATTATTAAGTAAATCACAGTACTTTCTCGTACATAGTTGGCAGATTCCAGAAACCCTGTAAATGGATGTAAACGTTGCTCTGAGGTTACATAGATTATTGCCGTAACAATAGGGGTTTAGACACTTATTCCAAATTAGTATTTTTTAAGTTATTAACGATAAAATACAATCGCCCCATTTCTTTTTGTTATATCGTAATGTGTTGTGTTGTTGAAAACCTTCTGTTGCTCCACGCTACAGTCAAACAGATATGTACTCTTTACTGCTCGCATAGTGGTTTGGACAGTGAACACACAGTGCCCAATAGGGCTGGCGACCGTGCTAAATATCTTCCGCGTTATGTCAGTTGAGTTCACTGTGGATTATTTGAGTCACGTGGTACACCTTCTCGTTTCGTACTTTATATGTGATAGGGCACTGTTTCAGGTTTATTAATCAAAAATCAAATAAACGGAGAATAGAGGATGTGGAATAACTTATTCATTAGGATAAGTTGTTGTACACTTCTCGCCACAAACTGGTAATTTTTTTCTTCGGAAACGAGTGCTTGGTCCAAAACTATTTTCCGTTGGTGTACGAGATCACTGTCAAAATTTCGTTTTACCTGCTTAGTAAGAGGGGATGTTATAAAATGTATCAAGATTGTCACGAGCACCATAAATGTACTTTAGAAACTTATTTGTAAGTATTTTCAGTTTTGGCATTATTTGCACATTGTTTTTTTTATAGAGACTGCAAACGTTTGATTTGTAGAACAACAACAAAAACAATAATAATAACGATACTACACTAAAATAGATTTGTTTTAGTAATAATTAACATCAGCAAAAGATCGCCGATGTGAAGGGGAGAAGCGTACAAAACAGAGCGCTGTCTGCTTCAGGAGCTTTATCTCCAAAGAAAATTAAATTTGATCAGACGACCAGCACAAACATAGGTCCTGACCTAGACGTTACCACTGAAGAGGAAAAAGGAAAACTAAAATACAACTGCTGACGAAAGAAACCTACACTTTGAATAGAAGAAGTAAAAAAGTCCTAAAGTGTTCTGATTGTGTAGTGGAAGTAAATAGATCGCTTTGTTCAGTGGCTCCCGAAAGATTCTGCAAGTGCTCTCGCCTTAAGAGCTTTCTCACCCAAGGCTTACGCTTAATTGCGGAAAAAGGACAACTCTTTTCCTTGTATATCGTTCCTCTCTTTTCTTTGATATTAAAATGTTTTGATTTTAATGGAAGATGTGGTTGGGATTGTTGAGAAAAAGGTAAAGGATACTCAGTACACTGTTGGCGTCGCGTATATTCTGCATTATCTTAAATGCGGCTTACATATACGCCGACGGTAATCTAAGTTTCTACGCAGGCCCAAATATTAGTAAAAATGAGTACAATTTTGCTTGCAATGGTTTAATTACATTGCCTAAAATCGCGGCTAGCTCAAAGTAATCAGAAGTAGCATAAAACTTTTACTGTTATTTCCCATTAAATTAATTGTTACGAAGAGAGATGCGATATAACCACCTACGCAGCCTAAGGATTTGTACTCACGATAAATAATTTCATTGATAGCAAGCTAACTTCATGTTAGGTTCAACATTTCCTTGACAGAAATAAATTTAATAGCAAACACAAAAATATCGTAAAGCAAACCTAAGCCATATTGCAGTTAAATCTATCCACGGAATTCCGTAAACATTCTGATGAAATAAATTTTGTAAATATTAATACTTGAAAATTATTATCAGTTATCAAAGTATTTATAATTTTAACTTGAGGGTGAAGCCTAATATTTAATATTTAATTAAATATTGCGTCATGGCCGTCTGTGCGTCGTTACAACAAAAGAAAGCCAGATGCGCAATCTTCTACACAACTTACTTTAAATAATTATTTCTCACTTACATATTCGCACAGGAAGGGAGAGGTTTTGCATAATAACAGGAGAAATTGACTTTTACCATATATTATAAAAGAAAATACGTACCTCAAATACATAGTGCGTCAGAACAGGTAGCGACTTCATTCTTCAACAGCAGAGACAAAAGCAATATTCATCTTCGATCCAAGCCTTTTTTAATTTTATGAGATAAAATGTCCATGGTTACAAAGAATGTCTTTGCATTGCATAATTACTCTTTGATACTAAAATACATGTTTTATTAACATTTTCAACACAAAAAATCATATCAACGAATTGTAAAATTTATAGTTATTTGTCGCATTAGCTACGGCTTTTATCGACAGAAATACACTCAGTGTTGTACTTTTTTTTACACTTCACATTTGCACGTCTGGTATATGTTTAACTTAATTTTTATAGGGCTTTCCAGGAGATGACACACTTGCTGCCCACCAATTCAGAAATGGCCAAGCAATTCAAGTGAAGACCCGGAATTCTGAAAGAAGTGCTACAACTTACGAAAGCTACGACAGAAACATTCAAACCTCTAGACAGAGGAGACCTCTATTTTGACGAGATGAATATAGGTGGTTGCATTGCCTTGACACATCAGAGGATGTAATTTAAGGACCAAACAAAAGTATTTGGTGGTCATGGTTTGTTGACATCATGGGAACAGCTTGTATATTGACTAGTACCATGGCTTGTGAGTTAATCCTGAATATTATAAAGTAGTTGGTAGCAATTGGTAACAAAATACACCAACAATTTGTGATATGGAAGAAGCTTGGAGTTTCCACAACAAAAACCTAGTTTCCAAATCCTATGGCTCCATGGAGAAGAGTGTTGGTTTTGATGTCCCGCATTTGCTAGAAATTGCTTAGGAACCACAGTTTAGATGATGGAGTAACTCTGCCCAACATTACAGTCTTCAACAAGAAGTCTTTTAAAATTTTTTAGTAAGAAAGAACAGGGATTTAAGCATCATACATCATAATTATTGCGGAGGTTCAGAAGAAGTAAGAGGATGAGTTCGGTAGAATGTAAGAATGGCAGCGCAGTTCTTTTCACATCGTTGTGCCTCAGGCGTTTAGTACAAGCTAAATAAGCATCAAGAACGAAATTTAATTGAACTGATCAATAAACCTTTGATGATTTAAGCTCAAGTGTTCCTAAGAATAGCAAGGCACCTCTTCGAAGTGGCTCTGACCTTAATTTTATAAGGAAGGAGAACATAGTAAAACGCCTCGTCGCTGATTTTTGTTCCAACATGCTTTGTGAAAAGAGGCAATGCCTGCTGCCTCTCCATTTCAATAAATTCTCTCTTCGCACATTACCCCTGACACAAAGAATGTGGGAGCTTTGTACATCTTGATTGCGTGCTGAACCAAGACTAAAATTCGTGAACTGGGCGCATTTTACAACAAACCAACGCCTGTAGAAGCGAATAGTAAAATGCGGCTTCTAATATTGACTGAAAACACTGTACATATCCTCTTGTCCGTAAACACATCCGTTGTGGAGAGTACTACTGAGGTACCGTCACATGTTTCTCCAACAGAAGAAAATGAACAGGACTTCATAAAATTCATCACAAGCGGGTGTGTGTTAACATAACTAGAAATATCACAGTTGGTTTGGATTGCACGAAAACCAGCGAACAATAACTAGACTTTTTTATTTTCCTAGTGATGAGCCAGCAATAAATCATGACTACGAGTCCTGTAGTGCACTGAAATAGCTTGTTGGTTACGAAGCGTTTACATGCAAATGCATTGACGATTCCTTGGGTACAGTTCCAGAGAAATTGTCCAGGATTCAGATTAAATCAGCGTTAATGACTGGATGTCCATAATCTCCAGAGGTGTGCCCACTCCTACTTAAATTATCTGGTTCACTAAAATAAAGAAGTTTGAAGTACTGTTTCACAGTTTCCATGGGCGACATGTAGCTAAGTGTGACGGAGTGATGCGAAAGTTGAATTCTATAATAATCTCAAACTTCTCCGAAATGCATCATAAAGTGGTTTCTCTCTACGTGAGGACAACAGCCTTCATTAGAGTAAGCCATCTGAAAACAAAAGCTAAAACAGAAAACATTAGAGAACTTACTGCGATGCAAAATCTTCAGTGGGTTGCGTCGTCATATTTCTGAGTTACAGTGAGAATTTATGAATGTAGTAAGATGTTCTAGTACTTAATATGAAGTCTCTGAAGGCGGACGTAATTGTGAAATGTACACATTTTTATTTCTTATAAATTCAGATCTAAGCTATGCTTAATAATGTGTGTCAGCACTTAATACGCACTTCATAGACTGGTGTTAAGCTCTCGAGGCAGAACAGTGGTCCCAGTGACATCATACGCGTTACCCAATAGGAGCGTGGCTCCCAGGAACGAGGTACCTTAATAGGTGGCTTGGGTATGAAGTGCCCTCTGCCATGTAAAAGCGGTACCGGAAACCTTCTGTCATGCAACATTGCTATGGAACACTCTCAGCCATGCAGCATTGTTCTGGAGCAAACTCAGTCGCGAGTGACTGGTAAAAGCACCCTCTGCCACGCAACATTGGTATGGAGCACTTTCTTCAAAGGTCATTGGTAAGAAGCTCTCTCCACATCGCAACATTGCGTAACATTGGTGTAGAGCACTGAGTGAGCAACTGCGACTCCTAGCAGTTCTACCATTCCCCACTAGATAGCAATGAGGTCGTCTTCTCGGCGACAGAAGCTTTTTAAGTCATCACAGTTCATCCAATTTGAAAGAAACATTTATAAATGATATACACAAAACTACCTCGTAAATCAGTCTATTAGTGAGAAGACAAAACAAGATAGATAGAAGAAGAAAGTAGGAAAAGCACTATAATGGCTTTGTACACTTGTATGCAGTATTTCTATTCAATATTATTTAATTTACTTTATTTTATTTTATTATTTTATTTAAATTCACGTGTCTATCGATGTTAGGTACGCGATACCATTCAGATTAGTAAGATTTTGAAACACATATCTATTTTGTACGAGTTGTAAATGACATTGTTAACCCATTTCTACCTGAATTATTTTTTTCTTCTGATTTCTACAAATTAGATATTTATGTGTTTATTGTCATCAAAGAAAAGCAATACAGCAATCAAAACAAAAAAATAATCAATAATTGAAACAAAAAAGGGCGTAACATACACAGGGTATTACAAAAAGGTACGGCGAAACTTTCAGGAAACATTCCTCACTCACAAATAAAGAAAAGATGTTATATGGACATGTGTCGGGAAACCCTTAATTTCCATGTTAGAGCTCATTTTAGTTTCTTCCACCTACGCTCAATGGAGCACGTTATCATGATTTCATACGGGATACTCTACGAGTGCAGCTAGAACATGTGCCTTTACAAGTACGACACAACATGTGGTTCATGCACGATGGAGCTCCTGCACATTTCAGTCGAAGTGTTCGTACGCTTCTCAACAACAGATTCGGTGACCGATGGATTGGTAGAGGCGGACCAATTCCGTGGCCTCCACGCTCTCTTGACCTCAACCCTCTTGACTTTCATTTATGGGGGCATTTGAAAGCTCTTGTCTACGTAACCCCGGTACCAAATGTAGAGACTCTTCGTGCTCGTATTGTGGACGGCTGTGATATAATACGCCATTCTCCAGGGCTGCATCAGCGCATCAGGGATTCCATGCGACAGAGGGTGGATGCATATATCCTCGCTAACGGAGGAGATTTTGAACGTTTCCTGTAATAAAGTGTTTGAAATCACGCTGGTACGTTCTGTTGCTGTGTGTTTCCATTCCATGATTAATGTGATTTGAAGAGAAGTAATAAAATGAGCTCTAACACGGAAAGTAAGCGTTTCCGGACACATGTCCACATAGCATATTTTCTTTCTTTGTGTGTGAGGAATGTTTCCTGAAAGTTTGGCCGTACCTTTTTGTAAAACCTGTGTGTCACGCCCTTTTTTGTTTCAATTACTGATTTTTTTGTTTTGTTTTGATTGCTGTATTGCTTTTCTTTGATGACAATAAACACATAAATATCTAATTTGTAGAAATCAGAAGAAAAAAATAATTCCGGTAGAAATGGGTTAATAATGTTATTTACAACTCGTACAAAATAGATATGTGTTTCAAAATTTTACTAATCTGAATAGTATCGCGTACCTAACATCGATAGACACGTGAAATTAAATAAAGTAATAAAATAAAATAAAGTAAATTAAATAATATTGAATAGAAATACTGTATACAAGTGTACAAAGCCATTATACTGCTTTTCCTACTTTCTTCTTCTATCTATCTTGTTCTGTCTTCTCACTAATAGACTGATTTACGAGGTAGTTTTGTGTATATCATTTATAAATGTTTCTTTCAAATTGGATGAACTGTGATGACTTAAAAAGCTTCTGTCGCCGAGAAGACGACCTCATTGCAATCTAGTAGGGAATGGTAGAACTGCTAGGAGTCACAGTTGCTCACTCACTGCTCTACACCAATGTTACGCAATGTTGCGATGTGGAGAGAGCTTCTTACCAATGTACCTTTGAAGAAAGTGCTCCATACCAATGTTGCATGGCAGAGGGTGCTTTTACCAGTGGCTACCAGGTGATTTGTTTCATCATATCTAATATCATGCAGCACTCTGCCTTGGTTTGAATTACCTGCAGGGCGTCCAGGACCTCTTGGTACTGCAGCATTGGAAGTCAGGTAGCATTTCACAATATAGCGCAGGAAGTGCAGCTGAGGCATATTTATACCAGTCTTTCTATGAAGAAACCACCCATTATGTATAGAGATATCTAGAACCCATGTAAAAATTGGCCACCACTATTTCTTTCCTCTGACACTCGTTCTATATAACGCTACATTTTCATCTATTCGGTCAGTTCCTCCCATATTTTTGTTGTATTCTCCAATTACATTAGGTCGAGGTACAAGTATTCTATTCTTCTCTTGTCTAGAGTATCGGGCAACGGTGCTGACTGGACTGATATCATGGCTTGTGGAAGCAATTGTTACTGTAGAATTATCTAGCCATCTGGCAACGATTATTCCACTTTCCTTGCTGCTCTTGTAATCAAAATCTCCTCTCTTATTCCTTTTGGACATAGTGTTAGAAGGTGTGAGATGACACTCTTTAGGCAGACAGTTTTCACGAATAGTCCCAGTTGCACCAAAACCTCGTTGCTTCAGGTAAATCAACAATGCTTGTGATGTTAACGGGTTGTCAAAATAAAACCTGTAGGGAAGATGTTTGTTCTTTTCAGAAAAAAATTCGATTATTTGGATCAAAGGAGCAGCACGTTTTCCAAATGCTTTCTCATATTTTTCATTCATCTGAGGATCAGCTCCTTGGTATATTTGAAAGTTCACTAGATAACCCATGGTTGTGTTTAGACACCATGCTTTGTACCCAAATGTAATATGCTTACGTTTCAGAAACTGTTTACATCCATGTCTGCCAAAATACTTTATCATGCTCTCATCGTAAGACAAATCTTGCTCAATCTGAAAGTGGAGAGCAAACTTTTTTCTTAGCATATTTATTAATGGACGAAGTTTCCACATTCTATCATTAGCATCTATTTTTGTGTTATCAGACGAGTGAATGAATCTCATAATTGTTGCAAACTTGTCCCTTCTCACCGTGCTGTGGACCATTTCATTTCTCATGTCCAATCCAGAATCCCAGCAATATCTTCTGCTAGGTAAAGGATAATAGCCAGAAAGAATTAGAATTTCTAGAAAACCTTTTACCTCTTCATACGTTATTTTTGGATCTGAGCAGTTCTTGAACAATGCATACTTCGTCGATTCCGTGAGAAGAAATTCAATTACTTCGTCGTTCCAAAATAATTCGAAGCACTGAACTGGAGACAGGTTTCTGTATTTATTATAATCACTCACAGGAAATACAGAACTAACACTACGCAGATCGTCTTTTTTCCAGTCTCTGATTACAGTTTTTAAGATTGTGACTTTTCCTGTTCATCTGGTTTATCATCAGGAGAGAAATTAATCTCAGGTTCACTATCTAATCTGTTTTTACTTACTAAAACCACTTCTGCACCAGCCTGGAGTTGCCTTGGTCCAATATTATCGACGTTTCCTCCCCTATCTTCTTCCCCAGAATCTGCATCCGAATCCACATTAGCTTTAGGAGGTTCAATAAATATATCTGTTGGATCTTCTTCCTCCCCTTCAAGAATAGCAAGGATCTCATGGAGAGAGAGACCTCTAAAGAGAACGAATCGTTATTTTCACTGTTTTGCCTAGCGTGACATATATGCAACACAAAATTAAAACTGTAGTTGGAGCCACAAAAATAAGAATTGCATTTTGCAGATAACCATTAACATAAATTTCAGTACTTTTAACATTATAATCAACCATAATTTAAACAAATTGTATTATAATTTGAGATAAAAAACGATACTTACTTCTTATTCCAAGACATAATCTCACTCAGAAAAATCTTCCATAATTGAAGCACCAGTCACTGACCACTTAATGCTTGCAACTGACTAAAACCTACCTAAATATGAACAACAAAGCGTCCTTATCTGAAATCCATACAATAATAGCCACTCCAAACGCAGGCATTGTTGCCAACGAAAGAAAACAATGACAGGCTGTTCTGTGACATATATGTTACGCTAGGCAGAAATGGGTCAAAGTTCCAACCATCGTACATGAAGCTGTTAAGAAAATAAAAAATTGGGGTTCGCAGGTGGTCGTCGTGTACTGCAACTCACGATACTTCGTGTGCTCTCCTTGAAGGTGAGTCATCAAGTCTGACGAAGACGTCCACTATTCGCCACTGGTTAGTGAGCTAGACATCAAGATCGTGATGACGGACTGACCACACCACTTAGAGGCAGTGGCTTCGGTGTTATATTAATAGACAAAGTTATCCATATAAGATTATTAAATGGTTCAAATGGCTCTGAGCACTATGCGACTTAACTTCTGAGATCATCAGTCGCCTAGAACTTAGAACTAAATAAACCTAACTAACCTAAGGACATCACACACATCCATGCCTGAGGCAGGATTCGAACGTGCGACCGTAGCGGTCGCTCGGTTCCTGACTGTAGCGCCTAGAACCGCACGGCCTCTCCGGCTGGAAAAATTATTAAAACGACGTATACAAAGATAATACGTCTGACACTTTAATGGTGAATTTACTTCACTCTAATCCTGTAACTGATTATGTCTTACCTATTCGTGAATTGTATGACCAGACTAAATAATTTTACTTATTGACTGTTAATATGTTGTTTAAACGTTTTCTGTTGGAGACATATCACGATGTATGTAAAGGCATCTAGTGGCTAATTTCTTATGATCGGTGCGCGCCAACATAACGTCCTGGCTACCGTCCCAACAGAGCGCACTGATCATTGATCAATCTTTTCTTCAGCTGTTATATTGACATTTTATCTTTCATAGGTAATTTATAGGTTGCTACAGGCAATGCATTGCGTATATTAATTTTGACCGTAAATTCACCATAAATGTGTCAGACCTATATATATATATATATATATATATATATATATATATATATATATATATATATGTGTGTGTGTGTGTGTTGACATAATATATATATATATATATGTTGACATAATTTTACACAAAAGAAGACCAAAAATTGGACACTTCAAGTGCATTTGGTGTAGCTCTCATAAGGTCTTGCATGGTGCAGGTGGTTGGTGGTGAGGAACGCTGAAGGAAATGGCTGTTAGTCTGCTCAACGTCACACTGGGACAGAACTGAGTCCACAGAGAAATCCCAAATCCGCAGATTAGTCTTGCATCACGTTGTGTTTGATCTTAATGTATTGAGAGACCTCCATATTGACCACTTCTTGGATTGTCCAGGGGGAAGTTCTTTCTTTGGAGCCATCCATTCTCCCAAATACCGACATTTTTCCCGTAATCGCGAGATCCTTGTCGTATGTGGATTCTCGATGAGAGCCTCAGTAGTTGTCAAGAAGTTCTTTCTTGATTTCAGCCTAGGATGTGCGGGCTGACGACCATGTAGTGGATGGGGTTCCTTCTTTGTGGCCTTATTTTTCTCATATCTCGCAGCTACCTCACGTCTGGATTCAGGAGGAACTATGCCAGGGAGGCAATGGAGTTTGTCCACAGGGCTTAATCAACCCGTGATAATCCAGCAAGACTTATTTAGAGCCACATCTGCGTTCCTGGCATGACTGGACTTATACCATACCGAACATGCATATTGAGCAGTGGAATAACATAGAGCAAGCGCGCTTAAGCGCTCAGTGAATGGATTAGCACCCCATGATGTACCTATCAAATTTCTCACTATGTTATTTCTGGCTGCCACTTTCTGTTCGGTGTCTCGGCCATGCGTTTTATATGTTAGCGCGCGATCCAGAGTTACTCCAAGATATTTCGGAGTAGTATTATATTCGAGTACGATGCCTCCCCAGGATATACTTAATGATCTATTTGCCTGTTTATTCTTCAGGTGGAATGCGCACGTCTGAGTCTTGGCAGGATTAGGTTTCAAGTAATTCCCATGATAGTAAACAGTGAATTCTTCCAAAGATTTTGATAGTGTATCTTCTACAGTATCAAAACAGTCAGCCTGAGTAGTGATAGTGCAGTCATCAGCATAAATAAAGCATCGAGTACCTTGAGGGATAGATTGATCGTTGGAATAGATGTTGAATAATAGCGGCGCAAGCACGCTGCCTTGTGGTAGCACATTTTTCTGAGTTCTCCATCTACTTTTCTTACCCTGAAACTCCACAAAAAATCTGCTGTTCTCAGAAGGTTTCTAGTATTGCACATGAGTGTGAAGTCTTTTGTTATATCATAAACCTTATTCAGAAGGAGTCGATGGTTGATCGTATCGTAAGCCGCGGATTGATCTATAAATCAGCACCCTATTTTAAGCCATGTCCCGTCGTTTGTAATTTCCAGGTGACCATCACGAATCACTTCAGCACAAGTACGGTCTTTAAACAAAGGTATCATTTCTGTTCTTCTCACAGCGTATTTTTCTTTTGCCTTCTGTACTATTCTATAGCAGTTGTATCTATGTATGATCTAAGTTTCAACGAGCTGTGTTACTTGGCAGTGGCGAATCATAAGAAAATTACCAAAATTTGCACAGCAGTGTATTACAGGGCACAGCCCCATTTTCCACAGATCGTGCGACAGTATTTCCCCGTAGCTTTTATGGGCGTTGATTGGTCGAAGTGGTCTGGTAGAATGGGCTCCCGTTCATCAGACCTGAATCCGTCACATTTCCGGCTATGGGGAAGTTTAAAAGCATATCCAACACGTCGATAATGTGCAGTCATTACAGGTGCGTGCTAGCAATGCGTCTGACGCAATCTGATGAGAACCAAGAGTGTTTGAAAGAGCGCATGGTTCACTACGAAGAACGGCTGAAGGTAGTGATCAGGATGCAACATGGAGCACCACGTATAGTGTCCACTTTTACGTAATAGGCAGATGTGAATGAAATGACAGATTGACACATATTTTAACAGATTGCTTTCCTGTTATATCACTAATGGAACTGTTCTTCAATTTTTGACAAGCACACAATATCAACTGTTATATACTCTGTGCACAAAACGCGTGTTCAGTATAAAAGGCAATTACTGCTTTTGGAAATAATGTTATCCCGTCGCTTTATGTTATGCCGGCGCTTTATTCAATTCACAAAACATTTGCGTAGCTTGAGCTTTGGGATAGCTATTATCTCCCTGTATTAGGGGATATTAATCTCATCCATGCTTTTATAACGACGGACCCTTAAGTTTTTCTTTAGTTTGGGGAACACGAAAGTTCCATAGGGACACGTGTGGGCCGGAAGTAGTGGCCGAGCGGCTCTAGGCGCTACAGTCTGGAACCGCGCGACCGCTACGGTCGCAGGTTCGAATACGGCCTCGGTCATGGATGTATGTGATGTCCTTAGGTTGGTTAGGTATAAGTAGTTCTAAATTGTAGGGGACTAATGACCTCAGGTGTTAAGTCCCATAATGCTCAGAGCCATTTTTGACACGTGTGGCGAATATCTACATCTACATCTACATTTATACTCCGCAAGCCACCCAACGGTGTGTGGCGGAGGGCACTTTATGTGCCGCTGTCATTGCCTCCGTTTCCTGTTCCAGTCGCGTATGGTTCGCGGGAAGAACGACTGTCTGAAAGCCTCCGTGCGCGCTCTAATCTCTCTAATTTTACATTCGTGATCTCCTCGGGAGGTATAAGTAGGGGGAAGCAATATATTCGATACCTCATCCAGAAACGCACCCTCTCGAAACCTGGCGAGCAAGCTACACCGCGATGCAAAGCGCCTCTCTTGCAGAGTCTGCCACTTGAGTTTATTAAACATCTCCGTAACGCTATCACGGTTACCAAATAACCCTGCGACGAAACGCGCCGTTCTTCTTTGGATCTTCTCTATCTCCTCTGTCAACCCGACCTGGTACGGATCCCACACTGATGAGCAATACTCAAGTATAGGTCGAACGAGTGTTTTGTAAGCCACCTCCTTTGTTGATGGACTACAATTTCTAAGCACTCTCCCAATGAATCTCAACCTGGTACCCGCCTTACCAACAATTAATTTTATATGATCATTCCACTTCAAATCGTTCCGCACGCATACTCCCAGATATTTTACAGAAGTAACTGCTACCAGTGTTTGTTCCGCTATCATATAATCATACAATAAAGGATCCTTCTTTCTATGTATTCGCAATACATTACATTTGTCTATGTTAAGGGGCAGTTGCCACTCCCTGCACCAAGTGCCTATCCGCTGCAGATCTTCCTGCATTTCGCTACAATTTTCTAATGCTGCAACTTCTCTGTATACTACAGCATCATCCGCGAAAAGCCGCATGGAACTTCCGACACTATCTACTAGGTCATTTATATATATTGTGAAAAGCAATGGTCGCATAACACTCCTCTGTGGCACGCCAGAGGTTACTTCAACGTCTGTAGACGTCTCTCCATTGATAACAACATGCTGTGTTCTGTTTGCTAAAAACTCTTCAATCCAGCCACACAGCTGGTCTGATATTCCGTAGGCTCTTACTTTGTTTATCAGGCGACAGTGCGGAACTGTATCGAACGCCTTCCGGAAGTCAAGAAAAATAGCATCTACCTGGGAGCCTGTATCTAATATTTTCTGGGTCTCATGAACAAATAAAGCGAGTTGGGTCTCACACGATCGCTGTTTCCGGAATCCATGTTGATTCCTACATAGTAGATACTGGGTTTCCAAAAACGACATGATACTCGAGCAAAAAACATGTTCTAAAATTCTACAACAGATCGACGTCAGAGATATAGGTCTATAGTTTTGCGCATCTGCTCGACGACCCTTCTTGAAGACTGGGACTATCTGTGCTCTTTTCCAATCATTTGGAACCCTCCGTTCCTCTAGAGACTTGCAGTACACGGCTGTTAGAAGGGGGGCAAGTTCTTTCGCGTACTCTGTGTAGAATCGAATTGGTATCCCGTCAGGTCCAGTGGACTTTCCTCTATTGAGTGATTCCAGTTGCTTTTCTATTCCTTGGACACTTATTTCGATGTCAGCCATTTTTTCGTTTGTGCGAGGATTTAGAGAAGGAACTGCAGTGCGGTCTTCCTCTGTGAAACAGCTTTGGAAGAAGGTGTTTAGTATTTCAGCTTTACGCGTGTCATCCTCTGTTTCAATGCCATCATCATCCCGTAGTGTCTAGATATGCTGTTTCGAGCCACTTACTGATTTAACGTAAGACCAGAACTTCCTAGGATTTTCTGTCAAGTCGGTACATAGAATTTTACTTTCGAATTCACTGAACGCTTCACGCATAGCCCTCCTTACGCTAACTTTGACATCGTTTAGCTTCTGTTTGTCTGAGAGGTTTTGGCTGCGTTTAAACTTGGAGTGGAGCTCTCTTTGCTTTCGCAGTAGTTTCCTAACTTTGTTGTTGTACCACGGTGGGGTTTTCTCGTCCTTCACAGTATTACTCAGCACGTACCTGTCTAAAACGCATTTTACGATTGCCTTGAACTTTTTCCATAAACACTCAACATTGTCAGTGTCGGAACAGAAATTTTCGTTTTGATCTGTTAGGTTGTCTGAAATCTGCCTTCTATCACTCTTGCTAAACAGATAAACCTTCCTCCCTTTTTTTATATTCCTATTAACTTCCATATTCAGGGATGCTGCAACGGCCTTATGATCACTGATTCCCTGTTCTGTACATACAGAGTCGAAAAGTTCGGGTCTGTTTGTTATCAGTAGGTCCAAGATGTTATCTCCACGAGTCGGTTCTCTGTTTAATTGCTCGAGGTAATTCTCGGATAGTGCACTCAGTATAATGTCACTCGATGCTCTGTCCCTACCACCCGTCCTAAACATCTGAGTGTCCCAGTCTATATCTGGTAAACTGAAATCTCCACGTAAGACTATAACATGCTGAGAAAATTTATGTGAAATGTATTCCAAATTTTCTCTCAGTTGTTCTGCCACTAATGCTGCTGAGTCGGGAGGTCGGTAAAAGGAGCCAATTATTAACCTAGTTCGGTTGTTGAGTGTAACCTCCACCCATAATATTTCACAGGAACTATCCACTTCTACTACACTACAGGATAAACTACTACTAACAGCGACGAACACTCCACCACCGGTTGCATGCAATCTATCATTTCTAAACACCGTCTGTACCTTTGTAAAAATTTCGGCAGAATTTATCTCTGGCTTAAGCCAGTTTTCTGTACCTATAACGATTTCAGCTTCGGTGCTTTCTATCAGCGCTTGAAGTTCTGGTACTTTACCAACGCAGCTTCGACAGTTGACAATTACAATACCGATTGCTGCTTGGTCCCCGAATGTGCTGACTTTGCCCCGCACCCGTTGAGGCTGTTGACCTTTCTGTACTTGCCCAAGGCCATCTAACCTAAAAAACCGCCCAGCCCACGCCACACAACCCCTGCTACCCGTGTAGCCGCTTGTTGCGTGTAGTGGAGGCTGGGGCGTCATTAAAGGTTTATTTTTGACCGGACATTCAGGAGCAGGCAACGAAGTGTGTGCATGTCCATTATTGTGCCGAAAAAGACATCAATTACAATTTCTCCACAAATCCAACCGTTGTTTCGTACTACTGACCAAAACGTCGTTGAACTTGTAAATAGTACTCCTTTTTCATCGTTCGACTTTGTGGCAAGAAGTCACGATGCACTAAGCGGTTAGAAACGAAGAATACAGTGGAGATAACTTTCGAATCTGACCGTACTTGGTGATCTTCTCTAGTTCTTGACTATCAAGAAAGCTTCCACTGGGACGACAGAGTTTGGCCGAAATATCCTTAAACCCATCTCTCATCACCTCTTCTGACACATTTCAGTAGTTCTGCATGGATCTTGACTTTAAAAGATGCCCATCGTTGATTCTATAATATTTACTTTAAGCATTGATACTATCTACCGTGTGATTAGTCTCTGACTCTGAATTTTAATTTTATGAAAATACAGCATACATCTTTCACCATGCCTCATTGACTTATGAAACTAGTCTTTCTCATGACGATCAGGCAATGCCTCTCTACTTGCAAATTCCACTGAGTACAATGTTACCTGAAGTCATTAAAAGAATTTAATGGAATTTGGCCCAGTAACTTACCTGTAACGCACAATGGAATCTAACTAAGCGAGTACGTGCGAGTGATCAAGACATGATTTTCAGAAATAATTTAAATGGATATTTCTCAAGCAGGACAGCTATTGTGAATGATCATAGGACGCTGAAGGGAGTGCTGGAATGCTCTTGTAGGGAAAAGCCTAACGAACTATATTCCACGAAGGAGGACATTTATTATTGGCTAGATGTTCTCTTCTCGATTTTAGCGATCTGTCAGCAGAGCAGAGTCATCTTAACGGTATGGTTCCTTACAGTGGGTCAGCTATTAACAAACTCTCTTGACATAACTCTCTCAGCAGAGGATCAGGTCATCAGAAAGATGGAACACATGTGTACTTGTGAACTCACGAAAACTCAGAACACTCGCTACAAGGGGGAAAGCAAGTTCACAGTATCAAAGAATATCCTAATAAATCCTACAAATTGCAAGTGATGCCGTCACCTGGCTGGTGACCATTCATTCTGCTCAAGAAATTCTGTAGAGCACAACGGAAAAATTCTAATGTGGATGGATAAATGGGTAACTGGGTAATGAAATCAAGCCTTCTCCAAAAATCAAGCTGAAATTGATAAAACTGACATGCATATAATTTATTTACGTAACTCACTGCGTATCTGAACTAAATTACTGCAGTTATTATCTGGATTAAGAAATGAGACGAGTAATACAAATCATAACCGAAATAATTTACCCTAAGAGTGCTCGAAACAAAACGACTTACCATACCGTGAGAGCCCGATCAACTAACTGAGAAAATTTCTGAACTTCCCAGACGCTGTGGTAAGGGCTGAAGGCAGCCAGTTGTCAAGGAATGACACAACATTGCCAGTTGGCTTGATAGTAAAAATGCCGTTGCCTCTTGCTCAAGCCTCCCACCAGTTTACTGAAAAAAATTTGAGCAAGAGTTGGTTGGAAACTTCCACAGCTTAAGGATTGGTCTACATGATCACATGACCTACATGTTAGCGGGACCAGCTGTTGTTCCTTGCCCAGTCGTGCCACAAGCCAGCTTCGAAAACTAAATTCAGTGGCAATTCACACCTCTACAATGATACTATCTACCGTGTGATTAGTCTCTGACTCTGAATTTTAATTTTATGAAAATACAGCATACATCTTTCACCATGCCTCATTGACTTATGAAACTAGTCTTTCTCATGACGATCAGGCAATGCCTCTCTACTTGCAAATTCCACTGAGTACAATGTTACCTGAAGTCATTAAAAGAATTTAATGGAATTTGGCCCAGTAACTTACCTGTAACGCACAATGGAATCTAACTAAGCGAGTACGTGCGAGTGATCAAGACATGATTTTCAGAAATAATTTAAATGGATATTTCTCAAGCAGGACAGCTATTGTGAATGATCATAGGACGCTGAAGGGAGTGCTGGAATGCTCTTGTAGGGAAAAGCCTAACGAACTATATTCCACGAAGGAGGACATTTATTATTGGCTAGATGTTCTCTTCTCGATTTTAGCGATCTGTCAGCAGAGCAGAGTCATCTTAACGGTATGGTTCCTTACAGTGGGTCAGCTATTAACAAACTCTCTTGACATAACTCTCTCAGCAGAGGATCAGGTCATCAGAAAGATGGAACACATGTGTACTTGTGAACTCACGAAAACTCAGAACACTCGCTACAAGGGGGAAAGCAAGTTCACAGTATCAAAGAATATCCTAATAAATCCTACAAATTGCAAGTGATGCCGTCACCTGGCTGGTGACCATTCATTCTGCTCAAGAAATTCTGTAGAGCAAAACGGAAAAATTCTAATGTGGATGGATAAATGGGTAACTGGGTAATGAAATCAAGCCTTCTCCAAAAATCAAGCTGAAATTGATAAAACTGACATGCATATAATTTATTTACGTAACTCACTGCGTATCTGAACTAAATTACTGCAGTTATTATCTGGATTAAGAAATGAGACGAGTAATACAAATCATAACCGAAATAATTTACCCTAAGAGTGCTCGAAACAAAACGACTTACCATACCGTGAGAGCCCGATCAACTAACTGAGAAAATTTCTGAACTTCCCAGACGCTGTGGTAAGGGCTGAAGGCAGCCAGTTGTCAAGGAATGACACAACATTGCCAGTTGGCTTGATAGTAAAAATGCCGTTGCCTCTTGCTCAAGCCTCCCACCAGTTTACTGAAAAAAATTTGAGCAAGAGTTGGTTGGAAACTTCCACAGCTTAAGGATTGGTCTACATGATCACATGACCTACATGTTAGCGGGACCAGCTGTTGTTCCTTGCCCAGTCGTGCCACAAGCCAGCTTCGAAAACTAAATTCAGTGGCAATTCACACCTCTACAATGATCCAAAAAGTTATTCTAATTGTATGATTGCACTTCCAAGCATCACACGTTCATACATCACAGAGCTATCCGTTGTTAGTAATATGAATAAGGGGTAACATAAGATGCTAATATGAAATAACAAAGGAAATACAATCAATAAAATTGAATACCTACGCAATCCTTCTTCCAGGCATGATGATTGTTAAGCAAGTAGCAGGCAAGCAGTCTTCTGAACTATATGAAGTCACTATTCCTGTTTCAAGAATTTTGGAATAAATTACGTTGCCACATGTTTGATAATAAAAAATTTGGAAAAAATCATGGCATGAGGCAATTGATATGCTAACATCATCAGAAACTTCTTTGACTGTGATTCGGTAATCGTTCATAATCATTTCTATCTCGTTTTCCTAATTTCATCGATTGATGATAAACTGGGGGCCAGACACATGCCAGACTCGCCAAAAGCAATATTTACTACTTTTAATGAAACTATAGTGCACTTTATTTAGTTCTTATAGAAATATTGAATATAAATTGTCTTACCCTTTGTTTTGAGTCTTCTGTCTGGTTTGATGCGGCCCGCCATGAATTCCACTCTTGCGCCAACACCTCACAGAGTAGCACTTGCAACCTACATTCTCAATTATTTGCTGGATGTATTCCCATCTCTGTTTTCCTCTACAGTTTTTTGCCCTCTACAGCTCCCTCCAGTACCATGGAGGCTATTCCCTGACGTCTTAACACATTTTCTGTCATTTTGCCCCTTCTCCATGTAATTGTTTCCCATATCTTGATTTCTTCACCGATCCTGCGGAGAACCTCCTCATTCCTTATCTTATCAGTCCACCGAATTTTTCATCCAATTTTCACCATTGTTCTGTAGTACCGCTTTTCAAATACTTCAAATCTCTTTTGTTCTACTTTTTCCGCTGTCCATGTTTCACTATCATACTGGACTCCAAATGTACATTCTCAGAAATTTATTTCTCGCTTGGAGGCCTATGTTTGATACCAGCAGACTTTCTTTGACCAGGAGTGCCCTCTTTGCCCGTGCTAGTCCTCCATGCATCGTCCGCCATGGTTTATTTTGCATCCAAGTTAGCCGAATTCCTTTACTTCGTCTACTTTGTGATCGCCAACTTTGATGTTAAATTTCTCTATTCTCTCATGTCTGATGCTCCTAACTATATTTGTCATTTTTATAAAAAATAAGTAATCGCTTCATTATCAAAACCGATGTGACATTTTTGACAGCAGAAAACCGCCTGTTGCAAACGACTTACACGTTGTGTGTCTGTATACGATTTGTGAAGCATTAATATAGCTCTGTAGTCCAAGTTTCCGTCTGATAAACTAGCCTTATTTTTGTTTGAGTAGTGAGGAACATGTCTAAGAAGACTTTGAGCGCAGAGTCTAGTCACCTAATTAGGTTGCTTGGTACAGAGTTTGAGTCCGACACGTCTATGCGGACAGGCTCCTGGTTTCTGCCTGCTGAGGATTTGTAAGGCTCAGACGTTCGTCTTGTGTACTCCCGAAGCTGCGAAATCCAGTATTATCGGTGAGATCGTAGCTTGCGTACGTTGCGCTGGCTTCATTCTATATAACATGTCCGCAGCTCGTGGTCGTGCGGTAGCGTTCTCGCTTCCCGCGCCCGAGTTCCCGGGTTCGATTCCCGGCGGGGTCAGGGATTTTCTCTGCCTCGTGATGACTGGGTGTTGTGTGATGTCCTTAGGTTAGTTACGTTTAAGTAGTTCTAAGTTCTAGGGGACTGATGACCATAGATGTTAAGTCCCATAGTTCTCAGAGCCATTATATAACATGAAGTTTTGCCGCGCGGGGTAGCCGTGCGTTCTGAGACGTCTTGTCACGGTTCGCGGGGCTCCCCCTTTCGGAGGTATGAGTCCTCCCTCGGGTATGGGTGTGTGTGTGTTGTCCTTAGCGGAAGTTAAAGTTAGATTAAGTAGTGCGTAAGCCTAGGGACCGATGACCTCAGCAGTTTGGTCCCATAGTCCTTACCACAAATTTCCGATGATGTTTCAACTGTGTGTCCATGTTCGGAAGATTGGGTCTTTATTTATACATTTGAATGAATATTTTTCACTGAGTCGTCCGTGAATATCGGTCGTTTGCCACATTACTTTCCCACTCGCTAACTGGTATTGTGGGGATTAGAAAGCGTATGGCATCATTGTTCAGGTTTTATAAATGGGTGGTACTGTATGGCTAAGCGGTCCGCTAGAGAACATTTGTATGTGTTGTTATTGAGCTTTTATCTACGTCATGAATAATCAGTACATATTATAAAAGTCAGGAATGCGGGTAAGCTACTACAAACGGCATAATGAACGCATTGTTGTGGCCAAGAGAGATACGAAGCCCACGTCTACCACAGTAGTAGAAGTTTATATGACAACTAACTCCGCAGATGACGAAGAAATTGAAGAAATGTATAATGAGATAGAAGAAATTATTCAGATTGTGAAGGGAGACGAAAGTTTAATAGTCATGGGTGACTGTAACTCGATAGTAGGAAAAGGAAGAGAAGAAAACGTAGTAGGTGAATATCGAATGGGAGTAAGGAATGAAAGAGGAAGCTGCCTGGTAGAATTTTGCACAGAGCATAACTTAATCATATCTAACACTTGGTTCAAGAATCATGAATGAAGGTTGTATACACGCAAGAAGCCTGGATATACTGGAAAGTCTCAGATAGATTACATAATGGTAAGACAGAGATTTAGGAACAAGGTTTTAAATTGTAAGACATTTCCAGGGGCAGATGTGGACTCTGACCACAATCTATTGGTTATGAACTGTACACTAAAACTGAAGAAACTGCAAAAAGGTGGGAATTTGAGGAGATGCGACCTGGATGAACTGAAAGAACCAGAGGTTGTACAGAGATTCAGGGAGAGCATTAGGGAACGAGTGTCAAGAATGAGGGAAAGAAATACAGTAGAAGAAGAATGGGTAGCTTTGAGGGGATGAAATAGTGAAGGCAGCAGAGGATCAAGTAGGAAAAAAGACGAGGACTAATAGAAATCCTTAGGTAACAGAAGAGATACTGAATGTAATTGATGAAAGGAGAAAATACAAAAATGCAGTAAGTGAAGAAGGCAATAAGGAATACAAACGTCTCAAAAATGAGATCGACAGGAAGTGCAAAATGGCTAAGCAGGGATGGTTGGAGGACAAATGTAAGGATGTAGAGGCTTATCTCACTAGGGGTAAGATAGATACTGCCTACAGGAGAATTAAAGAGACCTTCAGAGAAAAGAGAACCACTCGGATGAATATCAAGAGCTCTGATCGTAACCCAGTTCTAAGCAAAGAAGGGATAGCAGAAAGGTGGAAGGAGTATATAGAGGGTCTATACAAATGCGATGTTCTTGAGGTGAATATCATGGAGAGGGAAGTGGATGTAGATGAGGATGAAATAGGAGATATGATACTGCATGAAGAGTTTGACAGAGCACTGAAAGAACTGAGTCGAAACAAGGCCCAGGGAGTAGACAACATTCCATTAGAACTACTGACAGCCTCGGGAGAGCCAGTCCTGACAAAACTCTACCGTCTGGTGAGCAAAATGCATGAGACAGGGAAAATACCCTCAGACTTCAAGAAGAATATTATAATTCCAATCCCAAAGAAAGCAGGTGTTGACAGATGTGAAAATTACCGAACTATCAGTTTAATAAACCACGGCTGCAAAATACTAACGCGAATTCTTTACAGACAGATGGAAAAACTGGTAGAAGCCGACCTCGGGGAAGACCAGCTTGGATGCTGTAGAAATGTTAGAACACGTGAGGCAATACTGACCCTACGAGTTATCTTAGAAAATTGATTAAGGAAAGGCAAACCAATGTTTCTAGCATTTTCAGACTTAGAGAAAGCTTTTTACAGTGTTGACTGGAATACTCTCTTTCAAATTCTGAAGGTGGCAGGGGTAAAATACAGGGAGCGGAATGCTATTTACAATTTGTACAGAAAGCAGATGGCAGTTAGAAGAGTCGAGGGGCATGAAAGGGAAACAGTGGTTGGGAAGGGGTTTGAGACAGTGTTGTAGCCTATCCCCGATGTTATTGAATCTGTATATTGAGCAAGCTGTTTAGGAAACAAAAGAAAAATTCGGAGTAGGAATTAAAATCCATGGAGAAGAAATAAAAACTTTGAGGTTCGCCGATGACATTGAAATTCTGTCAGAGGCAGCAAAGGACCTGGAAGAGCAGCTCAACGGAATGGACAGTGTCGCGAAAGGAGGATATAAGATGAACATCGACAAAAGCAAAGCGAGGATAATGGAATGTAGTCGAATTAAATCGGGTGATGCTGCGGGAATTAGATTAGGAAATGAGACGCTTAAAGTAGTAAATGTGTTTTGCTATTTGGGGAGCAAAATAACTGATGATGGTCGAAGTAGAGAGGATATAAAATGTAGACTGGCAATGGCAAGGAAAGCGTTTCTGAAGAAGATAAATTTGTTAACATTGAGTATAGATTTAAGTGTCAGGAAGTCGTTTCTGAATGTATTTGTATGGAGTGTAATAGCCATGTATGGAAGGGACAAGAAGAGAATAGAAGCTTTCGAAATGTGGTGCTACAGAATAATGCTGAAGATTAGATGGGTAGATCACATTACTAATGAGGAGGTATTGAATAGAACTGGAGAGAAGAGAAATTTGTGGCACAACTTGACTAGGAGAAGGGTCAGTTGGTAGGGCATATGAGGCATCAAGGGATCACCAATTTAGTATTGGAGGACAGCGTGGAGGGTAAAAATCGTAGAGGAAGACCAAGAGATGAATACACTAAATAGATTCAGAAGGATATAGGTTGCAGTATGTACTGGGAGATGAAGCAGCTTGCACAGGATAGAGTAGCATGGAGAGCTGCATCAAACCAGTCTCAGGACTGAAGACCACAACAACAAACAACATTACAAAAGCAAGTGTACAAAGTGCGTGCCACTCAAACTCAGAAACGAGTCCCGGTACGATCAAGGGAGTTATTATGTTGTGGTAGCTCTGTATCCCCCATCCATGACGAATGTTCCCTTTTTAACTGAGGGGCGTGCCGTAGAAGATACAACGGCTGGGAAGTTCACCCTCTAGAAATTTCTAGAACATTCAAAAGTATTCGAGCGCATTTCACAACTTTCGAGAATGTTGCGGCATGTTCCACAATGATCTGGGATGTTGTGGAATGTTCGGGAATAGTCAGGAACATTCGGAAAGATTCCAGAACGTTTAGGAACATCCCGGAACATACCAGATCATTGTGGAACATTGTAGAACACATAAATGTGGAATGTTGTGGTAGACTGTGGACCATTCGAAGCCTTTTTGGTATGTTCTGGAATTCGCCACTGATGGGCTTACCCATTGGTAGGCGTATGTAAAGCAAGACCTGTAGTGGGTTCGGAAGTCAGTTTCTTATCAGTGACGAAGGGAGGAACAGAAAAAGTATTTCAGTGAGTGAATAAAAACAAAAAGTGAAATGTGAGTATCAGAGTGATAAAATGACAGAATACAAGGTAAAAGTAAAGTGTGGTAAGTGTGTAAACAGTACTTAGTGTATTGGGTAATAAAAAGTTGACTTGATTTATACACTGGTGTCCAAAATTAAAGCAATGTGCTCACTACTGGGTGTGACCACCTATGGCAACAATACAGACCCGACAACGACAGAGCGTGCTGTGAATAACGTCATCAATGTCATATTGAGGCAATAACGCTCATTCTTCCCGCGGAGCTGCTCGCAAGTCTTGGAGAGTGGTGCTGACGTGACGCAACCCGTCTCCCTAGTGCATCCCGGACGTGCCCTATGGGATTCAAATAGCGAGAGCGAGCAGGCCAAGCCATGTGTGCAGTATCTTCTGTTTCCAAGAAAGCGTCAACCACCATTCCATAGGACGCCTGGGCGCACACCACCTCGCAACAATCGTGCATGAGGCCCCAAGACCTCGTCACGATACCTGTCAGCAGTTAGACCTTCGCGATTCACCTGTAAAGTTACATGAAGAGATGATAAACATAATCCGTGCCCTCACCATTAGCGATCCTCCTCGATATCGGTCTCTTTCCACAATATTTGGGTCTCGAAATCGTGTTCCACATCCCCTTCAGATACGAACCCGTCGAGAATTAATCTCCAGACCAAGTCTGACTCATCTGTGAAAAGAACTTTGGCCCACTGTTCGACTGTCCAAGCGGCATGTTGACGACTCCACTCTAGACGTTCCCGTGAAAACGCGTCAGAGGCACACATGCAGCAGGTCTCGAGCAATAAAGGCCACTCTGTCAGAGCCTTTCTAGACCGTTTGCGTCGATACAACACGTCCAGCCGATGCTGCGAGGATAGATGCCAGTTGCTGCGCATTACTAAGGCATTACCGTCGTGTCCTTACAGCCAAATAACGGTCCTCTCTTTCTGATGTCACTTGTGGCAGGCTCTGCCCTGGTCTTCGTGATACAGTTTCGGTCTTTATAAACTGTCGCCACATCCGAGAAACATCAGAACGGTTCACATTAAGCTATCGGGCCACATGAGTCTGCGATTCTCTTGCTTCCATTCTTCCTACGGCCCTCCATGCAGAGAGTCTGGTAGGCGTGTTCTCTGTGCCATAGAGCACCGTCTGTGACTGTAGACACAGCAGTTGTGGATGTGGGACTATCCGGCAACACTACTCCTTTCGATAAGTGCACTGACGCTAACGTCATCGCTGGCGTGGTTTTCCGTTGACCGAACTGTCCTCTTCCGTGCAGAACACGCTCGTACGGACATCTGTTAACAGTTTGTATGATTATATAGTGAATTAGGCGTAGGACGGGGAAATAGCGGTTTGTTACTTTAATTTTGGACTTCAGGGTATTTTAGACAAAGTTCAAGCGTAAAAGAGGAACATATCTTGCCACATCTGAAGTAAAATGGCGAAAACAAAATAACAGCGAAGAAACGAAACAGATGAAGAGGGCGTAGCACGTTTAAGTTTCTAACGCACGAGGATGAGCAACTTGAGCAGCAGAGAAGCAGAAGAATAACGAAATGAACTGATTGAAGACTCAAGAAATGCGACACAATCTTATAATAAAAGACTGTGAATTCAAGCCAGCCATGAAAATATCACCCTACGAGAAGTGAGGACTAGACAAGGAAACAATAAAACCTAACAAACGAAGCATTCCACTACGACACGATGAAAGGATATAACAGCCATAAACACGTCGTAAACGGGAAAAGCGGGTAACATACACCAATTTTGCAAAGCGAAAAAATTCAGTAGAGAAACACCAGGATTCTGTTGCATGAATGGAAAAATTCTATTTTCATCACTGGAAGCATCCCCGCAGGATGTTTTTACATCACATGACCGGGGAAACTCCAGAATTAAAACACTTTCTTCAAAATACAAAAGTGTATAACGCCTACTTCCAAAAGACTGCTTTCGGTGTCACTTCGACTAACACTAAAACAGATGAAATCGATTACGTTTTTGTCCATCCAAGGACAAATGTAATACAACGTGGGGTCATTACTATCATTATGCAATGAAGACCATAAATTTCTATAGGTATACTATATCGGAAATGAAGACACAGTAACTGGTCAACGATGCAAAAATATCAGTGGATTGAGACGAGAAGTAGTCCGAAATGTACAGAGGATGTTACACGAATACAATCAACTGATTCACATATTCAGAGCAGCACTAGACCGAATGATTTCTGATGTTTACAATGTTATTATTCGAGCCAACAAAAGACTACATGCAGAACACGAACATCGGTTTAATGTACCTCAGACAGTCGATGTCGCCATCGTAATTCTGGACAGCGAAAACACAAGGCGTGACATAATTATAGAATGAAGAAGGGACGGACAACAACGCATTGCAGACACGCCGTTTATATGATGCCCTCCAATATCCATTAATATTTCTGCACGGAGAGAACGGATATCACTTTAATGTGAAACAAATACAACCTGAAAAAGGCGTAGAAACAAACAAAAAAGTTACTTCCAAGGAGCTCCATGCTTACCGCTCAATGATCAGAGACGATGGAACATAGAATCATATTCTCAACACTGTGCTTTATTCCAATAATTACTGGTTCATATGTATGAAAAAATAGAAGTGGAACAGATGCTTTACGCGAGACTGAATTAGAAGAAACTACACATGGTAGATTACATCCACCTTCGAGACGCAACCATAAATGACGGAAATATTGACGACATTCGAACAATGGTAATCTTACCCTCACTATACATAGGAAGTACGAGATACATGCACGAATACATTCAATATGACATGATCTACATAAGAAAATATGGACGACCTGACCACTTCATAACATTCACATGGATCAAGTCGTGGACAGAAATCAAAGAACAGCTGAGATATGGACAAGCCCCCATGCATCAACACAACAGCCCGAGTTTTCCGACAAGAAAAAGAGGTTTACTAAAGTCATCACAAAACATCTCATCTTCGGAACCGTTAGATGCTGGATGTACACAATCAAATGGCAAAAACGAGGACTGCCTCACTCTCACGATATCATACGGCTACACTACAGAATTCATCCCAAGCATGTCGAAAAAATCATCCAAGCTGAATTACCCAGTCCTCCAGAAGATCCGGAGCTGTACGACATAGTAATGAAAAGCATGATTCAGGGACCATGTGGGTCATTAAACTCTAAGCCGCGACGTACGGTATACATAAAAATACCCAAAACCATACTTGGACGACACAACAAACCGGAGTTGACGGCTATCCCAAATAAAGAACACGATCGCCCGAAAACGGTTGCTTCACAGCAAAAATACGAATACGAGGCAGCGACGAACTGGAATTAGATAACCAGATAATGGGTAGTACCATATAAAACACAACTTTCCATAATGATACGAGCAATTCAGTGAAATCCATCAAATATGTCTGTAAGTGAACAAAATCAGTGACGTGGCAGTGTTTCAAATAACCAAAGACAGCGAACAACAAAAGAGAAACGACGGGATCCTCTCATGTACCAAATGGGAAGATCATCTTCCAAGGCCGAAAAAAAGTAATTCCAGTGGAAAATCATCCAGGAATAATGAAAACTGGCGCACAACGCCGAGTATACACCGTAGATCCGAACAACGCCGAATTTTTCTGCCTTCGGATCTATCTACAAGAAATATAAGGACCAATAAGTTTCACATATCTCAAGTCTGTCGACGATTACCTATGCCAGACGTACAGAGAAGCACGCCAACCCTTAAGAGTACTGTTAAACGACAACCTCTGGGAATTAAAACTACAAGAAGCCTCACTCACAACCTCAGGTCAACAAATGAGACACTTACTCACCACAATTTTAACAACATGCAACCCATCGAATTCGAAACACCTATCGGACTCCATCGAAGAGAGCATGAATGGTGAAATACTGTACCAGATCCGACTGGCTCATCCTGAACTGCCCATCGAATTCAACGACGGCATCTTCAATGAAACACTCACTCGCCTATAAGATAGATGTTAAGCAATAAACAACCAGACGTTAGTACGACTTGGGATGCAAGCACCAAGAAAAGATGATATCAGTGTGCTAAACTTCGAAATTACAAAGGAGAAAATCTTCAACATCAACGAACTGTTATCCACTATTTATCAACCAGAACACCACGGATCTCTACTGAACTGTAATTCCAATGTGAAAGACTGCAATTTCCAATCAAATAAGCCTACAGTTTTACAATCAATAAAGCGAAAAGATAAACTTTAAAATATTGCGGGATCAGCCTCAAGGACTCCTGCTCTTCTCATGGTCAACTCTACACAGCTAGCTCTCGAATAGGAAATTCGAAAAATTTGTAAATATACAGTATACCTCGGATAACAAAATGAAAAATGTTATTTATAAACAAGTATTGTAAATAGTTAAAATATGTTTTCAATAAAAAAATTACCTCATACTTTAAAAAGTATTGTAATTAGTTAGAAAATGTTTTCAATAAAATTTTTCTACCTCACCTTTAAAGTTTATCCTTTTATTCCAATTATCACACAATCTCATATCAACTACCTGAGCGAAGCCCGGTACCCCATCTAGTAACTCAATATAAACTCAAATCTCTCATGAATTATTTTCCTCCCGACGTCATTTTTCAATAGGACGATCTATAATGCTCTCTGTACAAGTGCAACCTATTTCAAATGTCTTCAGCAGTCACATTTTTTTCCTGTCAACGTATGATGCTTAGCCAAATAAGGCGAATACAAGTCGCAGTGAACTTCGAGACACGTGCTGCAGCAATACATACGTCGAGATTTTGCTTTCTAATCTATCATTTTCTTCACTGTAAGTCTTAGAACATACAGTGCTCAGTTACTATACATCTGCATGGCACGTACCTTTCCTATAAGGTTCAAATGGTTCAAATGGCTCTGAGCACTATGGGACTTAACATCTGTGGTCATCAGTCCCATAGAACTTAGAACCACTTAAACCGAACTAACCTAAGGACATCACACACATCCATGCCCGAGGCAGGATTCGAACCTGCGAGCGTAGCGGTCACGCGGTTCCAGACTGAAGCGCCTAGAACCGCACGGCCACACCGGCCGGCTCCTATAAGGAGGGATACAGCTACGACAATAGGTTGTATTAGAGCAGTTGAAGATGTTAATTGCAAATTATTTTCATTTGCTTTGTTTTAAATGTTCCTTCTTGTTACCATGCGCTACCTCACATTTCAATAAACGTAGGCAGATCGCGCTGTTGTACATTCACGGGTCAAATTGCATACTAAGGGGAATATCTGGAGAATACTGATACCAGAGTCATAACTTGCTATGCACTCAGAGGTAGGAGCTTAAGAGATCGGTCAGGTTTAAAGCTGACTAAATTTTCGAAATATCTAACATTTTTCAGACCTGTGTACCAACACAACACTGAAAAAATCGCGTAAATTGGGATGATGCAACATGCTAAATTGCAAAAATTCCCGTATTTTTTGAAAACACCTGTCGCCAACCGATCATAATAATAACTTCTAATACTGAATTTACCTTCCCACCAAAAATTCGTCCCTGCGACAACGGGCTCGTCATGCCCGGATCGTTCTTCGGCTGTCTGCACCTCAACGAGGACGCTGGTGTACTCCTGACGGAGCTTGCGTCTACTCTCAGGGGTTGTCGTCGTATGCGCAATTACCCCGTCGGCAGATGGATCGCAGTGACATACACACGCCGATCAGGTTGGCAGCCCTTCGGGCGTGCTCAGACAAGACAGCTCGCTCGGCCTACTACTGCAGAATGCACTAGGGCCGGCCCTTCTCCAGCCTCACTGGGTTGGCGAGGACTTAATGGATGTTGACTGACGACCCGTCAGAGAGCTGCCGCTTCGCCCATTTCGGACACAGCGTCTGCCAACTTGAAACTGGAGGAGGGTGCTTCGCAGAAGCTGTGACACACACCACGACGAAAGCACAGGCTCGACGTGCGGTGCGGTCCATCAGTCAATCAGGTAAAGCCTCTCAAGTTGTCCTGACCTGTAGCGTAACAGTCCTGGAGGTACACAAGTGTCTCTTTCTAACGCTGCAGAGTAGACGTATACAGTGGAAACTACTGTGTGGTCTCTACCAGACTGTCCTTAAACTAACACACACATGCTACGAAAAAAAGAAAGAAAAAAAAAAAAGACGGACCAGGAACGAATTAGACTGAAATCTCTAGATGTGACGTACATGTACAGACGAAAAGATGACTACAGATTAAGAACAAATGGACGATTTATTCAAGGGAATGAGCTTCACAGATCGAGATAGTCAATGACAAAATGTTTCACAATTAGGCCTTATGCTAGCAGTTATCCGACTTGACATTGATAGACAGATTTTTCGGATGTCCTGCTGAGAGATATCGTACCAAATTCTGTCCACTTTGTCTTAGCTTCTCTGCACTTACTATCTGTTTCGTTCCTAAGTGACTTTTAGTTCTCTATTGCTGAAGTTCCTTGAACATTATTTACTTCCTTCTTTTGTCGACCAGCTGAAGTATTTCTATCGTCAATAGTTTCTTCACAGTTAACTTCCTTGTACCCATTATTTTCTTTCCATGTTCTATGATTGCCTTTTCTTAGAGATGTCCATTCCACTATCGAACTGCCTACTGAGCTATCTATAGCCTCAGGCAACTTCAAGCGTGTCTCTTCATTTCTTAGTACTTTCGTTTCCCTCTTTTTGCTCATTGATTCTTCCTGACTAGTCTCTCAAATTTCAGCCTACTATTCTACGTTACTAAATTGTGGTCTGAGTCTATTTTGCTCCTGGATTGGGCTTACAATCCAATAGCAGATTTCGGAATCTCTGTCTGATGTAATCTAACTGAAATCTTCGCATATCATCCGGCTTTTTCTATGTATACCTCCTCCTCTTCTCATTCTTCAGTAGAGTATTCGCTTTTACTAACTGATACTTACTGTAGAACTCAATGAATTTCTCTCTCCGCCCCTTTGATAAGGCAGAATGTGGGTGACTTCTTATGCCGGACGTTATCGGCTGTCATCGCTGGTGATGGTTATTCAAAATTTAAATGATAGCGAGGTTCAAACCCAGGACCGAGAACGTTTTGATTTCTAGTCAAAGACGCCACCATTAGACCATACTATCGCAACATCTGCTGCCAGAAACCCTCATTTGCGAAGCACGTTAATCGAAATCAACGTGCAGCGCTAATTAACTTCCGTCTTTATGACCACGCTAATTGGGATATGTCGTTGTGTTGGTTGAGCTACGCGTTTGATACAGCAGTCCATGACGCGTACAAGGATTCATCTACCGTATGAATTCAAGCGTGCGAGAGAAGGTTGATGCTGTGCAAATCCGAAACACTTTGTAACGGCTAAGGAAAAATTATGAATGGATCATGAAATAATTGTTCTGCGCTATACCTTGGGAAGACGGAACAGGTCATTGAAACCAGGGATTATTCATTCGTTAAGAATTTTGGTGTGGTGGGTAAGAAGCAACGATACAGTCGCGGGCAAGTTTTTCCCCGTTTCAGGGGATCATTTCAAATTGTAAGGTTCATCATTCCGGTTACCTTAGTGGTGAGGATACCAAAGAAAAGATGCAGTTTGGAGTCCATGTATATCAGGCGAAGCCGTATCAAAATGAGACCGCTTCTTAAATTTAGGCAAATGAAACCAGAGAATTATTTTGTGTATCTATGCTTGTGAACGGTCCTGCTATGAGCTTGACTGTTAATGCTACTGTGTTGGTCATGGTCTTAATGTGACTTACTGTAACCAGCTGTAATGCAAAACTGTGTAAACGGGAGCCTTGTGGCATCCTTCGTATCACTGAATGGTAGGTACGAGTTTTTCCAGCCTAATTTTTTAAGTTCTACATGACAACTTTGTATGAGGTTCAACTTCAAATGAACAAATTTCACAACAAAAAGCTTTTTGAAGGTGTGAAGATAACAGCAAAGCTGTCGAAACCGGTTTTTTAAATAAAGAAATATGTGTGCCAGTTTGGCATTGGAATGTTTTTAGATTCATTTAAATGGTTGTTATTGGTACGCTAAGAAGAAGAACAGTTTGTTCATACATAAACAAGCAAGTATTCTTGTGCAAGTGCGCTCACATTAATTGAAAACAGATTGTGGTCAAATATTGTTTAAATAATTATTTATGTCCACTCGATAGACGCGTCTTTTGCCATTCTTTTCAGTAGTGGTGTCAGCTAATCAGTTGTAATCACATTTAAATAAAGTTACTAGTAAAATAGTAAAATATACATTAAATAACTACACAAGTATTATGACAGCACATCAGCTATTTATGCTGCATTCAGTTTCTGCGTTACTGAGGAGGATACAACGTTCTGACAAACATTTTCACAATGAAACACTATAAAAAACTTAAGAAATCATTTAAAAAAGGATAGAGATACATAGCTTTGAGGGATGATAGCTGTATTGTAGTGCAATCATCTAAGATATCGTTTGTCGGGGGTTCCGCTCGCGGTCCGCGGCCGCTTGGCGCTGCTCCTGAGGTGTTGGCGCTTCCCTGGTGCTCCGACGGACGTCCGCGCCCGCCTCGTCCACCATCTGCAGTTGTGGCAGCTGTCTGAGGCCCGTCTCGCTGCAGGATCTATACGACGTACTCCATTCCCCTGCCGCATGTTGGGCATAAAACTGAGTCTTCAGTTTCATAACTACGGTGATTCTAAGTTAGCGACAGGTGTTCGTGAGATATTACAGTCCCTGTGTATAAATGTGCTTAAAAGATGTCCTGTTTACGGAGTTAGTGGCGAAATGACGTGTGATTTCACATGTCAAACACCACTGCTATGCGTTTGTCTCTTTCCTTGTAAGAGGCATTCTCCTTTACTAAAGATCATTTTGTATAGGACCGATGCGACCATAGTATGATTTCTGAACCGTGATCAGATGTGAATAATGGGGGCTACACACCTCTGGAAAGCTGTATTGTACGAGTATCACATGGAATCGATGTTTTAAGGAAGTAGCTTTTCATTTTACTGTTTACCACCATAGTTTACGGTAGAGAAACCTGCAAGGAGTATGTATGTCATGCGCTAGAAATATATTCCTTACATTGGGATAGTAACAGCGTTGCATTCCATACGGCTACAAGGTCGGAAACGGCAAGATCTAACATTTTAGCGTGTTTTAAGTGCAGAACATAGTAGCCTTAAGAATGCATGTGTTTATGTTCTCTCTTACCATTACCTTCTTGGTAATGACCCCAGACACTAGGACAATACATTAGAATTGTCAGCGCAGTTGATTACGTAAAACGCAGCAAACTCCTTCCATCTGGAGCTCCATCATGCGTAAAAACCACCCGTTTCTTATTCTTAACTGACTGTTATATCATCAAAAAAGTTTCATATCTATTGTACACCGGTAAGGGGTGCTAACCTCCTCGACATTCGAGCATCTGGAGAAATCTTGTGCTCCTGGATGAGTGCAGGACAACACTTACAGCCGCTGTTCGCACTGTTCCTACACGAGACATGGAATGGAGCGTTGGTCAAAGACAATGCGAGGAGATCTTTCGGTCTCTAACTTTATCCTAAGAATGCGAGAATGCCCTCTGACTCCCATCCACACAAAGAAAGATTGTAAGTTAAGTACCATGATCGAAGTGCTATAGATATTTAAGTCAAAACACGGTCCTACAGCAGTAACTCAGGGCACTATGTTCCTACGCACGTTTCAAAATGTGGTAGACATTGCCCTCTCCGACTTCTGGGTAAAATTACTGCGGTGTGTATTAAAACACATCACCCCATATCAGAAGTATCTTTCCCATCCCGACCATCCACTGGGTATGCTGTTGATTGCCACATAGTGACTGACTGACACCACTCTGTTGAGATGGAGGGAACCTTAGCGCAACACTGGATATGTGCTACTTGTCGCTATGGAACGTGGGATTAATTGTAGAAGTCATCACCGTAATACCGTTGTTTGGAAGCGTTCCTAACTGCTACCGACTCATCCTATTTCCACATGCTGCGATGCCCTATATATGTTTTTATTTTTTTAGTTTTTTCACCATTAAGATAACAGTACCTCTTTTTATTTGTGCTACCTCAGGCGTGTTGTGAAAAGCGATGGTCAACACGAGAACAGTAATCATGTACATGACTGCAAAATGGGGGAACAATGCTTTTGGAAACGAGTACCCTTTCGATTGGAAGATGAGTTGAATCACCTACGAATAGCTGTTGGAAGCGTAATACAATACCGCAAACACTTCCAGTTTCCATATGTTGCGATGCCTTTTCACAATTTTGACAATGAGAAACATCGCGTCTGTTTTATTTCTACCAGCCGGTGCTGTGGTAGCTGCATAGTTTATGCCATGCTACGTTCATTTTTCTGTGAGAGACAGAGGATCGAAATGTGTTAATGTCGGCTTATCAGCAGCTCTAAGTTATGGTGGAAAAAACAAAGTGTATGGCAGTGTACACTGGTTGCGTGTGTTACAAGGGAAAAAAAGAAACAATGTATTAAACTGCTTATAAGGGAGCAATATAGGAACCCTCTTTTGTGATTGATAGTGTGTTGCATATGATCATCCCACAGATGAACCTTTACATCAGTCTGTGGATGTAACTTCGATCATGAACTACCTGCTCCATTGAACCAATACCTGTATATTTAATAGGATAGCCACATATGTTTGGGTCATAGACATGAATGCACCCTAAGAGACACGGATATCCTTCTCCTTTTGGAGCATATATTGTATTCAAACATTATGAATCACCTCGAAGGGAACGATCTGTTGTTGTTGTGGTCTTCAGTCCTGAGACTGGTTTGATGCAGCTCTCCATGCTACTCTCTCCTGTGCAAGCTTCTTCATCTCCCAGTACCTTCTGCAACCTACATCCTTCTGAATCTGCTTAGTGTATTCATCTCTTGGTCTCCCTCTACGATTTTTACCCTCCACGCTGCCCTCCAATACTAAATTGGTGATCCCTTGATGCCTCAGATTGATACGTAATCAGCATGGTTTCAGAAAACATCGTTCTTGTGCAACGCAGCTAGCTCTTTATTCGCACGAAATAATGGCCGCTATCGACAGGGGATCTCAAGTTGATTCCATATTTCTAGATTTCCGGAAAGCTTTTGATACCGTTCCTCACAAGCGACTTCTAATCAAGCTGCGGGCCTATGGGGTATCGTCTCAGTTGTGCGACTGGATTCGTGATTTCCTGTCAGGAAGGTCGCAGTTCGTAGTAATAGACGGCAAATCATCGAGTAAAATTGAAGTGATATCAGGTGTTCCTCAGGGAAGCGTCCTGGGACCTCTGCTGTTCCTGATCTGTATAAATGACCTGGGTGACAATCTGAGCAGTTCTCTTAGGTTGTTCGCAGATGATGCTGTACTTTACCGTCTAATAAGGTCATCCGAAGACAGTATCAGTTGCAAAGCGATTTAGAAAAGATTGCTGTATGGTGTGGCAGGTGGCAGTTGACGCTAAATAACGAAAAGTGTGAGGTGATCCACATGAGTTCCAAAAGAAATCCGTTGGAATTCGATTACTCTATAAATAGTACAGTTCTCAAGGCTGTCAATTCAACTAAGTACCTGGGTGTTAAAATTACGAACAACTTCAGTTGGAAAGACCACATGGATAATATTGTGGGGAAGGCGAGCCAAAGGTTGCGTTTCATTGGCAGGACACTTAGAAGATGCAACAAGTCCACTAAAGAGACAATTTACACTACACTCGCTCGTCCTCTGTTAGAATATTGCTGCGCGGTGTGGGATCCTTACCAGGTGGGATTGACGGAGGACATCGAAAGGGTGCAAAAAAGCGCAGCTCGTTTTGTATTATCACGTAATAGGGGAGAGAGTGTGGCAGATATGATACGCGAGTTGGGATGGAAGTCATTAAAGCAAAGACGTTTTTCGTCGCGGTGTATTCTATTTACGAAATTTCAGTCACCAACTTTCTCTTCCGAATGCGAAAATATTTTGTTGAGCCCAAGCTACATAGGTAGGAATGATCATCAAAATAAAATAAGAGAAATCAGAGCTCGAACAGAAAGGTTTAGGTGTTCGTTTTTCCCGCGCGCTGTTCGGGAGTGGAATGGTAGAGAGATAGTATGATTGTGGTTCGATGAACCCTCTGCCAAGCACTTAAATGTGAATTGCAGAGTAATCATGTAGATATATATGTAGACTACCTATATGTAGTTAGGAGATGTGTCGCAATGTAGTAGCAAAAGCTTTGTCCTCCCTCCATGCCATGTATGATGTGTAGTCTTCCTAATTTCCACAACAAGAAACACCACCATAACTGCTCATACTATCTCTTCTACTCGCTCGTGTGACAGGGGAAAGCTTCGTTTGGCGCTGGCCTTACACACTGTACACGGTTGGCGTTGCTATGACACCGTGTTCCCATCTCCACCGATTGGTCAAAACGCGCTCCTGTCGCATTAACTCAGCTCATCTTGTTTCCCCACAGGATACAGAAGGTCTTAGATATAGCGCTCTCCGACTTCCGTACGACTCAGATTTAAATTGGGAAGATCACATGGACTAAGCTGCAGGGAGGGCAGGGCAGAGACTTAGGAGCAGTTACAAATGCAGAGGGACTGTCTAAAAAACAGCGATGGTGATCTTGATGCATGGGAGTCTTACCAGATAGGCTCGAAAAAAAAAAGAAGAAGATGGCTCGTTTCGAGGTACAAGAATGGCACCAATATGATTTACCAGTGGCTGTAATCATTAAAAGACGTCTCTACTGGATCCAACGCAAATATGTGGTTGATTCCAAATTGAGGAAATTATTTTGGACAGTATTTCTGCTTCAAAGCGTAACACTACCAGTGACCTGTATGTGCCGCTGTATGCTCAAAACCGCTATTTATGAATAGTGATGGTAACATAGAAGTTATGATCGTGTTTTTAATAGTGCGTTCCCTACACAAAATGTATGTTGTGAGCTGTAGCATCCCTCTGTGGTCAGCTTCAGATGTCATTTCTCAATAGTGTACCTCGAAAAGAACATTGTGTTCCTTCCATGGATTCCCATTTGACCTACTTCGCCATGCAAAGTTACATTTATCATGAAATGTAATCAATTAATGTATCAAACTGAAATCAATGACGTGACACCTGGCAGGTGGAAGGCATGGCTAGGTCGCCACGGAATGGTTCTTCACAGGCGTTTCTTTTTTCTTTTTCTTTCATTGTGGCGATATCTTTTAACGAAATTTCAGTCTCCCATCTATATAGGGCGAGAGAGGCTCTCACAATTTGTTTCGTAATCACTAGTATGACATAGCATCGCATTGGGGAAAGGGGATCTGTCACAGTGAACAAAACAGCTATGTTCTCTTGAATTATAGCTTGTTCTTGTCAAACGTAAAATGGTTGTATTTTTCTCTGTTAATAGATGCTTTATTATAGGAGTCGATTTGGTGTTAAATAGTCCAGCACAGAACGGCGGGCGAGTTCCCTACAAGGCTGTGGCTCTCCCTAGGTCGGCATAATAGTCGTTTATCATGGTTCTGACGATGCCGCCGTATGGCTGGACTCTCCTTAGGCGGCACAGGCTTCCTGTTTCGCAAGCATCCGACTTTTGAAATAGCCTTCTGGAGCATTCTCTGGATGGGCGGGGTTATGTCACCTAATTTCCGTTTTGTGTTGTCTACAACTGTTGCCTGAAGGCATGCCGTGTATCGCGAGTGTTGCAAAGGGGGTGGCAGCAGGGGTGCGTCTGCTGTGAGCAGTCGCCGGACACAGCTGCTCTCTGCTCAGGGGGTGGTGCGTGGCTTCTCTGTGGCTATATTTTAGACGAACAATTTGCACTTTATTGTGTTGGCGTAGGAGCGTCGCCTTAAAGAAGCAGCCAGATGGTGGAAAGCGAAGTGATGCGAACCATCCGGATCATTCTCTGGAATTTTGTTGTTGTTCCAAAGGGCTCTGGTCTTTCCTAGAAATACTTTCAACAGATTGCAAGAAAGAGTTGTTGACATTAAATAAAAGTGATTTCCATTGTGGAAGGAGAAGCCTATTGGAGGCGTTGGAAGCCTGCATAGTCTGTGTCAGGTCATCTCTGCAGATGCGTCTTGTACATTGAAGAGAACGCACGTTCAACTACGGCCTCCTCTGCAGTCTTTTAGGACGACGATTTTCCCCAGTACATATGTTGCATTATGATCCATTCATTTCAAGTGCTGTTTTTTCATGACAATTTCGAAGTGTTATTAGAACTGTGACACATTTTTTCCCATCACTTGTGGTAGCATGTATTGGCATCGGTTACCTGCGTTGTAAGGTGATTTTTGAGCAGCCATCTGTAGCAAACTCTAACATCAAACAGTGATAGATATTGTATGCTTACAGGTAATGCACCTTTTAAACTCCTCTCTGTCCAACACCAGCATCTCATCGGTTGAACGTATTTCCCACCAAAAAGAATAAAGGTGCTATCTTACACCCCACCCTTTTTCCCGCCATCTTATAGGTGAAGGGTAGAATTTGAGTGTGTGTCACTGGTTTTCGAGTGGTATTGCGAATTTTTTTCCAGTGTGATAACACCAGTTGTACGGCATCAGCAGTTATTGAGTTGTATTACGTTTTTAGGCCGTCCTTGTGTAGTGCCATGCATATAGTTGTGTAAGTAGGCCCGATCTTTCTGATTAATTACGTAGTTTCCCAAGCAAAACAAATAAAGTACACTAAGCAAACCTTCCTCTTGCGCATCTGGACAGTTTCCATATGTTCGGGGGTGCACTTGGGCTTTCGATCCAGTAGAATCAGGGTTCGAGTCCCAGAAAGGACACAGCCATTTTTAATTTCCCATCAATTTCAAGCGTCTCTGGTGGTTTAATTGTGTTGGGGGGGTACACTTATGCTTTCCACCCAGGAGGGTCAGGGCTGGAGCCCTGCAAAGTATACTGCCAATTTTAATTTCCCATCAATTCGCGGGTGGTGGCGGGAGGAGTGGGATGTCAGCACAGCCCTGGAACAATGAAATTTCCGCCAAATTTCGAAATTCCTACCAAGATTCGAATTTCCCGGAAATAGGGTAGGTCGTGGGAGGGGTGGGGAAAGGGAGGGGTAGGGGGAGGAGGGGGCTGGTGCATACTTACGGGCTGAGAAAAACACGTGACATCAAAAGAGGGTGGGAGTTTGCGGTTGTGGGGGATGGGGAGGGGCAGAGCGTGGTCTGGGGCAGAGGAGGGCGGGGATGGTTGGGGTCGTGGGTGATTAATTGATCAATTTAATTAATTTGATATCAAATGTGGAGTGACGAACCCATCTCGCTACTACTAAAGCCTGCCTTCATCATCTTGCAACACAAAAGCTTCAATTCAAAACGTATTTCAGCGACGGTTTTGAGAAATTTAATTGTATTAAAAATCCAATGACAATGCTCTTGGACCGTCATGTCTAAATATAAAAGAGCAAAACCAACTTCCTTTTTCAAGTTGTGATACTTCACTGAGGAGAAAATGTAATGAAGTGTTTTTGTTTGAGTTTTGGATACATATTTTCCAAGCAATTCCCATTATTGAGCCAAAATGGAGCGAGAAACCCTAATTTCTTTTGCAACAACATATTTGTGTGAGAATAATTTTTCAACTTTGGCAGCTATGAAGTATAACTACCGTTCAAAGATAGATACAAGCGAAGAATGAGGAACAGCTGTTCCTGCTATTAGAAAAACTTTCTTCTCAAAAGCAAACTCAGCTATCACAATCAAATTCGTAATTTAAAATTGTAATGTTCTTGTAATCACTGATTGCTGAGTTCTAAATATAGTTGATTTCATGAAATGAATAAAAGGAAATGTGATAAACAATTTCTTCCGTGTTTTCATTGTAATAATTCATGTAGTTTTGGTTTCTATTGCTTAAAATCCTTCTAAACCGGAATTGATAAAACAGAGAATAAGGCCAAGAAAATATCAAAATTGAGTAGTTTTGTTCATGAAATACAGTGTGAAGAGGGCTTATACTATTTTTCCTGACGAAGAAGGGACGAGAAGAAAAAAGTTTGAGAACTGCTACTACACAACCTTCACAAAAATGACAGTTTAGCGAAGAGAACGAAGGCGAGCATTTGCGTCAATCACCTTCACCACAAGTACCGTGCACAAACCTTTGTTGCAATAAGGAAGCTGCCGATTTGTTTCTGTACAGTGCATGATTTCACATTTTGTGTAATTAAATGAGACATTACAATATTTTTCTTAAAACTGTCATACTAAGAACAAAACGAAAGGCAACTAACGTGTGAAGGATGGCTACAGCGGTTGTAAGATGCGCCGAATGACACGTCGCTTGTGAAGGGAAATATTCTCTGGGCGACCCCGATGACATGAATTCCCCCAGTTGTGACGCAGCCATTTAGTCAAACGCGACTTGCTTTTGGCGTTCCTTGAGGTCTGCAATTGCATTCCTCTACCTGAAGAGCTAGTTGTCAATATTTTCTTTAAAGTGTCGAAGGTTTTTTCATGCTGTTTACGTATCTGCATAACAACTCCTGAGTACCGTGTGAAACGACCTACAAAACTCCACTAACTTGTTTTGATTTAATGATTTGCAAAGTTAATTACAGACAAATAAATACGAGTACATTAATTGGATCTCCAAAGTGCATCGTAGGCCAGTGACGATCCCCGTGAGACGTGACGTGGTTGTACGCTGTACTTGTGGTTGAGGTGGCAAAGGTGTTCTCTCATGCATATCATCGGCTTTAGCACTGGCGTCATCTGTCGCAGCTCAGAAATTGATTGAACATCTCAGGTACGTGAAGCACGGCAGAATAATTAGGTAAATTTATTCGCTCGCGCTGCATGTTCGCCTGACGGCAGTTTTGGTAAACATCGTTGTGAAAAACTAACAAACTCAGTAATGAGTCATTTCCGTGAACACAAAGACAAGTTGCGCCAGCACGTGTAGTAGTAAGGATGAACAACAACTGCTCTTACAAAGCACCATTCCCGTGTGTCAACAAACGACCTCGATGAAATTTTGCGGGTGTTTAGAGGGAGCCAAATAGTACAATGTGTACTGTTTGTTTGTGCCCATCCCTAAAGGTATTTTGGCGTTTTTGGTTTAGAGGTAATATCTTCGAAGCGATGATTTCTAATAATGTTTTCTGTCCTGTTAATGAGTTACTTATTACTTTCAGTCAAAACTTATGTGAAGTAGTAAACTACAAAACAAAAAACAAAAAAAACAAAAAAACAAGAACGTAAAACTTAAAATAACAATTTAAAATATAAAACAAATACAAGTAAAATAAATAAGTAGAATACTAGTGAATGTCTAGATATTTTAATTAGCAATGTTGAAAATAATCCGACAGCATATTTTGTTTTCCAAAAATACACTGCTGGCCACCGTAAATGCAACACCCTGAAGGAAGCATCCGAATCGAGTGAAATTTACACCATGAGTTTGCAGCGATGAGATACGCAACTGATTAGAATTTCAGCGCAGACGCACATCACGCGCGCCTGTGGCGCCACCTCATAGCGCCATTTAAGGCTTGGCGATTTCGACGAGTGTACGTTCGGCACGTGTGTTTACCTTGTGGTTGTTTCACAAGACGATCAGTTATGCCTCGTAGACAACAGCGAACATCTTTTGATCAAGTATCCGATTTCGACAGAGGAAGGATAGTGGCTTACCGAGATTGTGGATTATCATACAGAGAAATCGCTAGTCGTGTTGGACGAAACCAAACAACTGTAATGCGGATATGTGACCGTTGGATGCAGGAGGGTACGACGGACCGACGTGGTCGATCGCATTCACCTCCGTGCACCACTGCACGTGCTGATAGGCAAATTGTGCGCATGGCAGTGACGGATCGCTCAGTGACATCCCGAACCATAGCACAGCACATTGCGTCTGTAACGCATCATCCAGTGTCTGCGCGTACTATTCGACGCCGTTTACAGCAGAGTGGTCTGTCCGCAAGACGTCCATTGCTTCGTCTACCACTGACGCAGAACCACAGACGTCTCCGTTGCCAATGGTGTGATGACAGACGGATGTGGACGGCAGAATGGAATGATGTTGTCTTTACTGATGAGGCACGCTTCTGTCTGCAGCACCACGATGGTCGGATTCGAGTGTGGAGACAACGTGGAGAGAGGATGCTGGACAGCTGCATTATGCACCGCCAGACTGGTCTTGCACCGGGTATTATGGTATGGGGCGGTATTGGAAATTACTCTCGCATGCCTCTAGTACGCATTGCCGGTACTTTAAATAGCCGGCGCCACATATCCGAGGTGCTGGAGCCAGTTGTCCTTCCTTACCTTCAGGGCTCAGCCACAGCCATATTTCAACAGGATAATGCGCGACCACACGTGGCACGCATTGTCCAAAGGTTCTTCGTCAATAACCAGATTGAATTGCTTCCCTGGCCGGCTCGCTCTCCGGATCTTTCGCCGATAGAAAACATGTGGTCCATGGTTGCTCAACGAGTGACCCAGATTACATCCCCAGCTGCCACACCAGATGATCTTTGGCAACGTGTGGAAGCTGCTTGGGCTGCTGTACCCCAGGAACACATCCAACGTCTCTTTGACTCAATGCCGAGACGTGTGGCAGCGGTGATCTCCAACAATGGCGGCTACTCTGGCTACTGATTCTGGCAGGAACCACATGTCACAGACGTCTGTAAACGTAATCATTTGATACTTGGTCAACATGTTATCTACAAAATAAATTGTGTTGTGCTACCTCTTGTCTTTCTTGGTGTTGCATTTACGGTGGCCAGCAGTGTAGTATTTCAGAAACCAGCTTTATTACACAGGGATGTATGTAGCTTGGAAGCTTCTCTAATCTATATTGTAACAGAAATTTTCATTTTTCAACATCATTTAACGGTGGTGGGGAATTTTGTTAAACTTAAAATTATTACAAAAGTTTATTACATGTTTTTCAAGGACATTAATTACATTCAAAATTTTATATAAAAACATTTTTATATATTATCATCTCGACGATATTCCTTCTAACCCTAAAATGCCATATTACGTTACGGAGTGTGTTTCACCCCTTAAAAGCGAAACTGGGTACAGAAAAAAATACGTACTGCACTATTTTACCCCGTCTACACACACGCCAGGCTTCATCAAGATTGTTTATTGGCACTTAGCAATGTTCCTTTCTTAGTACTGTAGAATGTGACTCCGAAATAGTCCTTATACACGGTGAACACTAATAAAACCGATAAACTGGAGGGACGGATTCCTGACTGCAAATGGAGGAAAAGAGGTCCCATGAACATACCAAAACAAATACCCCTCACAGACACCAACCAGATCACATAAGATTTTTCAGCCCTTTTTTTGGCGTTTGTGTGGTCATAGTTCTTTTCAGACAGGCGAACATGCCGGGAGGCGGGGGACTGTGCATACACCAGATTTGGAGGACCGGGTTCTGGCTCTCGACAGTTTCAGTCAGCTTGTCCGTACACAAATACCATTTCGACTTGTTCCCGATGTGACTACCATCCCATTGCGCTGCTTTCAGCACGCTGCGTCAGTCACACAGCCTTCAACATAGAAGGAATACACGGCAGGTGGTCAGAGGAATTTTCATTTGTCAGCGCCATCTACCGTGGCGACGGTATATTTCTAGACATGTTCATAGGACCTTTTTTCCTCCATTTCCAGTCAGAAATACATCCCTGCAGTTTGTCGTTTTTGTTAATGTTCACCCTATAATTGAGCTAAACAGCCTCAAGAAGTATGCACAGTTTCTAACTGTAATACAAGGGGCTACGATGGGTGGCGGCGCTACAGGTAGCCTTCAAAGTGAGATCTGTAAATATGTGCGCTTGCAGAGTTCCTCGCCGCCTAACAGAAGATCATAAGAGCAAAGAAGTACCATCTGTGCGGAATTGCTTGCGCGTTACGAGGCTGATCCTGACAATTTTCTGTCGAACATCATCTCGGGCGATAAAATAAGGGTTCATCACTTCGAACGTCCGCAGCTCGTGGTCGTGCGGTAGCGTTCTCGCTTCCCACGCCCGGGTTCCCGGGTTCGATTCCCGGCGGGGTCAGGGATTTTCTCTGCCTCGTGATGACTGGGTGTTGTGTGATGTCCTCAGGTTAGTTAGGTTTAAGTAGTTCTAAGTTCTAGGGGACTGATGACCATAGATGTTAAGTCCCATAGCACTCAGAGCCATCACATCGAACCGGAAACGAAATGGCAACCCATGGAGTGACGGTACGCCATCTCTCCTCCGAAGAAAAAGTTAAAAGCCGCACTCTCAGCGGGTAAAATAATGGCGACGGTCTTATAGGACTGTGAAAGGGTTACTCTGCCGTCTCTCACAGTGCAAAGATCAAATTTGAATCGTATTGTGTTATCAAAAAGAAAAAGAAAAAAAGGTTCAAATGGCTCTAAGCACTATGGTACTAAACATCTGAGGTCATCAGCCCCTAGACTTAGACTACTTAAACCTAACTAACCTAAGAACATCACACACATCCATGCCCCAGGCAGGATTCTAACCTCCCACCGTAGCAGCAGCGCGGTTCCGCACAGAAACGCCTAGAACCGCTCGGCCACAGCGCCCGACTATTGTGTTATGCTCAGTAAACTGAAGATACCACTGTCGAGTTCGTCGAAACAAAAATGCAAACGAATTTCTCCTCTTCCATGACCAAGTAAGGCCTCACAAAAATTCATTGGACTATTCATCCTCATCCACCCTACAGCCCACATCTTCCATCTTCCGCTTTCAGGTCCAAGGAACAAATCTGGAATAAATTTCGAAAATTACAATAATAATTAAGCTTTTTCTGGAAATTCTTTCTCTGATGCATGCCGGAATTAGGAAAAGCTAAACAGTAAGCGTTAGTGCGAAGTATCTTAAATGGTCCATTATAGATGACTTTAAATTTTGACACCTCACAATCATTCTAGCTCGATTTCTCGTTCGCTTTAACGAGAACGGAGTCACCAGTTACAAATTGGTGACTTTCACACTCTGACACTTATCGCAAATCTTCATCGTATCTGTTTTTCTCTTTAACATGCTGTTAAAATTCACAGCTTCAGTCATTTTCTCGTACATTTCTTTGGTCTGAAATGACCATAGGCTGAGTGATAATAGTCTACTATTTCAGCGACGTCCGCAGCTCGTGGTTTTGCGGTAGCGTTCTTGCTTCCTGCGCACGGGGTCCCGGGTTCGATTGCTGGCGCGGTCAGGGATTTTCTCTGCCTCGAGATGACTGGGTGTTGTTGTGTTGTCTTCATCATCATCATTCATCCCCATTACGGTCAGAGGAAGGCAATGGCAAACCACCTCCGCTAGGACCTTGCCTAGTACAGCGGTGCGGTTCTCCTGCATCGTCCCCTACACTCCTTGGAGTATGGGACATCAACATCATCTCATTTCGGCGATGTACTTGGTCGGCCAACATATCCGCCTAGTGTCGCTATCCTCATCTTTGCCTATGTACGGGTTATTGTTGTTCATCCTGTAATACTTTCTCAACGTTTCTCCATCTTTATAGTTTTCGTCCTACTTGGTCTTCACTATTTCAAGCATTCATCCTCGCTTAGACGACGACGCTTATTTTTACAAATACTCTCTATCTTCTTTTGTCCTTCTACATTTTGAAAGTGGTACAATTTCAGTACCCCTTAGTATCCGTGTTCCCCAATCAGCTGATTTGTTTCAGGGAAACGCGAGAACGCATCCTCTTTGCAGTTGTCTGTACCTTTTACATAATATACATCATAATTATACTGCTGTAAATGAAGAGACCATCTTGTCAAACTTTCACGCAATAAATGACAATCTTTGAGATAAGCGACCGCTGTATGATCTGTGTGAATCATAACTTGTCGGTCCCATAACTGACCTTCAAATTTCCTAAAACCCCGTATGACTGCGAGACGTTGCTTTTCAGAAATCGTACACAGTTTCAATCAGTTTTCGTCAGCGTCCTACTTGTGAACGCAATCGTCCGGTGTTTCTTGTTCTCTCTTTCTCCCATCTCCTTAACAGGTTCCACACTTAAACCTTAATTTGACATAATCATTCGCACGGGAAATGGCAAGTAATGGTCAGCGTGATACAATACGTTTCTCTGTAACAATTCACTCTTCAGTCTCTCAAATGTCGCCCGACACTCGCTAGTCCACACAAACGGTGTATTCTTGAGTAGAAAGTTATTTAAGTTTAGATCATTGAACCCTTTCCCATGAATGAACTTGCAGTAAAATTCGTGAGAGGTCGCATTCGCCAACAGAAAGTCGTCCACATACACTGTCCATCTGGAACTTAGGGCTGTGCCTAGTTCTTTATCGAGGGTCAGGCACTGATATGGTCAGTCCAAATGTCACTAACTTATACTGGTAACACCTGCCTGCATACAAAAAAAGCAGTTTATTTCCTCGATTTTTCCTCAAGAGCGATCTGCCAGTAGCCTGCTGTCAGGTCGACGCTGGTCTAAATTGTACATTATGAAATCTTTGCAGGATCTCCTTCACACTTTCTGGTTTATCAGTTTCACATTGAACAACTTTGTTTAGCGTACGTGCATCTGTCACGATTCTGACCCTACGAAAACTGTTTCCTACTCTTCTCTATAACATTCCATTCCAGCATTCGATCTATTTCTAGTTGTACAACATCCTTCTTGGACAGCAGTGCCTTGTACGGTGATACAAAGAACGGTTTGTGGAGCATTACATTTAATTTTCACTGATACCCAGTGACAAGACCTGGTTTATTCGAAAATACGTTTTCATTTCTCATAATTTCGTTATATAATTCGCTTTTCTGCACAGAAGTAGCATTTGGTACCCTTTCCACAATATCTTCGAGCTCGTCTTTTAAACTATTGTCAACATTTAGATTCCACATAATGTGTTATTTGCACAAAGTTGACACTTAGCGCGGTGGCTGATGGGAGCAACTGTAAATGGTCGCTCCTATCAGCCGCGTCAACTTCGTCTGTGCGTTTAATAGTATTCCATATTTCTGCCTAAACCAATCTCATTAGACCAAGTAACAATGTGAAAACGTTGCTATTGGCTACTCGCATCATCACCTGTTTCATTAAAACTCACAATTTCTGTCTGATCTTTTGAAACGCGCATCATTCAATGACTCTGTGGTATCCAATAATCACTCTAAGCCAATACTTATTTCGGTGCTCAGATCTGGCACGACGATAAATTCATGTTCAAATTGTTACCCTTGAATTTCGAAACAGACAAATATTTTATGGGTTATAGGTTTGCTGCACTTTCCGGGAGTACCGATAATTTTGACTCCAATTACGAGCATTACTACTACTCCCGGTCTTCCTTTTAACAAATCGAAAATTTTTGCGGACATAAAACTTAGCTCTGTTCCGTTATCAATTAAAACGTGCATTTGTAGGCCGTGCATGTGGACAGGCTCTATTATTTGTCTACTCTTACTGAGTCTAGTTCATGGTTTTTCCGTGAAAAGTCCTACATCTACACACATACTCCGCAATCCACCATACGGTGCGTCGCTGAGGGTACCTCGTACCGCAACTAGCATCTTCTCTCCACGTTCCACTCCCAAACAGAACGAGGGAAAAATGACTGCTTATATGCCTCTGTATGATCCCTAATCTCTCTTATCATTGTGGTCTTTCCGCGAAATGTAAGTTGGCGGCAGTAAAATTGTACTGCAGTCAACCTCAAATGCTGGTTCTCTAAATTTCCTCAGTAGCGATTCACGAAAAGAACGCCTCCTTTCCTCCAGAGACTCCCACCCGAGTTCCTGAAGCATTTCCGTAACACTGGCGTGATGATCAAACCTACCAGTAACAAATATAGCAGCCCGCCTCTGAATTGCTTCTATGTCCTCCCTCAATCCGACCTGAGAGGGATCCCAAACGCTCGAGCAGTACTCAAGAATAGGTCTTATTAGTGTATTATAAGCGGTCTCCTTTACAAATGTACCATATCTTCCCAAAATTCTACCAATGAACTGAAGACGACTACCCGCCTTCCCCACAACTGCCTCACCCACACCAAGGTCATTACAGAAGAATCTGTCCGGCTCTGATACCAATTGAGATTTATCTGGTGGTTTTTTAAGTTTCTGTTCTTGAACATCCTTAATTTCTATCTGGCTGTTCTGCGGTTGTTGAAGCCGTCATTACTCCAACATTGTAACCTTTTTATGAATTTCTTCCATTAACAAATCTTGTTTTACGAGCAAAGGACTAACTGTCAAGTCACGTAAATTTTCTTCAGAAAAATGGCTATTGTCTTCCAAATTGCTTGGAAAAATGTTCTGTGTTTCTTCTTCTAATTCTTCTCCCGAGCTCACGCAACCCACATCGCTGTCGCCTAACTGCGTGACGTCAGCTTTAACTTCGTTGATGTTGTAGTCTACGTGGCTTACAATTAATCGTACCCAGTCATTGTCGGTAAACTTTTCTTGCATCTCTTCAGAAATATCGCCTCGGTTTTCTTTAGGACCAGCGTCGTTATGGTTGACCAATTACTACCATCATTTGGACAGACGTGCCTCTTCGGTACAGAGCTTTCTGTTTCTTCATAAATGCGGGTTGAGAAGCGTCAGGTATTTTTCGCTCTCCCCATTGGCGCACCTCTCATACAATCGTCTATAATTCTTCAGTTTGCCGTACATCCTACCGAACTGACCTAGCCACACCACCTCGCTTTCCGCGTTGCTCTGAGCGATAGCGGAAGTTGTATCCGACATTGGATTCCTTAATGAGCCGGCGAATGGCGCTGTATTGGAGCGTGCGGTATCGTTGTTGCTGGGCTACCTCTTCCGTAACGACCGGTATTCTATTTTCATCTTTATCACGCATAGCGATCGCTTCGTCGATCACCTGTTCAACTTCAATTACGGTTACCGCGGATGCGTTACTCACTTCGTCTTCTTGCACACTCTCCCATCGCTGATCCAGCCGGATCTATCACAGTGACGCTGCCTAGCCTTTCTTATGAACCGCCAAGGTCTTCCCAACCCTGCTGGGTCCCAAACCGGCATGGCTAATCGTTTCCCAGATTAAGTACAACAGGACCGTTCTTTCAGGCTGTCGTAATTGCTGATTTTGCTCCTGCCTACTATCATTTTGCTGAGAACTTGTAACGCCGGAAATGCATATCCTCCTATTTCCATCTATTGTACTATTATTTTTTTCCTTGTTTTGTTACCTCAAGATATGACATTTCTGTCTCTTTATATATTGTAATTGCTTTACTGTTTGTATATATATTTATGCATTTATGTCGATGTATAATTGGTTTGTTTCGTAAATATTATTTGTATTTTTACGCTGGGTCTTGCCTAGGGAAAACTGCTATCGAACGATTACATCGATAGGTCGTGTGAAGACTCAAAGTGTGTAGGATCTTTGGTAGTGTTAACTCTGCCGCGTGAAGCGCGGGCAGAACAGAGAGAGTCTGGCGGGAGTAGCGAGTGGAGCAGGTGTTGTGTGACGCTCCCGCGAGTTGCCGCGCTTTCGGGGTTTGGCAGTATGTAATTGCGCTCGACTCGCGATGATAGTTTCTGACATGGTGTCGCGGACGGGAAGCATTAGCTGGCGCACATCAAGAGCCCGTTTCGCCTGGTGACCGTGTCGAGAAGAAGGCGCGCCAACATCCAGCTTCTGCAACAGCGACGGCCGACAATGAGTGACTGTCGCCACATCCTCGACCGACGGCTTCAAACCTTCAATCAACCGACAAGGAAGACTGGACGCACGTAAAGTTTTAGAACTGTATGGCAGACCTCAGCTTTTAATCTTGTTCCATTTGCCTCGCAAAATTACAGCAACTTAGCATCAACCTTTGTTGCTCATTGTCCCAATTGCATTACCAAGCAGGGTCCCTTCCTTTTCCGAAATGAACCCGAGTGTCGTTGAAATTCAAACGCCAGCATTAAAGTAATATAGCTAACTCGTTTTCACTGCTTTAATTTCAAAGTTCAATTATGGCATTAATAGCTGGCTACAATATTCAGATTACACAAGCACGAATTAAGAGTGCGAGCTTTGTTACCGTATTTTAGCTTACCTGTGACTGCAGCTCAGCTTGGTACGTACTAAATTTTACTATTGTTAATTGTTCAGAATCATTTAATTCAAGTTCAAAGTTAAATCTCTTATTTCTAAATTGCGTAGATTCAAGTAGTTTTTGAAATGATTGTTGAGGTAGTCCAAGACTAACCGTATTTTACTGAATTTCGATGTGCTTCAGAAAGAAAGCTCACTATTAACTTCAGTCACTAAATTAACTTTCGATTTTCCGGTTATTAATTCTTTTGCTACATTAAGTCAGGGTGTAGCGAAATTTATTACTTCTGACAAACTTTCAGTTTTCACACTACACGTGTCAACCTTCAGTTGCCACGCTTCTAGTGCTAATTATATGTGTAATAACCTTTCTTTTTCAGTTACTATAGTAATTGTCCTTAGGACTGGCGACCGTGATTTCCCCCAAATCTCAAATACCTAATTACCGCTAGTTAATTGTTAACGTAACGGCTGCACATTTACCTTCTTTATTAACTTTACCCCTTTTCAAAATTAATTTCCACCAGTTTCATTAGCACATTTCCTTTCATTTAGATGTAACCCTTTCCTCCCTCTTTACCGACAGGTTAACTTCGGTGACGATTGCTTTTCCAAAACTCCCATTAGGTACACGCGGTTTCATTTTTCACTGTCATAAAGGCCGGTAAGTGAGGGGGGAGGTTACAAACTACGTACCATGTTCACTTGATACTGGTCTTTGTCATTTCTTCTATTATTGTTTCCACTATGACTCTTATTGTTATGATGGTGTGAGTTATTATTTCCAGTGTGGTGCTTACCATTACTGCCGTGGTTATTGTTATTAAGGCTGTTGGTGTTGTGGTAATTGTTACTAGTACAACGTCTCTTAAACTTTCGCTGTTATTCGGCCAATTATCTTCCTCTTCGAACTCTTCTAAGAATGCAGTAATTATTCTGTAACGACTGCCTATGTGCCTCTTGGAATCATCTGGAAGCTTCTTCCACAACTCCTAGAGAATCTGTGATTCAGTTCATCGATAATGTAAATATTGAAATTTGCGAATCTAATTTTCGCGAAGTTCTTTTATTTAGCCGCGCGAGTCTGCGTCGTAGGAATTTGACACTACGGAATCGCGCCGTACACTCTCCCTCTTCTGTTCTGACCAATAGTCTTTCGAGAACGCATCCTTAAATTCTTTAAATCTCTAGTTCACAACATCGAGGTTTAAGCCCCATCGCTTAGCTTCGCCCTAGCACATCGATTACAGCGTTCATTTTTGTATTATCCGTCCACGATTCAGGCAATACCCTTCAACAATTTTTAATGAAGTCGGTAGCGTGCAAGCCACCCTGCTTTTTGAGGGAATCGAAACGCTTCTTCTTCGCTAAGATTTCAGTATTATGTGCGTGGCACGGCACATAGTGCCGCTTTTCGTCTAATCTCTTTTCTAGTTAGGTTAAAGGCAAGGCCTCCGGTCCAGATTGTATACCAGTCAGGTTCCTCTCAGAATATGTTGATACAATAACTCCATATTTAGCAATTATATTCAACCTCTCGCTCACAGAAAGATCCACACCTAAAGATCGTAAAATTGCTCAAGTCAAACCAATACCGAAAAGTTCCCTTGGCGATTACGCAGCATTTTACAATACTTACATAATTATAATCAATCATTTACACTCACAAATAAATACACTGTTACATCCATTAACTATTAAATCTAGTTTCTGTGATAAAGCTTACAGGTATTAAACGGCGAAAAAAAATTTGGGACGATGGAGAAGATATTTTACCTCCATTCTTGGTGTCACAATGGTCAGGCAGAGATTCCGATACAGGATATAAGATTGTAAGCCGTACGCAGCAGCAGTTCCAGATTCAAATGACATTGCTGTAATGACGAAGAATAGGCTGAGGTTTACGAGACTAGTAACGAAGAATCAACGAGCAAATTGGGATACGATAGAAGTTTTCTGAGGCTATAGATTGTATCGTATGTGTTATGTTGTGTGTTAACCGGGGGCCTAGAAACCAAGGAGAGGTTCCGTCCCCGCCGCAGCCGCAGTGTCCGCAACCCTACGGTCCTCGGTGACCACCCCCCCCCCCACCCCCTACCCCGTGGAACGCCTCACACCAGACGGGTGTAAACCCTACGTTTTCGTGGTAGAGTAATGTAGCTGAGGAGGAATGAGACGAACCTGTCCGCATTCGCCGAGGCAGATGGAAAACCGCCTAAAAACCATCCATAGACTGGCCGCCTCACCGAACCTCGACACAAGGCCGTCGGGTCGATTCGTGCCGGGGACAAGGCGCTCCATCTCAATCCGGAAAGCTGTGCGTTAGACCGCACGGCTAACCGGGCGGGCTGAGGCTATAGATACTGCGATAACAAAGAGCTCAATAGACTTTTTAGTTAAAGCGAAGGATGATAACTGCAAACAAACCATGGACAACAGAAGAAATATTTCTGTTGATAGACGAAAGGAGGAAGTGCAAAAATATTAAAGGAAATTCAGCAATACAGAACCACAAGTCACTTCGGAACGATATAAACAGAAAGTATAGGGAAGATAAGGCGAAAGGGTTGCACGAAACATGTGACGATATCGAAAAAGAATCGTCTGTTGGAAGGATTGACTCAGCATATAGGCAATCCAAAAAAACTTAAGCTGAAATTAAAAGCAAGGGCGGTAACACTAAGAGTGAAATGGGGATTCCACTGTTAAATGCAGCGGAGTGAATGTTAGGTGGAAAGAGTGAATTGAAGGCCTTTATGGAGAAACACTCGTCTGATGATGTGATAGAAAAAGAAACGGGAGTCAGCAGGTAAGAGAGAGGGGGTCTATATCAGAATCCGAATTTATAAGAGCTTTGGGCGAATCAGAATAGAGTAAGGTAGAAGGGATAGATAACATTCCATCGATATTATTAAAACAGTTGGTGGAAGTGGCAAAAACGACTACTCACGTTGGTGAGACTGGGAATATAGTATCAGACTTTCGGAAGAACAAATTCCACACAATTCCGAAGACTGCAAGAGCAGACAAGTGCGAGAATTATAGCACAATCAGATTAAGAGCAGATGCATCCAAGTTGGCTGGCTCTCAGCACTGTGGGACTTAACTACTGAGGTCATCAGTCCCCTAGAACTTAAAACTACTTAAACCTAACTAACCTAAGGACATCACGCACATGCCCGAGGCAGGATTCGAACCTGCGACCGTAGCGGTCGCGCGGCTCCAGACTGTAGCGCTTAGAACCGCTCGGCCACTCCGGCCGGCCATACAAGTTGCTTACAAGAATAATATATAGAAGAATGGAAAAGAAAGTTGAGGATCTGTTAGATGACAATCAGTTTGGCTTTAGGAAAGGTATTGGCACCAAGAAGGTAGGTCTGACATTGCGGTCAATAATGGAAACAAGACTGAAGGAAAATCAAGACACATTCCTTGCATTTGTCGACCTAGAAAAGGCGTTCAACAATGTAGAACGGTGCAAGGTGTTCGCAATTCTGAGAATAATATGGATAAGCGGTAGGGAAAGACGGGTGATATACAATACGTGCAAAAACCAAGAGGGAACAATAAGACTGGATGACCAAGAATCAAGTGCTCGGATTAAAAATGGTGTAAGCTAGGGAGGTAACCTATCGCCCCTGCTGTTCAGTCCAAACATCGAAGAAGCAATGACGGGAATAAAAAAATGTTTCAAGAGTGGAATTAAAATTCACGTTGAAAAGATATCAATTATTCGCGGATGACATTGCTATCAGAAGTGAAAGTGAAGAAGAATTACGGTATTTGCTGAATTGAATTAACAGTGTAATGAGTACAGAGTATGTATTTAGAGCAAATTGGTCAAAGTAATGAGAATTAGCAAAAATGAGAACAGTGAGAAACTTAACATCAGAATTGGTGACCACAAAGCAGACGATGTTAAGGAATTCTACCTAGGCAGCAAAGTAACCCATGATGGACGGTGCAAGGAGGACATAAGAAGCAGGTTAGTGCTGGCCAAAAGCACATTGGTGACCAAGAGAAGTCTACTAATCGTAAAATGTGTTTTAGACAGGTACGTGCCGAGTAAAACCGTGAGGGACGGGAAAAACCCACCGTGGTACAACAACAAAGTTAGGAAACTACTGCGAAAGCAAAGAGAGCTCCACACCAAGTTTAAACGCAGCCAAAACCTCTCAGACAAACAGAAGCTAAACGATGTCAAAGTTAGCGTAAGGAGGGCTATGCGTGAAGCGTTCAGTGAATTCGAAAGTAAAATTCTATGTACTGACTTGACAGAAAATCCTAGGAAGTTCTGGTCTTACGTTAAATCAGTAAGTGGGTCGAAACAGCATATCCAGACACTCCGGGATGATGATGGCATTGAAACAGAGGATGACACGCGTAAAGCTGAAATACTAAACACCTTTTTCCAAAGCTGTTTCACAGAGGAAGACCGCACTGCAGTTCCTTCTCTAAATCCTCGCACAAACGAAAAAATGGCTGACATCGAAATAAGTGTCCAAGGAATAGAAAAGCAACTGGAATCACTCAATAGAGGAAAGTCCACTGGACCTGACGGGATACCAATTCGATTCTACACAGAATACGCGAAAGAACTTGCCCCCCTTCTAACAGGCGTGTACCGCAAGTCTCTAGAGGAACGGAGGGTTCCAAATGATTGGAAAAGAGCACAGATAGTCCCAGTCTTCAAGAAGGGTCGTCGAGCAGATGCGCAAAACTATAGACCTATATCTCTGACGTCGATCTGTTGTAGAATTTTAGAACATGATTTTTGCTCGAGTATCATGTCGTTTTTGGAAACCCAGAATCTACTATGTAGGAATCAACATGGATTCCGGAAACAGCGATCGTGTGAGACCCAACTCGCTTTATTTGTTCATGAGACCCAGAAAATATTAGATACAGACTCCCAGGTAGATGTTATTTTTCTTGACTTCCGGAAGGCGTTCGATACAGTTCCGCACTGTCGCCTGATAAACAAAGTAAGAGCCTACGGAATATCAGACCAGCTGTGTGGCTGGATTGAAGAGTTTTTAGCAAACAGAACACAGCATGTTGTTATCAATGGAGAGACGTCTACAGACGTTAAAGTAACCTCTGGCGTGCCACAGGGGAGTGTTATGGGACCATTGCTTTTCACAATATATATAAATGACCTAGTAGATAGTGTCGGAAGTTCCATGCGGCTTTTCGCGGATGATGCTGTAGTATACAGGGAAGTTGCAGCATTAGAAAATTGTAGCGAAATGCAGGAAGATCTGCAGCGGATAGGCACTTGGTGCAGGGAGTGGCAACTGACCCTTAACATAGACAAATGTAATGTATTGCGAATACATAGAAAGAAGGATCCTTTATTGTATGATTATATGATAGCGGAACAAACACTGGTAGCAGTTACTTCTGTAAAATATCTGGGAGTATGCGTGCGGAACGATTTGAAGTGGAATGATCATATAAAATTAATTGTTGGTAAGGCGGGTACCAGGTTGAGATTCATTGGGAGAGTGCTTAGAAAATGTAGTCCATCAACAAAGGAGGTGGCTTACAAAATACTCGTTCGACCTATACTTGCTCATCAGTGTGGGATCTGTACCAGATCGGTCTGACGGAGGAGATAGAGAAGATCCAAAGAAGAGCGGCGCGTTTCGTCACAGGGTTATTTGGTAACCGTGATAGCGTTACGGAGATGTTTAATAAACTCAAGTGGCAGACTCTGCAAGAGAGACGCTCTGCATCGCGGTGTAGCTTGCTCGCCAGGTTTCGAGAGGGTGCGTTTCTGGATGAGGTATCGAATATATTGCTTCCCCCTACTTATACCTCCCGAGGAGATCACGAATGTAAAATTAGAGAGATTAGAGCGCGCACGGAGGCTTTCAGACAGTCGTTCTTCCCGCGAACCATACGCGACTGGAACAGGAAAGGGAGGTAATGACAGTGGCACGTAAAGTGCCCTCTGCCACACACCGTTGGGTGGCTTGCGGAGTATAAATGTAGATGTAGATGTAGATGTACTAGTATCAAACATAGCCTTCTTCCTTTGAGGAAGAAATTTCTGAGAATGCAGGTCTGAGGCACAGAATTTGATGGTACTGAAACACAGACTGTGAGAAAACCGGAACAGAAGAGAATCGAAGCATTTGAGATGTGGTGCTGCAGAAGAATGATGAAAATTAGGTGGACTGATAAGACAGGGAATGAGGAGGCTATCCACAGAATCGGCGAGGAAAGGAAGATACGGAAAACATTGACAAGAAGAAGGGAAAGGATGATAAGTCATCTGTTAGTAGTACCTTCCATGGTGTTAGAGGGAACTATAGAGGATAGAAACTGTAGAGGAAGATAGAGATTGGGATACATTCAGCAGATAATCGAGGATGTGGGATGCAAATGAGAGGAACTAGAAGCGGGCCGCATCAAACCGGTCATAAGACGGCTGACCAGAAAAAAAACCCATGGACAACAGGTTTTGAACATGGCTGCGTGGTCAGTGACCGTTTACAAAGCAAAATTAAAGCAATAACAGTCTTCGGTCGCAAAAAGAAGTCGTTTGGCCTAGATTTCGGAACTACTATGAGTGCCTTCATCAGAAGTAAAATACTCAAACTAACATGTCACGTATATAGTAAATAACAGACTAGTCTGATGCTACCTGTAGCTCGACATGTATGAGTAGCCCATAGTGGTTTGCCTTTCATGTATTCTATTTCAAAAATTTTGTGGCTAAGCTTTATCACTTGATATTTACTTTATACGTGACATGCCAGTTTGAGTGTTTTACTTCTGATGAAGGCACTCGTAATAGTGCCTAAACCTAGGCCAAAGGACTTATTTTTTGCGACCGAGGGCTGTTATTGCTTTAATTTTAAATAATGCTGCGAGGGATGAAGGGCTGCGGGGAATGAACGGTGTCCCTTAAGGCTCAAAAGTATACTGACAGAAATTAGTAATCTAGGGTGTTCGACGTACTGAATGAGCAATACGTGTGAGGCACGTTTTGTAGGTTGCCCATCTTTCATAGCCGGCCCGAGTGGGCGAGCGGTTCTAGGCGCTACAGTCTGAAACCGCGCAACTGCTACGGTCGCAGGTTCGACTCCTGCCTCGGGCATGGACGTGTGTTATGTCCTTAGGTTAGTTAGGTTTAAGTAGTTCTAAGTTCTAGGGGACTGACGACCTCAGATGTTAAGTCCCATAGTGCTCAGAGCCATTTGAAGCATTTGAACCATCTTTCATAACAAACAACTGCATGCCGTATCGACATTGATGGCAATACCTTAAATAGCAATACACAATCTTCTGCCAAGAAAGTTACCACTGTTTACTCTAGTTATCGTAAATGTAGCATTATCCACTAGGAGAACTGGTGGACATTCAGTTAAGGTGTGGTGCAGTATGATTCAGTACACGGAAAACCAAACGAATGTTCAGAGGAAAGTTCTGCACCAGGCGCCGACAGTAGAACTTGAGAAAATTATTTTGGTTGGTGTGGAAGGATATTTTATCAGCAAGAACGAGTCACTTGCCCGAGAAATGTGCACTTTCAAGAACGCAATGTGGGCATGCTGGCATTAGGAGTAATTAATGTGCAGACCAACTGGCGAACATGGTGCACCACGTACTTCCGACTGACGTACCAGTACCACACCGTGATTTTAATAGCTACACTCGCCAGGCAACCAAGATCGGAATGGGCACTGTTAGTAGACATGGAATGTAATATTAATGACACATGAAACTGGATAATCCAGCAACAGATTCCACTCCACCCTTGATTTCTCTACTCGGCGCTCACAATAAAGGATATTGGCACTATTAACGGAATAAGACCCTCTTCAAGCTGTTATTCCTGGCTCACTCAAGAGGAAATTGAACATATATTAACAGATCTAGATAAGTAAAATTAGCCAGGAACAATTATTCTGTACAATATTTTAAAAATTAGGGTTTATTTTTTTCGTAGAGAAGCTGTTAGCGCTTTGACTAGAACCGTTGCCAAATGCATTTGCCGTTATATCCGTCTTTGTGAAAGAGCACTTTAAGTTTGGAGGAAGCTTCCCGAATCTTCAAATATTCGGAAGTCACAGGTTTTTAATTCTGTCAAGTTTTCAAAGCATAGCTGCATTCACAGTTGTAGTATCGGCTTGACAAGAGCCACCAATTTGTGATGCCTAGACCAAACGACGCGACACTCGGATGCAATACCTGGCTGAGAAAAGGGCTGGCTACACCTTTCACATGCCCTCTCCCAGAGCCGAGGGACACCGTGGGCGTTTCACCCAGCCGCTACTTAGTACAGATCATATGAGTAAAAATTCTTGACACCCTGCGTGCATGTTTTTCTGTCGTCAGGAGCGTGGGAGGAGTTTCCGACTCAAACACACGTTGTCCGGCTGGAAAAGAGGACGCTGTCAGACGCGGGGGCGACGCTTGTGTCGAATATTTGGAGTCGTGCAGCAGGACATGTTTCTGAGATACGGAACGAAAAATCAACATAAGCTCAGACGAGGCAACTGTTGATACGAGCATAACGGTAGACAGTCAGCAAGCAGGAACATTAGCAAATAGTTATTTCTGGACCTGTATTTTAGGATGCAGAGCTGTAGGACTCCCCTGACAGGTCAGAGGTGCACTACATAAAGCAGCTACTGGGGTGGCAGAATACATGTGGAGTGCATATGGGGTTTTTTTAGGCTAGGCGGAAGTTTGATGTCCTCTGATGAGTACTCACCAGTCGATATGCAGAGAGCAAAATCAGATGATGTACGATGTAGAGAAACTTCGATTGTCAAAATGTTAACAGTAAATATTAACAGTAATCGGAAAAAATTTTCCAAATTTACTGCCCTCCCGGAAATTCCTCAATCTCGGATTATTCTCGTGGCCGAGTGCTGGCTGAAACCAGAAGTAAAAAGTTCTGAGGTATCTGGCGATTCATGGACCATATATCGGAAAAACAGGTTAGACGCCACAGGAGGGGATGTGTTAATTGAAGCCGACAAAAATGTTGTCCCCATTGAGGTAGAATTTAAATGGAACAGTGAAGTTATCTGGGCGCGTACAATAATCAAGTTAATTCTTGGATGTTTTTACCGGCCAACTGATTCCGCTATGACAGTTTTAAAATTAAAGAAAGTCTACGCTCAGTATCGCGGAAATACCAAGATCATGCAGTAGTAGCTGGAGCTTACTTTAACTTACCGAGTATAAACTGGGACGTCTTTGGATTCACTGCAGGTGATACGGACGGATAGTCTTGTGGAGTACTTACGAACACGTTTACTGAAAACTGTCCACACGCATTGGAAATATTTTACACCTTGTAGATACAAACAGGCCTGACCTTATCTACAGTGTCAGTATATAAACAGGGATTCGTGATCATGATGTCATTATAGCGGCGATGGTTACCAAAGTCAGTAAACTCGTCAAGAAGGCCAGGACAGTGTTTATATTAGAAAATGCAGACAAGCTGATGTTAGCATTGCACTTAGACAAAGAATGGACAACATTTAGCTTCAGTACGACAGACGTAGAGATATTATGGGCAAAGTATAAACTGATTGTATATCGCGCTCTGGAGATGTGTGTGCCAAGTAAGTGGATTGAGGATGGAAACAACCCTCCGTGGTTTAATAACCAAATTCGGGAAATGATAAAGAAACAGATTGTTGCACTCACGATTCAAAAAAAGAGCGTCCAAATGTTGACAGGTAAAAGTTAGTAGAAATTCGTATGTCTGTAAGAAAAGCGATGCGGGAAGCACACGACTTCGACCGTCATACCTTAGCGAAAGATCTAGTCACACGTGATATCACTAAGCGGGTTGAAGGTTTCTATCCAGTCACTCGTCGACCAGCTTGGGATGGCAATGGAAGACAACAAAAGAAACCCGTTACTTTTAAGAAATCATTCACGCAAGACGACCGTACAAACGTACCGTCGTTTGACTGTCGTACAGATTCCCGCATGCTGGATTTAGAAACTGGCATCCGTGGCGCACAGTAGCAACTGAAAGTGTTGAAAACAAGTAAGCCACCAAATCCAGACAGAATCCCAATTAGTTTTTACAGAGAGTACTCTCGGCGTTGGCCCTTCACTTAGCTTGTATTTATCGTGAATCTTACCCAACTCAAGGTCACAAGCGACTGGAAAGAAGCGCAGGTAACTCCTTTGTATAAGAAAGGTAAAAGAATTGACCCGCATAATTACAGACCGATATCTTTAATATCGGTTTGCTGCAGAATTCTTAAACGCATTCTGAGTTCGGATGTAATAAATTACCTTGAGACAGAAAAGCTTTTGTCCACAAATAAGCACGAATTTAGAAAGTATCGTTAGTGCGAAACCTAGCTTGCCCTTTTCTCATGTGATGCCCTACAAACCGTGGATGGAGGGCAATATGCTGTTTCCATATTCCTACAATTCCGGGACGCGTTTGACACGGTGCCGCACTGCAGATTCTTGACGAAGGCCCAAGCATATGGTTTAGGTTCCGAGATAATGCCTGAGTTGTTCGAAGACAAGGATACCGTCACGAGCGCCCCAGGGAAGTGTGATACAGCTACCTGATGGTCAGGGGGCGGGGGCGGCAATTTACGGCTGTTTGTAGGTGATACCGTAGTTTACGGGAATGGGTTGTCGTTGAGTGACTTCAGGAATTTCTAGAAGGAATGATGAATGGCAGAATCCTGTAAGTCCAGGAAATGTAAATTAACGGATGAGTAGGGAAAACAGTCGTATAACGTTCCAGTATAACATTGGAGGGGTGTAGCATGACACAGTTACTTTGATTAAATATCTAGGCAGAACGTTAAGATATGAAATGGAAGCATCACGTCAGCTTCGTAGTAGGGAAAACGAAAGCTAGACCTCGTTTTCTTGGGAGAATTTTGGGAAAGTACAGCTCATCCATAAGGGAGACGGCGTGTAGAATGCCAGTGAGATCTATTCTTGAGTACTATTTGAGTGTTTGGGATCCCACCATATTGGATTAAAGGAAGACTTAGACGAAATTCGGAGACAGGCTACTAAATTTGTTGTCGGTAGGTTCGACCAATACGCAGACAGCATTAAAATAACTTCTCATTCAAAAGCACAAGATACACACCGATCCGGGAAAACAAATCCTCCAACAACTCACAATACTAAAACCAGTCACTGTGAAACAATACAGACGAATTACAAGTCGGCACAAACAAAGAGAAGCCAGAAGCGGTCGGAAGACCAAATGCACATCGGCCGCTGCGACGACCGACCGAACGACCAACCAATTGTCGTCCCCACTCGAGTCAGGCACAGGAATGATCCCAGTACAAATAGTCAACTGACAACTTACTGCCATGAGGTCACTTCGACGGGCGGACACACACACACACACACACACACACACACACACACACAAGTGAAGGTAGCACTACTCGAATATCACGGTCTATTCAACTAGAACTCGCTGAATCCGGTCCTTGACATGGTCGTGCACTCTCGCGACCACATCCTTCCGTCGGACAGAGCATGTGTGTCGCCAGGGTCGGGCGATTACTGGCTGTCCAGACCTCACTGCTGATCCGTCCTAACTCCCTCTCGCTCGACACACGACGACCCGGAAATACTAGAGGCCGCTCCAATGATGGTACCACAGTACGCGCTATCGGTAAGCGCTGCTGCCGCCACTCACGGACAAACAAGGCGAGCAAACGTAGTGGCGCCAGTGAATACACTAAGAAAACGAGACGCCACTATCTCTATTACAAGACGCCAAGCTATGAACGGCATCAACACAAGCCACATACGGCTCAGACATGTTGGCGAAAATACATTTTTAAATCCGGAGTTACCATAAGACATCATCCGAAATCGTGCTAAACGCATTCTCTGAAAATTATTTCGAGCAGTTTGGCTCATGAGCTCATGCGAATAGTAAACGGTTGTGAAAACACACTTGACCTCTTAGTAATAAATAATCCTGAGCTAATAACGAGCATCGAAACGGATACAGATATTAGTGAAAACAAGGTTGTTGTAACGAGGCTGAATATCGTAATTCATAAATCCTCCAAAAATAAACGAAAAATATACCTATCCAAAAAAGCAGTTAAAAATTCACTTGACGCTTTCCTGAGAGACAGTCTTCACTCCTTCCAAATTAACAGTGTAAGTGTAGATGAGATGTTGCTTGAATTGATTGAAATAGAATCGACAGAAACTGAGAGATTTGTGCCAAATAAATTAACAAACGACGGAGCTGATACCCCTTGGTACACAAAACGGTTCTGAACACTGTCGCAGAAACAACAAAAAAGCATGCCAAATTTGAATGAACGCAAAATCTCCAAGACTGGCAGTCTTTCACAGAAGCTCGAAATTCACCGCGGTCTTGAATGTGAGATGTTTATAATAGTTTCCCACATCGAAACTTTGTCTCAAAACCTGGCAGAAAACCCAAAGAGATTCTGGTCGTATGTAACGTATGTTGGTGCCAAGACACAATCAATTACTTCTCTGGGCGATAGCATCGGAAATACTATCGACGACAGTACTGCCAAAACAAAGTTACTAAAGTCGGCCTTTTGAAATACCTTCACCAAAGAAGACAAAGTAAATATTCCATAATTCGAATCAAGAACAACTGCCAACATAAATAACGTAGCAGCAGATGTTATCGGAGTTGTGAAGCAACTTAAATCACTTAATAAAAACGTGTCTCCCGGTGCAGATTGTATACCAGTCAGGTTCCTTTCAGAGTATGCTGATGCAATAGCTTCGTACTTAACAATCATATATAACCGCTGGCTCGGCGAAAGATCCGTACCGCAAGACTGGAATGTTGCACTGGTCACACCATTATTCAAGAAAGGTATTAGGAGTATTCCATTAAATTACAGTCCCATATCATTAACATCGATATGCAGCAGGATTCATTGCTTAGAACTGGGCTTCCATCTGAGCTCTTGACATTCATGCAAGTGGTTCTCTTTTCTCCAAAGGTCTCTCTAATTTTCCTGTAAGCAGTATCTATCTTACCCCTCGTGAGATAAGCCTCTACATCCTTACATTTGTCCTCTAGCCATCCCTGCTTAGCCATTTTGCACTTCCTGTCGATCTCCTTCTTGAGACGTTTTTACCTGCTTCACTTGCTGCAATTTTCTATTTTCTCCTTTCATCAATTAAATTCAGTATCTCTTCTGTTACCCAAGGATTTATACTAGCCTTCGTCTTTTTACCTACTTGATCCTCTGCTGCCTTCATTATTTCATCCCTCAAAGCTACCCATTCTTCTTCTACTGTATTTATTTCCCCCATTCCTGTCAATTGTTCCCTTATGCACTCACTGAAACTCTGTACAACCTCTGGTTCTTTCAGTTTATCCAGGTCCCATCTCCTTAAATTCCCACCTTTTTGCAGTTTCTTCAGCTTTAATCTACAGTTCATAACCAATAGATTGTGGTCAGAGTCCACATCTACCCCTGGAAACGTCTTACAATTTAAAATATGGTTCCTAAATCTCTGTCTTACCGTTTCATAATACTACGAAAAGGTATGAATTAATGATTCTACGAAATCTAAATACAAGCAATATAATTTACACGCGTATCAGATATACAGTTTCACCAGAATAAGTAACATTCCATTCGAACCACGTTTCAGGTTCGCTAAAGAAATATTACAGATCCTGAGAAAACATGAAAATGGGTGTAAGTGACTGTTTGTAACTTACTTGAGTTTAGAGATGCCTAATGCGAAGATGGGTTCAGATCAGCAATTGTTCTTACTTACGTAAAATGTGAACAGAGACACGATATTGTTTGTGAAATCTGCGCACAAATATATGAGAAAACAGTATCACTTTACCTAAACTGACTTCTATCACTGTTTCCGGTAGGCTATTTTGCTATGTAAAAGAATATGCTTCGGACTGTTGCCGTTGTGGTTGATTATAATATGCAAACAGCATTTACTGGCAATATTCTCACAAAATATGTTATTTTTACGTAATTACAGCTTAAAAATTATTAACATCTATGTCTATCTATATGGTTACTCTGCAACTCACACTTAAGTGCCTGGCAGAGGGTTCATCGAACCATTTTCATACTATTTCTCTACCATTCCACTATCGAATGGCGCCTGGGAAAAAAGAACACCTAAATCTTTCCGTCCGAACTCTAATTTCTCTTACTTTATTATGATGATCTGTTCTCCCTAAGTAGGTGGGTGTCAACAAAATATTTTCGCATTCGGAAGAGAAAGTTGGTGATTGAAATTGCGTAAATACACTTCTGGAAATGGAAAAAAGAACACATTGACACCGGTGTGTCAGATCCACCATACTTGCTCCGGACACTGCGAGAGGGCTGTACAAGCAATGATCACACGCACGGCACAGCGGACACACCAGGAACCGCGGTGTTGGCCGTCGAATGGCGCTAGCTGCGCAGCATTTGTGCACCGCCGCCGTCAGTGTCAGCCAGTTTGCCGTGGCATACGGAGCTCCATTGCAGTCTTTAACACTGGTAGCATGCGGCGACAGCGTGGACGTGAACCGTATCTGCAGTTGACGGACTTTGAGCGAGGGCGTATAGTGGGCATGCGGGAGGCCGGGTGGACGTACCGCCGAATTGCTCAACACGTGGGGCGTGAGGTCTCCACAGTACATCGATGTTGTCGCCAGTGGTCGGCGGAGGGTGCACGTGCCCGTCGACCTGGGACCGGACCGCAGCGACGCACGGATGCACGCCAAGACCGTAGGATCCTACGCAGTGCCGTAGGGGACCGCACCGCCACTTCCCAGCAAATTAAGGACACTGTTGCTCCTGGGGTATCGGCGAGGACCATTCGCAACCGTCTCCATGAAGCTGGGCTACGGTCCCGCACACTGTTAGGCCGTTTTCCGCTCACGCCCCAACATCGTGCAGCCCGCCTCCAGTGGTGTCGCGACAGGCGTGAGTGGAGGGACGAATGGAGACGTGTCGTCTTCAGCGATGAGAGTCGCTTCTGCCTTGGTGCCAATGATGGTCGTATGCGTGTTTGGCGCCGTGCAGGTGAGCGCCACAATCAGGACTGCATACGACCGAGGCACACAGGGCCAACACCCGGCATCATGGTGTGGGGAGCGATCTCCTACACTGGCCGTACACCACTGGTGATCGTCGAGGGGACACTGAATAGTGCACGGTACATCCAAACCGTCATCGAACCCATCGTTCTACCATTCCTAGACCGGCAAGGGAACTTGGTGTTCCAACAGGACAATGCACGTCCGCATGTATCTTGTGCCACCCAACGTGCTCTAGAAGGTGTAAGTCAACTACCCTGGCCAGCAAGATCTCCGGATCTGTCCCCCACTGAGCATGTTTGGGACTGGATGAAGCGTCGTCTCACGCGGTCTGCACGTCCAGCACGAACGCTGGTCCAACTGAGGCGCCAGGTGGAAATGGCATGACAAGCCGTTCCACAGGACGACATCCAGCATGTCTACGATCGTCTCCATGGGAGAACAGCAGCCTGCATTGCTGCGAAAGGTGGATATACACTGTACTAGTGCCGACATAGTGCATGCTCTGTTGCCTGTGTCTATGTGCCTGTGGTTCTGTCAGTGTGATCATGTGATGTATCTGACCCCAGGAATGTGTCAATAAAGTTTCCCCTTCCTGGCACAATGAAATCACGGTGTTCTTATTTGAATTTCCGGGAGTGTAGATCTCGCCGCAAAGAAAACCGCCTTCGTTTCAGTGACCGCCACCCCAACTCGCGTATCAAATCAGTGACGCTCTCACCCCTACTGCGCGGTCACACGAAACGAGCTGCCCCTCTTTGCACTTTTTCGATGTCCTCCGTCAATCCCACCTGGTAAGGATCCCATACCGTGCAGCAATATTCCAGCAGAGGACGGAAAAGTGTAACGCAGACTGTCTCTTTAGTGGGTCTGTCGCATCTTCTAAGTGTTCTGCCAACAAAGCGCCTTGTAAATGTATTCACACGGAGCAGTTGAAATCCCCAATGTTTTGAACAGATCTTTACAATGAGCTCGGCTACCATTTTTGGTTATGATTCTTATGGTTCTTTCCTGGAATTTCAGATCTCTGTTCATATTTTGCGCATTTGTTACCCCGCTACGGTCGCAGGTTCGAATCCTGCCTCGGGCATGGATGTGTGTGATGTCCTTAGGTTAGTTAGGTGTAAGTAGTTCTACGTTCTAGGGGACTGATGACCTCAGATGTTGAGGCCCATAGTACTCAGAGCCATTTGAACCATTTGAGTGTACATATGAATAGTAAGTGACTAAAAGACACTGCATGTTACACACTGATGATAGGATTCTAAGAGCATGACATGCTGATGACATTCTGTTTGCAAGTACCTTCGTGTGTTCACACTACTTCAACTGAGAATCAATATTCATTCCTAGAAAATTTGCGTTTGTTACACAGTCTGTAGAGGTGCCATCTACATTTAATTTTACACTGTCATTTTCCCACTTCAAACTGAAATTCATGGCATTAGTTTTCTTTCTGTTCAATTTCATTTTATTGCTTATTGACCAATCGTAAACATCCTTGAAAACTTCATTAGCTTTCTTTGCAATGAGTTCTCTCGTTTTCTCAGTAGCTATAATATTGCTGCCATTGGCAAAGAGAATTTTTTCACCATGAGTAGCACTACTGGGAAAGTCATTGATGCATATCAGGATTAGTTTTGGTCCTAATATACTACCTTGTGGAACCCCTATATTAATGTAGTTTTGTTCTGATAAGTGTTTTACTAAACGTTTAGGTCTATTCGAAGTATGTGGTATCTCTACTCTTTGTACACTATTTGCTAGGTATGATCGAAACCAGTCCTTAGGTACCCCTCTTATTCCTAATGCTTCTAATTTATTTAATAGAATCTTGTGGTCAACTGTATCAAAGGCCTTAGAAAGATCCAAAACTATGTCTGTGACACACTCATCTTTGTCAAGAGTATCAAGTACAACCTTTGTGAATTCTGCTATGGCTGACCTCATATTTTTGCCACTTCGTAAACCAAATTGTGATTCGTATAAATGATGGTATTTATTCAGGTAATTCATTAATCTTTCATAATTGCTTCTATTATTTTTGAGAATGGTGACATCAGGTAAACAGGCTGGTAATTTTCTATGTCTTCTGCATTACCTTGCTTAAGCAAAGGTGCAACTCTTGCCTATTTTAACTGCTCTGGAAATGCCCTGATGTGAAGGATTCGTTTAACGAATATGTTAAGGGGCCTTGCATAATCTCTATGTATTGTTTCGGTACACACATTGGTACTTCATCTAAGCCTACTGACTTTTTATTTTTTAGTTTTTGAACAGTTTTATTGACTTCATTCTCTGTGGTTGGAAGTAACATCATTGTATTTAGTGCAATATTATTTACAGGTGTTACATTTATTTTGGGGAATTTTGGCTGTAAATTCTGTGCAATACTTGAAAAATACACAGTTACATAGTTTGCTAAGTGTTGTGGATCATTTATTACCATATCTCCCTCCCTTAGCAGTATGCTATTCTGCATTTCTTTGCCTCTCCTCATTTCCTTTTTTTATGACTCCCAGACTGCTTTGCTTTTATTCTCTGTGTTATATATTATTTTGTCATTAAATGACTTTTTTGCAGCAGTCAACATCTTCCTATAGATCTTTTTGTATCTATGATAGAAATTTAAGAATTCTGAATCAATGCGACTATTTTTCATGGAACTGGGGTATTTAAGTGTTTGGGAAGGCTTCTTAATATCTGCTGTTATCCATCTGTTTTGTGAGATTTTGATACAGACATGCATACTTTTGGAAATGCTTTTTCAAAGTTCAGTTTAAATAATGTGGAGAATTTAGAGAATTTCATATTCACATTGGTTTCCTTATACTCTTCATCCCAGCTTTGTTTTGCTAGTTCCTTTGAAAAATCTTTTATTTTGATTTCTGATAGATGTCGTTTGTAGGCTTGTAATTCAGGTAATGATTCGATGCCTGATTTTACTGTTGTTGTTTGAGAGGTGGGCTGACAGTCCGAAATCTTTTACAGCTACATCACATTTTTCCCTGTCCATATTTATGGCCACTATTGACCAATAGGGACATGCCAAAACGTTGAAGGATATTTATGAGGGTGCTGCTGGATTCATTAATGATATCTGTGTTGATGTTAATGTCTCCACACAGAGCTGTCTTGATTTTTGTACTTGAGACATTGTCTAGAACTTCTGTAAATTTAATGAGAAAAGTGTCCACACTACCACTGGGAGTCTATACACAGATAAAAGGATTAATTTCTTGGTGATATCAAATAAAGTTAACTTCACAGTGTAACACATTTTTAATGGAGTTAGTGAACTTGTGCGTCGACGTGGTGGCCCTGTTAATCCAATACATGATATTCCAAACTGTTTGTCATCACTTGCTGTACTGAGGTCATGTCTTGATTTGAACTGAGTTCCTTTTCTGATATAAATACATGATCCTCCACCGCTTGAAGCAGTTCAGCAGTAAGAGTTTGCCCTTCTATATGATGATAAAACTACATGTTGGATTTGTGATTTGGTTTTCATAGGGGAGGACTATCGAGACCTTTTACAAATAATTTAAAACATTGTTTGGGTTGGTCTCGAACCAGTGATGTATGGACATCATCTTATAAAATTGGACGGTCTGTCACTCTAGCAACTGAACTACCCACAAATGTACGTGAAGGTGGTTAAAACAACAATTTTCACTAAGAGTTTAATTTCGTCGAATGATGCTATCCTTCCTTTTGAAAGGGGAAAAGCGTATCTAGGAGGTCAATTAAAGTTAACTTCACAGAGCAACACATTTTTAATGGATCGGTGAACTTGTGCATCGACGTGGTGGCAGTTTGCCGGTACAGTGCTACCACATTTTACGCTTCTTCTTTTCCCTGGAACACTCAAAAGAACTTTTTGGGAGTTTTTACAGGTGTGTTTGTACAACGTGCTACTATATACCATTTGTAACCCATTTTCCGAAATGCAAATTCCAAAGAAAGACATCACTGTGAATTAGCGTTTTGAGAGTGGGAGCAGCGAGCTAGCCAGTGACGTCACAGGCATCACATGACTCGAATGGAGCGTTTTACTAGGCTTTTAAGTTGTTTGAATTTCCTTTCCGTTTTTAAGGAAGCATATTGAAATTCAAGAGGAAGAAAAGTATGTTACGAGCAAAAAATGACTACCTAATTATTCATTTCAGACAATTTTCAGGAATTAGCCAAATACCCTATTATATGTAAGAGACTGCAATGGTTGCAGCTGGCTGCGCTCTTATCATAACACCCATGTTTGGTGGTCAAACGCCATTTTATTCGCAATAGATAAAAGTCTGCAAAGCTTCTTCTACAGCACAGAATGCTTCCCCGAAAGACGAACAAGAAAGAAAAAGTAGTTTTGTCTCGCAAAGCGTGACAGAGCAGAATGAAATTCTGTCGCCTAGAATTTTCATTGGCCGAAACCGGTAATGTGTTCTAGTAGAAAGAGGCAACCATAGAACACCATGAAGTAAGAGGTACATCGCCCATGTTGTAATATGGAATATGGAAGCAGACACGACAGCAGTGCTCCTAATGGTCTGGCTTTGAATGTGGGAGAATATGGCGCGAAAATACGTATTCTTCCTTTTAGAAAAACGCGTAGAGGTGACATTATTTTTTCATGTATACTTTAGAGGCGGGTGTCATAGGCTAGTGGTAAAGCGCGTTACCTGAAACGTGCTTGCCACCTTGTTATATATTCGAAAAGTCTCTATCAAAAAGCTGGGATTCACAATCATGTAAAATTTTGTAAATGACATCACGATTGCCTTTCGGCTGTAAGGTTGTTTATTTTATAAAACCCAATATTGCAATTTCGACACTATGGTAATATTCAAATGAAAGTAATTGCACTATAGCTTAAACCTTAAGTTATCTACGTGACACGAATGTTGGTTTCATCGCACTTCTTTTGTGTATTGCACTCTTTGTATTGCGTTGTAAGTATGTTCCCCCTATTCTGCTTGATTTTTGCTCACAGCCACGGTGCTGGGTGGAGTAAATCTTCCGTATGTGTTTTTGTTTCATATAAAACAAACTGTTGCCAAACACGATGTTTGACTCGTGTATGTTTTTTTATGCTTATAAATCTGTGTGTGAAATGTTAGATTTGATTGTGTTGTAAGTATGTTTAACGTATTCTATTTTATTTTTGTTTGCATCATTGAATGGAAAAATCTAACGTTAGCAGGTTTGGACAGATGTGGCATTCGACTTTATTACATATTATCACAGAATTAGTACGTAATTCTGCTTTGAATGGTATTGCTTGTTTCTATTGAGTATGCTTTGTAGTTTTGGTGACAGTATGCGAAGTTATTGTGCTAGTTACTGTTATGCAGAAACAATATTTCGATATGAAATTCTTCGGTAAATTGTGAACGTACTTTCGCCGTATTGAACGCTACTCCATTTACTTAACTCTTATTACACAGAATTCACTAAAGAAAGGAAGCGAGAGCGTATTATTGTCTTTAAATTTTTCATTGGTGTGATTTCTGCTTAAATGTGTGATATGTTGCGCCTGTTAATAACAGCTGGAAACACTTTCGTAATTACTTCTGCATTTTTAGCACTTGCAAGGAAGAAAGGTCTAGGCAAAGGAATACAAAGCGTAATTTATTGGAGAAGCAATGCCATTCAGAATTACGTATCATACTCATAACAAGACGGCATAAAGTCGAATGTCAATTCCGCTAGAAACTGCTGTCTTGGAGTTCCACACTAAATGTGAGAAAGCAGAAAAAAACGGATGGGAACAAAAATGAAATACGAAGGCAGTTGTTTCATCAAAGTCCGTCAAAATCGAAACCACAGTGAAAATCAAAAATTTTTTAATTGCAACATTTAGCTACTCCCTCCAACTACTTCTCTACGTAGTCACCGCTCCGATGTAGACGTTTGTCGTAGCGTTGTACTAATTTTCCAATTCCCCGTGTTAGAAGGCTGCCTCCTCTGCTTTCCACCAATTCTCTGTTCTTGTTTGTAGCTTGTTGCCTGTGCTAAAATGCTTAACGAAAACGTCGCAGGAGCGTTTTTGTTGCACTGCAGTATGCGACGGCCATTGTGACGAAAAATGCCTGATGACAACATTACGCTTCGCCTGCTCTGAATTGCGCTTCGTAAAAGATTTTCCATAACCACCTGATCCACTCTCTGAGCAAGACCGTCGGTTGAGACCCTCTTCCCTCCTTGACTGCTGGTTCAAAGTTCCTGTATCACTGCCGCGCTTCACTGTCACTCGTGACAATTACATTATGTGGGTTGTATGACAGCAGAACGAAGAAATCGAATGACAGCACGCACTTTACACCTGGCAGGAGACTCTATTGTTGTAGGTATCTTTACGTGCTCACTATGCGTTCAGCACTAAAAAGTGCGATCATCTAGGTATACTTGAGGCCCTACGCAGTGTATCTACTTAAAGCTTCGTTGGATTTTCACTGCGGTTTTTATTTGCGACAGATTGGACTTCACAAAAAAATAAAAATAAAAATATAATAAAAAAAATGAAAATAAACTGGCCTTCGTGGAATGCGAGCAGTAGCTTTGAAAAACATTTAAGTTGGACAGTTCACACATGGATTCCTAAGCAGGAACAAATGCCAACACAACACTGTGCGACAAAACCAACTTAAATAAAAACAAATATGTAACCACTTACTCCACCCATATTATGGATGCGAGAGAAAGTCAAGCAGAATTACAGCAACATATTTACGATGCAATTCAAAGAGTGCTGTACACAAAAGAAGTTGTAATCAGGAACACGATACGATTAAACGAGCTTCTGTGTACAACGAAACAGAAACAAATACGGAAGAAAACGAGACGATGAAAAACTCACAAATTTGCAGCGCTCCAAGTGGCCTGGTAGCGAAGCACGTTCGTGTTACCGGGAATCCCCACAAAAGTGATTTCACTCCGCTGGAAGCGGCACATGACTGAATGTCTGTAATAAAACAAACTACTTAAGCCGAGCGTGGAGCAATTCTGCGAAACATAAAAGGCGCCCTTTCCCGAATCGGCCGTCTCTCAACCCTAATATCTGTTACGCATGACTCGTTTTCGACGTACTTCTCACCTCATTAGTTAATAAAGGTAGCAAAGTTTTGTTATAGTGTATATGTTGTTGATTTCAGAGTTTATAACTTAATTTAATGCGTTTACGTCCGCACATTCCTTTGTAACGCTGTAGCCTTACTCCAGCTGGCAGAGTACGTAACGCAACCGCAATGTGCTAAATTATATGCTACAACGTAATGAACTGTGTAGTTAGACTTGACGTACTAATTACTTTTCCATTCAGCTAAACGTCCTAGTAAGTACAGGAAGACTACTAGTGCCATAAACGTTATGAGTACGTCGTACCTCGTTCTGTCATAAGCGAAACTTCACCACTAATAGTCCCCAGCTTCCGTACGGTTATCAATTTTTGTGGCATATGTTTCAGGTTATTAGCCTGAATGTTCCCCGAACTCATTTTATTTAGTTGCGCTCTGTCATACAAGATTTTTCCAGTTACTTTTTTATTTCTGTGACTGTGATTGTGTTATTTTGTATTAGCAATTAATTTCTTTGATTATGGCTTCTTTGTTATTTGTATCATCAATTTCGTTGTTTATATTTATAACGTGGTGCACAACAATACATTTGATAGCTATGATAGACTATGGGTTAATAGCGCGAAACCTTGGTCGCAAAAATAAATAATTAATGAAGCAATATAAACATGAGTTTTTCCCCACGTAATCGTGTTCCATCAAGTGACAGTGAAATGAACAGTGATGATAGAGGGTAGTTAATTACTGCATTCATAAATTTTTTGACTTGTGCGCTGTCACAGATCTGATTCCCATAAAAAAGAGAGAATACTCAGTGTTATAATATTTATTCGATACATCTAGACCTACGTTTATACTCCGCAAGCCACCCAACGGTGTGTGGCGGAGGGCATTTTACGTGCCACTGTCATTACCTCCCTTTCCTGTTCCAGTCGCGAATGGTTCACGGGAAGAACGACTGGCGGAAAACCTCTGTGCGCGCTCGAATCTCTCTAATTTTACACTCGTGATCTCCTCGGAAGGTATAAGTAGGGGGAAGCAATATATTCGGTACCTCATCCAGAAACGCGCCCTCTCGAAACCTGGACAACAAGCTACACCGCGATGCAGAGCGCCTCTCTTGCAGAGTCTGTCACTTGAGTCTGCTAAACATCTCCGTAACGCTATCACACTTACCAAATAACCCTGCGACGAAACGCGCCGTTCTTCTTTGGATCTTCTCTATCTCCTCTGTCAACCCGACCTGGTACGGATCCCACACTGATGAGTAATGCTCAAGTATAGGTCATATGAGTGTTTTGTAAGCCACCTCCTTTGTTGATGGACTACATTTTCTAAGGACTCTCCCAATGAATCTCAACCTGGCACCCGCCTTACTAACAATTAATTTTATATGATCATTCCACTTCAAATTGTACCGTAAGCATACTCCCAGATATTTTACAGAAGTAGCTGCTACCAGTGTTTGTTCCTCTATCATATAATCATACAATAAAGGATCCTTCTTTCTATGTATTCGCAATAAATTACATTTGTCCATGTTAAGTGTCAGTTGCCACTTCCTGCACCAAGTGCCTATTCGCTGCATATCTTCCTGCATTTTGCTGCAATTTTCTAATGCGGTTACTTCTCTGTATACTACAGCATCATCCGCGAAAAGCCGCATGGAACTTCCGACACTATCTACTAGGTCATTTGTACATATTGTGAAAAGCAGCGGTCCCATAACACTCCCCTGTGGCACGCCAGAGGTTACTTTAACGTCTGTAGACGTCTCTTCATTGAGAACAACATGCTGTGTTCTGTTTGCTAAAAACTCTTCAATCCAGCCACACGGCTGGTCTGATATTCCGTAGGCTCTTACTTTGTTTATCAGGCGACAGTGCGGAACTGTATCGAACGCCTTCCGGAAGTCAAGGAAAATGGTGTCTACCTGGGAGCCTGTATCTAATATTTTCTGGGTCTCATGAACAAGTAAAGCGAGTTGGGTCTCAGGCGATCGCTGTTTCCGGAATCCATGTCGATTCCTACAGAGTAGATTCTGGGTTTCCAGAAATGACATGCAGAGAGGGAAAGGCACAAAACTATGTATACACTATCCGATCAAAATTATCCGGTCACGCTTTTAGAAAGCGGAATGGCCACTAGATGTCACGAGAGGTGGATGCACCAGTATAAAAGGATGCCTGGAATACGGTGTTGCCAGTGGAGCAACAGTAACAGCAGACTGGCTCAGTCAAGAGAGCTGATTGACTTCGAATGTTAACCAGTCATTAGATGTCAACTGGGTAACAAATCCATCAGACACATTTCAACACTTCTAAAGCTGTTGGTGGTGTGATTGTGAAGTAGAAACACGAACAACCTGAGCTAAACCAATACCACGCAGACCTCTCGTACTGCCTGGAGAACGTCGCCTGTCATCATGTGTTCAAATGTGTGTGAAATCTTATGGGACTTAACTGCTAAGGTCATCAGTCCGCAAGCTTACACACTACTTAACCTAAATTATCCTAAGGACAAACACACCCACCCATGCCCGAGGGAGGACTTGAACCTCCGCCGGGACCAACCGCACAGTCCATGACAGCGCCTCAGACTGCTCGGCTAATCCCGCGCGGCTGTCATCATCATGTGTAGGGCCAACACTGAAGTACGGAGTTGGTGGTTGTGTGGCATGGGAGTGCTTCCAGTGGGTATGGAGTGGTTCCGTTATTGCGCACAGTAGAAGAACAGTTCGGACTGATGGTTCTGTCAGCGTGTCAATGCATCCTGTCACAAAGCAGCATCTGCCTGGCAGTGGTCTGTCGACAATAACATATCCGAAATGGACTGGGCCCATAATCTCGACCCGAACCCTGTGGTACACCGTTGGGACAAGGTAGAAGGTAGACTTGGTTCTAGGCACCAGCGTCCAAAGTCACTTCATCCTCTGGTTTCGGCTTTTGAGGAAGAATGGGCTGGTATTCCTCCATAGGCCTTAAAACACCTCACTGAAAGCGTCCTCAGCAGGCTTTAAGACGTCATAAAGGCGAAGGGTGGACACGCCCCGTATTAATGTCAACAAATAGGTGCGTGGATATTTTTGATGTGATAAAGTACATAACACACATAGCACGCAATATCAACGCCACACTGTCCGGCCGCGTTACTTTGCCAAGCAACACATCCCGTATGTAGTAAAGGTTGCAGGTAATAGCAATTGTAACGGAACAGGCACACTTAATTTCCAAAATTATTGTGTGTAAAAGTAAACACTGTCCTTAACCAAATAAAATTCAAATGTGACTATCTGATTGATTGGTGGACAATGATAGCGCAGGCGGTGCGGCTTTAGTCCAGTAACAAAGGAAAATTTATGTAGTCTCAAATTTTTGTACAGCGCTATGGAGGGGGGGGGGGGAGGGGGTGATGAACGACATACTGACGCTCCTGACTGTTGTGGTGTGAGCTTGGGGGGCGGGGGCAGAGGCGTTGTTGGGGGCGAGGTCAGGAATGGGACTGGGAGGGGACATTAAAGGTAACTTTTAATGTCTTTTTTGAATATCTTGGTAGCTGCAGCATTTGTCGAAAATGTTTCAAGGGACTTAATTACATTCCCCGCTAAAAATCCTATTCATGTTCTCCCTACGATTAATAGCTTCCTCTTTACAGGGAGTGGAAAAATCGTAGATTATTGTAGTGTTCTAATAGTATAAAATTTATGTATATAAATAAATAATGAGGCTTAAGATCGAATGTTCAATGTGTCAGCATGGCGGAGAGTGGGGGGGGGGGGGGCAGGCGAAGATTGGGCGGGGGGGGGGGGCGGGGGGGGGGGCGTGAGGAGCACGGCGTTAAAGGTTGTAACCTCCCCACAAAAAATTTTTAAAATAAATAATATGAGTAATGATTCTAATTTAGTGTAACCTCAAAACAAAATTCATTCACAGTGACCTCCACACAAAATTCTTTCTGATTTAATCTAAGCTCAATATTCATTCACATTTAGCGTAACCTCAAAACGGAAAAATTCCTAAATCTCTCAACAGAATAAAAATTATAATTATGTTGTTCAAATTCAGTGTAACGTCCCAATAAAAAAATAAATTCAGTAACCTGGTAATAAAACAATGTAACTAACCTCACAATTAAATTGTCGCTCACTTATGACTTTTCAGTAATTCACTGTGAATTTAACCTGGTAAATTTAGGACGACAGCAGTGCTGCGTCATGGCCCTGAAAGATCATTCTGAATAAAAAAAGGAAAAATTCTTACCTCAATGAAGTCGCCGGATATATCTGCTCTTACAATAAATTTTTTCGGCACAGCTCTGTGCAATGCTGGCCGACCTATCTGTCATTTATGAAAGGAAGCAACTGATTTTTCTATTGCAATAATCGGGATGATGATGGATGGGAGAAATTAGCAAATTCTTTAAATTGAAATGAGTGGTTGTTAAAAGTTACTTTTTATGAGGAAGATTATTATTTCGAGAGTCTTAAAACATTTACGTGCGACTTGAGATAACATTAATACATATGCGCGAGGCTGCTTTTTACCTTATACAATAATACTCAAGCTCCGGCATCGCTGCACCACGACCGGGCCAGCCAACACGATACACCATACCAGACCAGAGCAGACTCCAGACTAGCAACAACATACTGCTACAACTACACAGTTCCTAGTGCAGTCAACACTGCTCTCTGGTCAGAGACCTTGCATATCTCAGGCAGCGCATGAGCAATACATCGAAATTACATCTGCTCCGACCTCTTACATAACTCTCCACTGGGGGGGGCAACAATTAGGCAGCGATGGAGAGTCAATTGGACTTGCCATGAGCAACAACTTTTTCCAAAATCTACTTAATTAACTAAGTTTACAGTCACAGAGTGTATACATACACTCCTGGAAATTGAAATAAGAACACCGTGAATTCATTGTCCCAGGAAGGGGAAACTTTATTGACACACTCCTGGGGTCAGATACATCACATGATCACACTGACAGAACCACAGGCACATAGACACAGACAACAGAGCATGCACAATGTCGGCACTAGTACAGTGTATATCCACCTTTCGCAGCAATGCAGGCTGCTGTTCTCCCATGGAGACGATCGTAGAGATGCTGGATGTAGTCCTGTGGAACGGCTTGCCATGCGATTTCCACCTGGCGCCTCAGTTGGACCAGCGTTCGTGCTGGACGTGCAGACCGCGTGAGACGACGCTTCATCCAGTCCCAAACATGCTCAATGGGGGACAGATCCGGAGATCTTGCTGGCCAGGGTAGTTGACTTACACCTTCTAGAGCACGTTGGGTGGCACGGGATACATGCGGACGTGCATTGTCCTGTTGGAACAGCAAGTTCCCTTGCCGGTCTAGGAGTGGTAGAACGATGGGTTCGATGACGGTTTGGATGTACCGTGCACTATTCAGTGTCCCCTCGACGATCACCAGTGGTGTACGGCCAGTGTAGGAGATCGCTCCCCACACCATGATGCCGGGTGTTGGCCCTGTGTGCCTCGGTCGTATGCAGTCCTGATTGTGGCGCTCACCTGCACGGCGCCAAACACGCATACGACCATCATTGGCACCAAGGCAGAAGCGACTCTCATCGCTGAAGACGACACGTCTCCATTCGTCCCTCCACTCACGCCTGTCGCGACACCACTGGAGGCGGGCTGCACGATGTTGGGGCGTGAGCGGAAGACGGCCTAACGGTGTGCGGGACCGTAGCCCAGCTTCATGGAGACGGTTGCGAATGGTCCTCGCCGATACCCCAGGAGCAACAGTGTCCCTAATTTGCTGGGAAGTGGCGGTGCGGTCCCCTACGGCACTGCGTAGGATCCTACGGTCTTGGCGTGCATCCGTGCGTCGCTGCGGTCCGGTCCCAGGTCGACGGGCACGTGCACCTTCCGCCGACCACTGGCGACAACATCGATGTACTGTGGAGACCTCACGCCCCACGTGTTGAGCAATTCAGCGGTACGTCCACCCGGCCTCCCGCATGCCCACTATAGGCCCTCGCTCAAAGTCCGTCAACTGCACATACGGTTCACGTCCACGCTGTCGCGGCATGCTACCAGTGTTAAAGACTGCGATGGAGCTCCGTATGCCACGGCAAACTGGCTGACACTGACGGCGGCGGTGCACAAATGCTGCGCAGCTAGCGCCATTCGACGGCCAACACCGCGGCTCCTGGTGTGTCCGCTGTGCCGTGCGTGTGATCATTGCTTGTACAGCCCTCTCGCAGTGTCCGGAGCAAGTATGGTGGGTCTGACACACCGGTGTCAATGTGTTCTTTTTTCCATTTCCAGGAGTGTAACTATTCATCATCATTCATTATCATCTGCAAAAAAGACACTTCATTATTCATATTACCATTTACTTCACACAACTATTCATAGTATAGAGTTTCTTATTTCTAGCATATTTCATCACTAAAACTGTGTAGTTCTGTCTGACAGCCTGCATCAATCGCCTCGTATTCTGAAAGAAAAAAATTAGTTTAGACTGCTATCATACGATGTGTATAGTATATTCTTGTTAATGCTTGTTAATTCTGATCCATTTACTCTTCATCACAAGGTATTCCATTTTCTTTCATTCATTCCGAAGGTCAAATTCCCATTTCATAGTAATTCACTGTGGTTTGTTTATTTTATTTCTTTTATACGTTATTGCTTTCTGAAAATGATGAATAAGGATTAATATCTTGCACTTAAATCATAGACCCATTAAATAAAAACTGGTTTCTAGTGATATAATTAAGCGTACAGCATAGCATGACAGAAAACGTATTATGTCAAAAACATAGAGAGTGTTCAGGTGCAAAAATGTACACACAGTCTCATAATGCGGTAGCCAAAAGTGTAGAATAGTCAAGATATTGAGATATCATAAGGAAAAATGTTAAAGTCAACTGGTGTTCGTTATATCTTAAAGATTTCGTAGTGCATACAAACAAAACAGGAAAACAATCATACATACACGAAAAATGGAAAATGTGCACGGTCTGATATATAACGACAAGAAAAGCGACCTGCTAACCTTATCTTGCCGGGCACTTGCCAAAAACAAATATGATAATCATCAGTAATTGTTCATATAAATATAATTGCATAAGTCGTCATATAAAAATCAGAAAATGGCATTACAGTGTGATAAATCATAAAGTATGTTCATTCAATAAAGGGTTTAATATTGGAGACATGGTGATTGCCTTTACTTTTTCTGGTTCTCGGAGTTTCGACGTGTACTACACTGGGGTGAGGAATGCTGCGAATTCTGTATGAACCTGCGAATAGAAGCTCAAATTTACTGCATCTACTCTTTCCTCTGTTGGATAAATAGTGTGTACGTACTAATATCTTCTGTCCAATGTGAAAGTCACGGCGTGTACAAACCTGTTTTTGCTGTCTTCTCCGGCGCTCTGCGGCACGTTTGATGTTGTTCAGCGCAATGTTAATTATTTCATGGTGTCGTAGTCGACGAGATGTAGGAAAGGATACTAATTCTTTAATTTTATTAGGTGGTTCAACATTTTTCAGTATAACAGTCGGAGATAGCATAGTAGATTCATTTGGTATTGAGTTAATTACATTCTGGAATGACAGTATGTGTGTATCCCAATCAATATGTTTTTTATAGCAGTATATTCTACATAGTTTACCAATTTCTTTCATTAGTCGTTCACAAGGGTTCGAAGAAGCGTGATACTTGGATATATAGATCGGAGAAATGTTTCTTGTTCGTAACATACGTGTCCATATAGCAGATCGAAATTGTGGTCCATTGTCGGAAATTACTTTCAATACATGCCCTACATGAAATAGAAAATTTTTTACAAATGCTTTCGAAACAGATTTAGCAGTAGCTTTGCGTAACGGAGTGAAGGTAACAAAATTCGAAGTGAGTTCAACAGCGAAAAAGATCTAACAAAAACCTCTATTAGATCTGGGAATCAGACCAAAAATGTCTACAGCGGCCATGTGTCTCAATTTAACAGGTACAATGGGATGTAACGGAGGAATATGTGAAGTCGTGTCTGACTTAGCTTCCTGGCAGATTTTACATGACGCTAAAACTCGTCGAATACGTTTCTCCATGTTTGCAAAATAACAGTTCTGTCTCAGTATAAGAAAACATTTTCTGGCTCCGTAATGTGCGTAACTTTAATGAGTATACCAAATCAATTTGTTAACAAGTTCGTCAGGAATGCATAGTAACCAGTTGTTGTTGTCAGGGTGAGGGCAGCGAAACAGAATATTATTGCGTACAGTGTAATGGTTTCTAATGGTAACATTATTCATATCTTGCCAAAGGTGTTTAATTTTTTTTCCATACGTTATCTTTACTCTGCTCTTGTGCTATGTCTGGTAATGACGACGAAATGAAATTTTCAAATGCAACTTGTTGAATGTACATGACGCTGAAATTTGCTTGGCAGAAGTTGGTTGCGATGTCTTGCTGATTGTTGCTAAGAGAACGGGATAGTGCGTCTGCTACAATATTTTGTGTACCGGGAATGTGAACAATTGTAAAATTAAATTCCTGCAAATAAAGTTTCCATCTGCTTAACCTGTAGTGTGTAAATTTTGCGAAAAGTAAAAACTGTATAGCTCTATGATCTGTGTATACGGTAGTGTGTCTTCCATAAAGAAAATGCCTAAATCTCGTAAATGCCCATACAACACATAATGTTTCAAGTTCTGTAACAGAATAATTGCGTTCAGCAGGTGACAGAATGCGACTCGCAAAGGTGATGTTTTTAATTACTGTAGTACCGTCTTCTTCAATGTACTGAAAAATGTGTACGCCTAAAGCGGTGTTAGAACTGTCGGTGGCAATGGAAAAATTTCTAGTAAGATCTGGCTGTGATAAAAGTGGTGCATTCAACAAAGCTTGTTTCAGATTGACAAATTCAGACTGTACTTGGCTATCCCAGGACCAAATAGTGTTTTTACCCGTCAATTGACATAATCTAGGGGTGTCTAAAGCAGAGTAATGAATAAATTTACGGAAAAAGTTAATTAATCCCAAAAAGTTGCGTAGTTGTTTCTTCGTCGTAGGAACAGTAATGTCACGTAAAGCTTGAAGTTTTTCCGGGTCAGGCGCAATGTCTTCTGCTGAAATTACATGTCCAAGAAATTTTATACAAGTTTTGCCAAAATGCGATTTGCTAAGATTAACTGTGAGTCCTTGTGCACGAAAAGTTTGCAACAGTTGTTCAAGAATCAGATTGTGTTCAGACCAGTTAGCTTCTGCAATAAGAATGTCGTCTACATACGTTGTGATTCTGTGTTTTAGTTCTGTCGGAAGTATAGTATTCAAACTGCGAATAAATGCTGCTGAAGAAATTGTTAAACCGAACGGTAATTTACAAAATTGATAACAGTCACCAAAACAGAGAAAAGCCGTGTACTTTCTGCAGTTAGGATGGAGCTGAATTTGCCAAAATCCCGATTTCATATCTAATGTGGAATAAACAGCAGTACCATGAAATTTCTGTAGAAGTTCTTCTAGTGTCTGTGGGTGATCTGTTTCATTAATAATAATGTCATTGATGTGACGCGAATCAAGTACGAGGCGAAGTGAACCATCCTTTTTCTTAACAATATGGAGCGGGTTTATGTACGGACTAACTGCCGGTTCAATAATTCCTTGGTCAAGCATAGCTTGCAATTCTTTCTTAACTTGTTCTGTATGAATATAAGGAATGGGATAATGTTTGGCTTTAAACGTGTCGTGCTGTTTAACTTGAAATTCATACTTAAATCCGGACATAGTAACAGGGACGTTGCCAGAAACTGGAGCTTGCTGTAAAAGAATTTTGTGTAGTTGAGTTCGTTCGTCGTCTGTATTTGCATTGCTCTGTTTAACTTTATCAGAAATCATCTGTATAACGTCATAGTCGGCTTCGGCTGGAGTATTATAGTTGTGTACGCACGTATCTGTGAACAACGTGGAATGACAGTCTATGTTACGTGATGCAGAAATGACCTCTGTACGATTAACTGTTTGTTCTTCTGCAGATGAAGAGTGCTGAAATTCTAATGCCAGTCGTACATTTTCATCCTTTAAGATTAAATAGGAATTTGGAAAGTCAATAATTGCGTCGTATTGTACCAGAAAATTCGTACCTAAAATAACATCTGTTGTCAATAAGGGAACAATTCAAAAATTTGAGTGAAACGTATGACCTGCAATACAAAACGATAAGTGTGTCTGTAATTTTACATCTACTCCTTTACCAGATACTGCTCCTTTTACTTTAGTTTTGCCTAATGGTAACGTAGGATAGGCATTCTTTTTGTTACATTCGTTGAAAGTTTCCTCATTTATAACTGACATAGGTGATCCAGAATCGATTACTGCTGAAAAATTGGATTATCCAATCTTTACTTCAATGACAGGGTGTGAAATGGTTTTTTGAATAACTGGTTTTTCCTGCAAAAGAGTGTCTCGGATGTCGTCAAAAGTAATAATATTTTCGTGAACAAGATTCTCTGTGTCAAAAGTATTGCTTGCGTTGCTGGAAGATTCATTCTGCACTGTATCTAGTCAAATTCTTTCTGACGTGCTGTTATTTTCGGGAGGATGCTGTGGAATTTCAACTACTTGTACCGTTCTGTTATTTCTTCCTGACGTATTACGTTCGGGATGATACCGACTGTCTGTTTCATTCTTGATAATCTGTTGTTGCGGATGATTCTGCTGCAGGTAAGACCGACTGTTATTAAACGTACGCTGAAAATTGTGCTCATTACTTTTACGTCTGTCATGATAGTCATTTCTATACGGCTCGTTGCGATATGAGTTGAAATGGTGTGTTTTCGGTACGTAGTTATTTCCTTGTTGCTGTGCGTTACTATTTGGCGGAGCCGACGCTATACGTGTAGGCGGCGAAACATTAAAGCTTGGTTGACCTTGCACATTACATTGTTGGTTAGGTATGCTAACCGGCTGGCTTTGATGCTGATGCGGAGAAAACACTCTATTGTTGCCAAAAATGCGTCTTCGATAGATGAAAATTTTGTACATACTCGTGATTACACTTCTGTCTTTCATTGAAATTGCGCTGGTAGTTCTGGAGTGTCTAATGAAAATTGTCACTTTCGGTAAAACTTGTCATATCAGGTTTTCTTTACTCATCCTTAATCCTAGATAGATCGATAGTTGAAGAGCTGTATTGATAGATATAAAGGATAGTAAAAGAGAAGGCAGCAGTGCAGAAAACTAAACATGAAATAGCACTACTACGGCTTGGGGCCCTGTGCACGCTACGGCACATATTCATCGAAGCGTAATGAATCCCCTAAGGTCAATTACGCATTGCAAATAAATTTTAGTTTCTGCGTTACAGGCAATGCCGGTGAAAATTCAAAAACAAATTGTCGTATCCAGTCCAATTCTAGTTTCTGCATTACAGCCCAAGCTGGTAAAAATACAAAAGCAAATTGTCGTATCCAGTCGAAAGGGTGAATCTGTGTTCTGTCAATATTAAATACCTTAAATTTTCTCATCAATAGAAAGTGCTTATTATCAAAATTATCGTCTCTACATGACTGAGCAGGTTCAGGTTTGTGTAACAATCTGTTTGTCTGTGACTGTTCTGAATCTAAGACACGTACACTCTCTAAATTACGGAAGTTACACTGGCTGTGTGAGTGTGACAAATGTTTGGAATGTGGCGTATGCTGTGACGTGTTAGTGACTGAAACATTTTTCATTTCTGTCACTTTAAAAAGTCCGTCAATTTGGCTGTTCTGTTGTTCAAATTTCTTATCGACTTCCGCATCCAGCGTGTGTGAAAGTTCTGCTGACATTAATTTAAACTCGTCGCGTAACTGTGTTGCTTTTTCACAACATTGTTGAACGACTGCACTAATTTCATCTCTAAGTGATTCTGTTGTGGCTGCATGTGTATTACTTAATTCTTGTGCAACAGATCTAATTTCTTCACTACTGTTACTAGCACAAGCCTTAATTTCCTCACATAATTGTTCTTTAGTATCATGGCGTTGCACGGTAACGGCTATAATCTGTTCACTAAGTTGTTCGTTCTGTTCGTTAAGCTTGTCGTGTTTTTCATTCGACTGTTTGAAACGTTCATTAAGTTGTTTGTTCGATTCATTAAGTTTTTTATAATTGTTATCTAGTTTTTCACTCAGTTGTTTGAAATAGCTGTCTAGTTTTTCATTAAATTGTTTGTGCTGATTGTCTATTTTTTCATTAAGTTGTTTGAAATGGTTGTCTAGATTTTTATTGCATTGAAGTAATAATGCCATAACTTGATCCCAGCCAAAATTAGCGGCTCTATTTTCTATGCTGTGTGTTGGTGTATCTGCATTTGTCGCGTTTTGTGTAACCATTAGGTCATTCTCTGATTCACAAAAAGGTTTGCCAATTGGATGTGCACTGTTAGTCACTACCTCGGAATCAAATAAATCTGTCGTACTTTGAGTACACTGTTCATTTTCGTTAGAAACATTTATCTGTTCGTTACGTAAATTTTGCAAATCGGGTGTGTCAAGCTGGGCAGCGTTCATTGTAACGGAACGTGCCTCGTCATCATTTGCCGTTAAATTAAGTGTAGACATAAATGAATTTGTTTGCTCATCATCTGGAATAAAACCATTACTAGTGATCGGCACACACTGATTATCTGTAATTAGAGGATTATCACTATTACACCGAGTGTCGCTAGTATTATCGGTCAAATTATTCGAGTTGTCTATTTCACTCATTGCACATCGCGATGTACTGTTAACAGTTTTTCGCGGCATTTTTCACAAATCAAAATTAAGCACAAAATGAAACAAAGTTGAAGCAAAAATGGAACAAACACAATTACAACAAAGAGCAATAAATTGCCGATGATCTGTGAAAGAAAGAGTGACAAATCAGTAAATGCGTTGCACCAGATGCAAACTACATTTAAGTAAATAAGAGGAGATATGTGGCTACTTCTCAGAAATTCACAAAGAAATACGATCCTGGCCGGTTGTCGCCAAGTGTAACCTCCCCACAAAATATATAATAATATTATGGATAATGATTCTGATTTACTGTAACCCCAAAACAAAATTCTTTCACAGTGACCTCCACACAAAATTCTTTCTGATTTAATCTAAGCTCAAAATTCATTCACATTTAGCGTAACCTCAAAACAGAAAAATTCCTAAATCTCTCAACAGTAAAAAATTATAATTATGTCGTTCACATTCAGTGTAACGTCCCAATAAGAAAATAAATTCAGTAACCTGGTAATAAAACAATGTAACTAACCTCTCAATTAAATTGTCGCTCACTTATGACTTTTCAATAATTCACTGTGAATTTAACCTGGTAAATTTTGGACGACAGCAGTGCTGCGTCATGGCCCTGAAAGATCATTCTGAATAAAAAAAGGAAAAATTCTTACCTCAATGAAGTCGCCGGATATATCTGCTCTTACAATAAATTTTTTCGGCACAGCTCTGTGCAATGCTGGCCGACCTATCTGTCATTTATGAAAGGAAGCAACTGATTTTTCTATTGCAATAATCGGGATGATGATGGATGGGAGAAATTAGCAAATTCTTTAAATTGAAATGAGTGGTTGTTAAAAGTTACTTTTTATGAGGAAGATTATTATTTCGAGAGTCTTAAAACATTTACGTGCGACTTGAGATAACATTAATACATATGCGCGAGGCTGCTTTTTACCTTATACAATAATACTCAAGCTCCGGCATCGCTGCACAGCGACCGGGCCAGCCAACACGATACACCATACCAGACCAGAGCAGACTCCAGACTAGCAACAACATACTGCTACAACTACACAGTTCCTACTCTGCGACCATAGATACTAGTAGACTGGCCTTGCTGTGCAGAAGCTATGGGGCTTCCAACATAAACCACGTGACTGTTGGCAAAACGTGGCGGGATTTCAAATCCACGGTCTGCCATCCTATGTTTGTATCGGACTTTTCCCACATTTCTCAATTGACTGCCAAACGCTTCCAACAAAAACTACTTTTTTATTTGTGAAAAATTATGCCAGAACTACATTTGACCTATATTTGTTCAAAGTACCATTTATAAAATCCAACAAATACATCGAACGCCACTCTGGTGGGCAGCGGGACGAAATTACTGTAAACTATCAGTTATAGTAAAATGTCGTTAAAATTCTTTTACATAGTAAGTGTCAAAACTTTAAACATTGTATTCGCCACGTTTCGAGCTCTAGTCACTTATAAAAGAAAATGGGCTATGGAAATTATGTCAACTATAGGTGTCAAAATTGTTTACTTTAGGAGCAGGTCCATTTTAGAGTATCAATTTTAGGTGCACTTCAAAGGTTCAGTTCCCTCTATTTTTACAAAAGTTTAAACTATCAGTTTAAAAAAAAATGATATTTTAGGTGAAAGGTGAGACTTTGCAGTTTCATAAAATAATTTTGGAGCCTAGGTTTAAAAATGACAGACACTGTAAATACAAATTATAGATATACATTGTAAATAATAACTAACCTATCAAAACACTTCTCCGCGAAGTGCTTCGAGCAAAGGCGCGTATGTGCAAATGGCTTAAAGTTTTTCCGTTTCAGGGCCTGTATCCAAAGCTGCCTTCGGTTTTCATCCTTACGGAACCTATGAGTAGGAACGAGAAACGATTATACTTACTTCTGTAACCGAATTATCACAGATACTTCCCAAAATGTAATATGAGGCTCACTTAGGCATCACTTTCAACACTTTAATTTACGTGATACTCTACTTCAAGTGTAAAAACATATAAAAGTCACTTCAGTAGATTTCAATAAACGCATCTGCACTATCATAGAAACACTTACACGTGGAATGTAATGCCATTTCCCCGACAAAACGCTGAGTACAGCCATAAGCGCAACACGAAACAACCATGTTTTGCCAACATTCACGTCACTTCAGCCCAGAGATGTTGGAGCCACAAAATGACGTCAGGGCCAGTCTATTATATTTATGGTCGAAGCTCCTAGTGCAGTCAACACTGCTCTCTGGTCAGAGACCTTGCATATCGCAGGCAGCGCATGAGCAATACATCGAAATTACATCTGCTCGGACCTCTTACAAGAGCTCTTTTTCGTTTTTATTGAATATCTCGTAAGCCACGGCATCTGGCGAAAATGTTTCCCAGACCAAAATTAAACTACAGGGTGTTTCAAAAATGACCGGTATATTTGAAACGGCAATAAAAACTAAACGAGCAGCGATAGAAATACACCGTTTGTTGCAATATGCTTGGGACAACAGTACATTTTCAGGCGGACAAACTTTCGAAATTACAGTAGTTACAATTTTCAACAACAGATGGCGCTGCAAGTGATGTGAAAGATATAGAAGACAACGCAGTCTGTGGGTGCGCCATTCTGTACGTCGTCTTTCTGCTGTAAGCATGTGCTGTTCACAACGTGCAAGTGTGCTGTGGACAACATGGTTTATTCCTTAGAACAGGGGATTTTTCTGGTGTTGGAATTCCACCGCCTAGAACACAGTGTTGTTGCAACAAGACGAAGTTTTCAACGGAGGTTTAATGTAACCAAATTACCGAAAAGCGATACAATAAAGGATCTGTTTGAAAAATTTCAACGGACTGGGAACGTGACGGATGAACGTGCTGGAAAGGTAGGGCGACCGTGTACGGCAACCACAGAGGGCAATGCGCAGCTAGTGCAGCAGGTGATCCAACAGCGGCCTTGGGTTTCCGTTCGCCGTGTTGCAGCTGCGGTCCAAATGACGCCAACGTCCACGTATCGTCTCATGCGCCAGAGTTTACATCTCTATCCATACAAAATTCAAACGCGGCAACCCCTCAGCGCCGCTACCATTGCTGCACAAGAGACATTCGCTAACGATATAGTGCACAGGATTGATGATGGCGATATGCATGTGGGAAGCATTTGGTTTACTGACGAAGCTTATTTTTACCTGGACGGCTTCGTCGATAAACAGAACTGGCGCATATGGGGAACCGAAAAGCCCCATGTTGCAGTCCCATCGTCCCTGCATCCTCAACAAGTACCGGTCTGGGCCGCCATTTCTTCCAAAGGAATCATTGGCCCATTTTTCAGATCCGAAACGATTGCTGCATCACGCTATCTGGACATTCTTCGTGAATTTGTGGCGGTACAAACTGCCTTAGACGACACTGCGAACACCTCGTGGTTTATGCAAGATGGTGCCCGGCCACATCGCACGGCCGACGTCTTTAATTTCCTGAATGAATATTTCGATGATCGTGTGATTGCTTTGGGCTATCCGAAACATACAGGAGGCGGCGTGGATTGGCCTCCCTATTCGCCAGACATGAACCCCTGTGACTTCTTTCTGTGGGGACACTTGAAAGACCAGGTGTATTTCTATCACTGCTCGTTTAGTTTGTATTGCCGTTTCAAATATACCGGTCATTTTTGAAACACCCTGTACATTAAATTCTCTGCAAAAAAAAAAAAAAAAAAAAAAAAAAAAATAGACTACTAATTTTTTTCCCTTGGACTAATAGTTTCCGTTTTGTAGGGGACAGAAAAACCGCAGAATATAAAAAATAATGTTGTAATGGTATGATTAACGTATTTTCTTAAATGACGTTGAATACGAACAAATAATAAATGTTTGTGCCACATCTAAGTGCAGTAGAACCGTATTTAGGGATATATTTTGTTTTGGAGCTGTAACAGAGTGGAAAGGTAGGGACGAAGATTAGAAACGTGAACGAAGGTATGTCACCGGATTGTATTTATCCACTTTTCTCCTTCATACGTCTGCAAAATGAAGAGCGAGCAGGCACTTCCCGTTTCTCTCTACTGCACTACGTCGCAAGAAGCAATTACAGTGCGCTGGCCGGTGTGGACGTGCGGTTCTAGGCGCTTCAGTCTGGAACCGCGTGACCGCTACGGTCGCAGGTTCGAATCCTGCCTCGGGCATGGATGTGTGTGATGTCCTTAGGTTAGTTAGGTTTAAGTAGTTCTAAGTTCTAGGGGAGCCATTTGAACCATTTGAATTACAGTGCTTTTCACAAAGTTGTACAGACCCTTCTGCAGCACGCCTTATCAATAATTGGCGTCACAGTGTGCAGACATGCTGATGGGGAAGGGGAAATGGTGTTATTTTCCGCAAAGTGCCAAAGTGTTTTAACACTACGTGGAATAGAGAAAGACATTAGTAATCATACTAACGCAATTAACGCATATGTACAGCATCTACGTGAATCTCTACACACTGTTGTACAATGAATACTAGAGGGAAAATGATTTCTAGTTATCCTGCACGGCAGCTGTAGCGCCCTTAAGGGAAAGGCAACTTCCTCCAAGTCGTGTGCTGCTCGCTTTTCATTTTACAGACCAATTATATCTCCACAGCAATACATTCGGGTGACTGGACAAAACAGTTTCACTCAGTTATCTTCAGTTTATTAATTATCTGCAACTGTGAAATAAGCTATTATATAAAAAAGAATCAACAGCCGGATCTGTCAACTATCTACGACAGTGATATGCCTGCCCCAAATGTAGCACGCTGTTAATACGCATTCGACGATGTCAGTTTCATGGTCTCGTCTATCAATGGCTCGAATGCTTTTCGCAGCTTGAAATCATCAAGCACGTCACCCCAGGCTCTCGCAACAGCTGACGAGGCCCAGAGGCTTAAATTGCCTCCTCAGAAATAGAAGTAGGCTGTCTAGGCGTAAGGGAACTTACCTAGTTTAAAACAAATGCAAGTAAGTACTCACTTAACAAACTGAAAATAACTCCAGTAAACACAAGCTTAGTGAAGTTATTTTTTATACTTACATAAGAGATCTGGACAGGAAACCGGAGTGACCGTGCGGTTAGAGGCGCCATGTAACGGATTGCGCGGGCCCTCCCGCCGGAGGTTCGAGTCCTTCCTCGGGCGTGTGTGTGTGTGTGTGTGTGTGTGTGTGTGTGTGTGTGTGTGTGTGTGTGTGTGTGTTGTTCTTAGCATAAGCTAGTTTTAGTAGTGTGTAGGTCTAGGGACCGATGGCCTCAGCAGTTTAGTCCCTTAGGAATTCACGCACATTTGACTTCTTTTTGACAGGAAACGCTGAGGAGATATAGTGTGTCTGTAAACTGAAAGGCGGGCAGTTTCTTGGCGGAGGAAGTCACCTTTACCGGAAGAACGATGCAACTACTCTAAAGGGTAACAAGGAACGAATTTTCCCTGTAGCAGTGTGCAGAGACTTACGCAGAATTTATTCATATGCATTTCTTGCGTTTGTATTATTATCATCTCATATCTGCGTTCAGGATAGTGCTAACACACGTTGTGGAAAGTAAACATCCCTGTGTCCGTTTGCAACTGTGTCGCCAGTGCCAAGCTGCGGAAGGGTTGGTATAACTTCGTGAAATACCCTGCAGCTGCTATTCATGACGCAGTGCGCTAGAGAAAAAGGGGAATTCCCTGCCTCCTCTTCGTTTTGCTGACACATGAAGGAGGAAAGTGCATGACCACAATCTGGTGGGCTACCTATATGTATTTCCATTTGAAGCACCACAGAGCTTTGCTAGTCTGACTTCTAGCACGGCTAAATGAGTGTTTGAGGATAGATTTTATTTATTCGTCAAGATGATTGTTTGTATGCATGACTGTATGTCTGTATGTGTTATTCCCTAAATTGTCTGGTTATTGTGGATAGTGGTGTATTATTTGAAGCGTTGAGGTATTGTGTGCCTAGCTGGTGAATTACTTGATGGGGTGAAGTTGAAGTCTTTTCATATAACGTTAACTGACTTCCTTTTAACGTATGTGAGTATGGATGGTTCGCCTAATAATTCTTTGATATGTGTGTTGGGCGACGTCTATTGGCATCTGCTATGGTACGGGGGATACGGTTTTGCAGGGTTTGAAGTCTATGTAGATGGGTGTCTGCCGCCATTGACCAAATTTCTGATCCATATAATATGGTATGGAAGTCGCTCCAGTCGATGTCTCTGCCTCCAACCGAAATTTGCCTGCTTGGGGGAGTTAACTTGCTGGTGAACGTTATCTCTACTGTTTTTCCTAGATTTATTTTAATCTTCCATGTGTTACACCAGCTTACTATTTCGTACACGTGATTTTGTAGTTTCCTCACTATAAAGTTGAGGTTGCTACTGCTTTTATATACCGCTGTACCATTAGCGTAAAGCGCCAGTTCATTGCCTTCCAGTTTTGGTATGTCATTTGTATACAGCAAGTATAGTATGGGGCCCAGAATCGACACCTGCGGGACCACGGCCACACCATCCCTGAGCGTATTAACATGATTACCGCACCTCTGCCAGGAACGAGTTAAGTATGTATATTATGTGTCCTGAAATGTCTAACTGGAGTAACTTGTATATTAAGCCATCATGTCAGACTTCGTCGAACGCTTTCTCGATGCCGATAAATACTGCTACTGTGCTATATTTTATATCTTTTGCCCTTCATATATATTCCACCAGACGTAGGGATTAATGGACAGTGCTACGTTCAGGACGGAAGCCAACCTGCTCAGAGATGATTATGTTATTGTCTCTCAGGAATTGGGTAAGGGCTCTGTGGATAAGGCACTCCGGTACTTTCCCTAGAAAGCACAGGAGTGAAATGGGTCTGTAGCTCTCGGGAAGGATGGGGTTTTTATCGGGCTTGGGTAGGATTACGATCTGAGCTGTTTTCAAAGCGGTTGGGAAGTAGATTAGGGAAAGGCACTGGTTATATATGCCCGTGAGGTGAGTGATTGCGGTAGGAAGAAGGTGTTTTAGGTACGGGACACGGACCTGCTCAGCACTGGAGATGACGTGAGTTCGGAATTGTGACTCCAGCGATGCTTCTAACACTTCTGCCTTCTCATCGTTATCATGAAATAGTCCATTTTCCCCTCGGAGTGGCCTTTCTACCCTGAGTGTAGCCTTCAGCGCTTTCATAATCTCCCATACTTGTGTCCAGTTCTACTTCTCTGAGCCGTTCTTCCCAGCTGGGGTCTCTGTGCTCTTGCAATCTTCGCTTTAACTGGGCTTCTAGTCGTCTAAATAGGTGACGATCGACGGGATCGCGGAAAGTCTGCCAGTTCCTCCTCACGCCCCGCTTTTCGACTATCAGGTCCCAGACATCAGGGGGCAGGATCCTGGCACCAAATTCGGTGGTCTGGCCTGATGCCCCACTCCCGAACACAGGTCTGGAGGACAATCGTAAAGTACTCCATCGCTGTATCCACCTCTGCTTCATTCCGCAATTCCGCATTTGCTGGGTGTCCTCCGGATGCTGTTCTACCAGAGCGTTATATTGTTCCCAGTTAGTAACTATGTTTTTGCCATCCTCTGGATTTCGTCTTCGAGATTGACACACTCCAGGATACCTGGGCCGTGATCTGAGTCAAGCTCGTAGTGAACTGTTGCTGCAGCCCTCCATGGCAGGCCCTTACACAGAAGATATCCAGTATATCTGGCCTATGTTGGGTTTGGAATGGGATATGAGTCTGCTCGTCGGGAGCGATTACCTCCAGAGAGGGATCACTCCCGACAAATCTCTCAATCTCCGCCCACGGCCGTTTTCGGCGGCGCAGCCACGGCCTCCATGCTTGAAGTTCATGTCCCCCGCTACTATGACGCGCTCATCGTTCTCGAACAAGGCCTGAAGGTCCCTGACGTTTATGGTTGGTCGTGGGGTTTATAGGCCGATATTACACTACTGGCCATTAAAATTGCTACACCACGAAGATGACGTGCTACAGACGCGAAATTTAACCGACAGAAAAAAATGTTGTGATATGCAAATGATTAGATTTTCAGAGCATTCACACAGGGTTGGCGCCGGTGGCGACACCTACAACGTGCTGACATGAGGAAAGTTTCCAACCGATTTCTCATACACAAACACCAGTTGACCGGCGTTTCCTGGTGAACCGTTGTGATGCATTGTGTAAGGAGGAGAAATGGGTACCATCACGTATTCGACTTTGATAAAGGTCGGATTGTAGCCTATCGCGATTGCGGTTTATCGTATCGCGACATTGCTGCTCGCGTTGGTCGAGAGCCAATGACTGTTAGCAGAATATGGAATCGGTGGGTTCAGGAGGGTAATACGGAACGCCGTGCTGGATCCCAACGGCCTCGTATCACTAGCAGTCGAGATGACAGGCATCTTATCCGCATGCAACCACGTCTCGATCCCTGAGTCAACAAGTCAACAGATGGGGACGTTTGCAAGACAACAACCATCTGCACGAACAGTTCGACGACGTTTGCAGCAGCATGGACTATCAGCTCGGAGACCATGGCTGCGGTTACCCTTGACGTTGCATCACAGACAGCAGCGCCTGCGATAGCGTACTCAACGACGAACCTGGGTGCACGAATGGCAAAACGTCACTTTTTTCGGACGAATCCACGTTCTGTTTGCAGTATCATGATGGTCGCATCCCTGTTTGGCGACATCGCGGTGAACGCACATTGGAAGCATGTATTCGTCATCGCCATACTGACGTATCACCCAGCGTGATGGTATGATGTGCCATTGGTTACACGTCTCGGTCACCTCTTGTTCGCATTGACGGCACTTTGAATAGTGGACGTTACATTTCAGATGTGTTACGACCCGTGGCTCTACCCTTCATTAGATCCCTGGGAAAACCTACATTTCAGCAGGATAATGCACGACCGCATGTTGCACGTCCTGTACGGGCCTTTCTGGATACAGAAAATGTTCGACTGCTGCCCTAGCCAGCACATTCTCCAGATCTCTCACCAATTGAAAACGTCTGGTCAATGGTGGCCGAGCAACTGGCTCGTCACAATACGCCAGTCACTACTCTTGATGAACTTTGGTATCGTGTTGAAGCTGCATGGGCAGCTGTACTTATACACCCAATCCAAGCTCTGTTTGACTCAATGCCAAGGCGTATCAAGGCCGTTATTACGGCCAGAGGTGGTTCTTCTTGGTACTGATTTCTCAGGATCTATGCACCCAAATTGCATGAAAATGTAATCACATGTCAGTTCTAGTATAGTATATTTGTCCAATGAATACCCGTTTATCATCTACATTTCTTCTTGGTGTAGCAATTTTAATGGCCAGTAGTGTATTTTAAACACTTCGTTGCCTAATTTTAATTCTATCCCGGCCGCCTCGATTGTGACCAAGTTTGGTATGTCACTTGTTCGGTGGCAAATCCTCCGCCTCACAAGGACAGCGACTCCTCTGCGTGGGTGGTTTTGTGGATCGACCCTGTGGACCGAGTAACTGCGCACCTTAAATCGGTCGGTCGGAAACAGATGCATCACCGTGATGCAGGCAACGTCTATGGCGTGCCGGTCAAAAAAAGTACTGCAATCACTGGATTTTATCTGTCATGCCATGGGCATTCAAATTTAAAATTCGAAAGGATCTTCTTCTATTAAGGTCCATTGGCAAATAATATCATAGCTGATTCGACTATTATCATCAACTTGACAAATCTATGTTTCCGCTCGGGCCTTTGCCAGCGTTTCTTTAGCTTTTTGCACCAAGTGCGCTCAGGTTCAGTCCCGCAAACAGCGCCTTTATTTCCATGAATTCTTTCAGCAAACGAAAGAGATCGCCGCTAGTGCTTAGCGTCGCCTGATATGCCTCTGGTGCGGGTTGTGGAGCGGTTCTGATATCTTCTGTGCCAGGCGCAGCTGGCTGCGTTACCGGAGGATCTGATGGTGGGAGCGCAGCCGCTTTGCTAACTGCACTTGACAGGGCCCATCTCCTGCAACTCGGAAACTATTAGTACCAGAGAAAAAATTAATAGCGTATTTTTAAGTAGTTTATTTTTGTACCGGGAAACATTTTCGCGAAATGCTTCCGCTTTCGAGATATTAAAGTTAAACATAAAAACATGACAGTTATAGGACCATAACCCCTCCCCCTTCCCCTCCTGGGCCCCCACGCTCACGCCCTAAAAGCAGTATTTTTAGTATGTTATTCATGCCATTCCTCCCTATCAATGTACAAAAGTTTGCAACTATTCGAGTTTTTCCCACAGTTGACATTTTTGGTCTATGTTGAGTGTCTAACTTTCATTATTCTCTTCTAAGATTTTAAAACCATTAATTAACGCTTTTAACAAACAATTTAAACAACGGTGTCGATGTTAAGTGAAGAGAATATCCTTTGTCTATATTGCTGTCAATTTCTTCACCTCTTGATCTTTCATTTCTGTAGCTTGGTCCATCACTCCTGCTCTCATTGAACACCGTCATCATCGTAAGAACTAACTGTCTGAAAATATATCTTTGTCCGTAATGTCATTTCGGTTGCTGCTATCATTAGATCAGAATTTAGAACTGGTGAAACAAGATTCAGGGAGATACTGACATTGTGTCTTGATATAAAGTTTTGATCTGATGATCGCAGTAGCAGAAACGACGTTACAAAGACGTATATTGAACGCTCTAGAAGATTTTATTCACAGAGTATTCACAATAATCGCAGACTCATTCAGGAAATTTATTACAGTTATTATATTTAGCTTAAACGTTTTTGTTATTTTGTCCAACCACTGAATCCTGAACTGCCAGTAACATTTTCATCGACTTTCTGCACGAATGGCACTATAATTTCTCCAGGACCAGTCTCGGCTTTTAGGCGATTTTCAAGCTGTTACAACTGAACAACAGAAGTCACTCAGTGGGCTGTGTCCACTCGATAAAAGCCTAAGTGGAGGTACCAGCTATGGGGAAATTTTGGTGCCACTCTTGCTGTGACTTGCGAGGTTGTGTGAGATACATGTGTACCTCACAGACTCAATAAAAATACTACTCTTCATACCAGCCCCTCTATACCAGCTACATAGTCGATAGCGCTTCGATTATTCGTATTACATTCTATTACTCTTACACCTACAGAAGCTTTGAAGTCAACGAAATTAAAATTATCCGACTACTTCTGGTCTGTATATTACCAAGAAGAGGAACTGTGGCCTAGGAGCATGGAAATCAGCCATACCTGTAGATATCTAGCATCTGCATCTTTCGAAATATTGTGGTTAGGTAAAAAGGTGTTATAGCTCTGTTTGCCTTTATTCACATGCGTAAATGTTTGTTTACATATCTCTAGTTCCGAAACTTACTTCCTACTGACTGGACCACTGTCTGAAGCAGAGAACACTTATCTGAGCTCAAGGCCGCAATACCTCCTTTGAAGTCGCCTATTTTGTTCCTGCGCTTGGTGACGTAGTGCCCAGAAATATAATGTGTGCTTTGTATCTTTATTATGAGTATCGTACAGGCGACTGACAAGCATTTGGAACACTAGGCATAAAATCTATTATCTGTCACTTTGTACATGTACCCCTGTTGCTATAAGTAAAACAGAGTACTTCAGAAACATTTCCTCGATATTTAAGGTTCTGTTTAGAAAAATACGTTGTTGCATTTGCAGTAGGTTTCTCCAGGGCGATGAGTGTTAAAACAAAAGCTGGTATGCATTGCATCACTTCAGATCGGAAGCATGTAAAAATTTATTTCGCTTTTTATTAAGAAGTAGTTGCTCTTTCAAACTTTAATACCAATTCATACTTAATAAGTACTTGCTTCACTCGTTCGTAATTTTTATGATCAGTAGTGATATGTTTGAGCAAATGATGTCAACTTCGTACGGTACATGTGCATTGTTTTCGACATTTGATTTTACAAACCACTCATTCTTCGAAATTCAGCCAATGTACAGTATTACTTAATTGATAGACTGCTTCTTCATCTCAGGCTATTGTTTTGTACAACGGAATTTGTAAGTATATAAAATAGAAACAGTTTTTCTTGTCAGCATGTTCATGTCCAGATCTGACAAGAGTTTTGAAATGCAACACTAAAACTGTTAACGACTTTGCATTAGTTTCTGTTCTTCAGGTCTGGAACATCCGACGTACTAAGTTCGCATGGAACCTGAGTGGGAAGGCAATTGCTTTTTTTGTCTAGAGTCACCTGATGCAGTTAGGCGAGGAAGTGTAACTTTACGAGGAGTGTGGCTGTTATGTATAAATTAGTGAAATAACCGGACGTTTGGCTGCGCATTATGTAACTGGAAAGCTGCTACCAGGCGGCCAGATGAAGTAGATACACAAACGCTCCCCAGCGTCGTTACAGAAAGCAGGAGAAGAGGTGGGGTGAAGATCAGCGGATTGCTGGGCGGAAGCTGCCAGGAGTTCTTGCAGTGTCAGTGTTAAGCTATGTCATCACCTCGTTATGGACGCTAAGCAATATTGTGAGATCCTGACGGTGTTAAAGCTAAGGCCTGAGATTGTCATCAAACACACTAAAACCACTTGTAGACAAACAACAGAAAATCTGAAGACATCGTTTAAATCACAGTAAAGAGCCGAATTCAATTAAATTATTAACAACGTATAGAAAAAATATTACGAAAGGTATTAACAGTTATTTGTAAAATAGTTTATAACAGAAATAACAAGCACGCTACAAGTGGTACGACACACCATATGATAGGTCATGAAGTAAGTTACAAAATGAGCATATTTATGTTAGTGCAGGACAGACAAACTAATTCGTATAAATAAATTATTTGATGGTTATTAACTGAGTGCCAGAACAAAGAGATCTCTACAGATACAAGTTATAGTAGCTTCATCATGGAAGATTTATAGTTCTGTTTCAATTTGTTTGTGTCAGCTCAATAACAAAATTTGGGAGTCAGTGTTTATAAGATAGCTGTTTCAGTAGCGTAGTGGGGAAGTAAAGAGCTGGATAAAGTAGTGTATCTAACTCGCGCTCGTTATTGTATTTTGAGTGAAATGTAAAATATAAAAAAAATTGTTCAAATGGCTCTGAGCACTATGGGACTTAACATCTTAGGTCATCAGTCCCCGAGAACTTAGAACTACTTAAACCTAACTAACCTAAGGACATCACACACATCCATGCCCGAGGCAGGATTCGAACCTGCGACCGTAGCAGCCCCGCGGTTCCGGACTGCAGCGCTAGAACCGCACGGCCACAGCGGCCGGCAAATGTAAAATATAACTTAAAGTTGATTATCCTACAATGTTTAATGTGTAATGCAGTAATAACTACATGCAAACTGTTTGAACCTGTATATCGTGTGTATCTGAAATATTTAAAATTGCAAAAACGTGTATCTAGTGAAATGGTGATCTACTTCCAGATACTTCCTTCACTGTAGTAGTCGGTCATGTGACAGAAGTAATAAAGAGGCAAGCAGAACATGTTTATAGGTCTTTTGACGTTAGTAGCTGGTTGGGTAGGATTTTTGGTAAAGTTGGGCGGCCAGAAAGCCGCACATGTTCTGCTGTGTTCGGTGATAAGAACATTTCAATTTCCACCTATTCGGGACTTAGTCATTTTTTTGTGCATTAGTCTTGCAATTTAAAAAACATTTGAACAGTGAGTGCCAGTACAGCTAACAGAGACGGAAATTTGTTATACTGAGTTGTTTGTTGCCTATAGACTTGGGTGAACTCGTTGAGCATTGGGAATTAATTAATTTCAGTTGATTTCGGTGCACAGTGCCTTTTGGCTTACATTAATCATCAACTGCGAACGCTCCGCTTGCTTTTGCTAGAACAGTTATTTCATATCTCGTTTGTTCCACTGTATACAACATAAGCCTGTGTAAGGTCACCATTCAATGCAACTTGTGTTTGATCTGAATTTATTGATAGTGAACTCTAAGCCTGTTGTTAGGCTACATCAGTGTACTAAGGGATCATTCCTTATGTCCTCTACTTAAGAATTTACATTAATTTATTTGCTTTGTATATTACTGAATGATTGTCCATTAGGCGGGCCATAAGATATTAGACGCTTCCGTAAGGGCATGGGGCAGCTGTACACATCCGAACCCTCTGCATTCAAGCGAGCCACAAACAGATCTTGTGTTATGTGCTCATCCTGTGGTGGTTAGATAGCACCAAAGTGATTTAAACTGACGACTGAGCTCACGATATTTATCTACCAACTGGAACACTCGGTGTCGTTGCAAAATACAGTATAATATGAGGAGCTTAAGTCGACTTGCTAAGACAACTGCACTTCTATGTCCAATTTAGGGCAACTACTCATTTGGAACCAAGTTTTACAATTTATCTAAAGCAATTGATTTAGGGCTACATAATTTCACTTACCAATTACGATTATTTTATTTTACACCGTAATTATTTTTTCAGTTACGATGTTTTCAGTGCTGTAAGATCCTTTACAAAAGTCAATAAAATTGTTGCATAGAGTACCACATTTTAACGTACTAAACTATTTATGTAGACAACACTCTAAAAACAAATGCCACCAAACCTTCATCCATCCATAGCGTAAGCCCGGGAGAGCTGGACCGCTTTTTTCTTCTTCAGCATAAAATTTGTGTCTTTTTAAACATTTTTTGGCTTATGGCTGAATGTTCGTGTAGAGTGCCATATAAACATAAGTACGTATTATTGAGGTCCTACCACCTAAAGTACACAAGGTATGACAAAACGAATATATACATGAGTGATCCATCCCACCCACAGGTGTGTTGCACCAATGAACTGGGAGAGATGGACCATACAAAAATAGTTCAACATGAAGAAAAGAGTCAATTAAAATATCATACTTTCGTTTGGAATATATTTAATGAATACGGAGTTACACCATTAAAATTTTAATCGAAAACAATTTTAATCAGTTTATTACAATTGAATATTGGCTTTTGAAATGAGTTGTTGGTTTTGTTCAAGCATTAGCCTGCCTCCTCTCACTACAACATTTACACTTATTACCAAATGCTATCGTGGACAGGCAGCACACTGAATCCAATCGTTAATTTTATCAGTTTCGTAATAGATTTCAGCACGGCAACGCGTTCATCCTCATCTCATTTATCGAAGTTATTTTCGTTACGTTCTAAAGTGTATGCATCTTATGGAAACGGCTAGCTATTTGCAGTATTTTTCTTACTGAGTTTCTTCAGACTGTTTTTCTCTCCACTAGTGTTCCTATTTGGTGATCTTATGGTCCCTTTTTCTGTTTACTTCCTTTTCTTATAATATAATTCTTTACAATTTCAATACTTTTAACAGAGTTCAGCCCTTTGGATACAGTTTCTCTTTCCTCTTAAAATCCATGGTTTTGTCAATAGAGATAACAGGTGATATTTCTTCGAAAAATTTTTTTTGTATTGGATTATGAGTAGTCAGTTTCGAGTAAGTAATCTTGAACGTTTTAGGTTTAGCAGGAGAGGAGAGCGAAGTTGTGTCAACGAAGGAATTTGAATCGTGCTAATAACTCTACTCGTTTGATGTGCTTGGGATCAGTAGATCTTTAGAGGTGGTTTGAAGCGGTTGGCTGGTCTATGTGTGGGATTCTGCTCTTCAATTTGTTAGCATAGACAAATCTTCCTACAAATAAGCATAGTCTGAGACTGCGTCCATCTTTAGTGGTGTTATTACACATGACTTGAAGTAAAATTTAATTGTGCTCCATCTCTCTCATGTTAAAGCAGGTGGTACATCTCTCCCAAATAACACTGGTCTATATCTCCCGTTGTGTGGGAAAGATGGACCACTCCCGACTTCTTTCTGTAGGCAGCGAACTAACTCTATCACCATTTTAGTTAAGTTTGCAAATTTGTCAAGCTCGCATCAATATTGTGCAAACTAAGCGTTAATACCAAAGTTATGTAACTACATGACAAAACTTTTCTGCTTACCGGAACAGAGAATGTGATTTTTCTCCAGAACTTACACGAAAATGACAGCATCACCTCTGCACCATGTTTCTTCACAGAAGAGCTTCCTCTAAAGTAGTTGCTCTCCAGGCGTGTATTTGTGAAATACGCAGCTGCTCCGTCTCACCCAGTAGTACCAACTCTCCCGGACGTGTCCTATTAGCGTTTTCCTGTAGTTATACGAAATATATATATGAGCTCCTCTGTGTTAGTGTACAGATATGTGGTGCCTACTGCGAACAATTTACGTACTTCTTATTTTAGATACAAACTGTCTCGGGTATATATTGGCCTTTACTCAGATCAAATGAGTCAATGGTGCTATCTTGCGAACAAAGTGTACACGACATGCGTTGTCATAATATGGCATGGCCCAGTAATTTGTGGTCCACAATTTGAGTATCTCCAGTAAAGAGACTTATGATGTCGTTGGTTATTCTCAGTCACTGGTAAATTGCACAGGGATTTAACCTCTTCTATACAGAGACAAAGTCGACGCAAAATCTAGGATTCGGGAAATTCGCAGTTTGATTTCCGAAATAACTCTTTCGGCTTTTATTTTAAACGATTTAGTGAAAACATAAAGAACTAATTCGACAGACCACAAGCTCGGATTAGAAAGGGACGGACAAAGAAAGAGGCCTTTTGAAGTAACCATCCCAGCGTTTATTTATAGCGATTTAGGGAAATCACGGAAAACCTAAATGTGGATGGCTGGGCGTGGGTTTCGACCGTCGTCCTTCCGCATGCGGGTCCAGTGTGCTAACCACTGCGCATCCTGCTCGGTGTGTGGTACCCGTTAATAGGTCAGACGTACACTACACACAGAAAGCGACTAGTAGAGTATCAGAGTACATATAGCGTGCACATGTGGGTGTTTTAGGTTATAGAAATCTCTCCACAGGTCTCCTGATTCCAGACAGAGTACCATTCGTCATAGCAGATCGTGGAAAGATAATGTTAATATAGCAGGAGCGTCTATGGACAGGAAGTTCGCAGAAACCAGTGGTTAATTGCAATGAAAATCTAAACTACGACTGAAATGTTTACCGCGAAGATGACTCTGCTGATGGAGGCGTGTTTATAGTAATAAAAAATACAATAATATCTAGCGAGATTAATACACATTGAGAATGTGAAATGATTTGGGTGAACATAAGTGAACATAAGTTAAAGTCGATCAAACATGGTGGTCACATGATTTTATAGACCCCTGCCTCACCAACAATACTCGCGGAACAGCTGAGAGGAAACTTCAGGAATATTTCTCATAAATTTCCTGGTCATGTTATACGGGGTGTTCAAAAAGTCTCTCCACAGTGCCGTATGATTGTTAGCCGCGCGTGCCGTATGTCGCAGTGAATTTACCGAAATGAAACTCAGTGAAATACAAGTAATTAATTTATTGAATATTCATTTTTACTTACAAATTTTCACATTAAATGTTGAAAGTGTCCCCCACTTGAAGGGAAGTAACCCAGGCAGGCGAACAATCATACGGCACGCGCGGCTAACAATCATACGGAACTGCGGAGAGACTTTTTGAACACCCCGTAGCTTCAGGTGGAGTTTTTAACTTACCAGCTATACAGTAGAATGGGAGACTCAAGTGAATAGGCATGCTGTAGGGACAGAGAATCATGTGAAATTATTATAAGTGCCTTTTCAGAAAAATACCTTGCGCAATTAATCAGAGAGCCGACTCATGATGATAACATGTTAGACCTGGTGAGAAATAGATCCGAAATTTTCGACTCAGTTATTGTAGAAGAGGGGATCAGTGATCACAAGGCCGTTACAGCATCACTGAATACGGCTGAATATAGGAATACAAAGAAAGATAAGAAATTTCTGTTCAGCAACAACGACAAGATAATAGATTTCAGGTTACCTGAAAGGTCATCACGAAAATTTCATCTTGGGATGGTGTTGACGGTCAATGGGCACTTGCACAGTGCATTGCGCAATACTCTTAGACAAAAGCAAAACGGTGACGGTTGGCAAATGTTTTAGGAAGCTACTACGAAACGAAAGAGAGCTTCACTTCAAATTTAAATAGTGAAAAACCCTCAGAAGTAAACAAAAACGAAACGAAAGCAAAATCAGCGTATTCTATGAAATCAGCAAACGGATCGAAGCAGTCACTCCAGACACTCTTTGACGATACTGGCAGTGAAACAGAGAGTGACACAGGAAAGGCCTAACAATAAGCATCTTTTTCCCAAAGTGTTTCACTGAGAAAGATCATACTGTACTTCATGGAAACATTTTCCGTCTTAGCGACTGAATGAAAGGCAGTTCGTTTTTTGCCATACACATTTCGCTTCTTTTTGCTTATGAAGCATCTTCAGTGGCCTGCAATACATATTTACTTTTATACATATAATGCAGTATGTAGTTGTTACGACTGTGTTACTACGTTACATTTCCTCATGTTATTCTTTGTTTTCCAGGTTAGAAATAACTTTTGCAGCACAAGTTTCTCGAAGTTAAATAATTATCATTTGGTGTTACCTGATAAAAAAGAATAAAACGAGAGAACGTAACGTAATTGTAGGTACTACATAATCCATTACCACAAATAAACAGGGTGAAGCGAAAGCCGCGCACTCGGGCTTCGCAGCGTGACTCCTCACATGCCAGGGATAAAAAAATATCTCTTACAAAACTTCGTCCGGCGAGTACATCCGACAGAAAATGTGCGTTAAAGAGTGGCAACCTGGCAACAGTGTAACCACATGTACAATAACTAGCTCGGTCAAAATGTTGTATTTGTGCTGTACAGTTGGTGAAATGGATAGTGTGTAGGGTTAACATGCAGGGTGCTGAGGGTTCGATTCTGGGTTCACGCATATGTTTTTTATTTGGTAAATGTAGTGGATAGTGTTTCGGGTTAGCATGCAGGAAGTCGAGGGTTCGATCCTGGGTTCAAGCATGTTCTTGTTGTTCTGGTCTTCACCCCAGAAACTGGTTTGATGCAGCTCTCCATGCTACTCTCTCCTGTGCAAGCTTCTTCATCTCCCAGTACCTACTGCAACCTACATCCTTCTGAATCTGTCTAGTGTATTCATCTCTTCGTCTCCCTCTACGGTTTTTACCCTCCACGCTGCCCTCCAATACTAAATTAGTGATCCCTTAAAGCCTCAGAAAATGCGCTTCTTACCGATCCCTTCTTCTAGTCAAGTTGTGCCACAAATTTCTCTTCTCTCCAATTCTATTCAGTACCTCTTCATTAGTTATATGATCTACCCATCAAATCTTCAGCATCCTAATCTTCAGCATATGTTTTTTATTTGGTAAATGTAGTCAAAGTGGTATGGTATCTGACATTTTAATCGTCAACAGCGGGTCCTCTGGAAAACATTCGCACTTACATACGAAAATCATAAGAATGGAACATTGGGCAGCTTTGAGAGATGCCCTTTCCACGTCATGGGCTCGAATTTATTCGCACAATTTCCTGTATTAGAAGCAAAGCCTGTTTTCTTTGTACTCTCCTCTAGTGGTCACATAGATTAGTACCAACTGTTATTCTTGCCTCGTTCATGTCCATTACATTTCTTTAGGGCCTTACGTTACTAGTAGGACTAGCAACGTGCTTTGCAAATAATACCCAAACGCGGTTACTACACTCCTGTAAATTGAAATAAGAACACCGTGAATTCATTGTCCCAGGAAGGGGAAACTTTATTGACACATTCCTGGGGTCAGATACATCACATGATCACACTGACAGAACCACAGGCAGTTGGACCAGCGTTCGTGCTGGACGTGCAGACCGCGTGAGACGACGCTTCATCCAGTCCCAAACATGCTCAGTGGGGGACAGATCCGGAGATCTTGCTGGCCAGGGTAGTTGACTTACACCTTCTAGAGCACGTTGGGTGGCACGGGATACATGCAGACGTGCATTGTCCTGTTGGAACAGCAAGTTCCCTTGCCGGTCTAGGAATGGTAGAACGATGGGTTCGATGACGGTTTGGATGTACCGTGCACTATTCAGTGTCCCCTCGACGATCACCAGTGGTGTACGGCCAGTGTAGGAGATCGCTCCCCACACCATGATGCCGGGTGTTGGCCCTGTGTGCCTCGGTCGTATGCAGTCCTGATTGTGGCGCTCACCTGCACGGCGCCAAACACGCATACGACCATCATTGGCACCAAGGCAGAAGCGACTCTCATCGCTGAAGACGACACGTCTCCATTCGTCCCTCCATTCACGCCTGTCGCGACACCACTGGAGGCGGGCTGCACGATGTTGGGGCGTGAGCGGAAGACGGCCTAACGGTGTGCGGGACCGTAGCCCAGCTTCATGGAGACGGTTGCGAATGGTCCTCGCCGATACCCCAGGAGCAATTTGCTGGGAAGTGGCGGTGCGGTCCCCTACGGCACTGCGTAGGAGCCTACGGTCTTGGCGTGCATCCGTGCGTCGCTGCGGTCCGGTCCCAGGTCGATGGGCACGTGCACCTTCCGCCGACCACTGGCGACAACATCGATGTACTGTGGAGACCTCACGCCCCACGTGTTGAGCAATTCGGCGGTACGTCCACCCGGCCTCCCGCATGCCCACTATACGCCCTCGCTCAAAGTCCGTCAACTGCACATACGGTTCACGTCCACGCTGTCGCGGCATGCTACCAGTGTTAAAGACTGCGATGGAGCTCCGTATGCCACGGCAAACTGGCTGACACTGACGGCGGCGGTGCACAAATGCTGCGCAGCTAGCGCCATTCGACGGCCCACACCGCGGTTCCTGGTGTGTCCGCTGTGCCGTACGTGTGATCATTGCTTGTACAGCCCTCTCGCAGTGTCCGGAGCAAGTATGGTGGGTCTGACACACCGGTGTCAATGTGTTCTTTTTTCCATTTCCAGGAGTGTATTTGTGTGTGTTATCACCATGGTCCCATTAATTTTTTCAACAGTCTATTTCGTATTTGTCTAACAACGTATTTGTTGTGTTCAGCGTTACAAAATGTTGAAAATTTAGGGAACAAGTGATATAAGAAACGGTGTATATTACAGTACGAAATCTCAGAATGAAATAAGCAAATAAAAAGAATTCACCCCAACCCAGGATAGAATCTTCGACCTCCTGCATGGTAACCCAAATATGTATCCACTGCGCCAATTGTGCAGCCGGATTTAAAGCGTCCTATTAGATGTAGTTACCGTACGTGTTGTTACAGTGTTGCCAGATTGCCAATTTTTAACGTCCTTTTTCTGCCAGATATACTAGCCAGACGAAATTTTGGGACAGACATTTTTTTATCGCTAGCATGTGACGAGTCGCGCTGCGAAGCCCGAGTGCGCGAATTTCGCTTCACCATATATATATAGGAAGCGAAACGAATATGACAAAAAACAAACGCCTAACGAACGACGGAAAATGGAAAAAAATGACGACAATTCTGTAGTTGCTCCTTTAAATCGTCGCACGAACGAAAAAATTACAGATACTGAAATAAATGAAGAAGGGATCTACATCTACATAGATACTCCGCAAACCACCGTACGGTGCGTGGCGTAGCTCGCAAATAGAGCGAGAAAAAACGAGTCTGAATGCTTTGGTACGAGTTCTAATTTCTCCTATCTTATCTTCGTTGTCCTTACGTGCACTGTATGTTGGCGGTAGTGGAATCGTTCGGCAGTCATCTTCAAATGCTGGTACTCTAAATTTTCACAGTAGCGTTTCTCGAATAGAACGTCGCCTTCCCTCCAGGGATTCCCATTTGAGTTCCCGAAGCAACTCCGTAACACTTACGTGTTATTCAAACCTATCGGTATCAAATCTAGGAGCCTGCCTCTGAATTGCTTCGATGTCTCCCTTCAATCTGACCTGGTACGGATCCCAAACACTCCAGCAGTACTCAAGAACAGTCGCACCAGCGTCCTATATGCGGTCTCCTTCATAGATGAACCACTCTTTCCTAGAATTCTCCCAATGAACCGAAGTCGACCATTCGCCTTTCCTACTACATTTCTCACATGCTCGTCCAACCTCCTATGCTTTGTAGCGTTACATTCAGATATTTAAACGATTTGACTGTATCAAGCAGGATGCTAGTAATACTGTATCCGAACATTACAGGTGTGATCCTCCTACTTATCCGCATTAACGTACATGTTTCCATATTTTGGAGTAGCTCCCAGTCATCACTCCAACTGAAAATTTTGTCTAAGTCGTCTTGTATCTTCTTACAGTCACTCAACTTCGACACCGTACCGTACATCACGGTATCATCAGCAAACAACCTCAGATTGCTCCCCACCATGCCCGCCAAACCTTTTATGTGTATAGAGAACAACAGTGCTCCTATCACATTTACCTGGGGCACATCTGACGATACCCTTACCTCTCATGAACCCCCGCCGTCGAGCACAACATACTGGATTCTATTATTTAAGAAGTCTTCGAGCAACTTACATATCTCGTTAACAGGCTGCAATGGAACACCGTGTCAAATGATTTCCGAAAATCCAGAAATATGGAATCTGCCATGCAGTTCTCAGTATATCATATGAGAAAAGGGCAAGCTCAGTTTCACACGAGTGTTGTTTCCGAAAACCATGCTGATTCGTGGACATAAGCTTCCCAGTCTCAAGGAAGTTTATTATTTTCGAACCGAGAATATGTTCAAGGTTTCTGTAACAAACAGAAGTTACGTATATTGGCCTGTAATTTTGCGGGGCCTTTCTTTTACCATTCTCATATACTGGAGTCACCTGCTCTTTTTTTCAGTCGCTTGAGACTTTGTGCTGGGCGAGAGATTCACGATAAATGCAAGCTAGGTAAGGGGCCAATGCCGTAGAGTCCTCTTTGTAGAATCGAACTGGGATTCCATTAGGACCTGGTGATTTGTTTGCTTTCAGATCTTTCAGCTGTTTCTCTACGCCAGGTATGCTTATTACTATGTCATCCATACGCGAGTCTGCCCGATGGTCAAATGACGGTACGCTTGCACGATTTTGATGTGTCTAACATTCTGCGTGGTGTCTGTTTGTTCTACATCGTGTCTCCCTACCACTTTCGCGCAACGACGCTCTGAGCGTTTTTTAGGGAATTGACTAGTTTGAACCTGGGACCTGTTGCTGGTAAGGAGACGCCAGACCACATATGACATGTAGAATTCAGAAGAGTTCAGTGAGACTAGCGATGATATAACCAAATACTTAATGATTTCAGCGTCAGCTCCACTGCACTCCCTGTAAAAGAATCTTAATACTAATTAAATTTAGTGGAAGGGGTTCAAGGCTTTCCTATTTTTAGTTACCTCGTAAAATAACCTCGAAAAAGCAGTTAAGTTTACCACTGGAATTTTTATTCTACTCACAAAACATTGTTTATAAATTGCACTATTGATAAAAGGAAATGTTTTAATACAGGATGGTAAAAACCAACTGCGTTCAACAAAAATGTGAACGAATATTCCCTGAATGGATTTCCAAGTTCTACAATGGATCGAAGGATGACCTATGCCATATCACATCTATAATCTAGGTTTAAATCAAGATTCACAAAAGAGAAAACTATCAAAATGGTCTACAGTGACCCTCAATTATCTTTAATTACTTATCTAACTTGTCGTAAATTACAGTGGCTGATGTGGCTTCTCAATAACTATACAACAGAAAAATCATCGCGTTTCAGATTTTACTTCAAGTGGCAAATGTGAACACCATGAGCTTTAATTGACGATTGCATGGGGGCTTAATTATTTATAATGCAAATAATTTTTTATTTTTAGTAGCTGTATGTCCGGCTACGAAGTCTCGTAACTGGTTGGCCCTGACTAGTATCAGTACGCAATCTGACTGCATATAATAACAACAAAGAATGAAAGGAAATTTCCGTTAACACAATTAATTAATTAAGTCCCCAGCAACTATGAAAGCTACGAAAGAACAAGGCACAAGTGTAACTGTTCTGTGTGTGGAAGTGTGATTCAACGTACACATGTGGCACGGTTCTTCCTCAATAAGACAAGATATTTTACATTCCATTTACAGTGAATTAATTAAATAAAACTGAAATACTATAATTGCACATAGAAACCCGAATTACAGTCTAATACATGAACACAAGCCAGATGCTTTGTTGACTGAACCTGTGACCAAGAGGTATTGTTAGTTAGGAAATTTAAAAAAAAATAAAAAAATGTTTTTTACCTTCATATATATTGACCAAAAATACACTCTGATCATCACATCATCCCCATTCGAACAACATCTGCTATCTAGCCCATGAAAACAACTGCACACGACATGGCCTCAAATAGTACAACTATCAACATCCTCCAGCTAAGCACTAACCACCACAACACCTGAACAAGCACTGCCAGTGGAGGCGGCGGAATAAAACTCTTTGGCGCAATCTCTGGCGCTGTGACTCAGTGTAGCCACCTTTCACGATTGACACTAGTATTACACAAAAAAGGGGGTGTAACAGATGGTACTTCTGCAGTTCTGAGTGAAGCTTTATGCGCTGTTATGCGGCATCGCGTGCGTTCATTACCTTGTCGGTGTTCGTCAGGGGGCAGCGGGCAGCATAGCTCTGCTCACCTCGCCGTCTCGGAAGCAACTCTCTCCTAACTTCTCCTTACTACAATTTACCGAAGTTGGTTTAAAAAACTATCTGGCTGTGTTTTCATCTGACCAATCAGGGTCTCAATGTTAACCTTAAGCTCCACCTACAAAAATTCTGTCTATCCAATGAGAAACGTTATACTTTTCGTGGTGGGGCAATGTTTTTAAAGTTTGCAACGTAACAGAGACGCGAAAAAGTCTCACGCTAAAACTTGCAGCTGGTGTGGTCCTTTTAGTGTTATCGTAAGACCTATACTGTTCTTCTGGAGGGCTCTATCTTTTAACATGGGCTGGGGGGTGGTCCTGACGTAACAGAGACGCGAAAAAGTCTCACGCTAAAACTTGCGGCTGGGGTAGCCCTTTTTGTGTTATCGTAAGATCTATACTGTTTTTCTGGAGGGCTCTAGCTTTTAACATGGGCTGGCGACGTGGGTGTCCGTCCCTTATCGTAGGGCCTTCTCGCTTAACACGGTTCTGCTCTCGGCTTCTGTTCTCGTTTCTCCCCTCGGAACTGCGTCTGTCTCACGGTGGGAAGGTATGACATGCATTTAGGCATTCTTGTGTTAGTCTGTGGTATTCCATTTGCTCACTCGTTACTCGTATTACTTTGGTTAAATTAATGTCACGATTTATTCGGAGCTATGTGACATACTACTGGATTTGCTTATCATGTCAGGGTTTTCATGGAAGGCGTTGGATTTGCCTGACACCTTACATGTGTCAACGATTTCTTCAACGTGACATCTAAAACTTCTGCTGCCACACCAGACTGGTCAGCAAGAGACTGAATGGAAGTCTTAGACCCGCTGAGGGATTATACATACGACCAGAATTTTGTCGGGTTCTCTGCCGGATCTTTTGCTAAGATATGAGGGTGGCAGCTGTATGCTTCGCGCAAAAATCTTTCCACAGACGCACGACTCTTTATTAACCTTCACTTGTCGTCATCTTTGCGTTCCCTTTGATAGAAATACAACTGCAGTCGCTCAACAGAGGAAGGGCCACTGGACTTGAGAAGATACGAGTTAGATTCTACTTATAGTATGCGAAAGACTTTGCCCCTCTTCTAGCAGTAGTGTACCGCAGGTCTATCGAGGAGCGAAGAGTTCGTAATGTAATATTTCTGACCTTACAGCCACCATATTACGCTACAGGAAGCTGTTCTTAGAGCAGCTGAGAAGGCAGGAGTGGAAAGATGACTTCATGTGGTGTGAGGTACTGGTGATAGATGTTTTAGCCGGCCGCGGTGGTCTAGCGGTTCTAGGCGCTCAGTCCGGAATCGCGCGACTGCTACGGTCGCAGGTTCGAATCCTGCCACGGGGATGGATGTGTGTGATGTCCTTAGGTTAGTTAGGTTTAAGTAGTTCTAAGTTCTAGGGGACTGATGACCACAGATGTTAAGTCCCATAGTGCTCAGAGCCATTTGAACCATTTTGATAGATGTTTTATTCGGCACGTGTGTGGTAAGAAAGACCGCTTAAATTGTGGTCCTTCTTCGCGATTGGGTGCTGTATTCGGAACTAGCGTGCCAAAATCATAAACTACTGTTATTAGTATTAGCAACACTGGATAGTGAATCTACAGGCCTTCCGTATAAAATCGTCTCTCAATAGCAGGGTGTCATTCCATTATTTTAAAAGTGTTAATTACCAGCAGTATAATAAAGAATTGCTGAACGAAATTGCAGACGGAGACCTTCGGATCGCGCTTCGCTTGGATGGTGGGCGAAGTTGCTGTAAGACTAGAGCTGGTTCGGCAGTCGCGGAAGACAGACATGTTGTCCCACTTGGTCGCTATTGGTTAAGAACTTAGCTAGCGATCTGTGGTTATTTGGACATGTAACTGAGAACAATTTGATAGTTATTGCGCAAATACGCGGTTCATTGTTTTGTTTATTTTCTATGAAAGCGTGAAGAATGAAAGAGAGTGGAAATTATATGTGATTCATAAAGCGGAATAGAATTGCGCACTTTCTGGTATTCTGCTAATAGAAAGCAAGTGGCATCCCGTATAAGCAAATTAATCGTAAATTTAATTATTTATACACATTCAGTTCCTCATTAAGAGCTTGATACAACCTCAAGATAACAGGTTCACGACCTGCTTTCTGCCCAGGGGACGAACAGCTATGAAGACTGCAGGTTGGTAAACGTTATTCAGAACTTACGCATTCCACTCAGGCCGGTGGAAGTAAGTAGGCACCTCGCATGAACGGCAGTCCTAGTATATATGAGATCGGTTACATGGCATCTATGTTAACACAGAGGAGAGATGGAGGAGGGAAATTTTCGAGGGAAGGGATTTATCATATGCTCGTAAATCCCTCTCTCTATCTCTCTCTCTCTCTCTCTCTCTCCCTCTTCCACTTGTTGTACTTATGATTGCAATAAAGCATAGATCATTTCCGTTTTCAAGAAAAATCGTCGAACAGACGCACAAAACTCTAAGCCTTCATGCATGACGTCGGTCTGTTGTAGAATTTTGCAACATTTTTTATGTGTGTTATGACCTAAAATCTCCTCTGTAGGAACCAGCATGGGTTCCGAAACCAAGGATCGTGTGAAACCCGGTTCGCTATGTTTGTCCACGAGACGCCTAGGTAGATGCCGTGTTCCTTGACTTCCGGAAAGCATCCGATGCAGTTCCGCAATGCGGCCTAGTGAAAGAAATTGCAAGGTTGTGCAGTATCAGACCAACTGAGTGTCTAGAGTGAAGAGTTTCTAGCGAACAGAATACAGCATGCCAATGTAAAAGGAGAGAAGTTTTCAGACGCAAAAGTATCTGAGTGCGTGCCTCCGGGGAGTGTTATAGGACCACTGCTTTTCACAATATATATGTAAATGTCCTAGCAGATAACGTCGGAAGTTCCATGAGGCATTTCGTCGATGATGTTGTTGCATACAGAAAAGTGGCGACGCTACAGAAATGTAGCGAAATGCAGGAAGACCCGCAGAGGACCGGCCCTTGGTGGAGTGAGTAGCAATTGATTCTCAACATAAACAGATGAATTCGTAGTCAAAAAGACGTAATTATTTGAACATGGCTGCGCTTCAGTAACGGTTAGGACTCAGCAAATGAATCCAAAGCAGCAAACCAGTTGCAGACAAAGGTGGTTTTCAGAATGAGATTTTCACTCTGCAGCAGATGTGCGCTGATATGAAACTTCCTGGCAGATTAAAACTGTGTGCCCGACCGAGACTCGAACTCGGGACCTTTGCCTTTCGCGGGACAGTGCTCTACCACCTTTTTTTTTTCCTTTCGCGGGCAAGTGCTCTACCATCTTTTTTTTTGGCATTTGCCCTTTTTTTTTTTAAAGCCAAACTCAAATTTCTTTCTCCTTTAAGAACAAATTATGAGGAATAAATAAGGAAAAGTTTTTATTTATTTATTTATTTTATTTTTTTTCAAACGAAAACAAAGACTCCAATTATACTGGTTTCTCCTTCCAGTAAACAAAAATGAGTCTCCTTCGTCTTCTTGGCGAAGAAGCAATCTCTTGGAAAAAAAGAGTTTCTCAAAGCCAAAATCAAATTTCTTTTTCCTTTAAGAACAAATTATGAGGAATAAACAAGGAAAAGTTTTTTTATTTTATTTTTATTTTATTTTATTTTATTTTTTTAAAATTAAAGTCGTCGTGCGACTTGTAGTTAAAGACCAGTTCTTACAGGAGCTCCTGAAGTGTCTCCGCCTACAGCATGCCAGCTCGTCCAAAAGTGTCTTCTCATGGCGTAGGCGTGGGTTCTGGGTAGCAGATCTATTCAGTTCGGTTCGGTTTACACAGTTTTCAGCGTCTCAGGGCTTGGACGTTCCAGCTACTAGGTGGGTCATCGAAAGTGCTCCGTAAGAAACTGGAAAAATATTGTTTATAGCGTGGGTTGCGTATCAGGACGCAGTGTCGTTCGCTGAGATAAGTCCAATATCCTAGCGTAGACTTGTCGCCAGAAGTAAAAAGATAGCGGATCGTGTGGCCACAGATCCAATTCACTGAGTGAGTTTTGGAGGAGGGGTAGAAAGTCTTATCGGGGCACAGAAGCATGTGGACGTCGATCTGGGCCGGTATCTGGCGAGTAAGAAACGCCAAAATTCGCCGCGCAAGTGTCCAGACGTCGAACGCTGTGCCACAGTGGAACCGGTGGACATCCGTGTCATCCACTCCACAGTGGGTGCAGAGGGATGAATCGGTGAGATGGATGCGGTGCAGACGATCTCGGTTAACTTGTTTGCCATTCACGGTGATGTACCATGCTGATTGAACGTCTGATTCAAGAAAACGCGCATGGATCGCCTTCCATATGTGTCACCACCCGTACTGTGGATACTTACGTTCGATGGAGTTGGACGGGCGGCACTGTTGTAACAATTCGGAGACTGTTTTCGTGAGGTACAAACGTGTAAGTGGTAAGGACCGGTAGATATAACTGAACTCCAGGAAAAATCGTTGGATGTAATAAAAGGGGGTTGGAATGGTCGATATCAGTACTGGGGCGGACAAGGAGGCCGGTGCAAAGTTGTGAAGCAGGAGGCTAGTAAGGCTCTGCGGGCAACGATGCCAAAGTTTTAGTTGGGAGCTGACGTATAGGGCCTTGACACGAGTCGGCACGTGGATGAGTCCCACCCCGCCACGATCTCGTGGCAGTGCAAGGGATTCATACTGCACCTTGAATAACATCCCCGAGCTGACGAAGGAGCCGAAAGCCATCAATAGTCGTCGCGCCAGGAGATTTGGGACTGGCAGTACTTGAGCCACGTGTGGTATACGGGAAGCATGATACATGTTCACGTATTGCGCGCGTTGGATAACGTCGAGAGCTCGTAGCCGGTGATCTGCGAGATTTGCTCTGATTGTCTGTAGCAAGCGTCTACCATTGATAGTCGCTGAGCGGCGCAGGTCTGCTGTGAAATCAAGTCCAAGACATAGTATGGTGGCGGCGACACTAAGGGGGGCAGCGCATCTCTCCGGCAAGCCCTCACCAATGAGCAGGACCTTGGATTTTGACACGTTGAGGCAGCTCCCCGACGCTTCGCCGTAAGTCGCCACCCATGTCAGTGCTGCTCGTACTTCATCTTCAGTGCGCAGATATAATACTATGTCGTCTGCGTAGGCCGTACAACAAAAACGGTGGCCGTGCACAGCCATACCTTCCAAACGTTGGCGCATGCCCTGGAGCAGGGGTTCCAAGGCGAAAGCATACAAAATCGTGGAAAGAGGGCAGCCTTGTCGCACAGATCGTGCGATGACCAGGGGCGGTGTTAGGCGACCATTGTACATGATTTTAGAGGTTGCACTACTCAACAGGCGCATAACCACTGTGACAATACCGCCAGGAAAACCCATATGCTGAAGAACTGTTCGTAAATAGAAGTGGTCTACACGGTCGAAAGCCTGGCTAAAGTCCAGTGAAGCCAAGGCACCAGGGAGACGCTGATAATGCGCGAATGCTATCATGTCTCTGTATCGGCAAAGGGCCTCTAGGGAAGTTTGGTCGCAGGATGTGACGTAACGTGCGACCTTCTTGAGTCACGATGCCAGTAGCCGTGTGAATATTTTCATGTCGCTGTTGAGCAAAGTAATTGGTCGATAGTCCTGGACCCTCGATAACCCGCGCGGTTTATGTACGGGGATAATAATGCCTTCTAGAAAGGCGCTCGGGACCACTGTCATCGGTGACATCAGCTCTTGTGCGATTGCCGTCCACGTGGAAGCCAAGAAATAGTGAAAACTTTTATAAAATTCGATGGGTATACCGTCAGGTCCAGGAGATCTGCTATCGGAACCCGCCTTGATTACATCTGTGGTTACGTCGTCTTGGAGGTCATGCACTGCATCCTCCAGAAGAGTGTTCGTAGTAAGCTGAGCGACTTCCGCGACCAGTGCTGCAGAATGCGGTACTGCTGCGTATAGCCCGGCAAAATGAGCATGGAGAGTACGACCGATGCTTTGTTGGGTGTCGTGCCGGCGCCCTTCCACATCAGTGAGGACTTGGATCAGAGCTCGTCGTCGTCGTTGTCTTTCCTGAAGGAGGTGGTACATCGACGGACGTTCTTGAGGGAGTCGATTAGAAGCTCGAGAACGGACTACAGTGCCTTCCAAGTGACACCGCATGATCAAGGAGATCTGCGCCTTCGTGCGATGGACCATCGACTGCCGGGCTGGCGAGAAAGGCATCGTCGTACAGTCACGTAGTATGGTGTAGTAGAAGTGCAGGGTATGAGTTTGCCACGCCTTTAATTCCTTCCCATAACTCATCAGAGTCTTCCTGAGGGTCGGCTTTGCACAGGAGAGCCACCATGATAAGGTGTCCATCTGAGCTACCGAAGCACGACTCACGGCCGGTACTCACAGCTTTACTTCTGCCAGTATCTCAACTCCTACCTTCTGTAAAGTTTGGAAGGTAGGAGTCGAGATACTGGCAGAAGTAAAACTGTGAGTACCGGGCGTGAGTCGTGCTTCGGTAGCTCAGATGGTAGAGCACTTGCCCGCGAAAGGCAAAGGTTCCGAGTTCGAGTCTCGGTCGGGCACACAGTTTTTATCTGCCAGGAAGTTTCAAAGGTGGTTTTAATCAACCTCGCACCATGGCTTCGACGGATGTAAGCCCGTCTTTTTCTGAAATCCATGTAAGTAAAATGTCACATAGATGTTTTTCCATTCTGAAATTCTAGTTACATCTATTTCAGAAGAAGACGCTTTTACATCCGTCGAAATCATTGTCGAAGGTTGAATAACACCACCTCTTTTTGCAACTGGTTGGTTGCCTTGGGTTCATTTGCACAATGACGTTTCGTTGTATGTTTACTACAAAATTGCAGAACAATCACTGGAAGCAGTTACTTCCATAAAACATCTAGCACTGCGCGTACAGAGCTGTCTGACGTGGAATGGACACATAAAATTAATCGCAGATAATGCGGATGCGAGAGTGAGATTCAGTGGAAGAATTCTAAGGAAAAGTGGTCCATCAATAAAATATGTAAATTACAAAATACTCATTCGACCAGTACTTGAATATTGTTCCTCGTATGGGATCTGTAGCAGATAGGACTAATAAAAAAATAGAGAGGATCTAAAGAAGAGCAGCACGTTTCATTAGAGGTTCATTTAGTAAGAACGAAAGCATCTAGGAGATGCCCAGACAATTCCAGTGGCAGGCACTGCAAGAAAGGCGTTCTGCGTCACCTTATAGTCTACTGTTCAAGTTATATGGCTCTAAGCACTGTGGGACATAACATCTGAGCCCATCAGTCCCCCAGACTTAAAACTACTTAAGCCTAACTAAGCTAAGGCCATCACACACATCCATGCCCGAAGCAGGCTTCGAACCTGCGACCGCAGCAGCAGCGCGGTTCCGGACTGAAGCGCCTAGAACCGTTCGGTCACAGCGGCCGGCTACTGTTCAAGTCCCGAGAACGAACATTTCTAGAAGAGTCAGCCAATACATTGCTTCTTCCTACGTATATCTTGGCAAATGGCCATACAGATAAAATTAGAGACATTTAAGCCCAATACTGAAGCCGGCCGGTGTGGCCGAGCGGTTCTGGGCGCTTCAGTCTGGAACCGCGGGACCGCTACGGCCGCAGGTTCGAATCCTGCCCGGGGCATGGATGTGTGTGATGTCCTTAAGTTTATTTAGGTTTAAGTAGTTCTAAGTTCTAGGGGACTGATGGCCTCAGAAGTTAAGTCCTACAGTGCTCACAGCCATCTTGAGCCCAATACTGGAGCAGGAAAATGGGGAAAGTGACACTGGTTCACAAAATGTCCTCCGCCACACGCCGTGTGGTCACTTGGGGAGTATAGATGCAGATGTAGACGTAGAATAACGGACGGCAGCCCAGTATGTTGTTCATAAGAACATTTTTCAGATTCTTAAATTCAAGAGCAGTATCACCTTCTCCAAGACATCTGGCCTATACACTACGTAGAGCGGACGATATAGTCCGAACAACAGCATATTGTTGCGTTTAAGGGGGGTAGGACGTGAAACGGGCCGACTTGGAGCAGGAGAGGCACCACAGGACATTTTAATTTCCACCGTCTATAATTTTACAAATAAATTCATAAAACTTTGTCAGCATAACCAGGAAGGATTCAGGACTCACACTCATTGCAGTGGAAGTTCGAAAGCATAACAAAACAAATCTTTTTTCATGTGAAATTTCATCATTTTTTTCATTTGGTATTGGCTGCATTTGTTGCTGTAGGTACACTTTTCTTCATAAGTAAGAGAGATTCTTCGATGAAGTTTGCACAGCATACAAACCATACTTACAGGTGTATGAAAAATTTCCAAAATCTGTTAAAAATCGTGGTAAAAATTGCGATAATTAACTATAAAATTCGAGTTTAAAACGTAACAGCCCATTCATTTTTCCATAGATTGAATAAATTCTACGTTTGATACACCTGTAGATATGGTTTGTAAGCTGTGCAAAATTCATCAAAGAATCTCTCTTACTTATGAAGAAAAGTGTACCTACAGCAACAAATGCAGCCAACAGTAAGTGAAAAAAAATCATGAAATTTCACATTTAAAAAATATTATTTTTTCGTGTTTTTGAACTTCCACTGCTATGAGTGTGAATCCTGAATCCTTCCTGGTCATGCTGACGAAGTTTTATGAATATATTTGTAAAAGTATAGACAGTGCAAATTAAAATGTCCTGTGGTGCCTCTCCTTCTCGAAGTCGGCCCGTTTGACGTCCTACGCCCCCCCCCCCCCCCCCCTTAAAATTACGTAATGTATCCATATTCACAACTTGCAGAAGAAGCACTGAGAACACCAGTTTTCTGTCGCTACGATGTTTATAGCGTGAACAGCTAGACAGTGCCAATTATCACGTAATACAGCCAAGTCTTGAGTACCTCAGGGACGTAATTCGCCGTTCGCGCTGCATACGATGGTTAGCACACTGGACTCACATTCGGAAGGACGACGGTTCAAATCCGCGTCCAGCCATCCAGATTTAGGTTTTCCTTGGCTTCCCTAAATCGCTCCGGGCAAATGCCGGGATGGTTCCTTTCAAAGCGCAAGGTCGATTTCCTTCCCCATCCTTGACACAACCCGAGCGTGTGCTCCGTCTTTAATGAACTCAGCGTCGACGGGACGCCAAACCCAATCTTCCTTCCTTCCTCTGAACTGCATGGACCTTCGACTTTCAGCGAAGTGTAAAGATACTTTTGTAGCATTAAAGATCAAGGCGTGTACAGCCATACCTAACAATAGGTACAAGACATTCTCATAAATTTTTGGAATACATAGATGATAATACCAGCTGCAGTTCATATTCGAAGTTTCTTAGAAGTGGAGTCATTGAGGTATAGACTTCAGACAGAAATTATTTTTTTGATGAGATGGATTAGAAATAACTTTAATTCAATATTTTCCGCATCAGCATAACTGAAGTTTCGGTTATAGATGCGTCGATAGTCCATCAACGGAACTAATTTCAGTTACTTAACTAATTACAAGCGTAAGGAAAATGATACCCAAGCTAAAAAGCTCTCTGGTGTTCACTGTGGTTAGTTCATATTAGTTTCGGATACTGTGCCAGTATGCATCATTTGGCTCAAATGGCTCTAAACACTACGGGACTTAACATCTGAGGTCATCAGTCCCCCAGACTTAGAACTACTTAAACCTAACTAACCTAAGGACATCACACACATCCATACCCGAGGCACGATTCGAACCTGCGTCCTCAGCAGTCGCGTGGTTCCGGAATGAAGCGCCTAGAACCGCTCGGTCACCGCGGCCGGCGCACGATTCGAACCTGCGTCCGTAGCAGCAGTGCGGTTCCGGACTGAAGCGCCTAGAACCGCTCGGTCACAGAACCGGCATGCAACATTTCCGAATTTCCTGGTCTATAAAGTGAAGTGTATTAATAAATGTCAGTTTTTATCACACAAAGCGCAATATGAATTACAAGACATTCAGGCATGGAAGTGCACGTGGTCAGCCATTGTACCATAATCTATTCTTAAAATCAGCTATTTGATTACATTATAAAATTAGATCTGAGCAACCGAGTTGATAGCAAACTGTCCAAAATGAGTTTTTTTTTTTTTTCAAAGCTTCATTTTACAGTGTTCGTTTGTTGGAACATTGAGGAATTTCATGTGGTCCAACAACTCTCACAACAGTAACCCAAGCCTTGTTGCATAGAAGCCATACGCCTTAACTGCTGATCGAATTTGACAGAAAACTAATCATTCCTTCTGCTTCCTCTTTCCTTTCTGCACTTTCTCTTTATTTTTAAAACTCGCACTTTTTTACGGAGTTTCCACATGCCAACAGCTCAAACTGTACTGTTATAATTCCAATGGAGCACTTCAAGGCAGTTACATTCACAAAACAAACTGTCTGTGATAAGCAACAGAATCAGAAGTGCATAAGAGTTGTTTTACATAAAAACAAAAAAAAAATATATTCAGTAAATGCAAAGTAAGTGTTGTTTTAGTAACGCAGTTATAAGAGCTGATACGCTCAATTTTCTGTTTACGTTCAACTATAAAATACAAATCGATATAATCATTGTGGGTCAGGTTTCTGTTAACATGTTTGTATTTCATATTCATATTTAACAAATACTAACAACGTACTTCTGGCACATGTCTTTACGAAACCCCTAGCAAAATCATTTCGTTCTTAAAATGATTGTACGGTCAGCGCGCGACGCAGTGCTAACCAGACACTAACGTACACAAAATACTACCAGTAATGACAAGAGCGTATGTCCTTAATATATGACATTTTTCATTGCTCTTATACAAGAAAGGAAGTGTGTTCATGCTTCTCTATTTAGGCTTGGTATGAGAAGCGGGAAAAATGTGTTTCAAAATTCCTCTTGTGCACTGCCGTCTCCCTGTTCAGTGCTGCAGCCTAGCGGCCGATTGTGACAGTAGCTTTCCCCAGTTGCCAGTAGATGGCAGAGCTGATTCCGAAGCGACTTAGCCAGTCTGTAGTGGCACCGAATCCGTTATTAAACTGTGCGCCAAAGCATCAGAAATACGTTTTGGTAAACAATAATTCACACAGATGACTACTAAAATACTATTTTACTTTAGCAAATAGGCATGCAGCAAAAGAGTTGATCCCTCAGACAAATTCCGCTTGTACTACAGTTTACAACAAAAATCAGATTTTCCCTTCACGGTACTACATAGATCTGATGTCATAACTCTCATTATAATATGTTGTACAACAGACGTCATTTCATCGCTCTAATTTCATATATCGTGGACCAGACGCCAAGCAAAACTAAGCCAAACGAGGAAGTGACAGTTACGAAGACGGTAATGAAACCGAGTCATTTATCATACAGATTCGAAATAATGAGTTATCTAGAATAACCAAGTTCCCAACATCCGACTATAGGTGAACACTGTGCTGGTACCCACGTCCTGCCACATTTACATTCTGAAAACGTTGTCATACTTTCACATGGATAACACTATTCGCAAACAGATGGGGTACACAAATTCTATTCCAGGGAAAGGTGCCGCTAAGGAAGGGTTGATAGGAATGGCGACTATGAGGACAACCAGCTACCCTTTATCACTAAACACTGCCAAAACAAGAAATAACATGAGAACTCCGTGAAGGAAAGGAAAAGATAAAATCTGGGTCAGCCGAGAGCAACACGATATGAATACTTGACTTTCACGTAGTTTATTCTATGAATGTAGAAGCAAAATCTGATCTAGAAGAAAATCAGCTGAAATCTGCAGCTTAGTAGCAATGTAAGTTTCTTTCGCGGACTAAAATTATGTACACGCCATCTTGTTCATCATATAGTACTCAAAAACGTAGTTAAAATTCTAAACTCTGCTTCTTTAAACCGTTAGACAAAGGAAGAGCGTTACATTATCATTGGATATGATACTTATCGAAAAATGGGAGATGTTTTCAAATGTTTACAGAATAATAAAACAAAGGTGCGAGAGAAAATAATGAAATTGTAAAGAATATACAGGATATCGGCCTCTCAAATGGTTCAAATGGCTCTGAGCACTATGGGACTTAACTGCTGAGGTCATCAGACCCGTAGAACTTAGAACTACTTAAACCTAACTAACCTAAGGACATCACACACATCCATGCCCGAGGCAGGATTCGAACCTGCGACCGTAGCGGTCGTGCGGTTCCCGACTGTGATATCGGCCTCTCCTCCAGCAACATTTTCTAACGCATTGGAGTGCCACATGTTATTGCACCGGAGGTCATTCTATTGTTACACGGGGTAACAGAAAGACGTAGATAAATTAAAACGACATGGAAAACGTTTATTTTTATACAGGATGAGTCAGGAGGAAAGGTACGTGCTTTGAGGGTTAATAGTTATTCTGAATAGAAAACGTCCTATGAACATATGTCCTATTCTTAACAGTTTCCGATGAAACTAATGAAAACAACAGAGAACTGGACAAATTCAGGTGATAGTAACTGAAATATTGTGATCAAATGTTTTGTTTGATTGTATGCTTTTCCTCACAAAGATGTTCAAAAAGTCCAACAACAGCACTGTGTTTAGCGACTCTTGAGACAGTTGCTGTGTTGCTGATCCAAGCATATCATTGGCACAACTATTACAGATGTGAAGTCCATATGTGAAACGGAAACAAAGCGCAACCATTATGCGTGTTTTGTGCGCTAGTGGATTGACAAGTAGGCACTGACAACTTCAACTTCGAGAACTCTCTGCAATCGAATTAGAGCTGTTGAAGAAGGACTCACCAAGTACAACAAGCTTTTAATAATAGTATATCGCCAACTGGTATTTTTTGTGATCTCTCCAAGGTCTTCGATTGTGTGAATCATGATTCTCTCTTGGAAAAACTCAAGTCTTGTGGATTTTATGGTTTAACACACAGCTGGTTTGAATCATACAAACAGAATGTAAAAGGTTGTGCTGAATAATTAAGACAATGTGGAAAAGGCAGAAAATTTTAATGACTTGGGGTAAAATTACAAAGGGAGTCCAACACGCCTCAATTTTGGGTCCACTCCTATTCCTTATATATGTGAGTGATCTTCCACTTAACATTCAACTAGCAAAATTAGTATTTTTTTGCAGAAGATACTAATGTTATGATGAACCTCGTCAGAGGGAAAGCAAACGAAGAGTTAGTAAATAATGTTTGCCAAATAATTATTAAGTTGTTCTCCTAAAATGGACTCTCCCTAAATATTGAAAAAAAGCACTACATTGTGTTCTAAACAACAAATAGCGTCGTACCAACAATTAAAGTTGCACATGAGCAGGAGGCAAATGTTAAAAATGTTTGGCTGTACATATTCACGAAAAGTTAAACTGGAAGAAGTATATTACTGAGCTACTTTTGGTCTTCGTATAATTACTAATCTTTGAAACAGACATATCAACCTCTTGACATATTTTGCATATGTTCAGTCAGTTATGTTGCATGGGATAATTTTCTGGGGTAACCCACCACTTAGAGAGAAAGTACTGATTTCACAAAATCGAGGAGTAAGAATAATATGTGGAGCTCACTCACGGACGTCATGTAAGTATTTCGCTAATGAAATTCGTCATAAATAATCCATCACAATTTGAGAAGAGTAGTGCTGCCGATATCTACAACAGTAGAGGGAGAAATGACCTACATTACCCGTAGTTAAAGCTGACAGTGGTTCAAAGAGGAGTTCCGTATGCAGTTAGCGAAACACGTTTTAAATCTAATTCAAAATAATTTTTTCTGGACAACTCCTTCTATTCCATTGACGAGTTTCTATTTAAAAACTGATACCCATAAAAGAAGGAGTAATAAAATGATAATTTCTTCATTAACGTTATGAGTAATCATGTAGACATACCCTACAAACTGACTCATTCCACACCACTTCGATAAAAAAATGGTTCAGATGATCTATGGAACTAACTAACATGCGACTTAATCCCGTGATTTTAAAACAGCTTTATTTCGGATACGGTTAAGAAACGAACATGTGCTCATTTGAAGTTATTTGTTAAAAATCACCAATACTGTCACCCCTCATTGCATATGCCCTTTCTCGTAACTCATTCTGTGTAGGCGCGTGGAGGACGCTGCCACTGCAATAAATCTCCTTTCCGTTACTGCCGTGTGACGAATGAAGGAAGCTCCACCAACATCGCCGACTATGAGAAATGTCTCAAATTAAACAAAATATACTGTTAGAAAATGAGAAATGAATACAGTGAAAGAATAGTGCCGTATGAATGATCGCTCAATCCTTTCGTGGCTGATGAGATGCATATGCCCCACTGAGGTGATACGAAGTTTTGAGCAATTGGACATCTACCTCTCACATCTCTCTAAAGTTAGCATGAAGCGAGGTGCTTTCGGATCTTAAAGAACAATACTACAGACTACGGGAATGAAGGAACGGAGATGGGGTTCAACGTCCTGTCGACATCGAGGTCGTTGTAGAGGGAGCGCAATCACGGATTGTGTCATGGCTGGGGAAGGAAATCGGTCATGCCCTTTCAAAGGAACCATCCAAGATTTGCCTGGAGAGATTTAGGGAAATAAAGGGAAACTTAGACCTGGATGGCCGGACTTGGGCATGAGCAGCCGTCCTCCTGAAAGCGAGTCCAGTGTGCTAACACCTGAGCCACCTCGCTTAGTATGGACTACAGAATGGATTTATAGAAAGCTGTGAGCAATCAAAGGGGGTGGTGCGTTTTTATGGATGGCACAATGCGTCTTTTTCACGAAAACTAGGTATAATCGCCATCTTCTCCATTTTAGGAATGTCTAAAGTAACTAAATGTATATTCTTATTACCATAGACATTGTTTTGAAGCATTACTACATACATCAATAATTCTGCTGGTTTGTACATAATTTGTATGTAGTGGGACTGTATGCCCCAGAAAACCCCATAGAATGTAGAAAACATTGGTGGCAGTATGTCAATGAGATCTTCGAACATTACGTTGAAAACTTGCTGCAATATTTCATGTTTATCACTCTCAGGAGAATAAATATATTTCGAATCTGATTTGTTATAGTTTTTCCATAATTGCCATATTGATAAAATTATCCTATATTTAAAAATTTGACCGTGAAAATCCTAGGTTCATATCATCGATTTTCAAAACTGGTCTGCTTAAGATTTGTTTGGTAGTGAAAGTGTGTTATTTATCATAGAGGAAGATGGTCTTTAAGCTTTTATTTTTCAGAGACATGCAAAACAAATTTTAGAAATGTAGTATGATACACTAAAGGACAAATTTTCTAGAATAACAATTACAGTATCTTGTATAGCCAACTCTGGTTATAATGCAGTGTACCCACATGGGGACGAGCTGGCCGGAGTGGCCGAGCGGCTCTAGGCGCTTCAGTCTGGAAGCGCGCGACCGCTACGGTCGCAGGTTCGAATCCTGCCTCGGGCATGGGTGTGTGTGATGTCCTTAGGTTAGTTAGGTTTAATTAGTTCTAAGTTCTAGGGGACTGATGACCTCAGATGTTTAGTCCCATAGTGCTCAGAGCCATTTGAACCATTTGAACCACTGCATGGGGGCTTAATTAAATATATAAGATTGAAAATACTTTTTTTGTTTTAGTAACTGTCTGTCCGATTACGCAAGTCTCGTAATCGGTTGGCCCTGACTAGAATTGTTACGCTATCTGACTGCAAAGAACAATGTAAGAAAATTTTCGTAAACACAGTTAATTAATTAAGACCCCAGCAACTATAAAAATCTACGAAGCCAACAAGCACAAGAGTAACTGTTCTGTATGTGGGAGTGTGACTCAACGTCCACATCTGGCACGGTTCTTCTCCAACAAGACAGGATTTTTTTTTCTTTTTTTTTAAATACCAATTATACTGACGTGACAAAAGAAATTAGAAAACTATAATTACGCAAGAAAACCAGAATTCACTCTAATACAAGAACACAAGCCAGATGCTTTGTTGACTGAACCTGTAGTGACGCATTATTTCAAACACACCATTAATAAAAGAACATTGTAATTTTTTACCTTTATATATTGACGAAATGCACACAATAACATCTGCTATCTCTCCCATCAAATAACTGCATAAAACATGGAACAACACTCTTTACTACAACATCTTGCTCCAACTTCACGACAACCACGAGCTCTGCCCACGCACACACTGCCTCTATGAGTTCTTAACACACACTCTCCTCTACGATCTCAACAACCACTGACTGCCATGAGATCTTAACACGCACTGTGGAGGCGGCTTAATAGTACTCTTTGGCGCAATCTCTGGCGCAGTGGCACAGTGTAGCCACCTTTCATATGCCCCTCCTCCACAGGCCAGAATTTGATGGTATTTTTGCCAGCATTGGTGGTGAAAATACCACCAAATTCGTCCAGAAAAATACAGACAAAAATAAAAGATAATATTAATACCTAAATATCACATAATTAGTTAAAATTTTGGCTTTGCACTGACCTTTTACTAACCTAATATATGAAATACAGTAAGCAATACAACTTCTTTTCATGCATGTGGCTTTACATAATAGTTTACACAATATACAAAAAATCAGTTTATACAAATGTTCACATAAAATGCTCTCAATGATTAATTATACAAAAAAAAAAGATACTAACAGGTGACATCTTTTCAGTAGAAGCAGTCCATCAGTTGCACCCAGTAAAGTTTAGCAGGTACACCCAGCAACAAGTCACATTAGTTCAGTAGAAGCAGTTCATCAGTGGCACCCAGCAATGTTGAGTTGGTGCAGACAGCAACAAGTGACTTCATTTCAGTAAAAGCAGTTCATCAGTTGCACCCAGCAATGTTGAGAGCAGGTGCAGACACCAACAAGTAATACCATTTCAGTAAAAACAGTCCATCTGTGGCACCCAGCAATGTTGAGTAGGTGCAGACAGCAAAAAGTAACATCATTTCAGTAGAAACAGTTCTAACAGTGGCACTCAGTAAAGTTCAAGAGGTACACACAGCAACAAGTCACATTAGTTCAGTAGAAGCAGTCCATCAGAGGCACCCAGCAATGTTGAGTAGGTGCAGACAGCAACAAGTGACTTCATTTCAGTAAAAACAGTTCATCAGTTGCACCCAGCAATGTTGAGCAGGTGCAAACAGCAACAAGTGACTTCATTTCAGTAGAAACAGTTCATCAGTTGCACCCAGCAATGTTGAGTGCAGGTGCAGACACCAACAAGTGACACCATTTCAGTAGGAGTAGTCCATCAGTTGCACCCAGTAAGGTTTAGCAGGTGCAGACACCAACAAGTGACATCTTTTCAGTAGAAACAGTTCATCAGTTGCACCCAGCAATGTTGAGAGCAGGTGCAGACACCAACAAATGACACCATTTCAGTAGAAGCAGTCCATCAGTGGCACCCAGCAATGTTGAGTAGGTGCAGACAGCAACAAGTGACATTATTTCAGTAGAAGCAGTCCATCAGTTGCACCCAGCAAAGTTGAGCAGGTGCAGACACCAACAAGTGACATCATTTCAGTAAAAACAGTTCATCAGTTGCACCCAGCAATGTTGAGCAGGTGCAGACAGCAAGAAGTAACATCATTTCAGTAGAAACAGTTCATCAGTTGCACCCAGCAATGTTGAGTAGGTGCAAACAGCAACAAGTGACTTCATTTCAGTAGAAACAGTTCTAACAGTGGCACCCAGCAATATTGAGTAGGTGCAGACAGCAAAAAGTCATATCTCTCAGCAGAAGCCGTTCCAAAAAATTCACTAGCACTGATCACACTGTTCATCAGCAGAAATTAAACACGACCAAATGTCACACATCATGTTGAAAAGTGCAGGTAACAGTTCAGAATATTTATCTTCACTAATCAGATAGTTCAGGCATGAACAATAGTTTGAATGCACATACAAATGCTTTTACAGTAACATACAAATCATAACAAACACACAAATGATATCAGATAATTGTCCTATTAACTATTACAATACACAAATACCAGTAAACCTATAATATTTATGGGTGTCAGTGCAAGCCACTACAAACAAATAAAATAATATTTAGGAGATAGGTGGTTAGGATTAGGAAAGGAAAACACACAGAACACACTCACTCATCTCTCATTCACATTAAATACTACTGTGTAATTGAATAGTGTTAACTGTGTAAATGCAATTCTGTCAAAATTTAATGTTCATCATGTGTATCAAGTAGTACTGGCAGCAATGTATAACAGTCAATAATAGTTAGGTCAACGTCATAGTCATCATGTCAAGACGAATGTTTGCCAAGCCAGATCAAAATGTACTGTTACTGAACAACTGTCAGTGAGCCAAGATATGCAATTACTTCCTCTCTTCAAAAAAAAGTATATACTGCTTAGTTATTTAACAAAGTGTGTGTATAGACTATCTTCCTTCTATTTTAGTGTTCTAGTCTGCTATCTTCATCCTCCTTGTTCCATAAGACCAACCAAAAAAATATGCTCCTCACTTACTTTACCTCTTATACACCAAAACTCCAATAATCATCAGCATCACATAATCTCAATACGTCACTAATACTTCTTCAATACGTCGATACATATAACTCTTATCATCAACATCATTTACCTTACCTCTCGTCCACAAAAACTCCAATAATCATCAAATTCATATACTCTCAATACCTCAATAATACGTCGCTACATATAAACCTCAGCACCAATATCATTTCACTTCCATAACAACTCTTTCCTCTAGTCAGTCTCCTCGAACAAGTACAGATAAAATCCTAATGCAACTTCAATTCAGCATCCCATACAATCCGAAGACACAGTGTCCACACACAACCTCTGTGTAATCCATCTGACCCAAATTTTCTACTCATTATAAATTATAAGATACATTTTGGTTCCTTGTCCATCATTAAATAAAAGAAATGCATACCTGACCTCTAACAGACTTAGTTCGAATAACTCTCAGTAATTAAGTACGATTACGGAGTGTGAATAATCATAATGTTTCACAGTGTGTACACCACTTCAAGAATCATAGCAGAAGCAAACATTTGGAGTATTTCTTGTGTCAAGTGTCACTTCCTATTTCAATTGCTCACGAAAAATGCAGTGTAATAACTGTTAATGGTCTAAACCTAGTTTCGGTCTGTCATGTCGTTAGCCTCCTTCCTATTAGCATAAATTTATACAGCTTCCATAAAACCTCAGCTCATGTGACTTCTATGACTTTCTTGTACTAATGTCGTTCGTCGAATTATAGCAGTTAATTTTCTTATCTTAAAATATAAGGCACTGAGCGTAAGCAAAACTTGCAATAGCGAGTAAATATGCCAGTAGAGAACAAAATGTCAACAAGTGGATGCAGCACAATTCCTACAACGAGGCTCTGCCACGTGAACAATCTATAATTAATACAGTAGTGTGACCTAAACTCTATGTTTGTACACCTTATATCAGCATTTCTATACACCAAATTAAAGAGCAGTTATGGCAACAAAACAGAAATGTGTAAATATGTAATCCATACGCATAGCAGTAAACATATATCTTACGTATTAAACAGGTCATTAGCATCATATCAGCAAACGCAAATAAATGTTCATATGTAATCTTAATAAGTAAACATGAAGGCGCAAGCAGATAAATGACAAAGTACAACATACATCAGCATAAGCAAATAAATGTTCATATGTCATTTTAATAAGTAAACATGAAGGCGCAAGCAGATAGATCACAAAGTATAACATACATACATAATCACAGTCAGCACAATTAATCAGGTTACAATTATAATTTAAATAAATAAGCACAGCAGGAACATAATAGAAAAATATGACATCAGTGAAAAAGCATAGCAGCCAAGCGATGCATAATATATACAAGTCACAACCCAGTTCATTAATCAATAATTGTCAAAATCAGTAAATGTATACAAGCACGTCGCTTCACAAGTAAATCCATAGAACATGAAATTAGCACAAAGTATGAATCACGTAATCGCGAGCAGCAAATTACGTCTAAAGTACGTACCTAAGTGGAAATATGTTACCTGAAAAATGAACTCAATTAACAGTTACCTTTTTTTTTTTAGTTAATTAGTTTCTTCTTCGAAATTACATTCTTCCTGAAAATTTCTCGATAGCAGGTCGTCTTAACGTCGGACACGCACAGAATTTACCTGAAGTTCTCAAATATTTTACACAACCGTATCCTGGAAAATACTGAATGTTAATAACACAATTCAACAAGTCCTTATAGCTTTATACAGAATTTAGTCGGAGAAATTAGACTGTGTGTTTGTTTACGGCTGTCAGTGCATTCGCACTGAGCGCTCGATCAGCTGTGGGCGCGTGACGTAGGAAGCTATTGTTCGCGGTCAACGACTGCCTTGTGCGGCGCGCAGACTTGACTGTTGCTTTGAGTATGTGCCGCCACCAAAACACAGCGCGGTATCCTTGTACTCTCCGCATGTTTACATCTAGCTGTTGGTTTCTCAAAAGTATGTCATTCTACAAAAATTTTTACGTTAGATATATGATGTATTCCCTTAGAGCGTCGAGATTTAAGTGTTTCTACTTCAACAGTGTTATCATGAATAATTTTGCGAATTCTATATGGACCGTTATAAAGCAGAAAAAATTTGCGACACAAGCCTTTTCCTTTGTGAGACAAACGGTGGGACTTAATTAATACCTTTTGGCCAACTGAAAAAGTTTTTAAACGACCAGGACGTTTCGCTGATTTCTCTCTTCTAGCAGCCGCAGATGCAATATTTCGTAGAGCCAGGTTGACAACTTCAGAATGCCGCAGTTTCCGTGAAGGCGGAAAAGGAACGATTTCAGAAATGCGATTTGTTGGTACTTTATTTTTTAATATCAATAGAGGCGGTAAAGAAGTTGAGTCATTAGGAAGTTCATTCAGAATGTTTTGAAAAATATGAAGATACTGATCCCAAGTTCTGTGATTCTGATGACAATAAAGACGACACAATTTATTGATTTCCTTCATCCATCTCTCTGAAACATTAGATTGAGGGTGAAAAAGTGAGATGAAGATTGGTTTAATTTTACGACGCTGTAGAGTACGAAGCCAAATTTTAGAACGAAACTGTGATCCATTATCTGATATAACCTTGTCAACATGACCAACTTCTTTAAGAAAATGTTTGATGAAAGCGCTAGATGCTGAACGAGCTGTTGCTTTTCGTAAAGGTGTAAAACACACATATTTTGATGTCAGTTCCACTGCTACGAAAATGTACGCAAAACCATTAGTAGAACGAACCACTGAACCAAACAAATCGACTGCAGCCATCTCCTTTAATTTCGCTGGAATGATGGGAAACAACGGTGCTCTGTGAGAAATCGTTGGAGGCTTAGCCATTTGACATAATTTGCATTTGGCAAGAACAGATCGAATACGTTTTTCCATATTACTGAAATAGCAATTTTCTCGTAATTTATGAAAGCATTTTCGGGAACCAAAGTGTGCATAACTGAAATGCGTATACCAAATCAATTTATTGACCCACTCATCAGGAATACAAACTAACCAAACGGAGTTGTCGATCGATTTTCGTTTAAAAAGAAATGTCATTGCGGACTGAATAGCATCTAGTTTCTCTGGATCAGGAAGAATACCCTCTGTAGAAATAATGTGGCCGAGAAATTTCACCTGAGAACGACCAAATTCAGATTTTTCTAAGTTCACTGTAATGCCAACTCGTGCAAAAATACGCAATAATGAATCCAAAATTTTGTTGTGCTCACTCCAAGAATATTTAGCAATAAGAATGTCGTCAAGATATGAAGCAATATTGTCACGAAGATAAACAGGTAAAATTTCATTTAGACAACGAATGAATGCTGCAGAAAATATAGTAAGTCCAAACGGTAAATTCCCAAAGTCACTTTTAGGTACAACAGTCATATCCGGTTATTGTTCTTACTCACTAGATAGATTGATAGTCGAAGAGCTGGTTTGACAGATGCAAAGAATAGTAAAAGAGTAGGCAGCGGTGCAGAAAGCTAAAAGAGAAATAGCACCACTACAGCTCGGGGCCCTATGCTCGCTACGGCACATATTCACTTAGAGTAGTGAATCCCCTGAGGACTTTAATAGGTTCACAGTAATTTTCGAAATCTCATTTAGGTAAGTAGTCAAATCCGGTTATTGTTTACTTACTCTCTAGATAGATTGATAGTCGAAGAGTTGGTTTGACAGATGCAAAGAATAGTAAAAGAGTAGGTAGCGGTACAGAAAACTAAAAGAGAAATAGCACCACTACAGCTCGGGGCCCTATGCTCGCTACGGCACATATTCACTTAGAGTAGTGAATCCCCTGAGGACATTAATAGCTGCACATAATTTCTAGTTTGTGACTTAATGGCAACTTTGGCGGAAGTGCGTACGTAAATTGATCTAGCCATGAACATGGATGTATGTCATCCTTAGAATTATGAAAGATCTTAAATGTCCGAACAGTTAAGTAGTGTTTACAGTCAATATTTTCGCCTCGTGGCGACAAAGACCTACGGCGTCTGTCCCAGTCCGAATGCCGATTATTGTAAAGTTCGCGCGCCTGGCGCTCTCTTGTTGCATCCCGTAAATGAAACAAATTATTTTCTTCAAACCCCTCTGCTACCTGTGATTCTAAATTTCTTCTGCTATCTTTTCCTACAATTTCGCCTTCGATCTGCTTGACTTGCTTCCGTAATGCCTCAAATTCCCTTTTCACGCGTTCATTAAATTTTCCCTGATTCTCAACATGCTTATTTATGTTCTGATACTCTTCGGTTTCTGCAAATGGTAATGGAGCTGTATCATCCGAATCTCTGTCCCCATGTAAACTAAGATTTGTCAGTTTATCTGAAATTTCCTCAACTCTTTCCGATAAGTCACCTAATTGTTCTTTCTGTTTATTTACGTCTTCCGTAAGTGTCGCGACTCGGGTTTCAGTATTGTCACATTTGGTAGCTAACTGTTCATATTGTTGTGTTAGATTATTTATTCTGTCATTTGGTACGGATTTTTCGATTCTCTCAAATATTTCTTCCTTATCCTTTGCACGTTGTAAATTTAACTCTGAAAAATTCTGTACTATCACGCGATCTTTTTCTTCCTGTTCTCTATCCTGTTCCTTTTGTCTAATTTCTGTTGAAATTAAGCTATTATTGTGAGCCTTCAAAATCGGTTGTACTTCTTCTCTAATTTCTTTATTTGATTCGTCTTTCATGTATTTGAAACATGTCCCTGTTCGTGAGCCTAACTGAGTTTCAATTGTTCCCCTATCAGTTTCTAATTCAGATCGTAACTGTGATCCCACTGCTTTCATCTCGGTTTTAGTTGTTCCTATTTCTGTTTCAATTGTTCCCATTTTTGAGCATAACCGTGTTGTCATTGCTCTTAATTCAGATCCCAAATTTAATATTGCACTCATCAACTGCTCTATCTCTTCTGTCGTTAATCTCGTAATCTGTGAATTTTCTGATTGAGAAACATTTTGAACTGTTACCGGACTATTTTCCTTGCTTATTAAATTGTTTTCCACTACATTATTCATGACACTGTTTTCCTCTGTTGGCGAGTTCGCCATGTCAACAATTTCGTTATTCTGACTGTTCATCATTTTTCCCTTTTTCATCGATCGCGTAATCATTTGCAAAACATAAAAAAAATTCGTCACTGTACGAAAATTACACACGGTGACTCTTTATCTCAACAATACCATTCACATGCAATGACTCCCTCAAACACGATTGACGAACAATTGAAATAATTGCACAAGATTGTTAAACGCGTATACAAGGCAATAAAAATTAAATTTTGAAAAATACCATTAGAAGAATGCTAATTACCAAATCTACACATGCAAAATAGACTACAATTACTATACTACAAATTACTACAACAATACTACAGTGTACAATTTTCACAATCAGAAGAATCCAAGGGACGATCCGAAGCAGCGGTCGCCACGTGCATGGGGGCTTAATTAAATATATAAGATTGAAAATACTTTTTTTGTTTTAGTAACTGCCTGTCCGATTACGCAAGTCTCGTAATCGGTTGGCCCTGACTAGAATTGTTACGCTATCTGACTGCAAAGAACAATGTAAGAAAATTTTCGTAAACACAGTTAATTAATTAAGACCCCAGCAACTATAAAAATCTACGAAGCCAACAAGCACAAGAGTAACTGTTCTGTATGTGGGAGTGTGACTCAACGTCCACATCTGGCACGGTTCTTCTCCAACAAGACAGGATTTTTTTTTCTTTTTTTTTAAATACCAATTATACTGACGTGACAAAAGAAATTAGAAAACTATAATTACGCAAGAAAACCAGAATTCACTCTAATACAAGAACACAAGCCAGATGCTTTGTTGACTGAACCTGTAGTGACGCATTATTTCAAACACACCATTAATAAAAGAACATTGTAATTTTTTACCTTTATATATTGACGAAATGCACACAATAACATCTGCTATCTCTCCCATCAAATAACTGCATAAAACATGGAACAACACTCTTTACTACAACATCTTGCTCCAACTTCACGACAACCACGAGCTCTGCCCACGCACACACTGCCTCTATGAGTTCTTAACACACACTCTCCTCTACGATCTCAACAACCACTGACTGCCATGAGATCTTAACACGCACTGTGGAGGCGGCTTAATAGTACTCTTTGGCGCAATCTCTGGCGCAGTGGCACAGTGTAGCCACCTTTCACCACATGGGGACGCAGTGGTACTTTAGGTGCTGGTGTTAGCTCGTCAATGTCGGGATCAGGCCGAAGTGTCACCCTCACGCATGGGTGAGGCGTAGCTCGGGGTGGGGGGGGGGGGGGGGGAGATGGCCTGCTCGGCCCCCGAACTCTCTTGTGGGACGTCATTAATAAACAAGCATATATTCCAGAACCAAATTTGCACTCTGCAGCGGAATGTGTACTGATATGAAACTTCCTGGCAGACTGAAACTGTATGCCGGACCGAGATAAGCGGGCAAGTACGAGTCTCTGTCCGGCACACAGTTCTAACCAGCCAGGAGGATGCATTTATTGTTCGCAAATATACTGTCGTCTTCACCCATTGCTGAGAACATAGCGGCAGTCAGCAGGGCGCTAGCCACGCCGGAACGAGCTCACACACGCATGCGCCGTGCTGTCTCCGCGGCTGACTTGTGGAGCCGCGTTCTCAACACCCAGTGACGTCACGGCGCCTTGGCTGCAGCTCGGCCGGTGTTTCCTGCGCTACCTCAGGTGTCAACAGCGCGGGGCAGTGGGTTAGCAGAGCGCTCTCGTTGAAGTCATATATATATATATATATATATATATAAGCGGCCCGGTAACTACCCATTATAGACAGCGCCCCGGTAAGCACCCACTGACACCACGGAGTGTGTGACGTGGAACTGGGTCTCACTGCAGCCACCGACAGGATTAGGGCCGAGGCATCGCAGCGGCGCAGGATCCATTCCTCCCGAAACCAGGTAGGTTACCAGGTAACAGGACCTGTTGTTGTTGTTGTGGTCTTCAGTCCAGAGACTGGTTTGATGCAGCTCTCTATGCTACTCTATCCTGTGCAAGCTTCTTCATCTCCCAGTACCTACTGCAACCTGCATCCTTCTGAATCTGTTTAGTGTATTCATCTCTTGGTCTCCCTCTACGATTTTTACCCTCAGCGCTGCTCTCCAATACTAAATTGGTGATCCCTTGATGCCTCAGAATATGTTCTACCAACCGATCCCTTCTCCTAATCGACTTGTGCCACAAATTCCTCTTCTCCCCAATTCTATTCAATACCTCCTCATTAGTTATGTGATCCACCCATCTGATCTTCAGCATTCTTCTACAGCATCACATTTCGAACGCTTCTATTCTCTTTTTGTGTAAATTATTTATCGTCCACGTTTCGCTTCCATACATGGCTACAGTCCATACAAATACTTTCAGAAACGACTTCCTGGCACTCAAATCTATACTCGATGTTAAATTTCTCATCTTCAGAAACGCTTTCCTTGCCATTGCCAGTCTACATTTTATATCCTCTCTACTTCGACCATCATCAGTTATTTTGCTCCCCAAATAGCAAAACTTCCTTTACTACTTCAAGCGCCTCATTTCCTAATCTAATACTCTCAGCATCACCCGATTTAATTCGACTACATTCCATTATCCTCGTTTTGCTTTTGTTGATGTTCGTCTTATATCCTCATTTCAAGACACTGTCCATTCCGTTCAGCTGCTCTTCCAGGTCCTTTGCTGTCTCTGACAGAATTACAATGTCATTGGCGAACCTCAAAGTTTTTATTTCTTCTCCATGGATTTTAATTCCTACTCCGAATTTTTCTTTTGTTTCCTTTACTGCTTGCTCAACTCCTCCAGATCTAACCTAGGTGCCTGCAGGTAATCGACCAGACACCTCCCAGCAGTTTGCGGACTCTTGTCTCAGTCTGCGGCTGGTCATTTTTGAGTGAATATGTCCTCCGACGCGCCTGCAGTTTCAATAAATACGAAGGAACAGATCTTACTGCTGAAGGGTAACGCATTTGTGTTTCAAAAACTGTTGAAAGGTGGTGTAGCGCGATGGTCGTGTAACATTTAATAGTTACAGAAACTATATTAAAATTGTTTCTATTGAGGAACTGGGTGTTACGGAGAATCAAGACGACCACAATAACGCGGAAATACCTTGTGACAAAATTCAGAAGCAAAAAAACTATTTGTAATCTAAAGAGAAAAGCCACAGAAGTACTTGTGAGAGACCATCAAAGCTAATTTACAATCAGTTAAAAGGGGAAGATACGCAATAACAAATTATCACAGAGGTACACAGCTTTCGTAAATCTATTTACAAAACTAGACGGAAAATTCTGCCAAAACTGCCGACAAGTGTTGAAGAGGTTATCAACTGGCTAAATATGGAAACTACAGAGGGGACAAATTTCTTACTAGAAAATAATATCGCGAAAGAGTTATAACAGTTGTGGATTTGAAAACCTTAAAATACTTACCTAGTGTGACTCAATATGTGTTGATGGAACATTCAAGTTTTTTTGTTAGCAATTTACAACACTCATGATAGTTAGTGGACATTATATTTCGAGCGTCGTTTCTTTATTTAACGGCGAGGTAACTTCTTCGTATCAATATTTCTTTCAAACTGCTGCCAGCAAATGTAATGATCTAGGTCTGAAATTTTCACCGACATTGATGTTTTCAGACTCTTCGACATAATCAAAGCCTGAGGTCTAGATTTGTATAAGAATCCAGAAATCCGAATTTCATTAAACCAGACCTGGTGGCGAAGAATACGAACATTGGGACTTGCATATGACTGTTACTCAAGGAATGAAATTGGAAAGTTTCTATCTTAAATGTTTGGTTTGGCGACGCTAGATCTTGATATGGATTGTGATTGTTTTGTTGAGGATTTCATGTCAGCGATGCCTCCACTGGAAAAACAGCAAACGTTTTGTGATTACTTAGTAGAATCCTATACAGAAAAAAATGCACTCTTTGCTCAATCTGTGTGGGCAGAACTAAACCGTAATCGACAGCGAAACGCCGATGTTCGTGAAAGATTCCACAGCAAATATGTCAGTTTTACTCATGCAGAGATTTAGAGAATTTTTGGGGTGATGAAGCAAATTCAACTCGACTTTAGAGTCGCTATAAATTTGTCAGAAACCAAGAAAAAGAAAAGGAACTGTTCACGCTTGAGATTCATGGTACAGTAAGTGGACAATTTCAAAGCTCGAAAAATACCCAAATTTCAGTATGTGAAATTGGTTTCCTCCAAAATCAAATTAGGAACCACACAAGTTAAAAAGTTGAGATTATTAGGTGTACATAAGCATATTACGATTTAAATGAAGAAATGTTGTAAACATACTTAAAAATACAAAAGAAAGTTAAATTTGTAAATTTTTTGGGGTGTGAATCAGTTTGCTTTCTCCCTTATGCATCCTGAGTAATGTTAAACGAAATGGTACGTCAACATGCATTTTCTTTGATGACGTTTGTTTTTAACAACATGACATTTATCCCAAGAATTAGCACCTTTCGTCCACTCAATAGTAGACAGAAATGCAATCTGCATTTTCGTCACACCTACTTGACTTACGCGCAGAAAAGTATAGTATTCTCCGGCATTCCTTCTCGGTAAGCTACCACGAGATGACCGGGATCTTAGCGGCAATCCTTGTTCTTTCCCGTCTAAATTGAGAAATATCCTAATGTCACACTCCTTTTATTATTTCTAGTAGTTCCTGGGAGAAATTTCAGGTAATTCGTGTGTTTCATTGCTATTGTGCTATTTTATATCCAGCCGTTTTACGGATCTTTTACTGTCTAGCGGAATTTGACGAGTAAAAAATGAAATTCCCGTGCCACATTTAAGCATATTCACGATAAACGCGAGAAAGTTCTACAGCTTATACAATCTTTGCTTGCCTCAAGTATTCATAGAGTTTAGACTGAAGAATGGGCAAGGATGGGCGCTGTTTTCTGGGCAGTGCAAGCGATGTCCAGAACGCTAACGGTTCCGCGGGCAGGTCACACACTGCAGCCACGTGGCCCAATGCGCTGAAGGGTCGTCACCAGCTGCCAAAGATGTGTCTACCTGCTTTAAACGGAAGGTATATGTCCCACCAGCTTCTGGACCATTGCGGTTTTCGGAGGAAATGGTACTAGTTTTCTGAGCATGGAAGAAATACGTCCTACAGGTACGGAAGACGAATGGCGGCTGTGGCATGTCCCTCAGCGATGACAATTTTCGACTGGACCCTGGACCACAACTTAGGCCTCTAGACGGCCTGATTGTGAATGTTGCCGAAGGCTTCCCGTCGGTCTTAACTTGAATGGCAGCAAGGCGGCTTGCTGTGACAGAACCGCCTGGCAGGACTCGCTGTTCCATGAGAGTTCGAATACGGTCTCGACGTATGGTCTGGCACAGGTCCCATCTCCAGGCTGGTAGGCTGCGAACTGAGTACAAGCACTCCAAGCCACTGGATTGGAGTAATACTGGTATTCATCCGGGGAAAGTCTCGCGTGTATTGCTTTTGTGAGGCGACGATGATTTCACTTACTCTGCTTTCCTTGACTAGGTCAGCTTCACAAGTGCTCTAGCTGTGCCTTTCAGAAGCAGTAGTGGACGTATTCTGCAGCGTCCGTGTTATGAACAATCGTTCTCTGTCTTATATGTAACATCAGCAATCAAAAAAATGGTTCAAATGGCTCTGAGCACTATGGGACTCAACTGCTGTGGTCATAAGTCCCCTAGAACTTAGAACTACTTAAACCTAACTAACCTAAGGACATCACACACATCCATGCCCGAGGCAGGATTCGAACCTGCGACCGCAGCGGTCGTGCGGTTCCAGACTGTAGCGCCTGTAACCGCTCGGCCACTCCGGCCGACCATCAGCAGTCGTTCATTGTTGATATACTAACCGGCTGGCCGAAAGGCGAAGGTGGGATCTGGCCGCGTGGCAGTTGCCTTACCCCTTTCCAACAGGTACGGGGTGCTTCCTAGTGGTGATGACATCGTTTCCGAGCCACCACAGGATGCCTCGCCTGTTGGGCCAGTGGCCGATTCTCCGGCAAGGTCCCGACAGTCACAGAGGGCGGGCCTATTAGTTATAGGGAGCTCCAACGTTAGGCGGGTTATGGAGCCCCTCAGGAAAATAGCGGGTAGGTCGGGGAAGAATGCCAGTGTGCACTCGGTGTGCTTGCCGGGGGGTCTCGTCCGTAATGTGGAGGAGGCCCTTCCGGCAGCTATTGAACGCACTGGGTGTGACCGGCTGCAGATAGTAGCACATGTCGGAACGAATGACGCCTGCCGCTTGGGTTCTGAGGCCATCCTTGGTTCCTTCCGGCGGCTGGCTGATTTGGTGAAGACAACCAGCATCGCACGCGGAGTGCAAGCTGAGCTTAATATCTGCAGCATAGTGCCCAGAGTCGATCGCGGTCCTCTGGTTTGGAGCCGTGTGGAGGGTCTAAACCAAAGGCTCAGTCGACTCTGCGACTATAATGGTTGCAAATTCATCGACCTCCGTTATTGGGTGGAGAACTGTAGGGCCCCCCTAGACAGGTCAGGCGTGCACTACACACCGGAAGCAGCTACTAGGGTAGCAGAGTACGTGTGGCGTGCACACGGGGGTTTTTTAGGTTAGAGGGACCCCCCCTTGGGCGAAACGATAAAATACCTGACGGCTTACCAGAGAGGACATTATCATCGTTGATAAAGAACGTCCGTCCTCAGAGACCAAAAACAGGAAAAGTTAACGTAATATTGGTAAACTGCAGGAGTATCCAGGGCAAGGTTCCTGAATTAGTATCTCTTATTGAAGGAAATCGTGCGCATATAGTATTAGGAACGGAAAGTTGGTTAAAACCGGAAGTGAACAGTAACGAAATCCTAGACACAGAATGGAATATATACCGCAAGGATAGGATAAACGCCAATGGTGGAGGAGTATTTATAGCAGTAAAGAATTCAATAATATCCAGTGAAGTTATTAGCGAATGCGAATGTGAAATAATCTGGGTTAAGTATCAAAGGTGGGTCAGATATGATAGTCGGATGCTTCTATAGACCACCTGCATCAGCAACCGTAGTAGTTGAGCGCCTCAGAGAGAACCTGCAGAACGTCGTGAAGAAGTTTCGTGATCATACTATTGTAATAGGGGGAGACTTCAATCTACCAGGTATAGAATGGGATAGTCACACAATCAGAACTGGAGCCAGGGACAGAGACTCTTGTGACATTATCCTGACTGCCTTGTCCGAGAATTACTTCGAGCAGATAGTTAGAGAACCAACTCGTGAAGCTAACGTTTTAGACCTCATAGCAACAAATAGACCGGAACTTTTCGACTCCGTGAATGTAGAAGAGGGTATCAGTGATCATAAGTCAGTGGTTGCATCAATGACTGCAAGTGTAATAAGAAATGCCAAGAAAGGAAGGAAAATATATTTGCTTAACAAGAGTGATAGGGCACAAATCGCAGAATATCTGAGTGACCACCATCAAACGTTCATTTCTGAGGAAGAGGATGTGGAACAAAAATGGAAAAAATTCAGAAACATCGTCCAGTACGCCTTAGATAAGTTCGTACCGACTAAGGTCCAAAGCGAGGGGAAAGATCCACCGTGGTATAACAATCATGTACGAAAGGTACTACGGAAACAAAGAAAGCTTCATCATAGGTTTAAGAGTAGTCGAATCATAGCTGATAAGGAAAAGCTGAACGAAGCGAAAAAGAGCGTAAAGAGAGCAATGAGAGAAGCATTCAACGAATTCGAACATAAAACATTGGCAAACAATCTAAACAAGAACCCTAAAAAGTTTTGGTCATATGTAAAATCGGTAAGCGGATCTAAATCCCCTATTCAGTCACTCGTTGACCACGATGGCACCGAAACAGAGGACGACCGAAGAAAGGCAGAAATACTGAATTCAGTGTTCCGAAACTGTTTCACTGCGGAAAATCGTAACACGGTCCCTGACTTCAGCCGTCGCACGGACACCAAAATGGAAAATATCGAAATAAACGATATCGGAATTGAAAAACAACTGCTATCACTTAGTAGCGGAAAAGCATCCGGACCAGACGAGATACCCTTAAGATTCTACAGTGATTATGCTAAAGAACTTGCCCCCTTTCTATCAGCAATTTATCGTAGATCGCTGGAAGAACGTAAAGTACCTAGCGACTGGAAGAAAGCGCAGGTCGTTCCCATTTTCAAGAAGGGTCATAAATCAGATGCGAATAATTATAGGCCTCTTTCGCTTACGTCAATCTGTTGTAGAATAATGGAACATGTTTTGTGTTCTCGTATTATGACGTTCTTAGATAATACAAATCTCCTTCATCATAACCAACATGGATTCCGCAAACAGAGATCATGTGAAACTCAGCTCGCCCTATTTGCCCAAGAAATTCACAGTGCCGTAGACACTGGCGAGCAGATTGATGCCGTATTCCTGGACTTCAGGAAGGCATTTGATACGGTTCCGCACTTACGTTTAGTGAAAAAAATACGAGCTTACGGAATATCGGACCAGGTTTGTGATTGGATTCAGGATTTCCTAGAAGAAAGAACACAACATGTCATTCTTAACGGTTCAAAATCTGCAGATGTAGAGGTAATTTCGGGAGTACCGCAGGGAAGCGTGATAGGACCTTTATTGTTTACGATATACATAAATGACTTAGTTGACAACATCGGTAGCTCCGTGAGGCTATTTGCAGATGACACGGTTGTCTACAAGAAAGTAGCAACATCAGAAGACTCGTACGTACTCCAGGAGGACCTGCAGAGGATTAATGCATGGTGCGACAGCTGGCAGCTTTCCCTAAACGTAGATAAATGTAATATAATGCGCATACATAGGGGCAGAAATCCATTCCAGTACGATTATGCCATAGGTGGTAAATCATTGGAAGCGGTAACGACCGTAAAATACTTAGGAGTTACTATCCGGAGCGATCTGAAGTGGAATGATCACATAAAACAAATAGTGGGAAAAGCAGGCGCCAGGTTGAGATTCATAGGAAGAATTCTAAGAAAATGTGACTCATCGACGAAAGAAGTAGCTTACAAAACGCTTGTTCGTCCGATTCTTGAGTATTGCTCATCAGTATGGGACCCTTACCAGGTTGGATTAATAGAAGAGATAGACATGATCCAGCGAAAAGCAGCGCGATTCGTCATGGGGACATTTAGTCAGCGCGAGAGCGTTACGGAGATGCTGAACAAGCTGCAGTGGCGGACACTTCAAGAAAGGCGTTACGCAATACGGAGAGGTTTATTATCGAAATTACGAGAGAGCACATTCCGGGAAGAGATGGGCAACATATTACTACCGCCCACATATATCTCGCGTAATGATCACAACGAAAAGATCCGAGAAATTAGAGCAAATACGGAGACTTACAAGCAGTCGTTCTTCCCACGCACAATTCGTGAATGGAACAGGGAAGGGGGGATCAGATAGTGGTACAATAAGTACCCTCCGCCACACACCGTAAGGTGGCTCGCGGAGTATAGATGTAGATGTAGATGTAGATGTACTGACCTGCTTTGCTTACGTCTTGCGTTACCAAAGAAAAACTTCATTCGAAAGTCTATTATTTCGGGACACTTCACCAGACAAGTAATCGTGCACAACAAAGACAGTAGGGGTGTCTACGGTGAAATGTGCCTTTAAATGAGTGGCTCTTCTTCCTGGCTGCAGGGTGCTGTCGCACACAGCACTATTTACATTGAACTTAGGCTCCACGTGTGGCGGCTGCATTCAGATGTCTTATTTGGAGATAATGTTACTTGGAAATGGTCAAATGCTGTTTTCACGCATATGAATGAGCCGTGCTGGTAGTTCTATGTTTTGAAATCCTTGCCTACTGGCGCGAACCGTCTTTACCTAGTCGTCGGGTGGTGCTTCGGTCGCTTTTTAGTTTAGTCTTTGGTCTTAGTTCCTTGGAGTGGTTGTAGACCACATGGGCAGTCAGTCAGTCGCAGTCAGGACGAGAGAGATAAAAGACACATGTGACGTGCGGTGGGCTGTTCACAGAGCTTACGGGTTTTGTTCAAATCAAATGGCTCTGAGCACTATGGGACGTAACATCTGAGGTCATCAGTCCCCTAGAACATAGAACTACTTAAACCTAACTAACCTGAGGACGTCACACACATCCACGCCCGACGCAGGATTCGAACCTGCGACCGTAGCGGTCGCGTGGCTCCAGACTGTAGCGCCTAGAACCGCTCGAACACAACGGCCGGCTAGCATTTTGTTGGTCTGCAGTAATCGGGCCTCAAGTCGACGCAGCCGGTTTACCCTGGATTAAGGAGGCATAATTGCTGATGTGGGTGTTGGAGTGCTATTCATTTTCTGGTGGCGTCTGTTCTGCCCTTGGGGGGGGGGGGGGGTGGCACTTGATTGACACATGTGCTCCCGTGTTGAAGTTGCTCTCGCTGCGCTGGATTGCCTGAAGTGTTAAATTTACCTTTTGCTGCCTGTGTTTGAAATTATCTGAGTGACATACTTGTGTCTTTTAAAATTTCTTTTAATTGCAACTTGTTCAATGTCGGCTTATCTTGTCATGCGGGCGTGAAATTAGTTGTGTTACATATTCTGGGACGCCACGTGTATTAGTGCCCACTGAGGTCGAGATTGAGTCTTATTTGTATTGAAAATTGTTGCTTCGATGACTGATATAACGACTACAAAACTGCCTAAGGCCGTGGTAAGCAAACGTCAGCGACCCAGTGAATCGTGCCCAATTTGGGTAATTAAGTTCCATAACTCTGGTGGGATTTTGCCCATTCCGAGAAAATTAATATTTACTGTTGTAAACGTAATTACTGTTATAGTTGTTCAAGTGTTAGAGCTCAAGATTTGCCTGTTAGCTTTTAAGTCACTTAAGTTAACGGTCTAAGGCGCTGCGGTCATGGACTGTGCGGCTGGTCCCGGCGGAGGTGCGAGTCCTCCCTCGGGCATGGGTTTATGTGTTTGTCCTTAGGGTAATTTAGGTTAAGTAGTGTGTAAGCTTAGGGACTGATGACCTTAGCAGTTAAGTCCCATAAGATTTCACACACATTTTAACATTTTGAACTTAAGTTAATGTGTGAATTCTCGGTTATTACATTAACTTGGTGTTGTATTTTATTGTCAGATTAACCCCGTAATCTGTTTAGTAATTTTTATTGTTATACTCTTGTAATACGTAAGGTTTAGTTGGGGCTTGGCGCCACGCTCACATTGAGTTGCTGGTCTTGGTCTGAGCGTTTTCGTATGTTCTATGATTATTATGTATGAATTATATGTGTGCTTGTTTTCTCTCGGCCTTCCGAGCTGTTCGTAGCGTTTGGAGGCGCTTTCCCACCGTTGTTACCCGCCGGTTCATCGGGCACAGCCAGTGCACGTGCGCGCAGCCGGCTCGGCGCTTCCCGTCTCACCGTACCCTCTGAGACGTTAGGGGCCCCTGGCTTGCTACGGCATCCCTCATAAATTGAGTCTGTATCTCGTAGCAATCGGGTGCAATTTCATCTGTAGTGCCTGTTATTCTAAACCATCTTATTCAGACCTGGCCTGCCGTAACTGCCCCTTCCATGTTTTCCCTGTTTGAAGTTTGGTTTTAACGTAATAGTTTTAATACTGGTCTAACGCTCAATTTGCTGAATGGTATTTTATCATTTTTCCACGTCAGTATCTTGATTGCGCACGAGGGACTTCTCTGATAGATCAAATATTGGATATTTCTATTGATACGAGACTTGTTTCATTTTGTGTTACTACACTTCTTGTAAATTATATCCATTAATGTCAAGCACCCCCTTTGTTCAGCCAAATGGTGGAATTGTAATCCTTAGCATCACTGCTGCCATTTTTTGCCCAGCACCAAGCCGTGTTTGAGTTATGTTTGATTGTACTACTTGCTTCTGAGTCCTTCCTAAATTGGTCCATTTAATTCGTTTAAATTAGCTAATTAATCATCAATTCATTCAACTGAAGAAAATTTGCAGCAATTGCCTGAATAATTTGATTTTTTTAGTGTTTTCAGTCTCAGGACTGAAGACCACAACAACAACAACATTTGGTATCTGTGCAATAAAAGATTGTTGGACTTCTGTGAAGTAACAATTGACTTGTGACATATGGCCTGCACCTTTCCCATGCCCGTGTTTTCTTATCGTGGGGCGTCCACTGACATTTCAGTAACCTATATCAGATCCTATACCATCCTGTCTGAGGAATGCTCAGTGACAGGTCTGGAGGTGGCACTGATGACCGCCTGAGTTTCATAACACCTAGCTGACGAGAAATGTATGCACCATCATTATCGTGCTGGTGAACGAATACGTCTTCCAAGCGTTATAGGAACGATAGCCAAGTCGGTGGTATTGTGTTCTGACTGTATTCCTCACTATTAACTGTACACCACACACGTTCAATGTACTCGGCGCAAGGTGCATGTGTGCCCTCACACTTGAGTTCAATTTCATTTGCGGTGTGAAACAAGCACTTTGTTAAGGCAACCACAGGCACAGATTCTAAGGACTCAACTTCCTCGGTATTCGTGTGGGAACGAATACTAATAAACAGTGTACAAACTAATTACACACATTCAAAACTTCAGCTTATTTGGAATTTGACTTGTTATACACTAACGAACTAGCTGGATAGTACCTGACTGCATAGTTATACGAATGGCCCATCATTGTTTGATTACAAGAGTGCCGAACAGTCACTGCAAACAGCTACATCCATTAAATTTGTAGAAGTATACGTACAAAGTTATTTAAAGTGGAAAAGACATATAAAATTAATAGCAGACCTAAGATTCAAGGGATGACTCTGCAGAAAGTGCAGTCCAACCCGAAGGGGGTAACTTAAAAAACCTTCCTTCGATTGATGCTTGACTATTGCTCCTGAATGTAGGCCACTGATCAATTGCGTCTAATAGGGGAAGTAGAGGAAATCAAAGAAGAGTAGCGTGTTTCGTCATGGACTCGTTTGTTAAATGCGGAGATATTTAGCCACCTCCAGTATCAGACTCATAGGCGAAATGGAGATGATCCAAAAAAGAGCAACTCGTTTTGTCAAAGATTCTTCTTCGGTAGCGCTACAGCCCTTGGTGAGCCTTGGCTTCTTCAACAACCTTCCTCCACACTTCTCGGCTATTTGCTGCTCTTTTCCACCCCCGGACTCCCATATTGGTGATATCCATTATTACCTCGTCGATCCATCTTCTTCTAGGTCTCCCTTTTCGCCTAACTTAATGGATCATACCTTTCATCATTTTCTTTGGAATTCTATCCTCTGCCATTCTCTCCAAGTGTCCTAGCCATCGTATTCACTGTGATTTCACAAATTTTACTATGTCCCTGCCTTGTATTAACTCTTGTAATTCAGCATTGTAGCGTATTCTCCAGTCTTCTTCCTCCCTTATTGGCCCATAGATTTTGCGTAGTATTTTCCGCTCAATGCTTCTTAGTGCATTTTTATCGTGTTCTGTCAACATCCATACCTCTGAGCCGTATGTGATAACTGGGCGGACTAGGGAATTATATATTAGCAGTTTAGTTTTTCTTGTAACAAGGCTATTTTTGAAAAGCTGCATATTTACAAAGTAAGCACTGTTTTCTGCTTGTATTCTTTCCCTTATAGCCTTTCCAATACTGTTGTCATTTGTTATTAGGGCTCCCAAGTAGTTAAAAGAGGACACTCCATTGAAGCATTTCCCATTGATGTTTAGGTTTTTAGGGGTTCTTCTGGCCTCAGATTGTGACATTACCATATATTTTGTTTTGTTTTCATTTACTATGAGGCCAATTTTTAAGGTTTCTGTTTCTATTGCCCAGTATGTTTCTAGGAGTGTATTGGTATTTCTTCCTACTATAGCAATGTCATTAGTGTATGCACATATCTGGCTAGTTTTCATAAATATGGTGCCTCTTTTGTTGATTTTATTTACTACGCTATGCAGGGCTATATTGAATAGGACAGTGGAGAGACTATCCCCTTGCTTCACACCTTTGTTCTGCTAAGGACCTTTACTTTTGCTCTTGTCTCTGTCATTGTCATTCTGATTAGTCTTATTAATTTAGCACATATACCAACTTCTTTCAGTACTCTGTATAGTTCTTGCCGTTTTATGCTGTCAAAGGCTTGTTTGAAATCGATGAGTAGGAAATTCAGATCTATATCATATTCATAGAACTTTTCCATCATTTGTCTTATCACAAATATTTGATCAGTTGTTCCTCTGCCTGGTCGAAACCCACACTGATATTCCCCTAGTATGCCTTCTGCACACTTCTGTATCCTTTCGTTAAATATACTTGTTAAGATCTTGTAAGCTGTACTTAGGAGTGTTGCACCTCTATAGTTTTCACGTGCTGTTCTGTCCCCTTTCTTATAAATGGGGACTATTATTCCAATTTTCCAATTATCTGGCATAGTTTCTGTTTCCCATATATCTGATATTAATGTGTGCAGTTCCTTTATTACAGCCTCACCACCAGTTTTTATTAATTCAGCAATTATGCTGTCTTCCCCAGGGGCTCGATTGTTTTTTGACTTTTGTCAAAGATTGGTTTAGTGAAAGAGAAAGCGTCCCGGAGATTTTCACTAACTCCAGTCACCACAGGAGATGCGGTGTGCATCACAGAATTGTTAACTGCTACAATTCAGAGGGTGTACGTTACAAGAAGAGTCAGGCAGCCTGTTGCATCCTACTGCACACAGGGACGTCAAAAACAATCTGAAAAGCTTGTAAGGGTGCTGCAGGGTGGGTTGTACTGAGAAATAATCGTCAAAAAAAATTTGATACATTGCGCCGTTTCCAATTTAATTACCATTGGTGTTAGGCAATCATGCCTTTGAGTGTGCAAATGCAAGTGGCTCACTAGATGGAATCAGTTAGTTTTTCTCATAGCATAGACGATAGTGAACTAGACTGCCGAACCTTTGGATTCCATTCGATCCTTATTAACGTCTCATGTCTAGTTTCTGCAAGGCTCTCTTGCTCGGTTTTAGGAAACCAAACGGACACATTTGGGGGTCACCGACTCTGGAACGCTGCTTGAATTTGTGCGTGCAACGTCCTGACTAGCTAACTTTAATGCTAAACAACTCGGAATTGGCTCAAGTATCGAATTTTTTATCCTAACAGTTATTTCTCGGCACAACATGCCCTGCAACACCCTTAAAAGCTTGCCAGACACTTTCTGTGACCACCCTCCGTGCCTTGCAAAAAGACCAAAGGAAACCTATAAAGATTGTACCTTACATGGAGGAACGTCAAGAATCTTTCTTCGTGCGTATCATTCGGAGATACACGTGATATTCTCCGCCACGCATAGCAAGGTTACTTACGGAATATAGATGTAGAATAAGTCAAACTCGTACTTCACACAGTGTCTCAATAAATAACAACCTATTAGATGGCTGTGTCCTCTATACTTTAATATACACTGTTTTACTTCAGGGTATACTGCTGGACAAAACGAAAGATTATAAAAATACGAAGAACAATCATTGGTGACTGCAAGGGTACACAAGAGGGAACATTTTCCGGAATGGGTCTTTTGAAAAGTGCACAGCCGATTTTCTTCCACATCCTTTCCGTAATCCGAACTTGTGCTCCGTCTCTAATGACAGCACTGTCGACGGGACGTTAAACTCCAATATTCGTCCTTTTATCTTTCTTTTTCGTGGTCCGTTATCCTGATGACGGTGTGGGCACTAATTCAATCGTAAATTCATTGCGGAGATGAGTTTCTTTATTCTCTGATTATAATATCTGTAGCAAGTATAAAAGTGTGAAATGGTTTTGCATGAGCAGACTTTTCTCAGACCTGAACAGCAGGAACTGACAAAATGAATGGTACATTCGAACTTTCATTCAAACTACTTTTCGTGGATGATTGTAAATGAATGTACTCAAAAATACAGTTTTATTTCAAGAGCCAAACGACCGTAAAGTTTAATTAACAGAGCTGTGAACGTACGAATGTTTTCACAACTGATGGACGACCTCGCCTACAAAACGCGAAATCAATATTACACCGAGAAATGATTAGCTCTGTTACCAACCTTACTTTATGAACGTTTGCCAAAAAAATATTTCGTATTGAATGTCGGCGTGGCATTATTTGTAATAGCCGTATCAAAGCCACAATGATCTGACTGGGCTATATCAAATACGATATTTTCATTCATCTGTACAGTTTTTATTCCCCTTTCTTCATTACGTGACAAGACGGTGAGTTTTCATTTCTGTGATCCGTTGGCACAATACAAGATGAGAGTGTTTTCTTCCCTGTTCACATGACAGACACTTACGCAATAAAGCCAACACAGTAGGGAAACAGGATGAAAGGAATTTGTAGAGCAACTTGGCATCTAGCACACGCAATGTTACAACGGTGTATACGGGTACGACATCACGTCAAAAGTTCTTTAACTAATTACATTATGACGGCATGTAATAACTTCACCACAGCTAAAATGTGTTCCCTCTGTAAAGAAACTGTTTGTGAATTTTACAGGAAAAGAGTCAGGTGTAGGAAGAGTTTGGATATGTGAGTCTGTATTCCGTAAGTAAATACGTGACTCGGAGTTGTTAGGTGTATGAAAAGAGTAACCAGCTAGCAGACCATTGGAACTAATCCCGGTAAGATGGATGTGCGCCCAGCGTCTTTGTCCACTCACGAATGAAGGAGAGTAGGATAACTTTAAATAATCTGTTCCTTCATTATCTACGATCTACTTTGTTTACTCATATATCGACCTATTTACAATTTGTACAGAAAGCAGATGGCAGTTATAAGAGTCGAGGGGTATGAAAGGGAAGCAGTGGTTGGGAAGGGAGTGAGAAAGGGTTGTTGCCTATCCCCGATGTTATTCAATCTGTATATTGAGCAAGCAATAAAGGGAACAAAAGAAAAGTTCGGAGTAGGAATTAAAATCCATGGAGAAGAAATAAAAACTTTGAGGTTCGCCAATGATATTGTAATTCTGTCAGAGACAGCAAAGGACTTGGAAGAGCAGTTGAACGGAATGGACAGTATCTTGAAAGGAGGATATAAGATGAAGATCAACAAAAGCAAAACTAGGATAATGGAATGGAGTCGAATTAAGTCGGTTGATGCCGAGGGAATTGGATTAGAAAATGAGACACTTAAAGTAATAAAGGAGTTTTGCTATTTTGAGAGCAAAATGACTGATGATGGTCGAAGTAGAGAGGATATAAAAAGTAGACTGGCAATGGCAACGAAAGCGTTTGTGAAGAAGAAAAATTTGTTAACATCGAGTGTAGATTTAAGTGTCAGGAAGTCGTTTCTGAAAGTATTTGTATGGAGTGTAGCCATGTATGGAAGTGAAACATGGACGATAAATAGTTTAGACAAGAAGAGAATAGAAGCTTTCGAAATGTGGTGCTACAGAAGAATGCTGAAGATTAGATGGGTAGACCACAAAACTAATGAGGAGGTATTGAATAGAATTGGAGAGAAGAGGAGTTTGTGGCACAACTTGACTAGAAGAAGGGATCGGTTGGTAGGACATGTTCTGAGACATCGAGGGATCACAAATTTAGTATCGGAGGGCAGCGTGGAGGGTAAAAATCGTAGAGGGAGACCAAGAGATGAATACACTAAGCAGATTCAGAAGGATGTAGGCTGCAGTAGGTACTGGGAGATGAAGAAGCTTTCACAGGATAGAGTAGCATGGAGAGCTGCATCAAACCAGTCTCAGGACTGAAGACCACAACAACACAACATATCGGCCTAGCCTTTTTATTCCTTCCTTCCACCATCTCTTCAACTACAATTTTCAGCGATGACGAAAGAAATATCGGTTCAGTATTCTTCGAATCATTATGTTTTTAGTAGACATTTTGTATCGTTTCTTTTACCTTAGTTTCGAACAAACACAGAGTTGTGCACCAAATATTGCATTTCAGTAACCTTTTCAGGGTATGGTGATTTATTCGAGAGTTAGTCACAAAGTTTTAATTATCACATCGAAAAATCAGTCTGGAACCGCGCGACCGCTACGGTCGCAGGTTCGAATCCTGCCTCTGGCGTGGATGTGTGTGATGTCCTTTGGGTAGTTAGGTTTAAGTAATTCTAAGTTCTAGGGGACTGATGACCTCAGATGCGAAGTCCCATAGTGCTCAGAGCCATTTGAACCGTTTGAACAACGAAAAAATTAGGCTGCGACGATGAAGCTTGGTTGTGGTGTTCATCGATCTCTATACATCCGCACTTCAGTATGACACAGTTTTACCAACGATAAGTCACCTTGATCGTGGCAGTGTGCGTTTCGGCTGTTGAGGGAAAGTTTCTCCTCGAAAATCAGCTCGGCGGAATTCTGGAAATGCCTCCCACGCAGTGGGTTCTTCATGCGAAGGAAGAGTAGGAGATACGAGTACGGGGGTGAGGCAAAATTTGGTGCCCAACCAGCAGCATGTGTAATGGTGCCATGTGCAGATTGATTTGGTGCGTTGCAAAATCTGCCCCATGGAAAGCTTCTGGGGACTATTCGTGTTTACAGTTTTCCGTAATCTCGTCGGCAGATTTAAGTATTTTGCTCCTGTGATGGTTTACTCCTTAATATAATACGTTAGCAGTTCCAAAAACATTCAGCGTCACCACGCCGATGATTAAAAACAAGAACATAAAATAACAAGCCTTCATTACATGCTTCTATTTTGAACGTGTACTGTGAACTATCAGCCGTATAAATGACTCATAATATGTATGAGGTTCTACAACAAAGGTAACCAAAGTATTGTACCAGCTCTAATATGACAAACATCACACATAAAAAGGCATAATACGCAAAAAATGCGGTTTTTAGTGGGAATTATTTCTCGAAACGCATATTGCAAAAAATAAAAGAAAATCATGACTAGCAACAGAATATCTTATCTTATGATAAAGAAAACCTTGCACCTCCAAACAAATCACAGTCTAGTTACGTAACTCTCTGTCTTCGAAGTTATAGCTAAACTTTTCGACTATCCATCGTATTATCGAATGTTAGGAGCTGGCTCTTTCATCTCGTACAATCCTACCTGTGAGAATATACATTCAAGATAAATGACAGACATGACAACGATAGCTGCAAAGCTGCAATCGTAAAACAGTGACGGTGTAAGAATTAAGGCCCATTCCTTTCATTAATATTAAACTACTTGTGAATACAACGTTTTATGGTCACTGTTATTGTCACCATGTAATTTCCGCTAGTCATAGTTCCAATACCGTTGGACATTTCCACGTGAAAGTAACACCTATTAGCATTGCTATTCATCTGTATAGTGAATTCTGTGGTTATCGTCTGAGCTTATAGTTCATTCATCTTTTTATAACAATTCGTTAGTTGGTGTATTATACAACAGCTTGCGGCGGCGCGGTTCTTCCGTCCCTCTACGACGAACCTGTGAACATTGTCTCAGCATATCATCAGTAGGGAAGCCAAGCGAAACCTACTGTACTTCGACGTGAACCAGGCTGCAATTAAAGTCACACGAAATGAAAGGTTGGAAATTTTGTCCTCAATTAATATATTCTGAAACTTAGGTGAACAAGTATCACCGCCAAGCCCGCTCTAGTCTTAACACAATCCCTCACAATCCCTTTCACTCACATTAGCAAGTTTATGGTGTTGCATTTCCCGAAAACGTAATAGCTACATAAATACTGATTGTTTTTGATTGAGAATGCTCGCCAAATATAAAGTCTGTCGGTACCTATTGCAGTCACAGTTTATAGCCACCGACCTGCTCAATACCCAACGCGGAATATATGTCTTTTCTCGTCACAAAATTCGCTTAAAAATTCCAAAATTCCTACACGCCCATGGGAATAATTATGCCGTCACTTTACCACACTTTTGATGTATGAAACACTGCTAGATCCGGCAACTTATCGTTTCCATCGGAACTACTATTACACACGTCCGAAATGTTTCATGGCTAGACTCCGACTCTTCTCTAGAATACTCTAACTCTTCTCTACCAGCAGAGAAAGGCGTGCGAAGAATAATGCTTTACCATTGGTCAGTTTACTCAACAGCCAATAGCAAAAAAGCATTCTCCCGCGTCAGTCCGCGCTTTTCATCAATAACCAATCGCAAAATAGTAAACCTAACGACTACACTTTTTACCGACGTAATTATCTAATAAGCTGAAGTTTTGCTTATGCATATAGTTATTTAATATTGTTATTTGTACCTGAATTAACTTTCCTTCGCCATAAACATACCTTACAAATCTATTCCACAAAATTCCCCTTTGTCCATATCCATACTTCTTCGAAATGTTCCCACACTAAATCCTACTACATAACTCGTTAAACAATTATCTTCATATTAACCTTAAACCACACTCACGCATCATTCAAACTGCTAAAACACATTTATAACATTTTACATACACAAAAAGACATAATAACACTTTATGAAAATTCTAGAACAGTTTGTGAAAAACACTCTATTACTTTAGTGCACTCTAGTGGGCATAATCGAAACTAAATCAGTCCCCTATCCAATATTGTTCTCTATCAGCTGATACATAAAATACGTGCGCGTCCAGTCTCGCGTCACAATCTGCCACTATCCATCTCTGAGACACTTCTCCCACTTAACCGCCTCCAAGGCAGGACCGTTATACGGCGCTGCGCCTCAAACTGCGTGTTTAGTTAGGTGAAATGACTAACAACTGTTAACAGCTGATATAATTATGGATCTGCGTTGTTATCTTCATCGGAATTTGCTTCTCGTTCACTAACACCGGGGAATCGAGAGCGAGGAAGACACGGAACTTCTATATATAAGAGCATTCTTGCTGCCAAACAAGGCGAGAGATTTTTGCTTTTATTTTTAATAGCACTCCACACCACATACGCCAACTGCCCTGCCGCACTGTTAACACCGGTTCCCGTCAGATCACCGAAGTTAAGCTCTTGGACGGCTGACCATCCGGTCTGCCGAGCACTGTTGGCAAGTGGGGTGCACTCAGCTCTTGTGAGGCAAACTGAGGAGCTACGTGATTGAGAAGAAACGGCTCCGGACTCGCAAACTGACGTATGGCCGGGAGAGCGGTGTGCTGATCACATGCCCCTCCATATCAGCATCCAGTGACTCCTGTGGCCTGAGGATGACACGGCGGCCGATCGGTACCGTTGGGCCTTCCAAGGCCTGTTCGGACGAAGTTATACACCACATACAGTGACAGGGTATCGGGGAAGACAGTCCAAGATTCCTCCTGAATTGTAGTTCTTGTTAGACAATAGACTAACCGGTAAGTAACGAAAATCTATTTATCCATCTATAAATTCTGTCGTAACATGAAGATCTCTAAAGCAAAGTGATTCAGAAGGTAATACGGAGTATATGATATGTGTCTGGATAATTATCTCCACTTCATCTCTCTCATTTGGACTGTATTTCAAAAATGGTTCCAATGGCTCTGAGCACTATGGGACTTAACATCTGAGGTCATCAGTCCCCTAGAACTTAGAACTACTTAAACCTAACTAACCTAAGGACATCACACACATCCATTCCCGAGGCAGGATTCGAACCTGCGACCGTAGCGGTCGCGCGGCTCCAGACTGTAGCGCCTACAACCGCTCGGCCACCCCGGCCGGCGGACTGTATTTCTTCGTAACTACAAATACAGCGAATATTATTTTCGACGATTTCAACCATATTTCCGATGACAATGAACAACTTAATCCATTTCGGTTCTTGAAACTAATTTCATTTCTCTTATGCTTTCTCCTAGGATTTGTGTTTGATAACTCATTCAAAGTGAATTGCCACATTTACTCAGTCAACATATGGCGAAAATAGTATTTACACCTGATTAACACTAATTTAACCACTGTCTAGACAGACAGGTTCATATCCAACAGGCTTCAACCAGAACCGAGAGATCTGAGGAATGTACCCAGATTGACAAATCAAAGTGCAAGGCTTCCTTTTAGTACTCTCATTTTATTTTGTCCAGGAGTACCTCACAGTACAACAGAGAATATCACTTTAACGTATTTTTTATTGTATATTCTACTTAATAACAGTTTTTATGAATGTTTATTTCATACTTTTCGTTTTTAGTTTTAATTTATGTTGTTTGCTGCTAATGATGTAATGATTCCGTGGCCAAGTAGCCTCGGCTTACATAGTCCCATGAAACCACATTAATTAAATTTACCTTGCGTTCCATTACGGAATATCATTTTCATAGATTAAAAGATATTCGATATTATATACCGCTGTTATTTATTTTTAACTTAGTTTGAATTTACTAGTTTTGTTGTAGCTAGTACAAAATGGGCATGTCATCTACAGTCTTGTTGTCCGCTGCAGTTCGTGTTTTAGTGACGTTAAGCGATGTAAATGTATGTCGCGGTTTGAAGTGACTGGCTGTACGGGTTGCTGAGAATAAATACAAGCTGTACAATATGCAGGTTGATTCCTGATGTTTGCTCGTTACGAAATTTCAGTGTTTATTTATCTGTTTTTATACTCCAGAGTGCACCAAGCGCTCTGTCTCGACTGGTCATTTTCTCTCAATTTTCGAAATGCGTCACCCTCTGTCACTAGCAACGAGAGTTCTTCCCCGTTATTTTTTTGGTTTTACAATCGTGTTTTTCTCATTAACCTGTTGTGCGCCGAAGTAAACTGAGGTTCAGAGCAGTAGCAAAGTGTATTTGCGACGCTATTTGTCTCGGCATGAGGAATGTCGGTGTTTTGAGTTATTTCTTTCGCTTCTCCCTCTCGGTTTATTGACGGCAACTTCTGTCAGTAGCTAACACACGTTTTTAGGCAATAAGTAAACGTAGCAAGCTGCGATCGACATTCTGTAATATGTGTATATTTCTATCCTGATACCTCGATTGGTTGTTCCTGTAGATACAGCAGAAAGACCAACACTAACATCAAAAGGCACTAACCATGTACTATTACATTTACACTTATCAATGCATTTACGGTCTTTTGTGTAATCAGCTCCAATATATTCGTACGGCTATATTTTCTGCCTTCCTCCAGTTCCTTAATATTACTGTCATAATTATATCTTCCGTTTCGTCCTGTTCCCTGATCCACTTGCAGTCCTTACCAGTAATATCCACCATGCAGTTTTACACGCTCGTTGAGCTACGATCAATCCCTGAAAGTTTTTGCATGTCTCATTGCCATAAATCAAAATTAGTAAGACATACTAATTTTAAATTTCCTCATATTTATGATTTTTAGGCTAGGAACGTCTGTATGTAAACGGATAAAGGCAAAATTTGTTTTTCCAGACGCGTTTCGTCTCAGTTTATAAAAGCATCATTAGCGGCCTGACATACATGTATACACATTTACATTTGTATGCATCAATTTCAACTTAATTATTTTGCAGTTTTACATGTAAGTTGCAAACATTTCTGACCTACGCACCTTTTACTCAATACACGAGTATGTCTTCTTATTTATTGTGTGCTGATATTGCTCTACATGTACTCCTGCGGTACTGCTGATGTGGTTGTAGTTCTGTCTGTAGCAATAAAACAATTTCCCCCACACAACACAAACTGCAAACACGCTCTTTCACCATATTATCTTGTTTAATGTGTTAGTAGTTTTATCAACTGCGGGATGTATTTCGTAACGTCTGTAGTGAAAGGTTATATTCGTGTTGCCCACTGATTAGCCAGATTCAGTAGTGGATTGTTGTTTATGTGTGTCTTTCCATTTATCATTTGGTTTCTCTGTGATACGTCTTTTTGAATGTGAATTTTTGCTTGTGTGGGGATGAAATATTTATTGCGATTACCTATTCTGATAATTTTCCATGACTTGCTCTATGTTTGGAGAAAGGGATCACGGTTATATTAATCCAAATGTTCTGCAAATGTGGAGTCATTGTTAGCATACTTCCAATATTGAATATGTTGTTTATGTTTTGTCCCATAATTTCTGCTTATCATTCCAGCACACATTTAATTGCAGCTTTGGCATTTTAATTTGTATATCGCTGAGGTTTGGAATTTCTTTCTCTTGGGGTTGAGGCGTTTAAATATGTTCCAGGAGTTGTTGTTGTTTTGTATGCAATATAGAGACCTTGCTTCTTTAGAATGTTTGCAACTTTGTATCTTAGTTTATGTGTGTACGCCATTGTGTAGCACATCATTATACAGGGTGATTCAAAAAGAATACCACAACTTTAAAAATGTGTATTTAATGAAAGAAACGTAATATAACCTTCTGTTATACATCATTACAAAGAGTATTTAAAAAGGTTTTTTTTTTCACTCAAAAACAAGTTCAGAGATGTTCAATATGCCCCCCTCCAGACACACGAGCAATATCAACCCGATTCTCCAACTCGTTCCACACTCTCTGTAGCATATCAGGCGTAACAGTTTGAATAGCTGCTGTTATTTCTCGTTTCAAATCATCAATGGTGGCTGGGAGAGGTGGCCGAAACACCATATCCTTAACATATCCCCATAAGAAAAAATCGCAGGGGGTAAGATCAGGGCTTCTTGGAGGCCAGTGATGAAGTGCTCTGTCACGGGCTGCCTGGCGGCCGATCCATCGCCTCGGGTAGTTGACGTTCAGGTTTCATAACTAACCTTTTTCGTAGGACTCTCCATACAGTTGATTGTGGAATTTGCAGCTCTCTGCTAGCTCTGTGAGTCGATTTTCCTGGGCTGCGAACAAATGCTTGCTGGATGCGTGCTACATTTTCATCACTCGTTCTCGGCCGTGCAGAACTTTTCCCTTTGCACAAACACCCATTCTCTGTAAACTGTTCATACCAACGTTTAATACACCACCTATCAGGAGGATTAACACCATACTTCGTTCGAAATGCACGCTGAACAACTGTCGTCGATTCACTTCTGCCGTACTCAATAACACAAAAAGCTTTCTGTTGAGCGGTCGCCATCTTAGCATCAACTGACGCTGACGCCTAGTCAACAGCGCCTCAAGCGAACAAATGTACAACTAAATGAAACTTTATAGCTCCCTTAATTCGCCGACAGATAGTGCTTAGCTCTGCCTTTTGTCGTTGCAGAGTTTTAAATTCCTAAAGTTGTGGTATTCTTTTTGAATCACCCTGTATATTACAGCACTGAGTGATCATCCTCAGTGCTGTAATATACGATTTCAATTGGTAGGCACTGGTGTCAACAATCGATTTTGCGGTTAATAAAACAAAGAAATACGACCAATGCTGTCTCTCCTTCCAAGTATATCCATTATCTGGTCGTGGTGCACAGGACGCTCCATGGAGTCGCTAATCAGTAACTAAAATGATTAGAATGTTAGTTCAACTACCCACGTAGGAAGAAGTAACGCCATTTAAATTGCATGTACAAGAAAACATTACACAGTGAATTTGAACGCTGTTTGTTTGTGAGAAGATCGCGCCATACACTGTGCCTCGTGTAAGGTGACACGTCCACCTAGATGCGTCGGAAATCGACAACGGCAGGATCGGAGCCTACCGAGACTGTGGTTTATCGTCTTGCGCTATTACTGTCACGTGAAAATAAAATCAGTGGGTTCATGGGGGGCATAGTCACTGTCATGCAGGTTCTCAATGGCCACGTGCGCATAGCGCCTCAGAAGATAGACATACAGATTGTTCAGCTGTCGGCCCTGCTGCTGTCTTGTTCGAAACAAGTCCATATAAATAAATAAATAAATGAATCAATGTGAACAGTGCGGAAGAGAGAGGCGCATCTACACTGCCTTGCCCTACGACACCACTTGACGTATGAGTTGCACCATGTCGTGTATCCACACGAGATCCGGTTCACATTAATAAGTGGTTCATAGCCAATTCACTGTCACTAAACTTTGAAAAGACCTACTATACGCATTTCAGAAGTTCCAAGAGATTTCCTTCTAGTGTGTGTATAAAATATCATTACATGGAAGTAGGAGAAACCGAGAGTGTAAAATTCTTGGGATTACAACTTGATAATAAATTCAGTTGGGAGCGACATACTACCGAACTGCTAAAGCGCCTAAACAAGTCTGTGTTTGCAATGCGAATGATGTCAGACATAAGAGATATAAATATAAAAAAGTGCATATTTTGCTTATTTTCACACCAGTATGTCTTATGGTATCATACACTCCTGGAAATTGAAATAAGAACACCGTGAATTCATTGTCCCAGGAAGGGGAAACTTTATTGACACATTCCTGGGGTCAGATACATCACATGATCACACTGACAGAACCACAGGCACATAGACACAGGCAACAGAGCATGCACTAGTACAGTGTATATCCACCTTTCGCAGCAATGCAGGCTGCTATTCTCCCATGGAGACGATCGTAGAGATGCTGGATGTAGTCCTGTGGAACGGCTTGCCATGCCATTTCCACCTGGCGCCTCAGTTGGACCAGCGTTCGTGCTGGACGTGCAGACCGCGTGAGACGACGCTTCATCCAGTCCGAAACATGCTCAATGGGGGACAGATCCGGAGATCTTTCTGACCAGGGTAGTTGACTTACACCTTCTAGAGCACGTTGGGTGGCACGGGATACATGCGGACGTGCATTGTCCTGTCGGAACAGCAAGTTCCCTTGCCGGTCTAGGAATGGTAGAACGATGGGTTCGATGACGGTTTGGATGTACCGTGCACTAATCAGTGTCCCCTCGACGATCACCAGTGGTGTACGGCCAGTGTAGGAGATCGCTCCCCACACCATGATGCCGGGTGTTGGCCCTGTGTGCCTCGGTCGTATGCAGTCCTGATTGTGGCGCTGACCTGCACGGCGCCAAACACGCATACGACCATCATTGGCACCAAGGCAGAAGCGACTCGCTGAAGACGACACGTCTCCATCCGTCCCTCCATTCACGCCTGTCGCGACACCACTGGAGGCGGGCTGCACGATGTTGGGGCGTGAGCGGAAGACGGCCTAACGGTGTGCGGGGCCGTAGCCCAGGTTCATGGAGACGGTTGCGAATGGTCCTCGCCGATACCCCAGGAGCAACAGTGTCCCTAATTTGGTGGGAAGTGGCGGTGCGGTCCCCTACGACACTGCGTAGGATCCTACGGTCTTGGCGTGCATCCGTGCGTCGCTGCGGTCCGGTCCCAGGTCGACGGGCACGTGCACATTCCGCCGACCACTGGCGACAACATCGATGTACTGTGGAGACCTGACGCCCCACGTGTTGAGCAATTCGGCGGTACGTCCACCCGGCCTCCCGCATGCCCACTATATGCCCTCGCTCAAAGTCCGTCAACTGCACATACGGTTCACGTCCACGCTGTCGCGGCATGCTACCAGTGTTAAAGACTGCGATGGAGCTCCGTATGCCAAGGCAAACTGGCTGACACTGACGGCGGCGGTGCACAAATGCTGCGCAGCTAGCGCCATTCGACGGCCAACACCGCAGTTCCTGGTGTGTCCGCTGTGCCATGCGTGTGATCATTGCTTGTACAGCCCTCTCGCAGTGTCCGGAGCAAGTATGGTGGGTCTGACACACCGGTGTCAATGTGTTCTTTTCTCCATTTCCAGGAGTGTAATTTGCTGTCAAAGGTACAGTTTGGTTTTAGAAATGGCTTAACAACTGAAAATGCTATAGTCTCTTTTCTCTGTGAGGTTTTGGACGGATTAAATAAAAGGTTGCGAACGTTAGGTGTTTTCTTTGATTTAGCGATGGCTTTTGACAGTGTTGACCACAAAATATTACTGCAGAAGTTGGAACATTATGGAGTAAGGGGAGTAGCTTACAATTGGTTCGCCTCCTACTTTAAGAACAGAAAGCAGAAGGTAATCCTCCGCAATATTGAGAGTGGTAATGATGTTCAGTCCCAATGGGGCACTGTTAAATGGGGCGTTCCCCAAGGGTCGGTGCTGGGGCCACTGCTGTTTCTTATTTATATAAATGATATGCCTTCTAGTTTTACAGGTGATTCAAAAATATTTCTGTTTGCTGATGACACCACCTTGGTAGTGAAGGATCTTGTGTGTAATATTGAAACATTATCAAATAATGTAGTTCATGATATAAGTTCGTGGCTTGTGGAAAATAATTTGATGCTAAATCTCAGTAAGACTCAGTTTTTACAGTTTCTAACTCACAATTCAACAAGAACTAACATTTTAGTCAGACAGAATGGGCATGTTATAAGCGAGACGGAACAGTTCAAGTTCCTAGGCGTACGGATAGATAATAAGCTGTTGTGGAAAGCCCATGTTCAGGATCTTGTTCAGAAACTAAATGCTGCTTTATTTACCATTAGAACAGTATCTGAAATAAGTGACATTTCAACACGAAAAGTAGTATACTTCGCATATTTTCATACGCTTATGTCATATGGTATTATTTTTTGGGGTAATTCTTCTGATTCAAAAAGGGTATTTTTGGCTCAAAAACGGGCTGTTCGAGCTATGTATGGTGTAAGTTCGAAAACCTCTTGTCGACCCCTATTCAATAGTCTGGGAATTTTGACACTGCCCTCTCAGTATGTATTTTCTTTAATGTCGTTTGTTGTTAGCAATATTAGCTTATTCCCAAGAGTTAGCAGCTTTCACTCAGTTAATACTAGGCAGAAATCAAATCTGCATGTGGAATGCACTTCCTTGACTCTTGTGCAGAAAGGAGTGCAGTATTCTGCTGCATCCATTTTCAGTAAGCTACCACAAGAACTCAAAAATCTTAGCAGAAGCCCAAACGCTTTTAAGTCTAAACTGAAAAGTTTCCTCATGGCTCACTCCTTCTCTTCTGTCGAGGAGCTCCTGGAAGGGCTAAAAAATTAAGCAAATTCCAGTGTTACATTCTTGATTTTCTTTATTTAAACTAACGACTTGTCGCCTGAATATGTTTCTTATATTTAATTTTATCTGTTTCTACAATCGTGTTATAATTTCATGTATTGACTCGTTCCATGACCATGGAGACTTCTCCTAAATGTGGTCCCACGGAACAATAAATAAATAAATAAAAAAATCACTGATGTGTGGATCCGATTTCTTCCAGCTAGTCCAGGAATACCCTACTTATGGAGCTCTCTTCGTGTTGTTTTGGTGCTGAGAATGTTGGCGAGTGGACATTCGGTCGCGCAGTTAATTTTGCAGCTGATGTCCTCTTATTTTTCGTCCAAGTCCTCTTTAATTATGTTCTACAGGCGATTACATCCATGTTGTGATATCTTCCAGTTTTCCCTGTATCGTGTATAAATATTCAATATGATGCTTCCTGAGTGTGAAGTACACCGGCTACTTTGGTTACAGTGAAAACCACCATACGAGCACCAACAACTTGTCCACGTTGTAACTCAGTTTGCTACGTCATAACGCACTCACAACTACATAGAACGCAGTTGTGATGACGACTGCCCGTTGCAAAGTATTGAGGATACTGCGCAGGTGCCGTTCGTGCTCAAATACAACAGAGCAATCTGCAGGCATGGCTAACATCTGCATTAATGTTCCAGCATATATCTCTCGCGACGTTTCTATATTTTCATCCACTCCATGCACTTTACTCCATGTTTTGTCGTAGACATTACAGGACGCTCTAAAATGAAAATACACCACTGACCATTAAAACTGATACACCAAGAAGAAATGCAGATGATAAACGGGTATTCGTTGGACAAATATATTATACTAGAACTGACATGTGATTACATTTTCATGCAATTTGGGTGCATAGATCCTCAGAAATCAGTACACAGAACAACCACCTCTGGCCGTAATAACGACCTTGGTACGCCTGGGCATTGAGTCAAACAGAATGTGATGGCCAGGGCAGCAGTCGAACATTTCCTGTATCCAGAAAGGCCAGTAGAGGTCCTGCAACATGAGGTCGTGCATTATCCTGCTGAAATGTAGGGTTTCGCAGGGATCGAATGAAGGGTAGAGCGACGGGTCGTAACACATCTGAAATGTAACGTCCACTGTTCAAAGTGCCGTCAATGCGAACAAGAGGTTTCAGAGACGTGTAACCAATGCCATCCCATACCATCACGCCGGGTGATACGCCAGCATGGCGATGACGAATACACGCTTCTGATGTGCGTTCACCGTGATGTCGTCAAACACGGATGCGACCATTATGATGCTGTAAACAGAACGTGGATTCATCCGAGAAAATGACGTTTAGCCATTCGTGCACCCAGGTTCGTCGTTGAGTATACCATCGCAGGCGCTCCTGTCTGTGATGCAGCGTCAAGGGTAACCGCAGCCATGGTCTCCGAGCTGATAGTCCATGCTGTCGCAGACGTCGTCGAACTGTTCGTGCAGATGGTTGTTGTCTTGCAAAAGTCCCCACCTGTTGACTCAGGGATCGAGACGTGGCTGCACGATCCGTTACAGCCATGCGGATAAGATGCCTGTCATCTCGACTGCTAGTGATACGAAGCCGTTGGGATCCAGCACGGCGTTCCGTATTACACTCCTGAACCCACCGATTCCATATTCTGCTAACAATCATTGGATTTCGACCAACGCGAGCAGCAAAGTCGCGATACGATAAACCTCAATCGCGATAGGCTATAATCCGACCCTTATCAAAGTCGGAAACGTGATGGTACGCATTTCTCCTCCTTACATGAGGCGTCACAACAACGTTTCACCAGGCAACGCCGGTCAACTGCTGTTTGTGTATGAGAAATCGGTTGGAAACTTTCCTCATGTCAGCACGCTGTAGGTGTCGCCACCGGTGGCAACCTTGAGTGAATGTTCTGAAAAGCTAATCATTTTACATATCACCGCATCTTCTTCCCGTCCGTTAAATTTCGCGTCTGTAGCACGTCATCTCGTGGTGCAGCAATTTTAATGGCCACTAGTGTACAACAGGGCAACCTGCAGGCATGGCTAACATCAGCATTAATGTTCGAGCATATATTTCTCGTGGCGTTTCCATATTTTTGTCCACACCCTATACTTTACTCAATGTTTCGTCGTAGACAGTACAGGACGCTCTAAATGGTTCTTCGCGCTATGGGACTTAATATCTGAGGTCATCAGTCCCCTTGAACTTAGAACTAATTAAACCTAACCTAAGGACATCACACACATCCATGCCCGAGGCGGGATTCGAATCTGGGACCGTAGCGGTCGCTTGGTTCCAGAATTTAGCGCCTAGAACCGCTCGGCCAAAGCGGCCGGCCATGGCGTTCTAAGATGAAAATACGTTTATATTGATATTTAAATCAGAGCGTTCCGTTTGTTCGTGCTGGTTCACGCCTATAACTGATGTCGCGTAGAAGAGAAATGAAGGCGTTTCTGAGTGCAGCGAATAGCAGGAGAGCTCGACGGACGGCGAGTTTGCCGCTAGCCGGCCTGGAAACGGCGAGCGCCCTCGTGTGTGCCCACTGCTCGCTGGAGCGCCGCCGCCGCCGCCGCCGCGCCCTAGGCGAGTGTTTACACGGCCAACGGCGCCTCTGCCGCAGACGTCCCGCGCAAACTCCGTTATCCGCGCAACTTTGACGTCGCGTTAATTGTCTCACGTTTCCTCTGACGCACGCTGCTGGAGAAAACACAGCACGAAAGCGCTGGTGCCCTTCGGCGGGATGCCCAGCAGGTCCCAGAGGCTGTGGAAGACTCAGGCCTTCTGCACTCCCCGAATTGATGCGTCGACGATTGCTTCTCATTACATGGGGATTAAGCGCACATGACAAACAAGGAGAGGCTTACTCAACAGATCAAACGCAACTGAAATGCTAGCAGCTCCTCCTCTGCCCTGCGGGCCTTCTGAACAAGCGTACGTTTTTGGCTGGTTTGACTTAAATGATCTTACAGTGATAAAAAATATTCGTAAGAAACGGCTTGACTCCCTGCAGTCAACCAGAATGATTCGTCTGGGCAAGGCTCAAATCTAGATGATATAATATGGGCTTCTGTGCGCACGCATTAGGCGTGTCACTGTAATGAGGCGTTTTGTACGAAATGTAGTAAGATGTAGTTATAAATTCAATACTTCTGTTATGCATACGCATCTTAAATACAAAGCCAGTCATTGCTAAGCAATGAAGAGAAAGCTCGCAGCTGTGAGGTACAGCTTGTAACATGTGTAAATCCAGACATTTTTACATGTAAATAATAGATTTCAGCTATCAGTCGTCCTTTTTAAATTTTATTGGCAGATCTAAATTTCAGCTAGAAACTAGCCATTCTCAATGGACTATCATTTTTGATCAATGCATGTAATGCTTGTTGATCGGGCTTCATCCACAGTTAATTGAAGAGTAGCATTCAATCTAGATCTGCCAATAAAATTTAAAAAGGACGACTGATAGCTGAAATCTATTATTTACAAGTCAATAACAGTCGCTGAGTGCAACAGCCTTCCGAATGGAAGGTAACCTGATGAGGATTTTTACATGTGGAATCTTAATATGTTGACTTATCACTGTGTTGATTGTTTTCTCTCTGAATCTAAAAGACTGCTTTTTTATTGGTCGAGTAGTGTTCCCACAAACACGTCACAAACTTCACTACCTTATCTTCTCTGTACTGTCGCACTGCACCATAAAGTAGCCTACACCTGTCACTATAGACTGACCGTTTTGCGCCCATGCATCCACACTTCAACACCTGGCCTGCTGCCCAGGGAAAAATAAATATTAATGACTTGCTCTTGCCACATGGTACTAATGAACCTAATTACAAAGAACTCGTACTGGCTATTACTATTAGTCCGCAAATGACGTAAATACTGATGTAATATTGTTCAGCATATTGTCCTCAGTTACCAGTAGAAATAATGTGCACGTATACCCATTACACCCTGCATAAGGAGAAGAGATACATAGAAAATATTACAGAAAGGGAAGTAAGATTAAAATTATACGTTAGACACAACATTGTGGCCGGCCGTGGTCGCTAAGTCTGGAACCGCGTGAGCGCTACGGTCGCAGGTTCGAATCCTGCCTCGGGCATGGATGTGTGTGATGTCCTTAGGTTAGTTAGGTTTAAGTAGTTCTAAGTTCTAGGAGACTGATGACCTCAGATGCTAAGTTCCATAGTGCTCAGAGCCATTTGAACTATTTTTACAATATTGTGAAAAGAATTTGACAGAACACTGAAAGATCTAAGTCGAAACATGTCACGTCGAGGCTACAATAACGACTGCTTGTCTGATGCTGTCCCTTGCAAGGTGTACGTACGAAAGGCTGAAACGTTTTTAATTTTTGACTTGGGCGTATCTGCTTTAAACTTCTACTGTTGTCTTCTCACATTGTAACTTTAGGGCTTTTAAATTTTCATTTTGATGAAGACATACTTCGAGGTGTCGAAACCTAGGAAAATACATTAAACAATAATTTGCAGCTGTTTGGTTGTGTTATTTCTCCACTGAAATTCATATACGGTTGCTAAAAGACAGCAATGTTCAAAACTTCCAACGGATTTCTATGTATGTGCTTACATTGAAGACAGAGTGTTTGTTCCCCTACTTCCGAGAAACGTCGACGAGTTGTGACAACTTATAAAAAAAGCGGTTGCCTCCATACATGAAGACTTTCTTCATAGGGTTTGGCAGGAAACTGATTAAGATGGGGCATTTATCGTATTACAAAAGGTAGCCACTTTGAAGATTTGAAAATAAAACTTGAAGATATACTGCATTCAGCGCTGTATCAAACATTTCTGTAAGTTATTTACTTTTTACACAATTAAGGTTATTTTTGTATAACTATTTTATAAACACATTGTAAGCAAGATACGAGGGTTCACTGAAAAGTAATGCCTCCACCTTCGTAACTCTTCAACAATTGGCAGCATCGGTATGCGGCAGGTACTGGCTTGTTCCGTAGCCTCTTCTCTACAGGTCCAGTTGGCGGATAGCCTTGGCACTGCACTGTTGTGTTGTTACAGTGTAAAGTATGTAACCCTGCGCAGACGGTCGGTAATTGCGATTTAAGCAACGCGCAGTCAGTGAATTCTTGACAGCAGAAGGTGTCACCACAAAGGAGATTCTTCAGAGAATGAAAGCAGTTTATGGTGATTGTGTTGATATGAGTAGTGTGCGTCGTTGGGCGAGTAAGTTTAAAGATGTTGAGGCGGGAACATCTGAGCTGCGTGGCAAACGAAGAGTTGGACGTCCTGCGACAGCAACCACCGAGTTCCACAAGCGAAATGTTGACAGATTGATTTAGGACGATCGTCGTATCACTCAGAGCGAAACTGCAAGCACAATCGGCATTTCACAAGAACGTGTGGGTCACATTAATGCTTTGGATGGCTATCGGACTGTGCACGATGGGTCAGACGTTCCCGCCTCAACATCTTTAAACTTACTCGCCCAACGACGCACCGTATTCACATCAACACAATCACCATAAACTGCTTTCATTCTCTGATGAATCTCCTTTGGGGTAACACCTTCTGCTGTCAAGAATTCAATGACTGCATGCTACTTAAATCTCATTGACCGACTGTTTGCCCAGGGTTCCATACTTTACACTGTAACAACACAACCGTTCGATGCTAAGGCTTCCCGCCAACTGGAGCTGTAGAGAAGAGGTTACGGAACCAGCCAGTACCTGCAGCACACTAATGCTGCCAACTGTTGAAGAGTTACGAAGGTGGAGGCATTACTTCTCAGTCAACCCTCGTATAAGAGACAGGAGACTTAACCTCAAACTCGAAGAAGATTGAAATAATTCTTGTTACAAAGAAGCCAGCCGTTGACAGTTTAATAAGTCGCGGTGTGCCAAAATAGTGACACGAAATATCTATGGAAGAATAGGAAGCCTGTTACAAGGCGATCTCGGGTAAGATCCGGTTGGGTTACAGAGAAATGTAGGAACACGTGAGGCAACATTGACTACAAATTTTATATTTGATGATAGGTTGAAGAAAGGAGAACTTATGTTTATAGTATATGTAGATTTAGGGTAAACTTTTCGCCATTGTGACTGGAGTAACTCTTTATAGGTTTGAAGGTAGCGGGGACAAAATACAGCGAGCGAAACCTGTCTAAAGATTGTACGGAAACCGGACTGCAGCTCCGAGAGTCATAAGACATGAAAGAGAAGAAGACAGAAAAGAAATGAATTACAGGTACAAAAAACGAAATGTTAACACCTATCATAATTCTGAGACATAGTATTTTCACGCGCTGACAATGAAGAATGATAACCTGTGCACAGGATACCACATCATCATTCACGTACTAACAACTCTGAGACCATTCACCAAGGGCCAATTTCTATATTGTTACAGAGAAATGAATTTCCGAAATGGCGACTTCCTGTTTCGTAGCTCCAGCAGGACGCTTTGACAATATTGACTGTATAAGGTGTATTGCTCTATGTTCCACAGTTAGTGAGTGATTAAGCTCTTGCCAGTGAAATGACGCTATACAGTTCGTTTGATAGTAACCTGAAACTAATAACAACGAGGAATGTGAGAAAATCCAGAGTAACAAACAGCAGCAATATTGCTCTCAACTTTTCGTTAAAAAATATTTTACACGTCGTTCTCTACACGTGGAGTATATTGTTTTTATTCTCAGTCAATAACTATCAGAAATACCTAACACTGATCCGCATATTCATTCATTCTATCTATATAGAGTTTGTACAACACCTTTTAACCTGCATCAGAGGTGCTTCTTTCACATTTTCATATTGCGTGCTACCACCAGACACGGGAAGACCTTCATCAACGCTTTTTTTTGCATATGGACTGTATGACAGAGAAGCGGTACATGACGTACGGTAATATTCACCTTTTACGTTGCTGCTTCAAGGACTCTGTTCGGTACTCAGTGCGTAAGAGATTTAACAGCTGCTGGTTGCCATTGTACCTTGAGCTCCCTTTCTCTCACGCCAGCAAATTTCTTAATTCATGAGCATTAAGTACCTCAGACGCACTGCTCTTTCATCTAGCAACGTATGTACGAAAAGTACTGGTTTTGATAAATTGCCAATGTTTCGTTAAATCTGTCACACTTCTCAGAATGGTTTTGTAACGACGGAAGATTACGGGCCTAGGAGAGTAATTGCATGAATGAACTCTGGAAATTACGATTAGAGACATGAAAAAAACATGACGTATTCGAGCTACGTCAATGGTCATACGGTTCACCCTTTAAGTAGATACGGCTGTAAGTTCACCGTCAAATGATGCATCAATGTTGTGTTCGTGTAAGTTACTAATGGGAGCTACGCTCAGAAAAGTTTGTCTAAGATGTTACGAAGCGTAAAAAATTAAGATTGATCATTCGTGACAAGCAGTACGTTGGCGTAAGGCATTTCCACACCTCGGTTTGCTAAGCACGTCATTGTGCTGCCACCCGGCCCGGAAATAGATGCTTCCATAGCAAATGGCGGAAAACAACTTGGTCATCAAGTGGAGGGAAGAAAGTGAAATAGAATTATCGATCGTAAGTTGTTGTACCAACGTCCTAGTTCAAATGAAAAATCCTTGCAGTGTGGTGCAGGTCATTAATTGCCTATCTGTTAACTTCACACCATTAGAGAGGAGAAAACCGTAGCAACCGCCCTTTGGTTATCATCGTCATCGACGACATGGCACGGCAGTAACCTAGATTTAATAATTTCGCTGATGCCTACCCCAGGTATCACAGCGATTAAGAGCAGTAAGGTTCAAAACCAGTCTGGAATCCCTTTTCCTCACGATTTTCACTTCCAACAAATAGCACAACGTGATCTAACCATATACAAAGACTATGCAAAAGCCTCCAAGTTAGGGTGATGGACCTTGGCGTCGGAATCCTCTACCTAAAGATGCTGTACGAATAAATTTTCTCAAATGCTATTAGAGTGCAAACGCCGCTATAAACAAACGATGATCTCTAGTATTGTTATAGGCGACTAGATTTTTCTCGTTTCTGGAAATTAACTTCCTGCTCTAATTATCACATTCAAATTTTAATATCTGTTACTGATGAGGATACAACCGAAACCTAACTCATAATCTTGAAATATATTTTCAGACTGAGTCGACCATTTATCCAAGTGTCAAGGTTTGTAGCAAATTAATCTAAGTCACTAACAAGTCTGTGACTAACGCGAAATCGGATTAGCGCTCTGATTGTATGAGAACTTCTTAGCTAGTAAAACTCAGCAAGTCAATCTTACAAGAAGAACTCACGAATTCATCAGATGTGGAAGCAACTTAGTGTACGCAAAGAGCGTACTACAGGGCAGTCAGTGTTCACTATAAATATGAGTGGCCAGGTGGGCGATATTGGAAACTTAATGGGTTTCTACTGTCGTAGGGAAGCCACAACACCAGAAAATGATAGCAGGAACATATTTGAACCTCAAAATAATGATATTGTGAAAAACCCTTAAGTCTCATTAAATGATTCGTAATCTATCAGACGAAAGGACCAAAGCACTCAAATGTACAGAGTTACGCGTCTACAGTACTTTAAAGTGGAATGATAACGTAAAACTAGCTGCAGGAAAACGTGCGGTAAGATTCAATGGATTTTTTCTGCAAATGAAAGATGTAACACACTAAATCCGCATTCAATCAGTTTTTTGTATACTGCTATTCAGTCTCGAAATCGTACGAAGTACGACTGGTAAAGTAAGTAGACGAGATTCAAAGAATACAGCTCGTTTTGTCACGGTTTCGTTTAGTAATCGCGACATTGTCAAGGAGATGCTCATCTGTCTCTAGCGAAAGACGCTACTTCTGAAGTTAAGCGATATCGTAACAATTATCAGAGCAGCCCACTGAAGATCGTTCCAATGCAGCCGACAGCGCGAGTTTTGCCCGGAAGAAAAGTTCTTAGGATGTCGATATCACTGTTGAGAGATAAAATGATAAATGGGTATTTAGCTAAAATCGATCATCTTTCAATGTGATCGAATTTTTAAGCATCTGTTAGCCAGTGTACTGATGAACAGTTAGGAAACAGGAAAGCGCAATTGTGCTGTAGACTGATAACATTATGCAGACGGGAAAAAACGTTCCATACGTCGCTTTCGTATCATGTGAAATCATCACCTGTAATACCTTTAAAAGCCTTAAGTATAGTCACTGTCATGAAATGTTATGGAAAAACATAGGGTTGCAATGAAAGAGAGAGGGAGACAGAGAGACGAAAAAAAGTAATTTTTCATATCAGTGGCATAATTTTTTTTTTCTTGAAGCTGGATGAAATGTCATCTGCGAGTGGCCACCATGTGTGAGAGATTTGCCTAACAGAAAGTACAATCTCCAGTCACTTGCCACTGCATTTACTATTTATCTTAAGTTGCCTCTTAACCCGTTTCCGCGCCTTGTGACCTTCACACTGCTTTTTGCGTCTCGCACTGATCTCCCTCTTGTTTATGTCTACTGGCGCCTACACTCTCCAGACTAAAGCATCAATTATTTCCACTGTCTGGTGGAAGTTTTCCAGCAATTTCTTTTTTGCCATCTCTCCGTGAACGCCGACAGCTTAGTAAAAACTATACTCTCAACTTCTAATGTCGTTTTTGAACAGACAGTTTGCAGTCAGCGGACAGACTCAATAACTGTTCTTCTTGAAACTACTTCAGACCCTATTTGTATGTTAGTTCGATTGGTTAGACAACAGAAGTTTCAGTTTTTATAGGACAGCTGATTTTGTCTTGCCAGTCGCAACGCACTAAAACTGAAACAAACTGAATTTTCATTCCCAATATATCTAATGTCAGTCGTAAATACAAACTCCTAGACACGAACTTTGCCTCATTCTGCGTTTACGGAGTACTGGTAAAGTTGGTACTGTAACAAATTTAGTTCAAGTAATATAAACAAATAATGAAATTATTGTAGTTTTCTTGATCAATGAAGTAACGGAATAACGTAGCTATAGGGAAGCTTGATTTTAAACTCTGACCTTATATATGTTGAAAGGGGAAATCAGTGGCTCAAAATTACGTCATTGCAGGGTTGTGGGGCGAGACGTGGTAAGGAAGGTATGCAAACGAAACAGATACGAATGAGAAATAACTGTAGCGACGATTCTTGCCGCGAACGGGGAATCCACTGACATGAGGGACTTCGCCAAATTGTTATGGCACTGAGCCAGGGAACGAAGGTATCGGCAGAGTTTATCGCTATTCCCGTGCCCCTGTCGTGACTGTCCAACCCACTCATACAGGTAGCAGCAATACTTAATGTAATCCCATTGCAAACCCAATAGCATTACAATGACTTTCAAATATCCACATCCCAGCCGTTCATGCTTATTGTAATTAAATAGTTTACAATAAGTTTCTTTAGCTAAGGCAGCATGTGCGACAGGGATGAAAGGGCTTTTATTACTACTGACTAAGAATAGTGCCATCAGACTTATTTTTGAGCCAGATATAAAGATCCCACTTGTCTGGTTTGTATATAATGTCAAGATCTTTCAACAAAGCTTCAGTGTCACTGCAGAACGTAATGATGTCTTCAGTACTGAAATGACACCCGGAAACAAGGGCGCGTGTACTGTGTCACCGAGGAGATTCCACTGCTGCGGTCGTGGCCCAAGAGTTCGGCTTTATGCTTTGGAAGATCTAAATCGTTAATCAGATCACTGAGTTCACACTATGTGATTTGGCGTGGTTCTCCAGATGACGATGTTGGCCTGAATGTAGGGTCAGTGTCACTGGCGGACGATTGCACTTTTTACAGTTTTATGTGTCGGTTCAATATGTTTGCTATCACTGCTTCATAGTGGTCAATGGAGGGAAACGGACTGGTAATCTACAGGGAGAATGGCAGACGGGATGTCATGGTAAGGAATATTCCTCTTCCTCCTGGTATTAAATCCTTTCCTGGAGGGAGGTGCCACATGAAAACAACAATCCGATGCATAATTTGTGGGTTTACGCCAAATACCAGGCTCAGCAAACATCATGGAGATGTTTTTACCATACATCCAAGCACTGAGTGTAAGTAGGTGAACACGAGGCGCAATAAACAAGTAGAGCCCACGATTTATCTTGGTCTTCATCTCGACACCGAATTACGAGGCGTATGCTCGTTTTACTGGTTCAGTCATTGGTCCCCTTCGTAAACCGCTCGAACGTAACAAAAACGTTATTAGGTTTGCTATTGCAGGTGAACAGAATTTTGAGAAAGCGTGCACGTGCACGTTAGCACAGTTCTCCAATTTCAACACACCTCAAATGCATTCACTGCCAACCGCCACGACAGTTCTCCCAGTAACATCATAAGAGGACGGAGCTGTAACAGACGATTGTTAAAATCACGTCTGGTTTCTACATTCGACAATGGTCACATGACTTGATGGTGCGCACATGAGTCTTGATGTAAGGCAGTGTTACCATATGGCACCTTATGGCAGAGAAACCCTTGTCACAATGCCTTTGCATGCAGCTCTGTGAAACACATTATTTACGTGTAACCCTGAGCTAGGAGACAATTTTAACCTTGATATTCGCGCACAGGGCATCTAAATTTATAAAGCACGACTACTTTCATTTCTGTAAAAAAAGTAAAAAGTGAAGATTTGTGGATCGGTGTTATTTCAGTAGATTAGTCAGGTGTTTTCATTTCATGAAAAATATTTAAAATTCGGTATTGCGATGGTTTTTAGCAGGGTCGGAACTGGAAATTTGGAACTTTTTTATGGGTACTTAGACGCCTGCCCCCTCCCCCTTAACCTCCCAACAAACTATTGTGTGGATGCCTTTGGTGGCAAATCTGCTACAGAGCACAACACTGTTGCCCTCACGAGTGTTTCCGAACACATAGTCCAGTGCAAATTGTTGAACATCACGCATCAGATGCAACCTACGTGTTCCTGTTCTCAAGTTGACACAACGACGTTGACGAATGCAATTGCAATGACCACGGGGTCATACAGACGGTCCGCAGCTCGTGGTCGTGCGGTAGTGTTCTCGCTTCCCGCGCCCGGCTTCCCGGGTTCGATTCCCGGCGGGGTCAGGAATTTTCTCTGCCTCGTGATGTCTGGGCGTTGTGTACTGTCCTTAGGTTAGTTAGGTTTAAGTAGTTCTAAGTTCTACGGGACTGATGACCATAGTCCCATAGTGCTCAGAGCCAATCATACAGACGGGACAGTGGGTCCATGGAAATATGTCGTCTGGTTGGATAACCCACGTTTCTTGTTACATCAGGTCGCTGGTCGTATTCGGAAGCTCCGTTATGCAATGGCGAATAGCTTCTCGAAATGTGGATCTTAATGCGGACGGCGGCTGGGTCGGGCCCGTAACAGCCTATAAGAAGAACATTCACCTGGACTTCCATGGGACCTGTGGTAATAACCGAAGGCACATGACAGCTGTAGATTACATGCGCATTATTGCGGGTGACCTGCACCCCCTCACGCTTAGTGTCTTCCGTGACGGCTTTGGGATCTTGCGGCAGGAAAACTGTCGGAGTGTTACAAGGATAGAATTTTACTGCAGTGGTCTGAGGAGCCTGATAGTGAACTCAGATTGATGTCTTGGTCACCAAATTCACTTGACCTGATCTCGATTAAACTCATCTCGGACGCTATCGGGCACTAGCCGAGTGGAGGGTCTGAATCAGAGGCTCAGACGGTTATGCGACCGTGTAGGCTGCAGATTCCTCGACTTGCGCCAAAGGGTGGTTGGGTTTCGGGTTCTGCTGAATAGGTCGGGTATCGACTATACGCAGGACGCGGCTACACGGGTAACACGGGCTGTGTAGGGCTTCAGTCACAAAGGGTACAGGCTGAACACAGGAAGAACGTAGATACAGGAACCATTGGTATAACAGTTGTAAACTGTCCATTATAATTATCCGGGCTGTTATGCCGTGGTCGGTTGATGAATTCTGAGGTGATTCCCAACGTTTCGTCTCCGACTGCGGGAGACATCTTCAAGGGGGTCCGTAGCTTGATGGAAGGTCCAACACACACACTGGCTCGCTACTGACTGCCGTTAAATTCCGTATCCGCGTGCCCACGCGCCGCGGCGTGACGTCACGTGTTTTGAAAACGTCAGAATTCATCAACCGACCACGGCATAACAGCCCGGATAATTATAATGGACATGATATTTCCGGCCGTGAAAGTCTACATTTTAGTATCAGACGCCTCTACGGGGAGGAGATGTCAAGAGAAGTGCGGCGCCTGGAAGGACTCCAGAAGAAGAGAGTGCAGCTTTTGTGTTCCCTCACATTCCCGTCTCGTTGCAGAGCCGTCGGCGTTATACCGAAGTTTCTGAAGATAAAGCGACTGTTCTATTCGGGAAAGGCACAACGCATTTTCAAACGGACTGAGGAGGCCTTACTACGAGAGCGCATTCAGCAGACCCGACGGGACTTGGCAAGCACAAACTGTTAGTTAATGTCTCTCCATATTACGATCAGTAATAAACTGTGCGGCGGTGACTGGGATAAAATTGATAGACTACTGCAAGATACCATGGGGAAGCGTATGTTGACGACGTCTAGTAGACAGAAGAAGAAGTTTGATAATTTGCTACCTAATCAGACTGTTCGGCATTTAGACGTTTCCCGGACCGTTATCAATTTGTCCAAACGTTCGTTATCTGACGATGAGACATCTGTGCTTGCCAAGGGAGGAAATTTTGCTGTTAGTCCGCGTTTTGTGCCCACGGAAGAAATTATAGCCAATGTAGAAGCAGGAATTCGCAGTGTAGATTCTATAACAGCTGAAGAAATCCGTATAGAAACGGTGAGAATATTAGCCAATGCAAAACCGCCGAAAAGTAATATAACTGTGGGTGAGAGAAGAGCTTTAAAACTCCTGAATGACGACGATAGTATTTTGGTTCTCCCAGCTGACAAAGGAAGCGCAACGGTGGTTATGGATGTGGCCGACTATCAGAGAAAAATTACGGATCTACTGGATCCGCAAGCATATAGGAAGCTGAATAAGGACCCCACTAACAACGTTCTCAGAACTGTGTCGCGGTTAATAAAAAAGTCCTCCATTGAAGAGAGTGTACAGAAAGGTCTCTGCAGTTCGGTTGCGCTACCACCGAGGCTTTATGGATTGCCCAAAATTCATAAAGAAAATGTTCCGTTAAGACCGATACTAAGTGCCATTGGTTCGCCCACCTACTCGATAGCCAAGTTTTTGACTACGCTGTTAAAACCACATATGGGCCGTTCGGACTCGTATATAAAGAATTCGACACATTTCATCAGCAGATTGAATGGCATAGTGGTCCAGCCGGAGGACATATTGGTCAGCTTCGATGTGGTATCGCTGTTTACCATGGTTCCACTTAATGATGTATTGGAACAGCTGGATCGAATTTTTCCTGCCGATATTTTAGAGCTGTTTAAGTGTTGTTTGACGACCACATACTTCAAGTGGAATGAACAGTTTTATAAGCAAACGGATGGCGTGGCTATGGGAAGCCCCCTAAGTCCCGCAATTGCAAACTTCTTTATGGAGAAATTCGAAGAACAGGCCTTAGGTACTGCCAGCAAGAAACCAAATGTATGGTTCCGATACGTGGATGACACGTTTGTGTTGTGGAGACGTGGTAGGGAGGAACTAAGCCGGTTCCACGAACATCTGAACAGTATAAACTCAAGAATTCAGTTTACTATGGAGGAGGAGGTAGACGGCAAACTACATTTCCTCGATGTGCTTGTGTTTAGAAACGAAAATGGTAGTTTGGGCCACTCAGTGTACCTCAAACCCACGCACACGGACCGTTATTTGCACCGGGATTCCAACCACCACCCACAACAGAAGCGGGGTGTTATCAAGACGTTAGCGGACAGAGTTAGAAATATTTGTGAACCTGAGTTGCTCGACGCTAAGATGGAACATCTCCACAATGCACTAATGAAGAACGGATATTCGTCCGCCGAAATAAAACGTGCGTTGAGGCAGCCACGCAGAAATCATACTGACGTACAGGCTACTGCAAAATCTAAGGTTTTCCTGCCGTTTGTTAAAAATGTAACGGAAAGAATAGGGAGGATCTTGACGAAGCGGAATATTACCGTAATTTAAAAGCCCACCAGGAAGATACAGGAATACCTTAGGCCTGCCAAGGACGCTCGCAAACCATTGGAAAAATCTGGAGTGTATAGGATCCCATGCAGCTGTGGTGATGTTTATGTGGGTACCACCAAAAGAACTGTTTCTAAACGTTTGGGAGAGCACAAGGGAAATTGTAGAAGAGGAGAAACGGAACGATCAGCTGTTGCGGAGCATGCTTTCCAGCCAGGGAACCACAATATTCGTTTCGAGGAGACGCAAGTGCTAGCGGCCACGAGCGGATACTACGAAAGGCTCTACAGGGAGGCAATCGAAATCGCTAAACACCCAAATAATTTCAACAGAAAGGAGGAGGGCGTCAAATTAAACGGTATGTGGGCGCCGGTGTTAAAGAAGATGTGTACCACTCGTCCACTATTGGGTGATGGCAACGGCGATCGACGGCGACGGACAGCGGCCAATTGCACTGACGTTTTCAAAACACGTGACGTCACGCCGCGGCGCGGGGGCGCGCGGACACGAAATTTAGCGCCAGTCAGTAGCGAGCCAGTGTGTGTGATGGACCTTCCATCAAGCTACGGACCCCCTTGAAGATGTCTCCCGCAGTCGGAGACGAAACGTTGGGAATCACCTCAGAATTCATCAACCGACCACGGCATAACAGCCCGGATAATTATAATGGACACGATGTTTCCGGCCGTGAAAGTTTACATTTTAGTATCAGTTGTAAACTGTCGTAGCTGTGTTGGGAAAGTACCAGAGCTCCAAGCGCTAATAGAAGGCACTGATGCTCAAATCGTTATAGGCACTGAAAGCTGGCTAAAGCCGGATATAAGCACAGCCGAAGTTTTTGCGAAGAACGTAACGGTGTTCCGAAAGGATAGGTTAAACACGGTTGGCGGTGTAGAGTTTGTTGCTATTAAAAGTACTTTAACTTGTCGCGAAATTGAAGTAGATACTTCCTGTGAGTATACTGTAGGCAACCGGAATAAAATTAGTCCCGACGTAGGTTCGAGTCCTCCCTCGGGCATGGGTGTTTGTGTTTGTCCTTAGGATAATTTAGGTTAAGTAGTGTGTAAGCTTCGGGACTGATGACCTTAGCAGTTAAGTCCCATAAGATTTCACACACATTTGAATTTTGAATAAAATTATAGTAGGATCCTTTTACCGACCTCCCTATTCAGATGATGCAATTGCTGAAAGGTTCAAAGAAAACTTGAGTTTGACTTCAAACACATACCCGATTATAGTTGCTGGTGACATTAATTTACCCTCGATATGTTGGCGAAAATATATGTTTAATTCCAAAGGTACGCATAAAATATCATCCGAAATTGTGCTAAAAGCATTCTCTGAAAATTATTTCTAGCAGTTAGTTCATGAGCTCACGCGAATAGTAAATGATTGTGAAAACACACTTTACCTATTAGCAATAAATAATCCTCAGTTAACAAAGAGCATCAAAACCGATTCAGGGGTTAGTGAACACAGGGTTGTCGTACCGAGAGTGAATATTGTAACCCAAAATTCTCGAAAAATAAGCGGATAAAGCAGATAAAAATTCACTTAACGCCTTCCTGAGAGACAATCTCCACTTATTCCGAATTAATAACATAAGTGTAGACCAGATGTGGCTTAAATTCAAAGAAATAGTAATGGCAGCAATCGAGAGACTTATACCAAATAACTTAAACAAACGACGGAGCTGGTCTTCCTTGGTACACAAAACGGGTTAGAACACTGTTGCAGAAACAACGAAGCAAACTTGCCAAATTTAAACAGACGCAAAATCCCCAAGATTGGCGATCTTTTACAGAAGCGCGAAATTTAGCGAGATGCTTATAACAGTTTCGCAACAAAACTTTGTCTCGAAACCTGGTAGAAAATGCAAAGAGATTGTAATGGTATGTGAAGTATGTTAGCGTCAAGAAACAACCAATGCCATCTCTGGGCGATAGCAATGGAGATACTGTCAAAGACAGTGCTGCCAAAGCAGAGTCACTAAACATACTAAACACAGTCTTCCGAAATGCCTTCACAAAAGAGGACGAAGTGTATATTCCAGAATTCACGTAGCAACGAAAAACAATACTCTGAAAGTAAGGCATCCCTACCACCGCTATAGCTGAGGGTGAGCGTGACAGGGGGTGACTTGTCAGCATAACTCAGTAACGGCTGGAGCAACTTCAACCACATGTGGTGTGTAATATATATATATATATATATATATATATATATATATATATATATATATATATATATATATATCAATCATTATTTGCATAAAATACTATGGAAATAATGTACCCCCACTAGCTCTAGTGATGGGATGAGGATGAGAACAGGTGACATGTGGAAATCTAAAACCACTTGTTTCCCTGAACTTCACTGACTTCGAACAAGTATGAAGCGTACTCTCTTATTCGTGTTGTTCATAGCGTCAGTTTGTCATTACATGCATCGGAAAGACTAAAGACATTAAACATTCCAAAGCACTCGAATAAAGTTTTTCAAGTTTAATTTAATGCAGATAAAATCACTGTCATTCTTCATTTGTGTCTTTCATTTATTTCGTACTTGTAAACATGTCTGCTTCGTATATGTGTACCTACTTAGAAAGAAAAAGAGGCATTGCATTGCATGGGGCACAGTTAGTCATCAATAAATTTAAGCCCTTGTTCTTGCTAGAAGTATGCAGAAATTTAAAAATGGCTCTGAGCACTATGGGACTTAACTACTAAGGTCATCAGCCCCCTAGAACATAGAACTACTTGAACCTAACTAACCTAAGGACATCACACACATCCATGCCCGAGGCAGGATTCGAACCTGCGACCGTAGCCACCCGCGATTCCTAACGGGTCGTCTATAACGACCACTCTGTCGACGGGACGTTAAACCCGAATCTTCCTTCCTTCGTATCGGTAAAGTCGTCTGCGGCGCAGAGTTGCCTGGGAGATGCCGAATCGACACTTTCTCTACCGCGTGCCGTCCCTCACCTTGCTTACGGCGCAGTGTGTGTCACAGCGAGGCCACGGCCGCCGGAGCTCTCTCACAACCGGCGTGCCGCCAGCGCCGACCCTCACATTGTGGTCCGGCATCTGTCTTACGTAATTCAGAAGTGACAAGTGGAACAAGACTGTACACTGGTCAGGCAGAACAGAAAGACCACCTACATAATAACCAGTACGTACGTCCATCTTCGGCATAGGTAACAGCGGCGACACTTCGTGTCATGGAAGCAATGAGGCGTTGGTAGGTCGCCGGAGGGAGTTGGCACCGTATCTGCATACAGAAGTCATCTAATTCCCATGAATTACGGGGAGGGGGGCGGGGGGAGGGCAATGGGCTCTGACGGTACGTTCAGTCACTTTCCAGATGTGTTCCGCCGGCCGTTCTACATCTACATCTACATCTACATTGATACTCCGCAAGCCACCCAACGGTGTGTGGCGGAGGGCACTTTACGTGCCACTGTCATTACCTCCCTTTCCTGTTCCAGTCGCGTATGGTTCGCGGGAAGAAAGACTGTCTGAAAGCCTCCGTGCGCGCTCTAATCTCTCTAATTTTACATTCGTGATCTCCTCGGGAGGTATAAGTAGGGGGAAGCAATATATTCGATACCTCATCCAGAAACGCACCCTCTCGAAACCTGGCGAGCAAGTTACACCGCGATGCAGAGCGCCTCTCTTGCAGAGTCTGCCACTTGAGTTTATTAAACATCTCCGTGACGCTATCACGGTTACCAAATAACCCGGTAACGAAACGCGCCGCTCTTCTTTGGATCTTCTCAATCTCTTCCGTCAACCCGACCTTGTACGGATCCCACACTGATGAGCAATACTCAAGTATAGGTCGAACGAGTGTTTTGTAAGCCACCTCCTTTGTTGATGGACTACATTTTCTAAGCACTCTCTCAATGAATCTCAACCTGGTACCCGCCTTACCAACAATTAATTTTATATGATCATTCCACTTCAAATCGTTCCGCACGCATACTCCCAGATATTTTACAGAAGTAACTGCTACCAGTGTCTGTTCCGCTATCATATAATCATACAATAAAGGATCCTTCTTTCTATGTATTCGCAATACAATACATTTGTCTATGTTAAGGGTCAGTTGCCACTCCCTGCACCAAGTGCCTATCCGTTGCAGATCTTCCTGCATTTCACTACAATTTTCTAATGCTGCAACTTCTCTGTATACTACAGCATCATCCGCGAAAAGCCGCATGGAACTTCCGACACTATCTACTAAGTCATTTATATATATTGTGAAAAGCAATGGTCCCATAACACTCCCCTGTGGCACGCCAGAGGTTACTTTAACATCTGTAGACGTCTCTCCATTGATAACAACATGCTGTGTTCTGTTTGCTAAAAACTCTTCAATCCAGCCACACAGCTGGTCTGATATTCCGTAGGCTCTTACTTTGTTTATCAGGCGACAGTGCGGAACTGTATCGAACGCCTTCCGGAAGTCAAGAAAAATAGCATCTACCTGGGAGCCTGTATCTAATATTTTCTGGGTCTCATGAACAAATAAGGCGAGTTGGGTCTCACACGATCGCTGTTTTCGGAATCCATGTTGATTCCTACATAGTAGATTCTGGGTTTCCAGAAATGACATGATACGCGAGCAAAAAACATGTTCTAAAATTCTACAAGAGATCGACGTAAGAGATATAGGTCTATAGTTTTGCGCATCTGCTCGACGACCCTTCTTGAAGACTGGGACTATCTGTGCTCTTTTCCAATCATTTGGAACCCTCCGTTCCTCTAGAGACTTGCGGTACACGGCTGTTAGAAGGGGGGCAAGTTCTTTCGCGTACTCTGTGTAGAATCGAATTGGTATCCCGTCAGGTCCAGTGGACTTTCCTCTATTGAGTGATTCCAGTTGCTTTTCTATTCCTTGGACACTTATTTCGATGTCAGCCATTTTTTCGTTTGTGCGAGGATTTAGAGAAGGAACTGCAGTGCGGTCTTCCTCTGTGAAACAGCTTTGGAAAAAGGTGTTTAGTATTTCAGCTTTACGCGTGTCATCCTCTGTTTCAATGCCATCATCATCCCGTAGTGTCTGCATATGCTGTTTCGAGCCACTTACTGATTTAACGTAAGACCAGAACTTCCTAGGATTTTCTGTCAAGTCGGTACATAGAATTTTACTTTCGAATTCAATGAACGCTTCACGCATAGCCCTCCTTACGCTAACTTTGACATCGTTTAGCTTCTGTTTGTCTGAGAGATTTTGGCTGCGTTTAAACTTGGAGTGGAGCTCTCTTTGCTTTCGCAGTAGTTTCCTAACTTTGTTGTTGTACCACGGTGGGATTTTCCCGTCTCTCGCAGTTTTACTCGGCACGTACCTGTCTAAAACGCATTTTACGATTGCCTTGAACTTTTTCCATAAACACTCAACATTGTCAGTGTCGGAACAGAAATTTTCGTTTTGATCTGTTAGGTAGTCTGAAATCTGCCTTCTATTACTCTTGCTAAACAGATAAACCTTCCTCCCTTTTTTTATATTCCTATTAACTTCCATATTCAGGGATGCTGCAACGGCCTTATGATCACTGATTCCCTGTTCTGTACATACAGAGTCGAAAAGTTCGGGTCTGTTTGTTATCAGTAGGTCCAAGATGTTATCTCCACGAGTCGGTTCTCTGTTTAATTGCTCGAGGTAATTTTCGGATAGTGCACTCAGTATAATGTCACTCGATGCTCTGTCCCTACCACCCGTCCTAAACATCTGAGTGTCCCAGTCTATATCTGGTAAATTGAAATCTCCACCTAAGACTATAACATGCTGAGAAAATTTATGTGAAATGTATTCCAAATTTTCTCTCAGTTGTTCTGCCACTAATGCTGCTGAGTCGGGAGGTCGGTAAAAGGAGCCAATTATTAACCTAGTACGGTTGTTTAGTGTAACCTCCACCCATAATAATTCACAGGAACTATCCACTTCTACTTCACTACAGGATAAACTACTACTAACAGCGACGAACACTCCACCACCGGTTGCATGCAATCTATCCTTTCTAAACACCGTCTGTACCTTTGTAAAAATTTCGGCAGAATTTATCTCTGGCTTAAGCCAACTTTCTGTACCTACAACGATTTCAGCTTCGGTGCTTTCTATCAGCGCTTGAAGTTCCGGTACTTTACCAACGCAGCTTCGACAGTTGACAATTACAATACCGATTGCTGCTTGGTCCCCGCATGTCCTGACTTTGCCCCGCACCCGTTGAGGCTGTTGCCCTTTCTGTACTTGCCCAAGGCCATCTAACCGAAAAAACCGCCCAGCCCACGCCACACAACCCCTGCTACCCGTGTAGCCGCTTGTTGCGTGTAGTGGACTCCTGACCTATCCAGCGGAACCCGAAACCCCACCACCCTATGGCGCAAGTCGAGGAATCTGCAGCCCACATGGTCGCAGAACCGTCTTAGCCTCTGATTCAGGCCAAGCGGTTCTATGCGCTTCAGTCTGGAACCACGCGACCGCTACGGTCGCAGGTTTGAATCCTGCCTCGGGCATGGATGTGTGTGATGTCCTTATGTTAGTTAGGTTTAAGTAGTTCTAAGTGACTGATGACCTCAGACGTTAAGTCCCATAGTGCTCAGAGCCATGTGAACAAGATGTGTTCCATCGAGTTCAGATCAGGCGAGACTGAAGGGGGGGGGGGGGGGGGACAGCACATCAACTGGAACTCGCCACTGTGTTCCTCGAACCACTCAGTCACACTCGTGGCCCTGTGGCATGGCGAATTATCTTGTTGAAAACTGCCACTGCCATCGGGAAACATGGTCGACATGAAGGGGGGTGTACGTGGTGTGTAACCAGTGTACCGATACACCTTGGTCGTCAAGGTGTCTTGCATTGGTTCCAATGCACCTATGGATGACCACATGAATGTTTCCCAGAGCATAATGGATCCGCTGCCAGCTTGTCTCCATCCCGCAGTACAGCTGCCAAGGAGCTGTTTCTCTGGTAGACGCACCCTCCCATTGGCATAATGAAAAAAGTACCGGGATTCATCAGACCACGCAACGCTCTGCAACTGCGCCAACGTCCAGTGCCGATGGTCCCGTGCCCATTTGAGCTGTAACTGTCGATGTTATGCTGCAACTTCGGAACATGCATGGGTCTTCGGCTGCGGAGGCCCATCTTTAGGCGTGTTCGGCGCACTGTGTATTCAAACACACTTGTCATCTGCACAGAATTAAAGTTTGATGCTACTGCCGCCACAGTTCGTGCCTGTCCTGTTTTACCAATCTGCTCAGGCTACGACGTCCGACATCTGTAACAATGGGTGGCCACTCCACGATGTCTGGACGAGGTATCACATTGGTTTCGCCACATGTTGAAGACACTCATTACAGCACTCCTCGAACAACCGACAAGTCGTGCAGGTTCCGAAATGCTCGTGCCAAGCTTCCAGGCCATCACAATCTACCCTCAGTCAAACTCAGATAGATCGTGCAGCTTCCCCATTCTACTCACGGACAGCACGCTCATTGATACTACATGCACCGTGAGTGTGTCTGACTAGCAGTCATTCCTCGCCATGTAACGCTGCTATCGCCTGGACGGGCTTGTATCGATAGCAGGCCAGTGGTCATAATGTTCTGGCTGATAAGTGTATGTTTTTTTTTTTTTTTTTAGGTGTACCTGCGAGAGTCGTCAAGATGGTTTTACAAAAGCAATGAAAAAACGACTTTTATTTTGGTACAGACGTTTCAGCTTAACGAAATGTGACTGTTTGGACCTGCAAGGAGCTGCAGCGTTTGTATACGATTACATTGTAAAGGTCAATGTCTAGGCCATATGCTGCTTTATTAAAATTGATTTGAGCTGCTACACAAAGCCGCAGAGGAGGCCTACAACCATTACGTGGGAACTGAACGCGTCTCTGATTCTCATTTTTTTGGTCCGTTAATAGCAATACTTCACTTCTTGTTAAAACTTTACTAAGTCCCAAAAAGAAGAGTCTCGAGACTGGCTTGCACAAGGAGTATTTCTATCAACCAGTGTGGGGCTGGTACCTCTCTCCACGCTACTGTAGATTTTAATACCATTTTCAGTAAAAAAGTAATTAATCTTCCCAGATGACTTGCTAGGACAGAGACCCTCTTCGTCAATATGTCTTCACTGTATTAATTACACTTTATAGTAGACGGGACACGCAGAATGTAATTCAGGGGTGTGGTTCGTTGACTCCTTTTTCCCAAGGATTCCAGAATTCAGGGTTAGCGAAGCACAATAGACCGTTGCCGTTGTCACAGCAGGAGTCAGTCTGGAGTTTCAGCGCGCACCATTGTCTCGACGGAATTCGTAGCGCCGTATTTATTCCGCCTTTCTGCAGTGGTCTAAAGTGTCTCTCCAACCCGTCGCTATGTCTAGGGCGGACGGGGGAGGGAGGGGAGGGCACTTACTATCGGCATCCATCCTCACACCAATTTTAAAAGTTACCACAGCACCATACATTATATTCGCTGTCTCTTAGGTATTTGCTGCATTTCATCACACTTTCTCCGATGTTTGATACTGATTTTACATCATCCAGGTCGAATGTTGGACGTGGGCCTGTTTTTCAGTGTCGGTCGTATGATGAGATATTCATCACGAGCACTGTGGTTCAAATGGCTCTGAGCACTATGGGACTTAACATCTGAGGTCATCAGCCCCCTAGAACACAGAACTACTTAAACCTAACTAACGCAAGGACATCACACGAGCACTATGTAAGGACGTCTCTATCTCATGGTAAGTCACATGAAGATCCCTTTAGTTACATTGCACAGAGAACTGATGTTTTTTGGAAGAACAAATGATTTTTTATAGAATAAATCTTTCGCCCTGCAGTGAAGTATGGACTGTTTTTCACTTCTCCCGCTAGAGTAAAACCCGGACCGAGACTACAACCCAGATGCTCTACCTATCATAGGCAATTCTCCTACCAGCTCAATTATCCAGGCACGACTAACGACCCCTTCCTCCCATACCATCCTAATAATTTCTGCTTTTCTATGAATGTAGGAGATGAGATACTGCTGGGAATAAAGTTTTGAGGGCGGTTCATATCTCCTGTCTTCAGAGCTCAGTTGATAAGAGCACTGGCTGTGAAAGACAAGTTTCTGGGCTATACCCCGACTGGGCTAACAGTTTTAATCTGCCAGGAGATTTCAACGATATTTTGGTCGACGTTCATGAAATTCATCTCTGGTGAAAGAACGGTGATGACGAAAGTTTGGAAACCAGTTGAGGGAGATAGAAGCAAAGGGATATAAGTGAGAAAACCGAATATTAGGAGATAAGTGCATCGTATTGTAGTGGAAGAACCAAACTATGGCAAAGGCATGCCAGTGTATCGAGCGATTTGAACTGCCTGATAGTGGTTATATGAAGACCTACTTAATAAGAAATGTCCTCTCTTTAGGTGCAAAGAGATGCAAGCGCACATGCATCTCTTTAGTTGGTGATCGGAACATTCGATGCAGTAGAATCTGGCAAGTTAGAAGCTGTTTTTGCGTTCAAAAAATTGAAATAGAAAGATGGACGAAAGTGAACATGTTAAGATGAACGGAGATAAGAAATACATAGGCTGTAAAAATTTTAGTTAAGATGAACGGAGATAAGAAATACATAGGCTGTAAAAATTTTAATATTGATGGTTCACTGAAATATGTACAACTTCCTCAGTGTGTAACGAGCCTCATTGGTTTTAATGACTGTGCTGTTGGTCAGAATAAGAAAAAAATATCACATACTTTTGGATGCGTATCACAAAACACACCTCACTGAAGACCACTAAACACCGTGATTTCAGGAATTGCTGTATGGAATGTTTTATAAGACTACCCTCATGAATTTTAATTATATTGACTTAACACGATGAAACCCAGATCAGTTATAATGCGTTACAACGTACTGCCACCAGCTTCAATAATAACAGAAAAATATCAGAATCTGCAGCAGTTACTTCCACTTGTGCCTTCAGTTTATCATCCTTTCTAACGATTCATAAGCACAAATCAAAAGTATCTGTTTACAAACCATATAGGAGATTACCAGCAAGTGGAAAGCCAAGCACACGGCCTGCTAAGACCTGCAGCCTTCCAATGATGCTACGTGAGACTGTAACACAAGAAAATGGGAGTGTCTGTATGTGTATGAGCTAAGGGTTTGCTTGGAAATAAATTTATATTTCCCTATGTAACACTGTTTATTTTTAATTGCTTATCCGCTACATTATATGTGCAACCAAAAACGTTATGTGTATAGGTTAATGTAGTATATGAAAAGGGGACAAAATATTGTATACTATTGTTATGGTACATTCCAAACCTGATATGAATGAGAGTCAAAGGGGTGTAAGTGACAGTCTTGGAGGCAGAGTGGTGTAAGTGTTAACTAGATTATTGGTGAAATCGTTACTGAGCCCGACATTCTGAATTTAATTCACTGATATTGTACGTATAGCATCATTAGTAACTACTGCATCTGATGGTTATTGTAGACAATGTAACAAAATTACATACAATTTTATATCTGACACAAATTTGGACTTCATTTTATCACAATCGTGATTTTGTCGTTTACACTCCTATCCTTTAACCGACTCAGTTGTGAACAGTCTTTTCTGAGGGTGAATTATCACCCGAAATTGAACGAACTTCTTCGCGGCACTGTCGTTGTGTCAGGTCCTTACAAAATATGTGGTGAGAAGGAGACCGGTCGTGACACATTAAACGTGTATTAATATAACTGTAGTGGTTCTGATTAGTAATTAACAGTGGTATCAATCAGCTATGGTGCTTAATTTGATAAAGAAATGATTTTCATCTCAGTAGCGTAAGCCTATCTTGTTGCAGTATAAAAAGACGACTGGAATCTCTCCTTGGAAATGTTTACACTGCAGTAACAGATCCAAGTAGCCTTGCCTTTCAGTTTTCGCACATTTCTCGGATAGTTTTTCGAGAAGTTTCATATCAAACATTAACAAGCGTAACATCACTGTACTCTTCGCCTTAAGCGGTTTAGAATAACGTTACAAAGTGTGTTGTTTTGTTAAAAGTTTTTTCTTCAGTTTTCAGGAAAACGTTACCCATATAACAAAATTACGTACCCCTAAGCGTACTGTCGCCTGTTGGAAACCCCGTTTCGATTTCTTTAGCAATTCACTAAATAAAGTGAATATTATCCACCCCAGTGTAAATGTGAAGATCAAACGGAGCCACGAACCATTCAACACCAATACAGTATAGTGTCTTACGCACTTAGCCACTTGGTCGGGTCACAGAACTACATCCACTATCATAGAGTTTGACGATGTAACTTTCTATCAAGCTGTGCGAAGTGAAGTTTCTTGCGGTCTTACTGCAGTGAATAATATTATTTTTCCCGCCTGTATACAGGAGAGTCTTTTGAAATACTGCTATATGTGCGGTTCAAGCAATTTCATAGATTCCCTCTGTGTCAGGAGAACGAGCTGAATCAAGTTGGCAGACCAGTAGTTTCTTCAAGCCTGAAGGCCCGTAAAACAATTTTCGAAGGTACGTTTTCATATGGTGTGACTATGACGAGGAATTACCTTTTTCCAGTTGTGTATCAACGGCAGGTGTGTCTCTGATAATGAATTTGGATGACATAACCTAAATTAGGTCAACCATCAGCTTTGCAGGGGAAAGAAGTGTCTTGTTTTCTTTTTAATATGGAGAGATAACATGATCAGCTTGAATGCTTTTGCTTCCCACGCATGCTAAAATGATACCTGATTTGTAATCGTTTTTAAAATAAAAGAGAAGAGCTGAAAATGAAAGTTATTTCGACTGTCAGAAATTAGTACGAAGCTCCACTAGTACTGCCACATCACTGTAGTTAAATAATCTCGGTCATGACACGAACTGTCAAAACCGTCCAGAGACAAATCTACGACGACAGTCTGTGTTACTACTACCACATCATGCCCATTTAATCTCTTTAAATTTTTGACATCACAGAATGGTTCATTCTAGTCTGGCTTCACACTTAAAGTCTAAGAATCAACCGTCAGTTATTTCTTCGTTACTGCTAAGTTAATTAAGCTGAGTAGCATTATTTTCTCAATAGTCTTAATATACAAAATAAACTGTACTAATATTCTGTAGTAAGATTTCGCAGAAAGGTAGATATTTTCAAGCGTATCTTTTTCCAGCTGAGGAAAAGTCTGTAGAAGGAAGCGACAGATGAATGGGATATGTACTGCGGAATCCAGGGACAGTGAACTATACTCTGGCAGGATCAGCAGAGAAGTCCTAAGACACTTGAAACAGATTAGAGTGGAGAATTTACACAGTTGCTACGCAGAGAGGGAGAGAGAGAGAGAGAGATTGAGACAATACTGAGCAGATCGGGAACAGCACCAAACCAATTGAAAGACTGATGAGGACAGCAAAGGTCATCTCTACAAGGTGTAAAACCAACTGAAACGTAGCCGTGCAGATTATAGCTGGTAAGACGGTTCTGCCGTAATTAATACGCATTTTCATATCCGTCCGTTATATCCAGCGTGTGGCACCAATTACTGTTAAGCATAGGATACAAAACGTTATAGAACAAAGTAACTGCAAGCATTCACATTTCACAACGTCTCCAGTGGGATGGCTCCGAAGCTCATCGCAAAAGCTTGTTTTAGTCAGACGAACGTATCTGTCTGTAACCACAGCACATCGCTAAGCATTGCTGTGTCACTGTGACTTCGCTCATGCGGATTCGTTCCAGACGTCTGCAACACGCATTTACTGAGGTAGTGTCACGGCTTACGCATTTTGCAGCGTAGTTAGCCTTCGAGTACTCGCTTCGGACGCCTCACTAGACAACCAACAAACTTGAAAGCGCTTTTTTATTCCAGTCTCTGATCACAATATGAATTCTTTAGACGATGACCGGTTTCAGTCTGTAATGACCATCCTCAGATCTTTTTTACGCCATGTCCTAAAGTGATACGGCCATAATGGCATCGTCAAAACATATAAATATAATCAGCATAGCATCGTCACACATCTATGCTGATTATATTTATATGTTTTGACGATGCCATTATGGCCGTATCACTTTAGGACATGGTGTAAAAAAGATCTGAGGATGGTCATTACAGACTGAAACCGGTCATCGTCTAATGAATTCATATTGTGATCAGAGACTGCAATATAAAAGCATTTTACATTACTGGATCACTGTTTGTATACGCGATTATGTCGCAGTTGGTTGAACATGAAAGCATTCACTAAGGGGAAGTGGTATGACAGTAAATTTTTGTAACTGAGACGGCATGTCATATTTCTGAGAATAATTTTCACTGTACATTAAAACCAGTTCTGACGCGTGTAGATGCAGCGCGCCAGCAAAAAAACTGAGCAAATGTAGCATTTTTTTTACTTTTATCTGAGGAACTGTATGACGTAGTATAATGAGATAGCCGTATAAAATGTTATACCGGAGAATAGCGTGGTAATGGAGATTTAACTAAAAGCAGCAGTTTGCAGGGAGAACAGTAACGATTATGCTCCTGCATTCTTACAGCTCTTCCCCTCCTCCCTTTCTCCTTTCTTTCTCTCTCTCTCTCTCTCTCTCTCTCTCTCTCTCTCTCTGTATGTGCGTGTGTGTGCATATCTGAATGCACGTTGATGTGAGTTGTAGCGTCTCATGCATGGCATTTAGATCGAAAAATATATATTCCGTTATGATAACATTAAGTGTAAATTCAAGGACGAAATGAAAACTGTTGCACTACGAAAGAGTTGTACAGTATTGTGCAATATTTCTGCAGACAGACTCAGGGAATCAAGATGATTTTACAGGGAAGAAATCTGCACAAAAATCAGCGTCTTGATAATGTACGAAGACCTTTTGTACATTATGAAAACACATGTTTGGTAAGCGGGGATGTATCAAGTAAGCTGGCCCAGCTATTCCCAGTCTTTCTGCACTTTGTGGTTTCTCATCTTAATTTCTTTTATCTCGTATCTCAGGGGGTCACCTAATCATGTTGCTGTACTACTTAGAGTAATAGCACGTCTTCACATGATGTATGGCGGAAAAGGTATATTTGCAAGTACATGAAAAGACATGCAGGTGGTGGACTATTGATTGTATAATCACCGATAAAACTTGTCTGTGTTTAAAGACTGAATAATTCTCCAAAAAAGCCTAGTAAGTAGCATTCTCTTCGAGAAATGAACAGTGTGGTATTTTAATCAAATATCACAAAACTAGTTTATGAATGAGAAAATGTACCTATTACGTGCAGTAAGTGATGGTATTTGACATTTTTGGTTCATTATAGGACAAAACAGTATTCAAACAGATAGTAAATGACATATATGTGTAGATGATAAAGACCTATAAAACATAATGAGGCATAAGCAGAATAAAGTATGGAGGTTTAGATTGAAGTTAAGTACTTGTGGAGATGAACTGCTCTTAAGTTACGATACTATTATGTTGAAATGCTGAGCACAGTCATGGCCAAAGATGAAACTGTGGAAGCAAGAACATTTGTACTGCTGTAATACCTCTACAGATGATTGATGAAGTTTACTACATGATTGTATAAACAAAAGGTCAGTATTTCAGCGCAAACGTGCGAAGTACGTAGGAATAGTACCATCTACATTCTATACATAAAAAAAGATTACGCAGTGGATTTATCATGCAGAAAGGGCATTTGAACGTTGGTTGGTTGTGAAAAGATCGTGTCATGCCTGATCTAAGGAGGAGGACTGTCCACCAGCAGAACGTCGGAACTCGACAGCAAGTAAGATTAGAGCCTATCGAGACTGTGGTTTACCATTTCACGATATTGGCGCTTGTGTTGGCGAGGACCCAACGATTGCCATGCGGGAATGGAATAATAAATGCCGTACAGGATCTCAACGACTCCAAGCCACAAGTGCCCGTGGGGAAACACATATTGAGAGCTCGACCATACCGGATTGCACAGGCATGCTACATGGTCTTGTCTGCAGTATAATGGAAAGTGCGATGACGTCTAGAGCACCACGTACTATCATCATAGTAACTACTGTTGCGGCTTCCCTTGACGCGGTTGTATTGAGAGGGGCGCAAACAGGAATGTCTTGAAATTGTTGGATGTAAGGTGTGCCAGTTACGCAAAACACCGTTTTTTCCAAGTTCCCAAACATGTTTCAGCACCTCTGTGCCATCATGAGGAGGGTTCTGTTTTTTTCTTTTTGTCTGTGATGTGTTTACTAAATGATTACAAGATTACAGAAATATTTAGCTAAAACAATTTGTTTCTCTTAGTTAATACCTTTCACTCGGTTTGCGTGATTTTAGGACCACTTGTGTATTATTTATTACAGGTAGCTTATCATCTGAAATTTCTCATCGACATCGTTTGGTTGTAGATGACAACGTACCTGTAATTTTAATACACAATTGGTCCTGAACAACCATGAAAACTGAGTGTAAAGGTATTAACTAAATGAAACAAATTGTTGTTTGAACTAAATTTCCTGTAATCTTGTAATCATTGAGTAAAAATGTTCATATTACAGATTAAATAAACCAAAAACCCGCTGATGATGGCACGGAGGTCCTGAAACATTTTTGGGAACGTGGAAAAACGGTGTTTTGCGTAACTGGCGGACCTTACATCCAACAATTTTAACTGCAAACACCGTAAACACAAGTAGCAGCAAATCCAAATGATGGAGTGTCTTGTTCCGGTTCTACGCACCACATCACTACGGACGTATTTGTGGTTGGAGGCCACGAAGAGAACGAAAGTTGCCAGATTCCATCTGTCATTGACATAATTGGCCCAGCATGTGGCTTTATGGTATGGTGTACCATTGAGTATTCAATATTGCCACCTCTCCACTATTACAGACACATCGTGAGACAATCCAGCAACTGTGTTCGTGTTTAAAAATAAACGATATCAAACTTTTCTTTTTTTTAATTTTTATGCATCAAATACTACAAAAATAAGAATATTCTATTGTATGACTCTGTGCTACGAAAGCGGTGATGTACCTGAAGAATGGAATATGGCCCAGATAAGCTAAACTTTTAATGTTAGAACTACAGATGTATTAGACTTCTGAATTCATATTATAAATTACATGCTAAAATTTTAAGAATATCGTCAATTGCTGAAACTGCATTATCTGACGCCCAACATGGTTTTCGAAGAGCTATATCATGCTCGGACTGTATCTTCACCACGACACGATTAATAGGATAACACCGTGAATTCTATGTAACAACGTTTCTTGCCTTCACTGATCACGAAAAAGCGTTTGTTAAAGTACATTGAAACAAATTATGGGAAATTTTAAGGAAAAGAGGGATTCCATCTCATCTTATGAGAGCCATACAGTGTTTACATGTGAATAACAAAATACAAATAAAGATAGCTGGCAGCAGACATAATACGGCTGGAATAAACCAATGAGTTAGACAACAGTGTCCCCTCTCATCCACTCTTTTTAATATGTATAGCGACGAGGTAACCAAAGCTTGTGTACACTACTTTTTGCTGACGACCAAGTAAGTGTTTGTCAGAATGAAAATGACTTGTAGGAAGCTATCTTTAAGTAAAATAGCCACAGGATACAATCTGAAAGTCTCCAACACAAAGACAAAATCAATGGAGTTTTAAGGACACTAGCTCAAATGAGTTAAGATTGAAATTGACAAGCGGGAGATCATAGAGTAAGTTAATACAATTGAATATTTAGGGTGCCGTATTACATGTTGGTCAACCAGCCAAGTACAAAATAAGTTAGAACTGTGTAACTATTTCTGTGGGACATTACACAGAACATAGGGAAAGAAAGTCCAGAGAGATACTCTACTAAAGTTCTTTAAGGTTATAACTATACCAGCACTGCTCTGTCGATGTGGAAACTAGACTCTTAGGAAGAGAGATGAAAACAAAGTAGAAGCATATGAAATGAATTTCCTTAAATACGTGGCTGATATACTTTGAGGGATAAAAAGAGAAATGATGAAGTGTGAACTGAACTGAATATGCAACCCAAAACTTTCATAATAAAACAATATCAATTAAGATCGAAAGAACATATAGACCGATAGCTAGATAGAAGGATCACCAAAGCCATAAAACAATATAAACCTAGAGTCTAATGCTCTTTAGGAGGACCAACGGAGAGATGGGTTAACGAATTATGGAGGAGACGGAACGGAACAAACGGCCCAATCCTTGATGTAGATGATCATGAAAAAAAATTTTAAACGGTAACCTCCGCCGTACATAGCCAGTTTTTTGGATAGCACAGTTATTTTTATGATGCGTTAACTTGTGCGGCTGTGCCCTCAGCTAGAAGTATCTGTGATGTTCTGATTCAGAAAGATGACGCCAGGCCGCATGTTATCCGTGTCGTCCTGACCCACCTCGATTTGGAGGATATTCGACGGTGCTCTGACTAGTTCGTTCACCAGATCTCTCACCCTACTGAATGCCTGGCCATTGGTTACAGATAGACTGGTACTTTACCACTCGCCAGGTAAATACGAGCTATGACCTAGTTTTGAAGCAGCATTGAGTAAAGTATCTGTACCTCTCCCAGCAGTTTTAGCGCTATTATAGCTGCCAAAGTCTGTAGTAAAGGTATACACATTGTGGCCGTGTGAAGATCCTGCCTTGGAGGCGGTTAAGTGCGAAATGTGTCTCAGAGCTGGAGAGTGACAGATGGTGACGCGAAACTGGACGCGCACGTAGTTTATGTATCAGCCGATAGAGGACAATATTGAATAGGGGGACTGTGATTTTAGTTTCGATTGTGCCCACTAGAGTGCTAAGTAATAGAATGTTTTTCATGAACTGTTCTAGTATTTTCATAAAGTGTTATTATGTCTTTTTGTGTATGTAAAATGTTATAAATGTGTTTTAGCAGTATGAATGATGCGTGAGTGTGGTTTAAGGTTAATATGAAGATAATTGTTTAACGAGCTACGTAGTGGGATTTAGTGTGGGAACATTTCGAAGAAGTATGGATAGCCGGCCGAAGTGGCCGTGCGGTTAAAGGCGCTGCAGTCTGGAATCGCAAGACCGCTACGGTCGCAGGTTCGAATCCTGCCTCGGGCATGGATGTTTGTGATGTCCTTAGGTTAGTTAGGTTTAACTAGTTCTAAGTTCTAGGGGAGTAATGACCTCAGCAGTTGAGTCCCATAGTGCTCAGAGCCATTTTGAACCAAGTATGGATATGAACAAAGGGGATTTTTGTAGAATAGATTTGTAAAGTAAGTTTATGGTAAAGGGAAAGTTAGTTCAGGTATAAATAACAATAGTAAATAACTTTATGCATAAGCAAAACTTCAACATATTAGATACGTAGGTAAAAAGTGCAGTCGTGAGGTTTACTATTTTGCGATTGGTTATTGGTGAAAAGCGCGGACTGACGCGGGAGAATGTTGTTTTGCTATTGGCTATTGAGTAAACTGACCAATGGTAAAGCAATATTCTTCGCGCGCCTCTCTCTGCTGGTAGAGTATTCTAGAGAGGAGTCGAAGCCTAGCCATGAAAGAGATCGGACGTGTGCAGTAGTAGTTCCGATGAAAATGATAAGTTGCCGGATCTAGCAGTGTTTCATACAGTAAAAGTGTTGGAAAGTGACGGCATAATTATTCCGATGTGTGCGTAGAAATTTCGGAATTTTTAAGTGAATTTTGTGACGAGAAAAGACATATATTCCGCGTGGCGTATTGAGCAGGTCGGTGGCTAAAAACTGTGACTGCATTTGGCACCGACAGACTTAATATTTGGCGAGCGTTCTCAATCAAAAGCAATTAGTATTTTTGTAGCTATTACGTTTTCGGGAAATGCAACACCAAAAACTTGCTAATGTGAGTGAAAGGGATTGTGAGTGACTGTGTTAAGACTAGCACGGGCTTGGCAATGATACTTGTTCACCTAAGTTTCAGAATAAATTGAGGACAAAATTTCCAACCTTTCATTTTGTGTTTCTCCCGAAATGTAGATTAGTGATTTTAATTGCAGCCTAGTTCGCGTCAAAGTACAGTAGGTTTCACACGGATTTCCTACTGATGATCTGCTGAGACATTGTTCACAGGTAGGTGCAGGTTCGTCGTAAAGGGACGGAAAGAACCGCGCCGCCGCAACATACATCCAGAAACCTACTAATTGAAGCACCTATTCTTGCTAACAGTACTACACACATTAACAAAAAAATTTTATCACTCCTATATGTCGTGCAGGTGTGTTGCTATTGCGACCGTTTCTGTATCAAGCGGAAAGTCACCGCTCACGTTATTTGTAAACATACACCCAGTTACCATGAGCTCTAACTACAGGTAGAATGCCGCACTCAGATCAACAGCAGCATGTCTCAGTAGGGACGTATCAGAGAGGCCTGTGGAACTGTAAAGTAAACATGTATCATGCCACGACGCACAGTCGCGACGTATGACTGGGTCTGCTTCATCGCGTTACATGGAGAACTCTTTTTAACCAGGGAAGTTGTTCGATCTGTGCACCGGAGTCAAAGTGGTGTGATGCAGATATCGAATCAGTTCCATTTCACAGACAGTGTTGAAGACTTGCGTCGTGCAGACCGCTCACACTCGGCAGGTGCACAGGATAATCTTTATTACGACTTTTAAATCACAGGAATCGTGATCTGAGTGCTCTAGATTTAAATCCATCATTCGAAGAGGCAACAGGACGTCATGTATCGTATAAGTTTGCTGGGAGACGACTGCATGGTGCGAATTTCCATTCCCGACGACCAAAAGGAGCACCACGTCATACATCACGACACCGTGGACTTAGTTACAGGCGGGCAAGAAATCATTCAGAATAGACTCTCCATAATTAGTGGTGCGTGTTGTTTATGGACGAAACTGGGATCTGTTTGTACCCTGATAATCGCAGACAACGTATCTGGAGACAACCCGGTATATCCAGCACCTCCACTACTGTGTCCTATATGTGCAACAAGGTTCCAGCGGTGAATTGATGCTCTGAGGTGGCCAACGTATATCTCTTATGGTTGTAGAGAGCAATCTCACTGCGCTCACCAGTTACGTTTCACAAGTTCGTAGTTCTCCTGCGCATCCCAATTACCGTCTCCTTTTTCCACCCACGGCGCTTCATCTCCCGCATCGGCGGCCCAGGTCAGGGCTTGAAATTGCAGTTTGCGTCCAATCCCTTCTGTCTGAACTGGAGTACTTGCCTTTACCACCTATACCCGAGGTCCATTCGCGTACACTCCCATGGTGTACACCAAGGCCGCGGCTTCACCTGGACCTTTCACATGGCCCAAAGAACTCAGTTCACCCCGCGGCTCTCCGCTGTCGGTTCATCTCGATTCTTGACATGTACCGAGGCCATGATGTTTACAGCGACAGCTCGATGGCTGATGGTCACGTTGGCTCGCGTATGTCCATGGAGGACATGTTGAACAGCATTCCTTGCCAGAAGGTTGCAGTGCTTTCACTGCAGAGCTGGTGGCTATATCTCGTCCTCTTGAGCACATCCGTTCATGCCCTGGGGAGTCATTTCTTCTGTGTAATGACTCCTTGAGAGCCTACAAACTATCGACCAGAGCTACCCTCGTCATCCATTGGTTGCGACCATCCAAGAGTCCATCTATGCCCTGGAATGGTCCCGTCGTTCAGTGGTATTTGTGTGGACTCCAGGACACGTCGGAATCCCAGGCAACGAACTTGCTGACAGGCTGACCAAACAGGCTAGACGGAAACCGCTTATGGAGATCGGCATTCCAATAACTGACCGGCGTTCGTTTTTACGCCGCCAGGTTTTTCGGCTTTGGGAGACGGAATGTCATCGTCTCAGTACGCACAACAAACTGCGCGCCACTAAGGAGACTACGAATGTGTGGCAGTCCTCCATGCGGGCCTCTCGCAGACACTCTGTAGCTCTCTCTCTGCCGGCTCCGCATCGGCCACGCTTGGGCGACCCACGGCTACCTCCAGCGCCTTGAAGACCCACCTAAGTGTCGATGCGGCGCCCGGTTGACAGTGGCCCGTATCCTGGTGTAAAGTCCCACTTTGACTGCCCTGCGACGAAATCTTCGGTCACCGGACTCGTTGCCGCTAATTTTATCTGGCATCAGCTAATTTAGGTTTACGTTTTATTCATGAGGGTGGGTTTTATCATTTGATCTAAGTTTTAGCGCATGTCCTTTGTCCCTGTGTGTCCTTCACCCTAGTGCTTTTACGGGGGGGGGGGGGGTTAAATGTGTAAATGTGTTGCAGAGTGGCTGGCTTTTCCTTTTCATTCACATGGTTAGTCAGCCATTGCAATCTGTTTTGTCGTTTTAATCTCTTCTACCTGTTTCTTGCATTTCTGTGGTTTTCTTCTCCCCTTTTATCCATTTAAGTGTCTGTTGCCCTTCCGTCGTCCTTGTGGTTTTCCTTTCTCTCCGTTTTGTGTTGTCAGCGGAACAAGGGACCGATGACCTAGCAGTTTGGTCTCATCCCCCCTCTTTTAAACCAAGCAACCAATCTCACTGCTTTATGGTACAGGAACGAGATTCTGCTACCAATATTGTGTTGATAATTTCATCTTGATGGATGATACCTGGCTTGATAATCATGCTGTTCGCGTGAAGACGTTCCTTCAGCATTCTAGAATAATCAAAATGGAGTGACCTGCGTGTTTCCCGGACATGAAGCCAGCTGAAAATGTGTGGGATCGATTGAAACCATATGTTTTTGGACGTCGACAACGACCACGCTCTCTTGTGCGACTTTCGCGGATACGCCATTGAAGAGTGGAACAGTTTGCACCAGGGTGGCTCGGTGATCTCATCGACTGTACGCCACGACGCATTGAAATCTGCATTCGAGCAATGGGACGTTCCACCAAGTATTGATGTTGGTCAGGATTTCTGTGAAAAACTCGTGAGAAGCGGACGATTTTTTTTTCCTGATCTGGAACGTTTCAAATGGACTTATACACACGCCTAAAGGCCATTGTTTTTTCTATGATATGGACTTTGGAGAAAAGGATTGATGCAAAACTTTTCTTGATGCGTGATTTCGTTATTTGTTATCCTTCCTGGTTCTGTGCTTTTAATGTACAGCGGAGTACGACAGTCCATAATAAAGCGAGTGGTGGTTCGCAGCGACACATTCGCAGTTACCTCATAACGATCGTTTACTGATCCTTATATGAACAGTAGCGGAAATCAGTATAAAGGCATGGACACTTCTAGGAAAAATAGCATTTTTGGTTGGAATAGTTGGGTACAGTGTATATGCAGTAGTGTGAGATGCAGTATACTGCCAATCGAAGTCAGGTGGTATCACATTTGATGTCACAAGTACAGTAAATAACAAGACATCAACGATTCAGGTGGTAAAGAGTCGAACTCGGTGTAAGGGCTCTGGGTGGTGTTACTGTGTGCGCATGTCCCTTTGTTGTGGATAGGAAACAACCATTAGTGATAACACATATTATGCACCAAAACCATAACTGTGGTAGTATCACGGGGAAAACAGTTATCATACGATGACAAAGCAAAAATCAGTGCGTAGAAGGAAATGGGACTGCCTAATCGTCATATCGCCAAGAAATTGAACCGTTCAAGTACAGTGATTTATAAAATGATTAGAATGCCCGCACGATATGGACAGAAAGAAAATGTGGGAAAAGTAGAAAATTATGTGAGGCATAGAAAAGGTTAGTTCTGCATAAAACAAGGCCCATCAACCGTTATTCTTCTCAACTTGTTGCTGATGTGCAGTTTCCAGTAACTGCCACGCGTGTACGACAAATTTTACTAAAAGAAAACACCTTGCACTCAAGAAACGACTGCAGAAACCTGCTCTAACACCCAAACATAAACAGGCTAGACTGGAGTTCACTAAAAAACATTTGTCATTGACTTGAGAATGGGATAAAGTTATCTTCAGTAATGAGAAAAAGCTTAATTTAGACGGTCCGCATGACCGAGAACAGAAAAGAAAGTAAGAATTAGCCGATTTTTTTTTATTTTTTATTTTTATTTTTTTTATTTTTATTTTTTTTTTTTTTGCGGTGGATGTGTTTCGATTTGGGCAGCCTTCCCCACATGGTAACCTTGCATTGCTTTGGTCCTAGAATGAACTATATTATGACACTGAGATGCTAGAGACAGAATGGATTAGTATGTATGAGGACCTAGGGCACGAAATTCCAATGTTTCCACAAGATAATACATCTGTGTATGTTTCTAATACAGCAAAAGAGTGGTTTAAAAATAAAAATATCGCAATTTTGCCCTGGCCTGCACATAGCCAGGTTTTGAGCCCTGTAGAAAACCTTTGGGGAATACGTGCAAGGAGTGTTTATCGCAATGGAAGGCAATCTGAGACCGTACGTGAACTGAAAAAAGCGATACGAGGAGAGTGGGAAACAATTACAGTGCAAGCATTACACGCACAAACAAAATCAATGCCGAAGAGAAATCTTGAGGTAATCAGGAAGAATGGAGGCTGGACGAAGTACTAACAATGTAATAACATGACAGTGAATGCCCTTATACAAATATCCATCCAGGAAACATATACGCCTTACTTTGTTACTCGTGTTACGAAAGAAAATATGTAATTCTAATAATTGATTATGACTTATATGTATCTATCTAGGGGTAATGTACAGTATGTAAAACAACCAAGAGGGAACAATAAGAGTGGGAGACGAAATACGAAGTGCTCGGATGAAATAAATTATAGGACAGGGATGCAGTCTTTCACCCCTACTGATTAATCTGTACATTGAAGAAGCAATAACGGTAATAAAAGAAGGTTCAAGAAGGAATAAAAACTGAACATGAAAGGATGTGATGGGTATGTTTCGCTGATGACATTGCTAGATAATGAGAAGCAGCGGAAATGAGAACTGCGAGAAAGTTATCGGGGCTGATAATCACGAAGTATATGAAGGTAATAAATTCTGCTACCCAGGTAGCAAAACAATCCATGACGGTCGGAACAAGGACATCAGAAACAGACTAGCACTGGCAAAAAAGGGCATTCCTGGTCAAGAGAACTCTGCTAGTATCAAACACAGACCTTAAATTGAGGAAGAAACTTCTAAGAATTTATGTTTGGAGCATAGCATTGTGAGATATTGAAACAAGGACTGTGGAAAAACCAGAAAAGAAGAGAATCTAATTTGAGATGCAGCGTTACAGAAGAATATTGAAAATTAGGTGACCTGATGAGGTAAGAAATGGGGAGGTCCTCCGGAGAATCGATCAGGAAAGGAATGTACGGTAAACACTGGCAAGAAGAAGGGACAGGATGGTAGGACATCTGTTGAGATAACACGGAAAAACTTCCATTGTACTAGGGGGAGCTGCAGAGCGTGGAACACAATCAGCAAATAATTGACGTAGGTTGCAAGTGCTACTCTGAAATGACTAGGTTGGTACAGGACAGGAATTCGTGGTGGGCCGCATCAATCCAGGTACAAGACTGATGACTCAAAAAAAAAAAAAATGCCTACTACTTTCAAATGCATTCAGTACATGTGTGCCTCAGACACTGTACATAACTTCGTAGGAATCCTACCTTTATACTGACTGCCACTGCTGTGTTTACGCTCTTCAGACATTGTATATTACGTTCATAGAAACGCTGCCGTTATACTGATTGTCACTGCTGTATCTACTCTTGGCCAACATTTTGTGGACTACATTTTAGATCGATTAGTTATTCCATCATCAAGACATGATCGCCTCTCATCCGTCAGCGATCGCGGTAAGGGATGGAAGAATCCTATAATTCCCTTGCACGGGTGTACTTCATCTCAGAAACGTCTAACGTAATCAGGAACTGAAAACTATTACAGTTATTAAGGAAACACTTCAAAGAATCTCAGAACTTTTTGTCAATACAAATCAACAGAGATTTGAAGAGCCTCGGTTTTGTTTGAAACCGTGACCTACACCCACAGCGAGTAAAATATTCGTATTTATGATGAGGCTAAGCACAGTGTACCCTAATAAGTAACGTAAGTCATATATATTGCAATAAGAAGACTGCACAGTTGGTAACGATGTAGCACTAAGAAGGCTGAGCAGTAGTAGTTCGAAATGTAGTAAGCAGCACTGTGTTGCACAGCTTCTATTAACAAAGAAAATTTCAGTGATTAATTGCTTTGATACTAATAAAAAAACTGTACAATAGGTATTACTTTTTCTCGCTACGTGTACAACGCATAATATATTTCGCTGTCGTGTGAACTGACGTTCGGCAATGCTGTCAACAAAGGCTACTGCCTGCCACACTGAGCACCGCATCGTGTACCACGACTCGCATAATGAGGCACTTGTGCATGCGGTACTGAAGGGGCAATGAGGTTGACTTCTGTAATCATCGTGCATTCACTTGCAGCCGAGGTCTCGCTGATGCAACACACGCCCTCAGTCGATGCCTAAGATGATTAACAGATAGCACCTCAGGCTTTAGTCGGCAAGGGCAAGGGGAAAAAAAAGAAGCAGAAGGTTACAGCAGGAGATGAACTGACAGAATAGAGCATAATAAAGAGCTAGCTGTAGAAAAGAAAAAGCTGAGAGAATTTTGACAAAGGGCAGTAGAAGAAGAAAATGACTGAGCTCTGCTGAGAGCATTGGTACATCAATGATAACAGGAAAATCTTTAGTCTCCTCTGTTACATTTGTACGAGTGATAAACTCTATTGTCAACAGAAATAAAACGGTTTATTGTACGTCTAGTTCTTCTTGACTCGGATTACTGTATACTTCTGTATACAACATTATCATCACACTTTGGGATAGAAATTAAACCTGACTCTCTACAAAGTGACTCTCACTAATTACTATTCGAATCGTCGTTCAGGTCTTTCGTGTTTTTAGGTCTACAGAATATGTATTTAACGAAAGTATGTGCTCCAGGACATAGCAGCTTATAACTGCGTTGGTTATAATTGTAACTTTATATTTAAAACTCTCTGTTTAACACCTATCAAAGAGTGTAAATCACGCTAAATGAAGTAGAGACTAATCACAAAACACTATTTTTTCGTGTACTCAACATCTCAGCGCAGGGCTATGAAGAATTACTATTTGGCAATAGCAAACAGTACTTTCACGAGTGACTTAGCCACACATTTACTAGCTTCTTCTACATCTACATGGATACTCTCCAGATCACATTTAAGTGTCGGGCAGAGGTTCATCCAACCAGCTTCACGATTTTCTATTATTCCAATCTCGTATAGCGCGCGGAAAGAACCAACATCTAAATCTTTCCGTGCGAGCTCTGATTTCCCTTGTTTTATCATGGTTATCGTTTCTCCCTATGTAGGTCGGCGTCAACAAAATATTTTCGCATTCGGAGGAGAAAGTTGCTGATTGGAATTTCGTAAGATGATTTCTCCGCAACGAAAAACGCATTTCTTTTAATGATGTCCACCCCAAATCCTGTATCATTTCGGTTACACTCTCTTTCCTATTTCGTAATAATACAAAACATGCTGCCCTTCATGGAACTTTTTCGATGTACTTCGTCAGTCCTATATGGTAAGGATCCCACTCCGCGCAGCAGTATCCTAAAAGAGGACGGACAAGCGTAGTGTAGGCAGTCTCCAAAGTAGATCTCGTACATTTTCTAAGTGTCCTGCCAATAAAACGCAGTCTTTGTTTAGCCTTCCAATTTAAGTTGTTCCTAATTGTAATTCTTAGGTATTTAGTTGAATTTACGACCTTTACATCTGACTGATTTACCGTGTAACCGATGTTTAAAGATTCCTTTTAGCACTCATATGGATGAGCTCACACTTTTCGTTATTCAGGACAGATTGCCAATTTTAGCACCATACAGATATCTTTCCTAAATCGTCTTGCAATTTGTTTTGATCTTCGATGACTTTACTAACCGATAAACGACAGTGTCATCTGCAAACAACCTATGCCGGCTGTTCAGACCGTCTCCCAAATCCTGTATGTAGATAAGGAATAGCAAAGATACTATAATACTACCTTGAGGTATGCCAGAAATTAGTTCTGTTTTACTCCCTGACTTTCCGTCAAGTACTACGCACTGTGACTAATCTGACAGGAAATCACGAATCCAATCACATAAATGAGACAATATTTAACTACAAGCCGCTTGTGTGGTACAGTGTCAAAAGCCTTCCGGAAATCCAGAAATACGGAATCTATTTGAAATCCCTTGTCAATAGAACTCAACACTTCATGTGAGTAAAGAGTTCGTTGTGTTTCACAAGAACGATGTTTTCTAAATCCGTGTTGACTGTGTCAACAGATCGTTTTCTTCGAGTAATTCGTAATGTTCGAACACAATACATTTTCCAAAATCCTGCTGCATGTCGACATTAATGATATGGGCCTGTAATTTAGTGGATTACTCCTACTACCTTTCTTGAATATTAATGTGACCTGTGCAACTTTCCAGTCTTTGGGTACGGATTTTTCGTCGAGCGAACGGTTGTATATCAATGTTAAGTATGGAGCTATTGCATCAGCATACTCTGAAACGAAGCTAACTGGCATGCAGTCTGGACCAGAAGACTTGCATTGTTAAGTGATTTAAATTGCTTCACTTCTCTGAGGATATATACGTTTCTATTACTCACGTTGACAGCTGTTCTGGTATCAAATTCTGGAATATTCACTTCGTATTCTTTTGTGAAGGCATTTCGGAAGGCCGTGTTTATTAGCTACCGCGCATTGACTGTATCTTGTCGCTAGCATACTTCACATACGACCAGAATCTCTTTGAATTTTCTGCCAGGTTTCGAGACAAAGTTTCGTTGTGGAAACTATTATAAGCATCTCGCATTGAAGTCCGAGCTAAATTTCGAGCTTTTGTAGATCGCCAATCTTGGAGATTTTGCGTCTGTTTAAATATGGAATGTTTTTTTTTCGTTGTTTCTGTAACAGTGTTTTGACCCGTTTTGTGTGCCAAGGAGAATCAGCTCCGGCGTTTGTTAATTCATTTGACATAAATCTCTCAATTGCTGCCGATACTGTTTCTCTGAATTCGAGCCACATATGATCTGCACTTACTGTATATTATTAATTTGGAAGGAGTGGAGATTGTCCCTCAGGAAGGCGTCATTTAATTTTTATTCGCTTTTTTGAATAGGTATATTTTTTGTTTATTTTTACAGGATTTCGGCGTTACAATATAGCCACGACAACCCTGTGTTCACTAATCCCTGTATCACTTTTGATGCTCGTTATTAACTCAGGATTATTTGTTGCTAAGAGGTCAAGTGTGTTTTCACAAGCGTTTACTATTAGCATGGGCTCATGAACTAACTGCTCGAAATAATTTTAAGAGAACGCGTTTAGCACAGTTACGGACGATGTTCCATGCGTACGGAAAGAAATATGTATTTTCGCAAACATATCGAGAATAAATTAAAGTCACCATCAACTATAATCTTACAAGTCGGGTACGCTTTTGAAATCAAATTCAAGTTTTCTTTGAACCTTTCATCAATTGTGTCTTCTGAATTAGGAGGTCTGTAAAAGGATCTAATTATTATTTTATTCCTGTTGCCAACAGTGACCTCTGACCATACTAACTCACTGTAACTATCTACTTCAATTTCGCGACAAATTAAACTACTTCTAACAGCAACAAACACACCACCGCCAACCGTGTTTAGCCTATCCTTTCGGAACACCGTTAGGTTCTTCGGTAAAATTTCGGCTTAGTTTATCTCCGGCTTTATCCAACTTTCAGAGCCTATAACGATTTGAGCATCAGTGCTTTCTATTAGCACTCGGAGCTCTGGTACTTTTCCAACACAGCTACGATATCTCTTGAACCGATGGGGCCCTTTTTCTGTTTTCCCGAGACTCTCTAACCTAAAAAACCGTCCAGTCCACGCCTTCAAGATTGGCTGGATTACAACCACAGGTACTAGAAGACACTTTTGATGTATATGACGGACAGAGATCCTGTCAGTTGACTAAACTATATTGTATTTTCTTTGTAGAATTTCACGCAAATATTTGAATTAATTTTACTACATATTGATATGATCAGAGGTCTAGCTGTTGTAAGATGGGAAGTGGTAGCGAGTAGAGGTAGTGGTAGCGCCTTTGAGTGGGAACTTAAACGTTGTTTGACACATATTGGATCCCAGACTCCGCCCAAATTTTGATTGAAAATCACCGTCAGAGGTGGCTGAGGACATTCGGCGACAGGTGTACCCTCGCTCTGTCAACTGCTTTGTCAAAGATGGCGGAGGAAAATCAACTGCAGTACAATAATTCAGGCATACACAACAGTGTCTTGAGCAGAAGATTAAGAAATAGAGGGAATACACTGATGAGCCAAACTAATTATGATCACCTGCTTAAAAGTGTCTTGTTCCACTTTTCGAACAGAGTACAACAGAATTCTGATTAGCATGGATTCTAGAAGTCCTTGAAAGGATTCCAGTGGTATGTGGCACCAGATGTCTAAGCGTAGGTCAAACAATTCCCGCAAATTAAGGGATGGTGATTTACAGGCAAGTAGTTGGCGCCTGACATGTATTCCTGTCAAACCACTGCGGCACGTTTCTGACCTTGCAACACGGACAATTACCCTGATGAAAGATGTCATCGCCATAGGGGGAAATATCAACCATGAAGCGATGCAGTTCACTTAGCTCACTCCTGTCATAATGCCTTGAACTACCACCACAGATCCCATGGAAGCCCAACTCAATGTACTCCATAGCAGAAATCTGCCCTCACGTCCTGCATCTCTGGCGCGGTCCACGTTTCGTGTAGTCATTTGCCTGGATGACGGCATGTAAGGACCCATCCAGCGACCTGGTGTAAGAGAACAAGAAACGCGATTAATTCGACAAGCGAAATGTTTCTAGTGATCCACGGCGAAAAGTCAGTGATGCTGTGCTCACTTCAATCATAATCCATGTTCAACAACGGACTTTTAATGGTGCGCTCCGAAACAGTTGTGCCTGCACCAGCCTTGTAATCTGTCGTCAGATCTGTTACAGATCGCTAACTACCCTGGATTACACAGTAGGGAATCCTCCAACATCTAGGTTTTGTGATGAGACGTGGTCGTCCAGTACCATACGGCCTACTAGCTATTTCGCCATTCTTCAGTCGGTTTCCATTGGTGCTCACGACAGTTGTATGCCGACAGGTAATCAGCTTCGCCATTTCAGAGTTATCGTTTCCAGGCGCAGCGCCACAACAATGTGCCCTTTATCAAAACCACTTTTATCAGCGATTTCTGCATTTGTGGCCGGTGTCTACTCTGTAATGACTGCCCATTCATCTCTCTACTCCTTACATTCTTTCCTTTTTGCATCACGTGCCCAGAACAGCACCGGGAAGCATTCAACCTTGCGGAGGGCATTGGTCATAATGTTTTGGCTGCCAAGTGTACGAAGGGGGTTTGAAAAGTTCTCGGAATCGCCACGAGAGGTCAGCGCTAGCGCAACGAGTTGTTCACGTGATACTCATAGGACTGTTGCCGGTAAACATGTGCCACGTCAGTACTCTTGGAAGAAACCAGTGGCGGTGGCGTGGCTCTGTTGTTGTTTCCGCGTAGGTATTTGCGAAGATGAAAAAAATCGAGATTCGAGCAGTGATTTAGTACTTCGTAAATAAAGTTATGAAACCAAAGGACATTCATGCCGATTTCCAGAATACATATTCAACTGTTGCCAAGTCGACAAATCAATTTAAATTTGGTCGGGGGAGCTTAGAAGATGATCCGCGCCGTGGTGGGCCAAGATGCGTCATTACTCTAGAAATCATTGTAAAAGCGCACAAAATGGTCATGGACGATCGCCGATTGAAAGTGCGTTAAGTTGCTCACCCTTTCTAGATGTCATTTGTAAGGGTATATCACATTTTAACTGAAATGAAAAAATTATCTGCAAGATGGGTGCCTCGATTCTTCACGCTTGATCAAAAACATGTGCTGCCGCCATGGCAAAATTACATGAACTAAGGTATGAGTTGTTGCCACAGCCACCTTATTCACCTGATATGGCTCAGTCGGACTTGTATCTCTTCCCTAAACTGAACATTTTTCTTGGTGGCCCAAGATTCACTTCAAACGAAAAATTGATACCCAGAGTTGACAACTATTTTGCAGGCCTGGAGTTAACTCATTTTCGAGATGGGATCAAGGCACTGGAACACCATTGGCTCGAGTGCATTAATCTACAAGGAGACTACATTGAAAAATAAGAACAAATCAGTGATGTAAGTACTTTTTTCTCTATTCCGTTCGGAGAACTTTTCAAATCACGCTCGTATATTAGGTAGTTGAAGTCAGTATTTAGGAAAGACTGTTAATAATCTTGGATGACTGAAATGTTGTGATAGAAACAGGAGTTATGGATAAGAATGGAAGAGTAGAAAAATTTATTGAGTTATTCAGTGAAATTCAGTTGGAAACTGCGAATAAACTGTTCAAAATTCACTAGAAGGAAAGGTATACTTCGAAAAAGTCTTGAGACTTACGAAGATACCAGTTGGATTTAATCTTGGTCAGTCAAACATGCTGGAACAATATACTGAATTTTAAGGCATACCAAGCAAACATAGACTGAGACCACAGTCTAGAAAAGATGAAGGGGAGGTTGAAATTTGCCTTTCATCAGGATGAATCAACACAGGTACTGAGAGTTTCATCGCAATTTATGCCTGAACTGTCACTGTAATCTGCAGATCCTAATAATCAGTATAGTCAATTCTTCAACGCTGCTCGAAAACTACAGACAGTATTCCCTATTGCCAACTATTAGTCTGCTAATTTCTTCTTCTCCTTTACTTTTATTACAGTGAGACAGACCTGTTATTTTCTGCAGCCTTGGAGGCCTTATTTTGCTGGCTCATGACAGGGAAATTAACTTGGGTGGACAGTGTCATAAACTTGCTGGCACTGAAAGCCCATACTGAGCAAGTGTAGAACAGGGAAATCACAGCAGCTGCGTCGGAGAATGGCTAGTATGACGGACGTGCATTGAGTGAGACAGTAGAAGGAATACTTTTGATGAGATAAAGATCTGAAGGCCATGTGAAAAACACAGAGATTGAGACCGAGGGGCTGGCCGTTGGTTGTGGCCACAGACATTTTCGTTTAGCACCAAGTAAGGAGGTCTGTGTTTACCTCATAGTAATTATTTGGGTAGAAGGCGCGTGTCTTTGTGCAAGACTTTTGGTTGATCGGGACTGGAAATCTGTCATGTAGTGAGAGAGATTCTGGGCCTTCCTTCCCAAGCCGTGTGATTATTGGTTAACCATGACAAAACCCGTGAGGGAGAGAATTTGTTAAACTTATGTATCATTTGTCAGATCTCACAAGGTCTCCTGCAAATGGCCGGCGTGATTTCTATGATGGCAAACTAAGCTAAGTATCGGAGAGTAAATATAAAACACACTTACTGCCAAGAGGTCGAAGAATACGCTTGGTACAGGGACGCTGAAGAATATGTTTGCAGGAGAGAGAGAGAGAGTCATCGCAGCCGTCTTCCACACTCGCACCGTTTAAGAGAGGTAAGCATAACCTGTCGATGCAACTACAAAGGAAAGGGAGACATGAGGATAGTAATTTTGCTTTGGGGTTTAATTGTGCGGTTTTACCATTCACATACATTTAATTGCACCCATTATGTGCTTTCGAGGAAATTTTGGCGTTCATCCTCGCTTTTTTGAGGCGTTTCTTGTATCCACGAATCACGTTCCCAGTAACTAGTCGTTAATTATTAAGTGTTTATATGCTTCATTCAATGGGAAAATCATTTAAATTTGTATAGTTGAAATTTGCTGAATTGGTCGCAGATGGAGGAATTATAATGCAGAAGAATCAGGGTCCAGTATTCCTTAATTTATCATCCATTTTTAAGCATTTTGGCGCTAGCGTTAGGGTGGAAAGCAATCTGCAGCTGTTGGCTGATAATCCTTTGGTGTACTGGAAGCTGTCGTCGTTGAATAACTGCAGGAGGATACAGGATGACGTAGACAAAATTTCTAGTTGGCATGATGAATGGCAACTAGCACTAAATGTGAAAAAATGTAAGTTAATGCGGATGAGTGGAAAGAACAAACCCGTAACGTTCGGATACAGTATTACTAGTGTTCTGCCTCCACAGTAAAGTCGTTTCAACATCTGAGCACAACGCTGCAAAGCGATATGAATTGGAACGAGCGTGTGGGAAGGCGGACGGTCGACCTTGGATTATGCTGACAAGTTTATGAAAGAGTGGTTCACCTGTAAAGCAAACCGCATATAGGACGCTGGTGCGACCTATTCTTGAGTTCTGATCGAATTTTTGGGACCCGTACCAGGCCGGATTGAAGGAAGACCATGATGCAATTCATAGGCTGGCTGCTAGATTTGTTACCGGTAGGTTCAAACAAAAAACGTAGGTGTTACTGAGATGCTTCGGGGAGTCAAATTGGAATCCCTGGAGGGAAGGCGACTTTCTTTACGAGAAAGACTATTGAGAAAATTTAGAGAACCTTTATTTGAAACTGACTGCCGAGAGATTCGCCAACATTCCCGATCACAATCACGAAGAAAGACACGAGACATTAGGAGTAATACGGAGGCACATAGACAGTCGTTCTTCCCTTGCTCTACTTGGAGTGGAACAGGAAGGAAATGACTAGCGGTGGTACAAGGCACCCTCCGCCATGCACCGTACGGTGACTATGTAGATGTAGAAGTAGACGTCATAGTTACATGGTTGGCTTGTAATATAGGTGAGCAGAATGCAGGTCAACTTTGCATCAGTGTAATCGTCTGGTTCTGATCTGAAGCAGGATTCTGATGATGGCTAAAGCCGAAACACTTTAGAATAGATTGATAAATGGAGGGATAATGGATTCTAGTTTTCTCTGCATTACAGTTCCTTCTTTTGCTACCAATTTAGCAAATACCAGACTACACAAATTATTTTCAATGGTCGCCTCTGCCCTCGGTACCTTTATGGCACATCTTTGTTAAATCGTTTTATTTGTTGTCTTATCGTAATAAACTGCTATAGAGACTATTAGTTTCCTTTACCAATTAGATGAGTCCCTTCATTAATGTATCCGTGTACTTTAATACTTAAATGGGCCACTCCTAGTAATTTTCGTTTCAGAAGACAATCTTCTGCACGAAATTCTCTCTCTTAAATATACCTGGTCCTATGGGGAACTTCCCTTCCTTGTAGGTCACTGAGGATCAGATTTGTAGAATATGAGGGCTGTGCTAAACACCTCAACTGACACCTCGTTTGAGAAATGAGGTCATGTATTTAAAGTTCCCTGAGGCTGTAGGTAAAGCGGCAATCAGTAACAAAGAACGTAGTTCAGATGAAGAGGAATGACATCTTTAAAAAGGGCACGCTCAAAGTTTCGACATCCAATTGTAGGTACAGCGATAGCAACTGTGAAGAAACTTTCGAGTCATAAAAACTACTTCAACTGTTCGGCGAAAGATGGTAGTACAAAAATTCTCAGGAAAAGACAAGAATAAAGCTGTAAATGTCATTTATGAAAGAAACTAATAGGAAGTGCCGCCATGCTAAAAGGAAATGGATGCGGGGTGAATATGAAGAAACAGAAACACAAATGTTCTCTGGAGGGGCACATTCGACTGTTACGTGACGAACAGTTTGGTTTTAGAATAGGTAAAGGCACCAGAGACAGACATTTACGACGGTGCACTTGATAATGGAAGTGAGACTTAAGAAAAATGAAGACAGTAGTACAAAAATAGGTTGAAGCTATAGGGAAAGAAGAGTAATATACAATATGCAGAAGTGACGATGAGAAATTTTCCGACTGAGGCTGTTGCTGCAGCATAAATGCAACGTAGCGCGTCTCCGACGCTGGTGCACAAGTTGTCTATTCTACGAGTCATCCGGAGCATTTTCTCTGGTATTTCAATAGATATCTGCAATTTAGTTTCTGGAGTCATCCGCAACAAAAAGTGAAATAGTGCTCATCACGTCTTTCATGCGACGAAAAGCTTCGGTTTGTTTACCGTTATAAATAAAATGATTTTGCAATTGAAATTTTATGTCCCCCATTCGATAGAGCGATACCAGATTAGTCTATTCGATATTTTCTTGTCAATAAATATATAGAAGGACAGTACAACATGAAGGATAACCAGCACTTCACCAACAACGGCACTACCCTGACACGCGCTCACTGCCATCACCAAACACGAAGCGCTACTGAGTCGCTGCTGGTTTGTTGTGTATTCTTCGTGTTTTAATGTCCCTGTTAACACACATTGATAAAACAAACATCTAAATAGACTAAATAGACTAATTTGGGTCCGCTATGTGGACTGGTCACGTAAAATTCCACTTTAAGAATAATTTTCTCTGTAACTGGTAACAAACCGACAATTTCCAACACTGGGAGTCACACGAAAAACATTATGAGCAATTTTTATTTGGATTGAGGCCAGGTACAGAATACAAAAATGAAATGGTAGATATATGGTGAAAAATTAGGAAAAAAGGACTTGACGACTTTTAGAAGAGGCACTCCGCAGAAGGACTGACATCTAGTCAAGGGATCAGTTTGGCATTGGTGTCTTTGCGAAGTGCGTGCGGTAAATGCGAAAACGTGAACTATAGTGACGTTGTTACCAAATGTGTCTTCAAAGGACCAATGTCCCGTTTCTTGGCTGCCGAAGGACAAACTCCGGTAGATATACATCGGAAAATGAATAATGTTTATGGGGCAGCACATCTGTCGAAGGGGATCCGTAGGCGACATTATAGGTCACTATGGACTTGGTGAAAGGAATGAGAGAGGCGAACTACTCAGTGCATTTGCAGGAGAGTGGAGATTCGTAATAACTAACACATTCTTCACGTTAACACTGAGACGTCTCTACACCTGGAAGTTCCCAAGAGATTCAGACGTAAATAGTATCCGGTATCAGATTGATTATGGCTTGATAATTCAAAGATATAGAAACAGTTGTCTCTCAACGAAACCCTATACAGGTGCTGACATTAACTCACACCACTTTCCCCTAGTCGGTGCCTTTAAAATCAGAATGAAGAGAGTTCAAAAGAAAAAAGTCAAAATGTATGATATCCGCTAACAAAGAATCTTTCATAAGAGAAAATACAGGAGTCCATCCTAATGCTGAACAAAAGTCTCTGCCAGATAACTTGTGCACTTAAGAGACAATTAAAAAGATAAACTCTATAGTGGAATCAGTTAAACAAACATCTGAAATCCAATATCACCAAAAAGAAGTCATGGATGACTGAAGAGATACTTAAAATGATGGACAGAAGGAGGAAAGTGAAAAGTAATCCTGATGAATACAAGAATATCAGCAAGGAGATCAGGAAACGGATACGAGAAGCTAAGAAAAGAGAAATACACTAACAGTGCAAAGAAATAGAGAAATTACAATTAAAGCATAATAGTTTCAATATTCATAAAAAAGTCAAGGAAGTGACAGAAAATTACAGAAAAAGAACAGGAAACAAATTGGTGAATAATGAAGGAAAAATAATAGTTGGACAAGATGAGCTTAATGAAGCATGGAAAACATACATAGAGCAACTCTTTTATGACAACCGGCCAGAACTTCCTCAAATATATTGCGAAACAGGACCTAGAAATCTGCTGGAAGAAATACAAGCTGCCATAAATGCAATTAAAGATGGTAAATCACCTGGTCCCGACAATGCGAATGCCGAAATTCTCAAGCTACTCTGTGAGGATAATTTGAAATGGTTGACTGCAATATTAAATGACATCTACGGCTCTGGTAACATTCCACGGAAAAGGTTTAACCCTTTCGGTCACGAATTATTTTTTTCCGGAGAAAAAAATCATGGCTTTGCCATCCAGTTTTTCGAATTAAATTATGATTTTTGAGATGAATAAAATATTCCAAGGTGCCCCCCAAGGGGGGATACAAAGCGTCCCCAAATAAGGACATTGGGTTAAAGTGGGTGCAGTATAAGTCGAAAACTCAAAGTATTCTATTTGATTTTATTTCATCAAATACATAAATTACACAAAGCTTACTTAATGATTATATACATAAATCACGGTTTTACCCTTGTGAAGAATGATAATCAAAGAAACAATTTTCTTCTATCCAGAAATAAGTGAATGTTACATTTTACACAGTAAAATTTGTTTTTGTCTTTACAACCAAGTTTCTTGCACCTGTCAAATGATTTTTTATCACTGACCACTGGAAGATACCCAACGTTGTCCAAACAAACATCAGCTTCTGGACGAACTTCCACATTGACTCGTTTGGAAGTACTTGGAGATGGCATTGGACTCTCACTAGTGGAACACCCCCTTTTCCTGGCAGCTGACTTACCCATTTTTGCCAGTACTTTGACCACACTTGCCCTAAAGTGAAGCAAATCAAGTGTCTTATTTTTGGGAACATCTAATTCTGATGCGTTTTTCTTGTACTCCGTTCATGCATTTACACATGCAATATCACATGCAATATCAAACATGTCTGTCGAAAATGGTGTTCAGTTTCAAAAGCAGCTAACTGTATGTTGTCTTCGGATGCAGTCCTCTAAATGCTCAATAGGCGTGGCTGTCGCCCTGCCATGTATGGAGGCAAAGCACGTGAACAGACATCAGAGTTACCTATCTTGACATTCCTAGCTACCTTTCAGTCTGTTACGATTAGAATGAATATATTTCTTATTCAGCTTTAGACTGGCTGCGCTGTAACAAATTCGTACGCACCAATAACATTCTCGCTGCCAATGCATTGTGGTTTTGATGGGAAGAGTGTTTCGTGATTATCTCAGTGTCACTTATCATGCAGTTAGCGGGCTTTGCGTCTAGGCTACTCAGCTTACACTATACCGTATGGTATAGAATGTCGAACATTACTTCGATCTTGTTCAAAATTATCGCCAGGATCGTCGGACAGATCGTCAATTTCAGATGAATCACCGTAAGATGACTAAAAAGACAGCGAAATAAAGTCCTAAATTTCTAATCTACTACAACCTTTCAATCACGGTGTCCTCATACGTAGACGATATAAAGTTATAAATAGGTCACTTACCTTTCGTTCTGAAAGACACCTTTAGTTTTCACCTTCAAGGATGCACATTTCTACGCAGAAATAATTTTTTTTAACTAAATTCAGAAGAAATTAACCGGCTGATGGAAGGTACAAAGATTACTGGGAAACGTCCAAGTGACTGTGCCCATTCAGTTATGTTTTGTGGTACCACGAATTGACAGGAGCCGGCCGGTGTGGCCATGCGGTTAAAGGCGCTTCAGTCTGGAACCGCGTGACCGCTACGGTCGCAGGTTCGAATCCTGCCTCGGGCATGGATGTGTGTGATGTCCTTAGGTTAGTTAGGTTTAAGTAGTTCTAAGTTCTAGGGGACTTATGACCACAGATGTTGAGTCCCATAGTGCCCAGAGCCATTTGAACCATTTGAATTGACAGGAGATGTCGACACCGTTCTCAAATAAACTCGCTGCTCGTTACAATATGAGGACAAAAATCACAAATGGTAAAATTTAACGAATTTTAACAAACTAAACGTTTATTTAGTATGTCCTTATATGAGGACGCCATGACTGAAAGGGTTAAATCCGAATTTATTACATTGCCCAAAAAGCCCGGAGCTAAGACCTGTTGTGAATACAGGACTATCAGCCTAATGAGTCACCTACTAAAGATCTTTCTGAGGGTCAATCACCAAAGAATTTACAAGTTCTGTGAAGAACAGATTTCTTGTATACAGTTTAGTTTCAGAAATGTATTTGGAATACGCGAAGCATTTCGTAGTACTCAGGTACTACTTCAAAGGTGCAGAGATGGTAGTTGCGACATTTATGCCTGCTTTATTGATTGTCAGGAGGCTTTCGACAGAGTAAAACACCAGAAGATTGTTGACATTTTAAGAAGCATTGGTTTGGACGGTAAAGACTTACGTATAATTGTGAACCTATATTGGAACAAGTCGGCTTCTGTGAGACTGGACAGAGAAAATACAGAAGACATAGACATTCTACGAGGTGTAAGGCAGTGTTGTAGATTATCCACACTGATTTTCAGCATCTAATCAGAACACATCTTTAAGGAAGCTCTTGATGAAGTAGAGATGGGAGTGCTCTAAAACGGAAAATATATCAACAACATCCGATATGCTGACGACACAGTAATATTTTCTGATAGTGAGGATAGTTTACAGTACCTTGTCGATAGACGTGCATAAAAAACTCTGAATATGGTCTAGATGTCAAGCCTCAAAAAACGAAAACAATGATAATCAGTAAAAACAGAGCCCCTGCGTGTCACATTAAGATAAGCCAAAATCACATAGATCAAGGACATTAATATGCGTACCTTGGCACTACAATAAATGATCAGTGGGATCTTCTTTATGAGTTGAGAACTCGAATTGGAAAAACCAGGGCTGTGTTTAATAAGACGAATAACCTTGTCAAGAATCATGGCTTAGCAATGACGACGAAGATTAGACTTGTACGCTGCTACGTATTTTCCACCCTCTTCTATGGTGTTGAAACATGGAATCTGAGAGAATCATTGGGTAAGCGGCTGGAGGCTTTTGAGATGTGGCTGTACAGGAGAACGTTAAGAATACCGTGGACAGCACATGTCACAAATGCCGAGGTTCTGCGAAGAATGAAGAAAGAGAAGGAAGTACTGGCCTCTGTGAAAGCAAAACAGATCCAGTACCTGGGACACATCAAGCGCAACAACAAGAGATACCACCTCCTCCAGACCATACTGCAACGAAAAATACCAGGGAAGAGAAGCGTTGGCCGGAGCAGAATATCCTGCCTCAAGAACATCGGAACATGGACCTCTAAAACTTCTACAGAGCTATTTAGAGCTGAAACTGCCAGGAAAAGCACTACCAAGGTGGTTGCCAACATCCGGAACGGATAGGAACTAGAAGAAGAATATCTGTCGAAAATCACCGTTGTGCATTGGTGCCCCAAGTTCCGTGCTGCTAGTTCATGATAACGCACGTTCCCGTAGTGTCGTAAACACAAAAGCTACGCCACCTCAAGTGGGAGATACTCGAGCACGCGCCCTATAGTCAGGATCTCTCCCCATGCGATTATCACGCCTTCGGTCCACTAAAAAGGCCTTGAAGAGCCCGTATCTCGTGGTCGTGCGGTAGCGTTCTCGCTTCCCACGCCCGGGTTCCCGGGTTCGATTCCCGGCGGGGTCAGGGATTTTCTCTGCCTCGTGATGGCTGGGTGTTGTGTGCTGTCCTTAGGTTAGTTAGGTTTAAGTAGTTCTAAGTTCTAGGGGACTGATGACCACAGCAGTTGAGTCCCATTGTGCTCAGAGCCATTTGAACCATTTAGCCTTGAAGAGTCGATGGTTCCTGTCGGACGAGGGTGTGCCCGAGGCAGTTACGAAATTCTTCATGCAACAGGACACGTTGTTTTACTGAACGAGTATCTTCAGCCTGGTACATGATTGCCTCAATGCTCACGGCCATTTTGCCTGATTGGCATACCGATCCTGGGCTGTAAGTCCTTCGAACAGAAAGTTTTTGACCACCCCTTGTACTGTACAACAATCAAGAAGAATGAAAGACCATGAGGAAAATGCTCAGATTACAAAGAGAGTCGGACAGAGATGTGGTCTTCCTCCCAAACTGTTCAATCTGTACGTCGAAGAAGCGACGAAGGAAGTAAATTACCTGTTCACGAGTGGGATTGTAACAGAAGGTGAGTGAACATCAATGGCAATCTTTGATAACACTGCTATCCACAGTGAAAAGGAGGAAGAACTGCTGGTCATACTAAATGGAATGATTAGTATAGTTGGCACAGAATATTATCTGACAGTAAACCGAAGGAATAACAGTAATGACGAGTAGGAGAAATGAAGATAGTGACAAATGTAACATAAAAACTGGGGACCACGATGTAGACGAAGCCCAGGAAGCAAAATAGCGTTGCTGGACGAAACCAGAAGGACATAAATACAGACTAGGTCAGGCAATAAGGGTATTCCTTTGTAGAAGATATGTACTAGTATCGAGCATTGGCCTTAATCTCAAAAATAAAATTTTAGAGAGTGTACGTCTGGAGCAGAACATTGTATAGAAATGACGCATACACTGTGTGAAAACCGGAAAAGAAAAGAATCTAAGAGTTTACAATGAGACACTACATAAGGTTTTTGAAAGTTAGGTGGTTTGATAAGAGAAAAAATGAGGAAGTTATCCCTAGATTCTGTAAGGAGACTGACGTGTGGAAAACTTCGAGAACATGAAAGGGCAGAATGGTAGGGTATGTGCCACGACATCAAGGAATAATTTGCATAATACTTGATAGAGTCAAGCTGATTGTCCTATAACATCCTCTTTTCCAGTATTTTGTACATTATTATTGGTAGCAACTCTGATGCATGGGCTGTATGATAGTTCTTGCATTTATCTGTTCTTACTCTATCACTATTGTGTGGACTAAAAGTCTTTATACAATCAACTTGAATAGATCGCAAAAGGTTTTAGAAATTCCGATAGGCTATTGTCTGTCTCTTCTGCTTCGTTTCATCGCAGTTGTTACAAAGTTCTGTTAAATAAATCCCTTTATCCTCAGTATCGACATAATAGTGTCCTTCTGTCACGTCACAAGGCATTTCTTCAGCCTCATAGAAACCTACTCTGTACACGTATCATGTCTCTCTGCTCTGCGTTCAACAGTGTAATTCCCATTGCACTCTAAATGTTGATGCAGTTACTTTTCACTTCACCGAACGCTCTTTTAACTCTGCATGCAGAATCTGCCCTTCTGACGATCATTTCTTTTTCGAATCATTCACAATTTTCCCATCGGTATTTCGCTTTGCGTTCCCTGAACATCCTATTTATTTCATTGCTAAGTGACTTATAAAAATTCCATCATTTTATAGAAAATATTTGTATTTCCGTACTTAACTGATCAACGGAAATATTTCTTTTGTTTACCAAATTTTCTTCGCGGTTGCTTTCCTTATACCTGTAATTATCTCTCTAAGTCCTGTGACTACCCTGTTCAAAGATTTCCAGTCACCTTCAACTGAACTGCCCACTGTAGTGTTAGTTATGTATCTCCAACTTTAAAGAAACCTTAAATTTATCTCATCAGTCCTTAACAATTCAGTATCTCACTTCCTTCCAACATAAACCTTCAGGATGATTCAATTAACCTTCGGTCTGCTGTTTGTCATTGTTGTGCTCTTGGATTCGTTTTACAGTGTAAATTTGATTTTAGAATCTCCGTCTGATCACTTAGTAATCCAGTTGTAACCGCCTCCTGTAACTTTTGAAATTTATTTCAGGTTTCAGTTAATTTTTCTCTTCTTTCATTCCTACTATCTATTTCACGTTGTCCCGTACCTTTGTCTTCTGTTGTTCTTCCTACTACCACGTTCCAGTTGTAACACCAATATCGATTGTAAGGAGTTTATACAGTGTAATTATGTGTATGTGACTATGAAGTTGTTGTTCTTTACTAGTTAAGATCTTTGAATTGTCAGAGGGAAGTTGAAGTTTGTAATGTACTTATTGTAAAAAACTTAATAATATTTAAAAGTAATGAAACTTTATAAAATATGAATGTTAAGAAAGAGAAATGTGTATGTGAAAAACAGGTTCATTCTTATGGATCTTGTATTGTATAGTAAAAAAGGTGCAGGGAACCCCCTCCGCTACGGAGTGGCCTGGCGCGCGCTAAAAGGTGAATTTGGCGGTCGATCTGGGCGGCCTCTGGGGAAGCACGCTACGCAGTCAGTGGCTAGCCGTTGTACGGTTAACATCAAGGATGCCAAGTGAGACATTTGAAAGCCAATTTATATTGAAATTGCCTCCTATGTGGTTTCGGCTGTCGTATGGTGCTCTTGTTGTTATGGAATGGCTCTAAAATGAGGATAATACGCCGCCAAGAAGAATTTATAAAGAGCATTCATCAGCAAGAGTGTGAGACCAGATAGCCGCCACATGCTTGCCACTACTATTGCGTCACTGCTCCGCCTGCTTCAGGAACTCAGATATGTATCTTAGTATCGACCAGTTTGTTTGTGTGAGTGGTTTCCAATAATAATTCCAGTGATATAAATATGTGTGATACTCTTAAAATTCTCCTGACCATGAAAGCAATGTAGGGACCCATCCTAAACGTGCAGAAGACCGAGTATCCTTTTTCTGAATAACTGTTGATTTGTGTCTGCATTAAATGTGCCAACGTTCAGTGCCAAAGTGTATAGACGTTGCTAGTTAAATTACCTGCTTCACAGGTAGTGAGAAAGATACACAAAAAGAACTTATACGAAAATAATTTTGCTTTGATTATTACTATGATTTTCTGAAGTTGATTGAAATTAATATTTCAATTACTTGCTTTAAAATATGAACATATAAATTGTTTCAAGTGGGGTTAGAAAGCAATATTGGCAAATTGCAATTTGTTTCTGAAATAGTCACGGAATTTGTCTGTAAAGACAGTTTCAGTTTATGGGTCCCCACTATATTCATTTGCATTATAAGAAAGATAAACTAAATACTGCTTTTACTAAAGAAATATGAGATATTTCCATAATAATGAGAGTATAAAAAGTGTTTATGTAGTGTTATTTAACTTCATTTGTGGTGTTTGCTTGTTAGTTAAACCAGAGCTCTTGTCATGCCCAGTTTTAGTCTCGTGATGTCTTGAGTAACATCTTAGTGCTGAACTGGTTAATGATTGAGATAGTAACTATTATTGCTATGAGTGAAATATCAATTAACTTCCTATGATTGCTGATTTGTGGAAATAATAACTACTGCTACCCACTTCTCAGTTCGTCCGGTAGTCGTGTTTATTCATTGCACCATTTAAAAGGAGTATTAACGAAAGTCACTTTAGCAACTCAGTTTCATTTTGCTTTAAACTTAATGTTTCAAAATAGTATGCCTAATTATGCTGGCTACCGTTTGTTGCTTCATTCACGTGAACTTCACTACTTTCATTACTTCCAAAATAAAGCCTTTCAGTTTTCTATTAATTGCCATAGATGCGAAATTATTGTTCGATACCCTCTACCCATTAGGTAAACACACGATCAAACATTTCTAAATTCCTTCCAAAGGGTAACGCTAGCTTGCTGTATAGTGTTATATGTGGTTTTTACGTATCAGAACTTAAGGTTCAGTTACAAGGAAACTGCGGCTCGCGTTATACAGTCCTCCACGATTAGTAGACTATCATCTGCTTCTACTTGCTGCAGTGCCCGTTTAATGTCCTCATATACTTTCTCCGTCTTCTCATTTTCCGCTTGTGACGTCGACATGCATCCCTGAAATACTGTTGCTATTTTTGGCTTGCTGTTTGTTTCTCATGACAACATACCCAGCTATTCATACTAATTCACTATTTTGTTCTGCTTTCCTATTGGTAAGGAATTCTTCTGCAGCTATAAAATTTTCTGCTGTTGTTGATGTTACCCTATATTCCTCCGACCGGAATACCTTAGCTTTCCATTGTACTTCACTAACTCCCACTATATGTAGATTGAGACTCTCCATTACCTTCTCAGATTTTCTAGCTTCGCTTGCACCTTCAAATCTTTGACATTACACTTATCGACTCGTAGTATGTTATCCTTTCGTTGCTTATTTAATCTTTTTCTCCTGGTTATCTCCTCCTTTTGAGTCCTCTTTTGGAGATTTCGAGTGAAGGACTAAACTGGATTTTTTATGCCAATGGAGAGATTATCATGACACTTTTTCAATTAGAGGATTAATGTGTTGCGGATACACATTATGTTTGTTTCGTGCTGTGATTTCCATTGCTTTCTGCGTTTTCTGCTCTCATTCTTCCGAATTTCAGAGGTGGTTTTCACCCCGAAGTGCGAAAGGTCGCCCTAAAACTCCGTGTCCTCTTTTGCTGCCTTCGCCAAAGTCGTTGGCAGGACGAGGGTGAATCCCTGTAACAGAAATTCGCAGCAGCCATTGCTGATACTTTTTTATTCAAAAAGTTTTACCAGTGGCCTCGACCGAACCCTATGCCCTGTGTACTTTGATTACAAGTCAAGTAATGAACAAGGGCCACATACGAACTATGGAGTACGGTTTGTAAGGGTACCAGCAACAAAGAATGTTTGTTTTGTGAGCAACACACCTTACCTCTCGACATAGATTCCTTTGAGGGTTATACACTTGGTCCAGCGGTCGTCCAGATTTTCAATCCCATCGGAAAAATAGGTTGTGTCAAACTCTGCAAAATACTCGTTGACTGCAACTATCAGTTCCTCATTTGACGAGAATTTCTTCCCAACAAGTCCAAGTTTCAAGAATTAAATCACAGTCCGAATTTCTTCCCAACAAGTCCAAGTTTCAAGAATTAAATCACAGTCCAGTAGTTCAAATGAAAATGTTTAGTAGCAGCACGAAACTCTGCTTTCTCCATTTTCAATCGCAATCGACACACTGACCAAATTCAGATGGCTGTCAACAGTGAACTGTATGCTGTACATTGTAGTAGTTCTTTTTACGATCCTTGGAACAGTCACGCTTACCAAACATGCTGGTGCGACAAAAAGTTTTATTATTTCGTAGAAATTTACCAGACTTATCAAACCACCGCCGGACACCAGTGAATGTACCTGCAAAATCATTCCGCGACAAATAGCTTAAGAGGTATGACGTCATAAATATTGAGATGCTTGACAATCTGACTTTTTCTTAAAACCTAGCGCAAATTACCCAGACTGTATTCAACCAGTGTTTGGTAATAAGAACACATACAGACATCCACCAAACTTTAAACATGATTTCAAATCTTATCTAACATTTTTTGTTCATTTACGTTCTTATTTAGCACACTGATGCATTTCTTATAAGACTTCTGAAAATAATTCATAAATGGGAGGTTTTATTCTTTAAGGAATCGTGGATTTAATGCTTATTAAACAGAGCCAAATAGCATTACATTATCTACAAAATTTCAGCATAAAAATGTCACAAATTCTATCAAAAGATCGACGTAAGACCGTGGGATTGGTAGCAGGCACACGATCACATCAATCAACCGTTCGTTGTTCACCTGTATGTAACTTGTTAACCTCCAGCTATATAATTTCCCTTGGCTTTGATTAAATTTGCAATTCCAAAATTAACATTAGAACTATAATGAGAATCGGAGATTAATAATAGGTATTCCACTCTGATTTAAATTAATAGAGCCACAGAAAGAGCACTTTGTCCTTTTTGGTAAATCGATTCAAAGTGGATCAAAGTTTAATCGTAGTTAGCTTTGATTTCATTTGTTGATACCACTTACTTATGGGTTATTAATTTCGAATAATATTCAGAAGATAAATATTTTCTTATGCAATGCGATTTTTCTAATATCTTAAACTACTGCGTTCTGTTAAAGGCAGAAGTTTCGTTTTCTACTATAAAGTATATTAGTTCCTAATTAACTTGCGCATTAGGGGTGTTGACGAATTTCTCCAACTTCAATGCTTCAGATTCTGGGAACCGTTTGAATACTCTGCTGATGGCAATTTTTGTGTGGAATCGCTTTGATCACGTTTAAGCAGTACTTGTAACCGTCAGTTTTCCGCATTGTGTTCTAGTGCAGTCGGAACTTCATATTACAAGAAAACCGAGAGGTGAGTCACAGATTTTTATCGACACTGACAACGTAATTTTTCGCGGTGACATTCTTGAAAAAGTTTTTGGATATCATGACGCATCAGCTGGGTTTTTGAACTTAACTTGCATTATTAGATTTGGTTTTGCCTCTTTCTTCTGTTCGATACAGAGCTAACATTGGCAAATGAGTAATTTCAAACGTGAAAAAATGCGTGCAGATGTGATATGCCGGCCGGAGTGGCCGAGCGGTTCTAGGCACTATAGTCTGGAACCGCGCGACCGCTACGGTCGCAGGTTCGAATCCTGCCTCGGGCATGGATGTGTGTGATGTCCTTAGTTTAGTTAGGTTTAAGTAGTTCTAAGTTCTGGGGGACTGATGACCTCAGAAGTCAAGTCCCATAGTGCTCAGAGCTATATTTTATTAAAAACCACAATACTAAATTCCGTTCTTAGAAGTGCATGCACAAGCTACTACCGTACTAAATTTTGACTATCGCACGCACTTCTGAATGGCAGAAACAAGCATCACGATGAAAGGAAAGATGTAAACTATTCAAATTGAAGGAGGCTCAAATTCTAAGGAACTCACATCGAATAAGCCCCAATTCTAGTTCATGTTTATCATAATTTCTCTCGCAGCGAGTAGTAACGTGCAATTGGAAAATAAGGCAAGCCACTGCTGTTAATATCAAAAGTAAAATAAAGTTCTAAAGTACTACAGAAAAATACCTATAACATTATTCTGGTGCAGGATTCTATAGTTTACTTTAAACTCGAGCATTATCACATTCCTCGGACATAAGCAGCTTCCATAAAAGAACTAACGTGGGTTCAGGAAAACCCATTCGTGTTCAGAACCACGAATCCCCCTTTTCAGAGTTGATACTTTTCCTGCAAACAGCAAATATAAATATAAAGAAAGACATTGCCTTTTTAGATTCCATAACAGTTATTGCGATTTGTACCGGTAATCAACATTCGAGTAGACTTAAGTCTGGTCATAGACATACCGGATGGTTACAGTTAAAGTGCAGCTGTCCAGTGCGGGTTGTAATTATCGCATAGCGGTGAAACTTGGTAGTTATGCTAATGCGTTAGTGCGGAACCGATTCATGTTGGGAAAAAAATTAGTTTCAATTTTGGCCACCAAGTTCAAATCTGTTAGTGTATACCGTTTGCGTGACGTTATGACATCCGCTCTGTCATTTTACAAGTCTTAGCGTGACTGAACAGTGTTGCTGTCTAGAAGAGAGATCGTACGTTGTTAGTGAAACTGTTTTGTTTGAACGGCAACAATTAAAACGCTGCATTGAGACAATATGCGTGCAGATCTGATATCTAACATGACAGACGAGAGGCGTAACGCGTGGAAAGGAAAGTTTTATTGTGACCTTTAGTTGCGTTACATAAAGTATGAGTAGGTCGTATTACGAAGAGCGGCGAGATGCATGTACACAAAGTCTCAGGGACGATGTAGACAATGCGAATATCAATTTGCAAAGGGGTATAGAAGATTTTACACTTAGAGAGTGCCTTTTTGTTTCTTACGACAGCAATCGAATAACACTGACGCACAGGACAACGCTATCTGCAGCGCTCCGTTCAGTACGAGAATGCGTCTGGGTTCCGCCACCAACACGACGAGAAAAAATTACAGGTAAACAATCGTGTGTACCCGGATCTGCCTAAAAAAAAAACACAAGTTACCGGGCGGCCCTCGCCCGCGGGTCCAACGTCGCGGCGCTGCAGGTGCGTTGTGACGTCAGAGCAGCCATGACGCGCTGCGGGTCATTGTCGACGGCCTGGCTGAAGGCCTCATTACGGCGGGCACCTTCTGGGAAAGCGCCGGAATGCTGCCAGGCTGTCTGTTTACGTCGCCGCTGATCTCTGTCCCATGACGCAACTGTGCGATATCGATCAGCGTCATTCTCTTACCTAACAAAATGTCACTGTGGCTGAAATGTGTCTTAATTTTTCCCAGCCTCAGTTTTGCTTAAGTATTGTCGCTGCAGTAAGTTGGTGCGCTGCTGTACACTTTAAAAGTACAGCAATTCAGATATCGAAAATATTGTCGCGTGTGTGTTTTCTAAGAGGGGCTACCAAATGGACCACTGTGATAAATGTTGCTGTCCAGTTATTCGAAGCTTCGTTGATCATTTTGAGTAGTATCTGCGTCAGCAACAGGATACCCTGCAGATAACATAGCATTCATTCAAAACCGTTACGAGTTTCGGCAATTTAACATTTGTGGAGTGGGCAGGAAATTGCAAGGGTGACACGAAAGCATACGTCTTCAATGAAATGCAGATAGTTCGTTTTCTTTAGATGAGGTAGTTATGAATGCCTGCGTATGACATGTATCTAACATTCGGCTCTTTGGTCTCTGCAGTCCTTCCTACGCCGTGTGTGGTGAATGCGATCGGACAAGCGACTAGGTTGCTCACACGCTGTGTTTTCTTTATAAGTTTCTTGTTCTCTGTTGTTATCATCACCTCCTGCATGACCGAATTACGGCATCGGATGCTTCCAGCAACTTGGCTGTCTCTAACCATAATACTAAATCTTGTCACATCTCCTTCTCCATTTTAATCACGAGACTCCAGGAAGAAATAGCCAATAAGCTACGTCTTATCCAATACCATTCTGCATTCAACAGGAGACTATCGCTTTAACTTACATCGGCGTAGCTTCCATCTCAGCTAATCCCAGTTGCGTTCTTCTTTCCTCATCCCTGTTAAGTTCTGTTTTTTTTTCCTGGTCATCTGCTAACGGTACGCTATTACTTCTAGCTCTATTCCAAACCAGTCGACTTCATCTATGCATCTGATTCCGTGAAAATTCTGTTTACAATTTTATGTGGTGTTCGAAAAGCGCATAATATTTCCATTGGACTCTGACTACTGGTAAAATGAAAGCACTTCTATATTTATATCCAATTTAATTTATTTGAGTGGTATCTAAAGTTGAAAGAGTTCAAAACATAAGTACACTAATTTAAAGTTTTATTGTGTTATCACGTATGTATCACATTCATCATATTTATAAACCCGCATAGAAGAGAAACGGGCTGTGCCAGAAAGTTAATGCAAGTCGCCGTTGAAGAGTAAAATTGTGTTCCTTTCAAAACAATGACGCGTCGCCTCAGCAATCGATAATAATGTACAGATTCTGTTTAAGTGAACTGTTTCATAACATTTCCACGTGTTGTTTCAGACAGTTTCACTGCAACAACTTGTAAGTTTTACTGCAGAGTACAATATTTGATATTCTGGTTTTCATGCTTTATTCGTTTCAACGTTTTGAACCGATATTTAACTGATTGTCTCCAACTATCTAAAGATCTACCTGTAGCGAAAATAATCCACTAACGTGACGAGGATAGTCAGAGAACACTGTATGAGAATGAAATTATATGGACGTATGAGACATTTTCATCGTCCTGCCACGAAACTAACTCGCTGACAAAGAGAGTTGGAATTAAGAGTCTAGAGCGCGTTTCAGTCGATTGCTGAATATCGCTGGAGTATTGTTCTCTGGATAGTCAACTCAATGATATCGGCAGTGGATAGGTAAAGATTTGGTTAATACTGTTAGAAAAGACACATTTCCTCCTAAGAACTGTTCTCAAAAATACGTGAAATTTGAGCTTTTCATATATCTTCTTTAGTAACTACTATTTGTATCACATATTAAGAAATATGCCATAAGCTAAAGAATGAATGTAATACGAATGCTTCTGCAGAAGAGTTAAGCTTTTCTTAAGTTTGCTGATTCTCTCTGATTACAATCTTATGCAGGCAAAATATGGCGTGAAGAGTATATTAGGTGAGTGTTGTGGTGACCCTGTACATTTTTGATATCTAGAAGCCTTCCGTTACATATAACGGACCACGCCACATGCGGTAATCGCCAATAAGGTCTTCAATAAAGCGTGCGCTTTTGTCTACTGTGAAGCTTGAGATGATAATTAAATCAAGACCCTAAGGCACCGAGGGCACAGAGGATAGTGCGACTGCGGGAGTTTATCCCTTGCACGCTCCCCGTGAGACCCACATTCCCAACTTAATGTCCACAGACTACATTCGTAGTGCTCCTGCCCATTACACTCATTACTCGCGGCAGACAATCTTACCGAGTCCCGTAAGAGCTCGGGCAATGCGTGTGCATCCAGCACAGAAGAAGAAGCTCAATGGTTGGTTAACCTTAACTATATGAAGATGGCATCTGTTCTTTCGGACTTGTCAGATGGATAGAGCGTCTGCCATGTAAGCAAGAGATCCCGGGTTCGAGTCTCGGTCGGCTCACACATTTTCAACTGTCCCCGTTGATGTATATCAACGCCTGTCGACAACTTAGGGTCTTGATTTAATTATCATTTCATTCCAAGAGAGCTGCATGATCACCGACGCTACTGTTCTTTCGGACATGTCCGAAAGAACAGATACCATCTTCATACCGTGATGCTTTGTCAACCCAGACTGTATCTCTTCACTGCTGGTACATTATGAGGATCACTGCTGTATACATCTTCTTATTCGGTTTCAGCTTTCTGCTAATAACACTCAGAAAGGCTCTCGTAATTCGGTAGTTGGAAGATGCTAAAAAAATGGTTCAAATGGCTCTGAGCACTGTGGGACTTAACTTCTGAGGTCATCAGTCCCCTAGAACTTAGAACTATTTAAACCTAACTAACCTAAGGACATCACACACATCCATGCCCGAGGCAGGATTCGAACCTGCGACCGTAGCGGTAACACGGTTCCAGACTGTAGCGCCTAGAACCGCTCGGCCATCCCGGTCGGCAGACGATGCTAAATATCGGCCGCTCAGTGCATGCTATGATTTTCTGCTGCATCCCTGCGCCCCTGCTAACTGCGAATGAGTTAAATAATTCTTCACATGTCAAGCAAGGCCATTAACCTACATAGAAGAGAAAAGGACTGTGTCATAAAGTTAATGCAAGTCGCCGTTAAAAAGTAAAACTCTTTTTCCTTCAAAACAGTTATGTGTCGCGTCAGCAGTCGTTAATAATGAACAGATTCTGTTTATGTGAACTGCTTCATAATATTTCCATATATTTATTCAGAAAGTTTCACTGCTAGAATTTAGAAGTTTCACTGTAGAATGTAATATTTGATATTCTTCGCAGTGCTTCCTAGTTAACAGGCTTCAGTAGACCTTTGAACATTAGCCTAAATCGGTTATCAGTAGCCATCCGTAGATGTTAAAATTCTTGCAGACTTAATGTATGCCTAAAGTTCTGAGGTCTTTTGGTTTGAGTACGATCAGTCTCAAATTTTAATTTCAATCATTAATTGAACTATTTTTATGGACCTGATTCCTGGCTATCACTGATTAAGAAATTAATTATCACGTTACAGTAGCGACTAAAGCACTTATTTTTTTCAGCATCTTCCAACTACCGAATTACGAGCCACTTTCCAAAGATCAATACACTCAACAATATTATTTCAAGATCTTAATGGTTTGTAAATTAATATTTTCACACTAAAGACTTTTCAGTGTTAATTGCCTTTTCAGAGTAAGTTCCTAAATAAATAAATGCCTTTTAAAATCACTCACTAATAGGTTTGTGCTATATTAATCAGTTTCCACTACATTAAAAAAAATTTCATCGTTGTGGTGGTACTTATGTACTCAACAGATGTCAACGAGACCAGTTGACGAAGACGCTCTCTTATTAACCCCATGTTGATAGGTGTTACTTACATCATTACATATGAAAGATTTTTCCACCTCTGATATAACAATGAAACATAATTCATAATCTGTTTCCTATATTTTGTTATTAATAGACAGCTTAGTAGTTCTTGACAGTTATCCCCACGTATTCCCTCCGTCGCGAACCTCCGAAGCTTTTCGTTCAGTGACCTGCACTGCCGATAGCTGCGTCGGTAGAACACCACTGAAATACCTAGCCAACACCTTGTTCGCTGACATGAAACCAACAGCAAGAAAAGGACGTTTTCAGTATGCACGTTACATACAATATAAGTAAATGAACAAAATTAATGTTTTTTTACTAACCCGACGTCGCTCAGCCGGAAATAATGACAGTGCTGCTTCTTACAATCTGGAATATCACAGTTTATGCGGAGCGATTTTAGTGTATCAATAAATACTTATACGTTGGGGATAATTCTAATGTTTCCCAAGACGTTGAGACTCTCACTTTTAAATCTTCTCAAAACTCGATTTATGAATAACTCTATTCTGTCTCAATTTGCTAGCGCCTTAAATTCCCTAGGGGATAACCCAAACAAGTGTGTAAAAAAATATTTCTTCCAAGGAAAATTAAACCGAGCGAGTGCGAATAGGGCTCGCGCACTGAGAGTTCCATACAAACTTAATTATGTAGCGACTGTTAAGTAAGAGCATGGTCGGAATTACACACTGATAGTAAAAGATGTCGCCTTAGTACTTTCACAGCCCAATAGAGGGAACCTTTGTCCATCATGCAATGTCCGTAAATCATTAATTTACTTTGAACTCTTGACTGTCATACACAAGGAGAGACACGAGCGCAGGTTACTCGTCGCGTTTTGAGACTGTTTCTCTCCGTAGTCACCCCAAAAGTGAGTCATGCCGCGGCATCTAAACGTATGGATAATGAAAGTCACTTGTAAATTGGTTAAAAACATGGATGCATTTGACAATTATCTGCACTCATGTCGCTTCTTGTATAGCTCAGTCAAGAATTCAAAGTAAACTAAGGCTCTATGAATGAAGGACAAAGGTTCCCTCTATTGGGCTCTGTAAGAACTAAGGCGATATATTTTACCATCTGTGTGCAATGCCGAACAGGTCATCTATAGTTTTCGGTTAGTGACTTTTGCGAGTTTTAAAATATGTAACACAAATAGCCGCTTCTTATGACTGCATTGACTTGGAAGCTTAAATTTCTTACACCTCCAGCGACGGTAACCCTCAGTATTTAGTTTCAGGAAACAGGGAAGATTCGTGTGCAGACGCTGGTAGAGGGAACACACTGGTTTTACAAAAGTGTGTTGATTCAATGTTTCATATTTTGTGTATCATTACAACAAACTGGCAAAACGTTAGCACAGCACAGCAAATGTTGGTTAAGCGCTTTTATTCTGACATTGAATGAGATACAGGATACAACTGGTCGCATTCACTTAAATTCAAAATTCAGTTTTTCTGTTAACCAGCTGTGAAGTGTTGTGCTCGTAAAGTAAGTATTAACTTCTTTTTAAAGTTTTAAATTGATTTTTAACCAATTTTTCTGTCAGATAGCTTTCCTAAAATTAATTCTTGGGTCAAAATGTTGCGTATGATAAGGCATAGTTTTTGAAACAAGCCAAATGTACATTTACTTTCACATGTAATTCAAACTTAAAACCTCGTAGTAAATAAAAACAGTGATCAACTACGGTTAATAATGTTATTTATCAGGAATAGAGGGCGCCTTTACCTGTTTCAGACTGATAGGTTCATCGTAAAACGGCTATTTAAGAAAAGTCTTGAATCATGGGTACTGCTATGTGAAATACGAACTTCTCAAAAGCTGTCTACGACGCCATAAAACGTCACAAGATTTTCCGTGTAAGTAGTACTTGGTTCTTAAGAATTTTTTTACATTGTTGTAGCTCAATGTTAGATCCAAATACGGCAATGTAGTTCTTTTTCTTACATAATTCCTTCGCTATAGGGCAGCACCACACCAAGGAACTTTCGGAAACAGAGCATGAACGGGACAAGTCAAATATTATTCTGAAATTGTACAGCCCTCTGAGGAAGAACCTGTTTGTTCTAAACTCACAGTAGTGCTATTTGTTGTCAATAAATAGGGTTATTAACAGTGACGAGTTGCCTTCCATGCACTCAATGACTGTGATATGACTTTGAAATAATAGAGCACAGCAATCAGTCGTCCTTTCTTGCAGGTATTACTCTGCAAATCTAGATTTCGGCTAGTGCCTGGCCATTATCAACGCACCATTTCATAATATCAGTGCATGTTCTAGGACATCAGTCCCCTGTTTTTCGGGCTTCTGCCACAGTTCTTTCAAGAGTTTGGCCTGCACAGAGTCCTGACCTGAATCCTCTAGAACACCTTTGGAATGTTTTGGAACGTCACCAGCCGGCCGGTGTGGCTGAGTGGTTCTAGGTGCTTCAGTCTGGAACCGCGCCACCGCTACTGTCACAGGTTCGAATCCTGCCTCGGGCATGGATGTGTGTGATGTCCTTCGGTTAGTTAGGTTTAAGTAGTTCTAAGTTCTAGGAGACTGATGACCTCAGATGTTAAGTCCCATAGAGCTCAGAGCCATTTGAACCATTTTTTGGAACGTCACCTTCGAGCCAGGCCTCACCGACCGACATCGATATCTCTACTCAGTACAGCACTCTGTGATGAATGGGCTGTGATTCACCAAGAAACCTTCCAGCACCTGATTGAACGTGTGCCTGCGAGATTGGAAGCTGTCATCAAGGGCTAAGGCTGGGCCAACACCATACCGAATTCCAGCATTACTGATAGAGGGCGCCACGAACTTGTTAGTCATTTTCAGCCGGATATCCGGATACTTTTGATCACATACTGTATATAGAAGGATGTATCATAATATCATGATTATTATTTCACGTCATTTGCTTCATTTTTCAGATGCTTTTCTTCATTTTCACAACTACCCTTATCACTACACCTACACTTATTCGCAGTGCTACCCACTATTTCAAACTACAGAAGTGCGAAAGTTTCACACGGGTTTCCTGGTTTGTAAGAAGTTACCTGCGGTTTATTTTACAACTATTGTTTGAAGAAGCAATCTCATAAAACTGTAGATTTTTGCTTTGTTCGTAATATTCGTAGAAACATTATAAAAACATCTACGTCATTATCGATTTGCAAAGTTTCAAGTACTAGATACTGTTGAGCCGAGAAACTGCTCTCGTTTCCCAACACTACGATTTACATTACTTCACTTATTGCATAAGACAACGATTTAATTGATTTCTAGCAGTCAGTGCTTTATCACGTACAACTTGGCGTTCTTGAGGAGAGTAACAATTCTAGAAGGACCTGCCGTCCTCGGCGACACTTCCGTGAATCAGTGGTAACTGCTTGGCCACACAGCGGCCGGGGTCTTCCAAGAGTTGGCACAGCCTTGTTTACCATCGCACTGAGCGTCTTCCAGGGAGTGCCCGTGCATCCCAGCTCACCTCGCGGAACATTCCGCGCGTCGGTTCCCTGACCGCAGTTGCAAGTGCAGCAGCAGCAGCAGCAGTGGTAGCAGGCTAGTCCTGTCCCACGCACCCGTTATATAAGGCCGGCGCTGGAGCCGGGGAAATCCGCCAGTGCGACGGGATAGCAGGGATTTCCTGGCGCCAGTAGCCCCGCCAACAGCTCCAGTTTCCCAACGTGCGACATCGAATCAGCGAAATATGATTTCTCATGGCCCTTCTAGCATTTTCCTGTAGCGATTTAAATAAACCTAGCGACTGGCTGAAAAGGTCGGGTCATTTTAGTTTTCAAGAAATGTCATTGGATCGATAGTAATTATAGGCCGATATTGCTGTTGACAGTCAGCTGAAGACGTATGGAACGTGTTTAATACTCACGCATTATGACGTATTTACAGAACGGAAATATCCTCAATGAAAATCACGCAAAAGAGGACGTAAGAAAAAAAAAATCTCTCCGTTTGTTCATGAGATACAGTACGACGTATAAGATGGCGCCCGGGTTAATTCCTGTTCCTTGACTTGTGAAAGGCTTTCGACACATTCCGCACTGTCACACTATATTATTGGTGGACAAAATATGAGCTTAACTAGTATGGGACCAGATTTTTGATTGTATTCAAGATTTATTTCTAGGAAGATTAATGAACTGATGCCAGAAGATGATAACGTTGATAGAAAATATGAACAAGCAATTAAGAAAGTGGCTCTAGAGATACTGGAATTTGAGAGAATGTAGTCAAACAGGATCCTTCAAGGATGTCGAGTTACCTTAGAAGTTTATTTGGGAAAAATGGCTATCTACCAAATCAGCTCAGAATAGATATGATTGCTAGGAACTGAAGCAGGAGTTACGAAACAGAATTAAGTGGAAAAGAACAAGATGCGGGAACAGGAATGCTTTCAAGTTGAGAATTAAGGGGTGGTGGTGAGTCCTCGTCGCCAAATGTGGGGTCCTGCCCAGTCGTCTCGTATAGGGTGCCTAAAGGATGCTGCGCTCTCGGTATACTATACAGCGGTTCAAGGAAATAACATTAAGTTTATTTCAATACAGCAGATTGACAATACTTAACTTGAATTAACAATGGTGCCGCAAGCGATGGGCGTCATGCAACATAAATGCCTTTCGCTGTAGACAATGTCAATACAAGCAATGGATATGGATCAGTAGTAACTGTTCTCGTAGCACTTTTTGCTAGGGTATGCTAATACTCTGCAAATACTGTCCACTAATATCCGACCGAGGCTGGCATGCGCGCTGCTTATTTTCACTTCGGCTAGATGCCGCTCCTGTCGTGGTGACGTCCTGGTCAGCGCGCTATTGGCTGACGCTGTCTCACCGCCTTCTCTGGTCTTGCGTTCTTCTTCTTCGTTCCAGCGCTTGTGGTTACATTCCTACAAACGAACAGAAGGGTACGAATCCACCTCCTGCTGTCGTGAACCATATGAAGAAGGCGGCGACTGCTGTGGAGTGGGCAGGTCCAGCATCATCGGCAGAGCCAGGGAAGGTGGAGGAGGCGAAGGCTCCATGGGGTCGTCCTGTGGTGTCGTGAGGTCACCCTCTGGCTGCTGCTGTGGCCGCGCTGTCCTCTGGACCCGTGAATCTGGGGGAAGAGAGACTGGAAGATCGTCGTGTACATGACAGAGGCGAAGTTGATTTTGAGCGCGGCGCTGCAAGCCATGGGACCTGAAAGAAGGTACATGCAAGCGCCAAGTCGACGGGCGATCTCGCCTCGCGCCCACAGTCTGCTGCCGCTAAAAACCCTGTCATGGAAGCGATGCTTGTGGCCTTCTTGGAACAGTTGTGATGCTTGATCGCTGGTGTGTGCAGAGCGAAGTTTGTCCAACTGCTCCTTGAATGTTCTGACAAAACATTCCGCTTCGCCGTTTGGCTGTCGATGGAACGGTGCACTAGTTAGATGCTGTATGTCATTCCGTTCACAGAACGTTTCAAATACATTTGACGTGAACTGAGGTCCATTGCCTGACGCTATTACTTCAGGTAACCCTTCGAGGCAAAAAATCTATGACAACATCTGAATTGTGCTACGCGACGTTGTCGAGTCCATTGGCACAGCAAAAGGAAACTAGCTATACGAGTCAATCACGAGTGTTCCAAAAAGGTCCCGCAAAGTCTATGTGCACACGTTGTTATGGTGACTACAACTTAGGCGAAGCAGAGAATTTTTCTGGAGGAGCGGACTGATTTTCCGCGTATGCGTGACACTGTGACGTCATCTGTTCTGTTTGGGCGTCCATAGCCTGCTCTGTACGTTGTTGACGAACTAACTGTTTCGTACAAACAATCCCCCACTGTCCTTGGTGAATTAATTGCAACACTTCTTTTTGCAAAGCTTTGGGGATCAACACACGTGACAATCCACTGTCATTCTGAACAAGAATCACACCTTTCTGTATAGCGATGCTATGCCGACGTGCAAAGTATCGGTGCACTACAGATTTCTTTACGAGATGCAAGGAACGAGGCCAATATGTGCGAATGTATGTTAGCAAAATGTTCAAATTTAAATCTGCTTCCGTGGTCTGTGCAATTTTCCTATAGCTCAGCGGAAAAGACTAAAGCAATTCAGAATCCTGAACATCAATGTGACAACAAGATGCAGCAGAGGAGTCAAAGTCTGTATCAGGGCCAATCAGAAGACATGAAAGTGCGTCCGCGTTACTATGTTGAGCTGCAGGACGATACACAATCTCGTATTGGTTCTGAGCCAACAACAAAGCCCATCTTGGCAATTTTTGGGGAGTTCGTACAGGAACTGGTTTCGTCGGATGAAACAAGGTCTGCAGAGGTTTGTGATCCGTTACTAACTAGAATTTTCTGCCACACAAATAGTGCCGGCATTTGGTGACACCATACACAATATACAAAGCCTCTTTTTTAATTTAAGAATAGTTACACTGAGCTTCGGACTGCACTTTTGATGCGAAAGCAATAGGCCTGTCTTTATCACCAATTCTGTGCAAAAGCACTGCACCGATTCCGTGCGGGGTATCGTCAACTTGCAAGACTACTGGTTTGTCAGGATCAAAGTGAACCAAGCATCGATCACTGAGTAATGCAACTTTAAGTTTTTCAAAAGCTAGTTGGCACTCATCTGTCCAAACAAAGAGGACATTCTTGCGACGCAAGCGATGCAATGGAGCTGCGTCTTGTGCAGCATTCAGTATGAACCGAATGTAATTGTTCATTTTCCCTAAGGCTGACTGCAATTCTGTGACATTGCAAGGAATTGGCAAGTCTCGTATGGCTAACAAATGCGACTGAAGAGGATATACACCTTGACTTTTCATGATATGACCAAGATACTGCAACTCAGGTTTAAAAAATCACACTTGTCCAGTAGGCACTTTAGTCCTGCATCAGATAACACACGAAACAAAGCACGCAAATTTGCAGTATGTTATTCAGGTGTATCGTCCAAATATTTTGAACAGTTTGGCGCTTGTGCAGTCAGCTGTTCCAAATACCGTTGAAAAATGGCGTGTGCGGAAGCACTGCCAAAAGGCACACGCAAATATTTAATTAAGCCCAAATGAGTATTTCCTGTACACACTTTACGAGATTCTTCATCGAGTGGTATTTGAAGATATGCGCCGCGCAGATCAGTTTTTGAAAAGTACCGTCCAGGGCCTAATTTGTCCATGAGATCCTGTGGGCGAGGCAATGGATAAGTATCAATGACAGTTTGTAGGTTGGCTGTAGACTTAAAGTCAACACAGAGGCGAATGCGACCTGAAGTTCTGGGGAGCAAAACCATTGGAATTGCCCACTAACTAGCTGACATGGGGGCAATAACTCGGCTATCTTACAATTGTTTACATTCAGCAGCGACTTTGTCCCGTAAGGCAATGGGAACAGTTCTGGCCCGGGAAAATTTTGGCTGAACATCGTCTTTTAGAGTAATATGTGCAATAAAATTTTTATTGCCTTGTCTAAACCTCAGAAAAGGGTCCGGGGAATTCTTTCAGCAAGCAGTGAATGCAGACAGTGACAGCATGCTGTCCTGAATCTTAAAGCGAAACTAATCAAAGGAATGAAGACCGAATATGTTCTCCCATTCGCATTATTGTAGCACTGCAAAATTCACTGTTTGCGTATATGAGCGACACGTAGCAGGCAAGGTACATGTTCCGAGAACGGGAATTTCGTGTCCATTATAAGCCGCCGGCCGAGATGGCAGAGCGGTTCTAGGCGCTGCAGTCTGGAACCGCGTGACTGCTACAGTCGCAGGTTCGAATCCTACCTCGGGCATGGATGTGTGTGATGTCCTTAGGTTAGTTAGGTTTAAGTAGTTCTAAGTTCTAGGGGACTGCTGACCTTAGAAGTTAAGTCCCATAGTGCTCAGAGCCATTTGAACCATTGTTTGACTGACCTACCCAATAAATTATCCATTTTTTGAAACAGTAATCATTTGCTTCTTTACACATGTACATCACATCTGTCGGCTTTCATCCCATTCGGATAATTCCTTCGTGATGCGCCTGTTTTTTTTTTGTATTTTGTTTTTTTGTCTTAGTGTGTATATCGTGAACCTATAACAGTTCAACATAAAATGCTACCACACTCTCAGTATACGTAAATTACTCTCACAATATTGTTGCTTTTATTAAATGGGTCATTACAGTATTTGCTTCTGGAAGAATGACGATTGGTGCAGACTCGGATTCAGAAAGTTCGTAAGAGTGAGGGCACAGTAACTTCTGGTATCCCGCAATTAAAAATTCTAACCAATAGTGCCTAAGGTTGTAGCTGTTGCTATGACAATCAGAGACGCTAAAAACTGTAGTGCAGCCAACACGGAGGTACAACATAGGGGAAATGGCGCTACAGACTTCAGCGTCGTGTTAGATGCCCCAAAACATTAGCAGACTGTTTACATGGAGATTGTTTACAATTGCTTTTTCTTCGTTATTTCTATCGTGTGCACGCAACATGCTCTGAACAGTAAATGCTACAGAGTTTACGCTAATAACATACTGTCAGCAAGGCTTTTTCAAATGTATTTCTGGTCTTCTTTGGTATTTGATCAAGCAATATGACGCGTTTGTCTTCTTCAATGTCAATTTCTTTGTTTATATATTTCAAATAATGTAAAAAGGAAGTATGTGATGTGTAAAGCATGCTTTCGTAATCCATTTATATCTTGTTCTACCGCATTTGCGTGCATAGCTGATAAAGGCAGAACTCCGAAAACAATTTCTTTGCATTTTCAGCTTTCATATCATATGCACAGCATGTTTAATGTTCACATTCGCAAAAAACTTTGATATGATTTATTTGTCTGCTCATAAACGTGTACAATGAAGAAAGAAGCAGGGCAGCAAACTAACATGAATTATGGATGTCAACAAATTGAAAGGTTCTTTAAATGTCGAACGAACACAACTGCACTTGTTAGACGGTCAGTGCGTCAGTATCATTGTAGCTTACCCATTCCCTCGCTTTGAAAAGTTAAATCTACGAAGTGTTATTCAGTTTGTGGCCGAAAGCAGCAAAAGATAAATTCATTTTTGAAAACACGTTCCAGAAATTAGCAGTTCAATAAACGTCACCAGTAGCCGCCTCTGGATGTGTTAATGAGTATTTAAATTAATACCTCCGACATTAGCTTCTGCAAAGGACTGCTTGTGAATAAAGGAATATCCTTAGTAGTCTAGGCCCTGTAAAACTTATATTTTGCTTCAACAAGCACGTAATTAAATTTTTTAGTAATGATTGCCTACACTCTGTAGTTTGTATAGGCTTTTCGCACAGGTGTTTCACGTTTATTTTAATAAATGAGTAATAGCACAAAGTTTCACACTTGGTTCTCACACTAAATTTTTATATCTTTCTAACAGTACCTATTTGCTTCATTAATTTCATTTTGAGGTTTTCAAAGTACGTACGCCTACACCAAGCTTTGTGATAAACCAATAATGATGCTAGCATGCCATGCAATTACTACTTTCGTTTATTTATTCATCCATCATACAGGAGATTAAAATTGATTGAATTTACTTGGTAGCCAAAATCGTGAACGTAAGTGTGCATAATAACAATACTATTCATATGTGAAGAATACACGGAAATAACTATGAAGGTCCGCCAAAATTTAAAATTAAGTTCATAATGCCATTTTATAGAGGAATGGAAGTACTGTAATTTCGCAAGGTAAGTTTTTTTCTAAAAACGACCAAGATGCTCCAAAAATCTGTACTTATATTTTGATATAATTTTTACGTTTTGTTTCATGCCATGGTTTTAGTGCGCACTAGACCACATTTAAATTTTCTAATAGTAAGGAAATATGCCATAGGTGCCGACCCAAACAAGTTAAGAGCTAGTTAGGGGTCAACCCGGGGCCCGGGTCTTTTCCGATGAGGGGAATAATGTTGCGGTACCATTGTTTAGGATAGGGAAAGTTAGTTTTGTGCAATATTCTGCGCCCAAGTTGCAGCAAGGTGCGGGCCGGATTGCAGTGACTTACGCATACCAACGGTTGCGAAGTAGAATAGAGGCCACAGGGCCGTCAAATTGCTGAAAGAGTATACGTAGCGGTTTTGCATGTTGCAAGTCACAGGAAGAGGGGGCCCACTGGCCAACTAGCGTGTTATGAGTACATTATGTGAAGTGGCGCGTATGGCAAAACAGAGGCGCACAGTCGCTTGTAAATAGGTGCATGTTTCTAACGAGATCCATTCTAGTGTGGCAGCTCTCCTGGACGGTGGGGCTTGTCACACCACCTGCTACATGCAGCAGCAGATGGGGCGCAGCGTTCCAGCTCACGGCGGGTCGCTGGTTCGACCCTCTGAGGCCGGCGTGGGGTCCGTAGCCAGACAGCGGCGGGCCACTCCACGGCTCGTTACCGCGGGCAGTCGTCCGGCTTCCAACACACGCCAGAGGTATCCCGAGGCGAGGGGCGCAGATTCGGACTCCACATCGCAGGCGCTTGTTGTTGCCGCGACCTTAGCCACGCCAGCGAGAAGCACGCAGCTGGCCACCTGCGGTTCACACCAGTAGTAATCTCCTAAAATAGTAGGGCTCCGCTTTCCGGCATACCTCTTCTCAAATGTGGCAATATCTTGATGAGCCGTCCAGAGTGGCTGAGCGGTTCTAGGCGCTACAGTCTGGAACCGCGCGACGACTACGGTCGCAGGTTCGAATCCTGCCTCGGGCATGGATGTGTGTGATGTCCTTAGGTTAGTTAGGTTTAAGTAGTTCTAAGTTCTAGGGGACTGATGAGCTCAGATGTTAAGTCCCATAGTGCTCAGAGCCATTTGAACTATTTTTGATTTTATCTTGATGAAATTGCTCTCCATGTTCATAACTTACTGCACCACCACGAAGTCAAGATGACTATGTGAGAAATGCATTTTCAATGACATGTTGACACCACGTTTCATAAGATGACAACATGTTATCTGCAATCTCCTTGTAATTTATTCTTCTTTTGTTCCCTAAGAACTGTAAACAGACTGTCTTAAAACATTCCAGTGCATGCTTCTCACCACATTGTATTATTCCATCAAAGGTATGGTCTCCAAAAACCTCTCAAATCTGTGGGACTACAAAGATGCCCTCCTTTACTTTGGCGCCACTTAAGTAAGGTAATTTTTGCCTTAAGTACTTAAACGCATCACCAGCTTTGTTCATTCCCTTAACAAAGTTTTTCATGAGACCCAACTTGATGTGAAAGGACGGGAACAGAATGTTTTTAGGGTCCTTATACCTGGTTGAAAAGATTTTCTGGTAGGCCATTTATGTTTCCTGTAATGAAATGCACGAGCTCGGCTATCCCATTCACAGAGAAAGCAGCAATATTTAGTATACCCTAACTGCATACCTAATAGCAGTGCAACCACTTTCAAGTCACCGCAAATTTATTACATGCATTAATAAAGTAACTGAAGCTGAAGAAGAGGGAGACACAGAGACCACTAAAATCGGTATCAAAATGTTTATATCCAAAGTATTGAACACAAGTAAGACCAGGGACAATAATATAATCCGTTGTTACTAGTTATTATGACTCTGACAAACCATTATAATATTAGATTTTAAACTTAACATTAAAATCCGTAAAACGGTGTAAAATGAAAACTGGAGCTCATTTTGAACTGTCTTTGTGATATTCGCGATCAGCACATTAGAACTGATAGGAATTGGCTATTTTCATTGTATTTACATTTTCATTCTTGCACAGCGTAACAGTACGCAATGGGGTAACGTGTCAAATGCTTTCCAGAAATCTAGAAATATGGAATCTGCGTGTTGCCTTTCATCCACCGTTCGCAGTAAATCATGTGAGAAAAGGACCAGCCGAGTATCACACGAGCGATCCTTTCTAAAAAGGTTCAATATTGTTGATTTATTTAAAAATCATAATTATTCCTAAATCGTGCGTCATGCCGCAAGAACAACAGTCAACTGCGTCGGAATTGTTACGGGACAAGTAACGTGTACTGAACTTTGAAAGTGAGAGAGAGAGGAATGTAATCGGTCTGACCAAATATCACGTGCGTATACACTTTTCGTTAGTATATCGTATCACCAGATTATCAGACAGCCACGTACGGAACGGTCACGCGTACGCTCACAAAAATAACCTGTTACTTCAGGAAACCGATCAACGCCAATTGCAAGAAATGTGTCACTCATCTAAAGTTATTACAGTTTGTTTGAGCAGTGGATTTGAAGTGTTTCTTCTCCAGGCATTTGTTCTGGGTGACTAACCTGTTGATAATAGACTTCGGCGTACTTCGGCTACCTGGATTGAGTGCAACTTCTTGATTCACACTTTACACCTGCCACCACTTAGATCATATATATATGTATGTTTTATGTGCCATTCTAGTTCTTACGCGGCACCCGACTCCAAATGTCCATTGCGTACTATTCCTTTCACAGTGTCCACTCGGTAACTGTCTGTTAGGATATTTTTACGTGCACTGTTCTCATACGGTATTATCTAGTCTCGAGTGGTATGCCAGGCCTCGTAGAAACGTTGGACAGTTCCAGTTGATACACCAACAAATCAGGCAACACTAAGAGCGTTCTGGTCTTGGGTACTTCCGAACACGATAGGTTCTTTCAGCCATTCTGCCATGTCTCTACTTCGATCCACTTTACTGAGCTTATTCCAAACACCCTACTGATACGCACACACATCATCTCACTGCCATAAGTTTCGACACGCTGAGTATCACATAACAAATTGGTACCCGTTCTACACCAGTGTCGTCTTTGAACGGTGTCACTAATAAATCGTCTAAACTACAACTAAAGTCAGTCTGAACAGGCCTCGGAAGGCCCAACGCTACCGACCGACCGCACCGCACCCCAGCCAACAGGCATCACTGGATGCAGATATGGAGGGGCATGTGGTCATCACACTGCTCTCCCTGCCGTCGTCAGTTTTCGTGATCGGAGCCACTACTTCGCTATCAAGCAGCTCCTCAACTGACCTCACAAGGGCCGAGTGCACCCCGCTTGCCAACAGCGCTTGGCATACACCCATCCAAGTGCTAGCCAAGCCCCTTAGCGCTTAACTTAGGTGATCCTGCCGGAAATGTAGTTACAACTGCGGCAAGGCCGTTGGCAGTATTTTGTCTGGTCAGTTTAAATTCTTCTAAATATTTTGATCTAGTATTTAAGTAGGGCACAGTGATCTAATGCTCAAAGTTGTTTGTCGGAACAGGGTGTCTTTCAGAAGGAATACGTGTTCCACTTAGTGAACAGTCATGCCAAATTCACAAAGAAAACTGCCTGTCTGTTAAGGAAGTTGCGGCTGCGTCGCACACAAGTTATTATGCGATCTCAACGGAATACAGTCCTTGACCGCAGGCGGCGCGGAATGTATCATTAGTCGCCGTTCAGGTTCGTTTTGAGGTCAGACCACATGTTGCACTCATCGTTGACCAGCATACTCTCTGGTAGTAAACAGCGCACCGGTCAAACCACACAACGGTATTCTCCCTCCTAATACCAGGTTTGAGGGCTACACCTTGCAATTTGAAAGACTATCTACATAGCTCGGGAAGGCGACGGGTATTTGTTCGGTATGATGTGAAAATGAGTTCCGGGCGATTTGTCAATAATGTGTGACCTTGGCCCTTTTGAGGCAGCAGATCACACATAAAGCGCTGGTGGAAGCCTGTTGGACTTTATCATGTGATGACGCAGTGTAAAATACCAACACACTGTGTGTACCTTATGGTAGCAAATCGATGTAAATATTTGATATATTCCCGTCTTGTTGCCTCTAGTAGTCCACCGACGAAAAGAGTATTCAATAGTAGTCTTTACTAAAAGGTTTTCATCTTTATAATAACGCGTTCTGGCTTATGAAAGAACTTTGAATGATAAAACGTCGACGAACATTGGTGGAAGACCTTTCATGTGTATTTGACAATCTAACGTCAGTTGGTTCACAGCCATAACGTCTCATGTTATTTTACTCCATACTTTGACTTCTACACATATTTCTTACTATTATGAATCGCATGATCCAGTCTACAGATAAATATCTGAATTCAATTGATGCCAGTTTTAGATGACTTACCTAAGCAAGCTAACACTTGGTTCAAGAATCATAAAAGAAGGCTGTATACATGGAAGAAGTCTGGAGATACTGACAGGTTTCAGATAGATTATCTAATCGTAAGACAGAGATTTAGGGACCAGGTTTTAAATTGTAGACACTTCCAGGGACAGATGTGGACTCTGACCACAATCTATTGGTTATGACCTGTAGATTAAAACTGAAGAAACTGCAAAAAGGTGGGAATTTAAAGAGATGAGACCTGGATAAACTGAAAGAACCAGAAGTTGTACAGTTTCAGGGAGAGCATAAGGTAACTAGGGAAAGCAGTAGAAGAAGAATGGGTAGCTTTGAGGAATGAAATAGTGAAGGCAGCAGAGGACCAAGCAGGTAAAAAGACGAGGGCTAGTAGAAATCCTTGGGTAACAGAAGAGATACTGACTTTAATTGAAGAAAGGAGAAAATACTAAAATGCAGTAAGTGAAGCACGCAAAAAGGAATACAAACGTCTCAAAAATGAGTTCGACAGCAAGTGCAAAATGGCTAAGCAGGGATGGCTAGAGGACAAATGTAAGGATGTAGAGGCTTATCTCATGAGGGGTAAGACAGATACTGCCTACAGGAAAATTAAAGAGATCTTCGGAGAAAAGAGAACCACTTGCATGAGTATCAAGAGCTCAGATGGAAACCCAGTTCTAAGCAAAGAAGGGAAAGCAGAAAGGTGGAAGGAGTATATAGAGGGTCTATACAAGGGCGATGTTCTTGAGGACAATATTATGGAAATGGAAGAGGAGGTAGATGAAGATGAAATGGGAGATACGATACTGCGTGAAGAGTTTGACAGAGCATTGAAAGACCTGAGTCGAAACAAGACCCCCGGAGTAGACAACATTCCATTGGAACTACTGGCAGCCTTGGGAGAGCCAGTCCTGACAAAACTCTACCATCTGGTGAGCAAGATGTATGAAACCGGCGAAATACTCTCAGACTTCGAGAAGAATATAATAATTCCAATCCCAAAGAAAGCAGGTGTTGACAGATGTGAAAATTACCGAACTATCAGTTTAATAAGTCACAGCTGAAAAATACTAACGCGAATTCTTAACAGAAGAATGGAAAAACTAGCAGAAGCCGACCTCGGGGAAGATCAGTTTGGATTCCGTAGAAATGTTGGAACACGTGAAGCAATACTGACCCCACGACTCATCTTAGAAGCTGGATTAAGGAAGGGCAAACCAACGTTTCTAGCATTTGTAGACTTAGAGAAAGCTTTTGACAATGTTAACTGGAATACTCTCTTTCAAATTCTAAAGGTGGCAAGGGTAAAATACAGGGAGAGAAAGGCCATTTACAATTTGTACAGAAACCAGATGGCAGTTATAAGAGTCGAGGGGCATGAAAGGGAAGCAGGGTTGGGAAGGGAGTGAGAAAGGGTTGTAGCCTATCCCCGATGTTATTCAATCTGTATATTGAGCAAGCAGTGAAGGAAACAAAAGAAGAATTCGGAGTAGGTATTAAAATCCATGGAGAAGAAATAAAAACTTTGAGGTTCGCCGATGACATTGTAATTCTGTCAGAGACAGCAAAGGACTTAGAAGAGCAGTTGAACGGAATGGACAGTGTCTTGAAAGGAGGAAATAAGATGAACATCAACAAAAGCAAAACGAGGATAATGGAATGTAGTTGAATTAAGTCGGGTGATGCTGAGGGAATTAGATTAGGAAATGAGACACTTAAAGTAGTAAAGGAGTTCTGCTATTTGGGGAGCAAAATAACTGATGATGGTCGAAGTAGAGAGGATATAAAATGTAGACTGGCAATGGCAAGGAAAGCGTTTCTGAAGAAAAGAAATTTGTTAACATCGAGTATAGATTTAAGTGACAGGAAGTCATTTTTGAAAGTGTTTGTATGGGGCGTAGCCATGTATGGAAGTGAAACATGGACGATAAATAGTTTAGACAAGAAGGGAATAGAAGCTTTTGAAATGTGGTGCTACAGAAGAATGCTGAAGATTAGATGGGTAGATCACATAACTAATGAGGAAGTATTGAACAGGACTGGGGAGAAGAGAAGTTTGTGGCACAACTTGACTAGAAGAAGGGACCGGTTGGTAGGACATGTTCTGAGGCATCAAGGAATCACCAATTTAGTATTAGAGGGCAGCGTGGAGGGTAAAATTCGTAGAGGGAGAGCAAGAGATGAATACACTAAGCAGATTCAGAAGGATGTGGGTTGCAGTAGGTACTGGGAGATGAAGAGGCTTGCACAGGATAGAGTAGCGTGGAGAGCTGCATCAAACCAGTCTCAGGACTGAAGACCACAACAACACCTAATCAAACGAATAACTGAAATCCCTGCCGAATTTTTTTTTTTTTAACTCTGTCTAGGTTCGTTCCCATGACACACAAATAGTTCTTCCCTACTTCAGACAGGTCATTTATTTAATAGTTACTATGCTAGTCGGAATTTGAAAACGTTAATTAAGTTGCACAGTATACATTTCAGTAGAAAAGTACTTGTTTGTTTTACCTATTTATGAGTAAGAGTAAGATACATTTTTAAGATTTAGTTTAACAATGAAATAATATGGTCTGTTTCCCCCGTTTCAATTTTCGAGTTTCAGATGAGTCTTTCCGTTCATTACCATACATTTTATTCAACAGGGAAGGCACAACTAATATTATTAGTAAATGGCTTGATTTCTGTACTTTGTGAATCCAATTCCTGTCTGTAGTTTTCTTACTCCTTATCATAAACAGTCCTTTTTCTGCGTTAACCCAAGCTACACGGTCCATATGCGTAGTGTATGTTGGGTATAAGGTAGAACACAGACTAAGACGTTTACTCCACGCCAAGCTTATGCGTTCAGTAATCAGATACAGAAAAACTGTACCAAAATCGACGTTATAAGTTTAAAAGTCATATTTCATGAACGACTCTCATGTCATGTATCAGTACGTGAGTTGCTAAGCATTCATACGACTCGAAGACCCTTTATGTTTTCATCTGTTAAAGTAACCTTACCTTTGGTTGAGTAGTCCAAGGCATACCTTTAGCCACTATTTAGAATGTCGAGACTGTCTTGTCACTCATATTGCTTGGTGCCGAGTATCGAGTGCAGCATGGCAGCGTGGTCGGGTAGTGAAAGCACTCTTAATCTCCACCTGGAGCTGTGATTGTTCTGCCTGTTGTCTGCTTGAAATGTATAGAAAACTGTCTTGTTATTCTGAGATGGACATTTTGAAACTAAGTCGTCCAGTATTATTAGTGAAATTGTTGCTTCCTCACGCTGCACTGGCGTATTTTATATGACTTCCAGGTTCATTTACGGACGTACTTCACAGCTGTACATTCCTGTGAGCAATGATGTAGCTGTTAGGTTTGTGTCTGTTTTAAAACACGTGAGGATAAGTCTCTATTTATCACAGAGTATCCAAGCGTATCGATCGTTTTGCACATTACTTCCCTATTACGAGTATTTAAGCCGTCCGGAGTGGCCGTGCGGTTCTAGGCGCTGCAGTCTGGAGCCGAGCGACCGCTACGGTCGCAGGTTCGAATCCTGCCTTGGGCATAGATGTGTGTGATGTCCTTAGGTTAGTTAGATTTAATTTGTTCTAAGTTCTAGGCGACTGATGACCTCAGAAGTTGAGTCGCATAGTGCTCAGAGCCATTTGAACCATTTGAACCGATTATTTAAAAAATATTAGGGACTTCTCATGAAGTTTCTTTTACGTTCTTTTCTATATGTGTGATTTTGTACAGTCACGTGAACCGAAAAGGGCATTTGTATGCTTTATTTATGAACTTTTATGTTTATTTTCTGAATAACATATGAGTTTTCTTCACTAAATCATTTTTCAGTTCTTCAATCTTTAATGCTCATTAGTAAGTGTGCTCATTTCAGCTTTGTTCATCAATAAAAGACATTGAAATGCAACGCTCTTTGAAAAATATTTGAAGTGAGCTGCCTTCGATAAAGACAAAATTCCTAGAAACTGCTTTCAGCAGTTACATTATTCTCCGATTTGTACGCACTTTTCAGCTAACTGCGGTAAGTGTGAGTCGCTCAGTGATTTTCAGGACACCTGTTGAAACGAAGAATGCTTTCAAACTTTACATCCTAAATGAATTATATCAATTTGTTATGTATCAGGGCATATCACGTGCAGTTACATATGGAACCGCGTGACCTCTACAGTCGCAGGTTCGAATCCTGCCTCGGGCATGGATATGTGTGCTGTCCTTAGGTTAGTTAGGTTTAAGTAGTTCTAAGTTCTAGGGGACTTATGACCACAGATGTTAAGTCCCATAGTTCTCAGAGCCATTTGAACCATTTTTTCAATGTGTTATTTATTAGACCGTATCGTGTATAGTTACATCTGCATCGCACACTCTCTATGTGATTAAAAGTATCCGGACACCTGGCTGAAAATGACATAGAAGTTCCTGGCGCCCTCCAACGGTAAAGCTGGAATTCAATATGGTGTTGACCCACCCTTAGCCTTGATGACAACTTCCATTCTCACAGGCATACGTTCAGTCAGGCTCTGGAAGGTTATTGGAGAATGGCAGCCCATTCTTCACGTAGTGCTGCACTGAGGAAAGGTATCGTTGTCCGTCGATGAGGCCTGGCACGAAGTCGGCGTTCCAAAACATTACAAAGGTGTTCTATAGGATTCAGGTCAGGACTCTGTACAGGTCAGTCCATTACAGGGATGTTATTGTCGTGCAACCACTCCGCCATGGGCCCTGCATTAGGAACAGGAGCTCGATCGTGTTGGAAGATGCAATCGCCATCCCCGAATTGCTATTCAACAGTGGGAAGCAAGAAGGTGCTTAAAACATCAATGTAGGCCTGTAGTGTGACAGTGCCCCGCTAAACAACAAGAGGTGCAAGCCCTCTCCATGAAAAACACAACCAGACCATAACACCACCTCCTCCGAATTTCACTGATGGCACTACAAACGATGGCAGATGACGATCACCGGGCATTCGCCATACCCACACCCCGCCATCGGATCGCCACACTGCGTACCGTGATTCGTCACTCCACAAAACGTTTTCCCACTGTTCAATCGTCCAATGTTTACGCTCCTTACACCAAGCGAGGCGTCGTTTGGCATTTACCGGCGTGATGTGTGGGTTATGAGCAGCCGCTCGACCATGAATCCAAGTTTTCTCAACTCCCGCCTGTCATTGTACTTGCAGTGGACCCTGATGCAGTTTGGAATTCCTGTGTGATGGTCTGGATAGAAGCCTACCTATTACACATTACGACCCTCTTCTATTGTCGGCGGTCTCTAAGAGTCAACACACGAGGTCGGCCTGTACGCTTTTGCGCTGTACGTGTCCCTCCAAGTTTCCACTTCACTATTACAGCGGAAACAGTGGACCTAGGGGTGTTTAGGAGTGTGGAAATCTCGTCTACAGACGTATGACACAAGCGACACTCAATTACATGACCATGTTCGAAGTCCGTGATTTCCGCGGAGCACCCCATTCTGCTCTCTCACGATGTCTAATGACTACTGAGGTCGCTGATATGGAGTACATGGCAGTAGGTGGCATTAGAGTGCACCTAATATGAAAAAAGTATGTTTCTGGGGTTGTCCGGATACTTTTGATCACATAGTGTATGTATGCTATAGAGAGTGATATCCTTTTTACAGATGCCTGAGTACAAGAGCTAGATCTTAGTTGTAACTGATCTTAATTGTAAGTTGATTCACTACCTCATGTTTCACTAAAAGTAATAGCGTTGCTTTCCATTCATGGATCAAATTAGTCACATAGGGAACTACTTTCAGACCATTAAAACCAGAGACATAATATACTATGAATTCACAGGCTAAAGTTATAGAAGATAGTGGCAGCTTTAATGTCCTGGTTGTCGAATAACGAGTGAATGCCACGCTTTACGAGTGAAGTTACGTAAAATGCATCTGGCGTTCTGCATATAAAGATACAACAGACACTGACACTTTTACTAAATCGGATATTTATGTGATCAGTGATGAGAAGTAGAAAAATTGGGCCACTATTCGCGTTACAGTTACAGTTTCAGTTACAGTGAGTAATGTTACACGACCCACTTTTGACGGAATTTTGGAAGGTATCTTTCTGTTACGGTCCAATACAACCGTCGCACGCTACCACAGCCGTCGCACGCTGCTCTCCCAAACTCATGCGCACTGCGAGCAACACTCCGTGACTGGCAAGCTCTCTTGGCTTAGAGATCACGTCTCGATATCGTGACGTCATTTCCATTTTTTCCCCGTTTCAAACGCTTGTTGACAGCCTTAGGCTCCTATACACCGTAGAGAAAAATCTGGGTACAACCACTTTGGTACCTACCATCTAAGCGGAAACTCGTACTTTTCATACGGACAGTTGTCATTTCACATATAAAAAAGATCGACAAGTTCGAGTAGGATCCGTACTCTAAGAACTTCCTAAAAAGATAATTATGTATACAGATAATAATAATAATAATAAATTTAATGTGACTCAGTGTCCTGGTGCAAGTCTTTCTATTGGACCCCACTTACGGCAACTTGCGTTTCCCTAACCCACACAAGTTGTCCCACCGGATAAACGTGACCAACATTTTAACGTAGAATCCGAACCACGTGCTGTTTCTGGCGACTTCTTGCATCTTTGTGAGGAGACGAATAGGTTAAAACGAAGACAGAAACATCAATGGTCCGACCGAGATCCGACCTCGCTACTTCTCTCTGCGTGAGCACCAGGCCCAACATGTGGGTAGGTGGTTCATCTGTAGAATTTCATGAATGGATTTGCTAGTGTCAAAATATGTGACGCATATGGCCGTATCTTTTAATTACATTGACGTAGAAGCTTAAATTCTTTACACCGACATGGGACCGTAGACCTTAGCTGCTGCCGTTGCTGATGCTGCTGTTGTTGTTGTGGTCTTCAGTCCGAAGACTGGTCTGATGCAACTCCCGAAGCTACTCTACCTGTGCAAGCCTCTTCATCTCCGAATAACTACGGCATCTTACATCCTTTTGAATTGCCATATGTATTCATCTCTTAGTCTCCCTCTACAATATTTACCCCTCACACTCCCCTCCAACACTTAATTGTTGATCCCTTGACGTCTCAGAAAGTTTTCTACCAATTGATTCCTTCGTCTACTTAGGTTGTGCCACAAATTTCTTTTCTCCCCAATCCCATTCAGTGCTTCCTCATTAGTTCAAAATGGCTCTGAGCACTATGGGACTTAACTACTGAGGTCATCAGTCCCCTAGAACTTAGAACTACTTAAACCTAACTAACCTAAGGACATCACACACATCCATGCCCGAGGCAGGATTCGTACCTGCGACCGTAGCGGTCACGCGGTTCCAAACTGACGCGCTTAGAACCGCACGGCCACACCGGCCGGCTCCTCATTAGTTACGTGATCGTCCCATCTAATCTTCAGTATTCTTCTGTAGTGCCATATTTCTAAATCTTCGAATCTGTTTCATCTTAGCTGTTTATCATCCATATTTCACTTCCATACATGGCTACACTCCAGACAAATACCATCAGAAAAGACTTTCCAGCACTTAACTCTGTATTCGAAGTTAACAAATTTCTCTTCTTTAGAACGGCTTTTATTGCCATTGCAAGTCTACGTTTTATATCGCCTCTACGTGGATCATTATGAGTTATTTTTCTGCACAAATAACAAAACTCATCTACTATTTGTGTGTCTTACTTCCTAATCTAGTTCCCTTAGCATCGCCTGATTTAAACTGACTATATTCCATTATCCTTGTGTTGCTGTTGTTGATGTTAATCTTCCTTTCCAGAAACCGTTCACTCCGTTCAACTGTATTTCCAAGTCCTTTGCTGTCTCTGACAGAATTACAATCTCATCAGCAAACCTCAAAGTTATTATTTCTTCTCTTTGGACTTCAATCTCTGTTGCAAATTTGTCTTTAGTTTCCCTCAATGCTTGCTCAGTGCACAGACTGAATAACATCGTGGATAGGCTACAACCCTGTCTCATCCTCTTTCAACCACTGCTTCCCTTTCATGCCCTGCAACTCCTGTAACTGTCGTCTGGTTGTGAATAGCTTTTCGCCTCCTGTATTTTACCGTTGCTACCTACTGGATTTCAAAGTGAGTGTGTCTATTCCAGTCAACACTGTCAAAAGTTTCCTAGATCTTCAAATGTTATAAGTATAGTCTTGCATTTCCTTAACCTCTTTTCTAAGATAAGTCGTAGGGTAAGTACTGCTTCTGGTTTTCTTACATTTCTCCAGAATCCAAACTGGTCTTCCCTGATGTCGGATTCCACCAGTTTTTCCACTCTTCTGTAAAGAATCCGCGTTAGTATTTTGCATCCATGACTTATTAAATTGATAGTTCGCTATTACTCCCACGTGTCAGCACCTGCTTTCTTTGGAATTGGAAGTGTTACATTCTTTTTGGCGTCTGAGGCTATTTCGCCTGCCTCGTACGTCTTCAACACCAGATGGGTGAGATTTGTCATGGTTGGTTCTCCCAAGGCTATCAGTACTTCTGACGGAATGTCGTGTACTTCCGGTGCCTTGTTTCGACTTCGGTCTTTCAGTGCTCTGTGTCTACTCTTGCTAGTATATGACTAAATTTCAGCTTGATAACTATACCTTTAACTGAGAAAAAGGTGTCGTAACAGACGAGCAGACACACGGACAATAAATGGAAAAAAAATTTGTGATATTATTACAAAATAACTATTTTCGGATTGTTTCAATTTTCTTGTGCTGTGAAACCTTGCTTCTCGTCAAATCTATACAAAAATCTAGGCCAACGGAAAGTACCCTAGAGGTTTTGATGAGTTTGAGAGTTATCGAAATCTGTGACATATATGGTCGTATCATTTGAATGCATTGAGTTGGAAGCTTAAATTATCCGCACCGTGAAGTAGCCGTAGGCCTTAGGATCATAAATTTCAACTTTATACCTCTACCTCTCCTTGAGAAAAAGAGGCCTTAACAGTCGGATAGACGAACGGACAAGAAAGTGGTCCTGTACGAATTCCATTTTTACCGACTGAGATACGAAACGCTAAAAATGAAGAGTTATACGGGAAATAACAGTAGTGTATTTCATTTGAGCACAGCTTTATCCACTTTCGGGTTACTTCATATTTTGTACAGAACAATAAAAATGCTTATAATGCACAGAAGGATGTGTTGCTGAGCAAGTTACAAGGATCTTTGTTACCCGCATCGCACATTCCACATGGATCTGAACCAAAGCATGTACTGGAATGCGAGCACAACGATCAGTAACCCTGTCCCTGAAATGTTGGTGCACAGATCACTTCAGTTTCCTTCTACATGGGGTATGTATTACACTCTGAACTGAGTAAACGATGCCGGATCAGCGGTTGGTGTTGTTTCATCTGTTGCCGTTTTCGTCGGTTCTACTTTTGGTTTGTCTGCGACGGAGCTAATTTCACGTAATTTCGTCAGAAGTTTCACCTCCGTACTGTAGGTGATGGTTGGACTGCGAGTTACATTGGTTGAAATCCTGTGCTATAACACGGGTGACCTCTCTCCTGACGATCCGAATACATTCGGTTTGTGTTAATGGCATCAGAAAGGAAGATTCATAACTCAACATTGAATAAAGCTATGCTTAAATGAAATTCACCATTGTTTTTTCTTCTCCCCCTTTTCATCTGACAATTACGAATTTCATTCCAGAAGGCGGATGCAAAACGGCCGCCATGTTGGTGACATTGCCTCTGCGTATTTCCTTCCTCTGACATCTCGGACTCTAAATTTCTGGTTATCTGCCACCCAAAGGTATCGAATCACCGTGTAGTTAGGACAATATACTGAAATTTTCCGTGAGTAGTTCAGTGGTACAAGAAGTACATAGCAAGACGACTCTACGATCCGCGAACATTTGATAAAGGACAGTTACGTTACCATAAATTCAAGTAGGTTCAAAATGGCTCTGAGCACCATGGAACTTAACTTCTGAGGTCATCAGTCCCCTAGAACTTAGAACTACTTAAACCTAACTAACCTAAGGACATCACACACATCCATGCCCGAGGCAGGATTCGAACCTGCGACCGTAGCGGTGCGCGGTTCCAGACTGTAGCGCCTAGAACCGCTCAGCCACTCCGGCCGGCTTCAAGTAGGACTTGCCTCACTATACAGTCGGCATGTCGTAACAACTAAAACTCGTTGCTGCTTAAATACAATTCAAAAGGAAGAAACAGGCCATAGGTGAAAAGACGAGGGAGGGAATGTCAAATTACTCAGTAGGATTAGGATGTAATTCAGTACTGCAATTTACAGTGTTTTTGTTTTAAAATGTAGTTGCTTCCGTAAAGCGTTAAAAACGCATTGTTAAACAAAACGTTTACATGGTGAACTGCTGTAACTACTGCTAACAGCGACATTGCTTCTTCATACGTTCAGAAATCCCCATCATTACAACCAGAGCACAGAATAATCACCATCCATGTGTTGTATAGATTTGTCATAGTCATCGCCACATTTCCTCTGTTTTAGGTTTCGGACTTACGAATTCATTTCAATCGCTTTCCCTATACTCCTTCACTTTCATTTTCCACAGCTTGGGATATTACTTTCACAAGTTCAGTCAAGAGGCATGTTTTCTTCTTTTCTTTGTGTCACATATAACACGTGTCGTCTCTTCAAATCTCTTAATTATATCCGCGAAACCTTTGTAGAGTGTGAGATTTATTTGCCGTAACGAATTCTGGCTATAGAGGTGGGACGTTGAATATATTGTTCGCTACTGTCTCACTTTATCACTCTAGTTAGGACTCGAAGATATCTCAGCTGTAGAGCTTTCGGTGGAGTTTGCATGTTTAGACATCTTAGAGTGAGCTCTAGCGACAACAATTGAACCGAAAAAATCAACTATTTACTAGTGTCATTTGCAGATGCTGTATATTTCAATGAAGTTGTGTCCAATAACGATAGATTTGTTATGTTGGAATCTTGAACTTAAAGGGTGTACAACACCTCGTCCACATTATGATGAAAGTTACGTCAGAGGAAGAAAGGGAATATGATCGTACGGCCAGAGAGATCAGTCTGCAAAGAAAGGGAATATGATCGTACGATTAGAGAGATCAGTCTGCAAAGGCAAACATTACAGTTCTACTGATCTGGATATACGACATCATAAGTGTGTTTGTATCTTAAATGCTCCAGAAAATACACTTATGGACCGAAATACATGGATCGTGGGGTGTTTGGTAGCAAATAGAAGAGCATATGCAGAGACAGACTCTGTAGATTACTCGTGGAAGTAGGCTGTATGCTGTATACATGCTCAACGACATTATTAGATACAAACAACTTTACCGTGTACCAAGAAACATATAAGTACACCTTTGCCCATTAAAACTGCAACTCCAGGAAGTTACTCGTTGTAAATGGAAATGTTACTTATTGTGCCTATGAAGCAGAGTAACAAAAAGATTTAAGTTGTAGCTGATTTGAGGATGTACACCCTAGGACAAAATGAACGACCCACCACGAAGAAATTATCCGATTGGAACGGAAACTGGTACAAATGACGTACTTGTTCAGATAAACAAATGATAATAATTTCAGTAAAATTGGATAATTATTCAAGAGAAAGAGCTACACAAATCGAGCGAGTCAATAACAAGTTTATCCACGTTTGACCCTTATACAAGCAGTCATCCGGCTTGGAATTGGTTGACGGAGTTACTGCATGTCCTTTCGAGGTATATCGTGCCAAATTCTGTCGAATTGGCACGTTAGATCGTAAAAAATCCTAAGCTAGTTGTGTGGCCGTGCCCATAATGCTTCAAACGTTCTTAATTGGGGAGAGACACAATGACCCTACAGGCCGAGGTAGAGTTTGACAAGCATGAAGCCAAGTGGTAGAAACTTTCATAAAGGATTCCGTCTTCAGGCCAGAAGTGGCCCATCGGGACCATCCGACCGCCGTGTCATCCTCAGTTGAGGATGCGGATAGGAGGAGCATGTGGTCAGCACACCGCTCTCCCGGTCGTTATGATGGTTTTCTCTGACCGGAGCCCCTGCTATTCGGTCGAGTAGTCCTCAATTGGCATCACGAGGCTGAGTGCACCCCGGAAAATGGCAACAGCGCGTGACGGCTGGATGGTCACCCATCCAAGTGCCGGCCACGCCCAACAGCGCTTAACTACGTTTATCTCACGGGAACCGGTGTATCCACTGCGGCAAGGCCGTTGCCCAGAAACTCTCATGTTCAAATGTAATCCCAGAAAGGGCAACAAAACAGATCATAGAATGTCGTTGACATACCGCTGTACTGTAACGGTGCTGCGAATGACAACCAAATGGGTCCTGCTATGAAAAGAAAGGGCACTCCAGACCATCAGTAATGGCTGTCGCGTCGTTTGACTGGTGACAGTCAAGTTAGTGTACCACTACTGGGGCGTCTCCAGACACGTCATCACTGGTCATCGGGGCTCAAGCTGAAGACATTTCCAGTCCAGACAATCAGATTCCAGACCGAAGACATGTCTGGAGACATTCCTGACAGCGGTGGGATACCAACATGACTATTGCGTGCCATCTGGCCCCATAGCCAGGAGTGATGCTATGGAGTGCCATTTCATGGCAGATAGCCTTTGGTTGTCATAAGCAGCACCCTTACAGCTAGTCGCTACGTCGACGGTATTCTACGCCCAGTTTTCTTGTCCATCCACATACAGCAGGAGCTTGTCTTCGTGCTTGCCAAACCCTACATTGGCCAGCAAGGTTGCTGAATCTCTCCAAAACTGAGAACGTTTTGAGCATTATGGGCTGGGCCTCCAACCAGGTCGGGATTTTGACGATCTAATGCGCCTGTCGGACAGAACTTGGCATTATATCACTCAGGAGGACATCCAACAGCTCTGTCAACCAGTGGCAAGCCGAATAACTGCTCGCATAATGGCCAGAGGTGGACCAACGCATTGTTGACTTGCTCAGTTTGTGAAGTTTTTTCTCTTGAATAAATCATTCTATTCTTCTGAATTATTTATTTTTCTGTACATGTACCTCATACCTACCAATCTCCTTCGCATTCAGATGATTCTGTCATGGTTCTTTTTGGTTATACAATGTGCAGTAATCAAAATACACAGAGCTGCGCTCTTTGTCAGCAACAATGGTTTTCATCTGGTTCAGTCGAACTCAACTTCCGAACTTCAATTCAGGTATAGATGCCGCCGACTGGTAGCATGCCTATCTCTTGACAACCTATTATCAGATTTATTCTGTGGCTGAAACGTGCTAACCATGGCAACACTCGAACAATCTGTGAATCAATGCGCGTCAGGTAAGCACAGGCAAAAGGCGGTATTGCGTTATCTTGTTAAAAAATAACGTCATGGCGACCTCAGAGGAAACTTCTGTAGCGTAGTAGAAACCACCTTGGCAACATGTTGGTGGGCATTATGGACACTTTACAAACATTCTAGCACGCCATCAAGTCCAAACGTCCAGGAATATTGACAGATGACATCATTCTGTTGCAGGATAATTCCCGCCCACATGTTGCTGAGGTACTGTTTCCAGCATGCCGCAGAAGCTTCGATAGGAGGCCCTCACACGACCTCCATACATACCCCATTACTCCCCATAGGATTTACACGTTTCTGGAGCCCTGAAGAAAGACATTCGTGGTTGTCTATTTCACCTGAATGAAGAAATGCACACCTGGGTACAATCACGGTTCTTAGGCAACCGCCAACATTTTTTCATGATGGCACTGACCATTTTGCCAGACAAATGTATTAACAATTATGACGATTATTTCAAAAATAATAAACAGTTTACTTACTTTACTCCATGCGTCTCGTTTTCATTTGACTGCCCTTTACATTTGACTCCTACTTGTGTGGTTGCTCTGAAATGCCAATTATTTGCGTATCCGAGCATATCAATGGACGTTTGTTTCATTCGGCCTCAATGGTCAGTGTTGTATCTGAACTCACTGGTGTCAACACAGAATTATAAGATTGCTATTATATATGGTAGTGTATATACAGTTTTAAGCAAGGAAAGTTGAATTTTATACATGCATGAGTGAAAAAGGATAGACAGAGAAGAATGAAAGAACTTACAGTGTGTTCTTAAATCAACACTCGTGTGTCTGGTTGGATCATTGATGTATTCGACATATTTATCACATTGAAGTTTTTTGTCTTCAGGTTTCACATGTAATCGATGGTGTAGTCATGACGCAGAAATGTACACTCCACAGCATAAAAAGCGGGTCACTCCTGAATTCCAATGTGTACGCCACACCTGATTGTATGCAACCAACATGGCACTACCGCGTCGCAGGTCCTCTAAACCCTCGGCAGTACAGTCATTCGTCTATACACAAAGGGTACCACAAGAGACTGCTATAGGACACTGCTCTTAATGGCAATCAATTCAGACATAAACCAATACCACAATACAACAAATATTAGAAAACACGTTATTAGTGATGAGACAGCCCCTAACTTCATTACGATAAGTGGCACTTCATAACTCTTACCATCTTCACTAAATGACATGATGAGTTGCTGTTTGTGATCCGAAGTTGAGCCCACTGTTAACCAAACAAAGCTTGCATGTGTGATCGAGACTCCACTAGGCATAAAGAGATGTAAAATATCGAAGTGTTAACCAGTATCAGTTTACAAGGCTGAATTCCTGAAGCTGGAAATAAATGAAGATATTTTTAATACAGCACTGGGAAACCCACGAAGCTTATGTCGGCCCTTGAGATGTAACCACGAATGCTATGTATTACAATGCATTGCACAAGTGTTAGACGCCGTGAAGTAAAGTTGTGGTGATGGACAGGAAGAAGAACCAGTACCTATATGAATTGTTAACTAAGCATAGTCAGATGTTAGATATTAAATATCCTCACCAATGACGATACAAATGATTCTTGCCTGACAGGGATCAGAACTCGGCACCTTCTGCTATTGTCTTATAGCAACGAATAGACATGAAATATTTCTTCTTTCTTCACAAGTAGCGAGATGTGGCCGTGTTCAGCTAGAGGTAGCGAAAAAAATAGTTCTGTGCTCCCTTGAACTCCAACTCCGGGCGTATCATCGTTGTTGACTCTTTAATTGGTAGTTAGGATCACGCCGTTCATAGAATCCTGGAGGAATTTGGCACCGTGATTAAACAAGGAAATGCGTTCAAATCCAAAGAAAAATTGGACTCGTATCTTGTATCACAGTCCAGTGCCAATATTTTAAAAATCTCAAGTTCACTTAAAATAAGAAATGAAGGTCCTGTGACCTTACATGACGATTGGTTTGCTAACTAAAATAGCATTACTAGTGAAAGCAGCGACTTCCGCCTCTGACAGCAAAAAGTAATACAACTCTTTTCCCCTCAGTAGTAAATGGACATGTTCAGTGTTTATTTGGAACCACGGCACAGTCCAGCGTTCTTTTCGTGACGCTACTGGAGGTGAGGAGGGTATGTTTGTGGCTGTTACCCCCACTGGGAATCGAATCCATATCTTACCCATTACAAGCTAGTCTGAGTTCAACCAACTACCGACTTTCACATGTGTTAGCGTCATGTTTTTGAGATAATGATGTACGCAACACACGATACGTGAAGTCTTCCACTTGAGTTGTTATTGTGAATAACCTACTTGTGGTCAACGTCATGCAGTGCGAACGCAAGGAGACAGTTTCGTTCATTTTAGAAGCATCCAGTACTAGAAAGAGCTTGCGGAAACATGTTTGTGAAAGGGAAATGGATTTTTGTCATGGGAATACCAATTTCAGCGCCATCAGCCAGCAGCCTCTTGTTAGAGACTGGCATCCACCCAAGTGATCGCGAGGCATCGTGCATAGAGCCCATGACCTCCAGCGGACTTTTCTGCGCTCAAATTAACAAGCGTAACATCACGTAACTTTGTGTATTATTTAATACATTGTTTTAGCATACTCCGCGGCGATTTTGTATGGCGTGTTGTGTATTGTGTATTGAACTGGGGACATAGAAACGACGGAGAGGCTTCGTCCCGCCGTAGCCCTCAGTGGTTCACAACCCCACAACAGGCTACAGCAGTCCACTCACCCCACCGCCGCCCCACACCGAACTCAGGGAATAAGGGGAAACCATCAAGAAAGTTAGTTTTTTTCCCCCAATGCACTTTAAACATGGCTTAACGCAGAATCAGCAGATCAGCATATCATCAAACGGTTTTCGATAACGAGGTGGAATATACTATTGTCAATTTCTCTGATATTTGTGTCTATTTTGCTCAATAACCTAACGGAAAACGATATCCACACGCACTACACTAGTACGACTGGTATCTCATCATGATACTATACAACGAATGGCTATCTTATTTAAACAGGAAGTCATACCGAAGTATCAGCCCACAAGGTAAATACGACAATGTGGCTGTGAGAGTAGTTGCTGAATGAAACACTGTTAACAGAATATTCCGTGATACGATTTCATTAACATATTTGCGTATTATCAGCAGCAGTTCCGCAATGTTTTATGCTCCTTACCTCTAGATATGCTGGTTCCTGAACGTAGCGAGACACCTTATGATAACAAAATTTCTAAAGATGTCGTTCTGAGTTCGATATAGATGTTTGTAACTCTGTCACAGAGGAGGTCCTGCCTCCTACTCTATACAGTGCATGGAGCAAGCGACCACTTGCAGCGTTCTTTGCCCCCTCATTGTCCTTGTGGTGGCTGATACAGATAGTTGGCAATGTAGACAACGAGATTAGTTGTTGCTGCGTGCAAGGTATCTCCCCTGTCCATAAACATATGTTTCATAATTTAATGCCATACCAAAAGTGAAAATCACTCAGAATCTTTGATTGGTATACTACGAATATATCAAGTGAATCTTGCAAGATAATTTCGTAATTATAGAAAGTAACAAAACTATCACAGAGTAACCAGACATCTTCCACTACGTTGTCATGACCCAATCGTAGTTGTAGTAGGACGATTATGTTTCTACAGGCAATGTATTCTTGAGTGGGCTAGTAATTTAAGAATGCATCTTCTGCTCAACGATGCAGAGATTTCATTCCTTTCCTACGACGTCATGAGTAGTATTTACGGTGAGGGAGAAGAATAGAAAACTGCACAGATCAGTACAATACATACAAAGAAAATAAACTTAATCCATTGAGTTAGAGTTACATTTCATTGACATCGACATGTAGTAGAACGTGTGAACAAATACTTTGTTCCAACGTTATGAAGTACCCTGAAATATATTATCTATTGATATCAAATCAGCACGAATTTGGAAAGCATCACTCTTGGGAGCCGCAGATGGCATTTCATTCGCATTACGTATTGTGCTCAGGGGCTCTCAAGTTGATTCCATATTTACTGAGTTCCAAAAAGGCTCTTGACAACATTTCTCATAAGCAGCTTCCAACCACATTGCTTTCATATGGGCTATCGCCTCAGCTGTGCAACTGGATTCGTGGTTTTCTGTCTGAAAGGTGAAGTTCGCAGTAACTGACGGGACGTCACCTACTGAAACGGATTAATGAGTGTGATTCCACAAGTAACGTGATGAAGACCTTCTGTTATTTCCACAAGTAAAGTGTTCCAGACCTTCTGCTATTTCTAATATGTAGAAACTATTTAGCCGACAGTCAGAAAATACCTCTTAGATTCGTGGCAGGTAATTCTGCCTTCTAGTAAACTCTTCAGAACAAAATTTCACCATACGATTTTTTCCTTTGGGGTCTTTTACGTCCCGCCACTACCTACTGATTTGCCACAGATGACGAGCAGAAACTGCTTCCATTGCTCCACACTTGTTAACCAAAAGTGTGGTAAGAATTGGATTTTAGGTTGGATGTCTGGTGCACACGCTGAACATCTGTAAGATAAACTAGGAACCTTAAATTTAATGTGTGATTTGTTGTAAATAATCTAAACTAAATTGTTGTAGAACATCACTAAAATTGGACATCCCTTTACGGACACCCTGTAATTAATAGTGAAATATGACACAGGTTCAGTGAACAAGGGTCCACAATCGAGCCTTTGCAAGATAATTGATTCAGTACGAAATACTGACCTAATTAGGACACATGTATTTGAAATGTAAATTTTACAGTTACGTCTGCATTCAACTGAACTCATATTTCACCGATCTCCCATACTTCTGCGATATATATACGATGGGGTACATTTTGCTACTCATGTAAGACGACGTCTAAGGTGCCAATATGGCCTAAGATAGAGTGATCTAACATGGCCTACATCTTACCCTCCAACATTATGTGATCTCAATTCTCTGTATTTTTCTTTGTGGGGACACCTTAAAAGCACGCCATTGGTAAGGTTGAAGAACTAAAGCAGAGAATTGTATACTCGAGATTTATGAGATGATTTGGGGGTGTTCGAAATAATTCTAAACTAACTGTAGAGATGTGAGAAATATTGCATCAAAATGCGGGAGCGACACGTGGAACACCTCACACAGGTACGACTTTACAATTGTCTGCAACGTGTAAAGAGCTGAAGCTGTGCCGTATTTATTATTAAGGTAGGCCATGGATAAAATTTGAACCCAATTAGATGGGAGCGTAGTTTGCAGGTCAATATTTCAAATACACTTGTTTTGAAGTTAGTGATTTCACGTAACCAAATATTCGCTGTTATCTCGCAAAGGGCTCGATATCAGGCCGAAGTTACATGGTACGCTTTAGCTTCTGTTACCGCATTGGTTTCCAATCAGGGTGTAACTACTCCCTACGAGTTAAAATGAAGTTTTCTGAGAGGTGAAAACGAAAGGTTCTGTTGTGTTTTGGTAGCGAAACTAAATCATTTTTAAAATATTAATACCACTACTCTTACGACTATTTGGTAAGAATGGAACACTGATTACACAAGTTGCTAAGAGTTACATTTTTTTAAATACTAACATTACAGCATGACAATATTTTGGAGGTTTCATATTGTAAAACGTCGGTGTGGACATCTCTTCCATACATAGTCCACCCACTATACACATACTTTGTATTATGCATCTATGACAATAAAAGTGAGCCTTTTACATCAAACATACTTAAATATCTCATGAAAATACCTCCTTTGAGTTGTAGGTACTTCCCGCAGCTGACTATAAATTGCTTTATTATTCATTTCTCAACAATAAATGAACTAATAACAGCACAACATAGCGGTAAAAATGTAATGGCCTCTATAATGGTGTAGAGCTTACAATATATTATTGTTATTATTATTATTGTAAGAGCAAGTGGTCAGATACAACGCACTGGCAGTCTGAAATCTTCCGATTTCAGCCAGATCGGAACCAAGGGGTCCAGTTGGTAATTTACCATCGATGGGCCTATGTGTATAGTGCACACATTTTAATTTGGTGACTTTAAATGGGGTGCAGCGAGTTATTGCAGCAAGTGTCGCTAGGGAGAGGAGTGGTGCAGAGGAAGTATTTTTTGTAACAAGTGTCTACCCTCAATGTGGTAAGTTGTCTGAGAACTGCTTCATCACTCTATAAAAAAATGTTTGATATAAAACATATGAACTGTCTCATTGTCTTATTACTTCGTGACCTAATAGAACACTCACAAGAACTTAATATTTATCTTTCGTTGTTTTAAAAATGACAGTTTATTAGGCGAAAAGCAAATGGGATTTAGAAGGGACAGATCGACAGCAGATGCACTATTTGAAATAAAACAAATAACCGAAAAAGTGAGAGTTTAATAGGGAAACGCATTTAGCGTTCATTGATTTTCTTAAGGCATTCGGTAATGTTGATAAAAAGAAACTGCGGAGTATAATGAGCGAAAGGGGATATCCACAACAACTAAAAAATGGTTTAAAAAGTCTGGACAACCAGACGACTGTAATTTTAGATACAAATGGCACTCTGACGTAGCCTATAGTCACAAACAAAGGAGCAAGACTAGGGTGCAGCATTTCACCCACACTTTGTAACATTTATTTAGATGACGTAATTCGGAAATAGAAGTAGATTTTTAACGGGAGAATTAACAGTAATTCCCGATTGACTTGTCTTTTATGTGCGGAAGAAGCCACACTACTGGACAATAATGAAGATGACCTATAACGGCGAATACATTTATTAGGTACTGTTTGTAAAAAGTACCATTTGACGATTTCAGAAGAGAACACTAAATTAATGGCTTAGGGAAACAGCCTGTACGGGCAAAAGTTGTGATCAACTACACAACAATAGAACATTTGATAAGTTTTAACTATTTAGGTTGTGGTGTTTTGACATGAGTATGACGAAGACATCGAGAATAATTAACACAGGCTGTAAATTTATGTGTAACAATAGACATAAGTCTCAAAATAAAACAAAGAAAGAAACAAGATGGAAATTTTATAAGACAGCGGCAGTTCCAGTGCATGTTTACGAAAGCGATTTGTGGGCTATAAGTAAACGTCGACAAAGTCGCATACGAGGGGTGATCAAAAAGTAACGGGAATTTTTGTTTTTCCTAAAGAATCTTTACTTATTCATGAACATGAACGCTGTCCCCTTCAGAGCAATCCCCCTGAGGTATAATCACTTGTGCCAGCGCTGTTTCCAATCTTGGAAGCACTTCTGTAACTCACTTTTCGTTATGATGTTCAGCTCCTTCAGCGATTCTGTTTTCATCTTATCAAATGTGCCAAAACGCCGTCCATTCATGGTTCTCTTCAGCTGCAGGACTTGAGGTGTTAGCGGGAGCATTATCGTGATGCAATTTTCACTATTGGTTTTTCCACAATTCTGGTCGTTTTCTGAGGATCGTTTCACGCAAACGGAGCATAACTTCTAGGTCGGATTCCTCCTCACAATCGTAAGACAGGAACTCATGTTGCACTATCCCATTGAAATCGAAGAAACCAGTAAGAGGAACCTCCACACTTCAACTAAATTATCTATTATTTTTTCGGTATTGGTTCTTGAGGCAGGTTCCAGTGGGACGATTGGGCCTTGGTTTCGAAGTTAGACCGGCGTACTCATGTTTCGTGAACTGCAGCAACCTTCTTTACAGTTTCTGTATCGTTGCCGACTTCACTCAGAATTTCTGAGCGGTGTCTACGCGACGTAGTTTTTGGTCGAAATTCAACAATTTCGGAAAAAAACCTTGTTGCTACAGAATTCATGCCCAAAACATCCCATAAAAAGCTTGGCATGAGCCAAACGATAAGCCGACATCATCAGCAACATCTCCACTACTGATTCGGCGAATTTACAGATCCATTTTCTTCTCTTCTTCCACATTGTCGTCAGTAATAGAGGTGCTAAGACGTCCAGGGCGGTCGTCTTCTTCAGCGGCTTCTCGACCCTCTTTGAAACGTTTATAGCTCTCGTAGACTCTTGTCTTACTCATAGCAGATTCGCCAAAAATATGGTTCAAATGGCTCTGAGCACTATGGGACTTAACTTCTGAGGTCATCAGTCCCCGAGAACTAAGAACTACTTAAACCTAACTAACCTAAGGACATCACACACATGCATCCCCGAGGCAGGATTCGAACCTGCGACCGTAGCGGTCACGCAGTTCTAGACTGTAGCGCCTAGAACCGCTCGGCCACTCCGGCCGGTGATTCGCCAAAAGCCACAGTCAACTTTCCAAATGCGGTGCTGCACTTTATTGCATTTTCCAAGAAAAGTTTAATGCATATTTTTTGAGCCATCTTTTCCTTTAGTAAAATTTCTCGGAACACTCGGAAACACGTATAACCTTTTCGACTATCAACAATAATCTAAATATTGAGAACAGCTGAAAATGCAAACATACTTCGGAACATGTGTACCCACAAGATTAAAAAATTTGAAAATCGGGTATATGAATCCGCGAAATTAAAAAATTCCCGACACCCCTTGATCACACCTCGTACAAGCAACAGAGATGAGATTTCTAAGAGCAGTAATGAGATGCACAAGAGTCGACAGATTCGAAATTTGGAAATTAGAGAACAGCTGAATATACTTAAAACATTCTTAATAAAACACAAAAAATAAGAGAAACTTGAATGAGTGAAGAAATATTACCTTTCCAGACAAGAAGATATAAATCAGTAAGGAGTAGAAGTCAAGAAAGAGCGAGGAAACGATCGGTACCGTAACAAAAACAAAAAAAACAAAAAAATCTAATGCCTAGACAAATAGTGAGTATCGTGACGAGTACTGGGATTAGCGACCACAAGGCAAGAGCTGCTAGGCAGAATACCGTAACTCCTACAACCATCAAAAAGAAACGCAAAGTATATCTATTTAAAAAAGCTGATAAAAATGCTCTTAACGCATTTTTAAGAGACAGTCTTCACTCCTTCCGATCTGATCATGTAAGCGTAGAAAACTTGTGGAATGATTTCAAAGAGATGGTATCGACAGCAATTGAGAGATATATACAACATAAATTAATAAGTAACAGTACTGGTCCCCCACGGTACACAAAACGGGTCAGATCCCTCTTGCAGAAGCAGTGGAAAGAACACGTCAAATTTAAAAGCACGCAAAATCCCTAAGACCGGCAAAGTTTTGCAGAAGTTCGAAATATAGCGCGTATTTCAATGCGAGATGCTTTCAATAATTTCCACAACGAAACTCTGCCCCAAAATCTGTCAGAAAACCAAACGAGATCCTGGTCATACATAAAGGACACCAGTGGTAAGACGCAATCAGTACCTTCACTGCGCCATAACAACGGTGGAGTCACTGATGACAGTGCCACTAAAGCAGAGTTATTAAGCACGATTTTCCGAAACTCCTTCACCAAAGAAGTAAATATTCCTGAATTCCGATCAAGAACAACGGCCAAGATGTGAAACATAGAAATAGATAACCTCGGTGTCGCAAAGTAGCTTAAATCACTAAATAAAAGCAAGGCTTCCGGTCCAGACTGTATACCAGTCAGGTTCCTCTCAGAGTATGCTGATACAATAGCTTCGTATTTAGCAATTATAAACAACCGCTCGCTCACAGAAAGATCCGTACCTAAAGACTGGACAATTGCTCAAGCCACACCAAAACCCAAAAAGGGAAGTAGGAGTAATCCGTTGAATTACAGGCCCATATCACTAACGTCGATTTGCAGTAGGGTTTTGGAACGTATACTGTGTTCGAACATTATGAAGTACCTCGAAGAAAACGATTTATAGACACGTAGTCAGCACGGATTCAGAAAATATCGTTCTTGCGAAACACACTAGCTCTTTATACTTATGAAGTAATGAGTGCTATCGACACGGCATGTCCAATTGATTCCATATTTTTAGATTTCAAGAAGGCTTTCGACACCGTTCCTCACAAGCGTCTTTTAACCAAATTGCGTGCCTATGGGTTATCGCCTCAGTTGTACGACTGGATTCGTGATTTCGTGTCAGAAAGGTCACAGATCGTAGTAACAGACGGAAAGTCATCGAGTAAAACAGAAATAATATCCGGCGCTCCCCAAGGAAGTGTTATAGGCCCTCTATTCTTCCTGATCTATATTAACGACATAGAAGACAATATCAGTAGCCGTCTTAGATTGTTTGCAGATGATGCTGTCATTTACCGTTTTTTAAAGTCATCAGATGACCAAAACAAATTGCAAAATGATTTAGATGTCGGTATGATGCGAAAAGTGGCAATTAACCCTGAATAAAGAAAATTGTGAAGTTCTTCACAAGATTATTAAAAGAAAACCGATAAATTTCGATTACGCGATAAGTCACACAAATCTGTAGGATGTAAATTCAACTAAATACTTAGGGATTACAATTACAGATACCCTAAATTGGAACGATCTCATAGATAATGTTGTGGGTAGAACCAACCAGAGACTGCGATTCATTGGCAAAACACTTAGAAGGTGCAACAGGTCTACTAAAGAGACTGCTTTCACCACGCTTGTCCGCCCTGTTCTGGAGTACTGCTGTGCGGCGTGGGATCCGCATCAGATCGGACTGACGGATGACATCGAAAAAGTAGAAAGAAGGGTAGCTCGTTTTGTATTATCGCGAAGTAGGGGAGATAGTGCCACAGACATGATACGTGAATTGGAGTGGCAATCATTAAAACAAAGGCGTTTTTCGTTGCGACGGGATCTTCTCATGAAATTTCAATCACCAGTTTTCTCCTCCGATTTTGAAAATATTCTGTTGGCACCCACCTACATAGGGAGAAATGATTATCACGTTAAAATAAGAGAAATCAGAGCTCGCACAGAAAATTTTAAGTGCTCGTTTTTCCCACGGGCCGTTCGAGAGTGGAACGGTAGGGAGACAGCTTGAAGGTGGTTCATTGAACCGTCTGCCAGGCACTTTATTGTGAATAGCAGAGTAATTGCTCAAATGGCTCTGAGCACTATGGGACTTAACTTCTGAGGTCATCAGTCCCCTAGAAGTCAGAACTACTTAAACCTAACTAACCTAAGGACAGTACACACATCCACGCCCGAGGCAGGATTCGAACTTGCGACCGTAACGGTCGCGCAGCTCCAGACAGCAGAGTAATCACGTAGATGTAGATGATGATGATGAAAATTGAAAGTTTTCAAAGAAAAATCTTTTTCATTGTAACTTTTAGATAGAAGCTAATGTCGATGATGATTTGGAGAGGGGAGATACTAGCTGACATCTCACTGCACTCAGGGGTAAATGATCTCAAAAGCTTACGAACGACGATACTGTCGTATGCTTCCTTCTCACACATTGTTTCTAAACTGAGCCGAGATCCACATCCTCATAGATGTCAACTGTGTGTCACTGCATTCGAATGCTGACCTCTGCCGTAGAGAGCGCCCGTTTTCATTCTGTGGCAGTTCAGGTCACGCACTTCGACTATCCCTTTTTTCCCTCCTACGGCTCGTTTTCTCCCGCCAGTGTGCCGTTGAGTTAGCGAGCTGTGACCCGCGCAAACAGTGACGATTCGCCGTGCCTTCGCACACCTTCGCCGCGCCCTCCCTGCAGCCAATGGAGGGGCTTCCCGCCCCGTTAGTATCGAGTTACTAACCGCTGGCTGGCGAACGATGCGTTCCTTAGTAGCCGGCTGTGAACACGTCAGTGATTGGCAAAGCCCTGTCGACACGAATCTCACCTCTTGCAGACAGCTGCCTGCTAATTGATATGTGTTACGCTCCTACATGGGCGCCAGGAATTGTATCTGGTAATAGTGTCTGAGGAATTCTCACCTTGTAATCTTCTTGAATGATGAAATTAATAGTAGAGGGGTGACACATTTGTATCATAGGCCACACCGCGTTCTGGTGACAGATCATTTGATGTCTATATGAACGAGTAGTCCATTATTGATATACGGCTGTCACAATACTAATGGTTATATTTTAGAAGCTGAATTTATTATTTAGTCTACCACTAGTAACCATCAGCAATACGTCATAAACCTGAGGAGACCAGGAAACGATATGAAGAATACAAAAACAGCTTCTGTGATTGACATTTTTAAGCGAACAAAAAACTACTATTGGGTTATACATTACTCTGTTACTAATTTATAAAGCCTTAAAGACAATCATTCCTCCTATGTGCCACTCACGAATGGATAGCGAAAGAGGGGTAAAAGATGGTGGTTCAAGAAGTACCCTCCACCAACAGATGATTTTTCCTGGAGTACGTGTAACTGTAGATGAAGACGTAAATATAGATGTAGAGGAACGAAGGCAGATTCGGTTTAAAAGCTAGCATGTGGTGTTTTGGTTACGACACTTTCTTTTATTGAGGAAGAGTACGTTCGAAATTTCCGTCCTCCCTCATTATTTCATCTTCCCATTGTTTGTTTAAGTTATCTGAGTAATTTGCTGAGATGCTCTCTGCAACAGTACCATGGCCCGTTTCCTTCTTCGTTTATAGATCTGACTGGGGTAATGATCTGTCTGTAACGACCTCGATGTTAAAACGTTATTCTGTAACTGTGCCGGATGTATCGCAGCTTGTATGCACTTGTATCCTGGAACAACAGCATACTTACTTAAAACTCGCCTTAAATGAATAGTAAAGTGGTGGTAACACGGAATTGAATTCTTTTAACCAGCTCGTGTCCTTGACGTAAAGTAAAGTGAGATGGGGTCTAGCAGTTCTAGGCGCTCAGTCCGGAACCGCGCGACTGCTACGTTCGCAGGTTCGAATCCTGCCTCGGGCATGGATGTGTGTGATGTCCTTAGGTTAGTTGGGTTTAAGTAGTTCTAAGTTCTAGGGGACTGATGACCACAGATGTTAAGTCCCATAGTGCTCAGAGACAAAGTGAGATGGAATAATATGTACGCATTCTCATAGGTACTGTAAATGAAATATTTATAGTGCCTGATGTTGATTGATAACACTGGAAACTCGAAACAACGTTGAATATTTGCGTAGCAGTTTCACTGATACAATGTAATTTCTGACAAAATGTGTAAGTTCGATCAAGAGTACTATATCAAGATAAGCAGCACATTCTCTTTAGCCACCTCTGCCGGGTGAGATGAGCCTGTGACTGGGCTCGTATTCTGGAGGAGAAGCTATCTCAATGCAGGATTTATGTAGTTTCCTTAAATAACTTCAGCAAAAGGCACATTTAATACATAAGCCTGTACCAGATTCATTGTTCCACCGCTTTAGCTGAATTAGCACTCCGTCTCCCGGGTGTCTACATGACACTGAAGTTTAACCTCGCTTCCTTCCTTTCTTCCTTACAGTGACCTCGCTGTTCACTGGATATTAAACGTTAACCTTCTGCTTTCCTTCAGCAATTTTTTAAAGGCTAAAATATTAGTCGTTTAAAGGGACAGTTCCTTAACTGAGGTGTCCTTCATGAAATTTCTTAACACAGTTTTTCTGCGTGTAACACTACACTTCCGTAATTTAATTTATTTGTTACAGTGTTACATGCGACCTGGATCCTTGAAGCTACTACACATCGCGTTTAACATTTTAATACATATCCTTCATGAAGTCTTCTAAGATAATGTTCTTGCTTGCAAGAGCGCAATTTTCTAATGTAATTTATTACTTACTGTTGTACATAACGATCTCCATGAAGCAATTTTATTGTTGCATCGTACATAGTTAAGTTCTTGAACAGAAGTATCATTATTTACGACTTCAAATTAGAAAAGAATTAAAAAATACAAAAAAGAGTTAGGAGAAAAGAGAGTAAACGCGTACAGGAATAGGTGATGGAAGAGGGGGGAGGGTGGTGGTGCAGTGTGTAAGGTAAGAGGGAAAAGAGGAGATAAGGAGGAAGGCACTATTTAAATTGGATTCATTTCTTAAAATAATGGAATTTTTATACGAGCACACATATCGATCTACATGATTGATACGACTCCATGGAGATGATATACATTGAAATTATTCTTATAATAAGCATTGTTCAATGACAAACTTTTAAACAAGGCTGAAGCAGCAACTGTTGAAAATCTTCACAGTAAATGATAACAGCCAAACAGTTGCAGGATAAAAATTTATTGAAATTCTTGACCACTGTTTCAATATATCTAAATATACCTTCATCAGAAGCAACAATGCACCTGAACAGAAAGACACCTTCATTAGCAAAAGGCGCCGTCAGTAGTTAAGGAGATTAAATTTAATTTTAACTACTGACGACGCCTTTGGCACGATTGTTTTATGTATCTCCACTGCAGTATGTGATTTTAGTAAATGACCAAAACTTTTTGTGCTTGTAAAACTTTAATAATCTTCATGGTTACTTAAAGCTATAAGTGTTTGTTTTTTTCTTCACTCTCAGTTATGGTGCTAAGTCTTTTGCTAATGAAGGTGTCTTCGTGTTCAGATGTCTATTAGCTTCTGATGAAGGTGTACCGAAACCGTGGTCAAGGGTTTCAATAAATCTTTATCCTGCAACTGTTTGCTGTTATCATTTACCGTGAAGATTGTACGATGAAGTGACGAAAGTCACCGGATAGTAGTATCCACGTATGCAGTATGACGCTAGTACCGCATACACAGGGTATAAAATGGAAGTGCATAGGCGTAGCTGTCATTGGTACCCATGCGATTCTTGTTGAAGGGTTTCTCACGTGATTATGACCGCAAGGCGGGAATTAAGACTTTGAAGGCGGAATGGTAGTTGGAGCTACACGCAAGGGACATTCCATTCGGAAATCGTTAGGGAATTCATTATTGTCGAGATCCACAGTGTCGAGAGTGTGCCGAGAATACCACATTTTAGGCATTACCTCTCAACACATTGGCTGACGGCCTTCACTTTGCGATTGAGATCAGAGGCTAACAGTCACGCAACACTTCGTAGAACAACCAGAGAAATCAATGTGGAACTAAGACAAACGTATCTGTTAGCACAGTACGCCGAAACTTGGCGTTATTGGACTACGGAAGCAGACGACCGATGCGAGTGCCTTTGCTGACAACACGACATCGCCTATAGCGACTGTGCTGAGCTGGTGACTATATCTGCTGGACCCTAGACGACTGGAAATCCGTGGCACGGCCAGATGAGTCCTGATTTCAGTTCGTAAAAGCTGATGGTAGCGTCGAATATCCATAGATTCAGGATACCAACAAGGCACTGTGCAAGCTAGTGGTGGCTCCATAATGGTGTGGGCCGTGTTTACGAGAAATAGAGTGGGTCCTGTGGTCCGATTGAACAGATTATTGACTGGAAATGGTTATGTTCGTACCATGTCACCGGGTCACAATTGTTCGCTATTGGTTTGAAGTACGTTCTGGACAATTAGATCGCCTGTCTTGAATCCCGTGGCAATTTGTGGGACATAATCCAGAGATCAATTTGTGCACAAAATCCTGCACCGGCAACACTTTCGCAACTTCGGACAGCTACGGAGGCAGCGTGGCTCATTTTCTCGGTTATTTGCTATAGCCTCTATCTTCCTCTCCAGTACTATGAAAGTTATTCCTTTATGTCTTCACACATATCCTACAATCCTGTCCCTTCCTCTTGTTGGGGTTTCCTTTTCCTCTCCGATTCTGCGAAACTCCTCATTCTTTATCTTATCACTCCACCTCATTTTCAAGATTCTTCTTTAGAACCACATCTCAAATGCTTCTATTCTCTTCTGGTTTTTTACACTTCATGTCTCACTACCACACATTGCAGTGCTCCAAACATACATTCTCACAAGTTTCTTTCTCAAATTAAGTTCTATGTTCGATACTAATAGCCTTATCTTGGCCAGAATGCCTCTTTATTGCACTACGCCAGTCAAAAGCTGGTGCGATACGATATTGGAAGGTATCCAATGACTTCGCAACCTGAGTGTATAATGAATGTACCGTAGACCTGAACTTCGATGCTCAGTCATTCCTTAAACGTGACCTCAGTCTCCTGTTACGCCAGTGACCTAGTCTCCTGTTTGGTTGGTTCACTGATTTGTGGGAGGGGACCAAACAGCGAGGTCATCCGTCCCGTCGCATTAGGGAAGGATGGGGAAGAAAGTCGGCCGTGCCCTCTCAAGGGAACCATTCTGGCATTTGCCTGAAGCGATTTGGGGAAATCACGGAAAACCTAAATCAGAATGGCCAGACGCGGGGGTTTGAACCATCGTCCTCCCGAGTGTGAGCCACCTTGCTCGTTAGAATTTGGATTACAATTGCATGTATGGATAGGTACCATTTTCATATGTTAGAAATCAACAAGTAAATTAATGTGAGCCGTGCGTGGCTCGTGTTCATGCCACGTCTCACATGACATCCCGTATTTACTGTACTACCACCGCGTTATGTTAATTGCAATTACTGGTGTCACTGACTTGCCGCCTTGCCTGCCCGTGAGCGGCAGCAGCGGCGCTTATCGATATAAGCCCTGGCGTATCATCTTCGCTGACTGCTGTTACTTCCCGGGTGTCGTGTGTTCGGACCTGGCAGTCGGACGATAGGGACGCGGCTGGAGTCGGTCGGGTTGGAGTGGCAGTGAGGTTCGGATTGCCATGACTCGCTTGTCCGTTGCCGGCACACATGGCTGGGGACGGTCTTGGTTGATCGTCGGTTGGTCGTCTTACCGGACGACCTGTATTTGCTCGCTGAACGTTTATGGGTTAGAGATATGTGTGTCTCAACTCGTGGTTCGTCCTCGTCACTGCATAGTCACTGGTTCAAATTGGTTCAAATGGCTCTGAGCACTATGGGACTTAACATCTGAGGTCATCAGTCCCCTAGAACCTAGAACAACTTAAACCTAACTAACCTAAGGACATGACACACATCCATGCCCGAGGCAGGATTCGAACCTGCAACCGTAGCGGTCACGCGGCTCCAGACTGAAGCGCCTAGAACCGCACGGCCACACCGGCCGGCTGCATAGTCACTGTTTTTACCATTGGTCGCGTTCTTCGTCCAAGTGTTTGTGATATTGTGTGTAGCTTGTGATGTCGACTGCCCAGTTATTTTAGTGCTGTTTCCGTGCTGATGTGTAGCAGTTGCCGATTGGCGCAGTCGTGACGTACCACCAGTGGGGCATGCAGCGTCAGGAGGTGCGGACAGCCATCACTTGCCCCACGATTGCCGATACACATGTTTTGAGTGGGGACGACTTTGGTTGACCGTCGGTCGGTCGTCTTGTTAGACTACGTGTATTTGGCTGGCGATTGCTTATGGGTTGGCTATGTGCGCCGACTTGTGATTCGTCCTCGTTATTGCACAGTCACTGCCGTGAGCATCGTCTACTCCTCGTGCAGATGTTCGTGCGGCTGTATGTAGTAATGTGATTTTCACTGACAAGTTTATTGAAGTGTTGTCGGCGTGCTGCCTCTGAGTTATTCGGTCGTTTGATTAAACGACGTGGGTTTTCGGGTCGTCCACACCTTATGGGTTGCCTGGGATCCGTTTTGTATAGTTCCACAGTCTCTGCCGTCAGCATCGGTGAAATTTTGGTGCAAGCGCGGAGCAGAACCTTCGTGCAAGTGTGGAGCGGAACTCACCCTGAGCATTGGTCTGTTGACGGTCTGTCGGTTGGGTTGTCGTCGGATTGCAGATGGATGGGCCGACTGCCTGTCTCACCTAAGCGAATGTTTGTACACTCCTGGAAATTGAAATAAGAACACCGTGAATTCATTGTCCAAGGAAGGGGAAACTTTATTGACACATTCCTGGGGTCAGATACATCACATGATCACACTGACAGACCCACAGGCACATAGACACAGGCAACAGAGCATGCACAATGTCGGCACTAGTACAATGTATATCCACCTTTCGCAGCAATGCAGGCTGCTATTCTCCCATGGAGACGATCGTAGAGATGCTGGCTGTAGTCCTGTGGAACGGCTTGCCATGCCATTTCCACCTGGCGCCTCAGTTGGACCAGCGTTCGTGCTGGACGTGCAGACCGCGTGAGACGACGCTTCATCCAGTCCCAAACATGCTCAATGGGGGACAGATCCGGAGATCTTGCTGGCCAGGGTAGTTGACTTACACCTTCTAGAGCACGTTGGGTGGCACGGGATACATGCGGACGTGCATTGTCCTGTTGGAACAGCAAGTTCCCTTGCCGGTCTAGGAATGGTAGAACGATGGGTTCGATGACGGTTTGGATGTACCGTGCACTATTCAGTGTCCCCTCGACGATCACCAGTGGTGTACGGCCAGTGTAGGAGATCGCTCCCCACACCATGATGCCGGGTGTTGGCCCTGTGTGCCTCGGTCGTATGCAGTCCTGATTGTGGCGCTCACCTGCACGGCGCCAAACACGCATACGACCATCATTGGCACCAAGGCAGAAGCGACTCTCATCGCTGAAGACGACACGTCTCCATTCGTCCCTCCATTCACGCCTGTCGCGACACCACTGGAGGCGGGCTGCACGATGATGGGGCGTGAGCGGAAGACGGCCTAACGGTGTGCGGAACCGTAGCCCAGCTTCATGGAGACGGTTGCGAATGGTCCTCGCCGATACCCCAGGAGCAACAGTGTCCCTAATTTGCTGGGAAGTGGCGGTGCGGTCCCCTACGGCACTGCGTAGGATCCTACGGTCTTGGCGTGCATCCGTGCGTCGCTGCGGTCCGGTCCCAGGTCGACGGGCACGTGCACCTTCCGCCGACCACTGGCGACAACATCGATGTACTGTGGAGACCTCACGCCCCACGTGTTGAGCAATTCGGCGGTACGTCCACCCGGTCTCCCGCATGCCCACTATACGCCCTCGCTCAAAGTCCGTCAGCTGCACATACGGTTCACGTCCACGCTGTCGCGGCATGCTACCAGTGTTAAAGACTGCGATGGAGCCCCGTATGCCACGGCAAACTGGCTGACACTGACGGCGGCGGTGCACAAATGCTGCGCAGCTAGCGCCATTCGACGGCCAACACCGCGGTCCCTGGTGTGTCCGCTGTGCCGTGCGTGTGATCATTGCTTGTACAGCCCTCTCGCAGTGTCCGGAGCAAGTATGGTGGGTCTGACACACCGGTGTCAATGTGTTCTTTTTTCCATTTCCAGGAGTGTATTTCAAGTGCAGACCGACCGCCGCCCCCGGAAACTTTTGAGCGCCGCTGGCTGTACTGCCTTTTCTTATTGATTGTGAATGTTAATGGCTCATAGCCGATGGTTTGAAATTGTATGCTTTTAGTTCGGTTTGAAGTAATGGGACGCTTTTAAATTGAAAGTTCCTTACTTGTTAAGTCGTAGATTATTGGGGCCTTCAGCCTCATTTATAATAGTTTTGCATAAAGCTTTGGGGCCTTCTGTCTTTTGAAAAATTATTGTAGTGGCGTTTTTCAATCTTGGGCCTTCAGCTGTCCTAAAATTAAAATTCCTTACTTGCTAAGTCTTAGATTGATTGGGCCTTCAGCCTCATTTTAAATATTTTTTTTCTGGATAAAGCTTTGGGCCACTGCCTTATGAAAATTTATTGTGGTTGTGTTTTCAATCACTGGCCTTCAGCCGTCTTAAAATTTAAATTCCTTACTTGTTAAATCTTAGATTGTTTGGGCAACTAATAAAGTCATATGTGTTCAAGTGTAACTGACAACCCATTATTTTGGCCCCTTTCCACCAAATTCTATCTGTCATGTCCCGCGGATTTAACGGGGCGTCTCAAATGTATTCCACACATGTGGTAAATAATCCATTACTAGGAGCAACTGACTCACGTGCCCATTGTTCACGGAAAAAGTTTTAAATTAGAGCTGCTACGTAAACAGGGTTGCCACAAGTTTCCCCAAATGAAAGTCCCTGATATTTCCCCGATTTCCAGACAAGTTTTAGCATTTTTCCCTGACAAATTTTGAGACTGATTGATTAATTAATTGAGAGGGTTTATGGGACCAAACGGCGAGATCATCAGTCCCGCAATTCCAAAGTTTCTCACAGAAGAAAGATGGTCCACTAGAAGTGGATGGATCCAGTCAGAGGAGTCAAACTATAAAACAAGGATGTTAAAACACAAACACAGTAAAAGGCATAAATGGCTAGACCAAATCTAAAAATTGGAGAAAAAGAGTGCTCTTTCCTAGGAGACTGGTCATGGGGTCCCAGATCGAGAAAATGTGAAGAGAAGCCCTAATCACTACCACATTGCCTCTGCTCCAGGAGTAAAGCAGAACATTATATATGGAAATAATCATCTTCATGGAGGAAACTGAGGACCAGTTCAGCTATCCGTACATTTTCGGCTAACATTAAAATTAAGGAAGACTAAGCACGAAGGGCCAACAGAAGGGAACATTCCATCAATATGTGGGGTATTGTCAGTCTGGCTCCACAACCATATTGTGGGGGTGGTTCGATTCACAGGAGGAAACAATGGATGAGCCTGGTATGACCAATGTGCAGACGGCATAAAATAGTGGACTCCTTCCAAGAAGATCAGAAGGAAGAGCACCAAAATATAGTGGTCTCCTTGATTTTGCGGAGTTTATTACTGAGAGCATTTGCGCACCAGATATCATTCCACTTTTGGACAAATAGAGATTTGACATAGGTTTGTATATCCACAGCTGAAGACATGAAACGGAACTGAGGGTGAGTATCAGCTTATCTAGCCAAACGGTCAGCCAGTTCATTCCCTGATACCCACAACTGAGCAAGTAGCACGGCCAAGGGAGGTCATGGATAGCAGAGACCAAAGGATGACGAGAATAGCAGGCTGCTCAGTGAGTCGGTACATATTAAAACACTGTGGAGGGAGGCCTGAGTAACAAAATGGAGGGCCCTGGTAACGGCTAGCAGTTCTGCTGTGAACACACTACATGATTCCGGCAGTAAATGGTGTTCTAAGCCAGTAGGGAACATGAAAGCGTATCCTGCTTTATATAGCATCTTAGAAAGACATCGGAAGACCATAGGGGCGACAGAGACCGTAGGACCCTGGAATAGGTCGGTCCTAATCCGTGGTCTAGGCACCATCAAAGGGGGGAGGGGGGTGAGAAGAAATATATGTGTCGCATTTCATTGAATGGAGATGGACATCCTGACAAAGGGAAATGAGACGTATTCCCACCGGCAATCCCACCCATAGGCAGTGATCAGGAGAGAGATGTCCCTCGCTTGCAAAGAGGACAGAGTACACAGGATGGTCAGGGAATCTGCGAATGGCGATTGCATAAGAAACCAGAAGTTGACTTCTTCGTATTTGTAGAGGGGGGGATCGCTGCTTCTGTGAGGGGACTGTCAACAGGACTAGTGCGAAAGGCACCAACAGCCAGAAGCATCCCACAATGGTGAACTGGATCAAGTATTTTCAGATTGGTAGGATCTGTTGAGCCGTAAACCTGACTTGCATAAACTAGTCTGGACAAGACCAGTGCATGGTAACGATGAGAAGAGTAGCATGGTCTGTACCCCAAGATGTGTGGGCCAGGAGGCAGAGAGCACTACGCTTCCGCATGCATGTAGTCCTCAGGCAGCGAATATGGGGCAGACGAGTCAGCTTTTCATAAAAAAAGGCCAAAGAAACGGGATTGTGCTGCAACATCTAGGAGCTGGTCGCCAAAATAAAGTTCTGGTTAAGGGTTTACTATGAATTGACGAAACAACTGCTAAAGTCGCGTTTTGGAGGAAGAAAATTGGTAGCCATGGGAGACAGCCCACGCAGAAGTCCTTCGGATGGTGCCTTGGAGCCGGCACTCATCAGATGCTACCGAGTGGGAGCTGCACCAGATGCAAAAATCGTCGACATACAATGCCAGAGTAACCTGAGGATTGATCCTATGGTTACAAGCCCATTTATGGCTGTGAGGAAGAGTGTGACACTTAATACAGAACCATGTGGAATACCGTTCTCCTGAGTTTGAGGGGTGCTAAGTGAAGTGCCAACTGAACCTGGAAGAGCCAGTGGAATAAAAATTCGTAAATAAAATTTGGATGGGGGCCGCGAAAGCCCCAGTCATGGAGGGTAACTGAAATGTAGTGGCACAAAGGCGTGTCATAACCCTTATGTAGGTCAAAGAAGACCGTGACAAGGTGTCGACAATATGTAAAAGCATGTCGGATTGCGGTTGCCAATCTGAGTAAATTCTAAGTTGGAGATCATTGTTCCCAGAAGCCACACTGACAGGGGGACCAAAGGCCTAGAGATTCCAGTAACCAACATAATCGGAAGCTAACCATTCTCTTAAGCAGTGAGCCAAATGTGGTTCAAAACCCTGAGCAGATATTGTCTTCGTGTAATGTCCAAGTGTTGGATCATCTGGTTGTGGACGGAATCTGGGCCTGGGGCCGTGTCAAGTGAAGAGGTAAGAGCCTGCAAGAATTCCCATTCAGTGAAAGGTTCATTATGGGGTTCAGCTTGGTAAGGGTTGAAACAAAAGGGGGGTCTTTCTGCCAGAGAAAGATGGCAGGATAGGAAGACGTGGCCAATGCTGTGACAAAGTGTGTTGCGAGGTGTTCTGCAAGGACCAATGGATCAGTAGACAGAGCATCTTGGAGGATAACTCCTAGACAGTTGACTGTCGCTGGCAGCCCAGAAGGCAGGATAACGGGCCTTAGCATAGTGACACTTTAAAGTGAGGAAGTTGTTTAAATCAGTGCAGCGCCTGTTGGCAGTCCTGGACAGTGACTGTTACGTTCTTAGTCCACCACGGTACTGGTCGATGATGAGGGAGGCCTGTGAATGAATATGGGGACAGCAATGCCAGCAGCATGAAAAATAGAGGCAGAGATGCCATACACGACCGCATCAATGCAATTATCATCATGGGGTGACCAATGTACGCAAGCTACAAGAGCAGGGGAGGAGATTCTGAGGTCGATAGCAGTAAAGGTGCCATGAGTGGCACTGAAGTGGGTAGGGGAACTGTCATTGAGGAGACACAAATCAAAGTCTGTAGTAAGCTGGTCAAGTAGAAGATCCCTACTCGATGAAGTGGCACTCCCCTACAGGGGGATATACAGGGATGGGAGCTGCTGTATTAAGGTAGACAGTTCAACATAAGGAGGTGACCTACCTGGAGGGAGGCAGACATTGCAAACAGTGATTGCCAGAGTTGTCTGCAATCTAAGCACTATCGCTTCCTGGTTGGTTTAAAGAGGGATCAAATCACTAATGAAATCGGTTCAAACCCCTCCAGACGCTATCCCAGGACCGGCACAATTCCAGTGGAACGCCCAATAACACGAAACGTTAGAGAGTACTCATCAGGAAAGTGAATTTCTTGAAGAGCAAGACAGAACGAAGAGCAGGACGAAGCAAGGTATTGTATTTCTGGGAGGTGGTGATAATATTCGTTGCAATTCCACTGGATTATTGTGTGGTGAAGAGTCTAGGTGAGACATATAGAAGCTGAGGGGAGATCACATCACTTGGTCAGTGGTTGTCACGAACGAGGATGTGGTGACTGACATCCATAAAACCTGGGTCTGATCCAGGAGGAGGTGGAGGCAAGTCAGGGAAGCCTCGTTCTTTGACTTGCGCTGCTTCTTCTCCCTTGGAGGGAGGGAGATGGCGTTATCAGTAAGGGAATAAGTGGCAATGATGTCAGGATTGGACAGAGAGAGAGTGGATATGGGGGCCCTCGGAATGCAGGTCTCTCCTCTGAGCAAGGGTGCAAGCTTCCTTTCCTGAGAACGCTGGGGAGGGGTGGTCTGAGATGGAGCCCCATCCCTAGCAGGAGCCAGAGAAGAGGATTTCTTCCCTGGCAAGGAGGAGGAGGAGGAACAGCAGCAGTTCCAGGGGGGAAGGGGTAGGAGCTGCTGAGGGCGAGAAAAGGAAAAGGTGGCAGGATGTGGTTAAGTGGGAGAGATGAGGGGAAAGCCTAACTGAGGCAAAGGCAGAGGAGAGATTAATTGGGTGAAGTCTGTCAAATTTCTTCTGGGCCACAAAGTAGCAGAGATGGTCTTTAATTCCTGAATACTTTTAGCCTTCATGTTCACTGGGCACGCTGGTTAGTGGGGAGTATGGCGACCAGAGCAGTTTACACAGTTAGGCCTTGGGGTGCAAGGGCTCCCCACATTAAGAGGGTGGCTACGTCACCACAGATAGGACTTGCATCGCATCGCGAGGACATGTGGCCAAACTTGAGGCAATGGAAGCAACGTATGGGACGTGGAGTGTAAGGTTTCACGTTGCATCTGTACACGATTACCTTGACCTTCTCACGTAGGTTATCACCTCAAATTCTATGATGAAAGCGCCAGTGTCTACACGAAGGTTTCTAGGGCCTTTCTAGACACGCCAGACGAAATGAACGCAACATCTTTCCAGATTAGCTGTAAGTTCATCATCAAACTCGAGAAGAAAGTCCCTATAGAAAATTACAACTGGCATTGTACTGAGTGACTTGTGAGGAGCGATAGCCACAGGGTTGTCTCCTAAACGGTTGGAGGCACAGAGGGAGACTGGCTGACTTGCAGATGTTGTCTTTATAAGGACAATGCCAGATCTCATTTTGCTTAATGACTCAGCTTCACCAAACTTCCTCTGTATGTTCCACAAAGGAAAGGGGTTTGGTGGTGGCAAAAGTCTCCCTGTCGGTCTTGGTACAGACCAGGAAATTTGGAAAGGGTTTCGCCCCAAGCCGACATGTCTGGCCCTCCTCCAAGGGTGTATCCAAGGAGGGTAGGGCTGGAGAGGCAGAAACAGGTAATGAGACAGAACTACGTTAAGGAAGAGACGCTGCTGCAGTGGAGTGACCAGGCAGGTCAGTCACTGCCAGGAGTTCTGATGCCCCGAAAAGATGGGCAACCACTTTTAGACTTGCACAAGGCGATCACAGCACAGGTTCCAGCAGTCCTTTTGCTGGCCTGTTAATAATGACACTTTTAATGCTCTGGGGAGTTTTGAAATACACAGCTGTATTAATGCGGATTGACTGTATGGCTCATTGAGGTATTGGTTTTGTTCAACCATATACTCGAAAAATTGTGTGGTATCAGGGGGCTCAGCCAGATGGGTACAAAAAAAAACCTACCACACGGACTGGCTACCTAGCAGGTGACCTAGTAAGGAGGTGAAAGGGCTTTGGCATGGAGGAAGGGGAAGTGAGAAAAGGGAAAGGGAGAGGAGGAGGAGGGGAATGGGGAGAGGAATCGATGACAAAGACGCTAGGGAGGGTGATCTTTCCCATCTGGCTCACACTACAGGTTTCTAATCTGGAGATGGAGGTCAAACGGTTGGGAGGGATCAAAAAAGAAAAGCCAAAAAGGAGGAGGAAAAGAAAGCACCGAAAACCGCAAGACGAAGCAAACTCATAAGCATAGCCAGGCCGACTTGAAGAACACCAAGGGAAGGAAAGGAAGTGGTAAAGGGAAAGGAAGAAGGGCAAGGAAGGAGAAGGAAGGGGAAGGGAAAGCAGCCTGGAAAAGAAAAAAGGCTGCAGTAGCTCGGGGGCACGTCCGCGCCACACACGTACCCACAAAAAGAGCTGTTGGCCGCCTGGAGGGGCAAATTTTGAGATCTCAAGTGTAAGTAAAGATATAAGTTTACGCAAAAATGTAAGGCCTTTTTGTATTTCTAAACAACGGAGCAAAAATCATAAGTGCTAGCATCAACATCTTTTGTAATGAACTATTTTTAGATGGAGAAAGCAAGCCAAATAGTATATACACTGATGTTATTTTATTTCAATACAACGAAACACATTTGGTGACAAAAGTACATATTTCACTGGAGTCACATGACAGATTTCAAATATCTTCACTGATTTCATAAATAACCTCAGAAAAAAGTACGTCTCTTGAAAGAAGTGTATAAGGCAGGGAATAGTTGTGTAAACCAACACTGCAGGTGACCGCCAGTAAAATGTTGGTTCTACTATGTTTGTAATTGTCGGTTATTGCCCATTGTGTTATGTCTATTATTCTACAGGTATTGTGTGGTTTATCTTTCACGAAATACGTGAGTACATAACGTACAAGCTGCCAGTGACTGCCACAATTTTTTACCTCTTATTATCCATACTTTATAATATATAAACTACTTTCAAAGTGCCAAAATATACTAGAATAAATGAAACGTCTATAAAATGCCGCACTGTACAATGTTCTTGCTGTGAGACAGTTGCAATTTCTGAAATCCATTGCCAGTGGCCTCTGGCCTGCCAGGGAGTACCGTGGTCCTGAGTCCATGGATAAACCATGAAAATCTGCCACATAACGCCACCAGCCCAAACAGACCTGGCCTGCAGGCAGATCGGTGAGACTAGATCCGGCAGGTAGGGCCTATACATAAGTGAGAAATGATGGGCTTCAGATTGGCAGGCCCTAACCGTTAGAGATACCCACAGAGATGGCCTGCGGTTTTGGCCCATATGGAAGTCCGCTAGTGTGGCCAGCTATTTAAATGTCAACATGGTGTCCATGTTGACAAAAAGAAACCGCGATGATCAATCCATGAAACAGCTAGCTTGCGTGAATTCTACGGAAATCAATACTAATGAGGATAGGCAGCAACTCACAGTAAAGATGACAGACAGTCACATAGAAAAGACAATCACACTCTCTCAACTAAATTTTTGGCCTTAGCCTTTGTCAGAAAACGAGAGGACACACACATTCACACAATCATTCAGACACAGCTCATGTACATATGACAGATGTCTCTGGCTGCTGCATCAACTCTGCGAATCATATCCAAACCAACCACTACTCGCGCCTCCCTGCCTCTCGTTGGCAGCTGCTAGACGCAGCAAGAAGTGGTGGCAGCACTGACTCCAAGCTGAGGGTAGTGTTAGAAAGGGAAGAAGCAGTAAGAATGAGGGAGTTGGGAAGCGGCTCACGTACTCAGATGCGCTCAGACAGCGACAATGCGTGACATCTCAGTAAACAAATCATTTCACCTACTGAGACGTAGACGAGATTTTTCCAGTGCTTTTTTGAAATTTCCCTGATTTACCTGACACCTTTGAAATTCCCTGATTTCCAAAACTTGTGGCAAGCCTGGTAAAACTGGTAAAATAATACCTGCTCTGTTCATGCTTTGACTCCTACAACCGTAAAGTGAGGATTCTAGAACACATTGTTTAATCGAACGCCTGGTATTCGAATTGTTGTCAAACGACGCCGATTTCTATTAAACTGCATCTTGGAATGCAATGATTCTCTGCACTTCAGTATCCCAGAAACCTACAACAGATACATTCGACGGTTATACACTGTTGTCAGCCTTCGTAGCTACAGGGTGACAATATTGCACTATATAAAATAAAATCGTCATAACTTCTGAAAGAGTTACGTTAGGACGTTCAAACTGGACTGTTGGCCACTGGACATGATGGGAATTAGTATGAACATGAGCGTTTGGTTTAGCGACGAGACCCACTTTCACTTGGATGGATTCGTCAATAAGCAAAACTGCCGCATACGGGGGACTGAGAATCCGCATTTCGCGATCGAGAAGTCTCTTCACCTCAACGAGTGAATGTATGTTGAGCAGTGTCCAATCATGGAATACTCGGTGCGACATTCCCCAATGGCACAGTGACTACCGAACTTTTCGTGAAAGTTTTGGAAGATGATTTCATCCTCATTATCCAAAGTGATCCTGATTTCAAAAAGATGTGGTTCAAGCAAGACGGAGCAATACCCCATCGAAACAGGAGAGTGAGTGATGTGCTGGAGGAGCACTTTGGGGATCGCATTCTGGCTCCGGGGTATCCAGAGGCCACTGGCAGGGGCATCGATCGGCTGCAATAATCTACGGATCCGAACACATGTGACAACTTTATGTAGGGCTATATTAAAGACAAGGTGTACAGGAATAAAAACAAAATCATTGCTGAGCTGAAAACAGACAGTCAGGAGCTCATCGACATCATCGATGTTCCAACACTTCAGCGGGCCACGCAGAATTTCGTTATTCGTCTGCCTCACATCATCGACAATGATGGCAGGCATATCAAACATGTAATAACTTAGACCTGAATAACTGCAGTGATGTTTACATGTTGAATAAAGGGTGTGCAGGCCGTATTTTGTAACTAATTTAAGTTTTTCTTTTCATATAGTTCAATAATTATCACCCTGTAAGTGGCCAAAGTGTCTGACTACTACGCAGAGGACCCGGGTTCAAGACCCGGTGGAAGGACTGACACGGTATGCACCCAGCCTCGTCATGACCACTGAGAAGTAGTTAGAGTGAGAAGGAACGGCGCCAATGACTGGTAAGCTGACAGCGGCCGGGAGAGTGGTGTGGTGACTCCATCACATCGCGCCGGCCGCTGGTGGCCGAGCGGTTCTGGCGCTACAGTCTGGAACCGCGCGACCGCTACGGTCGCAGGTTCGAATCCTGCCTCGGGCATGGATGTGTGTGTTGTCCCTAGGTTAGTTAGGTTTAAGTAGTTCTAAGTTCTAGGGGACTTATGACCTCAGCAGTTGAGTCCCATAGTGCTCAGAGCCATTCCATCACATCGCTCTCCCTGCCGTTGTCAGCTTACCAGTCATCAGTCTTCTGTCTGGTCTGATGTAGCCAGCCACGAATTCCTCTCCTGGGCCAACCTCTTCATTTCAGAATATTACTTGCAACTTACGTTCTTAATTACTTCCTTAATCTCTGTCTTTCCCTACAGCTTTTACCTTCTACAGTTCCTCCAGTACCAAGGAGGTAATGCCCTGATATCTTAATATACAAGGTGGTCCCTTGATCGTGACCGGGACAAACACCTCATGAAATAAGCGTCAAACGAAAAAACTTGTCTAGCTTGAAGGGGGAAACCAGATCGCGCTATGGTTGCCCCACCAGATGGCGCTGCCATAGGTCAAACGGATAACAAGTGCGTTTCTTTTAAAAAATAGGAAATCCCCATTTTTATTACATATTCGTTTAGTACGTAAAGAAATATGAATGTCGCTTTGTGATAGATGGCGCTGTAATAGTCACAAATATAAGGCTCACAAATGTAGACATTGGTAACAGGAAGGTTTTTTAAATTAAAATACAGAACGTAGGTACGCTTGAACATTTTATTTCGATTGTTCCAATGTGATATATGTACCTTTGTGAACTTATCATTTCTGAGAACGCATGTTGTTACAGCGTGATTACCTGTAAATACCACATTAATGCAATAAATGCTCAAAATAATGTCCGTCAACCTCAATGCATTTGGCAATACGTGTAACGACATTCCTCTCAGCAGCGAGTAGTTCGCCTTCCGTAATATTCGCACATGCATTGACAATGCGCTCACGTAAGTTGTCAGGTGTTGGCGGTGGATCACGATAGCAAATACCCATCAACTTTCCCCACAGACAGAAATGTTCACGTGTCATGAAATATGTTATTCAGTACCGCTTCAACCGCACGCGAGCTATGTGCCGAACATCCATCATGTTGAAAGCACATCGCCATTCTGTCATGCAGTGAAACATCTTGTAGTAACATTGGTAGAACATTACGCAGGAAATCAGCATACATTGCCCCATTTAGATTGTAATCGATAAAAGGGGCCAATTATCCTTCCTCCCATAATGACGCACCATATATTAACCCACCAAGGTCGCCGATGTTCCACTTGTCGCAGCCATCGTTGATTTTCCGTTGCCCAATAGTGCATATTATTCCGGTTTACGTTAACGCTATTGGTGAATGACGCTCCGTCGCTAAATAGAACGCGTGCAAAAAATCTGTCATAGTCCCGTAATTTCTCTTGTGCCCAGTGGCAGAAGTGTATACGACGTTCAAAGTCGTCGCCATGCAATTCCTGGTGCATAGAAATGTGGTACGGGTGCAATCGATGTTGATGTAGCATTCTCAACACCGACGTTTTTGAGATTCCCGATTCTCGCGCAGTTCGTTACTGATGTGCGGATCAGTCGCGACAGCAGCTAGAACACCTATTTGGGAAGCATCATTTGTTGCAGGTTGTGGTTGACGTTTCACATGTGGCTGAACACTTCCCGTTTCCTTAAATAACGTAACTACCTGGTGAACGGTCCGGACACTTGGATGATGTCGTCCAGAATACCGAGCACCATACATAGCACGCGCCCGTTGGGCATTTTGATCACAATAGCCATACATCAACACGGTATCGACCTTTTCCGCAATTGGTAAACGGCCCATTTTAACACGGGTAATGTATGACGAAGCAAATATCGCTCGCACTGGCGGAATGTTACATGATACCACGTACTTATACGTTTGTGACTATTACAGCGCCATCTATCACAAAGCGAATATGTGGTACAACTAAAACATCCATATTTCTTAACGTACTACACGAATATGTAATAAAAATGGGGTTTCCTATTTTTTAAAAACACAGTTGATATCCGTTTGACCTATGGCAGTGCCATCTAGCGGGGCAACCATAGCGCCATCTGGTTTCCCCCTTCAAGCTAGACGAGTTTCGTTCTTTGTAGTTTTTTGTTTGATGCTTATTTCGTGAGATATTTGGCCCGGTCACTATCAATAGACCACACTATATCCCATCGAGCTGTCCCTTCTTCTTGTCAGTGTCTTCCATACGTTCCTTGCATCGCCGATTCTGCAGAGAACCCTCTCATTCCTTACCTTATCAGTCCACCTTGTTTTCAAATTTGTTCTATAGCGCCACATTTCAAAGGCTTCGATTGTCTTCTTCCCCAGTTTTCCCATTGCCCCCAATTCGCAACCATACAATTTTGTGCTCCAGACGTACAGCCTCAGAAATTTCTTCCACAAATTAAGGCTTATGTTTTTTACGAGTTGACTTCTCTTCGTCAGGAATGCTCCCTCTGCCTGTACTTGTCTGCTTTTTATGTCCTCCATCATCCGTCATGGGTATTTTTGCCTCCAAGATAGCGGAAGTCCATAACTTCGTCAATTTCGTGATCCGCAATGATGATGTTAAATTTCTAGCCATTCTCATTTCTGGTACATCTCATTACCTTTATCGCTTTCCGGTTTACTCTTAATTTATATTCTGTCCTGTTCATTCTACCCACCAGATCTTGCAGTTCTTATTCACATTCACTAAGAACAGCAATGACATTAGCTAATCCTCTCATTGATGTCCTTCGATCCTGAACTTTAATCGCACTATTGAAACTTTGTTTTATTTTCCTCATAGGTTCTTGGATGTATAGACTGAACAATAGCCTCGAAAGACTACATCCCTGTTTTATATCATTTTTAATTACAACACTTCCTTCTTTGTCTTCCAGTCTTATTGTTTCCTCTTAGTTCTTGTTCACACTGCACCTCACCGGCCTTTTCCCATAGCTTACTCCTATTTCTCTCAGAATTTCTACCAACATGCGCCGTTTTATACAGTCGAACGCTTTTTCTAGGTCGACGATTGCTACGAACGTGTCTTGATTTTCTTTAACCTTGCTTCCATTACCGATGGCAACGTTAGAACCGCCTCTCTGGTGTCTTTAACTTTCCTAAAGCCAAACTGATAGTTATCTAACTGTTCAATTTTCTTTTCCATTCTTCTGTGTGTTATTATTGTCAGCAGCTGAGAGGTATCAGCTGTTAAGCTGATTGTGCAATAACTCTCGTGCTTCTCTGCCGTTACCTGTCTTCTTCCATATCGCATCCGAATGACGTTACTGGCAGAAGACACGGCGGCCGTTCGGTTCTGAAAGCCCTGTTAAGGCCAGATCACTGGTATATATGCTGCTAGTTTTGTAGATCAATTTTGCTGCCTTATTTATAAATGTTAGTGTATCTCGCTCTGTTCTGGTAGTTGGGAATATTTCACTGCTCAAGAGATCTGTGATAAACTGTAATTAAAAGTACAGACTATTGATTTTCATTAACTTCTGAGAAAATTTCTCCAGGTGAAAACCAGCGATCTGGCTAAAACACTTTAGACGTGTATTGAAAACAGTCTTGACCGCAGTAAAATATTTTTGAAATGGTTACCGGCTTCGGTCAGAATGTGGCCATCTTCTGGCCGTTTATAGCGTAATGGTAGGCGGTAGTAGTGAATGGAGCACCTTACGTCCGTGGAGTCGTAACACCTACTCCGTTCATCTCCACCGCCTACCATAATGGTGTACACTACTGGCCATTAAAATTGCTACACCAAGAAGAAATGCTGATGATAAACGGGTATTCATTGGACAAATATATTATACTAGAACTGACATGTGATTACATTTTCACGCAATTTGGATGCATCGACATGAGAAATCAGTACCCAGAACAACCACCTTTGGCCGTAATAACGGCCTTGATACGCCTGGGCATTGAGTCAAACAGAGCGTGGATGACGTGTACAGGTACAGGTGCCCATGCAGCTTCAACACGATACCACAGTTCATACAGAGTAGTCACTGGCGTATTGTGACGAGCCAGTTACTCGGCCACCATTGACCAGACGTTTTCAATTGGTGAGAGATCTGGAGAATGTGCTGGCCAGGCTAGCAGTCGAACATTTTCTGTATCCAGAAAGGCCCGTACAGGACCTGCAACATGCGATCGTGCATTATCCTGCTGAAATGTAGGGTTTCGCAGGGATCGAATGAAGGGTAGAGCGACGGGTCGTAACACATCTGAAATGTAACGTCCACTGTTCAAAGTGCCGTCAATGCGAACAAGAGGTGACCGAAACGTGTAACCAATGGCACCCCATACAATCACGCTTAGTGATAGGCCTGTACGGCGATGACGAATACACGCTTCCAATGTGCGTTCACCGCGATGTCGCCACATACGGGTGCGACCATCTTCATGCTGTAAACAGAAGCTGGATTCATCCGAAAAATGACGTTTTTCCATTCGTGCACCCAGGTTCGTCGCTGAGTACACCATCGCAGGCGCCCCTGTCTATGATGCAGCGTCAAGGGTAACCGCAGCCATGGTCTCCGAGCTGATAGTCCAAGCTGCTGCAAATGTCGCTGAACTGTTCGGGCAGATGGTTGTTGTTTTGCAAACGTCCCCATCTGTTGACTCATGGATCGAGACGTGGCTGCACGATCCGTTACAGCCATGCGGATAAGATGCCTGTCATCTCGACTGCTAGTGATACGAGGCCGTTAGGATCCAGCACGGCGTTCCGTATTACCCTCCTGAACCCACCGATTCCATATTCTGTTAACAGTCATTGGATCTCGACCAACGCGAGCAGCAATGTCGCGATACGATAAACCACAATCGCGATAGGCTACAATCCGAAGTTTATCAAAGTCGGAAACGTAATGGTACGAATTCTCCTCCTTACACGAGGCATCACAACAACGTTTCACCAGGCAACGCCGGTCAACTGTTGTTTATGAATGAGAAATCGGTTGGAAACTTTCCTCATATCAGCACGTTGTAGGTGTCGCCACCGGCGCCAACCTTGTGTGAATGCTCTGAAAAGCTAATCACTTGCATACCACAGCATCTTCTTCCTGTCGGTTAAATTTCGCGTCTGTAGCACGTCATCTTCGTGGTATAGTAGTTTTAATGGCCAGTAGTGTAAATGGTCTGAAAATCTATAACCATTGCAAATTAATATTTTATTGCGGTGAAGACTATTTTTAATCTATTTTGGAGTAATGATTTTCAAATTGCTTATAGAACGTCAAACGGCTGCTGTCAAATGTGGAGCCTTGAAATTTAAGTAGTTCTAGTTCTGGTAGCTCTCTACTACTAATCTGTGTAACGGAGTCCAGCAACTGTCTTGGGACTACCAGAGAAATTACTAGTGTGAAGAGGCAACCTCCTTCACATGCGACACACTGCCAGCGGCAAATGAGAAGCCTGTTACCTGGATGGTGGCCACATAATATTTTGTTTTCCTAGATGTAGATGTTTTTCTACATCTACTTCTATACTTAGCAAACCATTCTGAAGTGCATGACAGAGGGTACTTCTCAATGTACCAAGTTTCTTTCCTTTCCATTCGTATATGGAGAACAGGAAGAACGACTGCCTAAATGCCCATGGAATTACAGTAATATTAGTAATCTCGTCATCGTTGTCCCAAGGTAAGCGTTATGTAGGGGGCTGAATTGTATTCTTGGATTCATCACATACTGCCTGTTCCTTTGTAAGTTCTCGCGGGATATTTAGCGTCTATGTTGTAGCGTCTGGTAGTTCAGTCTTTACCGTCTCTGTGAGATTCTCCGGTGGGCCAAACAAACTTGTGACCATTCGGGCTGCTATTATTTTTATACTTCCAGTTTTTTCCCTTTATTGTTATTTTCATACCTTCCAAAAAGTAGGCCGGCAGCGGCCTATCTACGCCGCTCTTCAGCCACAGAAAAGCAGAAAGTAAACAGGAAGACAAAAATATAGACATACATGAATGGTAAAAACAGAAGACGTACATAAGAAACGAAAAGAAAGCTTTCGCAGAAGTCACTGGTGGGACAAGTAAGTTCAGCGCTGCACACAAACGCAGACAAAACAGTTGCACATGCGAACGAAGGCGCACTGAAGGAGAAACACCGACGCACTTAGACAAAGAGAACACTGTAGCACTAAACACACTATTGCACGAAAGAGGGGGGGACCTGCTACAGGGAATAGGGGTGGTTAGGAGGGATTGGGGAGGATGCCAGTAGGAGAGAAGAAGGGAAGGGAAGGGAAGGGAGGGGAAGGGAAGGGTCGGGGAGGGGGGGAGGGGAGGGGGGAGGGTATGGTGGGGTGTGGAAGCCTGGGGAAGGGGGGAGGAGAGGGAGAGAGAAGGGAGAAGGGAGAAGGGAGGAGGGAGTGAAGGGAAAGAGGGAGCCCTAGGAGGAAAAACTCAGGAGGAGGAAGGGGATACTTCCAGTATATCCTGTTAATCTTATTCGGTATGTATACCACACACATGATCAGTATCTTTTAAGCAATCTTCTCTGTAGAGTCCTTAAATTTTTGCAGTATTGTACCACTGAATCGAAATCTACTACCTGCTTTACCTGAAACTGAGCCTATGTAATCATTTAGCTTCAGATCAAGATATGAGACTCATTCGAATGAAGCCTGGTCAGTGCATCTACTCTTGCCTTACACGTAAGGTGGCACCAAATAACTGGGGGTATGGTGGCGCCATCTATTGCTAAAGAGACTGACGCGCGCGCACCGTTTGATGTTGCATAGCGCCAGTGTGGTTTCACGCCGAAGAGAAAGTGGTCACACAAGCTATCGTCCACTACCGAACATGCAGACGAGTAAGCAGGAACAACGAGGAGTGATTCGATTTTTGGCGGCGGAGGCAGTTGGAGGCCGTGAAATGTATCGACGGATGAAGGCTGTCTACAGTGAGTACAGTCTGAATCGTTCAAGTGCTGTGGAATGGCGCTAAAGATTCCTTGAGGGACGCGAGTCACTGGAAGACGATGCTCGTCCTGGACAGGCTTACCGTGCTATCACGCCGAAAATGGTTGCGTAAGTGAATGCTTTAGTCTTGGACAACCGGAGAAGCACCGTGGACGAGATCCATCGGTTACTGGGTATTAGAGTGGGCACTGCCCACATCGTAATGCATCAACACTTGAACTTTCGAAAAATCTGTGCGCAGTGGATTCCCCACCAACTGACTGCTGAACAGATCAATACTCGAATGGCGCTGTCTCTAAGTCATCTGTAACGTTATCATGAGGAGGAATTCGGCTTTCTGTCACGTATTGTCACAGGTGACGAAACATGGTGTCACTATTTTGAAGCGGGAAGCAGGCGTCAGAGCAAGCAGTGGAAACATGCGACTTCACGATCTCCAAAGAAATCAAAGACCGTGCACAGCAGTTCCAGTTCTGGTAAGGTCATGATGTAGTTTTTTGACCACATGGGCCCACTGCTTGTCGAGTTCCTGGAACGGGGAATCACCATCAATGCCCAGCGTTACCAAGCCACTTTACAGAACCTTAGACGAGCCATCAAGTCGAAAAGCCGTATATATATATATATATATATATATATATATATATATATATATATATATATATATATAAGCACTTACTTTTGATGCAGGTAGACTTTAGATGCACAAAGAAAAAAAAATCTGTATCATTCTTGTTGCTTATTGTACTGAAAGAGCTTTCTTCATCATGATAAAAAGCAAAAGTATCCTGCTATTACTGATAATTACGAAATTTGTTTGTGAATAACAGAAACATGTTTTACATAAGCTCGACGAAGCATTGAAGTGATGTTTGATCTTTCGCGTTTTTTTTATTTGTACATTGTTTTGAGGAAACTGTGTTTTCCAGAGCTATATAATAAATGTGTATTGTTTTTGTATTTACTACAACATCCCTGTGTTTAACGTTACAAATCAACAATTTTAGAATAAAACATGAATTATACATCGAAAATTTCAGTTTGTTATAATTTCCTTTAAGTAATAGGTGGGAGGGTAGCTATGTAGAACAAAAATACCCTGAAGGTTACATGCCCTTTATATATCCGCACGCAGTTTCTAGACGGTTCGTCGTTTCTGGTTTCTAGAGGAATCTACTAAGACACTGAACACATACACAAACAAAGTGATTAAAATGAGGTGACGCCCAATAGGTATGCAACACACCTAACATACAAGTAATGCGGTTACAATCGTAGCTGACCAAAGCTACTAGGAAAACTTACTTGTGATGGTCGGCAGCAGCCTACGGTAGCTTCACAACTGTGTCACCAAAGAGAATGAAGTGCTCTGATGGCTGTCTGCAGGCAGTACTTGACTCAACAACGTCGCAGCTTTGAACCTAAAACGTCGGTTACCAACTAATCAGATTATAATCTCACTCTACAAACATCCTCAAAGAGGTCAGTTCTGTTTGTCCTTTCGTTTCCGTATGAGGCCAGTCGAAACAGCCACTCTCCTTCACTTGTCATGAATGCCTTTCTCTTACGCTTCAGGGAGCTAATTAAGCATGCGCTTATTGCCCGGCCGAAATAATAATTGGGATCTGCAGCAAATGCTGACAAGGAACTTACTTCCTTTAACGTCTGGGAACGACCATGGCGAAGGTGCCACAGCGCCTGCTAATGGTCTCTTACTACGGTTTGGAGGACGCTGAGTGGCATGCTACATTCAGAGACAGAAAGACAGACAGAGAGAGAGAGAGACGAGAGGAAGCATATCGCTGTCAGTGAGCGCCGCGCGGTGCAGCGCCTTGACCTGGAAACAGCGGCCAGCCAACCGTCTGTCTGTCTTCTGTCTGAAGTCGGCTGGGGGGGGGGGGGGGGAGACGTTGAGTGTGGAGTGCTGTGGTCGCCGGTCTCCACGCCAGACAATCACGAGGCTCCGCGAAACGTGAGCCACACGCCGGGATCCCCGCACGTCGTTCTGTGCTGCCGCTACCGGCAGAACTAAGTGAACTCACGTGCTGGGCTAACGTTTCGATTCATAACAATGTGATCAAGTACCTTTATCGCAGTGTTCGTGTGTGTAATATCTTTGTCGAACCTTGACTGATGAGCCGTCAGGACATTGGTGCATGTTGACACTTAAACCGACCGGCCGTTCAGGAAGTGCACGCTATTGGTATTATTCAACAAAGCGAACCGTAGAGTCGCTGTCGTAGCGTGAATTACCTTACTCACGCGATAAGGTATAGCCACGTGCCATTCTAAAGCAGCGTGCCCTGTTAACTCGCAGTGTGAGCAAGGAAAGAGATCGGAGGAATTAAATTTGTTTTCATTGAAAGAGATCGGAGCCGGCCGGGGTGGCCGAGCGGTTCTAGGCGCTTCAGTCTGGAACCGCGCGACCGCTGCGGTCGCCGGTTCGAATCCTGCCACGGGCATGGATGTGTGTGATGTCCTTAGGTTAGTTAGGTTTAAGTAGCTCTAAGTTCTAGGGGACTGATGACCTCAGATGTTAAGTCCCGTAGTGCTCAGTGCCATTTGAACCATTTTTGAAAGAGATCGGAGGAAATTAATTTGTTTTTGGACAGTTTATGCCTTGAACAAATACAATTTTCTCTGCCTCTCTTTTCATTTTCACCCTGACATGTTTCGCTGGCGTTACACATTGTCAGTTCTAAATCGTTCAAATGGCTCTAAGCACTATGGAACTTAACATATGAGGTCATCAGTCCCCTAGAACTTGAAACTACTTAAACCTAACTAACCTACGGACATCACACACATCCATGCCCGAGGCAGGATTCGAACCTGCGACCGCAGCAGCAGCGCGGTTCCGGACTGAAGCGCCTAGAACCTCTTGGCCACAGCGGCCGGCACATTAACAGTGCGTTCCTTATTTTCGTATCGGATCACATCTTAAGAGGAAAATGTAGTTTATAATCGACAGACAGAAATTTCAATATTGCGTACACAGAACATAGCAGAGCATTAAAAAGTAACAACTGTAATCCAATATTCGCAGAACATTTTATGGATGTGGATTAAAGACCAACAGACAGCAATACTCACTCAAAGTTTTCAAATGGGGCAAAGCGTCGAGCAGAAATTTACAACTGAAGAAAACTAAGAAATTCATAGTAGAAGAAAATGACCCATCTCTCTTCAGTACAATTCCGTTTTCTGCCTCCACAGAACTGTCAGACAATCTAAACCCATAAGAATACGCACACACAAACACAGACGCCCACCTCCGCCCCCTCTCTCTTTCTCTCTCTCTCACTCCCCTCCATACACACCCTCACCCCTCACACTCTCTTACTCCCTGACACACACATATAAGGCCAACACAAGCTCCAGATCTCCCGCCCAGAGCAAGTTAAGCTGTTCACCAACTTGCTTTCGTATCTTGTAAACACAATGTGGAAACCAGTAAAAGTAAGTTTAAACGCCCCCCCCCCCCCCGCACACATATGCAGTCACACAGTCCTTCACATGTAGTAAAATAATATAGGTCACTGTTGTCTAACTCTCCAAAACATGCTTTTTGATTGAAAGAACTTTTCTATATTCTCCATCGTTGCTACTGCAAAGTGTAAAAGAAATACTGCTGTAATGCACAGAAAACTTACAGCACACAGCATGTTATTAACAAGGCATAAGAATGTTTCTGTTTTCAAATTTGTGAATACTCTACTTAAAAAGTGAAATTCTATAAGCAATTTTTCCTGTTCTTTGGCGGAAAGCCAATAAGAAACCAATCCAAGGTGCTACTAAGTTATTGAAACATGTAAACCTGTCTGGGTGAAAAAGAAGTGTTTGCTCAAGGCGTAACCAATCCAAAAAGAAATTAGTTCTATGCAAACAGAGAAATAATCGTGAACTTCAGCCTCAAAACACATTGAAGGAAAGCGCTCACTGTTATTAGCAGCTTAACCATTTTTCGAAGATTGCCTCAACTCTTGAGACCCGATGCGTCCAAGTACTTCACTATATCTGGTCCCTCACCATTGAGGGAGAGCTTTGTGGCGTTTTACAACGTTCCAGTAGCCATTTATAGGGCAGCCCTACTACATCTATTCTGCCCATTAAAATGGCATGCAAAAATATTAAACTGGCAAAAGTGTTTAGCTGTGCAAATGATTAACATTTCAGCACAAATTCACATGGTAGATATTGCGTCATCTACATTCGTGTTTGGAGAAACATTACTCATGGTGTTTGTAATTCAGAAATCGCATTTGGATCTTTATTATTTATGAGAATATCGTGTGCTGACATTTGTAAGAATGAGAAGCGTCTACCAACAAGTGCGGAATTCGACAGGAGTACAGTGGTTTAGGGACCACGATGTTGCTTCTCTCTTCCACTGGGAGCCCACAACTGTCAACCCAATAAGGATTCGCGGGTTCAGGAGTGCAGTACTCAACATCACGCTGCATCGCAATGGATCTATGTAACTAGCGCCTGAGAGGACAGGCATATTTGTCTCCCAATCAACCAGAATCGTGCAGACACTTCACGAACATTGAGCGGAGAAATGGGCTAGTTTGCTGCAAGTATGCAATTATGTCTGCTAAACAACAGGATCACCTGTGATTTGCACAGCCAGTAACTGGGGCTGCACTCATTACATTTGTGTAATGTGTTACGACCAACACCGGTGCCCACCTTCTAAACGTCCATGACACCATCTTTCGCAAGGATACGACCGGAAGTGACCATAACTGTTCTGAACTATATCGATACGGATGGCGTTTGACTGTTGCCATAGGCATCGAGTTCTCCAGATGTGTCATTCCCTCGAAACATCTGGCCCTTGGTTCCTTCGGCAGCGGCATATAACCACTCATCAGGCACTACAATCGACGAACTCTTTTGAATTGTGAATTTAGTGTCCGCCCCCGGTAGCTGAGTGGCGCCGGCACGGTAGCTCATCGTGATCGGTCAGAGGGTTAGCTGCCCTCTGTAATAAAAAAAACTGAGTTAATCGATCAACAACGAAAGTAAACGGATGTCGTAAGACGTCCGCCCCGAGCTGATGCAACGAACATAAGCGAACAAAATGAGAAAAAAAGTGGTCAGCACGACGGACCGTCAATCCTAAGGGCCCAGGTTCGATTCCCGGCTGGTTGTGTTGCCCTAATCATCATAATTTCATCCCCATCGACGCGCAAGTCGCCGAAGTGGCGTCAAATCGAAAGACTTGCACCAGGCGAGCAGTCTACCCCACGGGATGCCCTCGTCACACGCCATTTATTTATTTTTGTGAATTTAGTGCAGTTAAACGTTATGACCGTACGGACAGCAAAAGAAATAAACTGAAAACTGAATATGTCCTGGTGTGCCATTAGTAAATTAGGCTTTAGAGATCTAAGTTTTACGTATCTAGCTGATCGGGGCCGCAATGACTGCCATTATTTGCTACCTTTCCCATAGCTGTAAATTTAAGAACTATCAGTTTATCAGACAATGAAGTCATAAAATGACGTTTCAGTTGTGAGTTTAGTGCTGTTAAACACTATGACAGAAAAAGAAATAAACTGAAGAGTGAATATGTCCTGGTGTGCCTTTAGTAAATTAGAGTTTAAAAAGCTATTTTTTACATATGTAGCTGATCGGGAGTGCAATGACTGCCATGGAGATGTGCAAAAGTCGATTTTCTAGTGGTTAGGACGGCGTTTGCTCTCGCACCTCGGGCTTTGTGGTTTCCGTGGACTGACAAGAGCTACGGGAGGCCGGCCGGAGGAGCAGGTGGCTGCAGTAAGACAGGCGGCGTACATGTAAACCATTACTCCAACAAGCTATAGCAATTACAGGTGCTGCCCGGCATTGACCCACGGCGTCCATGTACCACGGGCGTGGCGAGACCTCGATCTCGCGGCCCTCGGTGGCGAGAAGAAATACCACAAGGATGGCAGTAGCTACTACCGGAGTACCGAAAAGACCTTGCTTGGACGGCATACCTCGACATTGCCATATCAGATGCGGCAGCTCATGTTGTTATTATGGTGATGGCAGGACGTCTATGTCCCGCAGCTCAGATGAGTGTCGAGAGCTGGTAGATGCCCTGCATCTCGGTGACCAGGAGGGCATCGATTCAACCCACGCCAAATCTTGCGCTAGCAGACAGCAGGAAGAATGTCGGCGGCAGACAGCATTCAAAGGACGCCGGTTCGAAGCCTACCTGTCGCAACTTGCTCAGCCTGGCCAGGTGACCAGCTTTTATATAATACACGATAGGTTTCGTTGCGGTTGAGGTAAAGTACACGGCTCGCCAAGCACTGTCGAAATGTCTCGAAACGTCAGGTATTGCCCGAATGCCTGGGTCGTGGCTGTGGACCTGCTAGAATAGCATAAGTGCTGCTTTTGCGGGTGTCTTGGATTTCTGTATCGGGCCCCGGTTCGTGCCCTCACTGCCACATACGCGTCTGAAAAAAAGAAGACTGCAGTATCACCAGCTTTAAGTAACGGCACTGATATAGGGACTGCTGACGCTAGAACCATTGCAGTACCTAGTGTTGTGCAACCAGCAACGACAATATGCCTCTTGGGAATTACTACCAGTGTGGTATTACTGTCACATATCGCTATGCGATACTGTTTCAGTCTCTGAAACTACTTTATGGTTACTATTCCGCGCTTGGTTGACCTGTCTCCGTGGGAGAAAAGGAGGAGGGCACAGAGGAGGAGGAGGAGGAAGAGGAAATTAGTGTGTAACGTCCCATCGGCAATGAGGTCATTTGAGACGGAGAAGAAGCTGGGATTAGGGAAAGATGGGGAAGGAAATCGGCCATACCCATTCAAAGAAACTATCCTGGCATTTGCATGCAGCGATTCAGGGAAATCACGGAAAACCTAAATCAGGATAGCCAGACGATGGCTTAAATCGTTGTCCTCCTGTATGCGAGTCAAATTTGCTAACCACTACGCCACCTCGCTCGGTTTGGGAGAAAAGCTTTGAGTTTCTCACGCTGAGACGGAGCACTACTGGTGTCGTCTCAAGAGTCCTGTTTTGACGGAGGTAGCCAGTGAAACTCATTAGGAGAGGTGTGCTTCCATAGGGAGATGGACAGTTGTCATATAAAAGTAAGACAGCTACCTGTTTCGTGGTGTCGTGGGCAGGACTGGCAAAACTGCCTAGCTGTGGGCATGGGGCGCAGTGCTGACCAGCCGTGAATTTGACATTTCTGCCTTTTCTGCTACGCGTATGTGAAAGAGAAAGAATACAATATTGACAGTTTTAAGGCCTAGCCGTGGGCAGGGACACTGTGCTGCCGCAGCCGTCCATAGAAAATAATGGTATTAGACATTTTGCCTTTTCTACATGAATATCAAAGGACGAGATGCCAAGTCACTGCTCAACCAGTGTGAGAGCGATGGTTGCTTTCTCCAAAATTTTGGTTACCTAGTCGAATTGATTTGCCCCGCCACTGTCCTTGGTGTGAAGGGCTCGACCAGTCGAGGATATACTGCTCCAGGCTGGTAGCAACCTCATGTTTATTAATTTGCGTTTCGTACATCAAGAGTGGGATGTTCCTGCTGCGTTCCCGTGTTTTTACTTGAAATAAGCGATTTTCTCACCTGTCACATTGGTAACTGCACTAAGTCGTCCCCACAACGAATTTTTTTGAAAGTAGAGAGGGGAGGGCTGTGAACTTAGATTTAGGTCATTTGCTCCAGGCTGTCGTAGAGAAGGTGTTGTCTGGCCACCATCTGGTGCTGATTGGTGCACGTTGCTGATTTGGAGAATTGTAAGTGTCGTGAATTTGAGAGGCACAATCTACCTTCTAAAAAGCTTACATTAATTTCGCTAACTGCGAAGATGGACAGATCTTGTTGCACTTTCTTCACACAGTTTTCCACACTTTTTGGTTCCTCCCAACAGTCTTGAAGTCATTTTGTACTTTGATCTAAGTATTAGAAAACTTTGCTTTATGGTTAATTTTACTGTGATTCTAGTCAATCATCAGGCAAAATAAATAACTATTAACCTCAGTTCTGACTTACACTTCCTTATTGTCCTGCAATTTTTCCATGATGAAGTGACAGGAATAACAAAATAATCTGTTGTACACCAAATTCGTTATTATCACTGTCTTGGTGTTTTTGTTATGTATAGCGACCAAATTCAGCGATCAGTTATATTAACAATTGATAGAAAATTTTTTATTTATAACGAGCATTGAACTTGTGCTCCCCTGCGACGCATCAAATACAGCTTTCAGCAGAAGTACTAAAACAAACTAATTTATTATGGAACATTTGGTTGTGAAAACAGCAACTACGAAAACAATGAAAATGAAACTGAGACGGGGGTGGGGGTGGGTACACGTAACCAAATGAGTGCATAGAAGATGAATAAAGGGAGTACTTTGCTAGTTTACAAGGGATAAGAAAGGATAGAAGATGGAAGCTAAGTAGACAGATTTACAAATGGCAATCAAATGAAAACGAGACGGATGGAAAAAAGTAAGTACACGTTTATTACATCAAATGTAATTGCCATAAGTTAAGACATTTATCCTACTATGAGACAAGACGGTCGATGCTTTCATGGGTAAATGTTTCGTGTTGTCCATGGAATCATGATTGTACCCAGGCATCGTAGCACCTCATCATCCGAAGCAAATCAACAGCCATGACTGTCTTTCTGGACGAGCCCACCTATTTCGACTACGATACACAAGTTTCGCTGGGGTGCCCTTACACGTCCTCCATAATGTCCCGATTTCTCCCTGTGTGATTTCAATATTTTTGGAGCCCTGAAGAAAGGTATTCGTTGCAGGTGGTTTGCTTCGACAAAGAGGTACACAGCTGGGCACAATCATGGCTCCATAGGCAACCGCAAAAATTTTTCCATGAAACCACTAACATGTGGTCTCACAATGCGAGAAATGTTGAACAGTTAAGCCAATTACGTTTTTCCCGCCTGACTCGTTTCCATTTGTCAAACTCTTAGAGAAACAGGTTTGTTGGCGTGGCCATCCTCCGCAGCAAACATAGAAATATTTGTTTTGTAAATAAAAAACGTCTTCTCTTGCTGCATTGTATTTTATTTCTCCCAGACGCGTTTCGATTTTTTCCTAAAAAAGGATGAGAAACGCAAGTAGTTACATCTTGAAATCACAATTTTCGATCCAATATCTATAATTAGTGAAAATAGACTGATAGTGCATCACAACAATAAGGACAAACAAGACGAGAAGTGCGAATGAAAAAGTAGGCAACATAAAAACATGCTTATGTTTTGTAAACAGAGGTGTAGTGCGACCTCCAGCATATGACCAGATGAGAGGAAACGCAGATGCCAACTAAAAACGCGAAGAACTATCCCACTGATGGTGCCTTAAAGTGAAAGAAGGCGAAAGGCGTCTGGGAGAAATAAAATACAAGGCAGAAAAGAATGCATTTTTGTATTTACAGAATTCGTATAGAAAATATACAGTGTAGCTTAGGAGTAGTAAAATTTTTTGTACTCAGAGGCACGTTGTCTAAGCCTGAATATTTTTTATGCTTCAATATATTATAAAGGTGTTAAATAAAAATTTATATCGACATTTAGTTAAAATTCAACAACTTTTTAATTGGGCTGGAAATTCGCTCAAAATGAAACATACAGGGCGACTCTCAAGACTGAATTAAAGAAGAAGATTTTTTTCATTTTTTCGGAATGGGTGACTGCAGCCGCTCACTAATTCCTCTTTTGTGCCAATCTCTTCATCTCGAGCAGCAATTGCACAGACGAAGTGAATTACTTGTTCGGTGTATTCAAATCTCTGACTTCCCCTACAATTTTTACCCTCTTATTCAGCTCCCTCTAGTAACATGGTGGTATTTCCTGAAGTTTTAAAACAAGTACTGTCATTCTGCCTCTTCTTCTTGTCAGTGTTTTCCGTATGTTTCTTTCTTCGCCGATTGTGCGGAGAACTTCTTTATTCCTTACCTTATCAGTCCACCTAATTTTTAACATTCTTCTGTGGCACCACATCTCAAACTCTTTGATTCGCTTCTTTTTCAGCTTCTCTCTCAGTCCATGAATCACATTCATACAGTGCTGTGCTCCAAACGCAGCTCTCAGAAATTTCTTGCTCGGATTAAGATCTATGTTTGATATCAGTAGATTTCTCTTGTTCAGGAATTTTTACTATTCCACTTTTTAAATCCTCCTTGCTTTGTTCGTCATGTGTTATCTTGCTTCCTAGGTAGCAGCATTCCTTCGTTTTACTTTGTGGTCACCAATTTGATGTTAAGTTCTACATCGACTTTCATTTCATGTGTTCTTGATTACTTTCATATTTCTTTGGTTTCAATCAACAGTGTTTGCTTATTAGATTGTTCATGCCATTCAACAGTTTCTGCAGTTCTTTCTTAAATTCACTGTGGTAGCTACGTCATTAGTGTATCTTATCATTAACACTCTTTCACCCTGTATTTTAAACCCACTCCTGAAACTTCGGTTTCATTTCTGTCAATCCTTCTTCGATGTACAAACTGAACCGGTGGCAGGAAATACTGTACCTCTGTCTTACACCTTTTTTAATGCGAGCACTTCATTCTTGGCATTCTATTACTATTGTTGCTTCTTGAGTCTTACGTGATATATTACCCGTCTTTCTCTATTGTTTAACTTATTTTTCGAGTATTTAGAACTCTTTTTCCAGTCTTGTTTACATGTGTAACGTCGTTAACTTCCTCACTGGTGCCTTTACCACGCCGGAAGCTTTAATAATCTGCGTCTCTCAGACCACAAATTTTCTTTTCCATTCATCTCTATATTATTTTTGTAAGCGACTTGGACGCCTGAGCTGATTGTATGATAGTTCTCCTAGATGTACCTTTGCTAGCTCCGGGATAGAGTCAAGTCTCGTGGTATATCTGCATTCTCATAGATTCTACTCACTAGTTGGAGTAGTTGTTTGGTTAAAACGTTTCCCAGTTAGTTTAGAAATTCCGAACGAATGTTATGTATCCCTCCCGTCTTATTTGATAGTGTCCACACATCTTTTGAATACTTACTCTAATGCTGCTTCCTCTATGTTTTTCGTAGAGGGTATTGTTGCTCTATCACGTTATCAGAGAAGCCCTCCTTCTCGTAGATGCCTTTAACGTTCTCTTTCAAGATATCCACACTTTCCTCTGCATTTAACAGTAGAATTCCTCTTGCACTTGTAATGTTGCAGTCCTAGCTTTCAAATTCATCGAATGCTGTTTTGACTTTTCTGTATGTTGAATCAGTTCTTTGGCCGACCATTTCTTTTTCGATTTCTTCACATTTTTTCTACAGCCATTTCGCCTTGACTGCCCAACACTTCTAATTTTCATCCTAATTGACTGATATTATTGTATTCCTTTCTTTTCCTGAACTTTGTTGTACTATCCTCTCCTGTGCCTCTTTGGCAGAACTAGGGTGTCTCCTCGTATTGGGTGTTTACGGCAGCAATTTCTGATGACTTTATTCAAAACTGAACTAGTGCCTGGGATCGAACCTGGGAGTCACGACGTTTTGACTAGTAGTCAAGCTTGCTAACTCTATATCGAGGTGACCTAGGCAGATAAAATTAAATTATTACGAAAGATCTTGCATCAGAATTAAATCAGCCAATGGTTTATTCGGACCAGATGCGGCTTCACAAACATGGCAACTTGACTAATTCAGTGCGAAATTACTCTGCTATGTAGGTGATTTTCGTATAGAAGTGTAGCGTTTATCAGTACCCCAAATTTAATAATAATTGACTGTAGGCTGTTACTGGCTCCACTGACTGTTTCTCGGGCGTGAACCCGATCACGCCTTCATCCAAACCAGGTCTTCAGTTCACTTTGCCGGGTAAGAGCAAGGCATTAGAGACACTGATACTTTTGTATATTCCGCTAAAACAGTTAAGGAGTCTGTACCGTAGATAAATATAAAAGAAACAATAACAAAGATAAGTCGTCGGTCATGGTAGAAGCTTGGGTGTATTCAGTGAATCGAATTCAAATTCTGCAACGCTACACACGGAAACGTCAGTTCAATACGAGTTTAAGGAAAGCTAAAACATATAATGGATACTGATTAGTAGTAAATGAATCCAGAGTCAGTTGTCGTGAGATCTCTAAACTTTTTCGTCACTGGAAGCTATTCCATGTGCAACTGAAATTACCGATAGCTCTGACATCTACATGGTTGTCACAGTGTTGATCCTTCAATAAGCAATCTTTTTCTCGCGTCACCAGCCAGTGTCAGAAGTATTAGCGCCTGTCTGGACGCTAACTGTTTGACAGCAAATAATATGTAAGAATCTCATACTTTTTCAGTGAACTACGTTGTAGACAACTTTTAAAAGTGGTGGCATCAGTATGTTCGGTGGTTAACACAGTTTTTTAATGTACTATTTTGCAAGAAATTGTTTTGCTTGTGCTCCATTCTTCCTCCTTCCAGGAAACTGATATCAGTCCCTCCCTTTCCCCTCCCGTCACTCCAACACTCCCCTCCATGCTTCCTTAATATTCTCGGTATTCTTTGGGTACGAAAGGATTATCATTTCCAAGAGTGAAGGTAGTGCAAGTGGACAGAAAAAAGGAGGTGTGGAAACACTTCACGCTATACAGGGAAAAGGAATGGGCTATTGGTTCTTTGAATTGGCGATGACAGAGTACTGTTTGCACATACATGTATAGTTCGACGAAACACTTATCGTAGGTGGGACAAGACCGTTCCCTAATTCTGCGCATCCATTGCTCAGAGGCGTCTCCTGCGCTAGGCAGATCTCTCGGAAGTGAATCAGTTCCACCTCACATTCTGTCAAGATAACTGTAGGTCTATTGCTAGCGACGTAATGGATAACCAGGTGGATATTAGCAAATTTTGTACTATAAAAGACTCGAAAATAAATTTTGCAAATATTGGTATGTCTACACTGGACAACAGCGACCTTGTAAGTAATGCACAGAGAAACGATTGCAATTCACTTATTATTATATTTATTTGAGCAGTTTCCCTCATGAAACGCGGGTACGTCCCCAGATATTCGGTAGAATGAATGTCCTCAGGCCTGTCAGAACCCTCCCGTAATGTACAAGACACATATTAAAATTTTTACCAAACGTATAGAAAAGAATTTTAAATTTTAGCTGTGAAAATAGCGTAGACGAACATTTGCAAATCCTGCCACTTTGTTCTACGACTCAGAATGAACAAAAGCCTGACAGTTAATCTACAGATGCACGTACAAACATTCCGCTAGCCAACATACGAAGCATGGGAAGGGGTACCTTGTAGCACTCCTAACAATTTCCTTACATGCTCCTCACGCAAATGATACGAGGGAGAAACGAGTCAGTATGCCTTCGTACGAGACCTAATTTCTCTTAGCTTGTAGCCGGCCGCGGTGGTCTCGCGGTTCTAGGCGCGCAGTCCGGAACCGTGCGACTGCTACGGTCGCAGGTTCGAATCCTGCCTCGGGCATGGATGTGTGTGATGTCCTTAGGTTAGTTAGGTTTAAGTAGTTCTAAGTTCTAGGGGACTGATGACCACAGCTGTTAAGTCCCATAGTGCTCAGAGCCATTTGAATCATTTTCTTAGCTTGTATTCACAGACCATAAGCGAAATGAACGATGACAATAGTAGAATAGTTCTGCAATCAGCCTCAGATGCCGGTTCTCTAAAAATTTTCAATAGTGTTTCGTTATAAGAATGCCTTCTTCCCTCCAGTGATTCCCATTCGAATTCTCGGAGTAGTATTGCCATGCATATCTCCTGGTAACAAATCTACCATCTCGCCTCTGAATTACTTCGATCTCTTCCTTTAATCTGACCTCGTGGGTATCCTTTGACCTGGTAGGTATCCCAAACTCTCGAAAAGTACTCAAGAATGCGTCATGCTGGTATTCTACAGGCGATCATCTTTCATAGTAGAACTACACTTTCCTATAAATCTCCCAATAAACCGAAATCACTCATTCTCCTTCTCTGCTACCCTCATTACGTGCTCTATCCATTTCCCATTGGTCTGAAACATTACACTCAGATACTTAATCGACGTGACTGTGTTAAGCAACACACTGATTATACTATATTCGTACACAGCAGGGTCATTTTTCCAACTCGTCTGCATTATTGCGTATAAATATTTAGAGCAACATCCCATTCATCACACAAATAGAAATTGTGTGTAAGTCATCCTCTATCCTCCTACAATCTCTCCACTACGACTGTCTTGAGAAACAAGATACTGATGCAGACTATGTTAGTGACTGAAGCACATATAAGTCAATACGACACTTTTCAATTAGTCATCAGCTGGGCAGTGAGGAACTGAAAACTGAAAAATGAATACGCCTAGGAAATCCCATATCGGCAAAACTATTGTCAGCCATCGTAGAACAACTTTCTAATTCCTTAAACAGAGACGACGAAGAAAAAATTCATGTAGATGAACCAGTTTGAACGAGCGTTTCGCTGACGCCAATTTACTGTTAGATGCAAATGCAGATAAACTGCAACTATTAAAGGAACTGCAAACTAGGCTAAAAGTCAAACGTAAACATGGCTCAAATGACGTATAACAACATACCGATAAACAAATCGTACAAATTGACAAAGAAGAGCTAGCGCCAGTTTATGAGATTTTGTATTTGTAGTGGTTGAATGGACAGAAAAAAAGAAAGTATCAGGAAAAGTGAATTTGATCCAGAGAGCCTTCGGTAAATTAAGTTCGATTTTCAGAACTAAATGACCAATTTATCTGAAAAAGAATTGGTTCAAAAGCCTAGATCTGATCACGGCAATGGAGGGATGCATATAAGAAATTACTGGTACAAACGACAAAGGAAACGAATGAATCCAAGAAGAGTCTTGAATGAGAGACGTAATTGTGACGGTAGCGAGCTGAACGATACATGTAGCTCTCAGAATCAAAGATAGATGGGACAAGATAGTTCTTTTCAGAATTCCAGTAGATAAGAAAAGACCGAAAAGTCGGCCTAATGGAGATCGTCAGATATCATTAGAAAAGGAGGAGCATCATAGATCCACATAACCAATGCGCGTAATGTATTGCAGAATCAGTGTGTTTCTCTGCAATAGTGCATATTAGATGACTGGTGAAATTTAGAGGTATAAGCTTTAAATGACATTCGAAATACCTTGAAAATATACTCGCCTGTTAGAGCTCTAATGAACAACATTAAATATATTCTGTGCTTGCGTCTGCTTTCGAAGGAAAAGCTGTTGTATGAAGCCAAAGCTGACATCATGATCCTCACTGTCATGCTACGTTTCGATTTCAGAACCCTAGCAATAGTTTTACACGTTTAACAGCTAATAAAAACATACGAAATAACACAAAAAACCAGAAGTGTTCAGCTGAGAAACGTCCTAGTCAGGAGTCCTTGTAAAGACAAAGGGTTGCTGAAATACCGGTCACTGAATTCGACAATGCAATGTTCTGGCATATTACGCAATGAAATGCAATAATGTTTATTCACATTTGTGTACCAATTCGACAGAACTTCTATCTCTAATCCCATGCCTGTATATTGCTACGACTTAAGAAATGACTGTGTAAACGTATCATCACGACTGGTAACGTTTTTCATTTTTCCTGCGAAATTGGTAGATAACGTCTGAAGCTTGTCAGACTTATCAGTGCACTTTCTTTGAAGCTTCCATAACATTTATTTTGAAATTTAATGGAAAAATATAAAATCACTCTGCTAGGAAATTACGTGTAATTTTTTCCAGAGCACTCGATTTCTGAAATGCGGTGTGGTGGTACACACACACTTGCTTGTTTCGCTACGAACCTACTGCTAAATCCAACTTCTACATTGAAGCTATAGTTTTCGAAATAATATGTTAACGAGCGTACTACAACACTGTAATGTAAATAATAATTTACAGTTAATTTTTTTATTATTGCCTTTTGAACTATTAAATAATTTTTCATACCTGTGTTTAAAAATGAGTCTACTTGTGCTGAAAGCAAGCGTCTAAAATCACTCAGTTTGTCTGTAGTTGACTCTCGGTTAAATTGCCGACAGTTTTCCTCCTGTTGTTCGACTTCTAGTGAGCCTTCCACGCTCTCAAAGCCCTAATTAGAGGTTTCATCTCGCAATACCTTTGTCTTACCTACCTGGAATAACATGTTTTGCTCACGGACTCCGGTTGGTCCCTGGATCAATCACTTTCAAGGAGTGTCTACGCAATTATGAAATTTCCACGCAAGTCCGGCACTCGAGTCCGGATCATTGCACTTCGCAGGCATTGTTCTCATCTGTTAAACTATCCCACATGCCTCACTGACTGTTCAGCTACTCATACAACCAGTATCTCTCCTGTTGTTTTTGGTTGCTGTCGCTAAAAGAGTTTCCCAGGAAAGGCTAAGAGCGATACACTTGTAGGGTCTAAATGTCTAAACAAGTAATAACGATAACTGTAATTGTGATCATGGCATCACAGGCGACACTGTAGCGACAATTTCGTTATGATGATTCAACGTGGCACCTAGAATCTCCCAACGCAGCAGTGACTGCAACTGCAAAACAACTCGCGGACAATAGATTGAGACATTATCACCAACTACGATACTTTCCGTTTGCACATTGAAAACTACATATATTGCCACTGTACAACAAGCTGCACCACTAAAAATATTGTGGGCCATGGGACATTACTGAAGTCTCAGAGATGGACAGATCCGTTGTAGCCCTCATCGCATTATGAAACTCAGCGCTACCCAGGTTCTGTTATATACGCTGCACCGGTGAAGGTTAAGCGCTGTCAAACGCTCCATGTCGAGGCTTCTTGGCGCTTCAAGACATCCCCGATGTCTCCGCTTTCGCCGCCGACTTCTATATGGCAGACTCATTAAGCAGGCCATAACACCGTCACTGTCTGCCTTACCGTTTAGATCGCCAGATAGCACGCGTCACTAAGGCAAGTGACCTAGAGTCCTCTAACGTTACATTGCATCATCCTAGTCAACGACGTTCTTCACACTAATTTCTCCCTTCCCCCACACGAAGAAGGAAAGCATTTAGAGACACCAGATGTGACTGTGCCTTAGCTCTGAACCAGATTCCTTTCTCTTAATGACAGTTTGTACAAAGATAACCTGATCCATATACAGGGTGTATCATCCACAACCTGCGTCGTCTTTTATTTCGTGAATCGTTCCAGATATGGAAACAAGATTATCGGTATTTAATAGTACGTAGAGAGACACCTAGTTTTGTCGAGTGCTTAATCTCCTCAGTTCTTACACAGTATACATGCTGCTTCTCAGTTCTATTCCTTTCTATCTCAGGGAATAAACTAAACCTGCTGCGCCTGACTGTAGCGTATACTTCACACTGTGCACTTCCTGTGTATCGCTAGTTTTCCTTACAGCATGCTTCCAGTATGTTTCAGTAACTCCTCGAAGGAGGCTTTATTTTGCATTCTCACTATGGCTTCGAGAAATAAAAATAATTCTAGTTGTTGAGGAGTTATATTTCATTTTTGGTCGTGTTGTTGTTGTGGTCTTCAGTTCTGAGACTGGTTTGATGCAGCTCTCCATGCTACTCTATCCTGGGCAAGCTTCTTCATCTCCCAGTACTTACTGCAACCTACATCCTTCTGAATGTGCTTAATGTATTCATCTCTTGGTCTCCGATTTTTACCCTCCACGCTGCCCTCCAATGCTAAATTGGTGATCCTTTGATGCCTCAGGACATGTCCTACCAACCGGTCCCTTCTTCTAGTCAAGTTGTGCCACAAACTTCTCTTCTCCCCAATCCTTTTCAATACCTCCTCATTAGTTACGTGATCTACCCACCTTATCTTCAGCATTCTTCTGTAGCACCACATTTCGAAAGCTTCTATTCTCTTCTTGTCCAAACCGGTTATCGTCGAGGTTTCACTTCCATACATGGCTACACTCCATACGAATACTTTCAGAAAAGACTTCCTGACACTTAAATCTATACTCGATGTTAACAAATTTATCTTCTTCAGAAACGCTTTCCTTGCCATTGCCAGTCTACATTTTATATCTTCTCTACTTCGACCATCATCAGTTATTTTGCTCCCCAAATAGCAAAACTCCTTTACTATTTAAGTGTCTCATTTCTTAATCTAATTCACTCAGCATTACCCGACTTAATTCGACTACATTCCATTGTCCTCGTTTTGCTTTTGTTGATGTTCATCTTATATCCTCCTTTCAAGACACTGTCCATTCCGTTCAACTGCTCTTCCAAGTCCTTTGCTGTCTCTGACAGAATTACAATGTCACTGGCGAACCTCAAGAATTTTATTCCTTCTCCATGTAATACCTACTCCGACTTTTTCTTTTGTTTCCTTTATTGCTTGCTCAATATACAGATTGAATAACATCGGGGACAGGCTATAACCCTGTCTCACTCCCTTCCCAACCGCTCCGTCCCTTTCATGCCCCTCGACTCTTATAACTGCCATTTGGTTTCTGTACAAAATGTAAATAGTCTTTCACTCCCTGTATTTTACCCTTGCCACCTTCAGAATTTGAAAGAGAGTATTCCAGTCAAACATTCTCAAAAAGCTTTCTCTAAGTCTAGAAACGTAGGTTTGCCTTTCCTTAATCTATTTTCTGAGATAAGTCGTAGGGTCAGTATTGCCTCACGTGTTCCAACATTTCTACGGAATCCAAACTGATCCTCCCCAAGGTCGGGTTCTACCAGCTTTTCCATTCGTCAGTAAAGAATTCGCGTTAGTATTTTGCAGCTGTGACTTATTAAACTGATAGTTTGGTAATTTTCACATCTGTCAACACCTGCTTTCTTTGGGATTCTTATTGAAGTCTGAGGGTATTTCGCCTGTCTCATACATCTTGCTCACCAGATGGTAGAGTTTTGTCAGGACTGGCTCTCCCAAGCCCGTCAGTAGTTCCAATGGAATGTTGTGTACTCCTGGGGCCTTGTTTCGGCTCAGGTCTTTCAGTGCTCTGTCAAACTCTTCACGCAGTATCGTATCTCCGATTTCATCTTCATCTACATCCTCTTCCATTTCCATAATATTGTCCTCAAGTACATCGCCCTTGTATAGACCCTCTATATAATCCTTCCACCTGTCTGCTTTCCCTTCTTTGTTTAGAACTGGGTTTCCATCTGAGCTCTTGACATTCACACAAGTGGCTCTCATTTGTCCAAAGGTCTCTTTAATTTTTCTGTAGCCAGTATCTATCTTACCCCTAGTGAGATAAGCCTCTACATCCTTACATTTGTCCTCTAGCCATCCCTGCTTAGCCATTTTGCACTTCCTGTCGATATAATTTATGAGACGTTTTTATTTCTTTTTGCCCACTTCATTTACTGCGTTTTTGTATTTTCTCCTTTCATCAATTAAATTCTATATTTCTTTTGTTACCCAAGGATTTCTACTAGCCCTCGTCTTTTTACCTACTTGATCCTCTGCTGCCTTTACTACTTCATCCCTCAGAGCTACCCATTCCTCTTCTAATGTATTTCTTTCCCCCATCTCTGCCAATTGTTCCCTTATGCTCTCCCTGAACTCTGTACAACCTCTGGTTTAGTCCGTTTATCCAGGTCCCATCTCTTTAGATTCCCAGCTTTTTGCAGTTTCTTTAGTTTTAATCTACAGTTCATAACCGGTAGATTGTGGACAGAGTCCACATCTGGCCCTGGAAATGTCTTACAATTTAAAACCTGGTTCCTAAATCTCTGTCTTACCATTATATAATCTATCTGATACCTTCTAGTATCTCCAGGATTCTTCCATGTATACAACCTTCTTTCATGATTCTTGAGCCAAGTGTTAGCTATGATTAAGTTATGCTCTGTGCAAAATTCTACCAGACGCCTTCCTCTTTCATTTTTCACCCCCGATCCATATTCACCCACTATGTTTCCTTCTCTCTCTTTTCCTACTCTCGAATTCCAATCACCCATGACTATTAAATTTTCGTCTCCCCTCACTACCTGTATAATTTCTTTTGTCTTATCACACATTTCATCAATTTCTTCATCATCTGCAGAGCTAGTTGGCATATAAACTTGTACTACTGTGGTAGGCGTGGGCTTCGTGTCTATCTTGGCCACAATAATGCGTTCACTATGCTCTGAATACACTAAGCAGATTCAGAAGGATGTAGGTTGCATTAAGTACTGGGAGATGAAGAAGCTTGCACAGGATAGGGTAGCATCGAGAGCTGCATCAAACCAGTCTCAGGACTGAAGACCGCAACAACAACCACAACATGCTGTTTGTAGTAGCTTACCCGCACTCCTATTTTTTTTATTCATTATTAAATTTACTCCTGCATTACCCATATTTGTTTATAACCCTGTATTCACCTGACCAAAAGTCTTGTTCCTCCTGCAACCGAACTTCACTAATTCCCACTATATCTAATATTAACCTATCCATTTCCCTTTTTAAATTTTCTAATCTACCTGCCCGATTAAGGGATCTGACATTCCACGCTCCGATCCGTAGAACGCCAGTTTTCTTTCTCCTGGTAACGACGTCCTCTTGAGTAGGCCCCGCCCGGAAATCCGAATGGGGGACTATTTTACCTCCGGAATATTTTACCCAAGAGGACGCCATCATCATTTAACCATACACTAAAGCTGCATGCCCTCAGGAAAAATTACGGCTGTAGTTTCCCCTTGCTTTCAGCCGTTCGCAGTACAAGCACAGCAAGGCCGTTTGGTTAGTGTTACAAGGCCAGATCAGTCAATCATCCAGACTGTTCCCCTGCAACTACTGAAAAATTTGCGGTCCCTCTTCAGGAACGACACGTTTATCTGGCCTCTCAACAGATACCCCTCCATTGTGGTTGCACCTTCGGTACGGCCATCTGTATCGCTGAGGCACGCAAGTCTCCCCACCAACGGCAAGGTCCATGGTTCATGGGGGTAGGATTTTTGGTCGTAGCAGCACAAAAGATGGACTCACTGAAGACGGGGCCGGAACGTTATTTAGTACATATTACAGTGCAGCACGGAAAAGATAAATCATTCAATATAGTTTTCTTTTACGTCAAATGTTCCCTCTTCTTCGAGCAAGCTGGTTGATGCTCTTGTGTGGTGACGGGTGACAGGTCAAGTTACTACAACTTATGTAAGGTATCGAAGACCGATCGATATAACTGTCTCAGGGACGCCTCGGTTTCATTTAAAGAAATAAGCATTGACAAAATGCGACTGTCCTTTGGTCGTTCGCCGTCCAACAATTCGTCACCGACCTCTCTTATTTGAACCTTGAAATAAAATTCTAAGAACGCAGTGAATAATATTTCCATGAGATAGATTTGAATAGGTGATTCAACTGAAATACCTCGCACAACAATATAACATATACTGACAGTAATCATTCAACTAATTTAGCGTACAAAATGAATTTTCATGGAGCGTACGAGAGTGCCGGAGGAGAGAGACAAACAGCAAGCGATCTCAAGACAACAGAAGATCGCTTCTTCCTATTTTTTCTGTGATATCACACAATTACAACGTATTTTCTTCAGAAGGTTCACACAGACTTCATAAATTATTACATTTTATCTTTGCTTCTCAAGGTGAAAACTTCAAAAAGCATACAATCAAACTACTCTTTCTTTCGTAGAATGACCAATTTTTAATTGACTTTGCAAGTAGCACTTCATTGTTTTTAGTGATTTTGAAGTAGGTTGTACTTATAATATGCTGTAATACGACAGCAGATCCTAAACTATCGAATTAGAGATCCTTTATTTCATCAGAACAATACAGAGGTATTAAAACTTTGTGGTGGAGCGGGACCCGAACTCGACACCTTTGCCTGTTGCGGTGAAGAACCCTACCAACTTAGCTACTTCGCTACCCGAGCACCACTCACGCCCCCTCCTCACAGCTGCACTTCCAAGGGTACCTCATCTTCTACCCTGCACACCAGAAAGCTTCATGTCAGCGCACACTCCGTGCGCACTTCATTCTGGAAATTATCCCTGAGGTTGTGGCTAAGTTACGCAGTAGAGCTTATGTGAAGTCTGGAAAGTGGGAGATGTACTGTTGGAAGTACAGCTGTGAGGACAGATCATGAGAAGTCCTTGAGTTGCTCCGTTGACAGAGCACTTGCGTGGAAAAAGGAAAGATCCAGATTCCATTTCAGGTGAGTGTACATAGATTTTATCTGCTAGGAAGTTTCAAATAAACACACACTCAACTGGAGAGTGAACACTGGGTCTATATTCAACAACGACCTACATTTTCCCATTTACAAGAGGAAGAAGTGAGCGAAGACAATGGAGGAATGTGATATCAAAGAGGATGCAGATGTAAAAATGAAGCGCCCTCATAATGCCAAACCTTCGTTATCATTAACAGCAAGGATGTTCCATTTCATGCACATGCCTGAAATGATGAATAATACCCATAAAAGTCGTTTCGGATGTAGGTTGTCTGAATGTAAGGCTTTCGAATTTTTGCAGTGCACTAAGTACAAAACATACCGCTTTCTCACAGAAAATGTAACTGTTTTCTTCTGTTCCATAAAAAAAGCAGAATCATCGAAAATCTTACGATTGTATTTTCACGTATAATAATGGAAAAACATTTTTCGCTAATTACAAAAATATACTGATGAATTTCAGTTGTCGGTTCATCAATGAAAGCTATCAAAGCAAACCCTAAAACGTTTCATTATTAAAATAACGAAGTATTTTTTTAGTGAATCACACAAATTTTAAAATTTAGTACTTTTCGAATTCTTGATTTGTTTCCTAGATTGTAAAACTGTTCGTTTCAAAGTATTGGTTATTACTTACCGTAATTTCTGCTTGCTTTTTCGCCTACGCCAGGAAACCAAAGGAACCGAAAACGTGGTAGCAGACGTAATTTTCAGAATTTACTGTAAGTAAAGACCAACCATTTCTTAAGGAACTGTTTCTCTATCACCAAAATAAATAAAATTGTTAATATTTAATTACAGACCACTGATGCTGCATTACTTAATTAAATCGAAACGCGTCTGATGAGAACAACAAGCATTTTCTTGTAGCTGTAACGACGGAACAAATATTCCCTCAGAAATTAGTATTTTGTCTTATTTTGTCCCAGATGAACGCATTGACTTCAAATATAAACTTTTCATTCAAGAAAGATAAGCTCAGGGCTGAATTTCTGAATTGGTTAACCCACTAAATTCTTGTATCAATTGTAATACTGAAGCAATTACAATTTCTTTTTGAATGGGAGAAGATACTTCTTACCGGAATTCAAAAGTCCAACGAAAAGTTTTAACGTCAACAACAAGCGTTAAACAACCTATTTTTAAGGGCTTTCAAAGCCACTAATAAAGTAACACAGTTGTTGCAATGGAATTGGATTAATCAAGCAACTGAACTACGCAGCATTATACCTAATAACATTTGCCTAAAACTTCATTTCGGTATCTGAAACAGTTCACAAAGTAAAGGGGCTGCATATTTCAGGCGGTTCACTATCATATAAATATGAGAAACAATGCGAGAGTAACATGTTGCGAATAGTACTTGTACTTCACATTATGTGTCGAATGTACAAGGCTATATCACAGACTTCTACAAATCGTGTTAAAAAGTTACGTTTTAAGCAGCAGTTTTAATGACGATCGGGTAGGTACCGCTAAACTGTATCTTAAAGACGAGTTAATTATATGCCACTGCCAGACTTCGACCTTTCCGTGCCTTCCAGAACGATGGGTGCAGGAATCGCTTTCGGTGTAGCGTTGTCAAATGTCGATTAGACAGTTACGTTATTCTGATTTTCCTTTGAAACGAACTCGCACAATTTTTTTTGTCCTCTTTGTTCATTCCTAGTATGACCTCCATTTATATTTCTAGAATCGCTTAAGCTCTGGCCGTATCTCTAGTTATCAATTAATTCATTACTGAGGTGAACACAAATCAAGGATTACCTTTCAGTCAGTGTAGCTCCTGAGACATCGAGCGCGTCGGACTGTGTAAAATGAAGGCAACTCAGATCCGCCAGCAAAATGTCTCTTGACAGTAGCGGTCGCTGACAGTGCTCACGCTGAATCTTGTCATCTTCTTGTACACTACGAATTTCTGTGCGTTTTGTTCTTTTTCGCTGATGAACGGAAGGCCCTGCGTTCATTTATAAGCGATATTTTTCGTTACAGAGGTTCTTGTGGTAGATGCTTTAGAGGAAGTTGCATTTAGTAACAGTCACATTTTTAAACTGAAATCCGTTAGTATCCATTCGAACAAAATTTACAGTCCGGCTCGACTTTAGTTCCCCTCCCCCATTTTTCCTAATCATGCAAAGGTTCTCCTCTCCTTGTCCGGCTAGCAACAAAGGGGGAAAACATATGGCGGGGAATAACTTCACAGCATATGGCTTACTGTCAGCATAAATAATATTGTGGCGGAGCGTCCGCTGTAATAAAACTTCCTCGTAAATTAAAATATTGTTCATACAGGAGTTCCGGACTAGGGCCAGAAAGTTTTAAGTACCTGGTTAGGAGCTCCGTTGCCTAAACCCATACTGCATCTCTCCCTAAATAACGGCTGACGTTCGTTTGTGAATATGAATCAAATACAAAGCACTGATGGGTAGGCAAATACACGTCAGCACACACAATGTTAATGCCACCGTGTCCAACGATGAAAAAACAATGTCACCACATCAGAATTACGTTGATTAGAGATCAGAAGTCCTTTGAGACTTGCAGTGATATTCCTTCGTTATTGTTGTGGTCTCCAATAAGAAGATGGGTTTGACGCAGCTCTCTTTCTTTCCTCCCTAATCTTGTTCAGTACCTCCTCATCAGTTACGCGATCTTCTCTCTAATCGTCAGCACTTTACTGCAGCACCACGTTTCAAAAGCTTCTGTTCTCTTGGTGTGTAAACTGTTTCTCGTCCATATTTCACTTCCATACATGGCTACACTCCATAAAAATACGTTCAGAGAAAACTTCCTAACACTTAAACCTACTTTTGATTTTAACAAATTTCTTTTCTACAGAAACGCTTTTTGTGCTATTGCCAGTGTACATTTTATATCCTGTCTACTTTGGCCAACACGTTACTTTGTTGCTCAAATAACAAAACTCATCTGCTACTTTAAGTGTCTCGTTTCCTATTCTAAATCCCTCTAGGTTGCCTGATTTAATCGACTACATTCCTTTATCCTTGATTTGCTCTTGTTGATATCATCTTATATTCCGCTTTCGACACACTGTCCATTTCCATTCAACTAACTTCCAAGTCCTTTGTTGTCTCTGACAGAATCACAATGGCATCGGCAAACCTCACATTTTTCATTTCTTCTCCATGAAATTTAATTCCTACTATAATACTTTCTTATGTTACCTTTACTACTTGCTCAATGTACAAATGGAACAAAATCTGGCACAGGCTGCAACTCTGTCCCACTCTCTTCTTAACCACCTCTGCCCCTTCATGCCCCTCGACCCTTATACTGCCGTCTGGTTCCTGTCCAAGCTGTAAATAACCTTGCGTTCCCTGTATTTTACCTCTGCTACCTTCGTCCGCAGCTCGTGGTCGTGCGGTAGCGTTCTCGCTTCCCACGCCCGGGTTCCCGGGTTCGATTCCCGGCGGGGTCAGGGATTTTCTCTGCCTCGTGATGACTAGGTGTTGTGTGATGTCCTTAGGTTAGTTAGGTTTAAGTAGTTCTAAGTTCTAGGGGACTGATGACCATCGATGTTAAGTCCCACAGTGCTCACAGCCAGAGCCTCTGCTACCTTCAAAATTTCAAAGAGTCGCAGGGTCAGTATTGCCTCTCGTGTTTCTATATTTCTCCGGAATCCAAACTGATTTTCCAAGAGGTCAGCTTCTACTAGTTTTTCCAGTCTTCTGTAAGGAATTCGTTTTAGTATTTTGAACCATAACTTATTAAACTGATAGATCGGTCACATTCACGCTTGTCAGAATATGCTTTCTTCGGAATTGGAGTTATTATATTCTGCTTCAAGTCTGACAGTATTTCGACTGTCTGATACATCTTGCTCACCAGAGGGAAGAATTTTGTCTCGGCTGGCTCTACCGACGCTATCAGCAGTTCTAGCAGAATTTTGGCTACTCCTAGGGCCTTTTTTCAACTTAATTCTTTCATTCCTCTGTCAAATTCTTTACGCAGTTTCGTATCTCCTATATCTTCTTCATCTACTTCCTCTTTCTTTTCAATAATGCCGGTCTCAAGTTCATCTCCATTATGTGGAATCTCTATATACTCCTTCCACATTTGTTCTCTTGCCATTTCCACTTAGCCATTTTGCATTTACTGTCAATCGATTTTTTAGACGTTTCTATTCCCTTTCGCCTCGTTCAGTTGATACATTTATGTATTTCATTGTTTTGATCAATAAAATTCATTACCCTCTGAGTTATCCAAGGATTTGTACTAAACCTTGTCTCTTTACCTATTTGATTTTCTGCTCCCTTCACTACTTCATCTCTCAAAGCTACCCATTCTTCTCTTACTGTATTCCTTTTCCTTGCTTTAGTCTATCGTTACCTAATGCTCCGTTTGAAACTCTCAGCAACCTCTGGTTCCTTCGGGCTATCCAGGTTACATCTTCTTAATTTCCTGTCTTTTTGCAGTTTCTTCAGTTTAAATCTGCAGTTCGTAACTAATAAACTACAGTCACTGTCGACATCTGCTCCTGGAAATGTCTTGCAATTGAAAATCTGTGTCCAAAATATCTGTCTTACCGTTATATAATCGATCTGAAGCCTTCTGGTGTCTCAAGGTATCTTCCACGTATACAAGCTTCTTGAACCAAGTGTTAGCGGTGGTTAAATTATGCTCTGGGCAAAATTCTACTGGACGGCTTTCTCTTCTAATCCTTTCCTCCGCTTCATAGTCACCTACGATTTTTCCTTCCTTACTTTTCCTACTGTCGAATTCCATTCCCCGATCAAAAATAACTTTTCTTTTCCTTAACTATCTGAATAACTTCTTTTATCTCATCATAGATTTCTACTATCTCTTCATCATCTGCAGAGCTAGTTGACGTATAAACCCGTACTACGGTGTTGGGTGTAGGCTTTTTGTCTGTCTTGGCCATGGTAATTCGTTCACTATACTGTTCATAGTAGCTTTCCGTCATTCCTATGTTCTTATTCATTATCAAACATTACTCCATTTAATTTTGTGATTACGACACTGCAGTCACCTGACCAGTAGTCCTCTTCCTCCTAGCGCCGAGCTTCCTTAGTTCCCATTATATCTATCTATCCATTTCCATTTTTAAAATTTCTAACCTAAGTGCGTGATTAACGGAACTGAAATTTCACACTCCGATCGTGATGACAACCTCCTAAGTTGTCCCCACCAAGAGATCTGAATGGGAGACCATTTTACCTCCGGAATGTTTCACCCAAGAGTATACTATCATCATTTAACTATACAGTAGACCTGCACGCCCTTAGTAAAAATTGCAGTTGTAGTTTCTCCTTGTTTACAAGCGCTTGCGGTACCAGCACAGCAAGGCCGTTTTGGCTGATGCTCTAAGGCCATGTCAGTCAGTCATCCCGACTTTAGAACCTGCAACTATTGAGAAGGATACTGACCCTCTTCAGGAACCACACGTTTGTCTGGATTCTCAACAGATAGCTCTCCGTTTTAGTTGCACCGGCATTGCGATTGTGAGGAGGCAGGATTTCGCCATCATACATGAATAATTTTGGCAATTCATATTTCCTGTTTATTTTGTACGGAATCGTATTTTTTAGGTGGAGTTATATCGAACAATCAGTCATTTATTGGTTGATACGGGGTAGCCTCATACTTACATTTCTATGTAGTTGTGTGCTTAGAAGATAATTTCGCGCTGGCTCTGACAGTAGGGAGAACTAGGGCCTCCACGGTCTTCAACAGTGACATGGGCCAAGGACTGGATGTAGAGCAGTTTTATGGCTCTGAAAAAAATAGGACGACTGGTGCATTTACTGCCTCAGAGCCCCACCCTGCCGAGAAGACAGGGAAATGAGCTAATCGTGTCAGCCTTGCCATTACTAACAAACAGACGGGAGTGAGGCACTGCTGAAAGCTTAGTATCATCGAGCTAGCACCTTACAAGTGCGGTCACCAGCCTTTTTATCACAGAGCTATGCATGAGGAATGTCTGCCGCAGATGTGAGCTAACGATCATAGAAGTTCGTACGCCACGCGCCAAGGCTTATTCCCATCACAAGGCAGTAAAACGAAATTGATTGGCTGAATTTGTAGTCGGAGGAGCAGTTACAATTTGTTCTAGAAGTTTCTACCGCAACGTGTATGAGCTGAAGGTAGTTGGCTGACAGCTTCATGACTCATAGAGTGGGAGGTATTCCGTTTGTAAAGGGTACGATGATTGGCTGCTTAGAGAGTGAAAGTCAATGAGGCGAGGTTTGCTCTAAACGGGGCACTACGGAGTTAGGGGGCTCTCTGGTGGGTGCGAAGAGGACAGAGGACACACACCGCTGGATAGCGTTCTAGGACATTGCTGGCAAGGCTCCAGTGAACAGTCTAACAATTAGGTTTGATAAAGTGCTGATTTCACCCCTAGGAATGGCATTATTCGTTTTTTGTTAACAAGGAAACGAATCTGTGCTTCTTGTGGAGACTAAGGCATTACTAAGTGCTTCTTCACGACCGCACACTTGAGTCAAGCTCAGCTCCTGGCTTATGACAATCAGAACTTCTGATTCGTGTCTCGCATTTCACTGAACTAGCTGCTACCACAGTAGTTTTCAGACTCCACTTTGTGTCTCCTGTGTGGTCAGAATTTGCGGCTACGGGCCGCCCTTCGTCTGGACGACGGCCGGCAGCACTGCGCAGATCGGCGCTGCAGAACTGCCCCTCCCAGCACTGAATCTGGTGATGTACGCACCAAGGCTCGCAGATGGGGAATCTTTAACTGTAAATGCGTTAAGTTTCATTGGTCTGCTCACAGAGGTAATTACTATCAGTGCCAGTCAAGGTGGAAGCCTTCTTAATTTCGATGCTAATTTATATCAGGCATTTAGTGTTAATGTTGAAGAAATGGGGGCGCGATTTTGATTCAAGTCACCGATATTTTGCGATTTCAAAATTAGATTAATGAATGGGAGCTAACTCCTATTCATTAATCTAATTTTGAAAGGGAGTGTTGTTTTTTTTACAAAAAGTATCTTGTTCTACTTTCCCTAGGGTTAGATTATTTAAAGTATTATTACAATTTGGGTTATAAATTCACATATTATTCCCGGTTGCAGGCTGTCAATGGCAGGGCTAATTTAATTGACTTTTTTAGGTATGACCACTCAATTGCCCACACAACACTGGTAGACATCACACATACGCAAGCCATATGGTACAACCACCACACATTGTGCACTGAGTTAGCAATGGACGGCTGTCTGTATCGGTATGGTACACAAGCCACCCCACCAACGGCAAAGTCCATGGCTTATGGGGGGGTGACATTCCTACAGGACGTAATTAATTCTCAATATAAACTGATTCATGATCTTATGCGGGTAGCGAGGGCGGAAGAAAGCTGTCTAATACGCAGTAACTATGTCCCTATACAGACGTATAGCCCATAATTTTTCGAGGTCATAATTGCTGTTAATTCAGAAGTTAGTAATTTTCGGCAAGATGGCACTTTACGTTGTCCGTGGTCTAGGCGTAGCGTCTTTGATTCATAATCAAAACGTCTTCGGTCCCGGGTTCGATCCCCACCACTGCCTAAATTTTGATAAATAATCAGCATTGCCGGCCGAAGACTTCCGGCATAAGAAGTCAGCCTCATTCTGCCAACGGCCTTGTCAAAGAGGGCGGAGGAGCGGATAGAGGTTCAGGGCACTCTCTTGTCCTAGGGGTGGGAAATTGCCCCTAAAGGCGGAAGAATCAGCAATGATCAACGACATGAGGATGCTGAAGGCAATGGAAACCACTGCATTAAAGACACGTAACGTGTATCCACAGGACATGTGGCCTGTAATTGAAGAAGTTTCATGATGATCTCTCCATTGGCAAAAGATTCCGGAATAGTCCCCCATTCGGATCTCTGGGAGGGGACTGCCAAGCGGGTGGTTACCATGAGAAAAAGATGGAATAATCAACGAAGGATAACGTTCTACGAGTCGGAGCGTGGAATGTCAGAAGCTTGAACGTGGTAGGGAAACTAGAAAATCTGAAAAGGGAAATGCAAAGGCTCAATCTAGATATAGTAGGGGTCAGTGAAGTGAAGTGGAAGGAAGACAAGGATTTCTGGTCAGATGAGTATCGGGTAATATCAACAGCAGCAGAAAATGGTATAACAGGTGTAGGATTCGTTATGAATAGGAAGGTAGGGCAGAGGGTGTGTTACTGTGAACAGTTCAGTGACCGGGTTGTTCTAATCAGAATCGACAGCAGACCAACACCGACAACGATAGTTCAGGTATACATGCCGACGTCGCAAGCTGAAGATGAACGGATAGAGAAAGTGTATGAGGATATTGAAAGGGTAATGCAGTATGTAAAGGGGGACGAAAATCTAATAGTCATGGGCGACTGGAATGCAGTTGTAGGGAAAGGAGTAGAAGAAAAGGTTACAGAAGAATATGGGCTTGGGACAAGGAATGAAAGAGGAGAAAGACTAATTGAGTTCTGTAACAAGTTTCAGTTAGTAATAGCGAATACCCTGTTCAAGAATCACAAGAGGAGGAGGTATACTTGGAAAAGGCTGGGAGATACGGGAAGATTTCAATTAGATTACATCATGGTCAGACAGAGATTCCGAAATCAGATACTGGATTGTAAGGCGTACCCAGGAGCAGATATAGATTCAGATCACAATATAGTAGTGATGAAGAGTAGGCTGAAGTTCAAGACATTAGTCAGGAAGAATCAATACGCAAAGAAGTGGGATACGGAAGTACTAAAGAATGACGAGATACGTTTGAAGTTCTCTAACGCTATAGATACAGCAATAAGGAATAGCGCAGTAGGCAGTACAGTTGAAGAGGAATGGACATCTCTAAAAAGGGGCATCACAGAAGTTGGGAAGGAAAACATAGGTACAAAGAAAGTAGCTGCGAAGAAACCATGGGTAACAGAAGAAATACTTCAGTTGATTGATGAAAGGAGGAAGTACAAACATGTTCCGGGAAAATCAGGAATACAAAAATACAAGTCGCTGAGGAATGAAATAAATAGGAAGTGCAGGGAAGCTAAGACGAAATGGCTGCAGGAAAAATGTGAAGACATCGAAAAAGATATGATTGTCGGAAGGACAGACTCAGCATACAGGAAAGTCAAAACAACCTTTGGTGACATTAAAAGCAACTGTGGTAACATTAAGAGTGCAACGGGAATTCCACTGTTAAATGCAGACGAGAGAGTAGATAGGTGGAAAGAATACAATGAAAGCCTCTATGAGGGTGAAGATTTGGCGGATGTGATAGAAGAAGAAACAGGAGTCGATTTAGAAGAGATAGGGGATCCAGTATTAGAATCGGAATTTAAAAGAGCTTTGGAGGACTTACGGTCAAATAAGGCAGAAGGGATAGGTAACAACATTCCATCAGAATTTCTAAAATCAGGTCTAGCGGTTCTAGGCGCGCAGTCCGGAACCGCGCGACTGCTACGGTCGCAGGTTCGAATCCTGCCTCGGGCATGGATGTGTGTGATGTCCTTAGGTTAGTTAGATTTAAGTAGTTCTAAGTTCTAGGGGACTGATGACCACAGATGTTAAGTCCCATAGTGCTCAGAGCCATTTTCTAAAATCATTGGGGGAAGTGGCAACAAAACGATTATTCACGTTGGTGTGTAGAATATATGAGTCTGGCGATATACCACCTGACTTTCGGAAAAGCATCATCCACACAATTCCGAAGACGGCAAGAGCTGACAAGTGCGAGAATTTTCGCACAATCAGCTTAACAGCTCATGCATCGAAGCTGCTTACAAGAATAATATACAGAAGAATGGAAAAGAAAATTGGGAATGCGCTAGGTGACGATCAGTTTGGCTTTAGGAAAAGTAAAGGGACGAGAGAGGCAATTCTGACGTTACGGCTAATAATGGAAGCAAGGCTAAAGAAAAATCAAGACACTTTCATAGGATTTGTCGACAATATAAAATGGTGCAAGCTGTTCGAGATTCTGAAAAAAGTAGGGGTAAGCTATAGGGAGAGACGGGTCATATACAATATGTACAACAACCAAGAGGGAATAATAAGAGTGGACGATCAAGAACGAAGTGCTCGTATTAAGAAGGGTGTAAGACAAGGCTGTAGCCTTTCGCCCCTACTCTTCAATCTGTGCATCGAGGAAGCAATGATGGAAATAAAAGAAAGGTTCAGGAGTGGAATTAAAATACAAGGTGAAAGGATATCAATGATACGATTCGTTGATGACATTGCTATCCTGAGTGAAAGTGAAGAATAATTAAATGATCTGCTGAACGGAATGAACAGTCTAATGAGTGCACAGTATGGTTGAGAGTAAATCGGAGAAAGACGAAGGTAATGAGAAGTAGTAGAAATGAGAACAGCGAGAGAATCGAAGCTTTTGAGATGTGGTGCTATAGACGAATGTTGAAAATTAGGTGGACTGATAAGGTAAGGAATGAGGAGGTTCTACGCAGAATCGGAGAGGAAAGGAATATGTGGAAAACACTGATAAGGAGAAGGGACAGGGTGATAGGACATCTGCTAAGACATGAGGGAATGACTTCCATGGTACTAGAGGGAGCTGTAGAGGGCAAAAACTGTAGAGGAAGACAGAGATTGGAATACGTGAAGCAAATAATTGAGGACGTAGGTTGCAAGTGCTACTCTGAGATGAAGATGTTAGCACAGGAAAGGAATTCGTGGCGGGCCGCATCAAACCAGTCAGTAGACGGATGACCAAAAAAAAAAAAAAAAAAAGTTCGAGCAATCCTTTGTGAATGGATACACCAGAGACGCCAGAAAAGCGTTTCTGGCTGTTGTAGTTACCAAAAGTCTGGCACTTAACGTAACTAAGCAGGCTACCCTTAAGTACGCAGATGAGCGTGGTTAGGTTGGCTACTAAACGTAGAGCCCTCTGCGCAGTCGTCCGCTTAATACAAAACACAGAGTTTTATGTAATCTCCACAGCAAGAACTCTTCCATTCCCTTTCCTTTTCCTAAGCAGTGTTCTTTTATCGTCAAGACACGTTCAGGTTGGCTGGTACGGTCACTCTCTGGACCACTTGGTCCTACCATTAAGGCGCCATACTGAAAAACCAGAGACAGAAAAAGACCTGAAAGAGCAGTTGAACGGAATCGATATAAGATTAACATCAAGAAAAGCAAAACGAGGACAATGGAATGTAGTCTAATTAAATCAGGTGATGCTGAGGGGTTTAGATTAGGAAATGAGACACTTAACGTAGTAGATGAGTTTTGCTGTTTAGGGAGCAAAATAACTGATGATGCTCGAAGTAGGGAGGATATAAAACGTAGTCTGGCAATGGCAAGAAAAATGTTTCTGAAGAAGAGAAGTTCTTTAACATCGAGTATAGTCACGAAGTCTTTTCTAAAAGTATTTGTATGGAGTTGTGGGGCGGCGGATGCATAAGTTTGTAATAATAGTAAATCTACTGTAGACTGTAGAAACGTTTCCCGGCCGATGCACCATATGTGGGGCGGCGGTTGTATAAGTTTGTAAAAAGTAATTTACTGTATAAATGATTGCATGTTGAATCAGTTTCTAGCTTTTAGAATGTTGTTAATGCTGTCTTTTGCCGTTCTCAACACTGGCTCTCTATTTACTTCGTGGCCCCCAGAAAGTGATTTAATAAAACTTGGAGCCAGTAAATAGATATCCTAGTGCCCACTTTACCTGAGAATGTTATTATAACTGCAGCTTATAGCTCTGAGGAATTAGGAGATTGTCCGGGATTTCTAATCAAAAACGGTTTTCCAAAATAGTTGAGTATATTCTGAAATTCACTGATAAACAACACAAGTATCCCTACAACCTAACTAACAGAACAGTTCAGAGTCTAATGCGCTGATGTAACTATAAATGTCCGAATCAAATGTTAAAAAAAAGAATGCTCGCCATAATTTGATGAAAATATTTCATCAAACGCCACGCAAAATATTTGGTAGAATGTCTATCCCGCGACGGCACGTGAAAATACGACAACACGCAATTGAAGCTAGATAATGAAAATCATTCCAGAATTAACACTTCACATGAAATGTTTTCATGGTTCCGCATATCTCTAGTAACTTAATACGGCACCCGAGGCTGTTGGTAGCAGATACACTGATGCGACGCGACTACCGACACAGATGGCGTGTCATTCAGCGTCTGGAGAGAACTGGGGCCTTGCTTCCTCGCGCAGTGTTCTTATATATAAAGCCGCGGTGCGGACGGCTGAGGGAACGCCTGATCAAATCCGCTATCCCGACTAGCCGCTGGGCTAGTAACGCACCACTTCAAGTTACATAATAATTTATAGCTTCTTTGGCTGATGGCCGGAGAAGCTCTTAATTTAAACGTGCATTCAGCACGCAGGTAAGTATTGATAATAAAATTTTGACGTGGCTAAGTTAAATACTTTGAGCGAGAGAATTAATTAAATTACACTGCACGCAGCAGATGAGCTCTGAACTGTCCCTTTTTAGATCCGCTATCGCTATAATTTTATAGGTATTAAAAAGAAACTTTACACATTTTCATAATCATAGCGGACCTCCAACCTATTTAAATCTAAACATCCTAGCCTTATTTACTAGTCTACTTAATCTATCTTGCTTCCTTCAGTTTTGAGATGAAAACCACAAAATCATGAATTTCCACTAAAGTCTTAATTTGTGAAATCCAAAGTACTATTTTTATTAAATCATTATGAAAGATGAATCTAAATATAAATTTTGAAGTCTCTAGCTCTTTTCTGTTGCGCCAGTGATTTTTTTAGAAAAACGTCCAAATCTCGGAAACGGCTAAAGTTATCGAACTGATATTTAACATACATTAATTTAGTATTACTTCTGACATGCAACAAAAGTTTTAAGTCATTTGCTTGATTTTTAAGGTATTGCGCAACATTTATGACGTCAGAGCTAGTTACAGCAGACTGGCTGGCACACAATGGAAACTGATGTGAATTTACTACAGCGTGATTAGGCTGCTTCCCTACATCACCCTCTACTTAAATTTTTTTTTGTTTATGAATGTTAATGAATAAAAAAAAATTTAATTACAAAAAGGGAAGCAAGAGTACAGTTTAACTCCCTATGAAAAATCAAAATTGAAATATAAACCTGTAGAAACATTTAAAAAAAAACTGATTACCTACATTAATTATTTAAATTGTAGGCATGTTCACTGCCTTTTAACCAATGTCATTACTCAAAATTTTAAGCAAAGTCAATGAAATATTTTGGCATACATATTGCCTTAGACAAATAAACACATACAAATTGAAAAATTATGAAAATTTTAACTACATTAAATACATTAAATACATTTTTACATACACAAATTCAAAGAAAATAACATGACACATAAACAGATGATTATCTCTTAGCAGTCTTTCTAAACCTGAAAGAAAATTCCACAAATAATTTTTACACACGTGGTTGTAGCCGCTTTGGCTGGCGTCCTACACTTTCATTCACCAGGGTAGAGAAGGGGAAGTTGCTATGGTGTGCGTCCTTCACGTTCTCTCTAAATTACATGGGGGAAAGGGGAGGGGTCACTGTGAGTTGTGTCCAAGTCACTCCACGCTTTCACGCAGCTACCAGGCTGCCATTATCTGGTTTGTCCTGTAGAACAAACAAAAAGAGTGCCTCAGACTCTGTTCACTTAATATCTAAGGGAGGGTCACAATGAAATGGGGATATATACATTTTATCCTTCAGTATGTTGCTGGAACAAAGTTAACAGAATTTTTTTTTCAATTCTACTCTCGTGGTTACTTAACTGTCATAAAATCGGTAAACAAATGGCTCAAAACGCCGTTAGTCACTTACAAGAGAAAATTTTATGCTCAAGGCATATAATCATAAATCCTATTTAATCTGAATTTATTAGTTCTGGGCCGGAACACTGAACCAATGCTCGGTACATTCCTGACAAATCTGCATTTTATTTACTTAACTGACTCATCTTTGATTACTTTATTCTTAGAGATAGTATGAGTATGATTAGTGGTTGTTTTCTCAGCTTCCATGTACATGTGAGTAACTTTTGGTAATAGTACAGTTGTGAGTGTTTAAAACACACTACGTTTAGTTGACTACAAAATCCACTTATTGGTCCTCTGCTGTTGTCAGTTCCACATCTGCAATTACGTACTTACTTACTTTGAAGTGTATTTATGCGGAGCTAAAATAATGTTTTACGTCTGCCATTATGTACTTACTTACTTTGCTAGTGTATGAACTTAAGTAATACTCACTCCATTTAAATTTAAAGCATAGGAAAGCACATTTATTCCATATTCTTAGTGTATTGCAGCTGATCAGTTTGCTCACGTGGCAATCCATTTCCACTCGATTGGACGCTGAAACCTCAGGTAGTCTCTCTCAGACCTACCACTAAACTGCATCAAATAATTATGGACGAGCGTAATGCTAAATTCCTTAAACCTATAGGACACCATGAGCTGCTCTGTCTCATCTAACCTAAGGGTACCTATGGTCGCATTCACGCCTCCAACTCATAACCTCAATACGTGTAGGTGTATCCTGTCACACACTACACTAAAATAATGGCCAGCTCCAACCTTATAAATACTTCAGGGACGTGTCCTTCACGTCTCAACCACAAACACTGCTCAATTCTATTACACTGCCCTTCCTTGCTACACCAGGTGAGTTCATCCTTACAACTTATCTGCATATTTTTCATAACACTAAGCAATCTTTTTCTTACTATTTATTAGTTAGCTCTAATGCATACACTCGGTTTCACTACCACTTCAGATACTGCTTGTACATGAATTCATATAACCCTTTAAATTACTGTTGGTGGACCATTTTCAATAAAACAACACTTTGTACTTATTATATTACCAGGGTACTATACATACTTGTTACTCAAATACATTTTATATCTTAATTACGTCATACTTCTCTATTGTTTGTCACTATTAGGTTTGTCACATAAGGTTTTTTTTTTTTTCACTAATCGGTAGATAGAATGGTTACATAACTCATGGCTTGATAGCCATGACAGAAAATTTTCATGTCTGGAAAGAAGAGGTCGAAATTTTTGTGGACAGGAAAGAGGAAGAATGAGTGAGACCTGAAAGGGAAAGAAGATCTCACACAGCTGGGACTGCACAGCTGCCACACTGTGTAGAGGTTACAGAACAACCTCCTCCCTACAGTATTCATTAGTTTAATGCTGTAAAGAAGAGTTAGAAATTTTAGGTGGATAGAAAAGATGAAGAGTGAGTGAGACCTGAAAAGGAAAGAAGATCTCACACAGCTGGGACTGCACAGCTGCCACACTGTGTAGAGGTTAAAGAACAACCTCCTCCCTACAGCATTCATTAGTTTAATGCTGTAAAGAACAGTTAGAAATTTTTATGTGTTGTAAGAAGATGTCGAAATTTTGTAGATAGGAAAGATGAAGAGTGAGTGAGACCTGAAATGGGAAAGAAGATCTCACACAGCTGGGACTGCACAGCTGCCACACTGTGTAGAGGTTAAAGAACAACCTCCTCCCTACAGCATTCATTAGCTTAATGCTATATTGATAATCATAACAGAAAATTTTATGTGTTGGAAGAAGATGTCGAAATTTTTGTAGATAGGAAAGATGAAGATTGAGTGAGACCTGAAATGGGAAAGAAGATCTCACACAGCTGGGACTGCACAGCTGCCACACTGTGTAGAGGTTACAGAACAACCTCCTCCCTACAGCATTCATTAGCTTAATTATTGGCTTGATAGTCATAACGGAAAATTTTAGTATTTGGAAGAAGATGTCGAAATTTTTGTAGATAGGAAAGATGAAGATTGAGTGAGACCTGAAAGGGAAAGAAGATCTCACACAGCTGGGACTGCACAGCTGCCACACTGTGTAGAGGTTAAAGAACAACCTCCTCCCTACAGCATTCAGTGGCTACCTATGAATCTGGCAGGTCGATCTGAAAATACTTTATGATGCCTTTTTAGAACCTGTCTCAGTTCTTCCTTCTGATTGGCGGAAATATTATCGATTTCCTGCAACTTAGCTTCTATCTTGTCTAAAATAATTGCTTCTTCTTCTTCTTCTTCTGTATTCAGCTTATTGTTATTAAGATTAACATCCTCGTCCCAATACCTCCTGTTTTTCAGAACTCGTATAGGCAGCTCCCAAGTTTCATGATCAGTTACTACATGTTTATCACTAAAAGGTACTATAATTACTCCGGTTATTGGCAAGACCATTTTTAACTGGATTCTTTCAAAGTCAACAACACTCTGATATTTTGACAAGAAATCTATGCCAATTAAAACCTCAATACTGAGATTATTTGCGATTAAACATGGATGATCAATTAAATTACCACTTATGTTAAAAGGTAGCAAAGCTTCTTGCTTTACTGTTTTTGACACCTTGCCAGTAGCACCAATTATTCTTAGTCCTGATACCCTCATTACTGTAAGTTTGTCCTTACCAGGTAACGCATCAAAGAAGGACTGAGATATTGCACTCACCTCACTTCCACTGTCTAAGAGACAACGTACATTGATACCCAACATATTCACTATTATTATAGGGTGGCTTATTCTAGGTTGTACAGGTGGTTCCTCACATTCATCTAGTAGTTCCTTTTGGATTTGTCTCCAACTAAAGTGATCAACATCTGTCTTCATTACATTTAGGTCACAGTGTGTAGGGGTTTCCTGAATTACATTTTCAGCTGCTTTTTCCAGTCGGTCTATTAATTTTAAATCGAAACACCGCACGACTTCATTACATTTAGTTTGCTGAACATAACCCAAATTACTGTAGTCTGAGCGATTCTGCGCCTCCAGACCGGGCATAACATTAGTTACAGCTAAACCACTTTCACCATTATCGTCGGTTTCCTTCTCAAGTGACAACTGGTCACAGCTACTGGGTTCATTGACCCCAAACAGCCTACCCTCTACATTCCCACTTATCTCCTGTCCTAAATCTATTAGTACATTATCAACATCCTGCACAGGCACTTTAGATAAGAGCACATCATCCTCATCGTAAATATAAGCATGAATTTCTTCTGCTTCTTCACCTGTCAATTCAGTATTTTGTAGCTCACCCCTACTGTTACACTGCTGCGCCTTCTCTTTCTCTTCCCACTTAGAAAGCGTTTCTAACACGGTATCTATCAAATACTGTGAGTGATCTAATATTTCTGTTGTATCTTTAGGTGCTACCGACTCTTCATCCATATGCTCAGTTTGAGTATTCTGATCTGTCTTACCAATTCCCTTAACTACTGGCTTAGGAAAAGTAACCGCCTGGTGAGCGCCAGTGTCCTCATAGACGGGAACTAGTTTTCCTGCCTCGGCATACTACTGTTTCCTTTATTTTCATGATAGTTAACTGGCATAGCATTGCTTTCCGTACTGTGGTTTACATGCATATTTTTGTTTGGCACAACATTACTGTCATTTGAATGCCATTGTTGGTTCTGATAATTATTTCCCCAATTCCTACCTCTCTTAGGACGGCGAACGCCTACTGTTCTAATGTTTACATTGCCACTTTGCTCGTTCCTAAAATTACTATTATTGTTATTGGCATTTCGGTTATTACGTGCTTGCTCCTCATTGGCAGCAACACGTTCTACACGTTCCAAATATTCAATGAAACGATCCAGATTGTCTCTAGGGGCTGATATAATTCTAGTTTGCCAGTACCATGGCAGTTTGGCTTCCAGACCTAGTATAATCATTTCTGATTTTAGCTTTTCCGCCAAATGTGACAAACGTGAAATCCATGACCTAGCAAACTCTTTAATAGATTCCTTGCCTGCATTGAAGCGTTTTCCACTCCAAAATTCTCTCAACACTTCATTTTGCTTATTGCTAGACCAATACTCATTAATAAAAGCTGTTTTAAATTCCGCTAATGTTTTACATTTCAACATAACATCAGCTGACCAACGCATGGCGTCACCTGCTAAATGGCTTCTAATAAACGAGATTTTCTCTCGTTCAGACCAAGTTGGTGGAATCACATCTTCAAAATCGATCCAGAAATCTAGCGGGTGGATATTTTTATCTGGATCGAACCGCAAGAACTGCCGACACCCGATAAAAGCGGCGTTTGCAGCTACAACTTGTTGTACATCACCATTACCAGAAGTTACTGAAGCTACTTTACTCTCAATGTTAGCGATGTTAGTACTAATATTTTCTACTTTCATTTCAACATTATCTACTCTTTGCACAATATGAGTAGTGTCAGTTTTGATTGCTTCTACTTCTGCTTGACATATGTTTACTTTTATATTAACATCTTTAAATCTATCTGAGCACAGTTCAGATTCCGCTTCGATCTTTTCTGTTAACTTGTGCTCCAGCTTCGCATCTTCCATTTGGAAGTCTTTGCGAACCTCAGCAACTTCGGATTTAACTGTTTTATACATTTCAGAAAACTGTTGAGCAACCTTTTTCTTAATATCCTCATGATTGCAATCAATTTTATAATTCAAACTGTCCAGATCCTCTTTCAACTTATTGCAACCAGCCTTGAAGGTATCGTCCATTACCTCCAATCGTTTATTAAAATTAGTTTGACTAGCCACAATCCTGTTATTTACCTCAATAATATTAGATTTTAATTCATCATTACTGCTTTTGACCTGTTCACTTATTTCAGACTTTAACTCAGCTGTCATTTGTGCATTACTGGCAGCTATTGCTTGTAATATAACATTTAGATCAACAGCCCCAGCATCTTTGGGTTGCTCACTGGCGGTTTTTTTATCACACTCAGGTGACATAAAACTAGCTCCAATACCCGAATCATCAAAATTAAATGAAACTTCTGATTGATTAGTCATCTCTAACTTCTCCTTCTTAAACTCTACCATTTCTGATGACTGTTTCATTTTTAATTCATCAGAGAAACTATCATCCAATAAATTTACCATTTCTACTTTCCGCTTTACTACAGGGGTCTCTATTATTGAATCATTGCCCCTTCGCACACTATTGTCAGGAGACAATACTTCATTTTTCACTTTAACATTACTACCTTCATGCATGTTTATACTTGAAACGTTGTCTGAATTTACAGTTCCCTCAACAGACATAGGTTCTAATTTAAGTTTAAACTCAGTTTCTTTTGGCGGTTCCATCGCCGACAGTCTTTTAGTGCAGGTTAGTAAAATTTTTAACAGTTTTTCACTTAACTTAGTTCCTTCTGCACGACGTATGGCGTTGCCGGCGCGGCGTACCAGGATTCCTGATGCGACGTGGCACGTTGAACTGCAGACGGCTCTCCGACGGCTGTTGTGTGTTTGCGTGGCCCGCAATTGCAGGCTCTGCGCCGGCTGCTCCAGCGGACGACTGCGGTGCGGCGAGACTGGCTTCTCGCGATGCCGGCAGCACCGCTAGACTCAGTGCCAGCTCCGTCAATCCAGATGCGTTGTTAATCCAATTGCGTCGTCCATATGCACACGTAACACATTCACTGTTCTATACTCAGTTGCGTGTCGCATTTCACTCGCGAATCCGAAAAGTTAAAAATCAGTTTCACTTAGTTGATTTCCCGGCCGATGCACCATATGTGGGGCGGCGGATGCATAAGTTTGTAATAATAGTAAATCTACTGTAGACTGTAGAAACGTTTCCCGGCCGATGCACCATATGTGGGGCGGCGGTTGTATAAGTTTGTAAAAAGTAATTTACTGTATAAATGATTGCATGTTGAATCAGTTTCTAGCTTTTAGAATGTTGTTAATGCTGTCTTTTGCCGTTCTCAACACTGGCTCTCTATTTACTTCGTGGCCCCCAGAAAGTGATTTAATAAAACTTGGAGCCAGTAAATAGATATCCTAGTGCCCACTTTACCTGAGAATGTTATTATAACTGCAGCTTATAGCTCTGAGGAATTAGGAGATTGTCCGGGATTTCTAATCAAAAACGGTTTTCCAAAATAGTTGAGTATATTCTGAAATTCACTGATAAACAACACAAGTATCCCTACAACCTAACTAACAGAACAGTTCAGAGTCTAATGCGCTGATGTAACTATAAATGTCCGAATCAAATGTTAAAAAAAAGAATGCTCGCCATAATTTGATGAAAATATTTCATCAAACGCCACGCAAAATATTTGGTAGAATGTCTATCCCGCGACGGCACGTGAAAATACGACAACACGCAATTGAAGCTAGATAATGAAAATCATTCCAGAATTAACACTTCACATGAAATGTTTTCATGGTTCCGCATATCTCTAGTAACTTAATACGGCACCCGAGGCTGTTGGTAGCAGATACACTGATGCGACGCGACTACCGACACAGATGGCGTGTCATTCAGCGTCTGGAGAGAACTGGGGCCTTGCTTCCTCGCGCAGTGTTCTTATATATAAAGCCGCGGTGCGGACGGCTGGGGGAACGCCTGATCAAATCCGCTATCCCGACTAGCCGCTGGGCTAGTAACGCACCACTTCAAGTTACATAATAATTTATAGCTTCTTTGGCTGATGGCCGGAGAAGCTCTTAATTTAAACGTGCATTCAGCACGCAGGTAAGTATTGATAATAAAATTTTGACGTGGCTAAGTTAAATACTTTGAGCGAGAGAATTAATTAAATTACACTGCACGCAGCAGATGAGCTCTGAACTGTCCCTTTTTAGATCCGCTATCGCTATAATTTTATAGGTATTAAAAAGAAACTTTACACATTTTCATAATCATAGCGGACCTCCAACCTATTTAAATCTAAACATCCTAGCCTTATTTACTAGTCTACTTAATCTATCTTGCTTCCTTCAGTTTTGAGATGAAAACCACAAAATCATGAATTTCCACTAAAGTCTTAATTTGTGAAATCCAAAGTACTATTTTTATTAAATCATTATGAAAGATGAATCTAAATATAAATTTTGAAGTCTCTAGCTCTTTTCTGTTGCGCCAGTGATTTTTTTAGAAAAACGTCCAAATCTCGGAAACGGCTAAAGTTATCGAACTGATATTTAACATACATTAATTTAGTATTACTTCTGACATGCAACAAAAGTTTTAAGTCATTTGCTTGATTTTTAAGGTATTGCGCAACATTTATGACGTCAGAGCTAGTTACAGCAGACTGGCTGGCACACAATGGAAACTGATGTGAATTTACTACAGCGTGATTAGGCTGCTTCCCTACAGAGTGTAGCAATGTGTGGATGTGAAACATGGACGATAAATAGTTTAGACAAGAAGAGAATAGAAGCTTTCGAAATGTGGTGCTACAGAAGTATGCTGAAGATTATATGTGTAGATCACGTAACGAATGAGGAGGTAATGAATAGAATTGGGGAGAAGAGGAATTCGTGGAACAACTTGACTAGAAGAAGGGATCGGCTGGTAGGAGATGTTCCGAGGCATCAAGGAATCGCCAAGTTAGTACAGGAGGGCAGCGTGGAGGGTAGAAATCGTAGAGGGAGAGCTGGAGATGAATGCACTAAGCAGATTCAAAAGGATGTAGGGTGCAGTAGTTACATGGAAATGAAGAAGTTTGCACAGGATAGAGTAGCATAGAGAGCTGTATCAAACCAGTCGCTCGACTGAAGACCACAACAACAACACTGAGAACGTGCTCACCAGAAGTCAAGCGCTGATCTGTAGACAGTCACCAATCACTGAGAAACCGGCTAGCCTACGAGTATCATATTTCTTATCATTTACCTTTCGCTATAACGAGCCTATTATACACTAGGACCTATAAAGTTTCACATGCATGGAGTATTGACAACGATCGTCTGCACAGTCGTAGCTGCACCTCCAAGTAAAGTACGCCTGTCAGCATAGGTAACCCTTTTTGCATGTATGCGCCCACGTCCGAACAATTGATCTGGTGTTCAGGGGAAAACAAACATTAATGGCTTGCTCCTGCCACATGTACCCAAACTAAAAACATACGACTTGTAATAGCTATAATGTCTGCTATGACAAAATACTGATATTATGTTGTTGAGTACAACATCCTCAGTCACCGATAGGAATTTGTGCATTTCTACAATGCACTGTCGTCTCCCATGCCGGGAAAGAATGATGGTACTATATGTCATCTCTGGCTGTTACTACATACGTAATTAGAAAATTGGTGAATAACTTAACCACTGCTATTCTAATGTCTTCTGCTGAGATATACAAATGATTCACTGCATTTGCATGTTTCACTCTGTGTCTCTTTTTCCATGAGAGTTGTAACCGCTCAATGTCATTCAATACGATCACGACGACACCCCTCGATCGACGTTAACACTCGCCTTCATACATGGCAGTGGACGTTTGAAAATTCGTGACGCTAGCTCAATCATCGTCAATTGATTTAAATGTATTTCCCGGCTGACTCTTAATTCAATTGCTGCCACGGGGGTGAGAAAGAACACATGCTGGTGGTACCAGCGTTATGCGTATTTAGATGTTCGATTAATCTGAATACTTTGCAATGTTCCAGCGATTCTATTCGAACTCTATGCTGATGTACCGACAAGGACCATTTTCGCAGATAAACATGCAAGTACGTAATGGATGTTCAGTTTCTCAATATAGTTCGTCGCATTCACACGTTATACATCCGCTGTAAGAACAATTTCATGCATTTACATTTTTGGTGTCCCACAGTATTGGTTGGCTAAATATTATGACGATACGTTGCATACAACTTCCACAGATATTGTTTATCATGTAGTCAAGATTACGTAATGAAGCCAAAATCGTGCATAAAATTGAAATGTAGTTTGTTTATTAACACTTCTCTTTTCACTAATTAAATATCAAATATGAATCGGGATTGGAGGTTATGATCCTATCCTTCTTTTTTAGTATTTTAGGTGCCCGTTAATTAATATCTGATAGTTAATAAGCGAACTATTTTTTATGCTGGCACGTTGTTTGTATCACGCACACGCGTTTCACCATTTTATAAAATGCAGAATTACGTAAACTATAGCTTTCCGTTGCGCACAACTTTCGTGGGTTCCACAACCATAATAGTTTTCCAAGAGTATTTTTCCCAGCTAACACAAAGTTCGAATTATGTCGGATTCATTTTCACTCCACCCGACAATAAACGTCTCTGATCATTTCGTCACACGTAATTATTTTAAACGTGCTTGAAGAGTCTTAAAATAATCTCCTCAACGAATTTCGCAGTCGCGTACCACTTTTTCATCGACTAGTCCGATCGCGATAACTGAAGGTAGAGAGCTCAATAATGTGTTACATGTTCTTTTATATGTATTAAAAAACAAACGCGCCCCTATATCTTTCTGTCCCACTTGGTCTTTGCTACTTTGCTTTTTATTACTTTTCATTATATTGCTTCTTAGTAATACTGTGCAGTTATTAAAGTTTCGTATTACTTTCCCTTTTTTAATTCTTCCAGAGTAAAGTCTATTTATCCCACATTTTAATTAATATGATGCTAATTGACACGCCTGCCCGCAAAGTACCGTTATAGGGTCCTCGACCTGTTTCACTATTACAAGAGCGTTTATCAAGGTCATTGGTTTGTTGTTTACGATCATAGTAATTATCATAGTTTCAGTAAATGTCTTTCTGTGAATCACCGAACAAAAGAGTAAAAGCGGAAATCTTTGATTTACGTAGCTGTTTCTGTAATAGAGCAGTACCCCATACTGATTTAGATACTTTGGCAATCCAAGCTTATGCTCCAACTCATCGTAATTTTGGGTGTCTAATACTAATCTTTCTTCTACCAGAAGTTACAAGAGGCCTTTATAAAGACTCAGTATATTATCTTATACGTGCAATAATCTAGACGTTTCTAGCTTGTGTCAGCCCAAGGTGAGTCACGGACCTTAACAAAGTAAACTAGCACCTTAGGGGCTCTGCGCTGGCCTATTGCACCTATTATCCAATTGCTGACAATCTTTCGTGCGAGAGGTCTCCGGTGAGTCAGGCGCTGTTTAGTGGGCGGCAGGATCTGGAGTCACGTGAAGTGATGCTCGGTAGAAAAAGTTCATGTGCTGCACCGGTATCTCGCTACAGTTTCAGTGTTATTGTGTTATTTTCTTGTAAACCGTGGCATAAAGGTTTACGCGGATGACAATGACATAGTGATAATATACGTCAGGTATTGAGCACACCGGCCGTAAATCGGTCACACGCAGGAGGGATCATGTTATTAACGATTCTGCTCCTAGTAAAGGCGTCGTTTTGGCAAGAAAGAGAGGCCAGAAGATTGTTGAAGTGTGCAATGTCCAGTTCAAACCCGTCTGTAATAATTAAATCTCGTAGACCTACCAATCTTCTATGTTTCGCGCGGTATTCCAAATAGCCCCCGAATTTTTCGTGGGATAAAGGCAGGAGGATTTCTGGGGCCAGTCGACGTGCGATACTGTCCTTAGTGCTGGTCACGTTATGTAAACAGCTCCGTGAACATGGTAGTTCTTATCCTGTAAAAAAAAAAAAAAAAAAAAAAAAAAAAAAAAAAAAAAAAAAAAAAAAAAAAAGAATCCACAGCAGACACCATTTTTTCCGAAGTGTTCCGGCAGTTTTTATTCCTGGCTTGGAAGGCTTGGAAGGCATGTCAACTCAGTAATAACGATGGCAGCTTGAACTAACAACAGCAAACGAACAGATGTGCATCGGGCACTCAGTTGTGAGTAGGCAGTGTTGAGTAGTAGGCGTGCGACCGCTGTGTGTCAAATTTGTTGTTTCGCGAATCACATAGGAGCAGGATCTTTATGTTAAAAATATTCTTATGTCTAGAGCGCCCTGAATGTTTCTTAGAACAGGAAAGAGTGAGCAACATTTGTCCCGCACACCTTGAATCCCGCACAAAGACAAAGACACGCGGACCCCTGCCACGACTGGATTGAAATGCATCACGCGGACTGTTCCTTTCTGGAAATAGAACATCTCCGGTGACGAAATTTGACGGTATCAACATAAACCCACCACAAGAAATTAACATGAAGGGTCAACGCTTTGTCGATATAACCGACATTCAAGTCAACGTGATTTGCCAATTGATCAACATCCCAAAGTAGGACTTTTCTGACACTTTCACATTAGTGTAATCAAATTACGATCTGACGTGGACAAAATTGCTTCACAAGCGACTCAAGTGGTATTCAGCTCAACAAAAATGATCGTTTAACATATCCAGAATCAGACAAAATCGGACCATGCGAAAACACCTAAGAATCAGATTCAAAGTGAAGGCAATTTTTCAAAATTATTTTATTTGATAGTAAAAAGTTAAATGTTTTGAATGTGTTATTTTAATGGATGAATGGCTGTAATATTTAAAGAATATTTTCCTGCTTCATGTAAAACTTACTAAAAATGGCTGCTGCTGGACAATACTGTAGCATTAAAAGAATAAAAAAGAACTCGAAGACGGTCAAGAGGAAGTCACTCTAACGCGGAAGGGTGCCGATGGCATAAACTCTGCCAGTGAACTCCTTGTAAGTAACGTCTTCGTGAATGCTGGAAACAGAGTGCATGTGTCATGCCAAAAACACGTATCGATAAGAAAATCATTGAAAAATGCAATAAACAAAAATCTACAGATAATATATGCATTCGAAAGAGAAGTGTCAGTTTTCTGAAGGACCATTTTCCAACCCAGTAGACTGCGTGTTTTGTGAAACTATTATGGATTCTTCTTCAAAATACTAACCGAAATCAGATCAAAAAGTACGAACGTCTGTCTTTGTTGAAATCATCAAAAACGCTGTGAGAAACGCTGCTATAAATGGTCTAATGTGGTACAGTTTATTTCAGATCTGCATGCTGCCGACTGCGTTTACACTACATTCGTAGTGGGAAAAATATTACTCAAATATTACTCCGAGAAGCAGAAACAAGAGAGACCAATGAAGAACAAGAAGTAAATTTTCTAAAGACGATGCTGAATCTAATAACGTGTACTTGTCGTAGATCTTATTTAAAAAATAGCAGAGCAGCTGGAAGAAAGTGCTTGCAAAGCAACGGATTGGAGGCACATGAAAAAAGAGCTTGAAGAACGTTATGGTGAAAATGTTGCAGTACCGGGTGAAAGTGGAAAAGCTGACATCGTAACGTTAAAAAAGGTAGGTAATGAAATTCTCAGATCTTACCATGTGCAATAAAAGGACTGTGATTCTGAATCACGAATGAAGAGCGATGTGAAAAAGCAAAGAATGTTGCATAGAACAGATGATCTCAGTAAGGTAAAGAGAAAGGATGTCATCGCTGATGTGCTTACGCTTGTTCTGTTCCAAAATATGTGAGGGGGAAGATTTCTCAACTAAAGTTGGTGCAATTGGACGGTACAGTTTGCAGGCTATACGCCCAAGAGTTTTAATATGGCCACTGCTGATAGGTGCAGTTGTTCAGATGCGTGACATATTCAGGCCACGGTATATTATTGACGTTCTGCATCATCGGGGTTTTTGTTCTTCCTACACAGAAGTCACGAAATCAGAAAGGATTGCTGCAATATCAAGCAGCAGTTTTCGGGAAGATGTGACAGACAATGATGCATTACTGTTAACAGCAGTGTTTATCACTTTCTTGTTCAGTCTCTTTGGGAAATGCAAAACCAGTGGATGTGAGAAAAATGTTGTAATTAAAAAAAAATTGTAGTGATTCAGATGCCTAACTTGCTTTTATTACCCTAAATATTACAAAAATCTTCAAACTAAGTAATCAATAGGTCGAAAGACAGACGAAGTTTTTAATTTGGTTTTTCGGTACTTTCCGTGGTCCAGTTTTGGCTGATTTTCTCTCTATATGTTGAAAAACAATACTACTTCAATTGATTGTGAATCGATTTGCCCAAGTTTATGACTACTCGATTTTCTTAATCTGAGTGGACTATGTGGTTGCATGAACGTTTTGCGCGTTGTTCTGTAGTTGTTGGGACTATACAAAGCATCTGACACTTTAAAAACACCATCTTAACTTTTCTCTGTTTTTTGTTAATCCAGTCTCTAAACTTTCTGGACTGACTCAGTTATTCATAATGGACTTGCAAAAGAACGGCCAACATTTTGCTATCGAAATTGTTCTGAATAGCCTGAATGTCAAGACAACATACACCCTTAAAACATCGCAGAACTCTTAGCGCTCTGATCTCCACCCTCTATGCACCGCTAGTGAAACGCCTCATTGTGTGGTCATTACACTAGACGTCTCAAATTATTAGGAAAGAGCCAACATTGTGACTCGTCGAATAACGCTCCATGCTTCCAGTCTGTTAGAGTCCAGCTTCTGTCGTTTTTGGCGCATTGACACCTGCATCTTTAGGTACCGCTGTCAACAATGGTATTTCGCAAAGTACCAGTCTTCAGACGTTCTTTGCATGTATTTCCCTTCGCAGTGTTCACTCGGAAACAGGTTTTCATAGGCCAGCATGCACTGACACAAGCAGTTCTTGTCGGATTTGGAATGCATTTTCGTTCACTAGGCATGGTAATCGGCGTAAGTCCCTGTCGGTTAGGTCCTTTAACACCGCTGAGTATACGCCGTGTTACATGACTGTGACAACATGTGCTAGCTTCCACAAGCTTCCAGAGCAGCCATTTACATAACAAGATAGGCTCTTGCGGAATGCTGTAGAAAATAAGTGGCTCCCCTTACTTTTTGTTATGCTATAGCATCACATGCGTAGCTATTGCGAAGGAATGAAAAGGAGGAAGATCACGATTTAACGCTCGACGAAGAGGAGGTAATTAGAGAGGAAACACGAGTTCGGTTTGGATAAGAATATGAAAGTGAATAGGCAGTATGCTCTCCAATGGAACCTTCGCGGCATTTACTTTAAACGATTTAGGGGAAATCCTTCCACCCCCACCCCAAATGCGAGACCAGGGCCTTCACTGTGCTACCTAGGACACTTGCATAATCAAAGTTTTACAGTTCATCTGAGAATTGAGAACAGGTTCGTAGTAGTCAGGTATTCTTCAGCAAAGATGACCGGCTTATAAAACATATTTGGGGTCCGGTACACGAGCACGTAAGATGTCGGGATGTCATTCACTCTGCAGTCTCTTGGGGATTTTTTTTACCCAGATTCCCTTGCCATGAGATATTACCGTTTCGTGGAGATAAAATGTTTATCCCTCACTGAAGACGACACACGAGACACATAGTCTTCTTTAAGTATCAAGATTTTATTCCCGAACTTTCCAAACAAACAATAATCTGTAGATTTTGCTGAAGGTATTGTAAATTCATGGTTCGTTTCTGAAACGATTCATCAGTGCTACATGCGGAACACCCTCTTATACTTTCAGCATCGGTTCATATACTCTAAGCCGTCTCTTCATCTTACCTTCACGAAGATGTCCAGTGTTCTAAAAATATGTGCATCACACCAAAATAAATTTATAAAATTTTATTCAAAAATCCAAAATTTGTACTAGAGCTTTGCTATTCGCGGAGGTTATAGAGACGTTCTTCCCGTTTGTATACAAATTTAATTCGACCTGCTTCCACAAGTCGCGTTGTCGTATGTAAGATCCCACGAACATAGATATTAGTATCCGACACCCAGGTCGATAGCAAACAGGAGTCGATTGTCGAGCGCTGCAGGAGGCAGTGAGATTAGTGTCGGGTGAAAGCAGTACTGGAAAGACGGGTAAAAATAAAAAATGGCGGTCGAGCTGACTACGGTGTCAATGGCGGATGTGCCGCTTGAGGAGTAACTTGTAAATTCACCGGAGTGTGGCAAATGAGCGCGTCCCCTTAGCGTCGTGGGGTTGACCGTCATCAATACCGATTCGCGAGTGATAAGTGCCGAATTACGTGTTTCGTGTCAACCGAGTCGGCCAGCAACAGCCATGGATTGCAGTGAGGATCGTTGTGAATGTTTACCATCATCACTGCGTGTGACGACGTACTTAAAATCGGCAACCAATAAAAGATATAACCGTAATTAAACGAGTAGGGCGAAGGTAGCAACTGCCTCAGGACGTGTGTGTTAATAGAAAATACATATCAGTTTGTATATCGCTACCTTTGTGGTCTTTAATAACAGAAAAACTTTCAATCATTAACTATTCCGTCTCAGAACAGCCGCAATCTGTTGAAATACCCCCGAAACCACAGCAGAAAAACCGACGGCTTTCATCCATGAAGCACACGGTCATATATTCATAATAATTAACTGTTTGGCGGCTTCGGTAAATCACACAAAACCCAATAAAGGATATAACGGGGGTGCTTCACGTAGCACTCTTTTAGATAGGCTACTGCACTTGAAGTTCGACTGAAACAACGTTCTGTTAGGAGTTCCTGTGTTGTGAAAACTAAATACTGAGAAATACTCACAAAATATTGAAACAGGTACAAGGGGATGACGCTGTTGATGTTAGTACAGTTAGTCGTTTGGTAATAAGATTAATTGGTAGAAGTGGACACGCCAGTATTCGGGGTCTTCAACGCAGCGGCAGACCGAGCGCTGCGCAGACACTAGTCAATGTGCAGCGAGCGTGTTCAAAATATAATTTTGACTGACAAACGCATAACGGTGAAAGAACTTTCAATCTAAGTGGGAGTACGAGAAGCGAGTGTGTGGAGCATATTAAGCTAGCTGAATTTGAAAAAGGTGTGTACGAGACAGGTTCTGAGAATGTTGATGGATGCCTTCATGGAAATGCTGATGGCAGTGTGTAGCGAACTTCTGGAACAGAACGAGAACTCTAGAGATGACTAACAAGTACTATGACGAAAGATGAAGCTTGGTTGCATCGCTTTGAAATGAAGACGATACGACAATTAATGGAATGTCATCATGCAAACTCTCGAAAGAACAAGAGATTCAAAACTGCGCATTCAGCAGGAAAAGTGATGGCTAGTGTGTTCTTCGATTCTGAAGCACTGCTTCTTGAACTCACCTACAATAACCAGTTTTGGCTAAACTAGGCTACTTCAGTTCTGGTTTGAAAGTGATGACTGCTTCAACCGGCCGGCAGATGGTGCGTATCGTCACGGTTCACAGTGAGCTCAGTTGTAACGACGCGTTCCAGCTCTAGCCGTTGGTAGCAATCGTAAACATAGTCGCAGACATAATGAAAAACTTTATGTCCAAAGTAATGAAAGCGTCCTCTTTATTGTAAATTAGACCACATCCAGTTACTGCAATTAAAATGATACCCTGCTTTTTCTTCATAAAATTACGAAAATGAAAAAGGCGCCTATCATAGCACAAAAAAGGCTAATATGTCCTGGTGAGAGTTTGGGATGTAAAAAGAAGGAACTAGCTTTCTGACTTACCTGTCAGCTTCAAAGACATTTTAAATGAAACGTCGTGACATATTCTTTGCGCCGGCCGGAGTGACCGAGCGGCTCTAGGCGCTGCAGTCTGGAACCGCGCGACCACTACGGTCGCAGATTCGAATCCTGCCTCGGGCATGGATGTGTGTGATGTCCTTAGGTTAGTTAGGTTTAAGTAGTTCTAAGTTCTAGGGAACTGATGACCTCAGAAGTTAAGTCCCATAGTCCTCAGAGCCATTTGAACCATTTTTACTTGTTGGTATTAGTGCCCACGTCCGATAATATAATGCTTCTGGTTTTTTGGCGCAGGATCAGGGACATTAGCACATTAACTGCAAGATCCAGGGGCAGCAACATTGGGCAAAGACTTTTGAAACGATACCTCACAGGCGACTTCCAATCAAATTGCATGCCTATGGACTATCGTCTCAGTTGTGTTACTGGTTTCCCGATTTCCTGTCAGGGATGTCACAGTTCGTAGAAACAGACGGAAAGTCATCGACTGAAACATAAGTAATATCTTGTCTTCCCCAAGGAAGTGTTACAGGCTCTCTACAGTTCCTGATTTACAATAACTATTTAGGAGACAATCTGAGTAGCTCTCTCAGATCGTTTACTGACGACGCTGACATTTACCGCCTCATAAAGTCATCAAATGAACAAAACAAATTGCAAAATGATTTAGACGAGATATCTTATTGTTGAAATCTGGCAACTGACTCTAAATAATGAAAATTGGGAAGTCATCCACATGAGTACTGAAAGGAACCCTCTAAATTTAGGTTACACGATAAATCACACAAATCTAAAGGCTGCAAATTCTACAAAATACTTAGGGATCAAAATTACGTATAACTTAAGCGGGAACGATCACACAGATAATGTTGTGGGAAAAGCAAACCAAGGACTGCGATTTATTGGCAGAACACTTAGAATATTCAACAGATCTACTAAAGAAACTGCCTGTACTAAGCTTGTGTGTCCTCTTCTGGAGCACTCTGTGTGGCGTGTGATCAGATAGGATTGACGGACGACAGCGAAAAACTTCAAAGAAGCGCAGCTAGTTTTGTACTATAGCAAAGTAGGGGAGAGAGTACACCGATATGGTGTTTTCCTTTGCAACAGGATCTTCTCATGAAATCTCACTCATCAACTTTCTCCGCAGAGAAGGAGAAGGCGGAATGATCATCGTAATAAAGAGAAATCAGAGCTAGCACAGAAGGACTGAAGTTTTCGTTTTACCCTCGCGCTGTTCGAAAATGCAACTGAAGAGAAACGGCTTGAAGGTAACCCTCTGACAGGAACTTATTTGTGAATTGCAGAACAATCATGTAGATGTAGATACAGATATATAAATATGATCATTGAGATGGGATGTACTTAATTCATGGAGGTGAAGAGGACTGCTGAAAAGAGGAAGCTGTGGTTCCAGACACAAGGCTTAGCCTTCTGAAAGAAGAAGACACTTCTCAACCAGGTGGGCTTGGATGAGAGATATGAGCACGTTATTCCACACTGTTTAACTCGGTGCCAGGCTTTATCAGTCATAGTAGCTGATGTGTGCTGGCGTGCCCGTCTCTCAGCAGCCCATAACGTGTCATAGATTATGAGAACATGTTGGCATGGCAAGATTCGAACATCCTCTTCATTGAGGTAGGTAAGAAAAGCACTGGCAACGTGCGGACTGATGTTACATTGTTGAGATAACGTCATGGAGATTTCGAAGATAGTGCACAGCCATCGGCTCTAACACGTCTTAAATGTAGCTCCTACTGTCCAAATTATCGGCTTTGTGAACCAGAGGCGATCGAGTTGGCACACCGTACCAACACACCATGTGCTGGGCTCATGTGACTTGTGGAACTCTCACAGTCAAAGTCTGCATTTTGACGACGATATGTAGTCATGTCAGATAGTCTTATATTCTGACAGAATATAACTCTTGCAGTGTTACTTGAAAATGGCCATAAGGCCGAAATTAAAATATTTTGACTGATGACCTCAGATGTTAAGTCCCATAATGCTCAGAGCCATTTGAGCCAATAAATATTTTATACAGTCAACGGCGACTATGATGTCTTTTAAGTAAAAAGAATGCGATCTGTAAAAGTTCGTTCTATTCAGAGAAACGAATACGTCAACCCCTATGCTGTACACAGAACTGAGTCTCTTCTGAAACGACGGAGTGGTGCCACTCCTGGATTCTGTGCCGACGGTGGGAACATCACTGTCTGTGGGCCTCCGTGTGGTGCCACGTGAAGGTAAGCCGCAGCCATGGTCGTCCTTCTGACATTCCGTGGTACTCCAGACGCCACCACACTGCCGGTGTGGATGTTTGGCTTCATGGAAACAAGTCCGTTTCATAACTTGAGTAAAGTGGTGTGGCTGTACGGTCCTGCACAGAGGCTAGTCCTGTGTGTTCGCTGAGACAGAGCGTGGTATTGAGTGACGCCCTCTTGGACACACACTCCATATTCTCTTGACAATCAAGGATCCAGACAAACACGCGAAAACATATCGTAGACTGATAAACGGCAATCTAGATGGACCAAGAGCCTGCCGCTGTCAAACTCCGACAGATGCTGCTAGATATTTTTTTTTCTTACGCTGGGTATAAGGGACAGTCAAATGAAAACCGAACGACCGCCGTAACGGGACCATGGAATGGTTCTATTCAAAAGTAATCACCACATGCGTGAAGACATTTACCCCACTGACTGTACCCACTCTTGCACTTCCTTATCCGACTGAAACCAACGTCCACCTATGTCTTTTTGCAGATCGCCAAAGATGTGAAAATGAGACAGTCGAAGATTCAGGCTGTACAGATGACGTTTCAGTGTTTCCCAACGAAATCGATGAAGCATAACTTTCGCCCGATTGGCAGTGTAGAGGCGCGCGTTATCGTGCAACAGGATGAATCCGTCCGACAGCAGTCAAAGGGGAAACACCAAAGCGATCAGTGCTAACATCTCACATCTCCGCCGAAAAAGAAATCCAAAGCTGTTCACGCAAGTTCGGGTAACGTCATGGTGACCTTTTTTTCGACTGTAGGGACCATCTGCTCGTTGAGTTCCTCGAACGTGGAACCGCAATCTATGCGCAGCGCTATGAAGACACATTGCAGAAACTGCCACGAGCCAGGAATTCGAAACGACCAGGAATGCTGTCGGACGGAATCAGCCTAACGTACGATAATGCGCTCCCCCATACTGCCAATCGGACGTACATTACGCCTCTGCGATTTGTTTTCGAAACACTGTAAAATCTCCCGTGCAACAACGATCTTTCAACGTGTGGTTTTCACATCTTTGGCGACCTGAAGAAAGACGTGCGTGGACATTGGTTTCAGTTGGACGAGGAAGTGCAATAGTGGATGAGGTTAATTCGTCAATGGCAACCACGTTCTACGAAACGGGAACTGATCGTCTAGTCTCCCACTGGGATAAATGTCTTAAAGCGTATTGTTATTACTTTTCAATGGAACCATTCCACAGTCCCGTTGTGACTGGTGTTCGGTTTTCATTTGACTGGCCCTTATATATAACACGATTTTCTCACAAACAACCAATATTCCAATGCGATATCTACCCGTAAATCAGGAGAGCGCTGCTTAACCTTCTCTTTTACGTTGAATGAAGGTGGATTTTTCCTGCAACCACATTGTGGCATCGATGTGCACCAACGTGCATCATACCTCATGAAATGACACTATAATTTTCCATGCTTCCACCGTAAAATGGCAGTGAGGCTGTGACAATAAGCAGTCTCTGATGTTCTACCAGCACAAGTAATGCTGTGGGCAATGATTTCTGCATTAAATAATAATGAGATTTTCAAGGCTTTTAACTTGTCCCTAACTTATTGGTGGGTTCCACGCTACACTGTGTCCTGCCTTTCCGTTGTTTCATTCCCTTTTCGTTGTTACAGTCCGCATTACTGATTGAAATCGGAGGTAACATCCAATTCCAGACACAAATGTAAGCGTTATATTCTCAAAGCTCTTAAAGTCAGCGTGTGCTCGGCTTTAGAAACTAAATCGTACAGCCCCCTATGATATGATACCGTCAGCCACAATGATGTCTCGTTTCTGGTCCACCCTAAGGCCACTTTACGGTGGATTGAGTGTTGCTAGAAGGGGAGTGCCCTACCATAATTTAGGCAGAAACGTGCAGGTATTCCCCAGGACCATTTTCATTGCCCTCGTGAACGATGGACAATAACTTACATTAGTGAATGACCACTAGGAAACAGAAAGGAGAAATAACTTTGTGAAATGGAATTCAATGTTTCGGCCCTCTTCTATGTCTTCATTTAGGAACTTTTCATAACACCGAACTTTCTTCAGATATTCCGTCAGAGTGATGGATAGATTTTACTTCCGAATGCATTGAACATTTCTCGAATTGCTCTCTTTATGTTTATTTCGGCTTTAATCGATTTTCTGAAATTTATTATCAAAAATTTACGTTCAGTTAAATCAGCAATGGAACACAGTTTGCTTTCTCAAGAATTTTATGACAGGACTATGGAACTAAAGTGTGACTATCATCTCCATTCCCATTTGGTGTTTCTCTTCAAATGTAGTTCCTCATCGTTTCTTTCCTAAATTTATACCAAGTCAGGTATCTCTTTAAATAATTTATTCTTTATCTCTCCCGTTAGCATTTCGATATAGTCCTTTCAGTTCGAAGTCAAAATTTTTGGATGTTTCATACACCAATTTAATTATAAACTACTCTCTTCAGGATCATATAGAAAACGTTTCCATCGTTTCCATTTTCGTGCATAACACTCATACGGTTAGAAACATTAAACTCACCTACCATTCCACAGTATTTCCATTGAAGAATTATTGCGAGTAGCAGTTTTCGAACGTAATATTCTTTACATCACATCATTCGTGCAATAGCCTTAAGAGTAGTTATACAGATGACGCTAACGAGAAGAGTAAGCGTTTGACGTCATGCGTCGTCATATACGCTCCTGGAAACATTAATGAAGTCTTAGACACGGAACCACACGGTGTGGTATGAATCGCCATTGAATCAAGCTGTGACGTCATGTGTACATAAACACTTAAGTGTTGATTAAGTGTGTGTGTGTGTGTGTGTATGTGTGTGTGTGTGTGTGTGTGTGTGTGTGTTTGTGTGTGTGAGCGAGCGAAACAGAGGGATGGACAGAGACAGAGAGAGATCGTAGGAGAAGAGGGGGCAGGTGTTTGAGGTACGGGACCAGTGAGTCAACTGAGATACGTCGGAGTTTTTTCATAGTTGAGTATTGACGACACCGCAGTGTAAGTTTGAACTATGGACATTGTCAAAGAGCACTTAACGCAGTAACGTTTCGAGTAATACGTGTACTTGGCGTGAACATGGTCCTGCAAGTAGCGTGAACAGTGTTCACTGCATTCGCATCAGCATTTGACTTACATAGTAAAGACTCTGACACTAAAAGTATAATACTAATCGTAATAACTCGCGGGTAACTCTCTTTTTACAGACACACACTATACATCGTTTAGCTCAATAAAAAAACCATACGTTTGTTTATCAACAATTCTTCTGATACCAGTCACGATTTTCTTGATTTACTTTTCACACGACTCGTTTCGGGAAATGATTCCCATCTTTTTTTGTATACAAAAAAACGCACTTGAAAATTTTCCTTTTATAATGGATCAAATCAAACATAAAAACTAATGTTCAGAAATTCTATTTTTGGAGCGGCAATAATAATATTCCAGATGCTCGTAGTATTACTAAGTAGCAGCAAAGTTTTCTCCTGTACCCTTGTTTTTCATAACTGGCTGTGGAGTCGCCTCAGCTAGTTACCTGACAGAGCGCCAGGCTGTTCCTCTTAATGTTGAGTACCAACACTCGTCCTAATTAACGGAGAGAAATCAAGCTAGAAAGATCACAAATAGGTGTAATGAACACCTTACGTAAGAAATACTTGCAGGGTCGGTTTTGTTTCATCAGTGTCCTTTTCTGTCTATAGGTATGTAACTTTAACCTTTTTCTTGTTAGCCACATTCCGTTAACTTCATTAACATCGCACCGCCAGTTTGTTTTCTGTTGAGAAAGAACGACATAACAGTAAGCCGAGGGTCGTAGCGTCGAGTCCCTATACGGAAACTTTTTTATTTCCAATCTTTAAGTCACTTAAAACAAACTGAAACAATGATTAGTATACTGCATTTACTAATTTTTTCATAAAGGGCATGAAAAGGAAATGCAAAAGAAAAGTTTCGAAGAAAGGATTGTACTTTCAGCGTCCACGAGGACTCCGCAAATAACTTTCCAAGAAGGAATTGTACTTAAAGAGTAAAAGACTTCGTATTCCTTTAGTTCCACTCTGAGCTTCGAGTAGCCTTAGGCTGCTGCACGCGAACCAAAGGTTCCCGATTCAGGTGGGGGCAACGACCGCTACAATTCACAACGATAGCTACGATTAACAAACTTAATCGTTTGCTAGCTCTGGACTGTTTTGGATAACTTTTATGAAAATTTTAATAAATATAATAGACTGAGCATTATTTAGGTCTATTCGCAGTATAAGTAACGTATAAACTGAAAATAAAAATAGGTTTCCACATATGGACACGGCCTAGCGATCCTCTGATTATCGTTCTGAACTCTGTCCGCTGCGCCAATCAATGTCTGAAAACTACGCTAACATTAACGTCTACTGCCTTGCCCGTCACGCGCCAGAAGTGCTCTTTTTCTTTTTAAACATTTTCCCATATTGATCTACCCACTCTGTCACTTTCATTTCTGGCCAAGCCGTGAATAATTCAATTTTATAATTTGGGCGAAATTTATGATGAAAGAGAGGCGGCTCGACGTCCTTATAACCAAGTCTCTGAGGACCCATACTGCAAATATGCTCCTGAAGACTAATAACATGTTACAAGTTTTCCACATGGCCGTGGTTGATGTGAAAGTAGGCTCCAGCACTTACGCCCATCGATGTCCGTACACATTTAGAAATTCCAGGCCTGTTCAGAATGCACTGAAAACTATCAACAATTAGTTCCCGGATTTCATCGACGTTATCAACAGAGTTGGAATACGTCAAAGCTTTTAAACACACACCTACACACACACACACACACACACACACACACACACACATATATATATATTTAAGTGTAGCAAAGGTCAACTGAGACGAGGAAGCTGCTTAGCATCTACTGACTATATTAGAACGAACCACTGAAAAATTCGCAAAAGAAGTAGAGAAACATGAAAATTAAGGGTTGGTGATGACACCCTGTTCTCTCTAAATTTTTCCAACGATTACGTCATTTTAGTCAAGGAGAAAGAGGATGTGTATTATATGTTCAGAAGGCTTTAAACGGAATATGAGCAGTGGGACATGAAAATAAACTTCACGAAGTCTGAATACTTGGTTCCTGGAGGCACAGGAAGAGATTTTCTTATGAGTGATGGATCTACAGTATAGTCGATCGTATAAATATATATGGACATTCATTTCTGACAAGGATGGAAGCAACAAGGAAGCAAAGCACATAACAGGAAAGGGAAAGGTGGCAATTTTGAATAAAAATACGCAAGAAATTCGAAAAGCAGAATAAACGAAATTATAGTTGAAAGCGTTGTTCTCTATGACGCTGAACTGTGGGGAGTCTCCAGGGTCAAAGAAAAGAAATGAAAGGCAATGGAGAAGAAGTTGTGAATTAACAGGGAGAGACAAACAAGGAAATGTAGTGCTGCGAATAAGAAGATCGGGCCTACATTTGAACGACGGAGTAACTTGTGCGATGCAGGACAGAGCCATGTAAGAAGAGGATTGGCAAAATAGAAGGAAATTTAAACCTGGATGCGAGAGACGCCGCATGGTATAGAAATCTCACAGAAAGAGACGTATCATATCATACGGTAGATTAATATGGGCGTGCATTTTTCGTTTTGCATTGTGTGAAGTAGGTAATCATACAAAATTAATTACCATCGGCTTAATCTACCTTTCAATACAGTCGAGAACAAACTGTTGGTTAACATATCGGGGAAGAATAATGAAATGGCGGATTCCTAATACATAGAACAACAATATTATGAAAAGGAAAGTTGCTACTCACCATATATCGGAGATTCAGAGTAGCAGATAGGCACAACACGTCTATCTTCGACTCAGAATCTCCGCTATATGGTGAGTAGAAACTTTCCTTTTCATAATATTGTTACATTCCATCATGGACATTCCATTGTTTCATTAATACGTAAACCAGTTTGTTAATGTCAGTCTCAAGCTAAACTTAGAATATTCCAGCAGCCGAGCGCTTTCTGGTACTATGTATTTCACCTACGGTTGGCTACCGCTATTACAACGAGTGAAAATGCTCAGTTTTACAGGTAATGAATTGATGTACGACCATAATGCAAGCATACCATGGAGAATGTTAGCCCCTAGGCCTTTGCCCCCCCACCCCACCCCCACCCCCACAGGAGACGTCGCGCAAATATCGTCCAACACTACCTCTCGCCTTGACAATGTGACCAATTCGTCGAGAAACAAGAGTCCACTAGTTCCTTCAGGTATTCATATCCAGCTGAAGCCGATTATTGATGATTACATCACGCAGAGCTACCAAATTGTGGGAATCGTGATTGGTACACTTCACCAACTGTTCCAAATAGACCCATACATTTTCTGTGGGATTAAGATCAGGTGTGGTGCTACGATAATATGCCTGAATGTTCATCGATCTGGAACGTATGCTTGAAGTTCTATTGACACGTCTGTTGTCTTCTTGGAAGAGGGGAGAATCCGCAGCAAACTAATCGTGAAGATGTTGAAGAAAAGGTAAGAGTTACACTGGTGGTTGAAATGAGTATTCTGGGTCATGTTCACTGTAATCTGAATGAGTGGGCCCACGTCACGATACGACAAACACGCCCACAACGCCACGTGAACACGTATGGTGTGAACTGCATTCTCAACACATTGCGGTTTCATCAGCGGATATTCAGTGCTCTCAACGTCGTTCTGCATATGAAAAGGAGGCTAAATAGTGATTCACCGGACCGCATTACACACCTCTGTCGTCAGCTTCTGCCTAGTTTCTGCATTGTTTGACCCGCTGAAGATGTGTAGCTTCATCTACTGGTAGGAGCAATGGACTATTCGAGCTACCCGACTTTAAACGTCCATTGAACGGAGTTTCCTCCCCAGTGTTTGCTCGGGTGGCAAGGACCTGTACTCAAAGACAGCAGCAATTCCCCTCGCGTTCGAAACAAAATGTATTTGACAAAGGTTGACCGGTCTCCGATCCCTCTGTGTTAGGATCTCATTACAGTCGATGTTCCTACGCCGTGTTACATGGTTTTGAATGGTGCACGCGTAGCAGACACCGTTTGACAGTCTGCGTGATGCACCAACAAACTGAGCATCTTATTTCAGAGTGTGGGGCATGGTAACGTACAAACACGATAGCTTCTTTCTACCACTTGGTTCAAATGGCTCTGAGCAGTATGGGACTTAACTTCTAAAGTCCTCAGTCCCCTAGAACTTAGAACTACTTAAACCTAACTAACCTAAGGACATCACACACATCCATGCCCGAGGCAGGATTCGAACCTGCGACTGTAGCGGTCGCGCGGTTCCAGACTGTAGCGCCTAGAACCTCTCGGCCACCCAGGCCGGCTTTCTGCCACTGTCACGACTGTACGTCGACCCATCTTACTGCTCTCTTTCTATTCAACATACCACTATATTGCCACTATGTATGTCAACAGTGGAAGGTCAGTTGACTGCATGGTACCAATTCTACAAGTTCTACAGCGCTACAAGTGGTGAGTGTGCTCCCTGACTACAGCGTTATTTATAAGTAACTCTGTTGTTTCATAAGACGATTCAGCGATAACAAGACATACGTACCGAAATAAGAGACGAATCAGTGGATAAAGAATCTCTGCAGGTTTCTATTTGTAATATACGTGTTTGGCGTAGACGCTCTAAGAGAAGAGCTAGGAGTGTCAAAACATCTTCCATCGAATTAGATCGAGCCTTTAATTTGCAACGTAATGAATATATACTGTTGAAAAAAGTGCAACACTCTCAGTAAATGTGTCCAATGGCATCAGTGTGTAATATATGTATACACAGGGCTTGTCGTGTTAGTGGTTAATTTGTTACGGTCATCGGCGATCAGGTGACGTTCAGGAGGCCTGTTCTGTACCGTCCGTTTTGGTTCTGCAGGCTGTAACTCTGCAGAGGTTTGAGGTTTCATTCTAGGATACTACCATGCCCAACTGAGGAGTAGGTATTCCTGTTGAACAGCTTATGCTGTTTAAACGAGGTTGAATTGTGCGCCAGCGGGAAGCTGGATTGATATCGGGGAATTGCGGCGCGCATGGGGGGCACGTGTACTGGTGGAATGTTGGTTTGTTGCTGTTTTCAACAGCGGACGTTCGACTATTCCCACAACCATACACCAGGTGCTGTACGTCCGCATAGTACAAACGAACGTCAATAAAGATGCAATGTGCGAGTTTGGGTGGCCGACCGAACGTTTTCCAGGGACGAAATCAGGAAGCACTGGGAACTGTCTGCTTGCAGTAGAATCACGTGCATCTAGCCAGGCTACCACCGACACCAAGATACCGCAAGCCATGGCTACTTTGAAAGAGTTGGCTGTAGCGAGACATGGTGCTTTGTTGTCGTCAATCAAGAGAGTTTGTTCTTTCTGTATGCCAGTAATAGACGTACATGCGTATGGCGTAGACCTGGTGATCTGCTGTTCCACAGAGAATTCACTCACGACACAGAGGTCTCATCCCAGGCTTCACGGTGTGGGGGCCATCAGCTACAAGTCGCTGTCACATTTGATGTTTCTGCACGATAAAATAACCAGTGACCGGTACAATGCACAGGCTGTTATTCTCGTGCTACTGCCATTTCCTCGACGTGCTTTTTCAGCATGACAATAGAAATCTATGTACATCTGCTGCGACGTGACGTGCTCTTCGTGGTGTACAACAACTGCTCTGGCCAGTAAGATCACCAGATCTGTCGCCAGTTGAACATGTAGGTTACTGGACATGCTTAAGATTGTTTGCACGCGAGAATGCACGCCACCGTTGCCATCAGGGAGAGGTACATTGTGTATAAGATACGACTCATTATTGTGACTTGCATGTTTCATTTGCTCTGAATATGGTACACCCACAAAGATGAAACTGTCACCTCAGTTGTTAACTAAATGATCTTGCGATTTTTTCCGACAGTGTATTTTCAAAGCGCGTTGTTGTCGCACCTTCTCAGACAATACTATTCAGTGACTTCAATGATCTGCATGCACGTATTGACATATGCCACGTAACAGACGCCGTACATACTGGGTACCTGTAGTGTGAATTAAAAACATGGGGAGCTGATCTACCCAACGATGTCTGTCTTCTGTATGTCTGTAGTGTTCTTGCAGTCTTCTGAAACCTTGGAGATACACTATGTGATCCAAAGTATCCGGACACCCTCAAAAACATACGTTTTTCATATTAGGTGTATTGTGCTGCCAACTACTGCCAGGTACTCCGTATCTGCGACCTCAGTAGTCATTAGACAACGTGAGAGAGCAGAATGGGGCGCTACTTCGAACGTGGTCAGGTGATTTGGTGTCACTTGTGCCTTACGTCTTACGCCTCTACAGAGATTGACACACTCCTACACACCGCTAGGTCCACTGTTTCCAATTGATAGTGAAGTGAAAACGTGAAGGGACACGTACAGCAGAAAAGCGTACAGGCCGACCTTGTCTGTTGACTGACAGAGACTGCCGACAGTTGAAGGCAGGCACCTATCCAACCATCACACGGGAATTCCAGACTGCATCAGGATACACTGCAGGTACTATGACAGTTAGGCGGGAGGTTAGAAAACTTGGATTTCATGGTCGTCGGCTACTCATAAGCCGCACATGACGCCGGTAAATGCCAAAAAACGCCTCGATTGGTGTAAGGAGCGTAGACATTGGATGATTGAACAGTGGAAAAACGGTATGTGGAGTGACGAATCACGGTACACAATGTGGAGATCCGATGGCAGGGCGTGGGTATGGCGAATACCCGGTGACCGTCATCTGCCAGCGTATGTAGTGCCAACAGTAAAATTTGGAGGCGTTGGTGTTATGGTGTGGTCGTGTTTTTCATGGAGGGGGCTTACACCCCTTGTTGTTTTGATTGGCTCTATCAGAGCACGGGTCTACATTGATGTTTCAAGCATCTTCTTGCTTCCCACTGTTGAAGAGCAATTCGGGGATGGCGACTGAATGATTCAACACGATCGAGCACCTGTCCACAACGCACAGCCAGTGGCGGAGTGGTTAAACGACAATGACATCCCTCTAATGGACTGGCCTGCATAGAGTCCTGACCTGAATCCAATAGAACACCTTTGGGATGTTTTGGAACACCGAATTCGTGCCAGGCCTCACCGAACGACGTTATACCTCTTCTCAGTGCAGCACTCCGTGAAGAATGGGCTGCCATTCCCCAAGAAACCTTCCAGCACCTCATTGAACGTATGCCTGCGAGAGTGGAAGCTGTCATCAAGACTAAGGGTAGGCCAACGCCATACTGAATTCCAGCATTAGCGATGGAGGGCGCCACGAACTTTTCAGCCAAGTGTCCGGGTACTTTTGATCACATAATATACTTGTCAACAACCCCGTATATCGTTTAGTGAGCCTATCACGTGACCGCAAAAATAAGTAAGGCTCTTGAAATAAGTCATGTCGGGCCAAAAACTGTTTGTCAGAGACTTGCAGCAGAGGTACTTTATTGTACGACTGAACTGAAATGTTCAGTTTGGGAAACTGACCTCACCTTTCTTGGGTCTCGATGCTGTAGTTTCATGCTGTGTAAATTTCACCACTTTGGTACGGCACGTACTGGCAAGAGCTTTTGAGCGTCCTTGCAGAGTGCATGCAGTTGGGCAGACAGAGCGGCGCTGAGTGGAGCGCCTGAGTCAGCGCGTCGCCTCCCTCAATTGCCCGTGGGCGACACATCCTCATTGCGGCGTTGTCGGCCACCGCGCGTCGCCGCTTTCTCACGACCGTGAGCTGGGGGGCGGCGCGCTGCCGCCGCGCGTCTCATCTGCAAGGGGGAAACCAACACGCACAACCAAGGTCGCAAAATATCTTTGGTACCACACTGTACACCAAAACTCCAACCTCCTGCTACATACGTGATAAACGATAAGAACGTCGAATAGAGCAATGAGTAAAACAAAGCGTTGCTCTCAGCTTTTACTGGGCGTCCACTATAGAGTATTTTGATAGCGTGGAAGCGAGTAGTGAGCACTACAGTTATTCTGACGTTCTAATGGAAGTCGAGGTAGCGCTAACAACGCACGACACAAGAGAAGAACTCGGCTGTACACAATATTACGGGACAAGCTGGCAGTTTCGGGAAACTGCGCTGTAAAGCTTCAATGAAATCTGAAGATATTTCACGTACAGTTATTATGATTTCTTAATTCAGGTAAGGCATTGTTTCCAAATATTTCTAGAATGACGACATATTTTTAAAATCGCAAATTATATCCAAAATTTTATTTTTAAAAAGGTGCCATTGTGTAATTATTATTGTTTACTTGAAAACTGATTGCACTTAGTACGAGCTACTACTATTTGCTGGATGAGTTAAAGGAAAGTCACTGCTCAAAGTCTCAAAAGTACAAATTTAAAAGATCCACACTGTTTCAGTTTACGATACTAAGTTTTGCATTTCCGGTACCAATTTTTGGAATACGAAACTGTAACAACCTCAAAAATTAACCTAGGATTCAGAACAATTTAAAATTGATTTTACTGTCGCGTTGTTACAGCATGTAAATAGTGTTAGGATTTCCTTTAACATCTTTGACATCATACTGTCACGATAAATCACATAAACAATGGAAGGGCATTACTCGCTGACAGTGTGTCACAAACTCCTTGATCTCATCCGGCAGTGACGTCAGTCAATGTCGCTAATGCCCAAGTCACACTGTATGTAAAGTTACAATTCATAGTCATCGGTACAATGGCGTTATCTAATTTATGCATGTTTAGTGTCATATAACAATGTTGGCAACCAGTTTGTACCTTGAATTAGGAAACATTTATATTGAGAGCGCGTGTGTTACACTCCACTGTCGTTTTTGGGGGCTAGGAGAAAGTCAAAACACGATAAAACGATGTGGCAATTTATTCTAATGATAACTGTTGTGCGAGCCGGAGTGGCCGGGCGGTTCTAGGCGCTACAGTGTGGAACCGAGCGAACGCTACGGTCTCATCCTGCCGCGGTCATGGATGTGTGGCATGTCCTTAGGTTCGTTAGGTCTAAGTAGTTCGCAGTTCTAGGGGACTGATGACCTCAGAAATTAAGTCCCATGGTGTTCAGAGCCATTTTTGACAACCGTTGTATGCTACATGGTCTAGATGGTCATGGGCTATAGTTAGGCATGCTCTTCACTCATCAGTACAGATATGAAAGAATAACAATTACTATAATCTGCAACCTTATTTTGACTTGAGTTTAACGTAGTTCTTTGCACTTGGTCCCGAACTTATAATATACTAACGTAAGTCAGAAAGACGCTGCGACATAAATTAATAAAGTTCCATTATAGATTCCTCAAGGATTAAGACACTGGTTACTCAAAAACAATGGCATTACTTTCAGCAACCTTTGTACAGATGTACCTCCTCCATCCACCCTACGATTGTATGACAAAACCTACTTGTGTGCAACAAGCATGCACCACACAATGTAATGGAGAAATAAGATAACACTGTTGAAGACCTCGGCTGTAAACAGTGGTAAGGCGCAGTCGATGAGAAATGGCATTATCGCATATGACACACTGTGCGAGCTGTGTTGTTGTTGTTGTGGTCTTCAGTCCTGAGACTGGTTTGATGCAGCTCTCCATGCTACTCTATCCTGTGCAAGCCTCTTCATCTCCCAGTACCTACTGCAGCCTACATCCTTCTGAATCTGCTTAGTGTATTCATCTCTTGGTCTCCCTCTACGATTTTTACCCTCCACGCTGCCCTCCAATACAAAATTGGTGATTCCTTGATGCCTCAGAACATGTCCTACCAACCGATCCCTTCTTCTGGTCAAGTTGTGCCACAAACTTCTCTTCTCCCCAATCCTATTCAATACTTCCTCATTAGTTATGTGATCTACCCATCTAATCTTCAGCATTCTTCTGTAGCACCACATTTCGAAAGTTTCTATTCTCTTCTTGTCCAAACTATTTATCGTCCATGTTTCACTTCCATACATGGCTACACTCCATACAAATACTTTCAGAAATGACTTCCTGACACTTGAATCTATACTCGATGTTAACAAATTTCTCTTCTTCAGAAACGCTTTCCTTGCCATTGCCAGTCTACATTTTATATCCTCTCTACTTCGACCATCATCAGTTATTTTGCTCCCCAAATAGCAAAACTCCTTTACTACTTTAAGTGTCTCATTTCCTAATCTGATTCCCTCAGCATTACCCGACTTAATTCGACTACATTCCATTATCCTCGTTTTGCTTTTGTTGATGTGCATCTTATATCTTCCTTTCAAGACACTATCCGTTCCGTTCAACTGCTCTTCCAAGTCCTTTGCTGTCTCTGACAGAATTACAATGTCATCGGCGGACCTCAAAGTTTTAATTTCTTCTCCATGGATTTTAATACCTACTCCGAATTTTTCTTTTGTTTCCTTTACTGCTTGCTCAATATACAGATTGAATAACATCGGGGAGAGGCTACGACCCTGTCTTACTCCTTTCCCAACCACTGCTTCCCTTTCATGTCCCTCGACTCTTATAACTGCCATCTGGTTTCTGTACTAATTGTAAATAGCCTTTCGCTCCCTATATTTTACCCTTGCCACCTTTAGAATTTGAAATAGAGTATTCCAGTCAACATTGTCAAAAGTTTTCTCTAAGTCTACAAATGCTAGAAACGTAGGTTTGCCTTTCCTTAATCTTTCTTCTAAGATAAGTCGTAAGGTCAGTATTGCCTCACGTGTTCCAGTGTTTCTACGGAATCCAAACTGATCTTTCCCGAGGTCGGCTTCTACTAGTTTTTCCATTCGTCTGTAAAGAATTCGTGTTAGTATTTTGCAGCTGTGGCTTATTCAACTGATTGTTCGGTAATTTTCACATCTGTCAACACCTGCTTTCTTTGGGATGGGAATTATTATATTGTTCTTGAAGTCTGAGGGTATTTCGCCTGTTTCATACATCTTGTTCACCAGATTGTAGAGTTGTGCTTTAGTCATATTAATTGATAGTTGCATGATACACACCAATAAATGGCACTGTATCTCTAATTTAAGCTTTTCACTAACGGCAAATTTGTCATGATGTGCCGTAATCTGGGCACTAGCAGTAATAACATGTACGGTGTTCTTGTTAGTAAAATAATTTGTGCAAATCCCAGGATGATGTGGATAACAATGACTCATTGTCAGATAAAGATACTGACCATGGTCCTGAACGCAACTGCGTTTCTAAAGCTGTTGCTGATCCGTTAAAGGTGAATAATTGTGGAAGTAAGTAAACAATACTGAGGTGTGAGAAGGGCAACATCTTAATATTGTTTACTTACTTCCATAATTATTCGTATTCTCACACCCGTAGACGAGATTCTGGATGCCTACGCAGCACACGCGCCCGTCAGGATCGTCGTACTGTAAGGGCAGCAGTGGCAGGTTGTACGGCTACCACAGCACAGATGAGAGAGCTTGTGACACCACACGTGTCAACACAAACTGTTCCGAATCGGTTATCAGTTGTGGCACTACGGGCTCGCTCGTCTCTAGCTCGTCTTCCACTCTCGCCGTATCATCGACGTGCACGACTCGACTGGTGTCGTCACAGCATCACTTGGAAGACGGAATGACGCGCCGTGGTCTTCAGCGACTGAAAGCAGATTCTGCCTGTACGCAAGAGATGGTCGTCTGCGGTCTTTGGTGCGATGAGCTAGAAGTCACGTCATCTTTGGTGTCTCCGGATGGGACGTTAACCAGCACTCAGTAATGTGCAGAATGTTGTTAGACCCATTATGTTACCGTTCTTGCAGCCGGAAGGCGAAGTGATGTTCCAACAGGATAATGATCGCCCACAGACTGCCCGTGAAACTCAACGTGCTCTGGAAGAAGTGCGGCAACTTCCGTGGACAAAAAGATCTCAGGACTTGTCTCTAATCGAGCACGTGTGCGATATGATGGGACGAGAAGTGATTCGTGCGTCTTGTCAGCTAACAACTCTAATAGAACTACGTGAACAGGTGGAGCAGGCATGGTATAACTTATCGCAGGATAGTATTCACCAATTGTACGATAGACAGGATGCCAATGTCGGCGCCTGCATTGCCGCCCGTGGAGCCTACACCACGTAGTACGTGGCTGTTTCAGCTAGTTCAGTAGGTATTTAAACCGCCTGTGCCATTGATCTGTAAGTGTAATCGTTTCATGTACTCCGTATGCACTGTTAAAGCAATAAATCTTGAATGAATTGGAAACCTCCAAAAAGGTGTTCTACTTTTTTCCGCTAGTGTATATGATTAAATTGTCACTACTGTTGAAGACACATTTAAATCCGACTGGAAAAAGGTTGCACTTCGTTACTTCAAAAGTTAAGACCAGTAAGCAAGAGAGAGGTGACAAATAGAAGTGAGGCAAAAATTTTCTCAACGTTAAACCATAGTCCTCGTTTTCATTTTTTAACGATACTGAGAGGTTTGTGCTCCTTCTCTCATAATAGACTAGCCGTCGATCGCAGCAGTTTATTTCCGTTAGTACCTCTTCAGACTCAATGTAATAGACAATTCTTCGATTCTGATGTTGCTGGAACACTTTTTGCGTTTCGAAATAGGGTTGTGAGGTCTGGAACGATTACTACCAGTTGTCAGACTTCTTTGATATCAGATAATAGCGAATGACTGCTATAGTATTCGGAATTTTCGTAACTGCTCAGGAAGTGTAGATAGGAAACATATTCGAATCATTTGCCTCACCCACTCTGGCTCTGTGTTCTAGAACTACAGACGTTCGAGTTATATAGCGTTTTATGGATTGGGTTACACTGATAAACATTACTGTTGGTGGTTACTTAAAACATGTTCGTAGTTTACAGGCCTGAAGAAAAGCACTAATTGACGATGACACGGATATATGGAAGTAGTTTCAGCCATCAAAAGGCTTTGTCATTAGCCGAGTAGGTAAACCTCAATTCCTATAATTTAGTCTGCAAACGCGGCTACTGTGAGAGTTTTAATACTAAACAATGGTGGAATGAGTGTTTATAAACACAATAACTCTCAAAATAATCAGAATATGTGGAAGTCTGTTTCTCAGTAAAGAAGTACCTGTTAGATGGATTTAGCAACATGTTTCAATGTTCGTAAATTTATCACACAGAGCTTCAGCGTGGAATGAAGCATAGAACTGAACGTCCAGTCAACATGAAGTCAGCACAGAGCGTGAACATGTTCTGGCTGGAAACCAAAGGGAAAAGGATCATTCCGGCATTAACTACGAGTACATCGACCTGTCGGAGATTGGAGACCTCTGCGAAATGGATGCTAATCGCTACGCCACATTACTTCAGACAATACTTCAGATGACGTCAAGCCACAAAGATGTTTGAGGAGGTAAAACGTTGTGCTAAATATTATTCCTGTAAGTATTTGTCAAGTTACAAATGCTATTAGCTATTTAAGAAACAGAATACGCATGGAATGTTAACATTTTGTAAGTAGAGAAGCTGGCCTTCTCAGGGAAAAGCTATTGTCAAAGAGTATAATAAATTATAAATGCATTATCGCTGGGCGTGCGAGCACGCCAAAAAAGTAGCGGTTCGGAGTCGCGATGAGACTTGTGTGTATTCGCCGGTGTGGCTATGCAGAAGTGCGGAGATAAAAAGTCTGTTTCCGAAGTGCGGAGCAGTGGAAATTGATATGGTTGTTTTGGCGGATGTTTAGTAGCGGCAAACTATGTTTATGGCATTCATTGGGCAAAGTACAAATGCAGCAAGAGTAATTCACATAACATCAAGAGTACTGTAGGCCCTTGTTATTGGCTATGGTATGGCAAGAAGATCAACCTGTGCTCTATTTTACCGCTAAATGAAGCCGCTCAACAAACCAACGGCATCATAAACTGAAGTAACATCTAGACGTTTATAACTGGAAGTGTAATAGACTGACCAGCGTAGTTGGAATTTTATTGCTTAAGTAACACTGTTTTGGTGCATATTGTCATGCAAATAATTTTCCTGAGTCGTTATCCAAGTAGTATCCATCCTCTTCCGAGATAATCAGAAAATGATGTGAACATTAATTTATTAGACAATTCTTCGATTCTGATGTTGCTGGAACACTTTTTGCGTTTCGAAATAGGGTTGTGGGGTCTGGGACGATTACTACCAGTTGTCAATGATGAAAAACCCAGACTTCTATTGATGGTACGAATGGAGCGGTCTAAAGTTATGGTGATTCTCGTGTACGACTGTGATGGTGTTATCCTGACGTACTACGTTCCTCCACGGCAGACCGTCAATGCACAGTATTACTGTTCGTTTTTGGAACACCACCTGAGACCAGCTTTGCGAAAGAAGCGGCGACGCTTTCTGCGCAACCCACCCATCATTTTGCAAGACTATGCCCGGTTCGATGGGACTGGGAAGTACTGTACCATCCACCATACTCCTCGGGCTTATGTCCCTGTGACTTTGATTTGATTCCGAAGATTAAGGAACCACTTCGTGGCATTCGCTTCAGAACTCTTCCAGAGATTCGACAGCCAGTAGACCGCTCCATTCGCACCATCAACAGGACAGGCTCTGCTAATGGTACACTACGCCTCCCACACCGCTGGCAACGGGTTCTGCACATCGCTGGTGACTACTTTGAAGGACAGTAACAGGTGCAAACATGTTACCCTTTGTACCGGTTGCGAATAAATAGTTGCCACTATTTAAGTTCCACCCCTCGTACTTTTCTACGATTTCTTACAATGCCACTTATATCACGAGAGCCACAGTTACAAAGAGTGCTCATAACGTTTTAATTATCATCTTGTAAAAAAAGTTACCGTAGGTGATCTTTTTCTTGTTTGCAGACACACGCCTGCAATGTTGGTCATATTGAAATACCCATGCCACAACGCCGTAGAACCTCGCAAGTGGAGAAAAAACAAAATAGTGCACCCACTGATAAAATGGATTACGCACGAAGGGGAGTGATAAACATTTAACCATCAAAATGGTGGATCCATACTCCACTTCCGAATTGCTTGGGCTTTTTTTTTTTTTTTTTTTGGGCTCCTACAGAGACACGTTAAGGCGGTGCGCCGTGACGATATCTGTGCCTGAGGGGCTACAGAACTGTATCTGTTAAGAAACAAAAAATTAATTATGTATCTTTTGTGTTTTCGAGATGGTAACCAAAATCTTATGACTATTTCGTATATACCTCATTACATCAAGGACTATGCCATTTGTTTTGGCTCCTCTAACGGTGTGTTGTGGTCATGTGTCACTGAGATTTCACTGTGCATCGCTTATTCAAGCGTCGTCTGTTGACTATGAAATGAACGACTATCTATTAAGAATGCAAGATGGAAGGCTGTTCTACTAACGTATATTTAACTTAACATCAAAACTGGTGATCACGAAATAGATGAAGTTAAGGAAATCTACTACGTAGGGAGCAAAGTACCGCAAGACGGACGGAGCAAGGAGAATACAAAATAGCACTGGCAAAAAGTGCATTCCTGGTCAAGAGAAGTCTGCTAGTATCAAACACAAAAATGGCTCTGAGCACTATGGGACTCAACTGCTGAGGTCATTACTCCCCTAGAACTTAGAAATAGTTAAACCTAACTAACCTAAGGACATCACAAACATCCATGCCCGAGACAGGATTCGAACCTGCGACCGTAGCGATCTTGCGGTTCCAGACTGCAGCGCCTTTAACCGCACGGCCACTTCGGCCGGCTATCAAACACAGGCCTTAATTTGAGATGAGATGCTATAAAAGAGTGTTCAAAATAACGTTAACTGGTGAGGTAAGGAATGAGGAGGTTCTCTGCAGAATCGGCGAGGCCGGCCGGGGTGGCCGAGCGGTTCTAGGCGCTACAGTCTGGAACCGCGCGAGCGCTACGGTCGCAGGTTCTAATCCTGCCTCGGGCATGGATGTGTATGATGTCCTTAGGTTAGTTAGGTTTAAGTAGTTCTAAGTTCTAGGGGACTGATGACCTTAGAAGTTAAGTCCCACAGTGCTCAGAGCCATTTATGAACCAGAGTCGGCGAGGAAAGGAATATATGAAAAACACTGACAAGAAGAAGGGACATTATGATAGAACATCCGTTAAGACATCAGGGTCCAACTTCCATGGTATTACAGGGAGCTGTAGAGGGTGGCAACTACCAGAAAAGAATTGAGGACGTGTTACTGTCAGATGAAAAGGTTGGCACACGAGAGGAATTTGTGGCACAAATACAGACCAATACTGATGAGCGAAAAAATATTTAATTGTCAAGTTAACGGTATGCCACAACTGTATGAGAGAGCCAGAGAGACTGAATCACATGCGTAGAAGTCAAGGGAGCGTGGAGCGGGAATGGCAGCTGTGCTGCTGTGAATGGAGCCCCATACTGATCTGCTCTCCACAATTTTAAGTCGAGGCGCGCCAGTTCGATTTACCTTCGCGCAATATCCTCTTTGCCTCGTATAAAGAGACTGGTCAATTCCTTGGTTGCGACAGAGGGTATGATGGAAAAGACAGGATGCTTCATAGGGCTCAGTTGGTGAATGGCCGACCAGAGAAACAAGGCTGGATTGCCTTCGTCGAGACGGCGCGCGTTCTGGTGCATTCCTAGTGATAGTTGTGCACTTGCTATGGACTTAAAATGACGAATGGATGGAGCACGCCTGTATCGCTGTAGTGGTTTGAAGCGCATTGTGGCGAGAGGGTTTGCTGACCTGGGGCACAGCGGACGGAAACTTCTACCAGACGTGTTGTTTGGAGCCATGGCTGTTGCGATACGGCAGTCGTGAACGTCAAATGGATGCGACTTGATTTGTCCGCTTGTGGCAGACACTTCCTTTGTTTAATGGTGAGCACTAATAAATTTCGTTTGGAAATTGTTATTCTTGTTGGGAAACTCACCAGCCTTACCGCTCCGTAAGGTTTAAAAGGAGGGAGTCCCGGAACGAGTTGAGTGTAGTTATCCGGGCTGTGATAAAAATTTTCCTGGTTCTTGTACTTGTGAAGCAATTAAAGTGTGCCGCGCGACGGCAAGTTCGGTGACTGAGGTTGTCACTGTGGTTAAATAATAACGTAATTACACTCCTGGAAATGGAAAAAAGAACACATTGACACCGGTGTGTCAGACCCACCATACTTGCTCCGGACACTGCGAGAGGGCTGTACAAGCAATGATCACACGCACGGCACAGCGGACACACCAGGAACCGAGGTGTTGGCCGTCGAATGGCGCTAGCTGCGCAGCATTTGTGCACCGCCGCCGTCAGTGTCAGCCAGTTTGCCGTGGCATACGGAGCTCCATCGCAGTCTTTAACACTGGTAGCATGCCGCGACAGCGTGGACGTGAACCGTATGTGCAGTTGACGGACTTTGAGCGAGGGCGTATAGTGGGCATGCGGGAGGCCGGGTGGACGTACCGCCAAATTGCTCAACACGTGGGGCGTGAGGTCTCCACAGTACATCGATGTTGTCGCCAGTGGTCGGCGGAAGGTGCACGTGCCCGTCGACCTGGGACCGGACCGCAGCGACGCACGGATGCACGCCAAGACCGTAGGATCCTACGCAGTGCCGTAGGGGACCGCACCGCCACTTCCCAGCAAATTAGGGACACTGTTGCTCCTGGGGTATCGGCGAGGACCATTCGCAACCGTCTCCATGAAGCTGGGCTACGGTCCCGCACACCGTTAGGCCGTCTTCCGCTCACGCCCCAACATCGTGCAGCCCGCCTCCAGTGGTGTCGCGACAGGCGTGAATGGAGGAACGAATGGAGACGTGTCGTCTTCAGCGATGAGAGTCGCTTCTGCCTTGGTGCCAATGATGGTCGTATGCGTGTTTGGCGCCGTGCAGGTGAGCGCCACAATCAGGACTGCATACGACCGAGGCACACAGGGCCAACACCCGGCATCATGGTGTGGGGAGCGATCTCCTACACTGGCCGTACACCACTGGTGATCGTCGACGGGACACTGAATAGTGCACGGTACATCCAAACCGTCATCGAACCCATCGTTCTACCATTCCTAGACCGGCAAGGGAACTTGCTGTTCCAACAGGACAATGCACGTCCGCATGTATCCCGTGCCACCCAACGTGCTCTAGAAGGTGTAAGTCAACTACCCTGGCCAGCAAGATCTCCGGATCTGTCCCCCATTGAGCATGTTTGGGACTGGATGAAGCGTCGTCTCACGCGGTCTGCACGTCCAGCACGAACGCTGGTCCAACTGAGGCGCCAGGTGGAAATGGCATGGCAAGCCGTTCCACAGGACTACATTCAGCATCTCTACGATCGTCTCCATGGGAGAATAGCAGCCTGCATTGCTGCGAAAGGTGGATATACACTGTACTAGTGCCGACATTGTGCATGCTCTGTTGCCTGTGTCTATGTGCCTGTGGTTCTGTCAGTGTGATCATGTGATGTATCTGACCCCAGGAATGTGTCAATAAAGTTTCCCCTTCCTGGGACAATGAATTCACGGTGTTCTTATTTCAATTTCCAGGAGTGTATGTGAGACACTGGTCGGAGCTGTTGATACATTTTAATGGCCATTTTGACTCGGTTCTTTAATAAGCACGATAGTTACTAAAGTTCAAGAAGTAAAATTTTGTTCATTCGTGGAAATCTGAGCGTTTTTTCTTAACTGTGTTCATTTGTTCTGAGCCCCTGCTTCTGTTTCTTTCGTGTGTTTCAGATTACTTAATAATTGTACCTTGAAATCCTATCGTTTCTACTGATGGCTGACGAGCGCCATTCATGTCATCATGTCATGGCTTACAGGCCCCTTCTTACCATTATGTGCAAGCCCTGTTGCAACTGGGCGTGATGCTTGACTTTGTTTGACTGTAATTCTTGAGACGACAATCAACCTTAATGATATGTAAAATTTAATAATTCCTTAAGTGTCTCAGGATGTAATTCATGTAATAGAATGCTGTGTTTTATTTGGTTCTTAACTAGGTTAGTGTCTTGCAAATTTACTTTGGTCCCTAGAAAATTTTCTCACTGTAGGAATTCTTTGGCTTGCACCCGCAGTAATTTTCTGGAGTTTAAAGTTAATTGAACGTTTCAAGGTGTAAAGGAGAAGTTGCTATTGAATTTCCTTCTGTAACGTTGCTTGTTTAAGTAAATTGCAGAAGTGATCAATTTAAGATGTAATTAAGATTCCGTTTATTCTCTGAGAAATTTTATCTGTAATAAATATGCTTTAAAGCATTATGCGATTATAAGGTAACTCCACCACCTAGCTCCTGCAGTTACAGTGGCTTCGATTGTATGTGTGGTGAGGCAGCAATTGATACTTAGCTAGGGAAAAGTGTTTAGATTGTGAATATTTTTCTGTTCGTAAATATTCAGATTGTAAATGGAGGCGTTAATGGTTCAGAGGTGAATGATGGGAATTTAATATTTAAATAAGTCGCAGCTACAGTGCGAATTGGCAACTAGAAGCATGCCTACAAAAGGAAGCAGGGTTGAATTGGGCCACAGGTGGCCTGGACCAGTGAATCGACCCTTAACAGTAACAACGGCCATTAATGGCGATTTAATTGATGCTTGATCTGTTTCTGAGAGGTTACTCTCCAATGCGCGGACGTATGTCGAATTACTGCAGTTTAGCATCCCCAATCGCAGTAAAGTTTTCCGGGATCAGGCTCAAGTGTCTCATCTGGTTTACGGAATATAATATTTATAAAAGGTTATTATGGATTTTAATTCAAAAGCATATCTGGAAAAATTGCAAGATTGTAGTGTTCACTTCTGACAGCAAACTAATTTACTAAGTTGAGGAGAAAGTATAGAAAGCAAGTGGGTTCACTTCCTCTGCAGAATAGTCATCGAGATGGGAGAAATTGTTTGGGAATGAATAGCAATGAGGGGTGGAAAATGTTCGGGAAACTCCCAGATCCATTGTATTCGATGACGAGAAAGACTTAAAATTTAGCCATTGATACTAATGATCAAATTATCCATGTTTTGAGGAAATCAATTAGCTAATCAGTATTATTGTAATGTGCAAGGCGAAATTGGCTAATCAATATTGTTATAGAGTGCAAGGGGAGAATACAACGCACCAATTTGGGCACTGTGTTTAGAATGGGTGGAGTCAGAGATAGTCACATTCTAGCAGGAAGACCGATCTGATATTTTGTTCGTTACCAGACCTTAGTTTTCGTGATTTAGGTAAAACTGTCAAAGAGTGAAACTATTAGTTCAATGACGAGAAATATATCAATACGCAGGTACAGGTAGGTCACTGAATGGATCTGGAGATCCCCAACCAGGGATAACAAGAAGCGGAAGCACTGAGCAACTTGTCCGATCACTTGGTGCAAGATCTTAGGCAGGCAAGAGACAGAGTCGGCAAAGCTGACTCGAGAATTATAGAACTCAGGCAAATAATGTGCACGGGCCATCGAAGGAAGCCAAGAAGATTAAAGCCGTATACCGTGTGTTTTTCAAAAATGGTTAAAATGGCTCTGAGCACTATGGGACTTAACTTCTAAGGTCATCAGTCCCCTAGAACTTAGAACTACTTAAACATAACTAACCCAAGGACATCACACACATCCATGCCCGAGGCAGGATTAGAACAAGCGACTGTAGCGGTCTCGCGGTTCCAGACTGTAGCGCCTAGAACCGCTCGGCCACCGCGGCCGGCCGTGTGTTTTTACCGTTTGTGTGTTCTTGTCTTAATCATGAATCACTTTGTTTGTTAATTGATTCTACGAGCAATGTGTCACTGTTAGATTTTAAATGGTGCAAAAGGTTGCAGTATGCGTGTAAATTTCACCACTTAACTAACGATACTGTGGTTTTCCGATATGTATGTGGTGAAAGGTTGTCCGTAGCTGGCAAGCTGAGAATTACGTTTGGCATCCAGGGTCTTACGTGGCTTATGGATTTTATCATCGTGAAGAGGTTGTCAACGCCGGGCTGGTTAGGGTGTGATTTTTTGAAGAAGAGAGGGTGCATCGAGTTTTTCATTTAGGTTTCAGCTTGGGAAAAGATTTAGATTGTGTAAGCATGGGTCATCTGGACAAATAAATAGTGCGAGAGGTTTTTCAAGGTTCGGCACCAAGAGTAGCAGCAAGTAGAGAGGTTGTTGAAAGTGTTGGACGATTTTCCTGATGTTCTGACGGTCAGGTTGGCATAACAAATAAGTTAGAATGTGAAATACAGCTGACTGATGACGCTCCTGCACGGCAGTCACCGTAGAGATTATCGAACCCCAAAATGCGGGAATTAAGAAAAATTATCAGCAGTTGGCCGAAGGAGGCTTCATGCCATTTTTCTTTTTTCCCTACGCGTCTCCGATTTTCCTGGGTAAGAAGCCCTGGAGGTGAGGTTTATCGATCTGTTGTACACTACCGTTTACTAAATAAAAAGATCGTAATTATATCGTTTCCCCTCACCTGAACTGTGTAATGGTTTCTATTGGTCCACTGGGGAGAAATATTTTACCATCCTGGATCTAAATTAGGCATTCCTTCAGGTGCCCCTGGCGGAGGCATGGAAGACGGTGGAACTTTCAATACGGAGTGGAACCTGTTCGAATGCAATCGAGATCCTTCCTAGTCGATGTGTTGTTTAGATTGTTGAATTCTGTCCTGGATGATTTCAGATGTAATTGTGTTTATAATTATGTGGACGACGTTGTTAGTTTCAGTTGTTGCTTTGACTAGCATCTGAATCATGGTCAACAAGTCTTGAAGTGTTTTCGTCACGCAGATTTGACTGTGAAGCCCGCGGAAGTGCATTTCGCTAGTAGGGAGGTATCCTACCTGGGCCGGATTATGCCAGCTGAGGTATCAAGATAGGTCCGGGAGCGTACCAAGACAATCCATTCTTTTCCGTCACCTAAGGATAAAAAGGCAATAGCACGGTTCATTGGTGTGGTTAATTTTTCAGGGTTCCACACCTGAATCGGTAAAAACGTAAGCCTTATACAATCATACTCTTTTTTCAGGCAATTTTCAGCAGTCGTTATGTGTTTCAAAATACTGATGAAACTGAACAGCATTAACCGGTTTCGGTAATAAAAAAACTCCGTCTGGGCAGGCCATGAAGGCCCAACAGTACTGACCGGCCGCTGTGTCATCCTCAGCCTAGAGGCGTCACTGGATGCGTATATGGTGGGGCATGTGGGCAGCACATCGCTCTCCCGACCGTATGTCAGTTTACGAGACCGGAGCCGCTACTTCTCAGTCGAGTACCTCCTCAGTTTGCCTCACGAGGGCTGAGTGCTACCCGCTTGCCAACAGCGCTAGGCAGACCGGATGGTCACCCACCCAAGTGCTAGCGCAGTCCGACAGCGCTTAACTTCGGTGATCTGACGGGAGCCGGAGTTACCACTGCGTCAAGGCCGTTGGCGGTTTCGGTCGTAAGATGATGGCTTACAGCCGATACCGGTAGTACTAATATAATCAGGTTAATGCAGTTCAGTGTCATGAATTTTTTGAAACTTATTCACTCACTTTGTTTTCCGTCCGTCAGTCTGTCCATCTGCCTGTCCTATTGTTCAAAACCCTTTTTCTCAGGAACGGGTGGACGTATTACATTGAAACTCATGTCATATATTAATACCTATGGTCCCTTGGCAGCGGAAAACATTGAGGCTTCTAAGACAATGCCATATAAGGATACGACCGTCTGTGACTTATTTCGATACTACCAAACTCACTCATGAAACCTATAGGATACTTCACCTTGCCTAAGGTCATTTAATTTTCCAAAAAATGTTTCACAGTGCAAGCAAAGGAATAAATTTGTAATTATATCAGACAAACAAAACAATTTTCTGCCATTTCTTATCTGAGTGTTTGTCCGTCTGTTAAGACCCCTTTTTCTCAAGAGTGAGTAGATATATCAAGTTGAAATTTATGACACATGCTAAGGTCTATGGCCTGGTATAGTAAATGTTACCTTCTATGTCAGTGCAGCCGAAACGTACTACCATTTATCTCACGTGCTTTGATATTCCCAAACTCACTCATCAAAATCTGTAGGGTACTCCTCTTTAACCTAGAACAATGAAATTTGATAAGAAGCAAGGTTTCATAGTAAAGTAAGGATAAAAATCCGAAAATTCTTAATCCCTAATTGTATCACAAGAAAAAATATTTCTTTTGGTATTTGTTATCCGATGTCAAACTTGAAATTAAAGTAATCTGTATTTCTACATTCACACTAAATGGTTCGCAGTGGTAAAAGTCAAACATCACGCAAGGAATGACTTTGTTGCTCCTATGACGCGTTTCGGAATTAAATTAGAATTATATTAATACCTTCAGCTGCCGACGGGCCTTGATATATATCAACGGGGACAGGTGAAAATGTGTTCCCCGACAGGGACTCGAGCCCGGGATCTCCTGCTTACAAGGCAGACGCTCTATCCATCTGAGCCACCGAAAGTACAGAGGATATTGTGACTGCGGGGACTAACCCGCGCACGCCTCCCGCGAGACCCACATTCTCACCTTGTATGTTCACACACTACATCCGTAGTGTCAACCCCAACACACTCATTACTCGTGGAAGACATTCCTACCAAGTCCCGCAAGAGTTCGGGTAATATGTGTGCATCCGCACAGAAGAAGAAGGTCATGGCCAGTATTGCCAGAACTATATCCTTATACGGATATGGTGTCTGCTCTTTCGGACATGTCCGAAAGAACAGACACCATATCCATGTAAGTATACGTTTCTGAGTTTGTTCGTTATCAGATATCCAGGAGCGATTACTGAAGGGAGACATGGATTTTCATGTTTAATGTGAAACAGACATTCGAGATTCGAGAATGATGTCGTGTGTCTTTCAGCACACTACATTTGTATAGAGCTGAGCGCGTAGTTTGTGTAATTTTTAATTAAGCTGAGAAACGTAGTTTAGGCTATTTTTAAGAAATGGCTTTTTCATATTAGGGTCAAAGTAAAAAAAGATACAATACAATTCGGTTTGTTTTGCTTGTTGCATGTCACGAACAAGACCAGAGGAGGCCAGCACCGTATACGTCCCTCGCGAGGTATCATATCTGAACAGCACCGGTCGCAAGAAACGTACCAGCTACGGCCAGACCACAGGAGAAGACGCCGCTGGATTTATCTACGTCGCTGATACTTAATTATTGCACATTGTTAAAGAAAACAGATATGTTTTATGGGCATGAAAAGTTTTGAGAATGTAAAGCAGTCTATCTACGTATATCTGCCCAGCTGCGAAGTTTGTGCTATCTGTTAACCGTGCTGAAATTATTACATTTGATAATGGCAAAAGGTTTTGTTATCTACTGTGAGTGTTGAGTTATGAAGAATATAATAAAACTAATTCACGAGATTTTTATTGTACATGGCGAGTAGAAAAGGAGTTTGAAGTTAAGAAAAAATTAAGACAAAAAGGTTGGAAGACTGTTAATAGACATCTCTGGAGAACTGATTGCACTTAAACTCACATCACTAGAGAAGTAATGTTACAGTGATTAAAGTAATTCTAATCCTCATACAAACTTACTTAACTATATTTACCAAGGCGCTATCTGTGTCTATAATCAGTAGTAATGTACGGAAGTGACGAAATTCAGCAACAACGGCAGCAGTATATGATCTAGGTCATAAAAACGCTAGGTCATAAAACCTCTGTACGTTTCTATAACTGCGAGGTTTTGACAACAAGAAATTTTCTCCTTCCATTGGCTTAATAACTCTATCACAGAAGACATACGATGGTGGACGAAGATATTGCCGCCATTTACGTACCAGGTGTGTGTCTGCGCTCGCATCCACCCAGAAGGAAGTGATCGGCAGTGTCTCCTGTCAGTCTGGACTGCTTGTCTCGTACAGTTTATGCTAACACTAACGACAACCGAGACGTGACTGAGCGTGGGAGTGAAAACACTGGACAAAACATGGCATCCACTAGTCCTTCATAGAATGCCGCTAAGTTTCCGCAACGAATATTTGGATGGTTCTTGTCGTAAATAGCTGACGCAACCATATGGCTGTGGCAGTCGCATCAGAGTAGCAAACCACATTACACTCAATGAGTGTGAAATCACGGAAGATACAGCACCACACTCAGGAAAACTAACTACTCCTCTGTATTATAATACCTACAGCGACTATGAAACATAGCGTTGCACACGCCGAAAATTCCAAGATGGCCGTAGCAGAAAATTTAAAAATACAAGACGGCGCCGTTGGGAAATTTAAAAAAATGTAATATGGCGGTATCGGGAAATTTAAAAACTCAAGATGGCGGAATTAGTCCACTTGTGTTTTTTGCTCTCTTCCCTCCCCCCTCCTCCACCCATTCTTCCCCACCCATCTCCACCAATCAGAGCCTATTATTTAACATGCCACTAAAATAGAACGTCCAATCACAACATAGAATGTTAGCGGCCATTAAAACGAAATGGCCAACTGCAATGTAGGCCTAGAGCCGTTATCTAGTCTATGACCAAAAGTACTCGTTATGTTTAAAAGAATTTATAAAAAATAGGTGTACCGTGGAGTATTTCAACGTCTAAAATAATAACCATCACCATCAGCAAAACACACACACACACACACATCTGACAAAGTTAATGCCTAAAACATGACTGTGGACTCACAAATTAAATGCCCTAATTCTATTTGCATGTCTAAATTGTTACAAAAGACATGTGGCTAAGGACAAACATGGTAAACAGGGAGCTGACATTTATTTTTTATGTCTGCACTTAGGTTACATCAGCATGGAGCTTCAGATTAAACATTTCCACATCTACACTGTGTTATGATGTTTGTTAAGCATCAGAAAGTTAATTCCACATGCAAAAATGCAGTGTTTCTATCGAGTGTCAAAATATTGCTTCCACACACACACACACACACACACACACACACACACACACACCAAAACTTACACCTGAAATGTGACTGTGAACTCGTAATGTTAAGTACGCCAGCGATATTTCCACATGTAAAACACTTCTGGCTAAAACAAAACGTGCTAAATTGGGAGCTGACATTTAATTTTTATACCTACAGTCGGCAAAAGACACAGCGGACCCTCAAATTATATACTTCCAGATCTCAAATTGTTCTACAAAACATACGATGCTCGTCGAGTATAAAAAGTGTGTGCAAAAACAGCCTGACTCCCTCATCAACACAATGTTAATGTCGATTTAATTTGTACATTTTGTATTTTTAAATACTCCACCAGCACCATCTTGCATTTGCACATATCTTGGATTTTTCGTCAACTGCAGCGCCAGCTAGTAAAGATTCACTTACACTGTGTGCCATATTCGCTGTACATAAACCACTCTCTTAGTTGGTGATATGTCATTGGTGATATGTCACCGACTGGCCTACACCAATCACACAGTGCGATGATTGGTTTTGTGATACATTATATGAGTCAAATGCGCTCAGCTATCAAAAATTTTGTGCAAAATGGGTACCAAAAATCTTGATAGAAAACCAAAAGCGTATGGTTGCTTCACTGACATTTCTGAATTCTTACGAGAAATGTGGCGACTTATTACTTGATCGAATCGTAACTGGAGACGCGACTGAGATTAGACATATGAACTACTAGAATAAAATGCAGTCTATGGAGAGGGAGCTCACAAATTCCCCCCCCCCCCCCAAAAAACAAGAAAATGCTTGAAAACTTTGCCTACAAGAAAGATTATGTCGACTGTATTTTTGGACAGCAAAGGTGTGCTTCTTGTCGATTTTCTTCGGTGTGATACACCTACATCTACACCTACATCTACATGACTACTCTGCAGTTCAGAATTAAGCGCCTGGCAGAGGGTCCATCGAATACCTTTAAGCTGTTTCTTTACTGATCCGCTCTCGAACAGCACGCGGGGAAAGCTAACATTTAAATCGTTCTGTGCGAGCTCTGAATTCTCTTCTTTTATTATGATGATCATTCCTCCCTATGTAGGTGGGCGCCAAAAAAACATTTTCACCCTCTGAGGAAAAAGTTGGTGATTGAAACTTCATGAGAAGTTCCTACTGCAACTAAAAACGCAGTTGTTTTGATAATTGCCACCCCAGTTTACGTCTCCTATCCGTGGTGCTCTCTCCCCAATTTAGCGATAGAACATAACGAGCTGCCCTACTTTGAACCTTTTCGATGTCCTCTGTCGATCCGCTCTCATGTGGATCCCACACCGCACAGCAATACTCCAGAAGAGAACATATTGTCAAAGTTCGGAAAACTTGAGAAGTGCAATTTACATTATACGTAGAGGAAAGTTGAGCTCAAAAGTAATTTTGTTCTTGCACAACAACACTTTAGCAACATGGAAAATCGCACTCGAGAAGTACTCGATGCTTTCACGTGGGAAGTGCTTCCTCATGCGCCTACAGTCCGGATCCTGCGCCCAGTGACTAGCATGTTTCCAACGATGAAAACTTGGCTCATAACGCAGCGCTTTGACGCTTTAACGACGACACGGAAGCGTGGGAGGGCTTGGCTAACTGTTTGAAGTCTCAAGCGGCAGAAATTTATTATAAGTACCTACATTTGTGGTGTTGAAAAGTTGTGTTTAATTGTTGTCAAATGCCAAAACGTAATGCACGTTTTGCATAACCCTCTTAGACGCTATTAGGGGAGAGAGTAAACATTAAAAATGATGAAATGTATTACTATTTACAATTTTTGCGTGAGTAGTACATTTTTAAATGCGTTCTTAATTATCGTGGGTCTGAGTGAAGGTCGTTTGAAGGACGTACGGATAAAGCCGCACTAAATGATTACTTACTATGCGATATTTACGCGAATGGGAAATATCAAATACCAAGAAATTTTTTTATATATATCTGGACGCTAACGAACGTGCATTTATTTTAGTAGATCCCGCGTTCTCTAAGAGACAGGAGCTTGCACTAGCACGGTGGATTTTTGCTGTGATTACTGTTACACCATTAAGACAGCTTGAAGTGTATAGTTGGTACTATGGATGGAAATTACGTCATTACTTAGAAGCTGACCGTACGTGCCTTTACTTACAGACAAAAAATGCCGGCTTTCATACATTCTTGAATAAGTTATCCGGTCAGAACCTGTTGCCAAGTGACGCATGCAAAAAACTTAACTAGTAATGACAGAAAGGGTGCCGCATGTTTTGTAAGAGCCTCAAGATTAGTAGTAATGAGACTTGTCATATTGCAAAACTTGATGTTAATTTTTTCAGTTGAATACAAGTTTTCCTTGAACTGCAAATGATATTCGTTTAAATGCTTCGAGAATTATTGTACATGAAACAGCAATTATCCTTAACAAGAAAAATTATTGAGCCTTAACTTCTTTCCGTTGTTTGATGGACTGTTGACTTATCGATAGCACATGATAATGACATTATTTCAACAATCATAACAATGACATGGAATCCAAACTGCTAGGAATGTGAACACACAAATAATTGTTATGTAGCTGTAGCGTATTTTTAAGTATTTATTATTACTCACTTTTCAGTGCGCTAAAGATCTGTACAACAATGGGGAAATCAGTGACCGAAGGTAAAACTCTACACCAAAAATCAATGAAACAGGGGACGGGTCGTAATTCTGAGGTACCTAAAATTACAATCTTTACACCGTCACAAGAAGTGTGAACAGAAAGATTCAAGAGCTGTTCGAAAATAAGGTTAATCTCTCACACTGATAAGTCAGTAACTGCAACATACACTGAAAACGATAAAGAAAAAATTCTTAGTTGCTGAGTGATCAGTAAATTTAGGGGTAGCCATATCCAACATTAAAGCCGTCAATGGGGGAAGGAATCAATAATTTTATAATTTAACTGGCGATCTGCCTCAGAGAAAATTATTAAGAATGAAACGCTATAGAAAATTATTTCTGTTACGAGAAGAGTAGAAAAGCTACACAGGAAGTCAAGTAAATTACTCGTGTATTACCTGTGAGGACACTTACTATAAGAAGTACTACTCGATAATCGAGGAAGACCGGCAAATGTTGCAAAGGGGAAACGAAATGAGTATAGTCTGTAGCCTGTGTAACTCACTACCAGCTTTTCCTCTCCTATTCCATTCACATAGTGAACGGGGAAAAATGCCGCAGTGATGACGCAGCAGAAAGGCAGACTGACTGCCGCATTGGTAGGCCAGTTACTACACATCCAATCCACGTGCCTGTTATGGCATTGAAAGAGGTGCTTTGGTAAAACAAGTACTCAGTATAGAAACTCGTCGTTTTTAGTCGGAGTTATTTTGGTCTGGCAGCCACCATCTATGAGGCGAGGGCTATACTAGTCAGCGAGATAACATGGTTCTACGAGCACTCACCATGAGACTTGGCGTCTAGTAACTGTGGGCTACTGCTAGCTGTAAGACCAATGCTTCGGACTTAACATCTTCCAACCAGTGGGCCACCTCCACTTCAGCTACGAGCCACAACCAGTCGTCTACCCTGGAGAACAACTGTTAGAGACCAGGTCAGTGCATCTATTCAACCCCTCGCACCGTTGCAGGCATAATAACGCTGCAAGCCTGCTCTACTGCAGGGGAGGGGAGACGCTGCAATGAGGGTTGTCCCCATCTACAAGAAATTAAGTGGATTTCTGCGCCTCATGCCAAGTGCTTTGACCTGCAGACCTGTGCTGCCACATACTCCACATGTCAGCATTCCTGCCAAGCCACTGACATCACAGCAGGCCCCGGACCCCCCGCCTCCCACTGCATCAGCGCATTCCCACTCTCTGCGTTCGGGAGGAAGACGGTTCAAACCCGCGTCCGACCACCCTGATTTAGGTTTACCGTGATTTCCCTAAATCGCTTCAGGCAAATGCCAGGGTAGTTTCTTTGGAAGGGACTTTCTTCCCCATCTTTCCCTTATCCGATGGGACCGACGACCTCGCTGTTTGGTTCCCTCCCCCGAATCAGTCTGCCAACCAAACAACCAAGCCTCCGCTGCCTTCAGCACACGTCCGGGAGGGCGTTGCTCCTGCACAGTGTCACTACAAACGTCATAGTTTCTACTTGTATAAAATGTATGACTAACAACAATGTTTCTCTGAGCAACCATTGTTCATCACCCTGACAACAATCCCCTGTCTCATCTCAACCGTGCCACTGTAGAAATCATCCACCATGGGTCATTACATTTTTGGTGACAGAAGTGGGCATGGTTGAACCAGCCACCACGAAGATGGACGTCTGTGGCTGGACCCAACATTTTGTCACAGCTACAGCAGTGCTGTGTCAGCGGTTTGGCAGGAATACTGGCGTGTCGAGTATGTGCAGCTATCTGTGCACAGCTCTGTAGGACGTGCCAAGTTGCACAGGGGAGGCGCAGAATTCCTAGTAGACGAGGACATCCCTTATTGTAGCATCTCGCCCTTCCCTCCATTAGCGCAGACGTGCAACATTGTTTCGCCTGCACAGGTATAAGGGGTTGAGTGTCTCAATGACCTGGTCTCAAACAGTTGTCCTCCAGGGCAGATGAATGGCTGTAGCTTGTAGCTGAAGTGAGCCTGGAGGTGGGCAACTGGTAGGAAGGCGCTAAGTCCAAAGCATTGGACTTAGACCTAGCACTAGCCCACAGGTAGTGGACGCCAACTCTCATATTGGCTACTCGCAGAAACGTGCTACCTCACTCACCAGCGTAGAACTCTTCTCGTAGATGGTGGCTGCCAGACTGAAATAACATTGACTGAAAAGAAGTATTTTTACTGGCTGAGTCTGTACTTGTTTCACCAAAGCACTGCTCTCAATGACTTAGACCACAATCAGTCCATGGCTTGGATGTGACCATCTGCTTTGTTTCTGTTCTCCTAGTTTCGTTTGCTGGGAAGCTGGAAACAAGGCGGGAATGACAATGAGATCTGAAAATAGCATTCGTGAAGACGAAGTAACTGGCTGATTTGTCACAATGTCATTGAAATTCTATGGAGCACAATTTTTAGCCAGTAAGGTGCATATAGTGAAACCTGATAGGTCAAAATGTACCACATGCTGAGTAAGTTTCAGTGAAGTGTAACACACATCATCGTTATGAATGTACTGTTGGGCAGTGTACCAAGCCAAGGGGGCACACTATTTGTGGTTTGAGTTGGTGGTACCAAGTCAAGGGGCATACGATTTGAGGTTTGAGTGAGTGTTTTGTAGCTGAAAGTATTTGGGCCGTTATTTTGTAATGCTGTTCTCGTTCTTAGTTTTACTTGGTTGTGCGTTATAGTTTAGTGGATGAACTTGCACAATGGGAGAATACGAGGTGCAGGATTTCCTTGACAGGACGCGATTTGGTCACTACTAAATCAAGTACGCAGCTGTCGGTAGGCAACGCAAAGATGCTTACGCAAATAGTGCCTATGAGGGAGGATAGGGCAATATACAGTTTGGACATTCTGCTGTCTGATTCAGCCGCCACAAGGCTGATTACCTTTTTTCTGACAAATCAGTTGAGAAAGTCTTGCCTTTCCTTGATGACATGGTAGTGGCGACTAGGATCGGGTTCTGCACCGATGACAAACTACTGTAAATGACTAAGTTAGTTTTGACAGGGGAAGTGAAAGCGTTTGGTAAATGTCGTGAAGATCTGAGGATCACACTGACATCTGATCTACTGCAACACTATAAGATGAGTCATGGTACAGATGTTTCCGTGAGCAATTGACTGGGACATTACAGAAATAGAATGACTCCGTGGAGAGTCTGATTGATACGATACGGAAGATTAATATCCTTACTTCTGAACTGAGGGAGAGTAATGAGGCGATCAAGATTATCCTCCAGGAAGCTAAAAATAGAGTAACAGACACCTTCCTGAGGGGTCCGCCGCGCGAAATGTCTAGGAGGGTTCGGGCAGATATCCAGAAAGACCTAAATGCTGACATCTGTATAGCTATTGTGCTGAAGGAAATAGATATAGTGACAGAGGTGTGCAATAGGCGAAGGAGTTTCTCTGCTGATGTAAGCTGTTCGAGTCCTCTGGGTGGCGTTCCCAGTAAAGTCCAATGTTACAAAGACTTATGCAGAGGCGGAGCGTGGTGTAATAGGAGTTGTAAGACCCACAGGGGCACATGTTTCAGTGACAAGTCTGGCCCTTGTGAGTAGAAAACAATTAAGTCCACCACGATATAGGTTGTGTGGGCTAGAGGATAATGATGTGAAGTCATTTGATTCAGTATTATTGAGTTATTGTGTTGGGATGGAACAATGTCGGGGGTATGTGGAAGTGGTACCTCATGCAGGTAAAAGTTACTGCGCAATCCTAGGGCTAGACTTCCTGTTCAAGCATCATACCAAAATTAATCTTTGGCAACGTCAGGTGGCACACAGGAGGACAACGTTCCAGCTCGGAGAATCTGTAGCCAGTGAAATGCTGTCACAAGCTTCGAGTATCAAGAGAAAGATAAACCAGTGAAACTGTAGACGAAATCATTAAGGATTAATTTGCTGACACGGCGCACCAACGCACCGGGATGTTGCTTTGGGTGAGGGTCGGGCAGAACTGCCAATTAATATGTTATGTGTGATAGAGTCACTAGAGGAGAATGATGTTTTGGGTGCAATAAGATGTTTTATACGGAGGAATATCATACGCATTGAAGAAACAGAGGGTGACAGATGTTCTGGATGAAGATTATTTGGAAAAGTCACGTGTGAACCATAATCGTACACAAACCGCCAATACAGCTGGATTTCTTGCAAAAGTAGAGCATTTGGAGGCAATATAGAGGGTAGCAATGGAGGAATTTCTTGCAAAGGTAGAGCATTTGAAGGCAATGTAGAGGGTAGCAATGGAGGAATTATTGCTGGAATTCGAGGTCCTATTTAATCTTCAGGGCCCATTACAAGCAGCGCCCGTAACACAACATATAATGCCGACACAGAGCATAGCACTTGTATAAAATTTTATCGCAAACTTCTGCATTTACAGCCAATTACGGACTTTAATAACAAAGAACTGACCGATGGCACAATAGAGGAGAGCACTAGCCTGTGGGGAGTAGCTATCGTTGATGTACCAAAAAACTCAGCGGATGGAACAAGGAAGTACAGATTTGTTGCGACTATGAGTATCTAAACAGTAAACCATTAACAGATGCGTACCTGGTACACAACATTATGAAAACCTTTAAAAACTTGGGGCAGTGCCAGTACACCATTACTATAGATTTAACAAGGGGTACATTCAGCTGGAGGTGGTTTCGGATGATCGCTCAAAGTCTGCATTTTCAAGGCCCTTAGGGCTAAAAATGGATGCTGTCTGGCTTGAAAAATGTACCAGCCACCTCTTGGTAGGTGTTGGATGGATCATTGGCTGTTTGAAAGAACAACAACGTATCGCGAGGTGTACCTTGACAATATAATTGTGTTTCCAAGGGATATGAAGGAATATATACAATGATTAAAAAGTCTTTAACACTTTACATTTCGCATACCTTGCGTTAAGTATGGAGACATGTAATTTTGCCCTGACAGAAATGAGTTATTTAGGACACGCGATTAATCGAGAGGAGTTACAGACGGGCCCCAGATTAAGATAGGTAGTGAGAGGTTTTACGACTCCTCAGATGGGTAAGAACCTGGAATCAGTCTTGGAGTTGGCGGACTAATATAGAAAATTCGTGGAGGATGTTTACAAATATTTCCCGGCTGCTTACGCGGTTACTGAAAAGGAGTATAAAATTCCTGTTAACACTGAAGTTTCAGACTGCATTTGAGAATCTGATAAAGGCTTCGATGTAAAGTCCAGTGTTGACCTCTCTGGATTGTGAAAAGGACTTAGTATGATTTCATGCTTTCAACCAGATTCTGGGTTACGTTTACAGTCAAGTAATATTGGGTGAGGAATATGCTGTGGCTTAGATCTCACGGCAGTGAAACAAACCTGAGAAGAATTACTCCACAATGGAGATGCTGATCCTGATGTACAGGGTTACGTATTTTAGGCGCTATATGTATGGCAATAAGTTCAAAGCAATAACTCATCATCCAGTATGAAACTAGTTGTTGGTATTGAAGGGCCCTTCAAGCAGACACATTAGGTGGGTATTGACATTAGCAAGTAAGTGAATCTCAGACCTTGCATGATTCATAAACCGAAGTGATTCATAAACCAAGCAAGAAGCATGGAAACGTGGACAGTCTCAGCAGGAAGGTTATGGTGGTGCGAGCACTAGACCACAGCCCTGTGGGGTGGCGTAAAATGCAAGTCGCTGAAGTGAGCTGCACGCTGTTTACAACATAACCGCAGTTCCTTGTGCATGACAGTTCGTTGCGTAGGTCAATTGAACGGGCGCCAAGCATAGTAGTACCTGGCGGACTGAAACAACCGAAGTAAGCAGATGATCACATGCTGTCTAGACACGGAGGTCACAGGCAGATGAGGGGGCAGAGAAGTACTGGTGAACGACAAGGTAAATGGAAATAGACCAACATATAAGAAAGTGCATTCAGAGTGCACAACGCATGGTTCTAAGCCATCAGCAAATGCCGCTACAGAGATTACCAGGGGCCACCAAATCTTTCGAGAGAATGGGAACAGATATTTCAGGATCTTTCTATGAGACCGTTTTGAATGAACGGTAGTGCAGGCCATGGTGAATAACTGGATGCTGAAATTCGGGGCCCTTGAGACGATAATCATGGACCAATGTACTAAATTCATGTTGTATTTGATGAAGCAGCTTTGTCACTTTTTGCTCCTACAGAAACTAAGAACTAGCCCATTGCACTCTCAAGCTGATGGTAGGACAGGAGACGTACACTGTACTACTGATAGGATGATCAGTTTCTGGTACATTTACTTACCATACGTAGTAACATCTGTGCACACCAGCATTGGGCTTTCACCATATGAGGCAGTGATGGAAAGAAGATATCTTTGTCATTTGATGTAGTCAAACTGAAAATCGGGAGTAACGGAGAGCCGTATGTAACTTCAGGAAACGCATACGAAGGGTGAGCACCAAATTCCTTGAAATAGTAAGGAAATGTATGGGGAAGATGCCAGAGTGTAGAACAGGGAAATGGGTGATGCTATCGGGTCTGTATACCCCAAAGGGCAAGAACGAAGAAGTTTATCACGCTGTACCTGTAGCAGGTGACCGAGATGAGTTCAGGAGTACACGTTAAGTTATAACTGCCGATAAGAACAATAGGTCATGCTAGACGCCTACGACCGTTCCGGGGCATTCCGGATTCATTGCTGCAGGTACTGGCACTGACCACTGAGAACAGAGTGGGAGAAAATAGGGAGAGTGGAGAGCACAAGGATCTGCGCCACTTGCACGTAATATACTGTATAGGTTAAGGTCGTGTATGTAAGAAAGGAGAATACAGAGCATTATTTTTTGTGATTCAACTCAGTTAATGCGTAAGGTTATTTAGGGCTGTAACATTAGTTATCACACTATTGTTGTGCTGCCGGAGAGATCAACTGGTAATCGTATCACTGTGTGATTTCACTGGAAAAGGGAATATGGGGAATAACCATTCCTGCTGGAATTTTTATTAATTTCTTATGTCAGAGATATTATCACCTTCAGAGAGTTTTGTCTTTTCAGTCAAGGAAGCGGATTGGGGGATGTCAGGTTTTTTGAAAGGGGGAAGGTTAATAGTTACAGCTTTCTTTTCTGAGGTTACTGAGTGTCAGAAATGGGAGTCAGGTGTACCATTATTCTGGAAGTGTTATACTACTTTACTGAGAGTGGGGTAGCAGCACTGTGGGACCAGCATTGGAAGATGGAGTGCTATTCACCAGATAAGACAATGTTATACTCATCAATCCCCAGTGAACGTTAAGGCTGACGTATGATATATGAGAAATGAGGAATGAGATGCAGAGGTTAAAAGAGACATTTTCGAAGTTACGTCGAGAAAAGTAAAAGAAAAGACTTCTTTTTTTCATGTAGGGTTCCAAAGTCGTATATTTGTTAAAAGGCATTTTAAAGGTACCCACCTCACTTCATGTCAGTAATTATACAGCTTATTGCATCTTGCACGACTGGCCAATTTCGCCATTACCGGTAATTTTCAAGTATAACTGCTGTCAATATATTGTAAAAGTATCCAATAATAAAACGAAGGACATAGCCGATCCGAGAACGACTATAAACCGTGCACACATCAAAATTAAATCTAGAATCATTTCTGTAACTTTAAGCTGTTTGTAACCCTTTCCTATGAAGTTGGGTGCTTTAATTAAATAAATTAATTTGGGCCTGTGATATTTGATAAAAGTAAATCATCGTTCATCAGATCAATGCTCAAGTTATGCATCTGGCTACTGAGTCAAACAATGATCTCAATGAATTTAGTTTATCATAAGTAATCAAATTTCACAAGAAACACATTGAACAATAACAGAAATCGATAAACTAATCTCTTCACAAATTTGGATCATCTGGCACGAAAATTCAGTAGTAGTGTGTATCTGAATAAATCACTTACAATCGTGGAGGACATAGAATGTTTGCCATAGGTTAGTACAAAGAGAAAATACTTCAGAAGGATATAGCGACACATCTGTTGCCGGATCTGAAAGCATGTTGAAACTTTAACTGTAGTCAAATCTCCGAAATGAAGAGTGGAATTACTGAACATTATAAAAACTTCGCCTCTCCCTACAGTTCAGGTCTCTTTTGCGGGTGGGTCTCGTCATTCTTGGAATCAGCAAGTGGCGACTGAAGTGGCTCAGCACCAGCAACTCGTCTCCGCTTGCGTCTAATAAGTTCAGCTCAGTCAGAAGAGTCTCTCCTCCCAAAGAAGCAGAAGTTTTGATGAAGCTGCACATGAAGACCTGGGAAAACACAAAAGTTAAGTGCTTCCTACAAGGAAAACATTAAGCTCTGTATATTCCAGTGTTGTGTAATTTTGATTGGCGGAATGTTGTCTTAGAGGACGCTGGACTGCATTCCTTACATATATTGCAGGTTAAACAACTAAATGATTTTTTAGTCTTGGGGTATTCCCTCTTATGATCTGGCCAATACAGTTGGACCTCTGTAAGCATAGTTGCACTCCGTACTATCACCCCTAGATTATTTGTATGAACCAATTGGAGCAGTCTTCACGTTTCTTTAAACATTCAGTTTGACGTTATCCTTTCATGTGTCTGTGTCTCAAGCACTACAAAGAAGTCTCGACTTTCTGTTCCTGTTCCACTGTCTAAGGTATCTCAACAGCCTGTTTCCCTCTGCAGTAGCACTTTGTCGGTGACTCTTGATGTTATGCAGCATGCTATCCGTGAACTAGGCTTGTGAAAGCAAACTCTGTTGTCCTGCTCGTCCCGGAGATGTACTCTACATTATCTGACTCCAGACACTCGGTGGCGGTATGGCTTCGTTTTGTCACGCTCGCTCAACGAAACTAAGCTCTGGCCAAGTTTACGTGCCTCAAATTTCGCTCGGCACAAGGAGGTGAGTGGACTCTGGGACTTTGTGGCCTACAGCACATCCCTCGCTCTCAGCAGCGTTCAACCCAGTCCCACACTGGGCTCTAATTCAGCTACGCATGCTTTCTAGCACAGGAAATCAATGTCTAAGTAGTTACATGTTGATATTCGCTAGTAATGATCTATATTTCACTGTCTGGTGGGATTAATTTATTCCGATTTAATCTGACTGTTTGTTATGGATTTTATGGGGACTAATTTATTCTGATAATTTGATTCTCTCTTACAGGTTTTACATTATTTGTAGGACAATTTGGTTAAAAAGGTTTGTAACATTACTGTGGTAATAGTCATCTTCACTGCTAATGCCACGTTATAGGACATAGGTCACTCACTGTATGTGCTCACTTTCGTTGTTGAGCACCTAGTCTTGTCTCTGTATATGCGAGAAACAATTACAGCAAAGAAACCGTGGCATCATTTAAGAAGATGATTTTTATTGCACTCACAAGTAAACATTCGAGCTTTAAGATTGATGCTTGCACGTTAAGTGCTCGCTTACTGTATGGCACGTCTGCTGGTTAATATTTGCGTAATTTTACGATCTACTGATATCTCAAGTCCTTAAAATGACCTGTAAGGTCGAAATTGGACAACCATACAAGATGTAATAAAGCGAATACTTGTCAATAACAGGCGATGTGGATACTTTTAAAATGTCTTTTAGTGAGTGTTTGGAGAAGTACAGAAGGCATACAGTGTTTTTTATAAGTCCTACAAGGAATTACGGGGTCAACTGGAAAGTCAATAGCTGAACCTAGGAACGCTGAGAAAGGGGAGAGCTACCTGCTGGTGGGAAGATACTGGAAACGATATTTGGGACTGCCGCAGACAACAATATCCAAGAACTAAATGGCAGAACACGCAGTTGTCAGACTTGAAGCAGGATGTGCTAAACAAGACGCATACATTGCGGGAGCTGATAAAAGTGGTAACGGAGTATTGGAGGACAGTGGTTGACATGGAAGACCAGGACATTTAGGTTATACAGACCCGACTGGGTTCGTTGAACATGAGGATGGCGTTCACGAGGCTTTTACAGTCCTAACCACTTGAAAATTAGGTGGACTGGTAATATAAGGAATGAAGAGATTCTACGCAGGATAGATGAGGAAAGGAGTATACGGAAAACACTGACAAAAGGAAGGGACAGGGTGGCAGGACATCTGTTAAGACATCAGAGAATGGCTCACATGGTGTTAGACAGAGCTGTAGAGGGTAAGAATTGTAGAGGGAGACAGAGATTGGAGTACATACAACAGATTATTGAGGACGTAGATAGTGAGTGCTATTCTGAGGAGAAGAGGTTGGCACAAGAGAGGAATTCGTGGCTGGCTGCATCAAACCGATCAGAAGACTGACGACTCAAAAATAAAATAAAAGTCTTGAAAATGTGGGGTATTGAGGACAAGCAAATGTAGTACTATCGTTGATCATATATACGACAAGAAAAGACCCCCTGCCAGTATCGTCACTCAGAATGCTTCCAAAAAGAAGCGAAACGCGTGCGGCAGTCGGACAAATAGCCTTCTATTTAGTCGCAAGGGCGGAAATGATACAGACTGCCTCAGGAGGAATAGTCAGTACCCAGAAATGTGACAGGAACCATCATTTGAAGCAAGTCTAGTAACCATAGGCTCTAAAATATACCTTAAGAGCTGTGAGAACTTTCTTCATCTTCGATATTGCGAAATAAATCTGTTCTACTGCAAGCACTTTTCCTTCCATGTTTTGAGTTGACATAATATGAACCAAAACACGAAAAAATTGTCTAGCAAACATGGGCCATGTTATACGTATACGTCGAGAACTATGAGCACTTGTTCAGAAGAAGAACTGTGTTTCACAGTAGCTCAGATGAGCAACTGCTCACTGCACTTAAGGCATGAACTTTGAAATCCATGCTTAGCGGTTACTTTTTTCTTTTTTTGTTCCATGCTACCACCTCTCAAAATATGGAAAGCAAAGAGCATGAAGTGGGAGAGATTTGTTTCACAGTATCGAGATGAAGAAGTGTTCATGGGTCTTAACATACGCATTTATGAGCCCATGTTTACTAGACACCGTTCCTGTCATATCCTTTACACTAATGAGGCACCAGTAATTAATTTGGCGTCTAAAAACGACAGAACATATATAAAATAATGAAATTTATTACTAGGGGGTAGGAAAAACTGAGACTATGGTTCTTTGGGCTTCTAGTTGCTGAGAAAAATTGAGACCATGGTTCCTTCTGTTTCAGAAGGCCATATTCGAGTGGGATCATATTCATCGAAGCATTACCATTATACTATACTGCCCGCGTGCTCTGGGGCTGTGGAGACTCGTGCTACAGCTCGGAGTTTAAAAAGTTTTATTTTCTGGGTCAACAAACAGATGGTCTCCAATACCATAAGTGGTCGTGGAACTCTCTCGCGGTCGACCTCAGAGGCTTCGGCACGCAAGCGTTGCCTCATTTAGCAAGAATAACAGTGGCCTTGTCAACACTTGACAAGCTGAATTACACACAAATGCTCGTTAGCTGTTCACTGTGTAGTCACCTGTATGATATGCAGTGCCGGCTACCTGTGGCTGTCAAGCTGTTTTCTTGTTTCAGGAATTTGAAGAATGCAATCTAGAAATGTTACCCACCATCCATAATAGTTAATGAATGGTTCTGGTGTCGATGTAGGAAGTAGTGAATTAGATTAACATCAGTGTCTTCAGAGTCAAGAAAAAAAAGCACCAGAATCGACGTGGGTATCTGAAGGAACAGCCTAGACGGCTACGGCTTCTTAGAAAGTCGGCGGCCAAGGATAACAGTTAAAAAAATCTCGCAAAAAGTTCTGAAACTTCGAGTTACAAGCACATAGTTTGATATATAAAAGCGGAATAAATATTTGTGGTGAAAGCAACCAGCAGTGGGAGGGCAATAGTGCTCATGCTAGTTTCCCCGGAGACATTCGTCACCTTGTTGTCTCTCATTGGGTGCCTGCTTTGGACTGGGAACACCAAGCATTCTGCTTTATGATAAGGGTTTGTTAAAATAGGTGTTGGACGAATTCTTCTATGGTGATGTTCACATAAAAACCCTGACATCTCTCGCCGGTGAACGGCACAGGAAGCTAATGTCAGGTCATTTTACATCTGTTTCTTTGCATACGATGTCTTACAGAGCGCATTCAGCAGTAAAAGGCCCCATCCAGCTGCTGTGTAATTTTATCTCAGTCGTTTTAGGAACGCCTCAGATAAATGTACAGCCCTACAAGCCACCTGACCTCAATACAATCGTACTGGAAAAAAGAACAAGATGTGCTCAGTTAGGCCCAAGCACCAGTCAAACTGTGAGTTGTAGACGGCGGCTGATTGGTTATGAATCAGACAGGCTCGCAAATGATTGCAGTCTGATGGAATTCATAACACGACGCGTTGATAAAGAGTGCGGCATCCTACTTGTTGTATATAATTCCATTGATCTTGAGTGCATACGTAGTTCACAGAATGTATTCGTACTGTATTAACTAAACACATTATAAAGCAACTCGTCGAAAACATTAGATTCGAGGCTGAGCTGTAGAATTCAGGATGAATGAATGGTGTGCGAAAAACTATAACTTCAGTAGCAACCCACTCATCTATTACAAACACCTAGAATAATACGACAAAGGAATTTAAAAATTTGGTTAGTTTTTGGTGCAAATGTACTGTAAGTCATCAGAGGTTGTCGAAGGAACCTACTTTATTGATGACGATAACATTCAAGCATTTATCGCTGTTCTTTGACAGTCCACAGTGCCTAATTATTTTCCGTCCTCACTTGATATTAATATAACGTATCTCTTTCCGATTAGAGTTAATGCGTCTGGTTTTTGGGCACCTCAGCTTCTCTACAGTTCTTACGAAATTCTTGTGTGGAACGTGAAGAGTGTATTGTCGTGTGACCCTGTGGAATATCTGATACCCTACTACTAGAAACGTTACTAGCTATGCTGTAATATAACTATTAGATACCAATCAAGCCTATCCCAGATGACTAAACAACAGCAACCTGGTCATGACTAAGAGGAAAATAGCTGAAGACATAGCAAAGTGTTAAGTGAATAGCTGAAGAACTGACGAGTGAGGGAAAGGCAGCGTGTCTGGGACGGGAGTAATATCAGCTGTACTGTAAATGAGGTTCTCCAAAACAGTAAGGAAATGTCGTAGGGTGAACGTCAAATTTCCTTCGTCACATGACTCACTCTCTTATACGTCAGTGAATTTATCCAGGGCACTTCGCAACCATTAAAGACAAAAGGGGACATGTAAGTAAGGACTAAGGTGTGAAGGAGTCTCAAAATGTACCTAGCCTGTGGAGTGAAATGTTTTTCTGTATGTAAACTGTTTAGTAACCATTGCAGTAAAAATCTCATTATAGAGCAATTTTGCCTCAGTGGTGTAATATTTTGTGTTACTTCCTCTTTTGGTGCCGAAGGCCATTAGGAACATCTCTCCACGCTTCATATGTTGATGTTCAAAGGTCCTTTTACTTGCAGCTGCAGTATCGTTTAAAGCTTACGCAGCTTACCCGCATACTATAGGCTACACTCTCCTAGTTAAAGACTTATACAACGTCGTACTATTTCCTACAGCTGTTTGAGAATTATTCGGACTAATATCGCACCTTCTTCCAACTAACAATTATTTTGTTGCTTCCACAGTCTTGCAGGAATTAGGAAGGCGTGCTGTTGAATATTTTATTATGTAGAATAAAAACTACTTATTCTTTTGTGTCTACTCAACTGTTTATTGTTTATAGAAAGCAGTAGAAAGTACACAAAAACCAATAAATATGCAGGGCGTTCAATAAGTAATGCAACACAACTTTTCTAGCCCAGTTTCGGTTAGAAAAACGTGAATTTGTTGTGCGACATCGTGAAAGTTCCGATATGTGACGTCGCTGTGCGTAGGCTTCAAAATGGCATCTATACAATAAAAAAAAGTTTTGCATCACCTCGGTTCCGAGAGTTCCGGAATCTGTACAGAAAATTGAGATAGAGATCAACATAAACATCATTTCCGTCCTTTTTATTGCTCATGAAAACCACACATTGCATGTTGTACCACCATACAGCGACACCTTCAGAGGTGGTGGTCCAGATTTCTGTACACACCGGTACCTCCAATACCCAGCAGCACGTCCTCTTGCATTGATGGACGCCTTTATTCGTCGTGGCATACCATCAACAAGTTCACCTAGGCACTGTTGGTCCACATTGTCCCACTCCTCAATGGAGATTCGGCGTAGATCCCCCAGACTGTGCCGCCCGTTGTGGCCGAGCGGTTCTAGGGGCTTCAATCCGGAATCGCGCTACTGCTAGGGTCGCAGGTTCGAATCCTACCTCTGACATGGATGTGTGTGATGTCCTTAGGTTAGTTAGGTTTAAGCAGTTCTAAGTTCTAGGGGGCTGATGACATCAACTGTTAAGTCCCATAGCGCTCAGAGCCATTTGAACCATTTAAACCTCAGGTTGGTGGGTCACATCGTCCAATACAGCCCTTTTCAATCAATCCCAGGCATGTTCGATAGGGTTCATGTCTGGAGAACATGCTGGCCTCTCTGGTCGTGGGATGTCGTTATCCTCAAGGAAGTCATTCACAATATGTGCACGATTGGAGCTCGAATTGTTGTCCATGAAGACGAATGCCTCGCTAATTTGTTGCCGATATGGTTGCACTATAGGTCGGAGGGCGGCATTCACGTGTCGTACAGCCGTTACGGCGCCTTCCATGGCCTCCATCGGCGTACGTCGGTCTCCCATAATGCCACCCTAAAACAGCAGGGAACCTCCACTTCGCTACACTAGCTTACCGCATTGCCTCCAAACACGTCTCCGACGCTTGGTTGAAAGGATGTGCGACAGTCATCGGTGAAGAGAATGTGATGCCAATCCTGAGCGGCCCATTCGGCATATTTTTGGGGCCATCTGTAGCGCGCTGCATGGTGTCGTGGTTGCAAAGATGGACCTCGCCATAAGCGTGGGGAGTGAAGTTACGCAACATGCAGTCTTTTGCGAACAGTTTGAGTCGAAACACGACGTCCTGTGGCTACACGAAAAGCATTTTCAACATTGTGGCGTTACTGTCAGGGTTCCTCCGAGCCATAATCCGTATGTAGCGCCTTGGGTGGCGTGACCGAGGCATGAAATCGACAGTTCCAGTCTGTATCACCTCCATGTCCAAACAACATCGCTTTGGTTCACTCCGAGACGCCTGGACACTTCCATTGTTGAGAGCCCTTCCTGGGACTAAGTAACAATACGGACGCGATCCAACCGCGGTACTGCCCTCCTAGGCATTGAACTACAGACAACACGAGCCGTGTACCTCCTTCCTGGTAGAATGACTGGAGCTGATCGGTTGTCGGACCACCTCCGTCTAATTGGCGCTACTCATGCATGGTTGTTTAGATCTTTAGTCTGGTTTAGTGACATCTTGTCGGATGATGTAATTTGCAGTAGTTCAGAGATGTGTGTGAATGAAAGAGAGAATGCATGCTGTGAGAATGAAAATGTTGGTGAAAGGGATCTGGTAACTTTAGAAAGGGGAAATAATATTTTGGGGGATAATCTGGATGTGTATGACCTGAATATGTGCAATGATAATGATGTTGTTGATAAAGTTGATAATGATGGTAATGGTATTGATGATGATGTTGAGGAAAGGTATTTCATTAGTTTAAATAGGGAGTTGGGTATACACATGGTTGAAAATGGATTAAATAGTGAGAATATTATAGAAATTCCCAGGGATGTTACCAGGATGAATAATTCTCACAACCTGGGTGTATGTAAAAGTGTGAATTTAGATGTTGCTGGTAAAGAATCTGACTACACAAATAACGATGACACATGTATAACTTCTTACCTAAGTGAAACTTTTATAGATACTAATGATACACACACATTTCTTATGAATATATGGCTGAACAGTGAAACTATTTCTTTTGACAAGAACTTTAGAAAGATGCTTATTAATGTATGTGAAACTGTATGTCCTGAGTGGTGGAAAAAGATGAGATATTTTATTTTTGAAAAGCTGAAGGATAAGTACTTCAATAGTATACAATGTGATTTGGATGAAAATCCTTGGCTATTTGAGATAATAGAGAGTACTAATGACAATTTTGTATCTTGTGCAAATTTTATAACTGTGACAAATAATACATATAATCGTATACCATATGATTCTGATAAATATAGGTTTGGGGAAAGTGAAAGTGATTTATTACATGAGGATACAGGTTCTGAGAAAAGTGATCAATTTTGCAGTCCTTATATAAAAGTTCAAATTGGGTCATGGATTGGTAAATGTTTAATTGATACAGGAAGTGATATCTCGGAAATATCTGAAAGGTTAAGCAAGAAATTGAAAGTGGGGAAAGATTATGTTGAACTGCCAGTTGTTGGGGTAAAGATAAAAGGTGCTACTGGGAAGTGCAGTAAATTGGTAAAAAGCCAGGCTTTAGTGACATTTTTAATTGAAGGCAAGTTGTTCACACATGAATGTTTTGTAATTCAGGAATTTAATGAGGATTTTCTTTTGGGTATGAATTGGATAGTAAAAGTAAATACAGCATTTGATTGGGTTGGAAGAAGACTTTTGATAGAAACTAGTGAAAGGGAATAGATTCAGACAAATTTTGTGAACACACTTGGTGATCAGAGTAATGGAAATTTTGACAGTATTAATTTACTAAAAGAAAATAGATTGGAGAATATTTAAATTCATAGATTTGATACTGATGAAGTTCAATTTGGGAATTTAGTAAATTTGAAAATTTCAGAAACACAAAATTTATCTGGGGAGCAAAAACAACAGTTAGAAAATCTGCTGTGGGAATACAGTGATGTTTTTAGTGACATACCTGGTAGGGTAAAGGGTTATCAGTGTGAGCTTCAGGTAAAACCTCATGAACCATTTTTCATAAAACCATACAGTATTGCAATATCAAAAAGACCTGCTGTTGAGAAAGAGCTGAAAAAGATGGAAGGATGCAATATAATAGAAAGGAGTATCAGTGCATATAATAATCCTCTAGTAGTAGTTTCGAAAAAAGATGGTGGAGTAAGATTGGTTTTGGACTCTAGACACTCAAACAAAATTTTGTTCAGACAGACAGACCATCCTGAAAATATTGATGAGTTACTCTATAAATTTACAGATACAAAATATATGTCAAGTTTGGATCTAACTTCGGGTTTTCATCAAGTACCACTTTCGGTTAATTCTAGAAAATATACTGCTTTCTTGTACAATGGTAAGAGTTACCAATATTGTGTTGTGCCATTTGGGTTAAATTCTTCTGTTTCCGAATTTATAAGAGCTTTGGATCATGTACTGGGGCAAGAACTTGCGTCTAGACTGATAATCTATGTAGATGACATTTTGGTTACAGGGAACAATTGGGAGGAACATTTTTTGATTTTGAAGTCAGTTTGTGAAAAACTTAGAAAAGGGGGGATGACATTGTAATTAGAGAAATGTAAATTTGCAGTTTCTGAATTAAAATTTTTGGGTCATGTTGTCACAGACAAGGGAATTTTGGCAGATCCAGAAAAAATTAAAGCAATTTCAGAAATTCCTATTCCTAAGACTAAAAAACAATTAAAGTCGTTCTTTGGGTTATGCGGTTATTACCGAAAACACATAAGTGATCAGAGTCTTAATGCACCATGTTTAAGTCAGTTACTTAAGAGAAACACTGTTTGGGTTTGGGATAAAAGTTGTCAGGAAGAGTTTGATAAAATTAAGCAAGAGTTGAGGAAGCAACACTTACTACACAGACCTGATTTTAATTTACCAATTTGTTTGAACACTGATAGCAGTAATTATGGGCTTGGAGCAGAGTTATTTCAAGAAAGAGTAGAGAATGGAGTTAAGATACATTGTACCATAGCATTTGCAAGCAGAATGTTGCTCAAGCATGAGAAAAATTATACAGTCACAGAGAAGGAACTTTTGGCAATTCATTGGGCTTTTACAAAATTTAGAATTTACCTTATTGGACATAAAACCATAGTATTTTCGGATCACAAAGCTTTGAGTTACTTACAAGAGTGCAAATTATACCACAGTAGATTGACCAGATGGGCAATTTTTCTGCAACAGTTTGACTTTGAAATCAAACACATAAAAGGTTCTGAGAATGTAGTAGCTGATTCACTTTCAAGGTTACCAATTGGGGGAGAAAAGGAGATTTTTGAACAAGAGGAGGAAAAGCAATTTAAAATTAGATACTTGAAAGGGGTGGAAAATGAGAAAACAATTAGAGCTATGTGTAACAAAATTAGAAAAAATCAAAATTTGGATCAGAGTTGGAAATTAATCAAAGAATGTTTAGGCAAGAACGGGTATGAGAAACTTGATAAATTTTACAAATTGCATAAGGGGATTTTATTTCGGAGAACAGATGTAGATTCTAATAATTGGAAACTGTGTTGGCCAGCGGCAGATGCTGAAAAGCTGATCATTTACATACATGAAAGCTTTGGTCATTGTGGGATACAGAAGTGCATTCAAAAGATACAAGAAAATGTTTATTTTTACAATATTGGAAAGAAGGTAAGAAAAGAATTGGCAACCTCTGACAAATGTCAGAGAGTTAAAGTGAGCAATCAAAGATGTGGTGGAGAGATGCAAAACATTATTCCGAAAAAACCTTTAGATCTTATCGCAGTGGACTTATATGGAATGTTACCAAAGAGTAAAGGTGGTCACTGTTACATATTTGTTATGGTAGACGTATTTTCAAAATTAATTAAACTATATCCAGTGAAAAAAGCTACTAGCCATGAAATTATAATAAAAATTGAAAGAGATTATTTCGCACAGGTGGGTAAACCAAAAGCTATATTATCAGATAATGGTTCACAGTTCACCTCAAAAATTTGGAAAAAGTTTATTGAAAGATCAAAATTGAAGCATATACTTATATCTGTTTATTCTCCGTCGACCAATCCTGCAGAAAGATATATGAGGGAAATTGGGAGACTTTGTAGAACCTATTGTAGCCATAAACATCCAACTTGGTTTGAGCACATTCGAAATTTTGAAGATATTATGAATAGCCTACAACATAGTTTCACAGGATTTTCACCTATTGAGATTATGTTTAATATTAGACCTCCAAATCTTATATCAGAACTTATTGAATTTCCTAAATGTACACCTTTAACTATGCAAGAGAGAGAAGATATTGTCAGGGAAACTATGAGGAAACAAGGGGAAAAGAGGAATAAAAGACATAACAATAGGGTAAGATTAACCACTTTTAAAATTGGGGATCTTGTTCTGGTCAAATCTCATGAAAAATCAAAAATGTTAACTTCAGAAATTAAGAAATTCTTTGATATCTATATTGGGCCTTTTGAAGTCATAGAAAATCCACACCCTAATGCTTATCGTTTGGTGTATCCTAAGTCAAAGAAATTATTTGGTCTTAGGAATGTTGTCTCTTTAAAACTGTATAAACAGAAATCATAATTTCAAAAATTTAAATAATCTATTATCATCTAAAACAAAAGTCCTCCACTGGAATATGCTTGTTAGAACAAAACTACCTGTACAACCAAGTAATTATATTTGCATGTATAAATTAATAATTTGAAGTCAGATGTTAATTGAAACTGATGAAAAAACACTGATGTAAGAAAGAATGAGAGAAAGATTTATTTTTACTTTTTTACAAAAAAAAGTCTCCCTAGTGAGCATTTCTGAATTTTTCTAATTTTGGAAGCTAAGTCTTCCCTGTGGGTGAAGGCATGCATGTGAGGACATGCATGCAAAGGTATAAGTTTCAAAACCAATTTTAGATAAAGCCTCATGATATATGAGCAGTTTATTGTTGTTTATACTGATGTTGTGGGGAGCAAAAGTACTCTTCACAAGAATGTGACTTGCAGTAATATTGTAGTAGAGAGGAAAGTGTACATAAATAATTGCAAAAAATTTAGATAATACTGATGTATCTTTAGCTGTACTAAAAGAAGAAAATCATAAAAAAAAACAAAAAAAACATGAGTAAAAAAAATGAAAAAGAAAATCATAAGCAAAAAAAAAAAACACTACACTATATATGTCCGGTATCATTTTTACTGTTACAATATGTAAGCATAATGAAATTAACATTAATATAAAAATGCTGTATGTTAGAATATTTCTCATGTATGTTTTATACCATGTATATTTGTCATGTTAAATAATTTCTTTACTTGAAATTTTTGTGTATGGGATTGATGGGGAAGTATCATTGCAACAACAGCCAGTAATAAGTCCACAGATTCAAAGAGTCCAAATTTGGAAGAGGTTATCAGACTGCATCATTAATGTACTAATTGTGTAATACAGATCCATCACTGAGTATGGTCGGGATTTTGTTGTATATGTCCATAACAACAAAAGCCCTGGGGAACAGTTGTAATGGATCTGGGAGATGTTATTTTTTTACCATATTTGTCGATACTGAATTGAAAATGTTTTCTTATATTTTTGTCAGAATTTATTATAATTTGTCTTATTATATGTTAATTTACTTCTGTTTTTGAGAGTAAAAGCATATTGATTACTATTAGAAAATGTATCGAAGAATAGCAAAGAAACTGATTGTGTAAAATATCTTTGACGTTGGAGTAGTCTTTGACTATAGTCAGTCCGAGTCGGAAGCTAACTCTTGGTGTGTGTTGACGGAAGAATGTGAAGGTCGCAGTCATAAATAATTTTGAATTATGTTAACTATTATTTTTGTATTATCTCAAAAGAAGAAACTACATTGGAAGAAACTGTATTTGAAACACCAAAATGAGAGAAACACGCTGAACCACGTCATTTTCTGCAGCCGACAACGATGCATTGTGGAATCATACTTAGACAACTGAAGCCAAGACTTATATTTGCTTGCAAACGTCTAATGGAAAAGGTACTGTCACGAAATATGGCAAATTTAAGTTTATAAAAAATAGTGACCATATTTTCAACTGGTGTAATAGCCGGGATGCCATATTTCACTATGTCCCGCGTGCCGATTGGCCACACACAGCTGTGATACCTGCAATGTGAAGCGTGTGGACACTCTCATTCGCGGTCATCGAAGGATCACATTCAAACACCTTGCTCCAAAACTGGACGTCTCCTTTCGTAGTGGTGACACACTCGTCCACCATTTGGGGTAGTCAAAGGTGTGTGCCTCTACTTAACCGAAGACCATAAACAGTAACAAAGGACCATTTATGCGGAATTGCTTGCACGTTACGAGGGAGGTTACTAAAAACCAAGATGTTGATCCCGACGTCGACCAGTAGAGTGGTACCACGCGGGCATACTGACCCTCCAAGTAAGGTGGAATAAGGCCGTCGCAGTGAGCGGACATTATGTTGAAAAACAGGGTTTTGTAGCCAAAAGAATAAGGAATAATATGGTGTATTGGAATCATGAATAAATCTAACCTGCTTTCGGAAAAAAGTGTTCCATTACTTATTTAACGGTCCTCGTACTAGTAAGTGGAGAAAAAAACAATAATAACTTATCTTAAGGGTCTATAATAGTAGAAATCATTACTCATAACTTCTTGCGGTTCTTCCAAAGGGCTTAGCTTCCAATGGAGTGGAACACACACCAGTTACTATCATCTTTCGACGTTATCAGCAATTTCTAACTGTTAGACTTGAACGTTTGGGTCTGTTGTAGCAGAGGAACACTGTAGGCGTTGAGGCACAGTTTCGAAAAGTTTTCTAATCGTTCAAGAGAGTGACAAAAACCATATAGCACACAGTTTCACGTATCACGTGATGGAGACACTCGTTAGTAAAGAGGGACATAAAACGTTTCGTACTACTGGAACGTCTGCATTATGCCCTAAGAGCTCAAAATAATTACACATATCCTTAAATTAGACTCGAGCAAGGAACATAATTTCCCTACAGAGTTTCAGACTACAGCACGCCATTACTGCTAAATGTATAACGACACCAAGCCAGCAGGGAGTTCCGTTATGTTAAATAGGTAATGACATCTGACCAACAGGGATCTCTCATTCGTTAACCTTACTGGTTTAGAAATATTGCTGGACATTCAATGAAAATCACTCAGCACTTGTAGTACGTCAATTTTCTGTTAACTTTATCGATATGACTTCTGAAGATCCGAGTATTGTAACCAGGCACTCTGGGATTTGAAACCAATTGTGGTCGATACTGAATAAGAGTGATTGGTGGTTGCAAAGGAAGAAGAATTGTTCATGTCCCACGAAATGTGGCATCCGTCCTTCCCAGGAATATTTACTACGATGAAAAAACTATTTGTCTCCTTAGAAAGATATACATTGAAAACGATTTCTTGAGAATTCCTTGGAAAACATTAACTGGAAGAATATTGAGTTGCTTCTTCCAAAAATATCTGCAGACACCACTTGCCTCACCGCACAGGTAATATGGGAAGACAAGGGAATATCGAACGGCAAATTGTCTTCGAAGAATCCTCGCACGAAGGAGGAACTCTATAAACGTTGGTCCACCTCGATAGCTGAATGGCGCCGGCACGGTAGCTCAGTGTGTTCGGTCAGAGGGTTAGCTGTCCTCTGTAATAAAAAAAAAGTGAGTTAATGGATCAACGATGAACTTGAACAAGCGTCATGGGACGTCCGCCCCGAACAAATACAACGAACATTACCGTACAAAATGAGAAATGAGATAAAATAAAATGATCAACGCGATGGAATGCCATGCCAAGGGGCCCGGGTTCGATGCCGGGCTGGGTAGGAGATTTTCTCCGCTCAGGGACTGGATGTTGTGTTATCGTCATTATCGTCATCATCTCATCTCCATCGACGCGCAAGTCGCCGAAGTGGCGTCACCTAAAAAGACTTGCACTAGGCAACCGGTCTACCCGACGGGAGGCCCTAGCAACACGACATTTTATTTTTTAATGATCTATGTCTGCGAAATTGTCCTAATATTTTCCTTTCGGTAACTGCAGTACATGCACATTTCTTTTTGCGTCGATCTGCCATCATCGCAGGTACTACGCAAGTCTTGGAGTTGTCTATATTGATAACAGAGGTCTCACAATTCTTTTGCACCTCTCTTTCTCTCTGCATCACTAACACTTACTTCCAGAACAGAGACGTGCACAAACTATCATGGAAACACCCACGTTCAGGCCATTGTCATCAGCTCGACTTCATCATAACCAGAAGAAGCGACCTACGTCATGCCCTTAATTCCCGCACATATCACAGTGCTTACTGTGATACTGGTCACTCTTTAGTTATGACCAAATCACGGTTCACACCAAAGAAGATTCACTCAGCTGAGAGCGTTTGTCGAAGAATGAAGAACAACACCAAAGCCATTCAAGATGATGCGCTCTACAAAAAGTTCAGTGAAGAAATTGAGATGAAACTGAATCCTGAGCAATTTGCACAGAGAGCCGAAAATGTGTGGCATCTAGCTAAAGAAAATATTATGCAGACAGCTATCGGAACATTTGGGATGCAGGGTAGGACTCAAAGTGACTGGTTTACTGAATGTGAAAGTGAGTTGCGTCCATATATAGACAAGAAATGTAATGCTCATATACAGATTATGAATAATCCTAAAGACCAACGAGCAATAGCTGAATACAAGGCCTGCAAAGCAGATCTGCAACGAGTTTCTCGCCATTGTGCAAATAGATATTGCACCAACCTTTGTAAAACTATTAAGATCTACCGAGACAAAGGAGATTAAAGTGGCATGTATCAAGGCATCAAAAAGGCCATTGGACCAACAAGCAGAAAGTTCGCTGCAATAAAAGATCTAAATGGAGACCCAATCAACAATAAAAACCAGCAGCTAGATAGATGGGTGCAGCACTATGCTAAACTATATTCAGAAGAGGTCAACATTTCTTCAGAAGATCTGGGTACTTTACCAACTTACCCAGTTATGTCTGAGCTTGATGATCCTCCCACTGTTGACGAATTAAAACTCGCACTTAAAAGTCTAAAGCTAGGCAAGAGTACAGGCCGTGATAACGTACCAGCAGAAGTCATCAAACTTGACTGCGTTTTGCCAATATTGTATCAAATCCTACTGCAGTGCTGGGAAGAAGGCACAGTACCTCAAAACATGCGAGATGCAAATATAGTAACAATCTATAAGGGAAAAGGCGACAGAGGTAATTGTAACAACTATAGAGGAATATCTCTCTTGAGCATTGCTGGAAAGGCGTATGCAAGGATAATACTGAAGAGACTGGAAACCTTGGCTGCTCGGATCTACCCTGAGTCACAGTGTGGATTTCGAACAGGCAGATCCACAAGTGACATGATATTCACCTTGCGCCAACTACAAGAGAAGTGCCGCTAATACAGAGTGCCATTATATGTGGCTTTTGTTGACCTCAACAAAGCCTTTGACACCGTCAGTAGGGAGGGACTCTACAGCATACTGGAAAATTTGGATGTCCCCCAACTTTGCTGTCTTTAGTAAGATCTTTTCATGACAATATGCGTGGCTCTGTAATCTTCGATGGCAGTACATCTAAACCATTCAGTATGAACTGTGGCGTAAGGCAAGGCTGTGTGTTGGCACCTACACTTTTTGGAATTTTCCTCTCGGGTCTGCTCCAAGTGGCTTTCGAGAATTGCAGTGTTGGAGTAGATCTGCATACTAGGAAAGGTGGAAGGCTTTTCAATGTCAGTCTTCTGAAGAGTAAGACAAAGCGCTACGAGATAGTCGCTCGTGAACTCCTGTATGTTGATGATGCTGCAATTGTTGCGAACTCCGCAGAAGAGCTGCAAGAGCTAGTATCAAGATTTAGTCACGCATGCCACCTATTCTCGATGAGTGTAAACAGCAGTAAGACCGTAATTATGGTTCAGGGTACTAACACAAAGCCGAATATCACACTAGATGGCACTACTCTGCAAGTCGTAGATAACTTCTGCTATCTTGGATCTATTATAGAATCAAACATGTCTGTTGACAAGGAACTTGATGCTCGCGTTGGAAGAGCTGCGACAACTTTTGGCAAACTCTCTACACGTGTTTGGAAAATCAACAAACTCTCTTTGACCACCAAAATTCTTGTATATCGAACTTGCGTCCTCAGCAACCTTTTGTATCCATCGGAAACATGGACTACCCATGCAAAACAAAAACGTCGCCTTAATGCTTTCCACATGCGGTGCCTGAGATCCATCCTCGGAGTAACGTGGAAGAACCGAGTGACCAACGAAGCAGTGCTATCTAAAACTAACTGCAACAGTATTTCAGCTATCTTGAAGCAGAGACGACTCCGCTGGCTGGGACACGTCCACCGTATGGATCCTGACAGATTACCACGTGAGGTGACGCTTGGAGAGATCTCTATAGCTAAAAGACCTGTAGGACGTCCTGTATTGAGGTTCAAGGACTCCTGTAAACGAGATATGGAGAGCTTTGGAATCGACACAAACAGATGGGAGGCACGGGCTAGCATGAGACCAGTGTGGAGCGATGATATATCATCTGGAATGTCGAAGCATGATGAAGGCTTGTTAGACAGATTAAGGCAGAAAAAGCTTCGCAATGCTACCACTGCTCCTGCCTCAGCAGCCAGATACACTTGTAACAATTGCGGCAAGAGATGCCGCGCTGCCATTGGCTTGACAAGCCATATGTAAAAATGCAACCCATAAACACACAGACTCTGCAACAATCATCTACCAAGATGTCATGGCCAATATATACACAATTCTTTGGCACAACGCCCCCGCTAATGGAAGTAAGGACCCAATGTACCTACGACGGAAGACCGTCTACCGATTCCTATGACTCTCCTGCAGTCGTGCATATTGTTCTTCCTGCATTCTGCCACAAGCCACGTGGAGTGGACGCGCTGTTACAGGCGCCATGTCACGGATTGCGCGGCCATTCCCGCCAGAGGTTGGAGTCCTCCCTCGGGCATGGGTATGTGTGTTGTTGTTAGCATACGTTAGTTTAAGTAGTGTGTAAGCGTAGGGACCGATGACCTCGGCAGTTTGGTCCCTTAGGAATTCACACACACATTACTCAGCCAGTCTTGATGAACTGGCAGCCACTTACCATTTCCTCACGGCTAACAGCCGTGTACCGCAAGTATGTAGAGGAACGGAAGGTTCCAAATGATCGGAAAAGAGCACAGGAGTTCCAGTTTGCAAGAAGGGTCGTCGAGCAGATGCGCAAAACTATAGACCTACATCTCTGACGTCGATCTGTTGGAGAATTTTAGAACATGTCTTTTGCTCGCGTATCATGTCATTCCTGGACACCCAGAATCTACTCTGTAGGAATCAACATGGATTCAGGGAACAGCGATCGTGTGAGACCCAACTCGCTTTATTTGTCCATGAGGCCCAGAAAATATTAGATACAGGCTCCCAGGTAGGTGCTATTCCCCTTGACTTGCGGAAGGCGTTCGATACAGTTCCGCACTGTGTGGCTGGATTGAAGAGTTTTTAGCAAACAGAACGCAGCATGTTGTTCTCGATGGAGAGACGTCTACAGACGTTAAGGTAACCTCTGGCGTGCCACGGGGGAGTGTTATGGGACCACTGCTTTTCACAATATATATAAATGACCTAGTAGATAGTGTCGGAAGTTCCATGCGGCTTTTCGCGGATGATGCTGTAGTATACAGAGAAGTTGCGGCATTAGAAAATTGCAGCGAAATGCAGGAAGATCTGCAGCGGATAGGCACTTGGTGCAGGGAGTGGCAACTGACCCTTAACATAGACAAATGTAATGTATTGCGAATACATAGAAAGAAGGATCCTTTATTGTATGATTATATTGTAGCGGAACAAACACTGGTAGCAGTTGACATCTTGGGTTGTCGGGTGTTCTGCCGGATATCAGCGTCGTACTTGCACGATATTTCGGTCACGTAGCTCGAGACCTTCGTCAGGTGCGACCTGAGACTGCTCCTCGAGTGGACCTGGTCCAGTATTTATGCCTATGGCCTTCCTCCTCCACCAACGGCTGCAGGCGCTTCCTCTGTGGTCCGCGCCCATTCCCTGTGACCTGCTGGAGCGTTGCTGCTCCGTTTTCCGTCCGCTGCGGTTCTAGGTGTTCCCTCTGCGGTCCGCGCCCACCAAACCCGCTCCTGGGGGTTTCATCTACGGTCTGGGGTACCAGGCGTTCCCCCTGCGGTCCGCGCCCGCTCACCACGACCTGTTGGAGCGTTGCCGCTCCGTTTTTCGTCTGCTGCGGCTCTGGATGTTCCCTCTGCGGTCCGCGCCCACCAGTCCCACTTCTGGGTGTTCCATCTTCGGTCTGGTGCTCCTGGAAGTCCGTCAGGGGCTCGTTTACCATCTCCATGTCTCTGGTTCTTCTGTTTGTGTAGTGTTGCAGCTGGCCCCGTTGCTCCTTTAACAATTCCAGAACCGGATCCCAGGCTCTGCTTAGCTGGTACCCTGTGTCACGTTTCATAAGATCGTCAGCCATTTTAATCTCAATCGATTCTCTTATAACACTGTCCCAAAATCTGGGTGTTTGTGCTAGAATCTTGGTATCCTCATACTTCATGGCATGATCTAGTTCTAGACAGTGTTCAGCAATGGCTGACTTAGTCACCTGTCTTAATCTAGTGTGCCTCTGATGTTCTTTGCACCTGATCTCCACCGTTCTTGTCGTCTGGCCAATTTAGGACATGCCACATTGACAAGGTATATTGTAAATCCCTGGTTTTCGTAACCCCAGGTCGTCTTTGACACTCCCCAGCAGTCCCCCGATCTTGTTGGATGGACAGAAAACACACTTGATATTGTGTTTACGCAGGATCCTACTGATTCTGGCAGAAATAGAGCCAGCATAGGGCAGATATGCCACCTTCCTTGCTTCATCTTGGTCTTCTTCAGGAACCTGTGGTATAGTGGCTGGTCGGAGTGCCCTCTCAATTTGTCTGTCCATGTATCCATTCTTGGAGAAAACTGTTTTGAGACGTTCTATCTCTATGGGTAGATTCTCTTGGTCTGAAAGGGTACGTGCTCTGTGGACCAAAGTCTTCAGAACCCCATTCTTCTGTGCAGCGTGGTGACAACTGCTGGCCTGCAGATATAACTGGTAGCAGTTACTTCTGTAAAATATCAGGGAGTATGCGTACGGAACGATTTGAAGTGGAATGATCATATAAAATTAATTGTTGGTAAGGTGGGTGCCGGGTTGAGATTCACTGGGAGAGTCCTTAGAAAATGTAGACAATCAACAAAACACTCGTTCGACCTGTACTTGAGTATTGCTCATCAGTGTGGGATTCGTACCAGTGACGGAGGAGGTAGAGAAGATCCAAAGAAGAGCAGCGCGTTTTGTCACAGGGTTATTTGGTAACCGTGATAGCGTTACGGAGATGTTAAGAAAATTCAAGTGGCAGACTCTGCGAGAGAGACGCTCTGCATCGTAGTGTAGCTTGCTGTCCAGGTTTCGAGAGGGTGCGTTTCTGGATGAGGTATCGAATATATTGTCTCCCCCTACTTATACCTCCCGAGGAGATCACGAATGTAAAATTAGAGAGATTCCAGCGCGCACGGAGGCTTTCCGGCAGTCGTTCTTCCCGCGAACCATACGCGACTGGAACAGGAAAGGGAGGTAATGACAGTGGCACGTCAAGTGCCCTCCGCCACACACCGTTGGGTGGCTTGCGGAGTATAAATGTAGATGTAGATGTCGATGTACTAGCGGAGAACTTCGACATTGGCGACTTTACTGCAGAGAGAGACAAGGCGTAACCCGTGTGGTCTATTTGCACTGCTAGTAGACGTCGTTAATGAAGAAAATCAAGAAGCCATTAACGAAATTTTTCACGAATTCACCGCAGTAACAGAAATGCGGAAGGCAGAAGGACAAGGCCCATCAAGGGATTCGGTTGTACTGTGAGTAGTATGGGACAGCGAAGGTAGAAGGAATTTTGTTGTCAGGAGCTACGTCACCACGAAATTACCAGGAGACAATATGGAATATTAGAAACAAACATTCTACAAAGTATTGTATCATAGGGGCGCTCTTTTAACGGTCGCATGCTTTCTGCGTGGCCTTGTTCCTTGAGTTAAACCATTCACTGTCCATTAACATGTACGTTCTCAGCTTCGGAAGAAAACTTGGCCGCATGAGAAATATCCGTAGAGAATTCACAAGGCAAGAAATGATAGCCGGTCGTTGTTATTGGATCAAGTCTCCTGGATGAGTTCTTCTTCTTTCTTGAAATTAAGAGGTACCGCTGCCAATATAAAGTCTCAACCAGTAATTGTGTGTGGGGTTTTCTAAGTCTAGGATGTCGCTTGCAATTTGCACAGGAAATGAAGAACGAGTCTAACGTATTTTGGAAGTAGCTCTTGAATTTACGAAACCTCCCACACTGCACGCATTTCGCTGCATCCCCATGACGTTAGAATTCCTGATGCTAGACGCCTGCCTATCGTGCTATCAGAAGTATCTATTCCCTGTCATAAACGATCGCACACAGTATCGCAGGTCAAATAATACTAGATCCACAACCAGCTGACAAAGTAACAATTCATGGAGAATTTGAAAGCTCAAAATTTTGCTTTGCCGGACAATTGTATTCATAATTTGTTAATGCTAAAAGCAGACACTAAGTATCCTTGTTCACCTGTGGCGTAATGATATCTATTCACTTACGATTAGCTATTAAACAACGGAACGATGTTTACTAGCGCTGAAAAATTAGTTTGAAGGTAGCACTATCAAAGGTTTTACACAGCCGACGGAGCAGTCTCTACAACACGAATACGGTAACCCTATAAACCATGTTGCTAATTACTGAAGCCACCCTTAGTTACGTGATCATCACATAAAGTGAGAGCGAAGTGTTGCACAGCAGAATAGTTCAGTTTGAGAAGTTCACCAACCAGGTATTCCGTCCGCAGCGGAGCCAGAATGTCAACAGCCGTGGCGTGTGTCGCAAGCGAGTATGCTTGGTGAGCTGGTCGGCAGAAAAGCAAGTCCAGCACGGTATTGCCTGATTGAGAGCAACTTAGCAGGAAGTGTGCGGCAGGGACAAAGCTTGGCGGTCTCGGAGTGCCTCCGTAACATTATGCGACAATCACGGGGCGCTTCGTAACTTCACTTACTGTGGTGTAGTCAAGATGCTTAACGTACCAAAACAAACCGTAGCAAAAACCCTTCCGCAACCGTAACACATACGCCAGATGGCAGGCCGTTATGCACTCGATTAGGAGGATCGATGACGTTCATTACGTTCGCATTCGATTTTCTGATTACTGTTTGGTAAAGGTTTATGCAAGATTGTTCCAGTTGTCCTGTAAATCTTCGCCACGCTGTTAGGCGAAGATGACTGCGTCTTCGTGAGCAGCCAAGAGTCATCTTCGAGACCGAAACGAGTACTGCCACTGATGAGCCACTAAGGATACTGCCACCATGATACCGAACTGGGGTACAGGACGCTCTAATGTCGCAGCCACAGATTCACTACCGGCTTGCTGAAGAGTGGGTGAGGCTCGGCGACCAGCACATCGTGACAGTGCAGCCACCTGATGGGCAGTGAACGGCAGGTCGATAGCGTCTGGCATTATGGCATCCGAGAACTCCAGAACGCGGCGTGGGATGGGAGAGGGGCGGCGGAAGGGACCGAGCACTCCCCGCTTCCTCTCAGAGATCCAGTCAGGGGACCACAGTAGCAGACGGACGTGGGGGTTGTAAAGAAACTGGTTCTCTACTTCTGAAAAAAAAAACCTTTGTTGAAACTATTCCCATCCCTTATTTGCACTACTATTGGTGATACGGTAAACTGCTTATCCTGTACCGTCTTTTCTAAACTCACTACTCTATTCTCAATCTTACAAGTACTCTCTTTAATATCTTCCACTTCTGTCCGAGTCTTTTGCCCATATTCACGGAAAATTCCTTTGCAATAATCTTTAATTTCCTCCATCCCTTTCATACATTCGGTAGCTTGGGCTTTAATGTTTTTATCCAAGCCTTCTACACTTTCCTTTACACTGTTTTCAAATTTCTCCTGCTTCTTATTTAACTCAAACTCTGTCTCTTTAAAAGTCTCTTTAACATCATCTTTAAACTTATCAAAATCTTTATTATCATCTGACTTAAAATCCAAAATTTTCTTTTCCAATCCGTCTTCCAATTCCTGTTTAAATCCCTTCAGACGTTGTTCAGACTTTTCACCTAGTCTTTTAATTTCTTCACCCATTTCTTTTCTAATAGCTTCTATCTTGCCACCCAGTCCCTTTTCCATTTCCTTCATATTCGTTAACAGCAATGCTAACATACTTTCTACTCCTCCCTTCTCATCTACTTCTCTTTTGACATCCGACTCTGATTTAATGGCTGTCCCCATGTCTACTTTTTCCATAACAAATTCCGTGTCTTTTTCCTCATTTTCTTTATCTTCCCACATCTGAAAGCCAGCTACTCTTCCTTCCTCTTTGATCGTCATATTGCCAACAAAATTAAATACAGCTAACCCAAGCGAAACACAAAATTACTCTGTCAAACTCGGAACTCGTACCCAAAGACTGCAAAAATTGGACGAGACAGCATTGAAACAATACTGTCCTGACGCTAAACGGCCGCCATCTGTAAAGAAACTGGTTCTCTACTTCTGAAAAAAAACCATTTTAAATAATAAAACTTGACCTATATAAGGAATCTGACTACCCCTCTTAGTCATGCCTAAAAAAAAAAAAAAAAAAAATTGGCATAGTCTTTGTCAGAACGTGCAGAATTTATGTGGGGCCAAGAAGGCATCAATTTCAATCTAAATATGGTATGCCGATGTTTACGTAATAAAAAAAAATTAAGTAATTCAGTACAATTATAATATAGATACGATAAATCACTTTAACCGAGCCAAAATGAACAATTAAAGTCGATATAATTCCAGTAAACCTGCAAAATGAAAAAAAAAAAGATATACACTCCTGGAAATTGAAATAAGAACACCGTGAATTCATTGTCCCAGGAGGGGGAAACTTTATTGACACATTCCTGGGGTCAGATACATCACATGATCACACTGACAGTACCACAGGCACATAGACACAGGCAACAGAGCATGCACAATGTCGGCACTAGGACAGTGTATATCCACCTTTCGCAGCAATGCAGGCTGCTATTCTCCCATGGAGACGATCGTAGAGATGCTGGATGTAGTCCTGTGGAACGGCTTGCCATGCCATTTCCACCTGGCGCCTCAGTTGGACCAGCGTTCGTGCTGGACGTGCAGACCGCGTGAGACGACGCTTCATCCAGTCCCAAACATGCTCAATGGGGGACAGATCCGGAGATCTTGCTGGCCAGGGTAGTTGACTTACACCTTCTAGAGCACGTTGGGTGGCACGGGATACATGCGGACGTGCATTGTCCTGTTGGAACAGCAAGTTCCCTTGCCGGTCTAGGAATGGTAGAACGATGGGTTCGATGACGGTTTGGATGTACCGTGCACTATTCAGTGTCCCCTCGACGATCACCAGTGGTGTACGGCCAGTGTAGGAGATCGCTCCCCACACCATGATGCCGGGTGTTGGCCCTGTGTGCCTCGGTCGTATGCAGTCCTGATTGTGGCGCTCACCTGCACGGCGCCAAACACGCATACGACCATCATTGGCACCAAGGCAGAAGCGACTCTCATCGCTGAAGACGACACGTCTCCATTCGTCCCTCCATTCACGCCTGTCGCGACACCACTGGAGGCGGGCTGCACGATGTTGAGGCGTGAGCGGAAGACGGCCTAACGGTGTGCGGGACCGTAGCCCAGCTTCATGGAGACGGTTGCGAATGGTCCTCGCCGATACCCCAGGAGCAACAGTGTCCCTAATTTGCTGGGAAGTGGCGGTGCGGTCCCCTACGGCACTGCGTAGGATCCTACGGTCTTGGCGTGCATCCGTGCGTCGCTGCGGTCCGGTCCCAGGTCGACGGGCACGTGCACCTTCCGCCGACCACTGGCGACAACATCGATGTACTGTGGAGACCTCACGCCCCACGTGTTGAGAAATTTGGCGGTACGTCCACCCGGCCTCCCGCATGCCCACTATACGCCCTCGCTCAAAGTCCGTCAACTGCACATACGGTTCACGTCCACGCTGTCGCGGCATGCTACCAGTGTTAAAGACTGCGATGGAGCTCCGTATGCCACGGCAAACTGGCTGACACTGACGACGGCGGTGCACAAATGCTGCGCAGCTAGCGCCATTCGACGGCCAACACCGCGGTTCCTGGTGTGTCCGCTGTGCCGTGCGTGTGATCATTGCTTGTACAGCCCTCTCGCAGTGTCCGGAGCAAGTATGGTGGGTCTGACATACCGGTGTCAATGTGTTCTTTTTTCCATTTCCAGGAGTGTATATTGTAGGGGCCTACATAGACATCGCACATCTGATAGATGCCCATGAAATGCGTAAATTTGTTTTGAAGCTGACAGCCAATGAGAAAATAGGTGCAAAACTACTACTGGTCAGTTTTCAAGCAGTAATGGCGGACAGCATCAGCTGGTAATATACGTAACTTTGTGGTAGCTAATTTTACTGCACAAAAAAATAAAATATGTACTCCCTCCAAAAGAAGTTACACACAAACATTAAAATAAAATTATGATGAGCAGCAAAATTTCTGAGAAGAATTTTGAAAGAAAATTATTAACTGAACTTTAATTTGGCGGGTTTTTAGCACTGTCAACAAGACGAAGTAATGAAAAGAATATTTATTGGAACTAAACAAAATTGAACCTTGATATTGTGACAGTATTTTTAAAATAGATAATTTAACTCCAATTGTCTTTAATTTTGAAATGAGAGAGAGCGAAATATTGTTCTTTTAATGTCTTAACTGTTGCTGCAGGCAGTGCGATGACGTCAGCGGTGGTCCACGCGGACGGTGTGTGAAGTTAATTCTGGTTCGTGGCGTGAAGATAATGACGGATCCTCCTGTTTCATTAATATTCCAGTTACGGTGGTGGTCCACGTCTCCGTTGTAGTCGAATCAGCTGGCAGCACTGGCGTGTGTTCGTTGACGTTACGCGCGCAACGTTTTATTATTAAAAGTTTATTAATCACGCGGTACGGGTAAGTCGGAATTATGCAGTGTCTTTTGTATTAACGAAAAATAACCGGTTAATCCCAATACGTCGCGCAGTTCTTTCACCGTGTTGCCACAGGAAAACACTCACATGTGTTTATCACTATAACTATAACAGTCTGTTAAACGTCAGTTCAATTTACGTCGTCGTCTTTAAGACAGTTTGGATGATATAATAAATGTTTCTTGATCAAATCACAGCACTGTTCTTTTACTTAACATTTTGGTTTGTTCTGCTTTAACGCAATTGTAACAGCTAGTGTCTCCACACGACAATGGTGTCTGGTTCACGGCTAATTGTCACAAGTTCACACAGTATGTAAAATCGTCACCGCAAACACTCGATATACTTTTCAAGTTTTACTGTTCAGTTAATAATGCACGATCTCCTATTAACACAGCGGACACACTGTAATTAATTGTTCCTCCGCGTATCCCCGTCTTTCTCGCCGAACTTTGCAACGTTTCTCCACCCGCGAATCGGCTACGATACCACAACAATTCGCACACTCTCTATCTATAGTCGTTCGCTCTCTCTCTCTGACACAGTACTACTCCTGGCCTAACCAAAGATTTACAAAGCATATAAAACCAGAACATTCATATTCTTACAATATAAAATACAAAACAGTAGCAAAATGAATGAAGAAACAGTGTGACGTTGTAACAAATAAAGAATAGTTGAAATAAATGATACATACGTACTGTGACAAGGTAATGCACAAAAGAAAAAAGATATTATCTACTTTCGGGGAAAGCAATGTCTTTACAGGGACCGCTCCAAAGACTAGCAAAGGACGAAAGTTGCTGTCTGAATAAAGTTGTCTTACAATTTATTCTTCTGATATTGCGTGCACAGACACGTCGAGGAACCTACCACGACCATCCTGAACACAGCAGAGGCACCAGTTGGGTGTGCTCCTAAAGAAGTAAGACAGGCTCCATCGCACGTTTCTTCTCAACGGATCCATAAACGATAACCATCCATATCAGTGTACATTCGCTTTTGCGATGCAGGGGGCTTTTCTTCCCCGTCGCATGGGAAGTACAGAACTGAGAGAATACCGAGATGAAATCCAACAAAAATGATAGTAAAGTGAAAAGTTTTTGCGTATGTAACTTGCTCATTAAGAGCGAAAATAAATTTAGACCAGATGTGGTTTCAATTAAAAAAAATAGTATCTACGACAATTGGGACATATATACCACAATAATTAGTAAGAGACTGTACTAATAGCCAATGGTATACAAAACAGGTCAGATCACTATTGCAGAAGGAACGGAAAAAGCATTTCCAATTTAAAAGAAAGCAAAATCCCCAAGATTAGTGAAGTTTTACAGAAACTCTAAATGTAGCCCGAACTTCAGTGCGAGATGTTTTTAATAGTTTCAACAACGAATTTCCGTCTAGAAATCTGGCAGAAAATCCGAACAGATTCTGGTCGCATGTAAAGCACACCAGCCTTCAGCTGACAAATAATTTGAATTCTTCTTAAAAATGGTTCAAATGGCTCTAAGCACTACAGGACTTTGCATCTGAGGTTGTCAGTCCCCTGGGCTTAGAACTACTTAAACCTAACTACCCTAAGGACATCACACACATCCATGCCCGAGGCAGGATTAGCACCTGCGGCCGTAGTAGCAGCAGGGTTCCGGACTGAAGCACCTAGAACCTCTCGGCCACATCGGGCCGGCAGAATTCTTCTTAATAAGGCCTTTAGCCGCCAGTGTAGCTTGTGTTACAGTAAATTTTAAAAAAATGACTGTTTTAAAAGTGATTTTGTGATTTTCAACGTGTAATTGTCTTCCTCTTTTTTTCAAAAGGATTGTTTTAAAATGATTTTGGTATTTTCAACGTGTAATTGTCTTCCTCATTTGTAATTCAGGCCTTCTGAAGTATTGCTCGTGGCCTTCAGCCGACAAGTAATTTGAATTCTTTCTTAATAAGGCCTTCAGCCATCAGTGTAGCTTGTGTTACAGTAAATTTTTTTTAAAATGATTGTTTTATAAATTATTTTTGTATTTTCAACGTTTCTTCCTCACTTGTAATTCAGGCCTTGAACGGCTAATTATTCTGACGTATTGCTTGTGGCCTACAGCCGACATATAATTTCGAATTCTTTCTTAATAAGGCCTTCAGCTGTCAGTGTAGCTCGTGTTACGGTCAATTTTTTTTACAATTATTTCCTTAAATAAAGTGTATGTGTTTACCGTGCAACCAACGGTAACTGATAGGTCCCGTCCACTCCTTTTCAATCTTTCCATTACATTACAAAAAAAAAAAAAAAAACACTGTATCGATATCATAACGTATTTCCGGATTACAACATTCAATATTAAAGTTTCGGCAGTATGAAACATTGGAATGAACACCCTTAGCTGCTTACAGGCGTTGACATACGTCAGCGGGGACAGATGAAAATGTGTGCACCGACCGTGACTCGAACCCGGGAGCTCTTGCTTATAGGGTAGAAGCTCTATCCATCTGAGCCATCGAGGACACAGAGGATACCGCGATTGGAAGGACTTATCTCTGGCACGCCTCCCGCGAAACCCACATTCTCAACGTATTATCCCGCACTACATTCGTAGTGCCCCCCCCCCCCCCCCCCCGCCTATTATACTCATTACTCGCGGCGCGTTGCCGATTCCCGTAAGAGTTCGGGCACTGTTTGTGCATTCGCACAGAAGAAGAAGATGGTCAATTGGCCGGTGAGCCTTAACTATATGTATATATACTAAGATGGTATTGTTCTTTCGGACATGTCCGAAAGAACAGATTCCATCTTAGTATATATATATAGTATGAAACATTTACTTTCAACACTATATCATACAATATTTAGAAGTTAATGCATAAACATTTTTTTCCAAGTAACTTAAGAAACAGCAATACATTTTCCTTCAACCGAAGTGGACTTTTTCACTCGGGGAAGAAAGATTGACAATTAAAATTGTTTCATCTATATACCCTCTTATTTATACAAAGGGTTGGATTTTTTCTTGTCCGGGCACTGTAAAACCTAAAAGACTTTCCGCTTTCAGATATTTGGCGCCATGTCTGCAAGAACACTGGTAGGAAAAAGATCGTTGTCCTCATGCAACCTCCGCAGTTGCCATGACGGCGAAGTTAACAATAAAGAAGACCCACAACTGCAACATGGACGAGCGCAGCGACATAAGGTAAACATCCGATGTTAGCAGACTATAACACAGCCCCCACAAACACCAAAGTCAAAATCTGACGCCCGAAAGCTCTTTCTCACTTCATCACATTCCGTTACTTTGCCAGTCTGTGTGGATATCGCCATACCAAAATGGACTGTGGAATGTTTGATCGTTCCGTGACGTTTAGCGCCAATCGACCTTGCCAAAGTTCGGAGAAGTATCTAAGCAAGCTAGGTATGACTACGTGGTTGTCGTCTCCGAACCATCCAAGGTACTGTCATTCAGTCAGTTAACGCACCTGCAAGGGACGAAACGCGCAGAGGAAAGTTTTGTAATATTTATAGTTCTGTGAACAGAAAAGCCGCTCACAAGAAGATATGTGGCGTATTTCCCAGCTGACCTCGTCGACACGACAGCAGTCGGTGTGTTGGACACCTGTACGAGCAGAGCCGGCGATTCAGGGAACGACAGAGGCGATCCGGGGTCAAGTAACAGGCAGCGGCCCAGTCACGGACAACTGGTTACTGCAGCCTGTCTGCCCGTCCATCCATCCATCCACGGATCCTGCAGAAGCGGCGGACGGCCGTCGAGCAATTCAGCAGTGCACACTTCTCCCAAATTATAAAATGCTCGTAAAAATGTGGAAACCGGTTCCCGGTATGCAAGACGCTGAGATTCAAACTGGTCTCGCTTATCTTCTGCAGTCGAACAGCTGGAGCCTTCAGCAGAAGTTATTTAAAAACCTCAAATATGATACAGACTTGACAGGTTTTGGTCTAAAGCAAGTTTTTTTTCTTTACACTGACATAATCTAATCCAAGACGGACAATCTTTTTTTTTAGGAAGTGCCTTCTCTAACACTACTATTAACACATAAAGAAATAAAATTCGAAATGCTTCGTTATTCGCTCTTTCACTTAGCACTGGCGAAGTGATTTTCGTCGGATTTGTACGCCCAAAAAGAGAATTTTCAGAGATTTTTGGAATCAAGAAAGAATTTCTAGAATAAATATCTTTATCAAAATGGTTCAAATGGCTCTGAGCACTATGGGACTTAACATCTGACGTCATCAGTCCCCTAGAACTTAGAACTACTTAAACCTAACTAACCTAAGGACATCACACACATCCATGCCCCAAGCAGGATTCGAACCTGCGACCGTAGCGGTCGCGCGGTTCCAGACTGAAGCGCCTATAACCGCTCGGGCACACAGGCCGGCAATATCTTTATCAGTTCATAAAACATAACTATGACTAACCTCAGCAGAGAAACACAGACCATACTTTCATTTTTGTGTTTTTGTGACAGACAGTTGAACGAAGAATTGTGCTACAGTGTTTGAACATAATTTTCACTTCAGTGAGACAGACTAAAATATTAGAATCGTCTTCACCTCTGTTAAGTTACGAGTAAACCATACACCATTCATTGTGGAACTTGTTTTGCAATTTCAACTGGCATCTTTAGTTTATGGTCTTCGAAAATGCTTTTTGTTACAAATCTTACAGGTATTTTAAAAGCTCTCAAAAATTCACAATCACAAATCTTTAGAATTTTTCTTTGGAAATTATTTTATACATTTTAGTTCGATTTAAAAAAGCATTATATTAAGCATTTATTTTTATTTAAATAGTTTTTTCCTTGTAGCTTACTTTTACACGTAGACTGCTTTGAATGTAGCTCTTGTAGGTACTGCTAACGCGGATGTACGAAAACAGCTATTCTGATTCCTTCCTAATTATCGATCAAGTCTTTATGAACAGAAACTGTGATGATGATGATGACGATGATGTTTGGATTGTGGGGCGCTCAACTGCGCTGTTATCAGCGCCCGCACAAATTCCCAACCTTTGTTCAGTCCAAACACGCCACATTCATGAATGATGAAATGATGAGGACAACACAACACCCAGTCATCTCGAGGCAGGTGAAAATCCCTGACCCAGCCGGGAATCGAACCAGGGACCCGGTGCTCACGAAGAAAGAACGCGACCGCGAGACCACGAGCTGCGGACCGAAACTGCGAAGAATACCTGTAACAAGACTCTTCAACTCGAGCTATACATCTACCGCTTACGTACATCCTCAGCAAGCCACCGTATGCTGTATGACTGACGGCACCTTGTGCCACTACTAGTCATCTCCTTTCCTACTCCCTTCGAAAATGGGGCGAGGGAAAAACGACTATCTATATGCCTTCCTATGAGCCATAATTTCGGTTGCCTTCGCGGCCCTTACGCGAAATGTACGTTGACGGCAGTACAATCCTTCTGCAGTTAGCTGTAAATGCCTTTTCCTTACATCATGTTTCGCGCTTCCACTACGACAAAGAATATATGAAACAGAAGTCTTAAAACTAGGTAACTTAACGTGCACTGAACGAGGATGATAGCACAGTTTTATCGATGAGCATTAACTTTATTGGGGACAGTTGAAGGGAGGCTAATTCTATTTGAGTGCGATTAGACCCTAAGTGAAGACATTACAGGGTTAAAAGGTTATGAATGATCAGAATGACAACTTTTATCAGTTTCTGAGACAGGCGCCTCGCCACGGTTCACGCGGCTCCCCCCGTCCGAGGTTCGAGTCCTCCCTCGGTTATGGGTGCGTGTGTTGTCCTTGGCGTTAGTTAAAGTTAGATTAAGTAGTCTGTAAGCCTAGCGACCGATGACCTCAGCAGTTTGGACCAACAGGAACTTACCACAAATTTCCAAACAGTGCCCTGTGTTATTCTCACTGCTCTCATGATGACGCCAGTACAAATTTAAATGACAGTGGATTGAAAACTTTTTGCTGATATATGTAGTGTTCTCATGCCGTACTCGAAATAATGTTGGGACATAAGCAAACAGCAGATATGGTAATGTTTTTTAACTGAATCAAAGAATCTGGTCGATTGGTTTTACCGGATCTCTCTTCATCCACGTTATTAACGGAACCTTCGTTTTCTTCTTTATCCTTATTTTTCTCATTCGACATCAAAAATATTCGTGAACGGTGACGCCGAGTAAGATTTCATTTTAAGAAAAATAAACCGATTACATTTTATTTACTGATACAATCCTCTAAGCGCAGTATATTTGGTTAAAAACAGCTTTTACAAATTTTGTAGATACATCGTCCCTGATTATCCATATATATGCTCAGTATCTTTTTTCTGACAGCCTTTTGGCGGTATTCTAGGATTATTCTAGAACAGCATGTACAACACTCTGTCAGCACAATCTGTTCCTACTGTTTCCTACTGACGAACCAAAGCCCAAGACTTGTCTCAAGAAGCAGTTTTGTATTTTTGATCAAATTCCTCTATCATCCACAATTATTTACATAATTTTTATGGTTTTAGTTGTTGATTGTTAATGGCATAATCAAATACTAATACGTTTTAATATGGATTAAACGATCCATATCCCATTCTTTTGTGTTTAGGAACACCACCGATTCTACTTGTTATTCATATGATAGATCTGCAAAGTAATAGTTTGTTGCGTATTAAAGGAAAATGCGTGAAACGTCCCCTTAGAAAAATTATACATGACTGAGCTTAAACTGACACACAATATTTTTAGCGCAACGCAATCTGACTTTCAATAATCCCTACAAAAGAATGGCCCTGACTAACATTAACCTATACCTTTCACAAATCACTTACCTCACAAAAATCTTCGTTACTCGAACTACTGCAATACAGCGAGCGCCACTACTGCCAGCTAAATAAAAGATTCAAACTACGGAAGGCACTAACTACTGATAGGCATAGTTAGCAAATGAAAGATTTTAATAGAGAACAAACAATGTATTTACCTTAATAGTGTTGAAAAATCATAATATACATAGCAGTTCATGACATCCAGTCTTACAAATTTCAAAACTCCGCCATTTCTCTCCCCACATCCACCAATGCTGGCGGCTCACCTCCAACTGCGCAACGCTACACGCTGTTCACATCCAGCTGCCCAACACTACAATGGCAGACAACAATGCAAACTAGCCACGGACTGCACACAGCACAGCCAGTGATTTTCATACAAAGCACTACGTAACGTTGCCAATAGGAAAAAATAAATAGCCTACTTATATAGCCCCCATGCTCCCACAAAAAAATTTACAAATTGTTTTGGGTAGTGGCCAATAACGATTCGATAAAATTTTTCATAATTACAATAACAAAGATATCAAATGCACACACTTATTGATACAATGTTGGTCAAAAGCTAAAGTTTCTCACAGTCCATAAAGACAGTCATGATCATTCATCACAGTAAAATTGCAGTGTTTATCTCAAAGTCTGAGCAGTAAAAGAAAATGCACACGGAAGTAGTGGATTTCCATGCAGTCTTGAAGAAGTAGTGTTGTCCTTCCAACAGAAAGACAGTGCTGACTCTTGACATGCAGACAGGTAATGGGCCACAACAGAGCAAACCCATCGCAGAGTCAGTCGAAGTTTTGAAGAATACTGGTAGGTAGGTCATCACTGAGCAGACCCACTATAGTCTTGGTAGAGAGTATGGTATTGGTGGGCCACCAAAGGTGCAGACCCAGTGCAGTCCTTGTAGAAATAATGGTATTGATGGATCTTCAAAGGTGTGGACCCACTGTAGTCCTTGTAGAGATGGCCAGCAGCCATCTGCTGCGACTGTGCAGGTGCACAATCACCATCAAAGAGTCTTGCGGACAATATAGCAAGTCCATAACCACCACTTGTGCACTCACAAAGTTTTTGGAATTGTCCTTAGAACCAGCAATGCTGTTGACCAGTCCCTTCCTGAATTATTAACACACATCCAAACACTAACAGTCCCAACTGCTCCTATATTGTCCATATACTATGACCAACAGAAACATGTGCAGTGAAATGGAACTTACAAGTTACTTAATTTGATGAACTGGTGTCAATTACAATTTCATAACGTAAGAATACAATAACAAAGGTACAAAATACATCATTAAAGAACATAACAATACAGATAACATTTGCAGTACAGGATTTACAAGAGAATCGAAATAACATATACATCAGTGTTACATGAATTATGACATAAGTACATACATAAAAGATCAGAATAACTTTCGAAACATCAACTTTACACATGGGCATTATAATAAAACAGAATAAATAATGTCTAACATCTTTACAAAGTAAATAACGTATTATTAATGGAAATTATATTTGAGGATAACAGTATTCCTCATCATAGTTCATGTAGCTGAGTATTAGAAAAATTCTACAACGTAAGTCTTATCAGATAAACATATAAAGACAGGAGGAACATAAATACACAAGGGTACACAAACACATAGTGGGATAACACAAGGAAAGGACAGGGTTTGTTTTACTGCAGTATTTTGCATACAAAACTTTCTTTACTTCTCGGAGATCTCCCTTCGTTCTTCATTATTTACAAAAGTCCTATCTATACCTGCTTTCTGTACGTTTCTCGTATAACCTCTCAGTGCATTTCTTCTTCAAATTCATCGCAATGCATTCTCTTATAGGCTACCCCCTCTTAAGCTAACTTAAATCTACTGAGCTCAGATGCATAAACTAAGGAACAAGGCAATCCAGCAGCACAAAACAATTAACACAAACAGCAATGATAAAAAATACAAATTGGCAAAGAAAGCTACAGTAAATCTAAATTACCAGGCAAATGCAACATTACAACTAATATTAGCCAATGTGCAGCAAGAAGAAAAATAAATCTGTAGTAAAACTGGCTTACCAGAGTAATACAAAGTGAAATTTAGTAGCACTATGTCTGGCAAACAGCAGCAGCAAATGCAGTAACTAATATGTAAACATGACAAAGCACAAGCAGAAATAATATTACACTAAAGACAACAATGCAGATAAGGGAAATGTAAATTCACATCTTAATGTCTACGTAATTAAAGTGGTGCACCACAAGAAGTTATTCTACCAAAAAAAAAAAAATTACCAAGTAGTTGAAAAGAAAATTCCATATGCAATTCCTGTTTAGGGAAATGTCTTTTTATGCTCCTTAGTTTTTTTGAATAGATCATAAAATTATTTACTGGATCTGTAGGCATAAAATATTTATATTAGTACATTTATTAAATTTTATTTTAACCAACGCTGCAGTGCAGCTAGAAACTAGATATTAAACGAAATGAGCATATATATATATATATATATATATATATATATATATATATATATATATATAAAGCAACATATGAAACGTTGTTCACTAGGCAAATGTCGTCTCCAAAGGTAGAAAAAATCTCTCAACTAGAAAGACAATAGATGTAAAATGTTTCTCATCATGTCATTAGGCATTTTAGTAAATATCATAAATTAAGAGCTCCACAGTATAATCATATGTTTTCAAGTTCGAGCGGGTCGTTTTTGCGATGCTTTCTAGAACTAGGCGCTCACGACGCATTACATGAAGGTCATTTAACTTTCTTACTGAAATATTTACGGCAGCAGTGACAGTCTCATATAAAAATTTCACAGCTCCAGAATTTGCGTTGCAAATATGTAGAAACAAAATCCTATAAATATAACAATAGTGTCCAAAACTATTTTCGTTGGAAGTGTAATACATTCACACATTTACACATTTCATAATCCTTAAAGTACGATTCTAGGTTTCCAACATCCTTTTCCACAAATCAGAGTCCCTAACCACTACTCATTATTCCTTACCTTATTACCCATATTCGTCGACACTTCTTCAATATTTCATCTTAATAAATACGTAGCATAATCGAATTCCTCATATAGCATCAGCTTATTGATCATAAACATACCTCAACAGCATAATACACATCGTCATTGTAATAATAACATCATAACACCTCAGTCAAATCTCAAAATCGTCGTAGCTTCTTCAAATAATTTCCAAACCTAAAAAAACTCTCTGTTCATTTCAATAGTGTCATCTACCTCAAACGTACTTTAAAAATCGTGATCGCATACCAAATATATCATTCAAAGCTCTCGTACTATCACAATGGTTCCGAAAAAAATATGAACAGTTCACCAAGTACAGACGAAATACAATTTCATAAGTGTGAAGCTATCCAACTGTGTAATTGCGTAAATATCTGTCACTGATGTAGTAAAAAAGTTTTGTTTCTCTGTTAAATAATCAGATAGCTGTGTAATTTGTGTGTTACAGAAATATGGTACCGATGTGTAAGGTTGTATAAGCAAGTACCATATTAGCTAGGGCTCCTTGTGCTTGCCAAACACATGGTACACAAAGTAGGCGTGTACCCCCCTGAGGATTAATGTAATTATACCCTCAGGTGTTACAGATTACAGCAATGGAATGAAATGTATCACAGAAAACCTTTGTATCATTGTAATTCAAAAATCTTTAAAAATAAATGTTTTAAGTACAAAATTAATCACTCAAATACGTGTACTGTAGCGCTAAACTGTGCGTCTTGTTGTAAGATAATCTCTGTGGAAGTGTCGTAGTTATCGTCCTCCGAAAGCTAAGTTCTGCAGAAGTCAATGTACTTACCTCACGATAAACAAAAGTGTAATGCTTTCCGCATAGATATCTTAGTTATTACGCTTATTGCCGTGATGAAGAAAGTACTGTGCTGTAACGTATTGTTGTGCTATGGAAAAGGCTGTCTCATTGTAGCTATACCACAAAAGTTACTACTAAAACATGTTTTACTTTCCAGAATAAAGCAGAAAAACTGTGCAGATATAAAACAGAAACATCGCAAAAGCAACATTATAAATTGTCACTCATTAGTAGCGTCGTGATAAAATCATGTAGCTGTCACATAAACTAACCACTGTCTCATCTGGTATCTCACAGAAAGTACCTTAAATCCAGAATGTATTTTCAAGTAAACAAAAATGTTGCATTAAAATCTCATTAGCAGTACCAGTTTATGTTCTAAGTATGTGAGCCTTATAGTCGTTACGTAATCGTGCAACTAACAAGCAAGAATGTACAAATAACAACACTGTGTCATCTGTTCACTATAATAATGCATTCGTAATTACTGTCTAAATATGTTCCATAGGTTCCAGACTAGATAGTTAACTTTAAAACATAGTTGCATGTTAACAGTTTATAAGTCTGACGAAGCGTACTAGTAACGTGAAGTGAAAAATTTTATAGCAAAGACTAACTTAAAAGCAGATTATCTCTCAGTAAACGGTTTTACATGTGAAATGTGGTGCAAGCCTTTACTCTTCGTACTATGCAGAGCTGCAGCTTCAACGGAATTATCATGTGGTATATGGTACATCGATAAGGAATGCTCAAATTTTTATCAAGGTTAGCGTCTATGTTATTTTTCTCTGAGCCAGCTGGCGCATGCGGCTGCCTGCGGTGCGAGTCATTGTCTGTTCCTTTGTTGGCGCGCGTCGTTATTGGGATTAGGAGACCTAACTTCTACAAATTCACCTTGTCGAGAGTGCCCTGCTTTGTTTGAATCCCGGCAGTTCTGATGGAATTCAGGACTGTCGTTTTGTCGGTAGTTTACATAGTTTCTTGTTTGTCGGTCATGTGGTGGAGAATTTCTCCCGGAATCAGAACTGCGCGCTGAACTGTTGTGTCTGAAGTTATTCTGTCTCCCTTGATAATAATTGTTTTGGTTTCCATATTGTCTGTTTGTATGGTTATCTCTGTCATATTCATAATTACGGAAGTGCGATCTTTCTCTGTAACTATTACTCTGCCAGTGGTTGTCATACGGGTGGTGTCTGTTTTGGTCACGATTTGTGTTGTGAGAATAGCCTTGTCGTGTCCAGTTATTTCTTTCGTCGTGGAATAGCGACGGATGTGACCTGTAATTGTTGTGTTCCTGTTTTCGCATTCCGCGATTGTCAGTGTCAATTTCTAATTCTTGTAAGAGTCCCTGAAAAGCTTCAATGTCGTCTTTGCAACGTCCTGCCAAAATAATAAGTCGTTAATGTTCAGGTAATTTGATTAAGCAAATGCGGATGAGTTCTGAGGGGCTGTATGGGTTTGACAGGTACTGATTCATGTGCAACATGTCTTCAAAATATTTCACAAGACTGGAAAATTCAGATTGTTCGAAATGTTTCATCATTATGATGCTATGTTTTACTCGGTCTTGTGTAGCTTGAGACCAATATGCTGAAAGGAAGGCATGATAAAATTCTCCTTCACTGTGACAATCGTGAATGACCGATCGCATTCTTACAGCTGGTTCATTCTCTAAATAGCCACACATAAATTCTAATCTGTGCTCCAATGACCAGTTGGGAGGAAAACAATGAGAGAATTGATGGAGCCACGCTTGTGGATGAATGTCGTTGCCAGAATTCTTAAATGTTTTGAATTTACGTGTAATAATGAACCGCTTGTAGTCAAAATCATCGTGTCGTCGAGTCGCACATCGCTCATTGTTACTTCGTTTCGGCGGTTCCATCTCAAAATCCAATGCGCCTTGCCAATTTCTTTCATAATTTCTGAAATGCGCTGTGTTATTATTTTGTGGCTGTTCCGTATTTCTATGTCCCTCTTTCTGTATGGGGCGCGAGTGTCCTCTGAAATACGTAATTCTTGTATTACCTGTGTCAGCTGATCTTGTACTTCCCAGATTTCTCTTTTGTGTTGCGTATTAATTTGATTCTGATTTTGTTTGAATTTCTTAATTTGTTCATACTCTTCAGTGTCCGTGAAGGCTACAGGTCTTGTGTCATCATCTACCTTTGCAGATAAGTTAGTGAACTGATCCGAAAGCTTGGCTACTTTCTCCGATAGTGTATTTATTTCCTCAGTGTGTTTTTCTGAACCAATTTTCAGAGTATCTATTTGTGTTGAAATCGTATCTACTGTGTCCTTTAAATTTTCCTGAGTTTTTGCAAGTTGCGTAACCGAATCGGTAGATGCAACTGAGTCAATTTTAGCTTGCAAGGTATCATGATTTTCATGAACAATAGTTTGCAGTTCTTTTATGGCTGCTTCGTGATTCTGTAATGCATTTTCATGCCGCGAAGAAATAGGTTGAAAATGCTCACAAATTTGTGTTTTTATGTCATTACAGACTTCTTGACATTTCGATTCAATGTTATGCAACTCAGTAGTTAAATCTTCACGTGTTTATTCAAGTGTGGTGTCTAACTTTTGAAGGTTTTGCTGTGTTTGTCTCTGATTTTGTTTCATTTGTTGCATTAATTGCAATAATAATGTATTTGTATCTGGAATCTGTTCCTCTATGCTTTTCGGCAGTGAATTTGCACCGGCAACATTCACATTTTGACAAGCGGAAAATGTGTCTTGACTCATTTGAGACAACGGTGAGAACCCAAAACCTGAGTCTACAGTATTTGCAATATTGTGATCTGTCATTCCCGATTCCTGAGGCGAGTTGTTGCCGACCGATCGATAGATAATGCTTCCCTGTTCACTACCTGTTTCACTGTCTACACCATTATTTGACGCCTGCTCCATTTCCCTATGCACAGTTACCAAATTACTGCTTTGAATGTCTGTTAATTCATTACACAGTGGTGCTGGTAAGCTACGCTCGTCGTCACTACTATTTCTCAGTTTACTTTGGAGCCTAGTGTTACGTTTTCCACACGCCATTATTGTCTCAATATTTCACACGACAACACAGAAAAGCACAATTTGAAGAGCAAAATAAGAAAACACATTAACATAGCATTGAAAATAATATCTCGTTAATTGCAAGCGCAGCTGCGAAATACTTGGTGCAAATCTACATGCATGCCACAACTGTTTTACTGTACAACAATGAAAGACTGCAACTACAAAGGAGGTTCTCTCTACAATTACGCGCTAGCAATAAACAAAAGCTAAACTAATTACACAAACTACAAGAAAAATTCAGAAGACTCCAGTAAGGTATCCTCGGCTAAGGGTCGACATATGAAACGTCTCCTTAGAAAAATTTATGAATTACTATGCTGATAAACCTCTTACATTATTTGCTTTTCAAACAGCTGAGCAAAACTGAACGTACTCAAACATTAGTTACTAAAGTGACACACAATATTTTTAGCGCAACGCAATCTGACTTTCAATAATCCCTACAAAAGAATGGCCCTGACTAACATTAACCTATACCTTTCACAAATCACTTACCTCACAAAAATCTTCGTTACTCGAACTACTGCAATACAGCGAGCGCCACTACTGCCAGCTAAATAAAAGATTCAAACTACGGAAGGCACTAACTACTGATAGGCATAGTTAGCAAATGAAAGATTTTAATAGAGAACAAACAATGTATTTACCTTAATAGTGTTGAAAAATCATAATATACATAGCAGTTCATGACATCCAGTCTTACAAATTTCAAAACTCCGCCATTTCTCTCCCCACATCCACCAATGCTGGCGGCTCACCTCCAACTGCGCAACGCTACACGCTGTTCACATCCAGCTGCCCAACACTACAATGGCAGACAACAATGCAAACTAGCCACGGACTGCACACAGCACAGCCAGTGATTTTCATACAAAGCACTACGTAACGTTGCCAATAAGAAAACACAAATAGCCTACGTACATGAGTTAATATTATTTTTAGACAGTCCAGAGAGTTTATTTAATCAATACATCGTCCCTGAAATTTTACTCACTACTACACCAATTTTGGAAGCACTTTCTGAAGTACGACCGTTGCGTCCTTACAGGCACAATCTGTCATTTTTATCGCAGGACACCTTATGAGTCACTAAAGCTAAGGTAAAAATATCAGTGATGCCATGCATCGGTATGTTGAGATGATTTTCTTGGTGAATTTTCATATTAAATGTTTGTGCATCGAGAAATATACGCAGAGAAGTTAAGAAAAGAAAGCGGCAGAGAAGATTTGCAATGTACTGGTATGAAAACCGGTTGGAACTGACATCCAGGAAAGCCATAAAGAAGTAGAGGAAAAGAAAATCACAGGGCGGTATTAGAGTTATGAAAAAAAACCGGCCATTATTGACAATGAGCCAGATTATACTAGTACACGAAAAAAGGAAATATCTTTTCATTCGCTTTATTGGCGACACAAGTCGTTCAGGAGTCCTGCGACCATTACGTAAGCCGGCCGGAGTAGCCGAGCGGTTCTAGGCGCTACAGTCTGGAACCGTGCGACCGCTACGGTAGCAGGTTCGAATCCTGCCTCGGGCATGGATGTGTGTGATGTCCTTCGGTTAGTTAGGTTTAAGTAGTTCTAAGTTATAGGGGACTGATGACCACAGCAGTTAAGTCCCATAGTACTCAGAGCCATTTGAACCATTACGTAAACTAGGAGCAAGCCTGGTTTATTAGGTCGCTAAAATCAGCAGATAATTTGTTTAAAATTATATTTGGCTCCTATTCCGAAGATGTGCTACGCCCGAACCGCGTCACCAAATATAATTTGTAACAAAAAGTTCTCTGTAGATTTTTGCGACCTTATAAAACTGTGTTAGGACGCTAAAGGAAATCTATTTTATATCGATTTCGTATTTTTTCTCAAAATTAATTATTTTTTAACTGTGGGGCATTTTGGAAGCCCCAACGGAAAGTCAATTCAGGGAATGATTTGTTAATTTTCGAATCACTCATCATATTTCCATCTAGCAGTGTTTTTTAAGTTTAGTTTCGCGTACGCAAATTTATTTTCTAAAACAGTGATAAGTCCTGTAAATATTTGTGAGGATACTGAACTGGATTTAAATGAAATTTTGGTAGTTACGAACTTCAGTCATTAACTTGAGGGATGAAGGCAGAGGAAGATACTTGTTCAAAAGCAACAGTGCTACTACCAGTGATGTTACCATTAACAAAACCTCATGCCACCTCAACCAACACAAAGTTACTTTCTTCAGGTCATCTGGATACCTTATGCTCCGCATCGGTGAAGAAGATGCATGTAAAGAAATGAACATACTTAAATCTATAGCCCAAAATAATGGTTATAAAGCCTCTTTGATAAACACCCCATTTGAAAAAATCCAAAGTAAAATCAGGCAACCGTGATCACCATTACAAACTAAGAAGGAAATGACAAAATTTGTCTGTCTTCCATTTCTTGGCAAAGTGTCATATAAACTTACAAATGTTTTCAGACCAAACAACAATAAAATAGCCTTCCGCACTGACAATAAACTACAAAATAAAATTGTTCGCAATAATAAATCCACTACAGATTGGCATAAAAATTGTGGCACATACAAACTTACATGCTCCTGTCCTTCCTTCTACATAGGCCAAACAGGGAGAAATTTTGCAACCCACTACAATGAACATATGGATGCCCTTCGACCCAAAAACTTTAATAAGCCTAGTTTTGCGTCACATGTTGCTCATGATGAACACTCTGTTGATGATATGAATGGCAGTCTTTCTTTGCTACACATTGCTGAGAAGGGATTACAGATGGACCTCCGTGAACAATTGGAAATTTTCATCCACAAACTAAAATCACCCCAAAAAATCCTGAATGAGTCAACGCAAAACCTTTTCTTCCAGAATTTCAGGATATCTTGGCACAAAAAAAAAAAATAAAAAAAACAAAAATATAAAAAAAAAAATAAAGAAATAACAGTAATTCATTTTCCTGCATAAATCCTGTTCTTCTTGGTGTCTAGCGACTATGGTATTCTGAAACGTACAAACAGTTGAATTATATATTATGTCTAGCCAAAGACTATTATGTAGTAATAGTAAAGTGCAGTATCTGCCATACATATTCTTTGTAAAAATGTTGAATGTGTGCATCATGTGAGCCAGTGTAAAACCAAGTGTAGCTACATACTGTGTTTATTTGTTTACTTAGCTTAATAACGCCAGTTATAAGAAGCAACCTGGTGTGGATACCACAAGGCAGTGCACTGTAACTACCCAAACCATAAAAAACTTTCGGATTCGTAAATGTTTCGTCACCGATTACTAAATTTCCGTCATTTCCGTCAGCAACATCAGAACTCCATCTAGCTAAACTTGCTCCACAAAATAATATTTCTGTAACACCTCCATCAGAAGATGAGCCGGCAGTGGCTCGAAAACATGTTCACGGTTAACTAAATCGTAAAAAAGCGACTGGATGCATATTTCTTACCAGATAAACACCAGTTTAAATCACAGTCGCAGTTCGTCATCCACAAGGGATATACCGAAAAAAAGAAGCAACAGTGTTTTACCTCCCGCTCCCCCCGCCCCACACATACCTCATTTCATTACAAAATTATGATCTTGATACCTCAGCACACGTTCAGTCAATCGATCCCTCCTTTCAGTCTAGCCGTGCTATAAATTTCTTCCCCCCCCCCCCCCCCCAAATTTGATTCAGTACCTCTTCATTAGTTATTCGATCTACCCATCTAATCTTCAACATTCTTCCGTAACATCACATTTCAGGGATTCTGCTCTGTTTATCGTCCACACTTCAACTTTATAAAAACATCTTAAAAAGAACTTTACATTTAAATCTAATTTCGGTGTCAAGAAATTTCTGTTTCAGGAACGCTTTTCTGGTTATTGCCAACCTGCATTTTACATCCTCTGCATTTCAGTTACTGTCAGTTACTTTGTTTTCCAAATAAAAAATCTCAGCAACAGCTTTTAATGTCCTATTACCTAATCTATCAGTATGACTAGATTTATCTTGACGACATTCCATTCAACTATTCTTCCAAGTCCTTTGCCATCTATGATAAAATAACTGTGTCATCGTCAGTTTTATATCTTGTTCCAGGACTGTAATTACCTTCCCCAATTTCTTCTTGGTTTACGGCTTGATTAATGTACAGATCAAAGAAATCAGAGAGAGTCTGAAATGCCGTTGTCTCTTTCGAATTATTGCCACTCTTTCATGGCCTTCGAATCTTATAAAATTTGTAGATACATTTTCAGACCCCTGATACATTCAGAATTCTAAAGCCTGTGTTTCAGTCAATAATGTCAAAAGCATTTCTAAATCTAGAGCTGCTATAAGCACCCGTTTGTCTTTCTTCTGAGATATGTTGTGTTATCACTGCCGCCAGTGTTCGTACATTTCACCGGAACAAAAAATAATCTTCTCCGAGGTCGGCTTTTGATAGTTTTTCTAGTCTCCTGTAAGTTATTCATGACGGCATTTGTAATGATGACCTGCTCAACTGACTTTTCGGTAATATTAATCACGTACCCTCTTTGCAATAGGAATTATTACATTCTTCTTGAAGTCAGAGGGTATTTTGCCTTTCTGTGGTATTTATTGGCCTTTTTTCTGACTCATCATTTATCTAACTGATTTGATGCAGCCCTTCACAAAATCATCTCTTATACCAACTTCTTCATCTCAGAATAGCAGTTGCACATCCTCGATCATTTGTTCGATTTATTCTAATCATTATCTTCCCTTAGAGGTTTTACTCTCTGCAGATTCCTCCACTACCACTACAACCAAAGTTATTCCCTGAGGTGTTCTTAATGTCCTTCCGTCCTACCGCCTGTTCCTTCTTCTTGACAGTATTTTCCATATGTTCCTTTCCTCGCTGATTCTGTGGAGAAACTCTTTATTCTTTATCTTAGGAGTCCACCTAATTTTTAGCATTATTCTCTTTTTTCCGTACGTTTCACCCTCCTCCTCCCCTCCCCACCGTTCAAGACATATGGGTCTTTCTGATACTTAGGGGGTATAGTAAAATACTTAGACGGCACTGGGTGTTCTCACAAACCTACTATTGTGCTGTTAGTTTTATTCTACAGCTTCGACTATTTTCTATTTGAAGAAAAGTTCACAAATCGTGATTAATCAGGTACAATTTTAAAAAAAATTTAAGTTTTAAATATTTCTAGTGTACGCTATGACAGCTATACAAATAGTTACTTATTAATGCTTTACTTTATTTTACTTATTAGGTCTGAAAATGATCATTACCAGTGATCGAAGCTAGCTAACAAGATTAATTGTAATAATAAATAGTTAAAAAATATTTTCTTTAACGCTCTCAGTAACTACCCAGAGGCCATTTCTTCTTAAATTCATTTAGAATAATTTTCTTTGTGTTCCGCAAGTGGACATTTTCCGTATCCACATTCTGTCAGCCACTCAGATATCTTAATTCAGTTTTCAGAACGCACAGGTATATGCGAATATCTATTTCTTAGTCATTTATTTGATTTTTTCCCTCTTTCATTCCTGTGTGATTGTAGTACCGAAAAAGTAGAAATTATTTACATGCTGATTCTTTTCTGGCTGATTTTTCTATAGTGAAAATTAAATGATAACTCTTTTGTAGCGAGTAATTTTCCCCATCAAAGCGGGAGATACCAAATGGAAGCGAATTTGATTTACTTTATGTCATACACTTTTGATCTGAAAATCATAATGTTTTAGGCAAAGAGTTTCAAAAAATGGGAAAACTGCTTTAGGTTTGTGGGGGCTCCTTTCGAAATAGGAATTTTAGTAGTAATGATTATGAGGTCAACAGTTTGAATATATAATGAAATATACGGCCACTGCCAACCCTATTACAAGTGCGATAGAGACAAAAGCAAAAAGGTCTAGAGAGCGTGGGCTCTAAGAGTCATGAGCACTTCTTCATCTTCGATACTGTAAAAGAAATTTATTTTACTTCATGCTCTTTCCTTTCCATATTTCGGGAGGAGGTAACATGGAACAAAGCAGGAAAAAATAGCCTAGTAAACATTGGGTCCAAAATGCGTACCTTAAGAACTGTGAGCCACTGTTCAGTAGAAGAGATGTGTTCCGCATTAGTGAATATGGACAAGTGCTCAGAGCTCTTACGGTATGCATTTTAGAAGCCTTCTTTTTCGAATTATCGTTTCTGTCATATATCTGAGTACTGACGAATCATCCTGGGATACCCTGTATAAAGAATTATAACAATATTTTAACCATAAATAGGTTAGTTCAGGTTCAAGTTCTCCATTTCCCTGCCTGCAGATGGGGTGAATGCCACAGACCTAATGAAGTGTGGTCTCAGAGGAAGCAAGAGACCTGCACTTTGGGTCTCTCTCTCTGACGGGAAGTTCCATCTTTTCATATCGTGACAGTACTGTCTGATTGACCCCGGTGCGTGACTGCGACAAGTGGCATTTCACCTCACTTAACTGACGCAGTAAATTGTCCGGTGATCGTGTGTCCTAGATACACATAATTTAGAATCATCACAAAGATTTCACACTTCACAGATGCGTCATTTGATGTAGGCAGTGGATAATAAGATTGAAGCGTATCTCATAATGTAGAACAAAAAACTAAACTAAATTCCTCCCGAACAGGCCATGCCATGTCATCCTCAGCCCACAGGCGTCACTGGATGCGGATATGGAGGGGCATGTGATCAGCACACCGCTCTCCCAGCCGTATGTCAGTTTCCGAGACCGGAGCCGCTATTCTCAATCAAGCAGCTCCTCAGTTTGCCTCACAAGGGCTGAGTGCACCCCGCTTGCCAACAGCGCTCGGCAGATCGGATGGTCACCCATCCAAGTGTTAGCCCAGCCCGACAGCGCTTAAGTTCGGTGATCTGACGGGAACCGGTATTACCACTGCGACAAGGTCAATGTAGAACAAGATGTCCTTCAATTATAGACTGCCGTCTCTGAAGGCCGATATGTGTCATATTGCTGATATTTGTCGATTCATGCTGAGTGGAAGGTTCACTTCTGTTTTATATCAAATTTTTATATATATATATATTTTTTTACATAGCTCCTGTACTACATTTTATTAAGGACATCTTCCTGATATTTGTATTATGGGAACTAGACCGTGCTCCAAGTCATAATTATCTGCCTAAGATTTCGTCTTCCAATGCTAGAGACCTCATCAGAGTCTTTAACGACTCAGAAACCAGTTACACACTCACACAACCTCAGTTTAGCTTGCTGATCTTGTTTAAGTCCGTAACTGCTTTCTGAGTCGTTAAAGTCTCTGATGAAGCCTCTAGCACTGGAAGACGAAACGTTAGACAAAGAATTATGCCTTGGAGGACGGCCTAATACACATAATAAACATATCAGCAAAACACACGTAATAAACATATCAGCAAAATGTCCTTAATAAAATGTAATATGGAAACTAGGCACAGGAAAAAGAGTTATAAAAGTCTGATATAAAACAGAAGTGAACCTTCCACTCAGCATGACTCGACAAATATCAGCAAGTCGAGACCTCCTGAATCCTGTTCTTGCTGGTCATGCTCGCTCGACCGCACCACTCACAAATGCAACCTTGAAAAGCTGCCAATATGGTTCCGTAGATGGCAACAAGTTATAGTGCTTTCGGAAAATGAAGAAAAGTAAATGAAATTTTTTCAATGTTTGAAGACGTACAAGTAAGGGAGCAATCATCCGTCATTCCCATTATTTACAAAACTACCAACCATTTTGTATTTTACGTGCTGTGCAACGCAACACTTCGAGGGAAGTTCAGCAAATTAAATAGTTAGTACAACCTGTAAAGTTACATGCATTATTTTCTATTTTTCAGACAACTGAGCTGAGTCTGTAGTACTTTGTGATTACTATAACGTTTAAACAGCTATTATAAAATAAAAATTAGATCGGGAACAATCTTCAACTCAGCATGACTCGACGAATATATATGTACGCTTTGACCCCTCCGAGATCCTGTTTTGCCGACGAGCTTCACAGTACTGATCCGCTCGCAGATATTGCCTTGTAACAGCAACCAGTTTGATGTCGTGGATCAAGACGAGCTGCAATGAGTTCGAAGGGTGCTCGATGTTAACTTATACGTCTCGTCATAGATACCCATAAATGTAGACGGTAGTGAGACGAATGACTTCTGGCACGCTTCAGTATTCCTGCAACATCTCAGGCAGAGATCCATAATCAAATGCATAGTGCAATTTTCAGATTAAATGTACGTTTCTTCTACACTTACGTCGCCTTCTTTCCTATTACATGCCATGAAGTAGCTGCAGAGTACCAGCATTCATCTGCGGGACAACACAAAACAGATTCGTACGATACTGCAGTGCCTGTGTTGTTCAGACACACGATACAATCCAGAATGAGATTTTCACTCTGCAGCGGAGTGTGCGTTGATATGAAACTTCCTGGCAGATGAAAATTGTGTGCCGGACCGAGACTCGAACTCGGGACCTTTGCATTTCGCGGGCAAGTGCTCTACCAACTTTTTTTTTTATCTCCTTTTGTTCGCTTTTGTTCATTGCATCAGCTCGGGGCGAACGTCGTAAGACATCCGTTTAAGTTCGTTGTTGATCGATTCACTCAGCTTTTTTATTACAGAGGGCAGCTAACCCTCTGACCGAACACGCTGAGCTACCGTGCCGGCAAACCTACTGAGCTACCCGAGCACGACTCACGCCCCGTCCTCACAGCTTTACTTCTGCCAGTACCTCGTCTCCTACCTTCCAAACTTTACAGAAGCTCTCCTGCGAAACTTGCAGAACTAGCACTCCTGAAAGAAAGGATATTGCGGAGACATGGCTTAGCCACAGCCTGGGGAATGTTTCCAGAATGAGATTTTCACTCTGCACCGGAGAGTACTGGCAGAAGTAAAGCTGTGAGGACGGGGCGTGAGTCGTGCTCGGGTAGCTCAGTTGGTAGAGCACTTGCCCGCGAAAGGCAAAGGTCCCGAGTCTGAGTCTCGGTCCGGCACACAGTTTTAATCTGCCAGGAAGTTTCACACGATACAATGTTCGGACAAGCGTGCACTATCGTAGGTATCCGCCGACATCGGGCAAGCAACTTTCAATTAAAATGTCTACTCTGTATGCGATTGTACATAATGAATGTATGGGTCCAGGTTGTAGACAAGGGATTGACGACATGTGATGGTTTGGGTCTGGCGTGAGTTTTGCCCGGATGCCTTTTTTTCTGTACTGTTCATTGCCTTCGGTCTGGGCGGACGTCACAAGACATCCGTTCGAGATGACCGTTGATTTCTTTACTCAGTTTTTTTATTACAGAGGGCGAGCAGCCCTCTGACCGAACACGCTGAGCTACCGTGCCGGCAGATGCCTAATGGTAAGGCTACCGCTCGTGATTAGCGGGAAACCAGAGTTCGAGTCCCGGTTTGGCATAAATTTTTATTGCCCTCATTCCATTAGACAGCTGTTGGTTGTCCATATTCGCAACTGCGAAAATATTTCACACGATTATATTCTTCCCTGCATTACGACGTTGTTGTTTCCATAATTATTGTTCAATTGTGTGTGAAATCTTACGGGACTTAACTGCTAAGGTCATCAGTCCCTAAGCTTACACACTACTTAACCTAAATTATTCTAAGGACAAACACACACACCCATGCCCGAGGGAGGACTCGAACCTCCGCCGGGACCGGCCGCACAGTCCATGACTGCAGCGCCTAGACCGCTCGGCTAATTACGCGCGGCTCCACAATTATAACAAACCACTAGTTACAGAGACGAAAACCATTCTTACATATTACTGATACAAGCAACCAATAGGTTTAGAAAAGAACGACACAGTCTCAAGCGCAAGCGCATTTATAAACGTTTTTATAATAATTTATTATGTCGAGATCGCCTAATAACTAAAGTGTTCACGTTATTCGTTTTGGTAATTTATTGTCGTCTTGAGATGTGATTAATACACCAGATGCTTCGTCACATAGTAAAGGAGCAGTCTCTATTCGTTGACATATTTTATACTACATCATGATGTTCAGAGTGCATAACTCGAATTTGTCTGAACATCACGACGAAGATGTTAGCAGTTGAAGGGTGTAAGACAGGGGTGTAGGCTTCCTCCCCTCCTGTTCAATCTATACATCGAAGAAGCAATGACGGAAATAAAAGAAAGGTTCAAGAGTGGAATTAAAATTCAAGATGAAACGATATCAATGATAAGATCCGCTGATGACATAAAGAGACTGGCTACACTACGCTCGTCCAATCTCTTCTCGAGTATTGCTGCGCAGCATGGGATCTTTACCTGGTAGGATTGACGGAAGACATCGAAAAGTTCAAAGAAGAGCAGCTCGCTTTGAATTATAGCAAAAATGGAAAGACAATGTGACGGATATGATTCGACAGTTTGGGTGGTGGTCATTAACACACAGGCGATTTTCGTTGCGGGGTGGACGTTTTCACGTGGTTTCAGTCATCTACTTCACCTCTGAATGCAAAAATATTTTCTTGATTCCCACATACAAGGGAAGAAATTATCATCGTAATATAATTAGAAAAGTCAGAGCTCGCAATGAAGGATTTAAGTGTTCATTTTGCCCGTGTGTTACTCGAGAGTGGAACGATAAAAAAATCGCCTGAAAGCGGTTCGCTAAGCACCCAAGTGTCAGTTGCGCAACAGTCATGTAGATGAACAGTTCCTGGCAGCTAAAATTATGTGTCCAACCGGTGTTCCACTCCGGAAGCTTGACCTTCCCGTGGAACGTCCCTACCAACTGAGCTACCCTGATAACTCGCGAACGACCCTCCGAGCTTCACTTCTATCAGTATGTCTCTTCTACACCATATATTTCGCAGAAACTCTTTTACTTCATGGACGGAAATTCCTGGAAGAGACCATACGCCGACGAAATGAGTTGGTACCAGCCTAGGCAATTTATTTATTCTGGAAACTGATTTAAAGTTCTGGAGTTACTAAAATTAGCGAAAATATGTACTCACATTAGGAGAATGTGCGTTGCACGTGTAAAGGGAACGTCACACAGTGCTAGATGGCCATTGAAACAGTTTCTGGCAGTATTTTGGGGAACTGTGAAGAATTTCTAAAGGAAGTTGGATTCTGGGGTGAACTTGTCTAGATCACCACTCCCGTGTTTCGATCCTTAATCAAATAGCCCACACAGCAGACGTCGCAGGAATTTCGCACATGCCCATCTAAGATTGTAACTTGTGTATTTCCATGATAAGAAAGTCTACTAAGGATTCTCAGGGAACTTATATACCTGGCAAGTCACTGTAAATCTCTTCTGGCATTACTTCCGGAATGTCACATTTTAATTATTATTTCTGATTCGCCACTTGAACTACGTAAATCTTTAAAGAACTCGTAAAACGATTGTATCATTTTCTCTCTGTTGTTACGTTAAGAGGTGAAACATTTTGTTTCCCAGCATAGTTTGTTTTGTTTTGTCGTTACTTGTTTTCAGTTGTTTCCCTTGCGGAATTTCCACTGGACTTTTCTTAATTTATTCAGCATATGGCTACATCACAAAGTAACAGTACAATCACTTCAAACTGCAAACTAATATCCATGCCACGAATATAATGTACTGATCCATCTGTCATCACCAGAAGCTCTGCTAGGTAGCCAGGGAAAGCTTCAGACGACAAACGTGAATAACATGGCGAACGGTCTGCTTCTCAGCGCCACAGTCACAACTGGGGCAAAAATAGCATTCCTCCCATTATGGGGTCTTACACCGTTAAGAACCGACCAGATCTTGAGCGGCAATTCAAAGCCAGGTGGCTTGGTCGACATGCACAGTATCTTAAGTCGTTCGTCGTATTATTAATCTGCCATGTGTGTTTCCAACAGTCACCAGAATTAAAGCCGTTTTCAACTAACATTATTTTGGTTTCCAGGGGTGTGTGACGAGAGCGAAGCCCACCTTTGCTGTTAGTTGGCATGCCTGCATGAACAGGGAGTTTAGGATTTCTTTGTACTTTTTGGACTCCTGTACAAGAGCACTTTCCCGCGGCAGAGAGAGAGGTGGTATGTGTCTAAGTGTCGGCAGACCGAAAAAAGGAGTCGGTATGATGATACCAGTTATAAGACGCATGGCATGGTTGAGCACTATTCATCCACGCTGGTGAGCGAAATTCCACAATAAGGTAAACCAATCCCAGAGCTGAAGTGCGGAATGTTGATGCTGTCACAGGGTTTCTGTAGGATGTTATTTCGAGTTTTGTTTTTGGCAGCATTTTTAATTGATATTTTTTGTAACTGAGCGTTCTATCATCCTTCATATTTATAACATCTTCTCGAAGTCACAAAAATTTTTTTTAAATTTAGCATTCCCCTGTTATCTGTTGCTGCAAATATGTCTTCTTTCTAAGAGCAGCATTTTACGACTGAGAATCTTTTTACTTTCGTCATCATCATAATTTTAACGTATTTTATCATTAGCATATGTGGTCATCTAAAGTACTGTGTAAAGTCGTTGTTTGAGGATGTTACTAAAAACCTCTGAAAGCACTTGACCGATTTTGTGAAGATTTTCACATGACAAACTAATGAATATTCAGACGGATATATGCTGTATATTTATTTAAAAACAGTTTACAGGTTTTCTTTTTAAGACTGACTGCGAAAAAGAAATATTGTTCTCTGCTCTGGTGTGAAAATGTGCGATTTTGTTTTCTTTCTTGGAGTCAGTTTTAACAACGACAGGGAGGTATTTAAACTATTGCACAAATTATTTCTCTCATATGTAGTCTTTCTCGTTATATATTTTTAAAACCAAAACTCTACACACAACAATTTGCTGCTACGTTTTCTTTCTCACAGTCGGTTTTCACAGACAAATAGGGAACCTGTATTTATGGCTTATTGGCTTATTATTAGAATACTACCGTGGAATCTTAAAATGCAATAACAATAAACAAGGTTCGAGGTCAGAGGGAGAGAGGGTAGAGAATATGGACAGAGAACGGCCCGAAGAGAATCTGATAGACGGAGAGAGAGAGAGAGAGAGAGTGAGAGAGAGAGAGAGGGGGGGGGGGGAGGGAGATTAGGACTTGTATCCTGTTCCCATACATATTTAGCAATTGAGGTGCGGTAATGAGTTACCGGTTCGCTAGTGTTATATAAATATTTTACATCCATATTTACATAATCTTCATTATTTAGATGCGGGACTTGTAGTTTAATTTAACTTAAAACTCATCCCTAGTCTTAAATAAATTCTCATATTCTTTCTACAGACATCCTGCACCCTTCATATACCTAACTTTGTAACTGGTTTTAACTTGTGTCTTAAGAGTCTGTGATCATTTTGAAAGTGGTTTAAGACTGTCACATGTTGTAGGATCAATTTATAGTATGATTATAAGTATCCCACTACATTTTCAGTTCCATTTGAGAATTGCAAGCCCCATTTTGTATTTGTTTTATTGTAAGAGAACATGGTCAGGACAATCATGTCGTCCTTCAACAAAAATTCCACTAAGGATCAATTATTTAGTCAAGATTCTAGCATAAATAACAGCAGATGTTGCAGTTGTGATGTAGGCAGAAACAAAGCATGTAACATTCAAAGAAATGGCGAGAGTTGTGACAGAAATGTGATACACTGTGCTGGATTGTACTGAAGTATTAAATGTAAGGGTAGATTATTAGAGTCGATGAGAGAAAGAGAAAATAAAGTTGGTAGCAGAGGCTATTGAATAAAAAACAGTGTGGAGAAATGAAAGAAAAACAGAAAGGTATTTTCTGTAATCGCAACATTTCGTGTGTTAATGTGGAGGTAGTACATTAGCTGTACTTGAATTCCAGGATTCTTTTCAATTTTTGTATAGTTGAAATGGAAACTATAGCTTATGAAATAATGAATAATGTATTAATATCCATCAGAAATTTTAGGGCCTGAGCTAAATGGTGAGTGACAGGGAGGGGGAGGGTCTCCCTTTTGCTTAACTATGAATCACAAAATAGTTTTCAGCTATCAAGACAAGTGGGTCTAGGTTTTCAACATCCATTAATTGTTCTTGCTTTCTTCTGAAACTGAATTAATACGTTCTTGTATTTAAAATAATGTCTAATGAACTGCATAAAGCACTATTTTTCTACATAGTCTCCATAGCGATTGAGGCACTTATCGTATCTCTTCACAAGCTTTGAAATTCCTTCTGCATAAAAATCACCCGCTTGTGCCTGGAGCCAGCCTGTGACCGCATCTTTGAGCTCTTCGTCGTCATCAAACCGCTGTGACCCGAGCCATTTCTTCAAATGCATGAAGAGGTGATAATCACTTGGCGCCAGGTCTGGGCTGTAAGGTGGATGGTTGATAACGTCCCACTTGAAGGACTCAAGAAGGGCCGTTGTTCTGCGATCAGAGTGAGGACGGGCGTTATCGTGCAAAAAAACGATACCGGAAGTCAGCATACCGCGGCATTTGTTCTGTATAGCCCGTCGTAACTTTTTTATTGTTTCACAGTACATGTCTTGATTAATGGTCGTACCACGTTCCATGAATTCAACCAACAACACCCCTTTGGCATCCCAAAACACCGTTGCCATCAGTTTCCTGGCAGAAAAATCTTGCGAGGCTTTTCTTGGTTTGGTAGGCGAATTTGAATGTGCCCACATCTTTGATTTTTCTTTTGTCTCAGGGTTCACGTACTTAATCCAGGTTTCGTCACCGGTCACGATTCTGTTTAACAATGGTTCTCCTTCGTCCTCATAACGTGACAGAAAGTCTAATGCAGAGGCCATTCTTTGAGTTTTGTGGTGGTCGGTAAGAATTTTGGGCACCCATCGTGCACAGAACTTACGGTAACCCAATCTTGCTGTCACTATCTCGTACAAGAGAGTCTTAGAAATCTGTGGAAAACCAGTAGACAACTCCGACATTGAGAAACGTCGATTTTCACGAACTTTTGCATCAACTGTCTGAACGAGTTCGTCAGTCACCAATGATGGTCTACCACTCCTCTCTTCATCATGAACGTTTTCTCGTCCACTTTTAAATAAACGTACCCATTCACGGACAACTCCTTCACTCATAACTCTTGGTCCGTACACGGCACAAAGCTCACGATGAATAGCTGCTGCAGAATATCCTTTGGCTGTAAAAAACCTTATGACAGCACGCACTTCACATTTGGCGGGGTTTTCTATTGCAGCACACATTTCAAACTGCCACAAAAACTAAACTAGGGCAGGTACGACGTTCACTCGACCACGGCTTGATGCCGACTGACCTGTTGAGTGCGTGAACGCACAGATGGCGTCGCTACTCCCCCCACAACCCGCACTGTGACCAATCGGAGGTTACTTTCTGAACCGCCCTCGTATTATACTTCACATGAAAGGAGACACGAAATACTTTTAATAAACCATAGCTCTATTAGTCTTGTTAAGTAAAGGACATTCGCTAATGTTATCAGGAATCGCACGGGTAAAAATAAAATTAAATAGGAAGGTAATAGGCTTGCTTAAAAAAAAGGATACAGCAAGCTAGACCATTCCGAAGCCCTACATGACTGTAAGGGATGTAGTAATGATTCCGATTCTCAGACTGGCAGCACGGCAAGGAGGTTCCATATTGTTAAAACTATACACGGCAGCCCTAGAGGCGGTTTTCACATCCTTAAACTGGGAAAACGAAATAAGACCATATCTCAATAACCTCCGTCGTGCTGATGACACAGTATTGTTTACCTCTGGTGCATACAGCCTTAAACAAAAGATGAGCGAAATTAAGACAGAAAGCTTGGGCATAGATGTGGAAATAACTTATGGGAAGACTAAAACGAATTTTTCCAAGCGGAAATTGTACAAATTACAAAATGTAATTCCGCCGTTGAGAACAACACTTAGATGGGGAACTAAACTAGTAAACACAAGAATAAAAACCAGACAAGTTACTAGCAGGACTCTTGCTCTGAGGCTTCTGCATAAACTTCATCATGTATACATTTTATAATTTTGTGTTGCTTAATGACCTGGTGCTAGTCATTCTATGGGACGTTAGCCACTGTGGTGACTTGCGTGTCCCTAACTCATTCCAGATACCCAACTGGAAAATGGGGCGTTCCAGTTTAACGTGGAATTCGAGCCACGTGTTGTTTCAGGTGACTCATCACATCGCTGAGTGATGGAGTTAGGTAAAAACGAAGACTGATAAATCTACAGTTTAAATGCACGTGCTTTACCGCTAAACTACGTGGAGAAAAAGGTTCTCAGAGATTTACTTTGTGTAATTTTTACAGTGAGTTTTGTTTATTTAAACCTAAAACAACCCGTTTTGCTTCCAACGTTAACTAAAGTTAACCCTGTCAAGGTTTGATTGTTAAACCCAAAAGAACACAAAACACAAAGAGAAATCCGGCAAATAATTTGAAAACGATGACGAAAGAGACTGTAATTTGATTCAATTATAAATGAACAGCTAAAAAACTTCCATTTTTTCCATGAGTATGCCTAATATGACGTCCTACTTCATGTAAGTACAGTTTACATAGCTGACAAATGTCAAAGGCAGAGTCCCCCGCGATAGTGTGCCTTTCACCAATAGCTATTGACAAACTTTGCCATGAGTGTGCCGTAATTTGATGTCCTACTGAACGTAAGCACAGTTTACGTAGCTGACAGATGTAGTGTTCCCTGCACCAATAGCGAGCAAGCAGCTTTGCTATGGTTGGTCGGCAATCGAAATCTAATGGCGGACGCCACAACTTACGTGGAACATGTCATATCACAACAAAACACGTAAAATCATCTGACAAAAACGCTGACTACACATCCAAAAGCACAAACCTCCAAAAGATACGCTAAAACACACGCAATATCTACAATATAACAAAAATAATGACAGAGATGCTAAACAGTACTCATTGCTGTTACTGGTGGTTCAACAATGTGAACATAGAAATACTGTTTGTAGAAATTACATTTATTTAAGGAAAGCAAATATTAAAAAATGTTTGTTTCAAAAGAGGAAGAAATTATAACTGAAATGGTATGAAATGTTGGTAATTTCCAAGAATGATTGCTTATCGAAGTTGCGTGGTCCATACGATACATATCGAACGTGCGATCGTAAATCGATCATGCGACTCTGGAGGCGGGCGTTATAAGTATGTTTACGGTAGTCACGACAGCAACGACAAAAGAAGAGCGTTACAAAAATGCTTGTAATTGCAAAGGAGAAGACTTTCCTTACTCGTCGTCAGTGTTGTCATTATGTGAAAGTCCATTACGGTGGTCTGGATGGATGATTTGGAAAAGTCGAACCATGTATTCTTTCTGATACGCGTTCATTTTCCGCACTGTCCGCAATGAAATTGTAACGGTATTTCAGGATCGAAACTATTCTTACGCAGTTTTACACACTTCGCACCACCGCGTCTACACAGTCCCTCCTGTCCTCGTCCGGTAGTACTCCATATTTGGGACAAAACGTTGAACAATTTTCTACGCAGGGTAAACATGGAATTAGATTTTTCCATGTGAGAGAATCCGCTGAAGAAACGTCAAGTACACCGGACATCCCACTCACTGCCGACATAAATCGTCTGGGTTTCCCTAGCAACTCACAAATAATTCGCGAATGTATGTAATTTAGAGCAACTAAGGGACGACGAAAAAAAGATATAATTTACGATCACAAATAATTGATCATAACGCCCGCCACCTGAGTCGCATGATCGATTTACGATCGCACGTTCGTTATGTATCGTTTGAACCACGCGACTTCGATAGGCAAACATTCTTGGACAATTTTGCAGTTTAGGGGGTAGGCCTACATGCGCTGATCACGAGAAAAGTACCTATTTTTGAAGGTAACGATTACTTCTGAAGATATAAGCATATATATGCACGGAATACAAAAAAAATTTTATTTAAAAAATTGTGTGCTACAGTTATATCTGATGCGATCGTCACCAAAAAAGTACTTATTTTCATATGGATGCAAAAAAAATTTCAATTAACTGTCTGAAAAAATACTTTTATCAAAAATGATGTATTGCATATGTATGCACGGAATTTCAAAAACATTTTTTTTTGCAAAAAAAATGGAATTAATAACAAAATTTTCTCAAAAAATCGTATTTGTTTATTTTGCACAGATATACATTAAAACTCGAATCACAGATTAGATAGAAAAATCTATCCTAATGCTGCAAATTAACTTGAGGTAGCTGTTTTTATCTAATCTGTGATTCGAGCTTTAATGTATTTCCCTGCAAAATAAACAAATATGATTTTTTGAGAAAATTTTGTTATTAATTCCATATTTTTTGCAAAAAAAAACGCGTTTCCTTCAAAAATAGGTACTTTTCTCATGATCAGCGCATGCACCCCCTAAAATGCATAAGCGCCCATTCTTAGAAATTACCGAAATGTTTAAAGAATGTTACAGGGGGAGAGCGCTTTTCGTGGCAGGTTACCTTTTTGTAGCCGATGCGTTGTGTCGTCAGTGGCAGCCCGTTGGTGCTGGCGGTGTAATTAATATAGCTCTTTCAATCGTAAAATTGCCATGGCTACTTACTCCTGCTTAGTAAGCCTTCTCCAAGCGGTAGTATTATCTTCCATTGTATTCTTTTAGTCACAGATCGGTCGGACGTAATTGTTCATGTATAAATCAAATTCGTATGTGTGCGTTTACAACATTCCTTACACACACGTTTTTTAATGTTCCAAACACAGTTTTGAAATAGTATACAATTCACTTCTATTCGCCGACCCCAAAGTTACAGTCCGTTCACTTTATAGCAATCACGATTGCAAGTTCCAGTGAAAACAGTACCACATATCACAAACATTTCTAAATTACGACAATTAATGTTTTAACGCGCGTGCCAGCACACTGAGTTGTAAATCGGATCGTAACATTGAAGTACATTACTTTATGCAACTGCTATATGCAAACCGTTCAGTTCTTACGACGACAATCCCTGTCTACTTGTGTATGCATTTTCACGGCTGTTTAATAGAACTCCACGAGCTTACACTATTGACGCAGTCTAACCTTTTGTTTCAAAACGTCCACGTTGAAATCTTGTTTGAAACGTGACCGAAAAATAAAAACGCGGCCAAAGATTTTCGTACGTTTCCGTCTATCCCGATTACACAAGAAGCGCCTACGTTACACCACTGGACGCCCACTAGATGACTTACTGTTCGACTATAACTATCGATGTCACACTCACATCATAGTTCATACAACAGTGCTGCATATTACATTTATTTTCGCACAGCGCATTCCACATAAGCCTTCCAAACAAGGTCTAGCATGCACCGAAGTTTTGCGTACTCAGTTAATAACAGATTAATGTATCAAAAGTAAGAAAAACGTAGTTACATTTCATGTTACAGAACAAAAGAAAAACTATTATATACCATCAGAGATAAACGTACAGAGTAAATGAAAAGGAAGAAAAGAGAGAAGTAACAGAAAAAAATTATCCCTGGTACTTATCAATATCTTCTCAACCACCAGGCCTGACACAGATTTCGATTACTGAGTTTGCGAGTATCGAAATATGTGACATATCTGGCCGTATTTTCGATTGCATTGAAAAAATTGGTTCAGATGGCTCTGAGCACTATGGGGCTTAACTTCTGAGGTCATCAGTCCCCTAGAACTTAGAACTACTTAAACCTAACTATCCTAAGGACATCACACACATCCATGCCCGTCGCAGGATTCGAACCAGCGACCGTAGCAGTCGCTCGGTTCCAGACTGTAGCACCTAGAACCTCTCGGCCACCCCGGCCGGCGATTACATTGACTTAGATGCTTAAATTACTTACTCCGCCAAGGGACAGTATACATTAATATGTGAATTTCATCTTGATATTTCTATTCTTTCGTGAGGGAAAGATAGAAAGAGAGACAGACGGACATCAAAGTGATCCTATAATAGTTTCCTTTTTACCGATTGAGGTACGGAACCATAAAAATGACTACAGGTGATTTTGATAAAGTAAACAGAGCATTGAAGGCGAAGTTTACGATGTGCAGTAAATGAAGAATTTGCATCCATTGAGTGTTACCAGTTTTGGAGGAAGAGGAGGATATTAGTGTTTAACGTCCCGTCGACAACGAGGTCATTAGAGACGGAGCGCAAGCTCGGGTGAGGGAAGGATGGGGAAGGAAATCGACCGTGCCCTTTCAAAGGAACCATCCCGGCATTTTCCTGAAGCGATTTAGGGAAATCACGGAAAACCTAAATCAGGATGGGCGGAGACGGGATTGAACCGTCGTCCTCCCGAATGCGAGTCCAGTGTGCTAACCACTGCGCCACCTCGCTCGGTTTACCAGTTTTGATTTTCACTGTTTGTTAGTACAAAACCATTTGAAAACTAGGATTGTACAGAATTACCAATATAGATATCAAATTAAAGAAATGGAGATTGTAACAAACTTTAGTGAGAGGCTTAATTAGTGGCAATGAACATTAAAAAGAAGTGGGTGAAACATCTATTCAGGCGAATACTTGTCCCGGCGACTATGTAATGCAAGATGGAAAATGAAATAAGAAAACACGCGGAAACGTCATGAAAGTGTACGTGTGGAAATTTCTAGACAAAGCATTTAACCGGTCTTGGATATGAAACGTACTGCTACTGCTGCTACTGATGGTGATGATCGTGGTAAAAATACAAGAGTTATGTGAATTCATAATGAAGTTGTAAACTAAAATTTAATCCCAATTGATTATTTCATAAGCTATTATTGTATGTAGTTGAATGCTTACCTTCAGTTGTTGCGAGAATGTCCATCATTACATTCTTCTTCCTGATTTTCTAACACTGCTCGAGTTTTATTTCTTGAGCAGCTAAACAGCTTATTTTGGGTTCTTTCTTTGCCGTTGTGTCATGTTGCTCGCATGCGCCACGGAACAGTCAGAAGCTGTTAGTTCTTCCCTTCTACTTCAGCACAGCACTTCAGACACGACAGAGATAACCAATTTCAGGGGCAACAATATCTTTGATACACTCTCGTCGGCCCCCAACAGTTTAAAGTTGATACCGCAGGTGTAGCAGTAAGAAAAACAGTGAATATCATAACGTGAATCTGTATTGGTTAGCTACCAAAGGCGTATGGCGAGGGATAGTCACAAAAAGTTCTCAGTCCCACTTTGAAACGTAAGATAATTTCCTAAGCAAAGGAGGATCGACCAACTGCAAAACATTTGACAAAGCTACTTATTCTTTCGTTTCCAGCGACAGTGCTATTGACTGAAATAATTCGAGGCTAGTTTTTGACGATATCCAGTTAACACCCTAGCTACGTGTGACAGCGTAAGTGAAGCCGTAGACGGGAGAGTGAGCAGCAATAGGTACACTTCTAACGGGCACTGTGACCCGGGTCTACGTCGTAGCCGCTCTCAACTCTCCGCAATGCGTCGAGCGTTACTGGAAACTTCCATGGGAGAGGCCGAGAATCAGGAAGCAAGGTAAGAAAACAGTGATATCGTGTATTACATTGTTTTGTTGTGGGAACGGGAGTTTTTGCGCATTTCTTGCTGAATCATGGAGGTATTACCACCAGCGTCATAACAGTGGTCGTTAGTGTAGCCTCCAGATTCCTCTGATTGCAGCGCGGTAACACCTCACACGTACGGTTTCTGAACCTCAGCCCTCGCTGCTACGCGTCCCATGATTGCTACTTTATAGCAAGCTGGTTATTACACTGCTATTACGCTGCTCGAAGGTTGCGCGCTGCAATGCCGATGCATACGTATTCAGGATATGACGTACGGTCCACACACCGGGTATTTTCTACATCTACATATGTACTCCGAAAGTCGCCATACGTAGGAGCGTACCTTTTACCACTGATAGTAATTTTCTTTTACTTTCCATTCGCAAGTAGAGTGAGGTAAAAACGACTGTCTAAAAGCTTCCGCACGTGTCCTAATTTCTCGTATCTCATCTTCATGGCCCTTACGTGAAATGTTCGTTGACAGAAGTTGAATCCTTCTGCAGTCAGCTTCAAATGCATATTATCTCAATTTTCTCAATAGCGTTCCTCGAAAACGAAGTCGCTATCGCTCCAGGGATTTTACTTCCCGTAGCATCTCCGTAATACATGCATGTTTCTCGAACCTACCGTTAACAAATCCAGCAGTGTGCCTGTGAATTGCTTCGTTGTCTTCCTTTGATCAAAGCTGGTGCGGACCTCAAAAACTCGAGCAATTCTCAAGAATGTTTTAATGTCATATGCGCACTCTCCTTCACAGATTAACCAGACTTTCCAAACATTCTCCTAGCGAACTAGAGTAGACCTATGTCTTTCCCTACTACAATCCTTACATGCTGTATGCTATTGGTTCCCGGATTAGCCTTCATTTCGATGATAGAACACAGAAATATGATCACAAAGCTAAGCCTAGTTTTATTAGCTACACTGCTGGCTGTCTGTCTACCAAGGCATTTTTATCGCTCAGGTGTAGTGGAAATGGCAACGCTATTATCAACCAGATGACTACGCAGTTATCTTGGTCCTGGTAGTGATGGAAATTATATTGTGTTCGCCTTCCTCCGAATCATTCGGTCATTTATACGTTTATTGATAATTTTTTATGTCTGGGCATGACCATACATTCATCGCGCCTATTTCACTAACTGTTAAATACGTCCCGTTAATTTACCTTGTTCACTCGTTTATTACGTTACTGTACTTTAAAGCTCAAATATTTCCCTACAAGTATCTTTTTATTCTGTGTTTATATCGTTACAAATTTGTATCTACAAACATACCAAATCAGAATGAACAAAAGAAGAAAGTCTACTGATGTTGAAAGCCACGGGATTGGGGGAGAAACTGACAAGGCCTGCGGAAAATTAAATGTGTCTTCGGAGAAGAAACATTATGTCTTCTTAACAACACGGACACTGCAGTATCGTGTCCCTCTATTTTTTTTAGTTACTGTGAGATCTTCTATCGTTGCCATTACATTACACCCATCTTGATGAGCTACTGCGGTTGTCGCTGTCCATTGTATCAGGTGCACGTAAAGTAAGTTCACTTTTCATTTGGCTGTCGTGGGTAATCACGTGTGTTACAAAACAGAACTCTCAACTAGTTCACTATTTGTCTAAGTAAGATTCTTATAGAACTCCTTCACAGAATGTAAACTAGATCTAGTACAGCACTTGCACAGATCTTGATGACAACTTCAGTGGCATATTTTCATTATGAGAAAATATTGCAGTACTGGGAGCAAATTATTACAGTCAAATGGCGGGAGCATCATTAAAAAAAGAATGCAATAAACTCACTAGCGCAGAGAACAAGTCTAACTTAAATTTCTGTAACATTTTGGTTTACGGGAATACTTGACTTAATTAATGTTACTTCACAGCATGAATACGAACTGAGATGAGATACGGCAAGCCTTATTTTATCCCATCTTATTTGCGTATCTAACTCTAATGGTGGAAAAATCGTGTTGTATTTATAGATACGTTTTATGACCATTCCTTTACTTAGAAATTAGAATTGTATATTAATATCTTCAGCTGCTGACGGGTGTTGATATATATCAACGGGACAGGCGAAAATGTGTGCCACGACCGGGGCTCGAACACGAGATCTTCTTCCTACATGGCAGCCGCTCTATCCATCTAAGCCACCGAGGGCACAGAGGATACGGCGACTGCAGGGACTATCTCGCGTTCGCCTCCCGCGAGACCCACATTCTCACCATATATGTCCACACACTACATTCGTAGTGTCCCTACCCAACGTTGTCATTACTCGCGGTAGACATTCTTACCAAGTCACGTAAGAGTTAGGGGAATATGTGTGCATCCGCACAGAAGAAGGAGGTCATGGCCGGTGTTGCCAGAACTATATACTTATATGGATATGGTGTCTGTTGTTTCGGACATGTCCTAAGGAACAGACACCATACACATGCCGGCCGAAGTGGCCGTGCGGTTCTGGGCGCTACAGTCTGGAGCCGAGCGACCGCTACGGTCGCAGGTTCGAATCCTGCCTCGGGCATGGATGTGTGTGACGTCCTTAGGTTAGTTAGGTTTAATTAGTTCTAAGTTCTAGGCGACTGATGACCTCAGAAGTTAAGTCGCATTGTGCATATAAGTATATATTTCTCTTCTTGTACATTCTCTATATAAAACAGAAAATGCTCACAGGAATTGTTTTCGACAATTATAGGTTAAAAGACGTTTGAAAAGTTTCCACCAGAGCTGTTTTTCACGAGTATTCAATTTATTATACTTTGCACGATTGGTTGGTTTTGGCCTTAGCCGTTTTCAAGTGCAAAAGGTGTCAACGTGTTGCAAAATTAGCCAGTTTCCCAACTGCCAGGCACTTAAGTGTGAACTGCAGAGTAACCATGTAGATGTAGCAGATCCGAGAGGGAGCATACAATGTACAGGCGTCATAATTAAAATCAGAATGCTTACTGAGTGCACCTGAATATGGCGTGTAAGAACGAAATTAGCCTATCGCTCAGGACGTAATAAAGCGAATACTCATCAACAATAGGCGAGGTGAAACCTTTTAAAATATATTCTAACAAATATACAGATGTGGCACCACACTTGAAGAAAATGAAGTATATATGTAATCTCGCAATGTTTTAACATATAAAGAGGTGTCATAGTATGTTTGCTTGCGAGATTTCGCACATCCTTATTGTTAAAGTAACTTAAAAAGAATTTTGTTGAGGTTCTCTCTTCCTTGATACATTCTGCACTAAGCTACCCAAGTTTCAAGACCGTTCTTTTCAGAATGATAAAAGTAATTATTGTGAGTGGGCTCCCGTCGCAGTGATGTAAGAATTCGCATGGGGCGCACTATTTAATTGATGAGGCAAGTCCCTCTCCTTTGAATTCGGATATGAGATAGTCCGCAGTCACGAACCACTTAAGTGATGAAGTTCCATCTTCGTGTATGCTGAGCGACAATGCCTAGCGTTTTAGTCTTCCGTTGAAGAACCGGCTTTTAGAAACGTTTATAAAACAAAACAACCAGTTGCATCAGTACCATGCCATGCCTCTGAACTTCACTACTGTGTACAAAATATCAATATTTCAGACAGAAAAAATACTTTGAAACAAACGATATTTGCTACAGTTATTTATTTTTATATTTTTGATTTTATTTTTATCTGTAAGATAACAAATTTACCAAATTTACAACAGTGCATGATACTTTTTTTAGCATATTACTAGAAAATTACAACACTTCATAACAGTTTTTTGGTTCGCCACAAATTTACAGAAATTCACCATGAATAAAATATAGTGCATCGTCATATATATAGGGTTTCCGTTTCCTGCATCAGTGCATCCAGCCTTCCCTCATGAATTTAATGTACATGTGCAACCTTGTAGTTAATCTCATGAATCTGTCGCTTTTGTACAGTTTTCTTCCTTAGTCCAGCTCAATAAGCAAAAGTATAACTTAGAACGTTGCCCTGAGACCATTCTCCTAAAGATACTACTAGGCTTGTAGCATGGCAGAAGAGCCTCTGTGGAAATAGAAATGATTGTTGTTGTGATTTTCTTAAATAATTTTACAGTATCTTAACATGCACCTGTAATATGATAATACAGCTTTTCACCAAGTTGTTAATACACCAAAGACTTAGTACACTTCTTTCCTACATATATATCTACACCCACACTCCGTAAAACACAGTGTGGTACATGGCAGAGGGTACATCCCACTGTGCCAACTGTTAGGGTTTCTTCCCGTTGCATTCACATATGGAGCGCTGGAAGAATAATTAATCATCTTGGGGTTGAAGCTCTTTTTTTTCGTGTTTGCTTTAACAATACGTATGTTTTTGGATAGGGTCCGCCTTTAGCAAAACACACTTTTGTTTTTTAACCCAAACATATTTCACTACAGTTGCAGCATCTTCAGTGGGCTTTTATTTTTCATCTGTTAAAGATAAACAATATTCTTTACTGTTCGTATACATGTAATTATTAGTTTTTAAATCGTAATTACAGATATTTGAAAAAACACATAAATTATGAATTCATACCTTTTTACCACACGGTGTGGTTTTTCTGATGTATTGTGTTTCTACAGTGACTGTTTTTTTCCCCAGTTTGTCATCTGCAACTACTTACACCCCTCATTGTTTGTGCTCGCGCAAAGTGGTGACTTTGCTACTTTGACCCGGCAGGCAACTGGCCACCATATCCGACTGGACGTCATTGCGCTAAATATGGTCTGAATACGAAATTACATAATCTAGGCAATTCGTAAACAAGAGTAAAATATAAGATTTTACTAGAATTACCGTAAATGAGACGTGGAGAAAACACAAAATAGTTCACTGCAGAGGAGCGTGCAATTACCACCACGAAACTGGCTGACAAAACCAAAGAAGTTTCTTTGAATAAATGTTAAATGTTTGCCAGTAGGCCGAGAACAATAGGAAGTGGGCAATATACCAGTCCTGTCCACTGAGGTCATTACCTTACGTGGTACGGATCTTCCCACAGAGGGAGAGAGAGAGAGAGAGAGAGAGAGAGAGAGAGAAGAGAGAGAGAATAAACTGCTGGGCCAAACTTCAATAACCAGAAAGTAATAATACATGGAAAAAGGCACTGCTGCGTTGTGATTACGTTAGGAATCGATAAAGGATACATTATCTATGTGGCAGTTGCTTGAGATTACGGGAACGCGATATCTAGTTGCTTCGGCTGAAGATAAACTGAGAATAAGAATATGAAAGAAGATATGAGTGCTTCGTGATGCAGTATAGGCCTCTATCCTCTCGGGCGCGCCTTCAAATACGCGCACTCCCAGTTACGTCGCCGCGTTACCTACAGCCGCCTCCGCTGCACGAGAGCGCTGCCACGAACGATTACGCCGCTGCCAATGAGATGCCAGCATCCCCTCTCCGGAGCTCCAGTGGCGGGTGTACTCGAACATTAATGCATTGGCTTCATTTTGTGTGTCTGCCGGTTGAATAACATTTTCAGACCTTCATAGTGGCTAGGGATCGACATCTACTGACAGGACATTGTGTTGAAGAGTGACAGATTTACAACTCTCTTGGATTCGTAAATCATTGCACCCGTGGACAAGGGGTGCCGTCTTACGTTTGTAACCGAAACGTCCTCGATCTCGGGTTCGAACCCAGCCAGAGCTTGAATTTTGAAGAAAAATCGTCAGCAATGGTGGCCGAAGACTTCCGGCATAAGAAGTCACCCTCAATCTGCCATCGGTCTCGTCAAAGAGGACAGAGGAGCGGGTAGGGTTTCAGGGCACTCTCTTGCCCTTGAGATGGGAAACTTCCACTAAAAGGCGGAAGAATCAGAAACGATCAAAGGCATGAGGATGCAGAAAGCAATGGAAACCACTAAATTAAAGACACTTAATGAATATACACAGACACGTGACCAGTAATTGAAAAATGTCATGATGATCTCTCCGTTGCCAAAAGATTCATAAATAGCCCCCATTCGGATCTACGGAAGGGGATTGCCAAAGGGGAGGTGATCATGAGAAAAAAATTGAATAACCAACGAAAGGATAACATTCTTCGAGTCGGGGCGTGGAATGTCAAAAGTTTGAACATGGTAGGGAAGCCAGAAAATCTGAAAAGGGAAATGCTAAGGCTCAGTATAGATATAATGGAAGTCAGCGAAGTGAAATAGAAAAAAAAGATAAGGATTTCTGATCGCAAGAGTATAAGGTAATATCAACAGCAACAGAAAATAGCGTACCGGGAGTAGATTTCGTTGTGAATATAGAGCAGAGAGTGACTTACTGTAAACAATTTAGTAACAGAATTTTTCTCGGGACCTTTGCCTTTCGCGGGCAAGTGCTCTACCATCTGAGCTACCGAAGCATGACTCACGCCCGGTCCTCACAGCTTTACTTCTGCCAGTATCTCTTCTCCTACCTTCCAAACTTCGAGTCTCGGTCGGGCACACAGTTTTAATCTGCCAGGAAGTTTCATATCAGCGCACACTCCGCTGCAGAGTGAAAATCTCATTCAGGATTCTTCTCATCAGAATCGGTAGCAAACCAACACCCAACGATAGTTAAGGTATACATGCCGACGTCGCAAGCCGGAGATGAAGTGACAGAGAAAGGATATGAGTATATTGTATGGATAATTCAGTACGTAAAGGGAGATGAAAATCTAATAGTCAAGGGGGAATGAAAAACGGTCGTAAGGGAAGGAGTAGAAGAAAGGGTTAGGTACAATATGGGGTTGGTATTAGGAATGAGAGGAGAAAGACTACTTCAGATTTACAATAAATTTCAGTTAATAATAGAGAATAATCTATCAAGAATCAGAAGAGAAGGGGGTACACTTGGTAAAGGCCAGGCGATATGGGAAGATTTAGAGGTTGCATCATGGTAGCTCATTGGTTACGAAATCAGATACTGGATTGTAAGATGTACAGAGGAGCAGATATAGACTCATATCACAATTTAGGAGTGACGGAGAGTAGGCTAAAGATCAAGAGACCACTCTGGAAGAACCAGTGCGCAAAAAGTAAGATACAGAGGTACTAAAGAATAAAGAGAAACACTTGAAGTACTCTGAGGCTATAGATACCGCGATAATAATAGCTTCATGGTCAGATCGGTTGAAAAGGAAAGGACATATCTAAAAAAGGCAATGACAAAATTTGGAAAGAAAACCATGAGTACAAAGAAGGTAACTGCGAAGAAAGCGTGGGTTACACCTGAATCACTTCAGTCGACGAAAGAAGCAAGTAAAAAAAGTTCAGAGAAATTCAGGAATACAGAAATACAAGTCACTTAGGAATTAAATAAATAGGATGTCAGGGAAGGTAAGGTGAAATGGCTGCACGAAAAAAGTGAAGAAATCGAAGAGGAAATGATTATCGGAAGGACTGACTCAGCATACAGAGCAGTCAACTTTCGGTGAAATGAAAAGCAAGAGTGGTAGCAGAAAGAATGCAAAGGCAATTCCACAGTTAAATGCAGAGAAGAGTGCGGATAGGTGGAAAAAGTACACTGAAAACCTCTGTGATCGCAAATTCTTGTCTGATGACATGATAGAAAAGGAAGCAGGAGCCAATATAGATCAGAATTTAGAAGAGCTCTGGAAGATTTAACATCGAACTAGGCAATATGGGTAGATGACATTCCATCAGAATTTCTAAAATCATTGAGGAATGTGGCAACAAAACGACTATTCACTTTGATGTTTAGAACTAGTGAGCTTGGCGGTGTGTCATCTGACTTTCGGAGAAATGTAATATACACAATTCTGATGACTGATGGGGCCGACATGTGCGAGAATTATCGCACAGTCGCCTTAGCGGATCATGCACCCAAGTTGCTGACAAGGATAATATATAGAAAATGAAAAAAAACTGAGGATATATTAGGTGACGATCAGTTTGGTTTTATGAAAGGGAAAGACACCATGCAGCAATTCTGACGTCGTGGTTGATAATGGAAACAAGACTAAAGAAAAATCAAGGCACGTTTATATAATTTCTCGACCTGGAAAAAGCGTTTGACATTGTAAAATGGTGCAAGGTGCCGAAATTCTGAAAAAAGAGGGATAAACTATAGGAACAGAGGGGTAATATACGATATGTACAAGAACCAAGAGCGAACAATAAGAGTGGTTAAAAAGGGCGTAAGACAGGGATGTACTCTTTGGCCCGTACCGCTCAGTCTGTACATCGAAGAAGCAATGACGGGAATAAGAGTAACGTTTAAGGCAGATTAAAATTCAACGTGATGGGACATCAATGATACAATTCGCTAATGACATTGCTGTCCTCATTGAACGTGAAGGAGAATTACTTGATTTTCTGAGTAGAATATGCAGTCTAATGAATACAAAATATGGATGGTGAATAAATCGAAGAAGACGAAAGTAATGAGAAGTAGCAGAAATGAGAACAACGAGAAACTTAGCATTAGGGTTGGTGATCGCAAAACATATGAAGTTAAGGAATTCTGCTACCTAGGCAGCAAAATAACCCATGACAGACGGAGCACGGACATAAAAAGCAGACTAGTACTGGCAACAAGGAAATTCCTGTCAAAGAGAAGTCTGATAGTATCAAACATAGGCCTTAATTTGAGGAAAAAATTTCTGAGAATGTGCGTTAGGTGCACAGCATTGTATGGTAGTGAAACATGGACTGTGGGAAAACCGGAAGACAATCGAAGCATTTGAGATGTGGTGCTGCAGAAGAATGTTGAAAATTAGGTGGACTGATAAGGTAAGAAATGAGGAAGTGCTCCGGAGAAATGGCGAGAAAGGAATATGTGGAAAACACAACCAAGAAAGGCACGGGATGGTAGGACATCTGTTGAGACGTCAGAGAGTAACTTCCGTGATACTGGAGGGAGAAGGTAAAAAGTAGAAGGTAAAATCTTTACAGGAAAATAGGTATTGGAACACACCCAGCAAATATCTGAGGACTAAAACAAACTGTACACATTTACACATTGAAATCTACTGTTAGCAACTGTCGCCACAAGTTTATCAACAAATTTAGGTATTTTTTTTACTATTTGATGTAAGATGTAGAATAAATTAATATCAGAATTGTCTGTTCTTCACTCCAGTATCCATTAAAGAGCCACACTACGTGCAAGGAAGACTTAACACGTGCAAAGAGCAAAGGATGGGAGTTAGTACGGGGGTAATCCCAAAAGTGAGGTCTCCTATTTTTTATAAGTACAGAACTCTGTTTGTGTGGCAGTTGGTCACACGGTTATGATGAGTGCTTCATGCACTGTGTGTAAAGATGCACACGCCGCGCTGAGGTGCTGTCTTGGCTTGGCAGCCGTTGAGAATGGAGCTCCCGTTGAATGTTACGGCCAAGTGCGAACTGCGCGTATTTATTCGGTTTTTGAATGCAAAGGGTACTGCGCCGATTGAAATCCATCGCCAATTCACGCAAGTGTATGGTGAGTCGTGCATGGACGTCAAAAACGTTCGTTAGTGGTGTAGGGAGTTTGCAGCTGGTCGGACCGAAATTCACGACGAACAAAGGAGCGGGAGACCGTCAGTTTCTGAGGAGACAGTGTTGAAGGTTGAGCAAAGCATGCGTGAAGATCGGCGGATCACCCTGGATGATCTCTGCACGTTGGTTCCTGAGGTTTCCCGAAGCACCGCTCACAGAATTTTAACGGATACATTGAACTACCGGAAGATGTACGCAAGATGGGTGCCACTCATGCTGACTGAGGGCCACATGCGGCAACGAGTTGATGCTTCCCCCGCATTTCTTCACCGTCTTGCAGCCGAACAGGACAACTTTACGGTCTCAAATGTCACGGGTGACGAAACCTGGGCATACCGCTTCACATCTGAGACCAAGCAACAAACACGGCAGTGGCGGCATCCTTCTTCTCCAAAACCACGGAAATTCAAACAAACATAGTCTGCCGTAATGTACAGTGAAGGATCAGCTCGGCCACCACGGCCGGTGGGAAGGGGTATTGTTGGTCGACTTTATGCACACTGGAACCACAATTAACGCTGACAGGTACTGTGAGACTCTGAAAAAAACTCAAACGGGCAGTTCAGAACTGGAGAAGAGGAATGTTGAGCAAGGGCCTACAAATTCTCCATGACAACCCTCGCCCACACATCGTTCGGCAAACCGTTGCTCTCCTGCAACAGTTTCAGTGGAAAATTAATCCCACCCACCCTATAGTCCTGACTTGGCGCCCAGTGACTATCACCTGTTCCCTAGGTTAAAGGAACATTTGGCCGGAAAGCGATTCAGCTCAGACGACGAGGTGAAAGAAGAGGTTCATAACTTTCTGAACAGCATGGCAGCGAGCTGCTATGACATCGGCATACAAAAACTGACACAGCGTCTGCAAAAATGCATCGACAGAAATGGTGATTATGTCGAAAAATAGCTAAATGTTCAAGCTCTAAACTGATGTAAACCATTGTGGAAATAAACAGGTCTATGTACTTATAAAAAATGGAAGACCTTACTTTTGGAATTACCCTCGTAATAAGAAAACGAAGATTATGATCGTTTGTTTAATACAGAGCAAAAGAGGACAATCGTAAGGTTAGGGCAGAGTACAACAAAGAGTAGAATATTTCAAATCTTAGCCCTTTTAATAAAGTATTTTATGAAATGCACTGAAGAAATTGTAACTACAAATGCAACTCCTAAGAAAGTATTCTACAGAAAGAGGGACCTACTATGCGTAAAACTGAACACATAACAGAGAAAAAGATCGATTTAAAGTTTTGTGTGGAGTGTCGTCTTATACAGCCCAGAAAAAAAAAATAAAAAAAATTAAAAAGATTTAAGGCCTGGGAGCTGTGGATATGCAGGAGGTAAACTGGATAGAAAGAGTGAGAATGAAGAAGTATTAAGAAGAACTGTTAAAAAAAAGAAAAACAAGTATTGTAGGAGATTTTGAAGAGGTTCATTATGACAATGTGTAAGGAGACAATGCTTCCTAACAGTTGGTTTAAAGGAGACGACGGAAGAATAAAGAAAAATAGGGAGGAAAACATGGCAGTTTATAGATGAAATGGAAGTGCAAAACAGTTACACAGTGACAAAAAGAATGGTAGAGGAAGACAGAGTGCCAATGATATGTGAAGACCTGGCTATCGGACGGAACACCTAAAAAATAATAGCAGTTGTACAGTTCGATTTTGCTTGTATTCAGCTAACCATGGATACGAAACCAAACAGATAAATAAATCTTAATTTCATGTGAACTAGTGAATACAGTGAATGTTAGCATGTGCAGTAAAATCTGTCACCAATTAATGTACAGATGAACTACCATAGGTCGCATATTATTTGATTTATTATGAGTTTAACTCTACATATGTGGACATTTTTGTGGTAATTTCTATGTCATTAAACTCTGTCCACGTTAACTAAAAAATGTTTATGAATTAAATCCAAAAAGCTGCTTCCATGTTCAGATGTTTATTTAATCACGGCAGGCCTGTTTCAGCACTATTGCCATCATCAGGCGATCTGAAAGTAATGGTTTTATTATATACTATTTTCTAGGGCATATGGTAGCCTACTTGTCATATATGAGATCGGAAACCACACATTTATGAAATTCTCAACTTACCTATAACATCGCTGGTTAGTCACTCAAGCGTTTTTCAGATGTTTATATAATCACGTAAGATAAAATTCAGGCTATAACTTCCAACAAATATAGCCAATGAAAGCTACGTCATAAAATCACTTTAGAAGGCGTAAGATAAAATTCAGGCTATAACTTCCAACAAATATAGCCAATGAAAGCTACGTCATAAAATAACTTTAAAAGACGTAAGAAAAACACTTGAGTGACTAACCAGCGATGTTATAGGTAAGTTAAGAATTCCATGAATGTATGGTTGTAGATCTCATATATGACAAGTAGGCTGCCATCTGCCCTACAAAATAGTAGATAATAAAACCATTACATTCAGATCGCCTGATGATGGCAATAGTGCTGAAAAAGGCCTGTCGTGATTAACTAAACATCCGAAAATGGAAGCAGCTTTTTGGACTTAATTCATAAACATTTTTTAGTTAACATGGCTAGAGTTTAATGCCATGGAAACTACCACAAAAATTGACAAGTGAAGACACTTGTTTGGATTGCAACAATATGACCAAATATGAACATCCAAAAAGAAAATAACCTAATTACAGTAGCAGTTTGGCAGCAGAATGCGTTCGCTTTGATGTTCGATTCCCTAGATGCCACATCTTTTGTACCAACTGCGGATTGAAGTATCCACTGGAGTGGGCTTCGGAAATGCCGTTGGTGTTTTTCCATGTGTTGCCAGGTCACAGCGACATCTGCCCTGTGCTGCTCAGCTGCTAGCAGGATTTCCCGCCGCAACTGGTTTAGCAAGTGTTTCGTGACTGGATTTTTCGTTACTTAGCTTTCACATAAAATGAGATTGTTCCCGTCATAGCGATCAGTGCGCGATGAGGCAGAATTCAGGAGGTGTCCCATCTGGCAGCAAGTCGGTGCAGCGTAACAACTTCAGCAGCAGTACGGAAACTGCTCGTGATGTGATGCGACGTTCCTGCGATTCCGTTGAAGTACTGTGACAGACTTCCACAAAACTGGACGACGAGCATCCCAGTCAGTGTCTGTACGTCTTCTTTGGGGAAACGACCTGCCGAAGGTGAAAGTTGTGGTCCATGGTGATGAGGTCAGAAACCAGTACAGCCTGGATCTGTCGCTGCATCCAACACGTGTGTTTAGCCTTCTAATTTCGGGAAGATATAAGGTGTAGCTCTGCCAGTAACAGCTGCACCGGTTTGTTTAGTAGCCCGCAGCGATTAACCACGCTCTAATTCCACTCAGAGTGTTGCGGACAGATCGCGTTCCAGCTGTCGAGTTAAGGGAGCAGCAGTAGTCACGTGGGGTAGCCACGTTACTGCCACCTGCGGGGGCGTGCCGTTACGAACTGAACCTACCTTCAAGGTGGATAACAGTTAAAAGTGGCTGCCATATCATAGTCGGCTTCACGGATGCTACGATATTCAAGGAGAAGCAATGTAACTGAAAGGTCAAGGATTTCGTGAAGAATGTTTCGTTCGAAAACTCTTGGTATTCTGTAGAGATTAGTGATGAGGTACATCCGTATCCAGTGGTGGATACATATGGGGGGGGGGGGGGGGGGGGGGGCGTGTGCTCCCGCCTTGCGGGGCCGCCCACATTGCCGCCGCCCCCGCCAGTTAGCCCGCACGCTATTCGTTCGTTTATTTCGTCAGTCGACTCTGAATCGAGTTATCGTGCAGTTGTACTTTCCTTTGTAGCTTGCGCGTCCGCGTCATCGTATTTTATACGTTTCTGTCTGGCACATAGTGATCGACGTAATGGCTTAGCTCTGTTGAACACTCACCCTGACATTGACTGTCTTATTGAAGATGTAATTAACTAATTTTAAGGAAGAATTGGCGCATAGAAGTCATCATTCAGGGAAGAGAACCACAATCGTAATATTTTTATGTCATAAGATGGCATTGTCTTGTATATGTGTATAATCAGTAAAAAAAAAAATTTCTTAAACTTTGCATGTGACTTGATTAGTCTTTATTACGGTAAAAGTGAAGGAAGCTCAAGATATCTTTAGCGCCCTCTCCTTGAGGTTTTTCTGTACCCGCCACAAATATAACCGAAACTTTGTATAACAAAGAAAATGTAATCAAATGAATCAGAAATTTCTAAGTAGATGAACATATGTAAGAAAATTATGTAGATGCCCAGCGTCAGGAAACAGCGTTACAATCTGGCCACTGAAAGGAAGGTGAATGTACTGAGAGTTCTGTACCGAGATAGGTAAGTGTCAAGGCACTCAGTCACTCACTTGCAGTTTATAGAAACACAGCGTAATTTTTATTTATGAGTTTATTAATTTCAATTCGCAATACGATCTGGAATATTTCGAAGTATTCCCTAATGTTCTGTAACCGTAAATAGTAACGCCACGTGTTCGCAACGCACAAACTGTTTGCATAAATACTGTCACTTTTTACTGGGCTCTTTAGCATTTGTGGAGAGTATAATTTGTGCTATCAGTTATTTCAAAAGTTAAACTATACTGAAAAGTAAAATCTGTGTTAGAGAGAAAGTACGGAAAACATTTTATTGTCCTTCAGCGAGACATGCACTAGTTAGGCCGAGAATTTCTTTATAGTAACACCTTTGAGAGAAGTGGTCTGTGGCAGTCTGTTTCGTCGTGGCGATCGCGTGTGCTCTGGGTGTTGAAACTGTGAGCATTTTGTAATGATCGATGAAATAGTATGAAGGAATATTTACGATGTGGTTATATGTGAAGACACTGCAAGGAGAGGTCTGCCACTATCTATGGCAGCAAAAGCAACTAGGAAGGATTTGGAAAACTATTTATCTGCCACTGAATAACGCAATCACAGCAACAATCCAGCTAATCGATATTTACTTGTAAAATGCATTCCATCACTAATATGTTCGCATTTTTAAGTAAAATAATTAAATATAGTGTAATCAACTGCTTTCTCTTATTAACTATTTTCACAAACCTTCATTACAAATTTTTTGCCACTGAAAAATGTTATTACGAGCGTACTGTTTCTCACATTGCAGTTAATTATTCTGTTCAGTAACTGCACTATATTATCTTTATGAGTAGTTGCGTTGATTAGTCCATGAACAGTATTTTAATGAGCGTACATGATGCTACGTATGATTACTGTAGTTATTACGTGACCAGATTATTATGTGAACCAGAGATGCAGAGTAACGTCGCTAGCTACGCCATGTCGACCTACCATTTATCACAAACGTTTTCAAATGGTTCAAATGGCTCTAAGCTAATACGGGACTAACATCTGAGGTCATCAGTCCTCTAGACTTACAACTATTTCAACCTAACTAACCTAAAGACACCAAACACATCCATGCTTGAGGCAGGATTCGAACCTGGACCGTAGCAGCAGCGCGGTTCCGGACTGAAGCGCCTAGAACCGCTCGGCCACAACGGCCGTCCACAGACGTTTTGTTTCTTGCAAGTTATTCATTTTCAGTACGTGAAAATAAAAGTGGAGTATTATTCCAAGAGTACTGATTCAAATGGTTCAAATGGCTCTGAGCACTATGGGACTTAACATCTGAGGTTATCAGTCTACTAGACTTAGAACTACTTAAACCTAACGACATCACACACACCCATGCCCGAGGCAGGATTCGAACCTGCGACCGAAGCAGCAGCGCGGTTCAGGACTGAAGCGCCTAGAGCCGCTTGGCCACAACGGCCGGCAAGCGTAGTGAAATTTAGTTATAACTCGATGTCGGAATGTACGATGTCACATTTTCCATAAATTAACATCTTTTATAGTAAATTCCGACAGCCACGTTACAGTTACGGTTAATTAGGAAGAAAAATAATGAAAATAGCCCGCCGCTGTGGCCGAGCGGTTATAGGCGCGTCATTCCGGAACCGCGCTGCTGCTACTGTCGCAGGTTCGAATCCTGCCTCGAGCATGATGTGTGTGGTGTCCTTAGGTTAGTTAGGTTTAAGTAGTTCTAAGTCTAGGGGACTGATGGCTTCAGATGTTAAGTCCCATAGTACTTAGAGCCATTTGAGCCCTTTTTGAATGTAAATAATAATCTGAAAAAATAAATTTTGTAGCATACATTGTGAGGATTCTCAAGAAATTAATGAAGTTCTTGTGCATACTTTGAACATTAAAATGATGTAGAAGCAAAGTCCGCTAGACAATAATTTATTTCTGAGTAGCATCCGCTAAATAGATCATAAATGTTATTGGTACACTACACGTTTTCTGCTGTACAATGTGTCATAACTTATACAGTACGGATATTTATACAGCAGATCAAAGTCAAAACTGAAAAAGACTCTGCGAGGGAGAAATCTACATGCGTTTCACAAAGCAAATTGTACAAACAAAAAGCAGATTAGCATTAGTGAAGAGAAGGTAGTAGAAGAGAATAAACGCTCTGGTGTAGAAAACTCGCAATAAAATATGGCAAAGGCTCTGCAGCTCTTGACTTTTATACAATACACCCATGTTATCTCAAAGATGGCGGTACGGAACAATCGTTGAGAATCTGCACAGTTGCTATACGATAAGAACTTGGTGACAGCTATGAAATGTTTAAATTAAACACTGGGCGCAAGGTACATTGTTCTATAAGCAAAGAAAGGAATCGATAAATGCAGTTCCTCTGGGGTATCTTGTACTGTACTTCAGTAATAACCTATACTCCGTAAAAATAAAAACGTGGCGACTACGATTAGTTAAGGCAAATCACGCTGTATTCTGGGTTAGTTACATTTAGAAAAGAAAACAACCATCGATATCGAATCAAAAACGAGAAACCACCAAAGAAAAGAGAATAGTATGCTACATATTGTATGTGAGGTTTAAAATGTTAATGTACCTCAAGAAGCTTTACCTAGACGCTCTGTACGCCTAATATGACGTACGGTGGCGTATTGTGTGCGACTTAACAGTAGGTGTGTCATGCGGCGGCAGCCAGATATGTGATTCGCCCAGGTCAAATATAACCCAAACCGATCTCTCGTGTCTGATTCAGCAGGTGGAACCACGTCATCAGGAACTGACGATTTCTGTGGCGGCCCTTGACAGCCTCTACTGCGGTTTTTAGTATTCGTTGGCGCCTCAAGCAAGAAAACCGAATTTCCAGACGTCAACACTTAGATGCTTCTCAGGCTTAATTTCTATAAGATGTTAACGATTTTACTCGAACCTGCTGACTTGTTACGGCATTAGGCGTTCCTTCTCCACACTGCGCACATGGTTAAGTCACTCTTTCCCTCTCTCGGCGCCAGTAGTCTTCAGCTGTTGTCAACATTTGTCGCCAGAGTTTAAATTAAATCTTTCCTTGCTGACTCTGTGGTTAAAAAGAGATATTTTTAGTTCGACGCCCTTATATTTGCGTGATGAGTATGTACGTGCGCCACGTCGACTGTTGGTGATGTCCTGTAAAAAAATGCTAGTATGCTGTATGGCACCCTGTACATGCGTGGGCAAAGTTTTTGTAAGAGTACGTTGATTTACAAAAATGAAAGCAGAGAACGTATAGAATGCGTGCTGAATAAATTGCAGAAGGAATACACAAGGTGAACTAAAAATTCACTTTGAAAAGTCAGAATACAGTTATATCGATAAAAAAACTGATTTTGTTCTCGAAGATGAAAAATTTTAAAGAAGTATGAACATTCCTTCTTCTCTGTGTTTTCCTACAACAGATTAGACATTTTCTTCGCTCAGTAGTCTCGGCTTTTTAATTAGATTGATCTTATCTTCAAGAGTGACCTGTCTTGATTTTGTCACTTGTTTTATTCGTAAATGGCCTCGTTTTTACACCATACCCAACTGCATTGTGGATAATACTATTGAATATATTTTTTTGGTCTGTTGACAAACAATGTTGTTCTAGTTATGTCCACGTAGAGCCATCACCGCCTGTTTATCCATCACTTGGCTCAATATCTTTGTCACAGACGCCATGAGTGGCAATTTGTCCAGCATGTTTCCCATATCTTGTCTGCTGTTTGCGAAACACCATCCCCTAACCATTTTTCAAAAAAAAACTTTGTATAAATGCTACTTACTGTCTGGAAAGAATCGCTGTAGGGAGTGGGGGTAAGAACGGCCTACCTATTAAAGCAGCGTATCCCACGATACAAGTAAATCATACGTTATTTATCCAGTATTTGAGAATGAGAGTACTTGGTTTGCAAGAAACATTACACGTAATTTTAAACCTTTACGAAACATTTAGTCGCTGACAACACCAGTGAAAAGATAAAATGAAAAAAGTTTATCGCTTATGACATTTTCGGTGTTCATTAATTAAAGCTGCCTCATGAAACGTTACTTTTTAATTTATTACTTCTTCATCACTAACTGAAAAACATTTTTCGGACACTATTTAGGTATAGCACTAAATGTACTAGCAATGTTGTATCATTGTACGACACATTGTTGAAAAGATATGACATCAAACATACTGGATTTATATCGGTATATGGATCTACAAAGAGACAGAAGCAAAAGTAAAGATGGAAAACAGAATAACAGAAAGTCTTAAAACCGCCAAAAGTCTAAAGCAAGGTTGCAGTCTGCCCCCACTACTTTTTAACGTACTAGCCGCATCATGAATGTTGTTTGAATTTATTACTTATTTGCTACTTAATGTATTCACAACACATTTCGTAGACAGTATTCTAATACGCCTCAGAATTTACCTACAGAGGTATATCGTTTGCACGACTAATAGTTCAGGAGATATGACATCATAAACTATCAGATACGAGAAAAACTACCTCATCATTCTTGACGTATTAACTTATTACTTCTTTACCGCAAACTCTATTCACGTCGAATTTTGCAGTCAGTAGATACATATACCACTGGATGACCCTGAAAAGTTGTTGTATGACACATACTCCTGGAGATATGACGTCGTTTCTACGGTTGCAGGTTCGAATCCTGCCTCGGGCATGGAGGTGTGTGATGTTCATAGGTTAGTGAGGTTTAAGTAGTTCTACGTCGAGGGGACTGATGACCTCATCTGTTACGTTGCATAGTGCTTAGAGCCATTTGAACCAATGACGTCATAAACACTGAGCTACGTGAAAACGAGACTGCAAGGAGAACTTCACTAAATACTGGTGAAATATGTGCACAAATAAGTGTGAAATACTTTAAATGCACATAAATTATATTTGACATGTGCGTACCTGGGCAAAACTGCGGATAAAAAACTCATCTAAACCACTGGAACAATTTCAGTCAAATTTGTACACATAAATTATTAATTGTGATCTGAAAAGAAATACTGTGGGGTAAGAACCATCACAATTTTGGATGGGAGTGATAACGTGCAGAGAGAAGGGAAGTATGATAGGGACAGACAGAGAGGTAGGAGGAGGAGATGGAGTTAAAGAGAGGGGAGGAGGAGTTTGCTTGAAAGAGAAGAGGGGGAAATGCGCAGAGAGAGGGGGATAAGATGGATAGAGAGAGGGGAATGAAACAGTGAGAATGGTTAGGAGGAGATGGACAAGGAGAGGGCAGAGTAAGGGATTGATGGGTAGAAGGGGATATGGTGGGAAGTACAAAGAGGGGAGGAGGAGAAGATGGAATGAGAAGAGGGGAAGAGGAGATGGAAGAAGGAGGACATGGACAAAGGGGGACGGAGTAGATGCACAGAGGGGAAGCAGCTGATGGATAGAGAGAGGGGAGAGCGACAGATGGACAGGGTCAGGAGAAAAAGGCGATGGACGAAGAGAGGGGTAAGAGGAGGTGGACAGAGAGCGGGGAGGTGGAGGAGGTGGACAGATGGAGAGGCTGGAAGAGATGGACTAATAGAAGATTGGGTTAAATATGTGTCTGGGCTATGCTGGGTACTCGGCTGCTTTGTCAAAAGTAGTGGGATCAGACTCCAACCTTGCTTAAGACCTTTGGTGGTTTTAAAGCTTTCTGTTACTTTGTTTCCCATCATTACCTTTGTTTTCGTCTCTTTGTAGATTCTTATAACTATATGAATCAGTTTACTCTGTATTTTAGTCTCTTTGCGATAGGTGCAGTCTCATCTTTAGGGATGCAGTCATATACTTCTTTTTACAAATCCTTGAAAGTCGTATGTATTTCCTTGTTACTAGCCCTGTTCTTTTCCACTCCTAATCCTTATTACTAGCCTTGTTCTTTTCCACTTGTAATCTAAGACAAAGGATGTTATCGATACACGATGTACCAGCCATCAAGCCACTTTGTTCCTCCGAGAAATTTGTCATGTTTTCCTCAGTCTTTTCGTTAAGGATACTAGAGAAAATTTTGCTACTGAAAATTTACACGAATTTTCCGGTAATTTCAACTCTACTTCTTGTCCCCCTCTCGTTAATATTACTACAGAAACATATATTCCGTTCCCTAGGCAAATCCACCATCTATCGTAAATATAATAATAACTAAAAAGTATTATGCTGACTCTGATGTATGTTTACCAATGCTTAAAGAACAAGAAAAATATTAAAAAAAGAAATTCATTCACCGCTGCAAACGAAGAGTCTGTTCTACACTGGTACAACATCTACTTCTCATTACGATAAGCGCAAATAAAACTGAGTCAAAATGTATAAAACATGACACGATATAGATGAACTATGAAGACACTACCAGATAAAGTATTTCCTCAAAACTTACAACACACTAGAAACGTATAAAATAATGTCAATTCGGTCAGCACGCAGTACGACTGCATCAAGCAGCAACACAGGATATAGAACTACTATAGCATTGTGTGAGAATGTCAGTTGATGTTTCTACAAGATACACGGGAAATAAATGCCAATTACCTTGCAAACATGCTCCCACTGTGTTGAAGATGTACGGAGGAGAACTACGAACTGCATGGTGTTCCGCGAAGAATCCCACTCAAGTCGACTGCAATCCAGGACTACGGATCGAGCTGTACACTTCAAGTGTTGCGCTGGTAGCTGTTGAGGATATTTATATAGAATTCAGATCACATCTACTGTCACTTTTCAGGATAAAATATCTTTCACCTGTGACGACAACGGTTTCCCATTGATTATCGTAGTACATTTCTTACCGTGACACACCTTACACACTTGAGTGGTCACCCTGCGCGAGTACCACATGTCTCAACTCTTATAGACAAACTATTCGATACAAATACGTTGTACTGAGGTCAGACCTTGGATTTGGTTGATGTTCCAGTCTATTGTGCACTTTTGTTCTGAGTCATCTGTCTTCTGATGCTTTGACGTGGCCTTTCATGAATTTCTCTCCTGTGCCGACCTCTTCATGTCAGTGTAACACCTGCACCCTACGCCCTCAATTATTTGCTGGATGCATTCAAATTTCTGTCTCCCTCTACAATTTTTGCCCTCTGCGGTTCCTTCTAGTATCATGAGGCTTATTCCTAGATGCCTTAAGACAAGTCCAGTCAACCTGTCTCATGTTGTTGTCAGCGTTTTTCACATATTCCTTTCAATGTCATCAAGGAGTCTTAAATTGATATTCGTTTACAGTGAATTTTAATCTCATTCTTGAACCTTTCTTCCGTTTTAATTTCTGCTTTCGGCGCATAGATTGAACATTAGGGGTGAAAGACTGCGTCTCTTTGTAATTCGAGCACTTCGTTGTGCATTCCTCTGCACATATAGATTGAATAGTAGGGGTGAAAGACTGAATCCCTTTTTAATCTGAGCACTTCGTTCTCGGTTTTCCAATCTTATTGTTCCTTCTTGGTGCTTGTACAAAATGTGTGCTACCTACCGTATCATTCCATATAATTTTTCTCAGAATTTCGAACATCTTACACTATTTTACATTGTCGAATGGTTTTTCCAGATCGACATCTCTGTATGAAAGTGCCTTCAGTTTTCCCGTCTTGTTTCCATCATCAAACGCAACGTCAGAACTGCTTCCTTGATGCCTTTACGTTTCGTAAATTCAAACTGTTCGTCCTCTAATTAATCCTCTGTTTTCTTTTTCATTCTTCCGTATATTACCATTGTCAGCTATTAAACTGATTGTGTGTTCTCACACCCGCCCATGATACCTACGGATTTATGTGGATGATATTTTTTTGAAAGTCTGACGTACATCGCCGGTCTCACAGACTGTACACATCAACTTAAATAGTCATTTGGTTGCCACTTCCCCCAATGATTTTAGGTGTTCCGATGGAAGCTATTTAGAATTATGACTCTAATAAGGGATCCCATATCTCTTCCACATCGACTCCAATTTCTTCTTCTTTCACGTAATCAGATAATTCGTTCTCCTCGTAGAGGCCTTCAACACACTCTTTACACCGATCCACCCTCTCCTCTGCACATAACACTGAAATTCCCATAGCACTGACAACGTTATCGACCTTATTTTTAATTTCACCAAAAATTATTTTGATTTTTTTATGTGTCGAGTCAGTCCTCGAGACGAACATTGGTTTTTCGACTTCTTACAGCTTTGAAGCAGCCTTTTCATCTTGCATACCCTGCATTTGCTATTTATTCAATTTCTAAGTGATTAATATTGCTGTTTTCCTGTCTTTCTCCGAACATTTTTTTTTTACCTTCTTCTTTCGTAGACTAAGTGATGTATTTCTTCTATTACCCAACGTTTCTTTGCATTTACCTTCCTAGTATCTATGTTTGTCTTTACAAGATCTGTGATTTCTCTTTTTAGATATGTCCACTCCTCTTCCACAGAACTACCTACTATAGTATTCCTGCTTCCGGACGATTCTCTTAACTTCAGTCTGCTGATTGTCATTGCAAAATTGTGATCTGATCCTACATCTGCTCCTGTGTACGCCGTATAATTTAATATCTGATTTCGGAATCTCCTTCTTACCATCATGTAATGTAATTGGAAACCTGCAGTGTATCCTACTCTTTTCTAAACATACCTCCTCCTCTAGTGGTTCTTGAGCCGAGTATACGCGGTTACTAGCTGAAGTTTATGGTAGAACTCGGTTAATCTTCCTCCTCTCTCATTCCCTGATACCAAGCCCACATTCTCCCGTAATCGTTTCTTCTACTCCTTCCCATACAACCACATTCCATTGCCTCAAGATTATTAGATTTTTAGCTCCTTTAAGTAGTGAATTATCTATTCGTTATCCGCATATAGTTTCTCTATATCTCCATTATCTGCTTGCCACGTCGGCATGTTTACCTGAACTATCATTGTCGGCCTTTGTTCGTTGTCGATTCTAATGAGAACGACCCTATCGTCCTGTACCAGCAAAAATCGAACTTGTTGGGATGGATCTCCAAATTATAAATCTGTGATAAATGTCGTTCACTCTCTATGAACATCAGAACCATCTGGCCACCCGCGTGAGTTCGACCTTCTTCCAGTATTCACTATCCAGTTGTCACACTTCATATCGCTCTGCAATGTTACGCCCAAATATTTAATCGACGTGACTGTGACAATCGATACACTACTAATGGAGTATTCAAACATTATGGGATTCTTTTTCCTATTCATCTCCTTTAATTTACATTTATATATATTTAGAGTAGCTGCCATGGAGGAAAAATCAGTACACTACACCTGCGTTCCATCACACATGGCGTTACAACATGGCTCTGAGCCCTATGGGACTTAACATCTATGGTCATCAGTCCCCTAGAACTTAGAACTACTTAAACCTAACTAACCTAAGGACAGCACACAACACCCAGTCATCACGAGGCAGAGAAAACGTTACAACATATTTTTGCTTTTGTTGGAGGATATTAGTTTTAAGTTTTCCATGATTTCCCTCGAATATCTTCAGGTAAATGTTGCTATGTTACCTTTCAAAGGAACCTGATCGTCCACAATTTTCTATTCCTTAATGATCTCGTCGTCGATGGGGCGTTGAAACATTATCTTTCTTTCTTTCTTCAAATCATTCATCCGGAAGCGGATACGGAAGTGCATTTCGCTGTTGACTCCAAATATTTCGAAAATAATTTAATATATGTTACTCTTGTTTGTATTCAATGAATAGTAGATAAGTCCTTCATCAAACACGTCTAGTTCCTTTTCATAGCAATATTAATAATAATGATTTCAGCATCCATTTACGTTTCTGCGACTGAATTATACTAGTTACTGCTGCTAAGATCATAGATCTGAAAGCTAAGTTGTGCTGATAGAAAAAAATACACGTCAAGAGGACAGTGAAAACTAATAATGGCAGTATGTAGATTTAGCATAAAGTATTAATATACAGAGTATTTGCAAATAATACGTTTTAGAAATAATAAAGCATTGAAGCATTTTTATTCAAGAAGGCATTATGTGGCAAGATGGCCGCTGGATCGATTGTGTCTTGGCATCAGCTCCATGTTTAAACGGTGTTTGCATGTGACAAGTGCTGCTTATGGCAAGTGGCGGTTCTTGTCAGTTATATAAGTGCGCGTTTTCTCGAAGAGACATTAAATGTAAACAGGGTAGGGCAGGTGGATTAAAGCTGTAAGTGAGATCTGCCACCGCCAACGTGAAGGGATCGTCTCTCTCCCGTTGGTGCAGAGGGCGCGTCGGTGCTTGCGCTGCGTCAGCAGAGGAGAGGCACGTGGACCACAGGTACTCTGCCATCCCGACGCCTCTATATAAGTAGGGTAGAAGGACGGATCCTCAAAATTACAGACCAATATGCTTAACATCGGTTTGTTGCAGGATTCTCGAACATATTCTCAGTTCGAATATAATGAATTTCCTTGAGACGTAGACGTTGCTCTCCATGCATCAGCACGGCTTTAGAAACCATCGCTCCTGCGAAACGCAACTCGCTCTTTTTTCACATGATATCTTGCGAACCATGGATGAAGGGTATCAGACGGATGCCATATTCCTTGACTTCTGCAAAGCGTTTGACTCGGCGCCCCACTGTAGACTAAGTAAGGTAGGAGCATATGGGATTGGTTCCCAAATATGTGAGTGGCTCGAAGACGTCTTAAGCAATAGAACCCAGTACGTTGTCCTCGATGGTGGGTGCTCATCGGAGGTGATGGTATTTGATGAAATCGTCGAGTATCTGTTAAGACTAAAGAATATTAGCCACGCAGGATGAACTAAGCCTCTTGTGTTCTCCACCGATGCAAATGCAAAGTCACTTTGTGGCATAGCCCCCTAACTGATGAGCGTGGAAGACAACTAGAAGGAACCATTATGGAACTCAACCTACAGGTATTGAATGCACTTCACAATCCTCCAACATACGAAGGGAGGGTCGGAGAACGTCAAAATACTGACGTCACTTTAGCGGCACTCCGTGTGAAATGCTGGAAGGTTGCGAGTGCAGTGACATTGAGTGACTACAGTATCATACACTACAGCATCACTGGAAACGAAATCCCAGACGCCACAGAAAACATGCACATAAGGTCCAAATATAAGGTCAAGTACGATAACTGGGAAGAACTAAGAAGAATGTTTCAGTGTCCAGGAAGTCCATCGCTGGGCGATAATGTACACTCCTGGAAATTGAAATAAGAACACCGTGAATTCATTGTCCCAGGAAGGGGAAACTTTATTGACACATTCCTGGGGTCAGATACATCACACGATCACACTGACAGAACCACAGGCACATAGACACAGGCAACAGAGCATGCACAATGTCGGCACTAGTACAGTGTATATCCACCTTTCGCAGCAATGCAGGCTGCTATTCTCCCATGGAGACGATCGTAGAGATGCTGGATGTAGTCCTGTGGAACGGCTTGCCATGCCATTTCCACCTGGCGCCTCAGTTGGACCAGCGTTCGTGCTGGACGTGCAGACCGCGTGAGACGACGTTTCATCCAGTCCCAAGCATGCTCAATAGGGGACAGATCCGGAGATCTTGCTGGCCAGGGTAGTTGACTTACAACTTCTAGAGCACGTTGGGTGGCACGGGATACATGCGGACGTGCATTGTCCTGTTGGAACAGCAAGTTCCCTTGCCGGTCTAGGAATGGTAGAACGATGGGTCCGATGACGGTTTGGATGTACCGTGCACTATTCAGTGTCCCCTCGACGATCACCAGTGGTGTACGGCCAGTGTAGGAGATGGCTCCCCACACCATGATGCCGGGTGTTGGCCCTGTGTGCCTCGGTCGTATGCAGTCCTGATTGTGGCACTCACCTGCACGGCGCCAAACACGCATACGACCATCATTGGCACCAAGGCAGAAGCGACTCTCATCGCTGAAGACGACACGTCTCCATTCGTCCCTCCATTCACGCCTGTCGCGACACCACTGGAGGCGGGCTGCACGATGTTGGGGCGTGAGCGGAAGACGGCCTAACGGTGTGCGGGACCGTAGCCCAGCTTCATGGAGACGGTTGCGAATGGTCCTCGCCGATACCCCAGGAGCAACAGTGTCCCTAATTTGCTGGGAAGTGGCGGTGCGGTCCCCTACGGCACTGCGTAGGATCCTACGGTCTTGGCGTGCATCCGTGGTTCGCTGCGGTCCGGTCCCAGGTCGACGGGCACGTGCACCTTCCGCCGACCACTGGCGACAACATCGATGTACTGTGGAGACCTCACGCCCCACGTGTTGAGCGATTCGGCGGTACGTCCACCCGGCCTCCCGCATGCCCACTATACGCCCTCGCTCAAAGTCCGTCAACTGCACATACGGTTCACGTCCACGCTGTCGCGGCATGCTACCAGTGTTAAAGACTGCGATGGAGCTCCGTATGCCACGGGAAACTGGCTGACACTGACGGCGGCGGTGCACAAATGCTGCGCAGCTAGCGCCATTCGACGGCTAACACCGCGGTTCCTGGTGTGTCCGCTGTGCCGTGCGTGTGATCATTGCTTGTACAGCCCTCTCGCAGTGTCCGGAGCAAGTATGGTGGGTCTGACACACCGGTGTCAATGTGTTCTTTTTTCCATTTCCAGGAGTGTAGATGTTAAAGGGCAACAACTGACAGTGGCAATACATACAGCAGTGGAGTCATGGATACCGCTCAGGAGAGGTAATTCTAAACGAGTACGTTGCATCTGGACGAGGCGCTGCAGAAATTAAGATGCGATACAAGAAGAGCCAGGAAGCTATACCAGAGCAGATGACCCAAGAAGAAAGAGTCAGAATGTTGCATACATACAAGTATGTTAAACAACGTTTTCAGGAAGAGTTGTGGGGGAAAAAAAAAAAAAACAGAACTTTGGAAGCAATTCGTAGAGGCTAACTTAGAAACCAGTCACTGGAGTATACCATATAAAATGTCTACCAGAAAATACGATCAACACTCAGAAGTAAAAAGGGGATGGTAACAGAAAATTGGGAGTAGTCAGCTGCCCTGCTAATGGAAACACTACTTCCTGACTATGGAGAAGAAGACGAGACGGATGATCACCGTAGTGAAGTGTTTCAGGTTTGCTTGGGCTGTAGTGGTGGTTTCTTATACTTCACCTCAATCACCAAACACTTAAATAAGTTGCTACCTGGACACTCTTTTTATATACAACGAATGTTAGTTATTGAATACTCGGTCGCCGTTAAGTATTATTAATCAATCTGGTCTATCCCCTGAATCCGTGTGCTTTCTTCCTCCAACTTGGCTTGGACTTCATCTCTTTACAGGCTGCAGATAAAGCTGCTGAAAATTACCTTCTCTTTCTCATTGACTCCACCACATAAAAAGGAAGTGAGATTCAATTCACCTTCTTCAAAATTACAACTCAATGCATAGTAAATGAGGACAGCTACCAACTCGTACATCGACTATCTGTACTACATACATAACCGATCTGGTATTCTACTTGATAATTAACAATTACAATTAATGTATTATCTTTGGAATTTCGCGTTCTTAAATTTCATGGAGCTCTTTCTTCTGCACCGCCCGCTCTATGGAACTCCTATCTCCATCTCAGCAGATAAGGTCGTCTAACTGCTACCCACAGTCACTGGATTGTTAACTCTGATACCAGCACCTACTATTTAAAAGACCTCCCAACACAGGGGTGCTCACCGCTTACCGACTATTCTGAGTCACGAACATCTTTTCTCTGACATATATATTTCAGGACGTGATGTCTTTCATTCAGGAAATGAGATGTATCACTAATAGGTTAGGGGAAATATTAGTGAAGAATGTAGGAAAAATAAATTTGTGTATGCACAAGAAGAAATTAGGAGAATAATTTCAGAAACGACTTCCTGACACTTAAATCTTTACTCGATGTTAACAAATTTCTCTTCTTCAGAAACGCTTTCCTTCCCATTGCCAGTCTACATTTTATATCCTCTCTACTTCGACCATCATCAGTTATTTTGCTCCCCAAATAGCAAAATTCCTTTAATACTTTAAGTGTCCCCTTTCCTAATCTAATTCCCTCAGCATCACCCGACTCAATTCGACTACATTCCATGATCCTCGTTTTGCTTTTGTTGATGTTCATCTTATATCCTCCCTTCAAGACACTATCCATTCCGTTCAACTGCTCTTATAAGTCCTTTGATGTCTCTGACAGAATTACAATCTCATCGGCGAACCTCAAAGTTATTATTTCTTCTCCATGGATTTTAATACCTACTCCGGATTTTTCTTTTGTTTCCTTCACTGCTTGCTCAATATGCGGATTGAATAACATCGGGGATGGGCTACAACCCTGTCTCACTCTCTTCCCAACCACTGCTTCCTTTTCATGCCCCTCGACTCTTATAACTGCCATCTGGTTTCTGTACAAATTGTAAATAGCTTTACGCTCTCTGTATTTTACCCTTGCCACCTTCAGAATTTGAATGAGAGTATTCCAGTCAATGTTGTCAAATGGAAGTACGAAGGATACTTGAAATTGAGGACAATTCAAGAAAGGCAATAAAAGATCGTATATTACAACTGTGGCAAAATGAATGGCAGGAGAACAGACTAATGTCTCCCCAACACCAGGGAGAGATTAAAAATGAGGTTTCTTAACTCATCGAGTGGACTGATACATTACGTGACGACCATGGCCCTTATGCCACGAATCTGTACAGAGTGAGAAGACAGATGAACGACAGCTGCTCCTGCCGCAGCGTTAGCACACGGAGAAGGTAACTGAGGTGGCGACCACCGAATGAAACACTGCCCCAAGAATCTACATCGCGTTGCAGCAAGTGTGGTGTTTAAAAAGTAACAGTGATGGGTGGAATTACTTGCTATAGTGAAAACACTGCTTACGTGATGCCCGACGCCAAAGGAATCCAGCAGACTGTGGCTGTTGACCAGGGTTACTTTGTTTTGTATGTAAACGATAGGGCTATGTGACATGTATTGCACGCAGCAAATGTTACTATGAAATATTAGTTAATAACAATGCCAACAGCAAATCAGTCACGGTTCTTCAGAGCACATGTAGAACAGGAAAATCACTGGAAGCTGAGTATGCCAAGACTGAAAGAGAAAAGACCTCCCTATAAGGAGAAAAAGGAGACAAACACTGATTTCCATACCCGTCCGCATAGCCGAGCACGTGAATTCCCCCGCCAGATTAATAAACAGGGCTAGAGAGGTGTCGGGTGTGGATGTGGTTTTTGGAAGTTTACCACATCCCACTAAGTAAGTACCGGGCTGGACTCTAAGTCACGCCTCACACGGCAGAAAAAAACTTCTCTCATTTACACGCTCCTTTAGCCATAGTCTGCAGCGCCCCGTTTAGAATCGTGTCTGATGATTGTAAACTTCGATTGTATATCATATAAATTATTTTTCTTGTATGTTAAAGTGCTGCACTAAGCATTTGGTAAGCAAGTAATTACTATTGTATTAAAATACTTAATAGGTATTATTATTATTTTTAGGGTTTCGTGCCTTATTCTGTGAAAACAGAAGCCTTACAGAATCGCTTTATTGTCCGTCTATCTGTCTGTCCAACAGTTAAGAACCTTTTCTCTCAGGAATGTGTAGACGTAACAAGTACAAATTTGTGTCACATGTTAACGTCTACGGTCCTTCGGAAGTGTAAAAAAAAGAAAAATTCTTGGTCACTTCAGTCAAAATTTACAGCCATTTATATCACAGATTCTGATACTCGAAAACTCCCTCATTAAAACCTATGTGATGCTTCCCGTTCACCTACAAGCACGAAATTTGGCAAGAAGGAAGATTTCACAGTGCAAGTAAAGGAAAAAGTCCGAAAGTACGTTCCATGAAAAACTAATTTTTATCATTTTTTTATCTCTCTGTCTGTACGACTGTTAAGAACCCTTTTTTTCTGGAACATGCTGGCGTATCAACTTTGAAGTTATGTCACTTACTGAAGTCCATCGTCCCTTGGCAGTGTAAAAAATTTAAGCTTATACATCACAGAATCAAAAGATTCAGACATTTATGTCACATACACTGACAAAAAAATCTGAACACCGAAAAATAATAAGTGTATAGGAATGAAATTTAAGGGAACACATTTTTCTAAATGACGTAAGTAATACTGCAAGATTCCACAGTGCATACATGGAAGAAGCGTGGAGATACAGGAAGGTCTCAGAAAGATTATATAATGGTAAGACAGAGATTCAGGAACTAGGTTTTAAATTGTAAGACATTTCCAGGGGCAGATGTGGACTCTGACCACAATCTATTGGTTATGAACCGTAGATTAAAACTGAAGAAAGTGCAAAAAGGTAGGAATTTGAGGAGATGGGACCTGGATAAACTGAAAGAACCAGAGGTTGTACACGGCTTCAGGGAGAGCATTAGGGAACGATTGACAAGAATAAGGGAAAGAAATACAGTAGAAGACGAATGGATAGCTTGAGAGATCAAATAGTGAAGGTAGCAGAGGATGAAGTAGGTAGAAATCCTAGAGTAACAGAAGAGATATTGAATTTAATTGACGTCTCAGAAGTGAGATCTGCAGGAAGTGCAAAATGGCTAAGCAGGGATGGCTAGAGGACAAATGTAAGTATGTAGAGCCGCGTATCACTAGTGGTAAGATAGATACTGCCTACAGGAAAATTAAAGAGACCTCTGGAGAAAAGAGAACCACTTGCATGAATATCAAGAGCTCAGATGGAAATCCCGTTCTAAGCAAAGAAGGGAATGCAGGAAGGTGGAAGGAATAACAAGGGCAATGTTCTGGAGGATAATATTATAGAAATGGAAGAGAATGTAGATGAAGTTGAAATAGAAGATATGATACTGCCTGAAGAGTTTAACAGACCTAAGTCGAATCAAGGCCCCAGAAGTAGGCAACATTCCATTAGAACTACTGACAGCTTTGGGAGAGCCAGGCCTAACGAAACTCTACCATCTAGTGAGCAAGATGTATCGGACAGGCGAAATACTGTCAGACTTGAAGAAGAATATAATAATTCCAATCCCAAAGAAAGCAGGTGTTGACAGATTTGAAAATTACCGAACTATCAGTTTAAAAAGCCACGGCTGCAAAATACTAGCACGAATTCTTTACAGACGAATGGAAAAACTGGTAGAAGCCGTCCTCGGGATTTGGAATCCATAGAAATGTTGGAACACGTGAGGCAATACTGACCCCACGACTTATCTTACAAAACAGATTAAGGAAAGGCAAACCTACGTTTCTAGCATTTGTAGACTTAGAGAAAGCTTTTGACAATGTTGCCTGGAATACTCTCTTTCAAGTTCTGAAGGTGGCAGGGGTAAAATATAGGGAGCGAAAGGCTATTTACAATATGTATAGAAACCAAATGGCAGTTACAAGAGTTGAGGGGCATGAAAGGGAAGCAGTGGTTGGGAAGGGAGTGAGACAGAGTTGTTGCCTCTCCCCAATGTTATTCAATCTGTATATTGAACAAGCAGTGAAGGAAACATAAGAAAAATTCGAAGTAGGTATTAAAATCCATGGAGAAGAAATAAAAACTTTGAGGTTCGTCGATGACATTGTAATTCTGTCAGAGACAGCAAAGGACTTGGAAGAGCAGTTGAATGGAATGGATAGTGTCTTGAAAGGAGGATATAAGATAAACATCAACAAAAGCAAAACGAGGATCATGGAATGTAGTCGAATCAAGTCGGGTGATGCTGAGGGTATTAGATTAGGAAATGAGACACTTAAAGTAGTAAAGGAGGTTTGCTACTTGGGGTGCAAAATAACTGATGATGGTCGAAGTAGAGAGGATATAAAATGTAGACTGGCAATGGGAAGGAAATCATTTCTGAAGAAGAGAAATTTGTTAACATCGAGTATAGATTTAAGTGTCAGGAAGTCGTTTCTGAAAGTATTTGTATGGAGTGTATCCATGTATGGAAGTGAAACATGGACGATAAACAGTTTAGACAAGAAGATAATAGAAGCTTTCGAAATGTGGAGCTACAGAAGAATGCTGAAGATTAGATGGGTAGATCACACAACTAACGAGGAGGTATTGAATAAAATTGGGGAGAAGAGAAGTTTGTGGCACAACTTGACTAGAAGAAGGGATCGGTTGGTAGGGCATATTCTGAGGCATCAAGGGATAACCAATTTAGTATTGGAGGGCAGCGTGGAGGGTACAAATCGCAAACGGAGACCAAGAGATGAATACACTAAACAGATGCAGAGGGATGTAGGTTGCATTAGGTAATGGGAAATGAAGAAGCTTGCACAGGATAGAACAGCAAGGAGAGCTGAATCAAACCAGTCTCTGGACTGAAGACCACACACACAATACTGCTAGATCACAAATTTAAGTTAAACGATTCCACAGAGTATTTATCTCTCGCGCAGGTATTTTACATTTATTGTTGTATTAATAGCCCGTCGCAGTTAAATTAGGTGATTTTGCATCATTAAATGCTACCAAATGTTTATAATAGCGTCTTTGTCGCCTTATTGGTACTCTTGACTAATATCACGTTAATCAGAAAAGGCGTCTAACTCCAGCGACCGTTATAACGTGCATTTAAAGCAAACGTGATATGCTACTATCGCCACTCTTACGCGACTGCTGCGAAATTTGAAGGGGCATTATATTTCAGATGTAAATACGTGCCTACCAACTTCCGTTTATGTCGCACAGCTCCTTATGTCGCACTCATAAAATATATGGTACTTCCCGTTAACGTAGAGTCATTGAAATTGGCAAGAATCAAGGTTCCATAGTCCAAAACTTTCAAATGTTAATTACATTTTAATTAAGTTTGCATGTAGCCCTCTGTGGGCAAGTCCTACTGACAGTTGGCCAATTTTAGAGTCCTAAAGAAATGTGGCACGTTAGAAGTGAGAGCGAAGCAATTTATGCTTGGCAAAGGGGAAGGAACATGTGCCAAGGTTGACAGCAAATTAGGATTTGGGAGAGCAAAAGAAGCATGGTCAGTACTAAAAGGGCTTCGACAGGATAAAAGAGCAAAACCAATCTCCAACTGATAACACAAAAGTAATGGGAAGAGTATTTCCAAAAATTATTAAATGAGGACAGAGAAGAATATCTAGAAGAAGGAACAGTGGAAGAAAATGGACAAGAAGATGATGAGATACAATTTTAGAAAGTGAAGTACTTCAGGCGTTGAGAATAGGAAAGAATGGTAAATCACCAGGACCAGACAATATCAATCTGGAGTGTCTCAAATATGGTGGTGACAAAATTGTGGAACTGATAACACAGCTCTCCAGCAAAATGATACATGGAATTCTATACCCAGAGAGATGAAGCTAGGTTACATTAATACCATATTTAAAAATGGGGATCGCAAAATTTGTTCAAACTATCGAGGAATTTGTGTTACAAACATATTAATGAGAATTTTTGCGAAAGTAATGAAAAACAATCCGGAAAAAATTTTAGAACCCAAGAAGAACAATGTGGTTCATGGGTGGGATATCATGTGTAGACCATATTTTCACATTACGACAGATTTTTGAGAAACATAGGGAAAAATAAAAAAATATAGTATTAATTTTCATAGATCTGGGAAAAGCGTATGATACTGTTCCAAGAAAATCACTTTGGAGAGCACTACATAAGGCAAACATAAACCCTTCCTTGATCACAGATGTATAAAGATAACATTTGCCAAGTGAAAGTTGGTAATACACTTTCACAGAGATTTAGAACAAGCAAAGGCCTTTTACAGGGCGGTCCCATATCACCATCATCATTTAAAACCTATATAGATATTGGCCTTAGAACATGGTCTCGTAAATGTAATAGTATGGGATTAGAAATAAGAGAAGGAGTTTACCTATATCATTTATTGTTTGTTGATGATGAAGTAGTCCTACCACAAGAAGGGGATGATGCTAACTATATGTGCAATCAACTAGCAGTAGCATACAAAACTTTGGGTTTGAAGATTAATTACCAAAAAACAGAGAATACCTAACTAATGATTCAGATGAGTTACACATTTAAGGAAAGAAAATCAAAAAGATAAGCACTTTCTGTTATTTGGGATCCATTTTAGAAATCGAGGAAAATCAGAGTCAGAAATCAATAATAGAATTAGTAGCGGACGGAAGGTCATTAGGATGCTTAACTCAGTCTTATGGAGCAGGAATGTAATGAGCAGAAATAAAAAATTAATATACAAATCCATATTAGAGAGTGTGGTTCTGTATGGAACGGAGACCTGGACAATTAGCTTGAAGCACTTTAAAAAATTACAAGCTCTAGAGATGGACTTCTGGAGAAGATCGGCAAGAATTTCCAGGAAAGACAAGGTAAGGAACACCGAAATAATAACAAGAATGGAAATAAAAGAAAGAATATATGACGTAATGGATAGGAAGAAATTACAGTTCTACATCTACATCTACATCTACATACATACTCCGCAATCCGCCATACGGTGCGTGGCGGAGGGTACCTCGTACCACAACTAGCATCTTCTCTCCCTGTCCAACTCCCAAACAGAAAGTGGGAAAAACGACCACCTATGTGCCTCTGTACGAGCCCTAATCTCTCTTATCTTATCTTTGTGGTCTTTCCGCGAAATGTAAGTTGGCAGCAGTAAAATTGTATTGCAGTCAGCCTCAAATGCTGGTTCTCTAAATTTCCTCAGTAGCGATTCACGAAAAGAACGCCTCCTTTCCTCTAGAGACTCCCACCCTAGTTCCTGAAGCATTTCCGTAACACTCGCTTGATGATCAAACCTACCAGTAACAAATCTACCAGCCCGCCTCTGAATTCCTTCTATGTCCTCCCTCAATCCGACCTGATAGGGATCCCAAACGTTCGCGCAGTACTCAAGAATAGATCGTATTAGTGTTTTATAAGCGGTCTCCTTTACAGTGAACCACATCTTCCCAAAATTCTACCAATGAACCGAAGACGACTATCCGCCTTCCCCACAACTGCCATTACATGCTTGTCCCACTTCATATCGCTCTGCAATGTTACGCCCAAATAGTTAATCGACGTGACTGTGTCAAGCGCTACACTACTAATGCCGTATTCAAACATTACAGGATTCTTTTTCCTATTCATCTGCATTAATTTACAATTATCTATATTTAGTGTTAGCTGCCATTCTTTACACCAATCACATGTATGAGCATGTGCGACGAATGGAGGAAGCTAGAATACCAAAGTTGATACTGGAGTGGGAACAGGAGGGGAGAAAAAGAAGAGGAAAGAGGACGACCTATGACCACCTGGCTCCAAAATGTACAGCACACAATGAGGAGAATGGGCGCAGAGGAAGAGGACACACAAGATCGAGACACCTGGAAAAATATTTTGAAAAGATAGTTTAAGAACGTTTATTCCGTGCATAGTAATTTCTGAGTAAATTATTATGTTGGAGATAAGCCTTTGTAATGAGAAAAGCTCAAAATAAAAAAAGGGGGGGGGGGGGGGGGGAAGGAGAAAGCAAGAAACTGTAACTCCACCACAACCCAACCCTGCATTAGTGTGTGATGATAGGCACAATGATGACTCTCGTAGAGAACGTCACTTGCCTCTGCGCTCGAGCCGCCGGCTGTTGGTTCGGCGCAAGACACGTCGGGGCGAGCTGAGCTGAGGTTAGCTGCGTCTTGCTCGGGGAACGCGCAACGGCCGCAGTTTGTGTGTCAAGAGCGCCGGCGCCGCAAGGCCACGGCCAGCGGACGGCAGTTTGAGGGCCGGGCTACCCAGCACAGCAACTCCCCACCCCTCTCATAACTCGACGGCCGCTTTCTTCCGCAGATCCTCTGCCGGCAAGTTTTTGCCGAGCTAGATAGTCGCGCTGTCACAGCTGGTGATGGATGACCTTTCCACTACGTCACTGTAACCACCTTTCACAAGGTACTTCGCTATTATACGGCGTGCCAAACTTCATGTGTGCAGGTTGTATAGGCGACGGCTCAGCCTGTCTCCACCTGGTTCGATCCTTCTCGGAAGTACTCGTAACAGCGCGAAATTTTATTTAGCATTGCATTTGACATTTTTCGGTCAGCACAACCCACGTCAGTTCGGCAGAATCTGGTATTAGCGCAGTTTACGCTTCGCTATTTCTTCGCGGTAGGAAGGACATTTACTGGTCCAGTGTACGTTTGCAGAACAAGTGGCAGTTTTAACAATCTTTCGTCAAAAGCCTTTAAAAATCAATGGTAATGATGGAAGCGAGGGATGATAGTCCCCGATATCTATCATGCAGTGCGTAAGCGACGCGTACTGCGGATTTGGTATAAAACGCCCTTACAACACCATGCATACGGAATTTAAAAATTTAGTTAACAATGAAAGAGCAAAAAATTACAACGAGCGACAGACGGGATTGGCACTTAGTGCTAAATTCGCAGCGGTGCAGTTCGTAAATAAATTGGTGGTACGAACAGTAAAATTTCTGTACCGATACGCATTATTACGCTGTCGGTTGCAACTGTTTCCGGTACAATTGAACGGCGAGTACGGAAACTTTATAAACGGCCAAGTACTGTGGTTAGGTCAAGGGGCATGCCTGGAATGATTTTTCGATTTGAAACCCGCTTTCGTTGACTTTATGAGGGGAAAAGAGGTGCAGGAGCGAAAATTAAAACATCCGGAATGGATTGCAAAAAATGGTTCAAATGGCTCTGAGCACTATGGGACTTAACTTCTGAGGTCATCAGTCCCCTAGAACTTAGAACTACTTAAACCTAACTAACCTAAGGACATCACACACATCCATGCCCGAGGAAGGATTCGAACCTGCGACCGTAGCGGTCGCGCGGTTCCAGACTGTAGCGCCTAGAACCGCTCGGCCACTCCGACCGGCGAATGGATTGCAGATCTCGCGTTTTAAGTGCAAGGTGAGAAACAAACTCTTTCAAGTTTAATGGGGATGCAATTAAAAAGAAAATCTAACTGTGGAAAGGACTAATTACGACAAATATAGTCCAGTTCCCTACGCTTACTGACGTTACATAAACCTGTATGTTGAAGAATTCATTGTGTTCTTGAACGAATTACAAGGATAGTTCTCTAAACGTTTTGAGGACACTGTCAACCTCACATACGTTTTAGAGCACTTTTCGAGCCGTTTCACTTGAAAGCGTCCCTGTGCAGGTGTAGATGTGACTACTTGACCTGCAAGATAATTCCGTTTTAAAGACGAATCTCTTTAACATTAAAACCGTTCAAGTGTCTACATTGTTCTCCCCAAGTAGAGCTTCCACGTCTCCATAATGACGTTTCAAAAGTGCAACTGTATTTTCATCAACATATGTGTGTGTGAAAGACCTTTATCCGGTCATGAAACTAAGTAACTCATGATTACATACCAACCGGCGAGAGTTTGAATTTGTCTGCGTCTGCCCATATGCCGACAGTTTTCGCTGTTTTCGATCTATGTTGTTGAGAAATGTGAAATTTAAAACCAATTTGTATGAGGTGCGACTTCATTGCGTTTTAAATGCGGCGCGTTCGCAAATTCCCCTTCTTTCTACTCCTACTTATTCGTTGGATTTCAGGCTGAATATTACAGCACGTCCTCTTATCGACATGGTCTTCTTTAGGACACTGGTGCATTAGTGTATTAGATCATCTGGCAACTAGATCATGTTGCATTAAAGAGATTGAGCATGGCGGGGAAACTATCAAAAACTCCTTGTTTCAATACGAATCAAGAAACATATAATCTGATAATAAAGTTACTTAAGATGGGGCTTCTACAAACATACCAACATGGTGGCTGCCGAACTTGATCGTCCTGATATCGAAATTCATGTGGCACAATAAATTGTATTCTATTGGCATGAATCTTCTCGTAATGAACATTAAAGTAAAATGGCTACAAGGACATGTATTTTTCTTTTCGTTTGATTTAATCAGCAGTTGTAGGTTTAGTGATTGTTAGATCCCTCTTCCAAACTGTCTCACATTGTCACAGACTTGACATAAATACAACGGAGAAAACACGTGAATGTTTTCTTCACTACTTGAACAAAATCCCTGGTTTCGAGATTACACTCACTTATTATTTACAAATAATTTTGATGAGCCTGTAAAGTTGCAGTTAGTTATGATATTTCGTTCATTTCTAATTTTTTTAGGAAAATGGAATTCCCTTCACTCAACAAAGATGTTATGCCGCCACTACTATGTGGAGGTCAAACTGACTAAAATGACGGGGATCTTGCCAAGTGCAGGTCTGTCACAATGCGTAACCCTACGTGCTGTTGTTAAGTGAAGGATACGAGTGTGAAAAAATGATACCAGCTCCAGATACATACCTTTGTAAGTGGAAAGGGTATCACAGAATCTTGTCTCGTGTTTCACCCACTGAGCGAGCGCCGCTACTACTGCGATACAACGTGTGTGAAATGGACACGTGCGGTTGGTAGGTCACGTCCACCTGTTAATGAACCACCCACGCACACGGCAGATAGGGTGCCTCTTTGTGTGTGAGTGGTGGCACAGTGGACGAACAAAGATCGTGTGAACAAGGGTTAATATTCCTAATTACTATTTCTTTGTTAGTTTTCCGTTGCAACCCAAAGAGAATATTTTGGAATCGTTTCTTCAAGAAAGGGAAGAAGCATATTATGTGTCCCCAACGTTTCAAAACCGCTACAACTTACGTTAATGTCGTTATCATCGACCATATATGTAAACCAGTATAGTCACACCCTCAATTTTTGTTGTTCATACACAACAGAAATCTTCTTTGGCCTTTTAATATACGCCATGGTTACATGACGCTACAGCCATGTATATGTCTTGAGACATGTGAAAAGCGATGCCAGTACTTCACTGAGAAATGTCATTTACGCTGCTTGGATTTTCCAACAATCCAGAACTTATGAATTCATTTGTGTCCTACCTGTAACAAACTGCGGGCTAGAGAGATTTACTCTAAGACGTGTGCTCACAAATTTCAGTGTCCACAAAGAATAATGGGAAGCTCAAACTTAGCATCATCTTTACATGCATGTTTAAGAACGGAGCTGAACAGAAGAAAAACCCAGTTACGAAACTAATACTTACGGCTAATGAAAACCGCCTCAAATGTATTTTTGCACATTCATTGTGTTACAGTCAGTTTCGTTCTTAGAACACCTTCAGGCTGCCTGCAGCTAAACAAAACAATAAATTAGGCTGCATCTGCATTAATGAATAAAACAAGCAACTCACAATGCCAACAGCCTCATAATAAATTCTTTCCGAAGAGTGCAAAAATCATGACATAAATGGTCTGGTTGTCGTATGTAATGTTCTTTCTTTATTCACGTCAGAGGTACGCTAAAATGTACACATATACAATACATACAAAGAAAACTATACAGTATTCGCCCAGAACTGGGCATCTTTGATAGCATTGGATGCTGCAGACGTTAAATCTTCATGCTACAGCTGGTTGGGCATGAGTTACATTTGAAGAGATGCCGGGTTGTCTGGATTCACCGCACTAGCGCAGTGTTGTGTTGGCATTTGGCAGTTGGAAGTTCCATTTAAGGAGATTGTCCCTCGAGCTTGCGACTTCGGTCCGTAGTCTGTTCAAGGACTTCCACGTTACCCACTTCTCCATGTGCCAGGTGGCAGGGTTCTTGTGGTGTCATCCAATTTGACAGGTTTTGACATCTTTCTTTCCACTTGGTGAGTCGGGTAGCCGCAACCGATCCTTTTAAGGGCTGTGAAATTGTTAGGAAACTCTTCCTGGACTTCCGTCGTATATAGTGTTAGAGACCAGATTCGGAAACCATGCTCACAAACATACTGCTGATCACGTGGCGGAAGTATGGCGAGCAGGTACAGGATACTGCGTACACTATACCGCCCAGGCAGGGCCACTTCACAGCAGACGTAGACGTGTAAACATACAACTTGGTCTTTGTCGACAGCAGTAATCGATTATGCTCTCATAAGCGTTGTAAGAGAAGACAAAACTTCAAGTACAGAACTGACATTAAAGTGTAAAAGACTGCTACACAGTTATTGACAACAATTGCAAAAACAGACGCAAAGAAAGGTTAACAAAACAATTATGCACAATACCAAGGAAACAGATGACAGTGCTTACACAAAACTGTATCGTCATTCGACAGGCATGACAGTAAATCAATAATTATAAATTACGGTAGTTTAAAATATTTTATGTTAGAAACGGTAGTTACGATTTCACAGATTGGTCATAACTCATAAATAATGTATCTACAAAAGATCTATGGGTACTGAACATATTAAAGTGTCAAAATAACCAAACTGATTGTTCTCGTCGTTTGTTAATAAAATTACTGTTGAGCTATGTTAAACTTACTACAACTATTACAATATAAGAGAAACAAATCCATTGTTTACAAAAAAAGTGTCTTCTTTAGGTAGAAAAAACTGTGACTGACTTATTACACAATAGATTTTGTAGTAACCACATGTAATATGACAGATCCAGTAGTTGTGATGATCCAAAATCATCGTATCTGTGAATAAAAGCAGTTACAACATACGACGTTTTGTTATTACGATGTGTAGAAGAAGCAAAAAATAACTGAACTGGGTAGTTCCTCCCTTATGTTGCAAAAAAAAAAAAAAAAAAAAAAAAAATCGAACTGTGCTGAACTTGTAACAGATCTGTACAGTGAAAGAACAGATGCCAATGCTTACACAAGACTGCACCGACGTTAGACGGATAAAGCTGTAAATTGATTAAACAATGTCTTGTGAATTAATTGTGCACAATATATAAAGACATTAAATGTGCTCACGCAGCATGATCATGACCAATAAATAAACGCGATTACAAAAAAATCTTGCTATCGCTAAACATGTAAAAGGTTAAAGTAACTAAACCGCATAGTTTCAGTTGTGTTTTAGCAATTAAAACCAAACTTTGTTAATCTTGCTGCAGTTATGTATGATCAAAGAAGGGGTGGTTCAAATGGCTCTAAGCACTATGGGACTTAACATCTGAGGTCATCAGTCCCCTAGACTTCGAACTACCTAAACTTAACTAATCTAAGGACATCACACACATCCATACCCGAGGCAGGATTCGAACCTGCGACCTAGCAGCAGCGCGGTTCCGGACTGAAGCGCCTAGAACCGCTCGGCCACACCTTCCGGCTATCCAAAGACGGAATGCCAGTGCTTGCACAAAGCAATATCAACAATAAATAGATACATCAGAGTGAATGAGTGAACAAACGACTGTAAAGTAAAAACATTAAATGATGGTTGTATCCCCTTTACATGGAACAGAAGAATAAGTTACAAAAAAACTGAAGTTTGTTAGATACATAAAAGTACTTCTACAAGGAGGTTGCACAGTGTGATTAAAGGCACAAATGCAAAAAAAAAAAAGTGTACATAGTATAGGTAAGAGAGTCCCCGAAAGAGCTGTCAGTTTGCAATCGGAGTTCACTTGCTACATATGGAGATAAGACTCCAACTTTTAGAACCAGACCCTCCCAAACACAAATGAATCAGTGGAATAAGACATAATTTGATGATGCGGAACGCAGTGAAATGGAAGAACACCTAAGAGATCTTTCAGCATTCGATGTGTAATGGATAAAACAGAAGAAAAAAGTACCACTACTTCGCAAAGACGTTTGAAATGCATTCTTAGAGCCAGTATTCTGGTAAACTGCAAATGAGTACGGAATAAAATCTACCTACAATGTAGGATTATCGATATATAAAGGAAACTTTTCATTACCCAGCGCTCTTGTTTTGAACTCAGTATTATATTGAACATTTATATTTAACTACCCTTTCCACTTGTTTGCAAGTTTATACTTGCAAGTGACGTACGTCGTCACTAGAAGTGTTATACTTGACTTGGAGAATCAGCCATACGATCATAATGTATAATTTTCTCATTTATGTCATTCCCTTCACACAAAAATCTTTCAGATAAAATTTGGTTTATCGAAATATGCACATTTTTTTCAAAATTCTTAAAACGTTATGTTATCAGTTTCAGTTCAAACGTCCTCTCTTACTTGACGACTACTTTTAAAACTGGATCTTCATTTAATTCAAAGCTATACTACCTATTATCACTACTGAACCGGGTGTACTGTACATCAATATCAATTATGTGAAGTGGAGCTGTGTAATTTCTTCCAGCCTCGTTTTTTGCGATGAGGATTTTACAGTATCTCGAATTCTACTGCAAAAAAATGTACCAAGTTTCGATGTAGCCTTCAATACTTTCTTTCCTTACTTTTCCTGAAAGGTAACTTACTGCTTCATATAGTTCATGCTGCTTCTAATCACACATTTCACCTAGTTCTAGCAAGTGATGCACGCAAAATTTGATAAATCTGTAGTCCTTATGACTGAGTTCTACTGAAGCCATACTGGATGGAATACAAGCATGGAAATCTCCAGTAGCGGCTCGTGAGTATAAACTCGTGGTGTTCACAAATTTTTAGATTCAGATAAATTTGAGAGTGAGAAATTAATAGCATCTGCTGTATAACAGTTATGCTTATCGACAAGTTTATACAACTACAGCCACTGCCAATAATAATAACAACAGTAATAATAATAATAATAATAACAAGAAGAAGAAGATGCATAACTTATCTGACAAAAGAAAGAATTGTTGCTCTGGTATTATGTTGTTTTGTAGATAATTAAATACAGTTTAGGGCAAAAACGAAAAAATGTGTAAACTTTTGCAACTCTCCATTTCGCATTTTTGTGTTAAGTGCTTTTCTCTTTTTTCGGACAAATATACAAGATACCTAACAGGTGTATTAGTTCACGAGTTTGCTTTTGGGCTGAAAATCAGATATTCTTACGCTGCACCCGCACGACTTGTGCTAACGGTACACTTCCTGGTTAAATGTTAGCTTGTAGTCACGCTTATTTGATTTCGTCACTCTCTCAATTAAAGGATGTGTTCTCGGAGGCGCTAGTTCCTTTGCGGCTAGCTTTTCCTGGTAATTTAATATCCTGTTCTCAGAATGAGATTTTCACTCTGCAGCGGAGTCTGCGCTGATACGAAACTTCTTGGCGGATTAAAGCTGTGTACCGCACTGAGCCTCGAACTCGGGATCTTTGCCTCACATGGGAAAGTGCTCTACCGAATGAGATGTCCGAGTACGATTCACGACCGTCTTCACAGCTTTACTTTTCTGTTAGTATTTACAACAGATTAAACGCAGTTTATGTTTACACTGCACACGAAAGTCGGTTACCGTAGTGTAAACAACCAACTGCAAGCACAAAGTGCCGTTTGTGGAAATGATTAAACTCCAGAAGTTACCAACATGGTCACTCGACTAGACTACAAATGAGGCAATGAGCGCCCTAAGGGCTTAAAGCACACTACCATCGATCCCACTTTTAAGTGTATATCAGAGAAACCAATGAATTTTCATATATACAGTGTGGGCCTACACCACAGGTAAACCTGAGTCACCACAAGATCAGCAGATTTCAGAAGCATGAATAAATGACACGGTGTCATAACTGAGGGTGATGTGTTTTAATTCCTTAAGATTCTCAGCGACTCAAATGCATTACTGTGTGATAAAACTCATAATTTAATATACTATATCTCAATAGGATTACTGCCAGAACAACTTTAACATATACTGACGTCCGATCTAATTTTACTTCACTGTATAGTGAGTGAAGTAGTGTATGTCAGATGTTCAAGATTCATGCCGAGCTAACGGGGATAAAAGTCTGCCGCAGTGTGTGGCGCTGGTGGCACTGACGTAAACTTCTCGTTGAGTGGCAAAGGGCTAGCTGTGCACATCGTGAACCGTGCTCGCTGTTTATCAAATCCGTACGTACTTGGCCCGTAAGGGAATTACATCACGCGATTTGCGCATGCGCAAAATCTCCTTAAAACATGCACAACTGATCGTTTGCTTCCGATACTGATGCCAAATTTAGAAGAGTGTGGAGAAGCTGTATCGCGGTAGATTTAGGTGCCATATGTTTGGGATTGTAGCATCTGTGTTACATTTAACAGCATTCAAAGAAAAGTAACCAATATATCCGCAAGGTGTCGGAAGTTAGGGTGTTCATGTGCACTTGAACCAGCCGCCACTGGAACTGAGAGTGATGTGACACCGACGTCACATCTTGGAGTGGTGAAGTCGCGTAACAAAGTACGTGGGTAACTTCTGCACCATATCTTGATGGAAAGAACCGGTTTATTCTACATTCTGAAATTGACAGCTCTCTGGTTAAATTTAGTTCTGCATAGACTGCTGGTCTTAGGGACTTATATTTATTCTGAGTAAATACGAGTATGGGAGCACAGAGGTATGATGCCACCAAGGTTTATGGCCGCAGAAAATGCCGCAACACCAACAGACTGTTTAGTCAACAGCGCACAACAGTTTTGAGTTAAGATGTCGCCTGTCGGCCACTAGAATAGCAGAGAAAATACAGCCATCGATCAATCATATTCCATGTTTCGATGCACTATGAGTCAGACATAATACTATCGATGTTGTAACAGAAAAGTAAATCGCGATTAACAGAATGCTTAGGTCTTCGTCTGAGGCACAATGAGCTGAGACGCCACTGTTCGTTTACGTGATTTATCACGTATGAACTCCATCAATTAATTGTGTAATCACTGTAAGACACGTGCACTTGTTTTAGAGCCACATGTGCCTCGTGTCACTGTTCTGAACCAATGCCTATGCAGAGGGATTTCTGTGTAACGTGCTACACTACAGTCTCTGCAAGTCTTACCTTTATGTATCATCTTGCCGTGGTACGTTGAGGTGCTGTATGGAGTGAACGCGTCTTCGCAGCGAGCAGTGGATTTTCTCAATTTTCTGTCTTTCAGTAGATCGATAAGGGAGAGTAGTTCAGTATGAAGGCCTATTCCTCCTTGTAAGATCAGTTAACAGACTTTTTTGATGTCTCGTTGAATATAACGTCGAAGTCACTACAAATTACTGCTTCGAATGTTGTAAGTGGCTTTGAGGCAAGAATTAATTTGTTACATGTTGCTAAATGAGATCAAACCACTAACAATTACTTTTAAGAAAAAATAAGTCATTATGTTGCACACAAATAACCCGACCTATTTCATCCACTAAAAAGCTGAATTATCTTATGTCTTCATACTTCACTAAAACTGGAACCAAGATATGTTGTGATTGTTATTTCTATGAATTGTTTCTTCGCTGTCTAGCAGATGTATCTGCGAGTCTTCACTGTATGTAAATAGAGCTACTGGACTTCACTTCCCCTTGCATGGTTTATAACAAATTGTTCAAATGGCTCTGAGCACTATGGGAGTTAACATCTGAGATCATAAGTCTAGACTTGGCCACTGTTTCTATGTTTCGATACAGTGTATCGATACGTGGAACTGTTTCAGTGTTTCGGAACGGCTGTGGTTCACTGTTTCGAAACAGTGGTGTTTCATTCCGCCCCTGTCTCGGATATCCGGACCAGATTCGATCTCGAGCCAGACACAGAAACTGTATCGTTGTTTCAAAATAAAGCTGTTTCAGTCCACCTGTGCTTGGAACGGACTGATTGTATCGAAACAGTGATGTTTCATTCCGCTCTGTGTCGGACGAGATTCGGGCTCGGCACAGGTACTGAAACACAACATACCACTTCGTGAAACACTTTCAAGAGTGTCGAAATCGTTTTGACAAGCAATAGCATGAAGCTTAAGATATCCGAAAATAAAGCTTCGTTTCTAGATGACTGTCCTATTCCGAAATGGCGTAATATTTGCTTTATAAACATTAACCAAACAATAAAACAACGCATACTATTCACATTCAAAATAATAAATATGTGAAAATCATTCAGTTAAATTACACTTTTTTTATAACATACATTTCTCTGTTCAAGTACAGTAATCATATTAAGAAACGCAAGTAAGCCTAGAACATTTTGAATAAAAAAAAAGGCGTAGAGTGACAGTTATTATACATATACATAAATTTAATGTAGGTATAATTGCAAGCAATCTGTTTGACGTATCACCGATAGCGTGATGGTGAACGGGAAGGGCTGGGAAGCATGGTGAATTTATAGTTACGGTTCGAAACACCTTGAAAGACAAAAATTTTTCTGTTATATTTTGTTATTTATTCGAATTATTTGGCATTATTTGTGAGTCTATAGTAACTGTGCCTTATCCACAATGATTCCCTTTGTGTGCATGGGAATTAGCAGGATGGGTATATTCCCATACTAGCGGAATGTGGGAATCCCAGTACCATATCCGTTGTTTCTGCAGTTCGCTCCCACCTCCAGTTCCGTTCTTGGTGGTTCTTCTGTCTTGGGAATTAGCAGGATGGGTATATTCCCATACTAGCGGAATGTGGGAATCCCAGTACCATATCCGTTGTTTCTGCAGTTCGCTCCCACCTCCAGTTCCGTTCGTGGTGGTTCTTCTGTCTTCAGCTATGGCTGTCCTCAGCCAATTGAAAAGTATGAAAGTCACACGACACGAAAGCAGCGCATTTGCTGCATGAAATACGAAACTGCCAAGACGCCTAAGTGATAGTTTCATACTTTCTGCGATATGATTAGCGCTCTCGCAACTCATTTGTGTTTATACGGACATACCTATACAGTAGACATTCAAGATGATAAAATGTCTAGGTTTATTAGCTTACAAAACACAAACTGTTTCACTGTTTCGAAACAGCGTATCGAAACATTACATTGTACTGTTTCATTTGTTTCGAAACGGTTACGTGTTTCAGTTTGCCCATCTCTACATCCGTCCCCTAGAACATGGAGCTACTAAAGCCTAACAACGTCACCGGCCGACAGATTTTGGGTGTTCGCCCACATCCAAGCCCGGGGCGGGATTCGGGCCTGCGACTGAGGCGCCTGGAGCCACTCGGCCACACCGACCGATAGATTTTGGACGTTCAAAGCGTGATCTAATACGTTTGCAGCAAGCCCCTCTACTCATTTGTGATATTCAAGGGGTGCTGAATTCATTGACGCTGAATGTACAATTCACCTGCGAGATCCATTAAAACAAACGGGTGCTCAAGACGGAACCACAGGTTCATCTTCCTCAGAAGGCGTAACATTGCCGTCACTTAATCCCAAGAGCTTCCAGCACCAAACTGGCCATTTATTGTTCCACTACAGCCTTTTCTTTCCCTTTTGACTGGTTTGAAGCGGCCCGCTATGAATTCCTCTCCTGTCCCAATCTCTTGATCTCGGTGTAGCACTTGCATTTCACCTCCTCAATTACGCCCTGGATGCACTGCAATGTCTGTCTTCCACTACAGCTTCTACTCTGTACCCGGTGCCGGTTTATGGCCCACGCAACACAAGATGCCAGTTTGGGCACCAAAATGAGAGGGCCGCTAGAGATGCCAGTGTAATATAACTTTACAGGATATACCACAATTAGGAGAGGCCACTTGGGGAACCAAACTGAGAGGGACACCACAGTGCTAGATTTGTATACAGTGCGTATCAAAATTAGTAGCGAAAACTGAAATAGGTAAAAACGTAAAAGGAAAAGTTGGACACCAAATAGCAAGTCACTTGTGTGGAGAAATGTTGTCAAATCGTCCCTGCCTTTACAGCTATGTATAGTTACTCAATGATATCTTAACACATAACCTGTCATCCTATGTCTTCTTCTGGTGAGTAATTTTCATAATTATGTTCTTTCCTTCGTCGATTATACAGAGTACCTCCTCACTCCTTACCTTATCATTTCCCCTAATTTTCAACATCCGAGCAGCATTATCAAACGCTTCGTTTCTCTTCTTTTCCCGGTTTTCCACAATCCATGATTTAGTACATCTACTTCTACATGTACACAGATACTCCGCAAGCCACCGTACGGTGCGTAGCGGAGGATACCCTATACCATTACTAGTCATTTCCTTTCCTGTTCCACTCGCAAATAAAGTGAGGGAGAAGCGACTGCCTATACGCCTCCGTATGAGCCCTAATTTCTCCAATCTTATCGTCGTGGTGCTTGTAAGTAGGCTGTTTAGGTTTTTATGTTGGTAACGCCACGTAGCGCTCTGTATGAAAATCACTGACTATGCTGTGTGCAATCTGTGGCTGGTTGGCATTGTTGGAATATTAGCTATTGTAGTGTTGGGCAGTTGGAAGCGAACAGTGCGTAGCGTTGTGCAGTTGTAGGTGAGCCGCCAGCAGTGGTGGATGTGGGGAGATAGATGGCAGAGTTTTGAGAGCGGACGATCTGAACGTGTGTCCGTCAGAAAAACGAAATTTGTAAGACCAGATGTCATGAATTGATATATATATATATATATATATATATATATATATATATATATATATATATATATATATATATATAATGGCTCTTGAACACTATTAAGGTAAATACACTGTTTGTTCTCTATCAAAATCTTTAATTTGCTAACTGTGCCTATCAGTAGTTACTGCCTTCAGTAGTTAGAATCTTTCATTTAGCTGGCAGTATTGGTGCTCGCTGTATTGCAGTAGTTCGAGTAACTAAGATTTTTGTGAGGTAAGTGATTTGTGAAACATATAGGTTAATGTTAGTCAGGGTCATTCTTTTGTAGGGATTATTGAAAGTCAGATTGCGTTGCGCTAAAAATATTGTGTATCAGTTTAGTGATGATCAGAATATGTAAAGATAGAAATGTCTGAGCACGTTCAGTTTTGCTCAGCTGTTTGAAAATCAAATAACGTAAGAGGTTTACCAGCACAGTAATTCATAAATTTTTCTAAGGGGATGTTTCGTGCTTAAGCGCAATGTATGTTGGCGGCAGTAGAATCGTTCGGCAGTCAGCTTCCAATGGCGATTCTCTAAATGTTCTCAATAGTGTTTCTCGAAAAGAACGTCGCCTTCCCTCCAGGGATTCCCATTTGAGTCCCCGATGCATATCTGTAACACTTACGTGTTGTTCGAACCTACCGGTAACAAATCTAGCAGCCCGACTCTAAATTGCTTCGATGTCTTTCTTTAGCCCGATCTGGTACGGAACCCAAACACTCGACCACTACTCAAAGATAGGTCGCACTACCGTCCTACATATGGTCTCCCTCACAGGTTAACCACACCTTTCAAAAATTCTCCCAATAAATAGAAGTCGACCATTGCCTTCCCTACCACAGTTCTGACACGCTCGTTCCACTTCATATCGCATTGCAATGTTACACTCAGATATATAAACGACTGTATAAAGCAGGACACTAGTAATACTGTAACTGAACATTAAGATTTCTTATTCCTACTCAACGCATTAGTTTGCATTTTTCCACATTTAGAGTTAGCTGCCATTTATCACATCAACTAGAAATTTTATGTAAGTTGTCTTGTAGCTTTCTACAGTAACTCAGCTTCGATTGCTTGCCGTACAGCACAGCACCATCAGCGAAAACCAGCAGATTATTGCCAATCCTGTCTGCCAGGTTATTTGTGTATACAGAAAATAGCAACGACCCTGTCACACTTCCCTGGGGCACTCTCAATGTTACCCCTGTCTCCGATGAACACTCGCCGTCGAGGACAACATACTGGGTTCTGTTACACCACTGGCCATTAAAATTGCTACACCAAGAAGAAATGCAGATGATAAACGGGTATTCATTGGACAAATATATTATACTAGAACTGACATGTGATTACATTTTCACGCAATTTGGGTGCATAGATCCTGAGAAATCAGTACCCAGAACAACCACCTCTGGCCCTAATAACGGCCTAGATACGCCTGGGCATTGAGTCAAACAGAGCTTGGGTGGCGTGTACAGGTACAGTTGCCCATGCGATTTCAACACGATACCACAGTTCATCAAGAGTAGTGACTGGCGTATTGTGACGAGCCAATTGCTCGGCCACCATTGACCAGACGTTTCCAGTTGGTGAGAGATCTGGAGAATGTGCTGGCCAGTGCACCATTCGAAGATATTCTGTATCCAAAAAGGCCCGTACAGGGCATTATCCTGCTGAAATGTAGGGTTTCACAGAGGTCGAATGAAGGTTAGAGCCACGGGTCGTAACACATCTGCAATGTAACGTCCACTGTTCATAGAGCCGTCAAAGCGAACAAGAGGTGACCGAGACGTTTAACCAATGGCACCCCATACCATCACGCCGGGTGATACGCCAGTATGGCGATGACAAATACACGCTTCCAATGTGCGTTGACCGCGATGTCGCCAAACACGGATGCGACCATCATGATGCTGTAAACAGAATCTGAATTCATCAAAAAAATGACGTTTAGCCATTCGTGCACCCAGGTTCGTCGTTGAATACACCATCGCAGGCACTCCTGCCTGTGATACAGCGTCAAGGGTAACCGCAGTCATGGTCTCCGAGCTGATAGTCCATGCTGCTGCAAACGTCGTCGAACTGTTCGTGCAAATAGTTTTTGTCTTGTAAATGTCCCCATCTGTTGATTCAGGGATCGAGACGTGGCTGCACGATCCGTTACAGCCATGCGGATAAGATTCCTGTCATCTCGACTGCTAGTGATACGACGCCGTTGGGATCGAGCACGGCGTTCCGTATTACCCTCCTGAACCCACCGATTCCATATTATGCCAACAGTCATTGGATTTCGATACGATAAACTGCAATCGCGATAGGCTACAATCCGACCTTTATCAAAGTCGTAAACTTGATGATACGCATTTCTCCTCCTTACACGAGGCAACACAACAACGTTTCACCAGGCAACGCCGGTCAACTACTGTTTGTGTATGAGAAATCGGTCGGATAGTTTCCTCATGTCAGCACGTTGTAGGTGTCGCCACCGGCGCCAACCTTGTGTGAATGCTCTGAAAAGCTAATCATTTGCATTCACAGCATCTTCTTCCTGTCGGTTAAATTTCACGTCTGTAGCACGTCATTTTCGTGGTGTAGCAACTTTTAAAAAAATGTTCAAATGTGTGTGAAATCTTATGGGACTTAACTGCTAAGGTCATCAGTTTCCAAGCTTTCACACTACTTAACCTAAATTATCGTAAGGACAAACACACACACCCATGGCCGAGGGAGGTCTCGAACCTTCGCCGGGACCAGCCGCACAGTCCGTGACTGCAGCGCCTTAAAAACAGCCTGCGATGGTGCACCCTGTCAAATGCTTTCCGGAAATCCATTCAGCCCTGTCCTCCAGACGTATGTTCTCAAAAATTTGTTCTCAAATTAAAGCCTGTACTACTGGTAGGCTTCTCTTGCCCAGGACTGCCCTCTTTGCTTTCACTAATCTGCACTACACGTCCTCCTTGCTTTGTTTATGTGTTATTTTGCTCCTTGGCTAGATCTCCTTCATTCCGTCTATTTTGTGACCAGCAATTTAAATGTTACATTTATCGCTAATCTCACTTCTGCTACTCCTCATTAATTCCGTCTTTCTTCAGTTTATTCTCAATCCGTAGAGGGGGTGTTAATTCCATTCAAAAGGTCGTGCAATTCTCCCTCAGTTGTCATGTAAATCTTATCGACGGTATCCTGTCACACAGATTTCATTTCTACTCCTAAACATTTCTTTTATTTCTGCCATTCTTTGTTCGGTGTATAAACTGAACAGTAGGGGCGATGGATTGAGTCCCTTTCTTATACCCTATTCCATACGATCACTTCGTTCTTGGCTTTGCATACTTATGGCTCCCTGTTGTTTCTTGTGCATATTGGCTATTACTCGTGTTTATCAGTTGGTTACCCCTATTTTTATCATAACTCCGAAAATCTGCATCATTTTAAAACATCGAAAGTTTTCTGCTGTTTGATAGATTCTATAAACAAGTGTTAGGTTTTCCTAAGTCGTTTTCCATTGTCACGCACTGGTTGAAAACAACTAGAGCCTTCAACATGTTGTTGCTACTAGTAATTAACTCTGTTGGTGACGGTTTTCCACGTATAGGAGTACTCACGATACATTGTGACATGGTGACAAGTGAAAGAAAACTCCAAGAACTGGCCTCAATCAAATGAGCTGATAGCACGCTTCTTGTTCTTCGTGGAGAGAAACCTTACGATAGCGACAAGTGCAAGACTTGACGCTCTTTCAGTCACGTGAGACACCTGTCCCATCTACATCCATACATCGAGAGATGCCTTACAGTGTGTGGTGGAAGTTACTTTGGGTACCATTGTCTCCTGCCCCTCCCACCCCCCCCCCCCCCCCCCCCCCGCTCCCCCCAATCCGAATCCCTCTATGCCCAGATTACCTGTTTTACTCGCAAATAATGCGCTGGAGACCTCCGCGTGAGGTCGAAACTATCTCAATTACCTCCGTGACGTTTCCGCAAGATATACGGAAGGAATATACTGGGTGACTCTTCTAGGAATGTACGCCCTCGGAATTGTAATAGTAAAACACACGGTGATACATATTACTTCTGTTCTAGAGTCTGCCACTGGAGTTGGATGGATGTTTCCGTAAAGTTTTTGCACTTACTAAACTGCAAAATTACGTGATATAAAATTGAACTACATAATCCCTCGGTCACAATTTTTAGTCATTTTGACCAGTTTCAACACTTCTAAGAGTGTCTTCGTCAGAATTTAAATATTTAAAGTGGCCTATAATATAATTACAAATTTATGGCAAAAGAATTTTTTTTTATGTATATAAGTGTAAGTACTGAGTATCGGTACAAGAAAGAGACAGTACTTACTTGTCACGTATAATATAAATAACAAGCCAGAAGGACTTTAGTAAAAAAAATAGTTTTTAAAAAGAATACATGAAAGGCGAGCCACTGTTGGCTGCTCGTGCCTATAAAGTCACAGGTAACAACAGACTGTGGCGCCCGCCGTTTGCAAGTGCGGGCAGGTCAACGTCACATCAAGAGTGCCATCTAGCAGCCGTAAATATAGGTAGGCTACTTAACATTTAAAATATAGACAGATGAATGTTAGAATGAACAATATTTAGTACATGAACTCACAAGCAAAGTTTTATATGACAACAGCAGACATGGTAACTTTTTGCTTGTGCATAGAAATACAGTTTGAAAACTGAAAACTGATAAACAGTACAAAATAAAGAAGTACTTACACACCACGCATAAAATAAATATTAAGCGAAAAAGCTGTGGTCACAATTTTAAAGTAAAATACGTGGAAAACGAACAACTACGGGCTGCTCGCATATGTCGCATAACTCGACATATATTCACCTGCCCGCACTTGCAAACGTGGGCTCGACAGTCTGTTGCTACCTGTGGCTTTATAGGTACGAGCAACCCACAGTGGCTCGCCTTTCATGCATTTTTTTAAAAAGATTTTGTGACTGTAGTCCTTCTGGCTTGTTATTTATTTTATACGTGACATGTAAGTATTGTAAGTACTGTCTCCTTCTTGTACTGTTAGTCAGTACTTACAATTTTTTATAAAAAATTTCTTTTCCCGTAAATTTGTAATTATGTTATAGGCCACTTTAAATACTTAAATTCTGATGAAGACACTCTTAGAAGTGTTGAAACTTGGTCAGAAAGAGTAAAAATTGTGACTGAGGGCTTATTTAGGTCAACTTAAATTTATAAACGGTCGCTGAACCAAGTAGCCATGTTCAAAATTACGTGATGTTCTTGGGATTTCTGCATTTATTAGTACCCTATCAGTGCTCTCTGGCAGCGGTCCCAGGTTGATAAGTAACACTCAACTAACGGTCGAGCGACGGTTTTATAAGCTGCCTCCTTCGCGGTGTGACTACACTCACTAAAGATTCTTTCGAGCTACCATTCTTTAGACTAGTTTTGTATGTTCGTCCACTTTACCTTGTTACGCACGAGTAATCCCAGATATTTGATAAATGACGGTGCTCCTAGTAATTTTTCAGCAGTTGTGTAATCATCCAGTAATAAGGGTTTCCCCCTATTAATGCGCGAAGCAATACATTTATTTATGTTTATGGTCAACTACAATTCCCTGCTCCAAGCATCTATTCTCTCCAGACTTTCCCGAATTTCGCTACTATTTTTTGGCTGTGTGAGTTCCCAACATATAACAGCGTCATCTTTGAACGTTCCCAAGTAGCTTCCGAAGTTATCCGCTATATTATTTAGTAGCAACAGAGTGCGCTAAGCTGTTGACGCAGACTTGTCGGCATCCGTTACAGTATTCCTCTGCCCTGCCGACACTGTGAAGGAAGCTGTACGCTGGGTTAACGTCCGTTCAGTCGGTCATTCTGTTTTGCAATCGCTCTGCGAGGCTCGTCACCTTCTCATCAATACAGTCAACGCTACAAGCTGCTAAAAATCAAGACCAAGAATCTCTCTCCTGATTTTATTGATAACCTTTCGTTTTGCTTGGAAACCTTTAGATCACCAAACAATTGACACCCCCTTCACTTTGTTTATGTTGTGTTTTGTTGTTTTTGGTAACTGATAGTAATGGTTCCCTCAAATGTAAATCATCACGTTTAAAAACTGACTTCTCCGGTTTTTTTTCATTTTCCTTACACACACACACACACACACACACACACACACACACGCACGCACGCACAGTTAAAACACACACAGCACCTCGTAGTTAACAGTAGGAACTCAAGATGAACGCAAACTGCTCTGTGAGGAATGTTCCATAGCAGTTTGAGAAAAAGAATTCAGTTCTTTATGTTTATTCCTACCCGTGTGAGGAAGTGTTTCTGCCAAAACCAATATATACGAGTTCTACTGGCGAGACCATTTCATTTTAGCCTGACGGACGGTCCTACGTGAGCACAATTCCGGAAATACGATCTGAAACAAGGCGTTACCAGAAAAGTTCGCCACTCCCTTTACCCTTGGAAGGGTTGCAAGTGAAAGTTTTATCTGATGGTCCTTCGCAGAATAACACTGACACATTTAGTCACTTAATTACAAAACAAAAAAATGTGATAAAACTTGTTCTCCGCCACTCCAATGCCGCACAATAAATTTCACGCGTAATTGGGTAAATAAAGCTGTTAGGGTTTGATGAAGCTCACAGAATGTCTAAACGAAGAAATCAGGTAACTCTGTTTCATAGGTATAAAAAGTTGCATCTTTCGCTAATTTGCTTTACGACCGTTTCTCTGACACCACATAATTTTTTTACTGTCATTTTTTTCCATTCTTGTTTTTTGTTTTGAAAAAAATTATCTTCTGGCTCTGAACTAGTCGCAGTAACAGAAGAAAATTCCAACATCGAATTTCTAAGCAATTGTTCTATAATTATTACCAGTAGAGCCGCAGATAAAAATTATATACTGTATTATACTACAGGAAAACATGTCGACCGTTCTGTTTCTTAGTTTTTGCAAAACTACTTATATTAAAGTTTCCGACGAGTTTTGTCCTTGTTTATTATTACATTCAGCTCCCAAATGGATCAGCATAAATGCCTCCCTAGTTTAATCTGAGATTAAAAAACGTAGTCAAAAGACTATGTACCAAAAGTTTTTGTGTTTTCATTAAGTGATGATGAACCGAAGTGAAATATGTCTCATTTCTGACTCACAGCGGTCTGCTGTTGGCAAAATGCATGATCAGTGACGTAGTTTTCTTCAAACCAAGAAACAATAGCTACTTATTTGTATATTGCATCGTTATTTCAAACCTGTGAGAAACAGAATATTGCTTTTGTAAATACCTACTGTCAGTTTCCCATCGATCAAAACTAATGGTCTGTTGTAAGCCAGAAAGAAACAGTGACACAGTATGTGATTGCCTGCACCGGACACCTTAGAACACTCAGATTAACACCGTTCGTCAGGCAACCGTTGGAATCACAGACCTCTACGTAAATGCTACATCAACATCGTCCTACTAACTTCTGGATGAATTTTATGATTGAGTTACTTACGAGAAAGAGTAATAGTACAAGCTGTGTGCTTTCTTGTCATGGCGTGTTTTATGTTATCTGAAGCAATAAAGTTCAAATTTTTTGATTTTGTCCATTAGGAATGGTTGGTGAAAGGCTGTTCGGGAAATGATTCCCATTTTCAATTGAGTTTTACCGTGTGTTACGCCATCTATTCGTGATGTTTTCGGTGTGTGAAATGCTACATTGTTCTGTTGTCTTTGCTGTAATACATACACTGAAGAGCCAAAGAAACTGGTACACCTGCCTAATATCGTGTAGGGCCCCCGTAAGCACGCAGAAATGCCAACACGACGTGGCATGGACTCGACTAGTGTCTGAAGTAGAACTGGAGGGTATTGACATCATGAATCCTGCAGGGCTGTACATAAATCCGTTAAGTGTGAGGGCGTTGAGATTTCTTCCGAAAAGCACGTTCCAAGGAATCTCAGATATGCTCAATAATGTTCATATTTGGGGAGTTTGATAGCCCGCAGAAGTTTTTAAACTCGGAAGAGTATTCCTGGAACCACTCTTTAGCAGTTCTGGACGTGTGAGGTGTCGCATTGTCCTGCTGGAATTGCCCAAGTCCATCGGAATGCACAATGGACATGAATGGATGCAGATGATCAGATTAGATGCTTACGTACGTTTCACCTGTCAGAGTCTTATCTAGATGTATCAGTGGTCCAACATCACACCAGCTGCACACGCCCCACGCCATTACAGGACCTCCTCCTGCTTGAACAGTCCCCTGTTGACATGCAGGGTCCATGGATTCAGGAGGTTGTCTCCATATCCATTCACGTCCATCCGCTCGATACAATTTGAAACGAGACTCGTCCGACCAGGCAACATGTTTCCAGCCATCAACTGTAGAATGTCGTGTTGAAGGGCCCAGGCGAGGCGTAAAGCTTTGTGTCGTGCAGTCATCGAGGGTACACGAGTGAGTCTTCTGCTCCAAAATCCTATATCGATGATGTTTCTTTGTTCGCATGTTGACTCTTGTTGATGGCCCAGCATTGAAATCTGCAGCTATTTGCGGAAGGGTTGCACTTCTATCATGTTCAACAAGTCTGTTTAATCGTCGTTGGTTCCGTTCGTGCAGGATCTTTTTTCGACCGCAGCTATGTCGGAGATCTGATGTTTTACCGAACTCCTGATACTCACGGAACAATCGTGAAATGGTCGTACGAGTAGTTCCCCACTTCATTGCTACCGCGGAGATGCTGTGTCCCATCACTAGTGCGCCGACTTTAACACCACACTCAAACTCACTTAAATCTTGATAACCTGCCATTGTAGCAGCAGTAATCGATCTAACAACTGCTCCAGACCCTTGTTGTCTTATATAGGCGATGACGGCCACAGTGCTGTGTTCTGCCTGTTTACATATCTCTGTATTTGAATACGCATGCCTATACCGGCTTCTTTGGCTCTTCAGTGTATAACGACATACAACTTTTAATTAATGATCGATATTAGTATAGAGTTAATGGAGAGTTTAGAAACAACTTCTACTTTTTGTTTTCTAGTGGTCCACTTGTACAGAACTCGCACCTATTAAACATCACAAACAATTTTCTGTGCAGAGTACACAATCAAAACTGCAAATGTACAAAAGCAAAACGATTACAAAGAGGATGATGTGAGGTGTTGTAGTGATACAGAACCTTTTCTAAAAGAAATTTTCTTAAAAATGAATGTAAAAGATGAAATAATGGTAGTGTACACCAAATTCAGATTTCATGGGTGGTTTTAATCGTCATCAACAAACAGCTGTGAAAAAGAGTTCTGATGGTTATTATCGTACATAATACTCATTTTCCACAGGTAACAACAACATGCTGAAACGGAGCGTCTTTGTTCTCACAGCAACTGTGGTGAGTTATCGGTTATTAATGGATAATTACATATACAGCATCTTCGCAGTGTCATATTCTTAAAAGTACGTTTCGAGTGTCAGTGATACATTCTGAGGTTCAGACAGTTTAGACTTCGCGAATCTTTAGTGCCTATTGCCTCTTATGAATGTCCGGGAGAAAAGAGAAATGTACACTTGCGCGATACACGTGCTTTGCAACAGTTCATGGTTAACGACTTGTCCAGCTCCCAGACAGTGTGATAGCACAGGCTGAACGACACCGCTGCGTCTCTTACGTTTGGCTGCTAAAACGTATCACGTTAAGGGTGACATTCCTATACAAAATTCTCTAAAGCACCGTCATTCGATTTAATAAATATTTCGTCGTTGGTGAGTTTTGTTTTACGGGCAGTGGGCCGTGGTCCAAGGAATACATGAAGCGATTTCACAGCTCTACAATAACTTTATTATTTGAGATATTTTCACAATGCTTTGCACACACATACAAAAACTCAAAAAGTTTTTTTTAGGCATTCACAAATGTTCGGTATGATTCGGCAGACATCAAGCCGATAATCAAGTTCCTCCCACACTCGGCGCAGCATGTCCCCATCAATGAGTTCGAAAGCATCGTTGATTCGAGCTCGCAGTTCTGGCACGTTTCTTGGTAGAGGAGGTTTAAACACTGAATCTTTCACATAACCCCACAGAAAAAAATCGCATGGGGTTAAGTCGGGAGAACGTGGAGGCCATGACATGAATTGTTGATCATGATCTCCACCACGACCGATCCATCGGTTTTCTAATCTCCTGTTTAAGAAATGCTTCTGCTTTAGCCTTTTCCATAAGATTTTCCAAACCGTCGGCTGTGGTACGTTTAGCTCCCTGCTTGCTTTATTCGTCAACTTCCGCGGGCTACACGTGAAACTTGCCCGCACGCGTTCAACCGTTTCTTCGCTCACTGCAGGCCGACCCGTTGATTTCCCCTTACAGAGGCATCCAGAAGCTTTAAACTGCACATACCATCGCCGAATGGAGTTAGCAGTTGGTGGATCTTTGTTGAACTTCGTCCTGAAGTGTCGTTGCACTGTTATGATTGAGTGATGTGAGTGCATTTCAAGCACGACATACGCTTTCTCGGCTCCTGTCGCCATTTTGTCTCACTGCGCTCTCGAGCGTTCTGGCGGCAGAAACGTGAAGTGCGGCTTCAGCCGAACAAAACTTTATGAGTTTTTCTACGTGTCTGTAGTGTGTCGCGACCATATGTCAATGAATGGAGCTACAGTGAATTTATGAAATCGCTTCAATCATTTGTAATAGCCCTGTACTTCTCGCCCTAACACTTCGTATCCAGTGTTGGAACCGTCATCAGAGGCAATGAAGATTCAGACAGCAGAGAAACCTATCTTGGACCACGTCCTAATTTCCATGACACAAAAATCACCCTGGATACAGGTATCGGGCGTGAAAGTCTGTCGTGCATGAACAAATATTTCGTTGATGTTAGAGGTTTCTCTGTTTCCTTGGCAAATAAAAATGCGAGTAGCAGTTTTTGACTCATGTCACGTATTGGAACACAGAATCTTTACTTCTTTGTTTGTTTAGTATTGCATTGAATATTCGTGTTTCTGTGTATTTTTACATAGGTATGTATTTTATATGATGACATTTTCTTTGTGATACAGATAATCTGAGGATGATGCTATATTGACGGAAATCGGTTATTTAATGCAGAGAAATTATTTCTGTGTAAACATAAAATGAATTATCTCGAGTACCTCAAAGCATACACAGCTTACACAAAATATTTATTTTAAATTACTTCACCGCATCAAACAGTAGCCGCTAAAATGCCCTTTGTCAGTACTTATTTACGGTATGTGTAAAATCGCGGTAAGTAAAATGTAACAACGGCTCGGGTGTGTACATTAATCATCGCTACGTAATCCTCAGCAAGGATACTACCGGACCGATGCCAGTCATAAATGGTAATTGACGTAAATTATAATGCAGTATTAATGGCAGCTGGTATATATCTGGCAAGTAATTCACCGTGATCGAGTCAAAGTAAGTCCTTAGTACGAAATCCAAGTTACAAGTCCATGCGTATCCTTTATTATCGCTGCCGTTCTTTCATTATTGTACAGGTTCGTGGTCAAAATGAACTATTGTACATGATCTTTTAGCTATTGTCTTCGGTAGACGGACGTAATTCGTTATTAGAACGGAATGGAGCCATCTTGTGTACTGCATTAACATTAGTGAAATTGATGTGCTCTATTAACTATTGGCAATAATTAAAACAGCCTTACTGTTGTGGATTTCGTCAACCTGAATTAATACGTTGCCCGTGTGGTGGAGCACGATGGCAATTTAATAGTAATATCATTACTTTACGTCCTTCTCTAAGCGTACGCAGTTCCCTTGTGATGTTACTTATTAATCGTTCTGCGAGCTAGGACTCAGTCGCGTACTTCTCTCAGTATTTCATAATATTTACCAACATTAGTGTTGTAAACACACACAGGTGTGTGTGTGTGCATTTGTGTATGAGTGAGTATCTGTGAAAGTGTATGACTCCCTGTCTACTTCTAAAATGAGAAAATTAGAAAAAGTTCTTAATAACATATTGGACGCTGTGTATGAAACAAAGAAGGAACTCTCAAACAAACTCTGCTATTTTTTATCTCCTCATGCAACAAATTACATTTGGAAGCTAACAGAGCTTTAACCGTGATCTATATCATTACGTATAAGTGCATTATTGCCACTACTGCAGCTTTTCGACGCTTTGAATTCTTCTCGCTGCCACAATAATAAGGTAAAAATATCCAGATTTTAGAGTGCTACTTCCCTTACGAAGCATGGAAGGTGAAGGCAGCCAGGCAGTAAAGGAAAAAAATTCGCTTACGCAGCGAAGATCGAGATACAGTGCACTTAACGTTATCCAGAAAACCTGACTTTTCTTTGACCAGACGAAATCACTTTATCGTAAACACCGATACCTCTCATGCAAGATCTATAGTGTTCTCGGTTTTAACCGTATCGCCAGATTTCAGAATCGTCAACATTACATCGAAGATATAGGAAAGAAGTGCATAATATAACGTCTCGTCGACGGCAGAGTCATTAGCGTCAGTGCAAGATCCTAATTGGTCAAGGATGGGGAAAGAGATCACTGGGTGTAAAATAGGTACTATTACCTTACAATAACCATATTTCTTGGATGTCAGTACCACGTGTAAAGACGATTATGCACGGACAGCAGAGATAAGGCAAACATCTGCGAGATGTCGTAAGTCATTCAGATAGGTCATGGGTAAGCTCTTAACTGGGCTCCTAACAATGTCATATTCTGAAAAGTACTGGGTAATCGTCGAGTAATATGCATTTAGTGCCTCTCAGTATATGTTGTGGGTCAAGCTCTTTAACCTCTTACTCATTGATGTCCATCGCCGCCAATGTGTGTCTGGGTCACAAGAGAGAGGTGCACTGTCGCATGATGGCCACAGGGATCAGCGGGAAACTCCTATGAAGAATCCCGACTTTTCGTGTTACGAATCGCTCTGAAGAAGAGTCAGGTAACCTACACTTATCGAAATATACACCAGTAGGATGTACTGCCGCGAGTTTGTAATAGCCGAAGTTTAGATATGCAAAAGTAATAAAATCTAGTGGGATTGTGACTGATTGCCGTGTGCCTCTTCTCCCTATCTAGTGTGAGTGTTTTCTATCGAACCGGAGTGCGCATATCACCTATTGAAGTACGGACAACAGTTGTACTGCGCCGATGATCTGCCAGCTGGGGCTTTGGCCGCTGTTCGGATGACTCACATGGCGTCCTGCAATTCTCTGCCTACTACACAGTAGACGCAATATACCTCCCGCAAACTCCTAAGGCAGAGTTTACCTCAATACAAGACAGAACACGAGTCAAAATTTCTGTTTACTCACCAGCCAGAAACAGAAATTCGAGTCAAGTATTCTCCCATAAAGAAGCACATCATTGTTTGTCAGAGTGCACAGAGAGCTAATAAATCGTCACTCGAGTAAGTAGAATAACTACTGTGTCACAGAGAAACGACTTCACACGCTCTCTGTGTTGAAAGCAACTCTTCGCAAAATTTTACCGTCAGATTCTCCACTGCGGCTCTCGCCAACGGAGTTTCTAGGTTGATCGTATCCGATCGATCCCGCCAGGGAAGTGCCCTCGATCGGTCCCCAGAGGGAAGTGTGTTTTCCTCACCATACCCCTCTCCCTCATGGACTTGCGCCGTCTGCGCCTGCGGTCAGGCGACGAATCGCAGCGGCATTCACAAAAACGCCACCTCGTACTACGTAAGACATGAATACGCCAGCCAGTCACCTGAAGTTCATTGTCATTTCAGAAGATTTGTTGCAAGTGTCCATTTCCCATGCCACATCCTTAGCACTCCGCTAATCAAAACACGTCTCTGCTTTTCGGGGAAAGCGTACCCCGGTACTTTCCGTGGGAAGATTCACGAATGTTCAATATGTCTTCGACCGAGAGCACGACAAATATGTAGACCACAGTCGAATTCGTTCTAGGCATTTGGGAGCACCCCTGCAGTTACCAAATTCACAGGTGTTTTAACGTGGGCGGCGACATTCAATCAAAGTTGTTCCAAATGAAGGAACATGGACGGAGTCTTTCATCTTCCACCGAAAAAAAAACAAAAAAAAAAATAGCGATCGTGCAAAAGTGATGCAATCAGAGATATTTACTATCCCGCTCCCTGCCACCGTTGGATAAGCAGCAGCCAGCAGCAAGTCGTACACTTAGCTCACTTATTTGTTTCATAATTTAATTCTTAACTTCTTTGCGTGGTTTTGGGTACTTGCATAGTTTAATTCACAAATTTCGGGCGTATTATAGTATTTGAGAGTTGAAGAATCGAGTTTTAGTACGCGTATAGCGTAAATTCACGTAGTCGTCAGTCATCTGTTTGTTTTGAACAGCTTGTGAGATAAAAGAGAGAAAAAAATTGTTAGGGATGAATAGTTACTGCACCTGTTGTGTACGGATTCAGGAGGAATTGGCCACCGTCCGTAAACAGCTGGAAGCTGTGTTGGCCGTGGTCGACAGGCTCCAGGCTGTTGCCCTGGGCCGCGGTGACACTGGGACACCCGAGGCGAGCGTTTTGGCGCCTCTGGAACCTGTAGCATCGCCTGGGATCTCTGATGCCACTGCGCCCTCGTATTCGGACGTCCCTGCCGGTCGACACTTGCCTGACGGTGATTGGCGAACCGTGGCGGGGTCGCGAATCCCTGGGCGGAAGGCGAAAGTTGGTGCTGGCCGCAAGGCTGTACCCTTACGCCTCCGTAACAAGTCTGAGGTACTGCCCACTGCCGAAAGTACTTCTGAGCCAGCAAGAGCGGCCTCGCCTGTTGCGGCAGTGGCCGGTCTTCCTGAGAGGTCCGGACAGCGCAGAAGGTGGGATTGCTTGTCATTGGGAATTAAAATGTTAGGCGGGTGATGGAGCCCCTTAGGGATAAGGCAGCTAAGGACGGGAAGAAAGCCAATGTGCATACCGTGTGCATACCGGGGAGGAGTCATCAAAGATGTGGAAAGGGTCCTTCCGGATGCCATGAAGGGTACAGGGTGCAGTCATGTCGGCACTAATGACGTGTGCCGGAAGAGTGGATCGGAAGAGATTCTCTCTGGTTTCCGGCGGCTATCTGAGTTGGTGAAGACTGCCAGTCTTGCTAGCGAGATGTAGACAGAGCTCACCATCTGCAGCATCGTCGACAGGACCGATTGCAGACCTTTGGTACCGAGCCGAGTGGAGGGTGCGAATCAGAGGCTCAGACGGTTCTGCGACCGTGTAGGCTGCAGATTCCTCGACTTGCGTCATAGGGGGGTGGGGTTTCGGGTTCCGCTAAACAGGTCAGGTGTCCACTACACACAGGCGGCTACACGGGTATCAGGGACTGTGTGGCGTGGTCTGGGCGGTTTTTTAGGTTAGACAGTCTTGGGAAAGATTAAAAAGGGCTCCAGTCTCAAAGGGTACAGGGCAAAGAAAGGACGAGACTCGACCAAGCAACAGTCGATATTGTAATTGTAAATTATCGTATCTGTGTTGGAAAATTTCCAGAGCTTCAAGCGCTGATAGAAAGCACTGAAGCTGAAATCGTTATAGAAACAGAAAGCTGCCTCAAGCCGGAGATAAGTTCTGCTGAAATATTTACAGTGGCGCAAACCGTGTTCAGAAAGGATAGATTAAATAAAGTAGGTGGTGGTGTGTTAGTGTCTGTTGGTAGTAGTTTATCTTGTAGTGAAGTTGAAATAGATAGTTACTGCGAATTACTACGGGTAGATGTTATACTCAACAGCCGTACAAAAATAATAATTGGCTCCTTCTACCGCCCCCCCACCCCCCCACTAAGATAATATAATAAGCTGAACGGTTCAAAGAAAACTTGAATTTCAGTGTAAATAAGTGTCCCACTCATACAGTTATAATTGGTGTAGCCTTCAATCTACCCTGGATTTGTTGGCAAAACTACATGTTCAATGCCGGCGGTAGACGGGAAACATCTCCCGAAATTGTACTAAATGCTTTCTCTGAGAATTACTTTGAACAATTAGTTCATGACCCCACACGAAATGTAAATGGTTGTGAAAACACACTTGACCACTTAGCCACAAATAATCCTTATCTAATAGAGAGCGTCTTGACAGATACAGGGATTAGTGAACACAAGGTCATTGTAGCGAGGCTGAAAACCATATAAACCAAAACCACTAAAAATGAACGCAAAATACATCTATTTCAAAGAGCAGATAAAACTTCCTTGATGTCTTCCTAAGAGAGAGTCTTCATTCCTTCCAAACTAATTATGTAAGTGTGGACCACATATGGCTCAAATTCAAAGATACAGTATCGACAACAATAGATAGATTCATACCGCATAAGTTAATAAGAGACGGGACTGATTCACCATGGTACGCAAAACACGTCAGAACACTGTTGCAGAAGCAACGAAAAAAGCATGCCAAATTCAGAAGAACGCAAAATCCCCAAGACTGGCTAAGTTTCACGGAAGCTCGAAATTTAGTGCGGATGCCATTGCAAATGCTTTTAATAGGTTCCACAATAAACATTGTCTCAAAATATGGTAGAAAATCCAAAGAGATTCTGGTCGTTTGAAAAGTAAACCAGTGCCAAAAAACAGTCAATACCGTCACTGCGCGATAGCGATGGAAATGTTACCGATGATGGTGCTACTAAAGCGGAGTTACTAATTGCAGTTTTCCGTAATTCCTTCACGAAAGGAGACGAAGTAAATATTCCAGAATTCGAAACCAGAACAGCTGTTAGCTTGAGTGACATAAAAGTAGATATCTTAGATGTTGCGAAACAACTGAATCCACTAAAGGAAGGCAAGTCTTCTGGTCCAGATGGTATGCCAGTCAGGTTCCTTTCAGAGTATGCAGTCACAATAGCGCCTTCCTTAACAATCATATACAACCGCTCACTTGACGAAAGGTCAGTTGCTGAAGACTGGAAAGTATCACAGGTCACACCAATATTCAAGAAAGGAAATAGGAGTAACCCATTGAATTACTGACCCATATAACTGACCTCAATTTGCAGTAGGATTTTGGAGCATATACTGAACTCTAACATTATGAATCATCTTGAAGAAAATGACTTATTCATACATAACCAACAGGGATTCAAAAAATATCGTTCTTGTGCAACACAGCTAGCTCTTTATTCCTATGAAGTGCTGAGTGCTGTCGATTCCATATGCCTAGATTTCCAGAAGCCTTTTGATACCGTTGCTCAGAAGCGACTATTAATAAAATTGCGTGCATATAGAGTATCGTCTCAGTTGTGTGACGGAATTCGTGACTTTCTCTCAGAGAGGCCACAGTTCGTAGTGATAGACGATATATCATCGAGTAGAACAGAAGTAATATCTGGCGTTCCGCAAGGTTGTGTCGTAGGCCCTCTGCTGTTCCTGATTTACGTAAATGAACTAGGTGATAATCTGAACAGCCCCCTTAGACTGTCTGCAGATGACGATGTAATTTACCTTCTATTAAAATCATCAGACGATCAATTCCAATTACGAAATGATCTAGAGAGCATTTCTGTACGGTGCGAAAAGTGGCAATTGGCGAGGTCATTCAGATGAGTAATAAAAGAAATCCGATAAATTTGTGGTACACGATAAATCGCACAAATCTAAGGGCTGTCAATTCGACTCAAAACCTAGGAATTACAATTACGGGCAACTTAAATTGGGAATACCACATAGATAATATTGTTGGGAAGATAAAACAAAGACTTCACTTTATTGGCAGAACACTTAGAAGATGCGACAAACCCAATAAAGAGACAGCCTACATTACACGTGTACGTCCTCTGATGGAATATTGCTGCGCGGTGTGGGAACCTTGCCTGGTAGGATAGACGGAGGACATCAAAAAAGTGCAAAGAAGGGCAGCACGTTTCGTGTTATCGCGCAATAGGAGTGAGAGTGTCAGTGATATGATGCGCGAGTTGGGGTGGCAGTCACTGAAACAAAGGCGGTTTCCTTTGCGGTGAGATCTATTTACGACATTTCAATCACCAACTTCTTCTTCCGAATGCGAAAATATTTTGTTGAAGCCCGCCTACGTAGGGAGAAATGATCATCATAATAAAATAAGGGAAATCAGAGCTCGAACGGAAAGATTTAGGAGGTTCCTTTTCCCCGCGCGCCATTCGAGAGTGGAACGGTAGAGAAGTAGTATGAAAATGGTTCGATGAACCCTCTGCCAGGCACTTAAGTGTGAATTGCAAAGTAATCATGTAGATGTAGATCAAGCCCGATTCCTCGTTGAGGGAACTCATAGCTAACGATTCATCATACATTCCACTACTACTGCGTTGGTGCTCGGCACTGTTGAGAAACGAAACTTTTGGCACTTCTCTTCAACTGTGGAGGAAACATCTTCAAGAGAAAAGTATGTACCTCTCCTGAGAATCGTCATGCGCATTTTCTCTGATTTTTCCGTAGGCATTTGCAATTTAGTTTTTGCGATCGATACCTGTAGTGAGACGGAAAACTACTACTCATCACGTCTTTCATGCGACGCCCAACGTCGACGAAATGACTCACTTTGTTTCTAGTTACACACACACACACACACATACACACACACACGCACATACACACACACACACACACACACACACACACACACACACACACACACACACGTACGTAAAACGAAACTGAAGCGGAATTTTACATGCAGATGCAGTTTGCGCTATCTCACGCTGACTACTACCGTCATGCAGCAGTCTTGATCGGCTGCTGCTCGGTGCTGGTTGTTCTTCCCGTTTCACTGTCCATGTTAACAGTTATCGCTAAACCGAATACCGCATTGGACCAATTTTGGACCCTATCGAAGTGACACGCGAAATTCAGCTTTAAAAATAATTTCGTTTGTAACAGAAAACAAACCGACGCCTCCTGTCGACGCTGGACGTCGCATGAACGACATGATCACCAGTAGTTGTTTGGCCTGTCTCTAGGTACATGTCCAAAAAGCAAATTGCAAATGCCAGAACATGCACTGGAAAAAATGCGTGAGACCACTCTTAGGAGGTATAGGCAGTATATGTACACTACTGGCCATTAAAATTGCTACATCAAGGAGAAATGCAGATGATAAACGGGTATTCATTGGACAAATATATTATACTAGAACTGACATATGATTACATTTTCACGCAATTTGGGTGCATAGATCCTGAGAAATCAGTACCCAGAACAACCACCTGTGGCCGTAAAACGGCCTTGATACGCCTGGGCATTGAGTCAAACAGAGCTTGGATGGCGCGTCCAGGTACAGCTGCCCATGCAGCCTCAACACGATACCACCTTTCATCAAGAGTAGTAACTGATGAGCCAGATGCTCGGCCACCATTGACCAGACGTTTTCAGTTGGTGAGAGATCTGGAGAATGTGCTGGTCAGAGCAGCAGTCGAACGTTTTCTGTTTCCAGAAAGGCCCGTACAGGACCTGCAACGTGCGGTCGTTCATTATCCTGCTGAAATGTAGGGTTTTGCAGGGATCGAATGAAGGGTAGTAACACATCTGAAATGTAACGACCAGTATTCAAAGTGCCGTCAATGCGAACAGGAGGTGACCGAGACGTGTAACCAATGGCAACCCGTACCATCACGCCGGGTGATACGCCAGTATGGCGTTGAGGAATACACGCTTCCAATGTGCATTGACCGCGATGTCGCCAAACACGGATGCGACCATCATGATGTTGTAAACAGAACCTAGATTCATTAGAAAAAATGACGTTTTGCCATTCGTGCACCCAGGTTCGTCGTTGAGTACACCATCGCAGGCGGTCCTGTCTGTGATGCAGCGTCAAGGGTAACCGCAGCAATAGTCTCCGAGCTGATAGTCCATGCTGCTGCAAACGTCGTCGTCGTCGTCGTCGTCGTCGTCGAACTGTTCGTGCAGATGGTTGTTGTCTTGCAAACGTCCCCATCTGTTGATTCAGGGATCGAGACGTGGCTGGACGATCCGTTACAGCCATGCGGATAAGATGCCTGTCATCTCGACTGCTAGTGATACGAGGCCGTTGGGATCCAGCACGGCGTTCCGTATTACCCTCCTGAACGCACCGATTCCATATTCTGCTAACAGTCATTGGATCTCGACCAACGCGAGCAGAAATGTCCCGGTATGATAAACCGCAATCGCGATAGGCTACTATCCGACCCTTATCAAAGTCGTAAACGTGATGGTACGCATTTCCCCTCCTTACACGAGGCATCACAACAACGTTTCACCAGGCAACGCCGGTCAACTGCTGTTTGTGTAAGAGAAATCGGTTGGAAACTTTCCTCATGTCAGCACGTTGTAGGTGTCGCCACCGGCGCCAACCTTGTGTGAATGCTCTGAAAAGCTAATCGTTTGCATATCACAGCAGCTTCTTCTTTCGGTTAAATTTCGCGTCTGTAACACGTCATCTTCGGGGTGTAGCAATTTTAATGGCCAGTAGTGTACGTTATTTTACTGAGTATCTTTTCCGCAAAAAATTTCGGGTCGTGAGATTTTTCTCGGACAACACGTGGCACTTTGGAGATTATCTCACTTGACTGAATATGGTCGATGGTACCCCGAATTCGAAAGAGTTCACCTATATATTTTCCATTTAAATGGTATAGTGCTTCGTTACTGAACACTAAATGTGCATTATGATCTTCCATCTCCATACCCAGAGTGAAATCACAAAATTCCGTATTTTGTTGTTTATCGCGGCCATATAGGACTTCTGGTAATCGACTCCTGTACGATCTGAAACACAAACGCCCCGGAAAACCACAGCAGACTGAAGCATGAAAAGTTCCTAGTTTTCGGCTGTCACGCCAAACAGACTTCAGTAGTTTACGTACAGTGCTGTGTAGATGCGGTCTGCGTCTTAAACGAGCACATGAGCGCCGCCTGTGGATTTCCCCTTTACATGTCTTTCCCGTGTCTTTGAGGCCATCGTCGAATGCTTTGATCTGCAACAGCTGGAGCACCATTGTCTCGACAAAAATCTCACTGCGCAACTGAATTTAACATTTTCAAACTAAGAACACAAAACACCATTCGTTGCTGTGGTATCACACATTGATTACTGAACGAGAAAGCTAGCGAACAAGGAATAACCTTTCCTTCAACCACAAGAACCGAAAACTTACAACTAACTCCAAACCAAACATTATTTTCAATGCGTTATTTTGAAAATCTCCTCAAGTTCCTATCTTCATTCATGTAGGAGATATAGTTTTATGAAAGGAGATCAGTCCTGTCGAAACTCCCTGTATCCGAAACTTTTTCTCATTTTTCCCTCTTCCGTACTTTTCAGTTTGGAAGTCTATGCAGGGGCCTCACTAACGTCTCCCTTCCACCACTTGTTATATGAAAATTTCCTTCCTCGCCTATTCGTTCAAATACCTCTGCCTTTGGTAATATTTTTATGACTTGATGTCACGTGTACCGCAACATTTCAAATGTATTTAGTTTCTTCCTGTTCCATTTTCTTGTAGATCACTTTCCGGCTCCACAAAATGTTTTGCTCCAGTCGGACAGATGCAGAATCATCGTAATCGGTTCTTTGTAGTATTAGTTACGAATAAATTTTTTTGCATTGAACAATATTTTCTTCTTCTGTGCCAGTCAGATTTTATACATCACTTGCTTCGGTGATATAATACGAGGTTGCCTCTGAGATATTAGCATTATTTTATTACAGTTTCCTTAATTCTGGTTTTTAGCCAATTGCAGTTGTTGTTTCTACTGAACTTAGTCACTTTTATCTTCGCTGTGTTTACCTTTAATTCAAATACGATATTCCATATGCAACACGCAAACTCACTAAGCCTGTAGGGCCCAATACTTTGCCACCGTACGTTTAAACTCTTTTACATGTGCATTTGTATTAGATCACTGTTAACGATGCACATTAGGGTTATTAATCATTTAATTGGCTGACATTGAGCAGCACCAAATACTAACAATTTTTATGGTACTACATGTCTGGAAGTTAATTATAGCTGAGTATTGACGGAAAGGGCAAAGTGAGCCACACATTCCTCAGTAACCGCTATCGATAAAGAGGGGCTGGGAAGAGATTTGTTATGTTCTGTTGGAGCGGACACATTCTGTCCTGACAGAGGATTTTTAGTGCGAAGGAATGTGCAATGTCACAGAAGATGGTCACGAGCTGATGTGCAAGGAATTTTCTGATGGAAATCGCTGGGGCGTGCTTCTCGCTGAAAGGCAGAGACGCGTTTTTGATAGGCAGAGTGCTAAGGATTTAGGGGGGAGGGGGGAATTGACTGTCAGATTAATGTCCCATGTAGTGGGACGAAATGATTTTGTTACAGCCACTGGGATTGGTCGCCTGATCACAAACGGAGAGTCACGTGTCCAGGAGGGAGCAGGGTAACGTGAGGAGAAACCACTTCCCTCTGGGGACTGATCAAGGGCACTTCCCTGCCGGGATGGATCGAAGACAACGCCTTCTGGCGAGAGTCAGAGTGCAGAATCTGGCGTATAAATTTTACAAGATATTGCTTTCGAATGAAGTCGTTTCTTTGTGACGGAGTTGTTATTCTGTTTACCGACGATTCTTTAGCCCTCCGTGGGGTCTGACTCACATTGAAGTGCTTCCTTACAGGGAGAATACTCTAGTCAAATTTCTGTTCATCTTCACAGCGGTCAGCGCCTCTGCAGGTAGATCATCGGTGCACAACAACTGCCGCCCGTACTGCTGTAGGTGACGTGCTCCCTCCAGTTCGGCAGACAGGGAAACACTAGCCGTAAATGTGCTGAGTTCCAATTCGTTGTCCACTGAGCGTCTTTGGAAAGAGCCAGTCAGTGAGTCGTACTTTTGTTTCTCACTGCTAACTGGTAATCAGTATCAGCCAACTTGCGCCCGTTTAATAAAAAGGGACGGGGGAAGAGGAAGCGGTCTCGAGAAAGTCAAACATATGTTCTCCCAACCTCGCAGTTACATGTAGGCTAGAATCTGACATTGTGTACTTCCTATTTATAAATTTTTTTGCACTGTACATGTTGTTTTGAAAATAAATAATTTACAGTATCATCGTTATGATTCATTCTAGTAGCATCCTTCATAGGAATGAATGGTTTGATGTGCTAAACAAAAGTAAAACCACAACATGATACTTCGTTTTATGGAAATCGTTACGTGTACGCTGGCAGTGAAAGATTCTACTTAATCATCGGTAGACGTGAGAATTCCACTGCAGAGGCAACATTAGGAACCACACATACACACGCTAAATGTTACAGGAACCACGAGGATTTGCACGCCCAAGACCTCTAGCCATGCTAAGTGGCCTGATACTGGCTTATCATGCATGTCACTTATTTCCGTGTTATGCTACTACAATTAAATCCTCACGGTGTTCAAATTGCGTAAGAGATTTTGTCATGGACTGCAAGTGTAACTACAGTCTGATGTTAGTAATGGAAATTAATGTTTAATTCGATCATTTTCATGACCTGTTATACTGTGTCAGGTAGTTATTTCATTTTGTTTCTAGAAAACGGTACTACCATCCTGGTTATCGAAGTAAATTAACTCCAAATACCAACTACCTATTGTGGCAGCCTTTTTTCTTTGTCAGCTTATTCAGTAGTCGTACGTCTTCTCACCACACCTTCCTTTCCTTTTCTTAAAACAAAAATAACGGGTATGCCATTTGACAGTGTTTCATTTCATTTATCAGTCCATGGCCGGTTCCACAGCACATTTTTTTTTCCTACACAAAGCGTGAGGGGCTCCTTAATAACATAATTATAGACAAAGATGCAATTTACAAGACCAATGTCAGCAATAAATTTCAGTTCAGTTTCTTGCCAATTGCACGGCAATTACTGATTGATTTCCTTATGCAGTCACGACACTCACCAACAAGCAGGCAATAAGGCAAGAATTAATCGTATGCCCGAGCCAAAGCCTTCCAGTTTGATCAAAAAAAACATTTAGGCCAACGTGGAGGAGTTAGGTAACCAGTATTGCATCCAAGATAAAAGACCAGGGACAAATTATCCCTCTGATAACCATATTCACAATCAATGTCTGTAATTCTTGGAGAAATAAATCTTTCTAAAGATATTAAATAATGTTTGCTCTTGACAACAGTAACTATGTTCTTTCATCCTCGAAAAAATAAGAACCAAGGCAGTTCATAGCATATGATGTGAAAATTGTGAACCCATTTTTATAGTAACACGTCAGTGATCGTTTTTATAGAGAGAAACATAATCTGCGTTTAATTTTACACGATCTGAGGAAAGGCGTGGCATGTGTTTTGTTTGGAGTGCGGCACTCAAGCATTTGAGATGTAGGTGTGGAGGAGAATGGAGGGGATGAGCTACGTGGAAAGAGGGAGTAACAAAAGAGTGTTGGAAAGGGTTAGTGAGAGGAGAAGCTTCCGCAGGTTATAACAGAAAGCAAGAAGAACTGGAAGGTATATTTGCTGAGACAGGAATGCATGCAGACAGATGCCTGGGAAGGACTTGTTGTGCTAGGAGATTGAGAGGAAGGAGGAAGTACAAGATGTAGATGACATAAAGAGAAGTGGAAATTACGCAGACCTAAAGAGGATAGCAAAACATAGGAGAACGTGGAGAGTCACCATATGGTACCCTGTCGTTGGGCAAAACACTACTGCTTATGAATCTGATAGTGAAAATCTGGGGCATTTACAATACAGTATGTCAAAAAAAAAAAAGGATTCCCCTGTTTTAAAATTAAATTACATGAAAACAACGATCTGCAGAATGCAAAAAACTGTATTTTTATTTTGATAGCTATAAAAGCTTTGTACAGAAGTTCGAAGTAGTAACTACAGAAGCTGCTAACACATGGCGCTGTAAACACAACACGTAGTGTCTATGTATAGTACCCCACATTCTACAGCAACCGGTATCACGATCGATACGTGAAAGTAACTTAGCGTATCGAACGAAGAGTTTGGAAACATGTTTCCCACAGAAGAAAGTTGGTTTCTATACTGGGGTAGATCACAATGTTACAACAACAAGGTGCAGTTTTGAAACACAATTTAACGTTATAAACGGATATTGTCGCGAAATTGAAGTAGGTAGTTCCTGTGAGTTAGTATGGGCAGAGGGCATTCTTGGCAAGCGGAATAAAATAATAATTGGATCCTTTTACCGACCTCCCAATTCAGATGATACAATTGCTGAAAGCTTCAAAGAAAACTTGAGTATGATTTCAAACACGTACCCGACTCATACAATTATAGTTGGTGGTGACTTTAATTTACCCTCAATATGTTGGCGGAAATACATGTGTAATTCCGGAAGTACGCACAAAACATCACACGAAATTGTGCTAAACGCATTTTCTGAAAATTACTTCGAACAGTTAGTTCGTGTGCCCATGCTAATAGCAAAAGGTTGTGGAAACACACTTGACCTCTTAGCTACAAATAATCCTGAGTTAATAACGAGCATCAAAACGGATACAGGGATTACTGAACACATCGTTGTCGTAGCGACATTGAATATTGTAACTCCCAAATCCTCCAAAGATAAACGAAAAATATACCTATTTAAAAACGCAGATAAGTGTTCACTTGACTCCTTCCAGAGAGACCATCTCCTCTCCTTAGAAATTACCATGATAACTTTAGATCAGATGTGGCTTGAATTCAAAGAAACAACCCACGGAGCTGATTTTCCTTGGTATACAAAACGGGTCAGAACACTGCTGCAAACACAACGAAAAAAACATTCCAAATTTAACCAGAAGCAAAATATCCAAATCTTTCACAGAAGCTCGAAATTTAACCTGGACTTCAAAGCGAGATACTTATAATAGTTTCCACAACGAAACTTTGTCTTGAAACATAGCAGAAAATCCAAAGAGATTCTGGTCGTATGTGAAGTATGCTAGCGGCAAGACACAATCAATGCCTTCTCTGCCCGATAGCAGTAGTGATACAGTCGAACGCAGTGCTGCCAAAACACAGTTACTAAACACAGCCATCCGAGATGCCTTCACAAAAGGAGAATAAGTAAATATTCCTGAATTCTAATCAAGAACAGCTGCCAACATGAATAACGTAGAAGTAGATGTCGTCGGAGTAGTGAAGCACCTTAAGTCACTTAACAAAAGCAAGTCTTCCGGTCCAGACTGTATATCAATTAGGTTCCTTTCAGAGTATGCTGATGCAATAGTCTATATTGAACAATCATATAGAACCGTTCGCTAGACGAAATATCCTTACCCAAAGACTGGGAAGTTGCACAGCTCACACAAATATTCTGGAAACATGGTAGGAGTAATCCGTCAGGCCCATATAATTAACATCGATATGCAGCACGATTTTGGAACATATATTGTGTTCGAACATAATGAATTACCTCGAAGGGAACGGTATATTGACACAGAGACGACATTGGTTTCGGTTCTAGGCGCTACAGTTTCGAACCGCGCGATCGCTACGGTCGCAGGTTCGAATCCTGCTTCGGGCACGGATGTGTGTGATGTCCTTAGGTTAGTTAGGTTTAAGTAGTTCTAAGTTGTAGGAGACTGATGACCTCAGAAGTTAAGTCCCATAGTGCACAGAGCCATTTGAACCATTTTTTTTGACATAGGTTTAGAAAACACCTTTTTTATGAAACACAACTAACTCTATACTCACATGAAGCGTTGAGTGCTATTAACAAGGGATCTCAAATTAATTCAGTATTTCCGGGTTTCCGGAAGGCTTTTGACAATGTAGCACACAAGCGGCTTGTAGTGAAATTGTATGCTTATGGAATATCGTCTCAGTTATGTGACTGGATTCGTGGTTTCCTGTCATAGAGGTCACAGTTCTTAATAATCGACGGAAAGTCATCGAGTAAAACAGAAGTGGCTTCTGGCGTTCCCCAAGGTAATGTTATAGGCCCTTTGCTGTTTCTTGTCTATATAAACGATTTGGGAGACAATCTGAGCAGCCGTCAGGTTTTTTGCAGATGTCGCTGTCGTTTATCGACTAGTAAAGTCATCAGAAGATCAAAGCCAATTTCAAAAAGATTTAGGAAATATATCTGTACGGTGAAAAATTGGCAGTTGAACCTAAATAACGAAAAGTGTGAGGTCATCCACGTGGATGCTAAAAGGAATCCGTTAAACTTCGGATACACGATAATCAGTCAAATCTAAAGATCGCAAATTCAACTAAATGCCTAGAAAATACAATTACGAACAACTTAAATTGGAACACATAGAAAATGCTGTGGGGAAGGCTAACCAAAGACTACGTTTTATTGGCAGGACACGTAGAAAATGTAAGATATCTACTAAAGAGACTGCCTACACTACGCTTGTCCATCCTCTTTTAGAATACTGCTACGCTGTGTGGGATCCTTACTAGATAGGATTGACGGAGTAGATCGAAAAAAGTTCAAAGAAGGGCAGCACGTTTTGTATTATTACGAAATAGGGGAGATAGTGTCACTGAAATGATACAGGATTTGGGCTGGACATCATTAAAATAAAGGCGCTTTTCGTTGCGGCGGAAATTCCAATCAACAACTTAATCTTCCGAATACGAAAATATTTTGCTGACGCCTTCCTACATATGGAGAAACGATCAACATGATAAGGGAAACCAGAGCTCGTACGGAAAGGCATAGGTGTTCGTTCTTTCCCCGTGCTATACGAGATTGGAATGATAGAGACTTGCGAAGGTGGTCCGATGAACCCTCTGCTAGGAACTTCCATGTGATTTGCAGAGTATCCACGTAGATGTATATGTAGACATGTTACGAAAAGCATTTGCAAGCTCTTCCCCAAAATCGATCTAGTGGGAGACTGTTGGCCCCAGACGAACTGTGGTTATCCCACAGTTCATGAACTTATTCAGCAATATGCAAGGAAATTCGTCCGAAGAATTTCAGCATTGGCTTGTATGAAGCGTTCCAGCACGCTTACGATCTGAGAAATGGACCAATTATGTTTCCATTCAATATCCAGTCATTAGGTCATATTAGTACCCACTGTGCGACAAAAGGATGACTTTGTGAACCAGATTCTCACAATGATTGACAATGAAGGCTGTGATTTCGGCTGCAGATGATACGCAGATGAAGTACACTTCCATCTGAATGGATCCATCAGTAAACGAAAGTGGAGATTTTGGGTTCCGAAAATCCCCATTTGTCTGAAGCCAGACCGATACATTCTCCCAAAGTTCCTGTTTGGGTTGCAATTTGCAGTAGAAGAATTCTAGCCCCTACTTCCATCGAGTCCGCAGCTCTTGGTTTTGCGGTAGTGTTCCCGCTTCCTACGCACGGGGTCCCGGGTTCGATTCCCGGCGGGGTCAGGGATTTTTCCGGCCTCGAGATGACCGGGTGTTGTAGTGACGTCTTCATCATCATCATTCATCCCCATGGAAGGCAATGGCAAATCACCTTCACTAGGACCTTGCCTAATAGAGGGGTGCGGGTCCCTCCATCGTCCTCTACGCTCCTCGGAGTATGGGACTTCATCATTTCCATCGAGAATCGATGTCTAGTGGACGTTACGTTGCAATTCTGGAGCAATTTAAAGCAAGATGGAGTCAGACCTTACCGAAACGTAGAGGTGTTTCGCTTATTTGGTGAATACTTCAGAAGTACAATGATTGAGTTGAATTGTCACAAATTTACTGGCTCAGGCAAGGATTCGTCACTGAGTTCTTGTAACTACTTTGTGTGATGAAAATTGGTACATGCTGTTTACGAGAACCATCCTACAACGCTGGAAGACCTTGAGTCCTCGATTTGTGTGGCAGCTGAATCCATTTCCATTTTGACACTACAAGATATGATGGCGAAGTTTATGGAACGTTTGCGGCACTTCTTTACTGCGGCGGTGGGGGTTTGAAAAGACTGTGATGTGACTGCAAGCATTGCTTGCAAAGGAAGGGTTTATTTACGCATGCTGAAACGACCTGTACATTTGTTACCAGCGTTTTTCACTATTTATAAACTTGTGTTATAATATTCATCAGCTGCTTTTCGGCTTCTATCGATAGAGTTATGTGTATCTCCTCAAGTGCTTCGAGTCTCGTGCTGCAACTGACCAGTGCAGATTACCGCGCTCTGAGTACCTACCATGGGCCACGTTGCACAAACTAGCCCGTTGGAGGACACACGCTGTGATCCGAAGGGTCGGCTGATGACAGACCGAGGTCAGCTGCGTCTGAGGAACTAGCTGTTGGAGACTTCGTCCATTGCACTGCTAGAGAACCACCGACGACAATTAATCTGGAGGGAAACCTTGGAGAATATAAGCTTTCAGTTACCTGTAAAACAAAGTGAGTGACTTGTCTGCATGGTTGTTTACTAGACTAACTTTAACTTTTATGTAAGTTGCCCAGTCTAATTAGATTTCAGTGTGGTGACAGTAGGGTCCCTTGTGTTCTCTGATTTTGTTCTCCTGTCAGAGTGTTATTCGTTCTACAACTTCGCTTCCTTTATTACGCCGTAGATGGCAGTAGGGAAAAGTTTTGGTGCAGGTGGTAGATCATAGGTGTCATACAATAAGCTTAGACATCTGCAAACATAATGACATCAAAATATTAGCTGATTTGTGATTGCATCATAAAGCTATTCTCGACTGAGTTTGTCAACTTACGAGAACAGTTCTCGTCATTTGCGAGAAGTTTTAATTTTCTGCTGTAACATGGATAAATCTGCCCGGAGGTTCATACGATGCCAGGTGAGACCTATGGCGGGACATCTACGAATAAGGGAATGTGTAGAGAATAGTTTCAGTGCTTCAAGAACGGTGATTTTGATGTCAAAGACCGGCAGGGTGGTGGAAAGGAGAAGGTTTTCGAAGCTACTGGAACCGGCGGAAGGTATCACAGGAGACCGTTATTGGCAGCAACTCATTGTTTTGAGCCAGGTACTGAAAGATTCTTTTGGGTCAGGTAAGAATGTATTGGCCCTTGACGGCCTATGTTTTAAATCGTAAATGATTTTTAGTTTTTCGCAATAAAACCTCAAATACTGGGAAACAGTGAAAGCAAAGCTGTAGACTTAATACAAGGCTTTGCATTTCACTGACATTGCGTTGAGGAAGTGTTTTATATATTTACAGATGATTGTACTTTCACATCAACGTGCCTTACTGCCTGTTAAGAGGTTATTGAGTGTTAGTGGTTCTTTCACTTAATACTATCGGATTTGTATTAATGCCTATGCGGAGCTCTTAAAATTAATTTTATTTTAAGTTTTTTTCCATGTTTAATGCCCTTAAATTTTTCTAGTTGTTATTTACAGGCCAGATTACTGCGGGAAATTGTCAAGTTTGACAGACTTCTCTATGAGTCTTGGTGCCAGTGGATGGTATCTGGTTGTAAATTTGCTAGAATACACTGGTCTCGCGGTTTGATTTGAAAGGCTGTAAGTTTATGCCCTCACAGCAATAACTTTAACTTGTAAGCCTCCAAAGTGACTACCTGGCCGTGAATCTGCTAAATTAATTCTGTTCTCTAACATTGGTTGTTGTTGCTAGTGTGCATTAGAGGTTATCAGTTTTATCAGAATCTTAAATCAAGCTTGAATGCTGAAATAATTTAATGAACTGCTGGACACGGCTATTTTATGGGTATTTATTGATGGGTGATTAATACATCAACACGGGATTAACCTTATACAAAAAGTGGCAAAAGTTTATTGATCACAAAATAGGACAAGCAAACCAAGTTAAGCGAGTTGACAAATAAATCATGAACTATTACAACACAAATAGAAATCACAAATAATTAGCACTCCACTGGATGGTGTTTGGTTGATAAAAACTAAGATTTATTTATTTAATCTGTTTACTCCGTCTCAAAGCATGGATAACACAATCTGAAATTACCTACTGCTGAATAGACTTTGATGGGTTTACTCTATACAGAAGTTATACTGCGTTGGTGCAGCTGTGAACAAGTGCTGAGAATGTAGTTCTGTTCGCTCTAACAAGCCAAAACAGCAACGCTATACCCCTTTCTCGATGCGTAGTACTTCCTCGCGTGACAGCCATGGTGCTGGCGTCTACAGAGTGCGATCTGGCGCACCAATAATTTGTCATCGTGTGCGCAAAATATGTAAAGTCGTGGGCTGTCGATCTCTTAGACAAATCGCAATTAGTCTGTGATGGAGTCCCGAAATTTCGCTGGTCATTCTGTGAACCAGTTTGACTCAATCACTCTGCAGTTTGCGCAAGGAGATCGAACGTCAATAAGGCAGACCTGATATGAATAAGATTGACCTCGACACAATGAGTTGTCCGAGATAACTGAGGTCTAGTACAGCTAAGACTTCACTACAGGCTCCCCAGTCAAGCCCAATGCCAGTGGAAAGTCACGCTCAGGATGAGTGGCCAAAGGGCTGCCCACTTAGACCAGCATCGAGACCAGAGTCTCCTCTCCAGACCATTTCTTTGCTCTTCTTTTCCCATCAAACCTTAGTAAACTTGCTAAAAGCACTCATCCAATCACCCCCACAAGGGTTTCATGCCAATCACAAGACTCCACAAGCGCCGTGTCTTCCCTCTCGCTCGTCTTCCCTATCCTTCGGCTAATCCTAACAAAAGTTAACGATATTATTATTTCCTTGATGGAGAAGCGACCAATCCCTCATTCGTAAATTCTCGCACAGAGAGGAGAAGACATTATGCTCCCAAATTCTTTTCCCATTGCCACTTAAGACAGCTTATTTTGAATTTCCATTTAGGCCTAAAGTGTATCATAGGAATCATTATCCGGATGGGCCAAACTTACGACATATCTGAGCAGAGGGCTTGGCTAAGCTAAGAGAAGTGCTTCTGTGTCCTATCACAGACCAATTCAGACCAGCCATAAATGTTGTGATCCATCCTAAAATCCTTCCAAAGGTCTGAGACTTCCTAAAAAATCGGTTTCATCGATAGCTGGCTGAGCAGCTGTTGTGGAAGAGTACCTGACGGAAAATTTTGAACAAGAATTCTGGTCAGGTGACTACATGGTTATAAACACAAAATCAAATAGGGGTAATGCAGGAGTAGGTTAATAATGAATAGGTAAATAGGAATGCAGGTAAGCTACTGCAAACAGCATAGTGATCGCATTATTGTGGCCAAGATAGATACGAAGCCTACGCCTACCACAGTAATACATGTTTATATGCCAACTAGCTCTGCAGATGACGAAGAAATTGAAGAAATGTATGATGAAATGAAATAAATTATTCAGATAGTGAAGGGAGACGAAAATTTAATAGTTATGGGAGACTGGAATTCGGCAGTATGAAAAGGGAGAGAAGGTAACGTAGTAGGTGAATATGGATTGGGGGTAAGAAATGAAAGAGGAAGCCGCCTGGCAGAATTTTGCACAGAGCACAACTTAATCATAGCTAACACTTGGTTCAAGAATCGTAGAAGAAGGCTGTATTCATGGAAGAAGCCTGGAGATACTGACAGCTTTCAGATAGATTATATAATGGTAAGACAGAGATTTAGGAACCAGATTTTTGAACTGTAGATTAAAACTGAAGAAACAACAAAAAGATGGGAATTTAAGGAGATGGGACCTGGATAAACTGACTAAACGAGAGGTTGTATAGAGTTTCGGGAGGAGCATAAGGGAAGAGATGACAGGAATGGGGGAAAGAAATACAACAGATGAAGAATGGGTAGCTTTGAGGGATGAAGTAGTGAAGGCAGCAGAGGAAGAGTATGTAAAAAGACAAGGGCTAGTAGAAATCTTTGGGTAACAGAAGAAATATTGAATTTAACTGATGAAAGGAGAAAATATAAAAATGCAATAAATGAAGCAGGCAAAAACGAATACAAACGTCTCAAAAATAATATCGACAGGAAGTGTAAAATGGCTAAGCAGGGATGGCTAGAGGACAAATGTAAGTATGTAGAGGTGCATATCACTAGGGGTCAGATCGATACTGCCTACAGGAAAATTAAAGAGACTTTTGGAGAAAAGAGAACCACTTGCATGAATATCAAGAGCTCAGATGGAAACCCAGTTCTAAGCAAAGAAGGGAAAGCAGAACGGTGGAAGGAGTATACAGAGGGTCTATACAAGGGCAATGTACTTGCGGACAATATTATGGAAATGGAAGAGGATGTAGATGAAGATTAAATGGGAGACATGATACTGCGTGAAGAGTTTGACAGAGCACTGAAAGACCTGAGTCGAAACAAGGTCCCAGGAGTAGACAACATTCAATTAGAACTACTGACAGCCTTGGGAGAGCCAGTCCTGACAAAACTCTACCATCTGGAGAGCAGGGTGTATCAGACAGGCTAAATACTCTCAGACTACAAGAAGAATATAAAATAATTCCAATCCCAAGGAAAGCACGTGTTGACAGATGTGAAAGTTACCGAACTATCAGTTTAATAAGTCATAGCTGCAAAATACTATCGCGAATTCTTTACAGACGAATGGAAAAAATAGTAGAAACCAACCTCGGGGAAAATCAGTTTGGATTCCGTAGAAATATCGGAACACGTGAGGCAATGCTGACCCTACGGCTTATCTTAGAAGCTAGATTAAGGAAAGGCAAACCTACGTTTCTAGCATTTGTAGACTTAGAGAAAGCTTTTGACAATGTTGACTGGAATACTCTCTTTCAAATTCTGAAGTTGGCAGGGGTAAAATACAGAGAGCGTAAAGCTATTTACAATTTGTACAGAAACCAGCTGGCAGTTATACGATCGAGGGACATGAAGGGGAAGCAGTGGTTGGGAAGGGAGTGAGACAGGGTTGTAGCCTCTCCCGGAGGTTATTCAATCCGCATATTGAGCAAGCAGTGAAGGAAACAAAAGAAAAATTCGGAGTAGGTATTAAAATCCATGGAGAAGAAATAACAACTTTGAGGTTCGCCGATGACATTGTAATTCTGTCAGAGACATCAAAGGACTTATAAGAGCAGTTGAACGGAATTGATAGTGTCTTGAAGGGAGGATATAAGATGAACATCAACAAAAGCAAAACGAGGATCATGGAATGTAGTCGAATTATGTCGGGTGATGGTGAGGGAATTACATTAGGAAATGAGGCACTTAAAGTAGTAAAGAAGTTTGGCTATTTGGGTAGCAAAATAACTGATGTGGTCGAAGTAGAGAGGATATAAAATGTAGACTGGCAATGGCAAGGAAAGCATTTCTGAAGAAGAAAAATTTGTTAACATCGAGTATAGATTTAAGTGTCAGAAAGTCGTTTCTGAAAGTATTTGTATGGAAGTGAAACATGGACGATAAATAGTTTTGGACAAGAAGAGAATAAAAGCTTTTGAAATGTGGTGCTACAGAAGAATGCTGAAGATTAGATGGGTAGATCACATAACTAATGAGGAAGTACTGAATAGGATTAGGGAGAAGAGAAATTTGTTGCTCAACTTGACTAGAAGAAGGGATCGGTTGGTAGGACGTGTTCTGAGGCGTCAAGGGATCACCAATTTAGTATTGGAGGGCAGCGTGGAGGGTAAAAATCGTAGAGGGAGACCAAGAGATGAATACACTAAGCAGATTCAGAAGGATGTAGGTTGCGTTAGGTACTGGGAGATGAAGAAGGTTGCACAGGATAGAGTAGCATGGAAAGATGCATCAAACCGGTCTCAGGACTGAAGACCACAACAACAACAACAACAACAATGCAGACAAGGGAATCAGCGATCATAAAGCGGTTACTGCATCGATGATTTCAGTCGTAAATAGAAATATTAAAAAAGGTAGGTGGGTTTTTGTGTTTAGCAAAAGTGACAAAAAGCAGATTGCAGAGTACTTGACGGCTCAACACAAAAGTTTTGTCTCAAGTACAGATAGTGTTCACGATCAGTGGACAAAGTTCGAAATTATCGTACAATATGCATTAGATGAATATGTGCCAAGCAAGATCGTAAGAGATGGAAAAGAGCCACCGTGGTACAACAACCGAGTTAGAAAACTGTTGCGGAAGCAAAGGGAACTTTACAGCAAACGTAAAGATAGCCAAAGCCTTGTGGACAAACAAAAATTACTCGAAGCGAAATGTAGTGTGAGGAGGGCTATGCAAGAAGCGTTCAATGAATTCGAAAGTAAAGTTCTATGTACTGACTTGGCAGAAAATCCTAAGAAATTTTGGTCTGATGTCAAAGCGGTAGGTGGATCAAAACAAAATGTCCAGACACTCTGTGACCAAAATGGTACTGGAACAGAGGATGAGAGACTAAAGGCCGAAATACGAAATGTCTTTTTCCAAAGCTGTTTTACAGAGGAAGACTGCACTGTAGTTCCTTCTCTAGATTGTCGCACAGATGACAAAATGGTAGATATCGAAATAGATGACAGAGGGACAGAATGCTTTCTGTCCCTCTAGCAAATCGCTCAAAAGAAGAATGGCCGCTGGACCTGATCGGATACCAGTTCGATTTGACACAGAGTACGCGAAGGAACTTTCCCCCCTTCTTGCAGCGGTGTACCGTAGGTCTCTAGAAGAGCGTAGCGTTCAAAAGGATTGGGAAAGGACAGAGGTCATCACCGTTTTCAAGAAGGGACGTCGAACAGATGTGCAGAACTATAGACCTATATCTCTAACGTCGATCAGTTGTAGAATTTTGGAACACGTATTATGTTCGAGTATAATGACTTTTCTGGAGACTAGAAATCTACTCTTTAGGAATCAGCATGGGTTTCGAAAAAGACGATCGTGTGAAACCCAGCTCGCGCTGTTCGTCCACGAGACTCAGAGGGCCATAGACACGGGTTCCCAGGTAGATGCCGTGTTTCTTGACTTCCGCAAGGCGTTCGGTACAGTTCCCCACAGTCGTTTAATGAACAAAGTAAGAGCATATGGACTACCAGACCAATTGTGTGATTGGATTGAAGAGTTCTAGATAACAGAAGGCAGCACGTCATTTTCAATGGAGAGAAGTCTTCCGAAGTAAGAGTGATTTCTGGTGTGCCGCAGGGAGTGTCGTAGGACTGTTGCTATTCACAATATGCATAAATGACCTTGTGGATGACATCGGATGTTCACTGAGGTTTTTTGCGGATGATGCTCTACAGCATATCGAGAGGTTGTAACAATGGAAAATTGTACTGAAATGCAGGAGGATCTGCAACGAATTGACGCATGGCGCAGGGAATGGCAATTGAATCTCAATGTAGACAAGTCTAATGTGCTGCGAATACATAGAAAGAAAGATCCTTTATCATTTAGCTACAATACAGCAGGTCAGCAACTGGAAGCAGTTAATTCCATAAATTATCTGGGAGTAGGCATTAGGAGTGATTTAAAATGGAATGATCATATAAAGTTGATCGTCAGTAAAGCAGATGCCAGACTGAGATTCATTGGAAGGATCCTAAGGAAATGCAATCCGAAAACAAAGGAAGTAGGTTACAGTACGCTTGTTCGCCTACTGCTCGAATATTGCTCACCAGTGTGGGATCCGTACCAGATAGGGTTGATAGAGGAGATAGAGAAGATCCAACGGAGAGCAGCGCGCTTCGTTACAGGATCATTTAGTAATCGCGAAAGCGTTACGGAGATGATAGTTAAACGCAGGAGAGACGCTCAGTAGCTCGGTACGAGCTTTTGTCGAAGTTTCGAGAATATACCTTCACCGAGGAGTCAAGCAGTATATTGCTCCCTCCTACGTATATCTCACGAAGAGACCATGAGGATAAAATCTGAGAGATTAGAGCCCACACAGAGGCATACCGACAATCTTTCTTTCCACGAACAATACGAGACTGGAATAGAAGGGAGAACCGATAGAGGTACTCAAAGTATCCTCCGCCACACACCGTTAGGTGGCCTGCGGAGTATGGATGTAGATGTAGATGTAGCGTCTGGTCCGAGTTGAGCCTAGAAATTCATCGATTCTTTATGGTCGCCATCTCTTTATAGAAGAGGCGTTTACGACACTGTCAATACACCTTGGCTAGGCTACCTACTTCTCTCCTGTGTCCACGTCCCTACCATCGCCAGAAAAGCCTAAGAGGTAGAGCAAGGTAGGCAGTTTCTCCCCTCTTTGGCTGAAAACTTTGTTTGCACATAGCTGCAAGAAATTCTGTTCCCGGTAAACGCTTCTGGATGTTCCTACCTAGTAGTTTCACATTGTTTCCAAGCCCCAAATGTCAAATTCAAGCTTGTTCTCAACTTCAGAAAATATTAGCCAAAAGAGAGGTAACATAATGATCTTTTAAGAATTTACAACGAGCATGCCCGCATCAGTGCCTGCTCATGTTGATATGTTTCTGTCTTCTCACAAAAATGATGCCTAGGGTGTAATAACAACATTAGAGAGTAGTCTTGAATATGAAAATAAATGATTGTCTTGTCTTCTCAGACTGCTACCCCGGCCGCGGTGGTCTAGCGGTTCTAGGCGCGCAGTCCGGAACCGCGCGACTGCTACGGTCGCAGGTTCGAATCCTGCATCGGGCATGGATGTGTGTGATGTCCTTAGGTTAGTTAGGTTTAAGTAGTTCTAAGTTCTAGGGGACTGATGACCTCAGAAGTTAAGTCCCATAGTGCTCAGAGCCATTTGAAAGACTGCTACCCCACTTCCGTATATGTAGTGTCTCACTTCGAAATGTTATAGTGTGACATGGAACAGAGGAAATCATCAGATAGTATTGGGATCTCACCATGATAACATAAGTGTTAGAGGCGACTCTGAAAACCAAGACGGCACACGACAGAACCATCTTAACTTGACCTCATTCAGCATATGGGTCACTCACTCACACAAATGTGTATGCCTGCAAGAAGAACATCAACATTGCTGAGTGTAGTACGATTCATGTGATCCCAAGGGTCACTGGTACATCACAGCGATTACTAAGCGCTTAAAACGGTCTTGCAGCTGTATTTTTATTCATTAATGCAATTTCTGAGATCAGAAAGGACTAATGTCCCAAATTATATTACAATTCCAGGAGTTTCGAACTGTTCTCAGCCTCAGTGATTCAAGCCTGCTCAGTCATCCACCCAGTTTCAGTCATCCATAATACGTAAATAGACAATAATTGTAATTTAAGAAACAGACTAATTCTCAAAATCTAAACAAGCAAGTAACATGTGTCATCCGTTGCGCTTATTTCCTAGGGCAGTGTAATATTGTTTCCACTACCTACAAAACATTTGCATATCACACTTTTCAAATAGGATTTACGTAAATGCTTGACCAATTATCTTCAATAGAGTACCCATATCAAAAATTAAATCAGTTTCGCAAGAAAATGTAGAGAATTACAGGAGAATAAAACGAAAATGGGACTGAAGACACACGGAAATTGTCTCCGGATTGTCTCGGGCATCAAGGTGCAGCGAGGCTGCAGCAGAGTGAGGATTGCCATTCACTCATCGCTTGCTGTAGGTGCAACAGTGGATGGGTCTGGTCCCCTGCCTTGTGTCCATGGCAGCATCAGTAAGGCACTGGACCTTTGGCATCATCCCAACCTGGCAACAATTGGCAGTCTGGCTTGCTGTCAGGTTGACGGACATAACATCTGGTGGGAGGAAATGAAACACCAAACACCAGTGTTGATGGAAGGCGCCCAACATTTCGAACTCAGGAAGTGACCTCTCTGTCCCCGTCTTGTCGCTCGACCTGCTAGCTGAAGGAGTGCACAGAATTGCAGTTGTTCCTCAACCCGTCTGTTAGTGGTGATTTCTTGTCTCTCATTGTGCAAGTGGGTAATGCGTGATGTTTCCACTATCACCAGCAATCGTCTGCGTCGTAGTGCATGACTGCAGCAGCATCTCGTCTGGATCCGAGGGCCATCCATCTCTGCACAACGGCTATAGAGAGGGATTATTCCAGAACATTTTGGGGTGCTGGATTATCTGCATGTTCTTCGAGGGCATGACGGGACGTCAGGGACGAGCCTCTTATCTAGCGGGTCACATTAACAACCGCTCGGTGGGGGATTGCGTCTGCTGTTAGTTACTCGGCGCCAGGACGTCCACCAGGCAGTCGAAGGAGTGGCGTGACGTCAGTGGTGGGTCTCCATTCGTAGCCAAGCAGGGTAGGCTGGCTTATGGTAGGAATAGCGCATGACACAGCTCCCCCTCCACTGCCATCAAAATATAAAGACTTCGTGAAAGGCTTCATAGCACTACTGGCGACGGCCCAGAATCCGAAGAGATTTAGGGTCTCCGTGCACCTAATACGTGGGCAGCTAATACCACTCGTAGCGCACCCGGAAATCGAGACAAACATGCGTAGTTGCATGGCCGCAATCTCCTCACTGTATAACAGCGGAAAGAACGTACACTTGGCTCTTGGGCAGGATGCAAATACCTCGGGAAAGGACAAAATAATCTCACAGACCACAGTGAGCTGACAAAAGATACTACTACAAGACTGGTATAGATGAACTAGATGTTCATAATCATATCGTTTCTTGACTGATTCATGTTTCCTTGGAGCGTGATAATGGACGACAGCGCGCTCCAAAGACATAATGGCCGTTTGTCACATAGGTCACACTATCACTTATTTTCATATTCAAGGCTACTCTCAATGTTGTTATTAAACCCTAGGCCTCACTTTTATGAGACGACAGGAAGTTTTCAACACGAGCAGGCACTGATGAAAGCTTGTGCTAATGCTTGTGGAATCTTTGTCATAGCTCTCCTTTGACTAGTATTTTCTGGAGTTGAGAAGAAGTAGGCAGGTTGGTTATTTAACAGTAAGTCTTGTGTTGGAAATTTGGAAGCTATTCCAAATGTTACTGAGGAACATCTCAAAGCACTTACCGTGGGAAGAACGCTGGTCCAAAGCATTTCTCCCTTTGGTGTGCAGACAATGCTTTCGGCCAAAGAGTCGAGAAACTGCCTACCTTGATCTACCAGTTAGGCGCTTCTGGCCACAGCAAGGGATACAGGAGAGAAGTGGGTCGCCTGGGCAAGGGGTTTTCACAGTGTCTTAAACACTGGAGTGATGGGCATAAAAGATCCATGAATTTCCTTGTACAGCTTGCCTGGACGCAGTAGATGGAGCCGTCAAATGGCGTCGTCCCTCTGCCCGCCGAGGTTTTTGGGTAGCCTCAGGCCTTCGGAAGAATTTTAGGATGGAGCACAACATTTATGATGGGTCTGCAACGGTCTGTGTTGGGACACAGAAGCACTTCTCTTAGTTTCACTCTGCAACGGAGTGTGCGCTGATAGTAGTGCTAGTTCTGCAAGGTTCGCAAAAGAGCTTCTGTTAAGTTTGGAAAGTAGGAGACGAGGTACTGCGAGAATTGAAGCTGTGAGGACGGGTCGTGAGTTGTGCTTGGGTAGCTCAGTTAGGAGAGCACTTGCCCGCGAAAGGCAAAGGTTCCGAGTTCGAGTCTCGGTCCGGTACACAGTTTTAATCTGCCAGAAAGTTTCATATCAGCGTACACTTCAGTAATACGTCGTTAGAACGTCGAAAGCAAGTTGTATGCCGCATCTGCGCTTTTCAAAATATCAGTTTTGTATGCATACTACACTTCGTGATTTGTATATTATTTTAATATATGTTGCTTTTTAGATGAACTTACTTTCTACACTGCTTGTAGTTTTTCGATTTTCGCGTTTATGGATGTGGCAAAAACACTTGCTCACGTCTTGCACAATACAGCTCAATACACACCATGTTTCCGACTGATGTCTTTGTTTAGATCCTATTATTATATCTGTGGTCAAAGTTATACTTTTCTTAAAGGTTCTGAAAGTACTGTTTCTAGTTTAAGCTTCTCTATGAATGAAAAGTTATGACATTGATTCCCTTGAATTGATTCACATAAATGCCTTAGTTATTGCTTAATTAGACTCTATGGAAAATTATAAAAATAAAAATAGAACTAATATAGTCCATTTTGTACAAAATAATTAATATTACATATTTTATTCACAGTTGGAATGATATTTACAAACGATAAATACACGACACACACTGAAGTTATTTATAACTACCTCATGTACTGGATGGGCTCACATTATATTACTTTTTTCTTTTCATGGCTGTGCTTAGTGTGTGGCTGTATCAACAACATATGGAAATTCCTCAGAAAATTTTTTCTGGACAAAAAATGGCTCTTAGCACTATGGGACAACATCTGAAGTTATCAGTTCCCCTATTTATGGACAACTCCGTTTGGTCATTTAGCGTGTCGTCTGGGGATGAACATTTCCAAGAATAAATTTCAAATTCTTCGAGTAAGTTCATTCTTTTTCCTTTGCTGTGCAGGTGCAGTATTTGTATGTTGTGAGCTTCGGCTGTTACTTGATGATCACCTTAAGCTACATGTAGGACAAAAGTAGATTTGCTTAAGTTTTTTTCAATGAATAGCATCCAAGTGTTCCCAGAAACGTATGTTGATGTGTCTTCAAGTTTGTGCAGTAAAAAAAATTGTTATTTTTCATAGGGCAGAGGCAGCATCCAATTTGTTGTCAATGTTTTAATAACGTACTTACTCGCGAGTAAAAAAAGTATTATGTTGATTGAGGAAGGTTGAAGGCGTGAAAATAAAATTACATAAAAAAGTTGCTTGATATTGTATTTCTTACAATAATCTAATCCACAGCCGCACATCTCAGCAACCAATAAAATGAATAAATTGTTGTTGACACTACCTAGCTATTCAGAGCTTTTCATATCCTCAGAAATGCAAAGATAAGTGAGGAGGAGCAATTGCTATCTTCAAGTTCAACGAAAATCGTTTAAGTACAAATGTGACTCCCAAGTACATTAAAACGAACACCAACAGTTAAAGAGAAGAGACAAAAATTGTGAAAGAAATAAATTAGATTATATGTCTCCATTCTGAAATCAGAAACAAGCAAAGGAAAGAGGAGTTTCTAAACCAACAGTTGTATAATATACATATGGAGACAAATAATAGCTTCCTTTTGAGTGCAAAAGATATACATGACTGTACTGTTATAAATTCTTCTGCACCACAGGTACGAGCACAACCAAACAGGTTTACCCTATATACCCTACTGTAAACTCACAATGCAACCTGATTTACAAAAATATCTAGATGTTGAATGAGATCCTCACTAACAAAATTCAAATTTGAAAGGACATAGTGAGGGCAGAATTATTTACAGTACAAAGGGTATTCAGATTTCTGAGACAGATAAGATCCAAACCTCTACACAAATATACCTGCAAGGAAACAACTAAGTGAAATAACTTGCTTGAGCACAAAAAGTTTTCTTTACCAGAAATAAATGAACTCATTTATTTGTTAAAATTAATACTTCACATAATTGTTTATTTTTCTTTTAATAACAAAATGTACCAGCAGTAAGATGGCCTAGCTATGAGCAACTGCCCTGCTTTGCTGATTTTTCATCAACAACTTAGAATGTGAACTCTTTAAGGAAAACCCCAATATGGTTAACAAAGTAATATATTAGAAAAGATATATTGATATATAGTAATCTTATATTACGGTACAACAGAAGAAATTGAGGATCTTGCAAAAGAAATGAATAAAATGCATCAGGATAACACCTTCAATGTTGAACACCATACATTCAAAGGTTTTTTGGATCTCTCCATAAGTAGCGCCAACAGACATGAATTCCAAGTATACAGGAAACCAATATACATAGCCACCACAATCAATATAATTTCATAGCGCCCAGATAAGCAGAAAATGGCTTCATGCAGATCCCAGTACCCCATTAGAAACCGATGACCAAACTGATGACGTAGTAAAATAAGTTTGCACACGTCGAGCCACAAAGACAAGGCAACACTAAATAAAACCACGTCACAGCTAACAGAGAAATATATGAGTTTATAGGAAAACTACTATACAAAGTAGCAAACGTTTTCAGAGAGGCAAATGTCAGAATCAGTTTTTGCACAAATAAAAAAGTAAAGGACAAAGCCATTCACAATACGAGGGTTGGCACTTAAATAGTGGCAACTATTTATTCACAACCGATACAAAAGAGTTACATGTTTGCTTCTGGTACTGACCTTCATAGTAGTCACCAGCGTTGTGTAGAACACGTTGCCAGCAATGTGGAAGGCGTAGTATATCTTTAGCAGTGCCTGTTCACATCTACATCTACATCTACATCTACATTTATACTCCGCAAGCCACCCAACGGTGTGTGGCGGAGGGCACTTTACGTGCCACTGTCATTACCTCCCTTTCCTGTTCCAGTCGCGTATGGTTCGCGGGAAGAACGACTGTCTGAAAGCCTCCATGCGCGCTCTAATCTCTCTAATTTTACATTCGTGATCTCCTCGGGAGGTATAAGTAGGGGGAAGCAATATTTTCGATACCTCATCCAGAAACGCACCCTCTCGAAACCTGGCGAGCAAGCTACATCGCGATGCAGAGCGCCTCTCTTGCAGGGTCTGCCACTTAAGTTTATTAAACATCTCCGTAACACTATCACGGTTACCAAATAACCCTGTGACGAAATGCGCCGCTCTTCTTTGGATCTTCTCTATCTCCTCCGTCAGACCGATCTGGTACGGATCCCACACTGATGAGCAATACTCAAGTATAGGTCGAACGAGTGTTTTGTAAGCCACCTCCTTTGTTGATGGACTGCATTTTCTAAGCACTCTCCCAATGAATCTCAACCTGGTACCCGCCTTACGAACAATTAATTTTATATGATCATTCCACTTCAAATCGTTCCGCACGCATACTCCCAGATATCTTACAGAAGTAACTGCTACCAGTGTTTGTTCCGCTATCATATAATCATACAATAAAGGATCCTTCTTTCTATGTATTCGCAATACATTACATTTGTCTATGTTAAGGGTCAGTTGCCACTCCCTGCACCAAGTGCCTATCCGCTGCAGATCTTCCTGCATTTCGCTACAATTTTCTAATGCTGCAACTTCTCTGTATACTACAGCATCATCCGCGAAAAGCCGCATGGAACTTCCGACACTATCTACTAGGTCATTTATATATATTGTGTTCTGTTGATGGTGCGAACGGAGCGGTATACTGCCTGTCGAATCTCTGGAACAGTCCTGAAGCGAATGCCACGAAGTGGTTCCGTCATCTTAAGAATCAAATCAAAATCACAAGAACTTAAGTGCGGGGAGTGTGGTGGATGGTACAGTACTTCCCAGTCCTATCGACCGAACAGAGGAGCCACAGCTTGCACTGTATGCGCCCCCGCATTGTCGTGCAAAATGATGGGTGGGTTGCGCAGAAAGTGTCGCCGCTTCTTTCGAAAACCTGGTCGCAGGTGGTTCTCCAAAAACGAACAGTAATATTATGCATTGACGGTCTGCCGTGGAGGATCGTAATGCGTTCGGATAAAACATCTATTGTCGTACACGAGAAACACCATAACTTTAGACCGCTACATTCGCACCATCAACAGAACAGGCTCTGCTAATGGTATACTACGTCTTGTACATCGCTGGCAACGCGTTCTACACAACGCTTGTGACTACTTCGAAGGACAGTAACAGGTGCAACCATGTAACTCTTTTGTATCGGTTGTGAATAAATAGTTGCCACTATTTAAAGTCCAATCCTCGTAGTGTCGAATCATAAAGCAATTGCTCATAGTGTAAATCTAGAAACAGTACTTTCAGTATCTCAAGGAAAATATACCTGCGACCACAGATATAAATTTCAGATGTAAAAAAAAAGTCGTCGGCAACATGGCATTATTCTGGGCAAGAGAAATGGGGAAAAGTCCTTATGAGATATACAGTTTTACAAATGTTGCCCCAAATACGTTCATCTTTAGTTAGCGAGTGGGTTAGTCTTTTCCTGAGTCTTTTACTTTGTTTACTCTGTTAGTTAAAGAGTTCACTCGTTAGTAAGTACGATGTTTGTTAGTTAGTTAGCTAGTCAGATGATCTGTTTGATAATTAGAAGTTGTGTGGCCTCATGACCACGAAACAAACAAAACTTATCCGAATCTCACGAAAAATTTAATATATGGGTCAACGTTTGTAAAACTCTAATTCCTCTCTCTCAAACCCCACCATGGGCAGAGAGGGAGAGTTTTAACTTCAGCAAATCAAAATTTACGAAGTAAATAAGTATGTTTTATGTATCCGTAACCATTTTCCACGCAAAAAAGAGAACATGGATTTTCTTTAATTACAGCACCAACTACCAAGAATCAAAACAAATGTTTAAGACAAAATGTACGTAGTTTTTTATGTAGAATCTGATTCTGCAATAAACAATGGGGTTCCCATTTGAAATTTTAAACAATGACATAATTAATGTAGAGTCATGAAATTTCTAAAACATTTTTCTGTGTAACGTATTTAAGTGAGTAATGTTGCAAGATCACAGGTTAATGCAACTGCGGGAAAAGTCATTGCAGATTTGTAACGCTGGTGTATTCGTATCCGGTGTAACCACCAGAATGTTAAATAAAAGTATGTAAACGTGCATGTATTGTGTCGTACAGATGTCGGATGTCAGTTTGTGGGATAGAATTCCACAGTTGTTAAAGTTGATCAGTCATGGTATTTGTAGGACACTTAATACAAGTTGTAGATGACGCTGGAGTTGTCTTCTGATCATGTCCCATACGTGCTCGATTGGATACAGTTATGGTGATCGAGTAGACCAAGGCAAAATGTCGATGCTCTGCTGAGCATTTTGGATTACAACAATTGTGGACGAGCGTTATCCTATTGGAAAACACCTCCTGGAATGCTGTTCATTAATGGCAGCACAACAGATCGAATCGCCAGACTGACGTATAAATACGGCAGTCAGGGTGCGTGGAAGAACCACGAGGGTGCTCCTGCTATTATATGAAATCGCATCCCAGACCATAACTCCAGGTGTAGGTCCCATGTGCCTGCGCCACAGACAAGTTGATAGCAGGCGCTCACGTGCCCTTCTTCAAACCAACACACAGCCATCGCTGATATCGATGCAGAACCTGACTTCATCAGAAAATACAACAAACCTCCATTCCGCCATCCAGAGATCTCGCTTGAAACTACTGAAATCGCAAATGCCGATCAGTGGAATGAACGCTACAGGTCTTTTGGCCCGGGGGTTGTCCTTGAAGTAAAGGATTTGCAACAGTTCGTTGTGTCTCTCTCTTGTGCTTACTGCTGCTCGAATTGCTGCTGCAGACGCAGTACCAAAAGGGAACTAACGTTCACGACCGTTGCAGAGTGTATTTAAAGCAAAGCAAATTTACCGACTGATAGTGGTGCTACTATCGACTGGCGCGAAATTTGAAGGGACGTCATCTTTCAGATGTAAAAGCAAACCTACCAACTTGAGTACAAGTCCTCCCTGGGATTTTGTGTCCGTGAGTGTAGAATGACAGTAATTTCTGTTGCTAGTATCCTAGTTCCGCAAGAGACATCATCAACTGCGTTTTATTCTTTAAAATCCGATGAGTAGTTTCAAGTAATTGAATTTTCAGAACTTATACTTTGAACATGAAATCATTTGCTGTCGTATGAGGAAGTTTATAATTTCAGAGCCAATGAACGGAATACATCACTTCTGGAAAAAAGAGGAATGAGTGTTTCACCACCACGATACTGTCATAGAAGAGTCACAGAACAGATGTACATTTTATTCTTCCTGCGTCATTCGCGTCGGAAGAGTGCTGAACAATTTGAAAAATAAATATCTTCTGCTAAAAAAGATCAAATAAATAAGCTACTCCGCTACAGAAATCAAGAAGAACACGAAGAAAACAATTGAATTACTGTTGGAAAGGCTTTGGAATAATGCCACACTGAGGGAAAGAAACAAGCCTCCAACGAGTGGAGTGAAAAAAGTAAATCATATGGTAGCTGTTGCTCATAATCCACTTAGCTGCAGAGAAAATGCGAGTGCCCCTGGAATAAGGCAGACCAACGTTGTTCGTATTTTGTGCACAGACAGCTTCCATCCTATCTTGTTCTTCTTCAGCAGCAGACTAACCAGTGGGTCTGCGCAAGGCACACGGAATTCTGTCCCTCGGTTCTCATGCGGTATCAGAACTATAGATCCTTTCCTCGAAGAATGTACATTTTCGAGCCACTGAGGATCCTTATTTCGTCGAAGAAAGCTGAGTCAGTAAAAGACACGTACAAATTCTGATATAATTTTTACCGGCCTCCTGCAAAAAGTACCACTAGAAATACGTAGATATATGTGGTACAAGCACGATATACTCCAAGAGCTAAAGAACCTGGTGCACCCGCCTAATATCATGTAGGACCTCTGAGAGTACGTAAAAGTGCAGCAACACGTCGAGGCGTAGACTTGACCAATGTCTCAAGTAGTGATAGAGGGAACTGACACCATGAATTCTGCAGGACTGTCTGTAAATTCATGAGAGTACGAGGCGGTGGAGACCTCTTCTGAACAGCACGCTGCGAGGGATCCCGGATATGCTCAATACTGTTCATGTCTGGGAAGTTTGGTTCCCAGCGGAAGTGTTTAAACTGAGAGGAGTGTTCCTGGAATCTCTCTGTAGCAATTGTGGACGTGTGAGGTTCGCATTGTCCTGCTGGAATTGCGCAAGTCCGTCGAAATGCACAATGGACATGAGTAGGTGCTGGAGATCAGACAGGATGCTTACATACGCATCTCGAGTTGTATCTAGACGTACCAGGGCCCATATCACCCCATTACAGAGCCTCCACCAGTTTGAATGGTCACTTATTGACATGCAGGTTCCATGGATTCACGAGGTTGTCTCCACACCCGTACACTCCAACCGCTCGATACAATTTGAAACGAGACTCGTCTGACCAGGCAACATGTTTCCAGTCATCAACAGTCCAATGTCGGAGCTGACGGGCCCAGACGAGGCGTAAAACTATGTGTCGCTCAGTCATCAAGGGTACATGAGTGGGCCTTCGGCTCCGAAACCCCATATCGATAATGTTTTGTTGAATGGTTTGCGCGCTGACACTTGTTGATGGCCCAGCATTGAAATTTGCAGCATTTTGTGGAAGAGCTGAATTTCTGTCACGTTGAACGATTCTCTTCAGTCGTCGTTGATCCCATTCTTGCAGGATCTTTTCCGGCCGCAGTGATGTTGGATATTTGATGTTTCACCGGATTCCTGATATTCACGGTACACTCGTGAAATGGTCGTACGGGAAATTCCCCAGTTCATTGCTTCCTCAGAGATGCTGTGCTCCATTACTCGAGCGCCGACTGTAACACAACCTTCAAACTCACTTAAATCTTGATGACCTGCTATTGTACGAGCAGTAGCAGTAATCGATCTAACGACTGCGTCAGACAGTTGTCTTATATAGGCGCTGCCGACCGCAGCGCCGTATTCTACTTGTTTACATACCTCTGTATTTGAATACGCATTACGAAATAGGAGATGTGATACTGCTTTTTAATTAGATATGTTTCATCACATCTTTAAGCTCGTGTTTTCTGTTTGTACGTGACGTAAATATCTGAAGCCAAGAAACGGAAGCAGTCATATAATCTCAAAGTTCTCCTGGCTACAATAAATTTTTCGCAAGACATGGACTCAGACGGTTCTTACCAGGACCTCTCAGCTATAAGGTTTGGACCTGTTACCACCATCTATCAAATCAATATTGAAGGCTTACGTAAATCAAAAACCGAAATCTTACAGAATATTTTAAGAAAATATAACATCGACATTGTTGCTGTTAAGGAAACATATACCGAAAATGAAAAGTAAATGAATTAGATAGGAAAAAAATCCTGGCTTTGACTTACTAGGAGCAACGCGTCATCGCACTTATGAAGTGACAACATACGTATGATCGCCAATCAAGAATGCAAATATACGCTCTGTATCTGATGTTAATGACATTTTAACAGCTATCATATTCAATGGAAGTGATGATAATGGTGATGCCGCTGTAAATTGGACAGCCTATATTTGGTGCAAAACATAAAGGAGCATTTGTATCAGTAGCTTGGAAACAGGAATATAATCCTGATCTGTGCTTTGTAATAAGTAACGGAAATAAATTTCCCGCTTCAAAGTTCACGGATAATGTTACAAGACCTCCCACACAGTCACCACCGTCCAATTTTGACTGAAATAGGGACAAATACCCCATTTGTATCATCCTTTCCATGACCTAGATGGAATATTAGAAGAGCAAAGTGGGTTGTATTTACTAAAAATCTGTGTAAATGACTTGATTGGATTCCCGTAGAAGGAAAAAACTATGAGAGGCTTGTTGGAGCTATGACAGTTACAGCAAAGAAGGCAGTCCGTAGGGGCAATATATTCCAGGTTGGACAGAAACTAATAAGAAACAACATGATGGCTCTAAGCACTTTGACTTGACATCTGAGGTCATCAGTCCCCTAGACTTAGATCTACTTAAACCTGACTATCCTAAGGACATCACACACATCCATGCCCGAGGCAGGATTCAAACCTGTAACCGTAGCAGCAGCGCGGTTCCGTATTGAAGCGCCTAGAACCGCTCGGCCACAACGGCCGGCCAACATAATGAATCAAAGCAATGGACAACACTCATATACCAACTAGTAGCACTGCATCACATTTACTGTCCAAATCAAGAGCACCAACGGATAAAACTCATACAGATATATCAGACGCAAACTTACATTGTTTAAAAAGAACAATAATGAACAACATGAGTTATCAAGAACTTCTTACACAGTTTCAATTTCTGCTGCTCTTAAAACTCTAAAACCTTGAAACGCACGGTAAATTATGAAATTCACCCATAATTTCTCCTACATAACGGGAATTACGCAAAAAGATGGCTGGCAGATTTCTTCACTGATCTTACGATATCTGGTTCAATCCCACAAAAAAATGAAGCAATCAGAAATCATGAGAGTACTGAAGCCCGACAAGGCATCCTACCAGCCTAAGAACTACCGTCCAGTTGCATAGGCTAAGCTGTCTGTTTGTAGCATCGTACCCAGGTTTGATGGCGGTCCTCTGGTTTGGAGCAGCGTGGGAGGTCTAAATCAGAAGCTCAGGCGGCTCTGTGTCGGTATCGCATGCGAATTTCTCAACCTCTGCTATCGGGTGCAGAATTTTAGGGTTCCCCTTAATAGGACAGGCACGCACTACACGCAGGAAGCGGCTACTACGTAGCGGAGTACGTGTGGCGTGCATATGCTGTTTTTTTAGGTTAGAGAACCCCTCTCTTGGGATCAAAGACGATTTGCCTATTAAATCAGCAACAGTGACACTAGAGTATCCTGGTCCTCGCAGATCAGAGACAGAAAAGATTAATATGATTTCAGTAAACTGCAGGAGCATCCAAGGAAAGATCCCAGAATTAGTATCGCTTACTGAAGGTTATAATGCACAGATAGCAATGGGAACAGAAAGCTGGTTTGAAACCAGATGTCATCGACAACGAAATCCTAAGTTCAGATCGGAATGTTTATCGTAAGGACAGGTTAGTCACCAATGGTGGCGGCGTGTTTATTGCTGTACAAAATTCGATAAAATCTAGCGAGGTTATCACAGATTCCGAAAGTGAATTAAGCTTGGTGAAACTGAGTATCAAATAACGGTCAAAAATTGTGATCGAATGCTTTTATAGACCACCTGGGTGGATATGTAGATGTAGAGCGCTTCAGACAGAACTTGCAGAATATAATTAGTAATTTTCCTGAACATGCCGTTGTAATAGGGGGAGCCTTCAACTTGCCAGATATAGACTGCCATAAAAACTGGTGCCAGAGACAGGGATTCGTATGCCATTGTTCTGGATATCTTGTCCGAAAATCACCTTCAGCAGATAGAGAACCAATTCGTGAGGGCAACGTCTTAGACCTCCTGACAACGAACAGAGCTGAACTAATCGAATCAGTTTACGTACAGAAAGATATCAACTATCATAATGCTATGGCAGCATCTATGATGACGGATCCTACAAGGAATGTTAAGAAAGGTAGGAAGACATATTTCCTCAACAAGGGTGACAGGATACAAATTTCAGAATATCTCAGTAGCCAGCATAAAATATTCGGTGATGTGGACGAAGATGTGGAGAACAAATGGAAAAAATTCAAAGCGTCGTTCAATATGCCCTATACAATTGTGTTACGAGTAAGTTTTAAGGGATGGGAGGGTCAAATGGCTCTGAGCACTATAGGACTCAACTGCTGAGGTCATTAGTCCCCTAGAACTTAGAACTAGTTAAACCTAACTAACCTAAGGACATCACAGACATCCATGCCCGAGGCAGGATTCGAACCTGCGACCGTAGCGGTCTTGCGGTTCCAGACTGCAGCGCCTTTAACCGCACGCCCACTTCGGCCGGCTAAGGGATGGGAGGGATCCACCATGGCTTAATAGCCGTGTTAGAGAAGTGCTACATAAACAAAGAGCACTTCATCTCAGATTAAAGACAAGTGAAAACCTAGCTGAGAAACAAAAGCTTCACGAAGCGAAAAGGAGAGATGCGGTCAATGATGTTGAAAGTAAGACATTGTCAACTGACCTGAGTAAAAACCCTAAGAGATTTTGGTGGTATGTAAAATCAGTAAGTTGGTCAAAATCATCTACTCGTTCTCTCAGCGACCAAACTGGCACCGAAACGGAAGATAACAGAGAGAAGGCCGAAATACTGAATTCGCTCTTCCGAAGTTGTTACACCGCGGAACATCGTAACTCTGTCCCTCCTTTCAATCGTCGTACGAACGTCGAAATGGCAGATACTGAGATAATCGATCGCGGAAATGAAAAGCATTTACAATCGCTGAGTAGTGGAAAGGAGTCAGGACCAGATGAGATACGTATAAGATTCTGTAAATATTAACAGAATCTTCCGTCGGTTCTTGGTAGAACAACATTATAATAATAAATGAAAAGCACCAGTTTGCTTTTGTTCTACAAACAAAAGCAAACTGGTGATTCTGTAAATATTATGCGAAAGAATTTGCTCTCCTTTCAGCAGTAGTTTATCGTATATCGCTTGAGCAACGAAAGGTACTTAACGACTAGAAGAAAGCGCAGGTCATTTCCGTTTTTAAGAAAAGCCGAAAGACAGGTGCACGCAATCATAGACCTTTATCGTTGACGTCAATCTGTTGTAGAATTACGGAACATGTTTTATGCTCAAGGGTAATGACTTTTTGGAAAATGAACAGCTGCTCTATCGACACGGATTTCGCAAACGGAGATCCTGCGAAACCCAGCTCGCTCTTTTATTCCATGAGATCCACGGCGCAGTGGACAACGGTGCAAAGATTGATGCCGTGTTCCTTGATTTCAGTAAGACATTTGACATCGTCCTGCATTGCCATTTAATGAGAAAATACGAGCTTACGGAGTATCGGAGCAGACTTGCGATTAAACTCAAGACTTTCTTGCAGATAGAACCCAACACGTCGCTCTTAACGGAACAAAATCGACAGATGTAAAGGTAATATCCGGAGTGCCTCAGGAAGTGCTGTTTACAATATATTTAAATGATCCAGTAGAAAGGGTCGGATGCTCTTTAAGGCTATTTGCAGATGACGCAGTTGTCTGTCTCAAAGTAACAACGCAAGAAGATAGTAAGAATTTGCAGAAGGACCTGCAGAGAATTGATGAATGGTGCAGTCCCTGGCAGTTGACCCTAAACGTAAATAAATGTAACATATTAACATATTGTGCACACACAGGAAAAGAAAATCACTACTGCCAGCTACTCTATTGATGCCAAATAGCCGGAGACAGCGTCTGCCGTAAAACATCTAGGCTTAACTATCCAGAGCGACCTTAAGTGGAATGACCATATAAAAAAGATAGTCGGGAAAGCAGACACCATACTTAGATTCATCGGAAGATTCTGAAGGAAATGTAACTCATCCACGAAATAAGTGGCTTTTAAGGCGCTTGTTCACTCGATTCTTGCCGGCCGCTGTGACCGAGCGGTTATAGGCGCTTCAGTCTGGAACCGCGCTGCTACTACGGTTGCAGGTTCGAATCCTGCCTCGGGCCCTCGGGCATGGATATGTGTGATGTCCTTAGGTTAGTTAGGTTTAAGTAGTTATAAATCTAGGGGACTGATGACCTCAGATGTTAAGTCCCATAGTGCTTGGAGCCATTTCAACCATCACCCGGTTCTTGAGTGTTGTTCATCTATCTGGGATCCCTATCAGGTAGGACCGATAGAGAACATCCAACGAAGGACGACGCGTTTCGTCACCGGATCGTTTAGCTGGCGAGGGGGAGAGAGAGTTACGGAGATGCTAAACCAACTCCACTGGCAGACGTTACAAGAGAGGCGTTGTGCACCACGCAGAGACTTACTATTGAAATTTCGGGACAGCACTTTTCAGGAGGAGTTGGACAACGTATTACTTCCCCCCACAAAAATCTCGCTTATTGACCACGAGGAGAAAATTTGAGGAATTAGAGCCAATACAGAGGCTTACAGACGATCATTTTTCCCACGCATTATTCGCGAGTGGAACAGGTTTGGAGGGATCAGAGAGTGCTACCGAAAGTACTCTCTGCCACACACCATTAGCACTATTTGTAAGTTCCTTGAAAGAATTCTATACAATCAGATTAGTCCAGCGATCTTTCAGAACCTTCCTATTGAACAAGTTGGATCCTAACAGGGAAGGAGCTACACTGGACGAGTCGTTATCTTTAACAACATTTATTGAAGCAGGGTACCAACTGAAGCAGAAAACATCAGTTACTTTCAATGATCTAAGTGCAGCGGATGACACGGTCTGGATGCATGGACTGCTTTATAAAGAATTACAACTTGCCTCAAGCAGACGAACAACATAATTAATAGACACAATGTTAGCTGGAAGAACATTTACAGTGACTACGAAGAACGACACTAGCTGTGCAAAAGCACCGAATAACGGCTTACCACAGGGATCCGTCTTTGCTCCTCTCGTATTTAATTTGCATATATAAGATATTTCCCCAACACAGTGAAGAACGTTGGCCATGCAGACGACTGGGCAGTAGCTACCCAACACAATATGTTTGAAACAACTGGAGAAATCTCAGCTTCCGAACTGTACATTTTCAGCCAATATTTCCGTAAATCGTGGTTGCAACGAAACTCATATAATACAGAAGTTTTTATGTTTTCGTCTGTCCAGCAGATTGGCACACATAGTACTCCGCGTCTATTTTGAGGGAGACTAACTTCATCATAACATGAATGCCAAATACCTTGTGCTAAAGTTAGACTCTAAAATTTCTTGTAAGAAACACTTGACGTGAACATCTGCTAAGATCCAAAACAGAAACAACATTCTTCATAAACTCTGTGGCACTCGTTGGCAGTCCAAAGACTTTTCGGGTATCAGCAAGCGGATTGGTACACTGAGCAGCATAGTACTGTGTCCCTGTCTGGCTTAATAGTCCACACGTAAAAGGATAGACGTGAAACTTAACCAGGTCATGTGCATTGTTAGTGGGTCAATATGATCTGCTCCCACGTACAGTTTACCTGTGAGACACATTTCAGCTCCTGATACCAAACGGAATAGTACGCTATTCCAGGAGATTAGTAATAACATCGTCCTTCCAGTATTGAATGGTATATTCCCTGCAGAGCGAAAAAGACTAAGATTAAGATAGTCCACTCTCGTCACAGCCAAGCCTTTCGCCGAAACTAGATTCAATGTCACTGATGAATAGAAACGTTGCTGGCAACAAAACTGTCCTCCATAGTGCCTGGGACGTCTTTGCATTCAGAAGAAACCCCCTGGGTTTCACCAGCATCAGGCAATTTAGACTACCCTAAACCGAATTCGGTTCTACACAGTCGGAGCGACTACCATCTAATCGCGTGCCACCGGACAAACGTGCTTCCTAAGGTCTCCGTGGTAACACATAAGTTGCTTTGATAATGACAATGGACCATCCCACAACTCCTTAACGCATTGTTTGGGACTAGTGAACGATCAGTATGTTGCGCAAAGGAAACACATTGGTGTGTAATGAAGGACAGACTGTGGAAGAATCTAACAGATCAGTGACTTGATCTTGCTGTTGGGTGTACATATAGGGGAAAAATATGAACAACATTTAGTAGTTTGAAGGGCAGCGGGAAGTAAATAGTCGAGGCAAGAATCATACAGCTGACAGGTTCTAGCTAAAAACACGTGGAGCTGGTTATTACGCAACGATACAGTTCTTGACCCGACAACACGTCCTTGATCATCAAGTTCAGCACATTCTCTCTTACAGGCTATAACATCTGATGTATGAGTACTGCCTGGAATAACGTGTCTATTGGGCGAAGGAGCAATGCATGCCTAACAAGGAAGAACTTTGGTAACATGCGATTACAAAAATGTAGATCATATACTTAGCGGGGACTTTCAGTTGCGTAATGCGCAGCCATTGTTTTCACAGAAGGCAGCGGATATTTTGACCATTTTCTCTGCCCTTATAGCCGATTTCATTATTATAGGGATCTGTGGGAATAATGAAGTGACCCATCCGGTTACCGCCATGCTCTAAAGGTGCCGAACGAGTTGGTGCATCAGTCAAGAGATTATAACGCCGGATGCAGTGAGTTCAAATTTCGGCAAGATTGAGTTAGTTTTAGCGCAGTTTGCCTAAGTTGCTTCAGTTCCTTCAGTTTCTTTCCCTAGATCCATCTGTCTAGTGACCTTCGAAGTAAACGGATGGTTTCTGCACTCATTCTGACGACAGCACATCCAAGGAAAATACAAGGCGCGTTTTTTAAGTAAGTACCGTTCTGAAATTAAAAAAAACGTGCTAAGATATCTCAATAATTTTATTTTCATATGAAAGCCTGTACCTTAATCTACGCACTGACGCCATTACAGTCTGATTTTTCCTTGTTTACGATGTGTACTGAGTGTTTAAGATGCCTCCGATAATCGTGAGTCTCGCCGACTGTGAAGTACGGGCTGTTATAAGATTTCTTAGTGCTAAAGGCCTAAAAGCGATCGATATTCATCGTGAGGTCTGTGCAGTTCACGGAGAAAACACTATGAGTGATGGAATGGTAAGAAAGTGGGTGAGAGCATTTAAAGATGGCCGCACAAATGTGCATGATGAACAACGGAGTGGGCGTCCTTCGGCCGTTAATGAAAGTTTGGTGCAGGAATTGGACAATAAGGTGAGAGAAAACAGACGCTTTACAATTTCCTCCTTGCGGGATGAGTTTCCTAATGTTTCTCGTAGTGTATTGTATGGCATTGTGACCGAACACTTGAATTACCGAAAATTGTGCGCAAGTTGGGTACCGAAAATGTTGACGGATGTGCACAAAACCATACGTTTAGCCAGTGCATTGACTTTTCTTGAGCGGCACCACAACGACGGTGATGATTTATTGAGCCTAACTGTTTCGGGCGATGAAACATGGGTGACCTACGTCACACCAGAATCAAAGCAACAGTCCATGGAAGTTGAGCAAGGGCATCGTTTTGCTGCAAGACAATGCCCGTCCGCATGTGGCGAATCAGACCAAAGATCTCATCACATCTTTTCGATGGGAAACTCAAGATCATCCTCCGTACAGTTCCGATCTCGCGTCCAGTGACTATCATCTGTTCCTGCACTTTAAGAAACACTTGGGCGGTCAGTGTCTTCAAGACGATGTCAAAACAGCGGTGATGCAGTGGTTAACAAGTCAGGCGGCAGACTTCCATGAGGAGGGTATCCAAAAACCGGTACAACGTGGTGACAAGTGCCTCAATATTGACGGAAATTATGTAGAAAAGTAGATTAAGGTACAGGCTTTCATGTAAAAATAAAATTATTGAGATATCTTAGCACGTCTTTTTTTTAATTTCAAAACGGTACTTACTTAAAAAACACGCCTCGTAGTTCAGTTTTTTGGACAACATCCAAACGTGACTGCAACGATAAGTTTTTCAGAACTTGCTGAGCATAATTTAACCGGAAGGATAGAGGTACTGAATGTTTTTGTAAAGCCTCGTCGCCAGTTTAGTAAGGCCTCGTCGCTACTGCTGTGGAGGCTGAGTTGCCACTGTTGTTAAGATAGGCCGAGTTTGTGAGTTCGTGAAACGGCTTCTGGTGCAGTACACCGCTAAGACAATTTCTCCCTGCCGCTATTACCCAGCTATGCCCAAGGGTCAGGTAACAGGATAGCAGAACGAAGGTTCTACAACACTCCAACAAATTAGTGACAAAGTAACGCAAATGAGTTAAAAATGTTTACTTATCTTTGTGTCTTGTTGAATATTGTAATTTGCAACGCTGCATGTAATATAACACAAAAGTCCCTCAATGGTTCAAATGGCTCTGAGCACTATGGGACTTAACATCTATGGTCATCAGTCCCCTAGAATTTAGAACTACTTCAACTTAAGTAACCTAAGGGCAACACACAACACCCAGTCATCACGAGGCAGAGAAAATCCCTGACCCCGCCGGGAATCGAACCCGGGAACCCGGGCGCGGGAAGCGAGAACGCTACCGCACGACCGTCCCTCAATGGATAAGTGCAAACACTCTCAGGTAAACTTTACAGTACAAAGCAAATGAAATTTACAACTGTCTGTTCACTTCTAAAAGTTCACTGAAAGACATTCCCTTTCTAAGTCAGCCCTGGACGGTGATCTATAACCAAGTGGGCGAGAGCTGCTCTTCTGTCTTCCGAGTAGGCTTCTGTCCGTTGTCGTCCGGTCATTGGTTGGTTGTATTCGGCCGGAAATTGGCCGAAGTGAAGTCGATATCTTCATTCTCAGTGCCACTCGTGGCGCTGGTGGAACTCGCGCAAGTGATGAGTCTCTATGGCACTGTCACCAGGCTCGCATCTTTGCGCCTGTGGTGCTTTTGTCCTGGCTGTGTCTTGCTAGGACGACACGGCAAATGCGATATATGCTAACATCCGCTTTACGTAGAATCATACGAATAAAAGTAACCCAGGACACGAGCATCCACTATAAGATACAGGTTGCCTATGTATTGGCTTCCATGGCAACCAAGTTTTGATTTTCAATATTTCTAATAATTACTGACCGAATTAATAAAATTAAAATTCTGTTATAATCTTCTGATGAAGAGGCACAATCTTAAGCTAAGGCTTTGGCGTAGTGAAACACGTATTACGGTTACAACCTGTGTCTCGAGGCAGCGTTGTTCACGACGCACAAATTATCCAGGGTTTGGGAACTTAGCGACTTCCAATGAACTTTATACACTATTTCAAACCCTCACGAAACTTTTTATCGCAAAATGATGAAAGCAAAAATTTATCGCTTACAACATTTTCGTTGTTTTATTCAGAAAAACTTCAGCATTCGGTATGACGTTTCAATTCAATACACTCTATCTTCAACAAACCTTGCAGACGGTATTTGCATATACCATTGAATGTACCTGCAAAGTCATATCATTGTACGGCACGTAGTTCAAAAGATATGGATTCGTAAAGACCGAGATGTGCGAAAAACTAGCTTCTACGTGAAACGGGGTACAAATTACCTGTAGTATACTCATAAGTGTTTCATGATGAGAGTGCTTAGCGATTACCAACATAATTTCAAGCATTTACTAAGTTTCTTCTCACTTAAATGCTTAAAGTTAAATATTTAAAACATTAACTCATTTAATGAAATCACACGTCTGAGGCTGTTTTATTGATGAGAGATGGATTCTTTAAAGAATCGAAGATTTACTGGTGTTATTGTAATACGCTCTAGCCAAATCAGCATAGGCATAAGAAAATTTTAAACGTGGTTGACAGCAGTAACCGTAAATAAACTTTTACAAAATTATGTGTACAGCCAATCGGTTGCACAAAGTTTGATGTAATAAGCCTTGACCAGGTTCAGTACCATTAGGGATATCTTCGTCAGAAGGAATAAAGTCACATTACATTACAAGCATATATTATGAACTAAAACGCTCGAGTCAAGTGACAGAAATCATAGATTAAGTCCTTCATCCAAGGCACCAATATTTATTCCACAGGCACAGCTTGTTATAAGAACAGATATTGAACTGTTCTTATAACATGATGTACGTGTGGAGTAATTCTTGTTGTTTTTCAAAATGGTTCAAATGGCTCTGAGCACTGTGGGACTTAACATCTCAGGTCATGAGTCCCCTAGAACTTATAACTACTTAAACCTAACTAACCTAAGGACATCACACACATCCATGTCCGAGGCAGGATTCGAACCTGCGACCGTAGTGGTCGCGCGGTTCCAGACTGAAGCGCCTAGAACAGCTCGGCCACCAGCGGCCGGATCTTGCTGTTTTTCATGGAGGATTTAATCTACGTTTTATTTTGTTTGACTTAGAGTTTTAGCTCGTAATTCGGACGGACATATAAGTAATGTGCAGGTGGAACTTGCGGGGCTCGAACAGACGACTAACGGGTCTTTGAATTACCGTTCGAGGTTCCGGCCGAAATGGTGGTTACTGCGCTGAGCGCTTATGGAAAAGTGATTAGCCATATGCCTGAAAAATGAGCGTACACCACCAAATATCCCGCTCTCAACGAGGTGCGGCAATTCACACTGAACTTTCCAAACATGTCCCGTCCTGCAAATGCATTCCTCGGGTTTGCCGACGGATTTTATTGTGTAAGTCGCACAGTATTTCGTCGATGCAACTGCTCGACATCTTCAGGTGGTGATAGTTGCTGCTGTGGCGGCGTCGAAATTTATCAGGCGGGGAGCAGACAATACGCGCAGTTGGACGAAAGCGGCGCTCCTGGTGTCCCCTGATGAGAGCCGCAGAAAGGCCTTCTGCGGGTGCGCTGTGGGCAATGACTGTGCTGCCGGACGCTTTTGTGGTTAAAAGCTGAATTAAATCCCAGCAATGCGTTGCGTCACGCCATGAATCGTAAGTTCTTGTTTTCCCTGTTTTGACTTAACGGCAGCCAGTGCTGGATTGTAGGTACTTAATTGAAAACCCACATCCCTGTTGATAACATTGTCCACCGTACGGGTATGTATGGCCTCCTTTTCGTAAAACATACGATGCCCCATGTTCAAGCAGTGATGCGCTACCGCTGATGTATCAGGTTCTCCTAGGCGTGTATGACGATGGTGTCCGACGCAACGTTCTTGCACATTTCGGAATGTCTGTCCAATATAAGATTTTCCACATTGACATGAGATGCTATACACGCTACGTTTCCTAAGGCCAAGGTCTTCTTTGACAGAGCACAATAAACTTATCAATTTGCTGGAGGCCAAAAAACACGCATTCTATTCTTGAAGAAATGCCGCCAAAATGTGAAACACAACTAGCTCTTTACTCTCATGAAGTGCTGAGTGCTATTGACAAGGGATTTCAAACTGATTCCATATTTCTAGATTTTCAGAAGGGTTTTGACACTGCACCACGCAAGCGGCTTGCAGCGAAATTGCGTGCTTATGGAATATCGTCTATGTGACTGGATCGGCGATTTTCAGTCAGAGAGGTCACAGTTCGTAGTAATTGACGAAAAGTCATCGAGCAAAATAGAAGTGATTTCTGGCATTCCTCAAAGTAGTGTTATAGACCCTTTGCTGTTCCTTATCTATACAAACGATTTGGAAGACAATCTGAACAGCCTTCTTACGTTGTTTGCATATGACACCGTCGTTTATCGACTAATAAATTCATCAGAGGATCAAAACAAATTGCAAAACGATTTGGAAAAGATATCTGCGTAGTGCGAAAATTGGCAATTGACCCCAAATAACGAAAAGTGTGAGGTCATCCACATGAGTGCTACAAGGAATCCGTTAAATATCGGTTACACTATAAATCAGTCTAATCGAAAGGCCCTAAATTCAACTAAATACCTAGGAATTACAGTTACGAACAACTTAATTTCGAAGGAACACATAGAAAACGTTATGGGGAAGACTAAGTAAAGACTGCGTTTTACTGGCTGGACACTTAGAAAATGTAACAGATCTACTAACGAAACTGCCTACACTACGCTTGGCCGTCCTCTTTCAGAATATTGTTGCGCGGTGTGGGATCCTTACCAGATAGGGCTGACGGAGTACATCCAAAAAGCTCAAAGAATTATCGCTAAATAGGGGACAGGGATTTGGGGTGGACATTAGTAAAACAATGGCGGTTTTCGTTGCGGCGGAACCTTCTCACGAAAATCCAACCACCAACTTTCTCCTCCGAATGCCAAAATACTTTTTTGACACCTACCTACATAAGGAGAAACGATCACCACGATAAAATAAGGGAAATCAGAGCTCATACGTAAAGATATACGGTAGGTGTTCGTTCTTTCCGTGCGCTATACGAGATTGGAAAAATAGAGAATCGTGAAGATGGTTCGATGAACCCTCTGCCAGGCACTTAAATGTGACTTTCACAGTATCCGTGTAGATGTAGATGTAGAAAATATGAGAAGAACACCGTTCCAGTGGGTGCTTCAGCATCTTCATTTACAACCCTGCTTTGAAATTGCTTAGAACGTAATTCATGGCGTATCTGTCTATCGGAATAGCCATTCTGTTGGAATACCGTCCTTAGGTGATGCAGCTATTAGCATCTGAAACCACATGCACCACATGCACCAAAGACTGTTAGACACTAATGCGCTCAGCACGGAGATGGCACCTTGTAGCCTTCGAATGAGTTTATTTGCGATGGACACTATGTCCCAGTATACCATCGGCTTTTCTTCTGAGTCTATGACTATACCATTGTTTTCCATTTCCATTGTGAATTGCATAATGGGATGGAACGATTTCAGATGCCGGAGAAACACAGGTAATATCTCTATTCCGTGGGGCCCCACCACAAATGTATCGTCTACGTACCGACAGGAGCAGGGAGGTTTGAGACTTGCCGACTGCAGTGCTTTTACCTCCAAGTCTTCCATAAAATAGTTGGCCGCCATGGGAGATAGAGGACTTCCCATGACGACACCGCCCACTTGTTCTCGTTGAATAAGAGGTAAGCAAATGTTTAAACAACGCCACAATGCCTTTCTAAAACTGGCTACTGATATGCTCTAACGAGTCCTGCAGATGTACGTTTGAAAATAAAGGTACAACGTCAAAGCTAACGAAAAAAATTTGATGATTGTAGCTTAAGCTAATCTGCTCTCGTCTATCTGCGTGTACGACATCTACTGTACGCTGTGCCTCCATAACGACTGTGGGACTGCCATACTCTTGAAGGAAGGCTTTACGGGACGTCAGGATCAACTATATGCTCCACCTCGTGCTAATAAACGAAGAAAAAAGACAGAGTTTTACATGGAGGAGGTAGTGCCATTATTTGGGGTCCGTTATAAATACATCGTCCTCGGAGGCGACTTCAACTGTCTGTTGTCCCAAAAGAACCAAATGTCACACTCCATCACGTGTGCAGAATTGAACCTGATTGTACGTACATGAACTGCATCTCATAGGTATTGTATAGTATTGTATGTTAACCGGGGACCTAGAAACGACGGAGACGCTCCGTCCCCGCCGCAGCCGCAGTGGTCCACAATCGCACGACGACTACCGCGGTCCACTTCACCCCTCCGCCGCCCCACACCGAACCCAGGGTTATTGTGCGGTTCGCCCCCCCCCCTCCCCCCCCCCCCCCCCCCGGGGAACGTGAACGTCTCACTCACACCAGACGAGTGTAACCCCTATGTTTGCGTGGTAGAGTAATGGTGGTGTATGTATACGTGGTGAACTTGTTTGTGTAGCAGTCGCCGACATAGTGTAACTGAGGCGGAATAAGGGGAACCAGGCCGCATTCGCCGAGGCAGATGGAAAACCGCCTAAAACCATCCACAGACTGGCTGGTTCACCGAACCACGACACAAATCCACCAGTCGCTCCTTCCCGCCCGGAAATCTCATAGGTACTTGGCGACTCTTACTTCACTTATGACACCAGCCACTCGTCGAGCCGTCTTGAAGGTGTCTACGTCTCCCCAGGACTTACGGCAGTGACGCTTTATATGGAGCTATGGCCGACATCAGTTTCTAACCATGTTGCTTACGTCTGTAAATCAATCTTAGCGCGGAAGAAGGTGCCGCATGTAAGGGACTTACGTAAGATGTATAGCGCGCTCCTCAAGAAACCAGAGTGCGTGCAACTGACAACAAAGAAACGGAGAGAGAGACGCCTACCATTATATCTGCCCACGCTCAGATGGTTGTCCGAATGCGCCAAGCCCGCCTTCCGACGCACGCTGATCCAATACGCCATCGAAACAATACGTTGTCGCCAAACATTGGAGTACTATTATACGCCGCTACATGAGATCTCCCCTCAAGCGCCGTCTGATGCACGTCACGTGGAAGTACGGGGGATAAAGACGAAGATGATCACGTTCACATGACGCAGTCTGGAGGACACACTCCAACATGCGCGTTGTTACGATTGGATTGGAGACGAACCCCCATCCATGGATCATATCATCCGCGAAAAACCGCGATGCCAGAGAACATTGGTACATGCCCTCGACATGCTAGAAGACCGACGCCTGACGGCCCAAATGGGTATTGCAGATGCATTTATCACTACCGGTGGCTCTATGAAGCAGAGGACCATGAAACCTCAGCACGGACGACGCTCTCCATTCGCTGACTGGTGTTCCCCATGGAGAGGCTGCGGTGACGCTAACAGTCCTGTTGACACTGAAAAAGCTCATCTCAAAGGGGCTGCCAACAAAGAACCAGGCCAGGATGGCTTCCCTCTAGAGTTCTACCACACATTCAGCGATCTTATGGCTCCCCAGTGGGTAATGATGTATCAGGAACTGATGACTCCCAGTGTCCCCCTGTCACTTGAATTCATCGAAAGCCTCCTTCTCTCGATCCCCAAGCGGTTGGGCGACAGAGGCGTTGAACATTATCGCCCTCTCACTATGCTTAACAGTGACTTCAAACTCTTTACCCGAAATGTAGCCGCTCGCATTCGATGCGTCCTGCCTCGAATTGTTTCCTTGGACCTAAAGTGCCTATGCGGTAACAGTAAGATTCAAACCGAGCTCGACGGTTATAGAGAGCTCATCGTCCTGGCAGTGGCTTGTCACCTGAGCGGCACTCGGTTCCTGGCGCTACAGTATGGAGCCGCACGACCGCTACGGTCGCAGGTTCGAATCCTGCCTCGGGCATGGATATGTGTGATGTCCTTAGTTTAGTTAAGTTTAAGTAGTTCTAAGTTCTAGGGGACTGATACCCTCAGCAATTAAGTCCCATAGTGCTCAGAGCCATTTGAACCATTTTTGAGCGGCCCTTTTGTAGCGGTGGACCACCCCTTTGATAGGATGAAACGCGACTATCTTGAGGCGGTGCTGGGACGGATGACCTTTCCCCTGGCCTTCATCTACACTGTCATGCGTCTACGTCGAGGTGCTACATCACCAGTGGTGATCAGTGGGTGCGTGGCACCTTCAGTTACCATCTTCTAATCAGTATGCTTGGGATGACCGCTGCCAGTGATTCTGTACGCCAACACCCTGAAGCAACTATTACATCAGCTGCAATGGCGGGTGGCGGGAATTGTGTTGAGAGGTCATGCCTTTATATGCCTAGAGTAAGCAGACTATCCGGTACTTTTGGTGCGATCGAGTGACGAAGTTCAACGGACGGAGGAATGAACTGCCAGATCTTGAGCTGCCGTGTGCAGCAATATGAATTTATAAAAGCTCGGAGCAATGGGAATACCCAGAGGCCTGCCGGAAGGAAGTGTGGTCCCGTTACGATTACAAGATACACTTAAAAATTTGGGGATGTGACTTGAGGAGAACGGTGGTGATAAACTATATCCAACTTCTTCAAGGGATACGCACGAGCTTCCGAGGCAGTCTACTCCGAATATTAAACATGATTCAAAGGATTGCTTATGTCAACGTTCCCCTAGCGTCTAGAACTGCGCACTTGTCTGCCATTTTACCAATTCCGAAGATGAAGGCACACATGCTGATCACGGTCTTTGGCTTTTTCGTGAGCACGGATCTGATACTAGAAGTTCGATATGATATACTCACCTTACCAACCAGCGACGGCGGTTCGTCAACGTTCAAGTACAAATGTCAGTACGATGATAAAGTTGTGGACCCCACTTCAGAACAGCGTAAAGCACACTTGATCGAAAGGCTGTTTCCCCCCTCCCGACTACCGAACACTGCAGTGGTGCATACATCCTCATCGATTTCTGACGAGTCCTTTTTCCATTGACTGCACTTACATGCCGGTCTCCCACGTAGCAAGGTCCCTACGGCGCGTGATGTTTACTGTCTGATTATCAGAGAATATAACCGTAATGTGATGAAACGATGTCAACCTACGATAGCGTGATCTGGGGTGTGGTGTGCAGTACACTACTCCCTAGTTGACTCGAACGCTCGAATGACCTGGTATCTGGTGGTCAATCAAAAATATATGACGCGGCATAGGCTCCATGCCATTATAATGGCAGACAATCCATTTTGCAGACAGTGCATTCTTCTAGGTACAGATGCACACTGCATGGAATGGTGATCTTCTGCGGAGGTGCGGTTGTTGGTAGGAAAAATACTTGCCTTTCTTCTTTGCACAGCCCCACATGCGGTGGATCCTCAGTCCGTTTTATTCCCACACGAGACGTTTTCCCTCGCACTAACGCTAACGTCGTGAAATGGATCAAAGGAATGTCGATATCTTATCTGTTCCACGACAGTGACAAGAGCGCTCTTGATTGTTGAGCTTTGCTACCGGAATGTTTTATTCGCCTTCAGCACCACTCACGCTGTCGGAAGTCTATGCTAAATTTTTGGTCAGTATGTTCTTAAACCCAGCCCGCAGCTGACTTCTACCAGGCATCAGAAGATAACATCAGAGTGAATGTCTAATCATCAACACAGGAATAGCCGGCCGAAGTGGCCGTGCGGTTAAAGGCGCTGCAGTCTGGAACCGCAAGACCGCTACGGTCGCAGGTTCGAATCCTGCCTCGGGCATGGATGTTTGTGATGTCCTTAGGTTAGTTAGGTTTAACTAGTTCTAAGTTCTAGGGGACTCATGACCTCAGCAGTTGAGTCCCATAGTGCTCAGAGCCATTTTTGAACACAGGAATAGTGACAGAGACTTAAGGCATTATTCTCCGAGACGAACTGCCCGGACCTCATCCGCAGGACAAGAGGGGAACGTAGTAATGACTAGCATACAGCTGTGGGTGCTGTCTTTTTGTTTGTTATGCACAGAGAGCGGTCTATTTCTTCATTATTGTGCATTTGTTTGTTATGCAGGGAGATCTGTGTATTTCTTCACTACTGTGCAATGTACTGTTTTCGTTTTTTTACCACAAGGAACCAACTATGCAACATAACATTGATGTAGTTCCCTCTTTATCTGTATCAGTAACACAGCGCAACAAATTCGAGCTTTCTGTTTCGCTGCGAGATGAAAGTATGTGTTCTTTACTACATCACAAAAGCTGGTTGCGAAAATGAAACCAGAAATGTCCCATCTGAATAAAGCTTGAAATGTACTTACTAGCTATAAACTTTTTCTGGAAACTTCCCGTTTGAGGAGGGACGGTGAGTCTTCTTGTAGCAGCGTCCAGCAGTAATCTGCCAAAAGATTTGGTGACCATCTTCCCTTACATCGTCTTTCCATGGCAGCGACTTCTTGGTGAAATTGCTTACCATTGTCATCTCCACTATTAGGCGATAAGAGATCCATGTGGGAATGAAAAGGAGATAATTTCAGAGATTTGTTGCGCCCCATAGCCCCGCAACAGTCCAGTATGTGTTCCGTCAGTTTCCTGCAATTTTCAGATATTACGTTTCCCAAGAAATTGTAGCATACATATTAAAAAGCTAGCCAATCTGACTTCTCAGTCTCTGTCAGAAAATATTTAAAGGTTATGAATATGAGGCGTAATGATAATTCCTTCTATAATTTTTTCAGTGTTAATCGCAGGAAATTTAGACAGTAAAAACTGAAAACACTGGTTACCATTGTCAACTGCTTTCACAAAATTCTTGATGAAGCCGAGTTTCAGATGGAGTGATGGTGACAACACGCTTTCTTTGTCAGCAAGGCGCTCATGCTACACATACCTTTTCCATTTGGATTGAAAATTTCGCTCAGAGACCAGTCTTTGGCTACATAACGGTCTTAACTTACCCTACTATCCCAGTGCTGCATTCCCAGAAGAAGTCCCAGAACTCTGAGATCACCGCAGATTTTCTGTTTGTGACTCAAATAGCCAGTATACTTCCGGAGTATCCTAATGTTCTCGTAGGTTTCCTTTAACGGAATGGAATGGTCCGTTGATATCGAAGGTTTTTTCTTTATGTAAGAGAACAGATTTGGGACTACTCTTTGATGAATTTATAAAAAGGCGTCATTCTTCTGGTTTATGATTCATCCCAAATTTTGTAAGTAGCCCGTTTATTTCATTACAGTATTCAAACTCTCTGTCACTGAGAAAAAAGTCGAAAGACCAAGATGTCTTATGTTGTTGTTGTGGTCTTCAGTCCAGAAACTGCTTTGATACAGCTCTCCATGCTACTCTATCCTGTCCAAGCTTCTTCATCTCCCAGTACCTACTTTAACCTACATCCCACTGAATCTGCTTATTGTATTCATCTCTTGGTTTCCCTCTACTATTTTTACCCTCCACCCCTCCCTCCGACACTAAATTGATGATCCCTTGATGTCTCAGAACGTGTCCTACCAACAGATCCCTTCTTCCAGTCACAAATTCCTCTTCTCCCCAATTCTATTCAATAGATGCTCATTAGTTATGTATCTATCCGTCTAATCTTCAGCATTCTTCTGTAGCACCACATTTCGAAAGCTTCCATTCTCTTCTCGTCCAAACTATTTATCGTCCGGGTTTCCCTTCCATACATGGCAAAGCACAACACAAATACTTTCAGAAACGACTTCCTAATACTTAAATCTATACTCAATGTTAACAAATTTCTCTTCCTCAGAAACGCTTTTCTTGCCACTGCCAGTGTACATTCTATATCCTCTCTACTTAAACATTTCATCAGTTATTTTGCTCCACAAATAGAAAAACTCGTTTACTACTAATTCCCTCGGCATCACGCAACATAATTCGACTACATTCCATTATCCTCGTTTTGCTTTTGTTGATGTTCATCTTTTATCCTCCTCTCAAGACACTGTCCATTCCGTTCAACTGTTCTCCCAGGTCCTTTGCTGTCTCTGACAGAATTACAATGTCATCGGCAAACCTCAACGTTTTTTTTTCTTCTCCACGCATTTTAATTTCTACTCTGAATTTTTCTTTTGTTTCCTTTACTGCTTGCTCAATGTAAGGATTGAATAACATCGAGGATAGGCTTCAACCCTGTCTCACTCCCTTCCCAACCACTTCCCTTTAATGCTCCTCGACCAGCTGGTTTCTGTACAAATTTTAAATAGCCTTTTGCCCCCTGTATTTTACAAATATCACCTTCAGAATTTGAAAGAGAATATTCCAGTTAACATTTCCAAAAGCTTGCTCTAAGTCTACAAATGCTAGAAACGTAGGCTTGCCTTTCCTTAATCTATCTTCTAAGATAAGTCGTAGGGTCATTATTGCATCACGTGTTCATTTCTACGGAATCCAAACTGATCTTCCCCGAGGTCGGCTTCTACCAGTTTTTCCATTCATGTGTGAAGAATTCGTGTTAGTATTTTGCAGGCGTGACTTATTGAACTGATAGTTCGGTAATTTTCTCATCTATCAACGCCTGCTATCGTTGGGATTGGAATTATTATATTCTTCTTGAAGTCTGAGGGTATTTCGCCTGTCTCATACATTTTGCTCACCACATGGTAGAGTTTTGTCAGGACTGGCTCTCTCAAGGCTGTTAGTAGTTCTAATGGAATGTTGTCTACTCCCGGGGCCTTGTTTCGACTCAGGTCTTTCAGTGCCCTATCAAACTCTTTACGCAGTATCATATCTCCCATTTCATGTTCATCTACATCCTCTTCCCTTTCTATAACATTGCCCTCAAGTACATCGCCCTTGTATAGGCCCTCTATATACTCCTTCCACCTTTCTGCTTTCCCTTCTTTTCTTAGAACTGGGTTTCCATCTGATCTCTTAATATTCATATAAGTGGTTCTGTCTTCTGCAACGGTCTCTTTAATTTTCCTGTAAGAAGTATCTATCTTACCCCTAGTGAGATATGCCTCTACATCCTTACATTTGTCCTCTAGCCATCCATGCTTAGACATTTTGCACTTCCCATCAATCTCATTTTTGAAAAGTTTGTATTCATTTCTGACTACTTCATTTACTGCAATTTTATATTTTCTCCTTTCATCAATTAAATTCAGTATATCTTCAGTTACCCAAGGATTTCTACTAGTCCTCGTCTTTTTACCTACTTGATCCTCTGCAACCCATTTTTCTTCTACTTTATTTCTTTCCCCCATTCCTGTAAATCGTTCCCTAATGCTCTCCCTGAAACTCTCTACAACCTCTGGTTCTTTAAGTTTATCCAGGTACCATCTCCTTAAATTCCCACCTTTTTGCAGTTTCTTCAATTTTAACCTACAGTTCATAACCAATAGATTGTGGTCAGAGTCCACATCTTCCCCTGGAAATGTCTTAGAATTTAAGACCTGGTTCCTAAATCTCTGTCTTACCATTACATAATCTATCTGAAATCTTCCAGTGTCTCCAGGCCTCTTCCATGTATACAACCTTCTTTCATGATTCTTAAACCAAGTGATAGCTTTGGTTAAGTTAACGCTCAGTGCAAAATTCTACCAGGCTGCTTCCTCTTTCATTTCTTACCCCCAATCCCTATTCACCGACTACTATTCCTTCTCTTCCTTTTCCTACTCTCGAATTCCAGTCACACATGACTATTAAATTTTCGCTTCCCTTCACTATCTGAATAATTTCTTTTACCTCATCATACAGTTCATCTATCTCTTCGTCATCTGCGGAGCTAGTTGGCATATAAACTTGTATTACTGTGTGTAGGCGTGGGCTTCTTGTCTTGGCCACAATAATTCGTTCACTATGCTGTTTGTAGTAGCTTATCCACACTCCTATTTTTTTGTTCGTCATTATACCTACTCCTGCATTACCCCTATTTGATTTCGTATTTATAGCCCTGTATTCACCTGAGCAGAAGTCTTGTTCCCCCTGCCACCGAACTTCACTAATTACCGCTATATCTAACTTTAACCTATCCATTTCCCTTTTTAACTTTTCTAACCTACCTGCCCGATTAGGAAATCTGACATTCCACGCTCCGATCCGTAGAACGCCAGTTTTCTTTCTCCTGATAATGACGTCCTCCTGAGTAGTCCCCACCTGGAGATCCGAGCGGGGGAATTTTTAACCTCTGGAATATTTTACCCAAGAGGACTCCATCATTTAACCATACAGTAAAGTTGCATGCCCTCAGGAAAAATAGCGTTTGCAGTACCAGCACAATGCTAAATCAGTCAATCATCCAGACTGTTGCCCCTGCAACTACTGGAAAGGCTGCTGCCCCTCTTCAGGAACCATACGTTTGTCTGGCCTCTCAATAGATACCCCTCCATTGTGGTTCCACCTATGGTACGACTATCTGTGTTGCTGAGGTACGCAAGCCTCCCCACCAACGGCAAGGTCCATGGTTCATGGGGGGGGGGGGGAAGTTATATGGAATACAATACCAGTGTTTTGTTATAACAGGTGTTTTTCTTGAAGATGAGACCCAAATAATTCTGCTTGCCCCTTGAAAGACTTGAATCTCTTACATGATCATTCAGTTCTGCCGGCAACAGTGGCTGTGGTCGTTGCCGCGCTGCTGAAGGCGTGTACTCAAGATCTTCACGATCCTCATGTTATGTGGTTTGTCTATTTTATCTTCCAGTGTACATTCCATTGATAGATTTGGAACTGGGAGAGAATCAGAATGCGAAACTGAAAGAACGGCAGACTTGAAATCTTGATAAGATTTTTCATGCTGAAAAATAAAATTGAATGAATCATTAGTTCTATTTATGTAGAAACATAGATTCAAATTATTTAAAATAAAAAAATTATTAGAAATTTAACCTTAATAAGGAGACAGTACTATAGACTGGTGTTCTTTATAATTTAAGTTTGTAAACTTGCACATAATGAATCACGAATTGTGAAGCGAAAATTCTTCAGATAGGATCATAGTCATAAGTGTACTCACTACTTGTGTACTGTGGGCTTTGTCTGACTGTGACCACGCCATGACTCAGCCACGCTGCAAGTGCAGCGAGCTGGCAAAGTTGTCCTCTGCAGAATGGGACTGCAGCGAAGTTGGACAGCTGCTGCTGGCTAGGCCTTCTGAGTACGTCATCAGAATTCTCGAAATGCACTGAATTCTTGAAGTCAGGCTAGATAATGATTCATCTGGTTCTCACTGGTGATTTCCACACATTTCAAGTCCCTCTAAGATGTTCAAAAAACGTTTCTTAGACGCCAAGTGTAAACCTTCAAGATGTATGTCTGTTGCTCCTAGCGAGTGGATAGTTTACTTAGAAGATCTCCATATGTTGTATTATTATTTCTTAGTGAAGTATTCTTCAAATAAGATCTAAATAATTCTACCAGTATGACACACATACCATTCCTGGCAGCCGCTGCATTTAATCGCATACACATTTGACGCTCTTGTGTGAAAGCCTATTCTTAATCTCCGAAACTGTTGTACCATTCTATCTGACAAACTTCCCCGTTTAATTATAATGTTGCGCCTGATGTTACCGTTTTAACGAAATGATATCTGGTCTCCATGTATGCTATGTTTCATTGTTTTGATACATGGTAGTGACTACTTCATCCTTTTAAGCATGGCTTACAGCGACCTTTCTTGAGAATGACTACTATATTCTTACTGTCCTCCTCACTTAATAGTAATTTAAGCAACCTGTCAGTTAAGGAACGAAAATATGTCATCTTGGATGTAATTGGATGCTACGATGTACAAGCCATAATGAGGTCCATGCAAGTTGGCTTCCTCTAGATGCTGGATTTTCTACCAGCCATCTTTTATAGCAATAGTCAAGTCAAGGAAATTGATTACCCCTTTACGTTCATACTCAACAGCAAATTTCAATTTATGGTGGAAGACACTAAGCTTTGCAGTAATGTCCTTGATTTCATTTACTTTTCCTTTCAACAATAAAATGGAATCATCAATGTACTGGTAACAGCACATTATCGTCTTAGCTACATCTGTGTTACCATCAAAAAATTTATGCCATGATATGAGCGAGGATGTTAGTTACTACTAACCCTTCAGTTCTTACATCTACATCTCAATAGGTACTCCACAATCAACTGTACAGTGCATCTCAAAGGGTGCCCTGTACCTACTAGTCATCTCCTTCCCACTTCCACTAGCAAACAGTGTTAGGGAAAAACTACTTACTTCAATTACTTTTGACACTCAATAGCAAAATATTTAACTCTTGAACATATTGAACTGACGATTATTAAAATCGTTATCGCCACATACGAAAAAATTTTATCACAGAAAATAATGATTAAAAATCTTCATCAGCTCATTTAAATCTACATTGTCGTAGCTGGTCAATGCACTGAGTTGGTGGATAATAAATTTTACTTATTGAACCAATGAAAAAACTCTCATGTACTCACTGTGAGGGTAGGTTAGTATCCAAGCTTTTGATATTCAATGGTCAAAGTGTACACAAGTTGGAGTGAGCAAAATCTGGACTCAACATATACTGTGGCCTATTGTGCGATGGTACTTAACCAAGTGGCATCTGCAACGGCGGTGTCTCTGTGCTGGATCTGAAATGCTAATTCCCTACTCTAGCGTTCACTGAATTCACTCAGTCTCAACTTTCCTGCATTCCATAGAACGTTAATCTTTCCCTAGTCGAAATAATGGCTATTGTACACTCGCTGAGGGTTGGAGCGACGTTCACAATTTCTTTGCCTGCAAAAATTCCCACAGGAATAATTAACTACCGCTTTGCTATCTGTCGCTGGATAGCTGGATATGTGAAGCGTATCGTCCTCCCTTTGCAGAAAGCAATGACCTCGCTATTTTCCATGAACGTGTGCGGTCCGCCATGAAACGAGAGAGAGATCTAGCCATTTTAGTTCTCAAAATGCTTTAAAATAATGGTGATCTTCCCACCGTGTCGCGTCTGCGTCGCCCAGTATGGCTTCAGCCAATCACCGTCTCACTAGAGGTGAATTTTATTTTTCTTGCTGGGTCGCAGCCTAGCCCTGTTAATGCCATGCAGCTACTCTCAGTCCCAGCCGTATTTACGTTAAAAGTAATAATGTATTGTTCTGGCCTTATCCCTTTCTGCGCTGAAGCTCGCCGTTCTCTTGTTAAATGGGGTTTTCCGATGTCATTAACCACCTGCTTGGTTCGTCTCCAAAATGCGTTTCAGTTTAACTTGTTTATTCATGCCTCTGTCCTTATATTGGTAGATATTGTTTTGTTAGTTTTCAGTACATGATATTAGCTGCAGTTGCCTTTTGTTGATATAATGTAATTATTATTTTCTGAGGGTCTCATACTGTATCGTACTGTCATTATGGACCAAGTTCATGTAAGGTACCTAAAATCTACTTAGATATGGAAACTCAAGTCCAACAGCTATACTTATAGACATGTCACCACAGATGGGAGAATTTACACGTGGAGAACACCACTGGAAGCATACTGATTTCTTCCAGCTACGAAGCAAGGTGCAGGATATGTAATTATTTGGCCATACAATAGCTCTCATTGGAATCTATGGTCAGAAACCATGTTCATTCTACAGTAAAAGAATCAGGATAAGGCCCCTATCACTCTACTGGTAGCCGAATTTTAATGCTATTGAGATGTTAACTATGTCTGACAGAAGAAATAGTTCAGCTGATCGATGAAAGACGGAAGTACAATAATGATTAGGGAAGTTAAGAAATACAGAAAGACAATTCACTTACGAATGAAATAAATAGGAAATGCAGAGAAGCTAAGGCGAAACAGCTAGATGAAAAATGTGAAAAATTAGAAAAAGAAATGGTTGTCGGAAGGACTGGCTCAGCATATAGAAAAGTCAAAACAACCTTCGGTTAAATTAAAAGCAAAGGCGATAACATTAAGAGCGTAATGGGAGTTCCACTGTTGAATGCAGAGAACAGAACAAATAGGCAGAAAGAGAACTTTGAAGTCCTTTTGTCAGGGGAACGACTTGTCTGACGACGTGACAGAAGAAGAAATGGGAATCGACAGGGAATAAATAGAGGATCCAATATTAGAATAAGAATTTAAAAGAACTTTGAATAACTTAGGATCATATGAGGCTGAAGGGATGAATAACGTTAGATAGGCACATTTCAGATCATTGAGTGCATTGGCAACAAAACGACTATTCAGGGTGGTGTGTAGAATGTATGAGACCAGCGATATACCATCAGACTTTCTGAAATACGTCATCCACACAATTCCGAAGATTGATAGAGCCCACGTGAGCATGGAAGAGCAAACTGTCGATATGTTAAATGACGGTCAGTTTGGCTTTACGAATGATAATGGCACAGGAGACTGAGTTCCGACGTTGCGGTTGATAACTGAAGCAAACCTGAAGAAAACTGAAGACACATTCTTGGGATTTGTCGATTTGCAAAAGCATTTGACAACGTAAAATGGTACAAGGTGTTCGAAATTCTGAGAAAAATAGGAGTAAGACATAGTGTAAGACGAGTAATAAACAAGAAGTAAGAGGAAACAATAACGTTTGAAGACCAAGACCGAAGTGGCCGAATGAAAAAGGGTGTAAGACAGGAATGTAGTCTTATGCCGCTACTGTTCAGTCTATACATCGAAGAAGCAATGACGGAAATGAAAGAAAGGTTGAAGAGTGGGATAAAAATTCAAGGTCAAAGGGTATCAACGACGCGATTCACTGATGACCTTGCTAACCTCAGTAAAAGTGAAGGAGTATTACAGGATCTGGTGGTTGGAATGAATAATCTAAAAGTGAAGCAGTATTACAGGATCTGGTGGTTGGAATGAATAATCTAATGAGTATAGATTATGGATTGAGAGTAAATCGAAAAAAAGACGAAAGTAATGACAAGCAGCCGAAATGAGAACAGCGAAACTCAACATTATGATTGGTGATCATGAAGTAGATGAAGTTAAGGAATTCTGATTCATAGGCAGCAAAATGACTCATGACGGACGGAGTAAGGAGGACATTAAAATCAGACAAGCACTGGCAAGGAGGGGATGTTGACCAAGAGAAGTCTGTTAGTATCAGACATACGCCTTAATTTGAGGAAGAAATTTCTGACAATGTACGTACTGAGAGCAGCATTGTATGTTAGTGAAACATGGACTGTGTGAAAACTGGAACAGAAGAGAATCGAAGCATTTGAGATTGGGTGCTGCGGAAGAATGTCGAATATTAGATGGGCTGATGTATTAAGAAATCAGGATGTTTTCCGCAGAATGGGCGAGGAAAAAAAGAAACTACTCACAAGAAGAAAGGGCAGGCTGACAGGATATGTGTTCAGACATCAGCGAATAATTCTCATGGTACTAGAGGGAGGTTAGAGGGTAAAAGCTGTAGACAAAGACAGAGATTGGAATACATCCAGCAAATAACTGACGACGTAGGTTGCAAGTGCTACTCTGAGATGAAAAGGTTAGCACAGGATAGGAATTCGTGGCGGGCCGCATCAGAGCAGTTAGAAGATTGATGAGAAAAAAAGGATTGTAGAATATAATTGAGGAGTGGTATGAATTATAAAGGACATGAAATACCAAAAGATATAAGCAACCTAATACATTTGGCGAGTATTTGTATTGTGGTGTACATCCGCTGCAGACTACTAGTGTACGAAGAAAAAGTATTGGAAATCGTCTTTTAAGCTATGTCCGATAATAAATTTAATCTGAGAGTGAAAAAATTCATCAGCACGCAACATGATTCCTACCTAAAACTGTGTACTGGGATATGAATTTCGTAGACCAATTTTGTGTTTCTTTCGGTAGGGGCGATGCTGAAATTTATGGAATACCGTAAGGTAACTGTGTAAGAACTGTATCTGAGCTGTCAGTAACCACACGCCGTATTTTCGTTGCTTATGCTGTAGAAAATCGATTTATTTCATAGAGACTGGTATTCAAATTTATAAATATAAAAGAGCGCTTTCAGTTCTGGTATTGCCAGCGATATGCTGCTGCAACTCTCTGTAGGTGGAGCAGAAAGACATTCATGCACGAAGAGCACGCAAAAAACACCTTCTTCTCATTTCGGCGTCATTTCACCGCCCAGATCGTCAGCAGGCGTATCTCATCGGAATGTTTTGCTCTGTGGCTCTAATGACGGAGGGAAGGTAGGTGGAAGTAATTCATCTAGCAAAATGAGAATACCGTATTGCTACGTGAAATGTATGCAATTAGTTTCAAATGTATACTTCGGTGAGAAAATGATGCAACGCAAGGACTTCTTTGACGCACAGTACTCTGACGTAATGATTAAGCGCGGCGATGTTTAGCCGCCAGACAGAGTATCATGCGGACAATCTGTGTCTGCACCTCACGAAGAGGACCTTCTGCAACTCTCTCCAGCATTGTCATTTTTCCTTTCCTTCGCCATTCGTAATTTTTTCGCACACTACTTTACACTTAAAATTCTTTCCCCCTCTCTACTTCATCATTGTGTAGTATGACTTATCGCTGCTTTCTTACGTTTTTCCGAAGTATCTAAGAATTCTCAATGGAGCAGTAGTCACTCGGAAGCCGAGAATTACGGTGATCGGAGTGTAGCTGCTGGTGTGAGGTCTCTGAAGATTAACGGCGTGCAGCAGATGAGACAAAATGCATACAGCAACGCCGCATCTCTAGTGTGCTCCACGCCTTACCTATCCATAAACTCAGCTAATTAAATAGTAGCCAGCCACTTCACAAAGCATATTAATCACTTTACACCGTTGTAAATGACGTTTAACTGGTACTAACTGTAAAGTGACTTTCTACAGTTGAAGTAAAATCGCAATAAACTGGAGTGCATATGTTACTAGATTGTATGGAATCAGCGATCTAAGATGGGCTGAAATGATGACGACAGCTATATCGTCTTTGGAGATGCCCGTTGAGACGCCCAGCTTTCCCGCATGACAGGACAGGTAGTTTAAATTGTGGAAAGGGGAAAAATAAGGGGCTGTCAGTTACACTTGAACATACAACTTTATTATTTGATGAAACATTACAAGAGCCCCCCAAAAAATTATTTTAAACACACAGGGACTTAATTACCGGCTGAAAGCCACTTTAATTTAAAAATGGCTGAAGGCCAATATCTTAAAATGCAATCAGGAATTTAAAAGGCCAGCCTTATTTTACAACAGTTCTTTATTTAGGCTGAAGGCCCCAAAGAATCTGAGATTTTCAGAGCAAACAATCCGAATTCAAAATCGGGCGACAGCCTAACACTTAAGTCTAAACAACATTAATTTTAAAAAAAGCAAAGGCCTTACGTAAAACAGTTCTTAATTATGCAAAACTCAACCAAAACAGAGATTTAAAAGGCAAAGTCTTACCTTCAAACATTTATTTAGTTAGGCTGAAGGCATAAAGAAACTGACACTTGGGCTGAAGGCCTAAAGAAACAGACATTTCAAGAGCAAACAAGCTAAATTCAAATCGGCTGAAGGCTTAACACTTAAAATTCCATGACATTAAATTTTTTTTAAATACCAAAGGCCTTACATGAAACAGTTCTTTGAACTAGGCTGAAGACCTTAAGAGCAAAACAACTCAAACTCAAAATCGGCTGAAGGCCCAACACTTAAAATTCAACAACATTAAAACCTTTAAAATGCCAAAGGTCTTGCGTGAAACAGTGCTTTAAATCAGACTGAAGGCCTAAAGAATCTTACGTCTTAAGGGCAAAACAACCTTAATTTAAAAGAAAATCGGCTAGAAGCTATACAAGTACAAACAACAAGAACAAATAAAAAAAAGGCAGTACACCCAAGGGCGCTCAGGTGTTCGAGGGTTGGCCTGGAATTCAAAAAATAACGCTCGCTTAGACGAGACAGGCCGTCTGGCCAATCATTCACAATCCGACGACAGGCCTACCGACCGTCAGACAACGGATCCACCGACAAGATAACTTCCACTTCACCTGAGCAGGGCACAACAGGGAGTTCAACGGAACAACATAGAAGATATTGACGCCCACAACCAATCATACATGAAGCTCTCAAACTACACACCGTGCTGGACCGCAAGAACACGACGAGGAAACTACGCTGCCTGAAATTTACTCTAACGGCCAGGGCAGGTAACTGGAACGTTAACGGCCAGAAGGCAGAAGATTCCGCTGGTACACTTCAATTCAAACAACCAAATACAGTGAAACTCCACCGGAGGGTGGCTAGAATTTTCCAACTTGAAAACCACGTTGTTGCTAGCGGGAATATCCCAACAGCTGACAAACAACAACAAACTACACAATGTGAGCAGTCGTGACTTGCTGGTAGATTAAATCAAAACTCAACTTTCGTGTCCAGCGTCGGTGAGCCAGAGACCTCATAGCAATGGGAACAGCGCCACACACTCTGAGACCCCCAGCGGCCCCGGCCAAACTGCGTCCCGCGGAGAATTCCTCGCTGCTCCACGCCAACCGACCGACTGGTCGCACACCGCCCAGCCGGAAACTATAAGTGCCGGGTCAAAGGTAGTCCAAGGTGCGAATATCGATACACACCGCTGCTGCCACCAGCGGAAGGAGAGGATAACAGCCTAATCGCGATAACCGCGGTAGACTAAACACAGAATCGCAACGAAGGTTTAATCCAGCGTATAGCATGAGCCAGCCACAGCTCACCCGTGGTCAAACCGTGGAATTTCTCGGTCTGTTGGTGAAACAGCGCAGACTGTCCAACGTGTCTAGAGGAAATGGTGTACCACTCACAGCCACGGCGTATATACGAGGGTGAGTCAGAAATTATCCATAATGTTGATATAACTCTTCTTACGCTGTTCATACTGACCTCTGTCATCATTTATTTTATTTTTATGCTGTTGTAGTTCTGCTGTGAAAGTTTGATCCTAAACCCTCCGTTTGGCTTCGTCTTTTTGCAGAAGGAACATCGAGAGGCGACCCGGTTTTTGTGGTCTGAAGGTATATTACGAACCCAAACCCATCAAAGACCCCGGAACGATACGGAAACAATGCCTTGCCGCAATTGAGCGTCTACAAATGGACTGCAAAATTAAAAAACCCATGAGTAAGGAGCCGCACTGCCATCCACGGCCACACATTATAGCAATGAACGTGCACACATGGTTCTCATACACAGACGAGTGACTATTTATGAAGTGGCACAAAGTCTGCAAATTAGCCACGGTTCTGGCTACGATATCATCCACAACAACTTGGGTTTCATAAACTCTGTGGAAGACGGTCCCGAAACAACTCAGGGCTGCGTAAACAAACACGCGTGGACATATGCCAAAAACGTTTGGGAACCGTGCGTGTTACAGTGAGATGCTTACTGACAGGCCAAAGTGTGCAATTCGAAGGAAACGCCGAGGACTTCTGTCGAGAAGTGTTGTGTTGTTGCACGACAATACCCGTCCACATATCGCTGCCCATATTGCTGAAACGCTCCGGGAACCCAATTTTGAAGTAGTGGCTAATCCTCCTTGTAGTTCTAATCTTGCCATTTTACGACTGGACTGCTACTTGTTTGGTCCGCTGTTAGCGGCACTAAGTGACCGTAAATTCACCTCGGACCAAGAAGTGAACTATGCGGTGCATGCGCGGCAGGCTGCTCTGGCGATAACCTTATTTTCTGAGGGCATCGTGAAGTGGACAACGATGACCAAGAGTGTTGAAAACCAAGGGGACTATAGTGAAAAATGAGGTTAACATCTGTGTCCTATTTGTATTGCAATAAAAGATATAGCTGTATTGAGGATAATTTTTACTTACCGTAATGTATCCTAACCCAGAGGGAGAGGTTGAAGGGGGGATTTCTGGTCTTGGAACCTTATTGTATGCTCACGTTCCACAATTTTTTCCACAGAACATTAATGTTTCATACAAATCTTTATTACCGACCAAAAATGTATGTCTTAAACACTATGCGAATGAGTTTTGGTTGGTAAATTGAATAGCCTCTGCAGCACGAAATGGTGGCAAAAATACCTGTGCGTGGACTGTACAACTAACCAGTTGGCATGATCGAGAGTGAAGTACAAGTCTGCAATCAAATTTAAACATACGGACATTACCAGAATTAAATTCTGTATGCGTGAATATCCAACATCAGATTTCCTGAAGTAACTGTAAAAATAGCGGGCATTTTAAAGCGTAGCTACCGAAACTCGACCTACTTTGTCTCCTTTAAATGTAAATAGATAGTAATAGTGTGGAAAATGTATTATTATTAGAGGTTCACACCAAAATTAGAGATGTCTATTTCGTTAAATGCAAAACGGCATTAAATTTTACCTAGTGGTTTTTTTAATCATGCGAAACAGTTCAAAAAAATGTTGTCTCGAGAAATACACATTTAAAGTTTTGAGCTCGGGTTTTTGTAAATAACTCTGAACTTTTCCAGCTTACCTTTCATTTTATGAGCTTACCCTTAACCTGCTGTTTCTGAGCTATACAGTAAACCTTCCTCTTCTTCGAAGATCAGATTCTGTAGAGCGCGAAGCTCTCTTGCCGCTATTCTGGCCTCGACGTTGCTCTGGAACGAGCGCTGATTCGAACGCTTGAGGCGAATAAGCAAGCCTTGTTGCCGAGTACGACTGCCATGACTTTAATTTTATCCAGGACGCCATTGACTCCGTTGTTAAAAATGACGCACGCCGGGTTTTTAATAATTTGGACGACCTGTACATTCGAAAACATGTGTTTTGAACAATCTGTGCAAATTAATATATTCATTGTTGCACGACGTATAGTCTTCGAGACACCTCTCCATCAAATTGTTGTCAGTGAGATAGCTTCAATACCTTCACTCCTCACTGACGGCTTATGATCAAATGTATCCAGTGTCACGTTCACCTCAGCGTGCTTCAACTTAACACCAACTTCCAAAACAGTAATTGCGCTGATGGTTGTCATTCGTTGAACTCCTGTGATAAAGCATCGCCATAACAGCTTTGTTTTCATGTCACTCGTGCCGAAAACATTTATTTGAGACATATGGTGGGCAAGTATTTTCTTCTATCTAGAGCATTGCAATAGCTTTACCGACATATCGATCGCAGTCGCAAACGGCCCAAGCGCCGAGACCTGCTGGAGTGGGCACATGCTCGCTTCCTCTGAAACGTGTCTGTCAGAGATATAGAACAATTTCTCGACACAATCTTTTTGTTCACATATTTTTAAGAATATACGGAGTCAAAATATGCAAAAAAAAAAAAAAAAATTGTCCAGGTGCGAGTAGGACTCGCGCACTGAGGTTTCCGTAGAAACTTAATTATGTATGTAGGCAGTTCATCCATTCTGGAGATCGATAATATTTATATCCTTTTTACCTGTTATCAGCATTTACACTGGCGAGATAACTGTCTCAAGGATACCAAAACTTTAGACAATATTTCAATTTCAGTAATATAATGTGACATAAAGTAACATTACTGTAACAATCAGTAGTTTTCCATGCAGGCTGATTGCGTCGCGATGTAAATGTTAAACATTAGGCAATGAATGACTTTATTGCTCATAAGACGAGTATCGGAACTTATCAATCGCCTCATATTAACAATGAAGTCATTTCTTGCCTGACGGTCCGCAGTGGTCGTGCGGTAGCGTTCTCGCTTCCCACGCCCGTGTTCCCGTGTTCGATTCCCGGCGGGGTAATGGATTTTCTGTGCCTCGTGATGACTAGGTGTTGTGTGATGTCCTTAGGTTAGTTAGGTTTAAGTAGTTCTAAGTCCTAGGGGACTCATGACCATAGATGTCCAATCCCATAGAGCTCAGAGACATTTGAACCATTTTGAACCTTGCCTGATGTTTGACTTTTTCCGTCGCTACCCAGTCGGCCTGAAAGCAGAACTACAAATCGTTTTAATTCCAAAGCTCAACATCGGTAACAAATGATAAAATAAATATTTTTTCGTGTATTATAATAATAAGGAGACACCCTCTACCAAGCGAAACGGCCTCCTAGGAGGGCGGATGAGCAGGTAGAGGCAGGGCACTCTCTTGTCCTTGGGATGGGAAACTGTCCCTAAAGGCGGAAGAGCCACATGATGGCCAACGGCACAGAATGAAGAAGGCAAGGAGAAACCACTTCATTAAAGATCTAATTAGATTTCTCAAGTATCAGCAGCCACAATATAAATATGAAACAAGCTCTAGTAAAAATGCAATCCGGAGTAATAGCCCCTCATTCGGTTCTCCGGGAGGGGACTACCAGAGATCTCGTTTCAACAGTTCATAGGAAGAAAGGAAATAAAAAGAGGTATAGTAGAATTGGAACGTGGAACGTCCGCACCTTACTGCAGATGGGGAAGCTCGAAAACCTTAAGCAAGAAATGAAGAAAATGAAGTTGGATATACTAGGAGTGTCTGAAATGAGATGGCCTAACTGCGGAGATTTCTGGAGTGATGAGTACAGGATAATTCACACAGGAACGATAGAAGATAGACCTGGAGCAGGTGGGGTTGGAGTAGTTATGAGTCGAAAATTGGGGCAGAGAGTGAAGGGACATATACAATATGGAGGAAGGATAATACTTGTCAGTCTGGATACCAAACCTACAGAGACGGTTGTGATACAGGTCTATATGCCTACCACAAACCAGGAGGATGAGGAAGTTGAAGCTGTATATGAAGAGTTAAATGGAGCCTTGAGAGGAATCAAAGGAGAAACAAATTTAATAATCATGGGAGACTGGAACGCAATAGTAGGAGATAAAGAGGTACAGCCAGCTGTTGGACGCTACGGCCTTGGTAAAAGGAATGATAGAGGAGACCGACTTATAGAATTTTGTAACAGGAATCAACTGATAATATCGAACACGTGGTTTCAACATCACCCCCGTAGAAGATACACCTGGAAGTCACCAGGGGATAGAGAACGATACCAAATTGATTACATTCTAGTCAAAAATAGATTTAGAAATCAACTAAAAGACTCTAGAGCATACGCAAGCCCAGATATTGTGAGTGATCACAACATGGTTGTTGCGGAATGCCGACTCAAGTTCAAATGCATAAGGAAGAAAATAGGAAATGGAAAACTGGATATAGGGAAGCTTGGAAACCGTGAGACGCAGAAGGAGTTCCAAGAAAGGGCTAAGGATCTAATTCAACAGCATCCTATAGAGAATGTAGAACAACATTGGGAAAATATGAGAGATGGCCTAATAAAAGCAGCTGAAGAGATAATTGGAAAACAAAAACCTGAAAAGAGGAAGGAGTGGATAACTGATGAAATAATACTTATGTTTGAGGAAAGAAGGAAGCTCAAAAATAATGAAACGGAAGAAGGGAAAACGGCATACCGAGTGCTTAGGAACAAAATCAACAGGAAGTTGAAGCAAGTAAAAGAAAGATTCCTTGAAGACAGATGCAAAGAAGTTGAAGACCTTCTGAAGAAAGGGAACCTTGAATTAGCATACAAAACAGTGAAACGCTTCTTCTCAGGAGGACAAAGGATTAGATGTAATGCCCTAATAAGAGAGGATAATAAGATGGTATATAATCATGAAGATATAGCACTTACGTGGAAGGAATACCTAGAGAAATTATATGGAGGCAACGTACAAGATGACATGATTGAAAGTGAGGACGAAGTAGATAAAGATGAACTAGGAGACAGCATACTAAGGTCTGAATTTGATCAGGCACTACAGGCACTTAAGCACGGAAAAGCACCAGGAATTGACTCATTGCCTGCAGAAATCATCAAAGCAGATGGAACAGAAATAAAAGATAAATTGTATAAATTAATCTGCCAAATATATGATACTGGAGAGCTGCCTGAGGACTTCAAATAGTGTATTATTGTTCCATTACCAAAGAAAATGCCAGCAAAACCGTGTGCACAATACAGAACCCTCAGCCTAACATCACATGCATCAAAAATTTTGACGACCATCCTCCTCAGAAGAATTGAAGGGAACGTGGAATGCATGCTCACAGAAGACCACTTTGGCTTTAGAAGAGGGACAGGTACGCGAGAAGCCATTATGGCCCTAAGGCTCATAATAGAAAGGAAAGGACACCTACATAGCATTTATTGACCTCGAAAAAGCCTTTGATAAGGTTGAATGGAAAAAACTATTCCAGATATTGAGGGAAACTGGAGCTAAGTACAAGGACAGGAGAACGATATGGAACATATACAAAGAAGAGGTGGCAATAGTGAGATGTGGGGAACATCAACAACAAGCAAAAATTAAACAGGGTGTGAGACAGGGATGTGCACTCTCCCCTGTCCTCTTTAATATTTACATACAGAAAGCAATGGACGAGGTCAGAGAAAAGTTAGGACAAGCTAATGGAATCAGGATCCAGGGAAAAATAGTTGATATGCTGCGTTTTGCGGATGACATTGCTGTCCTAGCGGAAAATGAGGAAGAATTACAAGTAGTGTTGGAGGAAATGGAAAACACTCTTGCTACACGGTACAACATGAAAATTAATAAGTCAAAAACAAAAATCTTAGTTGCAAGCAAACAAAATAATCAAGCAATTACGAATATAAGGCTGAATGGAGAGAAGCTGAAAGAAATACAAGACTTTGTCTACTTAGGAAGCAGAATAACATCAGATAGTCGTAGTAGGAAAGATGTAATAAGTAGAATAAATCAGGCAAAGATTGCATTCTATAAAAGGAAAGCACTCCTCACATCAAATATGATAAGCCTGTCGTTAAGGAAGCGGTTAATAAAGACCTTTGTTGGGAGTGTGCTTCTCTACGGCAGCGAAACCTGGACACTTGGAGAGGACGAAAGAAGAAGGATTGAAGGATTCGAAATGTGGTGTCTGCGAAGGATGTTAAAAATTCCATGGACGGCCAGGATGACAAATGAAGAAATCCTGCAGAGAGCGGAGGAAGTTCCAGTTCTTTGGAAGACGGTCAAGAAGAGGAGAGATATATGCATGGGACACATTCTGAGACATGAAAGTCTTCTCCACACTATAACGGAAGGCCTTGTGGAGGGCAAAAGGGCAAGAGGCAGACCTAGAAGAAAGTACATAAGCCAGATAATGCAGGACCTAGGATGCGGAAGTTTCACGGAATTGAAGAGGCTGGCCGACAATCGCACTGAATGGAGAGCTGCTGCAAATCAATCTTAGGATTGGCAACTTAAGAAGAAGAAGATTTACAAATTAACCATTCTCGCATTTTTTCCTTTACTCATACTTGAAATGGGAAATACGACACTGCGCGAAGAATTTGACAGAGCACTGAAAGACCTACGTTGAAACAAAGTCCCAGGATTAGACAACATTCCATTAGAACTACTGATAGCCTTGGGAGAGCCACCAATGACAAAACTGCACCATCTGCTGAGAAAGATGTACGTGACAGGCGAAATACCCTCACACTTCAAGAAGTATATAATAATTCGTGAAAATGGTCGAACTATCAGCTTAATAAGTCACGGCTGCAAAATACTTACACGAATTTTTTACAGGCGAATGGAAAAACTGGTAGTAGCCGACCTTGGGGAAGATCCATTCGGATTCCGTAGAAATGTTGGAACACGTGAGGCAATACTGACCCTACGAATTACCTTAGAGGATAGATTAAGAAAAGGCAAACCTACGTTTCTAACATTTGTAGACTTAGAGAAACCTTTTGGCAATGTTGACTGGAATGCTCTCTTTCAATTTCCGAAGGTGGCAGGGGTCAAATACAGGTAGCGAAAGGCTATTTACAATTTGTACAGAAACCAGATCGCAGTTATAAGAGTCGAGGGGCATGAAAGGGAAGCAGTGGTTGGGAAGGAAGTGAGACAGGGTTGTAGCCTCTCCCCGATGTTATTCAATCTGTATATTGAGCAAGCAGTAAGGTAAACAAAAGAAAAATTTGGAGTACGAAATAAAATCCACGGAGAAAAAATAAAAACTTTGAGGTTTACCGATGATGTAATTCTGTCAGAAACAGCAAAGGACCTGGAAGAGCAGTTGACCGGAGGACAGTGTCTTGAAAGGAGGACGTAAGCTGAAGATCAACAAAAGCAAAACGAGGATAATGGAATGTAGTCTACTTAAATCAGGTGATGCTCACGGAATTAGAATAGGAAATTAGACACTTAAAGCAGTAGAATAGTTCTGCTATTTGGGGAGCAAAATAACTGATGATGGTCGAAGTAGAGAGGATATAAAGTGTAGAAAAAGTATTGTATAGGGTGTAGCCATGTATGGATATGAAACATAGACGATAAATCGTTTAGACAAGAAGAGAATAGAGGCTTTGGAAATGTGGCTTTGGAAATGGTGTTGCGGGTTGGGGGTCGAACCCAGCACTCCAGATAGCCGAGCTGAAGTCGGGATCCACAGCACCGTATTTTGTCAGGAGGCCGAGAGAGTTCAAGAGCGTTGAACGGCAGTTACGAGTGATACAGCGGTATTCGGAAGCGTTACTTCATTCAGCTAATTTACAGTATTCGATGGGTGCAGCATAGTGTCAGCGTTCCGCCCGCAGCGCTGTTCAGTACTGATTCGTGATACGGTTATGTGAAAGCTTCACAACAGATAAAGATCGGTCGAGATGTGTATTCAGTACTAACCCATTGTCCGGGAGTTCATTTTGCCATTTTTCCGTTAGAAATGAAAACAAAAATGAAAAGTGTCGAAGAAAGTTCACTTCCACGTATTCGTCAAAACACCTTTGAAATTACAGAATAGTCGTACAAATAAAGATTCATGTTGTATAAATGTGTTAAGTGCAGTATCCCACTTAAGAAACATAATCTCGCGCAGTTTCTGTACTCTGGGCTCAGCTGCTTGCCATATCTACCACCAGCCGGCCGCAGTGGCCGAGCGGTTCTAGGCGCTTCAGTCTGGAGCCGCGCGATCACTACGGTCGCAGGTTCGAATCCTGTCTCGGGCATGGATGTGTGTGATGTCCTTAGGTTAGTTAGGTTTAAGTAGTTCTAAGTTCTAGGGGACTGATGACCTCAGATGTTAGAGCCATTTGAACCATTTGAACCATATCTACCACCCGATTTTGGAAACGTTTCTATGAGAACGACTCTTCATAGCTCTATAGACTACTGTTTTCGCTTACAGCCGTTTGCACTTCACAGTTGAAAACTGTCAAAACTGTTCAAGTGTATGTGAAATCTTATGGGACTTAACTGCTAAGGTCATCAGTCCCTAAGCTTACACACTACTTAACCTTAATTATCCAAGGACAAACACACACACCTATGCCCGAGGGAGGACTCGAACCTCCGCCGGGACCAGCCGCACAGTCCATGACTGTAGCGCCTTAAGTTACGTTGTGCAAGACGCGACAGTTGGCTGCGACTGCGACGCTGCCCCCTCCTCTTTCCCCACCCTGGCAGACGGCGACACGGCCGCAACACGACTGGAGTCGTCGCTGTTTCCCAAGCTCCGGTCGTCGGCGGCGGATTCAAATACATAAGGAAAATAAGAATTCCGATTTTCTTGCTTTAAAAAATACTGTATGTTAATGCAACAAAGTTACATCGGCTCCCAGAGTTAGTTTTTCGATACAGATTCTCCTTTTACTTTAAAAAATTGAAAAGTATCTCTTCCGGTTTTGCGTGTTTTTTTCGCTGTATATTACTTCTCAATCAATTGTGAGGAAAGTAAAAGGCACAAAAAATTGATGTTTGCGTATCTTACAGTTTCACATCACAGCTTGATAATGAGGTGTCTATTTTTCCGATATTCGCCACAGTTATCCCGATACTTAATTTACAAGTAACCTACTGCATAAAATTTGAATTGTGTACAGTGAAAAATGTGGTCGCTGGCTACTTTACGTATGGTTCACGTTACGTCATACATCGTTGCCGATGAAAAGAAGCTAACATATCGAAATTATTTTTTAAGTTGAGATCAGATTGATATCGATCTCCGTTTCCGAGATTTGGGCTCATATATCTCCGGGAGTGTCGCGACTAGCCGCCAGTTCTGTCGACGCGCGACGAGAATCGTGTGGTCATCACACGATAGAGAATGCATTTGTTTTGTTTCGCTGACACATTTGGACCTAATGAAACCATTTTATGTCATATTCCTCCGGTATGAGTTACTAATATTTCTCCATATGCTCTTGACAATTTCATTTAAAATGCCACGAAACGTAGGTTTCTTAAAGCCAAGTGATCAAGCAGAACCCATTTTCTTGGTTTTGCTGAGGCATCGGAACCTGTTCCAAGCTTTCTTTCTCGTTTATTTCTCTGATACGAGTCCCGAATATTCCTCCATCTGTTTTTGCACATTTCACCTAAAATTCCAATGAAAGATAAGTTTATTAACAATAAGCGCACGCTAGCGTCATTGCATTGTTTCAAGTTCTTGACAACAAGATAGGGTTACACCTTAAACATCTCTAGAATTTTCATTCTGAACGTCTACAGTATACACTGGCAGAAATGTGGAAGAAATAATGTCCGTGCTTGTTCAAAAAATTTACCCAAATTATACTTGTCAGTTTCTCCCATGCAGAAACTTTTGGAACAAGCTAAGGCAACTTTCATAGCCGACTGAATCTTTATTCCCATCGAAATGAACTTCCATATTCTTGTACTCTGACAGCATACATCGTTATGGATGACATGAACATTTAATCTTGCCAAGCTGCACTCAAAAGATGACTCCAGGATTTACAAAAGACGAATTTCAATTGTGAACTGTGTCAGACCAGAAGGGCCTTGTAAAACAGTAGTGCACTTTTGGCACAAGTTTTTTGAGCACCATCTTCTACCAATGAATTGAAGTGAATGTGACAAATTACTTATTGCAGAATACTGTTTGCGCAATCTGTTGAGAAACGCCTTCCTCAAAAACGAACATCTATTGATTACAGAAAGCTGTACAACAATCTGGTGGTGGTTTTTCACAACTAGAAGGTATCATCAAGACACCAATTTACCGTTTACTTTCAAAGTGAAGGTATTGTAAAATGTAACTTTCTCGTTGTACTTTAGATTGTTCATTTTATAATGCACTTGCCGTTTTCAATTTTTATCGTCACAAAAAAGAGTAATGCGAAAATTGACCTTCAAGTTCATTTTCATCATTCTAATTCTACATGTGCATGGATTATACTGATTTTCATAACAGGCCTGAAAAATTTGCATTAATGGGAAAATATTATATATTTCACTCACATGCCAGTTTCAACTGTGCACCAATTTCTTCCCAAATTCTGTCTCTGAACATAGTGTCTCTATATTTAGGGTTCTTCAAATCGTAAAGGCAAGGCTGTTGCGAGACCAGCTCACAGAGCATCACATCCTGTGAGTGGCTCATTTCAGTTTTCCTTGACTGGCTCGACATCTTTCTCGCAGCCGTACGTCTTTGTGTCGTGCGACTTCCGTCGCAACACTGCTCACTGGTGCAGTGCTGCGACAGCTGCCGCAACAGTCGCGCGTCGCATCCCAAACTCGAACTGCACATGCGCCAGCGGACAATTTCTGACGTCACGTAGCGACCCGTCGCAGTCGCTAGCGTGCGTCGCGTCTTGGACAACGTACCTTTAGACCGCTTGGCTAATCCCTGAGAACTGTCAAAGGGGCTGCTGGCTGTCAGAGATTTCCTCAATCTGACTCTGCTGTGCGATTATCTTCGTAATAAAGAATAAGTGTTCTGAAGTTTCACTCATGAGCGACAATTTTTTTACACAACGTAGTTTTTATGACGTTATATCTCTTGAATTGTGTGTCTTACAATGATGTATCCGAGTAGGTAGAATCTGCGCCGTTGTGGGTACTGCCTGCAAAATATGTTTCGAGTAGAGTTTGTAACAAAGAAGTAACAGATTTAAGCGTCAAGCATGATGTGGCAGATTTTCTCGCATTTCAATGTTTATGACGTCATAGTCCGCCTCGATAGCTGAGTGGTCAGCGTGACGGATTGCCGTCCTACGGGGCCGGGTTCGATTCCCGGCTGGGTCGGAGATTTTCTCCGCTCAGGGACCGGGTGTTGTGTTGTCTTTATCATAATTTCATCCCCATCCGGCACGCAGGTCGCCCAATGTGGCGTCGAATGTAATAAGACCTGCACCAAGGCGGCCGGACCTGCCCCGCAAGGGGCCTCCCGCCCAATGACGCCACACGCTCATTTACATTTTGACGTCATATCCATGATCTGTGTGTCATTCAATGATTTAACTTGTAGGTACATTCCGCGGCATCTATATAATGAACAGAGTTAGCAAAACAGAAATAATAAATTTAAACGCCATGTAGCATGCGGCCGTTTTTTACGCATCTCATTTTTTATGACGTTATATCTCCTGAATTACGTCAAGTAGGTTGTTCTTACCCCTACAGCGATTATTGCATGACAGTAAAGGATAGGTGTACCAAGTTTGGTTGAAAGTGCTCCAGTGGTCTAGTAGGAGATGTGGAAAACGGAACAAACACACGTACGATCACACGTACACACACACGCACGCACACACACACACACACACAGGCACACACACACAGGCACACGTACATTCTTAGTGATCAAACGTTGTTTTTCTTCTGCATCTTCATAAAGCGTGTGCTGAGGGCATTTCCACCTTCCAAGATGACAACAGCCATCCGCAAAGGGCTACAGGCATACGTTCCTGGTTTGACTACCATTCAAGAACCTCTCATACCTCGAACGTACCGCTGAACCACCGGAAATTAATGAAATTGAATGTTTTTGGAACATTATGAACAGTGAACGAAACGTAGAATTCGATCTAAAAAATGGTTCAAATGGCTCTGAGCACTATGGGACTCAACTGCTGAGGTCATTAGTCCCCTAGAACTTAGAACTAGTTAAACCTAATTAACCTAAGGACATCACAAACATCCATGCCCGAGGCGGGATTCGAACCTGCGACCGTAGCGGTCTTGCGGTTCCAGACTGCAGCGCCTTTAACCGCACGGCCACTTCGGCCGGCTAGAACTCGATCTACGCGCTAATTGGTAGCTGTATGGGATTTCATCACCAATAAGAGACTTCAGCTGCATATAGCATATGAGAGGTAAATTTTAGACTCTGGTCCTTTTCAATACTAGCGGTGGACTTACACGGTAGTAGCCTGAAACCTGCTGAGGGTGACTTCCATATGGTCTGTTTGCAGCTTAAAGCGTTTCTGGTGCTACGATTCAATGATGGCTCACGATTTCGAGCCAGTGCTCCAGCCAGCAGGATTTATATTACCGACGTGCGCTGTGAAGCTGTAGTCATCCAGGATACACAGCTTTGATCTCATCCTTCTGTTACCGGAAGTGTTTTGTTCAACCTGGTAACAAGACTATTCCACTGGAGATGATACTAGCCAACTGGTGAAACTGCTTGAAATTCATTGCTAACTTCGAATACCGCGTAGAAAATCAGTCTGACATATCACTGCAATCGTTAGGTATATATCAGTGCTGCCCACTCCTACGCTCGCCAGTCCGACATAGATCCGTAAAGTATCCAAAACTTGCATGTTCTCCAACGAAAAATAGCCAGTAGAGTATTTTTAACAAAGAAAACACAAGTTAGGTAAAGAAAGGTGAGAGTGTTTAAGAGACGAGCTGTTTTTGTTCACTGTTTTGTCGCGTATGTTGTACCGGACGTTGCGAAACTAGAACAGAACTACTATGGTAATATTGCAAGATTAACTAACAGAAAATTCTTTGATTTTATGGTCTGTCGTAATCAATGGAATCACCAACAGCCAGTTAGAAGATATTAGTACAGGCGTACTTTTTCTTTCTGTTAAGCTGAAGATCGTAAAATGTGGGTAAATATGGATGAATCCTTTTAATCTACAGTGAAGGACGTTGATAATGACCTCAATACTAAACATTAATTCTCTAATGCAAACAGTTATGTCGGTTATGAAACATATAATTACCTAGATATAATTTTATGGTGAATGGGGTTTCAACGTCTAAGATACAGAATGCAATCATAAGTTTATTGCTTTCGTGGCCTTAGAGAAGGCTTTTGACAATGTCAGCTGTAATAGACCCTTTGAAATTCTGAAGGTATCAGTGGTAATATATAGGAAGCAAAAATTTATTTAAAACTTGCACAGAAGCCTGAGAGCAGTTATTAGAGTCCAGAAGCATGAAATTGAGTACTGGTTGATAAGGGCGTGAGACAGCGTTGCTGCTCATCTCACATGTCATTCGATCTGTGCAGTGAGCCAGCTGTGAAGGAAAGTAAGGAGAATTTGGGAAGAGATTCACAGGAGAAGAAATAAAAACTAGGAATCTGTCTATGATACTGTAATCCTGTCAGAGACAGTACAGCACTTGGAACTGCAGTTGAACGGAATGGACAGTATCTTGAAACGAAGGTATACGATTAACAATAGCGAAACAAGTGTAATGGAATGTGGTCGAATTAGATTGTGCTATGCTAAGGGAATTAGTTTAGTAAACGAGTCACTGAAAGTGGTACATGACCTTTTCTGTTTGGGCAAAAATAGCCGGTGATGGCCGCAGTAGAGAGGATATGAAGTTTAGCTGTCAATAGCGAGAAAGGCATTTCTGATGAAGAGAAATTTGTTAAAATTGAGCTTAAATTTAATGATAAAAAGTGTTTTCTGAAAGTACTTGTATGGAGTGCAGCCCCGAGCGGAAGCAAAACGTGGGCGTTAAGCAGTTCAGACAAGAGGATAATAGCAGCTCTTGAAATGTAGTGCTACAGAAGAATGCTGAAGATTAAATGGAGAGATCGAGTAGCTAATGAGGAATACTGACAGAACTGGGAAGAAAAGGAATCTGTGCCACGACATGTCTAAGAGAAGAGGCGACTGATGGGACATAGAGACATGAAGAAATCGCAGATATAGTGCTGGAGGGATGTGTGTGTGTGTGTGTGTGTGTGTGTGTGTGTGTGTGTGTGTGTGTGTAGGGGGAGGGGGGAGTAAAAGCTGTAGAGGAAGACCAAGAGATGAATACACCAAGCACATTCATAGGTTACGAAGTTATTCTGATATGAAGAGGCTTGCACAGGATAGCTACATCAAACCAGTAATCACAGTAGTAAAAAGATACAGCAAAATCCGAGCAGTGGTTGGCAGGCTACTGCAATAATGTGAGAAACGAGGTACACCACTATCATGCGGAGTTGAGACTTTACAAACTTGTTAGCTTCAACTTGCTTTTAGGATTGTCACTTGCATCATACAGTGGAGAGATTATGTAATAAATGAGAAAATTCCTGTTTCAACTTAAATTCTGTCGTTTCTGCCAAGCTGGGAGCTTTATTGCTAACATACTGCTATATCTTAAAACAAATGTCAAGTGCATATAATGCGAATGAAAGAAAGTAATACGAGAGTAGAATGAAAAGTAATGCCTCCACATTCGCTCATTGAGCTTGGATGGAAATTTTTCAATAAATCAAATGCAAAAGTAATCCTTAGAATTTGATATTTAATTACCAATATTGACTGTTGCACACAGTCACCAGGCAATTGGACACATTTCTGCCAAAAATGAACAAGTTTTGTGAAGCCGTCAGGGAAAAAGTCGACACTCTGTTTCTGCAACCACAGTCTCACAGTTCTCTCAACGTCTTCATCAGGAACATAATGATGTCCCCGCAGGTCGTCTTTCATTATTGGGGACTGTGCGGCTGGTCCCGGTGGAGGTTCGAGTCCTCCCTCGGGCATGGATGTGTGTGTCTGTCCCTAGGATAATTTTGGTTAAGTAGTGTGTAAGCTTAGGGACTGATGACCTTAGCAGTTAAGTCCCATAAGATTTCACACACATTTGAACATTTTTTCTTTATCGGGAACAGATGGAAGTCAGACGGTGCTAAATGTGGGCTTTATGGAGTATGCCGTACGGTGGTGAGATTCAATCTCTGAAGTTCTGCTGTGGTGGCACGTGAAGTGTGTGGTCTGGCATTATTATACTGCAGGAAAACATTTCCCTTTTCCTTTCCGACCCTTGTTGGCAGTCGTTTCAGAGTTAGCAGCGTTGTGATGTTACGCTCTGAATTTATTGTTGTTCCATGATCAAGGAAATCAACATGGATAACACCATCTTCGTCCCAGAACACTGTGGCCGTGATTTTCCAGCATAGGGCTGCGTCTTGAATTTCTTTTTCTGGGGCAGGTCTTTGTGCCATAGACTGACGTTTCGTCTCCGGGTCGTAATGGTGTACCCACGTTTCGTCTCCTGTCACAACTGAATGGTGAAAGGCGTCACCTTCATTCCCGTAACGCGAGAAGAGTGCCTGGCAAATTTCAGGTCTGTGCACTATCATTTCAGGAGGCAGAACCCGGGGTACCCATCGTGCACAGATCTTCCAATAGCCAAGCAAAGCAATAATGTGACCCACACGTTCTTTTGAAATGCCGATTGTGCTTGCAGTTTCTCTCTCAGTGATAGGATGATCGTCTTGCATCAATCTATCAACATTTTGCTTGTGAAACTAGATGGTTGTTGTCACAGGACGTCCAACTCTATTTGTCACCCAAGCCAGATTTTCGCGCCTCAGCATCTTTGAACTTACTCACCCAACGACGCACAGTAATCACATCATCACAATCACCATAAACTGCTTTCATTCTCTGATGAATCTCCTTTGGGGTGACACCTTCTGCTGTCAAGAATTCAATGACTGCACGTTGCTTAAAGCGCATTGACCGACCGTCTGCGCAGGGTTCCATGCTTTACACTGTATCAACACAACCGTTCAGTGCTAAGGCTTCCCGCCAACTGGAGCTGTAGAGAAGACGCTACGGAACAAGCCAGTACCTGCCGCATACCAATGCTGTCAACTGTTGAGGAGTTAGAGAGAATGCAACCACAGAAACGAATAAGTAAACCACCGTTTGATATTTATTGGCGTAATGTTCCTAAAACCACAAAATAACTAAAAACCCACTTTTTTAGGCGTGTTATTTATCTCGAATGAAAGCCATCAGTTCTTGGTACTGAGTGCGTAAGAAAATTTCCGTGCTTCGTGGCCTCGGGTGACGCGGTATGGCGTACGCCGTCAAGGACTGCACAGTCAGCTCAGCGTTACTGAGAGTCAGTCACTCCGTGCGCATATCCGACGCTGCTTATGTGCTTTCTCTTATTTATAAAGACACTAGTCGTTACCCGTGGCTGCGCTCGCGTATCAGTAATTCTATTGTGATTTTGATGGTGTGTAAGTAAGACGGTAATTTATAAATACCCGTGTGTTGCTACGTGCATTGAATTTTCTAATTATGTTTAAGAAATGTCATTCAAATTCTAACAGAAGTAGAGTTTTTAGGGGTTCCTCTGGCTCACCTAGTACTGGATGTAAGACGTTGCCACCACAGCAACGCAAACCAATCATTTCTTCCTTCCATTTCAACGCATTATGGAGCCTATATTTTACATCCAGCCCCCTAAAACAACCAATTTATGATTGACATAATCAGTAGTAGATCACATTCAAATGTCGCACCAAAATCCCCCAACTCGAAAAGATAACATATCTCTCTGTTTGTCGTACAACCTTAAAATTATCGTCTTTCTGGGTTTTGAAGCGTCCCGGTAGCTATAAGAGATGCGTGACGCTTTGCGTCGAAAATGCGACGGTCTTGTGACCGTTCTATTGCCTCTGTAACTCTTAAGGCCGCCTGGTGTTCTGCAGCTACGTTCCAGCGGAATTGAGATAGCTCTGAGGTTTATTGGATTCGAGTAACTTCTGCAGCTCGAGTTCTCTTAGAGCCATGTGCTAAATCAGACTTCCGTTTGCGACGCTTATTATGACAGTTGTAAGTATGGTTCTCGTGTTTATCTTTGGATTTTATTGTTGTATCACCAGAAATACTCTCCAGCTATTCCAGGTGGTGTACCGCCACGTGTACAATAACTTTGGATTTGCACTGTTACGGAATAAACTATGAAATACAATCTCTTAGGATCGCGGACCATCAAGCCAGCGCCGTCTGCATACCACTCATGTATGTTAATCATACCAAAAGATGTAATTCTCTGAAGTAGCCTACGGTCTTTCTCGGAGTTCAAGCTATCTTCATACCAATTTCATGGATATCACTTCAGAGGCATGGTCGTGAAAACGTAACAAACAGAATTACTTTCAGATTTTAATATTAGTATTTATTTTCTTTCGGAATGAACATTATCTCTTCACACTTATACCATCATAAATTGATAAAAGAAAACATCATTTACGATGACTGTCATGTCTGTGTTGCAATCACGAACTGTCATCAGTTAACTGATGAAAATATGTTCTTGTCGGTGTATGTCAAGCAACTGACAATGTCCTTCATAGATGTTATCCAGAAGCATTGCCTTTTGCTTGACATAGGCTAACTAGACCATATCTCAATCAGCAAAGTGGTAATAGTTCATGATTTCAACATCGACATGATATTCACCATAGATGATTTTTTATCAATTAGTTCATGATTTCAACACCGACATGAAATTCACCATAGATGATTTTTTATCAATCTATGATGTGGTATTTTATTAATTGAGGAGGGCTGAGAAGTTTGTCTAGCTACGCCAACAGCTTCTCTGTGTCATTCTGTAACTACTCCCCTCCCAATATGATATAGCTACTATATACACCAGAAGATGCAACTTCAAAGTTGCGAAGCCGATTGTGTGAGTCTGTAATTGACTTGAATAAATACAGCTACAGCATACATCTACATTTATACTCCACAAGCCACCCAACGGTGTGTGGCAGAGGGCACTTTACGTGCCACTGTCATTACCTCCCTCTCCCGTTCCACTCGCGTATGGTTCGCGGGAAGAACGACTGCCTGAAAGCCTCCGTGCGCGCTCGAATCTCTAATTTTACATTCGTGATATCCTCGGGAGGTATAAGTAGGGGGCAGCAATATGTTCGATACCTCATCCAGAAACGCACCCTCTCGAAATCTGGACAGCAAGCTACACCGCGATGCAGAGCGCCTCTCTTGCAGGGTCTGCCACTTGAGTTTGATAAACATCTCCGTAACGCTATCACGCTTACCAGATACCCCTGTGACGAAACGCGCCGCTCTTCTTTGGATCTTCTCTACCTCCTCTGTCAACCCGACCTGGTACGGATGTCACACTGATGAGCAATACTCAAGTATAGGCCGAACGAGTGTTTTGTAACCACCTCCCAAAGGAGGACTACGTTTTCTAAGGACTCTCCCAATGAATCTCAGCCTGGCACCCGCCTTGCCAACAATTAATTTTATATGATCATTCCACTTCAAATCGTTCCGTGCACATACTCCCAGATATTTTACGGAAGTAGCTGCCACCAGTGTTTGTTCCGCTATCATATAATCATACAATAAAGGATCCTTCTTTCTATGTATTCGCAATACATTACATTTGTCTATGTTAAGGGTCAGCTGCCACTCCATGCACCAAGTGGCTATCCGCTGCAGATCTTCCTGCATTTCGCTACAATTTTCTAATGCTACAACTTCTCTGTATACTACGGCATCATCCGCGAAAAGCCGCATGGAACTTCCGACACTATCTACTAGGTCATTTACATATATTGTGAAAAGCAATGGTCCCATAACACTCCCCTGTGGCGCGCCAGACGTTACTTTAACGTCTGTAGACGTATCTCCATTGACAACAACATGCTTTGTTCTGTTTGCTAAAAACTCTTCAATCCAGCCACACAGCTGGTTTGATATTCCGTAGGCTCTTACTTTGTTTATCAGGCGACAGTGCGGAACTGTATCGAACGCCTTCCGGAAGTCAGGGAAAATGGCATCTACCTGGGAGCCTGTATTTAATATTTTCTGGGTCTAATGAACAAATAAAGCGAGTTGGATCTCACACGATCGCTGTTTCCGGAATCCATGTTGATTCCTATAGAGTAAATTCTCGGTTTCCAGAAATGACATGATGCGCGAGCAAGAAACATGTTCTAAAATTCTACAACAGATCGACGTCAGAGATATAGGCCTATAGTTTTGTGCATCTGCTCGACAACCCTTCTTGAAAACTGAGACTACCTGCGCTCTTTTCCAATCATTTGGAACCTTCCGTTCCTCTAGAGACTTGCGGTACACGGCTGTTAGAAGGGGGGCAAGTTCTTTCGCGTACTCTGTGTAGAATCGAATTGGTATCCCGTCAGGCCCAGTGGACTTTCCCCTGTTGAGTGATTTGAGTTGCTTTTCTATTCCTTGGACACTTATTTTGATGTCAGTCATTTTTTCGTTCGTACGAAGATTTAGAGAAGGAACTGCAGTGCGGTCTTCCTCTGTGAAACTGCTTTGGAAAAAGGTGTTTTGTATTTCAGCTTTACGCGTGTCATCCTCTGTTTCAATGCCATCATCATCATCCCAGAGAGTCTGGATATGCTGTTTCGATCCACTTACCGATTTAACTTAAGACCAGAACTTCCTAGGGTTTTCTGTCAAGTTGGTACATAGAATTTTACTTTCGATTTCACCGAACGCTTCACGCATAGCCCTCCTTACGCTAACTTTGACATCGTTTAGCTTCTGTTTGTCTGAGAGGTTTTGGCTGCGTTTAAACTTGCAGTGAAGCTCTCTTTGCTTTCGCAGTAGTTTCCTAACTTTGTTGTTGAACCACGCTGGGTTTTTCCCGTCCCTCACAGTTTTACTCGGCACGTACCTCTCTAAAACGCATTTTACGATTGCCTTGAACTTTTTCCATAAACATTCAACATTGTCAGTGCCGGAACAGAAATTTTCGTTTTGATCCGTTAGGTAGTCTGAAATCTGCTTCCTATTACTCTTGTTAAACAGATAAACCTTCCTCCCTTTTTTTTATATTCCTATTTACTTCCATATTCAGGGATGCTGCAACGGCCTTACGATCATTGATTCCCTGTTCTACGCTTACAGAGTCGAAAAGTTCGGGTCCAAGATGTTATATCCAAGAGTCGGTTCTCTGTTTAATTGCTCGAGGTAATTTTCAGATAGTGCACTCAGTATAATGCTCTGTCCCTACCACCCGTCCTAAACATCTGAGTGTCCCAGTCTATATCTGGTAAATTGCAATCTGCACCTAAGACTATAACATGCTGAGGAAATTTATGTGAAATGTATTCCAGATTTTCTCTCAGTTGATCTGCCACTAATGCTGGTGAGTCGGGAGGTCGGTAAAAAGAGTCAATTATTGACCTAGTTCGGTTGTTGAGTATAACCTCCACCCATAATAATTCACAGGAAGTATCCACTTCTGTTTCACTACAGGATAAACTACTACCAACAGCGACAAACACGCCACCGCCGGTTGCATGAAATCTATCCTTTCTAAACACAGTCTGTGCCTTTGTAAAAATTTCGGCAGAATTTATCTCTGGCTTCAGCCAGCTTTCCGTGCCTATAACGATTTAAGCTTCGGTGCTTTCTATCAGCGCTTGAAATTCCAGTACTTTACCAAAGCAGCTTCGACAGTTTACAATTACGATACCGATTGCTGCTTGGTCCCCGTATGTCCTGACTTTGCCCCGCACCCTTTGAGGCTGTTGCCCTTTCTATACTTGCCTGAGGCCATCTAACCTAAAAAAACGCCCAGTCCACGCCACACAGCCCCTGCTACCCGTGTAGCCGACTGCTGGGTGTAGTGGACTCCTGACCTATCCAGCGGAAGCCGAAACCCCACCTCCCAATGGCGCAGTTCGAGGAATCTGCAGCCCACACGGTCGCAGAACCGTCTCAGCCTCTGATTCAGACCCTCCACACGGCTATGTACCAAAGGTCAGCAGTCAGTCCTGTCGACGATGCTGCAGATGGTGAGCTCTGCTTTCATCCCACTAGCAAGACTGGCAGTCTTCACCAATTCAGATAGCCGCCGGAAGCCAGAGAGGATTTCCTCCGATCCATAGCGACACACATCATTGGTGCCGACATGAGCGACCACCTGCAGATGGGTGCACCCTGCACCCTTCATGGGACTTTGCATTCAGTTTTATATTTAATAGTTTTAACACCTGTATTAAAAAACTCTTCACTGTATGAACTGTCAATCAGTCATGTATATCAAAGTAGATAATATTACGGCTAGAAGAATAGTTCAGATGTGCATTTTAGAGTAGAATAGGAAATAAGCCCAAATATATGAGTCACAAAACATTTAAATACGTACGAACAGGGAACTTGAGAAGCTGAGTAACTGAATAATTTTGTTCTGATGGAGGCGTGGTTACCCACGCTGAAACCTAGGTAAACACCAGGTAGTTTGTGCAATCGAGGCTCATTTTTAATAATTATTTCGATACTTACGATTGCTGACGCGCTGCAATGCTGAAAGTTCTTAAATTCTTACAAGCCGAGGTGTCTGATGCAGCTAGGAGAGATCTGATTGTTCATAACTTGACTTACAGACCTATCCACGCTGGATTACCTTCCTGTTTCGCAAACAAGTCCGCTGTGCGGTAAATTGTACGAGTAAGACAATTCGAAGATTAATAATGGTGTAGCTATCCGGCTAGTAAAAGGGACGAATAGCACATATATGAATTCAGGAATCATTCATGGAATATAAAAACATGAAAAGAAGATGGAAATTGGCACAAACATATTAGTGTCAGAAAAGAAAGGCTCCAAAGAGGATATAAAGTGCAGATAAAGGCAGGCAAAGAAGAAACTTATCTACAAAAATCAGCTGGCATCAAATTTTGAGCAGCTGTTTAAGAGTACGTTACTCAAAATGTCTTTGTCTTGACCACAACAGTATATGGGTATGAAGCCTCGGTATCGAAAATTCGGAAGAAAGGGAAGTTTCGGGTATTAATAGTCTTAGGTATTAATCAGTTATTAGATAAGTAACCTACTTTGGGAACTGGAAGTAGGGTATCCGGAGGGAAAATTGTTGAAATTTCTTATTTTTCCTAGATAGGAAGATCGTTGTACATCGTCGCTACTAGCAGGTTATCCGGTGTGTCATTTAAGTGCCGTCTCCATAGCATATTCGATTTCCATAGTAGAAGTCACTTACACCTGAAAGTGTCACTGCACGCAAACCAACAACGCCAGGTTCGACATCTGATGAAGGAATAAATTTTCACTGCCCGAATTTGAGCTGTGTGTTGACGCACTGTTTCTGCACACAGACTTAGTGCCAAGCAAATACACTGCCTAAGAAAATTGAAGGGTCTCTATTCTGTAACCGCGTCATATGCCCCTCTGCGACGCAGATGTTCGAAATGTGGCACTAAACCTCACTCTGTAACGGTGTAAAAGATGGCGCGCCCTGCTGCGTCACCCACGTGCTCGGCGACGCTTCAAAAAACAAAATAAATAAATAAATAAAAAAAATCCAGAGCTCAGAAGTTCACGTGAGGTGCAATGCGTGTTAATGATGGTACATTTGTTCCAAATTAAGTCTACCTGATACCACCTTGGTCGTGTCACGCCATAGGAAGGCCGTCATGCCTCGCCATGTTCAGATCTCACCCTTTCTCTGTGACGGAGTCAGAACCACGACGCCCAGCGCTGGAATCACGCGATTTTCTTATGGGTGTGTAAGGAAAATATTAAAGACACTCTGGTGCTTAGAACCGATACGTAAAGGCCTTAGAGGTGTCATAAAGGGTGTGAATGAAACCACCCCTTCCCTTCGAGAGTTTATTATCAAACATTTCCCGATCGGAAACGACAGTTTCCTGTGCGGTGAGCAACAGATTGACGTTCTTTGACACTGACAGTCTTTGACACTGCTGTCAATCTCCTATTCTTTTTATATACAGGACATAAAATCCCGGCTGAGGCCTGCGATCATTTTTTATGTTAATAATTGGCAACCAGTGCTATACAATCGCAATAAATTCATGAGATGTTCAATTGCCTCTCTTATTAGAACACGTACGCGTTTCGGGATTACACGCATCCTCAGACATCTGTTACAAAGAAGTACAAAACATAAGTGAACGGCACATCAACACATCTCAAGGTTACAGAAAATGAGATCGGGTCGTATGAGTTACATACCACAAACTTCTACTTCTTCCTAACCAACGAGGCGTACAGCTTTGAAAACTCAAAGAAAGTGTCCAATAACATATGACTATAACTGCGACAGCAGTCTTGAAGCATAGTGTATACTGACGCTAAACAAGTCAACTAGAAGCGAAGCGCCCTCGATAGTGGGCGCTGCATGGTCATGTGTTCCATGCGTTCACATGTAATTTAATAATAATATACTCACCATATAACATCTAACAGGGTGTAATTATGACTAGTAACCGGAATAGCACTTCCTTACATGTGACAATAAAGGATTTTATTTAAAAAAATTAAAAACTCCAAATTTTTACATTGCCATACTATACATATAGCCAGTAGTGGCACTAATCACAACTCAAATCATATGTCAATATAAAATAAATAATAAGCGGGTACGAGAGCTGATCACAGGGTTTTAGTTTATGATGGATAATGTTGGTTATATTTAATTTGGTGGCATTCTCTTAGAGACTAGGGAGGTTGAAAATGAAACGTCCCCTTAGAACAATTACACAAGACTGTGGTTAAACTGACACACAATATTTTTAGCGCAACGCATCTGACTTTCAAAAATCCCTACAAAAGAATGGCCCTGACTAACATTAACCTATACCTTTCACAAATCACTTACCACACTAAAATCTTCGTTACTCGAACTACTGCAATACAGCGGGCGCCGCTACTGCCAGCTAAATAAAAGATTCAAACTACTGAAGGCACTAACTACTGATAGGCATAGTTAGCAAATGAAAGATTTTGATAGAGAACAAACAATGTATTTACCTTGATAGTGTTCAAAAGTCATAATATATATATCAGTTCATGATATCCAGTCTTACAAATTTACTGTCTCTGTCCAGATCATCCGCTATCAAAACTCTGCCATCTCACTCCCCACATCCACCACTGCTGGCGGCTCACCTCCAACTGCGCAACGCTACGCGCTGTTAACATCCAGCTGCCCAACACTACAATGGCAGACAACAATGCAAACTAGCCACAGACTGCACACATCACAGCCAGTGATCTTCATACAGAGCGCTACGTGGCAGCGGCGATACCAATATAAGAACCTAAACCAGGATGCGATTTGTGCTTTTACCAGTGGGTGGGATGTCTTAGGGGGTTAGTAGAATTATATATGTTACTATCTTGGACCGTGGCGTTACGCATGGTTAAACAGCTATTTATAAATAGATGTTAATGCCGAAACTCCCTACTGATGCGTATGCACTGTCAGAAAAGACATCCCTTGTTATATCTTTAAAAGCACATTATAGGTAAATCTTACTTACAAAATCATCTACATACGGGTACGGATATACTAGGGGAATTCAAAAAGAAGAGGCACATTTGTGAAAATTTGTACTTATTCTGATGACAGAATACTGAAACATATTAATAGTATTAATACTAAGACTTATTAAAAACTTTCAGTGTTCGGCTCCACAAATTTAAATTATATGTAAAGTTTTACTCCAGTGCGTGGGAAATAAACATCCGAGGTTGGGATGCATAAACTAAAACCAGAGGAGGGGATGGTCTGATGCAGAGAGGGGGAAATCCCCGCCTGCAAATCGCACACTGACCTAAACAGCCTACTTACATAGCCCCCATGCTCCCCACAAAAAATTTTACAAATTGTTTTGGGCAATGGCCACTAATGATTTGATAAAATTTTTCATAATTACAATAACAAAGATATCAAATGCACACACTTATTGATACAATGTTGGTCAAAAGCTAAAATTTTCTCACAGTCCATAAAGACAGTCCTGATCATTCATCACAGTAAAATTGCAGTGTTTTTTTTTCCTCAAAGTCTGAGCAGTAAAAGAGAATGCACATAGAAGTAGTGGATTTCCATGCAATCTTGAAGAAGTAGTGTTGTCCTTCTAACGGAAAGACAATGCTGACTGTTGACATGCAGACAGGTAATGGGCCACAACAGAGCAAACCGACAGCAGAGTCAGTCTAAGTTTTGAAGAATACTGGTAGGTAGGTCATCGCAGAGTAGACCCACTGTAGTCCTGGTAGAGATTAAGGTATTGGTGGGCCACCAGAGGTGCAGACCCACTGCAGTACTTGTAGAAATAATGGTATTGGTGGGCCATCAAACGTGCAGACCCACTGTAGTCCTTGTAGAAATAATGGTATTGGGGCGGCCATCAAAGATGCAGACCCACTGTAGTCCTTGTAGAGACGGCCAGCAGCCATCTGTTGCAACTGTGCTGGTGCACAATCACCATCGAAGAGTCTTGCGGACAATACAGGGTGAGTCACCTAACGTTACCGCTGGATATATTTCGTAAACCACATCAAATACTGACGAACCGATTCCACAGACCGAACTTGAGGAGAGGGGCTAGTGTAATTGTTTAATACAAACAATGCAAAAATGCACGGAGGTATGTTTTTTAACACAAACCTACGTTTTTTTAAATGGAACCACTTTAGTTTTGTTAGCACAGCTGAACATATAAACAAATAAGTAATCAGTGCCGTTTGTTGCATTGTAAAATGTTAATTACATCCGGAGATATTGTAACCTAAAGTTGACGCTAGAAACCTCCGACGTTCAGTTCCGTGTTGTAACAAACACGGGCCACGGTCGGCGAGCAGCATCTGCAGGGACATGTTTACGATGATGACCGGTTTTACGAGTGTGCCTGTAGTGCACTGTTGTGGTTTGGTGTAGCTGTCGCAGTGTCCGCATGTAGCGCTTGCTGCTATTGTTATTCTGCATTCGTCTCCGCACGTAGACCAACTGTAGTACACCGTGTTACCAGACGTCTGAGATAGTGTAGTGTTGTAGGAACTGTGACCATTGTGTATTCGAACTCTGAAAAGGCGGAGATGATACTCATCTATGGCGAGTGTCGACGAAATGCAGCTGAAGCCTGCAGGGTGTATGCAGAACGGTACCCGGACAGAGATCATCCAACATGACGCACATTGCAGAACATCTACCGCCAACTGTATGCAACAGGTATTGTCGTAGCACGCAAACGGGTCCATAACAGGCCGGTCACAGGAGAAGCGGGTGCAGTTGGTGTGTTAGCTGCTGTTGCCATGAACCCATACATGAGTACACGGGACAGTGCGAGAGCCTGTGGACTGAGTCAAAGTAGTGTCATGCGCATACTGCATCGTCACCGCTTTCACCCGTTTTATGTGTCGCTACATCAGCAATTACATGGTGATGACTTTAATCTCGAGTGCAATTCTGTCAATGGGCATTAACAGAGAATGCGTTGCAGTTCTACCTGTTTACCGATGAAGCGGGTTTCACAAATCACAGGGAAGTGAATCTACGGAACATGCATTACTGGTCCGTGGACAATCCTCGCTGGCTCAGACAGGTAGAGCGACAGCGACCGTGGACTGTAAATGTATGGTGCGGATTCATTGGCGACCACCTCATTGGTCCTCACTTCATTGCAGGGGCCCAAACAGCTTCGACATACATTGCGTTTCTACAGAATGATCTGCCAACGTTGCTCGAAAATGTCCCACTGGAAACGCGCCGACGTATGTGGTATCAGCATGATGGTACACCTGCACATTCCGCAATTAACACCAGGCTGACCCTTGACAGGATGTTCGATGGGCAAATCATAGGACGTGGAGGACGCATAAATTGGCCAGCCCGTTCTCCTGATCTTACACCACTGGACTTCTTTCTGTGGGGTACGTTAAAGGAGAATGTGTACCGTGATGTTCCTACAACCCCAGAGGATATGAAACAACGTATTGTGGCAGCCTGCGGCGACATTACACCAGATGTACTGCGGCGTGTACGACATTCATTACGCCAGAGATTGCAATTGTGTGCAGCAAATGATGGCCACCACATTGAACATCTATTGGCCTGACATGTCGGGACACACTCTATTCCACTCCGTAATTGAAAACGGAAACCACGTGTGTACGTGTACCTCACCCCTCATGGTAATGTACATGTGCGTCAGTGAAAAAGACCAATAAAAAGGTGTTAGCATGTGGACGTAATGTGCTGTTCCAGTCTCTTCTGTACCTAAGGTACATCACCGTTCCCTTTGGATCCCTACGTAATTCGGTGCTCTCTGATACACATGATCGAACAGCGGAGGAGTGGTACTCAAGTGTCAACTTTAGGTTACAATATCTCTGGATGTAATTAACATTTTACAATGCAATAAACGGCACTGATTACGTATTTATTTATATGTTCAGATGTGCTAACAAAACTAACGGGGTTCCATTTAAAAAAACGTAGGTTTGTGTTAAAAAACGTACTTCCGTGCATTTTTGTATGGTTTGTATTAACCAATTACACTAGCCCCTCTCCTCACGTTCGGTCTGTGGAATCGATTCGTCAGTATTTGATGTGGTTTACGAAATATATCCAGCGGTAATGTTAGGTGACTCACCCTGTATTGCAAGTCCATAAACCACCACTTGTGCACTCACAAAGTTTTTGGAATTGTCCTTAGAACCAGCAATGCTGTTAATCAGCCTCTTGATGAATTATCAACACACGTGCAAGCACTAACAGTCCCAACTTCTCACATACTGTGCATATATTATGACCAACAGAAACGTGTGCAGAGAAATGTAACTTACAAGTTACTTAATTTGATGAACTGGTGTCAATTACAATTTTGTAACATAAGAATACAATAACAAAGGTACAAAGTACATCATTAAAGAACATAACAGTACAGATAACATTTGTAATAACACAGACTTTACAGAAGAATAGGAAGAAACATATACATCAGTGTTACAGGAATTATGAAATAAGTAAATACATAAAATAATGAGAATAGTTTTCGAAGCATTAATTTCACACATGAGCACTGAAACAGAACAGAATTAATAATGTCTAAATATCTTTACAAAGTAAATAATATAGTATTTGAAAAATTCTACAACATAAATCTTATTAGCTAAACACTTAAAGACAGGAAAAAGACAAATACACAAGGGTACATAAACACATAGCGGAATAATACAAAAGGAAAGACAGGGTTCGTTTTCAGTGTGACATTTGGTACTGCAGTCCAACCCAAAACTTCGTTCTGCAGATCTTTCCTCTTATTTCAACATTTGTTTCCACCAAAAAAATCCTATCCAAGCATGCTTTCTATATTCTGTTCACATCATCTTTCAAAATTCTTTTTTGGCCAAACCATTTTCTTATAGCTTCTCAATGCATTTCTTCCAATTCATCACAACTCGTTCCCACATATAGCCTACCCCATCTTAAGCTAACTTAAATCTACTGAGCTCAGATGCTAAACTAAGGGATGAGGCAATGCAGCAGCACAAAACAATTAACACAAACAACAATGACAAAAAATGGAAATTGGCAAAGCAAGCTACAGTAAATCTAAATTACCAAGCAAATGCAACATTACAACTAATATGAGCCAATGTGCAGCAACAAGAAAAATAAATCAGTAGTAAAACTGGGTTAACAGAGTAATACAAAGTGAAATTTAGTAGCACTATGCCTGGCAAACAGCAGCAGCAAATGCAATAACTTATATCTAAATATGACAAAGCTCAAGCAGAAAAAATATTACAGTAAAAATGGCCATGTTTAATACCTATGTCACATCTTAACACTAGAGTGATGCATCACGATAACTTACACTACCAAAAAAATTACCAAGTTGTTGAAAAGAAAATTATGTATGCAGTTACTGTTATTAATCCCTTCTTATTGTTCTTTCCATTCCAAGTGCTCCTTTTTCGAAGAATGTGGATAGTAAAATTATTATTTAATAGATCTATTGGCAGAAAGTGTTCACATTAGCAAATGCACTTAATTTTATTTTATAAAACCAATGCTGCAACACAGCTGGAAACCAGATATTAAACAAAATGAGCAATCTCTCAACTAAAAAGACAATAGACGTAAAATGTTTCTTATCATTTCATTAGGCATTTTAGTAAATATCATAAATTAAGAGCTCCACAGTGTAATCATATGTTTTCAAATTTGAGCGTGTGGTATTTGCGATGCTTTCTACAAAGAAATGTCAATAGCGAGGATAATGGCCTCCTTTTTTCTCCACCTGTACCTCTGAAAGGCACACACCAATGGCTTTTTTCCAGGCGACTGCCGCGCAGCTGGGTGCCCACGACGCATTACGTGATGGTCACTTACCTTTCTTACCGAAATATTTACATCAGTTTCCGCTACAGTGGCAGATTGATACAAATAAAATTTCACAGGTCGAAATATTTGCGTTACAAATCTGTAGAAACAAAATCCTATAAATATAACAGTGACCAAAAAATTTTCTCCGGCATTGTGATACATTCACGCATTTACACACATTTTATAACTCTTAAAGTACTATTCTTGGTTTCCAACATCCTTTTCCACAAGTCAGAGTCCCTATCCACTACTCGTTATTCCTTACCTTATTACACATATACAAATTCGTCTTCACTTTTTCAATATTTCATCATAATAAATACGTAGCATAATCAAATTTCTCATATAGCATCAGTTTATTGATCATAAACATACCTCAACAACATAATACACATCATCATCGTAATAATAACATCATAAAAAGTCAGCCAAATCTCAAAAACGTCGTAGCTTTCTGCAATAATTTCAAAACCTAAAGAAAGTTCTCTGCTCGTTTTAATAGTGCCATCTACCTCAATCGTACTTTAAAAATCGTGATCCCATACCAAATATATCATTCAAAGCTCTCATAGTATCACAATGGTTCCAAAAAAGTATGAACAGTTCACACAGTGCAGACAAAATACAATTTCATAAGTGTGAAGTTATCCAACTGTGTAATTGCGTAAACATGTGTCACTGATGTAGTAAAAAAAATGTTTGTCTCTCAGTTAAATGATCAGATAGCTGTGTAATTTATGTGTTAAAGGAATATGGTACCGATGTGTAAAGTTGTATAAGTAAATACAATATTAGCTAGGGCTCTTTGTGCTTTGCAGACACATGGTGCATAAAGTAAGCGTGTAACCCCCTGAGGATTAATGTAATTATACCCTCATGTGTTACAGATTATAGCAATGGAATGAAACGTATCACGGAAAACCTTTGTATCATTGTAATTCAAAAATCTTTAAAAATAAATGTTTTAAGTACAAAATTAATCACTCAAATATGTGCACTGTAGCGCTAAACTGTGCGTCTTATTGTAAGATAATCTCTGTGGAAGTGTAGTAGTTATCGTCCTCCGACAGCTAAGTTCTGCAGAAGTCAATGTACTTACCTCATGATAAACAAAGTGAAATGCTTTGCGTATAGATGTCTTACTTATTACGCTTATTGCCGTGATGAAGAAAGTACTGTGCTGTAACGTATTGTCGTGCTACGGAAAAGGCTGTCTCATTGTAGCTATACCACAAAAGTTACTACTAAAACATGTTTTCCTTTCCAGAATAATTCAGAAAAACTGTGCAGATATAAAACAGATACACCGCAAAAGCAACAATGTAAATTGTGTCATATATTAACAGCGTCATGATATAGTCGTGTAGCTGTCAAATAAACTAACCACTGTGTCATCTGGTATCTCTCAGAAAACACTTTAAATCCATAATGTATTTTGAAGTAAACCAAAATGTTGCAGTAAAATCTCATTAGCAGTACTGGTATATGTTCTAAGTATGTAAGCCTTATAGTCGTTATGTAATCGTGCAACTAACAAGGAAGAATGTACACACACAATAACACTCTGTCGTCTGTTCACTATAACAATGCATTCGTAATTACTGTCTAAATAAGTTCCCTAGGTTCTAGACTGGATAGTTACCTTCAAAACATTGCTGCATGTTAACAGTTTCTCAGTGTGACAATTTGTGCTAGTAGCGTGAAGTGAAAAATTTTGTGGCAAATACAAAGTTAAAAAGCAGATTATCTTTCAATAAACGGTTTTACATGTTAAATATGGTGTAAACCTTTACTCTTCCTAGTACACAGAGTTTCAACTTGAACGCAGTTATCATGCGGTATACGTCGGTAAAGAATACTGGAATTTTTCTCAATGTTAGCGTCTATGTTATTTTTCTCTGAGCCAGCCGGCGCACGTGGCTGCCTGCGGTGCGAGTCATTGTCTGCTATCTCTTTGTTGGCGTGCATCGTTATTGGGATTAGGAGACCTAACTTCTACAAATTCACCTTGACGAGAAGGCCCTGCCCTGTTTGAAGCTCGCCAGTTCTGATGCAATTCAGGTTTTTCGTTACGATTATATAGTCTGTCGTCATGTCGGTAATTTCTGTACTTAACTTCTTGTCGGTCATGTGGTGGAGAACTTCTCCCTGAGTCGTAACTGTGCGGAGGACCGTTGTGTCTGAAGGTATTGTGTCTACCTTGATAATAATTATTTTGGTTCCCATATTGTCTGTTTCTCTGATTGTCTCTGTGATAGTCATTACTGCAGAGAGGTGATCTTTCCCTGTAATTATTACTACTCTGCCAACGGTTGTCATATGGGTGGTGTCTGTTTTGGTCACGATTTAAGTTGTAAGAATAGCCTTGTCCTGTCCATTTATTATTTCTGTCATCGCGGAATTGTGACGGATGTGACCTGTAATTGTTGTGTTCCTATTTTCGCGTCCCGCGATTGTCAGTGTCAATTTCCATTTCTTGTAAGAGTCCCTGCAAAGCTTCAATGTCGTCTTTGCAACGTCCTGCCAAAATAATATGTCATAAATGTTCAGGTAATTTGATTCAGCAAATGCGGATGAGTTCTGAGGGGCTGTATGGGTTTGACAGGTACTGATTCTTGTGCAACATGTCTTCAAAATATTTCACAAGACTGGAAAATTCAGATTGTTCGAAATGTTTCATCATTATGATGCTATGTTTTACTCGGACTTGTGTAGCTTGAGACCAATATGCTGAGAGGAAGGCATGATAAAATTCTCCTTCACTGTGATAATCGTGAATGACCGATCGCATTCTTTCAGCTGGTTCATTCTCTAAGTAGCCACACATAAATTCTAATCTGTGCTCTAGTGACCAGTTGGGAGGAAAACAAAGAGAGAATTGATGGAGCCACGCTTGTGGATGAATGTCGTTGCCAGAATTCTTAAATGTTTTGAATTTACATGTAGTAATGAACAATTTATATTCAAAATCATCGTGTCGGCGAGTAGCATATCGGTCATTGTTACGTCGTGTCGGCGGTTCCATCTCAAAATTCGGTGCACCTTGCCAATTTCTTTCCTTATTTTCTGAAATGCCCTATGTTATTATTTTGTGGCTTTTCCGTATTTCTAAGTCCCTCTTCCCGTGTTGGAGCGCGAGGGTCCTCTGAAATATGTAATTTTTGTATTACTTGTGCCAACTGATCTTGTACTTCCCAGATTTCTCTTTTGTGTTGCGTATTAATTTCATTCTGATTTTGTTTGAATTTCTTAACTTGTTCATAGTCTTCTGTGTCAGTGATGCCTACAGGTCTTGTGTCATTTAGATCATCATCTACCTTTGCAGATAAGTTAGTGAACTGATCCTAAAGTTCGGCTACTTTCTCCGATAGTGAACTTATTTCCTCAGTGTGTATTTCTGGACCAAGTTCCATAGTGTCAATTTGTGTTGAAATCGTATCTACTGTGTCCTTTAAGTTTTCTTGAGTTTTTGCAAGTTGCGTAACCGAATCGGTAGATGCAACTGAGTTAATTTTAGCTTGCAAGGTCTCATGATTTTCATGAACAATCGTTTACAGTTCTTTTATGGCTGCTTCGTGATTCTGTAATGTATTTTCATGCTGCGAAAAAATAGGTTGGAAATGCTCACAAATTTGTGTTTTTACTTCTTTACAGACTTTCTGACATTTCGATTCGATTTTATGTAGCTCAGTAGTTCAAGCGTTGTGTCCAACTTTTGTAGCCTTTGTCCCATTTGTTGCATTAACTGTAATAACAATGCACTGGTATCTGAAACATGTTCCTCAGTGCTTTTCGGCAGTGAAGTTGCACCGGCAACATTCACATTTTGACAAGCAGAAAATGTGTCTTGACTTATTTGAGAAAATGGTGAGGACCCAAAACCTGAATCTGCAGTATTTGCAAGATTGTGTCCTGTCATTCCCGATACCTGAGGCGGGCTGTTGCCGATCGATCTATCGATAATGCTTCCCTGTTCACTAATTGTTTCACTGTCTACACCAGTGTTTGCCGCCAGCTTCATTTCCCTATGCACAATTACCAAATTACTATGTTGAACATTAGTTAATTCATTACACGGTGGCGCTAACAAACTGCTTTCGTCTTCACTGTCATTTCTCAGTTTACTTTGGAGCCTAGTATTACGTTTTTCACACGCCATAATTGTCACAATATTTTACACGATAACACAGAAAAGCACAATTTGAAGAGTAAAAATAAGAAAACACATTAACATAGCACTGAAAATAATATCTAGTTAATCGCAAGCGCAGCTGCGAAATACTTGGTGCAAATCTACATGCATGCCACAACTGTTTTACTGTACAACAATGAAAGACTGCAACTACAAAGGAAATTCTCTCTATAATTACGCGCTAGCAATAAACAAAAGCTACACTAATTACACAAACTACAAGAAAAAATCAGAAGATTCCAGTGAGGTATCCTCGGCTAAGGGTCGACATATGAAACGTCCCCTTAGAACAATTGCACAAGACTGTGCTTAAACTGACACACAATAATTTTAGCGCAACGCAGTCTGACTTTCAAAAATCCCTACAAAAGAATGGCCCTGACTAACATTAACCTATACCTTTCACAAATCACTTACCACACTAAAATCTTCGTTACTCGAACTACTGCAATACAGCGGGCGCCGCTACTGCCAGCTAAATAAAAGATTCAAACTACTGAAGGCACTAACTACTGATAGGCATAGTTAGCAAATGAAAGATTTTGATAGAGAACAAACAATGTATTTACCTTGATAGTGTTCAAAAGTCATAATATATATATCTGTTCATGATATCCAGTCTTACAAATTTACTGTCTCTGTCCAGATCATCCGCTATCAAAACTCTGCCATCTCACTCCCCACATCCACCACTGCTGGCGGCTCACCTCCAACTGCGCAACGCTACGCGCTGTTAACATCCAGCTGCCCAACACTACAATGGCAGACAACAATGCAAACTAGCCACAGACTGCACACAGCACAGCCAGTGAGCAGAGCGCTACGTGGCGGCGGCGTTACCAATATAAGAACCTAAACATCCTACTTACAAAAGGTTTATGCATGAAGGAACTCCCTCCCTCCCCCCCCTATTGTTTGTTTTATATTGACATATGGTTTGAGTTGTGATTAGTGCCACCACTGGCTTTAGGTACAGTATGCCAATCTAAAAATCTGCAGTTTTTAAAGGATTGGTTAGGAAGGAGTTGAAGTTTGTGGTATTTCCTGTAACGTTGAGACATGTTGAATGTGCTGTTCACTTATGTTTTGTACTTTTTTGTAACAAATGTCTGAAGATGGGTGAAATCCCGAAACGCACAACATGTTCTAATAAAAGAGTCAATTTAAAATCTCATGACTTTATTGCGACTGTACAGCACTGGTTGCCAATAATTCTCCTAACTTTTGTCTACGAACATCGGATGGTTGCGCACCATTGAACATGATCTGGTCCGTTTGCAGTGTAGTGTTACCGCAATATTTTCTCTGGTATACAGGATTGAATCACTAGAGAACGTTCAGAGTAATTCGAAGATATCTGAACGTGATACGGAGCAGAAAATGGTGTTTATGCTTTAACCTTTCATTTTTCGAGCTCTCCTGTCGTCAATCCACGGATTTCACATGCGGCCAGCAAGCTCGCGTGCTGGCAGGTTGTCTGTCCCATCGACGGTAGCGATCGATGCATGGGTGTCTCTTTAGACAGAAATTTTTAAAGTTCCCAACAAAGTTGTACAATGATGTTGCCGGATTAGAACGTCGTAGTGCGAACTTTTCTTGTTTAATTCACACTCGTACTAATTCCGTACTTCCCCTGTGCACCCGAGATAGGGGGCGCGGAAAAGGAAGGATGAAAAAGCATACACATCCTTGCTTTTTTGCTTATATTCACGTCCAAAATTCGTCGAATGATTTTGACGGTCGCTAATGCTTCCAGCCTGTTTTCGAGAGCAAAAATTACGGTCAGACTATATTTCAAAGGGACGAGATCATATTCAATGGTTTTGAAGCCCTGCAATGCCCTTATGGAGGCCATTTTCTGCTCATAAGCAGGTTCAAATTTCGTCAAATGGGTTTTAAAGGCCACTATTGCGTTCACCCTGCATACCAGAGTAGAAATTACAGTCACACTGCTCGTCGAAAGGGTGATATCATGTTCAGTGGTGTTGCAGTTGTGCGATGCCGGTAGAGTAGAGTTGAATCACCTGGGGGATCTGAGCAGTGTCAAAGCTTGTCAAGAACGTTCTCCAGTTGCACATCGCACTGCAAACTCGCGTTTTTCAACCGAGAAACGTGTGAAAGTGAAAACCTCGAAGGAAGGGGTGGTTTCATTCACACGTTTTATGTCCCCTGAAGCCTTTACATGTATGCCCGAAACGTTTTCCTCGGCCATCCACAAGAAGACCGCGTCATAGTGGTGCTGTCCTCCATCGCATAGACATGAGGAGAATGGGTGTGATGAGGCATGACAGCTTCTCATGGTGTGAAACTTCGATGTTGATGTCGGGTAGACTCGTTGTGAAATGTGGTTACAATGTGAGAGTCTTAACCCATCCCACATCTTCCATACATTTCTGAGCACTGGCCCTTTTCAGCATGCGTCGGCACTATGGTGTTTGAAGCGTCACCAAGCGTGAAGGTGACCTTGGAAGGCGCTACGCTTCCGTAACATAAGAGAGGAGCGGACGAATTTCGAATTTCTGTATCGCAATGGGAGAAAATGACGGGCTTCCAAAAAGTGACGATTTAATTTTGTTGAGTAGTGTTAATTAACTCTGTAAAGGTAGCAGGCTCAGGCTCGGATTACTGCGTAGCGAAAGGAAAAGTGTCCTTGATTTTACGAAAGTCCCACGTGGTGGTATCTGTTTCCAGGTATATATCAATGATACATATGTTCCCGTTCAAACTCAAATGCTTCCAAGTCAGAACTTCTTTTGGAGACAAATTTCTGCTGCAGAGGTATAGGTTATTTTACAAGCAGAAGCAGATTTTACCATGTTCCTAGGGCAGCTCAAGTTGCTACAGCGGTCCTATCGGAAATGACGAGCCTCGTTAATGTTGTGGTGTTACAATCTGAACAAAACATCGATAGTATAAGACAAAACTGCGATCGTTTTCGCAGAGACTCCCTTTGTATTGCTTCCAGGCAGTTGTATCTGTCATATTCACACCACACAACGTTCTATAAGTAAATGTACGGTTGTCCACTTACAAAGAGCAAATACTGCGGACACTGGAGCCAAATGATAAAGCAAGACGAAAATAACTTTCAGCTAACATTCCGGACAAATGTCTTCTGGTGAAACTGTTACATTCAAGATAACATGCATCGGTAGAAAAGCATGGGACATCACTGGTTTCAGACAAGGAATCTGATGACAATACAGCCATTGTGAAACTTCCCCTTTGTATGTAAAGAATGACAGTGATAGAAAAATTCTTACATTATTTTATTTTCAAATAGCTGAGAAAAACTGAACGTACGCAGACAGTTCTCTCTTTACTTATTCTGATCATCGGTAAACTGACACACAATATTTTTAGCGCAACGCAGTCTGACTTTCAATAATCCCTACAAAAGAATGGCCCTGACTAACAATAACCTATACCTTTCATGAATCACTTTCCTCACAAAAATCTTCGTCACTCGAACTACTGCAATACAGCGAGCGCCAATACTGCCAATTATAACTACTGAAAGCACTATCTACTGAGAGGCAAAGTTAGCAAATCAAAAATTTTGTTAGAGAACAAACAATGTATTTACCTTTATATATATATATATATATATATATATATATATATATATATATAAGTTCATGACATCCAGTTTCCCAACTTTCCTTTTTCTGACGGACACATGTCCAGATCGCCCCCTTGTAGTAACATCTCAAAACTCTGGCATCTCTTTCCCCACATCCGCCACTGCTAGCGGCTCACCTCCACCTGCCAACGCTACGCGCTGTTCACATCTAACTGCTCATCGCTACACAAGCGAATATTCCAATAATGAGACCAATCAGCCGCAGATTGCACACAGTGCAGTCAGCAATTTTCACACAGAGCACTATGTGGCGTTACCAACACAAAAACCTAAACAGCCTACTTACAATTGCTGTGTGTTTGCTTCAGCAAACACGGCAAGAAACTGGGTACCGTCTTGCTATGCTACGTGCAAACTAATGGTGCCTGTATAAATGTGTATTATTCAGAAAGCAAATGTAATGTATCCCTCATTTTATAAGAAACTTCACGTATCTTGTAACGCCGGAAATGCATGTCAACCTATTTCCATCTATTGTACTATAAATATTTTCTTCATTTTGTTACCTGAAGATATGACATTTCTGTGTCTTTGTATATTGTAATTGTTTTACAATTTGTATATATATATTTATGCATTTATGTCGATGTATAATTGGTTTGTTTTGTAAATATCATTTGTATTTTTACGCTGGGTCTTGCCTAGGGGAAACTATGCTATCGAACGATTACATCGATAATTCGTGTGGAGAACGAAAGTGTTTAGGATCTTTGGTAGTGTCATCTCTGCCGCATGGAGCACGGACAGAGCAGAGTCTGGCTGGAGTAGGGCGGTGGAGCCGGTGTGTTGAGTGACGCTCCCGCGAGTTGCCGCGCTTTCGGGCTTTGGCAGCATGTAATTGCGCTCGACTTGCTATGATAGTTTCTGGCACGGTGTCGAGGACGGGAAACATTAGCTGGCACACATCAAGAGCCCGTTTCGCCTGGTGACCGTGTCGAGAAGAAGGCGCGCCAACATCCAGCTTCTGCAACAGCGACGGCCGACAATAAGTGATTGTCGCCATCTCCTCGATCGACGACTTCAAACCTTCAATCAACCAACGAGGAAGACTGAAAGCACATAAAGTTTTAGAACTGTATGGCAGACCTCAGCTTTTCAAACTGTTCCATTTGCATCACTAAAATAGAGCAACTTAGCATGAACCTTTGTTGCTCATTGTCCCAATTGCGTTATCAAGCAGGGTCCCTTCCTTTTCCGAAATGAATCCGAGTGTTGTTGAAATTCAAACGCCAGCATTTAAGTAATATCATTCCATTTCACTGCTTTAATTTCAAAGTTCAGTTGAAGTATTCGTAACTGGATACAGTAACCAAACAGAACTATATTTAGATTACACAAGCACAAATTAAGAGTGCGAGTTTTGTTACCATATTTTAGCTTACCTGTGACTGCAGCTCAGCTTGGTACGTACTAAATTTTACTATTGTCAATTGTTCAAAATCATTTAATTCAAGTTCAGAGTTAAAGCTCTTATTTCTAAATTGCCTAGATTCAAATTGCTTTTGAGATGATTGTTGAGGTAGCCGAGGACTAACCTTGTTTTATTTTATTTCGTAGTACTTCAGGAACAAATTTCACGATTAATTTCAGTCACTAAATTAACTTTAAATTTTCCAGTTTTATTAATACTTTTTCTAAATTAATTCACAGTGTAGCGAAATTTATTACTTCTGACAAACATTCAGTTTTCACACAACACGTGTCAACTTTCAGTTACCACGCTTTTAGTGCTAATTATATGTGCATTAACCTTTCTTTTTCAGTTATAACAGCCGTTGTCCATAGGACTAGCGACCGTAATTTTCCCCACATCTCAGATATCTAATTAACTCCAGTTAATTGTTAACGTAACGACCTCACATTTACTTTCTTTGTTAACTTTACCCTTTTTCAAAATTAATTTCCACCAATTTCATTTGCATTCTTTTTCAGTTATAATAGCCGTTGTCCATAGGACTAGCGACCGTAATTTTCCCCACATCTCAGATATCTAATTAACTCCAGTTAATTGTTAACGTAACGACCGCACATTTACTTTCTTTGTTAACTTTACCCTTTTTCAAAATTAATTTCCACCAATTTCATTTGCATTTTTCCTTTCATTTAGATGTAACCCTTCCTCTCCTTTACCGACAGATTAAGTTCCTTGACTATTGCTTTTCCCAAAATTTCCATTAGGTACATGCGGTTTAATTTTTCACTGCCATTAAGGTCGATAAGTGAGGTGGAGGTTAAAATCTGTCTTTTCAGTCGCTTGTGTGATAAAGTTACGAATTGGTGAAGAGTATCAGCATCTTGCATTCGGAGAACTCCACCACTTTGAATCACATCTCCTGCTACCGCAATGCTAATATCGCGATAAACATCGCACAGCTGAGCACCTGACGTTTAGTAACAAAAACGTAATGCCTTCACTCAGTGGCCAACATAGTTGGGATTGAGAGTCGAGGGTTCTGGGCTGACGACATACACTGTAGATCTGGGCAGATAATGATCACACCATTACGTACGACGGGTCACTGGAGCTGCACCAGATACGCTCCTGTCTTCGTCGTCCTGGGCTTGGTATGTATCTGGAGCTCAACAGGCCAAGGTTCCGCCGAATGAGTGGCCACGGTCGGCCTTTGATCTGTTCATTGTTCGCCGGTACAGTCCCAGAGCTCGTTAACGTACGGCCTACCAATGCACTTCAGGGTGAAACGACAGGCCTTAATCAGTTCCATTTCCTGTGTTGTTATCAGGGATTGGCCTTCGCAGGCTGGCAGCTGGAGACTCCTTCAATTAACAGAGGCACAGCCGGCGCTCCGCTCCTTGTTATTCCCGCATCGTGTTCGCTGCAAGCATCGTGTTTCGCCAGCCGGCGGGCTCCCCACGTGTTCAACCAGGCTGACACTTGTTATCCTTCAGTGTGACGACTCGGAGCAGGCCCACACCGGTCCCACGTTAGAGTTGGAATTCCTCCTGAGTAAAGAGCTTGTTAGTTCACAGAAAATGCTCAATGACGGCCTTGGAAATTCCGGAGAGAGCGAATTTACGAGAATGAAAAACTACCGTGGTGTTCTGGAAATACGACAATAAACACATGAATGTCTCTGGGATGCTATTTTGATGAAACTCTGTTCGCAATTCGATCGCAATGAACCCTGAAATTTCTGCTTATAACAAACACTCCAAAGGACTGCACACAATACACCCTGTAAAAGGTAAAATAGTGTAATTGGAACTTTCGAAAAACATAGTTTATTCTTTATTATACATCAAATGGTTTCTAATTTCCGTACTTCAAAGGCTTCAGACTAGAAGGAGAAGATTAACTAGCCACACAGTAGGACTATACACTTTGAGAGTATTCCAAGCCATCTGAGGCTGTGTACAGTGCCTTCGCTTGGCTGAACTGTAAATACCTGAGCTAACTTTGTTTGTAAACTTCATGGTTCTAGGGCCTAAGTACTAGTGAATTGGGAATGTCATGGAGTCAGACTTTCTCACGAGTTACCATCACCGAACGACGCTTTTTTATGTTACTCATTGCTCCTGTTGCACTCGTTGTGTGTAAGAACTTACGACGCTGCACAGAGACTACAAATTAATATTTAATTTATCATATAAATCACGTGACAATAAAACAGTCAGAAGGCTTAGTGGTGATCGGACTGAAAATACTATGCTTTACAATTTGTGGATGCGGAGAATTTTTCGGCGGGAGTAATTATATATGTCCGCAGTCTTGAGATTGTCCAATCGCGACGTTACGTTTGCGTCCGATTTTATTGTATGGCGCCACATAAGGTTACAAGTGTCACTTGGAAATTCCGACATACTACTGTAGGTGCCTGTCAGCTCGAATATTCTATCTTCACTGTCACACCAGCTGCTGTTCATACTAGGAAGGACAATACTTTTGTCTATTAATATTCTCATCTCACTTTATTGTGACATCTAGATTATATTCTTGAATTAATAATTTCATATTCACTATGACCCAGTTCCCTACAGTTTCTAACTGATTTAAAAAGGAATTAAAAGAAATGTTTCTTTCTAATAGTGGTGTTTCAGAGCTCCTAAAAGTTCCTTTCTATGTAACGCCGAAAAGTTGCCTGACAAATGTCGTCGGTATAGTTAAATCGTGGAAGTTGTTCGTACCAAGTGAAGATCATCATATTCCTGACATTCTGTCGGTTGCAGCAGCGACCAGTACACTCAGGAAAATGAAGTTTTAGTCTATATTCATCATTTTTCTTTATTTTGCCGACTGGTTACCGGTTTCGGCACACAGTACCATCCTCAGGTCATTCCCGTCCCATTTGGGAAGCGAGCCTGACAACTGTGTTCTAGAGAACGAGCTGAGAATGGTGCTATGAACAGAATCAGGTAGCCAATAAGTAAAATAAAGAAAATGTCTACTACGGACTAAAACAAATAATTTTCTCTGAAGATTATCACTCAGCTGTCATAGTGTGCTAGAGTTCCTCACCTGCACAATACTGAACTTGCCACGTGGCATTTAACCCCGACCGCATTACGAAAGACTGTCTCCGAGAAGGACACAACCTTCTGTTTCATCAGTCTTATTTCAAAGTTTCGTACAAATCAGTGAAGAAAATTATCGAAGTATTACGAACCGAAGAGACTGCGAAAAGATGTAGAGACATCGCAGAGTAACATATGCGACACTTCGTCTTGACAGTCCTCGGGGGCGATTTCGTGCACCAGTGCCGAGTTTAGGTCATCCTTGTCTGAACAGCTCGTAACAGCAACATTTCTATGATGCGCCTTCTGATCATTGTACCTGATCCTGATATTCCTATTTGGGACTTCATCTGTAATCAGTTTCTTACTGAAAGAGGATCTTTTCCCAGCGCAATATATCACACCATCTATCAAGAAGAACTAAAAGAATTTCTCAGATACATGTTGTATGAACCTACGTGCTCTGATAGAACTCTTGAGATGTGAACATTTAAGTCACGATGACACTAGTCAACAGCCATTTTGCATCTGGGATGTGTTACATAAACTACTACGTATTTTGGTGTGTAGAATCAGAACATAACTTTCAAATCTGTTCTAGCACTAACCATTTTTGAGTTTTTAAAGGATTTTTATTTTCGTATTCAGTATTTCGCTTTTTGCTATTCTTCTGTTTTGATGTTTAATTGTTTGTTTATGATTAGCAGACAAGAGCTAAGGATCTACAAATTGTCAGTAAATGGCTGGTGTGGTTATCCACTGGTATGAAAGAGATCCTCTGTGAGTGTTTCCTGTGAAAGGCAGTGCAGACTTCTTGTATCTAAAACTTACACTAAGAAAAATGGCAACTAGTAAATCTCATTGCTGTCTAAACCACCGCGACAACTTTTGTTATGTATATGGGAAATTCGCTCGCAAAGCCCAAAGGAAACCAATCGCTGATTTGGTTAGGAAGCATTTTAATTGTATTTTGAGTGTCCTGTTGGTGATCAAGATAAAAATTTTGCACCTCTTACTGCTTGCATAACCTGTACTACAACTACTACCACACTCGGTTCGATACGTTTCATTTGAGGAGGACATTTTGACCCTCATGAAGAAGAATCGCTCACCAACAACTGTCAAGTGAATCAAGCTTAAGGCACAGGCGAGGTTTACCTGTGAAGTTTGGTCCTTGGCCTATTATCATGTCAGATCTGTTCTCAGCCTGAAGCTACTTGACGCGCAAACCATGCATTCGAGGGTGGTTCCTCTCGGTAAATATTGAGGCAAAATTGATGCTGGACTTGTGCAGTGTACATTCTAGACACAATTTGACTTTGGTGCTATTCACCAACGATTGTACTCATTGTAGAGGGCGTTGTGAACCCCCACAACACTCGTATTTAGGCAGGGGAAATCATTTGTACTGAAAATTCTAGGTAACGACACCAGTTTAGTTGAATGTATGGGCTGGGATAGGCTGTGTTCAGACTATTCGACACTGACGTAACTCATTTCTCTCTGTGACGTTCTTTGTACCATGCCGGACCAAGTGCCAGCAGATTCTCGTCTAACTTGGCTGCAGAATCATAAATTCCAGCTCACATTCATGCGGATTTGTGCTAGTACCTGGACGCGACAGTCAGATCTATGTTTTGTTAGTGTGTGACTGTTCCATGGCTACCGAAGCTGAAAGATGATAATTTCTTTACTATATTTTGTGATATTAACTAGTATGAAGGCTGCAGTATTCGCTATTCCTATTCCATCAGAGAACAAATACAGTCACGTTGCGAGGTGCACTTACACCACCACCACATACCTCTGCAATTTGAATTTTTTTGTATAACTCATAACGATGACGCATTTAAACTCCTTTTCTGCCACTTCTCATTTTACGTCACTGTTAATTACACTAGTATAAAATCCCTAGCTCCATGTTATATGCATGTTTACAGCTAATGACGATCCATTTCAAAATTCAAAATCTTATCGCTACTTCCAAAATTCCTGTTGTCAGTTGGTCTTAATGTCACATGTGATTTACCAGTTTCTCTGCTGGGTGTTGTATTGGAACCTCTGTCAGACTTTTGGCAAAAGTATTCCTTATGTGCCTTAGTATGCTTTCTAGATAGACGTCGCAAGGGGCAGCAAACGCCACACAGTTAATGTTTGAAATATAATTTTTTCTTACTTCACTTGTTTCAGTTTCTCTCTTCGATATATTTTATTAACAAATCCAAACAGAGGCTTTAGTACTTATTGGATTAAATCTTTCCTACTTATTTCTTTAAGTCACATTTTTGGGTATTATTTTTCATTCGTAGGAAAATACCCTTGGAATTAAAATCACTTATCATTATGCCAATATCTCAAAAAGTGATCCACATGAAACATCTTAATATTCCGAAGAACGTTACTAGTACATCCGCTAAAATTACAAATATGTGGCTTTGTTTCTGAATTACAAAGGCGGTTTCTCGTTTGTAGTCATCACTAAAGACAGTAACTTATCACCAAGAGAGACAGACAGATTGGGAATCGAAATGAAAAGGTTGTTGAAAATGAGACACTTTCACGACCTGCGGGTACATATTTAATCTTGTGCACGTACGTGCATGAAGTGTCGATCCCACTGACAGAATGCCGGTGACGCAGACACACGTATTACACGTGTTGCAATAGCTGCACGGCAGAACATATAATCAAGACACTGCATTGTTAATGGGGAATAATGAAAGAAATTTGTGACGACATACTGCTGAACTACTTTTACGATCTTGTTCGGCTCCATTTACGTCTGACATGACACTGATTCCACGTGTAATTACATATTCATTGCCTCAGTTACTGCTACACGTCTGCGGTATATGTACTTAACCTCCAAGCTACTATCATCAAAGGACAGTTAATAGAACTTTTGTATAGCTCAGCACTACAGACATGGCCTTACGCCCTTTTCATGTCCTCGCTGCAGTAGGTTAACATCGTCAGCAGTACCTGTCTCACTTGATTTACCCGTGGTGGACTATCCTCTGCTTTACTACGGACAATTCGGAAGTTTCTCTTGGTCATCAGTGAACGCCGGGCTGAAAACTGGGATTCTCTCAGCCCCGCTCCCAGCCTGCTGAAAAGACATTCTACAAGTCTCATGAGATGGAAAGGGAAGACGTTTATAGAAAAACAATATTGGCCGAAATGGGTAAATTAATATGTTAAATAAGGAAGGCTAACGAGGATTTGAGCTTCGGAATTTCTGCTTGCGCGGTCAGTGTCTCTACAACTTTGCTACGCTGGCTAGTCTCCTTTCTAACCTCGCTTCAAACCATTGTTTGCGGCCTCGAGAGCACCGGTAGAACCTAACGAGAATATACAGGTAATCGACGTCAATTTAACGATAACCAATTTTAACCAAAGAAAGCGCTTTTAGGTTCCAGTGCGGTCATAAAATAAAAGTAGTGGCACTCCAGCTTGAAGCGTAAGAGCAGAACTAATAAAAATCGTAAATCAACAGTTTTTATGCATATATTGTTACCATTAAATAATGTAAGATGCCTTCAGACTGCCTACAATTTCACATAGTTCTGCATGTGTCTTACAGTAATATCAACATTACTTCTTCTCTCTGCGAGTTTTCTACAGCATTCGGAGTCCGTCGCTTTCAAGTTTCCATCTCCTTCAGTCCTGTCAGTCCTCTCCCTGTATGGCCCTGTCCTGCATCGCAAGCCTCACTTCATCGTTCCAACGTAGCTTGGGTGGTCCTCTTCTATTGTGTCGTGGAGATATCCATTGTCGTATTTTAGAAGGCTATCTTTCCTCCGACATTCTCCTAAGATGCCCGAATCATGATAACCGTTTATTTTGAATTGTGTTTCCAGTATCTCTTGTGGCTCCCATCTGTTCTCGTAGCACATTTCTTATTTTGTCTCTTCTTGCTACTTCACAACTTCGTCTCCAAAGCTCCTTTTCCACTGTTTTTAATTGATTCTCAATGACCCGGGAAACATTCCATACTTCAGTGCCATAGAGAGCAGTGCTTTGAAATACACTACTGGCCATTATAATTGCTACAACACGAAGATGACGTGCTACAGACGCGACATTTAACCGACAGGAAGAAGATGCTGTGATATGCAAATGATTACCTTTTCAGAGCATTCACACAAGGTTGGCGCCGGTGGCGACACCTACAACTTGCTGACATGAGGAAAGTTTCCAACCGATTTCTCATACACAAACAGCTGTTGACCGGCGTTGCCTGGTGAAACGCTGTTCTGATGCCTCGTGTAAGGAGGAGAAATGCGTACCATCACGTTTCCGACTTTGATAAAGGTCGGATTGTAGCCTATCGCGATTACGGTTCATCGTATCGCGACATTGCTGCTCGCGTTGTCGAGATTCAATGACTGTTAGCAGAATATGGAATCGATGGGTTCAGGAGGATAATACGGAACGCCGTGCTGGATCAAAACGGCCTCGTATCACTAGCGGTCGAGATGACAGGCATCTTATCCGCATGGCTGTAACGGATCGTGCAGCCACGTCTCGATCCATGAGTCAACAGATGGGGACGTTTGCAAGACAACAACCATCTGCACGAACAGTTCGACGACGTTTGCAGCAGCATGGACTATCAGCTCGGAGACCACGGCTGCGGTTACCCCTGACGCTGCATCACAGACAGGAGCGCCTGCGATGGTGTACTTAACGACGAACCTGGGTGCACGAATGTCAAAACGTCATTCTTTCGGATGAATCCAGGTTCTGTGTACAGCATCATGATGGTCGCATCCGTGTTTGGCAACATCGCGGTGAACGCACACTGGAAACGTGTATTCGTCATCGCCATACTGGCGTATCACCCGGCGTGATGGTATGGGGTGCCATTGGTTACACGTCTCGGTCACCTCTTGTTTGTATTGACGGCACTTGAACAGTGGCCGTAACATTTCAGATGTGTTACGACCCGTGGATCTACCCTTCATTCGATCCCTGCGAAACCCCACATTTCAGCAGGATAATGCACGACCGCATGTTGCAGGTCCTGTACGGACCTTTCTGGATACAGAAAATGTTCGACTGCTGCCCTGGACAGCACATTCTCCAGATCTCTCACCAACTGAAAACGTCTGGTCAATGGTGGCCGAGCAACTGGCTCGTCACAATACGCAAGTCACTGCTCTTGAACTGTGGCATCGTGTTGAAGCTGCATGGGCAGCTGTACCTGTGCACGCCAACCAAGCTCCGTTTGACTCAATGCCCAGACGTGGTTGTTCTAGGTACTGATTTCTCACATTGCGTGAAAATGTAATCACATCAGTTCTAGTATAATATGTATGTCCAATGAATACCCGTTTATCATCTCATTGCTTCTTGGTGTAGCAATTTTAATGGCTAGTAGTGTATAATTTCGTACATTGTAGTGACAAAAGTCATGGAATAGCTCCTAATATTGTGTCAGATGACCATTTTCCCGGAATAGTGCATCATTTCAGCGTACCATAGACGCAACAAGTCGATGGAAGTCCCCTTGAGAAATATTGAACCATGGTGCCTCTGTAACAGTCCATAATTGCGAAGGTGTTGCCATTGTAGGATTTTGTACACGAACTGACTTCTCTATTTATGTCCCATAAATGTTCCACGGGAGTTTATATCGGGCTATCTGGATTGCCAAATCATTCCTTCGAAACTATTGTGGCAGTTGTTTAGAAACATGAAGCCCTTTAGTGGCTTCACATTGTCTTCACGTAGCCGAACATAACCACTTCCAGTCAACGATCTGTTCATTATGAAGCCACCCTCAGCTGACACAGTGCTTTGTTGACAACTGGGGCCTATGGCTTCGTGGGGTCTGCGCCACACTCGAATCCTACCATCAGCTCTTAGCAACGGAAATCGGGACTCATCTAACTACGCGACGGTCTTCCAGTCGTGTAGACTCCAACCGATATGGTTACGAGCCCAACAGAGACACTGTATGTCATGGTGTTAGCATTGATCGTCTGCCGCCATAGCCCACTGACTAGATTTCTTCGCACTGTTGTAACGAATACGTTTGTCGTACGTCACACAATGATTTCTGCGGTTATTTCACGCAGTGTGTCTTGTCTGACAACCCTCCGGAAACGCCGCTGCTCTCGGTCGTTTAGTGCTGCTTTGCCGTGGTGACAGGTAATGCCTGAAGTTTGGTATTCTCGGATGCTCTTGACACTGTCTATTCCGGAATATTGAAGTCCCTAACGATTTTCATTTACAGTTCCGGGTTTCAAATCTATTAATTCCCGTCATACTCGTCACGTAGGAAACTTTTTCACTTGAACCGCCTGAGTACGTATGACAGCTCCGACAGTACACTGGCCCTTTATACATTGTGTACACTATACTACCGCCATCTGTACACTTGCATATCGCTATACCATGACTTTTGTCACCTTAGTGTATATACCCCTCTTCAGATTCGTTGACATCATTTTTCTCCAAATAATGGACAGTAACTGCTTAATTACCATCTTTCTCTTTCCTATTCTGTACTTTATTACCTCGTTCATCAAAAATTATTGTCCCTAAATATTTATGTTATCAAATACACTGTGCTACAGATCCATAGCTCACAAGATTCCTTCCTATACTTCCGAGAACCAAGTAATCACTCTTTGTGAAGTTAATTTTCATGCCCCAATGCTTATATTCTTCTTTAAACTTGCGTAACCTATAAGCGCGTCCCCTTCTTCCTCGGCGAAGATGACCTAATCGTCGACAAAATTTAGGGAGAACAGGATGTCACCATCTACTCTAATCCTCATGTTTTGGCACTTCCTTTTCCCATTTTTCAGCACATCGTTCAAAGATATTTTAAAGAGAGTATATTCTAACTAGAATCTTTGCCTGAGTCCTTTATTAACCAAGTTCCTGTGATAGTAACTTTCCAAATTTTACAAGATAAGCATTATGTGAATATAGATTTCTAGTGTTTTGTACATAAAATTTATGAATGTTCAGGTTTTCCATTGCTTCACACACCCTAGAAAGTGGTATACTGTCATATACCTTCTGCTACTCTATAAAAACCAAGTATTTCTTCAAGTCATATGTCATTCTCTTGACAGTCGTCTGTCTAATGATGCAGATATTATCGATACAAGACTTTCCTGAACGCAAACCACTCTGTTCTTCTTCTTCCTCAATTTCTCCCTCTTCTGTAGTTTTAAGTATTTTTCCTCGTAGTCTCGATATGGAACTGAGAACTGTGATGCCTCAGTAATCTGCGCAGTCATCCTTGCTTCTCTTTTTAAATGTATTTGTGATGAACCCCCTTTTAACTCGATAAGGATTTTATTTCTTGCGAGATGTTCAGATAATACCTCTGGACCGGCCTCCCACCACTCCATATGTACAGCTCCAGGTGCTTGTGCTTCATCATTTTGGAATTACTATGTCCTGTAAGGCTGTTGTTGTTATCTCCAGGATTTCGTGTCATGTTCGTTGCCTGCAAAGGAGCATATATCGTGAAGTTCGGACAAATCTTGTTTAAACAGTCTGCATAATATGTCTTATCTATGCTTATCAACTGTAAGTTTATTCTACTTTTGCCATTTTTTATTAGCTGCTTAATGGCTTTCATCTTCTTTGGACTTTGAACTCCACATGTAGTTTTTAATTTCTTCACATTTAAAGTCCCAGTCGCCCTCTTGCGAGGGTTAGAACACCATGTGACTGTGAGAACTTCTGACAACGGTCACGTGTGTAAAATATGCTTCCAAAATGAAGTGGAAATAGTATTTTTTCCATGCAGACATATTGCTGTTTGCGCTAAATGTGGACCTATCCTCTCCTCGTATGCTGTGTGCCAGAACTTATTGACGAAGGCTACTATCTTGTAAGAGATAGGATTATTTTATGATGTCCTCTTTATATTCTGCTAACACACATAGTGAAGAAAAAAGCGTTATCGTTTGAAATGCATTCTTTTCCCTTTTTTTCTGCGTTGATCACACTTTGGTCTCTTCTTAATGTGGTAGCTATGATTAGTGTGATTTTAACACGTCCTGATCTGTGCTGTGGAATCGTTTTCTTTTAGTGCTGTAGCGTTGAACTGGCATACGATACCACCATTCCGCCAACGTAAGCAGCCTTCCACGTGGTTAAAGAAAGCATCATTTCGTCTCCCAGCAGAGCACTATTGTTAAGATCTGTGCTGCAGAGTTCCATACGATTCGGTGGTAAGTGCTCTGCGACATGTATACCTCACTAAGCTAGTAGCGAGTAGATTCTGTATTGCAATGTGTTGCGGGGGGAGAAAGAAAATCTGACCGCTGCCTACAGCCATGCGATTTATTATTTTAGTATAAGGCATTACACAGCAGACATAATCAGAATTGGTGGTTGAAGGTGCTTGGTTTCTTAACGTACACACTATTTGATAGATGGAAGGATGATGTCATTTATCAGTACGTATAGGAGGAAGTCTATGCACTCTAGAGACATTTACCATATTACATAGTCAGGAGCATGGTGCATATTAGGAGAAATTGGTACGGATGCGGCGGGAACACAAAAATCCATCTAAAGCAGAACTGGTTGACGTTCAGACGGACCATCGGCCTGTGCTTTTGCAATGGCCTTCAATGATGACTAATAGCTTGTGGATTAGGATGATCTGAATGGATATGTGCGACTATAAAATGTTTGGGAGAAACGTTTACATCTTCTTTCACTAAATAGGGCATGGTTTTTAAGCTCTGAATTATAACTATGGAAATGGACTCTTTGAATATTAACCTGTCTCAATGCTAGTGATACAGAAGAATATTTAAAAATTCCGTATGGGGTGTATATGATGCGGAAGACTGTAATTTTAATGAAACATTTGTTAGTTACGAAAGGGAGCACCCTATACAGCATCACTGTAATTAAATAGCCCTGAAAGTCATTTAGAACCTATGTTACATACATCTTATTGCAATGCACCGTTTAATTATTATTTATTTTTTTCCTTCGTAGGCAAACTCCATTTCGAAATTAGAATGGCGTCTATACACATTTACATGACATGGGAGACTCTAGTTAATGGAACATCTGTTCATGGCGGGAGGAGTGCTACACACAGCATCAGTTTACTTAAATAGGCCTGACAAACGTTTGGATAGTATGCGACAGCATTTCGCAGATAACTGTTTTTCTTTTCTTGTTTTGAATTCCTCATTCTCTGCATGCAATACATGTTGGACCAGATACTCCATCTTGAAATGAGCTTTCGTTGACCTTAGAATGATTGAGTGACCGAAATAACGAACTGCAAATCTCCATCTCAATGCTGCCACTACCTTAAACAAAACAATACCACAGATCTACTGTCACTCGACTGCAGAACATACCATTTCCTGCAGATCATGTATTCATGACATTTTGTTGCTTTAGTGATACGTCCAGTCATGTCTCTGAAGCAGTTAATTTTAAAGTGGTAACAACAAGTACAATGAGTATCGATTCACTAACATTGCTGCTGTCGAAGATGGGAACGCCGAAACAGAATGTGTCGTACTCAGCCATCAACTGCACCTCGATATATATGTCACTATAGCTTTAAGGTCATTGTCAGCTGGTATTCTGAATTTACACACATAGACCCGTTTGTTGTTAAATGATACGTACTGATGGACAGTAGAAGCGATTCGACAACTCGACACTTCATGATCGCTGTCTACCAGTCATATGAGCCACATCTGTTCGCGTTACTTGACTGATCTACGAGGAAAAAGTATCATTTGGATGCTGCTAGAATCGTATAGGTTTGCATACTCCATTTGACTCCTCCCCCAAGAACCATGTACCTTGCCGTTGGTGGGGACGCTTGCGTGCCTAAGCGATACAGATAGCCGTACCGTAGATGCAACCACAACGGAGAGGTATCTGTAGAGAGGCCAGACAAACGTGTGGTTCCTGAAGAGGGGCGGCAGTCTTTTCAGTAGTTGCGGGGGCAATAGTCTGGATGATTGACTGATCTGGCCTTGTAACAATAACCAAAACGGCCTTGCTGTGCTGGTACTGCGAACGGCCGAAAGCAAGGGGAAACAACAGCCATAAATTTTCCCGAGGGCATGCAGCTTTACTGTATGGTTAACTGATGATGGCGTCCTCTTGGGTAAAATATTCCGGAGGTAAAATAGTCCCCCATTCTCCGGGCGGGGACTACTCAGGAGGACGTCGTTATCAGGAGAAAGAAAACTGGCGTTCTACGGATGGGAGCGTGGAATGTCAGATCCCTTAATCGAGCAGGTAGGTTAGAAAATTTAAAAAGGGAAATAGATAGGTTAAAGTTATATATATTAGGAATTAGTGAAGTTCGCTGGCAGGAGGAACAAGACTTTTGGTCAGGCGAATGCAGGGTTATAAATACAAAATCAAATAGGAGTAATGCAGGAGTCGGTTTAATAATGAATAAAAAAGGAGGAGTGTGGGTAAGCTACTACAAACAGCATAGTGGACGCATTATCGTGGCCAAGATAGACACGAAGCCCACGCCTACTACAGTAGTACAAGTTTATATGCCAACTAGCTCTGCAGATGACGAAGAAATTGAAGAAATGTGTGATGAAATAAAAGAATTATTCAGATGGTGAAGGGAGACGAAAATTTAATAGTCATGGGTGACTGGAATTCGGTAGTAGGAAAAGGAAGAGAAGGAAACGTAGTAGGTGAATATGGATTGGGGCTAAGAAATGAAAGAGGAAGCCGCCTGATAGAATTTTCCACAGAGCACAACTTAATCATAGCTAACACTTGGTTCAAGAATCATAAAAGAAGGTTGTATACATGGAAGAAGCATGGAGATACTGACAGGTTTCAGATAGATTATATAATGGTAAGACAGAGATTTAGGAAACAGGTCTTAAATTGTAAGACATTTCCAGGGGCAGATGTAGACTCCGACCACAGTCTATTGGGTATGAACTGTAGATTAAAACTGAAGAAACTGCAAAAACGTGTGAATTTAAGGAGATGGGACCTGGATAAACTGACTGAACCAGGGGTTGTACAGAGTTTCAGGGAAAGCAGAAGGGAACAACTGACGGGAATGGGGGAAACGAATACAGTAGAAGAAGAACTGGTAGCTTTGAGAGATGAAGTAGTGAATGCAGCAGAGGATCTAGTAGGTAAAAAAACGAGGGCTAGTAGAAACCCTTGGGTAACAGAAGAAATATTGAATTTAATTGATGAAAGGAGAAATATATAAAAATGCAGTAAATGAAGTAGGCAAAAACGATTACAAACGTCTCAAAAATGAGATCGACAGGATGTGCAAAATGGCTATGCAGGGATGGCTAGAGGACAAATGTAAGGATGTAGAGGCTTATCTCACTAGGGCCAAGATAGATCCCGCCCACAGGAAAATTAAAGAGACCTTTGGAGAAAAGAGAACCACTTGTATGAATATCAAGAGCTCAGATGGAAACCCAGTTCTAAGCAATGAAGGGAAAGCAGAAAGGTGAAAGGAGTATAATGAGGCTCTATACAAGGGCGATGTACCTGCGGACAATATTATGGAAATGTAAGAGGATGTAGATGAAGATGAAATGGGAGATACGATACTGCATGAAGAGTTTGACAGAGCACTGAAAGACCTGAGTCTCAACAAGGCCCTAGGAGTAGACAACATTCCATTAGAACTAGTGACGGCCTTGAGAGAGCCAGTCCTGACAAAACTTTACCATCTGGTGCGCCAGATGTATGAGAGAGGCGAAATTCCCTCAGACTTCAAGAAGAATATAATAATTCCAATCCCAAAGAAAGCAGGTGCTGACGGATATGAAAGTTACCGAACTATCAGTTTAATAAGCCACACCTGCAAAATACTAACGCGAATTCCTTACAGACGAATGAAAAAACTGATAGAAGCCAACCTCGGGGAAGATCAGTTTGGATTCCGTAGATATGTTGGAACACGTGAGGCAATACTGACCCTACGACTTATCTTAGAAGAAAGAGTAAGGAAAGACAAACCTACGTTTCTAGCATTTGTAGACTCAGAGAAAGATTTTGACAATGTTGACTGGAATACTCTCTTTCAAATTCTAAAAGTGGCAGGAGTAAAATACAGGGAGCGAAAGGCTACTTACAATTTGTACAGAAACCAGATGGCAGTTATAAGAGTCGAGGGGCACGATCGTGAACATGTGGTTGGGAAGGGAGTGAGACAGGGTTGTAGCCTCTCCCCGTTGCTATTCAATCTGTATATTGAGCAAGCAGTAAAGGAAACAAAAGAAAAGTTAGGAGTAGGTATTAAAATCCATGGAGAACAAATAAAAACTTTGAGGTTCGCCGATGGCATTGTAATTCTGTCAGAGACAGCAAAGGACTTGGAAGAGCAGTTGAACGGAATGGACAGTGTCATGAAAGGAGGGTATAAGATGAACATCAATAAAATCAAAACGAGGATAATGGAATGTAGTCGAATTAAGTCGGGTGATGCTGAGGGAATTAGATTAGGAAATGAGACACTTAAAGTAGTAAAGGAGTTTTGCTATCTGCGGAGCAAAATTACTGATGATGGTCGAAGTAGAGAGGATATAAAATGGAGACTGGCAATGGCAAGGAAAGGCTTTCTAAAGAAGAGAAATTTGTTAACATCGAGTATAGATTTAAGTGTCAGGAAGTCGTTTCTGAAAGTATTTGTATGGAGTGTATCCATGTATGGAAGTGAAACATGGACGATAAATAGTTTGGACAAGAAGAGAATAGAAGCTTTCGAAATGTGGTGCTACAGAAGAATGCTGAAGATTAGATGGGTAGATCATGTAACTAATGAGGAGGTATTGAATAGGATTGGGGGGAAGAGGAGTTTGTGGCACAACTTGACCAAAAGAAGGAATCGGTTGGTAGGACATGGTCTGAGGCATCAAGGGATCACAAATTTAGTATTGGAGGGCAGCGTGGAGGGTAAAAGTCGTAGAGGGAGACCAAGAGATGAATACACTAAAGAGATTCAGAAGGATGTAGGTTGCAGTAAGTATTGTTAGATGAAGAAGCTTGCACAGGATAGAGTATCATGGAGAGCTGCATCAAACCAGTCTCAGGACTGAAGACCACAACAACAACAACTCCATTTGAATACGTGATGGGAAAAAAATATCTGGCAAAGACGACGTATTTCTCCCGGCAACCTGGGGATGGATTAGATTATGTATGGAACTACACAGACAATTTTTTACTCGATCAGCGTGTGATATTGGGACGGATGGGTAATTGATCATACTGTGCAATGTGCCCTCCACCAAGCGCTGTACACTCGCCTCCAGTGTATTGGTTTCACATGTGAGGTGTTCGTAGGCAATGGAGTTGCCTGCAAACGTGCGAGACGACCTGTGATGGAGTTGTTGTATGACTAGAACACAGCTAAATCTGTTGCACATTAATAGTATTAGAAATCCTGTGCAGTGCCATTGGAAGCGTTAACTGCCGTGAAACGTCTAGCAGTAAGCATCTAGAGCGAGCTGAAGTGGACCGCATACGTCGGGTCCATATTCATTTGCTGGAATCTTAATGAAAGTAACCCAAGCACTAAAAACTGAAGTCGATGAGCTAAAGTAGAAGAATATGTCAGGTCCAAATTCACCTTCATGGACCTTAACGGGGGGTGTGGTCCGCCCCAATAAGATGTGACGGTGTAGGAGGCGAGAGACGGCAAATCCCGTCGGTACATCACTGTTGCACTCCAATTCGGAACGAGTGTAAGAGGTACTAAGATTACTACTGTGGCGGGAGGAATCATTGACACTGATTTGGTCTTGCTTAAACTTGTTGCTTAATTGGATCTCAATGTACGATAGTTGTCTAAGTGTGTAAGTACTGGGTTTGCTTCTAAATAAATAACTAGCATTACGCATACGCGTGCTAAGCAAATGGATGTTCTCTGCTCTAGACGGAATACAGTATCTCCCTCTGCTTGCAGCAGCTTTCTGGATGTGTGAGGCTGTTGCACCAATGTAAGTGATTCAATGGACATCGTATTGGAAGCTCTGTGGTACTGTTAGATTCGTATTATGGAAATATGCTCCATTTTTTTTAAAAAAGGTGATATATTTCTCACGAAACTCCATGCTGCCAACGAAGAAACTGACACCATTACAACGTCGCATTTCTAGCGTAATAATCGTAGTAATACGATAAAGGAGATTAGGAGGCTTACAAGGGGATATTTATAGACAATCCTTTGATACTGACGTAGTCCACATATCCTCTGCATGTTTGTGAATTAAATCTTTTATGTTAGAGTGCCGTATTTCTCCTTGTCTCTACCTAGTCAGTGACGGATGGAGGGCAAGACAGCCTTCTAACTAATAGAACGGTGCTGTCGGAATGTGATGGGATTCGAGAGAATTGGCAGGGGTCTGTGACCTGGCGAAGGACATCTCTTACTCGCCGCGACCAGGCTCATTCAAAAGCTATATTTCTAAGATTGCAAGATTCGTGAGAATATGGGAGGCAAGCGACATTCTGACGAAAGCGGAGTTGAGAGGTAAACACTACACCACTTGATCTAAGTGTTTTGGACAAACATAGTTCAACCACTGGTATACGTCTCGAGAAGTGACTGCGTGGAAAAAATTAGAGGCTAATACGGAGGTTTCTACTAAGAGAGAATCTGCAGCAGAACTTCCGTCATTTGTTTTATCGATATATAAGAGACAACATTCTTCCGTGAGATTAAACGGTTCAAATGGCTGTGAGCACTATGGAACTTAATATCTGAGGTCATCAGTCCCCTAGAACTTAGAACTACTTAAACCTAACTAAATTAAGGACATCACACATATCCATGCCGAGGCAGGATTCGAACCTGCGACTGTAGCAGTCGCGCGGTTCTGTGAGTTTAGTGTGCCTATAAATGGATCGATGTATTAATAGGTAGACTAAATTTGCATCTACATCTATATGCACACTTAGCAATCCATCATACGGTTCGTCGCGAACGACACCCTGTGCATCTAGTATTCATTTGCTTTCCTTAATAGGAAAGGAAATGAAAAAATAGAGCGAGGGGGAAAAAAACTGTATGTATGAGCATAGATTTCTTGTGCCTTATCTTTGCGGCCCTTACATGGTATGCAGCAGCATAACATTTCTGCAGTCAGTTTCAAATGTTGATTCTCAATACTGTTCCTTGAAAAGAACATCGCCTGCCATTTGCGGATTCCCATTTTATTTACCTGGCGATTATAATCCGATTGCAGGAACAAAACATTATTCACCGTGCAAAGGAGCTCTCCTGATCAACTTAATTAATTAGTCAATCAATTTGATATCAGTGATTTGCTACCAGGTGGGTGAAAACGAGGGCAAGAATGCCACGGGTATGATTGACGACTGGTACGATAGTCAGGCGGTTATTACTTTACTTTTTCTTTCCTTGCGACGAAATCTTTTAACGAAATTGGAGAGATGGCCATCGTAATAAAATCAGCTATTTTACCGAATTTTTACAGTGACACGTAGTACTCACCTGATATTTACAACTCCTCTGTGCTGGTATTTGGTTACCTAAAGAGAATCGTAGGTGAAGAGGCATTTGACCACCATAAGAGAACTCGAAAGTGAGGAGGCATCCTATGACAGAAGTAGAGCATGTTCTTATCACCACGTCATGAGCCAAAAATAAGTTTAATCTTCTAGTCCAGTGATGCAGGACGTAACAGAAATAAGCTGATAAGAACGAATTTTTTTACCAGACATAAATTACTTTCAGGAAATACAGCCCATGCCACTCTCTAGTACAGGATTTTCACGCTAAAAACGATGCTTTAGCGATGTGAAAACGCATGTACGCTCCAGTTTCTTTTGTCTTCAAAAGCAATTCGCACAAAAGGCTGGAATCTACAACTCGTACAAGAAATTTGAGATGTATGGACAACATCTCCCTCTCGGACTGGGTAACACGGATTTCTTAAAAAAGGGAGAGTCAACATCCAAGCCACTCTGCTTATCTTGTAGTGTGTCACAGCCAGTGTCAGGTGTGGTCATGAGGCTTTGGTTGACCAGAAGCCGCTGCTTCACCTCGCACGACCGCCAGGTGGAAAGAAAGGCTCCAGCTGGTCGACTCTTCACAGCAGCCGCCCGAACAAATCCCTGTGGTAGCTTTCACAGTAGCCTCTGGATGGCTGAATAGGAACTAACAAGTAGACCGTCTCAGCGGCGACAGAAGCGGAACCATATGTTGCGCGTATTCTCCAATTTTTACGTGGAAATTTGAGAAGATTCAATACGGCAAGTGTTTGTGCTGGACGATTATTCCCGCATGTAAATTCATCGGTTGACGGTTGGGCCGTCATGGTGATAGTCACTCTTGCTTCTGAGCGTTTGGTATGGCTGGTGTGTCGATTCTTGGAGATTGGCATGTATCTGCCGGCTTGATCGACGCACATGCGTGGTTCTAGTACTTTCTCATATGGCGGGTCGCGGCTCCCGACTCCACAGTCGGCGGACAGCGAGTGCCTCACAATCGCGAGTGTATAAGATCGTAAGGTTTTTTTCGCTGCTATGTTTCGTGTAAGGTGGGAGCATTCACATGAAGGATGGTGCTTGTGTTCCCAAGCGAAAAGCATAAAAGGCCTTGGATATATTGAACACTACAGTCTATTTTAGGAGTTTTTCTTTTTAGATATTTAACTGTAGGATAACACCCACTGTAGTAGTGTGTTTGTTGCATAGTATTCTTGTGCAGGACATATAGCAATGCTTCATTTCTGGCTGTGTTATAAAGAATCAATGTCTTCTTTGGTGTATGAGGTGACTCTTTGATCACCTTAAAGTTTATCACCATAGTGTGTTGGAAAGAATCTGGCAGGTTGAATGTATGTCAGACACTGGATGTGGTCGCTTTAGGACAATACCCTCGAAAATAATTAAAGACACCATCTCACCTACCCACAGTCTGGTACAGGTGTATGAGGATTGAATGCTACATTCCCACCAATTTAAAACTCTCTGTGAACTACCTCAATTGAACCCTATGCAATAACCTGAGCCCTCTGGGGGAAGGAGCAGAAGCAACAGCGACTGCTGTGTGAGGATCATCATCATCAGCAAGAAGTCGGCTCTGCACCACCCACCTTGTGAATCTTTGCCCTCCAGGCACAGCTGCACACTTGGTCATTAGGACAAATGGAGGCTGCTCTAGAACTGTTTTCTCCCAATTCTGAGTGATACTGTAGACTATGGTACACAGCAACATGAACATGTACTCACCCATGTGCAATCAGGAAAAGTGGTGGGCAGGTGTGGAGGATAGTGATGTTGGCAGAGGGGGGAGGGGGGCAGTGTGGAAGCAGATGTTGGGCAGTCCTGCAGCTTGGCACAGACTGAGACTTTTCCCCATCAATTAACATGTTGACGAGGGCAGAGGAGGTCGGGGAAGGGAAGGGAGGGCTGGGGGTTTGCCAGTAGGGGGAAAAAAGGCTCATAACTGAACTGGCTAGGGGGACAGAAAATGAAGTAATCTTTTTACCAGAGAACTGAGGGTAACAGAAAATAAAGTTACCCTTTTCCCAGAGGACTGGGAGGAAATAGGGGCACAGGAAGGGCGAGAGTTTCTCAGAAGCAAAGGTTACCCCCAGGAGGTCATCAATTACCCACAGGGCATCATGAAGCACCTAGCAGAACAGTAGGTTAAGGGGGATGGGTTAATTGACCAGTTTAATTAATCAGCATATCGACATATCAAAAGTTCCCCAGAAACCAATTTGTTCCACTACCGTAGATGAAGACATACAGCAAGTGTACGAGGAATTCCTCGTTTGAAAATATATGAAAGTCTGATAATAGTGGGAACCCAAATGCGTTTGTAGGGGGAGAAGTAAAAAAAAAAAAAGATGGGAGAATATGGACTAGGTAGTACGAAAAGGGGAGTAGAAACGCTAACTGAGTTTTGCAATAAATTTTAGATGGTAATAGTAAGTACTCTGTCCAAGAATCACAAGATGAGGAAGTATACGTGGGAAAGGTCTAGAGAGGCACGGGAAGATTCTAGGTGAATTTCACCATGTGTAACTAGGCTGTTTAGGTTTTTTTATTGGTAACGCCACCTGTGTATGAAAATCACTGGCTGTGCTGTGTGCAGTCTGTGGCTAGTTTGCATTGTTGTCTGCCATTGTAGTGTTGGGCAGCGGCAGCTGGATGTGAACAGCGCGTAGCATTGCGCAGTTGGAGGTGAGCCGCCAGCAGTGGTGGATGTGGGGAGAGAGATGGCGGAGGTTTGTAATTTGTCATGAACTGCTATATTTATATATGATGATATCAAGGTAAATACATTGTTCGTTCTCTATTAATATCTTTCATTTGCTAACTATCCCTATCAGTAGTTAGTGCCTTCCATAGTTTGAATCTTTTATTTAGCTGGCAGTAGTGGCGCTCGCTGTATTGCAGTAGCTTGAGCAGCGAAGATTTTTGTGAGGTAAGTGATTTGTGAAAGGTATAGTTTAATGTTAGTCATGGCCATTCTTTTGTAGGAAATTTTGAAAGTCAGATTGCGTTGCGCTAACAAAATATTGTGTGTCAGGTTAAGCACAGTCATGTATAATTGTTCTAAGGGGAAGTCTCGTGTATAAATAGTTCTAAGGGGACGTTTCATATGGCGACCCTGCCAGGATACCTCACTGGAATCTTCTGATTTTTTTCTTGTAGTTTGTGTAATTAGTGTAGCTATTGTTTATTGCTAGCGCGTAATTATAGAGAGAATTTCCTTTGTAGTTGTAGTTTTTCATTGTTGTACAGTAAAACAGTTGTGGCATGCATGTAGATTGGCACCAAGTATTTCGCAGCTGCAATTAACTAGATATTATATTCAGTGCTATGTTAATGTGTTCTCTTATTTTTGATCTTCAAATTGTGTTTTTCTGTGTTATCGTGTGAAATATTGTGACAATAATGGCGTGTGAAAAACGTAACACTAGGCTCCAAAGTAAACTGAGAAATAATAGTGACGACGAGCGTAGCTTAGCAGCACCACTGTGTAATGAAGTAACAGACATTCAAAGTAGTAATTTGGTAATTGTGCATAGGGAAATGGAGCGGGCTGCAAACAATGGTGTAGACAGTGAAACAGGTAGTGAACAGGGAAGCATTATCGATCGATCGGTCGGGAACAGCTCGCCTCAGGAATCCGAAATGACAGGACACAATTTCACAAATACTGTAGATTCAGGTTTTGGATCCTCACCGTTTTCTCAAATAAGTCAAGACACATTTTCTGCTTGTCAAAATGTGAATGTTTCCGATGTAAATTCACTGCCGAAAAGCACTGAGGAACATGTTTCAGACACCAATGCATTGTTATTACAATTAATACAACAAATGGGACAAACACAGCAAAAGCTTCAAAAGTTAGACACAATGGAACAAAATCAGAGACAAACACAGCAAAAGCTTCAAAAGTTAGACAAAATGGAACAAAATCAGAGACAAACACAGCAAAAGCTTCAAAAGTTAGACACAATGGAACAAAATCTTAAAAAGTTAGACTCATTGGAGCAACCTCTTGAACGAACACGTGAGGATTTAACTACTGAGTTACATAACATTGAATCGAAATGTCAAAAAGTGTGTAATGACGTAAAAACACAAATTTGTGAGCATTTTCAGCCTATTTTTTCGCGGCATGAAAATGCATTACAGAATCACGAAGCAGCCATAAAAGAACTGCAAACTATTGTTCATGAAAATCATGAGACCTTGCAAACTAAAATGGACTCAGTTGCATCTACCGATTCGGTTACGCAACTTGCAAAAACTCAGGAAAACTTAAGGGACACAGTAGATACTCTGAAAATTGGTTCAGAAAGACACATGGAGGAAATTAGTTCATTATCAGAGAACGTAGCCGAACTTTCGGATCAGGTCACTAACTTATCTACGAAGGTAGATGATAATCTGAATGACACAAAACCGGTAGTCTTTAATGACACAGAAGAGTGCGAACAAATTAGGAAACTGAAACAAAATCTGAATCAAATTAATACGCAACACCAAAGAGAAATCCGGGAAGTACAAGAACAGCTGACACAGGTAATACAAGAATTACGTATTTCAGAGGACACTCGCGCTCCAACACGGGAAGAGGAACTTAGAAATACGCAAAAGCCACAAAATAATAACACAGGGCATTTCGGTAATTATGAAAGAAATTGGCAAGGTACACCGAATTTTGAGATGGAACCGCCGACACGACGTAACAATGACCGATATCCTACTCGCCGACACGATGATTTTGACTATAAGCTGTTCATTACTACACGTAAATTCAAAACGTTTAAGAATTCTGCCAAAGACATTCATCCACAAGCGTGGCTCCATCAATTCTCTCATTGTTTCCCTCCCAACTGGTCATTGGAGCACAGGTTAGAATTTATGTGTGGCTACTTAGAGAATGAACCAGCTGTAAGAATGCGATCGGTCATTCACGATTGCCACAGTGAAGGAGAATTTTACCATGCCTTCCTCTCAGCATATTGGTCTCAAGCCACACAAGACCGCGTAAAACATAACATCATAATGATGAAACATTTCGAACAATCTGAATTTTCCAGTCTTGTCAAATATTTTGAAGACATGTTGCACAAGAATCAGTACCTGTCAAACCCATACAGCCCCTCAGAACTCATCCGCATTTGCTTAATCAAACTTTGCTAACTATCCCTATCAGTAGTTAGTGCCTTCCATAGTTTGAATCTTTTATTTAGCTGGCAGTAGTGGCGCTCGCTGTATTGCAGTAGCTTGAGCAGCGAAGATTTTTGTGAGGTAAGTGATTTGTGAAAGGTATAGTTTAATGTTAGTCAGGGCCATTCTTTTGTAGGAAATTTTGAAAGTCAGATTGCGTTGCGCTAACAAAATATTGTGTGTCAGGTTAAGCACAGTCGTGTATAATTGTTCTAAGGGGAAGTCTCGTGTATAAATAGTTCTAAGGGGACGTTTCACATGGTAAGTTAGAGATTCTGAAATCAGAAGTTGATTTTTAAGGCCTACCGAGGAATACATATAAACTCACATTACAGTGAAGTAATGAAGAGTAGAATGAAGTTTAAGAGACTAGACGGAAAGAATCAATGTACACTACTGGCCATTAAAATTGCTACACCACTAAGATGACGTGCTACAGACACGAAATTCAACCGACAGGAAGAAGATGCTATGATATGCAAATGATTAGCTTTTCAGAGCATTCACATCAGGTTGGCGCCGGTGGCAACACCTACAACGTGCTGAAATGAGGAAAGTTTCCAACCGATTTCTCATACACAAACAGCAGTTGATCGGCGTTGCCTGATGAAACGTTGTTGTGATGCCTCGTGTAAGGAGGAGAAAAATGTACCATCACGTTTCCGAATTTGAAAAAAGGTCGGATTGTAGCCTATCGCGATTGCGGTTTATCGTATCGCGACGTTGCTGCTCGCGTTGATCGAGATCCAATGACTGTTACCAGAATATGGAATCGGTGGGTTCAGGAGCGTAATTCGGAACGCCGTGGTGGATCCCAACGGTCTCGTATCACTAGCAGTCGAGATGACAGGCATCTTATCCGCATGGCTGTAACGGATCGTGCAGCCACGTCTCGATCTCAGAGTCAGCAGATGGGGACGTTTGCAAGACAACAACCATCTGCACGAACAGTTCGACGACGTCTGCAGCAGCATGGACGATCAGCTCGGAGACCATGGCTGCGGTTACCCTTGACGCTGCATCACAGACAGGAGCGCCTGCGATGGTGTACTCAACGACGAACCTGGGTGCACGAATAGCAAAACGTCATTTTTTCGGATGAATCCAAGTTCTGCTTACAGCTTCATGATGGTCGCATCCATGTTTGGCGACATCGCGGTGATCGCACATTGGAAGCGTGTATTCGTCATCGCCATACTGGCGTATCACCCGGCGTGATGGTATGGAGTGCCATTGGTTACATGTCTCAGTCACCTCTTGTGTGTATTGACGGCACTTTGAACAGTGGACGTTACATTTCTGATGTGTTACGACCCGTTGCTCTACCCTTTATTCGATCCCTGAGAAACCCCACATTTCAGCAGGATAATGCACCACCGCGTGTTGCAGGTCCTGTACGGGACTTTCTGGATACAGAAAATGTTCGACTGCTGCCCTGGCCAGCACATTCTCCAAATCTCTCACCAATTGAAAACGTCTGTTCAATGGTAGCCGAGCAACTGGCTCGTCACAATACGCCAGGTACTACTCTTGATGAACTGTGGTATCGTGTTGAAGCTGCATGGGCAGCTGTACCTGTACACGCCATCCAAGCTCTGTTCGACTCAATGCCCAGGTGTATCAAGGCCGTTATTACGTCCAGAGGTGGGTTGTTCTGGGTACTGATTTCTCAGGATCTATGCACCCAAATTGCGTGAAAATGTAATCACATGTCACTTCTAGTATAATATATGTGTCCAATGAATACTCGTTTATCAACTGCATTTCTTCTTGGTGTAGCAATTTTAATGGCCAGTAGTGTAGAATGAAGTGGTGTAATGAGATGCATTTGGATAGTGTGATAAGGAATACCAGAGCAGAATAGTTGAAGAGAAGTGATGTCTCTAAAAAGTGCAACCACTGGAGTTGGTAAGACAAACATAGATATTTGGAATGTAATTCTGCTTCATAGATGAGGTAATTCAATTGATCGACGAAAGAACGAAGTACAAATAGATTAAAGAAAACACAGGATTGAAACCATAAATAACTTAGGATTGAATTAAATAGGAAGTGCAGGAAAGCCAATGCGAAATGGCAGCAGGAAAAATGTGAAGATCAGAAATAGAAATGATCATTGGAAGGACTGACTCAGCGTATAGAAAAGTTGAAATAACTCTCTGTGAAATTTAAATGTAGGGCGGCAACGTTAAGAATGCAAAGGGAATACCACTTCTAAAAGCAGAGGAGAGAGTGGACGGATGGAACAGTACATTGAAGAGCTATATGAGAGGGAGGAATTGTCCAATGTGACAGAAGAAGAAATAGGGAATAAGAATTGTTAGGAATCCAGCATTAGAGTCACAATTGAAAAGGGGTTTGGAAGGCTTAAGATCAAATAAGGCACAAAGGATAGGTAACATTCCATCGGAAATTCTAAAATAACTGCGGTGCAGAATCTATGAGACTGGAGGAATAACATCAGACTTTGTGAAAAGTACCATACACACTGTTCGAGGATACCAAGAGCAGCAAGTACGAGAACTATTACATGATCATCTTAGCAGCCCATGCATCCTAGTTGCTGACAAGAATAACGCACAGAATAAAACTGATGATCAGTTTAACGACGATCAGCTTGACGTTAGGAAAGGTAAAGGCACCAGAGAAGCAGTCCCGGCATTGCGCTTGATAATGGAAGCAAGCCTGTAGAAAAATCATGACACCGTCATATGATTTATGGACCTAGTATCAAATATAGGCCTAGTGTCAAGTATAGGCCTTAATTTGGGGAAGAAACTGTTGAAGACGAACATTACGGCAAAAGAATTGTTTCGTAGTGAATCATGGAGTGTGGTAAAACTGAAAAAAAGACCGATATTTGAGATAGGATGCTACAGAAGAATTTGGCAAATCAGGTGAACTGATAAGGTAAAGAATGAGGAAGTTCGCCGTAGAAACAGCGAGAAAAGGAATATATAGAAAACACTGACAAGGAAAGGGACAAGATGTTAGGAGCTATGTCAAGATATTAGGAATAGTTCCATTGTACCACAGGGAGCTGCAGAGGGTAAAGACTACAGCGGAAGATAGAGATTTGGGATACAAACAACAAAGAATTGAGGGCTTTGGGTTCAGATGCTACTTTGAGATGACGGGCTTGGCGCTTGACGGGAATTCGTGGCGGGCCACGTCAAACCAGTCTGGAACTGATGACTGAGAAAAGAAATTAAAAGTTATGACTACTTTTTGTACATCCCAGTTCTTCGCAAACGATTCCCTGCATTGCAAAATTGGAAGGTCAAATGAGTATCGTTAAGGAATACCAGAGAAATCCACAGTTCGTCCGAAAAGGACACACGTAATTTTTAGCAGTAGCAGTCAGTAAGCTGTAGGCGTATGGTGGATACTTGAGTCCTGAGAAGCAGTTTGAATCACAGCATCCACCTGGAGTGACCGCGTGAAAGCGCTGAAGGCAAGGCGCCACATTAACAGAGTCTGTGGTAGGCTTCGCTATATACGAGGGCTATCGTGCAAGTGAGGAACGATAGGTTGCGAAATGGAAACCACAGTGAAAATAAAAACAGTTTTATTTGCAACAGTTAGCTAAAACTTCCAGCTACCTATCTCCACAGTCGCCGATCCGACTTAGACGTTTTTCCAATACCCTCGTTATAGAAGGCAGCGGTCAGTGCTTTACGCCAATTCTCTACGCTGGCCTACAGTCATTGTCTGTGTCAAAATGTTGTCTTCATAGCCAGCGGCTCATGTGAGCAGAGATGAAACTCAGAGGGAGACAATTACGGGCTGTATTGGGGTAATCAAACATTTCCAATCGAAAACGACGCACGAGTATCTTCATTGCCCCTGCAGAATGCATCTGAGAACTGCCTTGAAGAAGAAACCGCACGACAGTTATGTAATGTTGGTTGCATAGCTTCAGGCGAAATTTCTGACCATGCCCTCGTACTTGGTGGGAGACACTATTGTTCTAGGCATCTTTATGTGCTCTCTGTGTGCTCAGAACCAAATAGAACGACGTAACGCGATCGACGGGCATACTAGAGACACTGCCCAACACACCTGCGCAAAACTTCATCGGATGTTCACTGTGGTTTCCATTTAGAGACCGATCGTTCCTACTTTCCGAATAACCCTCGTATATCACTTTTTGCTGAGGGCACAGACTTTTTGTCAATAGCCATATTGAAGATACAACAATAATTTCCTTCAGTTGCTGATAATAAGTAACTGTTATCAAGAGAGATTTATCACAGTGTTCTCCACTTTTTCTTTTTCTGCTTTGATACGGCCCATCATTAGTTCCTCTTCTGGGCAAAACTCTTCACTTGAGAGAAGTATATGGACCAAATGTCCTCAGTTATTTGTTGGATATATTCTAATAGCTGCCTTTTCTTACAGTTTCTAGGCTCAACAGCTTTGAGTCCCACGAAAGTTATTCGTTGATGTAAAGCACGCTGTAGTAACACGTGTCATATCATTCTGTCCCTTATTCTTGAAAGTATCAGAAGTTCAAATATTTTACTAAATTTCGTGCTACTACACTTGTAGTGCGGAGCCACGCCCCATTTGGGTGTCGTGGCTATTGCGTGGTGTATTGGCTTAGTCAGTTACTGATCAGGAAGTCAGCCCTGACGTCTGCGGACAAGAAAGTCTCAGCGGCCCGAAAATCTGCCGAATTCTTGAAGAAGATGACGACAACCTCCAGGAGGCGATCTCGCCGCTCCGAGCGAATGTGCTTGGCTCCAGTATGTCCGCGTCAGCATAGAAGGATGACCGGCTGAACCACCCCTGTGACGATCTGCTGTCACTAGGCAAGAATCTATCCATTGCAGGAGAAGCCTGGAGGCTGCCCAATAGTAGACAGCTGCCGAGTCCCGCTTTATGCTGCCTATGGCTTTTTCGGTTGTTGAGGCTGAGCTGCTATTTTCAACAGTAACTCCCAAAAAATAGTGACGGTGCTACACAACGTTTTTGACATGTTGCCCTCCTCGTCGATTCTGTGGAGAACCTCCTCATTTCTTACCACAATACACACCCGTACAGTGCTGTGCTCCAAATGTACATTCTCAGAAATTTCTTCCTTGAAGCAAGGCCGACATTCGGCACTAGTGCTCTTATTTTGGCCGTCAAGGGTCCCTTTATGTGAGGTAGTCTGTTTTTATGGTCTCCTGTTTTGTCCAGTATGTATTATTTTGTCTCCGATTTTGATGTTAAGATATCGTGAGTCTCGTTTCTGCTACTCGTCAGTCCTTCCGTCTTTCTTCGGTTCGCTGGCACTCCATAGTGTGTGCTCATTAGACAGTCCATTGCATTCAGCAGGTCCGGCAGTTCTTCGGACTGAGTACAGCAATGTCATCAGCGAATTTTGTCATTGATACCCTTTCACACTGGACTGTATCCCGTCTCACGATACTTTCGTTTGTCTCCGTCATTTACATCCTCGATGTATAGATTGAACAGTATGGTTGACAGACCACAGCCAGGCGTTAAACCATTGTTATTCCAAGTGCTTCATTCTTGGTCTTCCGTTCTTGTATTTTCCTCTTAGTTCTTGTACAGATTGCTCAGTACCCGCTTTTCCTGTACGTTACATCTATTTCTCTAAAATTATCGGCAGTACTGCACAACTTTACACTCCGCAACGTATTTTGTACGTAGACGTCGTGTTGAAATCGTAAACTTGACATGCAAATAGAATTCGGGTGGGTAATCCATATTAACCAGCTAGGACATTGAAATTAGTTAGTTTCCTGTTGAATAGATAATGTACATGATAAATCTCCAGATGAAATTCAGTAATTCCTACCCATCATCTTTTACACAGTGCAGCAACAAAAATTATTCTACAAAATAGCAGCAGTTGTCAAAGAGAAACTTTACTAATTTCTTTCAAAGTTTACTTTGATATGTGTCAGATATCTTATATAACTAGGTAAAATATCAAAACAGTTTGGCGCAGAACTGTGCAACCTTTTTTTCGGTACTAAAGACGACTTTGATGTGAAGCAGAGAATGCTATTTTCCCAGCAGAGATGGTAATTATCTACATCTCTGTTCCTTTCGAATCGCAATGGATTAGTTACAACAAGCTTTATTAGGGAATACATTGGAGAAATAGTCATAATGCCCGACTCTTAATGAGATGTCTACAAGATTATTGTGGGTGTGCACCACATATTACCTCTTACAGCACGTTTTTGAGGAATGAAGAGTTCCTTTCTTAAAGATGAGTTACCCCAGGATATAATTCTGTATGACATCATTCAATGAAAATATGTAAAATATTCCAACCTTCTGATATGTTTCTCCGCTAGACTTGCAGTGTTTCTAAATGCAGAAGTGGCTGAACTAAGTCGTTTTAGGAGCTCAATTTTTCTCCATTTTAAATGCTCATCAGTGTGAACACCCAAGAATTTTGAATTTTCCGCTCTGCTTATTACTTACTCACCATATGATATACTCATATTTGGTGTAGTACCCTTAGGTGTACAGAACTGAATACGTTATGTCTCTCTAAAATTGAGAGTGAGACCATTCGTTGAGAACCAGTCAATGATACCTTTAAGAACATTATTTACTATTTCTTCAGTATGCCATTTATCTTCGTTTTATACAGGAGAATACTGTAACTGACACATTCAGATGCTTTAGATAGGTCGCAGAAAATACCCGCCGACTCCTTTCTTTTATTGCTTGTAAAATCTTGTGAGTGAACTTGTAAACGGCATTCTCAGGAAAGCAAAGCCTCTTAAATCGAAACTGTGACTGGCTGAGGATATTATTGTTGCTAAGGTGAGATACTATTCTATAATACATCACCTTCTCAAAAATATTGGAACATGGTCTCAGTAGAGAATCAAGTCGGTATTTATTGACATCTCTCTTATGACTTTCCTTAAAAAGGGATTTAACAACAACATATTTCAATCTAACATTAAAAAGTCTTGAGTTTGTGATAGATTATATAATTCAGATAAGCCAGGTCTTATTATATGGAAACCAGTCTTTAGTGCTCTATTGGAAGTACTATCAAAATCAAATGAGCTTTTATTTTTTAGAGAATGTATAGTTTTCTTAATTTCGGAAGGAGAAGTTGTTGATACACTGGTCTAATTGAATTCTATGAAAGTTGCTCTTTCAACATATTGCTGTGATTTTTCTCTTGAACTGTTGACCCTATACTTTCTATTATATTTATGAAATGGTTATTAAATATATTTGCTACCTGTAACTTATCATTTGTAGCCCTTCCATTCAGATTAATAGTGAAGTTATCCTGTTCTGAGGTATTTGTCCTGTCTCTCGTTTCACTATATTCCATGTAGCCTTAAGACCGTTGTGGGAATTGCTGATTTCTGGAATAATATACATATTCCTGAACTTGTTAATAATTTTTGTTAGTAATTTTGGGTTGTTTTTATAGTGTGCAACTACGGCAGGTCTTCTACTTGTTCTTGCCAACATATACATTTTCCTTTTCCTTTCGCAAGATACTGTAATCCTACTAGTGATCCTTGGTCTTTCACATGGCTGTATAATGCCCTTTCTGGTAATGTTTTCTGGAAAGCTATTTTCAAATGATGTTATGAATTTTTTATGAAATAGATTATATTTAACCTTGCTATTTGGTACATCATAAATTTAGTACAGGTAATCTATTGTGAACTATTACTAAAATTATTTTTTTCTGAAGTCATTAATTATTCTGGTATCCACTGAGGAATATCCATACTGTAAGGCAATATTTTATTTATCCTAACGAACTGTGCATCATGATCGGAGAGAGCATCTGTTACTTGGTAAACAGTTACTTTCTTGCTTTGAGCTTTACCAAAGAAAGCATCAATTAGTGTCTTACTGCCTTTATCCATCCATGTTGGAAAGTTAATTATTGAGATCAAACTGGCGCCAGAATTATATTGTTTTTAAAGTAATTCCACCCACTTATGGCACATAACTCTTGTCATTCACTCTTCGTGCTCTTCGATCAGAGTTGTCATCGGAAAGTAACACACGTGAGATGCAAGACAATAATTTCAGTGACATTGCAGCGGGAAAGATGGCTCTATCTGTTTCTGGATCCCATCGACTATTTGTAAATTAACCATGTGATTTATTCACACCAGCCTGTAATAACAGACCAATAAAGGTTTCAGGTGTAATTTCATGTAATGCTTCCCCTATATCCCTTTTATCTCTTCGATCCTCAATATTGGTCGTTTCCACCACAATACTCTGAATATTATGGTTCATCACAACTTGAAAGATTGTTTTATACCAGTTACTCGGGTGATAGTGCATCTTATAGGACCAGGAGTCAGTTTTATAATGTTTCCACTATATGCTCTTCCAGTTTGTGGAAAATGTTCTAAGCACTATATGTTCTTTTTCTGTCTTAATACTGAATTAGTTGAACAGTTTGCAGATTGTCATTTGAGGTATTAATATCTGAAACGTCTTCTGAATCAGATGAAGGATGAATGTCGCCATCACTGGTGTGATTTTCTTCTTCAGAAATATCCTCCTCGTTATGAGATGAATTTACTGATGTTTCCAGTTACTCATTGGAAAGCGTTCGTTTTGTCATTACAGCCACACAGAAATTACTATGACAGATACATGAACTGCGCCCGCACGCAGCAGTTGATTAACTGTAACTGTTAGCGACAATGTGGTATAATAATCTGAACGCAGTCAGCGACTTGCATTGCTGCGTATCCTTCTCACATGTGAACAATAAGAAATGAGATATTTACTTTATCACAAAAAAATCACTATGCATATATCTCAGGCTCGTATAAATATAACTTAAGTATGATATTTCTAAATTTTATCAACTTTTAAGCCCCACAGGTCATACTGACTTGAGGAACACAAATATACAGTCAATAAAATTATCTGGGTTTGAGGCCGCATTGTCATCTGTAAAATTCCGACGTTTCGACGACTGTTGCAAGGCTCCTTCCTCAGGGTGTATTGCTAACTGCTTAGCGATACACCCTGAGGAAGGCACCTTGCAACAGTCACCGAAACATCGGAATTTTACAGATGACAATGCGGCCTCAAACCCAGAAGAATGTTATTGACAATAACAAACTAAGTTTTAGCAGAGGGAAGAAAATAAATTTCCTGTCTTTAATTTGAGCTTTAAGATAGAATGTTTAGGAAACCAAAGCCAAGAAGTTCGTAGCAATACCATTTAAATATTAAGAAGTTATGGAAGAACAAATTCCTTTTTGGATTAAGAGCGGGGTTAATCATCAGAGTGAAGCAGAACTCCACCGACAACCTTCTGAGTATTTTGGTGTAAGTGACTTTCGCTCTCCGGCACATCGTTAGAGGTGTCTTGCCCTAATTAGCTTTGTATCTTTATTCCACTGAAAATAGTGCACATCTGTGGACTTTGACGGTATGCGCTGCGTGTCTTGTTTCCTTTCATTCACGGTACCTGCTGTTGAAGACAGTAATTTCCTCTTTAACTGCTTCCCCTAAAATTTGCAATCAGTACTGGTCGGTTTCTCTATAGAGTTTTGTTTTTTTGCAGTATTAGTACTATGAATAAGTTTACCGACGAAGAGATGGCCGATTTGTATCTCGCACGTGTGCTCACCGAGTACAGTGGAAAAACGGCACAGGTTAGTTGGTTTGTTGATTCTGGGACGGGATCAAACAGCGAGGTCATCGGCCCCATCGGGTTAGGGAAGGAAGTCTACCGTGCCCTTTCAAAGGAATCATCCCGGCACTTGTCTGAAGCGATTTATGGAAATCACGGAAAACCTAAAGCAGGATGATCGGACGCGGGTTTGAACCGCAGCACTCCCGAGACCGAGTCAAGCGTGTTAACCACTGCGCCACCTAGGATTGTAAACGGCACAGTGCCGCTGCTGTGAGCTGTCCGTACAGCTACGTCAACTGCAACAGCTGTGAACAGTCGCGTACGACAAACCAAATCCTGTGTTCTACGTTCTGGCAAGTACATATTGCAGGCTTTTTAACTTTTGTGGAGGTTCTCTCTCGGAAACATAGGTAACTGGGGTGTCAAACTGGATAAACCACAATCACGGCAATACTCTGTAACGAGCCGCTAGGTACCGTGGGTCCCATTATACCAGACTGCTCAGACTGTGTCGATGAATAACCTCTGCAAGTTTATCAGTGGAGGTCTGCGGGGTTGAACAATTCCTTACATCAGTGATCGAAACAATAAATTATACACTGGGTCAGTTCCCTCGCTTGATCTCAGCATTTGGCAAAATCTTCTAGGCAACACAGGCGAATGCTCTTGTCGCAAAATAAATTTTAATTATTGTTTGTATACTGCTATTTTTAAAAATCGTCGGTTCCTAAGACAATTTCTTAAATTTCCAGTCTAGAGAACTTCTAATTAGAAATTACGTAATTTTCTAACGATAATGAACGGAAGCAATTATTTACTTGAATTTGTGTTCTTCAGAATATGGTAACGAACGTGACATTGAGTGAAAGAATCAACCAACTTGAGATCATATGGTACAAAACCTCATTGCCTAAGTATGAGATTTCGATATAATTTTTTCGGTTATTCTCAATATTGTACAGATATAATTTGTTCACGTATTGAAATCAAAACCAAACTGTCTCACACAACACTCTGTGTGATCCATACTAACTGGGAAAGTCATATTTTCTGTCAACATTAAACAAAGTGAAAAATATGAAATGGTTTCTGGGACGTTGCCCAATAGCAACAGAGAGTCGGACCTCATAAATGCGTTTATTACTGATATCGTTGATGGCTAAGAAAACACGTGATGTGTTGCAAGGAAATGAGTCACCATTTCTTACAGAGCAAATGTGTAACTGTTTTTATTTGTAAATATAATGTTAATCTCTGGTAATTAAATCTTGGCTTCGAAATACATCTACATAATAAAGTACGATTACCATGATTTCATTGTCATATTTACAAACGACCAAGCATATTGTAATAACAGATCAAAAAATTGAGGATGTGGTGCAGACAGTGCCTTTCTTGACGGCAATATAGGGAGCCAAGTCACACTTCTGAGTAACACAGTGAGACAACACTGTTTATCTAACAGCATACATTGAAGGTACTGGTGTTTGAGTTAGTTGTTTACATGTGAGAAGACGTCACCTCATCTCAGACGTCACTTTTAAGCACCAGATAGAATGCCTCTTTGTTATGAGCACAGCTCGTTATGGAGTGCGCTCAGAAAAGTGCTGAATGAACTCCGTTGTCTGACACCCAACAAAAATTGTTAGTGGGATGACACGTCGTTCGACAACATATAACGTCATAAATATTGACGCCTACGTCTGCCGCGGGTGGAGCAGTGTCCACTCTTCGAGCACTAACCTTTCCCATCTTTTATCTCGTCATGCGGGCTACGCCTTCCATGATTTGGCAGATTTATTTAGTTTTACCTTTGTGCCAGGTATCCACCAAGTCAGTGGAGTTGTCAGTTAACCAATAGGAGAAAAATCATATGCAGTCATGGACTGTGCGGCTGGTCCCGGCGGAGGTTCGAGTCCCCTCTCGGGCATGGGTGTGTGTATTTCTCCTTAGGATAATTTAGGTTAAGCAGTGTGTAAGTTTAGGGACTGATGACCTTAGCAGTTAAGTTCCATAAGATTTCACACACATTTGAACATTTTTTTGGAGAAATCATATGGGCCATCTGTTCGTGTCAATTTTGTTTTCAATATTATTGTATTTGAACTGTCTGTATGTCATATTTACTGCGGCAGATACTGGGGACCAGTCCAGCATTTACCGAGAAGGTAAAGGGCGACATGAATGGCATCCAGCCACCCTCTACCATCAAAAGTATCGAATCTAATAGTTAACATGCCGATTCCATTAAGATGCGAGATATGGCCAAGACAAAGAAGAAAGACGTCGCTACTGCTACTGTCTCTTTAAGTATGTGTATTATTATGTTGTTGCTAAAATGCTTGTTAGGGTGCCTCAGTAAAAACAGAACCCTTACAGAATCACTTGGTTGTCCCCCAATCTGTCTGTCTGTCTGTCCGACTGTTGCGACCCCTTTTTCTCAGGAATGGGTACACGTATCAGGTTAAAATTTATGTCACATACTTAGGCCTATGATCGCTTGGCGATGTAAAATATTGAAGCATGTATGCCAATGTAGTCAAAAGATACGGCAACATGTTTTGATAGTTACAAACCATGAGTCCGAAATTTGGCAAGAACCAAAGATTCACAGTACAAGTAAAGCTAAAAGTCCGAAAATTGTTAACCTGTGACTATATCACATAATTTTTTCCGTTATTAACTCGCCTGCCGCGAGGTCTTTGCCACACATCAGTGATAGGCGTAAGGCCCCCTGACTATTGCACTGGCAGTCTATGCCTACGGCACATAGAGCATCTGTAGTGATTCAAAACAAAGTTGTGCGCTTAATTTATGCACGATTACTATGTGCTGAAAGGTCGCACAGAACAATTCGACTTTCGCGTAACAGTTATAGTCGTGTAGCCGGCTGTACCGTTTCCTTCCGTGGAGACTTCCGTGAAATCTTACCAGTATTCGTAAAAGGGACGAAAGCAGACGAAATCAACGCATCGTTAACTGCCATTTAGCATAGTATGTTACGGTAACTCCAAAATTAATAAAATAAATGCAACACATTCTCGAAAGCCATGGAATTCCTGGGATCAACATCATTCCAGTATTGACGGCAATAAGAGGCAAAAATCGTCAATAATCTCGATTCCCGGGATGGATGAAATATCTGTATACATAATTAAGTTTATACGGAACTCACGCTGTGTGAGTCCTAATCGCTCTTCTCCAGATTTTTCTTTCTGCATATAGCAGGTTAATTGAATTTGCAGAAGAATCAACGTTTTAGTTCTGAGAATCCTCCTCAGTGTGGTACGCAATTAGTTCATTGGGAATTGATGGACCGATCGTTTTCAATCAAGTCATAATTTCTGAAAGGTGTGTGAACAATAAACTGCAGCCATTTTCCAGAGCCGGCCCTTGTGGCCGAGCGGCTCTAGGCGCTTCTGTCGGGAACCGCGCTGCTGCCACGGTCGCAGGTTCGAATCCTGCCTCTGGCGTGGATGTGTGTGATGTCCTTAGGTCAGTTAGGTTTAAGTAGTTCTAAGTCTAGGGGACTGGTGACCTCAGATGTTAAGTGCCATAGCGCTCATAGCCATTTGAATCATTTGAACCATTTTCCAGTCCTAATAACTAACAAAAGATCTACGGTTGTTAGATGCAAGACAATGCAATAGCACATGCCATGAATGCATCTGTGACAGTATTACGAGAAAACAATGCCGTTACTTTGTAAAATGGTTGGTTAAAATGATACATTTTGTTGAATCTAGTTTTCTCTCACTTGGTATGAGGTGTGGCATCACGTTGGTTCACAGTATGATGCAATGACTGATGAGTGCGTTTCTAAAGTATTAATTCCATGGTTCCTTTTAATCGTAATATATATCCTCGCTCCCTTCCTTTCCATGTTTTTTAAAGTTTTATTCTTTATCTTTAATTATTTTACTGTCACCTGTGTGACGCCTCTAATTAGTGATAAAAGTAATTACAGGAATATACGTTTAACAAACAATATCTATAAAAAAAATGGCTCAAATGACTCTGAGCACTATGGGACTTAACATCTGTGGTCAAAACAATATCTATCACAAGTAATGTATTGAAACTTTAGATTTCTCGATGCCCGAGGCGATAACCGCATCATGGTTACTGATACCAGTTTCGATGTGGACATCCTCAAGGAGGTCAGGCTATATGTTGCCATTAGAGCTAATATATTTCCATCATGAATGGGTTCCTAACTATCTGGTCTAGGTAGTTTTCAGAGAAGGCATTTAGTAACATTTCACAAGATGTCTTATCATGCCCACCACTAACAAAACAGTAATTTTCACAATTAACTGTTGGATGATTAAAGTCTCCACCGAGGATTACGGTATGTCTGGGGAACTTACATACAAGTGAACTGAGGTTTTCTCTAAAGATTTCAGTCACATCAAGAGGTGAGTCTGGTGGTGATAGAAAAATCGAATTATATAATTATTTCACATGCACCTTCAGTTTCTATCTCAGTGGATTTGAGTTTATGGTGGAAGTCTCCCTCTATGATTTTTAACTCCTATATTTCCTCCAATACTAAGTTGGTGATCCCTTGATGTCTCAGAATGTGTCCTGTCATCGAATCCCTTCTTTTGTTCAAGTTGTGCCCCAAACTTCATGTCTTCCCAAATCTGTTCTACCAGTTCTATTCAGCATCTCCTCATTCGTCATGTGATCTACCTATCTAATCTTCAACATTCGTCTGTAGTACCACATTTTGCAAGCTTCTATTCCCTTTTTGTCCAAACTGTTTATTGTCCATGTTTAACTGCCACACATGGCTACGCTCTAGACAAGCACTTTCAGAAAAGACTTCTTAACACTTAAATCTATATTCAATGTTAACGAATTTCTTTTCTTCAGAAATTCTTTTTTTGCCATTGCAACTCTGCATTTTATATCCTCTCTACTTTGGCCATCACATTTATTTTGCTGCCCAAATAGCAAAACTCACCTACTACTTTAAGTGCCTCATTTCCTAATCTGAGTTCATTAGCATCACCTGATGTACTTTGACTACATTTCGTTAACTTTGTTTTGCGTTTGTTGATGTTCATCTTATATCCTCCAAAACACAGCCCATTCTGTTCAGCTGCTCTTCCAAGCCCTTTGCTGTCTCTGACAGAATTACAATGTCATTGTAGTGTAGAATCTCGATGATAAAGATTACATGAACTGCTGTATAAAGGTAAGATGCTATGTTATCTCCTTCTTACCGTCCGTCTTTTTTATCTTGTTGCTTAGCTCTTGTCCTGTTTTGCGCTCGTGGCTCTGTATAACGTTCGATGTATAGAGGCTTGCTGCCTATTCATGTAAGTCCAATTACCGTTAAATAATAATTATTATTTTAAAGATTTGTTCTTGCTCTGAAAACAGAAGCCTTTTTCTCTCCTTAACATTTATGTAAATGTGGCCAGTGCTTTGTGCAGGTGGAAACATACGTGGTGTTTTAATTTAATTTCAAAAAGTAGCTTAAAATTAGTTTCCTTTCATTTCTTACGCTCTGTATTCTGAACAACCTGCATTTTAAAGTTATTTACGAAGTCAGGTTTTCAGTTGACACAGCAGGGTTATCACTGATTATTGGAAATTTATCTTTTGGTGAAACCAAACTAGCAAAAGGTTGCATTAACTTTGGCTTGTGCCTGACGAAGTAATATTACAGAATTAAAGGAATTTTTAATTTACGTATTTCAAGCCAGGAAGAAAAATATTTAATATTCGTACCAGTGATAATTTTTCGTAACAGTGAAATAATGGCTATAACCTCAGAATAATAATTCCTAACTCACGAAATTTTCACTTTACGTAATGGTTATATCTGAAGTGCAGTTTTCATTATTAAATGTAGGAAGAGAAGTTCATAATAACAAAAGGAATTTATTCCTGCTTTCCCACTAAGTGTTTAGGGAGATAGCTTCTCAATTCACCGTAATAAAATCAGGTACGGTCTAACTTATTCACTACTGTTTTTAATAGATTAGTTTAAATTTCTGCAGTTACGTACAATTGTTTTTTAAACATTGTTTTATTTTCCTGCAGTGTTGTTTTCGTAGTTGGTTCTGATTAGTATACTGAACATTTCCAAATGCTCTCTACTTTTGTGTTTAATCCCAGTAGGCTTGAAACGCTACAGCTACGGCTTTGTCAAAAGGAGTTTGTAACTCCAATTACTGCCAGTTTTTACAGTGCAAATTGAAAGCGTTAGCTCCTATAAGGCCATAAATGGCAGTGGCTCTTCCTAGTTGCAGTAAGTACTACTCTCTTCCTGCCATATTTTTAAGATTTATGTTTATTGTGCTATTTTCAGTTTAGATATGTCACAAAACATTTGCTTTAAACATTACGCTTGCAATTTATGTAGTGCACTATCTGGATTTATGCTAACTCCGCCGCCCGGGATTAGCCGAACGGTCTAGCGCGCTGCAGTCATGGACTGTGCGGCTCGTCCCGGCGGAGGTTCGAGTCGTCCCTCGGGCATGGGTGTTTGTGTTTGTCCTTAAGATTATTTACGTTGAGTGGTGTGTTAGCTTAGGGGCTGATGACCTTATCAGTTAAGTCCCATAGGATTTCACACACATTTGAACTTTTTTTTTTTTTTTTGCTAATTCCTGTGTTTAAAATCTAGCAACTTGCATTACACATCTGCACCTTTGTTACAACGTGATTCTCTCATTAAGTAAACAGGGTGATTGAGCTGCCGTACCTATGGGCTTTATGCAACCCATAATGCCTTCAAATATTACTAGTAAGAGTTTCATGTTATCTCCATCGCTAAGCAGAATCTGTTAGTCCTATGGAAAAAAGTAATGGAGCCTTTTTCTAGGAAATTTAATGTAGTTCATTTGTGTAGTGGGACGCCTTCTCTCTAGAGGTCGTAGTTTTTGAATTAATAAGGAACAACATTAAAAAATGACATTAAATGAGTTTTTCTTGAATACTCGAAAATAGTGGCTTCCAGAGAAAACGTATTCCGGTACAGAATTTAACTGCATTAAATTTCCTACAAAACCAGCCTGGACTAACAGTTTGCTCGTTGCGAGCGACGGAATCTCACATGTGATTTTCGAAGGCATTGCAGGATGCATAAAACCCACAGGTGTGGACAGCTGAATCACTCTGCAAACAGACACACACACACACACACACATACACACACACACACAGACACACACACACACACTGGGCTGCAGGTATCACTTTACATATCATGTTGGAAATACGTAACACAAATGCTGACTCGGATGCGGTTTCTGTCCAGGATCATGTTGACAGAAGCCAAATTTACGTTACGTTTCTCACGTATCAAATCTTGGATTTCGAAAAATGTGTGGCTGTTCGTTTTAATTGCTTGTTTGACTGATGTAAACGGAGTCCTGGAATGAAAGCGGTAGGTAAATGTATTGCTTTACAGTCTGCATTTGTGTGTTGCATTTGGTACATTGTGTGGATGAAAGATGTAATATGCGTTGTCGTGTAACAGTTTGCCCGTTGTCACAAGATTACTGTCATTAACGCCACCTTCTGATAAACCTGTTTACTTTGTGACAGTCTGGGCACTGATTATTTTTCGGTGTGGAATGGGAAGCGAAGGGTACCGCGTATTGATTTTCAAACGCCCTTTTGTCAGGTTCACTGTGCTGTTGTAACGTGTGTCTTGAAATATCTTGTTACACTGGGGTGATGAACGTCATCGGATACCTCCTAGTACGGTGTCGGGCCTGCCTGGCTTAGTACAGCAGCTCGACGTGGCATGGACTCAACAAGCCGTTGGAAGTCGCCTGCAGAACACTGAACTGTGTTGCCTCTACCGTGGTTCACAGCTGCGGAAACGTTGTCGGTGCAGGAGTTTGAGTATGAATAAATGTTCGATTCACCTCGGACGATCTGAGTGGCCAAATCATTCGTTCGAATTGACCAAATGTTCTTCACACCAAACGCGAACAACTGTGGACAGTGAAATGGCGCATTGTCATTCATAAAAATGCCATCGTTGATCTGGAACATGATGTGCATGAATGGCTGCAACTGGCCTCCAAGTAGCCGAGCTTAACCATTTCCAGTCAATGAGAGGTTCAGTTGGACCAGAGGACCCAGTTCATTCACTGTAAAAGCAGCCCTACTCATTATGGAGCCACCATCAGCGTACGTGGTGCTTTGTTGACAACCTGGGTCTATGACTTCGTTGGCTCTGTGCCACAGTTGAATCTCCCAACGGCTCTTACGAACTTAAATCAGAGCTCATCTGATCAGGTCACAGTTTTCCAGTCGTTGTAGGGTCCAATCAACATGATTACGAGCCCAGGAGAGGCGCAGCAAGCGATGTCGTGCTGTCAGCAAAGGTATTCACGTCGGTCCTCTACTGCCATAGCTCATTAACGCCAAATTATGTCGCACTGTCCTAATGGATACGTCCATCGTTCGTCCCAAAACTGATTTCTGCCGTTATTTCATTGAATGTTGCTTGTCTGTTAGCACTGACAACTCTAGGCAAACGCCGCTGTCCTCGGTCCTTAAGTGACGGCCTTGGCCACTGCGTCGTCCGTGGTGAGAGGTAACGCCTGAAATTCGGTATCCTCGGCAGTCTCTTGACTCAGTGGATCTCGAAATATAGAATTCCCTAACGATTTGGGAAATGGCATGTCCCATACGTCTAGCTCCAACTACCATTCCACGTTCAAAGCCTATTAATTCCCGTCGTCCGGCCAAAATCACGTAGAAAATATTTTACATGAATCACCTAATTACAAATGACAGCTACGCCAACGCACTGCCCTTTTGTACCTTGTGTACGCGACAGAATCTCCGTCTGTATAAGTGCCTATCGTTATCCCATGACTTGTCACCAGAGTGTATACTGAATGTTCCATATCAGATGTCTGATGACGTCGTTATCCCGAAATGAGTAATGAGATGATAAAGAAAGAAATTAGATTAGTGACCAAGTGTATTACGATTCAGCTAATTTGTAAGGTTTCGGCCTACATTTGTACACGGCTCTATGAGCAGATGATATTGACCTATGGTGCTTGCGTTGTCCATGAAACACCGACAGTTAGCTATGGAAACCGCATATCGATTAGCAGCCTTCGAAATGGAGGGGGGCTTCCTTACTTGGCGCGGAAACCTTGAGTCTGTCTGTTAATGGTTCAGTGTCTCGGGACGTAGTGTATCGTTTCACTCAGATCAACAATGTCTATGGTCTAATGTAACCAATCGCATTCTTTATTCACTGCCAGAAGATGTGGTTGGATGTCGATGTCACCTCTTATACGTACTCGCCAGCGGTGGGTATCTAAAGACTTAGAGTTGTAATTCTCTGTGACAAGTTTAATGGCCACTAGCGTGCATTAGTGTTTGAGCTGTGCGTGACTCGTGTTCATCCCATTAATTGTTTGTCATCTTCTATTACAGTAGTGCCGCCTTGTTTTCTTTTTCTATTCACTGGCGTCAGTAACTTCCTGCCTTACTTGCCCTGAGTGGTAGCAGCAGCGCGTATTGCTAAGCGCACTGTCGTACCATCTCTGGAGCGACCGACATTATTTCCGGGTCGTCGTGTGTGAGGTAGGCAGTGAGTGGGAGACGCACCAGCAGGGCAGTCGCGACGGAGCAGCAGTCGCGGAGGGACCAGCAGTCCAGTCGGTCAGTTGGCGTGGAGCAGCAAGCAAGCCCCTGTTGTGTTGAGTCGGGCTGGAGCGGCTGGCGGCGTGCACGCACAGCTGGAGTGTGAGGTGCTGCTTGCGGGTGCTACGAAGTTTGTCGCCCACCGATCTTGGACATGAAAGTTGAGTCTTCACTTAACTTACTATCGAGCTGTTTACATTTCTTCCCGCGAGCAACAACGTGTGTATATTTAAGTCGGCTAAGATTCCATCCGTCTTCCTGTGAAACTTGACACAATTTATTCCCTGTTACGGAAGTTCACCAGCGGTACATTCTGCCTTGTGGCCGTTGACGTTCCGGTTACCTGCCTTGGTCGTTGACGTAATTTTAGGCAGTGTATTTTGCTCGTCGTGTTGTTGCTGGCCAGTGCGGCGTGTAGTTCGACAGCTGAGGTGCTGTTTGTCTTTCTGGGCAGCAATATTCTGTGTGTCGTGTGCTGAAATCTTGTGGTCGTTTTGCTGGTTGCGTGGAGCGGAACTGATTTGGTTGATTGGTCGGTCGGCTGTCTGTCGGTTGGGTTGCCTCCAAATTAAGAAGTCGTTGGACAGGCTGCCTGTCTAACCTAAACAGGCGTTAGTGTTACAATCCCAGGCCGACCCTTGGAAACTTCTGAGCGCCATACCTTGTGTGTTATGTAGCAATTTCCCTGTTTGGATTTTAATTATTTGGTTGATGTGTGGCTTTCAGCCGAGTGTTGTTATCAGGTCTGGTTGGGTATACAATGGGCGTGAACAGCGTCGGATACTGAATAATTTCTGTGAAGGACGAGGAGATGGCGCGTACTCGCATCAGATAACATTATTATCTGTCATTGTGGGTCTCGTTTTGGCCGGCTGGTCGAGTCGTGCGGTATCCACATTTGTGGGGCATTCGGATGTTGGACTTCATGGGAACGTGAGGACAGGCACATTCATCGTGAAGATTCCGATCGTTGACGTCTGTCCACCACAAGTGAAAATCACCGTATTGTCTCGTCAAACAAATCGTTATCATTCACATCGTTGCCTGCCTGCCATCCGTGAGAAAGTAATGAACTCCCCACACCATAACGCCAGGCGTAACAACGGTGTATCTCTTCAATGGCACCGCTTCCCAGGTCGTCGATTTTTGTGATGGAACAAACTACTGGTTTTAACAACCGATTGTTTTTACGTTCGGGCGATTTTCCTAGTCGAATGAAACAATCGAATAAAATGGCGACGTCTGTTTTTTACTCGTTCGCCTTTGAGCAGTTTCACTTACGTGAGTCGACCACCTGACACAAGTCTCCGACTGTTACGTTACATGAATGTTTTCACTCTGTCTACTAGTTTGAGTGGTCACTTACATACTTATTCAGTGTTTTCGGTTACACATATACCATGTCTAAGGTTGCCAACTCCTTTTAAAGAAAAATCTCTGCCTAATTTCAAGGAGAGGTGAATAAAAAATTATGTTTCTTAAAATGAAGTATTTTCAAAATTTGTATGTTTATTTACATAAATATATAATTCCGAGCTTTCGACATTAAATATACATTTCTGAATTGTTTTGAAAAGATAATAACCGGCGTTACGTTACAAATTTGTGATTAAATAAATGAAAAATGACTTTTTCATTTAAACGGACTGAAGCTCTGTCTCTTTCTTCCCGCTAGTTTCCGCCCATCATCGATAATTCTCTTTCGGTAAATGCTGAGGAGAAGTGAATGGAAAGCATGTGAGATACATTTTAGTAACTCTTTGAAGAGTTAATCAGTCGCTTTACATTTGGGAGGACGACGGTTCAATCCCGTGTCCGGTCATCCTGATTTAGGTTTTCCGTGATTTCCCTAAATCGCTCCAGCCAAATGCCGGGATGGTTCCTTCGAATGGGCACGGCCGACTTCCTTTCCTAATCCGATGAGACCGATGACCTCGCTGTCAGGTCTCCTCCCCCGACACAACCCAACCCGCTTTATGAGCTCTCACTTGTCCAAGTGTTTTTGCAGGAAAAATATTCTTATCACTCGTTAACTTTCTTGGATTTTTCTTTGTTATTGCTAGCGTTTCTGGAAATAATCAGTCTTGTAGATATTCTATATCGAATCGAATTTGTCTTTGAGGATCACTTTTTATGCAGTCATATGATTGCTTCCTCTTCCATACCACTCAGTGTTTCGAAATTTTGATCAAAACCCTAAGTTCACTATGAAATAAATGCCCTTTCATAAACATCAACGGAAAACTGAACTAAAAGCTACTACTTGGCACACAATAAAAAGCAAATATCGGAGCGGAAATAATAGTACTAACAGATGATTATAGAGTACAATCAGTAATAATGATTTAACAATGCTGAAATGATACGTGTACACCTGAATGCGCCGCGGACCAGATGACTACAAAAAATGGTTCAAATGGCTATGAGCACTATTTGGTTATCAGTCCCCTAGACTTAGAACTACTTAAACCTAACCAACCTAAGGACATCCACACATCCATGCCCGAGGCAGGATTCGAACCTGCGACCGTAGCAGCAGCGGGGTTCCGGACTGAAGCGCCTAGAACCGCTCGGTCACAGCGGCCGGCCAGGTGACTACAATTGTCGCTCCCACTTAGAACATATTGTGTGTTTCGTCTTCATTCGGTTGTTCCCACAGACTCGTTTCACTGGAAAGAGATGACAGTAAAGTAATCCAAACGATACGTAAATCTTCAACCGAGTGAATCAACTTTTTTATTTAGTTGGCCTCTCAGAGTCGTTTCACCCAAAAGAACGAGTGAATAGTCCAATCCATACGTAAAATTGCAAACCTATGGATAGTTTGCTTTTCAACAGCCGACAGAATTGGTTGTCTACATTCAGATGTTTCCATCACTAGTCGACGTACTCAGTGACGATTGTCATTCGGGGCAGTGCAGACCATGGTTCGTCGCTGTACACAATGCGACGATATTCACCTGCGTTCCGTGTTTCCTGGTCGCGCCACCATTCCTCACGTACCCGTTTGTGTTGCAATGCTGACGGTAGCGTACGCATGTATCGCTAATTCCACAGTCCAGCTGTGGCTATTCTCCAGACAATGGTGCGGGGTGAGACAGGTCACTGATGGTAATAACCAAGGAACACTAACGGCACAACGATACGTCAAGGACATCCTGCATCCTTACGTGTTAACTCTCACACTACAGTATCGTGTTGCCATTTTTCAACAGCACAATGCTTATCCACACATGATACTTATTTCTATGAACTGCGTGCAGTTTGTTGACTTACTCCTACGGCCATCAACGTCGACAGATAGAACAGGTGTGGGACCATCTCGAACGTCAACTGCGTCACAGAGCCTGCATCGAGCACATCAACGATCAGCTGCAACAGTTGTAGGCCACCATGGCCTAGAAGAGGATACAGCGGCTTTATGACACCCTTCTGGGTGCTTCTCATGTTTTTTCGTGTAGTGCAGTATGTAATATTGCATACTGCATTTGTAAATATGATCATTCTTCCCGAAAGGTTAATCGAGGCAGAGTAGTATCAGAAGAAGACACACACATTAACAGTGACGCAATACCAGGTCAACTACGCAAGAATTTCTACTGGAGTGAGGTGGGGAACTAACAATCACAGTCTCCTCCAGACGTCATTACGACACGGAGGTGTTCAGATTTAATGAATCGAAGTGACAACGTCTTGACGGAATTTTTAGACTTTTTGGTCCATCGTACGAAACCGTTGTCTTAGTAACTCTAAGGAAGTCGTCCCGACGTCGGGAGAGGTGTTAGATATCGATACTAGTAATAATTGCTGGTGATATGTACAGAAAATTGTGTCTAATTTCTTCAGCTAGGGGGTGCCTAACTTTAGATTTCAAATGCTCGATTATTGCAATGCAGCGGCGAAGAAATTTCAATACACTTGATATGACGGTATTCTAGCTTAGCTTCGGCATTCCCATTTTAGTTCTTATTGCTTTCCGTGTATGAATTACAGTGGGTGCCCAAACCATGGCTTAAATACAGATTCTGCCGTGTCCTTACAGACTCCAGTTCACCAACACCGTCTGTAGAAGGAAAGATTAAGCACAAATGAAAAAAAAATATTGAAAACTATATTCAATTTTATTTGTGGTATGTAACATCAGAGTTCACGTTCTTGTGAACTATGTTGTCTGAACACTCAAACAACAGTGCCGGAGATACGTTTTGTAAATGTACTCTTTGCGTTAAGAAACGAGATCATGGAGATAGGTTTCAATATCTCCGACTACTTAGCGCAGGAAACTTAATGCCTATTCCAAAAGATCCTCTTTAATATAAATGAGATTACTCGGAGCGCTGAAGTTTTACTGCGGTGGCTCCTCAGTCGATTACCCGATTAAAATAAACAGTGCGAAGTGTATGCCATGATATCGGATGTCAGACAAGTCTTCAGCAATGGAAAATTAAATTTCTCAGTAAGCATCGTCTGATGAAAAACTTCAAACCATAGAACGATTTTTCCCGTCACAAAAATCTGCGCTGTGAATCTCTCTCATTCAGCACAAAGTTTTCTTTTCAATTAAGGAACCAGAGAATAGCTCCATAGCCCACGATTAGACAATGAAACCTAAATTTGGAGAGACTTTCCCGTACGGACAAAATGGTTCAAATGGCTCTGAGCACTATGGGACTCAACTGCTGTGGTCATAAGTCCCCTAGAACTTAGAACTACTTAAACCTAACTAACCTAAGGACAGCACACAACACCCAGCCATCACGAGGCAGAGAAAATCCCTGACCCCGCCGGGAATCGAACCCGGGAACCCGGGCGTGGGAAGCGAGAACGCTACCGCACGACCACGAGATGCGGGCCCGTACGGACAAACCAACCTGCTGCGAAAGAAGTCGAAATTTTACGGAAACCTTCCAAGTGCCATAAATCGTACAAACAATTCGTATAACACGTCATAAGTACTAATATAATGCCACATAAATCTTGACTCATTTTTATATGCACCTTGCAATCATTATTCATGCTACGGTCGTACGGTTCAGTGTTTGCACTTTTCTCCACTTTTGTCAGAAAATTTCCAGTGGAAGATATTTAAATTTTTTTCACATAATAATCTGTCAAACGTCCGCCCCCGGTAGATGAGTGGTCAGCGCGACAGAATGTCTATCCTAAGTGCCCGGGTTCGATTCCCGGCTGGGTCGGAGATTTTCTCCGTTCAGGGACTGGGTGTTGTCCTAATCATCATCATTTCATCACCATCGACACGCAAGTTGCGGAAGTGGCTTACATTTATCTGTCAAACAAAATTTATAAGACTGCTACAAATAAGAACAGATAGTGTGTGTGTGTGTGTGTGTGTGTGTGTGTGTGTGTGTATGTGTATGTGTGTGCGTGCGTGCGTGTTTGTCTGCCTAGCTGGGTGCGTGAGAATGCTGGTGTCAGCATCGGTGAACCGCAAGATGTGATGTACATGTTGACTGCCACACGTGTGCAATTACCGAGGAGCGCAGTGCCCACTCCGACGGGACTTCCAGAAAGAATGTCTCATGAAATGGCAATTTTTGAATCTGAAACATTTGCTTTAGCAGGCTGCTCTCTCACTCGCTGATCCACATGAGAACGCTTCAGCTATCAGTGTCTTCACAGTCAACTCATCATCATAACTCATTTGGTACGATAGTTCTCCACGGAACACAAAGCATTCCAAAGCCAGTCGCATACATAATTTCCACATGTCAGGAAAAACACACAGTCACAGACCTCCTTCACAGACATAATTTATTGGCGTTATAGCGCCACTATGTTACATTTTCAAATTTACCAAAATTGAATTATTAGTAGAGAGTTACACAGACATGAAATAGAAGTGAAAATAAAGCTGTTACACAAGTAAACATGTGAACAGACAAAGCAGTAAATGCAAACAACGTACGAGTATAATACACTACTGTGATACCGAATGCACCATTTAACTTGGTATCGGTCACTATAGTATCTCTTGTCCCTGTCCTCCAGGTTACAGTGTTCAAACAAAATTTTATGAAGCATTCCTTTCATACTTAAATCTACCATACATAGAGTCCCCGCCAATATGCCAAGAAATGTTGCACAACATTTATAATCCGGTCCTTTAAGTAATGACACAGCTCTTCAGCACTGCCTCATAGTTCACTGATCGAATGCCCCGAAGTTTCAGTGACGGAAACAGAACCCCGTCATAGGACCATAGTGAAAGAGATCATATACAAAGAGTGTGGCGTCCAGGGTAATAAATTGAGTTACCAGCCTCTGGACTCACCTTGACGCAAGGTGTACAAAGTGGCGTGGCTTTTGCGTGCACAACGCCTGTTTACAGTACAAAGCTCCATTCCAAATACGTAACCCGTGGAGCTGTACAAACGTTTATTTTTTTTTCCTACGTGCTTGGCGTCTCTGTAAGTCCAGTATTGATGTCAATGACTATCAAAAAACAGATGAAATCTTTACAAAATAAATTTTATAATTTGACATACTAACGTAGTTCACAATATTACCGTGCCACATGCTTTCCAAGCAACTACTCAGCGAGGCAGTGAAGTGCTTAGGCTAGTGGTCCAGTAATGTTTCCTCAGAGTCACAACAGGCGAAACTCAAGACACGTTTTCTTCCCCATTCTTGTTCAACAAAAGTATTAATCTGTTACTATTATGACCTTTATCTCTAATGACATTTATCATCGATAGTTTGTTTAACTTTCCTTCTCTGCTAGAGCAATGAGCCAACAATGCCGACTCAACACTGGCAGCCTTGTGCCCCGAGCCAATTCTAAGTGCCAGTTGGCGTCCGCCAAGACTTCCTATATATACGAAGCACCTTGCAGTAGTCTAAATACGCATTGTACTCTGCTTGAGTCAAACCACATAACACTGCATTACGTCTGATCGTCTGGTTCCCCAGGTTCGTATATTACTTCTCTAGATGCGGTAGTCTGCCTGAATCTTATTGACACAAAAGATACGATTTATTTTGGGAGTTATCCAATGTTCTCGAACTTTCTGTCACTGCATCAAAATTTCTCTGAGGGCTGTACCAAAGTGTGTGCATATTATTTCGATTTATGCGTTGTTATGCTATGTCGTACCCACTTCACATTGAAAACTTTTATCATAACACAAAAACTACGCTTTCAGTGACGGGCAGTATTTGTTTTGGAAATAGGCGTTCCAAAGCCACACTTTGTTTTTTTATACTTATTCATTTTTCGGCATTGCAGTCCCAATCTCAAGTAATCATTTCTACCACCAGATAAGTCATGATGCGGGAACACGGCATCACAACTGCCTACGGTCAAACTAACTTGTATAGGAATGTCTACGTAACTTAGTTTGCCTGTGACCAGTGGTGATACTGCATTCCAACCTGGTGGCTTGGCTGGTGGCAGGAATGATTGTTTGAGAATGGTACTATGACCCCGAAACATGTCTCCTAGAATGAGATAGAAATAAATAAAAATAAAAAGACCGTATGACTTTGAAGAGCCTATTCCCAAAACAAATAATACACTCCTGGAAACTGAAATAAGAACACCGTGAATTCATTGTCCCAGGAAGGGGAAACTTTATTGACACATTCCTGGGGTCAGATACATCACATGATCACACTGACAGAACCACAGGCACATAGACACAGGCAACAGAGCATGCACAATGTCGGCACTAGTACAGTGTATATCCACCTTTCGCAGCGATGCAGGCTGCTGTTCTCCCATGGAGACGATCGTAGAGATGCTGGACGTAGTCCTGTGGAACGGCTTGCCATGCCATTTCCACCTGGCGCCTCAGTTGGACCAGCGTTCGTGCTGGACGTACAGACCGCGTGAGACGACGCTTCATCCAGTCCCAAACATGCTCAATGGGGGACAGATCCGGAGATCTTGCTGGCCAGGGTAGTTGACTTGCACCTTCTAGAGCACGTTGGGTGGCACGGGATACATGCGGACGTGCATTGTCCTGTTGGAACAGCAAGTTCCCTTGCCGGTCTAGGAATGGTAGAACGATGGGTTCGATGACGGTTTGGATGTACCGTGCACTATTCAGTGTCCCCTCGACGATCACCAGTGGTGTACGGCCAGTGTAGGAGATCGCTCCCCACACCATGATGCTGGGTGTTGGCCCTGTGTGCCTCGGTCGTATGCAGTCCTGATTGTGGCGCTCACCTGCACGGCGCCAAACACGCATACGACCATCATTGGCACCAAGGCAGAAGCGACTCTCATCGCTGAAGACGACACATCTCCATTCGTCCCTCGATTCACGCCTGTCGCGACACCACTGGAGGCGGGCTGCACGATGTTGGGGCGCGAGCGGAAGACGGCCTAACGGTGTGCGGGACCGTAGCCCAGCTTCATGGAGACGGTTGCGAATGGTCCTCGCCGATACCCCTAATTTGCTGGGAAGTGGCGGTGCGGTCCCCTACGGCACTGCGTAGGATCCTACGGTCTTGGCGTGCATCTGTGCGTCGCTGCGGTCCGGTCCCAGGTCGACGGGCACGTGCACCTTCCGCCGACCACTGGCGACAACATCGATGTACTGTGGAGAAATCACGCTCCACGTGTTGAGCAATTCGGCGGTACGGCCACCCGGTCTCCCGCATGCCCACTATACGCCCTCGCTCAAAGTCCGTCAACTGCACATACGGTTCACGTCCACGCTGTCGCGGCATGCTACCAGTGTTAAAGACTGCGATGGAGCTCCGTATGCCACGGCAAACTGGCTGACACTGACGGCGGCGGTGCACAAATGCTGCGCAGCTAGCGCCATTCGACAGCCAACACCGCGGTTCCTGGTGTGTCCGCTGTACCGTGCGTGTGATCATTGCTTGTACAGCCCTCTCGCAGTGTCCGGAGCAAGTATGGTGGGTCTGACACACTGGTGTCAATGTGTTCTTCTTTCCATTTCCAGGAGTGTACATCGGCTTCTGTTCAAATGGTTCAAATGGCTCTGAGCACTATGCGACTTAACTTCTGAGGTCATCAGTGGCCTAGAACGTAGAACTAATTAAACATAACTAACCTAAGGACATCACACACATCCATACCCGAGGCAGGATTCGAACCTGCGACCGTAGCGGTCACGCGGTTCCAGACTGCAGCGCCTAGAACCGCACGGCCACTCCGCATCGACTTCGGAACAGTCAGTGTAAATTATTGTTCAAAAATAAAGCAAAAGATCACGAAAGGCGCGTTATGTAACGATTCTGTTTTTTTACTTTTTTTTGCGAAGTAAGTTTTGAAATTTCGTATCAAGAAGTGAAAGTCGAAGTGATGTTGCTACTGGTTTGCCTGTGTGAAGTTCAATAATATTTTTACTTCTGGGAATACTTTTTCTGTTTCACTTTAAGGAAGGAAAACTTATTTAGTTGTTTAATTTTTGTTAAATTCATCAGTACTGCGACTGGTTTGATGCGGCCCGCCACGAATTTCTGTCCTGTACCAATATTTTCATCTCAGAGTAGCACTTCCATCCTACGTTCTCAATTACTTGTTAAATGTATCCTATCTCTGTCTTCCTCTACAGTTTTTACCATCTTCAGCTACGTCTAATACCACTGAAGTTATTCTCTGAAAGCACATGTCCTGTTACTGTCTCTCTTCTTCGTATCAATATTTTCCATTCCTTGCCTTATCAGTCCGACTAACTCTTAACATTCTTTGAACCAATACATCTCAAACCCCTGTATGCTCGTCTGTTCCGGTTTTTGCACAATTTCACTGCCATAAAATGCTAAGATCCAAACGTACATTAACAGAAATTTCTTTCTCAAATTGAGACCTATGTTTGATGCTAGTAGACTTCTCTTGTCCAGGAATCCCTTTTTTACCAAGTGATAGTCTGCTTTTTATGTTCCCCTTGCTCCGTACGTCACGGGTAGCAGAATACCTTAACTTCATCAACTTCGTCATCTCCAACTGGGATGTTAAGTATCTCACTGTTCTAAATTCTGCTACTTCTCATTACTTTCACCTTTCTTCTATTTACTCTTAATCCATACTCTTTACTCACTAGACTGTTCATTTCATTTAACAGATAATGTAATTTTCATTCACTTTCAGTGAGGACTGTAGTGTCATCAGAGAATCTTACTCATCTTTAATTTTAATCTCTCTGGAACCTTTCTTTTATTTCCATCATTGCTTCTTCGACGTATAGACTGAACAGCACACACCGTTGGGTGGCTTGCGGAGTATAAATGTAGAATATAGAATGAAAGACTACATCCCTGTCTTACAACCGTTTATTTCGTGCACTTCGTTCTTGGTCTTGAAGTCTTATTGTTCCCTCTTGGTTCTTGTACATATTGTAGGTTATCTGGCTGGCTCTGAGCACTATGGGACTTAACATCTGTGGTCATCAGTCCCCTAGAACTTAGAACTACTTAAACCTAACTAACCTAAGGACATCACACACATCCATGCCCGAGGCAGGATTCGAACCTGCGACCGTAACGGTCACGCGGTTCCAGACTGAAGCGCCTTTAACCGCACGGCCACACCGGCCAGCTGTAGGTTATCTGTCTTTTCTTATAACCTACCCCTATTTTTCTCAGAATTTCGAACGTCTTGCGCCATTTTACATTGCCAAATCCTTTATCCATGTAGATAAATCCTATGTACGTCTCTTGATTTTTCTTTACTTTTGTTTCTATTTTCGACCGCAACGTCAGAACTGCCTCTCTGGTGCCTTTACCTTTCCTAAGCGAAACTGATAGTCTTCTAAGAGAGTCCCAGTTTTCTTTTCCATTCTTCTGTTTATTACTCTTGTCAGCAACTTGGATGCGTGAGCTATTATGCTGACTGTGCGATAATCGTCTCGCAAGTCGGCACTTGAAACCTTAAATGTGTGGATGATGTTCCTCCGAACGTCGTATGTAATATCGCCAGTCCCATAAATTCTACACACCGCCGCGAGTAACCGTTTTGTCGCCACTCCCCCTATGATATTAAGAAATGTTGTCTATCCCTTCTGCCTTATTTCATTTTTGCCGTTGGTTAGATGGTTCAAATGGCTCTGAGCACAATGGGACTTCAGGTCATCAGCCCCCAGAAATTAGAACTACTTAAACCTAACTAATCTAAGGACATCACACACATCCATGCCCGAGGAAGGATTTGAACCTGCGACCGTAGCGGTCATGCGGTTCCAGACTGTAGCGCCTAGTAACGCTCGGCCACCCCGGCCGACCTTTGGTTAGACTTTTTGTCGTGAGAGGTGGAGAACAATTTAAGAAACGGTGATGAGTGATCACGAAGATTGTACTTCATTATAATTGCTACCAATTGCTAATAACACAACCATCGGTATTGCGTGTTTGATCACAAGATTCAGTAAGATATTCTTCTTCTTATGGTTCCCGTCAGTTTTCCGGCGTAACAAAGTACTTTCAGTCAGTTCAGAGCTCAATGAGCCTGAGTGCCGAGTAATTCCGTGGGAACGGTTGTGGATCATCTCCACCGCAGACATGAAGCCGTACAGGAAAATATCAATGAAAACGCGAGGTTTACGTTAGTTCAAATGGTTCAAATGGCTCTGAGCACTATGGGACTTAACATCTATGGTCATCAGTCCCCTAGAACTACTTAAACCTAACTAACCTAAGGACATCACACAACACCCAGCCATCACGAGGCAGAGAAAATCCCTGACCCCGCCGGGAATCGAACTCGGGAACCCGGGCGTGGGAAGCGAGAACGCTACCGCACGACCACGAGATGCGGGCGTTTACGTTAGTGTACAAGGCAGAACTTCAGAGAATGTGCCTTAACCCCTTACAATTTATTGCAGGTTACGGCCTCTCTGACGTAGTAGATATCGTTAAAATACTCGTAACTTCCTGCACATCGCAACATCCGATGTACAACATATCACCCGACGTTCGTAAACTACTGTCGACATCGTGACGCTCACCGACGAACATGTGATGCCTACGTTGCAGACATGTTCCGAAACTGCACTGCAAATGCGTACTGCCGCCAATTCGTTCGTCACTGTCTGGCTATGTGTGTGTGTTGTGGGCCGGGGTCAGGGTCTAGACGAGCCTCCGCCAAAGAATGCTGGCACACGATGATCTGCGCATGTGGTGCCGTCCAATTACACAAGCGCAGCCCGTAGCACTGCACCTACTCTGAGAGGGGCTGCGCCATCTGACATTAGCTTACAGATGAGAGATCTATCATGAAGTGAGGAATACACCGTGTTCCCCGATCACGATTTCAATTAATTCGTGCCTCTTGTTGCTGTTACTTTTTTTTATAAGTGAATCATAGCCGTGGAAATACGTGTAGCACTTCCAGAAATTTCAAGAAACCGAACGTTCCGTTTCTAGAATTGTATCTACATCTACATCTATGCTCCGCAATCCACCATACGGTACGTGGCGGAGGGTACCTCGTACCACAACTAGCATCTTCTCTCCCTGTTCCACTCCCAAACAGAACGAGGGAAAAATGACTGCCTATATGCCTCTGTAAGAACCCTAATCTTTCTAATCTTATGTTTGTGGTCATTCCGCGAAATGTAAGTTGGCGGCAGTAAAATTGTACTTCAGTCAGCCTCAAATGCTGGTTCTCTAAATTTCCTCAGTAGTGATTCACGAAAAGAACGCCGCCTCTCCTCTAGAGACACCCACCAGAGTTTCTGAAGCATTTCCGTAACACTCGCTTGATGATCAAACCTACCAGTAACAAATCTAGCAGCCCGCCTCTGAATTGCTTCTATGTTCTCCCTCAATCCGACCTGATAGGGATCCCAAATGCTCGAGCAGCACTCAAGAATAGGTCGTATTAGTGTTTTATAAGTGGTCTCCTTTACAGATGAACCACATCTTCCCAGAATTCTACCAATGAACCGAAGACGACTATCCGCCTTCCTCACAACGGCCTTTACGTGCTTGTACCACTTCATATCGCTCTGCAATGTTACGCCCAAATATTTAATTGACGTGACTGTGTCAAGCGCTACACTACTGAGTATTCAAACGTTACAGGATTCTTTTTCCTATTCATCTGCATTAATTTACATTTATCTATATTTAGAGTTACCTGCCATTCTTTACACCAATCACAAATCCTGTCCAAGTCATCTTGTATCCTCCTACAGTCACTCAACGACGACACCATACCGTACACCACAGCATCATCAGCAAACAGACGCACATTGCTATCCACCCTATCCAAAAGATAATTTATGTAGATAGAAAACAACAGCGAACCTACCACACTTCCCTGGGGCACTCCAGATGATACCCTCACCTTCGATGACCACTCACCATCGAGGACAACGTACTGGGTTCTATTACTTAAGAAGTCTTCGAGCCACTCACATACTTGGGAGCCAATCCCATATGCTCGTACCTTAGTTAGGAGTCTGCAGTGGGGCACCGAGTCAAACGCTTTCCGGAAGTCAAGTAATATGGCATCCGTCTGATACCCTTCATCCATGGTTCGCAAGATATCATGTGAAAAAAGGGCGAGTTGCGTTTCGCAGGAGCAATGCTTTCTAAAACCGTGCTGATGCATGGACAGCAACTTCTCTGTCTCAAGGAAATTCATTATATTGGAACTGAGAATATGTTCGAGAATTCTGCAACAAACCGATGTTAAGGATATTGGTCTGTAATTTTGAGGATCCGTCCTTCTACCCTTCTTATATACAGGCGTCGCCTGAGCTTTTTTCCAGTCGCTCGGGACTTTACGTTGGGCAAGAGATTCGCGATTAATGCAAGCTATGTAAAGAGCCAATGCAGTAGAGTACTCTCTGTAAAACCGAATTGGAATCCCATCAGGAGCTGGCGATTTATTTATTTTCAACCCATTCAGCAGGTTCAAAACCCCAGGGATGTTTATCACTATGTCCTCCATACGGGAATCTGTACGATCCTCCCGCGTGAAAGATTTCTCAAATGCTAAATTTAAAATTTCAGCTTTCGTTTTGCTGTCTTCCGTTGCCAGGCCAGACTAATCAGTGAGTGACTGGATGGAAGCCTTCGACCCGCTTACCGACTTTACGTAAGACCAGAATTTCCCTTGGGTTTTCAGCAAGGTATTTTGCTAAGGTATGACTCCAGAGCTTGGCAGACTTCACTTCGTACCAACGTTCGTCATTCCCTGTTGCATTCAACGTATGATGCCTCTTACGATGCGACTATAAATGACTGTATGTTTGCCCCCGCATGTTCTCTTGTCTCTTATTCTCATGACCCATGTGCGATATATACCACAGAGGCAGATAAGTTTTGACACTGTCTATCTAGGATCGAATTTCTTTAAACGTACACAAGCAGGCGTCCACTCCCAAAGGCTGTCGTAATGTTGGGGATGAGACTATGGTCTATAACCTCGCATCACATACACGTTAAGAATATTGCTATATATTTTCTATATAATTTCCAGAGAGTTATGGTCTGACTTACACATGAAGTGAGAAACATTTCCCGTATTAACAGAAGACTTCTGATTCACTTGTATACGGATAGTACGGGCTTATTACAAACTTTGCAGTGCGTCTCTGAATGTGTTGGACGTCTGTCGTGGTGACTTCTACATATTTCTTCCGCCTCTGGAACAGTATTCTCGAATCTGACGCAACAGTCATTTCACTTGTTTCTGCAACAGATGAGCCTAATTTTCCCAGAACCCTTTCAGAAAATCTGCCTTTTTTATTTGCCTTTCCAGCAACTGACCGCACCTCTTCGTCTTTTGCAGCTATGCCTCTAAGTGCTTAAAGGACGTGAAAGGTTACGGAAGTTTGCCATTACGCTTGTAACTGTATACTGTCGTGTTATGCCTCTTGTTGACTGACATTATCCTGTATTTTTTCAGGTTTAACTAGAAATGGAAATGAGCGTTGGCCGGGAGGCCCCTTTTCGGGGAAGTTCGGCCGCCAAGTGCAAGTCTTATTGCATTCGACGCCACATTGGGCGACTTGCGCGCCGGTGATGAGGGTGAAATGATGATGAGGACAACACAACATCCAGTCCACGAGCGGAGAAAATCTCCAACCCGGCCGGGAACCGAACCCGGGCCCGCTTGCATGGGAGGCGAGCACGTTACCACCCAGCTAAGCAGGCGGACTACTAGAGATGTCATTCGATGCACCAAATAGCAGTATGTGTATACGATAAAACCAACTGCGACCGTTAATGGTTGTGTTACATTTCCAGCAGCCGACGGAACTTAGCTTCTCTTGAACATTCGCCGTTCATTAAACACTCTTGGTTTCATTAGTCAAACATTCTTTGGGCCAGTTATATGTTTCAGAAGGTAATGCGTATAATGATCACGTGGTCATTAGTCAACAATCAGGTAAAGTGCAATGTGTGTTTGGGAAATTTAAGAAGACAGAATCTACCAGTTCACCTTTAACTACTGAAAGATATTGCGCATAACAAAGCTAGTTTCATTTTGAAGAAGTGGCATGTACTAACCCTATGCTGAATCTGTGAGTGGACGCTTCCACTCCCACAGGCTGTCATAATGTTGGAGATCAAAGAATACTCTATAACCTCGCATCAGACACACGTCATGAATATTCCTACATATTTCCTACGTAATTTCCAGAGAGTTATGATCTGATTCATACTTGAAATGAGAAACATTTCCCGTACTTAATAAAAAACTAAACTCCTCCCGAACAGGCCATGAAGGCCCATAGGTACCGACCGGCCGCCCTGTCATCCTCAGCCCACAGGCGTCACTGGATGCGGATATGGAGGGGCATGTGGTCAGCACACCGCTCTCCCGGCCGTATGTCAGTTTCCGAGACGGAGCCGCTACTTCTCAATCAAGTAGCTCCTCAGTTTGCCAACAGCGCTCGGCAGACCCAACGGTCACCCATCAAAATGTTAGCAAGCTCGACAGCGCTTAACGTCGGTGATCTGGCGGGAACCGGTATTACCACTGCGGCAAGTCCGTTAGCCGTACTTAATAAGAGATTAGCATAAAATTATTAATCATACAAGAAATATTAAACTTAAATAATAACCGTAACTTTATAAATATCAAAAACCACCATTCTATAATACTCTTATTATACAAGTGAATGATTCTTATTCTACTATACTATTATTGTTGCTACTCTAAGATCCGTTACAGTCTTCGTACTTCTTTCTGTTTTGCGGACTTGCGTCCACACAACGAAATTTTCGTGTGCTGCACATCCGGTCGTACAATGGGAGCGACGAGAAATTAAACATTTGGCAGATTGGCTAATGTCCTTTAATTCACTAAGTATATTTTGTGTGATGTCTCTTTCTCGCTGTTTTACGTACAGTATTGTAGGACTCGTCTTACTATCGTGCCTTGCCGAAACTGGTCGGGGTCCATGGAACAGTAGCTTCATGATAAGAGACACGCCACAAGCAGTAGCTGCACAATCAGTCCAGAAGCCCTCACGAGCGTCCCTTCCACGTTTATGATTGATCAGTTATTCCTGCATCGTTCTCATAGCTGCATCATCTTCCCACGCTCTGGCTCGAGTTCTGACTGGTTTCTGTGATGCGAATGCACGTGTTCTTTGCCAAGGTTTCTCTGGCAATATTTTCATTCCAGGGGGATTTCTAACTCTTTCAAATAAATTTTCTAGTTCGCGTAGTCTCACCCACAGATTTTCTTCCTTAAGTATTTCATGTACTAATGTCACCATCAATCAATTCCTGTCACTGCGTCGCTGTTAACCACCCCATCACATTCACATGTAACACTCTTTTTTCCTTAGCTCTGGCGCCTTAGCAGTCAACTTGTGTTTTAGATTAAGTCTCTGTTTCACATTCGGGATGAACATGTATCACAAAAATCTCTTTTACAGTCGTAGTATCCTATTTAAGACCATTTTGTTTGTAAGAGCCTATGCTTTAATTTCTTCTGGAGCTGACAAAAGTTATCTTATGATTTATTTCATATTAGTACATTCTCAGTATCTTAATCAGTGTCCTGACCTCATCATCCTAACCAAGATGGCCCAAATTGGTACAGTTATGAATACACTGGCGCGACACAGAACCACACTTCGCTACACGTATATCGGAACTTTTAATCGTATCACCAGTTGCACTTCCTCCGTTTCCCACGATTCTGCCAAAACGGTATCGTTATGTGCTCGTATATTATTGAACTAGCCACTTCTTTCCTACATTTGTTAATTCTGCAGGCCGTGATATTCCTTCTTACAGACCTGTTGAATTTGATGTAATTCTCTGTCCTAACACCTACCCCAGATATTTGATGGTCTCCTGCACTTTATGCTGCAATTGATGAATTTTTTACTTCTTGTGAGCCTCCCTATAGGCACAGTGTCAACTGCTTGTGGCCGATCATCTGGAGTAGGTCCTCTCCACGTAGTTCTAGGAGCGTCTGTAGCACGTGTTTACAATTGCCTTCTAATTTTTCTGAACTGCTACTACAACCAACAAGTATTGTGTATAAGCATAATGCGGCATCTTACTTATGTCTTAATTCCTAACTTCTCCAAAATCGACCTAACACTAACGTCCCAAGAGGTTCGCCCACAAACCCAGTCTTTCCCAAAATGGGATGCTGCTTCGTGTCTGCTGACGTCTTTTTACTAATCGTCTATTTCACTACTTCATTCAGACTCAATATGGTTTCATTCTAATCCATTACTAATTGTTAAACAATTTCCGTGGCATTATGAATCTTCTACGAAATGTTTCCCCAATTTCTCTCTTTAACTCTTCGAAGTAGTTCAGAACTTCCCTTCGCTACGTATTCCATTTCTTGGAACCGTTTTCTTTAAGTGACGAATTTTTCATTGATTTACTTCTGTTTAGAGTATCGTAGCAGTGTTGTCAATGCAGTGATGTGATATTTGTCTAGTGTTCATACAATGACAGAAAAAAATCTCAACACCAGAAATTAATTAATGTAGAGTAATGAAATTTGGATAATACATTTATCTACGTAGTTGACAAAGTGTTTAACATTGAAATACCACAGGTTAATGTCAGCGCGAAATGACGGCCGCTGTCACCGAGCGGTTCTAGTCGCTTCAGTCTGGAACCGCGCTGCTGCTACGGTCGCAGGTTAGAATCCTGCCTCGGGCATGAATGTCTGTGATGTCCTTAGGTTAGTTAGGTTTAAGTAATTCTAAGTCTAGGGGACTGATGACCTCATATGTTAAGTCCCATAGTGCTTAGAGCCATTTGAACCATTTCTTTCTAGCGCGAAATGAGCCACTGCAAATATGAAATGCTGGTACTTCGGTAACCTGTAACCACCAGAATGGTGAATGAAAGCATGCAGACGTGCATCCATTGCTTGTACATGTCCCGGGTGTCAGCGTGTGGGTTGGAGTTCCATGCTTGCTACACTTGGCCGGTCAATAGAGGGACGGTTAACGCTGTTTGTAGAAGACACTGGAGTTATCGTCTAATGATGTCCCATATGTGCTAGATAGGAGACACATCTGGTGGTCGAGCACGCTAAGACTACATGTCGACACTTTTTAGAGCATGTTGGGTTACCACAGTGCTATGTAGGTGAGGGTTATCCTGTAGTAAAACACACCATGGGTTACTGTTGAAGAATGGCAGCGCAACAGGTCGAACCATCAGAAGTCAGAGTGTGTGGGATAACCACGAAATGCTCCTGTTGTCATACGAGATGGCGCCCGGACCATAACTCTAGGTATAGGTCCAGTGTGTCCAGGATGCAGGCAGGGTTGGCTGTGGGACCTCAACTGACCTCCATTTAACCAATACACGGCCATCACTGGCACCAAGACAGGAACAGCTCACGCCAGAAAACGTAACAGACCTCCACCCTGCCCTCCAATGAGACCTCGCTTCACACCACTGAAGTTGCAAATGGCGGTGGTTTGACGTAAGTGGAATGCACGCTACAGGGCCTCTAGCTCGGAACTGTCCTTGAAGCAACCAGTGTATAGCAGTTGACTGCATCGCTATGGTGCCAACAGCTGCTCAAAATGCTGTTGCAGATGCAGTACGATGCGCCAGAGCCATACGCCGAACACGGTGGTCTTCGCCCTCAGTAATGCCACGTGGCCGCCAACCCACCAGTCTTCTTGCGACCATACATCGTCGTGACCACCGCTGCCAGCAACCACGACATTTATTTCTGCAGTATCGCAGAAGGAACATTCAGCTCCTCGTAGCCCTATTACATAACCTCTTTCAAACTCAGAGGGGTGTTCATAATGGTGTCAAGATTAACATAACGTAACTGCATCCAATCACAAGGGTAACGGACATCCACCACTGTTACAGTGTGCACTTAAAGCAGACCTGATCTGCATCCTCATAGTGGCGCTACTACCTTTGACGTAGGACGTGATGAGTTGCTGTTAGTCAAAAATGCATTTATGGCGACAAAGACCCAATTATCAACACCTCACTGATTTCAGCAAGGTCTTTTAATAGGGCTATCCGAAGCTGGTTTTTCCTTTTGTGATATTGCAGAAAGACTTGACAAGAACGTAGCCACTCTACATGATTGCTGGCAACGGTGGTCAAGAGAATATACAGTCGCAAGATGACAAGGCTCTGGACGGCCACGAGGCGTTACCGAGAGGGAAGACCATCGTGTTCGGCGTATAGTTCTGGCGCATTGTACTGCACCTGCTGTAGCAATTCGAGCAGCAGTTGGCAGCAATCTGACACAACGAACTGTTGCACTTCGGTTACTTCAAGGACATATCCAAGCCAGACGCCCTATAGCGTGGATTCTATTTGCCCCAAACACCACCATATGTAATTTTAGTTGTCTGAAGCGACAGCTCATTAGAGAGCCGGGAGGGGGTGCAAGTGATGGGCTTTTTTCGATTAGAAAGACGCCCATTGAAGGCTTGCAAGCGACCTGTCTGCGTGCTTGAACACTGGACGTACATCTGGAGTTAAGGTCTGGGATGTAATTTCGTATGACAGCGCGAGCACAGTCGTGGCTGTCCCTTGAAAATTTGTACGTCAGTCTGTTGATTCGACTTGTTGTACTGCCATTCATGAAAAGCGTTCCAGGTGTTTTCCAACAAGATACCACTCACCCACGTATCGCTGTTGTAATCTAACATGCTCTCTAGATCGTCGACATGTTACCTTGGCCTGTCCGCAGCTTGTGGTCGTGCGGTAGCGTTCTCGCTTCCCGCGCCCGGGTTCCCGGGTTCGCTTCCCGGCGGGGTCAGGGATTTTCTCTGCCTCGCGATGACTGGGTGTTGTGTGATGTCCTTAGGTTAGTTAGCTTTAAGTACTTCTAAGTTTTAGGGAACTGATGACCATAGATGTTAAGTCCCATAGTGCTCAGAGCCATTTGAACCGTTACCTTGGCCTGCTCCAGTCGACCACATATGAGACATCATTGGACCAAAACTCCAGCGTCATCCACCAACAGCATTAATCGTCCCTGCATTGACCGACTAAGCGCAACAGACACCCTAGAAACTGACATTCCGCATCTCTACAAAACAATGTAACGATGTCTGCATGCTGGCATTCAACATTCTGCCGGTTACACAGGTTATCAGTGTACCTCCATTTCACATTTCCAATGGTTTATCTCGTTCTTACATTAACCTGTTTTCTTGCAATGTCGATCACATTAATATATTACCTACACAAACCTATTCCCGAAATTTCATTAATCTACATTGGCTGTTTTGTGGTGTTGTGATTTCTTTCTGTCAGTGTATTTCAGAGCTACATCAAACTGGGACGACAGAAATGTATAGTTAATTCTGTCAAATCTATGTCTCCTTCTCATATTACAGTGTGCCAATGAAACTGCCTGTTGCATAAGTTTTTATCGTGACATTCCTCGTTAGCGTACATCCATAGATGTCAGTAGATGCGTCTTCAGCTGTTGGTTCTAACTAATGACAGGAGCCCTTCTTCGCAAACAACGCGTGAAGGATTATTGTTGAGTTAACGACAATACTGTGAAAAAATATATTGTTTCGCACCATACAGAGATGACGTTGCGTCGCAGACAGGCATAGCGAGAAGACCCCTATACATTTAAGCTTTCTGCCAAAAGGCCCTCGTCTGAAGTAGAATATACACACATGTGACCAGTGTCTATGGCGAGAGACTGTGGTGATACGTGTATGAACACGCTCGTGTGAATGCGTGTGTGTTTTCTACTTCAGAAGAAGGCAGAGACAGTGGTCATGTGTCTGTTAATTGCGCTTGTGTGAAAGTATGTGTATTTTCTACTTGAAAAGACCTTTTGGCCGAAAACGTAAATGTATATGAGTCCTTTTGTTGTGCCTGTTTGCGGCTCAGCATCTCCTCTACAAGGTGAGTAGCGATCTATCCTTTTCGTGATATTGTCGTTACTCCATAATGGACTTTTCACTATTACTGAGTTCATTGGTTTAGTTGCCCCTGTAGTTGTTATTTCTGTGCAGTTAATATCTGAAAAATTACCTACCTTATGCTTGTATTTGATTTAGTAGCTCACGAAACGGAGACGTTTGAAGTTATTGTTATTATTTCTTTTAATATGTGACTATATTATGGATCCATAGATATATTTTACAAGACTTAATGACGTTCAGAGTGCATAACTGAAATTATTATATGGCTTGACGAAGATGCTAGCGACGTGATCACATCTGAAGACGGCAATCAAGTGCTGAAACAGATTATGGGAACAACGTTATTTTTAAGCGGTCTTGGAAGTCCTAAATTATTATTTACAGTACGAATCTTGGAGCTGCTGTTAGCAGCAAGTCATGGGTAACAGTGCAGCAACTACATATCGCTACGTCCAATTCATTCTTTTTTTCAGAGATGCATTTCATCACTGTCACTGTACACGTGGAGACTGAATTGCTCAATCGAAGATAATAACAGTATCTCAATTACATTCGTCACTTGTCCACCTGTTGCTTTTCAAGCAAACGATGTCACTTGAAGTTACGAGGTGACAACTAAAATTGCCGTTCAACTCACATTAGTATTACGGGCTGTCGGTAGAACTCAATTTATGAGTTTTGATGCAGGGGGAGTTATTACTTGTAACAGGTGTGCATTAATTATCGATTTGCACTGAATAACAATGATTTTTCCCTTTAGGGCACATGCCTAAATATCTGTTTATTAATATGACAGTGGACAACGAAAATGATAGTATTTTTGTTGTAATATTGAAAATATTGGATGAATGCTGATATTTGTGTTTTATAAAAAAAGGATCAAATCTTTAGTGACCTTTTTTTATTATGTCACAGTGTCTCTGGCATTTTCCTCCATATCCTTTGTTCTGACATGAAAAATACAGATTTACCGCCTCACATTTTCATGTCATAGAAACACCCTGACGGAGAAAATCGCAACACCAATAGATAATTAATGTAGAGGAATGAAGTATCTCGAATACATTCGTCTTGGTAACATATTTAACTGATCACAGGTTAATTTAAGGGCGAGAGAAACCATGCTGGTACATTAATAGCCTGTGCTATGGCCAAGCGTTTGGACGCAAGCACGGAAACGTGCATGCAATGTGTTGTACAGGTGCCGGATGTCAGTTTGTGGAATGCAGTTCCATGTTTATAGCACTTGATCCGTGAATACAGGGACGGTTAAAACTCGTTATCGATGACGCTGGACTTGTCATCCGATGATGTGCCGTAAGTGCTCGATTGGAGACAGATTTGGTAATCGAACAGGCCAAGGCAACATGTCGACACTCTGTAGGGCATGTCGGGTTACAACGGCAGTTTGTGGTGGGCGAGCGTTATAGTGTTGGAAAACATTCCCTGGAATGCTGTCCATGAATGGCGGCACAACACGTCGAATCACGTGACTCAGTACCATTTTGCGGTGAACATGCGTGGGGTAACGACGAGAGTGTCCCTGCTGCCATACGAATCGCCTAACTTCAGATATACAAGGTGCGACAATAAAGTAATGAGACTGATGTGAAAAAAAAAATGTTGTTTACCGTTTTAGTCGAGTTTAGCGTTGTCTCCTTCAAATTAGTTCCCTTCTGATTGCACACACTATTTCCAGCGCTTCTGCCATTGATAGTAACATTTCTGGAACTCATCTTCTCTAATATCCTCAAAGACCCTCCTCACAGCTTTTTGGACATCTTGTGTTGTTTGAAAATAGCGTCCCTTGACCGCCGTTTTGACTCTTGGAAATAGAAGTAATTTGGACGGAGCAATATCTGGTGAATAAGGTGGCTGTGGTAGTACAGAAATTTGTTTTGAGGTTCTGTACTGACAGAGCAGTATGGAATGGCGCATTATCGTGATGCAGAATCCAGTTATCAGCAATGTTGGCACGGACACGAAGAACTCTTTCACGAAGTCTTTCTAAAATTTCTTTGTAGTAATATTGGTTAACTGTTTGTCCAGGAGGCACCCACTCTTTATGAACAATTCCCTTGGAATCAAATAAGCACACAAGTATGTATTTCACTCTTGACTTTTGACATGCGAGCTTCTTTTGGTCTTCGGTGATCCCTTTGAGCACCATTGCGAACTTCGGTGTTTTGTCTCTGGATCGTACTGAAAAAACCAACTTTCATCACCAGTCATAACACGGTTCAACAATTCTGGATTAATTCCGTTTGCTCTAACAGATAGGCTGATATATTTTTCCGTGTTTCTCGCTGTTGTGGTGTGAGATATTTTGGGGACCATTTTTGCACACATGTTTCTCATACCCAGATCTTCAGTTATTATTGAACGAACTGTTTATCAGTTAATGTTCAGTTCTTCTGCAATCATTTTCACAGATAATCTTCAATCAAATCGTACAAGTTCACGCACCCTGGCGAAGGTGACATCTGTCTGTGAGGTTGATGGTCGTCCACTGCAGTCTTCATCTTCAATATTCGTTCTGCCTTCACTAAACATTTTATGCCCACAAAAAATTTGAGCTCTGACATAACCTCCTCTCCAAAAGCCTTCTGAAGCTTACCGTAAGTTGGCGTCGCGTTTTCACCCAATTTAACAGAAAAAGAAATGGCATACCATTGGGCAATATTATGCGCATCCATTTCGGTGACGAGAGACACAAACATGAGTTAACTTGTTATAGCACAACTCACAACTGAGCAGTTGCATCGATGTTCCGCTTGGACTAGAAGCAACTTACAGACCAAGCTCAAAGATATTGTGCCTACCCAAGCCTGCAGGGTTGCCACATCTTGCAAAGAAAATCAGTCTCATTATTTTATTTCACCCCCCCCCCCCCCCGCCCCGCATGAACCATGGATTTTGCCATTGGTGGGGAGGCTTGCGTGCCTCAACGATACAGATAGCCGTACTGTAGGTGCAACCAAAACGGAGGGGTATCTGCTGAGAGGCCAGACAAACGTGTGGTTCCTGAAGAGGGGCAGCAGCCTTTTCAGTAGTTGTGGGGGCAACAATCTGGATGATTGACTGATCTGGCCCTGTAACACTAACCAAAACGGCCTTGATGCTTTGGTACTGTGAACGGCTGAAAGCAAGGGGAAACTACTGCCGTAATTTTTCCCGAGGGCATGCAGCTTTACTGTATGATTAAATGATGATGGCATCCTCATGGGTAAAATATTCCAGAGGTAAAATAGTCCCCCATTCGGATCTCCGGGCAGGGACTGCTCAAGAGGACATCGTTATCAGGAGAAAGAAAAATCGTATTCTATGGATCGGAGTGTGGAATGTCAGATTTCTTAATCGGGCAGGTAGGTTATAAAATTAAAAAAAGGGAAATTGATAGGTTAAAGTTAGATATAGTGGGAATTAGTGAAGTTCGGTGGCAGGAGGAACAAGACTTTTGGTCAGGTGAATGCAGGGTTATAAACACAAAATCAAATAGGGGTAATGCAGGAGTAGGTTTAATAATGAATAAAAAATAGGAGTGTGGGTAAGCTACTACAAACAGCATAGTGAACGCATTATTGTGGCCAAGATAGACACGAAGCCCACGAATAGTGCAGTAGTGCAAGTTTATATGCCAACTAACTCTGCAGATGATAAAGAAGTTGATGAAATGTATGATGAGATAAAAGAAATTATTCAGGTGGTGAAGGGAGATGAAAATTTAATAGTCATGGCTGACTGGAATTCGACAGTAGGAAAAGGAAGAGAAGGAAACGTAGTAGGTGAATATGGATTTGGGGGGGGGGAGGGGGGGGAAGGAATGAAAGAGGAAGCCGCCTGATAGAATTTTTGCACAGAGCATAACTTAATCATAGCTAACACTTGGTTCAAGAATCATGAAAGAACGTTGCATACATGGAAGAGCTCTGGAGCTACTAGAAGGTATCAGATAGATTATATAATGCTAAGACAGAAATTCAGGAAACAGGTTTTAAATTGTAAGACATTTCCTGGGGCAGACGTGGACTCTAACCACAGTCTATTGGTTATGAACTGTAGATTATAACTGAAGAAACTGCAAAAAGGTGGGAATTTGAGGAGATGGGACCTGGTAAACTGAAAGAACCTGAGGTTGTACAGAGTTTCAGGGAGAGCATAAGGGAACGATTGACAATAATGGGAGAAAGAAATACAGTAGAAGAAGAAAGGGTAGCTTTGAGGAATGAAATAGTGAAGGCAGTAGAGGATCAAGTAGGTAAAAAGACGAGGGCTAGTAGAAATCCTTGGGTAACGGAAGAGATACTGAATTTAATTGATGAAAGGAGAAAATACGAATATGCAGCTAGTGAAGCAGGCAAAAAGGATTACAAACGTCTCAAAAATGAGATCGACAGGAAGTGCAAAATGGCTAAGAAGGGATGGCTAGAGGACAAATGTAAGAATGTAGAGGCTTATCTCATGAGGAGTAAGATAGATACTGCCTACAGGAAAATTAAAGAGATCTTTGGAGAAAAGAGAACCACTTGTATGAATATCAAGAGCTCAGATGGAAACCCAGTTCTAAGCAAAGAAGGGAAAGCAGAAAGGTGGAAGGAGTATATAGAGGGTCTATACAGGGGCGAATTTCTTGAGGACATTATTATGGAAATGGAAGAGCAGGTAGACGAAGATGAAATGGGAGATTTGATACTGCGTGAAGAATTTGACAGAGCACTGAAAGACCTAAGTCGAAACAAAGCCCCGGGAGTAGACAACATTCCATTAGAACTACTGACGGCCTTGGGAGAGCCAGTCCTGACAAAACTCTACCATCTGGTGAGCAAGATATATGAACAGGCGAAATACCCTCAGACTTCAAGCAGAATATAATAATTCCAATCCCAAATAAAGCAGGTGCTGACAGATGTGAAAATTACCGAACAATCAGTTTAATAAGTCACGGATGCAAAATAATAAGTCGAATTCTTTACAGACGAATGGAAAAACTGGTAGACGCCGACCACGGGGAAGATCAGTTTGGATTCCGTAGAAATATTGGAACACGTGAGGCAATACTGACCCTACGAGTTATCTTAGATGCTAGATTAAGGAAAGACAAACCTACGTTTCTAGCATTTGTAGACTTAGAGAAAGCATTTGACAACGTTGACTGGAATACTCTCTTTCAAATTCTGAAGGTGGCAGGGGTAAAATACAGGTAGCGAAAGGCTATTTACAATTTGTACAGAAAGCAGATGGCAGTTATAAGAGTCGAGGGACATGAAAGGGAAGCAGTGGTTGGGAAGGGAGTGAGACAGGTTTGTAGCCTCTCCCCGATGCTACTCAATCTGTATATTGAGAAAGGAAACGAAAAAAAAGTTAGGAGTAGGTATTAAAATCCATGGAGAACAAATAAAAACTTTGAGGTTCGCCGATGGCGTTGTAATTCTGTCAGAGGCAGCAAAGGACTTGGAAGAGCAGTTGAACGGAATGGACAGTGTCTTGAAAGGAGGGTAAAAGATGAACATCAACAAAAGCAAAACGAGGATAATGGATTGTAGTCGAGTTAACTCGGGCGATGCTGAGGGAATTAGATTAGGAAATGGGACACTTAAATTAGTAAAGGAGTTTTGCTATTTGGGGAGCATAATAACTGATGATGGTCGAAGTAGAGAGGATATAAAATGTAGACTGGCAATGGCAAGGAAAGTGTTTTTGAAAAAGAGAAATTTCTTAGCATCGAGTATTGATTTCAGTGTCAGGAAGTCGTTTCTGAAAGTATTTTTATGGAGTGTGTGATGTCACCGCCAGACACCACACTTGCAAGGTGGTAGCTTAAATCGGCCGCGGTCCATTTAGTACATGTCGGACCCGCGTGTCGCCACTGTGTGATCGCAGACCGAGCGCCACCACAAGGCAAGTCTCGAGATACGGACGAGCACTCGCCCCAGTTGTACGGACGACATTGCTAGCGACAATACGGACGAAGCCTTCCTCACATTTGCCGAGAGACAGTTAGAATAGCCTTCTGCTAAGTCCATGGCTACGACCTAGCAAGGCGCCATTAGCCTTACCTAGTTGAGAGTTATCGTATAAATGCCTCAAGAAGAACGTTGTAAACCAACAAGGAATAAAGTTAAGTATATTCCAAAGCTACGTCTTTTCTTGATAGCAGTCATAACGTATCCTGTTCCAGACTTGACGCCAGTCGGCGTGTGTGTACGCGTGCCTTTCGGCTCCCTTCTCAGTGTGGCGTAACTAGCTTGTTACGCCACAACAGAGTGTAGCCATGTATGGAAGAGAAACATGGACGATAAATAGTTTAGACAAGAAGAGAATAGAAGCTTTCGAAATGTGGTGCTACAGAAGAATGCTGAAGATTAGGTGGGTAGATCACATAGTAATGAGGAGGTATTGAATAGAATTGGGGAGAAGAGGAGTTTGTGGCACAACTTGAATAGAAGAAGGGATCGTTTTGTAGGACATGTTCTGAGGCATCAAGGGATCACCAAATTAGTACTGGAGGGCAGCGTGGAGGGTAAAAATCGCAGAAGGAGACCAAGAGATGAATACACTAAGCAGATTCAGAAGGATGTAGGCTGCAGTAGGTACTGAGAGATGAAGAGGCTTGCACAGGATAGAGTAGCATGGAGAGCTGTATCAAACCTGTGTCAGGACTGAAGACCACAACAACAACAACGACTTTATTGTCTCACCTCGTAGTTCCAGCGTGTCTAGCATGCAGACAGGTTGGTTGCAGGACCTCATCTGACCTCCTCGTAACCAACACATGGCTATCACTGGCACCGATGCAGAAGTAGCTTTCATCAGAAAATGCAACAGACCTCCACCCTGCCCTCCAACGAGACCTCGATTGACACCACTGAAGTCGCAAGTGGCTGTGGTTGGGAGTAAGTGGATTGCACGCTACAGGGCGTCTGGCTCGGAGCTGTCCTTGAAGTAACCATTGTGTAACAGTTTGCGTCACTGCGGTGGCCAACTGCCGCTTAAATTTCTACTGAAGATGCGGTACGATACGCCAGAGCCATAGGCCGGACACGATTGTCTTCCCTCTCTGTAGTTCCTCGTGGCTGTCTGGAGTCCGTTTTTATGCGACCGTACATTCGCATGACCACCTTTAGCAGCAGTCATGTAAGTGGCTACATTCCTACCAAGACTTTCTGCAATATCACAGAAGGATGAAATTTGTGTAGCAACATGATGAGAGAGATCTGACAGATTCCTCTCTTATATTTTTGCTTCTCTCAACTGTTCACTGGCTCTTCCCAATAGGTAAATGTTTGCGAAAAGAACTAACTTATCAGAAAGAAGGGTGTTGTAGTTTTCTCTAGGTTTGCTTGTTTGCTAAATGACAATCGGGGTCTGCAGTCTTCGCGTCCTTCCTGATCCAACTAATACGAAAATCCAATTTGTTCCATACATCAGCTTGCTGTGACAATTATTTAAGATTGGTTTCTACCCGTAATTTCAGTGTGAACACAGCAGAAACAATGGCAGCTGCTCGTTTTGGTGGAATCTAGATAGTCAATTTCATATACGTTCGCGCCCTTTCTGGCAACGCTGCCCTCCTTACGTCCCTCAGAGAATGCAGAACTCTCACGTAATGCATTGAGAGGAGGTCGCTTTATATGCCCAGTAGGGGTCTCGGCGGAATGCATCGTGGAGGACATTTCACTAAAGAACAGTGGAGACACGCCTGTTGCAGACGTGATGGCTCCAGCCCTGAAAAGCTGAGAAGTTCGGAAGCTGATGACCGTTCACGCCCCCAGGCGACATCAAATGTGTTTATCAAAATCGTGGGAAGAAATTAGCTTTTGAAAAATATTCAGGATGGTAGGGGGACAAAAGAGCATTTGCTCACTCATGTCCCAAAGGCTAACGCCGAGGCTAGAACTCTCACTGGCCGCCAATATGTGGCGTAGATCTTTCTGCAGCTCATAAACAGCGAGGAGAGGACACGTATAGAAAATTGCCTGACAGTTCAAACAAATAAAAACGAGCCCTGGTTGGTTGGAGCGAGGTTTTGGCGGAATCATTTTTGTGGAGAGCCAGAGTGAGAAAAATAAAAAGTATGAAGAACATTCCAGAGAGCAGTGGAGACTATGTTCTGTTTCAGAGAGTGTTGGGGAGAACATTCTGTTTCGGACAGCACTAGAAAACAGCAGCTACGGTGCCGGAGATCGATGGACAGCAGTTGCTTTATTTGAGATTCGCGGAGATAGCCGGAATGGTAAGTACTCAAGCTGCAGTCTTAGGATTTAATTGAGATTAGTGTCGTGTTGGTTTGGGAACCTTGCGACCAATTTATGGCCGTTTCACAGCCATAGTCACAGTTTTCATTTCAATTCTTTCTCATTTCGAAACACAAGATTTGTTCCAGTGAATCTTGAGTTACCACTGAGTTGGTCGTTAACTCGCCTGGTCTGTCTTGCGATTCATGGTAAACTTCCATAAAAGACATACAGTTTCGACGATGATTCTCAGTCCTTTATCTCAAGGGTCAACACAGTGTACCTATTACAAGCGGAAGAGGGCTCCCCATTTGTATGCCTCATTACACGGCAGTCAATTATTTTCAACCATGGCGAGAGCTTTGACCACCCGTTTTCTTCCTTCCGTTCATGGGACTGATTGAGAACTGACCTTTTGACATACTTTATTGAGGCAGCGCCTTCTTTCCCCATCACAGCTTTTCATTGGCTCGTTAACACACAGAAAATAATTACCCTGGGCATGAAACCTAGACACCTCGTATCATCTTCTGTCGCATCCACAGAAAGCATGCTGCTCGTTCAGGGAATGAAGCGTATATTCGCTATATCTATCAGGACACATCGACATTCATTGGTTAATGCGTTAAGGTTAGGACTAATGATTATTTCTGAAGGCAGCTCGTATGCTCTACAGAAATATTCAACAATTTTGACATTACCTTTTACGAGCACAGTTACCAAAGTCGATCCTTGTAGCGCCATCGATAATTGAGCAATCGATATATATTACTAGAATTAGGTTCCTCCGAGCAGGATAGATCACAAACATACAATTAGTAGAAGTTTTATGTGGTGTTGTATCTACGCCATTACGATATAATATTGGGCACTAGAATATAACACCGAATAAGTTTCTAAAATGTATAGAGAGTAAAATAAATAAAATACTATACTACGCAACCAAACCAAGAAACATATCAATATTAGCAACGTAGAGTGTGTGATCTCAAATTTAGCGTCCATCGACTACACCTCCTGCAAGAACAACACCAAAATAAGCTAAATGTGTAATTTAAAACTACCTGATTGAAATAAATATGATGCAGTAAATGGGTACAATGTATTTGAGGCATGCGTGTCAGTCTCACGAAGTTTTATAAACACTGTCAACGGTGGCCAGTGTAGGGCACTTGGAAGGGAAGTAAAGATATTTTATTTGTGTATTTTTCATTGTTTCACGATGCAGTTTGTAGAACATTTTAGACGCACCTTGCATGATACTCCTGGCAAAATAACTATATTTTTCGTTTCTCAGCTACGTGTAAACTGACCAGTGAAATGTCCAACAGCACTTCTCGGAGTACCTCTGACTTCATTTTTCCATACCTTACGCAGGCAACAACTGAACAGGGATAACGAAAAATAAGTCGAGTGCTTATTTGTAGTTAAAACCGAAATTTTGAGTCGTGCCATAAATTTCAAACAACTATCTAAGTGGCCGCTAATTTAGACTTCTTTTCTTCCTGTTTAAATATTCTGGTACTGCTCTGCCCAAGACGAATAAATACTTTCAAGTACCTAGGCTCAAAAATTGCTGCCGAAACCACAAACCGCGTTAACAGTGCATGTCTTAAATGGCAGACAGTGACCGTTGTGATCAGAAGATCGCAGATCGGCTCAAGTCTAAAATATTCTGCTCAGAAATTTACCCCGTTGCCTCGTACGGGACAGAATGTTGGTCTGCAACAATAGAAGCTTACTGTAATGCAAACTAAAATGCTTCGGTGGAAATGTGACCAGAGCGAAATGACGAAATTCGCAGTCGGCACCTATCGTTGAGAAAATGATGGAAAGCTTTCTACGGTGTTATGCAAACGTTCTTCAAGCAGACCAAGAAACAACAGTAAAACGCGTTGAAAGTTATTTGGAGACCAAGCTAAAATTGGATACCTGCTCATCAATTAGACCTCAAGCACCCTGTCCAAGCAGAAGATTGCGCCAAGAAGAGAGAGAAAGGCGAAAAGACGGACTTAGCTACGCTACTGGATGTGCTCAGGGAAAACGAAAAATAAAAATTGTAGCTGGTGACGTATGTGATCTTCATGAGACCTGCAAGAAAAGAGTATTACTTTAAGCAGTAAAACGTATCCTCTAAAGCAACAAAAGTTACTTCTCCAACTACTTTTGAGTTTCTATGATGTACTTGGGGCGCTAAAAGCAAAAATCACTGTTACAAAATCGTATTATAATGCGTATAAATATAAATGATGAAAACAATGGAATAAAATTCAGAGGGCCGGCCGGGGTGGCCGAGCGGTTCTAGGCGCTACAGTCTGTAACTGCGCGACCGCTACGGTCGCAGGTTAGAACCCTGCCTCGGGCATGGATGTGTGTGATGTCCTTAGGTTAGTTAGGTTTAAGTAGTTCTAAGTTCTAGGGGACTGATGACATCAGAAGTTTGAGTCCCATAGTGCTCAGAGCCATTTGAACCATGTTTTGAAAATACAGAGGTGACTATTTTCTTCTTTCGATCAATATTACATCCTCTAAAAATGAGGAAACAAAGGAGCTAAAGATGTTTCACAACATCGAAGATGAACATTTGCTCTTAGCTCTTAAGTTAAAGGTTTTAGAGGGCATATTTACCAGACATTTTTACTTGTCTTCGAGTAAGGAACTTGTCCTCAATGTCTATGAAGGTAATTTATCTACACTCTGTATGTAAAGAGCTGATATATGCAAGCAACGTCAGTGCCTAAGTAGAACACAAAATGAAACTGAATCCGAGTCCGTATGAGAAACATGCTTCATCATCAGGTGAAATTTCGTTCATACGATGACTTTGACAGGTATTCCAGGAATATATTTCAAGAAAACTAAAAAAATACCGCTGTTCTTTCTATTATTTTATCTGTGCACGCAGATATTTTCTACCGTTTGTACACCATCTGATTTCGACTTTTGATGTTTATTATAGTACAGATACAACTTTCGCATTATATAGCAGACTTACGAAGTCACCGTGCTTCTTATCATGAGCAGGCAAGATCCGCAGTATCCATTATCGTCTGAAGCCGCAAAGAGAATTTAATGGAATTAGGTCGACAGATTTATGAGTAAATATAATAATGCGCAATAGAATCTGACTACGCGACCACAGAATACTGACGAGAGAATGAATTCCAACGAAACACTTCAAAATAAATTTCTCAAGCAGGACAGCTGTTGTCACTAATCACAGGATGTGAAAAGGAGTGGTGGAAAGCAAGTTGAGGAAAACTCTAAGAAAGTATATTCCATGACATAGAACATTTATAAATAGAGAACTACTTTGTCCATTATTTTGCAATTGTTGAAGACGATGTCTTGGTAACATGACAGGCGGGAGGAGCTGCATTCTTAACAAACACTCTTGTCATAATTCTTTCGGCAAAGCGTAGTGTCATCAGAAGACTAGGACGAGGATGAATTCACTAAAACTCAAACACTCACTACAGAAGTGAAAGAAAGCCACTAGATAAAATTTCTAGGACTTCCCAGACACTGTGGTCTCGCGCAACATCGCTGTGTGGGGGCGAAGGTCAGCCAACAGAGGCAAAACTACTGTGCGGCGCCAGGAGTTTCACCCACTTGGACGGGTGCTAGAAGCGCGACGCCTGTTGCTGAAACCTCCATCAGTTTTCCGTACAGAATTAGAACACGAGTTCGTTGGAAAACTCCACAACTTTCTCATTAGTCCGCTGACCAGTCGAAAGACGTACCCCCAAGAAAAAAGTGGAACAAACTCTTGTCTCCGTCGCGGTCATCTCACAAGCCTGCTTTCAAAATTAAATTCAGCAGACGCTGCCACACCTCTGCAACGAGAACCTACGTGGTTATTCTGGTTTTACGGTAACACATGCACCTCCAAACGCCCAAAAATTTATACATCACAGTCCTATTCATGATTAGAATTATGGACGAAGGGTAACATAGGATGATGATATGAAGTGTTAAAGGAAATAAAATCAATAAATTTTGTTTCCTACGATATTATTCTCCCCAGCCTGACAACATGTTAAGCAGTGGCCGATAAGCATGCTGAATGAAACAATACAAGTAATAATATCATGAAAGGAGGATGAAACAGACGCCTTTTACAACGTTTTTGACAGCAGTTGGAATGTGTATTACTCTTTGTCTTAAGATGAGTTGAAACAGGACGCTGATAAAATGACAAAATTCGCTCGGGATCGATTTATGGAAGAGAAAACACTTCCGACCATATTCCCATTTAACAATTTACCTCCATGCAGTGATCAGACGGTTCATTTACACAACGATATCTGGAAGGAGAAAGGTTTCAAATCTATGGAGGGCATCACATTTTGTCCTATCTCCGGTTGAAGTTGGTTTATGGTAAGGTACTGGGCTCATGTTCGAGAGGGCCACAGATCAATTGTCCTTTAAGTAGTCCGGTTGCAAAGTTTGAAGTAACGACTGTAATTGAAGAACCTAGGAAAATACTGCAACTTCTTACTGTGACTAGTGTAAGGATGACGAAGACAAGACTAGACTAATTCCAGCAACCACAGAAGTGTATGAGCGACCATTATTCTACGCACTCCTTAAGTGAACGCAATGTGAAGAAGGCCCAATAAGTAGCACGTTGAAAAGTGCCCTCTGGCGAAGACATCTCAGTGAGTTTCTTTCGTATTGAATGCCACAGCCACAAAGTTATTAAAAGACAAGTCCACTTTCCACCTCAGATGTTTACTATCAAACTCATTTACGTCACACGATCAACTGATTTCAGCGATGCGCCATTTGCAAGTGCTTCTTCAGAACATGTACGTCTGACATTTAAATGTGTAGCAAGAAGACCGTCCAGAAGTGGTAATGATTTATAGAACACTGTTGCCATAATGGTATGCGTACATTAACATGAAAACTCATAGCGTATCACAGAACATTGCTCTTCACGCGTTGACTTGACGCTGTACGGTCTACAGGAAACAGCAGTTCAAACATGTATTAGTTTATCCGGTTGGATCTAATTAGGGCCACCAGGCCCTCTCTTAAGTCGAACTAGTATTTAGCAAATAAATACCATTTTAAATCAGAGTTACCTTATAAAAAACGATTTTGATGTGACAAATAATATTAAAATGATCTGAGTGTTTACAGAGACAATGTGAGTAAATAATACAAAATATGAACTAATAAAGTTAATACTGACAACACTTCTACTACTACTACTACTGCTGCTGCTGCCACAGATAATGAAAACAGTAATAATAATAATAATAATAATAATAATAATAATAGTGACAAGAATAACAATAATGGTAGTGACAGGTATAAAGAGAATTTACAAGGGTCACTCCAAAAGAAATGCACACTATTTTTTTTTAAATCCATCTTTTATTCTACATGTTTGAAAGATTTACAGTGTGTAGATACATACTTCAGGAACAATATTTTCATTTCTCCACATAATTTCCATCCCTCTCAATTGCCTCACGCCATCTTGGAACCAGCGCCTGTATACCCGCACGGTGAAATTCTGGACCAACCTGTTGGAGCCACTGTTCGGCAGCGTACACAAGGGAGTCATCTTCAAACCTTGTTACATGAAGAGAGTCTTTCAGTTTCCCAAATAGATGATAGTCACATGGAGACAGGTCAGGACTGTAAGGCGGGTGTTTCAGTGTTGTCCTTCCGAGTTTTGTGATCGCTTCCACGGTTTTTTGGCTGACATGTGGCCGTGCATTGTCGTGCAACAGCAAAACATCCTGCTTTTCCACTTCCTTCCCCTATCCCAACGTAACGTGACAATTCGTTCACTGTGATGCGTCTGTCATCAGTCACCTATTCGTTAACTCTCTGCACATTGTGTGGAGTGTGTGCAGTACGAGGCCTGCCGCTGCGAGGACAGTCCTCAATACTGCCGTGCCCGCTTTCATCACGTAACCTGCTTGCCCACCGACTAACTGTACTGCAATCGACTGCAGCATCTCCATACTCCTTTTTCAACCTCTTGTGGATGTTTCCCACTGTCTCGTTTTCACAGCACAGGAATTCTTTGACAGCACGTTGCTTCTGACGAACGTCAAGTGTAGCAGCCATGTTGAAGACATGCTGTGACGGCGGCACTCACGGGAACAGGTTGAACTAAGTTTGAAAACAAGCGGGAAGGATGTATCTACACACTGTAAAACTTTCACACATGCAGAATGAAAACTATATTTTTACAAAAAGAATGTGCATTTCTTTTGGAGTGACCCTCGTATAGGTGTACAAAGTAGATGTTTTCTGACATAGTGAGTTAGGGAAAGGAAATTTAAGGAGACTACACCAGATAAGACTGCTGCGGAATGAGAAATGTCTGGTTGGAAAGAAGGATGTAGAAGGGTAACGAGTGTGTACACGGCCAATGATAATCACTATTGTTGCTTTAGTAGACACGTCATTGGTTATCTTCTGTAGCTGAGATGTTATTCAATTCTGTAATATACGGCGGACATTATTTCAGAGTCGGGTTCCTGCTTCTGAGAAGGGATCCGAAAAAAATTGCACAACGGCGGAGTAGAGCAGGAAGAACTTTTCTCTGATGGGAATGGGTATTTCTGCCAATGTTTTTCAGTCAATAGTATCAAGATGGAGGAGAGATGTGAGGGGCAGCGGAAACCGTCACCACTGTCCAATTATTGGAACGTATCAACATGCGCCGGGAACACGGTGCTTTATTATGTCTTTTGTCAGCGAGTTTACAATTATTATTAAATATGTCCTTTACTTTTTACGTGTTGTTTAGCCCTACGTCAGTTCATACAGTGGTTCAATAAAATGGGAGTCGAAATAAAAATAAATTCAGACATCAAAATTAAAAAAAATTCCATAAGCTGATTGATATTGTAAGCGCTCATATAATAACACACAAACTATCTGGATACCTTTTTATTATACTTATAGCGGTCGATTTCATGAAATGCTCAGTTGAAATTCTATAAGAAACATTACTCTACGTAATTCGATCTGTTCATTTAACATATTGTCCTGCTCTGCATGAGCACGAACGTATTTTTTTCATTTCGTCTAGTACATCTATCACTTCACATTCTCGATTGTATGTAGTATGAACAGAGCTTCGCCGACCTCTAAAATAATGTGAGCGGTCTCTTTCAAATGTGTGGAATCATTACTCTTAGTAAACTCAGCTCGTTCATTATAGGTGCTGCAGAAACTATGTCTTGTCTGAGGTATACAGGATGCAAAGGATAACTTTTTACAATTTACCACACTGATGTAATGAAGTGGAGGTGAACAAATTGATATAGGACGCATTTGGTCTATGAATCCAGGAAACAACTTCACACTGGGCTACAAAATACACTTGAGCTGCAGTGCACGCGCGCCATGTAAGATTTTGGCTGAAATCGTCCTTGAATGGCAAAAAGTTGTTGTTCTACAACTTACAAAATGTTAAATTGACGTTTGAGAAACTTTTACGTCAAAACAGTGTAAATTCAGCAGCATAAAATTAATAACTCAGTCTTGTTGTTTGTCTGGCATTCTCACTACGAAACTACTGTGCTTGAAAGGATCAAGTTCAGGTCGAATTGTAAGGGTCATTAGTTTAGATTAACTTTTGAAAAGTCTCTTGTTTCTTCCGTTAGCTTCACGAGAAACTTTTAATAATGTTAACAAAGTAGCTGACTAAGCCAGTGGTGTAAGAGAGCGTATGTATATTGAAAATCTTGGGATGGTTCAATAAACCAAAGCCACATAAAAAAGCCTGCACGCATCTGCATGTTACAGGCATATTTCTCTCACTTCAGAGAATACGCAACAGCCTCGCCACTAATTTAAAATATATTGTAAATCTGTACACTTACATTTATTTTTCTTTCTTTCTTTTCGTTAATCTATTCAGTGTCTTTGTGTGTTCGGACATATACAGGGTGTTACAAAAAGGTACGGCCAAACTTTCAGGAAACATTCCTCACACACAAATAAAGAAAAGATGTTATGTGGACATTTGTCCGGAAATGCTTAATTTCCATGTTAGAGCTCATTTTAGTTTCTTCCACCTACGCTCAATGGAGCACGTTATCATGATTTCATACGGGATACTCTACCTGTGCTGCTAGAACATGTGCCTTTACAAGTACGACACAACATGTGGTTCATGCACGATGGAGCTCCTGCACATTTCAGTCGAAGTGTTCGTACGCTTCTCAACAACAGATTCGGTGAACGATGGACTGGTAGAGGCGGACCAATTCCATGGCCTCCACGCTCTCCTTACCTCAACCCTCTTGACTTTCATTTATGGGGGCATTTGAAAGCTCTTGTCTACGCAACCCCGGTACCAAATGTAGAGACTCTTCGTGCTCGTATTGTGGACGGCTGTGATACAATACGCCATTCTCCAGGGCTGCATCAGCGCATCAGGGATTCCATGCGACGGAGGGTGGATGCATGTTGAAAGGTGGCTACACTGAGCCACTGCGCCAGAGATTGCGCCAAAGAGTATTATTAAGCCGCCTCCACAGTGCTTGTCGAGAGCTCGTAGAAGTCATTGCTTGTCGAGAGCTCGTAGAAGTCAGTGCCTGTCGAGGTCTCGTGGTAGTCTGTGGTGAGATGTTGTAGCAGAGAGTGTTTGTTGAGATGTGTTGTTAGGCAGTGCTTGCTGAGATGTGATAGTAGAGAGTTAGTGTGAGATATAATGTAAGGATTAGAGTGATTTTCATCAATATAAATGAGGTAATTAACTCAGTTTCTTTTTATTTCAGTATCCTAAACAATGCGTCATTACAGGTTCAGTCAACAAAGCATCTGGCTTGTGTTCTTGTATTAGAGTGTAATTCTGCTTTCATTACGCGATTATAGTATTTGTAATTTTCTTTTATCACGTCAGTATAATTGGTATTTAAAAATTCTTGTCTTGTTGAAGAAGAACCGTGCCAGATGTGTACGTAGAGTCACACTCCCACACACAGAACAATTATACTTGTGCTTTGGTTTCGTAGGTTTTATAGTTGCTGGGGACTTAATTAATTAATTGTATTAACGAAAATTTTCATTTCATTCTTCGTTGTTGTTCTATGCAGTCAGATAGCGTAATAATACTAGTCAGGGCCAACCGATTACGAGACACAGCGTAATCGGACATAACAGCTACTAAAAACAAAAAGTATTTTCAATCATATTTAATTAAGCCCCCATGCTATGCCCCTCCTCCACAGGCCAGAATTTGATGGTATTTTTGCCAGCATTGGTGGTGAAAATACCACCAAATTCGTCCACAAAAATACAGACAAAAATAAAAGATAATACTAATACCTAAATATCACATAATTAGTTAAAATTTTGGCTTTGCACTGACCTTTCAATAACCCAATATATAAAATACAGTAAGCAATACAACTTCTTTTCATACATGTGACTTTACACAAGAGTTCACACAATACACAAAAAATCAGTTTATACAAATGTTCACATAAAATGCTTTCAATGATTAGTTTATACAAAAAAAGACACCAACAGGTGACATCTTTTCAGTAGAAGCAGTCCATCAGTGGCACCCAGTAAAGTTTAGCAGGTACACCCAGCAACAAGTCACATTAGTTCAATAGAAGCAATCCGTCAGTGGCACCCAGCAATGTTGAGTAGGTGCAGACAGCAACAAGTGACTTCATTTCAGTAGAAACAGTTCCATCTGGGGCACCCAGCAATGTTGAGTAGGTGCAGACACCGGCAAGTGACATCATTTCAGTAGAAGCAGTCCATCAGTGGCACCTAGCAATGTTGAAGAGGTGCAGACAGCAACAAGTGACATTATTTCCATACAAGTAGTCCATCAGTTGCACCTAGCAATGATGAGCAGGTCCAGAGAGCAGTCCATGATATTCACTATCACTGATCACACAGTTCATCAGCAGAAATTAAACATGTCCTAGTGGCACCAATCATGTAGAAAAAGTGCAAGTAACAGTCCATAATATTCACTATCCCTGGTCACACTGTTCATCAGCAGAAATTAAACATATCCTAGTGGCACCAATCATGTAGAAAAAGTACAAGTAACAGTCAATAATATTCACTATCACTGATCACACAGTTCATCAGCAGAAATTAATCATTCCTAAGTGTCACACATTACGTTGAAAAAGTGCAGGTAACAGTTCATAATATTCACCATCACTAATCAGACAGTTCAGGCATGGACAATAGTTTGAATACACATACAAATGCTTTTACAATGCTCTTACACTAAACATACAAATTCTAATAAACACACAAATGATATCAGATAATTGTCGTAGTAACTATTACAAATACACAAATACCAGTAAACCTATAATGTTTATGGGTGTCAGTGCAAGCCACTACAAACAAATAAAATAAAATTTACGAGATAGGTGGGTAGGATTAGGAAAGGAAAACACACAAAACACACTCATTCATCTTTCGTCCACATTAAGTACTACTGTGTAATTGAATAGTGTTAACTGTGTAAATGTAATTCTGTCAAATTCTGATGTTCATCATGTGTATCAAGTAGTAGTGACAGCAATGTATAACAGTCAATAATAGTTAGGTCAACGTCATAGTCATCATGTCAAGACCAATGTTTGCCAAGCCAGATCAAATGTACTGTTGTTGAACAACTGTCAGTGAGCCAAGATATGCAAATACTTCACTCTTCAAAAAAAAGTATATACTGCTTAGTGATTTAACAAAGTGTGTGTATAGACTATCTTCCTTCTACTTTAGTGTTCTAGTCTGCTATCTTCATCCTCCTTGTTCCATAGGACCAACAAAAAAAATATGCATCTCACTTACTTTACCTCTTATCCACCAAAACTCCAATAATCATCAACTTCACACAATCTCAATAATACCTCAATAATACCTCTTCAATACGTCGATACATATAAACCTTATTGCCAATATAGGCTCCTCACTTACTTTACCTCTTATCCACCAAAACTCCAATAATCATCAACTTCACACAATCTCAATAATACCTCAATAATACCTCTTCAGTGCGTCGATACATATAAACCTTATTACCAATATCATTTCACTTCCATAACAACTCTTTCCTCTAGTCAGTCTCCTCGAACAAGTACAGATAAAATCCTAATGCAAACCTCATCATCCTATACAATCCGAAGACACACTGTCAACACACAACCTCTGTGTAATCCGTCTGACTCAAATCTTCTTCTCATTATGAATTATAAACAAAAGAAATGCATACATGACCTCTAACAGACTTAGTTCGAATAACTCTCAGTAATTAAGTATGATTACGGAATGTGAATGATCATAATATTTCACAGTGTGTACACCACTTCAAGAATTATGGCAGAAGCAAAGATGTGGAGTATTTCTTGTGTCAAGTGTGACTTCCTATTTCAATTGCTCACGAAAAATGCAGTGTAATAACTATCAATGGTCTAAACCTAGTTTTGGTATGTCATGTCGTTAGCTTCCTTCCTATTAGCATAAATTTATACAGCTTCCATAAAACCTCAGCTCATGTGACTTCTATGAAGTTTCTTGTACTAATGTCGTTCGTCGAATTATAGCAGTTCATTTTCTTGTCTCAAAAATATAAGGCACTGAGCGTAAGCAAAACAAGCAATAGCGAGTAAATATACCAGTAGAGAACAGAATGTCAACAAGTGTATGCAGCACAATTCTTACAACGAGGCTCTGCCAAGCAAACAATCTATAATTAATACAATAGTGTGACCTAAACTCTATGTTCATACACAGTATATCAGCATTTCTATACACCAAATTAAAGAGTAGTTATGACAACAAACAGAAATGTATAAATATGCAATCCATACGCATAGCAGCAAACAGGTCATTAGCATCATATCAGCATAAGCAAATAAATGTTCATATGTCCTCTTAATAAGTAAACATGAAGGCGCAAGCAGATAAATCACAAAGTATAACTTACATACCTAACCACATCAGCACAATAAATCAGGTGACAATTATAATTTAAATAAATAAGCACAGCAGGCACATAATTAAAAAAAAAATGACATCAGTGAAAAAGCAGTGCAGCCAAGCGATGCATAATATACACAAGGTACAACCCAGTTCATTAATAATCATTGTCAAAATCAGTTAACGTACGCAAGCACGTCGCTTCACAAGTAATTTCATAGAACATGAAATTTAGCACAAAGTATGAATCACGTAATTGCGAGCTGCAAATTACGTCTAAAGTACGTACCTAAGTGGAAATATGTTACCTGAAAAATGAACTCAATTAATAGTTACCTTTTTAGTTTATTAGTTTATTCTTGGAAATTACATTCTTTCTGAAAATTTCTCGATAGCAAGTCCTCTTAACGTCGGAGACACACAGAATTTACCTGAAGTTCTTAAATATTTTATAGAACCGTATCCTGAAAAATACTGAATGTTAATAACATAATTCATCAAGTCACTATAGCTTTATACTGAATTTAGTCGGAGAAATTAGACTGTGTATTTGTTTACGGCTGTCAGTGCATTCGCACTGAGCGCTCGATCAGCTGTAGGCGCGTGACGTAGGAAGCAATTGTTCGCGGTCAACGACTGCTTTGTGCGGCGCGCAGACTTGACTGTTGCTTTGAGTATATGCCGCCGCCAAAACACAGCGCGGTATCCTTGTATTCTCCGCATGTTTACATCAAGCTGTTAGTTTCTCAAAAGTATGCCATTCCAAAAAAAATTTTTTTTTTAAGTATATCATTCCACAAAATCTTTGGAAACTACGAACCTCACGTTTTGTGGTAGGAACAGCATAATTACGAATAGCGTCTAATTTTTCTGGATCAGGGAGAATACCTTCTGTAGAAATAATGTGACCGAGAAATTTCACCTGAGAACGACCAAATTCAGATTTTTCCAAGTTTACTGTAATGCCAACTCTTGCAAAGATACGTAACAATGAATCCAAAATTTTGTTGTGCTCACTCCAAGAACGCTCAGCAACAAGAATATCGTCAACATATGAAGCAACATTGTCACGAAGATAAACAGGTAAAATTTCGTTTAAACTAGGAATGAATGCTGCTGAAGGTACAGTAAGTCCAAACGGTAATTTCCGAAATCACTTTTAGGTAAATAGTCTACTTACTCTCTAGATAGATTGATAGTCGAAGAGCTGGTTTGACAGATGCAAAGAATAGTAAAAGAGTAGGCAGCGGTACAGAAAACTAAAAGAGAAATAGCACCACTACAGCTCGGGGCCCTATGCTCGCTACGGCACATATTCACTTAGTGTAGTGAATCCCCTGAGGACTTTAGAAGCCGCACATAATTTCAAGTTTGTGACTTAGCGGCAAATTTGATGGGAGTGCGTACATAAATCTATCTAGCCATGAACATGGATGTATGTCATTCCTAGAATTGCGGAAGATCTTAAATTTCCGAACAGTCAAAAAGTGTTTATAGTCAAAACTTTCGCCTTGTGGCGACAAAGACCTACCGCGTCTGTCCCAGTCACAATGACGACTATTGTTAAATTCACGCGCCTGGCGCTCTCTTGTTGCATCCCGTAAATGAAACAAATTATTTTCTTCAAACCCCTCTGCTACCTGTGATTCTAAATTTCTTCTGCTATCTTTTCCTACGATTTCGCCTTCAATTTGCTTGACTTGCTTTCGTAATGCCTCAACTTCCCTTTTAACGCGTTCATTAAATTTTCCCTGATTTTCAACATGCTTATTTATGTTCTGATACTCTTCGGTTTCTGCAAATGGCAATGGTGCTGTATCATCTGAATCTCTGTCCCCATGTAAACTAAGATTTGCCAATTTATCTGATATTTCCTCAACTCTTTCCGCTAAATCACCTATTTTTTCTTTCTGTTTATTTACGTCTTCCGTAAGTGTCGCTACTCGGGTTTCAGTATTGACACATTTGGTAGTTAACTGTTCATATTGTTGTGTTAGATTATTTATTCTGTCATTTGGTACGGATTCCTCGATTCTCTCAAATATTTCTTTCTTATCGTGTGCACGTTGTAAATTTAACTCTGAAAATTTCTGTACTATCACGCGATCTCTTTCTTCCTGTTCTCTATCCTGTTCCCTTTGTCTGATTTCTACTGCAATTAATCTATTATTGTGAGCATTCAAAATTGGTTGTACTTCGTCTCTGATTTCTTTCTTTAATTCATCTTTCATATTTTTGAAACATGTCCCTATTCGTGAGTCTAACTGTGTTTCCAAAGTTCCCATCTCTGTTTTAAATTCAGATCCTAACCGAGTTTCCATTGTTCCCATCCGTGTTTCCATTGTTCCTATATCAGTTTTTAATTCAGATCGTAAAGTTCCCATCTCTGTTTTTAATTCAGATCGAAACTGTGATCAAATATTTAATATTGCACTCATTAACTGCTCCATACTAACTTGTTCTAAATTCTTTTCGCCCCTAACATTTCCCGCAAAACCAGTTTCCTTCGTCATAGCTGTAAAGCTATCTGTGTTCGATACTATTCCAGAATCTTCTATCGTTAATCTCGTATTCTGTGAATTTTCTGATTGAGAAAAATTTTGAAATGGTTCCGGACTATCTTCCCGACTTATTAAATTGCTTTCCACTTCATTATTCATCATACTGTTGTCCTGTGTTGGCGAGTTCGCCATGTCAACAATTTCGTCATTCTCACTATTCATCATTTTTGCCTTTTTCATCGATCGCGTAATCATTTATAAAATATACAAAACTCGTCACTGTACGAAAATTATACACAATGACTCTTTATCTCCAACAATACCATTTACATGAAATGTTACCCTCAAACACGATTAATCGAACAATTGAAATAATTGCACTAAATTGTCAAACCCATAGACAATACAATAAAAATTAAATTTTGAAAAATACCATTAGAAGAATGCCAATTACCAAATCTACACATGCAATATAAACTACAATTACTAAACTACAAATTACTACAACAATACTACTGTCTACTACTTTTACAATCAGAAGAATCCAAGGGACGATCCGAAGCAGCGGTCGCCACGTGCATGGGGGCTTAATTAAATATGATTGAAAATATTTTTTGTTTTTAGTAGCTGTTATGTCCGATTACGCTGTGTCTCGTAATCGGTTGGCCCTGACTGCATAGAACAACAACAAAGAATGAAATGAAAATTTTCGTTAATACAATTAATTAATTAAGTCCCCAGCAACTATAAAGCCTACGAAACCAAAGCACAAGTATAATTGTTCTGTGTGTGGGAGTGTGACTCAACGTACACATCTGGCACGGTTCTTCTTCAACAAGACAAGAATTTTTAAATACCAATTATACTGACGTGATAAAAGAAAATTACAAATACTATAATCGCGTAATGAAAGCAGAATTACACTCTAATACAAGAACACAAGCCAGATGCTTTGTTGACTGAACCTGTAATGACGCATTGTTTAGGATACTGAAATAAAACGAAACGGAGTTAATTACCTCATTTATATTGATGAAAATCACTCTAATCCTTACATTATATCTCACACTAACTCTCTACTATCACATCTCAGCAAGCACTGCCTAACAACACATCTCAACAAACACTCTCTGCTACAACATCTCACCACAGACTACCACGAGACCTCGACAGGCACTGACTTCTACGAGTTCTTAACAGGCACTGACTACTACGAGCTCTCTCCAAGCACTGACTTCTACGAGCTCTCGACAAGCACTGTGGAGGCGGCTTAATAATACTCTTTGGCGCAATCTCTGGCGCAGTGGCTCAGTGTAGCCACCTTTCAATGTATCCTCGCTAACGGAGGACATTTTGTACATTTCCTGTAACAAAGTGTTTGAAGTCACGCTGGTACGTTCTGTTGCTGTGTGTTTACATTCCATGATTAATGTGATTTGAAGAGAAGTAATAAAATGAGCTCTAACATGGAAAGTAAGCGTTTCCGGACACTTGTCCACATAACATATTTTCTTTCTTTGTGTGTGAGGAATGTGTAAGTAGGCTGTTTGTTTTCTCTATGTAAGTAGGCTGTTTATGTTTTCTCTATGTAAGTAGGCTGTTTAGGTTTTTTATTGGTAACGCCACCTCTGTATGACAATCACTGGCTGTGCTGTGGGCAGTCTGTGTCTGCTTTGCATTGTTGTAATACTCGCCATTGTAGTGTTAGGCAGCTGGCTGTGAACAGCGCGTAGCATTGCGCAGTTGGAGGTGAGCCGCCAGCAGTGGTGGATGTGGGGAGAGAGATGGCGGAGGTTTGCAATTTGTCATGAACTGATATATATATTATGACTTGTGATGATATTAAGGTAAATACATTGTTTGTTCTCTATTAATATCTTTCATTTGCTAACTATCCCTATCAGTAGTTAGTGCCTTTAGTAGTTTGAATCTTTTATTTAGCTGGCAGTAGTGGCGCTTGCTGTATTGCAGTAGCTTGAGCAGCGAAGATTTTTGTGAGGTAAGTGATTTGTGAAAGGTATAGTTTAATGTTAGTCAGGGCCATTCTTTTGTAGGGAATTTTGAAAGTCAGATTGCGTTGCGCTAACAAAGTATTGTGTGTCAGGTTAAGCACAGTCCTATATAAATTGTTCAAAGGGGATGTTTCATATGTCGACCCTTAGCCGAGGATACCTCACTGGAATCTTCTGATTTTTTCTTGTAGTTTGTGTATTTAGTGTAGCTTTTGTTTATTGCTAGCGCGTAATTGTAGAGAGAATCTCCTTTGTAGTTGTAGTTTTTCATTGTTGTAGAGTAAAACAGTTGTGGCATGCATGTAGATTTGCACCAAGTATTTCGCAGCTGCAATTAACTAGACATTATTTCCATTGCTACGTTATTTTATTTTGCTCTTCAAATTGTGTTTTTCTGTGTTGTCGTGTGAAATACTGTGACAATAATGGCGTGTGAGAAACGTAATACTAGGCTCCAAAGTAAACTGAGAAATGACAGTGAAGACGAAGGCAGTGTGTTAGCGCCGCAGAGTAATGAATTAACTGATGTTCAAAGTAGTAATTTGGTAATCGTGCATAGGGAAATGGAGCGGGCGGCAAACAATGGCACGGACAGTGAAACAATTAGTGAAGAGGGAAGCATTATCGATCGATCGGTCGGCAACAGCTCGTCTCAGGAATCCGAAATGACAGGACACAATTTCGCAAATACTGTAGATTCAGGTTTTGGGTTATCACCGTTTTCTCAAATAAGTCTAGACGCATTTTCTGCTTGTCAAAATGTGAATGTTGCCGGTGCAAATGCACTGCCGAAAAGCGTAGAGAAACAGATTCCAGACACTAATACATTATTATTGCAATTAATGCAACAAATGGAACAAAATCAGAGACAAATGGGACAAAATCTTAAAAAGTTAGACACAGTGGAACAAAATCTCAAAAAGTTAGACACAATGGAACAAAATCTTAAAAAGTTAGACTCATTGGAGCAAACTCTTGAACGAACACGTGAGGATTTAACTGCTGAGTTACATCACATTGAATCGAAATGTCAAAAAGTCTGTAATGACGTAAAAACACAAATTTGTGAGCATTTCCAACCTATTTTTTCGCGTCATGAAAATGCACTACAGAATCACGAAGCAGCTATAAAAGAACTGCAAACTATTGTTCATGAAAATCATGAGACCTAGCAAGCAAAATTTGACTCAGTTGCATCTACCGATACGGTTATGCAACTTGCAAAAACTCAGGAAAACTTAAAGGTCACAGTAGACACGATTGCAACACAAATGGACACTCTGAAACTTGGTTCAGAAAAACATAGAGAGGAAATGATTTCACTATCGGATAAAGTAGCCGAACTTTCAGATCAGTTCACTAACTTATCTACAAAGGTAGATGATGATCTGAATGACACAACACCTGTAGCTTTCATGGACACTGAAGAGTATGAACAAATTAGAAAATTCAAACAAAATCAAAATCAAATCAATACACAGTACAAAAGAGAAATCCGGGAAGTGCAAGATCAGTTGGCACAAGTAGTACAAGAATTACGTATTTCTGAGGACACTCGCGCCCCAATACGGGAAGAGGGACATACAAATACGGAACAGACACAAAATAATAACACAGGGCATTTCGGAAGTTATGAAAGAAATTGGCAATGTGCACCGAATTTTGAGATGGAACGGCCGACACGACCTAACAATGACCGATATGCGACTCGCCGACATGATGATTTTGACTATAAGCTGTTCATTACTACACGTAAATTCAAAACATTTAAGAATTCTGGCAACGACATTCATCCACAAGCATGGCTCCATCAATTCTCTCATTGTTTTCCTCCCAACTGGTCGTTAGAACACAGATTAGAATTTATGTGTGGCTACTTAGAGAATGAACCAGCTGTAAGAATGCGATCGGTCATTCACGATTGCCACAGTGAAGGAGAATTTTACCATGCCTTCCTCTCAGCATATTGGTCTCAAGCTACACAAGACCGTGTAAAACATAACATCATAATGATGAAACATTTCGAACAATCTGAATTCTCCAGTCTTGTGAAATATTTTGAAGACATGTTGCACAAGAATCAGTACCTGACAAACCCATACAGCCCCTCAGAACTCATCCGCATTTGCTTAATCAAATTGCCTGAACATTTACGACACATTATTTTGGCAGGACGTTGCAAAGACGACATTGAAGCTTTTCAGGGACTGTTACAAGAATTGGAAATTGACAATGACAATCGCGGAATGCGGAAACAGAAACACAACAATTACAGGTCACATCCGTCACAATTCCTCGATAATAACTGGACGCGACAAGGCTATTCTCACAACACAAATCGTGACCAAAACAGACACCACCCATATGACAACCACTGGCAGAGTAATAATAGTTACAGAGAAAGATCGCATTTCCGTAGTAATGACTATCACAGAGACAATCAGAGAAACAGACAATATGGGAACCAAAACAAGTATTATCAAGGGAGGCAGAATAACTTCAGACGCAACAGTTCGGCGCAGAGTTACGATTCAGGGAGAAATTCTCCACCACATGACCGACAAACAAGAAACTATGTAAACTACCGACAAAACGACAGACGTGAATTGCATCAGAACTGGCGGGATTCAAACAGAGCAGGGCACTCTCGTCACGGTGAATTTGTAGAAGTTAGGTCTCCAAACCCCAATAACGACGCGCGCCAACAAAGAAACAGACAATGACTCACACCGCAGGCAGCCGCGTGCGCCGGCTGGCTCAGAGAAAAATAACGTTGACGCTAACCTTGAGCAAAATTCCAGTATTCTTTACGGACGAATACCGCATGATAATTGCATTCAAGTTGAAATTCTGCGTACTAGGAAGAGTAAAGGTTTACACCATATTTCACATGTAAAACCGTTTATTGAAAGATAATCTGCTTTTTAACTTTGTCTTTGTCATAAAATTTTTCGCTTCACATTACTAATATGCTTTGTCAGACTTAGAATCTGTTAACATACAACAATGTTTGAAGTTAAATATCCAATCAAGAACCAAGAGAATTTATTTAAACAGAAATGACGAATGCATTGTTATAGTAAACAGACGTCACAGTGTTATTGTGTGTGTACATTCTTGCTTGTTTGTTGCACGATTACGTAACGACTATAAGGCTCACATACTTAGAACATTTACCAGTACTGCTAATGAGATTTTAATGCAACATTTTGGTTTATTTGAAAATACATTCTGAATTTAAAGTGCTTTCTGAGAGATACCAGATGACACAGAGGTTAGTTTATGTGACAGCTACACGATTTTTATCACGACGCTACTAGTGAGTGACAATTTACAATGTTGCTTTTGCGGTGTATCTGTTTTATATCTGCACAGTTTTCTGAATTCTTCTGGAAATCAAAACATGTTTTATTAGTAACTTTTGTGGTATAGCTACAAGGAGACAGCCTTTTCCATAGCACAACAATACGTTACAGCACAGTACTTTCATCATCACAACTATAAGCGTAATAACTAAGATATCTCTACGCAAAGCATTTCACTTTTGTTTATCATGAGGTAAGTACATTGGCTTCTGCAGAACTTAGCTTTTGGAGGAAAATAACTACGAAACTTTCACAGAGATTATCTTACAACAATATGCACATTTAGCGCTACAGGACACGCATTTCAGTGATTAATTTTGTACTTAAAACATTTATTTTTAAAGATTTTTGAATTACAAAGAAAGTTTTCAGTGATACATTTCATTTCATTGCTGTAATCTGTAACACCTGAGGGTATAATTACATTAATCCTCAGGGGGGTTCACGCTTACTTTGTGTACCATGTGTTTGGCAAGCACAAGGAGCCCTAGCTAATATGGTATTTGCTTATACAACTTTACACATCGGTACCATATTTCTCTAACACACAAATTACACAGCTATCTGATCATTTAACTGAGAGATAAACATGTTTTTTACTACATCAGTGACAGATGTTTACGCAATTACACAGTTGGATAACTTCACACTTATGAAACTGTATTTTGTCTGTACTTTGTAAACTGTTCATATTTTTTCGGAATCATTGTGATACTATGAGAGCTTTGAATGATGTATTTGGTATGAGATCATGATTTTTAAAGTACGTTTGAGGCAGCTGACACTTTTGACATGAGCAGAGAATTATTTTAGGCTTAGAAATTATTGGAGGAAGTTACGACGATTTTGAGATTTGACTGAAGTGTTACGATGTTATTATTACGACGACGATGTGTATTGTGTTGTTGAGGAATGTTTATTATGCTACGTATTTCTCACGATGAAATATTGAAGAAGTGTCGACGAACATGTATATGTATAATGAGGTAAGGAATAATGAATAGTGGGTAGGGACTCTTGACTTGTGAAAAAGGATGTTGGAAACCAAGACTCGTACTTTAAGAGTTATGACATGTGTGAATCATGTGTGAATGTATCACAATGCCACTGAACATTTTTTGGACACTGTTATATTCATAGGATTTTGTTTCTACAGATTTGCAACGCTAATTCTTGACCTGTGAAGTATTTTTATGTGAGACTGTCACTTTAGCGAAAATTGCTGTCGTAAATATTTCCGTACGAAAGTTAAGTGACCACCTGCACGTAATGCGTCGCGGGCACCCAGCTGTGTCAGACGCCTGGAGAAAAAGTCATTAGCGCGTGCCTTTCAGAGCACAGGAAGAAAAAAAAAGAAAGGGAAGGCCATTATCCTGGCCATTGTCATTCCTTTAGAGAAAGCATCGCAAAAACGACACGGTCGAACTTGAAAACATATGATTACACTAGCTCTTAATTTACGATATTTACTGAAATGCCTAATAAAATGACAAGAAATATTTTTACATCTGCACACCTGATTATGACAAGCGTCTTTCTATGAGAGTTGAGAGAATTTCTACTAACTTACGAAATGTCACATGACTACTGAATGATATTTTTATGCTTTGCTTTTCATAGTTGCTTATTTCATTTGACATCTGTTTTCCAGCTGTGTTGCAGCATTTCTTTTATAAAATAAAATGCATTTGCTAATGTGAACACTTTCTGTCAACAGATCTATTACATAATTATTTTATGATCCACATTCTTTAAAAAAGGAGCACTTGGAAAGGAAAGAACAATAAGAAGGAACTAGTAACTGCATTCATAATTTTCTTTTCAAGTAATTGGTAACTTTTTGGTAGAATAACTTCTTGTGGTGCACCACTTTAATTACTTAGACATTAAGATGTGATTATACATTTGCCTTATCTGCATTGTTATCTTTAGTGTACTATTTTTTCTACTTGAGCTATGTCATGTTTCGATATAAGCTGCTGTTTGCCAGGCATAGTGCTACTGAACTTTAATTTGTGTTACTCTGCTAAGCCAGATTTATTTATTTTTGCTGCACAGTGCCCTATATGAGTTGTAATATTGCAATTGCTTTGGCATTTGTATTTTTGTCATTGATGTTTGTGTTAATTGTTTTGTGCTGCTGCATTGCCTCGTCCCTTAGTTTAGCATCTGAGCTCAGTAGATTTAAGTTAGCTTAAGAGGGGGTAGACTATATGAGAAACTGACTATGGAGAATAGGTAAAGAATGCATTGCGAAGTTATATAAAAAGGATTTGGGCCCAAATGAGTATTGTACAATCAGAAATAATTATTTTGAAAGAAATATGAACAGAATACAGAAAGCATGCTTGGATAAGATTTTTTTGGTGGAAGCAAAGGTTGAAATAAGACGAAAGATCTATAGAATGAAGTTTTGGGATGGACTGCAGTACCAAATGTTACACTGAAAACGAACCCTGTCCTTTCCTTTTGTGTTATCCCACTATGTGTTTGTGTACCCTTGAGTATTTGTTTTCTTCCTGTCTCTGTGTAGTTTCATAGATTTTTTTCTTCTTTTAATATTAAGCTACATTCACTATGATGAGGAATACTGTTATCCTCGAATATAATTGGCATTAATAATATGTTATTTACTTTGTAAAGATGTTTAGACATTATTTACTCTGTTTTGTGTTAATGCTAATGTGTGAAGTTGATGTTTCAAAAGTTATTGTGATCTTTTATGTATGTACTCATGTCATAATTCCTGTAACACTGACGTATATGTCTATTTCTATTCTTTTGTAACACCTGTTTTACTACAAATGTTATCTGTATTGTTATGTTCTTTAATGATGTATTTTGTACCTTTGTTATTGTATTCTTCTGTTATAGAATTGTAATTGTCACCAGTTCATGATATTATTAACTTGTAAGTTCCATTTCACTGCACACGTTTCTGTTGGTCATAGTATATGGACAATATGTGAGAAGTAGGGACTGATAGTGTTTGCACGTGTGTTGGTAATTCAGCAAGGGACTGGATAACAGCATTGCTGGTTCTAAGGACAATTAAAAGAAAAACTTTCTGAGTGCACAAGTGGTGGTTTATGGACTTGCTATATTCTCTGCAAGAATCTTTGATGGTGATTGTGCACCTGCACAGTCGCAACGGATGGCTGCTGGCCGTCTCTACCAGGACTACAGTGGGTCTGCACCTCTGGTGGCCCACCAATACCATTATCTCTACAAGGACTACAGTGGGTCTGCATCTATGATGACCTACCAACGCCATTATTTCTACAAGGACTGCAGTGGGTCTGCACCTCTGGTGGCCCACCAATACCACAATCTCTACCAGGACTCCAGTGGGTCTGCTCTGTGATGACCTACCTACCAATATTCTTCCAAACTTCGAATGACTCTGCTGTGGGTTTGCTCTGTTGTGGCCCATTACCTGTCTGCATGTCGAGAGTCAGCACTGTCTTTCCGTTGGAAGGTCAACACTACTTCTTCAAGACTGCATGGAAATCCACTACTTCTATGTGCATTTTCTTTTACTGCTTGGACTTTGAGAAAAACTCTCCATTTTTACTGTGATGAACAATGTGGACTGTCTTTATGGACTGTGAGAAATTTTGATCTTTTGACCAACATAATATTAATAAGTGTGTGCATTTTATATCTTTGTTACTGTAATTGTGAAAAATTTTTGTCAAATCTGTATTGGCCAGTGCCCAACACCATTTGTAAAAATTTTTGTGGGGAGCATGGGGGCTATGTAAGTAGGCTGTTTATGTTTTCTCTATGTAAGTAGGCTGTTTATGTTTTCTCTATGTAAGTAGGCTGTTTATGTTTTCTCTATGTAAGTAGGCTGTTTAGGTTTTTTATTGGTAACGCCACCTCTGTATGACAATCACTGGCTGTGCTGTGGGCAGTCTGTGTCTGCTTTGCATTGTTGTAATACTCGCCATTGTAGTGTTAGGCAGCTGGCTGTGAACAGCGCGTAGCATTGCGCAGTTGGAGGTGAGCCGCCAGCAGTGGTGGATGTGGGGAGAGAGATGGCGGAGGTTTGCAATTTGTCATGAACTGATATATATATTATGACTTGTGATGATATTAAGGTAAATACATTGTTTGTTCTCTATTAATATCTTTCATTTGCTAACTATCCCTATCAGTAGTTAGTGCCTTTAGTAGTTTGAATCTTTTATTTAGCTGGCAGTAGTGGCGCTTGCTGTATTGCAGTAGCTTGAGCAGCGAAGATTTTTGTGAGGTAAGTGATTTGTGAAAGGTATAGTTTAATGTTAGTCAGGGCCATTCTTTTGTAGGGAATTTTGAAAGTCAGATTGCGTTGCGCTAACAAAGTATTGTGTGTCAGGTTAAGCACAGTCCTATATAAATTGTTCAAAGGGGATGTTTCAAATGTTTCCTGAAAGTTTGGTCATACCTTTTTGTAACACCCTGTATAAAGAAACAAAAATTTTAGATGTGGTATTATTTAAAAGTAACTATCCCTGTAAAATTTCCGGAAGCTTTGGCGTGATGGAGAATATTTATCTCTGTAATAAACAATTTCGAGCGAAGAAATGACAGTTGTTGAGTGAAGTAGTCTAGCTGCGGGACTCGTAAAGGAAGTATTTCGGATGGAACAGGAATTCGGTGTTCCAACTGTACTTTGAAGCTTTACATAGTATTGTGGTCAAGATGGCGAAAGCATGCTATTGTGTTTCTCTGAGATTACCCAGTATCGCGCTTGAAAAATTTACATGATAGCAATATCACATTTTGTCAAGCAACTAACAAAATGTTCTGAAACAATATGCAGAATCATAATAGGCACATTTGGCGAAAGGAATATCTGGAAAATCTTCCGAGTCACATTTTTGGACTGCCAAATGAAACGCCACTTGAATCACATTTTCGAATTCAGCAACTTGTGTGAGAGTATAGTACCTAGCCGCTTGCCAGGAATATTGAAATGCTGGTTATAAATGATAAAATTCGTTATGAAAATTCTACTTCCCAGTTTAGTCAAGAAGTCGTTGCAGAGAGTCCTTATAGATTCTATTATCTTTCTTGCATATATTTTGTACTGCCAGAAAAAAATATATCCATAAGCTGTGCGTATTTTGGTGTTTTTGGCGTAATGATCATTCGTTCAATGTCTTTACCCAGAAACGAATCATTTTCTATTGTTGTGTCGTTATGATCACTCCAAGAATCACTAAGTAGTTTACTCCTTTCGTTATTTGCTACGTTGTAATTAACAGTACCGGGTGATCAAAAAGTCAGTATAAATTTGAAAACTGAATAAATCACTGAATAATGTAGATAGAGAGGTACAAATTGACACACATGATTGGAATGACATGTGGTTTTATTAGAACGGAAAAAATACAAACGTTCAAAAAATGTCCGACAGATGGCGCTTCATCTGATCAGAATAGCAATAATTAGCATAACAAAGTAAGACAAAGCAAAGATGATGTTCTTTACAGGAAATGCTCAATATGTCCACCATCAGTTCTCAACAATAGCTGCAGTCCAGGAATAATGTTGTGAACAGCACTGTACAGCAGTTATGGGGAGGCATTGGCGTCGGATGTTGTCTTTCAGCATCCCTAGAGCTGTCGGTCGATCGCGATACACTTGCGACTTCAGGTAACCCCAAAGCCAATAATTGCACGGACTGAGGTCTGGGGACCTGGGAAGCCAAGCATGACGAAAGTGGCGGCTGAGCACACGATCATCACCAAACGAAGCGCGCAAGATATCTTTCACACGTCTAGCAATATGGGGGTGTTTTTTTTGTTCTAATAAAACCCCATGTTATTCCAAGCATGTGTGTCAATTTTTACCTCTCTATCTACATTATTCCGTGGTTTATTAATTTTTCAAATTTATACTGAGTTTTTGATCACCCTGTATATACGAAAAAGCGCTTTAAAAGGTCTTTTTTCATTTTCCCATTTTTGGTAGCCTCCAAATGTACGTTTGGTGGAAGCCTTTTTTACTTTCGGGGAAGAGAAATATACAGAAGAGAAATATACAGTTTTTTTGTTAAGTGTCCAGTCACTGAAAGCCTGACATCTAACGTAACTATGAGTTGTATTGTGCATAGACAGGACCGAGGAAACTGTTGATTTTCCCCATTTTATAGCTAGTGTTGCACGGGAAGTTAGTTCTTAATTAAATCCAATATAATCAGTGTTCCACATGCTGTGTGGCTGTATCTGGAAACTTGTAGTTTTGTGGTTTACTTATTCGATAAAAAGGGCCCCAAACTGACGAATATCTTGGTCTACGTGTACATCTTTGGCCGTCATGAAAGCAGTGATGTGTCAACGGCACATTCTGTATTCTTTCTTGACAAGTGCTATGAAAGCTGCAGAATGTTTAAACTTTCTGTGCCCAATTTCTCTTGATTTTTGCACTGTCCAAAATTTCAGGTGTCATTAATGGACCATATTCCGTCATTCCATGTGAAATTGGGACAGAATATGTGTTTTATTTACAGTTCTTTGATTGCCTTGTTTTCTCGGAACGATTTTTCGTTACGTCTGTCTTCCTCCACATAACCAAATTTTATTTTGATGTTTCATGATGTGCTTTTTATGGATGGATATCTCTTCAATAACGAGCTCTAGGTCGTGTATGATAATCATCAGAAATGATCATAAATAAGTTCAAGACGTTCTTCGGAAAATTTTGTTAAAATACTAACATTACTGGACTTCTTTTTCGTTGAAGGTTCACAGTCACCGGAACTGTTAGGTCCTCGTGACTTCAGTTGAGCAGTAAGATTAAAATTCATGTGTCTGAATAAGTAGATCCAACAAAAGCATTGCGAATGTGTCCTATACCGTCTACCGTTGGATAACGCCACAATATTTAAAACTTCCCAGAGATCAACGGTGTCGTTAATTTTTGCTGCACGTGTACGACAATAGTGACACACGTATACCACACACGTCAACTACTTGCTGAGGGAATTGATCGAATGGCGTGTTAACCCTTCCTCCTCAAAGAGTGCAAGCGCTATTGTGTGCCAACCAAGAGTAACAGGATCAAATGGTTCAAATGGCTCTGAGCACTATAGGACTTAACATCTGTGGTCATCAGTCCCCTAGAACTTAGAACTACTTAAACCTAACTAACCTAAGGACATCACACAACACCCAATCTTCACGAGGCAGAGAAAATCCCCGACCCCGCCGGGAATCGAACCCGGGAAGTAACAGGATCACATGCCGTCGTAGACGTGATTAGAAGTGTGAGATGCGCGTTTGTACAAATGTTTAAATACAAATTCTTGTTCGAGCCGAAAGACGTCTCTTGTAAGAACTGTTATGCGATCGGACGCGAGCGCGTAGTCAGAATGGAAAAAGTAATTCATTTCTGTAAAGGATAACAGTTTCAGCAGTGGTGGAGAGGAAACAAGCTTGGAGGATATCAAGTATATTATCCTGAGGTGGAAAAACGTTCTTGACAAGGAGATGCGAGTAGAATTTTGAACGTTCTGGAAGATGACTGCTGTAATATTGCTGCTATAATTTGCTAATACTTCAAGAAGATTTTGTTTTCGAAGATGAAGGCAGGAGAGGTAATCGCAACTACTGAAGACATCGGAAAAGAGTAAAGCTGTTACAATCAATAAGATTTATTTCAAGACCATGGCAGAAGACACGGGGAAGAAGAAGATACTGAATGAGATCGAACATTTCAGAATGAGTATCAGTCGCATTAAGAGAGTCATATAAATCATGGTTTATTCGAGCAGAAAACCCAACTATAAAACAAAGGAAGTAGGTTACAGTACATTTGTTCGCCTACTGCTTGAATATTGCTCACCATTGTGGGATCCGTACTAGATAGGTTTGATAGAAGAGATAGAGAAGATCCAACGGAGAGCAGCGCGCTTCGTTACAGGATCATTTAGTAATCGCTAAGGCGTTACGGAGATGATAGATAAACTCCAGTGGAAGACTCTGCAGGAGAGACGCTCAGTAGCTCGGTACGGGCTTTTGTTGAAGTTTTGAGAACATACCTTCACCGAAGAGTCAAGCACTATATTGCTCCCTCCTACGTATATCTCGCGAAGAGACCATGAGGATAAAATCAGAGAGATTAGAGCCCACACAGCGGCATACCGACAATCTTTCTTTCCACGAACAATACAAGATTGGAATAGAAGAGTGAACCGGTAGAGGTACTCAAGGTACCTTCCGCCACAAACCGTCAGGAGGCTTGCGGAGTATGGATGTAGATGTGGACGTGCGGCTATTAGGTAGGTGGTCACGGTGTTGTAGCTCGTGATTTCGTAACACGTGCGAAACAGAGGGGGCGTTTATATTTTGGTGCGTCGGTCGGCCCATTGCGCAAGCAAGCGACCTCGCGTCGGAATGCAGCCGCAGCGGCGACCGCCACCACAGCCACAGCCACAGCCACAACCGCTGCCGGCGCCTCTGACGGAGGGTCCATCGAGCGAGGCCGCCCGGTGCCCGGGGCGCGGCCGAGAGACGTCAGCAGAGGCGCGCGGCGCGGCGCAGCTCGCGAACCGGAGCCTTTGGGTTTTTCCTGCGCCGGCCGGTCGCACGGCGAAGGACGTTCACCCGGGACCACCGCAGCCCGCGGCGTCCGCGCAGGACGCGTTCTGCGCCCGCGTCTGCAGGCGGAAAACTGCAGGCTGTTGACTCTCGCTGGAAGTGTAAACACTGCAGGGGAAATGCCTCTTCCGTTTGTTGACAAACACGTGCTAGCAAAATTTACGCATGCTACTGCTCATTGGAGTACGACATCTTTGCTGAACTGTTAAAAACGTGCAAAGTGATTGAAACTTCCTGGCAGATTAAAACTGTGTGCCGGACCGAGACTCGTACTCGGGACCTTTGCCTTTCGCGGGCAAGAGCGAAGTAAAACTGTGGGGACCGGGCGTGAGTCGTGCTTGGGTAGGTCAGTTGGTAGAGCACTTGCCCGCAAGAGGTAAAGGTCCCGTGTTCGAGTCTCGGTCCGGCACACACTTTTAATCTGCCAGGAAGCTTCATATCAGCGCACACTCCGCTACAGAGTGAAAAATCTCATACTGGTGCAAAGTCATTGCTTTATCCATTATGGTTGGAGAAAACCACAGTTATAGGAGTTGTATCTCCAAAATTTCATACAACTACTATTACCTGAAATGATAGAAATAATAATAAATTGATACAGAGAAAGTTGTTCATTGGCCATTACCAGTGTACTACGAAGAAGTTTCTTTGGAGTAACTCCAGTTGGCATGTCAAATCTGCAGCCGATGTAAACAAATGTATCCCCCATCTTGTATTTATTTCAGTTCATGAAATGAAAGCCGTTTGGCTAGAGCCTAGCGGCGCAGAGTGGCCGCGCGGTTAGAGGCACCATGTCACTGACTGCTCGGCCCATCCCGCCAGAGGTTCGAGTCCTCCCTCGGGGCCGGCCGGAGTGGCCGAGCGGTTCTAGGCCCTTCAGTCTGGAACCGCGAGACCGCTACGGTCGCAGGTTCCAATCCTGCCTTGGGTATGTATGTGTGTGATGTCCTTAGGTTAGTTATGTTTAAGTAGTTCTAAGTTCTAGGGGGCTGATGACCTCAGATGTTAAGGCCCATAGTGCTCAGAGCCATTTGAACCTTTTGAACCTTCCTGGGGCATGGGTGTGTGTATGTTGTCCTTAGCATAAGTTAGTTTAAGTAGTGTGTAAGTCTAGGGACCGATGACCTCAGCAGTTTGGTCCCTTAGAAATTCACACTCATTTGAGCATGTTGGCTAGGGCCTCCCGTCGGGTAGACCGGTGGCCTGGTGCAAGTCTTTCGGGATGACGCTACTTCGGCAACTTGCGTGTCGATCGGGATGATATGGTGATGAAGACAACACAACACACAGTGCGTGAGCGGAGAAAATCTCCGATCCAACCGGGAATAGAAGCCGGAACCCTTTGCACGGCAATCTGTCGCACTGACCATTTTTTAAAAAACTCTATCCATTGCATTCTTTTTTCCTTTTTTAAATCTCATTTTGTTCGTAATCGATCGTTGTATTTGTTCAGGGCGGATGTCCTATGACGCTTGTTGAAGTTCATCGTTGATACATTAACTCAGTTTTTTTTTCTTTTTTAATTACAGAGGGCAGCTAATCCTCTGACCGAACACGCTGAACCACCGTGCCGGCACCACTCCGTTATCGAGACGGACATTTCAGTTCATGATGAGTGAGGATCATAAAAGAAAAACAAACATCTGTCTCATAATAGGTAAGTGAGAGCTTTTAATGACGTAAGTACAATCTATAGAGAATATGTAAGTGTAAAGCTGTGTAATCACAAAAACTTTGTTATATTTTAGGACCCAAATGTAAGCAAATTTGTAATCTACTTTGTTACATCTTAGAACACAAACGTAAGACTTGCAAAGAGGTAAACGCTACCATCTGACGATGGCCTGATGCTCGAAACCAGTAACGCTACGTTAAAGAAATTTCAAAGAAAACTTGTCGCTGGTTACAGTATTTCCTACAATGCAAAGCGATTGCTGGTTTTAAAGAATGAATGAAGATACAGATATAAACTATAACCTCATTAAAATAAACTCTTAAGTTGTAGTAAATGAAAAATGGAGTTTTTACTAATTGCTAGCTTGATTTTCGAAGCGTGAAATCAAGTGAGATTGATGCCTACCAGTGCATAACCACTATTTTGAAAGCAGCTGATGGAAAGCAAATAATAGTGTGTGTATTTCTAGATTACAACAAAGAGTTCCACGTTGTAAGTGACAGACATCTCCTGAACAACTGCAATACCATGGCATTCTGAAATAGTCACATGAATGGGTCCATTCATTTGTTAGCAGTTTCAAGCAGAAGTTGGCGTAAGGCATGTAGATGTGAAATCTTAAATGCTCTCATCCTATTGTGCGTAGTGAGCAGTTTTATTGAGAGGAGAAATTGTTTTTCTAAATATTTTTCATTTTTATTCTCTTTCATGTGGCACACGGTACCACCTTGTTGGTAAGACAGCGGCTGAGGCGGGGCGAACATTGTACCGTATGCTTTGAGTAATACCCACGCTCAGTCCACGTGAACATCGTCCCACTGTAGCACCGCCGACTGAGGGACGCCCACTGGAGCTGGAGCTCCCTCCGCCTACCAATGGGAGCACTGGAGAGTGGTCACGTGGGACGCGCGGATGGGTTGGTGAAAATGCGGCGGGATTCGGGACGCTCTCTTGCCTCCCAGCTCGGTCTGCGAACATATGTGTCCTCCAGTTCCTCCTTCTGGGGGCGCAATGCCTCTTAATTTATCTCCCGTTACCGTAGCGAATTTGAGTTTTGTGTATTCCTCAGGTATAGGCTTTTGGAGAAATAAAACCTCCAGTAATGACTGAATCAGCCTTTACTTTCTAAGGATTTTTCCCAAAATCACAAGAGGCCTCTCTTTCTGTTCATTTCCTATCCTGTATACTATTTGTCAGAACAACGTTCAGTTATCTATGCGATACCTCAATGGTCACTAATGGTACATTTTCTGTTTCTTATATCAACGATCCGGATGTGCATGTTGTTTCACATCGAAAGATTCTGTCAAAGACGAGCTCTGTGATTTAAGACTAATGGTGGCGTTCAAAATTCTGAAAAAATGGGAGTCGGCTGTAGGCAAACGAGTAATACCCATTAAGGATGAAACAAGGGGAAATTAAGAGAAGACTAGTACACTGAAAGAGGACGTTCATGGCCAAGGAAGTCTACAAGTATCAGAAATAGGCCTTAATTTGATAATGTGCATTTGAAACTCAGAGTTCTGTGTAAGTCATCCATGGATTGTGGGAAAACCGGCATAAAAGAGAAACGAAGCATCGAGTCCCTCAAACCTATGCTCACGCTGAAGCCAGCGTGACGGCAAGTGCCTTCAAACAAGAAAGGCACGAAAACCATCACAACCCCAATGGCCGCTCGAAAATGTAGCACTATGAGCAAAAACTGTTTTTATTTTGGGTTCAATTTTACATTATTTATAAAGTCGTCATGTGTTTCTGGGTGTTTGTATGGAAACCTCTGCTCTCTTTTTTAAGCATCCATTCTTTGAGTTTTCCGTAACTTTCCAATCACCTGCCATCTATCGTTTAGGTAAATTTCATGTTACCGAATCGTATAAATCATTAATCTGCTGAATATATTAGTATCCGCAGGTGCAGAACTATTTTTCTTTGTGTCTGTTCCTGTGACCTATTCTCGATTATTTTTAACGCTCATATCTACTTTTTTCTCTCCGTAGTGAGGAACTGTACTCATGTAGCAGCTTCAGTTCTTATTCCTTCTTTTTTGTTTCCTATATTCCTATAACTCTTTCATTTTTCGCCTCATATTTTCTCTTTCTTCTGACCTTGTTATTCCCAGTTTTCTTTGTTCTGACGTGGAACCCTTCAAAACTTAGTTTTTATTTCTTAAAAGGGTTTGTGTTATTATTTACAATTGTTGGTTGTTGTTTCTTTCTAGTTCTTTCCTTATTTCCGTAATCCACGTTATTGGCAATTTCTTTTTCTAGAAATATGGGAATATTTTATTTCCTTAACCTGTTCTCACACATTCGGGAGGGATGTCCTAAGAAATTCGATCTTCGCTTTTCCGTAACTTCTGACAATTTCTCTGTATTTTCGTAGATCTCCTCCTTAATACGCCTTTACCGATCATCTATAGTGTGTATTGCACCCATTACTTTTTTAACAATCTGACTTTCAACTACCGCAACTCCGTCCTTCATATAGTTCATCTTTAAACATTCACATTGATATAAGAATTCTGGTCTTACCTGTATGGTGTAGTACTTAAGTTTTGCTTATCTCGATAAGCAGTTCTTTTTGCGGGTTTTTTCCAAAGCATATGCTGTTTCCGTTGTATTAATCCTTAAACATACTGCAATTTTTTACATTTAATTCTGCTGTCTGATTTCTCCAAGATATTTAAATTTTTAATGCGCTTGATTTTACATGTTTGTGTTTCCATGTATTTTAAAGCATTTTCGTTATTTTTATTTTTTCATAAATCTGTTAGTAGCTCTGCTACTGTTTGACAGCAATATCAAAGAGCTAAGTGACGGATAGTATAAACTAACCATATGAATAGTTGATTAAGAGAGAAATTTGACCCTTCGGCCCTTTATGCGAGACTTTTAAATACACAAACAAATCCTCAATGAAATGACTTGCTGTTTCCCTATCTTCCAATAAGAGTATTTCCTTTTTTCAGAAATTACGTTAATTTTCTACGCAGTTGTAAAAGTTCTCGACACACTTTGCGGTTCGAATCCTGCCTCGGGCATGGATGTGTGTGATGTCTTTAGGTTAGTTGGTTTAAGTAGTTCTAAGTCTTTGCGACTGATGACCTCACATGTCAAGTGCCATAGTGCTTAGAGCCATTTGAACCATTTGAACACTTTGCGGACTGGTGTAGCTGTGGTGTTGTGGAATTACTCTATTATCCTTTCGAAATCCATCACTGGATCGATCGTTTACTTGCTACTCCTGCACACTTCTCGTGATATACTGCAGCTTCCTAACAGTCCAGACACTATCATCACCTTAAATAGCATCAACTCATACCACAACGTACTGTAATAAAGTAGCAATTATTCATACATGCTCGACTTCGTTCACGGAAGTGCCCTGGAGCTTTCGTGGTTTCGAAAGACAGCATCCAATTATACCTTTTAATTTGAAGTTTAATTAACTTAATGTATACATAATTTATAAAATCTTAAATATAGTTTTTGCATTAACAACCTCTGTTTCTGTAAGAGAACAGTAAACGAAAATAGCCCAAAAACCGTACAATTACGTTCTTTTTACTGTTACGTCAACATTCACATAAAGTGAAGGAATATTTTATATAAACGCCGATGGCAAGATCTTTAGAGAGAAACTAAACTCTGCTGAAGCAACAAAAAAGCAAAAATCGGCCATGTTCTTTTCAACGAAGGCCGACAGGCTACGGTCTGAAGTGAGTTTTTAAAAGAAAAGAAAAAGACACCATGGGAAATACGTATATCTTTTCATGGTATCTGAAGTAAAATTTGTGGATTTTAAATACCTGAGCTCGGGTCACCTCAGTAAAATGAAGAGCTGCTATAAGAGAATGAGATCACAATATTATTACTCAGATGATTGCACATTGTAACGATGCGCAATGGCTGATGCTGGTTGTAGGAAACTTGCTAAATATCAAGATGGCCAAGTCTGAGCAAAAATCGGTCTTAACAGTTAATAAAATATGCTCTAGATTGCTTTGTTCATTAAACTGGGTAAACATATATAGCAATGTCACATGTCTTCCTAAGCACAAACGGAAATGATTGCGTTGCTTCATAGAACTTCTGACACACAAAAAATATGCGATTCTGTAAGTTATAAGGCACGACATGCTTAACTCTTTCATGACGTCACCCGCAGCGAAAAGTGGCAACACAAACTAGAATACCATTGTGATTCTTGAGTTTCTCCCGGCGTATTTGATAGTCAAAATATCCACGGGTGTGCTGCCGGTCTATAGTGTCCAACGGGCACAATATTTCGGCGATCATACATGTCGCCATCATCAGGTGAACTGACGGACTGAGCTCCTGTGAACGTGCCGGCACGGAGATCCGTACGCTATGGCTGCTCAGTTCCCTCTGAGCAGCCATAGCGTACGGATCTCCGTGCCGTCACGTTCACAGGAGCTCAGTCCGTCAGTTCACCTGATGATGGCGACATGTATGATCGCCGAAATATTGTGCCCGTTGGACACTATAGACCGGCAGCACACCCGTGGATATTTTGACTAGAATACCATTTATTTATTCAGGAACGCAATGAACATATTACGTGCAGTATTACGCTTGGTAACAATGTACTTCTGCTGCCTCCGATTCTAGCAATACTGTGGGAAAAGCCATGACGCTCCGTATGACAGGATAATATCAGGATAGAATTCCCCAGCGTATACTGGTGACGAAAAGCTGTCGGGTGTCTGGACGAGTGACTGTTGAAATGCAACAGAATTGTTACGTATAGTGCTCCTAGGAAAGACGTTGTACGGCTACTATGTCATTTTCTAGAAACATGAGCGATTTTCATCAGGAACATTGTGTAAGAAAATTAGAAAAAATTAAAGTAAATGTGAATACGCCATAGCATTAACTGCCTTTCAGCGGTTACAAGCACCCGTTGACGGGTTCCAGTTCTCTTCATTTAATGTATCACTATGTTTCATTGTGAGTACCCTGGCCCAATCATAAGTTCAATGCGCTGCAGAGGGCAATGCGGCGATCGGGAATCCCGCTCAGTATTACTGGCTGTTAGTTCTACAAGTGGCTTCCGACGCGTTTCTATGTTTTTATAATGTAGCAGTAGCCTAACTGTACTGATCATAGTCCTTCACCTTTCGTAACTGGACACCAAACGAAGAGGGATAGAGATTACCACACAGATTTACATTGAGGAGGAATGGGATTCAAATCCTTGCGTAGCCATCTAAATTAAGTTTTTCTGTGGTTTGCCAGATCAGTTAAGGCAACATCTGTGACGGTTTCTTTCAAGTGGATATGGCGACTTTCCTCTTCTTTCCCTGACCTTGTTAAACCTTTAGTTGCATTCATATCTTTTTCTATCTGCACTATGTGTGTTACTGTAAGAATGATATATAATCATATCTAAAGACAAGCGTTTTTACTGTCTAGGATGAGTAGCGAAAGAAAGCAAGGATAAGAACTAAATCCAGTGCAAGGAGGGAACTTTAATAGAACCTCTGAGCATGTGATGTTTTTATCTGACAAATAACTAACCTAAATCAGGGTCTAGGCTCTGGAACCATCTTTCTCGTAATAGATTACAATTAAATAAATCTATTTTGTAGAAGAGTTTATCTGTATAGTGGTTTGACACCGGAACAACCTTTTCATAATGGATTTCAGTGGAATGAATTACGACTATAACAACTGTCAGATGTGTAATACTTGTTCTTGTTGTTATATTTATTCGACATAGGAAACCGAGTCTGTACTGCCCCTCAGATTGCTTCAGAAAGTTTCACACCGAGCGAGGTGGCGCAGTGGTTCGCCACTGGACTCGCATTCGAGAGGACGACGGTTCAATCCCGCGTCCGGCCATCCTGATTTAGGTCTTCCGTGATTTCCCTAAATCACTCCAGGCAAATGCCGGGATGGTTCCTCTGAAAGGGCACGGCCGACTTCCTTCCCTATCCTTCCCTAATCCGATGAGACCGATGACCACGCTGTCTGGTCTCCTTCCCCAAAAACCAACCAACCAACCAAAGTTTCACAAACACACACATAATATTTAACTGCATTTTACAACATGTTGTACATTATTTAATTGCGAGTGAGCTCCAGCTGTGAATTACCAAATTACCTCAAATGGTTCAAATGGCTCTGAGCACTATGGGACTTAACTTCTGAGGTCATCAGTCCCCCAGAACTTAGAACCATTTAAACCTAACTAACCTAAGGACATCACACACATCCACGCCTGAGGCAGGATTCGAATCTGCGACCGTAGCGGTCGCGCAGTTCCACACTGTAGCGCCTAGAACCGCTCGGCCACCTCGGCCGGCCTACCAGATTTACTCAATCACAAATATTCCAATGCGGATTTGATATGCCGCTCTTTAGCGTGACGCAACGAAACGGACACGTTCTCGCAATTCATTATCGCCTAAGAAAAGTTTTCCGGGGGAAGCACACTTAGTGTTTACTAGTAAACACACAGTGTTTACTAGTCTATTACGAAACTCACGAGGGCAAAGTCTCGGATCCGATGATCTCACCGACACAGGCGCACACGATAGCTGTAACCAGTCGTCAATTAGTGTCCATTCGTTCTTACAGACCAACGAAATTGTAACGTGTTCATTTGAATATGAAATTCCCCTCATTTGCTTCAAAGAGGAGGAAGTGACTGCAGTTAGGCAATTATATCAGACGTTGCTCTGACTAATTAAACTATCCCTAAGGTGTTTTGTGGAACCGCCGACCACGTAAATCAGGATAGGCTTCACTTTTCGGCAGGCGCGCGCGCACACACACACATACACACACACACACACTCTTCCACACACAAATTCCTCTTGTGTGTCACTTGCATCCCACGTCCTCAGTTACTTGTTGGGTACATTTCAGTCTCTGTGTTCTCCTACCCATTTTACACTCTACGGGACCCTCAAATGTCATGATGTCTTAGGACATATCATTATGTCCTCTCCTCTTGTGAATGTTTCCAACACGTCCCTTTCCTCACCAGTTATTCAGAAAACTTCATTTCTTGTGGGTGTTATAAGAATTTAACAACCCTCCTTCTAAATGCGGATCCGATGTTTTAATCAATTCGCCCTCTTTCTTGGTGGCCACTTGCTGGGCGCAACTTGGATGCTGAAAAACTCACAGAGTAAATGAAGCATCTATGTATTTAGTCAAAGAAGTTGCGTTAAATCAAGGACAAATCTTAGGATCTGGGTCTGTCAAAGAATAATTCGAACTTCCAATATTTACCATGGTGACGAATTTAACGTTAGTAAATTTTCAAATACAGCACTTTGATTAGAATGGATGGATTTACGGTTTGTAATCACAGAGGTCACGTGGCAAAAAACAATAACATTGTAATCACCTAGTGCGCCGTTTGTAGTTAATACCAGAACCAGTCACCAATACAGTGAAACAGCTTGCAATATGAAGGGAAGAAAAGGGAAAAGACTTGCGAAAGGAGGGCAGTTGAAAAGAAAGTAGCAAAAGAGGGAGAGAACGTTTTAGAGCGAGAGAGTCTGAAGCTGAATTTGCTTGATCTTAAATCGCCACCCGACCCACATGCCCGCTTTCACTGGCTGAAAATGTCCTGACTGTGCGGTTATGTGAAAGACAAATTATAACTGTAAAGTATTTGTTTAGTTTTTAAAATGGCTTAGCTTACCTACAGTAATTGTTCTTCCCTGAAACCTCGCTATAACCATATTTATTTCCTATAGTCCGATATCATATTAATCAGACGAACTTAAAACGTGGATGCTGCCAAGTGAAAATCACAATGTAGGCCACGCGCGGAGGGGATTTTCCATGAGTTGATGACGCAGTTCAGAGACACATTAACCCTGAACCAGTAGAGCTTTCCCCTATGAGCATCCACTGCAAAAAAAAAACCTGAATTCCAGTTCTTGCGTTGTCATTTTCTCATCCAGACGCAAACAGTGCCAAAAAGGATAGTTCGCAAAGCAAGTAAACACCGTTCCCCGTTGCTTCAAGTCAACCGTAACAGAAACATGATGCCAATTTATATTTGCGAATGATCTGTTACTCTTCGCACGTATTTCCGTTACTTTATGTTCTTTCTCTTAACCAGATTTAGTCAAGCTATGTGATTACAAATTTCGCATTTTTCTGGTCCCTCCATAGCTTTTTTAATTTTCGTTCTTGTTATGGCGATAATACTGTTACAATAGCTGATCATGACAGAATTGCCTCAACAAGCTTAAAGTGTCAAGGATTGTAGTTTATCACGTATATGAATGAGTCATTCGTTTAGAGCAGAATATTCTCATCGACGCAATGCGATGTAGTGAAATAGAATAGTGCGTTCGTATTGGAGATTTTTGTGAACTTACTCCTTCGCTAGATATTATATCACCAGGAAATAGCTTCATAATCAGTAGTGTTGTTACATGTATTGCCAAATGTAGTTTCTAGGGACTTAACTTATTCCCACTGCGTCCTGAGGGGCCAGTTGCTCATGAGCCTCTTTCAGTGTATCACAAAACATGAGAAGCGGTGAAATGTCACTTCGTGTTGCCGCGTGAAAATAATGCGCGCAATCTTTTGACTTCTGCAGGTACTTCTCAACTCTCTTCCTAGCCGACCACTTTCTCTCTTTCTATTCCATGGCTCCAAAACATACCGAACTAAAACTAGTGTGATATAGTTCCAGACAGTTTATACGCTCATACGGTGAGATGCCGAAACTACTAGAAAGGGATATGAGTCCTTCCCTGTTTTCCATGAGTTCACCTAATTCCGACGGATGTATTCTTCAGTCGTTCCGTCAACGCTATGTGCCATGATGGATTCATATATCGATGCTTGACTGTGCGAGACACTCTAAAGGAGGACGTCAATAGAACATTAAATGCTAATGGTACGATTTCAACATTTCAACTAGATATCGTTATTGTTTCCCGTCTTTGGCCTGATAAATGCCATCAGTGTGATGCTCTTAGATCCATACACTGTGACAAGGTTCAAGAGCTGACATTCCCATCCACGTCTTCCTTCATGAGTGTATGAAAGTAAAGAAATATCTTGTGCAGTTTATATTTTATGATAAGTGGTTGAAAACACAACAGCCGGCAAAAGCTGAATACTGTGATTGTCTGTTTTTCCGCATGTGAAAGTCTAGTTTGTATCAACATTAAGCCATCATTTGCCTTCAGATTAGTTTGCATTGATCACAAAGTTGTCGATAATCTTGGAAGCTGTGCTCTAAGATTTCTTTTGAAATCGATCAAAGCATTTATTTACTACTAATAGAGATCTTTTATACATCTGTAAAATTTATATCTTTCAGAACTTTCTTAAGACAAAGAAACAAAACTAAATCTGCAGGTACCAGTTAGGGTGAGTACAGTGGACGTTGGAGACCTCTTACGCGACGCTTCGGTACGCACTTGTGCAGGCAGATCTTAAGCTGTGACACGTGACTTCATACAGCGGTCACTAATTCCCTCAGTTATGCACTACTGTTCGCCCGCAAAGGCCGAATGCAGCAACCATTTGTGTCATAGCGTTCGCATTAGCACTGCGTGTCTGAGGTAAAAATTCGCCACATATTACTGTTATGACGATGAAGAAGGTGTTCGCCATTGTATTCAGCCTAGATTTATTCAAGCTTTATGCCACTGATAGTAATAATAACAAAAACAGCATCATGTAACTAATGTTTGTATTTATTGTTCATGAACAATTTTGGAGACGAATGTCATCTGGGACTTCGTCATCACAGGTCACATCAGCACCAAGGGGTTAGAAGTTCTGTAGTAATGTCTCATCTGCGTTGTGACCTACACTGTTTAGCTTAACCGTGTAATATCTCCCCTCCTTCCTGATTCCATCTATTGTCCACATTAAACAATGACCTGTGCAAGTAATTAATAAGCTCTTTTATGAAGATTTGAGAGAAGCGCAGATACAATAAACCTTCTAGTTTACTTACCTTTTCACGCTGAGATGGCACCAGTTCTTCTTGTCTAGGTGTCTGATTCTTTAAGCTAAAAATCTCACATAAGGTCCTTACGGCTGGTATGGATTAAATAAATCTGAAGATTGTTGTTACAACATTTTTTTGCGTAAATATGTTTTCTCACGTTTTAGTATATCATACATTTTTCACATTAACAAAGCCGAAATTACAAAAATACGAAAATACGTCCTATCACATCAGAGACAAGCTATATGCGGAAATAACAATATTCCGGAGGACTTACAATTTTTTATTTACAAATGAATTCCTATTAGTTTCCGTTACATTATTGAGTTCGATTATTATTTCATACATGAATCCAGAAATAAACATAGTAAACAGTACAGTATTGCGTAATTAATAATAGAAATTTTAAGTGTGCCGATAATTAGTAATTTCAAATGTTTATAAAAAATGATTTTGAGGGAAAGTAGTGCTAGAGGAAGATTTCCCCGTTACAACCGGCACTGTGCCCATGAGGGCTTTGCTCATGCATTCTCATGGCCAAGACTGTCGCCTCACAGCTAATAAATATAAATTATAGAGAGTGCTTGAGGAGTGTTTTGATTGTTTTATCGGTTTATCAGGCAGGTACAGTTGACTCTACTTCACAACTTTTCTGAAATAAAAAGTTTGCTGTGATCACTTTGTAAGTAGACAAAATGTTCACCATTATAACATGTAGATGTCACAACGTGACCACAAAATTCTCCAGCTTTCATCAGCTACAACATCTCTTGACAACAAAGGGACTGTAATAGACTGCTCAGTTCTTTTGTTTTTTTTTTTTATCTATCAGCCGAAAAGCCAAGTTTTAACACTACATCAGTTAAAGTGGATATATCTTGACTGGCTCGGAAATAGCTAAATCGCTTCGAGAGATTCTGTCAACCTGCCATGCGAAAGACTCGTCGGCAAAGCCGAAAGATAAGACGGTTGCTCAGAGCCATTTTTAAATCCATTCCTTAAATCAGTTCTCATTGACTACAGCGTAAAACCCACGCTATAAATCAACTGACGTTGCGATTAAGTCGGATTTCTGACGTGAGAAAAGTGGCCACAGGTGCCTTATACAGTACTTAGAGCAGGTGTTGTGCCACGTGAAAGAAGGTCGTGGTGCAAATGACCGATGGCAACTGTCGCTGTAACACTTTCCATGCAGACTCCGTCTTTTCTGTGTCATCTCCATATCTCTCCCGACTCACGAAATTAAAGTATTTAGTAGTGATTAATTCGTCTGTTGTAGATTGATTGCTGCCGTTTTTATACAGCCATTTTGATTCCTTTTTCGGGGGACGGGTAGTGAAGTAAACCCACTCCTCCCGCATGTTCATCACTATCAAAGCACTGCGCCAATTGGCTTATTTTGTAAATGGTGATAAATTTACGTATCTCTTGACAGCTACGAGTGGTATAGTGGTTGTTAACTTTCATATGGAACATACTTTCGCTGAAATGAACAAAATTTTCATTGTTCTGTTAACTCTCGTACACCTTATTCATTATGAAATTAAACTCGTGGATACCTTACAACACAGTGACTGGGTAATAAACTAAATATAGCTAGAGCTAGCTCTGGCCAGCCACTTACCAAATGTTACTTTTCTTCGCAAACTGCAGTAGATTTCGAGTCTCATCAGGCTAATCTTCAGGTGAGACATGCATGATTTACATATTTATGCTTATATCATGATGCTGAACACAGGATAGTTTCACGGTGATAGGAATTTAGGAAACACAAGGTGTAGACTTTAACTTTTAAGTAGTGTCGAAAGTAGAATTTTGTAAAATGCTACAGCAGTAGGTTAACATTGATGTTGAAATTCGACTGACTACTCCCATTGCCATTGACTTCACTGACAAACACCTCACTGTCACTGGATTAATATTACTTCGATTTTCTTATAAAATGCATTTTAACCATAAGCTGTTTATTTGTCCCAATAGTCATCTACCGGTTTCGATTATTAGCCATCATCCAGGATGTAGGGCACAACAGATCAGTTAAAAGCATCCCATATTCCTGTGAAGCTAAAATATAACGAAATTATCTAATGAAAATGTGCAAACAATTTATCTGCTAACCCTCAAGAGCTTTAAGGTAAACAGACTACTGAACAAAATGAAATAATCGTATGGCATTTATTGACCGGGATATCCCCTTCTGCGTTCGGCAAGTCTTTTTAGTCGACGCCACGTCGGCGACTTGCGTGTCAATGATGGTGAAAATGATGAAGAATGACACATAACACCCAGTCCCTGACGGGAATCGAACCCGGGCCCCCTTGTGTGGTAGGCGGTAACGCTACCGCTGCGCTACGGAGGCGGACAGACAATTAAATAATACCATGTTAAAGAATCAACGCACGAGTGCTTTAAATACAAAAGATTTTATAAAAGTTGGAACACATGAGCATTCAAAATAAAACATTTTAAAAATAGCTTAAAAAGAGTCTTGGCCGCAAAAAAAATATTTGTTTACAGAGGAAATTTGCGCTGAACAGAATTAGTGTTGTTGACCTTTGTGGAGCCACGACACCTGCTCTTTCCACCGCCAGCGCTTACCATTGTGGTATAAATTCTCGGAATTTGGTCACATTCTGAACCAAACTGGTTACCATTGCAAACAAATATGTTATTGCTGCCAAAATTGTTCTTAATATATTTTTAAAGTATTTTAACTAGACCGCTCATTTTCTCAACACACGGCGAGCAATCTTCCGTCCTCGGCGAGTCACACCTGTTGACGTCCGGAAAATCCGACGAGATAAAAGCCCAGCAGAGAGCCACACACGCGATTGAATGCTATCATAGAGCGACAAAGCTGCACCCTCGCGATATGAGAGTGAACCGTCGCTAAGAAACGAAAAGCAGAGAAGTTCAACTAGTGACCAGAATCGATCTATTTATTACGTTGTGTTTTGCAGAACATGTAAAGGAACTGACCACCAGAGCTCGTTTGGTTACATACGGTAGTACATGATAGTCAAATTACTGGACCTCGGGGTATTCGAAATTTAGAACTTCGCGATTCACAAGATATTTTTCTGGAAATATACTAATTCTTTGTTTTGTCACCACAGTTAAATCCGAATGAAGTATCTTGTCAACGCAGACATATTAAAACACCTTTAATTAAAGTGATAGTTACAACTTTTGTTCATTTAAATCCTACTTCTATATGTAGGCTATATTAATGCTCACTATCAATATTGTTACTTATTTCACGTTTAAATCTGAAGAAGTGGCATAAAAAATAGAATACAAAATATAAATTGAAAAGTTTTGAAAATGTAACTTCTATAATCGTTGTATCGCGTTATCGTCTTTGAACTTGCGTGTATCATGGCTGTTTGTACATCTGAGCGGAGAGCCATATGGCCCATTCTGTTGTTTGACAGGATAAGAAGTGGATGTACCGAATTCTTCGTTCATTTGCGTTGTTATTAACGAATATGCCTATACCAACTAACCAATAGTAACAGAAGAATAAAATGAAATTCAAAACGCAACTCACATATGAGACAATCATTTTGCTACGAGAATGTAAACATATCATCTTTTTGCAGCCAAACAAGAATTAACATGCTCTTAGACAAAACGAAGCCAACAGACCACAGAAAGATGATGATCAAGATTCGGCTGGAAACAAGTGAAGTGAACTGATTCTTTATTGTGCAAATACAATCACCGTGGTCAACATCCGTGGTTTTGCATGAAAGTATTTAATCAAATAACTCACTGAATTGGTGAATGTTGAAATATATTGAATATGACAGGATTTCACACATTAGTAGCAAATGAAATAACCACCAAAAGAGAAGTCCCGGTAAGAATCGAAAGCATTTCATTAAGCGGCAGTGGAATGTTGTCAATGTTACCTCGATTTAAAGACAGTAATGCGGCTGATGATCCTACAAAATTATCAATTACACATCTACAAAACGAAATCGAGTTCCATGAAGCACTGTGTGATATGCAGGACAGCTGATGAGGGTCACATCTCACCGCTAAAAGTGACGGTTCCTCAAATGTGATCTTAGAACTGTTTCAACGTTTACCACAAAAATGTCAAAGGTAAAGATCTTGCAACAACGGCAAAAATATTATGAGGAGAAGCGACAGCTAAGTTACAATGACTCAGACATCAGAGAACAATTTTAGGACAGGATTCAGGGGACTGTTACATGTGAATTGGAATTTGTGAATAGCATTGTCTACTCGGATGAAGCACAATTTAAATTTAATGGAAATGTCAATTCTCATAACTTACTTGGGTGAAGAAAATCTCTTCGTTACTCCTGAAGTGTCAGTGGACATAGTATGAACGTGTGGTGTCTCCTAGGAGACCCAGTGGATTTTTCCGTTGTGAAGGATGTGAACTCGAAAAAAGTATCTATCCGTGTTCGCTGATTTACATATTCCTTTCCATTGTGCTGCATGGTAACAACAGATTTTTATTACCACAAAGATGGCTTCTCGCTCTACCGTCAGATGTATATGCGAGCATGTCTGTATCAAAATCTTCAAGACCAGCAGACATGATGCATGGGCCCAATCGAGTAACTAGGTCATACATTCGGATAAGACTCAAGCTGTGTAGAAGAGAAATTTCATTGGATACTTTGGTGCAAACTACGTCATATATCTGCAAAACGTTTGTATCATTATTCTAAATTCGTGCATCGTAGTTTGAGAACTGGGAGCAATTTTATTGTTGGTGAAAAAAATTATTTTTATATCATATGTCTTAGAAAGGTTGGAAATTTTTATAACGAGGTGCTGATCTCAGGAACAGCTTTTCAATAGGTTTGTGTGCCAAGATTGATTAGGTATGGTTTCTAGTTACTGACTTTTTGAAAGTTTGAAAATTATGCGTTTGCCTTTTGCTGGTGAAGGTAAGTTAATATTATCGGCTGCTCCATGTTCTATCGCGAACTTAATTTTATGATGTACACTACTTAGTTCTTCTTCTAAGCTACCTACTTCTTCTACTGTTCCGTTAAAAGCATCGACTATGTGCTAGCAGACGGCATTTCCCGATGTAGACGAGAAATCAAGCGAAATCACTGTAAGTAAAAACCAGCGTATTGTTGACGAACTGTTTGTCGATCTTAAAGCAAAACAAAATGTAAATAACTTAATTGCAGACCACTGATGATGCTTCACTTCGATAATGCGAATCGCGCCTGGTGAAAAAAACACAGACTTTTTGAAGTTGCAACGACAGAAGGAAAATACGCTCATGATAAACAGAAAGAGTGTGTCACCAACGTAGCGTTTACAGTAATGCAGTTTCTAGATTACCCCCCCCCCTCTCTCTCTCTCTCTCTCTCTCTCTCTCTCTCTCTCTCTCCTCTTTAACTCATTTTGTCTATTTAGTGTCCTTGAGCAGCTTTACGGGTGAAAAGGATGCACAAGCGTCTCCAAAAAATTGCCTCTCCAATCGCTCGTTACATAAGAGTAATAAAATGAAAACGTGACACATGGGAAAAGGAAGTAAACTGTTTATTATTTAAAGAAATGACAGCTCTAGCTGTTGATACATATATCCCACTGTGAGAAAAGACAGTTAGTGCCGACATGAAACAGTGTTCACAGTTGTCTGGAACAAGATTGTACCCAGGCTTGCTTCTGTTCGGCAGAAGCAATTCGTCACCCAGACAGCCACGACTGTTTTTTGTTTTTTGTTTTTTTTTTTTGTTTTTTTGTTTCTCAGGGCTGAAAAATATGAATGTCCCACGGGAGAGATAGGGACTATATGGAATATGTTTAACGGCTTCCCAGCGAAACTTCTGCAGCGTAATGGGTCCACCCACATGTCGTCGTGCTTGTTTCGAGTTTCGCTGAGAAGCCTTTACATATCTTCCATAAAGTCCCCATCCACACCCATTCAGTTCCCATATTTGTCGGCGGGCCCACATGTTGCCAAGATTGTTTCGACTCCGCTGCTGAAGTTTCGATGTTAAGGCCTTACACATCCTCCTACAGACCCGGTCTCTCCTCATTCGAGCTCCATATTTTTGGGGTACTTAAGAAAGACATGCGGACTGAGAGGTGCACCCCTCGGTACAATCATGCTTCCGCAGGCAGCCACAAACATTTTTCTGTGATATCACTGACCTTGTCTCACAGGGGGATAAATATTGTCTCACAGTGGGATAAATACTTACACATATTGTCTTTGAGGTGTGCCCGGCTCGCGTTGATGCCATTTCTTCTTTGGCATTTTGTCGCAATCGAGTGGTGTCTTATTTCTCCCTGAGTTACTACCATAATGAGTAGCTGACTTGCCTCCATCAGTGGCAGCAGCAGCGCTTATCGATACTAGTACTGCTGTACCATCTTTGGTGTGACTGCTATATTTCCATGTGATGGTGTGTGTGGCAGTCAGTCAGTTGGGACAGAGCAGCGAGGAAGTCTCCACGGCTGGGACCACTGGCGGCATGCATGAGCGGTTGGATTGTGAGGCGCTAGCTGCGTGAGCTACAAAGTTCGTTGTCCACCGAACCTGGACACTGAATTTGATTGATCAGTTAAAGCGTTATGAAACCTCAACTGCTGTGACATCTCTTAGTTCATTGCCGGTTGTTGTTTCCTGGGACGTTCTGGCTAGCAGCAACGTATGGTGTGTTGGAGTCGGCGACATTTTGCGGCGAAATTTTGCAGCTTTCTTCCTGTATGGTCTTTAACTATTAAATTAGTTGTTACTTAGCAGTGAAGTGCACCAGCGGTATTTTCTGCCTTTTGGCCGTTAACGCCCCAGTTACCTACCCTGGTCGTTTGTGTAGTTTTCCGGCAGTGTGTTTTTCATTGCTGTATTGATGCTATCCAGAATGGCGTGTAGTTCGACAGCCTTTTAGTTGTTTGTTCATATTTCTTTTTCTTAATAGTGGTTATTGTGGCTTGGCTGTTCTTAGGTGCCAATTTGGAAGACCGTAGTGCTGTTGGTATCTTCGTCCTTGGCTCATATTTTCCGTTGTCGTACCGTTGGTTGGACAGAAGGGAATTAATTAGGTTGTTGGTCGGTCCTGAGGCCGACCCTCGGAACACTTCTGAGCGCCACTGTTCTGTTGATTTTAGATTGTGATTTTCATTTTAGTTGTTTCAATTTTGAAAAATGCCTTCAGCCGATTTAAATTAAAAATTTGAAATTTGATTTGTTTAATAACTAAAATTTTGACAGTTTGTTCTATCTGAAATTCTTGTTATCCAGGCCCTAAGTCCTGAGTTGTTCAATGTCCAGTGTGTGCCCTTCAGCCCAGCTTTAACGTGAAATATTTTTTTTTTAAATAAGGCCTTCAGCCGTGTGTATTCTTTAAAGCAACTTTTTATAACTTGTGTTCACGCCTTTAGCCGTTCTTGTTTTTGGTGTGGTTTTGGGCCTTCAGTCCAGAAGGTATGACAAGTTTTCTTAACTAGTCCTTCAGCTGTATTGTTTTAATTTGATCCTTTTAAGTCAATGTGTAATTGAGTGATTCTTAGGAAAATAAAAGATTTTGTGTTTTGTGCAACTAACAGTAACTGATTACAGTCCCCTCCACAACCATAACTTGATCCGCTCTATCTTGCGAAACCAGATTTCAGTCTTCTTTGTTTTTCAGCGTCTTGTTTTCGAATGTGGAGAAATAAAAGTTACGTAGGTTAATCACTGTCTTTTGCAGCTGTACTGAAAGACGCGTTTCACTTTACTCGAAAGCACCTTCAGTGGTCGCTGTAACAGTATTTTTTTCCTCTTAGAATTTTGTTGCTAAGTATCAAGAACATTTCGCAAGCTTTATTTACTACTATAAGTGGTTTTCATTCTTAACGTTATTCACCGTTTTTTGTTGTTTATTTCATTCTTCTTGTTCTTCCAAGTGCATGAGTGGAATATTCAGCGCACAGCACTTTGCCTGCACTAAGTATTCATGTTTCCGTGTTGAGAAAAATTACTGTCATCTCGCCTAAACAATGCACAGAAAATGGCAAGATGACAGTAGTTCTTCTCAACATAGAAACAAGAATATTTAGCGCAGAAAAAGTGCTGTGTGCTAAATATTCTACACATGCACGTGTAAGACCAAGAAAGATGAAGTAAACCACAAGATTAGCCGTCAGTAATCATAAGAATTAAAAGTTTTTATAGTAGCAAATAAAGGCACACGAACAAACAAAATGGCAACAGAAAAAAACATATTGTTACAGCGACCACTGAAGATATTTTAGAATAAAACGAAATGCATGTGTCTTAGCCAGACTTCCATTAGAGTTGCAAAAGACGGTAATTAACGTCTATAATTAATAAATATATTACAGTTGTGGTGATTACCTTTGAAATAATAAAAAGTCTGTTTAATTTTTTTCATATGTCTCATATTCATTCGACTGTCTCTTATGAGCTTCAGTTGCGTCCCGAAACTCGCCTGAAGAGAGGGAGGAAATAGCAAGTAAGTTTTATCAAGATCAGAATAGAAATCTGCCACTTCTGAAATACGAGGCCTATCTCAACAACAGAATAAATGGCAGTGTAACTTTCATAAACAATAATATTTGCTGCTTCGACTCCATATAAATCACAGCTACTTCTTTTTTCATCTCTAACTCTCTCTTTGTTTTGTCTATCGTATGTACTGAAAGCGTATAGATGTTTATATGTTTCATTAATATATGTCACTCAGTGATGACAGAGCTGCAGGCAGAAATGTACAACGGAGCGCTAATACGCTATGAAGCCTATGAAGTATTTCGGGGTGAAATCTGTCGACTGCCTGAGGCAGATATCCTTCATTTACAGAGAAAAGGTACGTTCACGACGAAGATGTATCTAAAAACTTCATTTACTAAAACGTTGACTCACACAGAAATTGAGAGGATTGACAACATATGTTCTTGTGGATACATTTTTAAACGATTTAGATTGAGCAGATTAAATGAGCGGGAATAATAAAACAGGAAAGGAGATTAAAATTTCACATTTTGTCTGAAATTGCTATATCAAACGCAAATACTGAAATCTTATATGTAGTGTGTTAAGTGTGTACTTAAATGCGCTGTCCCTCTATATTGAACGAATGATTTCGGACTCACTGTTCTTAACTGCTTTATTGTAATTCCTTAAGTGTAAATCGAATGAACATGTCTACACTTGCTGCTCTCTTAACTGAATAAAATGGATATGGACAAAATATCTATTCTGTACCGTTTTGTGGCAGCTTCTCACGTCTTTAATTGTACGTAACAACAAACGTAAGTCCACATGGCATACACATAACATGCTCAAACAGTCATGGCATACAAATGAATATACAGATACAGTTGTAACACTACAACAATGTTTAGTATTCTCATCGGTTAAATAGAGTACGTTTCAACACATACAGAGACGGTGAAGTATTAGTGTCGCTAATGCAAATGTTGCTAACATAAGTTTTAAATGGTCGATCTTTTATGAATCTACTGCGTCTTTAAAAAACAATTTGTAGGTAATTCATTATACACTCCTGGAAACTGAAATAAGAACACCTTGAATTCATTGTCCCAGGAAGGGGAAACTTTATTGACACATTCCTGGGGTCAGATACATCACATGATCACACTGACAGAACCACAGGCACATAGACACAGGCAACAGAGCATGCACAATGTCGGCACTAGTACAGTGTATATCCACCTTTCGCAGCAATGCAGGCTGCTATTCTCCCATGGAGACGATCGTAGAGATGCTGGATGTAGTCCTGTGGAACGGCTTGCCATGCCATTTCCACCTGGCGCCTCAGTTGGACCAGCGTTCGTGCTGGACGTGCAGACCGCGTGAGACGACGCTTCATCCAGTCCCAAACATGCTCAATGGGGGACAGATCCGGAGATCTTGCTGGCTAGGGTAGTTGACTTACACCTTCTAGAGCACGTAGGGTGGCACGGGATACATGCGGACGTGCATTGTCCTGTTGGAACAGCAAGTTCCCTTGCCGGTCTAGGAATGGTAGAACGATGGGTTCGATGACGGTTTGGATGTACTGTGCACTATTCAGTGTCCCCTCGACGATCACCAGTGGTGTACGGCCAGTGTAGGAGATCGCTCCCCACACCATGATGCCGGGTGTTGGCCCTGTGTGCCTCGGTCGTATGCAGTCCTGATTGTGGCGCTCACCTGCACGGCGCCAAACACGCATACGACCATCATTGGCACCAAGGCAGAAGCGACTCTCATCGCTGAAGACGACACGTCTCCATTCGTCCCTCCATTCACGCCTGTCGCGACACCACTGGAGGCGGGCTGCACGATGTTGGGGCGTGAGCGGAAGACGGCCTAACGGTGTGCGGGACCGTAGCCCAGCTTCATGGAGACGGTTGCGAATGGTCCTCGCCGATACCCCAGGAGCAACAGTGTCCCTAATTTGCTGGGAAGTGGCGGTGCGGTCCCCTACGGCACTGCGTAGGATCCTACGGTCTTGGCGTGCATCCGTGCGTCGCTGCGGTCCGGTCCCAGGTCGACGGGCACGTGCACCTTCCGCCGACCACTGGCGACAACATCGATGTACTGTGGAGACCTCACGCCCCACGTGTTGAGCAATTCGGCGGTACGTCCACCCGGCCTCCCGCATGCCCACTATACGCCCTCGCTCAAAGTCCGTCAACTGCACATACGGTTCACGTCCACGCTGTCGCGGCATGCTACCAGTGTTAAAGACTGCGATGGAGCTCCGTATGCCACGGCAAACTGGCTGACACTGACGGCGGCGGTGCACAAATGCTGCGCAGCTAGCGCCATTCGACGGCCAACACCGCGGTTCCTGGTGTGTCCGCTGTGCCGTGCGTGTGATCATTGCTTGTACAGCCCTCTCGCAGTGTCCGGAGCAAGTATGGTGGGTCTGACACACCGGTGTCAATTTGTTCTTTTTTACATTTCCAGGAGTGTATTTCAAGTGAAACTGTAAGTTTAATAAATGCAAGAATACTCTGTTACTATGATCGTAACTGCTTAACGTCAAATGTGGTCTCTCATTAGTGTATCAATGTAGTGTTCTTATAGAATAAATCCTTAAATATAGTTACAGCCCAAAAGGAACTGAAAGAATACGAAAGGATTTAATACTTCTCTTTCAAGTAAACCAAGTTTTCCTATTTGAGTTTACACAATAAAGCATAATGTTCCTCTGGCAGCAACTCGACTCTCATACACAACAGAAGCTGTGTAGTTTTTCTGTTACTGAATTTCGGAGTATACAGTTAACAGGTACTGTGCTTTCAGCTGCTGAACAATAACCGTTTCTATTTTTCTCCTGCGGTCTGAGTCGATCTGAATAGAACATGACTTGCCTATCTTCTCTTTTTAACCTGCCTTTAGTGCAAGCAACACGAGCTCACAGCAATACCCAAGAAAACGTAAATCATAGTCACTGATCAAAATACTCCCGTATTTATTTTTTAAACAAAAGGATTTCCACTTGCTTTGCAATGGAACACCGTCACAGTGAGGAAAACAAATTAGGAATGCATGGGTTATATTTGTTTTCAGAGGGTCCCCTTACCAGGATCTGTTGTAGGACAGTAGTTTGGATTTGAGATTCACATCAAGTTTTAATTTATTAAGTCATTTATTTACTTTAGCACCTTGACCTTTAGTGCAATAAAATGACACATAATAAGTCAGTTAGCAAAAAATATGGTGATAAAGTGTCGTAATGCTGACTGAGAAATTGATCCAACACAACGAGCAGAAAATCACCTAAAACACCGAAATACAAAGCTCTTTAGAAGCTCAGTTTAATCACGAATCTCCCACTAACAGTGTGGGAAGACTGCTTGGGAAACGCTACAAGTTTAATAATCTGTGCAGCTCGCAAATGCAAAGTAAATGATTTCAAGACCAAACTACAATTAACCAGGGAACTCAAATTCCGCAGCGGTCCCACTAATTGTGAGCTACTCTGAAAGCAGAGAGCAAAAATGTGAAATGGGACACTTACTCAAAACTCTGCAACAGGAGCCAGACCTCCCCAGTCAGCATCGAATAAAGACGGCCGTGACAGTGGCAGAAAAAGGTTGCCCCCAACGTTATCTGGACCACGAGAGTCCCAGACAGTTTCCCGTCAACTAGTGACAAAAATCGTCCTTCTCTGAACCTAACTGTGGGCTTTTTGAAGAACTCTGCGTGGAAGGGAGGACACCGAGTCACATTCTTAGTGACCAGCGAGAGTTTAGCTTCATTTTAGTGAATACAAGGGAACCCTGAAGTAACTTCCCATTCTTGGCTTTCAGAAAGCATCTTAACATCCAAGATGTTTATATTAGAATTCGTTGGTAGAGCTCTTTGTGACAAAGACACAGTTGATTAGGTAACAATATTTGGAGGGAACGCCAACGAATTTTTTCATAGTGGTGGAGCAGCGCCGGGGCGGCCGACCTGTATAGAGGAAGGAAAATTGTGGCATGTAAGTAAATAAGGACTCATGATAAAAAAAAGGAAAATTTCAATTATTGGTGAAATTGCTCTGCAAATTCCAAGGCCAATAACATATATTTCGACACAGGCGCCAGAACAACGAGAAACATTGTCTGCAGCTGACTAAAGATGGCACTCGTGTCTAACACAAATATCGATATACAGATGATGAGTCATGTACCCACACTCTAGTGCCTTGGCGTGCACGTGCATGAACTGCTGACAATTCAAGTAGCTCTGTGGTTTGTTTGCAACAATACGGAATTGCTGAAGTAATTATTGCAGGTAAATAATACTCAGGACTGCAAAGTGGAATGGAAAACTGTACTGAAACGAAAGAAGAGAGATGAAGGTAGTGCCCGAGGTGAAAGGAAGGAACTAGGCAGCGAAGGAAAGAATATTCCCGAAAAGACACTACTGTGGTTCCAGTTAAAGAAGCTTCCAAGCACCAGGTAGACTCAACTCTCATTACATTTGAAGAGTTCAAGGAATAATACAGCTCGAAGAGGAACGTGAAGGCTTCTGGTGTACAACAGGTGCAATTGGAACACTGCACTATAAACCTAGGTTATCTGAAGAAAAGAAAAGACATTGAGCTAAAATGACTTCATTTGCAAAAGATGAGAATAAGCTGTTTCATGAAAACCTTGTGAAATGACTGAAAATGAGTGTAATGGCACTTGTATCGTAATGTATGTTAAAGGCATTGCATACATAATGTTTTATTTTCTTAAAATCTTCTATCTTTTGTTCTAAAGCCTACTGATGTAATATAAAAACGCACAAAGGGCATGAAAGCTGTTTAATTTTTCTGTATGTGTCGCGATTCCCAACTATTACACTGCTTTTGTGCAAGTGCTATATACGTTCGGTGTATTACCTCTGGTGCTTAACCGATTATTTACTTACAATCCACAGTTCGTCATACATACTTATACTCTAGGGACTTGCAGTGGCACAACGGAGGCTGCCGTCAAAGGAGGAAGCCACATTCATCGCCAAAGCTTATCGCAATCATTTCCGCGAACTACAGTGCCCTTGAGGCCCACTTCCCTTAAGGCAGAACACGGGATGAGCACCTGGCTCGCCGGTTTCTTAACAAGGTAATTTGAAGCCTTTCCCCAGAGTGAGCAAGCCTTGCACTCTCCTCAAAAGCAGCAAAGAAATGAGTAGGAAAATAATGAACTCTCGTTCAGCGGTATGTGATAGTCATGTCACATTACCTCATCATTTCTGTTCCGCAGAAGAATAAAGCTCCCATAACGGCAAAACTCGTTACTGACATAGTTATGAAGTCTTAAAAAAAAACTGACTTTTTCAACCATGCATTGAAACCCAAAATGATACAAATCTCCTATTAGTCTTCCACCAGATAAGGCTGAAAAATAGCAATGCACCATTGCCTGTTCGATTAAAATGACAGTATAATGTAAAGATAACTAGGTATCCCCAAATTAGTACATACAAAAGATGCTGCAAATAAAATCATTACAAAGTTGTTTCACAGCCTGGGTTAACACTGCTAGCTAACTACTAAGAGAATATTTTTTTTTTTTTTTTTTTTTAGTTTTATCATGTCAGTGAAGATGTTGTGTAACATTTTAACATGTTTGCCGCTGTTACAAGTAAGTAATTTTCTACAAAATCCAAATTTTAACTTAAAACCTGATGTCCTTTTCAAAAATTCAGGTACTGATACAATACTTTTCCACGTTGGGATGTCATTCGATAAAACGTTAATCTTATGCACAGTTTGGTCAGAAGTTCACATGGACATTGGTTCGTGGATACCTCTCATTCGGTGTCACTTCTGCTTAAAAATAAGTATATAAATAAATAAAAGTCTAAAAAACAAAAAGCCTGTTAATTTGATGTTATACTACATAAGATATTTTGTAGATTGATCTTGCATTGAATGATTTAAACAAGGTAAATGACCACAAAATGTAAATTTATGGCTGCCTCATACGGCAAAACAGATGATTGACTGAGACGAACTGTTGCTTCATTAAAAGATGGTACTTGCCTTATTTTACACTGAAAAATCATTGAGTGTGTTCTCGTGGTGGGCAAGGTATTTAAACAAATCAGTTGAGTTGTGCATGAAAATGAGTTGTATGTTCATGGGTTAAAATACAGAAATCTCCTGAGCTGCAGCTCAGATAACCTACCTCATTGTGTAAAGGTTCCCATCACAGAAGGAAGGAACGCTGTTGTGGCAGAAAGTATGCCAGCTGACAAAGACTGCCGCCAGAAGTATTAAGGCTTAGGGCGAGAAGTGGTCCGTGAGCCGAGTCTTCCCAACGTAATCTCCTTGCCATACCTGCTGCCAGAACCCCAAGAATTTCTGTCCTGTGGCACAGCTGATCAACATTGATATGATGCAATTAGCAAGTACAGTTTTTATACAGGACATCACAACACCACAGATAACTCGCTATATTCTGATTGCATTTAATCAATAGATAAAATGGCTCTGAGCACTATGGGACTTAATATCTGAGGTCATCAGTTCCCTACACTTAGAACTACCTGAACCTAACTATCTTAAGGACATTGCACATATCGATGCCCGAGGCCGGATTCCAACCTGCGACCGTAGCAGCAGCGCGTTTCCGGACTGAAGCGCCTAGAACCGCTCGGCCACAACGGCCGGCTGTAATTAATCTATTGCAAGCGAACGTAGAACCGCGAAAAGCATAATCAAATAATAACTTGTTACTTCATGAACCTTTAGTTTTAATTTAGATTAAATAATAAATTGGAAATTTGTGGTGAGGTCTTATGGGACCAAACTGCTGAGGTCATCGGTCCCTAAGCTTACCCACTACTTAATCTAACTTAAACTAACTTACGCTAAGGACAACACACACCCATACCCGAGGGATGATATAATACACTACTGGCCATTAAAATTGCTACACCAAGAAGAAATGCAGATGATAAACGGGCATTCATTGGACAAATATATTGTACTAGAACTGACATGTGATTACATTTTCACGCAATTTGGGTGCATAGATCCTGAGAAAACAGTACCCAGAACAACCACCTCTGGCCGTAATAACGGCCTTGAACAGAGCTTGGATGGCGTGTATAGGTACAGCTGCCCATGCAGCTTCAACACGATACCACATTTCATCAAGAGTAGTGACTGGCGTATTGTGACGAGCCAGTTGCACGGTTACAATTAACCAGACGTTTTCAGTTGGTGAGAGATCTGTAAAATGTGCTGGCCAGGGGAGCAGTCGAACATTTTCTGTACCCAGAAATGCCCGTACAGGACCTGCAACATACGGTCGTGCATTATCCTGCTGAAATGTAGGGTTTCGCAGGGATAGAATGAAGGGTAGAGCCACGGGTCGTAACACATCTGAAATGTAACGTCCACTGTTCAAAGTGCCGTCAATGCGAACAAGAGGTCACCGAGACGTGTAACCAATGGCAACCCATACCATCACGCCGGGTGATACGCCAGTATGGCGATGACGAATAAGCGCTTCCAATGTGCGTTCACCGCGATGTCGCCAAACACGGATGCAACCATCATGATGCTGTAAACAGATCCTGGATTCATCCGAAAAAATGACGTTTTGCCATTCGTGCACCCAGGTTCGTCGTTGAGTACACCATCGCAGGCGCCCCTGTCTGTGATGCAGCGTCAAGGGTAACCGCAGCCATGGTCTCAGAGCTGATAGTCCATGCTGCTGCAAACGTCGTCAAACTGTTCGTGCAGATGGTTGTTGTCTTGCAAATGTCCCCACCTGTTGACTCAGGGATCGAGACGTGGCTGCACGATCCGTTACAGCCATACGGATAAGATGCCTGTGATCTCGACTGCTAGTGAGACGAGGCCATTGGGATCCAGCACGGCGTTCCGTATTTCCCTCCTGAACCCACCGATTTCATATTCTGCTAACAGTCATAGGATCTCGACCAACGCGAGCAGCAATGTCGCGATACGATAAACCGCAATCGCGATAGGCTACAATCTGACCTTTATCAAAGTCGGAAACGTGTTGGTACGCATTTCTCCTCCTTACACGAGGCATCACAACAACGTTTCACCAGGCAACGCCGGTCAACTGCTGTTTGTGTATGAGAAATCGGTTGGAAACTTTCCTCGTGTCAGCACGTTGTAGGTGTCGCCACCGGCGCCAACCTTGTGTGAATGGTCTGTAAAGCTAATCATTTGCATATCACAGCATCTTATTCCTGTCGTTTAACTTTCGCGTCTGTAGCACGTCATCTTCGTGGTGCAGCAATTTTAATGGCCAGTAGTGTAGAAAACATGGCTTTCACAGCAAATTTCTAGTACAAAGAAGCTAGTAGACTATAAATAAAAAAAGCTTTAATCATTCCCTCAAAATTCTTATATCTGGTGGACTGATTTACGTCTGTCTGCATGATCAATTTAGTGAGACTAATTCTCCTTACAGTAAGTTCAGCAAGTGTGGCGTAATCCAGATTACAAGACTCTTACTAACAAATGGTGCGTACGACGCAGGGAGGCAGCGTAAAGTAACACAGATTGTCTAACACGAGTATCGTCATTCTTACTCAGTGCTCAGTTGGCAAAAACGGACGATTGATAAGCCATTATATCGCATTGGCAAGTAGCCTGTGGCATTAAATGCAGCCAGAGACAGGCATCCGCTATAGAAGTGGCTTGTAAAACATTTGTTCAACTGACTTATTTATTGTTCATCACTCTTGAGGCGACATCAGATGGGAATATAAGAAGGAATAGGGAAGATCCTACAGAGAGCAACACATGAACGTAACCAATGGTCTGAGGTGTGGCAGGGTCCTGTCGTAACACTGCAATCAATTTGGTAATCAAACCAATTAAACAATTGGACATAACAATTAAGAAAAGTAATTAGCTTGAAAGCATGTTGATTCATGCAGTACTTTATTGCAATAAGAATGGTGAGAACGGTATAATGATCGGTGTGTGTGTTTGTGTGTGTGTGTGTGTGTGTGTGTGTGTGGTTCAGACGTTTGAATTTTAATTCAGCGAGCCTATCAGAACTGACTTCGTGGCAGCTAAAGGATGAGGAGGTAAGATAGCGCTTTCTGGGGCGGGCGCAGCGGGCGACCTGCAACACTGCAGTTCAGCATGGCAGGCTAAGCCGGCTTAGTTTGGCAAGTGGAGAAGCAGGTGCAGGGAGACTGAAAGAGGATCCGAAGTGAAAGTTAAGATCTAGTTTCCAGGAGTGGACACGCCTTCACTATGAATTCTATGGACGAATGGTCCCATCAAAAGTGGAAAACAGCCCATCTTAAATTTCATTGTTGTAGGCGGCAGAGAATTTGCTGCATTTATTAAAGTTTAGAGTTTGTCCCCATGACAGCCATTCTTAGAGAGTAATGTAATTATAAGGAGATCTGATATTTGGTAAACTGTTGTGTCTGACGTCACTGTCACTATCACCAAGAACCGTGAGTAGTGCGGCAACACGCCACTGATAAAAGGGACGCAGCTCGGAGTTTGAACTGGATGCACGTGCACCAAGTGTCGTTGGTCTTTATTGCACAGTTATCTTTGCTTAAGTTCATAAGGTTTCTGTAGTATCTTTACTATTCAGAGTGAAAGGTTATCAATGACAGATTCGACGATGACATTGTTATCTTCAGTGACAGTAAGAAGAAAATTTTTAAATTTGTGGTAAGATCCTATAGGACCAAACTGCTAAGGACATCGGTCCCTCAGCTTACACACTACTTAAACTAACTTAAACTTGGAGGACTTATGATCAAGTAAGACAGAAGAGATAGATAACATTCCTTGAGAATTTATGAAATAATTGGGGGAAGTGGCAACAAAACGAGTATTCTCGTTAGTGTGTAGAATGGATGAGTCTGACGACATACCATCTGACTTTCAGAAAACTATCATCCACAAAGTTCCGAAGACTGCAAGAGCTGATTAAGTGTGAGAGTCTTGGAAAAGCGTTCGACTATGTAATAGGGTGCAAGATGTTCGAAATTCTGATGAAAATAGGAGTAAGCTGTAGGGAGAGACGGGTAATATACAATATTTACAAGAGCCAAGAGGGAGTAATAAGAGTGGACGACCAAGAACAAAGTGGTCGGATTGAAAGGGGTGTAAGAAAGGGCCGTGGTCTTTCGCCCCTACAGTTCAATCTATAAGTCGGAGAAACAGTGATGGATGTAAAAGAAAGGTTCAGGAGTGGATTTAAAATTCAAGGTGAACGGATATCAATGATACGGTTCGCTGATGGCGTTGCTATTCTGAGCGAAAGTGAAGAAGAATTAGATGATATGTTGAATGGAATGAATCATGTAATGAGTACAGAATATGGACTGAGAGTAAATGGAAGAAAAATGAAAGTAATGAGAAGTAGCAGATATGAGAACAGCGAGAAATTTAACATCAGGATTGATGGTCACGAAGTAGATGACGTTGAGGAAGTCTACTACCTAGGCACCAAAATAACCAATGACGGACGGAACAAGGAAAACATCAAAAGCAGACTAGCTCTGGAAAAAACGTCATTCCTGGCCAAGAAATGTCTACTAGTATCAAACATAGGCCTTAATTTGAGGAAGAAATTTCCGACGTTGTACGTCTGGAACACGGCTCTCTTAGGTGGTAGAACGTGGACTGTAGGAAAACCGGAAGAGACGAGAATCGAAGAATTGAGTGTGGTGCTACAAAGCAATGTTGAAAAATACGTGGGCTGATAAAGTAAGGTATGAGGAGGTTCTTTGCAGAATCGGGGAGGAATGGGGTGTATGGAAAACACTGACAGGGAGAACGGACAGGATAATTGGACATCTGTTAAGACATCAGAGAATGACTTCCATGGTACTAAGGAGAGCTGTAGAGGGCAAGTGCTGCAGAGAAAGACAGAGAGCAAATAGCTGAGGATGTCGAGTGAAGTGCTACTCTGAGATGAAGAGGTTGGCTAAGGAGAGGAATTCGTGGTGGGCCGCATCAAACCAATAAGGAGATTGATGACAAAAAAAAAGAAAAAGAAAAGGAAGTTGATACAATTACTGTGTGGACTATCGTTTGAGAAATATCGAACAAAATACGTAACTTTGATTCAAGAATTATTTTGGCCACTTCTCATGTTAACTACAACTTACAAGTTTTCCGTTTTATCCCGACTACCCCTAATAACTTTTTGTGCAAAAGCAAAATGAAAAATCTACCAAGTTAAATTTTAGCTATCTGGGAGCCATTAACCAGCATGATCTCCATTTTTATAACTTAGTTCGTTACGAAGGTATGGAGGGCAGTACATCCTTTTCAAGTAGCACCCTATATTTTTTATTTGACAATCCATTTTTCTAATCTCAAGATCTGTTTGAAACATATCACAGCACGCCTTTCACGTAAACGTGTTGTTTCCAATAATGAAACACAAAATCGACTTTGATTCTCCCGTACTAAACGCAAAGCAGATACCCCGAGGCCCACGAGAGAGACAAGGAGCGACGCGTACCATCACGGGGGTAGGTGTGAGGTCGCTCGCTCTCTCAGATCAGCAGACAAACTGCGTTTCAGCACCTGCTTACTCGTAATTGGGTATTCACGTACAAACCAAAATTACATCTACTAGAATCCTCTACTATGGTGTCTTGGTTTTTTTATTAGTCCCTCAACGATCGGTAAGCGGATGCCTACTAACAATTTGTTACAGCTGTGCTGGGTGCAATAAAATTCAGATCATGGCATAATGATTGTCGGTTGCATCATGAGGCACTACATCTTGTATGAAACGGGGACTGTTAAGCAGAAGAGATTAAGTGCAATAAAGAGCCCTTTATAACTCGTATATCGAACATGATCTTAAATTACAGCATACTGCAAAGTTATCTATTTTGTTGTGGTACTAGTTGTCAGTAAGGCACATGAAAAGCGGATTCCAGTAGAAGATGCAATTCTCGTTAGCATGTAAAGACCCAGTTACGAGTTAACAAGTTTAGAGCCCTCATGACGTACGCGGTGCGATCTCTCTTTCTCGTAGGCTTGGGTGTACCCGAGATAAAGTAATTTGTCCAAGTGCTGGGGTTAACTGCGAACAAATGCCAACACATGGTACATGCACAGCGGTGATTCACTCAAGCGTCATAAGTTGAAGGTTTGAGTCAGAACTACTTACAGTAACGGAGGTAAGGTAGAACTTCTATTCACATATGGAGAACGTAAGTTAGCGGGACAGTAACTGCAATAATTTTTCATATTTACGTAAGTTGCATTCTCCACAGATAGATAGTATTTCTATCTTCACTTCTTTGGTTGACAGCGTACTCATACAAATCTACGAATCTTCAACTAAGACGATTGACTGAATGACCCGTGTCCATTTCCCTTCGGTTTCCACTTGTCTCCTGCCAACTTCAGAAAGTGCTAGAGTGACTTTACCTTGGTACTTGCAACCTGTGGTGATATAGAACAAACAAAGACATCATGAGGTCATGGTTACGTATGTGGTACGCTGCGATTCGTTTCCGAACATATCTGGAAGAGAGCAAGTGAATTACGGGATAACAAATAAAGGGTTGTATTTAAAACAGACGTACTTCTGGCAGTTTAATTCCAGAAAAAAAAGATACAAGCATGCTGTTTAATGTCCCCACGTTAGCTAAAATTTGTAATAGACATTTCTTTTTTCCTTCTAGACAAAAAAATATTTAGGGTGATAGAATGTAAGCTTCCATCTACATCTACATCTACATGATTAATCTGCAATTTACGTTTAAGTGCTTGGCAGAAGGTTCATCGAACCACAATCATACTATCTCTCTACCATTCCACTCCTGAAAAGCGCGCGGAAAAAACGAACACCTAAACCTTTCTGTTAGAGCTCTGATTTCTCTTATTTTATTTTGATGATCATTCCTACCTATGTAGGTTGGCCTCAACAAAATATTTTCGCATTCGGAAGAGAAAGTTGGTGACTGAAATTTCGTAAATAGATCTCGCCGCGACGAAAAACGTCTTTGCTTTAATGGCTTCCATCCCAACTCGCGTATCATATCTGCCACACTCTCTCCCCTATTACGTGATAATACAAAACGAGCTGCCCTTTATTGCACCCTTTCGATGTCCTCTGTCAATCCCACCTGGAAAGGATCCCACACTGTGCAACAATATTCTAACAGAGGACGATCGAGTGTAGTGTAAGCTGTCTCTTTAGTGGACTTGTTGCATCTTCTAAGTGTGCTGCCAATGAAACGCAACCTTTGGCTCGCCTTCCCCACAATATTATCTATGTGGTCTTTCCAACTGAAGTTGTTCGTAATTTTAACACCCAGGTACTTAGTTGAATTGACAGCCTTGAGAATTGTACTATTTATCGAGTAATAGAATTCCAACGGATTTCTTTTGGAACTCATGTGGATCACCTCACACTTTTCGTTATTTAGCGTCAACTGCCACCTGCCACACCATACAGCAGTCTTTTCTAAATCGCTTTGCAACTGGTACTGGTCTTCGGATGACCTTACTAGACGGTAAATTACAGCATCATCTGCGAACAACCTAAGAGAACTGCTCAGATTGTCACCCAGGTCATTTATATAGATCAGGAACAGCAGAGGTCCCAGGACGCTTCCCTGGGGAACACCTGATATCACTTCAGTTTCACTTGATGATTTGCCGTCTATTACTACGAACTGCGACCTTCCTGACATTAAATCACGAATCCAGTCGCACAACTGAGACGATACCCTATAGGCCCGCAGCTTGATTAGAAGTCGCTTGTGAGGAACGGTGTCAAAAGCTTTCCGGAAATCTAGAAATTCGGAATCAACTAGAGATCCCCTGTCGATAGCGACCATTACTTCGTGCTGCGTTGCACAAGAACAATGTTTTCTGAAACCATGCTGATTACGTATCAATACGTCGTTCCCTTCGAGGTGATTCATAATGTTTGAATACAATATATGCTACAAAACCCTACTGCAAACCGTCGTCAATGATATAGGTCTGTAGTTCGATGGATTACTCCTACTACCCTTCTTAAACACTGGTGCGACCTGCGCAATTTTCCAATCTGTAAGTACAGATCTATCGTTGAGCGAGCGGTTATATATGATTGCTAAGTTGGGAGCTATTGTATCAGCGTAATCTGAAAGGAACCTAATCGGTATACAATCTGGACCTGAAGACTTGCCCGTATCAAGCGATTTGAGTTGCTTCACAACCCCTAAGGTATCTACTTCTAAGAATCTCATGCTAGCAGCTGTTCGTGTTTCAAATTCTGGAATATTCAATTCGTCTTCCCTGGTGAAGGAATTTCGGAAAACTGCGTTCAATAACTCCGCTTTAGCGGCACAGTCGTCGGTAACAGTACCATCGGCACTGCGCAGCGAAGGTATTGACTGCGTCTTTCCACTTGTGTACTTTACATACGACCAGAATTTCTTACGGTATTGACATCACTCAAAACTTCCGGGTTTTTAAGTCTTGGTCGATGTATAAAATTTTATCCTGATGTTTTCTCTCCGACTGCGGGAGGCATCTTCAGAGATAAAATGGCGAACTCCAACCAGACGCCGGCCGGGGAGGCCGAGCGGTTCTAAGCGCTACAGTCTGGAATCGTGCGACCGCTATAGTCGCAGGTTCGAATCCTGCCTCGGGCATGGATGTGTGTGATGTCCTTAGTTAGGTTTCAGTAGTCCTTAGTTCTAAGGGACTGATGACCTCAGAAGTTAAGTCCCATAGTGCTCAGAACCATTTGAACCATTTTGCAACCGGACCTTGAGAGAGCGCCGAATATATAGTCAGTGTAGAGGGTATCGCTGCCTATCACGTGACGTGGGCTCCGAGATTAACGCTGCTAATACCAACATTCTCGATTGGAAGTAATCGATCGTCATTCTTACGTTTCAATGTTGATATCCTAATTTTATCTAATTTAACTCTTTCCTCTTTTGTGTTAAAATTATTATGGTGGTGATAAATCTCAATAACCTTTCTGTCCGCCCTCTGTAACTGAATGGTCAGCGCTAAAGAATGTCAGTCCTAATGGCCCGTGTTCGATTCCCGGCTGGGTCGGAGATTTTCCCCGCACAGGGACTGGATGTTGTGTTGTCCTAATCATCATCATTTCATCTCCATCGACGCGCAAGTCGCCGCAGTGGCGAACGGTCTACCCGACGGGAGGCCCTAGTCACATTACATTTACAACAGCCTTTCTATACATACGCGCATGATAATGCGATGGTTTTCGTAGGACTCGTCTGAGTGCGAGAGGAAATATTAGGAGAAAGTTCTGTACGTCGACCATGGCTTTGGCTTAATAGCTCAGAAGGTTTCAGTGAGTTCTTTGGGAACTAACAAAAAAAAAAGAAAACTAAAATCCTCCCGAACAAGCTATGAAGGCCCAGTGGTACCGACCGACCGACCGCCGTGTCATCCTCAGCCCACAGGCGTCACTGGATGCGGATATGGAGGGGCATGTGGTCAGCACACCGCTCTCCTGGCAGTATGTCAGTTCCTGAGACCGGAGCCTCTATCTACTTCTCAATCACGTAGCTCCTCAGATTGCTTCACAAGGGCTGAGTGCATCCGCTTGTCAACTCTATGGTCACCCATTCAAGTGCTAGCCCAGCTCGACAGCGGTTAACTTTGGTGATCTGACGGGAGCCGGTGTTACCACTGCGGCAAGGCTGTTTGGGAACTGTGAAACCCTATATATGAAGGGAATACTTGACCACCGCCTTCTAATCTCAACGTAAGCAAGGAATTTTCTTGTGCCTTAGTTCAGCATCATCACAGTGTCGACATGTTTCTTAAGGGGTTTGGTATCGTTGGCTTAAGGAGTGTCCAGAATATGTCTGCGTATTGTGTTATTCATGTGAGAGTGAGTGATAGTTTTCTAGGTTTTTGCGAATCATGTAATTGAGGATGGACTTGGGAATGAGCCCGGTAGCCACCTAGTGGAATTTGGGAAACCTTCTAGAAACCACATCCAGGCTGGGTGGCACACTGGATCCGCCCCTCTGTGCCTGAAGCGGCGCTTTAAGACGGGCGGTTATTCGGAGGGGGGGGGGAGGGTGGGGGCTGAGAGAGTAATTATGTTATTACAGCAGTGAAGGAATTCCACCGGAAGAGAGAACCCACATCCCAAATACGTATTATTTCTACTTCACAATTTGTACAGTTTCCAGGCGTTGCTTCTCGTATAAGACACAATTAAATGAAAATGCTACAAAAGTAAGTGAAATGTTAGTTATTCGAAAAATAATCATCATTTAACAGTGAGTACATTTGTCGCACTGGGAGATGTGACGGTTAGTGCTGTCATGAAACTGTTTGCGCTTGCCTACAGAAACGTGAATATACCAAGGTGTGCACTTCTTTGTCTGAAGCAAATCTATGGCCATGAATGTATTTTTTCACAGCTACAAAAATATGGAAATCACATGGGGAGAGATCGAGACTGTATGGAGGATGTGAGCAGGCCCACATGTTACAGTACACTGCAGAAGTTTCTCTCGGAAGCCCTTACATATCGTCCATACAGTCCCATTCATTTGGCATTCGATTTCCGTACTTCCACAGCCCTGAGGAAGGGCATTATGGACTGTCGATTTGCTTCGGACAAAGAGGTACACGGATGCTTACAATAATGGTTCGCAGCCAACAGAAAACATTTTTCCATGACCGTCTTGTCTCACAGTGGCATAAAAATATATTAACAGTGTGAGATGTCATGGTCTCCTGACCTTCATTGCTTACATATTCCGCCCGCACAATCATATTCCGCACATCAAGACGCTTCATTCGAACCCAAACTCGATAAGATAAAGTCAATGTTGTATGAATTCATGTAAATGATATGCAAATAACAAGTAAATCGCAAGTGCACACCGAGGTTGAAGTACTCGAGGCTGGTGTACATACGCACATTCAAGACACGACGGTCTCAAAAGCTTTTAGTTTGAGAGAGGCAGACCACACGCCAGGTGGCCGGTCCCTTCATTGCGGTGGAATGGTTATCTGACCCGTGAACCACGCCAATAGTTAGACTAGGGGCGAATAGGAGTCCTTGACTTCATCAAGGCATAGGGAGAGTTTGATTGGCGAAGGTCAATCCAGATAGAACCAGAGTTATCTTATTTGACAGCAGCGAGCGGCGCAGACAGCTGTCATGGCAGCTTATGGTATTGTCTGCTACAGCTCTTGCGAGCCCCATATTTCGTCCACAACAGTACACTTCACTGCATTTCACACGCGACAGCCTCGACCGTACCTAGCAACATTCTAACGGATAATTATTCAAGTTGAGTAGGCGCAGCTCTCAGCCATTCTTCCAAGTCAATAACAATATTAAACTTTGTATAGAAACTTCATTAGCTAATCGTATCCTTAAGAGGTAACTTCACATTCCGAAAAGAACACGGAAATAACTTGTTCAATTCATAACTAAAAGTGCCATTGTGATTTCTCAGAATTTTTGCAAAATAAATAATAATTTTGGTTAGTTTCAGGTTTTTCTTACACTAACTAGCACTACTGCAGTACCCAAGTATCCCACTAGTTACGTAAGAAGTTTTGTGAATTTTTGTGTCATTTCCTTACAGCGGACGACTCCAGAAGATGTTTATTGCTGAATTTTTTTCAGGCATTTCTCTTTAGAACGTTAGGAGCGTCTGTCTGACTTCTGTAGTAGTGTGGGGGTGGAAACTGCATCTTGCAGGAGCCACAGGGTAAAGGGTACATCTCAGATTAATCCGTTGCACAGAATGACAGAATAGCACCCACACGCCCACAGAATGGTTATGACGATTACGTCTGAAATAACGAACGGTTTATTCACTTTTTTCCATCAGCCCTGTCTTTATCTGACAGCTATTTATAGGTAAATATATATTAAAATAAAATATCGTTTCAGTGTACACCTGTACATATATAGATACTATAAAAGTGTTTATATTTATGTTCCATTTGATCTCCAAAACCACAGGATCGATTTTAGCCAAGCTTCTTAGACATTTCACTTACTGGCTAGAAAAAACCACTGTGGATATGAGAAGAAGCTACCTCTCAAAGTGTGGAGGGTTGGGTGAGGAAACGAAGCTTACCTCACGACGCGCAAAAGGTAACCTATATTCATCGAGCATTAGGGAATAGAAACACTTAGTGACTTGCAACAAATTTCACACATAATTTCAAGCTTTAATGAGACTTGTTCTCACTGAAAAACCCCCCGCAAAATGGTGAAATGAAAAATGTTTGTCGCTTATTACATTTCCTGCTGTAAAACTGCCACATAAGGCATGATCTTTTAACTTTTTCCATCTTTATTGATAACTGTATTTTTAATACATTTTGCAGACAGGATCCAAATATGTCACTGAATGTTCTTGCAAAAAAGAAATATCACAGTACGACACATGTATCACGTTATATGACGTCACGTACACTGAGATCGAAACCAACGAGAAAGACAGGCCGTGATGAGTACGTCACGAAGGTAAGCCTGATTTCGCTCGCTCGCTCAAATCAGCAGCTGGGTGTGTAACGAGAATTGCATCATTAACAGTACTACAATACTCGATATAAGTGGTAGAAAGGCTTCTTTATAGCTTTTAGTCTCTTCTGCTTAACAGTCTTCATTTCATACAAGAAATGGTGTCTCATGCAACTGATAATCATTTTAGCATGATTTTAATTTAATGGTACCCCAATACAGACGTAACAAATTATAAGTAGGCGTATGGACTTCCTATCATTGTAGGACTAATAACAGCAACACTCCATAATAGCGGATTCCAGTAGAAGATGAAATTCTCGTTTGTACGTACACGCCCAGTTACAAGTCAACAGGTGTCTGCTGATTTGAGTGAGCGACCGAGCTCACGCCTACCTACGTGACGTACGCGCCGTGGCCTGTCTTTCTCGTAGGCCTCGCATTGAGATGCGTCAAAAACTGCCGCATCTTCTATGACCTTTAAGTGTATTACTTCTTTACTACTAAATCTATTAGATACACAGTATCAAACCATAAAGTGTTCCAGGTAAAGTGTGTGCCTTTGTAACTTAGGAAATAATAGGTGACCGGAATATTTATTGAGATAAGTTCACATAAGAAACATTACCCTTTCTGTGAGGTTATGAATACAGTTTATTGAGTTATATTACAGAGAGTTACAGCAACGAGATACTGTTTTTAAATAAAACATTAATTTTCTCTGTGATGTGGCTGATGTATTTAAACCAGCCATGCACAAATCAGTTTAATTCATATTTCTACTACGTTTAGGTTGAGTGCTAGGAACCTTCAAAATGATAGGGGTGGATGCAGCAATTGAAAAACGCTGTAGGTAACACTTGGCTGTATGCAGATGGATCTTCTGGTGGCGAAAAGTTGATGTTAAGTGATGTGTTCAATTGTGCACCAGAATGCAAAACGCAAACCACCTTCTAAACGACCTGCAGACGAGACGTAATGTCAGAGGCGTCACTGAGTGAGAGGTTTTTTCGATGCGCCGTTAGAAGTCGTGTTCGGTTAGACTGACGACCGTCGCCTTAAGTCGCCGAATAAACCACAGGTGTGCCACGGATACTGATGTCGAATAAACGCGGCTAATACATCCAACGATCATGTTGACATATTGCTGATGCTCGGTAAATGCCGACTCGATGCCAATGAAGCAGCAATGACGCACACCGTGAGATAGACTGTTCGAAGAGTTCCAGTGAAAGGTCTCTTTGGGATTCCTTTCATGTTAATTTCTTAAATCTGTTGTCATTTACGGCATACATTCCACTTCTAAATTTACTGTGGTGTTTCTGACTATCTGGGAGGAGACTGAGCAGTGAAACGTGTTACTTTTACAAATAAACAAGAACGATCTGTCACACTACTACACTTATAGGAAGCTGCCTCTCTGGTCACTTCCGTTTGTATTTGTGAGGCACCCCTCAGGAGGGACCCACAGCAGTCTGTCCGTGGCGAGCGTCTGAAGTGGTAAGATCTCCGGCTAAGCGTGTCTGTGCTAAGTTCGTAGGACAATGGATTTCTTAAGTTCAGCCTACCATTCATGTGACTGTCGAAATTTATTCTGATTAGTGTGTTGCGTATTGGGTATAAATTGGACTAATGCAGACACGTAACCAAGCTAAAAGTAGGCGGTCCAACAACTTAAGCAACATGGACCAAGGGGATAATTTGATTTCGAATATTAACACGTCGGACGGTTCCGAAAATGCAATGGGGAATACTTCAGAGGAAATGCAGAACAGGACGAACGGGCTCACAGCAGAGCCAGAAATTAATTTGCCTCCAACTAATCAAATTGATTTGGCAGAACTCATAAAAGCCTTATTGCATCAAAATAAAGGAAATGCAGAGAAATCAGAAAAATCATTCCGGGAACAAAAAGAATCATCCGAAAAATCGATTCGCGAGCTAGGTGAACAAATGATGCAGAATTCTGAAAAACTGATCCGCGAGCTAGGCGAAGAAATAGACGAAAAACTAATGCAGCAGACAAATAAAGTCGACAAGTCGATGCAGAGAATGTCCGATGATATCTCACAAAGAATAAACAATCTGGCAAGTGAAATAAAAACTAATATTATGAAAGAATTTGGCCGTACATTTGAACAAATCGATGATCGTCTGCAAGCCTTAGAACAGGGCAAGCAGAGTAGTGATACGGAATCGAAAGAGAGCGAGGAACAGCTACTTAGGAATTTCCAAGCGCTGAGAGAAGAATGCCAAAGGGAATACCAGCAGGTACTCTCCAGGGTCCAGGAGGCGGAGACGCATTATCCCGCGTCCATTAGCAACACAGTAGTGGACAACAGTCAAGCGATTCACGCACTTGAACAGCAAGTAGAACAATTGAAGCAGACTGGAGCGGAGGACAACAGACAATTACATGACAAGATTGCGGCATTAGTGGACATCGTAGGCACGATGAAGGTGATGGAGAGCGATAACAATACTACACCAGTAGCAGTCGTAGAGACCGAAGAAGTGCGTTCGCTTCTTAGATTTCAGAAGGGACAGTTCGAAGTGAACAGGCGGCACAAAGCTGTAACAGGCGAATTAGAAGAACGCGTGGCGCATCTGGAAAGCCGCATGGGGTGTGGTTCTGAACTCGCCAATAGCACTAAAAAAAGCTGTACGAACAGTGCAGAGAGGGACTCCGGCCACAAGGGAGATTTTGACGACAGGGAAGAATGTATTTTGAGGGGCAGACATGAGAAAAAGAGAAACATTCAAGGGCCTCGCTGGGAGGAAATGCTGGAATTTGATTTCAAACATTTCCTTACGGTGAGAAAGTTTGAGATATCTCGAAATTCGCAAAAAGGAATACATCCACGAGCCTGGCTCGAGCAATTTGAGTTCTGTCTTCCCCCAGACTGGGCAAGTTCACATAAGATAGAATATATGTGTGGCTATTTGGAAGGCGAACCGGCGATTTGCATGAGGTCGGCAGCGCGTCACTGCAACTCCATTCGGGAGTTTCGACAAGCCTTTCTGTCCGCCTATTGGTCGGAAGCGGCACAAGATAGGGTCAAACATGGCATAATTATGCTGCCAAATTTGAACCAGTCTGGTTTCGGCAGCCCTGCACGCCTATTCAACCACACGCTGCAGGCAAATCAAATTTTATACGACCCATACGGACCTGCGGAACTAATTAGGATAGGCATCACCAAATTGCCGATGCACTTGCGTCACGTCATTCTTGCGGGACGATGCAAAGAGGACGTGGAAACGTTTAAGACACTTCTCCAAGAGTTGGAATACAATACAGGAGAATGCCCGCCTAATCAGGCACAAAGTTATTACGGGGCACAGCAGCGCGATCGCAGTCGTGGCCGTAGTACTAATCACCGGCATGACTGGTCGTCGCGACGCGAACGGAACAATTATCGGGACCGGCCGTATAGAAACTGGGGTAACAGTCGCGAACACAGGTGGAACAACGGAAATGATCGAGGACGGGGACAAGATCGTGAACGCAACAGGTACGGCAACCAGAATCGATACTACGATGAACACGGTGGGAATAGGATTGTAGGCGGAGCACCACATGATGTTGAAATTCGTCCCGCCAACCCTAGACATAATCCAGCAAATGGGAATGAACAAAACCGACAATGATAAATGATCAGCGCAGAAGGCGCCCAGTCGGAACAAATGAGCGACATGGCAAATGAGTACATAGGGTATATAGAGAGGACAGTGAGGAGTAGAGAGCACAGTGAGGAGAAAGAATTGATTAGTTTACATTTGTGACATATGCATTTTGAATAATATGTTGGTAAAATAATGATAAAGATGTTTCTATGTGATTGATTGAAGTGATGTTTATGGTTTTTTGTGTAAATTGAAAAGAGTCGCTCCTGAGGGAAGCAAGATCTGTGTTGAATTAATGCAAAACTCATGGGACTACCCAATCTGTGGGTATTATGGGTCTGGCAAACCCAGGTCCGCAGCTGTTAGTAGCCTTGTTTCCGATTTTCTGCTTTCAGTGCTACTATCTATCTATTACTATTCTATATCTGTCAGTATAAATGAGGATCTCTTACCATAGTACGCGTGCTGTATGAATATTTTGAAATAGGAGAACTCTGAGAAAGGAATGAGTAAGCTTAGAATCTTGAAAACAAGATGCAATAATACGATTGTTTAACCATTGGCTTCCCAATATGCGATGATTTTTTAATATTGATGATATATGTCTATTTTTGTTCTTTATAGCTGAGTATGTAAAGTGCTGTCTGTGGATTTCGTCAGTATATTGGTTCCCTTCAAAGTGAAAGAAGAGTTGTGGTTTGTGTAATTTGTAATTTATGTGGCCCTGAAATATTATTGTGGTAGTCAAATACGAGCAGTTTTTCAGCAAATGGAGAATGGAACAGAAATATGGATCCTTTCTGTAGTCTTGATTGATGTTGAGCCAGAGCCTGAAAAATTATTCTGCGTTAATACTTGTCCTAGAAAAGTGACGTTTATCTGTTTTGCTGATGCTGTGAGCATTACACCTTACTGTTTTCGCTGGTGCGGGATGCACTGCAGCCTATATGAGTTGAACTGAAGAAACTTCCCTCTTGAAGGTAGAAGAAGATTAAATAATTTTGATTATGGGACCGAAGGAAAGCTTGGTTTAATGTAATAAGGATGAAGCAAAACATTTAAACTACAGGAGGATTCGGATCTTTTGTGTCAGTTGTAAGTTCAATAGGATGTTAAGATGAAACTGTTTTACAGAATAGAGGAGACCACAATTTTGCCATTCATGAGAAATGAATCCAGAATAACCACCATAGGCGAAATAACTGATTTGGAAGCGAAAGGTAACTTAAAGAAGGAACGAAATTGGAGCAAAATGGGTAAGAAAATGTAGTATAACCCGTATGATGAAAATATTTTTACCCTTCTCAGAGTCATCAGTGTGATTAATTCTTGTGATAACCTAATTTTAGACGAAATTGTATTACTGTTTTATGCATAAACATATGAGTATGAAAATGTACAATTGCGAGTCTCTTATCAGGTGTGTCAACTGGTATAAATGTTTTGGCGTGTAAATAGCCATTGTTCTTTTTACTATGTATGTTTAAGGAACGTCTCTCCAAATTTATCATGTGACAAGACATATGCCGCAAGCGTCAAGAAGAGGACGAATTAGAACAATGTTGTAGTGGTATAAACACTGTGTTGAAGTAGCATTGAAGTAGCTTGTTGGATTAACTAGTAGTGGATTGAAGTTGAATTTTGAGTAATACATGTTTATGGGTAGTTAGTTTGTAGTATAGACAATAGGTGTGCATGTGTATGTGTGTAAATAACATGTGAACCCTATGCTGCCCAGTCCTATACTTGCACAAGGCATAATTCTATTCATTTTAGTGAATTAATAAGTAGCATTTGATTTATTAAAACGCAAGTGAACCACATTAGTGATGTGGATTTAGGTATTATATTATCAGTACGTTTAACTTTTGTTTTCATACTGTCAATTCATTTCACTTTTATTTTTTTATATTGTCAAGTCATTTAACTTTTACTTTTATATTTTCGATTCATGTAACTTTTTTATTTGCAAAAAGAAGAATAAGTCTCATTTTTGTGTGTTAAAAATTGTGAAAGACAATACTAAGCGGTATTATGTATGACGTTTTGTAATCACATAACTATGATGAACAATTTCTGTGAATGCAGTTGAGAACGTGAAAACGAACCGGCTAAACTCTTATGAGACAGTGGGAGCAGCGACGAGGAGGACTAGTTGTAAACAGGCGGGTTTCCCAGCAGGACACACTGTCAGCCGGGCCACTTCTGGAGCACGCTCGCCAACAAAAGAAGGGCTGCGGGGCAAACACTTTCCCTTGCACACGGAGCTAATGACCGGCCGCACCAGTGCGACCCTTCGTGGAGGCGATGACCTGAGATGGCCGAGCGGTCCAACGCGCGGAAATCCATCTGCTGGCAACGCACCACACGCATGCGACCGTGACGAGACGGCCGCGGTGAAACGACAGAAGACAGGGGATAAAGGGGTGTGGAGCCTTTTGACAGATACTGTCCAGAGAAACTTGCAGACGTCAACGACGACTATTAACATTTCTTGGCGGAAGCCCAATGTCAAGCGACAGTAAATCATGGTTTGGTGTTCTCTGGTTGCTAAGGGTGGCACAAAGAAGAGCCACTAAGTGTCATCCTTGCCCAGGAATATCAAACCGGTGAGCCAATTGAGGATAACTCAAGAATTTAACAACACAAGGGGCGTGTAGCCTTTTGACACATAATGTCCAGAGAAACTGACAGACTTCAACGACACCTATCAGCATTTCCTGGCGGATGCCCACTGTCAAGCGACAGTAAATCAGAAACTGACAGACTTCAATGACGCCTATCAACATTTCCTGGCGGATGCCCACTGTCAAGCGACAGTAAATCGTAGTTCGATGTTCTCTGGTAGCTAAGGGTGGCACAAAGAAGAGCCATTAAGTGCCAGCCCAGGAATATTAACCTGGCATGTCAAACGAGGATACCGCACAAATTTGAAAACACAAACATGGAACCAAATCGAGATGTATGTGACATGGGCCACCAAGAGAAACTTCATGAGAGGGCAAAGACGGCGGGATTGCACGCAACAGATGGACAAAAAACCGTACTGACAGCTGCGGCGACGAAGCGCCCCCCCCCCCCCCCCCCGTCCCCCGTCCCCTTATATTGTGCCTCGGAACAGTGGATGGAACTGCTGAGTGTGTCAGTGAACAGTGATTATACGGTTCTTAGTTCAATGCATATACGTGTGTTTCTGTCAGAGAAACTTTGACTCGTGTGTTTTGCAGGGGTTCAATTTATTGGTGTTTATTAGACTGACTCTTGTATTTTGCAGGTGTTCCATTTATTGTTTGTTTTTAGACTTTGACTCTTGTATTTTGAAGCTGTTTTATTTATGGTTTTTTTTTGGCCGTTGACTATTGTACTTTCAGAGCTGTTTTATTGATCAATGTTTCTTCTTGTGTGATGTATTATATTTGTGATATTTTGTTTCGTAAATTCATTCCTGTGGCATTGCTTCGTTTATCAGTCAGATAGCTATTCATTCCCCCCCCCCCCATGAACCATGGACCTTGCCGTTGATGGGGAGGCTTGCGTGCCTCAGCGATACAGACAGCCGTACCATAGGTGCAACCACAACAGAGGGGTATCTGTTGAGAGGCCAGACAAACGTGTGGTTCCTGAAGAGGGGCAGCAGCATTTTCAGTAGTTGCAAGGGCAACAGTCTGGATGATTGACTGATCTGGCCTTGTAACAATAACCAAAACGGCCTTGCTGTGCTGGTACTGCGAACGGCTGAAAGCGAGGGGAAACTACAGCCGTAATTTTTCCCGAGGGCATGCAGTTTTACTGTATGATTAAATGATGATGGCGTCCTCTTGGGTAAAATATTCCGGAGGTAAAATAATACCCCATTCGGATCTCCGGGCGGGGACTACTCAAGAGAATGTCGTTATCAGGAGAAAGAAAACTGGCATTCTACGGATCGGAGCGTGGAATGTCAGATCCCTTAATCGGGCAGGTAGGTTAGAAAATTTAAAAAGGGAAATGGATAGCTTGAAGTTAGATATAGTGGGAATTAGTGAAATTCGGTGGCAGGAGGAACAAGACTTCTGGTCAGGTGACTACAGGGTTATAGACACAAAATCAAATAGGGGTAATGCAGGAGTAGGTTTAATAATGAATAGGAAAATAGGAATGCGGGTAAGCTGCTACAAACAGCATAGTGAACGCATTATTGTGGCCAAGATAGATACGAAGCCCACACCTACTACAGTAGTACAAGTTTATATGCCAACTAGCTCTGCAGATGACGAAGAAATTGAAGAAATGTATGATGAAATAAAATAAATTATTCAGATTGTGAAGGGAGACGAAAATTTATAACCTGGGTGGCTGGAATTCGAGTGTAGGAAAAGGGAGAGAAGGGAACATAGTAGGTGAATATGGATTGGGGCTAAGAAATGAAAGAGGAAGCCGCCTGGTAGAATTTTGCACAGAGCACAACATAATCATAACTAACACTTGGTTTAAGAATCATGAAAGAAGGTTGTATACATGGAAGAACCCTGGAGATACTAAAAGGTATCAGATAGATTATATAATGGTAAGACAGAGATTTAGGAACCAGGTTTTAAATTGTAAGACATTTCCAGGGGCAGATGTGGACTCTGACCACAATCTATTGATTATGACCCGTAGATTGAAAGTGAAGAAACTGCAAAAAGGTGGGAATTTAAGGAGATGGGACCTGGATAAACTGAAAGAACCAGAGGTTGTACAGAGTTTCAGGGAGAGCATAAGGGAACAATTGACAGGAATGGGGGAAAGAAATACAGTAGAAGAAGAATGGGTAGCTTTGAGGGACGAAGTAGCGAAGGCAGCAGAGGATCAAGTAGGTAAAAAGACGAGGGCTAGTAGAAATCCTTGGGTAACAGAAGAAATATTGAATTTAATTGATGAAAGGAGAAAATATAAAAATGCAGTAAATGAAGCAGGCAAAAAGGAATACAAACGTCTCAAAAATGAGATCGACAGGAAGTGCAAAATGGTTAAGCAGGAATGTAGAGGCCTATCTCACTAGGGGTAAGATAGATACTGCCACAGGAAAATTAAAGAGACCTTTGGAGATAAGAGAACGACTTGTATGAATATCAAGAGCTCAGATGGAAACCCAGTTCTAAGCAAAGAAGGGAAAGCAGAAAGGTGGAAGGAGTACATAGAGGGTCTATACAAGGGCGATGTACTTGAGGACAATATTATGGAAATGGAAGAGGATGTAGATGAAGATGAAATGGGAGATACGATACTGCGTGAAGAGTTTGACAGAGCACTGAAAGACCTGAGTCGAAACAAGGCCCCCGGAGTAGACAATATTCCATTGGAACTACTGACGGCCTTGGGAGAACCAGTCCTGACAAAACTCTATCATCTGGTGAGCAAGATGTATGAAACAGGCGAAATACCATCAGACTTCAAGAAGAATATAATAATTCCAATCCCAAAGAAAGCAGGTGTTGACAGATGTGAAAATTACCGAACTATCAGTTTAATAAGTCACAGCTGCAAAATACTAACACGAATTCTTTACAGACGAATGGAAAAACTAGTAGAAGCCAACCTCGGGGAAGATCAGTTTGGATTCCGTAGAAACACTGGAAACGTGAGGCAATACTGACCTTACGACTTATCTTAGAAGAAAGATTAAGGAAAGGCAAACCTACGTTTCTAGCATCTGTAGACTTAGAGAAAGCTTTTGACAATGTTGACTGGAATACTCTCTTTCAAATTCTAAAGGTGGCAGGGGTAAAATACAGGGAGCGAAAGGCTATTTACAATTTGTACAGAAACCAGATGGGAGTTATAAGAGTCGAGGGACATGAAAGGGAAGCAGTGGTTGGGAAGGGAGTAAGACAGGGTTGTAGCCTCTCCCCGATGTTGTTCAATCTGTATATTGAGCAAGCAGTAAAGGAAACAAAAGAAAAATTCGGAGTAGGTATTAAATTTATGGAGAAGAAATAAAAACTTTGAGGTTCGCCGATGACATTGTAATTCTGTCAGAGACAGCAAAGGACTTGGAAGAGCAGTTCAATGGAATGGACAGTGTCTTGAAAGGAGGATATAAGATGAACATCAACAGAAGCAAAACAAGGATAATGGAATGTAGTCTAATTAAGTCGGGTGATGCTGAGGGAATTAGATTAGGAAATGAGGCACTTAAAGTAGTAAAGGAGTTTTGCTATTTGGGGAGCAAAATAACTGATGATGGTCGAAGTAGAGAGGAATTAAAATGTAGGCTGGCAATGGCAAGGAAAGCGTTTCTGAAGAAGAGAAATTTGTTTACATCCAGTATTGATTTAAGTGTCAGGAAGTCATTTCTGAAAGTATTCGTATGGAGTGTAGCCATGTATGGAAGTGAAACATGGACGATAAATAGTTTGGACAAGAAGAGAATAGAAGCTTTTGAAATGTGGTGCTACAGAAGAATGCTGAAGATTAGATGGGTAGATCACATAACTAATGAGGAAGTATTGAATAGGATTGGGGAGAAGAGAAGTTTGTGGCACAACTTGACCAGAAGAAGGGATCGGTTGATAGGACATGTTCTGAGGCATCAAGGGATCATCAATTTAGTATTGGAGGGCAGCGTGGAGGGTAAAAATCGTAGAGGGAGACCAAGAGATGAATACACTAAGCAGATTCAGAAGGATGTAGGTTGCAGTAGGTACTGGGAGATGAAAAAGCTTGCACAGGATAGAGTAGCATGGAGAGTTGCATCAAACCAGTCTCAGGACTGAAGACCACAACAACAACAACAACAGCTATTCATTCTCATTGGACTGTGATCGATTAGCCTTTGCATGGGGCATATTTATAGTGAGGATCCCCATAAGGATAACAATCACATAATTAATTGTAGTTTCAGTGTAATGACACAGTGATCATTGTTTGCTAACTAACTGAAATATAGTAAAGTGATTAAATTAGTGCTACAAAGTTACTTTTATTCTACAAATTATTAGTTTTATAAGATATAGAATTTTTTGCGATAACCACTTTGTAAAACATGTTTTTTTTTCTCTTATCATTTTTTTGCTTTTGCGGATCGTGCATTGTAATATTCTGCTTTATAATACTGATATTATTTTCATGTTTTTTTTAATTGCTGTGGCACCTTTGCTATTTCCATAAATTTTACTTGTTAATAAACAGTCATAAATTTTCCTGTGATCAGTTGGCTCTTGCAATGAGCAAATACTGGTGAACTCCATAAGGGTAACAACCAGAAATTGTTTTCATATTAATGACACAGGGACCATTGTTTTTACTTGTTGACCGAATTTACATGATCTTTTAAATATGTGTCACAGATTGTGTTGTTTTTCTCTTTGAAACTGGTAGGTTCTAAAGATGTGTTGAAATTATTGTGTCTTAGCAATCAGCGGGTGGCCTTTTGCCTTTTCTTTACATTTTGGTTTAAGTTGGGTGTGAGAAGCCTGCTTGGGAATGTCCTAGCATGGCCAGAAAATTCCCTGCACAGTCTTTTGCCGGAGCGTTGGGGTTATGAAAGGTCTGTGTTGGATTCCTTTCATGTTAATTTCTTAAATCTGTTGTCATTTGCGGCATACATTCCACTTCTAAATTTACTGTGGTGTTTCTGACTATCTGGGAGGAGACTGAGCAGTGAAACGTGTTACTTTTACACATAAACAAGAACGATCTGTCACACTACTACACTTTAAAATATAGTTTATTTGTACTTCATGTCACACAGTCTCATACGGAACCTACATCTGCTTTCTTTTATATACTGTATATGATAAGATACTGTCATCCCCCTTCCCTCCTGTATGAAAGAATGAATGAGCAAATGTATTTCTAGTTGCATGCTTGATGGTAGCAGACAAGTCAGTCTGCTAGAGAACAGTAGGACCAACGTCGGAACAGGTAGCTACACTTTCTAGAAGCAAAGAGGTTTCTATTCTTAGTATGGTCCTGTCCGTCCCTTGTCATGTTGGTATAGGAAGCTGCCTCTCTGGTCACTTCCGTTTGTATTTGTGAGACACCCCTCAGGAGGGATCCACAGCAGTTTGTCCGCGGCGAGCGTCTGAAGTGGTAAGATCTCCAGCTAAGCGTGTCTCTGCTAAGTCCGTAGGACAATGGATTTCTTAAGTTCAGCCTAACTGAAAATTTAATCACCTTTATTTCAGGTTTAGCTCTAAAATATCTAATGTTATCTTAAATTGCAACGCAGTGTAATTCGAGTGTGAAGTTCAGAATATCTTCCAGTAGATGCTTTGTCACTGCTTTGTGAGTAAAGTGGAACCACGTGTCGATCAGTAACTCTAACTAAGATCATCGATCTTAAATGCGAATGTGCGTGAGATTATAACGTCTTGTCTTGACAATATTTTTCAATATAGCAACTTTTCTTTATGTTCAACCCACGTGGGGTGTACTTTGTGAGACCAGTACCACGTGCTTATACAATTTTGTGACCCATCAGGTTAATAGTAAGACGATAGTAAACAGTTCGAGGTTTTTCTTTTGTAAATTGCGTTTCGATGTAATTTATTTTAATTATCAAAATTATTGTGGAGTTACACTTTTTGTGTGAACCAAGTTGACCACGTGAAGCACGTGGTGTAAGCCTCAAAGTAGCCCTCAGCTACTCTTTTTGGGAAGGTTTCACAGAGAGTTAGTATGAATTTAGTATACCAGTGTGTGGTAATTTCATGACGGACAGGATTGCGCTACGAACGTAACTTCTTTGGGTGAAAATTGAATCGGTTGGTTGTGGCTAATTTCCTCTTGGATATGCTTCAACGTTCTTCGTGTGTTATTTTATGAATGCAGTGTTGTATGTAGTCTCCCAATCTTGGCTCCCCATTTGATGTGTTCCGTAAGATTACAAACTCACATTTTCATAATCCTAAATAAGGCACCAGTTTAGTTATGAATCAAGTTTAATATGCTGAAATTTCAATGATCAATGTTAAAATAAATGTCCAAATATAAATTGATTTATTGCTTTTTATTTAAATTCTCTTTTTATATATCACCAGTTGTCGTATGACTATTAAAAGATTATAATTAATGTTAGTCTGGTTGGGAATTTGGTAAGCTAGACTGGATACCTGGTGAAACAGTTACTCAGTAATTCAAGGTTAGCTTCCCAAATAGCTCACAGCTTTTAACCCCTTTTATTGTTGAATATCAGCACCGCTTTCAGAAAAAATTAATGCAACAACATTACTCCAGCAGCCATTATAACTTTACATGCTGAACCATACTTTGGAGAAACAAGTACCTTGAGAAGACGCTTCAGTAACAGGCGAAGACCATCGAGGTGAGAGGAAACTGGGGTGTTTGGTTTTGCTGCAGTACACCTCATGTCATCTTATGAGACGTTGCTGTAGTCACTGGTACCAGCCTTACATCAGTGTGGTGAATAGTTTAGGGACACAGGTTTCACTGATACCACCTCTCACTGACACAGGAGCTGCATGGGAACGATTTCAATCGGAGAGCTACTCTCTGCGAATGGACCGTACCTAATTTCTCTCTGAATGCCTTACAAAGTGTAATGTTCTCTGATATATCCACGTTCAGAAAATATGGTACAATGAATCGTGATGGTATGCATTACTGAACTACAGAAAATCCTAGGCTGCATCGTACTGCCGATCGTCCACGGAGGTGGTCCATTAATGTGTTGTGTAGAATCCTTGGGGATAAAATTATCCGTCCAATGTACTCCCCAGTAACACGGATTTGTCGTCGACACTGAACGTCCCGCCACCAGCACATCCATCAGTACGTAGCCAAGTATTATGTACAGCAAGTTGCATCCACCCCTAACACTTTGAAGGTTTGTAGCAACATGATAAAAATGTGGTTTACACACAGCTGGGATCAAAAATGGGTCTGAGCACTATGGGACTTAACATCTGAGGTCAGCAGTCCCCTACAACTTAGATCTACTTAAACCTAAACAACCTAAGGACATCACACACATCCACGCCCGAGGCAGGTTCCGAATCTGGGAGCGTAATGGTCGCGCGGTTACAGACTGAAGCGCCTAGAACCACTCGGCCGCACCGGCCGGCGGAACTATGTTGATTCATATTTCAGTCACCTATCATTTTGTAAGTTACAGAGGCACACATTTTGTTTGACACACCACTGACTGTATGTGTAAAATTATATTATTGCACAACACATAGTTCAGGAGATATGACGTAACAAACATTGAGCTGAGTGAAAAGGAACCAGCAGAGCGAAATTCACTAGAGATACAAGTGAAACATGTGTGAAGATATGCGTGAAATATGGTTAACATACGTGACAAGTGCATAGGCCAGCAAAGCCGCGGGTAATCGATTACATCGAAACTTGGTACCAATATTACACTACTGGCCATTAAAATTGCTACACCAAGAAGAAATGCAGATGATAAACGGGTTTTCATTGGACAAATATTTTATACTAGAACTGAGAGGTGATTACATTTTCACGCAGTTTGGGTGCATAGATCCTGAGAAATCAGTACCCAGAACAGCCACCTCTGGCCGTAATAACAGCCGGCCGAAGTGGCCGTGCGGTTAAAGGCGCTGCAGTATGGAACCGCAAGACCGCTACGGTCACAGGTTCGAATCCTGCCTCGGGCATGGATGTTTGTGATGTCCTTAGGTTAGTTAGGTTTAACTAGTTCTAAGTTCTAGGGGACTAATGACCTCAGCAGTTGAGTCCCATAGTGCTCAGAGCCATTTGAACCATTTGATACGCCTGGGCATTGAGTAAAACAGAGCTTGGATGGCGTGTACAGGTACAGCTACACATGCAGCTTCAACACGATACCACAGTTCATCAAGAGTAGTGACTGGCGTATTGTGACGAGCCAGTTGCTCGTCCACCATTGACCAGACGTTTTCAATTGGTGAGAGATCTGGAGAATGTGCTGGCCAGGGCAGCAGTCGAACATTTCCTGTATCCAGGAAGGCCCGTACAGGACCTGCAACATGCGGTCGTGCATAATCCTGCTGAAATGTAGGGTTTCGCAGGGATCGAATGAAGGGTAGAGCCACGGCTCGTAACACATCTGAAATGTAACGTCCACTGTTCAAATTACCGTCAATGCGAGCAAGCGGTGACCGAGACGTGTAACCAATGGGAACCCATACCATCACGCCGGGTGATACGCCAGTATAGCGATGATGAATATACCCTTCCAACGTACGTTCACCGCGATGTCGCCAAACACGGATGCGACCATCATGATGCTGTAAACAGAACCTGGATTCATCCGAAACAATGACATTTTGCCATTCGTGCACCCAGGTTGGTCGTTGAGTACACCACCGCAGGCGCCCCTGTCTGTGATGCAGCGCCAAGGATAACCACAGCCATGGTCTCCGAACTGATAGTCCATGCTGCTACAAGCGTCGTCGAACTGTTCGTGCAGATGGTTGTTGTCTTGCAAACGTCCCCATCTGTTGACTCAGGTATCGAGACGTGGCTGCACGATCCGTTACAGCCATGCGGGTAAGATGCCTGTCATCTCGACTGCTAGTGATACGAGGCCATTGGGATCCAGCGTGGCGTTCCGTATTACCCTCCTAAACCCACAGATTCCATATTCTGCTAACAGTCATTGGATTTCGACCAACGCGACCAGCAATGTCTCGATACGATAAAGCGCAATCGCGATAGGGTACAATCCAACCTTTATCAAAGTCGGAAACGTGATGGTACGCTTTTCTTCTCCTTACACGAGACATTACAACAACGTTTCACCAGACAGCGCCGATCAGCTGCTGTTTGTGTATGAGAAATCGATTGGAAACTTTCCTCATGTCAGCACGTTGTAGGTGTCGCCACCGGTGTCAACCTTGTATGAATGCTCTGAAAAGCTGATCATTTGCATATCACAGCATCTTCTTCCTGTCGGTTAAATTTCGCGTCTGCAGCACATCATCTTCGTGGCGTGGTAATTTTAATGGCCAGTAGTGTACTTACTATCTGGAAATAAATACTGTGGGGGTTGGAACCAGTAAGCTCTTATTTGGAGGGGAGGTGCGGAGGTGATAACGTGGAAAGAGAAGGGGGCAGGAAGAGATGGACAGTTAGCGTGGGCAGGAGTACATGGATAGAGATATGGGGTGGAGGAGATAGGCAGAGGGAGGGTGGTGGGAATGGACGGAGTAAGGGAAGAGGAGGAGATGAACAGAGAGAGGAGGAGGAAGGGATGGACAGACAGATGGGGAGGAGGAAAGGTACAGAGAAAGGAAATGTGCTTAGGAGGGTAGGGAGGTGATAGAGTGCACAGAAGGAGATGGACAGACGGGAGAAGGTCACATGGAATTGGGGGGGGGGGGGACGAGCAGATGGAGTGAGAGAGGTGGAGCAGAGATGGGCAGAGAGAGGGGCAGGAGGGTGTTATCTAAGCCTCCCTCTCTTGTTGTTGCTACTGGCCACGATGGTGAAGTCTTTTTGAAGATTCGAGAGGAGTACGATTTACGACAAATTTTGTACTTATCTGTTCTCGCATCTTTGGCTCCAGTTCTTCATATCTAGGGGTCAGATTTTTGAAGCTGATATTCTCACATTTCAGGTTCTCATGGTTCAACCGATCTAAATAATTTTGAAGAATGTCTTTGCAGAATTTTTGTTTTCATGATTATTTATTGTCTCACATTTTACTATATCACACATGAACGAAGCCAAAATTTCGTTGTTCGTCCTAAATACAAAAATACATCCGATCACTTCAGAGGCAAGCTTATTACTACTTCACTCTGCGGTAAGAACAATATTCCAAAGGCTTTACGATTTTTCTTGACAAATGAATTTCTGTTTGCTTAGATTATTACTTTATAAATGAATCTAGATGTGAACATAATAAACAGTACTAGATTGCGTAATTAATAATAGAAACTATAAGTGTGCCAAATAATTTGTAATTCCGAATGTTTATAAAAAATTTAACTGTGCTAGTACATATCGATTTTTAACAACGAAAACAAAGTATTTCCTTTTAATAGATTTTAGCTTGAAATATAACATATTATGTATAACGTTATATGAAAATTTTCAGATAATAGCTGAGATAGTATTAAACTGTCCAAAATTCGAAAAATATTTCTGGTACCGACTACAGCTGTTGAGGAAAAGTAATGCTGGAGGAGGATATACCTTTACTAGGGGATGTGCAGAAAGTGTGGAGGGAGAACGAGGAAATGGACTACAGAGGCAGAAGGCAGAAGTGGACTAAAAAACAAAATGGATTACACACATACCGGGCAACGCCTGCTGCTCGGCTAGTTTCATAAGAACAGACAGTAAAAGTCAGCTTATGAATATGAATTATCACTGATTCCGTGTATATTTACAAGTTTTAGTGTCTTTTTATTTTGTTTCTGGTTCAAAGACAAGGAGGAATGTAGAAATTACCTAAACGTGTGCGCAGAAACTGAGCGAAGCCTAGTCGAGCAAGCTGTTTTATCAAATATATAGTCATAAATTTAAAAAAAAAAATTCTCAAAGTTTTGCAAGTGTTGTTTGCGTAGATGTTTTACGTAATTACCTCTGACGGATGCCAACAATTTTTATTTATAACGCAATTCATTGGATCAGAAACGAGTTTTCGGTTTCTTAGGGCATTTCAGGTGACAACATCTTGGCGCAACCACAATAAAATGACCTGCAAATGACACATATTAGCGATTCCTTTTCTGTTTTATACAGAACCTCAAAAAAAAATGGCTCTGAGCACTATGGAACTTAACATCTGAGGTCTTCAGTCCCTTAGAACTTAGAAGTACTTAAACCTAACTAACCTAAGGACATCATACACATCCTTGCCCGAGGCAGGATTCGAACCTGCGACCGCAGCGGTCGCGCGGTTCCAGACTAAAGCGCCTAGAACTGCTCGGCCACACCGGCCGGCTACAGAACCTCGTTACACTTGATAAATGAGATATGTGATTACTGTAAATATTGGGATGACTGAAATATAATTTAAAAGAAGACGTGTTTCGTCATTTAAAGCTTGAGCTGGGAATCTGACCTGTGTCTTGGACAGGAAGACTCGTAGTCTTTTACAGACGCCTACATAAGTGATGTACTGTTAGATCCGTACACACCTTACGTACGAACTGTCGTTGAGGCACGTCACTATTAAGAAGTGCTCATACATGTGTGTGCCAGCACACTGGTGCTCCATCGTTAAGAAACTGAAGTGGTGAGGATGTTCTCTCAGCTGTGGAAAAAGCCGATGCCCAGTTTATTTTCCATGTGATTTAAGTAACCGTCTTTTCCCCAAAACATAACACGTGCTAGATCTTTGTTATTGAGACGGCGTTAAACATCTGGAACTTTTCTCTCTTCCATTATTCTTTGATGCAGCAGCTGCGTTTCCTATTATTACGTATAGGCCGTTCACTCTTCGAAATAGACCTAACGTAGTCTCATCGCTCAGCACAGTGTGCAAAAACATTGGTATTGTCATTTCCACGTCCAGAATGATATCTTTAACCTCTACATATGGTTGTTAATCACCATCATGAAGAGGTTGCAGCAAATGAGTCCTGTACGGTTTGAAACGAAACGCACGAGGAAGATACACTCTGCTGGCACGATGAGCAGATGTCTGTGGACTACGTGCAGTACTCTGTTGAATGTGGTCTACATGTCAAAAGGAAGGAAAATGGATGGAAGAATAAGAGTTTAGCGTCCTGCCCAAATCGGGGTCATTAGAGACGGATCACAAGCTCGGAATGTTTAAAGCATGTGGAAGGAAATCGGGCGTGGCATTTGAAAAGAGCCATCTCGGCGCTTGTCTGTAGCGATTTAGGGCAATGAAGGGAAACCTAAATCTGGGTGGCCATACGCAGATATAAACCGTCGTCCTCCAGAATACGACTTCAGCGTACAGACCACTGTGCCACATATGTTTACGTCTCACAAGGAAACCGCACGAGAATCGGATTTTTGGAATTCTTCATACTTACGGTATGCGAAGTTCAGAACTCAGATATCAGTCATCCAAAGCAGTTCCAAGCTAGTTTGAAAGACTCTCGAGGAAACAGTGTTTGAAATTTTCCGAGTGTTCAACTCTGTAAATCAATGGCGTGTTTTGTCGCCGTGCCTCTTGGCTGTGTGCTGGAGTGCTCGCCTGTAGCGTGGATGGCCTCGGTTTGGCTCCTGGCTGCTGCAAATTTTAACAATGAGGGATGTTGTATGCCCGCTTTCATGACGCATAAGATATTTGAAAAAGAATAAAAATAGTTTGTCATGCTTTCTTTTTATTTAATCAATCTTTATCAACAATATTTTATGAAAGATCGGTAATTAATAATTTATATTTTGTGTACGATATCTAATTGGAAATAACGAGACGTACATATTTTAATAAAAATGTAACAAACATATACGTGTTAATTAGTATAATTTGACGTATTTCGTAATTACCTTACTTAGGTATTACGTCTGAACAGAAAGCACCAAAAAAGTAATGACCGAATCGAGAGTCGAACCATCGATAACCAGTCCTCATCGCTCTTGATTTGTTGTTCATCTTAACGTATTTCACGCTTCACGGAAATGTTCATACAACAAGCACTATTGTTATCAAAAATTGCATCGCATGGGAATCGATAGCGGGTCACCAAAGGCGAGCGTTCTACCACAGAGCCATGTAGTATGCTGGCGAATAACTGCTTTAGTTGACTTACATTCTAGTTATGAACTTAACGCACCTTAAATATAAAAAAAATCACAAAAATCAGATTGTCAGGTAATCTCGTTATCAAACGAGCGCAAGAAGGTGACGTGTGGATTTCTCCTTGGATAAACACATACAGCGACGAAAATCCCACAGAAAAAAATTGAAAGACGTCAAATTATGTGAAAAGAGAGCCTTGCGTGGAGCGTTCAACGAATTGAAAAGCAAAATTCTACCTAGCCACAGAAAATCCTAAGAAGTTTTGAACGTACCTCAAAGAGGTAAACATATCGAAACTATTTGTCCAGACAATCTGTCATCTAAAGGGAGAATGACAAAAGAAGGCCCAAGTACCCAACACCTTTTTCCAAAACTGTTTCAGTGAAGAGTATCGCACTCTAATTCCTTCTTTAAACCGTAACACGAACGTCAGCACGAAAGATATGGAAGTAGCTATGGCACAGGAAAGCAACTGAAAACTCTCCACAGAGGAAAGGCCACCTGACCTGTCACGATAACAGTACGATTCTAAATAGAATATGCAAGAACGTCCACCTCTTCCAGCAGCAGCTTGTGTCATTGGAGCAGCGAAGGGCTTCTAATAGTTGAAAAAAAAAAAAAAAGAAAACGCAGGTCGTTCTCGTTTTCGTGAAAGATCGCCTAACAGACGCAGAAAACTGTAGGCCCGTATCTCTGAGGTCGGACTGTTGTACAATTTAGGAACAAGTTTTAAGCAAGCGTATTTTCCGGAAAGTGAAAATCTTCTCCGTAGGAAGCAATATGGGTTCCGCAAACAATGAGCATGTGAAACCCACGCTCTGTTCACCCACTAGACGCCGAAAGCAGTACGTATCGAAGCCAGGGTAGATGCCGTGTTCCCCGACTTCTCGAAGGCGTTAGATACATTTCTGCGCTTTCGCTAAGGAACAAAAACGGGCGGACGGAATATCAGACCAGCTATGTGACTGTATTCAGGAGTTTCTGACAAGCAGCACATAGCATTTCATTCTTAATGGACCATTACTTTTCAATATATATATATATACAAAGGGCGTTCAAAAAGTTTTACACAGTTACACAGTTGTCTCTAATTTCTTTTTAATTTTTTTTCAGGAGGGCAATGAAATCTTTTGTGAACATACTTAGAACATTTAGCTATAAGTTGGTGTATAACCGCGAAATAGATGTCAAGTTGAAACAACGGTCGGTGATGGAGCTCGTCTTCAAGACCGGCGATGATTTTGCCACATCGATTCACAGGACGTTGCTCCCTGTTTATGGGGAGGACACAGTGGATCGCAGCAGTATCCAGCGGTGGTTGCAGAGCTTTAAAGAAGGTGGTTTCTCTCTACTGGACAATCAAGGATGCGGTAGACCATCGACGGCAGTGACTGATGTGAATAAGGAGACCATTGTGACTCTTCAGGCTTTCCCGGCGGATATGTTGTAAATAGTCTTCACGGGTGCGCCGCCGGATGACGTTGTGCAAATCCCACAATATTTCTACGGAGCAACTGTCCGACATCATCAGGTGGTTGAACATCGCTGATGGCTACGTACGACTGACAACATCCGCATGTCGACGCCGCTGTATATAGAGCACGCGCGTGAAGATTGCGCAGGCGCGGAAACCACGCATGCGCAAAAATTTGCAGATAGGTGGCGCCAGACTCGAAACGCCCTCTGCCGGGAGACACAGAGCGGCCGTTCTGCGCGTGCGCTGACGCTGTGTTTACTAACATGCTGCCAAAGTTATGACGGGTCTATTATCGAAAGCTCTTTAACAGCAGCCAATGCAGGGTTCCAGGCTGTACTCAATTGAAATCCCGCATCCCTGTTGATAAGGTTATCAGCTGTACGTATATGTATTGCCTCCTTAATGACGCAATCCCAGAAAGAGGATGCTGGGGATAAAACTTCCGTCTTTTCATAAATCATGTGATGTCCTGTGTTCAGACGGTGTTCTGCGATTGCCGACTTCTCCGGTTGGCGTAGGCGTGTATGACGCTGATGTTCATCGCAACGTTCTTGTACTGTGCGACATGTCTGACCTATATTTGCCGCCCCACACTGACAGGGAATCCTGTACACACCACGTTTCCTCAGACCGAGATCATCCTTAACCGAACCTAACAGGTTCTTCAGTTTCGCAGATGGTCGGAAAACACACTTGATGTCATATCGTTCGAGGACTCTTCCGATTCTTGACGACATGGCACCAAAGTACGGCAAGAAGGCCAAGGTGGTGGGTGTCTTCGTATCTTCATTCTGCTCCACAGATTGAACTCGCTTGGGCCTGAATACATTAAGTATTTGTCTCTCAGAATAACCGTTTTGACGAAAGACTGTCTTCAAATGTTGCATCTCACTCGGCAGGCTTTCAGAGTCAGACACCACACGCGCTCTATGAACTGGCGTACGTAATGCACTACCGGAATGTGCTGGATGATGGCAGCTTGTGGCCTGCAAATATAGATCTGTCTGCGTTGGCTTGCGGTATACGCTGTGTCCCAAGGTTCCATCTGCTTTCCTTCGTACCAAAACATCAAGAAAAGGTAGAGTGCCATCTTTTTCCACTTCCATAGTGAAGTTAATATTTGGATGGAGCGAACTTAGATGTTGAAGAAACGTAGGTAGAGAATAAAGTCCATGTGGCCACACCACAAACGTATCGTCAACATACCGCAGAAAACAAGAGGGTTTGAGAGTGGTTGACTGTAGTGCTTTATCTTCAAAGTCCTCCATAAAATAATTGGCCACCACAGGAGAAAGAGCGCTCCCCTTGGCGACACCATCCACTTGTTCAAAATATTGGTCTTGAAATAAGAAGTATGTGGAAGTAAGCACATGTTTAAATAGTGCCACTATGTCCTCCTCAAACTTGTTACTAATGAGCTCTAAAGAGTCCTGCAAGGGCACCTTTGTAAATAAAGGCACAACATCGAAACTTACTAAGAGATCCGATGATTGCGGTCTAAGGGTTTTCAAGCGACCTATGAAATCCTCAGAGTTGCGAATATGATGGTCGCACTTGCCTACGAGAGGTCCCAATAGTCAACTCAGATATTTAGCAACAAAATAAGTAGGTGCTCCAATATTGCTCACGATAGGGCGCAGAGGCACCCCATTCTTATGGATCTTGGGTAGGCCATCGAGTCTAGGAGGAACTGCAGCTTGTTGACGTAAGCCCTTAGCGACTTGCGCCGGGATCGAGCTCTTCCTGATGAGTTCCAAAGTCTTCCCCTGGATCCTACCCGTCGGATCACTTTTTAATTTACTGTATGCAGGATCGTCGAGCAGTTTGCGCATGTTGCTGTTATATTCTGTGCGTGAGAGGAGAACAGTAGCGTTTCCTTTGTCAGCAGGTAAGATGACGATGTCTTGGTCTCTTCTCAGATCTTGTAGTGCAGTTCTTTCAGCTGCGGTAATGTTAAAACTGGTCTTCTTAGATGGCGCCCGAGGCAGGATGCGGCATGAATCACGCCTAATTTCTTCGGCAGCTTCCTTAGGAAGTTTCAAAACAGCCTGTTCTATTCCACTAATCACGTCTCGGATAGGAAAGGTCCCAGGTGTAGGGGCAAAATTCAGACCTTTCTCTAGCACCGAAACTGCAGCCTCGTCCAGCGTCTTTTCCGTGAGATTAAACACGGTGCGTCTTCTTGGCATGTTTTCTTGCGTTCGGGCTTCGAGTCGATCGTATTTTGCCATTTGACGAACCTTGGCTTGATGTTCAGGCCAATCAGCTACCGCGCAAGTGGCGCTATCTACCCAGTTCCAGGATACCGCTGAAAGGTTCGCTGAGATTTTCAGATGGAGTGATAGTAATCGTCTGGACACCAAGCACAATTCCTGACGTGTATAGCGTATTCTCTCACAAGTGCTGCACCCGCCCGTCGTTTGATTCTAACGGCAGCCTCAGAGTTTATATGGTGTTTAAATTTAGCAACCGCAGGAATGGTTTGCTTGTCACGGCATCTCAGTAAAAACGCGAGGGTGCTTAGCAGTCTACCTCTCTTGAGACGTAACTTGTCAAATTCACATACGGTTTTTGCCATCTCCTCCCCGTAGAGGTACCAGATGTGACTCTTCAGGCTTTCCCGGCGGATATGTTGTAAATAGTCTTCACGGGTGTGCCGCCGGATGACGTTGTGCAAATCCCACAATATTTCTTCGGAGCAACTGTCAGACATCATCAGGTGGTTGAACCTCACTGGTGGCTAGGTACGACTGACAAGATCCACATGTCGACGCCGCTGTATATAGAGCGCGCGCGTGAAGATTGCGCAGGCGCGGAAACCACGCATGCGCAAAAATTTGCAAATGGGTGGCGCCAGACTCGAAACGCACTCTGCCGAGAGACACAGAGCGGCCGTTCTGCGCTCCGAAGAAATATTGTGGGATTTGCACAACGTCATCCGGCGGCACACCCGTGAAGACTATTTACAAGGAGACCATTGATCAAATCATCCTAAATGACACATGTGTGACGACACGACAGCTTGCTGAAATGACTCGTTTGTCATTGGGTAGTGTTGTATCACTGGTACAGTCACTAGGGTACAGAAAAACTGTGCACGTTTGGTGCCTAGATTATTTATAAGAGAAATGGAAACGACGAGGAAGAATGTGTGTGAGGATCTCAAAAATATTCAAATGTGCGCGAAATCTTATGGGACTTAACTGCTAAGGTCATCAGTCTCTAAGCTTACACACTACTTAATCTAAATTATCCTAAGGACAAACACACACACCCATGCCCGAGGGAGGACTCGAACCTCCGCCGGGACCAACCGAGTGAGGATCTCATGAAGACTTTTACAGAAGAGTGGAAACAGTGTTTTGACGGCGTCGTTACCCAGGATGAAACATGGTTGTTTTTGTCCGAACCTGAGAGCGAAACCCAATCCATGGAGTGGAATTATCCGGGTTGCCCTCGGAAGAAGAAACCAAGACTTTCACGAACAGCAGGCCGAAAGGTGATGACCTCCTTCTTCTGGGATCAGAGTGGTGTCATTTTCATTGACTTTTTGGAACCTGGCCCCACAATTAACCTAGACCCTTACTGTTTGTGATTGGACAAGCTGCGACGTGCTATTAAGATCCACAGACCACAGCTTCAGGGTCAGCTCATCAGACTACACTATGACAACGCCAAACTCCATACAGCCCTTATGACGCAGGAGAAAATCAGGAAAATGGGGTGGAAATTTGTTCCTCATCCTCCCTAAAGTCCAGACTTGGCTCCGTCTGGTTTTTACCTCTTTGGTCGTCTGAAGACCCATCTGCGCGGCAAAACATTTGACAGTGAGAAACACCTTATTTCCTGTGGTGAACGATGGTGTAGAAGTCAGTCCCCAGAATTTTACCAAAGCGCATTTACATCATGGAAAGAACGTTGGGCCGGCCAGTGTGGCCACGCGGTTAAAGGCGCTTCAGTCTGGAACCGCGCGACCGCTACGGTCGCAGGTTCGAATCCTGCCTCGGGCATGGGTGTGTGTGATGTCCTTAGGTTAGTTAGGTTTAAGTAGTTCTAAGTTCTAGGGGACTCCTGACCTCAGATGTTAAGTCCCATAGTGCTCAGGGCCATTTGAAAGAACGTTGGGCTGATGCGTCACAGCTGATGGAGGCTACAGTCAGTAGGCTCAATGTATAGCTAAATGTTGCAAGTACGTTTACAAAAAATTTCATTCTCCTCCTGCAAAAAATAAAAAAATTAGAGACGACTGTGCAAAACTTTTTGAACGCTCTTTGTATATTGTGCATAAAGTCGGAAGTTGCTTGAGGCTTTTCGCGGGTGATACGGTTGTGCACAGTATCGTCGAAAAGGTGGAAAATTGTAGTGAAGTGCTGGAAGACCTGCAGAGGGTCGATGCTTGATGCAGGGTTTGGCATGTATCTTCAACATAAAGAAATGTAACGAATTGGTCATAAACAAAATGACTCTTGCTGTATGGGTACACGGCTGCAGAACACTCACTGTAAGCACCCAGGTTCTTAAAATAGCTAGGAGTATGAGTACAGTACGATTCAAAGTGAAACAACCACACGAAACTAATCGCAGGTGGATGACACGCTTACGTTACTTGGAAGAATAATCGGGAAACACCGTCTGCCCAGTCCGTACCACGTATGATTGGTAGAGGAAACAGTAAAGATCCAGATAATAGTAGCGCGTTTCGTTACAGGTTCATTTAGTGAACACGAAGGTGTCAAAGAGACGCTCGGGCAGCTCCAGTGGGGTCGCTGCAAGAGGCGTTCCGGAACACGGTGTGGTTTGCTGTTGAAGTTTCGCGAGAGTACGTTCCTCAATGAGAGAATCAATATAGTGCTTCCTCTTACGCATATCTCGCCGAAAATCTAGAAAAATTAGAAAGATTCAGGTTCACGCGGAGGAATACCACAGGTCGTTCTTCCTGGGAACCATTCGCCATCGGAAAAAGGGGGAAGTTACTGTGGTACACGAAGTACCCTCCACCACACACTGTAAGATGACCTCAGGACATAGATATAATAATAACCAGTGCCTTGAAGCTGTTGGTGCTACTGCCGAATTTTTGGAGCTGTAGGAGGTGCAGTGCTGCACTCCCGGCGAAAATTACGCCGCGCAGCTTCCACAGAATTGCACCATCTGAAACCGAGGTAAAACTGAGGACGTATAAAGTCTTTTTTTCTGTGCTATCGCCATTTCCACTGGACGCATGTTGTGTAACGAAACAACAAGCGAGAAGGCTAGCTGCTCCACGAAGACCTGTATAGAAAATTACATGAAGCAGTGACATCCAGCCCAAAAACTGAAGAGCAAACTTTTAATTTCGATCCATAATCTACCTTTTCGCCGTAAGTTTCTATCTTTATTCATGTAGGCAATGTAATCTTGCGAAACTGAATGAATCTTTTTTACACCACCCTAGATTTCCATTTATGTAACCTTTGTACTTCTCTTAATAGCATGTATAATTTCACAGTGTGCATCTATGGGTCGTTTCCTGTCAAAATCGCAGCAGTTAAGTCTTTCTTTCCCTAGCCAGAAGCGTCTCTCAAGTTTTGACAAACAATGCCTGAATGCTTGAATGAACAACGTATACATTGTGTTTGCAGATTTTATACGCAACACTGTGTGTCAAAGCTTTGATTGTGACTTAACTACTGAATAATAGCTAAGCTGTTATTGTAGAACGAGCTTTGTTGCGAGACTATAACTTGGAAGACTGCCTGAAATTTTGGAAATATACAGCTGTCAGTCCCGCAGATTAATGCGATTTGGGTCTGGTTGAGCTCTCTCTTCAGCCAGTTGTATTGTACAAGTAGCTGTATAGGAGCCATGTCGATAACGCATTGTGGCAAAACACGGATTTTGTCAGTACTCATAACTGTGCATGAATACCATGATATAATTGTAATGTGATTTTTGGGATAAGGTCGAGTAGAAGGAAAAGGGCGAGTAGATGATAATGAAAAACGCAAAAAATCGTAATAAACAAAGGTTCGGAAACCAGTGGTTCTCCCGGTACGACAAATGCGCAAGTCTGCTCATATCAATTTTACAACACTGTTTATATTTTAAGGCTACGTCTTTTTCCGCAACGTTGCAGCTGAGTGTAAATTGTAAAGTGTTAAGTTATCCTCGTACCATTTCAGCATTATTTCATATACCTAGGTACTACTAAACAGCGTTTGAACAACAAGTGTATCGGTCACAGTCAATAAAATTGTTCTTGGTTTGGAACCGTATTGTCAACTATAAAATTCTGACGTTTCGGCGACTATTGAAAGACGTCTTCCTCAGGCTGTATTGCTAACTGCTGAATGGGCGCTAGTTTGATTACTTATATGCTATGGAGGTGTGCTCTCATTGGATATGAAGGTGAGGAGGAAGGGTCCTTTTGTTGGTCTTTGCATTGGGTGTTGTCATTGACGGAAATAAGAGTTTTCCATTGGAGTTTCCTTTATTGCTTGCCATTGGTGGAAGTCGGCGAATAGGAAACTGAGCGGCGACTGCAGCGTAGCGTTGTTTACTAACTGCCTAGTATCGACTGCGGCGCGTCAGCACTCTGTGTACCCTCCGCCGCTGTGGCCTACCGCGCGCCTGTTGCTTTGCAAGAGCTGTCCTTCCGCAAAGCCGTTACAGCTGGCAGCCAAGACGCTGGGAGTCGGTACCCGTCTTCTCTATTCATATTGTCGGGTGGCTTGGCTATTTCAATAGCCTCTCTGATCTTCCTCCTCAAACTAAACGGCTGTTTCGCCAATATGCGGGCCTCTCGAAATTCGATCTTCATCCTGCACTGTGCCTGATGTTCTGCCATCGCTGATCTGTTGTTTTGTTTGAGGCGGATATATCTCTCGTGTTCAGTTAACCTTGTGCTCATTGGACGCCCAGTCTCACCTACATACACTAGTCCACATTCGCACACGATTTTATAAGCTCCGGCGGCATGAAACTTGTCCTTTGTACCTTTCGTCGAGCTCAGAACGTCTTTTATTTTGTTGTTGCAACGAAAAATCGGCTTAATACCTGTCCGACGGAGAATTTTGCCCAGATGTTCTCTAACCCTTTGTATACGTGGTAGCGTGAAGGTGTTCCATGCTTCATTCTGCTTTTCACTATTGCTCTCCTCCTTTGGTGCCATAGTTTTATGTATCATCCTCGTGTCATAGCCATTAGCTCCTAAAATCGACATGAGGATTCTGTAGTTAATCGCTGATGCTGTACCCTCTCTTAGTTAAGGTTTGCAGAGCCAATTTCTTTTGCGTAGGATGGTGGTGGGAGGATGCATGCAGGTATCTGTCTATGTTGGTGGGCTTCCTATAAACTCTGTATCCAAGCTTCCCATCAGGCTTACGCTAAACTTCCACTTCGAGAAAAGGCAATACTCCGTTCTTTTCAATCTTTATCTTTATGGTAAAGTGAATTTTGCTGTGCTGCTGATCGAAATGTTGGAAGTTCTGAAGCTCTTCTTCTCCGTGTGGCCAAATGACAAAGGTATCGTCAACGTATCATAGCCAGCATTCTGGGCGTAATGGTGCGGACTGGAGTGCTGCTTCTTCGAACGCTTGCATAAAAATGTCTGCTGCGGCTGGCGAAAGAGGGGAACCCATAGCTACAGCGTCCGTCTGCTCGTATAAACCCCCTTTCCACTTGAAATAGGTAGTCGTCAAACAGTGGTCCACTAGCTCGCACATATAAGGTGCTAAGAGTTCCTCTCAGATTTCTTTATTTAAATGAGTGTGTCTGTACTTAAATTACGGAATGACTGAGAAGATGAAACTTCTACGATATTTGATTCTGAAACAGCTGAGAAAAACTGAACGTATTGAGCCTACTTTCCCTTTATTTTTTCTTATCATGCCATCACTGACCCACAAAATTCTACCGCAACGCAATCAGACTGCTCAAAAAAATTACTTCTTCAAATAATTAATTAAAAAGAATGGCCTAACTAAAAAGAAACCTTAACAATAACCTATACATTTCATTAAGCACTTACCTCACAATCTTCATTACGCGAACTACTGCTATACAGCTAGCGTCAATACTGCCAGATAAATAAAAGATTCTAACTACTAAAGTCACTAACTACTAATAGGCATCTGGTTAGCATAGGAAAGATTTTGTTGCAAACCAAATAATGTATATTTTACCTTAATAACGTGACATCCACTTCAAACACGAATATAAATCGTCATTGACATCTAGTACAAAGGTATACAATCATGAGTAATATTCGTCGAATATGTACAGATCGTTTGCCTACGCTAAAACTTCAGACCTCTACCCTCCATCAATGCTAAATTCTCGCATCGAACATCCATCACTGCTGGCTTTTCACCTCCGACTGCCCAACAGTACTTCCAGCAGTGCTGGCGATTAACTTCCAACTGCCCAACAGTACTGGTGATTAACTTCCAACAACGAGTCCGACTAGCCCCAGGGCCTCTTACAAAGAAAGCGCAGTCAGAGATCCAATCCAAAGCTCTACACAGCACTGCCAACACAGAAGCAGCCCATCTGCAATATGTTACTGGCGTCCGTCACGGGTACATTCGTGAAGAAAGATTTCACGTGGAAACTGACCATCAGATCCGTGCCCAAGACACGCTTTTCTTTCAAAAACGCCACAAAGTGGGTGGAGTCCTTGACGTATGAAGCTGTGTGGCTCACTAGATGTCTAAGCTTCGGATCCAATTCTTTTGTTATTTTGTAGGTTGGTGAGCTAATACTACTCACTATCGGCCGTAAAGGAAACGCTTCTTTGTGGATTTTGGTACATCATATATTCTTGGTGACTGTGGAGTGAGTTTTCGGGCCGTGTCAAAATTCATCCTAGTTTCCTTCACCAGCGTTTGCGTCGGTTTTATTATTTTGGTCGTCGGATCCCCCTTAAGTTTATAGTAAATGCGTTCACTTCATCCGCTTGTCATAATTTACTGTGTCCTACACTGCGGTAGTATTTCCCTTGTCCGCCCTTATTACCACTATCTGAGAGTTGTTCTTCAGCTTCTTGATGGCATAACGTTTCTCCTTACTGATGTTTTTCTTCGGAAGCTTTGCGTGAGCCAAGACTCGTACTGTTTATTGCCGGATGTTCTCTGCCTCTGGTTGTGGTAGATGACGAACCGAAGCCTTCACTGATTCGATAATGCCTTCTTTCGGTACTAGCGTTGGTGCGATTGTATAGTTCACCCCTCTAACCAGAATTTGTGTGGCTGCATCGCTCAAGGTGAGGCTGGAGAGGTTCACCGCTGTTCACCGCGTGTCCAAAATCGGTCCTTGTTTCCTGTTGCAGTTTGTCGAACTTCGTCATCTGGTGGCTGGTGGTACTTTCAATTGAACTTACAGCTTGTTGGAAGGTTAATCTGTCGACCTTCTCCCTGCAAACCTTAACTAAGAGAGCCTACTGGATGAGCGATGAATCTCAAAGCTCAACTACAGAACCTCACGTCCATTTTTGGAACAAATGGCCACGACAAGAGGATGATTCATAAAACTATGGGGCCAAAGGAGGACAGCAATAGGGAAATGCAGAACGAATCACGAAACACCGTCCTGCTACCATATGTACAAGGGATTACTGAACGTCTGTGCAAAATTCTCCGTCGGGCTGGTATGAAGCCGATTTTTCGTAGCAACGGGAAAATAAAAGACATTCTGGGCTCGACGAAAGATTTTTATAGTTTACCATGCCGCCCCAGATCCAGAATAATTGTATTTACCGTGACAACAGCGGCGAAAGCCTACGTTTACAAGTGTATCGGTCGTTGGTCTCCAAGATACCTCGTTTACTGTAGTTAAGAAAAAGGTTTAAAATGCTTTTTTATTTCAGTCTCTGATCACAATATGAATTCTTTAGACGATGACCAGTTTCAGTCTGTAATGACCATCCTCAGATCTTGACTGTACTTCAGTAGCTAGTTGGCAATAATCACTATGTGGACGATGTGGCCTATTCTAAACCATATTTTAGATCCATGTGACGATGCTATGCTGATTATATTTATGTGTTTTGACGATGCCATTATGGCCGTACGACTTTAGGACATAGTTAAAAAAGATCTGAGGATGGTCAATAAGGTTGAAACCGGTCATCGGCTAAAGAATTCATATTGTGATCAGAGACTGAAATAAAAAAGACATTTTACAGTATTGGATCAATATTTGTATATGCGATTATGTCGCAGTTGGAAAAAGGTTTAGTTTATTCTAGCCCCGATGACAGTATCGAAGAACTCCTAGAAGGTTTCGTGGATGGTAGTGAATGCATTAGGAACGTGTAAAGGCTTCAATGAGGTGATGTGTTGAAGACTACCTTCACATGAAATTTGACCACGTAGAATATTTGTCTTTATGTGCTTGTCCTCAAGTGCCTATATGCACCTTCGATCCTCAGGGCTCTGTTCTGAGGCATTCACTTACTCAGTGGTGATATGTCGCATTGGGGAAACAATTGGTTTCCAGACCTACGTTAATTGGGAGTAAAGTACTTGTTTCAGAGTCGTCGACTCACTTCTGCCGTTTGTATTTCAATATTCAGAATCCCTGTGTAGCCGAAAGCTGAAGCGCCATCTTCAGGCAACTAAAAATATTATATGATTTCACATTTAAGAACAGAAGTTGCTCTGTCATTGCCTTAATCTTAACGAGGCACTCTCGTTCAGGAAAGGCGTGGTGCCAGCGAGATAACGGTTTGGAGCCAGAGCCATTAACGCCACATTATGAAGGCGCCAGCCGGGGTAAGGGGGGCGCAGGGCGTCGCCCCATACGGCATACGTAATTAGAGCACCGGCGGAAAGTTACGAATGTGAGAGTATCTTACGATATTTTGGGTTCTTATCAAACGATTATCAGACTGAGTAACACGCGCAGGCCGCGTTCTGAGATTGTGGGTATTTCGTATAGCGGAACGCAGATAAGATTTTAGGCGCCAAAATATTTCGCAATGGTTCCGATTGCAAAAATGTTCATTCGCACACTGTAATTAAGCGTCACAGAAGATCATTAAGTAGCTTCTGAGCGAAGCGTATGCGACTTGTACGCCATAACAGAGCCTAGTGGCTGGTGCTCAAGTGTTCATTGCGACTGCCTAAGACAGAACAGGAATTACAGTGAACAGAATTAACTTCTTTAGTTCACAGTGGTCAGTGGTTGACATGTAATACACTTCTATAACAAGGGGAGCCACTGCCTGCTCCACCCTCTTCGATTCTCTTCATACTTACGGATGTGAAGGTCAGTGCACGGGTATTAATATCCTAAACCAGTACTACCAGTTCACAAAGAACCTCGAAATGTTCAACGAATATTAGATTATCGAGCGCTGCTCCGTTCAAAATATTTCTATTTTATTAATACGTTCATCGGTAGCGGAGTGCGTAACGTAAAAGGTTTGCAGTTGTGATGAAGCTAGTTCGAGTTTGTTGTCTTTTAACAGTTGTTTATTACTTTTAGTTCAATAGTATGTTGATTAATAATTGGAAACAATAATTAATAAAAACTGAAGAATGTATTTTAACATATTCCTCCCCTCTCTCTGTCCATCGCCTCTCCCCCCCCCCCTTTCCCTCTCTCTGTCTGTGTCCGTCCCTTCCTCTCTCTCCTCTCCGTTCATCTCTTTCAAACCCCTTTCTATGTCCATCTCCTGCTCCTCCACATCTCTGTCCATCTCGAAACCAGTCGTGACATTGTATAAAGAAATTTTACAGTCATTATTTCATTAAACTACAGAAATGTGTCTGTCGTAGCCTGTAATTTAAAATAACTGATACAATAGTTTGAAATTATAAATTCCTGCCACTCTAAGTTCTTATGACTTAAAAAGTGCCTACAGTCATCTCGCCATTCGTTCGCATATCATTATCCATAATCATTCTCCAGTTTCCATTGCCAGTATTAAGTCCTTTCGTAACAGCAATGGTTCAAATGGTTCAAATGGTTCTGAGCACTATGGGACTTAACATCTGAGGTCAACAGTCCCCTAGAATGTGGAACTCTTAAACCTAACTAACCTAAGGACATCACACACATCCATGCCCGAGGCAGGATTCGAACCTGCGACCGCAGCGGTCGCGCGGTTCCAGACTGAAGCGCCTAGAACTGCTCGGCCACACCGACCGGTAACAGCAATGGTTACCGCAAACTATGACCAGGGCATTGTTCATCGTCACGTACAAACATTTAGGAACAGGTAAATTTAATGTTCAGTATTGTCGACTTAACTTGTCAAACTATTTACGAGAATGATATTGCACCTGTTTGTAAGACCACTGCGGTCTGCTTTTATTATTTTCATGCACAATATTGTTTCGCATGTTGCGTGAAAATTATGTGACTGCTGTGTTGATACAAGGGTGTGCGATTCGTCAGTCTGTTTCAGCCATTTTTTCAGTCTTCTGACTGGTCTGATGCGATTCGCCGCTACGTCCTTTCCTGTGTCAACCTTTTCATCTCAGAGTAGCTCTTGCAACCTACGACCTCAATTATTTGCTGGTTGTATTCCCGTCTCTCTCTTCCTCTACAGTTTTTAAGTCTACAGCTCCCTCTAATAACACGGAAATTACTCTGTCATCCTGTCTCTTCTTCTTGTCAGTCTTCTCCACGTATTCGTTTTCTCTCCGATTTTGTGCAGAACCTACTCATTCCTTACCTTAACAGTCCATCTAATTTTCAACATCCGTCTGCAGCACCACATCACAAATGCTTCGATTCTCTTCTATTTCGGTTTTCCCACAGACCATGTTTCACTGCCACGCAATACTGTTCTCCAAAGATACATTCGCAGAAGTTTCTTCCTCTAAGTTTGATACTGATGGACCACTCTTGGCCAAGAAAGCCCTTTTTGCCAGAGCTAATGAGCTTTGGTGTCCTTGCTCCGTCCGTCATTGGTTATTTTGCTTCCTAAGTAGTAGAATTCCATAACTTCATGTATTTCGTGACCATAAATCCTGATGTTAAGTAACTCGCTGTTTTTATTTCTGCTACTTCTCGTGACTTTCGACATTCTTCGATTTACTTTCAGTCCATATTCTGTATTCATTAGAATGGTCATTCTATTCAAAAGATCATACAATTTTTCCTCACTTTCACTGATGATAGCGATGTCATCAGCGAATCGTACCATTATTATTTTTTCACCTTGAATTTTAAATCCACTTCTGAATCTTCCTTTTATTTTATCATTGCTTCTTAATTGTATAGATTGAACAGTAGGGGCGAAAGATTACATCCTGTCTTACGCCCTTTTTAATCTGATCGCTTCGTTCTTGGTCTTCCACTCTTATGATTCAAATGGTTCAAATGGCTCTGAGTACAATGGGACTTAACATCTGAGGTCATCAGTCCCCTAACTAACCTAAGGACATCATACACATCCATGCCCGAGGCAGGATTCGAACCTGCGACCGTAGCGGCCGCGCGGTTCCAGACTGAAGCGCCTGGAACGGCTTGGTCACACCGGCCGGCTCTTATTATTCCCTCGTTGCTTTTGTACATGTTGTGTATTACCGTCTCTCCCTATAGCTTACCCCTGTTTTCCTCAGAATTTTGAACATGTTGCAACATTTACACTGTCGAACGCTATTTCCAGGTAGACAAATTCTATGAAGGTGGCTTGATTTTTCTTTAGTCTTACTTTCGTGATAAATAGCAACGTCAGAGTGCATCTCTGGTGCCTTTATCGTTCCTACAGCCAAACTGATCGTCATCTAACACATCTTCAATTTTGTTTTCCGTTCTTCTGTATATCATTCTTGTCAGCAACTTGGATGCGTGAGCTTTTAAGTTGACTGCGCGATCATTCTCGTACTTCTCAGCTATTGCACTCTTCGGGGCTGTGTGAATGATATTTTTCTAGAAGTCTGATAGTGTATCGCCAGACTCATACGTTCCCCACGAATGTGAATAGTCGTTTTGCTGCCACTTCCCCCAGTGATTTTTGAAATCCTGATGGGATCTTATGTATCCATTCTGCCTTATTTGATCTTAAGTCTTCCATACTTCTAAATTGATTCGAATTCTGATTCCCTGACTCTTCCAGTTCGACTCCATCTCCTTCTTCTATCACTTCAGACGAATCTTCCTCCTCATAAATGCTTTCAATATACTGCTTCCACCTAACCGCTCTCATCTCTGCATTTAACAACGGAATTCCCATTGCACTCTTAATATTACGACCCTCGCTTATAATTTTATGGAAGGTTGTTTTGACTTTCTATATGCTGATTCAGTCCTTCCAACAGTTCTTTTCTGATTTCTTCACAGTTTTCATGGAGCCCTTTCGCTTCAGCGTTCCTGTACTTACAATTTATTTCATTCGCCAGCAACTTGTACTTCTATATTCCTGAAATTACTTGAACATTTTTGTACTTCCTTCTCTCATCGATCAGTTGAAGTATTGCTTCTGTTAGCCATGGTTTCTTCGCGGTTAATCTCTTTGTACCTATGTTTTTCTTTCTAGCTAATGTGATTGCTCTTTTTAGAGATGTCTATATTCCTCTTCAGCTGTACTGCCTACTGGAGTATTTTTGCTTTATCTACAGCCTTAGAGAACTTCAAGCGTGTGTTTTCATTCATTAGTTCTTTCGTATCCCACTTCTTTGCGTGTTGATTCTTCCTGACTAATCTCTTAAACTTCAGCCTACTCTTTATCACTACTACATTGTGATCTGAATATATATCTGCTCTTTGGTACGTTTTAAAGTCCAGTATCTGACCATGATGTAATCTAACTGAAATCTTTCCGTATCTCCCGGGCTTTTCCAAGTATAGCTTCATCTCTTCTGATTCTTGCAGACAGTACTCGCTATTATTAACTGAAATTTCTTACAGAAGTCAATTGGTCTTTCTCCTCTCTCATTGCTAGTACCAAGCGCATATTCTGCCGTAACCCCTTATTCTGCTCCAACTCTTACAACTTACCGGACTATCAGGTTTCCATATCCATTTGCGTACTGTATCACCTGCTCAATATCTTCTTATTCTTTTTCTCTCTCTTTATCTTCGGTTTACGACGTCGCAGTGTACACTGAACTATCGTTGTCGGTGTTGGTTTGCTGTCGATTCTGATGAGAACAATCCTATCACTGAACTGTTCACATTAACACACTCTCTTACGTACCTTCCTGTTCGTACAGAATGCTGCTCCCGTTATACCACTCTATGCTACTGCTGATATTACCCTACTCTCATCTGATACGAAATCCTTGTCTTCCTTCCATTTCACTTCACTGACTCCCACTACATCACTGATTCTTGAGCCTCTAGGGTAGTTTCCCAACCCAAGGCCAACAGAGTGCCCTCTTTAACAAGGCTGTTGGCTGAATGAGGGTGGCTCTGTATGCCGGAAGTCTTCGGCAACCATTGCTGATGATTTTTATTCAATATTTAAGCTGTGGCGCTGTCAGAACCAGAGACCAAGATTTAAGTAACGGAAAACCAATTAAAGATGGCACAAAAGTGCTGAAAGGTGTATGGATCTATATGAAAAAAAAGCGTTTTGCGTAACAAGCGGACCTCACATCCAATAATTTTTATTTGCAAACACGGCCAATGCGGGAACACCAAGACCTAATGATGATTATTTAATAACCCAGTTCGATACCCGACACCACAGACGACTCTGTCAAAACGTCTGACGTAATCATCTTTCATTGTTTGTAAAGCACATTTCTCTGATGTCGTAAGAACGTCTGAAGAATTGATTGCATGACCATCTGTTTACATTCTTTTATGTCCAGTGTATATCACACTAATACCAAGACTTAAATTATTATTCCATTGACCTGTATCGCTACACAATACAAATATTGTGTTCTTGCGTAACGCCATGGGAGTTGCTCACTTTTCGTTTTCGAGGAAATTATTTTTAGTTTAGTATCGGTCAAAGAAAAATGTACTTGCACGGACTCAGTTGTAACTGCAAATACAGGACAACAAAATTACATTTAGATATAAAGAGATGAGTCAACTTGGCAACGAGATTCAAATTGACATAGTTAAGTTGCAATACGCGATAATGTACAGCGGGTCTAACATGCCCCTATGACGTAAAATCAAGGGAATGACAATTGCAAACAGAAACTGTTTTAGGTGTAATTTTAGTAGTTTAATTATCACTTCATGTTTTACAGATATAAATAACGAAAACGCACTGAGGGAGGCAGAAAGCACGATGTTGACGAAGAAAGTTTTGGAACATTTTTAATTAGAAACAAAAAGTAACGTACTTGGAAAGTAGTATTTTAAGAATTTAATGCTAAAATACTGTTGAGCCTTCCTTTACGGCTGTTGGAACTTAATACCGCAGTAAATTCTGATAGCTATCAACAGAAATAGTTTCTAGTGTCTTCCACACACAGTAGCGACGCCGTCGCGGATATTATCAGACGCGACAGTACCTAAAACGCTTATCTCGGCCGGTCAAAGAACCGTCAGATAGGAGGGGAAGCACTCCCACACCGTGTCACGTAACCTGAGACGCTGCTTGTTGCTAAGCAGGAGATCTGGCGAGGTTTGATGAACAACGACCTCATAATACCTTTATACACATTCCCGGTAATTTTCCGCATTTGTGTGCTGAATCTTTCACTCACATCGATGAGATCGTTTTAGCGTGTAAAGATAAAAGCGACTTGTTTACATGCAATAGATATGTGACGCTACGGCAGAGTGTCAGCTGGGTTTTCCAGATTAGCATGAGACATCTATGTGATTTCTTAAGAGGCACAGATAATCAGTTTGCATCATACTTTTCCAGTGCACTACAAGCGTGTCTCAATTCTGTGAAGGCAGAACTAATTTCTCCAAATTTACATGACAGGTTCGTTGACATGCTCGAATCTCATACAGTCTGAGTAACCGCCTTCTTGTTCCTGGTCTTTGTTTGGGAATGGGCATTGTTAGTGGTAGTAAGTGGCCGGATGAATTATAAGCCTCGTAAATATTGCTGATTACCTTTAACTGGTTCCTATTGCTACTAATATTCGGTTAACACTGCTGTGTGAAAAGTTAAATATTGCTGCAGCTCAGCCACGCATCTTATAAGCAAATAAACATCTGTCACCGAGGTTGCGACCACAAAACACAAATACCACAAACAAAATGAATACATATAAATTATTTACATAAGTGGATAAACTGTATATTAATATTTGAGGGTAATGGTGATTTGATAATAAAGCTTCTGGGAATGTGCCTAGGCAGTGTTCCAAAGTATCATTAAACCAAGGAAGCAGTGTACCTCCAATAATTTTGTAAAAAACCGTTCTTTACATTTCAGTTTTGTAATGTCTGTAGAGTAGCAAAGTAGTAAACTAGTGTCTTCCAAGTAAACCACTATGTCAACGCGCTTCGTTAAGTGAAAAATTATGTAAAGCCCTTTCATTGAACTAGTCATTTACAGAACATTCATAATTTTTAGTCTGCTGAGTTACTGCGAGAGACTTACACTAGTCATAAATCTAACGATAACACGAACCCATGTAACTCACTTTAAATGTTTATACTCGGGAATTTTGTGTTTACAAACACTAGTTGTCATCTGGCAGTGTGATATGTTTTCAGCTGCTCCCTACCTGGGGTGACAGCTGCGATATCTTTGGTGCCGACTGTTAGTTGTCTCATTTATCGTTAATCTGGAGCATATTCTGTTATGTTTTCCATAAATCGTATGCAGCGACTCCAGAAACTAATAATACTGCGATGTCTGCTCCGGAGGGTTCCACTGTCAAAACACATTAAAAAATACAAACCAATTTACACTGTTCCAACGTAAAACATGACAAGATGCAACCGACCATTGATCATAGAAAACACCACTCAAACTTAACCTTAGACAACTGGCAACATACTCTTCGTCATGCAGCTCGCTCATTTATTCATACTTCCGAAAGTTAAACAGTATTTGATGCTCGGCCCTTAGATACTGTACCAGTTATGACTCCATCTAACCATGTAATACAGTTTACTACACCAACGACAGTAGTTCAATGTAACTGCCTCGGCATCATAACAGCTCAGAGCCTCTTTTCGAATGTAAATTATACTCATATATCTACGATGATTGTGGCGTAGCTGAATTATTCCACATCGGCTATCTCTGACACGTTCTGAGGATTTAGTATGTTCAGAATATATTGTGTCGTCTTCTACGATGAATATTCCCCAATCCCTTTCCTCTTCTGTGTCTGCTTTCTTCTAATTCTTACTCCTCTTCCGATATTCTCCTTACACTAATTCGCTTTATCTCTAAAGTATTGATTGTTACAAGACACAGAGTAAAAAATCGGGAACGCAAATGTCGCTTTATCTCTCAGTACCATTGCCGTCGTCATATATCTTCAACGAACAGCATTGATCAAATTTCTTCCTTCTTCACTTACCGGTAAACAGTTCTCTTCTCACAAAATTGGCGCACTTTTCCCGTAGTATAATTTCGTCCTTGTCCTTCGCTGAAGTCCCTGCACAGTCCTTCAGTGATCTCTGTTTCTCTCTCTCTCTCTCTCTCTCTCTCTCTCTCTCTCTCTGCGTTCTTAACAAAGCAATGATATTAATTCTGGTATTGGGCCGAGATCTAGAATTACAGTAAAATTACATATACCTCACATGTAAAATATATAGATATATGTGGCACAAAATTATCATAACACAAAAAATACATACTATCAAGAAAACAATAAGGAAATGGTAAAAATTAAAATATTAAAAACAATATGGAGGCACAAATAAACCCTGGGTCGAATTGACCCACCGAAATCATCCTGGGGCCAATACATTTTGTCCAATGTTTCGGGCTTTATTTGACACAGAGAGAGTATAGCAATGCTGTGTAAAACTATTAAGTTGCTTGGTGGTTTTATGTTTTAGTATCAGCATAGCCAGATCTTGGTCATAATGCTGGGTCGTAATTTAGCTAATCATCACCGGAATTCCAAGTTTCGTCCGTTCAGCAGCCCGATGGACAGCAGCCCCCATCTTCAGCAGTGGTTCAGCAGTGCTCGCTCACCTGCCCTGTCCAGCCACCTGGAGGCAGCCTGTCAGGTACATGTTTTCTAATCATACCCACGGCTTTCTGAACACCCTGTTCAGCAAACACACCACTAGTAACGTCAGTGAAAAATAATGGGTGAAAAGCTGGGAGTGGAAGTGCTAGGAGCCGGCCGAGATGGCCGAGCGGTTCTAGGCGCTACAGTCTGGAACCGCGCGACCGCTACGGTCGCAGGTTCGAATCCTGACTCGGGCATGAATGTGTGTGATGTCCTTAGGTTAGTTAGGTTTAAGTAGTTCTAAGTTCTAGGGGACTGATGACCTCAGAAGTTAAGTCCCATAGTGCTCAGAGCCATTTTTTTGGAAGTGCTAGGCAACCAAATAAACACCATTCACATGAAGATTGAAAATTTTTCCTTACTTACAAGGGAGGGCCACGACATTCCGATCACGGATTTGCTTCAAACTTTCAGTAGTCCATTAGGGCAACATGATGTGCAAGTAGTAAGGTGTACTACCTGGACGATTCCGAGAAAATCGCAGGAAAGATTTTACGCGTCAATGATTTGCCGGTGTGTTGCGACCCTGAGTATGAAATGGAGGCGATCATGTGGTCAACCTTTAAGTTCCGTAATCCGTGTATCACTAATCGGTGGACCACTGGAGTCCCATTCATACATTTTTATTTTTATTTTTTCAGTACTTGTCATATTGTTTCATAACTATTACATTTAAAAGGCAATATGATGAAAAAGCGTATGAATTTCATGGGTGTTTATTGAATTTCGTATTGTATTTGGTAGTTTGCTGATATTTATTATCACAATAAATATCACATTAATATCGACAAGCAAATGACGCATAAAGTTTTCCTGAAATTGTAAGCCTTTCGTGATTTCCGAAATTCCTTATACCTGCAATCGGGTATGGTACCGAGAGCTGTTTTGGACCTGGGCGCTTCGATCTGCAGACACATGTTTCAAGGAGGAAGGCCAGGCTTGCAAAGCCCAAGTCAAACATCGACAAACAAAGGTGAAAGTAACTTTATTCAATAATACAATGAGTACAATATGCCAGTATATGAGGGTAATGTACGATTAATCGTTGGATGTAGTTTCATTCTTACTAATTGCAGGATGCTATTTTTCATACAGAAACGAAAATCATAAATTGAAACGTCATCTACTAGATGGAATGAATGCATTTTTCCACTCCAGGCTGCTTCCGACTACTCTCAACGACTGTTCGTTCGCTACAGCTTGCGGTAATAATATCTCATTCTGAGAGTTTGTGTGTGCGCGCAACAGCAGAACCGGTAGCCAGCTTTCCAAAAAAAAAGATATGAATGTCCAACTTCCAGTGATGAAAAAAATATCAATTTAAAAAAAAGCATGAGCGGGACTCCAACGAGCGATTACGTGCTCAGGATCGCAATGCATCTGACGTGTAAGCCTTCTCCTGCGATTTTCTCGAAATCGCCTAAGTAGTACACCTTATTACTTGCAGATTATGTTGTGCTAATAGACTATTAAAAGTATGCAAAGTTTGACGTAAATCCATGATCCGACAGTCGTGTCATCCCCTTGTTAGACCAGGACCGCAATGATTTCATTAAACATCGAAATAACGCAAAAAAATGCCAAAAATATTCAGTGGAACAAAGACGCCAAACAACCTGCCACGTCCTTGACAATACGATGACAATGCACCCACCAAAGAGTCGAGACCAGCCACCCGTACTGGGGGTGACGCCCCACAAAAGTGGCATCTAACCTCGCGCAGCCACTGGCCGTACTGTAACATCCAGAAAAACGCTCGTTAGACTACCTATAACAATTTTATGTGAGGAACAAGGGCAATTTCTCTTAAGACGAACTGTCGGTAACACTATTAACACGAAAAATTCTACAGTGTGATGACTGCACCAAAAAAGAACAATTGAGCTTCAAACAGGTTAATAAAATAGTAATCTACGATATAAAAGGGGCAACTAATTGCTTGTAATGATCCAAGAACTTCGTTAAAGCCGCTAAGAATTTTCCGTTAAACTGAGAACAACTGGCTGGCAAAGATTCTCAGAACGCATAATTTTAGTAACAGCAACAACTGAAGTCTAACTAAAATACAATGAGTCTTTAAACAAAAAAATAAAGAATTTAAATCGTAAAACTTTAAGTGGCAGATCAAGCCGACTGAAAATTTCAGTTCATTTGCAACGATCCTCATCTACATTTGCTGAAGTAATGATACAAACAAACTCACGAATCTACAAGTGTGCTTCCCAGAACACACAAATGTTTTGGGCAAATGGTCACATAGATCTCACGAAATCCACTTGCTGTCACCCAGGGTTAAGCATGGTAGGCCCAGCACACTTCCACAGCCAGTGCACCGGTGCATTCAACTGGTGTTTGTGAACTATCGTACCACGTACTGCACCGCGTATTACTGTCTCCAGCCTTCAACCTCCAGCCAGCACATCCAATTCCTCTTGAATTCGGCACTGCCACAGTGCACCGCGCTCAGCCAGTGCTTGTACAGTGCTGACTCTTCCAAAGGGCTCCAATGAGAGGCCGGAATCCAACCGGTACACAGTGCTCCAGCTCAATTCGGAACACTACAAAACTTGTTGTTTTTAGATTCTTTGGGTCGATGATTAGGAATCCGATGTCTATGATGAATTCCATTTGGCAAATGAAAAATTATAAATTTAGCAGATTTGATTAAAAATCGGGTTATAAAGTATTGTGAGATTACTGATAATGAATCAGAAGTCGAAATTACCTGTAGTCATTTTCGTCGCTTGTAACATTACTGTCTTCAGATGGTTCATCGCCGACGGGTTGTCCACTCGCAGACGGTTCGAAAGGCAGAGTCTTTTGCAATGTCTGTTTATATTCTTAACTGTCATTTTCTGGGGATTGATCCGAAGATGCAAGATAAAATACTACATCCATCTTTTCCTCACAGAAATATTTACGAATAAAATCTTCTCGGTAACTCTGGATATCCTTATTCCAAGCTTGCTGTGCATTTTCAGGTAGCTGACCTATCGGCAACAGAGTACCCATTATGATTGACTATAAGTGTATCAAAACTATTTGGCCTGATGTTGGCATTGGGCGTTATTACAGAATATTGTGAGTCCGGTGAAGTTGGTGCCAAACTTTCGAGAAAAACTCTGTGTTCTGCCTTACGGCAGGTCTTGTCTTGGGGGAAGCCTAGTCTGAGAGGTCCACCGCATGACCGTCTAGGGAAGTGATACCAGTGGTGGTTTCCCGTTGCCTTCTACTGGTGATGATGAAATGATAATGAGGACAACACGACACCCAGTTCCTGAGCGGAGAAAATGTTCGACCCAGCCGCGAGTCGAACCCGGGCCCCTTGGCGTGACAGACTGCTCCACTGACCACTCAGCTATCGGGGCGGACAAACTTTCGAGAAAGATCCATTTGTTCTTAGTTATTGATGTGTAGGTTTTACTCATAGAGTCCTCTGTACAAAATTGGGATAGTCTGAAAAAAAATTCTTGTGGGGAGGCAGAAATTTTGATCTTGTAAAAACCTTTTTGCCAATGTGTGAAATAAAAATTAACGTAATTTCGAATAGTTCCCCAAGAATTCTACAGAAAACCCTGATCCCTTTTTTTGTGCAGATTATAGTTGATGAGATAACTGCAATAATGAGGGAGCCATTTTTACCGCGTGGTACTACTCCACGCTAGTAAAATGATTGTCCACTAAAAATGTGCGAATACGTGCCCGCAAATACATCTGAACTCGTTAAGTATGCATTTAATGTGGTGGGAGAGTCATTTACAAAAGTAGAGCCACGCAAAGAAAATTTTATAGCCAATGGTTTCGGATAATATTGGCAGTAGTTTTAGTTTTAAGTCGATACCCGTATATATCATTACACCGGTTAAAAATGTCATATAAACGCCTTTGGAGCGCTACCCATCTTATTTTATTTTGACAAATAGACAGTATCACTATCATATAACAAACAAGTCACCCAAACAGTATCTGAAAAATTTATCGTTGTCTGAATTACTGTTTACCGTCAACATTCGCGGCACATATCATATCGACTTGAGAGAAGATTGGGCACGTATGCAGCAGTGCAGTCTACACGACATTTCGCGGGACTACAGCCAGAACGAGCATCTGTCGTTTTTCTATTCTGCCCATGTTTTGAAACGAGATGGACCACTGTACGGCATGGAGAGGCCCTTCAAGCTTCACAAGAGGACAGGCCGCGCCGTCTCCGGAGAAGCTCGCGGACCTATTGCTCGGAAACCAGCATAGGTAACTCCTAGAGAACTACTATCGATATGAGTCGATACGGCTCAGTCACACACTACTCTTTAATACATACACTGATAAAATTGCAAGGGAATGGAACACAAAACTACATAGTCACACATGTGGTTTCAAACAATAAGATTGTAAAATGACAACACTTTTTGCAGGTGATTAAGCTGTATTCTCGAACAGTAAGGTGGACCGCAGGGAGCTGTCTGTGAACTACACAAAATATGCCAAGTGCATAACATAGCAATAGCAATATCAATAAAAAAAAGCAGTGTTGTTCTGTGGGAAAGACCCAGTAAGAACAAAAACGACAAAAACACACTGCTCTGCAAAATTTACGGTCGAGGTGGATAAAATCACACATAAAATTAACACACCCGTTGAAATGAATGAAAGTGCTGGAGCATGTTACCAGACACTTCCCAGTGATGAACAGAATGCTAGACGGGACATGGCGTGAAGTCAGCGTGACATAGCGCCAAACGCTGCTGGCCCGGTAACACGAGGCAGTTGCAAGGACGGAAAAAGAAAGTGTGTGTCAATCGGCTATCAGTTACGGTGCACTGCAGTGATATTCTTCATTGCAACATGGTGCGGACACAACATCTTGATGACATCACAGAGAGAAGAATTATCGGGAAACTGGAAGACGGAATTAGGATGAAGGGTGTAGCCCAAGAGTTTGGTATTGCTCACAGCATTGTTTCGGATGCATGGAGAGCGTTTAGAACCACTGTATCCACTGTCTGAAAGGGAGGAGATGGTCAAACATGGTCAACTACAATATCGGATGACTGCTACAGTGTGCATCAGTGGAGAAGGGACTTGCACCAAACAGCGGGTGCAACTGCAGTCACATTTAACTGGACTATAAGGCACACAATCTCATGCTTCACAGTGGTGTAGCGGCTGCATGCTGGTGGTCTCTCTTTGCTCTACGATTAGTAAGTTGTGTTCCCTTGATCACGGCACCACGGCGTTGCTGCCAGGAGCCTAGGGACTAGACCAACGAGGAGTGAGGTCGCATACCATTCTGGGATAAGACCAGGTTTGGTTTGAGTAGCATTCCGTACTTTCCATCGTACGGCGAGAGGTAGTAACACGTAATGTACCCAGGAACACTGTGAAACATGATCATTTGGTGGTTTAGATGTTATGGTGTGAGGAGACAATGTTGTCTGGACAGACTGAGCTCCAAATCTTTGAACACGATAAATTCACCAGTCAATGTTACTGTGACACTATGCTTCTCCAACGAGATGCATTCGGCTCTGACTTCATTTTTATGGATGACAATGCACGACCGCGTCGAACAACGCAGTTGGAGTAGCTCCTGGAGCGAGACGTTATTCAGCGGCTGGACTGGTCTGCCCGTTCCCCCGACTTAAATCCCATCGAGCGCATTGGATGCGTTGGGGAGACGTACTGTTGCAAGTCGACGTGCACCAACCAAGCTCCTCCAGTTGTCAACCACGCCTGTGGAAGACTGGAAAGCTCTACCACAAGAACGTCTTACCATCTTTGTGACCAGTATTGCAGCACGTTGCAGAGCAAGCATTGGCGTCTGTGGTGATCACACGCCCTGTTACTAGCCGTGTCCTACTTCTTTCAACGTCCAAGGGATCATAATAAGTCGCTGTGACCTCAGTGTAATTAGTGCATTTGAATAAAAGTGACATTTCTGTTGGACTCATTGTGTATTTCTTTCAGTTACCTTCTGCGATGTTCTTAAGTAGTTCTTTCTAAGAGTGGTTCAAGTTTCATCGTGCTGTGTTTCTTGGAAGTGGCACATCATGCAAAAGTTAGTTTCGTCCTTAAGTTTTGCACGCCAGTGTAGTAACAGGAAACGAGATCATAGAACAAGTAGGTAGATTTAAATTTTTGGGAACCACGTTATCGTACATGGGACACAAATAAAAAAGACAAAAACTGAGAAGTCCAGTTATCCAAACGGTACCATTAGAAGATGACTCCAAAATAAAAAGTACAGAAACTTATCTTCAGTTCATAAAGTTATTTCGGTACCAACATTGCCGTATGGGAGTAAACCCTGTGCAGTGACAAAAAAGGTAAAATAAGATTACAGTCTAATGAAACGAATATCCTCAGAAACATAGCGGATGCACAAAGTAAGATTATAAAAGACATATAGACATACGGAAGGATTTGAAAATGTTTGATATAAAAGTAAAGATTGAACAAAATAGGCAAAAACTACATTTGTTGCGAATACAGGAGTCAAGATTACCACTAAATATTTGGCAAATTATTCCTCAAGGCAGATGATTCAATGTGAGGGATTCATTGTAAGGCCAGGAAAAGGATGGAATGACCAAATGTAGCTGCAGTAGGCCGAGAAAAGCCTAACGCAAAGCAGACAAATAAGAAGCTTTGTAAAACGGTGAAGAGAGTTGTCTATGGCACTAAAATAAGTATTCAAATGCTTTCAGAGAGAGTTATGGTACATAGATATTTTATGAATTCCTCAGAGGACAATACTATTAACAGCTCTTCGAAGTACTGCCAACTCCAATGTCACACTTTGAAACGATGAGTACCTACCAGTTTGAATCGTGTAAACACAATTTACATGGCGCAATTTTGTTTTAATCACTGAAGGTCCTGAGAATAACTCACAAACTGTTGTTTGCCAGACCAGAGATTGATTCCAAGCACTTCACTTTTTGTGGAAAGAAAGAAGTTGTGGGTTGCACTCGTGGTCTGGCGCACAGTTTAAATCTGTCAAAAGTTCACAGTACCAGTCAGTTTCGTACACAGCAAATGATGCACACTTAATATACTCTTGTAGTTGACACGGTGAGTTAAATACAACTAACGGGTTATTCTCTTATTGTCTGTTGTTCAAAATTTTATAGACTTCCTACAAGTCTTAAAAAAGATTACCTCTAAATTTAGTCAGCAAGAAAGAAAACGTGTAGCTTCCACGATGGAAATGCTTGCTGACCGTAAAATATAACTGCTCGGGTTTCGATTTATTGCTACCACTAACTTCCAGTAATGAGGATGCTTACGATGTTTCCACGCTGGTCAAATTGGTGAACAATTTCGGTACAGAATATAAAGGAATTACGTTAAAGTAACTGTTGGGACCTTCTGCTTCATCTGTAAGAATCAATCAAAAAGTGCTCGTTACAAGCACACGCCGTACGTTAGAGACGTGGAGCGGTATTTAGACCTTGGTAATAGCTAGTAAAAAAGCATATCGATAATGAAACTTGAAATATGGGTAATTATTTAGCTCTAAAGCCATATTTGAACTCAGATATGAGTGGGAAGAAAGGGAAGTATGATAAGGGATTAAGGTCCAGTCAAGGGCTAGGTCATTGAAACACATCAGATGACGGAAGGATGAGAAAGAGAATCTACCGCACCATTTCAAATAACCCATCCCTGAATGAGATTTTCACTCTGCAGCGGAGTGTGCGCTGATATGAAACTTCCTGGCAGATTAAAACTGTGTGCCCGACCGAGACTCGAACTCGGGACCTTTGCCTTTCGAGGGCAAGTGCTCTACCAACTGAGCTACCGGAGCACGACTCACGCCCGGTACTCACAGCTTTACTTCTGCCAGTATCTCGTCTCCTACCTTCCAAACTTTACAGAAGCTCTCCTGCGAACCTTGCAGAACTAGCACTCCTGAAAGAAAGGATATAGCGGAGACATGGCTTAGCCACAGCCTGGGGGATGTTTCCAGAATGAGATTTTCACTCTGCAGATGTCAGAAAAACATAATCAGGTTTTTGTGAATCGACTGAAACTCACCCTTTAACACTAATGCAATTCCTATGGTTCCAGGGATTAGTGAAAAGCCACGTCTAGCTGCTGTGTGAGACGCAAACAACGGCTGCTGTTAATTCTGGGATACCGTCGTCACGTATACATTAATTTAAATCACTACACTACTGATATCGCTACACTAATTAAACAGTTATGGTAACATATACTGCAATTTTGTTGCCAGAGCAACCCAACAGGATTATTTGTTGGGATGAACCATTGATGCCTGAAAATTTGCAAGAGAAAGACACAAAAACAGCATCTATGTAATGCGATTACGCATAGCTTGTTGCTTCCTGAACGCCGATATCTTACAAATTTGTTTTGTTATGATTTAAGCAGGGCATTATGAAGACAAGGTTTAGCTCAAGACAAGCTGCACATATCTGAACACTCGCATCGTCTCGATTTTACCCAAAATGAATTATTGTGAAAATCGGTTCAGCGAAGTTATTCATTACATCAACAGCTTTGTAAATTTCTGTCCCTCACATCTACTGGAAGTCGAATGTCATACGCGAACAGCTGACGTTACTATTTGCCGAGACTGTTATTGATATGGAATGAAACAGCAAGTTTACTGGTACCAGTCACCGTTCATTTATGTCCACGACGAGTTTCAAAGGCTTAAACCACCATCGTCATGTGAATTCATAAGTGGTGATACGACAAGCGCGTGTTGTATTACGACTTTGGGGTAGCTTGTGGCACTGTCTAACGGAGAAACAAAACACTATTTCGTAATATGGTTCTAAGTGTGAAAATAAAACAACTAAAACAGAATACCTCCACTGGACACAGGCTCCTTTCCTTGTCGTAATACATCACATATAAACTGTCATACTTTGTAAACAAAGAAGGTACCTGGACTACAAGGTCCAAAGAACATACAGCCCCATTTACAAATATAGCAACACACCGACAGCTTTTACCCACTGTCAGCTTGAGACTACGTAAATCAGTAAATAGTATAATTAGCGTATGTATGCCCATATTTTAAAGCGTAATCAGTGCATCACCCCAAACCTCACTAAGTTATAAAACGTAGCAGATATATTCTTAATAACCCGCTACCCTGAAAACTCCGTTTTCGCTCAGTCACTCCATTCACACGCATATATATATATATATATCCATCCTCCAATTCATATTTTCCAGGAATTAATTTATTTGCTTACCTCCTATGGTATTCTCCAAATGTACAATAACTTAAGTAACTCACAAAATTCAGTAGATCCATGACCCACGTGTCAATCTAATATTACATATAGCTGTTTATATTATTAACTTGTGATCAGTTTGTTACCACAACATTTGTTTAGTAATATCTCGTAACAGAGGTAAGTCAAACAAACCGACATGTTTAGCATATCCAAAACTTGGCTCTCTTTCTCACAATCCTTTCATCCTCCATCTTTGAATACCAGTGTAATTTGTTATTTATGTATAATTTTAGCACTCTTGGTAAACATATTTATTGCACTTAGTATTTACAACATGTCATCTGATTATAAAAACAAGTACGAAATGTAAGCTGTATAAACTTGACAGAAAAGGCTATGTATAGACTTGAAATATTCACTCTAACATGTGTAAACATCAACTAAACCAAAGATCTCCAGAATGCTTCAAAACTCTCTCTGAAAATAACTACAGAAATTTTATGCTGTGTGTTCTTTTTATTTCGAAATAATCTATGTTTTTGCTTTGTGTTCTTCGGACCAAGTATCTTCCAGGCACCATTTTTGTGTGAGAATTTATATGTGATGCATAAGGTGAGAGAAAATAGTCTGTGATCACTGGAGATGTTCTGGTTTAGTTGTTATATTTTCCAAATTGTAATTACGTTTAGTTTTTGGTTAAAAACCTCCCCCAAACCAGATTTTCCGCTAGACAGTGACTCAGGCTACCCCAAATTCGTAACAACACGTACATATCCTATTAACACGTATAAATCGACCTGAGGATGGCGGTTTAAACTTTTGAAACGCGTTGTAGATATAAATAAACAGTGACTAGTAACAGTAAACTTGTCATTTCATTCAAATTCCATATGCCTTTCCTTTACTTTTTTGTTTGCCATTCCTTTCTATTGTCTCATCTACGTGATTACTCTGCAGTTTACACTTAATTTCCTAGCGAAGGATTCATCGGAACACTTCCACTCTATTTCTCTACCGTTCCACTTTCAAACAGAACGCGAGAAAAACCGACACTTAAATGTTTCCGTGCGCCTTGTGATTCCTCAGATTCCATTACAATGAACAAAAATGGCTCTAAGCACTATGGGACTTAACATCTGAGATCATCAGTCCTCTAGACTTGGAACTACTTAAACCTAACTAACGAAAGGACCTCACACACATCCATGCCCGAGCCAGGATTCGAACCTGGGACCGTAGCAGCAGCGCGGTTCCGGAATGAAGTGCCTAGAATAGCTTGGCCACAGCGGCTGGCTTTACGATGACATTTCCCCCTATGCAGGTGCGCGTCAACGAAATATTTTCGCATTCGGAGGAAAAAGTTGGGTATTGAAACTTCGATAAAGGATATTTTGTAAAACTATATCGCCCCATCGAGAAAGTTCATTGTTTTAGTGATTGCCACCATAGCTCGAGTATCACACCCATGGTACTCTGTTTCCTATTTCGCGATGATACAAAACGAGCTGCCTTTCTTTGAACTTTTTTCTATGTCTTCCGTCAATCCCATACCGTACAGCAATATTCTAGCACAAGAGGGACAAGTGCAGTGTTGGTAGCCTCTTTAGCGGATTTGTTGCATCATCTACGCGTTCTGCCAATAATACGCAGTCTTTAGTTCATCTTCCCCACAACAAAATCTAAGTAATCGTTCCAGTTTAAATTGTTCGTAATTGTTATCCCTAGGTATTTAGTGGAAGATTCGCCTGTAGATTTGTGTGATTTATCGTGTAACCGAAATTTAACGGATGCCTTTTAGCATTCAAGTAGATGACCTCGCTGTCTTCATTGTTTGGTGTAAGCTGCCACTTTTCGCACCATACAGACATCTTTTCTAACTCATTTTATAACCAATTTTCCTCTTCTGATGAGTTTACTAGGCAGTAAATGACACCATAATCTGCAAACAATCTGACTGGTCAGATTACCTCCTTAAAAATGTGTTATTTTTTTCTTACAAAGAGCGCTAGGATGTAAAATTACCCGATCTTTTCACGTGATGCTTATAGCTTGATGATATTGTAGGTGTCTTACTTGTTTGCAATGAAGTAAATTAATAGTGAAAATTCGTGCTTATGTCTACTCAACGCGAAAGTCCCCCAAAGTAAACGTTCCGCTATATCAGAATACGTTGTAACAAAGTTTCGTCGAATGTTGTAATACCCGTAGTGCAGCTGTAACGAAAGTTTCCGTGCCGCTTCATCACTTAACGGCAATTTTCGCCCGAAAACCGTGAAAAACAGCCACTGCTGCTAGCCAGCTCATCATGATGTAACTGGAACATTACAGTTCTCGTGCTGCATGGATAACTGTGTGTCATCCAGACACAAGAGAAGTTGTCATACAAAAGCCATTTACTTAACAGTCGGTTCTTTTGCCTCAACGGGGAAGATAATGCTGAAATATATACATGGCATTCATATCGTCTTTGATACTATCACAACTATACTCTAGCCGTCAGCGACTTTGGCATATATCTTTCAGTAATACATGCTATTTATGAGAAACGTCTCCACGATATTTAAGGATACATCGATTTTAAGCATTTGGTATTGTTTGTTACGAAACGAGTTTTGGCCTATTGACAATTTGTATGTTTCTCACCCTAAAAAGCAGGAAAAATCGTCCGTATGGATGTCCTCGAAATATCTTCGGGTATGAAGAAAAACAGGAAAACAAAGAGTAGTTTTCAAATGTCGCTGTGCCTCATGTTTAATGTTTTTCTCGGTCTGCGAGGGAGAACTCTATAAATGAATAAATGAGATGTGGAAACAGAAGGGAAATTTCCAGTAGACGACTATAGTGAGTTGTGCGTGCACTCATATCTGCTTCCCTGGCGTCTCGTGGGGAAGGAGTCTCTCTTCTGGAGTCTTGTTATGTCGGCTGTTCCGGACCCTGGAGTACCTCGCCGAAGGCAGAGGGCCGATCGGTGTGTTGTGGTTGACGATTGTTTAACTTGAGAAGAGTGCTGACGCCCTGTGAAGAATCTATACTTTCCTCTGGCTTCGTAGTCGCCGGTAGCATCTTCTGAGTCAGTCCATTTCACATTTCTGCTGTCTTGGTTGTTGGATGTGGTTCTGTTAGCATTCCTTATTGACCAAGGTCCGACGTCGAAATAAATGGTGAGCACCTTGCCTTATGTGTGGTTAAGTATTGGATGAGATTTGCGAAAACTTGCTCTTGCTAGTGGCCACTATTTTGGCCTGTGTTTTTAATGTGAATCACCATACCTGGTAACCGACATGTGGTAGGTTATCCTTAAAAAAGCTGGCGTAAAAAGGCTTACATTTTGTCCAGTTCTGGTTCCGTATAAGCTGATTAGAAGCAGAGATTTTTTAAAATGGTGCATGTGCATTATTCTGAACAACACGTTGTCCACACTGTTATAAAGACATTGGAATTTCAAATGGCCGTTAACTTTAAAGCAATTGTGTATAGATTCTTATTAACTGTATGCGTGTTTTATACTGAATGTTCAGGTGTTCAAACTATTACAAAACATCTGTATCTCCGATTGTCTGTTTCAATCAGTTGTGTGTTAAAAGGGCACAGTTCCCTTCCTGTATGTTTGTTATGCCCAGTCCAAAGACCCGTGTAAGATCCTTAATTTATTTCATTTATCGAGTTTTATGTGTATGGTATGCGTTTCAGATTCTGAGTTCAACCAAGCAACTGTGTGACACACAGGGTGAAATAAAGCCAATTATCTTACGTTTACTATTATATTTTCTAAGCTCCCTTCCAACTCTGCTCTAAATCTGTTAATGAAATACATCGTTTTTTCTTTTTTTTTCTTGTGTGGTGATTTAGTCTTTTAACGCTAGTAAACTTCGCAATTTCGCTAACATTCATTTTCTAAAATGTTTCTTGGAATCTTAAAATTTGCTTGTAAGTGTTGGAAGTGTCATTCAAAAGGTGGTTATTCTAACGCCTATTTTGCGAGTAAGGAAAGTAGTTAATAGCTTTTGAGTACCTCTTAGGGCAACGTTTTTAGTAGTTATGGGACTTCAGAAAGTGACAAAAAATGAACTGTCATTAAATAGCCCCCATGTGTCAATTTTCTGCCACTTAATCGCTTGTTATTGTCTCCATTATTTAACACAATCAAATAAAATAAAGAGATTAGAAGTTCGTATTTTGGTACACTCAGCACCTTACCACTCCCAGATCCGTGGTCAAGTGCCGTTTCCTATAGTATAGTAATATCATCAACGAATGGCACAACAAATGTTTTGGTTATTACGAATAGGAATATGAGTGACGATAGAAGCAGTGATATTATTATTTTGTTCGCAATTTTAAGAGACAGTATCAGTAATCACAACTGTACAGTGATGAAAAATTGTAGAAATATATTATCAAATAGAGTAAAATAAAATGAAACAGTGATAGTGAGTGGTTATGTGGTGAAGAAAGCATCAAATAATCAACGAAAGAGATGAAATGTTTCGTAGGTCATGTTAGATGTTTCAAATAATTATTGTGGAAACATTCTCTGAAATCTTAATCTGGAGGAGGTCTGAAGGGAGGTAGCACTTTGGATTTGAGGAAATGTTTCCAAAATACTGCTACCGTTTTTGGTGATGTTGGTGTTGTTGTGGTCTTGAGTGGTCTGGTTTTATGCAGCATACCATAGTGTGCAAGTCTGTTCGCTACTACGATATGAATGCATTTGGACCAGCATAGTGCAATGAAGCCTTGGTCTCCTACGATTATTAATCTCAACACTTGCTTCCTTCAATAAACTGTATTTCGTTATGCCAATCTCTTCTTTTAGTCAAACTTTGCTATAAGTTTTGTTTCTCTCTGATTCGATTCAATCCTCCTTACCTACCCATTTAATCCTGGTATTCCTCTGCAGCACGATATTTCAAAAGTTTCTGTTTTCTTGACTGAACTGTTTATCTTCCACATTTCACTTCTGTAAAGGGCTACACTCCAGAAAAATATCCCCAGAAAAGACTTTCTATCACTGAATTTTTTTTTGGATGTTAATAATTATATCATTTTCAGAAATTCTGTTGCCATTATACATTCCATATCCTCTCTACTTCGCTCATCGTCAATTATTTTGTTGCCATGCAGTAAAACTCACCGAACACTTCCAGTTTCTCACTTCATAATCTAATTCACTCAGCTCGGTTTGATTCGATTCCATTACCTTAATTTCACTTTTGTTGATTTCATCTTATAATCTCATCTGAAGACACTATTCATTCCAGTCAACTGTACTTCCTAGTCCTTTGCCGACTCTGACAGAACAACTTGTCACTGGCTAATCACAATGTTTCCAATTCTTCTCCTTCATTTTTAATTCCTATTACTAGTTTCTGGTTGCTTTCTTTTACTGCTCGCTATATGTACAGACTGAATAGCTTTGAGAGTAGGCTGCAAACATGTCTCGCTCCGTTCTCAACTTTACCTTCTGTTTCATGTTCTTCGACTGTTACAAGCAAATTTCGGTGTCGCTGCAAGTTTTAAATAATAATTTGCTTTTCTGAGACACATCATAGTCTATTGCCTTTCGTGTTGCTGCATTTTTTGCAGAATTCAGACTGATCTTTCCGGTAGTCGGTTTCTACTAGTTTCCTCCATTTTTCTGCAAATATACAGTTTCAGTGCACTACAGCCATGAAGTATTAAACTGTTCGTTTGGTAACATTCATACTTTTCAGCACCTGCCTTGTTTAAAATAAGAATTACTGCATTATTTTTTAGGACTGAGGGTAAGTCTCCAGTCTGAAATAACTTTCGTAACAGGTGGAGTAAATTTATTGTGATATTTCCTCAAAAGGATCTTAATCATATGAAGGAATCTTTTGCTTCTGTAATACTTCTACAGATTTCAACCAAATATTGAGATATATTCTCTCGACGCACCAAGAAGAAGATGTGTGATCAGGGGATTTCAGATACCAGTTTGGGGTGGATGAGGTCGAAATTCCCCGGTTAGCATCCTCCTTTCCGGAATCGATGCATATTGCACGCTGTAGTGGTCCAATCTTGAACATATGCGGAAATTTATCAGAGTGGGGTCAGATTATAAAAGACCAATTTTCGATGATTTTAAGAACATACCCCCCAGGAACAAATTTGGCAGGATATAAGAAAGTGTTAAAGTGTCTCAAACGATTTAGTATTATCAGTTAAAAATTCTTTTGTGCGTAACTTATTTTAATACACTAAGGATAAGCAATTAGTATTAATACAGTGATGTAAGTTTTTATATTATTATTTCGGATTTTTTAAATTTTATGTACGTATTTCATGTATTTTTATGTTAAGACTGTAAATACATCCTCGTATGATTAAACGACTTAGGAAACAGAGCTAGAAAATATTCACTAAATATATTTTGTTTTAAATAACACAAATGTTTTGAAACGAAAAATGAAAAATCTAAAATAGACGCAAAAATGAGAAAGGCTGAGAAAATCATGTTGGACATCAACGTACATACTCAGAATTCTCGCTTATTAACAGTGCTCAAACGGCAGAAACGGGCAATAAACTTTAAAAAAAACGCTTATTCAAAGCTAGTGCTGTATATAATACTAGTAAAACAGATATTGACTACTTATAACCACAACATCTCTAATACTTATATCTGGGTCTCAAACCTATATTTCTGTACACATGTTCCGCTAATGACGGAGCTACAAATACGAGGGCAGTTCAATAAGTAATGCAACACATTTTTTTTCTCGGCCAATTTTGGTTGAAAAAGCCGGAAATTTCTTGTGGAATATTTTCGAACATTCCCGCTTCGTCTCGTATAGTTTCATTGACTTCCGACAGGTGGCAGCGCTGTACGGAGCTGTTAAAATGGCGTCTGTAACGGATGTGCGTTGCAAACAACGGGCAGTGATCGAGTATCTTTTGGCGGAAAACCAGGGCATCTCAGATATTCATAGGCGCTTGCAGAATGTCTACAGTGATCTGGCAGTTGACAAAAGCACGGTGAGTCGTTGGGCAAAGCGTGTGTCATCATCGCCGCAAGGTCAAGCAAGACTGTCTGGTCTCCCGCGTGCGGGCCGGTCGTGCACAGCTGTGACTCCTGCAATGGTGGAGCGTGCGAACACACTCGTTCGAGATGATCGACGGATCACCATCAAACAACTCAGTGCTCAACTTGACATCTCTGTTGGTAGTGCTGTCACAATTGTTCACCAGTTGGGATATTCAAAGGTTTGTTCCCGCTGGGTCCCTCGTTGTCTAACCGAACACCATAAAGAGCAAAGGAGAACCATCTGTGCGGAATTGCTTGCTCCTCATGTAGCTGAGGGTGACAATTTCTTGTCAAAGATTTTTACAGGCGATGAAACATGGGTTCATCACTTCGAACCTGAAACAAAACGGCAATCAATGGAGTGGCGCCACACCCACTCCCCTACCAAGAAAAAGTTTAAAGCCATACCCTCAGCCAATAAAGTCATGGTTACAGTCTTCTGGGACGCTGAAGGGTTTATTCTGTTCGATGTCCTTCCCCATGGTCAAACGATCAACTCTGAAGTGTATTGTGCTACTCTTCAGAAATTGAAGAAACGACTTCAGCGCGTTCGTAGGCACAAAAATCAGAACGAACTTCTTCTTCATGACAACGCAAGACCTCACACAAGTCTTCGCACCCGAGAGAAGCTCACAAAACTTCAGTGGACTGTTCTTCCTCATGCACCCTACAGCCCCGATTTCGCACCGTCGGATTTCCATATGTTTGGCCCAATGAAGGACGCAATCCGTGGGACGCACTACGCGGATGATGAAGAAGTTATTGATGCAGTACGACGTTGGCTCCGACATCGACCAGTGGAATGGTACCGTGCAGGCATACAGGCCCTCATTTCAAGGTGGCGTAAGGCCGTAGCATTGAATGGAGATTACGTTGAAAAATAGTGTTGTGTAGCTAAAAGACTGGGGAATAACCTGGTGTATTTCAATGCTGAATAAAGCAACCCCTGTTTCAGAAAAAAATGTGTTGCATTACTTATTGAACTGCCCTCGTACTATTGGCTTGAGAAATTAGTGCAGCTCAGCGACAGATACTTTCTAGTGTCACATGTATTCAGCTACGAATTCTAGAGAAATCGTGGTCTGATTTATTACTTTCAAAATCAAATCTGCATTTTGACATTTCTATACAGGGTTATGTTGCTGAACAGGGATGAATTGTATGAAAGACGATCCCTGAATGAGGAGAAAAAGAAGTCATATCAACAAATGGCTGGAAATGTGTTCCAGAGGAGGTATACAAAATTGATGGTGGAGATAGAAGATCTTTGACGTGCCAGATTTCAGTGACTGAGAGCAGCCATGAGAATACACCAGGCACTTTATTCTACCGATAAATGAACGTAATGATGAATTAACCATAGACTCTGTGCACTACCAGCCAAACATCGATATGACCTTTCTTGCTGTTTATCCTCTAACGTATCTTTTTCTGCTATTTGTCCCAATTTTGCAGAATCGCCCAGTATTGGAGATAATTCGACGACATCTGCAGCAACAGTAAGAGTCTAATTCGAGTGGTCTGGCGGTATACTAGTGGCTGAAATTATTCAATGAGAATAATTTCTGGCAGTTACTTAGTCCAGTTCGGTCCAGCTGCAGGTACCACACACATAACATTTGTTGCCAGTAGCTGCTGCTACCGCCAATACACACTAGGAAGCCGAGTATGACCAGCAACATACCTGCTGCCAGCTGTTAAAGAGATGCAGTAATAGAACTGAGCAAAAGTTCGCTTTCCAATAGTCTCTTTACCTCAAAATAAGTAATACTGAAAACTAGGGCATGAGAATATTTCCTTTTTACGACAGATATCATTTTCAAATCTTGGTTCATGAAGCGAAGATGTCAGCTCTATCGCGTAAGCAACATAATGCAGCATATTAATAAACTAGCGGAGAAATGTTCCTGTCAGAACGCGAGAGCGGGGAGTATGTCCCTCTTTAAAAGATCCTGGCAGAAAGGTGGGAAAACAGCTGCCTGGTATCCATTGCGCCTTTCTCACCAATAATTTTGGCATACGGACGCATTAGTGTTCTTTTAACACAGAACATTCTAAATCCTTTTACCCAGACTCTCTTTGTGTTTTGCATTCACACACTCAGCATCTCCCTCTCACTGGCACTGTCTGTATATGTCTCTCTCCCATTGCCTCCTTTATCCTCACTGATTTACAGTACATCCCACTGCCGCTGTCTCCTCTCTCACTCACACTGTCTCCACCACACCTCGGCAGCTCAAATATTCTGAGGGTGCCAACTTACTTCTGCCCCTACACCCATGTGTTTTAACTTTCGTTCCAAAATTTGCAATCCTCTACACCTAAGGGCTAAAGTTCTCCGGTCTGGGAGATCCCCCCAAGCCTGTGTATGGTCTCCATGGTTCTGTATTTTCCAATTACACTGTCTGCTTTTGCTCCCACTGCTATTGTCCTAATCCATCTCTCTCTAGCTGCCACTTTCTCTCTCACTGTATCCTCTCTCTTTCCCTCCCACTGGCATTGTCTCCTCTCTCTTCAACCGAAATTGTCGCGCTGCTACTCTCTTTCAAGACCAAAAAACGCTAATATGTTCGCATGCCAAAATTTTTGGTGAGGACTGCGGAATGAGGTCTGAGACAGCCGCTTCCCCACTTCTCTGTCAGAGTCTTTTAGACAGGAACATATTCGCCTTTCTTGTGCTCCTACAGGAGCGTATTTCCGCTACTTCCCTTCTCTTCCCTGCTACAGCAAGGTGTGCTACTTGTACAAAACTAGTTCTACACGTCAGTAAAGATTTCACAGATTATTTATATAATTCCATACATTAATATACTTTGACATTTATAAACAACAAATAAGTGTGCATATAATAAGTTTAACACAAAATAGTTAGCTTTACGTTGTACATCGATAGCAGTTCATCGAAAACAATCGGATTATGATTTGTATATTAAAACAGTAAAAAAGTTATTAGAAATATTTCACTGAATTTGCAGTTGTTCCATGTTCACATAAGCTGTAGCAGTCATTTTACTATCTTTTTAGAGATGTTAACACCCATTTTAGTTCATTTTTTGTCACTGTAATACCGCTTTGAGCATATCAGCATAGGTGTGAAGTGCCCGTTGTACAGAAACATCGTGTTAATGGTGAAAATATGTCGACTAAAATCATAGTTTGGTGACTCATAGTTTGGTGACCTCAGAATAATTACGATGACGCTACAACCATTACCACGTGTTTACTATATCAATTAAAAGTAGATGTACTCCTCAAATAGTATATTTCGTGCAAATTTTACATACATAAGTAGAGTAACTTCCAACCTCTCGATCTCGGTAATGCATGATGGTATCGAAAAATGTGTAAAGGTTCCCAAGAATATCATCTTAAGAACATGTGGTAAAAATTTCAACGATTTGCCATGAACAGAAATAATAGAAGCTGCCGTCCACTCAGCTGGTACTTTTGGTACCCAGACATCATGGTTTTTCGAAGTTTTCTCAGGAAGCGCCCATGAAGAAATGTTGGTTTTGTAAGCCAAAAGCCCGCCATAGACTACACCTACTTTAAAAGACTCAACCTATTTTCTCAATGTGCCTGGGCTGGAGGAAGTGATTAACGTTTAAATTTTGACTGTAGAATAGTTACAGCACACACCATTCTTCCAATGCGTATAAAAATGGTAGCTAGGCTAAGGGATATCCAGAATACATGACCACTTACATCTGCGATCAATAAATCCGACATACGCACCCTGAAAAGTCGCATTTTCGCGCTCGGTTTTCTGGAACATATTGGTACCACGCACTGTCGTGCACGAAACGACATTCTAATCTACTGTCAGCTTAACCATACTCTAAAATCAACCGATTCTTATGCAAATAAAAGGAACCACACTGAAGAGCCAAAGAAACTGATGCACATGCCTAATATCGTTTAGGGCCCTCGCGAGCCCGCAAAAGTGCCACAACACGACGTGGCATGTATTCGACTAATGTCTGAAGTATTGCTGGAAGGAACTGACACCATAAATCCTGCAGGACTGTCCATAATTCCGTAAGGGTACGAGGGGGTGGGGGTCTCTTCCTAATAGCATGTTGCAAGGCATCCCAGATATGCTCAATAACGTTCGTATCTGGGAGTTTGGTGGCCAGCGGAACTGTATAAACTCGGAAGGTTATAAGGTTGTCGCATTGTCCTGCTGTAATTACTCAAGTCCATCGGAATGCACAATAGACATGAATGGATGCAGGTGATCAAGACAGAATTACGTACATATCAGAGTCGTATCTAGACGTATCAGGGATCCCATATCACTCCAACTGCACACGCCCCACACCATTACAGAACCTCCATCAGCTTGAACAGTTCCTTGCTGACATCCATTCATGAGGTTGTCTGCACACCCGTACATCCACTAGATAGCATTTGAAACGAGACTCATCCGAGCAGCCAACATATTTCCAGTTGTCAACAGTGCAATGTCGGTGTTGACGGACCAGGGCAAGGCGTAAAGCTTTGTGTAATGCAGTCATCAAGGGTACACGGGTGGGCCTTCGGCTCTGAAAGCCCATGTCGATGATGTTCCGTTGAATGGTTCGCACGCTGATACTTGTTGATGGCACGGCACCAATTTGCGGAAGGGTTGCACTTCTGTCACTTGAACAATTCTCTTCAGCCGTCGTTGGTCCCGTTCTTGTAGGCTCTTTTCCCTTCAGCAGCGATGTTGGAGATTTGATGTTTTACCGGATTCCTGATATTGACGGCACACTCGTGAAATGGTCGTAAGGGAAAACTCTCACTTCATCGCTACATCGAAGATGCTGTGTCCTGTCGCTTAAGGGCCACTATAACACCACGTTGGAACTCACTTAAATCTTGGTAATCTGCCATTGTAGCAGCAGTAACCGATCTAACAACTGCTCCAGGCACTTGTTTTCTTAGTCGTTACCGACCGCAGCGCAGTATTCTGGCTGTTTGCATATCTCTGTATTTGAATCTGCATGCCTAGACCACTTTGTTTGGCGCTTCAGTGTATAATGTAGCATACCTAGATTCTTTGCAAATGATGCATCTTACACTTTGGTTGTTGTTGGTCTGAACGCCCCACTCAAGGACCAAAGAACAGAGTCTAATATCCTGGCAGCCACGAGTTCATATGGAACACAGAGCTCGGCGCAGTTGGGGAAGAAAATAGGCTGTATTCTTTCCGAGGAAATCGTCACAGAATTCGCCTAGAGTGGTTTTGGAAATATACACTTTCCGAATGCAAGGTCATTTCCTTAACCACTGTGCCACTTCGCTCGGCGCCAATTCAAATATATTACTTACATTCGTCTATTTCATGGCAGTTCGTCACATTTGTAACTGACATTTCCTGCATGCAGATAGCCACATCAATTAATTGCTCTTATTGGTTTGATCTCGACAAGTATTTCACCACAGTATCACTTCTGATCAACTAATAAGCTCAAATGGAAACTCCTTACAGTTATTGGATACAGCTATCTCTACCACATTACAATTTTTTCTCGTATATTCGTCATAAACTACTGACTCTTAATAGACTTACTGCTCATTTCAGTAGCATATATAATATCTAGCACACTTACTGGAAGCCTAGGAATATTCATCTGATTTTAATATTTTTTCCTGTAGCCTCCTTGAAACACAAATTCAGTTCCAAAATGGAATGCTATAGTGTAAACGTGGTTTATCACTGATTTGAGACATAAACTGGTTTTTAGCTGCGTCCTCTACTTCACGTTATTTCAGTTCATGTCTCACTGCAAGCATTCCTTAAACTATCATTACTTTCTTTCCTGTCTCCACCATATCGTATTTATTCTCTGTGATCCTATGAAGCGAAACGTCTGTAACATTTAGAATGAACCATTTCAAGCTTCTACCAGCTTCTATTTTGGTGGGCTTCGTCATGTGTTACATAGCTAATAAATGCATGAGCTGAGTTTGTGGGTCAGTTGCTAAACCACAAATATCCACGTCAGTTTCTTTTTTTTTTTCGTCAACCCGTGCCACTTCACTTTGGCTTCAGGTGACATCTGATGCCTTATCTTCACGCTCCGCCTAGTTTAAAATGTGTTTGGTGTCGTCCGAGTCAATGACTGTAGGAAACATTCCTGAATGATATTTTACCATAATGACCAAAACAAGCTGCTATTTTGGGATAATATTTTCATTCTATAGTAGTTTCGGGTGACTAGCCATCCTTTAAAAGAGAAATATTAAAAATTAATAACCATTTAGCATTTATGTCTCCGAAAAAACTAGTTTTGCTGATTGTATGATCATCTTATCTCTGGAGTAGTTTGGGAACTATATTTTCTAGACATAAATGATTCGCTGCGATCTTTCTTTCCACCAAGCCAACGTTAACATCAATTAATGAACTACGTCGAAAACTACAAGTGTCATAAATTATTTTATCCGTGAAGTATAACTGTAAGTTACAGTGCGTAACGTTCTTTCAACTCAAACAGAGTTTTGAACGATGAAATTTTATTTTAAATCTGAAATAAGCACTTTGGGATATCTTAAGTAGAATATAATTATGTTCACTGTAATCAGTTGTACTGCTCGTTTGGAGCTTCTTGCACTTGCTTATCAGTAATACGAGGTTTCAAGAAATCTCAAGTTTGTCGGTATGGTTCCTTGTATGACTTTTTGGGTCGATATACAGACACTTGCTGCACTTTTCAAAAGTACACAACGCCAACAGGCAAACAGCGTCACTACCAACCGTGCGACGCACGCCTGCAACTTGTGTCTGTGTAGAACTGGTACTTTAACATGAAAACCTAACTCGAATCATACTCTAATTTGGCAGTGCAGCTCGTCGCAGTTAATAAATAAAAGTTTTGAGGATTAGTTACGTCTTTTTCATGAAACTCAACCGGCTGGAACTAAACTCGGACACTTATTATTGTAAAATACGTGTAAACATTGTGGGCACCTTACCTAAGCGAATGTGCTAGGATAAAGACTTCTTTCAGAAGGCCATGAAATGAAGTTTTGCGATACATTATTCTACGTTGTAAGAGAACTGTAATACGAGAGAGGGACAAAAATGTGCGAAATAAGAAGTTTACGTAATTGATAAACATTGTATCTGTTTTTATACTATGTCTCTTTATTAAAATCACTCTTTTTTAAGGCATGTAACGAATGTTGATGCACCCATATCTTCATTTTATCGTCTATAAAGGTGGAGTAACAACTAACAACGATTATTTTAACAAGAAAGAGGAATGTTTCTCAAAGTAAGTTTGCTTCTTGGCTTCAAGTCATTACGAACACTGTGTAAGGATCCGTTCAATGCATATCGCCCCATGGCGTCACGATGCAAGAGATTGGTTACATGTGCGCAGGATGTGCGTACCCACCGCAGGACAGATGTTGCGTCAGACCATTATCTGCTTCCGTCAGCATTCCGGCTCTAACCGAAGAAACTGCAGTCACCAAAACCGGTTCATTCCAACATTGGACGACGTTCCTGTCATAAAAGAAATTCAATCAGAAATTGCAAAACTGCTCCCTACGTTAGTAAGGTGACGATGAACTTATACGAGGTGAGGCAGCCAAGACAAATATATCCAGAACGAATAACTATATCGAGGCGCGGTTTTCTTCAACTTACAGCGCAAAGCAAGGCGAATATCCTTAGATTCGCAAGTAATTTTTACCTTTTGTAGTCACCGAATTACGACAGCGGCTTAGATTTTTTCTAATAGAAATATATATTTTTTCTGTAGCATTTGAAAGTAGCTCCTAAAAGAACTTCAAAGACATAATATGTATGGGCCTTGATCAAACAGTATCAAGATAACAGCGCCGCAAACCACTGTTTTGCCGTTAAGAATGGAGGTTCCACCGTCACCTGCACTATTACACCAAATGTAAGCAGACACGTAATGAAGGTTAATTGAGCGCCTGAAGTGAATCAGACTGTTTTCTGTTGTTGTAGCCATCAGATAACTTGCTCCTAAAGCTATTGAGATATTCACAATGTATCTACATCTACGTGGTTACTCTGCTATTCACAATAAAGTGCCTGGCAGAGGTTCAATGAACCACCTTCACGCTGTCTCTCTACCGTTACACTCTCGAACAGCACGCGGGAAAAACGAGCACTTAAATTTTTCTGTGCGAGCCCTGATTTCTCTTATTTTGTCGTGATGATCATTTCTCCCTATGTAGCTGGGTGCCAACAGAATGTTTTCGCAATAGGAGGAGAAAACTGGTGATTGAAATTTCATGAGAAGGTCCCGTCGCAACGAAAAACGCCTTTGTTTTAATGACTGCCATTCCAATTCACGCATCATGTCTGTGGCACTATCTCCCCTATTTCGCGATAATACAAAACTAGCTGTCCTTCTTTGTACTTTCTCGACGTCATCCGTCAATCCCGCCCGATGAGGATCCCACACCGCACAGCAGTACTCCAGAATAGGGTGGACAACCGTGGTGTAAGCAATCTCTTTAGTAGACCTGTTGCACCTTCTAAGTGTTCTGCCAATGAATCGAAGTCTTTGGTTTGCTCTATTATCTATGTGATCGTTCCAATTTAGGTTATTTGTAATTGTAATCCCTAAGTATTTAGTTGAATTTACAGCCTTCAGATTTGTGTGACTGATCGCGTAATCGAAATTTAGCTGATTTCTTTTAGTATTCATGTGAATAACTTCACACTTTTCCTTATTCAGGGTCAACTGCCACTTTTCGCAACATGCATATATCTTATCTAAACCATTTTGCAATTCGTTTTGATTATATGATGACTTTACAAGACGGTAAATGACAGCATCAGCTGCAAACAATCTAAGACGGCTACTCAGATTGTCTCGTATGTCGTGAATAAAGATCAGGAAGAATAGAGGGCCTATAACACTTCCTTGGCGAACGCCGGGTATTACTTCTGTTTTACTCCATGACTTTCCGTCTATTACTATGAACTGTGACCTTTCTGACGTGAAACACGGCAGTTGAGAAAGTGAGTATTGTTGATGGCGAATGACCTGCGGTTGTGTACTGAGGAATATCCAGATCGTGTCAAGCATTCACCATCTTTCTTTGAAAACATTATAAAAAACCGTTCTAGGAACTGGAAGTGTGTAGAATATAATAGGCCAAGGAAAAAGAAGAACAACTGATGAAAGAAATGAAACTAACATTTCAGTTGCAATAACAGACAGAGCAAATGTCACTGAGAGTCATCACTGAAGGACGGCAGAGCTCGACCAAAGGATGTTTTGCGAACACTACATTCCATCGCATTTTATCCTTTTCACATTTCGTTTCAACTACAGCTTCATGGCAATGACTTCGGAAATTGGTTACAATTCTCCGAATATTATGCAGTGCAAAGTAATGTGGCTTACGTATGTACAATATTGTTCAAGGAAGAAGCATCGTTTGCAAACTGTGGGAAGAGCAATCTTTCCAACATCATCGGTTGAAACTACAGGCTGATCCCAAAAAAGTGGATAAAAACAAATCTCTTGTTCTATCAACGTATGGTTCGTGTTTTTCAAGACCTGCATCATTGGTTCCTGTTTTATGGATGTAACCTAAACACTTCGAGGCGTGTCGACTTCCTAAGATATGCTGCTGCCGCAGTTTTTGGATGACATACCTTTGGAAATACTTCGAACAGTGTGGTACCAAAATTACGTGCGTCCCTCAGTATCACATTTGTAATGAAAGACCCTCTTAAGATATCATTTGGAGCAGACTAAACGGTCGCTCAGGAAACGCAAAATGGGCTGCACACTCACCAAATTTAATACTTCTATACTTTTGTCTGTGGTGAAAATTAAAAGATGAAATCTATTTGGAAATATCGATGATTCCCGAACTGCGTTATAACACGCGTCTGTACTGCCGTTAACTCCAGACGAAATTCAGCGTACAGTATTGTTTCTACAGAATCACTTCACAGCATGTAGCAAGGCTCGAACTCAACATTTTGAGTACGCTGTATGACAGCCGTGATGATGAACATACGAACCGAGCCTGATACGTGTTTTTTATACTTGTTATAACAGGGCAGAAGTTTGTGGAACCTCTTGTCTGATGGAGGAACAGTGATATGCTGTGCAGTTATCTTGGTGCTATTTGATCAAGTCCCACACATTTTATGTCGTTGAAGTTCTCTTATAAGTTTCTTTCAAACGCTACAGAAAAATAATCTGTGTCGTAATTCGGTGACTATAAACGATAAAAATTACGTTGGAATATCAGAAAATAGTCACATTGTCCGCTATAAGTTGGCGAAAACCTAATCTCAATATATTTATTTATTGTGGATATATGTATTTGGGGTGGCCTGTCTTAGCTGTTTCACCCTGTATATCAATTGTCTCTCTACAGTTAACGCCTATTCAGTGTTGCCGAAATATTACATTGGTCACTGAAAATGTAGTTGAAAAGCTACCACCGCACATGCCAGCTCACTAATGGAGGAAAATTTCACACAAGATCTAGTTAGACTGACTAAGGGAGCAATGGTTACCATTAAAAAAGTAGCAAAGAAAAGAAATTTATACTCAGTTACAGAAGAACTGAGATGAAATAACTGGCTGAAGGAAAAAGTAGGTGAGGTATGAGACGCATAAACAATGGTCATTATATTACTGTATTTGGGTAGTGGAATACCAGACGTTGACAGGAACTCAAAACCTGAAGTCAAGCCTTTCCAGGAAATACGGGATCCATCTGGTCAAACTGAAATCTCTGATGGCAAAGTCAGTTTGACTTTGCCATCACTGAATAAATGCACGAACACTACATGTGACAAGAATAAAAAGTACGAATGTAAATATATATATACTAAGGACTGTGAACAAAAAGAAAACATGTGACCTGTATCTGATGACGATAGAACGCCAGAAGCATGGTCAGTACTGACCTGCATCTGTGTTTACTATCCAGGCTCAACGACCGGCATCAAAAGAGTGCGGAAATTATAAAGTACCGAAAAGATCTTGTATTAAACACTACATGAAGGAGTATCATGCTGTTTTCAGTTTCATTGACTTCACTATTCCAGCAACGGCAACAACAACAAAATGTTGAGAGTAAGAGGCATATTTTATTTTATTTAGTTCATAATTTTAGGCTGTTATATTGATAGTTAAAATAAGCAGTATAATCATGTAAGTCATGTTACCACATAAGTGGAAAATAAGTACTGTTTGCTGCAAACACAAAAGTACTATTCGTAGTATACCGAATAAAGTTGTGGAAGAATCTACTATCAACGCTTTGTCCCCGAACGCTTGCCAGAGCTCCCAGCGAGGGTTACTGCTGATGTTCGCACCAGCGAACAGAACTTTCTGTTAAGTGCTTCGTTGAATCTGCAACTGCAAAACTTCCGTAAAGCAAAGTAATATTTATTAAAGTATATACTACTCCTTAACTGCCTTTCTCTACAAAGTATGCAAAGTCTAAGTGGTGTAAAGTAGAGGCATCTGTCATGGGAACCAGCCCTCCGACCGAGGAAAAGAATTATCGCGATTCTTAAACATCGTTGCTCCCCCCGTATCCATACGTACAACTACTCTTCAAAAGCCCTCCTGATGCCCCTAGATATTGAGTGGTAACAATTGAGTCTTAACTAACAACTAGCCTAGGTGTACGCTGATGACTGAACACATCCTGCTTCATTATGTCATTAAGTCATACAGACGCACATGAAATGGGTCAGAATGTCTGACATTCTAAATCATTCTAGTCAACACTTTTCCGTGAAATTTCGCTCAGAGCTTCAAACTTGCAGTCTGTAAACTCAAACTCCCGTCCCTCGAGAACGATTCTCTTCAGATTTTACATTTACTTAGGAGCTCCGCAATCCACCGTACAGTGCGTAGCGGAGGGCACCATGTACCATTGCTAATCATTTCCTCTCTTGCTCCACTCGCAAGTAGAGCGAGGGAAAAACAACTGTCTATAAACCTTCGTACGAGCCCTAATTTCCCCTTATCTTATCTTTGTGGTCCTCACGCGAAATGTATGTTGACGACAGTGAATCGTTTCGCAGTCGGCATCGTATTACATTTCTCTGAATTTTCGCTATAGTGCCTCGCGAAAAGAGCTTCGTCGTCCCTCGAGACATTCCCATTTTCGTTAACAAAGGACCTGTGTAGTACTTGCGTGCTGATCAAACCTACCGATAGCAAATCCAGCTGCCCGCCTCTGAATTGCTTCGGTGTCTTCCTTTAATCCAACCTGGTGGACATCCCAAATACTAGAATAGCACTCAAGAATGGGACGCACTAGCGTTCTACACACTGTCTCCTTTACGGATGAGCTACACTTACCAAAAACTCTCCCAATGAAACGGAGTCGAGCATTCGTCTTTCCTACTAACTACGTGACGTGCTCACTCCAATCCACATCGCTCTGAAAAGTTACGCCTACAGATTTAATTGATACGGCTCTGCGAAGCAGCACCGTACTAATGCTGAATTCGAACGTTACGTGATTGATTTTCCTATTCGTACGCATTAACTTAGATTTTTCTACATTTAGAGCAAGCTGCCATTTCTCACGCCAACAACAAATTTTGTCCAAGTCATCTTGTATCCTCCTACAGTCACTCAACATCTTCCCCTGCACCCAGTGTCAGCAGCGAAGAGTCGCAGATTTCTGCTCACTCTGTCACTCAGGTCATGCATTTATGTATATGGAAAATAAGAGCGGTCTTATCACACTTTCCTGCGGCACTCCCGATGATACCCTTGTATTTAAAGAACACTCGTCAGCGAGGACAACGTACTGGAAATGGAAATGTCGTGTGGCTAGGGCCTCCCGTCGGGTAGACCGTTCGCCTGGTGCAGGTCTTTCGAGTTGACGCCACTTCGGCGACCTGCGCGTCGATGGGGATGAAATGATGATGATTAGGACAACACAACACCCAGTCCCTGAGCGGAGAAAAATTTCCGACCCAGCCGGGAATCGAACCCGGGCCCTTAGGTTTGACAGTCTGTCACGCTGACCACTTTTTTTTTTTTCTTCTTCTTTTATTTTATTTTATTTTATTTATTTTTTTTTTATATTCACTATGGAAGAGTTCTTCAAGGTACCATTTAAAAATATACAAATGACTGTTAGTTAAACAAAAAAATATTAAAAAAGAAATACATTAAATACAACAAAATATAACATATTCTGTCTTCTTCCATTTAAAAAAAAAAAAAAAAAAAAAAATTTGTTTGTGTTTGGTCGATGCATGAGAACGTGGATAAGGGTGTTGCATCATGTGACAGGTAGGCATGGTACACCCCAACTTTGAGGGGGGTCAAGGAAGACGCTGCGGAGATAACCGGCAAAAGTTTGTCGGTAAGATGGTCTTCGGGTGAGGGTGCTATGCGCGGTCACAACTTTGTACCAGAAGTCAAGGACTGTATGCGGACCACTTCGAAAGAGATATTCTAAAGCCTGTCCTCGAAACCAGATTAGGGTATGGTGCTTAGCAAGAGGGTAGTGAAATGTCTGGGGCAACAACAGGAAATCCGGGGTTACCGTCGTTGGCGGGGCACGGAGGTAAAAGCCCACGATTCGTTGGATGAGGAGCCATACGTTTTGTTTCAGGGGGCACGTAAGACGGTGCTCGTCGGTGTCTTCAAGCTGACAGTCAGGGCAGAATGGGGAGGTGGCCAGTCCTATGCGATAAAGTCGACTATTAGTCGGGAATTTTCCATAGACTAAAACATACCAGAGTGCAGACACAGACGACGGTAAAAAGGGTGCATGCACACACCCCCAAACCGTGCGCCAGTTAATGTCAGGATGCTGTAGCACCATGGGGTCGCAAGGGTTGGACAGCATAAACAAACGATAATAATCTTTTGTACGGGGAGGACGGGTGACTGGAAGATCGGCCCGAACGTAGCTGAGTTCTACGAAACAATTGGCGACGTAGTACAATAATGGAGAAATAGGTGCCACATTGATCGGTGGATCGAGAGAAGCTGGTCGGAGGATATCTAAGAGACTGCGTGTTAAAGACGGGACCGGCCCCTGCCAGTGCCGCAACAGAGTGTGGACAAAGAGTGCAGAAGAGCGTGCCCGCACGTTGATGAGTCCGAGGCCACCTTTTGCAGGAGGCAGTGTTAGAGTGTTGTAGCGGACTTTGAAAAGTGCCCCTGCTGACACGAAATATCCAAAGGCTGATTGGATGCGGCGGCCAAGGAGTAACGGCATTGGGAGGATCTGGGCGACGTGTACCAGTTTAGGGGCGACATAGATGTTGACATAGGACACACGTTGCAGTTGGTTTAAGTTACGGTGCACTTGACCACGGACATGGTGCCGAATCGACTGCAAAAGCCGCCGGTAAGCCAGGGCCACTGTGCGGTGTGTGGAGCTCGTAAATTCGATACCCAAGTAACGAAGGGTGGTACTAACTGGGAGTGGGGTCGGCACCATAGCCGGGAGGCCGCGCCCAATGTGCATCATAGTCGATTTACGGACATTAAGAATGCTACCAGAAAGACGTCCATACTGGTGGATCCATTGGATGGCGTCATTGAGCTCCGTGGAGGAGCAGGTGAGAAAGAGGAGATCGTCCGCATAAGCCCTACAGTGAAAGGTGTGGTCACGCAAAGTGAGGCCCTGCAGTCTAGAGGTAAGTCCAGTGATGAGGGGCTCAAGTGCAATGGCATACAGTAAAGTAGACATAGGGCATCCTTGACGCACAGAGCGGCGTATAGGAATCGGTCCTACAAGCCTCCCATTGACTTGTACCATCGAGACCGCGGGAAGGAGTAACCGGCGAATGGCATCGACAAAAAGCAATGGGAACCCCATACGTGTCGCCACCATGAGGAGGAATGGGTGTCGAACGCGATCAAAGGCACTCGTGAAATCGACGGATACCAGTGCTGCACGAAGGCGACAAACCGACGCCAGTGCAATGAGGTCACGACATTCTCCTAGGGCTGTTTGTAAGGTGGCCCCACAACCACGTGCAGTCTGCTCAGGTGAAAGGACCGTAGGTAAGACGGTGCGTATGCGCGCTGCTAAGAGGCGTGCATAGATTTTATAGTCTGCATTCAGTAGTGTAAGGGGGCGATATGCAGAGACATGAGACCCTCCCTTCGGTTTGGGCACAGGTAGAAGAATGCCAGTGACGAATTCAGGTGGAATTGGGAAGGACGGAGTAAAGAGTTCCTGAATCATTTCCGTCCAGCGGGGAAGCATTAACGTGGTGAACGCCCGGTAAAACTCCACTGGGAGACCATCTGGTCCGGGTGATTTGTTCTTGGCCCCTTGTTGATCGCATCTACCACCTCATCTGCGGTGATTGCAGACATCATGGACGTTGACTCCGCTACGGTGAGGGTCCGATCAGGGGAAGGACGGAGGTCATCAGGAATGGGCGTCGCCATCGGTTCATCATCATAAAATTGGCGATAATGTTCAGCAAAGGCGGACACGACCGCCGCCTGTGTTGTGTGGTGAACACTATCGGAGGTCGTGATGTTGGGGACGAAAAGCCGACGTCGACGACTATGGTCGGATGCGGCATGGATTGTGGATGGGGTTTCGTCGTGGAGGAGGTCTTGTCGTCGGGAACGCACCACGACACCATGCAGCCGTGCACGTTGGAGAGAGAGGAGACGAGCTTTAGTACGTTGTCGTTCCCTGTGGGTGTCAGGTGATGGAGGGAGCGCATCGAGCTCACGGAGGACGGCGTAGTGAAAATTTGTGGTGTCTCGATGCCATGCTGCTGCTTCCTTGCCACATTGTATGAAGGCCTTTCTGATCACAGGTTTGGCACATTTGAGCCACCAATGGAACGTGGATGTGTACTGCGGAAGGCGTCTTTCGCAAGACGCCCATGTAGTGGCAATACATTGTCGGCAGTGTGGATCATTAAGGAGGGAGGTATTAAGCTTCCAGTAACCTCTGCTGCGCCACACTGACTGAGGTGGCAGAGCCAGGGAGCAAATGACGGCGCAATGGTCCGAAAATGCAAGGGGCCATCGTTCAGCTTGGGCGACTTCATCGCCGAGGTGAGCAGAGACATAAAACCGGTCCAGTCTGCTCGCAGAATGTGCTGTATAATGGGTAAAACCGGGGGTATTGCCATGAATTTTCTCCCAAACGTCCACTAGATGAAAATCTTCGATTAAGGTGAGCAGCGCCGGGCATGGCGAATAACCAGGTACTTGGTCCTGCGGATGGAGAACACAGTTGAAATCGCCTCCCATGATAAGGCGATCATAGCGTCCAGAAAACAGGGGCGCCACGTCATGTCCGAAGAAAGTGGACCGCTGCCGACGGTTCGTGGAGCCAGACGGAGCGTAGATATTGATGACGCGCGTGTCGAAGATGGTAACAGCCATGCCTCTTCCACAGGGAAGGATTGTCGTGTCCGTGAGTGGGATTCCTTCGCGTATGTAGAAAGCCACTCCACGCCCTGATTGATCACATGTGAACGTGTATGAGTCGTAGCCGTAGACTGGTGGTAGTGTGGCAACGCGTACTTCCTGAAGAAGGGCGACGTCAACGTCAGAGGCCCGAAGCATGTCACATAGGAGTTGCAGCTTGGGTGCAGTGCCGATCATGTTGATGTTCAGTGTGGCAAACCGGTATGTTTGTTTCAGTGGTGGTGGACGCGCATCTACCATCACCAAGGGAAGTAAGAGGAAGGCACCGACAGGAAGTCCCGTCCCATCAGCTGCAATGCCTCGCTTTTGATGTTAACAGGCAGCCTCGTCCGGCGGAGGTAACTCATCCGGAGGAGGGGGCGTACCTTCCTCAATGTCGTCGGCCCATGCTCCTGTGCCGTGGGTCTGTCCAATGTCCATGGGAATTGCGTCGTGGCGAGAGAGATCTGGAGTTGTCGGCGGGGAGACAGGCGTCTCAACCGGCGCACCGATCGTTACATTGTGCGTGGCGACCTCCATAGTGGTCCCGTCCTGCGAAACGTCTTGTTCATCGTGAAAGTTGTCCGCCGACCTCTGCGTGGAAATGTCGGCTGCTTGGGTGTCGTCTACGTCGTCGCGGGCGGCAACGCTCGGAGAGCCCGTGGGTGAACGGCGACGGCGTTTGCGCCTACGTGGCGAGCGTTGTTTGCGCACGTGTTCCTCAGTGTCGGACGACGGCAAGGAGGAGCGTCGACCTGGTTCGAAGGCGTCGGTGGGTACAATGAAATTGTCGAACAGGTGTTGTGAAGATGTACTGGTCTCCTCAGCGTCCGGTGCGGGAGCCTGTTCGGCGGCAAGGTTGTCAGGTGGGACGTCTGTACCGTCCGTTGGTGACTGGGACGGTGGGACGTGCCGATCGGAAGGACCGGGCGACGGACTGGACGAAACGGTAGACGTGGCAAGAGCCGCTGCGTAAGTGACCGGTAGGGCGGTCATCGTGGGTGTGACGGACGCTTCCGACAACGGGAGCTGCGCGACACGTCGTTGAATGCATTCAGACCGTAGGTGACCTTCTTTCCCGCAACCGGAACAGGTCCGAGGTTGGCCGTCGTACATTATAATGGCACGGCAGCCTCCGATACGTAGATAGGAAGGCACGTGTTTCTGCAACTCGATGCGGACCTGTCTAACACCGTTTAAAACTGGATAGGTCTGAAATTGGACCCATCGTTCGGCAACATGTTCCAGAACGTTGCCATAGGGACGGAGCGCCTCGATGACGACGTCTGCAGGTAGTTCGAACGGCAGTTCGAAGATCCTTATCGTCCGTGTGCCGAGACCTGCGTGATCGACTGTAACGGGTCCGACGTTGCCGTCGGAATGACAGAAGCGCAGTCCACGTTTTGCCTCTTGAAGCACCTTGTCGCACGCCGCATCGTTGATCATTTTGACGTAGACGGTACTGCTAACTATGGACAAGTGGATACCAATTAGATCCGTTGGTGGTATCTTAACTTCATCGCGTATAAATCGTTCTACCTCCAGGGCCTTGGGTCGGGCGAAGTCGGAACAAAAGTTGAAACGTAATGTCTTCTTCCGATAGTTGTGCGCCATGGTGGTCTAGAAGGAAAACGGCACTTACAGCGGCCGAAGTAAACACAAACACACCGTGCGCGCCTCGCCCGCAGCGCTCTGGCGCGTGACCGCCTCGCAGCACTGCCGGCGGCAGACTGCCACTCAGCTACCAGGGCGGACGGACAACGTACTGCTTTCTATTACTTAAAAAGCCTTCGAACCCCTCACAAATCTAGGAACCTAAACTGTATGCTCGGACCTTCGTCAACAGTCCACAGTGGAGGACCGTGTCAAGCGCTTTCCGGAAATTTATGGATATGGAATCTACCTGTTGCTCAATATCCACAGTGAGAAAAAAGCTAGCTGAGTTTCGCACTAGCGATGCTTTCTAAACCTGTGCTGGTTTGAGGAGATTTTCTGTTTCAAGAAAATTTATTACATTCGAAAGCAAACTGTGTTGAAGGATTCTGCAGCAAACCAAACCTAAGGATACTGGACTGTAATTATGTGGGTGTGGTCTTTTACCTTTCTCATGTGCGGGAGTCATCTGTGTTAAGATACATCCTATTATTATTTGTAATTTTAAATAAGTGAATCATACGTGAAAGTTGCTAAAATCTTTCTAAATCCAAGGCTGCATAAATATTTATTTCTTTACAGCAACCGGTTTCAACAGATTTCGCTGTGATTTTCAGGTCTTCAAAAATCTTTGTTATAAAACGTGTTCATTCTGAGTTAGAACTTTACGCGAATCTGTCATGTTGGTGGATAACTCCGCGTGAGGTTCCAACTTAGAATGAACAGGTTTGATAACCCGAAGATGATAGCAAAGTCTCTCGAAACCGGTTACTGTAAATAAAAGAATATTTATGCAGTCTTGGCTATAGAAAGTTTTACCAATTAAAACAGATCGCTCCTTCTGATTTCTCAACATAAGAAAATTCTGTCATACCTTAAAATGTTAGGGCAACGAAAGTGCGAATGTAAGACATTGCACCTCAGTTGGTTTCCATTCGATGAAATGTGTTTAAAACAGCCACTGCAGTTTTTAACACGGCGACGGTCATATGACGCAGTTTCCCTCTAGCCACATCATTTCACCTCTCCTCTTTTCACACACACAGACACACACGCACATACACACATTTATCGAGCGAATATTACAGGCGCATGCCACTGAATACTTTCCCGCGTGCCTCGTGATCGTAAAATGACGGTTTCATCGTAATGTTTGACGCGAAGCCGGCATTTCCGAGCACAGTTTCACCAGCAGCTTCGACGTTTGCGATAACAAAAGCGCTTGGTCAGCCGCTGACGAGAATGTTCTGTGTGTTACTTCACCAACCAATTACAGAGTCGTTAGGGCTTCGAGCCTCCATCCCCAAGTCGTAAGCATTGCAGATCGTTATGCAAGGAACCTCGTTTGTGACGTGGAACAGTGGCGTGGCAATCGTCTTGACGATGCTGCGTATAAAATATTCGTATAGTAGGCCGTTGTTCGCTGCTAGAAGCGTACGATCCTTGTGACATTTAAAATGGTAGATATGAAAACAACTCCACAAAAATGGTAAGCATTGTTACTATTTGGTCTGTTTTTTCTAATTACTAGCATCACTGCAGCATACCCTTATTGGAATGAAGTTAGGTACAAATAGATTTATTTACAGTCAGGCATGAAGGCATATCGGAATCAATTGACCCAAGGTAGACTTCTGTACATTTTGTCTAGTATAAACATAACAGCACTATATGTAAGTAACAGTTTGATATGCGACATCCAAATGTTGCTCACAAACATGTTTTCCTACCTGTGGGGTAACGCACTAAACCTCTGGCTTCAGGAGAATGTCTCATGGTTCCTGAAACGCAGCACTCGGTTGCATCTGTAACAACACTTAATCTAGAGGCTTGAAGGAATACAAACAACATACGCGAAAAACCAGAGAACACTACCAAACACGAGCCTAAAATGAAATCAACGACTGCTTTCGACGTAAACACTGCAGCTGAAATCTAAGATATTATAAACTATGGATATTAAGCTTTGGTAAATATCAAAGACTAAGTACAAATGTATCAGAATCAAAGGATTACGGCTCAGAACATAGTAAAATAATATGTAAATTCAATTTGCTAAAACTATGGTTGTTTAATTGGGATTCTTTATCTCTGAAATGTTGAAGCATTCTTTAAATTGGGGTAAATACAATTCTCGACATTCTGGTACATGAAAATCTGGGCTGGAACGTGGGGGATACTTAGGATCAGTTTCATATATTTTGTGACGTACGTTTTGTATATGGGCAAACACGTGCTATTTATCAAAATTATTCAATCTAAAAGCATTAATTTATCCCTCAAACTGTTGTAAAGACTATTCCAGTACTATTTACTTCAAATGTAGAACAGTTTTATTTACATGTGTTCGAAATGACATTAATAGTTTTTGAAGCTATTCATGACTAAAAGGATAATTTGTTTGCCACCATATTCTGTTCTATAAGTAAAAATTGAGCTAGCTAGAGAGACTATTGACGTGTTTCTGAGATCTTCTGCCACTGTGCAAATAAGGGCAAACGTTATCTGCTGCTGCACTCACAAAGCTACGTTTGAACTTCAGAACAGAACTTTGCACCAATTATAAGCAGACGTGATAAGAAACTGCACTTAACGACTTATCACAATAACTGCAGTCACTTCAAATATAGTATCTCATCAACAGCTGACTCATAACCGCCGTATGTCGTCTATATCGTGAAAGGTATCACACAACGTCACGCGATAAAATTCCCGGGGTGAAATCTGTACACCACTCACGAACGCTGTCTTGAGAGATTAAACTCTGTTACGGACGGTGAATCTAATCAATATCTTTGTCCGAGACCAGTGATCCATTTTTTAGTCCAGTCTGATACACTTTCTTGAACTTTCAAGCTCGTCGACAATAGCGAAAGTCAATCGAGAATTAATGTAAATGAGACCATGACTGCTTTTCGCAGTAGCAGAGAAGATATTAAACACTATTCAAAGAAGTGAACGATTCTCTCCTTGTATTCCAGTGTATATATTAACTAAAGTACCTTTCCATTTCATAAATAAGTTAAGGAACTGTTTTTAAATCTATAACCTAGATGTCAAACCATAACCTACGTGTAAAAATGGACAAATCATATAATGTTTCAGGACACCCACTGAATATGCCTTGTAAAAAAGGCGAAACGTCTCTGGGTGCATAAATAAAAATAAAAATTTCGGTGGGCAACATGCGAAAAAGGCATTTTCTTTGAAACAACTGCAATTTATATACAGCTGCTGCGAAAATGGCCACAACAAGAAACGTGTTATTAACTCAAGACATTAAAATATTCGAAGACTACTCAACGGATCAAAAAATTTACCGCCACTCTTACCCGTGTGTGAGTGATGAGTGAGTGGCGGGTTGCAACTTTCAGATCTTCACTGGGAATCCCCGTTTTTTTTTTTTTTTTTTTTTTTTTTTTTTTTTTTTTTTTTTTTTTTTTTTTTTTTGGTAGATTACGATTCTACGGCAAATTCTACGTACGCTTTGTCTGAAGCATTTTCTTCGTTTCGCCACATGTAGCGTTGTAAATGGGAGAAAAGAAATGTAGAAATGGCATGTGGAATCATACATACTTCCACGCTGGGAGGATAGGACAGGCCAGTACTTCATAACTTCTAATTGGAAACCCGATTTGCAAAGTTATGTTCCTCTCACCATTGAACACGGAACTACGCGACGGATCGCCGCGGCCGTGCAGCGAACTACTACGTATCATAACAGGCGACTAGAACTCACGTATCGTGCAGACGTAGAACAGATTGTAGTATTGGGCAGTGTTTATTGCCTGGACACGTACCTTATATTTGGAGAACAGAAGTGCAAGTGAACAATAAACATTGCAACCACAGAAGAAAAAGCTGAAGTCATCCTGATTTACGGAGAATGCAGGAGAAATGTTGATGCTGCCGCTGACTTGTATGTTGAGCGTCTCAAATAAAAGAGCTAAAAAGATAAAGCTCGGTCTCGTTTGTTCTTTTACAAGGTTTTGAACGCCTTTATGCCTGATGGCAGCGTACAGACCGGCAAAAGGAAACGAAGCAAATGTGTTACAGTAAAAGCTAATGAAATAGCCGTACTAGCGGCAGTGCACCACAACTCACGGATAAGCACCCGGAAATTACACCACCATTCCGCTATGTCCGTAGGTAGTATTGTCGCAATACTGCATCGTCATAAGTATGACCCAAACCACGTGTCACTGAGCAAGACCTTGATGGCACCGATTTCCACAACCGGGTAGTGTTTTATTAAGGGGCACGTCAACAAATGTAAACGACTCCCACGTTTTTTGACGAGGTATTATTTCCCGATGAGTCTACATTCACAAACCGTGGTAGCGTTAACCGGCTGTTCAAAAAATGGCTCTGAGCACTATGGGACTTAACATCTTAAGTCATCAGTCCCCTAGAACTTAGAACTACTTAAACCTAACTAACCTAAGAACATCACACACATCCATGCCCGAGGCAGGATTCGAACCTGCGACCGTAGCGTTGGTCTGTGTTAAACAGCACAATTATGCACCACATTATCTACTACCATCTTCCATATTGGAGACGGAGCTACCATCAGGACCCGACCCGGTTCGATTCCAGGCCGAATTGGGGATTTTCTCTCCCCGGGGACTGGGCGTTTGTGTTATCCTCATCATTCACCGTAGCAGTCCTGCGGTTCCAGACTGCCTAGAACCGCACGGCCACCGCGAACCGGCTGTTAACTGGGTGTAGACAATCCAGAGTGGTTACCGCAAGTTGACCATCAACGTCGTTGGTCGGTTAAGGTATGGTATAACATCATGGGTAACAAACTCATTCGTTGAATGTTATCGACAGCATGCAAATACCAAACGTTTTTGGAACCGGAACTGCCGGTACTACTGCAGGGTGTTGCCCTGGACGTTCGACATCGAACATGGTTTCAGCATATCGCATGCCCAGCGCATTACGCAATTGAAGCATGGAAGGTATTAGACCGTGTTTACACTGCTCGGTGCACCGGCAGAGGCGGCCCTGCGAATTGGCCCGCTTTGTACCCGTATTTGAAGTCACCGATTTAGTTGGTAACGCCTGTTCTGGCATTCCCTCAGATATGCTTCTGTCCCGCGTACGGTCATTTGACAAGCAGGTCACTAAGTGTATTGAAGTTGGCGGTACTAGGTTTGAATACTTACACTAATTGAAAAAGTAGCGTAGCGATCGCCTCGAGTGACGCCCACAGTGACGCTAGATTAGATCCCTGTTCGATATGTCTTGGGATTAAAACGTTGCGAATGGCGTTTCCAATTGGACGTTACGAGCTACTGGCCTGTCCTACCCTTTCAGCATGGAAGTGGGGCCCCACGACGCATTGAATGTCCAAGGGCCAAGAGAAACAATCTGTAAATTAAATTGTTTGCCGATTTCTACTCCTCCTATCGGAGGACCATATGTGGCGAAACCAAGAAAATGCTTCAGCCAAATGCTTGTAGATTTTGCCGTACAATCGGAATCTGCAATAAAAGACAGGGATTCCCATTGTAGTTCTTAAAGTAGCAACCCACCACCCATGCACGGAGTCTGATGGGGGCGAGTGTGGTATCACTGTGTATCCCATTCCGAGACAATCAAAATTGGTATTATAAGTTTTAGTAATCCCTTAAAACAGTGAAGAAATGGTGCCCTGACACCACAACAAGAAATGTGCTCAATATTTTTCAACGCTACTCTTCCGTTCACCGCTACACTTCTTGAAATGAATTAATCTACAGATACGGAAAACTGACAGTGGAATACTGAACATTTTACCTGCATATCTAAATAGACAAAGAAGAAGGTTGTGACCAGAAAACACACACTACAGTATCTTCCTGGTACCCTTTGTGTAAAACACACTGGATGAAATTCATACATATCAGTCGTCGACGGGAAAACATATTTTTCGCTCGTGATGTTTCAATAGTTGATGGTCATCGAAGGATAGCTTGCGTTTGTCAGTTTTATGCTGCATGTCTCTAACGTAAGGGATTCCCGGCAGGAACGTTAGCACGCCGCATCCGTGATTCGGGGAGTTGCGCCGGCCCAGGCGGGTTAACGACGAAAATGGGTGTGCCAGATGACCTGGCTGTGGTACCGAACATACGACAAGGTGAATACAGGTCTGGTACCCATATCACGCCTGAGTCACACGCAAGGTTTACAGACATTTAGAAAATGCTCGCACACTTTTACATGAGATAAGGAAAAAGACGATGAAGTCAAAACAGTGGTGATGCAGTGGTTAACAAGTCAGGCGGCACACTTCTATGAGGAGGGTATTCAAAAACTGGTACATTATGACAAGTGCCTCAATATTGACGGAAATTATGTAGGAAAGTAGATTAAGGTACAGGCTTTCGTGTAGAAATAAAATTATTGAGATATCTTAGCACATTTTTTCTTTTTTTTTTTTTTTTTTAATGGCTCTGAGCACTATGGGACTAAACTTCTGAGGTCATCAGTCCCCTAGAACTTAGAACTACTTGTTGTTGTTGTTGTGGTCTTCAGTCCTGAGACTGGTTTGATGCAGCTCTCCATGCTACTCTATCCTGTGCAAGCTTCTTCATCTCCCAGTAACTACTGCAACTTACATCTTTCTGAATCTGCTTAGTGTATTCATCTCTTGGTCTCCCTCTACGATTTTCACTCTCCACGCTGCCCTCCAGTACTAAATTGGTGATCCCCTCTACGATTTTCACTCTCCACGCTGCCCTCCAGTACTAAATTGGTGATCCCTTGATGCCTCAAAACATGTCCTGCCAACCGATCCCTTCTTCTAGTCAAGTTGTGCAACAAATTTCTCTTCTCCCCAGTCCTATTCAATACTTCCTCATTAGTTATATGATCTACCCAACTAATCTTCATCATTCTTCTGTAGCACCACATTTCGAAAGCTTCTATTCTCTTCTTGTCCAAACTAGTTATCGTCCATGTTTCACTTCCATACATAGCTACACTCCGTACAAATATTTTCAGAAACGACTTGCTGACACTTAAATCTATACTCGATGTTAACAAATTTCTCTTCTTCAGAAACGCTTTCCTTGCCATTGCCAGTCTACATCATCAGTTATTTTACTCCCCAAACAGCAAAACTCCTTTACTACTTTAAGTGTCTCATTTCCTAATCTAATTCCCTCAGCATCACCCGACTAAATTCGACTACTTAAACCTAACTTACCTAAGGACCTCACACACATCCATACCCGAGGCAGGCCGGCCGGTGTGGCCGTACGGTTCTAGGCGCGTCAGTTTGGAACCGCGTGACCGCTACGGTCGCAGGTTCGAATCCTGCCTCGGGCATGGATGTGTGTGATGTCCTTAGGTTAGTTAAGTTTAAGTAGTTCTAAGTTCTAGGGGACTGATTACCTCAGATGTTGAGTACCATAGTGCTCAGAGCCATTTGAACCATACCCGAGGCAGGATTCGAACCTGCGACCGTAGTGGCAGCGCGGTTCCAGACTGTAGCGCCTAGAACCGCTCGGCCACCCCGGCCGGCTTCTTCTTTTAATTTCTAAACGGTACTTACTTAAAAAACACTCCTCGTATTTTGCACTCTGTTGTAAACCATCGACGCAAACCACTCTGGACCTGCCTGCTCATGCTCAGTACTGTTTCTGACACCCAGTGTGTATGTAGATGACACTGTGATGTTCCTCAAACGTCACTGGAGCTATACACTCTCCGACGTGTTTGCTTTGCAAATAGGAGGCTCTCACTCGCGAGGCGACCACCTGCTCTCTCCCCAGGTCGGCCACAAGGAGGCCGTGTGACGTAGGCCGGACCGCCACCAGCTGTGCGCGGTCTCCCTGTCGTCAACAGTTAACGGGCGGGCGCGACCGGGCAAGCGCGTCACCGGCAATGTTTGCCGCCTTTCAGATCCTACCGCCCCATCCGCCTCGACCTCAGTAATGACGTGCTGATGCAACGCTGTGCTGAAATACTGAGAACGTATTGTGCAATCATAGATATTTGTCGTCTCCAGCTACAACAGCAAGCTGCCATACACAAGCGTTGCTTCGTACACGGTGAGGCAACACGCTATTTGCCTCAAACGTATTTTAACTTGTTAAAGTTACTGGGAATCTATTTTCATTTGTACGACAATTTAATAAGCCACGGCTGCAAAATACTAACACGAATTCTTTACAGACGATTGGAAAAACTGGTAGAAGACGCCCTCGTGGAAATTCAGTTTGGATTCCGTAGAAATGTTGGAACACGTGAGGTAGTACTGACCCTACGACTTTTCTTGGAAAATAGATTAAGGAAAGGCAAACCTACGTTTCTAGCATTTGTAGACTTAGAGAAAGCTCTTGACAATGTTGACTGGAATACTCTCTTTCAAATTCTGAAGGTGGCAGGGGTAAAATACAGGGAGCGAAAGGCTATTTATAATTTGTACAGAAACCAGATGGCAGTTATAAGAGTCGAGTTTCATGAAAGGGAAGCAATGGTTGGGAAGGGAGTGAGACAGGGTTGTAGCCTCTCTCCGATGTTATTCAATCTTTATACTGTGCAAGCAGTAAAGGAAACAAAAGAAAAATTCGGAGTAGGTGTTAAAATCCATGGAGAAGAAATAAGAACTTTGAGGTTCGCCGATGACATTGTAATTCTGTCAGCGACAGCAAAGGACTTGGAAGAACAGTTGAACGGAATGGACAGTGTTTTGAAAGGAGGGTATAAGATGAACATCAACAAAATCAAAACGAGGGTAATGGAATGTAGTCGAATTAAGTCGGGTGATGCTCAGGGAATTAGATTAGGAAATGAGACACTTAAAGTAGTAAAGGAGTTCTGCTATTTGGGGAGCAAAATAACTGATGATGGTCGAAATAGAGATGATATAAAATGTAGACTGGCAATGGCAAGAAAAGCGTTTCTGAAGAAGAAAAATTTGTTAACATCGAGTATAGATTTAAATGTCAGGAAGTCGTTTCTGAGAGTATTTGTATGGAGTGTAGCCATATATGGAAGTGAAACATGGACGATAAATAGTTTGGACAAGAAGAGAATAGAAGCTTTCGAAATGTGGTGCTACAGAAGAATGCTGAAGATTAGATGGGTAGATCACATAACTAATGAGGAGGTATTGAATTGAAATGGGGAGAAAAGGATTTTGTGGCACAACTGACCAGAAGAAGGGATCGGTTGGCAGGACATGTTTTGAGGCAGCAAGGGATCACCAATTTAGTATTGGAGGGCAGCGTGGAGGGTACAAATCGTAGACGGAGACCAAGAGATGAATACACTAAGCAGATTCAGAAGGATGTAGGCTACAGTAGGTACTGGGAGATGAAGAAGCTTGCACAGGATAGATTAGCATGGAGAGCTGCATCAAACCATTCCCAGGACTGAAGACCACAACAACAACAACGGGATGGATGAACTACCTGCTTACGTAATTAAGTTTCTACGGAATCCTAGGTGCGCCAGTCCTAATCGCACTTATCCACTTTTTTTGTCTAGAAAACGAGAAAGGTTAAATGATGTAACTGCCTCGTATGTCTGACAAGAAATCATGTAGTAAAAATACATTTTAAAACTTTATATTGGCCTCAGTTCTTCGGACACCAGAAGAAAGTAAGATCTCATCAAATGAGCACGTTGTCTAAAGCAAATGATGGAGAAGGAAGAACTTTCTAAGGGAATAACACTATATTAGAATCAGTTCTTCGGACACCAGAATAAAGTAAGAGCTCAACAAATGAGCACGTCGTCTAAAGCATATGATGGAGAAGGAAGAACTTTCTAAGGGAATAACACTAGGGGAGAAGATGTGTAGGAGTGAAACTTCCTGGCAGATTAAAACTGTTTGCCGGACCGAGACTCGAACTCGGGACCTTTGCCTCCTGCGGGCAAGTGCTCTACCGACTGACCTACGCAAGCACGACTCACGCCCCTCCTCACACCTCCGCACATTGCAAATCCAGTTAAGCAGCTGCTGAAGCATGATTTCGGAAGTGCTAGCATTATCAGCCACTATTTCCCTACAACCTGGCCGTCCCGATCACCTGATCTTGATCCGTGTGATTTCTGGCTGTGGGGCTATCGGAAAGATGTGTTCAGTGTTCCGACTGCAAACCTAGCTGCACTGAAGGCAAGCATTGCGCAACACATTATGAACGTGAACCCGGAAACACTTCGATCAGTTGTGGAACATGCTGTTTCTGGATTTCAAATTGTTGCAGAAAACGGTGGACAGCATACTGAACATGTTTTGCGCCAGTCACACGGAAATTAATAATCCGATTTGATATCGATTGATGCTTTTTATGCTGTTTTTGGCCTCAGGACGATTAAAACCTGATTTTTGCCATCCGATGTGATATGATCTTGCCATGGAGGATGGGCTTACGTTACTAACAGTATCACACCTGTACACCCTTGCACACTGAGTGGTTCAGTGTGTTTAACGTCTAACGTACACCTTAGGCATTGTTGTATGATTCAGTTGGCATTTGTAGTCAACCACTATTAAATTACGATGCTTACAGCGTCATCTATTGCTTCATTTTATAACTATTTATTTTTCTTCTGCCATACGTTTTCCCCCTTCTCCAATAACGTTCATTGCAATTTTGCATCATTCTGACCAGTTGTGTTATTTCTACAGTGGTTTGAAAGTTTAATTTTAATTATAATCAGCCTGTACATTTTTGACGCAATTACTTTCTTATGACACAATCATAACCGGCTTCGGCTTTCGAAGGGCATCTTCAGGTATTACAACTGTGAACAAAAAGCCTTAAAATAAAAAAAAATGGCTCTGAGCACTATGAGACTTAACTTCTGAGGTCATCATTCACCTAGAACTTAGAACTACTTAAACCTAACCAACCTAAGGACATCACAACATCCATGCCCCAGGCAGGATTCGAACCTGCGACGTAGCGGTCGCGCGGTTCCAGACTGTAGCGCCTATGACCGCTCGGCACCCCGTCCAGCTCTTAAATTAAGAACTGAAACAAACATGATTATTTTCACTATGGCAGCATATGAGGTTAATAGTAACGTGCATATGGTTCAAACCTATGGGCCGCATTTTTCATATTTAATGGTTTTACGACTGAAGATTTTATTGTAGAGGACGCGAATATCGCGCAAGGAGTAGGCAAGCAAAATTACACTTGTTTGTATGCGTGTAATTCCGTGAGTTTTGATTTTATGTTTAGTTGATAACAAATGAACACTTGTTCATCAAATACATGTCAATAGCACTTAAGCAACCTCAGTGGTAGGCCGAACGAAAAATTACTTCATTTGTTTCAGGTATTAATTTAAGCTTCTTTTATCTCTGTTATGGTATCTGAAGATGGTCTTTGAAGGCCTAAATCGGCTATGATTGTATCACAAAAACGTTATTGTGCCAAAAATTTGTAGTATTTGCGTTGGTGGCGTGAGAAATTTGTCATTTATTGCTTTCTGTTGATGGCGGTGGCTAATTTTTTTCATATCCTGTTAAACGTTAGACGGTTCATGCCCCTGCTTTATTTGGTGTTCAGCAAAGGCAGAATGCTTCTTTTCACCCTTCCGGCGTCTAATGTGTCCTTTGTATATACTGTAGTTTTCAACCGGTGAAGCAAAATATTTCGTGAGAACACTTCCGGAGGAGCTTCTTCAGAGCGTCGTCGGCCGGATGGTGTGTCAGTGACTCTTCCGCACGCACGAGACTGCGTGAGTCGCGTCCAGCATGTGGGAGGAGTGTCACAGCGCATCCCCGATGCGTCACGCCACCGGCCGGGAAGGCGTGGGCAGCGGCCAGCTCCTCCCGGCTCCAGCCGCGCCAATTCGTCACGTTTCCAGCCAGCTCACCATGGCAGGCCCCCCCAACACGCTGGTTCACGCGGGGGCGCAATACAAAAGCCCAACTGCGCAGCAGCAGAGGCGCAAGGTGTGTCATCGAACTTAAATGCCTATTGCTCAAGGCCTTCTTACCACGCAATACGACTGGAGCGATCTGTGGAGGAACATTTAAACACTAACGTTTGCTCAATTCCCTCAAAGTAACTGAGTGTTCATACTTACTTACTGCGCAAGTAATGAACGGCGAATGTAAACTGGAAAGCCTAACAACAGTTCCAGACAACATATAACTGTTCTTCAGTACGTAACAAGCATTTGTTTACCTAAATCTTAATGCCAGTTACGTGGCCGCGGTGGTCTTGTGATTAGAGCTCTAGGCTCTGTCCCTAGATGTCTAGGTTTCAAACTCGGACACAGCAGGGACAGGGAATCGACTCTCCGGTTCCTTCGGATGGTCCCAGCTACACTCAGCCTTCTGTCAAATGAGTACCAGGGGCAAAAGGCGCCGGGGCAATGTGTGCGCACACACCTACTGCCGCGACAAAGAAAGGCTACACTCTACCCTAGTCGGGTCAATAGCATGGTCAAGCGCTTGCGTCACAGATGTTACTTACATAAATATACATCGTATCCATCTCATCGTAGATACGCACAGTGTTTCATGATTCCTATTACACGCTTCTAGTCGGTGCGGAGACGACCTATTAGACAAACTTTTGACAAGGAAATCTTCCCAATAAATGTATCGCTTGGATAAAAGATTACTTTGAAGACTGGGTCACTACCAAATCTCGCACTTCGCCGTACGCATGCAAAGTGAGGACACCGTCGTCGGTCCCTCTTGCAGATACATGACTTACCACTTTCGTTCCACTTAAACGACTGCGACAAACTGGTACTATTGCAACCGAGGAGATCACGTTAAATGCCATAATCCGATTTCCCAGAAACTTCCTTTAGTGTAGAAGCGGTCAAAATAAGCTAACACGTGTCTTGGCTTATCCGTAGATACTGCACCGTTTCTGAAAAAACGACCAAGTTATCGTGGTACTTTCCAGGGTATTTATGTATCACTTACTGCGCGAGATATTCATGTGCAATGGTGGCTCAATGCTTATCGTCGTGGCCTTTAATTTTGCGCACCGTATTCGAAACCCGATTATTACACTACTGGCCATTAAAATCGCTACACCACGAAGATGTGCTACAGAAGCGAAATTTAACCGACAGGAAGAAGATGCTGTGATATGCAAATGATAAGCTTTTCAGAGCATTCACACAAGGTTGGCGCCGGTGGCGACACCTACAACGTGCTGACATGAGGAAAGTTTCCTACCGATTTCTCATACACAAAGAGCAGTTGACCGGCGTTGCCTGGTGAAACGTTGTTGTGATGCTTCGTGTAAGGAGGAGAAATGCGTACCATCACGTTTCCGACTTTGATAAAGGTCGGATTGTAGCCTATAGCGATTGCAGTTTATCGTATCGCGACATTGCTGCTTGCGTTGGTCGGGATCCAATGACTGTTAGCAGAATATGGAATCGGTGGGTTCAGGAGGGCAGTACGGAACGCCGTGCTGAATCACAACAGCCTCTTATCACTAGCAGTCGGGATGACAGGCATCTTATCCGCATGGCTGTAACGGATCGTGCAGCAACGTTTCGATCCCTGAGTCAACAGATGGGGATGTTTGCAAGACAACAACCATCTACACGAACAATTCGACGACGTTTGAAGCAGCATGGACTATCAGCTCGACGCTGCATCACAGACGGGAGCGCCTGCGATGGTGTACTCAACGACGAACCTGGGTGCACGAATGGCAAAACGACATTTTTTCGGATGAATTCAGGTTCTGTTTACAGCATCATGATGGTCGCATCCGTGTTTGGCGACATTGCGGTGAATGCAAATTGGAAACGTGTATTCGTCATCGCCATACTGGCGTATCACCCAGTATGATGGTATGGGGTGCCATTGGTTACACGTCTCGGTCACCTCTTGTTCGCACTGACGGCACTTTGAACGATGCACGTTACATTTCAGATGTGTTACGACCCGTGGCTGTACCCTTCATTCGATCCCTACGAATCCCTACATTTCAGCAGGATAATGCACGGCCGCATGTTCCAGGTCCTGTACGGGCCATTCTGGATACAAAAAATGTTCGACTGCTGCCCTGGCCAGCAGATTCTCCAGATCTCTCACCAACTGAAAACGTCTGGTCAATGATGGCCAAGGAACTGTCTCCTCACAATACGCCATGCACTAATCTTGATGAACTGTGGTATCGTGTTGAAGCTGCATGGACAGATGTACGTGTACACGCCATGCCCAGACGTATCAAGGCCGTTATTACGGCCAGAGGTGGTTATTCTGGGTACTGATTTTTCAGGATCTATGCACCCAAATTGCGTGAAAATGTAATCACATGTCAGTTCTAATATAATATATTTGTCCAATGAATACCTGTTTATCATCTGCATTTCTTCTCGGTGCAGCAATTTTAATGGCCAGTATTGTACTTTTATTTTTGTTTTTCATTTATATATCCATGGCATTACTGCACGAATGTGTATATTGTATATTGATATAACTTTGCCCATAATCGAGTACTAACGGTACGTCAGATGAATAAATTTTAAAAAATGAAACAAATCATTTTAATTTTTTTTTGTGTAATTCCTGAAATGTAACTTCATTCATAATCAGTTGCAAGCGCCAGTTTTCGGAAAAGAGATTCGTTTGTCATGAATGCCACGAAATTATTGCAAACCTGGGATATCTCACCAATGTTTGCTATACTTCTTTCCCGAATGGGATCCATAGGAAGAAATGTCACTACGGCCAACCTGCCTTCGCGCGATGCTCGTGGTGTTCGGAATATCTGTGTTTCAGATTGGTATCATCCAAGGGAATGAAGAAAATCATCCTAAATAATTACACATGAATGAAATATATCAATTAATATAAGAATTGATATGAAAATGAGATATCAACAGATGAGAATTAAAAAAAAAAATTGTAACCCGTCAGCCCGGCCGGGGTGGCCAAGTGGTTCTAGGCGCTACAGTCTGGAACTGCGCAACTGCTACGGCCGCAGGTTCGAATCCTGCCTCGGGCATGGATGTGTGTGATGTTCTTAGGTTAGTTAGGTTTAAGTAGTTCTAAGTTCTAGGGGACTGATGACCTTAGTAGCTAAGTCCCATAGTGCTCAGAGCCATTTGAGCCAACCCATAGTGCTCAGAGCCATTTTGTAACCCGTCAACATACTATACACACATATTATACAGTAAATGTGTGATACGTGTTGTTAAATTGAGTTGTAATTTATTAATTAAGATAACAACCTTGCATCCCCTTCTACGGACATGGTCAGATAAATGAAAACAATGAAAATAAAATAACCAAAAACAATAAGCGGCTCCGCCACATCCAGTCCCAATCCCAGGACCTCATCTCGCAAGTGGTGAGGCAGAAGGAGGCTGATGAGTAACTCCTCGTAAAAAAAATAAATAAATAAATAAAAATAAAAAATAAAAAAAATAAAAAATAAAAAAACCTAGGTCAATCTCGCTCTGGATGGGCGCACACTGTGAGGACCCTGCATAGGGTTACAGGTGAAACCTCGTCAACAGTCTCAAAGTCGGACGAGGAATCCTAGCTCCCAAGTTCCCAGTGACAGAGAGTACTGAAGAATCTACGGGGGAAAACCATGAAAAATAATCATTTCCGACTAACAATGCTTGTTTGTCTTGGAATTTATTTCCTGTCATTTACAAAGTACAATTTCAGTTGTAGAATGGAAAGTCCAGGGGATGACTCGACAGAGGAATCCACCTTTGCTTTCGGCAATACATCGGTACCTACGGTTCTTGTGGGTTGTGGCTGGAATTCAGTTCCGGCGAGGCAGTGCACGAGCATTAACTCACCTGAAGATGGCGGCCAGCTGATTCGCCGAAATATTGTGTCTGGACGACGATATGATCCGGCTGCAAACCCGTGAAGAATATCAATATAAATGGAAGTTTTTGCATAAATAAATAAGCCAGTACTCTTGCATAAATGCACTCACGGTAAATGACAACAGATTGTCGTTAAAAGATGTTTAAACTATTGCTTAGGCCTGCTCATCGGAAGTGTCTTTTGACACTCTTTGACAAAGGTGTTGTTATCTAACACATGCGAATGACCAAGTCTTAAATAACCGTGATTTTGCATTATCGATTGTAATTAATATTTAAATAAAGTTACTGGCAAAATAGTAAATTATTCATTAAATGAATACACAAGTATGACGAAATGTGAGGTATTCACGCTGTGTTAATTTATGTAATTGTAGAGGATACAGTGTTCTGTCAAATACTTGTATAATGAAAACATATGAAAACGTAATAAAACTAGAAATGATCGCTGTAGGGTAACGCTATCGTCTGAGATATCTTATGTCGAAATTGCATGAGACCTTCGAAAGTTGTTCATTCAGAAACTCATTGTGAATATGTTTGTTCTAGAATGAAATTTTCACTCTGCAGCGGAGTGTGCACTGATATGAAACTTTCTGGCAGATGAAAACTGTGTGCCAGACCGAGACTCGAATTCGGGACCTTTGTCTTTCGCGTGCAAGTGCTCTACCAACAGAGCTACCCGAGCGCGACTCACGCCCCGTCCTCACAGCTTTACTTCTGCCGGAATCGAACTCGGGACCTTTGCCTTTCGCGGGCAAGTGCTCTACCAACTGAGCTACGCGAGCACGACCCATGCCCCGTCCTCACAGCTTTGCTTCTGCCAGTACCTGCCATGTTTGTTCTCTTTAAAACATTTACTCAAGTTTTCAAGGTATTGAAATACTGTTGTGTCATTAGATGCACCTCATTTTACTGATATCGCTAATGTATCCAGATTTTTTGATTGATTTTGTGATGCCTTCACCTGCCATTCTCTTTATATCACCTGCGATTTGTAACAGAGCATTAAGTGGAAGGGCTGGGGGGTGAGGAGGTAGGCGTAATACACAGTTCTAAGCATAGTTTTGTTGCAACTAACCACCTAGTAAAATCAACTGATACTCCTAAAAGCAAACTTTTAAAAACAACACCAAGTAATTGATTTAAATGTCAAAAAAGTAAAAAAAGCAAAAAAAGTAAAAAAATTCAAAGATGTAAAAAAGTCTGTCAAAAAATGTCAAAAAACGTTACAGTTAAACATTTAATTAAATGTGGTACCTAGGCCAAGAGAAACTTTTCAACCCAAAGTGAATATAACACATGCGCTCACCCTATCAAAATTACAGCAGTTCCTCATTCGTCTATCTTTGCTCAATGCAAACAGTTACAACATAAAACACAAGTATTAGATTTTTTCTTTTGTAGGAATACAGTACATATGAGTAGCATGACAAGTTTTCGGACTCACCCTCCCGCAGAATTCCCTTAGTTAAATATACGCCACAGCTGAGCCACGTAGAACACGCCCAGTATTCAGAACCCTTGGACGACCGTTCCAATCACCACAGCTCACTATAATTCAAAAAGGTTAATGATCGGTACTACACACGGTGTCACTGATACCGACCAAAGACGTTTTCTGTCCGGAATACGTCGTATAGGGGGTTGACGCAGCCCGCGGCTCCGCTTTTCCGTCTCGCTTCCTCCTTGCAACAGTTCTATCCGTAGCTGGTTTCGGCCGTCCCTCATGACAGCCGGCATGGGGCGACACATGAGTGGCGCTTGTTTAGCTACACCGTAGCATGGCGCGGGAAGGTTGCGAGCAGCATTCAGAGGCATCGGACATGGGGCGATGATACCATAGGCACATACGCCCTTTTTAAGTATTTTATGGATGATTCTTTAGAACAGATACCAATGATCACCATGTAGCTTCTCTAAAAAGAAATGGTAATTAATCGAAACCCTCAGCTGCCAACAGGTGTTGTTGATATACCTCAATGGGGACAGATGAAAATGTGTGCCCCGACCGGGACTCGAACCCGGGCCAGTGAGACCCACATTCCCAACTGTCCACAACCTACATTCGTCATGTTCATAAAGGATATTTGCCCATTCACTCATTACTCGCGCCACCTAAGGTGACGACTCCCGTAAGAGTTCGGACAAAGTGTGCGCATTCGCACAGAAGAAGGTCAATGGCCGGTTAGCATGTAAGCAGGAGATCCCGGGTGCGAGCCCTGGCCGCGACACAAATTTTCAGCTGTCACCATTGAGGTATGTCCACAACACCTGTTGGCAGCTGAGGGTTTCGATTAATTATCATTTTATCCTTTAGTAATAAATTGTGCCAGGTAGGTCCTTGCTCCTTTGACTGCATGTTATACTCATAAATTAAATTAAAGGTTTTACTTTAAAACAATTTTTCCAAAGCTGCTCGAAATTAACGTGCTCCTAAAATAGCCTAAAAAGTCTATAATTTAATTGATGAGCATAACAGGCAGTCATAAGAGCAAGGATGTATGTGGTATAATTTACTACTAAACAATCATCCACAAAATACTTGAAAATGGCCTAAGGCCGAAATTGTACAATCGCACATGAAAGAAAGAGAATGGCAAATGTAATGTATTGCGAATACGTAGAAAGAAGGATCCTTTATTGTATGATTATATGATAGCGGAACAAACACTGGTAGCAGTTACTTCTGTAAAATATCTGGGAGTATGCGTGCGGAACGATTTGAAGTGGAATGATCATATAAAATTAATTGTTGGTAAGGCGGGTACCAGGTTGAGATTCATTGGGAGAGTGCTTAGAAAATGTAGTCCATCAACAAAGGAGGTGGCTTACAAAACACTCGTTCGACCTATACTTGAGTATTGCTCATCAGTGTGGGATCCGTACCAGATCGGTTTGACGGAAGAGATAGAGAAGATCCAAAGAAGAGCGGCGCGTTTCGTCACAGAGTTATTTGGTAACCGTGATAGCGTTACGGAGATGTTTAATAAACTCAAGTGGCAGACTCTGCAAGAGAGGCGCTCTGCATCGCGGTGTAGATTGTTCGCCATGTTTCGAGAGGGTGCGTTTCTGGATGAGGTATCGAATATATTGCTTCCCCCTACTTATACCTCCCGAGGAGATCACGAATGTAAAATTAGAGAGATTAGAGCGCGCACGGAGGCTTTCAGACAGTCGTTCTTCCCGCGAACCATACGCGACTGGAACAGGAAAGGGAGGTAATGACAGTGGCACGTAAAATGCCCTCCGCCACACACCTTTGGGTGGCTTGCGGAGTATAAATGTAGATGTAGATGTAGAAGACATCACGAAATAATTCAAAAAATTTATCGCAGCCGCAGAACCTGTCACACTGAAAATTATAGTATCCTTATTTGCTTCAGTACTTGAGAATGATTTATTGTAGATTCTTGAAGAGTTGTAAAGAGCCATCTCTCAGCTTATCTGACACTCCGCCATTTCTTGGAGCATCTCCTGTACAAAGGCCGTGTGAGCAACAGCAGTCAAAATTCCCCACTCTTGGTTTTCCGCATTTCTGGCCACACTGCTCGTCTCTGCACGTGAGTAGCGGGGCTGGCCGCTATCCGCTAGCGTTCAGCCATGAAACAGATTCGCTTTACCTCGCACCAATTTTGGGTGGCCGAATCGATCGCCTACATGCGCAACAACGTTACAAACGGGATTCGAGGACGCTTTAAAGGACGGATAGAGCTATGTAACGTTTACTAATGTGGCCGTTGGAACTATCGTAAAATTATCAAATAAATGAGTTAAAGTTAGTTATTAATTCATCAGATTCCGTGGGACAATGACAGCCAAAGGTACTTGCTCATGGAACGAGTTGGTACGAATTCCATGAAGTTTCGGGCTTGCAGCCAGAAGAAATCGACATCTCACTACGATATTTTGGCCGAAAACCATTCAGCCACCTTCAACGAAATGTGGCTGAGTGTTTGTCATCCGAAAAATTGTGGCAAGATGTCGACATCATGTGGCAGCAAGCTCAAAACCTCATGCAATAATCAATACGCCAGGTAACTTCAAGAAACACAGCCTTTATATAGCTTGTAGAATGTTGATTAGAAACTTTACAAAGTAATTAACAAATCACGAAAAAAGTTGTTAGAGAACATTCAACTAAATAACCCATTACAGAAACAAGCTCTCAGGCATTGCGAGGAACTCCTGTACAGAATAGACGGAGTGGACTACAAGGAAATCTTTCAACTTTGATTTGAATACTTGGGGTTTGTCACTCATTTTTTTTCTGTTCTGTTGCAAGCCTATTGGAAATGAAACCTGCTGAATGGAACACAGCTTCCTGTACAATGCTTAACGAAGTGTCGTCCAAGTGCACATCGCTTTACGGTCTACTGTTCGTTGATGAATGTTGCAGTGAGACATTGACTCACCAAATCCCATGGTGGAGTAATAATTCTGAAACGCCTGAACGACGACCTACGTGAAGGTCACGAACTGACACTGCATAATTTATCAGTCTGACCGTTCTTTTCATGACAGGATATTCTTCATTATTGCGCTATAAACTGTACCACGTACGAGACAATCGAGTGAAAGTAAACACCACGAAATAGGATTCTTATGCGAGGCTTCGTAGTATCAAGCCTTTCGACTATTTACTTGTTTCTACAACAGCTGTTCACTTAAACATAGGTACTTAACACAAATTTGAAACAGTTTTACTAAGCCTCTTCAGATAAGCTAGAAGTTAGCATGCAGTTTCAAAACAATCGTAGCTAGCCTGATATCTGTGTCGTACAAAGGAAGGCTAGGGGAAAAAACATTTTATCTCAGTAGCGCGGGCTTATATTCATGCTGCGTACGACGAAGGAGACTGGCATTCGAATACCACGTGGTACTGTTTACACAACAACAGCCGTTTCCAGGCGTCTTGCTTTTGAGTTTTGCCGTGGATGCATTTTGGAAAACTCTTCATGTCCCATTAACAAATACTGTATAACTTTACTTGCTTGTTCAAGAGGTTTTGAATGTCATTAAAATGTGTGTCGCTCCATTAAGAAAAGCTAAACTTGCCACATTATCTCCCTTTGTACATGAGTTAAGAGGATTAGACATTCAACAGAATTACTTTCCCTTCGGCGTACTACCATTTAGCGATAACCTTGTTTCCATATTTGTACCTTTACACGACTTCCCCTGTGTTATACATTTCCATATGCCGGGTACCTCTCCTATGATGCGTTAGTTGCATTTGCTCCGGTTTTTGTGCAGGTTTTTGCAGTTTCGTTTTCTCATCGTGTAGCCCATGTACCCCAAACAATTCAACGGTTAGCATGTCATATACATATAAATGATACAGTTAATATTCTGTTGAGGTGAAGGTCTTTACATATGTACTTGATGGAGAAGGAGGTGGGGAGGCGGGGGAGACGAAATAAATTATCTTCTTGTTTACAGAATCATCCCATCACTCACCTGTGTGATACGGGAAAACCACCGAAAAATTTAATTGGTGAATGAAAGCCGATTTGAACCCCAGTGCTTTAGAATGTGAATCACGTGTTTTAGTCTAAGCGCCATCGTTCTACATTTCCTCAGTTCTTGTGGAGGAGAGTTCATGTTATATTCAGTGAGATTCTTTAGACTGTTGTTTGTCTGTCGGTAGTCTGTGATTGCTTCAAATCGGCTGGGACTATGTTTACATTGCACTTTCTGCACGGCTATCAGCTTTAGACAACAGCCGGCCGGGGTGGCCGAGCGGTTCTGGGCGCTACAGTCTGGAACCGCACGACCACTACGGTCGCAGGTTCGAATCCTGCCTCGGGCATGGATGTGTGTGATGTCCTTAGGTTAGTTAGGTTTAAGTAGTTCTAAGTTCTAGGGGACTGATGACCACTGCAGTTGAGTCCCATAGTTCTCAGAGCCATTTGAACCATTTAGACAACATTTTAAACTGATTCCATATACAGCACACAATTTATCACTGAAAATATTTATGCCCATGACGCAACTCTGCTTTATCTGCGTGATACGCTTCCACAAAATTCTGGTGGTGACAACGTGTCAGACAAATTTTACATGTATTCTAGCTTCTTTTCTTCTCCGTGGAAGGCATTTTCTGCACGATGGTCTTTTGAAAATATTTCTATATACGTTATGGTCATGAATCGCTGCGTTCATCTGTATAGTTCTCTAGAAAATCCTGCGCTGTTTCAGCGTTAATTCTGAAACTTATGTTGTGGTACAGATACATTTTCTTCAGTAACGGGATAAGCTTCACTGGCAAAACATTTATGTATCGATATATACTTAGTAAAACATCCACCACGACAGATTCATAGTTCGTAATGTTTCAGACTGTCAACGAGAAATAACCGATACAAATATTAATATTTTATTTCCGAATGTCTGGACCTCATGATTCTTTTTCGACGGTTATTTTGAAAATTTGCTTACTGGCCAGCTTCTCAAACCCTGAACTGATGTAGAGGCCATTGGTTATGCTTTAGATGTAGTTTTAGTATACAGGAGTTTGTGAGGCTCCTTCTCGTTGCACACTTCACTGATAGTATTACTTCCCTCCTTGTGTTTCATGGACTGTTCCACCGTTAGTATTATCTGATCGACGGTTGCTGAAGTTTATTAAGCACAGTGGATTAAGATTTGTTTGTTTATTCAGTTATTAATTTGTTATATCCTTCGTCGAAAGATACTAATGAAAAATAGCAACAAAATCATGCCACGGCATTACAGAAAAATTTCAGCTTTCATGATTCCTTCAGTCTTGGATGCCATTTCCTATTTGAGCATTACCTTCAGTATTCTTCCGAAATGCAACCATAAAATCGACTACGTTGTCTCACTATCATTCGAATACTTCAACCGAGTGCTCCCGACCGACTACATCTGTAGACTTGACTTTCACACCTGCCTCGCGTCAGCTGAAAACAAAGAAACCACACAACTCCATGTTGAGTCGCACGTCACAGAGGTTTATCGAGACGTGAGAAAGTTCACTGAGCTAAAATTAATCCATGAATTCGTCCTCCAAGCAAGGTGGGTTTCAGCGTAATCTTGAACAAGGAAGCACTTCAGTCAAAAATTCCCTCCTATAAGTCCTCCTAATACTAGGGATAAATACCTCATAAATCAACTTCATACAGTATTAGCGAGTTAGCCCATATTTTGTAATTCATCTTCCACGTATCTGCAGTTTACTTTTTATAGCAATGGTTATCTTTCCCAGCGCCTGGGTGGTATCGTAGCAGTACTGTGCAGAGTTCACTGGCTTTTCCAAATACAAGGAGAGCTTACACGTATTTCATAGATTGCGGATTTATGACCTCGTTTCCTATTTTTGTTTTGATTTGCTTTAGTTTTTGGTTAACGGTGATTCGTACGTCGTCTCTCAAATCCTCAGTAGGCTTCACGTTTCCGCTCCCCATGTCTACTTGTTTATTTTTTTATTTTATTTTATTTTTTTGAATTTTCAGTCTTCTGACTGGTTTGATGCGGCCAGCCACGACTTCCCACCTGTGCCAAAATTTCATTCTCAGAGTAGCACTTGTAACCTACGTCCTCAGTTATTTGCTGGACGTATCCCAATCTCTGTCTTTCTCAGTACTTTCGCATTTCTTCGATTTTCTCTCAGTTCATATCCAGTACTGATTACACTGCTCACTCCATTCAACAGATCCAGTAACTCTTCTTTACTTTCACTGAGAACAGCGATGAAATCAACGAATCTTATCACGGATATCCTTTCACCTTGAATTTTAGTCCTAGTCTGGAACCTTTCTTTTATTTACATCTTTGCTTCTTCGATGTACTGACTAAGCAATAGGGGTGAAAGAAAACATTCCTGTCTTACATACTTTTTCATCCGAGCACTTCGTTCCTGATCTTCCACTCTTATTGTTCCTTCTTGGTTCTTGTACATATTGCATACTACCCGGATTCCCCTATAACTTACCACCTTTTTCTCAGAATTTCGAAGATCTTGCAGAGCTTTATACTGCCAAACGGTTTTTCAGTTCGACATATCCTATGAAAGCGTTTTCATTTTTATTCAGTTTTAGGTCCATTGTCAACCACAAAATCGGAACTATCTAGTTTCGTCATCTGTCTTCGGAATTGTGTCCATGATGTTTTCCGAAAGTCTGTTGGTATGTAGCCAGCCTCATATATTATACAGACCAACGTGAATAGTCATATTGTTGATACTTCCCCGATGATTTTAGAAATTCGGATGGAATTTAATCCATCCCTTCTGCCTTAGTTGACCTAAAATCTTCCAAAGCTTTCTTAAATTTTGACTCTAATAATGAATCCTCTACCTCTTTCCTGTCGACATCCATTTCTTCTTCTATCACAGTCAAGTCCTCTCCGACTCAGAGCCCTTCACTGTACTCTTTCCACCTATTCGTTCTCTCCTCTGCATTAAACAGTGGTATTCCCACTACAATCTCAATGTTACCATCCTTGCTTTTAAATTCATCGAATGTTGTTCTGATATTTCTATATGCTGAGTCAGTCCCTCTAATAACCATTTATTTTTCGGTTTCCTCATTTTTCAAATGCTTCAAATGGCTCTGAGCACTGTGGGACTTAACATCTGAGGTCATCAGTCCCCTAGAACTTAGAACTACTAAAACCTAACTAACCTAAGGACATCACACACATCCATGCCCGAGACAGGATTCGAACCTGCGACCGTAGCAGCAGCGCGGTTTCGGACTGAAGCGCCTAGAACCGCTCAGCCACAGTGGCCGGCTGCTGTTATTACACTATACTCATCTTACTGGAAATCCTTTCCTTATTTTCCATTTCCCTTCCTTGAGCCCCACTCTATCTAGACTGAGACTTACCATTCTCTCTGTCCGCTCCTCCGCTCACTTTGGTGAGACTCTTGGCAGAATGGGGGCGACTTCTTATTCCGGATAATTTTAATTCAAGTATATGTAGTGGCGGGGTTCGAACCCGAGACGTTGGAAGTTTTGATTAATAGTCGAAGACGTTAGCCCTAGACCACGGATGCCTATCCGCAGAATATTTGTCACTTTTTGTCTTAAAATTTTCGCACTTTACTCTGCTAGCTCTAAAAACTCTAGGTTTACTGACCCATCTACCACTCTTATTGTTTTTGTTTTCCAGAATAACGCTCTTACACTGTTTCCAGATAACAAATTTCTCATGCGACATAATTTTTTTAATTTATGCACTAGTCTTGCATATTTCTTTACTAGTTACTGTAACTCCTCTTCCAATATCTGTCATGTGCCTCGCTCTTTTTATAAAATAACTTCTTATAATAAGGGTCCACAGGTTTAATAAAATTTTTAAGTGATGTTATGTTCGAATTAGCTATGTCCTTACGTTGACTAACTTCAAGCTGCATGTGAATAACAAGTCTACTCATGTCATTGGCCACAACTATTTAGAGTACAATCAAGAACGTTACAACCCTACACGAATTTGTGATTGTATTACATTAAACCTCATTAGGAACGCCAGCGAAGCGAAAAGCATTATAACATTGGCTATAATAAATTTGGTAATGTTTATCACTTTACTGCTATCACTGCGTTTACTTGGCATCTTGGTACCCTGTTAAAAAGTTTATGTAATAGTCACAAAAATGTTGCAATGAAAGTGCAAGCACAGTGAAGTCTAATATAGCTAAATAAGCTTCCTTGACCATCGTCAGTTTGGATAGATCGTTTCGGGTATTTGGCTGCTACCTTATGAAGCACTAAAAGAGCTAAAATGGTTACGTTCATATCGAATTTCCATCGATGCTCAACAGAGTCCTGATGAGAACAGCTACAAAGTTGGTCTAAATGTCTTGTTTTAGAGTATCGTAATCAAGTGGCCTAATACCAAAAGTGATTTTATTCAAATAGTGAATTCTAGTTAATCAAAGTGATAAAGCAAATAAATTTCGTTAACTTTACTGCTGTGTCGTCGTATCATTCTACTGCGTATACATTTAACGTAGACAAGACGACCTGTTCATTCGTTACGAGATACAGAAGATTAGAATAATGGTTTATGATGTAAAGAGTTCGTATATTCCACAACACGGCGCTAAATAATGAATATCGTCTTTGAAAAAGGATAATTTACAAGAGCAGACTACTTTTCCTGCTGAGTTATAACTGTGCAATGAACTTATACTAGTGCTTCTAAAGGCCACGGCCGGACTCCATTATCCCAGTTCGGTTTTATCTGGTTCTCATATGTTACACAACACTGCTGCTGGACTTCATATCATTATTAAAGGGCACCCGACTGGTTGCAGTGAAACATGAAGTCTTGCCAGTTGTAATTCAGACAGGAATAAGGAGTGAATACCCTTACTATGTGCACACTTCACAGTGGTACTACATACATGTAATCAACTAAAATTCGTTTGACGTACCTATGTGGTGAATTATAATTTTCATAAATGCACTCTACACCGAGGAGAGGCACGAGTCAGTAATCATTTTTCGTGCTGTCTATAGATTCAGGAACAGAAAAATGTAACGTATCTACTATGCATTCATTTCCGCTGACTGACTTGATCTAGAAAATCAAAGACAGTGTGAATTGAAATTTCGAAGTCTATTGTTCGTGTCTTCATCTTAGTCTGAATTAGTATACGTATAAATAAAACATTCAAATCTTCACTGATAGAAGATTTTATCTCTCTTTTGTGAGTGTCGTTTAGATATTGCATCTGATTAAAAGCAACTTTCTCACACGAAGAAGGAAACTGATTCTTTATTGGATATTTCTGTTCCATGTAGTCCTAGTGCATTAATATGTATGATATAATTTTAGCGACAGGGTTCACACGTCTTTCTTGTGGACAAATCTTTTCTAATCATCTATGAGTTCGTAATATCTAGTAAAGAGCTGATCATTACAGATTCTACCCATAATTGACTGTGTCAAAGTAGTTATTTGATTGTAAAAAAGGAGAAACATTTCTTCGCATTTGGTAGAAAGAAGAAGAAGAAATTAGTATACTAGGCCAGTGCTAAAGTTTACAGATGATGGAATTCTTTCTACTGAAAGAACTGAATACTCTCACAATACGGAAATAAGAATCAGTATAGATTTATGCAACAGATCTTTCTCTTTCATTTTGAAAGATTTATCATTAAACTGCAATTATTCCATCCGTCCTATAAATCTCGCGTAATCCACTCTAGTATTTCATTAATACTTCATTGAGTTAACCACGCTAAACATCATATTTCGTACGTGGCAGACATACCTCATGACACAAAAAATCGAAGCACCAGAAAGGGAGGAGGAAACGATATGAAACTTTACGGCTGAGGGGGTGTGTGAGGTAATTTCAGAGACTGCGAAATCGAGTCAAATTTAGAAAGAACTTTTGCAGTAAGAGGCCAACGGCCTTTCGGAAGTGGTAACACCGAAGTCAAGGGCTGTCAGCACTTGGATGGGTCACTGCCCGGGTTGATGGCAACCGGGGTGCATTCAGCCCTTGTAAGTCCAATTGGGGAGCTACTTGATTGAGAAGTAGCGACACCAGTCACGAGAACTGACAATGGCCGGGAGAGCAGTGAGCTGACCACACACCCATCTGCATAGCACCCAGTGATGCCTAAGGTCTGAGAACGACACGGCGGCCGGTCGGTAACGTTGGGCCTTCACGGACTGTTCGAATGGTGTTTGTTTGTTTGGCAGTACGAGTCCACTTATCAGTAGAACACTGCATCCCCTCTGGACTAGCTGCATGTATTGATTCGATTGGGAAGTTTGTCACAAAGCCGTTGTATTCTCTGTTGGAGGAAGCTGGCCCACAGCTGTTATAACTGGTCCTTGATATGCTGGATACTGGCACTGGGACCGAGCTGACGTCAGAGCCGATCCGACACTGTCACAAACAGATCTGGGGATCTTGCTGGTCATGAGAGTACCAGACAATACATAGTGTAGGCGAGCATTGGTCTGTCGAAAAAGTGGCAGCACAGCACTGTAACTGGGTAACCTCTTTTGATGACAGTTGTCAGCATGAGCATTACTGCAAAGGGCATTTGATTCTAAAGCATTATGTCAGGGTGAAAAACACTAAATAAATTACTTTTTCTCTCTTAACAACATGTGGGCAGGGTGGGTTCTTCCTTGGCTCGGGTATGAGGTCGAATGAAACATCATTTTTACATAACTTTTATTGAAAGATTTGTACAATGGTTTCCTTACTGAATTGTTCTGGCTGGGAGAGCGGCAGCTGTGTCGTTTGTGAAGCCTTCTGCTGCGTGAGCGGCGGCGTCTGATTACACCTGGCAGTGTGTATCTCGTGTCGCTGTTTCCCCCAGTTGACTGGAGACACGCATCCTGAGGTGGCCCATTTAATTATTGATAACGAAGTCGTGAATCAGATGGTGATACCTTAGATGTGGCGTCCCAGTGTTTCTCTTTTCTATGTGGCTGCATGTGTCAGAGTTGTGTGTCGGCCAGTGGAGCGGCACGGTGGGGGAAGGCCAGTGTCCTGGACTCGAACAACGGACTCCAGCCCGCCTGTCTTCAGCTGTCAGATATTCTCACCAGCTAACAGGTGACTACTGATGTGAGGCCGTCTCCTTCCCATCCTCACGAGTCACCCGGGTACGTAAAAATCAGTCTTCAAATACCTTCTAACTTCTGTATTCTGGCGGCGAGGCTGATGCTTGCTATTCCATTACAGTGGCGGATTTGGTGCTTCTGTGTATGATGTAGTCTCTTCCTACATGACGGTCTTCAGCACCGACTGAACTGTACTGGAACTGAACTCGAACCAAAACTGAACTGAAAACTACTGTCGGGCCCACGGCGTCTCGCGTATTTATTTGCTTCAGTTCACTGGAGGTGAACGACTTCACGGTCATTGCCTCTTCTGTCACATTGAAAAGTTTCTCGAAGAATCTTCTTAACGTCGGTCATTGGCTTTTGGAATGTAGGTGAGGGCCTTTGATCACATGTGACAATTGAGAAACACGTGAGCCGGTCGGGCGATGCCCTGACGGCTGAATCGACAGCTTCCGCTTATGTGGGGAGAGCGATGGCTTCTCCTGAACATGCTGACTTGCAAGTGCTGGCCGTTAATACTGCTGCTCTGCTTGCTGTTTGCCAGTGTGTAACTCTTCGAAGTTTTTCATTGATTTCTAATTTCTACTTCACTTCTCATTGATTTCACTAATTTATTTACCTATCTTAAGTACCACTCACAAGTACTGTCACATGAGAGGTACCACGTAAGGAGGCAGGATTTCCGTGTAGTACCGTTATGCCGTCAGTGTTCACTCAGTCACCACCAGTCAGGACATGAATTCATACCCGAACGCACCCTACACGCCACAATAACACTCTCCATAACTTTGGAAGAACGAGACCTCTCCCCATGTCGCCCATGGTAGCGCAGAAGGGCGATTCATCACTGAACACAATGCGGAGCAGTCCATGCTTCCCGGTTACCGTATAACTCCAAACAAGGCCGTTTGTGTTGTCAGTTGCATGATTAGTAGTCAGCCTGCTTCTAGCGTCCGACTAGTAGTGTGGGGTGATAAATAATGTTGCAAGGAGTCCATTAATGTTCTCGGACGACTTGTGCAGACCATGTCCGTCAGACGTCGTCGACTGGAACCTCGACGACGAGTGTGCCTTCCCTGCAGTCTTAACATCTGGTCACTGTCAGTTCCGAATACCCTCCAAATATGGATACTGCCCGATTCGACAAGCTGGTCAAATGGTGTCTATTAGGTGCTGATAACGCTGTCTCACACGTGTACGCGGCATCTTCGTATTTTCACAGTGATCACTCAACATCTGACGCTCTTCACGTCCCTACAAGATCTGTTGTTATTTTTTTTTGTCGCACTTGCGACCTGTGTCCTCAATTATTTGCTGGATGTATTTCGTGCTCTCTCTCCCTCTAGAGTTTTTGCCTCTACAGCTCCCTCTAGTACCACCTGGTAACAACACTTAGGACATAAAACATTAATGCATTTATTCTAGCTGTTCTACCTGTCCCAGAGAATCGCGACCCTAATAATTTACGTGCCCGCCGATGGTATGTACGTGTACAAAGTTAAACTGACAGCCTCTTCATAGAATAGTCCGCTCCTGGTACCTGGATGGTCAGTGCGACGGAATGTCATACCTAACGGCCCGGGTTCGATTCCCGGCTGGGTCGGAGATTTTCTCCGCTCAGGGACTGGGTGTCGTGTTGTCCTCATCATCATTTCATCACTCGGAAGACTCGGAAGACTTGCACCAGGCGCACGGTCTACCCGACGGGAGGCCCTAGCCACACAGCATTTAGATTTTTTTTTCGTAGAAAAACGATCTCCAAGTAAAGAAGAGTGGAATAAGAAGATATTTCATACCACAACAACATCTAGTTGATAGGGGACAGAGCATTAGATCAATCTGATAATAAATAAAGATGGGCTCCAAATTTTCAATCTGTCTACATCTGTTTATGGAATATGAAACAGTGTAAAGGGACGGAGGTTTCAACCAGGATTTTCCAGAGCCGTAACAGTGTATCAGTCCACTCGATATCGACTTTAGGCAGCAGTCCTCAACTAGCGTGGCACTCAAAGTAGAAAGGCAGCCTTGTCACAGTTTTCCTCACAGGAGATTGCACGATTATTTTAGTCTAACTGTACACGTACTGTTTACAAACAGGGCAAAGTAGATCAATGTGCCTTATCCAACAATGACCTCCGACACGGGAAAATTTACGAACACTTGTAATATCAGGAACTTGATTTTCAGTATCCTTGTCCTCTTTTAGAGGTAGGAATATTTTCGTCAACAACGTTGGGGCTTTTCAAGTCAGCAGGCTGACATCGTGAAGCAAGACAAAGCAACTGGATTTTCGTACTCTTCAATGTGTGTTCAAGTCGTCTGTTATTCCAGCAGATGTTTATTCTAGAAGAAGTGAAATAACTGCACTACTCGTTATTCGATGTGGTTGATGTACGAAGTTCACAGTCATGTCAATATTACGAAACACTACTGATATGCCTCGTGACTCAGCAATATATTGACTACACTGGTTACGCGCATTTTAATATTAATGTAAATCTCGTTCAAGTACCTCACCAACATTCAATTCTTCTTAAATTACTTATCACCTTTGTTGGACGCAATATCTGTACGTTGTATGCGTTACACATTTTGATGATTCACTAAATAGATGTGTGTGAACACAATGGAAATTAAGGGTTAGTATGCTCTCAGAGCTAAAGTGTACAGAACTATAACTATGAAAATAAATATTTTCATTTTCCAGAAAATATATTGGCAGAAAAAGAATGCCTGGCCGTGATTGCCAGTAGAACCTCATCCAACACGTACGAGTTTCGACTTACTATTTTGTTATTCAGTCTCAAAATACACCTTATTTTTATCTTAACATGAAAGCTCAAAGTATTCTATTCCATTTTCATTCTGTATTTGTTAGGTTCAATCCAAGCTTTCGAAGAGTGCTGTGATACGCAGAGTGTTAAAAAAAATCACCGATGAGCTTCAGGGACAGATCTCTCACATGAAACCAAAAAATATATACCTTCAGAGATATGAGCATTTGTTCGATATTATGAAAACCATCTCTTCTTCTTAAGGTCTTTGCTTTCCATATTTTTTAGAGATGGTATGGATCAAAACAAGAAAAAAATAACTAATCAACCTGGGCTCTAAAATACATGTGTTAGGAGCTACAAGCACTTGTTCACTGGAAGAGACGTGTTTAGCGCTGATAGCTCATAAAGTATCCATTTTAGACACCGTGTTTAGTCGTCATTTTTTTCTTGGTTTGGTCTATACTACATCCTCTCAAAATATAGAAAGCAAAGTCATTGTAGTAGAAGAGTTCTGTTTATAGTATCGAAGATGAACAAGTGGTCATGGCTCTTAAGGAATGCATTTTAGAGCCCATGTTGACTAGACGCTTTTTCTTGTTTTGGTGTAAGGAACTGCTCTTGACGTTTGTAGATGTTTTTTGGGACACCCTATAGATGCAACTTGAGGAACTTCCATGTTGACTGGAACAGATTATATAACAGCTTTAATCGTCTTAGAGGGCACTTTTCTCTCTTATCTTAAAGGAAACAGTCAAATTAGACAGCTCTGTCAATTCTGAAGACGTATCATTTATCATCTGATGACAAAGCAGTTCCAGCGTGCTGTAGTGTTCATTACTGAGCCCCTACTACTTTAGTTGTATACAAATGATATCCCATGTTATACTGTGAAGTGGAAATAGTTGTCAAAGATCCGTACCAAAAGGAAGATAAATGAATTTCTAATTGAAATTAATTACTGCTAATCGGTAACCGGAAAATCACTCAATTTACAAGAAACACGGCTAGTATATATCCCCGTGCAAACCAGAGTACATAATCTAAAATAATATTAAAACATTGTGGAAAAGTAATATGCAAAAAAATAATCGAGGAGTATTAAGGATTCTAACAAGATTTTTATTATTTTGTGAAGTTAGTTGATAACTGATCGCAGTATGAAATGAAAAGTAACGCTCATAACCGTAGCACTACGAAAGAAATTTATCTCCACTGTACAGGCAAGAACTGGACTATAACACTATGTAGCCATAATATATTTATCAACACCAACATATGGTAAGAGGCAATAAAGGCAAATTTTAAAAACTCTCGTACTCGTCTTGTATAACAGTTTCTTAAGCATCACAGAATAATTTTTGAAAATATTTATTTTCGTCCCACTCCTCCCCGCCCCCCCTCTCTCTGCTTGTTTGTGTGTAAGTGTGTGTTTCTGAACAGGCACCGCTAATGGGCTCAGTTCAATTAATCAGTTTAAGCACAACTCACTCAACTGCAGTAAGAAGGTACACTTCGATTCCCCCAAGAAATAGTTGTTTTTATACGTTCCAATTGGTTCCAATGGCTCTGAGCACTATGGGACTTAACTTCTGAGGTCATCAGTCCCCTGGAACTTAGAACTACTTAAACGTAACTAACCTAAGGACATCACACACATCCATGCCCGAGGCAGGATTCGAACCTGCGACCGTCGCGGTCGCACGGTTCCAGACTGTAGCGCCTAGAACCGCTCAGCCACCCCCGCCAGCTTATACGTTCCACACAGCGAGATACCGTGGATACGACGCATAGAATATGAATATAATTAACTGTCATTATATTTCTGTGCAAGGAGATACTTCTATGCCAATTTTCTTTGAGTCATGATAAAAACAAATTTTTGTTTCCTGTGACGGGTACGAAGTGTACTTGGAAGACACAATGGCCGCCGCTAGGATACTTTTATACGTAATGTGTAGCAGAAATGTGCAAGGCAGTGTTTTAATATGTAAATACCTTTAACGTATCTTCGTTTCTGCGACTGCGGTAAAAAGTTCCACTAGAGGTTCAGCGTACGTAAGCGTGTCAGCTAGGGTTCTCACTTGATGGAGTGGATGATTTTCTTGTTTACATCACACAGTCTGAATGTCATAAGAGGTGAAGCTCTTCTGCCCTGATGGAACAAACAATGGAAACGAAAGCATCGGCGGCCGGTGTTAGGTAATCTTCCTCGAGAACAGCACCGCCATCAAGGTGGGCGACTTACCGACTACCACTTAGTGGAAAGCGCTGTGTTGCGATTCCCTTGGTGCCGTATGGCCATGCAGTTATTTAAGTACGGCAGAATTCAATACACTGATTCCTGTCTCTCTAATAAAAATTTGGTAGAAATGTAACGATGTACCGGCAAACTTTGTAATTATATACGCACAATAGAGCGCAAATTTAAAACAATATACGTGCAGTACTGCGGGAATGGAATTCATAGAACAGCTTCGCAATAACTTTTGAAACGCACAGTACCATAAAGGAATATGAAAAAAATAAACATACTCGCCTAATCATTGATTATTATAACCTTGTGAAAATATGAGAAAAGTGCTACTTTTTTTTCGAGAAGTGTACATATACTACCAATAGTGCTATCCTAGCGCGCCTCAGCTTCGCCAAATAGTAAGAAGAGCCACCTCTGATAACCTGTTTTCGGTAGCAATAACATAAATATTCAAACTGAAAGACATTAGACACACATGACAGAGACATGCCGTGTTTCAACGGTATATCCTTCCAGTTACTATGCGCTGACACCCATGTTGCATTGCTGTGAGAAGTTTCCGCAACAGAGTCTAAGGTGCTATGAATGAACGTCATACGATGTTCAGGGTGGTAGCGTAAATCGGAAACGAAGAGCGTCATCTCATTACCTTAGCCCACCTTCGGAAGGTCTCTGACCTTACTGTGCTCATTCAAGGTACGCAAGGTCGTGAACAAAGTGTCTTGTCCCTTCACAAATTTGAAATATTAGTTTGACGCAGTTTGACCGAGGGGCACTTAATATGACTGGATTAGAAAATTTCTCACTGATGGTACAAACTGTTTTAATTATGCCATTTAATTCTATCGGAGCTTCGCATTCGTGTAGTATGTCGTTACAGCATGTTCTTTTTTTTTTTTTGTAACTCATTTACGATACTATTTGTGGCCGATCGGTTCTAGGCGCTTCAGTCCGAAACCGCACTGCTGCTACGGTCGGAGGTTCGAATCCTGCCTCGGGCATGGATGTGTGTGATGTCCTTAGGTTAGTAAGGTTTAAGTAGTTCTAAGTTCTAGGGGACTGATGACCTCAGATGTTAAATCCCACCGGCCGGAGTGGCCGAGCGTTTCTAGGCGCTACAGTCTGGAGCCGCGCGACCGCTACGGTCGCAGGTTCGAATCCTGCCTCGAGCATGGATGTGTGTGATGTCCTTAGGTTAGTTAGGTTTAAGTAGTTCTACGTTCTAGGGGACTGATGACCTAAGATGTTAAGTCCCATAGTGCTCAGAGCCATTTGAACCATTTTTTTTGTTAAGTCCCATAGTGCTCAGAGCCACTTGAGCCATTTTTTACGATACTAGTTGTTATTCTCATTAAAATCTTTACTTTTGTAATGTTAAGAATTCTTCTTCCACAAGCTGATTCTAACGCATTATAGAAAAAAAGGTTGCCGCATATTGTGGTTACGGAGCGATTATGCTCTCAGACAATGACGTCATAGCTTAATCAAAGAAAAATTCTGATCATTATGCGACTTTTCATGGTTGCAATGTCCTGTAACTATACGAATGACGAATACCGTTATATTTCTTCCAGGATGCAAACAACTTGAAATTTACATTCGCTACAAGCAACGTGATCCTCTAATAAGACAGAAAACCCTCTTTATTTAATGCTGTGTTTAATAAATTTTGTGTTATGCATAGTTCCTTTACATCTGACTTAATACTGCAGTTTTTGTAAACGAGAAACGTAGCACATCACATTATTCACTGTGAAGTACATAATAGAGGACGCTCCCATGATTGCTCAGCTGCACATGTCGGCGTGTGAAGCTCTTTATCACATGTGTGCTGTGGTTAGAGGATCGTAATAAGTACATGAAAGCCACAAAAGTGACTTCAATATATATAGTGTCTTATAAAAGAAGAGGCACACTGGAAAGTTTCGAGCTATGTGTTCCATAAACATTTATCTAAATACAAAGTGTCTAGCGTTAAAGCATAAAAGAAAATTTACCAATAAATTTATTCGCTGAGAAAAAAAGAATAATTTATGAAGATGATTTTTTTCTTTTTTTTGGCACACTTCTGAAGGTGTCTTGATGTACAGTGCGTAAACTACGACACTACTACGTCTTTTTTTGTTTTCTCTGTAGATCTAATTTTGAATCAACGGTAACAGGTAGAATTGTTTTGTAGTAACACCCAGAGCAATTGGCTGTAAATGGCCTCCACGGGTTGGACGACGAAGAAATGCGAAGTTTAGGTAAAATATTTATTACCTGACCGATGAAATGTGGAAGACGCCCATCCTTCTGAAATAATAGACCATACCTCGTAGCCAAAGTAACCTGTGGTAAAAGTAGTGTCAGCTCAAGATGTAGTAACTACTGTACTTCAGACATGCAAGGCAACAGGCCCAGTATACAAACGTTCTATCACAGAGCACCTTATTTTTAAAGAGTAACGGTTTTGTAAATGTTTCTTGACAGTGAAACTTACTGGCAGATTAAAACTGTGTGCCGGGCCGAGACTCGAACTCGGGACCTTTGTCTTTCGCGGGCTAGTGCTCTACCAACTTTTTTTTTTTTTTTTTTTTTGGGCGTCTTTCACTTACGACAAACAAAATTAGAATGTACATCCGTAGCAACAACAGAAAAAGAGTTCCTCCTAAACTATGAAATAGAATTTGAAACCAACAGTGTAATGATAGAATAAAGAAAGAAAAATGTAATCAAATCCCGCACGCCATTCCATGTGCATGGTCCATCTGCGTACAGATTCCACGTTCCAAAGTGGTAAAACCTTTCGCAGCGTTTGGAGCTCCAGACGGCGGTCATCCTCTGCCCGGTACCCCCCAACTGTGAGAGGGGGTTATCGAAGACACTGCGCAAATAGTTCGCAAATAGTTGTCGGTATCGGAGTGTACACTCAAGTGTGCTATGACTGTCCTGGAGAAATTGTCAGTAATCAAGTACCATCTTCTCATCATCTCGAAAGAGGTAATATATGGACATGCCTTTAAACCATGTGAGAGCGTGAGTTTTCGCAGGTGGGAAATAAGTATCCTCTGGACAAAGGAGGAGCCGTGGCTCAATTGTGCGATACGTAGGTAGCAGGCGAAGATCTTCTGCACTAGCAGCCATACCTCTAACGCCGATCCACATGTTAAACGGTGTTCGTCAGTATCCACGAGGTGGCAACGTGGGCAAAGGGGGGAATCCGTCATCCCAATAGCATGCAGCCTTTGTTGTGTTACAACTTTCCCATTCACCACCTGGTACCACGTGACTCGTACCCGCGTGGGAAGGAGCGGCTTCTGGACCGCTCTTCACACTGCAGGCCATAGGGTAATCGGGCTTTTCCTCTCAATCACATTGCGTGGGATGGGCCTTAGCAGCAACCTGTAAATATCTCTCGCCTTGGGAATGCGAGTGTTTAGAAGGTCTGGGTGTACGTAACTATACTCATGAATAAATCCCGAGAGGTGCGAGAGTGAGGGAGTAATGTGCGCAACCGTGACAGGTGGCATAAGAGACGCCGGCAGCAATTCCTCTAACAGACGTCCCGTAAGGGAAGCATCTTTGTGGGTCCACAATTTCATCATTGTGCACAAGTATAACGCTGTAGTTCTCGCTCGTACATTTAAAAGTCCCAGTCCGCCATCTCGCGGATGAAGGGTGAGTGTTTCGTAGCGGACTTTGAATAGGTGTCCGGCGGTAAGGTAATATCCAAACGCTGCTTGCACTCTGGGCCATCGCTGTTGATATCGGTAGGACCTGGGCCATGTGGATCATCTTAGTCGCCACGTGAAGGTTGAGGTATTCCACACGCTGTAGGAGGTCCATCCGTCGAAGTAGGTTCCGGCGAACTTCTGTGCGTATTGCCTGTAGTAATCGTGCGTAGTTCATGGCAGCCGTGCGGCGCACATCCTGTGTAAATGTTATGCCCAAGAACCGGATATTGTTGACTAGTGGGAGTGGGGCTAAAGCGTCCTCCTGTAGACCTCTCCCAATGGTCATCGCTGCCGACTTGGCCACATTCATGAGGCTGCCCACTGCCAATCCATAGCGATTGATCCATTGTATCACCGAGCGTACCTCGTCACCAGAGCGGACAAGTAATAGAAGGTCATCAGCATATATCCTGCAGTGAAAGGTGTGATCCCTCAATGACATGCTCGAGAACCTGTTTTTCAACCCTCTGACAAGTGGTTCGAGTGCGATCGCGTAAAGGATCATGGAGAGTGGGCATCCTTGGCGAACTGACCACCGGATCGAAAAGGGACCAGCAATCCGTCCATTCACCAGTACACGGGATGCAGCTCCACGGAAAAGGCGCTGAAAGATGTCGAGAAAGTCAGGCGGGAAGCCCATGCGGGCCATAACGGACAGAAGGAACTTGTGGCGAACTCTGTCGAAGGCGTGGTCGAAATCAATGGAGATCAGAGCAACTCGAAGGCGACAGGATGTGGCGATGGCTATTAAATCCCTGCATTCGCTGGTTTCCGTTTGCATGTTGGTCACTCCGCCCTGTGTCGTTTGCTCCATGGAGAGGAGTAGGGGCAGAACCTTCTTTATGCGGCTGGCGAGTAGTCGGGCGAAGATTTTGTAGTCCGAGTTTAGCATTGTAATTGGCCTGTAGTCCTCGACCGTCCGACCTCTGGAAGGCTTGTGTATCGGTATAAGGAGCCCTTCCACGAATGCTGGTGGCACGTGGGAACCGGGGGTCATCTGTTCTTGGTACATGATGATTCATCGGGGCATCTTTAGATCGCGGAAAGTCCGATAAAACTCGAGCGGCAGTCCGTCTGGCCCGGGAGATTTGTTCAGGGCTCCCTTGTTAATCGCGTCCTCGATGTCGTCCCGTGTAAGTCCAGCTAACAGCGTCGCCGCTGCTGCATTGTAGAGGGTGTGCGACACGTGCGGCAGTATGTCGTGATCGTCCGCTTCCTCTGTATTCACCTCGTCGTAAAACCGGCGACAGTGATCCGCAAAGGCTTCTGTAACCGCCGCCTGAGTCATGACGACCCTACCACCTGGCAATACGAGGTCCGTGATCAGCTGCTGTCGAGCACGATGTGATGCATAGACGGGTTTTCTCCTTCCGCTCAGTCTTGACGTTGCGATCGCACAACGACTCCCTCCAAACGTTTCCTCGTAAGAGACAGTATTTTACCTTTAATTCGGCGGCTTTCCATTTGTCGGTTTGGAGATAGTGGTTGGCTGGCGAGTTCGCGGAGCATCGTGTAATAGAAGTCCAATGTGTGACGATGCCAAGCTGCGATATCTTTTCCGAATTGTGTTAGCACACGCCGAAACGCTGGTTTTGCACATTCCACCCACCATGCTAGAGTCGAAGGGTATCGGGGAAGACGACGTTCGCAATCCATCCATGTGTTGGCGATAATCTGACGGTATTCCGGGGCTTGAAGATGTGCCCACATTCATCTTTCAGGGTCCTCGGCTGCGCCACATCCGCTGCTGCTGCAGAGTGAGTGTGCATATGAAAGCGCTATGATCGGAGAAGGCAAGCGGCCAACGTTCGGCGTCCAATACTCCCGTCGCTAGAGCTCGTGAGACATAAATGCGGTCTAGGCGACTGGCTGAGTGACTAGTAAGGTATGTCGTCTCGGGACGGTCACCGTGCACTGTCTCCCACGTTTCGGTGAGAAGCAGATCTCGAACCAGGAGCCGAAGATCTTGACAAGTCGAGAAATGTGTGACTTCGTCTTTGGGGTGGAGCACACAGTTAAAGTCGCCGCCGAAGATATATTGATCAACGGGGCTGATAAAGAGGGGGGCGATATTCTCCGAGTAGAACAGCGATCATTCGCGGCGTTGGTCAGTTCCTGATGGAGCGTAAATGTTAATGATGCGCGTGCCCAGTGCTGTGATCGCCAGCCCCCTTCCTGACGGAAGGTAAGTCACGCCTTCGATGGCAATTCCGTCGCGCACTAGTATTGCCGTACCGCTGCCATTTCGGTCCGCCGGTGACACATATGTCACATAACCGTAGAAAGTGGGGAGGGCCGCTATATACACTTCTTGCAACAGGGCAATGTCAACATCCGAAGAACGAAGCATCTCACGCAGCAACTGGAGCTTCACTGCCGTTTGTATCGTGTTGAGGTTAAGCGTGGCGATACGATAAGCTTGTTGTCGAACCACAGGTGTCAAGTTATCCATTAAGACTGGAATTACCTATGACGCTTCTGACTGTACTGACACCTCCACATCCCCCCAAATCTCACTTGCAGTCCTGTCTAGAGACCCGGCGCCAATGGCGTGGGCCCTGTTGGCGTAACGTGCATGGTGCCGTCGTCGTCGTGGTCATCCGCCCACGTCGGGGAACTCAAAGCAAGATCGGCTTCCCTAGCTTCCTCAGGACACGGCATGGGTGCTTGTACTCCAGAAGGTGGTGGGCGGTATCTGTCCTGCATATCGGCATCCGATTTTGCGACTGTAGATATGTGTGGTTTGTCCTCAGTTCCGGTCGGTGGTGCCACACTGTAGCAAATGGCGGGTGCCTCTGTGGTAGCGTCGTCATTAAAGGTGGAGTCGTCGTCCTCTGGAGGATGTGTCGCATCCCGTTCGGAAGTTGCTCTACGCCTCCGCTTCCGTCGCTTCGGAGAGCGTTACTTCCTGGTGTGTCCTTCTGTGTCAGACGATGGCAAAGATTCACGGCGTTCCGGCACAAAGGCAGCCGTAGGCACAATAAGCGAGTCTACAGCCATGCTATCGTCATGTATGTTGTTATCCGTCGATGGAGGCGGCGGCATCGGAGTTGAATCCGTAGCTGGTGGAACGGGTGTGTCGCCATCGCCCTGTATTGTAGGATGGAGCCGCGACCCAACAGTGGATGTCGGCTGTTGTGGTGAAGTGGTAGCTGTCGTGAGGGTTGCTGCGTAAGTCACGGGAAGCAGCGTCGGCTGCGATGGCCGGTCCGCGTCAGCCGGCTGCAGATGCGTTATTCGACGTTGGATACATTCGGATCTGAGGTGTCCCTCCTTCCCACAACCAGAGCAGGTCTTCGGTTGCCCATCGTAGATAACGATGGCACGGCAGCCACCGATATTCAGATATGAAGGTACATGTCTTTTAAGTTCTATTCGGACATGGCGGACTCCGTTCAGCACCGGATATGTCTGGAATTGCGTCCATTTTTCCGCAATATGATCATGCACCGTGCCGTAGGGGCGCAGTGCTGTCACGACGTCCTCCGCCGGTAGTTCGAAAAGAAGTTCGAAAAGTCTGATCGTACGAAGTCCCATGCCAGAATAATCGACGTGCACAGTCCCCACATTGCCATCAGCTTGGCAGAAACGGAGGCCCCGTTTAGTTTCCCGAAGGATCCGTTCACATGCTGCGTCATTGATGATCTTGACATATACGATACTACTCACAATGGACAAGTGAATGCCGAGAATGTCGGTCGCCGGGATTTTAACTTCTTCTCGTAGAAATCGTTCGACTTCGAGTGCTTTGGGCCGTGCAAATTCGTTGCGGAACGTAAATTTGAGCGTCGATTTTCTGTATTGGTGCGCCACAGTGATCTATATGCTGACGAGGGAACCTCCTCATCGCACCCCCCTCAGATGTAGTTATAAGTTAGCACAGTGGATACGCCTTGAAAAACTGAACACAGATCAATCGAGAAAACAGGAAGAAGTTGTGTGGAACTATGAAAAAAATAAGCAAAATATACAAAATGAGTAGTCCATGTGCAAGATAGGCAACATCAAAGATTGTGTGAGCTCGAGAGCGCCGTGGTCCCGTGGCTAGCGTGGGCAGCTGTGGAACACGAGGTCCTTGGTTCAAGTCTTCCCCTCGAGTGAAATGTTTATTTTCATAAAGTTATGGTCTGTCCGTTCGTTCATTGACGTCTCTGTTCACTGAAATAAGTTTATTGTCTGTGTTTTGCGACCGCACCGCAAAACCGTGCGATTAGTAGACGAAAGGACGTGCCTCTCCAATGGAAACTGAAAACATTTGATCGCAAGGTCATAGGTCAACCGATTCCTCCACAGGAAAACACGTCTGATATATTCTATACGACACTGGTGACGGAATGTGCGTCACATGACAGGAATGTGTTGTCGACCCACCTAACTTGTACACTTGGCGAATGGGTAAAAAGATTTTTCTACCTTGCCCGATTTAGGTTTTCTTGTGGATGTGATAATCACTCCCAAAAAAGTGATGAAAACGTAAGAGTTTGTCACATAAACTGCAACAAATGAATGCACAGTTTTCCCTGTGCTCTGTCAAAACATATGTTTTTAACGTTTTTAAATTTTTCCGTGTGTAGACCGTCAAATCCTGCATATGTCCAAGCAAATCTGAACATGTCCTGGAATTTTGGAGAGCGAAGTTGATTATGTGTGAGTGCCTGAAGTTTGATAATTGTCTGAAAATAAAAAGTCAAACTTTTCACTCGAGGGAAGGCTCGAACCAAGGATCTCTTGTTCCGCAGCTGCCCACGTTAACCACGGGATCACGGCGCTCCTCAGTTCAAATCATCCCTGATGTTGCCTATCTTTGCATGGACTACTCAGTTTGTATATTTTGCTTATTTTTTTCGTAGCTCCACACAACTTCTTCCTGTTTTCTTGATTGATCTGTGTTCAGTTTCTCAAGGCCTATCCACTGTGCCAACTTATAACTAAATCTGAGGGGGGTGCGATGGGGAGGTTCCCTTGTGAGTACGGCACGCGTGAAACGGCCGAGTACGATGTAAACAACACGAGCGCTCGCTCTGCGGCATGAACACAAACAGCGCGTCCACACCGCAGCACAGCCAAAGGCCAACTCTCAACTGAGCTACCGAACCACGACTCACGCCTCGTCCTCATAGCTTAACTTCTGCCAGTACCTCGTCTCCTACCTCCCAAACTTTACAGAAGCTCCTTCTTCACAGTGCTGTGTGTTTGATGCACCACTGGTGTGAAATACAGGTCTATCTATGTTGCCAAAGGTTAAGTAATATTCTCACTGAACGTATGAATGACACTTATTGTAAATCATAAATTTCGCACCAATATAAAATGCAGACATTGATCTTATCGCTAACTTATCGTTGCCTGGTGAAACGTTGTGATGCCTCGTGTAAGGAGGAGAAATGCGTACCATCATGTTTCCGACTTTGATAAAGGTCGGATTGTAACCTATCGCGATTGCGGTTTATCGTATCGCGACATTGCTGCTCGCGTTGGTCGAAATCCACTGACTTTTAGCAGAATATGGAATCGATGGATTAAGGAGGGTAATACGGAACGCCATTTGGATCCCAACGGCCTCGTATCACTAGCAGTCAAGATGACAGGCATATTATCCGCATGGCTGTAACGGATCGTGCAGCCACGTCTCGATCCCGGAGTCAAGAGATGGGGACGTTTGCAAGACAACAACCATCTGCAAGAACAGTTCGACGACGTTTGCAGCTGCATCAGCTCGGAGACCACGGCTGCGGTTACCCTTGACGCTGCATCACAGACAGGAGCGCCTGCGATGGTGTACTCAACGACGAACCTGGGTGAACGAGTGGCAAAACGTCATTTTTTCGGATGAATCCAGGTTCTGTTTACAGCATCATGATGGTCGAATCCGTGTTTGGCGACATCGCGGTGAACGAACATTGGAAGCATGTATTCGTCATCGCCATACAGGCATATCACCCGGCGTGATGGTATGGGGTGCCATTCGTTACACGTCTCGGTCACCTCTTGTTCGCGTTGACGGCACTTTGGACAGCGGACGTTACATTTCAGATATTTTACGACCCGTGGCTCTACCCTTCATTTGATCCCTGCGAATCCCTACATTTTAGCAGGATAATGCACGACCGCATGTTGCAGGTCCTGTACAGGTCTTTCTGGATACAGAAAATGTTCGACTGCTGCCCTATCCAGCACATTCTCCAGATCTCTCACCAATTGAAAACGCCTGGTCAATGGTGGCCGAGCAACTGGCTCGTCACAATAACGCCAGTCACTACTCTTAATGAACTGTGGTATCTTGTTGAAGCTGCATGGGCAGCTGTACCTGTTCACGCCATCCAAGCTTTGTTTGACTCAATGCCCAGGCGTATTAAGGCGGTTAGTACGGCCAGAGGTGGTTGTTACGGGTTCTGATTTCTCAGGATCTATGCACCCAAATTGCGTGAAAATGTAATCACGTGTCAGTTCTAGTATAATATATTTGTCCAATGAATACCTGCATTTCTTCTTGGTGTAGCAATTTTAATGGCCAGTAGTGTAGTTATGTCCGAAGTGGAAAGTCCTGCTTACGTGCACGTTTGCAAACTCTGCTACGAAGTCGGGATCGCCCGTTGGCAGTGGTGGAGAGAGACAGCTCGTCGCAGAAAATGTAGAACAACGGACGGAAACGAGGCGCTCGCAAGGCGATAGCAACCGCCGTGTGACCCGCCGCGAGCGCGTCCTGCAGCACACGTGTGCCGCAGAGCTCGCCGGCGCCACAGCCGCTGCGTCAGGCGGCGGCGGTGGCGGCCGCAGCGGCGGGCTGGCCCGCAAGGTCTCTGACGTCAATGCTGGTGCTATAAAAGCGCCGCGCCCGGCGGCTCGGCCACCAGTCGCTCGCAGACGACGCCCGAGCTAACAGCAGCGCACCACCGCTCCGACCTACCGCGCCACTCTGCTGTTTACCAACGCCGCAACGTGTGCTTCTGTTGTGTTGTTGTTTTGTTCTGACCGCCGGAGAAACACTCGCCGCCATGTTCCCGAACCCGCTCGAGAGGAAGCACTCGACTTTCCGCCAGGTGCTGGACAAATTCCTGTGCCCGGACGGCGCCAGCGCGAAGAAGAGCAGCAAATGCACCAGCCTGTCTTCGTCGAATGCGTCCATCTCGTGGAAAGGCTCGTCGTCCGACCGGCGAAAGCTGGCGCCGGGCGGCAAGTAGGCGTCTCCGGGAGGCGCGAGCGGACCGCGGAGGGGCGCCTCCAACGCCGCTCGCAGAGGTCCCGGTCACCAGGGGCCAGCACAGTACAAATACACCGCTTCGCGACGCCGTGGCGCCACTACCATCGACTGGTAAGTTTCACCACTTTAGCTCTACTGTCGTGCTCCAGTCTGAATTTTGTTTCTGAGATACACATCTCTTTCACATAGAATCGGTTCTAGAGTAATATTTAAAAGTTTAAGGATGTCAATGTGGAACACACACAATTTCGAACTATATTATGACACAGTCATAAATGCGAGAGAAGTAACTCAAATCATTAACGGTGCTCTGTTCTCGTGTTGTCTCTCCCTTCACATATACACAGAAACACATACTATTGATATAACTTTAGAATTTTCGCATTTCTGTTTATCTGACGATGTAGTTCGAAACTTGCTGGCCGCGCGGTATTAGCCGAGCGGTCTGGGGCGCTGTAGTCATGGACTGTGCGGCTGGTCCCGGAAGAGGTTCGAGTCCTCCCTCGGGAATGGGTGTGTGTGTTTGTCCTTAGGATAATTTAGGTTAAGTAGTGTGTAAGCTTAGGGACTGATGACCTTCGCAGTTAAGTCCCGTAAGATTTCACACACATTTGAACTTTTTTTTTAAAACTTGCTGCAAACAAGTAATACCATGACGCATGATATGAAATTTCCGCTAAAATTGTAAGCTATTCTAAATTTTATTAGTATATAGATAGAAGTTATCAAACAATAAACTGATTTCTGCGATAGAAGATAGGTCTACAAGGCTACTAATGTTATAGTGTAGATGAGGTTAGCTGTTCTACTGGTCCGTTGAGGATTTGGGAGAAAACATACTCTAATTTCAAACTTCTGTCTCATTCTCTACTTTACTCGCTACAATTTCTATCAGGAACACCTATCAATTTAGTAACATGTACAACTCTATTACTTCTATTATCAAATTGGTTCAAATGGCTCTGAGCACTATGGGACTTGACTTCTAAGGTCATCAGTCCCCTAGAACTTAGAACTAATTAAACCTAACTAACCTAAGGACATCACACACATCCATGCCCGAGGCAGGATTCGAACCTGCGACCGTAGCGGTCGCGCGGTTCCGGACTGCCTAGAACCGCACGGCCACCGCGAACCGGCTGTTAACAGGGTGTAGACAATCTCAATTAAAGTGCGTGTATATGACCGCTTCATGGTGTAAAATATGCGTTGCTTGCGTCCGCTATTGGAGATGGCAATGTATTCTTTGTGACTGAAGAGAACAGCCTCCAAAGCGGCTGAAACGTCGGAAAGTGTCACAACGTATTGCGTTACGCACTAGTAAGTCTTTCATTGAATACGACTTAGAATTTACGTACATATCATTTCATGAAACGGCCAATGCGCATAAAAGTTTCTTCAACTATTTGAAATTCCTCTGTAGGAAAAAAAGTTGGTAGATCGAAGTAATAGTTTGTACTATAAGGCTGAGCTGTTTATGAATACAAAGCACAGAACAGAGTCACCTTGAAATTCGTGAAAAGCCAACCTAGGATTACCGGTTCCTCAACGTTGCGCGTCAAGGCTAACCTGTGCTTCTCTTGTTTTGTAGATTCGGAAGGCGATCCTGAAAGATACAGACGACGATGGCGTCTGGAGGAACCGAGACAACGTCTGCTGTAGTCAAAGGTGAGCCTCCTGCAATTATTCTTACAATTAATCACACTGCTCTGTTATACCTAAATATCTAAAAAAAAAGAAAAAAAGAAAAAGAAAATCGGCCAAGGCCAAGAGGCATTTACGTTCAGAATGCGGAGTGCAACGTATTTTACAATTTTTTGCTTTTACTATAAACTTAACACGTAGAATAAAGAAGTTGCATGTAGATGAAAAGTAACTTTGAAGTTTCTTTAGAACTATACAGTGTAAATAAACTGATACGGTTATCATAGACTTCAGTTGTATCTTTACATTTCATTCAACGCTTGTCAGTTTGAAGTTGCTTGAAGCGCTGTAAATTCAATTCCGTAGAATAATAAATACACTGAAACCACTCTTCAGCCGCGGCTTAGCTTCAGTAAAAAAAAGACTTCCTTTCAGGTAAAGCTAACTGTATTTCACAACTCGTTAACTAATAAGTGCTGTTTGTTTTCTTTCAGATAGCAGACTTGTCACAACTACCACCCGGTTCTTTCCTCATCGCCAAAGACTACAGTGAACCAAAGACTCACTCCTGGTTCCTTCGAGAAGACTGCACTAGTCGCGCATTCATCCCAGCCAGCATATAAGATCTTAAGAAAAGAAAACGACGCGCTAGATCATTGTACAAGACATCCTATCAGATAGGAGCCCACCGTGTTTACGGCTGTTTTTTATTGTTATTTTGTGTTGTACCATTAATTTATTGTGTGCTCACGTCACCCGCTGGTCGGGTGGCATTACATGAGAAGCCAACACAGCCGGCCTGTGTCAGCTTTGACATCTCTCACAGCTATCATCATAATACTCTCAAACAAGAGACTGACAGTGCGTTCACTCTTCACTTTGTAGCTCTGCAGCGAGCTGAACTGGCAAACGCATTTCACATTTGTTATGTCCTCAAAACAGTGATTGTGTTAATAAAATTTTTATTTATTCATATATTTCTTGCATTGTATCAACTTATTTGATGCCATTAACACTCCTTATGTCCTCCTTTATTATCCTTTAAATAATGCTGGTTTGTGTTTCCTGAGAATTTTACAATACGTTCAGTATTACCTTCAGAGGCATATTTGAAGAATAATACTGTTTCAAGTTTTGGAGCTATTAGGCAACGTTAATAAAGAAAGTGAACAAAGGAATGTTCTGGGTGTTATATAATTTCAAAAAATAAATAAATATGTGTCAATGATAGACATTTTTTGAGGACATGTCCAGCCTCTGTACTTAAGGCACAAACCAAACAATAACAAAACTGAGATTCACAACAAATACTCTGAGACTTTCAAAAGAATGTGTTACGTAAATGGAGTCAATTAACAACATGCGAAAAGTGAATGAAACAGAGATTAAAGAGTATACAACTTTGTTATTGTTATGCACACAAATAAGCAACGATCTAAGACAGAACTGCGAGTATACTGCTCAAGGAGAGAATTTAGGAACGTTTCTCCTATCGATATTTTTATCACAGTTTTGACAGGTAATTAAAACTGTAATCCAAGCCTACAAGTGTCCAATATCTTGTAATAATGTTTTACAACTTTGTAAGTCTTGAGATATGAACCTACATACAGAAACGAACTATGACAACCGTCACTGAACTTATTGCTCGATCATCCTCAAGAGGCCTCTTTAGATTATATTTCTTACACTCACAAGCTGTAATGTATACTTCCATATGATCTTATTAATGCGCAACAGAAACCTTATGTACGTATTTTTCTACTTTCGTAACTGCCATATAAGACGAAAACAATGTTTTTCTTGGAATTAAAAAGAAATATAACTTGGAAAAAGTTGTAACAAAGCAAAGGCTACCATAAAAAATAATCACAGGCCTTTAAATACCCGAACTGTAAATAATCTTCAGTTGTCCTACGTATAAGAAATGTAGATTGTAATTAAAAAAGTACTATTGGCCCACTGAGACAAATATATAGTAAGTTTACATACTTTTAACACAACATGCGCATGATGAACGTAATGGTCGAAGTGGACAGCAGTAGTATCTTGTGATAGTATTTTTAGTATTTTCCTTCGGGGTCGGGGTGATGGGGGGCGGGAGGGTGGAGGTAAATAAGATTTTCTGGAAGTACTGTCCTTCCTAGGTAGGAAGTGAGTGATGCAGCTTTAAACCAAAATTTAAGGACATTTATAGAGTTTATATTTTAACAGTAAGAATGATCAATTAAATTTGAGACTCTTTTTCTTCGGCTCAGCAAATCTTGATGATAAGTATCTGTACAGGACTACAATTCAGCAGTGAATAATCTATAAGAACACGTTATTTCCGATATTTTCACAACTTACCACAGTTCTTATTTACATCTCGGCATATTTGTTCGGTTAACTAACCGAAAAAAGTTAATATTTCTTAATATACATGAATTTACGAATAATACGTACGCTAAAATTTCTCGGAGTATAGTATTAGGGCGAAAGCATTGATAGTATAACACATCGCCGCTAGGCAGCGGCTGAGTGCAGCCGGTTGCAGAGAGCCCAAGCTGGTTGACTGGGAAGGGGTTTACATATTAACGAAATAGCGCCGATTTCATGCTGTACTTCTTGAATCTGATTTACATCAACATTATTCAGAAAACGACTAACGTATTAGCATACCTCTTTTCTTATCAAAGCGATAAAATTTAATTCTGAGAGAGCGACTACGTAAAGCAGGACGTTGTTCACACACAACGCCAAATACACGTTTTATAACACGCAGTGAAAAGAGTACGAGTGTGACTTTTTTTTAAATTACGACTGCTGTACTTTAATTTCATTAAATCGATAGACAAATTACTTAGTTACAGGGCTACAGTTTCAGAATTCTCAGTTTTCTGACACACAGCATGTGCCGTATAACAGCATACATCGAAATATTATTTCTTCGAAGTACACCTACAATTTGTCAGATCTTTAATCCGTCAGTTTCCTTAATCGATTTCTTTGCGTTCCAAGCAGCCCCCTTTCACTCTGTCTCTCTCTTTCCCATACACTGCTTCCATGTGACGACCTAATATACTATTAGTGTCGTCCCACTTCTCGTTCAGAACTCAACAGAACACGATGACGAATGATAGAAATACATCAGCTCCATACGACAAATTTTTATTTCCGTTCACGAAACAAAATTTTCTCTGCTTGCGGCTCCTGAAGAAAGTATACAAATCATTAGACCCAGAAGAAGACTGCTGCAACCATGGCCGAAAAGGTGGTTTTTCTCCAGCAGCAGTAGTTTCATACATTATGACGCGTTACCATACCCAGAAAACGTTTATGTCGAAATCAATTTCTATTTCCATTTATTTGCGATGTAATAAGGTTCTACGCAAATGCGGTAAAAATCAAAACTGGAAATTTCTGAGAGCATTCTGAGAGTTAAGTATTATGCGTCCCGTCCTATCTAACACAAGATTTTTCTGTCACTGATCCCACTAAAAGTAAAAATTTTTAATACTATTCGTAATTTTTAAAATTCATCATTGGAATGAAAATAATTTGTTGTTTGTAAGCATAACTATAACTTCCATTTTTGAAACGAAATGTGGATTCATTGTATAAAACATAGACTCAAACCAAATTGCTGCTTGTTTGTAAGGTGGACCGACTGATAGAACCAAGAGCTTATTAAGGGGGGTAGGACGTCAAACGGGCCGACTTGGAGCAGGAGAGGCACCACAGGACATTTTAATTTCCACTGTCTATACTTTTACATATAAATTCATAAAACTTTAACAGCATGACCAGGAAGGATTCAGGATTCATACTCATAGCAGTGGAAGCTCAAAAACGTAACAAAACACTTTTTTTTTCATGTGAAATTTCATCATTTTTTCACTTATTAGTGGCTGCATTTGTTGCTATAGGTACACTTTTCTTCCTAAGTAAGAGAGATTCTTCGATGACTTTTGCACAGCATTCAAACCATAGTTACAGGTGTATGAAACTCTAGAAGTTATTTAATTTATGAAAAAATGAATGAACTGTTACATTTTAAACTTCATGTTTAGAAAAAATTCAAGTTTTATAGTTAATTATCTAAATTTTTCCACAGTTTTTTAATAGATTTGGAAAATCCTAGAGTTTCATACACCTGTAACTAATGTTTGTATGCTTTGAGAAATTCTCTCTTACTTACGAAGAAAAGTGTACCTATAGCAACAAATGCAGCCACTAATAAGTGAAAAAACGATGAAATTTCACATGTAAAAAAAAAGTTATTTTGCTACGTTTTTGAACTTCCACTGAGATGAATGTGAGTCCTCAATCCTTCCTGGTCATGGTGACAAAGTTTTATGAATTTATTTGTAAAAGTATAGACAGTAGAAATTAAAATGTTCTGTGGTGACTCTCCTGCTCCAAGTCGGCCCGTTTGACATCCTACCCCCCTTAAACGAAGGAGCTCAACAGATGATACGACTGACTAGAATAAAATATAACTTTAATTTTCTATGATATCGACAGAACTGAATTATGAACATTCTGCATCTACATACATATTCCACAAGATGCTATACGGAGTATAGCGGAGGGTACTTTGTACCACAACCCCTCATTTCCTCTCCTATTCCTCTCGCAAATGAAACGAGAGAAACTCGGCTGTCTTTAAGCGCTCGTACGAATTCCAGCTTCTCTTGCCATTGCTGTCCTTCCGCGAAGTGTACGGTGGCGTGTGTAGAACTTTCAGCCACAAATGCCGGTAACAGATGCAGCAGTAATCCACTGAATTGCTTCGATGACTTCCCTTGATCCCCTCAGGTGAGGTTCCCAGACAGTCGATTATCATACAAGAATGCATCTCATCGCTGTTCTATACGCGGTCTCTTTCAGATATGACAGAGAATTGCCTAAAATTCTCCTTATAAACCGAAGTCAACCATTCGCCATCCCTGCTACTGACCTTACGTGCTCGTTCCATTTCATTTCGCTTCGAACGTTGCGCCTAGATAATTAATAGAGACGACTGTGCTAAGCAGCGCACCACTAGTAATGCATTCGAACACTACGGGAGTGTTTATTCTACTCATCACTTTAACTTACATTTTTCTGCACTTAGATCAAACTCTCATTCATCACAACAAATAGAAATTCTATCTAAATAATTCACCTCCACTCACTCAAAGACGACAAGTTGTCGTACACTTCAGTGTCATTAGCAAACTATTTCCGAACGTTATTCAACCTATCTGTCAGATCGTTTATGTATACGGAGAGCTAGAACGGTCCGATCATGTTTCCCTGGGGCACATCTCACAATACTCTTGTCTCTGAGGAACACTTGCTGCCGAGGTCAATTACTGGGCTCTAAAATTTAACAGAACCTGTTCCGTATGTGTGAACTTTCCTTAAGAGGCTGCAGTGAGGCATTGTGACGAAAGCTATCCGGAAGTCTAGGAAAATGGAATCAGCCTGCTGCCATTCATCCATGGTTCGCAGGATATTATGTGAGAAAAGGGCAAGCTGAATTTCGTAAGAGAGAGCTTTCTAAATCCGCTCTGATTTGTGGGCAGAAGTTACTGTCTCAGGGAAGTCTGATAAATTCGAAATTACAATATACTCAACAAATCTGCAGCAAATCAGTATTAAGGATATTGGTCTGTGATTTTGAGGGACCGTTCTTTCGTGATTCTTACACAAAGGATCAATGGATTCGCCTGTGTGTGTATGTGTGTGTGTGTGTGTGTGTGTGTGTGTGTGTGTGTGGTTTTTTTTTTTTCACTAACTTGGAACTTTTCGCTGTGCGAGACATTCACGAGAAATGCAGACTAAGTAAGAGGCCAATGCCGTGGAGTACTCTCTGTAAAACTGAATTAATGGCTCTGAGCACTATGGGACTTAACTTCTGAGGTCATCAGTCCCCTAGAACTTAGAACTAATTAAACCTAACTAACCTAAGGACATCACACACATCCATGCCCGAGGCAGGATTCGAACCTGCGATCGTAGCGGTCGCGCGGTTCCAGACTGTAGCGCCTAGAACCGCTCGGCCTGCGCGGCCGGCAAAACTGAATTAATATTCAATTCAGATCTGCCGACTTACATGTTTCCAACACTTTGAGTTGCTTCTCAACCCTAGGGAAGCCTATTTCTGTGTCCTCCATTCGGGAGTCTGTCCGATTTACGTCTGTACGTTTTTTTTTAAGGCAAAATTAAAAATTTCAACTTTCCATTTACTGTGTCGCGTTGTCATATCATGTCGGTCGAGAGTCACTGGATAGCAGTTTTCTACCAACTTACAAGGGAACGTTTCCTGGTGTAAATAGTCGATGTTGATGAAACTTGGTGGGAGTGTAGAGGGGGCAAGACAATGCTATACAATTTTTTTTGTTAGTACACAGTTTTACTTTTCATGGGTAAAATACAACAGGAAAGCTACTGCATACTTGTGTGACAACAGAACTGGTTTGGTACCAGTTGAAGATAGAATGAATGTTCGTCAGTGTGTGAAAGAGTTGTTAAATCCTGTTGTAACGTCCTTTATTAACAGGACACCAAAAGACATACTAGAGCGGGACAGTGTTAGACCTCACTCTGCAGATCACAACAGAAATCCGTCATAGCGGATGCCTGGCTTGCTATGGAAAGACGTGAGCATTCATAGCAGTTACCAATCTTCATGCACTGATGTTTCAGACATGTCAAGAAATTCCTCAAGAAAATATTCCGAATGTTCCGAATGGAAATAAAATTTAATCTTTTAAAATGCGTTAAAACCAGTTATGTGATGAACATCTCCACATATATATCCATGAATGTCGGACTTTTACTTCGATGTCAATGTACATAAAATCTAAGGCAGCGAAGAAAGCAATAATTTTCGACTATATTTAGACCAATGTTAAGTCCAATGTGCATAAATGTTTAATTCATGGAAAAGAGGATGACATATCTTTCAGCCGGAAGCATCCTTTGTATTATAAGTTCAAACTCATTGTTCGGCAAGTCTAAATAAATGACGTTGCCTGGCGGTATGGTAAGAGAAAGAAACACACATGAGCTACTGGAGACAACCGCTTTGTTGGACACTCCCCTCACCCGGGCGAATGGAATTCTCGAGCCAGTCACGTGAATGGTTCAAATGGCTCTGAGCACTATGGGACTTAACATCTGAGATCATCAGTCCCCTAGACTTAGAACTACTTAAACCTAACTATCCTAAGGACATCACACAGATCCATGCCCGAGACAGGATTCGAAACTGCGACCATAGCAGCAGCGCTGTTCCGGAGTGAAGCTCCTAGAACCGCTCGGCCACAGCGGCCGGCCACGTGAATGGAACGTCGTCATACTTTCGGGGTTGACATGAATGTTGAGTTCACGATGGGCAAGACGCTTTGATTATCAGTGCATTTCATCGAAGCTAGATCGTGGGTGCAGATTCATTTCGTGCAGGCATTGTGCTTCCACGTGTCGTGGTGGGGCGTTGTACTGCGAGTGCTATGATTCGGGGGGAAACTGCCACCATCTGAGTCAACAGCCCAACAGCCGTGGGTCACAACATGACAGTGGTTGCCGAGCACTACAGCGGGTTGTGACAGCTAACAGATGTTCAGTGCGACAGAAACCACGAACCCGCACTTGCCCTCTCCGCAACCCGCACTTCACAGAGCCTGGAATCAGGACTGATGGACGATTATAAGTGTCATAAGCATTATTACACGACGATGGTAGGGTAAGAATGTGTCGAAAATAACAAAAAACTATGTATCACGTTTGCCAACAGGACACAGCCCATACGGTGTAGATACCCTCGTGTGAGGCACATTTATAACGTGTGAAGTGTGGTGTCCTCAACCATCATTGTCGAAAACTAGCGGAAGGTCGTGTAAATCTTAGTCTGTGATACCCGACGGACGACCTGTACCTTCAAAAAGGCAATGTAGAACACCACTACTACCAAAGTAAGTGGGAATAGTTTGAAGAATACGGACAAGAGGGTGACGTACACAGTATGATCCAAAGTATCCGGACACGCTTCTGTAATGTGGAAGTTACCACCAGTATAAAAGGATGTAGGCCATACTGTGTTGTCAGTAGAGGATAACTAAAAGCAGAAAGGATCAGTCAGGAGTGACACTGACATCGAGAGTGTCATTGGATGTTACCCTAGTAACAAATCCATGAGGGACGTTGGTACCCTTCTAAAGCTGCCCTAGTCGTCTGTTGGTAAAGTGACTGTCAAATAAAAACTGCAGCTAAATCAAGATCAGGAAGACCTCAGGTACTGACGGACAGGTGCCGACGAACACTGCGGAGGATGGCTGTAAAGAATTGCATGAAAGAAGCAGAAGAAATCAGTCGTGAGTCCCAGCAGTTCAGTAAGCACAGTGATTGTACTTTGGGAGCTAGAAAGAGTGGGATGCAACTCTCGAGGAGCGTCTCATAAGCCATACTTGGTCACGCCACTGTGAAGTGGAAATGGGAAGAAACAACCATGGGTACATCAAGAACAAGCAAACCTCATGTTCTGACGGACTGTGGAATGTGCTTGTAAAATGTCGCATGAAGTAAGAGGACAGAATCATTTGTGACTCTCAAAGTGTCACCAGAAGCCCAGTTGACTCAATGACTATGCGCAGAGGGTTAAAAAGAATGTTGTACAATGGCCGAGATGCTCCAAATAAGCCACACATTTCTAAAGTCAATGCTGGGCGACGCTTACGAGGAGTAAAGAGCAACGCCGATGGATAATGGAGAGAAACCAGTGATTGAACTGATGAATCACTCTGTAGCCTGTTACAATCCGATGGGAGGATTTGGGCTTGGAGAATACCTGGAGAAAGTTACCTGCCATGACTTCTAGTGACGAAAGAGCTGTACGGTGGAGGTGGTGTTACGGTTTGGGAGAGTTTTTCGTTGTTAGGGTGTGGTCTCCTTATTGCACCTAATAAAATGCTAGATGCTGAAGGATACGAACGCATATCATGGCATTCTGTGCTTCGTATGGTAGTCGAACAGTTCTGAGATGATGACTGCATCAGCACGGCAATGCGGCCTGCCATAAATCTGAGCGTCTGTGTCGCAATGGTTTGTGGACAGTAACATTCGTGAAATGGGCAGGACTGACCAGCGTCCCGATCTGTATCCAATGGACAACTGTGGGATGAGTTACAACGTTGACTTCGCTCCAGACACCAGCTTTCGACATCACTATCGTCTCTGGTTTCGGATCTCGAGGAAGACGGGGCTGCTGTACCTCCACAGCCATTCAGATACATCACTGAGAAAGTTCTCAGTTGAATTTAAGTCATTACAAAGAAGAAGACTCGACACACCTCATATTAATGTCGACAAACTGGTGTACGGATGTTTTTTATCACATAGTGCACCTCCAATAACTCATTGCCTGCCAAGACGTACGATACGATCATTTAAATTCGTTTGTTGACAGGCCAAGCGACCTGTACCTTCAGCACTGCTGAAGTCGGATCTGTTGAAGGATATCGAAATGAGGGTGCTTGCATATCACAGATTACAGTCTCATCACAATATTCTGAAAAAAAAAAGGAGGTTGTGACACTGGATTCGCAACCTGAGCGCCGCAGTACAGATTCCCGTCAGGTCGCATAGATTTAGATTTTCTGTGGTTCCGCTTAAACAGTTATTGTGTTCTGTATGGTGCGAAAAGTGGCAATTGACCCTGAATAAAGGAAAGTGCGAAGTTATTCACATGAGTACTAAAAGAAATAAGCTAAATTTCGATTACCCGATAAGTCACACAAATCTGAGGGCTGTAAATTCAACTAAATACGGAGGGATTACAATTACAAATAACATAAATTGGAACGACCACATAGATAATATTGTGGGTAGGGCAAACAAAAGACTGTGACTCATTGGCAGGACACTTAGAAGGTGCAAAAGGTCTACCAAAGCGACTGCTTGCACTACGCTTGTCCGCCCTATTCTGGAGTACTGTTGTGCGGTGTGGGATCCGCAGGTGGGACTGACGGATGACATCGAGAAAGTATGAAGAAGGCCAGCTCGTATTGTATCATCGCGAAATAGAGGAGATAGTGCCACAGACATGCTACGTGAATTGGAGTGGCAATCATTAAAACAGAGGCGTTTTTCATTGCGACGGAATATTCTCATGAAATTTCAATCAGTTTTCTTCTTCGATTGCGAAAACATTCTGTTGGCACCCACCTACTTAGGGAGAAATGATCATCACGATAAAATAAGAGAAATCAGGGCCCGCACGGAAAAATTTTAAGTGCTCGTTTTTCCCGCGTGCCGTTCGAGAGTGGAACGGTAGAGAGACAGCATGAAGGTGGTTCGTTGAACTCTCTGCCAGGCACTTTATTGCGAATAGCAGAGCAGTCACGTAGATGTAGATGTAGTTGTGAATGTCGAAATGATTCCTTTAGAAATGATACACCTAATTTTCTTCCCCATTATAGTCCACAAATAACTCGCCGTCGATAGCACGTCCCACCCTATAAATAATATTACTTCTTACTATTGAGCTCATTTGCTGAGCCCCTTAGACGCTTCTCCAACCTATGCATTTGATTTTTGGGTGGTGATCGTGGAAAAGAATAGCTCCACTGCTCTTTCGACGCTGCACTGAATTTTCACTACCTTGTATCTTCACCGTCATCGGAGTACGGAGGGAGTGCTAGTTACTGCTATGTATGTCTCTAATTCACTTCCTCTCGTGAGTGTGTGCACAAACGACATTGTTTGAGATTATTTCTGGCTAAGTCAAAAGCAGAATTAATTTCACTTAAAGAGCAGTGACAATGACTGTAATCACAGATTATTAATCTCACACTGCCGGATTTTATCGATATGGCCTGCAACCCGTAAACGTTTTGAGACAAAACTGATAAAGCCGTATAAGACACGTTGTGCAATATTCTCAGGATGTATTAATTTTTACATTTTTATTCATTAACCTCTTTTGCGTGAAGTCATGAAATGGTCACTTTTGCTAACGTCATATTATGCACGAGGTTAGTATATATAATATTAGTATACGAAGATGTAATACATATCATATTTATCTACAAACATTATTATATAATGTAATGTAAATAAATATACGTGTTTTGACAAAATGCTGATTACACAGTAAGGTAATAGTTAATTCGCTTATTTGTTATCTCCTTCTAACATACACATTTCGTTGTCCAACACAGTTTATTTCGTACTATACTCCCACTTTTATTACTTCTTTCACTACTTGAAAAATCTGCATTTTATAATAACTTTCAGTTTTCCGTGACAAATGCAATTTGGTTTCGTAGTCTAGAGTGGCGACACTATGGAGCTTTTAATTCCTTCTGTTCTATATGCAAAGCACATGTAATAACACTTATCGTAATGTTAAGTTGTTTCAGCTGAGAAATGTCTTGCCCATCTCTAAGTTTTACATTTAAAACAATGAACAAAGTCAATATACTAGGAATACTACGAGCTTCACTATTGTTATTTGAAACACTTGAAAAATATATGCTTGATGTCGTCAGTAATACATTTTTCACTAAAAGAAACACCGTATTAAAATAACACGTCTCTATCTGCTGCGAGCTTCAAGAATTTGCTGGCGCCTACAAAATGAAAATAAGATTCTTAAGCTCTGCTCGTCAGTCCTAGATGCGCCTGGAACTTTATGGCCCATTTCGTACTGTTGCAACTTAATACTTATTAACAGTTCATCACATGTGGACGAGAAGCTGTTGTTACTATCTTGCGGAAAGTACCACTTCATTAAGTATTTATTTCTGTTTCAAATGTACGAAATGCAAAATTATTACAATTAAGTAAACTTTCCGGAAAATATCGAGAAAACGCAATAAAGTGTTACAATTACAGCAGCAGGCGAAGAAAAAGTGGAAACTAAGACAAAGATGGAAAGCGAAAACAAAATAGATCTGTGTAATTTACATCTTGGCCAAAGAAGGGAAACTTACTTTCTTTAGGAACTCTGATTTGAGCTGTGGGAAAATATCTCTTGCTTTACGGAGATACGAGATAACCTGCAAGCACTGGTGTCCATATCTCTTTGTTAGATAAGTTGCGGTATCATCCGATATAAGCGACATGTGATAAAGAATACTGTCTATGCCTGTTCTTCTTCTGAAACTTTCCCAGAAACATTTGGACTTCCCAGCGACATTCTTAACGCTGGAATGTCCTTTCGCCAAGTCACTGTTATCAGCTCTTACAGTCTGTCCTGCATTCTTTTCGTACTTCCTGCTGGGCAGCTACGTAGCCTTTCGTCTTAATTACAGCTCATACTTTGCGAAGTATTGTATCTACTTTCAGAGATTGCTATGACCCGTTCATGATAGACATTTTTACATCAAGCTATTGTTCGCCACTTATTTCCTATCACCATCCTCATCACCGTACATAGTTTACGTAGTTTATTATCACCTGACAGCATCAGTTCAAAGTCACTTCGAGTTCTACACCCAGAGGTATCTCTGATTTCACTTACACTTTCGCTAAAATTAGCACAAAAGAGCAAGTCTCACTCAGCAATATTCTTAGAAATTCCAACCTCTGTGCACATGTCACAAGTTTATTTCGGTTCAAAGTCTGACCCACATAAATGACAATATTGAACAAGGCCGACTTTCAGCATCCGTACTTAAGTTTCAGTGAATAATAAAAACAGCCAACTGGTTGCACAAGTTTTACTACAGTTACCTAGCTTCGATACCAACTAAGGGTATCTTCATTAGAAATATAAATAAACTGTAAAATTCGCAGTCTTGCTAACTTATTGCTTTATTTCAACACATAGCGCGTTTCGGATTCACAGCCACAATCAGGTTCTAAAAAAAGAAATGACGTCGAACGTATAGTTGTAAAACTCAGCATTACAAATCATGTGCGTATTTCCTTTTTTGAAGATCTGATGATGGCTGTGAAGCAGAAACTGAATATCTGTTCAGATAAATCAAAAAGGACCAAGACAGTGTATTCTATAGTTTGCTTCTTCGTGTTTCCAAGTAGGCAAGATTCCTCTTACGAAAATTTTACGGATTTTTAGTGTTTTAATACCTGCTGTTATGGATGGGATCTGTTAGGCGTCACATGCTCAAAAATTGCCGCAAGATTTTCCGATTTACTGGATTTCATTGAAATGCAACAGCACTGCTACCTTAGAAGACAGTGGCGTTTCGTGAAATAACGTTGACTTTGTCTAATTTATCGTGCCCTCGATACATTTTGTGTAGCAGCCGGACCGAGTAAGGAAATGACACCGAAAGCGACTGCTAGTATGAAAGCAGGTTCCTGTTCCCACCATTTCGGTGGAACATTTCCAATCTCTGCTGGTAGGTCTCGTTTTTCACAGAATTTCATTGAAATGTGACAGTATTTTTGCTACAACATTGTGTACAGGTGGACGTTTCGTGAAGTGGTCCTGATCTGGAAATGATTAGCGTCTTTGAAACATTGTTTCTTTTTCTACAAAAGTGTGGACTCAGCAAATGACACCGGAAGCGGTTACTTTTGTGAAAGTTGAACTGCAGATTTCTGAGACGACGTCTGTTGCAATTCACCTCATGCTTGGTTAAGCTCACCATTTTCAGCTAATCATCGTCTTGATGTTGATTTCTCAGAAATTTAACTTCATCGTAAAGTTACTGAGGCCTTCGCTCGAAAATGTTTCCCGTTCCTGTATCTTTATGGAACGTAATGTTTCACCCGTGTCAAACGTAGAAGCTACACTCTATTTGAGATGTTCGCGGCTCAGGTCCTCGTCGATATATCAAGATTCAGGTTTTCCCTAAATTTCTTAAAGTGAGTACCAGTACCGTTCTGCGACATTATGAGCGCGAGTGTGCTAAGTATGGGATGTGTAAGCACTACATTTGATTGGACGATTATGACTGGCAAGTTGTCTTTATGTAAAATATCCAACACTAAAATTGCTTATAAAAACAATAACAAATGATTCATAATATGTGCGTATGACACACCGTCAGGGGTGTAGCTCCTCATGACAGCAGAGGGATGAACAAGTACCTATTATTGTCAAATAAATATGCAAATAGTCATAAATAATTCAGTTAAGTTGAAATGGAGAGCCTAAACCATTAATTCTCCACATATACGCAATTGATTATCGCCAGCATGAGATTCCAACACTAGTTTCATTTAATGAAATAAAATTTGTTAATTTTATATACAGAAATGATAGGGCTCTCAGTGTAGATATTGTGATTACTGGTACCGTAACATGTACTCACTTCACTATGTTAGTTGATTTTTCTCTGTGTTTAACAGTCTCCCGCAAAGACGCAACATAATCTACTACCTGCCATTTTCTGCACGGTCGTAACTTCACCACTATGTAGACTACGCCACACATTCACATTTCAGCACCTGTCATGCTTTCCATATGTACCTGAAGGTAGTAACCAATCTAGAAAAATACTACTCCTAATAGCTATAATTATTAGTTTGTAAATGAAGTAAAAACCAAGGTAATGTTGTTCAGTATACTGTCCTCTGTCACCAATAAAGGTATCTGATTTTATACCCTCAAGCTGCAACTCCGGTTATGGCAGACAAAAGGATGAATAAAAAGGAAGTTGGTTTTAAATGGCAAATATAGAGAGAGTACTGTAAAACAAAATCGTAAAATTAATTCAATAGTATTTAATGTGAATATTTAAAGTTTAATAAGCATTGTAATACAGCTGATTTCATGAATGGTAGTCAGATGAAGGAACTGAAACTGACCAAAGCAACGATCATGTGACCAAAATTAGAAATAGCTGGAACCAGTAATTAGAGTTAATAGGCTTCCAATGACACATCAGTGGATTATGGCTTTTAGAAAACAACTCCTTTATAAGAACGCGAAAACTATCAATCTTTCCTGGTTTCCTTTGTAGTTATACGTTAGTACGATACACTTAAAAGTTAAATTTAACACTACAGTATTCATTGTCTGTCGTGAAGTTAAATTGGCAAATGGTAAGATACTAATTCGTTTCCGACCATCTACTGTGCTGGAATGTCTCCTTTGAAAGGAAACCGTTGATTTACCGCTTGTACCAGAAATATCGCTATGCTGTGTCCCTCATAACCGTTTCGTCATATTCCGTTAAATACTAACCTTCCAGCTTTCGTCTACTTTGCTGCTTTTCAAGCCCTTATCCTTGCAGCAATGATCTCGATTTCCTTGACTAATGCATTTGCTTCCATATTTCATGACGAAACTGCCAGTTATTCGCTAGCGACTGCCGTGGTAATACAACAGCCTTTTTTTCCTAGAGTCCACTTAAAAAAAAGTTTTCCTTGCTCATGTTAGATGTCAGATACATTTCGAAATAATAAGTTCGACTGTTATTTCTAATAGAAGTTCCCACCAGAAAGCTCTACAAGCGTGACTCAGATTGTGAGATAAGCTTTCGGGATTTGGGATTAGTGGCATTCTGTTCAAAAGTAAAGAGTTCTTATTGAGGTGTTTTTACGATGAGGCGGAATTTGCTGAGCGGAAAGATATGACTTTTGTTGTTTCAGGCAAAAACTTTCCTCGTGCAGCTAGTAAATAAATACCAGGTGAGAATAAATACCAGATCGAAATACTTCACTGTTTTGTTTTCCGATAGGACAACGCCCTAACCTGACTGTACAATATTTGTGCAACCCCTTACATGGAAAATGGTGTCATAACGCTCTGAAACCGATCTACGAAGAATCCATGTTTTGTAGCCGTCGACAAAATGAGTAAAATACTTCAATTTGACAGCTTTATAGTACTTATTATACTTCAAATTATTTGTCTGATTTGGAAATTTGGCTATAAATAGTAGTAAGAAACCGGACAACGGAACCAATAACTGTAGTAGTAACACGATGAAATGTTTCCCTAACGCAGTAAGTGTTCTTAGTACGCCTTCCTTTACTGACACTTGATGACGCCTGGAATCAATGGTTTCATCCTGACGTAAGACATTTAATCGGTGAAGGTCAGTGCCTGATACGAGACGTAGTCCAAATACATATCTGTTTCCTTTTTGACGTAAATAGCTAAATGACAAGTTGTTAAAAAGGCTGCTACGCCAGAACTCTACGACGACATACGGTGACATATTACCCACATTCACTCACAAGTAGGAAGATCACCTAACTGTCAACTGAGGCGTTTTGTCTTTCAAGTGTGTGTTTAAAATACAGTAAAAATCCGACTTCTAAATAAGCATCTGAAAATAAACAGCAGTAGTCCAGTCCAGCTGAAACCAAGTTATTATTTTTGGTTCCAAGTTCCTTTCCAAGAGCAATGCCAAAATAACTTTCTTGGTTAAAGTCTATTTCACTGAAAACAGGAAAAAAGCCGATTTTTTTTTAGTTTCCTAAAATAAAATAATATTCAGATCGGCAGTAAAACGAAACTTTCCGTTAGTCCCTATCACTACGCCCATGAATAAAGCTAAATCTCGCTATTAAGAGCTAGTGTGGTGTTATCTGACGGCTCATTCATGAGATACACTGCGGCGCCTCTTATCACGTGACCTCCAGTCATTCAGTTCCGTCCGCCACATTTATAAATTTGCTGTGTTTCTAACAGTCGACAGTCACAGAAGAACCAAAATAAACACCGCCCACTACGCCGCTAACTCGACGCTGTACTGTTACGTGGGGAGATTCACGCCGTTAATACTACAGACTACACTGCCTATAAAGCGGAGTCTGCTTTTTCACGATGTACAAACACTAGGGTTTGATCGATGAGAGGATACGGAACAAAAAAGGTCTAATGAACTTAGGTCCGGAAATGCAGGCTTTCTATGCTAGAGACCATTTATTCAACGATACTTCGTTACAGAGACTGCAGTCTAATTCGCGCTGTACCATCCAGCCACAGTTACAGTATGCATGATTTCCTCCTAGAGGGTGACACTGTTCCTCATAGGTCATGCCCTAACGCCCTCTCCTGGCATAGTAATTAGTAAAGTCTTGTCCGATTCGCTTCTATTGCTGACTCACCTTGCAGTGGATGCGAGATAGCTTGGTTTCATATTCGAATCGAGAGCTTGCCGACATGGTGTTTACTTACGGAAAGGCAAATGGATACGGGCGGCGGGCGGCAAGGAGACATGTTCCCGCGGACAACTACCACAGCATTCGATGTGTGCAACAGTGTTTCGTCGTTTCTCTGAGAGAGGGTCGTTTCAGGAAGCAGGAAACCATGAAAGACGTACCCGAAATTTTCGGGCACGAGACCTGGAGGAAAATGTGACTAATACAGTGGAAGGCCACCGCCATATCAGTAACAGGCAGCTGGCCCACCAGTACAGGGTAAGCCAGACCACCATGTGGAACATTTTCCATTGCAACTTATCTCCTAGAGCGTGTATAGGGGTTACTAGTGACAAACTTTTCACATTGGGAGCAGTTTTGTCACTGGTTTCTTCACCAGGAAACCGGTGTTCCGGGATTTGTGTCATCCATCCTATTCACAGATGAGGCCACCTTTACGCGAAGTGGTATCTTCAACTTCCATAACAGTCATCTGTGGGATAGTATGCAGAGTCCCTGTGGTATGGTGACAGCGAATCATCTGCATCGGTGTAGCCGAAATATGTGGGTCAGGGTAATTGGATTTTTGGATCAGTCTTCCTTCCCCATCGCCTAACACCCCGGAACTATAGGCGTTTCTTGCGGATGACTTTGCCTCTCCTGCTGGAAGAAGTGCCACTGACGATTCGAAGGCTGTTACATAATTGTGCTCTAGCCCACTTCACCATTAACGTTCGGATGCATCTCAATCGTGTCTTACCTAGTCGGTGCATCGGACAAGGGAGTCCAGTTGCATGTCCTGATCGTTCACCGGATGTCAACCAGTGAAATTTCCGGTTATAGGGCCATCGCAAAAGTGTCGTGTATGCAGAGCCCATTCCAGATATGGAGACACAGGAGCAGCGTATTCATACTGCTTTTGTCACTGCGGATGCAACATGGCAGATGCGAACGTGTGATACAAAACATGTTACGGCGTGTAGACGCATGCATTGAGGCACATGGAAATCACATTCACTGTAACTATGACTGCATGGCCGGCCGGGGTGGGCGAGCGGTTCTAGGCGCTACAGTCTGGAACCGCGCGACCGCTACGGTCGCAGGTTCGAATCCTGCCTCGGGCATGGATGTGTGTGATATCCTTAGTTTAGTTAGGTCTAAGTAGTTCTAAGTCTAGGGGACTGATGACCTCAAATGTTAAGTCCCATAGTGCTCAAAGCCATTTGAATCATTTCTCTAGCATGGAAATCATCCATTTCTGGACATAAATTCATCAGACCTTTTTCGTTCCGCATCCTCTCATTGGTCAGATCCTAGGGTTTGTACACTGTGGAAAAAATCACCCTGTATATATGTCCCTATAAATTAAGGCTTAGATGTCCCACTGCTTACTAGCGTAGACTGATTTGGGATATCGCATTTCTTAAAATAATATAAGCTTTGAAATTATGGATTTCATTCTTCTGCCATCCACGTGTACATCTCAAGAGTCATAAGGGAGCTCACATTTGCCTACGATCAGGAAAAGAACAGTGAGTGTGTGTCGTGTTCTGGAACATGTAAGTAGAGTTGTAGATCCTAATCGCTATCCTTCACATAGCTCGAACCTATCATCTGATATTCTCAGGTGAACACGATCGACTGCTAAGTAAAAGAGATATTGCGCAACCTTGGTGCCATTATTAGTAGATTCCACTGCAATATCTGCGCCTTGTATCAAACACTTAATACGTATTGTGAAACGGTGCAGAATAGAAAGGTCACAGACTGAAAATTAGGTCGTGCTGAAATAACTTGTACGACATAAATTAGACGCAACTTAAAATAAGTTCATAATATTTTGAGGGTGGATCGAAGACAGGGAACCGATTGACTATTTTTAAAATAGTCTATTTATTGGCGTTCCACCACTGCAAATTGGGACGTTTTGAGATCACCACAGCTTAAATTCCATAGTTTATTCTTTTGACACCTTTCTTGTTTCGTTTTATTGCTGGTAACATGGTTTCCACTTTTGTTTTCAAAAGATCGAAATTTCTCGTCTGTTACACTCTTGAAATAATGGAAGTTTATCTACCATAATTTTTTACAACACACTTACTTGTTGCTGTTTAGAACCGCGTCGTTTGGGGAGATTTTAGGAATAACTGTACGTAGAAATGTCTTATTTCAACGGCTTAGGAAACAGCCCTTTCACGATTCTACATCAATTAAAGAGCTAACTTTAGTTTTTAACGTGCGGAACTAGAGTAAATAAAATGATTATGCAATAAGCCCATAACCAAGGCACCACAAATGAATAGTTTGTGTTTACATGTACTTCGCAACTAACAGAAAGAGAACATATGTTTGACTGATCGCTTTATTATGCAAGAAGCCCCTATGACGGTACATCCCTAAAGAGGGTCCCGTATATTGCCAATGTTGTTTCGACTACGCTGCAGAAGCTTAACTCGGAAGCCTATGCACTTCCTCTATAGAGTCCCGATGCTTCCCCATGCGGTTTCCATATTTTTGGAGCCCTAAAGAAAGTAATTAGTGGTCCTTGACTTGCTTTGGACGAAGAGGTGAATGCCTTGGTACAGTTATAGTTCTATAGGCAACTGCAAACATTTTTACATGAAAGCATTGACCATCTTTTCTTACAGTATTATAAATGTATTAGCAGTTATGGGTATTATTTTTGAAATAATAAACAGTTTTCTTATTTTTTTCTTCCATCGGCATCGTTTTCATTTGACCGTCCTTTATATGTTAGTTCTTGCACCGATCAGATCGTTCGGATATGTTAATGTTTACGTTGAGAGTCAGATGCATCCTGTTTTGTCACATATTAATGAAAAATACTCATTACAATATATTACCCGGTCCATGCAGCGCGTGCATATACGTAACGTTGTTGACCGTCACTTCTAAAGGTTTTACTGCAATAGAAAGTGCACCCGAGGGTCCAATTTGCTCTTAGTGTAACATAGAGCACTGTGACATTTATTTCGACTAACTCAAAAATGGTGCATTTTACACTACTGCCAGGTGTTTCACCAGGAGTTGCTGTGTACAGAGCGAGTAAAATTAATAGCGGGAGCTGGCGGTGCTCAACTGTACATTAAATTCTTGCTTTGTGACCGATTAGGAACATGTGTTCTCTCTTAAATATCTTGAAAGATCTGACACCACTTTCAGTCGTAACACACATGAAGTAAATTTAAACTGATTATGTTACTTCGTTTTAGATGATTTTCAGATATTTTGGTAAACCCACGCCGTATCATCGACTTGATTCAGTCAAATCTTTTGCTACAGTCAACTAAAAAGAACGCGGAACATGTAAGATGTATCGTTCTTTAGGTACATACTTATCGCGTTATTTCAATTTTGTTTGCATAGAAGAGAGAACATTTTACATACTACAATAGGTCAGCAAATTAAGTATGTTTCAGATAGGTAAGAAAGGGTAGGTATGAACAAACGCCAACAATCCGCTAATTTGACAATAGAATAGAGGTTAAACAGAAATTGTAACTACTGAAATTTGTATTACATAGCACGTTCATAGACGTTAACTGACAGGAGTAGAATGAATGGAAATAAACCACAGTATAACGCCAATGAATAGACGTTGACGAAAGAAGACATAATAGCACAATTAGACGCGTGCAAGTTTGGCCTGCTGCTTATGTGTCATAACTTCCGCACCTACAAATGTTTCATCAGAATCAATAACCGACGTGGCGTCTGTGATAAAGTACAAATATACCGACAGTCCTTACGTTTTCAGCCTGCAGCTGTGTTCTGTAGTGTGTGTGTTGACTCACCTGCTGAGGACATTTGTTTCAACACGTTTCCCAATCTGCTGTGTAGAAACATCAAGTGTACTCACCTTTCTACGACTTCTGTGAGTATAGAATATGCTGACATTGACGCAACACTACAGTCTTATTCCAATACAGAGCAGCTGTTAATCAGGTTGGAAGTGGCATGTAACCCGGAATCTTTGTAAGAGAGAAACTACGTCACTGATGGGGACGGCTAATCGTTTGGCACTTCATTCAGGGAATTCATTTATCAAAACCGTCTCTGTTTAGATGATTAGATACATTGCTTTTCTGTGAGCTAAATGCACTATCAAATTTTTTCGTTGCCTGAAATTAGCAAAGCTTTCCTAACGTAATGTAAAGGAACACCAAACGAATTCCTACACCATTTCTGAAATATGTATTTTCTTAGTCCCAAATGCACCAGCTTTATTTTAAAACAAAGAATTCGTGCATTTATTGTACGTCTCGCTGTTTAAAAAAAGTGATCTATTGACAGGCTATGGTTCAAATGGTTCAAATGGCTCTGAGCACTATGGGACTTAACTGCTGTGGTCATCAGTTCCCTAGAACTTAGAACTACTTAAACCTAACTAACTTAAGGACATCACACACATCCATGCCCGAGGCAGGATTCGAACCTGCGACCGTAGCGGTCACGCGGTTCCAGATTGAAGCGCCTTTAACCGCACGGTCACACCGGCCGGCGACTGGCTATAGCTGATCCGTTATGGAACAGCCAATTTAGTAATCAAGGAAAGTCTGAGAGGTGAAAATTATAGAGAGAGATCAAGGCTTGAATATAGTAAGCAGCTGCGATCAGGTGTAGGTTTAGCAGTTATGAAACAGAGAGAGGGAGAGAAAGCGAGAGAGAAAGAGAGAGAGAGAGAGAAAACGGGGTAGATTAGCGTGGAGAGCTGGATCAAATCAATCTGTGAACTGAAAACTTCAACGACACTGTTGGGTTTTTAATTTTACTCTCGATAACTTTTAACTCTTTCTCCAGTTTCTGTTGCGATGAAGATGATGTCACAGCTATTTTTATAACACGGGGGACGTCTAACATTTTCATGCATTTCATCATATTCGATAAATATAACTACGAAGCTTGAAGAACTAATCTGTTTCACACTGTTTCTGTGCATCAGCCAAAAGTATTACAGTGATATAACCGATCCATTAGTATAGTTCAACAGATTCTCCGAGCGTCTAAGAAGTGACCAATTCAACATATCGTGGCCTTGTGTGTCACACGTATAATTGTCGGTGTTCCACCATTTTTAAACTTGAAACGCCTACCGTTAAGTGAGGCGAGGACGAAAGAGTTTAACGATGTTTCGAGGTCGAGGTTATAAAGACTGAGAACATAGTCAGTTTCGACAAGACTAAGGAAGCAAATGACCACTACTTAAATGAGGATAAACTATACATGGATGGCCAGACTGTGTGTGACCTGTACACTGTTCACCTCGGGCCCATTTTCTAAATCAGTGTTACCTCGTCCTGTTCGTTCTATTAGAACAATTACTCTCTGGGTGTGAGTTTTGCAGTTACTGACAGTCAATATGACAACATCCGAAGACTTTCTTGGATGATGGGCAGTATTTGATGATTTATCTTTTCGTAAGTATAAACGAGTTTTCACAGCTGACGAAAACGGGTTGACTTATTTTTGTATGTCCATTATTTTAGCAGGAGGACTCTCGGACGACGGCCGTTTACTATCGTGACAAATAGAAACACCTAAAGCCGTCGTTACGATTAACACATCAGTTGTCAGCATTGATGGTTGGAGTGCTGACACATCATCTATGTATCCAGTGTCTTCTTCACTGATGTATATAATATCCCTCATTCAATTCTGAGTGAAATAACTGGTATATAAAGGTGATTTCTTTCGGGTCTTACAGTTCCATATCGCAGTTTGATGATGAGGTGTCTATTTTTTCGATATGGGTCATAGTTACTGTGACAATTTCCGTGTACTCTACAGCATAAAATTTGAAGGGTTCGCTGACTACCTTAAGTTTGCTTCATTTTAGGTGATACGTTTCTGTATCCTAAATGTAGATAACATATCGTGATTCTTTTTGAAGTTGGAAGAAACGCCACATGTCACTACAGTACTCAGAAAATAGACGTTGAAGTGTTTCATTTGAGCGTTCTGCCTGAGTGCGCTACCTCCATGTGGCTTGCAGCTGGCAGTGGGTTCACGCCTACCCTTCATCACCGATTTCGCCCATACTTGCGGTATATGCATGGCTTGGTGAGAACTGGAAGCGAGAAAAGTGGGAACACCAGGTGGCCAGGCCTTTGAAGGAAAACAGCATTTTTGGGGCGGCTCGGGAGGCATGAGATATTTATGGTAGCATAGCTTGCAAATAGTGGCTAGTGCAATGGAAAGAATGCGGAGTAGTAACTGGAGGTTATCGGGTTGGAGTCCGTTAGTAAAAACTATTTTATCTTCCACATTTTTAATTTTTACGTTACGTAGACTGGAAAACAAACAGAAATAATGTTTAATATATTGTATTTATCAGTACATTCAAAAAAGACATGAAAAGTAAAGCAAAAAAAGAAAAATTGAGGTGGCATGTAATTTCACAGGAAGCGACTTAAGCTGTACACAAGAACTTCTCATATAAAATTAGAAGCTCTCCTTATTTTACAGTTGATGGATAACACTTTTCGGGATGATATTGTCATAAAAACAGGGTAAGCAGTAATTTTTCTGGTATTTTGTACACGTTATAAACATTGCATTTATACAGTTACGTAGTTGTTTTAAAGTTCTATAGAAAAACAGACAGTCATTTTCTGCCAGGCGTCAGTATACTTTCAGTCACATAGTGTTTAATCCTAAACACTATGTGACTGAAAGTATACTGACGCCTGGCTGAAAATGACTTACAAGTTTGTGACACCCTCCTTCGGAAATGATGGAATTCAATATGGTGTTGGTCCACCCTTAGTCTTGATGATAGCTTTCACTCTCTCAGGCATACGTTCAATTAGGTGCTGGAAGGTTTTCTCCGGGAATGGCAGCCCATTCTTCACGGAGTGCTGGACAGAGGAGAGGTATCGATGTTGGTCGGTGAGGCCTGGCACGAAGTCGGTGTTCGAAAACATCCCAAAAGTGTTCTGTAGGATTCAGGTCAGGACTCTGTGCAGGCCAGTCCATTTCAGGGATGTTATTGTCGTGTAACCACTCCGCCACATGCCGTGCATTATGAGCATGTGCTCGATCGTGTTGAAAGATGCAATCGCCATCCTCGAATTGCTCTTCAACAGTGGGAAGCAAGGTGCTTAAAACATCAATGTAGGCCTGTGCTGTGATAATGCCACGCAAAACAACAGGGGGTGCAAGCCCCCTCCATGAAAAACACGACCACACCATAACACCACGGCCTCCGAGTTTTACTGCTGGCATTACGCACGTTGGCAGATGAAGTTTACCGGGCATTCGCCACCCCCACACCCTGCCATCGGATCGCTACATTGTGTACCGTGATTCGTCACTCCACACAACGTTATTCCACTGCTCAATCGTCCCATATTTACGCTCCTTACACCCAGCGAGGTGTCGTTTGGCATTTACTGGCTTGATGTGTGGCTTGTGAGCAGAGGTCGACAATGAAATCCAAGTTTTCTCGCCCCCCGCCATACTGTCATAGTACTTGCAATGGATCCTGATGCAGAGTGGAATTATTGTGTGACGGTCTGGATAGATTCTGCCTATTACACATTACGACCCTCTTCAACTGTCGTCGGTCTCTGTCAATTAACAGACAAGGTCGGCCTGTACGCTTTTGTGCTGTATGTGTATGTGTCACTTCACGTTTCTACTTCACCATCACATCGTAAAGAGTGGACCTAGGAATGCTTAGGAGTGTGAAAATCTCGCGTACAGACGTATGGCACAAGCGACACCCAATCACCCGACCACGTTCGAAGCCCGTAAGTTCTGCGGAGCGCCCCATTCTGCTCTCTCACGATGTCCAATGACTACTGAGGTCGCTGATATGGAGTACCTGGCAGTAGGTGGCAGCACAATGCACCTGATATGAAAAACGTTGTTGGAGGCGTCCGGATATTTTTGATCACATAGTGTATTCACTGAAGGTTCTCTCTCATCGCACAGTATAGCAGCAAACCACAATTGTCCCACCGTGTCGCCAAACACTGGCGATGATGTATAGTAGATAGTATTATGATTTAGTCTACTCTAGATGTAATTTCCTTTTTTTTCTATTTTCGTTGAGATAAAAGTGCCGGCCGGGGTGGCCGAGCGATTCTAGGCGCTACAGTCTGGAACCGCGACCGCTACGGTCGCAGGTTCGAGTCCTGCCTCGGGCATGGATGTGTGTGATGTCCTTAGGTTAGTTACGTTTAAGTAGTTCTAAGTTCTAGGTGACTGATGACCTCAGTAGCTAAGTCCCATAGTGCCTAGAGCCCTTTGAACCATTTTTTGAGATAAAAGTAATATTCGTTGTTTCTCATCAAATTCTTTACCTGGCAACAAAAACAGACACCGCAGGTTTGCGCTAGCATAGTGTATTTGGGAGAATCATTTTAACACTGAACGATGACAATCCTCCTCCTTCTTGAAACATTTCGTCATATAGTTCTCGATTTGTGTGGCTTGCCCACGAGTCATTAACGGAAGAATTTTTTTCTCTTCTACTTAGGGCTTCAACACGTCAGTCAATTTTTTTTTTTGGGTGTTATAAGTTTCCCAAATTTTGATGAAGTGATGACTACATTCCAATATTTTGCCTTCGCGTTTACTTACCATGCCTTTTATGAAAATATTGGTAAATACAATTTACTGAGCATTAGTTCGGTGTATTTTCGATGCAAATAACGTAAAAATGGAAAATAAAGGATGATCAAATACTTTCCGTGTTGCTCCTAGGCCCTGCGACCCTCGGGTTATCGTTCCGCACTCTTTCCTCATCGCTTGTCCACGGTAAACAGTTCGCGGAAACAGATGCACCTTTCTCAAACTAGTAATCGCAATTTATTGTACTGATAAGGGAGTTTATAAGGTTTAGCACAGTCGTCTCTATTTTTTTTATTTTTTTCAGAAGGAGAATGAAATTTCTTGTGAACACACTTGTAACATTTAGCTATACATTGAGCCTACTCAATGTAACCCCCATCAGCTGTCACGCATCTGGGCCAACGTTCTTTCCAGGATGTAAATGCACTTCGCTAAATTCTGGGGATTGACTTTTGTACCATCACTTGACACAGGAAATAAGGTCTTTCTCACTGCCAATCTTTTACCGCCCAAATGGGCCTCCAGACGACCCAAGAGGTAAAAATCAGACGGAGCCAAGTCCGGACTGTAGGGAGGATGAGGAATAATTTTCCAACCCATTTTCCTGATTTTCTCCTGCGTTATAAGGGCTGTATGGAGTTTGGAATTGTCATAGTGTAGTCTGATGGGCTGACCCTGAAGCTGTGGTCTCTGGGTCTTGATGGCACGTCGCATCTTGTCCAATGACAAACAGTAACGGTACCGGTTAATTGTGGAGCCACATTCCAAACAGTCAATGAAAGTGACACCACACTGATTCCAGAAGAAGGAGGCCATCACTTTTCGGCCGGCTGTTCATGAAAGTCTTGGTTTCTTCTTCCGTGTGGAACCCGGATGACGCCACTCCATGGATTGGGCTTCGCTCTCAGGTTCGGACAAAAACAACCATGTTTCACCCTGGGTAACGACGCCGTCAAAACACTGTTTCCACTCTTCAATAATGGTCTTCATGAGACTCTCGCACACATTCTTCTTCATCGTTTTCATTTCTCTTGTCAGTAATCTAGGCACACCACGTGCACAGATTTTTCTGTATCCTAGTGACTGTACCAGTGATACCACACTATCCAATGACAAACGAGTCATTTCAGCAAGCTGTCGTGTCGTCACACATCTATCATTTTGGATGATTTGATCAATGGCCTCCTTATTCACATCACTCACTGCCGTCAATTGTCTACCGCACCGTGGATTGTCCTCTGTAACCATCGCTGGATACTGCTGCGATCAACTGTGTCCTCCCCATAAACAGGGAGCAACTTCCTGTGAATCAATGTGGCAGAGTCATTGTCGGTCTTGAAGAGGAGCTCTATCACCGACATCTACTTCACGGTCCATTATGGCTCACCTGGAAATGAAAGAAAATACTTTTGTATACCAGCTTACAGCTAAATGTTTCAAGTATGTTCACAAAAAATTTCATTGTTCTCCAGCAAAAAAAAAAAAAAAAAAAAAAAAAAAAAATAGAGAAAAGTGTGCAAAACTTTTTAAACGCCCTTTGTACTAATTACTGGAGGAAAATGATGAAGAAGAAAACATTCCACACTAACAGTTGCATAATGAAAAGGCTCAACACACATCATATTCAGGACGAAGTAGGGCATAAATTTCTTTAGACATCAACCGCCATTTATTAAACGAATATAATTCATATAACACATTGTGTCAGAGGGAGCTTATAGCTCTGGGCATAATTCAAAATATTTGTGTAAATTAAATTTTAATCAAGCTTATTGATTTATTTTAAAGTAATACCTGCGCGTTGCTTTCAGGTTGAAAATAGGAATGAAAATTTCAGGACTGGCGCAAACATTGAAACTCCTGCAGATTGTTCAATTTCTGTTGGAAGTGAAGTTGATTTATCAGTCCACAGTCCCAGACATGAAAAATTAAGGAGTAAAATAAAATTGCTGCAAGAAAAAAAGCGGTATTTACACAACAAAGCAGCTTCATTGACATCTGACACTAAAATCAGTAGCAGTTCACAGCTTACACACGTGAACAGTAATTAAGTTAAAAGCTCGTGTGATACGTTTTTAACTAAAGATGAATCACGCCTTGTTTCATTAGCGTTTCCTTTCCTAAACGTATTCATTTACTCTGTTTCGTAAGAATGTCCATTTCGAGCCGTAATAATAAGCGGCTATCTCTTCGAGTTTACTGGGTTTCAATAAGGCATAGAGCTCAAGGCTTGGCTTTATACAGATCAAAGGAGCTGCCCTCTGCTTTCCTTTCTGTATATTCTATGGCATAGCTGCGGAATTCGTTTTTTGCAGTTTTAATGTCGAGTGTCTCGTTTCCACTTCCTTCACTTTTTCCGTGTGCAAGCTAGACAGCGCTGATGATAAACAGACTTTTATCCCACATATATTTTAACTAGCGTTTGTCTTCCGCGTCTTCACCCTTTTATAGCCGTACTTAGTGTTTGTAAATATTGTACATCACTCGGGCGGCTCTGTAAATCATCCGAGTTCTCTGGAAATCCTACTCCACTTTTCACTGCTGAAAGCCCTCTGTATTTTCACGATTAGCATGAAAATATAAAACATGTATATATACTCACTTCCAAAGTCAGCATAAGTCTACTACCTTCAAAGTTCTTCTGTATCTCTGTATTTTAATCTGGCCAACAATTTACAAACCTCAGATGTTCAATAAATCCCATGATATTACATTTTATGTGAACATGATTATTTGGTTAGCGTGACGATAATGATCTATGGAATTCATATAGTATGAATAATGATTCGAACAATCTGAGCAGCAGCATTATAACCTCCTAGTTTCTCCAATGAAAGATTTAGTGTGTGTGTGTGTGTGTGTGTGTGTGTGTGTGTGTGTGTGTGTGTATGTATGCGTACGCTAAATGAACTTTCCTGACACATAAAATAGCTCCCCGCCCGTTACTAGAACCCGAAGATATAAGAGTCGATGTGTAGGACGTAGGGGCACCCGTGTTATGGTTAGAGGTTAACCGCGCTTTTGAGAGGGTAAGGCAGAAGGAACACATAATATTCGTTCGGAATTTCTAAAGTCATTGGAAGAGTGGAGAGGGGGAATGGAGGGACATGACAAGCAAACAACTACTCAAGTTGGTCTGCAAGTTCATGAGTGTCGAGACATATGGCGTTAGACATTCTGAAAAGAGTCTTCCACACAATGCTTCATATGCGAAAAGCAGATAAGTGTGGTAACCATCACACAATCAGCTTAACAACTGAAGCATCCAAGTAGCTGACAAAGATAATGCACACAAGAATGGAGAAGAAAACTGAGGATCTGTTACACAACAATCACTTTGCCCTTAAAAAAGATAAAGTCACGAGATAGGTATTTCTGACGTTACCTTGATAATCAAAGCAAGATTTGAGAATAATCAAGATAAGAATGGAGTATTTGTCACTTTAGGAAAAGCATTCGACAATGGTGCAAGATGTTAGAAATTTTCAGGAAAATTGTTGTGAGCTAGGGAAAGGCGGATGAAATACAATATATACAAGAACCAAGAAGGAACAATAAGAATGGAAGACCAAGAACTATGTGAACGGATTGCAATGGATTGTGATCTTCCGGAGCTGTTTTTCAAACTGTACATAAAAGAAAAGACGGAAATAACGGAACGGTTTACGAATAGGACTAAAATTCAGGGCGAAAGGGTTATCAGTGGTACGAGTCTCTGGCGACATTGTAACGGTCGGTAAAAGTGAGAAAGAGTTTCAGGATATGTTGAACAGAATGTAGAGTCTAGCGAGCGTACACTATGAATTACACGACTAAACCGCAAAAAGACGAAAGTAATGAGGAGTAACAGATATGATATTAGAGATATACTGAACATCAAAGTTAAGGACCAAGAAATAGACGAAATGAAGAAATTTTGCTCTGTTTGAAGCAAAATAACACAAGACGGGCGAAGCAACGAGGAGATAATGAACAGACCAGCACGGGCAAAGAGGGCGTTCCTGACCAGAAATAAGTCTACTAGTATCAAGCACCGGCCTTAATTGGAAGAAGTTTTTGAAAATGTTCGTTTGGAGTAGAGAATTGTGTGAAAGTGACCATGGGCTTTGGGATGGAAGGAAAAGATGAAATTCGAAGCTTTTGGGACGCCGGGCTACAGAAGAATGTCGGAAATTATCAGCTATTTAGGGACAAGAAAAATAACGCTACGAAAATAAATATTCAAAAAATAAAAATTAAAACATTAATCTTAAAATTCGAGTCATAGCAACCTTGAACGTAACTACTTAAATAAACAAACATGCTATATTTAGAAATTACTTTGAGTAACAAGAAATGAGGGTATTCGGAGATTCGACGAGGTAAGGAAAATGTGAAAAATATTGGAAAAAAGGACTAGATAATAGGACATGTATTAAGACATCAAGGAATAGAAAAATAAATACTTTTACGCTGGGTGTAGAGTTGCAGCAGTTATGCATAACGATAGGGATAGCGGTATCTGCATAGCGTTGTTCTTCTGTTTCAGGTTTTGTTTCGGCATAAATCTTCCTCTGTCCGTTTGTGATAAACATGTTTGACTACCAAATGGGTGACCCGTAGTCATCACAATATTGCCAACATTTTCTTTTTTCTTTCCTGTGCGAGAAAAATTTAATAGGGTCCACGTGGCATACTGTGTGTGTGGATGATAAGGAGAATCTTCGCCTACAGACCTCATCTTTGGAGATGCGACCGGTGCACTATGCTGACCACAAGCTTTCCCAGTAAATCTGTCAAAGGATGTCAGACAAAGACACTGAAGCAGCGTCTGTCGCGGTTCGCCCGTGTCGCGATGTCACCACCTGGTGAACCTGAACTCCAACGAGAAAATTTCCAAGGTATAATGGGGATATTTTTTGAGTATTTTCGTGCAAAAGAGCCTTACTCTCCGGTGGTTTCTTACAGAGTAATTATGTAATTACGATTTTTTTCCGTTCGTTACTTCAGTTACCTTTTCTTCTGTCTCAACATTGTCACAGCAGTCTGTTGTGTAATCACCGGAACACAGTGTAATGCAAAAGACCTCATTACAAAAGCACTGTCATATGACTGCCGTCGTTACGGGAACAGATCAGAATAGAGGCGTTGTGACTCTCTTCCAATGTACTCAGTACTCCAATAAACGAGTTGACTATCGATCAACTCTTCATCAGTAAACCAGTCCGTACTGCTGTGTGATGTTGACGTACAACTAAAGCTGCCGGAAGAAAACCGAGCAGTAATGGATGCGTTACTGTTGTCAACATCAAGTAGCCTCAACGAACGGAACAAGACTGTTTCCAAAGAAAGACGCACAGAGCATAACGTCATCTGCAATTTTGTACTTTTGTACAACGTACATAAAAAGATAAAAGAAGGTCATAAATCGCTAGCCCTTTCAGTCCGTATAATCTCCTCCATTACACAAGCCGTTTTGACCTATTCCTCTTTCACTCACTGAGAACCACTGAACTCCTTAATTTGAAGACCGATTTTAACTGTGCAGGCTACAACTTATTCTTCTATCTCTTGCTGTCTGTGTCTGGATGGTTTAAATTACTCGCATTTTATGTCACCATTGAATTGTACGTTTTCTTTATCAACTGTCAAACCGTATTTTTTCAGAACCATTACTTCTTTATTCTTGACTTCATGTAATTAAATATACGATCTCCGAACACACTTAGGTTTGCCATAACCGTTGTCTGAATCTGTTTCATTTACAGAGCTTTCCAATTTCTTCGCTATTTGTAGGTCATTGAGAAGTCCTGCTGTTATGTACCTGCCACAAAGCAATATTTTGTTGTACGGTCTAGAACGGACAGAAACCTGTCCTTAGCAAAGGTTGAAGTTTTAATTTCAAAGGGCTCTGCGGGTTCTCTTATAAGTTAATTCTTCTTCAGGATTTACCTGCATCAGTTTTCACGATCTTGCTTCTGAAATTTTAATAAGTAAAAGACGATTTAGGTTTGTTCCACACATTCCATTTTCAGAAATTTGTACTCTGTGACTTTCTTACGTTTAAATCTTCCTGTCATATGTGCGACTTTGTATGAATCAGGTGATTTTGAGTGAGGGATTACTCCACATGTTTCAGTACAGTGTTTAAGTAGACTGCTTGGCAGAAATCGTGTACAGCACTAGCCTTCAGTCTTGGACTAATGAGCTCAAAGAGCTCTCTGATCACCGTTTGAAAATAAAAGTCTGATAAATATACTGTGTAATTCTTCTGGAAAGCTTCAACTACCTCATTTATCCTGCTTGTTTCGCAATGCCATCTCGCTCCGTAGTAAATCCTGAAGATTTAGTTTCATCTGAGCTATGAAAGTTGAATGACATATTATTCCTTAGGCTGAGATTTGTCAGATCCATTCAGTTGTTTTATGTTCGAGTGCACCATGACAATCCTCATATCAACAGCCATGACTCTTCTTTTACTGGGGGACTGATGACCTTAGCTGTTTAGTCCCCCTTAAACATCCCAACAACCACCACCACCATCTTCTTTTACTAGCAGAACAATCTCTGCTGGGTCTTCGATACTGTCTCTCATTTAACTCAAGTTCCCTAGCCTTCAGCTTTTCTCCGTATCTAAGTTGCTACTCCTTGTTTAGGAACTACTTTCCTCAGTCTTTGTATGAGTTTTCTTTTCTTTTTCGATCTGGTTGCGGTTTGTGTTTATTGATATGCTTTTGTTTATTGATTTGGCCTATTAAAGAGCACATGAAATAATTTACGTCTTCTTCTTTTTCTCCTTTCTTTGTTTCTTTCTAGTAGTCTTTCTTTCTTTCCCTATGTTTTTCTCGCCTTTTTTTCTGCCCACACCGCATCTGTCTTCTTCTTTGTTTCCTTCTCGAAGCCCCTGAAACTTTTTACTTTTTCTCTGAAATTTTCTCCTTCTCCTATTTATCCCTTTATTATTTGTCTCTCAGGCCTGCTTTAACTTCTTTGATCAATGTCACTGATGTTTTTGAGTTTCTGTGAAAAACATCGAAAATTATTTTTTTGTCCTCTTTTCATCTAGCCGCTTTAGGTGTCCTTAGAATACAACTCTTCTCTTTCTCATTACGTATGATATTAGTTCTATTTTTTCATAAACCTTTCATTATGTCTTAATTACCTTTTACCATTCTTATTTGGTTGAAAGACTTTCATGATTATTTTTCTTTTCTTCTTTTGTTATTGCATTTATGGAAATAAATTTCTTGTTATACAGGATTTTCGTTAGTTGAAAAGCCACCTTAATTTTCCTTGTCCTTGCTAATTCAGCTTCTTTGTCCAAAGTATTTTGTTCTATTATTTCACCTAGATATTTAAATTTTGTTGTCTTTGTAGTGTCCATAATCATTTTCCATGTATTTCGATGCCTCCTTCGCATCTCTCATATAATTTGTTATTTTTTATTTTGTTTCGAGGGGCTGTACGTTGGCCTGGTTTTGAAGCTGTCTCTTGTAGAAGATTTATCTGCATGTTGCACCTTCTATAGTTTCAGCGAAGATGATAAGATCGTCTGCAAAAGCCAAAACAATCGAAATTCTGATTATCTCCATTTCTCCCCATTTAGATTTCTTTAAAAAAATTCTTTTGTCTTGTGCTCTTTTCCACCCCAAATACCTTTTATAATCCTCTACCATCGGTTTGGAATAATTTTCCATCTTCATTTTTGAAGCACAATTTAGGCAGCTGGTAAGTTTGGAGGCCTTGATTACAAGTTTTATACAAGTTTCTGATATTGCTCCTTTGGATGTCTTCCTCAGTTAGTGATAGCTGTTTTCTTTAAAACTTCCTTTGACTGGCCTTATTATTGTTGAGGTTTCGCATCTTCGTTGATTAAAGTTGATAAAGTCTACTCTTCTTTAGGTGAATTATATTTCTGCCAGGCTTGTTGTCCAACTAGTAATAATTTTTCACACTGTTCATTCCACCATCCGTACTTTTTGTGTCTTTTGACTGGCACTATTTCAAGAACGGTACGGATTAAGTTTGTTTTAATCTTCTCGCAGCTTTCTGAGTCTGTATTTAGCTGTTTCTGAAATTCTTGTTCCTTAGTTTCAGTGTTGCAGTATCAGTTTCACGAATCCAATGACCTTGTCTTTGAAATTTTGTTTGTGGAATAAATTTCGTTTTTACAGTGATTAGATAGTGACCTGTTTCAATATTAGGATCCTTTATAACTTTTACGTTCATGATTTCTTTTGATTGTTAAAAGACGTAGCTGGATGTTCGATTTGAAATTCTCCTACGTTTGCATTAGGTGTATTCCACGTTCTCCGTTTCCATGGCTGCTTCTTAAAATCTGTGAACCTTATTTTGAGGCTGAAGCCTCTGTATAATTCTGTTGGTCTTAGCTAATTCTTATTTGTTCTTTTGTGTGCTGGATACTCACCAACTATTGCTGAACTTCCTTTCTTCTCCAGTCTTCGCTTTGAAGACCCCTAACAAAATTTTTAACATTCTTTAAGGGGACCCTCAATAGTTCATATTCCTGTGAGTCATAGAAGTTTTTAACTATTTCTGGATTCCTTTTATTGTGGGTCTCGGATTTAAGACTGTTCTGCTTGCAGTAGAACTAACAATATCACCCCTGCGTTTGCTTAGGATAGGGTCCATACAGGAAGTAAATGAGTAATTTGTTTTTACGACATGTTTGTGCTTCTTGCCCTTCTTTATGTATTATTTACAAGCTAGGATTCTGAGATGTCTGCCAGGATCATATGCTGGCAAATGAACGAGCTAGAAGGTTCTGAAACAACAGATCTGTCCTTAGTATTGTACGGAAGTTATACTAAAACTTTGAAAGAATTTGAGACAAAGAATGAAGCAGCAATCTGGTATTACAGACCTGTTTGAGAAAAGCTGCAGATAAATAACGAAAATTTTTTAGATAGAATAGAAGAGGAAATGTACCTGTGGAAATCTGGACTCCAGACATCAGACACTGCAGAAATGTTTTCCTACCCATAAATCCAAGCTGGACTATCTCCTTTAGCCAATTTTTGTACTTTATTTCACTACCGGAAGATAATCGAAGTATATACTCCAGTCAGTTTACCATGTAGTCAGTCTCAAAAATTATTTATTAGTATTTCTCAGTTAAAGTACATAGAGCTACGTTATCAGTAAATTCTCCATACAAGGCCGTTCTTTCAAGTCCTTTCATTTAGTTTCACATGTAGCCGACGAGAGCTGTAGTAGATCTTTCTGGGCATATCTGACCCGGTTTCCGTGGAGCGGAGGTTAAGACCCACTTATCTCCAGACATTGACGCCGATCTGGGACGAGCCAACCCAGTGGCTGGCGGCACGTGATGCAGTCACGTTGTGCCACCGAGCCTCAGCCAGAACACAAACATTTCTCTCTAGCGGCACGTGTTTCCTTTCACATATACAAAGGATAATTTTCTTATCCAGTTTAGATAGCATTTGTTGTTGTCGTTGTTGTTGTTGTGGTCTTCAGTTCTTCACGCTACTTTATCCCGTGCAAGCCTCTTCATCTTTGTGTAACTACTGCAATCTAATTCCATTCCAGTCTGCTTACTGTATACACTACAGGTTCTCTCTCTCTCCAATTTTTACCCCCACATCTCATTAGTAAATTTACTACTCGATCCATGATGGCCCACGGTGTGTCGTATCAACCGGTGTCTACTTTTACTCAGGTTGTAAAACAGATATTTTTTTTAGATTCCCATTCGATTCACTACCTCCCTGATTATTTAATCGATATAGCCATATTTCAAAAACTCTATTCTCGTCTGAACTGCTTATCGCCCACGTTTCACTTCCGCACAAGGTTACACTCTAACAATTGCCTTTAGAAAATACTTGAAGAACTAAACATATTAGATGTAAACAACTCCTTTTCAGAATAGCTTTCTTTGCTACTTCCAGTTTCCATTTTACATTCTCTCTCCTTCGGCCATCAGCAGTTATTTCAATGCCTAAATATTTACATTCCATTACCTTGATTTACTTTTGTTGATGTCCATTTTATAATCTGTCTCAAAACACTGTCCATTCCACTCAACTGCTCTTCTAAGTCCTTTGCTATCTTTAACAGGATAATAATGTCATCGAGAAAGTTAAGACTTTATTTCTTCCACTGAACTTTAATTCCTGTTCTTTATGTTCCTTCTTTCCTGTACCGCTATTTAAATGAACAGATTCAATGACATTTGAGTTAGGTAACGACACGTGTAGCTCTATTCACAACCACTGTTTCCCTTGCATATTCGTCGGCTCGTAACTGAGGTCTGGATCCCACACAAGTGGTAAATAACTTTCGCGGTCTGTAGTTAACAACTGTTTTATTCAAACTGTTAAGGAGTGTACTCTAGTCAAGAAAGTCTAAAGATTTCTTTAAATTTACAGATAGTACAACGTAGGTTTGCCTCTCTTTAACCTATCTTTTCTAACTACTGCAGCGTACTCGGGCCCACATGTTGCCATGTTGCAGAAGTTTCGCTGGGAAACTCTGACACATCCTCAGTACAGTCCAGATTTCATGCCATGCGATTTCAATATTTTTGGAACTTCGTGGGCGTCGATTTGCTTAGGACGAATGGCTACAATCATGGTTCTGTACCCTTTGACCACCTTGTCACAGTGGCACTCTTTTAACAATAAACAGTTTACTTACTTTTTTCCATCTGCCTCGTTTATTTGACTGCCCCTTACACGTTTCCCCAGAAACGAAACTGATCTTCCTCCGAGTTTGGCTTATACCAGTTCTTCCATTCTTCTGTAAATAATTCGCGACAGTATTTCGCACTCAATTCTTAACTGTAGGGAAGAGCCCTAAGAATAATAATCATAAAAAGTAATTGGGATCGTTATCAACTGTTCAAAATACGGCAACGGAAAAATATCGGAACACCAAAAAATAACTGATGTAGAGTAATGAAATTTCGGGAATACATTTGTGTAGGTGATATACGTAAATGATGGACATTGAAAGGGCACAGGTTAATAAAGCCCGAGATAAGCCACTGCAAATGTAAAATGCTGGTTCATTAATTATCGGTGTAACAGACTGAATTTTGAGCGCCAGCATGCAACCATGCATGCATTCTGTAGTGCGGGTGCCGGATGTCAGTTTATGGCATGGAGTTCCATAACCGTCACACTTAGTCAATAAAGGGCGGTTACTGAAGTTTGTGGATGACGTTGTAGTTGTCGTCCGACGATGTCCCATATGTGCTCGACTGGAGACAGATCTGGTGATCGAGTAGGCCCGAGCAAAATGTCAACACCGTGTAGAGCATGTTGAGTTGCAACAGCGTTATATGTAAGAGTGTTAACCTGTGTGAAAACACCCTATGAAATGCTGGTCATGAATGCAACCACAACAGGTCGAACCACCAATCTGACGTACCAGTTTGGAGCCAGAGTGCGTGGGATAACAGCGAGCGTGCTCCTGCTTCCATACGAAATCGGTCCCCAGACCTTAGCTCTTGTATAAGTCCAGTGTGTCTACCAAGCAGACAGTTTATTTGCAGGACCTCAACTGGCCTCCTTCCAACCAACACACGGCCATCACTGCTACCGAGGTAGAACCAGCTTCCATCAAACATAACAGATATTTACGCCGCCCTCGAATGAGCTCTCACTTGACACTACTGAAGCCACAAGTGGCAGTTGTTTCGGGTCAGTGAAATGCTCGCTACATGGCGTCTGGCTCGGAGTTGTCCTTGAAGTAATCGATCTGTAACAGTTCTTTGTGCCACTGTGGTGCCACCTGCTGCTGCAGATGCAATACTAGGCACCAGAGCCATACGCCCGACGTGATGGTCTTCCTCTCGGTAGTGCCACGTGGCCGTCCAAACCCTAGTCTTCTTGCGACCGTACATTCTCGTGACCACCGCTGCCAGCAGTGGCATACATTCTTGCCAAGTATTTCTGTAATATTGCAGATCGAACATCGAGATTCTCGTAGTCCTATTACACGACCTCTTTCAAACTCAGTGAGGTGTTGCCGCCTGAAAGGCACTCTTGACTAACATCAGCTCACCAGGTCCACTCTCGTAGATAACTGACGCTCACGACCGTTACAGCGTGTATCTAAAGCAAACATAATTTCCGTCCTCATAGTGGCGCGAAATTTCAGCACCCGTCATCTTTCAGACGTAGAAACACGATTACCAACTATCCTTTATTTCATGCAATTCCTACTCGATGTCGAGATTTTCTTCTGTCAGAGAGTTTGGATTTTGACTGCACCAATATTTTCAATCAAGGAATAAAATTGTGCAATCAGTTACTTAAAGCGATTTAGAAGGTTACTAAAAACAAACATACTTAACTAGTACATCTTACTCGACACATTCTATTTGCTGGATTATTTACATAACGCAGCATAAGAGTTTAGATAACGGCCTTGCCGCAGTGGATACACCGGTTCCCGTGAGATCCCCGAAGTTACGCGTTGTCGGGCGTGGTCGGCACTTGGATGGGTGACCATCCAGGCTGCTATGCACTGTTGCCATTTTTCGGGGTGCACTCAGCCTCGTGATGCCAATTGAGGAGCTACTCGACCGAATAGTAGCGGCTTCGGTCAAGAATACCATCATAACGACCGGGAGAGGGGTGTGCTTACCCCAAGCCCCTCCTATCCGCATACTCCACTGAGGATGACACGGCGGTCGGGTGGTCCCGATAGGCCACTCGTGGCCTGAATACGAAGTTAATAGCGTAAGAGTTTATAAAAAGGTAATAACAGTACAAAACCTGTCAAATTATTGTCAAACTGCTCTGGTAAGTGTGTAAATGCACATACGAAGTACGTTATTTTTGTTGTTTTTAAATTATAATACCAAGATTTGTTCAGTATCCTTGTAAAAGTGATCTATCTACTACTACAATTACTGAAACACTTCACAACACACTTCCGCACTACGATGAATTTTTTTCTGGAAAATAGTACACTAAGCTCTGTAAAGGATAATACTGACATCTTATCTCCTGCCTGAGTCAGTTTTTCAGTGAAGATAACGAGAAGTTGCAGTACGAAAATCGGAAAATTACCATCATGCTTATAGTCCCAATGACATATACATCTTCATCTACATCTACATGGATACTCTGCAAAATCACATTTAAGTGCCTGGCAATTCTCTATTATTCCAATCTCGCATAGCACGCGGAAAGAATGAACACCTATATCTTTCTGTACGAGTTCTGATGTCACCTATTTTATCGTGGTGGTCGTTCCTCCCTATGTAGGTCGGTGTCAACAAAATATTTTCGCATTCGGAGGAGAAAGTTGGTGATTGGAGATTCGTGAGAAGATTCCGTCGCAACGAAAGAGGTTCTTTTAATGATTTCCAGCCCATCATTTCTGTGACACTCTCTCCCATATTTCGCGATAATACAAAACGCGCTGCCTTTCTTTGAACTTTTTCGATGTACTCCGTCAGTCCTCTCTGGTAAGGATCCCACACCGCACAGCAGTATTCTAAAGGAGGATGGACAAGCGTAGTGTAGGCAGTCTCCTTAGTAGGTAAGTTACATTTTCTAAGTGACCTGCCAATAAATCTCAGTCTTTGGTTAGCCTTCCCCACAACATTTTCTATGTGTTCGTACCAATTTAAGTTGTTGGTAATTGTAATACCTAGGTATTTAGTTGAATTTACGGCTTTTACATTAGACTGATTTATCGTCTAACCGAAATTTAACGAACTTCTTTTAGCACTCATGTGGATACCTCACACTTTACGATTTTAGGGCCAACAGCCACTTTCCATACCATTCAGATATCTTTTCTAAATCGTTTTGCAGTTTGTTTTGATCTTCTGATGACTTTATTAGTCGATAAACGACAGCGTCATCTGCAAACAACCGAAGACGACTGTTCAGATTATCTCCCAAATCGTTTATATAGATAAGGAATAGCAAAGAGCCTATAACACTACCTTGGGGAACGCCAGAAATTACTCGATGACTTTCCGTCATTTATTACGAACTGTGACCTCTCTGACAGGATATCACAAATCCAGTCACATAACTGAGACGATATTATATGCCGGCCGCTGTGACCGAGCGGTTCTAGGCGCTTTCGTCCGGAACCGCGCTTCTGCTGCGGTCGCAAGTTCGAATCCTGCCTCGGGCATGGATGTGTGTGTTGTCCTTAGGTTAGTTTGGATTAATTAGTTCTAAGTTTAGGGGACTAATGACCTCAGATGTTAAGTCCTATAGTACTTAGATCCATTTGAACCATTTTTTCGATATTTTATAAGCACGCAATTTCACTACGAGCCGCTTGACAATTGATAAACTGTCCAGGAACTGGTATTGCGAAATAAATTTACAGTGTAGCACCAGCTTCTTGCAATATGAAATAATGTTTGCACATTGCATGTTGTTTGTGGTGAGGGTGTATGATGTGTGCCATGAGATTTTCTCTACGTTAGTGTAGGGGGAGGGGGAGAAGGAGATTAGTGTTTAAGGTTCCGTCTGAATCGAGGTCATCAGAGGCGAAGCGCAATCTCAGACTGGGGAAGGACACGGAAGGAAATCAGCCTTGCCCTTTCGAAGGAACCATCCCGGCATCTGCCTTAAGCGATATAGGGAAATCACGGGAAACCAAAATCGGAATGGCCGGACGCTGGTTTGAACCGTCGTCCTCCCGAACACGAGTCTAGTATTTTAACCACTGCGCTACCTCGCTCGGTTTAATGTCGAAGTCTCTACATCTCTGCCTAACTATCGCAACCTGCATTAGATGAACATGGTTACTGTAGTCAAGAACTGGACTTCCTCGAAAATTATTACTTCTCCAATCCCCCTCCCTTCCCCCAATCGCCACGTATTTCCATATTGTACATTTCTTGATCCCTCAGCATGTGTCTATCAGAATATCTATAAGTATTGTCAATTGCAATAGTTCTAAGAGATTAAAAGTTATTTGATGTATGGTGTGAAAAAACACAAGTTTTGAGACTCTTTTTAAGTTGCAATATCTTACATCCAGCTGTGTCCACGTTTTGCTTCTGTTGACGTGCAGTACAGTCATGTGCTGACAGATAGCCAGGCAAATGAAACTGGTTTTTACGAATAAATACTAGAAGTATTACACGCTGTACAAGAAATTTCTGATATATTATATTTTTAATTATGGTGACGATATGTGTGTCTGTAAATTAAATCTCCAACGACTAAAAAATGGATCACATGACTATGAGTAAATTAGAGTCTGGGCCGGATTTCACAAGACGTTGGGGAGGTATTTCCAAGAATGGAAGGCTGTGTCGAGTGCTCTGTTGACTTAACAGGTGGTTGAGCGCGATAGTAGTAAAGGTCTCTTTCTAACAGAAAAATATTCTCGGTAACATTTGCGCAGCCCTTCGTGCTATCTAAACAAACTGTGTAACTACAAATACAATTTACATGTTTACAGTTAGGAGTATTAGCGCCGAGGAACATGCACACAAATATGGTAGTGAACGTGAATAACCAAAAAAAGCACAACCTGTACCCGATTTAAGATCCAATCGATGCAGCTGTAGGAAATAAGGTAGTTTAAACGAGATTTTTCTCATGTTACTAACTGAAACTTAAAGAAGTTTATAGAAAGAAGCCATAAGTAGGGATGCCGTTGAAGAAGCGATTAAGACAGAAACGGTAAAGACCTGCAGGAGGTACACGAAATGGACTTGCGACTGCGGGATGCGTAACAGATGCCAGGTGAGTCTTCTATATTTACATTTTTCTTATACAGTTTAAATAATTTTTAGGTAATTACTACATCTCGCATCTACTACTAAATGATAAAAATACACTCATATAATATCCACCTTTATTGGTTTGTTTTCTTCTCCTGCTCATATTGCGGCAATAACGAGCTCGTTTCAGTACATAGTTTTATTTCAGAATATCAAAACTGATTTACGACTCAGAACACCAGAACGTAAATGCTTAGAGCTGTATACCACACACTCAGGAGATATCATTGTATGTACTACAAAATACTTTCTTTTCAATATGGTGCATTCCGCCAGGTAGAATGTTTTAAAACAGGTTCATGAAATAGAGTTTACCGGAGAATCGACAGTATTGTCATCTAGCATAATAACACAGTTACATTTAGTACCACAGTAACCTTTATCACCATGTTCAACACGTTATAATAAGTAGTGATATAGTCTATGTAGAATCAATGTATTTAAAGAAAGTATATCAAAAATAATTTGTTATACTGTGTAACTTACAATGTCTTATTTCCTCTCTGTTCTAGTGGGCATGTGGAAGATCTAATTGTTTTAAAAATGGAAACTTTACCATTGGTCAGTATACCATACTTCAATTCCCCGACCGCTACGGTCGCAGGTTAGAATCCTGCCTCGGGCATGGATGTGTGTGATGTCCTTAGGTTAGTTAGGTTTAATTAGTTCTAAGTTCTAGACGACTGATGACTTCAGAAGTTAAGTCGCATAGTGCTCAGAGCCATTTTTTTCAATTCCCTCTGGCTGGTTATGATGCGGTTTATGGCTCACAGTAATGTCTGCCGCCGCTCGCAAGTTTAAAACATCGTCTTTTGCACAGGGGTCCTTGTTTTCCTTAGTTTACTTTAGTCGGATGTTTTGAGCCAACTGGCTGCGTTGCGACACCAGACGGTGTTCGTTGCACTCTGAACCTTGACACTCTCCGCTTTGCACCAAAGAGGAGCAGATGCACTTTCTTTTTCTAAGCCAATTGCAGCGCCACGATAAATTCTGCCGCCAAGGCGGAGAGAAGTTGTTTCTGTCTGCTTACGCCACAGCTCTTTTTATTCTCTCGAGCCTCTTATCTGACAGGTCGTCCCATAAGATATAAATTGCAGAGATTCGTGATTCGCTATTTACACTGCATGAAATAATGGTTACCATATATAATTGATTTTTCGTTAGTATGACACTGTCCAATTTAAATGCGACCCATTGTTGAGCACTGCTCGAGTCTTTGGTATCCCCACCAGGTCAGGTAAAGGAAGGCAGCTACATCCGCACGATTACTCTGCAGTTCACAGTTAAGTGACTGGCAGAAAGTTAATTTTATTTTTTCTTTTCGTTTTTATTTTAAACGTCTAGTTCCACAGGACCAAATTGAGGAACAAATCTCCAAGCTCATGGAACGTGTCAGTACATGAAATGACAACATAAAAGTAATAACAGATAAAATTAAATGTTTATGAACCCTAAAAAAGACAAGCCATAAGTTTATGTAAAAGCAATCAACAATATAACACAGGAGTCAGCTTAATTTTTCAAGGAACTCCTCGACAGAATAGAAACTCATGAGAAAACTCTTCAGTTTCGATTTGAAAGAGCGTCTATTGCTGCTAATATTTTTGAATTCTTTGGAAGCTAACTGAAAATGGATGCAGCAGTATTCTGCACACCTTAACATAAAACAGTCAAGGAAGTTCGTTCCAAATGAAGATTGGATTTCTGTCTAGTATTAACTGAGTGAAAGCTGCTATTTTTGGGAATAAGCTGACATTGTTAAGAAAAAACGACAGTGAAGAATATATTTATTGAGAGGCTAACGTCAGGCTACCCAGACTAATGAACAGGGGTCGCCAAGCGATTCTCGAACTTTCGCGGCCAGTTTCTGAGCCAAAAATATCCTTTTGGAATGGGAAGAGTTACCCCAAAATGCAATTCCACACGTCATAAGCGAATGAAAATAAGCAAAGTAGACTACTTTTCGTGTCGAACTATCACTTGCTTGAGATACCGCTCGAATAGTAAAAATGGCAGCATTAAATCTTTGAAAAAGATCCTGAACGTGTACTTTCCACGACAGTTTATCTGTCTGAACGTCTAGAAATTCCATCTGTTCAGTTTCACTAATAATATGCCCAATCTGTGAAATTAAAACGTCGTGTTTTGTTGAATTGTGTGTTAGAAACAGTAAAAACTTAGTCTTACTGTGATTTAGCATTAGTCCATTTTCTACAAGCCATGAACTTACGTCACGAATTGCACTATTTGAAACCGATCCAGTGTTGCACACGGTATCCTTTAGTACCAAGCTAGTGTCATCAGCAAACAGAAATATTTTAGAACTGCCCGTAATACTAGAGGGCATATCATTTGTATAAATAAGAAACAGGAGTGACCCCAGAACTGATTCCTGAGGCACGCCCCATTTGGCCGTGCCCCACTTACAAGGGGAGGCCGCCAATTGTGAAATTCAGATTCGATTCATACTGCGCATAATAAAAGCTCATGGCCAGAGGTGTAATGTGGCAAAGCACCAAGATGCACTTCTCAGCCGTTGTCGATAAAATCGACAGTTAAAAGAAACCGTTGCGGTAAAATACTCTCTACGATTAATGATTTTCTACAGCGTCATAGCGCAGCGGTAAGCGCTGGGGTTCGTAATCCAAAGGTCGCCGGATCGAATCTCGCGCCATGCAATATTTTCTTATTATTGCATGGCGCGAGATTCGATCCGGCGACCTATATATATATATATATATATATAACTATTAATGAATTGCTTATGCGCGTTGGTGAAGGCGGATCGCTCTCCAATTGTACCGCCTCCATTTTTCCGTTTGTTTAACATCTTGGTGCTTTGCCACATTACACCTCTGGCCATGAGCTTTTATTATGCGCAGTATGAATCGAATCTGAATTTCACAATTGGCGGCCTCCCCTTGTTAGACCGCATATCTTAGCCATTCTCAGCACTGTGAATAACGATTTTTTGCTTTCCGTTGTTGCAGTAAAAGGTGAACCAATTGCGAGCTACTCCCCGTATTCCATAATGGTCCAGTTTGTGGAGCAACACTGCGTGATAAACGGAATCAAAGGCCTTAGTTAAATCAAAGAAGATGTCTGTCGTTGGAAATCTTTTGTTAAATCCATCCAGTACCTCACAGGAAAAAGAGAATATAGCACTCTCAGTTGTTAAACTGCTTTAAAATCGAATTATACATTTGACAGCAAATTATGTGAAACAAAATGACCAATTGTCCTTACATACACAGCCTTTTTAATAACTTTAGCAAACACTGATGGCATAGAAATAGGTCTAAAATTACCCACATTATCTGTTTCTCCCTTTCTCCCCCTTCAAGCTATTTCCCTACCGTTCCACTCTCGAGCGGCGCGAGGGAAAAATGAACACTTGAATCTTTCTGTGCAATCTCTTATTTCTCCTATTGCATCATGATCATTTCTTCTTAGGGTAGGGGGGCCTTCTTGGGGCAGGTGGGCGCTAAAAGAATATTTTCGCGATCGGCGGAGAAAGTTGGTGATTGAAGTTTCACGAGAAAATCCTGCCGCAAAAAAAAAAAAAAAAAAAAAAAAAAAAAAAAAAAAAAAAAAAAAAAAAAAAAAAAAAAAAAAACCAGTTGTACTTTATAATTGTTTTACCAATAAACCGCAGTCATTGTTTTCCGTTCACCACATCGAACCAGTGCAGAGAAGTGCTGCTACATTTTTACCGATAGTTTCGATAAGCACGCAAGTATTATGGAGATGCTTCGTGTAATTAAATGGTAATCTCTGGAGGGAAGACGACGCTCTTTTCGGGAGGCAGTACTGCGAAAATTTGGAGAACCGCCGTTTGAGGCCCACTACAGAGCGAATCTGCTGGCGCCACAATACATTTCGTGTAAGGACGACGAATATGAGAGAAATTATGGCTCGAACGGAAGCACATAGATAGCCCTTTTTCCTTGCTCTGTTTGAGACAGGAACAGGAAACGAAATGAATTGCAGTGGTACGTGCTACTCTCCGTGCCATATGAGGCGTGCGGAGTACGTATACAGATACAGATGTAGATGTAGGTTAAAAATCAGAGCTAGGAATGAATTTACGACAAAATATGCGATGTCACGTGCTGTTATATCGGAAAGGCTAAGTAGAGGCTCAGTAAAAAAATTCGACACGCGATGAAATCTGTAGGCCCTTCGCGAACATACGTGGCCACTCAACTAATGTGCTGCTGCGTATCTGTGAAAGAAAACTGCGATCATTTGGCCATACTGAGCACTTAAAGTATTCATAAAAAGGGTAAGAAAGTTTCTATTGTACGATGAACACGTTATCAATGGTTGTTGCGACTGCAGCACAACAACAATTAATAGCACTCGAGTGGGAATGAAAACATGCTGACACTGTTGACTCCAGGTCACTTATGACGTTGTCTTCTTCTCGGGCAGCTGACATTCACCTCTTTGAAGGGACCAACTAGTCCCCTTCTCCTGAGTGTTGAAGGTGGCGAAGGGAGGGGAGGAGGGAAATGGTGGTGTGGGTAAAAGAGAGGTGGGGAGGGGGAAACCTTCGGGCGTCATTCTAGGACCAAAGTTTGTTTGCTTAACCTTTCATCACTTCTCGAAGTGCGAGTGTGTTTTCATTCGGTTTTCATGTCATGTTATGTTTACGTCATTCAACCAATCGCCCGTCACCTTCCTCATTAACTTCATGATTCGTCGCAACCAGACGTATTGTAAACATTGTACAATCTGCTGTGTTGAGAAACTGATTCCTCTGTGAGATAGTATTACAGAAAATTATCTAGTAAGAGAAAGTTTATAAAATTAACTGCAATCATAGATTATAAAGTCACTGAGAACTAATGCTATTTGTAAAAAGAAAGTGGTTCCGCTGATTTAACCAATACCACATTTGAAAATTTTTCCGCAGCTGATGACAGAAATTTACCCTGAAAAAGCAATACTACAGTTGCTGAAAATTACAGCCATGGATGAAATAACATTTCAAATTTTGTTTGTTGTTTTCAACAGGTAAGATTCCGGTAGCGATGAAAAGTAAATTAAACGTTTGTGCTGTTCCATTGCATCGAGACGGTCCAAAACAATTGATTCGAATTCAGAATGTGAGGATCTCAAATGTATCTAATACTTATTGCAGCTTGATGCCAAATTTATCACTCGAAACATGTCGCTAATTGCAACATAACTGTGCAGTAGTTTTTGATGCCAAATTTATCACTCGAAACATGTCGCTAAATGCAACATAACTGTACAGTAGTTTTACGTAACAACTGAGATCGTCAAATACAACAATTTATTGAGAACAGCAGTAATGCTCGAAGAGCAAAGCTGGCAGGATTACTGTACTAACGCCTTACTTTTTTCTTTAAGCGGCTCCTCTTTCTCCCCCCCCCCCCGCCCTGTCTCCCCACGCCCCCTCTCTCTTTCTCACTCACTCTCTCTTTCTGCATCTCTCTCTCTCTGTTTTTCCCGCTTCGGTATCTCGGTCAACTTTCACCTATTCTGGATGCGAGGTGACCTATTGAAAAAAAAGTCTTAGCTTCAATCATGCATTACTTTAACAATTCTCAACCGAAAAACACGTACTAGAGTCAAATGGAGTCTGATTTTCACTACTTTTATCATACAGAGGCATCAGATGACTGATATAATGAAATAACGAACAATTTGGGCCTTAAGGCCATCTACTGTCGTTTCCACGACCCAGCCGTCACTGGAACCTTTTGCGCTCATAACAGAGATCAGTGTAATGATAAAAGATGATGGGTGTCGCCCGTACTTGGTGCAATTCGACTACAAACACTTATTATGAAACTAGTAACCAGTCGTCATCTACGAGAAGTTGCCAAGGAAGCGTGCATCGAAATGCAGCAATAACCCACTTCTCTACACCTTCAACGCTTTTCACATCATTCCTTTTCAAAAATAGAACGTCGTACTGGGAATTTAGTCGATATGCAGAGAAGGTAGGAGGAAAAGTCGAGAGGTTGTATTTTGATGTTGAGGGCGTTATGGACATGAATAGCAGAGGACTAAAGCGTATTAACAGTGCAACTCTACTAATATTTGACCACATTTCCTAAAAGGATTTACGGAAGTCAAGTGGCTCCACATATGTTGTATCGGGAGCTGATCTGGTGATTTCGTTGGCACAGGAAGTGTCTCAATATCCAGCACTCAGTTCATAGATACATGTGCCACGTGCGGACCAACATTGTGTTGTTGAAAAAGCACCACAATACTGCCGCATGAGAGGCAACACATGAGGGTGGAGGATGTCCGTAATGCACCACTGTGCCCTGAGTGTTCCCTCAACCATTACCAGCCAATGGCCTGAAATCACACCCATTGGTTCCCCACACAATTACTCCAGGAATACCACGGCTGTGTCTCTCCAGTGCATTGGAAAAATAGGACCTCTGTGCAGGTCGCATTCATATTCGCCAACGTTGGTGAAACGCCTTCTTAATCACGCAGGGCTAACAAACAGGTAATTAGGATTGTGGAAACGGCCAAAGGAATTCCGGTCGGATTCATTTCACAATTCTAATTTATTATCATTTAGTTCACAAATACACTTTTGAAAGAACTAAATTTGTTCGCGGCTGAAGGCCTTCAAACAGATGCTTTAAAATAAGTTCAATTTTAAAAAGACATGACACACAGTTAAATTTACGAATAAGATTAAACGTATACATATATATGACCTGTATGTGGAGCGGCTGAAGGCCGCCGGAATAAATATCCAAAATTCCAAATGTACTATGATGATTACTGAAGGCAGAAGGCCGCACTGTTTTAAGATGTTAACAGGGCTGATGGCCCACAAGGAGCACAGAGATAAACAAACGCAATAAGATGGCTGAAGGCCGCAAAGTTAAATTCTTCAAATTAAGGAAAGACATATTGCAACAATCGGTAAAACAAGTTTAAAAATTTGCTTTTGCAACACCAACGGCGGAAGGCCCACAATAAGTTATAAAATCTTTCAGAGGAAATTTCAATAACCTCTCAAGAGCAGAAGGGGATAATTTTGGACTTGAAGGAAACTCTGAGAACGTTGATTCCAGGGCTGAAGGCCCACAACTGCCCTTGCCAAATTAAAAATATAAAATACAGTTAAATTACAACAACATTAAGACTGCCAAAAGGATACTTAAGAGAACGGCTCTCAGGAGTCTCCAGTGGATCGGTCTGCCCTCGTTCACTTAGGCGAGACAGGTTGTTAAGTCCAATTACACTTAATTCGTGCGAACCCAACCAAGGGACAGTCACGGACCGACCGACCAAAGGCTTGGTTGCCACGACGGAATGCACGAGAATTCTAGCCCCCCCCCCCCCCCCCAAAAAAAAGCCACATTACAAGTATCACTATCCCCAAACAAACGCGTATGTGCACTGAGCTGCGAAAACTACACACCATGTTGAGCAGCAACAACAGGCGAGGAAAAAACACTGCCTAAAAACTACGTTAATGGCCAGGGCAGGTAACCAGAACACTAACGGCCACAAGGCAGAAAATTTCGCTGGTGCACTCGAATTGTAGTCAACCAATATAGTTAATTGCACCGCATGGCGGCTAAATTTCAGCAGTAGAAACACTCGGTGTTGCTCACAGGAAAACCTCCCCAACAACGAACCACGGAAACGAACCACCACAACATGAATGGACGTGGCTTGGGTTGTTGAAACCACTACTCAACTTTGACGTCCTGGGTCGGTGAACCGCGAAGCTCGTAGCGATCGGGCAGCTCCACACACGCTCCGATACTGCGCAGAGACCGGCAGCGGACCCAGCCGACCACGCCGCACGGAAATATCTTCCCTGGTCCGGAGCAACCGACCGACTGCCTGCTGGTCCGTCCCCGAATGCCGCTCCGTCGCGACTCCACTGCTGGTGTGTCTCCCACTCACTTCCAGACATACGACGGCGGAAATGCTGGCTCGGACCCATCCATGCAGGAGGAACACGCCCACTGGCTAAACGACATCCCTGTACCAGGAAAGGACCGTCCCAAATTCCACAAGATGGTCACTGAAGGGGTCCAGAAGCGCTCGGAGAACCAGTTACACGTCACCCGGGGAGACGACCGACCTCTCAGAGCCAGTACGCCGACAACATTTAAAATAATCATCAGTGGAACTCACGCCCACTACACACACAATCTGACGAACACTTGCACGAAGTCCTGAACGATACTCAACAGTAATGAAGCACGCACAAAGACAAATAGGGAGTCGATGTACACACACACATACACACACACACACACACACACACACACACACAGCCGACTCATGAACGATCGGCGAGCCAAAACGCGTCGTCCGGTAGGACGACCGACCGACGATCCAGCAAGACCGTGGCCCGGGTCACGTGATGCTTGGCGGCAATGGTCGGGCGAGCCATGTCGACGCAGACCTCACTGCTCAAACCCGACTGCACTAGTGCCGCATTGCAACTCCCGACTGGCAGGTCCGCGCTGCGCTTCACACACCTTCCAACTGACTGGCAGCCCGAACTCCCTATCCGAACTTGCTTACGACAGACAACGACCAGGAAGTAACAGCAGTCGAGCGATATACTACGAGAGGGGATATATCGATAGGCGCTGCTAACGCCGCTCACGGTCGGGCAAAGGAGCAACTCAGTGACAGTAGTAATTTAAATTAATGTAATAAGGTGGAAGTACGTTAAAAACAGGGTGTACAATACATGATGGCATAAACATGAGCGCCGGCTGCGGTGGCCGATCGTTTCTAGGTGCTTCAGTATGGAGCCGCGCGACTGCTACGTTCGCGGGTTCGAATGCTCACTCGGTCATGGATGTGTGTGATGTCCTTAGGTTAGTTAGGTTGAAGTAGTTCTAAGTTCTAGGGGACTGATGACCTCAGATGTTAAGTCCCACAGTGCTCAGAGCCATTTGAACGAATTTTTTTTTGGAGGGGGGGGGGGGGGACATGAGCCACGCACGGCTCAGATGGTCCTCCAGGATAGTACAGAACCGTGATTCATCGTTGAACACAAACTGACGCCATTCGTTAGCAGTTCATACTTTCTGGTCACACCACCACTCCAAACAGTCGTTTTGTGTTGTGGTGTTAAAGGCAGTCTACGCACGGAACGTTAATTTCGTAGTCCAGTTGCTGCTTGTCTCCAACCAGTAGTAGTGGATGACAAAGGATGTTACAGAAACTCGATTACTAGTTCCCGTACAGCAGAGGCAGATGTGAAGGGGAGAAGATGAGAAAGATGTACAATACGACAGCCCTCCCTTGAGGAGGTCACGTGTGGTTGACTACGATGTTGACGTCTAGTGTGCCTTCTCCTCATGCTCTCGTTCTGTTCAACATCAAGCCTCTGTCAGATTCTAATGCCCCACAAATCTCGATTGCACGATTCTACCAGCCAGCTAAGTGGAGACCCACAATGAGGTCCCTCTTAAACTGTCCAGTGCTGATAACGCTGTGTCACTCGAGTACAGACCGTCTCTGTGTCCTTCACCATGATCACTCAACAGCTGACATTATTCGCACTCCTCATATACCTTACTAGGTTTGCTAACAACACTAAACGTGAACAATAGTAACGCACTGTGGTGGCTTTCCAACCTGTCCCAGAGTCTCGCAACTCTGATGATTTACATAGAGTGCTCGCAGAATAACATGGCCGGTAGATGTGCAGTCGGCAGAACAAGCGTGGGGGGCCGGGAGGGGGGGGGGGGCTTGGGAGGGGGTGAAGCCAGCAGGCGCTGTAGGGGAAATGCTGTATGCTGCAGGGGAAGTGCCATTCTAAACTAAAGCCTACACTCATTTTTCATAAACATTACGTGGAGCCTCTTCGCACCCACGCTTGCTTCGTGACCATTCACGCTCTGTCACCTCTTGGTAAGCACCTAAAGGCAATTCCGCGGAAAATGCAAGCGAAGCCGCGATTTGATTTGATGTTGAAGCGTCATAAGCGGAACCAAGTTGTTTGTGTGCCTATTACAATTTGTTTCTTTCGCCGACTTGTAGTCCGGGGTGATAAGTTACAATACAGCATCACCGAAGTTGCAACACTGCGGCCGAACTCCCTCCAATGGGGCCTCACGGCCAACAATCCCATACGATCATTTCATTTCACCTATCGACCCTACTTTTCCTCAGTTCCTCACTTAATAAATCAGTGTTTTAAAATTCTCTCGCAGTTGCGTCTGCACATTTGAAAGAAATAAACTCTGCAATGCTCTGGCGAAAGATTTGCAGAGTTTATCTCTTTCAAATGTGCAGACGCAACTGCGAGAGAATTTTAAAACACTGATTTATTAAGTGAGGAACTGAGGAAAAGTAGGGTCGATAGGTGAAATGAAATGATCGTATGGGATTGTTGGCCGGGAGGCCCCATTGGAGGGAGTTCGGCCGCAGTGTTGCAACTTCTTTTTAGTTGACGACACTTCGGCGACTTGCGAGTCAATGATGATGAAGAACACAGAACACCCGGCCCCCTGCCGGGAGTCGAACCCGGGCGCCCTGCGTGACAGGCGGTAACGCTACCGCTACGCTACGGAGGCGGACGGGTCGATGGGTTATGAAAAAGCACATACTCTGTACAAAAATAAATGTGTAATGTCTTCACTTATGTTATTCCGCAACCCAAAGCATTTCTCGCTTCACCAGCTATCGAAGGCACTTTAAAGTTCCATCCTCTCATCGAGAAAGTCTGTGGATAGTGGAATAATATGGTAGTTAATGAAGTTTTGCATAATAACAATACGGCAAAATACTGTCCTTTTTGCGTATTATCATGTACAAAAATCTCATTTCGATATCTCAAACTGTTTATGAAATATGAGGAGGTTGTGGATATTTCATCTGCAAATGAGTCTTCCGCATCAGATCGCTTTTTCGAAATTGGTAAGATAGACCTTCACCCAAGTCTAAAGAAAACTTCAGTATGTTAAATAAATTTCAAGCACAGCAACATATTATGTAACGTGCACTAAACGCGAAATCGTAGCGCAAAATCATAGTATCCCTATCTTTCATTGATAACTTTTTCAAATTTACCGCTGTGTCCTACTTAAATGCAAACATCACAATAACTATGACCACTAACGAAATAACGGGCACGTCGCCATGAAGCTGACATATAAAACTATAAATGAGGTAAAAATGATTTTTTTTGTAATGAGTAGTTCATCTAATAGAAAGATTTCAGGGAGTGCACTTGGAGTCTGTCATCACAGCGCGTCGCTGCCCGGCCTAAAGCGAGCCATGTCGGCCTCCCCGTCTCAACAAACGGATGAACACTTTGGACGAAAACTGGTCGCCGCCCGTCGGCCACCGTATTCAGCACGGACTCCACCCGCCAATTCTATGTGCGTATCACACATTGACATCCGACTACGTCTTCTGGGCGCTCCACATTTTTTGTCCCGCAGTGCATAACCACGAGAGCCCACACTAGGACAAAACATACATACACAGAAACACAGAAACTAGCCCGTACGAGTGAGTGTACCACATTTTGTTCTCAGATGCTCTGAGATGGGTATTATACAGGCTACGAGAAAAACATCTGGCTGTCAACTGGGGCAGTCTCAGCATGCTATGTCTCTCCCTCTGGAGGTATTTTCCACGACTGTTCACATTATGACTGTAGACTCTGCGTCGCCATCCACCGTTAATAGCGTCGGGAGGGGATAGGATAGGAGCACTCCGTTCTGACATCACCCCACATAACAGGGGCAGTTACGTAAGATAGAACGCGCATTGGGTGAACAGCGTTATTCGGCACTTTTAGATGATAGGCTATTCGCTTCCACAGGAAAATGTCAACAAATAAGTACTGTGAAAGCAGTTTAATTGTAATAAACTTACTCTCCAACAAGAGAAGCAGCAGAACCATTTCACGGAGTGGAAAAATGTGTGTACGCCACTCGTACGAAGGAACTTTCCGGACGAAAACGCAGGTCATTAGCAGCGGTCTTGTCAAACGATAAAATGGAGCTCATTAGGCAGCCCAATGAAAGGAAACGTAGGTGGAACGACGATTAGTGATTCGTTCTATCGTGGAATATTAGCGTCCATTTATACTTCTGGCTCCATTATCGTGACTCCAGGGGAAAGGAACTCAGGAGCTCAGGAGCTTTACGGTGCTCCTACAGTAGACTGCACACTAAATGGCAATAGTAGATGCAAGGACACAGACATTAACCGTTTCACTGCGCATTTATTCTCAGCGGCTCCCGCCCTGTGTACGTTATTTTCACCCGGTGCGTATATATACGTTATTATTGAGATAAAAATGAGACGCAAAATCCAGTATTGTCGGTGTAAATCATTTCCTTTTTTTAAATCTTAGTTCAGAAAGTCTTATTTTGTTCAAAAAAGGTACTTTGTTAGGAGAAAAAAATACAAAACATATTACATTAGCAATACTTCAAAGTGTGATATGTCTCGAAACAAAAATTCAAACATAAAGGCACATTACATTTTACACAAATGTATCTTGTGTCACTTCGTTTATCATGTTTTGCACATACAATACACCTTCTCTGGGCGGCCTTCTTCTTTGAAGTTCCTGGGATTAACGAGATAAAGTGGCGCTCGGTTAGGCGTAAGGGATTGTCACCAGGCCGGCCGGGGCGGCCGAGCGGTTCTAGGCGCTTCAGTCTGAAACCGAGCGACCGCTACGGGCGCAGGTTCGAGTCCTACCTCGGGCATGGATGTGTGTGATGTCCTTAGGCTAGTTAGGTTTAAGTAGTTCTAAGTTCTAGGGGACTGATGACCTCGGAAGTTAAGTCCCATAGTGCTCAGAGCCATTTGAACCATTTGATTGTCACCATCAGCCGATCTCCTTCCACGACGTCCCTCTGTTTGCGGTTGGTGGTGAATCTCTAGGATCTCTTTGATAAGTTTCTGCTGAAAATCAGATACTGAAATATTTCGTCCCGTTTGAGTTTTATGTAATGCATGCGCATTGAGCAGAGACAGATCCGCCATCGTACACATTCTAGTGAACTTAGCATCATGTTGCTCCTTCGACGGCCCCCATATTTTCAGTGTAGCTTACGATGCAAGCTGGTTTTGTTTTTGGTTCATTCGTGGTTCTGTCAATTTTGTCAGTCGCTGTAATTTTGCTTGTATGAAGAGTTTAAAGCATCCTCACTTCCCGCTTGTCCTGCCACTTCAGAGCAAGAAGTTTATCTGTTGACATAAACTCGATCTCGCCTTTTCTAAGTTTTTTTGATAAAGCAGGCATGCCTTTGCGGTTTGTTCTCACAGTTCCATAAGCATTAGTCACTCTGTCATGCAAATAAGAAAATAACGTTGAGCTAGTGTACCAGTTGTCAATACATAATGTGTGACCTTTACCAAGGTAACGTTCAAGTAAAGTGAGAACAACGCTTCCATGTATTCAGACTTTTACACCAAAGTCAGTTTCTTTTTTTACTTCTGTTGCTGCACCCACATAAATTATAAAGTCAAGAATATAACCAGTTTCACAATCACATAACACAAAAAAATTTACACCAAATCTGTGGCGTTTGGAAGGAATTTACTGCTTGAAGAAGACACGACCTTTGAAGAGAACTAAACTTTCGTCAATGCACAAATTTTTAAAAAGATAGAAAGCACCTGGAAATATTTTTCTTAAGTGATCCACAGTTCGACGTAATTTCCAGATTTTGTCATCTCCAGGGTCCTTACTGTTATCAGCAAAATGTAACACTCTAAGTAACAGAAGATATCTATCTCTCGGCATGATTTGCGCAAACATTGGAGTAGACAGTAACTGATCGTTGGTCAATAACTGTCTATTTCATTTTTTCTCACTTGAGCAATCAGAAAATTTACAGCAAGGAAACTGTAAACTTCGTCACGTTTTTCCAAAAAGTCGCAGTCTTGATTTTTCACTGGCATCATTGCAAAGGTGTTCATAATATAAATTACATTGCTCAGCTATGTAGCTCACAATTTCCTGACTAAAAAAACTTGGAAGCAGTCGTATACAGTACATAAATCATCTAAATTGACGATTTTGCAACCGGAACCACTGTTATCGAAAGTATACACTTCAGGGTCCAAATCAGAGTCTTTCCATCTAAAATAAACTGTTTTGTGTCTCTTAGGGGATTTTTCAGGCATACGCTCAGGCTCTTCTTCGAAATCGGAGAAAGAATCGACGATAACATCAAAATCTGGATCTGCATTTACCGGTTCAACGTTTGTTGGTTCACAAATATTTTTTATGTTTGTGGTGACAGATTTACCTGCCAGTTCGTCGCCGTCATTATCTGTCCACCCATAATCAACTGGATTGGGCATGATGATGTCCTCGTCGTCATTTTGGATTAGAATACTCAGCAGCTCGTCGTCTGTAAACGGACGGTAACGTCGCGTCATTTTATTCGGTAACGTGGAAAAGGCCGCACACAAACTAGGTAATTGAACGAACTCAGCAGAAAGAGAACTGAGCATTCAATAGTCGTTCATGTCATCATCAGCCAATTCAATCATTAGATGATGTGGCCTCTTCGAGTCGTGGATTCAGGTAGGCTTTCAGAAGTCTTCTCCAAGTGGGACGGTCTTGGGCAGTTCTCTGCCAGGTGTTACCAGCGATCTTCTTGATGTCTTTGTCCCATCTGTCTGGTGGTCTTCCTCTAGGCCTTCGGTGCTCTCTCGGACTCCACTCCAGTACTAGCTTCGTCCATCTGTTGTCTTTTCTTCTTGCAACGTGGCCAGCCCACTGCCATTTGAAACACGTATGTAACATAGCAGCGATGGCGAGGCATTGTAGCATCTGTGACCAGAGAGTATGCGCTTGACCGCGCGAGTGTTGCGAGCGGTTCTCAGTTAGTAGCAGTCAGTCTGTCGTTGCGAGTCTGTCAGTTCAGTCGTTGCGAGTCTGTAGCTCTGTCTAGTTGAGAGCAGTACTCAGTCTGTAGTCGTCATGCAGAGCGGTCGGTCAGTAGTAGCAGCCCAGTGCGGTTGTGTGATGTAGGCGGTCGGCAACACTGGTCAAGATGAGGAATAAGGTATACTGTTAATTAATATAATCATTAGATAATGAAAAATTTTATTTATTGTAATTATTCTCCAACAAGTCTCCCAATAATAATTTTTTTATTTCAAAAGCTTTTTCTCAAAAATTTAATTTTTTATTGAACTCAAGATTTCGTTGCACTTCCCATTTCATTCCACTTCTTTTGAAGAAAAATTCCAGTAAAATCACAAAAAAAAAGAGAATATTATTATTTGCAATGCAGTTCCTCCAAGCGGTGCGCAACAACAACAGCAGATATGTGACATTGATTTATTCTGAGGTAAGACTTTAATTCTGATTGTTTTACACAGGGCCAAAGACCGATATTTCGGTTTAATTGTATTTTCTTGTCACTGAACGGACTTTAAATTTTGTGAAGAATTTTTATTTGAGTCAGATTGCGTATTTCACATTTTTGTTCCCATTGTCAGTACATTTCATTGTGGGCAGGTTACGCTTAGAGCAATGTCCATCAGCATTTTTAATTAGCATCGTCCTTTCTTTAAAATTTTGTGGGGAGGTTACACTTGGCTCCCATTTCTATTAAGTATTGCTATATTTCTTTGAAAATTACGGTGGGGAGGTTACACTTGGCGACACCCAGTCCAGGATCGTATTTCGTTGAGAGTCTTTTGAACAACAGTCAGATATCTGCTCTTGTTTGCTTAGATATAATTAGGATTTAGCGCAACGCTGTTAATAATATTGTGACTTTCTCTCTACAGGTCAACGGCAGTTTGTTGCTTTGTTGTATTTGTGTGTTGCTTTTGCACTGTGTTGATTTGTTTTGTGAAAAATTTTGACTATTGTAAAAATGCCGCGAAAGACTGTGAATAGTGTATCGCGAAGTATTGTGAATGAAATTACCGGCTTAAACAACGTGACCGATAGTAATTGTGGTACGCAACGTAATGATGACAATCCTGCGTTCACTAACAATCAGTGCATTCCAACCACTAGTGATGACTTTTACCCTGATAATGAACAAACGAACTCAATTGTCTCGTCTGTTAATTTGACGACAATTGATGACGCAGAGCGGTCTATAGTAATGAGCGCTGCCGAGCTTAACACACCCGATTTAGAAAATCTAAGTAATGTACAGACAAATTTGTCTAATGAAAATGAACAGATCACACAAAGTAGGACAGATTTATTTAATTCCGAAACAATGACTGATAGTATACATTTGACTGACAAACCTTTTTGTAAATCTCAAAATGACCAAATGGTTACAGAAAGTGAAACAATTCCAGATCCACTATTGAACAGCATAGAGAATAGAAATGCTGACCTTGAGTCGAATCCAATTATGGCTTTGTTGCGACAAATGAGTAAACAACTTAATGAAAATAGTATAGATAACAAACAATTTAAAGAGAATTTCAAACAACTTAGGGAAGATAACAAACACTTAAATGAGAAACTTGACAATAATGACGAAAATCTCAAACAACTTGGTGAACAGGTCAGACAACAAAATGAAAAAATTGACGACAATTCGAGGCAGCTTAGTGAACAAATTAAAGCTGTTGCCGCGCAGTGTCATGACACTAAGGAACAGTTGCGCGCGGAAATTGAGGCGTGTTCACAAAAAAATAGCGAAGAAATTAAATCTGTTGCGCAAGAATTAAGAGAAATGCAAACAGTCGCAACAGAAACACTCAGAGACGAAATTAGCGGAGTCGCTAAACAATGCTCTGAAAAAGCTGCACAATTACGGGACGAGTTTAAAGCAATGACGGTAGAACTTTCGCGCACTATGGACGCAAAGATAGACGCGAAATTCGAACAGCAGAACACTCAGATTAACGAGCGCTTTAGTCAGCACATACAGAACAGTAATACGGGTTTCCGCAGATTTATTCAAGATCAAAACAAAGTAAAACGACAAGTCATGGAAACAATCACTGCACAGAGACAAGAGGACAAACGTAAAATATTCGCGAAAGCGAAGACGTATGTAGACAATAATATTACTACAGTGTCCGACAAAATTAATACCATAGAACAATTGAACGCGGAATTACAGGATGAAATTTCTGATCTTAAAGCAAAAACAGATACACACACAGTAAATATTCAAACAGTGACAGATAGATTTGAACAACTAGATCTAACACAGGATTGCGATGTCATCAAAGCTGATGTTAAAAAACTGAGCGAAACTACGCGCAAGTTGCAAAAACAGATTAATGCGTCTGATTCTAAAACCGATGATCAGGTTAAAATACTGACTGAAAAATGTGATGAATTGGCCAGTCGTATTGATGTTATCGAAAATACTAATGACAATAAATCAGACGATACTGCACCGGTTTCATTTATCCAAACGCCTGAATTTCAAAATTTACAGCAGACAATTAATGAGATCGATTCATCTAACAATACGTTACGGAGGAAGTTGTCAAACTTACAACAAGAAGTAACAGAGATCAAAAACATGTCAGTTAATAACATACCACAACAGACGCCACTTTTTGAACATGTGTCAGACTCACGCAGCGCGTATAATTTGGGTAATCTACAGAGAGTACGGGACTTAGATTCCGATCAACCGCAGTTCAATAGATTCTCTTACGATCCTGAACCTGTTTCATTACACAGAGATGATAATTTCGACTATAAACATTTTCTGTCAGTAAGAAAGTTCAAAATATTTAAAAACGATAGAACGCAGATTCACCCACTGGATTGGATTCAACAGTTTAGCTTTGCTCTTCCACCGACTTGGCCTGTAACACATAAACTTGAATTTATTTGCAGTTTTTTGGAAGGCGAACCGGCAACTCGCATGAGACCGATCGCGAGGCAGTGTTACTCGGTAGAGGAATTTCAGAATGCTTTTCTGTCAGCGTACTGGTCGAAGACGACACAGCGCGGAATTAAAGATCAACTAATTAGTTTGCCAAACTATGAAAACTCAAATTTTCCCAGTGTAACGCAATTTTTTGAGCATATGGTACAACAAAACCAGTACCTAAGTGAACCGTACAGTGAATCCGCACTTATACAACTATGCATCTCTAAATTACCGCGGTCATTACGAGTGTCACTTCTAACGGGCCAGCAAAAAGAAAACATTTCAGCATTCAGAGATCTTTTACAGCTCTTGGAGGTACAGCAATCCGATTATTCTTTTGTAAACAAAAACTTTTCGTGTAACAACCAAGGTCAACAACAGTACTACAATCATGATCAGGGACGTAATTTCAATCGGAAAGATAACAGACGCTTTAGGAACGACAACTACCCGAACGTCAATAACAGGCAAAATTCTAATTATCAATACCGTCAAAATTTTCAGCAACAGGAACGACACTTTAGTAACAATAGAGGTGTTTCACAACAACAACATCAAAACCAGCCGGTTAACATACCTAACCAACAATGGAATACACAAGGTCAACCAGGCTTTAATGTTTCGCCGCGTGGACGTATAGCCCCTGGTCCAACAAATAGTAACGTACGTCAGCAAGGAAACAACTACGTACAAAGAAGACAGTATTTCAATTCCTATCGTAATGCACCGTATAGGAATGACTATTACGACAGACGTAAAAATAATGAAGACAATTTTCAGCGAACATCTAACAACAGTCGGTCATACCAACAGCAAAATCATACGCAAGAGCATATTCTCATGAATGAACCCGACAGTAGGTACCATCCAGAGCGTAACACGCCTGGAAGAAGTAATAGGACAGTTCAAATAGTCGAAATGCCACAGAATCCTCCTAATAATAATAACACGTCAGATAGAATCTGACTAAATACTGCACAGGACGCATCTTCTAATAACACAAGCACTACCTTAGACACGCAAAATGTTGTTCACGAAAATGTAATTACTTTTGACGACATCAGAGACACTCTTTTACAGGAAAGACCAGTTATTCAGAAAACCATTTCACATCCTGTTATCGAAATTAAAATTGGTTCATCGAAATTCTCAGCAGTAATTGATTCCGGCTCACCTATATCAGTAATAAATGAGGAGACTTTTAATGAATGCAACAAAGAGAATACCTATCCGACATTACCTTTAGGCAAAACAAAAGTGAAAGGAGCAGTATCGAGTAAAGGTGTAGACGTTAAACTACAGACGCATTTATCATTTTGTATTGGAGGTCATACTTTTCACTCTAATTTTTGGATTGTGCCTTTATTAACAACAGACGTTATTTTAGGCACGAATTTTCTGGTACAACACGACGCAGTCATTGATTTTCAGAATTCTTATTTAATGTTAAAGGATGAAAATATACAATTGGCCTTAGAATTTCAGCACTCTTTATCTGCGGAAGAACAAACAATTAACCGCACAGAGGTCATTTCCGCAACACGTAACATAGACTGTAATCCCACATTGTTCACGGATACGTACGTACATAACTATAATACTCCAGACGAAGCTGACTACGACGTTATGCAGTTAATTTCTGATAAGGTTAAAGAGAGCAGTGCAACTACAGACGACGAACGAACGCAATTACACAAAATTCTTTTACAGCAAGCTCCAGTTTTTGACAACATTCCTGGTACTATGTCCGGCTTTATGTATGAATTTCAAGTCAAACCGCACGACACATTTAAAGCAAAGCATTATCCCATTCCATATATTCACAGAGAACAGGTTAAAAAAGAGCTGCAAGATATGCTTGATCAGGGAATTATTGAACCAGCAGTTAGTCCGTACATAAACCCGCTACATATTGTTAAGAAAAAAGATGGCTCACTTCGCCTTGTACTTGATTCACGTCATATTAATGACATTATTATTAATGAAACAGATCGACCACAGACACTAGAGGAACTTTTACAGAAATTTCACGGTACAGCTATTTATTCCACATTAGATTTGAAATCGGGATTTTGGCAAATTCAACTTCATCCGAATTGTAGAAAATATACAGCTTTTCTCTGTTTCGGCGACTGTTATCAATTTTGCAAACTACCGTTCGGCTTAACTATTTCCTCTGCAGCTTTTATTCGCGGTTTGAGCACTATACTTCCGACAGAACTTAAAGACAGAATTACGACGTATGTAGACGACATTCTTATCGCAGAAGCTAACTGGTATGAACACAATCTGATTCTTGAACAACTGCTGCAAACTTTTCATGCACAAGGACTTACAGTTAACCTCAGTAAATCGCATTTTGGCAAAACTTCCATAAAATTTCTTGGACACGTAATTTCAGCAGAAGGCATTGCGCCTGATCCAGAAAAACTTCAGGCTCTACGTGACATTAGTGTTCCTACGACGAAAAAGCAATTACGCAGTTTTTTGGGCTTAATTAACTTTTTTCGTAAATTTATTCATCACTCTGCTTTAGACACACCCAGATTATGCCATTTAACAGGTAAAAACAGTATTTGGTCTTGGGATAAGCAAGCACATTCTGAATTTATGAACCTGAAATATGCTCTGTTGAATGCACCACTTTTATCGCACCCAGATCTTACCAGAAATTTTTCCATTGCCACCGACAGTTCCAACACCGCTTTAGGCGTACACATTTTCCAGGAAATCGAAGAAGACGGTTCTACAGTAATTAAAAACATCGCATTTGCAAGTCGCATTTTGTCACCCGCGGAACGAAATTATTCCGTTACAGAACTTGAAACATTATGTGTTGTATGGGCTTTCACGAGATTTAGGCATTTTCTTTATGGCAGACACACCACCGTTTACACTGACCATAGAGCCATACAATTTTTGCTCTCAGCCAAATTCACTCACGATAGATTAAGTAGATGGAAACTGTATTTACAGGAATTTAATTTTACAATTGTTCACATTCCCGGCACGCAAAATGTTATAGCAGACGCACTATCGCGTTCTCTCGGCAACAATCAGCAAGACATAGCAACCAACTTCTGCAAAACAAATTTCAGTGTCATGTACATTCAGCAAGTCGCATTTGAAAACTTTATTTCATCGTCATTACAGGACGTAGCACAAGAACAAAATAAAGACAATGTGTGGAAAGAAATTAAACACCTTTGGCAAGATAAGAATAATGTTACGATTAGAAACCATTACACTGTACGCAATGACATTCTGTTTCGCCGCTCTCATCCTGACAGCAACAATTGGTTATTATGCATTCCTGATGAACTGGTTAACAAATTAATCTGGTACACTCATCTAAGTTACGCACATTACGGAGCACGAAAATGTTTTCTTATACTGAGACAGAACTGTTATTTTACTAACATGGAAAAACGTATACGACGAGTTTTAGCGTCTTGTAAAATTTGCCAGAAAGCCAAATCAGACACCACTTCACATATTCCTCCGTTATATCCCATTATACCTGTTAAATTAAGACACATGGCCGCAGTAGATATTTTTGGTCCGATTCCCAGAACTAACAGAGGTTTTTGCTACATTTTTGTCGCTGTTGAGCTCACTTCAAAATTTGTTACTTTCACTCCGTTACGCAAAGCTACTGCTAAAACTGTTTCAAATGCATTTGTAAAACATTTTCTATCTCATGTAGGGCATGTAATGAAAGTAATTTCTGACAATGGATCTCAATTTCGTAGTAGTGTATGGACACGCATGTTACGAGCTAGAAACATTTCTCCGATTTATATATCCAAGTACCACGCTTCTTCGAACCCCTGTGAAAGATTAATGAAAGAAATTGGTAAGTTGTGCCGAATATACTGCCACAAAAGACATATTGATTGGGATACACACATACTCTCATTCCAAGATGTAATTAATTCCATTCCAAATGAATCCACTATGCTATCTCCGACTGTTATACTGAAAAACGTTGAACCACCGAACAAAATTAAAGAATTAATAGAATTTCCCAAAAGTCGTCGCCTACGACACCACGAAATAATTGACATTGCGCTGAACAACATCAAACGTGCCGCAGAGCGCCGGAGAAGACAGCAAAAACAGGTTTGTAGACGCCGCGACTTTCACGTTGGACAGAAGATACTAGTACGTACACACTATTTATCCAGTAAATTAACAGGTAAGTGCAGTAAATTTGAACTTCTATACGCAGGTCCATATCGGATTCGCAGCATCCCTCACCCCAATGTTGTACACGTCGAAACTTTGAGAACCAGAAAATCGAAAGGCAATCACCATATCTCAAACATTAAACCGTTTATTGAGTGAAACCACTGTATGATTCAACACACTATGATGCCATTTACTAATGCAATTATTTCACGTGACTAATTACTGATGATTATCGTATTTTTTCTTGGCAAGTGCCCGGCAAGGTAAGGTTGGCAGGTCGCTTTTCTTGTCGTTACACATCAGACCGTGCACATTTTCCACTTTTTGTGTATATGATTGTACTCCAGTTTTGTTTGTATGCACTATGAAATAGTTAAGATATAACACACACCAGTCGACTTTGACATTTTTTTTTTGCCTTATGACATCTCAACATCGTGACTGTTTCACATTTTTTTTTTTTTTGCTGCTGCATTGTATTATTCTGTGTATATCTTTGTTTTTGAACACTGTCAATGTTTTTGACATATTACGTTTTCTGTCATGTTATGCTGTAGGGTTAATTATGTTACCATAAACCAGTCATTATCTAGTGGGTATATGATTTAAATGCAGGACATTAATCTTTGTTCATCAATTTCAGAAAGGAATAATGATTCTAAGAAATAAATATAACATAAATGGGAATTTCACCTACGGAATAAACGAAAGGAGATGCAATAACTTTATGAGGAAGAGTAATTGGATCAGGATTAACAAACATTAACAAGAATATACTATACTCATCGAAGAATAGCAGTCTTAACTAATTTTTTCTTTCAGAATACAAGGTGATTGATGCAGGCTGTCAGAGAGAACTACACATCTTAGTTTTAGTGATGAAATATGTTAGAGATAAGGGATAGTTATGTAATGAGTAATGAAGTGATTTTTTGCAGATGATAGTGAATACTGATGAATAATGATGAAGGAAATGGTATTATGAATAATGAAGTTTTTCTTTACAGGTGATGATAATGGTGAAGTTATGAAGATATGGATAATGAAGTTTTTTTTTTTCTTTACAGATGAGAATAATGTTGAAGTAATGTATTTATGCTACGTAGTTATTTAAGTATTTGTTGCAGTTTGCTTTGACAGCAGGTGTTACATTGCATAGTAGGATGACTGAAAGTTTTGGAAAGGACAGATATGGAACACATTTTTATACACACTTCACTGCCTGTTAATTCGAAGTTCACTACTTTTCAGCATAGTGTGCGTTTCTTCTTTCAGGTCAATAATCCGTTTTTGTATTTTTTCCAGGAGAAGTTTTTCATGACACTTACTAAACCTGTTACTTATTATACCTGTTCTAGTACTTGCATTTTTATATTTTTTACCCATTTGTGTTTATCATTTATAAATGTGATCACATGTACTGCCTTGTTACATAATCTTGCTACAGCTGACTCATGACGAATGACGTTACCTATCCTCATTTGCAGCAATAGGTCAAAAGCAAAAAGTATTATGCCTCAGCAATTAATTATCGATCCCAACGCAATGCATTGCTACCAAAAAAATGTATTACCAGTCCCACATAATGTCACTAGTTTATGATAATTCTGAATAATACTGATCAACTCTGAATAGCATGTCACTTGAGTAATGACCTCTTAATGAGACTATATTCAAAATGATGCTTTGTCACTAGCTAATAACTGCCACTGTTTGTTGTAATGATACTACTTATAATGCTTGTGATTACTAATGATTTGACTGTAATTAACTGATTTTAATAATGCCTTTGTAATGATCTGAATACTACTGAATGAGGAACACTGTTTATTGTAATGAGTACTTGTAATGCCCATGATTATTAATGCTATGACTGTAATTAACTGATTTTTAATAATGACTTCGTAATAATCTGAATAATACTGAATGATGATTTTATTCAATACTTGCTGGCCACTGAGTGCCAATAATTAATGTCACTCCACGAATTGTTATTAATTATGCCATTGATTAGCTCTTGTTTCCAATGTTGATACTTTGTAATTTGAAATGAATGTGACTGTTTAATAATGCTTTGTAATTAGGAGAAGGCTAATAATTCTTAATATATTGGAATTTCAAATGATTAATTAACGATGCCATACTTTGTTGTTGGAAATGAATGTGACTGTTTCATAATGCTTTGTAATTAGGAAAAGACTAATGATTCTTAATAGATTGGAATGACACATAATTAATTAACTATGGTACTGTTTAATAATGCTTTGTAATTAATTAAGGCTAATAATTCTTACTATATTGAAATGACAAATGATCAATTAATTAACTGTAATTAGACAAATGATTAATTAACGACAAATGATTAATTAACTGTAATTAGACAAATGATTAATTAACGACAAATGATTAATTAACTGTAATTAGACAAATGATCAATTAACGACAAATGATTAATTAACTGTAATTAGGAAAAGGCTAATGATTATTGGAATGACAAATGATTAATTAACTGTAATTAGGAGAAGGTTAATGATTCTTAATTATACTCTGTAACTGAAAAGAATGCGATTATTTAATAATGCTTTGTAACTAGGAAAAGAAGATTACTGATTCTATGTAAAACAATTAATGAACATTTTTCTGTAATACTACATACATGGTACAGAAATGTTCAATAACTGGGCTATGAATGCCGCACACTACTACTGTAATTGACAATATTATGTGACTTAATGTCCTTCACCTTATGAGCTAACTACCCTGAATTACTGCAATGTCCATTTGTCCTGTTTATCCTAGTGATCATGGAGCACTATCTTTGGTTTTGCACTAATTCTACGTTGGTGTGCCTTGTAAGAGTGTGGTGTTGACACGACATGCTGTCCACCACCGTGAGCAATGAAGACGTTATTATGGTCCCACTGTTTGGTGTACCTAATGTACTGCCAAAATGAAAACATGGAACATTACTACGACAGTTCAGTGTCTTGGCTACACTGATAAATTCTGATGGGAAAGGAACTTCAAGTTGTGTCACTTGGTGTTGTACTTCTGTGGAAGATATGGACTTTCAGAGCAGCTGTGTGCAATCTAAAGTGCTACAACCATGATGCAATCCTTCCCTTTCCTATCCTGATTCTTGCCACATAGTTCATAGGTTATACATTTTTCGATTCGCTGAACTCCAATGCGAATACACTTATGTCACTTGTCAATATAATATTTTTGCCAGTCTGTTCATTTGTTCTGAATATGCTAAAGAATTTTTTCAGTGCCTGTGCACTTTATCTGTCAAATAATTTGTATATACTTTTCTGATTTGCTACTATGTTTTGTACTCACATTTTGTCTTTGTCTGATATATTTTGTACTTAGTGCGTGTGCACAACATATACTTTATGTACTACATCTAATTATTCTTGCCAGTCTGTTTATTTGTTCTGAATATGCTAAAGAATTTTTTCAGTGCCTGTGCACTTTATCTGTCAAAAAATTTGTACATACTTTTTTCTGATTTGCTACTATGTTTAGTATTCACATTTTGTCTTTGTCTGATATATTTTGTACTTAGTGCGTGTGCACAACATTTAAATATTCTGTAAGTTGTAGAATTTTGTTAATTAAAGAAAAATTTTGCCGCGCTTGGCAAGTCCAAATGACTCACCATCGCTGCCAAATTTTTGCCCCCCCAGTGGAGGGTTATGAAACACGTATGTAACATAGCAGCGATGGCGAGGCATTGTAGCATCTGTGACCAGAGAGTATGCGCTTGACCGCGCGAGTGTTGCGAGCGGTTCTCAGTTAGTAGCAGTCAGTCTGTCGTTGCGAGTCTGTCAGTTCAGTCGTTGCGAGTCTGTAGCTCTGTCTAGTTGAGAGCAGTACTCAGTCTGTAGTCGTCATGCAGAGCGGTCGGTCAGTAGTAGCAGCCCAGTGCGGTTGTGTGATGTAGGCGGTCGGCAACACTGGTCAAGATGAGGAATAAGGTATACTGTTAATTAATATAATCATTAGATAATGAAAAATTTTATTTATTGTAATTATTCTCCAACAAGTCTCCCAATAATAATTTTTTTATTTCAAAAGCTTTTTCTCAAAAATTTAATTTTTTATTGAACTCAAGATTTCGTTGCACTTCCCATTTCATTCCACTTCTTTTGAAGAAAAATTCCAGTAAAATCACAAAAAAAAAGAGAATATTATTATTTGCAATGCAGTTCCTCCAAGCGGTGCGCAACAACAACAGCAGATATGTGACATTGATTTATTCTGAGGTAAGACTTTAATTCTGATTGTTTTACACAGGGCCAAAGACCGATATTTCGGTTTAATTGTATTTTCTTGTCACTGAACGGACTTTAAATTTTGTGAAGAATTTTTATTTGAGTCAGATTGCGTATTTCACATTTTTGTTCCCATTGTCAGTACATTTCATTGTGGGCAGGTTACGCTTAGAGCAATGTCCATCAGCATTTTTAATTAGCATCGTCCTTTCTTTAAAATTTTGTGGGGAGGTTACACTTGGCTCCCATTTCTATTAAGTATTGCTATATTTCTTTGAAAATTACGGTGGGGAGGTTACACATTTCAAGGAACCTACTCTCTCTAAGATGTCATTAACCTTCGTCACAGACCGGATGTCATCTGCCCTTTTCCTGTCCTTTCTTGTATAGCCCAGCATTGATCTCTCCATGGCTCCCTGTGCTGTCCTAAGTTTCCCTTTTGTGAATGAGTTCAGTGTCCATGTCTCGCAGCCATACGTCATCACAGGAAGAATGCATTGATCAAATACTGCTTTCTTCAGATTTACTGGCATTTTTGATCTGAATATTTTTTAATTCTTCCCAAATGCTTGCCAGCCAAGCTTGATGCGTCGATAGATTTCTGGTCTTATGTCTCCCCTCATATTTATAATCTGGCCAAGGTAGACATATTCACTGACCTCTTCTAGTAGACAGTCCTTGACTTTCACATCTCCAGCTGGGACCCATTTGTTGGATATTACTTTTGTTTTGGAAAGGTTCATGTTCAAGCCAACCAGCTGACATTCCGATGCAAGATCTGTAACTAAGTTTTGGAGCTCTGCGAAGTCTTTGGCCAGTAAGGCAATATCATCAGCAAATCTCAAGTTGGTAAGCCTTCTTCCATTAATTCTAATTCCCTTACCTCCCAACTCAGCTTTGACATAGCCATTTCCAATACAGCAGAGAACAGTTTTGGCGAGATGGGATCGCCTTGCTTGACACCGCTCATGATGCGGAATTCTTGAGTTGATTCGCCGATGTTAACATAAGCTGAAGAATTCTCGTAGACTTTCCTGAGCACTTCAATGTATGCTGCCCCCACTCCTTGCTCACTCAAAGCTTGGAGGACAGCTACATGGCTAACGGAGTAAAATGCCTTTTCAAAGTCAACAAAGGCAATGCAGAGAGGCAGTTGGTATTCATTCGCTCTGCTTATCACTTCACTAACGGTCAGAATGTGGTCAATAGTGCTAAAATTGCTTCGGAATCCAGCTTGTTCGATAGGTTGGGCTGAGTCTAGGGTGGAACTAATTCGGTTTAACAAGATCTTTGTGAAAATTTTGTACAAAATTGAGAGCAAGCTGATAGGACGGTAGTTTTTAATATTGTGAATACTTCCTTTCTTGTGTATCAAAATAATCTTAGCCTTGTTCCACGATAGTGGGATTGAAGCATAGTGCAGGCAGGAAGTAAATACTTTTGCCAAGTGATTTATTGTTACCTCTCCTGCCAGTTTGAGGATGTCAACGCTGAGCTCATCATCACCCGGCACTGTTCCCTTCTTCATGCTATCTAGAGCACACTTCCGATGGGAGTATATCTGGAACGCTAGGTATATCATTTAAATTAGATACACTCAAATTTTCCCCTGGATTGCTATACAAATTGCTATAAAAGTGTCTGATGAACTTCAAAACCACCTCCTTTTCAGTGATTCGACTGTCATTTCCATCGAGTGCGATAATCTGCTTTTTACTGATTGTGAGTTTGCGTTTGGCTGACTTTAAACTTTTCTTGTTCTCCAAGCTTGCTCGTAAGGTGTCTTCAGTGAATTTCTGTAAGTCAGTTTTCATTTCTCTTCGCACTGCCTTACATAGTTCGGAATACGCAACCATGTCACGATCGGTTTGGATTTTCATTTCTCTCCTCTGTTGTAAAAGGGTTTCAGTTTTGGCACTGAATTTCTTTGGTTGTTTATTTTTTTGGCATAGGCCACCGATTTCTTGTGCACTTGAAACAATCATTTCCGCCAAATCAAAATCTTTAGTTACGTGGAACTTGCTTTGGAGGACTTCTTGGAATTTGGAGGAATGTTCTTCCAGGTTTTTGAGGTTGATTACCCTTCTCTTCCCTTTCATAAGTTTACTCCTTTCATTTCTTACATTCAGTTCGACCCTTGCTCTCACAAGACGGTGATCACTGCCAGTGTTGAACTGATTTAGCACTGATACGTCTTTTACAATCTGCGGAATATTTGACAGAATAAAGTCTATCTCATTTTTGACACTGAAATTTGGGCTCCTACAAGTCCATTTTCGGTCAGGGTGCTTCTTACAGAACGTATTCATGATGGACATACTGGTGTACTCAGCGAACTGGACTAATCTCTCACCTCTATCGTTTCGGTCGTCAATCCCATAGTTGCCCCCCATTGTATCGCCTTGTTTCTTGGTGCCAAATTTTGCATTGAAATCGCCAATGACCATCTGGAAGTGACAATCGCTACCTTTTTTACAGGTGTTATCCAGACTTTCATAAAAGGATTCAATTTCTTCGTCAGGGTGACTTGAGATGGGAGCGTACACCTGAACAATCTGTATTTTATACCTATTCGACACCTTCAGGACCATTCGCGCTGTCCTGCTGGAAGTTCCTTCTAAGACAGATACTCTATCAGCAATATTCTTGTTGATTAAGAACCCAACTCCATTGAGTTTTCCTTCTGGGTCGCCACAAAAGTCAAGCAAGTTGCCAGAGCGCAAACGGAGACAGTCTTCGTCAACCCCGTGTGGGGTTGCTAGTCCCCCATCAGGAGCCTCCCCAGGTGGCGGATAGGGGAAAGCCTCCCAGATATGGGTGGCACTGGAGAAATGAAATACCCGGGGTGGACCAAAACTAGCAGCGTGGTGGCGTCTGTACTCTAGTGGAGCGGCCTACCAAAGGCGTCTGTACCCCATGTCAGGGGCGGCCTGGAAATTATATCGCCAATCCGTTCTGAAGCAAGCGTGGCGATTACGCTTCTCACCTTCGAGTTATGTTGTGTGACATTAATGTTAAATTTTCCGGAGTAATAGCCCCACAGTCGGATCTCCGGGTGGGAGCAACTTTGATGTCCCAAACACCAAGTGGTGCTGAGAAGAAGATACAGACTCTTCACATCTGTACATATAACTGTCGCTCTCTAATAGGCAACGACAGACTAGAAGAGATCGAGAAAGAGCTTACAAAAATCAACTGGAGTATTTTTTTGTTGGTTTAAGCGAAGTTCGCCGAAAAGGTGAAGACTGTCTCCGTCGTTCATGTATATCCTAGTATTCCAACAACTAAACTGCGTACTTGCGCAACAATTACCTCCGACTCGCTGGCCCGATTGTCGGCGTTGTACGTAACTATACGACTGCAGCAGGGAACCGCTGTAAGTATTTTTTATAGCAAATAGTAATATATACGTCTGGAGCACTGAAACGATTAGCGTATATTTGCGTCTGCAGCAGTGAATGGAGGAAAGAGCCGGTAATCAACAACTATGGAGGGTGTCTTTATCATAGCGCACGTATTCGTTTAGTTAAAGGGCTAATTCATCACTGTGTTCTGTTACAACTTTTCATCGATGACGAACTTTTTTTATGTACTTTCTCGTAGTCGGAGGAGAAAAGCTGGAATTACTGCCTTGATATTTGTATTTTCTTCGTTCGATAAGTCCTTAAATCACTTGAGGCAATGTTTGTTTTACAGCTATAAAAATTGGATGGATTTCTTTGTTAAACACAACTGTTGATGTCTTGAGGGGTCGTGGCTTTGGTGCACCGCACAAAGTAGCTAGCTGTTGAGTCAGCTGCGAACCGCTGTGTGCGGTGAATCGAAGACACGCTACCCTTCAATTGTCAATTCTCCTTCTCCCCCTACCGCTCCTCCTCCGTCACCCTCTTTTTTACCCCAAAGAGCGACTCACCATTGTTTACTAAGACAGTCCATTCAATCACATATTAATAGCAAGATACATTTTAATGACTGGAACATCTCTGGCTATGAAAACTTACGTTTTATGAATATTGTTATGTTCTATAAGTAAAATCATGGGCAATTTACAACGAGAACACGTGAGCTCTTTGTCCGTCCCCGTTAAACAAGGACTCCATACTTCCTTTTATCCTTTGTCAGTGCCCTTATGATAGCGCATCTGGCAAGATTCTTTAATTCACTTCAAAATGTACCAAAGCAGATCTGCATTTGTATTAGAGCGCAGAACGGAAGCACGGTCCTGACGAATGGTTTCTGGGTTTCACATGAGTTTTACATCTACTGATACAGTGAGAAAGTTTCGTGCTTCCACAGAGCCAGGTTGTACATGCATTTTGTCAGTGTTGTTTGTTATTTGAAAATGGAGAGGACAGCCCTCCGGAACTTGCGAGCAGACCCGGATACAGTGGTGCTTAAATCGGATAAAGGCAATGCTACTGTTTTAATGCTACGGGAGGACTACATTAATTAGATCGATGTTTTATTAAGTGAGTCAACATATCGAAAAATAGATAAGGATCCTACTACCCGAGTGGTGCAGAAAACAGCAGAACTTCTGATTAACCGTTCCTTACCAGAGGTGGTAATTAACAGAATGAAACCAAGTAGTTAAGTTCGACCTAGGCTGTCTGGATTACCTAAGACCCGCCATTAAGTCAAATTGTGAGTAATATTGGAGCAGCCACCTACGACTTAGCAAAGTACTTGGCATTTTTGTTCAAACCAATGGTATGAAAATGTCCACATCACATAAAGAATTCTAGTGATTTCATCCGCAGACTGAAGTTATTGCCGCGCGGGTTTAGCCGAGCGATCTAAGGCGCTGCAAACATAGACTGAGCGGCTGGTCCCGGCGGAGGTTCGAGTCCTCCCTCGGGCATGGGTGTGTGTGTTGTCCTTAGGATAATTTAGGCTAAGTAGTGTGTAAGCTTGGGGACTGATGACCTTGGCAGTTAAGTCCAATAAGATTTCATACACATTTGAACATTTTGAACTTAAGTTATTGCAGCTGTAAAGTAATGACTTGTTGGTCAGTTTTGATGTGATTTCACTTTTTATAAATGTACCTCTTGTGGTCTCACGTTATCTCATTGGCAATAGGTTTGGGGCTGACATTACAGCGCTGTTTGAGCACACCCTCTCCTCTACATATTTTTTTTTTATTTAATAACGAGTTTTATGAGCAATCAGACGGTTTCGCCATGGCGAGTCCTTTGTCTCCCTTGGTGGCCAATTTTTATATGTTTCTTTGTATTTAACACTGCTGTTATGTGTGTATTCTTAATGTCCTGTTCCCAACCCCCCCCCCCCTTTTTTTTTCTTCACAATCCACTAACAGTCAATTTCTAACGGATTCTGTATCCTTTAATGTTGCATGGGTTATTTCCGCATCACCGTTACTTTACACAATATTATCTATTATATGAATTTAGAACCATTTCGTGTCTAACACGAGATGCAATGTAGGTCTGTATATCTAAAACCTTATGCTGCCCTTTGTGTCTATGTTTCCTTCCTACATATTAGGCAAGACTACTTGTTAACTAATGCCCCATGTTTGGCTATTCTGCTATTCATATTACTATGAATAATCTCTAACTACTATTATATTCACTAGTATATTTACTATTTAATTTTCATGTGTCACATCGATAGAGGGCGCCGTCTTCACGGCAACCCTTAAAGTTTACACAGGTCGTCTTTGCTGTCGTTACAGAACTCAATGGCAGCTTTTTAGAATGTCGTATCGATGTAGGACGCCGTTTCTACGGCAACCCTCAACGTCCATATAGATTATCTTTGCTAGTAGTTTTCTCTATCGCTATAGCAACCTTTGACAGCTATTCCGTATATCGTTGCTAACAGTACGTAGGTATAACAGAGGGCAGCCTACACTACTTTATTTTACACTAATTATTTATTACAGTTTATATCTTTTGACGAATAACTATTTCATAGCAATTTCACGATGTATTTTACCTATAACTCTTCTTCAAATCTTAGTAATATAGGCCATTGTAATACTTTTATGCTAATAGTACACACTGTACTCCTGATTGGTTAACACTGATGTCATACACAGCACGGTGAGTGGGACTAGTCTATTTAAGACCACTCCCTGCCTACCCATTCAGCAGTCAGTTCAGCGTCGTGGACCGGTGCAGCCTGCTGCACGGAAGTCCACCTGCAGTTGTGGGTGTATATACGTTCTGTAAGGATCCCTCTATCTGTTTTATTTCAGAGTCTGAAAATGATTCTTAAGGATTGAAACCAGTCACTCTGATTAAAAGAAATTTGCGATCAAGACTGTTTTTTAATTATCATAGTTTATATTCTCTTCGGATAGGGGCCGCTATTGGTTACGAACTGTTGATTACAACTGAAGAAACTGCAAAAAGGTGGGAATTTAAGGAGATGAGACCTGGATAAACTGACTAAACCAGAGGCTGTACAGATTTTCAGGGAGAGCATAAGGGAACAATTGACAGGAATGAGAGAAAGAAATACAGTAGAAGAAGAGTGGGTAGCTTTGAGAGATGAAGTAGTGAACGCAGCAGAGGATCAAGTAGGTAAAAAGACGAGGGCTGGTAGAAATCCTTGGGTAACAGAAGAAATATGAATTAATGAATATTGAATTTAATTGATGAAAGGAGAAAATATAAAAATGCAGTAAATGAAGCAGGCAAAAAGGAATACAAACGTCTCAAAAATGAGATCGACAGGAAGTGCAAAATGGCTAAGCAGGGATGGCTAGAGGACAAATGTAAGGATGTAGAGGCTTATCTCACAAGGGGTAAGATAGATACTGCCTACAGGAAAATTAAAGAGACCTTTGGAGAAAAGAGAACCACTTGCATGAATATCAAGAGCTCAGGTGGAAACCCAGTTCTAAGCAAAGAAGGGAAAGCAGAAAGATGGAAGGAGTATATAGAGGGTCTATACAAGGGTGATATACTTGAGGACAATATTGTGGAAATGGAAGAGGATGTAGATGAAGATGAAATGGGAGATACAATACTGCGTGAAGAGTTTGACAGAGCACTGAAAGATCTGAGTCGAAACAAGGCCCCGGGAGTAGACAACATTCTATTAGAACTACTGACGGCCTTGGGAGAGCCAGTCCTGACAAAACTCTACCATCTGGCGAGCAAGATGTATGAGACAGGCGGAATACCCTCAGAATTCAAGAAGAAAATAATAATTCCAATCCCAAAGAAAGGCCAAAGAGTGGCCGTGCGGTTCTAGGCGCTACGGTCTGGAACCGAGAGACCGCTAAGGCCGCAGGTTCGACTCCTACCTCGGGCATGGATGTGTGTGGTGTCCTTAGGTTAGTTAGGTTTAATTAGTTCTATGTTCTAGGCGGCTGATGACCTCTGAAGATAAGTTGCATAGTGCTCAGAGCCATTTGAACCATTTTGAACTCAAAGAAAGCAGGTGTTGAAGGATGTGAACAATCAGTTTAATAATTCAGGGATGCAAAATACTAACGCGAATTCTTTACAGACAAATGGAAAAACTGATAGAAGCCGACCTCGGGGAAGATCAGTTTGGATCCCGTAGAAATATAGGAACACGTGAGGCAATACTGACCCTACGACTTATCTTAGAAGCTAGATTAAGGAAAGGCAAAACTACGTTTCTAGCATTTGTAGACTTAGAGAAAGCTTTTGACAATGTTGAATGGAATACTCTCTTTCAAATTCTGAAGGTGGCAGGAGTAAAGTACGGGGACCAAAAGGCTATTTACAATTTGTACAGAAACCAGATGGCAGTTATAAGAGTCAGGGGACATGAAAGGGAAGAAGTGGATGGGAAGGGAGTGAGACAGGGTTGTAGCCTCTCCCCGATGTTATTCAATCTGTATATTGAGCAAGCAGTGAAGGAAACAAAAGAAAAATTCGGAGTAGGTATTAAAATCCATGGAGAAGAAATAAAAACTTTGATGTCCGCCGACGACATTAAATAATTCTGTCAGAGACAGCAAAGGCCTTGGAAGAGCAGTTGAACGGAATGGATAGTGACTTGAAAGGAAGATATAAGATGAACATCAACGAAAGTAAAACGAGGATAATGGAATGTAGTCGAATTAAGTCGGGTGATGCTTAGGGAATCAGATTAGGAAATGAGACCCTTCAAGTAGTAGAGGAGTTTTGCTATTTGGGGAGCAAAATAACTGATGATGGTCGAAGTAGAGAGGAATTAAAATGTAGTCTGGCAATGACAAGGAAAGCGTTTCTGAAGAAGAGAAATTTCTTAACATCGAGTATAGATTTAAGTGTCAGGAAGTCGTTTCTGAAAGTATTTGTATAGAGTGTAGCCATGTATGGAAGTGAAAAATGGACGATAACTAGTTTGGACAAGAAGAGAATAGAAGCTTTCGAAATGTGGTGCTACAGAAGAATGCTGAAGATTAGATGGGTAGATCATATAACTAATGATGAGGTATTGAATAGGATTGGGGAGAAGAGAAGTTTGTGGCACAGTTTGACTAGAAGAAGGGATCGGTTGGTAGGACATGTTATGAGGCATCAAGGGATCATGAATTTAGTATTGGAGGGCAGCGTGGAGGGTAAAAATTGTAGAGGGAGACCAAGAGATGAATACACTAAGCAGATTCACAAGGATGTAGATTGCAGTAAGTACTGGGAGATGAAGAAGCTTGTACAGGATAGAGTAGCATGGAGAGCTGCATCAAACCAGTCTCAGGACTGATGACCACAACAACAACAACAACAACAATAACAGGGGCCGCTCCTGTAGTAATGCGGTCCTAGTCAACGTATTATTGGCTGACTGTCGTCTCACAGCCTTCTCTGCTCTTGCGTTCTTCAACTTCGTGCCGGCGATTGTCGATATGCCAGAACTCATAATTCATATGTGGGATGAAATAACATGTTGCTCGACTGCACGGAGTGTGCTCTCTCGCAAATTCAGTATTAAGCCTCCCATGTCTCTACGTGAAGCGCAATGCCACTTTCGTACATTTCCGTAACGACCTCGCATGGACTTAGCAAACCCATGACGAACCTCGCCGCTCTTCGTTGAATCATGTTTGTCACTTCTATTAATCCAGCCTGCTTAGGATCTGAGAGTGATCAGCAATACTCAAGAACGGTGCGAAAGAATATTTGTAAGCAACTATTTTCGTGAATTTATTACATTTCCATAAGGTCCTACCAATAATTCTCATAATCAGCCTGGCATCTGATCTTCCTACAGTTTGTTTGATGTGGTCATTTCACTTTAAATTTGTCCGGATTGTTACTATTAATTATTTTGCTTTAGCTACTGTTCCCAGTGATCTATCACCAGTAGTGTAATCCGACAGTACTCTATCTCCGCGCCTGCTTATGTACAGCACGTCACATTTATTTACGTTGTTTCAACTGTCAGTCCCTAACGTGGGTCCTCTGCAGGTCTTTCTGCATAACGCATTTCTTTGATATTGTTCCTAGAACGAAGTTTTTTTGTAGTGGTCGACCATTAATTTTCGTCCACATGAGGATTACTTCTCCTCTCTGTAAAGGATACACTCATCGGCTTCTTTTTTACGTTGTAGTAGGTGAGTAGCTGCCAGTTTGAAATTATTTCTGTTTTTTTCCGTATTTTCTCGTCTTAGTATTTTTTTTTAGTGCCTTCTCCTCTTGTGACCTGTTTCGAAGACAGCAATACGTTGCTCTGATGCGCGTATTTGGAAGGCACTCTAGACCGGCTCCTTGATACCCGCTTCGGACTGGGAAGGCTCACGTGGCGAGCCATGCGGACAGAGAAAGTTACGTCATCTTTTCAGCGCAACAGTATCCGTAAACCGTGATTGATTCCACTATCATTAAGGTAGGCCTCTAGGGGAAAAAAACCTACAGCGGTAACTGCATGTAGCTACAGGCCACGTGGATGTGGTTTACAGGTAGTTTTCTGGTTTGATGCAGCTTTTCACGGTAGTCGGTTCTGTGCAAGTATTTACATCTCTGACTACACTACTGGCCATTAAAATTGCTGCACCACGAAGATGACGTGTTACAGATGCGAAATTTAACCGACAGGAAGAAGATGCTGTGATATGCAAACGATTAGCTTTTCAGAGCATTGCCTGGTGAAACGTTGCTGTGATGCCTAGTGTAAGGAGGAGAAATGCGTACCATCACGTTTCCGACTTTGATAAAAGTCGGATTGTAGCCTATCGCGATTGCGGTTTATCGTATCGCGACATTGCTGCTAGCGTTGGTCGAGATACAATGACTGTTAGCAGAATATGGAATCGGTGGGTTCAGGAGGGTGATAGGGAACGCCGTGCTGGATGCCAACGGCCTATATCACTACCAGTCGAGATGACAGGCATCTTATCCGCGTGGCTGAAACGGATCGTGCAGCCACGTCTCGATCCCTGAGAACGTCCCTGGGGACGTTTGCAAGACAGCAACCATCCGCACGAACAGTTCGACGACGTTTGCAGCAGCACGGACTATCAGCTCGAAGACCATGGCTGCGGTTACCCTTGACGCTGCATCACAGACAGGAGCGCCTGCGATGATGTACTCAACGAGTAACATGGGTGCACGAATGGCATTTTTTCGGATGATTCTAGATTCTGTTTACAGCATCATGAAGGTCGCATCCGTGTTTGGCGACATCGCGGTGAACGCACATTGAAAGCGTGTATTCGTCATCGCCATACTGGTGTATCACCCGGCGTGATGGTATGGGGTGCCACTGGTTACACGTCTCGGTCACCTCTTGTTCGCATTGACGGCACTTTGAACAGCGGACGTTACATTTCAGATGTGTTACGACCCATAGCTCTACCCTTCATTCGATCCCTGCGAAACCCTACATTTCAGCAGGAGAATGCACGACTGCACGTTGCAGGTCCCGTACGGGCCTTTCTGGATACAGAAAATGTTCGACTCCAGATCTCTCACCAATTGAAAACGTCTGGTCAATGGTGGCTGAGCAACTGGCTCGTCACAATACGCCGGTCACTACTCTTGATGAACTGTGGTATCGTGTTGAAGCTGCATGGGCAGCTGTACCTGTACACACCAACCAAGTTCGGTTTGACTCAATGCCCATGCGTGAAAATATAATCACATGTCAGTTCTAGTATAATATATTTGTCCAATGAATACCCGTTTATCACCATCATTTTTTTTTGGTGTAGCAATTTTAATGGCCAGTAGTGTATATGCTGTAAACTTTACCTAATTGTTTTTCATTACTACTCACTTTCATGTTAGTGATTCTCGAGAGGTTATTTTAACGCAATTTATTTCTTATGTATAAATTCGACCAAATAATAATGTTTACTATTACTAGTGGCTCGTTATTTATTGCAAAAGAAGACTGATGTGCCCCTATACCTATCTCTGGATCAGGTAATTTGTTGATTTTCTGTGGCCAAACCTGTTTCTGGAGTAGCACTCATCTGAAGTAGCCTAACTGTTTCCTTTGTAATTTTAGGAAGCTTGAAAGCTGGGAATTCTATGAGAAGCAGAAGAAAGTTTCTTAAAGTCATGAGAGTGAAGTAACGTATTAATTCTTCGAAACTTACTGGAAGACTGAAACTGTGCTCTGGAGCGGAATTAGAAGCTAATAATGACTTAACCGCTGAGCTAAACAGACACGGCATCACATCTTCAGCGCTGCTACTATCTCTCTCCTACATTCAAAGTTTCTCAGAAACTCGACCGAATCTCCACCATCAACAAACTAAACGCGTCAATCACTTTAACTAATCATTGCGAAGAATTCAGCACCAACAAACTGCGATTTGAATGAGAACAAGGAAGAAGTCACTGAATTTTCGAGGACTCCTTTTAAAGTCGTGAAGATTAAAGATCGAGAACATCTTTTTGTGCTACCTGAGATATTCCGCGCGTTCTAAGACAGAAATTACGGCAAAGAAATGGCCACTATAAATGTTACGTGAGCTGATCAGACCGTTAAATAACGTTAAATGTGTTTTTGAAGAGGAATACTCCAGTAAGATAACTGCAGATCATTACGAGTGGAAAATGTCTTCCGCGCGAGGCGGTATAAACAGTATGTAGCCATATGGACACACGATATTGATGATATGCGGGGAGATTTCCGACAGACGGTAATGAGACTCCCATCACAAGCACAATTACTGGAAGTACTGGAATATGTATGCACACTGAGATGTGCTTGTTTTATTCAAGGCCTGAGGCAAAACAGAATTCAGACGGTACGGAATAACGGCAATGAATTCCACTTACAAGAAACAGCGGAAATCGCTTCGCAAGAGGAAAAGTTTCCTACTTTCCATGAAGGTAAGTGGAATTTTTCGTGTCAAAAACACACTGCAATCGTTTGACTCCTTATGAAAAAAATTTGCCCCTCAACGTTATGAAGGTTATAATGTTGAAAGAAGGGAAAAGATGAAATCATACGAACGTGTTACGGTAGTCCACAAACAGAAAGAGTGTTCTTTTGATATCAGGGAATATTTTAATAGCAGAAGAAGTGGGATTGTTAACAATAACTCTCTGTTCATGTTTTCAGCTTGCTGGTGAAATTTTGTCATTTGGCATAGAACATAAAATATACTGTACATTACGGCTCAATGTCAGCCAATATCATAGCTGCAACTTCATGTACCGTTTAAAAGGTCCATACAGAATGGTAATATAATGTTGAAAAATAAGATATTCCATGAAAATGAAGTGTATAAAAAATGATGTTCTAACTGTTAAGGTACACAGTTGTAACTAAATTTTGGACTAAATTTTGTGACTAAATTTTGGATACGGAAATCTCCAGCAAGAAAACAGGTATTTACCAGTAGGCATCTGCTGATTACGATTTCGCCCACAGCACTGTCTTCCTAACGGAGTCTGAGCATTTGAGATCCTGCAGTTCTAACCGAGCACTGACCTTGACAGCCAGTATGTGTGTCAGGGTCGCCACCTTATGTGAACCGTCGCGCCGGTCTAATACGCCGCACAAATACTAACAAACGGTTACCTTCACTGCGTGACGGCACGAGCTTCACTGGAAAATCCTTGTGAGTACGAGCATATTATGTTCCCTTGTAGCGACACTTTCGTCTTGTCACGCTAGAGAAAGTGACTCACACCCCCAACTTATAATTGTTGCTCTCGATTTCCGGGGTTAGATAATCGGTAATAAAACTCTAATGATGCACAATAGCAACCATATAAAGAGCCAAATATTGACACAGTTCCGCACACACAGGAAACTAAATTTTACCAGTTAAGGACACTGAAGAAGCTCCTAGCCAGTCAAACTCTAGAGTGTGAAAAGACACCACACTCTATAGAGGTATAGATCAATTTGCAACGGTTTGAAATTGAATAGTATCCGTGAGATCAGGGGTGAAGTATATGGTTACCCGAAAATCATACCATAAATAAATTCGAAATTGTTGGTTGCATCCCTCTAACGCATCGTTGTTTGTAACGTCATCGATGTATGTGTTTATTTGTAACCCATAAATATGTAATGTCTGAAGCGCCATACTGTGTTACAAAAATGAATCATAATCGTTATTATCTTCCAAAAATGAAGTTAGATTGGATCTCTGATAAAACTCTTTGTGGTGGGAGCGTTTGCCATACATTCCTGTGTAACTGCACAGATTTAATATTGGTTCGTATTTCATTCATTTTCAGGGCGCTCAGTGCTGGACTGTAGTGGTTTTGTGACTTCAAAATTGTTACGATGGACGTTTCATGTAGGACACTTACGTATCGTCCACAAGTCTGAGAAATTATAGGCTATGAATGTGTTTTACACAATATGGTGTGGTGCATTCTTGTAATTTCCATGGTTTTTCTCGTTCATACAGTCTTTCTATAAATTGTTTAAGATTCAAATGTCCGTAATGAAGCATGTAGTCGCACAGCTGCGTATCTTGAACAGCCATTTGACAGTAGACGACAGTCGACGAATTATGATGTTACGAACTGTTAATATACACTCCTGGAAATGGAAAAAAGAACACATTGATACCGGTGTGTCAGACCCACCATACTTGCTTCGGACACTGCGAGAGGGCTGTACAAGCAATGATCACACGCACGGCACAGCGGACACACCAGGAACCGCGGTGTTGGCCGTCGAATAGCGCTAGCTGCGCAGCATTTGTGCACCGCCGCCGTCAGTGTCAGCCAGTTTGCCGTGGCATACGGAGCTCCATCGCAGTCTTTAACACTGGTAGCATGCCGCGACAGCGTGGACGTGAACCGTATGTGCAGTTGACGGACTTTGAGCGAGGGCGTATAGTGGGCATGCGGGAGGCCGGGTGGACGTACCGCCGAATTGCTCAACACGTGGGGCGTGAGGTCTCCACAGTACATCGTTGTTGTCGCCAGTGGTCGGCGGAAGGTGCACGTGCCCGTCGACCTGGGACCGGACCGTAGCGACGCACGGGTGCACGCCAAGACCGTAGGATCCTACGCAGTGCCGTAGAGGACCGCACCGCCACTTCCCAGCAAATTAGGGACACTGTTGCTCCTGGGGTATCGGCGAGGACCATTCGCAACCGTCTCCATGAAGCTGGGCTACGGTCCCGCACACCGTTAGGCCGTCTTCCGCTCACGCCCCAACATCGTGCAGCCCGCCTCCAGTGGTGTCGCGACAGGCGTGAATGGAGGGACGAATGGAGACGTGTCGTCTTCAGCGATGAGAGTCGCTTCTGCCTTGGTGCCAATGATGGTCGTATGCGTGTTTGGCACCGTGCAGGTGAGCGCCACAATCAGGACTGCCTACGACCGAGGCACACAGGGCCAACACCCGGCATCATGGTGTGGGGAGCGATCTCCTACACTGGCCGTACACCACTGGTGATCGTCGAGGGGACACTGAATAGTGCACTGTACATCCAAACCGTCATCGAACCCATCGTTCTACCATTCCTAGACCGGCAAGGGAACTTGCTGTTCCAACAGGACAATGCACGTCCGCATGTATCCCGTGCCACCCAACGTGCTCCAAAAGGTGTAAGTCAACTACCCTGGCCAGCAAGATCTCCGGATCTGTCCCCCATTGAGCATGTTTGGGACTGGATGAAGCGTCGTCTCACGCGGTCTGCACGTCCAGCACGAACGCTGGTCCAACTGAGGCGCCAGGTGGAAATGGCATGGCAAGCCGTTCCACAGGACTACATCCAGCATCTCTACGATCGTCTCCATGGGAGAATGGCAGCCTGCATTGCTGCGAAAGGTGGATATACACTGTACTAGTGCCGACATTGTGCATGCTCTGTTGCCTGTGTCTATGTGTCTGTGGTTCTGTCAGCGTGATCATGTGATGTATCTGACCCCAGGAATGTGTCAATAAAGTTTCCCCTTCCTGGGACAATGAATTCACGGTGTTCTTATTTCAATTTCCAGGAGTGTATTTTTTTTGTCAAGTGTCATATTTAGAATCTGAATCTGAACTGAACAGTTATCAAATCAGATTATCGACGTCCTTAATGTTTTCATTCTCAAATTTTAGTTTCAAAATAGCCTAAGAAGTTTACTTTACTTCTCCTTCTTTGCAATATTGTCTTGTCTTCTTAGGATACTTAGTGCGTGACCAACCAAGACTTTTCCGAGACCATTTTGTTCGATAAGGTTTGTTAGTACTGCTCCATTTTACAATTTATTCATTTAATTATGAACATCGTCTTTTAGCAGCAAGTATCAGATGCCTGTACTTTTCTTCCTTCCATTTCCTTCTCTACCGACGTATGAAATGCTCCAAGTAAATTGCATCAGAACCTTCAACTTCAGTCGCAACTCTGATACTACTAAACTTCTTTCGTTGGAACCATTTCTCTGTATATACTATTCTGCTCTTTATCTTACAGCCTAAACATCGATTACGTATGTTTCACCACAATTAAACATTATAACACAGTAGTGAGACTTGACAGTCTGTATGGCACCGAAAACTGAAATTAATGCTGAAAAGTGGCATAAACAAATCATGGAAATGGAAAGAAGATTGCTTAGAAGTACACTTGCCCAACGGACAACAGAACTGAATGCAACACGAAACGACCTAACAAAGAAATCTATGAATTTGTAGACAGTGCATTATACACATTACGCGAGTAAACAAAGTCGTTCCTCGGACATTTGACAAGAATGGATGGTGACTGATTGACGAAGCAAAGCCTTAGTAAAATTATGAAGCTGAAAGAACAACTGGCATTGTTTTCATAGACACTAAAATGACCTCAAAGAGGCCAAAATCAAAATAATGGACACATGTAAGAGGAATTTATTTAGAAATAAACTTCAGAAAGTGATCTTCAGGGACGTACAAAAAAGAAAAATATAGCTCCTTCCTAACAACTCTGGAAGCAGAAATCACAAAGTATGAAACGAATAGATGAAGAGGAAGAAGAATACATGTACCAAGAACTGAAGTATTGATTTAACGTGTTCCGTAAAAGATCTAGACGAGTAAATAAATAGAGTCCCTAACTGTAACAATTACTTACACTTATCACAAGGAAACAGAACACTACGACTTAGAGAACTCAACACAATAGGGATCAATGGCTATTTTATAAAATACTGTCGCCGGCCGCTGTGGCCGAGCGGTTCTAGGTGCTTCAGTCTGGAACCACGCGACCGCTACGGTCGCAGGTTCGAATCCTGCCTCAGGCATGGATGTGTGTGATGTCCTTAGATTAGTTAGGTTTGAGTGGTTCAACGTTCTAGGGGACTGATGACCTCAGATGTTAAGTCCCATAGATCTCAGAGCCATTTGAACAAAATACTGTCAGCTAGGCAACCTTAGCTGCAGCTAAAAACAAAAGGCTATCGGCGAAGCCTCCCGACGTCTACCGATTCACGACTAGGCTGCTGATCGGCTAACTTACATTTAACTGACAGTACTGGCTCTAGTCCTACAGCAGACACTTTTAGATGTACATTGTACAACCGTGCTGTTTGTTCCTATGACGGGCGCTGATAACCTCGTTGTTGTGCGTCCTAAAACACTAATCATCATTGTTCCTATGGCAGTGCGTGTGCGTGTGTCTGTGTGTGTGTGTGTGTTTACAGACCGAGTCATACTGTAAAAGGAAGCAATCTTTGTGGCCTTCATCTTGGTACAGCGTATAGTGGTGTACCAGTTGTAGTTATTTAATAGAAGACTACATTGTCCGTTGTAGGCTGTATTATATTTTATTGAAATCGTGCTATTAGCTAATTTCGGCCGTGAGTAATTATCATGAACATCTGCTATGTCATGTGTTACATGACACAGCGAATATGTTTGGTAATGTATGTAATACATGACATACAAATGTACTTGATGATGGCTCACGGCCGAAATTAGCTAATAGCACGATTTTAATAATGCAAAGTACAGGCGAGAAAGGAGAACGTGCTCTTTTTCTAGGCAATTAGAGGCTGTGAATCTGTAGTCGCATTTGTACCTTAAAGTACCATACTGACTCCATCGTCCATGTACAGGAGTGCTACAAAACTGGCCGTTAACAATATGCTTTATTACGTGATTAGCCTGAAATACTACTGAAATGAAGTGTGAACTGTTTTTGTGACGTTGTGCTGAGCCCGCAGCGTGGGATGGCGGCTGAGACAGCTCAGGCAGTCCTTCGTGTGCCTGCAGTGGAAACGTTTACGGTCGCGCCTGATGGGACCCTCTCCTTCCATAGTCCGCCATCATTGCCGGTAGTCACGCTGTTCCATGCCATCTCATATCTTCTTTCTCAAGGTAAGTGGCTGCAAGGTTTAGCAAACTGTAGAGGACCACCATACAGGTCTTGACGAGTTGCTACAGACTGTCTATTGTGCTGTGCATGCTGTACGTAATACTCATACTCCATTACGGCTGGTCCATATACTAACCTAGTAGTTCAGTCTTGTGATGAGTGAAATATCCGAACGTAGAGTGGACAAAGGATAGGAGACGTGGAAAGACGAACCTAGTGTGAGCGTATCATTTTTCCTCAAGAAATTATAAATTTATTTCAAAATATGCCAACAATCAGAATGATAGTTAAAAACCACAATCTTCTCTTGCACTTGAAATAATGAACAGCAAGTGTCTCTTGCATTAAAAGTCCTTAAGACAAGAGAAATATAAATTTAAATAACAAGCTTTACTTACACAAGCCAATTTAAAACCGACAATAACTGAAATAACTACCGTTAATCGAAATAAGCAGGCCGAAGCGCCGGCCGCTGTGGGCGAGCGGTTCTACGCGCTTCAGTCCGGAACCGCATGACTGCTACGCTCGCAGGTTCGAATCCTGCCTCGGGCATGGATGTGTGTGATGTTCTTAGGTTAGTTAGGTTTAATTAGTTCTAAGTTCTAGGTGACTTTTGACCTCAGAAGTTAAGTCGCATAGTGCTCAGAGCCATTTCAGAGCCGAAGCCATGCTTACACCCACAGGCGCCACTGCTAAAACTCAGTAGACAACAAGTTAAAGTAACCCAAAATTTTAAACGGCCGTAAGGACCTTAAATAAAACCCACACAATTATAATAGTGGCATTAAGAAAAGATTCCTAAATTACACACAACCAAGAACGAGAAACAAAGGCAAATTTACAGCTTTAAGTATGGTAATCTTCCAGTGAGTTACAAAATGTGTGCAACCAACTTGGCTATCAAGAGCAGTGAATTACAGACATTATTTAAACTTAAGCACAGTAAACGTTTGTAAACTCAAGTACAGAAAATAGATTCTTAGGTTCGTTACGTTAGATCACAAGTCAGGGCAAGCTCGAAAAGGCAGTTGCTTAAAACCATATATCAAATAGAATATCCGGAAAACAAAACTTGTTTAGCAGCCGCTGCAAGAATCAAAACTGCAGCGAGAGCTAACGGCCACCGAAGACGTCTTCCAGGTGCATGCACAGGCCGAAACACAGGAGTACGACCGCGCGGGATGAGCCGAGCGGTCTAGGGCGCTGCAATCATGGACTGTGCGGCTGGCCCCGCCGGAGGTTCGAGTCCTCCCTCGGGCATCGATGTGGGTGTTTGTCCTTAGGATAATTTAGGTTAAGTAGTGTGTAAGCTTAGGGACTGATGATCTTAGCAGGTAAGTCCCATAAGATTTCACACACATTTTAAATTTTTTTTTTTTTTTTTTTTTTTTTTAAACAGGAGTGCGTACGTGCGGGCAAGTACCGCATCAGTTACAACGTCACGGCTCAGAAGCCAAGGTTGTCAACAAATAGCATACACATTGCGACAGTAAAGTCAAGACCTCTGGCCGTGTTCACGTCTTTCAACACTTAATAAAGCTCTTAAAGTAACGTAACATTCGCTAAGCAAGTACTTAATTCTAAGCTAAACGCGTAAGTCTTAAAACTTTTAATTATAAGCAGAAATCTCAATTACTGTACTAAAACTGCTAATATAAAAGGATAAGACACTTGTGAGGACCAACAGCAGACTTACCAACACACATCGAATGCTTTTTTTGAAACTGCAAAATAATACAAGCTGACGCGCCTGGCAGGGACTTTAAGCTTAACATTTGAAGATAAGATTGACTTTGCAGACCCTCAAAATTTCAAACCATCTAAAGCAAATTCAAAAGTACATTAGTTTAAAACATCAAAAGGTGGTTCAACATTTCTCAAAGTTTACAAAAGATTGGGAATGACTTAAAGCTAAGGAACAGCAAATGGAAACAACAGTGCACATTAAGTACCGCCGGGAGAATCCGGGCAGAACAGTTCAAAGACAAATTTACCCCTTCAGAGGCCCATCTAAGCAAACATTCATGTAACTCGAGACTAAATCGGAGATTCTAACAAACCAGTTGCCCGTACAACAATTCTAATACACTCATAAAAAGAAACCACTAAGCAAATAAGCAAGATTACCCGCGGCTTCAAACAGGTTACAGTAATTGCCAGAGTATTTCTTATTTCGAACTCCACAGGCGAGGTTCACTGCGGGAACAAACACAATACACACAATAAGTTCCTTAGAAGTCCATATGGCGTCATTCAAAGCACTATTCCAGCCGCCAACATCCAAACTACGGAGGGAACATTCCGGAAAGCAAATTGCTGGTGCACTCTCTCTCCAAAACCCAGAAGTTAGCCACAATGGGTGCTATATCGTACATACGGCTCCGAATACAGCAAGAGGCCTCAACGGCCGCCATGTTAACATATTGGCCCTTCAGCGCGTACCTGCTGTCTCCTCGACAACCGCGGCACGGGTCCCGCCTTTTCCTCACTCGCTAACAGCGATAAACCGAGCGAATCAATGTGGCACTCGCATCCTACCGGGACGCCAGTCTATCAGAGGGTCTAAAGATAGCACATCGCCGCTACGGCTCAGTGAGGAATGTAGTAACCAGACGTGGACGATATTACGCATTCGAATAGTTTAGTTATGCTATTTGGAAGTCTTAATCGGTAAACTGCATAGTGAACGCTACTTTCTCCCAACCTACTTACTTATCAGATGTGCGAGTCGGAACACGTAAGATCATTGTTGGGTAGAATTATTTAATAGTGTGTTCTCATTCCACTCTCTCTTATCCGTCATCTGTGTTTCTTTTGTAGATCGTCAGCATGACTCGTTGGAAGTATGGTACAATGTATGCGAGACAAAAGTGACTTCTATACATGAATATCTTCGTCTTCTTTAAAGTTCAGCTATCAGATTAGTTTGTAATAAACGTCATTCATCTCTTCTATCTACGTTATTCTTCGTTTCCGCTTACATACACTAGCGCATCCCATATCAAACGTAGTCTGCTGCATTTATGACATCCTTGGACGTCCTTGGCGAGTCCATTCCTCAACTGCACCTTCTACTATGGTTCCAATGTTTTATTATTATTGAGTCATCAGTCTTCCGACTGGTTTGATGGGCCCCGGCACGAATTCCTGTCCTGTAATAACCTCTTCACCTCAGAGTAGCACTTGCAACCTACTTCCTCAATTATTTGGCTGCTGTATTTCAATCTCCGACTTCCTCTACAGTTTTTACCCTCTACAGCTCCCTCTACTGCCATGTCTCAACAGATATCCTATCGTCCAGTCTCTTCTTCTTGTCATTGTTTTCCATTTATTCCTTTTCTCGCCGATTTTGCGAAGAAACTCCTCATTCCTTACCTTATCAGCCCACCTATTTTTCAACATTCTTCTCTAGCACAACTTCTCGTAGCTTTTGCTACGATTCTTTTCTGTTCCGGCTTTTCTACAATTCATGTCTCACTATCATACAATGCAGTGCTCCAAACGTACGTTCCCAGAAATATCTTGGCCAGGAATGCTATTTTTGCCAGTGCTTGTTTACTATTTATGCCCAACTTACTGTCGTGGGTTACTTTGCTACCTAGGTAGCTGAATTCCTCAACTTCGTCTCCTTCGAGATTCCCAATTCTGATGTAAGTTTCTGCTACTTATTGCTTTCGTCTTTCTTCGATATACTTCAAATCTATGTGCTGCACTCAAGAGAATGTTCTTTCCATTCAGTATATGATGCATTTCTTCTTCACTTCCATTAAAGATAGCAATGTCATCAGCGAAATTTTTCGTTGCTATCCTTTCACCTTGCATTAAAATTCCGCTCTTGAAACTTTCTTTTATACCTGTCATTGCGTCTTCACTACAGAGATCGAATAGTAGGGGCGAAAGACTACATCCCAGCACTTCGTTCTTCCACTGTTGCTGTTCTCTCTTGGTTCTTGTGCACATTGTATATCACCCGGTTTTTCCCTATAGCTTATCCTTATTTTACTCAGAATTTCGAACGTCTTGCAACATTTTACACTGTCGAACGCTTTCCTTAGGACAAGAAATCCTATGAGTGGGTATTGGATTTTCTTCATTCTTGTTTTCGTTATCAATCGAAATATCAGAATTGCCTCTCTGGTGCCCTTACGTTTCCTAAGCCCAAACTGATCATCATCTAGCAGATCCTCAACTTCCATTTCCATTCTTCTGTATATTATTCCTGTCAGCAAATCCGATGCATGAGCTGCTAAATTGATTGTACGATAATTCTCGTACTTTTTGGCTTTTGCAGTTTTCGGAATTGTGTGGGTAATGTTTTTTCCGAAAGGCTGGTGGTACATCGCCAGCCTCATACATTCTGCAAAGCAGCTTGAACAATCGTTTTGTTGCCACATCTCCCAGTGATGTTAATGACTTAAAATACATCCCAGAGTCTCCTCTTGTTTCGATCTGCCTCCAGAGGGATCTAGTTTCCAGTAACCTTCTCAGCACTTCTTCGGTGTTAACACTATCCCTCCAACCGATAATCATCCTTCTATGCCACCAAATCTCCAAGGCTTCTATTCGTCATCTCTGATGTTTCCTATTGTCCAGTTTCCGCCCCCGTGAATGGTCACCCTCCAAACAGACGAATTCATGATTTGTTTCCTTATTTCCTGAAGAATTTTGACTGGTGAATGTGGTCCTTCTCAAATTGGCCAGCAGTATTCTGCTAACGGTTTGTTTCCGGCTTCTACCGTGCCTTGTGCTCCTGCTTCCCCAGTAAGTAAATTCCTTCATCACTTCTAACTCCTCTCTTCCATGTCTCATTCTTAGAGGTCCACATTGTTCAACAGTATTACGTACCATCATGTTAGTCTTTCTACCATATCTATTAGAGAAAGCTCTTTTTGTTGTGCAGAGGATCTTCTCTATATCTTCTTTCGTCTCCCTAAAGGTGTAACGTTGTGTGTCTATCTTCTGTGCATTAATTTTTATCTCCACCGCAGTTGTTTCACTAACTTGATCTATAACTTCCAGGAGCAAGAACTAAATATAAGAGCAGAAAGCACCTATTTGTCTCACGGCATTTCTAATTTTTCCTTTTTGTTACCTGGAAATTGCTAAGCAACGAAAAGCAAAGTTACAAAAAGCGCCTGTTGTACTTCGTGCTTTTACTACTAGAAAATGGAAGTAAATTTACGACAGTTGCAGTGTGGAAAAGTATTCTTTCGCGTCTTTGCAAGTTTTCTGAGACGTTCATTAAATGTACCGTAAAAAATCTTCTCAACTAATTACTTCTTGTGCTTGATTAGATTTCATTCTAAACTCTTCTACAACTTCTTGTAGTGTAAACATTCCTACGAGATTTAGTACTTAATTCAGTACCAGTTTCTGAACCATACTGCAATGTTCCCTTCGAATCAGTCGACACTAGGCACTAAGCCACCAACTGAGTTACGTCTAAACGTGCACTCGTCCACTTGGCGTTTCCTTGTTTGGTAGAGATAATATATCACTCGCGTCTGGACTAAATTACTTGCCTGGTGGGAAGCGGGCCTTACTCGGGTTACCCTGAATGGGTGACGTAAACTACTCACACTTCCCACTCACAAATGACCTGATTGGTCTATGTGTGGGGCAGCATACATTGTGTTACAGTATCTGTTCCGGAATACAAAAATCTCTAATTTTATAACTGCTGTGATAGATCAGCTTGAAAGCTACTTGGAAGCGTAATTTACACACACACACTTTGTGGTACTCTGTGGGTAGAATAATAGCGTACTGCTTCACTAGTCCATCTCCTCGTCCTCTTCGTTCTTCATCTTTGTTGACACTATTCTGCAGATGCTTTTGTCATTGCATTAGCCCTAAATGTAGCAGGTGATTTCTTCTATATCTTATTCGTGTGGTTTGTTTCACACTATCAGGCTGTCTACAAACACACAAAAAATTCTTTTCATAAAGAAAAATCCTATGGAATAAGCGAAGTGTGAGGATCTGGATTGTCTGTCTGCACCTGAGATGAAATACGAGGGTCGTCCACAAAGTAAGTTCCGTTTCTATTTCTATCCGTGGCAGAGCTACGATCGTTGTTCAGAGCATGAGACGCAGTTACTCTGACTCAAGGAGAAGACATGTGCGCCATTTTCAGATCGCAGCTGCCGACGTGTGCTTATTAGTGCTTCTTTATAATATCAGCCATAATTGAAAATGCCGCCGCGTGTGAAATCAGATCTGTGATTCGTTTTCTAAATGCAAAGAAAGTTAAACCAAAGGAAATTCATCAGAAAATCGCGAGGTTTACGGACAAAATGCTATGAGTGATTCAATGTTTAGAAGACGGGACAGACAGATCAATGAAGGACGTGATCAAGTGCACGATGAAGTATGAAGTGGACGCCCGTCTGTGGTTACTGACGAACTGGTTCACACAATTGAACAGAAGATTGACCACAACCGTAAGTTTACACTTAGTGCCCTTGCTATGGAAGTTCCACAAATCTCACAATCACTAATTCATGAAATTGTTACTGAAAAACTGAAATTTCGAAAACTTTGCTCACGTTGGGTACCCAAAATTCTTACTAAACAACATAAAAAAACAACGGATGGGCAGTGCACTTCAGGCGATGGTTTTCTTTCTCGGATAGTCACGGGCGATGAAACATGGGTATCGTACGACACCCCAGAAACAAAACGGCAATTAGTGAAATGGAGGTATACTTAATCCCCAACGAAGGTTAAGCCTAAGCAAATCTTGACACCTGGAAAAGACATGTACACCGTTTTTTGGGACAGAAAAGGCATTTTGCTGATTGCTTTATTACCACGAGGCCAAACAATCAATGTACATGGTTACTGCGAGACCATTAAGAAACTGGGTCGCGCAATACAGAACAAGTCCCGAGGATTATTCTCAAAAGGTGTTGTTTTTTTCCACGATAATGCCCGACCTCACACGGCGAAAGTGACCAAACAACTCTTACAGGAATTTCACTGGGGCGCATTTGGTCATCCTCCGTGCAGCCCAGACCTCGCTCCTGATGACTTTCATCTCTTCTTACACCTAAAATCTGTCCTTGGTGGTCAATACTTCAACGATGATGACGAGCTGAAAGAACATATTACCACATGGTTGAATACACAGGCGGCAACCTTCTATGAAGAAGTCATACAAAAACTTGTGCCACGCTATATCAAGTGCCAATAAAATTTCGAAACCTATGTAGAAAAGTAGATTAAGAGTTGTAAATTTTTGTACAATAAATATTTTTTTTTGATCTGTACACGTTTGTTTTATATATCCAAACGGAACTTGCTTTGTGGACGGCCCTCGTATTTTCTTCGAGACTACCCCTCTGTCTTACACTTGATGATTAAATTAATGTGTCTGCAACGTATTTATTCAATAATGAGATGCAGAAAGACATTAAAAGGGAGATCCAATTTCAAGATAATATTAATTTCTTTCCTCTAGTTTTAAAAAATGTTCAAATGTTTCTGAAATCTTATGGGACTTAACTGCTAAGATCATCAGTCCCTAAGCTTACACACTACATAACCTAAATTATCCTAAGGACAAACACACACACCGATGCCCGAGGGAGGGCTCAAACCTCCGCCGGGACCAGCCGCACAGTCCATGACTGCAGCGCCTGAGACTGCTCGGCTAACCCCGCGCGGCTCTAGTTTTACAAATGTTCGTTTCTACATATACTGGACACGTTACCCTTTTGTTTAACCAGAAAGCATTTTGTCTGCCCATTTAGACCTCATTCGATGGTGTCTCGCATGTATCTTCTTTTTTTTTTTCTTAAATTTATGTTACGACACTCTTACGTTGTCACTTCCGTTAGGTATGCTGCACTACTTCCTTTTGGTCCGCAGTGACCCAGTACTTATCTATGTAGATTGTGGGCGGGTCCTTTCTATATTATTTCATGCAATTTTTAGCCTCGCGGAGTGGCCGCGCGGTTTGAGGCGTCGTCTCATGGACTGCGCGTCCCCTCTCGCCTGAGATTCCAGTCCACCCTAAGGCATGGGTGTGTGTGTTGCTCTTAGTATAAGTTAATTTACGTTATGATAATTAAAAAACAGTCTTGGTCGCAATTTCTTTTAATCGGAGTGACCGGTTTCAGTCCTTAAGGATCATCTTCAGACTCCAGAACGGCAGGAATCTGAAGATGATCCTTAAGGATTGAAACGGGTCACTCCGATTAAAAGAACTTTGCGATCAAGATTGTTTTTTAGTTATCATATTAATATGAGATCGCTGATAATGTTTTCAACAATTTTAATATACGTTAGTTTAAGTAGTGTGTAAGTCTAGGGACCGATGACCTCAGCAATTTGGTCCCTTAGGAATTCACACACACACACACACACACACACACACAAACACATACACATCCAATTTTTAAGGTACCTCCAACTTCATATGTTTTCTGAATTTGACTATTATGCTTCCAGACGAGTTTTTCGTTCATACCGACGTCGAATGTCAGTTCAGATGAATTGGCGAATGCTTTACCAAAAACTCATAACTTCTCAGGGCAGTTATCCCAACCACACAAACCATTGCAGCGCAAATTTGTCAATTGCCGCATCAAAGAACGTACTCTAAGATTTGTGTGAGTCACATCAGACACGCAAACCACATTTCACGATACTAAACTGCTGGCAGATCTACAGAGCAATAGAAAGAAAAACTACAGATTCAGTTTCATTTCAATAAAGAGGTAATCCTATACAGAATAAATCATGGCTTCTAACTTAGTGACGCATGGCAGAATTAATAAAACACGCGACAATTTCTCTTTTGTGGACTTAGTGAAAGGGAAGATGGAATTAGTTCTGAAACGAATTAGGCAGGCGAGTAATCCACAGACTACAAAAGGAAAATACAGGTAATAATAATGGAAGATCAGATAAAAATTTGGTGGGATGCTTGCAGTTTACCAGCAGTATAGCACAAATTGTATGTCGAAGAACAATGATTAAAAGAGCAAGGAAGAGCTGGGTGAACAAACTCCAGACCGAAATTAAGAGCAAAGAAAAGTTAAGTATATTTCAGCGATGGGAAGATCGAGCTCCTGGTGCACTTTTGATATGAAACTGATCTGCAAATTAATTAACTTGATTAGTTAATTACCCTCCACCCTCCGCCCCCCCCCCCCCCCCCAGCCGGCCGCGGTGGTCTCGCGGTTCTAGGCGCGCAGTCCGCAACCGTGCTACTGCTACGGTCGCAGGTTCGAATCCTGCCTCGGGCATGGATGTTTGTGATGTCCTTAGGTTAGTTAGGTTTAAGTAGTTCTAAGTTCTAGGGGACTGATGACCACAGCAGTTGAGTCCCATAGCGCTCAGAGCCATTTGAACCATTTGAGCCCCCACCCTCGTCCTCACCATAGGTGACGTCATGTGTTTTTAGATGGTTCAAATGGCCCTGCGCACTATGGGACTAAACGTAAGGACATCACGCACATCCATGCCCGAGGCAGGATTCGAACCTGCGACCGTAGCAGTCATGCTGTTCCGAACTGAAGCACCTAGACATGTGTTTTCCCCGTCTGGAACGTGGGTTCCCGCACACTCCCCCTACCCCTCTCCCCACCACTTCCCCTCCCACTCACCCACTTACTATAATGGCGGAAATTTCGAATTTTCGCGGGAATTTCAAAAACTTGTGGGAATTTCAAAAATGGCGGGAATTTCTTTTTTCCAAGGCTGTACTGACGTTCGACCCACCCCTCACCTGGGAATTGGCAGGAATTTCTAAATGGAAATGCCCTTTCCAGGACTCGAATCCCGGTCCTTCTGGACAGAAAGCCCAACTGCACACATGGAAAAAGTCCAGGTGAAGGTGAGGAAGATTAGGTTAGTGTACTTCATTTACTTTTATTTTGAATGTGAAGTAAATATCGGTCATAATTACATAGTTAATCATAAAGATATGTTCTAATTACAAACTATATGCCCTGTCTCCGCTATTTTTTAATTTAGTCCTAGAATATATTGTACGAATGGGAGCAGATAATTCCGAGGGTGTGGAGTTAAATGGAAATATTAACATGTTAGGGTATACAGATGATCTAAAGATAATTAGCGATAGCAAAGAATCTAGAACAGCAAATGCGAATGCGTTAATCAAGGCTAGTGAAGATGTAGGTCTAAGGATAAATGAAGACAAAACTAAATTCCTGTTTACTACTAGAATGCCAACAGCAGTAGATCAGGAAATGTTAAGCGTTGCAGACAGGCAGTTTGAAAAGGTGAACACACCTAAGTATCTAGGCGTGGACATCACTTCGAGAAATGAGAATTAATTCGAACAGAAGAAGAGATTACGGGCAGGAAATGCGTGCTACTTCTCACTGAATAGATTACTTTCATCACGGATATTGTCTAGGAATTTAAAGATTAGTATATACAAAACTATTATTCTACCAGTTATGCTGTATGGGTGTGAGACTTGGTCACTCAATGTGAAAAATGAAAAGCTGTTTCGACTATTCGAAAACAAAATTTTTAGGAAAATTTTCGCAGCGGAGAGTGGCGAAAACTGCATAACGAAGAAGTTCACGAACTCTATTCAAGCCCTGATATAATCTGTATTATTAAATCACGTAGGCTGCATTGGGCTGGTCACGGAGCTCGAATGGAGGAGGGCAGGGCAGCGCGCAGAGTACTGGTAGGGCACTTAGAGGGAAAACGTCCTGTGGGGAGACCGAGGCGTAGATGAGAGGACAATGTGAAGGCTGATTTGAGGAGCCGAGGTATTGAAGGTGAATGGAAGAAAATAGCCCAAGACAGGGACACATGGCGAAAACATGTTGCTGCGGTAATGGACTCTCGAGTCCGGTATGACCAGTGTGTATGTGTGTCGGTGTGTGTGTATGTGTATGTGTGTGTGTGTATATGCATAGCGCTAAGCAAGGAGCACCTAAAATCACAAAACATCTAATAAACTGACAATCATACAACTGGTGTTATCCTGCTGGGAAAACATTTCACTATAGTACTCGAAACTAGTGGCGTGGCAGACGTACTCCAGTTCCAAATAGGATGATAACTTTACCTACAGTCTGGCAGGAAAAAGGCTGGATTGAAAGGTACTATCTTTATTTTTGGCGCTAATCGTATTCAACGGATGAGAGGCTTCTGTTGGACGGAGATGAGTTTAATAAGAAAGCACACAACTGAGGACTGAGTTATTCACTGTTTGGCATCAGAGTTCGCACAAACGCCTCCCGCTGCATTACTCGACAATCACCCTGCAGCCCAGATGATTGAAATTCAGGAGCGGTAATACACGCTACCACAACTGATGGAAATGGCTTCACTGCTCTAATTGCACATCGACATTGTCTTAAAAAGGGGACCAGCTCTCGTAAACATGGGTCATAATGCTACACATGTACTGGGGATTGGGGAAAATCATTGTATCATTACGTTACACCACGATAGAGAAACAGCAGTTGCACTTCTCCTCGACGTGCGGTCACGTACTCACCAACTTAGAGACACTCATATACTCCCCTCATCCCTCCATCTCCACAAAGAGATCCATATAGCGACAGTGATATACTGACTCCAGTGTGTTAAACTCATTCACAGATGGATGCATCCTACCATCTCTTAAACGTATTTTTCGGAAAGAATGAAATTCTGTGGAACTCTCGAGATCGCTTTTTCAAACAGACAGCTGCTACCACTTCTGCAGCCCCCCCCCCTCCCCCCGCCACAACTCATACATCATATCTGGAAGCAGAGTCTTCAGTCCAAAGCAACCCCAACAGAGCACATGGCCGGGTGGTCCAGGCGGTTGGTCTGCGCCAGCAATGTCAACATACACAATAGACAACAACGCCGGCAGGCCACAGTACAAGTTGAGTTAAATGACGGCTACTCCGACCGCAAACTGTTTGTCAGCCAAATCAGCATGCCTCCATGCCTGCAGCAGCTCTGCCTGCAAGTGCGCGCTGTTCTGTGACGCATTTAACATCGCCACACCTCTTCTAAGCGAAAAGAAAACACAAGTTGACAATAATAAGTTTCCTGTTTCCATGAAAAGAGGTGCAGTCCATCTTTTCTTAGTTTTTTGAACAAAGTCAGTATAGATTGAGAACATTTCTCATGTTCAACTTATAAACTGTCGTGCACGAAGGCATTACATGCTTTACAAACCATTGAATTATTAATATAGAACGGCATCTATACAGTCATTCTTTCACATTTCGCATCTCTCTCCCTACCCTCATCTCCTGTTATTTTGCGACATCCAAAGAAGTGGAAGGAAAAAATTACACCACTGCCGCCGATAAGAGATCACTGCTTTCTGTATGTCCACGCCCATGCATGTGTTGCAGATAGAGCCCAAGACGCAAGGTAGGCCTGTGTTAGTGTTCGAATGTGGATCCTCCTCTTGTTATAACCAGGACGATCTGTAGAAGTGGATCCACAATGTGCTACGCCTTGGACAGGGTTCAAAGGTGGGTCCACCGGCGACAGGACTGACATAGATATGCAGAAAATAGAGAAAACGCAATGCATCTGTAGAATATATCGTTGTGAATGACTGGGTGCATTCGAGTACAGCGCTATACTGTAACGTCTAACTAATGTGCTGCTCTGTCTAGTACATAAGAATAACACAAAGTACTGATTCCCTCTCCCCAACTGACATCTTGCACACAGAATTGTGGAAATGGGATGATCCTTTGCCGTCATCATGGATCTTGACGAATATGAAAGAAGGTGTGATAGGTGCAGCAGGGTGTCTTGGTTTGTTGTTATTACTGTAGAATCTAGACAATATTGTTACGAAATATCGGTAATATAACTTGCTTCGAAGATGTTATTCTCTTTAGCAGGATGAATATAAATGTGCTTACATCCTCTATAGATTCGTTTTCCGAAGAGCTTTCCCCCATTGACAAGGCTGTAGCACTTGCGAAAATAATGTACAAGTGATTGAAATCGAGACTTCGCGATTGATAATACACATGAATAGTCTCTATATGTATACGTGTAGAGCTATCGGTGGATGACACCGCGGTTCGAATGCATAACTTGCTAATTGTTCGTCTATAGATTACGTTGCCGGGCTTGTGCACTCTGTAAATAGGAAGAGAAACTCTCACATTCCAGGATGCTAAGTGCAGTCGGCACACTGTCAGCTAACGAATAACTTATTACTAGGATAAAAAAATTCCCGAAATCTACAATTTTTAGATGTGCTGACATTGTTGTGGGGATGTACCAGAGTTAGAAGATGTAAACAAAAGTAGCGAACCTCATCTGGTGAGCAATAAGAGCATATACTTGGGGGAAAAACATATTAGAGCAACAGCAGAAATCAACTTCGTACATGTATCAACTCCCTATTGCAGATCCCTTCAGGGTGGAGTGAAAGTTAAAGGGATGGGCAGAATTGTGCCAGACTTCTGAGTTTACATCAATTGCATTGCTACATGACTCAGCAGACAAGCTCTCTGATGTGTTGTAGCAGTACCTGTAATTGTTTCCAGACTTGGAGTTTCGAATTTGCACCACTCGATGAGCCTTATCTAGGTATGAGGCGAGTGTTACTATACTTTTCATGACCTTCCTATCCAAAGTGCATGCATGTAGATCATTGAGAAGAGAGGAATTGTTAAGATTCTTAGTAGACTAGCTTATACATATGGAAAACTATCGAAGGGAATATGAAAAATGACATTAAATCATTAAAAATCGAGGAAAACCTGGTATAATTACGAATAATTGTTGGGAAATACGCAAACCTGAGGAAAACGTGGCGAATTGTAAAAAATATCGAAAAACTTACAAAATTGTGTACACTGAGAATATATAAAATTAGAGAAAAAGTACCATGAAAGGTGGGGAATTGAGGTGAGTTGGGGTACGTGGACACTCAGGGCTGGGAAAAGCTTAAAAATTGAGCCCTGTCTGCATTCAGACCCCTGTAAAGTACATGGGTTTTCGTAACACATACTCCAACAAAGGAGATGTATTACATAGGGGTGCTATACTGAAGTGGCAAAACATATGTATCCCAATTCAGAATTGTGTTTTCACACATGCAGGTATTACCAAATTACAGTTGTTTCTCACAAGCAATGGTATTCCATAAGTATGAAGGAGAAGAATTAATGCGTTTATTAGCTATTCCCTACAGTGTCCTGTTGAAAAGTAGACTGATGCCACATATATTAGCCTTAATAGTGTGAGTAGAGTGTACTCTGCAGGGGTGGTGTTAGGATGAAATTGCTGTACTCTACAGGCGTGGTGTAAGGATGAAATTGCTATATTATCCTATGCATGTGCAAAACTACCTAACATCAGATCAGGACTTCTGTGTTGAAGATGAATGTTACCAGGGCTGTGGTGATGCTACTGTAAACAGCATTAAAATTGTTACATATTCTTTGGCTACTGATGGTGATGCTTACTTTCTCATAAGAAATTGCTGTTTCATCATGTGCATTTTCGTGCAGCGGGGCATGGATGATAACAATGTAATAACTATCGAAAATATTCATGTCGTTTTTTTCCTCGCTGTGTTTCCTTGTGAGGTATAACCACATCTATCAAAAGCGCTACTACTAATAATTAGTATGACTGAAATGGGATGCAAGACTTTTTTTTTTAGTAGATGATCGCTTGTAAGAGGCGCATTGATATTAAATACGATTGTTACAGTGAAGTGTTTCTCCACAGCAGAACAGTATGTGCTTGTGGGCGGAGTTCCTGGTAACATGGGGGAGTGCTGCGTTGGCTGACTAACAACTCACGATAGGATTAGCCATCACTTAACTCGCCTTGTACTGCAGCCTGCGAGCGTTGCAACCTATTGTGTATCTCAGCATCGTTAATACAGATAATACAGAATGACTGCCTGGACCATGCATCCATGCACTCCTCCGGGTGCTGCTCCCAGATACAGCAGGGGCTGTGGTCAGCATAGGCAGTGCACAAAAGTGGTAGCAGCTGTCTGTTTGAAAAAGCGATCTGGAAAGTTCTCCAGAACTTCGCTGTTGTTCCAGTCTTTCTGAGAAATACGTCTAAGAGATTGCAGGGAGCATCCCTCTGTGACTGAGTTCCACAGACTGGAGACAGTATATCATTGCCCCCATCACTGCCACCATATGGATCTCTGTGTAGTCCATCAGTGACAAGACAGAAGAGACCTCTACCACTACACTCGTGGGGTGGGAAGGGAGAGTGGGGAGGGGGAAGGACAGAGGGGAATTAGGGGAGATATGACTATCTCTAAGTTGGTTAGTTTGTGACCGCACATCGAGGAGAAAGCACTTGCAACTGCTGCTCTTCTATCCTGGTGCAGTCTATTGGTACAATGATTTTCCCCAGTCCCTAGTACATGCGTTGCATTATGACCCATTGTTTACGAGAGCTGGCCCTCTTTTTATGACAATTTCGATATGTAAATGGAACAGTGAAGCAATATCCATAGTTGAGGTAGTGTGTACTTCCATTCGTGAATTTCGATTGAGCACGTCTGCCACTAGCTTCGAACGTTATTGTGGAATTTTTCCCAGCAGGATAACAGCAGTTGTATGACATCGTCAATTTTTGAGATGTATTGCAATTTTAGGCACTCCTTGTGTAGCCATATGCATATAGTTGTGTAATTAGGACCAATATTTATCATTCACAACATAATTAGGAGCAATCTTTCCTTCAGATTCCCAATAAAAATAAATAAATTACACTAACCTAACCTTCCTCTCCTGCATCTAGAAAGTTTCTGTGTGTCCTCTTGGGCATTCTGTTCAGAAGAATTGGGGCGTGAATCCCAGGATGGGCCCTGCCATTCTGAAATTCCCACTAATTCCTAGGTTGTGTGTTGCGTGCAGAATCAGTAAAGCCTTGAGCCAAAGAAATTCCCATCTTTTTGAAATAAGTTTTTTGAATTACCAGCCAATTTCGAAGTTCCCACCAATGCGTTGTGTGGGTGTATTGCAGGAGGTGGGGAGGGATGGGGAGGGGGGCAGGAACCAACGTACCACGTGACGAAAAAACATGACGTCATTCGGAGTGAGGGTAATTAATTGATCAAATTAATTAATTTGCATATCAGTTTGATGTCAGATGTGCAAAATTGTGCAAATGGCTCAGAGCACTATGGGACTTAACATCTATGGTCATCAGTCCCCTAGGACTTAGAACTACTTAAACCTAACTAACCTAAGGACAGAACGCAACATCCAGAGGCAGAGAAAATCACTGACCCCGCCGGGAATCGAACCCGGGAACCCAGGCGTGGGAAGCGAGAACGCTACCGCACGACCACGAGATGTGGACTCAGAAGTGCACCAGAAGCCTTATTTCCCCACTACCTCCTTCCTGAATTGGATTCCAGAAAGCTTACAGAACAAGTTAAATAACTGATACCTAAGCTTTGGACTTAGCAGGCAAAAAGAAATACAAACGTCTGACAAATGAGATACATAGGCAATGCAAAATGGCTAAGCATGGATGGCTAGAAGACTAATGTAAGGATGTACAGGCATATATCACTAGGAGTAAGATAGATACAGCCTAGAGGAAAATTAAAGAGACCTTTGGTGAAAAGAGAACCACTTGCATGAATATTAAAGAGCTCAGATGGAAAACCAGTACTAAGCAAAGAAGTGAAAGCAGAAAGGTGGAAGGAGAGCATAGAGAGTCTGTACAAGTGCGATGTACTGGAGGGCAATATTGTGGAAATGAAAGAGGACGTAAATGGGTGATATGATACTGCGTGACGAGTTTGACAGAGCAGTGAAGGGCCTGAGGCGAAACAAGTCCCCGGGAGGAGCCAACATTGCAGTAGAACTACTGATAGCCTTGGTAGGGCCAGCCCTGACTAGACTTTAACATCTGGTGAGCAGGATGTATGAGACCAGTGAAACACCCTCAGATTTCAAGAAGAATATAGTAATTCCAATCCCAAAGATATCAGGTGTTGACGGATGTGAAAATTACCGAACTATCAGTTTAATAAGTCACAGCTGCAAAACACTAACACGAATTCTTTACAGACGGATGGAAAAACTGGTAGAAGAAAAAAGGATCGGTTTGGATTTCGTAGAAAAGTTGGAACACGTGAGGCAATACTGACCCTACGACTTCTCTTAGAAGATAGATTAACGAAAGGCAAACCTACATTTATAGCATTTGTAAACATAGAGAAATTTTTTGACAATGTTGACTGGAATGTTCTCTTTCAAATTCTGAAGGTGGCAGGGGTCAAATACAGGGAACGAAAGGCTATTTACAATTCGTAGAGAAACCAGATGGCAGTTATAAGAGTCGAAGTGCACGAAAAGGAAGCAGTGATTGGAAAGGTATTGAGATAGGGTTGTAGCCTATTCCCGATGTTATTCAATCTGTATATTTAGCAAGCGGTAAAGTAAACAAAAGAAAAATCTGGAGTAGGAATTTAAAAAACCATGGAGAAGAAATTAAAACTTTGAAGTTTGCCAATGACATTGTAATTCTGTCAGAGACAGTAAAGGACATGGAAGAGCAGTTGAACGGAATGGACAGCGCCTTGAAACGAGGGTGAAATATGAACATCAACACAAGCAGAACGATGGTAATGGAATGTAGTCGAATTAAATCAGGTGATGGTGAGGGAATTAATCAGGAAATCTATATGGCTCTGAGCACTATGGGACTCAACTGCTGTGGTCATAAGTCCCCTAGAACTTAGAACTACTTAAACCTAACTAACCTAAGGACATCACACACATCCATGCCCGACGCAGGATTCGAACCTGCGACCGTAGCGGTCGTGCGGTTCCAGACTGTAGTGCCTTTAACCGCTCGGCCACTCCAGCCGGCCTAGGAAATCTAGATGTAGTAGATGAATTTTGCTATTTGGGGAGCCAAATAACTGATGATGGCCGAAGTAGAGAGGATATAGAATGTAGACTGGCAATGACAAGGAAAGTGTTTCTGAAGAAGAGAAATTTATTGACGGCGAGAATAGATTCAAGTGTCAGAAAGTCTTTTCTGAAAGTATTTGTGTGGGGTGTAGCCATGTATGGAAGTGAAACATGGACGATAAATAGTTTAGACAAGAAGAGAATAGAGGATTTCGAAATGTGGTGCTACAGAGGAATGATGGAGATTAGATGGGTAGATCACATAACTAATGAGGAGGTAGTGAATAGAATTGGGGAGAAGAGGAATTTGTGGCACAACTTGACTAGAAGAAGAGGTAAGTTGGTAGGACACGATCTGAGGCATCAAGGGATCACCAATTTAATATTTGAGGGTGTCGTGGAGGGTAAGAATCATAGAGGGAGACCAAGGGATGAATACACTAAGCAGATTTAGAAGGCTGTAAGTTGCAGTAGGTACTTCGAGATGAAGAAGCAGGCACAGGATGGGGTAGCATGGAGAGCTGCATCAAATCAGTCTCTGGACTGAAGACCACCACAAAAAGCTTTTGGTATGCCATGTGCATGGAACTTGCAAATATAGAAGTCCTAGAAACAGTAGTACTAAAGAATACCTTCCACAACTCAGAAGTTAATGGTGTTAAAACTTAAGAGTAGCAACCACTCAAGTTAGACAGCTGTGTATATGCTCTTCATAGGTGCTGCAACACGAGCACAAAAACGGCGTATTCCCCGCAATACGACCCGCCCACCGGAATTTCATTAATGCGTGTAGGAACGTTGCCTACTCTTCTTGTCCGACAAAGTTTGCGGTGGAACATTTCTGGGCTAGAAGTGTTCACACGGCTCACGACAAATCCCGCGAACTGGACTAAAGCGGACTAATGGTAGTGCTTTTGCAGTCCACAATGATAAATATCAGCAACAAAAATAAAATCAGATTTTGTGGATCCGTAGTTGTTTAAGTAAGTGAACTTCTTCCAAAATTTAAGCTCGAGAACCGATACTGGATACACAATTTTCCTCGAATTTCACCACAATTCGAAATACGATTTTGAGTATATAGTGAATGAGAACTGGTCATATAATTAGGAAAACTGTATAGGAGCTACGGTAAGACTGGCGGTCACATTTCTGTTTTTGGCTATTAGTAATTCATACGCATGTTTGATGTACCAGGGTACGCAAAAAGACCTTTCGTATTTATAGAGGCAACCCTGTGAGTTGTGGTGGGGTTTCTGATGTGGAGCAGGTGTCGAATGTTATCGGTGTACGAGCTATTTTCCGTGGGGGCAATGGCTTGTCTAGGCGAGCATCGTGCGACTGTCGTGGAGTATGTTCGTTATAGTTCTATGGTTACTATTCGGCAAGCATTTTGCATTCGGTTCGAACTTGGCAGATATGATTCTGTCCCTGATAGAAAAGCTATTTGCGTATAAGACTTTAGAGCAGTGGTCGTGAAACTGCGACCCCCGGGCCGTATGTTGTCCGATTCAGTATTCGTGGAACTCACGTATCTCAGCCGTATTTTAGAATAACATGCGACCAGCAGCTAACATTCGAATTCAAAAAAATCAGCAGGCCTTAAAAGCTTCTTAAGGCGTAATTTCGCTCAGTAACAAAGAGAAATACTTCCAGAAAAAGTAATAATTTAATATGTTCTTCAATTTAATTGACGATAGTGGATTCGTATCTGCCTGAGGTCCAGAGGAGTAAGCAGTGGGACTACTGAAAGTCAGGACGATGTGACAGGAGGAGTGTTTTCTTCTTTGTCTTCCAGTGCTGATAACTCATTGGCGTATATGCCTCTTATCGATCAGCTGTTATGTCAAACGGAATGCGTAATTGCACATTGTGGAGAAGTCATCTTCAAATACGGTACATATTTGTAACAAGGAATATGTAACTAAATTAAGAATGTTGTAACACAACACAATGACTAAAAGGAAATTCCTTCAAATCATTTAGTAAGTATTTGTGGTAACGTCTCAATTCTATATTGACTTTTAAAAGTACAGTACTGTGGCTGTTATTAATCAGTTAATCTTTCATTCACACTACTTAGTCATCTAATTACAGTGTCAAAACTTTGGACCGCTGAGGTTGGCAGCGATTAGAGAGCCGACATGAAATGTTCCGAGGGTGCCGCTTTTTAACGGTCGCTGAGTCTACTTGTGAACGGCAGCCAACTTTTGGGACCCTAACTAATGCTATTGTACTGGACGTTCGTACCACACTAATTTAATTTATTTCGTATTTCTTAGACATAAGTCTTATGACTGCTTTGACACGGCCCCCCACGAGTTCTCCTCCTGTGCCAACCTTTTCATCTCAGAACAGTACTTGCTACCTACGACTTCAATTATTTGCGACTGTCATCTCCTGTGCAAACCTTTTCATCTCAGAGCAACATTTGCAGGCTACGTCCTCAATTATTTACTACTGTATTCTAGTCTTTGTCTTCCTGTACAGTTCTTACAGGCTACATACCCCTCTAGTGCAATGAAAAATTCTCCGTTATTTCTCAACAGTTGTCCTGTCATCTTGTCCCTTCTTCTTGTCAGTATTTTCCACATATTCCTTTCCTCGTGCGATTCTGCGGAGAACCTCAATATTCTTCTGTAGCACCGCATGTACGGTTCTTTGATTCTCCTCTTTTCCGGTTTCCTCACAGTCCATGTTCACTACCACAAACACTATGCCCCAAACTTATATCAGAAATTTCTTCTTCTAATCAAGACCTATGTATGATACTTCGTCTCTTGGCAATAATGCCCTTTTCGTTAATGCTAATCTCCTTTTTATACTCTCCTTGCTCCATCTACCATGGGAAATTTTGCTGCCTGGTTAGCAGATTTCCTGCACTTCATTTACTTCGTGATCCCCTATTCTCGCTATTCTAATTTATACTATGTCTCATTACTTTCGTCTTCCTTCGGGTTATTCATAATCCATATCCTGTACTCATACATCGTTTATTTCTTTCAAGAGGTACTGCAGTTCTTCACTTTCACTGCGGATGAAAATGTCATTAGCGAATCTTGATACCCTTTCACCTTGGATTTTAATTTCACTCTCGAACCTTTCTTTTACTTCAGTTACTGATTCCTTGACGTACAGATTGAACATTAGGCTGTATCAATGCCTTTCATCCATTTTAATCTGAACAATTCGGTCTTGGTTTTCCAGTTTTGTTGTTCCTCTTGGTTCTTGTACAGATTGTGTAATACCAGTATTTCCCAATAGCCTAACCCTATTTTTCTCAAAATTTTGAACGTCTTGCACCACTTTACATTGTCGAACGCCTTAAGGTCGACAGATCGGCTGATTGTGTCTTGATTTTTATCTAGCCTTGCTTCCATTATCAAACACAACACCAGAACCGCCTCTCTGGTGCCTTCACTTTTCCTAAAATCAAAATGATCGTCATCTAACAGAGCCTCAATTTCGTTTTCCTCTCTGGTGCATATTATACTTGTCAGCAACTTGGATGCATGAGCTGTTAAGCTGACTGTGCGATACTTGTCGCATTTCAGAATTCTGTACATGATGACTTTCCGAAGGTATATTGGTACATCGCCAGTCTCGTACATTTTACACAACAACGACAATAGTCGTTTTGTTGCTACTTCCCCAAACTCCGATGGAATGTTTCAATCTCTTCTGCCTTATTTGATCTTAAATCTTCCAAAGCTCTTTCAGATCGTAATTCTGATAATAGATCCCATGTCTCTTCCCTATCGACTCCTGTCACGACATCAGTTATGTCATCCCCTACATAGCGGCCTTCAGTGTACTCTTACTACCTATCCGCTCTCTCCTCTGCATTTAACAGTGGAATTCCCATTATGCTATTAATGTTACCGCCATTGCTTTTAATATCACTGAAGTTTGTCGTGAATATTCTATACGCCGAGTCAGTCCTTCCGACAATCATTTCTTTTTCGATTTTTTCACATTTTTCTTGCAGCCGTGTCGTCTTAGCTTCCATGCACTTCCTACTTATTTCATTCCTAATTATCTTGTGTTTCTGTAGTCCTGAATTTCCCGGAACAGTTTTATACTGCCTTCTCTTGTCGATAAGCTGAAGTATATTTTCTGTTACCCACAGTTTATTTGCTGTAAATTTCTTTTTCACCCATGTTTTTCTCTCTAACTTCTATCATTGACCATTTTAGAGAAGTGCACTCCTCTTCACTGAGCTGCCTGCTCAACTTCATTATAGCAATATCTACAGCATTAGAGAGCTTCAAGCGTATCTCTTCATTCCTTTAAAATTCCACGTCCTAATTCTTTGCGCATTGATTCTTCCTAACTAGTCGCTTAAACTTCAGCCGACTCTTCATCGTTACTAAATTGTGATCTAAGTTTACATCTGCTCCTGGTTACACCGTACAATCCAATACCTAATTTCGGAGTCTCTGCCTGACCGTGACGTAATGTAACTGAACTCTTCGCGTATCCATCGTCAGTTCCCAAGTATACCCCTACTCACTATTACTAGCTAAATTAATTGTGGAACTTAACTAGTCTTTCTCCTCTCTCATTCCTATTACCATTCCCATATTCTCCCATATTCCTCTCTCCTTCTGCTTCCACCCTTTACAACCCGTTTTATATCCACATATTCTTTGTCTATTCGTTTATCTTCTTGTGACATTGGCATGTATACCTGAAGTATTGCTGTCGATGTTGATTTTCTGTCGATTCTGATAAGAGGCACACCGTCACTGAGCGGCTGACAGTAACCCGCTCGCTGCCCCACGTTCATATTAACAACTAATTCTACTCCAATTACACAATTTTTTTCTACTGTTGATGTTCCTCTATGCTAATCTGATCAGAAATCCTTGTCTTCTCACCATTTCAAGTCGCTGACGCCCACTACATCTAGATTGAGCTTTAGAATTTCCCTTTTCAGATTCTCCAAATTCTATACTAACTGATATGAAGCCATCATACAACTGTTATTGAAATTATATTCAGGGTAATCGGCGCTGTCAACCGCGTAATTATTGCCACTGCCGGTTTTGGGACATCGTTATCCCATTTTCAAGTGCGAAAAATAACGAAACCAGATAAAACAATCCTCATACCGACAGACATATAAGAATTACAGGCGTCCGAGTTAAAACCTACGTTAAAAATTTTGTATCCTATTAGTCCTCTTCACAACTTAAAAACCAAGCTGCAGGCGTGCATTGTCAACTCAAACCATAAAACATAAAGCATCACAAGCCGGTGCATTCACCGTTCCCGAGTTACAGTTGCAACCTGAAATCCGCTGCCATCACCTACCAACGATGATGTTTACTTAAGCTTAACGCTCAGTACCAATGATATTACTGTCTGTCATAAAATCTTTGAGCAATATCTGTCTGCTCCTAGCCCATTAAACATAAAACTACCACTACGCAACAATCTAAACCGAAATAACGTGTGTAAATCCTATGTCATTAAGTAACATGTGTTGTTGGTTGCTTCTTAAGAAGAACGTCGGTGAAGTGTACTCAGAACTGCGTTTCAGCCGGCCGGAGTGGCCGTGCGGTTCTAGGCGCTACAGTCTTGAGCCGAGCGACCGCTGCGGTCGCAGGTTCGAATCCTGCCTGGGGCATGGATGTGTGTGATGTCCTTAGGTTAGTTAGGTTTAATTAGTTCTAAGTTCTAGGCGACTGATGACCTCAGAAGTTAAGTCGCATAGTGCTCAGAGCCATTTGAACCATTTGAACTGCGTTTCAGTTACCTCCATCTCCTCATTTGAAACATCGACGCAATCCTATTTCAAGGCACAATAAATCTCTACCGCCTCTAAATTTTATTTAAAAGAAACAACTTTGGTTTACCAAAAGAGAAAAAGACAGCTTTATAATGACGAATCCTGAGGCTCCATATATGAACGGTAGGATAAAGACCCACAAGGAAAGGGATCAGTTACGGCCCATGATAAATGGGTGAAGAGGACATGGATCAAGATTAATGAAACGATTGAGATGGTATACACGTAATGGAACCTTTTCTGTTAAAAGTAGCAAGGAGTAGCACAGTTGATACAAGAAAGCAACTTACATGGCGGTGCAAGGTTGGCCTCATTAGATGTAGTTAATTTATACGCATCTGTGTCAGTGGTAGAAACGATAGACATTATAAAAACAACGTATGTGAGCCTGGTAAAATATCTGATGTGGAAAATTTATAAGGTTATCAAAGTTTGTTTTGTCGTTCAGCTATTTTAATTTTAATGGTTAGTCTTATGTACAAGATAAACGTTTTGCAATGGGATGTGCATTAGCGGGCTAGATGGTAGACATCTTCTTGAATAAGTACGAAACAGATTTTTTCAAGACGAATGTAAAGTGAAAAAATACAAATGTGCAGAAGGTATGTTGATAATACTTGCATAGTATATCAGGGGTCCGAGGAAGAAATGAGTTGGTGAATGACTTCAGTAAGCTGGATAGGGGCATAGTTTTTAGACTGGATCATGGGCAACATGGATTCTTAAATCATCTGGACCTGACGATCGAGAATAAGAACAAGCTCGAGATAGGAATTTTAGGAAATCCACGCTCAGAGAGGCTATTACTAAAAAGTCCTCAAGCCACTCCAAGAAACATAAATTAGTATTTTTTTCAAAAATGCTGTGCAAAGGGCTAATTCCATGCCTCTAAGTCTGGAAAACAAAATGAGGAAATGAAAGCCCGTAGACAAATAGCGACAGAAAATGGTTTTGAGGCGGTTTTGATAGATTGGTTGGACGTAGCAGCTAGGCACAGTAACCAGCAAAACGCTAAAAGTCCAGACAAATATAGAGTCATACAGTTTTGAGGGCCATCTGAGATAAATTAGCGAGGTTATTTAACAAGGAAGTGGTTAGAATAGCGTTCAAGACGCACGTCAAATTAGAACATAGTCTGAGGTATAAGATCGACACAGACGGGAACTCTACGAGGAAACTGGGAGTGTATGGAGTAAAACGTCAGGATTGTGAAGCGAGATAAGTGAAGAAAGCCGAGACGGAATTTTAAAGTTAGTTTTAAAGAGCATAATAATAGTGTCAACGGCTGTCAGTTGTAGCAAAGCATCTCAAGAATAACCAGCATATCATTGGGGGATGTAAATGGAACGCATCAAGATGTTGGACGCTGAAGAGGAAGAGTGGTTGCTACCAGTTCTAGAGGAGGCAGAGATTTATTGTGCCTCGAAAGAGAGGTGCGTCGGCACTTCGAATGAGAGGACGGAAGTGTCTCAAGGGAATTTCAGGTACACTTTAGCGATGTCCTCCTAAAGAAGCATCCACCAACATATGTTACCTAATTACATGGGATTTACTCCCGTTATGTCTGTTTAGATTTTAGCGTAGTGGTAGTTTTATGTTCGAATGTGCTATGACCAGACAGACATTTCTCAAAGATTTTATGACAAACGTGAGTACCGTTGCTGATGAACATTAGACTTCAAGCAAACCTCGCCGTTGGTAGGTGATGGCAGCGGCTTTCGTTTTGCAACGGTACCTCGGTAACCGTGGAGGCACTGGCTTGCGATGTCTTATTCTTTAAGGTTTGTGTTGACAACGTGCTTTCGCAGCTTGGTTTTTAAAATGTGACGAGACCTTATGGCATACAAATTTTTTAACGTAGATTTTAACTCAGGACGTCTGTAATTCTTATATGACTGTCAGTAAGGGGATTGTTTTATCTGGTTTCCTTGTTTTCAGCGCTTGAAATTGGGATAATGTTGTCCCTAAACATGTAGTGGCAACAATTACACGAATGACAACTGGATTGAATAGCTTCTACATTGCTTTCATATGATGTTCAGACTTCTGATATTCCACTCCTGACTTGTTGAACGTTACTGTGCCATTGGTTATTCAGACTTTTTCTCATGGTAACTCCCCCCACCCCCACCCCCGCCCCCTCCCCCACCCTTGGCAGTCCCTGCCGGAGATCCGGAAAATTTGGTTTCAATTGCATTCTGCAACTACTGCATACCGTTGCCTATTGGTAATTATTCCGCAAGTTTAAGGGCAGTTTTCCACCCCAAGGGCAAGAGATTCCCCTGAACCTTTGTCCGCTCCTTCGCCCTGTTTGATAATGGCATTGGTGGAATGAGGATGACTTATGCCGGAAGTCTTCGATAGCCATCACTTACGACTTTTATTCGAAATTTAAGCAGTGGCGGTGTTCGAACCCGGGGAAGACGACGTTTTGATTAATAATCAAAGATGCTACCGCTAGAAAACGGGAACAGGTTACCAATTAATTGTAAAATCAGTACATACGCGGGCTGACGTTCCGCCCCAAAATGTCAATATTGGCTCTTCAGCGAAAAACTTTGACAATCACTGCTTTGGAGTATCAGGTTCTGCACTGAAAAGGAAAAGCTATTGGCCGACCTTTGACCGTAACAATCCCGGAAAATTTCGCGCGAACGAAAGCGTCCGTCCAACAATCTCCAAAGCGTTCAGCACTTATACAGCTGCCCTGGGATTTTCTGACAGCATCATCTTCACTTGCAGCCCATCAAAATGACGGGTACCCAATAATTAAATGAGAGATTTTGAAACTCGTAGAACTGTATGTGAAAAAATTCTTCAGAGCTTTCCCCCTGGCGCTGTTTTGATATCTTCTGATGAGGACCACTTTCATTTGTCGTACAGTACAAAAAACTGGTAGTGGACAGCATAAAACCCGCAGGAACTTCACCAAAGCCACTTCAAAACTACTGTCTGAGTCTGGTACGCCGTTGCTGATTTAGGTGTGTGGGAGGCCGTGTGTTTTTGGAAGAAGATGTAATTGTAACGCTTAAGTTAAATTGCTATTGTCGCCTAATACATACCTCTGTTTGTTGGGAACCATGAAGAGTTAGAAGTCTGGTTCCAACAATACGGAGTCACAGCTCACACCTCCCGGCGTTCTCTATAAATTTTGAGGGCCCTACCTGGACGCCTTCTCTCTTCGTGAGGAGACATCGCCTGACCCCCAAGGTCGCCGGATTTTTGTTTTTGTACACTTAAAGGCCCAAGTGTACAAACATTGCCCCACAACCGTGCAAGCTCTTTTGGAGGCAGTCACCCAGGGAGTGGTTGCCATTCTACTGGTGATGATTTGAAGAACTATGAACAACTTCCGGGAAACGCTTCGTCAGTGTGTCATCAAGGGAGGACGCCATTTACACGACATAATTTTTAAAACCAAATGTAAAATGCTATAGTATTTGTAGTCACAAACAAAACTAGTTTCTCTATACTTTTCTTTATTTGTTTGTAGCTATCTTTTGAGCAACGGGTGGTCTTATTGCCGGACCCTTTACTTCTACGACCAGATTTGAAGAACTTAGACAGCAATGTGTACAAGAACTGAAATAATTTCACATAGTTTCGAAAACTTCAAAATTTCTTATTCGTTTCATCACACGTGTTTCCGTGAGCATAGGTAACAGCTCATCTGTCGTTTTCCAGTTCGTGCTCCTTGTAGATACTGCTCTGGTCAAAGATGAAGCACATATTACGAAATTCGTAGTGGTCCCGTTTGCTCACTTCCTCATTCGTGGAGGCAGCAAAAAGATCGAGCGTCGCTACATAACCATGTCAAATTACAAACAGAAGCGAAATCATTTTTTTATTTATAAATTCTTCCGTTACTTCTTGGTAAAACAATTCCATATTTAAAGTTGAATAACAAGTACACTGTTTTAGTTCTACTGATTTTTGTTAATTTCGAACTAGTTTTCGGTCTATTAGGCCATCCTCATGAAAGACCTGTTCCCTGAAGATGGCCTAACAAGCAGATAACTAGTTCGAAAGAAACAAAAATCATCTTCAGGAATCAGCCGCTCCCTCAAGATAGCCCAATAAGCCGATAATTATCTGCAAATAAACAAAATGCAGTAGAAAAAAAAACAGCTGTACTTGTTATTCAACTTTAAATACGAAATCGTATTTTTCCACATCAAACAAACTCATCAATTCGGTACTAACAGTGTGGGAAAGAGGAATCGAGAGTGAGAGGGATGCATTCACAGGGAAAGGCAGAGGGTTGTACGGTCCTTTCATACGAAAGATTCTCCATTTCACGCAGAAAACACCGGCAACATTTCGCCCACACATCGCAACTACCAGCCGCAGCATGCTCCAGCAGCAACACTACCCGGCCATACGGAAATAGCGCCGTTTGATGCAGTTACTATGCAGTAATGTTCAGTGCAGCACCGCATCTTACAACGAAAGAATTACCTGCCAGATTACTAATCTACGGAGAAATAATATACAGTTATTAGAACATATTTTTTCTAGGTTGAAGGGGCTTGCCAATAAAAAAATGTTCACTTCCTTCTAAAAAATGTAATACGCTACTCACCACTCTTGGAGCTGCTCTATGACTCTGCATATGTATCTTAACCAAGGTGTAGCTTTCCTCGGCGACGACTTTCCGCAAGAGGTACGGGAATAAAAAAGAAACAGGTAACGTGAAAGTATCTTCTCCCCAGCCCTGTAATTTGGAGACGTTAGCAGAACGATGGCTCCCACTTATCCCGTTCGTTTGCCTTTGATTATCAGCACGTGAGACTTATTCAAAACTACCCGGAGTACCCGGCTACGCTCAGGAAGTTGATATGAGATTGTGTGGTAGTTGGAATAAAATGATAAACCTTGAAGTACAAGAAGAAAAAAAATATTGAAGAAACATGGTTACTATCTGCAATACTAGTTATAAACAACATTTTTCATTTAGTTATCCGGGGTATATATGTACAAATTCTTCGTATTTACTACTCGAGAGCAAGCTACGTATAGTTGACCGTGAGAGAAACAGGAGTCTTTGAGGTTGATGTCGCAGTCCGCAGTATTTTAAAGTTTGTTGTTGCACTTTGTTGACTGTAAAACTGTAGACTAATGTGACTGGAAATTGCAATCTTTTAAACTTGAATGGCTGTTCAATAAAGATCAGGGGTATTCTGAGCATAAATAGTGTGTGTTCTTTGTACTTTCCGGTCATAAGTTCGGCTTCGATTATGTTATTCGGTAGTTGTTTGATGATCATCCTTCTTCCGTTACCTAGTTTTGGTGAGTTAAGATTTTGTCCTCAGTAAATGTGAAGGATTACGGAATCTGCTGAATGGAATGACCAGTCTAATTTGTACGGAATGTTGACTGAGAGTAAATAGAAGAAAGACGAAAGTAATGAGAATTAGCAGAAATGAGAATAGCGAGAAACTTAACATCAGGATTGGTGATGGTGAACTAAATAACGGTAAGGTATTCTGCTACCTAAGCAGCAAAATAACCCTTGAAGGACGGAGAAAAAAGGACGTAAGAAGCAGACTTGCACTAGCCGAAAGGGGATGTGCTGCTACATACGAATGTTGAATGTTAGATGGAGTGATAAGGTGAGGAATGTGGAAGTTATGCGCAGAATTGGAGAGGAAAGAAATATATGGAAAACACTGAAAAGAAGAAGGGGTAGCGTGATAGGACATCTTTTAAGAAATCAGGGAATAGCTTCCATGATACTAGAGGCAGCTGTGCGGCGAAAATCTGTCAAAGTACGGATGACTCAAAAAAAAAAAAAAAAAAAAATTCTATCCGCCTGTATCATGCTTGACTTCTGCGCCCCTCCCCCAATGCCCCCCCCCCCCCCTCCCCCCACCTCGTCGACGCTAGCACCCGGAATCACAAGACCAGAATCGCGCTTGATAGTATACTGTGATGTTTAATGTCCTGGCCATCAAATATGCTTGAACTGAACACGTTGGGACTCCATCAGACGCCAGCTCCACACCCATAAGCCACCGGCCTACAGTTTACGGGAAATACGTAAAGTGTGCGAAAACATTTGTTGCCACATAATATACCACTCCCCTTCCTCTCTGGGTGGTAGACTAATTAAAGAATGCTAATGGTTTGATCTTAATTTGGAATAAGCCAGCGAATCTAAAGGTAAAGTATTACCGGGAAGAAGTCAGGTGCAGCCTTAACTAGTTCTTTATTGCACGATTTTACTTCGCGCAGTAACGATTGGCAGAAATAAAAAGATGTACAAAGTAATATGGAAACTAGCTAGTGAATTTTTTTCCGAAATGGGGAATTAATTTTGGTTGTATTTGGAAATCACTACCGGCCGGTGTGGCCGAGCGGTTCTAGGCGCTTCAGTCCGGAACCGCGCGACCGCTACGGCCGCAGGTTCGAATCCTGCCTCAGGCATGGATGTGTGTGATGTCCTTAGGTTAGTTAGGTTTAAATAGTTCTGAGTTCTAGGGGACTAATGACCTCAACTGTTAAGTCCCATAGTGCTCAGAGCCATTTTTTGGAAATTACTGTAACTGAACGGTCGCCAACTCAGTATGAGCGAAATCAATTAAAATTTTTGCTGTAAAATGAAACTACGTTACTATTGTAGCATGTTGGCAGGCGTGGACATTAGTAAAGGCACTGACACTCGCTCATTATCAATAAACAATCGTCACCCAGGAAAATCTCAGTCATGAACAAAAGTAAACTTGCCTCTTCTTCGTGAAATTAATTACTAGTTTTTCACGCTACCAGTTACGTAAAAACTGAACCTCGTTTTCTCTGTGATGTTAACTGCTACTTTTCGGTACGAATAATTTCAGTACTTAAATTGGCTGTTCTACAATAATAACTGGTTTTTAGAATGATAACGGATTTCTTTACTTTGATTTAATTACTTCCAACACAAAATTGTCTGCACATGAAATATTGTTGACTCTCCTGAAATTTTCACTCTGCAGCGGAATGTGCTCTGGTACGAAACTACCTACTCGATTAAAACTGTGCATCAGAGCGAGACTTGAACTTGGGACCTTTGCCTTTCATGGGCAAGTGGTCAAATATCTGAGTTACTCAAGCACGATTCACGACCCGTCTTCACAGCTCCAATTCCACCAGTACCTCGTCTCCTATCTTCCAAACTTCACAGAAGTTCTCCTGCGAACCTTGCAGACCTAGCACTCCTGAAAGAAAGGATATTGCGGGGACATGGCTTTGCCACTACCTGGGAGATGTTTCCGGAATGAAATTTCCACTCTGCAGTGGAGTGTGCTCTGATATGAAACTTCTTGGCAGATTAAAACAGTGTGCCGGACCGACACTCGAACTCGGGACCTTTGCCTTACGCGGGCAAGAGCTCGTTCGATAAACTTCACTGTTCTTATCATTTACATTCAGTTCATTAATTACACACTCGGTTAGTTAGGGATACGGAGAGGATCCTGTCGGAAGTTGTTACTGAGTATTACACACCTTAACACACGTAAGTTGCCGCGAGGTCTCGGGCGCCTTGTCACGGTTCGCATGGCTCCCCCCGTCGTAGGTTCGAGTCCTCCCTCGGGCATGGGTATGTGTTTTGTCCTTAGCGTAAGTCAGTTTAAATGGTTCAAATGGCTCTGAGCACTATGGGACTCAACTTCTGAGGTCATGAGTCCCCTATAACTTGGAACTACTTAAACCTAACTAACCTAAGGATACCACACACATCCATGCCCAAGGCAGGATTCAAACCTGCGACCACAGCAGTCTCGCGTTTCCAGACTGTAGCGCCTAGAACCGCACGGCCACTCCGGCCGGCAAGTCACTTTAAGTTAGATTAAGTAGTGTATAAGCTTAGGGACCGATGACCTCAGCAGTTTGGTGTCATAGGATCTTACCATAAATTTCAACACTTACAGGTTGCTAAAGTATTTGTTATCGAACGATTCGCAACTAACACTGGCAAGCCTCTTACAAATATAATGATAAATTGGTCGGGTCTTACTTCATAGTAGGCCGGTCGGTGCTGCTAGGTCCATTATATGACGGCAATGTATGGCACAGTCTCTTCACCACAATCAACTTTGGGCCCCCAGCGCTCTTCTTAATCACTGGTTAACCTTGATGCTTTGCGCTGTACCCAATTACTCCTCCCCCTTATGCCTGGCCATACTGTTCATAGAATCTTGCAGTGAAACAAGTCTTACGTCCTCACGAAGCAGAATTCCCCCTCTGCTTCCGACCCTCTCACTCGCTACTAACCGACTCTCGTTACTACTTGACAGACACTGCTCGACTGCGCCGCGCTCCTATAATCTCTTTGGTTTACATAACAATGTTCCCCGACTTTGCCGGTGCGTCTACTACAATTCTTTACAGACTCTTTCATTGATTATTTTCCGCACAGGAAATTATTCAAATATATACAGGGTGGTCCATTGATCGTGACCGGGCCAAATATCTCACGAAATAAGCGTCAAACGAAAAAACTACAAAGAACGAAACCTGTCTAGCTTGAAGGGGGAAACCAGATGGCGCTATGATTGGCCCGCTAGATGGCCCTAACATAGGTCAAACGGATATATACTGCGTTTTTTTAACAAAGGAACCCCCATTTTTTGTTACATATTCGTGTAGTACGTAAAGAAATATGAATGTTTTAGTTGGACCACTTTTTAGCTTTGTGATAGATGGCGCTGTAATAGTGAAAAACATATTGCTCACAATTTTAGACGAACAGTTGGTAACAGGTAGGTTTTTTAAATTAAAATACAGAACGTATGTACGTCTGAACATTATATTTCGGTTGTTCCAATGTGATACACGTACCTTTGTGAACTTATCATTTCTGAGAACGCATGCTGTTACAACGTGATTAACTGTAAATACCACATTAATGCAGTAAAAGCTCAAAACGATGTCCGTCAACCTCAAGGCATTTGGCAATACGTGTAACGACATTCCTTTCAACAGCGAGTAGTTCGCCTTCCGTAATGTTCGCACATGCATTGACAATGCTCTGACGCACGTTGTCAGGCGTTGTCGGTGGATGACGATAGCAAATATCCTTCAACTTTTCCCATAGAAAGAAATCCAGGGACGTCAGATCCGGTGAACGTGCGGGCCATGGTATGATACTTCGACGACCAATCCACCTGTCATGAAATATGCTATTCAATACCGCTTCAACCGCACGCGAGCTATGTGCCGGACATCTATTATGTTGGAAGTATATCGCCATTCTGTCATGTAGTGAAACATCTTGTAGTAACATCGGTAAAACATTACGTAGAAAATCGACATACATTGCACCATTTAGATTGCCATCGATAAAATGGGGGCCAATTATCCTTCCTCTCATAATGCCACACCATCCATTAACTCGCCAAGGTCGCTGATGTTCCGCTTGTCGCCGCCATCGTGGATTTTCCGTTGCCCAATAGAGCATATTATGCCGGTTTACGTTAACGCTGTTGGTGAATGACGCTTCATCGCTAAATAGAACGCGTGCAAAAAATCTATCATCGTCGCGTAATTTCTTTTGTACCCAGTGGCAGAGCTGTGCACGACGTTCAAAGTCGTCGCCATGCAATTCCTGGTGCATAGAAATATGGTATGGGTGCAATCGATGTTGATGTAGCATTCTCAACACCGACGTTTTCGAGATTCCCGATTCTTGCGCAATTTGTGTGCTACTAATGTGCGGATTAGCCCGGACAGCAGCTAAAACACCTACTTGGGCATCATAATTTGTTGCAGGTCGTTGTTGATGTTTCACATGTGGCTGAACACTTCGTGTTTACTTAAATAACGTAACCATCCGGCGAACGGACCGGACACTTGGGTGATGTCGTCCAGTATGCCGAGCAGCATATGTAGCACACGCCCGTTGGGCATTTTCATCACAATAGCCATACATCGGCACGATATTGACCTTTTCCGAAATTGGTAAACGGTCCATTTTAACACGGGTAATGTATCACGAAGCAAATAGCGTCCGCATTGGCAGAATGTTACGTGATACCACGTACTTATACGATTGTGACTATTACAGCGCCCTCTATCACAAAGCGAAAAAAGTGGTCCAACTAAAACATCCATATTTCTTTACGTACTACACGAATATGTAATATAAATGGGGGTTCCTATTTTTAAAGAAACGCAGTTGATGTCCGTTTGACCTATGGCAGCGCCATCTAGCGGGCCAACTATAGCGCCATCTTGTTTCCCCTTCAAGTTAGACGAGTTTCGTTCTTTGTAGTTTTTTCATTTGATGCTTATTCCGTGAGGTATTAGGCCCAGTCACTATCAGTGGACCTCCCTGTATACATCACAATAATATACACAATATATTTTTACACTCCATTAAATGTACATGGTTAATAAAGCAGGAAAAAAATATATGTGGGCACTGTGTTGTTACGTTACAATACCTCCACTAACACACAAAGAACTTACAGAGTCCATGCCATGTAAAGTCGCTGTTGTATTGCGTTGCAAAGATGGATCAACTTGCTATTTTACAGATGGTCATAATGTTCCCATCCATCAGCGTAAATACAGCCACGAGAGATACGGATTTTCTGTCTGCTCCGAAGGTTTATTAAATGCCAGAAAACAGGGGTACATGCGAAAAGCCTTTGTCCTGCTTAAAAGCGCATCTCCCTGATAGTGTAAGTACACACATCAAAAAAAGTTTTACATCACAACCGGATTATGATTTGTGTATTGTTGTTGTTGTGGTCTTTAGTCCAGGGACTGGTTTGATGCAGCTCTCCATGCTACTCTAACCTGAGCAGACTTCTTCATCTACCAGTACCTACTGCAACCTACATCCTCCTGAATCTGCTCAAGTGTATTCATCTCTTGGTCTCCCTCATCGATTTTTACCCTCCTCGATGTCCTCCAATACGAAATTGCTGATTCCTTGATGCCTCAGAAATTGTCTTAACAACCGATTCGTTCTTTAACTCTAGTTGTACCACTAATTTCTCTTCTCCCCAATTCTATTCAGTACCTCGTCATTGCTTACGTGATCTACCCATCTAATCTCACGTTCCGCTTACATGCATGACAGTACTCCATACAAATACATTGAGAGATTACTTCCTGACACTTAAATCTATACTCGACGTTAACAAGCTTCTCTTCTTCAGAAACGCTTTTCTTGCCACTGCCAGTCTACTTTTCATATGCTCCCTATTTCGACCACCATCAGTTTCTTCTCTTTCCAAATAGCAAAACTCATTTTAAGTGTCTCATTTCCTAATCTATTTTCCTCAGCATCAGCTGATTTAATTCGACACGTTGCATTTTCCTCGTTTTGCTTTTGTTGATGTTCATCTGATCTCCTCCTTTTAAGATAATGTCCATTCCATTTAACTGCTCTTCATAGTCCTTTGCTGTCTCTGACAGAATTACGATGTCACTGGCATACCTCAAAGTTTTTATCTCTTCTTTCTGGACTTTAGTTCATACTCCAGATTTTTCTTTTGTCTCCTTTGCTGCTTGCTCAATATACAGATTGAATAACATCGGGATTAGGCTACAAACTCGTCTCACTCGCTTTTCAACCACTGCTTCCCTTTCGTGCCGCCGGCCTCTGTGGCAGAGCGGTTCTAGGCCCTTCAGTCTGGAACCGCGCGACCGCTACGGTCGCATGTTCGAACCCGGCCGCGGACATGGATGTGTGTGATGTCCTTATGTTAGTTAGGTTTAAGTAGTTCCATGTCTAGGGTACTGATGACCCCAGATGTTAAGTCCCATAGTGCTCAGAGACATTTGAACCTTTCGTGCCCCCTCGACTGTTACAACTGCAATTTGGTTTTTGTACAAATTGTAAATAGCCTTTCCCTCACTGTATTTTACCCCTGCCACCTTCAGAATCTGAAAGAGAGTATTCCAGTCAACATTCTCAAAAACCTTCTCTACGGATACGAATGCTATAAACGTAGGTTTGTGTTTCCTTAACGTATCTTCTACGAGCAGTCGTAGGGCCAGTATTGCCTCGCGTGTTCCTGCGTATGTCCAGAATCCAAATTGATATTCTCTGAGTTCGGTTGCTACCAGTTTTACCATTCTTTTGTAAAGGATTTATGTTAACAGATGTATTATAGATTATATAATTATACATGAGGGTTTCCTTCACGGGTCAGAGATAGCAGTGGATGTTAGATTAGATAAGATCACATCCTTTTGGTGTCAATAATTGACGCCTATTCAGAATGGAGAAAACCGAAGAAACCAGTTAAGAATCAAAAAGAAGAACAAGTTCATATTTTAGAAGATGGTAGCATCAGAGGCCTCTACCAAAAACGGATTACAAAACAGTAACCAACTTAGAAACTGTAGAAGACTCAGAAGAAGAATGGAAATACTTCGAAATAGTCTTATCGAACACAGTTAATAATGTTCTGGGGACAAAAGAGAAATATAGAAAACGTGGAGGAGTAAAGATCTGAAAGCCAGAGATGGAAACATAAATTAAAGAAGAAAAAGATGCTGTCAACACTCAACATGAATAGTACCACTAATGAAAAGTATAATAAATATAAAGAGAGGAGAAATAATGCGAAATACACGACTCGGGAAGCGCACGCAAGATCACGGGAACACTTTATTAGCAATATAGGCCATGATTTACATGGCATACAAACTATTTCTTGTACAGTAACGGGAAATTGTGTATATACGTTAATAATATAGGAGAGAACGAATAGATAACTCGTAAAAAATGTCGTATGATTATACTTTAATTCAAACATTACCTGCACTGAACAATGCTAAAGACCTGGACGATATTAATATGAGAGAACTGATGCAAGCTCTAAAAGCTACAAATATGGGAAAGCCACTGGTTTAGACGCTATTAATATGGAACTGTGGAAATATGGACGGTTATTCCACAACGACCTTTCTGTGCTGGTATTATGAACGGCTGAAAGCAAGGGGAAACAGCCGTAATTTTTCCCGAGGGCATGCAGTTCTGCTGTATAGTTAAACGATGATGCCGTCCTCTTGAGTAAAATATTCCGGAGGTAAAATAGTCCCCCATTCGGATCTCTGTGCGGGGACTACTCAGGAGGACGTCGTTATCAGGAGAAACAGAACCGGCGTTCTATGGATTGGAGAGTGGAATGTCAGATCCCTTAATCGGGCAGGTAGACTGGAAAATATGAAAAGGGAAATGGATAGGTTAAAGTTAGATATAGCGGGAATTAATTAGTGAAGGTCGGTGGCAGGAGGAACAAGACTTCTGGTCACGTGAATACAGGGTTATAAATACAAAAACAAGTAGAAGTAATGTAGGAGTAGGTTTAATAATGAATAAAAAATAGGAACGCCGATAAGCTACTAGGAACAGCATAGTGAACGCATCATTGTCGCCAAGATAGAAACGAAGCCCACGCCTACCACAGTAGTACACGTTTTTACGCCAACTTGATCGGTAGATGATGAAGAGATTGAAGAAATGTATGATGCGATAAAAGAAATTATTTAGATAATTAAGGGAGACGAAAATTTAATAGTCATTGGGACTGGAATGCGATTGTAGGAAAAGGAAGAGAAGGAAAGGTAGTAACTGAATATGGACTGGGCGTATGGAATGAAAGAGGAAGCCGCCTGGTAGAATTTTGCACAGAGGATAACTTAATCAAAGCTAACACTTGGTTTAAGAATCATGAAAGAAATCTGTATACGTGGAAGAGACCTGGAGACACTGGAAGGTATCAGATAGATTATATAATTGTAAGACAAAGATTTAGAAACTAGGTTTTAAATTGTAAGACATTTCCAGTGCCAGACGGAGGCTCTGACCACAGTCAATTGGTTATGAACTGTAGATTAAAACTGAAGAAACTGCAAAAAGGTGGGAATTTAAGGAGATGGGACTGGATAAACTGTAAGAACCATAGGTTGTACAGATTTTCAGAGAGAGCATTAGAGAACGGTTGACAACTGCAGGAGAAAGAAATACCGGAGAAGAAGAACTGGTAGCTTTGAGAGACGAAATAATGAAGACAGCAGAGGATCAAGTAGGTAAAAAGACGGGTAGTAGAAATCCTTGGGTGACAGAAGATATATTGAACTTACTTGACGAAAGGAGAAAATATAAAAATGCAGTAAACGAACCCGGCAAAAGGAATACAAACGTCTCAAAAATGAGACAGACAGGAAGTGCAAAATGGCTAAGCAGGGACGGCAAGAGGACAAATGTAAGGATGTAGAAGCATATATCAGTAGGGGTAAGATAGATACTGCCTGAAGGAAAATTAAAGACATCTTTGGAGAAAAGAGAACCACCTCTATGAGTAATTAGAACGAAAGAGGTAAACCAGTCCTAAGCAAAGAAGGGAAAGTAGAAATCTGGAAGGATTATATAGGGGTTCTATACAGGAGCGATGTACTTGAGGGCAATATTACGGAGATGGAAGAGGACGTATATGACGATGAAATGGAAGATACGATACTGCGTGAAGAATTTGACAGAGCACTGAACGACCTAAGCTGAAACAAGGCGCCGGGAGTAAACAACATTCCGTTAGAACTACTAACAGCCTTAGGAGAGCCAGCCATATCAAAACTCTTCCATCTGGTGAGCAAGATGTATGAGACAGACGAAATACCTTCAGACTTTAAGAAGAATATAATAATTCCAATCCCTGTTCATAGATGTGAAAATTACCGAACTATCTGTTCAATAAGTCGTGGTTGCCGAATACTAACATTAATTCTTTACAAACAACTGGAAAAACTGGTAGAAGCCGACCTCGGGGAAGATCAGTTTGGATTCCGTAGAAATGTTGCAACGCTCGAGGCAATACTGAGTCTACGGCTCATCTTAGAAGGCAGATTAAGGGAAGGCAAACCTATGTTTCTAGCATTTGTAGATTTAGAAAAAGCTTTTGACATTGCTGACTGGAATACTGTTTCAAATACTGAAGTTGGCAGGTGTAAAATACAGGGAGCGAAAGGCTATTCACAATTCGTACAGAAACCAGATGTCAGTTACAGGAGTCGAGGGGCATGGAAAGGAGGCACTGATTGAGAAGTTATTCAATCTGTACGTTGAACAAGCAGTAAAGGAAACAGAAGAAAAATTTGGATTAGGAATTAAAATCCATGGAGACGAAATAAAAATTTTGAGGTTTGCTGACGACAGTGTAATTCTGTCAGAGACAGTAAAGCACCTGTAAGAGAAGTTTAACGGAATGGACAGTGTCTCGAAAGGAGGATATAACATGAACATCATCACAAGCAAAACGAGGGTAATGGAATGTATTCGAATTAAATCCGGTGGTGCTGACGGAATTAGGAAATGAGACACTTAAGGTAGTAAAAGAGTTTTGCTTTTTTTTTTGGAGCATAATAACTTATGATGGTCGAAGTAGAGATGATATAAAATATAGACTGGCTATGGCAAGTAAAGCGTTCCTGAAAAAGAGAAATTTGTTAACATCGAGTTCAGACTCAAGTGTCAGGATGTCTTTTCTGAAAGTCTTTGTATGGTGTGTAGCCATGTATGGAAGTGAAACATGGATGATAAATAGTTTAGAAAAGAAGAGAATAGAAGCTTTCGAAATGTGGTGCTACAGAAGAATGCTGAAGATTAGGTGGGCAGATCATATAGCTAATGAGGAAGTACTGAATAGAATTGGTGAGAAGAGGAACGAACCTGTGACACAAATTGACTGCAAGAAGCGATCGGTTGGTAGGACACGTTCTGAAGCGTCAAAGGATCACCAATTTAGCGTGGAGGGTAAAAATCGTAGACGGAGACCAAGATATGAATACAGTAAGTAGATTCAGAAGAAGGTGGGTTGCATTAGTTATTCTGAGATGAAGAGGCTTGCACCGGATTGAGTAGCAGGGAAAGACGCATAAAACCAGTCTCTGGACTGAAAACCAAAACAACAACAACATTCCTGCATATAGGACTTCACATAATTAATCAATGTTGAAGAAATAAGAAGATACCAAAGGACTGGCTGAGATCCAACGTAATAGCTGTTTGTATATCTAATTACCTTTAAAAAGGGCGATAAAAATAAATGTAGTAACTATCGGGGTATAACCCACATATATTCACCGTATAAGTAATAAGCCAAAATCCAGAAAGTAAGACTCAACAATATTATTGAAAACTAATATCTGAAGACCAATCAGATTTTAGAGAAGGACGATCAGTTATTGACAATGACTTTACAGTGCATACAGTGCAACAAGTTATAGAAAAGAGGCGAGAGCTCAACTGGGAAAGACATCTTCCTTTTGTAGATTTTGAGAAGACATATTCCCTAATGTGAAAAGAGAAATATAACGGAATACTGGAATATCATGGCTGATGTTATCCATCTCACCTCATAACTGCTATTATGAATCTGTACATAAAGACCGAAATTATTATAGATGTAGGAAAAATAACAGCAAAGCCAATGAACACAAACGAAGGGGTACCTTGTATGTTGCAGCAGACAGCCTCAGATTATGGTTCAAATGGCTCTGAGCACTATGGGACTCAACTGCTGAGGTCATAAGTCCCCTAGAACTTAGAACTACTTACACCTAACTAACCTAAGGACAACACACACATCCATGCCCGAGGCAGGATTCGAACCTGCGACCGTAGCAGTCGCGCGGTTCCAGACTGTAGCGCCAGAACCGCTCGGCCACCAGCGGCCGGCAGCCTCAGATTACAACCTAACATTGTCGATAGATAAAACAAAAGTTATTTGATTTCAGAGCAGGCTACCAGTAAGATCTAAAATAGTCTTAAATAACAAAATCTTGGAGCAAGTAATACAAGCTCAATAAATGAGATTTATAGGATGAGTGTAAGGATATACAAGCGAAGATCGAAAAAAAAAATTATGACATAAAGATAAATTGAGGAATATATAAGCTAAATATATAAGCTAAACGAAAAAATAAAGGACAATAGAGGAAAATAGAAGGAGTATGTAAATCTTATGGGTGGACAAAGATTTCCAGTAAAGGCTCTCAATTGAAATGTGCTGGAAGAAGAAATATATAACACCATACAACAGATGGAGTACCGTTACAGGCAATTTGCCTAATATGTGAAGTGAAGAAGAAGAAAAAACTCATTGCGGACGATAGAAGGACGGCTACTTGGGCTTCAAAGTCTCTAACACCTGCAGAGGGAGGCGAAAATGTGGAGCCGAATTTTGAAAAAAATATCTTTAATGTTCAGGTTTGTACACATTGAATTGACTATGGAGGTGAAGTCGTGAATTTCTAACGCCTGCGCATTAAAGAGATGGAGCTCTTGACGCACCAAGACCCAAAATTCTGACCGTGATGTGCGACTTATAATGTACTTGATCCACGAATTGCCGATTAATTTTTATGAGGTCATTTCTACGTATAATTTCGCACTGGGACCCCAAAAATTTGGACTAGAGATGAACTGACACTATAAAATAATTTTCAATTGGTGAAAGTGATGGCAGCCTCTGTACCTATCCGCAAGGACATTGGTACGTCATTGACTTTGACGTTTAATGAGCAACTTCCTGTAGAGTGTGGGAACGCTGACTGAATATAGTAGGATGCTACTTCAGGGTATAGTTCATCCATGTTGTCTGCCATGCAGGTGCAGTCCATTGGCATCCTCAAAGTTGATTGACATACTTGGTGCTGCTTTCGGTTTCCACTTTGCTCGCCGGTAAGCCATTACCGCCGATGGCTGATGAAACACTGACTGAGAAGCTGTTTTGGCGGTGGGGTGTTGTGTCTTGCTGAACTTGGTAAGTCCGATCGGGCAGTTTTCGTAATTGGTCGTCCAAGTTGCAAACACTTGTGACAGGTGCTTTAAGGTAGCCAAGGATGAAGATATTGTTCAAACGCCCTGATAATGGTTTCCAAGGATGGTTCCTTCAATTTTAAAATCAGTTCACATGATTGCTTGTACACAGGATTACTGCATCGAAAACGCTAGTCTACGGATCTTGTAGGTGGGATCTCCATTTTCTGCATAACTGTCCTTAGAGTTTATGACAACCAATCAACTTGTGGCAGGCTGCCGAGTCATGCACTTGATAGAGTAATCAGTTCAACTGGAATTCAGCTTGTCGTGTGGAATAACATTGGCTCCAGTTGCTGAAATAAGTACTAAATACCTGGGTCCACGAATGCAAAAAAGGAAGTGCACCACTGCTCGTCACCTGAGATGCCGTGTACCAGGAAATGTTGCTGCATGTACGTAACGTATTTTGTCCTTGTTTGGACCTTCCTGTCGAACGGCTTTAACGCTTGTGGGGCCGAACAGGCACCTTTGACAGTTGAGCCGATCTCGGAAAGACAGGAAGTGGAAGCGACTTGGTGGTGGCCGCCAGACTCTCGGGCAGGAGTTCATGGCTACACTGCGTCTGCTGGGGTAATGTCAACGCTTGGGTAGAGCAATCCAGCGGTTCCGTCATGCTGTAACCAAAGTTATAACGAGCGTACTGTCTGGTGGAAATCAGATGCAAACACCTACCAATTGAATAGGAGGACAGGCATGAGACTGAAGTGAAAATATACCCTCGCTGCCAACAGGTTTGCCCGCTGGCCAAAAAACATTCAGGTAGCAATGATTGAACGAGTCTATTTATCAAAGATAAATAGCTCGTATGTTGTGTCATGAATTCAAACAAAACGTAAAATAAGTCACTTCTCGAAATAGAACAATAATACTTCTGATGGCTGAAGGCCGGTTACATTGTGGAGGGGTTGGAGGGGGCTGCGAGGGGTTTAACTGAAGAAAAGAGCAAACACACTGAGAATGGATAGGAAAGCACGGAGAGGTGTAGTGTGTGGCAGCCAACATTTGAAGGTAAAATACATCTTTAAAGGTTGAACAATAAACATAAGATTGCACTCTCATTTCTGTGTTAGTATTACGTAACTGCGAATGTTTTGTAGAAGACCTGCTGTAATTCTTGTGTAACGATTATCATACAGTCAAAAAAGAAATTATTAAGGTCCGAATTGACCTGTCGAACTTAAGTATTCTAAAACAAAAATATATCACTACACTTTCTAGGCAGGATAGATACACAGTATTCAATGAAGATACTTTTCGTACGTACGCTTGGAGCATTAACAAACCGCCTCTCTTGTACGTCCATTTTTTACCGAAAATATGCATGGGACGAAATTTTGTTACATTGATTTTCGTACTTCTAGTATGTAAGGAATCGTGCTGTATCCTCCGATTGTGAGAACTTTGCTTCACCCTGTATATATTATGAAACTCAAAGAAATCTTCTCAAATCTTATATTTCCCTTTTACAAAGACGGATGAAATGGCAAATATATTTGGCAACGGCGTGCCATTTTAAAATATTATACACAGCGACTATTCTTGGTAGATTATATGCATCACATTCAATTAATATATGTTGAATGTCTTCTTCAATAAGGCAGCTTGCCACCACACACTCCAGGGAAATCAGGGTATTATCACGACACGCGAATTAAGTTGATTACAGATTAACTGGACTTTGACGCTAGCAATGATGTTGTTGTTGTTGTTGTGGTCTTCAGTCCTGAGACTGGTTTGATGCAGCTCTCCATGCTACTCTATCCTGTGCAAGCTTTTTCATCTCCCAGTACCTACTGCAACCTACATCCTTCTGAATCTGCTTAGTGTATTCATCTCTTGGTCTCCCCCTACGATTTTTACCCTCCACGCTGGCCTCCAATACTAAATTGGTGATCCCTTGATGCCTCAGAACATGTCCTACCAACCGATCCCTTCTTCTGGTCAAGTTGTGCCACAAACTTCTCTTCTCCCCAATCCTATTCAATACTTCCTCATTAGTTATGTGATCTACCCATCTAATCTTCAGCATTCTTCTGTAGCACCACATTTCGAAAGCTTCTATTCTCTTCTTGTCCAAACTAGTTATCGTCCATGTTTCACTTCCATACATGGCTACACTCCATATGAATACTTTCAGAAATGACTTCCTGACACTTAAATCAATACTGGATGTTAACAAATTTCTCTTCTTCAGAAACGCTTTCCTTGCCATTGCCAGCCTACATTTTATATCCTCTCTACTTCGACCATCATCAGTTATTTTGCTCCCCAAATAGCAAAACTCCTTTACTACTTTAAGTGCCTCATTTCCTAATCTAATTCCCTCAGCATCACCCGACTTAATTAGACTACATTCCATTATCCTTGTTTTGCTTTTGTTGATGTTCATCTTATATCCTCCTTTCAAGACACTGTCCATTCCATTCAACTGCTCTTCCAAGTCCTTTGCTCTCTCTGACAGAATTACAATGTCATCGGCGAACCTCAAAGTTTTTATTTCTTCTCCATGGATTTTAATACCTACTCCGAATTTTTCTTTTGTTTCCTTTACTGCTTGCTCAATATACAGATTGAACAACATCGGGGACAGGCTACAACCCTGTCTTACTCCCTTCCCAACCACTGCTTCCCTTTCATGTCCCTCGACTCTTATAACTGCCATCTGGTTTCTGTACAAATTGTAAATAGCCTTTCGCTCCCTGTATTTTACCCCTGCCACCTTTAGAATTTGAAAGAGAGTATTCCAGTCAACATTGTCAAAAGCATTCTCTAAGTCTACAAATGCTAGAAACGTAGGTTTGCCTTTCCTTAATCTTTCTTCTAAGATAAGTCGTAATGTCAGTAGTGCCTCACGTGTTCCAGTGTTTCTACGGAATCCAAACTGATCTTCCCCGAGGTTGGCTTCTACTAGTTTTTCCATTCGTCTGTAAAGAATTCGTGTTAGTATTTTGCAGCTGTGACTTATTAAGCTGATAGTTCGGTAATTTTCACATCTGTCAACACCTGCTTTCTTTGGGATTGGAATTATTATATTCTTCTTGAAGTCTGAGGGTATTTCGCCTGTTTCATACATCTTGCTCACCAGATGGTAGAGTTTTGTCAGGACTGGCTCTCCCACGGCCGTCAGTAGTTCCAATGGATTATTGTCTACTCCGGGGGCCTTGTTTCGACTCAGGTCTTTCAGTGCTCTGTCAAACTCTTCACGCAGTATCGTATCTCCCATTTCATCTTCATCTACATCCTCTTCCATTTCCATAATATTGTCCTCAAGTACATCGCCCTTGTATAGACCCTCTATATACTCCTTCCACCTTTCTGCTTTCCCTTCTTTGCTTAGAACTGGGTTTCCATCTGAGCACTTGATATTCATACATGTCGTTCTCTTATCTCCAAAGGTCTCTTTAATTTTCCTGTAGGCGGTATCTATCTTACCCCTAGTGAGATAGGCCTCTACATCCTTCCATTTATCCTCTAGCCATCCCTGCTTAGCCATTTTGCACTTCCTGTCGATCTCATTTTTGAGACGTTTGTATTCCTTTTTGCCTGTTTCACTTACTGCATTTTTATATTTTCTCCTTTCATTAATTAAATTCAATATTTCTTCTGTTACCCAAGGATTTCTACTAGCCCTCGTCTTTATACCTACTTGATCCTCTGCTGCCTTCACTACTTCATCCCTCAAAGCTACCCATTCTTCTTCTACTGTATTTATTTCCCCCATTCCTGTCAATTGCTCCCTTATGCTCTCCCTGAATCTCTGTACAACCTCTAGTTCTTTTAGTTTATCCAGGTCCCATCTCCTTAAATTCCCACCTTTTTGCAGTTTCTTCAGTTTTAATCTACAGGTCATAACCAATAGATTGTGGTCAGAGTCCACATCTGCCCCTGGAAATGTCTTACAATTTAAAACCTGGTTCCTAAATCTCTGTCTTACCATTATATAATCTATTTGATACCTTTTAGTATCTCCAGGGTTCTTCCATGTATACAACCTTCTTTCATGATTCTTAAACCAAGTGTTAGTTATGATTATGTTGTGCTCTGTGCAAAATTCTACAAGGCGGCTTCCTCTTTCATTTCTGTCCCCCAATCCATATTCACCTACTATGTTTCCTTCTCTCCCTTTTCCTACACTCGAATTCCAGTCACCCATGACTATTAAATTTTCGTCTCCCTTCACAATCTGAATAATTTCTTTTATTTCATCATACATTTCTTCAATTTCTTCGTCATCTGCAGAGCTAGTTGGCATATAAACTTGTACTACTGTAGTAGATGTGGGTTTCGTATCTATCTTGGCCACAATAATGCGTTCACTATGCTGTTTGTAGTAGCTTACCCGCATTCCTATTTTCCTATTCATTATTAAACCTACTCCTGCATTACCCCTATTTGATTTTGTGTTTATAACCCTGTAGTCACCTGACCAGAAGTCTTGTTCCTCCTGCCACCGAACTTCACTAATTTCCACTATATCTAACTTTAACCTATCCATTTCCCTTTTTAAATTTTCTAACCTACCTGCCCGATTGAGGGATCTGACATTCCACGCTCCGATCCGTAGAACGCCAGTTTTCTTTCTCCTGATAATGACATCCTCCTGAGTAGTCCCCGCCCGGAGATCCGAATGGGGGACTATTTTACCTCCGGAATATTTTACCCAAAAGGACGCCATCATCATTTAATCATACAGTAAAGCTGCATGCCCTCGGGAAAAATTACGGCTGTAGTTTCCCCTTGCTTTCAGCCGTTCGCAGTACCAGCACAGCAAGGCCGTTTTGGTTATTGTTACAAAGCCAGATCAGTCAATCATCCAGACTGTTGCCCTTGCAACTACTGAAAAGGCTGCTGTCCCTCTTCAGGAACCACACGTTTGTCTGGCCTCTCAACAGATACCCCTCCGTTGTGGTTGCACCTACGGTACGGCTATCTGTATCGTTGAGGCACGTAAGCCTCCCCACCAACGGGAAGGTCCATGGTTCATGGGGGGGGGGGGGGGGGGGGCTAGCAATGATATTAATTCAATAATGGGTATAGCACATGAGCAGAAGTCAGTTAATAGAGTACAACGCTCCACATTTTTGTACGTACACATTGATGAAAACCTGAACTGAAAGACACATATTACTGAGCTGCTCAAAAAATTTAGTTGACCTTCTTTTGTTCTGTGTATAATTTCTAATCTTGGGAACAAACGAATCAGTCTCCTGACATATTTTGCATATTTCCACTTGACCTAGTCGTCGTTCGGAATAGTTTTCTGGGATAACTCAACCCTTAGAAAGGAAGTATCGACAGCACAAAAGCGAGCAATAAGAATAATATTAGGTGTTCACCCACAGAAGCCGTGTAGGTCTCACTGTAAGGAGCTAGGCATTTTAACTGCGCTGTCACAATACATATATCCGCTAATGGAATACGTCATAAACATTGCACAAAAATTTGAGATGAGCAGTGACGTCCATACATGAAACACTAGAGCGAAATATGACATTTATTACTGATTATTAAAGCTGTAAATGGCTCAGAAAGGAGTTTACTATGCAGCAACAAAAATAAATTTATAAATTTTTGATAATTTGTCCGATAAAATAAAATGTCTGAGAGGTAACAAGGCAAGTCTTAAACACTACTTAAAAAACCATTTCTCTCGGACAACGTCTTTTATTCCACTGACAAATTTCTACTTAAATATTGGTATCCAGTATACACTCATATTTACATATATTTACATGTTGCTTCACGAGTTAGACTAAAAAATAATGTATTCATTCATGTGTACACTATGTATACGTATGGTGTGAGTTGACTTGTTCCACATTATTTAGATAAAAGCATCGTTCAAATGACCTATTATGTACGCTCTCAGTACAGTTGGCCGTTTCCTTCGAAACCCAGGGCGTTAAACAACTCAGACAGCTAGAATTCTGCCTCATTGGGACCCGGTTTCCTGACGCCTTTCCTTGGCTGGTGCAGTCGATCTCCAGACCACATGGTCTTACAATTTAGGCGACATGTTGAGACATCTCGCGTCCGTCGGCCGTCGTAATTTAATATAATATTTATTGGTAATGTTGATTGTTGTCGACTTACGTGGTGGGCCTTAATCAAAATGATATTTCATTCAATTTTGATTTACAATTAAATGCTTTTGTGAAGTTCCCTTCTTTAACAGTATTAATCGTCAGTGGAATTAGACTCTCTGAATCTTAAAACATGAACATATAAGTTGAACAATTGAATAAACATTTCATATTAAATTCATCGGCTAGTCAGTTCATTTTAAAGCAAAAAATCTTTAGTTATTAATTACAACTGCGGCCCACACACGCGCGAGAGTATTGCCTCTTACCTCCGTTAACCATTGCATTGTAGTCGGAGTCCTGGCACTGGCTCTCGGCTGTGGTACTGAAAATAAGAATCTTAAAGCTACGTATTTTCTGCAACGTCGGGCGGCTGTGGAGAAAAAAGTATATTATGTTAATAGCGGGCGAGTTTTTCGCTTCCGCTAATTTTTATAAGTTAATATCGCCCGTAATGGCGTCGTTGGTTGCATCGGCCGCTGCGATTGTTGCATTGTAAATTACTCGAATGCAGGTTAATTCAAGGAAGGCGGACATGAAATCGGGATCACCTCTTACAAATTAAAAGTGAACAATAATATTAAATCAATATATTATCTGTTTAATTAGTATTAATATGCTTACATTTTCCAGCACTCGCAAGATGTCCGTCTACGCGTGAAAGAAGTGAAAACGACTAAAAAATGAAGACGACTAAAAAATTAACAAAAGAACGTACCCTGTCGTCTCTTTAGATCATTTTGTTATAATTCTTTACCCTCGAAACTTACACAGAGAAATTATTATAATACGGAGGAAAATGTATGTTCGCCTGAGCGGCTAGTGTCCGCTTATTATTCAAATTTTAAATGTCTCTTCTTTAAAAATACCGTTTTTTAAGTCTTTTCTTATTATTTCACTGGGAACGCTATAGACAGTATGAGTGAGTGCTTCTGTCATAGGAAGGATCATTATTACATGGTCTGTCATAGGAAGGATCATTATTACATGGTTAGTTAGTCAGAAAATCAGCCAGTGATCTTGTTGTTTGCTTGTTTCGACAATTGGATCACGGAATTGCAATGGTAACTCATTATTATAGTCACTTGCAGACCACTGACGCTCTGCGAAGGTCTTCATCTACATCTACATACATGCATAAAACTCAGGAAACAACGGTACGGCACGTGTTGGAGGGTACCTTGTACCATTACTAGTCTTTGCCTTTCCTGATCCAATCGCAAATAGAGCAATGAGAAACCACTATCTATACGCCTCCTTATGAGCCTCGGTTTCTGTTACCTTACCCTCGCGGTCCTACTGCCACATGCCACTGTTACATTCTATCTCACTAGCTTGTCATCATTTATGTGTTCTGTGTCTTCATTTTGCGTTCTTTGAATACTTATGTGGTTTGTTTTCCTCGATTGACAGGGCGTTGTCTACCGTTCCTGATACCCAGACACTTGTGCCATTTGTTTCAGTGCCTTTGAATCTGCGAGGTTTTTGTTAATATGTTTGTGGAGCTGTACAAAAACATACATTTCCATTGAGACTATCGTCGACATTTTTTAAATACAGTTGTGCACCACATTGTGTCCTTAATCTATCTACTATAAGCGTGACGACAAAGTAGGCACGGTCAGTCCAGGAAGTAGGGTGCTCGGTGGTCGGTTCCAAGACATGCAGCGGGTAGCGGGTTCTCATTTCAGAGCAGGAGTCACTGTCTAAAAAGGATATTAATTTTTGCAACTCTCTAACTTATTGGTATCCATGTAACTGCCCTTAATCTGTTAATGACGATACTTTTTCCTCTCGTGAAGGTCTAGATGAGAGAGAAATAATTGCACGCAGTCTGTTGAAGGGAGATTTTTGGCAGTTGGTCTGTACATTCGTAGGCCCGGCGATATTTTCCTATTCACCGCACGTCCAACGGCCGCGATCCAGCACCTCTTCCAATCATTGAGACCGTGACATATTAAGCAGTTGTACCAGTGTAAGGACGTAGCTTCTTCAGCCTATCCTTTCCGGTCGTTAAGTCGTAATGAACTGAGGACCGTTTTGGAGTCCGTGCAAGTCATTAGAAAATGATGGCCTTAAATGATGTTCCCCGCGGCACCTGATTCTTGCGGCAGCGGTTTTCCTCGAATTGAAGCAGTCAATATACGCTCTTGCCAAGGTGACACGTGAAAAACCAGTGATTTCACGACATCAGAGAGAGTGCTCGATGCGTCAAGCATCCACTATCTGGCCGCAACTAAATGCGTTGATATCGTGCGTCTCCCACTTCTTGTTCTCTTATATCACATCAGTGTTGGTCAGTGCAACGTTTAGCGACATACCTGTCACGTGACAAGCTAGTTATTATGTTCACAGCAAACCACCTACTGGTGTGTGAAAAAGAGTAGTTCATGCACCATTGTCACTTCCCCCTTTCCTGGTTCAAATGGTTCAAATGGCTCTGAGCACTATGGGACTTAGCTTCTGAGGTCATCAGTCCTCTAGAACTTAGAACCTAACTAACCTAAGGACATCACACACATCCATGCCCGAGGCAGGATTTGAACCTGCGACCGTAGCGGTCGCGCGGTTCCAGACTGTAGCGCCTAGAACCTCTCGGCCACCGCGGCCAGCCCCCTTTCCTGTTCAGCTAGCGAAGGGTGTGCAGGAAGAACTATTGTTGGTAAACCTAAATGTGAAGTGGAAACTGCCACATTTTGCCTTCATGGTCTTTTCCCGAGGTATGTAAAAGCAAGCAACATTTTGGTCTTCTACAAATGTTTGCTCTTGGAACATTAATAGTAAATCACAGCATGACGCTTAACGCAACTCTTACAGTGTGAGCGGATTCCTGAGGATTATTCCAATGATTCTGAGTCATGCATCTGTTCTTCTACGACTAGTTTTATCTGGTCGTTTCGCTTTAAATCACTCCGTACACATACTCCCAGATGAAACTTCCTGGCAGATAAAAACTGTGTGCCGGACAGAGACTTGAACTCCAGACCTTTGCCTTTCGCGGGCAAATGCTCTACCATCTGAGCTACCCAAGCACGACTCATGCCCCGTCCTCACAGCTTTACTTCCGCCAGTTTGGAAGGTAGGAGACGAGATACTGGCAGATGTGAAACTGCGAGGATGGGGCGTGAGTCGTGCTTGGGTGGCTCAGATGGTAGAGCACTTTCCCGCGAAAGGCAAAGGTCCCGACTTCGAGTCTCGGTCCGGCACACAGTTTTAATCTGCCAGGAAGTTTCATATCAGCGCACACTCCGCTTCAGAGTGAAAATCTCATTCCAGGAACATCCCCCAGGCTGTGGCTAAGCCATGTCTCCGCAATATCCTTTCTTTCAGGAGTGCTACTGCTGCAAGGTTCGCAGGAGAGCTTCTGTGAAGTTTGGAAGGTAGGGCACGAGGTACTGGCAGAAGTGAAGCTGTGAGGACGGGACGTGAGTCGTGCTTGGGTAGCTCAAACGGTAGAGAACTTGCCCGCGAAAGGCAAAGGTCCCGAGTTCGAGTCTCGGTCCGACACACAGTTTTAATCTGCTAGGAAGTTTCATATCAACGCACATTCCGCTGCAGAGTGAAAATCTCATTCTCCCAGATATTTAACTGACGACCGTTCTGCAATAGCGCAGTCGTACAATAATTCCGTCGATTTATATGCAGAGCCTTACATATTTTTATGTTGAGGGTCGGCCACCAATCCCTACTCCATACATCGATCTGTTTTCAGGACTTCTTGCATTTCATTACAGTTTTCTAGTGTGGGGGCCTTCTGTATATATAACATTAGTCACAAACAGCCTCATGTAGCTTCCGAATTCGGAAAATCTCTTGTACCCCAAATGTCCTTTCGGCTTGCCAAAAGGATGGAAATCGCATGATATAAGGTCTGGGTTTACCGATCATCATCAACCTAATCCGTGTGGTCTTTTCCAGGTTGTTGACACTATTCCAGAAAGGCAGGAAGGGACATTGCATTTGATCCATATACTGCAAGAATTACGCGGTGAATCTGTGTGCAATTTACACGTTTTGCCTGCATGAATCGTACCGCCCCGAGTACTTAAAGTACTTTGAATGTTTCCGCACCATTTCCGTCGCACACTGTGATGTACCTGTTACCAGTAACGTAGGACAACTGTGTCTGTAGGAAATCCAGGTCTTATACATTCTTCTGACAATGAAGCACTCTTGTTGTGCAATGATCTTAACGTTGGACGACATGAGTAACTTTCTTTCTGAAGTCCTTAAGTATGTCTTATAAAGAGTGAAGTCCTAAAACACACCCTTGGACTACTGCCGAATATACTCTTTCATCTGAAAATTTCTCTCCACTAAAAATTTCGTCACGAGTACTTCTTCTCCAGCACTCTTACTCGACTGCTCACGAGTGTCAGTAATGTTGATTAATTTTAGTGTTTTATTGAGTGTGCAAACTGCAGAGAAGGTTATAAAACGATGAACTTTATTCGTTACATCTGTAAACATTAGACCATTTTTGGACTTAGTCGTAGCAGTGAGTCGTCACTGGCTAATTACCTACGAAAATACCTGGGATGCGTTAGTAGTTGAAAAAAGGATTTGCTATTAATAACGTTTGATGATAGAACAACTTGCCTCTGTGGCTGAGGTTGTTAACGCTCGACTCGGAGGTCACCCGATTCGAATACAGTGGCCGTGAGACGGTACCAGGTTTCAGCCTCACCCTTCCTGTCATCCACAACCACACAAACCTAACACTACACTGTACGTGCCGTCATAAGAGTCACCCATACGGCATTTAAACACACCTGACACTTCAAACAGTTTAAGATCGGGCAACGGCAAACCGCCTCCACTAGTTCATTGCCCGAAGCGGCGACGCAGAATTCCTGCACCTGCTCCCCAACACTCATTCCCTGAGTATGAGACTCCATCTGCCTACATAATGAAATAAGATTAGGCTCCAACGTCTAGTCTCCGATGATCAGTACACACAGAGAACAAGAGAAGAAAATCTGCGAAAGTCTACCATGCCCTTCCGAAGGAGCCATCCGGCCTTTCACCACGAACTGTTTTCGAAAATCACAGAAAACGTAATTCTGTACGGCCAGACAGAGATTTGAACTGGCGGAGTTCCGAACAAGAGCCTAGTCCCAAATAAGGTAACAGTACAAATTTTGTGGACTCAGAAATCGTTTCAGTAGGGGAACCCTGTCTTTTACGAATGGCTTCTTGCTGGTAAACTTTTACTGCCCCTGATGGTGCTGAATATGAATCACAGATAGGGACATAACTTTGGAGATAGACTCAGTGCGGTGTAACAACCACTGAACAACTAATTATGGAGTGATTTTATAACATTCGTTTCTTGTGAAAATTCTGTTTTTATTCATTTCCCGCAAAATATCCTTGCGTTATAGCTACATAGATTTAACTGATCCAGATTTATTTCGGATACAGCGAATACCTTGATCACTCACAGTTGACGTTCCGGAAGTTTGTACCTGATAGATCTTTTCGTGTACACGGACGATTATTCAGGCATCCCCATATAATACTAGTTGACAGTTTGTTGCTAATCATCATTGAAGACAAAGCCTGCTTAAGAGTAAGCGCTAATTTTTGTAGTAGCACTTTGTTATAATAAACAATGACTCTCGACATAATGAAGTACAACGTTCCCAACTAACTGGTTTCCGGTGAGGTACCGTCAGAAGTTCTTCTTTCTAAATGGTTAAAATGGCTCTGAGCACTATGGCACTTAACAGATGAGGTCATCAGTGCCCTAGAACTTATAACTACTTAAACCTAACTAACCTAAGGACATTACACACATCTATGCCCGAGGCAGGATTCGAACCTCCTAGAAACGCTCGACCACCACGGCCGGCTCTAGTTTCTATTATGTGAGTTTGGCACTTACTTGATGTATATTGTATTGTTTAACAAAATCTTATTATGGTCACAACACTACATGGCATGGACTAGAATAACGTTTTAAATAGTGCTGGAGGGAAATGACACCATGAATCCTGTAGGACTGTCCATAATAAGAGGATGGCGATGCCTTCTGAACAGCACGTTGCAAGGCATTCCAGATATGCTCCATAAAGTTCATGTTTGGGGAGTTTGGTGGTCAGAAGAGTGTTCCTGGAGGCACTCTGTAGCAATTCTGGGCGTGTGGGGTGTCGCATTGTCCTAGTGTAATTGTCCAAGTCCGTCGGAGTGCACAATGGACATGAATGGATGCAGGTGATCAGACAGGATGCTTACGCACGGTTACCTCTCAGAGTCGTAGCTGGACGTATTAGGATTCCCATGTCACTCCAACTGCACGCGCTCCACACCATTACAGAGCCTCCACCTGTTTGAACAGTCCTCTGCTGACATGCAAGGTCCACCGATTCATGATGTTGTCATCCTCTCGGTACAATTTAAAACGAGACTGGTCCGATCAGGCAACATGTTTCCAGTCATCAACAGTCCAATTTCGGTGTTGACGGGCCCAGGCGAGGCGTAAAGCGGTGCAGTCATCAAGAGTACTCGAGTGGACCTTCGGTCCGAAAGCCCATATCGACAATGTTTCGTTGAATGCTTCCGCTAATTTTTGTAGTAGCACTTTGTTATAATACGCAATGGATCTCGAAATAATGAATTACAACGTTTGCAACTAACTAGTTTCCGGCGAGGGCACAGCATTTAAATCTGCAGCAATTTGCGGAATGATTGCACTTCTGCCACGTTGAACGATTCCCTTCTGTTGTCCTTAGTCCCGTTCTTGCAGGATCTTTTTCAGGCCGCAGAGATGTCGGAGATCTGATGTTTTACCGGATTCCTGATATTCACGGTACACTCGTGAGATGATCGTACGGGAAGCTCCACACTTCATCGCTACCCTGGAGATGCTGTGTCCCACCGATCGTGCGCCGACTACAACACCACGTTCAAACTCACTTAAACTTCGATCACCTGCCATTATAGAAGCAGTAGCCGATCTAACATCTGAGCCAGACACTTGTTGTCTTATGTAGGTATTGCGGATCGCAGCATCATATTCTGCCTGTTTACGTATCTCTGTATTTGAATACGCATGCCTATACCAGTTTCTTTGGCGCTTCAGTGTAAATTAGTTACATGAGCGAACAAAACTTGTAGAAGGCAAAAATTATATTTAAGGGAGTAGCACTCTTTGAAAATTTCAAACAACAGATTTTTTTTCTTTGGCTTAAAATCTTCTCTGGGATATCTACCTTTCCGCAGTGTTCATCTCAAAGTCTCCAGGAACTCCGTTACCCAGTTACGAGGCAACCTGTGAAAAAGTGTCCCTGGAAATCATTCATAGCGGGAAGAAAATAGTCGACATCTAATTTCAACAACGGCGAGACAAGCATTATGGAAATTTCGAACGTGCCATATGACGAGGACAGACGGTTTGGTATCTCACCGCTCAGTTCGAAGTGAGATTCATAACTGAAGACAGTTTCACTCCAGTCAATGAGAGTCGAGGATGAAGACGTGTCTGTAGAGACAGGTTCAACGGGAGCACTTCGGGAATCCCCACCGACGACCGATGTTGTGGCTGCAAGTGGTTCTTCCATCCGGTGCAGCGCTACTGGGAGCGTGTGATGCTGTTACAGAAATAATTTCTTAGAGACAAAAGTGCGAGACATATAACTATATCATCACAATTGGCATTAATTTTTATTTTATTTTAAAAAGTAATCACGGAAATTTTTCATGCATTCAAAGAGGCCCACCCCTTTCAGTCTTGATACCTTTATCAAGCGCATCATCAGTTCTGCATCTCTGGTGGCTTTAATGTTACCAAAGCCAAATCAATCATCTCAGTCATCTTTACCTGTGAATTGCTCTTTTGCAATGCTTATGTTACAGGGGTCTCGCGTAGTTAGTAGCCATGTCCTGCTCTTTGCCTTATTTAAGTGATACTCTACTTTCGCTTTGAGACTAGATGTAAGGAACCATGACCTTCGTAGCGCGTGGTACTGAATTCCTCGTTGTGAGGTCCTTTAAAGCTGATATCATCAGAAGTTGTTTCTTATGCGCAGCAGTGCCCTATAGAGACAGCGGCCGAGCTGTCTGTAACGTGCGGCCTGCGAGTTTGTCAGCCGGCGGCCCGTCTGCTGCGCCGCTCTGTACAGCTCCGTGCCAGTCCACAGTGCCTGGCACGGCCTCTCCCAGCGTGCTCCTGATCTACATGTCTTGTCAAACGTCACGCGAGCCCCGGGCCAAAATACACGTCCGGCTCAATCTCACATTATTCATTTGTAGCCGCAAGGAATGCACGCCATCCATAGCCAGCAGTACCCTAGCAACCAAAAATCTAATACGAATGTTTTTATTATATTTTTTGGCCTCGGGTCAGACAAACTGTCCCATATCGATTGAGAAACTCTTTAAAAAAGAAAGAGCAAGGCGTAGTAAAATACACTACTGGCCATTAAAATTGCTGCACCACTAAGATGACGCGCTACAGACGCGAAATTTAACCGACAGGAAGAAGATGCTGTGATATGCAAATGATTAGCTTTCCAGAGCATTCACACAAGGCTGGCGCCGGTGGCGACACCTACAATGTGCTGATATGAGGGAAGTTTCCAACTGATTCCTAGCACACAAATAGCAGTTGACCGGCGTTGGATGGTGAAACGTTGTTGTGATGCCTCGTGTAAGGAGGAGAAATGCGTACCATCACCTTCCGACTTTGATAAATGTCGAATTGTAGCCTGTCGCGATTGCGGTTTATCGTATCGCGACACTGCTGCTCGCGTTGGTGGAGATCCGATGACTGTTAGCAGAATACGGAATCGGTGGGTTCAGGAGAGTAATACGGAACGCCGTGCTGGATCACAACGGTCTCGTATCACTAGCAGTCGAGATGACAGGCATCTTATCCGCATAGCTGTAACGGATCGCGCTCACTCCGGAACCGCGCGACTGCTACGGCCGTAGGTTCGAATCCTGCCTCGGGCATGGATGTGTGTGATGTCCTTAGGTTAGTTAGGTTTAAGTAGTTCTAAGTTCTAATGAACTGATGACCACAGATGTTAAGTCCCATAGTGCTCAGAGCCATTTGAACCATTTTTTGTAACGGATCGTGCAGCCACGTCTCGATCCCTGAGTCAACAGGTGGGGACGTTTGCAAGAAAACAACCATCTGCACGAACAGTTCGACGACGTTTGCAACATATGGACTATCAGCTCGGAGACCATGGCTGCGGTTACCCTTGACGCTGCATCACGGACAGGAGCGCCTGGGATGGTGTACTCGACGACGAACCTGGGTGCACGAATGGCAAACCGTCATTTTTTCGGATGAATCCAGGTTCTGTTTACAGCATCATGATGGTCGCATCCGTGTTGGGAGACATCGCGGTGAACGCACATTGGAAGCGTGTATTCGTCATCGCCATACTGGCGTATCACCCGGCGTGATGGTATGGGTTGCCACTGGTTACACGTCTCGGTCACCTCTTGTTGGCACTGACGGCACTTTGAACAGTGGACGTTACATTTCAGATGTGTTACGACCCGTGGCTCTACCCTTCATTGGATCCCTGCGAAACCCTACATTTCAGAAGGATAATGCACGACCGCATCTTGCAGGTCCGGTACGGGCCTTTCTGGATACAGAAAATGTTCGACTGCTGCCCTGGCCAGCACATTCTCCAGATCTTTCACCAATTGAAAACGTCTGGTCAATGGTGGCCGAGCAACTAGCTCGTCACAATACGCCAGTCACTACTCTTGATGAACCGTGGTATGGTGTTGAAACTGCATGGGCCTGTACACGCCATACAAGCTCTGTTTGACTCAATGCCCAGGCGTATCACGGACGTTATTACGGCCAGAGGTGGTTGTTCTGGGTAATGATATCTCAGGATCTATGCACCCAAATTGGGTGAAAATGTAATCACATGTTAGTTGCAGTATAATATATTTGTCCAATGAATAACCGTTTATCATCTGCATTTCTTCTTGGTGTAGCAATTTTAATGGCCAGTAGCGTAGTAGGTCGCTGTATTACAGACTTCTACTAACTTCTAAACGCAGCTCACGCACTTCAGTATGTCATATGGTGGCTCGTCGAAGCAGAACTTAACAGACCCGGACAGGTGCTCACAACACGAGCATATCTGCACTTCCGGTTACTGAACAGTTAACTACGTGATAGTCTAAATTTGGTAAATTATAAATCGTAAATACAGTAATTAAATATTCACAATTTAAATTAATTTTGATATATACTCTTCTCAAAATGAAACTTAGTAAAAAATTACGCAGCTACTAGCGCACGTAAGCTGAACGTGCAAGAGAAACAAACGTGATCTGCAAGGGTGGAACTAGTCACTGGCTGTGATACACTTGAAATTTAATAGGTTGTGTATGTGACTGATATTCAAGAAATCACGTTTGTTACTGGGACTACTTGCTAAGATGTTCGATGTCCCTTAGGCTAACGAACAGAGCTATAATAAATTATTTGTAAAGTTGTACGCACGTCGAGTATTCCAAAGGAACATATCCCGTCAGTCCAAAATGTTTCGAGACTGGAGTAATAAAAAAATAGAGATTAAATGATAATTTTAACGCTTCTGTGTTCCATGTTGTCTCTCCCATTTGAGTACAACGCACAGAAACCTTCATACAGCCACGTGAAACTGTCAGATGGGTCTTTCTTTGGGATGCTGTTCAACTCACGCGTCACATTCGTACCTTCTTCGGTCTTAGCGAAATATCGGAGGCCCAGTCTGCACTTTGTCAGTAGGTCCCTATTCACAACACCAAGTCTCCTCACCCGTGATGCTTTTTTTCGAGAACTGAACTGTCCGTGTTTCTCATTCCATTCAAGACGCTACAGGCGGCCACTGGTCCTTGTTCGTGATCCGAGTCAAGGTCGAACGGTAGAACAGTTAAACCATTTATGTTCTATTATTTATTTCCTCCTTCACTTTTCAATCATCCGCTGGCGACATATTATTGTAATGGGCACATCATACCCAACGATCGTTCGCAGTTATATCCATTTCACGGTTCAGGACCGTCACTACTTACACTGGATGGTTATAATTAAACTGCAGCTACTCACGCAGGATCAGCGTTGGTTTTAATTATCGTACGGCAGCGAAACTTGGCAGAGATTCTAATGCGTTAATGCGCAACCGATTGTGACTGGGAAATCATTAGTTCCAATTTTGGCCCTCAGGTGCAAATCTGACGGTGTACGTTGTTCGTATCATGGCGGTATGACGTCCACTCTGCCATTTGACAAGACATGATGGTTAATAGTACTTACTTGTTTTGTATTTTCTGGCCACGTCCTGATCCTAATCCATTAAACAGACATATTTCTTGAATTCACAGTGCCAGATTTGAACCTGGTGACCAAAATTGGAAATAATTTTTCCAACTTAAATCGGTTCCGCGTGAACATTTTAGTATATCTACCAAGTTTCGCTGCCTACTACAATTACAGCCCACACTGGACTTCTCTGGGTAGCTGCTCTTCAGCTATAATCATCTGGTATTAGTCTTCCTTGTGCTCTTTTCATTGAATAGACAAAATGAATTCTACTTGCACCCTCGCTTAGTTTTCTATCATTTCTCAAGCGAAATGATGTAAACATGAACATTACTACCACGCCGCTTTCGGCATTCAAGGGGGTGCGCCAGCTCTGGGTCGAATTCCCTCGACTGAATCGATGAGGGTCAGTCAGTTTGAGTAGAATTTTTAGGTGGTTTTCCAGATCTGAATGGTATCCAGGTTCCGCCTCAACTACACGATTCACAGACCTTTCGCACTTCGACGTGGATAACACTAAACGCACCCAAAAGGGGTATAATTTCCATCCTGAGGAAGGTGCAGGGCAAGGAGGTGGAGGGGTTAGTGGGGTGTGGAGGAGGGGTGTGGGAAGTGGGAGGGGAGCGCCGGCCGGGGTGGCCCAGCGGTTCTAGGCGCTTCAGCCTGGGAACCGCGCGACCGCTAGTCACCAGGAATATTAGCCGAAGATATCCGGCATAAGTTGTCGCCCTCGTCCTGACAACAGCCTTGTGAAAGAGGGCGGAAGAGCAGACAGAGTCTCTGGGCACTCTCCTGTGCTTTTGGGGAGAAAAGTGCCTCTAAAAGGCGGAAGAATCAGCAATGATCAACGGCATGAGGATGCAGAAGACAATGAAAAGCACTGGTTTAAAGACACATACGTGCATCCACAGGACATGTGGCCTGTAACTGAAATAATGTCATGATGATATCTCCATTGTCAGAAGATTCCGGTCTAGTCCCCCATGCCGAGCTTTGGGTTGGGAATGCCTAGGGGGAATTAATCATTAGAAAAAGGTACAACAACCAAAGAAAAGGCAACGTTCTATGAACTGGGGTGTGGAATGTTAGATGTTTGAGCGTGGTAGGCAAGCTACAGAACCTGGAAAGGAAATTTCTAAGGCTCTAGTGGGGTCAGTGAAATGAAAGAAAACAAGGACTTCTTGTCAGACGAGCATAGGGTAATATTAATAACAGCAGAAAATGGTATGACTGGAGTAGGATTAATTATGAATAGAAAGGTAGAGCAGAGAGTGAGTTACTATGAACAGTTCAGTGTTAGGGCCATTCTCATAGGAATAGACAGCAAAACAACACTGACAACAATAGTTTAGATATATATGCCGATGTCACAAGCAAAGGATGAAGAGACAATGAAAGTTTACAATGATATTGAACGGGTAATTCAGTACGTAGAGGGAGATGAAAATCTAATAGTCATGGGGAATTGAATTTGCAAGGAAACGAGTAGAAGAAAGTGTTATGGGGGAATGTGGGTTTGGTGGTAGGGATAAGAGAGGAGAATGACTAAATGAGTTCTGGAATAAATTTGTTAGTATAGCGAATATCCTCTACAAGAATCATAATAGGAGGAGGTATACTTGTAAAACGGTGGAAGATATTGGAAGATAGCAGAGAGATTACATCTTGGTCAGGTAGATATTCTGAAATCTGATACTGGACTGTAAGGCGTACCCAGGAGCAGATATATAGTCAGATCACAATTTAATAATGGTAAATAGTAGACTGAAATTTAAAATACAAGCCAGGAAGGATTAGTGTGCAAAGAAGTGTTATACGGAAATACTAAAGAATGAAGAGATACACTTGAAGTTCTCTGAGGCTATAGATACTGCGATACGAACACAGAAATACAAGTCACTTCGAAATGAAATAATTAGGAAGTGCAGGGAAGCTGAAGCGAAATGGCTGCATGAAAAATGTGAAGAAATCGAAAAAGAAATGATTGTCAGAAGGACTGACTCAGCATATAGGGAAGACAAAACAACCTTCAGTAAAATTAAAAGCAAGGGTCGTAACATTCAGAGTGCAATGGGAAATCCAGAGAAGGGAGCAGATAAGCCGCCCTGTGTGGCCGTGCGGTTCTAGGCGCTTCAGTCTGGAACCGAGTGACCGCTACGGTCGCAGGTTCGAATCCTGCCTCGGGCATGGATGTGTGTGATGTCCTTAGGTTAGTTAGGTTTAAGTAGTTCTAAGTTCTAGGGGACTGATGGCCATAGATGTTAAGTCCCATAGTGCTCAGAGCCATTTTTTTGAGAGTAGATAGGTGGAAAGAGTACATTGAAGGCCTCTATGAACGGGAATACTTGTTTGATAAAGTGATAGAAGAAGAAACAGAACAGATAGGGAATCCAGTGTTATAATCAGAATTTAAAAGACCTTTCAACAACTTGGGATAGAAAACATTCACTAGCAACAAAGCGACTATTTACGTGGGGCGAATGTTTGTGACCGGCGATGTAGCAGCTGACTTTCGGAAAAACACCATCCAAACTATTTAGAAGATAGCAAGAGCCGACAAGTGCGAAAATTATCGCACAATCAACTCAACAGCTCATGCATTCAAGTTTCTCACACGAATAGAATGCCCGAAGAATGGAAGAGAAAGTTGAGAATCTGTCTGATGACATTCACTTTGGCTTTACGAAAAGTAAAGGCACCAAGGAGGCAGGTCCGACGTTGCGGGTAACAATGGAAACGAGACTGAAGAAAAATCAAGACACGTTCGTAGGATTAGCGTTCGAGACTGTAAAATGGTGCATGATGTTCGGAATTCTGAGAAAAAAGAGGTAAGCCATATTGAAAGACGGCTAATATACAATGTGTAGAAGAACAAGAGGGAACAATATGAGTGGAAGACTAAGAATGACGTGCTCGGATTAAGAAGGGTGTAAGATGGGAATTTTGTCTTTCGCCCCAACTGTTCAACCTGTACATCGAAGAAGTAGTTACGGATATAAGAGAAAGGTTCAAGAGTGGAATTAAAATACAGCCTTAAAGTTTATCAGTAATAATATTCTGTGATGACGTTGCTATCATGACTGAATGTGAGAAGACTTACAAGATGTGTTGAATGGAATGAACAGTCTGATGAGTACAGAATATGGACGGATAGGAAATCGAAGAAATATCAATGTGATAACAAGTACTAGCAACGAGAGCAGCGAGGAAATTAACATCAGAATTGGGAGTCACGAAGTAGATGTGATGCTACAAAAGAATGTTGAGAATTAAGCGGACCAAAAAAGTATGGAATAAGGAGGTTCTCCTCAGAATCGACGAGGGGAGGAACATGTGGGAAACACTGACAAGAAGAAAGGACAGGGCGATAGGATATCTATTAAGATTTCAGAGAATAACTTCCACGGTGCTAGAGGGAGATGTAGAGGGTGAAAACTGTATAGGAAGAAATTGGAATTACATCCAGCAAGCAACTGAGGACTTGGGTTGCCAGTGCTATTCTGAGATAAAAAGGTTCGCGAAGGAAAGGAATTCGTGGAGGGCGTCATCAGACTAGTCAGAAGACTGATCACTCAAAACAAAAATTAAGTCACTAAATAGATCAAGTTGGTGTTTTTGGTTATGCAGATGGGTGGCGTCCAGTGGTTGACAATATATGAAAATCAATACATTCTACGATTGTAAATATTTGTTTTATTGAGTGGTCAATTTCGATCGTCATTTTAGCTATCGGATTGACGTCTGCTGGAAGTATATACAAGAGGCAAATACAATTTACAATCATGATTGGCATCCTCACGTTGTGAAAAAACGTGATCAATTTGCAATAAACACTTATAGCTCTTGAAGTAGAGCCGTCGTTGGCAGAATGACAGTTACATGATGCGTTCCCAGAGTACTGTTCCCTACCGAAGCAAGTTCACATTGTTGCATTTTCTGTTGAGTTCCGATGGTCTTCAACAATAACTTCATGCAGAAATCTTAATGATAATCATGAGTGTAGACTGCTTAGTTTTGACGAAAAGTAACTGGTTGTAGCCGCTTCGCCGTTGAAAGTGCCAATAGAAAGATTTTTTGATGGGTAAGAGGCTGTATTCTTCCACTTGCGTGACTGTAGTTTGAAATATGATTCTTGTTATAGTCTCTGTGTACTAGAGGAAGCTGTAGAGGATGAAAACTTTACAGGAAGACAGAAATTGGAACTACATGCAGCAAGTAATTGAGGACGTAGGTTGCAAGTGCCGCTCTGAGAATTTCGAGGCCCGACAACTCGTATACGTGAGAAAACGTTGGTGAATCTCACATGGATGACCCCATTTCCGTCCAAACAAAAAACCTGATTTCGATTATGTAATTTATATACTACGAGAAAGACCGGCGCTTCTTTTTTGCATCGCTTGATCTCTTCTCTTAAAAGAAACGACAGCTGTTACAAAAGTATGTTCTCCCATACAAAGTTAGAAGCTCAAAATCTTTGTACTGGGAGAAACAATAAAACGATGCTTGACAGAGCAGTACTCCACAGTTCATATCAAAAGATGAAGCGTGAGCTACAACGAGGGAATTCGACGGTTGCTAGTATAGAAATTGCGAACTACATTCCGTTGAAGTTCATGGAGACCCTAGTGCTGTGTAGTTCTCGGCACTGACAAAGACCAACATCGTCCAAGTGCCTTTAAAAGCTACACATGATGTAATTGAGACGGTAAATCCTTTCATTAACTCAAGGGTGCACGAATTTTGCTCTAATATCAAGTCACTGTTTTCGTATTTTTCCAAACTCGGAATAAGAAGCCGAAAGACGTTCATTGACCAGTAAATAAGAAATACTTTGAAAGTGCTGTGGGCATAAATATCGTCTTGAAAATTTAGAGAGGGAGAGAGTAGTCTTAGGTACCAAGAAGTTACAATACTTTTATCATGGTTTATTTTGTCAATGGGCACCTGAAATTCAGATTTATCCACCATCAGGCGATAATAAATGTTACAAAAGTCCAGAACTAATTACTCTTAACCGTCTATGAGGGTAACCACCCCAGTAATTTACACTATTCATCGTCATATAAACAGAACTAAGACGCTCCGTCAAGCAGTTTATTAAAGCCAAATACATATACGTCCCTAGAATTTCCTTGGCTGTTGTCAATCAGTGTTCATTCATCCGAGGACACGAGAAGAATCCTCAAGAAGATCCCAACTGTATTATCGAAACATGGAGTATTTCAGGATTTTCGAGAGTATTGTGAAACGACCTAACTCAAGATTGTACCATTCACCATTACAAGCGCTATACATGATCACACTGAAAGGAGTGGAGATATTTTGCCAAACGGTCTGCCTTGGCTGTGGGTAATTGTTTGTCGTAATTGTGTGCGATCGTTGTAGACGAATACTTAAATATTGTAAATGCGTTGAAGCCCTATACTATTGTCGTGCATGGAAACGAAGTAAATGTACATTCTGACGTAAAATATAATTTTAAAGTGTGCCGAGTACATCCAAAAACACTGAAACTTTAACAATTGTGTATTGGAAACGGAAAAGTTTGAAAGTACCTGGAATAAAAATTTTTAATATGCAATAAAATCTGTTTTGAACTGTAACATCAAACCGCAAAATTCTGAAAAAGTGTTGAAAGTGCGTAATACAGTGACATGTTAAAAAGTGCAGTTCTCTTACACATATAACTTGATACTGTCTGCGAAAAACTGAAGGTGAAATCTGTCGTTTATTAGGAATGTTGTAAATGTCTTCTGTGCGATTAAAAAACTGAATGTCCAGCGTTTTTTACACAAAAATTATGAATGTTCGTAGTAGCTTTTCCAAGTTTATTATCATTTTTGACTGAGTTTCATTTTAATAAGTTTTGTCCATAAAATTTATCCACGATTACAAATTGATAAATTAACCTTGTTATGTCTGCAATTTGAGTGACTGGTTGAAAAAACCTTGTTTGGAAATGAAACATGCCAAAAACATTCGTTAAAAGGATAAAACAAAATCTGACACCATTTTTTTTTCCTTTTTCATCCTTTATTGACACTGTTTTTTATTGGATATTGTACTTAATACACATAAAATAACTAATAGGTTGTCTATAAGACAAACTTTATAATAGATAAACTATAACTACACACAACAAAATTTTTAAAAAAATTTAGCTCCTAATTACATTCTTAGATAACAAAATGTTATGATTTTGTACATGCCTTCCCTTCCATCGGAGTTTTCCATCATTTTCCTTGGAAACGAACAACATTTCTAAATGCAAATAAAAAAACAGATTGCCTGTTTAATATAAAACAAACTAACTGAAACATAATAATCCGTAAAATCAACTGTGTTAGACAGTATGCTGCACTTTACGATCTTGTCCAAAAAATGCTTAAATTCGAGAAGGTATGCTGCTTAATACATCTTTTCTGTCCTCTACTTTTGTCTTCCTCCTTAAGTACTAATCTTTAAAATGTTAAATTTCAATTATTAGTTGTTAGGATGGATGTTCTAAATATGAACAATTACAAATTCCAAAAACTTGCATTTCTAAGGGTTTATTTCTTTCTCTTCGTTGCCTTATCTTCCTTCCTCCTCCTGCTCCTTCGCTCCTTCCTGCTCCAATGACCATCCACGTTTTCTCCTTCCTGCTCGAATGTCCAGCCTCAAATGCCTTGTAGAGCGCTTCGTCATCTACATTCTCCAAGGACTCAATCATTTTCTCTACATCTTTTTCCATGATATCCTCCAGCTGAATTGAACTTTTGGTATGTCATTCACATTAGGAAGTTCATGAAGATTTACATGATTATTTAAAACATCTGCTTTTTTGTAACGTACCAGTTCATTCCCTCCAAATCTCAAGACTGGTGCTATGTTCACAATGTTATGTCTCTTATGTGAAATTTTCCTAATTTCAAGGTCCTTAGTATTCAGATGCTTTCTAGCAACCTCTTCAAAGTCAATATATTCCTCAGGTTTCATAGGAACAACATTAAAGGATTTTCTACACAAGCTGTTGTTTCTACATTCCTTAGATTTATGGAAGAATTAATTTCAATGTTTTGCGCCGCTTTTCAATTAGACCAAACGCACGGTCGCAGTCCATGTAGCTGCGTCCACTAATTAAATATTTTACATAAGTATAACAGAAAACCTTTTCGTTGCGAAGGAAATTTTTGCAGTTAGGAGAAACTGGTTTTCAACTGTGCTTCGCAGTTGTCACACCATAACAAAAGCCTTTTTCGAGTTAACAGAAGCGCTGAAGTAATAACATTGAAAAAACAAGATTCTATTGAGTTTGAATCGCGCCTATCAATGCCTTGGTGCCACATACTCATACAGGCCCATCCACGACTATTCACATGTATTCCCAACAACGATAGTTGCCTGCAGTAAAACGTAATGCTATATGTTAGCACCGGGACAAAATCACTTGTTGTAGGTTCGTACATAAACAATTTTTATCAATAGCTGCATGCTTACAGTGTCCTGCTTCATACATTCTTAAGCTTTTTGTGCCTTTCTTTGGTGCTATTGCTATTGTGTTTTTATTCTGTTTCTGATGTTTTCACTGACAGGTGCTTGTATCTGAAATTTAAACAACTGACATTTTTTACAGGTTGGTAGAGTTTTAAATTTGAGTTTGGAAAGTGCAATTATTTTTTATAAGAACCTCCAGGAACATTATAAGTAAATGTGCAAAACGCATACTTTCCACCAGATGATTGTACGTGCCACGTCGCCTGCGACCTGTAAGTAGCACCTGCATGTGGTTCAACGAGTAAATACCTATTGGTTCTGTTCGTTTACTTTCTAAAATTCCGAACTCAGCAACTTTTTTTGTTCATGGATCAACTCCTTACGTGTGTACTTACACGAACATGTTGCTTGTGCATGTGCTGCGGGTTTCCCAGGAAATTTTTTGCCTTTACTGTTTCCGAAGGGCTCTCCTTGTTCTAGAGTTTTTCTTTCCTCCTTAACGGGCCTCTTATTTGCAAGGCGATCATCACTTTCCTTATCAGGCATTGTAGCACTGACAGCTGCCTCACCAAACCTGACAAAAGCTTCCAGTTCTCGTTACACAAGCGAAAACAAAGCACTACGTGAGTACTCACACTACAGTATCGGTCCGAAGCGATTACTTGCTAATGCAATGCGTGGACAGACACCTCCATCATGGCTAGTGGTAACGACCTCTACAACACATTCCACCAAAAGTCTAGATTTTCAGTTTTCTGAGACTTTTAGCCTTTCCCATTTTATTGGTCAATTACAAACCGACTATAAGGCCTATTTATCAAAATCTGCTTGTAAGCGAGGTAAAGAAGTTGTGAGAATTCACAGCATGGTGCGCTTCGAGTATCGTCATCACGAGCACATGGTAAACAGAAACACAAGCAACCAATTCCCAACGTCAACAATATACTGTCACGAACGTGTCTATGTTCAATGAGCAAGGGAATGGCACATGTAAGTAGGAATTTTAACAAATTTTTAAGTTTTGTCGCTTTACTTCTCGATAAAAATTGTAACTGAATTGACTATTTTTGTTCTCTAATAAATGATGCTTCATTTTAAGTACAGATTCAAAGATGCCCCAGGGCCCGCATCATTCTGTTCCTCCAGCGATGCTACACACAGCCCATCTATCGTCTTTCTTTATTTCCCAAACATTTGTCACTGAATCCTTCACGAAGTGCTATTTTCCCAGGTGTAGACAGAAGATTTATATTCGTGGGACTCCACCACAAGTATCAAATTTCATTAATTTAATGGCAGTGCTATTAGCCATCTTACATGCTATCATGTCATTCACGAAAACGGAAAGCCCAACAGGATACTGCGTCTCTCTCCATTACCTTATCATCAAACGACTTTGCATCAAGCACTGTGGATTTCCGTTGGAATCTTTTCACTTAAACTTTCAAGTGTGACACACTATATCTCCATTGTTACACGTCTGAAGTATCCTATTACTTTGAAACGCAGACGTGCAGTTGTGTCAATATCACAAGCGACGGGTAACAGTTGTCTTAACTTTCACTTCAACTGCATAACACATTCTCCCGCAAATTAATCTGTGGCTGTGTGACTGGATTAATCCTTCGGAACTTACCATCACAAAATACGAAAAATCCATTAACTAATCCTAGAAGAAATACAATTTTAAGTGCCTTTGTTTCATAGCCTGTCTGCCCCAAGTGTTGAAAACCCCATGGAGTAGTAGTTAATTTTTGTCAGTTATATGTCCCTGTTTGTCTTCCTTCATCAGCATATCTCCCTCCGGAATACTGCAACAACATTTTTTTGCAACGCGCAAATAGAAGATTTTGATATACTTCTTGTAAAACACATGGTCTACACTTTAGAACATGAATAGTGCGTTTTTAGTCATCTGCTTTCGTGAAAAACACTGAAATAATGTAGTACAGCCCCATTTCTTTCCACAGTGTGTGTATTTGTGTGTATGTGTGTATGTGTATTTGGGTGTATGTGTATTTTTGTGTATGTGTGTGTGTGCGTGTGTGTGTGTGTGGGGGGGGGGGGGGAAGTATCATATGGACAAGTGTCGCACATGCACACTTTTTTTGATCGGTGTCATGCAAGATAAAATTTTGTAGATTATCGTACCGCCCAAGTTCGGTGAGCTACCAATCAGCTCAACGTTCCGCAATAGCAGTATCTTCACGCAGGGTGCTCTTACTTTTCATTTCATGTTGATCAACAACGTGAAGTTTTTGTTGTGAGCTTATAAAGGTGAAGTAAAAATGTATAAGTGAAAACTCCTTCAACCGCCTACATTTTGAATATAACATATAGCGGTTTTGCTTTGCATGTTGATATTCCGGTTACTATGGATTTATATATCGATTATAATTTTTTACTTGTAGATCATTGTTGCTGTTTGAGCTTACATACTGTCATTTTGTCATTTAGAGATAGGGAGTGAACCTGTGCATGCTAGAAAATGCAGTGCGAAGTGGAGAAATCGAAACATTTCCGACGTATTCTTCTGTTTGAGTTCGATAGAGGGGTGACAGCAGTGCAGGCAGCTAGAAACATCTGCTCTGTGTCCAGGGATATTGCCACTGGACAGAGCAAGGCAAGAAAAAAATTTTTGTCGTTTTAAGGAGGGTCGTTTTGACGTTAGTGACACTCCAGTTTCAGGAAGACCTTTGAGGTTTTATGAAGATCGTTTAAACGCTTTAATCCACAATGATCCACGTCAGTCTGCTCGAGAACTGGCAAATGTGATGAACTGTGATCATTCCAACATCGTGTGACAGTTGCAAGCAAAGAGGAATGTTCAAAAATCGGGTCTAAGGGTATCGCAAGCTCTAAGCCAAAATCATAGAAATCAGTAGATGGATATGTGACAGCTTTAGTTGCTAGTAATCAATGGCTCGTAAACAAAACTTACCATTCTTATGCTGTATCGCTACTGGGCAGCTTCTCAACCATCTGACCACAAATATTATCAAGAACACAGTTTGGATTTCTAAAGGGTTCTGATATCGAGAAGGCTACTTACACCTACAGTGAAAATGTGCTAAATTCATTAAATAACAAATTACAAGCAGCAGGTATTTTCTGTGATTTGTGAAAGGCATTTGATTGCGTGAACCACAACATCCTTTTAAATAAATTAGAATTCTATGGTGTCACGGGCAGTGCTGCAAAATGGTTCAAGTCATGCCTTGCTAACAGGAAACAAAGAGTATCAGTGCAAGGGACTAGTGAATTAAGTCATCAGTCATCATCAGAATGGGAAGAAATTACACATGGTGTCCCACAAGGATCCATCTTAGGGCCATTGCTTTTCCTTGTGTACATTAATGACCTCTCATCAGCTACACTGCCAGAAACAGAGTTCGTTTTGTTTGCAGATGACACAAGTATTGCAATAAATAGTATGTTGAGTGTAGTTCTAGAAAGATCTGCTAATGATATTTTCATGGATATTAATAAATGGTTTAATACCAACTCACTGACATTACACTTCGAAAAGACTCACTATATGCAATTCAGAACCTGTAAGAGGTTTCCACCCAGCATATGCATAAAGTATGAAGAAGAGCAGATAGAAGAGGTTGACAGTCTTAAATTCCTGGAATTACAACTTGATAATAAATTCAGTTGGGAGGAGCACACCACAGAACTGCAGAAGCGCCTTAACAAATCTGTATGTGCAATTCGAGTGTTAGCTGACATAGGTGACATCAAAATGAAAAAGCTATGCAAACTTTGCCTACTTTCAGTCCATAATGTCATATGGTATAGTATTTTGGCGTAACTCTTCAAGTCAAACAAAAGTTTTCAGCGTCTAAAAGCGTGTAATACGTATTATTTGTGGAGTAAACTCACGGACGCCCGGTAGAAACCTCTTCAAAGAACTGGGTATACTAACTACTTCCCCGAGTTGTAAGCAACACGGAAGATATTTGTTGTCAACGACTGACGTCTTGCAGAGGCAATCCAGCAACAACGGTCAGGAAGACCGCGTGAGGTCATGCTTCTCCACGATAACGCCGTAGTGTCGCTTGCCCATTCTCTTCGTTACTCCCGACATTTCGCCGAATCCTGTGAGACCCCGAGCGTGGTGATCACTGAAGTCATCAATTGGTCGTCCTCACCTGGATTAAATATGTGGTGTCCGTTCATTCGAACACCTCCGAGGCGTCCTCAGATATTCCGTGCATTACAATCACCATTGTGTCCAGCTGGCGCAGTGGTCAGCGCATCTGCTTAGTTGGCGTGAGACCTGGATTGAATCCTACTCTGGCACAAATTTTCAACTTTCCCCATTGATTTCAATCAGTACCTACTGGCAGATAGTGTCATCAACTCCTTTGTGTCTTAACTGATTTATAATGGCTGTAGGATCGAAATTGTGTCTATTCTTTCGGACTTGTCACTAAGCCAGTCTTGCCCGCCCGGTTGGCCGTGCGGTCTAAAGCACGGCTTTCCGGGCGGGAAGGAGCGCCTGGTCCCCGGCACGAATCCGCCCGGCGGATTTGCGTCGAGGTCCGGTGAACCGGCCAGTCTGTGGATGGTTTCTAGGCGGTTTTCAATCTGCCTCGGCGAATGCGTGCTGGTTCCCCATATTCCGCCTCAGTTACACTAAGTCTGCGATTATTGCGCAAACAAGTTCTCCACGTACGCATACACCACCGTTACTCTACCGCGCAAACATAGCGGTCACACTCGTCTGGTGTGAGACGTTCCCTGGGGGGTCCACAGGGGGCCGAATCGCACAATAACCCTGGGTTCAGTTTGGGGTGGCGGAGGTGTGGCGTGGACTGCGGTCGTCGTCGTGGAGTTGTGGACCACTGCGGCTGCGGCGGGGACGGAGCCTCTCCGTCGTTTCTAGGTCCGCGGTTAACATACAGTACAATACAAAACCAGACTTGCTGCACTGTATTGTATTTTCCCAGAGGTGTTTCGCCTTTTTTCACTTTAAGGCATCATCAGTGGGCTCTATAATGATACAGTTATGATAATTTTTTGTTTTGATATGTGATAATAAAATTTATATATGTTTTAATATCATATTTCTTCAAGCCACTGCGCTGCATTACAGCAATTTTAATTTATTTTGATATAATTGCTAAAAACATGTACTGCATTTGAAGGTGGCCATCGCTGTACCGCTAATTCACGAAACCATGTAGCTTCCACATCAAAATACACTGAAGAGCCAAAGAAAATGGTATACCCGCCTAATATCGTGTAAGGTCCTCCGCGAGCACGCAGAAGTGCCGCAACACGACGTGGCATGGACTCGAGTAATTTATGAAGTAGTGCTGGAGGGAACTGACACCATGAAGCCTGCAGAGCCATCCATAAATCCATAAGACTACAAGGGAGTGGAGATCTCTTCTGAACAGCTCGTTGCAAGGCATCCCAGATATGCTCAATAATGTGCATGTCTGGGGACTTTGGTGGCCAGAGGAAGTGTTTAAACTCAGAAGAGAGTTCTTGGAGACACTCTGTAGCAATTCTGGACGCATGGTGTGTCGCATTGTCCTGCTGGAATTGACGAAGTCCGTCGGCATGCACAATGGACATGAATGGATGCAGGCGATCAGACAGGATGCTTACGTACGTGCCACCTATCAGAGTCGTATCTAGACGTATCAGGGTCCCATATCCCTCAACTGCACACACCGCACACTATCACAGAGCCTCCACCAGCTTGAACAGTCCCCTGCTGACATCCAGGATCCATGGACTCATGAGGTTGTCTCCATACCAGTACACGCTCATCCGCTCGGTACAATTTGAAACGAGACTCGTCTGACCAGGCCACATGTTTCCAGTCACCAACAGCCCAATGTCGGTGTTGACGGGCCCAGACGAGGCGTAAAGCTTTGTGCTGTGCAGTCATCAAGGGTACACGAGTGGGCCTTCGGCTCTGAAAACCCATATCGATGATGTTTCGTTGAATGGCTGGCACGCTGGTAACTGTTGATGACCCAGAATTTAAATGTGACTGCTGTCACGTTGAACGTTTCTCTTAAGTCGTCGTTGGTCCAGTTCTTGCAGGATCTTTTTCCGGCCGCAGCGATGTCGGAGATTTGATGTTTTACCAGATTCCTGATATTCACGGTACACCCATGAAGTGGTCGTACGGGAAAATCCCCACTTCATTGCTACCTCGGAGATTCTGTGTCCTATCGCTCGTGCGCCGATTACAACACCACGTTCAAATTCACCTAAATTTTGGTAACCTGCCATTGTAGCAACAATAACCGATCTAATAACTGCGCCAATCGCTGGTTGTCTTATATATGTGTTTGTCGACCGCATCGCCGTATTATGCTTGTTTACGTATCTGTTTACTTATCTAGTTTCTTCGGCGTTTCAGTGTACGTGTCGTAGCAGCTGATCGGCTGACTGGCACAGGCCCGTGAATTGTCAATATAAATATACTCTAATCCAACAGTAGCCGAGCTACTTATATCTCTGGTATTGAGGTCCCGGTTGAATTCACAAAAGTCCATTAAAATTAAACGCATCTGAACACTTTACTCTCTCTGTACGTATTTTTGTTTGTTACTATGCAGAAAATTACACTCTTAACAATCTCTTAACGTTTCGTTTCTGTGAGACATAAGGTTGTGTTTCGAGCAGAAATTATAAATATTACTAGTACCACATATTTAAATGCTGTACAATATACTGACTTTCGTTGAAGCCTATCGTTGATTCCGCAGTAAAAGAGTTTTATGCTGTATAAAATTCTGTACATTTTAGAAACTAGTTACGGAACGCAGGGATAATGCACGACCGCATGCTACAGGTCCTGTACGGGTCTTTCTGGATACAGAAAATGTTCGACTGCTGCCCTGGCCAGCACATTCTCCAGGTCTCTCACCAATTAAAAACGTCTGGTCAATGGTGGCCGAGCAACTGGCTCGTCACAATACGCCAGTCACTACTCTTGATGAACTGTGGTATCGTCTTGAAGCTGCATGGGCAGCTGTACCTGTACACGCCATCCAAGCTCTGTTTGACTCAATGCCCAGGCGTACCAAGGCCGTTATAACGGGTAAAAGTGGTTGTTCTGGGTACTGATTTCTCAGGATCTATCCACCCAAATTGCGTGAAAATGTAATCACATGTCAGTTCCTGTATAATATATTTGTCCAATGAATACCCGTTTATCATCTGCATTTCTTCTTGGTGTAGCAATTTTAATGGCCAGTAGTATAATTATGCGACTCGTGGAGCTTGTTTGACCTTTATGTTCTAGATACTGTAGCTGAAAAAAAAAATCAGGTGAGTTTTGTGGTCACTGTGCCCCAGCTTCCCCTGTCTCTGTTACGTACTCTAAACAAGGTGTGTTCATTCAGCTGCTGTGCAGTTAGGTTCATGCTTATAATTTTTTTAAAAATTGTGTTGATATTTGATCTTAGAATTTTGTTTTCATCTACACTGTTTTAATCTTAGTTGACTACCTAATACATCATTTTTCGAGTAGTTCTACAGGTTACCTCATTGAGGCAACTTAGATGTTTCGACAGAGGTACTTTTGTGGGAGATAGAATGATATGGCACTTAATCTTACCACGCTCTGAGGGAAAAAAATTAACTTTTTTGGTGCCTTTGACACCCAGAAATTCCATTATCGTGGTATCACAGACATGCAAATAAGAAAATGTAATACTGAACACTGCACAACACGTGTGCGGAGGGCATTTACAACGGTGCTGCGGACTCTGTAATTTCTACTGAGTTACTGCTTGACTTTCCCTACAGCTGCCTGAAGACATATATGTAAAACGAGGAAGAAAACTACAGACTCACGTGCGAAATTAACAGCCGCGCGATGAAATAAATATCAAGCTGTACAACGCTGCCAGATTTAGCACTTGGAGAGCTGCCAGGAGTATTCTCAGGGTGACTTAAAACTGTTTCAGAGCTCCGGTTATATGTGACTAAGGAGACGCGGCGGTGGCTCAGACCTGAGAGAAAACAAATCTCTGAGAGTACTGCCTAGATAACAATATTTTAGCTCTCTGTGGAAAGCTGCAGCTGCTTGGGGATTCAGAGAGGCTAAATTCTGCTACCGTTTGGTTTGAAAAATAGAGGACAAATATACTTTTTTGTGAGAATGTCAAACTATGGCTGTAGGTAAGACAATATTTACTGCTTTTATATAGATCTTGTTGTTTACGGTTCATGTTGTGAATTAAGGCTATAATACTTCGTGCGGTACGTTTCTTTAAAAACTTATGTTTACTTTGCCTCTTCTGGTACTTTCTCCAGTTCCTTCCTTTTAACATCGTTATTTTAATTCATTACATTGATTTTATTTTATTGGTCTTATGCGTCAGTGACACAAAGTCGCAGGAAATGTTACAACGTATCCAAAACCATACAAAAAGCGGCAATAAAACATGGAACTGTGGCAGTGTAGATAGAAAATAACTAAAAGAAATAGCGTCAAATTTAATCATGGAGAACAAAACGACGTCATCCGGAATAATTCGGGAAAAACATAGAAAACTCAAATAGTGATTGCTGTAACGGTGAAAAAATCGTGACCTCTTTACATGAACATACTATTTGGTTGTCACATGAATTTTTCTCGTCTGTCCTGAAATTCGTCGTTCTGATTCATCTCGTTGGAGCAGTTTCCTTACCTTGTTCGTCACATGATAAGAAATCAGGAGGAATCATTGTGCAAAGAAGTGGGATACAGAAATACCATGGAATAAAGAAATACGCTTAAAGTTACCTGAGGCTACAGATACTACTATAATGAATAGCCCATTAGACAGTCCAGTTGGAGATGTATGGATATCTCTAAAAACGGCAATCACAGAAACTGGTAAGAGAAACATGTGTAAGAAGGAGGTAATAGCGGAGAAACCATCGTTATAGATAACATATTTCAGCTGATCGATGAAAGAAAGAAGTACAAAAATGCCCAGGGAAATTCAGAAATATAAATCTCTAAGGAATTAAATAAATAGGAAGAGCGGTGAAGCGAAATGGTTGCATGGAGAACGTGAAGAAACCGAAAAAGAAATGGTTGCGGGAAGGACTGAGTCAGCATCCTTACAGAGGTATCACAACAACGTTTCACCAGACAACGCCGGTCAACTGCTGTTTATGTATGAGAAATCGGTTGGAAACTTTCCTCATGTCAGCACGTTGTAGGTGACGCCACCGGCGCCAACCTTGTGTGAATGCTCTGAAAAGCTAATCATTTGCATATCACAGCACCTTCTTCCTGTCGGTTAAATTTCGCGACTGTAGCACGTCTTCTTCGTGGTGTAGCAATTTTAATGGCCGGTAGTGTACATTAGTTGATCCTATAATTTTTTCTCTTTGCCCTCACATTAATAGTTTTGGTATAAATACCGAGAAAGTAAAGCTCTTTCTCTTGTGCCCATGTGCCCCATACCGGGTCAAAGTGAACAGTTGCTTGGGACACCATGATTACACATTTGGGAAGGTAAATTATCCATTAAAAACTTCTTTTCTCATAATTAACACCGTTATTTCATCATTAGACATATATTTTCACATTTTACTGAACATTATAATGACTCAAAGAGACTGGGAAGGCCAGAAAGTTATTATAATGGTTAGTAGCTCCAACAAGCTGGGGCTCTGGTAGTTTAATTGAATTTTCTTATTATGAGAGTAGTGAGGGGCGATGTGTTTTAATTTTTAAGAATCATTCAACAGTCAAGATCGCTAATTTAATAAAAAAAATCAAGTCAGCTAGTTTCAATAGTCATAGCTGTCATCATCAGGTAATAAAACATGGTCATTTTACGCTGAACTTCATGCACAACATGTCAAGTGGATAAAATTCAGCACATTATAAACGTTTTTCACCGCCAAAACGTTTCAAAACACACAGCACATTGTCCAAAAGGCCAGTTTAGTACGTGTCCACCATATGTAAACAGATGTGCTATTGTGTACCATACTTGTATGATATAACAAGCATCTGTAAGCAATATGTATATGCACATCGCCTTTTGGAAAAGGTGCTGAGTGTTTTTAAATATTTTAGCGATGACAAATGTTTATAATGTGCTGAGCTTTATCGACTTGATATCTTGTACATGAGGTTCAGAGTAAAATGAACATGTTTTATTACCAAAAAAATGCGTAAGACCTGAAGATGACAGCTAACACCGTTGAAACTGGTTGTCTTGAATTAAAAAAAAAACATTTTTTTGCGATCTTGGCTTTTGAATGGTTTTCGATAGTTTACACGCAGTGTCACTAAAATGGATGTCACTTTTCTCTAGACTTTTCGGCATTGTCAAATGGTTCTCACTTTTATATGATTTCTTCAGTACGACTCTTTTGCGGCTTTTTTCTCATTGTCGGTAGTACTGATCGTGGCAACCAAGTACCGAAACGGAATCTGTTTTTGCGGCGACTTCAGTTTCACCACTATATAATCATCTTTTTTGGGATATTCAGTGAGTAGTGTCAACATATCGTGCTTTTAATCGCTACTAAAAGAATCTATGCCATCGCCTGTGTCATCTTACTCAATTCGCATTTCTGCATCAGAGTCATCGATTTCTAAAACAAGTTGTGTTTTGGCGCTGGCTGTCTGCTTCACAGGAATGACATCTTTTGCGATTTCCTTGGCTTTCTTTTGCTTTTGTTCTATGAATTACTGTTTTCCTGGGGTGTCTGTCAAGATTTGTGTTTTGCTTCTTTCCTTCTGGCAGATGAACTTTTCTTTGCTAGTACCTTTGGAAATCTACTAATTTCTTGAGGTGTGAGAGACGTGTATGGTGCTCCACTGGTGATGTCTCTTAAAGGGCCGGGTGTAGCAGTTTCTTGCCATTTCCTGGACAGATTGAAGGTTGATATAACACATTAGTATCTTTATCGTTAATTTCATCGCAGTTCCCTTTACCATTTTATTCAGTTGTTTCACGCAGCGTTACAGAAGAAGACAGGGAATCTTGTTCTGTAAAATACTGGAGTTAAGAGGGCAGATGCCGGTGCACTGGAATCCTGATGCGATATTGGATACTGTGAATGCCATCGAATATGATCTTTCGACAAGTGCTGCAAGATTTTGAAGTGTGACAGTATTTCTGGGGTTCATGGTCATTAAGTTGTGACATGACTGTAATAAAACCTCTTCAAGGACTATAAACAGTTCAGTCTAGACGTTGTATTTCGTGGCTACAATGTGGTGAGAGTGTCATAATTGTCACGTCATTCTGCTTTACTATATCAGTACAATCTACATTGAGATAGCTTCCATGATTGTCAAAGCGGTTCTTGTAACGAACAAAATTTTCCTCTGTCATCCACCAGGACTTCTGAGCTAACCATAGTGTTTGTAATGGTGCACTATATATAGCATGTGTCCTTGACAACGAGCTCTAGGGAATATTATTGCAGATATAATAGAATTCCCCAATGCGTTTAAACAAGAATTCAGGGTAACAAGTTGGCCACGTTCAGAAGATGTGCAACGTCCAACCTGCTTTTGTCGTTTTGGAGCAATGACTTTTGCTGGTGACTGTGCGGTTTTTATCCCAGCCTCATCCAGACTGTGAAGGCATTCAGGGCCATGTAATTGACGCTTGAAGATCTACACAAATTTCCCAATGAACAGTCCTACACTGTGAGGGTTGAACCCTGTTGTTCTTGATAATGATGTAGGCTGTGGCTTCTTCAAACTCAGTGAATGATATCTTTTCGATACTTCCTGGCGCCACTCTGAACCAGTACTTTTATTTGGCTCCCAATTTTCTGACATTCTGATATTATTGCGAGCTGCTGTGACATATTCCAACTTAGCAAGCTGCATCATGATGATACCAAACAGCATGTTAGCAGATGCTTCAGCACATTCACGTAAAATTTTTTCTTGCTACAATTTAAAAACTTGTGTAGAATTATACTTTGGATAAAATCAAACATCTTCAAGGACTGGTGTTCACATATCTGGAAAAATAAATTTGTGAGTTGTTATGGCCTTTATACACCTTTCATACTGTGGTTTCAAATTTGGCCACAGGTAAATTACGTTACTGCACGGTGCAAGTGTCTGTCTAGAAATTCCGTGTTCTTTAGATGCTGCACGCACAACATAAACAGTTTTTGGGGCAGTTTGTACAGCTTCCTTCATTCTGCCTTCAGGTGTCATATAAACATTAGTGTAAGACGTCGTGGTCTCCTGACCTTCATTGCTTACATATTCCGCCCTCACAACCAAATTCCGCCCATCAAGACGCTTCATTCGAACCGAAACTCGAAAAAATAAAGTCAGTGTTGTATAAATTCATGTAAACGATATGCAAATAACTAATAAATCGCAAGTGCGCACCGTGGTTGAAATACTCGAGGCTGGCGTACACACATCCATTCCAGACCCGGTGGTCACAGGAGCTTTTCGTTCGAGAGAGGCAACCGCACGCGAGGCCAGTCCCAACTCATCTACGTCGGCCGGTGACCGCCCGTAGAGCAGACAGTGTTTGACCGAGTGAAAAGACAACTCCGTGTTTGGCTTAAAAGCAAATTCCGTTACAATGTGTGGGAGCGGTCAGCCTACGCATCCTTTACACATAGCACGCAGTTTCAGAGATTTTCACATGGAGACAGGAAACGCCAAACGCCGATGCTACAGGTTTCCGGATTGGTCGCCTTAAACGAAACATCATTCTCCCAATTTAGAAGAGCAATGCTGATTGGCAGACGATATTTCTGACGCCTTGAGCTGAAGGAGTAATGGAAGAGACCGAAACATATACCCCTTCACGTCTGCCGTGGAGAGGGACTGTTCGGTTGTCGCTCTTGGAGCGAGAACAAGTAATGAGAGCGTGCGCGCTTGTACGTGTACTCAAAGAGCGAGGAACAAGTCTCTCCTCAGTACTCCACTGGGAGAGCACCTCTGTCGAGAGCGAATCGAAGTGCGACTCTATATTGAGTCCTTGCGATTAAGCGTTGTTCACTGTGTTGGCCACCACACTTATTGTGCGCTGTGAACGGACAGAGTTATAGTTGAACGTCTGCGAGCGAATTTTTGAGTCGCATCATGGTGGACTGGTTATCTTCCAGTGTACTATGCCAATAGTTACACTAGGGGCGAATAGGAGTCCTTGACTTCATCAAGGCGTAGGGAGAGTTTGATTGGCGAAGGTCAATCCAGATAGAACGAGAGTTACCTTAATTGTCACCAGCGAGCGGCGCAGACAGCAGTCATCGCATCTTACGGTATTGTGCGCTACAGCTATTGCGAGCCCCATATTTCTTCCACAACAGTACACTTCACTGCATTTCACACGCGACAGCATCGACCATACTTAGCAACGTTCTAATGGGTAATTATTCAAGTTGAGTAAGCGCGGCTCTCAGCCATTCTGCCAAGTCAATAACAATCTTAAACTTTGTATAGAAATTTCATTAGCGAATCCCATCCTTGAGAGGTAATTTCATTTTCTGAAAAGAACCAGGAAATAACGTGTTCAGTTCATAACTAAAAGTGCCATTGTGATTTCTCAAAATTTTTGCAAAATAAATAATAATGTTCGTTAGTTTCATGTTTTTCTTACACTAACTAGCACTACTGCAGTACCCAAGTATCCCACTAGTTACGTAAGAAATTTTGTGAATTTTTGTGTCATTTCCTTACAGCGGACGACTCCAGACGATATTTATTGCTGAAAGTTTTTCAGGCATTTCTCTTTAGAACGTTAGGAGCGTCTGTCTGACTTCTGTAGCAGTGTGGGGGTGGAAATTGCATCTTGCAGGAGCCACAAGGTAAAGGGTACATCTCAGATTAATCCGTTGCGCAGAATGACAGAATAGCAAATCCACACGCTCACATTAGTTTTCCTTTTCCTATTTAGAACTATATTTCTTGCAACATAAGAGAGAAAAGCGGATACGAACACAGAGCAATAATTGTAATGATAGCAGTGATGTGCGCCCCTCCATACAATATACTATTCTTCCTACATATAATATTACAAGTACGTGAATAATGAATTTTTGTGTTTCAATATCATTTCTAAAACTACTACATTCATGCTTACCGCTTTTGACTTTCCTGGACGATAAGTTATTTCAGTACAAATGTTTTCATTTCATGGAACAAATGAGGTTCAAACTCACATGCAATGTTTTGGCGGAACTGTGGCGAGAGGCCATCTTGAAAAATCAGCTGGTGTTAGAACATGTGATGAAGTCACCTTACCCTACATATGCAAACTAGGTTACATGCTTTTCTGATTGTATTTTTGGTGTCGTCATTAATTACTATAAGTGACTGCTCCATGATAATTAATCTAAAATTAACCCCTTTTGTGACGACGGTTTTTCTAATTGGATGTCTATAACGTTAACAGTTCTTTTGTTTAATACTAGCTGTTATCTGCATTTGTGCTTGCATTTCAGTAGTTTTGTTATGAGTGACAGAGAGTAACTAAGCTCCCCCCCCCTCCTCCCACCCTCCCACCTTTCGACTGCCACAGCAATGTACAACGACATGCTGTGTGCAGAGTCGGTGCCGAGTGGTAGGCATTACACAACGTATTTATTATGCAACAAATTTAATGACTTTTTAAAATGGTTTATGTTCCCTGATGTACAAAAATAAGTTTCATTCCTTACTTCACCGTCCTAGGAGTCGATTTCTTTTCTTTTTTACTTTCTAAAATAGCTCCATAACAAATTTAATCATAAGCGGTTCAGAGGTTTAGTCCGCATTCAATAACTTTAGTATGGAATTATGGATGAAACCCATTGAGTACATGCATTGTGTCCATACATTTGAATTGTGTTATGTAGAACGTATCACCCAACAAAAGCATTTTAACAAACAGGATAAAGTTCAAAAGTAAAAGAGTATAGGTTTTTCAAAGAATAACTATTTTAAAGCAGCTTTACTGTATGATTAAATGATGATGGCGTCCTCTTGGGTAAAATATTCCGGAGGTAAAATAGTCCCCCATTCGGATCTCCGGGCGGGGACTACTCAAGAGGACATCGTTATCAGGAGAAAGAAAACTGGCGTTCTACGGATCGGAGCGTGGAATGTCAGATCCCTTAATCGGGCAGGTAGGTTAGAAAATTTAAAAAGGGAAATGGATAGGTTAAAGTTAGATATAGTGGGAATTAGTGAAGTTCGGTGGCAGGAGGAACAAGACTTTTGGTCAGGTGATTACAGGGTTGTAAATACAAAATAAAATAGGGGTAATGCAGGAGTAGGTTTAATAATGAATAAAAAAATAGGAGTGCGGGTAAGCTACTACAAACAGCATAGTGAACGCATTATTGTGGCCAAGATAGACACAAAGCCCATGCCTACTACAGTAGTACAAGTTTATATGCCAACTAACTCTGCAGATGACGAAGAAATTGATGAAATGTATGACGAGGTAAAAGAAATTATTCAGATAGTGAAGGGAGACGAAAATTTAATAGTCATGGGCGACTGGAATCCGTCAGTAGGAAAAGGGAGAGAAGGAAACATAGTAGGTGAATATGGATTGGGGGGAAGAAATGAAAGAGGAAGCCGCCTTGTAGAATTTTGCACAGAGCATAACTTAATCATAGCTAGCACTTGGTTCAAGAATCATGAAAGAAGGTTGTGTACCTGGAAGAATCCTGGAGATACTAAAAGGTATCAGATAGATTACATAATGGTAAGACAGAGATTTAGAAACCAGGTTTTAAATTGTAAGACATTGCCAAGGGCAGATGTGGATTCTGACCACAATCTATTGGTTATGAACTGCAGATTGAACTGAAGAAACTGCAAAAAGGCGGGAATTTAAGGAGATGGGACCTGGATAAACTGAAAGAACCCGAGGTTGTACAGGGTTTCAGGGAGAGCATAAGGGGGAATGGGGGAAAGAAATACAGTAGAAGAAGAATGGGTAGCTCTGAGAGATGAAGTAGTGAAGGCAGCAGAGGATCAAGTAGGTAAAAATACGAGGGCTAATAGAAATCCTTGGGTAACAGAAGAAATATTGAATTTAATTGATGAAAGGAGAAAATATAAAAATGCAGTAAATGAAGCAGGCAAAAAGGAATACAAACGTCTCAAAAATGAGATCGACAGGAAGTGCAAAATGGCTAAGCAGGGATGGCTAGAGGACAAATGTAAGGATGTAGAGGCTTGTCTCACTAGGGGTAAGATAGATACTGCCTACAGGAAAATTAAAGAGACCTTTGGAGAGAAGAGAACCACTTGTGTGAATATCAAGAGCTCAGATGGCAACCCAGTTCTAAGCAAAGAAGGGAAGGCAGAAAGGTGGAAAGAGTATATAGAGGGTTTATACAAGGGCGATGTACTTGAGGTCAATATTATGGAAATGGAAGAGGATGTAGATGAAGATGAAATGGGAGATAAGATACTGCGTGAAGAGTTTGACAGAGCACTGAAAGACCTGAGTCGAAACAAGGCCCCGAGAGTAGACAACATTCCATTAGAACTACTGATGGCCTTGGGAGAGCCAGTCATGACAAAACTCTACATCTGGTGAGCAAGACGTATGAGACAGGCGAAATACCCACAGACTTCAAGAAGAATATAATAATTCCAATCCCAAAGTAAGCAGGTGTTGACAGATGTGAAAATTACCGAACAGTCAGTTTAATAAGTCACAGCTGCAAAATACTAACGCATATTCTTTACAGACGAATGGAAAAACTGGTAGAAGCCGGACTCGGGGAATATCAGTTATAAGAGTCGAGGGGCATGAAAGGGAAGCAGTGGTTGGGAAAGGAGTGAGACAGGGTTTTAGCCTCTCCCCGATGTTATTCAATCTGTATATTTAGCAAGCAGTAAAGGAAACAAAAGAAAAATTCGGAGTAGGTATTAAAATCCATGGAGAAGAAATAACAACTTTGAGGTTCGCCGATGACATTGTAATTCTGTCAGAGACAGCAAAGGACTTGGAAGAGCAGTTGAACGGAATGGACAGTGTCTTGAAAGGAGGATATAAGATGAACATCAACAAAAGCAAAACGAGGATAATGGAATGTAGTCAAATTAAATCGGGTGATGCTGAGGGGATTAGATTAGGAAATGAGACACTTAAAGTAGTAAAGGAGTTTTGCTATTTAGGGAGTAAAATAACTGATGATGGTCGAAGTAGAGAGGATATAAAATGCAGACTGGCAATGGCAAGGAAATCGTTTCTGAAGAAGAGAAATTTGTTAATATTGAGTATAGATTTAAGTGTCAGGAAGTGGTTTCTGAAAGTATTTGTATGGAGTGTAACCATGTACGGAAGTGAAACATGGACGATAACCAGTTTGGACAAGAAGAGAATAGAAGCTTTCGAAATGTGGTGCTACAGAAGAATGCTGAAGATAAGGTGGGTAGATCACATAACTAATGATGAGGTATTGAATAGGATTGGGGAGGAGAGAAGTTTGTGGCACAACTTGACTAGAAGAAGGGATCGGTTGGTAGGACATGTTTTGAGGCATCAAGGGATCACAAATTTAGCATTGGAGGGCAGCGTGGAGGGTAAAAATCGTAGAGGGAGACCAAGAGATGAATACACTAAGCAGATTCAGAAGGATGTAGGTTGCAGTAGGTACTGGGAGATGAAGAAGCTTGCACAGGATAGAGTAGCATGGAGAGCTGCATCAAACCAGTCTCAGGACTGAAGACCACAACAACAACTGTTTTCAGCAATTCGGGTGATATTCTTCGAAGCAGTGAATGTATTTTTCTACACAATTTCTAGAGTAGCTTACATTCTTCCTCAGGCTTTCGCCATACGAATTTTAATCGAAATCGGTTCTGCGGTTTAATCCTAAAAAGTAACAGACAGAGTTACTTCTGCATTTAGAACAATAGTATGAGTATGGGTTATCACTTTTTATGGATTTATGTTTTTGTTAAGAATTCTCGAGGGGTTTCTTTCATCTACTACTAAGCATTATTAAGCATTCTCTGGAATTGTTTGCTCTGACATTTGTTATTGAGTGTGATTTATCTGTTCACATGTTTTATGAGTTTGTCAAATGTTTCAGTTGTCATGTACAGACAGTTTAATGCACTGAAAAAATTGGTAAAATTGCATCTTCTTACCAGGTCGTGTGCACGTCAAGATGGTCAGTGGCAGAACCTAGGTGTTTGTTGTAAATTGGATGCACTAATGCTCGTTTTGCAAGTTCTTGTGATACCTGTGGAGCACGTTACTCTAATTGTTACGTACTATTGTTAAACCTGACGGCAAGAAACGAGTGTAAACTTTGTCAGAGTCCAGGGGAGTCTCTGTCCCTACTTGCAGCATTACAGCGGAAACTATTCGCGACGACTGCACAATACAACTCGCTCTTGCAAACGTGCAGTCCTTACCGGCCCACTTCACTAAGTCCAGATGCACATTTAAGTACCGCAGCTTTTGTGTCGTGCTACTGTCGGAAGAGGAGGATATTAGTGTTTAACGTCCCGTCGACATCGAGGTCATTAGAGACGGACTACTACTGTCGGAGACGTGGCTTAAGCGGAGTATCCCTTCCAGTTCTGTAAGCCTCAATGACTACATGATTCTGAGACGTGACAGGTATAACAGAAGAAGCGGCGGCTTGGCTGCATGTATACAATTATACTTACTCCCCAATGTGGTGGTAACGTCCAAAGATGAGGACAAACAACCCGAATATATATTCATTGAAATTAAATATCTCAACCGAAGGTATCTTATCTGTGTAACATACAATCCCCCCAATGACGGAGAGCCCTGTAGCCACTAATCAGCACTCCCAGCTCTTGTATCTATGTATGAGCATGCAACTGTAACTGGAGATGTGCCCATAAATTTTATAAGCAACAGCCCTGCAGTTTCAACATGCAAGACTATACTTTTCTGCTCGAATCTCACACTGTTTCCACTTGGTCCAACTTATCATACTGTAGACACATGTTCGCATCCAAGTCTCCAAACAGAATAATTCGCACTGACTGAATTTCTGGATCTGTCTTATCTGGTCGTGAGGTAATACTCAAGAATTATTCGTTACAATGTCCAAAGAACAAACCTCAAGTGGCCACTTTTAGAGTTTTTAAGCGCTCGATTAAATTTGAACGTACAGCTGACGCCTATCATGTCTCTTGGTAGGGAATGACAGAAAATAAAATTGACTATTTTAAGGAGTACCTAATTTCACTGGAGAGTGGATAATTTATACAATAAAAACGCTCCGATAAAAAATGTAGGAGTCAGGAGAAAACCAGCACCATGGCTTACCGATCAACCCGACCACCTTATGAGTGTCTAAGACGCAGCACACATGAAATATAAAGGGAACCCAACCTCCGAGAATCGTGCCTCCTACAGGAGACTACACAACCGAGTTAGTCGGTGAGAGGTGTAAAACACAGATACGCCCACTCTTTACTGAGAACTTTCACAGGCTCTCCGTTTTGTGGAAAAATGTACGAGGGCCAGGAACAGGCAAACCTCAATCTGCAGCTGAACCTCTCCTTTCTGTTTAAGACCTGAATGTGTATTTCGCCACGCCTACTTCGCTACTTGACCATCGCTCAAGGACGCAAACCATCGAACTTCCTGAAGTATCTAGGGCTGATACAAACGAAACATTTTTTTTTAGAGCCGGTAATCCTTAACACAGACAGGAAGTCAACTGAGTGAATTCCTTCTGCAGCAGTAGAATGAGATAGTATTACAATACAAATGATCAATTTCGTCGTTGATCCATTACTGCCCATAATAATGGACATTTTTAACAATTCTCTGATCTCCAGCATCTTCCCAATAGCCTGGGAAATGGAATTCATAAAACCTCTATACAAAAAGAATAAGCTATGGACAAAAATGGAGACTCTTACGTGTTTTTTTGGATCCAGTAATGCCTTCGACACTGTCGAACTCGATACTTTGAAAGATGACAGCCCCTTCTGTCCCGTCTACTTTCATTGGAAGGCCCGTGAGGCACTTTCCCATCTTTTTCGTAATTCAACATGCAAATAGTTAACTGATAGTTAAGTAATAAAATAAATCAAACAATAATTTGCATGTGGTCACATCATTTCTGTCATGGAGTACAAGGAATGATTCGGCGAATGAGCTCACGGTAGCTGCATGTCAGGGGAATTTCATCGGTGAGGGTATAGATTTCTTTTCTCCATACTACGTTTCGTTTGCTGCAAGCAACTACTGCATTCGTCCGAATCAGGGTGGCCAGGGGTCGCATGACGTAGAGAGCTGGGGACCTTCCCGCAAGGAAGCGAGGGCAAAACATGAAATTGATGAAATGTCTCACAGTCTGACTCCGTCTCTTAAGTTGCCCCTTTTTGTGTTGCTAGAAGCTACGTATTTTTGCTGTACGGCAGAGTGCCCGCACTGCTTGGTTTTCATTTGTTTTCTGACAACTCCACCAAGTGGACGAGTTTGTGATCCCGGGCTCAACGTCAATGTTGTGTTATGTAATTAATAACGTTCTGTTTCGGTGAATGGTAAACTGTGATAAAGTTTTGAATATGTCTTTAAGAGAGGAAATGAATTTCCGAATAAAAAATACAGGGTGCCATTTAAAAAAGTCATACCGCTGTTCATATCTTTGTACAAAAAAAAAAAAAGCTACAACGAAGGCAATCATGCTGATGCTGATTGATATCCCCCTGACGGCTGAAGAACATTTGCTTGAAACATTTTGTAATTTGCTTCTGGGCAAACAGTTATTTAGGATGGTCAAGATAAATGGGACATCCTCTATATAAGCTATATGTAAACTGAATGAGTTGTAGACACCATCAAAGGTAAATTAACGAGTTGTTTTGTGGCAAGGATAATGTTTTGATACATAGTTAAATATATGTATGAAACAAGGTAAGAAATAAGCACTTCAATTTATTGGTCCATGTATCTTCACCGTTTTGTTTTCGGGAAGTGGTAGTGTACGGACGTATGTTTGGAGCCGTCGTACCGGCATTGTTAAAAATTTGTATTTTATCCGTTCATTAAAAGTATTACAAAAAGTTATTAAAAAGCAATATTTATTCGCGCGGCCACAAGGTCAACTCCTACCTGTTCTTCACTTCATTAGCCGTTGAAATCCTGCATCAAGAGGTCCAGTGCAGACAAGAAGAACCCCCGCGGCATCCGGAGGAGCGTTCCTGCATCGACATTGTCACAGTCAAGAATTAATGTGAAGATCGACAATTCCAATGGTTGCGGCGATTATATGGTACCGCACACTACTGGGAGCAGCAGTGCGTAATGCAAATTATGTTTATTGACCTTAAATGTAACGATATTAAAGGTCTGTTGATAATGGTATCAGTTAAAGTTAACCCAAGATTGTGCACAGGTTCATAAATTACCTTCAAAATTTTTTTGAAGTATTCTTTCCAATAAATTTTTCCAATTATTCATGCAATTATTAATCCATTTTCACATACTTATTTAGTGATCATAACTTAACGTCCTTCCCCTGGTCACATATTTTTAAAAGGTTATCACATAATTTCTTTAGAAATTGAATTCATTTGAAATTAGTCACCTCGTTATCATATGTACGACGACTAGAGTAAATCAGCGTTCAATAACCCTTGAGTCACATTATCAATCTGTATCCTCTTGAGGATGGTGTATATCAAAATTCTTCCGTTTTGATGTTGACAAACATAATCAGTCAGCCCTAAACAGAACCCTCACAGTGTAACGTCCAATAGTACTTGCTAAACCTAAAAGTCAAAACTTTTCTTCAGGTGGTGTAGAATGGCTCCCCTCATACCTTACATGCCGCCAACATTGTGTAATGCTCGAAACAACGGGTCACAAATGTAGAATATAGTATCACGAGTCCCCCAAGGATCAATTCTCGGTCCGTTACATTTCCCATTATTTGTTAACGATGTGTCGGCTATTATCTACCATTGCGAATGTCATTTATGTGCTGATGACCTTCAGTTATACCTAAGAGTAAGCCCGAGAAATCTGCACACAGCCATCCAGAACGTAAATGCTGACTTACTTGCTTTATCAGAATGAGCAAAGAACTTGGTGCTTCTAAAGTTACACGAGACTACTAGATAACTTACGTTAGAATACTGACACAACTCAGAAGCCCGATGACGTTCTAGTGAACGATATCGATCGGGACATAATATTAGCATAAATCAGCTGTGGAGCTCAGCGTGATAAAAATTACCTGGAAGTTCCTATTTTTGTCACACCTACCTTTCCCACTGGTACGGTACTGAATTCTTGAAACACAGTCAAGATCTTCATGAAAACCTCCCAAGACCACATCAGTTGCCATATAACAACCTGTACGTCTTCTGTTAATTGTTTGAAATGAAAAAGACGTTATTATGTCAATTCGGAATCAGCACTGTACTTCGTCGGAAAGTGATTCCGCTGTGTCTCATAAAATTATATGAAAGTTACGACGCCGTTGTCTCATGATAACTACTTCTTGTATGAATAATATTTCTTAGCTACAAAAAATGTATAATTTCAGTGCATTATCTTGCCTCTATGCTGGATTTAGCTACACAAATACTGTATTGGCTCAAGAAGAGTGCGTATATTAGTGTAAAAAGCACGACTTTAAAGCCAAATCAAACAGTTTTAGTTTTATTACTGTGTTTGTTTTAACCTCTCTGTCTTCACTCTTTTGTTTCTAACTTGTAACTATATGTTCATTCGTTATAACTCCACCGAAATCGAGCTTCAAACACTTCCACAAGCAAATATGTTCTCGCGATTTCATGCTAGACCTATAGCTTAGACTGTGTTTATTTATGTAGGCTGCTCGATAGTGATGAAAGCTTACTTAAATGTACGCTTCAAAATTCATTGTAATAATCATTCAAGGGTATACTAATATTCGTAATTAAATGAAAAGAAAGGGTAAATTATGTTCACTGGGAAACTGCCCGTATGGTAGTGACCACAAGGTTACCACAATCGTGTACTAGGTATATGAAATCACTGAAAGACGCATGATTATTGCACACGCAATAAACAAGAGGCACACCTCGACATATCTTTAAATAATATTATTTACATTTGTTATTTTTTACATGTTTACAGCAGTGGTTGGAATTAGGAAAGTTGCGTAATTACGAGATCGGGTGGGAGACCAACTTGCGAGAACAAGCGCAGTACCTTACATTTACATTAACTGTGCAGTCCAAAGCAGGCCTGAGTGAGTGACGGAGGCTACGGAAACAAAGGAATAAAAGTAAAAAGGAAGCCGTGCATATGACGGTAACGGCACAGCCGAACGGCCTTCCTTCCCAATCAGAAATGCAGTCGAAGTTCTTCAATTGACTCCGAAGGGCACTTCCTGTCTGCGGAGACGGATGCTACCACTGGCGGCCCGTGCGCTGGAAGGTCCTGGAGTTGTTGGCGGTGAAGATGAAGGGCGCGTCCTCGGTGGGGCAGCGGAAGTCCTCGAAGACGCGCCGCAGACCGCGCTCCGACTTGTTGCCCACGGGCTCCAGCATGTTGTTCCACAGCATGTTGGCACCTGTGACACAACAGCACACCGCCGGGTCAGCCCTGGCCAAATGGGGGTCACACTGCGCATGCGCCGCACGTCCGGGACGACAGCGGCGACAGCCGGGCGTGCTCTTCCCGTTGCCGCCCGGGCAGGAGGCGCGCGCCGCATCGTTCATTGCTCACACGTGACCATAGGCCACGCAGTGATCCTGCGCCCTTGGCAGAACTTTCAAAGTCCTATCGCCCCTCCCCTCCCACCCTCCCACAGAAAAAGTACCTTTCTCCAATTTCTTCTACACAGTCAGAGGAAATTTTCTAATTTGTACGATAGGCTTCATAGAAATAAAGAGTTATTGAAAAATATTATGAGGGTAATCCCAAACCTTCGGAGAGCCAGTCCTGACAAAACTCTATCATCTGGTGAGCAAGATGTAGGAGGCAGGCGAAATTCCCTCAGAGTTCAAGAAGAATATAATAATTCCAATCCCCAAAAAAGCAGGTGTTGGCAGATGAGAAAATTACCGAACCATCAGTTTAATAAGTCACAGCTGCAAAATACTAACGCGAATTCTTTACAGACGAATGGAAAAACTGGTAGAAGACGACCTCGGGGAAGATCAGTTTGGATTCCGTAGAAACGTTGGAACATGTGAGTCAATACTGACCCTACGACTTATCATAGAAGAAATATTAAGGAAAGGCAAACGTACGTTTCTAGCATTTGTAGACTTAGAGAAAGCTATTGACAATGTTGACTGGAATACTCTCTTTCAAATTCTGAAGGTGGCAGGGGTAAAATACAGGGAGCAAAAGGCTATTTACAATTTGTACAGAAAGCACATGGCAGTTAAAAGAGTAGAGGGACATAAAAGGGAAGCAGTGATTGGGAAGGGTGTGAGACAGGGTTGTAGCCTCACCCCGATGCTATTCAATCTGTATATTGAGCAAGCAGTAAAGGAAACAAAAGAAAAGTTTGGAGTAGGTATTAAAATCCATGGAGAAGAAATAAAAACTTTGAGGTTCGCCGATGACATTGTAATTCTGTCAGAGACAGCAAAGGACTTACAAGAGCAGTTGAACGGAATGGACATTGTCTTGAAAGGAGGGTATAAGATGAACGTCAACAAAAGTAAAACGAGGATAATGGAATGTAGTCGAATTAAGTCAGGTGATGCTGAGGGAATTAGATTAGGAAATGACACACTTAAAGTAGTTTTGCTATATGTGGAGCAAAATAACTGATGATGGTCGAAGTAGAGAGGATATAAAATGTAGGCTGGCAATGGCAAGGAAAGCGTTTCGGAAAAAGAGAAATTTGTTAACATAGAGTATAGATTTAAGTGTCAGGAAGTCGTTTCTGAAAGTATTTGTGTGGAGTGTAGCCATGTATGGAAGTGAAACATGGACGATAAATAGTTTAGACAGGAGGGGAATAGAAGCTTTCGAAATGTGGTGCTACAGAAGAATGCTGAAGATTAAGTGGGTAGCTCACATAACTAATGAGGAGGTATTGAATAGAATTGGGGAGAAGAGGAGCTTGTGGCACAAGAAGGGATCGGTTGGTAGGACATGTTCTGAGACATCGAGGGATCGCCAATTGAAGGGCAGCGTGGAGGGTAAAAATCGTAGAGGGAGACCAAGAGACGAATACACTAAGCAGATCAGAAGGATGTAGGTTGCAGTAGGTACTGGGAGATGAAGAAGCTTGCACAGGATAGAGTAGCATGGAGAGCTGCATCAAACCAGTCTCAGGACTGAAGACTACAACAACAACATCCCAAAAGTAAGGTCTCCTATTGTTTTATAAGTACATAAACCTGTTTATTTCTACAGTGGTTTACATCAGTTTACAACTTGAACGTTTAGCTATTTTTCGATATTATCACTATTTCTGTCGATGCGTTTTTGTAGACGCTGCGGCAGCTTTTGTATGCCCATGTCATACCAGCTCGCCGCCATGCTGTTCATAAAGTTATGATCCCCTTCTTTCACCTCGTCGCCGGAGCTGAATCGCTTACCGGCCAATTGTTCTTTTAACCTATGGAACTGTGCGGCTGATCCCGGCGGAGGTTCGAGTCCTCCCTCTGGCATGCGTGTGTGTGTTTGTCCTTAGGATAAATTAGCTTAAGTAGCGTGTAAGCTTAGGGACCGATGACCTTAGCAGTTAACTCCCATAAGATGTCACACACACTTGAACATTTTTAACCTTGGGAACAGGTGGTGATACTCACTGGGCGCTAAGTCAGGGCTATAGGGTGGTCGGTTATTATGGCTCAAATGGCTCTGAGCACTATGGGACTTAACTTCTGAGGTCATCAGTCCCCTAGAACTTAGAACTACTTAAACCTAACCAACCTAAGGACATCACACACATCTATGCCCGAGGCAGGATTCGGACGTGCGACCGTAGCGGTCGCGCGGTTCCAGACTGTAGCGCCTAGAACCTCTCGGCCACTCCGGTTGGCTCGGTTATTACGTTCCACTGAAACTGTTGCAGGAGAGCAACGCTTTTGCAGAGCGATGTGTGGGCGAACGTTGTCATTGAGAATGTGCACGCCCTTGCTCAACATTCCTCTTCTCATGTTCTGAATTGCCCGTTTGAGTTTTCTCAGACTCTCACAGTACCTGTCAGCGTTAATTGTGGACCCAGCGATTCAGCTCCGACGACGAGGTGAAAGAAGAGGCTCATAACTTTCTGAACAGCATGGCGGTGAGCTGGTATGACATGGGCATACAGAAACTGCCGAAGCGTCTACAAAAATGCTTCGACAGAAATAGTGATAATGTCGAAAAATAGCTAAACGTTCAAGTTGTAAACTGATGTAAACCATTGTAGAAATAAACAGGTCTATTTACTTATAAAACAATAGGAGACCTTACTTTTGGGATTACCCTCCCAGTAAACCTATATAGATGGAAAATATTAGAGACATAAAATTATATGTATTATTGGAGTAAATACACTGATGTTCAGAAAAAAAAACAGGACACCTTAAACGACTAGAGATAGGTAGTTCACATTCACAGGACATCATCATTAGTATGTTCTGCAGAAATGATTAGCATTTGAACAACATTGGCCGGAGAGTTCAAGGTCAGCATCAATATCGCCGCGCAACACCGCCTACCGGTAAAATGTGGCTACGGTTCTCGTTGTCGCAATACACCGAAGGTAATGTATCAGTCTGACTTGAACAGACGTGCAGGATGCCTCGCAGACGTATGCGTGAATAACGAGTGTCAAAGAGGGCTTATTTTTGGCATGAGAAAATGTGATGCATACATCCGGGAAAATGCTGCATGTGTGGGACGAAGTGTTTCGACGGTGCAACGGATGTGTGCAGAATGGGTCACGGAAGGCCGCAGGACATGACAACATGGGCCACGTCACACCACCCAGCCATCGCCGAGAAAATAGACGCCTCATCCGAATGGCATTGCAGGACACATCTGCGTCCTCCTCGGCTCTGCCGCAACAGTGGAACACATCGTTCACTATCAGAGGTGACAGTCCGTCGCCGTTTATTACGATACGGGTTACGCGAGCGTCGTCCACTTGTCCATCTGCGTTTGGCGAAAGTGGAGAAACATGCTAAACGGCATTGGTGTATGGAACGACGTCACTGGGAACATGAATTGTGTCAGATAGTCTTTTCGGACAAATTCAGATTCTATTTGTTTCAAATTGATGGCCGTATTTTGGTCGCCGCCAGGCCAGGAAAACGCAGTGACTTCATTCGCACAAGACATCAAGCGCCAACTCAGGACTTAATAGTGTGGGATGCTCACGGGTACAATGACAAATCACAGTTGGTGCATGTCCAGTGCAGTGAATGACATCCTGCGACCAAAAGTCATACACTTTCTGCACAACGCATCAGACACCATTTTTCAGCAAGACAATGCAAGAGCAAAATTGGCAGTTGACCCTAAATAACGAAACGTGTGAGGACATCCACATGAGTGTTAAAAGGAATTCGTTATACTTCGGTTACACGATAAATCAGTCTAGTATAAAAGTCGTAAATTCAATTAATACCTAGGTATTACAAATACGAATACCTTAAACTGGAAGGAAAACACAGAAAATGTCGTGGAGAAGGCTAACCAAAGACTGCGTTTCATTGGCACGACACTTAGAAAATGTAGCAGACCTACTAAGGAGACTGCCTACACTACGCTTGTCCGTCCTCTTTTAGAATACTGATGCGCGGTTTGGGATCCTTACCACATAGGACTGACGGAGTACATCGAAAAAGTTCAAAGAAAGGCAGCACGTTTTGTATTATCGCGAAATATGGGAGAGAGTGTCACAGAATTGATACAGGATTTGGGCTGGACATCATTAAAAGAAAAGCGTTTTTCGTTGCGACGGAATCTTCTCGCGAAATTCCAATCACCAACTTTCTCCTTCGAATGCGAAAATATTTTATTGACGCCGACCTACATAGGGAAGAACGATCACCACGATAAAATAAAGGAAATCAGAGCTCGTACTGAAAGACATAGATGTTCGTTCTTTCCGCGCGCTATACGAGATTGGAAAAATAGATAATTGTGAAAGTGGTTCTGTGAACCCTCTGCCAGGCACTTAAATGTGATTTGCAGAGTATGTATGTAGATGTGGATTAGCACATGTTGCTGCACGAACACATGCCTCCTTGGTGTAACAGGACGTCAGGCTTTTCCCCTGGCTCGCCAGATCATCAGACTTGTTGCTAGTCAAAACTGGATATGGTGAAACGATGGGTGCAGCACTGCGACACAGTGCCAACCACCACACATGAACTTTGGAACCAGGTGAATGCAGAATGGATGGCAACACCACAGCACGCCTTTCCTACCTTATACGCATCGATGCCATCACGCATGGAACAAGTTATCAGCACTCATGGAGGACCCTGTGCCTGTTAGACAGCAGGACAGATTCTGAACCGAGGTGACTGAAATGCTAATCATTTCTGCAGCACATATAAATATACATTTGTTTGAATATACACTCCCGGAAATGGAAAAAAGAACACATTGACACCGGTGTGTCAGACCCACCATACTTGCTCCGGACACTGCGAGAGGGCTGTACAAGCAATGATCACACGCACAGCACAGCGGACACACCAGGAACCGCGCTGTAGGCCGTCGAATGGCGCTAGCTGCGCAGCATTTGTGCACCGCCGCCGTCAGTGTCAGCCAGTTTGCCGTGGCATACGGAGCTCCATCGCAGTCTTTAACACTGGTAGCATGCCGCGACAGCGTGGACGTGAACCGTATGTGCAGTTGACGCACTTTGAGCGAGGGCGTATAGTGGGCATGCGGGAGGCCGGGTGGACGTACCGCCGAATTGCTCAACACGTGGGGCGTGAGGTCTCCACAGTACATCGATGTTGTCGCCAGTGGTCGGCGGAAGGTGCACGTGCCCGTCGACCTGGGACCGGACCGCAGCGACGCACGGATGCACGCCAAGACCGTAGGATCCTACGCAGTGCCGTAGGGGACCGCACCGCCACTTCCCAGCAAATTAGGGACACTGTTGCTCCTGGGGTATCGGCGAGGACCATTCGCAACCGTCTCCATGAAACTGGGCTACGGTCCCGCACACCGTTAGGCCGCCTTCCGCTCACGCCCCAACATCGTGCAGCCCGCCTCCAATGGTGTCGCGACAGGCGTGAATGGAAGGACGAATGGAGACGTGTCGTCTTCAGCGATGAGAGTCGCTTCTGCCTTGGTGCCAATGATGGTCGTATTCGTGTTTGGCGCCGTGCAGGTGAGCGCCACAATCAGGACTGCATACGACCGAGGCACACAGGGCCAACACCCGGCATCATGGTGTGGGGAGCGATCTCCTACACTGGCCGTACACCACTGGTGATCGTCGAGGGGACACTGAATAGTGCACGATACATCCAAACCGTCATCGAACCCATCGTTCTACCATTCCTAGACCGGCAAGGGAACTTGCTGTTCCAACAGGACAATGCACGTCCGCAAGTATCCCGTGCCACCCAACGTGCTCTACAAGGTGTAAGTCAACTACTCTGGCCAGCAAGATCTCCGGATCTGTCCCCCATTGAGCATGTTTGGGACTGGATGAAGCGTCGTCTCACGCGGTCTGCACGTCCAGCACGAACGCTGGTCCAACTGAGGCGCCAGGTGGAAATGGCATGGCAAGCCGTTCCACAGGACTACATCCAGCATCTCTACGATCGTCTCCATGGGAGAATAGCAGCCTGCATTGCTGCGAAAGGTGGATATACACTGTACTAGTGCCGACATTGTGCATGCTCTGTTGCCTGTGTCTATGTGCCTGTGATTCTGTCAGTGTGATCATGTGATGCATCTGACCCCAGGAATGTGTCAATAAAGTTTCCCCTTCCTGGGACAATGAATTCACGGTGTTCTTATTTCAATTTCCAGGAGTGTAGATGTCCTATCTCTAGTCTTTAAGGTGTTCTCTTTTTTCTGAACATGAATGTAAATTACAAACTGTATATATTTTCCAGAAGAATTAAAAGTAAAGCAGAATCTGTCTAATTGTTTGTGGCAGGTACTGTATATTGATTTTATTGTGATGTGTAATAAAAAACAGATTTTATTTGCTCCTATTAAACTATTAGCACTGTCTGAATTATTAATCTATATAGACAAAAATGTAAATGGTGGTTTGTTCAGATCGTATACCTCCCAAATTTCTTCACTGATTGCGTTGAAATTTTGACACAATGTTGCATTCTGTTATAGGCATGCTTTTACGTATCTATTTTTTAATAGGTCCTGTACAGGGAGTTCGAAAATTCCCGTTACAGACTTTTGCATTTGCAGAAGGGAGTTAGTAGATAATATTTTGAATAGGAACCCGTGTCCTTAAACATGCCGTTTCCGTTCTACGACTGTTTCAGTTCAGATGTGTAACGCGTCCATCTCTGCTGAGAGAAACAGGAAAGTGTCAGTGTTGTTTGTTCTGGTATGCAACAGGGTAGACACGATGATCAGTTCTTGGAAGCTTTGCCACTGAACCTCCGTCAGGAAATATAGTTTCAGCATGATGGGGCACCATCTCACTCGTCACGTGCGGTTCGGAGACATCTCAACAGACGATGTGGTGGAAAATGGATAGGTCGACATGGTCCAACTGCATGGCCGCCTCGATCGCTGGATTTAACTCATATGTTCTACTTCTTGTGCAGTCATATTCGAAGTTTAATTTACGAGATCCCTGTAGAGACAGACGAAGATATGACGGTAAGAATTCTGGCCGCTGCACTAGAAACTGAAGAGACATGAGGTGGGACGGAGAGTGTGTACCAGAACATGCTTCGTAGGTACAATGTCTGTAACGACGCTGGTGGTCGCTACATCGAACCACTGTTGTAATGCAGCAGTACTGTTCTGCACGAACAGCACATAGATTCTCTTTTATTTTGGAATGATGTAAACACGTAACGTTTAAGTGTTAATAAAAACAAATGCGCGTAAGTGATAAATGGATGTTTCATCATGTTTCCTTTCGAACTGTTACCTAATAATTGTACTATGTCACGATAAATACAGTTCTCAAGCAGAAGTAAATGAGTTAAACATCTGAACTGAAACCGTCGTAGAAACGAAAGGCTACGTTTCCGAACAGAGGTACCTGTTCAGAATACTATGTACTTACGCATAGGTACCTATTAACTATGTACTTACTCCCCTCTACATGTACTAGAAGTTTGCAACGACAGTTTCCGAACATCCTGTATGACAAATACACCTTTTTGGGATTTTTGTAACAATCTTTTCCTACTATTAAATATATATTATAGCTATTTAAAAAAAGGTTTACAAGAACACATACGTATTCCAGTGCAAGGCTGAGTCAAAATTTCCAAACATTAGGTCAGAAACTTTCAGGGACGCGATTAGGAACCATTGCATTCGAATACTTACGTGTTTCTATATACCAACTGGAACGCCATCTGGTGTATAAGTAAGATATATGTAACAAAAGAGGAAATGTTATAAATGTTGGTTTGTTCTGAATCGTTAATCTCCGAAAGTTTCTGGTTGATTCCTTTGAAATTTTGACACAACGTTGAATTTAGAAACCGGTGTGCTTTTAAGTACCTGCTTAATTAATATATGTGCATTACATATATATATATATATATAGGGGACCATTGTTACCAAAAATCTCAAAATGTGCCTTTCCGTTGTACTTCGAATTTGTATACGTTACTCAAATGAATGTTCAGATACATATAGATTATACACTTTTTAATAATTAAAAACACATTTAAAGTATACAACAGTGGAAGGTTGTTAGCAATCAGTAAATTTGTATTTATGGCTTATTGGTTTATGATTAGAATACTACTACAGAATCTGAATTTGCAGTAACAGTAAGCAAGGTTCAGGGTCAGAGAGAGGAGGGTTGAGATGCACGGAAAGGTGGAAAGAAAAGGACAGAGAAAACGGGGAGACGGAAACAGAGACCGGTCAGGAAGAGATGGAGAGAAAAAGGGGGGGGGGGAGAAGGTGGACAGAGAAAGATCGAGGAGGTGATGGACAGTAAGTGTGGGAAGAAGGAGGAGATGAATAAAGAAAAGGGGAGAGGGAGTTGGACAGACAGGACAGAAAAAGATATTAGAAAGTATATCCAGTCCACATACGTTTTAGAAACGCGTGCTCTCTCTTTTCTTTCTATTCCATTTAACCATATTGAGCGACAGCAAATCGTGGTCAAGTACAGCTACTAGGAAATAAAAGAAAAACGGCTACATTTAAGTGTTTAGAACAAATTCCTTTCTAATAATTCTATTCTTTTTATAATTGTACTTTCCATTTTCTTGCTTTCAGTGCACCAATGTCTATAATAATATAACTGAAGTCAGATTTAGCAGTTGTATCGTATTCTATCGACAAGATATCTGAATTTGAACCTGTTTCATCTATACTCGAACTTAAGCAGCTTTTTATCTTCTCTAATTTGCTGAAAGTGTACTCAAATTATAAACATCCTGGCAGTTATTTGAGTGTTCAGATAAGCGTCTCGTAACACATAATAAGGAAAATAATGTAGTTCAAAATAACCAAATGCGAATCTGTGTCAGTACTCTTCATCGACTATTTCTACTGGAAATCGAAAGCAGCTATTTCGTTAACTACTGTGATGTGTCGATATTTTTATTCTGTTTAGCACCAAAACATGCTGCATACTTTTCGAAATCAGATACAGAGCTCTCATTTAACACTTACCTGACAGGAAATTAACGTAAGGTTACAAGTAGTATTTATTTCCATTTAACTTATTATTATGTCAAATGTTTCGAAGCAGTCTAGCTTAAACAGTTTGATCCCAGTTCCCAGTTGTCAAAACTCTGAAAAAAGGAATCCTTCGGTAAATGGAAATGTCGTGTGGCTAGGGCCTCCCGTCGGGTAGACCGTTCGCCTGGTGCAGGTCTTTCGATTTGACGCCACTTCGGCGACCTGCGCGTCGATGGGGATGAAATGATGATGATTAGGACAACACAACACCCAGTCCCTGAGCGGAGAAAATTTCCGACCCAGCCGGGAATCGAACCCGGGCCCTTAGGATTGACAATCTGTCACGCTGACCACTCAGCTACCGGGGCGGACATCCTTCGGTTAAATAGCATATTATTAGATCCGGTGGCCGACCTTTGACGCCCTACATTAACGCAGCGAAACAGCAGCAAATCTCCATTGTTGAACGTGAGCAGCTGTAACAAACAAGTTCACTGATGACACACAACCCAAATGATCCCTGTTCGGAAGTAGTTGTTTTTTGAGTGCTATTTACAGCGTGAGTTTTTAGTCTCGTGTAGAGGGAAAAGCTTATTGCATCCGATAGACGAGAACATGTGCCTCTCATCCCCTCATGGTTAATTCTTAAATCACCTTCCTCTTTTTTTTATGGGTCAATTTTTTGCACCCCTCTGTGTCTGCGCCCTTGTCGGGTGTCTATCCCCTCCTAGTACCTAAGGATACAGTCGCTTTTTTCGTTACAAAATTCCTACGTGTTTCTACACGCCTTTTGCTGTGATTTTACTGATAGCAGATTAGTAGATTTAGCTTTGAGGACTAAACGCGAACCCCTTCGCTTTCACAGACACTATGTCTATCTCAATTTTGTATGGCTGTGAGACTGTTGACGGTAAATTAGGTCGTTTCTCACAAAATGACGATATATATTCCCTAGCATGCGGATTGCGGCAACAGTTTACAGCACAAAGCAAATAGGCTGCAGTATACTTGTAAGATATCTATCCTCAGTTCCGAAGAGGCCTCCTCTCACCCTGCTGTACTGATTAATCATAGTAGGTGATCACCATTCGTTTGTGGACAAAGAATACTAATGAAATTCAACCCAGTTTTACATGGCAGAACGATTATTGTTGACTCTGAAGAAAGCCGCTCTGATGTATGAACCAAAATACATTAGCGGAAAAGAAGAAATACTGGTCTCTGTACTAGAAGAGTGGAGTTGGATCCCCCTCAAACAGTTTAGGGTGTAGCACAGAGCAGCAGTCAGTGACAGCTGTTCAAATGGTTCAAATGGCTCTGAGCATTATGGGACTTAACTGCTCAGGTCATCAGTCCCCTAGAACTTAGAACTACTTAAACCTAACTAACCTAAGGACATCACACACATCCATGCCCGAGGCAGGATTCGAACCTGCGATCGTAGCGGTCGCGCGGCTCCAGACTGTAGCGCCTAGAACCGCTCGGCCACTCCGGCCGGCAGTGACAGCTGTCAATTCTCCAGTACGTTCTCCTGGCTGCACAGTAGCACGCCAAAGTGGGGATACGAGGACACTTTGAGTCAGTCCTAGGTTCTGAGCAGCCGGTTGTACTGGAAAGTAATATAGTGGAAGACTTCTCCACAGTTATCTCACAGAATGCTGCACTGTGTTAAACTGCGTCCAAAATAACAAAGAACATAGTGGAGCAGCGGTTAGCAAGCGCCGGCAGTTAGTAAGGGTCACCTGGTATTTCTCGGGTTTTCTGCAAAACTACGGTCGCATGCAGTGTTTGAAATAAAGCGCAGATAGCACTCCGCTATTTGCTACAATTTTACTGATTTAGCTATTTGGTTTGTGTTGTTAGTAAATGTTACCTGAGAGTCACAGAAGGTGAGCTTTGTAATCTTCAACATAGTCTCTACCTTTTGGGGAAATAAGTAATATTATCGTACTGGTATTCATATTTAAGTAGCTTAGTAAAGAATGTATCATAAAAAACATGCAGGTAACAGGATTCGAGAGGCTTCCTGTTACCGACATGTTTTAAAGTGTCATGTCAGTTGGGTAACAGGGGCTACACCAGACTCGGGAGGGCCGTACAAGTAATTTGTTTTTATTTGTAATTTTTTTAGGGCACAATGCCGAGGTGGAGGAAGAAGAGGCTCGAGGGGAGTGGTGCGGAACAGTGAGACAAAGAGTTACAAGCGCTATGGAAGCCGAAATGACCGAAAGGGCTGCTAAAAATGTTCAAATATGTGTGAAATCTTATGGGACTTAACTGCTAAGGTCATCAGTCCCTAAGCTTACACACTACTTAACCTAAATTATCCTAAGGACGAACACACACACCCATGTCCGAGGGAGGACTCGAACCTCCGCCGGGACCAGCCGCACAGTCCGTGACTGCAGCGCCCCAGACCGCTCGGCTAATTCCGTGCGGCAAAGGGCTGCTGCCGATCGCTTTAATGTTCCTCAAACTTCACTGCAAGGGTGATTAAAATCTGTTGTAAGGAATCAGTGCACAGCTATGATACCTCAGACGGGTTTTTACAAATCAACATTTGAATAAAACTACGAACAAAGCTGGTGGGAGAGATTGCACGTTACCGCCGCTAGCTAAGATTTAGTTTCAAAAGTTCACTTAAGATTTCGTAGAAAATTTAACACTAGTTCACAGATTTCATAAACAAAAGAAACTGCCAGATTAAGACTTCTTTCAAAACTTTATGAAGAAGCACACTCAACTGTCTTGCAGAAATACTTAGTCCACAAGTTTGAAGCATTGCGTTATGTTTTCTAACCAACTTGTTCTTTTTCATCATCTTGTAATTTTGATATATAGCCTGATTAATTTGTTCGTGAACTACAAAAAATACTTTTCTACTTCAAAACCCATCTTTTGTTAAGTGGCCTTTACTACCCTGCACATCAAAAAAGTTTTTCATCACCTTGTTCCGAAAGTTCCGAAACCTGTAAAGAAAATTGTAATACAGAGCAGCATAATTTCGGCCCTTTTTATTGCTCAAGGAAACCACATATTGCACGTTGTACCACCATACAGTGAGACCTTCAGAGGCAGTGGACCCGATAGCTGTACACGCCGATACCTCTAATACCCAGTAGCACGTTCTCTTGCATTGATGCATGCCTGTATTCATCGTGGCATACTACCCCCAAGTTCATCAAGGCACTGTTGGTCCAGACTGTCTCACTCCACAACGGCGATTCGGCGTAGATCCCTCAGAGTGGTTGGTAGGTCACGTCATCCATAAACAGCACTTTTCAATCCATCCCAGACATGTTCGATAGGGTTCATGTCTGGAGAAAATGCTGGTCACTCTAGTCGAGTGATTTCGTTATCCTGAAGGAAGTCATTCACAAGATGTGAACGATGGAGCGCGAACTGTCGTCTAAGGAAGACGAATGCCTCACCAATATGCTGCCGATATGGTTGTACTATCGTTCGGAGGATGGCATTCACGTATCGTACAGCCGTTACGACGCCTTCCATAACCACCAGAGGCGTACGTCGGTCCCACATCAGGCCACCCCAAATCAGCAGGGAAATTCCACCTTGCTGCACTCGCTGGACAGTGTGTCTAAGGCGTTCAGCCTGACCAGGTTGCCTCCAAACACGTCGCCGACGATTGTCTGGTTGAAGGCATATGCGACACTCATCGGTGAAAAGAACGTGATGCCTATCCTGAGCGGTCCATTCGGCATGTTGTTGGGCCTGTCTGTAACGCGCTGCATGGTTAAAAAAAAAATGACTCTGAGCACTATGGGACTTAACTTCTGAGGTCATCAGTCCCCTAGAACTTAGAACTACTTAAACCTACTAACCTAAGGACATCACACAGATCCATGCCCGAGGCAGGATTCGAACCTGCGACCGTCGCGGTCGCGCCGTTCCAGACTGTAAGGCCTAGAACCGCTCGGCCACTCCGGCCGGCGCGCTGCATTGTGTCGTGATTGCAAAGATGGACCTCGCTATGGACGTCGGGCCGCCCTTGGGCGGCCTGACTGGGTCATGTTATCGACAGTTCTTGTCTCTCTGTACCTCCTCCATGTCCGAACAACATCGCTTTCGTTCACTCAGAGACGCGTGGACACTTCCCTTGTTGAGAGCCCTTCCTGGCACAAAGCAACAATGCGGACGCGATCGAACCGCGGTATTGACCGCGTAGGGAAGGTTGAACTACAGACAACACGAGCCGTGTACCCCCTTTCTTGTGGAATGACTGGAACTGATCGGCTGACGGACCCCTTCCGTCTAACAGACGTTGCTCATCTTTAGCTGTGATGTGATATTATTTGAATTGGTTTGATATTAAGTGTGGTTTTCCAATTTTTCATTACTATGTTTAGTAATTGTATCAATTTAGGATCTACTTTGTATATTTCCAATATTTGTAGTAACCATGAGTGGAGTACACTATCAAAAGCTTTTTGGTAATCAATGAATGCGTAGTGTAGTGACCTTTGTTTAGTTTTAGCTTGATATGTCACCTCTGCATCTAATATCAGTTGATCTTTACATCCTCGTGCTCCTTTGCAACAGCCTTTTTGTTCTTCATTTATAATTTTGTGCTGTGTTGTATGTGTCATTAATTTCTGTGTAATGACTGAAGCTAATATTTTGTATATTGTTGGTAGGCATGTTATGGGGCGATATTTAGCTGGGTTTGCTGTGTCTGCTTGATCTTTAGGTTTCAGATAAGTTATCCCATGTGTAAGTGTATCAGGGAATGTGTATGGGTCTGCAATGTAACTGTTAAATAATTTAGTTAAATGTGAATGTGTTGAGGTGAACTTCTTTAGCCAGAAATTTGCTATTTTATCTTTTCCAGGGGCTTTCCAATTGTGAGTAGAATTAATTGCTTGGGTGACTTCATGTTGCAAAATTATCACTTCAGGCATTTGTGGTATCATCTTGTATGCGTCTGTTTCTGCTTGTATCCACCGTGCATGCCTGTTATTCTGTACCGGGTTTGACCATATGTTGCTCCAGAAGTGTTCCTGTCTGTTATGTTTGGTGGATTGCCTATTTTAATGTGTGTGTTATCTATTGTCTGGTAAAATTTCTTTTGGTTTTTGTTGAATATTTGGTTTTGTTTCCTTCTATTTTCACTTTTTTTGTATCTTCTAAGTAGTTTGGCGAATGCTTGTAATTTCTGCTTCTTTTCATCTAATTGCTCTATCGCTTCTTGTTCTGAGATTTTACCTAACCTTTTTCGCTTTTTGTATGACATTTCATTTCTTATAAATTGTGTTAGCTGTCCGATGTCTTTTCTCAGTTTTTCTCTTCTGGTCTGTAACCTGTGTTGCCATGCTGGTTTTGTGGGTTTCTTCTGTGTGTTGGTTGGTTCTGATCTCTGCCTAGTGTGTATATTTAGTGTAGTGAGTGCTCCTATATAAACCAGTAGTTGTAACTCTTCCATAGTTGTGTTTTCATTTATTTTGTTGTGTATGATTGTGTTAATAGTTGTTATTGTTGTTTCGACTTGTGGGTTATTTGGCGGTCTATGCAAGAATGGTCTAATGTCTATATATGTCAGGTGAAACTTTTCTTCTATATCTAACATTTGTGTCACTTCGTGTTCTATTTGTGCTTGTTCTGGTGGCTGTCTTAAGAGTTTGTTTTCCTCTGATTGTTTAATTGATGCGTGTTGTTCTTTGTTTGTTTGCTCTGGGATGTTTGAGTCCATCACTGTATTTTCTTCTTCTTCTGATTGCACATTATTTTGTTCCAGTATTTGTTGTACTTGTTGTTTGATGTGTTCTAATTCTGACTGGGGTATCCTGTTATTTTTTATTACTACACGGATCTGATCAGCTAGTCGTTGTTCTGTTAAAAATTTTAATTCTGGGTATCTGGTAATAAATGTTGTGTATACTTGTGATCTCTATTCAGTTGTGTTGGTTCCTAGGTTTGTTGCTTGGTAATAACAGAACATGAGATGTCGGTTAACTTCATCTGACCATCTCATCCTCTGTCTTTGTTTTCCTTCTAGGGTGGTTGCAGGAAGCATATTCTGCAAAACACCTCTATTTGGATTTAAATCCTTTTCCAGTTGGCTAGCAGTGTCGTTACTATTGTGGGCGGGCATAGGGTTCAAGCGTCGTCCCCGACCATGACGGCGCTTGTCCTACGCTTCTTTAGTTCTGTCCTGAATCAAATAATCACACTAAAAGGGGCGTTAGCCCTATTAGTGGTTTGTTCTTTTCGTCACCTTTTACGACTGGCAGAACATACCGGAGGCCTACTCTTTTCCCGGGCCTCCACGGGTATTATGGTTTCAAGGATTTTGTAACTTAAAAAATGTGCGTGTGCTTGCTGAAAGGTGGAATCCGTGTTGAGAAGTGTCATCAGTATGTCACTGTAAATGTGCCCGGAAATACTTAGCTCCATGGAGAAGAATGGACCGTTCAATTTCTGTACTGACGTCCCACAGAAATACTATGTTAACTGTCTCATACGCTGCACGCTTCGCATCCAAAATTATCAGTGCGAATAGATCAGTAATAATTGCGATTTGTTGCTGGAATACTTTACGAAATAAGCCAGCAGTCACCGCTGCTGTCTATAAATGTACAGCTTGTTTCACATTTCTGAAGGCTCTCCTCGATAAGGAGATTTATGGAACGTGGTTTTTTAATGAATAAATGAAAAAAAAACGTACACACACACACAAACCTTAAGTGAGGACTCACTTCACAGCTGTGCAACACGCTTAGGGACCCATAAGGACCAGAAAGTCATTATAAATTTGTTCCGTACTGTAAAATTCTCTTTCCATTATCTCCCACCATTTGCTGAATTCATCGTCTAGGTATCTGGAACAACTTCATGAAATCGGCAACCATTTATCTACAACCTGTACTCGTACAACCATTACGAATATTCCCGTGAAGTAGAAAAATTTTAAATGAAATTCGCTTTCCCGGTGTCGTGCCTGTGTTATGATATTTTTATGCGTGTATGTCCGAAGGAACGTTGCACCATAACTCGGAATAACACAGGTAGGGTAAAAGGACTATCCTACACGGAAATATAATATAGATGTACGATTACAGGTTGTACGCAAATGGTTAACGACAAAAGGAATTTTGGGTCCGGCCGCGAGTCGGTCCGACACAAACTTTCACTGTCGTCATTCCATTATGCAACTGATAGGTGTTCATATTTGCAACTGCGAATACATTTCATATATATTTCGTTTTGGAATAAATGGCGAAAAAACATTTGAAACCAAACCTATACATTTCTTAAGGCTTACAATTCGAAATACACATTTCAAAAAAGATAAACGATGACTGTGAATATTGTATCACAGACACAGTTCAGACTGTTCAGAGATGTCACTAAACCCGCCCAAATACAGATTAAGCGTGGAATATACCAAGGAGACTCATTAAGTCCTTTCTGGTTCTGCCTTGCTCTGAACCCACTATCCAACATGCTAAATAATACAAATTATGGATACAATATTACTGGAACATACCACACAAAATCACACATTTGCTATACATGGATGATCTAAAACTAGTGGCAGCAACAAATCAACAACTCGACCAATTACTAAAGATAACAGAAGTATTCAGCAATGATATGAATATGGCTTTTGGAACAGACAAATGTAAGAAAAATAGCATAGTCAAGGGAGAACACACTAAACGAGAAGATTACATATTGGATAACCACAGCGACTGCATAGAAGCGATGGAAAAAACAGATGCATATAAATATCTAGGATACAGACAAAAAATAGGAATAGATAATACAAATATTAAAGAAGAACTAAAAGAAAAATATAGACAAAGACTTAAAAAAATACTTAAAACAGAATTGACAGCAAGGAACAAGACAAAAGCTATAAATACTTATGCTATACCAATATTGACCTACTCATTTGGAGTAGTGAAATGGAGAAACACAGACCCAGAAGCACTCAATACACTTACACGATCACAATGCCACAAATATAGAATAGATCACATACATTCAGCAACTGAAAGATTCACATTAAGCAGGAAGGAAGGAGGAAGGGGATTTATCGACATTAAAAACCTGCATTATGGACAGGTAGACAATTTAAGAAAATTCTTTCTAGAACGAGCAGAAACTAGCAAAATACACAAAGCAATCACTCATATAAATACATCGGTTACACCACTGCAATTTCATAACCACTTCTACAACCCTTTAGATCGCATAACATCAACGTATATGAAGAAAGTAAATTGGAAAAAGAAAACACTACATGGCAAGCACCCGTATCATCTAACACACCCACACATCGATCAAGACGCATCCAACACATGGCTAAGAAAAGGCAATATATACAGTGAGACGGAAGGATTCATGGCTGCAATACAGGATCAAACAATAAACACCAGATATTACAGCAAGCATATTATTAAAGATCCCAATACTACAACAGATAAATGCAGACTTTGCAAACAACAAATAGAAACAGTAGATCACATCACAAGCGGATGTACAATACTAGCAAATACAGAATACCGCAGAAGACATGACAATGTAGCAAAAATAATACATCAACAACTTGCCATACAACATAAACTAATAAAACAACACGTTCCCACATACAAGTATGCACCACAAAATGTACTGGAGAATGATGAATACAAATTATACTGGAACAGAACCATTATAACAGATAAAACAACACCACATAACAAACCTGACATCATACTCACCAATAAAAAGAAGAAATTAACACAAGTAATCGAAATATCTATACCTAATACAAAAAATATACAGAAGAAAACAGGAGAAAAAATTGAAAAACACATACAACTGGCTGAGGAAGTCAAGGACATGTGGCATCAGGATAAAGTTGACATCATACCAATTATACTATCAACTACAGGAGTCATACCACACAATATCCACCAGTACATCAGCGCAATTCAGCTACATCCAAACTTATATATACAACTACAGAAATCTTTAATTATTGATACATGTTCAATTACCCAAAAGTTGCTAAATGCAATGTAACATATACCGTACAGTTAAAAGGAAGTCACGCTTGATGAAGGTCCGCGTCACTTTCCATTTTTGACCAGACATAACGTCTGAGAAAAGAAAGAAAGATAATAATAATAATAGGAATAATGATAATAGTAATTGGTTTTTAAGTCGAAGTTTGCCGTAAAGGGTGGTTTCAAGCCCATGCGATGTTTACGTCGCGACCGAGATGGACTGTTCTGTACTGGCTGTCTTAGCCTTCAAATTTAGTGTACTTCATGACAAATTTCTCGATACGCTTCAAAAGCTGTTAAACAGTAACAAAAAATGCACGTCGTTCCTCTTAATAAAAAGGTGTTATTAATAAAGTATTACAGAAAATAGGTAAACTAACTATCACGAATATGAGCTCTTTCGTAAAATAATTGCTCTTTTGTGTATTGTCAGTAGTTGAAAACTTGAAATATGAGAGGTGTTCAGTATGTCGAAAAACTTAAGTGATTATTCTTATCAATTTGATAAGAAAAATGTGTAAGCAGTAGAACGGAATGAACAGCTACGAAGGAGAGACGAGAATAGTGGTTTAACAGGATCACCCCGTTGTAGGAGACAGTATTATGAAGCAAATGAAACGCCTTAAATTAAATCTGCCAATTGTCAGAGTCGGTTGCTGGATCATCAGTAGTACGTGCCAAGTAATGTTGAGACCTTTTGTGTGATGTAGAACAGTAGACTAGATAGTACCTTTGAATATTTCATACAGCAGATAGCTAAGGCGTCATATTCCACCCATAGGGTTGTCATTATAGCTGCAGAACTTGAGCCAATATTCGAACATATGTAGCCAGGCTATAGCAGTAATTGAATTAAATATAAATTATCGTGCTGTATCAATTCCAGTCTAATAGAACAATACACAACCATTTATAAAAACAGTAAAGATACTTTTTATGAAATTATAAGTAGAACAGAAATGTTTTCTCCACGGTATACATGTCTCTGTATTCCAGTAGTGTACGTTAGTATGTAGAGCATATTGCAGACTATCTGACTTGGAAAGAAATTGGAAAATAGACATTCAAAAGAGATTTGGAGATACGCGGGTTGGAACTTAAAATAGTGGCAACTATTTATTCACAACCGATACAAAAGAGTTACATGTTTCCACCTGTTACTGTCATTCAAAGTAGTCACCAGCGTTGTGTAGAACCCGTTGCCAGCGATGTGGAAGGCGTAACATACCGTTAGCAGAGCCCGTTCTGTTGAAGAGCGAATAGAGCGGTCTGCTGCCTGTCGAATCTCTGGAACAGTTCTGAAGCGAATGCCACGAACTGTTTCCTTCATCTTCGGAATCAAATCAAAGTCACAAGGACTTACGTCCGGGGAGTATGGTGGATGGTACACTACTTCCCAGTCCCACCGACCGAACAGAATAACCACAGCTTGCGCTGTAAGCGCTCACGCATTGTCGTGCAAAATGATGAGTGGGTTGCGCAGAAAGTGTCGCCGCTTCTTCCGCAAAGCTGTTCGCAGGTGATGCTCCAAAAACGAACAGTAATACTGTGCACTGACGGTCTGTCATGAAGGAACGTAATGCGTTAAGATAACACTATCACAGTCGTACATCAGAATCACCATAACTTTCACCATACTGGGGCTCTGAAGCACTTTCGACTTTCGCGCCGACCCATAATGACGCCATTCGTTGGATTAGCTCGTACGATGTGGTTCATGTCTCATCCAGTGTTACGATACGGCGTGAGGAAGCCTCTCCTTCGCGCTCATAGCGCTCCAAGTGCGTCTGAGCAGCGTCGTAACGCATCCGTTTCTGCGTTTCCGTCAAGTTATGCGGAACCCATTGTGAAGCAATTTTTCGCATGCCTAGGCGTTCCTTGAGGATACGAAGCACAGTCGTATGGTCTAATCCGGTTTCGTGGGCAAGCTCACGAATCGTATGGCGTCGATCACTGTCCACTAACGCGGCAACAGCATGCACTTCTTCAGAGACACTAGGACGACCTGCCCGATGCATGTCTGCCACAGTCTGCCTACCTTCGCTGAACGCTTTTACCCAACGTGCCACTGTTCTGTACGGCAATGCCGATTCCCCGCACGCCTCTTGAAGACCTTGATGACACTGTCGTGCTGTACGACCTCTGGCACATTCAAATTTGATCAAACTTCGTTGTTCCTGTTTCGAAAACACAGTGACACCGTTACGTTATACCGCTCGCTCACAAGTGACTGTGTTTCCCTCGATTGTGCGGACGCCGGTAACGTGGGACGGGCGAGTCCATTTGCTCGTAGGTTAGGTAGTTATGTCAACAACGTGTGCTATCAGCGACAATAGTAGATTCCATTGCATAGTGTCCCCACTATCCAAGTTCCAACCCTCGTACTTATGTTACTGATGTAGTTTTGGAAAGTTCCTCTTGCTCTGCTCCGGAAGTCAGCTGTTTTCCATTGAAGAAGTATACACGTAACATCGTTTTTTACGTTTTCTTGTTTTACACACATGATTCTCTACTTGATCGAAGATTTTTTAGTTGAATCCATTTGCGTGTCAAAAATCTTAAACGTAATCGTTTCCTGGTACAAGTGCGGGCTGAAAAGTAATTTCTCCGAATCTTTTTGTGGAACCGTCTTAAAACTCTTTCAATAAAACAGAAGTTACTAACGCTCTACACCTTCATTCTTCGTGTCTACACATTTTTTCTCAATATTTTAAACTTGGTGACGAACGCATTTCACTCAACAAGATACGAGTTTGTTGATGCCGTCACTGTATAATATTTGACACTGAACTCACCTCCGCTTGTACCGCAGTCATCACTATCGAAATGAAGTCCTCGAAGGTGTTCTTTAGGTTTAGGAAACAGATGAAAATCGAATGGCACCAAATCGAGACGTGATGATCGATAACAGTGAATCGAAGACGTCGCAGCGCTCGTATGTGGTCTGGCATTTTCGTCCTCAAGGAGAGGATGTTCCATGTGTGGACGATCTCGAATTCTAAACTCGATTACATCACGTACGGACATAGTTATGTTACACACTGCCATGCTGGAACATACAATTAGGAGTCCTCTAGTGGCAAAGGGCTGCAGGTAAGTAGACATGAAGATGAAATATGTAGAATGTTAATAACATTCGTTTCATTTAGAAATATGTAAGGGTTTTCACATAAAAATTAGGAGACAATAGCTTTCAGGATGCCCTCGTAGATGATTGTGGTGCGTGCGTGTAGAGTATTGTATTTGGGCTGTTGCCGATGCCGGAAAAGGAGGGAGACGGTAACAGTCGATGCGGCACTTAACTTATTACACCGAAATAACACTTAAGGAATCAACGCCCATCTCCTTATTACATATTACCGTCAATTGTGTCGTATTCCATCACTGAATGAGGCACAGTGAACATGTTAACTACGACAATTTAGCAATGTTTGGTGATCATGACCTTACTGGCCAAATAATAGAGACGGGAACTTTCCCCACCCCAGCGACTTGTGTCATCTCCGATTCTTGCGCTCTGCACAAGCTAATGTTAATGATCAAGGTTGCGGGTATATCAACCACACAAGTTACTTTGGGAATTTGATTTCTACCACGTCAAAACACAATGATCCTATCATAACCGATGAAACGCGATGGAATATGGGGCTTTATTAACATAAAGTGTATGTGGGCGTAATAATTTATTTTCATTAAATGTATCTTATGACATCACTCGAAACTGAGCTCCTAACACCATTGCCTTGGAAAGCAAAAGTCCGGGTTCGTGTCGGAGTCTGATACGTAGTTTTAATCTGTAAGAAAGATTCTTAAATGCTCACAAACGACTCTAGACTAAAAAAATCGTTTAGAAACAAACTACAGTCTATGAATGTGTGCGATCTTTCCAAGGCGTTTTAAGAGATAGTGTTACTCTCTGAGAAAAACTTAAGTTTTATGGAACTGATGGCTTCACACGCAACAGGTTTGAATCGTACTTAACGTAGATAACGTAAAAAGTTGTGCGGATTAATTCAAACAATGTTGGAAAAGTAAAAAATTTTAGTGACTGGGGAGAAATCACAAGGGGAAATCCCACATCGTTCAATTTTTGGTTCAATACTATTCTCTATGTATATGTGAATGACCACCCCTTGCCCCCCCCCTTTTTCCCTTTTGACATTTATCAAACACATTTAGTAACTTTTTCAGACGACACTAGTGTTATAACTAACCCTGTTAGAGACAAAACAACAGAAGAGATTGCAAAGGATGTTTTTCAAAGAATTATTAAGTGTTTTTCTGAAAATAGATTCTCCCTAAACTTTGAGGAAACACACTACATTCAGTTCCGTTTCACAAATAGAATCAGACAACAGATGTAGCACATGAACAGGAGACAGTAATCAAGGAAGTATGCTCAAAATTTTTGGGTGTATATTTTGATGAAAACTTAAACTGCAAGAAGAATATTGCTGAGCCACTCAACTAATTCAGTTCAGCTACTTTTGCTCTTCGTGTAATGGCTAGTACTGGCAACAAAAGAATGAACAACCTGGCTTATTTCACATATTTCTACTCAATAATGTCTTACAGAATAGTTGTCTGGCACCGAGCGGGGTGGCGCAGTGGTTAGATACTGGACTCGCATTCGGGAGGACGACGGTTCAATCCCGCGTCCGGCCATCCTGATTTAGGTTTTCCGTGATTTCCCTAAATCACTCCAGGCAAATGTCGGGATGGTTCCTCTGAAAGGGCACGGCCGACTTCCTTCCCAATCCTTCCCTAATCCGATGAGACCGATGACCACGCTGTCTGGTCTCCTTCCCCAAACCAACCAACCAATAGTTGTCTGGTGTAAGTAACCACTCAGGAAGAACGTACTGGTTGTACGAAAGCGAATCATAATAATGATGTTTGGCGGTCGCCATGTCGGTACCTCTTCAAGGAGTTACGTATTTTAACTGCACGATCACCATACATACTTCTAGAGGTGAAATTTGTCATAAATAAGCGTCGCAGTTTGATGTTGTTGTTGTTGTTGTGGTCTTCAGTCCTGAGACGGGTTAGATGCAGCTCTCCACGCTACTCTATCCTGTGCAAGCTTCTTCATCTCCCAGTACCTACTGCAACCTTCATTCTTCTGAATCTGCTTCGTGTATTCATCTCTTGGTCTCCCTCTACGATTTTTACCCTCCACGCTGCCCTCCAATGCCAAACTGGTGACCCCTTGATGCCTCAGAACATGTCCTACCAATCGATCCCTTCTTCTAGTCAAGTTGTGCCACAAACTTCTCTTCTCCCGAATCCTATTCAATACCTCCTCATTAGTTATGTGATCTACCCATCTAATCTTCAGCATTCTTCTGTAGCACCACATTTCGAAAGCTTCTACTCTCTTCTTGTCTAAACTATTTATCGTCCATGTTTCACTTCCATACATGGCTACACTCCATACAAATACTTTCAGAAACGACTACCTGACACTTAAATCTATACTCGATGTTAACAAATTCCTCTTCTTCAGAAACGCTTTCCTTGCCATTGCCAGTCTACATTTTATATCCTCTCTACTTCGACCATCGTCAGTTAATTTGCTCCCCAAATAGCAAAACTCCTTTACTACTTTAAGTGTCTCATTTCCTAATCTAATACCCTCAGCATCTCCCGACTTAATTCGACTACATTCCATTATCCTCGTTTCGCTTTTGTTGATGTTCATATCCTCCTTTCAAGACGCTATCCATTCCGTTCGACTGCTCTTCCAAGTCCTTTGTCATCGACGAACCTCAAGGTTTTTATTTCTTCTCCATGGATTTTAATACCTACTCCGAATTTTTCTTTTGCTTCCTTCATTGTTTGCTCAATATACAGATTGAATAACATAGGGGAGAGGCTACAACCCTGTCCCATTCCCTTCCCAACCACTGCTTCCCTTTCATGCCCCTCAACTCTTATAACTGCCATTTGGTTTCTGTACAAATTGTAAATAGCCTTTCGCTCCTGTATTTTACCCCTGCTACCTTCAGAATCTGAAAGAGTGTATTCCAGTCAACATTGTCAAAAGCTTTCTCTAAGTCTACAAATGCTAGAAACGTAGGTTTGTCTTTCCTTAATCTAGCTTCCAAGATAAGTCGTAGGGTTCCAATATTTCTACGGAATCCAAACTGATATTCCCCGAGTCCGGCTTCTACTAGTTTTTCCATTCGTCTGTAAAGAATTCGCGTTAGTATTTTGCAGCCGTTACTTATTAAACTGATAGTTCGGTAATTTTCACATCTGTCAACACCTGCTTTCTTTGTGATTGGAATTATTATATTCTTCTTGAAGTCTGAGGGTATTTCGCGTGTCTCATACGTCTTGCTCACCATATGGTAGAGTTTTGTCAGGACTGGCTCTCCCACGGCTGTCAGCAGTTCTAATGGAATGTTATCCACTCCCGTGGCCTTGTTTCGACTCAGGTCTTTCAGTGCTCTGTCAAACTCTTCACGCAGTATCATATCTCCCATTTCGTCTTCATCTACATCCTCTTCCATTTCCATAATATTGTCCTCAAATACATCGCCCTTGTATAGACCCTCTATATAATCCTTCCACCTTTCTGCTTTCCCTTGTTTGCTTAGAACTGGGTTTCCATCTGAGCTCTTGATATTCATACTAGTGGTTCTCTTTTCTCCAAAAGTCTTTTTAATTTTCATGTAGGCAGTATCTGTCTTACCCCTAGTGATACATGCTTCTACATCCTTACATTTGTCCTGTAGCCATCCCTGCTTAGCCGTTTTGCACTTCCTGTCGATCTCATTTTTGAGACGTTTGTATTCCTTTTTGCCTGCATCATTTACTGCATTTTTATATTTTCTCCTTTCATCAACTAAATTCAAGATTTCTTCTGTTACCCAAGGATTTCTACTAGCCCTCGTCTTTTTACCTACTTGATCCTGTGCTACCTTCACTACTTCCTCCCTCAAAGCTACCCATTCTTCTTCTACTGTATTTCTTTCCCCCATTCCTGTCAATTGTTCCCTTATGCTCTCCCTGAAACTCTGTACAACCTCTGGTTTAGCCAGTTTATCCAGGTCCCTTCTCCTTAAATTCCCACGTTTTTGCAGATTCTTCAGTTTTAATCTAAAGTTCAAAACCAATATATTGTGGTCAGAGTCCACATCTACCCCTGGAAATGTCTTACAATTTAAAACCTGGTTCCTAAATCTCTGTCTTACCATTATATAATCTATCTGAAACCTGTGAGTATCTCCGGGCTTCTTCCATGTATACAACCTTCTTTTATGATTCTTGAACCAAGTGTTAGCTATGATTAAGTTCTGCTCTGTGCAAAATTCTACCAGGCGGCTTCCTCTTACATTTCTTACCCCCAATCCATATTCACCTACTACGTTTCCTTCTCTCCCTTTTCATACTACCGAATTCCAGTCACCCATAACTATTAAATTTTCGTCTCCCTTCACTATCTGAATAATTTCTTTTATTTCATCATACATTTCTTCTATTTCTTCGTCATCTGCAGAGCTAGTTGGCATATAAACTTGTACTACTGTAGTAGGCGTGGGCTTCGTGTCTATCTTGGCCACAATAATGCGTTCACTATGCTGTTTGTAGTAGTTTACCCGCATTCCTATTTTTTTATTCATTATTAAACCTACTCCTGCGTTACCCCTATTTGACTTTGTATTTATAACCCTGTATTCACCTGACCAAAAGTCTTGTTCTTCCTGCCACCGAGCTTCACTAATTCCCACTGTATCTAACTTTAACCTATCCATTTCCCTTTTTAAATTTTCTAACCTACCTGCCCGATTAAGGGAGCTGACATTCCACGCTCCGATCCGTAGAACGCGTTTTCTTTCTCCTGATAACGACGTACTCCTGAGTAGTCCCCGCCCGGAGATCCGAATGGGGGACTATTTTACTTCCGGAATATTTTACCCAAGAGGACGCCATCATCATAACCACACAGTAGAGCTGCATGCCCTCGGGAAAACTTACGGCTGTAGTTTCCCCTTCCTTTCAACCGGTTGCAGTACCAGCACAGCAAGGCCGTTTTGGTTAGTGTTACAAGGCCAGATCAGTCAATCATCCAGACTGTTGCCCCTGCAACTACTGAAAAGGCTGCTGCCCCTCTTCAGGAACCACACCTTTGCCTGGCCTCTCAACAGATACCCCTCCGTTGTGGTTGCACCTACGGTACGGCTATCTGTATCGCTGAGGCACGCAAGCCTCCCCACCAACGGCAAGGTCCATGGTTCATGGGGGGGCACAGTTTGATAAGAATAGTAATATCTTTACCTGCAACATTCGACTAAAAAACAAAATGAGCTTTCTTGCCCATTATTTAAAGGGTCAGTGGCTCTAAAAGGTGTTAAATCTGCAGCAACAAAAATTTTTGATCATCTTCTCAATATCATAAAATGTCTGTCAGGTCATAAAGCAAGTTTTAAGTCTAACCTAAAATCACTGCCCCTGAATAAAAACAAAGCTGCATGAGTAGGACTGTGAGTCAGATGTCCGTAAATGTTAACAGTGTTCATGTACACTTACGCTATAGACTGACTCGTTCCGCATCATTTCGATAAAAGAATCGTTCCAATGGTCAATAGAAGATATAACTAATTAACTAGCTAGGTGAGACACTATAACATCACGTTCCCAAGTCATCCCAGTCCAGTAATGTGATACTTGATTTCTGTAAATAAGATGCCAGAAACAGCTATGAATATGAGAAAAAGTATGTTGCAATAGCGATCAAAGTCCTTTTATCGCCTGTGGAACCAATCAACAATGACCAAACGTTGAACGATTGATAGAAATTATTAAATTCATAATTTTTTGCTAACGGAAAGTGAAGTAGTTATCAAAAACAATAAACCTAATCTTTATTACGAAGTGAAGAAAAACGTTGAAATATTCAGACAGCATTTAAACCTGAAACGCGTAGAAACGGAGAGAATTTATCCAGGACGTAGTATTGTCTTAGCAACAAATATCTCGTGAAGATTAATTGTGTAATCATTTAAATCACTGAGCGTTTGCACGGGTAGATAAAATTCCTTTTTCTAATTAGTCAATGGGCATGACAATTTGCGACATTTGGATCATAGGCTGAAGGAAGTTAAGCTTACATGCGATGATGCAAAAATAGCAAGGCACCTACACAGTACTGTATATCATACTGTCACCTTTTTATTTGATTCTCGACAGAAATATCCGCTGATCCTACGAGGACACCGCCCGGTTACAATGATGCCTAATGGACGGAAATTTTATGTGGCTGTCAGGTGAAGGCAATAAATCACAGCATATGCTGTGATACGGTTGGCCTTAACGTATAAATAATGCCAGTGGCTGACTGAGACAGGATATAAATGACACAGTAAGTGTGTTAATGGAAATGCTCAAGGTGATTCGACCACAATAGTACAGCAAGGCGATAAAGAAAGTCCAAGAGTATAATGACGTCGCGGCACTGTGGAATGTGCTTACTTTAAAGTGAGAAGCTTAATAAAGCTCTAGAAATCGTAGGTTGGATCTACACTGAAGGAAAAAATGCCGAAACACCCAAAAAAATAACATTAATGTAGAGTAATTAAATTTCGAGAATACTTTTCTAACATTCTGCGTGGTGTCTGTTGTTCTATATCGTGTCTCCCTACCACTTTCGCGCAACGACGCTCTGAGCGTGTTTTTTAGGGAATTCACTAGTTTGAACCTGGGACCTGTTGCTGGTAAGGAGACGTCAGACCACACATGACACGTAGAGTTCAGAATAGTTCAGTGAGACTAGCGAAGATATAACCAAATACTTAATGATTTCAGAGTCAGCTCCACTGCACTCCCCGTAAAAGAAACTTAATACTAACTAAATTTAGTGGAAGGGGTTCAAGGCTTTCCTGTTTTTAGTTAGCTGGTAAAATAACGTCGAAAAAGCAGTTAAGTTTACCATTGGAAATTTTATTCTACTCACAAAACATTGTTTATAAATTGCACTATTGATAAAAGGAAATGTTTTAATACAGGATGATAAAAACCAACTGCGTTCAACAAAAATGTGAACGAATATTCCCTGAATGGGTTTCCAAGTTCTACAATGGATCGAAGGATGACCTATGCCATATCACATCTATAATCTAGGTTTAAATTAAGTTTCACAAAAGAGAAAACTATCAAAATGGTCTACAGTGACCCTCAATTATCTTTAATTACTTATCTAACTTGTAAATTACAGTGGCTGATGTGGCTTCTCAATAACTATATAACAGAAAAATCATCGCTTTTCAGATTTTTACTTCAAGTGGCAAATGTGAACACCATGAGCTTTAATTGACGATCGACACTAGTATTACGCAAAAAGGGGGTGTAACAGATGAGACTTCTGCAGTTCTGAGTGAATGTTTATGCGCTGTTATGCGGCATCGCGTGCGTTCATTATCTTGTCGGTGTTCGTCAGGGGGCGGCGAGCAGCACAGCTCCGCTCACCTCGCCGTCTCGGAAGCAACTCTCCCCTAACTTCTCCTTGCTACAATTTAGCGAAGTTGGCTTAAAAAAACTATCTGGCTGTGTTTTCATCTGACCAATCAGGGTCTCAATGTCAACCTTAAGCTCCGCCTACAATAATTCTGTCTATCCAATGAGAAATGTTATACTTTTCGTGGTGGGGCAATGTTTTTAAAGTTTGCAACGTAACAGATACGCGAAAAAGTCTCACGCTAAAACTTGCAGCTTGTGTGGTCCTTTTAGTGTTATTGTAAGATCTATACTGTTCTTCTGGAGGGCTCTATCTTTTAACATGGGCTGGGGGGTGGTCCTCACGTAACAGAGACGCGAAAAAGTCTCACGCTAAAAAGTTGCAGCTGGGGTGGCCCTTTTTGTGTTATCGTAAGATCTATACTGTTCTTCTGGAGGGCTCTAGCTTTTAACATGGGCTGGGGGTGGTCCTAGCGGTTACCTCGAGACGTGGGTGTCCGTCCCTTATCGTAGGGCCTTCCAGCTTAACATTGTTCTGCTCTCGGCTTCTGTTCTCGTTTCTCCCCTCGGAACTGCGTCTGTCTCACGGTGGGAAGGTATGACATGCATTTAGGCATTCTTGTGTTAGTCTGTGATATTTCATTTGCTCACTCGTTACTCGTATTACTTGCCGGCCGCGGTGGTCTAGCGGTTCTAGGCGCTCAGTCCGGAACCGCGCGACTGCTACGGTCGCAGGTTCGAATCCTGCCTCGGGCATGGATGTGTGTGATGTCCTTAGGTTAGTTAGGTTTAAGTTGTTCTAAGTTCTAGGGGACTGATGACCACAGATGTTAAGTCCCATAGTGCTCAGAGTCATTACTCGTATTACTTTGGTTAATTTAATGTCACGATTTATTCGGAGCTATGTGACATACTACTGGATTTGGTTATCATGTCAGGGTTTTCATGGAAGGTGTTGGATTTGCCAGACACCTTACACTTTTATCTACATAACATATTTAACTGATTCACTTTGCAAAACCACACATTAACGTAAGACTGAGATAAGCCACAGTAAATGTGAGTTGCTGGCACATTAATTACCGATGTAACCAGCAGAATGTTGAAGGTAAGCATGCAAATGTGCACGCATTTTAATGTAAAAGTGCCGATTGTCAGTTTGTGGGATGGAGTGCCATGCTTGTTGAATTGGTCGGTCAATATAGGGACGGTTAATGATGTTTGTGGATGCAGCTGGAGATACCGTTCGATGAAGTGCCATATAAGCTCGATTGGAAACAGATCTCGTATCCGAACAGGCCAAGGGAACATATCGACACTCTGTAGATGGGTTGCATTATCCTATTAGAAAACACCACGAATGCTGTTCATGAATGACAGCACAACATGTCGAATCATGAGACTGACGTAAAAATTAGTAGTCAGGATGCGTGGGATAGCCACGAGAGTGTTTCTACTGTCATATGAAATCGCACCCCAGACCATAACTTCTGGTGTAGGCCAAATGTTTTTAACACGCACACAGGTTGGCTGCAGGTCCTCAACTGGCCTCCTCCTAACCAACACCCGGTCGTCACTGACAGAGAAGCAGAACCAGCTTTCATCAGAAAACACAACAGACTACCACCCGGCCCTCCAATGATCTCTCGCTTGACATAACTGAAATCGCAAATGGTGGTGGTTTGGGTCGGTGGATTGCACGCTGCAGGGCGTCTGGCTCGGAGCTGTCCTTGAAGTAACCGATTTGTAACAGTTCTTTGTGTTGCTGTGGTGCCAACTGCATGCACCAGGGCCACATGCAAAACACGATGGTGTTTCCTGTCGGTAGTGCTACGTGACTGTCCGGAACCCGGTCTTCTTGCGACCGTACGTTCTCGTGACCAATGTTGGCAGCACTCATATACTCTGGCTACATTCCTGCCAAGTCTTTCTGCAATACTGCAGAAAGACCATCCAGCTTCTGATAGCATTATTATACGACCTCGCTGAACATCTGTAGGCTGTTGATAATGGCGCCTTTGTCACCTTAAAGGCATTCTTGCCCAACATCAGCTCACTATGTCCAATCTCAAAGGTAACTAACGCGCAGGAACGTTACAACGTGTACTTAAAGCAAACCTGATTTTAATCCTCATATTGGAGCTAATAGCGTCGCTCTTATGCAGCTGGCGCAAAATTTGAACTTATAAGCTGCCTTCTTCTTTGGAGATTATATAGGTTAATTAATGATTATTGTGTTAGAATCCTCTTGTTGTAGTTGACCGTGTATATCGACACTTCGTTCATTGTTAAATGCAATAGTGTGGTACTAACTGATGGAGACGCATTAAGAACTGGTAAGATTTAATTTATTTCCTTTATCACACTGCACAAACATAAACACACTATTATTCAAACTGTGTGCCACTACTATCAAACATAGATATAAATCGTTCGCTACGCAACTGCCTTTGGCTCACGCAGCCTACACCTTCCACAGCCTCTCAACAACTGCTTCTACTTGCGACTCTCTGAGCCACTGGGCATTGTCGCCTTCCAAAGAACAACCACTTACAGATACACACCAGTACCGTCATAAAGTGTCATCATGTAAAAACAGATATACCAACTATTTTAATGTCGCACAGCTCTTCCGTCTGTGTATTTTCAAACTGGAAATGCTCTTTCGCTACTATGCTTGATGTAATATGGGCATAAAGTTATTTTGGTAGGCACCCTACGTAGTCTCTATAGTTTGACTTGTACGTGAAGAGGTTTTGGTCTTCTCGTCCGTAGAATTACGCATTCAGTGATTTGTCCAGAGCAATGGTTAAACTGAATTTTTAATCCTCATTTTCTCAGAACAATAGTTCGAAACTTATTCCGGTATTTCTCACTAGTATATTGTCATAGAGTCTTCATTATTGCAGTGGAGTCCTACGTAAAACTTACCCGCACAAAACCAGCATCTTCCGTTGGCGACTTACCAGTAGCCATACTGATGCCTCTATTGCATATTGAGAAGTCGGGGTATGAAGTAGCCCTGTAAACACTCATTGTTGTGATCGTGGAGTTGCAGACGTGTTGGAACGCCATTGCTTCATCGACGACCCTAGGTACTGACTTCAGGAGCATACAAAAGTGAACGCTACATCAACGCAAGAATTTATTCTTCCACCAACTCAAGAATCAATACCGCAGAAAAGCAACGCCTTACCAGATTCTTATACAGAGGTGGACACATTTTTTCATTGCACAGTATGCATAAACGGATAATTGTCGATTCCCAGCCCCACGGACACGTCTGATCTAGGGACCCAACTGCCGCAAAGATGTTCGAAGAAACCATAATAAATGCACTGTTTATACGCACAGAAGCTGCATGTAAGGGAAAGAAGATTACGCTGTACCGTCCCGTCGACATCAAGGTCACTAGAGACGGAAGACAAGCTGGAATTGTTACAAGGATGGGGAAGGAAACCGGCCACGCCCTTTCAGAGGAAAAACCGCGGCATTTTCATGGAGAGAACTAGGGAAATCGCGAAATTCCATATCTGCACAGCCAGACGCGGTTATGAACCGTCGTCATTCCAATTGCAAGTCCAGTGTGCTAAAAAATGCACCACCTCGCTCAGTTTGCGTGTCAGGCAATCTCTGCAACACAAGTCTACAGTTCAGTGCCACGACGACCGGAAATTCTTAGTGCTCTTTGTAGATACACAAAATACATACTGACACTAACGTGACTGCAAATAATTTTTATCATTTTGAGCTCCGCAGTTAATTAGTACTAATTTCGCAGCTGCACTGTCATACATACATTGTGTCAGGACCAGTTTCATTCGAAACAGAGTCGTCAGACTGCCAAGTAGTGCTAAGAAATGACTGAAGAGGTCACAGTCTACAAAGCATGCGGCGTCGCGTGCTCGCCATGCAACTTGCGGAAGGTCAGAAGAATCTTTATATGGTCATAATTCCAGTTCTTACCTCTTACGTTATATAACTAATCTCTTAAATGATGAAAGTGGCGTAACTGATCATGTTCTAACGAACAAAACAATAAATTTATGTAAATAGAGGTGTGGTGTTATCAGTATTAGCGTGACAGCATTCGCTTGAAACTTAAACATAACTTCTTCTATTATTACTTTTTTTGTGGTTCTCAGCTAAAAGTAACGTGAAACGGCTGCAATACTCCTGTTTCCAATGACGGAACATTCAGTGAGGGCTATCATGTATCAGTGTCTGGGCTGTCAGACCTTTTCATATAAAACCGAGAAACGATGATATTTTGGCAAATAAGTCTTCTTGAGGGACTTAAATTTCATGCATAGGCTGTTCCTTTAATTTCAAATAAGCACTTTACTTCATTATTTACCAATTAGCTAATTTTGCCCACTTGGAGATAATCATGCCAGATTACATCAAAAGTTTCTGTGCTTACTATATGTTACAAACCACATATCAGTGTGTAAATGAATGACTTCTAATGACGTCCTTAATAAGAGCTCCGTACAATCTTAGTATGTAGGGGCATAACTATCACAGTTGTGGGGCCAGTAAGTGAACTGAAAAAACTGCAAACCTTATGAAGGTTTTGTTAACCCTCCAGCAATGCTGTTGTTGTCGTTGTGTTCTTCAATCCAAAGACTGGTTTGATGCAGCTCTCCATGCTACTCTATCCTGTGCAAGCCTCTTCATCTCCGAGTAACTACTGCAAACCTACATCCTTCTGAATCTGCTTTCTGTATTCATCTCTTGGTCTCCATCAATGATTTTTACCGCGCACACTTCCCTCCAGTACTAAATTGGTGATTCCATGAAGCCTCAGAGTGAGTCCCACCAACCGAGCCCATCTTCTAGTTAGGTTGTACCACAAATTTCTCCCCAATTCTATTAAGTACCTCTTCATTAGTTACTTAATCTACCCATCTAATCTTCAGCACACTTCTGTAGCAAAACATCCCAAATGCTTCTATTCACTTCTTGTCTAAACTGCTAATAGTCCATATTTCACTTCCATACATAGCTACACACCACACAACTACTTCCAGATAGGACTTATTGACGCTGGAATTCATACTCTATGTTAACAAATTTCTCTTCTTCAGAAACGTTGTTCTTCCCGTTGCCAATCTACATTTTTTATCCTCCTGCTTCGACCATCAGGTTTTTTTCATTCCAAATAGCAAAAGTCATCTACTACTTTAAGTAGCTCATTGCCTAATCTAATTCCCTCAGCATCACCTGACTTAATTCGACTACATTCCATTATCCTCGTTTTGCTTTCGTTGATGTTCATCTTACATCCACTTTTCAAGACACTGTCCATTCCGTTCAACTGCTCTTCCAAGTCCTTTGCCGTCTCTAACAGAATTACAATGTCGTCGGTAAACCTTAAAAGATTTAACTTCGTCTCCCTCGACCTTAACTCCTACTCAAAATTTTTCTTTGCTGCTTGCTCAGTACACAGATTGGATAAAATCGGAGGTAGCCTGCAACCTTGTCTTATTTCCTTCCCAACCACTGCTTCCCTTTCGGCCCCTCGACTCTTATAAGTGCCACCTGGTTTCTGTAAAATTTGTACATAAATTTTCGCTCCCTGTATTTAACACCTACCACATTTAGAATTTGAAGTCGAAGGGTTAGTATTGCTTCACGTGTTGCTACATTTATATGGAATCCAAACCGATCTTCCCCGAGGTCTGCTTCTACCAGTTTTTCCATTCTTCTGTAAAGGATTCCTATAAGTATTTTGCTACCGTGACTTATTAAACTGGTAGTTCGGTAAAAGTCACACCTTATGCGTTAATGAGCATTGCGTTCTCATTTAAATATATAGCCGAAAGGGATCGTGAAACGAACCCTGTCGTCCAGGACCGCGTGTCACAAAGAGCGCAGATTCACCACAAGATTGGGAAATTCACAGGTGTCTATTGTCTACTGAGACCTAAGAGCTGTAGTCTGCGAGTGAGACAGACGAGAGCCTACGTAACAGGGAAACCCAGTAGGAGGTTTTTGTGGCCAAGGAAACGGAGCAGTGTTAAATATGATTGACCTAAGATCGACCATAAAGGGAAACATTAATAAAAACTATTTAATTCTGTAGTAATTCAGGGAATGAAGCCGCAGTAATTTTAATCTGCCATCCTCCAAAAATTTTCATGGTGATCCCAATAAAACTTGAATGTTGGTCATATCTATAATAGTTTGATTTACTGTTAAAGTGAAATTAAAAAGTTTTGTAACAAAGACCTGAATGCCAAAATCTGAACGCTCTGGTCGATCTTCACGATCGACATTTCATATAGAAGCGCATCATTAAAATGACAAACGTTGTGAATATTAACTCCGTATCTTTATTTGTTTAAAAGATATAGTAAATTTAAACTATCAGTGTTTTCAGTTAAGCATCACATCATCATTTCCTTCACACAAAACACACTGAACGATGACAGCATGACAACCTATTCAATCATTAGGTAATAGAATATTTGTTGTTAAGCTTAGTGCATAATAGTTACTTTTGTTCTTTATTTATTTATCAAAAGCACATTGGTGCAAGTCTAATGCCCGTGACATTCAAAGTTAAGAACTAAATTCTATTGGTTTCATGTAAAAGAATTTAACGTTTATTATGTAATGGATATAATTGTTACTTTATTTAGAACGTGAAAGTGGTCAAGCTTTAATTATTGAAATATTTTAAAATGTAAAATAATGAAGGAAAAGCTGTAGCCAACCAGATGGACGGCTTCAGGAAAGGGAGCTGCCCTAGTCAGTTGAGCGACGATATTCGGCGCGCGGGAAACGCGGCCGGGGACGGGCGGAGGGACAGTACTGGTGCAGACGCGAAAGCGGACAGTTTTGGTTTGGACCCTGAAGAGTACAGTTCGGCTGGTACAGTTCATATTGAGATGTGAAAGCGGACAGGCGGTCTTTAGGCAGCTAGGAAGTGAAACGACTTACAAAATTTCGTGTTGTGTGGTATGGCGGGACTTAGCCTGTGTGTGTTGAGCAGCCGCGCGCCTGGTGTGAACTCTTAACTTTTCGTGTAGTTAGGGAGGCGGAGTATTGGACTTGTGTTTCGCGATGAGATTGTGAATGATCTAACTGTATCAAACAGATATGCGCTCGAGTGTAAGAGTAACTCAGAATACGACGACCACTTTCGCTATTAATTTGCTTTATGAATAAACGTTATTCTAACCAAATCGCAACTGTGTGGCCTACATCATTTACGGGTCGTTAATGTAGTTCCCGGTATTATTATTACTGTCATTATGTGTTATATTAACTTTGTATTTCTTAAACTTGCCATCAGCCAGAGAATTTAACCAAAGGGTAACAAGTATCTAATTTAGGTCGTGTAACGCGACACGTGCAGTTCAACCGCTAGACGAGTTTGAGCCAAGACATTTCGACGTACAGGAACCGCATGTGAGCCCGAACATCTTTGGAATGTTAGCTCGCAACCTGTCAGCACCAGCCTTCCTTGGAATTTGAATCATTATATTCTTCTTGAAGTCTGAGGGTATTTCGCTAGTCTCATACATGTTATTCACCTGATGGAAGAGTTTTGTCATGGCTGGCTCTCCCAACGCTATCAATAGCTCTAACGGAATGTTATCTACTAACGGGGTCTTATTTCGACTTAAGTCTTTCAGAGCTTTGTCAGATTCTTCACGCGGTATAATATCTCCCTTCTCATCTTCATCTAAGTCCTCTTCCATTTCCATAATGTTGCCCTCATGTACGTCTCCCTTGTATAGATCCTCTATAGACTCCTATCTTTCTGCTTTCCCTTCTGTGCTTTTTCTGGTTATCCATCTGAGTTCTTCATATTCATACAGATGGTCTGTTGCTGTAGGCAGCATCTCTCTAATCCCTAGTGATATATACTTCTGCATTCTTACATTTGTCCTTTAGCCATACCTGCTTAGCCATTTTTCAGTTCCTATCGATCGCATTTTTGAGACGTTTGCACGGCCTTTCGCATGCTTCATTTATTGCATTATTTTCTCCTTTCATCGATTAAATTCAGTTTCTTGTGTTATCCAAGGGTTTTTACTAGTCCTCGTCTCTTTATCTACTTGATCCTCTGCTGCCTTCATTCCATCTCTCGAAGATACCCATTCTTCTTCTACAGTTCTCCTTTCCCCTGTTCTTGTCAATCGTTCCCTAATGCTCCCTCTGAAACCCTCTATAACTGCTGGGTCTTTTAGTGTATCCAGGCCCCATCTCCTTAAAATCGTGCCTTTTTGCAGTTTCTTCAGTTTTAATCTGCAGTTCATAACGAGTAAGTTGTTGTCAGAGTCCACATCTGTCCCTGAAAATGTCTTACAATTTAAAACCTGGTTCCGAAATCTCTGTCTTTACCATTATATAATCAGCTTGAAACCTTTCGGTGTCTCCAGGTCTCTTCCACATATACGACCTTCTTTCATGATTCTTGAACCAAGTGTTAGTTATGATTAAATTATGCTGTGTGCTGCATTCTACCAGGCGGCTCCCTCTTTCGTTCCTTTCCCCCAGTCTATATTCACCTACTGTTTTTTCTTCTATACCTTTTCCTATTATCGAATTCCAGTCTCCCATTGGATTTTCGTCTCCCTTAACTATGTGAACAATTCTTTTTATCTCGTCCTACATTTTATCACTTTCCTCCTCATCTGCAGAGCAGATGGCTACTTGGGCTACTGTGGTGAGTGTGGGTCTCGTGTCTATCTTGACTGGAAAAATGTGTTCACTGTGCTGTTCATAGTAGCTTCTCCGCGTGCCTATTTTTTATTCATTATTAAACCTACACCTGCGTTACCTCTATTTGATTTTGTATTTATAACTCTGTATTCACCTGACCAGAAATCCTGTTCCTCCCGCCACTGAATTTCACTAATTCCCACTGTATCTAAATTTAACCTATCCATTTCCATTTTTAAATTTTTGAGCCTACCTGCCCGATTAAGGAATTTGACATTCCACACTCCGATTCGTAGAACGCCAGTTTTGTTTCTCCTGATAACATCCTTATCAGTAATCTCCACGCAGAGATCTGAAGGAGGGCTACTTTACCTCCGGAATATTTTACCCAAGAGGATGCCATTTTCATTGAACCATACAGCAGAGCTGCATGCCTTCAGGAAAAATTACGGATATAGTTTCCCCTTGCTTCGAGCCGTTCGCAGTACCAGCACAGCAAGGCTGTTGCGGTTGATGTAGCAAGGCCAGATCAGTCATCCTGACTGTTGCCCCTGAAACTACTGAAAGGGCTGCTTTCCCTCTTCAGGAACCACACGTTTGACTGGCCTCTCAATAGATACCCCTGCGTTGTGGTTTGACCTGTGGTACGGCTATCTGCATCGCTGAGGCAAGCAAGGCTGCCGCCAACGCCAAGGTCCACGGTTCATATAACACAAAAAACGCTAGAGTTGTTACTGAAATGTAAACACACACTGTGCTGTCAGTGCCTAAATCTCGCAAGAAACACCATAAGGTAGTCTTCCTTCTCAGCCGTATCATTATTTTGATTTCTTTCCGTAGCCGTAGAAATCTTCATAGCCTTAAGAATCATCATCATCGTCATTATGCACTCCACATCCACCGCGAAGGTCTCTTCTGCACTCCTCATTGCTGTCCTGTCTCCAGTGGAAAAGGAAAGTGATATTACTGTTTAACGTCCTGTCGACAGCAAGGTAAGAGACGAAGCACAAGCTTGGATTAAGAAAGGATGCGGAAGGAAATCGACCGTGCTCTTTTCAAAGGAATCATACCGGCATCTACCTGAATCTAAATCTGGATAGCCAGACGAGGATTTGAACGGTCGATCGTCGTCCACCTGAATGTGAGACCAGTCTATATATGAAGGTAGTATCTGTTCCCGAAAGAACAGATACCATTGATGGCCGTGCAGCTTCTCTAGATTGAAATGATAATTACATCGACACCCTAGCTGCAAACAGGCGCTGATATACATCATTGTGGACATGTTGCAAATGTGTGCCCCCTACCGGGATTCGAACCCGAGATCTCCTTCTTACATGGCAGACGCTCTATCCATCTGAGCCACCGAGGGCACAGAGAATAGTGCGCCTGCAGGGACTTATCCCTTGCACGCTCCTCGAGAGACCCACATTCCCAACATGTCCACATCTTCTTGTGCGAACGCACACGCTATGCCCCAACTCATATTGGACTTGGTAGATTAATCTGCCACGAGTAATGAGTGCGATGGGCAAACATCTATTAGGCGCACTACGAATGTAGTGGGGTGGACATGTTGGGAATGTGGGTCTCACGTGGAGCGTGCATGGGATAAGTCCCTGCATGTGCACTATCCTCTGTGCCCTCGGTGGCTCAGATGGATAGAGCGTTTGCCATGCAAGCAGGGGATCCCGGGCTTTAGTCCCGGTCTGGGCACACATTTTCAACATGTCCCCAGTGATGTATATCAACGCCTGTTTGCAGCTAGGGTGTCGATTTAATTATCATTGAGACCAGTCTGCTAGCCATTCCTCCATCTCAATCTATGGTAGTCTCCAGTGACATGGATTAATGCTGTTCCAGTACGTTTGCGAATAGCATCTACTGGACTTCCATTCAGTCGTCATCTTTACTTAGCTCTTCGAATGCATCTACTGTCTGGCTTGCTATATGATCCATCCATCCGATTCTTCAAGTAAATTCTAAAATGCTTCACTCCATGTATCACAGAACAACGGTAAGTTTTTTAATGACATGCATGTTAAAAATACATATCTCACTACAAAGTTTCGTTTGAGTACCTTATTTATGTACAATTATGAGACAAAGCATTGTGATGAACACAATACAATAATGATTCTGCCTGGCATACACACTGTTTCCAATTATGTTAGGAGTGTTGCTATAAATACTAAAAGTCATGGATTATATTCACAAAATCACTGTATTTATTCCAAATAGTCTCCCCATGAATCAGTACCTAAGTGAAATCGTTTTAGAATTTTCTTTTTTTTGAAATACTCATTGTAGTCCGTTTTTGTTATTGCATTAAACACAAGAGTGCAATTTTCTTTGCTGTGACTAAATGCTTCATAATGGTAGCGTTTCATTGCCAGTTTCAATTTGGGGAATAACCAGAAGTCGGATGGGGCCAAATCCTGCGACTACGGTGGGTGATACAGGACTGTGATCCGTTTGCTGGCCAATAACTGGCGCAAAATCTTCGCTTTGTGTTTTAGGGTGTTGTTGTGGAGGATTGACCAGGAACCTGCCTCGCGATGTCTGGGTCGAACGCGACAAATTCTCACTCACAAACGCAAACATTAACCCAAAATTTGATGTTGCCTCGCTGCTTCATCACCATTTTCCTACGAGCTTCAGACACGCACTGCTAAATTCGTGTTCAGGACGCCTGTTGCCACTTTGTTCTTCTACACGGATGTTGTTGAAACTTCTCGCCACAAGATAGCACTGTAGTTAGCAATTTCGCACGAGTAGTCCTCATGGAAAGGACACACTGTGTAGATTCGACGAGTCCTTAGTGGTTTTCCGGAGATGTGGGGCACGAGGTATCTACCTGGAAGTCACGCAATTCCCATAAATTACGGGCTGGTTGTTTGTGTGTGTGGAGGTGATGCCTGATAGTTTGGCATACATGTTGCATGGCGAATATGTTGGGCAATTCGTCAACGAGAGTTCATTATCACGCTTTCCAAACCACTGTAGCATGAGTTAGGCCATGAGACATGGAGAGGCAGATGCTATCGTCATACGATGAGACAATAAGCGTGATGGAACGCACGGAGCCCGCGACTATGTTCGTGTAGTCAACCATTGTCGTCATGAATTCTTCTCGGGTTACCAGCCGAGTTCTGGCGTCGTTTTGTCGCAACGTTTCAATGAGTTTCGTACCCATTATCTTCGGGCGAAGTCAGATGGTACGAAACGTTGCGACAAGAAGACGCCACCACTAGGCTGATAACCCGAGAAGAATTCATCAGTGGAATACACCGAGACAGACTGCATTCGCATATAACTGCCATTGTGCCTTCGATTAGTACCACAGGTCCCATGAAAGCCCAGGTAAATGTGCATCACAGAATAATATTACCACCACCGGCCTACGTCCGTGGCATCGTGCATATTTCCAGCAGCCGTTCACCTTGATATTAGCGTATCCGGAAACATTGACCTGATGTTAGTAAGAAATACGATTCATCCTCGAGGGCGCCACGTTTCCATCGATACGCGGCCCAGTCTCAACTATCCAGTGCCCGCTATGATAATTGATGATCCCACTGGATAAACGTGGAAAAATGTGTCGTTCACTACAGAGCCTCATGTTCAAGAATGTGCGTTAAACGGTGTGCTCCGAAGCTTTCGTGCCTGCACCACAATTATACTCGGTCGTCAGATCTGCCACAGATCGCCGCATATCCTGTCTCACAGAGCGAAGAAACCTGCCTCTATTTTCTGTGACGAGTCGTTGACACCCTGCACCTTGTCGCGTACTTCTGGTTTCACCGTCCTTGAACCACTTTCCTTGGTACGACAGTAGGACGTAAACAGCCGCCCATCTTCGCCGTTTACGAGATCTCGTTCGCAGGCGCCGGGTAACAGTAACCTGCCCCTTTTCAGAGTCCCTTTTGCCAGTGGATGCCTCACTTGCAAATATCTGTAGAATGATTCTTCATCATTACCTCGAAGGAAACGGTCTACTGACACACAGTCAACATGGGTTTAGAAAACATCGTTCCTGTGCAACACAACAGGCTCTTTATACACATGAAGTGCTGAGTGCTATTGACAAGGGGTTTCAGATCGATTCCGTATTCCTGGATTTCCGGAAGGCTTTTGACACTGTACCACACAAGCGGCCCGTAGTAAAATTGCGTGCTTATGGAATATCGTCTCAGTTATGTGACTGGATTTGCGATTTCTTTTCAGAGAGATCACAGTTCGTAGTAATTGACGGAAAGTCAACGAGTAAAACAGAAGTGATTTCTGGCGTTCCCCAAGGTAGTGTTATAGGCCCTTTTCTGTTCCTTATCTACATAAACGATTTGCGAGACAATTTGAGCTACAGTCATCGACTGTTTGCAGATGACGCTGTCGTTTATCGACTAATAAAGTCATCAGAAGAGCAAAACAAACTGCAAAACGATTTAGAAAAGATATCTGACTGGTTGACCCTAAATAACGAAAAGTGTGAGGTCATCCACATGAGTGCTAAAAGGAACTCGTCAAACTTCGGTTACACGATGAATCAGTCTAATCTAAAAGCCGTAAATTCAACTAAATACATAGGTATTACAATTAAGAACAACTTTCAATTGGAAAGAACACATAGAAAATGTTGTGGGGAAGGCTAACCAAAGACTGCGTTTTATTGGCAGGACACTTAGAAAATGTAACAGACCGACTAAGAAGACGGCCTACAATACGCTTGTCCGTCCTCTTTTAGAATACTGCTGCGCGGTGTGGGATCCTTACCAGGTACGACTGGCGGAGTACATCGGAAAAGATCAAAGAAAGGTAGCACGTTTCGTATTATCGCGAAATATGGCAGAGAGTGGCATAGAAATGATACAGGATTTGTGCTGGAAATCATTAAAAGAAAGGCGTTGTTCGTTGCGACGGAATCTTCTCACGAAATTCCTATCACCAACTTTCTTCTCCGAATGTGAAAATATTTTATTGACACCGACTTACGTAGGGAGGAACGATCACCACAATAAAATAAGGGAAATCAGAGCTCGTACGCAAAGATATAGGTGTTCATTCTTTCCGCGCGCTATACTAGATTGGAATAATTGTGAAGGTGGTTCGATGAACATTCTGCCAGGCACTTAAATGTGATTTGCAGAGTATCCATGTAGATCACACACTTTCGTTACCACTCCACGCGCCTACAACGCCATCAAGCAACATTCAGTCTCGCTGTGGGGAGTGGCCATAATGTAATCGATTCGTCAGTATGTTCTCATTATAATTAGTTAATTTTTGGGTCTGTGATCATTTTTCCTCCTTTGCATTATTCAGTTCGTTCAAGAAGTGTGATGCCAATAGTAATACACGCTATAAGACGGATATAAAACAACGACGCACCACGAAGGAATTATCCGAATGGGACGGAAGTCGATAGATGTGATGTACAGATAAACAAACGATTACAATTTGGTATCCCACCACGACAGGGGCGTCTCCAGAAACGTCTTCGGCCTGGAATCTCATTGACTGGTGTAGAATTGTCTTCAATGATGAGTCTCGCTCCGAAATGACCCAGATAACCAGCGAAGACTATAAGGCCCGGTAAGCAGGACTGCTAGTTCATTTCATAACAGAACCACTTTGATTGCCATCCGCGGCACCTCCTCCCCGTTTTGTTGCCCTTCGGGACCGCCCGCACACGGCGAGATTTTATCCTGCTTGGTCTTCGTGCTTGGCTAATCTACCTTGGCCATCAAAGTCGCAGGATCTCTTCCCAACTGAGAACGTTTGGAACGTTGTGGGCAGGGCCCTCCAACCAGCTTGGAATTTTGACGATCTAACGCGCCGGTGGGACAGAATTCGGCACGATATCCCTCACGAGGGCATCCAACAACTACACCAATCAATACCAAGCCGAATAGCTACTTCTATAAGGGCCAGAGTTGGACCATCGCGTTATTGACATGCTCAATCTGTTAAGCTCTTTGTCTTGAATAACGCATTTAATTTTTCTGTAGTGGTAATCATTTGTATGTCTGCATATGTTCATCTCATTGACCGATTTCTGTCCCTCTCGGATAATTTCTTCGTTGTGCGTCTTTTTTTAAACTATAATGCTGAAGAAAAGAGAGATAAATTGAAGAGTTATTCAGCGATGATAGGCTTGATTTCAGATTAGGAAAATGCTCCACAGAAAGCCTTCAACACAGTAATGAGGAATAATGTATTCTCCATCTTGAAATGAATGGATCCAAAGTCCAAAGCAAGTAGGTGTAATAAACGCGTAATTCATGAGTGTATTTACCTAAATAAGAAGAATCTCAAGCGAGTCTTATGAATGCTGGAAATGAAAACCAAAATTGTCCAGAATCATACTTTTCTCGATGTAGTAGCTGAATTCTTGACGATAATATGTTTCAGCTGTTACTTGAACGCCCACATTTGCTACTAAATGTATCAGAGCGCTTGATGACTTTGCTTAGGTCACGCCTTTCACCCTAAGCGAGGCCCAGGAATTCTCTCTGCAACGTGGTGTATTTTGCCGCTTGTCTGTGTGCCAACTACGAATGGAATATTAGCGCTTGTTTTTCTAACGGGTTTCTTGTTATGAAAGATTTCTTGATATACAACTAATGATAGTAGAGGATTGTGGAGTGTTTCCTACATGACAGAATGTAGTTTCTCAGCAAAGATCATATATTCAGGTCGATAATACAAATGAGAAAACTAAGACGAAATTATATTGGCTATTACATAGCGTAGCGGCCTATCTATATCGCTTGTGCAATTTTTCCGTGCTTCCAAGTACGAGCAAGACCACAAAAAGTAATACGCATCCTGGGCTACACACGTAACCAGTTCTTGGTGGATGTTTACATAAAACGTGTTTACAGCTTAATGATAAAGGCGAATCAACACAAGTTTTTTCCCAATACATACATGACTTTTATTTCTTATAAACAAGTTTCCTTCTCGGTAAATACATGTAATTTGTTCTTTGGCTAACCGTGAATAAGTGTAAAGTGTCATCTCTCTTCGACGGCTAGTTACTAAAAACAAAAGTTGTTAAAAAAGTGCACCAGAAACATGGAAGTAATTTAAATTATTTTACTGTTGCTTGCACATGTTATACACTACTGGCCATTAAAATTGCTACACCAAGAAGAAATGCAGATGATAAACGGGTATTCATTGGACAAATATATTATACTAGAACTGACATGTGATTACATTTTCGCGAAATTTGGGTGCATAGATCCTGAGAAATCAGTACCCAGAACAATCACCTCTGGCCGTAATAACGGCCTTCATACGCCTGGGCATTGAGTCAAACAGAGCTTGGATTGCGTGTACAGATACAGCTGCCCATGCAGCTTCAACAAGATACCACAGTTCATCAAGAATAGTGACTGGCGTATTGTGACGAGCCAGTTGCTCGGCCACCATTGACCAGACGATTTCAGTTGGTGAGAGATCTTGAGAATGTGCTGGCCAGGGCAACAGTCAAACATTTGCTGTATCCAAAAAGGCCCATACGGGACCTGCAAGATGCGGTCGTGCATCATCCTGCTGAAATGTAGTGTTTCGCAGGGATCGAATGAAGGGTAGAGCCACGGGTCGTAACACATCTGAAATGTAACGTCTACTGTTCAAAGTGCCGTCAATGCGGACAAGAGGTGACCGAGACGTGTAACCAATGGTATCCCATACCATCACGCCGGGTGATACGCCAGTATGGCGATGACGAATACACGCTTCCAATGTCGCCAAACACGGATGCGACCATTATAATGCTGTAAACAGAACCTGGATTCATCCGAAAAAATGACATTTTGCCATTCGTGCACGCAGGTTTGTCGTCGAGTTCACCATCGCAGGTGCTCCTGTCTGTGATGCAGCGTCAAGGGTAACCGCAGCCATGGTCTCCGAGCTGATAGTCTATGTTGCTGCAAACGTTGTCGAACTGTTCGTGCAGATGGTTGTTGTCTTGCAAACGTCCCCATCTATTGACTCAGGGATTGAGGCGTGGCTGTACTATCCGTTACAGCCATGCGGATAAGATGCCTGTCATCTCGACTGCTAGTGATACGAGGCCGTTGGGATCCAGCACGGCGTTCCGTATTACCCTCCTGAACCCACCGATCCATATTCTGCTAACAGCCATTGGATCTCGACCAACGCGAGCAGCAACGTCGCGATACGGTAAACCGCAATCGCGATAGGAAACAATCCGACCTTTATCAAAGTCGGAAACGTGATGGTACGCATTTCTCCTCCTTACACGAGGCATCACAATAACGTTTCACCAGGCAACGCCGGTCAACTGCTGTTTGTGTATGAGAAATCGGTTGGAAACTTTCCTCATGTCAGCACGTTTTAGGTGTCGCCAACGGCGCCAACCTTGTGTGAATGCTCTGAAAAGGTAATCATTTCCATATCACAACATCATCTTCCTGTCGGTTAAATTTCGCCTCTGTAGCACGTCATTTTCGTGGTGCAGCAGTTTTAATGGCTAGTAGTGTAGGTAGTGTCGGGTATTCACGACCCGAGGGCAGGTAGGATTTCGGGTTCTTTCGGAAACCTGGGTTTAACTGAATATGTCTTCGTATTGAATTGAGGTACGTCTAAAAATGAATTTACGCGTTTTCTTTTCCTAATTCTGTTTTGTAAGTCTATGTGGCATTGGGTTTTCAGTTCTTCCACTTTTTCTTGCATGTTCATGGAATCTAGACTCGCTCAAACACAAAGGTAACCAATACGAATGAATCCTGATACTGTAGGAAATAATCATCGCAGTGTTTTCGTACAAGAAGAGGAGATGTGATGGTGTAACGTCTCTGATCACCTGACTTTGAGCCAATGTGCTGATTAAATCCAAACTTCTCCGGAAGTACCTGAGGGCAATCTATCTGCCGCACGGGGTCGTAAGCTCGTCAACCTTGGTCTTTTTCAAAGGTAAGAGGACTTGTCTGGGCTCCAGTTTTCAGTCTCACCCTGTATTTTATTGTCATAACAAGACAAACCTATCTCTACACAAGAAGTCATCATATCTATCCTCGTAATATAGGTAAACTCACACCATATCGGAAGTAAGCAGTAGCATATCACTTCTATCATATGTTGTCCAAGACAAAAATGTGACATTTCTGCAGATTTCTCAGTGGCTGTTACGTGGGTTTGTGTCATTGATTAATAAAGTTCTTATTCTAACATCGGGCAGGAATGCAGAACTTACAATGTCGTTCGATTTAAATGCTCGTGATCTGAATTGAAAATGAGATCATCTTGTACATAAAACGAGCACTATCTGAACAGTTTCCCTTATCTATCGTAATTTCTAGATATCAAAACTGTCCAGATTCAGTCTCCAGAAAACTTTCCCTCATTTACACATGACCGTTTTCGGCTCAGCTGCCTATGTTCAGAACTGTTATAAAAAATTTAAATTAAAAATTGGTTCAAATTACAAGTGGTGCAAGACTTACGTTTAGAAAAAAAATTAGAGGTTTCCAATTAATTCAAGATTAATTGTTGCTACAGTGCATATGTAGAACGTGAAACGATTATATTTACAGATCTATAGGACAAGCTGATTTGAGGTACCAGGTATAGGTATCGACCCATGCTGAAACACCCACATTAATATGGGCAGTAATGCGAGTGCTGACTCTGGCATCCAATCGATCGTACAGATGGCGAATACTGTCCTGGGATACGTTATTCCACACCTGCTCCACTTGTTCACATTATTCTGTAAGAGATGTTGGTTGACGATTCATACGGGACACTTCTCGACACATCATATCCCATACGCGCTCGATTGGTGGCAAGTCCGGCGTTCATGATAGCCAGGGCCCAGGGAAGTTGCACGTCTTGTAGAGTACGTTGAGTTTTTCGGATAGTGTGTGGGCGAGCATTATCCTGTTGGAACAACACATCACCTCCCTGTTGCAAGACCGACAAAGGAACACGTATAACAACATCTACATCTACATCTTCATCTACATGGTTACTCTACAATTCACACTTAAGTGCCTGGAAGAGGGTTTGATACTACGCGTACTTCTCTACTGTTCCACTATCGAATGGCGCGTGGGAAAAAGGAACACCTACATCTTTCCGTTCGAGCTCCGATTTCTCTTATTTTATTACGATGATCGTTTCTCCCTAAGTAGGTTGGTGTCAACAAAATATCAACGCATGCGGAAGAGACAGTTGGTGATAGAAATTTCGTAAATAGATCTCGCCGCAAAGAAAACTGCCTTTGTTTCAGTGACTGCCACCCTATCTCCCATATCATACCAGCGACACTCTCACGCCTCTTGCGCGATGACACGAAACGAGCTGCCGTTTTTTGCACTTTTTCGATGTCTTCCGTCAATCCTACCTGGTAAGGATCCCATAATGCGCAGCAATATTCCAGCAGAGGACGGTCAAGTGTAATGTAGGTTGCCTCTTTAGTGGATTTGTCGCATCTTCTAAGCGTTCTGTCAACAAAGTGCAGTCTTTGTTTCGCCTTCCCAGCAATGTTATCTGTGTGGTCATTCCGATTTAAGTTGATCGTAATTGTAATTCCTAGGTATTTAGTCGATTTGACAGCCCTTAGATTTGTGCCATTTATCGTATACCCTAAATTATCGCATTCTTTTAGTACCCATGTGGACGACCTCGCACTTTTCTTTGCTTAGTGCTGATTACCAATTTTCGCACCATACAGAAATTCTCTCTAGATCATTTTGTAATTGGAATTGATCGTCTGATGATTTTACTAGACAGTAAAATACAGCTTCATCTGCAAACAATCTAAGGGGGCTGCTCAGATTATCACCTAGATCATTTACATAAATCAGGAACAGCAGAGGGCCTATGACACTTGTAACACTCCGGTTTATTCTACTTACTTATCCCGCTCGATCGGGATCTGATAGCAGCCCAAATAGATAATAATTAATGTGACCGTGTACCTAATGGGGCTGGCAATCGGATGGGACTGCTACGGAGATGTTACATTCCATTTTGTCCTTCTCAAATGCTGTAATAATGATATGTCTGGTGCCAAGAAGAACAACAACACAGCTTCATTAATCAACAACCTATATTTATCACCAAAAACACAAAGTAAGGAGACAACCACTGCCTTCGTCGTACAAAACTAATAACGGCTAATCTCAGCAAAGGCCTCTTTGTTATTCATTATCGTCACACGCAAATTTTAATCACTGTATCCAACACTGCAATCCAACACTGCAATCCAAATAATGCCGGCGCGGTAGACGCAAAAATACAAATACCGGCACTGAAATATCACTGAATCGCACTAGTAATTGTACTTGTTCACTTTCCCGTATATTTCTAACACAAAAGGGGTTAAACCGCGGCGATGGCCACCCCCTTTGTCGGTACGGCCTTGCATTACGGCCACCGGCCGCCCCACGGCCCGGCCCGCAGCCTGGGTCCCACTCTACTGTTATCTCAACACTCGTTCTCGCTCTCGCCACCCGACGCACACTATCGATTGTTTGTCCTGTCGACCTGTGCTGTCGCAAAACTTATAGTAAGGGCCTACGGACCCCTTACACACTGCTTTGCGGAACGCCAGATACCACTTCTGTTCTACTCGATGATTTACCGTCTATCACTACGAACTGTGACCTCTCGGAGAGGAAATCACGAATCCAGTCACACAACTGAGACGATACTCCATATGCACGCACTTTGATTAATAGTCGCTTCAGAGGAACGGTATCAAAAGCCTTCTGGAAATCTAGGAATATGGAGTCGATCTAAGATCCCTTGTCGACAGCACACTTTACATCATGGGAATAAAGAGCTAGCTGTGTTGCACAAGAACGATATTTTCTGAATCCGTGTTGGTTATGTATCAATAAGTCATTTTCTTCAAATTCATGATGTTCGAGTACAGTATATGCTCCAAAATCCTACTGGAAATTGAGGTCAGTGATATGGGTCTGTAATTCAATGGGTTACTCCTCTCTTGAATATTGGTGTGACCTGTGCTGCTTTCCACTCTTTAGGAACAGACCTTTCGTCAAGTGAGTGGTTATATATGATTGCTAAGAAAGGCGCTATTGTGTCTGCATACTCTGAAAGGAACCTGATTGATATACCATCTGGACCGGAAGTCTTGCCTTTCTTAAGTGAGTTGATTTGTTTCGCAACACCTAAGATATCGCCGGCCGGAGTGGCCGTGCGGTTCTAGGCGCTACAGTCTGGAACCGAGCGACCGCTACGGTCGCAGGTTCGAATCCTGCCTCGGGCATGGATGTCTGTGATGTCCTTAGGTTAGTTAGGTTTAATTAGTTCTAAGATCCAGGCGACTGATGACCTCAGAAGTTAAGTCGCATAGTGCTCAGAGCCATTTTTTGAACCTAAGATATCTACTTTTATGTTACTCATGCTAACAGCTGTTATGGTTTCGAATTCTGTTATATTTACTTTGTCTTCTTTGGTGAAGGAATAACAGAAAACTGTATTTAGTAACTCCGCTTTAGTGGCACGTACCGAACGCTGGGTAGCATATCCACCAGAAACACCAATGGTAAGCGAGAGTTGTAGCTTATCGCACACCAGACCATAAAGCCTAGGATGCGGCTGGTGTGTCATAACGAAAGCATTCTGCGAGAAAGCGCGCACCATGTCAACGTCGTACCCGCGAATGAGCATCATTTACGTGCAGGCAGAATCGGCTTTTATCGCTGATGACCACGGCACACCATTCCGTCTTCCAAGTGATCCTCTGACGGCACCAGACGAGCAGCGCAAGTCGATGCTGTGGCGTTAGTGGAAGATGGGTCAGAAGTGTGTGTATCTCTAATCCCGCTGCTAATGCCCGGTTTGCAACAGTTCGTGTTGACACGCCTGGGCTCACAAACGGTCTCAGCCTTGCTGTCGTAGCTGTACGACCTGCCACAGCTGCCCTTACATTACGACGGTCCTGGCGGACGTCTGCGCTCGTGGACATCTAGAGTCTCGTCTATTGGTGTGAGATTGTTCACTTGACCACTGATGCCCAGCATCACTGCGCAACTGGTGCAGCACGTCCAACCTGTGTGGTGTGGGATTGTTCACTTGACCACTGATACCCAGCATCACTGCGCAACTGGTGCAGCACGTCCAACCTGTGTGGTGTGAGATTGTTCACTTGACCACTGATACCCAGCATCACTGCGTAACTGGTGCAGCACGTCCAACCTGTGTGGCAGTTGTCCGAAAGAACCATCCAGCCGCTTCGAAGGCCACAATTTGATCGCTTTGAAACTCGATCGTTTGTTAGGAAACACCAGTGCATCTTCCTGGCATCATTACCTGCTTCCTTCACACGTTTGCACCACACTGAGCCTTCTGGCTTATTACAACATAATCAAACATCATACTCTGGTAGCTATGCCACAATGTCATCTGTTGCCGGAGGACGCTGAAACCATTATCAGTACATGCCCCAGGTGAAAATGGCGTCATCGAACCAAAATCAACGTCGTCTTTCCCGGTGTAATAATCATTTTCCGGCGGTCTAAATAAAAAATTTGTTACAATACAAAGTTGTGCTACATACAGTTTTTTATAGTTACAGAATAGTCTGCCGAAGACGGAACTGAAAGTTCACTGTCGTAACTAGCCTTACACAGCCTGCTGCTACTTTATATTTTTAAGAAACGTGATTGGTGCAACACCTTCAGCACTGAAAAGCGCCCTCTGTCGATACATTAGTGCACTCTCTACAAATAGAGGGGGCTTTTCAGCGCTGCAGGTGTTGCACCAACAAGGTTTCTTAAAACATGCCGGGTGATCAAAAAGTTAGTACAAATTTGAAAACTGAATAAATCACGGAATAATGTACATAGAGAGGTACAAGTTGACACACATGCTTGGAATGACATGGGGTTTCATTAGAATCAAAAAAATACAAAAGTTCAAAAAATGTCCGACAGATGGCGCTTCATCTGATCCGAACAGCAATAATTAGCATAACAAAGGAAGACAAAGTAAAGATGATGTTCTTTACAGGAAATACTCAATATGTCCACCATCATTCCTCAACAATAGCTGTAGTCGAGGAATAATGTTGTGAACAGCACTGTAAAGCGTGTCCGGAGTTATGGCGAGGCATTGGTGTCGGATGTTGTCTTTCAGCATCCCTAGAGGTGTCGGTCGATCACGATACACTTGCGACTTCAGGTAAACCCCAAAGCCAATAATCGCACGGACTGAGGTCTGGGGACCTGGGAGGCCAAGCATGACGAACGTGGCGGCTGAGGACACGATCATCATCAAACGACGCGCGCAAGAGATCTTTCACGCGTCTAGCAATATGGGGTGGAGCGCCATTCTGCATAAACATCGTACGTTCCAGCAGGTGTTTATCAGCCAGGCTGGGGATGATGCGATTCTGTAACATATCGGTGTACCTCTCACACGTCACGGTGGCAGTTACAAAACCAGAATCATGCATTTCCTCGGGGAAAAAAGGGCCGATAACGGTAGATGTGGTAAATCCAACCCATACCGTGACTTTCTCGTCGTGCAATGGTGTTTACATGACAGTTCTAGGATTTTCGGTAGCCCAAATTCTGCAGTTGTGGGTGTTGACAGACCATCGCAGCGTGAAATGAGCTTCGTCGGTCCACAACACGTTACTCAACCAATCGTCATCTTCCGCCATCTTTTGAAACCCCCACACCGAAAATGCTCTCCGCTTCACTAAATTATGTAACATATCGGCGCACCTCTCACCCATCACGGTAGCAGTTTTGCTGTCCAGCACCATCTGTCGGACATTTTGTGACCTTTGTTTTTTTGGGTTCTAATAAAACCCCATGTCATTCCAAGCATGTGTGTAAATTTTTACCTCTCTGTCTACATTATTCCGTCTTTCATTACGTTTTCAAATTTATACTGACTTTCTGATCACCCGGTATATATAAAAGTGCAGCAGGCTAGTGTATGACTAGTTACGGCAGTGAATTTCAGTTCCATATGCGACAGGTTACTCTGCAACTGTAACAAAATTCTAAGTAGCACAAATGTTGTACTGTAACTAATTTCTTGAGTATTTTGAAGTTTTCTAATCATAGGTCGTAAACGATTTCTAATTTGAAGCAATTTAAATTTTTTTTAATGGAGCTGAAGGTGGGCAACTGAGCAGGAACCGGTCATGTGGAATTATATGAAAGTGATCTGGAAACTGACTTTGGAGACTTTTGTACGAGTAACTATCGCAGACAATCTGTGATGGCGCATATGTCCAGTTTTAATAAATTTATACAAACAGCTGGACATAAAATATTCAGCGATTATTCTTGCATTCAAAATTCCATCATATTTAATAAGTATCTAAAACAGAAGAAATAGCAACAGCCGTTGAGTAAAAGTTTCTCGGAGATCCCTATTAATGACAGAGGTCTTTAATTGAGCCTAATTCAGGAGACAGTCATTGTTGCACTGTGGAATCATTGTTCCAGAATATCACTTAAATGAAACATCCAGGCAAATTAAGACTGTGTTGATTACCCGACGTATCAGCGTACACTGCAAAGTGAAAATTTCATTCCAGATATCACGTAAATATTTTCCGCGTTCATACCAATATGCTGCATTTCTGTGAATACATGTAATTCATCTTAATGTAAAGGCTCAGTAGTCCTTGCGGTAAGAACGAGCTCAAAGCGATTGTTGCGAATTGCTGTCGAATCTAAGCTTCAGAATACGTTTCTAGCCTTCGACTAGTATGAGACCCATAAACTTTCCATGTTCAAATTAAACTATAGGATCTGCGTTGGGTGGCTGTGACTACCAATGTCGTGTTCCATGGTACCAGTCTCATGTTGCAGGAAAGAAAAGTGCCAAACTGCGAAAGAGATTATGATTTCAAGAGTTTGTTGAGTTCGTTGCTTTAAGGTAGAACATTCAGTAGCGTTGCCATTTCACTGGGCACTTGTAACTTTATTTTTCCTTGCCATCAGCAGTCCGATTGCAACGCCTTGTAATATTTCCAGTAACACCATTAACGTTCCATTTGTTATCTTCCTCAGTCATCCACTGACGTTGTTTACGTATTAAGAACTGTCGTATTACACACTGTATCAGAGAATGCTGTGAGTTATTACCTAGATCTGTCAGCCGCTTACAGTCTGCGTCCATTAGGCATTATTCTGGCTGGAGAAATGTCCTCGGTGTGTCAGCGGACCGTTCTGTCGAGGACATAACAAAAAGACGGGCAACATGGTGTTCCATGTTTACGATGTCAAGGTATTTTTCAGTCGTCGTACGGAAAGTTTATGCCCTTGCATCCATGATCTGATGGTCGCATTTTCTCACTAGGACCGTCCAACAACAAATTAATACTGTTGTCACTACTACTACTGTTACCACTGTCTGTTTTCCACATTTCATTCCATTTGTTGGTCCAGAAGGCCAGTTTCTCCAATAATTACATTGCTGACGTTAGGAGCTCCTGGCTACATTTTTCCATGTTTGAGAGCTATTTCTTTTTAACTCCACATACTTTTTTCCGTATTATTTACCCAAGTATGTGTCGTCTTCGCTCGTTTATTTTAAATTTATGTACCTATAGAAATAAAGTTTTGTAGTAAGTGGACGATTTTTTTTTACTGTCTCAAACCAAGGGCTTCAGTTCAAGTTTCCTTAGAAATGGTCTCAGTTATTTATTCGATTTTGTAATACATTTTCGCTCTACACCTTTAATTATAAATTCAAAATTCTGCCAGAAGGTCATCAATTTTTATATTGTCGCTCATTAAGTAACCTTTGAAATCTCTCAAAAATCTCATTTCTTCTTAGTGTAAGTTATATTACGTCTTTCTCTCTCAATCTAGGATTTGCTACCACAGATTAGCAAAGGCACTGCCATTCTTTTATACAGTCTTAATTTTGTCGTTATGCTAACTTTATTTTTTAAAGGTTAGTTATGGTTCCACATACATGTTGAAGATTGTTTGTTTTCTTTACTGTGTCATTGTCTATGTTCAGTTTAATGTCATTGCCTAAATAACTGATACTCGCCTAAGTACTTTGTTTTCAGTGACAGCCTTATATCAAACTGAGAATTCACTGTAATGGGTCATAGGTTACATTTTATTAGCAGTTGTTTATAGACTGAAATATTTCTTCCCAAGTCATATAACTTACATAAAGAGTGTTATATGTCTACCTCTATATTTTGTAATACAGTTACACTATTCGCTCACAGCGTAGCATTTAGGTGGTAGACTTTTTGTTTTTTTTTTTTTTTTTTTTTTTTTGAGTCATCAGTCTTCTGACTAGTTTGATGCAGCCCGCCACGAGTTGCTCTCCTGTGCTAACCTCTTCATCTCAGAGTAGCACTTGCAACCTACGTCCTCAATTATTTGCTGGATGTTTTACAATCTCTGTCTTCCTCTACATTTTTTGCCCTCTCTAGTAATATGGAGGTCATTCCCTCATGTCTTAACAGATGTCCTGTCATCTTGTCCCTTCTCCTTATGAGTGTTTTCCACATATTCCTTTCCTCTCCGATTCTGCGTAGAACCTCCTCATTCCTTACCTTATCAGTCCACCTAATTTTCAACATTCGTCTGTAGCACCACATCTCAAATGCTTCGATTCTCTGCTGTTCCGGTTTTCCCACGGTCCATGCTTACGTACCATACAATGCTGTACTCCAAACTAACATTCTCAGAAATTTCTTCCTCAAATTAAGGCCCATATTTGATATTAGTAGAGTTCTCTTGGCCAGGAATGCCCTTTTTGCCATTGCTAATCTGCTTTTGATGTCCTCCTTACTCCGTCCGTCACACGTTATTTTACTGCCTAGTTAGCAGAATTCCTTAACTTCATCTACTTCGTGACCATCGATCCTGATATTAACTTTCTCGCTGTTCTCATTTCTACTACTTCTCATTACCTTCGTCTTTCTTCGATTTACTCTCAATCCATACTCTGCACTCATTACACTGTTCATTCCATTCACCAGATCATGTAATTCTTCTTCATTTTCCCTCAGGATAGCAATGTCATCAGCGAATCGTATCATTGATATCCTTTCACCTTGAATTTTAATTCCACTCCTGAACCTTTCCTTTATTTCCATCATTGCTTCCTCGATGTACGGATTGAACAGTAGGGGCGAAAGACTAAATCCTTATCTTACACCCTTTTTAATACGAGCTCATCGTTCTTGGTCATCCACCCTTATTACTCCCTCTTGGCTGTTGTACATATGACCCATCTATTCCTGTAGCTTACCCGTATTTTTCTCAGAATTTCGAACATCTTGCACCATTTGATGTTGTTCAGGTCGACAAATCCTATGAACGTATCTTGATTTTTCTTTAGTCTTGCTTCCATTATTAACCGCAACTTTATAATTGCCTCTCTCGTGCCTTTACCTTTCCTAAAGCCAAACTGATCGTAATCTAGTGCATCCTCAATTTTCTTTTCCATTATTCTGTTTATTACTCTTGCCAGCAACTTGGATCATGAACTGTTAAGCTGATTGTGTGATAATTCTCCCCGTCTGCGGAATTGTGTGACTTATATTTTTCCGAAAGTCAGATGGTGCGTCGTCAGACTCATACACTCTACACACCAACGTACACAGTCGTTTTGTTGCCACTTCCTCCAAAGATTTTAGAAATTCTGATGGGATGTTATCAATCCCTTCTGCCTTATTTGATCTTAAGTCTTAGAACCTCTTTTAAATTCTAATACTGGGGCCCCTATATCTTCTAAATCGACTCCTGTTCCTTCTTTTATCACATCAGAAAATCTTTCCCCTCATAGAAGCTTTCAATGTATTCTTTCCACCTATCCACTCTCTTGTCTGCATTTAACAGTAGAATTCCCGTTGCACCCTTAATGTTATCACCGTTACTTTTAATGTCACCGAAGGTTGTTTTTACTTTCCAGTCCTACCGACAGTCATTTCTTTTTCGATTTCTGCACATTTTTCATGCAGCCATTTCGTCTTAGCTTCCCTGCGCTTCCTCTTTATTTCATTCCTCAGCGACTTGTGTTTCTGTATTCCTGAGTCTCCCTGAACATTTTTGTACTTCCATCTTTCATCGATTAATTGAGGTATTTCTTGTTACCCATGGTTTCTTCGGAGTCCCCTTCTTTGTACCTATGTTTTCCCTCCCAACTTCTGTTATCGCCCTTTTTAGGGATGCCCATTCCTCTTTAACTGTACTGCCTACTGAGCTATTCCTTCTCGCTGTATCTATAGCCTTAGAGTACTTCAAGCGAAGAGTACTTTCGTACCCCACTTCTTTGCCTACTGATTCTTCCTGACCAATGTCTTAAACTTCCGCCTACTCTTCATCACTACTATGTTGTGATCTGAGTCTATATCTGCTCCTGGGTACACCTTACAATCCTTACAATCCAATATCTGATTCTGGAATCTCCGTCTGACCATGATGCAATCTAATTGAAATCTTCCCTTTTCGTCAGGCCTTTTCCAAGTATACGACCTCCTCTTGTGATCCCTGAACAGATTATTCACTTTACCAGCTGAAGTTTATTACCCTCCTCTCTCATTCCTTGTCCCAAGCACATATTCTCCTGTAACCTTTTCTTCTACTCCCCCTACAACTGCATTCCAGTCTCCCATGACTATTAGATTTTCATCTCCTTTTACATACTGTACACCCTTTCCATATTCTCATACTCTTTCTCTTTCTCTACACCTTCAGCTTGCCACGTCGGCATGTGTACCTGAACTGTCGTTGTCGGTGCTGGTTTGCTTTCAGTGTAGACTTTAAAACGCTTCGGTGACTTCCAACATCCCTATCTGAAACCTTGATTTTTTATTATCTTTTCTACTTTCGAAACACTTGCATTTTACGATTATTTTGGTAATTTCATATATTACCTACATAACATGCATGGGGTATCATTTCTTGTCCATTAATGTTGGTAATTTATTTCTAGTCAACGGGTTGAAGTGCAGCATGTGTTTCTAAATGGATTTCCTGTCGTTTTTCAGAAATTCTCTCGATAACAAACACCATCGGCCACGAGCGTCCCTTCCTAAACTCACTCTGCTCTTCTCCAAAACGTGCATCTGTTATTACATTCAAGCGATTGTTTATTATTTTTTACTAAGCCTTGTAGACTGTATTCGTGAGACTTTTATCCATGTCACGAACATTTTTTTTGGTCATTTTAAAGCTAGAAATTACTTTGGCGACTTTCCAATCTTCAAGGATGTTATAACCTCGCCAATATTCATTAAATAAATGTAACATTCTTAATCGCACAGCGTTCCTCCGTACTTAGTACATTCAGCATTTATTTAATCTAGGCCACAACTATTGCTGTTTTTCAGACTTTTCATAACCTGTTGAGCCTCCTCTGAGGTTACTGAATCAACTGTCTAATTAAAGTCAGGTATCAGATATTTTATGTTTATTGCAACGGTTTCACAACACCACGCATTCTTATAATATATTGTCCCCTGTTCTTCCTTAATTACATTAATTCTATCATTATCCCTTTCTGATTGATTTAAGTTCTTTATCATTTTGTAAGTGAAGCTCTGTTTTCCATTTACTTCATGTTCGATATTTGTAATTAATTTTTTCCAAACCTCTTCATGTGCTTTTCTTATTATCTTCCTAGCATGGTTCCGCTTTTCCTTATACTGCTGCTCTGTTGCCTTTCTTTTCTCTTGTAGCAAGAGTTGATAAGTGTTTCGTTTTTTCTTCACAGATTGTTTAATTTCTGTACTCCATAAAACGTTATTATAGTGTAAAATACTCTTTACTTTTTCATTTCTCCATCCCTACGGATGTCTTATTATTATCCATCTCAGATGACAGGTCGGCTAGGCTGACTTCAGTTTGACTTGCCATTTGAGGATTTCACACCGTTTGATGAAAGAATGAGCACTTTTTTCCTGAAGATAAAGCCTTGTTACTTCCATTCAGTGCTATGCTCCAGACGTACTTTCTCAAATTGCAACTTATGTTCTAAAGTATTAGCCTGTTGCTGAAGAACGCGCTCTATTCTTGTGATATTCCTTATGTCAAGTCCTGCTAGCATCATTCTTCATGCGTGTTGAAATTGTAGCAGAAGTCCTTCATTTCGTCTACCCAGTGGAAGACAGTTTCGATGTTTGCCACTAATCACACCTCTGCTAATCCTAAATACTTTAACTTTACTTTAGTTTCCTCTGAACCCATATTCTATGATCTATAGACTGTTCGTTCTATTAAATGGATGCTATACACTTTCCGCAAGTTCACCGCGAATACCACTGTTGCCAGTGAATCTTATCTTTCAAATTCTTTCACTCTGGATTTCAAGTTAACATTTCCTTCGTATATACAGTATGTGATAAAAATATCTAGACACCCCCAAAAACATACGTTTTTCATATTAGGTGCATTGTGCTGCCACCTCTTGCCAGGTACTCCATGTCAGCGACCTCATAGTCATTAGATATCCTGAGAGAGCGAACGAGGCGCTCTGCGAAACTCACGGACTTCGAACATGGTCGGGTGATGGGGTGTCAATTGTGTCATACGTCTGTACGCGAGATTTCCACACACCTAAACATCCTTAGGTCCACTGTTTCCGATGTGATAGTGAAGTAGAAACGTGAAGGGATACGTACAGCACAAGAGCTTACAGTCTTACCTCATCTGTTGACTGACAGAGACCGCCGACAGTTGAAGAGGGTCGTAATATGTAATAGGCAGACATCTATGCAGACCATCACATAGGAATACCAAACTGCATCGGGATACACTGCAAGTATTATGACAGTTAGGCGGGAGGTAAGAAAACTTGGATTGTATGGTCGAGCGGCTGCTCGTAAGCCACAAACCACGCCGGTAAATGCCAAACGACACCTCGTTTGGTGTAAGGAGCTTAAACATTGGACGATTGAAAAGTGGGAAACATTGTGTGGAGTGACGAATCATAGTACACAATGTGGCGATCCGATGGCAGGGTGTGGGTATGGCGAATGCCCGTAAAACGTCATCTGAGAGGTTTCACTGCCTAACAACGACACCTTTTCTCAGTGCAGAACTCCGTGAAGAATGGGCTGCTATTCCGCAAGAAACCTTCCAGCTCCTGATTCAACGTTTGCCTGGGAGAGTGGAAACTGTCATCAAGGTGGGTCAATACCAAACTGAAGTCCAGCATTACCGATGGGGGGCGCCACGTTCTTGTAAGTCATTTCCAGCCAGGTGTCCGGATACTTTTGATCATATAGTGAGGTTGATGAGTAGTGGAGGAAGAACACGTTGCTGTCTGTTTAATCCAAGGATCTGTCTAGTGGTTCTCGTAGATACCGTATGTATCCCATCTTTCCCTATAGAACACATATATCGTAATAAATGAATAAAATATTTTAGAGGATTAAACCATCTTACTCCATTTTTAGATTGTCGAACGGTGTTATTAAGCTGATAAAGCTTGTGAAAGTGGAAGTTCTTTGGCAGCGTTTAACCATTGTCTTCCATTAGATTTTAACAAACTGAATAGATGTGGATACATTTCATAGCCAGGAACAGAAAAAATATTATGTACTGCATATAAATGATTTAGCAGATAATCTAGGCAGTCATCTTGGATTGTTTGCCGATAATACCGCCATTCACCATCCAGTAAAGTCATCAGGAGATCAAAACCAATCTGCAAAATGATTTAGAAACGATATCTGTATGGTGCGGAAAGTGACAGTTAACCCCAAACAATGAAAATTGCTAGGCCAACAAGATGAGTACTAAAATTTCGGTTACACGATGAAATGCACAAATCTAAAGGCCGGCGGTTCAACTAAAGGCCAAAAAATTACAATTAAGAACAACTTAAACGGGAACGGCCACATAGATAAAGTTGTTGGAAAAGCAAACCAAAGACTGTGTTTTATTGGTAGAACACTTAAAAGATGCAACAGGTCTACTGAAAGAAATTGCTTACACTATGCTTGTCCGTTCTCTGCTAGAGTATTGTTGTGTGGTATGGGGTCCTTACAAATACGATTGGCGGAGGACAGCGAAAAAGTTTGAAGAACGGCAGCCCGTTTTGTAGTGTCACGAAGTAGGGGATAGGGTGTCACGCATATGAACGCGCGTTGGGACTGCAATCATTAAAACAAAGGCCTTTTTCGTTGTTTCATTGAAACAAAATAAGAGAAATCAGAGTTCGCACGGAAAGACTAAGTGTTCGTTTTTACCACGTGCTGTTCGAGAATGGAGGGGTATACAAATAAAGGTGATTTGACGTACCCTCTGCCAGGCACGTAATGCTGAATTGGTGAGTGGTCATGTAGATGTAAGTGTAGAAAGGTCTGCGGTATCTGACTTTGTCATAGTAAGTAATTTTCTACCTCTCTCACTTTCGTGGATTAAAAAAGCGAGGTGTTGTGAATGTTAATATATAGGTGTCGAATCCGGAGGAAGCATGTTTCAAAACGCCGTCCGAACGTTCAAATTTTCGTTTATCGAAGTCGATTAATATAAATGCCACGATTATTCGTATAAGCCAATTAAATGACCTCATCCTAGCACTGAAACACTTAATTTTTCATTTCTTCCTTCCATCGGAACAAAACAGGGATGCTCATGATATGTGGGGAACTTAAGGCTTTTACGTACACTGCAGACAGAAATAATGAAGAGGTTTACGTAACGTCTGTAATGTAACTATGGACGCTAACTATTATTGGTTGTAATATTCGCCTCCATGGTAAGGATGACGGCCGCAATCAGATTTGATAAGTCAGCTTATTACGATCGTTAATTATGGCAACAAAACATTACAAGGCTAATAATTGTTTCCTTTCTCATTCAGGCTGTGAAGGTGCACTGGAGGAGACGAGCTGGGAGGGAGCGCCGCGTGGTGTTGTGTTCCAAGCCGTGGCGACCAATTGGCTGGTGATTCCTTCCGTCGGAGTTCACTTACTCCGCTGCCCTCTCGACCAGCGTCCTATTCAGACAATTGATGCTCTTCTGGAGAGCTGCCGCCTGTCGTAGGAAGCGTGGGATCATAGATATCCTGCAAATCCCAGCACCCAGGTTCTCAGGCAACTGCCGATTCCGTAACTATATTTTTCTATCCGCTTGTACTGCAAGAGTGACCTGACAGGCGCCAGGTTCGGCTACCAGTGCTAATTTGCAATCACGATAGACAGTAATACATTATCTTTTCGTATTCAATTGTTGAAGAGAGTATATTCTACATTCCGGGTTAATACGACCGCTTCCGGGATGGGGAGGTGTGCCGGGCCCGAATCGAATCCGCCCGGCGGTTTAACGATAAGGGTCGTTGAGCCAGCTAGCCTTTATGTGGTTTCCAGGCAGTTTCCCGCATCTCACTAGGTGAATAGTGGTCCGGTTCCCATACTCCGCCTCAGATAAACGCTACGCAAACTTTTAGAAGAATTTCTGACACGTGCACACAGAATTTACTCTGTGCGCAGACAGATGCGTTTCACTGCTTCTGTCGTTTAGGGGACGGGGTATGGGGACCGATGGCCTTATCTGTCTGGCCTCCTTAAACGCTTACTCAGCGTACCTGCATATACATATTACTACAATGACCACTCTTCAGTGCACCCTAGAAATTACCTTCTACCACTATTAGCGATTTCCTGTCGTATTCCGTTCTCTTATGGAGCGAAGGAAAAGTTACCACCGCATGCCTCATGAGAGCTCTGATTCTCATGGTCCCAAGAGCTATACTATTCAGCCAGGAGAGTTTCACATTCTTCACTGAATCCCGGTTTCCTAAATTTACTCAAAAGTGTTTCATAAGAATGTTATCTTTCTTCCAAAGATTTCCATTGAAGTTCCCTGATTATTTTTGCTACAATTTTATATGGAAAATAGAAAGTAATTACGATTCTAGCAACGAGATTCTGCTTTTGTTAGGTGACTTGAAACTCTGGGACAATACTGTAGAGGTGTTTGCACAATCCTCTCGTGTCGGGCTGCCTTTACAAATGCTCTTTAACAGAACCCATAGACGATACGTAAGCTTTTCATTCACATTCCCTAAAGCTTTTATATATTCATCCCGTTTCATATCCCTCAAGGTATTTAAATGATGTGGTAGGCTCTAGAACTTTGTCATTAGTCTTGAAATAAGGTAAAGTCTGTTTCTTTCTGCTACATGCGTGAACAATGTTGCCCTTATAGATATTACGTAATTAAATTTTCATTGAGACGTATGAGTCTCTACTTTATCTACGATAATGACAGAAGCTGAAGAAATGAATTAAAATTTGTACCATGGTCGGGACTGAGGTGGATGTTTTAGCCTTTACATGTCTGTAACATTATACGTAACACAGCTGCGCAAACTTCAGTTCACGGCTACGTTGGTCTAATGGCTAGTATATCTGTCTAGTCAATAGGAGGCCAGGTTGCAAATCCCGGCTGTGACTCAAATTTTAATTCATTTCTTCAGTTTATATCATTATCTAGTTCTTGTATACTTTTAGCAATGGTTTCAGTTCTGTGCACCAAGCGAAATACTGACTAAATCGTTCTTTATTTCCCTACACCCATGTAGCGATGATACCTGCTGGCGTACCGTTATAAATAAGCTGATAGTACGGATAGTACTTTGGTTGATACATCCTTTATGCACCTAAAAATATAATCTGTCCAATTATGCTTCCTTGTGACATATCCCTTACGTTCGGTTCATTTGAACAGTTGCTGCTTAGTAAGACGTACTGGGACCAATCAGTCGAAATTTCTCTGAACCAATGTTACCAACTTTAACTCAACAAGTCCTGTTCTGATACTAAAACTCGCTATCATTTCAGTAATTATAGAGCCACATCTGAAAACCCTGCACTAAATCACGTTGTTTAATACATCGTAAATTATGTACAGGGGTCAACCCATGAAGTGTTATGAACGACAGGACCAAGTAGATTCTTTTGCATACAAAAATCGTTGTGCACAGTAGAGAGAGTGACAGTTGCTAGAAGCGATGTGTATCTTCATAAAACTGACACATAGGTTTTATTCAAATCGGGGAACTAGTTACACCGCGCCACCAGGCATCCTTCCTAATTTCAAAGTAATTCTTCCATATAAGTTCCTAGATTAACAGTTCCGCTAGAGAGCGTACGGCGAATGATGGTTGACCACCGTCTGGGGAATGTTTCGAAACGGATACTTCTATATTGAAGGTTTGAGTCAAGCTGTAAAATACATATGACTCAGTTTTTAAGAATGCTGTCAGCAATTGTAAGTGGCCTGACATCAATTATCGGAAAGGCACAGAAGTTTGACTTGCCCTGAAATATCACGTTTCATAGTTGTCACACGATGAGCTCAACATCTCACGTTTGGTCTAGAAATATACGAAGGGACTTCAACAAGTAAATTATTCATTATTATGGCAGGCCAACTAACTTTTATTGAATACTGCATTACACTTCAAAGTGACACCGATTCATGACACTGTTCTTGATCATAGTCACCAAATGGTGACAATGGTCGGAGCTTCGCACCAATCATTCAGTTCCTCTACGATAGTAATCTGCTCCTTGGTTTTAGAGTCCAGATCAAAATAATGAAGGTTACACAAAAGAAATCATTAAAGTCGCGGGTTTTTGGGACAGTCAAATGTAGAAAACATAGAAGTGACAACAATAACTATTTCTGTATTAACTGAACTTCCGCGTATTGTGTATCACACGCCGTGATCTGTTACGTGATAGAATGTCTAACAATAAAAATATATCGTAACAATATTTTAACTGGCTTAGAAATTTTATCGGCATTCGTTCCAGTGCCGCACCAACACTGTCACAGGCACATTTATAAGAAATAAATACTGTGCGTCGTGTACCCAAAGCATTATATTCGCCTAAAAATAACTTCCAGTGGACAAAAGATGGCAAGATATCATTCAGAAGTAACTGCAGCTGCTCACAGAGGTTCAATGTGGACTCTAGTTGTCTATGGCAGAGAAACTTGGTAGATGGCATTAAAGGGAAACCGACATACGCTGTATAAAAAATTAGTGTAAGGTGTAAATCTGGCGCTGTGAATGCAACAAAGACGTGTAGAACTGTTTCCATACGTAATGGTTTAGGAACGGGACACGAAAAGAAAAGGTCAAACAAGTGAGAAATGCATAATGGTGATTCTATTGCTAACCACTCTTCACAAAATTTGTTAGATATGATCACTGGAGACGTCGACGAGACGCTGCTTCCATAAAAGTAAGTGATCAACAGTTGCTCGCAGCAGTTGCGGTGGAATTTGAGCAACGTGTTCCTGTACGGTGGCATTCAGATCAAGTAGAGACCTAAAGTGTCCCTCGTAAACGAGTTCTTTTAGATATCCCTAGAGCCAAAAGACAAATGATTCAGATCAGGTGACCTCGTAAGCCATGCACCTGGAAAACCTCTGGAGGTTCGTGGTAGGTTGCGTCAAGCAGATTTTTCGCTGGATGAGCGACATGAGTTACTGCCCCATCTTGCATCAAAACAGTGGTTTCCACACAGCTACACTCTTCCAATGCAGTTATCACATGCTGTATAAGTAGGTTTCTGTAACGTGCAGCCGTCATGGTAGACCTGATAGACCCTCTGGGTGAATTCTCTTCAAAGAAGAACGGACCGAGAATGAAGGTGCTTGTGAACCTACACCATACACTGTAAGGGCAGTGCAATGGTTGTTCGTGCACAACACATGGTTTAACAGTACTACATATTCAGCTGTTCTGTGTTTACACTACACCGTGTAGTGTAAAATGTGCCTCGCTATTCCACAGAATATTGTCTGCCCACGTGTCATCAACTTCGAACCGTGCTAGAAACCGAAGAGAAAATTCAGAACGTTGCTACAGAGCATGATGTTTCAGCTGCTGCACTGCCTTGATCTTGTACAGGTAGCAGTGTGAACTAGACTGCAAAACTTTCCGTACAATTTACCATGGGGTGGACAATTCTCGTGACTTTGCATGAGCACTAGCACTACGCGGGTCACGTGCTGTATGTCAGTTACAGCGACAGAAACCTCGTGAATAGCTTCCACTGGGATAGTACGCCTTCCTCTTCCACGTGCCACTCAAAGCTCACCCGTTTCTTCGAATTTCATTATCATCTTCTTTAAACGATTTAATGACATCGTTCCTCTCCCCAGATCTTTCTGTCGGCGATACTGTCTCAATGCAGCGTTGTAATTGTTGCCGTTCAAACAAACCAGTTTCACTAACAGCGTACGATCTCTCTTCTCGACAGCAACACTGTTTAGTCACGTTATGACTTGTAAAATGACAGCGCAGATGTCGTAACGTCATGCAAACGGTATACACTGTCAGATTTGCACCTGGTGGCCAAAATTGAAACTAATTTTTTTCCAGTGTAAATCGGTTCCGCACTAACGCATTAGCATAACTACCAAGTGTCACTGCTATGCGGTAATTACAACCCACACTGGACAGCTGCACTTTAATTGTAACCATCCGGTATGTCTATAACCAGGCTTAAGTGCCCTCGAATGTTGATTACCGGTACAAATCGCAATAACTATTATGGAATCTAAAAAGGCGATGTCTTCCGTTATATTTCTATTTGCAGTTTGCAAGCAAAGTATCAATTGTGAAAAGGGGGATTTGTGGTTATGAACACGAATGGGTTTTCATGAACCCACGTTAGTTCTTTTATGGAAGCTGCTTATGTCCGAGGAAATGTGATAATGGTCGAGTTTAAAGTAAGCTATAGAATCCTGGAGCAGAATAATGTTATAGGTATTTTTCTGTAGTACTTTCGAACATTATTTTACTTTTGATACTAACAGCAGTGGCTTCCATTATTTTCCAATTACACGTTACTACTCGCTGCGAGAGAAATTCTTTATAAACATGAACTAGAATTGGGGCTTATTCGATGTGAGTTCCTTAGAATTTGGGCCTCCTTCAATTTGAACAGTTTATATCTTTCCTTTCATCGTGATGCTTGTTTCAGTGTCTGCCATTCAGAAGTGCGTGCGATAGTCAAAATTTAGTACTGTAGTAGCTTGTGCATGCGTTTCTAAGAACGGAATTTAGTATTGTGGTTTTTAATCAAATATCGCTTTGAGCACTATGGGACTTGCTTCTGAGCTATTCCCCCAGAACTTAGAACTACTTAAACCTAACTAACCTAATGAGATCACACACAGATATGCCCGAGGCAGGATTCGAACCTGCGACCGTAGCGGTCGCGCGGTTCCAAACTGTAGCGCCTAGAACCGCTCGGCTACCCCGGCCGGCGGTTTTTAATCGTTTCCAGTTTCATCGTCAGATTGATCCACAACACTTTTAGATATTTGCTCCGTCTTCCAACCATTATTTCAGAACAGCACGGTTCCGTCTGGCGTTGAAAGGCGCATTGAACGGTTTTCACCTGACTAATCTTAGGCGAATGTCTTTACTGACTGCAGAACACTGACGGAATGCCGTTTGAACTGACTTGGCAAACCATATGGAGAAGAAAACATGCCCAGTCATCGTACCATGCCAAAGGTTTGTACTCTCTCCACTACGTGCTATGCTCTGCCAGCATATGCTACATCATTGACCTAAGAAATAAACAGATATGTTTATTCTGTTGGAAGCTTTCTCTGTTCATTAGGGATTTATGCGTTTCTTTCTCTCATTCCCATCAATATTTATATATCAGTGAGGCTGATTACAATGCGTATGAGCAGTTCCTCAGTTGACATTACTCGTTCCAGATAATGTCTGCGCATATGTTTACTTACAACTGATCATTGGACCATAGATTTCCTGCAGCAGAGATACTTTCGAATATCGTGCAACATTACACATCAATATATTGACAAGGTAATGGAGCGATATAATTATGTTTAATTCAAAAGTCATGCTAAAAACATGAATAGGTACTAAGATGACGCACTTTCGTTCGCGATTAATTTCAGCCATAATCGATCATCATCGAGCACAGAAACCATTATCTTAGCACAGGTATGAGTATTTAGTTGAAACAAGGGCGATGTGTCCACAGCTGCTGCTATAGATTTTATTTTTCGAATTTATTGAGGCCTCAGTGCCGCACAGAAGAAATTGCTCTATATTTGTAAACCCTCATGATCTAGGAAACGATGATTCTATGTCGAATTAATTACTATAAAGTGAAATATTCTTCAAAAGCAGTTTCCTGACGTAAATGAAACCATACAAAAACTGAGATTATGTCAGGAATCCCGTTCATTCCTGCGTATTTATACCGCCATATCTACACTAACTGTTTCCAGCAGCAACAAGTAACACTTCTCATCTGTAAACAAGATGGAAATGTTCCAACGGCGTCATTGTTAGAAAAATATTGCTTTCGAATGTGTTCCGAAATACGAATATCGAAGTACTACACAGCTCATCTGACATCAATAAAAAACGGCAAAAATCTATTTAGCTGCAAAACTCCAGTCTAAGGGCGAAGTCGAAAGTAAAGTGTAAAGGAAAATTTCCCACGCATTTCATTTTGTTGAAATTCCGTTACTGATTCTACAGAGGTGCGTGGACGACTGACGTCGTATATAGACAACTTATTTGTGTATTTACTATGGAAATTATCGATCAAAGTACAGGGCTATTACAAATGACTGAAGCGATTTCACAAATTCGCTGTAGCTCCATTCATTGACATATGGCCACGACACACTACAGATACGTAGAAAAACTCATAAAGTTTTGTTCGGCTGAAGCCGCACTTCAGGTTTCTGCCGCCAGAGCGCTCGAGAGCGCAGTGAGACAAAATGGCGACAGGAGCCGAGATAGCGTATGTCGTGCTTCAAATGCACTCACGTCAGCCAATCATGACAGTGCAACGACACTTCAGGACGAAGTTCAACAAAGATCCACCAACTGCTAACTCCATTCGGCGATGGTATGCGCAGTTTAATGCTTCTGGATGCCTCTGTAAGGGGAAATCAACGGGTCGGCCTGCAGTGAGCGAAGAAACGGTTGAACGCGTGCGGGCAAGTTTCACGCGTAGCCTGCGGAAGTCGACGAATAAAGCAAGCAGGGAGCTAAACGTACCACAGCCGACGGTTTGGAAAATCTTACGGAAAAGGCTAAAGCAGAAGCATTTCTTAAACAGGAGATTGGAAAACCGATGGATCGGTCGTGGTGGAGATCATGATCGACAATTCATGTCATGGCCTCCACGCTCTCCCGACTTAACCCCATGCGATTTCTTTCTGTGGGGTTATGTGAAAGATTCAGTGTTTAAACCTCCTCTACCAAGAAACGTGCCAGAACTGCGAGCTCGAATCAACGATGCTTTCGAACGCATTGATGGGGACATGCTGCGCCGAGTGTGGGAGGAACTTGATTATTGGCTTGATGTCTGCCGAATCACTAAAGGGGCACATATCGAACGTTTGTGAATGGCTAAAAAAACTTTTTGAGTTTTTGTATGTGTGTGCAAATCATTGTGAAAATATCTCAAATAATAAAGTTATTGTAGAGCTGTGAAATCGCTTCAATCATTAATAACCCTGTATAATTTCATAAAGAGCTACGAGCTTCTTTGGTGTTAATATGCTCAATGGATCTATAGAAGACACATAAACCTGGTGTGTCGCTGGAATTGTGGGTTCGTTGACTCGACAGGGCGTGCAATTGCCTACCCGTGGGAAACCTCTTTATAGGCACGTGCCGTACGGAAATGTGTTGGAAAATCGTAACCTGTGCACAATTTCACGGTGGGTTCGACGCTGTTCTGAAGTAAAATTGAGAAAAGGTAAAGACGCGGAACCAATGTCAATACAAACACGAGCTGATAAGCACATCACGATGGGTTACCTTAGGGAGACAAGAAAGAATCGGCAGTAGACTTAGTAATTCTCCAAGAATTATGCCGTCACATATTTTTCGTCACAAACCTGACACCACAGTCCTAAATAGGACGACTGCGTAATTGAGGGACAACTACTACGGCAAGGAAATTGCTAGTCACTTTTGTGGATTCTAAATTCCATTATCAAGTTCCACTAATATTCGCTGTCCTGAATGGTTAAAACGGAAAGGCAGACTTCGTAAACACCGAAACTCCCTGGGTAACGATAGTTTTGCTATATAAAGGGAGCTTTTCGGGAGCAGAATGGTAAATATCAGCAAAATTGAAGTGAAAGTTAAGGCCAGACATAAATCGCAGCCTTTTTACTGCCAACCACCTTCCTACTCACTTTCGCAAAGTATGCAAACCTGCAGGTGTGTGAGAGAGCGTCTCGAGTCATAATAACAAGAGAACTTATGTCCTGGAGAATTCAAGATTTGAAACGATCTATAAGGTACGCTCGAACCGATTGACTGATTCCTCATAACGAAAAGTGAAAACAGCTGACAAGGATAGGACAGGGATTTGCAAGTCCCATATAGTAATGCGGCTAATTATTGCAAGACTTGACTTAACTCTGAAGAATATAATAAAGCGTTTTTCATTTGAAGGCAAAAGAAGGTATATGTCTTCAATCCAGACAGTCGATCTTTTCTGAAGCTTATTACAAAGGATCCCAAAATTAGTTCTCCAAAAATTGTTAGTGATTCTCTTAAACAAGGTAGAAGTCTTTTAGTACATAAAGCGAGAGAAGTGTGCTGACATGGCGATTACTGCAGGAGAGCAGCTGGTGCGCTAAGTATGCACTAAATATACAAATCACACTCAAACCTTGTACAATAGTGTACATTTTAGTGGCGAAAATAAGTTTCACATCCACATTCATTTGACAACAAAAACGTTCTAATGGAAACATGAGCACAGGCCAACAGCCGAAACACCTGAATCGTTAAGCATGGAGGTGCGTCAGCTCTTACTTCGGACTAGAAACGAATTGAAGCGGAGGAATAAGGAGTAACATTATTATATTGCTGAAGTGAACACAAGCTTGCTCTTAAGAACAGAAATAATTTTTATTATGTACGGAAAACAAATTTCGTCTACTTTCCGTCAATCTGTCCTCAAACAGGTATCAACTGGACGTCCTCCAAATTTCTCTGGCCCGAGCATCCTCTCTCAATTTGCTTGTAACTTATCGCCATCTCTTCACATCAGTTAGAATTCGGAACCTTTTTCTTTCTCTCCCTGTTTTTCCTTCTACTTCTCCCTCCATGATTCTCTGTAGAGGACAAATCCTACATAATACGTCTCCCATCCAAGACGCTATTCTCTTCTGAATCATCCCCATGACATTTCTCTCTTCTTCTACCCTGCTCAGCACCTCATTTCTCATTCTTTCAGTCCATTTCACTTTCTCCATTCTTCTCCATAACCGCATTTCCAAACCTTTTAAACATTTTAGTTCATTTTGTCTGACTGTCCACGTTTCAGAACCATAAGACACAACACTCCACACAAAACACGCCTTTCTCTAAGCTGCTTCTGGCTGTCAACAAACCTTTCACTCTCCCTAAAGCTCTCTTTGCCATGGAGATCCTGCATATCACTTCCTGTGTACAAGTTCCGCTGGAAGTTATCAAGATACTGGGACGGACTGAACCTGTTCTAATACCATTCCACCCAGTAATATATTAATCGTGTCGTCTTCTTTTCCGGTTTCCTCACTTTTTTTGCCACTTTTCAGTTTCCTGCGAAGCAAATATACACATCAATAATACAATGGTCCTATGTTTATTGCACCGAGTAGTAAAATGATGTTGATATCTGAAGACCACGACAGTATCAAACTGAAAATTTATGGAATGTGATAGAGCCCGTAATTTGAGACCATAGCAGTGGGAAGAGTGATCTGAAGGTGTTCCTTTGGAGACTTAGAAGTCAATCAGTAAAGGCTTATGTGCTGTAATTGCAACAGAGGATACCGCAGACAATTACTAAAATTTGTTTTCAAATCAACCTTTTTTTATTTTAATTTTCATTACATAACCCTGACGTCATTTTTAATTTTTCAACGTACCCTCTTTTTTATTGCTGCCACAGCAATTGATCGTCGCAGGCCCTTCAGCGTCAAGATATACGTGGCACAAAAACATAGTTTCAAAGTACATTAGCCTGCATATGAGGAACTTTTTATGACTTCCCAAGAACGTTCGATTCTTATTCAGTTACCTGAACCACAAATATCATAACATCCCTAATGAAACAGACGTCGTAATACTTGTTTTGCGTAAGAAAAGGTCGATTGTTTAAAAATTTGTATTGCCTGTCACAATATGTTTCATTATTATTTATTTAACTTTTTACGTCATAGGGAAATAGATGCTACAGAAACCAATACTTGCATTTTCCTTATTATTACAACGTTAATTTATTTTCAGATACCTGCAAAGCAGTAATATCTAGGTTCGAGAACAAATCAGTGTCACTTTGTAAGTGCATGATCGTTAGAGTCTGAAATGATTTGTTAGTTCTTCCATAAGTTGTGGAGGAAACGGTGTGAAAAACAGCACATTAGCTGAAGACTAATGTATCTGGTTTTCATGTGGCAACTATCTCTTCCACCATGCTAATAATGTGATGATTAACGTTGCTTAAAATCCCATTAATATCCACAAATATCGCTGCAATAATAATTCACATATTAATCTGTTTCCATTTCCGAAAACTGTACTGCGAACGTGTATTGATCGGTGTTAAGAATCTTGCTTTCACCATAACTTTAAGAAATTTTACGTTAAGGGGAATCAAACGAATTTCGGCAGCGACTGTTTCTCTCTTCCGTCGTACTGTTATTTACTTTTCCTCAGTACTCAGAAAGGAGATATGACTTGAGATAATTAAAAGTTTAGTTAGAAACCCGTCATCTGACTAACAAATTTTAAGTTTTAACAACTTATACTGAAACCTACTCTGTTTTTAGTTAAGAACTTTTATTCTAATGTTTGATCGCTGCTTCCCAGGAACCATGTTCCAACAGATGTATAAAGGAACTGACGTCTTCTCCCGTTGCTAAGATGGCCAGTGACCAGTGATGTAGTTAACGTAACATCGCTGTTATTGTACAATTAACACAAACAGTCTCATTACATTACGTGTCGACGATTATTTCTAAGTCAGAGGTCCATTTGACTGTCCCACATGGCAGAATGGTTAGCGCACTGCATTCTCATTTGGGAGGAACCGGATTCAAACCTAACTCCCCCAACACCAATCCAGCCATTCTGTATAGAGTTATTCGTGGTTTTCCTGGATAAATTACCGCGGATGTCGAGATAGTGGCTCTGAGCACTATGTGACTTCACGTCTGAGGTCATCAGTCCCCTAGAACTTAGAACTACTTAGACCTAACTAACCTAAGGACATCATACACATCAATGCCCGAGGCAGGATTCGAACCTGCGACCGTAGCGGTCGCGCGGTTCCAAACTGTAGCGCCTAGAACCGCTCGGCCACTTCGGGCGGCGATGTCGAGATAGTTCATTAGAACAGACTACGTCAGATTTTGCTTACACCGAGCTTTTGCATCTTCTCTGAGGATGTCTCTGCCCTGAGGACGTTGATTCTGAATTTCCTTTCTTATTTCAGGCATTGTTGTCTTATTAGTCGACTGGAAAACTTATACTGCAATTTTCAAATTCTTCACTTTATACAATATTTTCCATTTACTCAGGAGTCGAAAGTTACGTCCCACAAGCTCCTATTAATTGTTTTACACAAATATGGAGAAACTATAGAAGTAGTAGTTGTTTGATCCTATGTCGGAAGACTGCCCCAGCTCTCCTTGCTAGTCCATCGTGTGCTAATCTCTTTATCTCCGTGTAACTTCTGCAGCCTTCATCCTCTTAAAGGGGTACAAAGTAGACTAGCCTCCAAGTGGTGTACCCCGGGCAACGTAACTAAGTTACGGCTAAATAGTCTACAGACATAGGCTGCTGGACCTCTGGTGGTTGCAAATTACCTTAGGATATCCCAGCTGTTAGAGGATACGTAGCAATGAAGCAAAACAGTTCTGCCAAGAACTACCTGACAAACGACTTAGGGATTACCCTCCGGCTCTTACAGCTAAACATAGAGGGAACAAGCACAGCAAAATATGAGTATCTCAATCAAATATTGATTGAAAACAAGGTGTACGTTGTTCTACTACAGGAAACCCACTGCTCAGACGAAACCCAACTTCATTCCAGGTGTAAGCTCCCCGGCTACACGTTAGCGGCTGCGACATACCATGCAACTTACGGATCTGCAACATATATCAAGAATGATGTTGAAGAGGGAACAAATGTCCAAACAAAAACGGAAAATAACATCCATACCATCAGGCTGAAAGTCGCCAACACACAGATTGTGAACATCTATAAGCCCCCAGCACAACCATGGGTAAATGAAGCTGCTCAAAATATTCCACATCCAGGAATAGTAATTGGAGACTTCAACAGCTATAACACACAATGGGGCTACAGAACCACGAATGAAGATGGTGAGAAAGTATCAGAATGGGCTGAAATGGAACGCCTTTTCTTACTATTTGACGGGAAGGACAAAGGGACATTCCGCTCAGCTAGATGGGCTCAGGACTACACTCCCGATCTCTGTTTCGTTACCACTAACAACAAAGGATTACCCTTGCAGAGCAGGAGGAAGGTGCTCAGTGATTTCCCTAGAATCCAACACCGACCTGTACTGGTGAAAATTGGACTCGAAATCCCAGTTGTGGAGTCTATACCAAAGCCACGATGGAACTTCCAAAAAGCCAAATGGGAAAAATTCTCTGAAGAAGTTGAGCATATTATTCAGTTTATTCCACCTAAAGTTGGGCACTACGACCGCTTTGTTAGACTAATTCATTCCATTGCCAGAAAACATATTCCAAGAGGCTACAGAGAGAACTACATTCCTGGATGGAACCCTAGATGTCAAGAATTGTATGACGAATTTAAAACGACTCGAGACACCAAGGTAGCAGATGAATTGATTTCGGCCCTAGATTCAGCTAGGCAAAAGAAATGGATGGAACTAACTGAAAACATGTCTTTCCAACACTAGAGTAAGAAAGCTTGGAATTTATTAAGAAAGCTTGGCAGTGCCACAAAAGTTAATATCTTATCAGACAAAATAAACCCTAACAAAATAGCAGCCAGGATTGTTAATATAACAAGAACACCAAGCAACAACAACAAACAGAAAGCCAAAGAAATAAAACATGAGCTAAAGTCTAAAATGTCTCAAGCACAGCCTTCCGAATTTGCACAGAAAATCTCTGTAGCCGAAGTTGTTTCAGCCCTAGATACTCTGAAATCTGGTAAAGCGGCTGGTTGTGGTGGTATATACCCGGAGTTTAATGAAATTCTCGCAACAGGAAGACTGCCAAATCTTTTTAAGAAAACTAAAATAATTGCCATCCTGAAACCGTTAAAAGCTGGTAACAATCCTGAAGACTATAGACCCATTGCACTTCTAAGTGTCTGCTATAAACTGCTGGAGAGAGTACTCTATAATAGAATTGCACCAACTATCCCGAAACACATTCCTGTAGAACAGGCTGGCTTCGGACGAGACCGCAGTTGTAGCGATCAAGTGCTAGCGTTGGCAACATACATAGAGAAGGGCTTCGAAGACCTGAAGAAAACAATGGCCGTGTTTATTGACCTAACATCAGCATATGATACAGTGTGGTGGAAAGGCATGCTTCTTAAGTTCTTAAGAATAGTTCCATGTAAATGAATTGCACAACTACTCAATAAAATGCTCTCCAACAGGAAATTCCAAGTTCACCTAAAAGGTCAGGTAAGCAAGGTATACAATTTAAATGACGGACTACCACAAGGATCAGTATTGGCCCCCCTACTTTTCAATTTATATGTCACTGACTTGCCAGAAACGAAAGCAAGAACATTTATCTATGCTGATGACATAGCCTTGGTGACGCAGGCTAACGATTTTACAACTTCAGAAATGACTCTCACTCAGGATCTGCGAATTCTAGATGAATTTCTTAATGGATGGTGACTCAAAGTAAACAGAAATAAAACTGAATCCTCCACCTTCCATCTGAGTAATAGGCATGCTCGCTATAAACCGCAAATTTCCTTTAGAAATCAGTTGCTGTTATATAACCCATTCCCAAAATATCTCGGCGTGACCTTGGATCGTTCGCTAACATATAGAAAACACCTAACTGAAACAGCTTTAAAAATGAAACCAGAAACAATATATTACACAAACTCTCCGGAACAAGCTGGGGGGCTAAGGCATCAGTACTCAAAACAACTGTTCTCTCACTTGTATACTCTGTTGGGGAATATTGCAGCCCAGTATGGCTGAATAGCGCTCATACAGCCATGGTAGACACGCAGCTGAATGTAGCCATGAGAAGCGTATCCGGGACAATAACATCCGCACCCACAGAATGGCTACTTATTCTGTCTAATATTGCACCACTGAAGTTACGACGTCAAGCAGCGTTGAAAAGAGAATGGGAGAAATGCTCCAAGAATCCTGAGTCACCGCTACACCAGGACTGTGATGCCACTCAAAGGCAACGTCTTAAGTCCAGGAAACCCTCCTGGAGACTTGGAAAAAGGCTTACTTCTGAAGGCTTCCAACCAGAAACAGCATGGCGGGAAGAATGGTTCGCAGCCAATCCCGATTCTGCAGGTCTCATCGCTGATCTTACACGAGTCCCTCATGGATTCCACTTACCTAGGAGGTCGTGGACCACCCTAAATCGCATACGCACCAAGCACGGAAGATGCCAGGACTTGAAGCATAAGTGGGGAATCGCTGAAAGTGCCAAGTGTGACTGCGGACACCAACGACAAACAATACACCACATAGTCACGGAGTGTCCCCTACGGAAATATGCTGGAACTCTGACCAGCATACATAAGGTCTCTGAGGAAGCAATCTCCTGGCTGGATACTTTAGATATTAACCTATAGTTTTTATTATAACTTGAAGCTCTGTTTGTCAATATTACTGTTTATAAAAACCACATTTTCTCTTTTACATGTAACTCATCCTAGTGTTTTTATCCATATGTATATTATTGATTTATCGATTAAATCTAAGACTTTTATTACTATAAATGAATGTAATTTATTTTATTTATAGTATATGCATATTGTGTTACCAGTAACATCATTTCTGTTCAATTCAAGTAATGTATCCTTGATGCCAAACGAAATAATAATAAAAAAAATCCTCCTAAACATGCGAACTATAGTCCATCCTTAGACTTCATCTACAATTCTTACCCCCCACCCCCACCCCCTAAACACAAACATATATATTTTTTAATATTAGCAAATAAACTATTACTTAATACCTCTGGATGTGGTCAGCCATTACATTCGTTGTTTTATGCAAGCCGTGAAATAGACATTTCTTCCCACACTGTACAGTACCTCTTCATTAGTTATCCTATCAACCCACTAATCTTCAACATTTTTCTGTAACATTACCGTGCTAAATCGTGTATTATATTCTTCTTTGTGTTGTTTACCGTCAATGAAATTGGAAAAATGCCAGTAATATTAGATTTCTCGTGACAGCCCACAGCTTTTCGATATTTATTAAAAGCTAATAGTGACACAAAGAAGCTAACATGACAAATAATTTATGCGCAACCAGTTTAAAACACAGAAAATTATAGGATATAAACGATAAGATCATTTCAGCATTTAGATATTACGGCTCGATGCCCCACTTTGTGCAGATATTCTTGTTTTGTCAAAAACAATGTGTTCTTCTGTAAGTATTGTTGCAGCTTCTTAGTTTTCAAAGTTATTCTGTTTTCTCCTGATATGCTGTCTCTTGTCTGCATTTTTAACTTTTATATTAACATGATCTCTCGTATTAACCACCAGCTGCGTCGTTACCAGACACAATAAAATCTAAGGAATGGTAAACGTTAACATTAACATAAACGTTAGAGAGTGTGGCTTTCATGATGCTTAAATTATTTTTTGGCACGAAAACAAACGAAGTACCAGTTGCTATAACAAGATGAAAGCTTAAGGATTCTAGTACCGTAAAATAATGAGCAATATATGTTTCTTCCGTCTTCAGATGGATAAAATAAATACCGCCGGAGCCCACCAGATCGGCAGCACAAAACCGCTAATGAGTTCAAACTAGCTTTCATTCCCCCTCACGCGTGAAAATAAAGTTCAGTCTTGTGCGACATTATGTGTAGTGTTACTATGGAGCGAACAAATACATTTTTAATTTTCATCTATTGTGTTAAAGATAATTTGTTGTTTCTCTACTATTTCACAGAAAAAATTTGGTGTGTGTAGATTGAGAGAAGCCGTCTTCAGCGAATACAAATTTTTGTACATATTTTCCGATTTTTGCTTCAATTCGAATTCAATTAATGTATTACTGTCTATTGCTTTCGACGATAAATAAAATGCCGTTGATTCGTTTATACATTTGATTTTTTCGTATGTACAAACCGTCTTTCAAATCACCTCTTCAGATCTATTACTTACGTTATTATTGCTATTACAAAATAATTGTTAGGATTAATTAAATGTTTTGTTAAAGAAGTATATTTTCCATGGAATCATGGTACTATGTAAGATTAGTTTAAGTAAGTAAATAAATATTTTACAAGAACGTTCTCCTTCATGAAACATACGTTGCTTCTAGTACACTTAGATTATTTTCTTAGTTTCAAATAAAAATGCTAAAATAAAAATGTCCCATAAATCTGAAGCTGACTCAGTTATAATGCTAGTGGTTTCCAAGAAGTTTGTTGACATGATACGCAATTACCAAAATATTTCTTGTACTCTTGAAAAAGTTATTTTTAGAAACTTATATCCTACACCATCTATAAGCTTCATTTACTTTTTCTTAGGAAATATTGAGTTTACCTAAAGATTATACTTCTAAAACTTCCATCAATATCATTTCTAATAAAAAAAATGATTTTGTTTCCTTTGATGTATTCATTCTGCCTACATTTCTGTATATTGTCCAGTAATCAGTCGGTTTTATGAAATCATATTTCTAATTTCTTGACACATTCTACTTCTGTATTTAAATCATTGACTGGGAGCTGTGACTAGGTGTCTGTTCAACCCTCGTAGGAATCAAAGTTGACAGGCATTTTCTTTCGTATAGTAACAAATCACTGTGTTCATACCTCTCAAGGGTGTATGATGCCACATTATACAGATATCTTGCTACATCTTTGTCAGTTCGTACCTTCGTGTCCTAGACGTTTAATGGATTGCTGTTCTGCGAATTGTTGACGCCTTTGCTTGGACCTGAACTATCTGGAATACTCTCTTGGTGCGTTCTATAATTTACCACGACCCGGCGTGGGCTGGAATTGTGAACTGTCAAGTGATTACTGTGTATCCATACTTTCTGTGTAGTAAATAGTTGTTGCGCCTTAGCTGTAGTGAAACGGTTCCCTATTTTCCAGCCTCTGTGCTACATAACAGCTTATTAGCCTTTATTATACATATTAATTTCGAAAATAATTTAACAATTTCAAAGGTACACGTGAGTATTCCAGTTGATAGAATTCCATTCAATTGCACTGTCATTCTTCTCGCTGACGCAAAATGTAAATATGTATTTGCGTTTTTTATTGGATGGATTTGTTTCATCGTGCCAATACAAGCATTTTATCCATTCACTTACCTATTGGCTGTGAATCATTTATAGAAGCATTAAAATTCTGCTCACTAATTACAAGCTGTTTAGGTTACGAGCACAACAGGTAAAAAATCTCTTTGACGAAGGGTATGGAAGTTAGAGTTCGCGTGTGTGGACGCGTGCGTCAACGAAAGGGAGAGAGAGAGAGAGAGAGAGAGAGAGAGAGAGAGAGAGACTTTCATTGGGAAAGGGATTCCGATGAACAAGCGAACCGGTTCGGCCAACTGCCGATAGAGGGAAGCAGATCGCAGAAATGTTGGTAGTTCAGCAAGCTGCTACCAGAGAGCGCGCATGTGTACTGGTGGAGCGTTGAGAAGGCTTTTAGTTCTCAGCGCAACAACAGAGCGCGGTACGTACAACATCGAAACTTTGGCGTACGCCTGCTAATCTTTTATGAAAAATAGACGTTCTATAAATTAGCATTGGAGATAGCATCGAGCCAATATCGGCTTCAGTGACTTACAACTGTAAAAGAAACTACACTTATAATAATCTGCGAAGAAAATACATTGCAAAATTATTAAATTTTTACGTTAGGAACGAAAGCTCTTTAGGAATCTTCTCTGGTCGTAGACATGGCGAGAACATATAACTGAAACTGCATAAAAGTACTTCTAACTCGCAGGAAACACTTATTGTGAATGATTTTCTGACGTTATACACGAAGTCAGAAATTGCGCTTACAGTGATAGAGGTAGGAAGCAGCAAGGACGTACCGGACCATCCCCCCACCCTCCCTTAACCCCCAAACACTTCAACGAAAATACGTGACCTAGTCGCCGTGTAGTTATTTTTTATTTCTATCAAACACCGAAAAAGGATACGCACTATCGATAGTCAATAAGGCCAACGATAAATTTACGCTTTCGATATTTCCAAAGCACTACCGGCTATCGTGCATACATACTTTTGCCAAGACCAACTACTTACATTGTTGCCTTACTTTTTCACCGAAGTAGTTGTTTTATCAAGCAGTTCAGTTCGTACTTGTAGCTGAAGTTAATGAAAACGTTGCCGGTTATTGCTTTTGTATTGCATTCTCTTATGGTAGCTTGTAATAAGAAAGAAGAGGAAAACCGATTTTGATTCGTCCACTAGCTTTGAGGTAATTTAAAATATGTACACACTAACATAATAGCCTAAGAACCTATCTATAGCAGTTTTATATTCATATTGCAGTTATCTGGACAGTGGTAGAACTTTAGGTTACAATATTTTACCGTTTCACAAGGCAAGGGAGCAGTAAAAATCATTGACAATAACATTAAACTGAAATCAGTGCATAAAAACGTACTTGGATTTGCCAGTGTTGCCAAAAATTGCGTTGATAAAAAAAAATTGCCCAAACGGCGATTGTTGCCCTTCTTTAAAAACATTTGCTCGAACTTCTATCATTAGTAGCCCAAGTGGTAAAATGTCGCCCTATCTGGTCACCTATGCGGTACTCAATTATGAAAACCATTTCCGGTATGGAACGATGGGGAGGGGTTTTTAGAGGTGTATGTGTATTTAGCTGGAGGTTTATGTGCTGACAACACATTCTGTAGCTTGCTTCTAAAAATTTTGTCAGTTTGATACTTGAATTCATCCTAGTCGACTGTGCTCTGAATCCCTCCTTATCCTTCCCCTCTTTCATCCAGAACCTATTTGCATTATTGTACTACTAAAAGAACTAAAGCTTTTTAAATGTTCTATGGTAATCTACAAACTGTAATGTTTTTAAGTTGCAGAAATAGTGACTTAAAATGTTTGTCACTAGCTTTTATTACATGACTTACCTTGATTTGAGGAATAGTTATTAATTTCTCGGGGATACAGTATTTACGCATGATTACGACAGTAAGCATAGTTCAGCGACATTTACATTGGAAGGCGGCTAGCGATCGTCATTTTGTACAATGTACCTGTGCATAAAGATGGCTCACTTGGGGAACGGCGATATTTGATGTTTTCAAGTTTTACTCCAGGAACGATGTTCTGTTGTAAAACGTCTTATTCGTGATATCCTTAGAGCCGTGAGTCGAACCATCACAACTATAACGTATTTGTAAATAAACGTCATTTGAAGACAACGTATGTTGTACATCGCGAAGGAGTTTATTAGCATCAAAGATTGTACAACAGTATTATCATGGGTACATATAAACTCATTTGTTAGGCAGCATACATTAGACGTCTAGTTGAAATAAATGCGTGAAACCGTGTTAAGATCCCAAAACTATAGCTCGTAGTATTTACGTATTCCGTTTTCTTTTCTATATATATCTGGTTGCTGTAGTTTCAAACTGACTTTTTGAAAAAATAATTTAAAAAGTAATTCTATACCACTTACTGAAACTGAAGAATTTTAATGGAATGAATGATATTTTAATAAAATTTGAGACTGAGTAGGGGAGTTTGGGATCCTTTGTTGTGACGAAGAAATTCTGTCTTGGTTTCGGATAGATCGTAAATTTAAATAGAAGACTGTGGTAGAAGAAAAATGGCTACTGTCAAAACAAGTTTGAACCAAATCAATGCACTTTATAAGTTATGCAACCGAACGTTAAGATTCTTCAGCTCTGCGATAGTGCACCTTATATTATAACACTGATATGTGTTTTATTATTAAAGAGGTAATTTCGCATTGCCAAACAATGTACCCTTGTGGGGTTGCCGGTCCCCCTTCGGGTGCCTCCCCAGGTGGCGGATAGGGGAATGCTCGCCAGATATGGTGGGTACCGGGGAAAAAAAATACCCAGGGTGGGTCACAACCAGTGAAGAGGAAGCCAACGTCTCGGATGCCGGAAGAGAATGTTTTTATAGCATTCCAACGGTATAAGAGGCGGAAGGAATCTCTACGGGGTAGGCAGAGCTCAGAGCCTGGAAAAGGCAATCTGCCTAGAAAATGGTAATCCAAAATATTACTCAGCGAGCTTGAAAGCTGTGAGTGGCAGCCCCATCACCAAGCTTAACCTGCGCAGCGCTCGCAACGTGGCCAGGGAATCCTATACCTATTGGCTCACATCAACAATTTGTCTCGGATACTGGATTCAAAGGAAACGGACATAGGCTATGGAACGGGAATTCGCGAGATGGAAACATGAAACACTTCTTCACATTTGGGTCATGGAACGTTCATAGTCTTAATAAACCAGCTGGGGTAGCGACTTTGATATCTGAATTAAAAACATACAAGAGAGACATTGTAGCTCTACAGGAAGTTAGGTGGCTTGGAGAAGGGATACACACGGAAGATAATTGTCATTGTTTATGGGGTAGATGAAAAACATCATTAATTTGGTACTGGTTTTGCTGTTAAGAACAGGATTGTTAATCGGGTTAAGGAATTCCATCCCATTAACAAAAGAATGTCTTACATAACAATCAAACACCAGTGGTACGATATAACATTCATAAATGTCCGTGCACTGACTGAGGATTCAACTGAGGATGAGAAAGATGAGTAGTATGAAAAATTGTAGATAGTAGTCGAAAGTATTCCAACAAGAAACATAAGAATTATCCTATGGGACTTTAATGGAAAAAAGGTAAAGAGGATATGTTCATACCCACAACAGGAAAAAAAAGCAAGCACTCGACCACAAATGAAAATGCATTAAAAACGATCAATTTTTTCACTGTCAAAGAATATGAGAATTTTCTCGACGATGTTCCCTCACAAAGAAATACACAAAGGTACATGGTGCTCTCCAGATGACAAAACAGTAAATCAGGTTGGTCATGTTAGGACAGATCAACCTTGAACTTCATTTATTAGAGATGTCACAACGTACAGATGAGCTGAAATTGGCTCAGATCATTTCCTAGTGGTAGGAAACATGATTGGGAAACGACAACCAAAAGCTACACCAGAACCTAATTTAGACATCGAACGACTGAAAGAACTGTCTGTTAAAGAAACCTATGAGATTGAAATAAATAACCGGTTTTCAGCATTGCAAGAAGCTGAGGAGGTAAATAGTGTCTAGAAGACTTGGGAAAGAATACAAACTGTAGTAACAGATGCAGCAGAAGAAACACAGGACAGGAAAAAGAAAACAAAGGAACAGAAATGGTTCAACGAAAAGTGTCAGAGAGCAGTGGAAAAGAGGAAAGAAGCCAGGATGCTGCGGCTGCTTAATAAGAAGAGTGAGGACAGGAGCGAGACCTTCAAGGCGGTTAGAAGAGAAACAGCAAGAGTTCTACGAACAGAGAAAAGGAACTATCTACCTGGAGTCCTAGAATCTATAGGAGCGGAAAGCAGGTATGGAAACTCAAAGAAGTTGTTTCAGTGTACAAAGAAAAGTAAGAGAGGTTATCAAAGTGAAAACCTACTCATAAATGATAAAAATCAAAATATACTAACACAGCTGGAAGATATCCTCGAAAGACGGAAAGAGTATTTTCCAGAAAGGTTAAATTCCACTGATCCGCACATGACCTTCAATTCCGCAATGTCTGAGAGTGGCAGCATTAATAATGACGTCTGTAGAATCACAGAACAGGAAGTGATCCACACCATTCAAAAGCTGAAAAACAGCAAGACAGAAGGCGAGGACCAGATATGAGCAGAGAAGGCGGAAGCAAACTACACGACGAAATTTATACCCTTATCACAATGATATGGAAAACTGAAACACTGCCTGAAGACTGGACAACTGCAATAATTTGCCCCACACACAAGAAAGGAAACAGAATGGAATGTGGAAATTACAGAGGAATCGGTTTACTGAACATAACATACAAAATCCTGTCAATGATCATTCTGGAAAAACTTAATCCTTACGCAGAAAACATTATTCAAGATTACCAGGCTGGATTTCGAACAAACCTTCCACTACTGATAATTTGTTTACTATAAGACAGATCTTTGAGAAATACTGGGAATTCAACAGAAACATCCACTGTCTCTTCATTGATTTTCAGCGAACCTAGGACAGCATCCACAGAAGTAGCCTCTACAACACGTTACGAGAATTTAGTACACCCAGTAAAATCATTAGGATGACAACTGTGCATGGATGGCTCCCAGGCAGCAGTGAAGTTCAGAGGATCCATGTCCCCACCTTTCCTATTAAAACACGCTTACCAGAAGGAGACGCTCTTTCATGTGTCCTCTTCAACCTTGCATTAGAGGAAGTGGTTCGGGAGAGTAATTTACATCTATGCAATGGTCTCCGATACGAACACAGTGAAGTAAAACTTCTGACTTACGCAGATGACATAGTGTTGCTGAGTGAAAATGACGAAGAACTGAAAGACATATACAGATGTCTCAGGCACAGTGCCAGCAAAATGGGGCTTTTGATTAACCATGAGAAAACAGAATATATGGAAATAGGTCGAGTCATAATCCCAAATCCTTAGTTTGAAACTGACCAACATTCTGAATTCAGGAAAGTTCTTCAGTTTAAATACCTCGGATCACGTTTCAGCAGTAAAAATATCATAAAAATGGATATAAACGAAAGAATAGCCTAAGGGTGAGGCGGTTTGTACTCACTAAGCGACCCACTCAAAAGTAAAGCTTTGTCAATCACCACTAAGATGAAGCTATACAACACTGTCATCTGCCCCATAGTACTGTACGGTTCAGAAAGCTGGATGCGTACAAAGAATGAAAGGGAAAAACTGAATGTTTCCAAAAGAAAAATAATGAGAAAAATCTGGGAACCTGTGTTGGAGAATGGCGTATGGCGAATTTGAAAGAACAATGAAATTTATCATCTAATGAAACAACCCACTATCGTCCAGAAATTAAAAAGTAGGAGACTACAATGGGCAGGACATATGGCTAGAATGGAAAAGAACAGAATCACCAAAAAGCATTTGAAGGAACTCTTCAGACAACAAGACCATTGGGCCGACCTCCTACAAGGTGGAAAGATGACAGAGGACGTCGCAGCATTAGGAATTTCCGCAGATTGGAGAGAGACTGCGAGAGATAGAAGGCGGTGGAAGCAGATAGTTGATGCAGCGCGTGGTCTACAGGGCTTGTGATCGCTGAGGAGAAGAAGAAGAAGAAGAAGAAGAAGAAGAAGAAGTAGAAGAAGAAACAATGAAATATTTAATTGTGCGTTTAGATATTTCTCATACTGTTGAGAATATATCATAATTTTCAATAAAAGACAAGAATAGACAAAGCCAATCATATAGCAAATTAAACATTAAATAAATGTGTTTTCAGAATAGATTAAAAACACGAGCCTTTTTAGGTCCTTCATAACAAATACCCCCCCCCCCCCCCCCCTTTTTTCCCCGCCTTCCTGCCTTTAACAAAATCCTGGTAACGTCTTTGGTAGCAGTCGGGTGTTACTAGAGTACCAATTAAGCATTGATTAGGAAACTGCTTATGCCGATACAAATATACAGTTTTCTGGCCTACAGTAACAGCAAATGACGATAACTTTGTATACACGTGTATACACGTACAGCTGTTGAAGCATCTACAAAGCTGGATGTAGTTACGTATGAAAAGGAAATAAAGCTAACTACCAGAGATAAAATACAAACTAATGCCAGATCTTCAACAAATGTCATTAGCAATTTGCGCTTATGAAATTTTAGTAGCAGTCTACGTATATATTTACAATAAGATTTTACATAGTGGTATAATACCTGATCACCTGATACGTCTGTAAATAGCTTGTATTGATAAGACTGGATAGTAAACACATGTTAAGTGCTTAGTAGGTGCCTCGCCATTCCGTTATGAGGCATCATAGTGACTTTACGTAGTCGTTCTCTTTATTCTTCTCCCAGTTATACACTTCTTCTAAGACAATTTAATTTACTATGTCAATACTATATTTCACGTCATTCCAATGTTACTTCACCAGTGTTCTCTCAGTCCACGTCTCTCAATCCTACAGAGCTATGCTGCAATTTCTTCCACAGTTATAGGAAAATTATCGGTTCGATTCTGTAGTTCTTCAAACAGCGTTCCACTCGCACTTTTGGTGGAAAGACACTAACATGCAGACTGCTTCGGTAAACGGAGTTGTATTAATGCTCCTGACATTCAGTAAAAAGCACTTTCAACCTTTTACCGAAACTGTAGAGCATCACTTTCAATATCTAGATTTGATCATACAACAAGATCTATTAAGGTTTAGAGTTATAGTTAAAATCTAAAAACTGATCATGTAGTTAAAAATATTCAAACCTTTTTTATGGGAAGCCTCCTGAAATATTTTATCACTATGCACTCGCTTAGCCGAACTACATCTGGATTTCGAAGACTTTTTCGCTTTTTATCTTCACTGAATTACGGTTCTTGAAGAATAACATTTTCTAGACAGGAGGGAAGTTTCGATTCTAATATAATATGTTGCTCGAGTCTGATTTTCACAAAGAGGTTATGCCTATCTCTTCAAATCTTTAATAAACTTGAGTATATTTCATATGCCTTGTACTACTGGCAATTCAAATTGCTACACCAAGAAGAAATGCAGATGATAAACGGGTATTCATTGGACAAATATATTATACTAGAACTGACATGCGATTACATTTTCACGCAATTTGGGTGCATAGATCCTGAGAAATCAGCACACAAACAACCACCTCTGCCCGTAATAACGGCCTCGATACGCCTGGGCATTGAGTCAAACAGACCTTGGATGGCGTGTACAAGTACAGCTGTCCATGCAGCTTCAACACTATACCACAGTTCAGCAAGAGTAGTGACTGGCGTATTGTGACGAGCCAGTTGCTCGGCCATCATTGACCAGACGTTTTCGATTGGTGAGAGATCTGGAGAATGTGCTGGCCAGGGCAGCAGTCGAACATTTTCTGTATCCAGAAAGGCCAGAACAGGAACTGCAACATGCGGTCGTGCATTATCCTGCGGAAATGTAGGGTTTCGCAGGGATCGAATGAAGAGTAGAGCCACGGGTCGTAACACATCTGAAATGTAACGTCCACTGTTCAAAGTGCCGTCAAAGCGAAAAAGAGGTGACCGAGACGTGTAACCAATGGGACCCCATACCATCACGCCAGGAGATAGGCTAGTAAGGCGATGACGAATACCCGCTTCCAATGTGCGTTCACCGCAATATGGCCAAACACGGATGTGACCATCATGATGCTGTTAACAGAATCTGGATCCATCCGAAAAAAATGACGTTTTGCCATTCATGCACCCAGGTTCGTCGTTGAGTACACCATCGCAGGCGCTGCTGTCTGTGATGCAGGCTCAAGGGTAACCGCAGCCATGGTCTCCGAGCTGATAGTCCATGCTGCTGCAAACGTCGTCGAACTGTTCGTGAAGATGGTTGTTGTCTTGCAAACGTCCTCATCTGTTGACTCAGGGATCTAGACGTGGCTGCACGATCCGTTACAGCCATGCGGATAAGATGCCTGTCATCTCGACTGCTAGTGATACGAGGCCGTTGGGATCTAGCTCGGCGTTCCGTATTACCCTCCTGAACCCACCGATTCCATATTCTGCTGACAGTCATCAGATGTCGACCAACGCGAGGAGCAATGTTGCGATACGATAAACCGCAGTCGCGATAGGCTACAATCCTACCTTTATCAAAGTCGGAAACGTGATGGTATGCATTTCTCCTCCTTACACGAGACATCACAACAACGTTTCACCAGGCAACGCCGGTCAACTGCTGTTTGTGTATGAGAAATCGGTTGGAAACTTTCCTCATGTCAGCAAGTTGTAGATGTCGCCACCGGCGCCAACCTTGTGTGAATGATCTGAAAAGCTAATCATTTGCATATCACAGCATCTTCTTCATGTCGGTTAAATTTCGCGTCTGTAGCACGTCATCTTCGTGGTGTAGCAATTGTAATTGCTAGTAGTGTATATTCCCTTTACTGAACTCTAGTGTTTTGTTAATTCAGGAGAGTATTTTGGTTGGCACAATTCTGATTTTGTTATCATCCTGCCTGGAAAGTAATTTTCAGGGATATCTTCAACTTTCACTGTCTCCGTTTCAAGTTAAAAGAAATCTAGCGTCATGTTCATTGATTCATTGCGTTAAGTTCGTTATACCGTTCGTCTTCTCAGTTGCCGCATTCCTACCTGGATGACAGATGTCGTGCGTGATCACCGAGTAGCAAAGGGAGTTTGGGTGACTGGTGACTGGACTAGATCTTTTTTTTCAGTTTCTTTCATGGAGCCTTCCACAATGTATTTATAAGGCAGAACATGAAGTAAGTGTTAGGAAATTTAATTAGATTGTTGCAACGTACTGTTCTAGAAAAGTACAACATGTGATCGACGGTGTTTTAATCACCTTGCGTCTTGAGTACATAACCGACAGCTGTATGTTTGAGAACTGGATAGAAACAGCTCATGTGATAGTGCGATTAGAAAGCTAGTGACGCTAACTTGATGGACAAACATTGCAGCAGCTTCTACCTGGTAATTACGAAGGAAGGCCGTAGGCATTCAGATGTTAACCGGCTGTTAAATATCCACCCTTCTGCTGATCGTAGCCTACGTCAACACTTTATACTACCGGATTGGCACTCCGAAGTTCCCGACTGAGATGTCTAGTTGCTACAAGCGCGCAAATTACTAATATCTACCGTCTTCCGCTAAAAGAGAAATGATTGCTACTCATTCCCAAAGGTTGTACGTAACAGGGACGACCAGCATAAAATGCTACGTGAGAAAGTTGTTGCAGCGGGTAGGTCGGTTTACAAACTTCATCTTCACTTTTAAGTCGTTAGTTATATACTAAAGTTTCTGCAGAAATGTTTTCATTTGGCGAGAAACTACATGCATTTGTCACTCAACAAATGTCTTCGAATGACGCGGTTTCTGTGATTTGGTATGTCTATGTGTGCACACAGAACTCCACGTGAGTCTTCGAGGAAATGTATTTCTACGTGTCAGAGATGACATCATTATGGTTTCTGTATATCTTCGTGTAATAGATGACTCTAGGAGTGCTAGTCCCGCTGGAAATGTAGGGAAGTGTCTGTAGTTAATTAGGAGAAGGCAATGCCGGAAGCGAAGCTTTGATTGCGCGTCGTGGGTCTTGCCCGGATAGCTTCCGCCTCCCTTTGCCCAAATCCCCAGCCTTCGTTTGTACAAATTACAGAAGAGAGTTATCGACTTTAACGTTCCGTGTTATAACTCATTCCGTTACAGGATGCTTAACTGAGTCATTCATCACTGGATGGCGTATGGAGGGTATGGGTACAACCCATCGCACTCCCGGCCCTTGTCAATATGCCGAGCTTGGAGCCGCTACCTTTCAGTCAGGCAGCTCCTCGGTTGGCATCACGAGGGTGAGGGCACTCTGGTCCAGTCTTCTCAGCAACGAAAAATCCCTCGCATTGCCGGGAGTCGAACACGTGTTCCCCGCGTGAAGGTCTTTCGCCTTGACGACTTGGTTACGGAGTGGGGCTTAGTAAGACATGTAAGAGTTATTTGTTTCATTTCAAGAGAAGGTTCCTTCCGTTTCAACAACCTGAAATCGCACTGACAGAGAGTCCCGCCAACGTAAGAGGAAACCCATCTGTGCGGGGGCCGAATGTACTTTTCAATAATGTTTTTCTATAACGTATATGGAGTAACACTGAAAAGTGTAGAATGGCGGAAGAAGCCGACGCCGATGAAGGCGATTTTGGAGAGCGAAGGATGGGTTGTAAGGAGAGAACGGAGGCCCAAAATAAAGGGATTAAAAAAGTAAAAAAATTAAAAAGCTAGCTCAGTCGGTAGGAGCTTTGCCCAGGTAAGGCGAAGCCCTGGGTTAGAGTCCCAGTACGGTACGCAGTTCTGATCTTCCAGGAAGTTTCAAAACAGAGGACACTCCATGCAGAGGGAAAGATTAATCGTAGATGTCGATTTTTTTTGCAGAAGGACAATGACTGAAATCACGCTGCTCATTAATAAATCCAACAGAAAGCAAATCAGCACATTGAGTGGACTTGCTGGCATCTCAGTCGTCATCACTCGCAGTCTTCTTCTCCCCCCCCCCCCTCCCCCAACGTCCCCCGCCTCCGCCCCCCCCCCCCGCCTCCTGTCTCCCGTCCCCCTCCCCTCAGACGTTCAGATCATTTAGAATTGTTATTGCCCATCTGTAGAGCTCATAAAGTCTTGAATCGTTCGCTGTCGGAATTATAATAATATGACTTCTGCGACGTCTCTCGTAGTGTGTAACGCACCTCTGAGGCTAAACGAACCGTGTCGAGAAAGGCAGATGTTCCTTGAATCTTCTGTGACTTCTATATTGATCTTGTCTATTAACGATCGTAGATGGTGGAGCAAACATTCAAGAATCGATCGAACGGGGTTTCTAAAAGTTCCAGGGATGAATTACGTTCCCTTAGTATTCCTCCAATGAGCACCAGTCTTGCTTTGTCAAGCGTACAAATAGTTCAATGTTACGATTACACGTTTAGTCACTACAGACAAATATAGATATTTTCTCTTTTGACGGTTTAAGCTTCTGACTGTCAGTGTTGTAATCAAACAGTAATTGTCTTTTCGGAATCCAGGTTGTCTCGGAGACTTACACTGAAGAAATCTTCTCAGGTTATCGGCGGAGTCTTGGCTTTGAGTTGACGCCACATTTCTCAGGGATTTTTACTCGTCATCTCCAGATAAAGTCTTCGCCTGAAGATGACGAGTATGAAACTCGTGGAAACGTTGGGACGACTCGACACCACGTCCAGGCTGATAACCCAAGATCTTATCAATAAATATTTTCTTGTCTATAACTGTGTAGTGCTTTAAGTCTAAGTACACTGAAGTCAACTGCGTGTCCTTACTACAATTGTCGATGAATTTCTGGTATTCATGTGAATCGCTACAGTTGTTTTATATTACGACTTCCCTGTATACGATAGCAACTTCTGCGAAAGCCAAAGGGCTTCCCACCTTATTATGAAAGCTAACAGCCCTGTACCACTCTGTTAGAGAGCAACCGAAGCTTCAAATCTGATGATTGCTCTCTGTTGTTCTGCACTGCTGACCACCATGAAGCGTTAGCAAATAAAGAAATTTTGCTTATTATGAGAACACAGTATACCAGAAAGACTACATGATCACACCAGTAGGCGATATAGGTGTATACAGGGCTGATACCTCTAGAAGTCACAACAGTTCAAACTGGGTGTCGAGTCATACTGAACTGGAATGACAGATACCGTAAGTCATTCCACGCTGCTTCATTTCTGTGCTGGAATAATAAATCCTATTGGTTGGCGGATTGTCGAACAACAGTCTCTCGGTAACCCGTGACGTCAGATTTTCACAACGGATGAGAGATGTGGAGAACATGGTGGCCTGGGCATTAGTACAATACCCTCTTATATAGGTAGGTGATTACAGAATGGACACCATGCAGGCTTGCGTTATTTTGTTGAACGATCGCTCCACAGTAATTGCGAAGGAAGGGGACAGCTACTAACCTTGATACGTAACGGTTGCCGTACAACTGCCAGCTACGCAAACTAGAGGTGATTGTGTCCGGCCCTAGTGGCAGCGCATAGCGTCACACCAGTTTTCTTTCTTCTTTTTTTCTTTTTCCTATCGTTTCGGCCTGCTATGGACCACGAAGATTTTTATCTCTTCCCTGATTGTGTTTTCCTCTTTTCCAAGTAGATTTTCATTTTGGCTGACTGTGATTCTTTTCTCTGTTTCGACTATTTGCAGGCAGGACGTGGAACTGGCGTAGTATGCGAAATAAGGTTTTTAGTAATTTTGACGTTTTCTCTGAAAACTTCTCGATCCTGAATGTCATCAAATGAAATTTCAGCTTCCCGTAAATTCTTTTTTACTTGGCTTGCCCATTTTGAATACGATTTTGATTTTGAAGTTGATGAATGTATGCGATGAGTAAGTCTCTGCGGGTTCATTCTTTCCAGATGACCAAAAAATATCATTCTCCGCTTCCTCATGTTGGTAACAATGTCTTCTGTATGTTCGTATAATTCACAGTTGTGTCTTCGGCGGAATTCTCCGTTTTCTTTGATAGGGCCAAGGATTTTCCTCAAAATCTTCCGGTCTTTTATTTGAAGTTTTCGTAGTGGTCCTTTCTTCGTCATGTTTAAACATTCTGATGCATACAAAGCTGACGGTCTAATTACGGTGTTATAATGACAAAGTTTTAGGTTTAAAAACAGGCCTTTGCTTTTGTATAAGTCTTTGCACAGATGAAAAGCACCTTCTAGTTTAGAACACTTACTTTCTACAGCTGCATTTTCTGAACCTTCAGGCGTAATTATTTCTCCAAGATACTCAAATTTCTTCGACTGCCTGATTTTCGCTTGTTGTATTTCAATGTGAGGAGGAGCGTGTTTGATGTTTGTGATGAATTCAGTTTTGTTAAATGCTATTTTTAGGCCAGTCTTAGCAGCTACTTATTGTAGGCTGGACACTTGAACCTTAGCTTCGTCAATATTATTTGCAATGAGTGCCAGATCATCAGCAAAAGCCAAACAGTTTCCACTGAGGTCATTTCTTTTGTGTCCAATTTGACTCCCATAAACTGGTGGTATGGTTGTTTTTCACTCTCTGACTATCTTTCCAGGACACAGTTGAAAAGAAATGGAGAGAGCAGGTCACCTTGTCTGACACCTGTACAGATTTTAAATGGTTCTGACAGTTCGCCTCTGAACTTGGCCTTTGACACTGAGTTATTTAAAGTGGCGCTTATCAGATTGATTGTTTTCCTATTTAGACCAAATTCGGCAAAGGTGTTCTTTATTGTTTCTCGATCAATTGAGTCACACGCTTTTTGAAAGTCGACAAAGGTCACAACAAACGTTTTTTATCTTGATTTGGCGTATGATATAACAGATTTCAGATTATGGATCTGCTCTGCACAGGATCTTGATGTCCTGAAACCAGCTTGATATTTGCCCAATTTTTGATCTAAGACTGACTCAGCTCTGTTTAACGACAGTCTGGAAAAGATCTTGTGCGTCGTACCAGGTACTGGTTCTGTGTTGCAATAGCAAATGCCATACGGCAATGTTCATTCTGCTAGGTGTCTCCAGATACGGATGTATCCATGGTGACATTGTATGCAGAACTGAGAACCATCTGAAATGATGACATGGTGTCACCTCTGTATGTAGTGCTGTCAGTGGGCGCACCACTCTCAGCGCACCTCTCTCTGATGTTGTATCAATGGAATATCATCATGGTCGCTGCGCTCACAGCCCTTGGTGCTCCTACGTCGTTGCACTATCTGCAGTGATATTCGTCTTCCTGAAAACCAGCCCATTTACTAATTCTAGGTACGTGACACGGTTGTACATCATGCACGACCGAGTGAACAATATGTCGGTCCTCTCGGGTGCTAGTCGCTTGCAGTTGTTGATCTCCTTCATACGACTGAGTGTGGTCCTCCTTGAAAAATAGAGTCCACATTCGTATGGGGGTTGTGGGACCCTGACGAGTGTGGCAAGAAATATCGCGGAACTAGAAACCATTCTTCGCAGCCCTGGTACTGTCTGATTGTGACACATGCTTTTGGAAATTTCTCATTCTGACATTGGGGTTCTCAGAAACAAACGTCATTGAAATGCGATTCATGAATGAGAAAACCACGGTGTAACCTTTGATTTTGTACAGAATGCAGACAATGTTACTCTTTTTAACGCTTGCTGTAAAATTTCGATCATTATCATATTCAAGCGCTGATATTTGTTTCATGTCACCTCCAAGGTGATGCAATTTTAATGGCCAGAATTGTGTTTGATATACAGGCTTCAAGCCAGTGACAAAGCGGTCACATATTTCGTAAGATCGTGTTTTGTGCAACAGGTTACAGTGTGCTACTCTACCAAATACTTTCCGGACGTCCAGGAAATCTGAGTAAACTCGAGCGGCGCTGTTTACTGCAGTTGATTGTAGTTAGCTGATGTTGACAAACTCCCATCGTCCTGACATAAGCGTCTAAGTACAACAACTGATATATCAGAATGAACTTCCACTTCGTACCAGAGTCTATGCTGTTCTGACATTTCCTACCATATCAAAATTCCTTGCTAGAACCGGACTCGAAACTGGGACCTGACAAACTTTCACAGCTTCACTTCCGCCAGTGCCTTACAGGAGTGCTGATCCAGCAAGATATGCAGGAGAACAGTGAAGTCTGGAATGTAGGAGAGAAGCTATCGGCGGAAGCGAAACTGTAAAAGCTGGTCTTGAGTCATGCTTGGGAATCTCATTTGATAGTGCACTTGCCCACGAAAGGAAAATCTCCCAGCTTCGAATACCGTTGTGGCTCGCTGTTTTAATGTGTCGGGAAGCTTCACAAAAGATATTATTTGTCGTTATAAGTATACGAACAGTCTCTTCTTTGCAGTGGTCGTAATTGGTGTGCCTGTCGCGTCGGAGAGAAAGCGTTACACACCAACCTACACATGACCATCTACTAATGGCGCATCTTAAGTTAGTAAGATCAATGTCCGCATCACTGTCGGACGGCTCTGCTTTGTACATTTAATCCTGATCTTCTACCCTCATCCTTGTCATCTTTGTGTTTCTCTTTCCTCCGTTAGCTTTTAAAGTCTAATCTAAAAGCCATAAATTCAACTAAATACCTAGGTATTACAATTACGAGCAACTTAAATTGGAAGGAGCACATAGAAAATGTTGTGGGGAAGGCTAACCAAAGACTACGTTTTATTGGCAGGACACTTAGAAAATGTAACTGCCCTACTAAGGAGACTGCCTACACTACGTTTGTCCGTCCTCTTTTAGAATACTGCTGCGCGGTGTGGGATCCTTACCAGCTAGGACTGACGGAGTACATCGAAAAAGTCCAAAGAAAGGGAGCACGTTTTGTATTATCGCGAAATATGGGAGAGAGTGTCACAGAAATGATACAGGATTTGAGCTGGAAATCATTAAAAGAAAGGCGTTTTTCGTTGCGACGGCATCTTCTCACCAAATTCCAATCACCAACCTTCTCCTCCGAATGCGAAAATATTTTGTTGACACCGACCTACATAGGGAGGAACGATCACAACGATAAAATAAGGGAAATCAGAGGTCGTACAGAAAGATATAGGTGTTCATTCTTTCCACGCGCTATTCGAGATTGGAATAATAGAGAATTGTGAAGGTGGTTCTATGAACCCTCTGCCAGGCACTTGAATGTGATTTGCACAGTATCCATGAAGATGTAGATGTAGAAAGTAAGGGATAGACATTTTTAGATTTTGGAGGGCCGTGAATCTCATTCTTTAGGCCTTCAGTTTATCGGGCTTTCTAAAATGTCTAGCACAATGCCGCAACGAAGTGGTAGAAGGGAAAGATATTCAACCGCACTCGGTGACCCGCTAACACACAAAAACCTGTTTGTTCCTCACCCCAGCTCACCTCACCGCTGCAGCTACGGCCACGTAACGAACCGGTCAATTAAATTCAAGTGTTCTGCAACTTCACAGGCGCTGCACCAGCATCAAGATACGTTCACCTTTCACTGTTATACGCGGATTCACAACAGCTCGTGCATGGTGGTCTGTTCATCCTCGAACGATGACAAGGAAGTACGATGTGTCGATGTATACTAAAGAGTTGGGAGAACTGATTTTCTTTAGAATGATTGCATGCTGGCCGTCGAGTGCACTAAATATTATACTTTCCATAAACAACATTTCGAATTTTAAGTGTGTTTCAGCTGGCGAAGATGCTGAAAAACGACAGTTGTTAGCATTAGTAAAGTAAGTGCGAGCCAGTTTGAAGCTGGTTCCCACCTGTTTTTAAAATGTATGCGTTGCTAATATGTGTAGAAACCACGAAACCAGTTTCACGAAGTTTATTTGTACCTGTTGGATACCGATGGTGTATGAGACGAATGTGGACATAGGCCGTACAGCATTAAATATATTTCACTTTTTTCACTAATGCCGACGACGGCGGTGTTTTCAGCATCTATTACAATTGAAAATTACTTCAGAACCACAGTTGCAATTCTGAAAATTATAATGGAGCTGTCGAGAGTGAAGATATTGTCATTTTAAAAGTTTTACGTGACTGTAATCGAAACCTGTACCCTCGACCTTTACTGATATAACTCTGAAGGTAACTGTGCCTAATATATGGCAAAACATGGAAAGAAATGAATCTGCATTTCGTGATTTAATGTTTTATTTATTTTTTTCAAGTGGTCAGCTGCAATTACTCACATCTGACAGGTGCAGGAAGTGAGCTAATAGAAATTAAGGAACTCACAGGCTTAACCGATCAGAGATGCTTCCTTAAAAGTAAGCTGTAGGAAGTACAGCGTACGAGATCATAGGTAACAAGGTACCATGGTTTGACGAAGTACTGATTAAAATAAACATAAAATTCAACGAAATACATTTATTTGAAACCTTAAACAACTTCCGCAGATATAAACGCATAATTTTGACTATCAGACAAGGGTGACAATGGAAGAGAAACACGAAGTCATAAGAAAAATTAAATGAAATCACATCTGAAATGTCTCAACTGACGTGGCATTGGTAATGTGAGCAATGAGACCTTATAGTTCTTTCAGAAGAGATGATAGACAAGAAAAGCTGACAAACGAGGAAACTACATTTACGTGTGTGCCAGCAGCCAGTAAAGCAAACTACAGTAGAACAGCCATAGTAATTCGATACAACGAAAGAAAATGTTCAAATGTGTGTGAAATCTTATGCGACTTAACTGCTAAGGTCATCAGTCCCTAAGCTTACAAACTACTTAACCTAAACTATCCTAAGGACAAACATTACACTTGCTGAAACACAAGGCAGAGACAGTTATGGAGGCTAACACAGTCGATGACTAACAGTCACAACAGTTTCCTGAGCCACATTGTAACAATGAATCTGCCTTTCCGGTAGTGAAATGGAAACCAGAAATGCTTGTCTATAAATATCAGACGGTTCACAAAATTTCAACGGTAATCTGTAAGTTCAATAATTATCCAAATATGCTACGTATTTAATAGTTCTTGCCACGCTGAGTAACTGTAGGTAAACACCCTTGAAGGACTGTACCAAATTTACGATTGCTTCGGGTACTTCTTGCTTTCTTACACAATAATAAAGAATTAAAAACGATAACTATCTCCCAGTCGGTCCAATACGTTGACTATACAGTGTAAACCAAACACATTATGCGATCAGCCCTGAAGCCTGCTAATTTGATACGCACGACTTACCGTTCTGTTGAAGGGGAAACATATTGCATTTTCACGCCTTTTTCAAGAAAAGATTCCGCTTTCTCTCCGATTTATTCCGCTGTTTATATCGGTCATGAGACTTTCGACTGCTTCCCATCTCTAGTACGCGAGGTTCAACGCCCTGATTAGCTATAATTAAGGATTTCAACTCTTTTCCTCAGCGGAAAAAAAGTTTAGTTATCAGTGTGATGTTTACGTCTGTAGACTACCTCATAAATCTCTCCCTGTTCTTGCCTATATACTGTACCTCCAAATCTAATAGCTTCCCGTTAGATACATCAAATGAAGAGGAACTATCTCAGATTCACGATGAATGCGGTCACCATCTGTTTATTCCGTTATGTCATGTTCTGTAAATTCATTCTGAAGCCCATATCACCACACAAGGCTCAACCGTGATTGAACTGAAAGCCGGTGTTGTACAGAAATAGTGATCCACGTCAGTGGACTGCTACGTATATCTTCATTACATTTTCTTCGAAAACATTTTACACATTCAGCTACATAGTATTATCGCAGAACATTCGTACTTTCTCACCTTATGAACTACTAAGGTATTATTATCTCGCTGAACCTAAATATTTTGCCATTTGTTGTATCAGAATGGGTGCAAAAACTGTTGCACTAATTCAGTCACAATTTCAGGACAGTAGATGCTATTCTGCATAGAAGGTTAATTAGTACGAGCTAATTTGCATTCTTTTGTGTCGTTGAGATAACGAAAGCTACCGCCCACTCTCTCTCTCTCTCTCTCTCTCTCTCTCTCTCTCTCTCTCTGTGTGTGTGTGTGTGTGTGTGTGTGTGTGTGTGTGTGTTTTCTCTTTCCGGAATATTGTTACGATCTCTAGGTAAACAGTCACTCGACGCACATCACTGTACTTTTTATTGTTGAATATGACTGTGTTATGTTACTTCCTAGGCTTTATCATTGCTTCTGAAGTGAGCTAAACGATCAGAAATGCGAGTGTACTGTCTTTATTAATTTTATTTCGTACGTCTTGCACACTTTCACTGTGATATACAGATATTATACCCAGTTTAAATTAAGCGCATATCTTACTTCTACGTCACACTGTTCCACATTTTACCGTAATTACGTGATTACTCCTCCTCGTAATAATTTTATATACATCGTTGTAACATGCTTTTTTTCATTGTGCGGAAAAGGATCAGTAAAAACTCTGGAAGCGTTCCAAGATATCTTCGGAATACAGGACATATGGTCGCAATTGAGAATATAAACCACCATCGGCTGTGTATTGGAATGACGACAGTGAAAATTCGTGCCAGAACTGGACACGAACCCGGATTTCCCGCGAGCGGTTGCCGTAACCGCTTCGGCTACCCGTGCACGAATCATAGCCAGACTCAAACTTCCATATGTCGTCATTCACTTTTCACAACCTGCACTCGTACTTAACGTATATTCCTGTCCAGGAAGGACACATTTATTGGGAGTCGAGGGCCTGGCATTGATGAATAAGTACGAAATGTTAAATAAAACATAGTACTTCATAATACCCCAGACATTACCGTTTCATGACTCCGGAAGGGCTACGATCGTACTGCAGGAGAAATTCACTGGTGAACACTATGAAACACGCACATCACAATAAATCACCTATATGCCGACGTTATGGTCACCATTGGCCAAACGTTTAAAAGCAGACACACATAGACCCGTGTCCACTCACGTCGGAATTAACAACATAGCTCTTCCTCACATTTCCAGTTTGCACAGATTTCTTTATGATTCCAAGATAAGTTTGCTCTGGTGTGAATCAGAAGGAGTTCAAATTTTCCTAAGATATTTTTTCGTTATTAGTGGAGCCTCTGAAATCAGTATATTACATACAACTTATTGCAGTAAATAATCCACACCACATTGTCGAGTAGTTTCTATTATCAGTCGTGCTGCCCAGTAGTACACAATGGTTACTTAAGACGATAGATAATTCTTTTTTCGTTTGAGCTTTTACAATTGACAGTGGTGTCTATACAGTCACAAACACAGTAACTTTGTTTGAATTCAATTCTTTGATAGTCACGAACTTCGACTGGTGGGCCGACCGCTGTGGCCGAGAGGTTCTAAGCGCTTCAATCCGGATCCGCGCTGCTGCTACGGTCGCAGGTTCGAATCCTGCCTCGGACGTGGATGTGTATGATGTCTTTAGGTTAGTTAGGTTTAGGTAGTTCTAAGACTAGAGGACTGATGACCTCAGCAGTTAAGTCCCATAGTGCTTAGAGCCATTTAAATTTGAATGGTGGTTGTGATTTCAATGCAACGGATTACTCACAAAAATCGATCCAAAATGTCTAGGTATCTCTGTGATACTCTCTATTCTGATACGATAGAATAGTAATAATGTGGTATCTGGAACTAGGTTACACTTAACTGTGTACCGGTACTATGTCGCTGAGAATGAAGGAACCATCCTCACACTGACAACTTCTAGGACTAAACTGACTGCAGATAGATTCATTCCTAGTTCTTTCCGTCAAATCTGCTATTGAGGTGAGAATGTTGTTGTTGTTGTTATGGTCTTCAGTCCTGAGACTGGTTTGATGCAGCTCTCCATGCTACTCTATCCTGTGCAAGCTTCTTCATCTCCCAGTACCTACTGCAACCTACATCCTTCTGAATCTACTTAGTGTATTCATCTCTTGCTCTCCCTCTACGAATTTTACCCTCCACGCTGCCCTCCAATACTAAACTGGTGATCCCTTGATGCCTCAGAATATGTCCTACCAACCGATCGCTTCTTCTGGTCAAGTTGTACCACAAAACTTCTCTTCTCCCCAATCCTATTCAATACTTCCGCATTAGTTATGTGATCTACCCATCTAATCTTCAGCATTCTTCTGTAGCACCACATTTCGAAAGATTCTATTCTCTTCTTGTCCAAACTATTTATCGTCCATGTTTCACTTCCATACATGGCTACACTCCGAACAAATACTTTCAGAAATGACTTCCTAACACTTAAATCTATACTCGATGTTAACAAATTTCTCTTCTTCAGAAACGCTTTCCTTGCCATTGCCAATCTACATTTTATATCCTCTCCACTTCGACCATCATCAGTTATTTTGCTTCCCAAGTAGCAACACTCCTTACTACTTTGTCTCATTTCCTAATCTAATACCCTCAGCATCACCCGACTTAATCCGACTACATTCCATTATCCTCGTTTTGCTTTTTTTGATGTTCATCTTATATCCTCCTTTCAAGACATTGTCCATTCCATTCAACTGCTCTTCCAAGTCCGTTGCTGTCTCTGACAGAATTACAATGTCATCGGCGAACCTCAAAGTTTTTATTTCTTCGCCATGGATTTTAATGCCTACTCCGAATTTTTCTTTTGTTTCCTTTACTGCTTGCTCAATATACAGATTGGATAACAGCGGGGAGAGGCTACAACCCTGTCTCACTCCCTTCCCAACCACTGCTTCCCTTTCATGTCCCTCGACTCTTATAACTGGCATCTGGTTTCTGTACAAATTGTAAATAGCCTTTCGCTCCCTGTATTTTACCCCTGCCACCTTTAGAATTTGAAAGAGAGTAATCCAGTCAACATTGTCAAAAGCTTTCTCTAAGTCTACAAATGCTAGAAACGTAGGTTTGTCTTTCCTTAATCTTTCTTCTAAGATAAGTCGTAAGGTCAGTATTGCCTCACGTGTTCCAGTATTTCTACGGAATCCAAACTGATCTTCCTCGAGGTCGGCTTCTACTGGTTTTTCCATTCGTCTGTAAAGAATTCGTGTTAGTATTTTGTATCTGTATTTTTGTATTCGTGTCAGTATTTTGCAGGTGGGAATACGGAATTGAAAATCTCTATTTTCGAAGATATTACCAGAGCTGTTATAATATTCTCCACTGATACGACACTGCAGTGCCTGTGTCATTTTGAATGTCCAAAAGAAAAGGCACTGCGGCGACTACCGCCATTATGAAATTATGAAATAAATGTATTCGCCATTACGAATATGGACAACCGATGTTGCTGCTCGCGTTGGTCGAGATCGAATGACTGTTAGCAGAATATGGAATCAGCGGGTTCAGGAGGGTAAGAAGGAACGTCGTGCTGGATCCCAACGGCCTCCTATCACTAGCAGTCGAGATGACAGTCCTCTTATAGGCATGGCTGTAACGGATCGTGCAGCCACGTCTCGATCCCTGAGTCAACAGATGGAGACGTTTGCAAGACAACAACCATGTGCACGAACAGTTCGATGACGTTAGCAGCAGCATGGACTATCAGCTCGGAGACCATTGCTGCAGTTACCCTTGACGCCGTATCACAGGCAGGAGGGCCTGTGATGATGTACTCAACGACAAACCTGGGTGCACGAATGGCAAAACGGAAATTTTTAGGACGAATCCAGGTTCTGTTTACAGCATCATAATGGTCGCATCCGTGTTTGGCGACATCGCGGTGAACGCACATTGGAAGCGTGTATTCGCCTTCGCCATAATGGCGTATCACCCGGCGTGATGGTATGGGGTGTCATTAGTTATACGTCTCGGTCACCTCTTGTTCGCACTGACGGCACTTTGAACAGTGGACGTTATATTTCAGACGTGTTACGCCACGTGGCTCTACCCTTCATTGGATCCCTGCGAAACCCTACATTTCAGCAGGATAATACACGACCGCATGTTGCAGGTACTGTACGGGCCTTTCTGGATACAGAAAATGTTCGACTGCTTCCCTGGCCAGCACATTCTCCAGATGTCTCACCAATTGAAAACGTCTGGTCAATGGTGGCCGAGCAACTGGCTCGTCACAATACGCCAGGCAATATCTTGATGATCTGTGGTATCGTGTTGAAGCTGCATGGGCAGCTGTACCTGTACACGCCATCCCAAGCTGTGTCTGACCCAATCCCCAGGCGTATCAACGCCATTATTACGGCCAGAGGTGGTTATTCTGGGTACTGATTTCTCAGGATCTATGCACCCAAATTGCGTGAAAATGTAATCACATGTCAGGTCTAGTATAGTGTATTTGTCCACTGAATACCCGTCAATCATATGCATTTCTTCTTGGTGTAGCAGTTTTAATGGCCAGTAGTGTACATGATGGATGTACGAATACAGGCTGTAGACGCATGATTAGCGACATATCGATATTTGGGTCTAGCAGTGAGTCGAACACTGAGAGCCAAAAGGTAAGGCGACCGCTCGCGGTAAGCGGGAATTCCGTATTCGAGTCCAGGTTGGTTGGTTGATTTCTGGGAGGGGCCAAACAGAGAGGTCATCAGTCCCATCGGACGAGGGAAGGATGGGAAGGAAATCGGCTGTGCCCTTACAAACGAACCATCCCGGCATTTACATGAAGCGATTTAGGGAAATCCCGGAAAATCTATATCAGGATGGCCGGACGCGGGTTTGAGGTGTCTTCCTCTCGAATGCGGGTCCAGTTGTAAGTAGGCTGTTTATGTTTTCTCTATGTAAGTAGGCTGTTTATGTTTTCTCTATGTAAGTAGGCTGTTTATGTTTTCTCTATGTAAGTAGGCTGTTTAGGTTTTTTATTGGTAACGCCACCTCTGTATGACAATCACTGGCTGTGCTGTGTGCAGTCTGTGGCTAGTTTGCATTGTTGTCTGCCATTGTAGTGTTAGGCAGCTGGCTGTGAACAGCGCGTAGCGTTGCGCAGTTGGAGGTGAGCCGCCAGCAGTGGTGGATGTGGGGAGAGAGATGGCGGAGATTTGTAATTTGTCATGAACTGCTATATTTATATATGATGATATCGAGGTAAATACATTGTTTGTTCTCTATTAATATCTTTCATTTGCTAACTATCCCTATCAGTAGTTAGTGCCTTCCATAGTTTGAATCTTTTATTTAGCTGGCAGTAGTGGCGCTCGCTGTATTGCAGTAGCTTGAGCAGCGAAGATTTTTGTGAGGTAAGTGATTTGTGAAAGGTATAGTTTAATGTTAGTCAGGGCCATTCTTTTGTAGGGAATTTTGAAAGTCAGATTGCGTTGCGCTAACAAAATATTGTATGTCAGTTTAAGGACAGTCGTGTATAATTGTTAAAAGGGGACGTTTCATATGTCGACCCTTAGCCTAGGATACCTCACTGGAATCTTCTGATTTTTCTTGCAGTTTGTGTATTTAGTGTAGCTTTTGTTTATTGCTAGCGCGTAATTGTAGAGAGAATCTCCTTTGTAGTTGTAGCCTTTCATTGTTGTACAGTAAAACAGTTGTGGCATGTATATAGATTTGCACCAAGTATTTCGCAGCTGTAATTAACTAGATATTATTTTCAGTGTTATGTTAATGTGTTCTCTTATTTTTGCTCTTCAAATTGTGTTTTTCTGTGTTGTCGTGTGAAATACTGTGACAATAATGGCGTGTGAAAAACGTAATACTAGGCTCCAAAGTAAACTGAGAAATGACAGTGAAAATGAGAGCAGTGTGTTAGCGCCACCGAGTAATGAATTAACTGATGTTCAAAGTAGTAATTTGGTAATTGTGCATAGGGAAATGGAGCGGGCGGCAAACAATGGCGTGGACAGTGAAACAATTAGTGAAGAGGGAAGCATTATCGATCGATCGGTCGGCAGCAGCTCGCCTCAGGAATCCGAAATGACAGGACACAATTTCGCAAATACTGTAGATTCAGGTTTTGGGTCATCACCGGTTTCTCAAATAAGTCAAGACACATTTTCTGCTTGTCAAAATGTGAATGTTGTCGGTGCAAATGCACTGCCGAAAAGCGTAGAGAAACAGATTCCAGACACTAATACATTATTATTGCAATTAATGCAACAAATGGAACAAAATCAGAGACAAACACAGCAAAAGCTTGAAAAGTTAGACACAATGGAACAACACCAGAGACAAACACAGCAACAGTTAGACACAGTGGAACAAAATCTCAAAAAGTTAGACACAGTGGAACAAAATCTCAAAAAGTTAGACACAATGGAACAAAATCTTCAAAAGTTAGACACCACACTTGAACAAACACGTGAAGATTTAACTAGTGAGTTACATAACATTGAATCGAAATGTCAAAAAGTCTGTAATGACGTAAAATCACAAATTTGTGAGCATTTCCAACCTATTTTTTCGCGGCATGAAAATGCATTACAGAATCATGAAGCAGCCATAAAAGAACTGCAAACTATTTTTCATGAAAATCACAACACCTTGCAAGCTAAAATTGACTCAGTTGCATCTACCGATTCGGTTACGCAACTTGCAAAAACTCAGGAAAACTTAAAGGTCACAGTAGACACGATTGCAACACAAATGGACACTCTGAAACTTGGTTCAGAAAAACATACAGAGGAAATGATTTCACTATCGGATAAAGTAGCCGAACTTTCAGATCAGTTCACTAACTTATCTACAAAGGTAGATGATGATCTGAATGACACAACACCTGTAGCCTTCACTGACACAGAAGAGTATGAACAAATTAGAAAATTCAAACAAAATCAAAATCAAATCAATACACAGTACAAAAGAGAAATCCGGGAAGTGCAAGATCAGTTGGCACAAGTAGTACAAGAATTACGTATTTCAGAGGACACTCGCGCCCCAATACGGGAAGAGGGACATACAAATACGGAACAGACACAAAATAACAACACAGGGCACTTCGGAAATTGTGAAAGAAGTTGGCAAGGTACGCCGAATTTTGAGATGGAACCGCCGAAACGACGTAACTATGACCGAGATGCTACTCGCCAACACGATGATTTTGACTATAAGCTGTTCATTACTACACGTAAATTCAAAACATTTAAGAATTCTGGCAACGACATTCATCCACAAGCATGGCTCCATCAATTCTCTCATTGTTTTCCTCCCAACTGGTCATTAGAACACAGATTAGAATTTATGTGTGGCTACTTAGAAAATGAACCAGCTGTAAGAATGCGATCGGTCATTCACGATTGCCACAGTGAAGGAGAATTTTACCATGCCTTCCTCTCAGCATATTGGTCTCAAGCCACACAAGACCGCGTAAAACATGGCATCATAATGATGAAACATTTCGAACAATCTGAATTCTCCAGTCTTGTGAAATATTTTGAAGACATGTTGCACAAGAATCAATATCTTTCAAACCCATACAGCCCCTCAGAACTCATCCGCATTTGCTTACTCAAATTGCCTGAACATTTACGACATATTATTTTAGCAGGACGTTGCAAAGATGACATTGAAGCATTTCAGGGACTGTTACAAGAACTGGAAAGTGATACTGACAATCGCGGAACACAGGAGCACAACAATTACAGATCACATCAGTCGCAATTCCGCGATGAAAGAAATAATAACTGGACGCGACAAGGCTATTCTCACAACACATATCGTGACCAAAACAGACACCACCCGTATGACAACCGTTGGCAGTGTAGTAATAATTACAGGGAAAGATCGCATTTCCGTAGTAATGACTATCACAGAGACAATCAGAGAAACAGACAATATGGGAACCAAAACAATTATTACCAGGGGAGACAGAATAACTTCAGACGCAACAGTTCAGCGCGGAGTTACGATTCAGGGAGAAATTCTCCGCCACGTGACCGACAAGGAAGAAACTACGGATTCTACCGAAATGACGACAGACGATATGATCATAACGACAGACGTCAATTGCATCAGAACTGGCGGGATTCAAACAGAGCAGGGCCCTCTCGGCAAGGCGAATTTGTAGAAGTTAGGTCTCCTAATCCCAATAACGACGCGCGCCAACAAAGAGACAGACAATGACTCGCACAGCAGGCAGCCGCGTGCGCCAGGTGGCTCAGAGAAAAATAACATAGACGCTAACCTTGAGAAAAACTCCAGTATTCTTTACCGACGTATACCGCCTGACAATTGCATTCAAGTTGAAACTCTGCGTACTAGGAAGAGTAAAGGTTTACACCACATTTCTCATGTAAAACCATTTATTGACAGATAATCTGCCTTTTAACTTTGTCTTTGCCATAAAACGTTTCACTTCACGTTACTAGTATGCTTTAGAAACTGTTACCATGCAACAATGTTTGAAGTTCAATATCCAACCAAGAACCAAGAGAAATTATTTAAACAGAAATTACGAATGCATTGTTATTGCGAACAGACGACACAGTGTAATTGTGTGTGTACATTCTTGCTTGTTAGTTGTACGATTAGAACATTTACCAGTACTGCTAATGAGATTTTAATGCAACATTTTGGTTTACTTGAAAATACATTCCGGATTTAAAGTACTTTCTGAGAGATACCAGATGACACAGAGTTTAGTTTATGTGACAGCTACACGATTTTTATCACGACGCTACTAATGAGTGACAATTTACAATGTTGCTTTTGCAGTGTATCTGTTTTATATCTGCACAGTTTTCTGAATTCTTCTAGGAAGAAAAACATGTTTTAGTAGTAACTTTTGTGGTATAGCAACAATGAGACAGCCTTTTTCGTGGCATAACAATACGTTACTGTACAGTACTTTCCTCATCACGGCAATAAGCGTAATAACTAAGATATCTATACGCAAAGCATTTCACTTTTGTGTATCATGAGGTAAGTACATTGACTTTAGCAGAACTTTGCTTACAGAGGACGATAACTACGACAGTTCCACAAATTATCTTACAGCAAGACGCGCATTTAGCGCTACAGGACACGCATTTGAGTGATTAATCTTATACTTAAAACACTTATTTTCAAAGATTTTTTAATTACAAAGAAAGTTTTCCGTGATACATTTCATTCCATTGCTGTAATTTGTAACACCTGAGGGTATAATTACATTTTATCCTCAGGGGGGTATACGCCTACTTTGTGTACCATGTGTTTGGCAACCACAAGGAACCCTAGCTAATATGGTATTTGCTTATACAACTTTACACATTGGTACCATATTTCTCTAACACACAAATTACACAGCTATCTGATCATGTAACTGAGAGATAAACTTTTTTCATTACATCAGTAACAGATGTTTACGCAATTACACAGTTGGATAACTTCACACTTATGAAATTGTATTTTGTCTGTACTGTGTGAACTGTTCATATTTTTTTTGGAACCATTGTGATACTATGAGAGCTTTGAATGATATATTTGGTAAGGGAGCATGATTTTAAAGTACGTTTGAGGCAGATGACACTTTTGACATGAGCAGAGAATTTTTTTAATTATTGGAGGAAGCTACGACGATTTTGAGATTTGACTGAGGTGTTATGATGTTATTTTTACGACGACGATGTGTATTATGCTGCTGAGGTATGTTTATGATTAATAGGCTGATGCTATATGAGTTATTTGATTATGATACTTATCTGTTATGATGCAATATTGAAGAAGTGTCGACGAATAAGGTAAGGAGTAATGAATAGTGGGTAGGGACTCTTGATTTGTGAAACAGGATGTTGGAAACCAAGAATCGTACTTTAGAATTATGAAATGTGTGTACATGTGTGAATCATGTGTGAATGTATCACAATGCCACTGAAAATTTTTTTGGACACTGTTATATTCATAGGATTTTGTTTCTACACATTTGTTACGCAAATTTTCGACCTGTGAAATTTTGTATATATGGCTGTCACTGTAGCGGAAAACTGCTGTCGTAAATATTTCCGTACGAAAGTTAAGTGACCACCTGCACATAATGCTTCGTGGGCACCCAGGTGTGTCAGACGCCTGGAGAACAAGCCATTAGTGTGAGTGCCACGTCAGAAGCACAGGTAGAAAAAAAAGAAAGGGAAGGCCATTGTCCGCGCTACTGACATCTCCTTGTTGAAAGCATACTGTGGAGCTCGTAATTTATTATATTTACTGAAATGCCTAATGAAACGATGAGAAACATTTCACAGCTATTGGCTTGCTAGTTAAGAAAAATGCCATATGGCTTGCTTTATGTATTTATTTACACATTTTGTTTAATATCAAGTTTCTAGCTGCACTGCAGCATTGGTTAAAATAAAATTTTATAGATGTACTAATATAAATATTTTCTGTCTACAGATCGAGTATATAATAATTTTTTTCAAAAAAATGAGAGAGTACAAAGCGACATTTACCTTCACAGGAACTGCATTCATCATTTTCTTTTCAAGTACTTGGTAATTTCTTTTGTAGAATAAATTGTGATGCATAACTCTAATGTTAAGATGTGACATAGGTATTAGACATGGCCATTTTAGTGTAATATTTTTTCTGCTTGCGCTATGTAATGTTTAGGTATAAGTTGCTGCTGTTTGCCAGGCATAGTGTTATTGAATTTGACTTTTGCTAATTTATACTGTAGCTTGCTTTGCAATTTTCCATTTTTTTCATTGCTGTTTATAATAATTGTTTTACGTGCTGCTGCATTGCCTCGTCCCTTAGTTTAGCATCTGAGCTCAGTAGATTTAAGTTAGCTTAAGAGGGGGTAGACTATAGGAGAAACTGACTATGGAGAATAGGTAAAGAATGCATTGCGAAGTTATATAAAAAGGATTTGGGCCCAAATGAGTATTGTACAATCAGAAATAATTATTTTGAAAGAAATATGCACAGAATACAGAAAGCAGGCTTAGATAGGACTTTTTGGAAATAAATAATGAGGTAAGACATACGTGAAATAAATACAGAAAGCATGCTTGGATAAGATTTTTTTTGGTGGAAGCAAAGGTTGAAATAAGACGAAAGATCTATGGAATGAAGTTTTGGGATGGACTGCAGTACCAAATGTTACACTGAAAACGAACCCTGTCCTTTCCTTTTGTGTTATCCCTCTATGTGTTTGTGTACCCTTGTGTATTTGTTTTCTTCCTGTCTCTGTGTAGTTTCATAGAATTTTTTCTTCTTTTAATATTAAGCTACATTCACTATGATGAGGAATACTGTTATCCTCAAATATAATTGGCATTAATAATATGTTATTTACTTTGTAAAGATGTTAGACATTATTCATTCTGTTTAAATGCCCATGTGTGAAGTTGATGTTTCAATAATTATTCTGATCTTCTATGTATGTACTCATGTCATAATTCCACTGATGTATATGTTAGTTCGATTCTTTTGTAAAGCCTGTACTACAAATGTTATCTGTATTGTTATGTTCTTTAATGATGTATTTTGTACCTTTGTTATTGTATTCTTCTGTTATAAAATTGTAATTGTCACCAGTTCATGATATTATTAACTTGTAAGTTCCATTTCACTGCACACGTTTCTGTTGGTCATAGTATATGGACAATATGTGAGAAGTAGGGACTGATAGTGTTTGCACGTGTGTTGGTAATTCAGCAAGGGACTGGATAACAGCATTGCTGGTTCTAAGGACAATTAAAAGAAAAACTTTCTGAGTGCACAAGTGGTGGTTTATGGACTTGCTATATTCTCTGCAAGAATCTTCGATGGTGATTGTGCACCTGCACAGTCGCAACGGATGGCTGCTGGCCGTCTCTACCAGGACTACAGTGGGTCTGCACCTCTGGTGGCCCACCAATACCATTATCTCTACCAGGACTACAGTGGGTCTGCACCTCTGGTGGCCCACCAATACCACAATTTCTACCAGGACTACAGTGGGTCTGCTCTGTGATGACCTAACTACCAATATTCTTCAAAACGTCGACTGACTCTGCTGTGGGTTTACTCTGTTGTGGCCCATTACCTGTCTGCATGTCGAGAGTCAGCACTGTCTTTCCGTTGGAAGGTCAACACTGCTTCTTCAAGACTGCATGGAAATCCACTACTTCTATGTGCATTTTCTTTTACTGCTTGGACTTTGAGAAAAACTCTGCATTTTTACTGTGATGAACAATGTGGACTGTCTTTATGGACTGTGAGAAATTTTGATCTTTTGACCAACATAATATTAATAAGTGTGTGCATTTTATATCTTTGTTACTGTAATTGTGAAAAATTTTTGTCAAATCTGTATTGGCCAGTGCCCAACACCATTTGTAAAAATTTTTGTGGGGAGCATGGGGGCTATGTAAGTAGGCTGTTTATGTTTTCTCTATGTAAGTAGGCTGTTTATGTTTTCTCTATGTAAGTAGGCTGTTTATGTTTTCTCTATGTAAGTAGGCTGTTTAGGTTTTTTATTGGTAACGCCACCTCTGTATGACAATCACTGGCTGTGCTGTGTGCAGTCTGTGGCTAGTTTGCATTGTTGTCTGCCATTGTAGTGTTAGGCAGCTGGCTGTGAACAGCGCGTAGCGTTGCGCAGTTGGAGGTGAGCCGCCAGCAGTGGTGGATGTGGGGAGAGAGATGGCGGAGATTTGTAATTTGTCATGAACTGCTATATTTATATATGATGATATCGAGGTAAATACATTGTTTGTTCTCTATTAATATCTTTCATTTGCTAACTATCCCTATCAGTAGTTAGTGCCTTCCATAGTTTGAATCTTTTATTTAGCTGGCAGTAGTGGCGCTCGCTGTATTGCAGTAGCTTGAGCAGCGAAGATTTTTGTGAGGTAAGTGATTTGTGAAAGGTATAGTTTAATGTTAGTCAGGGCCATTCTTTTGTAGGGAATTTTGAAAGTCAGATTGCGTTGCGCTAACAAAATATTGTGTGTCAGGTTAAGCACAGTCTTGTATAATTGTTCAAAGGGGACGTTTCACAGTGTGCTAACCACTGCTCCACCTCGCTCGGTCGAGTCTGGGTCCGGCATAAATTTTAATTGTCGCCATTCCATTCAACAGCTGATGGTTGTTCATAATCGCAGTTTCGAATACATTTTGAGTTCTCTGCTATAGCATGTGCTTCGGAAAAAAAAAGAAAAGAATGGCTCAATTGGCTCGCGACTTAACTTCTGAGGTCATCAGTCGCCTAGAACGTAGAACTACTTAAACCTAACTAACCTAAGGACATCACACACATACATGCCCGAGGCAGGATTCGAATCTGCGACCGTAGCGGTCGTGCGGTTCCAGACTGTAGCGTTTAGGACCGCTCGGCCACACCGGCCGGTTGTGCTTCTCAATTTGTGGCTCTATAGTATTCACAGTTCTATAAATAATTAATCCGCAGTATTTCTTTCAGGCAAGCTAAAACACATCACGGTTAAACCTTTATAAGAACAGTGGCGCCACACAAGTCTTTATCTAGTTAGTTACATGTTCTTTCGATCATTGAAGGATTCTTTTATCGAAACGATGTGGAACGAGTCAGTTTACAGGATGTGTGTACGTGATTAGTGTTATGAGATCAATTAAGACATTATCATTTTATTTCTACACTTAAAGAATTTTTTTTACTGGTTACCAATTCATTAACAGAAATTCTTCAGTAGCATGGAAGGAGTGACCCCAGGAGAAATTATTTTGAATTAGATTTAAAACTTGCTTCGCTAGCCATCAGACATTTTATGTTATTGGACAAATGATCAAAATTTTTATTGTTGCGTATTGAACTCTCTGGGCCACTGATAGCTTTAACAATGGGCAATGATGTAATTTTTCTGTCTAGTATGGTAGGTATGTATATCACTGTTCTTCTTATATTGTATGGATTATTTTTGGCGAATTTAAATAGCGAATATATACATTGTGACGGCGCAGTTAAAGTGCGTAGCTCTTTGATGAGGTACATACATGACGTACGTGGGTGCTCACCACATATTATTATTACTGTTTTCCGCTCGCTTTTGTGCAATTAGCACTTCCCTTCTAAGAGACGAGTAACTCCAGAAAATATACTGCTCGCTTTTGTGCAATTAGAACTTTCTTTCTAAGTGACTAGTTAGCCCAGAAAATTATTCTATACGACATTATTGCGTGGAACTATGCTAAAAATGTCCGGAGGTTGATACTCTTGTTTCCAAGATTAGGAAGTGTACGAATTGCAAAAGTAGCTGAACCTAATTCTTCGAGAAGCCCAGTGAAATGTATTTACCTGTTTAAGTACACTCAAAAACCTGGAGCAATCTACTCTACTTCCTGACGCCCGCTCATGTGGTATATCAATTGTTGGTGTGACTCCACTTGTTGTACAGAACTGAGTGTAGCGGTATTTCTTTCATAAATTTTTCTCCTGGCGGCTTTTTTGCAGGGCTGTAACAAGATGACGTAGTGTTCAAGAACGGTTACTGACCTGCATAATAATGAAATACTTGGTCAGTCACAGTATGTATTTTACTGGACAGATGTTACTATATCCACTGACCAAACAAAACAGTTTTAAAAGGTTAGAAGATCGCAAGATGGAATCTTTTTGAAATTAATTGAAGTCACTTAATTGTTTCATCTGCGAGATACTATTAGAGTTTAAGTTTTTATCGTGTAAATGGTACACTACACGCCTAGTCAAGTTTTTGTTTAAGTAACAGGTTGCTAAATGTTACATTAGGCTGTTCATGTAATTCACAGAAGTACATTATATTACCTGTAGAAGAAAAAATTACATTGAACGTTCCATATAGTTCTGTCATCAGATCATGCTGTATGTCACTGGTCAATTTATTTTTTTACATAGATAGACTTAGTTCTTTTTACGGATGTACTACCAAGCCGAGCAAAGAAAAGACAACAGAAAAATACAGTAAATGTTTTTCGAAAGCGATTAAGTGACTTCACACTGACAGACTAATTCCAAAGTTAATAAAATAAGGACTTTGTCAAAAAGTGCATCTCCTGCAGTACATGTAGTATACCAACAAAACAAAAAAAAAGTGGTAAATTCTAAGTTCTTGGGTGTTCAGCCTAAGCTGGAAAAACCATAGGATAGAAAGAAGCTTATTTAGACGGTCGATAACGACTGACACGGGCGTTGTAGTATCAGTCCATTTAGTAGACTGATGTAAACTTTATTATAAAATTAATTTCTAACTCCATGCATACAAAAATTAATAAGGTTCAATATGAACTTTATTTTCGTTCATGCAAGTCTTATTATTTTTGGTAATGTATTCATTACGCCAAATAATTCATTGGAAAATAGTAACTGGAAGTATGCGGAGATTCACAAATGTACAGCTTGTGAGCAATTTTTTTAAGCAGGTACAAATATTAATTAATATCTTACAGTACAGTGATTTACTGCTAAAATTTACTGCCAGTCTGAGAGTAACATAGATGATTACCGGTAGAATATTAAACGAAAAACGTATGTAGACTACTCTAGAATAATCTGCAGCACCGAAAGGAATTAAAAAACCATTTACAATAATCCTTTTCGATCCCATCACGATATCATATTTCTGTCTTGGTTCTACCGAAGGTTGTCGGGTGATTTACCTTGGTTGTGAGGCAAATTCCATTTTCATATATTCTCGTCTGGGACTGCCTGTGCCCTGTAAACAGCTGGTCCAGATTTAGGAGACCATAACAGACCGTGAATCTACATTGCGTCAACACTCGAAAGATATTCGAACAGTCCGCTCTGTGCGTAGGGGTACAAAATGGAAAGTGTTAATGAGAAAGTTGTCAGAGTACATATAAATCCTCCCACTGTTGCTATGGTGAATCAATCTTAATGGTAAATTTCCAGTAAGAAAAACAGTCTTGGTTGGAAATGACACGAGAATCTTTATTTACGCGTTTCGGTTTTATGAGGTATCTTTAGAGTTACTTCGGGGAAGGCTTGCGGCAATGCTTAGATAGCACCCTGTGCCAGCCTCTTCATCTCAGAGTAGAACTTTCAGAAAGTACTCAATTATTTATATTGATAGTATCTAGATGCATCCTCGCTCACATATGGATATTGATGCATATCGGACATGTCCGACAAAACAGAGAACACATATCAGTATGTATATATGAACGATGACGACTCTGGGATGTCTCGATACTTAGTGAATGCTACGAGCTGTGGCTACTAGTGGCTGGGGGAGGGGGGGGGGGGGCGCTACTTGCGTGTGATAGGCTGAGAATTTGGGAGTGGACGGGAAGCATCTTCGAAAGGCTGAGGCAGTTAAGGCAATCGTTCTAGAGAACCGGAGCATCCGAGTTCGATTGCCGATCTGGCACAACGTTTCGACGTTCACCACTGATTTAGTTCAGTGCCTGCATGCGGCCTAAGTCCTGATTTCTCATAATATACTCTATTATTTGTGCACACATTCCAAACTCTGTCTTGTGCTACAGTATTTACTCTTTACAACTCCGTTTAGAACCAGAGTACTTATTGCCTGACGTCTTAACGCATTATTTTTATGTTTCTTCTTCTTGCCAGATTTCCTCTTACGCTCTTTTTCGCCGATTCTGCGGAGAACTCCCCCCCCCCCCCCCCCCCCACATAAGTTTCAACGTCAACGTAACATCACATTTCAGACTCTTAGATTCTTTTCTTTTCCTCCTTTTTCACTGTCCGTGATTTACCTCTAATCACTGCTGCATTCCAAACATATATTCTGAAAATTTCTTCCTCAAATTAAGACTGATTTTTGATAATCTGGAACTTCTTTTGGCCAGGAATGGCCTCTTCACCTTTGCTAGACAGCTTTTTATCTTCTTCTTACTTCGTCCGCCGTGTGCAATTTTCACTTTATCTACTTTTGATCTCCATTTCTGATATTAAGATTTTCGCTTATCTCATTTAAGCTGCTTCTCATTACTTTCGCCTTTCTCTGGTTTATTCTCAAACTATATTCTATAATCATCAGACTGCTCACTCCATCCAGCATGCCCTGTAACTTATCTTCACTTTCACTGGGGATAGCAATATCATTAGGGAATCTTATCATTGATATTCTTTCACCTTGAATTTTAATCCCACTCCTGAAACTTTAGTTTATTACTGCCATTGGTTCTGCGACGTACAGTTTGAACAGTAGTAGCGTTACACCCTTTTTAATCCGAGCACTTCGTTCTTGGTCTTCCATTCATAGCGATCCCTCTCTGTTTTTGTACATATTGTATATGACCTGTAATATCCTATAGCTTACACTTATTTTCCTCAGAACTACGAACGTCTTGCACCATGTTACATTGTCAGATGCTTTTTATAGATCCTCGAACTCTACGAACGTGGCACGATTTTTCTTAAGACCTTATATTGTAATGAACCGCAACGTCAGAACTACCTCTCTTGTACATTTATATTTTCTAAAGCCTGTCTGATCGTCACCCAAGAGATCTTCAATTTTCCTGTCCGTTTTTCTGTACATTGTGCTCGTCAGCAACTTGGATATATGAACTGTTAAGCTGACTGATTGTGCGATATTTACCACATTATCCAGAGCGACCACATAAAACAAATAGTGCGAAAAGCACATGACAGACTCAGATTCATAGGAAGAATCTTGAGGAGATGTAACTCATCCACGAAAGAAAATTAATGGCTTATAAGGTGCTTGTTCGACCGATTCTTGAGCACTGTTCATCTATCTGGGTTCCTTGGCAGATAGGACTGATACAAGAGGCACGTTTCGTCACGGTATCGCTTAGCCGGCGTGAGAGCGTTACGGAGATGGTCAACAAACTCCATTGGCAGACGTTACAAGAGAGGTGTTATGCATCACGGAGAGATTTACTACTGCAATTACGGGGAAGCACTTTCCGGGAAGAGTCGGACAACGTATTCCTTCCCCCTACATACTTCTCACGGAGTGACCACGAGGAGAAAATTCGAGAAAATAGAGCCAATACATACATACATAAATCCTTGTTCCATAGATCATGAATACGACATTTCGTAATGATGCTGAACGTGTCACTTTAACATACATTTTCTTTAAAAAAATAATTAATTAAATAAATAATTTTTTACAGTTACTACTTTATATCTAATAATTCAGAAAGCCTTTTCATTTGCTTTTAAATGTCTATCTGCTACACTTTCAATACTATTTGGCTAATCAGCAAAGATTTTTGTGGCAGCATAATTTACCCCTTTCTATGCCAAAGTGATATTTTAATCCAGAATAGTAATATCATCCTTTCTTCTAGTGTTGTAGCTATGCACTTCGCTGCTATTTCTGAATTGGGATAGGTTATTTCATTAGTGAATATTTGTATTGCGAAGGTATTGTGAATATCCAGAGTTATTTAAATAAAGGTCTGCAAGGTGATCTTGGGTGGGCTCCAGCTATGATTCTGATTGCACACTTTTGTGCAATGAATACTTTCTCTCTTAATGACGAATTGCCCCAAAATATGATGTCATATGAAAGAAGCGGATGAAATTAGGCATAGTAAGCTAATTTACTGATATGTTTATCACCAAAATTTGCAATAACCCTAATAGCATAAGTAACTCAACCTAACTGTTTCAGCAGATCATCAATGTGTTTCTTCCAATTCAACACACCCAGAAATTTTGAGTATTCTGCCTTAGCAACAGACTTCCGTTCATCGTCAATATTTATCAATGGTGTTGTGCCATTTACTGTACAGAATCGTATAAACTGTGTTTTCTTAAAATTTAGTAAGAGTCAATTTGCATAGAACCACTTAATAATTTTCTGAAAGAGATAATTTGCAATTTGGTTAGTTGATTCTTGCATTTGGGTGTGATCACTATACTCGTATCATCAGCAAAAAGACCTAGCTTTGCACCTTCATGAATATAGAGTTGCAAGTCGGTAACAAATATTAAGAACAATAAGGAACACAAGACTGAACTCCGTGGGACACCATTCTTGATACCTCGCCAATTGGAGTTCCGTACTGATTTTTGCGGACTACCTGTACTGTTAATGTCAACCTTCTGCATTCTTCCAGTTAAGTATGAATTAAACCATTTGTGTACTGTCCCACTCATGCCACAATACTTAAGCTTATCTAGAAGAATTTCATGATTCACACAATCAAAACCCTTTGAGAGATCACAAAATAACCCAATGGGTGATGTTTGGTTATTCAATGCAGAGGCTTACCGACAATCATTCTTCCCACGCGCTAGTCGCGGGTGGAACAAGGTTGAAGGGCTCAGTTAGTGGTACAAAAGTACCTTCCGTCACACACCATTAGGTGGCTTACGTAGTATGATGTAAATGTAGATGGAGATTTTATCTATCCTTGAAATCTTCGGTATTGTGTGGATTACATTTTTCCGAAAGTTTGGTATTACATCTCCAGTCACATAGATTCTACAAAGCAGCTTGACTAGTTGTATGGGTGCCACTCCCCATACAAATTTTTGAAATTCGGAAGGAATGTTATCCATTTCTTCAATCTTATTTGAGTAAAGCGTTATAATATCCGTGAAACTGTGACTACGAACTGCATCACCTATGCGAGCTTCCATATCGACTCCAATTTTGTCTTCTGTCACGTCATCATGCAGTTCCTTCCTCTTTCCACCTACCTGCTCTTTCCTCTGCGTGCACCTCTTGCCTTTACTTCTAATTTCACCGAAGGCTGTTTAGGACTTTCTGTTTGATGTACCTGTTCTTACAGCGACCTAAACGACGTAAGGTATCTGACGGACAGACACCAGTGTTTTAGTGTGTTGGTTTTAGTTCTTAATTAGTTGACTTTATGAAAGTGTTTACATTCTCAACTGACGGCACGCATTCCATTATGTCCAGTCATCGAGCTACTGTTCCTTCTGAAAGGAATGTTGAAACGAATATGTCTTACAACGTATAACTGTGTGGTGGATCGGGTCTCGAATCCAGATGCTTGTTGAAGCATGTTGCGCACTCCCATTAAACTTGGTGTACACATTTGTTAGCCGTTTGATCACTGCTTGAAAGAGAAGTTCCAGAAATGAAAACGCAGTTCTAACAAGGGAGTTTATCGTGATTAAAAGATGTTCAAATTCAGAGATTCTGCTAAATGTCTAGTGCTGAATCACACATTTGTTTACAGGAATTTGCGGAGGCTATACGCAGTTTAAAATGAAGTGATAAGTGCAAATAAAGACGTGCCATTTATGAAGCACTTGTACAAAGCGACGCTTGTGTTTTCTTGGCTACCTGGATGCGCTGACACCTTTTAAGTCGTGGTAGCACCTACCGAGCGCGTGTCCCTTCTGGCTGAAGTGGAAGCAGTCGTGCGTCAGGAAGGAGATGTCGATGGCCTCCTTCCGCCGCTGCTCCGGATCCGCGGGCGTGTTGAACGCCTTGAAGAAGGGCTGCAGCACCACCGTGAAGTCGTCACGCGTGTCGTACCTCCCGCTCGCCACCTGCGGGCAAGGGCGGAACGGAGAATGGAATACAAAACGTTTCAGAAGTGCAGTTTAACCAAGCGCAATAAAGAAATTCATAGTTCATGGTACGTTTTACGGACAATGGACGTAAATAAATATTTCTGCGTCAGCATGTGTTTTCAAGTACAGGTAATAATTAAGACTTTTTACTTTATTCGTATATTTTCCTTATATTTTTACTAACGATGGACTTTCAGACCATGGCTATAGTAGGTTTAGCGTTGCCGCCACAAACGGCGGTAATTACACAATGTGACCGGTGGCAGCGCTCGTATGGCGCCGGAGGAGCAAGGAGACGGCGATGTAACCGGCCGCAGATTAGGCGGAAGACAGTTCCTTTCAGGCAGCCACCTCGAACGAACAATCGTCAGCTGATTCAAAGTCGCTGAATACAATACACACAGAGCTGCTGTTAAACCTGTCGAGGCCTAAGGTCATGGTACACGAAACTCTTTTAACATTTCGTCCAGAACTGTGCTGGATATCTTCAGATGTGTTGCTGTTTCTTTGGGTCTTGAGTCGGCAAGCCTCAATGCTGGGGCAACGCTTCTGAAGATCAGCGCCGTTCTGGAAGTCACGTTAGGAACAGAAGAGTTTCGTGGACCACGACCTTATACCCCTAAAGGTTTATCAGCATCAATATCATCTGCTCGTGAAAGACTTCATTCTATCACGATACACGCTGCCAGATAAGAAGAGCGAAGCACCCGGGAGGAGTGAAGGAAAATGAAAAGTTACATCACGTTCTGAGACGGCATCTGAGGTTATTTCAGTTATTAAAAAATCCAGTCAAATTTAAAGACATCTTAGTAATATGAGCCCACCTGTCTGTATGACACTCCACCTCCTCTGGCTTGGAACGGTGCCATACATCCCCTCTATCCTCTTCTGAGGCAATTTGGTTCATAACTTTTGTAACTAGTCCTTGATATCCTGTATATTGGCACAGAGATGGAGTTAACGTCTGAGTTGTGCCATCGGCAACAGAGGTACGAATTCCAGTGGCCATGGGTTTACCTCCACACCAGTCAGGCATGTTCAATGGCGGGACGCGCAATGTCCTATTAATACATGGCTCGACGATACTATCGCATGAGAGATAAGACATGGGGACGCAGGATGTCCTTGACGTACGTTTGTGACGTTTTGCATTCCCTCAGTAACTCCCATCTGTGACCTGAAGTCATAACCCGAAGGCTGCTACAACATGCCTCCAGGAGTAACACCACTGCGCCGCCACAAATGACTGGAAACGTGGGACGTCTCCCCACATTCTCGCCAATTGTGGCCAGCCATAACTGTGCAGAACCACGGTTTATCTCCGAAAACAATGTGACGCCATTCACCAGCAATCCATGCTTCCCTGTCACTGCACTACATCGAACACAGCCTGCGGATGGGACTTAATTCCCTAGTCCGGCTGCTGCCGGTTTATGACCAGTGGTGCGGGATGGCACAGAATATTGCAGGGAGTCCATTACTTGTGCTCGAATGGCAGGTGCAGATGTGAAGGGGTGCACGGCACTGCGATCCTCCCTTGGGCTGGTACAATTTTGTTGACTGGAATCTTGATGGCTCAAATGGTTCAAATGGCTCTGAGCACTATGCGACTTAACTTCTGAGGTCATCAGTCCCCTAGAACTTACAACTACTTAAACCTAACTAACCTACGGACATCACACACATCCATGCCTGAGGCAGGATTCGAACCTGCGACCGTAGCGGTCGCGCAGTTCCAGAATGCAGCGCCTAGAACTGCTTGGCCACTCGGGCCGGCGACAAAGTTATCCAAAAATTTAACTCTCATAAATTAGTAGACCGAAAATCTAAAAGAATGTGGGCCGCGTGTTTCAGCTTCATGAAAGCTTCATGAAAGTATCGCCGATAGACAAGTCATTGATCGGTTACCGTCTCAATGGAGCGCAGTTTCTACTGTACCAGCGTATTATACTTTTGAGTAGGGGAAAATGTTCAAATATGGAACTCGTTTCAAAATTTAGCCTCTAACCAGCCCTATAATAGAACTTAAATATATTTTCTTACTTCATTTGGAAGTTAAAGCACTCACTCTGTGTGTGCTGCGGTTTCTTTCTGAAACTACAAAAAAATTTCCGGGACAGTAACGTTTTTCCAGACATGAAAACTGATCCAGGGTACAATATGGCCATGTAAGTAGGAACAAATATTCTGCTTAAATTTAAAAGTGTTGGAATCAAGAAAATCTTGTCAATACTCTACTTAAAAGAGTATGCGTTAAATTATTACTCTGCTGCATGCCCATAATCAGTAAGTCAAATTAAATTAATAAGTAGTATTATCAAAAACCAGTTACAAGCTAAAACAATTTCGAAGTAGATCTTGTTGGCAATTAAACATATTTCCATTTTCAGTACAGTCATTTATTAGCAAACAACACGTGTTCCATGGTGAAGAGACCCCCTGTTTCAAGGCACAAGATGGAGCAGTACTGACAAAGTTTGGCTTAACCGTTCACACGTTATGTAGTTAGTTTTAAAAATATACAGAATTTTCCTCACTATAAAGTACTGTAACTGAGGAATTAGTAATGTCTTCAAAATAACCTCAATGTATTATACATTATTTTAATATGTAGAAGTAGTATTATTTACAAACGCTGCACGGAACACAATCTCACGTCTCACTACAAAAAAAACTGTAGAAAGTGCCAAAAATTGCTTATAGCGGTCACTAGGGAGTGTTCCTTTATGTGGCACTAAAATCTATCACTAGACTGGAACACCGACTAGGAAACACTATGTGTTCCTAGATACACTACCCTCCAGGTACAGGAAACTCTTCTATTTGGAGGTAGATTTCCCGGTATCGAGGACTTGAATGCACACATTATTCCAGCAGAATACATTTATGGTATAACTGTGGCAGTAAGAGTTGAAACACTCTTCCAACAGGAGGGTAAGCATATTGCTCAAGCACTGTCCGATACTGAAGACGAACAAACCAATAAAAAGGTTCTAAGAAATAAGCAATACCATCACCCCATTTACTCATTAATTATTGGTTCAATAAAATATCAACAAAAGTAACTATCATTTATGTCTCATCAAAGAGAAGTCTTTTACATTCTAATGTTCGGGTAGGTGCTAGTGTTGGTGCGGGAGGGGAGGAGACCAGGGCATTAGCTAACATATAACTGAACTCATGGACAATGATCTGATAAAGGTTTGGTATCACTGATCTAAGCGGACTGCAATTAGTTAATAACAAAATCAAAAGCATCAACAATTTTAGTTAGATAAAATCTAGTTTAAAAAAGGAAGGAAAATCAAATGTTGAAATTAATTAGTAACGGTTAGAGGGTCATTGGGGTACTTAACGTAACCTTACGGAGCGGGAATGTGACGAAAGGAACGAAAAGTGTCATACTCAAGTCGATATTAGAATGTACAGTCCTGTATGGAACAGATACGTAGACAATTAGTCAGAAACATATAACCAGAACATTAGAGATGGACTTTGAAGATTAGAAAAAATGACAAGAAAAGTAAATGTAAGGAACAACCAAGTGTTAAAGAGAATGGAAGTGAAAGAAGGAATGTGTGTTGTGCTGAACAGAAGAAAATAGCAGTGGTACGAACATGTAAGAGTAATGGAGGAAACAAGAATACAAAAGCTTACACTGGAATAGAAAACTGAAGAAAGACGGAAAAGAGGATGACCCATGACTATGATGTGGCTGCAAACTGTTCAGTTGATAGTGAGAAACCGTGGAGCAGAAGAAGAGACTACAAGATCGAAATAGATGTAGGAACATTTTGAAAATACAGTGTTCAATACTTGAGTGAAAATTTGTCTCAATTTCTGAGCTATTGTTACGTTTGAGATAAAGTCTGTATCGAAGAAACGTTAGTTAACATAATACACAACGTTAAGTTTCAGGTATTTATTGTATAAAGTAATAATAATTAGTGCTGACCTCTGTGGTCACTTAAAAGCTGAAGCGACGAGTAAATGCATATCAGTGTTGACTCTGAAACATAAGCAGAAGTAGAATTCAAAGAGCTTGTGTTACGGTTTTTATACTGTTAACAACAGGTGGGGTCTTAGCAATTCTCCTGCATCTTAACTATATTATCAGTGAATTATCGAACCTGAAGATTTTGGAAAAATTTCAAGGTTATCAAGAAATCCAGGCAAGTTTCCTTAGCTACAGATATGTCAATGGATGTTTCATATCTGAATCAATGTATCCTAGAATTATTCAAATTGAGTAGCGCAGGTACCCGCATCACAGGGTAATTAGTACGAAATATCTCAAATTTTTTTATCATAAAGTACATGAGCTTCAGGAAAAAATTGGAAGAAAATTCTAGATAAAGATTAGACTCTTGACCTAAACGAAACCTAACTGCATGTACAGTACAAAAGTTGCGAAATCAAGCTGATTCTCTTCGCAACGGCGAAGTTGAGAAATGAGTGGTAGCAGGTGAGCCGCATTTAGGCAGAAAAAAGAGTGAGACCTGAACTGGGTGATGCAATAAACCACCTTTCACCAGTGGCTTATACTGGCTGATGGAGGTAGGTGTGATATGTAGGTCCGTCGTCAGTCTAAAGTTTTTGTTTCTGATTTTATCGAACCAAATCACATACGTCACTGGAGTGGCGAATTGCTACGTTTTCTGCATTCGCAGAGAATTGACCCGCCCATGACATTTCTGTTCAACTGTATGTCGGTTTTTTATAAACTGTTGCCGTTAATAGTGACTTTGGAGGAGATTCTTTAGAATTATGTTTAGTCTCTCTAAGAATCTTCAGCGAAAATATGTATTTCAACTGCAGAAACAATGCATTAATAAGACAACAATTACAAAGAGAGAGGGAATGCAGGTCAAAGTTTAATGCTCCGTCGACGTCGACGTCTTTAGGGACGGAGAATAAACTCGTTTGTACAATGATGGAATTGACTAGGCGAACTAGTCACTTAGAAAGCATCGGAAACCGGTATCACTAACGTCGTTTCCACACACGAAAATATGATATCTTAAGCGAGAAGACTGCAACCAGTGCAAAAGTTACGGGTACTCGATATCCCCACGTAGAATTTTTTGATCCTCCACACTTTTATCCTCCTCTACATTACTCCTAAATTCTGTCTTTCGTGTTAAACAGATATTTATGCTTGACGTTCATAATGAAAATGTCCCAGGGACATGGTGCAGCCTTACAAGACAGTGAATGAGTTTTGCTGAAGATAATGCACATGAGAAAGTATGTGTGTCGGGGAGTTTCACCACTTACGCTAAACATCCTTCGGTATGACCGCGGATGTGTGAAGACCAAAGATAACATCAGATCACTTGTGATAGCAACCAAAACAATAACCATGAAGCAGAAAAACCAGAGCAAGCTTCATAAGGCTTTGAACAGGCAGACGAAAGAACAAGAGACAACCCCAGAAAAATTCAACAATTAAGATAACGTGATAAAAAATGTTCTGCAAAGTGAAGGCTAAGGTGTAACAATAGTGCTCTATAATTCTGCCATATCTTTTTCAACATTGGTGACTCTCTTTTGCGGCGCACGTGATGTACCTTCGACAAACTTCAGGAGATAACTTGCGTAGTAAAAAACCTCTTCAGTTGTAATTAGGCCTTTATTATTGGATCACTACCGGTTTCGTGGAACTAAAAGAGCCACACCTTCAGGTGAACATCTCTATAACAATAAAGCCAGAAGAAATAACAACCCTGAGATATACACTGACATGGTAAATTATTCTAAGATTTTTAAAAAAATTATAATCTTTTTCAAAAATAATAAGAACTTTTGCATGAGAATATCAAAATGTAAGTACTCGCATAACTAAAACATCACAGCGAAAAAGCTCGGAACTTTGTATCCAACATTCGTTGTCCATCAGAACAAAACACTGCGAAAAGGCGATATGTCGCAGAATAAAATAGTCGGATTACAATACAGTGAACGGGTGCTATTCAAATCATGCCTTAGTGATGAACTGGTAAGGTGAAAATAAATGAAAACTATTAAGACATAATATTGGGCCAGTATGGAAACCCAAGAAGCGGTTGCCACAAAATGGAGGGATGTTCAACCTGGACCAAACCAATCAAGAAAAAAGCTACTGACGAAAAAGGAGAACCTGGAAACCTCACTTATCGCTTCTTCGATCTGTACGGAATCGTGAACAGGGGACGCGACCGCGTTCTGTGTCATACCGACGTAAACAGCTTGCCTGAGGGTTGCTCGCGCATGCGCTGAGGATGCGCGGTCTCGACCGAATGATTGGTGGTCTTTTTTGGGATACACGAATGGCGAATGAGAACAAAGAATACTGGGATGAAAAAGGACAAAAGCTTTTCCTTTAAAAACAATCTGTGGAATAACAATATGACAACGGCAGTTGACATAGTTTTTCTTTAATAATGCCCGTAAGCTATGCTTAAGTTATTATGTGTAATGACGTAAAAGAGGAGTATTATATACAGCAACGAAGCAGATATGCCGGCATCGTCCACTGAATAAACCCTAAAACTTTAAGAACCTTAAAATTCTAAAAAGTATTATTTCGTAAAAATGATTAAAAAATTCTATACTTTGACAGTTAAAAGGATCCTAGATCGTAGTGGATTTGGATACTTATTAAAAGTACATGAAACTTACGAAAACTTACATAAATGTTAAAACATACTTGAAAGGAAGACGTGGGGAAACTGAGACAGTAAGGAGGACGCGTAGGAGGTGCGCAGGTGAAATGGGGAGGAGGAGGGGCAGGAAAATGGAAAGGTAAAGGAGGAACAAAAGGGAACTATCTAAAGAAAGTACAGAGTATTACGACAAATAACTTAGGCAGTCGAAATTTGCCAAAATGCTACAGTGTCTCAACTTCGTTTGTCCAATCAGGGTTTGGTGTGGGAACCGACTAATGGCTGTGATAATTTCGACAACTTCCAGTATGCTTGTGTCTGCCCCTTTTTTTCTGCAAAACTCTTAAGTTAGTAGTGAGAACGGTGACTGAATGCCTCTGTTCGCGAAAGTGGGTACTCAAGGCAGATTTTGAGTTAGAAAGTCTAAAATGTTCTTTAAACTTGGTGCTAAGGCTCCCCCCTGTTTCTCCGACGTACTCCATAGGCAATAATTGAAAGTGATGCAGTACACCCCAGTTGCATTATATGTGAAACAACTGGCATGTTCTCTGTGCCTATACTTTGTGCCAACGGTACTGGGAATGAAGAGAGCCGGTTGAATATTTTTAGACCTCAACTGTTTGCCGATCTTTTCGGAAATATTGCGGAAATATGGTACTTTACGATACGTGATACCAGCGTCCTTCCAACTATCGACATTGATAAAGGTGCTGTCCCTTGGGTTGGGTTTCCTTCATGTCTATCCGAAAACACCCCGTCTAACACCATTGACGAACTCACTGTCATAGCCATCTTTGTAGGCTGTGTAGTGTATGATTCGAAACTCTCTACCAAAAGCTTCCTTTCACAACGGGAAACTATGGAGGAAAATGAAAACAACCTGAAAGATGGCATTTTGTACTTGATAGGGTGGTTGAAGGAGCTATGAATCACTATATCAGTGGTAGTTGCATTCTGTAAATAGAGAATTCGGTTTTAGTACCATATAAGTAATCTTAAGTTCCAGACACAGTAACGTGAACGTGCCCACCCCCCTCCTCATTGTGCTGAACTGTAAATTGAAAGACAGCCGCTGTGGCCGAGCGGTTCTAGCCGCTTCACTCTGGAACCGCTACGGTCGCAGGTTAGAACCCTGTCTCGGGCATGGATGTGTGTAATGTCCTTAGGTTCGTTACGTTTAAGTAGTTCTAAGTCTACGAGACTGATGTCCTCAGATGTTAAGTCCTATAGTGCTCAGAACCATTTGAACCACTTCTGTAAATTGAATGTTCTCATGTAAGACATTTAACACGTCCATGAACTGACATCATTCCCCGCGTGTCCCATTGAAAATGCTGTCAGTTCAGCCAGGGGAGAAAAGTGAACGTTATTTTCGAAGCTCGTTCCGGTGACGACAGAGTGTCACGACACTGTATTGCCACATATGGCTGCGCGTCCGGTTGGCCTTTTCGAAACAAACCGATGGGACACCATCTACAAAATTTCAGCCGCTGAAAGGAGTGGAAAATTTGGAGTGTTTCTCTGCTATCTTCTGCTTACCGGAAACAACTGTTTTACGGAGAAAAGAGTCCTTGTGGTTGGTCAGTTCGCCCCCACTTAAGTTTGTCGCTCTCTGTACGCAGAAAAGATGGCAGAACGCGGGTTTGAACCGTCGTCCATCCGGATGCTAGTCCACTGTGCGAATCACTGAGCTACCTCGCTCGGTGTGATGCAGTTTCGATTTGGAGAGAACTTACAGGTCGCTGACGAGGAGAGATGCAAGAATCAGTTGCTGCTCCGTGACCAACTAAATTGGTTGGGATCCTCTATGACGATCAAACTCCGTCGTTAGGAGCAGTGTGGAATCCTCAGGAGTGATGATTTCAGTATCGTTTACGTAAACTCTGACGGAAAGGAAATCGTTTATTAATCAGGAAGGATTCACTCTGTGTGTCGTGGGCCCAGTCGATTTTCGTGGTTCTTTTCGTTATGTGGCATGGGCTGGCTTTGATGATTCATACACTCCTGGAAATGGAAAAAAGAACACATTGACACCGGTGTGTCAGACCCACCATACTTGCTCCGGACACTGCGAGAGGGCTGTACAAGCAATGATCACACGCACGGCACAGCGGACACACTAGGAACCGCGGTGTTGGCCGTCGAATGGCGCTAGCTGCGCAGCATTTGTGCACCGCCGCCGTCAGTGTCAGCCAGTTTGCCGTGGCATACGGAGCTCCATCGCAGTCTTTAACACTGGTAGCATGCCGCGACAGCGTGGAAGTGAACCGTATGTGCAGTTGACGGACTTTGAGCGAGGGCGTATAGTGGGCATGCGGGAGGCCGGGTGGACGTACCGCCGAATTGCTCAACACGTGGGGCGTGAGGTCTCCACAGTACATCGATGTTGTCGCCAGTGGTCGGCGGAAGGTGCACGTGCCCGTCGACCTGGGACCGGACCCACGACGCACGGATGCACGCCAAGACCGTAGGATCCTACGCAGTGCCGTAGGGGACCGCACCGCCACTTCCCAGCAAATTAGGGACACTGTTGCTCCTGGGGTATCGGCGAGGACCATTCGCAACCGTCTCCATGAAGCTGGGCTACGGTCCCGCACACCGTTAGGCCGTCTTCCGCTCACGTCCCAACATCGTGCAGCCCGCCTCCAGTGGTGTCGCGATAGGCGTGAATGGAGGGACGAATGGAGACGTGTAGTCTTCAGCGATGAGAGTCGCTTCTGCCTTGGTGCCAATGATGGCCGTATGCGTGTTTGGCGCCGTGCAGGTGAGCGCCACAATCAGGACTGCATACGACCAAGGCACACAGGGCCAACACCCGGCATCATGGTGTGGGGAGCGATCTCCTTCACTGGCCGTACACCACTGGTGATCGTCGAGGGGACACTGAATAGTGCACGGTACATCCAAACCGTCATCGAACCCATCGTTCTACCATTCCTAGACCGGCAAGGGACCTTGCTGTTCCAACAGGACAATGCACGTCCGCATGTATCCCGTGCCACCCAACGTGCTCTAAAAGGTGTAAGTCAACTACCCTGGCCAGCAAGATCTCCGGATCTGTCCCCCATTAAGCATGTTTGGGACTGGATGAAGCGTCGTCTCACGCGGTCTGCACGTCCAGCACGAACGCTGGTCCAACTGAGGCGCCAGGTGGAAATGGCATGGCAAGCCGTTCCACAGGACTACATCCAGCATCTCTACGATCGTCTCCATGGGAGAACAGCAGCCTGCATTGCTGCGAAAGGTGGATATACACTGTACTAGTGCCGACATTGTGCATGCTCTGTTGCCTGTGTCTATGTGCCTGTGGTTCTGTCAGTGTGATCATGTGATGTATCTGACCCCAGGAATGTGTCAATAAAGCTTCTCCTTCCTGGGACAATGAATTCATGGTGTTCTTATTTCAATTTCCAGGAGTGTATATTAATGGAAAGAGGTGAACTTTGCTTTCGAATCTTTGTTTTTGAGTGGAATGGAATACCAATAGCAATCATTAACAATCTATAAGAACAATTGCTGTAATAAGTGACATAGCCGAGCTGTCTAAGGCGCTGCAGGCCTGGACTGTGCGGCTGGTCCCGGCGGAGGTTCGAGTCCTCCCTCGGGCATGGGTGTGTGTGTGTTTGTCCTTAGGATAATTTAGGTTAAGTAGTGTGTAAGCTTAGGGACTGATGACCTTAGCAGTTAAGTCCCATAAGATCTCACACACATTTGAACATTTGAACAATAAGTGACAGAGGCCGAAAACGAGTTTGCGTCTTCACAATGACAATACGCTTCAAATCCGACAGGAATTACTTCTTAGTGAATATTGAACCATTTTCCGAGTGAACAATGCGAAGGGAAATGCTTTCTATGAAAAACTGGAGTCGCCTACACTGTAAAAGGCTGTTGTTAACAACAGCACATACACTAATGAGCCAACGAATTACAACCATCTGGTTAATGGCATGTTTATCCGAAATGCATCAATGATTCTGCGAATCAGGGATCCGACAGTTTGTGGAGGTATGTGGCATTAGATGTCTTCTCACTAGTCATCTATTCCGCGTAAACACCAGGCCGCTGATACGCGTACGCGCTGATGGCGCCCAATAGTGATCCAGATGTGCTCCATAGGATTTATATAAGGCGAATTTGGTCACCGAGACATCAACGTGAGTTCAGTATAACGCTCCTCAAATCCCTGTATCACAATTCTGGCTCCGACACACGGTGAAGGATCACATCACCGTCGGGGAAGACATTAAGCATGAAGGGATGCAGGTGGTCCGCAGCTGTCAGCGTGTCTTCGATTATTATCACAGGTCCCACGCAAGAGCAGGAGACTCTCTCATAACATAATACTGCTCCCGCCAGCCTGCGTATGTGGCTCGCTGCACGTTTCGAAGTACCGTTCACCACGATGACGGCGTTTGTGGGAATGACTAGAGACCTAGTGTAGCAAAAATGTGATTCACCCGAAGGGCTGGCTCGTTTCCACTGATCGACGGTCGCATCCTGAGGCTGACTCGTTTCCACTGAGCGACGGTCGAATCCTCATGGTCCCGTGGCCACTGGAATCCTATTTGACGATGTCGTTCGGCCAACATGTGAAGACGTAGGAGTGGTTTGCTGCGGAACTCCATGTTCAACCATGTACTGTGACCCGTGTGCTCCTAAGCATTTGTGCGTGCACCAGCATTCTGCTCTTTCTGCAAAGATGCCACAGACCACCATCTATCCTACTTTACAGAGCAGTCAAACCTCCGAATTCTATGTTCTCTGAAGGGTCGTGGACGTTAGTTTAGCGCCTAGTGGTAGTTTCACTGTCCTTCGTCCTCTTTCCGTAGATGCTCACGACAGTAGCAAGTGAACATTCGATCAGATTCACCGTTTTCGAGATACTCGTTCACAGTCTCTCCGTAACAATAATCTTCCCTTTGTCCAAGTCGCTTATCTCAACGGATTTCCTTATTTGCAGCCTAGATGTTCGCTAGGGTGATCTCCCATCCGTGTCTGCTCCGCTTACTTACTTGGAAAAGGTGGACATATATAAGTGGACAGGACATTTCTTTGCGTATAGTCTCAGGATGAGTGGAAATTTCATGTTACGAGAGGAAAACAGTCGCGTGTGACATCTGTGGAATAGTCGACTTACGGCAGTGACAGTTGTACCTTTGAACTTGTGTGTCTTTGGCTCATTTGTAGAGCGAAGAGTAGTCCAGTGTTGAACATGAAGTAAGCTGGCAGAACTTTTAATGTAATACATATTGGACAAGAATTTTCCTGAACGGAATTGTTAGCAATTATTAATCTGATGGAAGGATTTACAGGCTCAGCATTTATGGAACAGAGAGAATGAATTTCCATTAGGGGTATGTTTTTAAGGTAATAATTTTTGCTGCTGTGTACTGATAATGTTAGCAATTCTTGCAACAGAACAGTCCTCCTCCCCACCTCAGCTTAGTTCATTTCAGCTCAATTCAATCTGCATACTCGTAAAAACGTTGCCTTATGAGGCTTTCGTAAAGAAAGTACAGTGCTTGGTTTTCTGTGAGTTTTATGTTCTTGTGAGATAAGAGTTTAAAATACACCATTGTCATTGTAATGAATGAATTAGTGTTTTCATTTCAAGTAACAAGATTTTTTAGCATGAGAAAATCTTCCCGATTTTTCTCCATGTACTTTTGTTTTACTTTACCATATAATAGCTAGCGCAATTTCTTCATGCTGTGCTGTTGCTACTGATTATGCTATAATTTTTCGCGTTATTTTTTTTTTCATTTTTTGGTTGTTCTTTCGTCTCTCTTCTCATGTTTCCATTTCGCAAATGCTAAGCATTTTCTTTGTAATTCAAGTTTTTAATGGGCCAGTGAACAGTGTGTGTTTCATTATTTTGCTACGTAATTTCAGTGTTTCAGTTTTTTTTGGACAACACACAGTTCGATTTTGGTAGTGGTTTTTGAGTAACAGTTTTATTTAATTTTCTGCACCGTCAACGGCAGTTAGCTCTGTCTTTATGCAAAAATGCGCACTGAGACATGCTGTTCGCAGTAGTAATTTCAGTTCAAACTTTTTATAACAGAGGACAGCACATTCAGTTTTGAGTAAAAAGCAGGCAAACATTTTAATGCTCATGAACGAACGAACGATCGAGTAGAGCAAATAACTTTCAACTTTTGCTACCTCGTCACGTGCCCGCAACGTCGACAGGCGGCATAAAACGTCGCGGTTGGCTGCGATCAAATTTTTTTGGCTTAGCAGCGTACATTTCCACGTCTTTCAAACGATATAATGCATGGAGAGCACTGACTACCCAATGAGTTATTTGCCCTCCAGTCTGTGGAAAGAATAGTTGCGACTGGAGATGATTCTGTGATGTTATGCGAGTTTCTCTTGTACCAAGAAAAGGGCCCACTCAATCAGTTAACCGTGAACATGAAGCAGGTAGTTTATTTTAAAATGGTTGGTAACTTTATTACAGATTTTAAAGCCGCTGAGGTGACAAAAGTTAAGGGATACCATCTACTATCGTGCGGAACCTCAGTTTGTCCGTCATAGTGTGGCAACTCGACTTGCCATGGAATCTACAAGTCGTTGGAAGTCTCCTGCATCATTGAAAGTTCCGTGCAGAAATATCGAGCCACGCTGCCTCTTAAGCTGTCCATAACTGCGAAAGTGTTGCCGGTGCAGGATTTAGTGTACGAACTGATCTGTCGATTATGTCCAATAAATGTTCGATGGGATTCAGGTCGAGCGATCTGGGTAGCTAAATCATTCCTTCAAATCGCTCAGAATCCTCAACAAACGAAATGCAAACAGGAAGTCCATGAGTGGCTGCAAACGCTCTGCAAGTAGCCGAACATACCAATTTGCAGTCAACGATCCGTTCAGTGCGACCAGAGGACCTAGTGCATGTCATGTAAAAACAGCCTTCACCATTTTCGAGCCACCACCAGCTTGCACAGTGCCTTGTTGGCAACTTGGATCCATGGCTTCGTTGGGTCTTCATTATCTCCAAGTCCACCATCAACTCTTACCAACTGAAACGGGGTGTTATCTGACCAGATAACGGTTTTCTAGTCGTATAGGATCCAACCGATATGATTCGAGTCCAGGAGAGGCGTTGCAGGCGATGTCGTGCTGTTAGAAAAGGCTCTCGCTTCGGTCGTCTACTGCCATAGCCCATTAACGCAAAATTTCGCAGCACTGTCCTAACGGATGCGTTCGTCGTACATCCCACATTGTTTTTTGCCGTTATTTCAGGCAGTGTTGCCTGTCTGTTAGCACTGACACCTCTATTCATACGCTGCTGCTCTCGGTCGTTAAGTGAAACCGTCGGCCACTGCGTAATCCGAGGTGAGAGGTAATGCCAGAAATTCGGTATTCTCTGCATAGTCTTGACACTGTGGATCTCAATAATGATTTCCGGAATGTAATGTCCCATATGTCTAGCTCCAGCTGCCATTCTGCGTTCAAAGTCTGTTAATTTCCGTCGTACGGTTGTAATCAAGTCGGAAACCTTTTCTAATTGACAGTTCCATTAATGCCCTGCCGTTTTAGGTCTTTTGTACCATTATCTGTACATATCTATCTCAGGACTTTTGTCACCTAGTTGTGGACACTACAATGTTTTGAGAAAAAACAGAAGTACTCACAGAGCTGCAAGTTGACGTTTACTCACGCACCCTATCACACCCTGACTGGTGCGCTAAATTAATCTTAAACGCCTACAAAGGGTCTGGAACAACTAGGAATATATAGTGAGACGTATCAGTCAACGTTGCGATGTGGCAGATCTACAGAATATAATCATCACTGAGTTGCTTCATCAACATCTACTACGACTCTACAACTAAGTTCCTGGCACAGTGTTCTTGGAAACCACCTTCAAACTATTTCTCTACCATTCCACTCTCTAACAGAATACATGAAAAATGAAAACTGAAATTTTTCCGCACGAGCTCTGGTTTCTCTCATTTTATTACGATCGTCATTTCTCCAGATGTAGGTGGCGACAGTAAAATGTTTTTGTATTGCCGAAATCATATGCCAAAACCTTCACGTACCGCTTGGCAGTATCTGTGCCCTCAAGGAATATCTTGTGTGTGTGTGTTAACTTTATCTGTTTGTGCTGTTTTTACTTGTACTTGTACACAAAGATAAAATGCAAACAAAATTCAAATTTGGCGCCGAACTCTTTGGTGAACAAATGAACACTGACTGGGCCGGGACACACAACAAACAACAATCACACTGTGTTTTGGTGAGGTGAAAAGTGTTTAACTACGTTATTTGTGGAAAATGCTTTTTATAGTTACGTGTGCACCACAACACCGCAGCATGATGCGGAGAATGGAAGTGCTTGCCACACGAAAACTTCAACAAAAACGAATATAGGCGTGAAAACATCGCGACATACTAAATTACATTTTAGAAGATAGGTTAACTCCCAGCAAAAGACTTTCTCATCAACATCGTTTCGTTGCAGATGACAAGCTACCTTTAGTAATTAACACACAAGTGATCCAGAAAATTCATACACGCCAAATGTAAAGGCATTTACAAAGAGAAACGATCTGTTGTTTAAACTAAAAATGCACATAAATTTATAATCATTTAACAAAAATGTTCACATTGCAGAATAAATAAAAACGAAAACCCACTGATGATGGCACAGTGGTGCCGAAACATGTTTGGGTACTGAGAAAAGACGGTGTTTTGCATAACTGATGGACCTCACATCCAACAGTTACTATTATCATTATTATTATTATGTGCTGATTACATGCTGGATATATTTCAATGTTGTCTTACTGATCTTTACAGATGAAATGAATGTATTTGTAATGAATGAAAATCTGAGAAATCATTTCCAATTGACTGTTAGGGTTGGTGACAGAGCTCATGAATTTTCTATGGATATAAGGTAACAATAATGTGAGTGTACGATCTGGCCGTGGACTGGTAACAGTAGCCAGCCTGAGTGTGGTTTTTAGGCGTTTTTTCGCGCTGGGTTAGGCAAATGCAAGGCTTGTCTCCAAATTCCGCCTCACGGAGTACAACACACAGACAGTTCAAATACGACCACACACAGAACAAAGTTTAAACGATTGACAGACATAATGGCGCCAACGACTTCACTGCCTTAGCTTAAATTGACGAATGTGACTTCGGGAAGGTCATCCGGCCACGAAGGTAATCAATAAATAAAATTTGCTAAATCCTGACAAAACAAACTCCACACTAGACGGAGTCAATGGTAGAGACAAGGAAGGAGAATCGAAGAATATTGTGACCGAACGCCATGATGGAAGTGTGGAGTCGCCCCCGTCACTGACCAGTTCCTCCTCGGCGCGTTGGTAGGCCTGCGCCAGCTGCGATATGGCGCCTATCTTGTCGCGGGCGCGTCCGAAGTGCGCACACTGGCAGAAGAACAGGTGCATCATGCGGCACATGAACGTGCGCTTCACCCGCACGCTAACTGACGCATCTGAAACAAGAAAGGAATTTTACTTTGATGAATGGCAAACACCAGAGACTCCAACAAATGGGACACCATATTTTGCTACAAATAGAGATTTGCTTAGTAGGTTCCATAGCGGGGATATGATTCGATTCATCCGTATCGTTGCTCCAAGCACCGATGCTTGACTTATCTTTTAAGGTAACTATGGGGGTCAGCATTACCTCCCATGTTCCTACATTCCTCCGGAATCCAAATTTATCTTCTATGGCGTCGGTTTCTACCAGTTATTCAATTCTTCTATACATAATTTGTTTCAAGTTTACTGTAAATTTACTATAATCACCGCACATCTCGAGCAACGAAGAAGTTACTTTCCCGCCAATAATTTAGGAATTAAGATCTCAGTAATTGTCAACACTGATACAAATTACATCATACGTGTCCATAGGACGGACATCGAATGGATTTGGTGTCCAGGACATCATCTGGAATTCGTATTCATGCTTCTCCAATCCCTGGATCATATTCTTGTCTTGTGATATGAACTATTTCTTTGTAAATTCCTTCGATTGTTGATAAATTGTCAATTATGAATAGAAGCAAGATGTGAGAAATAATATTCATTTATCTTAAAAATGAAGAAATTCCTCCAGCTGTATTTAAGGTGTCGATTTTATATTGGCAACTAGTTTCAACGTTGTAACAACGTCATCTTCAAGCCCATACACGTATTGACGTCAACTGCGTGCGGCTGATACTAGAAGTCAGTGGCCCATACTAGAAGTCGACTGCGATGTTGAATGAACAAATAGTCACGATAAAAAATTTTTCGAGCTATTCGAAAATATTATTTGTACACAATGTTCCTTTTATTATTTCAATACTTAAATTCCTTTAATGGGTACTACAAACGTGTCGTACACTTTTATCCTATCTTTAGATTTTTTAGGTTATCCTTCATTGTCGATATTTCTATAACCTCAAATCAGTGACAACTTCTCTGTGGATGAAGAGCCATGACATACAACGGACGCCGTGGCCAGGGCAAAGATAACACCATACGAGCACACCAGCTACTACCATGACGACGGTGTCCTCGCTACGCAGAGGCTCCTAATGTTGTTGTTGTTGTTGTGGTCTTCAGTCCTGAGACTGGTTTGATGCAGCTCTCCATGCTACTCTATCCTGCACAAGCTTCTTCATCTCCCAGTACCTACTGCAACCTACATCCTTCTGAATTTGCTTAGTGTATTCATCTCTTGGTCTCCCTCTACGATTTTTACCCTCCACGCTGCCCTCTAATGCTAAATTTGTGATCCCTTGATGCCTCAGAACATGTCCTACCAACCGATCCCTTCTGCTACACAAGTTGTGCCACAAACTCCTCTTCTCCCCAATCCTATTCAATACCTCCTCATTAGTTATGTGATCTGCCCATCTAATCTTCACCATTCTTCTATAGCACCACATTTCGAAAGCTTCTATTCTCTTCTTGTCTAAACTACACTCCTGGAAATTGAAATAAGAACACCGTGAATTCATTGTCCCAGGAAGGGGAAACTTTATTGACACATTCCTGGGGTCAGATACATCACATGATCACACTGACAGAACCACAGGCACATAGACACAGGCAACAGAGCATGCACAATGTCGGCACTAGTACAGTGTATATCCACCTTTCGCAGCAATGCAGGCTGCTATTCTCCCATGGAGACGATCGTAGAGATGCTGGATGTAGTCCTGTGGAACGGCTTGCCATGCCATTTCCACCTGGCGCCTCAGTTGGACCAGCGTTCGTGCTGGACGTGCAGACCGCGTGAGACGACGCTTCATCCAGTCCCAAACATGCTCAATGGGGGACAGATCCGGAGATCTTGCTGGCCAGGGTAGTTGACTTACGCCTTCTAGAGCACGTTGGGTGGCACGGGATACATGCGGACGTGCATTGTCCTGTTGGAACAGCAAGTTCCCTTGCCGGTCTAGGAATGGTAGAACGATGGGTTCGATGACGGTTTGGATGTACCGCGCACTATTCAGTGTCCCCTCGACGATCACCAGTGGTGTACGGACAGTGTAGGAGATCGCTCCCCACACCATGATGCCGGGTGTTGGCCCTGTGTGCCTCGGTCGTATGCAGTCCTGATTGTGGCGCTCACCTGCACGGCGCCAGACACGCATACGACCATCATTGGTACCAAGGCAGAAGCGACTCTCATCGCTGAAGACGACACGTCTCCATTCGTCCCTCCATTCACGCCTGTCGCGAAACCACTGGAGGCGGGCTGCACGATGTTGGGGCGTGAGCGGAAGACGGCCGAACGGTGTGCGGGACCGTAGCCCAGCTTCATGGAGACGGTTGCGAATGGTCCTCGCCGATACCCCAGGAGCAACAGTGTCCCTAATTTGCTGGGAAGTGGCGGTGCGGTCCCCTACGGCACTGCGTAGGTTCCTACGGTCTTGGCGTGCATCCGTGCGTCGCTGCGGTCCGGTCCCAGGTCGACGGGCACGTGCACCTTCCGCCGACCACTGGCGACAACATCGATGTACTGTGGAGACCTCACGCCCCACGTGTTGAGCAATTCGGCGGTACGTCCACCCGGCCTCCCGCATGCCCACTATACGCCCTCGCTCCAAGTCCGTCAACTGCACATACGGTTCACGTCCACGCTGTCGCGGCATGCTACCAGTGTTAAAGACTGCGATGGTGCTCCGTATGCCACGGCAAACTGGCTGACACTGACGGCGGCGGTGCACAAATGCTGCGCAGCTAGCGCCATTCGACGGCCAACACCGCGGTTCCTGATGTGGCCGCTGTGCCGTGCGTGTGATCATTGCTTGTACAGCCCTCTCGCAGTCTCCGGAGCAAGTATGGTGGGTCTGACACACCGGTGTCAATGTGTTCTTTTTTCCATTTCCAGGAGTGTATTTATCGTCCACGTTTCGCTTCCAAACATGGCTACACTCCATACAAATACTTTCAGAAACGACTTCCTGACATTTAAATCTATTCTCGATGTTAACAAATTTTTTTTCTGCAGAAACGCTTTCCTTCCCATTGCCAGTCTACATTTTATATCCTCTCTACTTCGACCATCATCAGTTATTTTGCTCCCCAAATAGCAAAACTTATTTACTACTTTAAGTGTCTCATTTTGTAATCTAATTCCCTCAGCATCACCCGACTTAATTCGACTACATTACATTATCCTCGTTTTGCTTTTGTTAATGTTCATCTTATACCCTCTTTTCAAGACACTGTCCATTCCGTTCAACTGCTCTTCCAAGTCCTTTGCTGTCTCACAGAATTACAATGTCATCGGCGAGCCTCAAAGTTTTTACTTCTTCTCCATGGATTTTAATACCTACTCCGAACTTTTCTTTTGTTTCCTTTATTGCTTGCTCAATATACAGATTGAATAACATCGGGGATAGGCTACAACTCTGTCTCACTCCCTTCCCAACCACTGCTTCCCTTTCATGCCTCTCGACTCTTATAACTGCCATCTGCTTTCTGTACAAATTGTAAATAGCCTTTCGCTCCCTGTATTTTACCCCTGCCACCTTCAGAATTTGAAAGAGAGTATTCCAGTCAACACTGTCAAAAACATTCTCTAAGTCTTCAAATGCTAGAAACGTAGGTTTGTCTTTCCTTAATCTTTCTTCTAAGATAAGTCGTAAGGTCAGTATTGCCTCACGTGTTCCAACATTTATACGGAATCCAACTTGATCTTCCCCAAGGTTGGCTTCTATCAGTTTTTCCATTCGTCTGTAAAGAATTCGCGTTAGCATTTTGCAGCTGTGACTTATTAAACTGATAGTTCGGTAATTTTCACATCTGTCAACACCTGCTTTCTTTGGGATTGGAATTATTATATTCTTCTTGAAGTCTGAGGGAATTTCGCCTGTCTCATACATCTTGCTCACCAGATGGTAGAGTTTTGTCAGGACTAGCTCTCCCAAGGCTGTCAGTAGTTCTAATGGAATTTTGTCTATTCTGGAGGCCTTGTTTCGACTTAGGTCTTTCAGTGCTCTGTCAAACTCTTCACGCAGTATCTTATCTCCCATTTCATCTTCATCTACATACTCTTCCATTTCCATAATATTGTCCTCAAGCACATCGCCCTTGTATAGACCCTCTATATACTCCTTCCACCTTTCTGCTTTCCCTTCTTTGCTTAGAACTGGGTTTTCATCCAAGCTCTTGATATTCATGCAAGTGGTTCTCCTTTCTCCAAAGGTATCTTTAATTTTCCTGTAGGCAGTATCTATCTTATCCCTAGTGAGATAAGCCTCTACATCCTTACATTTGTTCTCTAGCCATGCCTGCTTAGCCATTTTGCACTTCCTGTCGATCTCATTTTTGAGACGTTTGTATTCCGTTTTGCCTGCTTCATTTACTGTATTTTTTTATTTTCTCCCTTCATCAATTAAATTCAATATTTCTTCTGTTACCCAAGGGTTTCTACCAGCCCTCGTCTTTTTACCTATTTGATCCTCCGTTGCCTTCACTATTTCATCCCTCAAAGCTACCCATTCCTCTTCTACTGTATTTCTTTCCCCCATTCCTGTCAATAGTTCCCTTATGCTCTCCCTGAAACTCTGTACAACCTCTGGTTCTTTCAGTTTATCCAGGTCCCATCTCCTTAAATTCCCACCTTTTTGCAGTTTCTTCGGTTTTAATCTACAGTTCATAACCAATAGAATGTGGTCAGAGTCCACATCTGCCCCCTAGAAATGTCTTACAATTTAAAACGCGCTTCCTAAATCTCTGTCTTACCATTATATAATCTATCTGATACCTTTTAGTATCTCCAGGGTTCTTCAATGTATACAACCTTCTTTCATGATTCTTGAACCAAGTTCAAGTTATGATTAAGTTATGCTCTGCACAAAATTCTACCAGGCGGCTTCCTCTTTCATTTCTCTCCCCCAATCCATATCAACCTACTATGTTTCCTTCTCTCCCTTTTCCTACTCTCGAATTCCAGTCACCCATGACTATTAAATTTTCGCCTCCATTCACTACCTGAATAATTTCTTTTATCTCATCATACATTTCATCAATTTCTTCATCATCTGCAGAGCTAGTTGGCATATAAACTTGTACTACTGTCGTGGGCGTGGGCTTCGTGTCTATCTTGGCCACTACAATGCGTTCACTATGCTGTTTGTAGTAGCTTACCCGTACTCCTATTTTTTTATTCATTATTAAACCTACTCCTGCATTACCCCTATTTGATTTTGTATTTATAACCTTGTATTCACCTGACTAAAAGTCTTGTTCCTCCTGCCACCGAACTTCACTAATTCCCACTATATCTGACTTTAACCTATCCATTTCCCTTTTTAGATTTTCTAACCTACCTGTCCGATTAAGGGATCTGACATTCCACGCTCCGATCCGTAGAACACCAGTTTTATTTCTCCTGATAACGACGTCCTCTTGAGTAGTCCCTGCCCGGAGATCCGAATGGGGGACTATTTTACCTCCGGAATATTTTACCCAAGAGGACGCCATCATCATTTAATCATACAGTAAAGCTGCATGCCCTCGGAAAAAATTACGGCTGTAGTTTTCCCTTGCTTTCATCCGTTCGCAGTACCAGAACAGCAAGGCCATTTTGGTTAGTGTTACAAGGCCAGATCAGTCAATCATCCAGACTGTTGCCCCTGCAACTACTGAAAAGACTGCTGCCCGTCTTCAGGAACCACACGTTTGTCCAGCCTCTCAACAGATACCCCTCCGTTGTGGTTGCACCTATGGTTCGGCTATCTGTATCGTTAAGGCACGCAAGCCTCCCCACCAACGACAAGGTCCATGGTTCATGTGAGGCTCCTGATATACGCTTTATAATCCATTCAACGGCGTCCTCACCACAAGGAGTAGAGGGCCTTGTAGTCTTTCCATGTTAACCGTTTTAGTAAATTGACTCAAATGTTTTCTACGTAAATGTACGAATAGATATATCATAATACAAGACGAAACCAGTTTTTGTGTGTCACAAATTGATTTACTTTATATTATGTCACATAATGTAATATATTTTTACGAATTTTACGAGTTAACTACGGAACATTTGTTATTATTATATAATTAACACTATAATTGTAACTCTTTTTAAATGGAATGGTTCCTGTCTCTATCACTTAAATTTGTGTTAGACCAAGGTGACTATTATTTACATATAATAAACTGTATTAAATGCCGTTGGTTGCCGCTGGGGGTGTTACCGTCTATTCACGTGATCTCAGCACGCTATTTAAGCCCATACGTAGGGTTAGTCTCGCATAGTTTCCTGTCGTTATTTAGACAGGAGTGACACCACCAGCAGTCGACCAATGGGTAACATATTTTAAATTTACGTAATTTTAGCTGTTGTATAATGGAGTCTTTCTGACGGATATCTATGATTTCACAGTATAAACGCCCAGAAGATGAGCCCTACGTCGGGTTGAAACCGGTTGGCGTTATAATAATAATGCGATTAAGGCTGTTTTTGAATAATTGAGAATGACAGACACTGGAATCCGTCAATATTATATTGTGGTTAAATAACAATTTTCTTGTGTCCTCTTTAGACCTAGCTGACTATCTCATTCTGTCGTTAGCATCAGTGCACAGTGATCTGCTTCAGTATTTTCGTTTCTTCTCACCCGTGCTACACACTGCCGCCTGACCGAAATACATAATTTCTCGGTCGTATCCACAGCCGAAGTAGCTAAGGAATAGTTGCTAGCTTGTGTTCGACGCGAAGGTACTCTATTTGATTGCTGGAGGTGGAAGAAAATTTCACTGCCAGTATTTGTACGGAAAGGGGAGGGGAGGTTACGGTCAAGTCCTCGTTTACATTCCCTCTCCTCAATGCGTATCTCATGGAACCCATTGTGACACTGTTATTGGAAGCCCGACGGACGATAGGGACGTATGCCCGGCGGACCGTTGGCGTTCTGCGAGAGTAGGCCATGTGCGTGCACAGCGTTTCACCGTCTCTCTTCTATTTCTGTCAGACAACACAAACATGAGATCACAATATACACACCTGAGTTACAATCAATATACACACCTGAGTTACAATCACCTTCAATCAACACGTATGCTAAAGACACAACTCTCGTGCACCGCGTGGAAAGCGGCCATTATGCACGGAGGAAGAAAGCCGATTAGGAGCCTCTGACTTTCTGAGGCAACAACCAGTGAACCCCCCCCCCCCCTCCTCAGTCAGGATTCCTTATAGAGCCATCCAAATACCCTTATGTAAGATCCAGTTCGATGTTTATGTAACTCAAGGCGCGCAAGTTACCCCGAATACGTTCAACCAGTATTTGAGAATGAGAGTACTTAGTGACTTAAAACAAACTTACACATAATTTCAAACGTTTCCGAAACTCTTTCTCGATGACACCACCCCACAAGATAACGAAAGGAAGAAGGTTTATCGCTTACTACGCTTTCGCCGTTCTTGCAGTAAAACGTAAGCATCAATCATTATGTTTTATTCCGTTTTTGTTTCTGACTCTGTTTATAACTCTTTGCATGCAGTATCTACATATACCACCGGATTTACATGCAAAATTATATCATTCTACGATACATAGATCAGCAGATGTGAAGTCATAAGCATTGAGCTGCGTGAAAAACCTTTAACTTTATTACTTCTTTTTTACTTATTCTATTCGCAACACATTTCGCAGAAGGTATCAGCATATACCACTGGATGTGCATGGAAAATTGTATTACTGTACGACACGTATGTCAGGAGAGTGAAAACGAAACTGCAGGTCGACACTTGCTAGAGATACAAATGAAACAGGGCTACAAATATGTGTGAAATATGTATGAAAAATATGTGACATGTGTGCACTTGGGAAAAGCCATGGATAAAAAGCTTCTCCCAAACCAGTGAAACGATTTCACCCAAACTTGGTGCACATATTCCTTACTAGCTCGAAATAAGTACTGTGGGCTAAGAGCCAGCAACTCACTATTAGAGTGGAGGTGATAACGTGAAAAGAGGAGTGGGGAGGAGGAGATGGGCAAACAGAGAGGGGAAATGAGTGCAGATAGGGGGGAGGAGCAGATGGACAGAGAGATAAGGTGGTGGACATGAGAGAAAGGGAAAGGGAGGAGATGTACAGAGGAGAGAGCGGAAGATAGACGAAGGAAAGATGAGATGGACAGAGCAAGAGGAAATAGACAGAGAAAGAGAAAAGAAGAAGATGTGAAAGGGAGTAGGGGGAGATGGACATGGGAGAGGAAGAGATGGACAGAGAAAGGAGGAGATTGAGAGCGAGAAGGGGGAGGAGGACAGAGTGATTGGGGGAGAATACTAAGAGTGGAGAGCAGGATATAGAGGGGTTAGGAAGAGCTAGAAGGTGTAGGTGGACTTAGAGAGGGGAGATGGACCGATGGGAAAGATGGACTGAGGGGTCAAGAGCAGATGGAAAGAGGGAGAGGCAGGGTGACATGGCCAGGGACTGGAGGGTTGGTGGTAGAGGAGATGGCTTAATGGAAGACTGAAATGAATACTTAGCGAAACGATACACGATACCTGGCTAGTAAATAAATGAATAAATAACAACATACTTTAAGTGCGCCCTATACAGGTAGTGTGAGACAGCAATGAGGTAATTTCTTACCTAGGGCTGGAATGAGGTTGACAAAAGCCCTAGGCATGTGCTGGTGCAAGTAGTCGAGCGCGTCCCTCAGGCGGCGGATGTGGTGGGGTGCGGCCGCGCGCGCCGGGTTGTAGCACTGCGCAGAGCACAGGTCGTTGGCGCCGAAGAACACCGTCACCACCTGCGGCAATAGCGACACCAACAGCTCACACAGGGCTCCAGGGGATCCATCAAATATATTTATTCTCAATACTTGTGATTTTCTGCACTCTTTCCCCCATTTTGTTATCACGTGGGTACTCTGCGAACTAAGTGCATCATAAAATTACAATAAACAATTACTCCATATTGAACAATTTGGAAAGGAAATTAAAGTTAAGGGGAGACAAAAACTTGTCGAAGGCATTGTTTCTAAGAGACAACAGAAGACCTAAAGATCGAAACTGTCTTGGCAGATTAGAGTACTTGCTCGCCAAAGGCAAAGGTCCCGAGTTCGAGTCCCGGTCCAGCACACAGTTACAATCTGTCAGGTAAGTTTCATATCAGCGCACATTCTGCTGCAGAGTGAAAATTTCATTCTGACCTAAGGATCGACTGTATCTACATCTATACTCTGCAAACAATTTGTGATGGTGAACCACAGCATACCACTGTCACTTACCACCTTTCCTGTTCGAGTCATGTGTAATCCTAGGGAAGAACGATTGCCGGTATGCCTATTTATGAGCTCGCATCTCTCTAATTTAACTTTCACCCTCTTTCTGCGGGACAGACGTAGCACGAAGCAATACGCTGAGGCTACAAAAGTCATGGTATACCTTCAGCTATCGTTTTGAACATTGTATCGCAGCAGCTCACGTTTCATGGATTCAACAAGTCGTTCAAGTCTCCTGCAGAAATATCTAGCCATGCTGTCTCTACAGCAGTCCATAATTCCGAAAGTGCTCCCAGAACAGGATTATGTGCACAAACTGACTTCTCGATGGTGTCCCACAAATGATCGATGGCACTCATGTCGGGCGATCTGGGTGGCCAGGTCATTTGCTTCAACTGTCCAGAATGTTCCTCAAAACAATGGAGAACGCAGGGCCTGGTGACATGACATCATTGTTTAGAAACACGTAATCCACGAATTGCTGCAAATGGTCTCCATGAAGCCGAATATACAATTTACAGTCAATGGTAGGTTCTGTTGGGTCACAGGACCAAGTCCGTTCCATGTAAACACAGCCCACACCGTTTTGGAGCCCCACCAGTTTGCACAGTGCCTTGTTGACAACGAATGTGTAATAAAAATGGGGGTTCCTACTTAAAAATGGGGCTATTTCCATTGGGGTCTTGGGACAGATTACTGAGCAACATTGCATAAGTATTTACGTCATTTCCAGGTTAATAACTATAGTTATTACATGTAATATGTTTTTAGATTGGTTAGTAACTCCAAGCATATGTCGCAAGAGCAACATTAATGCTTATTTTCCCCTGGGCAGCAGGTCGCCTGTTCAAATGCTGATGCATGGATGCAAAACTCCTAATCTGTACTAACAGCTGTAGTCCATTTAGACGTGCAGTTACTACGGTCCAGGAAACATCAGGTCGTAAAGTTAGTAATGTCTTTGTGGGAAGACTGTTCAACATAAAAAAGATGGGTGTACATGTTAAGGTACCACACATTAAAAGATCTGCATTTATACCCGTTACATCCTTTATATAGGCTATTTCAAAGTCCTTCAATCAAATATCTAGGAGGATCTTGGAGTAAAAGATCATGTTACAGGGAACAACTTTTGTTAGAGACATAATGTTTGCTGACCCTTCCCAGTGATTATAGGCCTCGTTTTGTATTGATTACGCCCCTCATAGCCTGCAGGGCATGCATAAGCACTCTGTGACATGTGTATGCGATGTGTGTTGTTTATAATACAGTGGTGCTCTGCATGAAGTGTGATAGGCTGAGCCAGTTAATGTTCTTGATTTGCTTGTAATATATCTATATCCGCTAAGAGAATTGAATTGTTAAGGTTTTATTCTTGAAAGTCACTCATCAATTAGTAGGACAGATAGTATGCAGCTCGTCTGGTTAGTAGCTCCAGCTAGTTTGGTGAAATCTTGTCAGCCCAGGATGGGCGCACACTACAGGACATCTTATACATAGAGTGTTTCAAAGTCTTTGCATCACCCGTAAGCAGGTGATAGATCACATCAGGGGGAACAACTTTGCTGGAGAGAAAATGTAAGCTGACACTTCCAGGGGCTACTAGACGTCGTTTTATTGAATTCGCCGACCCTGGGAGGAGAAGATTTCATCGAAATAGCAGGGTCTACTAAGCTGGTGTGCTGTATCTGCATGCTAACTACCACAGTAAACTGGTAGTGATTTTCAACAAGAAAAACTAGAGAATGAATATCTGTAAGCGGAGAAAGGTATTTTAGAAGCTCAGCTTACACACTTTCATGCGAAGCAGATGACTGAATCATAGGCAATACATAATGCATATGAATGCCGTAGGGTACCTACACCCTACCACCTCTCAGAGGCATAAACAGTTCTAAAAGACTCCTAGTGTCTGCGGGAAGCAACAGCGAACATTTTGTGTAACAGTAATTGTTCCTTGTTACGTGATCTATCTACCTTGGATGTTTGACGCAAAGGTTTTTTGAAACACTCAGTAAATTGCTTAGCTAATACAACCTTTATAGCCCCTTTAACCTTAAACTAACGCACACAGTTTTAATAGGTTTTTCTGTGCCCCCCTATCTCTGCTGTGCTCTGCCAATTGCAACCAGGGACGTTTTTCGATTCTTTATGCAAGCGGTCGCTTAGTCTGCTTTTCTCAGGACTATCCCAGCACTGCTTTTCTGCTTATTTCATCGGTTTTTTTGAGTGATATGTCCCGCAGGTTTCTGTTTTTGAGCCTTTAGCCTTTCCCCTTCCCAAAAGATCCCAATCTGTTATTACCCTTACGTATTCCATTTCTTTTCAGATATACATCATATTTACATGTCTTTGCATCAAACGTCTAGAGGTAACAGATCACGTCTTGGGAAACAACTTCGTGCCGAAGCTAGTCGTCTGTTTATTATTGGTCATGGCACTGGGAGTGGCAGTACGTAGACTATCTGTGGCGTGTGCAACGTGTTTGGCTATAGTACAATTATCTGCGCCGCGTGAAAGATCGAGCGAGGATGGAACAGTAGTTAGCTCACTAGACTTACATTCTCGAGGGTGACGTTTCGAATTCGCATGCGGACATCCAGATTTAGATTGTCCTTGATTTGCGTAGGTCCCTCTAACAAATGTCAGGATCGTTCTTTCGAATAGGTCATGGCCGATTTCATTCCCCACTCCTTCGTAATCCGCGATTATGCTCCATCTGTAACGGCAGCGCTGTCGACGGGACGTTAAGCTGTAATCTTCCTTCCCTTTTGCTTCCGCGAGAAAGGTGATAGGCCGGTCAAAATTGAGGTTGCTGACTCGTTTCTAAAGTATCTTTCTCCGGTTGGAGACCACACCGCTGAATGGAAGCGTCAGTGAACACATTGTGTGTAACAAAAGTTGTTCACCATGACGTGTTGTATCGACCCTGGACCTTTGATGCAAAGACTTTGCAATACCCTGCTTTTATCGACCTGACCGCTGATTACGTCACTGTTAACCATCGTGCACTGTCACAGAATATCTACGGGACAACAAAAGATCATGGTTTTACTAAACTTGAGTTCAATCCAGAACTGGAGATTCTATATGGACTTCCAGGACCGGAGTAGTCGATTGAAGTGTCGAAGAAATGGCTCAACACAAGCAAGTGTATTTCATCATTGTTACTCAACATCTGTACCAATGAATGATCAACCACTTCCGGCGAACACGAGTTGTTTCCTCTCAGCCAATAATCTGGCATTAGCGAATCAAGGCAAATCTTTTGAGGGTGTTGAAACCCACCTGACAGACGCTTTAAGAGAGCTGAGTGTCTGTTGCTAAACTTCGTCATACTGTGTAAACGCAGCTGTATGTGTTTCATATTAAGCACAATCAGTCATGTCGCGAGCTTAACATCACATTGCGAGGGATACAATTAGTAAATACGATTGATCAAAAAGATCTGGAAGTCATTCTGGATCGTACCCTGACGTACAAGCAGCAATACGAGAATGAACGTGAAACCAAAAATAATATCTTTCGGAAGATCACTCATGTCACCTGAGTCTCTCGATCAGAAACGCTGAGAGTGACGGCACTCTGCAGTGCTGCAGGACATGTGTGCCCAGTCAGGTAGAAATAAACACATGTGAACGAAGTTGAAAGGACTCCAAACGAAACGTGTGGGATTATTACACGACATTTGAAACTTTCGCCACTTCTGAGATTCTACCAACTCGCAGGCATGGCGCCACCGGACATTCGTCGTGAAGTAGCTCTCAATGCGGAGAGGACAAATCAGGCTTATCCAGAAAACCATCCATTATAGGGGCACATTCCAGCAGACATGAGGTTAAGGTCCATATGTAGTTTCGTCAAGACCACTTCAGCGTTGCAAAAACAGCAGCTACGGCAAGGAAACATCCGTGGATTTAAAGACGAGAATAGCTCGACCTGGCCACTCCCTTCAGAAACCCTCCCACCTGGGCGTCAAGGGAAATGGATCGTGTGAAGGTGACTCAACCATTTTCTATATGGAGTTGGAAAATCCAGGAGTAATATACAGAAATAGCACTTCCCCGTGATACCGCCAACTGTGACTACGGAGAAGAACAGAACATGGAACACCTAGTGATTGCCAGCTATGCCCTGCATCATGCATAGAAGAAGATATTATGCTCCAAATGCATTTGGTGTTGCAAGATTTTAGCACCGTTAGTGTAGCTAAGTAATTATTTATTTTTATTTTGATTTTAATCGTAGTTACTGTGGTGTCACCGCCAGACACCACACTTGCTATGTGGTAGCTTTTAAATCGGCCGCGGTCCGGTAGTATGCGTCGGACCCGCGTGTCGCCACTGTCAGTGATCGCAGACCGAGCGCCACCACACGGCAGGTCTAGAGAGACGTACTAGCACTCGCCCCAGTTGTACAGACGACTTTGCCAGAAGGGGATCACTGACAATTACGCTCTCAATTGCCGAGACGATAGTTAGCCTAGCCTTCAGCTACATTTGCTACGACCTAGCAAGGCGCCGTATTCAATTGCTAATTAATACTGTATTATGAAGCATGTATCATCAAGAGCGATGTTCTACAATTATGGATTAAAGTTAAGTATTCCATCAGCTACGTACTTTTTTTTATAGCATTCATTACGTATCCTGTTTCAGACCTGGCGCCAGCCTGCGTGAGTTTAAGCGCGTGCCTTTCGGCTTCCTCTCATTGTGTCTAGGCTGTCTTGTCTAGACACAACAGTTACAACATACTGTATTCGCTCATTACACGAATAAATAAAAAAAAGACGACACACACACACACACACACACACACACACACACACACACATACTGAAGAGCCAAAGAAACTTGTACACCTGCCTGATATAATGGGGTCGAGCATGTAGTAGTGCCGCAACACGACGTGGCATGCACTCTACTAACGTCTGAAGTAAATTTTTAGACAACATAGTTGGATGGAGATAAACAGCGATTGATTTACATATAATCAATTATTGAAAATGACAGTCACAATCGCATTATTTATTTTGCCACCAACCGGTTTCAACCCGCGATGGGGTCATCTTCACGGCAATTTACACCATTTGGTCGCTCGCTGGAGTCGTCACCCTGACTGTGCACGGTTGTCAACAAACCGTGCACAGGCAGGGTGACGACTCCAGCGAGCGACCAAATGGTGTAAATTGCCCTGAAGATGACCCCATAGCGGGTTGAAACCGGTTGGCGGCAAAATACATAATGCCACTGTGACTGTCATTCTGAATAATTCATAACGTCTGAAGCAGTGCTGGAGACAACTGACACTATGAATCCATAAATCAGTAATAATACGAGGGGTGGAGATCTCTTCTGGACAGCACATTGCAAGGTCATATATGCTCAATAACGTTCATGTATGAGGAGTTTGCTGGCCAGCAGAAGTGTTTAAACCAGAATGTTTCTGTAGCCACTCTGTAGCAATTCTGAACGTGTGATGAGTCCCATTGTGCTGCTGGGATTGCCCAAGTCCGTCGGAATGCGCAAAGTATATGAATGGATGCATACGATCAAATAGGATGCTTACGTACTTGTCACCTGTCAGAGTCGTATATAGTCGTATCTGGATTCCCAAATGCACACGCCCCACAACATTACAGAGCTTCCACCAGCTTGAACGGTCCGCTGCTGACATGCAGGGTCCATGGATTCGTGAGGTTGTCTCCATACCCGTACACGTCCATCTGATAGATACAACTTGAAACGAGACTCGTCCGAACAGGCAACATGTTTCCAGTCATCAAATGCCAATGTCGGTGTTGACGCGCCCAAGCGAGGCGTAAGGCTTTGTGTCGTGCAGTCATCAAGGGTATACGAGTGGCCTTCGGCTCCGACAGCCCATATCAATTATGTGTCGTTGAACGGTTCGCACGTTGACATTTGTTGATGGCCCAGTATTGGAATCTGCAGCAGTTTGCGGAAGAATTGCACTTCTGTCACGTTGAACGATTCTCTTTAGTCGGTGTTAGTTCTGTTCTTGCAGAGTCTTTCTCCGGCCGTAACGATGTCCGAGACTGATGTTTTGCCGGATTCCCGATATCCACGGTACACTCGTGAAATGGCCGTACGGAAAAATTCCCACTTCATCGTTATCTCGGAGATGCTGCGTCCCATCGCTTGTGCACCGACTATAACACCACGTTCAGACTCACTTAAATCTTAATAACCTGCCATTGTAGCAGCGGTGACCGATGTAACAACTGCGCCAAACACTTGCTGTCTTATATAGGCGTTGCCAACATCAGCGCTGTATTCTGCCTGTTTACATATTTCTGTATTTGAATGCGCATGCCTGTACCAGTTTCTTTGGCGCTTCTGTGTATATAGTGAGGAGTAATGGTTCTGTAACACTAAAATTCTGCGTGCGACTGACGTCAGCGAAATAGTGCCTTAATCTCCGTGCGTCTGTTCAATCCCCAACAGGAAAACGAGGACGTTCGTCATTTTCCCGTGCGCATAAGATTCCGGTTAGGAAGGGTGCAGAGAGACGGCGTACCTTCCAGTCGCGCTGGTAGTCGACGCCGGGGTAGGCGCGCATCCTGCGGACGAGCGTGCGCGCCTGCTGCAGCGCGTCGGCGTCCGCGGAGACGGGGAAGGCGACGTTGAGGCCGGCCGAGGGCGCCAGGAACTCGCCGCGGCCCACCGAGTAGCCGCGCAGCGCCGGGTTGTACTCTCTCAGCAGGTTCGGCAGCGTCACCGCCTCGCGCCACGTGCCGTCGCCGCCTGCACACGCAAACACACATCCGTTACACGTCCACACCCCTCAGAGACCAGGTATCAATTGGCAGGTTTCTCCTAAATGGTCACCGCAACACACATCAGAATATTATATGCTCATTCTCTTGATAAATGTAGCCATTCTCTTACGCAGCTGCATATTCAGCACCAATAGTGACGGTCCTGTTTATTGTCTTTTTCTCTTTTCATTTATTATAGTAAGGGACTAATTTATTATAGTAAGGGACTACAGTGCCGAGAGCCATCGAAGTGACTGGGAAAATATAAGAGTTTCTCGAATAGGAATGAGTAGTGTCGCAAAGGTGTTATCCCAGTGCTGAGTCTCACCCACAGGTATGTTTCAAAAATGGCTCTGAGCACTATGGGACTTAACTTCAGAGGTCATCAGTCCCCTAGAACTTAGAGCCACTTAAACCTAACTAACATAAGGAGAGCACACACATCCATGCCCGAGGCAGGATTCGAACCTGCGACCGTTGCGGTCGCGCGGTTCCAAACTGTAGCGCCTAGAGCCGTTCGGGCACCCCGGCCGGTGCCACAGTATAGTGCTACAACGATGAAAAATAATATTCCGACGATGTCAAACTTTATTTTCGTGATATAAAGAAGAACTGACGATACTAAAAATGTAATTATAATTTTATTATTTTAATTTTTGTGCTCAGTGAATCAAAGACTTTCTAGTGCACCGAATGAACTAGCATTGTTTGTACTACGAAACTATATATGATCGTTAAGTGAGAACTGATTCTATGTAAGACATTTTGTCTGGGCGGATTTTGCTCTCGTACTGGTCGGTAGAGAAAAAAAAGTTTCTCAATCGATTTATGTAATGTAAATGTATAAAGGCTATAAAAAAGAGAGAGAGATAATCCTTACGGACAATCACCATATTGTATAAGAAAAGGTAAATACAAGTTATTCAAAACAAATATCTCTAAAGTGTATAGTCTTGTGATTTCTAAAGACTGAAAATTGCGGTGTTTAATCTAAACCTGTCCTGATTCGCATGTTACTTTTTGTTATGCGACGTGTTAGGAATATTTTCATTATACGTGCAAAAGTGCACACACCTTTAATCGGACCTGCATCTTTCGGAATCGATAACTCTTAATCAGTAGAATTACGCGAATACCGTCTAAATCTCAACCGTGATCGCAGAAGTGTTTCCTGGACCTGATTTTTATAAATGTGTAGACTTGAAAGCGAACAGCATTGCACCATCGCTGGCTCGCAACAATTGAAAGAAAAGAAAACAGGGACTGAACAACTTTAAATTTTAACGCCGTCAGCATTACGAAATCTGAACGACGTAAGTTAATTAATTAAGTATAAACAGGAAGAGAATTATTAAATTTTTAAGATTAAATCATAGCAAGAATGTAAAGCATTTTAGCATCATTACGTTTCTTTGCATTAGTACTTGAGTATCAGATACCATCATATCTATTTAAAAGACAATGTGTAAATAAAATTGCGACCTTTTATAATTATTATTATAGCAATTCAACAAGTATCTCCCACAGCATTCGCCTCCCCCAATCCATCGGAATCTGAACGGTTCATGGGGACAGCTATCTACCAAACACAGCACTGTTCGAAGAATCCTTTTAGAAAGAAAAAAGAAGTCTAGCCTCTTGCCGCTTTCCAGAAGTCGGCGTGAGAACCGCCATTGCCTCAGCCGCCATAACAAGGAATAATGTTCTGTTTAAATTTATAAAAAGAACGTTCCCACTGGTGAATAGTGTCACTTTCAGTAGAACGCGCTGTTTTTCATGGGTATCTATGTGGTAGCTCTCTTACTTGTCAGCTCTAGAACCGTATCATGAAGAAGTCTCTTGGGTTCTTCCTGCCCTGATGGCTAATAATAACGAATTCCACAGGAATCTGTGTAACCTTTATTACTAAAATTTTACTGGACGGAACTTACAATCTCTGGATGTCCATCTTTTCAGAGACGGTTGCGGGACTCGTTCTAAACTTATTTTATTTGACTACCAGTTTCGGCGTTTAATCGCCATCTTCAGGGCCCTGACTGACGTGTAGGAAGATTACACCACGGTTCTGATCAAAACAGGGGCGAGCAATACTGGTATTAGCAGATTTCTGCTTCTATACCTGTATTTCTGGCCTCTGTTTTGTTCAGAATCGAGGTGGAATCTTCCTACACATCGGTCAGGGGCCTGAAGATGGCGTAGTAAATCGCCAAACTGATAACCAAATAAAATAAGTTTGGAAACTAGACGGCTGAAAGGTGTTTAATTTGACATCCTGGAACTCACAATGTCTGGTTCTACTGGCTGGCATGATTCCTGCTCTGACAGGAACAGTTAAGTCTCAGAGATTTACGACAGAGAACACATATTGCTGGGAGATGGGGGTGTAGGCACTTTCATCTAATAGATGGAGGAGTGAAGACTTGGTGCTACGCTAGTGATGAATCTTGGTTTCATATGGAAGGATGTCTCCTCATGACCATTGCATACACAGAGACTGCTGAAATCAGAGTCTCCAGCCGCTACTCTCGCTGCTTTCCGTATTCATGCTACGTGTTTCGTAAGATGGGCCAGCATTGCAAGCACTGACGTGGTAGGAATACGAAATTAATTCATTCCCTTCGGGAGCCAGTTGCACAGTTTTAACGTTTCACAGCCAGATAGTTGCTCTCATTATGTAGCATGGTGAACGTTCTTGTGTTCTAACCTATTTTTCCGCAGTCCTTCTGTAATAAACTAACCACTTTTGCAGTCACTGGTCCTGTCTGGAAATGCCTCTCATAACTATGCTTCTAGTGTACGTAGCCATCTATGCCAACGTTGGATTTTAGTCATAATTCCTTGCCTAGTAACTGTATGTCCATTCAGTTATTTCAGTGGGTAAGTAATATGTTGATGTTTACGGTAATGAATCTGATGGCTATAGTGATTACTTGTTTCTGTAGATGATCCATCCTCTGATTAATCTATGTGCCTGGCGTAGTAACCATATTTTCACGCTTAATTCAGCCATCCCTACTAATTATCATTTCAATAAGACATTATCACTTCAATTAAATTAGTTTTCCTGACCTTCTCCGAAGGTCACCAGAGATATAGCTTTAGCATCTAGCGCTGTGTTCAAAATGGCTCGGAGCATTATAGGACTTAACATCTGAGGTCATCAGTCCCCTAGAACCTGCGACCGTAGCGTTGGTCTGTGTTAAACAGCACAATTATGCCCCACATTATCTACTACCATCTTCCATATTCGAGACCGAGCTACCACCAGGACCTGACCCGGTTCGATTCCAGGCCGAATTGGGGATTTTCTCTGCCCGGGGACTGGGCGTTTGTGTTATCCTCATCATTCCATCATCTTTCGTGGAAGTGGCGAAATTGGACTGTTTTCAGATTGGGACTAAGTACGGGCGCTGATGACCGTGCTGTTGAGAGCCTCACAAACCAAACATCAACTGATTAACCGTTCCTGCTCGAATAAGGCACAGCGCACTGCCTTAAAAACCAGGGAGATGGTCGAGGTCCAGACGGAGATCGTGCGGTGCTTTTACGTCCATTGGCCTGGTGCAGCTGACTGTGTTTTCATGCGGTTTCTCACGCTCGTTTAGGTAAATGCTGGGTTGTTCCTCGATGTCCGACTCACTAAATGCGCTATACATACACGTGAAACACCATAACACACAAGAGTCGTAACACGCTGCTTCTCTACCTGAGGATAGCTAACGACTGTGACGACAGGCAGAGAATCCGGCCACAAATTTATAAACACTGCCGGAAAATTGAAACGGTAGACCCGTATGAAGGGATAAACGCTAGAGGAAAGAGAATCTGTGAACTATATGCTGCAGATTGGGGATAAAAGACCACCTTCAATTGAAAGCTAAGCAACTTCGTATTGACATAAAACAGAAAAATAAAGAATATAGGCAGCTGACTAGACATTCCAACGGAATTACATTGTGGAATGAACGCTTAAGTCTCCTAGCCCAATTCCCAAGTTCTCTTACTTGACCTGACGCCCATATTGTTTGCAAAACTGCTAGACGAAAATGATTTATATCTACTTTTCCCTCACTGATTCATAAACAATTTTAGTAACGTTTTAGTAATGATACCCTCAGTTTTCGTTAGTGGAAGAACGAATTTGGACAGTTAATGGAAGAGCTTAACAGAGCGAGATTCAAATCATATCTGAAAATTACACACAACAAGAGAAAAATAAGGTAGAATCAACACATCAGAAACCTGTGTCTAGAGGTTACCACTGATGTCACGGAATCAGTTGATGAGTTTTGATATTTTGGGCAGTCGAAACTAATGAGAAGATTAGAGTAATTCTGAAATAGAAAGTTCAGCGTGTACTGAAAGTTTCGCCTTTTTCCTGTGAGACGTGGAAACTGAGTGCGAAATTCTTAAAGAAATATAGAGTGCTCAGACAGTAGCGGAGAGGTGAACGTTGAAAATTCCTAGCAAAGATAGACTCAACAAGCAAGTGGATAAGGGTACAGATTCTAAAGGAAGACGGAATTATGACTAACTAGGAAGAAATAGGAATGGATAGATATGAATGTGGACAAATGTGTGGTATACAAACCAAGTATCACGCTGGATTCCAAGAGACAAGACACTCCGGCACCGTGATCTAATTCAAAACGGCTAGACGATATTACGAATGAGGGAGCGGCAGCACGATGCACGTTGCTAAAATCTGTATAGCCTAGAAAAATAGGAAACTACGGAACAGATCTTTATCCTGAAACTGATGAGAAACGTCTGATGATAACGATACCCATATAAAATGCTGATATTTATAAAAGAACAAACGTGGGAAATGCACAAGTGGTTCCATTAATAACTAATTGCGAAATTCAACAGGAACAAATGTACACAACACGCTACCTTTCTTTTATGATACTCTGGTTTATTTTCAGATTTTTGAATGTTTTGAGTAAACAGTAACGCACCTGCGAATGATATATTCGCATTTCTTCTCACTGTACTGTTGGAAAAGTTACGTTCATACTAACAAAACGATCTACTGCGTGTTTTCGAACCTTTACTAGCCAATTCTGCTCTTAAACATAAATAAGAATAAATCTGTAGTATCAGATAGTGCTACATTCAACGAAAATGTTTCGGGTATAAATTTCTCTTTTTCGTGCTGCGTAGATTCGGGTCGTTATTTACAGCGCTACAGCACGTAACAAAGAGCTGGATAGGTGTGGCATCACAGGTGTGTGCCCATTGTTTTTAAATACAATTCATGAATATTCCAACTGCTAAGCCCTAAACTGAGGTATATTAGGCTAACAATAGAACAATATTTAATGAATAATTTATAATTTATGGAGAAGTTAATTCATTCTGTTGGCTTTCGAGAATACAGGGCAGTATTTGACGCACCTGAAGAGTGATAGTCAGTAGAGCCGACATTCAAGTGTTATTGATTACCTTGCTCATAGCGACCTGACAAAAATTATAAAAATTTTGTTGATAACATTTTGAGTGAATTAAAGAATAATTCTGAAGCTCCATTTTAGTTTCATGTTTCCTTGATATAAGTACGAGAACAAATGCGATTTCACATCCAAATGAAACAGTTACAATTTTTTTGTAATTTAAATATGATAGTACTACATCAAAAATTTAACTATCTTTTGCTGGAGGAAGTAGGCATGTGCCCAGTAGTAGACACGGAATAAAAAGGAAGAAATGGAATTATAATATATTAAGCTACGTATGTTTGTGTTTGCAAATTAATATGACAAGTTTTTAGTAAGTGCAAGCTTTTGAGCGCTAAAGTACTGTACACGACATTAAGATATTTCTGTATACCGATTGTGTCTATACACTAGTTACGCACAGAACACTAGGCACGAGTGGCTGTTTTTACGTTAGTACGCGTCAGTAGGACGTCCCACGGTTAACAGTGAAGTAGTGACAAAGTAATGCAATAACGTCATGAGCTGGAAAAGTAATACCATCTTTAGCCGTGCAACTACTCCAGCTATCGAGCAAACACAAACACGTCACCATAGATAACTTCACATGTAATTTAGAGATATACATAACTTTCTTCGAATTTTAGGCATTTCGCGTCTGCCTGTAAAAGCATCTTGTATTAGCCATCACCTGTCAGAAATTTTGTGTAATAGTGAAATTTTTGAATGTATGGAAACGTAATGACATGTTAAACATTACGTATCTTCAAGACGCAAATAACATATGGACGAAATGCTTCAGATATAAGAACCAGAAATGATATTGTACACCAAGTGATGTGATGCAGTGTGCACGTACAATATACTATGACTCAGGAGGGTCAGCTTCAGGTACCCACCTGACTCTTTTGATTAAGGTTTCACGTATTTTCTTCAAATATTGTAAGGTGAATACTCGAGAGATTCATTTCACAAAGAAATTATCAGAACTTTTCTTGACACCCATCCAAGTGAAGTAATGCACCTCTACTAAGGATTTTGTTGTATGTGGAGCGTTAAATCTGACGTTCCTGCTACTTTATTATTACTATTGTTATTATTTGCTAGGAATAATTTGAAGGAAACCAACCGTTTCGGGTATAACGTTCTCGACAGTTTACTAACTCTGTCGTAGCTAGGCAACGTATGAACTGATTTGTAGAAATACAGATAAAAATTTCTCGATTACGAGACGACAGTCCTTCGCGTTTGAGAGGTCAGCGCAGCTGGCAGCCAAGCGGAGGATCCGCGTTCGATTCCCGGTACTGCCATGGATTTTTGGTGGGAGGATTGATACGGAGTACACCCAGGCTCGTGAAGCTGATTATTAGCGGTTCCCAGGACCGGGAGAACGTTGTGCTGACCACATGCCCCTCCATTCCGCATGCAATGACGCCATTCGGAGAGGATGGCACGATGGTCGGTAGGGCCAGAACGGCAAACTTCACCTGCCTTTACCCTATACGCGTCAGTGCGAGCATTCAATGACTTTCATCGTCACTATCATCAGGTTTTATGCGACTGACTGTTGAAAAACATAGATCGTCTTGTATGTATAGAGGGAGTGAGATAAAAATGCAGACCAGCACCGTACGTGCAACATATAAATATCCTGGATCTGGTGGTTAATGGGATTAGCTGAACAGTTATGTCATTAACCAGTACTGAACTTTGCAGTTACAATTAATTGCAGCTATCAAATAGAACTGTGTTTAATACATTCAATACATCAGTAAGATGATTTAAAATTCAGATACACACATTTCAGTAATCATTCATTCGGCAAGTCAAGTACACGCAAATTAACACGGTGCTGTCTGCTAGCTAAAATTGGTAAAGACAGAAAAACATTAAATACTGAAATGACACAGTTTCAGAGACTTATCTGGTCTCATACAGATGCGATTTTATGTATATGGACTGAAGCGGCGAGCGAAAATTCAACCGCTGTACGAAGGTGGCTTAGTTGCTAACGCACCTGCCTAGTAAGCACGAGACTCTGGTTCGATTCCCGCCTTTGTATAAATTTCCACTCGCCGCTTCAGTCTATATACACAAAATCACATCTGTGAGAGACCCACAACGTCTCTAAAATTGTTCGCCAGGGTTTCAGGCTGGATCCTCTATTTATGATCAGTGCTGAGGTGCCATTCCAGAACATCGAGAGCCTGGCAATTCTGTTCGTGTGTAAGGTGGGAGGCGTACCAGGGTAGTCCATGCAATTCTGTGAACCGCTGTGTCAAGAAGACATAGTGGCTAAGGCTACTGTCTTGTAATCAGGAGACCCGAGTTCGATTGCCGGCTTTGATACAAATTTTCACACGCCACTTCACTCTTTATCCATAAAAAAAATTAAATACTGGTCTAAGTTACTCAACAAATTAGCCATTGCGCTGGGAGTTTTAGAGCGCGCTTACAGCAGTCAGAGAGTCGGTTAGTATGCTTACTGAAATTACCAACAGCTGGAAGATGGAATTGCATCCCACGAACGAATCATGCTGGTGTGATAGAGACATTGGTAGTTCTTCTTGCAATCACTTCCTTTACAACGGTTTATCCAGCAGGAGCATGACAGTTAGTCTTTCGCTTATGCACTTTCCAAGTACTGTTTTCATAGATATCTTCTCTAGAGGCACATTAAGATTTGATTTTCCTTGGCGTTGGTATGCTTATTAGATGTTAAAATACTCATTAGTGTACTCCTGTTGATATCAGTAAAGTTAGTTTTTCTCAGACTGTTGTGATCAATAGATTAAAACAAGATGCTGTAGATCTTGGTATATTTGTAGGTTTACGTACGCGATCTAAAGAGTTTAGCGGTTGTTGGCTGCTACAGACGATGGTGTGAATACCAATGAATGATAATTTGAAGAAAGGTGGCGAAATAAGTGCTTGTGCAGATGAATTCTTTGTTTTCCTCATGTTATTCACCTACCTGCTGGCTAGTGTCCCGACCGTGGTTGGCACTGAATTCTCTTCTAGCTCGTGTTCGGTTGATGGTTAATTAACATAATGGGTAGGACAACGGAGAGAAGCAACAGATAAGAGAAAGTACGTATGTTCTGATAACATCTACGTATAGTTCTTCCAATAAGACATAATAAAATGGCGATGTGGCCTGATACGCGAATATAACTGTAAATTTATGAAAACCAGGTCCTATTGCTTCTTGATGCGGTATAAAATATAAAACATTCAATCGTACGACAAGTATTGCATTAAGACGGTGCGAGGAGAGAGAACATGGAGAACTTCGTTCACTAAGATGAAAGGTAATGCAACCCAGGCAGGGTACTTCAAACAACCAGTCCATTATCATCTTAAATAGCGCACCGTATATTGTGTACTGAGCGATTTGCAGCACGAATTTAACTATCTGCAACCTCGCGAGCGGAAAGGTCAACAGCGGTAAACTGAGCCCAAGGTACGCTCGCCGACCCTAGGATATCGGCTGGTTCCGAAATCAACACCATCGTAATTGTTCACCTTCGTTCAAATCTATCAACTCGTAACAACTGGGCGATCATGGAGTCTGTTGTCATTTTTGTAGCCAAGAACCCTCGACGCCATAAGCTTCGAAAGACAAAGTTTGGTTACTATATAGTGAGAAGTTTCGTACAGATGTGTATCCTGTCCATACTGGAACGATTCAGAGAGCAGATTGGACAGTATACACAATTATTTATGACAGATGTTTACGCAAACAGTGAATTTTGATTGAAACTGTTCACTTAGTGCTCCATTTGCTCATAGTATTCCGAAATTTTCGCTACAAAATTCTAGTATCTGTAGAGGGGAGTGGGTACATACTGTTTTGATTAGGAACCCATATCGTCCGCAGCTCGTGGTCGTGCGGTAGCGTTCTCGCTTCCCGCGCCCGGTTTCCCGGGTTCGGTTCCCGGCTGGGTTAGGGATTTTCTCTGCCTCGTGATGACTGGGTGTTGTGTGCTATCCTTAGGTTAGTTACGTTTAAGTAGTTCTAAGTTCTAGGGGACTGATGACAATAGATGTTAAGTCCCATAGTGCTAAGAGCCATTTGAACATTTTTTTTGAACCCATATCCCGAAACTTACCGTTTCCGTTCTACGACGGTTTCACTTCAGATTTGTAATGTGTCCACGTCTGCTGAGGGAAAGAGATAAATCTCACAGTTGCTTCTAGAGATGGGTTGTTCGTGAACTAATGGGCCCAAAGGAAAGGTTCACCAAGATGGACGGAACGAGCGAGAAACGAATTCTAAGGAACCGTCTCTCATAGTTCACTTCGGTTGCGGCTTTCTACTTACAGTTCCCGGGAACGGGAAACGGTCGGTCTCGTTCCCGCAACGGCACGTCGGCCGGTCTCGTTCCAGCCTCGGTCCCGTTCCCGTCTGTCTCGGCCTTGGTCTCGCTCGGGCGGACTCGTCCTCCTTCGCGCGGCCACTCATCGCAGTTCGTCGCAGTTCCACTGCTGACTGCTCGTAGTTAGTTCGGTATCGATTAGTTGTTGCTCGTTTCGTTCGCAGTCTGTACTCGGAGCCGGTCTTTCGTGCGCCACCTTATATTATTTCACTGCGATCAGCCACATCACGCTGCAGTCGCCTAAACGAGATGTTCTGCAAAATCACGAAAATTACAAGTGTGTGAGAATTCTGTTATGAATACAAACTCAGTACTCCAAAGAGGAGGTAAGTGCCACCTCTTGGCGCCTACCATCTTCAGCCAGCTATGATACTAATTTTTAGTTTTTTAAAGAACCATATACCAAGCACAATGAACGGTGAACGAGTAAAAATGAACGGTTCCCAAAAAAGAGCGATCACCAGTGAACTAGTTCCCAAGGATGAACGACTTCCCTCTTCTCTAGTTGCTCCTCCTGGCGTGAAGTAGGGTAGATCATTTAACATCTGCCTTGCTTTGAGACCAATTAAATGCCTGTGCTTCGCCGACACAGTAAATATGGTTCCGTACATGTTTTCGAAATATACATTTTCTTGTATACTGCGAAGCCAGGATCAACGGAAAAGCTGCTAGTCTGCTGTATCACGAACGTTTTGTGCAGAAACTATCTGCCCAAGTTACTGTATCGCGTTAAAGAGAAACCGTCAACGAGTACTCGAACAGTTACGTGTGCAGTGGGTGTCAGTCCCAGTATCGTCTGGGACGTTCAGCGTGAGCAACAGTTACATCCGTATCACTTACAGAGTGTACACGCTATGGCACCAGCCGATTTTCCACAATGCGTTGCCTCTGCACCGTCGCGTAGACACACTGTTATTTTCACGTCGAATGCTGTTCACAAATTAACGTTATTTCGGTTGGGACTGTGTTCTGAATTCGCGAAACAGCCATGTCTGGGTAGACGAAAATCCTCGTGTGAAGTATGTTCTGAGATTTCAGCACCGGTTTGGTATTAACGTATATACAGGCACTCTGGACCGTTATGTGATGGGGCCATACCTCCTTTCACTGACGCTACTAGTACTGCGTACTTGATTTGCCTGCAGAACGTATTTTAACCGTTATTGGAATCTGTGCCACCGAATGTCCGTCAGGAAGCGTCGGTTCAGCATGGCTGTGCTCCACCCAAATTCCAGCGTTTAATTTACGAGACTCCAGTAGAGGCGGAGGAAATCTGCTGGCATGAGTTTTGGCCGCTGCAGTAGAAATGAAGAGACCAGGTGGGATGGAGAGGGTGTATCACAACATGGTCTGCAGCAACGTCAGTGCTCGCCACATCGAGCAGCTGTTGTAATGCATCAGTACTGTTCTGTAAGTACAGTATGCTGGGTTATTTTTTGTTTTGGAATGCCGGCCGGTGTGGCTGAGCGGTTCTAGGCGTTACAGTGTGGAACCGTACGACCGCTACGGTCTCAGGTTCGAATCCTGCCTCGGGCATGGATGTGTGGGATGTCCTTAGGTTAGTTAGGTTTAAGTAGTTCTAAGTTCTAGGGGACTGATGACCTCAGAAGTTAAGTCCCATAGTGCTCAGAGCCATTTGAACCATTTGTTTTGGAATATTGTAAACACGTAATGTGTAAATGTTGATACAAACAAATATGCGTAAATGACAAATCGATTTCTCGTTATGTTTCCATTCAAACTGTTACTTAATAATTGTATTACATAACGCCTAATTAAGTACCTCCACCAGAAGTGTATGAGTTAAACAGCTGAACTGAAACCGTCGTAGAGCGGAAACGGTACGTTTCCGGACATGGGTTCCTATTTAAAATATTATGTACTCCCCTCTACATGCCACTTTACAGGTCCTAAATGTTGTAATGGGATTTTTCAAACACCCGGTATAGTTTATATTCACACTGCCTATCGTCAGATTAAATCTAATTTGAATAACCTAGTACGCTTTAAAAATGTAAAAGGAGCTACTGAAGGAGAAAATTAAAGATCTTACAATGCGTTATTTCATGCCACTTGATGTACCGTTTCTCCCTTCATGTTAGAGTAAAATGATGCACAGTAAAAATTTGAATACGTATGGAGTTCTACAAAAACTTGTGATCCAAAAATAATATTACCTTAGTACCAACTGGAGTTACGGAATAAACCCCACGATTTAAAGAAACAGTGTTTTGATTAGTAATGAAATTCCCTCGGGTGTAGCAGTTTACTCTGTCCTCTCATGCAATTACATCTAATGCAATGTTAAAAACCATTCAAAAGCTAGGATCGCACAAAATATTTGGACCGGCCGCTGTGGCCGAGCGCTTCTAGGCGCTTCATTCCGGAACGGCGCTGCTGCTACGGTCGCAGGTTCGTATCCTGCCTCGGGCATGGATGTGTGTGATGTCCTTAGGTTAGTTAGGTTTAAGTAGTTCTAAGTCTAGGAGACTGATGACCTCAGATGTTAAGTCCCATAGTACTTAGAGCCATTTGAACCATTTTGCACAATTTTTTTTTTTACTCAAGAAAACAGGTTTCAACAGTCTTAGCTGTTATTTCAAGGTCATTAACATTTTTTGTAGAAAAACATGTTCACTTTACGCTGAACCTCGTACACAAGATGTCAAGTGGATGAAAGTCAGCACTTTATAGACGTTTGTTTGTATTTAAAAACACAGAGCCCCTTGTCGAAAATCACATACATATTGCTCACAGATGCTTGTTACATGATACAAATACGGAAGTACAGTACACAAAAGCACTTCAAATTACATATGCTGGACACTACAAAAAGATGTTTGAGACCTGAAGATGACAGCTAAGACTGTTGAAACGGATTGCGCGATCTTGGCTTTTGAATAGTTTTTAACTATTAAAATAGATTGCCTTTCAGTACACTCGTAATGAGAAAATTCAATCACATCCAACGCAGCTGAACTGTGTTCCTGATAGTGGTTCATGTGGTACGACCACCAGGGACGTACCTGCGCACCAGGAGACGCCGCGGTACTCTATTATTGCACCGAGCGCGAACTCGTCGAGGGCGCCGTTGCCGGCTACGAGGCTGTCGCCCATGGCGGCGACGACGTCGATGTCGCCGGGCCTGAGGCGGTGCACCGAGGAGGGCCTTTGGGCGGAGCGGCCGCCGCGAGTGTCGCACGGAAAGGGCGTGGAGGCGGGCACGCGCCGCTGCCGCCGCACCCACTCCGGCAGGCCGCTGTCCAGCCGCACCGTAAACACCTGCACAGTGGCGGCGCTGTAGAACATCTACATTTACATCTACATCTACGTGATTAATCTGCGAGTCACAATAAAGTGCCTGGCGGAGGGTTCAATGAACCACCTTCAAGCTGTCTCTCTACCGTTCCACTCTTGAACGGCACGAGAGAAAAACGAGCACTGAAATATTTCTGTGCCATCCCTGATTTCTCTTATTTTATCGTGATGATAAGTTCTCCCCAAGTAGGTCGGTATGCCCCTTACATAAAGTCATTAAAGATCACCGAACTCACATTGAGCAAACCGTAGGGCTGAACAAAATGACTGACAAGGCACAATGCATCTTGCAGAGGGTATAGTATGGACGTATTGGAATAATCAATGTTGGGTGATGGTTTTAAAGTAATTCACGTGACATGAAAACTTTGTGGTTCAAATGGCTCTGAGCACTATCGGACTTACCATCTATGGTCATCAGTCCCCTAGAGCTTAGAACTACTTAAACCTAACTAACCTAAGGACATCACACAACACCCAGCCATCATGAGGCAGAGAAAATCCCTAACCCCGCCGAGAATCGAACGCGGTAACCCGGGCGTGGGAAGCGAGAACGCTACCGCACGACCACGAGCTGCAGACGAAAACTTTGTGGAAACGCGTCGATTTACTGGAGACTAGTTTATCCCAGGGAAGTATTCGAGTGACCGTGGCCAGCTGGGGAGCAGCGAAGGGAAGTGACAATAGGCAGCTTAAGGTGGCTCAGACTCTGAGAAAGCGGTAACGGGGTGCAGCCTCCACCTGCCTTAAGATGAATGACAGCGACGGGGTGGTTGACCCCATGCTGGTGTACTGGGAAGCAGACGGAGAAATTGTACACCTGTTGATAAATGTCCGTCGTCCCGTTTTCAGTGAAACATGCGAGAAAGCCGCGCAAAGCTACGGTGGAGCGGTCAACAGAGGCCGAAATATGCGTGTTCGTGACTATAGCAACTTCACACTGATTTCACGGTCCTCAGAGTCTGAAGTAAAGCATGTGAAGAGCGACAGAATGAAATATGCTGGCCTCTGATGGGAACATAGGACCAAGGAATTTGAAGTACTCTCCTGGGAGTCAGAATTTCGGAAAAATTGGTGTTTTATGCAGATGCTAATCTTGATGGGTGGCCTGGGAGAAGCTAAATAGCAAAAGTTCGGAGGAAGGGAAATTTTGTGGAAATTTGTTCACTTCCCAGAGGAGGCATTGGTCCGCTGGGAAGCGACGCATAATTAACGCGACTTGCATTGCAATTGGCGTGATTTTGCTGGAGGGGAAACCGAGGCGAAGAGCGGACTGGCTGAAGTCTCCATAGAGGTCTTCCGTTCCCAGCTTGCCTAGAGTGCGGACGTGGCGGTCTTTACTCAGCTTGCCTGAGAGAGATTGAGCATCTCTGCAGTTCATGACTTAGCAAAAGGAACGATTGAACTTGGAGATAGAAAGTTTTCGTTCGGCTATGTACTGAACAAGATAGCTATGAGTGAATAGACGAGTGCAGCCTTGCAGCACCACGAGGCCGGCTGACGTCCGCACAACGACGACGCCCCACCACACTGAATTCGGTGATATTGTGCATGCTCTGGCTTGAGTTAGGCCACTGATTAATTTGTTAGATCACGCCGGCAATGTTTCGACGAGGGTTTCATGGGCCGTGTATTGTAGAATTCTTCTTGTACTTCGCATTATGTCTGGGTCAGTCGATAGGAATTAATTTTGATTTATCGTGTTTTACTCCATGTAAACGCAATTTATTCCCACTGCCTGTTAGGAGAGTCATGTAATGTGATGATTGAAGGCCGTGAGTTAAAATAAATTTGTGCTAATTGACTGCATCTGTTTTCAATCAAGTAGTTGAAATCCCAAGTCACTTTCTTAATTAATTTTATGTTCAACATTTGCATCTGGTGTTCAATAGCTGAATATAACATCACTGTTCACCCCTTTTTAATGAAAAGGGATCAATTCTGAATCAATTAATGTCAACACTGCCACCGCAGTTCAATCAGGAGTCACAGGTCCTTATTACTTTCTTTGCGTTATCCGATATTGGGGCAGTTTTGCACTCTCTGTTCATCTGTTAGTCAGTTGGCTGGGGTGAACACACGCCAGAACCAGATAAGTGACGGGTGGGGTGTTACAGCTGCCAACAGAATGTTTTCGCAATCGGAGGAGAAAACTGGTGAGTGAAATTTCATGTGAAGATCCCGTCGCAACGAAAAACGCCTTTGTTTTAATGATTGCCACTCCAATTCACATATCATGTCTGTGACACTATCTCCCCTATTTCACCATAATACAAAACGAGCTGCCCTTCTCTGTACTTTTTCGATGTCATCCGCCAGTCCCACCTGATGTGGATCCCTCACTGCACAGCAATACTCCAGAATAGGGCGGACAAGCGTGGTGTAAGCCGCCTCTTTGGTAGAGCTGTTGCACCTTCTAACAGTTCTGCCAATAAATCGGAGTCCTTGGTTTTCTCTACCGACAATAATATCTATGTTATCGTTGCAATTTAGGATTTTTTTAATTTTAATCCCTAAGTATTTAGTTGAATTTACAGCCCTCAGATTTCTGTGACTTTTGGCGTAATCGAAATTTGGCTGATTTCTTTTAGTACTCATGTGAATAACTTCACACTATTCTTTATTCAGTGTCAACAGCCACTTTTCGCGCCATACAGATATCTTATCTAAATCATTTGCAAGTTGTTTTAATCATCTGATTACTTTACAAGACGGTAAACGACTGCATCATCTGCGAACAATCTAAGACATCTACTCAGATTGTCTCCTATGTCGTTAATATAGATCAAGAACAATAGAGGGCCTATGACACTTCCTTGTCCACAACTCGTGAAGTTGCGGTAGCGTTCTCGCTTCCTGCGCACGGGGTCCCGGGTTCGATTCCCGACGGGTTCAGAGATTTTTCCCTGCCTCGAGATGACTGGGTGCTGTTGTGTTGCCTTCATCATCATCATCATTCATCCCAATTAGTGTCGGAGGAAGGCAATGGGAAATCACAACTGCTACGACCTGGCCTAGTCAGCGGTGCGGGTCTCCGCCATCGTTCCCTGCGCTCCTCGGATTATGGGACCTTATCATCATCAGCACTTCCTTGGGGAACGCCGGATATTACTTCTGTTTCACTCATCACCTTCCATCTTAACAGTGCAGTAGTCTTCTTTAGGAAGACGTTTTATATACCAAGATCGCGAAGATGGTACAACGATTATCAATTCATATCCTATTATGTTTCTATGTTCTTTAGATAATTGATATATTTGTCCAACTCTTAAAATTCTTTTTGACGATCTGTCAGAATTACGTAGACTTGTGCACTATGTAGGCCTACATCCTTAGCGTTTTTATTGAATGGTATTATACTGCTGTACTAATATTTGCCTCCATACTCTATGTTTCTGCTATATTTCTGTGTGATCCATATTAGAGTGCTCGCAAAATGCTGTGCCTTCTAGATACGCAGTAGGCTGGGGAAGCATTGGGAGATCGGCTGTGGTGGGGGCGTCGCTCAGAGCGCTGCAGGAGACATGCCTAGCTCCGGAGGGGAAAGTTCCGTTGTAAACTGAAACCTATGCTCATTTGCATGATGCACACTAACCTGCATGGTGACCATTCAAAAATATGTACTGTCACCTCTGCTTTCATTTCTCTAAAAATATTCCGCCGAAAATGCGGCGATTCATTTTCGCCTGCCTTGTTAACCATTTGTAGCTTTCAGAGGCGGACCTGAGCGGCAAATTTTGAGTAAACACTACACATTTCTCTGGTTGTCATGTTAAAATTTGCTTCCTTTGTCAAGACACGCTGTCGCACCTCACTGACATGGTGTGCAGAAACAACTGTGAGATAATTCTGAAACAGTGGTTTATTAATTTTATTAAGTGAGGAACTCAGGAAAAGTAATGTCAGCATATTATGAAAAAGCACATCCTTGGTCCAAAATGCGTGTAAGAACTTTGCTTATGTTGTTCCAAAACCCACAGAATTTCTCGTTTCACCAGCCATCCATGGCTTTTAAAAATTGCATTCTTTCAGGAAAAAGTCTATAGTTGTTGGAGTAACATGGTAGATAATGAAGTTTTACATAATAACGACTTCTATCGCTTGCGCCTTTGTCCCGCATTGTGCGCGGCGTTGGAGTGGTTAAATCGGATTTGGTATGTTAAATTGAAGGTGTGGCCAGATGTCCTTCCTGCCACCATCCCCTACCCCCTGGGATGGAATCAGGGTAACCCATCTGTCTGCATCTAGTGTAAATCATGGAAAAGTGCGGATGTGTTTCAAATGTCTGTGAGTCGTGTAACTGAGGCGGGACGTGGGGACCAGCCCAGTATTCACCTAGAGAGATGTGGAAAACCGCCTAAAAACCACATCCAGGCTGGCCGGCACGCCGGCACACCGGCCCTCGTCGCTAATCGGCGGGCGGATTCTGTCCGGGGCCGACGCGCCTACACGAGTCCAGGAAGCGGCGCATTAGCGCTATCGGCTAACCTGGCGGGTCTTTTACATAATAACGATATGGTGAAATATTCTGCTCTTTGCATTCTATCATTTGCCAAAATCTCATTTCGATCTCTGGAATCGTTTACCAAATGTTGTGGATTTTTCACTGTGGTTTTATCATTGGCGCGGCTCGATCGCAAATAAGTGTGCTACATCAGATCAATTTCCTTGAGACTGGGGAAAGGTAGATATCTCTACCCAAGTCTAAAGAAAAATTCAGTATGTTAGCTATATTTCATACGCAGCAACATCTTATCTAATACGCACCAAACGCAAAATCGTAGCGACATATTTCATTCCACACTTTTCCGAACTGCGCCCGTGTCTTACCTTCGCGTAAATCACGCAGTAACTATGACCATTTACGAAATGGTTGACACATCACCATGAATCTGACATATAAAGCTAGAAGAAAATAAAAAATGCAAATTTGTTACCAAATAGTTTCTATAGTTTCCGAGAGTAGACAACATTCCATTAGAACTAAGCCTGGGGACAGCCAGCCCTGACAAAACTCTACCATCTGGTGAGCAAGATGTATGCGACAGGCAAAATACCCTCAGACTTCAAAAAGAATATAATAATTCCAATACCAAAGAAAGCAGGTGTTGACAGATGTGAAAATTACCGAACTATCAGTTTAATAAGTCACAGCTGCAAAATACTAACGCGAATTACAGACGAATGGAAAATTTGATAGAAGTCGACCTCGGGGAAGATCAGTTGGGATTCCGCAGAAATATTGGAACACGTGAGGCAATACTGACCTTACGCCTTATCTTTGAAGAAAGATTAAGGAAAGGCAAACCTACGTTTCTAGCATTTGTAGACTTAGAGAAAGCTTTTGACAATGTTGACTGGAATACTGACTTTCAAATTCTGAAGGTGGCAGGGGTAAAATCCAGGGCCCTAAAGGCTATTTACAATTTGTACAGAAACCAGATGGCAGTTGTAAGAGTCGAGGGGCATGAAAGGGAAGCAGTGGTTGGGAAGGAAGTTAGACAGGGTTGTAGCCTATCCCCGATGTTATTCAATATGTATATTGAGCAAGCAGTAAAGGAAACAAAAGAAAAATTCGGAGTAGGGATTAACATCCATGGAGAAGAAATAAAAACTTTGAGGTTCGCCGATGACAGTGTAATTTTGTCAGAGACAGGACCTGGAAGAGCAGCTGAACTAATAACTAGTTTCGCCTACTGCCACTTTCAGATTCAACTTCACATGTGTTTCTTTGAATACGTTGTATCTAGTCAGATGTACTTGGCATAAGCTAGTGCCAGCACTTGAATATACCATGTAAGTGCATGTTTGGAGAAAAGAGAGACACTTGTATGAATACCAAGAGCTCAGATGGAAACCCAGTTCTAAGCAAAGAATGGAAAGCAGAAAGATGGAAGGAGTATATAGAGGGTCTATATAAGGGCGATGTACTTGAGGACAATATTATGGAAATGGAAGAGGATGTAGACGAAGATGAAATGGGAGATACGATACTGCGTGAAGAGTTTGACAGAGCACTGAAAGACCTGAGTCGTTCAGCTGGAACTACTGACGGCCTTGGGAGAGCCAGTCCTGACAAAACTCTACCATCTGGTGAGCAAGATGCATGAGACAGGCGAAATACCCTCAGACTTCAAGAAGAATATAATAATTCCAATCCCAAAGAAAGCAGGTGTTGACAGATGTGAAAATTACCGAACTATCAGTATAATAAGTGACAACTGCAAAATACTAACGCGAATTATTTACAGACGAATGGAAAAACTGGTAGAAGCCAACCTCGGCGAAGATCAGTTTCGATTCCGTAGAAATGTTGGAACACGTGAGGCAATACTGACCCTACGACTTATCTTAGAAAATAGATTAAGGAAAGGCAAACCTACATTTCTAGCTTTTGTAGACTTAGAGAAAGCTTTTGACAATGTTGACTGGAATACTCTCTTTCAAATTCTAAAGTGGGCAGGGGTAAAACACCGGGAGCGAAAGGCCATTTACAATTTGTACAGAAACCAGACGGCAGCTATAAGAGTCGAGGGGCGTGAAAGGGAAGCAGCAGTTGGGAAGGGAGTGAGACAGGGTTGTAGCCTGTCCCCGATGTTATTTAATATGTATATTGAGCAAGCAGTAAAGGAAACAAAAGAAAAATTTGGTGTAGGTATTAAAGTCCATGGAAAAGAAATAAAAACGTTGAGGTTCGCCGATGACAGTGTAATTTTGTCAGAGACAGGACCTGGAAGAGCAGCTGAACGGAATGAACAGTGTGTTGAAACGAGGATATAAGATGAACATCAACAAAACCAAGACGAGGATAATGGAATGTAGTCGAATTAAATCGGGTGATGCTGCGGGAATTAGAATAGGAAATGAGACGCTTAAAGTAGTAAATGAGTTTTGGTATTTGGGGAGCAAAATAACTGATGACGGTCGAAGTAGAGAGGATATAAAATGTAGACTGGCAATGGCAAGAAAGCGTTTCTGAAGAAGAGAAATTTGTTAACATCGAGTATAGATTTAAGCGTCAGGAAGTCGTTTCTGAAAGTATTTGTATGGAGTGTAGCCATGTATGGAAGTGAAACGTGGACGAAAATAGTTTAGACAAGAAGAGAATAGAAGCTGTCGAAATGCGGTGCTACAGAAGAACGCTGAAGATTAGATGGGTAGATCACATAACTAATGAGGGGTATTGAACAGAATTGGGGAGAAGAGAAACTTGTGGCACAATTTGACTAGAAGATGGGATCGGTTGGTAGAGCATATTCTGGGGCATCAAGGGATCACCAATTTAGTACGGGAGGGCAGCGTGGAGGGTAAAAATCGAAAATCGTAGAGGGAGACCAAGAGATGAATACATTAAACAGATTCAGAAGGACGTAGGCTGCAGTAGGTACTGGGAGATGAAGAAGCTTGCACAGGACAGAGTATCATGGAGAGCTGCACCAAACCAGTTTCTGGACTGAATACCACAACAACAATAGTTACTGTAAAATTGCTTGAGAAAGCTTGCAGCGTGTGCGCCTCGATTCAGTCATCAGCGAGCGGCCAAAAAGTGGCTAGCACTTATCGGCCCCCCTTCTGAACAAACGAATGAACTCTCCCAACGCTTTCGATTAGAACTGGTCACTGCGCATCGGCCACCGTATCTTGCACGAGTGTCAATCGCACATGCGATTGACACTCATCATAACGATAACGTTCGCAGATAATGTGTCAACACTCCAACTATCAACTGACAGTTGACAGTTGATGGTTGGAGTGCTGACACATTATCTGCGATTCCTGTAAGTCTGGCAACTGATGGGTTATGCATGGGGATCGTATCCACCTGTACCGCATCAAAACAGCCTGAAATGACGCAATGAAGCGTCGAAACTGGTAGCGACAAAATAAAATAGGGTCATAAAGACGGCTGTAGGTGTTTTTCCTTCTTTTTTTTTTGTCAGGATAGTAAACGGTAGTCGTCCCAGAGACGTCCTGCTAAAAGGATGGACTTAAAAAAAATTAGTTTATGAAAGATAAATGTTTAACTGAAAGGACATTAGTTTAGAAAGTAATTAAAATGAATCAAGCTGATATGACTGATATTCGAAGTACAGCACAAATGCCCGTCCGGTTAGCCGCTCGGTCTAACGCACTGCTTTCCGGGCGGGAAGACGTACCGGTCCCCGGCGGAAAGCCGCCCGGCGGATTTGTGTCGAGGTCCGGTGTGCCGGCTAGTCAGTAGTGGATGGTTTTTAAGGCGGTTTTCCATCTCTCTCGGCGTATGAGGGCTGATTCCCCTTATTCCGCCTCAGTTACATTATGTCGGCGATTGCTGCGCAATCACTTTCTCCACGTACGCGTACACCATAATTACTCTACCACGCAAAAATTGGGGTTACACTCGTCTGATGTGAGACGTTACCGGGGTGTCCACTGGGGGTCGAACCGCACACCCACCCTGGTTTTCGTGTGGGACGGCGGTGGGGTAAGTGGACTGCTGTTGCCTGTTGTGGGGTTGTGTACCACTGGGGGCTACGGTGGGGACGAGGCCTCTACGTCGTTTCTAGGTCCCCAGTTCCATACAATACAGTACAAATAATGTAAGGAAAGCTAAACGTCTGAAACGAGTCTGCCAGATTTACGTTTCATTAGAGAAAAGATTAAAACTCCAACTATCACAGAAAGACTAAAAGTTTATAAGTACAAAATAAGTGATTGATATATGTGGGTAGATGGAATGTTTATTACGCTCCTTTTTTGTCCGTAAGAGTTACTACTCGTTACGAGGAGGAGACTAGCGTTTAACGTCCCGTCGACAACTAGGTAATTAGAGACGGAGCACAAGCTCGGATCAGGGAAGGATGGGGAAGCAAATCGACTGTGCTCTTTCGAAGGAACCATTCCGGAATTGGCTTGAAGCGATTTAGGGAGATCACGGAAAACCTAAACCAGGACGGCTGGACGGAGGTTTGAATCGTCGTCCTCCGGAATGCGAGTCCAGTGTTTTAACCATTGCGCCACCTCGCTCGGTGCTACTCGATATGAGAATCGTTAAGTAGTCCTCAAAATCCCGCCACGGTTTTTAATTGAAAAGCATGGTTTACCGGGGATCACGTCATTCACCGTTCGCAAATTGTCGCGTTGTGGGAGCGGGGCGCTGGTCGTTAAGACAAAACCCAAACACTCTAGATTTCGACAGAAGTAGACGAAATCTGCTGAGATACAGTAGTCCTGTGGTTGTTTACAAGTTTTCAGCGTGCTAGGATATGAGATTAGACAGGAGCTCTTGACGATTTCCTAGATTTTACCACATTACAAGTTGTCGAGTGTTTCCGCATTATTTTTGCCATTTTGCAATTTTTAATTCTTTGAATTAGAGAGTGAGTCTTTGTGACTGCTACCTTGCGTGGTTAGGCTCGCCTTTGTGATGCTTTGTAGTATCGATCCTGCTTCTCCAAGACTTCTCATTAGGTATATCCATTTCGACAACGCTAGTGCGACATCTCCGATGGTTCACGACCTTGATTTTTACATTTACACACTGTCTATGTTGTATCGTTAGCCGCTGCTGTTAGATGAACATCTCCATTAGGCTTTCGCTCTTCCTAATCAAATCTGTGTCGAAATGCGCTCTTCTCCTTTGGATAATCATCGATTCCTTTATCTGAAAGGCGGTATTCAAATTGGTGGATTAAGCAAAGTATTTAAGCACACTAAAGCCGTACAAAAATTTTAAAAACCACAACTAAAGCAATGGTAACAGTATAATATGTAGGATAAACTCGAAGTCTACATCTACAAATACTATAATTAGTGCGTTTAAGGAGTGAGTTGGTGAGGTGTGTGTGATTGAGGGGTTAGTGTATGTTAATGTTTGAGGACATGTTTTGATGAGTTGGAGCAGTGCTGGTTGCGATTGGTGGATAGTAGAGATTAATTGACAGATGAAAATTGCAGCAGTATTCTTGTGGTGCTGCAAATTGCGCTTTTCCAGACTACTTGTGACGTTGGCTTCCTCGTCGCAGTCATGGACGCTGGTGTTTTGTATATTACTGTTATGTATGCCCGCTGGGTAATGAGGTTTCGTGTTGTGTTACGGATATGATCCTCCAGATCAGAGTGTTTGTATACCGTGTTCTGTGCAATGGCGGGCTAAGGATGCGCATATGGGTGTTTGGGATGTCTCCAAAAATTCGTTTATTTGTAAAAGTATAGACAGTGGAAATTAAAATGTTCTGTGGTGCCTCCTGCTGCAAGTTGGCCCGATTGACGTCCTACTCCCCTTAACAGCTGGTCATCAGTCCCCTAGAACTTAGAACTACTTAAACCTAACTAACCTAAGGACATCACACACATCCATGCTCGAGGCAGGATTCGAACCTGCGACCGCAGCAGCAGCGCGATTCCGGACTGAAGCACCTAGAACCGCTCGGTCACAGAGGCCGACTTGCGATGACTCTGCTTTGTTCGTTTGCCTGTTATGAAATGTTCAATGCCTCCCAGTTTTGGCAAGAGATGCTGCCCTTACGTCGCTTGGCGTTTAACTGGCCACTTTTTTAGTGATTTGTTAAACATCGTCTACATCTACATCAATACTGCGCCAGCCACCTGGCGGGGGGTAGTTCTCGTACCACAAGTGCTCTCTTTTTTCTGTTCCAGTCGCGAATAGCGCTCGGAAAGAACGATTGTCAGTCAGCCTCTGTATTAGCGCTAATTTCTTGATGCACGACTGTTCTTTTCTAGCGTTTACCACCGGAGTTTGTTGAGCATCTCTGTAACGCTTTCGCGCCGACTAAACCACCCCTGACAAAACGCATGGCTTGTCGTTGGTACTTCTCTTACCATATCGTTTTAGGTCTAACCCAGGACATATCACTATATCTTTTGTGTCCAACTCAGGACATGTTATGAATTAACTTAAGAGTCTTAACAGTGTACTGAAACATTACATTTTATTTATTCAGTTGAATTTTTCACTGGACATGACTTTTTTGATATTTGTTTTAAAAACACCATAAAATTCACGACAAGAAAGTTCAGAAATAATTTAACGTTTGGATGTTTAACATTAAATATTGAAAGTCTGTCCCTTTCTGCAGACCAAGTATTGCCGACATATTTCGTGAGACAGTCACCGTCGAAACATGGCTTCAAATTCTGAGAGAAAGAAGCTCTCTTAACTGGAGCAGATGCCCCCCCCCTCCCCCCAGGCAAAGACATAGAAACTCAACCCCCTCACAAATGTGGCAACAAGAAATATCAGTTTTCTCCGATCTTAAACATTGTCTGTTTGGCAGCACACTCCAGGTCACTTTCTCCTATCGCTGGGTGTAAGAAATTCTTTTGTGTTTGGTGAAGCAGTTGAATTACTAACACCCCTATGTTTGGCAATTTTCACTTCGTCCATAACATCACCTTTTTCTGTATGAGCAACAGAAAATTTTCCAATACACGGTGTACAATAAACACGTTCCTTATTTTGTCACCACACAATATCAAAAAGTTATATCCCTGTTGCAGGTTAACATTAAATACGCTCATTTTTTCCTGTTGCCTAACGATAAGACGATGAATCACACACAGATGAAATAATAAAAAACATGTAGACGAGTTATTTCACACAAGAAAACAACACAAATACGTATCACTGTTGTGCCACCAGGTGACTAACAATAAGTGAAAACTCTGGCGGAACCGACGAGCATGCATAGTACAAGAAACAGTTGACAAAGAAGCCTTCACATCTGGAACCAACGAAATGAAAGTGACATTATCTGACTGGAGATGTTATTAACTAGTAGCCCGTGTCTTTTAACGCCAAGCTGAAGCGGCATTGCTCTATAATTCGACCAGAGGCCCCTACTTTTTCCACAGCTAAACTACACGCAAGAAGAAGAAGAAGAAGAAGAAAGAAGAAGAAGTTCCCCCGCTGCTGAATCAAAAGTACCACTCGAAAGAAGTCATTACAGTATCAACTAATTTCCGTACTAGCATGTAAGCATTTGAGGAACCCTCCAGAACCTATATACACTCCTGGAAATGGAAAAAAGAACACATTGACACCGGTGTGTCAGACTCACCATACTTGCTCCGGACACTGCGAGAGGGCTGTACAAGCAATGATCACACGCACGGCACAGCGGACACACCAGGAACCGCGGTGTTGGCCGTCGAATGGCGCTAGCTGCGCAGCATTTGTGCACCGCCGCCGTCAGTGTCAGCCAGTTTGCCGTGGCATACGGAGCTCCATCGCAGTCTTTAACACTGGTAGCATGCCGCGACAGCGTGGACGTGAACCGTATGTGCAGTTGACGGACTTTGAGCGAGGGCGTATAGTGGGCATGCGGGAGGCTGGGTGGACGTACCGCCGAATTGCTCAACACGTGGGGCGTGAGGTCTCCACAGTACATCGATGTTGTCGCCAGTGGTCGGCGGAAGGTGCACGTGCCCGTCGACCTGGAACCGGACCGTAGCGACGCACGGATGCACGCCAAGGCCGTAGAATCCTACGCAGTGCCGTAGGGGACCGCACCGCCACTTCCCAGCAAATTAGGGACACTGTTGCTCCTGGGGTATCGGCGAGGACCATTCGCAACCGTCTCCATGAAGCTGGGCTACGGTCCCGCACACCGTTAGGCCGTCTTCCGCTCACGCCCCAACATCGTGCAGCCCGCCTCCAGTGGTGTCGCGACAGGCGTGAATGGAGGGACGAATGGAGACGTGTCGTCTTCAACGATGAGAGTCGCTTCTGCCTTGGTGCCAATGATGGTCGTATGCGTGTTTGGCGCCGTGCAGGTGAGCGCCACAATCAGGACTGCATACGACCGAGGCACACAGGGCCAACACCCGGCATCATGGTGTGGGGAGCGATCTCCTACACTGGCCGTACACCACTGGTGATCGTCGAGGGGACACTGAATAGTGCACGGTACATCCAAACTGTCATCGAACCCATCGTTCTACCATTCCTAGACCGGCAAGGGAACTTGCTGTTCCAACAGGACAATGCACGTCCGCATGTATCCCGTGCCACCCAACGTGCTCTAGAAGGTGTAAGTCAACTACCCTGGCCAGCAAGATCTCCGGATCTGTCCCCCATTGAGCATGTTTGGGACTGGATGAAGCGTCGTCTCACGCGGTCTGCACGTCCAGCACGAACGCTGGTCCAACTGAGGCGCCAGGTGGAAATGGCATGGCAAGCCGTTCCACAGGACTACATCCAGCATCTCTACGATCGTCTCCATGGGAGAATAGCAGCCTGCATTGCTGCGAAAGGTGGATATACACTGTACTAGTGCCGACATTGTGCATGCTCTGTTGCCTGTGTCTATGTGCCTGTGGTTCTGTCAGTGTGATCATGTGATGTATCTGACCCCAGGAATGTGTCAATAAAGTTTCCCCTTCCTGGGACAATGAATTCGCGGTGCTCTTATTTCAATTTCCAGGAGTGTAACTTGAAGATCACGTACTAGCAATGATAATTGTCTGTATAGTGTTAACGTACCGTTCTAGAAGTACAAGGATACCTAATTCTCACGGATAATGCCGAAGTCTGCAATATCTTCAGACATATTATTTGAGGGGAGATCAGTTTGGCAACGCAAAAGAAACAATTGATATGTTTATATCAGTCGTAGTTCTACTTTGCTTTTGCAGTTGCTAGAAAGTATAAAGGGGTCAAAGTAAGACGGGTGCTAGTAGACAACATTGATCATGTTACGAAATGTGTGAAATGAGGTCTTAGTTGGTAAAGCAGTTTACTGTGCGTAAAGGAGAAATAAAGCGACCGCTGACAGGATCTGGTTTCGTTCCCTTGCAGCCACTGAAGGAAACGCGCAACCGAGTGCTAACAACTCTTGTGTAACATAGGAAACTTGTTTATGGTGCCTCCATAGTGTAATGAGGAAGTGGCGTCAGGGCGAAGAACACGACCGGTGTTACAGGGAACAGTTCCTGCGCTCTCGCGAAGTTACATCATCTGAACAGTGCTTGTTGCAACTTACTCTCTCTGAGATATTTGGCCCATTAATTTTCACCAAATAATATGAGTAACAATTTGCTACTTAAATGTGAGCTACCCTTCAACATTTTAGTCTATCTTGTGCTTACAAGTGGCCGATTCTTTTCAAAAATTGTTGTAATTATACCTCATATGATTAATATTAATGGGAAAATTTTCTTTCTTCGCTCCATGCGTAAATTAAACATAAAAAGATGTGGAAAATATTGGTCGTATATCGAAGCAATGCACTTCAATGTTGTTTGCAAAGCATTCAGTGGTAGTTAAAAATCTACCGTACGAGGGATAAGGAAATGATACGCATCGCTTAACAAATAACGACTGTCTACGATCCTGCAATAAACAGAGTGGTTGTAAGTAAACTTTCGCTGCTTCAGAGGGCCCACATGAAAAGCGAGTGATCGTAGGACAATGAAACCATCTGCATCTAAGACAGCCTGGAACCACACTACAGGTACCATTTAACGATAAATTGTTCGCAGCACTCTTCGAACGGTGGACCACGGAATGTTCAGCAGTCGTGACACAGCTCGTGTACTGCTTGAACATAGCTCAGTGCGTTCAGCATCCTTAGCCACGTCAACAATAACTTGTTCCACAATCTGTGACGTCACTGGCCTCTTCCACGAGCAATTCCCAAATCGTCAGTTAATTCGAGCTTTGGACTCACGGTCTTCAACTCCAGTGCGGAGTATTCCCTTAATGCGTCAACACACGCAAAGAGCAGCAGCATATTGCTGCTGTTTTGACAAAACAGCTTTACGGATAAAGCCCTCCTCATCTTGTTCAGAACCATGTCGACTGTCTGCAACTGTAAAGCACATTGATGCTTGTGGTTCAGCTCTACGTCACCGTACCAGTACCGGGGCCTAGAGGAAAGTTGTGATACTAACACTACTAATGACACAAATCCTGCAGCGCACAGCCTGAACATCATTCGTATGAAGTTGGGTACACTGGCTCAACCACCCTGTACGTAGCTTCTTAATCCCTGGAAGGCTATGCTGTTTTATCTTCGACATTTCACTTCAGTACGATTATTTCATCCAACACACCTTCTTAATTCCATCAAAGACACATCTCTATACAACTAATAGATCCTTTGGCAGAAAAGAAAATTACGACGGAGGGGGGGGGGGGGATAGTTTTTGGTCGTATTCGTTTACGACATTCATGATACGACAAGCAGTGTCGTATCATACTAATGGCCCAGACCGTAAAAAAAAAGAGTAGTTTTTGTATGAAGCCACTTCTGTCACCCTTGTTACAAATGAACTCAGTCTGCCGTGCTGATTGTAAACTGCCGGCCGGTGTGGTTCAAATGGCTCTGAGCACTATGGGACTTAACTGCTGAGGTCATCAGTCCCCTAGAACTTAGAACTACTTAAACCTAACTAACCTAAGGACATCACACACATCCATGCCTGAGGCAGGATTCGAACCTGCGACCGTAGCAGTCGCGCGGTTCCGGACTGAGCGCCTGAACCGCTAGACCACCGCGGCCGGCCGGCCGGTGTGGCCGAGCGGTTCTAGGCGCTTCAGTCTGGAACCGCGCGACCGCTACGGCGCAGGTTCGAATCCTGCCTCGGGCACGGATGTGTGTGGTTTAAGCAGTTCTAAGTTCAACAGGACTGATGACCTCAGATGTTAAGTCCCATAGTGCTTAGAACCATTTGAAGCATTTTTTGTTCCTCAACGTCGAATCTTAGAGTTTCAGATAAGAATGCAGTGTCCGGCGTTCAGAACAAGCAGTGAGGAGCCCGTAGTACAGAATTAGTTCTCTTCTTTCAGTCATTTACGGGATTTCAGACTCCTGTGAATACCAGTGCTCTCAGCAACTTCCTTACTTATAACGCTACAATTCTTCAAGTGCATCTGTTGCAAGTTTCACATTCAATCCATTCTTAGACCCTTGTGATTTTGGATTACCTACGTTCTTACTACCAATACAAGAATGATTACTGCAATCAATAGTAAATCTACTCAAAATATCACTTAAGCAGTTTATGTGGAATTTCGGCAACGAGAAATTTTCATATCAACGGATGGTTTCTAACCTCACACAGTCTTAAGACCCAAGAACCGTGCTCGCTCCATTAGCTTTTAGACAGAGTTCACGCAATCTTCAACAAAGCTCCATGTACGAGTACAAATTAACGAATTTTATCTGTCATTTCTCCTTCAAGTCGCTACTGTTAGTAGCCTTGTATTATCTATTAACTGTTATTTCTTCTAAAGGGGTGTGTGCTTTCTCTCAGAGTAGTGGCAGAAATGATAGCACAACAATAATTTTTCTACATCAGATAACGTTATACACTACCTTGAACTTTTCTTGCAGTTACATTTTATAATTTTATCCGTTTTGGGTATAAACCATCTTCAGAATATGTGAGATAAAAATGAGAAGCATTTATCTTACAAAGCACAAAATAGTATATATATATATATATATATATATATATATATATGTATATATATATATATATATATATAAAATCGAGGATCACGGCAAGTGCTACCATTCAGTGACAGGCTGCCTTAAATAAAAAAAAAAATCCGTGGCTGTTAAGAGGACAAGAGTGGATATATATATATATATATATATATATATATATATATATATATATATATATATATATATATATATAAATCGAGGATCACGACAAGTGCTACCATTCAGTGACAGGCTGCCTTAAATAAAAAAAATCCGTGGCTGTTAAGTGGACAAGAGTGGAGAAGGACCCACTTTCATATATGACAATATTATAAAAACAAGCGTAAGTCCTTTTTAAAAGTATGTAAATGCTAAATTTACGGAAAATAGTGAAGATGTTGCATAGTGATGACTTCAGTATTTTCATTCCTTCCCACAGTTATTGTCTTTTAAGTGTTGCAGTTCCCGATATCACCCTCGTGTTGCACTAGCCATTGGGTCTCATGCGCTCTGTAGACGAAACGCCCTAATTTGAAACACTTGTACTGAACATAGTAAACAACCCGATTTCGTTAGGTGTTTGGTGTTACATTATATGTAAATTTTATTTTTACGATTTTATATCAATTTTATTTTTATTTTAATTTTTATTTTCTTTTTTGTTTGAGGAGCTGAAAACGGAAGGAACTGAAATATTTTCAACTAACTGAAAATAGCAACTAATGCTGAAAAAGTACAAAGCGTATGGTAGTATTTAGAAACAGTATTCATTGCTGGATTTCAATGACGTTTCCACGGAGAGTAACATGGAAATCCTCTCGACACCGAGAGAATCAGAATGTGGAAACTAGCGTTTCTAGAGACAGGATCTGCTGCTAAGATGCACCGGGGCGGGATCAAAAACATTAGAGCAGTTTGTTAACCGGATTTCAGAAACGCATCCAAAGAAGTCCTAAAAAATCCGTTCGTATGGCAGCACGTGAGTTTGATGTCCCAAAGTCAGCTATCGACGATGTACTACATAAGATAAAGCCAGTCGGTAAACCCAAACGAGCAACGTTTGCCGTGGTCATTCTTCAGCGCACTGACGTAGACAACTTCTTGGCTAAGATTATGTTTTCATATGAGGCAACATTTCAGCTCAATTTAAGGACTGGCGGACACCATGTGAGAATTTGGAGGGCAGTGAACGTCCTGCTATCCAACGGCCTTCCCACAGTGGTAACACCGTTTCCCGTCAGATCACCAAGATTAGCGCTGTCGGGCTGGGCTAGCACTTGGATGGGTGACCATCCGACCTGCCGAGCGCTGTTGGCCAGCGGGGTGCACTCAGCCCTTGTGAGGCAAAATGAGGAGCTACTTGGTTGAGAAGCAGCGGCTCCGTTCTCGTAAACTGACATACAGCCGGGAGAGCGATGTGCTGACCACATGCACCTCCATATGCGCTTCTAGTGACGTCTGTGGCTGAGGCTGACACGGCGGCCGGTCGGTATCGTTGGGCCTTCGTGGCCTGTTCGGACGGAGTTTAATTTTTTTTCTTCGTTTTAGAACATTCTTCTGAGGCATTGAGTACGAACAAGAGAGCCCAAAAGCGTGGTTCAATTGAGGATGAAATAGTTAGATCTCTTTTCTTCGCAGAGACTCATGACTGTTTACTGGTATCTTGATACATAATTTTGTGTTCCCTCCCAGCTGGACGGAGCATCTCTACACTGCCATGTGGAAGTTCTTAAAGCACTGAGTGATGAATTCCCGCAAAGCTGGATTGGCAGAGGTGGTCCAATCCCATGGCTACTCCCCTCGCCCGGCGTTACTACATTGAATTCCTTCCTATGGGGATAAGTTAAGGCCAAGGTGTACAACTATAGAATAGCTCTGTGCGGGAATTAGAGCTACAACTGAGGCAGAAACGCCACAGATGATAAAGAATACCTGGAGACAAATCTAGTATCGATTAGATACGCTCGGTGCCACTCGTGGGACACATGCTTCAAAACTTTGTCCATTCAAAAATGTATGAATCTTCTTTATGTATCGAATGCATGTTGTATTACAGACATTGAAAATGCAGAACTTCAGAACTTTGTGTATCCATTGTTCCACGAATCTACTTTATGCATCAGACATTTCAAATTAACGCATTTCCTCTCGGACGTCCTGTATATAGCAAGGGCGTTAAAATAGTAAAATGGAATGTTGCACACTGATATCGCCTCCATCTGCAGGCTGTCGTGTTACTATGTAATATTGAAAATGGAGTCGTGTCTGGACGGTTCACGCCTCGCGGCTGAATTACGCCGAACTCCACTGTGATCTGCCGCACTTGCCGCATTGCTACACGAACAGCTCTTGAAAGATGGCAGAATATCAATATAGTGCCCGCCGGGGTGGCCGAGCGGTTCTAGGCGCTACAGTCTGGAGCCGCGTGACCGGTACGGTCGCAGGTTCGAATCCTGCCTCGGGCATGGATGTGTGTGATGTCCTTAGGTTAGTTAGGTTTAAGTAGTTCTAAGTTCTAGGGGACTGATGACCTTAGAAGTTAAGTCCCATAGTGCTCAGAGCCATTTGAACCAATATAGTTTCAGGTCGTTTTATTCGTTAAGCAAGCGCTGAAGATCAGTCTTACACGGAAACTTGTCAGATACTCAGATCGGTACCAAACGTTGTATGTCGATAGAGTATCAACCAAAATTCCGATTTAGTTGGTACTTCACTATGTGATCAAAAGTGTCCGGACACCTCGCTGAAAATGGCTTACAAGTTTGTGGCACCCTCCATCGGTAATGCTGGAATTCAATATTGTGTTGGCCCATCCTTAGCCTTGGTGACAGCTTCCACTCTCGCTTCCACTCCCGCACGTTCAAACAGGTGCTGGAAGGTTTCTTGGGGAATGGCAGCCTGTTTTAGGGAGTAGTGCACTGAGGGGAGGTATCGAACTCGATCGGTGAGTCCTGGCACGAAGTCTGCGTTCCAAAACATCCTAAAGGTGTCCTATACGATTCAGGTCAGGAGTCTGTGCTGGCCAGTCTATTACAGGCACGTTATTGTCGTGTAACCACTCCGCCACAAGCCACGCATTATGAACAGGTGCTCGATCGTGTTGAAAAAAGAAATTGCCATCCCTGAATTGCTCTTCAACAGTGCTTAAAACATCAATGTAGGACTGTGCTATGATAGTGCCACGTAAAACAACAAGGGGTGCAAGCCCCCTCCATGAAAAACAAGTCCACACCATAATACTACCACCTTCTAATTTTACTGTTGGCACCACATTCGCTGGCAGATGACCTTCACTGGGATTCCCCATACCCACACTCTGCCATCGGATCGCCACATTGTGTACCATGATTCGTCACTCCACACAACGTTTTTCCACTGTTCAATCGTCCAATGTTTACGCTCCTTACATCAAGCGAGGCGTCGTTTGGCATTTACAGGCGTGATGTGTGGCTTATGAGCAGCGCTCGGCCATGAAATCAAATTTTTCTCACCTCCCGCCTAACTTTCATAGTACTTGCAGTGGATCCTGATGTAGTTTGGAATTCCTGTGTGATGGTCTGGATAGATGTCTGCCGACTACACATTACAACCTTTTTCAACTGTGGGCGGTCTCTGTCAGTCAACAGACGAGGTCGGCCGCTACGCTTTTGTGCTGTACGTATCCCTTCACGTTTCCGATTCACTATCACATCGGAAACAGTCGGCCTAGGGATGTTTAGGGGTGTGGAAATCTCGCGTACAGACGTGTGACACAAGTGACACACAATCACCTGACCACTTTCGTAATCCGTGACATGCGCGGAGCGGCCTGTTCTGCTTTCTCATAATGTCTAATGACTACTGAGGTCGCTGATATGGAGTACCTGGCAGTAGGTGGCAGCACAACGCACCTAATACGAAAAACGTATGTTTTAGAGGGTGTCCGGATACCTTTGATCACGTAGTGTATGTGCTGTCGCATAGCAGAATGGGCGTGAAAGTTAATTAAGAGTAACAACAGAACTACGAAGCACACTGTGAATAACGAATACGTGTAGCTTTCGTGAAGAACTTTGTAGAGGGTCCTGGGTTCCAGTCACATTGTCGACAAGGTATTTTTTTTTACTGTATTATACCTTTGTTACCAGTCTATCAACACTTGCACAAGTGTGATGCAGTTATTTCTTTGTTCTACTGTTCCTATTGTTTATATTTATTGTGTGAAATTACAAATGCACAGGCTGCTTCATCACGAGTTGTGTCCGCTCCGTCGCACATGTCCGGCAGAACACAGACCTCTCTATACACACGTAGTGATTAGGTTTGCTAATTGAAGCGACTGCCAAAAGACACAGACCTCTCTATACACACGTAGTGATTAGGTTTGGTAATTAAAGCGACTGCCAAAAGAATATATCTACGAATTACGAAAAGTTATTTTACATGCCAGGAAAATATTCTCTCATACAAGAGTTTCATGCGTTAAAAAATTTGTCATCAGTGGGGTTTGATTAAGGACCTTTGGTCCGACGACTTCATGCTCTATCAACTCAGCCAAGCGTTATCTACAAGACACCACTCACAGACATAATTTTCCTGTATACATAATTCTGGCGTTACCCTTAATTACCGTTTACGGATGTTCTACTCGACGACAGCACATAGCACGAGCTATATCGGTGTTCTGGTTGATACTCTATCAACATACAGCGTCTCGTACCAGCCTGAGAGTCTGAGATCTGGAGGTTTGGGTGTTGACGTGAAAAAGAGTTCCATTTCTTCTGGTATATTGAAAGTATAGCTGTATGGCGCTTTTTGTGCAATTCACGATAGTTCAGAATATTACCGAGAGCACTTTTGTTCCATTCGCACCTCTGCTGCCTAAATAGAAATGTCGACATATCTGCCTCTTGGTCAACGTAAAATTTACTACAGACATGAAAATTATTTTTATAAGCGCCCTAACCCGCAATTTTGTTAAGTTTCACCCCAATTTTATGACGTTGTCTTGCTCCGAATGTTCCTGTAGTACCAGAGCCTGCATTCAGTTTGGCTTTTTTTAAGACCATGAGCGATTCACTCTGAGACAGCATCACTGTATGTCATCCCAACAGAAAGTTATCACGAGCATCATCTTTATTGTGAAATGTTTCCGTATTTATTTTGTTTCCATTAGCTTCTTAAACATTTTATTGATTGTGTACATAGCACATTTTATTACGTTTATGAACAGAGTAAGACTGTGCGCAATAGTAAAACTTTCAGGTAGTGAATTCGAAACCTTGTCGGCTTCAGCGCTACCAAAGGCACAGCTTGTTTTACTTAACACAAGCCCGCATCTCGTGGTCGTGCGGTAGTGTTCTCGCTTCCCACACCCGGGTTCGATTCCCGGCGGGGTCAGGGATTTTCTCTGCCTCGTGATGGCTGGGTGTTGTCCTTAGGTTAGTTAGGTTTAAGCAGTTCTAAGTTCTAGGGGACTGATGACCATAGATGTTAAGTCCCATAGTGCTCAGAGCCATTTGAACCATTTGAACTTAACACAACCTATGTCACCAAACAACAGCACTCATGGTTCTCTTACACACTGGAACATATTGTCATCTTAATATGACTCCATACTACATACATGTTGAGCCGTGCGTGGCTCGTGTTCGTGGCATCTCTTATTTAACATCCTGTTTTTGCTGCACTGCCACCTCGTTATTTAACATCCTGTTTTTGCTGTACTGTCACCTCATTATGTTAGTTTCAATTACTTGTGTCACTGAGTTGCTACTTTGCCTGCCGGTGAGCGGCAGCAGCAGCGCTTATCGACATAAGCCCTGCTGTATTATCTTTGCTGGACTGCTATTACTCCCGGTCGTCCTGTGTCTACCAGTCAGTTGGAACGTGCCAGCAGGGAGTTCGTACCTGTCAGTGTTTGAGTTGGTACGCGGCGCAAGTTGAGTCGGGGCGCGGCAGCAGTGAGGTCCGGACTGCCACACCTCGCCCGACGGTTGCCGACACGCGTGATTGGATTGGGGACGACTTTGGTTGGTCGTCGGTCGGTGATCTTGCCGGACAACGTGTATTTGTCTGGCGGTCGCTTATGGGTTGGCTGTGTGTGCCGACTCGTGATTCGTCCTTGTTATTGTACAGTCACTGCCGTTAGCATTGTCTAGTATCCGTGCAAGTGTTCGTGAAACTGTGTGAAGCTTCTGTCATTTTGACTGACAAGTTATTTTAAATGTTGTTGGCGTACTGGCTCTGAGGAGTCGGTCGGTTGGCGTGGAGCAGCGAGGAATTCGCAGCGGGCTGTAGTTTGGCCGGGGCCCGCTGGCGGTCTCTACGCGGTGTCGGAGAGTGTGGCGCTGTTCCCATTGCTACGAGGTACGTGGCTCAACGACCCTGGACACGAAAGTTGAGTTTTGATTTAACCTACCAGCAAGTCAAGACTGCTCACATTGTGTCGTTTGGAGTTCGTTGTCGGCTGTTGGGATATTCCTGCGAGCAACAACGTGGTTTTCAAGTCGGAAAAATCTAGCCACCCTCCGTTGGAGTTTCACTGTGTTTGTTTATTACAGTTGAAGTGCACCAGCGGAATCTTCTGCCTTGTGGCCATTATCGTTCCGGTTACCTGCCCTGGGCGTTGACGTAAATTTCAGGCGGTGTAGTTTTCTCATCGTGTTGTTGCTGTCCAGCACGGTGTTTAGTGTGACAGCTCCGTGTATGATTGGTTGTGGGCGCCAATATTTTCTACGTTGTTCCGTTGAACTCTCTGTTGTGCCCTGTTGTGCCCTGTTGAAGTAGAAGTTACCTTGTCGGTGGGTCCGCTGACTGTCGGTCGGGTTGTCGTCGGATCGTGACTGGTTGGCCCGACTGCCTGTCTCACCTAAGCGAGCGTTAGTGTCTGAATTACAGGCCGACCCTCGAACATCTAGGCACCTTTGTGTGTACTGCCTTATTTTTTTGTAAATTTGTTCTTGTTGTTGGTACTTGTATGGCATCTAGCCGGTTTTGTGTTTTACATTAGAGTTGTTTTACTCTTAAGGCCTTCAGCACAGTTTAAAATACTGTTTCACGTAAGCCCTTTAGCATTTTAAAAAGTGTTTGAATTTTTTAAGTCTTCGGCCTTCAGACGATTTGAATTTAACTTGTTTACTTCAGCCTAACTAAAGAACTGTTTTAAGGTAAGGCTCACCTTTTAAATTTTTAATTAGGCCATGTTTCCGTTTTATGTTATTGGCCTTCAGCCGTTTTTAAAGTAAAGTGGCTTTCAGCCGGTAATTAAGTCCCAAAGATTAATGCCTGTGTTTAAAAAACTTTTTGGGCTCTTGTAATGTTTGATTAAATAATAAACTTGTATGTTAGAGTGTAACTGACAGTTCCTGATTTTGGCCCCTTTCCACAATTTATTCTATCTGTCCTGTGCTGCGGGTTAAGCAGGGCGTCTCGCCTGTATCTAAAATTTTGTGCTTCTTCATTTTTGTCTTTTTATCTGGTGGGTTTTGACGATGGCTTAACGTCAAAATGCGTTGTCACACATTCTATTAAAAAAAAAAAGTGTACGGAATAATCTAGGGAAATTATGATCACGGGATCTCTTTATAATTTCATAATATTCATTGACAGTTTTGTATATCGCCACACAGAATTCGTTTTACTGGCAGTGGTGGACCTTGCCAGATCTACACGGTACTGAATTTTGTCTGAACACTGTGTAGCGGTGTACAGTGGAGAGAGAAAGCTGAACCCAGGAAGAGCGACGCCTAGCATTCATCCAGGTAACTGCTGTGCCAGATACGAAATTTCAGTGCTTTGCTTTCTTCCCCGCTGATTAGAAGCCAAGCCTGCCTCGGCGCGCTCGTGGACTACCGGTGTAGCTGGGAGAAAGCTAGACGGAGCCAGCTGCCTAGCACTAGGTAACCCGCCGTGATCCACCGCTCATAGCGTGCGGCGCCGCGGCTGCTTGCAGAAAACTCACTACCGTTGCTTTGTGAGGGTCATTTGCCTCTGATGAGACTCCGATTAAAGTTGAGTGTTTAGACTCTTTTACAGGAAGCTGCCTCCTCGTTTCTGCACTTTGTCTGGAGACAACTAATGGGTCCATCCGCCAAACATGTAATAACGCCAGTCGAGTTACGTGCCATGCATACACTGAATAACCAAGACCTTATGACCACTTCGTGTTAAAATATATGTCTCATTGTAACTTCCCTTCTGACTGCTTAATTATATGCACTGATAAGCCTAAACTGGTTAATAACGTTTTGGTCCATCTTTGGAAAGCGATTCTACATTGATTCTGCGTGCCATGGTTTCAGTAAGATTTTGGCAAGTTCCCAAGATATGTGCCTCTAATTTGTTAGGGCAGTCACTCAGTTCACGTAACGTACAGTGCAGTGGTTGTGGACACTGAGCTGACGCTCTAAAGTGTCATAGAGTATTCCATCGGATCCAGATCAGGCGAATTTCGTGGCCAAGCGTCACCATGAGCAAACCATCATACTCCTCAAACCAGTGGTGCGCGATAAGTATGCCATGCGGTAAGTATAATTATCGTGATTCAAAATGCCCTCGCCTTCATGGAACACGTCAAGCACGAAGGGATAGATGTGGTCTGCATTGATCTTCTCATAGCCCACAGCTGCCATCAGTTTTACATTAATACCAAAGGGCCCATGGAAGCCCAACTGAATGTACCACGTGGAATAATGCTGCCCCCAAGGGCCTGCGTGTGTGGCGCATTGTGTAGGCATGCCCTTATTATACTAATCTTGTTTCTGCATTCCCTAGCGAGCTACAGGCTGACAATTATTATGAAAAGAAAAACGTAAATTAGTTACAAACTGCGGCGTCCACATGTAAACGTCACTACAGGTATTTGGATTTAGTTTATGACATGTTCGGTATGCCTGCCATCATTGGTGATGATATGGCGCAGACGAATAGTGAAATTCTGTATGACCTGCCGAAGTGTAGGAACATCGATGCTGTGGATGACCTCCTGAACGGCTGTTTTCAGCTCAGCTGTGGTTTTGGGGTTATTGCTGTACACCTTGTCTCTAATATAGCCCCACAAAAAGGAGTCGCACGTGTTCAGATCCGGAGAATATTGCGACCAATTGGGGCCCTTGCCAGTTGCCTCTGGGTAACCCAGAGCCAGAATGCGGTTCCCAAAGCCTCTCCTACTTCGATCGAGTACAGCTCCGTCTTACATGAACCACATCTTGTGAAAATCAAGATCACTTTGGATAATGAGGACGAAATCATATTCCAGAATCTTCACTTACCGTTCGGTAGTTACAGTGCCATCAAGGAATATAGCACCGATTATTCCGTGTTGGACCATTGCACACCACAGAGGCACCCATTGAGGGTGAAGAGACTTCTTGATCGGGAAACGCGGATTTTCAGTCCCCCAAATCCGCAAATTTTGTGTATTGACGAATCCATCCAAATTAAAGTTGGCTTCATCGCTAAACCAAACTACACAGCGCATACTGAGACGTGGGGCACAAGCTCAAGAATACTTCAACTCAATAAGCTAGAGGCAACAATTACCAATCAGACACAAACCCTGGCTTATAATTTCCAACAGATTTTATTTAACAGTTGCATGACAACACCAAACAATTCAAAAAAAGTTTTGCACTGCTCCGTTTCCCAGAACTCCTGAAGAGTATTGTATCACAGACACCGTCACTTTGACTGTTCAGCGATGTTATTAAACCCGCCCAAAGATGTAAACAACCATGCATGAGCAGCGCCTACTAGACGGAGGGGGTCCGACAGCCGATCAGTTCCAGTTATTCCACCATGATGGAGGTACACGGCTCGTTTTGTCTGTAGTTCAACCATGCCTAGACGATCAATACCGCGGTTCGATCGCGTCCATATTGTTACTTCGTGCCAGAACGGGGTTCTCAACAAGGGAAGTGTCCAGGCGTCTCGGAGTGAACCAAAGCGATGTTGTTCGGACATGGAGGAGATACAAAGAGACAGGAACTGTCGATGACATGCCTCGCTGAGGCCACCCAAGGGCTACGACTGCAGTGGATGACCTCTACCTGTAACGCCGGAAATGCATTTCCTTCTATTTCCATCTATTGTACTATAAATTTTTTCCTTATTTTGTTACATGAAGGAATGACATTTCTGTGTCTTTATACATTGTAATTGTTTTACTATTTGTATATATATATTTATGCATCTATGACGATGTATAATTGGTTTGTTTTGTGAATATTATTTTTATTTACACGCTGGGTCTGGCCTAGGGAAAACTATGCTATCGAACGAATACATCGATAGGTCGTGTGGAGAACCAAAGTGTTTAGGATCTTTGGTAGTGTGAAATCGGCCGCGTGGAGCGCGGGCTGATCAGAGGGAGTCTGGCTGGAGTAGTGCAGTGGAGCAGGTGTGTTGTGTGACGCTCCCTCGAGTTGCCGCGCTTTCGGGGTTTGGCAGCATGTAATTGCGCTCGAATTGCTATGATAGTTTCTGACACGGTGTCGCGGACGAGAAGCGTTAGCTGACACACATCAAGAGCCCGTTTCGGCTGGAGACCGTGTCGAGAAGAAGGCGCGCCAACATCCAGCTTCTGCAACAGCGACGGCCGACAATGAGTGACTGTCGCCACCTCCTCGATCGACGACTTCAAACCTTCAATCAACCAACAAGGAAGACTGGAAGCACGTAAAGTTTTAGAACTGTATGGCACACCTCAGCTTTTAAAATTGTTGCATCAGAAAATTACAGCAACTTAGCATGGACCTTTGTTGCTCATTGTCCCAATTGCATTACCAAGCAAGATCCCTTCCTTTTCCGGAATGAACGCGAGTGTCGTTGAAATTCAAACGCCAGCATTAAAGTAATATTATTCGATTTCCCTGCTTTAATTTCAAAGTTCAGTTAAGGCATTCATAGCTGGCTACAATATTTAGATTACACAAGCACAAATTAAGAGTGCGAGTTTTGTTACCGTATTTTAGCTTACCTGTGACTGCAGCTCAGCTTGGTACGTACTAAATTTTAATATTGTTAATTGTTCAGAATCATTTAATTCAAGTTCAAAGTTAAATCTCTTATTTCTAAATTGCGTAGATTGAAGTAGCTTTTGAAATGATTGTTGAGGTAGCCCAAGAGTAGCCGTATTTTACTGAATTTCGATGTGCTTCAGAAACAAAGCTCACTATTAATTTCAGTCACTAAATTAACTTTCAATTTTCCGGTTTTATTAATTCTTTTGCTAAATTAAGTCAGAGTGTAGCGAAATTTATTACTTCTGACAAACTTTCAGTTTTCACATTACAAGTGTCAGCCTTCAGTTGCCACACTTCTAGTGCTAATTATATGTGTAATAACCTTTCTTTTTCAGTTCCTATAGTAATTGTCCTTAGGACTGGCGACCGTAATTTCCCCAAATCTCAAATATCTAATTACCGCTAGTTAATTGTTAACGTAATGGCCGCACATTTACTTTCTTTATTAACTTTACCCCTTTTCAAAATGAATTTCCACCAGTTTCATTTGCATTTTTCCTTTCATTTGGATGTAACCCTTTCCTCCCTCTTTACCGACAGATTAACTTCGGTGACGATTGCTTTTCCCAAATTTCCATTAGGTACACGCGGTTTAATTTTTCACTGTCATTAAGGTCAATAAGTGAGGGGGAGGTTACATACCTACCGATTATGGCTCGGAGGAACCCTGACAGGAACGCCACAATGTTGATTAACGATTTTCGTGAAGCCACAGGGCGTCGTGTTACGACTCAAACTGTGCGCAATTGGCTGCATGATGCTCAACTGCACTCCTGACGTCCATGACAAGGACCATCTCTGCAACCACGACAACATGCAACACGGTACAGATGGGCCCAACAACATGCCAAATAAACCGCTCAGGTTTGGCATACGTACTCTTCACCGATGAGTGTCTCATATGCATTCAACCAGACAATCGTCGGAGACATGCTTGGAGGCAACCCGGCCCGGCTGTACGCCTTACACACACTGTCCAGAGAATAGAACAAGTTGGAGGTTCCCTGCTGTTTTGGGGTGGCATTACGTGAGGCCGACGTACGCCGCTAGTGGACATGGAAGGCGCCGTAACGGCTGTACGATACGTGAATGCCATCCTCCGACCGATAGTGCAACCATATCGGCAGCATATTGGCGAGGCATTCGTCTGCATAGACGACAATTCGCGTCCCCATCGTGGACATCTTGTTAATGACTTGCTTCAGGATAACGACATCAAAAATGGCTCTTAGCACTATGGGACTTAACATCTTAGGTCATCAGTCCCCTAGAACTTAGAACTACTTAAACCTAACTAACCTAAGGACATCACACACATCCATGCCCGAGGCAGGATTCGAACCTGCGACCGTAGTAGTCCCACGGTTCCGGACTGCAGCGCCTAGAACCGCACGGTCACAGCGGCCGGCGATAACGACATCGCTCGACTAGAGTGGGCAGCATGTTCTCCAGACATGAACCCTATCGAATGTGCCGGGATCGATTGCAAAGAGCTATGAGGGATCTACGTCGAATCGCCGTCGAGGAATGGAACAATCTGGACCAACAGTGCCTTGATGAACTTGTGGATAGTATGCCACGACGAATACAGGCATGCATCAATGCTTGATGACGTGCTACTGGGTATTAGAGGTACCGGTGTGTACAGCAATTTGGACCACCACGTCTCAAAGTCTCACTGTATGGTGGTACAAGCAATGTATGGTTTTCATGAGCAATAAAAAGGGCGGAAATGATGTTTATATTGATCTCTATTCCAATTTTCTTTACAGGTTCCGGAACTCTCGGAACCGAGGTGATACAAAACTTTTTTGATGTGTGTTTACACAATCGCCCTAGAATTTGAAACATTCCTAAACAGACAATAAATAATTTAAACCCCTCTTTAGATAAATCTTAAGAACGATACAAACAATAAATGGTTTACGGAGAAAACCTTCCCCAGAAGCAGGACATCTTTTAAGGTATAACAGCAGAAACAATTTCTCTTTCTGAATAAGATATTAAAAACGCAGTACAATGAAAGGCATCTTTCAGGTAATATAAAATTTCAGTGACAAGTAATGGGACATCAGGGGTACGCGGAAACTACAACTCAGATCGAGCCTGAATGAAAGCTGAAAGGAACGCTGAAGAAGGAAAGACGGACACCTCGGCGTGACCAGGAACAAATAATAACCGTATAGTTTTAACGTTCTAGTGCAAACCATTCAGAAATTATGATGATTTTATTTCACATATTTTAATAATTGTCACCCTGTATATATAGAGATTGTTCTTTATCTCAACATACCACACTTACTGTTATTTCATGAAATTTTGAAAGTAGCGGGATAAACGGGGGAGGCTGTTTATCAAGAATCTTCCATTTGAGGTTTTTCAGCATGTCCCTAATGCTTTCCCAAGCACATGTTTGTATGTGTTAGAACTGCCTTGTCAGTCCTATTTGGAATGGCTCGCAGACACCAGGGTATTATTACAGAATGGATTATATGGGTGTACTGTGAGCAATCTTCTGTGATACGTCCGCTGGCGGCCACTTCGCCAACTCACAGTGTGAACGGCTGAGTACGGGGCGGGAGTATGACCCCATGGAGCGGCGCCAGTGATGCATTCTGCAAATACGCAATAGGTGGGGGAGTGTCTCGCGGCAGTAAAACGACTGGCTGCTTTGACGTTTCGGACCAGAAACCGGCATCGCGTCACTATCTGTTGTACACACCCAGCTTCAATGACAGATGAACGACTGACGTGGAAGTCCATGTTCCAGTGGAATATGTTTGTATATTCGTATCTACAAAATTCGTGTATTATTCCTCATTTTTATCTATATGCATTAAACAAATCAGTGAGTATACTAAAATGGTTGTGTGCCATTAAAAGGATAAATATGGTCCTAACTACATTTCACTTGTGCTTAAGATCTTTCGCCTGACAGAAAAAAAGCGTGTGAATGCTATTTATGGCGCCGTCGTAGGAGCGCACTCAAGATTAAACAGTAGTCAACATTTCTTGTGACGTAAGTGGTGAAGTTAATTATTATTATGCATTTAAATGTCAAGAAATATGTTATGATATTGAAGGTCTTCTCGCAAACTTAATAGAATAAGACCATACATGGGCTACTGGCACAATTGGGATACCTTTAAAGAAATGTATATAGATATTTTGAATGTAATTATTACTCTGTGCCCAAAACGTACTTTGAAGTTGTATTAATGTTTGCCTAAACCAAATGAAAAACGTCCGGATTTCATCAACACTCTCGTAGCGCTTGGTGTATGAGATGAAACTCTCACATTTTTCTAGGCATCTTCATCACTTCTTAGTGTAAATTTTTGCGTCGCCAGAAACTCCGTCACGCCACTAAAGTTTTAATTTTGTGCTAGTAGGCAGCACACAGTTTAGATCAGTGTATTCTAGTTTGAATGTAAATTTCGTGCAGTAACTTTTCGACAAACAGGATTTCTAATGGAAGGTATCCGTAAACAGGTCAACTTCAGTAGAGAAATTTATTTCTGTTTAGTAGCTTGCGGTCTCAGAGTACAGTGAGAAATCTGCACAGCAACTTTTAGTGTTACTTCATTCTCCTCTGGTATATGTTCAAACAAAGTATCGCCGTTTGAGACCTTATATCTAATTTATACACAGTACTATATGGCTAGCGACTGTGCTTGTTGTGAGCGGATACAAGGCGAGAGGACTGCTGTCCGTAAACAGCTGGAAGCTGTGTTGGTTACCGTCGACAAGGTTCTAGCTAATGCTCAACGTCGAGGTGAAGCCAGTGGCGAGACCTGCGACTCCTTTGGTGACCCGAACATCGCTGCGGCTTCTGATACGCAGCATCTCCCCGGTCCGTCCTCACTCCAGAGTGGGTGGCAGACAGTGGTGGGTTCGCAAGTCACCGGGCGGAAGGCAAAAGAGGGATCAGGCCGTGCGGCTGGCTCCCTACGTCTTAGGAACAGGTACGAGGCGCTACCCAGTGTTGATAACTCTGAGCCAGCACGGGATGCCGCTTCTGTTGGGCCAGAGGTCGATTTTCCTGCCCAGTCCGGATAAGTACAGAGGGTGGGTACGCTAGTCATTGGGAGCTCCAATGTCAGCCGGGTGATGGAGCCCCTTAGGGGGATAGCAGGCAAGGCGAGAAAGAATTCCAGTGTGCATTCAGTATGTTTGCCGGGAGGTATCATCCGTGATTTGGAGGAGGCCCTGCCGGCAGCTATCGAGCACATTGGGTGCATCCGGCTGCATGTCGTGGCACATGTCGGCACGAATGAAGCCAACCGCTTGGGTTTTGAGGCCATCCTCGACTCCTTTCGGCGGCTCGCTGATTTGGTGAAGGCAACTAGCAACGCAAGCGGGGTGCAGGCTATGCTGTGTATTTGAGCATCGTACCCAGGGTTGATAGCGGTCCTCTGGTTTGGAGGAGAGTGGAAGGTCTGAACTAGAGGCTCGACCACTCTGCGACGGTATCGGATGCTAATTTCTTGACCTCCGCTATCGGGTGAAGAATTGTAGGATTCCCCTTAATAGGTCACTACTAGGGTAGCGGAGTACGTCTGGTGTGCACATGGGGCTTTCTCGGTTAAAGAACCCCTTCCTTGGGACCAAAGGCGATTTGACTGTTAAATCAGCCACAGCGACGTCAGAGGATCTTCGTCCTCGCAGATCAGAGGTAGAAAAAAAAAGATTAATATGATTTTAGTAAACTGTAGGAGCAACCAAGGAAAGGTTTCTTAATTACTATCGCTTACTGAAGATTATAATGCACAGACAGTTTTGGGAACAAAAAGCTGGTTGAAACCAGACGTCAGTGACAACGAAATCCTAAGTTCACATTGAAATGTTTATCGTAAGGATAGGTTAGTCACCAATGGTGGCGGCGTGTTTATTGTAGTAAAAAATTCGATATGTTGTAGCGAGGTTATCACGGATTCCGAATGTGAATTTATCTGGGTGAAAATGAGTATGAAAGAACGGGCAAAAATGGTGATCGGATGCTTTTAGAGACCACCTGGGTCAGGATGTGTAGTTGTAGAGCGCTTTAGACAGAACTTGCTGAATATCACAAGTAATTGTCCTGATGACGCCGCTGTAATAGGTGGTTACTTCAACTTGCCAGGTATAGATTGGGAGTGTTATGCCATCGAAACTGGTGCCAGAGACAGGGAATCGTGTGGCATTGTTCTGGACGTCTTATCCGAAAATTACCTTGAGCAGACAGTTAGAGAACCAACTCGTGAGAGTAACGTCTTAGACCTCCTGACAACAAACAGACCTGAACTTAGCGAATCAGTTAACATAGAGGAAGGTATCAGTGATCATAAGGCTGTACCCGCATCTATGACGAGGGGTGCTACCAGGAATGTTAAGAAACGTAGGGAGATATATTTGCATGGGTGACAGGATACAAATTTCAGAATATCTCAGCAGTCAGCATCAAATATTCGTTGATGAGGTCGAAGATGTGGAGAACAAATGGAAAAAATTCAAAGGCATCGTTCAATATGCCCTAGACAAGTACGTTCAGAGTAAGGTTTTAAGGGCCCTCCTGGTAGGCCGTGCGGGAAAGAGCGCCTGGCGGATTTATGTCGATGTCCGGCGAACCGGCCAGTCTGTGGATGGTTTTTAGGCGGTTTTCCATCTGCCTCGGTGAATGCGGGCTGGTTCCCCGTATTCCGCCTCAGTTACACTATGTCGGCGATTGCTGTGCAAACAAGTCCTCCACGTACGCGTACACCACCATTACTGTACCACGCAAACATAGGGGTTACACTCGTCTGGTGTGAGACGTTCCCTGGGGGTCCATCGGGGCCGAACCGCACAATAACCCTGGGTTCGGTGTGGAGCGGCAGGGGGGGGGGGTGAAGTGGACTGCGGTAGTCGTCGTGGGGTTGTGGACCACTGCGGCTGTGGCGGGGACGGAGCCTCTCCGTCGTTTCTAGGTAGCCGGTTAACATACATACAATGCATACAAGGTTTTAAGGGATGGGAAATATCCGCCATGGTTTAATAGACGTGTTAGAAAAGCGCTACGTAAAAAAAGAGCATTTCATCTTAGATTCAAGAGAAGCAAAAACCTAGCTGACAAATAAGAGCTGAACGAAGCGAAAATGAGCGTAAGGAGAGCAATGAGTAAGGCTTTCAATGATTTTGAAAATAAGACGTTCTCAACCGACCTGAGTAAAACCTTTAGTAGATTTTGGTCGTATGTAAAATCAGTAAGTGGGTCAAAATCATCTATTCATTCTCTCAGCGACCACACCGGCACCGGAACAGAAGATAACAGAAAGGAGGCCGGAATACTGAATTCGGTCTTCCGAAGTTGTTTCACTGCGGAAGATCGTTGCACTATCCCCTCCTTTCAATCGTCGTACGAACATCGAAATGGCAGATATTGAAATAGCAGAGTGCGCACCTGAAAAGCAGCAGTGGAAAGGACTCAGGGCCAGACGAGATACCTACAAGATTCTATAAAGATTATGCGAAAGAACTTGGTCCCCTTCTAGCAGTAATTTATCGTAGATCGCTTGAACAACGAAAGGTACCTAACGATTGGAAAAAAGCGCTGATCATTTCCGTTTTTAAAACATGCCGTAAGACAGATCCACGTAATTATAGACCTACATGGTTGACGTCAATCTGTTGTAGAATTATGGGACACTTTTTATGCTCAAGAATTATGACGTTTTTGGAAAATGAACATCTCCTCTATAAAAAATCAACAGAGATCCTGCGAAACTCAGCTCTCTCTGTCCCTCCATGAGATCCACAGCGCAGTGGACAACGGCGCTCAGGTTGATGCCGCGTTCCTTGATTTCAGTAAGGCATTTGACACTGTCTCGCATTGCCGTTTAATGACAAAAATAAGAGCTTACTGAGTATCGGAGCAGACCTGCGATTGGATTCAAGACTTTCTTGCAGCTAAAACTTAACGCGTCGCTCTTAACGGAACTACATCGACAGATGTAAAGGTAATATCCGGAGTACCAGAGGGAATTATGATAGGACCGTTGTTGTTTACAATTTATGAATGATTTAGTAGAAAGCGTCGGATGCTCTTTAAGGCTATTCGCAGGTGATGCAATTGTCTATACCAAAGAAGCAACGGCAGAAGATAGTAAGAATTTGCAGAACGACCTGCAGAAAATTGATGAATGGTGCAGACTCTGGCAGTTGACTCTGAACGTAAATACAGAGGAAAAGAAATGCACTGCTGTACAGCTGCACTATTGATGACGAACAGCTGGAAACAGCGTCTGCCGTAAAATATCTAGGCGTAACTATCCAGAGCGACCTTAAGTGGAATGACCATATAAAACAGATAGTTTGAAAAGCAACCAGACCCAGATTCATCGGAAGAATCTTAAGGAACTGTAACTCAGCCACTAAATAAGTGGCTTATAAGGCGCTTGTTCGCCCGATTCTTGAGTATTGTTCATCTACCTAGGATCTCTATCACGTAGGACTGATAGAGGAGATACAGAAGTTCCAACGAAGAGCTGCGCGTTTCGTCACAGGATCGTTTAGCTGGCGAGAGAGCGTTACGGAGATGCTAAACAAACTCCACTGGCAGACGTTACAAGAGAGACGCTGTGCATCACGGAGAGATTTGCTTCCCCCCACATACATCTCGCGCATTGACCACGAGGAGAAAATTCGAGAAATTAGAGCCAATACAGAGGCTTACCGACAATCATTCTTTCCAAGCACTACTCGCGAGTGGAGCAGCGTTGGCGGGATCAGACAGTGGTGCCGAAAGTTCCCTCCGCCACGCACCATTACGTGGTTTGTGGAGTATGATGCAAATGTAGGTGTAGTAAAGGTGGTTTATTGACATTCTGATTTCAAAGTTTGGCCCTTCAGCTGCGCGATCAAGTCTGCGTTTACCAGCGGAGCAGCTCGGACCTGATTACGTCTCCGCTGCGAACTGCTCAAGGAAGATGCGGTATTTACACCAGCGGTACCCGCGTCTGTTACTCGTTAAAGCGATAGCAATGGCACGTACAATACTGGCCATTAAAATTGCTACACCAAGAAGAAATGCAGATGATAAACGGGTATTCATTGGACAGATATATTATACTAGAACTGACATGTCATTACATTTTCACGCAATTTGGGTGCATAGATCCTGAGAAATCAGTACCCAGAATAACCACCTCTGGCCGTAATAACGGCCGTGATACGCCTGGGCATTGAGTCAAACAGAGCTTGGATGGCATGTACAGGTACAGCTGCCCATGCAGCTTCAACACGATACCACAGTTCAACAAGACTAGTAACTGGCGTATTGTGACAAGCCAGTTGCTCGGCCACCATTGACCAGACGTTTTCAGTTGGTGAGAGATCTGGAGAATGTGCTGGCCAGGACAGCAGTCAAACATTTGCTGTATCCAGAAAGGCCCATACAGGACCTGCAACATGCGATCGTGCATGATCCTGCTGGAATGTAGTGTTTCGTTCGGATCGAATGAAGGGTAGAGCCACGGGTCGTAACACATCTGAAATGTAACGTCTACTGTTCAAAGTGCCGTCAATGCGAACAAGAGGAGATCGAGACATGTAACCAATTGCACCCATACCATCACGCCGGGTGATACGCCAGTATGGCGATGACGAATACACGCTTCCAATGTGCGTTCACCGCGATGTCGCCAAACACGGATGCGACCACCACGATGCTGTAAACAGAACCTCGATTCATCCGAAAAAATGACGTTTTGCCATTCGTGCACCCAGGTTCGTCGTTGAGTACACCATCGCAGGCGCTCCTGTCTGTGATGCAGCGTCAGGGGTAACCGCAGCGACGGTCTCCGAGCTGATAGTCCAGGCTGCTGCAAACGTCGTAGAACTGTTCGTGGAGATGGTTGTTGTCTTGCAAACGTCCCCACCTGTTGACTCAGGGATCGAGACGTGGCTGCACGATCCGTTACAGCCATGCGGATAAGTTGCCTGTCATCTCGACTGCTAGTGATACGAGGCCGTTGGGATCCAGCACGGCATTCCGTATTACCCTCCTGAACCCACCAATTCCATATTCTGCTAACAGTCATTGGATCTCGACCACCGCGAGCAGCAATGTCGCGATACGGTAAACCGCAATCGCGATAACTACAATCCGAGCTTTATCAAAATCGGAAACGTGATGGTACGCATTTCTCCTCCTTACACGAGGCATCACAACAACGTTTCACCAGGCAATGCGGGTCAACTGCTGTTTGTGTACAAGAAATCGGTTGGAAACTTTCCTCATGTCACCTCGTTGTAGGTGTCGCCACAGGCGCCAATCTTGTGTGAATGCTCTGAAAAGCTAATCATTTGCCTATCACAGCATCTTCTTCCTGTCGGTTAAATTTCGCGTCTGTAGCACGTCAGCTTCGTGGTGTGGCATTTTTAATGGCCAGTAGTGTACGTTTGGAAAAACTACGGTACAATTTATGTCCTCTACTAAATGTGCAAGACGGAAATCATTCGAAATTGAACGTTTCTTGAGAGATGGTGTGCATATTAATCACACGGAGCAGCACTGTTTACGTCAAGATGGTGAACGACGCTGCACGTGAAACGATTATAGAAACTGTCAAATGTTTCATGTTTCGACGTAATAGCGACGTGTTAGTGGTCCATGCGGGCCTCTGCGTAAGCACGATTCGAATGCTCGAGCTACCCTTCGAAGTACCTGAATCATTGATCCATGAATCACTCCAACCATACGGCGGAGTAATTAGTCATATAGCCCAACGTTGGGCAAGTTTTAGCACATATCCACTGCTCAACGGTGTTCATCAGGTGCGAATCACCCTGACAATACATGTGTCCCCATATCTAAATATGGGCGGGTGAAGAGCCATTATTATCTATGATGGCCAACAATGGACGTGTTCTGGATGTGGTGGTGAAGGATATCTTCGATCTGAGTGCACGAAGAGGAGACTCGTGCAACTACCCAGCGAGGACCTACCAAAGCAGGCCACCCCCACGTCACTACGACTGGTATACGCGCCGGTGCTCCGCGAGGACGTGACGCCGAGGTCTGAGCGTATATTCGAAACAACACCGCAGATGACGGAGGGACCATCAGGCAACAACGATGCTGAGATGGCTGCTACACCACTCCAGCCACAGACGTTGCAGGTGATAAATCACGAGGACGACCACACAACAAAAGGCATGGAAACTGGAGTGGAGAGGTCCACATACGGTGCGGCAACGGTGATGGAACAGGAGACGTAGGATTCAACAGCACCGGAGGTAGAGATCAGGGCGTGTAAACAAAGTCGTGTCCATGCACAGTCAAATCGACCCCGAGGTTTGTATTTTTTCTTGGGTGTGAAAGGTAATAAAACAAACGAAGTCATTTTATATTTTATTCACCTAAATAATATTTTTATTTGCTTATCATCCTTTAATCTCATAATCTTTTACTTTTTTATATATTCCATTCTTTGATCACAAGTCCTTCGACGATGACCGGTTTCAGTCAGTAATGACCATCTTCTGATCTAAGAATTCTAACATTTTGCAGCCCTGTCAGCAACTGTGATAATTGAACATGTAACACGTCAGCCTCAGTTGCAAATAGAAACCAATCTTTACCCAGGTTTCAGCCAAAATAATTTGGCCTTCCTCAGAAGTCACTGGCTTCTGAAGAAGGCCAAATTATTGTGGCTGAACAATCTTGGTAAACATTTTTGGATACAGTGATAAATACAATATTATATTTAAAGTAAAGTTCGGTCTTGATCACAACACTTATGTGGTCTAGGGGGCCGGCACGGTAGCTCAGCGTGTTTGGTGAGAGGGTTAGCAGCCCTCTGTAATAAAAAAACTGAGCTAATCGATCAACAACGAACTTAAACGGATGTCTTACGACGTCCGCCCCGAGCAGATGCAACGAACAAAAGCGAACAAAATGAGATAAAAAAAGGGGTAGCGTCTTTGATTCATAATCAAAACGTTTTCGGTCCCGGGTTCGATCCCCGCCACTACCTAAATTTTGATAAATAATCAGCATTTGTGGCCGAAGACTACCGGCATCAGAAGTCAGCCTCATTCTGCCAACGGCCTTGTCAAAGAGGGCGGAGGAGCGGATAGAGGTTCAGGGCACTCTCTTGTCCTAGGGGTGGGAAATTGCCCCTAAAGGCGCCGGCACGGTAGCTCAGCGTGTTCGGAAAGAGAGTTAGCTGCCCTCTGTAATAAAAAAACTGAGTAAATGGATCAGTAACGAACTTCAACGGGCGTCAGATGACGTCCGCCACGAACAATTGAAACGAAAAATAACGAACAAAATGAGATTAAAAAAATAATAATAATAAAAAAAGGCGGAAGAATCAGCAGTGATCAACGACATGAGGATGCAGAAGGCAATGGAAACCACTGCATTAAAGACACGTAACGTGTATCCACAGGACATGTGGCCTGTAATTGAAGAAGTGTCATGATGATCTCTCCATTGGCAAAAGATTCCGGAATAGTTCCCCATTCCGATCTCCGGGAGGGGACTACCAAGGGGGAGGTTACCATGAGAAAAAGATAACGTTCTACAAGTCGGGGCGTGGAATGTCAGAAGCTTGAACATGGTAGGGAAACTAGAAAATCTGAAAAGGGAAATGCAAAGGCTCAATCTAGATATAGTAGAGGTCAGTGAAGTGAAGTGGAAGGAAGACAAGGATTTCTGGTCAGATGAGTATCGGGTAATATCAACAGCAGCAGAAAATGGTATAACAGGTGTAGGAATCGTTATGAATAGGAAGGTAGGGCAGAGGGTGCGTTACTGTGAACAGTTCAGTGACCGGGTTGTTCTAATCAGAATCGACAGCAGACCAATACCGACAACGATAGTTCAGGTATACAAGCCGACGTCGCAAGCTGAAGATGAACAGATAGAGAAAGTGTATGAGGATATTGAAAGGGTATTGCAGTATGTAAAGGGGGACGAAAATCTGATAGTCATGGGCGACTGGAATGCAGTTGTAGGGGAAGGAGTAGAAGGAAAGGTTACAGGAGAATATGAGCTTGGGACAAGGAATAAAAGAGGAGAAAGACTAATTGAGTTCTGTAACAAGTTTCAGCTAGTAATAGCGGATACCCTGTTCAAGAATCACAAGAGGAGGAGGTATACTTGGAAAAGGCCGGGAGATACGGGAAGATTTCAGTTAGATTACATCATGGTCAGACAGAGATTCCGAAATCAGATACTGGATTGTAAGGCGTACCCAGGAGCAGATATAGACTCAGATCACAATATAGTAGTGATGAAGAGTAGGCTGAAGTTCAAGACATTAATCAGGAAGAATCAATACGCAAAGAAGTGGGATACGGAAGTACTAAGGAATGACGGGATACGTTTGAAGTTCTCTAACGCTATAGATACAGCAATAAGGAATAGCGCAGTAGGCAGTACAGTTGAAGAGGAATGGACATCTCTAAAAAGGGCCATCACAGAAGTTGGGAAGGAAAACATAGGTACAAAGAAGGTAGCTGCGAAGAAACCATGGGTAACAGAAGAAATACTTCAGTTGATTGATGAAAGGAGGAAGTACAAACATGTTCCAGGAAAATCAGGAATACAGGAATACAAGTCGCTGAGGAATGAAATAAATAGGAAGTGCAGGGAAGCTAAGACGAAAAGGCTGCAGGAAAAATGTGAAGACATCGAAAAAGATATGATTGTCGGAAGGACAGACTCAGCATACAGGAAAGTCAAAACAACCTTTGGTGACATTAAAAGCAACGGTGGTAACATTAAGAGTGCAACGGGAATTCCACTGTTAAATGCAGACGAGAGAGCAGATAGGTGGAAAGAATACATTGAAAGCCTCTATGAGGGTGAAGATTTGTCTGATGTGATAGAAGAAGAAACAGGAGCCGATTTAGAAGAGATAGGGGATCCAGTATTAGAACCGGAATTTAAAAGAGCTGTGGAGGACTTACGGTCAAATAAGGCAGAAGGGATAGATAACATTCCATCAGAATTTCTAAAATCATTGGGGGAAGTAGCAACAAAACGACTATTCACGTTGGTGTGTAAAATGTATGAGTCTGGCGATATACCATCTGACTTTCGGAAAAGCATCATCCACACAATTCCGAAGACGGCAAGAGCTGACAATTCGGAGAATTATCGCACAATCAGCTTAACAGCTCATGCATCGAAGCTGCTTACAAGAATAATATACAGAAGAATGGAAAAGAAAATTGAGAATGCGCTAGGTGACGATCAGTTTGGCTTTATGAAAAGTAAAGGGACGAGAGAGGCAATTCTGACGTTACGGCTAATAATGGAAGCAAGGCTAATGAAAAGTCAAGACACTTTCATAGGATTTGTCGACCTGGAAAAAGCGTTCGACAATATAAAATGGTGCAAGCTGTTCGAGATTCTGAAAAAAGTAGGGTAAGCTATAGGGAGAGACGGGTCATATACAATATGTACAACAACCAAGAGGGAATAATAAGAGTGGACGATCAAGAACGATGTGCTCGTATTAAGAAGGGTGTAAGACAAGGCTGTAGCCTTTCGCCCCTACTCTTCAATCTGTACATCGAGGAAGAAATGATGGAAATAAAAGAAAGGTTCAGGAGTGGAATTAAAATACAAGGTGAAAGGATATCAATGATAAGATTCGCTGATGACATTGCTATCCTGAGTGAAAGTGAAGAAGAATTAAATGATCTGCTGAACGGAATGAACAGTCTAATGAGTACACAGTATGGTTTGAGAGTAAATCGGAGAAAGACGAAGGTAATGAGAAGTAGTAGAAATGAGAACAGCGAGAAACTTAACATCAGGGTTGATGGTCACGAAGTCAATGAAGTTAAGGAATTCTGCTACCTAGGCAGTAAAATAACCAATGACGGACGGAGCAAGGAGGACATCAAAAGCAGACTCGCTATGGCAAAAAAGGCATTTCTGGCCAAGAGAAGTCTACTAATATCTAATACCGGCCTTAATTTGAGGAAGAAATATCTGAGGATGTACGTCTGGAGTACAGCATTGTATGGTAGTGAAACATGGACTGTGGGAAAACCGGAACAGAAGAGAATCAAAGCATTTGAGATGTGGTGCTATAGACGAATGTTGAAAATTAGGTGGACTGATAAGTTAAGGAATGAGGAGGTTCTACGCAGAATCGGAGAGGAACGGAATATGTGGAAAACACTGATAAGGAGAAGGGACTGGATGATAGGACATCTCCTAAGACATGAGGGAATGACTTCCATGGTACTAGAGGGAGCTGTAGAGGGCAAAAACTGTAGAGGAAGACAGAGATTGGAATACGTCAAGCAAATAATTGAGGACGTAGGTTGCAAGTGCTACTCTGAGATGAAGAGGTTAGCACAGGAAAGGAATTCGTGGCGGGCCGCATCAAATCAGTCAGTAGACTGATGACCAAAAAAAAAAAAAGTCTCACTAACATAGGTGACCGGTTTCGATTATCTTTGGATTGCCAGATCCATGGCTTCCTTGGAGGATGGTTATATAAAGATAACCGAAACCGGTCACCTATGTTATTGAGACATAGGTGTTGTGATCAAGACTGAACTTTAGTTTAAATATAATTTTGGCTGAAACCTGGGTAAAGATTGGTTTCTATTTGCAACTGAAGCTGACGTGTTACATGTTCATCTTCAGATCTGTTCTACACCATGTTGCTTTTTGATTTCACTTAATAACTGATGTCACTTAATTATTAGTGTCCAGTGTGGGGCTATCTCACTGTTAACTTTCATGCTATGTGAGTGGTATCACAGATAATTTTGAAGGATTCGCTACATTTTGACGACCAGCGTGAGAAAATGTAAATAGTAATCTGATGCAAGGTTTCGAAGAATTCTCGATTCGCTACAGTTTTGGAGCCTAACACGGTGCGATCTCATTTGTCATATATATGTCATTTTTCGATTTACTACACTTGTTAGTGATGATCCAGCCATTGTATATCACGGCCTATGGCCTGCGGCTTCGCTGGCATTGATTCTCACTATGGGCATTAATTTTAACCCTCTCTCATCCTAATGTTTCACTAATTTCGCAGTTATTACAGTGCGTGCGCTGTTTTCGATTCCAGCCGCTGGTTGCGCTTCTCTGGTTTTGTTCCATAGCGGTGGCCTTCATGTCGTCTCGCTAGAGACAACCTTGCAGCTTAAAGGAATTTTAATGATAGGCTCTGAACTCTTCTGATGTTTTGTCTGGCTGGCCGTTCCGCTCACTGAGAATGGACGCATGTTCAAGTTGTTGCGGACGGTAACGATGTCATCTGAAGAATCATTACTTCCCTCTGCCTTCGCACAAAGCGGGTTGCGTCTTCTGAGTCGGCCAGTACCCGTTTCTGGTCCGCTGGTTCATGGATGGTGCGCTGCCAGCATTTTTGCTTCTCCGGGGTCCCGCGTAGAAATAAGTGGTGAGTATTTCTTTTGCGTGTGATTAAGTGTTGGATGAGATTTGTGAAAGCCCCTGTTCTTTGCTGAGACTTGGGTTCACGCCGATTGTGACTGTAGCTCTCTCTAGCGGCCGTTATTGGGCTTGGTTTAGAAGTGGATCAGCATCCTTGGTAATAAGAACATTCCCGAGTTATTTGCAAGACAGTTGTAAGAGGGGAGGAGGAGGAGGAGGAGGAGGGTCACACTGCGGCCGCCTATACTTCAGTTATTACCTGATTTAATATAGAGACTCTTTAAATTTTGTGCTTGTGCCTTACTTTTTATGCTCAGGGGTTCAAACCTCGTATTATCTATTGTATTTAAAGCACTCATGTCTTCATTCTTAAGAATTATACCTGCATTTTAATCTGAACGATCAGGTGTTCGGCCGGCCGGAGTCGCCGAGCGGTTCTAGGCGCTACAGTCTGGAACCGCGAGACCGCTACGATCACAGGTTCGAATCCTGCCTCGGGCATGGATGTGTGTGATGTCCTTAGGTTCGTTAGGTTTAAGTAGTTCTAAGTTCTAGGGGACTGATGACCTCAGAAGTTTAGTCCCATAGTGCTCAGAGCCATTTGAACCATTTGATCAGGTGTTCAAATTATTTTAAAATATTTTTATATTCAGTTGTCTGCTTGTTTCATAGATTATACGGGCACATATTCTCCAGTTCCAAGGGCATACACCCACATGATATCTGTAATTTGTGTATGTTATAGAATTTTAATTTTAGACCCCTGTATGTTTCAAAGGCTGCGCTGAACCCCTTATCTGTTTCATACGTGGCCTGGGCTCAATTTCGTAATCTTTCCTTGGTTAATGCATTAAATTTAAGCCCTTTTCTAACCATTCTGTGAATCTGTTAACCAAAGCATTTGTTTCTGCTTTGGGGTGATTTAAACATTTTAAAATTTTTGTGACTGTGGTAACTGCTGTTGCGATACTGAATTTAAAAGATTGCCGCAGTTATATAGATACGAGCTCCTCGTCCAAGCCGTGGAGGTCCAAGGGATGTCTACTGGCCGCCATGTCATTGCGGTGTCACGTGGATGCAGCACGGAGGGGCATGTGCCCAGCACACTGCTCTCTTGGCGGCTTTGCAGACTTCGTGGAGCTGCTACTACTCACTCAGGTAGCTCCCCGAACTCAGGTATCTCACAAATTGGCCTTACGAAGGTGAGTGCACTCCGTAATAGTCGTCCCACCAAGGACAAATCCTTGGCAGTACCGGGAATCGAACCCGCGTCCTAGCCTGACCACTCAGCTACGGAAGAAGTCAGTGAGTTTTAAATTTCATTCTTCGTTGTAACGCTTGTACTGAAAGCTTCTTGTAATTGTTTTTCGAAATTGTAACCAAATACCTCTGATTTTGGCTCAATGAAACCTTTCACTGCTACAAACGTGCTCACTGCATTCCATGTTTATGCTACGGCCGCACTGCTCTCCAAATGCTGGTATCCGTGCTGAGAGACGAGGTTCCAGACGTTATGAAATACATATCATCCGAATTTTCGAAAACCATTAGGTCCAAAAATTTTTATTTGTGCACATATTACAGTCTTATCTCTTCACTCGACATGGAACTGAGTTTCTCTTCGTTGTCGGTCATATTTACAGTGCTACATCGAATTACTTAAAGCGGTGAACGAAATTTTATAGAGTTTACATAGGTAAAAACGCAGTGTGTAAACTTTGCGTATGGTAGATTTTAGCTCATATGTTGCAGTGAATGGAATGTAGATGAGATGTCGCAATTTTATTTCAAACAGAGAGCGGAACGGTTTCTCATCCTCTCCTCGAGCTCTACATCTACATCTACACGGATACCCTGTGAATCACACTTAAGTGGGTGGCAGAGGGTTCATTGAACCACCTTCAGAAATCTCTATTATTCCAATCTCGTATGGCGTGCGGAAAAAACGAACACTTATATTTTCCGCGCGAGCTCTGATTCCTCTTACTTTATTACGACAATAGTTTCCCTGTATGTAGGTCGGCGTCAACAAAATATTTTCACCATTGAAATTTCGTGAGAAGATTCCGCACCAACGAAAAAAAGCTTTTTTTTAAAAAAAAAAAAAAAAAATTATCGCCCCAAATCCTCCGTCATTTCGGTGGCACACTCTCCCCTATTTCGCAATAATACGAAACGTGCTGCCCCTCCTTGAAGTTTTTCTATGTAGTTCGTCAATTCTATTTAGTAAGGATCCCACACCGGTTTAGCAGTATTCTAGAAGAGGACGGACAAGCATAGTTTAGGCAATCTCTTTAGTTACATTTTCTAAGTGTCCTGCCAATAAAACACAGTCTTTGGTTAGCTTTCCCCATAACACTTAAGTGTTCTTCCAACTGAAATTGTTCTTAATCGTAATTCCCACGTATTTTGTTGAATTTACGGCCTTTAGATTTGACTGATTTATCGTGTAACCGAAGCTAACGTTTTCCTTTTAGACTCATGTGTATGATCTGACACTTTTCGCTGTGTATGGTCAATAACCAATTTTCGCAGCACACAGATATCTTTTCTAAATCGTTTTGCAGTTTGTTTTGCTCTTCTGATGACTTTACTAGTCGATAACCGACGGGGTCACGTGCAAACGCCGCGCGAGGTAATCGCGCGTTCTCCGGCGCCTTGTCGCGGTCCGGGCGGCTCCCCCGGTCGGACGTTCGAGTTCTCTCTCGGGCACGGGTGTGTGTGTTATCCTTACAGTAAGTTAGTTTAAGTTAGATTAGGAAGTGCATATGCTTAGGGACCGATGATCTCAGCGGTTTGGTCCCATAAGACCATACCACAAATTTCCAATTTTCCATCTGGAAACAATCTAAAACGGCCGCTCAGATTGTCTCCCAAATCGTTTATACTGATAAGAAACAGCAAAGGGCCTATAACACTACCTTGGGGAACGCCAGAAATCACTACTGTTTTACTCCATGACTCTCCGCCAATTTCTGCGAACTGTGACCTCTCTGACAGAAAAATCACTAATCCAGCCATATAAATGAGACGATGTTCCAGAAGCACGCAATTTCACTGCAAGCCGCTTGTGTGGTACAGTGTCAAAAGCCTTCCGGAAATCCAGAAATACGGAATCAATTTGAAATCCCTTGTTAATAGCACTCAACATGTTTGCTAAACCCGGGTTGACTGTGTGACAGTAGGCCGTTTTCTTCGAGGTAATTCATAATGTTCGAACACAATACATGTTCCAAAATCCTGCTGCATATCGACGTTAATGATATGGGCCAGTAATTTAGTGAATTACTCCTACTACCAATTGGGTTTTATATCCGACGGACGGTCGCATACGACATGCCCGTTCACGTGGTTGTGCATCGAGAATCATGTGGTCATAACAATCGTCGTATCTCATAAAGGATTCAAAATATAGAAAAGAGGTGTTTTGCAAATGATAGCACGCAATGAGATACATAAGTTGTTGTTACAGATACTCGAAACACTTTTATTCACCGCGACATGGAAGTAATTCGTCCGCAGCGGTTAGTGGTCGGTAGCTCAGTATGCATACAAACGTCCATAGCACTGTAGAAAAAGCCAAGTTACATGCGTATACACGTCTACAATGCCTGGAGAATAGCGCAGCAGAACTGGTATACACGTCCATAGCTGCGTAAGGATTAAATATATATTATCTTAAATGTATCTTTCAAAAATTTTTGTCCTAAATCATTGTTAATAGTCATGAGTGTATCTGGGGCTTGTTCTTAGATTTGAGCAATCCTGTTTTTTAAAAACTGGAAATAAAAAGAATAATAGGAAAAGTCTAAATGTTTGAGTCTTGCATGGCCTGCATCTTATCACTCCAAATCCAAGCTGCCTACCATTTCAACAACCATCATAATACTTGCTCGCAGGGTACAATCACACAGTAGCCGTGTGACTTAACGGACCAAGGATGTCAGTGGGAAACCGTCTGCAGTAGGACCTTGCCACAAGTAACAAGTATTGTTATTACGAGGGTCACACCAAAAGAAATGCACACTATTTTTGTAAAAGTACAGTTTTCATTCTGCATGTGTGAAAGTTTTACGGTGTGCAGATACATCCTTCCTGCTTGTTTTCAAACTTAATTCAACCTGTTCCTATGAGTGGCGCCGTCACAGCACGTCTTCAAGATGGCTGTTACACTTGCCGTTCGTCAGAAGCAAAGTGCTGTCATAGAATTCCTGTGCTGTGAAAATGAGACAGTGGGAAACATCCACAAGAGGTTGAAAAAGGTGCATGGAAATGCTGCTGTCGATCGCAGTACAGTTAGTCGCTGAGCAAGCAGGTTACATGACGAAAGCGGACACGGCAATATTGAGGATTGTCCTCGCAGCGGCAGGCCTCGTACTGCACACACTCCACACAGTGTGCAGAGACTTAACGAAGTTGTGACTGCTGACAGACGCATCACATTGAGCGGATTGTCACGCTATGTTGGGATAGGGGAAGGAAGTGTTTGCAGAATACTGAAAGTGTTGACGTTAAAAAAGATTTGTGCCGGATGGATTCCCAGGATGTTGACAGTGGCTCACAAAGAAACAAGAAAAACTGTATGCAGCGAACTTTTGGAACAGTACGAGAATGGTAGAGATGAATTTCTTGGAAAGATTGTGACAGGTGATGAAACATGGCTCCATCATTTTTCACCAGAAACGAAGAGGCAATCAATGGAGTGGCATCATGCAATTCACCCAAGAAAAAAAAAAATTCAAAACCACACCTTCTGCTGGAAAAGTTATGGCCACGGTGTATTTCGATTCCGAAGGACTCTTGCTTGTGGATATCATGCCAAGTGGAACCACCACTAATTCTGATGCATATGTGACGACATTGAAGAGACTAAAAGCTCGACTGAGTCGTGTTCGACCTCATTGGCAAAAGCAGGATGTTTCGCTGTTGCACGACAATGCACGGCCACATGTGAGTAAAAAAACATGGAAGCGATCACAAGTGAGGTGTTTTTCCAAAGCTGTTTCACAGAGGAAGACTGCACTGTAGGTCCTTCTCTAGATTGTCGCACAGATGTCAAAATGGTAGATATCAAAATAGATGACAGAGGGATAGAGAAACAATTAAAATCGCTCAAAAGGGAAATAGCCGCTGGACCTTATGGGATACCAGTTCGATTTTACACAGAGTACGCGAAGGAACTTGCCCCCCTTCATGCAGCGGTGTACCGTAGGTCCCTAGAAGTGCGTAGCGTTCCAAAGTATTGGAAAAGGGCACAGGTCATCCCAGTTTTCGAAAAGGGACGTAGAACAGATGTGCAGAACTATAGACCTATATCTCTAACGTCGATCAGTGGTAGGATTTTTGAACACGTATTATGTTCGAGTACAATGACTTTTCTGGAGACTAGAAATCTACTGTCTAGGAATCGGCATGGGTTTCGAAAAAGACGATCGTGTGAAACCCAGCTCGTGCTATTCGTCCACGAGACTCAGAGGGCCATAGACACGGGTTCACAGGTAGATGCCGTGTATCTTGACTCCCGCAAGGCGTTCGATACAGTTCCCCACAGTCGTCTAATGAACAAAGTAAGAGCATATGGACTATCAGACCAATTGTGTGATTGGATTGAAGAGTTCCTAGATAACAGAACGCAGCATGTCATTCTCAATGGAGAGAAGTCTTCCGAAGTAAGAGTGATTTCAGGTGTGCCGCAGGGTAGTGTCGTAGGCAATTGACAATATACATAAATGACCTTATGGCTAACATCGGAAATTCACTGAAGCTTTTGGCGGATGATGCTGTAGTATATCGAGAGGTTGTAACAATGGAAAATTGTACTGAAATGCAGGAGGTCTACAGTGTCCAACGGGCACAATATTTCGGCGATCATACATGTCGCCATCATCAGGTGAACTGACAGACTGAGCTCCTGTGAACGTGCCGGTACGGAGATCCGTACGCTATGGCTGCTCAGAGGGAACTGGGTTCGATCGCGGCGGCGGCCGATTTAAATACCCTCCGCCCGCGGCGCGCTTCCTCCGCCGTCCGCGCCCGGTGCCACGGTCGCGCGGTGGCACAGATTGCGACGGCGTCTGAGATGACGTCGGAGTGATGGCTCTGTCCGCCGTGGTCGTCACAACTATACGTTTGCTCGATTTACTCTTGATTAACCCAATCGCTGGTTCCCAAGCCTTGCTAAGATTATAGCCACAGTCACGGTTTATGAGGTCGTCATTGGTGCGAATTTCGATGGCCTCTCTAACAACGCTGTCCCAGTATCTCGACGTCTGTACCAGAATCCTCGTGCGTTCATACTCCATAGCGTGATTTTCCGACAAACAATGTTCAGCGACCGCCGACTTGCTCGGATACATCAGGCGAGTGTGCCTCTGGTGTTCACGGCATCGATCCTCGACGGTACGCATCGTCTGGCCAAAATACGACTTGCCACATTGACACGGAATCTGGTACACGCAGGCCTTCCTAAAACCGAGGTCATCTTTGGCGCTCCCCACCAGTGCACGAGTTTTATTCGGAGGACAAAACACAGTGTCGACCCGGTGTTTCCTCAAAATGCGGGCGAATTTCCCCGAGAGTGCGCCTGTATATGGAATAAACGCAGTGCCTACCTCCCCCCTCGTGATTTCATCCATCTCCACAGGTTGTGCAGTAGTGGTTGGGTGGAGAGCACGTTGAATCTGCCACTCTCAGTACCCATTTTTTCGAAATACAGTTCTCAGATGTTCAAATTCCTGGGGTAGACTCTCTGCGTCAGAGATAGTGCGCACCCTGTATACTAGAGTTTTAAGTACCCCATTCCTGTGTGAAGGGTGGCGGCAGCTGTCTGCGTGCAAATACAGATCAGTGTGCGTTGTCTTCCGATACACCCCATGACCTAGGGTGCCGTCAGGCCTTCTCTTGACCAAGACGTCAAGGAAAGGTAATTTACCCTCCGTTTCAGTCTCCATAGTCGCCGCGGGCGGAGGGTATTTAAATCGGCTGCCGCCGCGACCGAGACCCAGTTCCCTCTGAGCAGCCATAGCGTACGGATCTCCGTGCCGGCACGTTTACAGGAGTTCAGTCAGTCAATTCACCTGATGATGGCGACATGTATGATCGCCGAAATATTGTGCCCGTTGGACACTGTAGGCCGGCAGTACACCCGTGGATATTTTGATTAATGAAAATATTGTTCCTAAAGGATGTATCTACAAACTGTAAAACTTTCAAACATGTAGAGTAAAAGATGGATTTAAAAAATAAATAGTGTGCATTTCCTTTGGAGTGACCCTCGTAGATTCAGTCATTGAGCACATAGCTTCACTGGGTTAGGACGAACGGTACCCACCTGTGGAACTTGCAGGTAGTTTTCAACGCCAGAGGCAAGGGGCGAGTCGCCCCTGAGGATCGCCAGTGTGGCGTTCAGCGGCCGCCGCTGGGCGGCGCCTGGAGCTACCAGCAGCACCAGGAGCGACGCCAGGGCGAGGTAGGGGGTCCGGCGCCTCGCCCGCACCCTCATCAGTGTCCGCGCCCGGGTGGCCGCCATGCCGGCGTTACCTGCTGCGCCCCAGCGGGCGGGCGCCGTCTGCGCTCATGTCCGCTGGCCGGCCGCTGCTCCCCGTCTGCCAACAGTAAAACAGCGCGCGTCAGTCAACTGCTCTCCAGGGAGAGCGTACGCTGCTGTTCACTTGTAGGTCTCTAGTTCTAGCGTGCGTACACTTAAGTTACGAGTTACCGGTGTGAAGTGCGAGAAGACACTGCCCTTCTTCACTCAAATGAAGCACCAGAACATAGGTAAAAAAATAGAGAAATAAAAAATAAAAATGAAAGAGATAACGATGCACCACGAATGAACCATCCGAATGGGTCAGAAATCGGTAGACTTTGTACATGTACAGACAAACAAATGATTACAAAATGGTTCAAATGGCTCTAGGCACGAAGGGACTTAACATCGGACGTCATCAGTCTCCTAGACTTAGAACTACTGAAACCAAAGGACATCACACACATCCATGCCCGAGGCAGGACTCGAACCTACGACCGTAGCAGCCGCGTGGTTCCGGACTGAAGCGCCTAGAACCGCTCGGCCACCTTGGCCGGACAAATAGTTCCAGAAACATAGACGATTTATTCAAGAGAAAGATCTTCACAAACTGAGCTGACCATCGGGTCTCAGTTCGAAGTGAGACTCATCACTAAAGAGAATTCTACTCTAGTAGGACAGCGGTGGTATAGCAACCTGATTATTGCCCGCCACACGGCCCGACGACTAGGAGAGATGTTTTGTGCTGCCATTTCATTTCGTAGCACAACCCCTTCGACTGTCATCCGCGGCACCATAGCAAGACAACGGTACGTTGACGATATTCTACGCCCCGTTTTGTTGCCCTTCGTGGCAAGCCATCCTGGGCTAACATTTCTGCAAGTTACTGCCGCCCGCACACAGCGAGAGTTTCTACTGTTTGTCTTGTACTTGCCTAACCCTACCTTCGTCAGCAAGTGCGCCGGATTTTTCTCTAGTTGAGAACATTGGAACATTGTTGACAGGGCCCTCCAACCAGCTTGGGAATTTGACAGTCTGGTGTACAAACTGCACTAAATTTAACATGACATCCCTCAGAAAGACGTCCAACAACCCTGTCAGTGAAGGCCAAACAGAATAACTGCTTCGAAGGCATTACTGACTTGCTCAATTTGTGACGCTCTTTCACAGGAATAAATCATTCAAGTTTTCTGAAACTGCAATCATATAGTTCTCTGTACATCACATCTACCGATTTCCGATAGTTCCTTCGTCGTGTGTGCATATTTATACAGGGTGGTCCATTGATCGTGACCGGGCCAAATATCTCACGAAATGAGCGTCAAACGAAAAAACTACAAAGAACGGATCTTGTTTAGCTTGAAGGGGGAAACCTGATGGCGCTACGGCTGACCCGCTAGATGGCGCTGCTATAGATCAAACGGATATCAATTGCGTTTTTTTTAAATAGGGACCCCCATTTTTTATTATATGTTTTAGTTGGACCACTTTTTTCACTTTCTGATAGATGGCGCTATGATAGTCACAAACGTATAAGTACGTGGTATCACGTAACATTCCTCCAGTGCGGACGGTATTTGCTTCGTGATACATTACCCGTGTTAAAATGGACCGTTTATCAATTGCGGAAAAGGACGATATCGTGTTGATGTATGGCTATTGTGAGCAAAATGCCCAACGGGCGTGTGCTGTGTATGCTGCTCGGTATCCTGGACGACATCGTCCAAGTGTCCGGACCGTTACCTTATTTAAGGAAACAAGAAGTGTCCAGCCACGTGTGAAACGTCAACCACGACCTGCAACAAATGATGATGCCCAAGTAGGTGTTTTAGCTGCTGTCGCGGCTAATCCGCACATCAGTAGCAGACAAACTGCGCGAGAATCGGGAATATCAAAAACGTCGGTGTTGAGAATGCTACATCAACATCGATTGCACCCGTACCATATTTCTGTGCCCGAGGAATTGCATGGCGACGACTTTGAATGTCGCGTACAGTTCTGCCAATGGGCACAAGAGAAATTACGGGACGATAACAGATTTTTTGCACGCATTCTATTTAGCGACGAAGCCTCACTCACCAACAGCGCTAACGTATACCGACATAATATGCAGTAATAGGCAACGGAGAATCCACGATGGCTGCGACAAGCGGAACATCAGCGACCTTGGCGGGTTAAACTATGATGCGGCATTATGGGAGGAAGGATAATTGGCCCGCATTCTATCGATGGCAATCTAAATGGTGCAATGTATGCTGATTTCGTACGTAATGCTCTAACGATGTTACTACAAGATGTTTCACTGCGTGACAGAATGGCGATGTACTTCCAACATGATGGATGTCCGGCACATAGCTCGCGTGCGGTTGACGCGGTATTGAATAGCATATTTCATGACAGGTGGATTGGTCGTCGAAGCACCATACGATGGCTCGCACTTTCACCGGATCTGACGTCCCAGGATTTCTTTCTGTGAGGTAAGTTGAAGGATATTTGCTATCGTGATCCACCGACAACGCCTGACAACATGCGTCAGCGCATTGTCAATGCATGTGCGAACACTACGGAAGGCGAACTACTCTCTGTTGAGAGGAATGTCTTTGCACGTATTGCCAAATGTATTGAGGTTAACGGACATCATTTTGAGTATTTATTGCATTAATGTGGTATTTACAGGTAATCACGCTGTAACAGCATGTGTTCTCAGAAACGATAAGTTCACAAAGGTACATGCATCACACTGGAACAACCGAAAAAAAATGCTCAAACGTACCTACGTTCTGTATTTTAATTTAAAAAACCTACCTGTTATCAACTGTTCGTCTAAATTTGTGAGCCATATGTTTGTGACTACTACAGCGCCATCTATCACAAAGCGTAAAAGTGGTCCAACTAAAACATTCACATTTCTTTACGTACTAAACGAGTATGTAATAAAAAATGGGGGTTCGTATTTTAAAAAAAGCGCAGTTGATATCCGTTTGACCTATGGCAGAGCCACCTAGCGGGCCAACCATAGTGCCATCTGGTTCCCCCCTTCAAGCTAGACAAGTTTCGTTCTTTGTAGTTTTTTTCGTTTGACGCTTATTTCGTGAGATATTTGGCCCGGTCACGATCAATGGAGGGCCAGAGGTGCACCAACGCATTATTGAGTTAATTTGTGTAGCTCTTTCACATGAATAAATCATCGAATTTTTCTGTAACTCTAATCATGTAATTCTCTGTACATGTATATCACATCTACCGATTTCCGATCATTCCTTCGTGATGTGCCTTTATATATATACAGAGTGTCCCAGCTATCTTGTCCACCCAGAATATCTCTGGAACAATAACAGCTATTGGAAAACGACTTTCACCGGTATCAATGTAGGCCCATGAATGTACATATTTGGAAACATTCTAAAACGAAAGCATATGTGTTTTTTAACACAAACTTATGTTTTTTTAAATGGACCTCCTATATTTTTTCTTCAGCAATCCATAGCATGACAAAGCACATACACAATGGCGTTGATTGCATCGCAATATTCCCATTACATCCCGAAATATTAAGACGCGAAGTTGGCGCTTGAAACACCCGACATGCGCTGCTAGCGCACGCCCTGAGGCTCAGGCGTGAACCCCATGCTGCCCGTAATCGCGATGTGATTGACATGCGTAATCACACTTCCATACTTATCAAGAGGTTCGAAACGAATAATACGGTCTGCTGCCATCCTGCATTAACGTCGTACATTCCAGCAGGTATTTATCCCATAGGCTAGGGGTGATGCGGTTCTGTAACATATCTGTGTACCGCAACGTTAGTCACAAAGTTAACTTAGCTTATCGTTAATCCGTTACTAAAAAGGTAATGCCGTTCAACGTTAAAACTTTACTTTACTGTAGATCTAGCGCAAGTGACAGTTAATCATTCACTCGTAATAGTAAAATTCATGTTGATGGTTTTAGTGAAACGAGCAAGTGGACTAAAAGTTTTACCGTTGTTTAGGTAAAAATGTTTTGATTTGGGAAGTTCAGGTAGGACATAGAATATGAATGTAAACATGTTTAACCAATTAGTTTTATTATCACATAATTATCAATGTTATGTTTATCTAATGCATTAAATGACAAATTGTTGCAAACAAATGTTTCTTAACATCACTGGGTAAAATGGCCCTTTGTAGAAACTTCCACTGTGATACCAGCACTACATACTAAACATAGCACCGAGCGAGGTGGCGCAGTGGTTAGCACACTGGACTCGCATTCGGGAGGACGACGGTTCAATCCCGTCTCCGGCCATCCTGATTTAGGTTTTCCGTGATTTCCCTAAATCGTTTCAGGCAAATGCCGGGATGGTTCCTTTGAAAGGGCACGGCCGATTTCCTTCCCAATCCTTCCCTAACCCGAGCTTGCGCTCCGTCTCTAATGACCTCGTTGTCGACGGGACGTTAAACACTGACCACCACTAAACATAGCGTTCACATCTCATGCTCAAAGTGATGCCCATTGGCTTGCATACATAGGGTCACTCTGCGGATGAAGGATGCCCTACTTCGTGCTACTGTTTCTTCTTTGATGGCTGTACAAGCATCAATAATGCGTTGCTTTATGTCCTCTGGTGTTGTTGTTTCATGTTGATAGACAGCATCCTTCACTATCCCCCAAAGAAAATAATCCAGCGGTGTAAGGTCCGGAGATCGGGCAGGCCACCTAACTGGGCCACCTCGTCCAATCCACCTACCAGGGAACTTACGGTTCAGAAGTCGTCGTGCTCGTAAGGCGTTATGTGCAGGGCATCCGTCATGCTGATACCACATGACCATTCTCCGGTTCAGAGGTACGGTGTCCAAGAGAACAGGAAGATTGTGTCGTATAAATCTGGAGTATTGTCTGTCATTTTGGATGCCATTTATAAAGAAAGGTCCAATAATGGTATCTCCAATAATCCCACACCAAACATTAACTTTCCACGAACGTTGATGCTCTACCTGACGGAACGGAGCCATTTTGGATTGTCTGGGGACCAATAATGCATAATCCTCATATTGACAATTCCTTTGTTGGAGAATGATGCCCCGTCGGTAAAGAGAACATCTTCAAAAAAATTTGGATTAGTCAGAAGTTTTTGCTGAGCCCACCGACAAAATGTTGCCCTATTGCGGAAGTCATTTCCATGAAGATCCTGGTGTAAATGAACATGGTAAGGATGAAATTTATGACGTTTAAGAATACGCTGTGCACTTGATTTCGACACACCAACTTCACGCTCAATTTGACGCGTGCTGATTTGAGGATTCACAGCTATGGTAGCGAGCACAGCAACTTCAGCACGTTCATCTGTGCGTGTTCTAGGACGATGTCGATGTCTTGGATTTAAGCTTCCCGTTTCACGTAGACGAGATGTGAGACGACCAAACATCCGGCGCGAAGGCGATGGCTTGTCAGGGAATCGTCTTCTGTACAGTCGTTCTGCCTGAACAGCATTTCGTCCATCTACAACAGGGTACAGTACAGGTATGTAGAGTAGGGTAGGAAACAGACATATTAACTTAACAATCATAATGTTCGCTAACAGTACTATCAACAAACAAGCAATCTCATAACGTATTTCCCGTCAACGTACATTCTCCATAGATCAGCAGCATTTCTACCATATCTTCATGTGTGTACATTGTACTGTACAGTATAAGTTCCACAACACAACGTTTATTCACAATGTATACTACCGCCGTGCCGTCACTAGATTACTCTGATGCACGACTACACTGGCAAGCGGTGTACTGCACGCCAAAGCAACAACAAATGGGATGCTCGGAGGGTGGTGGAGTACAGGAGTTTCCATGGATCGCAAATCATAAACAAGGCGAAGTGGTAACTGTGGCAGTAGTGGGGACTACGTTGGACACTTGACTAGGTAGAGCCAGGCCCTGCGCGACAGGCACAATGGGTCATATAACGCAATAGATAAACCTTATTTTGGGTGTGCAGGATAAATAAGACAACCTGACGGGTGTACACCGATCGGTACTGGTTCATATTGTGTACGTAGATACGTAAAACGTGCAAGAGGGAAACCATTATGTGCTTATGAGAGTTGATGGCACCAAACCGTATTATTCGTTTCGGACCTCTTGATAAGTATGGAGGTGTGATTAGACATGTCAATCACATCGCGATTACGGGCAGCATGGGGTTCACGCCTGAGCCTCAGGACGTGCGCTAGCAGCGCATGTCGGGTGTTTCAAGCGTCAACTTCGCGTATCAATATCTCGGGATGTAATGGGAATATTGCGATGCAATCAACGCCATTGTGTATGTGCTTTGTCATGCTATGGATTGCTGAAGAAAAAATATAGGAGGTCCATTTAAAAAAACATAAGTTTGTGTTAAAAACACATATGCTTTCGTTTTAGAATGTTTCCAAATATGTACATTCATCGGCCCCAGCCCTACATTGATACCGATGAAAGTCGTTTTCCAATAGCTGTTATTGTTCCAGAGATATTTTGGGTGGACAAGATAGCTGGGACACCCTGTATATAATGTGTGTGTAGCTTGATGCACAAGACGTGGAGGAAACGAAATGAAACCTCTCGGGTTCTGAGGGTTTTATGTGATGTTACTTCGTGAGTATAATAAAGAAATTTACAAGGAACTGGACACTTTGAACCTATTTATCAGTATGGCGTGGCATTTCTACTGGCCGGAATGCATGCATTCATTCGTTTGGGAGGGTGTCCTGAAGCCACTGTACCCTTTCCTAAGGCCACAACCGTTTTGACTGGTCCGTAATCTCTTGTGGCAGAGTTGACGTCCGAGTTGGTCCCACATGTGTTCTATAGGGACATACCTGCAGATCTCGCTAGCCACGGGACTATCTCTTCATCACACAGACAGTTCATAGAGACACGTGTTACATAACGCAACCAGTAACATCGTTATGGCCATTCAAAATATTGAGAGGATGGGGCCTCTCCCTAAGTCGCTGTCATACTCGCTGGCGATGATCATCTAGGGTAGTGCAGAACCATGATTAAAGCTGGACACAAAGCAACGCCATTTGTCAGCACTCCTTGCTTCGCGGTCAAGTACTGCTCCAGATGCAACCGTTTGTGTATACTGTTTACGGAAGCCTTTGTGCGAAACAGTAAGTCCCTACTCTGGCTGCTGTGAGTCTCTGATCCATCGTGCAACATGACACAGAATGTTGTATGGAGTCTCGGATAGCAGGTGGAGACGTGAAGGGACTGTGATGTGCTTGCTGTGCAATATAGTGAACCTCGCTCGTAGTAGTCAAACAAGATCAACTGGAACTTTGACGAGTACGCCTGCTGTCACGTTCTCATGGATCCGATATCGGACCACTGTCGTATCCAGATACCCCACAAATCTAGATATTCCTCTATTCGCCCAGCCAAACACCCACAATGTGGCACCTTTTGAATTCTGTGAGCTGTTGATAACGCTATCTCGGACGGTTACACAGCACCTCCGTATCATTCAGAGTGATCAGTCAACATATGATGGTGTTTACTCCCCTTATAAGCCCTACCAGGCCTGGTAACAAGATTATACATGACTAATACTAATTCCCTCTAGTGGCTGTTCTATCTGTCTCAGAGAATTGCAACTCTAAACACACACCTGCCGACGATGTGTACGTCTATAAAGTCACGCTGACATCCGACCACGTCTTCTGGGTGTCTTTTTGTCCGACATAGTATTTGGAAATTTGTGCTGAAATTGAAGTAGATGATAGAGTCAAATTGCAACTTCCTATATTGTAGTACTTGCAAGGCAATAATATCTGTGCGTTGTCTTTTCTTTCTGAGTTATTATTGAAGGAATTATTAATTCTAACTTGCAGTCAGAAACAAACCTACTGATAAACTGATTCACACCATCTGCAGAATATACCTTAGAGAATAACAATAATCACGTAGATGATACAAAACGTGGCTTCAGGAAAGTTTAGTCAATATTTAAGACTGGAGCACGTTTCAAATGGCTCATAAGTGAAATGGTGCAGTTGCTTTGCTGCGCCTTTGACTGACCTTATTGTTTTAGATTTTTAGTATGCAGATATCTAAAAGAATGATTTGATGCATAGGAAATTACGTCTACAGAGATGTTCTTCATTATGCCTGAAAGTCTATGAAAAGCTCAAACTCCGTGGGGTGGCAGGTACGATAGTCTACACGTAAAAATGGAAGTGGGGGGCATTTCGATATTCTGAACAAATAGAACAGCAAGATCTTCTACAGGGAACTTGTTTCATCTTTTTTAAATCATATAACCCACCCCCACCCATCCACCCTCCCCTCCCCCCCTCCCCCAAATACACACATACACACACACACACATATAAACAACGCTTATATCGTTAAGTTAGAAGTTAAGCAGCACCAGCGGATGTGCGAAATTCGATTTATGTATCATACATAATAAAAGTCATAACAGATCCTTGAAGTAATTTTTTTCCCTATCACAATTGTTCTATGGTGTTTGTTTAGTGTAACAATGTACTTTCCGCGTCCAAAATGTTTGCAACAAAAGGGAGCAACACAAAGAAATGTGATGTTTACGTAAAGTATCGCAATGTTTTGCACTCAAACAAAATATTTTCCGCAACTAAATTGTTCTGTGATGCTTGTTAAGTGTTTCACTGATATCTCCAGGTGTAAAATACTTAAAGATTGTAATCTCCATCTGTGTTATTCGTAGTTCATAGAAAAAACCTATCATCACAGTTTTTCAGTAATGCTTACGCTTAGCGAGCACCATTTTGGGGAAAAGTAGGAGGGTGCTGAGATATGCATCATCTCCTACATCAGAAAATGTAATCAAGGTCATTAACAGCCTAATATGGCATTTTACGAGGGCAGTTCAATAAGTAATGCAACACATTTTTTTCTGAAACAGGGGTTGTTTTATTCAGCATTGAAATGCACCAGGTTATTCCCCAATCTTTTAGCTACACAACACTATTTTTCAACGTAATCTCCATTCAATGCTACGGCCTTACGCCACCTTGAAATAAGGGCCTGTATGCCTGCACGGTACCATTCCACTGGTCGATGTCAGAGCCAACGTCGTACTGCATCAATAACTTCTTCATCATCCGCGTAGTGCCTCCCACGGATTGCGTCATTCATTGGGCCAAACATATGGAAATCCGACAGTGCGAGATCGGGGCTGTAGGGTGCATGAGGAAGAACAGTCCACTGAAGTTTTGTGAGCTCCTCTCGGGTGCGAAGACTTGTGTGAGGTCTTGCGTTGTCATGAAGAAGGAGAAGTTCGTTCAGATTTTTGTGCCTACGAACACGCTGAAGTCGTTTCTTCAATTTCTGAAGAGTAGCACAATACACTTCAGAGTTGATCGTTTGACCATGGGGAAGGACATCGAACAGAATAACCCCTTCAGCGTCCCAGAAGACTGTAACCATGACTTTACCGGCTGAGGGTATGGCTTTAAACTTTTTCTTGGTAGGGGAGTGGGTGTGGCGCCACTCCATTGATTGCCGTTTTGTTTCAGGTTCGAAGTGAAGAACCCATGTTTCATCGCCTGTAACAATCTTTGACAAGAAATTGTCACGCTCAGCCACATGACGAGCAAGCAATTCCGCACAGATGGTTCTCCTTTGCTCTTTATGGTGTTCGGTTAGACAACGAGGGACCCAGCGGGAACAAACCTTTGAATATCCCAACTGGTGAACAATTGTGACAGCACTACCAACAGAGATGTCAAGTTGAGCACTGAGTTGTTTGATGGTGATCCGTCGATCATCTCGAACGAGTGTGTTCGCACGCTCCGCCATTGCAGGAGTCACAGCTGTGCACGGCCGGCCCGCACGCGGGAGATCAGTCTCCCTTGACCTTGCGGCGATGATGACACACGCTTTGCCCAACGACTCACCGTGCTTTTGTCCACTGCCAGATCACCGTAGACATTCTGCAAGCGCCTGTGAATATCTGAGATGCCCTGGTTTTCCGCCAAAAGAAACTCGATCACTGCCCGTTGTTTGCAACGCACATCCGTTACAGACGCCATTTTAACAGCTCCGTACAGCGCTGCCACCAGTCGGAAGTCAATGAAACTATACGAGACGAAGCGGGAATGTTTGAAAATATTCCACAAGAAATTTCCGGTTTTTTCAACCAAAATTGGCCGAGAAAAAAAATGTGTTGCATTACTTATTGAACTGCCCTCGTATATGGATGTGAACCTGGCATAGTAGACGCTAAGTGCAATACGAACTTCTGGGAAATGTTGCAATGTTTACCAGTCGGAACTAAGATACGAAGGCCTTCTAGAACGTTGTACACTGTATTTTCTATAATCAGCTACTAACTAACGCCAAAATCCAATCAAAATACATGATGTGAAACATACACTGAAAGACAACATAGCCAGAAGACAGATAAACTGTTACAAAAAAGTTTTAGGAAGGAATGGAGAAGATGTACTGTTTTACTTTAATATAACGTATCACTTAATCTCATAATACATTAGGTGAACTTCTGCTATGTTAATATCCAACACAATATGACTAGAGGGGTGCTGGAACAAGACGGCGATGAAACGCAGCCAGAAAAAATGACGCATCAAGAAAGATATGAAAGTTGATATCTCGAAAGAAGTCTTTGACGACAAAATAATATCATTTATCGAGTACAAAACACATGTAGTATGATTATCATAATATGCAAGTATAATTACAGATCTCACATTGTGAATAAAAATACAAACTTCGCAACTAAAATTAAATTGTATTATTTCTCAAAAATGTACGATTTTGAGCACAAAATACACGTGGCACTGTTGTCATACATTAACGATTCTATAACATTTAAAACGAATACACATTTCTCGCACATTGGCACAGCTGGAAAAATTATAATTCTTGTGTTGACAAGGTGACATTAAATTATTCATTTGTGTGGCCACACAAATGAAGTTGTACATTAAGTAGAACTTGTTGAGCACTTGTTGATCACCAAAGTTTCATATCTGTACCACACTTTTCAAGCAGAAAGGAATCTCGTATTAAACATTTACACATCTAAATTGACAGTATTGCACATGGCTTGGCTTTTTGAACTGACTGAAATAAATTATAGGTTAGTAGATGTACATAATTCGATTTTGGTACCACACATTAAATTCATCAAAATACTTAAAAATTAGTTTTGTTACATTGTAAAACACCCATGAGCATTACCGCTGATCTGACTTGCAGCTTCAAGTTCACTTGTCGATGAGAGTTTGTGGAATAAACAAAGTCATTCGAATGACAATCGCACTGACGACATCTTATGCTCACAAAAAGAAGTTTCGGCTAGTTCACCATTCATCCATACACATTTCCATGCTTATAACACATTTGGCGTAGCTAAATGATCAGAATACCTACCACAAGCAGACATTTTTGTTGATACGTCAAACTGCGTTTGTCCAACAAAAATCTCTTGGAAGACGCAGCTGTTGAGACAGGTTTCCTCCAGTATCTTTATCATACCTAGTTTTGCTTGAATAGACAATTTAGGAAGCATCCGGCCAATGGAGTAAATTCATCATTATTCATTTAAGCACTTGATTTCTTTATTTAAGACTTAATGTTCTTTTCGCAACCTACCATTCTGCAATTATTTTACGTTACTTTCTGCAGCCATTCTAAACTTCAAACAATAATCAGTGCTCGTCGAACTTACTCTTCATTAGGTTTCATTTCATAATCACGTGAATTGTTGCCGATCTGTTTAGAAGATATCAGAAATTAATCGCTCCACTTATTCAGCGGATATACGAGTACTAGAGACTCGCTGGCGATTCACCGGAGACAACCTTCCAGTTGTGAATGTCGTATTCCTCATCATAGCCGTTCTCTTGTTCTTCTTCGTTTTCTTCTTCTGCATTGTTACCTTCAACTTCATTATCATCACTAGAATCCCCATATTTATCATCATAATGATTATTATCCTCTTCTGCATCTTCTCCAGCATCTCCAAGTTCTGTTTTCGTAAGTACACTCTTCTCATTAGCTTTAACGTCTTCGTCTTCTACTTGTTCTTTAGAAGTAGCTGCTCTAGTCTCTGTAGCTGTTGAATGCTTCTTCCAGCACAGTCTCAGCTTTGCTTGCCCTTTTTTGCAGCGATAGTTTCTTGTGCATATTTAGCTGAAATTTGCATTTTGGCGAGATTTTTCTGTACCCAAAATTAGATACAGCTGCAATGGGGTCTGAAATTGAGAGTAAAGTTATTCGCGATCGGGCTGTGTCCCGAAGGCGGTGGAGGAATCGCCTGTTCGTAGGTCATAATAAGGAGACGCTTCGTTGCCTCGACGTGGGCTCTAGGGACAGTGTTGACTGGAACCGCTTCACAAGTTTTTAAGGAAACATCCCTGTGTACAACAATCTTCATCCATTTTAATACAGAAGCTGGATTGCAGCATATGAGAGGCCTCAATGACATGGTTGCTGCCAGTGAGCAGAGCGCTGTATAGTCAGCAACTACGGCCCCGGCAGCCAACACAGCATGCACTGTCAGTGACGGGAGGAACTGCCATCGAAGCTGCTGTCAAAGTGTAGCAGACACAGTTCCTGCCAGCCTGACTAATTCTTAACGCTTTTAAATCAACCATGACTATGAGATTATCATATCCATTTACAAACTGAATTATCAGTTCGTTGCCTCACATAATTTATCTCTTTACCTTCTGGTTGTGACATTGGCATGTTACCTAAACTAGCGTTGATTTTCTGCTAACTCCGATGAGAACAATCCTATGAACTGTTCACAGTAACACATTCCCTGTAATACACCCCCTGCCTTTTGTTTTTATGTCATCAGTCCTCTGACGGGTCTGATGCGGCCCGCAACGAATTCCTCTCCTGTGCTGATCTTACCATCTCAGAGTAGCACTTGCGACCTAGGTCCTCAATTAGTTGGTGGATGTTTCCCAATCTCTGTCTTCCTCTACTATTTTTACCCACTACAGCCAAATGTAGTACCATGAAAGATATTCTCTAATATCTTAAAAGATGTACTGTCATCCTGTCACTTCTTCTTACCAGTGTTTTCCATAAATCCCTTTTCTCTCCGATTCTGCACAAAACCTCCTGATTCCTTACCTTATCAGTCCACCTAATTTTCAACATTCGTCTGCAGCACAACGTTTAAAATGATTCTACTCTCTTCTATTTCGGTTTTCCCAAAGTCTATTTCTCACTGCCGTACAGTGCTGTGCACTCTCTCATGTTCTTCCCCTCAGATGAAGACTTTTATTTGATACTAGTAAACTTCTCTAGGCCAAGAATGCCCTTTCTACCAGTACTAGTTTGCTTTATATATTTTCTTTGCTCCTCCGTCGTGCGCTGTTTTGTTGCCTAAGTAGCAGAATTCCTTAATTTCATTTACTTCGCGATCAGTAATTATAATCCAGAACGATATTTTCGCTCTGCAGCGCAGTGTGCGGTGATATGAAACTTACTGGCAGATTAAACCTACCGTCCAAACGAGGTAATGGTAGAAGTAAGGCTGTGAGGACGGGTAGTGAGTCGTGCTTGGGTAGTTCAGATGGTAGAGCAATTGCACGCGAAGGCAAATGTCCCGAGTTCGAGTCTCGGTCCGGCACACAGTTTTAATCTGCCAGGAAGTTTCAGTAATTATGATGTTAAATTCCTTGCTGTTTTCATTCCTGGTTCTTCACATTACTTTCGTCTTTGTTCGATTTACTGTCAATCCATATCCTGTACTCATTACAAACTGTTCTTCCATTCAGCAGATCCTGTAATTCTTCTTCACTTTCACAGAGGTTAGCGATATAATCAACGAATCTTAATGTCGATATGCCACTCTTGAACCTTTACTTTACTTCCGTCATAGCTTCCTCCGTATATATATTGAACAGTAAGGATGAAATACAACAACCCTGTCTTAAACCCTTTTTAATCAGTGCGCTTCGTTCTTGGTCTTGTTATTCCCTCTTAGTTCTTGAACATATTGCATATTACCCGTCTTTCCCTATTTTCCCCACGATTTCGAACATGTGGCACGAATTTACACTGTCGAACGCTTTTTCCATGTCGACAAATACTATGTACGTCTCTCGATTTTTCTTCAATCTTGCTTCCATTATAAACCACAGGGAAGGGATCCCTGCCCTACCTTTCTAATTATAACGAACGCTTCTCCCATTTACCATTTTCTGCTGCTGAGGATATTGCTCCATATTCGTCGGAGCCGAAGTCCGTATCTTTCCATTTCACTTCAATGATCCACACTGTTTCTAGCCGTTTTTTTATTTCCTTTTTTGAGATTTTCTAGCTTCTCTGGCGCATTAAGATTTCTGACGTTCTACTCTCCGACTCGTAGTCTGTTACCCTTTCGTTGGGTGTTCAGTCTTCATCTCGAGGTTACTTCGCTCTGGGCGGTCCTCTCCCGCTACATTTTCTGTGGATATACATTATGCATCGTTATGCCGTTGATCATTGCAGATTGTTCCACTTTTGAATACCAGCTTCCCACCCGATAACAAGGGCAACTTCTCATACCGGAAGTCATCAACCGCTGTTGCTGGTTATTTTTGTTCAAAATTTAAGTAACGGCTTGGTTCGAACACGCGACCCACCATATTTTCATTACTCGAAAAAAACGTAACCCCTAAATTACGGGTCTACTTTTACTTATCATGGAAAACTAGTTTTCTGCATAACAATTATACCGGTACGTGCAGCACCTAACGCAAAATACACTCCTGGAAATTGAAATAAGAACACCGTGAATTCATTGTCCCAGGAAGGGGAAACTTTATTGACACATTCCTGGGGTCAGATACATCACATGATCACACTGACAGAACCACAGGCACATAGACACAGGCAACAGAGCATGCACAATGTCGGCACTAGTACAGCGTATATCCACCTTTCGCAGCAATGCAGGCTGCTATTCTCCCATGGAGACGATCGTAGAGATGCTGGATGTAGTCCTGTGGAACGGCTTGCCATGCCATTTCCACCTGGCGCCTCAGTTGGACCAGCGTTCGTGCTGGACGTGCAGACCGCGTGAGACGACGCTTCATCCAGTCCCAAACATGCGCTCTTCAAACTTGGGGTAATGGCAATTCACATTATTTAGAGTCTGATCAACTGCAACCTAGTAGCACTTCAGACAGCAGCAGTTTTCCTCGTGTACAGTACATACACTGCTGGCCATTAAAATTGCTACATCAAGAAGAAATGGAGATGATAAACGGGTATTCATTGGATAAATATATTATACTAGAACTGACATGTGATTACATTTTCACGCAATTTGGGTGCATAGATCCTGAGAAATCAGTACCCAGAACAACCACCTCTGGCCATAATAACGGCCGTGATACGCCTGGGCATTGAGTCAAACAGAGCTTGGATGGAGTGTACAGGTACGGCTGCCCATGCAGCTTCAACACGATACCACAGTTCATCAGCAGCAGTGACTGGCGTATTGTGACGACCCAGTTGCTCGGCCACCGTTGACCAGACGTTTTCAGTTGGTGAGAGATCTGGAGAATGTGCTGGCCAGGGCAGCAGTCGAACATTTTCTGTATCCAGAGAGGCCCGTACAGGACGTGCAACATGCGGTCGTGCATTATCCTGATGGAATGTAGGGTTTCGCAGGGATCGAATGAAGGGTAGAGCCACGGGTCGTAACACATCTGAAATGTAACGTCCACTGTTCAAAATGCCGTCAATGCGAACAAGAGGTGACCGAGACGTGTAACCAATGGCACCCCATCCCATCACGCCGGGTGATACGCCTGTATGGCGGTGACGAATATACGCTTCCAATGTGCGTTCACCGCGATGTCGCCAAACACGGATGCGACCGTCATGATGCTGTAAACAGAACCTGGATTCATCCGAAAAATGACGTTTTGCCCTTCATGCACCCAGGTTCGTCGTTGACTACACCATCTCAGGCACTCCTGTCTGTGATGCAACGTCAAGGGTAATCGCAGCCATGGTCTCCAAGCTGGTAGTCCAGGCTGCTGCAAACGTCGTCGAACTGTTCGTGCAGATGGTTGTTGTCTTCTAAACGTCCCCATCTGTTGACTCGGGGATCGACACGTGGCTGCACGATCCGTTACAGCCATGCGGATAAGATACCTGTCATCTCGACTGCTAGTGATACGAGGCCGTTGGGATCCAGTACGGCGTTCCGTTTTACCCTCCTGAACCCACCGATTCCATATTCTGCTAACAGTCATTGGATCTCGACTAACGCGAGCAGCAATGTCGCGATACGATAAATCGCAATTGCGATAGGGTACAATCCAACCTTTATCAAAGTCGGAAACGTGATGGTACGCATTTCTCCTTCTTACCCGAGGCATCACAACAACGTTTCACCAGGCAACGCCGGTCAACTGCTGTCTGTGTATGAGAAATCGGTTGGAAACTTTCCTCATGTCAGCACGTTGTAGGTGTCGCCACTGGCGGCAACCTTGTGTGAAACCTCTGAAAAGCTAATCATTTGCGTATCACAGTATCTTCTTCCTGTCGGTTAAATTTCGCGTCTGTAGCACGTCATCTTCGTGGCGTAGCAGTTTTAAAGGCTAGTAGTGTATGTGTAGTCTGTTCTTTCGGACGTGCCCGAAAGGACGGACACCATTTTGATGGAGCAGCTGCCATTAATTAAGACACAAAGGAATTACTTACATTGGTTGCGAGTGAGCATTGATTTAAATCGAAAGGCAAAGTCGAAAATTTGTGCCGGTCCGGGATTCGAGCCCGTGTCTCCTGGGTACAGTGGTTAGAGCATCTGCCGAGTAAGCACTTGACCCGGACTCGGTTTCAGGTCCGGCACAAATTTTCGACTTCCACTTTAATTTAAGTCAGTGCCTACCCGCAGCAATATGAGTAATTCCTTTGTCTCTTAATTTGCCTAGTAAATAGCCTTATTTTAGCTGTAGGCAAATGCTACTAACATTAACATGAGAGTAATAGTATTAACCAATCGAAACACCAAAAAAAGAGGTAAAATTACAAATATTAACATGTTGATTCCGTTGTTCCCTGGAACCTTCTTCCAGTTAACGGTAGTTATCGATCTAGTCCTCTGCAAGACCGCTCTTATGCAATTGTGGGAACCATCCTGTAAGGTGTTTGATTTCAGTGATGTTACAGGGAAATCGAGTTGGAGTGTTCGCCGGTGTCTCTTTGCCTGCGAGACGCATTCTTGCTTCTTCCTTTCTCCTAAGCAGTCATGTTCGATCGTCAGACAGTTGGTGGCGACTTTCAGACCTACCGAAAGTGTAATGTAGGTACTGTACGACAGATGTTTTTAATTTGATAAGATCTGCGGATCAGAGTCGAAAATCTCGAGAGAAAGAGACACGTGGAGGGTAACAAACGCTCCATCTCGCCTTAACCAACTAGTACGAATGGCTAATTTCCTGTTAATCTCAGGTGGGATGTTATGAGTTCCATGGCCTCATGACTTAAGAGATATGCTGTAGCGCACGCGAAAAAGCCATATTCTTTCCCTTACGCATTAGATACACATTGCTAATTAATACACAATTCTGCCAGTAATAAAATAAAATAGATCAAATCTCTTTATTCCCACCAAGGTTGTCGGGAGAAATTCCTTCTCTGCGGAAGATGTACTGGATCTGGAAATTATTTTCTACAAATATCGGAACAAAACTCCTTGCTCCATTCTTAGTAGTGTTTTGCTGAATATACCACAGAGGTGTGCATTGGATCGTCTTGCCAAATGGTTGTAGTGGGATTGAAATATTTGTCTTTCTGAACTCAGCTCCTTATAGTGAGCTTCTTAATACTCGCTTAAAAATTTTCCAGCATAACAAGAGTGTTCTTTATATCCTCTTCCAGCATCAGAAACGGAGGCGAATAAAACGGAGTCTAAAGGTCTCGTTAATGTTTTAACTACTGAGAGTATTTGAGGAAGAGCCATACGCGGTTTTCTTTAAGACCTTAATTGAGCGCTGTGGACGTTGTGTATCATTTACGCAGTATATGTGCTAGAATAGCATAATCTTTCAGTCTCCGCAAGATGATCACCTGCCTGGAGAGAATAAACGTTTTTCAAAGACTGTATATATTGCCCAAATATGTAGTATAATCTGAAAACTTCAAGGGGTGACACTAGAAGGTGTTTTTTTGGTAGGTTACAAAAACAGTATATTTAATTAGAAAAGTTCTTACCAACGATGTATTTCGCAGCTAGTAAGAAAGAAAAATCACTGGATAACAATAAATTTAGCTATGTACCATTTGATCCTTTTTTTCTGTTTTTACCGTTACTGGGGACTGTATCTTGTTTTAGCATTTTCAGCTCTAGGGTAAGCTATGAAGTCAACGACGAGAATATTACAAAGTTTTCAGAAACAGTATGCAAACATCTGTTGATGATCCAAAACATGAATTAATCTCTCTTGACTGTCCACTTTTATTATACCCACTTACTTTGAACTGAATATGTTATTCCAGATTACATAGCTGAAAGTTTTCCCTGGTACCTTTTCAAATCTCATACCAAACCTACCAACTCTTAAAGTTATCGCTCTTTTCTTCTGTTTAATATTCCGGTCAGCCAGTTCCAAGAGTCACATGCCAGACAGATATAGCCGGCCGAAGTGGCCGTGCGGTTAAAGGCGCTGCAGTCTGGAACCGCAAGACCGCTACGGTCGCAGGTTCGAATCCTGCCTCGGGCATGGATGTTTGTGATGTCCTTAGGTTAGTTAGATTTAACTAGTTCTAAGTTCTAGGGGACTAATGACCTCAGCAGTTGAGTCCCATAGTGCTCAGAGCCATTTGAACCATTTGAACCAGACAGATATATTGATACATTTCACATATGAGCTTGTGCACCTTTTGCGATAACGTAATGACATTTCTCTCGAAAGCTGAAAGCCGCCAGAATTTTGGTCCGGTGCTCTACTGATCTGCGAGTTACTTTACTTCCGAAAATATATCATCAACAACATGTTATTTTCTCTAAGGTCTGGCCATTCGCAGCTCCGGAAACCGACTACGTTACTTCCGCATTAGCTTGCACCTCAACTTCTGTCAAATTTTGTTTCATATTTTCTCCGTCGTACGGGCCAACAATGTACTCCTACCTCCCTCTACTCCCTTTTCGGCACTTAAGAGGACTTCAATGTGCTTCTCATAGATCTCTAGGTTTCTCGCGGTAACTTATTTCTGTGTTTGTTTAGGAATCTGTTTTGTACCTGCCGGCCGGGGTTGCCGAGCGGTTCTAGGAGCTACAGTCTAGTACCGCGCGACCGTTACGGTCGAAGGTTCGAATCCTGCCTCGGGCATGGATGTGTGTGATGTCCTTAGGTTAGTTTGGTTTAAGTAGTTCTAAGTTCTAGGGGACTGATGACCCCAGAAGTTAAGTCCCATAGTGCTCAGAGCCATTTGAACCATTTGTTTAGTACCTTCTTCCTTAACTTGTGTGCACCGTTTGTTAATTCCATTGCGAATCAAATCTGTAGCTTTTCCCGACCGAATAGTTAGAATTCTGATATTTTCCTAATGCGTCATTATGTTGAGTATTTCCAGAGTTGTTCACTGAATCTGCCACTACTTTCACTGTATTTACCAAACTGCGCTCTGCTACTCTTGATTTTACTCGTTTCACAGGGAACTGCATAGGACAATTTCAGCTTCGCCTCATTCTGTCCATACTTTGCAGCATGCGCTTTATTGTATTCTCGTTTTTCTGTATCTTCTTGCATCTCATTCTTGTCTTCACTGCATGGCTATTAATAAACCTTCGTCCATATGTGTGCGTTCTTTAAATTCCCCCCTCCCATTTAACATCTAAGTATCTAGTTCAAACATTGATGTTCAAAGTACACAGCAAGGAAAGTTGTGTGTGTGAGAGACAGTGCACAAATGGACCATTAGAAAACTTAGTCAACGAAATGAAGCAGACTCTCACACATCGACAACACCACACAGAAATGGTATAATACACACAAAAGAACACAGTTCAAAATGGGAATCATTTCCCGGAAGGCGTCGTGTGAAAAGTAAATAAATTAAATCATGACTGGTAGGAGAAGATTTATTTATAAAGAAACCTAGTGTCTGATATTCTTATTATTCGCACGATGTTGCGCAGCAGTACCTAAACACCTAATTAGTCATGTAATTTTATTTGACAAAGCTCCACAATCAGCCACCAATTTCGTAAAAATTACATTGTGAGCTTTCTGGTATCCAATAAAAACTCTACCGTAAGTGAAGACATGATGCGTTATTTTGAAGTTCCTTTAATGCAATTGATAAAGGTTGATGGTACAAATACAGGTAACTTGTAGTGAGCCACATCAGGTGACATAATTTTCTAAGCAATAACTTTATAGCAATGTGTCACGTCGCACACGGCATGTGGTAACGTGTAGCATAGTGTTGTCTCGGTGTAATTCCGGTTTGACGAATTCTGCAACTGCAGGAACTGCTTCCTGAAGCGCCTCATTTTGCGAGAGGATTGATGTCACGCTTCATCGCAGGGAACAGCGGGAGGCAATTGCTCTCCGTCGAGATTAATCACGGTTCACTAATGACGGATGCAACAGTGCCGAAATGCGAAATCCTGCGGAAGCGGATAAGCTTCTAAGACGGGAGGTGGCAGGTAGCAGGTAGCGGGAGTGTCTGGCTGGAAGCGCCAATCAGGTACCTGACCCGCGTTGTGGCAGCAACGGCTCGCGAGCAGGTGCGCAAGTGTCACGCGCACCCATAAGTTGTCGCTCCCCGGATGTGTCTACTGCGGCACGTCACCTCCTTTCCCAGTACCATTTTTCTGCAGTGTGTGACAGATTTATAGCGGAAACTAGCAAACATAGGAAGGACAGAGGTGAAATCCCATTCCTACATTCCAATTTCGGTTTCCCTAGTCACTGTAGTCGAATGCTTCGGTAGTACACCAGCCCGTTCAGAAACGCTCATTGCCTCACCATCAGGGAGTGCCCGTCCAAGCTAGCTTGTGCAATGCTTTGGAAGTTGAACACATACCCAGAAGGAATACCAGCCTGGATAACCAATTCATTTTCCGTATTTTCTTCAGATCACTAGTCACAATTGTCGTGGTGGTTCCATTCAAAAGAACGTGACTGTTTTCCAACCCCTTCTCATGTGAGCTTGTCATCTCGTTGTCAACGAAAAAGTCCAATATTCCTTCCCTTCTGCCTTCCTTCCTATTTTAATTTTACAGACCTCCTGACCTCAACGAGTCGTGTTATGTGAACCAAAACGAACACTGGTGTATATTGCACATGACTCCGTCAGCTACGCAAGAAGATTTTAAAGAACCTGACAAGAAATACGGGAGCTTACACTCGCACCTTTTTTTAATTTCTCTGAATTGTTCTATACGGAGCGACGGAAAATGCCTGTTGCAGGTCGCTGAAGTGGTGACCAACTGATTGGTGACACCAATTTCTCACCCTGATGGCAGAAGAAAGTTTAATTTTGAGTTTCTTCCCCACCGTTTACAAGTAAGCTAGCGATCGGAGTATGACGTCTGTGTTGCGAACGGGTCGTAGAACTCTTAATCTCGCATCTTTATAAGATATCTTCCGTCGTCACAAAGAGTTGCAGATGGGGCGAAGTATAATTTCTGACTACTACACTGTTTTCTACACATTCCAACTGTCTACTGGTCTTAGCTTAAATGACATACAAGGTGGTGAAAGTCTTTAGGACGGGGAGATTAAGCACTTTGGTCTTCTTGATGCTGTTTATGAGGAGTGGGTAACGTTCCGCCACCGGATGTAATCCTCCCCTTTCCTTTTACTCCGTGCTACTCACAGAAACACAAACACAACGTTACACTGCACAAGAATACCACGGCAGTCTAAAAAGTTTCAAGACTGGATTACTAAACAACAGAGAAACGTTAAAATGTTGGTTGTGAAGATTCAGGTGTTCTACATTGTCTCCACCGAGTTGTGTGCAACGCTCATACAACTACATGAAACCGTCGTAGAAGTCAGTCTTTCGGGTGTCATTCAATTCGCGCGTCACACTGGCTTGAAAGTCGATTATGTCGTCAAAGCTTTGACCCTTCAAGTGAATTTCTGCACTTTGTCGTTTTGTAGTATGTTCGTATTGTTAACACCACGTTTCGTCACTCGTGATGATTTTTTATCCGTGTTTTGCATCTCAATCAAATCGCGGCAGGCGTCCACACGTCATTGTTTTGGCTCGGGAATTAATATGTGCGGGACAAACTTCACAAACACATTTCTCTTCTTCAAAAAAATTCTCTAAAATTTCCTGAACACTTCATTTAGAGATGTTCCTGCAGTGTGATTTGTGAAGCAACAACGTTGACACACTATGACCACACGTCCACTGCTTAACACTTCATCCTCACAACTGGCTGCTAGAATGAACATCTGTTTACAATTGTTAGTTCAAGTCGCCACTGTAGTTACTTGGCTGACGTCGTCTGCAAGCAAGGATTACAACTAGTCTCAGAACATTTCGTACGGTCGGTGGACATTAAATTCAGTAACTCGGTAAGATACACACTTTATAACAGTTCCGAGGAAGCTAACAAAGTAGAACTCCTAATGGCATCTTTCTCGCCAACAGATTTCTACGTTGCTGAGCCTAAGATGTTCACAGCAAAGCGCAAAATTTGCTCGCGGATATCATAATAATCAGTAACGAGTATCAGCGACGACGTATCGAATGGCTTGAAGAAACGTTACGCTGTGGCATGGAATGTTGAAAGAAAGATGAGATTTTAATGTTACGTCGACTACGAGATAACGAGAGATGGGTAGGGAAGGGAATGACTCGCCCCTGTTTGAAGGGTTTGTACCGGCACTTTCCTTAAGCGGTTTAACCTAAATCTCGACGGACGAGCGTAGATTTCAGTTGCATCCTCTCTAGTTTAGTACAAAAACTCGAGAGAAATATTTCCTATGTGAGTAAACAGCAAATAGCAGGCCAAGTACCTACGTTGGCATCTGGAGTATACGTATCTTAACTCGAATAAAAAGAGAGGGAAGTACTGATGTTCCAAGTTTATAGAGCTTCAAGTAACTTTTTCCAAAAAGTTCTGGACATGGTATTTTAAGGAAACATTTCTACTTGCGTAGTATAATGGAGAAAAAGCTTCCAAAATAGTTTTATTGCCCAGATGACAGTTTATAAATATCCTGATTGCTACGTAGTTTCATAAATGTCATATTGTCATCTTATCCGATGATAAGAAGGCGGAAATATAACTTTGCTGAAACTAGTAATCAGGATATGTGTCACCTGCGATCTGTGCTATAAAACTACTAATTTGGCGGCTTTTTTTACACTGATATATAGCGATCGCTCTCCCTCCCGACAATGTCAGGTAAATTAGTACGACGCGTTCACGCTTCGTCGCTCGTCTTTGACACGCATCTAAATGAGTTTCCAGTCGGACCGTCCACAGCCCTTGAGAACCATCGAGGAAGAAAATACTTATTGGAAACACGTTGTATTGTGAGACGAATTGATATGGATGTTAGTGGTGTAGTGAATAGACGTTTGTCATCAGTCTTCCAACTGGTCTGATGCGACCCATCACGAATTATTCTCTAATGTCTTCATCTCAGAGCGACATTTCCATCTAACGTACTCTCTTACATGTTGGATATATTCCAGTGTTCATCTTCTCCTACAGTTTTACCCTTCTACACCTCACTCAAGTTCTTAATACATGTCCCATTATCCGGTCACTTCTATTATTTCCCAAATGTTGCTCTCCTAGTCTGCCCTGCGGAGGACCTCATTTTGCATCAATTCTCCATATTTTGAACATCATTTTGTAGCACCCCATAACAAACTCTTTTATTCGCAGCTGTTCCCGTTGTCCCATGGACCATTATTCACTTCAATACAAGTATGTGCCACAAATGTTCATTCTCACTCATTTTCTCCTCAAATTAACGCCTATGTTTCATACTGATAGACTTCTTTTCGGACAGGAATTCCCTCTTTATCTGCTTGGAGATGCATTTTACGTCCTTCTTGCTTCGTCTGTCATGTTTTATATTGCTTCCTAGCTAGAAGAATTCCATCTCTTCGTGTACTTCGTTGTCAACAACTTCGACGTTAAGTTTATAGCTAGCCTCATATGTGCTATTCCTGATAATTTTCGACTCTATTCGGCTTACTCTCAATCCGTAGTTGTACTTATTACACTGCTCATTCCATTCAGAAGGTCCTGCAACACATTAATAAAATTTGTCAAGTTTTCCTGCAAACATTTCACTCGTGGGAACTGAAACTTCAGTGATTTACATGTATTCGCCAGTAGTACTAGTTGTTCCTTACCTGTGTTTTTAAGATTCAAGCTTAACAGCGTTTTGAAATGAAACATTATCAACACCATGTGCTAACTGCTATTACCGTGGCGACTGGAACTTTTTACTGCTGTAATTATCTGGAGAAGGATAAATAACACAGGCGAGGAAACTAACCGACTGTTTCCCTCTGGTTACATCACGCTACTGCTCAACATTAGGAGGAAAACGGGTTCCTACCGACGCGCTTATTTTTTCTTCATAATTTCTTATTGTTAAAGGAGTTTCTCCACCATCGTTTAGCACTTTGTGCTTTCACTTTCTTCTTAGATCTTATCGCCTCATTGTTCACGGTCTTATTATGAACAGTACAGAGATTCCCGACCCTCATTTCCAGTTTCAGCTGGTGTACCGTTTGAACAACTGTAATGTTTTGTAATCTCCTGGTGATTAATAAACGCTGCATTAACCCTACATGAGTGATGGAAGTGCGCGTAGAACAATGCGACAGCTTTTCATGATTCGCATGTTGTTTCAAACATGATATACAGAGGGCGGGTAAAAATATGGACACATCAAGAACTCGTTACCACGCCTAATACGTTGTAGGAAACCTTTGACATTCAAAACAGCTTCCATTCGCAGCAGACTGGATAAATACATATCCTGTATGGTTTTTTCATGGGAATCTGATACAATTACTCCTGTCAACTACAAGTAAATGTGATGGAGGTGGACAGCAATCATTCACCCTTCTCTCCGATGTCGACCACAAGACCTCAATAATTTTGAGATATGGCAACTGGTGACCAGGGAAGACACGACAAGTCCTCCTCATTCTCACAAAACCAGCCCTGGGTAATGCGAGTTGTCTGAACAGGGGCGCTGTCTTCTTGGCACACAGCATCAGCTATGTGGAACAAACTTCGCATTGAGAATCCTAGTGGTTTAACAGCAACTCTTAGAAATGCAGCACAATTGTAGCAGATAGATTTTGCCACGAAGCATCGGGTAGATCACCATCTACAAGCTTCGGAGGTCAAATGTTAAAGGTGTTGGGGGGGGGGGGGGGGAAAGACCATAGATAGAATTACTGAAGGGAACAAGAGAGTCAGTCGGGTGGGGAAGTGGGCCACCGGGCATCAGATTGTCGGAAAAGGGCAATGGGAAACACTGTCGGGAGGAGCGGGTGTTAAATGGGAATGCTTCGACCGTTCGAAAGCAACCCCGATAGATCGGAGCACTGCACGAGTTATTGCACACATGGAATGCTGCTTAATGGGCTTAGTGAGTGATGTGGGACAGAGCTTTCTTCTAGACACGGGGTCGCACCTGTTCGTTATTAGCCTGGACTTGGAGGGCAACAGGAGACTTGGGCCACCACGATACAAGTTACGTGGAGTTGATGGTAATAGTGTTGAGTCACTGAGCTCACGAGAGAACTGGATTTTACTATATGGGAAGATTAGTCTTGGAAGGTTCGAAAGACAGGCGCCGTGTTGCACCACAAAAAAGTTCACCACGCGAATTGTAAATTTTTGAAAGATTTCTCCACCTTTGGGCCGGTAAAATAGGTCAGCATGGCCAAAGCGCTAATCAAGAAAAGCCAATGGCCAGTATTATTGACATTATGTTAAAACACTACGGTCAGACAGGGTTTGTGGCATCGGTCATAGCCGAGATGCACAGAACTGCTAACGCCGCAACATAATGAGACCAAATATAAGTTAACTTGAAGGTCTTGTGTGATACTGGGGAACTCAAACGATGCAAATTTATATGAGCCTAGCAACCCATGCTCGGGACAGAACAAGCTAGGAAAAACTGAGAGGACAAGTTAATGGCAAACCTACTTGTACCCGCCTTCCATTAGGACTATGTCAGAAGTGTAGCTGTATGGGTACAAATAACCGAGCTTGGAGGCTCAAAGCAACCTGGCTACCTGAACGCTGGTTGACTCATCGAGTTCCAGCATGAGACTCATCACATCTGTGGGAATTGGAGGAACTTCATCGATGAGGAAAGCTGGTGTCCGGCCAGCCTCCTACCTCTGAGGGACTTCGGCCGATGAACTGCAAGCTGTTTGTGATCCAGACGGGGGAGAAGCACCCACGCTACCTTCCAGCCATCTAGAAGTCATCGGCCATCGTCCTGGTCTAGCGCTGGGGGAATGACCCGGGCACTGCTGCTCGGCATCAGGACATGTAGTGTCGGCTGTCGCATCCAGGTGCACTACATGGAGACAACGGGTACGCGAAGGGGCGCATAGCCCTCAAAATGCGAGGGCTTAGGTGGGCCGCGCTGCAACTCCCTGCGACCCAGACGATGTATGTCAGAGGCGTGATGGGACGTCAGCGCATTCTGCAGTCGCCTGCATCTGCACACACATAGTGCAGCGCTGAGACAACTGTATAAGGCTGTCAACATTATTAATGTTTACCTGCATGCTCCTGGCGTGAATCTGCCTTCTCCATCACCATTTCTCTCGCTCATCTTGAAGTGTAGCGGCCCGGAATAGGCCAGGTCGGTAGAAAACATTGTGCCGTGGGGTGGATCTGATCAGCTAAAATGATCCTTGACAGTTATGAAATCTTGCTGAGTAACAGTGGGTTCAAATGGCTCTAAGCACTATGGGACGTAACATCTGAGGTCATCAGTCCCCTAAACTTAGACCTACTTAAACCGGATTGAAGCGCCTAGAACCGCTCGGCCACAGCGGCCGGCGAGTAACAGTGGGGCCCATGAGGAATACCACTAGCAGGCTACCAAAATTATCACCGAATCCCCACCTTGTATCATTCTTTGGACGTAAACTTGGCCAGGACTTAGCACCAGTGTGAAATAACTCATCCGACCAAACAACAATCTTCCATTGCTCCATGTTGTAGTTGTGGTCTTCAGTCCTGAGACTGGTTTGATGCAGCTCTCTTTGCTACTCTATCCTGTGCAAGCTTCTTCATCTCCCAGTACCTACTGCAACCTACATCCTTCTGAATCTGCTTAGTGTATTCATCTCTTGGTCTCCCTCTACGAGTTTTACCCTCCACGCTGCCATCCAATGCTAAATTTGAGATCCCTTGATGCCTCAAAACATGTCCTACCAACCGATCCCTTATTCTAGTCAAGTTGTGCCACAAACTTCTCTTCTCCCCAATCCTATTCAACACCTCCTCATTAGTTATGTGATCAACCCATCTAATCTTCAGCATTCTTCTGTAGCACCACATTTCGAAAGCTTCTATTCTCTTCTTGTCCAAACTAGTTATCGTCCACGTTTCACTTCCATACATGGCTACACTCCATACAAATACTTTCAGAAACGACTTCCTGATACTTAAGTCTACACTCGACGTTAACAAATTTCTCTTCTTCAGAAACGATTTCCTTGCCATTGCCAGTCTACATTTTATATCCTCTCTACTTCGACCATTATCAGTTATTTTACTCCCTAAATAGCAAAACTCCTTTACTACTTTAAGTGTCTCATTTCCGAATCTAATTCCCTCAGCATCACCCGATTTAATTTGACTACATTCCATTATCCTCGTTTTGCTTTTGTTGATGTTCATCTTATATCCTCCTTTCAAGACACTGTCCATTCCGTTCAACTGCTCTTCCAAGTCCTTTGCTGTCTCTGACAGTATTACAATGTCATCGGCGAACCTCAAAGTTTTTACTGCTTCTCCATGAATTTTAATACCTACTCCGAATTTTTCTTTTGCTTCCTTTACTGCTTGCTCAATATACAGATTGAATAACATCGGGGAGAGGCTACAACCCTGTCTCACTCCTTTCCCAACCACTGCTTCCCGTTCATGCCCCTCGACTCTTATAACTGCCATCTGGTTTCTGTACAAATTGTAAATAGCCTTTCGCTCCCTGTATTTTACCCCTACCACCTTCAGAATTTGAAAGAGAGTATTCCAGTTAACATCGTCAAAAGCTTTCTCTAAGTCTACAAATGCTAGAAACGTACGTTTGCCTTTCCTTAACCTTTCTTCTAAGATAAGTCGTAAGGTTACTATCGCCTCACGTGTTCCAACATTTCTGCGGAATCCAAACTGATCTTCCCCGAGGTCCGCTTCTACCAGTTTTTCCATTCGTCTGTAAAGAATTCGCGTTAGTATTTTGCATTGGAGCATTGCTCCATAGTACAGGTTTAATGGCCTTGGCAATATTTTTTCCTGTTACCGGCTTTTCATTTAGTGATGAGTGGTTTTGGAATTATAGCTCACCCTGCGGTTCCCTGTTTCTGGAACTATCTTCATGTTGTTACGATACTAGGAGGGTTCGCGAGTGCGACATTCTGTTCTGCAGTGACTTTTTCAATTGTCGTCGTCTTATTTTTCTTTACAATCCTCTTCAATGATCGCCCGTCACGATCACTCAACACACACTTTCGTCGGCGTCGTGACTTTGAGGATGATGTTTTTCCGCTTTCCCTGTATGCAGTAAAAATCTTCGATATGGTGCCTCTTGAAACATCAAACACCTGGGCTATCTTAACTACCATTTGCCCACAGTCCAATGCATTGAAGTCCAAGACAATGCACTGGCAAATCCATAGAACACTGTGTTGACCACGAGTGACTCTTCAAGGTATCGAGGGCTTTGCACAGGAGCAGTGGTCAAATACCACAGCGAAACCTGTGGGTTTGGCTAGCATCAGCAAGCGTACATTTCTTGATGTGTTTTTATATTTTTGTAGCTTGTACTACACTCCAGAGAAAAATCTGAGTAACGAAGAATGACGTGTTATATCGGAAATAAAAAAAATATACGTTTAAATCCGGCGGCAGGCATAAAAAATCATCCGAAATTGTACTGAATGGCCGGGCGCAGTGGCCGTGCGGTTCTAGGCGCTACAGTATGGAACCGAGCAACCGCTAAGGTCGCAGGTTCGAATCCCGCCTCGGGCATGGATGTGCGTGATGTCCTTAGGTTAGTTAGGTTTAATTATTTCTAAGTTATAGGCGACTGATGACCTCAGAAGTTAAGACGCATAGTGCTCAGAGCCATTTGAACCATTTTTGTACAGAATGCTTTCTCCGAAAGTTATTTTGAACAATTAGTTCATGATCCCACTCGAAGCGTAAATGGCTGCGAAAAAAAACTTGACCTTTTAGCAACAAATAATCGTGGACAAATAGTGAGTGTTGTTACGAATACAGGGCTTAGAAATCACAAGGCAGTTGCTGCTAGACTGAATACCGGAACACCTATAACCATCAAAAAGAAATGCAAAGTATGTATATTTAAAAAGCTGATAAAAATGCTCTTAACGCCTTTTTAAGAGACAGTCTTCACTCCTTCCGATCTGATCATTTAAGTGTAGAAAAGTTGTGGAATGTTTTCAAAGAGATAGTACCGATAGCAATTGAGAGATATATACCACATAAATTAATAAGTGATAGTACCGATCCCCGATGATACACAAAACGAGTCAGATCGTTGTTGCAGAAGCAACAAAAAAACCATGCCAAATTTAAAAGAACGCAAAATCCCCAAGATTGGTAAAGTTTTACAGAAGTTCGAAATATAGCGCGTACTTCAATGCGAGATGCTTTTAATAATTTCCACAACGAAATTTTGTCTCGAAATCTGGCAGAAAACCCAAAGAGATTCTGGTTATACATAAAGAACACCAGTGGCAAGACGCAATCAATACCTTCACTGCGTGATACAACGGTGACGTCACTGATGACAGTGCCACTAAAGTAGAGTTACAACGCGGTTTTCCGAAACTACTTCACCAAAGAAGACGAAGTAAATATTCCTGAATACCAGTCAAGAACAACTACCAAGATGATAAACATAGAAGTAGATATCCTCAGAGTAACAAAGCAGCTTAAATCACTTAATAAACTTAATAATCACTTAATAAAGGCAAGGCCTCCGGTCCAGATTGTATACCAGTCAGGTTCCTCTCAGAGTATGCTGATAAAATAGCTCCATATTTAGCGATTATATACAACCACTCGCTCACAGACAGATACGTACCTAAAGACTGGAAAATTTCTCAAGTCACACCAATACCCAAAAAGGGAAGTAGGAGTAATCCGCCAAATTACAGGCCTATATCACTAACGTCGGTTTGCAGTAGGATTTTAGAACATATTCTGTATTCGAACATTATGAAGTACCTCGATGAAACGATTTATTGACATACAGTCAGCACGGATTCCGATAATATCGTTCTTGTGAAACACAAATAGCTCTTTATACTACTCATGAAGTAATAAGTGCTATCGACAGTGGATGTCAAATAGATTCCATATTTTTAGGTTTCCAGAAGGCTTTCGACACCGTTCCTCACAAGCGTCTTCTAATCAAACTGCGTGCCTACGGAGTATCGCCTCAGTTGTGCGACTGGATTCGTGATTTCTTGTCAGAAAGGTCACGGTTTGTAGTAATAGACGGAGAGTCATCGAGTAAAACAAAATTAATATCCGGCGTTCCCGAAGGAAGTGTTATAGGCCCTCTATTGTTCCTGATCTATATTAATGACATAGGAGACAATCTGAGTAGCCCTCTTAGATTGTTTGCAGATGATGCTGTCATTTATCGTCTTGTAAAGTCATCAGATGATCAAAACGACTTGCAAAATGATTTAGATGAGATATCTGTATGGTGCGAAAAATCGCAGTTGACATTGAATAATGAATAGTGTGAAGTTATTCACATGAGTACTAAAAGAAATCAGCTAAATTTCGATTACGCTATAAGTCACATAAATCTGAAGGCTGTAAATTCAACTAAATACTTAGGGATTACAATTACAAATAACCTAAATTGGAACGATCACATAGATAATATTGTGGGGAGAGCAAACCAAAGACTGTGATTCATTGGCAGAACACTTAGAATGTGCAACAGGTCTACCAAAGAGACTGCTTACACTATGCTTGTCCGCCCTATTATGGAATATTGCCGTGAGGTGTGGGATCTGCATCAGGTGGGACTGACGGATGGCATCGAAAAGTACAGAGAAGGGCAGCTCATTTTGTATTATCGCGTAATAGGGGAGATCGTGTCACAGACATGATACCTGAATTGGAGTGGCAATCATTAGAACAAAGGCGTTTTTCGTTGCGACGGTATCTTCTCATGAAATTTCAATCACCAGTTTTCTCCTCCGATTGCGAAAACATTCTGTTGGCACCCACCTACATAGAGAGAAATCATCACGATAAAATAAGAGAAATCAGGGCTCGGACAGAAAAATTTAAGTGCTCGTTTTTCCCGCGTGCCGATCGAGAGTGGAACGGTAGAGAGGCTTTTCGCGGATGATGCTGTAGTATACAGATATGTTGCAGAATTAGAAAATTGTAGCGAAATGCAGGAAGATCTGCAGCGGATAGGCACTTGGTGCAGGGAGTGGCAACTGACCCTTAACATAGATAAATGTAATGTATTACGAATACATAGAAAGAAGGATCCGTGCAGGGAGTGGCAACTGACCCTTAACATAGATAAATGTAATGTATTACGAATACATAGGAAGAAGGATCCTTTATTGTGTGATTATATGATAGCGGAACAAACACTGGTAGCAGTTACTTCTGTAAAATATCTGGGAGTATGGGTGCGGAACGATTTGAAGTGGAATGATCACATAAAATTAATTGTTGGTAAGGCGGGTGCCAGGATGAGATTCATTGGGAGAGTCCTTAGAAAATGTAGTCCATCAACAAAGGAGGTGGCTTACAAAACACTCGTTCGACCTAGAGTATTGCTCATCAGTCTTGGATCCGTACCAGATCGGGTTGACGGAGGAGATAGAGAAGATCCAAAGAAGAGCGGCGCGTTTCGTCACAGGGTTATTTGGTAACCGTGATAGCGTTACGGAGATGTTTAGCAAACTCAAGTGGCAGATTCTGCAAGAGAGGCGCTCTGCATCGCGGTGTAGCTTGCTCGCCAGGTTTCGTGAAGGTGCGTTTCTGGATGAGGTATCGAATATATTGCTTCCCCCTACTTATACCTCCCGAGGAGATCACGAATGTAAAATTAGAGAGATTCGAGCGCGCACGGAGGCTTTCAGACAGTCGTTCTTCCCGCGAACCATACGCGACTGGAACAGAAAAGGGAGGTAATGACAGTGGCACGTAAAGTGCCCTCCGCCACACACCGTTGGGTGGCTTGCGGAGTATAAATGTAGATGTAGATGTAGAAGGTGGTTCATTGAGCCCTCTGCCAGGCACTTTATTATGAATAGCAGAGTAATCACGTAGATGTAGATGTAGAAGTATTTTTGGAACATAATGAGCTCTCTCTTACAGAAATATAGTACCACCAGCACTGTTACCGATGTCAGATAAGCGATGATTAACACAAATAAGGTGGACTGCACGAGGAATGATGTTCGGCTCGCTGTACATATTGCGCTTTAACTGTTTCTCTGCTGTGCTTTACATGAATGAGGGGATTGTCACTTCAACATGGCTACAGCCAGTTCTTGTTCCACCATAAGAAGGAAACCGAGAAAATTCTTCGTGAATAATAAAGCTAATGGGAAAATAATTATTAGAAGGAAAAGTTTTGCTGTTGAGCCATGAAACTTCAGCAGTCGTTAAACATACCGTCTCAGTAATACACCAGAGTCCGAATTCTTTCAGTATCGTTTCTGCGATGATCCTATTTATGCACTTACCATGTTTGCACAAAATGTAAAGAAATAAAGTAATAGAGCGAACATTTATAGATTTAGATGAAAATCGACGTTAATACTACACAAATACAAAGAAGGGTATCCGTTGATGGTTAGTTTGCACGAACGTTACGAATTGTCGTTCTCTTCCTTTCGATTATGGAACGAGGCTAAAATGACAACGTCTTCGCGTGCTTCCTGCTTCATTACGGGAGATGTACGACCGAGACGACAGAAATGTTGTACAGTCTACTAGAATTAATGGAACGGTATATCGAATGAGCATTGAATACTACCCTATATACACAAGTCGTTGATTAACGTTGTTACGAAAAATCTCGAAAAGAAAAAAAATGGTTCAAATGGTTCTGAGCACTATGGGACTTAACATCTGAGGTCGTCAGTCCCCTAGAACTTAGAACTACTTAAACCTAACTATCCTAAGGACATCACGCACATCCATGCCCGAGGCAGGATTCGAACCTGCGACCGTAGAGGTCGCGCGGTTCCAGACTGAAGCGCCTAGAGTCGCTCGGCCACTCCGGCCGCCTCTAGAAATGATCTTATCCGATTTACTTTAAATTTTTACATTCCGATAAACTTTCGAACGGACATAGGCTACATTTTTTTTTAAATATCTGTGTTACTATATCTTTTTAGACTGTATATTTCTATAATACCTGTGGTAACATATTGATACTTTGTAATTGTGGTTGTTATATGGATGACGTGTGGTATTGATTCTGTGGCATCCAATGACGTTTTTATTCTGTTTTACTGTTATACCTGTGGTTTATTGCACGCTCTCGTCTAGGGGCGTGTCCCGTTAGTGGACTGTCCTCATCTGATGTTTTCACTGGTTATCTGAATTTTTTTTCTTCATTCTTATTTCATTCCACACGCACCTTATTGGCGGGGTATTGGCTGTCGCGCTACAATACTTCGCTCTTCAGCCAAGAGTTTTCTTAAAGATATGACAAAGATGACACAAAAAATATGACGACTGTTTCGTTTTAAATTAAAAACATGAATGACGGGCAGCTAAAAGGGAGAAAAAATATATGCAATTAAAAAGAAAAACACAATTTCAGTCTTTCAAATGACTGAGCGCAGCAGACAGTCGTCCTTTCCTTTCAGGTTTTATCTAGATTTCGGCTGGTGCCTAACCATTATCAATGCACTATTTCGTAATATCAACGCATGTCCTAGTACGTCAGTAACCTGTTGTTCAGACTTCTGACACAATTCGTTCAAGACTACAGTTGCAGTGTTGTGATATTCTTCTACGAATAAATCACTGGAGCACTGCGGTTTCACTTAACGTCTGTGAGACCTGCGTTGGGTGAGAAGTATTGTGAAGGAGAGAATATTTTCCACAGAGGTTGAGGGTGTGCGTAAAGAGACAGGGATCTGTTAGATAGAAAAGTTGTGTAAATAATAGATAGCAGGTGAACGGGGGAAAGAGAAAGGGAGAGGAGCAGTATGATGTGTGGGGATGGTAGTCGTACAAGAGGAAAGGTATAGGGTTGGATAGTGAGGGAAAAGTAGAGAGGAGCCCTGATGTGAACTTGGTTGGATGGGGAAGGGTTAAAGATGGTAGGAAGGATAAACATCGGGATGGATATCATTGTCTGGGAGAGGGAGTTGGTTGAACTTGCGTTGAGATAGATTATGGAGTGTGTGTAGGTGTACGAATGAAGTGATGTGTTCATGAAGGTGCGGCAGCGTAACAGGCTTGCTGTTCAGAGGCGAGAAAATCGAGTTATTGGAATCTGGTTTCCAAATAGCATAATAGATGCGGAGGTGTTCGATGTGAGTGAGGAGGGGTTGGAATTTGATAAGCTCGTAGAATATCCATCTGAGGAAAGGGAAACGGATGCAGAAAGCGTGGCGGAGTCCATGGCGTTCGAGAATTTGGAGGGACATACAGAACTTTGGTGGGGGTGACCTGTAATTCTTTCTGTAATTAGACTGTTTCGATTATGTCAACAGATTATGTAATTTTCTAACATAGGCGTTTGTTAAAACAAAGTCCTCTTTCCCATTAAATTTAATATATGACGTGTAAGCACAATAGGTACCGTATAAGCACAATCATTTCCATTTTGTCTTCTATATTTCTTTCTACAAAAATGTGAAATAAGTTTCTGTATACTTGAGTATTCGGAATGTACTTCTTTGAAATCAAGAAAACTGACCTGCAGCGGCGGCGTCCAGCGGGCTTGAATGGAGGTACAGTTGCACTTGTGCAGCACGTGCGCTTAAATGGTGCTCTTTACGTAAAACCGTAGTTTTATTTGTTTGACGAAACCGAAATGGCTAATGATGTTGACTACGCCATCTCTTGTAATGGCGTGATATGTGTAATTCAGGAATGGATCCAGGCATGGGTAGGTTGTACATCTGCTTTATAGTGTTTAATTTTCTGGGTTTGAAGAAGGTCGTCATAGACCGAAATTAACAACTGATTACAACTAAACATAGTGACCCAAGAGTGGAATTACAATAAAGCAAATATGTTCTTCGACCCTGAAAACTTTTTCGTGACTATATCACAACTTGTAAACCGATGTGTTTCCAACTTTTTTCACGATTTTCTAACAAACGTTCAGATGGACGTAAGCTAAATATTTTCTTAATGACTAGAAAATTGTTACAGAATCTGAGTCGTTCGAAACGTGGTAGTCCTACCCATTTTTAGATGAAAACTAGGTGAAATACTGTCACTGAAGCTTCATTGATATAGCAGCAGGAGAGGTTTCTCATACCCGTATACCAGTGATGACAACCGATTTACTCATTTATCTTAAGCGACCTCAATTCTCGATCAATGTTCCGGGGCCGTAACAACCAGGCTCAAGGTCAGTGAAACAGAAGATGAGATGAACAGAGGGGACGAGGCAGATATAAGAGAGGGAAGGAGAATGTGGACAGAGAAATGTAGGATGTGGTGGTGAAGAAACAGAGAGGAGAAGATGGACAAAGACTGGGGATGAGGCGGTGGACAAAAAGGAGGGGGAGAGCAAGGTTTGAGTGAATACCCAATTCCCATAAGAAAAGGTAAGAAGAGAAGAATTATATACTGACGCTCGTTAATTAAGCCTAACTGCGGCTGGTGATCATGGCACCATTATTGACGTAAGTTGAGTATCAGCACCACAGCAATCTTAGATAGACCTTGGACAGCACGAGACCAAGGCAGCTGGCTGGAATGTGCCGACGAGCTGAATTCAATCCAGGGCTCTCAAGTCTGGCTGAAATGACATGTGTGGGCACAATATGGGTGGCCTCGCCTCGGCACATCCACTCTCACAGTCTGGCTGGAGTGTCAACTCAAAGGGTGCCTCGTCCCGACAGATACACCCTTAGTGTATGGCAAGAGTGCCAGTCGAGAGCACACAATAGGTGGCCTAGCTTTCGTAGATCCTCTCCTGGAGTCTGAAGTGTCAGGAAAGGCCGCCCAATAGTTGACCTTGTCTCGGCGGATGTACTCTTGCAATCTGGTTGGATTATCAGGCAGGGGTACCCAATGGGGACTTCGCCTAGGCTGCTGTACTCTTTTTTTATTTCTACTTAATTACAATAACAGATTTACAATGACTTTGAAAATTATCAGTATTTAATTATTCATTTAGTATTTTCATAATATTTACCCCGAAGAAAGCGGAAAAAACGTTTTTCAACGAGCTTGCAAACAAAAAAGGATATACGAGAACTTATAAATAATTATAGTAATTTTATTTATGTTATTGGATCTACATTTGCGACAAGTATAATATGTAACCTGGAGCACTGCACGAATCAGGATGACACTGATCGCAGAAACATTGGAAACAAAAATTGTGACATCAGCACACGTAATTAACGCCAAATATGTCCATGCTTGTTGTTTTTTTAATCTGTCTGTTTCAAGACAAATCTGATTTACGTTCATACATGGTTCTCGGTCATCACACAGTTTCGCGGCCCACCACACATACCAGAACATATCACCGAATACTGGTGTGGACAGCCGGCCGCGGTGGCTGAGCGGTTCTAGGCGCTTCAGTCCGGAACCGAGCGACTGCTACGGTCGCAGGTTCGAATCCTGCCTCGGGCATGGATGTGTGTGATGTCCTTAGGTTAGTTAGGTTTAAGTAGTTCTAAGTTCTAGAGGACTGATGACCTCAAATGTTAAGTGCCATAGTGCTCTGAGCCATGTTTTGAACTGGTGCGGACAACAGCTGGTGCACGAGGGTGGAAGTTTTGCTTATATGCAATACTCTCTAAGAGTTACGTCTCTGTTCTGTTCTAAGCTGTACATGCAATTTTGTAGTCTTTACAAGGTTCTTCATCTGCCTGTAAAAATAGATGTCACAAGGCTGGAAAAGCGGTGTACGGTGCATTGATATTGTTCTTCTCTCACATATCGTTTCAAACACCAGTTACAAAATTCCTGTATAATGATCCGAGTTTCGAAGACTTTGAAGATGTTATCGTGATGTTTTTGTATTTTCGTGCATACTTATAAATGATTCTTTCACCCTTGTTCGAATTGAGCCAGTGGTCAGTTACAAGTAAATAAAGATAGTTGGCAATAGTTTTCCTGGTCGTGTCCTACACAACCTCTCATTATGAATCAAATCGGCTAGGATGTTGACGTTGCCTAAGGGTAGTTCAGCTCGCGCAGCCATGAGGCGCGGACGTCCACTGCGTCCAGCCTGTTGTGGAGCTGGAGCACCTGTTGTTTACTACTCGCCGCGGTTTTGTGTACCGAGATCCTCTTACGAGTGAGCAAGGCACACTCTTACCGCCGGACAACGATCAAGATCGCATTCCAAGCAGAATACGCACGAGAAAGACCTTTCGAAACTGAGAACTTCATACGGGATGAACTTCACCTGGATCCGCAGGATGTCATTGGCATTCAATTTTACATCTCTGAGAACGTTATATATCTCCAAGAAGAACTGTGTACCGAAATTTTTAAGCTCGCCGACGGAAACTTAGGTGATGTAGTGATTGAACCCGCGGGTTTCGGCCTGCGTATGATCAGGGATTTCGAACTCCCGTTTGAGGTCCCCACGGACATCGTCATGTCAGATTTTAAGCAGTATGGCACCTGTACTCAGTAATCTGGCTGAAAAATGAAAACTTTTGAGACCTACTCAACGGCTGACCATTAAGTGAAAATGTAATTGGTGAATAATATGCCGTCTTACTTGGTTACAGGGGGATGCAGGGCCATCATTATGAGTGACGGACAGCCCTGTACCCGAGTTGGCTGCAGCTAGGAAGAGCATGTCCGCCAAAACTGTCTCCGGTGCCGGCTTGTACAGACAACTCAACGACGCCGCCACCACTGCGCCATTCACAATTCTTCCTTCACCTTTGCCGCGGTCACCGCACCAAATGCCTATCTCCCGCACGACCCACGCGACTCGTCGCAGGTGATTACCGTAGTGGAGACTACATCACTGCAACCAAAGGCACTGTCAGCAGGAAACACTTGCCTGCCTAGTACCGCTGACTGCGACACGGAGATAGGTCTGATGCCTGGAGTTGTAATGACTTCTGCCTTCCTTCCATCTGGCAAGGAGACAATGGACACTCGTTCTCATTCCGACACAGTGCAGCAAGTACGTAAACAAAAGGCTCCACGGAAGCGCCCTCGTACTTCAAAGAATGGGGCCACACGATGGCGACAACGTGTCCGATGACGGAGAGTCCTCTGTCATGCAAATGTTTGCGGCCATGTTCCGCCACCTGACACCATGACAGCTTCAGGTCCTACTGACGCGGCGGCTCCGAACCCTCCTCGATGCATACTGGGTGGCGTCCATCTTGCTGTACCAATTCCACCTGCGTGCACAGCGGACGACCTATCGACGGGCACCACATACCTACTGATGACCTCCTAGGCAGCTGACGTTTTGGGTGACACTGTGCTACTACCTGGTGTCGCAGAAGGACATGTCCGGATGGACGTGTCTGGAGAGCTACGACACAGTGACTCAGAACGAAATGGATGCTGCCGCCACTGGCGCGGACGTCAGCTTCCCGGCGGATGTGGAGACCCAACAATACCGACTGGCGACTCTCAACGTCAATACCATTCGTGGGCGCCATGAACTGGTGATGTTTCAAGATACGCTACATGCTGTTGATATAGACATTGTCCTCCTGCAGGAGGTCTATGTAGAGGATTTCGTCGGCCCTTTCGGATACAATGCTCACGTTTCCCACGTGTCTGCCACTGGCAGTGGCGTGGCAGTTCTTCTCCGTGATGGCCTAATTGCCGAAGACGTCGCTTTCCTCCCTGACGCGAGAGGTATGGCACTCCGCATGACATCAGACTCGTTAATAACCATACGCTCTCCGAATCGGAACGACGCCGTGAAAGATCTGCATTCTTCGTAGATGCGGACGCGTCCGTCGTTATGAGACGCCAGAATGCCCTAATCTGTAGTGGAGATTTTAAATTCACCCAGGCGCCGAAGCATCAGCTGCCATGGGATTCCCAGACACCTTTGTCGAGGTCATAATGCATCTACTCTGGGGCGCGGCATCTAGGATCCTGTACAATGGTCGTCTTGAGCCCCCCCATCCTGATACACTGATCGGTGCTGTAAGGATGCCCTCTTTCTGCGATCCTGTACGCTCTCGTCATGGAATCGTTCGTTTGAGGCCTCCACCAATGCTTCACCGGATGACTCTTGGCGAACAAACTTTTTCTTGCACGCCTATGCAGACAACCTGGTCCTCCTGCGCAACGGCAACAATACTGAGACAGCGCTGGAATGGGTGAAGTCCTAAGGCTCCGCTTTGGGCAGCGTCCTTAATATTCGTAAATGTCGCGCATTACCTGTAGGCAATGGGCTGCCCGGTCAATGCGTCGCTCCCCTGCAGATCTGCTACATGGTACGATGTTGATTTTACAACCGACTTGTGGCGATCAGTGGCCTTAACAATAGACGCTTATTACGCCGGATGCGAGCAGAGCATCGTGACCGTCGACTCCGAACCGTGTACATGCTGCATTGGACCCGTTTTGCTAATGTTTACGTCGCGTCACAAATCCCTCGCGTGACCCGGACTTTCCCCATCCCGTCATCAATGGCCAGACGCTTGTTGGCTGCGTTGCTTTTCTTTGTGAATCAAGGCCTGTTATTTAAAGGCACCTATCAGTCCCTCACCCTCCACAAGGACAAAGAGGCCTCAATTTCTGTCACGACCACCATCGAGCAACAACCCTTTCTGCAAGCACGTATGTCTAGATGTGGCGAAGCACTCCGACATGCCTCACTCGCTTACTGAGCTCACTCATTGCCCCAGTGCTGCTGACAGATGTCCCAACACCCTTTTTCAACTTGAGCCATATTTTTCTTGAATATAGCTACATTAGGAACGTACTTCTCCCTTCACGTTTACCCAAGAGCAAGATCGTGTATGCCTCTCTGCAACCGCGGCTTCCGCTGAACGTGATTGAAGAGTAACGTCCACTTGTCAGGTGGAATGTCATGTGGCGAGCAGTGCGCACCCCTACTCTTGCGTCGGTCGTCCAATCCCTCTAGTATGTGACGGTTAATAGGAAGCAGGTCTGCATGTCGCGTCTTCACCGGATCCATCTGGCGCCGTCACTATTATGTACCATGTGTGGCGTGCAAAATGACGAAGGCCATCGACTTGTGTGCGTCGAGTATTGTTTGGCTAATGGTCCTCCAGATGTTGGCTTCATCATGCACACGACTGCTGACAGCATCACCTGAGAAATGATTCTCCTCCCAGACTTGGAATATTTTCCATGGGCAAAGGCACACGCGGTGACTTGGATTAGCGGCCACGCAGACCACTACTCGTTTGGTAGAGGTGGTGGTGGTGGTGGTGGTGGCGGCGGTGACAAATCAGCCCTTGATTTCTGGAAATACCTTAACTACCGACATTCTGCAGCTGTCACCAACCCGAAGGACTAGCAATATTTCTCTAACTTTTTCTAGAGCGCTCTCCACAACCCCTCTTGCAGCTGGATCATCCATGCATGGAACAGCTGACATGTCCCTTCTTCCATTTCACAGATTAGACCCCTCAACGGTTATTCACACACTTCCGAGAAATCGTGCCTCGATGATCTGCTGATGTGTCACCAACACGCAGGATTTTCTTTCCCGCTGATATCGAAGGCGATCGCCTGTTCATGCGAGGACGTGATGGTGCGACGGAGGTGGAGTCATTCATGATAAGGAAGACAATAAATAAACAAACAATAAAAAGTAAATAAATATTGTTATAAAAGCATCTTCCTTGTATCCTCCTTTCCTGTTTCCTCCTTTCGATAGAAGTTATTGGGTGTCTTTTATAGGGGCCAGCGACTTAAAAGGTGGAGCTTTCCTTTTGGGACTACTCCGTGGCCGTGGCATTAGCTTCTCATTTCTTGTAGTTTTAGGTAATTTTATGAATATGATGTTAAAATATCTAAAAAAATAGAAAAATAAAAGAAATAAAAAGTGGTTAGGAAAAAAAGGGGGTATCGTCTTTGACTATTAAACAACGTCCTCGGTCCTGGATTCTAAACACGTCATCCCTTAAATTTTGAATAAAAATTATCATCATTGGGGGCCGTTGATTTCCGGCGTAAGAAGTCACCCTCATTCTTCCAACGGCCTTGTCAAAGATGGCGAAGGAGCGGACAAAGATACAGGGCACCGTCTTACCCTTTGGGTGGGAAACTTCCCCTAAAGATAGAAGAATCAGCAATGGTCAACAGCATGACAGTGCAGAAGGCAAGGGAAACCACTGCAGGAAAGACACATACTGTGCATCCACAGGACATACAGCCATTGGCAGAATAGTCCCCCATTCGGATCTCCGGGAAGGGACTGCGGAGGGGGAGGTGATCATGAAGAATGAATAATCAACAAAAGGATAACGTTCTGAGTGGGGGTGTGGAATTCCAGAAGCTTGAACTGATAGGAAAGATAGAAATCTGAAAAAGGAAAGCCGGCCGCTGTGGCCGAGCGGTTCTAGGCACTTCAGTCTGGGACCGCGCGACCGCTACGGTTCCAGGTTTGAATCCTGCCTCGGGCATGGATGTGTGTGGTGTCCTTAGGTTAGTTAGGTTAAAGTAGTTCTAAGTTCTACGGGACTTATGACCTCAGGTGTTAAGTCCCTTAGAGCTCAGAGCCATTTGAACCATTTTTGAAAAAGGAAATGCTAAGGCTCAATAAAGATAGGTCAGCGAAATGAAATCAAGAGAAGACATGGATTTGTACTCAGGTGGGTTTAGGGTTAAATTTCAACAACACCAGAAAATGGAATAATGGAAGTAGGATTAGTTATGAAAAGGAAGGTAGGGCAGAGAGAGTGTTACTGTGAACAGGTCAGTGATAGGGTTCTTCTCATGATGATCGACAGCGAACCAACACGGATAACAATAGTTCAGTTGCATCTGCCGATGTCGAAAGCTGTAGGTGAAGAGATACAGAAAGCATATGAGGATGTTGAATGGGTAACAATGTAGTACGTTAAGTGATATGAAAATCTAGTAGTCATGGGGGATTGGAACGTGGTTGTAAGGGCAGGAGTCAAAGAAAGGGTTACGGGAGAATATGGGCTTAGTAGAAGGAATTAGAAAAGACAAAGAATAACTGAGTTCCACAATAAATTTCTGCTATTAATAGCGATTACTGTGTTCAAGAAACATAAGAAGAAGACGTATACCTGGGAAATGCCGGGAGATACGGAAATATTTCAGTTAGAGTACATCATGGCCAGGCACAGATTTCGAAAACAGATACACGCACACAGGAGCAGATATAGACTCAGACCACAATCTAGTAGTGATGAAGAGTAGGTTGAAGTATAAGAGACTTGTCAGTATGGATCAGAACGCAAAGAAGTAAAATACAGAAGTACTAAGGAAAGCAGAGGTACGCTTGAAGTCCTTTAAGGGTATAGATATTGCGATAAGAAACAGCTCAGTAGGCACTTCAGTTGAATTGGAATGGACGCCTCTAAAAATGGTAATCACAGAAATTCGAAAGGAGAACATAGGTGCAAAGAAGGTAATTGCGAGGACACCATGGCTAACAGAAGAAATACTTGGGCTGATCGATGAGAGATGGAAGTACAAAAACGTTCCGGAAAACTCAGGAATACAGAAATAAAAGTCGCTTAGGAATGAAATGATTCAAAAGTGCAAGGAAGCAAATGCGGAATGGCTGGGTGGGAAATATGAAGAAATGGAAAATGAAATGAAGACGTTCGAAGCAATTGATCGGCGTCTTAGGGAGCACGGAAGATTCCATCCTATGGCTCGCGACTGGGGAAGACCTAGAACGACGAGGACACCTGCAATGGACGAGGCAATTCTTCGCGCAGTTGACGATAACCCTAATGTCAGCGTCAGAGAAGTTGCTGCTGTACAAGGTAACGTTCACCACGTCACTGTATGGGGAGTGCTACGGGAGAACCAGTTGTTTCCGTACCATGTACAGCGTGTGCAGGCACTATCAGCAGCTGATTGGCCTCCACGGGTACACTTCTGCGAATGGTTCATCCAACAATGTGTCAATCCGCATTTCAGTGCAAATGTTCTCCTTACGGATGAGGCTTCATTCCAACGTTATCAAATTGTAAATTTTCACAATCAACATGTGTGGGCTGATGAGAATCCGCACGCAGTTGTGCAATCGCGTCATCAACACAGATTTTCTGTGAACGTTTGGGCAGGCATTGTTGGTGATGTCTTCATTGGGCCATATGTTCTTCCACCTACGCTCAATGGAGCACGTTATCATGATTTCATACGGGATACTCTACCTGTGCTGCTAGAACATGTGCCTTTACAAGTACGACACAGCATGTGGTTCATGCACGATGGAGCTCCTGCACATTTCAGTCGAAGTGTTCGTACGATTCTTAACAACAGATTCGGTGACCGATGGATTGGTAGAGGCGGACCAATTCCATGGCCTCCACGCTCTCCTGACCTCAACCCTCTTGCCTTTCATTTATGGGGGCATTTGAAAGCTCTTGTCTACGCAACCCCGGTACCAAATATAGAGACTCTTCGTGCTCGTATTGTGGACGGCTGTGATACAATACGCCATTCTCCAGGGCTGCATCAGCGCAATCAGGGATTCCATGCGACGGAGGGTGGATGCATGTATCCTCGCTAACGGAGGACATTTTGAACATTTCCTGTAACAAAGTGTTTGAAGTCACGCTGGTACGTTCTGTTGCTGTGTGTTTCCATTCCATGATTAATGTGATTTGAAGAGAAGTAATAAAATGAGCTCTAACATGGGAAGTAAGCGTTTCCGGACACATGTCCACATAACATATTTTCTTTCTTTGTGTGTGAGGAATGTTTCCTGAAAGTTTGGCCGTACCTTTTCGTAACACCCTGTATATGTGCACAAAGTGCTCTAAGACGAAGAGGTCGGCAGAAGAAAAGAATTGGTAATGAGCCGCATCAAGCCAGTCAGAAGACAGACGACTCAAAACACACAAAAAAAATTCAAGGCTACTCTTGCTTCTTCTTGGTTACTCTTGGTCAGAACTGGTACGCCACCACGATAATGTACAAGCAACTGGCAGGGACCCACTGCTGTGGTCGAATTCTAAGGGAGTAACACTTCCCGAGCAACGCCGAGCACTGCACAAGGTCGGGCTTGCTACGGCGGGTTTTGCAGTTAATAACACCATCGAAGATATCTCTCAGCTCTCAGCGTACAGAGTCCGGAGTTCTACTGCAATAAACACCACAAATTGTCAATGATCCATAGACATCCGTTTGCTGAGTGGTATCTGCCAGACAGGAAGCGTTACGTAAGGCACCGTTGTAACCAGCAGGCCGCGCGCATTTATCTGATGGCGAGGACAGGCGTGGACCGGCCGCCCGCTTTTCCGCGCGTTAGAAAGCAGAGAAACCAGCGGTAAGCCGAGCCGGGCAGAGGCCGTCCGCATACATGTCACGGGCGTCGCGCCAGACTGGACTGGAGAACGCGTTTCTGGGGCCGCTTTTTCCGATCCACTTCCGGGCTTCCTTTGCCGGTACTGAGCAAGGTCTTCCGCTCGCCACGGACCCGCCGCACCATTACGGCCGGAGTGTGTCCATGAATTTGTTAGAACTGTGTCTATCCACTGCTGCTTTGACACTTTCGACTTGCTTCTTCTTTCTATACATTCTTTTCTTTCTTCTTTCTTTTGCCTGTGCCTGTTTTCCCGCGGAGACGCAGGGTCGGCATGGTTAATCGGATGTGGCAATGTTAGTTTAAGGGGTGGCCGGATGCCCTTCCTGCCGCCATCCCTTACCCCCGGGAAGGAATTTGTGTACCCCAACTGTCTGCGACTAGGTTAATCCATGGAATAGTGCGAGAGTGTTCAGATGTCTGCGATCCGCGTAACTGATGCGGAACGTGGGGACCAGCCCGGTATTCACCTAAGGGGATGTGGAAAACCGCCTAAAAACCACATCCAGGCTGGCCAGCAGACCGGCCCTCGTCGTTAATCCACCAGGCGGATTCGATCCGGAGCCAGCGCGCATACCCGAGTCCAGGAAGCAGCGCGGTAGCGCTCTCGGCTAACCTGGCAAGGTCTTCTTCCTATACATTCAATCCATTCAATACTCCACTCTCCAGAGGAAGACTATTTCCGGGATTCCTACGAATCTCACTATAAAATAAGTCATACATGCGTTGAAAATTCATGGCATCAAGTCTGAATAAGAGTCCGCCATCCTTTATCACTATTTTCTTGCAGAAAATTCAGTTACCCCTCTGTGTATGAGGCTCTAATAGTACAAGACACAGGGCAGGACTAAATAATGTTCTACACAACATACACAAAACCTCAACAGTGTTTGTGAGTATTGTTGAAGAAACCAATCAATTTACCACTGAAAAGATAGTAAACAAGGGTAACTTTTATATCTCGAAAACTGTTTTCAGCAGTCCTAGAAAAAGCAACGTCTCAATTGAATCGGAAAACAAAGAGAATAGGGAATCCAAGATATGGCAAAGAGAGTAAATATCCTGTGGTTTGCTGATGATATTGTTCTTTTTGCAAATAATGTAGAAGAACTTCAAATAATGGTTAGCGGATTTCCTGAAGGTGGTCTAAAAATGCTAAAACCAAGATCATGATGAATTTATGGGCACCGGAGGAAAATTTGTCTGTTGGAAGTCGAAGATGCAAAGGGGCACAGAATATGTCTGCTTTGGACAAGTTGTTAATGTGAAAGGAGAACTAAAATCAGAAATATTTCGACGTATAAAGTTGTACTGACTGTCTTACGGAAGACACTTCTCGGTTTTGAAAAATACAATGTGAGCTGAGCTGAAGACGTTTTTGACCAGTTCTACGCTTGCGAATCTACCCAAAAAAGCCGTAGATTTGCTCTTATACATTTTTAATCGGTCCTGGAAGCGCAAGGACCTGTTAGCAACATGGAAGGGGCAAGTAAAAATTTCAATTCTGAAAAGTGGCAAAAATCCAAATATGGCCTCTATCGACCAGTTGCTTTGTCGTCGTGAGTTGGCAAAACGCTGGAACGAATGGTAAAAAGGAGATTGGAATGGTGGCTTAAAAAAATAACTTCATACCTCGGAATCAATGCAGCTTCAGAAAAATCAAATGGGACTATACAGAATCTGCATTTTCTTGCTATGGATACTACGTTGGCCTTTCAAATGAAACAAAGGGTGGTCGCTGCCTTTCTGGACGTTAAGAGAGCGTATGATCACATTAATATACCAATTCTCATGGACAAACTGGCAGGGTTCAGAATTATTCAAAGGATGACTTATGGCAGCAGTGACCTGGTCAACAACCATCTACATCCGTTACAAAGGAAAAATACTCGGACCTTTTCTTGTCTCCCAGGGCTTGCCTCATGGTGCATTTAGAAGCCCCCTCCCCCCCCCCCCCCCCCTATAAACCCTGTATACGCATGATCTAGAGCGCATAATCACTCTCCCGCAAAAATATGCAGATGATGTCTGCGATTATTACAATGCCGCATCGCATCTTCAGGTCAAAACGGCGTTGCTCAAAACCACTGCATAGACTGATGAGGCCGGTCCCTGTGGCCGAGCGGTTCTAGGCGCTTCAGTCTGGAACCGCGCTGCTGCTACGGTCGCAGGTCTGAACGCTACCTCGGCATGTATGTGTGTGATGTCCTTAGGTCAGTTAGGTTTAAGAAGTTCTAAGTCTATGGGACTGATGACCTCAGAAGTTAAGCACCATAGTGCTTAGAGCCATTTGAATTTGAACACTGATGAGGGGCTATTTACTAATGGGCTGAAGATTTCGTCTGAGAAATAAGTAATCTTCCCGACATCGGCTCGCATTGATGGCCACATAACGTGTGGAAAGTACACTTTCCACGTAAAATCTAACGCTCGATATCTGGGGATGATTTTCGACTCTCGATTAAGCTGAGTGCATCACATCCGATCCATTGTTACCGAGTACGAAGAAGACTGAAATGTAATTCGATCACTCACCCGTTTGGGTTGGAAGCAAACTAGAGTTGTTGACTCACCAAGTACCGGGGGATTATTCGATTTCGGGTAGATTATGGCTGTCAAGTGCACCACAATGTGCCAAAGGTTCATCTCACCAAACTAGATCCTCTCCAGTACAGAGCCTTTGTACCTATCTAGGAGCCTTGCGATCGACGTCCACCAACGCTCTTTTAGTGGAAGCAGGGGTGATTCCCTTCATCATTAGACCCCAAATGTTATCGGATAAATTCTGCATTCAAAACGTGGCCTTTATGGACAGTTCTGTCTACAAAAGTAGAAACTGCATTTAACGACTATAAACTCCCTCTTACAGATGGAGTAGAGCTCTGGCTGTTTGTACCAGCTTTGGCACTTGGTCACCTCTTATACTTTCTACACGAAGTTCATCGCATTTGCCTCTTTATGAATACGATCTCCATACACTCAGCTGTCATATTATAGTGTATAATTTGAATACAAACTGTTGGAAAGTGCTAAAGTCAGTAGTGGATTCAGTCATCTCGTTGGAGCTCAGTGGCCTGGTTTTCTTGTGTATACACCGATGGATCCAAAATTTCGCAGGAAGAGTATACTGGATGTGCATTTATCTGCCCTCAGGTTCAGATCAGGAAAACCTTCAGACCTCTCCCAAGCGCTTCTATATTTACAGCTGAGACAGTGGAACTTCCGAAAGGTGTTAAGCTTGCCTCTTCCACTTCCTTCCCTAAGGTTCTAACTGTGTCTGACTCTCAAAGCGTCCTTCAAAATATGCATCACCGGGGATGTAACAAAAAAACTTACAGCTATATCTTGGATGTGGTTTCGGAATATATCGGCAGCACACGGATGGGTGGACAATCCATTTGCTGTGGGTGCCTTCCCATGCAGGTAGGCAGGTAGCCTACATAATGAGGGAGTTGATGCATTAGCCAAACAAGCGAAATCTTAGCGCGCTGTCCTGGATCTGAAATTACCTTACACAGACTTCTTACGTGAGCTGAAGTCACGCAAACCAACAATGGCGAGAGATGAACTTTTCCCAACAAACGAAAGGCGGTTATTACGCAGTGCTCCAACCTCGGATTCCTTCACAGTCGTGGTTCATGAGGACATATTTGGATCGATCCATGATTTCTACTATCATACGACTTCGTTTTACTCACATCTTCTTTTCCTCATCATCTACATCGGATCAACGTTTAGGCTTTGCCGGCATCTGATTGTGACTCTGAGCCGGAAGCTGATGTCAACCACATCTTGTTTACGTGTCTCCAATTTGGCTGCGAACGGTTGGGCTTTCTGAAGACATTGCTGGGTGTGGGATACCACCTTCTCGAATCAGTAACTTCTCTTTTATTTACCAAAGACATTCGCCTTTATAAAGTGGTTGTTAAGTTCATTAAGAGTACTGGGCACAATCTGTAGGTTTTAATTGAGTACATATTCTATTTTTCTGTCTTGATTCTGAAGGTATTTCAGGAATGGTGTGATCTGTAACTCAACACAATTTTAACTACGTTTTAGTATAATTGTTGCAAAAATATGGTAGACATAGCTCTGACGGTTTGAGCTTTCTCTCCTTGTAATACGCATTTCTGTATTCTTTTATTCAATTCTGTGTACACTAAGTATGTCGTATTCCCTGTCGTCCTGAGTAGTTAATTTCGGCTATTTCCACCATCAGATTCAACTTTACATGTATTTCTTCGGTACGTTGTTTTCTGTCAGAATCAGGTATTGTAGGACCACTAATTTTCAAAATAAGTATAAATAACCTAGTGGGTAACGACCGAAGTTCCAAGAGGATTTTAGCGTGTGATACTGTTGTATACAGAGAAGTCGCAAAACTAGGAAACTGTAGTGAAATGGAGGAACTGCACAGGACGGATGCTTAATGCGTTGATTGGTAGTTGACCCTCGACATACATATAACGTAGTGCCCGTAAAAACGCTTAAAGACTCATTATTCTACTATCACACGTTGGCAGAAAAATCACTGGAAACTTGCATTCGGAGTGATTTATAATGGCGGGACCACACAAAGGCAAATGCCAGACAGGAGGAATGCTCAAGGAGAAAACCGTCTTTCAGTTAACATTTGAATGCTACTTGTCAGTCTGGGATTTGTATTAACTTCAACAGAGTAAATGGGAAAAAATCCAAAGAAGAGAAGAGCGTTTCGTTGCAAGTTCGCGTAGTAGGAGGGGAAGAGTCACAGAGGTTATTCCTTCTACGTGTATCTCGCGAAAAGATCATGAAGATAAACTACGAGGGATTCGATTTCATGCAGAGGATTACCAAAAATCGTGGATAACTCATAGCAGTGATGGGTACGAGTGGAAATGATAGTAGTACACGAAATTCCCTCCGCCACACACCATAATGAGACCTGTGGAGTAGAGACATCGAGCAGATCCACTTGTTGTTGTTGTTGTCTTCAGTCCTGGGACTGGTTTGATGCAGCTCTCCATGCTACTCTATCCTGTGCAAGCTGCTTCATCTCCCAGTACTTACTGCAACCTACATCCTTCTGAATCTGCTTAGTGTATTCATCTCTTGGTCTCCTTCTACGATTTTTACCCTCCACGCTGCCCTCCAATGCTAAATTTGTGATCCCTTGATGCCTCAGAACATGTCCTACCAACCGGTCCCTTCTCCTTGTCAAGTTGTGTGCCACAAACTCCTCTTCTCCCCAATTCTATTCAATACCTCCTCATTAGTTATGTGATCCACCCATGTAATCTTCAGCATTCTTCTGTAGCACCACATTTCGAAAGCTTCTACTCTCTTCTTGTCCAAACTATTTATCGTCTTATCGTCCATGTTTCACCTCCATACAAGGCTACACTCCATACAAATACTTTCAGAAACGACTTCCTGACACTTAAATCTATACTCGATGTTAACAAATTTCTCTTCTTCAGAAACGCTTTCCTTGCCATTGCCAGTCTACATTTTATATCATCTCTACTTAGACCATCATCAGCTATTTTGCTCCCAAAATAGCAAAGCTCCTTTACTACTTTAAGTGTCTCATTTCCTAATCTAATTCTCTCAGCATCACCTGACTTAATTCGACTACATTCCATTATCGTCGTTTTGCTTTTGTTGATGTTCATCTTATATCCTCCTTTCAAAACACTGTCAATTCCGTTCAACTGCTCTTCCAAGTCCTTTCCTGTCTCTGACGGAATTACAATGTCATCGGCCAACCTCAACGTTTTTATTTCTTTTCCATGGACTTTAATACCTACACCGAATTTTTCTTTTGTTTCCTTTACTGCTTGCTCAATATACAGATTAAATAACATCGGGGACAGGCTACAACCCTGTCTCACTCCCTTCCCAACTGCTGCTTCCCTTTCATGCCCCTCGACTCTTAAACTGCCATCTGGTTTCTGTACAAATTGTAAATACCCTTTCGCTCCCTGTATTTTACCCCTGACACCTTCAGAATTTGAAAGGGAGTATTCCAGTCAACATTGTCAAAAGCTTTCTCTAAGTCTACAAAAGCTAGAAATGTAGGTTTGCCTTTCCTTAATCTGTTTTCTAAGATAAGTCGTAGGGTCAGTATTGCCTCACGTGTTCCAACATTTCTACGGAATCCAAACTGATCTTCGCCGAGGTCGGCTTCTACCAGTTTTTCCATTCGTCTGTACAGAATTCGCGTTAGTATTTTGCAGCTGTGACTTATTAAACTGATAGTTCGGTAATTTCCACATCTGTCAACACCTGCTTTCCTTGGGATTGGAATTATTATATTCTTCTTGAAGCCTGAGGGTACTTCGCCTGTCTCCTACATCTTGCTCACCAGATGGTAGAGTTTTGTCAGGGTTGGCTCTCCCAAGGCCGTCAGTAGTTCCAATGGAATGTTGTCTACTCCCGGGGCCTTGTTTCGACTAGGTGTTTCAGTGCTCTGTCAAACTCTTCACGCAGTATCGTATCTCCCATTTCATCTTCGTCTACATCCTCTTCCATTTCCATAATATTGTCCTCAAGTACATCGCCCTTATATAGACCCTCTATATACTCCCTCCATCTTTCTGATTTCCATTCTTTGCTTAGAACTGGGTTTCCATCTGAGCTCTTGGTATTCATACAAGTGTCTCTCTTTTCTCCAAACATGCACTTACATGGTATATTTAAGTGCTAGCACTAGCTTATGCCAAGTACATCTGACTAGATACAACGTATCCAAAGAAACACATGTTAAGTTGAATCTGAAAGTGGCAGTAGGCGAAACTAGTTATTAGTGAAATTAAAGCTGCAGTTTTGACATAAAATTATTAGAAAAACTGAATTTTTGGAGTTCAACCCAAGACGGACAGATTACCCCTTCATTCGGACTTAACTACAATCTGAACACCTCTTAGAGTTTACCTTATCCTCTGACGGACTACTTTTGAAAAGACTGCTGTAGCGTCACACTACATAAAACCATCCATACTTATTTATGACTGAGTTACTATCGAAGAGCTTGATAATAATTCCTTTCAGAGAAGGGGTATTGCGCACGTCCGCATCGTCACTTCTGTCGTTCGGCCAAAAGTTCTTTGTTTATTTTATTTGCCGGGTAACATAAGAGGATCACATGGCAAACTTCATTCTTATTTGTCAATAGTTCGCATCTACAATGCGAAGTCAGTGTGGCGAGGAAACTAGACAGTTCATTAATCGGGACAGAAATCAGCTCTGACATTAAAAGATCTTTTTTTTTTTTTTAATCGAAGGAGGACATAGCAAAATTTAGAAGGAATTTGAACACAGCACCTTCGAAATTTTAATCTTTTTTTACTCTCTTCAGGAAACAACTTTTCCAGATGGCCGTTGCATAATTTGCCGGTCATTCATGAGCTCATTGCCGTTGAATCTAGCAGACTGTCGCGAGCGTCTCTTCATTCACAGAGCATCCACCAACTTTTCTCCCGGCAGAAGGTCATGACAGAACACTCCGATTTCGCCTGCTACCATTCAGGAACGGTAGCCAGAAAATTCCGCATCTCTTATGCAACAAAGTGACGGGGTTCAATGGCAGTGGTTTACGTGCTGTTCTCAGTCCGTCTAGACTCATGTGGCATTACCTCTTCTCGTCAGATGACGTCCATCTAAAGCTAGGCATCATATATCTCGAAAACATTAATTGAGCACTTGATGAGATTATTAACCTAAGACATGAATGATTAGCCTACGCGACATACTTAACGTCTTGCAATGATTATATTTTGATATTACAGTAATATACGTTCCTAAGGCTACTAAGTTAAGGCCACCCACGGCTGAATGAAGAGCGTAGATGTGACGCGAAGAACGCAAAGAAGGTTCGGTTTCCAGTAGCGCAAAAAGTTTTATTTATCTTTGTTTTTCTTTTTATTGTTACTAAGGCCGAAAGTAACGACTGAGGTAGCGCTCTTTCTGCCGTACCTGCGGCGAGTATTTTAATTTTTGCCATAGAAATAGCTCTAAAACTGGACTGTTGCAATTTTTCGACTCTTAGGTTCAATGTTTCTTCATCAAAACAGCAAATATTTCAGTGACGTTAGTGGCAAGCGTTTTATGATACAAGCGAATTATCACAGCTGAAGATTTAATAATTTAGAATAAATTCAACAATACTAGTCAGTAGCATCGACAAAGACCATAACATGAAAAGGTTCAATAAGCGGCTGCTAACGTGTGGGCAATTTCGTAAGTAATTTTTTTTCTCGGCAAGTTATAGGCAAATGTGGCGTTATGAAATTCGTAGCCAAGTGTTCGTTAAAGGTTCATTATTGAAAACAACTCAATTCGTTTCCTGTATTGCAAATGGTAGCTGAGAGCGAGGAACCCGTTTACTGCATTCTTCGGCATTGTTTAAGAAAGACTGCAATATTGCTGATGCACAACGACAGACAATGTGAAAATCAATTCGTCTGAAGACGAATCGAAACCTGTGATAATCAAACATTAATAGTACTGAAGTTTTTGCCATGCGGTCACTGCTATAGAAAGCGTAACTCTAGCCCGCACAAGTTCGTGAACTCGTAAACCAGCCACAAATGGGGCTCGACTTTCTCTTTGCAGAATAGTTGGAGCCGCAGCAGAGAACTGGAACCAACGGAATTATGTTCTTAGTTAACGAAATGAAATTTAATTTTATCAGTTAGCGCATCATGTGTGCTAATAGCTATTTATGCTAAGTGATTGTGTTTTTTTATTTAAATTTGTTTTCTTTGCGAACAGTTAGAAACATCGTACGACTGCAACGCGCGGCTATTCGTTACATTGTTCGTCTGCGTCTGTGATACAATGACCACGACAGTCTTAATTATTATTGCTGTTACATAGTCTTCGGACATTTAGTTGTGTCTCGTTTTGGGATAAAAGTTCCATTAAATATTGCACAATGTAGTTATGCAGCCGGCCGCTGTGGCCGAGCGGTTCTATGCGCTTCAGTCAGGAACTGCGCTGCTGCTACGACCACAGCTTCGAATCCTGCCTCGGGCATGGATGCGTGTGATGTTCTTAGGTTAGTTAAGTTTCAGTAGCTTTAAGTCTAGGGGGACTGATGACCTCAGATGTTAAGTCCCATAGTGCATAGAGCAATTTGAACCATTTTTGTAGTTATGCCTCCAACTTGACTGGCAGTCGTTGTTCACTTCTTTTTCTTAGTCGTCACTTATTAAATGGTCGTCACATGCAATTATAAGTTGTAAAAATATTATCCACGTAGGTCGTTCAACACCTATGTTTTTAATGTTAGTTGGTAACTTTACAGAGAGTGTCAGTCGTTTGTCGGATTAACGCCTACGTAATCTAAACGTCTAAGCTCTTCATTAGAACTGCGTGTTAGCTCGAATAAACCAATTTCCAAGAATAGCTTTCTGTGATACAGTTTTTACTTTCGGAAAGCGTACAGCCGTCAGAAATATCCTCTCAGGTGAACAAACAATACGGCAGTATTCGAACGAACCGTGGGGTTTTTTATCTTTGGATGGAAAAGTTTACAAGTGACCGCAAAATTGCAACCGACTAGTAATGCGCCAGCCTTTCCGTATCAGTACTATCCACCTAGGCATCGCAAGGTCTTATTGATTCAGTTAACCAAGAAACCGACGACTTACAGTGAAAAAGTGATGTAAAGTGTGGAGTAAGTGTTGACACATCTCATTCCGCCTCTGAAAGAAACTGAATTGCCATAAGAATGTCGATTGTGGGTTCCCAGAGAACTTACTGATACGTTCCACATCATTACGAAATGCCGTATTAATGTAATGTAGTTACGTCTAGTTCAAAAGTAGCGAAGGTGACACATGCTAGGACAGGATTTTAGCCTGTGAAGAAAATTGGATACATCATTTTCAGCTGGAATCCCTGCGTCGAAGTTTGGAGCGGAAACACCAAGCACTGCCTGCCTGTAAGAAATTCAGATCCCATTCATTGGCTAGTAACATTCTGTCAACTAACTTTTGAAGTACCCATGGTCCAGTTTTCTGTGATTTTATGGAAGAACATTTCACTATCGACCCAGGCGTGATTGAGAACATAGTCGGTTCTGAACTGGAGAGGAAATGCTCAGGATAGCAGAGGGAAGGCGTACTGCTTCTTCACGGCGACAAGCGATCACATACAACACATCTGGGCCTGGAAAGTATTGACGAAGCGTGTCGGGAGCTCCTGCTTCATCCTCCTTACAATGTGACCTTTTAATTTTAGTTTATTCTGCTTGGTCTGATGAAAGAAGCTTTGTGTGGCCTCAAGTTCAAAGGAAACGAAGAGCTAACAAAAAAGTAAAGAATAATACTGACCTCGAGTTCGAGGGAAAGTATTGTTCGCTGAAGCGATTAAGAAGCTTCGTAAGATAGCGTAAGTGCTTAAAAGTTGGAGATTACATGGAAAAGCCATCGAAATTTTTTTCTGATTTCACAGATCATTTATGCTGCACTTCGATTAGCTATTTATCGTTGTATTACTATGGTATTAGCAACGCAGCCACCAAAATTCTCGCAAATGTGTTCGAACACTGTTCTCACATTCGGCAGAGCGTTTGTAAAACATCTGTCTGACCATCCGGACTTACTTTTTCCCGAATGATAGTACTTTTGAGTAGCCACGGTCAATTTCCGGCCCAATACTTTTCCATTTCAAGTTACTTCTTCGTCGACTGGACGCTGAAACCAAATTTTTCTTTCTGTTTTTGACAACATATCATTTCATCGCATCTCAGACAGTGATTTTTGATCAACCCAGTACCTTCCTGTGTCAATCGAATTATTGGTAAACGATCTGGGTTTCAATGCCTTAGGCAGGATGGACACATTTTATGAATGAAAGCGGCAGTTTTTCCATCTAGGCTGTACATTTATTAAGATACCTTATTAGTTACACAACTATTTTCAGTTGAAGAAAAGCCATTTTGGAGTGCTCATTGAAGGCAAGTGGTCATACTCATGAAACAAACAGCTGCCTCCAAAGTTAAGTCGCCTAGTGCTCAGAGCCCCAGAGCTACCTCAAAGGGTGCGCAACCTTTCGTGATGGTTTGCAAACCACAATATAAATCATCAGCTGTCTAACTACCACAAGTAGCAGCGTTTCCATTAGAATTTGTAAACTATCGCGAACGATAGTATATCGAAAGAGTTCGCTGCCACGTACATGTCTATGGAGCTTTGCGCTAGCGCAGGCAGACACTGGAAGATGTTGTTTTTAGCTTCAATAAATTGTGTAACTATGACGACGAGTTAATAAATACACATAATAAATAAAAAATTTAACACATTTATTTCTGTGTTCCTCACAACTAAGATTAATTTTATTACTAACTGTTACTCGTATCTGCGATACGTGTGTTACCTTTACGTGCCAAAAAAACACTGTCCATGGTGGCCCATCATCATAAAAATATAGTTTTAGTCGATGTTCTCTCCAAGTTTTCCAGCTGCGGTGGATATGATACATGGGCGACGATATCTTAATGAACTGAGTGCCGAACCCCAAGTCCTGTTAAAATTCTATCCCCCGTCCGTGTTTTCCGAAGTCTAATTTGATAGACGTCATAATTGCGCTTTCCCAGAAATTTTACATTTGCGCCATGATTTTGTTATCGTCACGTTTCACTTCAAAATTCTATTCGTGCCAGTGCTCGGCGACAGGTTTTTGCTTGTTTGTTTTGGGCTAGTGGTTCCCACCCTGTGGGTAATTATCCCTAAGGGGTAAAATGGAAATTTCTGAGGGTTAAGAACAAAACGCTTTCGATGTAGATTTAGTGACCGTTCTAAATTAATTTGTTAAAAATAACTCTATCACTGAAATTTCGGTAGATTTTAATTTCTAACACATTATTATCAGCGGCACCCATTTGATATTCACTGATCGATAAAAGCCTCCTCTAGATATTTACGTGCATTTCTGTCTTCAGCAGTAGGAGTCGATATTGTTCCTGTATATCTTGTAATGTCTCTCCCTACCTACCACAAGTTCGTCTTCTCAGTCTTTAATTATTTCTCGTAATTCACAAAATCATCCTTTGGTCATACCATCCGTCTTCCTGGGTACTGTCTTTCCCACCTACACATTCTTTTTGTCTCTGTCATAGCTACGTCTCTTATTCTATTCGTTTACTAAACCATTTATTTACTTCCCAGCCTCTCCCAGTAGCCCTCAACGTGCTTCTCTCCATTAGTTGATGAGCGATCCCCAAATTTTTAGTGGTCTTCGTGTTACAATATCACGTCCCACTGTCATGAGTCAGAACTGTTAATAAAAACTGTTTGTTAGCGTTCAGTTTCATACAAGACTAAAAGTTGCAGTTTGAAAATTGAATTACGTTACCAACAGCACCCAAGGTCAGATATGTTGTTCTGTTTGTTGATTTTGCTGTCCATCCAGTGGTAGTTTTTACTTGTCATCAGTAATAAATCCTAATAGTAACTAAAAGGGTGGTTTGATAAGTTTGATAAAAAAGCAACAAAAATGTTTGTTTCCTAAACAACTCTCATACTTTTCGAAACAGACTGTTGAGGGTTGTGCACTTGGTTCAGTGGTTCTCCAGCTTTTCATTGCATCGGAAACATATGTTCTGTGAAACTTCGCAAAATACTCGTTGATTGCAGCTATCACTTCCACATTTCATGAAAATTTGTTCCCAGCAAGACAAGGTTCCCAAGGTAGGGAACAGAGTCACGTCACTTGGGCTTACGTCTGATGAACAGAGTGGATGAGGATCCAGTTCAAAGCCCAATTCATGCACTCTAGCCATTGCTATCACTAATGTGTGGAATGGAGCATAATCCTGGGGAAAGGGCACTTTTTTGCCTGCCTAACTTGTTTTATTTTTTCAGCGAGCGCAAGTTTCAAACGGCGCAACAATGAAGCATAACAGAATCCGGTTATGGTTCACCTTTCCTCCAAGTAATCTATGAGAGTTATACCTTGAGAATCCCAAAAAACAGTGGCCATCACCTTAGCAGCTGACAAAATGATCTTTGCCTTCTTCGGGGCACTTTCACCAGATTTATCAACAGTCACAAATCGACGCAAAAATTCTTGCAGATTGCGATTAAACATCGCCAGACACTGTGTTGAAATGTTTTGCCGGATACGCCTTTGGTCGACTGTGAGGAATCACGGCACCCACCTCTCACACAGCTTCTTCACAGCCAGTTCTTTGTGCAGAATAGTATGCACTCGCTTAGTTGAGACGCCTACAGTCACTGTAATCTCAAGAATTTTTATTTAGCGGTATGCATTAGCGTTGCATGGATTTTGATGATTTCCTTTGTGGTTATGTCAACTGGACGGCCAGAGCACGCTTTTTCTTCGGTGCTTCTCAGACCAAGTTTAAATTCGTCAACCCAAAAGTAAATGGTCTTCAATGATGGTGTAGCGTACATGTAAATTTCAACCATTTCTGCTTTGATTTTGCGGCAGTCCAAAAAAGTTTAATAACAGCACGAAACTCGGTTTTCTATATTTTCAGACACGGTCGACGCACTGACTAATTCAGACGGCTGTCAACAATGAACTGTACGCTGTACGTTGTTGAATTACACTATCCTAGGAATAATTATGCTTACCAACCATGAAGGTGAAACTAAAATATTCCATTCTTTCATGGAAGTTTACCACACTTGTCAGAACACGCTTCTACTTTCTTCAGATTTAGAAAATTTACCTATGTTCTGATATCAGATTCAATGAATGAAGGAATATTTTCAGGTAGTGAAATTCGAGCGGAAGTGCAGTTTCTTGCATCTTGCAAAAGCAACGCACTATAAGCAGATTTTCACACAACAGAAGTCATTGTTGTAGCGACCGGTCTGTAGCTATTTATTGGGAGAACCGCTAAACATACCGATTCTATTTGCCACGACTTACGAGTGTGAAACTAGACGTTCAACTACGATATCTGTGAAAACAACAGTAAAGAACTGAATTAACTTGGTACACGACTCCCTGTGTGCAGTGGCAGACCAAACTAAATACAAAAAAGGATAGTTAGAAATAAGTATAACCAAAAACCCTCTGACTCATTATTTTGGTGTTGAAAAAGCGTCAGTTTAGTTTGTTTTAACACTAACTAATTTCTACAAATAATGATTTACTTTAGAGATAGGAGCGTTAATTTTTTGATAGTGTAATGTTTAATTAGGTGTCAAAATTTGTTTAGAGTACTGGATGAAATCTAATGTCGTTCAGGAGTAGATGTATCAAAAAGGTTGGAAACCGTTGTTTTTAAGCAGATGTGTTACTGATATTTGTTGCATCTGTCCTCGACTGTTCCGGTGGTCTGGTCCATGTACGGCGTGGCACGTGAAACGCGGTACGCTCCAGGCTTTCGCAAATCTCTCCAAAGAATATTGCAACAAATACTAGTACCCATAGCAAGGGTAGTCAAATCGAGCTAGAGTTGCAGTTTAAATCAAGAGCCTTTGAGAAAGTGTTTGAGACATGACAGAAGAGAGAAATTAAGAATCCCTTACCTACCTTGCGCTCTGTCGGGGAAGATCGGCAGGCTCCTCCGGAAACCTAGTACCAAGTATATTTCGCTACCGTCAACACAAAAAGTATTTTCATTGTGTATTTTAAAGACGATTTAGGTCGCCGGAAGCCCAGGTTGTGACGTACTCCATGTGAATGTGGCAGGCTATTAGAACAGCGAAATGGAGACACAAGAAACATCAGCGACACACCCGATTGAAATAACCAAGCAACTAAGCTGTCGCCAAGCACTGCCTCGAATATATGGAATACAATGATATCAGTATCAAGGTACGAGCGTCGAGTTTCTACTACAGAGACATTAAGTAGCCTATCGAAATGAACATATCGAAAAATCTAATAAACAGAGCTGGCTCTGAAAACCAAAAGAGCCTCAAGGGGCGAAGTGGGCGTCGGGTGTCGAATTCTGCTGTAAGTAGTGGACGAAACCAACAGTAATCCACAGTGTGATAGTGGTCCGGGCAGCGAGTACACGTAACAGCACAAACAGCAGTACCTGAAGACGACGACTGGGTTACTCGTCGAAATATTGTGTATAACATGAAAAGCAACAGCGCGGTTTAACACTCGGAAGCACACCTTACAATGAATTACATCATTAAAAGCTGAGAGACGACACTGAAATCATTATTTATCATTCACAATTACTGGAACGCAATTTTCACGTAAGCCTAGCCTAAAGAAATAGTTGTTTAAAGCTTTCTGTAAAATTCTTTGGGATATTTTACGGTTATCAGATACGTCCATTCCACTTACAAGTTTGAAATTCAGACGGCTAACGATAACATCTTATCTTTCTACTAGCAAAATGACTACCAGTTAGCACTGAGAGGGTTGTGTGAAATGATCTGCAACAGACACTCAGCGTAGAAGACATGCGATTTTACACGTTGTTTCGTGCCGTGCAACACTCTGGGTTTCGTTGGCTTTCTCTGCCACAGCCTGATGTCTGGGTCAATGCGAGGCCACTAGAGACGTAGCAGTTACGTAAGGATCCGAGCAGGAGGCAGTGCTTAGCGGAACATCGCGAAAACTGTATGATATAATTAGTGAAATCTTGATTCCGGGCGAACACTCTTTAAAACTTCAGCACATCCTGTTACAGGAGAACACGTCAGGGGCCACTCGATTCAGGTAGCTTACGAAATCACAGTTTGGGTTTTCCAGCGGAGACCTGGTTTCGCTTACTCGTGGTTAGAACAGGAACCTGTTGCTAAACTCCCCGGGCAACTTACCTCTGCTCACGGGCTGATTTTAAGGTGACGCCGGCACAAGCTCCACTCGAAACTTAGTCAGGCGCAAAAGTATTCAGTGATGTCAGGAATATATATAGGGTGTAAACTAAGCAATTTTTAACAAGATAGTAACGAAGTTAATGGCGCTTGTAACGAGCAGACGATGAAAATCACATAGCTATGTTTACTCCTTCTAATAGGTTTGTTTATAAATAAATAAATCTTCTGCTACCAGTCACGATTTTTTCTTTATTTTACAATTCGCACGAAGCGTTTCGAGAAATAATTCCCATTTTCAAGTGCGTTTTTTGGTGTATTAAGCCATTTCTTTTGATGTTGTCAGTGTGTGTGAGTCTGCTTCATTTTGTTGACTTTTAAGTTTTCTAATGGTCCATTTGTGTAGAGTTTCACACACACTTAATATCACACACAACTTGTTGTACAACAAATGGACCATTAGAAAACTTAAAAGTCAACAAAATGAAGCACACTCACACACACTGACAACATCAAAAGAAATGGCTTAATATACACCAAAAAACGCACTTGAAAATGGGAATTATTTCTCGAAACGCGTCGTGGGAATAGTAAAATAAAGAAAAAATCGTGACTGGTAGCAGAAGATTTATATATTTATAAACAAACCTATTGTATATACAGTCGCAGGCTTTCAAAAACCATTTATAATGGAACAAATCAGTTTACTCCTTCTGTTATTTAGATTGACTCACTTTCTGTCCAGAACGTAGACTGGCATAAAACACAGATTTAGTAACACAGTGGCCTTCTTAACACAACTTTTCTAAAATTCGTCGCTACTGAAGATGACTTCAGCGGAATACCCGTTTTTGATTACCAGATAAAATTCTTTAACACTTCTGGAAAATTTAATGGTGATATTTTATCGACGCCATTTAATGTTTATTCTCTGTAGTCAGCAGAACTGTAGGTCACACCAAGTTCACATATACATCACACTTAGTGGTTACCCTTTTGTGTCACATAAAATCAAAGTATGTCAGTGTGATTGTTACTGAAGTAAGTGAAGGTGAAACTAGTTTAAAAGACTGCATTGGACTCGTACGTACAAGTGTCACTATTTTTGGAAAATTATAGTGAGTCGAGACTTGAAATCTATTTGATAGTGTCTCCATAGAACACTGTGGAAAGCATTTTGCGCACATGAATTACTGAATGTCTGGTATACATAGAAAACTATGATTTTTATGAATAGCGTAAGAGAAATGGAGAACGAATAGTTCAATGGAACAGATTAAAACAACGTCAGGTCCCACCAGACACCTTGACTGTATTGTTAGTGATTACTGACGTGTTTCTCTAAATTTCAACTACAGATACAGGATTACAAAGAGCACATCAATAAAGTTGTGTTAGCTGGCATAATCCGATTGCTCTCTCCAGTTTTTCTTATTTTCTATTTTTATTTTATTTATTTATTTATTCCTTTATTTTTTGAGTCTTTTTTCTGCCTTTCTTGATACGACTCGCCTCGAATTCCTCTGCTGTACCAACCTCTTCCTCTCACACTAGCACCTCCACCTACGTCCTGAAGTATTCGTTGAATGTATTCCATTCAATCTGTCTTCCTCTACAGTGTTCACCCTCTGCAACTCCCTCTATAACCACAGAAGTTAACATATGTCCTATCGTCCTTTCCTTCTTCATGTTAACGCTGTCCATATGCTCTTTTCTTCGCTGCTTCTGCAGAGAACCTCCCCATTCAATACCTCATCAGCCTACCTAATTTTCAACATTCTTCTGTTCCAGTTTTTCCACAGTCCATCTACATCTACATCTACATCCATACTCCGCAAGCCACCTGACGGTGTGTGGCGGAGGATACCCTGAGTACCTCTATCGGTTCTCCCTTCTATTCCAGTCTCGTATTGTTCGTGGAAAGAAGGATTGTCGGTATGCTTCTGTGTGGGCTCTAATCTCTCTGATTTTATCCTCATGGTCTCTTCGCGACATATACGTAGGAGGGAGCAATATACTGCTTGACTCCGTGATTCACAGCCATACAATTCTATGTTCTAAAGGTATCTTATCCCAAATTTCTTCCTGAAATTAAGGCCTATATTCGCTACTAATAGGCCTCTTTTGGCCAGGAATGCCCCCTTTGCTTGTTCTACCCTGGTTGCTTTAATCCGTCATAGGTTTTTTGCTTCCAAGCTTGGAGAATTCCTTAACTTCATGACTACCAATTTTGGTGTTACGTTTCTCGCCATTCTTACTTCTGCTACTTCTCATTACGTTAAATTACAGCAAAATAAAGAGTTTTATCTATGGTGACTAAGGGAGAAGAGAATTGAAAAAATCTTTGTTGATATACCTCAAGCAAAAAGAAAAAAAAAATGTGATCGTTCATTCATTGCCCGTTGGTTTGTAGTGACACAGTCGTTGATGGAAAGCAAGTCCATAGCTCCCATTCTTCCTTCGTTACTTCTTTCGTCCAGTTCGATACAATGTTATAGTTCTACATTCGAACAACAACGTAGACGATGCTTTACGGATATTTTCCAAGTAGTGTTGGATCGCAAGAACTTTTGCCACGGGTACGAGAAACTGGATCTCTGAACGACAAATTGTGGTGCTAAAGTGTGGCCGAGCTAATGACTACCAACTATGTGAACTATTGTCTTTAATGGACACATAAATAAATGACCAGGTATCTCAGGTGACAGCTCAAAACTTGCTAACGAATGGTATCGGTAACAAAATTGTTTATAATAATGAATCGATCTTGTTTCCGGCGTAATACAGATTTAATTTCTACTCTCACAAAATTTCAGTGACTGTAGCGGTAGACTTAAAAACCTTTTTTGCAGGAGGAAATGGAGAAGACGTAAAGATAATAACGCGGCGTGTTGGATCGGTGGACAACAAAATGGTATGACAAAACAAAACGGGTACTAGTGACAGGAACGTCGGTAGTCGCTCGCACGTGGGAACCAGTACCTTTTGTGTGATGGATTGACAAAGGTTTGTCTAAATAAAAGTGTAAACGGATCTGTCTCCCACTTTTCAGACTTCAAAGAAGCTTTCCTGCACACCTAGCTGGAGAAAATAATATCGCGGAGGAAAAGCTTAGCCAAAACCTAGGTACTGTTTCCAGAATCAGTCGTTGGCTCTGCTGCGACACGTGCTCTGCTTTAAAACTCTATGACAGATTAAACCGCTGAGCCGAACTGTAGCTCGAGCCTTTAACGTTATCTTTCATGACCAGTGCTCTGAGAGTTACTGCTTTAAGGTCTCTTTACACACTCAGATATTTACACATGCTTGTCTGTACTATGCTTATGAATGAATCGTCGACTGAAATAATTGTCACTATTGCTGTGTTCAGCCCGTACGAAGATCGGCGGCGCTTGAATTGAATTAAGCCAGATGTGGAGACCAGACCAAGGGATTTAGTACTTCAATATGGAACGTCACTTTTCCGGAATGATGTGGCTCAACGATGAAGATGATATCACAGCAAAAAACTTGCAATAAGAACAGTTCCTGCCAGTTGCCAAGTACCTCAATGTTACTATAAGTCTTTCGCAAGAACTTATTGATTTTTCTCTTTATATAATATTAATGTTCTTCTTACCCTTAAAAATACAGTGCAACATACTGCAGCAACACAAAGAATCTCTCTTCGTCCTTGGTAAGTAAACCAGTCCTTTTTTCAGGTTTTAGCTCCTTCAAAAGTTTAACATACGTAATCATTACACCTGTTAGTAGACGCTGTTTTCTCCGTATTCTCCGTACTGGTCTTTATCTTTTTAAACTTCCGAAATAATAGCACTAGGCAGAATAATTATCTTATAAGCAAGATTACTTAAGCTGATCACGGCTAAAAAATGCACGTCACTCTCGACTACTGAGCCATGAATGTGCGAAACCGGAGCATGTAAAGGGCCGTTTAGCTGAAACTGTTCGTGCCAGTATAGTTCAGTAAGGGCATCGCTCGTGAACGGAATGGTTCCTGGTTCGAGTTCCGGTCTGACACACAGTACTGATCTGCCAGAAGCTTAAAAGAATACCAAACATTGCAAAGCGATGTATTCCGTCTATAAAGGGTACATTCAGAAATGATGTTCTGCTATCGGATTACAAAGAAAACTAACATACCTAAGTAAGACGAACTAATGACTTAAAGTTTCCAACCATTTCAGTGCATGAAGATAAAACAGTAATCAACCAGAAGGTTGGATCCACTGCCAAATTTCTTTCCTATGCATCACCCTACTGGAAGTGGTATATGGTTGTTTTCACCATATTTCTGAACTGAAACACCCAGCCAGTTACAACTGGACTCCATACCAAGGAACAACTCATCATCTTTTTTATTTACAAACACTGCCAGAGGAGAAAGAGATGACAAGTGACAGATAGTAATCATCCTGGAACTAATCGAGGATCGCCCACGAGATTATCTGGTACTTTATACCTGTATCACCGAGCCGCATCTGCTTATTTTGTGCCAACGCTGTTAGAGAAATGATACAATATTCCCACTATCGATAGATCCGCTTCAAAGAAAGTATTCATTCATTTGTGAAACATGCGTAGCTGAGTTTTCAGGTTAAGTTATTGTTCTAAGCATCGTACATTTGAAAGCAGCGAAAGAGTAGATAATTTTATTAGTCTTTTCAAATACGCAAAAGCTGCCTGTAGAGCCTGTTGTTGTAAGTCAGTGATTGAAGTCAGTAACCGAACTCTTACTTCCGTGAGTCAAAATTCCCTCAAAAAACAAACAAAAAGATTAATAAATATCTTTTTAAGATGGCTGAAAATTTTTCCTACAGAAATTTGAAAAACGATCGTCTCGTATTTCTTTATGAGAAACGTTGCTATGCTATTTCAAAATGGATTCCTGCTGAAATGCTGTATGGTTCTAACCGAATTCGAACAAGTTACGATCCAGTTTACGAGAGAGACAATACATGTTGGCACCGTTAGTTATTCTGTTCGAAATATGTTTTTTGAAAGCTGCCTGTGAGATACATTATTTATCACTAGATGTTATACAGCGTGTTCCGAAACTATTCGTTCAGATTAATACAAGCAGTAGAGATTTCAAAGTAAATATATTTAGTTCCAATACATAGTGTCCCCGAAGGCAGTTTCTGACGGTAAGGTCGATTTACACAGAGGCTACTTTATCATGCTTATTACAGCCGTGGCAATCATAGGAACTGCTCGAATGCCCGACCACTGGCCTGTATGCTTTTCATATCCATTTCCAAGATTCCTGGCGTGTCCGAAATGATATCAGCAGCGACGGCAATTCTATCGACTAGATCGTGTTCTATTACCACAACGCTTTCATACACCATCTGCTTCATAGGCCCCCAGAGGAAGAAATTCAGACACGTGAGCTCAGGCGACCTCAGATGATTCCACACAGCAAAGTAGTAATGGGCTTGCACTCCATCGTGTTAGAAGTACATTCTTTGCCTAACATTCAGAGTTACATCCTCCAGCAGTTTTGACGACACATATTCTGTAATCAGAACGATTTTGAATGTCAATGCACGTTCCTAGTAAGTGTCACCGACACAGCAACTAACATCAGCAACATTAACAAACTGTTCCCTAACTTTATAAGCTGACTTCCGAGACCGTATATTCCTCATCGAAATGTATTTATTTGTATATTCTCTACCTCCTGTGAGAATGTGAACAAATAGTTTCGAAAGATACTGTAGATTAAAGTTAGCCACCGTGTTTTTTTATTTCTACGACGTCTATTCAAAACACCCCGCAACTTTCGTAATTTCTCGCCAGTGGCGTGTTGGAGCGAAACGCTGTTGGCTTCCTTGCACACGCCTGTTTTTAATGTGTCGAGTTAGAGGAGTGACTCATTTGCATTAAATGTTGCTTGAAACTCACGATAACCTTTACAGTTAAGTAATGCAGGAAGCCTGTGGTGATGAGTGATTAATGGGTACTCGGTGTTACAAATGGTTCACACGGTTTAAAAATGGCCTGACGGAAGTTAATGATAACCCTCGTTCAGCACTGCCTCCGACATCTACCGAGGACTGTCTTGTCAGTATTTGTATGGAGTGTAGCCATCTATGGAAGTGAAACATGGACGATAAGACGATAAATGGTTTGGACAAGAAGAGAGTAGAAGCTTTCGAAATGTGGTGCTACAGAAGAATGATGAAGATTACATGGGTGGATCACATAACTAATGAGGAGGTACTGAATAGTATTGGGGAGGAGTTTGTGGCACAACTTGACTAGAAGAAGGGATCGGTTGGCAGGACATGTTCTGAGGCATCAAGGGATCACCAGTTTAGTATTGGAGGGCAGCGTGGAGGGTAAAAATCGGAGAGGGAGACCAAGAGATGAATACACTAAGCAGATTCAGAAGGATGTAGTTTGTATTAGGTACTGGAAGATGAAGAAGCTTGCACAGGATAGAGTAGCATGAAGAGCTGCATCAAATCAGTCTCAGGATTGAAGACCACAACAACAACAATAAATGTCGTTCTTTGAATTTTAATCGTAACTCTAACTCAGTGGCCCATAAATATAATTGCCACTGCTCAGACCAGTCGTGCGACCGCAGATAGTTAATACTACTGATGAGTACCCGGTGAGGGCGGCTAGACAACTTCCGCAGCAACATCTCATATCAGGTTCAGTAACTGAGTAGTTGAATTCGTAACACAAGAGATCATCCCATCTTAAAGTGGCACAGTGAAACTTCGTAAGGAAATTTTAATCTAAAATACCTACCACAATGGAGAGAGATGTTCAATAGAGAGACGTTTGCGTTCCTTGATGCGTAACCGATGACGAGTAGCTATGCTGCCCGTAGGTTGCTGGTGCTGTGCTGGTGCTGCCGTGTGATGACTCAAGTCGCAGGTGGCACGGCCCTGACGCATGGACACACTCGCGGAGCTGTACACAAGCGCACCCCTTTGCCGGCACAGTGAGCGGTGTGGTCTGTATGTCCGCAGTAGCGGGCGCCGCGGAAGCGAGTGCGGCCGCTGGAGGCTGGGCCGGAGTGCAGACCGCGGCGCGCTGCTGGCTCCCCGCCCCTGCTGAAGGCAGCCAACACCGGCCGAGGCGCGCAGCAGCCTGATCACACCGCTGTCGCCCAGCTGCTCAGGTTACGATAGCCACTTTAAGACAGCAAAACCGTGTGTGCGCCGTCCAACGAAAGTGAAACTGGCTGCAAGTGCACTACAGGCTTGGATATGCAAATGATTAGCATTTCAGTGCAACCGCACGACGTAGGGAGTAAATGGCATCAGCATTCCACTCACGGCGTTCTACTTACCTTGACCACACCCCAAATAACTTTTTGTCCATTAACAAAGTAAAATAATGTTTAAAATTCTCCTGGGTATTATGCCGCGTAATTGCTAAAACTAACAACAATTATAAACTAAAACAGACGTTTCGGTTTCTGTTCTGTTCTGTTCTGCATACGTTAACTGCCTGAGCCCACCGGATAAGCGATGAAAATAGCATCAAAGAAGAATTAAAGGAGCTACAACACACGTTTCGTGCCAACGGCTCCAAAGCTGTTACACAGAGGAAGACTGCACTGTAGGTCCTTCTCTAGATTGTCGCACAGATGACAAAATGGTATATATCGAAATAGACGACAGAGGGATAGAGAAACAATTAAAATCGCTCAAAAGAGGAAAGGCCGCTGGACCCGATGGGATACCAGTTCGATTTTATACAGAGTACGCGAAGGAACTTGCCCCCCTTCTCGCAGCGGTGTACCTTAGGTCTCTAGATGAGCGTAGCGTTCCAAAGGATTAGAAAAGGGCACAGGTCATCCCCGTTTTCAAGAAGGGACGTCGAACAGATGTGCAGAACTGTAGACCTATATCTCTAACGTCGATCAGTAGTAGAATTTTGGAACATGTATTATGTTCGAATATAATGACTTTTCTGCAACTAGAAATCTGCTCTGTGGGTATCAGCATGGGTTTCGAAAAAGACGATCGTGTGAAACCCAGCTCGCGCTATTCGTCTACGAGACTCAGAGGGCCATAGACACGGGTTCCCAGGTAGATGCCGTGTATCTTGACTCCCGCAAGGCGTTCGATACAGTTCCCCACAGTCGTCTAATGAACAAAGTAAGAGCATATGGACTATCAGACCAATTGTGTGATTGGATTGAAGAGTTCCTAGATAATAGAACGCAGAATGTCATTCTCAATGGAGAGAAGTCTTCCGAACTAAGAGCGATTTCAGTTGTGCCGCAGGGGAGTGTCGTAGGACCGTTCCTATTCACAATATACATAAATGACCTGGTGGATGAAATCGGAAGTTCACTGAGGCTTTTTGCGGATGATGCTGTGGTATATCGAGAGGTTTTATCAATGTAAAATTGTACTGAAATGCAGGAGGATCTGCAACGAATTGACGCATGGTGCAGGGAATGACAATTGAATCTCAATGTAGACAAATGTAATGTGCTGCGAATACATAGAAAGAAAAATCCCATATCATATAGCTACAATATAGTAGGTCAGCAGCTTGAAACAGTTAATTCCATTAATTATCTGGGAGAACGCATTAGGAGTGATTTAAAATGGAATGATCATATAAAGTTGATCGTCGGTAAAGCAGATGCCAGACTGTGAGATTCATTGGAAGAATCCTAAGGAAATGCAATCCGAAAACAAAGAAGTAGGTTACAGTACGCTTGCTCGCCCACTGCTTGAATACTGCTCAGCAGTGTGGGATCCGTACCAGATAGGATTGTTAGGAGAGAGAGAGAAGATCCAGCGGAGAGCAGCGCGCTTCGTTACAGGATCATTTAGTAATCGCAAAAGCATTACGGAGATGATAGATAAACTCCAGTGGAAGACTCTGCAGGAGAGACGCTCAGTAGCTCGGTACGTGCTTTTGTTGAAGTTTCGAGAACATACCCTCAACAAGGAGTCAAGCAGTATATTGCTCCCTCCTACGTATATCTCGCGAAGAGACCATGAGGATAAAATCAGAGAGATTAGAGCCCACACAGAGGCATACCGACAATCCTTCTTTCCACGAACAATACGAGACTTGAATAGAAGGGAGAACCGATAGAGGTACTCAATGTACCCTCCGCCACACACCGTCAGGTGGCTTGCGGAGTATGGATGTAGATGTAGATGTAGATGTAGATGACAACATCATAAGAAAGGTAGCTACAACCAAAGGGAGCAGGAGACGAGAAGAAGGCAAAGTAGAGAAGCTTCCACTGGTACACTTACCATATGTAAAAGGCGTCAGTGAACGGCTAGGCAACGTCCTCCGCCGACGAGGTTTCAAACCGATTTTTCGAAGCAGTCACAGGATCCACGAAATGATAGGTTCCACCGAGGATGTAGTCAACAATCTTAACACTGCACGTGTTTACGGTGTGAGTGCGGAGCTGCCTACATAGGAGAAACAGGGAGACCTGTCAGCTTACGAGTAGCAGAACACGTACGCTATGTACGATTACAACATAATAAATCGGCAATAGGGGAACACCACCGTGACTGTGGACAATCTGTCAGGTTCCAGGAAGCCCGAGTACTAGCGAACGAATCGTGGATGCGAGAACGCAAAACACGGGAGGCGATCGAAATTATTAAGCAGCCTGACATCAACAGAGGAGACAGCTACAAACTCCCGGCGTCCTGGCTGCCGGCCATCCCAGTCAAACGGGCCGCGAGCGGTCGCGGGGCAGAAGCGACAAGGGACACGGACATATCTGCACAAACAGCTGTAGAGCAACAGTCAGTCCACTTCCGCGCACACCTGGAGGAAAACTGGCCGACCAGAAGCCGAACGCTGATTGGCGGACAGCTACCAATCGTTGACGACATGGACATCCACGAATAGCCTCTTTCCTTCCATCTTCCCTTGCGTCATGAGTAGCCAATCATATTAGAGGACCAATTTAAAGTTTTACGACAGTGACGTCAGACATCGATAGTCTGTCATAAATAGAAGCACCTATCCCCATGCTAAACCAGTCGTGCCCTGTGGAAGGCCGTTGCAATTCGACCGAAACGTTAGTATTAGTTTATCATTGTTGTTAGTTTTAGAAATGACGCGGCATAATACCGAGAAGTGTTTTAATCACTATGACACAGACCGTGGAAGCCTACGTTCTTATAAAGTAAAGTAAATTGGCCAGATGCGAGTAAGAATTGCGCTACGAGAATTCTGTACAAACTTGAATGGATTTTCACTCTGCAGCGGAGTGTGCTCTGATATGAAACTTCCTGGCAGATTAAAACTGTGTACCGGACCGGGACTCGAACTCAGGACCGCGAAAGGCAAACGTCCTAAGTTCGAGTCTCTGTCCGGCACACAGTTTTAATCTGCCAGGAAGTTTCTGTACAAACTTAATTACGTATATAGACAGTTTATCCAGTTTGGGAAATGAGGATCTCGATATTTTCGCCTTTTATCGACATTGATTAAATAACTTTCAAGAATAGATTAATTTCACTTTTGTAGTCAGATAGATGACAAAAGGAATATTTTTGTATGATGTAATTATAAATTAACATGTTTCTGACTTCTTCTTTTACTGTACTGTGAAATCCTTCTTTCCAAATTTAATAATGATACGTCAAGAGAAGTCACCCTATACGTTTTACTGAGCGAGTTTGCGATTATCAAAATACGTGACAGAAGTTGCCGTACCTTTTGACTGCATTCACTTACAAGCTTAACAGTTTTACACCACCAAAGCGCTATAGACCTCAATATGTGTCACACATTTAAACTTGATATGCCTACTCAATCCTGAGTAAAAAAAGGGGAGCTTAACAAACGCACGGAGACAGTCTGATAACAAATTAAAACAAATTGTGTGATGGAGTTACGGTGTATCAGTTTTCGGATCTATTTCTCAGACTTGTTCAGCGAAACCTTACTTTTTGCCAAAAACCACGATTCTACATCAACTGGAAGAACCCTATAGGTTTTCGTGAGTGAACATGCTAGTGTCAAAGTATCTAACATAAATGGTCGTATCTTTTCAGTAGAATACGGGAGTATTATGGAATGAAGGGCCACACTAAAAGTTCTCTGAGGCTATAGATATAGTAATAATGAATAGCTCAGTAGGCAGTTCTGTTGAAGAGAAACGGACATCTCTAAAAAGGGCAATCAAATAAGTTGGAAAGAAAACCTTAGGTACAAGGAAGGTAATTGCGAAGACACTACGGATAACAGCTGATCCATGAAACAAGGAAGTACAAAAATGTTAAAGGAAATTGAGGAATACGGAAAAACAAGTCACTTAGGAATGAAGTAAATAGGAAGTGAAGGGAAGCTAAGGCAAAATGGCTGCATGAAAAATGTGAAGAAATCGAAAAATAAATGAATGTGAGAAGGACAGATTCAGCATATAGAAAAGGCAAAACAATCTTTGGTGAACTCAGAAGCAAGTGCGGTAACATTAAGAGTGCAATGGGAATTCCACTGTTAAATGCAGAGGAGAGAGCACAAAAGTGGAAAGAGTACATTGAGATCCCCTATGAGGGGGAGACTTAACGGATGATGTGATAGATAAAGAAAGAGGGGGCGACAGGGAATAAAAGAAGATACAGTATTAGAATTCACAAGTGTTTTGGAAGACTTCAGATGAGGAAGAGGGGCTAAATAAGAATTCAGCGGAATTTCTAAAGTCATTGGGGGAAGTGGCAACAAAATGACTATTCACGTTGGTTTGAACAATGTATGAGACTGGCGATATATCAGCACACTCCGGACAAACATCATTCGAAGACAGCAGGAGCCAACAAGTGCGAGCATTATTGCACAATCAGCTTAGTACCTCATGCATCTAAGTTGCTGACAAAAATAATGTACAGCAGAATGGAAAAGAAAACTGAGGATCTGTTAGATTGGATTTGTCGACGTGGCAAAAGCGTTAGTCAATGTAAAATACTGCAAGATGTTCGAAAGTTTGAGGAAAATAGTGGTAAAGCATGCAGAAAAACGGATAATATACATGATGCACAAGAACCAAAAGGAAACAATAGGACCGGAAGACCAAGGACGAAGTGCTCAGATTAAAAAGGGTGTAAGGCACAGGTGTAGTCTTTTGCCCCTGCTGTTCAATCTGTACACTGAAGAAGGAAAGAGAGAAATAATAGAAATATTCAAGACTGTGATTAAAATTCAAGGTGAAAGCGTATCAGTGATAAGATTTGCTGATGACATTGCTATCCTGAGTGACAATGAAGATGAATTACATGACGTGTTGAATGGAAAGGTCTAGTGAGTACAGAACATGGAATGAAAGTATATCGAAGAGAGACGAAAGTAATAAGAATAGGCAGAAGCGAGAACAGCAAGAAACTTAACATCAGAATCGGGCTGGCCGCGGTGGTCGAGAGGTTCTAGGCGTTTCAGTCCGGAACCGCGAAACTGCTACGGTCGCAGGTTCGAATCTTGCCTCGGGCATGGATGTGTGTGATGTCCTTAGGTTAGTTAGGTTTAAGTAGTTCTAAGTTCTAGGGGCTGATGACCCCATATGTTAAGTCCCACAGTGCTTGGAGCCATCAGAATCTGAGATCTCAAAGTAGAAGAAGCTGACAGGCGGAGCAAGTTGGGCACAAATAGCAGACCAGCACTGGTAAAAAGAGCATTCCCGGTGAAGAAATTTCTGACAAGGTCCATTTGGATAACTGCATTGTGTGGTAGTGAGACATGGACTGTGGGAAAGCTGAAACAGAAGTTAGTCGAAGCCTTTGAGAAGTGGTGCTGGAGAAGATGTTGAAAATTGGGGGACTGATGAGATAAGTGATGAGGAGTTTGTCCGCAGAATCGGCGAGAAGGAAACAAATGGAAAACGCTGACAAGAAAAAGGGTCAGGATCATAGGACGTCAGTTAAGACATTAGGGAATAGCTTCCATGGTACTAGAGGGAGCTGTAGAGGGTAAAAACTGTTTAGGAAGACAGAGACTGGAGTATGCTCAGCAAATAATTGAGGACGCAGGTTGCAATCACTACTTTGAGATGAAAAGGTTGACAGAAAAGAGGAATTCGTGGCGGGCGCAAAAGACCAGTCAAAAGATTGATGAATAAAAAAAAAAAAAAAGAAAAGCCAAGTCTTTTGATTGCATTGATTTAAAAGCTTCACTTTTTCACATCGCCAAGGGCCATAATGCTTAATATGTGAAATAACTTTCAACTTAGTATGTCTATCGGTACCTGGGGGAAACGGTTTCGAACAGACTGTCAGAGAGACAGACGGACAACGAAGAGATCCTAGAAGCGTTTGTTTTTTACTGACTGAGGTCGAAACCTTAAAAATAATCAAGCAAATGTTGTTTCGTTACATTGTTGACATGCACCAGAATCTTTGTATTTCTTGTACCTTAGATGTTACGATTATACTGTATGAACAGCAGTACGTCTATTTTTAAATAGCAACCTATGGTTTTTATTCGCTTATCAACTTCCCCTCCTCAATACATGTCCAGAAACGTACGATCCATTCACTTACGTACTGCATTCATCTTCATAATAAATGGAAATGGAGATCTTTGATACCATTTAGTATTACTGTAATCCGCTGTAGGCGCAACAAGGGGATATAAAAATCAAAGATACTGGAACATGAACAATGATATACTGGTTTACGCGTTGAATGAAAGAATTTTTCGTTGCTCCAGTGTTGCCTGCTGATAGTGAATTGGACGCAAGCACGATATGTTACTACATGTTCTCTGGAGTTGTTGGAATATCACGACATACAATGTGTTCTATGCATTCCCAAATAAATAAATCCAGAGGAGTTAACTGAGGAGACGGGACAGGCCAATCCACTGATCCTCCAAGACCAATGGTCCGGGCAGAATACCTTCGATTCAGAACACGATGCACGCAAATCAGTATATACTAGACATCTATCATATCATTACTACATAAGCTTTCTTGTTTTTAGCGGCACATTATCCAGAAGACGAAGAAGAATTCACGTAAGCATGTTGGCATATGTGCTTCCGTCTGGGTTATCATTGATAAAAGTAGGACCAATAATTTTAGTACCAAGAAACTCATGTTAGATACCAACTCTATACTCACATTGATATTCCACCTGTGTAGGCCAGCTTGTGTTTTCACTAGACCAGTGGCACATGTTCCTTATATTTAAGTGTCCTTTGTTTGAGAAGGGACATTCATCGATGACATGAACAACACCGAAGAACAAGTTTGTTTCCGTGGCCATAATCTGGATCAAGCACAGATGTATTTGTTTTGAAAATAAAAAACGCCTTTTTCTTAATGCAATGTAGATACATTGTAGATAGAAAAGGGCGTTTTTTGTTTACTAAACGAACGGAGAAGAAGTCCTGGTTGGCGAATATTTGCCCTATGCTGCCACTGACAGAACGATACACGATTCAGGACATCTTTCCCAGGAACTCTTGGCGTAAGTAAGCATGATAGGAATACAACTGGTGTCCTGTTAGAAACGATTAATGCCTGCGCTGGTTTTAGGAATACCAATCTCCTTCTGTCGTGTGCTCACGTGTGAATTCATTGCAACAGAAGTGAGAACAGTGACTTCGACAGATTTGTCTGTGCGAGTTCTACGACGATTCCGTTTCCCATGTCACCGAAAGACGAGAAAACGTCCATCGGGAAGGAAATTGTTTTCTTTAGAGTTTTGTGTGACTAGCATCACGTTTATATTCACCCGCGAAAAAAAAATTATGCTGATTTAGTTTTTAATCAAGGAATGCCTTCATTACACACAAAATTTGGTACTGGGTGACTAAATGGCAGGTGTGCATTATCCTTGCGCTTGTACATCAGGCTCGAAGTAAATTTTGTTTTACGTTTCTAATAAAATCTTATATATGTTAATGGTACTTTGTGATACCATTTTTAACACGTGCTGACGAAAGGAAATGGATACCTACATAAAAAATATAGGGTGGTATTTAAAAAAGACGCACGACGATTCGTATTTTCGTAGCGAACAAAGTTACAAGAAAATCAGTCATGCTGGTTCATGTCCCCCTGACAGCTATACAACATTGCTACACAGGTATTTTTTATTTTGATTCTGGACAGAGAGTTATTTGGGGTTTTTAATATAATTGAGGAACCCTGTATACAAGCCAAGATTACGCAGTGGGTCTCTCGTTCAGAAATCAAATACAAATGTTATTTATTTGTGAGACGATCGCGTTACAACGCGAGTGAGAAGGAGAAACACCTAACGGCATACGTAGGATATTGAGAGCTAAAGGATCGTGCCCTATCGATAATACCACTGATTAAAACTTTGTCGCTATCTCTTTGCTATTCAGGTAACGTCAGAGTACATATTTAATACGAACCTGTTTGTTTCTTGTCTAGTCTGCAGTTACATTTCCAATCCCGTTGTAGCACTCTTGGAAACAACATTATTTTTCAAATAAGCTTTTCCTTCTGATCTATCAGATTTGTACCGCATAACACCGGCATCAGTCTTGATACTGGCTTCAGTTCAACGATATGAGAGAGCACAAGAGTCTTCAGGTATGCCACACGCTGCAAACGATCACGTAGAGCTACGAATTTGCGGGGATGCCGAAATTTACGTTTCAGCCCCTTTTCCAAATAGTTTCTGACAGTTTCAGTGGGCTTTAAGGTCGTGAGTTTTAGCGATCCAGTCGAGGTGCGGTATTATGACTAATTTCGTAGTACCGGCCACGCGTGCATCGAGCCATGTGAATGATGAAATAAACAGTGTTACGAATTTCATCGCATACTGAACTGAAACCACTCGAGGTTAAACACCTCACTGGGCTTTGAGTGAACTGATTTCAATTGCGGGAAAATCACAACTCACTGGATCACACTACATGCGTCCAGGGTTACTCTCCTGTTTCTCCACTGTTTGGCACAATGAACCGTGCCTTTGAAGACAATGCAAAGTACCGGACTCTAAATGTCCAGTGCACGCAATTCCTTTCTCAAAGTCAGTCTCGAAACTGATTAGGATGCGACGTACCTTAACTGACACCAACAGTTCCTGTAGGGTGTGAAACGGATTTTTATTGAGAAGGCTAGACACTCGTCTCTGAACCCTGTAGATTAGGATCTTTTTACGACCACTGTTTTTACGCTGTATTACATGGCTGCGATGGTACACTACTCCTTGTAGACCCTTAAAACCACGATGATACACCGGTAAAATTGGTAACTTTATTGACGTCGTGGCTACAGACGTATACAGGGTGTCACCTAACATTACCGCTGGATATATTTCGTAAACCACATCAAATACTGAGGAATCGATTCCACAGACCGAACGTGAGGAGAGGGGCTAGTGTAATTGTTTAATACAAACCATAAAAAAATGCACGGAAGTATGTTTTTTAACACAAACCTACGTTTTTTTAAATGGAACCCCGTTAGTTTTGTTAGCACATCTGAACATATAAACAAATACGTAATCAGTGCCGTTTGTTGCATTGTAAAATGTTAATTACATCCGGAGATATTGTAACCTAAAGTTGACGCTTGAGTACCACTCCTCCGCTGTTCGATTGTGTGTATCGGAGAGCACCGAATTACGCAGGGATCCAAAGGGAACGGTGATGGACGTTAGGTACAGGAGAGACTGGAACAGCACATTACGTCCACATGCTAACACTTTTTTATTGGTATTTTTCACTGACGCACATGTGCATTACCAGATGTACTGCGGCGTGTACGACATTCATTACGCCAGAGATTGCAATGTGTGTAGCAAATGATGGCCATCACATTGAACATCTATTGGCCTGACATGTCGGGACACACTCTATTCCACTCCGTAATTGGAAACGGAAACCACGTGTGTACGTGTACCTCACCCCTCATGGTAATGTACATGTGCGTCAGTGAAAAAATACCAATAAAAAGGTGTTAGCATGTGGACGTAATGTGCTGTTCCAGTCTGTCCTGTACCTAAGGTCCATCACCGTTCCCTTTGGATCCCTACGTAATTCGGTGCTCTCCGATACACACGATCGAACAGCGGAGGAGTGGTACTCAAGCGTCAACTTTAGGTTACAATATCTCCGGATGTAATTAACATTTTACAATGCAACAAACGGCACTGATTACGTATTTGTTTATATGTTCAGATGTGCTAACAAAACTAACGGGGTTCCATTTAAAAAAACGTAGTTTTGTGTTAAAAAACATTCTTCCGTGCATTTTTTTATGGTTTGTATTAAACAATTACATTAGCCCCTCTCCTCACGTTCGGTCTGTGGAATCGGTTCGTCAGTATTTGATGTGGTTTACGAAATATATCCAGCGGTAACGTTAGGTGACTCACCCTGTATAAACACAAATACTCCGTTCTGCAGTGCTGTCTTGTTTCCAAGTCTACCTATCTTCTTCTTCCTGTTCCGGGATCACCACATCCCTCCACACCACGTGCTTATGTCGCCAGTCTCCTGTATCTGGCCATTTTTTCTCGCCCTCTTCTTCGTCTCTTCTTTTCATCACTTCTTGGATGTCCTTAGCCAGCGTTTCCATGGTGTTCACTTCTTCTCGTTCCAGTAGCTTACCTGAAAATACTCTCTTGAGCCATATGTCTTCAACCATTCTTTTGAAAAGCCCTAACCATTTAGCTTTCCTTCTTCTATTCTATCCATAATACTATACAGTGTGAGACAAAAGTCCGGATACACCACTATGAAAGTCGAACGATGTGAGGAACCATAATGGCGTCTGGTATGACGTGTCCGTAGGAGGAGCTGGAGCTTACAAGAGCTATGGCGACAACGGCGGCCATCTTAGCATCCGCCATCTTGGATTTGGATTACGTGTTTCAAATGGGTAGGGTGTAATGTGGCACATCATTTTGCACTGCCTTTTCTCAGGAATACACATGTAAATTCTGTTTTAAGATATCTTTATTTGAGTGATAGTTAAGACCTGTTAAAATTTGAAATTGCAAGGAGGTGATCAATTCTGTTTATTGTTGCAGATGATCCACAATGGCACCCTCGCAGCAGGAACGCATTTAAATTGTGTTAATGAGCGATGGACGAAGTGCCAGTGTGATTGCTGTTGACTTCAATGCCCAGCTTCTTGAGAAACATGGCTTATGACAGTGTCCATGTTATTGGACAAATTTCGTGCAACAGTTTTTGTGATGGTCAAGCCAAGCAGTGGACATCCAAAAACACCTACCGACGAGCAGACTGCAGCAGAAATTGTGGCATCCTGTAAAAAGTCCAAATCTCAGTGCGCACCAGTTATCAGCAATGTCCGGTGTCAGTCAGCGTTCACCCTGCATATATTGCACAGACAGGAATGGCAACGTACAAATTACGGTTTCAACGTCGTCTCTCGGAGGACGGTCCCGGTCGGCGGGTGCAGTTTACAGAATGGGCTCTGGATCAATGTAACAGGAATCCAGACTTCTTATGACAGGTACCGTTCAGTGACGAGACTAATTTTTATGCGGAAGAAGAAGTAAACAAACAGAATCGTTGTTCTGATCACATGCAAGCCCCTCTTTGGCGGATCCCTGTAAAGACGCTGGCAGTGTAAAAGTGATGTTTGGTGTGGGATTTGGGGCACAAGAATCGTGGGTCCGGTGTTTACTGATAGAACCTTGAAAGGGCAGAGCTTTCGTAACATCCTCTGTGATTATGTGCTTCCAGAGCGGATGAATCTGCAGTGTGGTTTCCCAATCTTCTTACAACAAGATGGTGAACTTCCCCACTATGCTACTGAAGGCAGACAGTTTCTGGATGAACAGTTTGGACGTCACTGGATAGGTAGGAAGGGTCAGATCGAATAGCCACCACAGTCTCCTGATCGTATACCTCATGACTTCTATCTGTGGGGACATCTGAAATCAATGTTGTAGGAGGTAAAAATTAATATTGTAGCCCACCTTTGCCGTTGTATTAAGGAGGCGCGTGCCTCTGTTGACACACAGATCGTGCGATATGTGGAGCAGGACTGGCAAAAAAGACTCCGTTGTTTGCCCAGAGCAATACAGCTCATATTGAGCATATGCTGTAATGTCGATTCTGACAAGTGTTCTAAACTTTAGCAGGTCATGACTCCCACACAAATAAAAATGTGTATTCCTGAAAAAGAGGCAGTTCAAAATTATTCTCATTTGAAACACGGAACTCAAGCCCAAGATAATGGATTTCAAGATGACCGCCAATGTCACCATAGCTCCTGTAAGTTGCGCCCCAACCTACAGACACCACATGCCATTACGATTCCTCACATCGTTCGACTTTTGTAGGGTATATCCAGTTTTTGCCTTACACTGTAATGAGTCTGTGTCCTTTCTCTTATTTCCTCATTTCTTACGTGGCCCAGTCGGGAAATTCTACATGCTTTTCTCAGTCGCCAATTTTTAAAGCTCTAAGTCTTTTTATTTCTTTCTGTGAGTTCCCAGCACTCACTGCCATAGCTTGTTATTCGTTCCACGATGGACGTGTAAAAACGGATTTAATTTTTGGGTATCCGCCCTTCCCTGCCTGATCTGTTGTTGGATACTTCTGTCATCTTCCATCTCGTGATAGATACCACCCAGATACTCCAATTCTTTACACTCTTTAACATAATTTCCACCAGTGTATAAGTTACACTTCTCGTCTCCGCAACATAGATATTCCGCTTCTCAGAAACAATTTTCAAACTCCAGTTTTTATGTTCTTCCAACAATGTCCTCAGCGTATAAGATGTATCCTCCTCATCGTGTGCTGCAACGATCTGGACATCAGCACAGCAAAGTGTGTACATACATTGGCTCCATACTTCAATCCCCAGGCCCCTACACTTTTAGCACCGTAGCTCCAGTCGCTTCCTCACATACATCTTAAGGGGGTATGGGGGACAAATAGCATCATTGTTTCAGTCCTTTAGTTATTCTTAAGGCTTCTCCAAAAAAATTCTTTCCCTACTTTAATGATCCATTCTACTGATTTGTATAGATTTATGATACTTCTTACGTAAATTGGTGGCAGTGCCTCTGACTACAACACCTCGAACTCACCTATAGTGGTACTGAGTCATTTGCTTTCTCAAGCACTATAAAGACCAAATGACTGATCAGATCCCTTTTCACTCTCTTCTCCATCATCTGTCATAGGGTAAAGATGTTATCTACACATGACGTACTTCTTCTAAAGCACTTCTTGGCCATGTGCTTTTCCCACATTTCTCACTTCCGTGTGCACTGTCCTTTCTTCTGTTAGAAGGTCTTTAAAGTGCTTCTCCCACTCTGACAGACTGACTGCTCTTTCTTTTACTTCTTTCCTCAGCCACTTTTGTTCTCCACATACACTCCTGGAAATTGAAATAAGAACACCGTGAATTCATTGTCCCAGGAAGGGGAAACTTTATTGACACATTCCTGGGGTCAGATACATCACACGATCACACTGACAGAACCACAGGCACATAGACACAGGCAACAGAGCATGCACAATGTCGGCACTAGTACAGTGTATATCCACCTTTCGCAGCAATGCAGGCTGCTATTCTCCCATGGAGACGATCATAGAGATGCTGGATGTAGTCCTGTGGAACGGCTTGCCATGCCATTTCCACCTGGCGCCTCACTTGGACCAGCGTTCGTGCTGGACGTGCAGACCGCGTGAGACGACGCTTCATCCAGTCCCAAACATGCTCAATGGGGGACAGATCCGGAGATCTTGCTGGCCAGGGTAGTTGACTTACACCTTCTAGAGCACGTTGGGTGGCACGGGATACATGCGGACGTGCATTGTCCTGTTGGAACAGCAAGTTCCCTTGCCGGTCTAGGAATGGTAGAACGATGGGTTCGATGACGGTTTGGATGTACCGTGCACTATTCAGTGTCCCCTCGACGATCACCAGTGGTGTACGGCCAGTGTAGGAGATCGCTCCCCACACCATGATGCCGGGTGTTGGCCCTGTGTGCCTCGGTCGTATGCAGTCCTGATTGTGGCGTTCACCTGCACGGCGCCAAACACGCTTACGACCATCATTGGCACCAAGGCAGAAGCGACTCTCATCGCTGAAGACGACACGTCTCCATTCGTCCCTCCATTCACGCCTGTCGCGACACCACTGGAGGCGGGCTACACGATGTTGGGACGTGAGCGGAAGACGGCCTAACGGTGTGCGGGACCGTAGCCCAGCTTCATGGAGACGGTTGCGAATGGTCCACGCCGATACCCCAGGAGCAACAGTGTCCCTAATTTGCTGGGAAGTGGCGGTGCGGTCCCCTACGGCACTGCGTAGGATCCTACGGTCTTGGCGTGCATCCGTGCGTCGCTGCGGTCCGGTCCCAGGTCGACGGGCACGTGCACCTTCCGCCGACCACTGGCGACAACATCGATGTACTGTGGAGACCTCACGCCCCACGTGTTGAGCAATTCGGCGGTACGTCCACCCGGCCTCCCGCATGCCCACTATACGCCCTCGCTCAAAGTCCGTCAACTGCACATACGGTTCACGTCCACGCTGTCGCGGCATGCTACCAGTGTTAAAGCTGCGATGGAGCTCCGTATGCCACGGCAAACTGGCTGACACTGACGGCGGCGGTGCACAAATGCTGCGCAGCTAGCGCCATTCGACGGCCAACACCGCGGTTCCTGGTGTGTCCGCTGTGCCGTGCGTGTGATCATTGCTTGTACAGCCCTCTCGCAGTGTCCGGAGCAAGTATGGTGGGTCTGACACACCGGTGTCAATGTGTTCTTTTTTCCATTTCCAGGAGTGTACATCGTCCGACAGCCTCGCATTTATCCTCAAAGACTTCATTCTTTTTTCTTTTACAGATGTCCTTCTTACTTCTATGTTTATTCTGACATACAGGGTTCTATCATTTTTCCCTTGTTCTCAACCAATCTTCTTCAGGTTTAATTTTTCTGCAATGCTTTGAGTCCACCACTGTGAGGGTGCTTTCTTTCATCATCTCACTGGTCCAGCGCTCAAGCGCTGCCTCATGTATGCATTTTTTAATTCCTTGGTACATACTACCCGTCTTACTCCTCTTCAGTTCATTACGTGGATGGTCATATGATCACCTCATACCAGTTATACGCCATTTACACATCTCCAAAGCGACCAATATACTCTCTTAAACAGGTGATGTTGTCCGATCAGCCGGCCGTGATGACCGAGCGGTTCTAGACGCTACAGTCTGGAATCGCGCGACCGCGACGGTCGCAGGTTCGACTCCTGCCTCGGGCATGGATGTGTGTGATGTCCTTAGGTTAGTTAGGTTTAATTAGTACTAAGTTCTAGGGAACTGATGACCTCAGAAGTTAAGTCCCATAGTGCTCAGAGCCATTTGAAACATTTGTCCGATCAGCTCCTATTTAGTATGTTTCTTCATTGTTATTACATGCCCCTTCACCACATAAGATGGTGGGGTGGGGGCTACCAGCGGTACAGTTAAACTGTTCTACAACTTACTGAAAGGAAAACCTAAATGAGACGAAACACTAATAACCAGAAAGGAGAGCTATTTACAATGACTTTAAAACGTTTTAAAGGTGAAAATAAAATGAAAGTTTTATATGTAAGGGGTATGAATTCCTTTACTTTTTGTTAAAACAGTTTTAATAAAAGATAAAAATCAGAAACAAAAATTAAGCAATATTGAGGGAATTCAGTCCAGTTTTCAACTGTGTGATTATTGCCACAACATGTTTTGGGACAATGTTATCCCATTTTCAAGTGCTAAAAGAAAGGAAACCGGATAAAGTAATTCTCATTATACCCAAGGACATATTATTACAGATGTCCTTTGCTATAACCTACCTTTACAAACATTTTGTGCCATTAGGCCTCATTACAACTCAAAAACAAGCTGCGCAAGTGCATTTTTAAGTCAAACCATAAAACATACGACATCAAAGGCCGGTGCATCCGCCGTTCCCAAGGTACAGTTAGAAACTAAAAACAGCTGCCATCACCTACGAATGATGATATTTACTTAAAGTGTAATGCTCAGCATCAACGATACTACCGTCTGTCACAAAATCTACGAGAAATGCCTGTCTGGTCCTAGCCCACTCCAATATAGAACTATCTCTACGCTACACTATGAACGGAAATAGCATGCGAAAATCTTATGTCACTATGTAACATGTGTTTGTGACTGCTTTTTAAGGAGGATATCACTAAAGTGTATCCAGAAATGCCCTTTAGACACTCCCGTATCCTGATTTAAAACGCTGACGCAGTCCTCTTTCAAGGCTTAAGAAATCTCTACCTCTCCTAAATTTGATAGCAACCACCATTTTTTCTTCAACGCGTATCACCCTCAAGCTTTCCGTTATATCCCTGAACTAATGCTGCTCATTCTTCGGATGCTTCGCTTTTGCTTTTATAGGAGGTAGAGATTTATTTTGCCTTGAAAGAGGAGTGCGCCGGCGTTTTCAATAAAAGGACGGAAGTGTCTAAAGGGTATTTCTGGCCACGCTTAAGCGATGTCCTCCGTAAGAAGCAGCCACCGACACATTTTACCTAGTGACATAGGATTTTTGCAAGCTGTTTCCCTTAAGATTGCAGCGTAAATGTAATTTTATTTTAGAATGGGCTAAGACGAGACAGATATTTCTCATACATTTTACGTCCGCAGCTCGCTTTCTAGTTGCTAGCGTTGCTACCTCTAGATCACAGGGAAGCGGGTTCGATTCCCGGCCGGGTTGGGGATTTTGTCTGCCCGGGGACTGGGTGTTTGTGTTGTCCTCATCATTCCATCATCATTCGTGAAACTGGTTTGATTGGACTGTGTACGGACTAGGAATTTGTAAGGACACTGGTGACCACGCAGTTGAGCGCCCCACAAACCAAACATCATCATCATACATTTTTTTACAGATAGTAGTATCGATGGCGCTGAGCATGAGGCTTTAAGAAAATTTTATCGTTGGTAGATGATGGCAGCGGCTTTAAGTTTTTAACTGTATCTTAGGAACGGCGGATGCACCTCTTTCTGATGTTTTATGTTTCATGGTTTGAGTTGACAATGCACATGTGCAGCTTGTTTTTAACTTGTGACGAGGCCTAAAGACACAAATAAAATTTCAAGGTATTTTATTACGTAGCTCAGGACGTCTGTAACCTTTAAATATCTGTCGGTTTAAGGAGGATTATTTTATCTGGTTTTATTGTTTTTAGCACTTGAAAATGGGATAACGTTGTCCAAAAACATGTTCTGGCAATAATTCCACGATTCATGTCTGGACGGAATATCCTCAATAATGATTGAATAACAGTTGTACGATGGCTTCACATCAGTTATAGAAGAAGATTAAATTTAGAAACGTTTTGAAAAAACCTTGTTGCAAAACACTGATGTTAAAAATAAGCACTTCACTGGCACCAAAGCTGGAAGGAGATGCGCTGGGATAGGTAGTGTTTTGTTGAAAGGGAAAGGTTGGCCAATGAGGAGGGCAGATAGGAGGTGGTATATGGATGGGGGATTGGTGTGGGCGTATCGATAAGGGTAGGAGTGGCTGGTGGGATATAAGATAGGCTGGAGTAGAGGGGGTATTAGTCAGGATAAAATTTGATAATGGAAAGGGACTAGGAAAGAAGAGTGGAAGATGGAGAAAATATGGAGAAGGATGATAGAGGGAGCCCTGGCGAGGTGGGACGGGTGGAGTGGGTGTAAAATTGGAAGAAGGGTTAGATGAAATGGGAGATACGATACTGCATGAAGAGTTTGACAGAGCACTGAAAGACCTGAGTCAAAAGAAGACCCCGGGAGTAGACAACATTCCCTTAGAACTACTGACAGCCTTGGAAGAGCCAGTCCTGACAAAACTCTACCATCTGGTGAGCAAGATGTATGAGACCGGCGAAATACCGTCAGACTTAAAGAAGAATAAAATAATTCCAATCCCAAAGAAAGCAGGTTGTGGGGCGGTGGGTGGAATTAATTGGTCATTAATGTTTTGTTTTTCCCAGCCGATTAGCAACACATGTGGGGCGGCAGGTGGAATTAATTGTTCTTAATGTTCCTATTATTTATTTAATGCTGTTGTTTGCTGTTCTCAACACTGGCTCTCTAACTACAATATTGGCAACCAGAAAGTGATTAGCAAATGTGAAGCCTGTAATTAGAATTCCTAGTGCCCACTTCATCTGAGAAATACATTTATAGCTACAGTTTATAGCTCTGAGGAATTAGGAGATTGTCTGGGATTCATAATCAGAAACGATTCTCTCTAAAGTGTTCACTATATTCTGAAAGTCACAGACCAGAAAGAATCCACACAATCCAACTACCAGAGCAATTCAGAGTCTAGTGCGCTGATGCAACTATAACTGTTCAAATTAAATGTTTAAGTGAATTCTCGCCATAATTTGATGATAATGTTCATCAAACACCACGCTAAATAATAGTAGAATGTCTTTCCCGCGGCGGCACGTGAAAATACGACATATGCAAACTGAAGATAGATCATTAAAGTCATCCCAGAATTAACACTTCACTCGAAAACGATTTCATGGTTACGCGTATCCCGAGTAACTTATTACGGCATCCGAGGCTGTTTATAGCAATGATAGCGACGCGACGCGACTTCCGGCACAGGTGGTGCGCTAATCAGCATCTAGAGAGAACTGGGGCCTTTTTTTCTCGCGCAGCGTTCTTATATATAAAGCCGCGGTGCCGACGGCTAAAGTTACGTTGTGCAAGACGCGACAGTTGGCTGCGACTGCGGCGCTGCCCCCTCCTCTTTTCCCACCCTGGCAGACGGCGACACGGCCGCAACACGACTGGAGTCGTCGCTGTTTCCCAAGCTCCGGTCAGCGGCGGCGGATTCAAATACATAAGAAAAATAAGAATTCCGATTTTCTTGCTGTAAAAAATACTGTATGTTAATGCAACAAAGTTACATCGGCTCCCAGAGTTAGTTTTTCGATACAGATTCTCCTTTTACTTTAAAAAATTGAAAAGTATCTCTTCCGGTTTTGCGTGTTTTTTTCGCTGTATATTACTTCTCTATCAATTGTGAGGAAAGTAAAAGGCACAAAAAATTGAAGTTTGCGTATCTTACAGTTTCACATCACAGCTTGATAATGAGGTGTATATTTTTCCGATATTCGTCACAGTTATTCCGATACTTAATTTACAAGCGACCTACTGCATAAAATTTGAATTGTGTACAGTGAAAAATGTGGTCGCTGGCTACTTTACGTATGGTTCATGTTAGGTCATACATATCGAAATTATTTTTAAAGTTGAGATCAGAATGATATCGATCTCCGTTTCCGAGATTTGGGCTCATATATCTCCCGGAGCGTCGCGACAAGCCGCCAGTTCTGTCGACGCGCAACGAGAATCGTGTGGTCTTCACACGATAGAGAATGCATTTGTTTTGTTTCGCTGACATTTGGACCTAATGAAACCAATTTATGTCATATATTTCTCCGGTATGAGTTACTAATATTTCTCCATATGCTCTCGACAATTTCGTTTAAAATGCCACGAAATGTAGGTTTCTTAAAGCCAAGTGATCAAGCAGAACCTATTTTCTTGGTTTTGCTGAGGCATCTGAACCTGTTCCAAGCTTTCTTTCTCGTTTATTTCTCTGATACGAGTCCCGAATATTCCTCCATCTGTTTTTGCACATTTCACCTAAAACTCCAATGAAAGATAAGATTATTAACAATAAGCGCACGATAGCGTCATTGCATTGTTTCAAGTTCTTGACAACAAGATAGGGTTACACCTTAAACATCTCTAGAATTTTCATTCTGAACGTCTACAGTATACACTGGCAGAAATGTGGAAGAAATAATGTCCGTGCTTGTTCACAAAATTTCCTCAAATTATACTTGTCAGTTTCTCCCATGCAGAAACTTTTGGAACAAGCTAAGGCAACTTTCATAGCCGACTGACTCTTTATTCCCATCCAAATGAACTTCCATATTCTTATATTCTGACAGCATACATCGTTATGGATGACATGAACATTTAATCTTGCCAAGCTGCACTCAAAAGATGACTCCAGGATTTACAAAAGACGAATTTCAATTGTGAACTGTGTCAGACCAGAAGGGCCTTGTAAAACAGTAGTGCACTTTTGGCACAAGTTTTTTGAGTACCATCTTCTACCAATGAATTGAAGTGAATGTGACAAATTACTTATTGCAGCATACTGTTTGCGCAATCTGTTGAGAAACGCCTTCCGCAAAAACGAACATCTATTGATTACAGAAAGCTGTACAACAATCTGGTGGTGGTTTTTCACAACTAGAAGGTATCATCAAGACACCAATTTACCGTTTACTTTCAAAGTGAAGGTATTGTAAAATGTAACTTTCTCGTTGTACTTTAGATTGTTCATTTTATAATGTACTTGCCGTTTTCAATTTTTATCGTCACAAAAAAGAGTAATGTGAAAATTGACCTTCAAATTCATTTTCATCATTCTAATTCTACATGTGCATGGATTATACTGATTTTCATAACAGGCCTGAAAAATTTGCATTAATGGGAAAATATTATATATTTCACTCACTTGCCAGTTTCAACTGTGCACCAATTTCTTCCCAAATTCTGTCTCTGAACATAGTGTCTCTATATTTAGGCAAGGATGTTGCGAGACCAGCTCACAGAGCATCACATCCTGTGAGTGGCTCATTTCAGTTTTCCTAGACTGGCTCGACATCTTTCTGGCAGCCGTACGTCTTTGTGTCGTCCGACTTCCGTCGCAACACTGCTCACTGGTGCAGTGCTGCGGCAGCTGCCGCAACAGTGGTGCGTTGCATCCCAAACTCGAACTGCGCATGCACCAGCAGGCAACTTCTGACGTCACGTAGCGACCCGTCGCAGTCGCTTGTGTGCGTCGCGTCTTGGACAACGTACCTTAAAGGTACGTTGTCGAAGACGCCCCAGTCGCTTGTGTGCGTCGCGTCTTGGACAACGTACCTTAAAGGTACGTTGCCGAAGACGCGACGCACACTAGCGACTGCGACAGGTCGTTATGTGACGTCAGAAGTTGCCTGCTGGCGCATGCGCAGTTCGAGTTTGGGATGCAACGCACGACTGTTGCGGCAGCTGCCGCAGCACTGCACCAGTACCTTATAAGGGAACGCCTGATAAAATCCGCTCTCCCGACTGGCCGCTGGGCTAGTAATGCACCACTTTAAGTTATCGAATAAATCATTTCTTCCTTTGCTGATTGCCGATGAAGCTCTCAATTTAAATGTGCAATCAGCACACAGGTAAGTAATCATAATAAAAGTCTGACGTGGCTAAGTCAAATATTTTTGGCGAGAGAATTAATTTAATTACACTACAGGCAGTAGACGAGCTCTGAACTTGCCCTTTGGAGATACGCTATCGCTATAGTTTTATAGTTATTCAGTTGAAACTTCTCACATCTTTATGATTATAGCGGATCTCCCTTCTACTTAAATTTAAACATCCTAGCTTTATTTATTCGCCTACTTAATCTATCTTGCTTCCTTAATTTCTAAGACAAAAACCAGAAAATCATAAATTTCAACTAAAATTTTAATTTGTGAGATCCAGAATACTGTTTCTACTAAATTATTATGGAAAAGGAATCTAAATATAAATTTTTAAGTTACTAGCTCTTTCCTGTTGCGCCAATGATTTTTACAGAAAAACGTCCAAATTTCGAAAATGAACTGATATTCAACACATATTGATTTAGTATTACTCCTGACATGCTAGAAACGTTTCAGGTTATTTACTTGATTTTTAAAGTATTGCGCAACATCTATGACGTCAGAGCTAGTTACAGCGGACTGGCTGGCACACAATGGAAAGACTGATGTGAATTTTATACGGCGTGAGTAGGCTGCTTCCCTACAAGGTGAAAAACTGGTAGAAGCGGACCTCGAGGAAGATCAGTTTGGATTCCGTAGAAATATTGGAACACGTGAGGCAACACTGACCTTACGACTCACCTTAGAAGAAAGATTAAGGAAAGGCAAACCTACGTTCCTAGCACTTGTAGACTTAGAGAAAGCTTTTGACAATGTTGACTGGAATACTCTATTTCAAATTCTAAAGGTCGCAGGGGTAAAATACAGGGAGTGAAAGGCTATTTACAATTTGTACAGAAACCAGGTGGCAGTTATAAGAGTCGAGGGGCATGAAAGGGAAGCAGCAGTTGGGAAGGAAGTGAGACAGGGTTGTAGCCTCTCCCCGATGTTATTCAATCTGTATACTGAGCAAGCAGTAAAGGAAACAAAAGAAAAATTCGGAGTAGGTATTCAAATCCATGGAGAAGAAATAAAAACTTTAAGGTTCGCCGATGACATAGTAATTCTGTCAGACACAGCAAAGGACTGAAGAGCAGTTGAACGGAATGGACAGTGTCTTGAAAGGAGGATATAAGATGAACACCAACAAAGGCAAAACGAGGATAATGGAATGTAGTCGAATTGAACTGGGTGGTGCTGAAGGTATTAGATTAGGAAATGAGACACTTAAAGTAGTAAAGGAATTTTGCTATTTGGGGAGCAAAGTAACTGATGATGGTCGAAGTAGAGAGGATATAAAATGTTGGCTGGCAATGGCAAGGAAAGCGTTTCTGAAGAAGAGGAATTTGTTAACATCGAGTATAGATTTAAGTGTCAGGAAGTCGTTTCTGAAAGTATTTGTATGCAGTGTAGCCATGTATTGAAGTGAGACGTGAACGAAAAATAGTTTGGACAAGAAGAGAATAGAAGCTTTCGAAATGTGGTGCTACAGAAGATTGCTGAAGATTAGATGGGTAGATCACATAACTAATAAGGATGTATTGAATAGGATTGGGGAGGAGTTTGTGGCACAACTTGACTAGAAGAAGGGATCGGTTGTTAGGAGATGTTCTGAGGCATCAAGGGATCACCTATTTAGTACTGGAGGGCAGCGAGTAGGGTAAAAATCGTAGAAGGAGACCAAGAGATGAATACACTGAGCAGATTCAGAATGATGTACGTTGCAGCAGGTACTGGGAGATGAAGAAGCTTGCACAGTACAGAGTAGCATGGAGAGCTGCATCAAACGAGTCTCAGGACTGAAGACCACAACAACAACATATCCACTTCACTGCCTTATCCAGATATGATACTGTAAATAATAAGCTTCGAATTGCCATTCCCCTTCCTTGTCGTTACTATTGAACTTTACTTTTTCCAGTGTGAGAAAGAAAGGGGTGCAATTGCGTAAACTTCAGCTTACGCTTGGGTTCCGGGCGTGTAGCCGTTCCCCAACAGTGCGCCTAACGCGTAACAGCCTGTGATAGCAGCCGCTGCTGGCTCCACCGGTGGTGATGCCTTTTCCCTGGTGGCAGCCATCGCAGAGTCGAGTCGCTCAGCTGGTGTGCAAGCTTGCGGAGACCGGCAGCCCGTCTAGCACACCGCCTCGTCGGCTTTCACCGGCCGCGCAACAGGTACGCACAGCACAGCCTTCCCCCATCCATCACTTTTTTTGCTCGCAGTTACGCGCTACGTAGCGGAGATCTCATAATGGCACACACACCGCCGGATATTTAGTTACGTCTGTTTTCGATCTCGGTGGCCGTCGGAACTTCTCTTCACACGCAACCTAAACTGCTTTCATACATGTAAGTGTATTACCTTTCCGAGACAGCTGAACATTCGAAGTTGTGCACACGCAATAGCAGGGCCGTACTCGGAAAAACGCACTTTATATCCTGGGTATCCACAATTGTAAAGGGCACGATGTTGAGAAGAATTCCGTTGACAGCTGGTTAAATTGTTGTTTTATTGATACACAACCGGTTTCGTGGCCTAAAGCCGCATCAACAGGTGCAACAATGTTAAAATGTGACAGGTGTACCCACCGTTCCTAGGCAAGATGTATTACTCAGTGAATGTTATCTATATCTTTCGTTCGCCAATGTAATGTAAATAATATTCACGGAGTAATATACCCTTTCTAGGAGCGATGGGTACACCTATGACCTTTTGACATTGATGTATTGCATGGTTGCTTAATTATTTATAATGAATGCAAATATTTTTTTAATTTTCAGTAGCTGTCTGTCCAATTACGAAGTCTCGTAAACGGTTGGCCCTGACTAGTTTTAGTACGCAATCTGACTGCATAGAATAACAACAAAGAATGAAAGAAAATTTCCGTTAACACAATTAATTAATTAAGTCCCCATCAACTATAAAATCTACGAAACCAAAACACAAGTGTAATTGTTCTGTGTGTGGAAGTGTGATTCAACGTACACATCTGGCACGGTTCTTCTTCAATAAGACAAGAAATTTTAAATTCCATTTATACTGAAGTAATTAAAAAAATAGAAATACTATAATTGCGTAAGGAAACCAGAATTACACTCTAATACAAGAACACAAGCCAGATGCTTTGCTGACTGAACCTGTAATGACGCATTATTTAAGACATTTAAATAATATATAGAAAAGGGAATTTTTTTACCTTCATATATATTGACGAAAAGCGCTCTGATCATTACAATATCTCCATTCGAACAACATCTGCTGTCTATCCCATCAAACAACTGCATAAAACATGGAACAAGCACTCCCTACTACAACATCTCAACACCGATTCACCACCACTACTTCTCAAGCACTCACTACTGCCACATCTCGACAAACACTCTCCACCACGACTTCTCGACAAGAACTGCCAGTGGAGGCGGCGGAGTAATACTCTTTGGCTCAATCTCTGGCGCTGTGGCTCAGTTTAGCCACCTTTCATATGCCCTTTCTCCACAGGCCAGAATTTGATGGTATTTTTGCCAGCATTGGTGGTGAAAATACCACCAAATTCGTCCACAAAAATACAGACAAAAATAAAAGATAATATTAATATGTAAATATCACATAATTAGATAAAATTTTAGCTTTGCACTGACCTTTCAATAACCTAATAAATAAAATACAGTAAGCAATACAAATTCTTTCATACCTGTGACTTTACATAATAGTTTACACAATACACAAAAAATCAGTTTATACAAATGTTCACATAAAACGCTTTCAATGATGCAAAAAAAAAAAACAAGTAGTTGACAGTTCCAGCAGTAGCACCCAGCAATGGTCAACAGGTGCAAACAGCAAGAAGTAACATCATTTCAGTAGAAACAGTTCCAACAGTGGCACCCAGCAATGTTGAGTAGGTACAGACACCGACAAGTGACATCATTTCAATAGAAGCAGTTCCATCAGTTGCACCCAGCAATGTTGAACAGGTGCAGACACCAACAAGTGACATTATTTCAGCAGAAACAGTTCCATTAGTGACACCCAGCAATGTTGAACAGGTGCAGACACCAACAAGTGACATCATTCAGCAGAAGCAGTTCCATTAGTGGCACCCAGCAATGTTGAACAGGTGCAGACACCAACAAGTGACATTATTTCAGCAGAAACAGTTCCATTAGTGGCACCCAGCAATGTTGAGCAGGTGCAGGCACCAACAAGTGACATTATTTCAGTAGAAGCAGTTCCATCTGTGGCACCCAGCAATGTTGAACAGGTGCAGACACCAACAAGTGACATCATTCAGCAGAAACAGTTCCAATAGTGGCACCCAGCAATGTTGAACAGGTGCAGACACCAACAAGTGACATTATGTCAGTAGAAGCAGTTCCATTAGTGACACCCAGCAATGTTGAACAGGTGCAGACACCAACAAGTGACATCATTCAGCAGAAGCAGTTCCATTAGTGGCACCCAGCAATGTTGAACAGGTGCAGAAATCAACAAGTGACATTATTTCAGCAGAAACAGTTCCATTAGTGGCACCCAGCAATGTTGAGCAGGTGCAGGCACCAACAAGTGACATTATTTCAGTAGAAGCAGTTCCATCTGTGGCACCCAGCAATGTTGAACAGGTGCAGACACCAACAAGTGACATTATCTCAGTAGAAGCAGTCCATCAGTGGCACCCAGCAATGTTGAGCAGGTGCAGACAGCAACAAGTGACATCATTCAGTAGTATCAGTTCCATCAGTGGCACCCAGCAATGTTGAACAGGTGCAGACAGCAACAAGTGGCATCATTCAGCAGAAACATTTCCATTAGTGGCACCCAGCAATGTTGAACAGGTGCAGACACCAACAAGTGACATTATGTCAGTAGAAACAGTTTCATCAGTGGCACCCAGCAATGTTGAGCAGGTGCAGACAGCAGTCCATAATATTCACTATCACTAATCACACTGTTCATCAGAGTTTACCAGCAGAAATTAAACATGTCCTAGTGGCACCAATCATGTAGAAAAAGTGCAAGTAACAGTCCATAATATTCACTATCACTAATCACACAGTTCATCAGCAGAAATTAAACATTTCTAAGTGTCACACATCAATGTTGAACAGGTGCAGGTGTGAACAACAGTTTGAATGCACACACAATTGCTTTTACAAAATTATTATCAATGCTCTTACACTAAACAAATTATAATAAACACACAAATGATATCAGATAATTGTCATATTAACTATTACAAATACACAAATGTCAGTAAACCTATAATATTTATGGGTGTCAGTGCAAGCCACAACAAACAAGTAAAATAATATTTAGGAGATAGGTCGGTACCAATTATTTGGGATTAGGAAAGGAAAACACACAAAACACACTCACTCATCTTTCATCCACATTAGTGCTACTGTGTAATTGAATAGTGTTAACTGGGTAAATTCAATTCTGTCAAAATTTGATGTTCAACGTGTGTATCAAGTAGTAGTGGCTGCAATGTATAACAGTCAATAATAGTTAGTCAACGTCATAGTCATCATGTCAAGACCAATGTTTGCCAAGCCAGATCAAAATGTACGGTTGCTGAACAACTGTCAGTGGGCCAAGATATGCAAATACTTCCTTTCTCCAAAAAAAGTATATACTGCTTAGTGATTTAACAAAGTGTGTGTGTAGACTATCTTCCTTCCACTTTAGTGTTCTAGTCTGCCATCTTTATCCTCCTTGTTCCATATAGACCAACAAAAAAAAAATGCTCCTCACTTACTTTACCTCTTATCCACCAAAACTCCAATAATCATCAGCATCACATAATCTCAATACCTCAATGATACCTCTTCAATACGTCGACACATATAAACCTTATCGCCAATATCATTTCACTTCCATAACAACTCTTTCTTCTAGTCAGTCTCCTCGAACAAGTACAGATAAAATCCTAATGCAAACTTCATCATCCCATACAATCCGTAGACACAATGTCCACACACAACCTCTGTGTAATCCATCTGACCCAAATCTTCTACTCATTATGAATTATAAAATACATTTTGGTTACCTTGTCCATCATTAAACAAAAGAAATGCGTACATGACTTCTAACAGCCTTTAGTTCGAATAACTCTCAGTAAGTAAGTACGAGTACGTAGTATGAAAGATCACATAAGGCTTTGAGTGAATAAATCGTAATATTTCACAGTGTGTACACCACTTCAAGAATCATGGCAAATCAGAAACATACATGTGGAGTATTTCTTGTGTCAAGTGTCACTTCCTATTTCAATTGCTCACGAAGAATGCAGTGTAATAACTGTCAATGGTCTAAACCTAGTGTTGGTATTTCATGTCGTTAGCTTCCTTCCTATTAGCATAAATTTATACAGCTTCCATAAAACCTCCAGCTCACGTGACTTCTATGAAGTTTCTTGTACTAATGTCGTTCGTCGAATTATAGCAGTTCATTTTCTTATCTTAAAAATATAAGGCACTGAGCGTAAGCAAAACATGCAATAGCGAGTAAATATACCAGTAGAGAACATAATGTCAACAAGTGGATGCAGCAGAATTCCTACCACGAGGCTCTGCCAAGCAAACAATCTATAATTAATACCATAGTGTGACCTAAGCTCCATGTTTGTACACCGTATATCAGCATTTCTATATACCAAATTAAAGAGTAGTTATGACAACAAAACAGAAATGAGTAAATATGCAATCCATACGCAAAGCAGCAAATATGTATCTTACATAATAAACAGGTCATTAGCATCATATCAGCATAAGCAAATAAATGTTCATATGTAATCTTAATAAGTAAACATGAAGGCGCAAGCAGATAAATCACAAAGTATAACTTACATACATAATTATATCAGCACAATTAATCATGTGACAATTATAATTTAAATAAATAAGCACAGCAGGCACAAAATAAAAAAAATATGACATCAGTGAAAAAGCATAGCAGCCAAGCGATGCATAATATACACAAGTAACAACCCTGTTCATTAATCAATCATTGTCAAAATCAGTAAACACAAAGTATAAATCACGTAATCGCGAGCAGCAAATTATGTCTAAAGTACGTACCTCAGTGGAAATATGTTACCTGAAAAATAAACTCAATTAATAGTTACCTTTTTAGTTTATTAGTTTCTTCTTTGAAATTACATTCTTCCTGAAATTTTCTCGATAGCAAGTCGTCTTAACGTCGGACACGCACAGATTTTACCTGAAGTTCTTAAATATTTTATACAACCGTATCCTGAAAAATATTGAACGTTAATAACATAATTTATCAAGTCACTATAGCTTTACACTAAATTTAATCCGAGAAATTAGACTGTGTATTTGTTTATAGCTGTCAGTGCATTCGCACTGAGCGCTCGATCAGCTCTAGGCGCGTGACGTAGGAAGTGATTGTTTGCGGTCAACGACTGCCTCGTGCGCCGCGCAGACTTGACTGTTGCTTTGAGTCTGTGCCGCCGCCGGAACACGGCGCGGTATCCTTGCATTCTCCGTGTGTTTACGTACAACTGTTGATGTCTCAAAAGTATGTCATTCCACAAAAATTTTAACGTTTGATATATGATGTATTCCCTTAGAGCGCCGAGATTTAAGAGTTTCTACTTCGACAGTGTTATCATGAATAATTTTGCGAATCCTATATGGACCGTTATAAAGCAGAAAAAATTTGCGACACAAGCCTTTTCCTTTGTGAGACAAACGGTGAGACTTAATTAACACCTTTTGTCAAACTGGCAAGGTTTTTAAAGGACCAGGACGTTTAGCTGATTTCTCTCTTCTAGCAGCCGCAGATGCAATATTTTGTAGAGCCAGGTTGACAACTTCAGAATGCCGCAGTTTCCGTGTAGGTGGAAAAGGAACGATTTCAGAAATGCGATTTGTCGGTGCTTTGATTTTTAATATCAATATAGGCGGTAAAGAAGTCGAATCATTAGGGAGTTCATTCAGAATATTTTGAAAAATATGAAGATACTGATCCCATGTTCTGTGATTCTCATGACAATAAAGTCGACACAATTTATTGATTTCCTTCATCCATCTCTCTGAAGCGTTAGATTGAGGGTAAAAAAGTGAAATGAAAATTGGTTTACTTTTACGACGCCATAGAGTATGAAGCCAAATTTAAGAGTGAGACTGTGATCCATTATCTGATATAACCTTATCAACATGACCCACTTCTTTAAGAAAATGTTTGATGAAAGCATTAGATACTGAACGAGCTGTTGCTTTGCGTAAAGGTGTAAAACACACATATTTTGATGTCAATTCCACTACTACCAAAATGTACGCAAAGCCATTAGTAGAATGAACCACTGGACCGAACAAATCGACTGCAGCCATGTCCTTTAATTTCGCTGGAATGATAGGAAACAACGGTGCTCTGTGAGAAATAGTTGACGGCTTAGCCTTTTGACATAATTTGCATTTGGCAAGAACAGATCGAATACGATTTTCCATACTACTGAAGTAGCAATTTTCTCGTAATTTATGAAAGCATTTTCTGGGACCAAAGTGTGCATAACTGAAATGTGTGTACCAAATCAATGTATTGACCCACTCATCAGGAATACAAACTAACCAAACAGAGTTGTCGACCGATTTTCGTTTAAAAAGAATATCATTGCGAACTAAATAATACTGTCTAATCGCTACGCTTTCCTTTCTCCTCCTCTTCTCCTTAATGTCCTTCCAAATTGGATCCTTGTTTTGCTCCTTAGCGATGTCCTGGAGCGAAGACGAAATAAAATTCTCAAACGCAACACCTTGAATATACATCAATTGTTTTCCTTGCAGTCCTCCTCAGCACTTTGTTTCAAACCCATAGGTGCACGTGATAAAGCATCAGCAATAATATTTGAAGAACCCTGTATGTAAACAATACTAAAATCAAATACCTGTAGATACAGCGCCCATCGTGACAATCTTCTATGTGTTAATTTTGCTGACATAAGAAATTCCAGAGCTCGATGATCAGTGTAAACCTTAGTATGTCTGCCATACAAAAAGATGCGAAATTTTGTGAAAGCCCATACAACAGCCAAAGCCTCAAGTTCCGTAATCGAATAATTCTTTTCTGATTTAGAGAGAACACGACTTCCAAATCCAATAGTTTTCTGTACTACAACGCCGTTTTCTTCTATTTCTTGTAATAAATGAGCACCTAGGCCTTTCTTTGTATGATGAGTCCGTCGCCAAACAAAAATCTTTAGATAAATCCGGATGTGAAAGAAGTGGAGCAGCAACTAAAGCATCACGAAGTTGTTCAAATTCTGACTGAGCTTCCTCATCCCAACACCAATTAGATTTCTTTCCAGATAGTTCACATAAACGAGGTGTGGTCAAATCGTCCAATTTAACAAAGCGTCTAAGAAAATTACAGACACCAAGGAAACTACGAACATCGCGTTTTGTGGTAGGAACAGCATAATTACGAATAGCGTCTAGTTTTTCTGGATTAGGAAGAATACCTTCTGTAGAAATAATATGACCAAGAAATTTCACCTAAGAACGACCAAATTCAGATTTTTCCAAGTTCGCTGTAATGCCAACTCTTGCAAAAATACGTAATAATGAATCCAAAATTTTGTTGTGCTCACTCCAAGAACGTTTAGCAATAAGAATATCGTCAACATATTAAGTAATATTGTCACGAAGATAAACAGGTAAAATTTCGTTTAAACTACGAATGAATGCTGCTGAAAGGTACAGTAAGTCCAAATCGTAATTTCCGAAATCACTTTTGGGTAAAATAGTCATATCCGGTTACTTTTTACCGATTCTCTAGATAGATTGATAGTCGAGGAGTTGTTTTGACAGATGCAAAGAATAGTAAAAGAGTAGGCAGCGGTGCAGAAAACTAAAAGGGAAATAGCACCACTACAGCGCGGGACCCTATGCACGCTACGGCACATATTCACTTAGTGTAGTGAATCCCCTGAGGACTTTAATAGCCGCACATAATTTCTAGTTTGTGACTTAGTGGCAAATTTGGCGGAAGTGCGTACGCAAATTGACCTAACCATGAACATGGATGTATGTCATTCTTAGAATTGCGAAAGATCTTAAATTTCCGAACAGTTAAGAAGTGTTTATAGTCAAAGTTTTCTCCTCGTGGTGACAAAGACCTACCGCGACTGTCCCTGTCCCAATGTCGATTATTGTCAAGTTCGCGCGCCTGGCGCTCTCTTGTTGCATCCCGTAAATGAAACAAATTACTTTCTTCAAACCCCTCTGCTATCTGTGATTCCAAATTTCTTTTGCTGTATTTTCCTACAATTTCGCCTTCAATTTGTTTGACTTGCTTTTGTAATGCTTCAAATTCCCTTTTAACGCGTTCATTAAATTTTCCCTGATTTTCAACATGCTTATTTATGTTCTGGTACTCTTCGGTTTCTGCAAATGGCAATGGTGCTGTATCATCCGAATCTCTGTCCCCATTTAAGCTAAGACTTTTCAATTTATCTGAAATCTCCTCAACTCTTTCCGATAAGTCACCTAATTGTTCTTTCTGTTTATTTACGCCTCCGTAAGTGTCGCGACTCGGGTTTCAGTATTAACACATTTAGTAGTTAACTGTTCATACTGTTGTGTTAGGTTATTTAATCTGTCATTTGGTACAGATTCCTCGATTCTCTCAAATATTTCTTCCTTATCATTTGCACGTTGTAAATTTAACTCTGAAAATTTCTGTACTATCACGCGATCTCTTTCTTCCTGTTCTCTATCCTGTTCCTCTTGTCTAATTTCTGTTGAAATTAAACTATTATTGTGAGCATTCAAAATCGGTTGTACTTCTCTAATTTCTTTCTTTGATTCATCTTTCATGTTTTTGAAACATGTCCCTATTCGTGAGTCTAAACGTGTTGTCATTGCTTTCAACTTGGTTTTAGTTGTTCCTATATCTGTTTCAATTGTTCCTGTTTGTGATCCCATTGAGTCTAACCGTGTTTTTAATTCAGATCCCAATTTTAATATTGCACTCATCAACTGCTCCATATCTTCTGTCGTTAACAACGTATTCTGAAAATTTTTCGATTGTGAAAAATTTTGAACTGTTTCCGGACTATTTTCCCGACTTATTATATTGTTTTCCATTTCATTATTCATCATCCTGTTCTCCTGTGTTGGCGAGTTCGCCATGTTAACAATTTCGTCATTCTCACTAACCATTTTTGCCTTTTTCATCGATCGCGTAATCATTTACAAAACATACAAAACTCGTCACTATACGAAAATTACACACAATGACACTTTATCACCAACAATATCATTCACACGAAATGCTTCCCTCAAACACGATTAACGAACAATTGAAATCTTCATATTTGCACAAAATTATTAAACCCGTATACAAGACAACAAAAATTAAATTCTGCAAAAAATACCATTAGAAGAATGACAATTACCAAATCTACACATGCAATATAGACTACATTTACTAAACTACAAATTACAACAACAATACTACTGTCTGCTATTTTTACAATCAGAAGAATTCCAAGGGACGATCCTGGCAGGGTCGCCACGTGCATGGGGGCTTAATTATTTATAATGAATGCAAATATTTTTTTTAATTTCAGTAGCTGTCTGTCCAATTACGAAGTCTCGTAAACGGTTGGCCCTGACTAGTTTTAGTACGCAATCTGACTGAATAGAATAACAACAAAGAACGAAAGAAAATTTCCGTTAACGCAATTAATTAATTAAGTCCCCAGCAACTATAAAACCTACGAAACCAAAACACAAGTGTAATTGTTCTGTGTGGAAGTGTGATTCACCATACACATCTGGCACGGTTCTTCTTCAATAAGACAAGAAATTTTAAATACCATTTATACTGAAGTAATTAAAAAAATAGAAATACTATAATTGCGTAAGGAAACCAGAATTACACTCTAATACAAGAACACAAGCCAGATGCTTTGCTGACTGAACCTGTAATCACGCATTATTTAAGACATTGAAATAAAAGAAAGAAAAGGGAATTTTTTTACCTTCATATATATTGACGAAAAGCACTCTGATCATTACAATATCTCCATTCGAACAACGTCTGCTGTCTATTCCATCAAACAACTGCATAAAACATGGCACAAGCACTCCCTACTACAACATCTCAACACCGACTCACCACCACTACTTCTCAAGCACTCACTGCTGCCACATCTCGACAAGCACTCTCCACCACGACTCCTCGGCAAGAACTGCCAGTGGAGGGGGCGGAATAATACTCTTTGGCGCAATCTCTGGCACTGTGGCTCAGTGTAGCCACCTTTCAGTATCTGATGACGTGGCTTTAGGCCGCGAAACCGGTTGCGTATCAATAAGACATCAATTTTTTTCCATCTATCATCGGAATTGTTCTTAACATCACGTACTTGGAATCTTAGCTAGAGGAATTGGAGAGGGGTGTGGGAGTGTGGGGAACGCATTTTCACTGTAAATAGGAGAATAGTTTTGAGATTTCATGCTCAAATGTTTCTGAATACTCTTACTAATAATCGAAATCCATTTACATGTTCGCCTTTCTTCATATTGAATTGACACATTTGTCTGTTTTTTGCTAGTTCAGTTTGTGAAGACCATACCCTACTCCCACATTTTTGTATGAACAGGTCAAAATAAGGAAAATACACTGTCCAAAATGGGAGTGCTTACCAGAAATATGCGATATGTTTCATTCTGGCACAGCTGATCAATTCATAGCAGCAACAAACTGATAATATTACCAGTTGACAAACGTATGATTTTTACCACAGTATGTTTCGAAACTACGTTATTCATTATCAAGTGCTATAAAACAACAACAAAAAATCCATGCGTCATAATATTATACGTACCGACAACAAAATATAAATATTTACGTCAACTTGTAGGACAATACAACGTAAAGTTTCTTTGCCATGAGCCTCTGTCAAAAGTATAAAACCGGCTGCAAACCTCCATTTTCAAATATAAAACACTCCCAAGGACATCTCATGTTAGCGAGTTGTACTCTCGAGGCTCAGTTGTAAACTAAATGCAGCCGCTTTCACCTACCAAAGATAGTACTTTCTTGCAAGTTTTACGTTTGACAGTGCATGTTACAGCAGGATTTTTACTTCTGACTGTGCCTAACGGCATAGAAGTTTCACGCTGTGATGTGCAATAGGACAATACAAATATTTTTATATGGTTCTCAGTGTTGCCATGTATTGATTCGTTTCCTTGTATAATTGCGCTTGATAATGAGATAACGTGGTGCCGAAATACGTTGTGGAAAAATTATCATATGTGTGACAACTGGTGCATAGCATTCTCAGTAGCGATGCATGAAACAGTTGTGTAGTGGCTTCAGAACACTTAAACAAAACAACATGGTTCAAAAATCCTCTTTTGTTGCGGTGTTACATTTGGCATAACAGGTGTGGCGTCTCCATGTAGTTTGAGAAAACAAAGGAGAGGTACCGGTACGCGTTACACATATGGGACAGTTGCACAACAGTCCGATTCGAATATCTGGAATACACCTCCTTTTATACACCTCTGCCTCCTTCTAATTTTAATAGTCTCCAATCTTTGTCTTTCTTCTTTGTGTTCTTCTACCCCTCGGCCACGCGGGTTAGCCGCGCGGTCTTGGCCGCCTTGTCACGGTCGCGCGACTCCCCTCGTCGGAGGTTCGAGTCCTCCCTCGGGAATTTGTATTTGTGTGTTGTCCTTAGCGTAAGTTAGTTTAAATTAGATTAAGTAGTGCGTAAGCTTAGGGACCGATGACCTCAGCAATTTGGTTCCATAAGACATTACCACAAATTTCCAGCTTCTTCCACCTCCGCTACATTTCGCCTTACTTCTTCCTAATTTCTTTCCCACTTCATTCTTTCCACCTTTCACAAAGATGCGTCCCCACAGAAACAGCGCCCAGGGCACGCACCCCTCTTGTCATACCCAAGTTACAGCACTATTTTAGCTGAGGCGTCATGTACGTCATGTGAACAGGTGATCAGTGGACGTACAGTCATGTGGAGCTGTTATCAAGGGCAAAGTATTATTTTAATCCTATGTTCATAGCACAAAGAAGACTGCTTACCTTAGATATCAAAACCTTGACGTAATCTGATGGACAGGAAGCAACTGATTTTAAGAAAAATGTGTACGCACGCATGCGATAGTGTCTGGCCAACAAGACCACTAGCACTGAAATATATTCGTATTCTAATCAGAAAAAAACTTCTTTTTATAAGTTGAAACCTTTTTCTTACTAGAAACTACATTAATTTTTATACCATACGTGTTTCGCCTTTTATATTAAGACATATTCGTTGGATTTAATTTGCAATACCACAGTTTCGTTTTTATGTACGATATTTATAGATCCGAGAGCAATTGACGCCATTACTTTTACAAGAATAAATTCTTACTTGCAGTAAGCACTTTGTTCGGTCGAAATATGTGTTTTTCTCATATGGTCATAGGTACGAGTTAGCAATGTCCCTTCACTTATGAAACCGACACACTTCCACGTCGCAAATTTTTGTTTTCTACTTTTCATTAGCTAACTACTGAGGAACACCACTACTAATATGGTACGTGGTATACACTGAACTGTCAAAGAAACCGGTGTAGGCATGCGTATTCAAATACAGAAATAATGTGAAGAAAACGGTTCCTGGAGATTTACTATGAGCATGAATTTGTAATCAGAAAATGTTTAAAGAAAAACTGCATGAAATAAATAATATTGTATAAATAATATTGTATAAACCTCAAGAACCCGTTTTACTTACGGAAAGCCGGCTGCGGTGGCCGAGTGGTTCTAGGCGTTACAGCGTGGAACCGCGCAGGTTCGAATCCTGTCTCGGGCATGGATGTGTGTGCTGTTCTTAGGTTAGTTAGGTGTAAGTAGTTCTAAGTTCTAGGGACTGATGACCTCAGATGTTAAGTCCCATAGTGCTCAGAGCCATTTGAACCATTTGAACTTACGGAAACTTAAAAAAAAATGGTTCAAATGGCTCTGAGCATTATGGGACTTAACATATATGGTCATCAGTCCCCTAGAACTTAGAACTACTTAAACCTAACTAACCTAAGGACAGCACACAATACCCAGTCATCACGAGGCAGAGAAAATCCCTGACCCTGCCGGGAATCGGGAAACTTAAAAAGCAAACCTGTATATGAGAAATTTCCTGATCCTTTTAATATTCTGACAGTAAAATCCTTTGAAAGTGAAAACAGTAAAACCCTCTGGAGTTAATTTAACAATAAGGGCACAGTATACTGTAATTTAACTTACCAGTAACAGCTAAACTCGGATAAACTTGCATCTAAACATGGATGAATGGAGATATTGCGTAAAAGGACATGCAAACAAAGATCGCGTACTTTGACAGCTGTTAGATTCAAAGTTTCTTCTAATACTGTAACTTGAACCAATGGCGAGTAAGCTACTTCATTGTAATTGGTCAGTGTAAATAACTTTAATGGCGGATGCCTCATCTTACGCGTCTGACCACATTTCACAGTACAACACATAAATTCTCCTGCCTAAACGACTGTATATACACGTCGATGCACACCCCTCCAAAACACACAGAACGCATGCAACGAGTAGTACAAATACACTGAAAATCAATGATGGTAATAGCTACTGTTAGTGGTGGGTCAACAATCATTGAAGGTGACAAGTCTTGACAATACACTACTTTTACTTATGGAGAAAACCATTAATAGATAGTCTATTACAAAGCAAAAAGAAATTAAATTGGTTACAATTGTGAGTTTCTCGAAGAGAGGAATGGTTTTGAGTCTTATCTGTTCTGGGTCGGTGTGATGTGGCAACGGCGGTAGAAGCAGTTTGAAGTTGCTGATATGAATCTTAAGTTCACCCAGACGTGTCCTTGGCATTATTATATCCTCTTTCCTTACATCCTGTTTCGGCTGGCAGTGGCAATTAGTTGCGTAGCTTCCATTTGTCGTAGGCCGGAACGAAGTAACTGTTTATGCAGCACTTGAATGTCTTACCAGTTCAACTGCAACTTTCACACACGATAGCTTGGCACAGTCCATAATCGTGCTTAAATTAACATTCCATTTGCTATAATTTGCTAATTGCGAAGTTACACAGTCCACGTGCTGGTAACATTCATGGTTCACGATAACACTGTTCCCCCAAAAGCAGTCACTTACACAGCAACTCAATTCACAGTTTATGTAATGCTGTTCAGTTCTAAACCGACGACAATACTGTCTGTTCACGAGTGCATTGTCACTGCCAAGTGCATCATTCTGTGAAAAAACAACAGCGTTGGCGTAATACAACGTTCGTTTAAAATGTCCATCATAAAGTCAAATTTCAAACCGTGTTTGACACACAAAAGTCCAGTATTAATATCCCGTTAAACGCACACCATTACTAAACACAATACTTGCTTTCATACCGCCACGTTCAAGCGCCATCCGCGACTGTCTGCCACGCTGTTCTATCCGACAACTATCGATACCCCTCTCGCTCAACACTTCTTACAATGCATTTACCTACTGCATTCCGTTTTACACAACACATTTAATAAAACTATCTGAAAGATCATCAGAAAAAAATCTAAGTCTTTACATAAGGAACTGGTATGGAAAACAGCAAAATAAACATAGCCACACTTCATGTTCTACACTATATTACCAAATGAAAAATATTCTACGTCATCAAAAATATATCTATGAAGTACAAGGTGGTAAAAGAAAGGAAAAAAATATATATATCTCGTTATTAGTCGTGGCATCACAATATGCAAATCTAGCGTTGCTGCCTCTGAATCACGGGATCTCGGGTTCCATTCCAGGCCGGGTTGGGGATTTTCTCTGCCCAGGGACTGGGTGTTTCTGTTGTATTGATCATTTCATCATCATTATCATTTGTGACTGTGGCCAGATTGGACTGTGGAAAAAAACTGCATTGTGTAAAAATTGGTACTTCGTACAGGTTCTGATAGCAGCGCAGTTGAGCGCCCCACGAACCAAACATCATCATCATCATCATCACAATATATAAACAGGCAGAATACGGCGCTGCAATCGGCAACGCCTATAGAAGGCCACAAGCATCTGGCGCAGTTGTGAGATCGGTTACTGCTGCTACAATGCCAGGTTATCAAGATTAAGATTTAAGTGAGTTTGAACGTGGTGTTGTAGTCGGCGCACGAGCGATGAAGTGGAGATTTTTCTGCACAACCATTTCACGACTGTACCGTGAATATCAGAAACCCAGAAAAACATCAAATCTTCGACATAGCTGCTGCCGGAAAAAGATACTGCAAGAAACAGGACCAACGACGACCGAAGACATTCGTTCAACGTGAGACAAGTGCAACCCTTCTGCAAATTGCTGCAGATTTCAATGCTGGGCTGTCAACAAGTGTCAGAGTGTGAACCTTTGCGTGTGAAATCTTACGGGACTTAACTGCTAAGGTCGTCTGTCCCTTAACCTAAATTATCCTAAGGACAAACACACACACCCATGCCCGAGGGAGGACTCGAACCTCCGCCGAGACCAGCCGCACAGTCCATGACTGCAGCGCCCTAGACCGCTCGGCTAATCCCGCGCGGCTGGAAACGAGGGACCTGGAAGCATAAGGACCTCTCGCACACCCGATTTTGAAGAGGTGCTGGAACGTGTTGCAGTGGACCCCACTACAAGTACTCGTCGTATTGCACGTGAAATGGGTGCCGCCCGTACTAGCGTGTTGCGAATACACCAAGAACAACAATTACACCCATATCACCCACAAACAGTACTTGCAATATTTGTGACCGATTTTGCACCGAGGGTCGCATTGTGTCAGTGGTTGCTCCACGAGTGGAGTGATAGTCCAGATTTCCTTCAAATCGTCCTGTTTACTGACCAGGCCTCATTTGATCATGATGGTATTTTGAGCAGCAGGAATAGCCATGTGTCGGATGAGGAAACCCTCACGGTGTAGTAGAGTCACACCATCAAGCATGTTTTGTTGTGAATATCTGGGCCGGCACTGTAAGCGACAATTTCATTGGCCCTTATCTTCTACCTGGCCGTCTGAATGGCCAGCTGTACTTGAGGTTCGTGGGAAAGGATATGGATACAACATGACGGTGCACCGCCTCACTTAAGTGTAGATGTCCGCAGCCATCTCAGTGCTGTATTTTCTTATCGATGGGAGGTCCTACTCCATGGCCTGCGAGGTCACATGATCTGAATCACCTTGATTGTCCCCTACAGAGGTATCTAAAGTCACTTGTGTTTGAGACTGCAGTGGATACGGAGACGGGATTAGTTGCCAGAATTGTAGCTGCCTGTGATGTGATTCGAAACACACCAGCCGACGCAAGGTTCTCTACCTGAAACTGTTCAGTGGAGCATCCTCTACGTCCGCTTAAATTTTCGCACACTCTCTTGGAAACACCGAGTGTATTATGATCGTACAGTTAAAATGTCCAGCACCTTGAAGAGGTACTAGCATCACATGTTACTCTTATTGCTCTTGTAACCAGTACCTTCTTTCCAAATTATGTGTTATCCCAGAAACTTATTCCATAAGACATTACTGAGTTGAAGTTTGCAAAATATGTCAGAGGTTGACTGGTTTCTTTCCAAGACTAACAACTATACGAAGAACAAAAGTTGCTGAGATTCATTGTTTGAGAACCTCGGTAATATGCTTCATCCAGTTCAAGTTTTCATCAATATGCAGTCGCAAAATTTGGAGAATTCTAATCTATTTAGTGACTCCTGTCATATGCTGCATCTACTTTTGACACGACCCTATTTATTGTACAGGGATAGTTCATGTCCACAGAAGCATTTAATAATTCTTTGAAAAACATTTATAATCTCTTCTGCTTATTTCTCTATAAAGGGATTTACTATAACATTAATATCGTCTATAGAAAGTACTAGCTCAGCTTGTTGACAGTTGTACGGAAGGTCATTCATATATATTGTCACGTAGCAGAAGGTGTAATTAGATGAATGACGAACATTAACTTCACTTAACGAAGGTTTACTCAGCACTTGCACATACAAGAGCGCGGAACGAACTGCATCCGGCCAGAATACATACGGTATATATAGATAGCTACAGAACATTCCAGCACAATGATTCTTGACATTTGTGGATACTTCTAGAATATACTCGAACCGAATATAGAAATTAAAATGTAAAAGCTCAGGTGAGTTTTGAATTCACGACCCTCCATGTAACAGTTTCGTATCATAACCAATACACCACAGCAACTGCGCTACTCAGCTTTTTCTGCTGACAATATTATGACTGGGAATGGACCCTAAATTGAGTTCTGTTGCACTCCCTTTGTGATTTCCCCCCAGTTACTAAAATTTTCTACTTTTCCAGCATTGTCTACATTATTTATCACTTATCTGTCCTTTCTGTTTGTTAAGCATATTTCAAACCAGTTTTTCTAAACGTTTGCCATTCTCTACATAATCAAACGCCATGGGAAGGCTTGTAATATTTGTTGGTGAATGTATAAACAGCATCCTCAGTCTAGCAATCCTTCTGCAATCGAAACCGGGATTTACTAACTAAACTGATTCTACTTAAGTGTGAGATTGCTTTTGAGTACATTAACGTTTTCGAATAGAAAATGGTTGTTGAAAGTACTCGCAACGTTTTCATTTAGCTTAACTATCACAGTATCTTGTACGGTGATCGGCTGTCCCGCCTGCTGTATGACAATAGCCAATATAGTTCTCCAACGGTGTGTTGGAGCGAAATGCGGTTGGCATCCCTGCACTCGCCTGTTAGTTATTGTGTAGTGCTGAATTGAGTAGAACGTTGTGTCGCACAGTCTGCGAATTTATACCTGGCGTCTACATTAAATTTTGCGTGAAACTCAAGAAAACCCGTACACCAAATGACGCAGGAAGCCTACGGTGATGAATACTTACGCCGTTCTCGGTGTTATGATTCGTTCACACGGTTTCAAAATGGCCGGACGGAAGTTAAAGATAACTTCCGTTCAGGACGCCCCTCGACGTCTACCGACGACACTCATGTCAGGAAAATCAAGGAAATTTTGAGTGCCAGTGGAAGACTGACTGTCCGAGACATTAGAGACGAATGTAACAAATGGTTCAAATGGCTCTGAGCACTATGGGACTTAACATCTATGGTCATCAGTCCCCTAGAACTTAGAACTACTTAAACCTAACTAACCTAAGGACACCACACAACACCCAGCCATCACGAGGCAGAGAAAATCCCTGACCCCGCCGGGAATCGAACCCGGGAACCCGGGCGTGGGAAGCGAGAACGCTACCGCACGACCACGAGATGCGGGCACGAATGTGTCATGAAATCCTGACACAGCATCTTGGATCGCGCAAATCAGAACGAGATGATCATAAAGAGAATCGTAACTGGTGATGAGACGTGAGTCTACGGTAACGATGTTGAGACAAATGTTCAATCTTCATAATGGGTCGGGAAAGGATCTCCACGACCAAAAAAGGCTCGTCAGACCAGGTCAAATGTCAAAGCCATGTTGATAGTTTTCTTTGGCTCTGAAGGATTAATTCATCATGAATTTGTGCCACAGGGACAAAATGTTAATCGAGAGTATTACCGGGACGTGTTGCGACATCTGAGAGAAAATCTGAGAAGAGAACTGCCAGAAATGTGGCGTGACAATTGATGGCTCTTGCATCACGTGCGTAAAGCACCCTCACATTCATTCTTGTTGGTAATTGACTATTGCACAAAAAACGAAATCACTCTACTGCCTCATCCTCCGTATTTCCGTACATCCCCGGCGGACTTTCTTTTTTTTTTTTTTTTTTTATTACCAATGTTGAAGACCGGTTGAAACGACGAAGATTTTTCAATGGTAGACGAGATAATAGAAAATTCGTAGACCGAATCACTATTTTAAGACCGTGCGGTTTAAAAATGTTTGCAATGTTCGTAAAACAGTTAACACACATATTCATGTAAATATATAAAACTACAACCAGACTCTTTATTGAATAGTTATTCATTATTAGATGAATCGGTTTTCGAACCTTTTCAGGTCTATCTCCAAAGGTTTTATGGAAGTTACATAGCTATTTCTAAGATTAGACAAGAAGATGGAACATGCTTTAATGTATCGCCATGAGTACTGTTTATCTGTCGACAAGGATTCTAAATTTTTAGATGTGTACTTACTGCGACAGTATGGGCGTCTTTTTTCTGTTAGTGTCGGTCTGTCTGCTTCCAATTTGATGGCCAGTTGGTACATCACTTCACACACTTTTACACAATCTGTATATATTTACACTGCTATAGCGAAACTTGGCCATCATCCAGCACGTGCTATACAACTGTTGATTGTTACGAATTTGACACAAAGATGATATAGGCCTACTTTGCTTAGAGGTGTTATTTGTGTTTGTTTGCATGTTTTCAGTTGTGTTGAAACTAGCATGTCACTAATTTATAATTCATGAGCCACAATACCGACTTCGTATGGCGTTTTCATTATAGATTGCTTGGAGGTGGCGTTACATCTTCAAACGGATTCATTCTGTAACAGATTGCTTGACTTACATGTGTTCCCTCTCCAGAAATACGTAAAGAACATTTTCTGCTCTGCGAGTGCAGCTGACGTAGTAAATGATTTTCTGAGAAATTAAACAATAATCATACAAAAGAAACAGAGAATGAAACGTAGTCAATTAAATGAACAGAAAGACGTAAAACTTCACGCTGAAGCGATCAGAGAGCTGTCACTAACGTCTTCCTCTCCTGTTTCTCGATTTATTGAAGTTGGTGTAACTTACGGTATTCGAAATGGGCTTGCTAAGATAATTGCGATGGCTACATGAAGTACTGCATTTCATCATTGTCTGACGATCAATATAAAACCCTGGCATTTCATTATTGCGTATCTTCTGTGACTCTTTCAGCAGCAACCACACTTTTTTGTTGTGTAACGTACACTACTGGCCATTAAAATTGTTACACCACGAAGATGACGTGTTACATACGCGACATTTAACCGACAGGAAGAAGATGCAAGATTGGCGCCGGTGGCGACACCTAAAACGTGCTGGCATGAGGAAAGTTTCCAACCAGTTGACCGGCGTTGCCAGGTGAAACGTTGTTCTGATGCCTCGTGTAAGGGGGAGAAATACGTACCATCACGTTTCCAACTTTGATAACGGTCGGATTGTAGCCTATCGCGATTGCAGTTTATCGTATCGCGACACTGCTGCTTGCGTTGGCTGAGATCCAATGACTGTTAGCAGAATATGGAATCGGTGGGTTCAGGAGGGTAATACGGAACGCCGTGCTGGATCCCAACGGCCTCGTTTCACTAGCAGTCGAGATGAGAGGCATCTTATGCGCATGGCTGTACCGGTTTGTGAAGCCACTTCTCGATCCCTAAGTCAACAGATGGGGACGTTTGCAGGACAACAACCATCTGCACGAACAGTTCGACGACGTTTGCTGCAGCATGGACTATCTCGGAGACCATGGCTGCGGATACCCTTGACGCTGCATCACAGATCGGAGAGCCTGAGATGGTGTACTCAACGACGAACCTGGGTGCACCTGTGGCAAAAAGTCAATTTTGTCGGATGAATCCAGGTTTTGTTTACAGCATCATGATGGTCGCATCCGTGTTTGGCGACATCGCGGTGAACGCACATTGCAAGCGTGTATTCGTCATCGCCATACTGGCATATCATCCGGCGTGTTGGTATGGGGTGCCAATGGTTACGTATCTCGCTCTCCTCTTGTTCGCATTGACGGCACTTTGAACAGTGGACGTTACATTTCAGATGGGTTACGACCCGTGGCTGTACCCTTCATTCTATCCCTGCGAAACCCTTCATTTCAGCAGAATAATGCACGACCGCATATTGCAGGTCCTGTACGTGCCTTTCTGGATACAGAAAATGGTCGACTGCTGCCCTGGCCAGCACATTCTCCTCATCTCTCACCAATCGAAAACGTCTGGTCAATGGTTACCGAGCAACTGGCTCGTCACAATACGCCAGTCACTACTCTTGATGAACTGTGGTATCGTGTTGAAGCTGCATGGGCAGCTGTACCTGTACACGCCATCCAAGCTCTGTTTGACTCAATACCCAGACGTATCAAGTCCGTTAATACGGCCAGAGGTGGTTTTTCTGGGTACTGATTTCTAAGGGTCTATGCACCCAAATTGGGTGAAAATGTAATCATATGTCAGTTCTAGTATAATATATTTGTCCAATGAATACCCGTTTATCATCTGCATTTCTTCTTGATGTAGCAGTTTTAATGGCCATTAGTGTATAAATACAGGGAAAGAACATCGTTGATTGGTGGAGGACGAGTTGGTGATATTGACAGTCAATGACTGTGCTGTCTCCACTGATACTGATATTTTTCAACCAATTACATTTTTAGAAAGACCACGTAATTCGTAGTGATCTGAGGACTTGCTTGCACAGTGTTGTTACTTGCTAAAACTCACAGTTTGCTTTCGCGGTTTCAACAAGAGGCAAGGATTTTCTACAGGGCGTATCATAATTAATGGCGTAAACGCACACAGCCGAAGTACTCGATACTAGAAGCAAAAGTGTCTCACTAAATTTACGAGTAGTTTCGCAAACTAATCGTTTGCAAGATAATTGCGACTTCATGTTTACAAGCCAATATTGATATGATTCTGTGTAAACACAGCATGCTGGTACGTGGAGCGGTCTGTGTTTGCGTTTTCGAGACGTGTAATTGTGAACAGAATGAATTACGACAGCGTACGTGAGTACGTGAGTGTAACTCATGTCACTTGTTTGCGGAGCGTCAAGTTGTGCGAGTGTTGGTGGAAACATGGAACACTATAATAAGGAAGACTATGTGGATATGCATTTCATGTATGGTAGGCCTAACACAATGCACGGGAGGCTGGAGGCTTCGTACGTGTACCAAGAACCATACGCTGCCCAAAGGCGTCCACAGAGTCGAACGTTTACAAGAATGCCTCAGCGCCTCTGACAAACTGGATCCTTACACATGCTGCGGGACTGGGTATACCTGCACGAATGACACCTATGCTTCAAGATGTGGTGCTTGAAACACTCGAACACTCTACAGCAAACTCGACAAGGACACTTACCACACAAACTGCTGGAACGAGCCACAGTAGTATATGATGAAGTGAGGCGGACTTTGGTCCTAGACTATGTTGTGTCAGTGGATGCAACAACAAGCTTTAGGCCGCCCTACGTTTCACAACAACTTTTTTTTACAGATGAAGTACGGTTCACTCGTGATGATGTGTGTAATTATCACAATTCTCACGTTTGGAGTCATTTACGCTCCAGTCGACTTGTGTGTGAGTCTTCGTATCAGCGACTTTTGTCATTGAATGTGTGGATAGGGGTAGTAGATGATCGTCCTATGGGGCTGTACATGTTACCAAGCAAACTCAATGGATGGAATTACCTTCTGTTTCTGCGATATCATCTTGCAGGACTAATTAAGCATGTTCTCTTAGATCAGCGCCACACAATGTGGTACATGCATAATGGAGCACCGGCACATTTTGCTGCTATGGCGAGATGACATCTAAAGCGCTGTTAGCCGGCCACTTTGGCCGAACGGTTCTAGGCGCTCCAGTCGGGAACCAAGCTGCTGCTACGGTCGCAGGTTCGAATCCTGCCTTGGGTATGGATGTGTGTGATGTCCTTAGGTTAGTTACGTTTAAGCAGTTCTAAGTTTAGGGAACTGATGACCTCAGCTGTTAAGTTCCATAGTGCTTAGAGTCATTTGAACCATTTTAAAGCGCTGTTACAGCCAAAGATGGATTGGGCGAGAAGGACTTGCAGGACTGATCACCTGATCAGAACCGCATGGATTTCTGTGTTTGAGGCCACCTTAAAGACGTAGTGTAAGCCGCATATGGTTGAATAACTCGAGCAGAGACTTGTCTTTGCTTGTCAATAATTTCGAAATGATCCAGGGATGTTTGAAAGGATTCGAAACTAAGTGTGATACAGGCTTGCATCCGGGTACAAAGACGACATTTTCAACACCTCCTTTAACTACGAGTTCAACCATGTACGTGTTGTCGTATTCATTCAAAACACCAGCGCTTCTCACAAAGTATCTCTAATAACGTTTCTCGTTGTTATACAGTATTGTTTATCTTTTTGTAACTGGGATGACGTTTACATAGAATGAAGTCAGTGCTGGCTGTTAATCACAAGGCCGCAAATATCTCCCAAACGGCTTGTTTTTGGGCCTGTGTTTACTGAGACTTTTTTTTACTTCTAGCATCTTGTACTTTTACCTGTATCCGTTTAAGCCATTAATTACGATACACTCTGTATTTCATGTTCTAAAGGAAGACAGAATGGCGTTAAACGCCAACTGTAAAGCTAATAATTCAGTCTACATTTCGTAAGATGGGTGACATGTAACAGATTTATTTTTACCCGCGAAAGTCGGCGATTACTGACGTTAACTGTTATGTTTCGAGAAGCCTATACGAGTTACCTTAGTAGCGGTCGCGCGGTTCCAGACTGTAGCGCCCGGAACCGCTCGGTCACCCCGGCCGGCGAACGCTGTAGATTTGCTTAGCACATTTGTTTATTTTTGTCAATGCTAAACGTGTGCTCTGTTGCGAAGTCGGTAGAAACTGAAACTGATACGATACAGAAGCGACTTATAAACATTTATTGTTGAAGAAATGCACTATGATGAGTATACAGACATTTCCTATGTGATCTTGTATGCGTGTTTTCTACTTTCACCATCCTAACAAATGATTATCACAAAACGCTGACAAAGAGAAGGATAGGAGGAAACGAGTAATTAGCAACAGATTAGGAAATAGAGACTGTCGCACCTTACATTTTAATCTGTTTTATCTGGACATATGATAGAACCACTCTGTACTTCCAGACGAAATATTATTACCTTAAAGGAAGTACGTTGTTGTTATTCATTTCAAATAGTTTTTCAGTAATCAGTCTCATTGTGAATAATCTAAAACGCTTTCTGTTTAAGGGTTTAAATATTTCAAGCAACTTTTCTAGTAAATTTTGGAAATAATATTTGCTATATGTAAAGGAGGAGGTCACTGCATATATGAAGCGTATATCCGTAGGATAAATCACATGGAAAACCCTGCAGGTTGTGTAAAGTTGTTCGTGGTATGCCCCATTTCTGTTAACATTTCATCTGCCGAAATGGTTGATGGATTTTGGTATGAGTCTGATGTTTCTTCTCTTCTCTGACGGATTCATAATGTGGGACTTACGAAAGAGAGAAGTTGTTATCGTCGTCCAAATCTTCCTTTATGATATTAAAAACAGGTTCACATAAGCCTACATTGTTTTCTTTTCTTTTCTGTCACCCAAGCAAAGTTTCTTCCATACACATTTCTTGTTATGCCTCCTCCTGCTGTTGTTGTTACAATTAACACACGAACATTATTAAAGCATTCTAAATATAGTGTAATTCTCTTTTCTACGCTCTTAATAAATAACTATAATGTTAAAAATTCCACTCTAATTGATAAAAAAACTGCGAACGATCGTGTATAAAACTTGTTGGTGAGTACCTGTGCTTACAATACACGGCCCTATGCATAACGCTGTCGGCCGAAAGTTGTAAAACCGTTTAGTTAAAGATAATATTCCTAGGGACGGTCGATGAAGTTTTGTCATTTTTCTGACGAGTTACTATAGTGTTGCTTCTCGTCCAAAGTAACCACGCACGCATACTGTCCCATAAACAGTTGGAAAGAGCGTAGTTAACAAGACTAGGGGACGATAGACAACATCCGATTTTAAAACATGATTAGCGAGATATGATGTTCTTCATACATGGAGATGAAGGGGACTGTTGAAGACAGAAGCTGTGGCAACAGATAGAAGGCTTAGCGCTTTTAAAGAAGAAAAAGAAGAAGTTAGAATTAGAGAAGAAACTCTCAGAAAGCATTCAGGGTCCGAGCACGGTTGAATCTATACTTAGGTTTCGATACTGGTGGGAAGAACTTCGATAGTGCGCGGCGGATACTGTATAGAGGGGGGATCGGTTGTCCTCTGGTGCAGTGAAGACTTGTGAAGACGGTGTATGAATTTAACCGAGACTGGCGCCGTCTGGATTTCAGGAACACCACCATAACGCTGGACGTTAGTTAAAGCAGAATCCGTGACTGTTATTTTAAATACTTAAATACTTTCTCGGTCCTGGAGTGGCTAATTATTACAATGGATCTCGGGATACCGTTTCATGCGTTTTAACTTTCCAAGTGCACATATTACTTAGGGCACCTGTCTGAATACCTCCTCTTCTTTGACTTATTTCTGGCATGTAGTTCAAATTCGATTCAGTGTCGATCTCTTGAAATAACACTTCCTTTTATGATAGGTTTCCATCTACCTTGCTGGCCAGTCACGCTTGTATTACCCGTATGTAGAGGAGACATTTTAACATATGCATTTAGTTAATTCTGAACGAAGACATTTGTCACGTTTAGTTTTTCCACTCATATAGTAACTGAACCGCTTCTACTATCGTTTTGGTAGTTAGTACGCTTTGTCACTCTTTGAGTATAAATTAATCAAGCCATCAGCCATATTTATACGGGGTGTTTGTCGTAAGAGTCGTCAGGCACATTTTCTGTGGTGTTTCAGCAGATATTTGCAGTTTCGTTTTTGGATCGTCTAGTCCGAATCAACCCTGCCAAACAACGCTCATAAGGTTTTTAATCCGATGTTCAGTGTCGGTGGACAACGTCGGTTTGTTTCGCGTTACAAACAAAGCGACGTTTTACGTGTCCATACGACAGACCTTCCGAGATTGGTCTACTTCGATATTCGCTTTATCGGTGTGTGTTGACAGGGAGAGTAAAACACGAACAATAAACAGCAATCCAACAGCGACTCTGTACTGCCGCATGTTTGGCGATAGCAGTCGCTGAGGCCCAGCGCAGTGCTCTCGCTGTTGGAGCATGCCTTATTCTTGGAGTTTTACCGTCGCTGTTAACACACACCGATAAAATAAATACCGAACGAGACTAATCTGGGACCGCTCTACCGAATGGGCACGTAAAATTCAGATTTTAAAATCATTTTCTTTGTAACAGGAAATAAACAGACGCTTTCTGTCGACAATGGCTTCGCATGAAGGACAAGATAAGCAAGTATTTGTTTGAAGTGATTCCAGCTACACTATTCAAAACCGAAATTGCGACACCAGAGAAAATGCACCTGACGACACTTAGGAGACACACCGTATATATGAAGGACATGTTTTTCTGATATTTTCGTAGTACAAACTTTTATCCGTGTGACAGATAGCGTTTTAATTAAACTTCGACTGCAAGGACAGATCTCTTTCATACAATCCTCCCGCCCTCCCAGCAACCCTCCCCCCACCCCCAAAGTAACAGATACATTTCAATATGTGTGTGTGTGTGTGTGTGTGTGTGTGTGTGTGTGTGTGTGTGTGTGTGTGTGTACGCGCGCGCAAGCGCAGTTGGGACGCAAATATCTTTGACCTGACATCGTTAACCATCATTTTAATATCACACTGATTAAATATAATGTTTTGTACGTTAACACAAGTACCTTAGACTTTCAAATAAATAATGCAATTCATTGACAACTATATCTATTCAAGTGAAGGGTACATAATTTTTTACTACATATCTCTGAACTTGGTGCAACTTTTACACAGTCAATAGCCTCATTTTAATATTACGCTGAGATTGGCTGGAGAGGTGCAGATGGTGTGTGGTACAAAGAACAACTGGACTTGTTCTCCCATGTTGGAGTATTTTCAACACAATTAATTAATTAATTAATTTACTGAATTACACTACATTCTGATTTGTTCTCTCATTTTAATATCACACTGTGACTGGCTGGAGAAAAAAATGGCTCTGAACACTATGGGACTTAACATCTGAGGTCATCAGTCCCCTAGAACTTAGAACTAATTAAACCTAACTAACCTATGGACATCACACACATCCATGCCCGAGGCAGGATTCGAACCTGCGACCGTAGCAGTCTCGCGGTTCCGGACTGAAGCGCCTAGAACCGCACGGCCAGGCTGGAGAAGATGGGCAACGATGAAGGGAGAGGGGAAGGAGACAGGAGTGCGTGTGGCTTATTCACATCACTGTTAAGGATGATGATGTCATGACAAGAGTGACGATGTCACTGGTAATCATGTTGGCATCGCTAATAAGAATAGTCCAGGTTGTGACCTCATAGGTGACCTCGGTCATGTGATGCTACAAATGCAAACAAAATGGATCAAATGGGTATAGATACACTAATGAAGGTAAAATTAACTACCCAGGGCTGTTGATAAAATATCGATATACAGGGTGTAAATTTTAAGTTGACAAACCAGAAAAACTCGAAAAATAAGCTTCGCACGAAAAACTGTGTGGAATCCAAAGTTGTTTATTTTCGAGAGGGGCATCTGCTGGTGCTAAAATTAGCTCGCCACCCCAGTCTCCTGAGGCTGGAGCGGGAGGCAACTTTAAAATTTCAAATGGGAACCCCCATTTTTTTGTAGAATCAGATTCTACATAAAAAAACTATATATATTTTGTCTTAAACATTTGTTTTGATTCTTGGTAGTTGGCTCTGTAATTCAAGAAAATCCATGTTCTCATTTTTGCGTGGAAAATGGTTACGGATAAATAAAAAATACATATTTACTTCGTAAATTTTGATTCGCTGAAACTAACACTCTCGCTCTCTCACCATAGGCTGGGGTCTAAGAGAGAGGAATTAGAGTTTTACAAATGTTGACCAATTTTCATATTCAGCGAATCAAAATTTATGAAGTAAATAATTATTTTTCATTAACCGTAACAATTTTCGCCGAAAAAATGAGAACATAGATTTTTCTTAAAATACAGCGGCAACTACCACGAATCAAAATAATTGTTTAAGACAAAATGGGGGTTCCCATTTGAAATTTTAAAGTTGCTTCCAGCCGCAACCTCGGGAGGCTGGGGTGGCGGGCTAATTTTAGCACCAGCAGATGTCCCCTCGAAAATAATCAACTTTGGATTCTACACATTTTTTCGTGTGAAGCTTATTTTTCCAGTTATTCTGGTTTGTCAACTTAAAATTTACACCCTGTATTTTCCATAAATATCGATAAACATTAGCGAGTAATCTTCACTGGTATATCGATACATCGACATCAAAATGGCAGTATAGAGTGCCGATATTTTTATTTTATATCGTATTTTTTCGCAATTTTCGAGAAATATTTGAAGTTGTTCTTCTGAAATTATGTTTGTTGTTGTCGTGGTCTTCAGTCCTGAGACTGGTTTGATGCAGCTCTCCATACTACTCTATCCTGTGCAAGCTTCTTCATCTCCCACTACCTACTGCAGCCTACATCCTTCTGAATCTGCTTAGTGTATTCATCTCTTGGTCTCCCTCTATGATTTTTACCCTCCACGCTGCCCTCCAATACTAAATTGGTGATCCCTCGATGTCTCAGAACATGTCCTACCAGCAAATCCCTTCTCCTAGTCAAGTTGTGCCACAAGCTCCTCTTCTCCCCAATTCTTTTTAATACCTCCTCATTAGTTACGTGATCTACCCATTTAATTTTCGGCATTCTTCTGTAGCACCACATTTCGAAAGCTTCTATTCTCTTCTTGTATAAACTATTTATCGTCCACGTTTCACTTCCATACATGGCTTCACTCCATACAAATACTTTCAGAAACGACTGCCTGACATTTAAATCTATACTCGATGTTAACAAATTTCTCTTCTTTAGAAACGCTTTCCTTGCATTGCCAGTCTACATTTTATATCCTCTCTACTTCGACCATCATCAATTATTTTGCTCCCCAAATAGCAAAACTCCTTTACTACTTTAAGTGTCTCATTTCCTAATCTAATTCCCTGAGCATCACCCAACTTAATTCGACTACATTCCATTATTCTCGTTTTGCTTTTGTTGATGTTCATCTTATACCCTCCTTTCAAGACACTGTCCATTCCGTTCAACTGCTCTTCCAAGTCCTTTGCTGTCTCTGACAGAATTACAATGTCATCGGAAAACCTCAAAGTTTTTATTTCTTCTCCATGCATTTTAATACCTACTCCAAACTTTTCTTTTGTTTCCTTTATTGCTTGCTCAATATACAGATTGAATAACACTGGGGATAGGCTACAACACTGTCTCACCCCCTTCCCAACCACTGCTTCCCTTTCATACCCCTCGACTCTTATAACTGCCATTTGCTTTCTGTACAAACTGTAAATAGCCTTTCTCTCCCTGTATTTTACCCCTGCCACCTTCAGAAGTTGGAAGAGAGTATTCCAATCAACATTGTTAAAAGCTTTCTCTAAGTCTACAAATGCTAGAAACGTAGGTTTGCCTTTCCTTCATCTTTCTTCTAAGACAAGTCGTAGGGACAGTATTGCCTCACGTGTACCAACATTTCTACGGAATCCAAACTAATCTTCCCCGAGGTCGGCTTACATCAGTTTTTCCACTTCTCTGTAAAGAAGTCGCGTTAGTATTTTGCAGCTGTGACTTATTAAACTGATAGTTCGATAATTTTCACATCTGTCAACACCTGCTTTCTTTGGGATTGGAATTATTGGTTCAAATGGCTCTGAGCACTATGGGACTCAACTGCTGTGGTCATTAGTCCCCTAGAACTTAGAACTAGTTAAACCTAACTAACCTAAGGACATCACAAACATCCATGCCCGAGGCAGGATTCGAACCTGCGACCATAGCGGTCTTGCGGTTCCAGACTGCAGCGCCTTTAACCGCACGGCCACTTCGGCCGGCTTTGGAATTATTATATTATTCTTGAAGTCTGAGGGTATTTCGCCTGTCTCATACATCTTGCTCACCAGATGGTAGAGTTTTGTCAGAACTGGCCCTCCCAAGGCCGTCAGTAGTTATAATGGAATGTTGTCTACTCCCGGGGCCGTGTTTCGACTCAGGTCTTTCAGTGCTCTGCCAAACTCTTCACGCAGTATCGTATCTCTCATGTCATCTTCATCTACATCCTCTTCCATTTCCATAATATTGTCCTCAAGTATGCATTATCTATCTTACCCCTAGTGAGATAAGCCTCTACATCCTTACATTTGTACTCTAGCCATCCCTGCTTGGTCATTTTGCACTTCCTGTCGATATCATTTTTGAGACGTTTGTATTCCTTTTTGCATGCTTCATTTACTGCATTTTTATATTTTCTCCTTTCATCAATTAAATTCAATATTGCTTCTGTTACCCAAGAGTTTCTGCTAGCCCTCGTCTTTTTACCTATTTGATACTCTGCTGCCTTCACTATTTCATCCCTCAAAGCTACCCTTTCTTCTTCTACTGTATTTCCTTCCCCCATTCTTGTCAATTGTTCCCTTATGCTCTCCCTGAAACTCTGTATAACCTCTGGTTCTTTCGGTTTATCCAGGTCCACTCTCCTTAAATTCCCACCTTTTTGCAGTTTCTTCAGTTTCAATCTACATTTCATAACCAATAGATTGTGGGCAGAGTCCACATCTGCCCCTGGAAATGTCTTACAATTTAAAAACTGGTTCCTAAATCTCTGTCTTACCATTATATAATCTATCTGATAGCTTCCAGTATCTCCAGGATTCTTCCATGTATACATTCTTCTTTTATGATTCTTAAACCAACTGTTAGCTATGATCAAGTTATGCCCTGCGCAAAATTCTACCAGGTGGCTTCCTCTTTCATTTCTTAGCCCCAGTCCATGTTCACCTACTACGTTTCCTTCTCTCCCTTTTCCTATTCTTGAATTCCAGTCACCCATGACTATTAAATTTTCGTCTCCCTTGACTACCTGAATAATTTCTTTTATCTCATCATACATTTCTTCAATTTCTTCGTCATCTGCAGAGCTAGTTGGCATATTAACTTGTACTACTGTAGTAGGCGTGGGCGTCGTGACGATCTTGGCCACAATAATGCGTTCACTATGCTGTTTGTAGTAGCTTACCCGCACTCCTATTTTTTAAATTCATTATTAAACCTACTCCTGCATTACCCCTATCTGATTTTGTATTTATAACCCTGTATTCACCTGACCAAAAGTCTTGTTCCTCCTGCCACTGAACGTCACTAATTTCCACTATATCTAAGTTTAACCTATCCATTTTCCTTTTTAAATTTTCTAACCTACCTGTCCGATTAAGGGATATTTCATTCCACGCTCCGATCCGTAGAACGCAAGTTTTCTTTCTCCTGATAACGACATCCTCTTGAGTAGTCCCCGCCCGGAGATCCGAATGGGAGACTGTTTTACCTCCGGAATATTTTACCCAAGAGGACGTCATCATCATTTAATCATACAGTAAAGCTGCATGCACCCGGGAAAAATTACCTCTGTTGTTTCCGCTTGCTTTCAGCCGTTCGCAGTACCAGAACAGCAAGGCCATTTTTGTTAGTGTTACAAGACCAGATCAGTCAATCATCCAGACTGTTGCCCCTGCAACTACTGGAAAGGCTGCTGCCCCTCTTCAGGAACCACACGTTTGCCTGGCCTCTCAACAGATACCCCTCCGTTGTGATTGCACCTACAGTACGGCTATCTGTATCGTTGAGGCACGCAAGCCTCTCCACCAACGGCAAGGTCCATGGTTCAAGGGGGGTTGAAATTATAGTAGAACATAAATTTACTTTCGTTGTGTGAAGGAGCCTTTCTACTTTTCCACCTTTCATCACTTCATGTCCTTTTCTTTGACTGTGTGAAGCGAGTATAAATGGCACAAAGAAAAGGGGGGGGGCTTAAATGGAATACATTAAAAAACAGTTTTTAACACAACTAGTGTGCTTTCTCTTCACATCGACATTCTTCGAAAACGACTGCCGAAACTGATGAACAAAAACTTAAATGACAAGTTTGGTCTTTGCGGTGGGCGGAGACGCGTGAGAGGAAATACTGACGTAATCTGCGCTAGCGCTACCAGCAGAAACTTCAATGTTTAACTTCACAACGCACTTGTAACACTACAACTGATAGGTCGCTGGAATTTGCAGAAATGAAAAAGAAGGAAAGTCGACATGAAGTGTTCCAGACAAATCCGATGTGTGACGAAACCGAACGACGGACCCATCGGACGCGTTTTACTCGTATTTTGTCACTTACCTACACTTACCATTGTTAGCAAGCGTGAACAGGCATCGTTTTCCTTTTAATTCTTGCTCTAAGGGGGCAAGTAGGCTGCTAGCTTGTTGATGAACAGAATATATAATAAAAATTAATGATTGAATATACAACTCTAAAACTGGCAGTGTGTGCATAGTGTGCAGCCATTATTTTTTCCGCCAGTACGTCGATATTTCTTTCGTCTATATATCGATATCGTTTACCGATATATCGGTGGCCGGTAACAAATGGTTCAAATGGCTCTGAGCACTATGGGACTTAACATCTGTGGTCATCAGTCCCCTAGAACTTAGAACTACTTAAACCTAACTAACCTAAGGACATCACACACATCCATGCCCGAGGCAGGATTCGAACCTGCGACCGTAGGCCGGTAACAGTATTTGGATATTTGTGTTAGGGTCTTATGGGACCAAACTGCTGAGGTCATCGGTCTCTAAGCTTACACACTACTTAATCTAACTTAAACTAACTTACGCCAAGGACGACCCACACACCAATGCCAGAGGCGGACTCGAACTTCCGACGGGGGAGGCGCGCGGACCGTGAGAAGGCGCCCAAGACCGCGCGGCGGTAATGGTATCATCTTAAATATTGATATATCGGATTCCTCGTAAGTTTACAAAGTATCAACAGTTCTAGTACCGACTCACACGAAGGCTTACCTGAAATCCTCTTTCTCAGGTATCATACGCGGCTGGAAGCGGAAAAGTTGAATGTTATATTGTTACACAAGGCACTCCCTGCCACACACCATAATGTGGCTTGCAGAGTATTGGTGTGCAGTAAAAGCCGACTACACGGTAAATGCGTGAGACATTCGACTCGTGTTCCGAATGACTTCGCTCATCTGTGGGTATTCCCATTATTTGCGAAAACCACTTCAGATAGTTGTCGTAGTGATTATTTTACAAAATCAGCAACGGGTTTCCTACTGTGGTATGCCCAGTGCGCAAGCGGAGCACAAGTAGCTAACCTTGTAGGGCAAACACGTGCTGTGTAATTGTCAGCATAGTAAGGTGGTCCACTGTTGCGAGTTCAGGCAGCAAATCGACGGGCTTACAAACTGCATGTAAACGTAAATGCTGCGCAACTATGAAAAGCGCCATTCAACTTTCTCTCGGTCTCAGAAGGGTATGTGACTTTGGAGTTCTTTTATTTCAGGGCAACTCATCATCCGTCAACAAGACGAGGGAAGAAAGTAGCCTAAACAGCTGACCCGACTCAGTCTCGGTACCACACGTGAAAGCTACAAGCGGAATGAGCCAGTTTTGTGGTAAATTGATGAGACAGTACTAACCTGAAGTAAAAAGCTCGTAACCTCGTTTTTACCATCGTCCATTATCCTGAACGTCAGTGTCGCAGACAATTTAACCGAGCGACGTGGGTCGATCGTTAGCACTCTGGACCCGAATTCTGGAGGATGACGGTTTTCTGTCAGTTCCCTAAAACAGCATAAACGCCTTTGAAAAAGTCACTGCTGATTTCTTTCCCCTTCCTTCCATAATCCGGGCTAATGCTTATAGCATAACCTCCGGAAAAGAGGAGTACAAAAAGTAACTTACCGATATTCAACAATACAGAAGCGCTATACGTGCTCTTAGAATCGTATTAATTGTAATCTTCGTCTCGTGGTATTAAAGAAAAGCACGCTTTTTGTTTCATTGTCTTTTGCGTGTTCTTGGTTATGATGGCCTAGCTCACGGACGCATGCAAATCACGATTTGTAATTAACACAATTATCTATAGCGTTATTATAATTTTTGTTAAATATATAACCAAATAATTACTGTAGAGTGTGTTTTTGTTAGTAGCAAGAAAGCACCTTCCCTATCCATGATTTAGTTACGTAATAATTAAATGTTCCCCTGGCCATTTTGTGTAAGTGCATTGTTGAAGCAACGCCTCAATGGTAAAATTACAAACACCTTTTTAATGGTCATTTAATTCTGAAAGTATTGAAGTGATTAATCTCAATAAATACAAAACGGCGTCTTGTAATATTTTCCAATTCGATTTTTAGGCCAGAGGTACAGTTTTATTAAAAAATATTTTCTATAAATGTATAAGCTGCCGTTGCACATAGGCAGCTATACTGGAGCATCAAGCCTCAAAAAAAGGAATTAATTAGCATTGTGTTTAATTGGCTTATCGCGTAACGTTAAAGAAAATTTTTTTTTCGTCCATCGTAAGACGGATGTCTTCACGTTGGAGTACGTATGATATTTCTGACGATAGCGCCCTGAGAAAAATTAGTCGTGCTTTTAACAAACATAAAAGAGAATTTTTAACAAAACATTTCATTCCAGATTTAACAGAATAATTTATTTCATTCACTTTTCAAAAAGTTACGCGATATGCTTCACCTCTAATGACTCCATTATCGACATTTTCACCTGGCTCGAGATGACTGGGTTTGTGTGTTGTCCTCATCATTTCATCATCATTCACGCACGTGACACAATTGGACTGAGAAACGGTTGGGAATTTGTACGGGCGCTGATAACCGCGTAGTTAAGCGCCGCACAATCCAATCATCATCATCATCCATTATTGACGACACGTTAAACTTTAATCTATCTTCCTTTTTTTCATAATTTTATTCCCCTTTGGGTTCAGCGTGGAATCTTGGATACATGTTTCTGTGGTTTAGTTTCTTTTTCGGTCACAGTATGCATCTTGCCCTTTAGCATGAAATGATTTTACCCTTCCATTTGTTAAAAAAATATGTAATCATCCCTCGAAATTTTCTCTTCGGGTATTCTTAACAAGGTTTTTCGCAAACGTTAAGAAGTTCGACAACCTTATGGCAAAGGATGATGTTTCATTTGAAGTAAAAACGAACTCTCGTTTTCGTAATGGCAGAATTTGCCTCTAAAGAAGTCAGTAGTCAGCCATCAGACTGCAAGGACGCGGATCTAAAATAGCTGCAGTTCCAAGGAATGAGACTTTCACCTGTAAAGATGTGGAATGGTTATATTGTGCTACATGGCAACTGGTAATGGGAAGGGGGCCCTGTAAAGTTGAAAATATATGTCATATTCGACGACATCGACGCAGAGATTGTCATCGTCACCTCAAGGTAAAGTACTATTTTCTTTAGTCTTCTAAAAGCTCATGAACCAGTAATAATTTTATGTTCTTCTGTGAATGTCTTAGAAAAATTAGTTTACTTGTGCATCCGCGTTTGACTTACGAAATTGATAACTTAACATTAAACCTTTTCGTGACAGGAATATGCATTTCACCTCATTCAAGATAAGAAACAAAGCATGTATTAAGACAAATTACACCTGATGATGAACCCACAGTGTCCGAAATGCGTCATGTACTTAATAAAACACGAAAAGTTGTGACTGAAGGCGTTTTTTAATTCATACATCCAGGGTATTGAATACAGTCACGTCTGAAATACGGATAAAATTAAAATAAAACTGAGAGCTCTTCTGTTAACATTGCTTAATGGGTCCCTTGAAATGAACTGGTCGCTTGCTGTTAAAAGGAAATTCTAAACTGACGCGTTTCGATCGCAACCCATCCTCAGAAGGTCTATGCCAAACCAGAATACAAAGCCATTAGCAATAACATAACTTACGTAAGCTCTTAATAGCAAAGATACCGAAGTTATTTCAAAAATATTGGAAACGAACTAATCAGGAATAACAAATCGTCTTCATGCGAAGTAGTGTGTCACGGTTACGTTCTCGTCATCAGTGCTCAAGTGATGGAGAGACGTTGTTACAAAGACTAGCTACCAAAATACGCCACTCGGTGGCATGACTGTATGGACACAGCTGTGTTACTATCGTCCACACTAATAAACGACTAATTAAATTACAAAGTAGCACTGGATATTTGTAAACAAATGTGAACAACATTCTATACGTATAGGTATGTACAATACTACAGTGTTCAAACTATATACGCAGAAGTGCATTAGTGCATTACGTGGTTCATTTTGGATCCTAGAGGGAAAGAAAACCGAGGATCTGTCAGGTGACGATCAGTTTGGCTTTAGGAAAGGTAAAGCCTTGGACGGAGCAAGAAATATGTAAAAATCTAACTTGCACTGACAAAAGGGGCAGTATTAATCATGGACCTCAATTTCAGGAAGTAATTTCTCAGGATATACGTTTGTATGGCGAGTGAAACATGGAGTACGGGAAAATCAGAGCAGAAGAGAACTGAAGCATCTTGGGTGTGATTCTACGTAAGAATGTTGAAAATTAGATGGACTCGTAAGGTAAGGAATGAGGAAGTTCTCCGTAGAATCCGCGAGGAAAGAAATATATGGAAAACGTTGACAAGAAGAAAGGAGAGGATGATACGGCATCTTTTAAGACATCAGAGAATAACTCTCATGGTGCTGAGGGAGTGTAAAGGATAAAAACTGCAGAGGAATACAGAGATTGGAATACATACAGCAAATAATTGAGGAAGTTGGTTGCAAGTGCTACTCTCTGAGATGGAGAGGGTGGCACATGAGAGGAAATTTGTTGTGGACCAGTCAGAAGACTGATGAGGGCACGGTATGAAGGGATAAAAGGAGATGGAAAGGGATGTGTCTGTGTGTGTGTGTGGGGGGGGGGGGGGGGCTGGGGAGCAACATATCAAACCAATCACAATTCAAGAATCCATAAACACGCCCAAAATAGCACGTGATTCGTTTCTTACTTCCCCTGTATGGTGTTGCACTTCTCTGTCACCCCCCCCCCCCCCCATCCTCCCTTTCTCCCTTTCCCTTCCCACTTCAGCAATATTTTCATCCCTTTTTGTACCAGAGCCAAAATCATCCATGCGATTGCCTTAATGCGCTTCTGCGTATGTAATTTGAATGTTTTATTTAGTCCTACGTAAGGGTCTCTGTTCACAATTTCTTACTAACTTTCAATGCTGGTTCTCCATCAGGCTGTTCATTAGTTTCCGTGGACGCTAGTACCGCCACTGTATCCAGAGAGGCTTGCCACCTGGTGGCGTATTTTTGTGGCTAGTCTTTACAAAGGCGACTCACCAACAGTTGAGCACCGTTAGTGAGGACGTACACGTGCGCCACCATACTTTCTATGGAGACAGTTTGTTTGGTACGATTACTTTATTTCCAATGTTTTTATAATAACTTCAGTATCTTTTCCTTAATGACTTTTGTTTGGCTGTTGAAGATGGGCTGCGTCCAAATGCGACTTTTTTATTTTATTTTTTATTTTAATGTTTTTAACTGCTTTTGACTTTGCATCATGCTCGCAGGCCCCCTGCGTGACTTTATGTCGCAACTTAAGTGTATCCAGAGTGTTATTGACCCAAGTCATCTTACATGAGATAGAATTCTCGTCCGAATCTTGAAACCTATTTCAGCATCATAATTATAATGAAAATCTGTCATATTTTCGTAAGAAACCCTTTCAGAGATTGGTAAATGTTTGACAGACAATTAATGGTTTAACAACGTTAAAAGGGGTTTCATCGAGTTTTTGCGCAACATCGAAATAGAATTAGCATTTCAAAAAATGTTACACATTTGCTTGAAAATAACTTGATTCTGACAGTACTATTCAACAATCACTTAAGCATATCAAGAAAATCTTTGACGCTCTAGCAAAGTAGGCCTATATCATATCTTTGTGTCAAGATCGTAACAAGCAACAGTTCCATAGCACATGCTGGATGGTGGCCAAGTTTCGCTATCGCAGTGTAAATACATACAGATTCTGTAAAAGTGTGTGAAGTGATTTACCAACTGACCATCAAATTGGAAGCAGACAGACGGACACTAACAGAAAAAAGACGCCCATACTGTCGCAGTAAGTACGTTCTTTTTATATTCTTACACAAACAAATTCACGTTCGTGCGTTGACCTGATTTGGGTTTTGGCTATAGGATGAAAATACACCAGATCCTTCAATTCAAAACAAAGTTTTCATCGGTCGATAGACTAATGTTAGAGGAAAATTTCTCCTTTCAGAATACCATCAATGCGATACCCCATTTCTCTTTTACCAGCTCTCTATAATTTCGCTGCTTGGGTAAGGAAAGCAATCTCCATAAAAACAACGACACACGTCAACAAATAGTCACTTGACAATGACCAGGGCCAAAATTCCGTGCATTTTCTGACTTCAGATGTGTTTGCGTGCTAACACTATGTGTCTTATCTTACTGAATCCCGAGATTCATAATTGACACTGTAATCAATCAGAATCACGTCTTAATTCTTGTTTATGTTCATTATCTTACTTCTATCTACCTTCAAAAAGAGCTCCCATTTATCATGCGGAACGGAATGTTTTTCTGGGCCATACGAGTTTTTCAGTGCCGAGGTGATAAAATATTTACAAAATACGAGAACAAACTCCTCGCTTTGTTTGTTTATTTTCAGATACTATCTCCCTTTAACAGATATCCGCGTATCGATGGAGCAGCACGCCGGAATGTATAAGCAGCCCTCGTTTATAATTGAAGCAATGGTGTTTACTGCCGCACACAGCGATTGCACAACTCGGTACCGTAACAACTCCCTTTATCTGAAACAATAAACCAAATATTCTTCGGCTGTTCGCGACGGGCTTGATAACAGTAGTTTTTATGCCCGGTTTGCAAATGAATGTTCAAACGTAGATAATATGATACCTCGAATTATAAGTTCCACCATTCAAGCCGATGCCACATTATAGTCATGCGAGGATGTTGATTTGTAAAGTATTATAGCGTCGTTAATATGTCGCTACGGTACTAATTCAATAACTCCTACGTCGTAAATCCAGAGATAATGTATTCTGTAAATAACTTACAGAAAGAGTCGTAATAAAATATTCAATTACTGTTCACTGTTAATAATGTCACTCAATCACCTTTGGCTTCAGCCTTCTATCAAGAAAATAATTGTTTCACATTTACAGAATAAAGTTCAATTAGATGATGTAGACGACAGGAAGTATTAAAGTTATAACTGAGTTTATTGAGCTTCTGAATTATCTAACCACTGCACTAGAAAGAACACCGATCTGTCATTCAAGGAACTGAAGCTACGATTTACATAATCAATTCTGACGTTGACTACAGCTTCAGACAACACTGCGTATCTGTGAATTCTTCATGACTGCGTGTATATGTTTCCTACTCAAGTCTATTTGTAGAGTTTATGTCGGCGTTTGGTATATTGCTGTGTCCTTCAATGTTCGTGACGATCACAGATCACGACGACTAGGTTCCAGAATTGATTAAGTATCACACGAATTACTTTTCCCTCGCGTATAATATCTCTGTTCGTTGTCTGGCAAAACGGTAAATGTTCTATCACTTTTCTTCACAACTATGACTAACACGTCAAGAAGATACATGAAAAACTTTAAAATTCTAGATCGGTCTGAAACAATCTAATATCGGTCAATAAGCGTGCTTCTATCGCTACGTCTACAAGAGAGCGAATTAACATCTCTATTGAAGTTTTTCATTGTAGTCGCTGCGAACTTACAGCTCGAGGCGGCCACAGCTTTTTTATTGAATAAATGTTATCTCTGATCACTTTATCTTGTCTGGGTTTTAATCTTCGTAAAGCATATGTTTTGAATTCTGATGAATTCTTCACGGGTTATCAGCCGAGTGGTGGCGTCGTCTTGTCGCAACGTTCCAATGAGTTTCGTACCCATCATCTTCTCTCTCATCTCACTTCGCCAGAAGTGATAACCCGAGAAGAATTCATCAGTGGAATACGCCGAGAAAGACTGCAATCGCTTATATTTTGAATTCTTTATTTAGAGTTTCATGCTTCGTAGATTAAGTGACCATCTGATAGTCTTTCATTTAGTTCTTTCCGTAGAATAGATGTTGTTAATTCCCTAGTATTTCTGGTGGTCAAACTTTCAATAGTGTTAGTTAGTATTTTGTTTCCAATAGCTACCGTCAAGGTCGTGATAACTACTTTTTATATCTTTTGCTGTCAAAAGGGATGTCATTAAGGGCTCTATATTTTGGGTTTTATAGTACCCATGGCCAAATTTCAATAAGGTACGACTGGAATTAGTAATCTCGTCCATATACCTTTGGGTAACATTTTGGAGGTATTTGAAATTGTATAATTACATAGACTCAGTCGTAGATGAGGTAGGTTGCAGACTTCGGTTTACATACTGGGTACTGGGAAAATGCAGTGAATCTACAAAGAAGACTGCTTACAGGTTTGTTTGACTCACGAAGAGCATCACGAAAACCGCAGACCCTTGAAGATAAACGGCAGTAATCTAGTGAAAACCTATTTGTAAAATTTCAAGAACCTGTACCAAGGCAAAAATCAACAGACTTTCTCCAGACCCCTCCAAATCGGTCCACTAGGAATCGCGAAAACGAAACTAATTACAGCACGCGCAGAGGCATTTGCCAGTTCCATACTTATCGGAACGGAAAGAAACTATAATATGTGGTGCTACAGTAAATATTTTTTGCCATGCACTTCACAGTGTTTGCACAGTTTGTAGATGTATACTACTTTTTGGTCTGGAGAAGACTGGTGGATCACTTGTGGAGCGAGTATTTACTATTATACTGCAGTTTATACTTGAGCAATTAGCCTCCTTTTATTATTTGCGACACACGGTTTTAATTGGCAAATATGTTTAATCCTCGATTTCTTTCTGATACCCTACTCATTTTGTGTACAAAGTCTCAAGATAAGACATGATAAACTGCAAGTGAAAAAGACTAGCAGTAAAACGAGAAGACGCATCAAAATACGAGTACACGGGAAAACCATGTGATTTGTTTAAAATACTACTACGTACTAGTGAGTTTGTTTGCGTTGTCATTCTGTGTAAAGTTTACTTGGCCACTGCCTTCCATTCACCATACTTCACCATAGTTGAACAGTAGACCTATCAACTGACATATAACTGCGAGAAAAAATGTGATGCAAGGAATCAGAATACTATAGTGTTGTGCATGGAAGGAGGTGCGTTGTGAGACGGTACACGATAGTCAGCGTACCACGTAACGGTCCAGTCAATAGCGTCATTCTGCCACATCTGACTGTAGCGTCTGCTTGGGAGCGGGTGTACAACACTTGTTACCGTGCGAGTTCAGGTATAATGAGTGTAGCCGCGCGGGATTAGCCGAGCGGTCTCGGGCGCTGCAGTCATGGACTGTGCGGCTGATCCTGGCGGAGGTTCGAGTCCTTCCTCGGGCATGGGTGTATGTATATGTCCTTAGGATAATTTAGGTTAAGTAGTGTATAAGCTTAAGGACTGATGACCTTAGCAGTTAAGTCCCATAAGATTTCACACACATTTGAACATAATGAGTGTAGTTAGCCATTGTAGTGTCTCTAAGGCTGCAATCCTGCGACAATTTTCCAAACAAATGTTTTTTTTTTCGTGAAGGTATATTTTTTCAACTACGTGTGAAAGGTCGTTAGTTTTTCTGCCATACGCATTGCCATCTTTTACATATATGAAGCATCTTCAGTGGCTGCAGTACATGTTTATTTTTATACATGTAATAAATGCATTATCCAGTAATTACAATTTCCAGTGTTGCAAGTCCACGAAGGCACACATAGTTAGCAACACTGGAAATCGTAAGCAACATATTTTTAGATTTCCAGAAGGCTTTCGACACCGTTCCTCACAAGCGTCTTCTAATGAAACTGCGTGCCTACGGAGTATCGCCTCAGTTGTGCGACTGGATTCGTGATTTCCTGTCAGAAAGGCCACAGTTCGTAGTAATAGACGGAAAGTCATCGAGTAAAACAGACGTAATATCCGGCGTTCCCTAAGGAAGTGTTATAGGCCCTCTATTGTTCCTGATATATATTAACGACATAGGAGACAATCTGTGTAGCCGCCTTAGACTGTTTACCGTCTTGTAAAGTCATCAGATGATCAAAACGACTTGTAAAATGATTTAGATAAGATATCTGTATGGTGCGAAAAGTGGTAATTGACCCTGAATAAAGAAAAGTGTGAAGTTATTCACGTGAGTGCTAAAGGAAATTAGCTAAATTTCTATTACGCGATAAGTCACACAAATCTGAAGGCTGTAAATTCAGCTAAATACTTAGGAATTACAATTAAAAGTAACCTAAATTGGAACGATCACGTAGATAATATAGTGGGTCAAGCAAACCAAAGACTACGAATCATTTCCAGAAGCCGGCCGGTGTGGCCGAGCAGTTCTAGGCGCTTCAGTCTGGAACCGCGCGACCGCTACGGTCGCAGGTTCGAACCCTCTCTCGGGCATGGATGTGTGTGGTGTCCTTAGGTTAGTTAGGTTTAAGTAGTTGTAAGTCTAGGGGACTGATGACCTCAGACGTTAAGTCCCATAGTGCTCTGAGCCATTTGACACATTTGAGCCATTGCCAGAACACTTACAAGGTGCAACAGGTCTACTAAAGAGACTGCTTACACCACGCTTGTCCGCCCTATTCTGGAGTACTTCTGTGCGGTGTGGGATCCGCATCAGTTGGGACTGACGGATGACATCGAAAAAGTACAAAGAAGGGCAGTTCGTTTTGTATCATCGTGAAATAGGGGAGATAGTAGTCACAGACATGATACATGAATTGGAGTGGCAATAATTAAAACAAAGGCGTTTTTCGCTGCGTCGGGATCTTCTCATAAAATTTCAATCACCAGTTTTCTCCTCCGATTGCGAAAACATTCTGTTGGCACTCACCTACATAGTGAGAAATGATCATCACGTTAAAATAAGTGGACTCGCACAGAAAAATTTAAGTGCTCGTTTTTCCCGCGTGCCGTTCGAGAGTGGAATGGTAGAGAGACAGCTTCAAGGTGGTTCACTGAACCCTCTGCCAGGCACTTTATTGTGAATAGCATAGTAATTACGTAGATGCAGACGTAGAACACCAAACAATAATTTAACCTCACGAAACTTACACTGCCAAAGGTGTTTCTAACCTGAAAAACAAGAGGCAAACGCGAGAAGAAGGTAGTAAACTACTTACAACTGTTACACAAGTATTACAGGCCACTGAGGACGATTCATAAATAAAAGAAGCGAAACGCGTATGGCAAAAACCAAACTGCCTTTCATTTAGTTCCCAACACGGAACATATCTCCATCAACTTTGAAGCAACTAAGGAACGACGGAAAACGGAAAACCTGACGAAAATAATGTTGTATAGGGATAGGCAGAAGCATAAATTTTGGCTCAGCATGGCGCTCAGCTCAGTGTTACCAGTTACCAGGGCATGCGACAAAGAACAGAGAGTGCAATGCCGACTCTCCAGTGTATTTTCCGCCCTTGTCTGCGAAGATCGGTTCACACAGCCGCTTCCTTACTTATACGCCACTACACAAGTTAGACGTACCTCTTATATAATCACACGTATTTTAAATTTGAGTATTATATCCGTTTATTTAAACATATACTCACTATGTTGTCCTGCGCCCAGTGACAAATGAAGCACATTTGTCTTACCACGTACTTGTCACTGCGTTTAAGGAAAATAAAGCGTTCACAAAAGAGGTTAGAAATGAAAACGTTTAAATTAGCGTTTATTGTTGGTTAATAATATCATGGGTACGGGATGCAAGTCGAAATGTATGAACCTCTGTTCCTTAACAGAGGATACAATATACTGAGAAAATTTTCTGATAAAGTAATTTTAGCCTCACAGACTTAACACTGCAACAGTTCTCTGCCACACTTCTTTGTCAACAAACAATCAACCCGATATCTAATTAAAAAGATGGCTACGAAGCCATGGTGTGAACAGCAGGTGTTGGCCCGCGCAGCAGAGCATCTGGATGGAGCAGCAGTGCAGGGCCGGCGGGCCGCGTGTTCAGACGCGCGCCCTCTTCGCGCTGGGAGCCGCCGCCTGCTCTTGGCTCTGGACGTCTTCAGAGGCAGCACGCTTCCGAGAGGCGGCGTCTTCTGCTCGCACCTCCTTCGCAAGTTCATCTTCAGGGTGCCTTCTGTCCGCTACCTGCAGGATATACGATCTGGTTAGTAACTGTTTGCTACAGTTATCATACAGCCATTCGATATTGTTGTTGTCACTATGGCCACATACAAGAGTGACTCATTAATGATGTTACTAACTTCCAGCAACGATAGAGAAGTGTAGATGTATGAATTTAAGATAAAAGACCCTGGTCCGGAAACGACCGAGTCGAAAATTATAAGCGAAAATTGTTCTGATACCTCTAGGTCTCTTCTGTTGCAAACTCTTTGCTTTGCATGTTGTGGGAGGAGGTAGTATGGGCCAAAACAAGAAAAAATGTTCAGTAAACATGGGCTCTAAAGTGGATCTCTCAACTGCTACGACCACTTGTTCATCTTTACTACTATGAAGCATATCTACATCTACATCTACATACATACTCCGCATTCCACCATGCGGTGCGTGGCGGAGGGTACCTCGTACCACAACTAGCATCTTCTCTCCCTGTTCCACACCCAAACAGAACGAGGGAAAAATGACTGCCTATATGCCTCTGTACGAGCCCTAATCTCTTATCTTATCTTTGTGGTCTTTCCGCGACATATAAGTTGGTGGCAGTAAAATTGTACTGCAGTCAGCCTCAAATGCTGGTTCTCTAAATTTCCTCAGTAGCGATTCACGAAAAGAACGCCTCCTTTCCTCTAGAGACTCCCACCCGAGTTCCTGAAGCATTTCCGTAACACTCGCATGATGATCAAACCTACCAGTAACAAATCTAGCAGCCCGCCTCTGAATTGCTTCTATGTCCTCCCTCACTCCGACCTGATAGGGATCCCAAACGCTCGAGCAGTACTCAAGAATAGGTCGCATTAGTGTTTTATAAGCGGTCTCCTTTACAGATAAACGATATCTTCCCAAAATTCTACCAATGAACCGAAGACAACTGTCCGCCTTTCCCACAACTGCCGTTACATGCTTTTCCCACCTCATATCGCTCTGCAATGTTACGCCCAAATATTTAATCGCCGCGACTGTGCCAAACGCTACACTACTAATGGAGTATTCAAACATTACGGGATTCTTTTTCCTATTCATCTGCATTAATTTACATTTATCTATATTTAGAGTTAGCTGCCATTCTTTACACCAATCGCAAATCCTGTCCAAGTCATCTTGTATCCTCCTACAGTCACTCAACGACGACACCTTCCCGTACACCACAGCATCATCAGCAAACAGCCGCACATTGCTATCCACCCTATCCAAAAGATCTTTTATGTAGATAGAAAACAACAGCGGACCTACCACACTTCGCTGGGGCACTCCAGACGATACCCTCACCTCCGATGAACACTCACCATCGAGGACAACGTACTGGGTTCTATTACTTAAAAAGTAGTCGCAGCCCATAAGGTATGCATTTTAGTTCCCACGTTTATTAGACAGTTTTTTCTTGGTTTGGCCCGTACTACCTACTCCAACACATGGAGAGCAGAAAGCTTGCAGCAGCAGAGGACCACTGTCATAGGTATCGGAAAGATTTTCGCCTTTTCGCGCGTTTTCGAACTATAGTCGCTTACCCCAAATTGATACGTTTATAAAATCATCATGTTATCACCCTATATAATCTACATCTTACTGTACTGTACAAAAAGAAATTGCAAGCAGGACACCCAGATAGAACAAATCCAAACAAATCAAGTTTAGTCCACATATTACGCAGGTTGCAGAGTTAAAGGAACATCATAAGTTTTCTACACATGTGATAAAATTATTCATCAAACAGACGGCCATGGAGGTTTTGATTATGTAAGATAAAAAGTGATCACTCCAGAGTTTAGCGTAAGAGTTTCAAACGGTTCAAATGGCTCTAAGCACTATGCGACTTAACATCTGAGGTCATCAGTCGCCTAGAACTTAGAACTACTTAAACCTAACTAACCTAAGGACATCACACATATCCATGCCCGAGGCAGGATTCGAACCTGCGACCGTAGCAGCAGCGCGGTTCCAGACTGAAGCGCCTAGAACCGCTCGGCCACAGCGGCCGGCGGAAGAGTTTCATCGGAAGAACTTAGTCATGGCTCTTTAGGTACTCCATGTTTCAAACAGTCTAAGAGCATGTCGACGACGGATACTGGGGATTTAGTAAACCATAGATTCCTCTCTGAGGTTGGCTGGTTTCACTGTTTCCTGAGTGAGAAGCAATTCTAAAGTTAACTTCACGGCATATCTACAGACTGAAGAGGCATATACACTGATGGGCCAAAAATTATGACCACGTGCTTAGTCTCCGCCCCTGGTAGCTGAGTGGTCAGCGCGAAGGAATGTCATACCTAACCGCCCGGGTTCGATTCCCGACTGGGTCGTAAATTTTTTTCCGCTCAGGAACTGTGTGTTGTCCTTATCATCATTATTTCATCCCCTTCGCCGAAATGGCGTCAACTCCAAAAACTTGCACCAGGCAACGACGGACCCCCCTAGCCACACGGAATTTCCGTTTTACCTGCTTAATAGCTTCTTTGTGTGTCTGTGGAACGAAATATGTAGCTGACTCTGCGTATCATGTATCAGACAGTCTGTTGGTAGGTTTGTGGACGTATGTGGCATCAGATGTCTACGCACATTTCAGGTAATTCGCATAAATAAGGGACCGCTGATTTGCATACACGGTGATGGCCCCAGATAGCGATCCAGATGGATTCCATAGGATTTACGTCAGGCGAATTTAGCCGCCGAAGCATCAACGTGAGTTCACTGTACTACTCCTCAAACCACTGTGGCACGATTTTGGCTCTGAGACATGGAGACTATTTCACTGCGGAAAGATGACATCGCCGTTGGAAGACATCAAGCATGCAGGGGTGCTGGTGGCTCGCAGCTTTCGTCTTCAGATTACTACCACAGGTCCCATGCAATCGCAGGAGAATGTCTCCCATAGCATAACACGGCTCCCACCAGCCTGAGTCCGTGGCGAGCTGTAGGTTTCGAGCTGCCATTCACCTCGGTAACGGCGTTTGTGGAGAAGACCAGCCACCTAACGTAGCAAAATGTGGTTTACTCGAAAAGACGGCACGTTTCTATTGATCGACGGTCGAATCCCGATGGGCCCGTTCCCACTGCTATCGTATTTGAAGATTTCGTTAGGTCAACATTTGAACACGTAGGGGTGGTCTACTGCGGAGCTCCATGTTCAACAATCTACGTTGAACGGCGTGCTCCGAAACACTTGTGCGTGCATCAGCATTGTGCTCTTTCGGCAGAGATGCCACAGATCACAATCTACCCTACTTCACAGAGAAGACAAGCCTCCTAACCCCATGTTCTGTGAAGAGTCGTGAATGTGCTACCGTCATAATGTTTTGGCTTATCAGTGTGTGACATCAGCATGAAATCAACAGTGATTTGATTTGCAGTAGAGGTATGGAAAAACTAAAAATACTATTTGTAGATGTAGAGGAACTAGAACTACTATTTTGTAGGTAAAGTGAGGCACATTAATACAAAACTTTTAACTGCGCTGTATCTTATTTAGACTGGGTGACAAAAGTGTAAAGCACGTAGAGGTCTTAGTCGGATGTAAATATAACGTCTTTCATGAATAATCGTTGGGTATCTAAATGATTAGCGTTCAGTTGTGGATTAGTGTGATTCACGTGTAGTTTCATTACTAGGACTGGTTGGACACACGACGGCCGTGAATATCATTAGACGTTGTGTGATCACTGTGAAAGACACGGCGATGCCCCGTCCTCGTTTCAGTGTTATCCGCAACAGACAGAGTTTGTTAAGTGCCACATTGTGGGTCTCCACTTGGCCGCATGGTCCAATCTTGCAATATTGGAAGTTCGAGGGCTCGAGCGTGATAGAGGCCTAATGTTGGACTGCATGAGACTATGATTCAGGCATACTCGTCGTCAAGCTTCTGTCCAACCACCTGTGACCGCCGTATTGTACTCCAAGCACACAGTAATCCATTCACATTTCCCTCTGCCGTCCGAGAAGAATTAACAGCCTCCTTGGAACATTCTGTGTCATCCCGCGCCATTTGGTCGGAGGCTAGCAGCAGGCAGACTAGAGAACTACCGTCTAATATGTAGGCTGCCGCTAACACCACAATACAGACGGCTTCGTTTGGAATGGTGTCGTGGCGTGGGAGCATGAAATGCTGATGAAAAGCGTTGCACTCTGTTCAGCGGCTAATCGCGGTTCTGCACTACTCCGGAATACCATCGTTGGCGAATATGTTTACGACCTAACGAGAGATCCCATTCTTCCAACATTTTGAGAGCGGTGTTAGTCCCGGGTTCATAGTGTGGGAAGCCATAGGGAAAGTCTTCAGGTATTCATTGAGCGGACTGACGGCAAAGCGGTTAGTCACGTAAATATTGCGCTGTGATGTGTTACTTCTTTCTCATTCGACTTTATTGTGACGCCGCTTTACAACGGGACTATGCTCATCCACAATCTGCACCTCTCTATATAAACCGTGTGTGTAGTCTTCAGCTACTCCTGTGAACAACAGTTTCTATATATCTGTCCCTGATAAAACATGTGTCAACTCCGTCCCAGTGCCAGCATCTAAGATGTCAGTGACCAGTTACAACAACTGCGGGTCATTCTGCCTCAGGAAAGGATACACTCCCAAACAAATTAGTGCATGGATCCTGGCCAGAGGGTGTGCAACGCTGTACCTCATATGGCCTCATACTGCCAAAGTCAATACAAATTTGACTCGATTTTGTAATCACTGAAATAAAATCACATACCCTCTCTATCCGTGAATTTTTATTCCCTTTCTTCTAGCACTTCTGGATGTTTCCCTTGTTTTTGTCAGACAGTGTATTTTAAAAATTACAACTAATGTTGTTGTTTGAGTGATGTACAACACAGGTAAAGTTACAATTGCCGATCTAAATAAATAGAATAATCGATTACTTGTCTGCAGATGGTACTTAGGATGCGCTATCAGTTGGCAAAACGATATTTTGGATAAACGTATTAGCCATCAAGATTAGTAAGCCAACGGTAACATTCACTGACAAGTAATATTGAACAACAAATAATATTACAACAAAGTAAGAAGTTAGGGTTGGTTGGTTTGGTGGGGAAGGAGACCAGACAGCGAGGTCATCGGTCTCATCGGATTAGGCAAGGATGGGGAAGGAAGTCGGCCGTGCCCTTTAAGAGGAACGATCCCGGCATTTGCCTGGAGTGATTTAGGGAAATCACAGAAGTTAGGGATTCCCATCCTCAGTTTATACGTGCTTTCCTTCCCACATACTTGTTAACATGTGCTATTATGTGTGTGTTAACTCGTATTATCCTGATTTAGCGATTAAGTGGAAAACTGTGCAAAAAGGAGACAAAAAATAGCACACAGTAAACATAAATGAGATTTTCAAGAACTGTCAGGGATTGTTGAAGGACGGACCAAATAAAAAGTGATAATGTCCTGACAGAATTGGCTATTACAATTTACTTTTGAATGCATTATGGGAACAGCAGTGATCAATGTCTTGTAAATAATTACTATTAAAAACAGTCTTGATCACGATTTATTTTATAAGGTGACCGGTTTCGACCACTACTGTGGTCATCTTCAGACCTACAAGATGTATACAAAGCACTAATTAGAGGGCTACATGCATTAATGAAAATACATAGAGTTATACGGCTATAAAACGTTGAATTACTATTGAGTGGAAACCCCTTTCTGTTGGAGATTCACAACTGGAGAAACCAGTGCACGTCTTACTTTATATAATGGAGGCTCCACCCACTTCTGACTGCATGATGTCATTATTAACCAATGAGTTATAAGTCGAATTACAATTTAAAATTTATTAGTTAAAAGAACATTGTCAAGATTTAGAAATAAATATACATTAAACTTAGCTTATTTAACAGCTATTGTCAATTAAAAAGCGTTAAAAATATTTAAAAATGTAGGAAAATGAACTTCAGTTTGGCAGTACATGGGTTGCCCTCTCGTGGCCTGTCAGTGAACCATTTGGAACCACTGGTTGCTATGGTGAAGTTAGACGCCGTTGCAAAGATGAAGGAGCAAGCTTTTTCCACTGAAGTTGTTGTAGAGTCGATAGTTGAACTAGTGGTTGCCATGGTGAGGACAAATGCCAATGCAAAGATGTGGCAGCAGGCTTCTTTCCAATGAAGTTGTTGCAAAGTGGAATGGAAAAGACTGTGGCGTCAGACGATGTATTATTGAGCAGCAACTTGTCTTTATTGAAACGAAAAGAGTAAGCTACAATAATCTGTAGCTGATATATATATATATAACTCATACTGCACAAATACGCTACGAAGTAGTTGACCGTATATATGAAATATTATCTATGAAGTTAGTATGTAGATTATTTTATGATTGACTATCTGTTTTAGAATTATTGCTTTTATGCTTTTAGACTGCTAATTCACATCGTTTTATTTTATTATTGACAATGGCTCATAATTTAATAATTTTATAATTTTAAATTCTTTCAATTTTATTTGCTTATATGACTGGTATGTAACTTGAGGAATAGCAATGTCTTATAAAAAAAAAATGACACTGGTAATCTACATACTAACTTCATAGATAATATTTCATATATACGGTCAACTACTTCGTAGCGTATTTGTGCAGCATGAGTTATATATATCAGCTACAGATTATTGTAGCTTCCTCTTTTCGTTTCAATAAAGACTAGTTGCTGCTCAATAATACATCGTCTGACGCCACAGTCTTTTCCATTCCACTTTGCAACAACTTCATTGGAAAGAAGCCTGCTGCCACATCTTTGCATTGGCATTTGTCCTCACCATGGCAACCACTAGTTCAACTATCGACTCTACAACAACTTCAGTGGAAAAAGCTTGCTCCTTCATCTTTGCAACGGCGTCTAACTTCACGATAGCAACCAGTGGTTCCAAATGGTTCACTGACAGGCCACGAGAGGGCAACCCATGTACTGCCAAACTGAAGTTCATTTTCCTACATTTTTAGATATTTTTAACGCTTTTTAATTGACAATAGCTGTTAAATAAGCTAAGTTTAATGTATATTTATTTCTAATTCTTGACAATGTTCTTTTAACTAAGAAATTTTAAATTGTAATTCGACTTATAACTCATTGGTTAATAATGACATCATGCAGTCAGAAGTGGGTGGAGCCTCCATTATATAAAGTAAGACGTGCACTGGTTTCTCCAGTTGTGAATCTCCAACAGAAAGGGGTTCCACTCAATGGTAATTCAACGTTTTATAGCCGTATAACTCTATGTATTTTCATTAATGCATGTAGCCCTCTAATTAGTGCTTTGTATACATCTTGTAGGTCTGAAGATGACCACAGTAGTGGTCGAAACCGGTCACCTTATAAAATAAATCGTGATCAAGACTGTTTTTAATAGTAATTATTATAATTTAAATGAGAAGACTGAAAAATGCAGAGAAGAATGGAGACAACACCTCGAGTGCATGGATGAGACAGAACACTAGACGTTATGAACAAAATCTCAGGAAGGAGAGATGTAGGACGGCCGAGAAAGAGGTTGAGTTAATTATGTGAAGTCAGAAGAGCCATATTGCCTAACCCTTGAAGTGCAGGAGGAGAAGGAGACTGTGTACGATAATAATATTTTGCTAACACTAGACAAATTAAGTACTATAGGTATCTGTTGGATCATTTTTGTGGAAGTTAAGGGTAACCATAGAATTTGCGAACAGTTGTAAATAATAAATTCGTCAGTTCATGATTAAGAATTTAGCTATTTCATATATTATATATTTTCCATTTTAAATCAGCGAAATGCAGACTAATGTACTGAGAAATGACAGAAAAGAGATTCGAGTGAACCTTATAAAAATATATAAGAATTGGGGACGCTGTGGTTGACGCACTATAGAAACTCTGGTATTGAGGAAACAAAATAACACGTAACGGATGAAGCAAGCAGGAGATAGGAAGCAGACTAGTTCGGTAAAAGAGGGAATTCGTCACTCAAAGTACTCTAGCAGCACCAGCATATGCCTGTGGTACACAGCATTGCATGGGAGTAAAACATGGACTGTGTGGAAACCGGGACAGAAAGGAATAGAGACATTTGAGCTTTGATGCTACAGAAGAATGTTGGAAGTTCGGAGGACTGATAAGGTAAGGAATGAGGAGATTCTCCGCAGAATCAGCGAAGAAAGAAACGTATTCAGGACACTGATAAGTAGAAGTTGCAGGATGATAGGACATACATTAAGACTTCAAGATATAAGTTCTGTAGTACCAGATGGAGTCGCGAAAGCCAATCACTATTGGGGGAGACGAAGATGAGAATACATCTAACAAATAACAGAAGACTTTTTTCTAGGTGCTTATCTGAAATATAGAGATAGGTACAAGGAGGAAATTGCGGAGGGCCGCATCGAAGCAGTCAGAAAACTGACGAAAAGGTTTTTGGATTTTAATAACTAAAACACATTAAGGTTGAAGTATGCTCATGCGTGACCTAGAGAGATCAGATTTGTAGTACTGCGTTAGATAATCCATTGACAGGATTCTCCATTGTTCAAATTAATTTGCGACCATTGCTTCTACACATTTTTATGATAAGGGGTGTTATTTATACACCACAGGCAGCCCACACTCTTGTCTTCGAAGCCAAGATTACTTATTGTGAATCTTCTCCCGCAGCATCCAACGCTATCTTCTCGAATTTCACCGTGCAAACAACACCTTGTCCACAAACACTGCCATTTCTCTGTGACTTAACCTTTCCGGTTTGTCGTAAGCTTTATACAAGGTGAAAAATTTATTCCTTACGGTAGTCTGTTACGAAACTTTCCATTATACGGTCTTTATGCATTTTAGACAGTACATCTTGTTGCACCATATATCAAATTCCCTCTGCAAGTTCTTGCACTGGATAAAGCCTACCAGTCACGAGCTGTGAACAATGGCAAACTGCACTACGAACATATCACAGACGACTGGGTATAGTTTTTCACGTTCGTACCACCAACGTCGATGCTGGAGCACACGATCTCGTCAATAAGCGCCAATTTGGAAGAGGCCTTGCACATTTTCTTCTAATAACAGGTAACTGGGAATTTAGTCTTTTAAAATGTACAATATCGAGTTCGCTAGGAGGGGCCATATGTTGCCACGTCCGTTTCAAGTACGCTCCCGAAGTTTCACTGGGAAGCTGTTACACATTCTCCATTCAATCCCGATCTCTCCCCATGCGATTTCCATACTTTCTGAGCCCTGAAGGAATTTGTGGCCGTGAATTCTCTTCGAAACGGGAGGTGCACGCCTGGGATAAATCATGATACAGCAAATATTTTTTCTTCGAGGAAATGACTATTTGTCTCGCAGTGGAATGAATGTAATAAAAGTTGATTACTTTTCACCACAATCATTGTCATCATCTGCTTCCAAGGATTAGGTATTGTAGTCACCTGTTGCGGTCTCTATCATTCATCCATCTATCCATCCATCCCACACAAGGTGTATCTGCTTCTCTCTTTCCGTCGGCCGACAACTCAATATCCTCTTTCTATTTTCTATCATTCTACCAATATGATCTTTCCATTTCATTCACTTCTGTCTTTTCATGAACTGAAAAGAGTTGTAAATCTGATCTTATCGTTTCATTCCTTATTTTATCCATTTTACTACAGCCCCTTCCATATCTCATGAACTTCGTCTGTTGCCTGTATACGTCATGTATCTTTTTTTTTTTTTTTTTGATACTGTCTTATATATTCCACACCTCATAATCACTCACTATGGATATAATGACTTCTTCGTTATTCTCGAGGGTTTTTAGTGCTGAAAATGCTGCAATTTTTCTTGTTCAGGAAGCTATTCAACACAGAGGGCGCCTCATCAGTGACCATTATTTTCATTATGATATTGTTTCCATTCTTTGTTTCGCAAGCACCCAAGGGACAAATTTTTGGCGCTGTTGTGATCGTTTGGCTTCAATTCTTATGTCAGTTGGATTTTACCGGCTGTCCATATACAAGAGAAGATACACCCAGAACTTCATAGAATTTCATTTATTTTCCGTTCTTGTTTTCTTTCCGAAGTTCTTCCAATTGCTCTACATATCCTCGGTATTTGTTGACCTTCTCAGTTTCTTTGTCATAGTGATAAATAATATCACATGCTATATACCTGAGGTGGGATACTTGTTCTAAAATTTTCTCATTTATTATTATTTTCGATGTGACTGCATTCCTTCCTCTGAAAGCCATTATCTTTTTCTTATCTGCAGATATAGTTAAACCGTAATACATCTCGTGTTGGCTCAATCACGTATACTTCTGTTTGTAAATTATCCAGAGTATTTAATGGTGCGCTAGATCTTATTTTAATGCCTGACTGTGTCTTATCTTTCCACTATATAACTATGCCATCAGTATATAAATCAAATAAAATGTGTGTCAGAGTACACCCTTGTCGAATTCCTTGATTTATTAAAATTTCATCTGACATTTTCGAACCAGGACTTATAACTATATTTGTATTTATATATAGAGTCTCTATGATATTAATAAGGTGTTTATAAAAATGTTTCATTTCCAAAATTTTCCACAAAAGAGGTCTTTTTATCTTATCAAAGATTTTCTCATAATCAACAAACGTTAAGTGCTTTTCAAAGACGAATTCCCGACGTTTCCAACTAACTTGTCTTATTATGAGTATGTCATCACGAATGTGTCTTTCTGAATCCTGATTGTTCTTTTGAGGTTATTGCATCAGCGATTGATCATAATCTTTGATAAAGAATTTTCCTATAAATTCTAAATCCTGCTTCAGTAGACTCATTCCTCTATAACTTCCTGTACCCTTCTTATTGACTTTTTAAAATATAGAAATAGGACTGAAATTCAGCTATGTCCATACTTCAGGTACTGAACCGTTCTCCCAGTGCATATTTAAGAAATGGATGAAGAAAAACTCGAAAATGATTCCTCCATATCTGATTAACTCAGCATTAATGCCCTCTAGGCCAGTAGATTCCCTGTTTTTTTCTTTGCATTTAAGGCTGCTTTAAATTCTTTTATGTCTATTTGGTATGCACAGTTACTATCAGTTTTTATGGAATATAACGGTGTGTCCATTGATTTTCTGTTATCATATTAATGGCTCCAGTATCTTTCTCCGTTTCATTCATATGACCCACAAGTTCAAATCCTATATTCTGTCTTTAGCGAAAGTCATCTTCAGAATCAGCAATGAATCTTTCCGAGGATTCACTATAGTACCTTTTTATTAAATTCTTTGTTTCATTTCTTTTCTGTTTGTACATTTCCCAGGCTTCATTTGTACATATTTATAAATAGGCGTTTGTTGTTGTTGTGGTCTTCAGTCCTGAGACTGGTTTGATGCAGCTCTCCGTGCTACTCTATCCTTTGCAAGCCTCTTCATCTCCCAGTACCTACTGCAACCTACATCCTTCTGAATCTGCTTAGTGTATTCATCTCTTGGTCTCCCTCTACGATTTTTACCCTCCACGCCGCCCTCCAATACTAAATTGGTGATCCCTTGATTCCTCAGAACATGTCCTACCAACCGATCCCTTCTTCTGGTCAAGTTGTGCCACAAACTTCTCTTCTCCCCAATCCTATTCAATACTTCCTCATTAGTTATGTGATCTACCCATCTAATCTTCAGCATTCTTCTGTAGCACCACATTTCGAAAGCTTCTATTCTCTTCTTGTAAAAACTATTTATCGTCCATGTTTCACTTCCATACATGGCTACACTCCACACAAATACTTTCAGAAACGACTTCCTGACACTTAAATCAATACTCGATGTTAACAAATTTCTCTTCTTCAGAAACGCTTTCCTTGCCATTGCCAGTCTACATTTGATATCCTCTCTACTTCGACCATCATCAGTTATTTTGCTCCCCAAATAGCAAAACTCTTTTACTACTTTGTCTCATTTCCTAATCTAATTCTCTGAGCATCACCCGACTTAATTCGACTACATTCCATTATCCTCGTTTTGCTTTTGTTGATGTTCATCTTATACCCTCCTTTCAAGACACTTTCAAGACACTTTCAAGACAAATAGGCGTTATAAGAATTTTTTAAAATATTGTTGGTTATTTCTGTATTTCATATTTTAAGACCTCTTTTCTGGTTTGATTCTTTACTTTTCCCTAGTACCTCATTGGCTGTTTTCAACACTGCTGCTTTTAGTCTTTTCCCATACTACTCTAATATCGTCTTTAGTTTCAACCATTTGCAATAAGAGTGTGACCCTTCGTTGATATAAATTGCTTTTGCTTTCTTTCTGCAGAATATGAACTTATTATTTCAAGTTTTGGCGTTGGGTTTTCTTTACATTTAATTGTTCCCTCCATCCTATACTTCAATCTTTGGAGTGACTAGGAAGTGGTCAGAACTTATTTCATCCCCTTGAAATACTTCTAAATGCATGAACGATTACTTTTCAAATAATAAACAGTTTGCTCACATCCTTTCGATCTGTATCATTTTCTTTTGACTGTCCCTCCTAATGACGCGAAATATTGTAAATCGCATTTTTGATTTCCCTGGAGGCTGTCTGATAAGGAACCACCAGCAGGTATTTAGTTTCGGGTTCTGGGTTCCAGGATAGTCGTTCAGTAACACAGATACTTGTCTTACCGCGGTAAACGTTTAACGTTAATAAGTAGATTATAAGAGTATTTAAATGTTTATATTCGTCAATAACTCTAAGAAATATTGAAAATAATTTCTTTCGTAGCAGGTGGATGCCGTTAGATAGGCAAATTGGGACTGGGACTGTTAGCTGTTTAGTAATATACGAGGGCGTTCAGCAAGTAATTCAACACATTTTTTTTTCCTCGGTCAGTATCGGTTGGAAAAAAAAGCGTAATTTGTTATGGAACATTGTAGAGTATTCCTGCTTCAGCCCAGTATAGTTTCACGAAGTTCCGATACATGGCACCACTATACGTAGCTTTCAAAATGGCAATTGTATCTGAGGTGCATTCCAAGCAGACAGCTCTCACTGAGTTTCTTTTGGTGGAAAATCAAAACATCGCAGATATTCGCAGGTGCTTGCAGAATGTCTACAGAGACCTGTCAGTGAACAAAAACACGAAAAGTCGTTGGGCGAGACGTCTGACGTCATCACAACAAGGTGGCACAAACCTGTCCGGTCTCCCGCGAGCCAGCTACCCGCACACAGCTGTGACTCCTGCAATGTTTGGACGTGCGGACACTCTCATTCGAGGTCATGGATGGACACAATCAAACGTCTCGCTGCTCAACTGGACGTCTTTCTTGGTAGGGCTCACACATTCGTCCACTAGCTGGGGTGCCAAAAGTGTGTGCCTGTTGGATTCCTCGCCGCGTAGCAGGGGACTATAAGAGCAACTGAGGACCATCTGTGCGATACTGCTCGCGCGTTCGAGGCTGATCGTGACAATTTCTTGTCGAACAGAAGCTATGAAATATCGGGTCATCTTTTCGGACCAGAAACAGAACGTCAGTGCATGGAGTGGCGGCAAAGCACCTCTCTTTCGCAGAAAAAGTTCAAAGCCACCTTTTCAGCAGGGAAAGTCATGGCAACGGTCTTCTCGGACTCTGGAGAGGTTAATCTGTTTGATGTCCTCCCTCTTGATGCAACGATCGGTTCTGAAATGTACTGTGCCACCCTCAGGAAATTGAATAAACGACTTCAGCGTGATCGTGGTCACAGAAATGCAAAAGGACTTCTCGTTGTTCATTACAACGCAAGGGCTCACAAATCTGCGCACCTGACAGGAACTCACAGAACTTTATCGGACTTCTCTTCCTCAACCAGCCTAGAGCCGCGGGAAGCAGTACGTGGATGATGAGGAATGTATTGACTCGGACGTCGCCCCGTTGAGTGTTACCACGGGGGCATACAGACCCTTCCAGTAAGGTGATCTAAGGCCGTCGTATTGAACGGATCGTCATGTTGAAAAAAATAGATTTTTGAAGGCAAAGAAGTGGAGAATAATGTGATTTACTGGAATCCTGAATAAACCGACCTGCTTTCAGGAAAAAATGAGTTGCATTAGTTATTCAATGCCCCTTGTAAGTATGCGGAGTATGAGCTGTTTTTCTTAAGACAATCGAGAGGCCTAGTAACTAGAGATGGGTCGTCCATGAGCTAACGGGTCCAAGGAACGGTTCATAAAGATGAACGGAACGAGCGATGAGCGAATTCTAAGGAACGGTCTTTCACAGTTCACTTCGGTCGCGGCTTTCTACTTACAGTTCCCAGGAACGGGAAACGGTCGGTCTCGTTCCCGCAACGGCACATCGGCCGCTCTCGTTCCAGCCTCGGTCCTGTTCCCGTCTGTCTCGGTCTCGGTAGCGGCTTTCTACTTACAGTTCCCGGGAACGGGAAACGGTCGGTCTCGTTCCCGCAACGGCACGTCGGCCGGTCTCTTTCCAGCCTCGGTCCCGTTCCCGTCGGTCTCGGTCTCCCTCAGCCGGACTCGTCGTTCTTGGCGTGGCGACTCGTCGCAGTTCCATCGCCGACTGTTCCTAGGTAGTGCAGTATCCGAGTTGTTCGTTTCGTCAGCTGCACACGCCCATTCCAGATCTGTTTCAAACCTTTTTTTTAACTCTAAAATGTGGTGCTTTTCGTATTCTATTCAGCGCCCATGATCGGTAGTTAAAATGTATTTTATAATTACGCAAATTACATAAAATTACGTGGTATGTAATAAACACATGTTTTCAGGCAACAAAACGGCATATCAGCTTACTTCACTATTTCGATGAACAGCAGAAGAAATACTTATAAAAAGGCAATATTTCTTTGTTATTACACTTGCAAAGGAAGTCGGCACGGCACACACGAATGACCAGTTTCCGTATTTTTTTGATCCAAGGTAAATGAGCATGTTCATTGTTATGGAAGGTAGACCGACTTACAACCGAATGAAGTCCGCGTTCCACAATCGAGTGTCAGGTGTCACATTTTGTAAAGAGAATATGACTCCAACAATATTATTTCAGTGGTACAGGGTGGTGCACTAAAAATCGGCCCCGAGTACTAGACTGTTCACTGTCGCCTACCAGTCGTCATCTATTGTTTTGAAGTTGTTGTTTGCATTAGCTTATTTGTTATTTGTTCACTGCCTAACTATTACATGTTTATTCTGTTCGTAGCGGTCAACAAATCGTGCGTAATTGGCGAGCGATCTGTACTCGCGGCCAGTTTTTCGGGCGCCACCTCATATAATTTCACTGCGATCAGCCACATGACGCTGTTGTTGTGGTCTTCAGTCCTGAGATTGGTTTGATGCAGCTCTCCATGCTACTCTATCCTGTGCAAGCTTCTTCATCTCCCAGTACCTACTGCAGCTGACATCCTTGTGAATCTGCTTACTGTATTCATCTCTTGGTCTCCCTCTACGATTTTTACCCTCCACGCTGCCCTCCAATAGTAAATTGGTGATCCCTCGATGTCTCAGAACATGTCCTACCAACCGATCCCTTCATCTAGTCAAGTTGCGCCACAAGCTCCTCTTCTCCCCAATTCTGTTCAATACCTCCTCATTAGTTATGTGATCTAGCCGTCTAATATTCAGTATTCTTCTGTAGCACCACGTTTCGAAAGCTTCTATTCTCTTCTTGTCTAAGCTATTTATCGTCCACGTTTCACTTCCATCACATAACGCTACAGTTGGCTAAACGAGAGGTTTTGCACAAACACGAAAATTACGTGTTTGAAACTTCTGTTATGAATAAAAACTCTGTACTCCAGGGTGTAGACAAGTGCCGCCTCTTGGCGCCTTCCATCTTCAGTCACCTACGCTACTAATTTTCAATTTTTCACAAGAACCGTGTACCAAGCACAAATGAACGGTGAACGAGTGAAAATGAAGGATTCTCAAAAAAGAGCGATCACCAGTGAACTAGTTCCGAATGAAGAACGAGTTTGTCCATCTCTACTAGTAACGTAAGTTGATAGCACCCACAAGGAGGTAGGAGGGACAGTAAGGGGGAGAAAAGTGGAGGCTGAGACAGAGTAGGTGGGTGGGAAGACGCGGCAGCAGCGAGGCACGGACCTGGCGGTGGACGACGAGCGCCCAGTCGCGGGGCCCGAAGACGGCGAGCTCTGCGCCGGCGGCCGCCAGCTGCTGCAGGCCGGCGCGGTGGTTGTCGCCGTGGTGGGCGAACACCGCCGCGAAGCGCAGCGACAGCCGCACCCGGCCGCACAGCTGCCGCAGCGCGGCCGCGCACTCGCTGCACGGCGACACGTTCGCCAGCACCGTCACGCTCCTGCAGCACACACAGCACACGACACACGGCGCTGCTCAGTTCCTCTGTCTGCGTCTCGACATCAGTCACACTTTAAGAAAAAAAATGGTTCAAATGCCTCTGAGCACTATGGGACTTAACTTCTGAGGTCATCAGTCCCCTAGAACTTAGAACTACTTAAACCTAACTAACCTAAGGACATCACACACATCCATGCCCGAGGTAGGATTCGAACCTGCGACCGTAGCGGTCACGCGGCTCCGGACTGTAGCGCCTAGAACCGCTCGGCCACACTGGCCGGCCACACTTTAAGAGATGCGCTCACCGAAAACGACGATTCAGTAGTTTTGGTCCGGTACATAAATGACGAAGCAAGTGGTACAATGACCGGTAGTAACAGTGCTATAACTAGGGAAAGATACAAATGAATGTGTGAGTGAGAACCTGGGAGCCGATTACTTCTCTTTGTTTTTTCTTGTTTGTGTCGTTTGTTTTCCATATAACTAGAACCGTTCATCATTCAGTGTCAATCCATTACCTGTTTTATATCTTTAAAAGAATAGAAATTTCATTTTATACGTAATAAAAATTAATTTAGTGCGTAACTTCTGTTCCTTTATGTCAACAAAGCATCTACTTTTGATACAACAACAGTATACATCCACATACAATTTGTATACTAATGGCCATTAAAATTGCTACACCAACAAGATGACGTGCTACAGACGCGAAATATAACCGACAGGAAGAAGATGCTGTGATGTGCAAATGATTAGCTTTCCAGAGTATTCGCACAAGGCTGGCGCCGGCGGCGACACCTACAACGTGCAGACATGAGGAAACTTTCCAACCGATTCCTCATACACAAACAGCAGTTGACCAGCACTGCCTGGTGAAACGTTGTTGTGATGCCTCGTGTAAGGTGGAGGAATGCTTACCATCACGTCTTTGATAAACGCCTGATTGTATCCTATCGCGATTGCTGTTTATCGTATCGCGACATTGCTGATCGTGTTGGTCGAGATCCAATAACTGTTACCAGAATATGGAATCGGTGGGTTCAGGAGGGTAATACGGAACGCCGTGCCTCCTATCACTAGCAGTCGAGATGACAGGCATCTTATCCGCATGGCTGTAACGGATCGTGCATCCACGTCTCGATCCCTGAGTCAACAGATGGGGACGTTTGCAATACCACAACCATCTGCACGAACAGTACGACGACGTTTGCTGCAGCATGGACTATCAGCTCGGAAACCATGGCTGCGGTTACCCTTGACGTTGCATCGCAGACAGAAGCGCCTGCGATGGTGTACTCAACGATGAGCCTGGGTGCACGAATGGCAAAACGTAATTTTTTCTTATAAATCCAGGTTCTGTTTACAGCATCACGATGGTCGCACCCGTGTTTGGCGACATCGCGGTGAACACACATTGGAAGCGTCTGTTCGTCATCGCCAGCCATACTGGCGTATCACCCGGCGTGGTGGTATGGGGTGCCATTGGTTACACGTCTCGGTCACCTCTTGTTCGCATTGACGGCACTTTGAACAATGAACGTTACATTTCAGATGTGTTACGACCTGTAGCTCTACCCTTCATTCAGTCCCTGCGAAAACCCACATTTCAGCAGGATAATGCACGACCGCATGTTGCAGGTCGTGTACGGGCTTTTCTGGATGCAGTAAATGTTCGACTGCTGCCCTGGCCAGCACATGCTCCAGATCTCTCACCAATTGAAAACGTCTGGTCAATGGTGGCCGAGCAACTGGCTCGTCACAATACGGCAGTCATCACTCTTGATGAACTGTGGTATTGTGTTGAAGCTCCATGGGCAGTTGTACCTGTACACGCCATCCAAGCTCTGTTTGACTCAATGCCCAGGCGTATGAAGGCCGTTATTACGGCCGGAGTTGGTTGTTGTGGGTACAGATTTCTCAGGATCTATGCACCCAAATTGCGTGAAAATGTAATCAAATGTCAGTTCTAGTGTAATATATTTGTCCAACGAATACCCGTTTATCATCTGCATTTCTTCTTGGTGTAGCAAGTTTAATGGCCAGTAGTGTATATATGATAATTATTTTGTACTCAAGTGAACGTTCTTCATCATGATCAAATGTAAGAGTTTCCCGTTATTACTGATTACCTGAAATTTGTTTATGAAGAAAAGAAACATGTTTTATATACAATGTGTACAAGTTTGCTTCCGCCGTTTGCCGACAACGCAGATTGGACCTCGGTCAACATAACCTCATTCAACATTAGTCGATTTGTGTCTGCATCTTAAAGTTGTTCTTGATTGAAAATGTCAGTCTGCGAGCGTAATTCTCGTCATTTGTTGAGTCTCGTCGAATGTTCTCAGGTACGCATGGTAAGGACACTATTAGTGAAAGAACGTGTCGTGAGTGGTTTCAACGCTTTGAGAACAGTGATTTTGACGTCGTAGACCGGCATAGTGGTGGAAGAGAGAATGTTTTCGAAGATGCAGAATTGGAGACATTTCTGAGTGAAGACTCGAGTCAAACTCAAGAAGAACTGGCACGATTAGTGGGAGTGACACAGCAAACCATTTCAAAATGTCTCAAGGCTATGGGAAAGATTCATAAAGAAGGAACTTGGGTCCCGAGTGCGCTGAAACCAAGAGACGTTGAACGGTATTTGTGTGTTTGTGAACAGTTGCTTCAGAGGCAAAAACGGAAGGGATTTCTGCATCGCATTGTCACGGGGGACGAAAATTTGGTTTATTACGATAACCCTAAACTCAAAAAATCATAGAGATATCCCGGCCATGCTTCCACGTCGACGGCCAACAGAATATCACGGCTCCAAGATGATGTTCTGCATTTGGTGGGACGAGTTTGGCGTCGTGTACTATGAGGTTTTAAACCAAGTGAAACAGTCATAGGTGCTCGTTATCGAACGCAATTAATGCGTTTGAACAGAGCATTAAAAGTCGAAAGGCCGCAATACAGCGAGAGGCACGATAAAGTGATGTTGTAAAACGACAACGCTGGACCCCACGTTACAAAAGAGGTCAAAACGTACTTGGAAACGTTAAAATGGGTAGTGCTACCGCACCCGCCGTATTCTGCAGACATTTCTCCCTCTGACTATCACCTGTTTTGATCAATGGCGCGTGGGCTGGCTGACCAACACTTCAGATCTCATGAAAAAGTCACAAATTGGATCGATTCGTGGATCGTTTCAAAGATTAAAAATTTTTTCGACGCGGGATTCGTACACTGCCCAAAAGACGGGAGAAAGTAGCCGCCAGCGATGGAAAATACTTTGAATGATAAATGGTTCAAATGACTCTGAGCACTATGGGACTTGACATCTGAGGTAATCGGTCCCCTAGACCTTCGAACCACTTAAACCTAACTAACCTAAGGACATTACATGCCCGAGGCAGGATTCGAACCTGTGACCGTTGCGGTGGCGCGGTTCCAGACTGAAGCGCCTAGAACCGCTCAGCCACACCGGCCGGCCTTCGAATGATACATGCGTAACCAAATTGTTTCATTAAAGCCTCAAATGTAGGGGAAAAACTGCGGAAGCGAAGTTGTACACCTTGCAATATAGGAGTGCATAGTTTCACGGCGATATGTACTAATAAAAGTTTCTCGGGCTTCCAGCCGTCATTATGAAACGAGCCTACTATAACGCGAAGATTCGGTTGATGTTGGAGGAGGAGACATATTAAAAACTGTCAAAGGACCCAGCTTCAAGAATAATGAGGAAGACGTAGGAGCTTCTCAAGATGTCTTCGCTGGAGGAGAGCTCCGTCAAAAATCTCCACCCTCGGGCACCTCGACCAACTACGTTGTATGGCCTTCCAAAGGTTCACAAGTAGAACACTCCTCTACGTCCTATCGTGAGCACCATTGCATCGCCGACTTAGACTCGCGAAACATCTGGCCAACCTCCTTTCCCCGTACTTTGGTCACTGTGAGCACCACATCAAGTATACAGTCGACTTCATCACTCGAACTAAATGCCTGCGTCTTGGAGAAGGGGATATTATGGTCAGCTTTGATGTAGTGTCATTGGTCACGCGCATTCCTATTAAAGACTCTATAGATCTGCTGTCCCAGATATTTGATTTGTTGTGGATTTATTCAAGCATACTCTGACGTCATCGTATTTATTGTATGATGGAGAATATTTCCGGGGTAGGGGATTTTCTCTGCCTCGTGATGACTGGGTGTTGTGTGATGTCCTTAGGTTAGTTAGGTTTAAGTAGTTCTAAGTTCTAGGGGACTGATGACCATAGATGTTAAGTCCCATATTTCAACCAGACGGACGGCGTTGCGATGGGAATCACATTAGCTCCATTTGTAACCAATCTGTTTACAGAGCACTTTGTAAGTAGGCTGTTTAGGTTTTTTTATTGGTAACGCCACCTCTGTATGAAAATCACTGGCTGTGCTGTGTGCAGTCTGTGGCTGCATTGCATTGTTGTAATACTCGCCATTGTAGTGTTAGGCAGCTGGATGTGAACAGCGCGTAGCGTTGCGCAGTTGGAGGTGAGCCGCCAGCAGTGGTGGATGTGGGGAGAGAGATGGCGGAGTTTTGTAATTTGTGATGAACTGCTATATATATTATGACTTTTGATGATATCAAGGTAAATACATTGTTTGTTCTCTATTAATATCTTTCATTTGCTAACTATCCCTATCAGTAGTTAGTGCCTTCCATAGTTTGAATCTTTTATTTAGCTGGCAGTAGTGGCGCTCGCTGTATTGCAGTAGCTTGAGCAGCGAAGATTTTTGTGAGGTAAGTGATTTGTGAAAGGTATAGTTTAATGTTAGTCAGGGCCATTCTTTTGTAAGGAATTTTGAAAGTCAGATTGCGTTGCGCTAACAAAATATTGTGTGTCAGTTTAAGCACAGTCTTGTATAAATTCTTCAAAGGGGACGTTTCATATGTCGACCCTTAGCCGAGGATGCCTCACTGGAATCTTCTGATTTTTTTTGTAGTTTGTGTAATTAGTGTAGATTTTATTTATTGCTAGTGCGTAATTGTAGAGAAAATCTCCTTTGTAGTTGTAGCCTTTCATTGTTGTACAGTAAAACAGTTGTGGCATGCATGCAGATTTGCACCAAGTATTTCGCAGCTACGCTTGCAATTAACTAGATATTATTTTCAGTGCTATGTTAATGTGTTCTCCTATTTTTGCACTTCAAATTGTGCTTTTCTGTGTTATCGTGTGAAATATTGTGACAATTATGGCGTGTGAAAAACGTAACACTAGGCTCCAAACTAAACTGAGAAATAATAGTGACGACGAGCGTAGCTTATCAGCGCCGCCGAGTAATGAATTTACTAATGTTCAACATAGTAATTTGGTAACTGTGCACAGGGAAATGGAGCGGGCGTCAAACAAGGGCGTGGACAGTGAAACAATTAGTGAAGAGGGAAGCATTATCGATCGATCGGTCGGCAACAGCTCGCCTCAGGAATCCGAAATGACAGGACACAATTTCGCAAATACTGTAGATTCAGGTTTTGGGTCATCACCGTTTTCTCAAATAAGTCAAGACACATTTTCTGCTTGTCAAAATGTGAATGTTGCCGGTGCAAATGCACTGCAAAAAAGCATAGAGAAACAGATTTCAGACACTAATACATTATTATTGCAATTAATGCAACAAATGGAACAAAATCAGAGACAAATGGGACAAAATCTTAAAAAGTTAGACACAGTGGAACAAAACTTTAAAAAGTTAGACACAATGGAACAAAATCAGAGACAAACACAGCAACAGTTAGACAAACTGGAACAAAATCAGAGACAAACACAGCAACAGCTTCAAAAGTTAGACTCATTGGAACAAACTCTTGAACAAACGCGTGAAGATTTAACTACTGAGTTACATAACATTGAATCGAAATGTCAAAAAGTCTGTAATGACGTAAAAACTCAAATTTGTGAGCATTTTCAACCTATTTTTTCGCGGCATGAAAATGCATTACAGAATCACGAAGCAGCCATAAAAGAACTGCAAGTTATTGTTCATGAAAATCATGAGACCTTGCAAGCTAAATTTGACTCAGTTGCATCTACCGATTCAGTTACGCAACTTGCAAAAACTCAGGAAAACTTTAAGGACACAGTAGATGCTCTGAAACTTGGTTCAGAAAAACACACTGAAGAAATAAGTACACTATCGGAGAAAGTAGCCGAACTTTTGGATCAGTTCACTAATTTATCTATGGAGGTAGATGATAATCTGACTGACGCAAGACCGGTAGTCTTTAATGACACAGAAGAGTACGAACAAATTAGGAAATTCAAACAAAATCAGAATCAAATTAATACACAGTACAAAAGAGAAATCCGGGAAGTGCAAGATCAGTTGGCACAAGTAGTACAAGAATTACGTGTTTCAGAGGCCACTCGCGCTCCAATACGGGAAGAGGGACTTAGAAATACGGAACAACCACAAAATAATAACACAGGACACTTCGGAAATTATGAAAGAAATTGGCAATGTGCACCGAATTTTGAGATTGAACCGCCGACACGACGTAACAATGACCGACATGCGACTCGCCGACACGATGATTTTGACTATAAGCTGTTCATTACTACACGTAAATTCAAAACATTTAAGAATTCTGGCAACGACATTCATCCACAAGCATGGCTCCATCAATTCTCTCATTGTTTTCCTCCCAACTGGTCGTTAGAACACAGATTAGAATTTATGTGTGGCTATTTAGAGAATGAACCAGCTGTAAGAATGCGATCGGTCATTCACGATTGTCACAGTGAAGGAGAATTTTACCATGCCTTCCTCTCAGCATATTGGTCTCAAGCTACACAAGACCAAGTAAAACATAGCATCATGATGATGAAACACTTTGAACAATCTGAATTTTCCAGTCTTGTGAAATATTTTGAAGTTATGTTGCATAAGAATCAATATCTTTCAAACCCATACAGCCCCTCAGAACTCATCCGCATTTCCTTAATCAAATTGCCTGAACATTTACGACATATTATTTTAGCAGGACGTTGCAAAGATGACATTGAAGCTTTTCAGGGTCTGTTACAAGAATTGGAAATTGACACTGACAATCGGGGAACACGGAAACAGGAGCACAACAATTACAGGTCACATCTGTCACAATTCCACGATGAAAGAAATAATAACTGGACACGACAAGGCTATTCTCACAACACATATCGTGACCAAAACAGACACCACCCGTATGACAACCGTTGGCAGAGTAGTAATAATTACAGGGAAAGATCACCTCTCCGCGGTAGTGACTATCACAGAGACAATCAGAGAAACAGACAATTTGGGAACCAAAATAATTATTATCAAGGGAGACAGAATAACTTTAGACGCAACGGTCCAGCGCGCAGTTACAATTCAGGGAGAAATTCTCCACCACTTAACCGACAAGAAAGAAACTACAGGAACTATCGACATGACGACAGACGATGTGATCGTAACGACAGACCTGAATTGCATCAGAACTGGCGGGATTTAAACAGGGCAGGGCCCTCTCGTCACGGTGAATTTGTTAAAGTTAGGTCTCCAAATCCCAATAATGACGCTCGCCAACAAAGAGACAATAGGCAATGACTCACACCGCTGGCAGCCACAAAACGTTCTTATGACACTAACGACGCAGCTGCCGTAGCTAGTAATTACGTAAAAATGGAAGACATTAGGGACATCTTACTCCAGGAACACGACATAAAACATAACAACATTGCATATCCTGTGATTCACATTACAGTAAATGATGTAAAATTCACGGCAGTACTTGACTCTGGCAGTCCCATTTCAGTAATTAGTGAAACAGCCTTTCGCAAATGCAACAAATCGAACGATTGTCCCACACTTCCGTTACGTAAGATTAAATTACAAGGTGCAATCTTTGGAAAAAGTGTAGATGTACGCCAACAAACCAACTTAGAATTCTTTTGTCAAAGCCACAGCTTCTCTATGAGCTTTCTTATTGTTCCATTATTGTCGACGGAAATTATATTGGGAGTAGACTTTTTGAATGAATACAAAACAATCTTAAACTTTCACGATGCTGAAATAAGTTTAGAAAAAGAAGGTAAGTCAGTAGCTTTGAAATTTGAAGATTGGCTCTCAAATCATGACGAAGAAATTAATCGGCTTTACCTTCTGTTAGATAACAGTTCGGAATTTTCTACGGAACTAGACCCTAACAATCACTCTGCAAGTACTGACAGGGATGATGTCGACGGCATATTTGACACTAATAAGTTAATTCAGAATAAAATTCAGACAATTGAGAATTGTAATGACACTGATAGGCAGGACCTTTTTGAGATTTTACAAGCACATTCCACAGTTTTTACTCATAAAACAGGAACAATCAAGGGATTTCAATACCAATTTCGTGTTCGTGAGCATACTAAATTTTGTGTTAGACCATATGTAATTCCAGCACATTATAGGGACCGTGTTAGAACAGAAATACAATCTATGCTCGACGAGGGCATTATTGAGCCTGCAGTAAGCTCATACAACAATCCATTACATGTTGTTGAGAAGAAAAATGGATCGATCAGGCTTGTGTCAGATTCGAGACAAATCAATACGATCATTATTCCTGAAACAGACAGGCCGCAAACGTTAGAAGAACTTCTTCAAAATTTTAATGGTGTAAAAGTGTTGTCTTCCATTGATCTCAGATCCAGCTTTTATCAGATCGAACTTCATCCAGAATGTAGAAAATACACAGCTTTCCTTTGTTTCGGCGTTTGTTATCAGTTTCGGAAACTTCCCTTTGGTTTGAACATTTCTTCAGCAGCATTCATTCGCTGGCTAAATTCCATATTACCTGAGTTCTTAAAACGTCACATCACCTTATATGTGGACGATATTCTAATAGCAGAAGCTTCATGGGAACTACATAATCGCATCCTCAACAGTTTGTTACGTATTTTTGCAGAATCTGGAATTACAGTTAACTTGGAAAAGTCTGAATTCGGTAGGTCAAAGGTGAGGTTTTTGGGACATATTATTTCTTCTGAAGGCATTCAGCCGGATCCTGAAAAGTTAGAAGCAATCAGAGCCATTCCAGTTCCATCCACAAAAAGACAAGTCCGCAGTTTTCTAGGTCTCGTAAATTTTTACCGTCGTTTTCTGAATATGCAAATTCTTGTTACACCAAAACTTTGTTCTCTCACTGGAAAAAATACTATTTGGAACTGGGACGAACAAGCACAGTTGGAACTCAATTCTTTGAAAGAAGCGTTACTTCACGCGCCAATCTTAGCTCATCCAGATCTGTCACAAGATTTCTGCCTTAGCACGGATTCTTCTAAAGTCGGTCTTGGTGCCCATTTATTTCAAGAAGCCACAGAAAATGACACTACTGTTCAGAAAACCATTGCTTTTGCTAGCGGAGTGCTAACAAAATCTGAAAAAAATTATTCCGTTACTGAATTAGAAGCTTTAGCTATCGTTTGGGCATTTAACAAATTCCGTTTCTTTCTTTCTGGTAAGCACGTAAAAGTATACAGTGATCATCGTGCATTACAATTTCTTATGTCTTCAAAATTAAATCATGACAGGTTAAAACGTTGGGCATTGTTTCTGTAAGAATTCCGCTTCACAATAGTCTACATTCCCGGTAAGGAGAACATTGTTGCGGACGCACTGTCACGCGCACCGGCTGGGCTTGAGAAAAGTAACACAGAAGGCAACATTGAGAAAAATTTCAGTATTCTTTACATTCAGAAAGTCGCCTTTGAAAACTTCATCACCACATCTTTAAAGGACATTGCTCATGAACAAGATAAAGATCCGATTTGGAAAGACATCAAGAGCAAATGGCATGAAAAGACACACACACAGATTCGGCATTATTACCTGGTTAGAAACAACATACTCTTCAGACGCTGCACTGTTGATGACAAGCTATGGGTACTTTGCATTCCAGACGATTTTGTTAATAAGCTCATTTGGTACATTCATTTCAGCTACGCACATTTTGGCCCACGAAAATGTTATCATATTCTTCGAACGACTTGTTATTTTAACAATATGGAAAAGCGAATTCAAAGAGTCTTGTCTATTTGTAAACTTTGTCAAAAGGCGAAACCATCTACTGTCTCACATCGTGCTCCGTTGTTTCCTATCACTCCTTCTAAATTAAAAGAATTTGCTGCTGTTGATCTCTTGGGACCGCTTGTCAGAACATCTAATGGATTTTCGTACATTCTAGTCGCTGTTGAATTTACTTCAAAATTTGTTTCTTTCACACCGTTACGTAAAGCCACTGGACGGTCTGTATCCAACGCCTTTGTTAAAAATTTCTTACGTGAAGTTGGACACGTTAGTAAAGTCATTTCAGATAACGGACCTCAATTCAGATCTGCTGTTTGGTCACGCATGCTTCGCAACCATAAAATCAAACCTGTTTTTATTTCATTGTACTCACCACATTGTAACCCCTCCGAACGGATTATGAAAGAAATCAATAAGCTTTGCAGACTTTATTGTCACAGAAAGCATCAGGATTGGGACAGATATTTACACTTATTTCAAAACGTGCTGAATGAAATGCCTCACGACTCCACTGCTTTACCACCTACTCTTGTACTGAAGAATGAAGAACCACTGAACAGAATCAGAGAGCTTGTACCTTTCCCGAATACACGTAAACATCGACACAAAGACATAATTGATTTGGCTCTTAAAAATATAAAATCTGCAGCAGACAAAAGGAGAAAACTACACGGTAAAGCAAATGCAAAGAAATTATATATTGGTCAGAAAGTTCTCATTAAAGCTCATTCATTGTCACATAAGAAGAAACACTTGAGTCACAAATTCTTTCTAGTTTACAATGGACCTTACAGAATCCGACGTATACCACATGATAATTGCGTTGAAGTTGAAACTCTGCGTACTAGGAAGAGTAAAGGTTTACACCACATTTCACATGTAAAACCGTTTATTGAAAGATAATCTGCTTTTTTAACTTAGTCTTTGTCATAAAATTTTTCGCTTCACATTACTAATATGCTTTGTCAGACTTAGAATCTGTTAACATACAACAATGTTTGAAGTTAAATATCCAATCAAGAATCAAGAGAACTTATTTAAACAGAAATGACGAATGCATTGTTATAGTGAACAGACGTCACAGTGTTATTGTGTGTGTACATTCTTGCTTGTTAGTTGCACGATTATGGAACGACTATAAGGCTTACATATTTAGAACATTTACCAGTACTGCTAATGAGATTTTAATGCAACATTTTGGTTGACTTGAAAATATATTCTGGATTTAAAGTACTTTCTGTGAGATACCAGATGACACAGTGTTAGTTTATGTGACAGTTACACGATTTTATCACGACGCTACTAATGAGTGACAATTTACAATGTTGCTTTTGTAGTGTTTCTGTTTTATATCTGCACAGTTTTTCTGAATTATTCTGGAAAGTAAAACAGGTTTTAGTAGTAACTTTTGTGGTATAGCTACAATGAGACTGCCTTTTCCGTAGCACAACAATACGTTACAGCACAGTACTTTCCGCATCATGGCAATAAGCGTAATAACTACGATATCTATACACAAAGCATTTCACTTTTGTTTATCATGAGGTAAGTACATTGACTTCTGCAGAACTTAGCTTTCGGAGGACGATAACTACGACACTTCCACAGAGATTATGTTACAAGACGCACAGTTTAGCGCTACAGTACACATATTTGAGTGATTAATTTTATACTTAAAACATTTATTTTTACAGATTTTTGAATTACAAAGAAAGTTTTCCGTGATATATTTCATTCCATTGGTGTAACCTGTAACACCTGAGGGTATAATTACATTAATCCTCAGGGGGGTACACGCTTACTTTGTGTACCATGTGTGTGGCAACCACAAGGAACCCTAGCTAATATGGTATTTGCTTCTACAACTTTACACATCGGTACCATGTTTCTCTAACACACAAATTACACAGCTATCTGATCATTTAACTGAGAGATAAACATTTTTTTACTACATCAGTGACACATGTTTACGCAATACACAGTTGGGTAACTTCACACTTATGAAACTGTATTTTGTCTGTACTGTGTGAACTGTTCATATTTTTTCGGAACCATTGTGATACTATGAGAGTTTTGAGTGGTGTATTTGGTATGGGATCATGATTTTTAAAGTACGTTTGAGGCAGATGACACTTTTGACATGAGCAGAGAATTTTTTTAGGTTTTGACATTATTGCAGAAAGCTACGACGTTTTTGAGATTTGACTGAGGTGTTATGATGTTATTATTACGACGACGATGTGTACTATGCTGTTGAGATATGTTTATGATCAATAAGATGATGCTACCGTATATGAGGAATAAGAAGTATGTTGGAAACCAAGACTCGTACTTTAAGAGTTATGAAATGTGCGTAAATACGTGACTGTATCACAATGCTGACGAATATTTTATTTGGACACTTATATTTATAGGATTTTGTTTCTACAGATTTGCAACGCTAATTGTTGACCTGTGAAATATTTTTATGTGAGACTGTCACTGTAGCGGAAACTGCTGTCGTAAATATTTCCGTAAGAAAGTTAAGTGACCACCTGCACGTAATGCATCGTGGGCACCCAGCTGCGCGACAGACACCTGGAAAAAAGCCATTAGTGCCTTTCAGAGGTGCAGGTGGAGAAAAAAAAAGAGAGAGACCATTAACCTCGCTATTGACATTCCTTTGTGGAAAGCATCGCAAATAAGACACGCTCATTACTTGGAAACATATGATTATATTGTGGAGCGCCTACTTTCTGCTACTTACTGAAATGCTTATAAACTGATGGGAAATATTCTTACATCTGCAAACCTGATAATGACAAGTGTCTTTCTACGAGAGTTGAGAGCTACTGACTTATGAAATGTCACATGACTATTGAATGATATTTGTATGCTTTGGTTTGCGTAATTGCTTATTTCATTTGATACCTGTTTTCCAGCTGTGTTACAGCATTAGTTTTATAAAATAAACTTAGATGCATTTGGTAACGTGAACACTTTCTGTCAACAGATCTATTAAATAATAATTTTGTGATCCACATTCTTCAAAAAAGGAACACTTGGAAAGGAAAGAACAATAAGAAGGGACTAATAACAGTAACTGCATCTGTAATTTTCTTTTCAAGTACTTGATAATTGCTTTTGTAGAATAATTTGTGGTGCACCACTTTAATTACTTAGACATTAAGATGTCATTATACATTTCCCTTATCTGCATTGTTATCTTTAGTGTACTATTTTTTCTGCTTGAGCTATGTCATGTTTAGGTATAAGTTACTGCTGTTTGCCAGGCATAGTGCTGCTAAATTTAACTTTGTATTACTCTGTTAAGCTTTTCTTGTTGCTGCACATTGGCTCATATTAGTTGTAATTTTGCATTTTTTCTGTTAATTTAGATTTACTGTAGCTTGCTTTGCAATTTTCCATTTTTTTGGTCATTGCTGTTTCTTATTTTGTGCTGCTGCATTGCCTCGTCCCTTAGTTTAGCACCTGAGCTCAGTAGATTTAAGTTAGTTTAAGAGGGGGTAGCCTCTAAGAGAATGAGTTTCGATGAATTGGAAGAAATGCATTGAGAAGTTATACGAAAAAAAGGTACACAAAACAGGTTTAGGTAGGATTTTCTTGGAAATAAATGTTGAGGTAAGAAATGTGTGAACATATAAATACAGAAAGCATACTTAGATAGAATTTTTTTTGGTGGAAACAAAGGATGAAATAAGAGGAAAGATATATGAAGTTTTGGGTTGGACTGCAGTACCACATGTCACACTGAAAACGAACCCTGTCCTTTCCTATTGGTGTTATCCCACTATGTGTTTGTGTACCCTTGTGTATTTGTTTTCTTCCTGTCTCTGTGTAGTTTCATAGAATTTTTTCTTCTTTTAATATTAAGCTAAATTCACTATGATGAGGAATACTGTTATCCTCGAATATAATTGGCATTAATAATATGTTATTTACCTTGTAAAGATGTTTAGACATTATTTATTCTGTTTTGTTTTAATGCTCATGTGTGAAGTTGATGTTTCGAAAGTTACTCTGATCTTTTATGTATTTACTTATGTCATAATTCCTGTAACACTGATGTATATGTCATTTCGATTCTTTTGTAAAGCCCATATTACTACAAATGTTATCTGTACTATTATGTTCTTTAATGATGTATTTGTACCTTTGTAATTGTATTCTTATGTTATTAAATTGTAATTGTCACCAGTTCATGATATTATTAACTTGTTAGTTACATTTCACTGCACACGTTTCTGTTGGTCATAGTATATGGACAATATGTGAGAAGTAGGGACTGTTACTGTTTGCATGTGTGTTAATAATTCAGCAAGGGACTGGATAACAGCATTGCTGTTTCTAAGGACAATTCCAAAAACTTTATGAGTGCACAAGTGGTGGTTATGGACTTGCTATATTCTCCGCAAGAATCTTCGATGGTGATTGTGCACCTGCACAGTCGCAACGGATGGCTGCTAGCCATCTCTACAAGGACTACAGTGGGTCTGCATTTTTGGTGGCCCACCAATACCGTAATCTCTACCAGGACTACAGTGGGTCGGCTCTGTGATGACCTACCTACCAATATTCTTCAAAACTTCGAATGACTCTGCGGTGGGTTTGCTCTGTTGTGGCCCATTACCTGTCAGCATGTCAAGAGTCAGCACTGTCTTTCCGTTGGAAGGACAACACTCAAGACTGCATGGAAATCTACTACTTCTGTGTGCAATTTCTTTTACTAATGAGACTTTGTGGGAAAAAAACTGTAATTACTATTATGATGAATGATCAGGACTGTCTTTATGGACTGTGACAAAATTTTAGCTTTTGACCAACATTGTATCAATAAGTGTGTGCATTTGATTTCTTTGTTATTGTAATTATGAAAAATTTTTTTCAAATCTGTATTGGCCACTGCCCAATCCAATTTGTAAAAATTTTTGTGGGGAGCATGGGGGCTATGTAAGTAGGCTGTTTAGGTTTTTTTATTGGTAACGCCACCTCTGTATGAAAATCACTGGCTGTGCTGTGTGCAGTCTGTGGCTGCATTGCATTGTTGTAATACTCGCCATTGCAGTGTTAGGCAGCTGGATGTGAACAGCGCGGAGCGTTGCGCAGTTGGAGGTGAGCCGCCAGCAGTGGTGGATGTGGGGAGAGAGATGGCGGAGTTTTGTAATTTGTGATGAACTGCTATATTTATTATGACTTTTGATGATATCAAGGTAAATACATTGTTTGTTCTCTATTAGTATCTTTCATTTGCTAACTATCCCTATCAGTAGTTAGTGCCTTCCATAGTTTGAATCTTTTATTTAGCTGGCAGTAGTGGCGCTCGCTGTATTGCAGTAGTTTGAGCAGCGAAGATTTTTGTGAGGTAAGTGATTTGTGAAAGGTATAGTTTAATGTTAGTCAGGGCCATTCTTTTGTAAGGAATTTTGAAAGTCAGATTGCGTTGCGCTAACAAAATATTGTGTGTCAGTTTAAGCACAGTCTTGTATAAATTCTTCAAAGGGGACGTTCTTTGAAAACATCGCTCTGAACACGGCTCCTGACAACGCTACTTGTTTTTATCGTTACGTCGACGACACATTCGTTGTCTGGCTTCATGGACGTTAAAAGCTGGGAGAACTCTTGGACCACATCAACAACACCCATGACTACATCAAGTTCACGATGGAGATAGAGACAGATGGTGCCTTGCCGTTCCTTGATGTCCTCGTCCACCACAAAGCAAATGTGTGTCTCAGCCACAGCGTTTGCCGGAAAGCCACCCACACAGACCAATATCTGCACGCTAACAGCTATCACCATCCGCCGCAGAAACTTTTCCGTTCTGAGGACCTTAGTGCATCGAGCCGAAACCGTCTCAGATTCTGAAAACTTGCCGAAGGAACTGAGCCACTTACGGAAAGTATTCAAGGAAAACGGCTACAACAATGACCAATTTCACAAGCTATCTTTCCGAAAATACGTAAGCTGAAAGACTCCGAGGAAGACTCGAAAAAGTCTGCGTCCTTGCCGTTCTGAGGCTCAAAAACAGGGAAGATAAGCCGGGTCCTAAAGAGGCATAAAATTGATTCGGTCTTGAGAGCACCAGAAAAAATTCGACAACTCTTGAGGCCTTTGAAAGACGACGTAGGCCTCAGAACGCCAGGAGTATATAAAATACCATGTGGGTGTGGACAGTTCTACATTGGACAGACTGTGCGTACCATTGAACACCGCTGTGTAGAACACGAGAGACGTTTTCGTCTACGGTACCCACAGAAATCAGCGGTAGCAGAGCATGTATTAGAAAACGGTCATTGTATTGCAATCGACGAGACATCTATTATCAAACGGACTAACAGTTTTTGGGATAGCGTAATAAAAGAAGAGATAGCAATAAAAATTTGTGACAACACGCTCAATAAAGAGGGCGGCCTACAGCTAAGCTCAGCGTGAGACCCGGCCATCGGAAGTTTGAAGCGAGCGCGGCGGCCGCACAACGCTAACATTACCATATATGGTGCCGGAGCGGGTACCAATGACGTTAGGGCAGGCAGCGCGGCTATATGAGGAGGATAGCAGCAACCAGAAGACAGTCACCACTTGACAATGGGCGAGGAGTACTCAGCCGAAAGCTCGTGGATTTTAAACAACTTGACGGGGCTGGAAGCCCAAGAAATTTTATTATGTTTTATATAATCTTGAGGAAGTACTGAGGCCTTGTCTGATATATTTTCATTTTGTGATTCTTTATTTTACTTTTACTTTTTGAGGAAATAACGCTCTCTAGTGCTATATGATAAATCTGTATTGTTTCCTTTTTCTCCTACTACAATATCCCTATGTTTCACATTACAAAATCAACAATTTTCGAACAAAACCTGAATTAAACGTTGACAATTTCAGTTTTGCTATAAATACTGTTAAGTTTTAAGCAGCAAACAGGAGGATAACTTTATAGAACAAAACCGTTCCACAGGTTACACAGCCCTTTATATATTGTATCTCGGTTTCTAGATGGTTCACCGCTTCCGGTTACTTGGGGAGTTCAGTAAGACACTGCTCGCATATGTGAAGAAAGTGATTGTCATGATGTAACTCCTGATAGATATGCAACACACTTAATGTACAGGTAATGCAGGTACGAGCTTAACTGACCAAAGCTACTAGGAAAACTACTGTAGCCTACGTTTACTTAGATAGTCCACGCTGGCTTACGGCATTTTTACAGCTCTGCTCACACTGAATCAGGCCTGGTCGAACATCACCTCGTCTGCACTCCTGCCTACCACTCCGAGCGCAGCGGCGAGTGAAGCTGCGGAATGAGGGGGAAGAGGAAAATGAAGGCTGCACCGGATTCCACTGGAGCAAGGCAGCCGCCTTGTCAGACGCCACGAAGTTCGACGACAATTCTACTCGTCTTAAATTAGATTTACGTTGTGCTTTAGAAATACTATGGCGCCTGCACACTTGTTCAAAAAAGATAAAGTGGACAAGCAGCATCGTTGCATTCCGAATGCAAATTGGTATACATTTCGTGTCCGACGGCCAAGAACGCTGTGAATGGCACACATCCCAGCATTACAAAGGCAGCCACCTGCCAGCCACACAAACAAACGTGTCTACTCAGCTGTGGTTCACCTCCTCGATGCTTGGAAGACGTCATGTGACCTCTCTCACCCGCGTAACTCTGGATACAGATGTTACCCCGCCCACCTATACATTTGAACATAATCGCTTCTCGACACTGTGATCAGGACAACGGCGGTGGCGTGGCCTGGCGGTGTCGTGTACAAAGTACTTGGCCGCACAGGTGGTCTTGTACAAAAAAACTGGTTTCGAGGGGCTATCTCCACCCTACAACTGTAACTCCTTTACATCTACGGTTCGATATATACTGGGTGATCAAAAAGTCAGTATAAATTTGAAAACTTAATAAACCACGGAATAATGTAGATAGAGAGGTAAAAATTAACAAACATGCTTGGAATGGCATGGGGTTTTATTAGAACCAAAAAATACTAAGTATTGCTAGACGCGTGAAAGATCTCTTGCGCGCGTCGTTTGGTGATGATCATGTGCTCAGCCGCCACTTTCGTTATGCTTGGCCTCCCAGGTCCCCAGACATCAGTCCGTGTGATTATTGGCTTTCGGGTTACCCTAAGTCGCAAATGTATCGTGATCGACCGACATCTCTAGGGATGCTGAAAGACAACATCCGACGCCAGTGCCTCACCATAACTCCGGACATGCTTTACACTGCTGTTCACAACATTATTCCTCGACTACAGCTATTGTTGCGGAATGATGGTGGACATATTGAACATTTCCTGTAAGGAACATCCTCTTTGCTTTGTCTTACTTTGTTATGCTAATTATTGCTACTCTGATCAGATGAAGCGTCATCTGTCGGACATTTTTTGAACGTCTGTATTTTTTTGGTTCAAATAAACCCCCATGTCATTCCAAGCATGTGTGTCAATTTGTACCTCTCTATCTGCATTATTCCCTGATTTATTCAGTTTTAAAATTTATACTGACATTTTGATCACCCTGTATATAGGTATTTGCTCGCGAACTATTTAAAAGACGCCGATGTTCGCTTTGGCCTATTAGCTATGCGTATCTTGTCCTCCCATAGAACCAATCCGGTTAGAAAACAGGGACGTCCGTTTGTCTTTTTACTTTGCTTAAAGCATTTATATTTTTGTAAATGATGCCTTTCTCCAGATTTTAATTATAAGTTGCTGTGGATATCATCTTCCTCCAGAAGGAGCGCGGTTCGAACCCTGGGTCGTAAGTTTGTGTTTTCTAATTTACATAACGAGCTTCTCTTTGTACTTCATAGGGTTGTCATTATTTTACTGTTAGAACTGAATTAATGTTAACTTGGTATTGTTTTAACTACTGCTGGATCTCTGGTGTACGCCTCTTAGTGTTTTTATTTTACGTTATAAACTTATTTTGGTCTCTCAAATTATTTTTATTGTTCTTGTGTGGAAATTGCAATTACGTTAATATGACACTTTTGTAACTATTGCTGACTGTATTGTCGTTGCTGCTCAAAACCATAGATAAATAAATAATAATAAAAAATAATTTTCTTATCATTTCAAGTCTACGCACTATTTTAAACTGAAAAAACAGTAGTTGGAAAGTCATAAAAACACCAGCCACAGAGACGATAGGATGCATCCCAGAGTAGCACTTGCAACCTACCCCTCTGTTATTTGCAGGGTGTATTCCAGTCTCAGGCTTCCTTTATAGTTTTTGCCCTCTACAGCTCCCTCTGCTACCATGTAAGTCATTCCCTGATGTCTTAACTTATGTCTTATCACCCTGTCCCTTCTCCTTGACAGTGTTTTCCACATGCCCTTTCCTCTCAGATCTGCTCAGGGCCTCCTCATTCCTTACCTTATCAGTACATCTAATTCTCAACATTCTTCTGTAGCACCAAATCTCAAATGCTTCGATTCTCTTCTGTTCCTGTTTTCCCACAGTCCATGCACACTTTAGGTGCTTTTATTTGCACACATGACTGTTGCTGTTGTACACCTAATTTGATAGCAGTTGCCCTTAATAAGATTAATGTTTAAAAGAAAGCAACTAACACCTTCTCCTCACAAAATACAATTTGAATACAATAACTCATGCCTGTCTAGCAGCAGTTACCTCAAGGTCTATTTCCTGGATGCTAGTTGATAATAAAAATGACGAGTGCAAATATTAAATAAAGTAAGTGGCCTTTTTTCACAAAATGCGTTTTCAGTGCTGCTGTGTTCTCGGTACTGTGCCACACGTCCCTAGATTTGTTCCAGGTGTCAAGTCGTGAAGAAAATGTTTGAAACATACCTTACCAGATGGTGCTTGGTAATAGAAAGGCAAGGAAGGCATCTGTTCCGCAAGATTTACACAAGATTGCTGAATAAGCCAAAGCTACGAACCCCTTCCATGTTGTACCACTGCACACAATTGACGTCTTTCATTTTAAAGATGCTGCTGAAACATTGTTGTCAGTGCAGTGGTGTAAGATCGTCAGATGCAGTATGATCGAAGTGTGTCGTACGCCTCCACCTCAAACAACTAATAAAAATCCTTACACTGAAACACATGAATGGAAAAATGTTGTTGCCTTCGAAAGTGGAAAGACCGTGCTGACGTACGCCATGCCGTAGTTCCTCTGAAAGACTAGCTATGTTTGTGGAATCCAAAACACAATGACCTGTTGATGTCGCGAATTCTCCAATAAACACTTTACTCTAATCCGAAGACTGGAGTTGTGTAACAAGCAGAAAACTGTACTGAATGATTTTTTCATGAATATAATTTGGTTATTTGCTTCTAAAAGTTTAAAATAGGTCAGGAACGTTTTTATTACGGTAGTTCTACTAATTAAGCCATTGATAATGTATTTCTGTGATGGTATTACAGCAAACAAAACGTAGTCCCTCAATATTAAAGGGACTTGAAAAACTTCCTTAATAGCTCTCGGAACCTCTCAGTTCTGTATCATACCAGTCAGAACGGTCGTAATTAAATATTTATGTTTCAGATTGACTTCTTCTTTTTTTTTTTTTTTTTTCTTTGAGTGATGAGTAGAGCAACGTAAGTCTGTGTTATCACATAAGTGTATATTATCAGAATACCTTCTCAATGTTTTACACTCAATTAAGTACATTGTTTATCGATGCGCGCCGCCGGTGTGGCCGTGCGGTTCTAGGCGCTTCAGTCTGGAACTGCGTGACCGCTACGGTCGCAGGTTCGAATCCTGCCTCGGGCATGGATGTGTGTGATGTCCTTAGGTTAGTTAGGTTTAAGTAGTTCTAAGTTCTAGGGGACTGATGACCTCAGAAGTTAAGCCCCATAGTGCTCAGAGACATTTGAACAATTTTTTATCGATGCGACTGAAAAATTTGAGAGACTTCATTTATAACCTTTGACATTATAAGTCTTCAAATAAAACATTGATGGGCGAACATTTACTGGAATGCTTGAAAGCATATCATTAACATCTACAACTTCAGCCTTCAGCAGTGTGTAGAACGGGGTGTTTGTGTATACCTAGGCGCACACGCTAGTGTGTGTGCGTGTGTGCATGTGTGTGTGTCACCACTTTGGATGACTCTGCTATCATCGCTAACATTCATGACCAAAGTAATGACCGGCGTTCTGGCAGAAGTTGGAATGTTTCTCATCAGCTGTAGCGGCTAAGAGTTCCAACGAAAATTTTTATCTGCTCTGAGGTTCTACGAATTTAGAGTACCCCGTAACGACTGATTTCTCATAACTATTGACTGGCCTTCGGCAACATCCTCTACTCCAAATAAAAAATAAATGAAATAAAAATGTCAAAACTGGTCCCCTCTGAAAGCATTGCACAATAAAGCCCGATTTTAAAATATCGCACTCAGATTGTAGGGCCTTATTCACCATTATGGCGCACTTTGAATTCAGCTAAGTGTCTAATTAATATGGTAATTATTATTAAAAATGTGACCCATAAGCATAATGCCATAAATAATATAAAGGTATGAGTTTAGGGACATTTTACACAAAATTTACAAATTTAATCAAGTGTGTAAACCGTTCCAGAATTCAACATCAAGTAAGTGTTATAATTCGGTTGGTTCGAGACATACAAAATTGACACGTCTCCCAGAATCTGCAAACTCCATTTTCCGTATGGTCACAATGTTTTATGGTCCTGATCAGAGGACTGGTTCGTCAATGGTCAGTGAGCAGCAGAGTTCTGCTCTAGTAGAACTCGTGAAGTGTCTTACTCTCATTCTTCCGAAAGTTAACGTTCAGAGTGAGACAGAATACATACTATTTGCTCCTAGTTATCTAATCAGTAATGATCACGACAGAAAATTTGGAAATTTCTGACAGTTAAATCTTTCTTTCGGCGTACCATTCTTAATTATAACAGGAACTGAAGGATATGATTCTGATACATCCGCCCCACACCCTACTGTGGCTTGTGTGTACAGAAATGTTTTATATTTTAAGTGCACTTCATCAAATTAATCGTATTTAGGACTATGACGCAGATTAAAGAACCTGTACCTTCTATTTGAGGACTGAGAGAACTGATGACTCGTGCGTAAGATGGTGGATTCTCAGCTGGTAGTATTAGTGCTGATATTTTTCTTATGGGCGAATGCTACGAAAATGAAGCGCCACAGCTCTCAGTGAAATCTAAACTGCATCACTAATACTGAAAGATCAAATCACTACAAGTGACAACGGGCTTCAGTACTTGTAAACGAAGTGTTTGTCATACTGAATACGCTGGTAATAACACTCTTGGGTTACAAATTAGACTTTAAGTATTTGTGATAGAGATAAATTATAAATCAAGACTCATGACGATTAAATAGTGGGATTAAAATATGGAACATTGTAGGGTGTTGCTGTGGACCTGAGAGAAATGAAAAAAAAAGTATAAAATCCTAATAAAATCAATGAGTGAGCGTAAGTCCAGTTTCCACAATTTAACAAAATACACTTATATCCTCCTAGCTGAATATTATTTTTATTTATGCATGTTATCCCAAAGAAAAATCTTTCGTAGTTACATTATTTAAATTAGGCTTACGTTATTTAAATTAGGCTTAGAGACTTGAACACAAATAAAGTTGTCACTACTCCGCATAGGAGAGTTTACTATGCCATTCTTTTCCTGTTTCTGGAAGTGTATCCTCTTGCCCGAAGAAGAGCGGAAAAGTATCTGCACTGAGCTGTTACCAGTTTTGTCAATAGAAGTTCAGGATAAGTGGAGATAGTTCACTTGCCCCGTTATTAGAAATTAAACGTTACTTTAGAACAAGTGTTTCTATCATTGATATCACACACACTGATTTACTCATTTTTGAAAGAGGGAAGTCAGGAGGAACGATAAACTGCTCGCAGAATCATCACTTTCTCATCGTGCGATACAACAAGAAGAAGTGGCTGCTACACGGAAGTTGCCGTCATATGGCACACTCGAGAGGCGTACTTTAGCTTTTGCTGTTCGCACTAGACGACCCTTGAGCCATCATGCTTTTAATTATGTAAGCAACTTGTGCAGGCCCTTTGACACCAAAGAAACTGACATTCTAAAAAAGAAAATGATAGGGGCTTTCCTTTCACACATTGCGTTGTACACGTCTGAAGAGGACAAGCCTAGCTCGAAACGAAGCATGCAGACCGCGATGCTACAATGTAGAAAATAATGATCGAATACCAAAACTAACTACAATTAACAACCAGAGGCAACGCGTTACATTCGTCATTCGAGGTTAAACTTTGATTTGCCGTCCTGTCTCTTTCTCCTTTCCTTCAAATCGTCATATTCTCTTGCGTTCGGAATCCACACAGACTAGGAGATAACGAAGACACCGGAGATACATTCATCTCTCATTCAGTGTGCTCTCTACATCTGACTATGCCATGTTAATTATTTCGTCTCCAGACAGTGAAGATAATCAACATGTTCAACAGTTTGCTGGACATGTTCCATAGTTTAGTCATTGCGCTATGACACTGACACATTCCCGCTTTCACTGAAAAATCCTTCGTCCCGCCTCACAACGTTTCCTGCTATGATGTTTTCTCATTTCTCTTACAGTGATTACCTTCGCAAAGCTATTTACTAAATTTTCATATTTCCTTTGTTATTCACTTCCGTTGTACATTTCTATAATTTTTTTTATTATGAACTGCGATTATACACTACGCAGTATAGCTAGTTCATTTATAACATTTTCTGTAAGCTATGCTATATTTCACTTCTTAATATTACACATTTAGCTTTGTAAAGTCTGTGGCTGTGGTGGTCTAGCGGCTGGAGAACTACTCTCAGGCTCTAGAGGGGGGGGGGAGGGGGATAAAATGTGACCGAGAGACGACGAGGCTATGGGCTCAACATGCTCACCTTCCTAGTGCCACCGCTAACGAAAGTCCGCACTCTACTTGAATCCACGCGGCAGCCTTTTCAGGGTTTGAGCGCCACATACTTTACCTCCTACCCTTTAATAGTACATCCGAGTCGCGGTTTGTGCTAGTGAATAATGTGTATCGTTTAATATTATCCTGTGATTGCTCCTTCACTAAAAGAAGCTAAAAAAATATAAATTTCGTCGTCGTTGACTTTTATACACGGCATGTTTTTTACAGATATACAGGTGAGTAAGAAAGTTCCTGAACTTGAAATTATGAAGCATGCTTTTACAGATATTTAGATTTGTAAGAAAGCTCCTGAACTTGAAACTATGAATATGACAATAACTTTATCTTGCAACTCTTCCATTTGGTTGGTGTTTGCATGGAAAAATGACAATATGGGAATTATGAGTCCGCCTTGATGCAAAACTATTTGTTGTGAGTTTACTTGTTTATTCCCCCAAACTAGTTTCCACGACAAATATCGCCATAATCAGTGGGATCTTTAAATTTTATTTATTGTATGTTATGACGTGTTTTTAAGAACTGTTGTAGCTTTTTGCGGCATATTTTCTGTGCTTTTTCTGTTGCCGTGTATGTCATCTGCAAGTTCGTAGGACGGCGTGCAGCTAATTCTAGACAGAGGAAAGTTCACACACAAGAATAGGAAGATGGCATAATGTTTTGGATCATAAAGTGCGAAAGATTTTACTTTGCTGTGTCTAGTGGCACGCCGTCTAACGAACTTGCAGATGACATGATGTACGGTACGCTGGGAAAAACGGCAACAGAAAAAAGCACAGAAAATATGCCGCAAACAGCGACAACAGTTCTTGAAAACACGTCATAACATACAGTAGATAAGATTTGAAGAACACACTGCAGATGGCGACATTTGTAGTTGTAATTTGTAGTATTATTGGATTTCAGATACTTTGTATATGACATATTTATCATAAAAGAAAAGAACAGCCAACGAGCTGTAGTTCGTAAAGATGCTAAGCATCACAGCGCGAGAGTAAGGAGAGGAAATATTTTTTTAATGTGTGCCTATACCAAGACGCGTGTCCAGCGTTTAAATACTCTAAATAAACACTTTGAGCCACTGGGCGCAGATATTTAAAATCATTGCCGCAGCGCTTGATAGCAAGAAGCTGCGGAACATTTGAAAGAACAATCTATCTTTTGTTAAGAAATATTCTAGTGACTTCATTAAAACTTGTACTTTTGGTCGCCGACATGTTAAGACGTACTACATAGCATTGCTACAAGTTGTCTTTATTTTGTGTAAGAACTATGTGAAACGACGAACAAACATTTCGGTAACTCGGGTGAGGATACAATGTACTTTCGCACACGCAAGGACATTTAATTTTAAGAAGGAACGGACTGACAGAGCAGCGATTATTCGACTGCGCCATCCACAAAAGAAATATCAGATGTAAGTCATGCATTTATTGTGAATTTGTCAATGTCTAGTAGTTTAAAGCCAATCTGTTCAAAATATATTAATATTTTACGATGCAGTAATTTTCTTCTTATTCTTTTCTTTCACTAACCAAAAATGATGTTCAAATTGTATATGAGCTTTGTTACAGGTTCGCTCTTTATCGCGGTGTCTCGATTGTATTTGGGAGACCATCAGCTTCCGATCTGTTAATTTTTCTCTTACGAAATTCCACTAATTTGCTTTCATTTCCATTTTTATATTCAAATAGGTCCCTTAGGTATTTTCATCGAAGATTCTGATTGCGTGAAGGCAAACCGGGTCAAAAGGTCAATGAAGAAAACCCCTTCGCGTAATCAATCCGTACGTCTCCTGAACACAATCGAGAACCGACGCATCGGTGATCAATTAATAATCTCTCTCTCTTTTTAAGTCGTACTAAAAAACTGCCACACAGGATAGCCATATGTACGCAATCTGGTGTTAGGTTGCATTTTGCCAGTAAATATTAGCAACCAACAAATACAGCATCACTATTATTATCTACTACTATTTCTTATACAGAATAAGCAAGTTCCTAACGCTAGAAACTGGTTTGGGGGAATAAATATGTAAATAAACAACAAAGTGTTTGGCAGCAAGGTCGACTCACAATTCCCATATTATTATATGAATAAGACATTTGTTGCAAAAAGTCACATTCGCTACTAAGTCTTCAATTTTTTAGTTACGTTTCGCTGAAAAATTTTAAACGTTTACGGAGTCTACTACAAAAAGGCATTAAAAACTGTAAGTTGTTTCATTATTTTGAAACAAAGCACATGACAAGATTAGACTATTTCATAAAATTCCCCCCTTCTTCAGTCTACAAAAATGCTATGACGCAAGGATGACAGCACGTAGCGTATGAAATTCCTTTTATGTAAGAGCTGAGCCAAACCTTTCACCTACTGCATCGTAAATGCGATGATGTACGGGGCACCCTCTCGGTGAAATTGTCTGCCCTAGTGCTTCCACACCCTCTTCACGTTACTTCACAAGCTAAGCACTGATAGTATGCCGTGTTCGCATTGACCATCTGTTCATAATTGTGGTGTACAGATGTAGGTGATATTTTAATTTTAACTACTGACGACGCCTTTGACATGATTGTTTTATGTATCTCCACTGCAGGATGTGATTTTAGTAAGTTACTAAAAGTTTTTGTGCTTGTAATACTTTGGTAATTTTCATGGTTAATTTAAGTGTTTTTTCTTCTATCTGAGTTATGTTGCTAAGCTTTTGCTAATGAAGGTGTCTTCCTGTTCAGGTGTATTTTTGCTTCTGAAGGTATATTTAGATATACTGAAACCGTGGTCAAGGATTTCAATAAATCTTCATTCTGCAAATATTTGGCTGTTATCATTTACCGTGAAGATTTTCAACAGTTGCTGCTTCAGCCATGGTTAAAATATTGATTCTTCTGTTACATGAATAATAGTCACAGAATGTGTTACAAACCCTAAGATAAAAAAAGAAACATGTATCACCATGCCGTTGCACATGTTTAACCACAAGACCACATCGATTACATAAGATTTCGAACATTTTTATCGTGCATCTTAGAATTCCATAAGGACTTTTACAACTGATGTACGGTTAACTGACGTTTATTTGTAACAATTGTTACCCACATTTACGTGTTGTGATAAATTTTCAGTGCGCCGCTGCCTTGAAATGTCGCAGTGTATAATGCACAAGCTATCAATCTGAAACCCTAAAAAGTAGCGAGTGAGGAATGTCACGTGATCGATTTCCTGTTTCAGCTGAACGTCAGCCGCAAACGATTACGGCTTTATCATTTTAGTCACCTGTCATTCTGTGGTTGTTGTGAAAGCGAGATAATACGTGTGCGAACTTGTAAGATAAGTAATTGTTGATTTTCTTAGAAATCATGCATAATATCTGCATAGCATATAACCGCGCGCACAAGCAATAAAACTGCGAATATATCTAATTCAAAGTGTGTACCAGCTGTTTAAAAATATTATCTGCTTGTGTATTTGTATATTTTTGTATTATACACCTGCACAGAAAGAACTTTAATGTGTTTGACTTAACGTGAATACATGAATTTATCATTTTCCTCTAGATTTCGTTATTTCCTTATGAGTTACCATTACCACGACCCTGAGTTTTGACTTCCAAAAACATGTCGGAGGATTGTTCACTTTCCTTCATTTTGGCCGCGATGTTGTCTCCCTATGGTATTCTGATTCTCTGGTGTAACAATGTTTGTGATTCTCTGCTCGATTATTTAAAAGAATGCAGTGTGATTGAACGGGACCAAAGTATTTGTTTTCAAAGTCTTCAGACACCTAAGATTAGACGAAAGCAGTAAAGCAAGAACAGAGCCTGTCACAGAAGAAGAATGTAAAATCCATTTTAAAAAACAGTTAAACTAGGAATTCTCATACGCAACAGTTAACACAAATTATAGCGATGCAAATTTCTCCTCGTTATTTGTTGCTTTGTACCTGATCATTCGGGTGACATATAATTTTTTTATACGTTTGCTTCTTACACTCGAAGAGCAGAGCCAGTAGTTTAAGATATGACTCATTACAGAGCTTACTTCTTTTCATCCAAGAAGCAAGAAAGCTGGAAGTGGCAGAGGGGAGTCCCAAGAGTTTTGTTTTCCCTCCCGGGGAGGAGGGAATTTGGCTTCGACATTTGTCTGGTAAGCACAGTAAACATCTATAAATCCATGGATGGAACCGTGTACATTCTTATCATTTCCTGTAAAAGTTGAGTTGCCTATGCGAAAGATGTCACACCAGCTGTTGCCCGTTTTACAACGATATTTTCCTACATGGTTTCTGCTGCTTTGTTTAATAAAGTGCCGCCAAGTATGACGAAAGTGGCGGCTGAGCACACGATCATCACCAAACGACGCGCGCAAGAGATCTTTCAGGCGTCTAGCAATAAGGGGGGGAGCGCCATCCTGCATAAACATCGTACGTTCCAGCAGGTGTTTATCAGCCAGGCTGGGGATGATGCGATTCTGTAACATATCGGCGTACCTCTCACCCGTCACGGTAGCAGTTACAGAACCAGAATCACGCATTTCCTCGAAAAAAGGCCCGATAACGGTAGATGTGGTAAATCCAACCCATACCGTGACTTTCTCGTCGTGCAATGGAGTTTCCACGACAGTTCTAGGATTTTCGGTAGCCCAAATTCTGCAGCTGTCGGCGTTGACAGACCCTCGGAGCGTGAAATGAGCTTCGTCCACAACACGTTACTCAACCAATCGTCATCTTCCGCCATCTTTTGAAACGCCCACACAGCAAATGCCCTCCGCTTCACTAAATCGACAGATAACAGTTCATAATGCCGATGGATTTTGTACGGATAGCATCGGAGGGTACGCCTAAGTGCCAATCAAAAAGTAACGTATGAAATGCCCGTGCGACGTGCGACTACACGAGCGCTGACTTCCCCGTGCAAATACGAACCCGCTACAGTCTCCATTTCTTCCTGAACTGTCTCAGCAGCATTACGCCTTGTGCTCGGTCGGCCACTACAGGGTCTATCGTCTAAATAACCCGTGGCTTCGAACTTCGAAATCATTCTCGCCACAGCTGCATTTGTCAACGGACCTTTACCCGTTCGAATCCCCTTCCTATGGCGATAGGATTTTAACGCTGAACTAGCACATTCCCCATTCTGATAATACAGCTTCACTAAAAGCGCCTTTTCAGGTAACGTCAACATGCTGCGACTGCTGGCGCATCTGATTCTTTATTGTTATTTAACACCTTACATAAGGTGGGCTGGTAGCAGCACACTACGCTGCTCTTGATTCTCTATCTCATTACAGCTCCTTTTATACACGATTGTCATGCGCAGACACTGACGTTTTCCTGTCCAGCACCATCTTTAGGACATTTTGTGAACTTTGTTTTTTTTTTGTTCTAATAAAACCCCATGTAATTCCAAGCATGTGTGCCAATTTTTACCTCTCTATCTACATTATTCCGTGGTTTATTAAGTTTTCAGATTTTTACTGATTTTTTGATCACCCGGTATATGCACGTGGAATGTAATTGATATAAATGCAGATATTTTTATAGGTTACTTAGGATGGTGTACTCAATAACATTACATCAGTATTCACGTAATTTGCAGAGTAATAATAATATCTATTAGAAGTTCTATGTTTTTGTAGGTTGATTAGTACCTCCAAGTACATGAGGCAAGAGCAAGCCATTACTGCTTATTTCCCCTGGGCAGCAGATCAGGCGTTGAACTTTGGTCGCATGGACGCAAAATGCGTAGTCTATACCGAAAGGTGTAGTCCACTTAGTGGTGCAGTTACGACTGTGCAGCAAACATCAGGTAGTAAGTTATGCGACGTGTTTTCTGGAAGACTGCTCGACGCAGAGAATAAACAACCAACACACTGATGTATGTTCTTACTAAGGTACCACATATACATACATTAGCACACATACCAAGTACACCATGTATCTCATCACTAAAAGCAAGGTGGATTTAATCTTGATATCAATATGAATCTATTCGGAATGGTAAAGATATCGTAGGTTAACAATAAATAAACTAGCTCCACTCTGCAGTTATGGCATTAAACGTTTAACGCATTGAAAGTTGTTACAACACAGCTGTACTGTGAGGCTATTTTATTAATTGTTATTGTTATATGTGACTGTGTTCCCACCATTCACCATGGCAGATAATGATGATGAAGCTTCGTTACTGGATTTCCGCATGGAGTAAGAAAAGAATCTATGATTTCTTTAATGCTAAAAAGCTTCGAAGACAAAAAAATATCAGTAGCACTCACACCAACCAGTTTTATACTCTGCTCCACGCCACCCCCCCAAGTTTCGTCACTAAAGTGTTAAATGGATCCTGCGCAATAAGTAATTATAAGCAGGGACAGTTGCGCGTGACGACTCCCGCGATATAAGACCGCCGCTACGGGGATGCGGAAGCTGGGCGAAAAACAAATTCCGGTGTCCTTCTTCGTGACTGACTGAAAATGTTTCGTGGTGAGCTGCTAATTGTCTAATTATGACTGTCATCGTTTCCGCTGCTTGTAATTATAATGTCTATAATGTCAGAGAGCTGTGGGACAAGGCGTCGAACATCTTCACTGTCGTAAAAGGCTCATCCCCGACAGAGCAGAGTTCGTTAGTAGTAGGTAACAGTGGTAAGTATGAACTACTACAAGTTCTTCGAATTTATCATAAAGTAAGGGATGTTGTGCGAAACGGGACAATTTATGTCAGTTGTCAGTTCGTTGCAATTATCTTAAAACGTTCTTTTCGCTGGTAATGCTCCGATCGTTGGTATTATGAAAACTATGAACAATAACAGTGGAAGGTCTAATTTACAAGACGGTTTTGTTCTCAGTTCAATTTTCATTGATCTCAGTATCTTCCCTAGCCAATTTCTATTTTAAGAGAGGACTGACAGTCGTTTGTGGCGTTTTTAACGAAATGCAAAGCTTTTTGAAGCTCATGCCAAACGACCACCCATACGATGCTGAAAATATTTGCCTTTCTCCTCAATTACGTGTTATAGTGTTAAATAGCTGCAGGTCATCATTTGTAAATTACTGGTTTCATAGATGTTGACTCATTAATCTTAAGAAACAGAGTCAAATAATACGTGTTTATTTTGTAAAGAAACCATCAAATAATTCACTTGCATTTTAATGGAACATGCCCAACATTTTGTCAACCTGACATTGCTAACAAAATCTGTCTATTAGAAGAGGGTAGTAAATGGACGTCTGGTTCGTAAGAGAGCTGAGGACGAGCTTTCCATTTCTTCCGAAAGGCCCCTACATAGAAACGGCATTTTTTGCATCATTTGTGGTCTCTGATGTCGTCATTATTCTTGACGTTTGCTCATGTGTGACGTCGTGATGAAAGTATGTCAGATAATTTTAAAACTGGGGCAACCACAGCTAAAATAGTATGTTGTTACACTACAGGATTCTAAAACTATTCCAGTGAAACCCAGTGAAATGTCCTATGTTCCGCTGTAGCTTTATTTCTTCAGGTCACTTATAATAAACACACACAACCGGTTTCGCAACTATTGAGGTACCTCTTCTGGTGTCGGTTTCGCCGACAGTAAGAGAACTGGAAATATTTGAAAACATCACCTTCGGCACGGCTCTAGCAAAGTGAAACTGTTTCTAACATTTGAAGCAAATTAGCACCGAGCAAATGGTAATGTTGAGCCATACGTCACATGCCCTGCTGAGTGTGTGTAACATTGTGAAGTCGTGGCGTGTCAGTCAGGAGCTAAGGAGACTTCTCTTCACTAGAAGACTTCTCACTGGCTGTTCGGAGAACTTCCATACACGGTAGCATTGCTTTTTCTTGACAGTTATTGGTCGAAATGCTTGAGGCAGAAGTCTCCACAGTCACTGATAGCGGAGTTGGGTGGTGGAATCCGAAGTGTGCTCTCCCCAGTGGTTACAATGAGGTTTATGATTATTAATATCTGGAGGTGAAATGTGTAAATGCCAAGAAGATTTGTACTGATCATTGGCACTGATTCCAAGATCATGAAGTGTGATCAACGTTATTACTAACAAGTGTCATGTACTGATTTACGAAAAAGGCAGTCATGTAGAATGTTGTGTAGTACAAGTATTTTGTGTGTTTAATTTTAACAGTGCTATTGGAAAAATTAGAGCGTTAATTGAAGGACGACATCACTGAAAGCTACGTGCTCTTTACTGAAAAGCAGAACTGTGCTTTCCTACAGTCACAATAGAGTGAGCCGACAAGAATCACGTGATACCACCTAATATCATGTTGGACGTCCTTTTGCACGGCATAATGCAGAAAATGGATGTGGCATGGGCTCAACAAGTCGTTGGAAGTTTTCTACGAATATATTGACCCATGCTACCTCTATAGCTGTACATAATTTCGGAAGTGTTGTCGCTGCAGGATTTTGGGCACGAATTGACCTCTCGATTATTTCTCATAAATGTTCGTTGGGATTCATTTAGGGCCATATGGGTGGCCAAATCATTCGCTCGAACTGTCCAGAATGTTATTCAAACCAATCGCGAACAACTGCGATCCGGTGACATGTTCCACTGGCCAGCTGCTGTAGTCGAGCGGTTCTAGGCGTTTCAGTCCGGAACCACGCGACTGCTATGGTCGCATGTTCGAATTCTGCCACGGGGCTGAATGTGGGTGATGCTCTTAGGTTAGTTAGGTTTACGTAGTCCTAAGTCTAGGAGAGTGATGACTTCAAATGTTAAGTACCATAGTGCTTAGAACCATTTGAACCATTTTTGAACATGGTCCATTGTCATCCATACAAATTCCGTCGTAGTTTGGGAAGTCCATGAATGGCTGCAAACGGTCTCCAAGCAGACGAATATAATAATTCCCAGGCAATGATCGGTTCAGTTGGACCGCAAGAGCCAGTCCATTCCATGTAACTCAGCTTCCTGAATCCTTATCACAAGAATCACCTGAATTCAAATGACAGCTCCCTCAATGCACTGGCCTTTTATACCTTGTGTACGCGATACCATCCGTATGTGTGCATACCGCTATCTCACGACTTTCGTCGCCCCAGTGTAGCTGCAGCATCACTTCATAAAAGGAAGCACGACCGATTCAAATGGAGCACTATGGGACTCAACTGCTGTGGTCATAAGTCCCCTAGAACTTAGAACTACTTAAACCTAACTAACCTAAGGACATCACACACATCCATGCCCGAGGCAGGATTCGAACCTGCGACCGTAGCGGTCGCACGGTTCCGGACTGCGCGCCTAGAACCGCGAGACCACCGCGGCCGGCGGAAGCACGACCGAGCATGTACATCTGTTGCGAGCGGGACATTCAGGCCTAGCAGACGCAAGGTGAGCCATAGGACACTGCAATATGTACTTGGTGCTATACACATCCAGCTGCAGACCACACGTCTACAACCGGGCTGTTATCCCAACCACCAGGGCACGGATTATACAGCAGAAGTGTGGTACGCTTTCACCGCTATATGGATGACACATTTGTTACCTAGCCCTAAGGATGCGGAAAATTGGAAAAGGTATTGGCTCAGATGCACGCCATTCATGTCTACATCAAATTCCAGGTGGAGGTAGAGGTAGATGGCGTGTCGGCTTTTATGCTCTCCTCCGTCGAAAATCCAACGGGTAACTGAGATATAGAGCACAAAAGAGACTCATCCGTACGGGCCGATATCTGCACACTCTCTGCCAAAGCCATCCCAATAAGAACCACAGTATTCTGATGACCTTAGTGCTTTTTTTGCGACGCCCGAAATCTGTCACAAGATCTAAGGGAAGTATTAAATTCTATCGTGAAAATGGCTATGATCCTGCTAATTTCGCAAGCCGCATCAGGCGAAGTGTAAAAGCAAAACACCTCAGAACGGTTCCTGAACACGCACAAACTTACATCTGTGTTCAGTCCCCTGCCCTTGCGAAGTAAGGGAAGGCCTAAACAAGAAGGTATAGTACTCAGAACTCCCGGGACGTAAGGTACCTATGCGATTCATTACACTATGTTGTGGTTACAGTACGCACCATACAACAATTTCCGACTTAGTGTGAGAAATGTTCAGGGCTACACTGTTCCGAAAAAAACAGCCAAGAGGGAACGTCAGTTAGAAAATGGACATCGAATCGCATTCGACACCACCTCATTACGAGGACCAACGGATTTTTGGGATAATGTAATAAAACAAGGCAATGAAGTTAAAATATAGGAAAAACATTCAAAAAAGATAGCGCCAACACCTTACTATTTTGTAGGATCCTGTAAAAGCGAGATTGAAACAAGTATGAATATCGTCTTATCTGGTGATGAGCTGAGAGCCGGTAAAGATCACGGCAGGGATCGTAGCTCTATAAAGGTGAGACCAATGACTGCATGACAGTCACCACTTCATAATGAGTAAGATATTATACAAAGGGAAATCTCTGGAAGAAAAGCGAAGTTGCTCTCGCGTGACACTGTTGGACAAACTACGAGAACAGGTACTGAAGAGAGAGTGTGGACATTCTGCTGCACAGATGACAAATTTTGCGTAAGGATAACGAGATTAAAAAAAAGACAGATTTCGGCGCGGATAAAACCATACTGTTGTTGTTGTTGTTGTTGTGGTCTTCAGTCCTGAGACTGGTTTGATGCAGTTCTCCATGCTACTCTATCCTGTGCAAGCTGCTACATGTCCCAGTACCTACTACAACCTACATCCTTCTGAATCTGCTTAGTGTATTCATCTCTTGGTCTCCCTCTACGATTTTTACCCTCCACGCTGCCCTCCAATACTAGATTGGTGATCCCTTGATGCCTCAGAACATGTCCTACCAACCGATCCCTTCTTCAGGTCAAGTTGTGCCACAAACTTCTCTTCTCCCCAATCCTATTCAATACTTCCTCATTAGTTATGTGATCTACCCACCTAATCTTCAGCATTCTTCTGTAGCACCACATTTCGAAAGCTTCTATTCTCTTCTTGTCCAAACTACTTATCGTCCATGTTTCACTTCCATACATGGCTACACACCATACAAATACTTTCAGAAACGACTTCGTGACACTTAAATCTACACTCGATGTTAACAAATTTCTCTTCTTCAGAAACGCTTTCCTTGCCATTGCCAGTCTACATTTTATATCCTCTCTACTTCGACCATCATCACTTATTTTGCTCCCCAAATAGCAAAACTCATTTACTACTTTAAGTGTCTCATTTCCTAATCTAATTCCCTCAGCATCACCCGACTTAATTCGACTACATTCCATTATCCTCGTTTTGCTTTTGTTGATGTTCATCTTATACCCTCCTTTCAAGACACTGTCCATTCCATTCAACTGCTCTTCCAAGTCCTTTGCTGTCTCTGACAGAATTACAATGTCATCGACGAACCTCAAAGTTTTTATTTCTTCTCCATGGATTTTAATACCTACTCCGAATTTTTCTTTCGTTTCCTTTACTGCTTGCTCAATATACAGATTGAATAACATCGGGGAGAGGCTACAACCCTGTCTTACTCCCTTCCCAACCACTGCTTCCCTTTCATGTCCCTCGACTCTTATAATTGCCATCTGGTTTCTGTACAAATTGTAAATAGCCTTTCGCTCCCTGTATTTTACCCCTGCCACCTTTATAGTTTGAAAGAGAGTATTCCAGTCAACATTGTCAAAAGCTTTCTCTAAGTCTACAAATGCTAGAAACGTAGGTTTGCCTTTCCTTAATCTTTCTTCTAAGGTAAGTCGTAAGGTCAGTATTGCTTCACGTGTTCCAGTATTTCTACGGAATCCAAACTGATGTTCCCCGAGGTCGGCTTCTACTAGCTTTTCCATTCGTCTGTAAAGAATTAGTGTTAGTATTTTGCAGCTGTGGCTTGTTAAACTGATTGTTCGGTAATTTTCACATCTGTCAACACCTGCTTTCTTTGGGATTGGAATTATTATATTCTTCTTGAAGTCTGAGGGTATTTCGCCTGTTTCATACATCTTGCTCACCAGATGGTAGAGTTTCGTCAGGACTGGCTCTCCCAAGGCCGTCAGTAGTTCCAATGGAATGTTGTCTACTCCGGGGGCCGTGTTTCGACTCAGGTCTTTCAGTGCTCTGTCAAACTCTTCACGCAGTATCGTATCTCCCATTTCATCTTCATCTACATCCTCTTCCATTTCCATAATATTGTCCTCAAGAACATCGCCCCTGTATAGACCCTCTATATACTCCTTCCACCTTTCTGCTTTCCCTTCTTTGCTTAGTACTGGGTTTCCATCTGAGCTCTTGATATTCATACAAGTGGCTCTCTTATCTCCAAAGGTCTCTTTAATTTTCCTGTAGGCAGTATCTATCTTACCCCTAGTGAGATAAACCTTTACATCCTTACATTTGTCCTCTAGCCATCCCTGCTTAGCCATTTTGCACTTCCTGTAGATCTCATTTTTGAGACGTTTGTATTCTTTTTTGCCTGCTTCATTGACTGCATTTTTATATTTTCTCCTTTCATCAATTAAATTCAATATTTCTTCTGTTACTCAAGGATTTCAACTAGCCCTCGTCTTTTTACCTACTTGATCCTCTGCTGCCTTCACTACTTCATCCCTCAGAGCTACCCATTCTTCTTCTACTGTATTTCTTTCCCCCATTCCTGTCAATTGTTTCCCTGAAACTCTGTACAACCTCTGGTTCTTTCAGTTTACCCAGGTCCCATCTCCTTAAATTCCCACCTTTTTGCAATTTCTTCAGTTTTAATCTACATTTCATAACCAATAGATTATTGGCAGAGTCCACATCTGCCCCTGGAAATGTCTTACAATTTAAAACCTGGTTCCTAAATCTCTGTCTTACCATTATATAATCTATCTGATACGTTCTAGTATCTCCAGGGTTCTTCCACGTATACAACCTTCTTTCATGATTCTTAAACCAAGTGTTAGCTATGATTAAGTTGTGCTCTGTTCAAAATTCTATGAGGTGGCTTCCTCTTTCATTTCTTAGCCCCAATCCATATTCACCTACTACGTTTCCTTCTCTCCCTTTTCCTACACTCGAATTCCAGTCACCCATGACTATTAAATTTTCGTCTCCCTTCACTATCTGAATAATTTCTTTTATTTCATCATAGATTTCTTCAATTTCTTCGTCATCTGCAGAGCTAGTTGGCATATAAACTTGTACTACTGTAGTAGGTGTGGGCTTCGTATCTATCTTGGCCACAGTAATGCGTTCACTATGCTGTTTGTAGTAGCTTACCCGCATTCCTATTTTCCTATTCATTATTAAACCTACTCCTGCATTACCCCTATTTGATTTTGTGTTTATAACCCTGTAGTCACCTGATCAGAAGTCTTGTTCCTCCTGCCACCGAACTTCACTAATTCCCACTATATCTAACTTTAAACTATCCATTTCCCTTTTGAAATTTTCTAACCTACCTGCCCGATTAAGGGATCTGAAATTCCACGCTCCGATCCGTAGAACGCCAGTTTTCTTTCTCCTGATAACGACATCCTCTTGAGTAGTCCCCGCCCGGAGATCCGAATGGGGGACTATTTTACCTCCGGAATATTTTACCCAAGAGGACGCCATCATCATGTAATCATACAGTAAAGCTGCATGCCCTTGGCAAAAATTATGGCCGTAATTTCCCCTTGCTTTCAGCCGTTCGCAGTACCAGCACAGCAAGGCCGTTTTGGTTATTGTTACAAGGCCAGGTCAGTCAATCATCCAGACTGTTGCCCTTGCAACTACTGAAAAGGCTGCTGCCTCTCTTCAGGAACCACACGTTTGCCTGGCCTCTCAACAGATACCCCTCTGTTGTCGTTGTACCTACGGAACGGCTACTGTATCGCTGAGGCACGTAAGCCTCCCCACGAACGGCAACGTCCATGGTTCATGGGGGGGGGAAAACCATACCAATGAATGAAATAATAGAGAAACTACCTAATATTGGTACCTAGCATCTTGCTTCATGCACTGTGCAGTGGTTTCCGGAGCACATGTCTAGATGTGCATATTGGCTTAGTTAATAACGGCACCAATTTGTAAAATGTCTTTCAAACGTTAGTCAGTCTGATCAACGATCATTTACTGACCATTGCAGCTTGTGGATAGTGACAAGAGTAGATTCGGCAGATTGTGCATCCTACTACAGAATTACTACGATGGGATTGAAATCATTTGATTTCTCGGCTTCGGATTGGCATCATCGTTTTCATGCACGGAGCAACTGGACAGTATTTTGTCTTGCCGAAAATACATTTCTTTGTCAGCTGCTGTAACCTTTTACACAGCTCGTATGGTCGATGTATCACAGCAGAGCCAACAACCGCGCTCGTCATCTTCCCAATTGTGAAATCCCACAATATACGCACCCACCCCTAGTATAGTTCATCTATGGGGAATCAAGAAAGGATCTCTTCGCCAGCCTGAGCTTCTCCTCCATCTTGAACCACAAGTATCCAGTCACAAGGAATCACCAAATTTCTCTATATTCCTAATCTCACAGCATGTGATGTTCGGCTAGCTCAAGTACTTGAATAATGCAACCACTGAACTACGCAGCGAGGGAAAGTTTATGCTTATTATGGTTGAAGTGGCCTCTAGGATACATTTAAACGGCATTGGTCCCCAGAGCAATGGTCTCTTGAGGAGTTGGGCAATAGTAGCTCATGTAATCGTCTCGTTAGGCACTACAGGTGGTCAGGGCAACAGTTTCACCAGAATCAAGTACTTGCGGCAGATGTTAGACGCAACAGCCAAAGTAAAAGTCAAGTCCAGGATGAAATTCCCCATACTTTGCCCTCTACGAGCAGTTTCCATTCAAAATTTGTGTAAGCTGCATTATCCTTCGTGAGTTTATTACACAAACAGACAGTATTTGATATGAAAACACCACAATAATGTGTCCCATACTGTCCCAATCATGTAGGAGAAAAGACCTACTTCTCCTGCATGGTAGCTATCGCTCTGCTGACCAGTGAAATTAGAACCCCAACGAGAGTGGCCGAGCGGTTCTAGGCGCTACAGTCTGGAACCACGCGACCTGTCGCGGGCATGGATGTGTGTGATGTTCTTAGGTTAGTTAGGTTTAAGTAGTTCTAAGTTCTAGGTGACTGATGACCTCAGAAGTTAAGTCCCATAGTGCTCAGAGTCATTTGAACCATTACTTTTGAAATCAGAACACTATGAACGTGGCTTGCGACAAAGGTCGACTCGCGATGCGTACAAAAAAGTGGGTCTGAGCACTATGGGACTTAACATCTGTAGTCATCAGTCCCGTAGAACTTATAACTACTTAAACCTAACTAACCTAAGGACATCACACAACACCCAGTCATCACGAGGCAGTGAAAATCCCTGACCCCGCCGGGAATCGAAGCCGGGAACCCGGGCGCGGAAAGCAAGAACGCTACCGCATGACCACGAGCTGCGGACTGGTGCGTATACTAAGTTGACATATGCTAATGGGAGTTCAGAGCAACCACCCAGAGTAGGTAGGGATGACGCCATCTATATTCTGTGTAACCTCCTCACCACGTTTTTCTATGAAATTTAGCATAACTTTACCTCCCACTCTATAAAAGTCTACGTATTACCAAAAGTATGTACACACAAACTGTTATCGACTTCAACTCGAAGGCTAACGTTTGACTAAACAGAACCTAATTTGAACTGAACTGCACCTTATCTGAGTGCAGCTTGTCTTTATGTTAAATGCGCAACTGAAGTAAAAACAATTATCTGGCACTAATTCAAATTATCACTTACCTCTAGTTTTTACAACATTGTTGCAGTTAAAAAAAATCAACAGCAAATAGCAAGCAGGCAGCGGCTCAGCTAGTTTTCTGTTTGTAAATACACATTCAGACTGTTGCATGCGGTAAAGCGTAACGACGAACAATGGGGTGAGGAGACAAAATATTCCTATGAAATAATATGTCAAGACAATGATTTTAGAATGAAGTATGTATTAAACAAAACAACAGAGTAATACTTCGCGTGATATTCACACACAACATGAGTCTGAACAATATTATGATTAACAAAGTGAACAATGTTAAAAGAGATTCTCCATAAAAATCAAACAGCATAATCAGTTAACATATTAATCCATGGCCGACCGGAGTAGCTGAGCGGTTCTAGGCGCTACAGTCTGGAACCGCGCGACCGCTACGGTCGCAGGTTCGAACCCTGCCTCGGGCATGGATGTGGGTGATGTCCTTAGGTTAGTTAGGTTTAAGTAGTTCTAAGTTCTAGGGGATTGATGACCTCAGAAATTAAGTCCCATAGTGCTCAGAGCCATTTGAACCATTTTTTTGTTAATCCATGACTCAGGGAAGTGGGTTGGTCTTTCGCTCAGTTCCGATCAGGTTAACTAGCTGACAATAATCATTCCTAGCTGCGCAATGCTGGAGCCTTTTCTCAAACGTCTCTTCAGAAATAATAACATATTCAAAATATATATTCCTTTCACCTTTCAATGCACAGATCATACTCATCCTTGCTGTCCTTTGCCACATTCGTTAAATCACAGGTCAACAGAGTACTGCTGAATTTGTCCATCACCTACCACACTTCAACTAAGAATGTATCAGACTGCGCAGGGCCAAAGACTGTGCCACAACAAGACCAAAGATTGTTTAACAGTTAAGTAACTTACTCTCTCTCTTTCTCTAACGTGCACATCGATGACATACAGAAGTCAAAACCACATGACCAACTTACATCTGTAAATCAGGAAACATTATGCTGCACGATTCTCATCTACCAGTAAGTTTTCGAATTACTTACAGAAAGCCGGCTGGAGTGGCCGAGTGGTTCTAGGCGCTACAATCTGGAACCGCGCGACCGCTAGGGTCGCAAGTTCGAATCCTGCCTCGGGCATGGATGTGTGTGATGTCCTAAGGTTAGTTACGTTTAAGTAATTCTAAGTTCTAGGGGACTGATGACCTCAGAAGTTAAGTCCCATACTTACAGAAAGTGGCAAGATCATGGTCTACCAAGACAGCGGTTTATAGTACTCCCAATGATCGGAATCCCATGAGTATAGTGCAGATATGGAATCATTGAGTTCAGGATGGTCGAAATCAACGACATGCAGGATTTAAGCGGCTCCACGTAAAGAGCGCCTGAGAGGGCACATTACCCGCTCAGCCGTCCATGATTGTACAGTGACGTAAAGTAATGGGCTTCTTTGCAGCAAGACAAGTACTACCCACATGTATAGCATGAGGACGTGTAGAGCACCACGGACTGTCAGCCATTGGTTTGGGTTCCCTGAATGAACTTAAACTTTGTGTTGTGCCTTACGGCCCCCATGGGGGAAGCCTCGTCAGAGACGTCCATCGCATGAGCGTCGAGGGAAGTGATTCCAGTGATGGTTTCCCGTTGCCTTCCACTGGTGATGATGAAATGATAATGAGGACAACACAACATCCAGTCCCTGAGCGGAAAAAATCTCCGACCCAGCCGGGAATCGAACCCGGGCCCCTTGGCGTAACAGACCGCCGTCACTGAATGAGGCAGCAGTTACATGTGTAATTTGTGTAGTTCACAATTGGATTAGTCGCAGGCGAAGCAACTGTAATAGAATGAAAACTAGAATCCAGTATTCCTCCATTTATTAATCCATTTTACTCGTTTCGGTATTAGCCGTCATCAGTATCCTGGTTCAGATAGAAATCACAAGATTACATAGATACGGGGTTGACTTGCAATGAACATGAACAGATAAAGTCTGCTCACGTTCTATCCAAGTTTGCTTGCTTGATAAACACAGTAATACACATAACGGAGAGTAGTTATAAATAATAAAATCTCCTTGACTGTTTACAACAGTCTGCCAACGCTAGGGAAACTTTTCGATTCCTGCGACTGTAGAAATCACGTGGTTTCGAGGCAAAGAACTTGTCGAGCCACGTTCGGAGCGCATTTCCATCGCCGCAGCTCGTGGTCGTGCGGTAGCGTTCTCGCTTCCCACGCCCGGGTTCCCGGGTTCGATTCCCGGCGGGGTCAGGGATTTTCTCTGCCTCGTGATGACTGGGTGTTGTGTGATGTCCTTAGGTTAGTTATGTTTAAGTAGTTCTAAGCTATAGGGGACTGATGACCACAGATGTTAAGTCGCATAGTGCTCAGAGCCAGCCGCATTTCCATTCGGAATGTAAGCTCCTTGAAGGTTGCTCGATAGAGAGCAGAAAAGGTGAAAATCTGATGGCGAAAGATCAGGGGAATAAGGTGGTTGCGGAATGACTTCGCAAGCCTTTTCTATATGTTAGCATAAAGGCACCATTTCTTGTCACCAGTAGAGATACGAGATAGGAATTGTCCGTGTTGTTCACGAGCCAATTGATGACGAGTAAGCAGACATGCACGCGTGGTCACCCGCAGATATTCTGTGATTTTGGCTTAGAGTATTCGGTACCCATACACCCGATTTTTGAACCTTCCCCATTGCACGTAAATGTCCACGATGATGGAATTATCACAGTTCACCACGCTTTCCAGTTCTCGAGTACACTGACGTGGCTCTTTGTGGACCAATGCGTTTAAACGATTTTTATCAAGCCCCCATGGTCTTCCTAAACATGGAGAGTCACTAACGTCAAAACGATCCTCCTTAAAACGAGAAAACCATTTTCTCGTCGTGCTCTGTCCAGTGGCACTGTCCCCATACGCAGCGCAAATGTTTCTAGCTACCTCCGCTGTCGCCATTCCCCTATTGAACTCAAACAGAATAATGTGTTGGAAATGTTCCAATTTCTCCTCTTGGCAGTCTATTTTCTAGCGTCTATAGCTCCACTTACTATCTTCAAATGACAACATCGCAATTTGTAAACTCAGATAGCAATAGTGAACTTTTACAAATAAAAAGTGACCATCGATAAATAAAGCCATAAAAAAACGTTTTATCAACGTGCAAAACAAAAACACTACGAACTTATGGAGTAACTTAACATAATTACGTATTCTTAGCACTATACCTTATACCCACAACAAGGCCGGCCGGTGTGACCGAGTGGTTCTAGGCGCTTCAGTCTGAAACTGCGTGACCGCTACGGTCGCAGGTTCGAATCCTGCTTCGGGCATGGATGTGTGTGATGTCCTTAGGTTAGTTAGGTTTAAGTAGTTCTAAGGCACTGATGGCCTCAGATGTTAAGTCCCATAGTGCTCAAAGCCATTATGAACCCACAACAAGTAAAATTATATGCGATCCTTCCTGATGTGAGTTAACGAGCATTTCGCTCTCATTTAATTATATGGCCGAAAGGGTCAGCCTTCAGGAACTGTGAAACGAACATCTTCGCCACGAGATGGGTAAACCGTCTATTGGGCTGAATGTGGCCTAAGCGCTGTAGTGTGCGAGTAAGACAGACGAGAACCTACGTCATAGGGAAACCCTTTGTGTTCCAGGAGACATAGCAGTGTTAAATATGGTGGACCTAAGATCGGCTATAAAGGGAACCATTTATGGAAACTGTATAATTCTGTAGTATTGCAAGGGATCAAGCCACAGTAATTTTAATCTGCCATCCTCCATAAATTTTCATGGTGATCCCAATAAAAATTTAATGTTGAACATATCTATAATAGTTTGAGATTTACTGTTAAAGTAGAATTAACAAGTTTTGTAACAAAGGTCTGAATGGTAAAATGTGAACGCTTTGGTCGATCTTAACGATCGACATTTCATATACAAGAGCATCATAAAATGGCAAACGATGTAAATATCAACTCTGTAACTTTATTTGTTTAAAAGATATAGTAAATTTAAATTATCAGTATTTTCAGTTAAGCATCACATCATCATTTCCTCCACAAAAAACACATTGAACGATGACAGCACGACACCTTATTGAATCATTAGGTAATAGAATATTTGTTGTATAGTTTAGTGGATAATAGTTACTTTTGTTCTTTATTTATTTATCAGAAAGCACGTTGGTCCATGGCTACTGGCCGTGACATTCAGAGTTAAAAAGGAAATTGTATTGGTTTTATTAAAAGAATTTAACGTGTATTATGTAATGGATATTATTGTTACTTTATTTAAACACAAACGTTGTCAGGCTTTGATTATTTAAATATGCTAAAATGTAAAGTAATGTAGAATAAGCTGTAGCCAATCAGATGGCGGCTTCAAGAAAGGGAACTGCGCTAGTCAGTTGAGCGAAGATGTTCGGCGCGCAGGAAACGAAGTCGGAGATGGGCGGAGAACAATTCTGGTCTAAACACCAAAGAGTACAGTTCGGATGGAGACACCAAAGAGTGCAGTGCTAGTCTAGACATCAAAGGACACAGTTCGGATTGAGACGCGAAAGCGGAAGTTGGGTCTTTAGGGAACTAGGAAATTGAAACAGAAAATTTCGCGTTGTGTGGTATCGCGGGACTTAGTCTCTGAGCGGTGAGCAGCCGCGCGCCTGGTGTGAACTCTAACTTTTCGTTTAGTTAAGGAGGCGGAGTATTGGACTTGTGTTTCGCGATGAGTTTGTGAATGATCTAACTGTATGAAATACACTCCTGGAAATGGAAAAAAGAACACATTGACACCGGTGTGTCAGACCCACCATACTTGCTCCGGACACTGCGAGAGGGCTGTACAAGCAATGATCACACGCACGGCACAGCGGACACACCAGGAACCGCGGTGTTGGCCGTCGAATGGCGCTAGCTGCGCAGCATTTGTGCACCGCCGCCGTCAGTGTCAGCCAGTTTGCCGTGGCATACGGAGCTCCATCGCAGTCTTTAACACTGGTAGCATGCCGCGACAGCGTGGACGTGAACCGTATGTGCAATTGACGGACTTTGAGCGAGGGCGTATAGTGGGCATGCGGGAAGCCGGGTGGACGTACCGCCGAATTGCTCAACACGTGGGGCGTGAGGTCTCCACAGTACATCGATGTTGTCGCCAGTGGTCGGCGGAAGGTGCACGTGCCCGTCGACCTGGGACCGGACCGCAGCGACGCACGGATGCACGCCAAGACCGTAGGATCCTACGCAGTGCCGTAGGGGACCGCACCGCCACTTCCCAGCAAATTAGGGACACTGTTGCTCCTGGGGTATCGGCGAGGACCATTCGCAACCGTCTCCATGAAGCTGGGCTACGGTCCCGCACACCGTTAGGCCGTCTTCCGCTCACGCCCCAACATCGTGCAGCCCGCCTCCAGTGGTGTCGCGACAGGCGTGAATGGAGGGACGAATGGAGACGTGTCGTCTTCAGCGATGAGAGTCGCTTCTGCCTTGGTGCCAATGATGGTCGTATGCGTGTTTGGCGCCGTGCAGGTGAGCGCCACAATCAGGACTGCATACGACCGAGGCACACAGGGCCAACACCCGGCATCATGGTGTGGGGAGCGATCTCCTACACTGGCTGTACACCACTGGTGATCGTCGAGGGGACACTGAATAGTGCACGGTACATCTAAACCGTCATCGAACCCATCGTTCTACCATTCCTAGACCGGCAAGGGAACTTGCTGTTCCAACAGGACAATGCACGTCCGCATGTATCCCGTGCCACCCAACGTGCTCTAGAAGGTGTAAGTCAACTACCCTGGCCAGCAAGATCTCCGGATCCGTCCCCCATTGAGCATGTTTGGGACTGGATGAAGCGTCGTCTCACGCGGTCTGCACGTCCAGCACGAACGCTGGTCCAACTGAGGCGCCAGGTGGAAATGGCATGGCAAGCCGTTCCACAGGACTACATCCAGCATCTCTACGATCGTCTCCATGGGAGAATAGCAGCCTGCATTGCTGCGAAAGGTGGATATACACTGTACTAGTGCCGACATTGTGCATGCTCTGTTGCCTGTGTCTATGTGCCTGTGGTTCTGTCAGTGTGATCATGTGATGTATCTGACCCCAGGAATGTGTCAATAAAGTTTCCCCTTCCTGGGACAATGAATTCACGGTGTTCTTATTTCAATTTCCACTCGTAGATATGCGGTCGAGTGTAACAGTAACTGTAAATACGACCACTTTCGCCATTAGTTTGCTTTCCGAATAAACATTATTCTAACAAAAACGCAACTGTGTGGCCTACATCATTTATGGGTCGTTACTTTAGTTCTCTATATTATTATTACTGTTATTGTATGTTATCTTAACTTGGTATTTCGCAAACTTGCCATCAGCCAGAGAATTTAACCAAAGGGTCACAAGTGTCTAATTTAGGGCGTGCAATATGACACGTGCGGTTCAACCCCTAGACGAGTTTGAGCCAAGACATTTCGACGAAGAGGAACCGCATGTAAGCCCGAACATCTTTGGGATGTTAGCTCGCACTGATATGGTGTGATTAATGGTGGGCAGTGTCTTTGGCCAGCTGTTCGTCAGTGTAGCAGACACGGAGGCCGTTGGCTGAGGCTGCAGAGCACCCACCTGAGCTGCGGCCTCGCGTTGACGGCGTCCACGAGCTGCAGCTCGGCGTGCCGGCCGCAGCCGCGGCTGGACAGGTGCAGCCACTCCGAGGTTCCGTCCCGCGCCGCCAGGCGCGCCCACAGCTCGCTCCACGCCTCCGCCGGCCCGCCGCGGTTCGTACACCACGCCTCACCGGCTGCCTCCTGCTGGCCCTCCTCTCTGTGCACAGAGCGTACTATTAAGTGCTGCGCCTCGCCATTACTACTGAAACTATCCTAGACCTAAGGGTAAAGCACTAAAAGCCATAACAGATTTCTTATGTCGTAGCACACAACACAGTGCTGTCAGTTATCTCAACCTGTACTACACTTTGGCATAATGACTAAAGTGCTGGTAATAAATAATTTTCGCACGTGTAGTCTGTTGGAAGCTAACGGTGTCGCTGCAGTGGTAACACCGGTTCCCATCATATCACCGAAGTTAAATGTTGTGGGGCTGGCCTAGAACTTGGACGGGTGACCGTCCGGGACTGCCAAGCATTGTTGGCAAATGGGGTGCACTCAGCACTTGTGGTGCCAATTGACGAGTTGCTTGACTGAGAAGTAGCGGCTCCAGTCACGAAAACGGAAAATGGCCGTGAGAGGTATGTGCTGACCACATGATCCACCAATCTACATCCAATGACACCTGTCGACCGACGATGATACGGCGGTCGGTCGGTACCGTTGGGCCTTCCGAGGCCTGCTCGGCCGGAGGGACGGAGAAGAGAGAGGGAGAGAGAGAGACTGTTAGAAAATCGACATGAGAGATCAGGAAGCTGGTGTGGTCTTGACATACGAGGTGTGTAAGAAAAGTAATGAGATTGATCTTTTTATCTACCAAAATTTTAATTTTTTTCCCGCAACAATATTGTTACCTTCAGAATAGTTCCTTTCGGCAGCTGTACACAGGCGGAGTCGTTTTTCCGAGACTTGGTATCAACATTGAAACGCTTCAACTGGTAGGGCATTTAAAATGTCCATCACATTCTTTTGAATGTTCTACAGACTAGCAAAATGACGTCTTTTTAAGAGACTTTTCAGTTTCGGGAAAAGAAAAGTATTACAAGGACTAATATCAAATACATGGAGATGGGGGATGTGCTTTGGAACAGAAGGACTGCCTTTCGAGGCCGAAAATTCCTCGATGGAAGTGGCCGAGTGGCTTGGGGCGTTCTCATGATGCAACATCGACTCGATTCACCCGCATCCTGAGCCTTTCAGGGACATCTTTGTAGAAAACTTGGTTGACCCAAACGTTCCTGTCGGAGGACCGTCAGTAACTCAGCATTATACCAGAGGTTGAAAATACCGTTTAGCTGTAATGTTCTTTTATTTAGGACACGACCGGTTTCGGGCTCTTATGCGCCGATCTTCAGGTGTCGTAACTCTGCGCTATCTGGTAGCACACTGCGTGTTGTACTCGTCCACCGCGGTGCTCGGAGTCACAGCACCAAGTTATGACACCTGAAAGATGGGCGTATAAGAGCCCCAAACTGGTCGTGTCCTAAATAAAAGAACGTTACAACTGTAGCAGTATTTTCAACTTGGCTGACAGTTGGTTGGGTTGTTTTGGGGAAGGAGACCAGACAGCGAGGTCATCGGTCTCATTCGATTAGGGAAGGACGGGGATGGAAATCGGCCGTGCCCCTTCAAAGGAACCATCCCGGCATTTGGCTGGAGCGATTTAGGGAAATCACCGAAAACCTAAATCAGGATGGCCGGACGCGGGATTGAACCGTCGTCCTCCCGAATGCAAGTCCAGTGTCTGACCACTGCGCCACCTCGCTCGGTGGTTGACAGTTGGTCCTGGAGGAACAAATTCTTTATGCACGATACCCCTGCTGATAAAAAAAGCGAATAAGTATTGTTTTGATCTTTGATTCGCACATTCGAGCTTTTTTCGGTAGAGGAGAGGTCTGAGTGTGCCATCCTCACGTCATCGCTTTGTCTCAGAACCGTACACAGATATCCAGGATTCCTCGTCGCCTGCGATCATACGACTGAACCATTCGTGGTCATTGGTAATCCTATCAAGGAGATCAAAGCACGCGTTTCTTCGATTGTCCTGCTCAGTTTTGAGATTTTTCGGGATCATTTTGGCACAGATGTTTCGTATGTGCGAAACTTCTGTCAAAATTTGATGTCCGAAGTAAGTGTTTAAGGTTAACAGCTCACCCATTGCCCTTATTGTTAAACGCCAGTTTGACCTCAGAAGAGCAAGCACACGTTCGGCGTTAACGTCGGTTTTTGAAGTTGAAGGTCTCTATGAGAGAGGTTCATCTTTAACGTGTTCTCGGCCTTTAAAAATTATTTTTTGACAGCAGAAAACTTGTTATCTTGATAAGGAATGTTCGCCACAGGCCTGTTTCAACTGTTCAAACGTCACACTTGCATATTCCCCAAATTTAAAGTGAAACTTTGTGGCCAAAAGTCGCTTTCAATCCTGTGTTCCCTTTTCATAACACCCAACAAAAACACAGCTTCGCTGACGTCGCTCTCAAAAATCACGTCCTGTACGGAGCTGAAACTCGGACTGAGAATCTGGAAGGGTTGAAGACATCTGTCAAAACAAATAGAACAAAAAGCGTTGCCAAATTGCTCGCACTGTTGTCAGTTTGATTACTTTTCTTACACATTTCGTATGTAAGATACGATATCAGGTAAAGGTCAAATGTTATATAAATTACATAACAAGAATTTATACCTATAAAGGATTCCTGAAGAAACTGCAAATGTTGTAATTGAAGAATTTGAAACAAAAGAACGGTTTATGCATAAGTATAATTGGTAGGCCGTTTCCATAACTGTATGTTTAAAATATGGGTATACATAAAAACACGACGTAATAATAACTAACATTTCAGATTTCTACTTGTGAGGCGTTTCGGAGGCTTTTGAGCCCTGCGAGAGTCTTTATCGATACCTGCCTCTGTAGCGTAACTTCTTCGGCGCATTGTATGGTTACTGTGTCTCGGGCGTCCCGCCAGCGGCAGCAGAGTAATAGTTCGTGTTCAAAAATGCTCGCGTATGAACTACAGCGAAGGATTGGCTGTGCGTCCGCTGCAGTGCTGTGACTTGTGGGCAACGTTCTGCCGACAGCTCCGTTTAACGGCCGAGGAATTAACTTCGGCAATTGGATACGCTTGGAGTGTCGAGGCAGAAGTGTTGACCGTTTAAAGGGAGTAGCCACACCGTATGAAGTTGCTGTTTGCTTCCTGCTTGGGCAGCGGCCAGTCGAGAATATGAAATATGAGTCCGAGTGCAGGAATACGCTGGATTGCCTGGTGGACAGGGAGTTTGTGGTGGTTTTAATTTCAGCCACGAACAGTGTGGAAACTACATTGAACATCTGCTTTACAAATATCGGGCCCTGGGAAGAGGGGTTGAATTTGGGAAAACCTCTGTTCTGCCATAAGGTTCTGCTATCCTGACAATCGAGGCACTTTACGCTGTTATACAGGGTGTCCCACTCAAACCTCTCTGATTTCAAAGACCCAGGAGAAAAAAAAACACAGTAGATACGACAATGACAAATGCACCACTTTGTAGAACATCTCAAAGTAGTTATTTATCATCAATATACCTCTACATGTGAACCATTTCCAGGATGAAGAATATTGAGTGTATATCCAATTTCTTGCCAAGTTCTTTGTAACATTTCCTCTGTTATTGTTACAATCGCATTAGTGATACGAAGTCGCATCATAGGAATATCGTCCACTTTGGTCGCATACTCGAGGTGCTTAACGAATCCCCACATGAAGAAATCAAGCGGCGTAATGTCGGCTGAACGTGATGGCCGGGCAATGGGTCCTCTGTGTTCGATCCAACGACTGGAAATTTCCTATCGAAGAGCGTGCGAACAGCCGTTGACCAAGATGGCGGAGCTCCATCTTGATGAAAAATGATGTTGCGTCGCAAGTCTTGTATCTGAAGGAACACAGACTGCTCCAACATATCCAGATGTACTGACATAATCACTGTTTACTCCGCAAAGAAGAACGGTCCAACAATCCTGTCGTGCATTAACCCACACCAGACGTTTCATTTAGGGTAATCACGAACATGTTCAATGACAACGTGCGGATTTTGCGAACCGTAAATCCGAACATTATGCCTTCTAACCCTTCCTGATAGATGAAAGATTGCCTCATCTGAGAATAAACATCTTTCCAAAAATTGGTTCAAATGGCTCTGAGCACTATGGGACTTAACTTCTAAGGTCATCAGTCCCCTAGAACTTAGAACTGCTTAAGCCTAGCTAGATTAAGGACGTCACATACATCCATGTCCGAGGCAGGATTCGAACCTGCGACCGTAGCGGTCGCGCGGCTTCAGACTGTAGCGCCTAGAACCGCTCGGCCACCCAGGCCGATGAAATCTGTCAGAAGCACTGGCGGGCTACAGAGATTTCCTTCAGCTGACTCGACTGTAGGAGTGTATTAGTAGCAAAGAATAAATCTACTAAAAACTCACGCATGAAGCGGCATTTTATCACGCATCTCTGTTTATGACGTCATATTTTTTTGAGCTATGATAGGTAGGCTGTTCCCGCTTCCCACAGAAATTGTTGCCTGCCACTAAGTGACATGAGTACCAACGTTGGTTGAAGTCGGTCAATTGGTTTAGGAGGAGATGTGGAACATACAAAGATACATTCATCCTTTTTTTTATAATATATACTGATTAAACTCCAACTGGTAAACATTAGTTAGATAACACCTCACCGGCACAAACAAAAATAAAACTATAATTCCTGTTTCTACGTTTTTACGTATAACTTGATACAAAACAGACGCAAATAATGGCCGTTTAAGCGTTATACGTTGACGGTCGATGTACATGGTTACTTCATAAAGCCACCAGCTATTACTTACTTGACTCGATTCAGATTCCAAAGCTACTTTCATTGAGCCCTCTCGGCTCACTGGGGAGGGTTTTATCGATACAAGACAACTGCAATATTTAGTAAATGATGTTTTAACAAATAGTATTTTATAGAGCATCAGTAAAGCAGTTCCTATATAATAATGAAAGCTAGCAGTTAGAAACGTATTTGGATTTACATGTCACTACATGAGCTAAAAGTCACTAGCATGGTGCAAATATTCTATGCACTACTCTCGTACGATAGGTCACATCTTACGCTGCATAATGAAATCAAACATCCTTCCAGGAAGCTGGCATCCATATCAATACGTTGAGCATATCCGCAGCAAATTGTTGTCCAAAGTTACAGAATTTGCACTTTGTAAGCACACGTACGAAGACGCTGGTGGACTACACGATGCAATGTTGATCGAGGTAAGTCAAGTTGCCTAGATGCTTGACGAATTGATCTACGAGGGCTTCTGAGAAACGTTTGTCTGATGTCCTCCACTGTCTATTCTGAAATTCCGTAACGTGCACCGCGAGAATGTTTCAGAACACTTCCTGTTGCTAGAAACTCCTTATACCATTCCTTAATTGTTTCCACATCAAGTGGATCACATTCATACACACGACGATAATTTCTTTGCAGAGTAATCGGCGATTTTGTTTCTGCAAACCCCACTGCTGCTTGCGCGCGCTGCTGTGGAGTCGCCATTTTCACATCATGCGACCATAGTGCACTCTGGCGACGATATTTGGCGCTTCTGACGCAGGAAGACAAATTCTTTGAGGTGCTCTATAATGTGGTGCATTTTTCATTGTCGTATCTACTGTGGTTTTTCTCTCCTGCGTCCCTGAAAACAGGAAGCTTGAGTGGGACACCCCGTATTGTGCGGACCTGACCACTGTGGGCGCATTGGTTATCCCTTGTTCCTGCAATAAGCAAGTGTGTTTCTTCTTGTTAAATTTTGATGAAGTTCTGTCTAGTATTTGAAGGAGCATTGCCTTGTCGGCATAGACGCGGCAGTAGGCTGGCGAGTGGATATTGTATATAATCCATTTCGTTTGTGTTTACATTGTATATAAAACTGCATGAATCCTGTGCCTCTGGCGGAAGTACCCCTCACGTTTATTGTTACTTAGCTTTGGACTTGTTCTGTCATACTTCTGCGTTAAACGGTATTTGTATTTTGATTTTTGTCGCCTCTCACACTGACGGCCTTTTAGATGATTGCTTTTTTTGTATATTCTTTAATTTTTGTTTTACTGCCTGAATACTAAATATGTGACCTACTTTGTATATTTTAAATAAAGGTTTAATTCTGTGTGCTTGTCGGAGTATTATTTAAAACTTCAGGCAACTTCTTACTGCTTATGGGACTTGACATTGTAAAGAACTAAAAATTTTATAAGGCAGCCCAAAGCAGGGCCTTGTTTCTTAAAGCTTCCTCTTCAAGAGTTGCTTTATACCTTCTGGTCTGTTGCCAGCTGGTAGTGAACCTGACAACTTGTAGTCAGCGCAGTATAGTTATATTTATATTTGTACCAATAATTTTACATTTGACATACCGATGTGTGGTGATCTTCCTGGTAGTGGGAAGTACATATGCAGTGTGAAGCGATATTGTTACACTCATGGATGACACATTGTAAAAATTCAAAAGCATAATAAAATCCGATGATGAGAGTTCAGTTCTGACGAAACAGCTCGTCCAATAAAGTGCTTAATTGCCGATGTTGCTTGTGCAGTTCTCTTCGGTTACCATACATAGCAGGTCGCCCGCAGATTGACCATGTGAGGAATATATAACGCTTCGGTAACTGTTTTGAAACGTGGTTTGCAGCTTGACAAGGATAGTTATATTCTGATGCGCTTTGTTTTGGTAATTTAATCTGACTGCTGTCACGGTTAGTTGCCAAATTTCTTTCTAAATTCTGCACATATTGGTTGCCAACTAAAGCGAGCTACATATTGTAACTGTTTTAAAATTGTATTTAAACACATTAGTCGCCTTGTAGGCGCTGAGTTAATTACTGTGTTTCTTTATTCTATTGCCTTTTAAGGCGGCTCATAGTTGCTTGTGCCCTCATTGTTCAGATTATTTACCTGTGGAGAATTACTGATATTGTATTTAATTGCTTTTCTAAAGTGTCCACTTGGAATATTAAGAGAGCTAAAACTTCTTGCTGTAGCTGATTTTTGACCTCATTGTTAAACAAAGTAAACGAAACTGTATCGATTTATTTCATCCAGCACCGAAGCAGTCATCAACTTAGTTCCTTACGTTTCAGCTTTGTTCCATCAACGTGTGGCAGATACGGTCTGGGAAAGCCAATCATATGAAATTGCAAAGGATGTAAAGCTAAAATGTAGAGCTTTCGACTAAAGTACACGAAGAATATAACTAGAACTGCAGGCATTTCGACGTTGCTGGTTTTTCCCGGATCAATACATCTGAGCTAAAAGTCGGAACTGCCCCTGATGATACAGAAAAGGTTTTACGTTATCACGAAAAGATTGTTGCAGTGCTGTTCATTGAAATTGGATCCGCAACTGCGATTAATTATTTGAATGATCTAATGTTCCCACAGCTGTCATATTTGGTCTAATGTTTTAGTGGAGCGAAAATCAAGCACTCTAAAAGATCACACTATCTTTTTTGTCCTAATCTTTATAAATAACAGACGGAAATGGACAAATGAGATATAAAATGAACCAGCGTGAAGTCTAGTTCAGAAATGTAAGGTTTAATTCCTTAAAAATAATAAAGGTAATTAAGAAAAATTAACTAGTATTTTGAGGAAAGTAACTGTCCGAATTCTCTTAACCGAACTAAAAGTGGAAAGTCGATAAATGGCGTATCAAATTAGCCAGCATTAGGTCTGTTCCTCCAAAAATGATTTAATTCTTTCAAAGTTGTCACGGTAATTAAGGAAAACGCCATCAGTGATTTAAGGAGAAAATGAAATATTTCACCAATACTGGCTGCCAACTACATAAATGAGCTATCAAAAAAGTTCATGTCTTCAAGGTCTAACTATTTTGAGCATAAGAAGTTACTTTGATGGAGAAATTGTGAATTCGTTCTTTCACATTGAAAAAATAAAATCAAATTACAGCATAAATTGAAACGTCTCTGCTTTCTCTTGATCTATATTACTCTTAATAATAAAAGAGTACTGATAGATATTTAAATAAATTATACTTCATGCTTTCTGAACAAAAATTGGTTCAAATGGTTCAAATGGCTCTGAGCACTATGGGACTCAACATCTGAGGTCATCAGTCCCCTAGAACTTAGAACTACTTAAACCTAACTAACCTAAGGACATCACACACATCCATGCCCGAGGCAGGATTCGAACCTGCGACCGTAGCGGTCACGCGGTTCCAAACTGAAGCGCCTAGAACCGCACGGCCACACTGGCCGGCGAATAAACATTGAAAGTAAAAAGAAATCTGAAAAGAAACTGGCGAAATGTTGAAATAGATTGGAGAAACACAGAACGCGTCTCATTTGCTGTACAAGATTTCGGGTTTCATTCGAAGGTGAGTCAAATATTTCTGTAACATATTTTATTTCTAACATTTAGACGAATCATTTCACAAGACATATGACCCTTTTATTATTTATTTTTATTTATTTTAGTTTCACTCGTTGTTCTGCTGCGCAGTTTTGGTGTTAAACTATTGTCAAGTAATTCTTTAAACGGAAACAAGATGAATTCAGTGTATTAACTTCACCGTTGCCCAACTGTTCCTTAAACCAGTAAAAGTTAAAAGCACAAAATTCGAACTCACGAATGAGTGCTGACGGATGATGAAAACCTTTCTTTTTTAAAAACCGCTAGCAAATTTAAGCATTGAACTCATAGCTAGAACTGAAATTTTACGAAGATTTGAGAAAAAAAATTTGTGACATTCTACAATAAAATGCCTTGCATGATCAAATAATGCACTTTATTCGTAAGACACTTCTGTATTGAGTATTTGTATCCGTCCGGATCTCTCACGAAAACTGAATGCGAAACTGTAACTTCAGTACAAATAAAAATTCCTTGTATTAGATATAAATTCCGTGACAACGTGAGTGCTTGTTGTTATGAGAACGATGAACCTGCTAAGTTCACTGCGCTGTAGTAGGCTACTGCGACAGTAGATAAAAACAGAAGTTATTCAACCCTATCTCACTTCTAACATTTCACTTTCACAGATAGGCTCCTTGATGGCGAAAGCAACGCGTGACTCTACCATTACTAGTCCATGATCTCGTTCTGAACGGGCTATTCATATCACTTTTCGGTGCGTAAATAACGCCATTATTTAGTTATGATCTGAGTAACACTATCTATGGAGCCAAAGCACTCTGGATTAAATTCATTTCAAAATGAGATGCGAAAGCACGCTGCGGATTGCTAAATATTCTTCGGTGACAGTCTGAATCACGCAAAACTATGTGAGTAAACATTATCATCAGAAATATTAAGCCCTCTGTCTTAGACATCACGTTTCTCTTCTAACACGTGAGTCAAGATTAGGAGCAGGCCTATTTCTGTTTGACACTGACGTTTTTATCCCGTTGTCTGTTGCTGAATTAAGAGATTTGGTTTATCTTGTCTTTCTATTCATTTCAAAAAATCTTATTGACAGATACCATAAATAGTTTTTTAATCACATCTGGATTTTGGGGCCTTATCTTGCAAAACATGCCTCTTTTGTGTATGACTGGAAGGAGATAAATCTCGTGTTACTTATTGTTCCTCACAAGAGGGGCGATAAAAAGTTTCCGTTCGAAGACCCCACAGTCCAGAATCGGAATGTCGATCAGAAAAAGTACCGTGAGCTTTGAGACAATCATTCCCCCGAAGCACTCGTTTCGTAAAACAATGTGTTCTGCTACGTGAAGAAGCCCGTAACAGCATTCTGCGGGTCATCGTCCGATAGGAATCGTCCACTCCTCAAGGCCACTTTTTACGGACTGAAGGCGTGATAATCACATGGGGGAGAGTTCAGGACTCTAGGACGTGTGCTCGAGGTCTCCCACTTTAATAGGCGTAACTCCTGCGTCATATTTTGTTTGCGATATGTAGTTGTCCGTTATCGAGGAGCAGCAACACCCCTTGGGGCAGCATTCCTCAACAGAGGTGTTCGACGCATTTTTCATTCTCCGATGTAACAGGACGTTGGTCCTGTTTGAATGTATCGCAATTAGACTAGGTTCTGGACGTTCAACATCGACACATTATGCGAGTAGTAGGGCCGACCGAAATAATTGAAGGACGGAATCCGGCCACACGTAGCATCTTCTGTGTGCCAAGGCCCCATGGGAACCGTCTACTTCCAGCGGGATTAAGATCATGTCTGCTACCACTGACATGACGCCATCGTCAAGCACAGGTACTTTGGTCCCATGAAAGAGTTGAATGGGGTGTGTAACAGAACTCTGTTGTCTTCAGTAATTGAAATGGGTTCTGTATGTATGCGAGTATATAGCGTAGATCTAGTGAGCGACTTTTTCTGGAGTGCCTTCGCCCACGACACAAGGCTCCATCCCAGCTTTATGGTGCAGGCGGCCATCAATTGTAATTCGCCGTGATATTTGATTTTTCTGCAGAGTAAAGTAACCTCTGCGCGCTACAATGAACAGGTTGTTATTGGCGTGCATTTCTTCGACGACGAGGTCACGAGCTTTTACAGTAGAGAAATGCCCGTCCACATATGGATGCTGGGTTGCAACGTGCTTTTCGTGGTGTACAACAGCTACCATGACCAGAAATACCTCTTGAAAATTCAACACGTATGGGACATAATGGAGCGAGAACTTATTCGTTCTCAGAGCCTGCAAAAACCGTTCATCTTCAGCCCGCTTTTCACGCTTATGTTTCATTTGTTGTTGTTTGCGTTACTCGTCGGACGCAATCAAGCCAACTAACAAACTGCAAGAACGAATGTGTAAAGGTTTCTTATTGGTAACAAGATCTAGTCAGTTTCGTAGTTATGCACTTAGACCGCCGGCCAGGGTTGCCGAGCGGTTCTAGGCGCTACAGTCTGGAACCGCGCGACCGCTACCGTCGCAGGTTCGAACCCTGCCTCAGGCATGGATGTGTGTGAAGTCCTTAGTATAGTTAGGTTTAAGTAGTTCTAAGTTCTAGGCGATTAATGACCTCAGAAGTTAACTCCCATAGTGCTCACAGCTATTTGAACCATTAATGCACTTAGACCGTTCTTCAGAAAATACTTATTTTCTGATTTGTGTCAGAATACCATCTCAGTTTTTTGGGCACTAATCTGTTATGTGGAAGGAGAGATATATAGTTTTGCCATTCTTCCGAAAAATGTGAGATTTGACACTTACTTGGGAAACTCACCATTGCACCCCCCCTAATGTTTACTGGTAAAACGGCTCAGTGGATAGTCCGTAAAACTGAACCAAGATCAAGCACGGAAACAGGAAGAATATGTATTGAACTGTGAAAATGGAAGCAAAATAGAAACACTGAACGGTCCAAGCTAAAGATGTGTAAATAGAGCGAATTGCAGGAACCACAGCATCGTGGTTCTGTGATCAAGGTGTTGTACTGTAAAGCGGCAGATCCGTGATCAAGTCTCCCTTTTACCCCATTTTTTCTCAAAATTATGAACTTTCCCTCCGGTCATTGGCATGTCTGTTCTTCTTCTGTAACCTTGGCAGTTGTCATACCATACATTACTTACGGAACGTGAGTCATGTAAGAATACATTACCGTCGCAAGTAAAAGTGATGAATGTGAGAACAGGCGAGATGCCGCATAGACCTCTCACAGAAATGAAAACAACAAATAAACGGGTGGGAACTGTGTTACAACAAAGGAGTCAAAATTTCCAAAACGGAACGCAGTAGTCATAGCATGTGTTGCTTATGCAGAACAAATAGGAGGTACGTACGTCCGGAGGTCCCTTCCTTACACCTCTCTGTTGCAAACGGACTTAACACTACGACAAAGACACAAATCTGATTACAGCGAATACACACGTCAATGACGGTCGGACAGCTCCTAATTTTATGAAAAGAAGTGAGGCACGAGGAAGAATTGAACACAGATCTCCCCCATCGTAGTCCAATGCCGTGGCCACATAACTACAACACCTTGGCTATCGACTTTCGCTCTATGTTGCACATCTTGAGCTAGGACCATTCACTGTTTTATTTTGCTCCCTTTTTTCAGAGTTCATTACACCTTCTTCTTGTTTTCATGCTTGATCTGTGTTCAATTTTCGACGGGCTACCCATTGGGCCATTTTACCACTAAACCTGAGGGGAGTACGATGGGTAGTTTCCCCTGTTAGAAGCTTTTCACCCTCCAGTCTTCACTTGTGCAGCGTTGTGAGTTCGACGGTTGGTATCTTGGAAAGTGAAGATATAAAAGAAAGGGTAACATTTCGTCACCGAAAATGCTGAAACATACACGCTCCACACGTTGTGGATTAAAGCTTGATAGTGCTGATGGTACACTCATCATCTTGCTTAGTTTGAGAACAAGGACTCACGACATGACGGACTACACTAATTGCGTCCACTGAGCTAATCTCCAGTGGTTGTGTTGTTAGGTTCATTGAATACGTGCCACTGGATGTATCGGTGTGATTAACAGTCTTTTGCTTTGTGTTCGACTCCAAATGTACATTGCATGCATCGAATACCCTTCATACTGTTCACTCGGAAACTGGTTGACAGGACCTACATTTACTGCCAACAGCAGTTCCTGTCGGCTTTGGAACGAATAATTGTCGTCAAGAAGGTCTCCAGTCCCTGTCGGTTAGGATGCTTTTATGGTCATTGTCCCTATGGTGTATTACACGGCTGCCAGTGGTACATCATTCCCTGTAGACAGGTTGGAAAGTCCGCTTTCATACGCCAAATATGGCAAGTTCATTAACGGTGTGATCACGGGTACGTCTAAACGGAAAGCTCCTCTCTATCATTCCATTTTATTGCTTTGAGTCTATACAACCGAGTGGCACACAAACATCATTCGACTGAAATGACTTACGTCGGCATTGGAAGGTCACATGACCACATGGTGCTAGTTCTGCACTATTTACAGTGCTACAAAGCGAGCAGTGTGCTCTTTTAAAGACATTATTTCGCTGCAAACATGCTGCGGCAGCCATCCGTAAATGCCTACTTTTACTGCCTGTGTGTTGGTCGAAACTGTTCACCGCAGCGGCGACACTGCTCAGTTTATTGTTCTCTGTGAAAGGAAGAACAATCTGAGTCCGAGAGATGGACTGAAACAGCGCTCCAGCTGTTTTGTAAGAAGAGGAAATTATAGTTCCATGATCTAGTTCTAAGTCTAATAGTGTAAGTTGGCTGTTTAGGTTTTTATGTTGAAATGCCACTTAGCGCTCTGTATGAAAATCACTGACAGTGCTGTGTGCAATCTGTGGCTGGTTGGCATTGTTGGAATATTTGCTATTGTAGTTTTGGGCAGTTTGATGTGAACAGCGCATAGCGTTGCGCAATTGGAGGTGAGCCGCCAGCAATGGTGGATGTGGGGAGAGAGACGGCGGAGTTTTGAGAGCGGATGATCTGGACGTGTGTCCATCAGAAAGAGTAAATTTGTAAGACTGGATGTAATGAACTGATATATATATTATGACTTTTGAACACTCTATCAAAATCTTTCATTTGCTAAGTACGCCTATCAGTGGTTAGTGCCTTCAGTAGTTAGAATCTTTTATTTAGCTGGCAGTATTGGCGCTCGCTGTATTGCAGTAGTTCGAGTAACGAAGATTTTTGTGAAGTAAGTGATTAATGAAAGGTATAGGTTATTGTTAGTCAGGGCCATTCTTTTGTAGGAATTGCTGAAAGTCAGATTGCGTTGCACTAAAAATATTGTATGTCAGTTTAGTGATGATCAGAATAAGTAAAGAGAGAAATGTCTGAGTACGTTCAGTTTTGCTCATCTGTTTTAAAATCAAATAACGTAAGAGGTTTACTAGCACTGTCATTCATAATTTTTCTAAGGGGATGTTTCAACAGCACTCTTCAGACTCTATCACATATTATTCTTTGTAAGTACTGTACAATCCTGAAATAGTGGTAATACACACGTGTTCTAGTAATTGCTCATCGTCGTAATTATCATAACTTATGTTTGACAATATTGATCGTATAAGACATGGGGCGCACGTTATTTACCGTGCGTGGCAGTCGTAAGTCGCCACTAAACTGCCCCTCCACCGATTGAGCAACTTAAGTCTTAGAAGAACCAATAGATGATTTTACGAAAGTTGACTGCAAAGGTGCAAAGCGTTTCCATCCTGACGCTTGGCCGGACACCAGTAGTCAACTGGCAGCTGTCTCTGCCAGCGCCCACGGCCCGCAGTTCCAGGGAAATACGCTGCTGGGTTTGAAATTCCATCACCAGGAATGGGACCGAGTTATGAAACTTCACCTTTTCTGTGTGTGTTGTAGCATAAATGTAAGATTAATTTTATGGTAATCTAGGGGTATAAAAGGTGATTAAGAGTGATGTTACAAACTTTCAGAATGAGGCCACCATTTTCCAGGGATTTTTATTCGCAAACACAAAATCAAAATGTAACAAGTAGGCACCGAAATCACGTAGTTCGTTTTTCCTAGCAAAGAATATAAATAAAACCTGTCGAAAGAAGCAAAGCGAAGTCGTTAATTTTAATACACAAAGTAAAATCAGTAAATCCACATATCCCAGACAAGTGAATTCAAGGTTAGTTTGTAATAGCAAAAATAACATTGGATTGCTTAATTCTATCACTGACATAAACTCCCGAAAACACTGAAATCGCAACACCAAGAAAGAGTTGTGCAACATGAACGAAAATGGGAGACATCTGAAAAAATGTTCCAACATTTGTGAAATCTTGTGGGACTTAACTGCTAAGGTCATCAGTCCCTAAGCTTACACACTATTTAACCCAAATCATCCTAAGGACAAACACACACACCCATGCCCGAGGGAGGACTCGAACCTCCGCCCGGACCAGCGGCACAGTCCATATGACTGTGGCGCCTTAGACCGCTCCGCTTACCTCGCGGAAATATGGTGTTTTTTAAAATTTCGCACCAGTCACATAAGATTGGCGCTGCTAGCGCCACTGTGAGAATCAAAATGGTCGTGAGTATTAGTCACCTTTGAGATTGGAGTTATTGAGCTGATGTTGGTTAAGAATGCCGTTAAGACGACAAAGTCAGCAATCTTATCACCTCACTTAGTTAACGGGGTCGTGTATTAGGGCTACGAGAAGCTGGATGTTTCTTCTACCATATTGCAGAAAGATTTGGCAGGAATGTAGCCACGGTACATGATTGCTGGCAGCGGTGGTCATCAGGATGCACGGTCGCACGAAGAGCGGGCTCCGGACTGCCCCGTGGTACTACCGAGAGCGAAGACCATCGTGTTCGGCTTACAGTTCTGGCGCATCGTACTGCACGTGCAGCAGCAACTTGACCACTTGACCAGCAGATGGCACCACAGTGACACAACGAACCATTACAAATTGGTTACCTCAAGGAGACTTCCGAGCCAGACGCCCTGTAGCGTGCTTTCCACTGATAACAAACCATCGCCATTTGCGACTTCAATGGTGTCAAGTTTGATAGCTCACTGGGGGGGGGGGGGGGGGGGGCAGGGTGGAGATCTATTGTGTTTCCTGATGAAAGTTGGTTCTTCCTCGGTGCCAGCGATGGAAATATGTTGGTTAGAAGGAGACCAATTGAGGGCCGGCATCCAAGCTGTTTGCGTGCTAGACACACTGGGCCTACACCTGGAGTTATGGTCTGGGGTGCGATTTTGTATGATACAGGACTGCAAATTTCTACGTCAGTATGGTGATTCGACCTGCTGGTCTCCCATTCACGAACAGCATTTCAGGCGGTATTTTCCAACAGGATAACGCTCACCCAGATACGGCTCGTGTAATCTAACATGCTGTACAGAGTATCGACATATTGCCTTGGACTCCTCGATCACCAGATCTGTCTCCAATCGCGCACACGTGGGACATTATCGGACGTCAAGTCCGGTATCATCCACAACCAACATCAACCGTCCCTGTATTGAACGAGTAGATGCAGCAGGCGAGGAACTGACATCCGGCACCTGTACAACGCAGTGTAGGCACGTCTGCATGCTTGCATTCAACATTCTGGCGGTTTCACCGGTTATTAACGTACCAGCATTTCACATTTGCAATGGCTGATCTCGGGCTTACGTTAATCTGTGACCGTACAATGTCGATCACATGTATTTCCTCGACAAATGTATTCCTGAAATTTCACTACTCTGTATTAATTATTTTATGGTGTTGCGCTTTTTTCCATAAGTGTACATGTGTGACTGAATTAAAGAAGCTTACAGGGGTATCATTGATCCCTTTGTGTACTACGGCATGATGATTAAACATCCGAACTACGAAGCTGATCAAACGATTTTACGTAAAACTTTAAAGTACGATATCTTTTCCCCGTGATCCGATTCTCATGATATTAAGTTTGTACGTTACCCCAAGTTAGGTTCAAATTTTCTGTGAAAACTCCCTGAAATTCGTCTAGTAATTTTGGAGATTAGCGCGCTCAAGCAGACAAACATTCAGACACTAAGGTTTAACAGATTCATTATTAGTATAGATATTATTTATTTTATGATATTCCTCACAGAAGTAAGTCTGGTATGCGAACACAGCCGCGGATAACAGCTAGTAACGTCAAAAATCTGACACAAGGAATCAAGAGTCAGAAGGTGACACATGGTCTGTGCTGAATGTACAAAGTGTACCATTAAGTTTAACTGATAATAGACTAATGTGTGTAAGTTATATTACCTGAGAGAAGGTGAGCTTCTTAGCTAATATCGCTTGTAAACAACCTTTACTGTCTACTACAGCTTTCAGTAGGTATGGTTACCATTTGCGCATCTCTACAAAAAATTATAACGCGTCTCCCACACCAGGTGTAAAAGTTCTCTATAAAACATTGCCAGGCAAGTGAGGTACGAGCTGAACAATGGGTCGGCGCGTTAAGGTTAAAACACCAATACAAACGCAGGCCGGTGTGGTCGAGCGGTTCTAGGCTCTACAGTCTGGAACCGCGCGACCGCTACGGTCGCAGGCTCGAATCCTGCCTCGGACATGGATGTGTGTGATGTCCTTAGATTAGTTAGGTTTAAGTAGTTCTAAGTTCTAGGGGACTGATGACCTCAGATTTTAAGTCCCATAGTGCTCAGAGCCATTTGAACCATTTGAACCAATACAAACACGACGTGCCGATGCCACGTTGAGCTCGTCCCACACGTACCTGGCAATGTTTTAGAAAGAGCACTTGCACAAACGGTGTAGGAGACGTGTAATAACCTTTTATCCAGATCTGAAGATGGTAACCACGCTTACCGAAACCTGTAGTCGACAGTGAAAGCGATCTTGGCCAAGAAGCTTATCTCCTCTTGAGTAATAATAACGGATCGCCCCTTAACACTCAAGATGAGTAAACTATTAAACGATATTACACACCAACTCTGACATTACTGACTTCTCTGCCTTCATGATTTACGCCAAATGCCAGTAAGTAAATGTAGGGTGGCCATTGTTGAATTATATTAAATAAAATCGTCATAACTTCTGAACGGTTTGCGTTGGGACGTTCAGACTGCACGGTTGGCCTCGGGGCATAATGGGAATTAGTATGTCCATGTATGGTTTGGTTTAGCGACAAAGTCCACTTTTATTTGGACGGGTTCGTCAATATATAGAACTGAAGGACTTGAGGGACTGACAATCTGCATTTTGCGATCGAGAAGTCTCTTCACCCTCAAGTGATTTGTGTGGTGTGCAATATCCAGTCACGGGATAATGGGTGCCATATTCCTTGATGGCACGGTAGCTAAAGTTTTGGAAGATGATTTCATCCTCATTACGCAAAGCGTCCCTGACTTCGACAAGATGTGGTTCATGCAAGACGGAGCTCGACCCCATCGAAGCAGGAGAGTCGGCTGATGTCCTGGAGCAGCACTTTCGAGACCGCATTCTGGCTCTGAGGTACCAAGAGGCTTGGGCCTCAATTGGCCGCCTTATTGTCTGGATCTGAACACAAGCCACTCCTTTTTGTGGGGCTATATCAAACGCAAGGTGTACAGCAATAACCCCAAAACCATTGCTGAGTTGAAAACAGCCATTCAGAAGGTCATCGACAGCATCGATGTTCCGAAACTTCAGCGGGTCATGCAGAATTTCGATATCGTTTGTGCCACATCATCGCCAATGATGGCAGGCATATCGAAAATTTCACAACCTAAATCCGAATATCTGTAGTGACGTTACATTTTAAATAAAGTGTCTGCACTCCTTAACTTTAACTAATCATCGTTTTTTTCTTATGCACTACTGGCCATTACAATTGCTACACCACGAAGATGACGTGGTACAGACGCGAAATTTAACCGACAGGAAGAAGATGCTGTGATATGCAAATGATCAGCTTTTCAGAGCATTCACACCTACAACGTGCTAACATGAGGAAAGTTTCCAACCGACTTCTCATGCACAAACAGCAGTTGACCGGCGTTGCCTGGTAATACGTTGTTGTGATGCCTCGTGTAAGGAGGAGAAATGTGTACCATCACGTTTCCGATTTTGATAAAGGTCGGGTTGTAGATTACCGCGATTGTGGTGTATCGTATCGCGACATTGCTGCTCGCGTTGGTGGAGATCCAATAACTGTTAGCAGAATATGGAATCGGTGGGTTCAGGAGGGAAATACGGAACGCCGTGCTGGATCCCAACGGCCTCGTATCACTAGCAGTCGACGTGACAGGCATCTTATCCGCATGGTTGTAACGGATCGTGCAGCCACGTCTCGATCTCTGAGACAACAGATGGGGACGTTTGCAACACAACCATCTGCACGAACAGTTCGACGACGTTTACAGCAGCACGGACTATCAGCTCCGAGACCATGGGTGCGGTTACCCTTGACGCTGCATCACAGACAGGAGCGCCTGCGATGGTGTTCAAAAATGTCTCTGAGCACTATGGGACTTAACATCTATGGTCATCAGTCCCCTAGAACTTAGAACTACTTAAACCTAACTAACCTAAGGACATCACACAACACCCAGTCATCACGAGGCAGTGAAAATCCCTGACCCCGCCGGGAATCGAACCAGGGAACCAGGGCGCGGGAAGCGAGAACGCTACCGCACGACCTGCGATGGTGTACTCAACGACGAACCTGGGTGCAAGAATGGCAAAACGTCATTTCTTGGGATGAATCCAGGATCTGTTTACAGCATCATGATGGTCGCATCCGTGTTTGGCGACATCGTGGTGAACACACATTGGACGAGTGTATTCGTCATCGACATACTGGTGTATCACCCGGCGTGATGGTATGGGGTGCCACTGGTTAGACGTCTCGGTCACCTCTTGTTCGCATTGACGGCACTTTGAACAGTGGACGTTACATTTCAGATGTGTTACGACCCGTGGCTCTACGCTTCATCCGATCCCTGCGAAACCCTACATTTGAGCAGGATAATGCACGACCGCATGTAACAAGTCCTGTACGGGCCTTTCTGGATACAGAAAATGTTCCACAGCTGCCCTGGCCAGCACATTCTAGAGATCTTTCACCAATTGAAAACGTCTGGTCAATGGTGGCCGAGCAACTGGCTCGTCATAATACGTCAGTCACTAATCTTGATGAACTGTGATATCGTGTTGAAACTGCATGGGCAGCTGTGCCTGTTCACGTCATCCAAGCTATGTTCGACTCAATGCCCACGTGTATCAAGGCCGTTATTACGGCCAGAGGTGGTTGTTCTGGGTACCCAAATTGCGTGAAAATATAATCACATGTCAGTTCTAGTATGATATATGTCTCCAATGAATATCCGTTTATCATCTGCATTTCTTCTTGTTGTAGCAATTTTAGTGGCCAGTAGTGTAGATCAATAATTGTCACCCTGTAAATAAGGATACACCTCTTTCTCGGTGTTGTACTCACACGGTGTTGCTGTCCTTGAGGAAGGTGTGCAGTTCGCGCTCGATGTCGAACGCCGTGGCGTCGGGCAGCTCGCGCCTGCGCAGCACGCCGTCCAGCACGGCCGCCCACACGGCGTCCCAGGCCGCGCGGCCGTCCTTGGCGCCGTCGAGCACGCCGCGGATCCACTGCCGCAGCTCCATGGGGACCGCGCGCAGCTGCAGCGGCCTGCGCACCACCATACTTCGTAAGCCTCACTGCAGCTCTCCCGGGCTCTGCAACGAACCACCTCGCCGGGTCGCATGATGCTCGCGCTCTTATATACTGGCAAGACGCCGGCGAAGATTCCAAATATCTCCTATCAGGCCGATGCCGATAAAATTCTGTACTTATCTATATATGAACTTTAGAGAGAGATTTTGGGATTTACAGTGACAGATTTCAGGATCGGATGGCATTAGTTGGGTATTTCCAAAGGCAACTCGATATCAACCGTGAGTAGGAAAACAGAACACGAGAAAGGTACACGCCAGTGTCAGTTTAGTTTAATACGTCATAAAACGAAGGAATGAAAGGAATGAGGAGATTCTCCGGAGAATCGGCGAGGAAAAGAATATGCGGAAAATACTGACACAAGGAGGGACAGTATAATAGGAAATCTGTTAAGGCATCACAGAATAACTTCTTTTGTACTAAAGGGCGCTGTAGAGGGAATTCATCCAGCAAATAATCGAGGATGTAGGTTGCAAGTGTTACTCCTCCGAGATGAAGAGGTTTCACAGGAGAGGAATTCGTGGTGGGCTGTATCAAACCAGTCAGAAGACTGATAATGCAAAAAAGTGTGAATATTTTATACACACATCACCCAACTTTACGTAATTTTTTTCTGCATGATATAGGACTATGACACCATACCAATGGTCAACATTGACGTACAGGATGTCCATTAATTACTTTCATAACCTAAGACTTTAATAACTTGCAAACTGTACTATGCAGATGTGCCCGTGGTCGTCTAGCAGGTAGCAGGTAAAGCTCTAGACTTCGGCCTTAGATCTTTTGTGTTTAATCCCAGATAACGGGGGGACCTTTCCTAGTTCTAATCTTTCCAGGACGGCCACAGGTCCACTCGGCGTGGTATTCAGTTATTTACATGTTCCACAGACTATCTGAACGATTCTTACCGAAATGATAGGGTACGAGTCAGTTTACAGAACATGTGTACGCGACTAGCGTCTACATTAATGTACACATTTTTTTAGTCCTACTCATGCAGCTACGCTTTTCTGTGATGTATATGTGCAGACTGAAGCGACGAATGAAAATTTATACAAAGGCGAGGATTGAACTGGTGTCCCTTCCACACGAGGCAGACGCATTAACCATCATAGCTTTGTACAATTATACAATTGCACAATTGTATGGACTACCCTATGATGCCTCCCTCCTCACTCCAAATACCTATTCAGGCCTCACCCCACTTGGCATTTCCCCTAAAAAATCGTCCAAATGGCTCTAAGCACTATGGGATTTAACATCTGAGGTCATCAGTCCCCTAGACTTAGAACTACTTAAACGCAACTAACCCAAGGACACCACACACATCCATGCCCCAGACAGGATTCGAACCTGCGACAGTAGCAGCAGCGCGATTCCGGACTGAAGCGTCTAGAACCGTTCGGCCACAGCGGCCGGCTCATTTCCTCTAAGCATTGTAGAGGCTCTCCTACTATGTTGGAATAGCACCTCAGGAATGCTGGTAGAGTTTAGAGGATATACTAAGTGGACTTAGACGTGAATGGAAATTTGGCTTGAGGAGGGAGGCGTTTTAGAGTTGACTGTGCAGTGGTGCAAACCATTGTGCCAAAATGGGAGTAGTGGTTAGCTTCACTACGTAGAGAGTAGGAGATCAGGGTTCGAATCCTGTCCTTGGTACAAATTTTCATTAGTTTTTCAGTCTTCATATATACAGCATAGTTTTCTCAGACTTGCAAAAGTCTTTGGAACCATATACGAGGGTTGGAACTTTAATAGTGGCAACTATTTATTTACAGCTCATACAAATACACTCCTGGAAATGGAAAAAAGAACACATTGACACCGGTGTGTCAGACCCACCATACTTGCTCCGGACACTGCGAGAGGGCTGTACAAGCAATGATCACACGCACGGCACAGCGGACACATCAGGAACCGCGGTGTTGGCCGTCGAATGGCGCTAGCTGCGCAGCATTTGTGCACCGCCGCCGTCAGTGTCAGCCAGTTTGCCGTGGCATACGGAGCTCCATCGCAGTCTTTAACACTGGTAGCATGCGGCGACAGCGTGGACGTGAACCGTATGTGCAGTTGACGGACTTTGACCGAGGGCGTATAGTGGGCATGCGGGAGGCCGGGTGGACGTACCGCCGAATTGCTCAACACGTGGGGCGTGAGGTCTCCACAGTACATCGATGTTGTCGCCAGTGGTCGGCGGAAGGTGCACGTGCCCGTCGACCTGGGACCGGACCGCAGCGACGCACGGATGCACGCCAAGACCGTAGGATCCTACGCAGTGCCGTAGGGGACCGCACCGCCACTTCCCAGCAAATTAGGGACACTGTTGCTCCTGGGGTATCGGCGAGGACCATTCGCAACCGTCTCCATGAAGCTGGGCTACGGTCCCGCACACCGTTAGGTCGTCTTCCGCTTACGCCCCAACATCGTGCAGCCCGCCTCCAGTGGTGTCGCGACAGGCGTGAATGGAGGGACGAATGGAGACGTGTCGTCTTCAGCGATGAGAGTCGCTTCTGCCTTGGTGCCAATGATGGTCGTACGCGTGTTTGGCGCCGTGCAGGTGAGCGCCACAATCAGGACTGCATACGACCGAGGCACACAGGGCCAACACCTGGCATCATGGTGTGGGGAGCGATCTCCTACACTGGCCGTACACCACTGGTGATCGTCGAGGGGACACTGAATAGTGCACGGTACATCCAAACCGTCATCGAACCCATCGTTCTACCATTCCTAGAGCGCCAAGGGAACTTGCTGTTCCAACAGGACAATGCACGTCCGCATGTATCCCGTGCCACCCAACGTGCTCTAGAAGGTGTAAGTCAACTACCCTGGCCAGCAAGATCTCCGGATCTGTTCCCCGTTGAGCATGTTTGGGACTGGATGAAGCGTCGTCTCACGCGGTCTGCACGTCCAGCACGAACGCTGGTCCAACTGAGGCGCCAGGTGGAAATGGCATGGCAAGCCGTTCCACAGGACTACAGCCAGCATCTCTACGATCGTCTCCATGGGAGAATAGCAGCCTGCATTGCTGCGAAAGGTGGATATACACTGTACTAGTGCCGACATTGTGCATGCTCTGTTGCCTGTGTCTATGTGCCTGTGGTTCTGTCAGTGTGATCATGTGATGTATCTGACCCCAGGAATGTGTCAATAAAATTTCCCCTTCCTGGGACAATGAATTCACGGTGTTCTTATTTCAATTTCCAGGAGTGTAGATACGTGTTTCAAAGATTTACTAACCTTCAAAGTAGTCGCCAGCATTGTTTATAACCCGTTGCCAGTCGTGGGATACTCTTAGTGGTGCCAGTTGCGTTGACAGTTCGAGCGGCGCGGTCATCTGCCCGACGAATTTGTAGCAGTTCTGAAGCGAATGCCGTGAAGTGTTTCCTTCCGTTTAGAAATCGTGTTGAACTCACGAGGGCTTAAGTCAGGGGATTGCAGTAGGTGGTACAGCACTTAGCAGCCCCATCAGGCAAACAAATCAGTAACAGCTTCCACTGTACGTGGTTGGGCATTGTCCTGCAAAATAATGGTAAGGTCCTGAAGAACGTGTCATCACTTCTGTCTCTATGCTGTTCGTTTTTGGAACACAACCTACGACCAGCTTAGAGACAAAAGTTGTAGCGCCGGAAATGCATATCCTTCTATTTCCATCTATTGTACTATAGATTTTGCCTTATTTTGTTACCTGAAGATATGACATTTCTGTGTCTTTATATATTGTAATTGTTTTACTATTTGTATATACTATATATTTATGCATTTATGTCGATGTATAATTGGTTTGTTTGTAAATACTATTTGTATTTGTACGCTGGGTCTTGCCTAGGGAAAACTATGCTATCGAACGAATACATCGATAGGTCGTGTGGAGAACCAAAGTGTTTAGGATCTTTGGTAGTGTTAACTCTGCCGCGTGGAGCGCGGTCAGAGCAGAGGGGGAGTCTGGCTGGAGTAGGGCGGTGGAGCAGGTGTGTTGTGTTACTCTCCTGCGAGTTGCCGCGCTTTCGGGGTTTGGTAGCATGTAATTGCGCTCGACTTGCGATGATAGTTTCTCACACGGTGTCGCAGACGGAAAGCATTAGCTGGCGCACATCAAGAGCCCGTTTCGCCTGGTGACCGTGTCGAGAAGAAGGTGCGCCAACATCCAGTTTCTGCAACAGCGACGGCCGACAATGAGTGACTGTCGCCACCTCCTCGACCGACGACTTCAAACCCTCAATCAACCAACAAGGAAGACTGGAAGCACGTAAAGTTTTAGAACTGTATGGCAGACCTCAGCTTTTAATATTGTTCCGTTTCCCGAACTAAATTACAGCAACTTAGCATGATCCTTTGTTGCTCATTGTCCCAATTGCATTACCAAGCAGGGTCCCTTCCTTTTCCGAAATGAACTCGAGTGTCGTTGAAATTCAAACGCCAGCATTAAAGTAATATCATTCGATTTCACTGCTTTAATTTCAAAATTCAGTTAAAGAATTCATAGCTGGCTACAATATTTAGATTACACAAGCACAAATTAAGAGTGCGAGTTTTGTTACCATATTTTAGCTTTCCTGTGACTGCAGCTCAGCTTGGTACGTACTAAATTTTACTATTGTTAATTGTTCTGAATCATTTAATTCAAGTTCAAAGTTAAATCTCTTATTTCTTAATTGCGTAGATTCAAGTAGCTTCTGAAATGATTATTGAGGTTGCCCAAGACTAACCTTATTTTATTGAATTTCGTAGTGCTTCAGAAACAAAGTTCACTATTAGTTTCAGTCACTAAATTAACTTTCAATTTTCTGGTTTTATTAATTCTTTTGCTAAATTAAGTCAGAGTGTAGCGAAATTTATTACTTCTGACAAACATTCAGTTTTCACACAACACGTGTCAACCTTCAGTTGCCACGCTTTATGTGCTAGTTAAATGTGCAATAACCTTTCTTTTTCAGTTATTATAGTAGTTGTCCATAGGACTGGCGACCGTAATTTTCCCCAAATCTCAAGTATCTAATAAACTCCAATTAATTGTTGATGTAACATTTACTTTCTTTATTAATTTTACCCTGTTCTGAAAATTAATTTCCACCAATTTCATTTGCATTTTTCCTTTCATTTAGATGTAACCCTTTCCTCCCTCTTTACCGACAAATTAACTTCGGTGACGATTGCTTTTCCCAAATTTTCATTAGGTGCACGCGGTTTAATTTTTCACTGACATTAAGGTCGATAAGTGAGGGGGAGGTTACAAAGTGATGACACTTTCTGCAGGACCTGACCATCATTTTGCAGGACAATGCTCAATCACGTACAGTGCAAGCAAGCTGTTACTGATTTGTTTGATTGACGAGGCTGCTAAGTGCTGTACCACCTACTCCACTCCCCTGACTTAAGGTCTCGTAAGTTCAACTCGATTTCTAAACTGAAGGAAACACTTCACGGCATTCGCTTCAGAACTGCTACGAATTCGTCGGGCAATAGACCGCGGAGCTCGAGCTGTCAACACAACTGGCACTGCTAAGAGTATCCTACGACTTTCACATCGCTGGCAAGGTGTTATACACAGTGCTGGTGACCACTTTGATGGTCAGTAAAACTATGAAACACGTATCTACTTTATATAAGATCTAAATAAATAGTTGCCACTATTGAAGTTCCAACCTTCGTACTTTCATTTTGAAGTTTTTCTTTATCTGGCTACCAGTTTTTAGCCAGAAATTCGTTAGCGGAATAGACTCAGTTGACATTGGGAAATGATTTTTACATTACGTTGCTTTTCTACTTGTCAGACACTTTATGGTACTGCGCAAATGATAATGGGTAATAAAGGTCGTTTTTCCCCTAGTGTTGTAGGCACGGATTGTTTATCACAAATTCGTTTTGTGAAAATATATATATCGTGACGGCCTAGTTTGAACACCTAGTTCCTTGAATGAATACAAAGGATCTTTCTCGACGACAAAAGACGGCCAAGGAGATTTTAAAATTTATGGAAAATGAGTATCCATAAAATCGTAGTATTGTGCAATATGTAGCAACGCTACTGTCGAGCAGCCTATTACGAAATGGAGGCGGCTTGGTGGCGAGCTACGGCGTCACCTGGAGACAGTATGGTCGCTTCATATTGGCTGGGTGTAGCCGACCATTGCCAGGTAGCGAGGATTTTTCGGGCCTCATTGACTGAAATGTTTGAACAGCAGCTCTGTTGTCATTGCTGGTTAGTGTTGGGTGATTGAGTATGCTTGAGTACGGGGCGCACTAACGTCAGTTTTATGAAGTACTATATTATCAAAGTCGGATATCCGTGCATGTTAAAGCAATGATAAAGACACGGGTAGGTGCACCGATCCCCGATCGAATTCGCGCGGATTAATGACGAGGATTGGTGAACCGGACAGCCTAGATGTGGTTCTTAAGCGGTGAACAGCGGGTTGGTACTCCAACCCCGCCTCAGTTACACGATTCGCAAACATGTAGAAAACTTTAGCTCACTTTCACTTGAATAACACTACACGCGGACAATTGAGACACACACATTCCTCCCTCCAGGGAGATTACTTTGCGGTGATAGGGAGATCATCCAGCCACCAATTAAGTTAATCACGCCAAATCCGTTACTATGGCGATCCTTCGCCGATGCTGTACAAAGGCACAAGAAAAAGGAAAAGAAATTGGCAGCTACGACAATAAGCGGTCGCCTATGTAATGTCACTATTCAGTATTTGAAAACGGTATTAATTCTTTCATTCAGACGGTTAATTCCATCAGGAGGGTGTGTTCTTCGAGTGAGTCGGCGACGGCCAACATGAAGGTTCGTGTATGTGACGACCGAAGCCATTGATGGTAACGAGTGTAAAGTTTTGTTAATAGCATCAGGTTGTGTGCATAACTCGATTCACTGCTGAGAATATTTACGATGAAGGGTTATCAAGCATTATTGAATTTGTGTGTTAAAAATTTACACATGTGACACATTGTGTATTCATTTGGCGTAAGAATTTGGTGGTAACGATGCTCTTGTAAGACCTACAGCACAGAGTAAAATAGCACGTATCTTAAATTATACTGAATATAACGATTTCAGATGTAAACATTTTTTCTGTGACTGAAGACAGTGCACTGAACAATATTACATCAGTATTTACTTCATTTGCAGACTAATAGTGGTAGCTATTAGGAGTAGAATGTTTTAGGGTGGTTAATACATCCAAGTACATGTGGCAACAGCAAGCCATTAATGCTTACTTTACCCTGGGTAGCAGGTCAATTTTTGACATGCCATATTCTATACTGACAAGTATAGTCCATATAGAGGTGCAGCTACGACTGTGCAGGAAGGAGATTATAATGTTTGTGAAGTGTTGGTGGAAAACAGTTTGACGCAGTGAAAGCAACCAGCCCACTTACGTGTGTACATATTCAAGGACCACATATAAAAATATCTGCAGTTATACCCGTTACAACCTGTAAAGAAGGGCTCTTTCCTGCGAAATAGGGTTTTTCTATGATTACAACCTTAAAAGCATCATTTCATAAACGAAGCCACGGAAATATCCTCTGCACCGAAGGGGACATCGTCTTTAGAGTACAATAGGAACAGATAGAGCACTGCAAGGTGTAACTGACGTACATTACCGGCTACAGCCCCTCACTTGTATAGTCAGTCTATTACAAACAGCTACCAAGACACAAGACACGCCTCTTGAAACAAAGGAGATGTAAGACCCCCCCACCCCCTCCCTCCTGCTCCTTGTGCAATCCTGAAGAAAATCTGCACTCTTCCTACATCCATCAGGTCAGAGTATGACAGAAAAGTAGCTGCGGTCTTTTCAAACAAACTGCTGCTGCCGAGAACGATTTATCACACGATACCCCATTTTACCAATGGGCGGCGATGTTTTTATTGTTGTGAATGCAGACATGTATATGTAAACAGACAAAGTATTTATTATGCAACGTTATATTTTCGAGATGATGATTAAAATTTTGTTACTGCCGCTCTAGCGAATAGAGCACCGGATTCCGGCTCTGAAGATCCTGAATTCAACCGTGGACAGGGGAAGAGATTTTTGCTCGTCACAGTCCCTCTAGGACGGCCCGAGGTTCACTCAGCTCGCTCTCAAATGAGCACCGGAGATCCCTCCTGTGGGCAAAATGGATCGTCACGAGTGGGTCGCCATCCTCCCCCTTCTAGTTCCATGATTACACTCTAACGACAGTGAGATCAAAAGATGAGGAACCCCTTGAGTGCGAGGTCGCAAGTTCAGTCTTTAGTAAGATTCATTTGAAAATATTGTGTTAAACATGACAAGAAAAATATTAACTGCTAATAACTGACATTTCCTACTTAGAGAAAATGCAATTGAAAGGGACCCTGGATATTTTAAGTACCAGTAGAGTTGTACTAAGGTCAACTACACTCATGTTCATGATTATGCGACCTGACTCATCTCGTCATGTTCTACGGCCTTCCGTGAACCATTCTCCACACACTTGGTGCACTGCTGCAATACTTTGTCCCTCACGAGCAGCAATTTCTGAGATGGATGCGTCACATTCTCTCATATCAATAATGAGCCCTCTTTCAAATTCACTGATTTGACGGTATGATTCGCGCATACGTCTGCGAGGCATCTTGCTGGTCTACTCAAGCCACAGTGATCCATTATCTTCGGTTTATAGCGACAACGAGAGCAGCAGGTACATTTTGCCGGCTGCGTCCTGTTGCACCGCGGAGTCAATGTTGACACTGAACCCGCTGGCCGACATGGTTCAAATGCTTATCATTTCTGCAGATCATACTAGTGTACATCTCTTGTGAATATGAACTTCATATCTCTATTCGTTCGAGATGTTTTTTTTCTGAACATGAGTGTGATTCAGTGCCTTATCGCATTCGTATACAATTATGCCGACTGTTAATGTGGATAGAAAATTGGCTGCAAAGCTATGTATTGTACTGCGGGAAGTTGGAGGTGCTTTGCCTTGTACGATTCTTTTCGTAAGCGTGATCTTGCAAGGGCAGTAGGGAATATTTACGTCACAGGAAGCAAGAGTGCGAAAATTGGCGTACGGTATAAGCACTGCTTTTGGCCAGTATCTGCTTTTGCTTTTGCTTCATTCCTGACCTGCGTAAAAAACCGTACTCCTTTAGAGTAAACTATAACTACTAAAAAGTGTGCGACATTGGAAGTCTTACCGCCTGGAACCACTGGACAAATTGCACCTCTGGATGTTTCTTTTTCCCGTGCCTTTAAAACATATTCTCGCATTGTGTGCAGCCACGCTTGAAAGGGTGGCCAGTATCACGATAAGTTCTACGGCAGACTGTTTCTCATTCGGTTGCATGTAATCACATTCCATCAGATCGCATCACCCAGTTACACCAATATGATTCCAAATGCATTGTTTAAAAGTAGATAACTGGCTGAACGTCATGCACGTTTTATAACATATTCTCGCATTGTGTGCAGCCACGCTTGAAAGGATGGCCAGTATCACGGTAAGTTCTACGACAGACTGTTTCTCATTCGGTTGCATGTCATCACATTCCATCAGATCGCATCACCCAGTTACACCAATATGATTCTAAATGCATTGTTTAAAAGTAGATAACTGGCTGAACGTCATGCACGTTTTGTAATTCCCAAGGAGTTCACCTTCGATCTTAATTGTGCGAACGTTTTCGACCACTGTGGCGTGCCATTTTTCATTCGGTGTTCATGGCGCAAGGTAAAGGCTTTTTTCGAACACTTCCTGAATGTCGAAGTGTAATACATACATACCACTGAAGGATGATCTCTGCACCTCCTGGACACTCAATTTCTATTGCCCTACTGTTGCACATGGTTAGATTAGCAGCTAATATCTTCCCTATCACAACTGTTGACACAACAATTTCAAACGAGCCACACTAGGAATTGAACTTGGGACCTCGCACTCAAGGGGTTCAAAATATGGTTCAAATGGCTCTAAGCACTATGGGACTTAACTTCTTAGGTCATCACTCCCCTAGACTTAGACCTACACTACTGGCCATTAAAATTGCTACACCACGAAGATGACGTGGTACAGACGCGAAATGGAAAATGGAAATGTCGTGTGGCTAGGGCCTCCCGCCGGGTAGACCCTTCGTCTGGTGCAGGTCTTTTGATTTGACGCCACTTCGGCGACCTGCGTGTCGATGGGGGTGAAATGACGATGATTAGGACAACACAACACAACACCCAGTCCCTGAGCGGAGAAAATTTCCGACCCAGCCGGGAATCGAACCCGGGCCCTTTCGATTGACAGTCTGTCACGCTGACCACTCAGCTACCGGGGCGGACAGACGCGAAATTAAACCGACAGGAAGAAGATGCTGTGATACGCAAATGAATATCTTTTCAGAACATTCACACACGGTTGGTGCCGGTGGCGACGCCTACAACGTGCTGACACGAGGGAAGTTTCCAACCGATTTCTCATACACAAATAGCAGTTGACCGGTGTTGCTTGGTGAAACGTTATTGTGATGCCTTGTGTAAGGAGGAGAAATGCGTACCATCACGTTTGTAGCCTATCGCGATTGTGGTTTATCGTATCGCGACAGTGCTGCTCGCGTTGATCGAGATCCAACGACTGTTAGCAGAATATGGAATCGGTGGGTTCAGGAGGGTAATACGGAACGCCGTGCTGGATCCCAACGGCCTCGTGTCACTAGCAGTCGAGATGACAGGCATCTTATCCGCATGGCTGTAACGGATCGTGCACCCACGTCTCGATTCCTGAGTCAACAGATGGGGACGTTTGCAAGACAACAACCATCTACACGAACAGTTCGACGACGCTTGCAGCAGCATGGACTATCAGCTCGGAGAGAATGGCTACAGTTACCCTTGACGCTGCATCACAGACAGGTGCGCCTGCGATGGTGTACTCAACGACGAACCTGGGTGCACGGATGGCAAAACGTCATTTTTTCGGATGAATCCATGTTCTGTTTACAGCAACATGATGATCGCATCCGTGTTTGGCGACACCGCGGTGAACGCACATTGAAAGCGTGTATTCGTCATCGCCATACTGGCGTATAACCCAGCGTGATGGTATGGGATACCATTGGTTACACATCTCGGTCACCTCTTGTTCACATTGACGGCGCTTGGAACAGTGGATGTTACATTTCAGATGTGTTACGACCCGTGGCTCTAACCTTCATTCGATCCCTGCGAAACCCTACATTTCAGCAGGATAATGCACGACCGCATGTTGCAGTTCAGTTCCTGTAGTGGCCTATCTGGATACAGAAAATGTTCGACTGCCGGCCGGAGTGGCCGTGCGGTTCTAGGCGCTATAGTCTGGAACCGAGCGACAGCTACGGTCGCAGGTTCGAATCCTGCCTCGTGCATGGATGTTTGTGATGTCCTTAGGTTGGTTAGGTTTAATTAGTTCTAAATTCTAGGCGACTGATGACCTCAGAAGTTAAGTCGCATAGTGCTCAGAGCCAAATGTTCGACTGCTGCCCTGGCCAGCACATTCTCGAGATCTCTCACCAACTGAAAACGTCTGGTCAATGGTGGCTGAGCAACTGGCTCGTCACAATACGCCAGTCACTACTCTTGATGAACTGTGGTATCGTGTTGAAGCTGCATGGCCAGCTGTACCTGTACACGCCATCCAAGCTGTGTTTGACTCAATGCCCAGGCGTATCAAGGCCGTTATTACGGCCAGAGGTGGTCGTTCTGGGTACTGATTTCTCAGGATCTATGCACCCAAATTGCATGAAAATGTAATCACATGTCAGTTCTAGTATAATATATTTGTCCAATGAATACCTGTTAATCATCTGCATTTCTTCTTGGTGTAGCAATTTTAATGGCTAGTAGTGTACTTAAACCTAACTAACCTAAGGACATCACACACATCCATGCCCGAGGCAGGATTTGAACCTGCGACCGTAGCAGCAGCGCGGTTCCGGACTGAAGCGTCTAGAACCGCTCGGCCACAGGGGCGGCCTCAAGGGGTTCCATGTGATTCAGTCTCAATAGTTGAGGACGTGTCAATATTTCAAGCAGCTATAGATGCCTCCGTAAATTGAGGCGTGACTTGATGGGCAAAACGAAAATGGCGTTTTTCAACTTCACATATGCAAACATAAACTATAAAACTTTATTGAAAAATCAACTAGTCGTTTACTCTCCTTAGTGTAAGAGCAATTACTCCTTGAAAACTCGCAGCTGAGTAATACTAAACAGAAACGGACCTTCGCCTGACAAAGGGTAGTTAAAGTAGCAGCGGCAGCAGCAGCAGAGGCGACTCTGTCACAAAGACGGGCCCAGCTGTCGGCACTGGCAGGCAGCCACGCGCGGGGGCGGCACCCCGACCACCAACAGACGCCCACGCGGGCGGCGCGGTGCCAGGCTTGGAACACCTGCACGCTGCCGGGCGTCGGCGAAAGTCATTGCACCAGGTCCCCCTCTGTCCGCTACCCTCGCGCTTGCCCGCGGAGGCTGTTAGTATACTCTTTCATAATCCGTGAGGGTTAACCACGGGTCATGCTAGTAATTTCTGCAAGCGCTATATTACCTCGGAAATATTCATATCCTTGTTCGAGCAAGCCATGACACAACTATTCCAGCAGGGGTAAAAGTAACGCAACACATTTTTTCTGGAATCGGGTCGGTTTTATTCAGGATTCCAATTCATATTATTCGTCACTCTCTTGGCTACAAAAATTCTATTTTTCAACTTAATCTCCGTTCAATGTGACGGCCTTACGTCGCCTTACTGGGAGGGCTGTATGTCTCCATGGTTCTACTCTACTGGTCGACGTCGGAACCTGTGATGATGTTCGTGAAAAAATTATTGCTATTAGCCTCGTAGCGCTCAAGCAATTCCGCGAAGATAGTCGTTCGTTGCTCTTCACTGTCTTCTGCTTGGCGATGAAGAACTCAGCGGGCACACACCTTTGAGCACCGCGACTGGTGGACGAGTGTGTTAGCACTACCAATGGAGACGTCCAATTGTGCAGTGAGGTGTTTCTGATCCTTCGATCACATCGAACGAGAGCGTCCAAACGTTCCAATGAGAGTGTCGAAACGTTCCAACTTTGCAGGCGCCACAACTGTGAGCGGCTGGCCCGTACACGTGACATTGGACAGGATTGCGCTACCTTGTTGCAATGATGACAGACGCCTCGCGCAATGCTCTACCGTGCTTTTGTTCTCTGGCAGGTCTCCGGAGATATTCTGCAAGCGCCTATGAGTGTCTGCAATGCTCTTGTGTTCCGCAAAAACACACTCTTTGACAGTTCTCTGCTTGGAACCATAGAGTAAATATCTCTGGAGTGAGCATTCACATGCGCAGAACAGATTTTGTGTTGTCAACATACATTGCCGGCCTGGTCACGTGTTCTCGGGACGTCGTGCGTTTGTCCGTATAGTGCCCTGTATATTTCGAATGTCACTACATCCATAGTACAGACGGATTCTTTTCGTACGTGTCGTGGAATATTTATATATGTTGCGCAGACATTTTAACAGTATCCATTTGATACCGGGAATAAACCAGCTACGTAACTTTTAAGGTCAAGTGATACTGCATTTTGCTTCTTTGCGATAGGTGTCACAGATCAGATGCACTCGATTTTTCGGTATGATACGGCACTTTATGGTATTACAGAGCCTGACGTACATTTTTGCAGTGATAGTCTTGCAAAACGACTTGACAGTACGCTAGTACTTTTGCAAGTGTCCGAAAAACACCGAATTTGCCACACATTAGCGATTATATCCCTGCTAAATCGTCCTTTTTTCTGCTATTTCTGCGTATTTATTTTCTCGTTTTTGCGACCTAAAGCACAATTTTTCTTACTGATGACACTTTGAAGTGTTTATTTAACTCATTTTACGTACTTGCTCCCAGTTTATTAAATAAATAGTAGACTGAGTAACAAGGGGGAAAAAAAGGCGATCGGAGAATAAATGTACTGTAAAGCAAATACTGTTGGTCATGTAACAGTCAACTCATATAACACCATTAAGGGAAGTGGAAAGTGACACAAATGAAAGAGTTTGGGGACACGTTTACTAATATTTTACGCTTCTTAATCAAATGGCGAAGAAAATAAATTGAAGGCAAAATACACCAATGAAGATGAATGTGTACTTTGATTAGCTACAGTATTGTGTTTTTTATTTGATCTATGCAGAAAATGTATTTAAGATGAATGCAGAAATTGGTAGTAGGTGCTGTGGAAAATTAAAAATAGTTGGTATAGCATCTACCTTCAGCCACACACGTCCAAATTTTTCTCTGCCTAACATTCCTCTTCAAAGTGTTTTGAACATACTTTGGAATATTTTGTGGGGACAAAATTACTCCTACTTATTTTCTGGAGCCACATCTTTACTCATTGTTCGTCCTTCGGGAAACTAAAATATAAACCACAAATAATCATTCTCCATGTCCTAGACACACTTAACTTGGTCTCCTACTGTAACTTTACAGTAAACAAAAAGATTTGGACACACATATTATACGAAGACAACTACAGACTCCCACTCTGTTGAATTTATCTGTCTCACATCTTTCAAATCTATATACATAATAGACAAGTCACTGATAAATGCATGGAGGATAGTATTTGCTGAAACAACTAACCATTCCCTTTCCTGTTCCACTAGAAAATTTAAAAGAGGAAGCGGTTGTTTGCAGGCTTTTGTAAGAGCCGTAATATCTATTATATAGTCATAAAATCGTAGAAAAATAGGTCTACAGAATCAAGCCTTAATTATAATGCGTCTCGAAATTTTTAAACAGAGTACCCATGAAAAGTTACTATCCCTCCTTTCACATATTTTTCTTTGTATTCGTAGCAACAACAGTAATTCACTATCGCTATTACACTATCAACAAACGGTGAAAGCACAACAAAAACTCTTGATATTATAAACTTCAAACTCTGCGGAAAGCACACTCGCACAGCGAAGTCCCGAAAACACGTGACAATCCTGGTTTAATGTTGACAACATGCGCAGAACGCAATGCTCACTCCAGAGATATTTACTCTATGCTTGGAACATCCCTCCGTTACAGACGCCATTTTGAAGGCTACGTATAGCGCAGCCACCTGTTGGAACGTCATGAAACTGTAGACGCTGAAGAGGGAAAATTTCACGATGTCTCATAAAAAATTTCGCCTTTTGTCAAGCGAAAGTGGCCAAGAAAAAAATGTGTTGTATTGTCTATTGAACGCTCCTCGTATTTGAGACAGATGGAATACCCTGAGACTACAAGACGAATGTAGTCATTCCTAATGTGAAGAATAAGGTACTGACAGGTGTAAATATTGCCAAATTAGCAATGTGATAAGTCGTGGCTGCAAAACACTGACAAGGGGACCCTCCATATTGTAAATCACGTATTTTTATGCGCTTCTAATATGTTTTAGAGGTCCTTACCCAGAGTACTTGGCTATCCGGCTTTTTATCGATGGGACTTGGATTTTGAAAAAACTGATTTTGAAGATAATTGCACGATTTGTATACCTGTAACGTAACATATATTTCGAGCAAGTCAGCGTAGCGCAGCGGTAAAAGTTCATGGCTACAGCGCTGGAGGTACCGTGTTCGAATCCTACTCGTGTAATTTTCTTTTTATAAAATCGACCAATTTTTCAGTTTTATTTCAAAGAATATCAGCAAACAGTGTAAGGTGTGAGAAATTATAAAGCTATATTCAGTTATTAATTTTTTAAAACATTCATTCCGTTTGTGGTTCGCATCATATTCCCCCAATTCATCTTCTTCTTTGAACTCTATCAATTCATAATCATTAATGATCTGTCTTTCGGCCAAGAGGTCCCGTATTGCGATACATATGTCATCACCAGCTGCAACGGTATTGGCAGAGATCACGCTAGGCGGTGTATTCGTTGCGAGATTCAAATCGCGGATGGGATTTACGGCATATTTAATGATATTTGTGATTTCGCCTTTTGATTATTCGTTCAACTCCTCTACTTGTGGATCTTCTTCTGGCTCCACTACTGCAGAAACACTTGGTTCTTCCATTTCACAGAATTTTTCTAACACGCGGCACTAGAGACGCTTTGCGAGCAACTGACGCTGTAGTTAGATGCGAACGTAAAGGAATGCAACTCGCATCCTAATTGGCCGCAACTAGGAGCTGGGCTTCCCATTACGGCTAACAGTATTCACGGGGTTGGGGTTGGGTTGTTTGGGGAAGGAGACCAGCCAGCGATGTCATCGGTCTCATTGGATTAGGCAAAGAAGGGGAAGGACGTCGGCCGTGCCCTTTCAAAGGAACCATCCCGGCATTTGCCTGGAGTGATTTAGGGAAATCAGGGAAAACCTAAATCAGGATGGCCGGACGCGGTATTGAACCGTCGTCCTCCCGAATGCGAGTCCAGTGTCTCACCACTGCGCCATCTCGCTCGGTCAGTATTCACGGGAGAGGGGACGACAAAGGGTGGAGATCGATTTCAGGTAATACAAGAAGCGACTGTTGTACGAATATTTGGAACTCCAACTGCGAACCACAAACGGAATGAATGTTTGAGAAAATTAATAACAGAATATATCTTTATAATGTCGATTTTCTTTCAAATCAAATTGAAAAATTCGGCCGATTTTGAAAAAAAAAAAAAAAAAAACTACACGAGCAGAACACAGTACCTCCAGCGTAGTAGCCGTGAACCTTTACCGCTGCGCTACGCTGGCTTGCTCGGAATATATATAATGTTACACGTATACAAAGCGCGCAATGAACTTCAATATCGATTTTCTCACAACCAAGGCCCGTCGCTAAAAAACCGGCTAGTCAGGTATTCAGGGTAAGCGCCTTTACAACATATTTGAAGCGCATGGAAAACCGTGATTTACAGTATGGAGGGTTTACTTGTGAGCCGGTCGCTGTGGCCGTTGTAGGCGCTTCAGTCAAGAACCGCGCTACTGCTACGGTCGCAGGTTCGAATCCTGCCTCGGGCATGGATGTGTGTGATGTCCTTAGGTTAGTTAGGTTTAAGTAGTTCCAAGTTTAGGCGACTGATGACCTCAGATCTTAAGTCCCATGGTGCTTAGAGCCTTTTGGACCAAAACACTGACACAAATTGTTTACACAGAAATGGAAAAACTGGTAGAGACCAACCTCGGAGGGATCCGTTTTGTTTCCATAGAAATGTTGGCATACGCGAGACGACACTGGTCTTACGATGTATACCAGAAAACAGACCAAAGAAGGTAAACCTACGCCTGTAGTATTTCTAGATTTCTAGAATGTGACTGCAGTATACCATCTGAAATTCTGAAAGTAATAAGGGTATTAATACAGGGAATGAAACACTGTGTGCAACTTGTACTGGAACTAGACGAGTTGTAGGAGTCGAAGGACATAAAAGGGGAACAGTGGTGCAGACAGAGTTGTAGCTCATCCCAGATCTTAATAAATCTGCACACCGAGAACAATAAAGGACGCCTAGAAGACATTTGGAAAAGACATTAAAGTTCAAAATGAAATAATGCTTCAGTGTACTCCGATGTCCTTGTAGTACTGGCAGAGTCGGTAAAGCGTTTGGAAAAGCAATTGAAGGGAACGGGTAGTGTCTTTAAAACGCGTTAGAAGATGAATACCAGTGAAGAAGGATATTTGAATGCAGTTAAATTAAATCAGGTGATGTTGAAGGACATAAAATGCAGACTGGCAACAGAAAGGAAAACATTCTGAAAAAGATAAATCTGATGACATCGAATATGTATGTGTTATAAGTGTTCAGAAGTCATTTCTGGAGTGCAGTCATGTACGAAAGTGAAACGTGGACAACAAACAGTACAGACAAGATGAAAACGAAGAAAAAGAGAATAGAAGGTTTTTCTATGTGGTACTGCAGAAGAATGCCGAAGATTAGATGGATAGATCTCCATTCAGCTCAACTTTCAAGTACTTTGCCGCCCTTGACAGAATTGCGCGGTCATCTGCAAATACCGAAGTGTTCATTTCTTTTCTCTGAACTTTAATGTCTTCCCTTTCAGGCGCTTCGACTCTTAAAACTTCAGTCTAGTTCCTGTACACGTAATGTATAACCTTTCTCTCCTTGTATTTTGTCGCTTTTGCTTTCAGAATTTGGTTATTGGAGGTACTGAACCGAACTGGGGAAAAAACGAATTTATGGCACATACTGACTAAAAGAAAGAATCCGTTGATAGGACATAGCTTAAGGTATGATGGAATCTCAGTTTAGTAATGGAATGACGCTCGAGAGGTAAAAATTGTCGAGAGAGATCCAGCTCTAATACAGGTCGCAGGAGTTATGTCGAGATGAACAGGCTTGCACTGGATACACCATCGTGGAGAGATGGTTCAAACCAGTCCTCGGACTGAAAACGACAACAGTAGCAAATATGGCAAAAGGAGTTAGCAATCTGTGGATAGACACAGGACGACAATAAAGAAATTGCTACGGTGGCATCAATATTGGCGGAGAGTACATGTTGACGATAAGGCGTGCCTGACAAGTCACTAACGATTATATCCATGACTGACAGTGCATGATGAATACGTGTTCAAGATATATTCCTGTAAGTTACTGAAAGGTTGTTTATGAAGTCTGCATCACTGAGCTTGTTTGACTGCAACAGACTGTAACAGATTCCTGAGTAGTTTAGGCCTCTGATAATGTCTCCAGAAAAAGATGAGGAATGTCTGCCACTCCTATACCAAACTGTCAAGTGTCAGCAAAATCCTAGCAATATTTGTACCATGTTTTATTTGAGCCTCATGATAGATAATGCAACTATGTCAAAATTATTTTGTATTCTAGTCCGCATCAACGCAAAAAATGCACTACTTCAAGAGATCTCTCGGTATAGCCAGAACCCACGTATCATCTTCTGTCTTGCGTTTGGAGCAACATATACACTGTACAAGACACGATAGAATGTGTGACGAAGGGTTCTTTTACCTCTACAGCACAAAGTTTCTTCGCCACAATGATCGATACGTCCTACACACACGGGGTGGATATAATCGAACCTTCGCTACTTGAGGGGGCGTCCATGAAAAACTACTTATCGTAGGCTGATGAAACTTAGTAGGAACATTTAGTAAGGACATGCAGGTGAGAAATAATGACTAAATCATTCAAAGAAATATATTTTAAATTCGACGCGAGAGGGGGTAACAGTTAATTCCTTACAATGTTCTGCATCCATGACAGCCAGGTACTGCACTAGAGACATAATTTCAGAGTTGTTTGAAGTATTTTCCGAACAGTGGACCATGGAATGTTCAGCTGTCGTGACACAGGTGGTGCACTGCTTGACGATCACACATTGCATCCAGCGTCCTCAGCCATGGCAACAGAAACTTCTTCAACAATTTATGACTCCATTGGCTGTCGGTCTCTCTTAGGAAAAATAACCAAATTGCCAGTTAATTCGAACTTCAGAATCATGTTCTTCAACTCCGGTCCGGAAGGAGGACCTCTCCGTGTCTCGTAATACGTCGAAACTCGCGAAGAGAAGCAGCATTATTGCTGTTTTGATGAAACAGTTTTACGAACAAAGCCCTGCCCACATTGTCCCAGACCCATGTTGACTGCCTGCAATTGTAATGCACACCGATTACTGTGTTTCAACCCTATGTCGCCGTACCACTACAGTCGCCTAACGGCAAATCATGACACATTACTAACAAATCAAATCCTGCAGCTCACAAACTGCACATCATTCCTATAAAGATGGGCAAGCGTACAGTGGGTAGTCTTCCATCTACATTGGCTCAGGAAACAAAAGTTCAATTATTGACTATTTCACTTCCAGAAAGGTTGCTTCTTCGAATGCTACAGTTACTGTCACTGTCGAACAGTGTACTAAAGCGAATGATGCTCGTAAATCACGGGACAACTGCGTGTTATTTAGACGTGCATCGGTTCACAATTACCTGAGAAATAATGGGCACTGTCAGGCATCCAAACACATATAACATTTGATTTTCACAATGTAGACAGGTTTTTATTTCTAAATGTGAATCCCTCTATGCAGAGTGTAAACCGAGATCTCTTGCAATTTGCTTTTGCATTTTTACAAGCGTTTTAAAAGGAATAGAACTGTAGTTATTTAACATACTGCGTCTGTTTCGCTGTACAGCGCATCGACGTACATACACTACGAACTCAACACGCGTGTTACTCTCTTGGTCACTGTATATGGTTTTCCGCAGTTTATAGTACGCCGAGGGGTACGTAATGTTTTGTACGCATAGTGTTCTGAACTCTGAGAGGCCTGTCAACCGAGATATTGAAACAACTAATTTTATAATGGGTTCGTATACTTTTCACAGCTTTCTTCTAGGAAAGTCAGTTACAGTGATACAGCATCTGTTAGTATTGACGTTGAAATCTTTGGCAAGAAGATTCAGAGAAACTCACTGGATTGGAAAGGAATACGGCCAGAGTCGGTTGTTCCGCCGGCCTTAGTGGCCGAGTGGTTCTAGGCGCTTCAGTCCGGAACCGCGCTACCATGCCTCGGGCATGGGTGTTTGTGATGTCCTTAGGTTAGTTAGGTTTAAGTAGTTCTAAGTTCTAGGGGACTGATGACCACAGATGTTAAGTCCAATAGTGCTCAGAGCCATTTCAAAAATTTTTTTCGGCTGTTGCGGTATAAACAGCACCAAGCACAGCTCTCACGCAGGGCCCCGTCGTTATATGCAGCAATACAGGCCTACATCTACACCGGCATCGATACTCTGCAAATCACACTCAAGTGCCTGGCAGATGGTTCATCGAACCTCCTTCACAATAATTCTGTATTTCTCTTCCGAGCAGTGCACGGAAGAAACGAACACCTATATCTTTCCGTGCGACCTCTGGTTTCCCTTATTTTATAATGATGGTCGTTTCTTCCTACGTAGGTCGGCGTCAACAAAATATTTTCGCATTCGAAGAAGAATGATGGTGATTGAAATTTCGTGCCAAGATCCCGCAGCAACGAGGAATGCCTTTGTTTTAATGATGACCACCCCGAATCCTGTGTGTCCTTATTTCTGTCTCGATGCACTTGGTTAATCCTGTCTGGTAAGTAGAGGACGGACATGCAGATCTATTGCATCTTCTAAGTGTTCAGCCAATAAATCGCAGTCTTTGGTTCGCCTTCCTCAAAACATTCTCTCTGTGTTCTATCCAGTTTAAGGTGTTCGTAATTGTATTCAGTTGAATTTATAGCGTGTAGTTTGACTGGTTTATTGTGTAGCCGAAGAGTAACGCATTCCTTTTTGGCGCTCATCTGAATGACCTAACACGTTTCATTATTTAGGTTGGTGCATAAGTTCTTAGTGTTTTTCCGTAAGTTTAATAAACACAACAGATACGCTTAAGAGAGACTTTAGCCACCGATAATAAATTCCCCTTCACTATTTACAACAGTCTGCCAACGCGGGTGTAGATATCACGTGGTTTTGAGGCAAAGAAGTTGGCGACTTCGGTGCGCATTTTCATCCGGGACGGAAGTTCCTTGAAGGTAGTTTGACAGAGAGCGGAGAAGGTGAAAATCTGAGGATGCAAAGTCAGGTGAATAAAGTGGCTGTAGAATGACTTCCCAGACCAACCCCTGTACAGCGTTTTCTGTCAGTCTAGCAGTATGCGGGCGGGAATTATCGTGGAGTAGCAACAGTTCATATAGTCTTCCTGGTTGTTGTTCTTCGATTGCGTATGCAAGACGTCTCAGTTGTTGACAGTAAATATCAGTGGTCATAGTTACAATTCAGGGATGCAGTTCGTAGCACGGCACACCGTCACTGCTCCACCAAACGGATAACATCGTCGTTTGTGGATGTGTGCAGATCATTGTATCGTGTTTTGCTGCTTTGTTGGCCTCAACCATGCCTTTCGTTTCCCTATGTTAGCATAAGTATAGCGTTTGTCGTGACCAGTATCGATACAGCATAGGAATGCTCGGTGTTCGGAATCTGCTGATTCTTGTGATTTTGGCTTAGAGCATGCGGTACCCATAAACCCTATTTTTGAACCTTCCCCATCGCATGCAAATGCCGCACGATATTAGAATGATCACAGTTCATCACATTTGTCATTTCTTGAGTACACTGACGCAGACCATTGCCCATTAGTACGTCTGAACGATTTTCATCACACGCGGACGGTCTTCCTGAACGCTGAGAGTCACTAATGTCAAAACGATCCTTCTTAAAACGAAACATTTTCTTGCAGTGCTCTGTCCATTCGCACCACCTTCATACACGGAGCAAATGTTCCTGGCTGTCTCCACTACTTTATCTCCCTACTGAACTCAAAAATGCTTCAAATGGCTCTAAGCACTATGGGAATTAACATCTGAGCTCGTCAGTCCCCTAGACTTAGAACTACTTAAACCTAACTAACCTAAGGACATCACACACATCCATGCCGAGGCAGGATTCGAACTTGCGACCGTAGCAGCAGTGCGGTTCCAGACTGCAGCGCCTAGAACCGCTCGGCCACAACGGCTGGCTACTGAACTCAAACCCATAGCGACCGGAATACCAACATGCAAAACAAAAAAGCTATGAATTTATGCACCAACCTAACATAATCCGGACGCTGTGGTTCTAGGCGCCTTATTCCGGAACAACGCTGCTGCTACGGTCGCAGGTTCGAATCCTGCCTGGGGGATGGATGTGTGTGATGTCGTTAGGTTAGTTAGGCGTAAGTAGTTCTAAGTCTAGGGGACTGATGACCTCACATATTCAGTCCCATAGTGCGTAGAGCCGAGCTAACCTAACATAAAAAAACCTCATTTTCTATAAGACATACGTACAGGGTAAGCCATAAGTTTTGTATTCGGCATTGCGCCATATGCTGGGTTCTGGTGCATCAGATGCGGCTTAAGAAATGTGTTTAAAATGTGCGTACATTTCCAGGTTTTTGTGGAAACCAGTGTCGTTTCATCAGTTACCATTCCGACAGCATTTGTTTGACATTTGCCATATTGAAGTAGCACGTCGAACTTCTCAGCAGTGCTGTATATGCCTACATGCAAGAAATGTTAAAGCAGAGCCGGCCGCGGTGGCCGAGCGGTTCTAGGCGCTTCAGTCTGGAACCGCACGACTGCTACGGTCGCAGGTTCGAATCCTGCCTCGGGCATGGATGTGTGTGATGTCCTTAGGTTAGTTAAGTTTAATTAGTTCTAAGTTCTAGGGGACTGATGACCACAGTAGTTGAGTCCCGCCGCGCGGGATTAGCCGAGCGGTCTAAGGCACTGCAGTCATGGAGTGTGCGGCTGGTCCCGGCGGAGGTTCGAGTCCTCCCTCGGGCATGGGTGTGGGTGTTTGTCCTTAGGATAATTTAGGTTAAGTAGTGTGTAAGCTTAGGGACTGATGACCTTAGCAGTTACGTCCCATAAGATTTCACACACATTTGAATTTTTTTTTTTGTTAAATCCCATAGTGCTCAGAGCCATTTGAACCATTTATTATAGCAGATACGATCTGAGGACAGTCAACGCAGTTCCTGTTAGTCCTGGAGTACAGACAAAACACAATCGAAAGACTTGATACAGTGAAATAGCTCGGCATGAGCGTGTTAACAATGCAACAGCCGAATTCGCCCTAATTCCTACTGAATTTCAGAATATTTCTGGGATTCTTTTGGGAAGTGTTTCTATCTCTGAATTAACAAGCACTATATCACCATACTCTTCTTTTTAAGTGCCTTCGCATGCCGTTAAAAATATGTCGTTCTATTTAAAAAATGATAGTTGCTTCAGTTATCTTCATCGATAGAAGTGTTAAGATTCTGTATTGAATACCCTTAGCGTACTACTATTTGCCAGAAACTTCGGTTAGATCTCTGGAGCCGTTCACGAAATAAAAGGGGTGTTACGTCTTACGTGACTCACCCTTTGTCACGGACCTGTAGATCGTATTTTTTATCGTGGAATTTCCAAGATTATCTCGAAACAAGGCTCTGAAGTAAACTCACTTAAGCACGAAAAGGTGTAACGCTCAGCGGCCGTAGCCAAAAAAACATTAAAAAATGAGAACCCTATTTGGGCTCCTCAACTATATTTCATTTCAAAGGGGCTTTCCGATACGTGAGACTGAACTTTTATGACCCACTGTATTTTCAAACTGACATACTGTGTCGTTCATTACTGTAGGCGTACGACTATGACGGCACCAAAAATCGTTCAAATGGCTCTGAGCACTATGGGACTTAACATCTGAAGTCCCCTAGACTCAGAACTACTTAAACCTAACTAACCTAAGGACAGAATTGTAAGGAAAATCAGCATTAGCCGTATTTTGTTGTTTTATTGTCAGCAAAATCGATTTTCGGTCACTTAGTGACCATCCTCAGTGCTGTAATATACAATTAAAATTGGTAGGCACTGGTATCAAGCTATAACCACAAGCTTAGAACGATCACATGTGATTTATTTAATCGCTCTAAGCCTGTGGTTATAGCTTGATACCAGTGCCTACCAATTTTAATTGTATATTACAGCACTGAGGATGGTCACTAAGTGACCGAAAATCGATTTTGCTGACAATAAAACAACATAATACGGCTAATGCTGATTTTCTTTCCAATTCTATCCACTGTTTGGTCGTGGTGCACACAACACGCCATGGAGTCGCCAATCAATAACCTAAGGACTTCACACACATCCACGCCAGAGGCAGGATTCGAACCTGCGACCGTAGTGGTCGCGCGGTTCCAGACTGTAACGCCTAGAACCTCTCGGCCACCCCGGCCGGCTGTGACGGTACCGCCAGAACAACAGAGAAAGATGAATGGAATGAAATAGAGTAAGGAACTGACAACTTACTCCAATTTGCTTCTTGAGCACCTATTTTTAAGAACGTTTGGTAGGTTACCTCGAAGCGATGAGTGTCCTTGCTGCTCACTGCTCACTCTGAGTTTGTTTAGTGGAAGTGCTCCAGCTGCGCAGTGTACCCGCCGAGTAGGGTCTGCTCAGTGGATTTCGCTGGCGGCTGCCGAGGAAGCGCCCTGAGAATGGCTCCTCTGTGGTTCCGTCCCTCAGGGTCCCCCGCGAGAACAATGCCACGGCCGCGATGCCAGGTACTGAGGTCGCGAGAGTGGCAGCAGTGGTGGTGTGCGGCGGTGTGCCACTGCGCCGCGCTGTATAAATAGCCTGGCAGCGGGACTGCGATGCGTCAGTCGGGCGCCGAAACGGCGATACCCGCTGCCGGCGGGAGTTTTCCGCTCGCTGCTCTGCTCGCAAACGTACGAGTGTCCCTGACGTAGCGTCTATACACCTGTGACATTGTGGCTCACGTCTCTATTAATGATTGTAATAATACTTGTCCATCGCCACGAGGATGGAGAAGATGCGAGGGCCGTTCAATAACTATTGCAACACTTTTCTTTCTGAAAGCACGTAGATTTTATTCCGGATTCTAAAACATCTTGCGAACCATGTGTGAAGGGTATCAGACGATGGTTCAAATGGCTCTGAGCACTATGTGACTTAACTTCTGAGGTCATCAGTCGCCTATAACTTAGAACTAATTAAACCTAACTAACCTAAGGACATCACACACATCCATGCCCGAGGCAGGATTCGAACCTGCGACCGTAGCGGTCGCTCGGTTCCAGACTGTAGCGCCTAGAACAACACGGGCATTCCGGCCGGCGGTATCAAATAGTTCAAATGACTCTGAGCACTATGGGACTCAACTGCTGGGGTCATTAGTCCCCTAGAACTTAGAACTAGTTAAACCTAACTAACCTAAGGACACCACAAACATCCACGCCAGAGGCAGGATTCGAACCTGCGACCGTAGCGGTCTTGCGGTTCCAGACTGCAGCGCCTTTAACCGCACGGCCACTTCGGCCGGCCGGCGGTATCAGACGGATGCTATATTCCTTGACTTCCGGAAAGCGTTTGAGTCGGTGCCCCACTGCAGACTCCTAACTAAGGTACGAGCATATAGGATTGGTTCCCAAATATGTGAGAGGCTCGAAGACTTCTTAAGTAATAGAACCCAGTACGTTGTCCTCGATGGTGAGTGTTCATCGGAGATGAGGCTATCATCTGGTGTACCCCAGGGAAGTGTGATAGGTCCGCTGTTGTTTTCTATCTACATAAATGATCTTTTGGATAGGGTGGATAGCAAAGTACGGCTGCTTGCTGATGATGCTGTGGTGTACGGGAAGGTGTCGTCGTTGAGTGACTGTAGGAGGATACAAGATGACTTGGACAGGATTTGTGATTGGTGTAAAGAATGGCAGCTAACTCTAAATATAAACGAATGTAAATTTGTGCAGATGAATAGGAAAAAGAATCCCGTAATATTTGAATATTCCATTAGTACTGTAGCGCTTGACACAGTCACGTCGATTAAATATTTGGGCGTAACATTGCAGAGCGATATGAAGTGGGACAAGCATGTAATGGCAGTTGTGGGGAAGGCGGATAGTCGTCTTCGGTTCATTGGTAGAATTTTGGGAAGATATCGTTCATCTGTAAAGGAGACCGCTTATAAAACACTAATACGACCTATTCTTGAGTACTGCTCGAGCGTTTGGGATCCCTATCAGGTCGGATTGAGGGAGGACACAGAAGCAATTCAGGTGGCGAGCTGCTAGATTTCTTACTGGTAGGTTTGATCATTACGCGAGTGTTACGGAAATGCTTCAGGAACTCGGGTTGGAGTCTCTAGAGGAAAGGAGGCGTTCTTTTCGTGAATCGCTGCTGAGGAAATTTAGAGAAACAGCATTTGAGGCTGATTGCAGTACAATTTTACCGCCGCCAACTTATATTTCGCGGAAAGACCACAAAGATAAGATAAGAGAGATAGGGCTCGTACAGAGGCATATAGGCAGGCAGTCATTTTTACCTCGTTCTGTTTGGGAGTGGAACAGGGAGAGAAGATGCTAGTATGATGGATTGAGGAGTATGTATGTACGAGGGCTATCCACAAAGTACATTATGTTTTGGAATTAAAAATAAATAAAGTATTGGAAAATTTGTTTATTATATACAGATGAAAGCCACACTTAAGTAATACTTTTCTACGTAGTTGCCATTTAAATTAAGGCACTTATCGTAGCGATGGACGAGCTTGGAAATTCCTTCGTCGTAAAATTCGGCCGCCTGCGCCTTCAACCACGTGATTACCTCTTTTGGGACAGAAAACGTGTGATTTTTGTGGATTTCCTGGAAAGAGGCACTACAATAAACTCTCAAAGGTATTGCCAAACTCTGCACAACCTCAGAAGAGCAATACAAAACAAGCGCAGGGGGAAGTTGGGTCCCGACCTGGCACCGAGCGACTTCCACTTATTCCCAGCAATGAGGAAGTGGTTGGCTATGCAGCGTTTTGATGACGACGCACAGCTTTAAGAAGAGGTAACCACGTGGTTGAAGGCGCAGGCGGCCGAATTTTACGACGAGGGAATTTCCAAGCTCGTCCATCGCTACGATAAGTGCCTTAATTTAAATGGTAACTATGTAGAAAAGTAGTATTTAAGCGTGGCTTTCATCTGTATATAATAAAAAAAAATTGCAATACTTTATTTATTTTTAATTCCAAAACGTAATGTACTTTGGGGATAGTCTTCGTAGATGTAGATGTAGACATTATTCACCGCTACTCTGACTGCAAAATCCTATATTTCTCATTTCAATGCAACGCTCTTACGCCACCTTAAGGCCTGTTCGCACTACAGCGCGGTAGCGCGGCGTGCGGCAACGGCAGAGGCAAGCGTTTTCCGCTTCGACGCGGCGGCTCGCGGAATTGGCGTTCCCATCTGGAAACGGTAGCCCACGACGGACAGCCACTGAGGTACAGGGCGGGACCCACTGAAACGTCCGGTGCGTCTGATTAAATATATCTTACACCTAGATGAAGGAAAGACGAAGTTGGGTGATGACATACCAATTTTTCATTTTCTGTACAATGTACTGTTTCACATATTTTATTTACAATTACGAACAACTGAAGTTGGAAGGAACACATAGAAAATGTTGTGTGTAAGGCTGGCCAAAGACTGCGTTTTATTGGCAGGACACTTGGAAAATGTAACACACCTACTAAGGAGACTGCCTACACTACGCTTGTCCGTACTCTTTTAGAATACTGCTGCGCAGTGTGGGATCCTTACCAGGTAGGACTGACTGAGTACATCGAAAAAGTTCAAAGAAAGGCAGCACGTTTTGTGTTATCGCGAAATATGGGAGAGAGTGTCACAGAAATGATACAGGATTTGGGCTGGAAATCGTTAAAAGAAAGACGTTTTTCGTTGCGACGGAGTTTTCTCACGAAATTCCAGTCACCAAATTTCTCCTCCGAATGCGAAAATATTTTGTTGACACTGACCTACATTGGGCGGAAAGATCACCATGATAAAATAAGGGAAATAAGAGCTAGTACGGAAAGATATGGGTATTCATTCTTTCCGCGCGTTATACAAGATTGGAATAATAGAGAATTGTGAAGGTGGTTCGATGAACCCTCTTCCAGGCACTCAAATGTGATTTGCAGAGTATCCATGTAGTTGTAGATGTAGATTATTCATGTTTTCTAATTTCACCATAAACAGATTTCATGACTACCGTTTATGATTGTTCACTGTCTCCTAACACATTGAAACAATGTACGATAAAAGAGGTTATTCAGATAGTTAAGCATGACAAAAATTTAAAATGTGATACGGTAGCAGGTACAGGAAAACAGTAAGAACACAAAGGCTTGGGGGAAGGGATGAAAGTGGAAGCCACCTGATACAATTTCGCACACAGCATAATGTAATCATCGCCAGCACCTTGCTTAAGAATCATGAAAGAATAATACTTATTTGGAACAGAGTTTTCGAAACAAGATTTTAAATTATAAGACATTTCCCGGTGCAAACGCAAACCGACAATAATTTATTGGTTACGAGCTGCAGTTTACAACTAAAGAGACAGTAAATGGTAGCAAATTAAGGGGATGGAACTTGAATAAGTCAAGACCCACAGTTTTTCCATAATCTTAAAGTTACCATAACGCAACGACTGACTGAAACAGAGGAAGGAATCCACTAGAACACGAATGGATATCTTTGGGAGAAGAAGTGGTGAATGCAGCAAAGTATGTGAACGGGAAAAAGGTACAGTAGAAATTGTTGGATAAAACGTGATATATTAAATTTAATTGACAAGAGGGAAAAATATAAAAATGCAGCAAATAAAGTAGGCCATGGGAGATATAAATGTCTAAACATGAAGCTGACTGTGAGTCCAAAATCGCAACGCGATTTTGCATTTGGGAAACATAGGAGAATGAAAATGAGAAAGAAGAAAGAAAACTTTGATCAAACGAGAAGCAACTGTCAAGAACTCATTTGGCAAGTCAGAACTAAGCAAACAAGAGAAGGCTGGAAAGTGAAAGGAATATGTAGAGAGGAGAGAGGGAGGGATTATAGGAACTAACATAAGCACAATGTTAGATACCTGTGAAATGTCTGAGCACGCAAGGCAATACTGATCCTACCACTTAGCTACGTAGACAGGCTGTAGAACTGCAAAACTGTGTTTATAGCATTTGCGTGTTTGGAGAAAGGTTTTGACAATCTTAATTGAAATACATTCTTTGAAGCTTTGGAGATGTCAGCGATGAAACACAGGGACGTAAGATTATCTACAACTTGTGCAAAAACCAAACTGCATTTCTAAGACTTCAATGACTTGAATGGCAAGCAGTAATTGAAAAGGCAGAAGTAGAGAGGATATAAAATGAGGACTGTCAATAGCAGGAAGAGCGTTCTGAAAAAGAAAATTTGTTGACATCGAATATAAATTCTAATGGTTGGGTACTATTTTACAAAGGTATTTGTGTGGAGTGTAGCCTTGTATGTAAGTGAAATGTGGACGATGAACAGTTCTGTCAAGAAGACCATGGGCGCTTTCAAAACGTGGTGATAAATAAGAATGCTGAAGATTATATACGAGGACCGTGTAACTAAAGAAGAGGTACGGAATTAAATAGAGGAGGAAGAGGAAATTGTGGTACAACTTGACTATAAGAGGGGTTAGCTGACAGGACGTATTATGAGGCGTCAAAGAATCGTCAGTTTGGTAATGGAGGGTAAATGGTAGAGTGAGACCAAGGCTTGCCAATGGTAAGCAGATTAGAATGAATGTCGGTTGCAGTAGTTATGTAGAGATGAAGAGGCCTGTAGAGGATAGACTACCGTAGAACAGTGTATCAACAGACAGACGAATTTTATTTCTTGTTTATGCAGCCCCACAGCAAATAACATCACTTTTCATTAGTTAGGTCAGTTGCGTATTTATTTCCAGAATATTTGTTTAATGTAGCCCCTAGAAAATATATCTGTGATGTATTTGTGTATACATCTCTGTTAGTCTCTGCAAACAGCTTTATGTTAGGGAAAAGTTACGACTTGAATGCAGTTTCCTTATGGCAACTGTCAGCAAATGATGAAGTTTAATTACTTTATGACCACTGTGCCATTTGTAGCATTTTCCATAAGACATATATTCCTTCATGAAACAACAACCAATAACTTGTTACGTATTACTCATAACTTTCGATGCACTGGCAGTTCTCAAAAAATGGCATGTATTCCTTCATGAAACAACAACCAATAACTGGTTACGTATTACCCATAACTTTCGAATTCACTGGCAGTTCTCAAAAAATGGCTCTGAGCACTATGGGACTTAAATTCTGAGGTCATCAGTCCCCTAGAACTTATCACTACTTAATCCTAACCAACCCAAGGACATGACACACATCCACGCCCGAGGCAGGATTCGAACCTGCGATCGTAGCGGTCGCGCGGTTTCAGACTGTAGCGCCTAGAACCGCTCGGCCACCCCGCCCGGCGGCAGTTCTCGAACTGTGTAGAAATCATCAGTGGAAAATGTATCGTAATGAACTTTTACATATGCTGGCATAAGTTTTTTGTGCAGCGGAGGCTTTTCCGCTGACTTCAGATATCATGTGACCATTCACAGGCATATTAAAGGATGCACGAACGTCGTATGAAACTATTTTTAATTGCCTCTTGTCGCGGAAAGCAGGTTAAACAAAAAATAAATACCGTATTTTGGGAACCAAATATGGAATCGGCAATTGGATTATAATGCTTAAAATGGTATCTCTGAAAGTAATTATTATGACTGGTCCTTCATAACTACTTGCAAGTCTGTGATCAGTGGGATGCGCGGGATTAGCCAAGCCGTCTAAAGCGCTGCAGTCATGTACTGTGCGGCTGGTCCCGGCGGAGGTTCGAGTCCTCCCTCGGGCATGGGTGTGTGTGTTTGTCCTTAGGATAATTTAGGTTAAGTAGTGTGTAAGCTTAGGGACTGATGACCTTAGCAGTTAAGTCCCACAAGATTTCACACACATTTGAACATTTGTGATCAGTGAGACTTTATGGACATTGAAAATAATACACATAATATTGTATTTGGTGCTTTAAACCAAGATGTTTGACACAGGGATTCGATCAGGGAAGTAAAATCTTTCGGTAAAAGAAATCGACTTATCAAAAACTATACATCTGACTATAAAAATTGTTTTAGCGATGCTGGAAAGAGTAGTTGGCAATCAAATGTTATTAGATGTAATTATAAAGTATTCTAAACGTTGCAGATAAACAAAGTATCTTAAGGCAGAACGAAATAATGATTAAGAAATTTGTCTACGTGGCTATCACCTGCAGCAAGCACAGAAATATTCGTTTTGTAAATAACAAAAGCCAATTTCTTCCTGTGACGTATTTTGTTTGTTCTGTACGCTTTTCGCTTTTTACTTTAAGGCACTTCCAGTGGAACCTTTGTGTTATTTGTAGATTATGAAACAGTTCAAGTCTTATTTTTTACGTGAATAAGTAATTATTGACAGTTAATCGAATTTTTGGCTGGAGTCTGCGTTTCCACTCATTTGATCGCAGGCTGTAGATCGCACTATAAAATCACTTACGAAACCTAAGCACATTAATTTCACGTTGGAGACTTTTTCCTTCAAAATTTTTATGTTCTTTGCGCTAATTGGTGTGGAGCATAATTATTCTTCTGTCACTAGATGCGAATATTTTACCAAAAACTGATTTAGAGTCGTAACTACTGTGTGTTCAATTTATGTCTCTTCTTATTTGGTTCGTTTATGTACACGTTGCCAACCTAAAGAATCGTATGCTGAAAACTAAATTCTGTTCATTCTGTTTTCTTTAAACCTGTTTATGTGTTCGTGTAGTTAGCCATGCTGAAGAAATTGAATGCGAATGTAATATACATGTGCCAGAGCGAAATTGAAAGTTTTCGTGTTCAGCTGATTCGAGTTTTGATTTAAATATCTTGTGGAGTAGTTCATGTAAGAGTGAGGACAAAGGTGTTAGGTGCTAGTATTCTCATAATAATGATTTGTTGAAATGTTATTCTAGTATTTTATCTATTAATGTAAGCAGTGAATTTACTCATACATGAACTCCTCCACAAAACATTTGAACCAAAGCTGAAATCAGCTGAACACCAAACCTTTCAACCACTGTCAGACAACTACTACTGTCAACTTTGTATAACTATCTCACTGGCTAGCCACACACACGTACATGTATGAGGGGGACAGAAATAAACAAACATTTGTTTTCAGCATATAATTCTTTAGGATGGCAACATGTACATAAACAAACCAAACAGGAAGGGACATGAAGTGAGCACACTGTAGTTACGACTTTAAATCAGAGTTTTCGGTAAAATGCCTACAGCTAGTGACAGAAGAAAACAGAGCGAACATGAAAATTTGCTTATGTTCCATAATCTAAGTTTTAATTGAACCTCCAGCATGTGCGCAGGTGAGGGGAAACGCAGATGTCCGCCAAACACTCGATTAACTGTAAGTAATCAGTTACGTAAAAAAGATGTGAACTGTTTTATAATCTGCAAGGATCACATATCAAAACAAAACTGAATCATTCTAGATTCCACCGAAGATGCCTTCAAGTAAAAGGCGAAACGCGTCTTGAACAAATAAAGTACACTGGAGCAAGAAAAAAACGTTTGTTACTTACCAAAGGAAATAATCAATAGCTGTAGATACTTAGCAAGTTAATATTATGGCATACCAGCAATTAGTTTCGGTTTAACTTCTGTAAGTCTATATAGAATACTGTAAATATTAACGTGTTCCATGTCACTGTAATTCTAATTCCACATGCTACTAAATGTCATTTAAAAAATTCATCTATCCATTCTGGAAAACTGTAGTTACTTTTATATCTCGGTAGATAAATAGATTTTGGATCCAGAATGAGAGCTTCTGTAAAGTTTGGAAGGTAGGAGACGAGGTAATGGCAGAAGTGGGGCTGTGAGGATAGGGCCTGAGTCGTGTTTGGATAGCTCAGATGGCAGTCAGCCTTCAGCGGCGCAGCGGTTCGGACGGTGTTTACGTCCCTGCCGCATGTCTGCGCGAGAGGTGTTTACGTTAAGTGTGTAGCGGTGTGCCGCGGTATACATAGAACGAATCATGGCCTTATCGTTCCGCAAATCGACACTGAAATTTAGTTTTGTTAACGAATATGCTCGACCGAAGGCTTACGAGATCGAACGTTATTTACGGGACGAGGTGAAAATCGAACCCGACGTTCTAGTTGGAATAAACTTATCTATAGTCAGCAGCGTGGTCTATGTCAACCTCATAAATGAAGCGGCATGTGACGAACTCCTACTTCGACACCGACAAGGACTTCGTTTCTGTCATTCGGACGGGAATGTTGGAGCGGTAACAGTTGAACACGCCAGCATGGGACTCCGAACGATCCGCGTCTTTGAGATTCCATTCGAAATGCCAGAAGAATTGGTGACAGACGCCCTGCGTCCTTACGGAACGGTCCTATCCCACGTACCTGAAAAATGGTCGAGTTTCAAGACGTATCCTGTCCTCAATGGCGTCAGACAAATACGGATCGAACTCCGAAAACACGTTCCCTCATACTTGTACATCGCCGGTTGTAGGGCGATTGTCATCTACGACGGACAACCAAGGACGTGCTGTGGGTGTGGGAAGGAGGGACACGTACGTTCTGAATGTGCTCAACGAAGGTTATTACAGCTGCCACGGGATAATCCACCCCTCACACCGCATCCGACTGTGCTCCCCATGACTTATGTCGCCGCATTACGCGATGACGTGGGTTGCGAGACAGACGCGTACCAGAACACACAGACAGCGGCAGATCGTGGCGAACCATGGAAGGACGACGTTGCGCTGGACCGCCTGCAGCACTCACAGGACACGCTCTCTTCGGTGCCGCTTGCGGCCCCTTCAGATAAGGCACTTGGAGACGTCGATAATACGACGGCGCACGATTCCGACGTCCCCCACGAACAACTGGAGACTATGCTGACCTCTGATTCCGAGGCCCGGCAACGTAAACAGCGATCACCAAAACGCCGGAAGAAGCGCCGCCTCACGGTGGAGAAGGACCACTCTGACCTAGCAGACAATTCTGAGACAACGGGTACAGAACAGACGACCATGGATACAGAAGAACTGCCTAGCGTGGATGCAACGGTGGCCAGCGGGACGGCGGTACAACCTACCGCTGACGATGCTCCAGACACAGCGAAAGAGCTCGATAGACGGCAACAGGCTACTGAGGAGGCTACGGCGCCTGCACCGAACGACAACGATGGGACACTAGGGGACTGGTCAGGAGACCCACCCCCGTGGGGAACAGATGATGCCGGAGGAACTGCTCCCACGCACTCTCCAGATGTAAGACCGGCAGAGTGCACGGAATAACGGCAGACCATATGAGGGGACGGCGGGGCACGTTAGTCCGACAGCAGCCTATGTACGGTAAAATTAGCGACCGTACGGTACCCTATCTACGTTGACCGCCATGCAACAAGCTTATCGGATAGGATCTGTTAACATCAATAGCATTGGGACGCCGGTAAAAATCAAGATGCTCAGTGACATGATAAAGGCTGCGGATTTAGACATAGCACTATTACAGGAAGTTAGGTTACTTCCCCCCTCGGACTTTTACGGTTACGACATTTACTGTTCCCCGTGTGACGAGAGAGGCGTTGGCACAGCTATATTATTAAAGGAAGGGATACGTGCAGACGAAGTGGAGTATTTGCCTTCTGCCCGTGGTACGGCCGTGGCCATAGGTGGAATACGTTTGATCAACATATACGCACCGTCAGGCTCGGATAAGAGAATGGACAGAGCAGATTTTTACGCCCATGAGGTTACACCATTATTCCAGGGACGATTCGATGCTTACATACTCGGCGGAGATTTCATTTGTGTGCTCGACAGAAAGGACCAACAACCTAACTATACTACTAGCCAAGAACTTAAGGAGCTGATCAACGGGCTGGAATTAGTCGATACATGGGACCTGAAGTATCGCAACCAACCAGGATATACATTTTTCACTAGCCACTCCGCGAGCCGTTTGGATCGGATCTACGTTTCAAGGGCGTTGGCAATGTCGATGGTGGACGCAGAAATATGGCCGACAGCGGTTACAGACCACGAGGCATATACACTCCTGGAAATGGAAAAAAGAACACATTGACACCGGTGTGTCAGACCCACCATACTTGCTCCGGACACTGCGAGAGGGCTGTACAAGCAATGATCACACGCACGGCACAGCGGACACACCAGGAACCGCGGTGTTGGCCGTCGAATGGCGCTAACTGCGCAGCATTTGTGCACCGCCGCCGTCAGTGTCAGCCAGTTTGCCGTGGCATACGGAGCTCCATCGCAGTCTTTAACACTGGTAGCATGCCGCGACAGTGTGGACGTGAACCGTATGTGCAGTTTGAGCGAGGGCGTATAGTGGGCATGCGGGAGGCCAGGTGGACGTACCGCCGAATTGCTCAACACGTGGGGCGTGAGGTCTCCACAGTACATCGATGTTGTCGCCAGTGGTCGGCGGAAGGTGCACGTGCCCGTCGACCTGGGACCGGACCGCAGCGACGCACGGATGCACGCCAAGACCGTAGGATCCTACGCAGTGCCGTAGGGGACCGCACCGCCACTTCCCAGCAAATTAGGGACACTGTTGCTCCTGGGGTATCGGCGAGGACCATTCGCAACCGTCTCCATGAAGCTGGGCTACGGTCCCGCTCACCGTTAGGCCGTCTTCCGCTCACGCCCCAACATCGTGCAGCCCGCCTCCAGTGGTGTCGCGACAGGCGTGAATGGAGGGACGAATGGAGACGTGTCGTCTTCAGCGATGAGAGTCGCTTCTGCCTTGGTGCCAATGATGGTCGTATGCGTGTTTGGCGCCGTGCAGGTGAGCGCCACAATCAGGACTGCATACGACCGAGGCACACAGGGCCAACACCCGGCATCATGGTGTGGGGAGCGATCTCCTACACTGGCCGTACACCACTGGTGATCGTCGAGGGGACACTGAATAGTGCACGGTACATCCAAACCGTCATCGAACCCATCGTTCTACCATTCCTAGACCGGCAAGGGAACTTGCTGTTCCAACAGGACAATGCACGTCCGCATGTATCCCGTGCCACCCAACGTGCTCTAGAAGGTGTAAGTCAACTACCCTGGCCAGCAAGATCTCCGGATCTGTCCCCCATTGAGCATGTTTGGGACTGGATGAAGCGTCGTCTCACGCGGTCTGCACGTCCAGCACGAACGCTGGTCCAACTGAGGCGCCAGGTGGAAATGGCATGGCAAGCCGTTCCACAGGACTACATCCAGCATCTCTACGATCGTCTCCATGGGAGAATAGCAGCCTGCATTGCTGCGAAAGGTGGATATACACTGTACTAGTGCCGACATTGTGCATGCTCTGTTGCCTGTGTCTATGTGCCTGTGGTTCTGTCAGTGTGATCATGTGATGTATCTGACCCCAGGAATGTGTCAATAAAGTTTCCCCTTCCTGGGACAATGAATTCACGGTGTTCTTATTTCAATTTCCTGGAGTGTATTTGTACGGTTAACCTTGATAGACAGCAAGTATGGAGACGGAGAGGTATTTGGAAGATGAACGTATCCCACCTGCGAGATACAGAATGCCGACGTATGGTGGAGGACGCTTGGCATGGCTGCCTCCGTCGACAAAATTCTTTCGGTTCTGTCCTGCAGTGGTGGATCGAGTGCGCGAAGCCAGCCTTACGGAGGACGTTAATAGGATACGGGAAGGAGGTTTCTCAATGGCAGCGCACGACCACGGAGTTTTACTTTACGGCTCTCCGGGAACTGTTAGCTCAACCACCTACATCAGAACGCCAGACGGCCGTCCACCGAGTTAAGGCGAAGCTGGTACAACTTGCGACGCAGAGGATGGCAGGTACGATGATACGTGCGAGGTCGCAGGATTTCCTGCCCAACGAGGTTCCCTCGATGCATTATGTGATAAAGGAAAGACGAAAAAGACGCAGGAATTTAATATATGAGATCGATCTCGGCGATGGCCGTCGTTTTACAACACAAAGGGGCATTGCACAGACGTTCACGGATCATATTAGCAGATTCTATGCGAGCAACGGGGAGGGTCAGAGGGAGCTGGGGAACGTCCTGGAAGAGATCCCAGTTGCGACGAGTGTGAACGGGGAAGCGGACGGGTTATCTGAAATTACGTATGAGGAGCTGGAGGCAGCGATTACACGCGGTGCCTGCAACACGTCCCCAGGTCCAGACGGATTCCCGTTGGAATTTTACCGTGCCTTTGTGACCATTATGACACCGATGTGACTATGTATGTTTACTGAGCTTCTGCGGCAAGAAGTACCGGTTCACATTCAGTTCACGGAAGGGCTCATGATACCGATACCGAAGCCCCGTGGTAGCAAACGGCCTTGTGATTATCGCCCCTTGACCCTCCTTAATAGTGACTACAAGATCTTCATGTGCATTCTGGGCAGTCGTATCAAAAAGTCGCTGGAGAATCGAATACATGCCGATCAGACTTGTCTTGGCGGCATCAGTAATATCCACACAGCCTTGGGAGACTATCGTGACGTAGTCGCCCTCGCGGCTGCATTCCGCCTCCGGTGGGCGATGGTTGCAGTAGATTTCGATCATGCTTTTGAAAAAAAAAATGGTTCAAATGGCTCTGAGCACTATGGGACTTAACATCTGTGGTCATCAGTCCCCTAGAACTTAGAACTACTTAAACCTAACTAACCTAAGGACATCACACACATCCATGCCCGAGGCAGGATTCGAACCTGCAACCGTAGCGGTCACGCGGTTCCAGACTGAAGCGCCTGGAACCGCACGGCCACACCGGCCAACATAATGCTTTTGATCGCGTGGATCATGTGTACCTCGCGGCGGTGATGAACAGGATGGGTGTCTCGCCATTATTGACCAATGCTGTGGTGCGGCTGATGCACGGCGCCAGATCAGCGATAGTAGTCAACGGAGGGAGAACTGAGTATTTTAAGATCTTAAGATCAGTGAGACAGGGTTGCCCCTCGTCGATCCTCCATTATGCGATCGCCTTAGAACCGTGCCTCGCAGGCCTTCGCCGCCGCCTTGCCGGGATCTCCCTACGGCATTTAACGTTCAAATGCAGAGCATACGCGGATGACATTGTGTTCCTCGTACAGAATGAGGGGGAGACTCAAACAGCACGGGATTGGCTACAGACGTATGGGATGGCAGCTCGAAGTGTGGTCAACTACCGAAAATCACAATTCATGCATGTGGGGCGTGGACTAGAACCAGGAACGGAAGGACCGTTACCTGCGGTGCCAACCCTCCGCTGTTTGGGTATCACCTTTCATAAGGAGACAGCGAGAACAGCTGCGGACAACTACCGAAGACTGTTACTCAGAGTCCGCACGGCAGTACGACTAAATGCCCTACGGTCGATGGATATGCTGCAGCGAGTGTTACTCGTCAACCTTTATCTCGCGCCCATGATGTGCCACCTGACACACCTTCTCCCCTTGACGCGCACGATGGCTATGAGGATTCAGCCTGGGACAGCTCTTTAAGGTACAGTACAACACGCTTACCCTCCCAGCGCGAGAGGGGGCGTTGGTTTAGTGAACGTGCACGAGAAGCGCGTGCCATGTATATTAATACTATGCTGAAACGGTGGCGCAACAGGAATCACTCGCTTACGGGGACGATCATCGAAGAACTCGTACCAACATCGCATCTTCCTCCAGTCAGTGTCGGCCATATATCGCCCCCTTTAACGTATGTGCGCACGTTCATCGTGGAACACAGTTACGTTCGAGAGCGTTTACCGACGACCCGACAGTCGACATCGAAGGACGTGTACCATCTGCTTCTTCGACAGATCGCCCGGAATAGGGTGGAACGGAAACATCCAGCTGTTAATTGGCACGTGGTGTGGCGCACGGTCCAACACCCCCACCTGCCTACAACATTCAGATCAACATGGTACATTGTCGTCAACCGGAAATGCCCTACAAATGATAAAAAGTACGGAATACATTTGGCGGATTCGCCCTTGTGTCAGCAATGCGGCGTGCTGGATACGGACGACCATCGGCTGGTCTGCGGCGAGGCATTGGCTGCCTGGACTCTCGCAAAGAAGATAATCGCGTTCATGCGGCGCAGTATCTATACAGCAGTCTGTTCTGACATAGTATTTTTTCCTGAGGAAACGTATTTTCCGCGTCATAAGACGAACGCAGTAGCGTGGATCACAGGTATGACGGTCCATTGCATCTATAGAGACACACGTACGAACTTACTGAACGTCCTGGATTACTGGCAATACTTGCAGGACGGACACACAAAACTATTACGGCTACAAAAGTACAAGGATTGGTATGTCAATTTCCTAGTAACGGTTTTTGCGGACCCGCCATATACTTGGGGTGTGCCGGGTGCGCAAAGATGAGCGGCGGTGCTTTCGTTGTGAAACCGACCAAGTAAAGTGATCGACTAAGAACACTATGCGAGTGTGCGACGTAGGAAGAACTAACGCTTGCACAGTTAGCAAATGGATGTACTTCAGATTTTGTTTAGGGTGCCGGAGGTGGCCCCACTTTGATTTTGTTATTATTTCATGCTGCATGATAGGACGGCAGCGAGGTTCCTTCCAGGACAGTTATCATGTGTCAGGACGCACTAAGTTGATTTTGTGAATAATAAAGGTTTCTGTCTCTCCTACCTCCCTTAACATAAAAAAAGTGTAATGAATAGCGTCACTGTCCTATAATGAGTTTTTTTTGGGGTGGGGGGGGGGGGCGGTTGTTCACGTCCTGACACAACCAACTTTTTTCGCTAACATTTTATTAGGTTAAAAAAAAGCGGTCTAAGAAAAATAACAAGAAGTTGATAGAGTAATTGGCCAGAAAAAAAAAAATGGTCAGCGTGATGGACTGCCGTCCTAAGGAGTCCGGGTTCGATTCCCGGCTGTGTCGGGGATATATATATATATATATATATATAAAAGATGGTAGAGCACTTGCCCGCGAAAGGCAAAGGTCCCGAGTTTGAGTCTCGGTCCGGCACACAGTTTTAATCTGCCAGGAAGTTTCAGATTTTGGATATTTATCATGCGACGAAATACATCACTTTTTACAAGTTATCATTTGCAAAAAAAAAAAAAAAAAAAAAAAAAAAAAAAAAAAAAAAAAAAAAACACGCTTCAATCTTTTGAACCGTTTACGAAATTTGCGGTTGATACAACCACATGGTTTACGACAAGCAGGACGAAGTGTCGGTCGCATCGACAGCGACGAGCGCGATGTCACTGCACAGCCCGTTCACCGACATATCATTCAATATCTCGAGAATGTTGATAGCTATCGTTCTGCTCTCAACTTTAAAAACAATTTCGATATGTTGACTAAATTTCATACGCGATAATGTATTCCCTAAAATGAACTGTACGCAAGATCCACGCAATGCGCTTTTACCTCTGAACACTCATTAAAATTTCGTGTAATGGTTTACGTAAATACATACAGCAGGTAACCACGACGAATAACGAAAAGAAATTCGGTACTTTATCGAGAGAAGATATCTGGCTGTAACATGCACTAGAATTAAACTTTTCTAACGAATAGTTTCCTTGAAATCGGATGATAAGTATTTCATAGCTGCCACTGCGTTCGCGCCAGGGGTTCGGCGGAAGTTCGTGTGGTCCGCGTTTCTGTACCTGAAGTCACGCTCAGTGCGTTCTGTGGTTGGCGGCTCGGACCCGGAGTGCAGCACGCGGCCGCGGCAGCGGCAACGTTTCGACATGGGCAAACCGTGGCGCAGACCCCGCTGTGCCGCGCCGCTGACGGCGTTTCCATGGGAACAACGCCTCTGCCGCGCGGTTTTGAAGCGCAGCAGCCCTAGTGGGAACCGGCCATTACTCGGAGGGCGTGTATGCCTGCATGGTACCACTCCACTGGTCAGCGTCGGACTCAAATGTGTGCAATATCTTATGGGACTTAACTGCTAAGATATCAGTACCTAAGCTTACACACTACTTAAACTAAATTATCCTAAGGACAAACACACACACACCCATGCCCAAGGGAGGACTCGAACCTCTGCCGTGACCAGCCGGGCGTCGTACTCTTTATGTCTTACAGCAACTGGACCAAACAGGTGGAAGTCGGAACGTGCTAGATCTACATCTCTATCTACGTAGATACTCTGCAAGCCACCATACGACGTGTGGTACTGTGCACCACTACTAGTCATTTGCTTTCCTGTTTCACTCATAAACAGAGTAAGGGGAAAACGACTGTCTACATGTCTGAATATGAGCCCTAATTTTTTGTCTCTTATTTTTGCGGTCCTTACGTGCAATGTATGTTGGCGGCAGCAGAATTATTCGGCAGTCAGCTTCAAATGCCGGTTCTCTAAGTTTTCTCAACAGCGTTCCTTGAAAAGAACGTCGCCTTCCCTCCAGGGATTCCCATTTGAGTTCCCGAAGCATCTCCGGAACACTTACCTGATGTTAGAACTTACCGGTAAGAAATCTAGCAGTCACCTCTGAACTGCTCTGATATCCTCAATCAATATGACCTGGTACAGATATCAAACACTCCAGCAGTATTGAAGAACAGGTTGCAGCAGCGTCCTGTATGCGGTCTCCTTTACAGATGAACCACGCTTTCCTAAAATTCTTCCAATAAACCAAAGTTTATAACACACCGATGTTTAAAGTACGTGATTGCGTCAAGCAGTACGCTACCAATGCTGTATCCAAACATTAATGGTTTGTTTTGCTACTCATCCGCATTAAGAGGGCTATAGGATAGTTGGGGAAAAACTGCCCAATGAAGTTATGTGAGCCGGTGTCGTATGTGCATGTGAGACTTTGCTTCCTCATAGGGAAGGAGACGTTCTTTTGCATTTTGGTGGTGACGAACACTTTGAATTCGTTTCTTCACTTTCTTGGGGGTAGCACAATACACATACGAGCTAATTGTTGCATCACGAGGGAGGACAAAATAACCCCTTCAGAGCCCCAGAAGAGCGTCGTCTTGACTTTACCAGCTGAGGATGTGGTGCTTTACTTTTTCTTCTGAGGCGAGATGGTGTGGCGTCACTCCATAGATTTCCGTTTTGTTTACAGTTCCAACTGACGAACCCACGTTTCACCACCTGTGACGATGTTCGACAAAAAATTGTCATGATCAGTCTCATCACATTTAAGCAGTTCTGCACGGAATGGTCCTTCATTGTTCTTTACGGTCTTCAGTTAGGCGGCGAGGAACCCAGCAGGAACACACCTCTGAAGACCCCAACTGGTTTCAGAGTGTATAAGCACTTCCAACAGAGGCGTCCACTTGAGCAGTGAAGTGTCACATTGTGATCCGTCGATCACCTCGAATGAGTGTTCTCACGTTCCAACATTGCAGGAGTGATAGCTGTGCGAGGCCGGTCGGCACGCCGAAGATCGATCAAGATTGCGCTACCTTGTTACAATGATGATAGACGCCTCGCCCAACGACTTGCCGTGCTTTTGTTCGCTGCAAAGCCTCCATAGACATTCTGCAAGCGCCTATGAATATCTGCGATGCTCTGGTTTTCCATCAAAAGAAACTCAGCCACAGCCCTCTGCTTGGAACGCACGTCCATTACAGACGCCATTTTGAAGCCTACGTGTAGCGACAGCACCTATCAGAAGTACATGAAAGCGTAGGGAATGAAGCGGGAAAATTCCACGGCGCCTCACAACAAATTACGCTTTTTTGAACGGAAATTGGCAGATGAAAAATTATGTTGCATTACAGTGAACGTCCATCTTAAATAAAACATTTGAAACGTCCCCTTAGAAAAATTTATGAATTACAGTGCTGATAAACCTCTTACGTCATTTGATTTTCAAACAGCTGAGCAGAACTGAACGTATTCAGACATTTCTCTCTTTACTTATTCTGATCAATACTAAACTGACACACAATATTTTTAGCACAACGCAATCTGACTTTCAATAATCCCTACAAAAGAATGGCTCTCACTGACAATAACCTTTCATGAATCAGTTACCGCTCAAAAATCTTTGTTACTCGAACTACTGCAATACAGCGAGCGCCAGTACTGCCAGCTAAATAAAAGATTCTAACTACTGAAGGCACTAACCACTGATAGGCGCAGTTAGCAAATGAAAGATTTTGATAGAGAACAAACAATGTATTTACCTTAATAATGTTCGAAATTCATAATACATATAGCAGTTCATGATATCCAGTATTACAAATTTACTCTTTCTGATGGACACACGTCCAGATCGTCCGCTCTGAAAATTGTGTCATCTCTCTCCCCACATCCACAACTGCTGGCGGCTCTCCTCCAACTGCGCAACGCTACGCGCTGTTCACATCCAGCTGCCCAACACTACAGTAGCTAATATTCCAACAATCCAAACCAGCCACAGACTTCACATAGCACAGTCACTGATTTTCATATAGAGCGCTACGTGGCTTTACCAACATAAAAACCTAATAAAAACCTAAACAGCCTACTTACACACTTTACTCCAAATGTCGGTAACTGCTTTGGTTGGTAAGGGAAAGATCTTTGATAATACTTCAGTTTTAACGATAACATGTCGCTGTGCTTTACCAACAACTGTTTTAGATTCCAGATATATGACACAAAGAAATTTAGCCAGTATTAGATTCACCGAATCTACTCTGCTTGACAAAAGGATTAATCAGCCAGAATGGGGGGAGGAAGCGATATTAACCCTCACGGATTGAGATAGTACGTGATGTTACAGTAATGACTATAAAATCGGTCAAATTTACAAACAACTCGGCAGTATCAACCCACTTATAAAATGATGTTGGACCCTCTCTAGTTTGGTTGCATGCACTGATTCCCTTTTGATGGATGTCAAATCCGTTGTACGCTCTCTAGAGACATGCTGGCACACAAATTTGCTTGACCCTTGATATCCTGGGTATTGGCACTGGGATGAGGTCCCACACATGTTCTGAAAGGGCCAGGTATGCGGATTTCACTGGCGAAGGAAGCACCTCAACGTCACACAGTTCATAGTGAAAGGTACCATGTGTGGACAAGTATGTTTCTGTTGAAAAGTGCCACGACGATACTGTCACATGAGTATTAGCACATGGGTTCGCAGGCTGTTGGTGACGTATTTCTGTCAGACAACCCGAAATCAGTACCAGTCGTGACCTGAAGTCATACCCGGTGGCTCTCCACACCACGACGTCACAAGCAACACCATAACACCATTGTGCTGCATCAGAACAATTGAAGAATGGACCACCCCTCACCCCCTCCCCCCCCCCCCGCTCCTCCCCACACTCCCAAGTCGCTACTATCCTCGTTGACTATGGGCTAGTGCAGAAGCGTGATTCGTCACTGAAAATAGTGAGACGCCATTCATCATTCATCAGCAGTTCATGACTCACGATCACAGCAGCACTCTAGACACAGTTGTTTGTGTTGTGGTTTTAACAGTCGCCTACGTGTGGGATGCGAATTCCCTAGTCCTGTTGCTGCCGGTCTCGATGCGGATTTACGCAGAATGTTGCAGGGAGTCGATTAGTTGTTCTCGGAAGGCAGACACAGATCTGAAGTGGTTACCATATGATTGGTGTACAATATGGCGATCCTCGTTTGTGATTGTCAGACGAGATCGACCGGACCCTGACGACGAGTCTGCCTGCCCTCACCTCCCGATGCACTCCAATGTAGAGCAGCTGTCACATTCGACCCCAAAGACCTGGATACTGCACGATCCATCAGTCGACCGAATGAATGCCCGCAATGAGGCCGCTTTCAAACTCTGTCTATTGCTGATTACGCTGTGTCACAGGAGTATTCGGCTTCTCCACGTTATTCACAGTTATTACTCGTCCTCTCATCCTGTTCACACACAACCAGTCCTGCTAACAACAATACTAAAGGACACTGGCGCAATTTGTGCCCGTCACAGACACTGCAACTCAGATCACATTACTGCCGATAGTGTATACATCTCTGTAGAAACGTCGACATTCTACCATGCTGTGTAGATGCTTCACATTGTCAGGCTGTGTAGCCGTTCATTTTGAAAAATCCTACAAAAATAATGTATAGAAAATCCTAAATATCTAGGAATATGTTTGTAAAAATTCATGAAGCAAAAGACAGCGAGAGAAACTAGAATACATAAAATGGAGATGGCCTTTCAACTAACAAGAAACTTTATGCTATAAGATCTTTATCCTGGAACAAAACTGAAACACTGCGAAAAAATGGTCAGACTTCGAAAGCGAGAGCTTGAAAAATTAGAAAAAACTGAAAGAAAATCCTAAGAAAAATAATAGGATCCAAAAGCAGCAGTGAATCAGAGTACAGATTAAGATCTAATACTGAACTATATCTGAAAGCTGAAAAGTTAACAAATATAATGAGAAAAGATCAAAATTTTGCGCACTGTCTTTGACATAAAGCCTGTTTGCTGGCCAGCCGCCGCCGCGACTAACATCACAGGGTGTTTTTTTTTAACCTGAGACAACAAAATACCTCGGAAACGATGAATTGTACGAGAAAAAAGTTCCAAGTGAGAAGTTCATGTGTGCTACAACTACCCACCTCCTAACCACCCCTACTACGTGAGCACGGTCAACTTTGTATTTTGAGATGGGCATTCCCCCACCAATATTTATTTTATGTTCGGATACTACGCCAGAAAAGATGTACGATTTACCAAAGCCGTGATTTTCCATTCGTGGCAGGTGACACTGTAATCTACAAATAAAAAGTGTTTCAACGGAGTGGAACCAAAAGCCAAATAGTTGTAAAATACACGTTTATTAAACATTTATCATGATTTCGACAGTTTTAAAACAGTCTTCTTCAGACGATTTATGTCGTCAACTTAATGCCAGTTAAAATACATGATTTGAAAGTAGTGTCTCTCTACTTTTTACCGGTAAAATACCGTGCACGCGACAAGGGCTCACACAACGTGTTGTGTGCGGGTGAAAAGCATATATATACAGGGTGAGTCACTAACTATTGCCACCAAGAATAACTCAGAGTGTGATAGTAGCTGGAAAGTTTTTGGAACAAATGTTGTGTGTGTGTGGGGGGGGGGGGGGGGGAGGGGGGGGTCTCGTCAGAAATATGAAGGTCAACTTTGTTTTTTTTTAAATGATATGCTGTAGTTTGGTACTTATTTTCCGATAGCAGCTATCGAGACGAATCCTACACTGTGTAATAGTAAGGTCTTTGAAGGTCAACGAAGGTCACAAAGGTGGCATGAACGTCCATTTACAGAAGGTGTTCGAAGTGATGACCATTGGTATCAATGCAGTGCTGCAATCTTATTATCATGAATAGAGTGGTTTTCCTTAGCGCATCTCCACTTGTCGAAGCACATGCTCTGGCAATTCTCTCTCGCATAACTTCAGGTTTATGTCTTTATAAACAATGTCTTTTTACGAATCCCCACAAGAAAAAGTCCAGAGGCGTCAAGTTTCGCGAACGTGCCGGCCACGACACATCTCCTCCGCGTTCAATCCAACGAATTGTTTCTGCAACTCATTTGTAGCCATCAGCAAAAAATGTGCCGGACATCTATCGTGTTGATACCACAGTCTGTTCCTTGTCCCTTAAGGTATTTCTTCCAATAACGGACCTAATGTTTCTTGCAGGAATGTGGTGTACTTCCTAAGATTAAGATTTTCTTCGATGAAATAGGGGCCTATAATTCTGTCCTCCAGAATCCCACACCATACATTCACCGACTACGGTGATTTTTGGTGTGCAACATGCCGCAGCCAACATGGGTTTTCAGTTGCACAACAAGGCATGTTATCCGAATTAACATTTCCATGGTTTCTGAATGTGGCCGCGTCAGTAAATAAAATCAAATTAATAAATATGTCATCCCTCTGAATCTAAAGTCGAGCCCACCGGCAGAATTCAATGCAGCGCATACAATCCGTATCAGTTAATTCTTGGTGGAGACTGATATGGTAAGGATGATATTTATGGCGATGCAAAACACGAACAACACTACTCCGGCTCATGCTAGATTCCCTTGCGATTTGACACGAACTAACACACGGATCTCGAACCACAGCGGCAAGAGCCGGCCGCTGTAGCCGAGCGTTTCTAGGTGCTTCAGTACGGAACCGCGCTGCTGCTACGGCCGCAGGTTCGAATCCTGCCTCGGGCATGGCTGTGTGTGATGTCCTTAGGTTAGCTAGGTTTAAGTAGTTCTAAGTCGAAGGGACAGATGACCTCAGATGTTAAGTCCCATAGTGCTTAGAGACATTTGAACCATTTGAGCAGTGGCAAGAGTGCCAATTTCCGTTTCCTCGTTAATAATTTTCCTTTGCCAGATACTTTTCCGATGCGTTAAAGATCCAGTTGTTCTCAATTTATGATACACATATTTAAATGTACGGCTTGTAGGGCGAGTACGTTGAGGATATCTTTCAGCGTATAAGTCTCTAGCTCTCACTGAATTTCGTTGGCATTCTCCGTAAATGAGAAGCATATCGACTTGTTCTTCGAAGGAATACATCATTCACATTCGCTTGATTCAACGATACTGGTCTTGCCGTTCCTGTCAGTGTTGTATTGCGAAACCGCCGAATGGTGTTTACACGTCAATGGCACGCTAGATGAATACGCCGTATTTGGCGTATATTTACTATTTTCACGATATAGGAGAGAGAATTGTCAGAGCATGTGCTTCGATAAGTGCCGAAATGATAAAGAATACCACCCAATCCGTGATAAGAAAATTTCAGCACTGTACTGATACCAATGGTCATCACCTCGAACACCTTCTGTAAATGGACGTTCATGCCACCGTTTTGGCCTCCGCTCACCTCCAAAGACCTTAGTACTACTCGTCAATGAATTCGTCTAGATAGCCGCTATCAGAAAATGAGTACCACACTACAGCGTCCCATTAAAAAAAAAAAAAAGTTGACCTTCATATAGAATGACGTTCATATCTCTGACGCGACCCCACCTAGCAACAAAAAACCAACGTCATAATATGGCCCCCGTTGTCCCATGCAACATTTGTCCCTCAAACTTTCCAGCTACTATCATACTTTCGGGGTTATTCTTGGTGGCAATAGTTAGTGACTCACCCTGTATACTAGAGGCTAGTGCCTCTACTCTTCTGCCAGTCGGCACATGTCACTAGGCCTGTACGTGGCATGCTTATGCAGGGTGATTATAATTAAACTTTCAAACCGCTGCCGCTGTAGAAATAACAACACTGGTCAGAATGACGTCAAACTGCAACGGAATATTATCGGAGAAGGGGGAAAACGTATGGGAGAAGAAAAATAAATAGTTACAAAATGTAGCAATAGATGGCGCTGTAAGCATCATAATTTAATAGTGGTCGACTACAGATGACAAACGAATCATACAGCAATGCCTAAGGTGTACGTTTGACGTGAAACACACTGTACTACTCAGTGTGCATGAAGGTACAGGTGTGATACTGTTAGTTACGTAAGCCCATCCACCACGGCAAGGATATATCACATCGAATGGGAAAAATCGGTGTTTGATTGTCCTGAGGCCAAAAATCGCATAAAAAGTATCAATCAAAATCAAATCGGATTATTAATTTCCGTGTGACCGGCGCAAAATATGTTCAATACGCTGTCTACCATTTTCTGTAACAAGTTGAAATCGAGATACAGTGTGTTCCACAACTGATCGAAGTGTTTCCGGGGTCACGTTCAGAATGTGTCACGCAATACGTGCCTTGAATGCAGCTAAGTTTGCAATCGGAACACTGAACACAACATCTTTCAGATAGCCCCAAAGCCAGAAGTCACACGATTAAGATCAGGTCATCGAGACGGCCAGGGTGCAGGGAAACGGCGGCTGATAATGCTAGCATTTCCGAAATGGTGCTTCAGCAGCTACTTAACTGGATTTGCAATGTGCAGAGGTGCGCCATCTTACATAAAAATTATTCCATCCACACATCGACGCTGTTGGGGAGCTGGAATGACGTGGTTGTGCAAAAGACACTCATAGCGGTTGCCAGTGACTGTACAGGTAACAGGACCGGAAGCACCTGTCTCTTCGAAAAAATATGGCTCTATGAGAAATGATGCCGTAAACCCGCACCACATAGTGACATTTTCAGGATGAAGTGGTACTGGTTGATTTGCGTGTGGACTTTCCGTTACCCATAATTGACAATTCTGTGTATTTACGTATCCTGTCAGATGGAAGTGGGCTTCGTCTGTCTACAAAATCTTCCACGATCAATCATTGTCCACTTCCACGCGATCAAGAAATTCTATAGCAAAGGTCTCTGTTGCTGGCATGTCAACAGGAAGCAACTCGTGCACATGGGAATTTTGAATGGATAGCAAAGAAGGACGTTTCATAGGATTTTGCGCACCGTGCTCACGGGTAAGTCCAATGTTCGGGCAATTCTCCGTGCACTACACGTTTGCACACTACCACTCGCCTCCTCCCGCATTCCTGTGACCACTGCTTCGAATCAATTCGGTTCCTCCCTCTACTAGATTGCACACAAAAGAACCCGTGTCTTCGAATATCCGAATGATTCTCTCCTGACCCACGGCAGTCATCTGACCAACGCCTTTTTTCAAACCCTTCAGTGTCCGGTACTTCTGCAGAGCGACGTGCACACAGTCATCATTCTTGTAATACAGCTTTATAAGCAGATCGCGATCCTGCATTGAGACAGTCATGGCGAACGCCAAAGACGCGAAAGGAAGAGAAGCCGCGCACCCGGCCTGTTTATACCAACTTCAATGTGTCGTGAGCATGACAGGTGTTTTGATTTACGCAGTCTGACACATACAGCGCCATCTATTGATCAATTTTCACACAGTTTTTTTTTTCTTCTGTGTACGTTTCCCCCCCCCCCCCCCCCCCCCCCCCTTCACCGACAATATTCCGTTGCAATTTGACGTCATTCTGACCAGTAGTGTTATTTCTACAGTGTTTTGAAAGTTCAACTTTAATTATAATCACCCTGTATATATATATATATATATATAAGGTTAACGTATTCTCTAAATCCTTCGGAGTCTGACCAGAAATAAATAATTATTCTTCAAAGGTGGAATTGTACATTACCATCTTTCTTTACCAACAGATGTTCTTTATAAAACGTTATACATATGGACTCGGATCCTACAGAGCGTAAGTACGCCACGTGCATAAGTAGCGATACGCACCGACTGGCTGAAGAGTAGAGGCACTAGCCTTGCGTCGCCTCTGGTAGCTGGTGCTCCTTCGCGTAGCTGCAATGAGCAGCGCGTGTGATTTGAGAAGTACATATTCATTACTATAATTCTATAATCAACATCTTAACCAAAAAGTTGAAAGGAGAATGTGGAAAGGGGAGCGGGGGGGGGGGGGGGGGAGACAAAACATGACGTTAAAGTCGTATGGCTTATAAAGTGTCAGCACGAGAGGCACCTGTCGGTGAATACACAGCTGTAACAATCATGAGTCTCAGAGCAAAAACGCTCCAAGGAAATATTATCACGGTGTAAGAGGCGTAATAGTTGACGTATTAAGTTCGCTTCTGACATCAAGAAACATTGCGAAAGGACACACTATGAAAGAGAAACTGCAAATAGTAAAAGAGGAATGCAAATTGTGGAAAGAGGAGGAGGGGGGAAAAGGGGGATGGGGTAGATTGTCACTTGTGAAGCAGCATGCTACAGGAAGTGGTCGTACTAATAATTCAAGCTATATGAACAAATATATTAGAAAAGGGGGTGTTATGAAACACCCAATAAAACAATGAATAAACTGAGGCACACACAATCAGTGTATATGCTTAGAAATCACGATGGTATGGGCATTGTACAACACGCTACAATAAAAAACAACCGTAGGGTCTAAGATGGTTCAGAACTAAAATGTTGACCAGCCGCTTAAATGTAGTAGACGAAGTGTACATAATGAAATAACATAATGAAAGACGTATTCGTACTGAATATAGAATTTTGAGGAAAACAAACGCCAGTACCGAGCGGATAACGTGGGTACTTGGCCATAAGTAGAGGCTTAATGCCTTCGAGGAAATGTCCACTTTGAAGTTGAAGCTGATCATTTAAATGTAGCCATACTTTTTCTCTGTCGGAAAATTTCGAGCTCTTCCCTTGAATCTGACCTACACTCTTTTACTTCTTGTGTAAGATTAAGGTATCTTCTAAATCCTTCGGAAAGACCAGAAATAAATAAATGTTGTGCAAAGTGGAATTTCGTACGTTATCAACTTTCTTTCCCAACAGTCGTTCTTCACAAAACATTTTCATTTCTAGGCATACAAAGGGTGGTCCATTGATAGTGACTGGGCCAAATATCTGACGAAATAAGCATTAAAAAACTACAAAGAACAAAGCTCGTCTGGCTTGAAGGGGGACACCATGTGGCGCTATGGTTGGCCCGCTAGATGGCGCTGCCATAGGTCAAATGGATATCAACTGCGTTATTTAAAAATAGGAACCCCCATTTTTTATTACCTAGTCGTGTAGTACGTAAAGAAATATGAATGTTTTAGCTGGACCACTTTTTTCGCTTTGTGATAGAGGGCGCTGTAATAGTCACAATCGTAAAAGTACGTGGTATCACGTAACATTCCGCCAATGCGGACGCTATTTTCTTCGTGATACATTACCCGTGTTAAAATGGACCGTTTACCAATTGCGGAAAAGGTCGATGTCGTGTTGATGTATGGCTATTGTGATCAAAATGCCCAACGGGCGTGTGCTATCTATGCTGCTCGGTATGCTGGATGACATCATCCACGTGTCCGGACCGTTCGCAGGATAGTTACATTATTTAAGGAAACAGGAAGTGTTTAGCCACATGTGAAACGTCAACCACGACCTGCAACAAATGATGATGCTCAAGTAGCTGATTTAGCTGCTGTTGCTGCTAATCCGCACAACAGTAGCATATAAATTGCGCGAGAATCGGGAATTTCAAAATCGTCGGTGTTAAGAACGCTACATCAACATCAATTGCACCCGTACCATATTTCTCTGCGCCAGGAATTGCATGGTGACGACTTTGAACGTCGTGTACAGTTTTGCCACTGGGTATACGAGAAATTACGGGACGATGATAGATTTTTTGCACGCATTAGCGACGAAGCGTCATTCACCAACAGCGGTAACGTAAACCGGCATAACATGCAGTATTGGGCAACGTAAAATCCACGATGGCTGCGACAAGTGGAACATTAGCGACCTTGGCGGGTTAATGTATGGTACCTTATTATGGGAAGAAGGATAATTGGCCCCCATTTTATCGATGGCAGTGTAAATGGTGCAATGTATGCTGATTTCCTATGTAATGTTCTACCGATGTTGCTACAAGATGTTTCACTGCATGAAAGAATGGTGATGTACTTCCAACATGATGGATGTCCGGCACATAGCTCGCGTGGGGTTGATGCGGTATTGAATAGCGTATTTCATGAGAGGTGGATCGGTCGTCGAAGCACCATACCATGGCCCGTACGTTCACCGGATCTGACGTCCCCCAGATTACTTCCTGTGGGGAAAGTTGAAGCATATTTGTCATCGTGATCCACCGACAACGCCTGACAACATGCGTTAGCGCATTGTCAATGCATGTGCGAACATTACGGAAGTCGAACTACTCGCTGTTGAGAGGAATGTCGTTACACGTATTTCCAAATGCATTGAGGTTGACGGAAATCATTTTGAGCATTAATTGCGTTAATGTGGTATTTACAGGTAATCAGAAACGATAAGTTCACAAAGGTACATGTATCACATTGGAACAACCGAATTTTTTTTCCTTTATTGTGATTTTGATCACCTTACACAAGGCGGGCTGTCAGCAGCAGAGTACGCCGCTCTTCAGCCTTTAGTTGTACAATAAGTAAAACATAGAGGTGGCACAGAGAAGGCAAAAACGGCGGGCAAAAAATGTAGACACTAAAAAACAAAAAACATGGAGCCGTTCACGCTGGACGAGAAACATCACTAGCACTAGTTGACACAGCGCACATACACATAACACAGATGATGGCGACGGTACACGTGAACAGTGGTGGCATGACGGAGAACAAACACTTAACACGAACGAAGGCACACACATGAGACACTGATGGCGACGATCTCCTGCGCGCGAATGTTCACTGAGCGTGTGCGAGTCCCAGGACCTGCCCAGAGAGGGGAAGCAGGAAGGGGAGTGGGAGAGGGAGAGGGGAGAGCAGGGATGCCATGGGCAGGGGAGATGGGGGGGAGGGAGGAAGGGGGAGGGGAAGCCCGGGGGAAGAGGGGGTGGAGGGAGGGGGACGGGGGAAAAGGAAAGAGAAGGGAAGGGAAGAGAAGGGAGAGAGGGTGCCTAAAGGAAAGGACACCGGAAGTGGGGGGGGGGCAGGAGCAAAGTTGATAGGAGGGGTAGACAGAGGGGAGGAGGACATCATCAGGGAGAGGGAGCTGGCGGAAGCCACCTTGGGAAAGGGTAAGGAGGGTGGAGAGCTGTAGACCGGGTGGGATGTGGGAATACAGGTGCGGCAGCAGGCGGGGGTGGGAGAGGATGGGTGAGACAAGCGGATGAGGAGGATCGAGTTTGCGGGAGGTGTACAGGATCCGTATCCTCTCAAGGAAAAGGAGGAGGTGGGGAAAGGGGATGAGATCATACAGGATCCGCATGGGTGAGGGGAGACGGATGCGATAGGCGAGGCAGAGAGCATGGCATTCAAGGATTTGTAGGGATTTATAAAAGGTAGGGGGGGCGGAGACCCAGGCCAGATGGGCATAACAAAGGATAGGGCGGATGAGGGATTTATAGGTGTGGAGGATGGTGGAGGGGTCCAGACCCCACGTACGGCCGGAAAGGAGCTTGAGGAGACGGAATCGGGAGCGTGCCTTGGCTTGGATTGTCTGGAGATGGGGAGTTCAGGAGAGGCGACGGTCGAGGGTGACGCCAAGGTACTGAAGTGTGGGAGTGAGGGCGATAGGACGGCGATAGATGGTGAGATAGAAATCAAGGAGGCGGAAGGAAGTGGTTGTTTTGCCTACAATGATCGCCTGGGTTTTGGAGGGATTGACCTTGAGCAACCACTGGTTGCACCAAGCGGTGAACCGGTTAAGATGGGATTGGAGAAGGAGTTGGGAGCGCTGCAGGGTGGGGGCAATGGCAAGGAAGGCGGTGTCATCGGCAAACTGGAGAAGGTTGGACGGGGGGTGACGGCGGCGGCATTTCTGCTGTGTACAAAAGGTACAGAAGGGGGGAGAGGACGGAGCCTTGGGGCACACCGGCGGAGGGGAGAAAGGCGTAGGAATCCGTGTTATGGATGGTGACGTAGGAAGGACGGTGGGAGAGAAAGGAACCGATCAGACGGACGTAGTTAATGGGAAGGGCGAAGGTTTGGAGTTTGAAGAGGAGACCGGAATGCCATACGTGGTCATAAGCACGTTCGAGGTCCAGGGAGAGGAAGACTGCGGAGCGACGGGAATTAAGCTGTTCGGAAAGGAGATGAGTGAGGTGAAGGAGAAGGTCATCAGAAGAGAAGGACGGTCGAAAGCCACACTGGGTAACGGGAAGGAGGTGGTGCTGGCAGAGATGCTGGTGGATGCGTCGGGTGAGGATTGATTCCAGAACCTTGCTGAAGACCGAGGTAAGGGTGATGGGACGGTAGGAGGAGACGGCGGACGGCGGTTTGCCAGGTTCAAGGAACATCAGGATACGGGAGGTTTTCCACAGGTCGGGGTAGTAACCGGTGGACAGGACTACATTGTAGAGCCTGGCCAGAGTGGAGAGGAAAGAGACAGGAGCTTCACGAAGGTGACGGTAGGTGACACGATCGTGACCAGGAGTGGTGTTGCGTTTTGTGCGGAGTGCAGCAATGAGATCCTGTGTAGTGATAGGGGCATTGAGTTCTGTGTGTGCAATGTTGTCCAAGTACTGGAAACCAGGTGCGAGGGGAGGGATAGAGGTGTCAGTTCGATCGCGGACATCCGGGAAGAGGGAGTAATCAAACTGGGGATCATTGGGGATGGAAAACACATCAGAGAGGTAGGAGGCAAAGTGATTGGCCTTACTAAGGGTGTCAGGGAAGGGGTGATCGTCATGGAGAAGAGGATAGTAGGGGGAGGGTTAGTTCCGGTAAGGCGACGGAAGGCGGACCAGAACTTGGACGAGTTGATAGGTAGGGTAGCATGTAAACGGGTGCATGTCTGTCGCCAGTCCCGGCGTTTCTTAGCCGTGAGCAAATTACGAATGTGTCGCTGGAGTTGCCGGTGGCGTCGTAGTGTGTGTGGGTCACGCTTGTGGAGGAAGGCATGGTAGAGACGGTGGGATTCACGGAGGAGGAGGACGGCCTGTGGGGGTTAGATAGGACGGGGGGGGGGGCGGTGGATGGCGACAGTAGGGACGTGGGCCTCCATGGCCTCAGACAAGGTCTGTTGGAGAAAGGAGGCGGCATTGGTTACATCGTCAGGGTGGTGGTAGGTGAAGGGGTGGCTATCGACCTGGGTGGAGAGGGTATCCCGGTAGGCATTCCAGTTGGCACGGGAATAGTCATGGACGTACTTAGGGGGAGGGTCATGACGAGGGTCGGGGCGAGGGAGACGACCGTCTGAAATGGTGAGAAGGACAGGGAGATGGTCGCTACCAATAGGCTGCAGGACATCCACTGTTATGCGGCCAAGGAGGTTGGGGGAGGAAAGGATAACATTGGGAGTGGAGTTGGATTCGGGACGGGTGTGCTGGGGGATGGGGATGAGGTCGCCTTGAAGGGAGGAGAGGAACCGATGCCACCGCCGTAACTGGGCGGCGGAACGACTATGGATGTTGAGGTCGGCGGCGATCACATAGGAGGAGAAGGTACGGTCATTGTGGGAGAGGAAGTCGAAGGGAATATGGGAGTTAGGGCGGACATAGATGGTCTCGCAGGTAACGGTAAGGCCGGGAAAGAAGAGACTAAGGATCAGGTGTTCGGTGGGGTCGGGACGGAGAGGTTGGGGCCGAACGGGGATCTGGCGGTGGTGACCAATGGCAGCTCCGCCACGCGCAATCGGGAGTGGATTATCGGAGCGGTGGAGGAGATAGGGTGAAGTGTGGACGGTGTGGTGTGGTTGGAGGAAGGTTTCATTGAACAGCCGAAATAAAATGTCTGTATTTTAATTTAAAAAACCTACCTGTTACCAACTGTTCGTCTAAAATTGTGACCCATATGTTTGTGACTATTACAGCGCCATCTATCACAAAGCGAAAAAAATGGTCCAACTGAAACATTAATATTTCTTTATGTACTATACGAATATGTAATAAAAATGGGGGTTCCTATTTTAAAAAACGCAATTGATATCCGCTTGACCTATGGTAGCGCCATCTAGCGGGCCAATCAGAGTTCTATATGGTTTCCCCCTTCAAGCTAGACAAATTTCGTCTTTGTAGTTTTCTCGTTTGACGCTTATTTTGTGAGATATTTGGCCCGGTCACGATCAATGGAACACCCTGTATACAGTGTTTAGTGAGGCTTAATTTATTTATTATTTTACTGGGTGTTTTGTAACACCACCCTTCTAGTATATGTGTTCATATAATATGCTTTATTAGTACGACCACTTCCTTTAAAATGATGCTTCAGAAATGATGATCGAACTTCCTTTCACCCTCTTCCTCTATCACCAATTAGCATTTGCGTTTCAGTATTTGGAGGTACTTCATCACAGTGACACCTTTTACAGTTTTCATTCATGTCAGGGGTCAACTTAATACCTCAAGTATTGGGCCTCTTATGCATTGATAACATTTCCTTGCAGCGTTATCGTTCCGACACTCAGCCTTGTTACAGTTGTGCATCTACGTACAAGTGCATCTCATGCATTTTTATGATACGCTGAAGAATTCGTTGTTTACCGTAACCTGTGGTCTCTTTATGAGCCATATGACTTTAATGACACACTTTTTTACCACCCCCTCCCCCTCCCGGCTGACCCTTTCAACTTTTTAGTTAATATATTAATTCTAAGGACGCACAGGAGGCCACCTGCCAGAGGCGACCCAGACGGTCGCCGCGCGGGATAGCCTTGCGGTCTCAGGCGCCTTGCCTCGGTTCGCGCGGCTCCCCCTGTCGGAGGTTCGAGTCCTCCCTCGGGCATGGGTCTGTCTGTGTTGTCCTTAGTGTAAGTTAGTTTAAGTTAGATTATTTAGTGTGTAGGCCTTGGGACCGATGACCTTAGCAGTTTGGTCCCATAGGAACCTACCACAAATTTCCAATTTCCGACAGTCGGAGCGTGTCACTGGCTCTGTACGTGGCATATTTACGCTCTGTAGGATCCGATGCCTGTTTCATATTTGAATGTCATCAGCCAATTCAGTGACTTGGTGATGTGGCCTTTTGAGTCGGCGTGCAACGTAGGATCCCTGCAAGTCCTTCCATTTCTACGGATCTTCAACTTTCGGTTACCAGTTTAGTCCGGCTGTCTTTTTAAGTCTCTGTCCAAAATGTCCGGTGATCTTCCCCTTGATTTTTCTGGTTCGCTCCAGTCTAGTACATGTTTTGACCACTTACCATCTTTCCTTCAAGTGACATGATCAGACCACTGCCATTTCAAGGTACTGTCTCTTTCCATTACGTCACTGATCTTTGTTGTCTGGCTGATATCGATTGCTTTATTTCTGTCTCTCTTTGTGTAGCCCACTATTGATCTTTACGTTCCTCTTTGGGCTATTACTAGTTTTCTGACAGTGAATTCATTTGAGGTCCATGTCTCACAGTCATAACTTATTACTGGCAGTACACATTGCTCGAAAACGGCTTTCTGCAGCTCGGCCGACATTTTATATTTGAAAACTGAGGAGTCACCTTCTTTCATATCACTTTCTATAGTAAGTTCATTGGTTTCTTCAACTACATTCACAAACGCTGTGGAGTTCTTGTGTGTGCAGAATAAAACTTTAATATAGGCCTGTTCAATGTCTTTCTGTTAGAAACTGTGACTGATCGAATCAAATGCCTTTTAAAAAACAATGAACGCATGACAAAGAGGTAGGCCACGCACATTTGTTCTGTTAATTGTGTCGCGTAGAGTAAGGATATGATCGTTTGTACTAAACCCAGCACGAAACCCACGTTGCTCAATGTTCTGGGCCAATCCATGTGCAATGCTCAAAATAGTAGTCAAAACGCTAGTAAATACTTTGTGCAGTATGGACGGGAGGTTGAATGGGCGGTAATTCTTCATGTCTAGTACTACATTTCTCATGTATTAGGATTATTTTCGCTTTATTCTAATTTCTTGGTAATTTTTCACTGTGCAAACAATACTAAATTATTTTAGCTGAATACTATATAGATTCGTAGTCAATCAGCTTTAAACTTTCTACTGAAAGGTCATTACAACCTGCAAAGGTTCCTTTTCATCTTGTCGATTGCATATTTGAGTTATGAGGGGAGTACTTCTGTAATTAGGGAAACAGAGGCATCGAATTCGCACGGGATTAAGGTATCCCCATTGACTTTATTGTACAGGTTACTATAAAAATTCTCAATATATTCGAATATATCTTTCTTGTCTGTAGTGTAGCCTTAGCTTGTATATAACGCTATTAGATGATTCTTTCCAATCGTAAGCTTCCGCTAGGCTATCTTTAAACTAGATTTATTTTCAAGGCTGGCTTTTAGCGTACACGTTGATGTCATCTAACAGGCTCTTTCTCAAAGACTTGTACAGTTCTGGATATTCTATATTAGCTTTCTCTCTTTCTACTTTTATTTTTTTGCTCTTGTCCATCAAACTTATCTGTTTGCCAGTTTCTGTGGTTGATTTTGAGCTTTGCAAAGGACACCAACTTATTCAGCTGTTGTGATACTCTATACGTATACTATTGGCCATTAAAATTGCTACACCAAGAAGAAATGCAGATGATAAATGGGTATTCATTGGATAAATATGTTATGCTAGAACTGACATGTGATTACATTTTCACGCAATTTGGGTGCATAGATCCTGAGAAATCAGTACCCAGAACAAACACCTCTGGCCGTAAAAACGGCCTTGATACGCCTGGGCTTGCATGGAGTGTACAGGTACAGCTGCCCATGCAGCTTCAACACGATACCAGTGTTCACCAAGAGTAGTGACTGGCTTATTGTGACGAGCCAGTTGCTCGGCCACCATTGACCAAATTCAATTGGTGAGAGATCTGGAGAATGTACTGGCCAGGGCAGCAGTCGAACATCTTCTGTATCCAGAAAGACCAGTACAGGACCTACAACATGCGGTCGTGCCTTATCCTGCTGAAATGTAGGGTTTCGCAGGGATAGAACGAATAATAGTGCCACGGGTCGTAACACATCTGAAATGCAACGTCCACTGTTCAAAGTGCCGTCAATGCGAACAAGAGGTGACCGAGACGTGTAACCAATGGCACCCCATGCCATCACGCCGGGTGATACGCCAGTATGGCGATGGCGAATACACGCTTAAAATGTGCGCTCACTGCGATGTCGCCAAACACGGATGTGACCATCATGATGCTGTAAACAGAACCTGGATTCATCCGAAAAAATGACGTTTTGCCATTCGTGCACCCAGGTTCGTCGGTGAGTACACCATCGCAGGCGCTCCTGTATGTGATGCATCGTCAAGAGTAACCGCAGCCATGGTCTCCGAACTGATAGTCCATGCTGCTGCAAACGTCGTCGGACTGTTCGTTCAGGTGGTTGTTGTCTTGCAAACGTCCCCATCTGTTGACTCAGGGATCGAAACGTGGCTGCACGATCAGTTACAGTCATGCGGGAAAGATGCCTGTCATCTCGACTGCTAGTGATACGAGGCCGTTGGGATACAGCACGGCGTTCCGTATTACCCTCCTGAACCCACCGATTCCAGATTCTGCTAACTGTCATTGGATCTCGACCAACGCGAGCAGCAATGTCGCGATACGATAAACCGCAATCGCGATAGGGTAAAATCCGATCTTTATCAAAGTCGGAAACGTGATGGTACGAATTTCTCCTCCTTACACGAGGCATCACAACAACGTTTCACCAGGCAACGCCGGTCAACTGCTGTTTGTGTATAAGAAGTCGGTTGGAAACTTTCCTCATGTCAGCACGTTTTAGGTGTCGCCACCGGCGCCAACCTTGTGGGAATGCTCTGAAAAGCTAATCATTTGCTTATCACAGCATCTTCTTCCTGTCGGTTACATTCCGTGTCTGTAGCCTGTAGCACATCATCTTCGTGGTGTAGCAATTTTTGTGGCCAGTAGTATATGTATATATATATATATATATATATATATATATATATATATATATATATAGGGTGGTCCATTGATACTGACCGGGCCAAATATCTCACGAAGTAAGCATTAAACGGAAAAACTACAAAGAACGGAACTTGTCGAGCCTGAAGGAGGAAACTAGATTGTTGGCCTGCTAGATGTCGCTGCCATAGGTAAAACGGATATCAACTGCGTTTTTTTTTTTAATAGGAACCCTCATGTTTATTACATATTCGTGTAGTACGTAAGGAAATATGAATGTTTTAGTTGGACCACTTTTTTCGCTTTGTGATAGATGGCGCTGTAATAGTCACAAACGTTTAAGTACGTGGTATCACGTAACATTCCGCCAGTGCGGACGCTATTTGCTTCGTGGTACATTACCCGTGTTAAAATGGACCGTTTACCAATTTCGGAAAAGGTCAATATCGTGTCGATGTATGGCTGTTGTGATCAAAATGCCCAACGGGCGTGTGCTATGTATGCTGCTCAGCATACTGGACGACAGCACCCAAGTGTCCGGTCCGTTCGCCGGATAGTTACATTATTTAAGTAAACACGAAGTGTTCAGCCACATGTGAAACATCAACAACCACCTGCAACAAATTATGATGCCCAAGTAGGTGTTTTAGCTGCTGTCTGGGCTAATCCGCACATTAGTAGCACACACATTGCGCGAGAATCGGGAATCTCGAAAACGTCGGTGTTGAGAATGCTACATCAACATCGATTGCACCCATACCATATTTCTATGCACCAGGAATTGCATGGTGACAACTCTGAACGTCGTGTACAGTTCTGCCCCTGAGCACAAGAGAAATTACGGGACGATAACAGATTTTTTGCATACGTTCTATTTAGCGACGAAGCGTCATTCACCAACAGGGGTAACGTAAACCGGCATAATATGCAGTATTAGGCAACGGAAAATCTACAATGGCTGCGACAAGTGTAACATCAGCGACCTTGGCGGGATAATATATGGTGCGGCATTATGGGAAGAAGGATAATTGGCCCCCATTTTATCGATGGCAGTGTAAATGGTGCAATGTATGCTGATTTCCTATGTAATGTTCTACCGATGTTGCTACAAGATGTTTCACTGCATGACAGAATGGCGATGTACTTCCAACATGATGGATGTCCGGCGCATAGCTCGTGTGGGGTTGATGCGGTATTGAATAGCATATTTCATGGTCCGCATGTTCACCGTATCTAACGTCCCCGGATATCTTTCTGTGGAGAAAGTTGAAGGGTATTTGCTATCGTGATCCACCGACAACGCCTGACAACATGCGTTAGCGCATTGTCAATGCATGTGCGAACATTACAGAAGTTGATATCGGTTTGACCCATCGCAGCGCCATCTAGCGGGCCAACCGTAGCGCTATCTGGTTTCTCCCTTCAAGCTAGAGAAGTTTCGTTCTTTGTACTTTTTTCTTTTGACGCTAATTTCGTGTGATATTTATTCCGGTCACGATCTATGGACCACCCTGTATAACGTTCAGTCCACATTTTGTATAAATATGGAGTAGGTACTGCTGTCCTTCATGCGGCAGAAGTGATAGGTTATTGTAGTGAATATTATCTTGGCCAGGGGCAGTATTTTTACGAGAGAAGATAGCTCTCTGCATTTAGACGACAGTGAACTGCCGTTGGAGTGGGTGAATGTCATCGGGATTTGGATCCTCTGTGTTTTTCGGGTGTTTCACGAAGGCAGTTGTTCAGTCTTGTAACATCTGATCCAATCAAAAATCGCAGGCAGCGAATTGTAGTGGAGAAATATCAAGTGCTTCTTTAAGATTTCGCCTTCTTACGCACATTGTAATCTCCTTCACTATGCAGTTTAAAATTTTGAACTGTGCTGATAAGGACGGTGAATAAGCATTTAATACTCACTAGATGTAAGGCAACTGCTTTAATGACGCGTTTCGAGCACACTCTCATCTTCAGAATATATGGACAACGTTACAAAATCAAGAGTAGTGCAGTGATGGTAGCTAAAGGACAAAGAAGAAAGTACAGTGAAAAACACCTACCAATTTACTGATAAGAACTTCATACGTATAGAAAAGGGTGAAGTGAATACGACGCATTCCAAAAAGTAGCTGAGCCCACAAGCCATGACATATCTCCTAAGATAAAAAAGTGGCCAACAGGTGGCGTTAGTGATACCATTCGTAGAGTTGAACGTATGAGAAAAAAATAATTTAAAATACAGGAAAAAATGGAAGTGGTCGTATATATGATAACCCACAGCAACTCAGATACAGTGTAGAAATACAAGAAAAATACCGTTACTAATATAATATTGCTAAAGTAATAAATTATATTTAACTAAAAGTAGGGACAGGCACTAAAAATAATGTCACATAATTTTGTTTTTTAAACAGATATTCCGAAGATGAGTGTGTTCTAAATGCGTCAGTAAAGTAGTTGACAGTCATCTAGTGACTACTACATATTTATTGAGCGTCCGTTTCAGCACTGTTCATCATTTTAAGTTTTTTTTAAAATGGGCGCCTACCTGTTGCGTGACTAAATGTCACATCTTGATTTCTTGCAGATGGAGTTTCAGAGCTTTCTCCATCTCGTGCTCTTCTTATTTTGCAAAACTCTGTTGGCTTGTGCTTGTAGTTTTTACAGGATTGTGCAGTTTTGCTGCACACTATGTCTGCTATGTTTCCTCAGTGCTTCCTCACGTTCGTTGATGGCTCTCTGGAATTTGTTATCTCATTACACAGGAGTGTCCACGTAATGAATAGGTCCCATAGAGAAACTGCGTCTACGGCATCTGCATTAATGCACTTTGTTAGCGTGGGATAGTTGAAAACTACAGTTTCGGATGTATCTAATGTTGGAGGCTCACATTTAAACTGTCAGCATACTTATGCCAATCATATTTCTCCTATTTTCCATCTCTGCGCAGGATAGATAGAGTATGGTTCTTCCTGTATAGCATGGAATTTTGGAACAATTGCCAGGTTATCGGTACACAAAGGATCTATTTGTACCGCCCAGTTGGTTACTAGTGCTGCAAGTGGCTATGCAAAGCTGAGGCGTATCGCTGATCTTGTCTTTAACGGTTGGGCTGCTATTGTGACTGTTCCACCATTCAGCAGCACTTGGTCCTCGTCTTCCAGGATTGTCATTAATAGATCATCACCGCCTTCGTCGTACTCGGATCCAAATGATTTTTGTTGTGTGTCAAATTCCTCCACCAAAAGTAACTTGCTGTAAAAACAGTGTAATACCGGCGCTTCAAAGAAGTGTGTTAGTTGGCCGGGATGTAGCCTACATATTCAAGTCGTATTCTGAGGTACGTGTGGATATTGCTACAGCTTGTATGTCTGGGTTATCGCAGTTCAGAAACATCCAAAGAAGTATTTTTCTCCCGAGTTAAACTGCCCTTCCGTATTCGTCATTTCTGTCTCTCCTTATAAGGTCGTAGTAAGGGAAGAGAAAAATCCTCCATCAGCCCTAACCATGTTACAGAAATGGCACAGACTAAGTATTTGTATATTCTGTTGTAGTGGGTGAGACTGTCTTTGAGTGGAGTACCTTGTTTGGGGGCAAAATATAATTTTTTTTTCCTCCTAAACATTCCTTGGAGTGTATTTTACTAGAGAAATATGCTTTCTAAGGGCATTTTAGCCATTACAGGCTTTAAATATTCATTTACTTTAAGGGCAGCACATGTTCCCATGCCCCCACCACCTTTTTGCCTTCTGTCAACTTCTTGAATTTTGGAAACCTAATTTGCTGATTTGTGAAAATATTTCGTGCTCACAATTGGCTCCCCTGTTCGCGCTACATTCACTTGTTCCTCGTCCTTCCATTTATGTCATATGGTCTTGCATTCCTCAAACAGTATTCGTAGGTAAACATACCTTGAATTTGGGTGTTTATGATGCAGTTCCTTCATTTAAAGATGGCAGTGTGGGGAGAGACAGGCGGCTCAAAAAGTTAAGCATGTAACCTGGGGAAAATATGGTGATGGTATGTTCCGAATTGGTTGCCATCTGTGTAATGAAAGCAGATTATGAAGTGACTATCGTAGCTAGGAAGGCAAGAATGCACTCAAGGAATGCTTAGAGAGCCAGGGAGGATGAAGAAAATGCAGATGACCTAGGATATAGTGCTGGGGTGTTCTAATGTCATTAACAAACTATGTTCATCTTTAAAGCCGGATTCCTGAGATTTTATTTTTTTAATGATTAGGTATATTTTTTTCAGGAACTTACCATCACAGAACAGTGACACTTACTTTACAGAAACTGGCCTGTACACCAATGATGCATTTTTAATAGAAGTTCATTTATAAATTACTGAAGCTTAAGGATGTGGAAAAATTTTACAATTTGCAAAAAATTCTATAAACAATTAATTATGCAAGCGACTTATCTACAGAAATAAGTCAATGGAGAGAGACTCTTCTTCCACCAGCCATTAAAATTTTATAACATTATCATGAACCGTTCACGAGATCAATGTACCTATTATTGATAAATTTAACATTGTATGTTGTTGTTGTTGTTGTGGTCTTCAGTCCTGAGACTGGTTTGATGCAGCTCTCCATGCTACTCTATCCTGTACAAGCTTCTTCATCTCCCACTACCTACTACAACCTACATCCTTTCGAATCTGCTTAGTGTATTCATCTCTTGGTGTCCCTCTACGATTCTTACCTTTCACGCTGCCCTCCAATACTTAATTGGTCATCCCTTGATGCCTCAGAACATGTCCTACCAACCGATCCCTTCTTCCAGTCACGTTGTGCCACAAACTTCTCTTCTCCCCAATCCTATTCAGTACTTCCTCATTACTTATGTGATCTACCCATCTAATCTTCAGCATTCTTCTGTAGCACCACATTTCGAAAGCTTCTATTCTCTTCTTGTCCAAACTATTTATCAACCATGTTTCACTTCCATACATGGCCACACTCCATACAAATACTTTCAGAAACGACTTCCTGACACTTAAATCTATATTCGATGTTAACAAATTTCTCTTCTTCAGAAACGCTTTCCTTTCCATTGCCAGTCTACATTTTATATCCTCTCTACTTCGACCATCATCAGTTATTTTGCTCCCCAAATAGCAAAACTCCTTTACTACTTTAAGTATCTCATTTCCTAATCTAATCCCCTCAGCATCACCCGATTTAATTTGACTACATTCCATTATCCTCGTTTTGCTTTTGTTGATGTTCATCTTATATCCTCCTTTCAGGACACTGTCCATTCCGTTCAACTGCTCTTCCAAGTCCTTTCCTGTCGCTGACAGAATTTCAACGTCATCGGCAAACCTTTGGAATTGGAATTATTATATTCTTCTTGAAGTCTGAGGGTATTTCGCCTGTCTCATACATCTTGCTCACCAGATGGTACAGTCTAGTCCGGACTGGCTCTCCCAAGGCCGTCAGCAGTTCTAATGGAATGTTGTCTACTCCTGGGGCCTTGTTTCGACTCAGATCTTTCAGTGCTCTCTCAAACTCTTCACGCAGTATCATACCTCCCATTTCATCTTCATCTACATCCTCTTCAATTTCCGTAAAATTTTCCTCAAGTACATCGCCCTTGTATAGACCCTCTTTATACTCCTTCCACCTTTCTGCTTTCCCTTCTTTGCTTAGAACTGGGTTCCCATCTGAGCTCTTGATATTCATACAAGTGGTTCTCTTTTCTCCAAAGGTCTCGTTAATTTTCCTGTAGGTAGTATCTATCTTACCCCTGGTAAGATAAGCCTCTACAACCTTACATTTGTCCTCTAGCTATCCCTGCTTAGCCATTTTGCACTTCCTGTCAATCTCATTTTTGAGACATTTGCATTCCTTTTTGGCTGCTTCATTTACTGCATTTTTATATTTTCTCCATTCATCAGTTAAATTCAATATTTCTTCTGTTACCCAAGGAGTTCTACTAGCCCTTGTCTTTTTACCTACTTGATCCACTGCTGCCTTCACTACTTCATCCCTCAGAGCTACCCGTTTTTCTTCTGCTGTATTTCTTTCCCCCAGTCCTGTCAATTGTTCCCTTATGCTCTCCCTGAAACTCTGTATAACCTCTGGTTTAGTCAGTTTATCCAGGTCCTGTTTCCTTAAATTCCCACCTTTTTGCAGTTTCTTCAGTTTTAATCTACAGTTCAAAACCAATAGATTGTGGTCAGAGTTCACATCTGCCCCTGGAAATGTCTTACACTTTAAAACCTGGTTCCTAACTCTCTGTCTTACCATTATATAATCTATCTGAAACCTGTCGGTATCTCCAGGGTTCTTCCATGTATACAACCTTCTTTCATGATTCTTGAACCAAGTGTTAGCTATGATTAAGTTGTGCTCTGTGCAAAATTCTACCAAGCGGCTTCCTCTTTCATTTCTTAGCCCCAATCCATATTCACCTACTACGTTTCCTTCTCTCCCTTTTCCTACTACCGAATTCCAGTCACCCATCACTATTAAATTTTCGTCTCCCTTCACTATCTGAATAATTTCTTTGATTTTATCGTACATTTCTTCAATTTCTTCGTCATCTACAGAGCTAGTTGACATATAAACTTGCACTACTGTAGTAGGCGTGGGCTTCGTGTCTATCTTGGCCACAATAATGCGTTCACTATGCTGTTTGTAGTAGCTTACCCGCACTCCTATTTTTTTATTCATTATTAAACCTACTCCTGCATTACCCCTATTTGATTTTCTATTTATGACCCTGTATTCGCCTGACCAAAAGTCTTGTTTCTCCTGCCACCGAACTTCACTAATTCCCACTATATCTAACTTCAACCTATCCATTTCACTTTTTAAATTTTCTAACCTACCTGACCGATTAAGGTGTCTGACATTCCACGCTCCGATCCGTGGAACGCCATTTTTCTTTCTCCTGATAGCGACGTCCTCTTGAGTAGTCCCCGCCTGGAGATCCGAATGGGGGACTATTTTACCTCCGGAATATTTTACCCAAGAGGACGTCATCATCATTTAACCATACAGTAAAGCTGCATGCCCTCGGGAAAAATTTCGGCTGTAGTTTCCCCTTGCTTTCAGACGTTCACAGTACCAGCACACCAAGGCCGTTTTGGTTAGTGTTACAAGGCCAGATCAGTCAATCATCCAGACTGTTGCCCCTGCAACTACTGGAAAGGCTGCTGCCCCTCTTCAGGAACCACACGTTTGTCTGGCCTCTCAACAGATACCCCTCCGTTGTGGTTGCACCTACGGTACGGCTATCTGTATCGCTGAGGCCCGCAAGCCTCCCTACCAACGGCAAGGTCCATGGTTCACGGGGGGAGGACATTGTATGTATATAAGGTAAAATCTCCCCTTGATGGATCTAAGTATGTAGAGGACATTGTATGTATATAAGGTAAAATCTCCCCTTGATGGGTCTAAGTATGTAGTACGGTCTTGATAAAATTTCGTCATTATTTAAAGGAACTGAAGAGAGCAGATTTAATACTATCTGTTTTGCGGAGGATATTCATATCTTTGTAAAGATGTTGCTCGATATTGATTTGCCCGTCGTAACAGCTGTTGCGTTTCGTGTTGCTTATAGGCGTGCGCGCTGGGAGTTTGTACGTCCTATGTGTGTCTCGTCGGCGGCCGCACACTGTTCTAGTTTGTCGTGATAGTGGGATTGGTGGCGCACAGCATTGCTGGTCATCACTGGTAATGTAAACATGGGCGGCCGTGATTCCGGCGGTTGCTGAACAGATCGGCGCTGTGGGACGGCTGCCGGGACTGTCAAGGAGGAAACATTGAGGGTCCTGTCCGTTGATTCGCTGCACGGCCGTCGTGTTTGCATACCGTCTATTTTTGTGTCATGCAGCAGATTCTTGACAGCTGATGTTACTTTAATCCTTTCTCTGTTTAATTTCTTTTCGTTGCAAAGTACGTAGGGCTTGTTTTATCCATGAAATTGTGAGATACTTCATAGTGGACACATTTGGGAGCTACTTGGCACTGTACACTATGTGTTTTAAGATAGCACTGTCTCTGCTCTGAGTTAAATGTAATTGCGCGTACAACTTGCGACTTCCTGCAAGCATCACCCTTCGTTGCCCTCAGATAATGTCTCCTTACTGACACTACCGCAACGTCCCAAACAATTACTGCCAATATCTCATCAGTCTCTCTGAAATATGAAAGAGTGTCTATTCATGGAAACTAACTCGTAGGAAGCGTGTTGCATTGGAGTCCTTCGTACCTGTAATTTGACCACAAGCTCGTTACTTCTGGGCCTGCGATTTGGCTCTAGTGTCTGACGCTTCCCAAATGAAGGCCCTTTACGCATTTAGCAGGCAATAATAAAAGGATTTGTTTCATTCACAGGGGTGGTCCTTATAAATGGAAAAGCTTTTCATAATTTAAGATAACTCTCACTTATTGTTCAGTCTCTGTTGCACATTTCTAATAATATGACGCTTTTCTATCACTTAGGCTCTTCAGATCTAATACAAAGTAGAATGAAATAATGGCGTCTAATATTTTAAGATAAGTAGACAAAAGAAAAAAAATACATATATGTAGAACAATATTACAAGCTTCCTGTCAACCGGTTGCAAACATAATTTAAAGTTCTTTAACTAGTTGTCAACGCCAACTAGGGGTGCCTTCTTCAGAAGAAACTGTTTACCCTTAAAGAAATTTTATAGCTTCAACATTAGGTATTTTATCTTATTGCCGATACGTTGATGACATTTTGATTATTTACAAAGACCCTGAGTCTGGTATTGACCATCTGTGTAAAATCTTTAATGAACTGCACGAAAAAATCACGTTCACATGTGAGCGCGAAAACGAACATCGTCAGATAAACTACTTGGATTTGACATTAACGATAACTGACGATAGAATAACCTTTAACATTTTTCGCAAAGAGACATACACTTGACCAGATTATACCAGCCTCTTCAACGCAACCCGAATCCCACAAAAAAGCCTTTTTTGACTGAGCCATCCATAGAGCTGTTTCCACACCACTGTCCGCCGAAAATCTTGCAACTGAGATAAATACGTTAAAAACCATTGCAGTTTATAATGAATATAAGCCGACTATAGTAGACAAAATTTTCAGAAATAAGACCAAAGCCAGAATTACTGCTCTCAGAACTTCTCTTAATAATAAGGTTGACGAAAAGAAAGCCGTGCGGGATCAGCCGAACGGTCTTAGGCGCTGCAGCAATGGACTGTGCGGCTGGTCCTGGCGGAGGTAGAGTCCTCCCTCGGGCATGGATGTGTGTGTTTGTCCTTAAGATAACTTAGGTTAAGTAGTGTGTAAGCTTAGGGACTGAATATCTTCGCAGTTAAGTCCCATAAGATACCACACAATTTTTTTTTTGACGAAAAGAAAAAATATTTTTCCATTCCGTATATAGGGCCAGTATCTTATAGGATTCAGGTATTACTCAGGAATAAATATAACTGCACTGTAGCCTTTTCTACTAACAACAGCTTACATAGCAACCTTATATGTAATTTAAAATCAGAACAGTCTTCCCTCCAGAACTCAGGAATCTATCAAATCAGTTGCGACACATGTAAAGCCTATTACATAGGCCAAACAGGTAGTGCTTTCTCTACCAGATACAAAGAGCATCTTTTAGGGAAAAATGGCTCTACTGTTCATAGTTCAACCTTTGCCAACCACCTGTTGATCACTGGTCACAAATCTATGGAAATTCACGACATCGGAATTCTGCACTGCGAAACAATAGGTTTTGGACCAAATATTTTGGAAGAGTTGCAGATCTTCAAACATTTTTCCCTGAAGGATGGCCTCATACTAAATTAACAACTGCAGTCACATAATATAAATTACTTCAGCGGCTGTAAGCTGCTACTAAATGATGTTTGAGAGCTAAAGTTGCTTATCCGTTTCCTTGTAAGATCTTAAATACTGTTTTCCTCTCCCTTGCTTGTATAATTCACACCTTATTAATCTGTTAATCACTATTATATTAATTTCGTGTTGATGTTGTTAAGCTCTTATAAATTCTTCTACCAGATGGCGCGATATGTATCATTTTCACGTCGTTATTTGGCACGGCCTGCTCGCACAATTGCTGTTACTTACTCGTTGCCAACAGCACTGTAGTGCCCTTAGAGGCATGTTTACACATTGCTTCAAAATTTTGACTATATCTGTTATGAATCCAGATAGGAAATGTTTTAGTAGTGGTTTTAACGCCTTGACTAAAGCGATGTCGCTCATATTTTCCTTTTAACCGCATGTGAGACTTTTTTTATTTTTATTTTTTTTTTAATTTTTGCAATTTAACTTGTAAAAATTAAGTATTTGTTCTGTGCCTACCTGCTATTAATGTACATTCCTGTGATATTCTTAGGTAAGGTAACAGTTTCTTCTGAAGAAGGTGCCCCTATCTGGCGTTGAAAACTAGTTAAAAATTTTAAATTCTGTTTGCAACCTGTTGGCTGGAAGTTTGTAACATTGTAATTAATTACGGTTGCTGAGCACAGGCATGTTCAAAACATACATGTAGAATTTACATAAGTAGTTATGCCAGCACCCCGTCTTGTCTATTCAGAACCTCATATTAGAGTACTGTGTTTTGCAATGTGCTCAGTGTTTTAAATTAATGTCTGTTGGAGGATGGGGAATAGGGGCGGGGGGGAGGGGGGACGGGGAAGCGGTAAATGGAGTCATTGGGGATGAGGAAGGAAAAAGGGATGGGGTGATGGGATGTTATGAGTTTAACAAGAGGGATCTTGCTTAAATTTAAAGACAAATAATCATTTAAAAGTTCTCATGAAGATACATGTGGTGTAGAACAATGAATGTGTACCATGTAAATCGCATAAAGTGGTAAAATTACCATAAAATAGACCGAGGGGGATTGAGAGAGGTGAAAGACGGCAAGGTAGGGTGAGGGAGGGTAAATGGCAGGGATGGTAAGAGTTTATAAAGAGTCTTTACTAAAATTCCAAAAAGACAGTTACTAAAATTTCAAAAAGGCAGTTATGTAAAAGCCTTCTGTTTAAACACCAGAAGACTAATGAATGTGTAAAGTGTAAAAGGGGACAAAATGGTAGATTACAAAAGTGGAAATAAGGTAACTAAAACCGAAGTGCAGTCTTAAGGCATTAAAACAGAAGGCTTTTTCATAACTGACTTGCTGCAATTTTAATATAAGACCCTCTCTTTTTAAACACTTGGTATCTTTGCCTCTACGCCACCCGCACCATCACTCTACTTTGCCTCATTTCCCTGTTACGTCTCCTTCTCTCCATTTTGTAATTTTACTATTTTCTGCCGTTTACATTTTCATACCTATTGTTCTAAACTGTTACTACTCGCACGAGAATTTTTACAGAATTATATTTCTTTTAATTTAAGCAAGACCCCTCTTATTAAACTCATAATACATCCATCACCCTATCGCTGTTTCCTTTCCCTTCCTAATTCACTACATCTTCCTTTTCCTACTCTCTCTCCCCCTCTCCACAACCTCCAACAGATACCAAATTAAAACAAAGGCTCCAGCTGCAAAACACAGTACTCTGAATAGACAAAAGGGGTTGCTGATACAACGGCTTAGGTAAATTCTATGTTTATGTACCTTTTTCTTCTTCTGCCAACTTATTGTAAAATATTAGACGGCACAAATTTAGTTCTACTTTTTGTTAGATGTGAAGATGATACTGAGTAATTGAAACATGTCATTTAATTGAAAATGTGCAACAGAGATTGAACAATAAATTAAAATTATCTTAAATAACAATATAATTGCTGATTCTCAAGAGGCGAGTGAGCTGGTTGTACCACTCTCATAACTAGTGTGCCATAAAGTCTAAATCTCAGAGAGTAAGACATTATCATTCTCCTATCCTATCTATGCACAACGGATAGACGCTGGTAGATAATCCTTATTATTCTTTCTACGGCAGTAACCCATTAGACAGAAGTGGGGAATGAAACAAAAATAAGTGGCGTCCGTAATGATTAGTTATGTACAAAACAGTTCGAAGTAAAGAAAGGAACAAAGATTAGGCTTTAACGCTCAGTCGACGTCGAGGTCATTAGAGACAGAGTACAAGCCCCGAATGTTTCAAGGACGGAGAAGGATTCTGCTGTGTCCTTTCAAAGGAATCCTTTCTTGTATCTGCCTTTAACCATTTAGGGAAATCGCGAAAAAAATCAGAATTGTCGAACGCGGATTTGAAGCTTTATCCTCCAGAATGCGAGTCCAGCTTGCTAAGGACTGCGCCACCTCGCTCGGTCTAAGGCGAGGTAACATAACATCTTTTAAAAGAAGTGGTCGAAGTGCTTCATTATACCTACGCTGCAATATGATAATTTCCTGGTAGGATAGATGATATCGACTAGACATTTTGGCTTTTGGATTGTTAGCATGGTGGTGTTACTAATGATTCTCTTGGCTAACTAATGGTAAAGCTGCCTTTCCTAATTCAGTCTATCTAACATTTCCCAGAAATATTCTTACGTTTCGCTTCAGAACACGTTCATATCACTAGAATGGTACAGTCACCTTTCCTACGACTGGAGCCACACAGTTTTATTGATTTCAGAGCTTTGAGTGTAACCTTATTAGTAATATCAAAAACGGTTCAGGTGGCTCTGAGCACTATGGGACTTAACTTCTGAGGTCATCAGTCCCCTAGAACTTAGAACTACTTAAACCTAACTAACCTAAATACATCACACACATGCAAGCCCGAGGCAGGATTCGAACAAGCGCTCGTAGCAGTCGCGCGGTTCGGGACTGAAGCACCGAGAACCGCTCGGCCACCGGGTCGGCCATTAATAATAGAAGAGACTCCTTTCTACAGTACGTCAAGAACAGAAAAGGGCAATCTTTAATCCAGTTTTGATTCTTAGTTACTGGCAGCAGTGCTTTCCATAAGGCGGACATCAGGCGATCAGCCAGTCGCAAAAACCGGTCATGAAAGCAGAAGGGAAAACGGCAGCCGGTCCCCAAAAGCTGTGAGGCTGAACGCGATTGGACAGGGCAGAGCGGACTCGTTATGCAACAGTGAAACCAAAGCAGATACGTATACTCAGGCCATTGGACTGAGCCACCCATCTAGCACTTTTCATCGGAAGCTATTGCCTTTCCAAGCTTTCCAAGGTTAAACAAGCAAAATAACTATAACTTAAATGTCACATCTGCATCAATGTATAAATTTTGCAATCTACTCTTCAGTTCATGGCCCAGTGTCCTTCGCACGGGCATAAGCAATTTTCTGCCCTATTCCCTTCGCATAAGGAGCGAGGGAAAAATGAATGTATGCCTCCGTATGCGGCGTCGACTCTCTTACCTTATTCTTGCGTTCCTTATCTGAGATACACGATAGTGGCATCAAAATAGTGGCGCTGTTCTTCGAATAGAGGTCTTCCAAATTTACCCAACAGTTTTTCACGAGAAATACGTTACCCTTCCTCCAAGGATTACCACTTAAGTCCCGAGGATTTCGGTTACACTTTCTTAGGAACAATAACGTCCTGCTACGATCAGAGTGCCTTTGAACTCGTTCGTTATATGTTATGACACCTACTTAATAAAGACAGCAAACACTGGAACAATAAAATTGGTCACACTGTTTTGTATGCGATTTCCCTTACAAGTGCACTGAAGTTTCCCAGAAGCCTTCTTACAGATATACGCTCATGTCCAAAATTAAAGCAACACACGGAAATTTTGCAAAGTTGCGTTTATTTTTCCACAGAACAGAGTAAATGGGTGAAGTAGGAACAATGTAGAGAGTCCAGAACATATACAACTACAACATGCATAACGCTAGACAAAAACATTCCTTGCTTTGTCCAACGACAGAGGTGGTCGCACGCCATAATGAGCACATAACCAGTTGTCGAAAAGTGTACGTAAATCTGTTAGAGAATAGCAGTTGTCGAGAAGTGTGTTAAATCTGTTAAAGATTTACACACACTTTCGACAACTGGTTATGTTGTTTTGTAGGGCGGGCAACCACAACCAAACTTCGACATTTTTACTAAAGAAAATTACGCACAGGCTGTATGAATGATTTTTATTAAATCTGCTACTGGTTTCGCAGCACCTATAGGTGCATCCTCAGGCAATCTGTACAAAAATGATATAATAAGAGATCCTATAAACTATTCGATCCCCCAATTCTGAGGTGTAAATTAAACTTTTAAATAGCCAATTTTTTGAATGAAACAAGAAAGTGCAATTTTGTCATATGATGACATGGTTGGAGACCGTGGCTATTATTTGAAGACAAATGTTGATTGTGTTGAGACCAGCCACAAATTTACTTTCAGTTCCTTTATTTGGAGGGTACCGTTACCGGTTTCTAATCGTTGTGATTCATCTTCAGACGGTTTACACACAGCAAAACTAGACACATGTGAGAAAAGTGCACTTGTATACCAGAAAAATAAACTGATAATGAAACAACCACAAAAAAATAATACCCGCAAAACACTGAACTGAACGATTTGAAAAATATTGACAGAAAACTGTCTGAAAGTAAAGCACTCATAGTAAAAGCTGACAAAGGAAATTCTGTAATCGTAGTGCACGAAAGAGAATACACAGAGAAAACCTTGCAATTTTTCCATAGCAACAATATTACTGAAATAAAGTCAGATCCTAGAATAAAATTCCAAACTAAACTTCGAAAGCTACTACAAAACAGTAACTTTTTACTAAACAAATATGAAACACGTACTGCATAGCAATGAATCCCTCAGCACCAAAACTGCGTGCACAGCCAAAGGTTCATAAAGAATATTGTCCTATTCACCCGGTTGTTAACTCAAGAAACAGCCCCGTAAACTAAAAGACCTCATTAACAAATACTATACATTTGAAAATAACTACACCATACATAGCACACATGAACTCATAAGTTTAATTAATGGCATCGACATCCCACCAACAACTAAATTTGCATCACTAGACATAGTCAACATATACACGAACATCCCTGAGAAAGAGACTATTAACATTATAAGAAACAATCCGCTTAGATATAAGAAAATTAGTATTGCAGAGATGTGTGAACTCATAGAAATACTTTCACTTATTCTAGAGCATAATTACTTTAGCTTCAACAACAAATTGTACCAACAACATGATGGTTTGGCAATGGGAAGTAGCTTAGCTGGGATATTGGCAGACGTTTACATCAACCAAATAGAAAAAAAAAATTCTTCTCAACCAACCAGCACATCTCAAACAAAATAATCTACTGCAGAAGATATGTTGACGATACAATCTTGATTTTTGATGGCACAAGCAATGAAATGGATACATTAGCAGCAGATCAAAGCAAAATGGACAAAAATATTAAATTCACAGTTGAACATGAAACTAATACACTACTGGCCACTAAAATTGCTACACCACGAAGATGACGTGCTACAGACGCTAAATTTAAGCGACAGGAAGAAGATGCTGTGATATGCAAATGATTAGCTTTTCAGAGCATTCACACAAGGTTGGCGTAGGTGGCGACACCTACAACGTGCGGACATGGGGAAAGTTTCCAACCGATTTCTCATACACAAACAGCAGTTGACCAGAGTTGCCTGGTGAAACGTTACTGTGATGCCTCTTGTAAGGAGGAGAAATGCGTACCATCACGTTTCCGACTATGATAAAGGTCGGATTTTAGCCTATCGCGATTGCGGTTTATCGTATCGCGACGTTGCTGCTCTTGTAGGTCGAGATCCAATGACTGTTAGCAGAATATGGAATCGGTGAGTTCAGGAGGGTAATACGGAACGCCGTGCTGCATCCCAACGGCCTCGTATCACTATCAGTCGAGATGACAGGCATCTTATCCGCATGGCTGTAACGGATCGTGCAACCACGTCTCGATCCCTGAGCGAGCAGATGGGGACGTTTGCAAGACAACAACCATCTGCACGAACAGTTCGACGACGTTTGCAGCAGCATGGACTATCAGCTCGAAGACCATGGATGCGGTTACCCTTGACGCTGCATCACAGACAGGAGCGCCTGCGATGGTGTTCTCAACGACGAACCTGGGTGCACGAATGGCAAAACGTCATATTTTCGGATGAATCCAGGTTCTGTTTACAGCATCATGATGGTCGCATACGTGTTTGGCGACATCGCGGTGAACGCACATTGGAAGCGTGTATTCGTCGTCGCCATACTGGCGTATCCCCCGGCGTGATGGAATGGGGTACCATTGGTTACATGTCTCGGTCACCTCTTGTTCGCATTGACGACACTTTGAACAGTGGACGTAACATTTCAGATGTGTTACGACCTGTGGCTCTACCCTTCATTCAGTCCCTGCGAAACCCTACATTTCGGTGGGATAATGCACGACCGCATGTTGCAGGCCCTGTATGGACCTTTCTGGATACAGAAAATGTTCGACTGCTGCCCTGCACAGCACATTCTCCAGATCTCTCACCAATTGAAAACGTCTGGTCAATGGTGGCTGAGCAACTGGCTCGTCACAATACGCCAGTCACTACTCTTGATGAACTGTGGTATCGTGTCGAAGCTGCATGGGCAGCTGTACCTGTACACGCCATCCAAGCTGTGTTTGACTCAATGCCCAGGTGTATCGAGGCCGTTATTACGGCCAGAGGTGGTTGTTCCGGGTACTGATTTCTCAGGGTCTATGCACCTAAACTGCGTGAAAATTTACTCACATGTCAGTTCTAGTATAATATATTTGTCCAATGAATACCCTTTTATCATCTGCATTTCTTCTTGTTGTAGCAATTTTAATGGCCCATAGCGTAAAAGCATTAACTTTCTTGACCTGAAGATTTGCAATTGTAACAATAAACCTCAATTTAGTATTGACAGAAAACCTACTACCACAGATGTCAGTATTGACAACTCATCTGGCTACTCGCGCCAACAAAAAATGGCATATTTCAGAACAAGGCTACACCGAATTAAAAAAGTACCAATGAGTGACAGTGACCAACAAAATGAAATCAATATAATTAAAACAGTTGCTCATAATAATGTATATAAACGCATAATAATAGAGAAACTCCACAACAAAATGCAGACAAAATCACAGATCCACTTTACAGCAGTCACTTCAAGCAAAATTAGTGTGCCACAGAAGCCAAACCTAAACATGCTGCTCTCCCATACATAGGCCCAGTATCATACCAAAAACAAACTTATTTAAAAAGAAAAATATCACAATCAGATTTTCCACATATAATAAATTATAACAAAAAGTAATCCGTGATGTAAATACCTCCAAGAATCCCTACTGTAAATCAGGAATATACAAACTCAAATGCGACACATGCCCAAAGTTCTACATTTTGACAGACAGGCAGAAGTTTTGAAATTTGATACAAAGAACACATTGATGCTTTAAGACTTGGTAACTTGAACAAATCTGCATTTGCAGCCCATTTTGCTGAAGATAACCAATCAGTGAGAAACATTGAGAACAGCTTAAAAATTTTACATCTAGCAGGAAAAGGAGCCACTATGAATATATTAGAAGAAATAGAAATACACATACACAAAAACAGCAACCCATACTATATCTTTAATGAACAAACAGAGTTAGCCAAAACCCCTTTCCTGAAAAACTTCCAAAAATTATTTCCCAACGTCCAAAGAAAATAATATTAGTACGCCTATCTGCAGATCAAGTAGCAGATTTAGCCTATATGTTACTATAATTCTCATGATGCTAAATTTAATTAAATAATGTGCCATTTTACCTAAAAAAAGGAACAAGTTTATAATTAATGTAACAGTATCAACCGAAATAATCAATGTCTCTGTACTAGTGTAAAAGGCATTTCAGATGCATAAGTGAATATATGATTCTTTGCAAACATAGGACATCTTCAAATGTTACGATATATCATAGCATCTTTGATATTCATATTTTTCTAAGCTCTTCGTATGTATCAAAACATGTGCTGCGTGGTAGAAATCTTCTCAGTGACAAGTATAAAGTGTTCAGTGAGAAAAATTTACGTGTGCAACAATAAGAATGCATTGGGAATATATTCGCGTCTCTTGGACGAATGTTATGAAAACAAACACTCCAAACCGACATTTCACGTAAGTCACATGCAACCATCTGTGTGTGGTGTGCTTATAATTATGTATTATCTACATTTTAGGAAAATTAATCTGCAAAAATCACACCACCTGTCATAAGGAAAGAGTGTAAACCGTCTGAAGATGAATCAAACGATTCGAAACAGGTAACGGTACCCTTTGAATAAAGGAACTGAAAGTAAATTTGTGACTGGTTGCTGTCCCAACACAATTAAACTCCGGCCGGCGGCTCCTCTCAACTTGCACGGTACGTTTCTGATATGTTTACATGGCCCTAATTCCGCTGTTTGTTAATGCTAATGTTCCGCTCTTCGTCGTTCCTGTTTAGGGGAGTTTTATCAACATCGTGTTTTATTTTTATTTTCTAGGTCATTGCCTCTCCCATCATATAAAAGATTTTTAAGAAAGATTTTAAATTTTAACTGCCGCTCTCACCAGATGACGGTATATTGGACGTGAATGGTGGGGAGTGGCACCAGGACAATGTTCAACGTTACTATATTATAAATAGCGTGTGTTCTTGTTTCATTCAAAAAGCTGGTTATGTGCTCAGTATGGCGTGCGACCACCTCTGGCAGCAGTACAGGTCTGACAACGACGGCAAATGGTTCAAAAATGATGGTTTAAATGGTTCTGAGCACTATGGGACTCAACTGCTGAGGTCATTAGTCCCCTAGAACTTAGAACTAGTTAAACCTAACCAATCTAAGGACATCACAGACATCCATGCCCGAGGCAGGATTCGAACCTGCGACCGTAGCGGACCCGCGGTTCCAGACTGCAGCGCCTAGATCCGCACGGCCACTTCGGCCGGCAACGACGGCATATGCTGTGAATATTGTCATCACTCCCATTTTCAGGCAATAACGACCATTCTTCGTGCACAACGGCTCACTAGTCTTGGAGAATGGTTTTTCTACGCTGACGGGATACACCCCGTCTGCCTAATGCTTCCCGGACATGCTCAATGGGATTCAAATCGGGAGAACGAGCAGGCTACACGATACGTGCAATATCTTCCGTTTCCAAGAAAACTTCAACCGTCTGTGCTGTATGAGGTCGAGCATTATCGTCCATCAGCACGAACTCTGCGTCCACAGCACCTCGCAACAACCACACATGAGGTCCCACGATCTCTTCACGATACCTGACAAAAATTAAACCATGCCAATTAATCATCACAATTTAATGAAAAGGTGTTAGTGTTCGACATAATCCCCGCCCAAAGAATTAGGGATGATCCTCGATACCGGTCTCTTTCCACAGTGTTTGGGTCCCGAAATCGTGTTCCATGTTCCTTCCAGACGCGGATCCTTTGAGAATCACTCTCCAGAACATAACAGGTCTCATATGTGAAAACAACATTGGCTCACAGTTTTGTTTGTTTGTTTGCTGTCTCAGTAACTGTTCATTCTTGTATTGCAAAACGGAGGATTAACTAATTTGCAATTTTGAGTATTAACTTCACTCAAGGCGAGTGGCTTCTGGTGGCGTGATACTTGTTTTATTGTTCTTATGCTAAAAGTAAATTATTTGCTCATTTTCTACAGTAAATTCAATTCAATATTTCAATAATTAGAAGTAAATTGCTTGGATGTCTCTAAATTTTACATCACATTACGCTGAGGTTACTGAAAGTCATTTTTACGTAGCCAAGTTTCAGTTACAGTCATTCATTTATTTAACCAGAAACTTCATTTAACTTTGCTTTCAAAATTTAGTATTTCAGAATAAGTAACTGCGAACTCAGTACTCTGATTCATTTATTTTCTCGTGAACTGTTGTGCTGTGGAAAAGCATGACAGTGATTACTAGCTTAATTATCTTTGCCATTACCTTCGTTAGGATTTTGGATATTTGTTAACCTAGTGGGCTGGTGACCATTTTATTATCCCTTTTGGGGTAGTCAGTATTTTTTATATTAAATATTACGTCTTACCCTCTTTTTCCCCCTGTACGGTTCACGACCGATGCACTATATTCCACCCATTTCAAAATTATTATCAATATTTAGATTATGTTTAGAATAGATTTTTCCTTCATAAGGGTCTGTTGTGTACTTTCCTCCTACTATTCGGTATTATATCCCTTCGGTAACGATAGCCTTCTTTATTGTAAAATTTCATTAGGCATACGTGACAACGGTTATTTGTATCGCAACCCAATAGGCCGAGTACGAAGGGGAAGGTTATAATCTGAATGGGTTCCTTTTAAACTGTGTTCTAACCCTGTGCTTATATTTCTTTCAAGTGTCCAGGTAGCTTAATAACTGTACTCGTAAATCCTAGCGTATGTACTGATGGCTGACGAGCGTTATGTATGTCATGGCTTAGTGATAGCTCGTTACTGCTACGTGTATGCTGGTTCTGGGAGTGACGTATAAGTTCGTTATTACTGTTAAACTGTGCAGTCTTACTGATGTGTGGTATTTCTTTAAGTTGTTCGGAAAGTAATTCTCTTATTAGAATGGTGTGTAAGCTTTTAACTGTTTTTGAACTTTATTAGTGTTTTGCACTTTTACATCGGTCAGTAGAAATTTTGTCACTGTTAGGTCTCTTTGGTTTTTAGCCGTAGCAATATTCTTTTCAGGGTTAAATGAGAAGTTACGATTGAGTTTTCTTCTTTCATGATAGCTTGTTTAAGTCCATTGTGGAAGTGATCAGTTAAGGGTGTCCTTAAGATCATGCTTATCCTTAGGGAAATTTCATCTGTAGCAAATGTGTTTTGCAGTATTATGTGTTATTTAGCTGATTCTGCCCCTCACCATTCTACCACCGAGTTCCTGACTACCGATCCATTACAAGGATATTGTAAAAGTGCCGTTCGTGGTCACATAAAACAACGCATCCTGCAGGCTTGACTAGCATCTAGATTTAAGTTTAAGCACGCGTTTCTTGCAGTGTCTCCATACTATTGTCCTACTTATGTAGATGGTAATTGGCTCAGTAATGGTTTTATATATACTGTGTTAGTTTCGTTTTTAATCCAGGTTTTGTGGACCACAAAAGGGAGTTCAGTTTTGATATTTCTCTCCTTCCTGAGCTGAAACTGTTTCTCATGTTGTAACACCACAATTAATTCTGCAAATAATTTTGTACTGATTAATTCTGTTCAATGTTAGGTATGTATTTTTCACTTTGACCTGTTGTAAGGAAGTGTAAAGTTGTGTAAATTGTTTTCTCTTTACTATTTAAATTCTTTGTATTAATTGGAGGAAAATCATAATTATTCATGTGACTTTTGTGTTGGCGTGTTAATGTATTTAAATATTAAGATTTTTAAAAAAATTTTGTTTACAACTATGTATATGCTGGTACATACCTAGACACTTGCATTGTATAAAGTGAAAAGCAACACTACTTCCCACCAGCAACAGACGTGAGTTGGCATGCTAGGAAAAGGTGGATGTGGCGCTCAATCTGGACGCCAAGTGAGAGAGCACAGTCAGTAGGGAGTTAGCTACTGAACAGTCTGGTCTGAGCAGCTAGTGAGGGAACAGCACAAGTGCCGACGGTGGCATTCAGTACCTGGGTTAATATGGAAAGGCTTCAGATGTGTGTACAGCTCTAAAATGGTGCTCTATTATTGGAGAAGGGTCTAAAGTCGGTAGTATCGCCACTAAGAAGAAAATAATAGAGCAAATTACGTCCAGAGAAAAGATCAGGTAGCCACCATGTACTCGTCACCAATATTACGCCATGACTTCAACTAATCTAAGAGGTCAGATATATGTCAAAGTATGGACCAGTAGTTGTAAGTGTTGATTAATTTGCAGTAATAAGGCAAATTAAGTTAAACTGTGTGTCTGACCCTTGGTTTCCTCTCACCATACCTCTTAGGATCTATTCCACTTAGTTACTAACATCCGAGTATCCAGTACGTGAAAATGATTGAAAATAAGTGATTGTTGGTGTTGCTTAATACTGAATGCAACAAGATATATAGAAATACTGTGGGTTTCACTGAAATCGAGAGAGGTAGTTAGTATTGCATTATGAAAACCTCCATAATGTTTGATTTGTTTTAATTCAAAGTATTTGCGTTTCAAAGATTAACTGCATTTAATTCCGTTAGTGAAGATTACTGGTTGTGCTAATGACAAAAGAAAGCACGTTGTTTTTGAGGTTAGTTAGAGTAAAATGCATTTAAAGACATACTTAGAACCTGTATAAAAGATCGTCGGCATTAACTGTTTGAAAGTCCTGCAACGTGAGTAAAATAAATGAAAGAATAATACCAAAATTTGCGTCTCACAATTTGTCTCAGGAAGTATATTTAGTTTGTTTTATGGTAATGGGCAGTTCAAGGGTCCCCACTGTCTTCGTCCCTTCACCGCATGTGGTCCTGTTTCTATGCGTTTGGGCACTGATGACCACACTGTTTAGCGCCCTAAAACCTCAAACCACACACACACACTTTAGTGTTGCTTAATATGAAGAAACATTCTTGAACAATGAGTTTACTAATTGCAGTTTGAAGAAATTCTGTAATTTTGGGTGCTTTGTATAGTAAAAATTGGAAAGATAGTTTGAGAGACTCATCTAAAGCTTTGCCTACGAAAGATAAAGTTACTGTAATTGCTTTTATTCATAGAACAGAAACTACCTTACTTACTTCTGAGTGTATAAATCCAATTGCAAGTTACTTTTAATTATATTTGTACTACTTGAAAAGTACCTAGTGAAACATGACTATATCCATGTCCATTTTGGGTTTAGTAGTGTATTTCATAACATTTGGCAATGAAATAATTTATATATGACAAAATATTTATTGTTGAGAAGAAATGAGGTGTTAATTGTTCCTGTGACAGCTGGCTCATACTGTTTATAACTGCTGCCATTGACTGCATCTCTCGTCTACTTATGGTAGAGTTCATTGCACTTCTCTGAGAAAGAAGTAATGAAAGCTTTCCCTTACTAAATTTCTTTACAGATTTTTAAAAATGTTATGTTTCACATTGCTATCCCTAATTAGGCTTGCGACGGTATTTTTCATTTTAAGTATACTTGGTTATTTAAAACACTTTCCAAATTTCAATCTTTAGCTTTCTGGTTTCTCCTGTTACATTCAATACAGGTTCGACAATCCAAATCCATGAGGTAACTCATGGTCAGTTTATTTAAAGCCTCTCAAAGGGTAACACTTACTGTAACGTAATGCAAATGACTAAACCAGAGGCTTTACAGAGTTTCAGGGAGAGCATGAGGGAACTATTGACAGGAATGGGGGAAAGAAATACAGCAGAAGAAGAATGGGTAGCTTTGAGAGATGAAATAGTGAAGGCAGCAGAGAAGCAAATAGGTAAAAAGACGTGGGCTAGCAGAAACCCTCGGGTAGCAGAAGAAATACTGAATTTAATTGATGAAAGGAGAAAACATAAAAATGCAGTAAATGAAGCAGGCAGAAAGAATACACACGTCTCAAAAATGAGATCGACAGGAAGTGCAAAATGGCTAAGCAGGGATGGATAGAGGACAAATGTAAGGATGTAGAGGCTTATCTCATTAGGGGTAAGAGAGATACTGCATACAGCAAAATTAAAGACGCCTTTGGAGAAAAGAGAACCACTTGCATGAATATCAAGAGCTTTGATGGAAACCCAGTTCTAAGCAAACAAGGGAAAGCAGAAAGGTGGAAGGAGTATATAGAGGGTCTATACAGGGGCGATGTTCTTGAAGACAATTTTATGGAAATCGGAGAGGATGTAGATGAAGATGAAATGGGAGATACGGTACTGCGTGAAGAGTTTGACAGAGCACTGAAAGACCTGAATCGAAACAAGGCCCCGGAGTAGACAACATTCCATTGGGACTACTGACGGCCTTGGGAGAGCCAGTCCTGACTAAACTCTACCATCTGGTGAGCAAGATGTATGAGACAGGCGAAATACCCTCAGACTTCAAGAAGAATATAATAATTCCAATTCCAAAGAAAGCAGGTGTTGACAGATGTGAAAATTACAGAACAATCAGTTTAATAAGCCACAGCTGCAAAATACTAACACGAATTCTTTACAGACGAATGGAAAAACTGATAGAAGCTGACCTCGGGGGAGATCAGTTCGGATTCCGTAGAAATGTTGGAACACGTGAGGCAATACAGACTCTACAACTTATCTTAGAAGAAAGATTAAGGAAAGGCACACCTATGTTTCTAGCATTTGTAGACTTAGAGAAAGCTTTTGATAATGTTGACTGGAATACTCTCTTTCGAATTCTGAAGGTCGCAGAGGTAAAATACAGGGAGCGAAAGGCTATTTATAATTTGTACAGAAACCAGATGGCAGTTATAAGAGTCGATGGGCATGAAAGGAAAGCAGTGGTTTGGAAGGGAGTGAGACAGGGTTGTAGCCTATCCCCGATGTTATTCAATCTGTATATTGAGCAAGCAATAAAGGAAACGAAAGAAAAGTTTGGAGTATGTATTAAAATCCATGGAGAAGAAATAAAAACTTTGAGGTTCGCCGATGAAATTGTAATTCTGTAAGAGACAGCAAAGGACTAGGAAGAGCTGTTGAACGGAATGGATAGTGTCTTGAAAGGAGGATATAAGATGAACACTAACAAAAGCAAAACGAGGATAATGGAATGTAGTCGAATTAAGTCGGGTGATGCTGAGGGAATTAGATTAGGAAATGAGACATTTAATTTAGTAAAAGAGTTTTTCTATTTGGGGAGAAAAATAGCTGATGATGGTCGAAGTAGAGGGGATGTAAAATGTAGACTGGCAATGGCAAGGAAAGCGTTTCTGAAGAAAAGAAATTTGTTAACATTGAGTATAGATTCAAGTGTCAGGAAGTCGTTTATGAAAGTATCTGTATGGTGTGTAGCCATGTATGGAAGTGAAACATGGACGATAAATAGTTTGGACAAGAAGAAAATAGAAGCTTTCGAAATGTGGTGCTACAGAAGAATGCTGAAGATTAGATGGGTAGATCACATAACTAATGAGGAGGTACTGAATAGAATTGGGGAGAAAAGGAGTTTGTGGCACAATTTGCCAAGAGAAAGGGACCGGTTGGTAGGAAATTTTCTGAGGCATCAGGGATCACAAATTTGACATTGGAGGGCAGCGTGGAGGGCAAAAATCGTAGAGGGAGACCAAGAGATGAATACACTAAGCTGATTCAGAAGGATGTACGCCGCAGTAGGTACTGGGAGCTGAAGAAGCTTGCACAGGATAGAGTAGCATGGAGAGCTGCTTCAAACCAGTCTCAGGACTGAAGACCACAACAACAACAACAACAACAACAACAACAATGCCATATTTGGTAATACACGTTGTGCCAGTGTAACAAACGTTGTAGGAGTGTTATAAGGTCATATTCACATGTTACATCTTTATTAATTATATTACTTAGGTATTCAGAACTTTGACAATCAGCATTGGTTACACTGTCTGATATTCTATCATCTACCGACTGCATTTCCATGTTTAAATTTTGTAACTTTTTGAGTAGTATTAATTCCCGTTTGCTATATTCTGCTATTAATTTCGTCACTGTATAGGAAATATTTAGCATTGCCCTTAATACTGATGGTGTGTGACGTCCTTAACACATTCATCGCTAATCTTGTAATCGAATGCTATCCAATTCCTTGTCTCTGATGCAAACATTGTTTTGCGTTTATTTGCATTTAAAGAGAGCTTCCTTTCATTAGATCATGTGTAAATTTCATAAAATCTTTCAATCTTTCTATACGACAGCCAACGACAATACTTTCTAATAAACATTCAATTCGTCAGCGAACAGTCTTATTGTGCTCTGATAAATGTGGTAACGTGTTAAACAAATTATGTTAAATTTTATATGCAGTAGCATCGTGCATACTGATGAAAAGGGAGGAAGCATCATTTGAGTGCTGTTTTCTGGTTAATAAAGGCATAGCAAGTACTTGTGACTGTTATTGCAACGGACGTTTTGTAGGTCATATTGCTGACGACAGTAGATTCGTTTGCCGACAACAATAGCAGACTTATCAGTGTCCCTGTCAACCAGTTTTAAGTAGAAATACCTCAATGCAGTAGGAGTTGTCCAGGAGAAATGAATTTAAGTTAGATTTTCAACTTGATTTGATACCTGTCAGAAATTTACGTTACTGGCCAGACTGTCAAATAATTTTGTTTGCTGCGTATTGATCTCGTTTCTGAGCCACTGACAGCTTCGATAATGGGTAATAAAAGTCAGTTTTCCTTCTAGTCTTTCAGGTGTAGTCTGCAAAGTTATTCTCAGTTTTTCGTGGATTTATGACAAATTTCATTAGCGAATATGTGTATGTATTGTGTCGACGCAGTTGAAATTCCCAGATCCATTGAAGAAGTACCTACATGTCGTCCGTGGTTTAACACTACATGTCATTCTTGCTTAACCCTTTCCTACTATCAGGACTTCCTTTCTAAGTGATGAGTTATTCCAGAAAATCATTCCATAAGACATTACTGAGTGAAAATATGCAAAATATGTCAGGAGGTTTATTCGCTTGTTTCAAAGATAAGCAATTTAACGAAGAGCAAAAGTAGCTGAACTTAACTGTTTGAGAAGCTCAGTAACAAGCTGTTTCCAGTTAAGGTTTTCATTAATATGTACACCCAAAAATTTGGATCATTCTACTCTGTTTACTGATTTCTGCTAATGCGCTACGTCAGTTGCGTGTACTACTCTATTTGTTGTACAGAATTGTATACAGTGTGTGTTTTAAAATTTATGACGAGTCCATTTTCTCAAAAACTCTTCATTATTATTTGGAAAATATCGTTTAGCGTCTCGTCTGCTACTTTCTCTTTAGTTGGATTTAATATAACCCACTATTTCCTCCAAAAAGTATCAATTCTGCTTGTTGAATGTTAAGTGGAAAGTCATTCACATTTATAGGGAATAGTAGTAGACCCGAAATTTGACCCTCTGGGACTCCTTATGTGATTTCTCAGCAGTTACAAAAATTTTCTAAGCTTCCGATATTATTTGCATTCTGTTTGTAAGGTATGTTCCAAATAAGGTGTGTGTAAAGCCATCTACTCAATAGAACTTGATTTTTCTGAGAGAGTAACATGACATACACAATCAAACGCCTTGGAAAGATCACAGAAAATACAAACTGGCGACATTTTACTATGTGAGGCTTGTGCTGTTTGATGAGTGAACGTTTTAAGAGCATTGTCAGTCGAGCAGCTCTTCTGGAATTCAAACTGTGATATACTCAGTAAATTGTTTCCACTTCAGGTGAGACTACCCTGGAGCATATTACTTTTTCGAATATTACAGGAAAAGATGTCAGTAAGATTTTGGGTGACAGTACTCTAAGTCGTTTTCGCTACCTTTCTTTTGAAGAGGTTTAACAGTTGCTTATTTTAAGCTGTCTGGAAAATTCCCTGTGCTCTTGACGCATTGCATGTATCATGAACCATTAATTGTTGAAGTGGAACTACTTTTCAGCATTCTATCTGAAATTCCATCAACACCAGATGAGATTTCGTTTTTTTAGAATTTTTATGACTCTGTTAATTTCAGTGAAGGGTGTTGGTGTTACTTATAGCTACTTAAAGTTTTGTGGAATGACTTTTTTAATATGTTATCATGCTTCTTGAACTGAATTCTACTTCTATGACTGCATGCACTGAGTGGATAGATGCCAATGTGGAACGAAGGAAGAAAGCACTTTACGATTAGGCCAACAACGTCACACGACTCTTTATTGTACCGCCTATACGTCGCCCTGATAGGTGAGACGTGCAGCATTTTCTAGTGTGGCTTTCGATATAATCTTAGCCCACCATTCGGCGTGTACCTGTACGTACCATGAGGTACATCTTGAGCTTCCAATGACGTTTTTCCATCAGTAATACTGATATTTACGTTCTCTGAAGTGAGATGAAATGTGTGTGCTTGTTGGGAGTCCCTTGGTCTAGAGATGACGTCTTTGACTACTAATCTCAATGTCGTGAGTACTGGGTTTGATTCCAACAATTACTTTAAGCTTGAATAAGACTCATCATCAGCGAAATTCGAAGACTTACGGCGTCAGCATTCACCCTCACTCTGCATGTCAAAGAGGCTGGAGAAGTCGACAGGGGTTCAGGCTACCCTCGTACATCTGGGATGAGAAACTACCGTTAAGAAGGAAGAATCAGCATTGCAACGTCATGAACATGCAGAAGGCAATGAATTAAAACAACATATGTATTCATGAAATAGCACTGTAACATTTTGAATCGTAGAGGGTCTTGAGTATAAATGCTGTTGAACATATTCAAATTTGATAAAAAGAGATACAAAGGTTCTATATAGAAACAAAGAGTATCAGTGAAGTGAAGTGGCTTTGAAGATTTCTGGTCAGATGAAAATGGGATAATATCACCAACAGTAGAAAATTTATGACTAATAAGATGTCAGCGCACAGAGTGAGTTACTCTTCAGTGATGCTCATTAGAATCTATCCCAAACCAACACCAACATCAACAAGAGTTCGATTACATATGTCGACGTCACAAGCCCAATATCAAGAGATAGAAGAAGAATATGAGGCTGTAATTCAGTATGTAAAGGAAGATGAAGAGCTAATGATCGTGGGACAATGGAAAGCCATACTAGGGATAGGAACGGACGACAAAATTACGGGCGAATAGGAAATAGGTAGGAGGAATGATAGAGGAGAGAAACCCTTTGTGTTCTGCAATAAATTTCACCCAGTAACAGCGAACATGATTTTCAATATAGAAAAAAGGATGAGGTATCCTTATAAAAGGTCTAGAGAGAGCGAAAAATAACAGCTGGATTACATCAAGGTGAAACAGAGATTTTCAAATAACACCGGATAGTAATGCGTTACCAACAGCAGATAGATACTTAGATTATAATTTAGTGGTGATGAAAAGTAAGTGGTGCCTTAAGAGAATCATTAGGAAGAATCAATGTGTAAAGAAGCGAGGTACTCAGTCGCTTGGAATGGTGGTGCAGATAGAGATGGCAAGTAAGTAACTCTGCAGCTCTTAGCTGGGCTACTGTCCTGAATACATAAAGCACAGCCTTTCTTCGCCGTAGCACTAGGAGAGGAGATTGCTGGGCCCATCGCTTAAGCCTCCTTTTACTCCAATGAAGGGTCACCAGTACTCAGTTTGACAGAAAGATTTGTGGATCTTCGGCCGTCTCGGACGGACTGGAAAGTGGAAAAGTTCCTGCCCCTAAAATGAAACCCGAGCGGAAAAGTGTAAAGAAATCCATTATAATATGATTCGTAAAATAAAACTGGGCCGTAAAATATGTTATGTCATAGGTAAAACAACTAACATCTAACGTCATCCTCTCTGGACGTGGATGACGAACGTTATCTTAAGACACATGAAATATTTCCCAGGTCAATTTCATTTTTCCCATCCTGTATAAAATGTTACTGTATAGTTCCATTATTTAGTGATGTGATTAATAAAATGAAGAGTTCATTTCATTAAGGCATACAAGATTATTTATAAATTTAACTGTAAATAGCTATACTAAAAACCATTAATTATACCTCCACGTAAAAATCAAGATTTCAAATTCAAAAATTACATTTCGCACTCATATGTATATTCGTGAGGTATAATTATTACAACCAAAACAACAATTTTAATAAAAATTCATTCACACTTTTTTAACAAAAAACGCGTCTATTTTGAATCAAACTCCTTTGGCATGATAAATGAGTCAATCTGTGTAATAGATAACTTTAACTTCCGGCAACAATGAATCTGATAGAATCAGGTTTCGATAAAGAGAAATAGAAAAGAACAGATCGTTAATTGTTGTTCAAATGGAGTACTTTACAACAAGTTCTAAGACCAGAGATTGTAAAAATGCTATTAAGGAATGACAGAGTGAAATAACGATCATTTTTTAAATGAGCTGACGCTTGCACGGACTGCCCAATGTAGATCAGAAACGGTTAGCCTTTGTGTCATTACATACACAGTGGATAATATGACTGCAATGATCATCGTTTGGTTTTCTATTCTTTACCTGCAGCCTTGATTGCAGAATAAATTACGCTGGTTTTCCCCTGTTGTGTCAGCCACAATTACGTCTTTTGTTCGCTAGAAGAATGTTGTGGTTAGCATCAACAGGTGAAAGTGAATTCCACTAGATGTCTGCAGCTGGCAGTAGTAAGAGAGGCAGCCCTATAAATCTCAGTTAAACCTCTAAGTGCTTGACCTTTCCCCTCTCTAAGTGATATATGGCCTTTACAAGGTGCTACTGCCGCCCGGTATCAAAGAACTTGTTGGAGTTGTTGCGGGTGAAGAAGTACGCCGCCTCCGCAGAGGGGCACAGAAAGCGCTGCATCAGAGGCCGCCATCCCTCCGTCTTGTTGCCCACGGGCTCCAGCATGTTGTTCCACAGCGCGTTGGCGACTGCAAACAAAGGATAAACACATCACTACCGTCACTCCACATCCAGACAGTGTGAACAATTGAAAGGCACCAATATGTATCATTGTCTGAACGTCCTGATACGGTCTGACAAAAATAGGCTACATGGCCACCATGCACGAAGCGCTGGAACACTAGCGGACGTCACACACACACGTGGTCATTCTAGTAGTAGCTAAACACCAACAAATGTTAAAAACCAAATTGTTATCCATAACTATCCATAAATGATTTTCTTCATTCTGTCGACTGTCTTCAATTTTTTAAAGAGAATAACATCTTTTCTTATCTTGAATTACTATTCGCATTCTCTTGAAAGTGTGGAAAACATTAAATTGAAATTTGGTGCAAAAATAAAAAACATAAAAACGAAAGTACAATATTTTTATATATATTTCGATAGACAGAACAGTATTTATTCATGTACATAGATGTATTTAACAAGAACGCTCTTCGCACCCCCGTTGAAAGTTTAATTTATTTTCGTGTATCCTGTGATGAAAAAAATCTGACTTTTATTAAAAACTAATATTCTGTATTTGTCAATTAATATTTCCCATTTTTGATAAATGTGGAATTTACATAAAACTAAAGTAAATATTTCTGCTAGAGACATTGACATTAGTGATTTCACCATCAGAAAACCTATTATAGCACGTACTGGGTTACTGACATATACGCTAATAAGCTAGAAATCTTCCGCACATAAGAGCGCTCGGAAATCTTCTAATCTTCAAAGGTGATTTTTTGTTTTTAGTTTTGTTGTGAATTGTATAGTACTGGCTTTAATATCAGTGCAAATGCAGTGTGTGAAGACATCCACATCATCCCAAACATTTTTGATCAAGTGCGGCAGTCCACTGGATGCAGTTGATAGGTATTCTGTAATGCTGGAGGCATTGCTTTGGAACATACAATTAGTTTTGTTCGTTTACTTTTAGCGTTAGATTCGGCAATAGTGTCAATTTTTCAAACTTATTTTCCAGGTTTTACGGAATATAGTAGATATCTTTTAGTCCCTTTTATTTGATGTTCATTTTTATGTTTCATGCCCTTTATATTCAGGACAATTTTAAATGTGAACATTTTAGGCTAAGTTTTGCGATGACTGTTATGGATATAAGCCACATGTTTCGGAGGTTTCGCCCTCCATCATCAGGTGAATTTATGTCAATTAATAGGACAAATACGTGTTGGTTTTATAAATACAAAAATACAGAACATAAAACTCTATTACCCAATAGAAGTTAAAGACAACTGCTGGACCTAGAAACATGTATCAGCTGACTTGATATATGAGTGACTAACAGAACGCAGTACGTTTATGCTTGTCGAGTAACTTTCAACATAAATCAAAGAAACAACGTGGTTATCCCGATGAGCATGATAGGATTTCTAATGTTCTCACTGAACATGCAGATAAGATGAACAATGTTATCCGATTGTTCGTTAACCACGCTGCTTTCTGCATGCTGCTTTCGTCATGGACATTTCAACGCTTCTGAAGCAGCCCAAGTCGACTGTTGTAATTGTGAAAGTGGAACGTGTAGGAACAACCACAAGTAAATCAAGAGCAGCCATACCAAATGAGCTAATGATCAGGGATCGTCGAGCATTGTGGAGGGTCGTTGTAAAAAAGGGTCGTTGTAAAAAAGCGTATGAAATCAGGGGAAAGAATAACCATTGAGCTCCAAAGTGCTACGAACAGTCCAGCTAGCACAGTGGCTGTGTGTATGGAGTTAAAAGAATGGGTTACAATACTCCTGCAGCTTCTTACGAACCACACATTTCTGGTGTCACTGCAAAGCGATGCTCGAGGTGGTCCAAAGAGCGATGGCACTGGGCAGAGGATGACTGGAAACGGGTGATCTGGAGTGATGAATCACACTGTACCTTGTGGCAATCCGATGGAAGGGTCTGGGTTTGGCGTAGGCCTGGAGAACTTTACCTGCCATCAGGAGCAAGGGCGAAAGTGAAGTGCGGAGGAGGTGATGTTGCCTAATGGGGTGTTTTGCTTGGTTAGGGTGTGCTCCCCTTATTGTGCTAACAAAACGCTCTGTACGGGATATGAACACGTTTGCTTACCGTACAGCAGTGGTTCCCAGCCTGGGTATAATTACACCCTAAGGAGTAAAATGAAAATTTCTGAGGATAAAAACAGAATTGTTCATTTTAGTTTCGGTAACGAAACGAAATAATTTTTAAAGCTATTTCTGTTATCGCTAATTCCTGAGACTGTAATACTTATTGCATAAGTCGACAACAGTACATTTTTAGATATTAGCATTAACGTGTGACACAATGTGGTGAAACGAACATATGAACGAAAATTTCCTCACGTAGTCCACCGACTACATACATACTTCTTACTATGCATCTACAACAACAAAATGGAGACTTATACATCATAAATACTGAAATATCTCATTAAAATGCCTTTTCGTAGTTGTTGATAGGTCCCGCAATACACCAGAAATTGCTTCATTGTTCACTTCGAAGCAATAAACGAACTGACTGACAGTGCGACAACAATAATTACGTAATGGCTACTCCACTACTGTAAGGCCCACACTTTACTATTACTATATTATTATTAGCGGCAGTCTTCAGACACAAAGCATTCACAATCTGAAGTTGTCCGATATCTGCCAATTCAGAAGTAAGGAGTTCACCAATCAAGTGATTTTCAAGCATTATGTTTAGTGCACGTATTTTAATTTGGTTTATTTTGAACGAGGGTGCAGGATGTGAGTGAAGCAAGTGCACAGCAAGCATGTTTTGTAACTAGTGTCTACTGCCAATGAGGATAGTTAGCTTTCTTTTCCGAGATGGAATTTTAGGTAGCAATCGCGATGCACTGAAAATTGTTTCATTGTTCTATAAAAAAGCGGTGTTAGAAATAACAGTACCAATTGTCTAAAAATGTTAAAATGTGGGTTAATTCCTAAGGGACCAAACTGCCGAAGTCATCGGTCCCTAGACTTAGACACTACTTAAGCTAACTTATGGTAAGAACAAAACACACACACCAATGCCCGAGGGAGGACTCGAACCTCCGGCGGGAGGGGCCACGCAGTCCGTGTCGTGGCGCCTCGGACTGCGCGGCCATTCCGCGCGGCAGCAGTTGTCTCACTGACTCATTAGTTCATGTTTTAATGCAACTACAAGCATTAAATAACGTTTATCTTTCGTCATTTCGAAATGGAATTGCTCAAAGGAAGATTAGTTACGCGCTTATGTTGGTGGTTGATACTGGTGGTGGTATGGGGGCAGGGGTAGGGTGATGGGGACACTGTCTAATATCTGATTGCATTAAGGTTTGGGACCACGCCTTAGAGTAACAGTATGTCAAGGACACCGTAACATAAAGCATCATTTGTCAGCCAGTTCCTTGGGGAAAATAGCATTCCTGTAATGGACTGGTCTGGCCAGAGCCCTGAGTTGAAGAACCCAATGGAACTCTTTTTGGATAGATTAGAACGTCACCTGCCCTCCGAACCACAGTGTTCAACACCACTACCTTCTCTGGTTCCAGATGTTGAGGAAGAATGGACTGCCAGTCCTCCCACAGGCATATAGATACACCATTGAAAGCGTCTGCAGCAGAGTTCAAGCCGCCATGAAGGTGAAGCGTGGTCGCACATCATATTAATATTCCCTAACACGTGTTCGAATACTTTGATCAGATAATGCATGTCTAACTACTAACGTCCAGTAGTGTCCAATGCAGAAAATCAGATTGGAAGTGTTGCTCGAGTAGGAACCAACAGAAGTTAGTTACCTCATTTTTGTTCCACTCCATTTGTTGCGCTATTCGGACGTGAGTCCTTATTCTTGATGTTTACCTACAGACACCCTTAAGAAATACCTCCAAGTTTTATCGCACCTGTTTGAAATACCGCGTATGTGAGGTAATAGAGAAGGTGCACTTCAGAGACAAGATTCCATTGCATACCAAACCATCGTGCAAAGGCGACGTGCATCAGGAAAGGAACACTGCCCTTCTACGATAGCTTTTTGTTACCACTGATATGGTTCCTGAATTAATAGATCACAAAATATTTTGGAGACAAGATTAACCTGTGAGTACTAAGAGGTAAGATCCCATGTTAGTTCGAGAGTATTCAAGTGTACAGATGAAAGGACTTAACTCCTTAAGACTAGTACTCTTAAGTACTCACTGAGGGCGTGAGCTTTCTGGCTAAAGTGGAAGCAGTCAGGCGCGAAGTAGCTGAGGTCTGGCGCCGCGCCGAACCACGTGTTCACGTCAGCGGGACTCTCCACGCCCAGGAAGAACGGCTGCAGCACCACCGCGAACTCTTCGTTCTCGAAGCGATCATCCAGCGCCTGTTGAGAAAGACGCAATTGCTGAGTCTCGTGTGCCCGCTTCAACGCTCTCTCTCTCTCTCTCTCTCTCTCTCTCACTCTCTCTCTCTCTCTCTCTCTCTCACTCTCTCTCTCTCTCTCTCTCTCTCACACACACACATACACACACACACACACACACACACACACACACACACAGTACCAGTACATATTATATTAAATATGGTACAACTCTGAATAAATCCTATTACATGATTCGCAAGTGGTATATAAATTTAACGGAAATGGATATTGTTATAAACCTTACATTCAATACAGTTTTCGTAGTCGTAAGTCGATAAATTTGTATGATTATCATACAATGAGGTAAGCAGTCGTTGTCTACGGAAAATTTGCGGAAGAGGTGCATTATAAATACATTAAAATACAAATAAAATATGTTAGTTTTTGTCGTGATTCTATCATTCAGCTGCCAAGTCGAAATAATGCTTATTACACAACCACTGTGTGTTTGAATCGACTATCACAAAATAAACAAACGCGCACAATGATATTAAAAAGCAACTAAAACAGCTTACATGAAACAGAATACCGAAACATTGGCACAAATTTCGTTACATACGCATTCGACATACTTAAACAAGTTCTGCAATTTGTATGAGTTGACATGTCCAAATGACAGTTTCATAAAATCTACGTCTAATAAATTCAACATTGATGTGTCATAACTAGACCAAAGAAAGGTTTTCTTGGGAAGACACATTCGGAATTTTCAATGAATAGTCAGTTTGGTAGTGGTACGAGTAAATAAATTAAGGAAGATTATAGCTTAACGTCCCGTCGACAGTGAGGTTATTAGAGAGAGAGCACAAGCAAGAAGTAAGGATATATGGGGAAGGAAGTCTTCCACTCCCTTTTAAAGGAACCATAGCGATATTTGCCTTAAGCGACTTAGGGAAATGACGGAACGTCTAAATGTGGGTGGCCGGATGGGGAACTGAACCACCGTCTTTGAAAATGGAAGTCCAGTGTGCCAACCACTGCACCACCTCGCTCGGTTTGATAGTGGGAGGGAAGTTTGGGGGGAGAGGTTAAAATTGTTAAGAAGGCGTCCAAAGCTCGACTGTAGTCAGCAGCTTAAAGTGGACGCAGGTTGCAGTAGCTGTGCAGAGATGACGAGGTTTGCACAGGACATGTAAGAACGGAGTGTCGCACCAGAGCAGTCGCCCGACTGAAGACCACAACAAAAACAAAAACGACATTAAGCAGGTATGTGCAGGTGGCAAGTCTACAATTTATTGTTTTCAACGTCATAGCTCTGGCCATATATCTGAGGCTGTTGTTCATAATCAGCTGCATGGATACAGTTACAATTGCAGGCTTGTTATCACACTGAGAATACAATGACGTTAAATTCAAAACATATAGCTTTTATTTGTCAATTCTTGGGACTTTTCGGCTTATATTAAGAGTGATATTAAACCGGTAGAACTAAATTAAGTTTGTTGGATCTTCATGTAAGGACACAAGCATGTATTTGTGGTTCATTAATTTCGTGTCTCCTTTCCTTTCCTTTATTTTATTTTGTAAAATTGTACCGGTAATCTGATGATCTGCAATATTTCCAGTGCTTTCTACAGGTGCGGTGTACTCAGTATCTCTTGTACTTCTATAGTCTTGGACTGGAACCGGATTATAATTGAGTTCAGTTACTTTCACGACGTTCGTGTGATCATTCACTGTTTGTTATGACGACATGGGGCATGTGCTGCCACACATCTATGCCTGTTTGTGGTAAATGTCTTATAGACAGTTCATGTGACATAACGACACATGCCAGTGTCACGCTGAAGATGGAATTTGGCTCCATACATGCCCGGAATAAAGAAAAAAAGAAAAAAAAAATCAAGCAGCCGATTTTTGCACTTAGACAGCAACAGTGAAGCCCTTGAATTTCTTGCGAGCTGCAGAGCACCATGTGTGTAAAACCAAGAAGTAATCGAGTACCGCTGGCCGGAGTGGCCGAGCGGTTCTAGGGGCTACAGTCTGGAACCGCGCGACTGCTACGGTCGCAGGTTCGAATCCTGCCTCGGGCATGGATGTGTGTCATGTCCTTAGGTTAGTTAGGTTTAAGTAGCTCTAGGTTCTAGATGACTGATGACCTCAGAAGTTAAGTCCCATAGTGCACAGAGTCATTTGAACCATTTTTTTAATGGTGTACCTCCAGGACGTCTGCCAGAAACTTCTGACGGATTACCGTTGACGAACGTTTTATCTAAAGGTGAACATTAAATATGATCGAAACTACACTTCCGTCACATTTGTCTCACAATTTAAAACCCTCAGCTGCTACAATCCGACTGAATGACTGCTTTCATGAGGCTCCTGCTGATGCCCTGCCTCGTCCTGGTCATATCGAAGTTTGCATCTCTCTCTAATGGATTTGTCTTAAATAGGACGTAACATGCTATTCTTACTTCGATGACGTTCATGACGATTCGACGGAAACATTATGTCTTACTTCAGTATCTTTTTTGGCATAAAAGACAAGACATAATCTTTTATTTGTACATTTTCATCATCAGCTGCCCATTAGGTCTTAGGTGTCCGCAGCTCGTGGTCATGAGGTATCATCTCGCTTCCAGCGTACGTGGTCTCAGGTTCGATACCTGGCGGGGTCAGGGATTTTCTCTGCCTTGTGATGACTGGGTGTTGTGTGTCTTTCATGATCATTTCATCATCATTGACTCGCAAGTCGCAGAAGTGGCGTCAACTAAAAAGACTTTGCAATACGGCGGCCGAACTTCCACGCATGGGGCCTCCCGGCCAGCAATGCCATTAGGTTATTTCATTTCAGGTCTTAGGTCTTATGCTGTTCATTTGCACCGTTTCTCCTGAGATGTAAAGTGTCGTCGAACTGGAAAAACACTACTAACCGTCGGAAATATCTATCTTATGTAAGTGAATTAGCATACCCGCACTGAAACGTCACAGTGACCTATTAACTTCAGATGGTACATCCGTAGTAACGAGAATGCTATAATCTGCATGATTTTGGCCACTGAATACGTATGGCATTTTCGGAGTTGCATATAAATTGAATTAGAGAACGAAATGAATAGACTGTGCGAACAATTCGTATTTCAGCGTGAGCACGACGTCATACGAATATCCTGTAGACCACAATCGTAAGGGACGGCCAGTAAGTTTCATTTAGGAGAAGATAGCCGTGTACTATAGTGTGATTGGTGTAATAATCATTTTACTTACGTTTATCAGTTTCATCAGATAAGTCAAAATTTTGTGTTTGGTTTTCTTACCAGTATTTATGCTTAACATAGGTTTCACTGTATGTCCAGTGCACTCGTTAATCATAGTAGCATAATAAGTATCGCAGGTGGTAGCTTCCTTGAACTAGTGTCATCAAACATGATACTAGAAGGATGTTCAGCTTTTTTTTAATATTTTTCTTCAAACAAGAAAGCCTTATGACATAAATGAGATTTCTGTGTAGAAGCAGAAGGTCGAAATACGCCAATTCTGATTAGTAGTTTCAACGATTTTAATCAGTTAAATATGGATAAAAATACACCGATAAATTCCGAAATATTTTGCCTTCAGACTATTCGATTTCAGAGCTGTAATCAAACTTAGTTATTGACACATATACCGATAACACTCCATTTTTATTTTGGCATTTTTATAGTGATTTACTTTTTGTACATTTTAGCTATACCATCATCACGCCAATCCGGTTCAGTCGACGTAGTATAAACTCTATTTACATATGAACAGAGCCGGCAATCTGTCTCGAACGTTCATTTCTATTACGCTCTACTGAATACTGCTTCAAATTAGCGTTCATCTCCATTTAAAATTATGTGAATGTTATGAACTTTTGCTGCAAGTTAAAAGTGTGGGCCAGAGCAAGCTTCGAACCTGGGACTTTGTATTTTTCGAGCAGTTGCTCTATCCCATTTTTTTAAAATCTCGTTCTGTTCGTTATTGTTCGTTCCATTTGTTCGGGGAGGACGTCCCATGTCACCACCTGAAGTTCATTGTTGATCCATTTACTCATTTTGTTACAAAGGACGACGTCCCATGTCACCACCTGAAGTTCATTTTTGATCCATTTACTCAGTCATTTTGTTACAAAGGACGACTAACCTTCTGACCGAACACGCTGGCGTCCCATTGAGTTAGGCAAGCTTGAGACAGGAGTGGCCCTCAGAGGTTCATTTGCAGCAGCACCTACGTAGCTGCCTGGTTAGCGTGGTCGAAAGTTCAGCATGGTTGGCAGTCATGTGAAGTCTTCATGTTCGTTTCCCAGTACTGCCAGGCATTTTCCCTCGGTGGGAAATGGATACATTCAATCTTGTGATGAGAACTGAGGCTCTGCTTCATCGAGTAGTAGCGGTTTCATGTCTGCTAACGCGATAACAGTCCAGGGAGCAGTGTGTTTGTCCCACGCCTTTCCACACCTCATCTCGATGTGGCAGTTGGTTGAGTATTAAGCGGTGGTCGGTCGTAACTGACTAGAGGATTCTATGGCCAGAACAACAGCTTGCCTTTCCTTCTATTTTCGCGTATCTTTAAAACTTCACAGAAATTCTGCTGCGCATGCGGAAGAAAGGGTATTGCAAAGAAACGCTTTGCTACAGGCTAGGATAAGCTGTGATGGGGAGTCGTGACTCGTGCTTGGATAGCTCAGTCCATTGAGCACTTACCCGCGTAAGGTAAAGGCCCGAAGATTGAAGTTCAGTACGCAATATGCCAGGTTGTTCCAAATCAGTGAAAATAAAGGATAATTTTAATTAAAGTAAAATTAAAAAGATGATAATTTAAATTCGGATGTAAAAGCTATAATTAGGACGTGTGGCTTGGTTGTTGTCAAAAAAAGTCACAAGCCAAAAGTACAACATCCTCAGCTGAAGGTAGGCAGTGACAAGCGGTGAGTGATCTGACAGCAGCAGGTGATCGAGCACATGCAGTACGACAGAGAGAGTAGAGGAACCTTGTGGGCTAGCGGGACGGACCAGTTGTCGCTCGGCGTCCCAGTAGCCCTGCAGCAGCGCCGCGACGGACGTCGCCTTGACGCGCTCGGCGCCACCGAACAGGCAGGAGCACAGCACCAGCTGCTTCACGTGGCACACCACCGGCACGTTCTGCATGTCGCGCAGCTGCAGCAGGTCTGCGGGCACCAGAGTGACGTACAGTCGTGAAAGCGGACCGGCTACACCACAGCGTACAGGCTGTCAACAGTCGCAGTGAATCACTACTCTACTACCGCTTTGTACTAGCACTAAAGATGAAAGCCTTAGATACACTGGTAAAATGAAACATTATGACAACTTACATAGCATTGAATTCATCAAATGAACTCGCAATTGCGACTAAGGACTACCAGTCAGCTGTTGAATGGAATGACGACAGTGAAAATTTGTGTCGGACTGGGACTCGAACCCGGATTTACCGCTTATCGCGAGTGGTCGCCTTACCATGCATGCATGACCGCTGCATCGTAATCAGATTATCATAGGCACTGCAATATCGTATTTATCTACTGATACCGGGCAAGCGACTTTGAAGTACAACGTCGGACTTGTACGTTAACGTGCATAATGGATGTACGAGTACAGGTCGTAGACGCATGGTTGACGTCTTATGGGACTTTGAGTCCGGTCGCGAGTCTTGCACGGATAGCCAAAATGGTAAGGCGACTGCTCGCGATAAGCAGGAAATCCGGCTTCAAGTCCCGGTCCGGCACAAATTTTCATTGTCGTCATTTCATTTTACAGCTGATGGTACTTCGTATTCGCAATTGAGAATTCATTTGATGTCTTTCGAAACGGCTGTGCCTGTTCCTTTGGGCACGCAAGCATGTCCAAAGGAACTTTGCGTCGTAATCAGAGTAGCACAGGCAGTGCAATATCGTGCTTAACAGTGTGTTGTTCCGCATTTGGAGAGCGATACAGCAGAGATTCTGCATTGTACAGATTCGACAAGATCTTCGTGGTCTTCTAGAGATGTATGGTACCAGAATTCGTTACAAGTGCCAAGCAATTCCGGCAAAATACTGGCCGGAGGTTTATCACCGCCGAGCCGGCGCCTGATAGCGTCCGAGACGTCTTCTGTTGTTCAGATCAGGCTATTTTCGTGGCCAGGAGACATGAGACTTCATCATGTGTGAGTTCACTATCCTCCCTTTCAAACCACCGTAGCAAAGGTATGGCACTGTGAAATGGACTGTTGTCCTACTGGTAGATGCTACCGCCAAAGGGGTAGATGACGAGCGTGAAGGGACGGAGGTAGCCTACAGCTATCATCATGGTGACTTAGATTAGTACCAGAGATCTCATGGAAGCCTTGGTGAATGTTCTCCATAACACAATATAGCCCTCCCCCTCCCCCCTCTCCACCCCACACACCAACCTATCACCACCCCACCTTCTCCTTGACTAAGTGCGACTCATGTTTCGAGCAGCTGTTTGCTCGGATTATAGCGTATCCAGAGACTACAATCGCCCTGATGTAACGAGAAATGGAGCTCATCCGACCAAGCAACACTTTCCATTAAACCATGGCCCAGACGCCATGATTCCGAGTGCACTGCAGTTGGGAATGACGATGTCGTTCAGTCAAAACGGGACACTTAGGGACCGTATGCTGCACTGCTTTAAATAACTTGGACTGAATGGTACTGTCGGCTTGCAACAGCTTTGCATTCTGCCGTCCGATCTGCCACTAATCGCCACCTACCCCATTTTACAGATGGGACAAGCCTCCGACCTCTAAGTTTTGTAATGAGACGTGGATATCCAACAACTCGTCACCTACTCGTGCTTTCATCGTTCTTCAGCTACTCTGGATATATTTTCTCGATAGTAGCACACGGATAGCCAGACAGCTTTGCCGTGTCCCACATGCTTGTTTCCAGGCCCTGAGCTATAAAAATTTGGACTTTGTCTAAGTCTCTTATATCAGTGGATTTTCCATTTTGCGGCTTGTATTGCTACAACGATTCCCCATTCGTCTCGGCTTTGCTTGTATACCGGGTTAACTACAAGTACCTCCGGTGACACAAGTACCTCCGTAGTTTCAGAGGACGACTGCGTGAAAACTACTATGAGGCATACAGGAAATAGACGCTTATAAGTGGGTATAGTATCTCTGCATGTTTTAACTCACTATCGTCAAAACCAATAGAATCGATTGTGGAAGACGGATTAATGAATTACCTGAATAAGAACACCCTTTCAAGTGAATCACAGTTTTGTTTCCGAAATGGTAGCCATAGTGGAGTTAAAAAAAGTGGTACTTGATGCTCTTGACAAAGATGAGTGTATCACTGGCATACCTTGAGCGCTAAGGCTTTTGATATTGTTGTCCAGAAAATTCTATTACATAACCTAGAAATATTAGGAATAAAAGGGAAACCTAGCAAACAGGGTAAAAAGAGCAGAGATAGCAACAACCTCAAGGTAGCACATTAGGAACAGTACTGTTCCTAATACTATGACTTTCTGAGTAGTGTCAGTCAGGGGGGAAAATTATCTCGACTGATAACGGCAAATCATAGTCACTGATAAAACAACATAACCACTTTCAGAAAAAGCATATGAAATCCTGAAAGAAGTTTACAACTGGTCTATAAGCAGTAAAATGACACTGAACATTAGGAACACTAATATGATGAATTTTAAGAGGGCAAATTTCACTTTTAAATAGTACATGATACATCTCTAGTCTGTGTAAGAAATGCAAAATTCCTGAGAACGAATGTTGATTCTTAGTTGAAACGGTGTGAACACACAAAGACACCTGTAGACAGAATGTCATCAGGATGTTATGCCCTTAGAGTCACCAGTGCGCAACGGCCACTGTCTTTTAGTTACAATTCATATGTACTCTCAGTGCTTAGCTGTGGCATTCTCATCCGGGGAACAAATGCACAAAACATGACTTTTTCAAACTCCAGAAAGCGGCCTAACGAACATTAACCGAAAATAGTACTGGAGCTCACTGTAAGGATCGATTCACAGCACTGGGGATTTTAGCTGCACCGTGTGAGAATATTTACCAGTTAGCTGTACACATGAAAAATAGCATTAATAACTACTACAGAAAGAACTATGTACATGACTATGAAACAAGATCTGGTATGAAGTTAATTTTATCCTGAAAGAACAAGACATAAAACAAAATTTTAAATCAAGAATAAAACTGTACAATTATTGCCAAAAGGAGATTAAAGAAATTCCCAAAGCAAACTTAGTTAAAAATTCCGTTAAAAAGTACCTGTTAAGCAGTAACTTCTATAAATTGAAGGATTACTTAGATAACACAGAGTATGGGTTTGGGAAAAAATTTAACACAAATAAATAATAATAACGTTATGATTCTTATTTCCAGATAAAGTATTTCATTTATTCTACATAATGCATGGATTACGTGCTAGCAAATGATGCATTTCTGCTGTTACCTTTTTGAAGTTAAAAAAACTGAAGAGAAATATTTTCGAACAAAATGTTTTATTGTTTTTAAAAGTCATTTCTTCTTTTGCTTGGGCATTTATTCCACAGTGTTAGCATGGTCACAATCGGATTTGGCATGGTTAGTTTGCAGTGGTGCCCGCCACCCCCCCCCCCCCTCCCAAGGACAGAAACAGTTCACCCCAGCGCCAGCGAGTAGTGTAACTGAGGCGAGACGTGGGGACGTGCCCGGTAATCACCTAGTAGGATCTGGAAAACCGCCTAAAAACCGCATCCAGGCTGGCCAGCACACCGGCCCTCGTCGTTAATCCGCCGGACGCGCCTATTCGTGTCCAGGAAGCAGAGCATTAGCGCTCTCGGCTAACCTGGCGGGTTTTATTGTTTTAAAAAATATTCGACATTTAAAGTTCACTCTCTCAACAGTTAAAACCAATTCCAGAAACATTACATGGGTTTTAACGATTCAGCAGCTCCTTGAAACGATTCAATTCGGTGTATACACGTTTTATGTTTGACATGAGGAAACAAAGATAAATCCTTAGGTAATAAATCAGATGTTTATGGGCAATGAGAAATGAATTCCTTGGTTTTTTTCGTCAATTAATATTTGGCGTGTCATGTGACAGCTGGCAAAAACAGGCTAGCGGTAAACCAACTCTGGAGATCTGGCTGCCGGAGACTGATCTCTGATCAGTCTTCCGCCGCAAAGTTTTCGCGGTCTGTGATAATGAATGGCGCACCCTCAGTACCCAAAACGAACTCCGTGTTATCTAAGAGACAAGGAATGTGTGTCTGTCATCCATGCAAGCCACTCACAACGACTCTATTCTCCTTTGCCGGCTCCGCATCGGCCATACTTAGCTAACACATGGTCACCTCCTCCGTCGCGAGGACCCACCTCGGTGTCGCTGTGGCTCCCGTATTACTGCCGTCCGCCTGTTGGTGGACTGCCCAATTTTAGCCGCTCTGCGGAGGACTTCTAACCTTCCTAGCCCTCTACCTACGGTGTTGGGTGACAATGCCTCAATGGCAGATTTGGTTTTACTTTTTATTCGTGAGGAGTGTTTTTATCGGACCATGCGCGTCTGGCCTTTTCTCGCAGGCCTCCACCCTCTATCCCTTTTATCTCTTCATCACTCTTTCTTTGTTTTTTGTTTGCCTTGGTGTTCGTCATTCCCTGTGTGTGTTTTTCTCGCCTTGTCATTTAGGATGACGATTTTAGTATGTTGCAGAGTGGCTGGCTCATCCTTTTTTATCCTTGTGATCAGCCAGCCCAAGCCATCTGCTATATGATTTTAATACCTTCCTCTACCTTTCCTTTTAGTGAACGTTTCCCCCTTTGGTTCCCTCCTCTCGTCGCATCAAGAATGATGCGACATTTTCCGCTTTTATCCTAGTTTCATCGGTGACTTGCGGCAAAGAAATAGCTGTATACAATTTGAGCCGTAGTAAAGTCAGCTTTGAAAAGCGCACCGCAGCGCGTAGCGTGAAGCAGTCGCCCTCCGTTTTCTGGCGGTGGCGCCGTTGTCGCAATTGAAGGCTTCTGTGTCTCCCTCTAGCGGGAAAGGGGAAACGTTCGGTACGCATGGGTTTAAGAAGTGTCTGTATGGGCTCTCTTGGAGAGTTGGCAGTCGGCGCATCAGGAAGCGACTTCTCTGCCGGTGCTAGAGGGGCAGCACGCAGACCGCAGCATCAGCGTAAGCGACGCGAGCAGCGGCTTCGTGGTATGGGGCGTTAACTGCTCGTCGCGAAAGGAATCTTTCTGAGCGTGGGTCCGCAGTGGGCCCAATCTGCAGTTCGGCCATATGCGGTAGACCGGCAAGGAGGTTCTGAAAATCGGCGCGCCTTCCTGCGTCCGTTGAAACGGCTGGCAGCGGGCGGCTCGGCAGAGCATTTGGAGGTGCTGTGTTGGTTCAGTCCTGGGAGCCGTAACGCACCAGAAGTTGAGTACTGATTGTTAACAGGTTTTATGAAGTTTAATTGAATTCAATTTAATTATTCTTGTTAATTATACCAGCGGTTTTTTTTTTTGGGGGGGGGGGGTGTTCCCGCCATTCTTCTCGTCTGCCCACCCGCAGGAAGGTGGTAATATTAGAAAGGGTGGTCCGTTTGTCCCCTTTTGAGGACGAAAAGGGGGGAGTCAGAATAAATCTGTGGTTCGGATTGCTTCTTTCCCCTCCCGGGTTACCTACGGGTTTATTCGACCGTTATCCTCTGCCATGTCTGTGAAAGTCTAAGGCACCAATGACTGTACTGTTTAAAATGCAAGGCACTAAGACCTGATCCATTCTCTCGCCTGACATAACTAGTATTACTAGACTCACGTGTAAAAGGTACTCTAAGAAAGAAGAAAAATTCCTTTTGCCTCGTGGTAAGAACTAATCAATTGCATAACAATTCCTGCTCATCTGGAAGCTGTAACTTAAGTAAATTGGTGTTTATGTATATTTGGCTATAATCAAGCAAGGTTAATGTACGACGTAGTAGATTTTTTATATTGTTCTAGTCAGCAAAAACCGTTGTGTGTTTTTCCAATTCAATAGCTTTTAAGGCCTTTTAAGGCCTCAACGTGCTTATGTGTTTTCAAAATGGTTCAAGTAGCTCTGAGCACTATGCGACTTAACTTCTCAGCTCATCAGTCGCCTAGAACTTAGAACTAATTAAACCTAACCAACCTAAGGACATCACACACATCCATGCCTGAGGCAGGCTTCGAACCTGCGACCGTAGCGGTCGCTCGGTTCCAGACTGTAGCGCCTACGACCGCACGGGCACTCCGGCCGGCCTTATGTGTTTTATACAGGTAGTTGATTATTAGTGTGTTTTCTTGCTATTCAAAAGTTTGCCATTTCATTAAGGGTAGAAATTGTTGCCTTGAAAGGAGAATGTTGTAAAAGTTCGCAAGGCCCACCTGGCGAGCGTGTGTGTTTGCCGTAAGTTAACTGGCAGAAATTTGTCAAATTCGTTTTTTTATATATTTTGGAAATGTTAACGTTATTAACTGTGAATGTCCCCCCCGTGGCCGGCCAGAGTGGCCGAGCGGTTCTAGACGCTACAGTCTGGAGCTGCGCGTCCGCTACGGTCGCACGTTCGAATCCTGCCTCGGGCATAGTTGTGTGTGATGTCCTTAGGTTAGTTAGGTTTAAGTAGTTCTAAGTTCTAGGGGACTGATGACCTCTGAAGTTAAGTCCCATAGTGCTCAGAGCCATTTGAACCATTTGTTTTGTCCCCCGTGTCCATGACTCATGCGTTTTGGTTTTTCTGTTTTGAGAACTTTTGTAAACAGGATTGTCTTTATATGTTGCACACAAGTTAGATTCAGCGCCATTTAATGAATGGAGTGAAATTTACATGTAATTTAGCTGATCTTGAAAATATTATACAGCGTATCTTTGTATACGTTAAATTGCTTTCCTGTACTTGCTTTTTACTGGCGTGAAATTTTTTGTAATGATTTAATAATTTAAAAGTCCTTTCCTAACGTAAATTGTGACTTATTTGTTAAATGATTGTTGCTTTTTTTTTTTTAAAATATCGTAAAGTCTTGCACCAAATTTGAATAAAGAGTGTTACTGGAAATTGTGTGCAATTTGTCCAGTTATTCCTTAATACCTACTTCCAGTTTACATTTTGTGTACTGATTGAGATTAATAACATTTGGTGAACCAGTAGTAATTTTACGGTTCACGATTCAGTAATAATTGCTCTTCGATCCTCTAAAGTGCGCTGATCCTACTCGCGTGTCTGCCAACGGACAGCCTTGCGTCCACGGGCTCTGATGGGCAGGGATGAGGAAACACGAAACACGAGCAGTGTGTCAGGTGGCACTAGCCAACGGCATCCTACTGCACAGAGCGAGAGCACGCTGGCAGGGGCAGCCAGTTACCCCATGCGTGCGCATAGGCCGTGCAACTGAGCTGCTTGGCAGGTAGCGTCTACTAGCGGCGCCTGCCTGTGGACGAGCTGATGGTCGCCCAGGACTGCCTGTGCCCTGTGACGCAACGTTGGAGCAGCCTGCAGTAAAGCAGTGGTTGCGATATGCACATTGTAACTAAAGAAACAAGCAATCATTTTCGTGGATTGCTTCTCAGATTACTTTACTAGGTTTAAGTTCGTAAGAATATATCAAAGTTTAGTAGCCTTCTACCACTTGTATACACATTTTCTGTTTTCTCGGTCGAATTTTTTGAGCATTTCCTTACACCAGTCGAAACAAACTGTATCTTGAGCTTCAGCCAAATTGTACAGAGCCTGTCACGAATATACAGAGTCTAACTGGTATAAGGTCAGATATTTTTATATGTGGCACCTTAATATGTACATACACCAGTGCGTTGGTTGTTTCTTCTCTGCGTCGTACAGTGTTCCCACAATCTTTACAAACTGATGTTTTCTGCACACGGTCGTAACTGCACCTTTAAGCAAACTCCGCCTGCCAATGTAGATTAACCGTTTTGCGTCCATGTGTTTACACGTCAACACCTGAATTGCCGGCCAGGGGAAAGTAAGTATTAATGGCTTGCTCTTGCCATATACAGGGTAGTTCATTGATCGTGACCGGGCCAAATATCTCACGAAAAAGGCGTCGAACGAAAAAACTACAAAGAACGAAACTCGTCTAGCTTGAAGGGGGAAACCAGATGGCGCGCTATGGTTGGTCTACTACATAGCACTGCCATAGGTCAATCGGATATCGACTGCGTTTTTTTTAATAGGAACCCCCATTTTTAATTACATATTCGTGCAGTACGCTAAGAAATATGATTGTTTTAGTTGGACCACTTTTTTCGCTTTGTGATAGATGGCGCTCTAGTAGTCACAAACATATGGCTCACAGTTTTAGACGAACAGTTGGTAACAGGTAGATTTTTTTTTTAATTGAGATACAGAACGTAGGTACGTTTGAACATTTTATTTCCTTTGTTCCAATGTGATACATGCACCTTTGTGAACTTATCATTTCTGAGAACGCATGCTGTTATAGCGTGAGCCGGCCGCGGTGGTCTCGCGGTTCTAGGCGCTCAGTCCGGAACCGCGCGACCGCTACGGTCGCAGGTTCGAATCCTGCCTCGGGCATGGATGTGTGTGATGTCCTTAGGTAGGTTTAAGTAGTTCTAAGTTCTAGGGGACTGATGACCACAGATGTTAAGTTCCATAGTGCTCAGAGCCATTTGAACCATTTTTTTTGTTATAGCGTGATTACCTGTAAATATCACATTAATGTAATAAATGCTCAAAATGAAGTCCGTCAACCTCATTGCATTTGATTGAGCAGAGTGTACTAAACAACATTACAGCAGTGTTTACTTCATTTTCAGATTCATAAATATAAATATTACAATTCCCATGTTCTTAGGTTGGGTAATGCCTCCAAGTGTACAGAGTGGTCCATTGATAGTGACCGGGCCAAATATCTCACGGAATAAGCATCAATCGAAAAAACTACAAAGAACGAAACTCGTCTAGCTTGAAGGAGAAAACCAGATGACGCTATGATTGGCCTACTAGATAGCGCTGCCATAGGTCAATCGGATATCGACTGCGTTTTTTTAAATAGGAACCCCCATTTTTAATTACATATTCGTGTAGTACGCTAAGAAATATGATTGTTTTAGTTGGACCACTTTTTTCGCTTTGTGATAGATGGCGCTCTAATAGTCACAAACATACGGGTCACAATTTTAGACGAACAGTTGGTAAAAGGTACGTTTTTTTAAATTAAGATACAGATCGTAGGTACACTTGAACATTTTATTTCGGTTGTTCCAATGTGATGCATGTACCTTTGTGAACTTATCATTTCTGAGAACGCATGCTGTTATAGCGTGATTACCTGTAAATACCACATTAATGCAATAAATGCTCAAAATGAAGTCCGTCAACCTCATTGCATTTGGCAATATGTGTAACGACATTCCTCTCAACAGTGAGTAGTTCGCCTTCCGTAAAGTTCGCACATGCATTGACAATGCGTTGTCAGGCGTTGTCGGTCGATCACGATAGCAAATAACCTTCAACTTTCCCCATAGAAAGAAATCCGGGGACGTCAGATCCGGTGAAAGTGCGGGCCATCGTATGGTGCTTCGACGACCAATCCACCTGTCATGAAATATGCTATTCAATACCGCTTCAACAGCACGCGAGTTATATGCCGGACACCCATCATGTTGGATGTACATCGCCATTCTGTCACGCAGTGAAACATCTTGTAGTAACATCGGTAGAAAATTACATTGCACCATTTATTTTGCCATCGATAAAGTGGGGGCCAGTTGTCCTTCCTCCCATAATATCGCACCGTACATTAACCCGCCAAGGTCGCTGATGTTCCACTTGTCACAGCCATCGTGGATTTTCCGTTGCCCAATAGCACATATTATGCCGATTTATGTTACCGCTGTTGGTGAATGACGCTTCGTCGCTAAATTGAACGCGTGCAAAAAATCTGTCATCGTCTCGTAATATCTGTTGTGTCTAATGACAGAACTGTACACGACGTTCAAAGTCGTCGTCATTCAGTTCCTGGTGCGTAGAAATATGGTATGGGTGTAATCGATGTTGATGCAACATTCGCAACACCGACGCTTTAGAGATTCCCGATTCTCGCGCAATTTGTCTGCTACTGATGTGCGGAAATTGTTGGTATATCTGAACACTTCTTAAATAAGGAGATAATTCAGAGGCTTCCTTTACCAGGATACAGGTTGGCTGGCAGCTTTTCGAGGAGCTCTTTGCGGTGTGGGGGAGTTGCCATGTATGTGAAAAACGGCATCCCATTTGAGTCAATTGATGTTTCAAAGTACTGCACTGAAAAGGTGTTTGAATGTCGTGCAGGTGTGGTTAAATTTAACGGAGGTAAACTTCTAACTGTTGTTATTTATAGATCCCCAGACTCCGATTTCACAACATTTTTGCTAAAGCTAGAGGAGGTTCTTGGTTCACTTTACAGGAAATACATGTGGTGACTTCAATATTAATTGTATAAGTGACTGTGCAAGGAAGAGGATGCTGGTAGACCTCTTTAATTCATATAATCTTATGCAAACCGTATTCTTTCCAACGAGAGTGCAAGGGAACAGTAGAACAACCATAGACAACATTTTTGTTCATTCCTCAAAACTAGAAGGGCATTCTGTTAGCAAAAAGGTGAATGGCCTTTCAAATCATGATGCATAAATTTTAACTTTAAAAGATTTTTGTGCTGCAACAAGTGTTAAATATAGTCGTCAGCTGTTCAGGAAAGCTGATCCAGTTGTTGTAGAGACCTTTGTAAACCTTATAAAGGAACAAGAGTGGCAAGATGTTTATAGCGCTGATACTGTAGACGATAAATATAGTGCTTTTCTCAAGACTTTTCTCATGGTCTTTGAAAGTTGCTTTCCGTTAGAACGTTTAAAACAGGGTACTAGCACAAACAGGCAGCCTGGGTGGCTGACTAAAGGGATAAGAATATCTTGTAGAACCAAGTGGCAATTATATCAAAACGTTAGAAACAGTCAAAATCTAAATGCAGCAGCCCATTACAAACAGTTTTGTAAGGTGCTTAAAAATGTTATTAGGAAGGCAAAAAGTATGTGGTATGCAGATAGAATAGCTAAGTCTCAGGATAAAATTAAAACCATATGGTCAGTTGTAAAGGAAGTTGCTGGTCTGCAGAGACAGGTCGAGGATATAGAATCAGTGCGTAGTGGGAATGTCCGTGTTACTGATAAGTCGCATATATGTACAGTACTTAATAATCACTTTCTGAATATAGCAGGTGAACTAAATAGAAACCTAGTCCCAACAGGGAATCATATAGCGCTCTTAGAAAAAAGTGTTCCGAGACTGTTACCTGAAATGCTCCTGCATGATACTGACAAGAGGGAGATTGAGTTAATAATTATAGACCTATTTCTATGCCATCGGTGTTTGCTAAAGTTATCGAGAAGGTTGTATATACAAGGTTACTGGAGCATTTAAATTCACATAATTTGCTGTCAAATGTTCATATTTGGTTTTAGAAATGGTTTGACAACTGAAAATGCTATATTCTCTTTTCTCTGTGAGGTTTTGGACGGATTAAATAAAAGGTTGCGAACGCTAGGTGTTTTCTTTGATTTAACGAAGGCTTTTGACTGTGTTGACCACAAAATATTACTGCAAAAGTTGGACCATTATGGAGTAAGGGGAGTAGCTTACAATTGGTTCGCCTCTTACTGTAAGAACAGAAAGCAGAGGGCAATTCTCCGCAATATTGAGAGTGGTAGTGATGTTCAGTCCCAATGGGGCACTGTTAAGTGGGGCGTTCCCCAAGGGTCAGTGCTGGGGCCACTGCTGTTTCTTATTTATATAAATGATATGCCTTCTAGTATTACAGGTGATTCAAAAATATTTCTGTTCGCTGATGACACCAGCTTGATAGTGAAGGATCTTGTGTGTAATATTGAAACAGTAACAAATAATGTAGTTCATGAAATAAGTTCGTGGCTTGTGGAAAATAATTTGATGCTAAATCACAGTAAGACTCAGTTTCTACAGTTTCTAACTCAAAATTCAATAAGAACCGATATTTTGATCAGACAGAATAGGCATATTATAAGCGAGACGGAACAGTTCAAGTTCCAAGGAGTTTGGATAGATGGTAAGCTGTTGTGGAAAGCCCATGTCCAGGATCTTGTTCAGAAGCTAAATGCTGCTTTATTTACCATTAGAACAGTATCTGAAATAAGTGACACTTCAACACGAAAAGTAGTCTACTCCGCATATTTTCATACGCTTATGTCATACGGTATTATTTTTTGGGGTAATTCTTCTGACTCAAAAAGGGTATTTTTGGCTCAAAAACGGGCTGTTAGAGCTATATGTGGTGTAAGTTCGAGAACCTCTTGTCGACCCCTATTCAAAAATCTGGGAATTCTGACATTGCCCTCACGGTATATATTTTCTTTAATGTCGTTTGTTGTTAGCAATATTAGCCTATTCCCAAGAGTTAGCAGCTTTCACTCAGTTAATACTAGGCAGAAATCAAATCTGCATGTAGAATGCACTTCCTTGACTCTTGTGCAGAAAGGAGTGCAGTATTCTGCTGCATCCATTTTCAAAAAGCTACCACAAGAACTCAAAAATCTTAGCAGTAGCCCAAACTCTTTTAAGTCTAAACTGAAGAGTTTCCTCATGGCTCACTCCTTCTATTCTGTCGAAGAGCTCCTGGAAGAGCTAAAAAATTAAGCAAATTCCAGTGTTACATTGTTGATTTTCTTCATTTAAACTTACGACTTGTCACCTGAATATGTTTTTTTATATTTCATTTTATCTCTTTCTAATATCGTGTTATAATTTCTTGTATTGACTCATTCCATGACCATGGAGACTTCTCCTTAATTTGGTCCCACGGAACAATAAATAAATAAATAAATAAAATTAGTCGCGACAGCAGCTAAAACACCTACTTGGGCATCAACATTTGTTGCAGGTCATGGTTGACGTTTCACTTGTGGCTGAACACATCCTGTTTCCTTAAATGACGTAACTATCTGGCGAACGGTCCGGACACTTGCATGATGTCGCCCAGGATACCGAGCAGCATAGATAGTACACAATAGCCATACATCAACACAATTCGAGCTTTTCCGCAATTAGGAAATAGTCCATTTTAACACGGGTAATGTATCACGAAGCAAATACCGTCCGTACTGGCGGAATGTTACGTGATACCACGCACTTATTCGTTTGTGACTATTACAGCGCCATCTATCACAAAGCGAAAAAAGTGGTCCAACTAAAACATTCATATTTCTTTACGTACTACACGAATATATAATAAAAAATGGGGGTTCCTGTTTTAAAAAACGCAGTTGATATTCCGTTTGACCTATGGCAGCGCTATCTAGTAGGCCAATCATAGCGCCATCTGGTTTTCCCCTTCAAGCTAGACGAGTTTCGTTCTTTGTAGTTTTTTCGATTGATGCTTATCCCGTGAGATATTTGGCCCGGTCACTATCAATTGACCACTCTGTACACTTGGAGGCATTACCCAACCTAAGAACATGGGAATTGTAATATTTATATTTATGAATCTGAAAATGAAGTAAACACTGCTGTAATGTTGTTTAGTACACTCTGCTCAATCAACAATAAAATGTCTGCACTTATACCCAGTGCTCCTAGTATCTTTCACATAGATAAATGCCCATGCAGAATCGCCTCTACTGAAGTTTTCCTCCTCAAGTCACGTTGGGCATAGTACTGACAGTTCTTATTATTTTTGTTACAAATATACACAACCGGCCATTACAATTGCTACAAGAAGAAATGGAGATGATAAATGGGTATTCATTGGACAAATATATTATACTAAAACTGACATGTGATTACATTTTCACACAATTTGGGTGCATAGATCCTGAAAAATCAGGACCCAGAAAAACCGCCTCTGGCCGTAATAACGGCCTTGATACGCATGGGGATTGAGTCAAACAGAGCTTGGATGGCGTGTACAGATACAGCTGCCCATGCAGCTTCAAAACGACACCGCAGTTCATCAAGAGTAGTGACTGGCGTATTGTGACGAGCCAGTTGCTCGCGCCACCATTGACCAGACGTTTCCAATTGGTGAGAGATCTGGAGAATGTGGTGGCCAGGGCAACAGTCCAACATTTTCTGTATCCTGAAAGGCCCGTACAGGACCTGCAACATGCAGTCGTGCATTATCCTGCTCAAACGTAGGGTTTCGCAGGAATCGAATGAAAGGTAGAGCCACGGGTCGTAACACATCTAAAATGTAACGTCCACTGTTCAAAGTGCCGTCAATGCGAACAAGAGGTGACCGAGACGTGTAACCAATGGCACCCCATAACATCACGCCGGGTGATACGCCAGTATGGCGATTACGAATACACGTTTCCAATGTGCGTTCACCATGATGTTGCCAAACACGGATGCGAACATCATGATGCTGTAAACAGAACCTGGATTCATCCGAAAAAATGACGTTTTGCCATTCGTGCACCCAGGTTCGTCATTGAGAACACCATCGCAGGCGCTCCTGTCTGTGATGCAGCGTCAAGGGTAACCGCAGCCATGGTCTCCGACCAGATAGTCCATGCTGCTGCAAAAGTCGTCGAACTATTCGTGCAGATGGTTGTTGTCTTGCAAACGTCCCCATCTGTTGACTCAGGGATCGAGACGTGGCTGCACGATCCGTTACAGCCATGCGGATAAGATGCCTGTCAGCTCGACTGATAGTGATACGAGGCCGTTGGGATCCAGCACGGCGTTCCGTATTACGCTCCTGAACCCACCGATTCCATATTCTGCTAACAGTCATTGGATCTCGGCCAACGCGATCAGCAATGTCGCGATACGATAAACCGCATTCGCGATAGGCTACAATCCGACCTTTATCAAAGTCGGAAACGTGATGGTACACATTTCTCCTTCTTTCACAAGGCATCACAACAACGTTTCACCAGGCAACGCCCGTCACCTGCTGTTTATGTATGAGAAATCGGTTGGAAACTTTCCTCATGCCAGCACGTTGTAGGAGTCGCCACCGGCGCCAACCTTGTGTGAATGCTCTGAAGAGCTAATCATTTGCATAACACAGTATCTTCTTCCTGTCGGTTAAATTTCGGTCTGTAGCAAGTCATCTTCGTGGTGTAGCAATTTTAATGGCCAGTAGTGTATAAATATAGATTTTCTACCTTCTGTAAATTTATTCAGTTGCAAACCATCAAACAGGCTAACAAGTTGTGGAATGCAGTGACTGAGACGCTTACTGGGGATGTGTATGATGTTGACGAGGGTGCGCGGCAGGTGGCGCTTGAGGTAGAGCAGGGCCGCCTCCAGCTGCTGCCGGTGCCCGTCGGCCGAGTCCTTGCCGTCGTCCACGTGGCAGTACTCGTTGCACAGGTCGTTGCCGCCGATCAGGATGTTCACAAGCTGCCAAAGAGTGAAACATATCTTCCAAACCAAGACAGCGACAGTTTACAAGTAACGACAATAGTTTAACACAGAATATGTTCCAGCAGTTCAGGCCTCATGACCTGATTTTGTGACCGAGCGAGATTACACAGAGGTTAGCATATCAGGCTCGCATTGTGAAGGACAACAGTTCAAATCCCCTTACGACCATCGAGATTTTGATTTTCCTAAATCGCTCCAGGTAAACGATAGTTCCTTTCAAAAGGGCACTGTCGATTTCCTTCGCCATCGTATCATAATCCGACCATGTACGCCTTCTTTAACGACTACACCGTCGACAGGGTGTTAAATTCTAATTTTCCTTCCGTCTAATATGGTGGTGCAGAAAGACTTCTAGGGAACTTCTTTAATTAATATACATCGTACGATATTGCATGATATGAAAATAAAAAAAGACCAAGTCAAATTTCTTTTTCGAAGTCTCCTCACTGTGTTGTGGAGGTCACCACGAATTCCTCTCCTGAGCCATCCCCTTAATCTCCGAGAAGCATCTGCACCCAACACGCTGAACTACTCCAGTCTTTGACTGCCACTGCAGTCTTTTATCCATACAACTCCCACAAGTATCATGTAAACACTCTTCTATGTCTCAACACCTGACCTATCAACCTGCCCTATAAAAGCTTTTGACACACTCTCCTCGATGATTCTATGAGCAACCTCCTTATTTATTATCTTACCAACCCATCAAATTTTCAAGAATCTTCTACAGCACTCCATCTCAAACGGATCTGTTTTCCTCTTTTTCAGTTATCTAACAACTCTTGAATCGCTTGGATGCAATGCTGTGCTCCAAATGTACCTTCTCAGAAATTTCTTGTTCAGATTAAGTCCTATGTTTAATACCAGTCGACTTATTTTGACCAGGAACTTCCTGTTTATTTCATTCGTGACTTACATCACTGTAATTCCATCTCTGCCCGAAAATTTTTACTTCCTTGCTTCATCGATTAGTTGAAATACATTTTTTCGCACCAAAAACTTCTTTATAGTTAACCTTATCTGTCCAACTTCGGTAACTTTCCTCTTTAGAGATGTCAATTTGTCTTCAACTGAACTGGCTGTCGTGGTATTCATTATCGCATTAACTATAACCTTAGAAAACTTCAAACGATTGTCTTCATTCCTCAGTATTTCATTACTCCACTCCTTTCAACATACAATCTCCCAGGCGATTCTCTTGGACTTCAGTCTACTCTTCATTAGGACTAAATTCTGATATGAGCATATATCTGCTCTTCAGTAAGGGTTATTACCATGTATCTGAATTCGAAATCTCTGTCCCACAATGGTGTCACCCAGTAGTAATATTCCGAACAATAACTCCTCCTCTGGTGATTTTTGAAAAATGTGGAAGTTGGCTGTTCATTCATCACTTCACATTACATTTTGATATTAGTAAATCGCATCATTTATCTTCGCAATAATTTATGTGAGTCTTCTATGATCAGTTTCGATTAATCGATACAAGAACTACATCAAAATTACTGCATGGTCACTGAAGAAATTATGTATATTTTGTTTTCGACCAAAGTAACTCGTCCCTAGACTGCAGGCCACTAGGTCGTTGTTTGAAAGAGTGATCGCCACTCTACTTTCTATCTTTCGTTGGGTACTAGTTTCTGGTGCTGTAGCTGGAGGCTGTCTGTGCTGTTGAAGGGAGATCCGAGTTTTGTTTCATTGAGGCCAATGATGTTATGAAGATTCTTCATTGAATAAAGGACTGGATGATACCATTTCAGTTTGCTTGCTGTGGGGGAGCTTAGTTAAAATGCTGAGGTTGTATTACCATTGCTTGGTTGTCATTATTCCGTGAGCGGGAATGGGGCGTGTAGTAAAATGGAAGCTCATAGGTCGCTGTAACTTCGTTGAACGGAATCCTTCATTTCACTGTACTGTAAATTCAAAGTTTTTACCCTCTCCTGAAGCATAAAGTAGTTTTGCTTTAATCAGAACCGTAAGTTGAGACCGTATCCTCCGGCGGTCGGATGGTCCCGGTAGGCCGCTCGTGGCCTGAAGACGGTGCTTTTTATATATATATGCAATGTTATCGATCCCAACTGTCTTATCTGATCTTAAGTCTTTTAAAGTCTGGCTCTAATACTGGACCACCTGTCTCTTTCCTGTCAACTCCGGTTTATTCTTTTATCACTTCATCAGAAGAATCCTCCCCCTCAGCGAGTCCTTCACTGTACTCTTTCCACCTATCCACTCTGTCTTCTGCGTTCAACAATGGAATTCCCATTGCACTCTTAGTTTCACTGCCCTTGCTTTTAATTTTACAGAAGGTTGTTTTGACTGTTATGTATGATAGGTCAGTCCTTCGGACACTCATCTCTTTTTCGATTTCTACACATTTTATATATATATATATATATATATATATATATATATATATATATATATATATATATATATATATATATTCGTAATTAGTATAAGCTATTATATGGTAACTGAACACATGGACCCACGTGGTTATTCAAACCTACAAGTATTAGATTCATATTAACGACAAGCAATCGAAACATCACATTCTCAACTTATGGTTCTGATTACAGCAAAACTACTTTATGCTTATATACATACATACACATATATATATATATATATATATATATATATATATATATATATATATATATATATATATAATTCTTGGTTATTAAGATACAAGATCATGGCACATTGCAAGGTAGACATCTTATTACATGTTGCGGGCTAGCCTCAAGACCCATCAATATTCTGATGTATCGACAGTCACATACTGACTTGTGGTCATGTGACATTAGTGATATGTAGTTCTTCTTTCCATGCTGTCAAGTTAAAGGTGCTGATAACGTAGGTCAACTGGTGCTGTTCAGCGATTGCTGTTTATCAGATCTAGTGCAAAATAATCTCTCACACGGTCTTGATCTTATGTATAAATGATATTTATGAATTAAATTTTTGCTCTGATGCTGTACTTCAAGACAACAGTTATAAAACTGGGGAGATATCCTCATTGCACAGTTAGGTGCTATAATCAAGAAGCTAAAACATGTTCACTTTCGGAGCAATCTTTAAGGAATCACTGTTCAGGTACTCAGATACTAACTATGGAAGCTCGTTTCTGCTGCATTATGAAACGGCGTGTGTATGTGATTATTTCTACTAAATTTTAAGAGTCTTACAGCGTATCCAAATTATGATCTGGGTGTAAGATTTATACTCTTTGAATCACGTGGTTTCAGGACTTAATTATTACTACTTATGAGTCTAGTCATTGCTTTTTATCATAACACAGTTTTGCTGACCCTGCCAGAATTTTTCGTTCCTATGAATTTGCTGGTCATTTACTAGCTACAGTTTTTTTCCATTTAATGTGTTTCTTACCATATCTGCCCATATTTTTCAATACTGGGTATCCTGCCAGCATCTTTTGCCGGTATGAATTTTTTCTGATTAGTTAAAACGTACACATCTTAACTGTGATGTTTATTATTGCTTTAAGTCTTTAACTGCATGGTTGTGTTACTTGTGATGACAACGTACAACTTCACATTTACATTCATGTTTTGAAATCAAATTACTGAGTATTTCCATTTTATCTGTTCTTTTGGGTATGATATTTATGTGGTTAAATGTTTTGTGTTGATGAAGTAGAAATGAAGAGGAAAAATTGCTGTAAGTTGTTTAGAAAAAGAGTGAAGACCATATCAAATTATTTATTGCTGATATACTGATGATAAAGCAACACAAAGTGGTGATTTTGTGGAATGTGGTGGACTTGGGTTGTAATTAAAATTTTGTTCAATTTTATGCTCTGAAGACCTGTCATTTATTTTTAAAATACAGGGAAGTTCACTTTGTAATGAGTATGAGATTTCTGTTTGTTTCTCCTTCAACTACCTAGCTGTTTGTGAGGTCTCCTTTCGCTGATTGATGTTGACTAATTACAACGATATTTTTTACCTGAGGAAAATGTTGGAATTTATTTATTCATGATTCAAGTATTAGTAAGAGGATCCATGTGTCGAACTGTATGGGCGTCATGCAGAATTTAATAGTACTGTGAGTCAGTGTTGGAATCTTTCTTTAAGAATCAGTTTCTATGACTTGAGTTGTAGGTTTGAGAAATTCATCTTCCCCCTCCCCACCCCATAAATTTTCTGTTAAAGGAATTGACATACAGACTCCATTGAGGAGGTATTTCTAGTTGATTAAGAGATGTTAAAGACATTGAACTTACTGTAGTTTACCTGTATTTATTTACTTGTCTGCTTGATAAGTTTTCGGGACTTTAAATTTTTTTGTAAGTGAATCAGGATCTGCTGTTATGTGGAGGAGATAGGTAGAGGCTTAAGACTATTTGGGGCTCTTGTGGATGTTCAGGTAACACTCTTGTGGAATAAATTGCAAGGTTTTTTTAATATTTCATTACTACAGTAGTATGTTGAGTATTAAGTCATTTTCATATTTTGAATCCTTAAATGAATTTCTGATGTTGATTCTGGTCTATGGTACTGAGGAGAAATTTTGAGCAGTTATATTCCTTGTCTTAATAATTAGGCACTTTGTGAAGAATTGTTTGAGTCTTCTTGGATGATTTGTTTTCTGAGAATTTTTTATGGAATGTACCCAGTTTGTTGTGTCAAACTTTGATGTGTGTCTTTGAAGCTGTTGATTGCTCCTTGGTGGTGACATTACTCAGTGCATAATGGAGAAGCCTACATTTAGCCAGAGTGAGGCAACAAGGGTGCATTTTGGGAAACACCAACAAAGAGGTGATAAATCTTAGTTGATGGAAATTTCTGATTGAGGTATTTTCCATACTGGTGCTATACCAGAATGTGCCAGTTGTTCTCACAGTGGTTCAGTTAAGATGTAAGTTGATCAAGATGGAAGTTTTTGTACCCAAAAAGTTTGTTTTGTGAATCAAGGGGTTAATATCATAATCTTGGATTGATGGAACACTTGAATCTGTTGTGGTTCTGTCAATTGAATCTACTAGTTATGGTACATCAGTAGGAGCCTCTGGAACCTCTGCAGCTTATCCTGTTCAGACTGAACAGCAGAGTAACACTTCAGTTCCTACACTTACGATTCATCAGCCTGTTCCCATAATTTTTTGCTGCCATCCATAAGGAAGTTAGAGACCAATACAAAAAGACTTGATGAAAAACAAGATGCAAGCAAAAAAATGAATTCAGAGCTGATGTGAAGTGACTTAATTAGAGAGTGGAGATTAGTCTGAAGATAAGCAAAGGTAATAATAAGGAATTGGGTGAGAAAGCAGGAGAAAAAGTACAAATTAATACAAGGGAATTAACAGAGAAATTAGAAGCTAATGTCATTACTTTGCAGAGACAGGTTCATACTTCAGACAAAATATGTGAACCTTGCAATGAAGATGTTGCAAGGAAATGTAATGCATTTAGTGCACAGTTACGGGGATGGTGCCATTCTTATGTTGATGAGATAATTTCTAACGTTGAAAGAAAACCTGCCACTGTTGATTATGGTGAGAATATATTTCAGGAGATTATTAATAAACAGACTAAATAGCTGCAAGCAGAATTACAAAATTGAAGGAAGGAATGTGTAAAGAATATAACAGTAATGTCAGAGTTTTGAAATGATATCTACCCAGGAAGTTGTTACTCAAATTCAAGAATAAATTTTATGTCATGCTGTATTACAGCTGGGTTTATAAATGAATTTTCAGGAGTTGAAGGTGGTCTCTGAAAGTCATACATCAGAGAGTAGGGGAGGGATTAAACAAGCAGTTATGAAAATCGTTGATTTAGTACTACTGTTGCACAAATAGTCGTTAATCCTGAGTGTCTTTCCAGGGGTGCTATACGAGTAGATGTCGGTGAGTCTGAAGAGGCAACGTCCTTGTTAGGGTTTAAAGAATGTCAGATGGGAATTAGCATGAGAAGAGAGGAATCAGGGTGAGTAATAGAGAGTGTCTAAGACTGACGAAAAGTTAAGTGAAGTTTGTGCTTAATGTCGCTGTTGTGAAATAGGTCATGTACCTGCTGATGATCTGGATTCAGGTCATGAAGATGCCTCAGATACTGCATCTCATTATCAGACGAGAAGTGGTCATTTCGATCATGAAAATACACACTGTGAAGCCATTGCAAGGGATTACGATGGTTTGTTATCCATTAAAGGGTTTTAGGTTTCAGAAATACATCAAAGAATAATCATACTCATGCTTGGTTTCAGTAATTTTTCACTGCCTTCAACATGGCCACTGGTCATAACATTGAATTTGTGTGTTGTTATTTGGAAAGTGAGTCTGTTGTGCACGTACATATGTTAATTATGAGTTGTGAATCGTATGATTAATTTAGGCACATCTTTTTGTCTGCATACTGGTCTGAGGCAACCCAAGACAGAGTCAAACTGCACTGCTGAGTACATTCACATTGATCTTATGAAATTCTTTCACATTTATATCAAAATAAACTTGTAGGTCACGTTAAGGGTGATTTATCAGTGTCCAAAGGTTACAAATAGAGTTGGAATGTGATAGTAGTGGTGTAAAGAGTCATGGTAGGAACGAAAATTAGTTTGATTACCGTGATCTGAGGCCACAAAGAAGCTGGAATTATGATCCTGGATGATTTGATTCATGTCGACTGGTATGGGCATGTTATATGGAGGAATCCGGAAGAGGAATCCGAATGCAGTGAAACTATTTTTTTATATGAGGCAGATATGTTGGAATAGCAGACGTTTTAGTCATAATTGAGGAAATAGGAGAAAAGATCGAGATGGTCACTGAGAAAACAGAGGTTCTGAAGCCCACATTGTGGAGGTGCAATCCGCTGATCCATGGAACAGTGTGTGTAAGTGTGTGTAAAGCCCACAGCCACGTGATAAACAGTTGCTGTCAGCAGCCAATTCAGGTGGTCCAGGGGTGACGTCTTTGACAATTGATCAGAATGTTCTGGGTCCTGAATTCGAACTTCAGCTTAAATTTTGAATAAAAATCACTAGCAATGGCGGCTGAAGACTTCTGGCATGAGAAGACTCCCTTGTTCTGCCAAAGGCCTTGTCAAAGAGGACGGAGAAGTGGGCAGATGTTCAGGGCACACTCTTTCCTTTGGAACTGCAAACCGCCCCTAAAAGGTGGAAGAACCACCTACGATTAACGGCATGAGCATGCAGAAGGCAGTGAAAACCATTGCATTAAAGACATGTAATGTACAGCCAGAGGGCATCTGGATTGCTGTCGAAAAGCATTGTGATGCTTTCTCCATTGGCAAAAGCTTCTTGACTAGTCTTCCATTCCAATCTTCGTGAGGATACCGCTAAGGGACGGGTAAGGTACTGACCATGAGAAAAAGATTGACGAAACAACGAAAGGGTAGGATTCTACGAGTCGAGGCGTGGAATGAAAGAAGTTTGAGCGTGGCAAGGAAGCCAGAAAATCTGACAAGGAAATGCTAATTCTCAGTCTAGATATAGTAAGGGTCACTGACGTGAAATGGAAAGAAGACAAGAATTTATGGTAAGAAGAGTATAGGGCAGAAAATGATGTAACAGTAGTAGAAAGCGTTATGAATAGGAATGTAGGATACAGAGTGAATTACTGTGAACAGTTCGGCAATAAGTGTGTTCTCATCAGAATCGACAGCAAACCAGTGAGGACAAAGACAGTTCAGGTGACTGCCGATGTCAAGCACAATATGAAGGGACAGGAGTAGTGTATCAGGATACTGAAAGTGAAGTCAGTAAATAAAAGGAAATGAAAATCTAATAGTCGTGGGCGATTGCAGTGCGGTTGTAGGCGGAGGAGTAGAATAAAGGGTTATGGCAGACTATGAGCTTGGCTATAGGAATAAGAGAGGAGAAAGACTGACTGAGTTTCGGAGTAAATTTCAGATAATAACAGCAAATACTCCGTCCAAGAAACACAAGAGGAGGAGGTGTAATTGGAAAAGGTCGGGAGTATGGTTGGGCAAAGATTCTGAAGTCAGATGGCAGATTGTAAGGCGCACCCAGTTACGACTGATGAAGAGTAGGCTGAAGTTTAAGAGACTAGTCACGAAGAATCAGTGCGCAAAGAAGTGGGATATCGAAGTACTAACGAATTAAGAGATATAGTTGAAGCTCTATAAGGCTGTAGATACGGCATTAATGTATAGCTCAGCTGGAAATTCAGTCGAAAGTGGATGAACATCTCTAAAAAGGGCAGTTACAGAAGTTGGAAAGTAGGTACTAGGACAGTAACTGCGAAGAAACAATGGGTAACACAAGAAGTACTTTAGCTGATCGACGAAAGGAGGAGGTACAAAAATGTTCAGGGAAATTCAAGAACACAGAAATGCAAGTCACCTAGGAATGAAATAAATAATAAATGTAGAGGAGATAAGACGAAATGCCTACATGAAAAATGTGTAGAAATCGAAAAAGAGATGAGTGTCCGAAGGACTGACCTATCATACATAATAGTCAAAACAACCTTCTGTAAAATTAAAAGCAAGGGCGGTGAAACTAAGAGTGCAATGGGAATTCCATTGTTGAACGCAGAAGACAGAGCGGATAGGTGGAAATAGTACAGTGAAGGACTCGCTGAGGGGGAGGATACGTCTGATGAAGTGATAAAAGAATAAACAGGAGTTGACAGGAAAGAGACAGGTGGTCCAGTATTAGAGCCAGACTTTAAAAGACTTAAGATCAGATAAGAAAGTTGGGATCGATAACATTGCATCACAATTTCTGAAATAAAGGGGAAAGTGGCACCAGAACTATTATTCACGTTGGTGCGAGAATCTGTCAGATAGGCGATTTCCCATCAAATTTTTGCAAAAAATCATCAACACAATGCAGATGATATCAAGAGCCGACAAATACGGTAATTATCACGCAATCAGCTTGATAAGTCACGCATCCAATTTGCTGACAAGAATAAAATATAGAAGAACGGAAAAGAAATCTGGGATCTGTTTGATGACGATCATTTTGGCTGTAGGTAAGGTAAAGAGAAGAAATTACGACATTGAAGTTGATAACGGAATCAAGAGTAAGAATAAGCAAGACACGTTCATAGGATTTATCGATCTGGAAAAAGCGTTCGACTATGTAAACTAATATAAGATGTTCAAAATTCTGACAAAAATAGGTGTAAGTTATGGGGAAAGAAGGATAATATACAATATGCACAAGAAGCAAGAGGGAATAATAAGACTGGAAGGCCAAGAATGAAGTGATCATATTAGAAAGGGTGGAAGATAAGGATGTAGTCTTTCGCCCCTATTCTTCAGTCCACACATAGAAGAAGCAATGACGGCAGTAAAGAAAAGATTCAAGAATGGAATTAAAATTTAGGGCGAAAAGATTTCAACGATAAGTTTCGCTGATGACATTGCTAACCCCAGTGAAAGTGAATAAAAATTACAGGAATGGAATGAAAAGCTTAATCATTAGACCTCAGTGAGTATAGAATGTGTATTGAGAGTAAATCGAAGAAAGACGAAAGCAATGAGAATAGCGAGAAACTTAACATCAGTACTGGCGATCATGAAGCAGACGACTTTAAGAAATTCTGCTACCCAGGCAGCAAAAAACCCACGACGGACAGAGAAAGAAGGACATAAAAAGCGGACTAGACTGGCAAAAAGTGCTTTTCTGGCTTAGAGAAGCCTGATAGTACCAGACACTGGCCTTAATTTGACGAAGAAATTTCTGAGAATGTACGTTTGGAGAACAGTATTGTATGTTAGCGAAACATGAACTGTGCGAGAATCGGAGAGGAAGAGAATAGTGCTACAGAAGAATGTTGAGCACCTGGTGGCCTGATACGGTAAGAAATGAAGAGGTTCTCGGCAGACATTGCGAGGAAAGGAATCTGTAGGAAACACTGACAAGAACAAGGGACAAGAATAAGACATCTTTTAAGATATCAGGGAGTAACTTCTATTGTACAATAGGGATCTGTAGAACGTAAAAGCTGTAGAAGAAAACAGAGACCAGATTACGTCCAGTAAATAATTGAATGTGTAGGTTGCAAGTGATATTCTGGGATGAAAAGGACAGCGCAGATGAGGAATTCTTGGCGGACCGCATCATACCAGTCAAAAGATAGATGACTCAAAAAAAAATCAATAGCTATGAAGAAGTGAATATGAGAGGGAACTTTTGCTTAGTGAGAGATATGAAAAAGCAAATGCTTTGATTCACCTAGGGCTTCAGATTGATTTTAGTTTAAGATGAAACTGTTCTACGATGTAGACATGTGCTGACCTCTTCTACGCGTTTAGTATTGATGACGTGATGGAGCATCATACCATTATTTTTGTGAAGCGAGTGTTAACTATTCGGTTTTTGAACTTGAAGCTCTATCTGTCGTTTGAAATTTTGTGAAATTCAGACACTTTTTGCATGGACGGGTAACGAAATTCTATACAGGTTATCGAGCATTGGAATTTTTGATGAGTGCAGGGTTGATTCATGGTCGTTTAGCCAGATGGTCGTTTTATCTCCAACAGTCAAATTTGAGGATTCTGTATGTTCCTGGTGAAATAATGTCTTCGCTCATGCTCTTTCAAGATATCATCCAGGTTTGAATCATGTGACTGAGGATTGTTTTGGGGAAAATAATTTCGGTGTCATGTATTTCATCATTTCATTACGAGTTGACTTTGATGATATTGTTAAGGAGCAGAATAAAGATCCATCATGGTATGAGGCAGAGGAGAAGAGGATAAATCAAAACAACGTTGACGTTGTGTAGTTTTATTTGTAAAAGATGATATTTTGTTTGGAAAAAGAGGTGGAGATACTTTGCACTGGGACGTTTGCATTCCTGACGAACTAGTCATCAAATTGGCTTGGCCCACTCTCTTGAATTATGCGCACTCTGAGGCAAGGAAATGTTTTCACAATCTTTATGAGATGTGATATTTCCTGAATATGGAGAAATGCATCTACAAGGTTTTGGCTGTATGCAAGCGTTGTCAAAAGCTAAAACTACAGACACTGTCGAATCATGCGCCTTCATTTTCGATCATTCCATCGGCACTGAGAGAAGCTGCGGCAGATGATTTATTTGGTCCTCTTCCGAGAACTTTGTTGCTGTTTAGTTGACTTTCAAATTTGTATCACTCACACTAGTAGGGAGAGCTGCTGGTCAGGCTATTGTACACACATTTCTAAATCAGTTTCTAAATATGGTTGGTCATGTTGACAAATTAATATCGGATAATTGTCCACAGGCCACGTCAGTAGTTTGGACATGCGCTTTATATAATGGAAGGATAAAGACAATTTACATGTCATCATACCATGCAGCATCCAGTACCTCTGACAATGAGTGAGTCTGAAAGTGCTTGTTCAACTGTGTAGACTGTAGTTCCAACTTTGTTATAGATCTTGACATTAATATATGTATTTGTTTGAAAAAGTCATGAATAAACTGCCAAACGATTTGAAATCTTTGCTACCAGTTTTAGTATTAAACAATCAGCTTCAACGAGCAACATACAGGAAAATCCATCACTGCCTGCTTCCAAGGAAGTGAGGCATGGTAATGTAGTGAGGTTAGCATAGGGAAATATCAGCAAGATATCAGGAGACATGCAAAAAAGTCGTAAGAAAAAAGTTCTAGTGAAAACTTTCAGAGTGAGAGAGAATGTGTTACTGAGATCAAACAACGAATTGGGCAAAGGGCACTCATTCATGTACAAGTGTTATTGCTGCGTACCTTGGACCATATGGAGTGAAATGAAACGTGTTGTGCACCTAAACGCAATGGAGGTCTAAAACATTTGGTGTAAGAATTGTCAAGGAATAAGTAAAACACTCACACACACACACACACACACACACACACACACACACACACACACATACATACATACATACACACAGAATGATAATTTTTCTGAAAAGAAATGGTTTTGGAATCACAGTTATTGTTATATGAACTGTTGATTAATGCATCTTGATATTTGCAGATCAGTAAATCTACGTTCATGTTTTAAACTCCATATCTGAATAAGTGAAGGAGAAATTGTGGAAAACTTCTGGGGGTGCGGGAGATGGAATTAGGAGGAAGGAAAGGATGAAAAAGAGGTAGAGTAGGATGTTAAGAGGAGGAACTTGGACAAGACTGTGAGGAAATTAAATGGTCATATAAGCTAAAAAAAAATCACAAATCAGTGAGAAAGAACACTAACGAATCTGACCATTATTAAAATGCTAACTTGTGTAACTTTTTTCATATGTTGTTTGGAACATATGTATGTATGTGGCATTTTAAGTGATATTGTATGTAAAGTTTAGGTTGTTTCAGTATCAAATGTATCACGAGTTCTGCATTTTTCAGTATATTGCAGATAATATGCTTGATCCTCTTATTAAAGGTTCCAGAAGCAGAGGAAAGTTTCAGGATAGAAAGAATGATGAACCTAAAAATGTGTTTCAACTCAATTTTTGTTGCAGAGAGAGTTCTGCTGAGAAGAATTTTCTACCTTAACAATAAGCGAAGAGTCTGTGCTATTCTTGCTAGAAACTTAAACATTTCGTGATTATGTATTGTTTTATTAATACTGTCCAATGTTTCTACAGGCAATAACGGATGCAAGGCACCCAGCAAAGTGGCTTAGTTAAAGAGGGGAGGCTATATCGGCAATGATTGGTCACGTTTAATCCGCGAGCAGAGGTGGGGACCCGTGCTTGCAGACAGTAAAGTCGAAGCTCATAGGATGCTCATACTACGTTGAGTGGAAGCTGATTATAGCGCTGTACATTATCTTTCCGCTTCGTCATGCTGTAAATCAAAGTTGTCACCCTTCCCTGAAGTATCAAATAGTTCTTGCTTTATTCAAAAATGTGAGATGAGACCTTATGTTGCGACTGATTGTCATGAATCTGAATCTTGTAGGTTTGTGCAGCCGTGAAAACTTGTAAAATCATGTCCTTATATTCATTTACAATATAATTGTTTGTCAATACACTTGTTTCGTACCTATCTCGATATACACCTCATCATTCTCTGATTTTAAGACACTGTATCGTGCCACGCTGCACAGATGCACGGCAAGCATCTGTTATATGTTGTGAGTTATCTTCACGATCCATAAAAACTGTGATGCATTGACAGTCACACACATACTGGGTTGCAGCCACGAGACATTAGTAATAAGTAGTTCCTGTTTGCATACTATCAGGTTATAGGTGCTGATAAGGTAGGTGGACACGTTCTGTTTCACCGTTGCTGTTATCGGATAACATGCAGCATAATCTCGCACACTACTGTAGTCTTATGTAAAAATGATTTTCATGAATTACATTTTGGTTGAGATAGTTCAAATAGCCTTTAGTATTCAAACAGCACCAAGGAAGTCCATCTTTCTCAGTTCTGCTGTATTATGAATGTGTGTGTGTGTGTGTGTGTGTGTGTGTGTGTGTGTGTGTGTGAGTGACTATTTGTATTAAATTTTATGTGTCAGGCAGCGTTTTCAGGTCATTTTCTGACATGAGAGTTCTACTTTTTGTGTAGCTTGGAGGTTGCAGGTCTCAATTATCACTACGTATGGGGTAGTCATACACGTCTTTCGAATGTATTAATTAACAAATGCTGAAATTTTGAGAGAATTCGATTAACCGTTCTTACTACTGTTGTTGAGCCCATATACTCCCGTAACTCTCACTTAATTCATTTTCCAATTACAGCGATTCTTTCACATGATTATTACATTTTAATTTCCCTTTGCACCCTGAATTATTCCCACACCTGCAATCTCTTAGTCTTTTGCTTCTCACGTTGGCAATTATGCGTGACGTATTGTTGTGGCGATGGTTAGCTGTCGATTTCAATGAGAATAATCCTATTCCTATCACTGAACCCTACACACTAACTCTTTCTCTGCGCTACCCCCCCCCCCCCCCTCCCCTCCTATTCGTTACGTACCATACTTTGTGGTAGAGACATGAAAATTTGAAAAGATAAATGCAAAAACTCGGACTGGATATAGTGGGGGTTAGTGAAATGAAATGGAAAGAAGGCAAGGGTTCCTGATCAGATAAATATGAGGTAACATCAACAGCTACAGAAAATGATGTAACGGAGTAGGATTCGCCATGAATAGCGACTTAGGGCAAAGAGTGAGTTCCTGTAAATAGTTCAATTATAGGATTGTTCTCATCAGAATCGACATCAAAGCAACACTGAAAAAAGAAGTTTGGGTCACAAATATAATGAGGAAAGGAAAATAAAATATTTGAGAATATTGATTGTGTAGCAGAATGTAAGGGGAGATGAAAACATTATCATGGGCGAATGGAATCCTTTACTAGGAGTTGAAACCGAAGATAGCGCCAAGAGTAATATGCATTAGAAAGCAGGAATGAGCAGCTAATTGAACTCAGCAAGCATTTTAGCGACTAATAGTAAATACAATATTCAGAAGTTACAAGAAGTGGAAGAATACTTGGAAAAAGTCTGGCGACAAGAGAACATTCCAGCTGGATTACGGCACTATGACACAGAGACATTCTGGATTGCAGTGTACCCAGGAACAGGTATTGACTCTGATTACAATTTGATAATCGTATGAGAATAAATAGGAAGTATCTATGTGGAAGGAAGTGGGATACGGTATTACTGATATATGATCGGTTTCTGAAGGTTTGTTTGGCTGTAGAGATTGCGTTAGTGAATACTCTGTAGGCAGTTCAGTTGATGAGAAATCGATATCTCTAAAAAGGACAATAGGTCAAATTGAGCAGACTTAATAGGTACAAGAAAGATAATGCGAAGAAAGGTTGAATAAAAGAATACATACTTCACTTATCTAAGAAAGAAGGAAGTACAAAATCGTTTAGAGAAAAAAAGGAGTGAAAAAATATAAGCCAATTGCGAATGAAATAAAAAGGAAGCACAGCGAAGCTAAGGTAAAATGACTGCAATAAAAATATGAAGATGTCGAAAAGGAAACTTTCATTGGAAGAACTAAGCCATCATGCAGAACAGTCAAAACAACGTTCGGTGAAACTGAAACCGAAGCCGTCCAAATTAAGACTACGTGAACAATTCCACTGTTAAAGGCAGAGGAGAGAGCGAGTAGGTGGAAAGAATACATGGAAGACCCTTGGGAGTGAGAGGCACTGTCTGATGACATGACAGAAGAATAGATGATACTTGATTTGGAAGATATAGGTAAGCTAGTACAGGCGATTAAACACGGCAGAATGCATTGACACCTTCAGTTCTGATCCACACAAGACACCATTTCATTTACTCAGTCACTATGGAGCAGTGGGACTTGTGACGTCGAGTGTTTGTCTATGACAGTTTCGTTAAAAGTGGTGAGTCTATTATTGCTACGCAGCGATTGTTTCGTGCGCGGTTTAATGGCGGTCGACATGGAGCTGTTCCGAGCAATAACACAATCCTCAGATGGTTGGAAAACTTCAGATCAACTGGAAACATACTGCATAAGAAGCACCCTGGCCCAAGACGCAGAGTAACGACACCAGAAAATGTTGAAAGGGTAAGGCAAGCGGCAGTCAGAAGCCCAGGCCGGTCAGCTAGACGTCATGCTAGTGAGTTACGAATCAATCGTGAGTCGGTTAGACGAATTTTGCATAAAGAATTAAAATTCCATCCCTACAAAATGCTCATTGTCCAACAAGTTAAGGAAACTGATTTTGCTGTACGAGAAGACTTCGCTTACAGAATGCAAGTGATTTTGGTATCGAATGAAAGTCAAATTTTATTGATGAGTGATGAAGCTCATTTTCATTTAAACGGGGCCGTGAATAAGCAAAAACTACGTTACTGGGCTCCAGAGCATCCACACCTTATCCACCAGCGTCCTCTACACTCAGAAAAAGTAACAGTCTGGTGTGCTCTTGGCTCTGTTGGCATTATTGGACCTTTTTTTTTAAGAGAACGGAGCCACAGTTACTGTTAATTCGGTTCGTTACAATCGTATGCTTGAAACATACTTGAAACCAGAACTAAGAAGACGACGAATCCCTTTAAAACGCGTTTGGTTCCAGCAGGATGGGGCAACATCGCACACCGCAAACACCTCAATGACAGTTCTTAGACGCATGTTTTCTGGCCGGATTATCTCACGTTTTGCTAATGTTCCTCGGCCTCCCATGTCTCCCGACTTGTCAGTATGTGACTTTTCTCTGTGGGGGTATCTTAAGAACTGTCTATAACCACAAACCACTAAATTTGGACGAGCTTAAGAATGCAATCATTCAAGAAATTGCTGCCATCCCCGAAGAGATTTTAGTCCGTGTGATGGATGATTTTGAGAAGAGACTTGAGTCCTGCATTCGAAATGATGGACATCACCCTGACGACATTATTTTTCACAAATAATTTTGTTAACTAAAATGACAAATAATGAGCTTTGATTTTGTGTAAATAAACATGCATTGATTTTAAAGTTGTCTGAGTATTATTTCATTAAAAACCGTCCATCTCCCGTGTGTCACCCTGTAATTGCGAAGATTTAGTGAAGCTGATAATTCAGGTGGATAGGCTGACACAAGACCCTACCCGAAGACTGGCGGGTTAAAAAAATTAATTGTGTGGCCTGTGACTGATTTGGTTTAAAAAACTGAAAGCATAAAGTGCCTTAATGCACTTACGCACGTAATTTATCAGTGCTAAAACGATGTGACCAATTTTTCTCGTAACACGAATTGAAACTGATCTGGCAACAGTAATTCTCAACCTCTGATTCAGTGAGCAGAATCACTTACCGAAGCTGGACACCGACCAGTTGAACAGAAAGAGGGGCAGCTGTTGCATTTGCTCTACCATATTAAAAGCCTCCACTCGTATACATTCTTATCAAAAAAACAGCAAATATGAGTATTCAGGACAATAAAAGATTCTCATATCAGTCCAACTAAAGACATTGGTCTCCAGAAAATATACTAAAGAGCCCATTCTACATAGTAGTATGAGGTCACCATGCAAACCGCCACTGTAGACATAGACCCTAAATCAGTTTCGTGTAGAGAAAAACATTGTGTCTACTAGTATTTATAAAGGGCTGCAGAGATACTCAGTCGTTTCGCTGCGGCGCGCGGCAAGTGCCGCACTGCGGTGTTGGAGGTACCTTCCAGTGCTTGCCCACATCGACGAAGGGGTCCCTGCGCAGCATGAGCACGAGCCGGCGCGCCTGGTGGATCAGCGAGTCGTCCAGGGCGCCGTTCTCGGCCAGGTTGAGCCCCGCCAGCGGGGTGCCCGTCTCGGCCGGCCGCAGCGCGAAGCCCCTCAGGCGCGGGTTGAACTCGCGCAGGATGTTGGCCAGCGTCAGGTAGCGCCTCCAAGTGCCGCGACCTCCTGAACACGACAGCAGCAGGTGTCAGAAAACCGAACAGAAATCTTCTCCCACAAGTATCTACAGATAGAGGCGTATTAAGAATTTTTATCAGCTTGTTGTTGCTTGAGTTATTGAAATAAAAATAGCACAAATCGCAATTTATTTACGTTTCTACTGAAGGGTAGAAAGTTTCCGCTGTTCGTGGCGGAAACGTTATGTCATTACGAAGTAGCTCCATTCACTGGTTCCTCGTATGCTCTGCTATCTCGACCTGGCGTTAATATTATTTTACTTTTTAGCGGTTGTTACCTCTAGCAGAACAAAAATTAACTGTAACTCGGACTGTTACGTACTATTTATAAAGGAAAATTGACACGAGAGTTACAATGGGCAGCTAAATGAGTACGAGACAGACGGACAAAAAGTAAGTAAGCTATCTAGTATTTCAAAAGTAATTAGTCCATTGAGAGACAAGACAGTCCATCCCTTCATGGAAAAATGTTTACGGTAGCCTGCGGAACAGTGAGTGGACCCAGGCATCCATCTCTTCGAAGTAAATCGACAGCCACGAATGTCTTTATTCATGGCTCCAGTAATATGATAATCGTGTAGGGAGAAATCGGGACTGTATTAAGATATGTAAGAGCTTCCATTGAATCTTAATACTCCATCCACATTTTGCTCAGGTTCTTTCGACCCATGAAGAAAGACATTCGTGACCGTCTGGTTGCTTTTTTCCATCCATCTCGTTTTCATTTCACTGTCCCGTACATTATCCTTAAGTGCTAAGAGACGTTTGTAACCAGATACGGAAAGAAATTATATTGGCCCGTCCGCATAGGCGAGCGGCTTACCACGCCGCTTCCGAGATGCCATCCTCAGATCGAATCCGCCCAGCAGAGCCGGTGTTCCGACCAGACTGGATGTGGTTTTTAGGCAAACAACACGTTGGTCACCACGTCTCCCCATAGCTGTACTGCTAAAACGTTCATACTATTTTTCATGGGATGACTCTAGAGCACACATGTGGGTACACAAATTCCGGTCCGTTGCACGACTGGGAGGAAGAGGGGGTGAGGATAGTGACAAGAAAGGCCAAAAATGAAGATGCGCCGAATCCAAATACACATGCCATAGTGGCTGTCCACTCATATCGGCTCTCCGTGCTACTATTTTATTTCCTCTATGTCATAAGGCCAAGGCGGTTTGGAGAAATGTTGCCAAATAACAGAATTAGGCTACAGACGGTGGGTAAAACATGTATTAATACACCGAGGAAAAAGTATCACCCTTTCAAAAGCACGTGATGTCTCCCATTATGACGCAACACTTTGCAATTTGGGTCGAAGTTGCTTACAACCTCACTCTACAATGGTGCAAAAGCGTGGCGCCCTGTGACGTCACCCTCGATTGCGGCGATGCTTCAGTCAGCAAGATGCGGAAGAAAGGCCAGAGCACAGGAGGTCATGTGAGTTGTAATGTACGTTAATGATGTCTCATTGGCACTAAAGTTCACCACAACTCTGCCCAACGCCATGGTGGACAAGTCGTACGATGGAAAGGTCGCCACACCTTCTCATACGCACATTTCACCCTTTCGTTTGACGCCTCTGCGATAGAGGCCAGAACCATGGCGTCATTGAAACTGCTCCTTTCCTTTGGGCGTTGATTTCCACATATTTCGCGCTCCAAAACGACAGTTCGCAGTGCGGTGAGCAACGCGCCGACGTTCTTGCCAACGTTCGACACTGCTGACAGCCATCCGGACGATTCAGCCCCACTCAAAGGACATCGTGGCACTGCAACCCCCATTTAACGTGATCTGTCTCCTTTGGAGCGTAGTGCGAATGCAGTTTTTTCTCTGGTATTCAGGGTGGAACCGAAAGGGTTCGTTCAAAATCATTCGACGAAATTTAAATGTGATCCGAAACAGTAAAGGGACTTTATTTTCTTTTATCCCTCCCGTTTCGTTTCCCCCTGTGGCGTGATCACGGTGGGGTGCAACATCGACATTTGCTTGAATAAAACACAAAGGGTACCCAGCAGTTCGGCAGCACCCTCGGCCCACCCACGTATGTTTCTTGAACACATTAAAAATTTTCTTGTCAGAGACGTCGACTTGCATACAGCCTAGTGGTGCGTCGCTGCTGCTCTAGCGACGGAGAGCAGGTAACCCCTCCGACACCCCTTATGTGATGTTGAAATGTGGGTAAGAGGGGGTGTGACGATCTTCCCGTCGCGTAACACATCCACAATAATGTGTGCAGAATTGTCGATATTTGTTGCCAATAGCCGGCCGAGGTGGCCGAGCGGTTCTAGACGTTACAGTCTGGAACCGCGTTACCGCTACGGCCGCAGGTAAATCCTGCCTCGGGCATGGAAGTGTCTGATGTCCTTAGGTTGGTTAGGTTTAAGTAGTTCTAAGTTCTAGGGGACTGATGACCTTAGAAGTTAAGTCCCATAGAGCTCAGAGCCATTTGAACCATTTTTTTTTTATTTGTTGCCAATACGACATCCCCAACACACCTTAAATATGCCGTGAACATCAGCGCTATGGGCGTTTTTGCACATGTGTCGACACCTTGCTGTTTTAAAAGACGCCGAGCCCGAAGGTGACGTCACAGCACGTTACGCCTATGCACCATAGCAGAGGACAGTTGTAGGAGTGTTCGAGTCAAATCTCAAACTTGTACGTCCCAATGGGAGATAATGACGGGGTTTCGAAAAAGGGATACTTTTTTTTTAGCACTGCATTTTTACAAAGCTATTTCAGTAAATTAACGCGCCTCCACGCTGTAATTCGACTCGCTGAGGAAAAAGTTCCTAGCTGCAGCAGCGTTCGCGCAGACAGCAGCATGACAATGGGTCTAATGGTATGGAGCGTCCGTTAAAAGATTTGAGTTAAACTCTGTAAAACACAGTCACTGCTTCATATACTCAATGGACTGACGTAATGATATTCCGTAATGATATTAATTGAGCCAGACTAGTTTATTTGAATGTGCTTCTTTTTAATATTCACGGAAATTTTTGAAGCATAGCTATCGAAATAAAGTAGAATCAAAACGGAAGAAGCGAGATTTCGAAGAGGAGTTAAGATCTGTACAAAGTTAGATTGCCTAAGAAATGAAAACGTAGGAGTAGGGTATGGGATATGTGTTATAAACGAAGTGTAATCGACAAACCTAGCTAGAGCATCTACAAAGGTGCCATATTCAAAACTATCAAAACAAGCCTTAAATTTTAGACCTACAGGTACAAGATCAGTTCAAAAAAAATGGTTTAAATGGCTTTAAGAACTATGGGACTTAACAGCTGAGGTCATCAGTCCCCTAGACTTACTACTTAAACCTAACTAACCTAAGGACATCACACACATCCATGCCGCAGGCAAGATTTGAACCTGTGACCGTTGCAGCAGCGTGGTTCCGGACTGAAGCGCCTAGAACCGCTCGGCCACATCGACCGGCCAAGATCAGTAGCAAGACCACAAAAGATGGCTGGATACTTAGAAGACGGAACAGGCCCATGTCCAAGATCATGATAAGAGGAGAAAAAGAAGGAGACAGTGAATTCCTAGGCACAGTGTCTGAAATGTGGAATTTAAGAATATATGTTCAAGTTTGTTCCATGGAAAGATTTATTTAATGAGTGTATTTGAGTGAAAATGTGGAAGTGTGATGATTAATTTAATCAGAACTATATTATTATTCAGGTGCTCTGGGGGGCGGAGAGGGGGGGGGGGCTGCAGCAGGCACACGCAAGTTTCCAGCTAATTTGGGCAAATAAAACAAACGATACGCCATCAAGATTTGGGGCTAAGACCTCTAAAAGGGAGAAGACTGAAAGAAATTATAATGACAAAAAATATAAATTCTGCGTTTAAATGAATAAAAACAAATAAATGAACAGAAAATACCCTCTACAAGGTGTGTTCCGAAAACAGAACAAAAATGCACTAATATGCATGGTGTTGAAGGTGTAAATGCAGATATGTTTGGATGGTACACAAATCACTGTGCTGTTTGTATTTTCTCTGCATCGAACAGTCTTCCCACAAATACGTCACTCAATTTACTGCCTGAAGTTTCCTGCACAGTCGTAACAGCACCACTAAGTAGACTACACCTGTCAGTATAGACTACCAGTTTTGTGACTTAATGTCCACAATTCAGCATCTCCAGTTCCACGTGGCAGGGGCAAGTTATTAATGTTCATCTTACCCTGGGCAGCTGGCCAGATGTTGAGGTGTCTATACTGACAGGCGTAATCCACTTACTGGTGTTGTTACTACTGTGCAGGGTGATAAACTGTGTGACGTGTTTGTGGGAAGACTGTTAGATGCAGAGAAAAAACAACCAGCACGGAAACGTTATTTACTATCCTTCCTGGCGATGTGAATAGTTTGTTCCAAAGTCTTTGCCACAAATGCCTGGGGGTGTTAGATAATGTCATGGGGAACAATTTTTATCAAAGACAAATTGTTCTGTGACACTTGCCGGCAACGGTAGGTGACCCTGTGTAATGTAATGCCCCTGAGAAGCGGCAGGGCGTAGGCACTCTGCGCTGTGCGTATACCTCGTGTGTTGCCTTTTTTCCAGTATTCTGCTCATTACGAAAGGGAGCAGGCTTAATGAAAGTATAAGGTTCCTGATTCGCTACTAAAATATCTTTTTCTCCTTAGACACAATTATTCTTAAGGTTTCCTTGTTGAAAATAACTCAATGAGTTTACAGAGGTAGATATTACGTAGCACACCTAAACATTAAACCCTGCTAGTTCGGCGAATCTCGTCGTCCCAGGCCGATGAATACCGAAGGACGCCTAGCGTTGCGGGCAGGTGTCAGCTAACATGTTTTTCTCTAACAAAAGTTGTTGACCATTTTGAAATCCATCACTCCTAGACGTTTCATTAAAAACTTCGACACACCCAGTATACAGGGTGGTCAGAAAAAGCCTGGAAAGTTTGTAAGGGTGCTGTAGGGTAGGTCGTGCTGAGAAATAACCGTTAAGAAAAAATATTGGTACCTTCGCCGTTTCCGAATTAATTAGCATTAAAAATCATCCACTCAGGACGCTGCGCGCTTAAGTTTAAGCGGCCCGCCAGAGACGGTGTCTTCAAACGTTTCCTTCGTGTGGTTTCCGAAAACCGAGGAGGAGGAGGAGGAGGAGGAGATTAGTGTTTAACGTCCCGTCGGCAACGAGGTCATTAGAGACGGAGCGCAAGCCCGGGTGAGGGAAGGATGGGGAAGGAAATCGGCCGTGCCCTTTCAAAGGAACCATCCCGGCATTTGCCTGAAGCGATTTAGGGAAATCACGGAAAATCTAAATCAGGATGGCCGGAGACGGGATTGAACCGTCGTCCTCCCAAATGCAAGTCCAGTGTGCTAACCACTGCGCCACCTCGCTCGGTCGGAAAACCGAACAAGAAAGCAATACAAAATTAGACATGGGACGGTAGTACTGACTGACCCAGAATCAAAGGCTTAACAGTCTCGTCCGTTGCCTTCTATGCTATGAGAACGACGCACACTGTATTTGGAGGGGCACTTGAATTTGTTAACTTCAGTGCTAATTAGCTCGGAAACGAATCGATGTTTTGTCTTAACAACTGTTTTTCAGTGCAACATATCCTGCATTTTCTTTACAAGCACCGAGCGAGGTGGCGCAGTGGTTAGCAGACTGGCCTCCCATTCGGGAGGACGATGGTTCAAACCCGCGTCCGGCCATCCTGACTTAGGTTTTCCGTGATTTCCCAAAATCGCTTCAGACAAATGCCTTGGTGGTTGCTTTGTAAGGGCACGGCCGACTTCCTTCCCCATCCCTCCCTAATCCGATGGGACCGATGGCCTTGCTGTTTCGTCCCGTCCCGCAAGTCAACCAACCAACCAATCAACCCTTACAACCTTTTGAGATTTTTCTAAAATCCCTGTATGTTGGGGTTTTCCAAGCTCACTACTTGTACTTACGTCTGGGTTTCTCAGTAACGAAATACTTTAAAATATGGCCTCTGCTGAAAATGGTTCGAATGGCTGTGAGCACTATGGGACTTAACTTCTGAGGTCATCAGTCCCCTAGAACTTAGAACTACTTAAACCTACCTAACCTGAGGACAACACATACATCCATGCCAGAGGCAGGATTCGAACCTGCGACCGTAGCGGTCGCGCAGGCCTCTGCTGAAGAAATTATTTTTAAATAGGTCGCATCTTTTACAGGTGTACTGATGACCATTAAAACCCTATCACCACGAAGGATAAAAATAACTTTTTTCTTGTTCTGTAAACAGTACAGTAGGAAGAATCCATCACTTAATTTTGAGGTGATTTTTGGACAAATTGACCGAAATTTAGTAGAGAGAGCAAAATGGCGGCAACCGGACTGAGCATCACGTGAAATTGAGATCGGATACTACTTTCAGCGCTGTTTCAGATCTATGAAAAAGTTTATAAGTCATACTAGCTGGTGACTGATGGCGTGTCTAAGTGTTTATAATTGCTGGGAGATCTGCGGTACAGCTGCCCACGACAGTAGTGGAACACACTCTGTATCCGTTAGTCAGGGCAGCACGGGCAACATGTGCTCTCGTGTTGCCTTGCTGAAAGACATCATGGAGACCCCATAGGCAACGCACAGCCTCCGTCCTTGATAAGTGCGAAACGTAACGGCTGCTGTCCACATTACCGGCTACACAAGCTATATGTTATCCTGTTTCGTGTCCAGTGGCACCTTTATCATTACGTGAAATACTGGGCTCGTATGATGAAAATTTAAACTGGAAAAATAACATAGAAGACCTGCCAAAGTGTTTAGATTCGGATACTTCTGTCACAAGAAGAACAATTGCCAACTTTGTGGATGTAGAAGTCAGTTAACATATTTCCCATATCTTCATTCATGATGTCTTACGGAGCCGGCCGAAGTGGCCGTGCGGTTAAAGGCGCTGCAGTCTGGAACCGCAAGACCGCTACGGTCGCAGGTTCGTATCCTGCCTCGAGCATGGATGTTTGTGATGTCTTTAGGTTAGTTAGGTTTAACTAGTTCTAAGTTCTAGGGGACTAATGACCTCAGCAGTTGAGTCCCATAGTGCTCAGAGCCATTTGAACCATTTTTTGTCTTACGGAATAATATTCTGGGATAAAGTTTTATTTAAGGAAAGTGTAACCATCGAACAAAAGAAAGTGATTAGAGTGTGTTACTATGGTTTTAAATAATCATTATCTTGCAGGCTCCTCCTTAAGTAGCTAGAAGAATTAGGCACAGTATCTCAGTACATTCGTTTATGAAGTTTGCTGTCAATGATCCAGATGAGTTAGAGGATAACACAGATATTCAAAAATACAACACCAGAAGGAAAATGATCTGCACTTGGTCAAGTTGGTGTAAGGTGAACCCTCACAACGATCGACTTCGAAGTGTAAATGGCTGGTTGAGATAGACGAGCAAAGCTGCTGCGTCCTACCCACTACAACTATCAGCGATCTTTTAACGCATCAGCATTAGCAGGAGAAGACGTAATACACCCACTGGCTGTTGTGCAATCTTTCTCACACAACTGTAAAGAATTTATTCGGTAAAAAAATGGTTTTTTCACACTTTATAGAGTAATTTGTCAACTTCATAGTGAACTGCCTATCTTTCCGCTAAAGGCTGTATTTATAATGATATTACGAAATTATGTAAGTCACCGCACGAAATTCAAATAGTTTGCAATAAATAATAGGAGTCGCTGTGAGTTTATATTTCTCGCATGTTAGATTATGCACTGCTGGATATGAAATGTATCTAACATACTGATTTTTTCTTTAAACTTAGGAGACATTTCTATATACCTCCAGTCGCGAGAAAATGAATGTGGTGCTTCTGCCTCCAGGGGCATCCTATTCTGACTCAAAGAACTATTCATAACATCCACAGTATCTTATAAAGGCTCAAGATACCGAAACCAGCTGTAATGGTATATTTTATTACACGTAGCCAATTTATATCTATGATCAGACCATCATCCGATCTAAAAACCATCTCAGCTATACATCTACGTAATTATAATACCATTATCAGACGTACAGGGTTCCATCATTACTATTAGCTGTATGACATTGTGTTCATTTTCCCTCACAGCCGTTAACTGTGAGATTAACGGCTGTGTGGGTATATGTTATACCTAATGGGGCTAACGGTAATGAAGGAATATGGTCGTCTGGTAATGCTACTATAATCACGCAGATGCATAGTTCCGATAAGTTTTGGACTCGAAGACGCTGATCTCAGACTGAAGCCGATCGTCCGTAATAAAATATACCGTAACAGCTGTATGCTGCACAATGGGGTTCTTAATATTCATTAAAGCTGTACAAAACCACCTCCATTAGATATATCGAAATAGTTTATAGCTAATGGTAACACACAAAGAGGAGACTATTCAAAAAAATGGTTCAAATGGCTCTGAGCACAATGGGACTTAACTTCTGAGGTCATCAGTCCCCTAGAAGTTAGAACTACTTAAACCTAACTAATCTAAGGACATCACACACATCCATGCCCGAGGCAGGATTCGAACCTGCGACCGTAGCAGTCGCGCGGTTCCAGACTCTAGCGCCTAGAACCACTCGGCCACTCCGGCCGGCGGAGACTATTCAGTCACATGGTTAACTTGCGAAACTTTCGTATCTACTGCAATATACAAGTACCTGCAGGCTTTTTCCACAGAATTCTGTAACTGTTTATCGGTCATCGATAGTTGGTGAAATGAGAATTCGTGTTGGTTTACAATAACAGAAGTGAAGAAATTACACATATATTTTTGTAAAACAATGAGGTCTTTCGTGTGTCATTTAGTTGTTTTGTCATCAGCTGGTTTCAATAATCCACTGTTTCATGGTTGTGTCAAATTTCTAACTGTGTCAGCATGATAGTGAAGTAATAAATGGTAGCGATAAATATATCCGTGGTCTTGTACGCATCAGCGTTTGAGAGCTCAAACACCCTCCTCCTCCATCACAATGTTCCACTAAACACATCTGGTCCGCACTGGCTGGCAGAGAGATAGCCATATCGAATATCCAGATATGCTCAATAATGTTCATGTCTGGGGAGTTTGGTGGCCAGCGGAAGTGTTTAAACTCAGAAGAGTGTTCCTGAGGCCACTCTGTAGCAATTCTGGACGTGTGGGGTGTCGCATCGTCCTGCTGGAATCGTTCAAGTCTGCCGAAACGCACATTGGACATGAATGGATGCATGTGATCAGACAGGATGCTTATGTACGTGTCGCCTGTCAGAGTAGTATCTAGACGAATTAGGGGTCCCTTATCACTCCAACTACACACGCCTCACGCCATTGCATAGCCTCTATCAGCTTGAACAGATCTCTGCTGACATGCAGGGTCCACGGATTCATAAGGTTGTCTCCATACCTGTACACGTCCATCCGCTCGATACAATTTGAAACTAGACTCGTACGACCAGGCAACTTCTTTCAGTCATCAACAGTCCAATGTCGTTGTTGACGGGCCTTGGCGCGGCGTAAAGCTTTGTGTCGTGCAGTCATCAAGGGTACACGAGTGGGCCTTCGGTTCCGAAAGCCCATATCGATGATGTTTGTTGAACAGTTCGCACGCTGACACTTGTATATGGCCCAACATTGAAATCTGCAACAATTTTCGGAAGGGTTCCTCTTCTATCACGTTGAACGAATCTCTTCAGTCGTCGTTGGCCCCGTTCTTGCAGGATTTGTTTCCGGCCGCAGCGATGTCAGAGATTTGATGTTTTATCGGATTCCTGATATTCAAGGTAAACTTGTGAAATCGTCGTACGGGAAAATCCCCACTTCATCGCTACCTCGGATACGCTATTTCCCGTCGCTTGTGTTCCGACTATAAAACCACGTTCAAACGCTCTTAAATCTTGATAACCTGCCATTGTAGCAGCAGTAACCGATCTAACAACTGCTCTAGACACTTTTCGTCTTAGATAGGCGTTGCTGACCGCAGCGCCGTATTCAGCCTGTTTACACACACTATGTGATCAAAAGTATCCGTACACCTGACTGGAAATGACTTACAAGTTCGTGGTGGCCTCCAAGGGTAATCCTCGCCCACTCTCAACCCCGATGACAGCTTCCACGCTCGCAGGCATACGTTCAATCGGGTGCTGGAAGGCTTCTTGGCGAATGGCAGCCCATTCTGCTGCACTGAGGAGAGGTATCGATGTCAGTCGGTGAGCCCTGGCACGAAGTCGGCGTTCAAAAACATCCGAAAGACATTCAATAGGATTCAGGTCAGGATTCCGTGCAGGCTAGTTCATTACAGGGATGTTATTGTCGTGTAACCACTCCGCCACAGGCCGTGCATTATGAACAGGTGCTCGATCGTGTTGAAAGATGCAATCGCCATCCCCGAACTGCATTTCAATAGTGGGATGCACGAAGGTACTTAAAACATCAATGTAGGCCTGTGCTGTGATAATGCCACGCAAAACAACAAAGGGTGGAAGCCCCCTGGATGGAAAAATACGACCACACCATAACACCACCACATCCGAATTTTATTGTTGGCACTACACACGCTGGCAGATGACAAATGGCTCTGAGCACTATGGGACTTAACATCATAGGTCATCAGTCCCCTAGAACTTAGAACTACTTAAACCTAACTAACCTAAGGATATCACACACATCCATGCCCGAGGCAGGATTCGAACCTGCGACCGTAGGAGTTGCGCGGTTCCTGGCTGAAGCACCTAGAACCGCTCGGCCACCGTGGCTGGCCTGGCAGATGACATTCACCGGGCATTCGCCATACCCACACCCTGCCATCGGATCGCCACATTGTGTACCGTGATTCGTAACTCCACACAACGTTTTTCCACTGTTCAGTCGTCCAATGTTTACGCTTCTTACACCAAGCGAGGCGTCGTTTGGCATTTACCGACGTGATGTGTGGCTTATGAGCAGCCGCTCGGCCATGAAATCTAAGTTTTCTCGCCTCCCACCTATCATAGTACTTGCAGTGGATCCTGATGCAGTTTGGAATTCCTGTGTGATGGTCTGGATAGATTTCTGCCTATTACACATGACGACCCTTCTTCAACTGTTGGCAGTCTCTGTCAGTCAACAGAAGAGGTCGGCCTGTACGCTTTTGTACTTTACGTGTCCCTTCACGTTTCCACTTCACTATTACATCGGAAACAGTGGACCTAGGGATGTTTAGGAGTGTGGAAATCTCGCTTACAGACGTCTGACACAAGTGACACCCAATCACCTGACTACGGTCGAAGTCCTTGAGTACCGCAGAGCACCCCAATCTGCTCTCTCACAATGTCTAATGACCACTGAGGTCTGGAGTACCTGGCAGAAGGTAGGTAGGTAGTAGGTAGTTAGTGTTTAACGTCCCGTCGACAACGAGGTCATTAGAGACGGAGCGCAAGCTCGGGTTAGGGAAGGATTGGGAAGGAAATCGGCCGTGCCCTTTCAAAGGAACCATCCCGGCACTGGCAGAAGGTGGCAGCACAATGCACCTAATATGAAAAACGTATGTTTTTGGGGGTGTCTGGATGCTTTTGACCACATTGTGTATTTCTGAATGCGCATGCCTATACCAGTTTTTTTTTTTTTTTTTTTTTTTTTTTTTTTTTTTTTTTTTTTTTTTTTTTTTGGATCACTGTGACAATCTACTAATGGAAATAAAATTCCTGACAGGATAAGCGTTTCCAAATGTTGGTTAAAGATGTTTCTTCTCAACAACTTCTGTACCATTGATTCCTCAAACAGAAATAATTAGTCACTTATACTGAAAAAATCTCTAAATGGCTAGCGCTGTTTTTAATATGTGTCCCATGTTTGTTCTGTTGATACTTTCCACTTCATGAATTGCTGTCAATACGATATGTTGAGTATGTAACTAACAAACCATTTGGAACGTTACGACCCGATCTCTCCTCCGCTTTTTTGGGCAAATACTAGTGATGAAGTCTTCCTCCACGAATATTCGAAGCGGCTACCTCAGAGCTGACTGCCACTGCAAAGATATGCATTAGCATTTTTTGGACCTCACTTTAACTGTGGTTAACAACCTCATTGAATTTAATATTTTTCGGAAAAATACGTTTTCCGATAATATTATACCTGCAGACTCGGCCCATCCGTACGCCCATAAGATGGCCTTTTTTCATTCTAATATTCATCGAGTTATAGCTATCCCTCTTGCACCAGATGCGGTAGAAACTGAACTGGTTACACTTGAGAATATTGCTATAAATAATGCCTATAGGCCTCAGTTGGTAAGACAGATTCATAACAAGAAAATAAATAAAAATAATATTACGTCTTCCACCCTAGGGGATGCGTTAGATGACAAACAGGTGGCAACAATATCTATCTCTTACATAGGCTATATAAGCTACAAATTTGGGCGTTCACTCAGAACCCATAATTTCAGAGTCGCCTATTCTAGTAATAATAGTTTACATAGGAATTTAATTCACAGAGTAAGAGCGATAAACTTTCCCAATCAGGAGTATATAAAATTACATGTGGGGATTGTCCAAAATTTTACATCGGGCAAACGGGGCGAGCTCAGGGTCTCAGGTATAAAGAGCATATTTCTATTAGAAGCGGTGACGGTACTAAGGGCTCTACTTATGCGGAACACCTTGTGCAAACGGCTCATGCGCCGAGCCCTCCAGTTAATATCGAGTTACTTCATGCCGAGGTTAAGGGCTTAAAATTGGATGTTTTGGAAGAAATGCAGATCTTTAAGCATCTGCAACATGTTAAAGACAATATCCTTAACGACCAACTCCTACTAAGAAATAGAAAATTTCTTGAAGGTTTCGCGCCTTTACTTTGTTCTTCATACATGTAAATCTGATGATCTGGGGATTATCATATCCGCGCGCTGATTGGCGAGCGCGGTTGGTGAAGCTGTTCATCTTCTTTCTTTTTATCCCCATTTTCCTTTTACGATGAATGTGATTTTAGCCCGTTGAACATCTCTCGTTTTATCCTTATATCTTTATTACCACGACGTCTTTAGATTACGTCCCCTCAGTCCCCCCCCCCCCCACCCCCACGATAAATACTGGCTTTAGGTATAGTTTTTAAGAGCTCCTCCTGTTGTCATAGGTAGCTTCATATATAAGTTTCTTTACTAGCATAAGCAAGCGTGTGCGTTTATTTTTAGGTTTCATCTCCTGTGTAGTTCGCCTCTTGTTCTCTCCATTCCATTTCTTGATGTATGTTGATCCACGGTTGGGGAGATATGGGCTATTTAGCCTCGACCCATGTATAAACTTGCTCGTATTCGTATGCGCATACGCATTCAAGTAACTTCCCTTGTCTTGCCCATGTGCATAGGTAGCGGGTCAGGCTTGTAAATGAGCGATCATTTGTAGCGGGTCACGGCCCATCTACCATAGGCCGGTGTGAGGTGGAGCGTACACCATTAAGTTAAGTAGTGGTTTTGACTTTGAACATATGTACTGTTTGTGTTTCCTTTTCTTTTTCGTTTATAAATGTATAGCTATGGTGTTCTATTAATCATTGACAAAGGTCTTCTTAGGCACTTGTGGGTTTTATTGTTGTTCTGAAGAAGGTGTAGTTATGTACGCCGAAACCTGGGTTAACACCTAACACTAGGTGCTGCTTTTGCAATCGAGGCGGGTTTTTAGTTTTTTAATATATGCATCAGCGGTCCCTGCTACGGAGGAGGTTCTTCCCCACTTTACAGTACCTCCCATGGCGGAGACGCCCCTGTAGTTGAGGCGCGTCTCGTCCTCGGTGTAGGCCATGGCGCCGTTGGCGGCGGTGATGCTGTCCCCCAGCGCGGCGATGACGGCGATGTCCTGCGGCCGCAGCCGGTGCACGCTGCCCGGCACGTCTCCGCCGGAGGAGTTCCTCGCCGCCGCCACCTCCCGCCAGCAGGGGAAGCGCACCAGCTCCGGAATCTCGTCCTGCTCCCTCTGCAAAAGCGCACGCTGCTGTTAAACTGAGTGGCCGGAAGTCGCGTCAAGGGTCGTCCCATACGAAGATGTGCCTTGTATGACCAACGAACGAACGTTACAACTTAATGTGGCTTTTGTGGCGGCTGGGCGGTTTGTTACAGACAGTCGAAAGCACGACAAGAGTTAAGCGAGTCTGAATATCGTATGATACTCGGCGCAAGACGGGTCGGAGATCACAAAAAATTTCGAGTTTGCGAGAGCAACAGCTGTCCGGAAATTAAATGACGAGGAGTTGTACTCGGAAAAGACGAGGTAAATTGTAAATCTGTGGTAAGATCTTATGGGACCGAACTGCTTAGGTCATCAGTCCCTAAGCTTACACTCTTCTTAATCTAACTTTAACTTACGCTATGGACAACACACATACCCATGCCCGAGGGAGGACTCGAACCTCCGACGGGAGGAGCCGCGTGGACCGCAACAAGATGCCCCAGACGGCGCGGCAAAAGACGGCAGATACCAACTGGATTACACGACGGTCATACATAGAGTCCGTAATTAAAATATTGGATTGTAAAGTGCAATTGCTGTTATAAGAGACACGTATTGAACTTAAGCTTCGATTTCCTCGGAAACTAGGGACCGTCGTCTGAAAAGCCGTTATCCAGGTATTCATGACAGATCCCTCCACAACAGGGCCACACAGGACATGCCAATTCACACCGGAGCCGGCTGTATGGGCCGCGTTCGGGTGGAGGCTCGGCCTGTTTCGGCTTTGCTTGGATGTGCACGGCATAAGATGGTAGTGCTACATTTTTCAGTCGGCACAACTCTCTTCAGTTAGGCAGAATCGTGGGTCAGCGCTGTCAAACATTTACTACTCGTTCGTGGGATAAAAGCTGTTCACAGACTCAGTGGCTGTTTGCAGAAAAAGAGGCAGTCTAACAATCTACGGTCATAAGCTTTTCAAAATTAATGGGAATGACACAAGGGAATGATTATAATTCTCAATAGCCTCTAGGCAGTCGCATAATCGACAGGAATTGGAAGTTTTCTATTTCTGTACCATGTAAAAAGAATTTAAAGGTTTAGTTGACAATGAAAGAGCAAAATATTACAACGATCGACAGATGGAATCCATTGTTTTGCACATCAAAAAGCACTTTGTGTTAGGTTTACAGTCATGGTGCACGTGACGAAATTGGTGGTATGAATAATAAAATTTCTGAATTTGCACCCAATTTTACACTGTCACTTACAATACTTTTCGATGGAACTGAACGAAGAGTATAGAGATTATATTACTGCAAACAACGTTGGTTAAGTCAAGGGACATGTATGGAATGATTTTACGATTTAAAACTCTCGATTTTTGAATTTATGAACTAAAAAGTTGTGCAGGAACGGAAATTAGAACATCCAGGATAGACTGCAGAACTAGCATTACAAATGGACTTGACTGCGCACTGCCCATAGTAAGGCACTGCAAGGAGAGACACAACTTACTTCTTATTTGACAGGGAAGCGTTTAAAAACAAAAAATGCATTGTTGAAGGGATGAATTATGACGAACACAGTCCATTTCCTTCAGCTCACTGTCTTAAAAAAAAGCCACGAAGTTTAAAAACAGCATAATGGCCTTGAAAGAAGTACAAGAATAGATTTGTAAACATTCTGAAGACACCGTCAATCTTACACATATTTTCGAGGCTGTTCGTTATTTCAGTTGAAAATGCCCCTGCGCATCTGCAGATGTAACTGATTGATCCGCAATGTAATATCCATTTTAAAGACAAATCCGTTTACGTCAAAATGGACCAGGATCTCTTGATTCTTTTCGTCAGGGAGAGTTTCCACGTCTCCATAATGAGGTTGCAAAACTGCTGCATTATTCCGATCAATGTACATGTCTTAAAGACATTTTTTTCCACTATGTAATTGAATAAGTTATTACATGGCAACCTGATTGCAAAAGTCTGTGAATTTGTGTATCTCCACATGCTGACATTTTCTACCAGATAAGAATTGCATTTTGTCTTCAGCGTACAAAATGTAATTAAATAAAGCTTAAAATTTGCTTTCTTGTGATTTATATTCTTGAGAAAGATTAAATACGAAACCAAGTGGAATGAATTGCAATTGCATTGCCATGTAGCTACTGCATGTTCGCAATTTCTCCTTTGCCCCCCTCCTTTCACTCAGACAGCGTGGTTTGGTCCTGGGAGAACTGTGCAGCCAGGCGGAGAACTATGGTTCGCGAACCAGAGCATGGCTCGCGAGCCGCGTTCCCCTGGTCTACAACATAACAAAGAGTGAAACTTCCTGGCAGATTAAAACTGTGCGCCGGACAGAGACTCGAACTCGGAACCGTTGCTTTTCCCAGGCAAGTGCTTTACCATTTGAGCTACGCAAGCACGACCCACGCCCCGTCCTCATATCTGTACTTCTGCCAATATCTCGTCTCCTAACCCCAAAATTTTACAGAAGCACTCCTGCGAACCTTCCAGAACTAGCACTCCTGAAAAAAGGACATAGCGGAGACATGACTTAGCCACCAGCCTGGAGGATGTTTCCAGAATGAAAATTTCACTCTGCAGCGCAGTGTGCGTTGATATGAAACTTCCTGGCAGATTAAAACTGTGTGCCCGACCAAGACTCGAACTCGGGACCTTTGCCTTTCGCGGGCAAGTGCTCTGGCATCTGAGCTATCCAAGAACGACTCACGCCCCGTCCTCGCAGCGTTACTTCTGCCAGGATCTCGTGAGCTTCTGTAAAGCTAGGAAGGTAGGAGACAAGATAATGGCAGAAGTAAAGCCGTGAGGACGGGGCGTGAGTCGTGCTTCGGTAGCTCAGATGGTAGAGCACTTTCCCGCGAGAGGCCAAGGTCCCGAGTTCGAGTGTCGGTCCGGCAAGCAGTTCTAATCTGCCAGGAAGTTGTAACGCCGGAAGTGCATATCCTTCTATTTCCATCTATTGTACTATAATTTTTTTTCCTTATTTTGTTACCTGAAGATATGACGTTTCTGTGTCTTTGTATATTGTAATTGTTTTACTATTTGTATATATATGCATTTATGTCGATGTATAATTGGTTTGTTTTGCGAATATTATTTGTATTTATACGCTGGGTCTGGCCTAGGGAAAACTATGCTATCGAACGAATACATCGATAGGTCGTGTGGAGAACCAAAGTGTTTAGGATCTTTGGTGGTGTTAACTCTGCCGCGTGGAGCGGCGGGCAGAGGGGGGTCTGGCTGGAGTAGGGCGGTGGAGCAGGTGTGTTGTGTGACGCTCCCGCGAGTTGCCGCGCTTTCGGGATTTGGCAGCATGTAATTGCGATCGACTTGCTATGTTAGTTTCTGACACGGTGTCGCGGACAGGAAGCGATAGCTGGCACACATCAAGAGCCAGTTTCGGCTGGAGACAGTGTCGAGAAGAAGGAGCGCCAACATCCAGCTTCTGCAACAGCGACGGCCGACAATGAGTGACTGTCGCCACCTCCTCGATCGACGACTTCAAACCTTCACTCAACCAACAAGGATGACTGGTAGCAAGTAAAGTTTTAGAACTGTATGGCAGACCTCAGCTTTTCAAACTGTTAAATCTTTCTCACTAAATTACAGCAACGTAGCATGAACCTTTGTTGCTCATTGTCCCAACTGCATTACCAAGCAGGGTCCCTTCCTTTTCTGAAATGAATCCGAGTGACGTTGAAATTCAACCGCCAGTATTAAAGTAATATCATTCGATTTCACTGCTTTAATTTCAAAGTTCAGTTAAGGTATTCATAGCTGGCTACAATACTTAGATTACACAAGCACGAATTAAGAGTGCGAGTTTTGTTACCATATTTTAGCTTACCTGTGACTGCAGCTCAGCTTGGTACGTACTAAATTTTACTATTGGTAATTGTTCAGAATCATTTAATTCAAGTTCAAAGTTAAATCTCTTATTTCTAAATTGCGTAGATTCAAGTAGCTTTTGAAATGATTGTTGAGGTAGTCCAAGACTAACCGTATTTCACTGAATTTCGATGTGCTTCAGAAAGAAAGCTCACTATTAATTTCAGTCACTAAATTAACTTTCAATTTTCTGGTTTTATTAATTCTTTTGCTAAATTAAGTCAGAGTGTAGCGAAATTTATTACTTCTGACAAACATTCAGTTTTCACACAACCTTCAGTTGCCACGCTTTTAGTGCTAATTGTATGTGCAAAAACCTTTCTTTTTCAGTTACTATAGTAATTGTCCTTAGGACTGGCAACCGTAATTTTCCCAAAATCTCAAATATCTAATTACCGCTAGTTAATTGTTAACGTAACGGCCACACATTTACTTTCTTTTTTTAACTTTACCCCTTTTCAAAATTAATTTGCACTAGTTTCATTTGCATTTTTCCTTTCATTTAGATGTAACCCTTTCGTCCCTCTTTACCGACAGATTAACTTCAGTGACGATTGCTTTCTCCAAATTTCCATTAGGTACTCGCGGTTTAATTTTTCATTGTCATTTAGGTCGATAAGTGAGGGGGAGGTTACGAAGTTTCATATCAGCGGAGACTCCGCTGCAGAGTGAAAATCTCATACCAAAGACTCATTAAAGTCCGTGGTTAGGAGGCCTGATGACCCCCTTGTCAGCTTCGCCACGCGGGTGCGGTGCACCGGCGTTTACGCACCTTGAGGCCGGGGTAGTAGCCGAGCCGGATGGGCAGCAGCAGCAGCTGCCGCGGCAGTTCCAGCACGGCGTCGGCCGCGTCCTGCGCGGCGTCCGCCAGCCACGAGAGGCGCGCCGTCGCCCACTGTGCGGCGGACTCCAGCGGCGTCGGCTGGCCGCCGCGCCGGGGCGTCGCCTCTCCTGCTGGCGCGCTGGCCGGGCTGCGGGCAGGCGTCGCGGCTTCTGAGCTGGCGGCCACTGGCGAAGCTGCTGACGTCAGGATTAACACAGACGCTGCGAGGCACCTCCAGTCTGCTCGTACTCCCATCGTGGCGAACCTACGTAGGTTACAAAATTCGATAAGAGACTAAAATTTGCTAATTCGTCTGGCTATAAGGGATGTTCTACCTTGTACAGTGGTGTGGAGAACTTAAATATGAAAGTGGCCTTCGTGATGTCTCAATTTCAAGTAACGTAGCTCGATGAAACTTGGACCATACATACATCGACATTTACACTCCGCAAGCCACCCAATGTGGCGGAGGGCACTTTACGTGCCACTGTCATTACCTCCCTTTCCTGTTCCAGTCGCGTATGGTTCGCGGGAACAACGACTGCCGGAAAGCCTCCGTGCGCGCTCGAATCTCTCTCATTTTTCTTTCGTGATCTCCTCGGGAGGTATAAGTAGGGGGAAGCAATATATTCGATAATATAAATAAGCGAACTACGGTTAGTTACAGACCTTTTTCACCCCTTGCAGTATATTCAATCTTTTTTGAGAAACTTATTTGTGATAGAATAATGACTCCTTTTCCTGTGGATGACTTTCTGTCTGCCTCCGAGTTTATATTTCGTAAGAGCTTCTGCTCCACCAAAAGTTTACAGGACTACAGAAATGAAGCCTGGTCATAACTGAATAAGTAAAATTATCCTGTTGATATGTTATGTATTCTTGACAAAGCCTTAGACTTAGTCGGCATCAGAACACAATTATTTCAGTTTGAAGTGTTATGACTTAATGTAGTTCCTCTTGTACAGCTGGAGTGAATAACAATATAAAGCAGTGGCCCAAATTTACTGATTGCTTCCCGTGAAAAAAACCAAATTCAGAATGAGACGTGTGGGGTTCTTCACGGTTCGATACTGCGTTCAAACGTATTCTTATCCTGAACGAACGAGCTTCCTTTGACTACTTGGCAAATAGCAATGTTCGTTGAAAAATACCAAGGTATTACTGTAAATAATAAACTAACAGCTGCATATAAACAACAGCTATTTAATATTATTTGTGGTGGTACAACTTGCCTGTTTACCATTTCTCTATCAATAGCAGCCTCAGGAAGATTATGCAGTACCATATAGCCTTGGAAGTTTCTGACCCTATACTGCTTATAAGCATGAAAACCGACTAATCAGACCTTAGCGTGAGGATGTGGGTCAAGAGAAAGGGCCGTACGACAGTCGTAGCAATCAGAGGAGTCCATGTTTGACAGATTAATTCAAATGAATTCTGCAATTAACGTTGACATATAAGAAAGGAAACGAAAATAGGTTTATGGAAAATAAGTTCAAAACTTTGAATATTCGTACAAATTTATTCATTCGACTTGCAGAATTGGTCTTAGTGTCGTCTTGAAACAAAACAGATCGATATATATATGAGGATGGTATCTGTTCTTTCGGACCGAACAGATACCATCTTCATATACATGTATAGTTAAGGCTCGCCGGCCATTTGACTATCTCCTTCTATGCGGATGCACAAACAGTGCCCGAACTCTTACGGGTATCGGCAAAAAGCAGCGAGTAATGAGTATAATGGGCAGGGACACTATGAATATAGTGTGGGACAATAAGTTGAGAAACTGGGTCTCACGGGAGGCGTGCCAGAGTCCCAGCAGTCGCACTATCCTCTGTTTCATCGGTGGCTCGGATAGAGTGTCTCCCACGTAAGCAGGAGATCCCGGGTTCGTGGCCTGGTCGGACCACACGTTTTCAGTTGTCCCCGTTGACTTATATCAACGCCTGTATGCAGCTGTGGGTATTCATTCCATTGTAAAACAGGTCGATTTTGACTGGTTGGTAAGACGTGTGGGATATTCTAAATGTCCGTTTTCTCTGGCCCCGACGTGACACCTCCTGATTTTTTTTTCTTATGGGGAATCAAGGCTACCTCGTTCGTTCCGCTCTCACCAGCTTCTCGAACAAAGCTCAGATCTAGAGCCTACCCCGCAACTGAGCACGTCAAACATGCTGCAACGAGTTTGGCAAGAAATCGATTTCGCATCAAATGTGCGTCACATAATCAACGTGTATAGATATATGGTAAAAAACTTTATGTATTTTCCTATAAAAAGGCACCAAAACCATGTCCGTAGTTTAAAAGATTAAATCAACATGCTTTTTCAAAGCTGTAAAGTCCTTTTGGCTACACCCTACATTAAGCAATGAAGTAAGGAGCAAGGAGAGCACTAATATTCGATATCGGGTTTCACGTATGTTAGCACCAATTAAAAATAGAAGAAAGTTATATCAAGGACGGCTGAGACGAACGTGACACAGAGGTAGTATGGTACAAGACTAGAAAATTTGTCCACTTAACATAGGCTTTAAAATGTATGCCTTAAAAGCTATGAACATTTGATCATCTTCACTACTGTGAAACATGTCTCTTCTAGTAAACAAGTACCAACAGCATTTTAAGGTATGTATTTTAGAACCCATATTTACTGGCTTTTTTCTTGTTTTGGACCATACCATCTCCTCCAAAAATATAGAAACCAAAGAGTTTGCGGTAGAAGATGTGTGTTTAACCTCTGCCACCTCTGAAAGTTTCCTACCCTAAAATCTTAGCAGCGACAGTAGTGGTACATGTACAATTATTTCACTGTTAGAGGCGTCAGGACTATTTTTGCTTATAACATTCGACTCGGTCGTTCCTAGACCATGGTCTCATACGTCAAATTGACACATTTAACCTTCTCCATCATCCCCGAAAGCTTGTAACATCATCACGGAGTCACCTTGACTCGTTCGTCATTCCTTTGGTTCAACAAACAATGATGAGAGAATGATTGAATGAATGACATCGCCAGTACTGAAGACCGTCCTTACAATCTGTTCCGCTTCATTGTCTCCAGCTCTGAAATCTTCTGTATAAAATAATGACTAAAACTCGTTATAGGCAACATGAGGTGCAGTCACTTATTTAATGTATGCCCTGGCCATCAGTAGCAGCTTGATTTTTATAATAAAACAAGATTTCTGTTTACATATAAGTAAATTTCCCGGTAAGCACAAATGAATTATTCCTTTCGCCTGCAGTTTCAAGAGACTTCTGGTCGTAGAATTTCCATCTCGTCGAAAGATATTGGGTCCGTACCTCATGAATATGACCATTTAGTCTTAGGTACCTTGTTCACAAATTTACCTGCATATTTTAATATGTAAGTAATCATTCGCATGAAGTATGTTTTCTCCTTTTTGATTCCATAAAATTATCCTTCTCTAAAATTGGTCTTGTAATTCTGGGATATACTTCTTCTGTAGCTTTTTTGGATTATATCACACGTCTTAATGGTGTACTTTCAGATGTTTAGCCGAACTGTTTCCATTTTATGTGTAACTAGAATAGCGTCCGCTGTTTCACTCCCGTCGACTGTATGGTCTAGTAAGATTTATTTTGTTTTCCGTTAATCGAATCTTTATGTTGTTCAAAAATGGTTCAAATGGCTCTGAGCACTATGGGACTTAACTTCTAAGGTCATTAGTCCCTTAGAACTTAGAACTACTTAAACCTAACTAACCTAATGACATCACAACATCATTCCCGAGGCAGGATTCGAACCTGCGACCGTAGCGGCCGCGCGGTTCCAGACTGTAGCGCCTAGAACCGCTTGGCCACACCGACCGGCTTTATGTTGTTCACAGACGTCTTGTAAGCCTTGCGCGCTAATTAACGCCATATAAGCATTGTCTTTCCCGAATGTATTTATTACCGCAAAGCGATTATGGAAGTTAGAGTCGGAGGTCTTTGTTAATCCTGCCTTTACAATTCTTGTGGTGGTATTTTCACAGAACATTTCAACCCCAAACACACATTTCTTTAGAATTCGAACATAAATTTTCATACATTTTGCTTCAAACATGTTTCCATGTAGCAAAAGTTTGCTCCTTATTACAACCCCTTAAGCCCGTCCAGCTAGCCGCGCGGTCTAACGTGCTGATTCCCGAGCGGGAAGGCGTGCCGGTCTAGGGCACGTATCCGCCTGGCGGATTAATGTCGAAGTCCGGTGTGCCGGCCAGCCTGTGGACGGTTTTTAAGGCTGTTTTCCATCTGCCTCGGCGAATACGAGCTGCTTCCCCTTATTCCGCCTCAGGTACATTATGTCGGCGATTGCTGCTCAAACATTGTCTCCACGTACGCGTACACCATAATTACTCTATGCCGGCCGGTGTGGCCGAGTGATTCTAGGCGGTTCAGTCTGGAACCGCGCGACCGCTACGGCCGCAGGTTCGAATCCTGACTCGGGCCATGGATGTGTGTGACGCCCTTCGGTTGGTTAGGTTTAAGTAGTTCTAAGTTCTAGGGGACTGACGACCTCAGATGTTAAATCCCATAGTGCCATTCGAGCCATTTAAATACTCTATCACGCAAACATTTGGGGTTACACTCGTCTGGTTTGTGACGTCCCCGGGGGGGGGGGTTCCAGGGGCGGGGGGAGGCCAAACCGCATAACGACTGTGAACTACTGAGGGCTACGGCGGGACGAAGCCTCTACGTCGATTCTAGGTCCTTGGTTCAATACACAAAACACACCCCATTAGGGGGATGAATTTACATAAAATACTGTCACACGAATGTTTTTATTGATAATCTAGAAGCCATATAAAATTTAGTTTCAAAAATGTTTTCGTAATGAATTATTTCTATAAAACTTTCATTTCCCATTTTACCCCTCACGGTCTGAATTTCCAAAACCACTGAAATTCGTAAATCTTTTACTTTCTAACTGAGAAGCGAAATACAAGTTTTCTTAGATTTAACTAGAAATATTTTCATAGCGAAAGATATTCATAGAAATTTTCATGCCCTGTTTAATCCCCTCACGGGCTGAATTTTCAAAAACATTGAAATATGTATTTCTTTATTTCTAATCGAGAAGTCAAATAATAGTTTTCATAGATTTTGCTTTAAAATTGCATTATAGGACTTAAATAATGATTTATTTTCCTAAAAAGCTTTCACCTACTACTTTACACCCTTACTGGTCGAATTTCCGACAGAAAAACCAAATACCATTTTTTCTGGTTCTAGCTTCAAAACTGCCTTAATAGCTACATATTATCAAAAACCATTTCATCCTCTACTCCCCCGCCCCTTAGGCGTGGAATTTCGAGCAGTCCCTTACTAAACGTTGCGTACAATACAAGATCAAAGCCCTCTCCAAGTTTCATATTTCTACTCTTGGTGGTTTTGACTGGGCGATGATGAGTCACAGGTTCAGTCAAGCTCTAATTCACCTCCTTAGAGGTTCAATTCATTCTCCACGAACCACTGACCTTGCCCTTGATGGGGAGGCTTGCGTGCCTCAGCGATGCAGATAGCTGTAACGTAGGTGCAACCACAACGGAGGGTATTTGTTGAGAGGTCGGACAAGCATATGATTCCTGAAGAGGGGTAGCAGCCTTTTCAGTAGGTGTAGGGGTAGCAGTCTGATTAATTAACTGATGTTGCCTTGTAACATCATCCAAAACAACCTTGCTGAGTTGGTATTTCGAACGACTGAAAGCAAGGGGAAACTACAGCCATAATTTCTCCCGGGGTTAAATGACGATGCACTGTCATTACCTCCCTTTCCTGTTCCAGTCGCGTATGGTTCGCGGGAACAACGACTGCCGGAAAGCCTCCGTGCGCGCTCGAATCTCTCTCATTTTTCTTTCGTGATCTCCTCGGGAGGTATAAGTAGGGGGAAGCAATATATTCGATAATATAAATAAGCGAACTACGGTTAGTTACAGACCTTTTTCACCCCTTGCAGTATATTCAATCTTTTTTGAGAAACTTATTTGTGATAGAATAATGACTCCTTTTTCTGTGGATGACTTTCTGTCTGCCTCCGAGTTTATATTTCGTAAGAGCTTCTGCTCCACCAAAAGTTTACAGGACTACAGAAATGAAGCCTGGTCATAACTGAATAAGTAACATTATCCTGTTGATATGTTATGTATTCTTGACGAAGCCTTAGACTTAGTCGGCATCAAACACAATTATTTCAGTTTGAAGTGTTATGACTTAATGTAGTTCCTCTTGTACAGCTGGAGTCAATAACAATATAAAGCAGTGGCCCAAATTTACTGATTGCTTCCCGTGAAAAAAACCAAATTCAGAATGAGACGTGTGGGGTTCTTCACGGTTCGATACTGCGTTCAAACGTATTCTTATCCTGAACGAACGAGCTTCCTTTGACTACTTGGCAAATAGCAATGTTCGTTGAAAAATACCAAGGTATTACTGTAAATAATAAACTAACAGCTGCATATAAACAACAGCTATTTAATATTATTTGTGGTGGTACACCTTGCCTGTTTACCATTTCTCTATCAATAGCAGCCTCAGGAAGATTATGCAGTACCATATAGCCTTGGAAGTTTCTGACCCTATACTGCTTATAAGCATGAAAACCGACTAATCAGACCTTAGCGTGAGGATGTGGGTCAAGAGAAAGGGCCGTACGACAGTCGTAGCAATCAGAGGAGTCCATGTTTGACAGATTAATTCAAATGAATTCTGCAATTAACGTTGACATATAAGAAAGGAAACGAAAATAGGTTTATGGAAAATAAGTTCAAAACTTTGAATATTCGTACAAATTTATTCATTCGACTTGCAGAATTGGTCTTAGTGTCGTCTTGAAAGAAAACAGATCGATATACACTCCTGGAAATGGAAAAAAGAACACATTGACACCGGTGTGTCAGACCCACCATACTTGCTCCGGACACTGCGAGAGGGCTGTACAAGCAATGATCACACGCACGGCACAGCGGACACACCAGGAACCGCGGTGTTGGCCGTCGAATGGCGCTAGCTGCGCAGCATTTGTGCACCGCCGCCGTCAGTGTCAGCCAGTTTGCCGTGGCATACGGAGCTCCATCGCAGTCTTTAACACTGGTAGCATGCCGCGACAGCGTGGACGTGAACCGTATGTGCAGTTGACGGACTTTGAGCGAGGGCGTATAGTGGGCATGCGGGAGGCCGGGTGGACGTACCGCCGAATTGCTCAACAGGTGGGGCGTGAGGTCTCCACAGTACATCGATGTTGTCGCCAGTGGTCGGCGGAAGGTGCACGTGCCCGTCGACCTGGGACCGGACCGCAGCGACGCACGGATGCACGCCAAGACCGTAGGATCCTACGCAGTGCCGTAGGGGACCGCACCGCCACTTCCCAGCAAATTAGGGACACCGTTGCTCCTGGGGTATCGGCGAGGACCATTCGCAACCGTCTCCATGAAGCTGGGCTACAGTCCCGCACACCGTTAGGCCGTCTTCCGCTCACGCCCCAACATCGTGCAGCCAGCCTCCAGTGGTGTCGCGACAGGCGTGAATGGAGGGACGAATGGAGACGTGTCGTCTTCAGCGATGAGAGTCGCTTCTGCCTTGGTGCCAATGATGGTCGTATGCGTGTTTGGCGCCGTGCAGGTGAGCGCCACAATCAGGACTGCATACGACCGAGGCACACAGGGCCAACACCCGGAGCGATCTCCTACACTGGCCGTACACCACTGGTGATCGTCGAGGGGACACTGAATAGTGCACGGTACATCCAAACCGTCATCGAACCCATCGTTCTACCATTCCTAGACCGGCAAGGGAACTTGCTGTTCCAACAGGACAATGCACGTCCGCATGTATCCCGTGCGACCCAACGTGCTCTAGAAGGTGTAAGTCAACTACCCTGGCCAGAAAGATCTCCGGATCTGTCCCCCATTGAGCATGTTTGGGACTGGATGAAGCGTCGTCTCACGCGGTCTGCACGTCCAGCACGAACGCTGGTCCAACTGAGGCGCCAGGTGGAAATGGCATGGCAAGCCGTTCCACAGGACTACATCCAGCATCTCTACGATCGTCTCCATGGGAGAATAGCAGCCTGCATTGCTGCGAAAGGTGGATATACACTGTACTAGTGCCGACATTGTGCATGCTCTGTTGCCTGTGTCTATGTGCCTGTGGTTCTGTCAGTGTGATCATGTGATGTATCTGACCCCAGGAATGTGTCAATAAAGTTTCCCCTTCCTGGGACAATGAATTCACGGTGTTCTTATTTCAATTTCCAGGAGTGTATATATGAGGATGGTATCTGTTCTTTCGGACCGAACAGATACCATCTTCATATACATGTATAGTTAAGGCTCGCCGGCCATTTGACTATCTCCTTCTATGCGGATGCACAAACAGTGCCCGAACTCTTACGGGTATCGGCAAAAAGCAGCGAGTAATGAGTATAATGGGCAGGGACACTATGAATATAGTGTGGGACAATAAGTTGAGAAACTGGGTCTCACGGGAGGCGTGCCAGAGTCCCAGCAGTCGCACTATCCTCTGTTTCATCGGTGGCTCGGATAGAGTGTCTGCCACGTAAGCAGGAGATCCCGGGTTCGTGGCCTGGTCGGACCACACGTTTTCAGTTGTCCCCGTTGACTTATATCAACGCCTGTATGCAGCTGTGGGTATTCATTCCATTGTAAAACAGGTCGATTTTGACTGGTTGGTAAGACGTGTGGGATATTCTGAATGTCCGTTTTCTCTGGCCCCGACGTGACACCTCCTGATTTTTTTTTCTTATGGGGAATCAAGGCTACCTCGTTCGTTCCGCTCTCACCAGCTTCTCGAACAAAGCTCAGATCTAGAGCCTACCCCGCAACTGAGCACGTCAAACATGCTGCAACGAGTTTGGCAAGAAATCGATTTCGCATCAAATGTGCGTCACATAATCAACGTGTATAGATATATGGTAAAAAACTTTATGTATTTTCCTATAAAAAGGCACCAAAACCATGTCCGTAGTTTAAAAGATTAAATCAACATGCTTTTTCAAAGCTGTAAAGTCCTTTTGGCTACACCCTACATTAAGCAATGAAGTAAGGAGCAAGGAGAGCACTAATATTCGATATCGGGTTTCACGTATGTTAGCACCAATTAAAAATAGAAGAAAGTTATATCAAGGACGGCTGAGACGAACGTGACACAGAGGTAGTATGGTACAAGACTAGAAAATTTGTCCACTTAACATAGGCTTTAAAATGTATGCCTTAAAAGCTATGAACATTTGATCATCTTCACTACTGTGAAACATGTCTCTTCTAGTAAACAAGTACCAACAGCATTTTAAGGTACGTATTTTAGAACCCATATTTACTGGCTTTTTTTCTTGTTTTGGACCATACCATCTCCTCCAAAAATATAGAAACCAAAGAGTTTGCGGTAGAAGATGTGTGTTTAACCTCTGCCACCTCTGAAAGTTTCCTACCCTAAAATCTTAGCAGCGACAGTAGTGGTACATGTACAATTATTTCACTGTTAGAGGCGTCAGGACTATTTTTGCTTATAACATTCGACTCGGTCGTTCCTAGACCATGGTCTCATACGTCAAATTGACACATTTAACCTTCTCCATCATCCCCGAAAGCTTGTAACATCATCACGGAGTCACCTTGACTCGTTCGTCATTCCTTTGGTTCAACAAACAATGATGAGAGAATGATTGAATGAATGACATCGCCAGTACTGAAGACCGTCCTTACAATCTGTTCCGCTTCATTGTCTCCAGCTCTGAAATCTTCTGTATAAAATAATGACTAAAACTCGTTATAGGCAACATGAGGTGCAGTCACTTATTTAATGTATGCCCTGGCCATCAGTAGCAGCTTGATTTTTATAATAAAACAAGATTTCTGTTTACATATAAGTAAATTTCCCGGTAAGCACAAATGAATTATTCCTTTCGCCTGCAGTTTCAAGAGACTTCTGGTCGTAGAATTTCCATCTCGTCGAAAGATACTGGGTCCGTACCTCATGAATATGACCATTTAGTCTTAGGTACCTTGTTCACAAATTTACCTGCATATTTTAATATGTAAGTAATCATTCGCATGAAGTATGTTTTCTCCATTTTGATTCCATAAAATTATCCTTCTCTAAAATTGGTCTTGTAATTCTGGGATATACTTCTTCTGTAGCTTTTTTGGATTATATCACACGTCTTAATGGTGTACTTTCAGATGTTTAGCCGAACTGTTTCCATTTTATGTGTAACTAGAATAGCGTCCGCTGTTTCACTCCCGTCGACTGTATGGTCTAGTAAGATTTATTTTGTTTTCCGTTAATCGAATCTTTATGTTGTTCAAAAATGGTTCAAATGGCTCTGAGCACTATGGGACTTAACTTCTAAGGTCATTAGTCCCTTAGAACTTAGAACTACTTAAACCTAACTAACCTAATGACATCACAACATCATTCCCGAGGCAGGATTCGAACCTGCGACCGTAGCGGCCGCGCGGTTCCAGACTGTAGCGCCTAGAACCGCTTGGCCAACCCGACCGGCTTTATGTTGTTCACAGACGTCTTGTAAGCCTTGCGCGCTAATTAACGCCATATAAGCATTGTCTTTCCCGAATGTATTTATTACCGCAAAGCGATTATGGAAGTTAGAGTCGGAGGTCTTTGTTAATCCTGCCTTTACAATTCTTGTGGTGGTATTTTCACAGAACATTTCAACCCCAAACACACATTTCTTTAGAATTCGAACATAAATTTTCATACATTTTGCTTCAAACATGTTTCCATGTAGCAAAAGTTTGCTCCTTATTACAACCCCTTAAGCCCGTCCAGCTAGCCGCGCGGTCTAACGTGCTGATTCCCGAGCGGGAAGGCGTGCCGGTCTAGGGCACGTATCCGCCTGGCGGATTAATGTCGAAGTCCGGTGTGCCGGCCAGCCTGTGGACGGTTTTTAAGGCTGTTTTCCATCTGCCTCGGCGAATACGAGCTGCTTCCCCTTATTCCGCCTCAGGTACATTATGTCGGCGATTGCTGCTCAAACATTGTCTCCACGTACGCGTACACCATAATTACTCTATGCCGGCCGGTGTGGCCGAGTGATTCTAGGCGGTTCAGTCTGGAACCGCGCGACCGCTACGGCCGCAGGTTCGAATCCTGACTCGGGCCATGGATGTGTGTGACGCCCTTCGGTTGGTTAGGTTTAAGTAGTTCTAAGTTCTAGGGGACTGACGACCTCAGATGTTAAATCCCATAGTGCCATTCGAGCCATTTAAATACTCTATCACGCAAACATTTGGGGTTACACTCGTCTGGTTTGTGACGTCCCCGGGGGGGGGGGTTCCAGGGGCGGGGGGAGGCCAAACCGCATAACGACTGTGAACTACTGAGGGCTACGGCGGGACGAAGCCTCTACGTCGATTCTAGGTCCTTGGTTCAATACACAAAACACACCCCATTAGGGGGATGAATTTACATAAAATACTGTCACACGAATGTTTTTATTGATAATCTAGAAGCCATATAAAATTTAGTTTCAAAAATGTTTTCGTAATGAATTATTTCTATAAAACTTTCATTTCCCATTTTACCCCTCACGGTCTGAATTTCCAAAACCACTGAAATTCGTAAATCTTTTACTTTCTAACTGAGAAGCGAAATACAAGTTTTCTTAGATTTAACTAGAAATATTTTCATAGCGAAAGATATTCATAGAAATTTTCATGCCCTGTTTAATCCCCTCACGGGCTGAATTTTCAAAAACATTGAAATATGTATTTCTTTATTTCTAATCGAGAAGTCAAATAATAGTTTTCATAGATTTTGCTTTAAAATTGCATTATAGGACTTAAATAATGATTTATTTTCCTAAAAAGCTTTCACCTACTACTTTACACCCTTACTGGTCGAATTTCCGACAGAAAAACCAAATACCATTTTTTCTGGTTCTAGCTTCAAAACTGCCTTAATAGCTACATATTATCAAAAACCATTTCATCCTCTACTCCCCCGCCCCTTAGGCGTGGAATTTCGAGCAGTCCCTTACTAAACGTTGCGTACAATACAAGATCAAAGCCCTCTCCAAGTTTCATATTTCTACTCTTGGTGGTTTTGACTGGGCGATGATGAGTCACAGGTTCAGTCAAGCTCTAATTCACCTCCTTAGAGGTTCAATTCATTCTCCACGAACCACTGACCTTGCCCTTGATGGGGAGGCTTGCGTGCCTCAGCGATGCAGATAGCTGTAACGTAGGTGCAACCACAACGGAGGGTATTTGTTGAGAGGTCGGACAAGCATATGATTCCTGAAGAGGGGTAGCAGCCTTTTCAGTAGGTGTAGGGGTAGCAGTCTGATTAATTAACTGATGTTGCCTTGTAACATCATCCAAAACAACCTTGCTGAGTTGGTATTTCGAACGACTGAAAGCAAGGGGAAACTACAGCCATAATTTCTCCCGGGGTTAAATGACGATGGCAACGTCTTGGATAAAATATTGCGGAGGTAAAAAAGTCCCACATTTAAAACTCCGAGCGAGGACTATCCACGAGGATGTCGTCATCAGGAGAAACAAAATTGGTGTTCTACGGATCGAAGTGTGGAATGTTAGCTCCCTTAATGGCACAGGTCGGTTAGAAAATTTGAGAAGGGAAATGAATAGGTTGGAGTTACATACAGTGGGAATTTGTGACGTTCGGTGGCAGGAGGAATAGGACTTCTGGTCAGGTGAATGCAGGACTATTAAATCCAAAATCGAACAGTAGTATTGCAGTAGTACGTTCAATAATGAGAAAAAAAAATAGGAATGCGGGTAAGGTACTATGAGCAGCATAGTGAACGCACTGTTGTACTCAAGATACACACATAGCCAGCACCTACCACAGCAGTACAAGTTTATATACCAACTAGCTCCGCAAATGATGAAGAGATTGAAGAAATGTATGATGAGACAAAAGAAATTATTCAGATTATTAAGGGAGACGAAAATTTGACTGTGCTGGAGGACTGTAATCCGATAGTAGGAAAAGGAAGAGAAGGAAAAACTGTAAGTTAAGATGGACAGGGGAAAATAAATGATAGAGGAAGCCACCTGACACAATTGTTCACAGAACGTAATTTAATCACAACTAACACTTGACTTAAGAATCATGAAAACGTTATATACTTACGAGAGACATGGAGACACCAGAAGGCTTCAGATTGATTATGTAAAGGTAAGAGAGAGATTTCAGAACCAGATTTTAAATTTTAAGACATTTTTTGAGGAAGATGTGGATTCTGACCGCAGTTTATTGGTTATGAACTGTAGATTAAAACTAAAGAAATTGCAAAAATGTAGAAAATTAAGAGGATGGGATAGGTGTAGGTTGAAAGAATCAGAGGTAGGAGAGTTTCAGGGGGAGCATTAGGCAACGATTGACTTGAACAGTTGAAAGGAGTACAATAGAAGACTACCTTTGAGAGATAAAATATTGAAGGCCACAGAAGATCAAATTGGTAAAAAGACAAGTCCTAATAGATATCGTTGGATATCAAAGGGATATTGAATTTAATTGATAATAGGAGAAAACACAAAAATTCAGCAGATGAAGCAGGCGAAAGGAAATGCAAATGTCTAAAAATGGGATTGACAGAAAGTACAAAATGGCTAAGTGGGAATGGCTACAGGACAACCATAAGGATTTAGAACCATATTTCATTATGGGAAACATAAATGCCACCTACAGAAAAATTAAAGAGATTTCTGTAGAAAAGATAACCACCTGTACGAATATCAAGGGTTCATATGGAAAACCACAGCTAAGCAAAGAATGGAAAGCAGAAAGGTGGAAAGAGGATATAGAGGGTCTACTCAAGGGAGATGAAGGTAATATTACAGAAATGGAAGAGGACGTAAATGAAGATGACATGGGATATATAGCGAGAAGAATTTGACAAAGCACTGAAAGTTCTAAGTCAAAATAAGGGAGTAGTCGACATTCCGTTAGAACTACTGACAGCCCTGGGAAAATCAGACATGACATAAGTCTTCCATTTTGTGCAAGACGTACGAGACAGGCGAAATACCCTCAGACTTCAAGAATAATGTAGAAAATCCAATCCCAAAGTAAGCAGCTGATGACACGTGTGAAAATTACCGAAATATTAGTTTAATAAGCCATGATTCCAAATACTAACACGAAATCTTTACAGAAGAAGTGTAGGAACACGCGAGGCAATACTGACCCTACGACTTACCTTAGAAGATAGGTTACGGAAAAGCAAACCCACTTTTATAGTATTTGTAGATTTAGAGAAAACTTCAGAGAATGTTGACTGGAATACTCTATTTGAAATTCTGATTGTAACATGGGTAAAACAAAGGGCGTGAAAGGCTATTTACGACTTGTACTGTGACCAGACGGCTGTTCAAGGAGTCGAAAGCAAAACAGTCATTGAGAAGGCCGTGAGACAAGGTTTTATCGTGTCGCTAAAGTTATACAATCTGTACATTGAGCAAGAAGTAACGGAAAAAGATGAAAAGTTTGGATTAGGAATTAAAGTTCAAGAGAAGAAATAAAACTCTGAGGTTTGTCAACGACATTGTAATTCGGACAGAGACAGCAAAAGAATTAGAGGAGCAATTGAATGAAATGTACACTGCCTTTAAAGGAGGATGTGAACATCTACAAAAGCAGAACAAGGGTAACGTACACAACGGTGTGGGGAGGTGTGACAACTGCCGTCGTAAGAAAGCTGGCAGGAGCAGAAATGATTAATGAATAAGTTAACACAACAAATGGAAGATTTACTAAACTTGTGTTACTCCAAACGTACGAAGACTCATTACAAATAAGTCTCTCTGTCCTAAAGTACAAATGATGAAAATGGAGCCGCGGCCAGGAGGCGTCTGCGTAGCATCACAATGCGAAGTGTTTCCGAGGGCGAGTGGGCGTCATACATCGCGGTGGCAGAGGGTGCTTGAAGTACAGCGTTGCTGGAGGGTAGCTCAGCGTGTGTGCCCTATTTGGTCCATCCGATCCCGCACAAGCGCTATCGGCCTTGGACAGAAGTACGAAATTCCGTTTCCAACGCTGATAGGCCATTAGGGTGGTATCGGCACGTGATACCACAGAATGTCGAATTAAATCAGATGAGGCTGAGGAAATCAGATTAGGAAAATAGTAGTTGAGTTTTTTTATTTGGGCAACAGAATAACTGACAACGGCTGAAATAGCCTAGCTTGAAGGGGGAAGCCAGATGGAGCTATGGTTGGCCCGCTAGATGGCGCTGCCATAGGTCAAACGGATATAAACTGCGTTTTTTAAAAATAGGAATCCCCATTTTTATTACATATTCTTGTAGTACGTAAAGAAATATGAATGTTTTAGTTGGACCACTTTTTTCGCTTTGTGATAGATGGCGTTCCAATAGTCACAAACATATGGCTCACAATTTTAGACGAACATTTGGTAACAGGTAGGTTTTTTAAATTCAAATACAGAACGTAGGTACGTTTGAACATTTTATTTCGGTTGTTCCAGTGTGATTCATGTACCTTTGTGAACTTATCATTTATGAGAACGCATGCTGTTACAGCGTGATTAGCTGCAAATACCACATTAATGCAATAAGTGCTCAAACTGATGCCCGTCAACCTCAATGCATTTGGCAATACGTGTAACGACATTCCTCTCAACAGCGAGTAGTTCACCGTCCGTAATGTTGGCACATGCATTCACAATGCGCTGACGCATGTTGTCAGGCGTTGTCAGTGGATCACGGTAGCAAATATCCTTCAACATTCACCACCAAAAAGAAATCCAGGGACGTCAGATCCGGTGAACGTGTGGGCCATGGTATGATGCTTCGACAACCAATCCACCTGTCATGAAATACGCTATTCAATACCGCTTCAACGGCACGCGAGCTATGTGCCGGACATCCATCATGTTGGAAGTACATCGCCATTCTGTCATCCAGTGAAGCATCTTGTAGTAACATCAGTAGAACATTACGTAGGAAATCAGCATACGTTGCACCATTTAGATTGCCATCGGTAAAATGGGGGCCAATTGTCCTTCCTCCCATAAGGCCGGACCATACATTAACCCGCCGACGTCGCTGATGTTCCACTTGTCGCAGACATTGTGGATTTTCCGTTGCCCAAGATGGAATATTATGACGGTTTACGTTACGGCTGTTGGTGAATGACGCTTCGTCACTAAATAGAACGCGTGCAAAATATCTGTCATCGTCCCGAAATTTCTCTTGTGCCCAGTGGCAGCACTGTACACGACGTTCAAAGTCATTTCCATGCAATTCCTGGTACATAGAAATATGGTACAGGTGCAATCGATGTTGATGTAGCATTCTCAACACCGACGTTTTTGAGATTCCCGATTCTCGCGCAATTAGTCTGCTACTCATCTGCGGAATTGCCGCGACAGCAGCTAAAACACCTACTTGAGCATCATCATTTGTTGCAGATCGTGGTTGACGTTTCACATGGAGCCAACACTTCCTGTTTCCTTAAAAAACCTAAGTATCCGGCGAACGGTCCGGACACTTGGATGATGTAGTCCAGGATACCGAGCAACATACATAGCACGCGCTGGGCATTTTGAGCATAACAGCCATACATCAACACGATATCGACCTTTTCCGCAATTGGTAAACGGTCCATTTTAAAAAAATGGTTCAAATGGCTCTGAGCACTATGGGACTTAACATCTGAGGTCATCAGTCCCCTAGAACTTAGAACTACTTAAACCTAACTAACCTAAGGACATCACACACATCCATGCCCGAGGCAGGATTCGCACCTGCGACAGTAGCAGTCGCGCGGTTCCGGACTATAGCGCCTAGAACCGCATGGCCACCACGGACGGCGGTCCATTTTAACACGGGTAATGCATCACGAAGCAAATACCGTCCGCACTGGCGAAATGTTACGTAATACCACGTACTTATACGTTTGTTGCTGTTACAGTGGCAGCTATCACAAAGCGAAAAAAGTGGTTCAGCTAAAACATTCATATTTCTTTACGTATTACGCGAATAGGCAATAAAAATGGGGGTTCCTATTTTAAAAAACTCACTTGATATCTGTTTGACCTATGGCACCGCCATCTAGCGGCCCAAACATAGCTCTATCTGGTTTCCCCCTTCAATCTAGACGAGTTTCGTTCTTTGTAGTTTTTTTCATTTGATGCTTATTTCGTGAGATATTTGTCTCGGTCACTATCAATGGACCACTCTGTATAGAGATATTTGGACGTGCGACCCACTCATCTTCTTCTTTAGGTGCTGCGATTTGTGCGGAAGGAAAACCTCAACAGGTAGCAAGATAACGGGTGCATTTTTAGTTAGTCTGCACTTTTAAACTGTTTTATAGCTGCTTATATTAACATGAATTTTATATTTTAGCCTTTTCTAGAGTTTAGTCCCCCCCCCCCCATGAACCATGGACCTTGCCGTTGGTGGGGAGGCTTGCGTGCCTCAGCGATACAGATAGCCGTACAGTAGGTGCAACCACAACGGAGGGGTATCTGTTGAGAGGCCAGACAAATGTGTGGTTCCTGAAGAGGGGCAGCAGCCTTTTCAGTAGTTGCAAGGGCAACAGTCTGGATGATTGACTGATCTGGCCTTATAACAATAACCAAAACAGCCTTGCTGTGCTGGTACTGCGAACGGCTGAAAGCAAGGGGAAACTACAGCCGTAATTTTTCCCGAGGGCATGCAGCTTTACTGTATGATTACATGATGATGGCGTCCTCTTGGGTAAAATATTCCGGAGGTAAAATAGTCCCCCATTCGGATCTCCGGGCGGGGACTACTCAAGAGGATGTCGTTATCAGGAGAAAGAAAACTGGCGTTTTACGGATCGGAGCGTGGAATGTCAGCTCCCTTAATCGGGCAGGTAGGTTAGAAAATTTAAAAAGGGAAATGGATAGGTTGAAGTTAGATATAGTGGGAATTAGTGAAGTTCGGTGGCAGGAGGAACAAGACTTCTGGTCAGGTGACTACAGGGTTATAAACACAAAATCAAATAGGGGTAATGCAGGAGTAGGTTTAATAATGAATAAGAAAATAGGAATGCGGGTAAGCTACTACAAACAGCATAGTGAACGCATTATTGTGGCCAAGATAGATACGAAGCCCACACCTACTACAGTAGTACAAGTTTATATGCCAACTAGCTCTGCAGATGACGAAGAAATTGAAGAAATGTATGATGAAATAAAAGAAATTATTCAGATTGTGAAGGGAGACGAAAATTTAATAGTCATGGGTGACTGGAATTCGAGTGTAGGAAAAGGGAGAGAAGGAAACATAGTAGGTGAATATGGATTGGGGGACAGAAATGAAAGAGGAAGCCGCCTGGTCGAATTTTGCACAGAGCACAACATAATCATAACTAACACTTGGTTTAAGACTCATGAAAGAAGGTTGTATACATGGAAGAACCCTGGAGATACTAAAAGGTTTCAGATAGATTATATAATGGTAAGACAGAGATTTAGGAACCAGGTTTTAAATTGTAAGACATTTCCAGGGGCAGATGTGGACTCTGACCACAATCTATTGGTTATGACCTGTAGATTAAAACTGAAGAAACTGCAAAAAGGTGGGAATTTACGGAGATGGGACCTGGATAAACTAAAAGAACCAGAGGTTGTACAGAGATTCAGGGAGAGCATAAGGGAGCAATTGACAGGAATGGGGGAAATAAATACAGTAGAAGAAGAATGGATAGCTTTGAGGGATGAAGTAGTGAAGGCAGCAGAGGATCAAGTTGGTAAAAAGACGAGGGCTAGTAGAAATCCTTGGGTAACAGAAGAAATATTGAATTTAATTGATGAAAGGAGAAAATATAAAAATGCAGTAAGTGAAACAGGCAAAAAGGAATACAAACGTCTCAAAAATGAGATCGACAGGAAGTGCAAAATGGCTAAGCAGGGATGGCTAGAGGACAAATGTAAGGATGTAGAGGCCTATCTCACTAGGGGTAAGATAGATACTGCCTACAGGAAAATTAAAGAGACCTTTGGAGATAAGAGAACGACTTGTATGAATATCAAGAGCTCAGATGGAAACCCAGTTCTAAGCAAAGAAGGGAAAGCAGAAAGGTGGAAGGAGTATATAGAGGGTCTATACAAGGGCGATGTACTTGAGGACAATATTATGGAAATGGAAGAGGATGTAGATGAAGATGAAATGGGAGATACGATACTGCGTGAAGAGTTCGACAGAGCACTGAAAGACCTGAGTCGAAACAAGGCCCCCGGAGTAGACAATATTCCATTGGAACTACTGACGGCCTTGGGAGAGCCAGTCCTGACAAAACTCTACCATCTGGTGAGCAAGATGTATGAAACAGGCGAAATACCCTCAGACTTCAAGAAGAATATAATAATTCCAATCCCAAAGAAAGCAGGTGTTGACAGATGTGAAAATTACCGAACTATCAGCTTAATAAGTCACAGCTGCAAAATACTAACACGAATTCTTTACAGACGAATGGAAAAACTAGTAGAAGCCAACCTCGGGGAAGATCAGTTTGGATTCCGTAGAAACACTGGAACACGTGAGGCAATACTGACCTTACGACTTATCTTGGAAGAAAGATTAAGGAAAGGCAAACCTACGTTTCTAGCATTTGTAGACTTAGAGAAAGCTTTTGACAATGTTGACTGGAATACTCTCTTTCAAATTCTAAAGGTGGCAGGGGTAAAATACAGGGAGCGAAAGGCTATTTACAATTTGTACAGAAACCAGATGGCAGTTATAAGAGTCGAGGGACATGAAAGGGAAGCAGTGGTTGGGAAGGGAGTAAGACAGGGTTGTAGCCTCTCCCCGATGTTGTTCAATCTGTATATTGAGCAAGCAGTAAAGGAAACAAAAGAAAAATTCGGAGTAGGTATTAAAATTCATGGAGAAGAAATAAAAACTTTGAGGTTCACCGATGACATTGTAATTCTGTCAGAGACAGCAAAGGACTTGCAAGAGCAGTTGAACGGAATGGACAGTGTCTTGAAAGGAGGATATAAGATGAACATCAACAAAAGCAAAACAAGGATAATGGAATGTAGTCTAATTAAGTCGGGTGATGCTGAGGGAATTAGATTAGGAAATGAGACACTTAAAGTAGTAAAGGAGTTTTGCTATTTGGGGAGCAAAATAACTGATGATGGTCGAAGTAGAGAGGATATAAAATGTAGGCTGGCAATGGCAAGGAAAGCGTTTCTGAAGAAGAGAAATTTGTTAACATCCAGTATTGATTTAAGTGTCAGGAAGTCATTTCTGAAAGTATTCGTATGGAGTGTAGCCATGTATGGAAGTGAAACATGGACGATAAATAATTTGGACAAGAAGAGAATAGAAGCTTTCGAAATGTGGTGCTACAAAAGAATGCTGAAGATTAGATGGGTAGATCACATAACTAATGAAGAAGTATTGAATAGGATTGGGGAGAAGAGAAGTTTGTGGCACAACTTGACCAGAAGAAGGGATCGGTTGGTAGGACATGTTCTGAGGCATCAAGGGATCACCAATTTAGTATTGGAGGGCAGCGTGGAGGGTAAAAATCGTAGAGGGAGACCAAGAGATGAATACACTAAGCAGATTCAGAAGGATGTAGGTTGCAGTAGGTACTGGGAGATGAAAAAGCTTGCACAGGACAGAGTAGCATGGAGAGCTGCATCAAACCAGTCTCAGGACTGAAGACCACAACAACAACAACATAGAGTTTAGTTGTGATGGCCGCTCATTAGAGCCGAATCTGGTTAGTTGACTGCATATGCCGAATGCAATGAAGACATTGGTGAGTAAAGGAAAATATTTTAAACAGGTCGCTTGCTATTGTTAATTAATATCAAATTTCATTGATTAGAAAGTAATGGAGTTAGCCTTAGGAAGAATATACCTGAAGCAGAGGCGCTAATAATCTCGTTACATTAAATTCTTAGACTCAGTTTACTCTCACCTCGATAGTGAATTACTAGACACGGAGCACCGACTCAGCTGCGTACTGGCAGGGGAAGAAATAGACCACATTAATCCAAAGAACCACTCACGCGTTCGCCATCTGCTGTTTAAAAGAACCATGAAAAAACTGAATTAGAATATTTACACTGATGGAAACCGCAACAGCTGCGTCGAAATTAATCAAGACTAGTTTCACGACATCATAGCTACACCTCTAGGTGCCATGTTGATTTTTCAATACATGATGCTCTTACCCGAGGATATAGCTGCAATGTCATGAAACTAGTATTGATTAATAAATCATTTTGACGCAGCTGTTGCGGTTTGTATCACAGAAAACATATCACCACAGCTGTAGTTGCCCCTCATACGGAATGATTTGTGAACAAGAATAGTTGGTTGGTTTATTTGGGGGAGTGGACCCAACAGCGAGGTCATCGGGCCCATCGGATTAGGGAAGAATGGGGAAGAAAGTCGGGCGTAGCCTTTCAAAGGAACCATCCCGCCTCGCGGAGTGGCGGCACGGTTAAAGGTGCCATGTCAGGCATTGAACGGCCCCTCGGAGTCCTCCGTCGGGCATTGGTGTGTGTGTTGTTCTTAGCATAAGTTAGTTTAAGTAATGTGTATGTGTAGGGACCGATGAACTCAGCAGGAATTCACACACGTTTTAACATTTTTGGAACCATCCAGGCATTTATCTGAAGCAATATAGGGAAATCATAGCAGAATAGTACGACCAAGATTACAAACTCGCTTCTCCTGACCGCGAGCCCAGTGTTTGGGCCACTGTGATACTGTGCTAACCTCCACCTGCCCTGTCTTATAACGGGTACTGATCTACTGCCTGCGTACGTTGGACGTGGCGGGCAGCCTTTTGTTTTAACGTATATCTGTAGAGCAAACTGTGAATCGCTGAGGAAGCTTTATACCGTTTACAGCCTTGCAGGAGGAAACAAGGATGTGTACTGGAAGGGGATTTATCATCGTCGCTGTAAGTTGCCGCGCAGTTCTGTGTTACGAAAGGTTCTCCTGGCGACGTGCCAGCTGTGATCCGTTCTGACCGCGGATGTAAGTTGTTGACATGAAGGACGCGGAAATACAGGGTGTTTCAAAAATGACCGGTATATTTGAAACGGCAATAAAAACTAAACGAGCAGCGATAGAAATACACCGTTTGTTGCAATATGCTTGGGACAACAGTACATTTTCAGGCGGACAAACTTTCGAAATTACAGTAGTTACAATTTTCAACAACAGATGGCGCTGCAAGTGATGTGAACGATATAGAAGACAACGCAGTCTGTGGGTGCGCCATTCTGTACGTCGTCTTTCTGCTGTAAGCGTGTGCTGTTCACAACGTGCAAGTGTGCTGTAGACAACATGGTTTATTCCTTAGAACAGAGGATTTTTCTGGTGTTGGAATTCCACCGCCTAGAACACAGTGTTGTTGCAACACGACGAAGTTTTCAACGGAGGTTTAATGTAACCAAAGGACCGAAAAGCGATACAATAAAGGATCTGTTTGAAAAATTTCAACGGACTGGGAACGTGACGGATGAACGTGCTGGAAAGGTAGGGCGACCGCGTACGGCAACCACAGAGGGCAACGCGCAGCTAGTGCAGCAGGTGATCCAACAGCGGCCTCGGGTTTCCGTTCGCCGTGTTGCAGCTGCGGTCCAAATGACGCCAACGTCCACGTATCGTCTCATGCGCCAGAGTTTACACCTCTATCCATACGAAATTCAAACGCGGGAACCCCTCAGCGCCGCTGCCATTGCTGCACGAGAGACATTCGCTAACGATATAGTGCACAGGATTGATGACGGCGATATGCATGTGGGCAGCATTTGGTTTACTGATGAAGCTTATTTTTACCTGGACGGCTTCGTCAATAAACAGAACTGGCGCATATGGGGAACTGAAAAGCCCCATGTTGCAGTCCCATCGTCCCTGCATCCTCAAAAAGTACTGGTCTGGGCCGCCATTTCTTCCAAAGGAATCATTGGCCCATTTTTCAGATCCGAAACGATTACTGCATCACGCTATCTGGACATTCTTCGTGAATTTGTGGCGGTACAAACTGCCTTAGACGACACTGCGAACACCTCGTGGTTTATGCAAGATGGTGCCCGGCCACATCGCACGGCCGACGTCTTTAATTTCCTGAATGAATATTTCGATGATCGTGTGATTGCGTTGGGCTATCTGAAACATACAGGCGTGGATTGGCCTCCCTATTCGCCAGACATGAACCCCTGTGACTTCTTTCTGTGGGGACACTTGAAAGACCAGGTGTACCGCCAGAATCCAGAAACAATTGAACAGCTGAAGCAGTACATCTCATCTGCATGTGAAGCCATTCCGCCAGACACGTTGTCAAAGGTTTCGGGTAATTTCATTCAGAGACTACGCCATATTATTGCTATGCATGGTGGATATGTGGAAAATATCGTACTATAGAGTTTCCCAGACCGCAGCGCCATCTGTTGTTGAAAATTGTAACTACTGTAATTTCGAAAGTTTGTCTGCCTGAAAATGTACTGTTGTCCCAAGCATATTGCAACAAACGGTGTATTTCTATCGCTGCTCGTTTAGTTTTTATTGCCGTTTCAAATATACCGGTCATTTTTGAAACACCCTGTAGATGTAAACAGTCTGGGAAAGCTGAATGAACACTTCGTTTCAAAAGAGAGCGTTAGTATAAGTATAGTGTGGGAGTTTTCAGACTTTCAGTATTCCATATCAAACAACCCCCTCAACCACACAAAATGTATTAAACACAGACCCCGTTTCAGTCAAAATATCCATCTTGAGTTGTACAGATTCCTGTAGTTACTATTTCATCACTTTATACACAATGGTGTGTAGCGTTGCTGTAAACTTTGTTCTGGGGCAGCATTGGTGTAGATTAAACGGTCGACAATAACATTGTGCATTAGACTGGCTGTCAAATAAGACGTGAGACGTGTTGTTTCGCCAAAACTCCTTCTGTTGCTTGACTAAGACAGAGGGCACTTAAAAGACGCAAATACTGTTACTTTCACCGTTGATCGTAGACGGGGACTCCAGGATCACAAAAAGTTCTGTCTGATGTGAGGGAAAACTTCAACTGCAATACTTAAATTCTAGCAGAGGATACTGTACGTGGCAGTAGGTGGCAGCAGGTGGCAGCAGGTGGCAGCACAGTGCACCTAATATGAAAAACCAATGTTTTTGGGGAGAGTCTGGATACTTCCGTTCACATAGTGTATACTGACGACATTTAAAAGAAATGGAAATTGTTAGTAGATCCATGAATTAAATTATCAAACTAAGTCTATTTGCAGAAGATCGAATAATGATTCAAATAAATTAGACACGGCTACAGAAATTCATCTGTATTTTAAATAATTTATGTAAAGCTTATAACTTTAAAAGATCAGTTAATAAAACGAAAATTAAGGCATTTAAAGGGAAGGGTACACTCACATCAAAAATTGTGCTAAAAATAGCATTTTAGTATAAGCATAGAATTTTAAATACCTCGGCTGTTTTTGTAATTCGGAGACACTGACTAAATTTCAGGATGTATGAGACCATTCTCTGAATGGGACTTAATTTTTAAAAGTTAGGGAAGAAAACGAAAATTATTGATTTTATGTTCGTTACCTTACAGCGACGAAGCCTTTGTGGCGACTCAGTAGCATGTGAGTAAAATACAATCGCCAGTTTCTTGTCACCATGTGTGCTGTGTAGTTGTGTTTGGTGAGTTATTGTTTATGTAGCAGCTTGAACTTTTCGTTTCATAACTTTAAGTATTAATATAGCCTTCAGCGCCCTTTAAGAGACACTAGAGCTGGGCTTTATCCTCTTGCAAATATTTTCTGTGTATTGTAGTTTTATTACTGTAGATTTACGTCTGCAGCGCCGCAGTCGAGAAGTTTGAACGTTTTGAGTGCTAATTTATGCACTCGACATGTTTGGTGGGGGTTTTCGTTGTCTTCCTGAATGCCTTGCTGTTGTGTGCAGTGAGTTAGTGTTTATATGGCAGTTTAAGCTTTTCGTCTCAGAAATGCCACAATGAAATGCTAATTTCCTCTTTTTCGGACGTCTGCCTGTTCACTGGTGTCCAAAATTAAAGCAACAAACAAAAAAGAACGTAAACAACTGCAACATGAATTACGGTAGAAAAAAATGTTCTTCGTTTTTTCCCGCTTAAGAATTTGCACACACATGCCGAAAACTGGTTAATGTCCTTAATATGGGGTTTTTCCTGCTGTGGCAGCAGTACAGGCCTGACAATTAGGGGCATGCCTAGAATGATGTCATCATTCTCCTGTTGAGGCAATAACGTACATTCTTTCTGAAGAGCTTCTCGAAAGTCTTGGACACTAGTTGATGGATGCAGACTTGAAGTAGCCTGTCTCTCTAGTTCATTCCCGATACGTCCTATAGGATTCAAATCGGGAAAGCGAGAAGGCCACGCCATGCTTGCAAAATCTTCCGTTTCCAAGGAAACATCAACCACCCGCGCTCTATGAGGTCGAGCATTATCGTACATCAATACGGAGTTAGGTCTCACAGCAACCTCACCTGAAGCCCAAAATCTCGTCACGATACCCGACAGCAGTTAAACTTATACGATTCATGAAGAGGACTTCGAGTGGTCAACGTAATCCCTGACGACACCATTGGAGATCCTCCTCGATATCAGTCACTTTAGCCGGCCGGTGTGGCCGAGCGGTTCTAGGCGCTTCAGTCTGGAACCGCGCGACCGCTACGGTCGCAGGTTCGAATCCTGCCTCGGGCATGGATGTGTGTGATGTCCTTAGGTTACTTAGGTTTAAGTAGTTCTGAGTTCTAGGGGACTGATGTCCTCAGATGTTAAGTCCCATAGTGCTCAGAGCCAATGAGTCACTTTCCACAATGTTTGAGTCCTGAAATCGAGTTCGAAGTTCGCTCCGCATGCGAATCCGTCGAGAATCATTCTCCTGACCAAATCGGTACTCATCTGTGAAAAGAACATTGCCCCATTCTTTAACCATCCAGGTACCATGTTGACGACTCCATTCTAGACGTTCCCTTCTGAGAAGACGCGGCAGGGGTACACATAAAGTATGTCTCCGACAATATAGGCCGCTCTACTGAAACATTCTGTACACCATTTGGCTCGATATAACATGTCCTGTGGATGCTGTGAGGTCAGATACCAGTTTTTGTGCAGTACTGAGACGGTACCATAGTGCCCTTACAACCAAACAAGGGTCATCTCTTTCTGATGCCACATGTTGCCGCCCTGCCCTGATCTTTGGGCGGTCTCTGTTAACTGTCACCGCATCCAAGAAACAACAGAACGATTCACATTAAGCCATAAGGCTACATCGGTTTGCGACTGGTCTGCTTCCATTCTCCCTATGGTCTTCTACTGCAGACAGTCTGATGGGCGTCTCCTCTGTGTCATAATGCACCGTCTGTGACTGTGTACGCGGTTATCGTGAATGTAGGACTATAGGGCAAACACTACCCCATTGATTGAATGCCCTGACTTCATTGTTGACGTAGTTGTCTGTTGATCGGAATGCCGTCTTCTGTGCAAAACACGATCGTACTGGGATCTGTTGACAGTGTGTATCTTTATTTCGTGAACTAGACACAGGACGGAGAAATAGATTTCTTTGGCTTTACTTTTGGACACCAGTGTATTTTTCCAGTTACTACTCACTGCTTTGTTTGTGTTTTTTAGACATTATTCAGTTTTACACACGGTTTTTGATGTAGTTCATTACGGTCAGGGACGGTATTTGTTGTGAGCACATACAAGGAGATCTGGGCCGGCCGGTGTGGCTGTGCGATTCTAGGCGCTTCAGTCTGGAACCGCGTGACCGCTACGTCGCAGGTTCGAATCCTGCCTCGGATATGGATGTGTGTGTGATGTCCTTAGGTTAGTTATGTTTAACTAGCTCTAAGTTCTAGGGGACTGATGACCACAGTCCCATAGTGCACAGAGCCATTTGAAGGAGATCTGGCTCATGTCAGCAAGCAGCTGGAGGCACTGTTGGCCACGGTCCTCTTATTTCTGTCAGCTACTCATAGCTGTGACGAGGCCTGCAACATCCTTGGTGCCGTTTAAGTCATCTGATGACCCGACTGTCGCTGCGTCTTCTGATATTCAACATGTGACGAGTTTGTCTTCACCTGAGAGCGAGTGGCTGACAGTGGTGGATTGGCGAATCACCGGCCAGAAAACGAAAGAGGGAACGGAGTGCACGGTTGGCTCCTTACATGCACTACGTTATCAAAAGTATCCAGACAACCCCAAAACATATGTTTCTCACCTTAGGTGCATTTTGGTGCCACCTGCTGCCAGGTACTCCATATCAGTGACCTCGGTAATCATTAGACGTCTTGAGAGAGCAGAATTGGGCGATTCGAGGAACTCACGGAGTTTGAACGGGGTCAGGTAATTGGGTGTCACTTGTGTCATACGCCTGTATGCGAGATTTCCACGTTCCTAAACATCCTTCGGTCCACTGTTTCCGATGTGATAGTGAAGTGGAAAAGTGAAGGGACATCTACAGCACAAAATCGAACAGGCTGACCTCGTCTGTTGACTGACAGAGACCACCGACCGTTGAAGAGGGTCGTAATGTATAATAGGTAAACATCTATCCAGACTATCACACAGGAATTCCAAACTGCATCAGGATCCACTGCAAGTATTATGGCAGTTAGGAGGGAGGTGAGAAAACTCGGATTTCATGGTCGAGCAGCTGCTCATAAGCCACACATCACGCCGGTAAATTCCGAACGACGCCTCGCCTGGTATAAGGATCATAAACACTGAAAGATTGAACAGTGGAAAAACGTTGTGTGGAGTGACGAATCACGGTACACAGTGTGGCGACCCGATAGCACGGGGTGGATATGGGGAAAATTCGGAGGAGTTGGTGTTATGGTGTGGTCGTGATTATCACGGAGTGTGCTTGCACCCCTTGTTGTTTTGAGTGGCACTATCACAACATAGGCCTACATTGATGTTTTAGCACCTTCTTGCTTCCCTCTGTTGAAGAGCAATTCGGGGATGGCGATGGCATTTTTCAACACGGTCGAACACCCGTTCATAATGCGCAGCCTGTGGCGGAGTGGTTACAAGACAAGAACATCCCTATAATTGGCTGGCCTGCACAGAGTCCTGACCTGAATCCTGTAGAACACCTTTCGGATGTTTTGGAACGCCGACTTTGTGCCAGACCTCACCGACCGATATCGATACCTCTCCTCGGTGCAGCACTCCGTGGAGAATGGGCTGCCATTCCCCAAGAAACCTTCCAGCACCTGATTGAACGTATGCCAGCGAGTGTGTTAGCTGTCATAAAGGCTAAGAGTTGGCTAACACCTTACTAATTTCAAACATTACCGATGGAGGGCGCCACGAATTTGTAAGTCTCTTTCAGCCAGGTGTCCGGATACTTTTGATCACAAAGTGTATTAGCAACAGTTACGAGGTGGTACCTAGTGTTAATAATACTTCTGAGATAGCGGCCTATTTTCCTTCCTAGTCCGGACAAGTGCAGAGAGCACGTATGCTAGTCATCGGGAGCTCCAACGTTAGGCGGATAGCGGACACCTTCAGGGAAATAAATAGCATGCAGGACGGGAAATAATGCCAGCTTGCACTCGATATGTTTGGCGGGGCGTTTCATCCCTGATATGGAGGAGGTTCTGCTGGTGGCTATCGAACGTACTGGGTGCTACCAGCTACAAATAGTGGCACATGTCAGCACTAACGACGCCTGCCACCGGAGTTCTGAGGCCATCCTCGGTTCCTTTCGGCGAAAGGCTGATTTGGTGAAGGCAACTAGCATCGCATTTGGGATGCAGGCTAATCTGGCTATTTGTAGCATTGTACCCAGTGTCAATCGTGCACCTCTGGCTTCTAGCAGAGTGCAGTGTCTAGCCCAGAGGGTCGGACGACTTTCAGACGGTATTTCTCAACCTTCGCAAGCTTGTGGAGAGCTGTAGGGCTCCTCTCAATAGGTCAGGCGTGCATTACCCGCAACGAGCAGTTTATAGGGTAGCAGAGTACGTGCAGCGTGCGCACGGGGTAAGAAGAACAATGAGAGAAGCGTTCAATGACTCTGAAGGTAAATTTTTGTCAGCCGATCCTAGAAAAAACCCTCGGAAGCTTTTGCCTTATATAAAATCAGTAAGCGCCTCATAACCATGCCGACCCCGAAACGGAAGATAACAGAAGGCCGAAATACTCGATTAGGTCTTTCGAAATTATCACACCGCGGAATGTCGAAACACAGTCCCTCCTTTCAATCACCGTACGAACGTCGAAATGGCAGGTATTGAGATAACCTACAGCGGAACAGAAAAGCAACTAATGTCGCTAAGTAGTGGAAAGGCACCGGACCAGATGAGATACCTATAAAATCCTACAAAGGTTATGCGAAAGAACTTGCTCATCTTTCAGGAGCTCTTTATCGTAGATCGCTGGAGCAACGAACTGGCCCTGGCGACTGGAGAAAAGGGTAGGTGGATCCTGTTTTCAAGAATGGCCGCAGGACAGTTGCACATAATTTTAGCCCTATATCGTTGACGTTAGTCTGTTGTAGAATTCTGGAGCATATTTTATGCCCAAGAATTATGATGTTTTGGAGAACGAAACTTTCCGTTATAAAAATCAACATGGAGATCTTGCGAAACTCAGCTCGCTCTGTTACTCCAGGAATTCCATATTGCTTTAGACAACGGCATGCACGCTGATGCCTTGATACTGTACTTGAGGATGAAATTTAACACCATCCCGTAATGCCGTTTAGTGGGAAAAAAGATCTTATCAAGCGTTGTTCTAGATTTTCGACTGTATTCAAGACTTTCTTGCAGATAGAACTCAAAATGTCGCTCTTAAGGGAGCAGAATCGACTGATGTAGAGGTAATTTCCGGATTAGCCCAAGTAAGTGTGACAGCGCCGTTACTGTTTACAATGTATATAAGTGATCTATTAGAAAGTGTCGAAAGCACCTGTGGACTGTTCGCTGATGATTTAGTTGTCTAAAAGAAAATGGAAACGCCAAAAGACAGCATTGATTTGCAGAACGACTTTCAGAGGACTGATGAATGGTGCCGGCTCTGGCACTTGACTCTAAACTTGAATCAGTGTAATATATTGTGCTTACATGGGATGGGATATCCACTGCTGTGCAACTATACTATTGAGGGCAAACTGCTGGAAACCTACGGTAAAAAATCCAGGAGTAACTATCCAGAGCTACATTAAGTGGAAGAACCATGTAAAATAAATAGTAGCAATAGCAGGTGCCGGTGTGAGATTCGTAGGAAGAATCTTAAGGAAACACAATTCATCCACGAAGGAAGTCGCTCGTTCGTCCGATTTGTGAGTATTGTTCATCAGTCTGTGATATACTGGGTGATCAAAAACGTAGTATGAATTAGAAAACTGAATAAATCACGGAATAATGTAGATACAGAGGTACAAATTGACACACATGCTTGGAATGATATGGGGTTTTATTAGAACCAAAAAAATACAAAAGTTCAAAAAATTTTCGACAGATGGCCCTTCATCTGATCAGAATAGCAATAATTAGCATAACAAAGTAAGACGAAGCAGGGATGATGTTCTTTACAGGAAATGCTCAATATGTCCACCATCATTCCTCATCAATAGCTGTAGTCGAGGAATAATGTTGTGAACAGCACTGTAAAGCATGTCCGGAGTTATGGTGAGGCATTGGCGTCGGATGTTGTCTTTCAGCATTCCCTAGAGATGTCGGTCGATCACGATACACTTGCGACTTCAGGTAACCCCAAAGCCAATAATCGCACGGACTGATGTCTGGGGACCTGGGAGGCCAAGTATGACGAAAGTGGCGGCTGAGCAAACGATGATCACCAAACGACGCACGCAAGAGATCTTTCACGCGTCTAGCAATATGGGGTGGAGCGCCATCCTGCATAAACATCGTACGTTCCAGCAGGTGATTATCAGCCAGGCTAGGGATGATGCGATTCTGTAACATATCGGCGTACCTCTCACCCGTCACGGTAGGTTACAAAACCAGAATCACGCATTTCCTCGAAGAAAAAAGGCCGACAACGGTAGATGTCGCATATCCAACCCATACCGTTACTTTCTCGTCGTGCAACGGAGTTTCCACGACAGTTCTAGGATTTTTGGTAGCCCAAATTCTGCAGTTGTAGGCGGTGACAGACCCTCGGAGCGTGAAATGAGCTTCGTCGGTCCACAACACGTTACTCAACCAATCGTCATCTTCCGCCATCTTTTGAAACGCCCACGCCGCAAATGCCCTCCGCTTCACTAAATCGCCAGGTAACAGTTCATGATGCCGATGGATTTTGTACGGATAGCATCGAAGGGTACGCCTAAGAGCCAACCAAACAGTAGTGTATGGAATGCCGGTGCGACGTACGACTGCAGGAACGCTGACTTCTCCGTGCGTAGACGAACCCGCTACAGTCTCTTCCTGAACTGTCTCAGCAGCATTACGCCTTGTGCTCGGTCGGCCACTACACATTCCCCATTCTGATAATACAGCTTCACTAAAACCGCGTTTTCAGGTAACGTCAATATGCTGCGTCTGCTGGCGCATATGGTTCTCTCTCTTATTACAGCTCCTTTTATACACGATTGTCAAGCGCAGTCACTGACGTTTTGCTGTCCAGCGCCATCTGTCGGACATTTTGTGAACCTTTTTTTGTTATAATAAAACCCTATGTCATTCCCAGCATGTATGTCAATTTTTACCTCTCTATCTACATTATTCCGTGGTTGATTAAGTTTTCAAATTTATACCGACTTTTTGATCACCGGTATATCAAGTAGAACTGATAAAACACATAGAGAAGATCCAAAGAAGAGCGGCGCGTTTCGTCACGGGATGGTTTGGTGGGCGCGAGAGCGTTACAGAGATGCTCAACAAACTTCAGCGGTAGATGCTGCAAGAGTTACAAGAGAGACATTGTGCTTCACAGAGAGGTTTACTATCGAAATTTCGAAACAGCATTTTCCGGAAAGATTAGGACTACATATTCGTTCCTCCTACATAAATCTCGCGTAATGATCAAGACAAGAAAATTTGAGAATTTACAGCTGCCGACAACCATTCTTCCCTTGCACTATTCGCTTGTGGAACAGTGAAGGGGACATCAGTTAGTGGTAGCAAACACCGATAGATGGCATGTGGAATATGATGTAGATGTTGGTGCAGAAATGAAATGTTAATGTTAAAGCATGGACGAGGGTGGGTAGGATACGAAATGAAGAGATCAGGAAGAACTAAACATGGAATCAGTACACAAAAAACATTAAATAATCGACAAAGATGGACCGATCACTTACAAAGAAATGAAAATATCAGAATTGCCAAAGAAGGGCTGGGTTACATGTCGCGGGGAAGAAGAGACCGAGAACGACACAGGACACGCTGGAAACAACTGTGAACCTGATACAGGGAAGGATACCTAATCCATGAAGTGCTAAAGAAGAAGAAGATGATGATGATAAAATGTTCACATCAGAGTTAGCTACTAGCACGAGAACATCACGGAAGTGCCGAAAGAGCTTGAGTGAGAGGTGAAACAAGCAATCTCACATCTCTCACGGAAATGTCTGCTGTTGAACTTCCAAGAGCTCGCGTTCCGAGACGACTCGGGTAACGTACTACTTTCTCTCACATAGGACTTGTGTAATGACTGCGACGATAAAATCAGAGAAACCTGAGCTGTAATTATAAGTTCTTCTCTTCGCACTTTCCGCAAAAGTTGTGTACCCTCTGATAAACACGTAATGCCTTGCAGAGTGAAAATAGATTTTTTAAAGCTATTGGATGAGTTTTTAACGTCCCTTCGACAACAAGGCTGTCAGAGATGGAACTCAACTTAGAAGTGAGGGAGAGGAAGGGTGATCAGACTTGCCGTTCTCAAAGGAATCATTCCAGGGTGTGTGTTCAGTGATTTAGGGATATCAAACTAAATCTAAACCTTCGACGTCCTTGGTGCGAAAAGTGGCTAAACAAAGAAAAGTGCGAGGTAATCCACATGGGTACTAAAAGAAATCCGATAAATTTTGGGCTTACGATAAATCGCACAAATCTAAGGGCTGTCAATTCGACTAAATACCTAGGAATTACAATTACGAGCAACTTAAATTGGAAAGACCACATAGATAATATTGTGGGGAAGGCGAAACAAAGACTGCGCTTTGTTGGCATAACACTTAGAAGATGCGACAAACCCACTAAAGAGACAGCCTACATTACGATTGTCCGTCCTCTGCAGCAATATTTGTGCGCGGTGTGGGATCCTTACCAGGTAGGATTGACGAAGGACATCGAAAAAGTGCAAAGAAAGGCAGCTCGTTTCGTGTTACCGCGCAATAGGGGTGAGAGTGTCATTGATATGATACTAGAGTTGGGATGGCAGTCACTGAAACAAAGGCGGTTTTCTTTGCGGCGATATCTGTTTACGAAATTTCAATCACTAACTTTCTCTTCCGAATGCGAAAATATTTTGTTGACACCCACCTATGTAGGGAGGAATGATCATCATAATAACATAAGTGAAATCAGAGCTCAAACGGAAAGATTTAGGTATTCCTTTTTCCCACGCGCCATTCAAGAGTGGAATGGTAGAGAAGTAGTATGAAAATGGTTTGATGAACCCTTTGCCAGGCACGTAAGTGTTAATTGCAGAGTAACCATGTAGATGTAGATGAAGAATGGGGATTCAAGCCGCCTGCTTTCCTCCTGCCGATATCTTAATCTTCCTAATTAATTTTCAACCAGTTTAAGGCGAAACTTCGGCTTTTCCAAATATAAAATGATTTACCAGTTAATCTCGATCTATGTCCACACAAATTTTTGAAATCAGTGTACGTATTTATGTGTGTATGTATCTTCCGCACCTCCTCTTAAATCATTGGACCAGTTTTAACCAAACTTGATACACATATCCTTTGTTGTCTCTAAAAGATTGCTGTGATGGTAAGAACCACCATCCATCAAAGGAGTGGGCTATAAAAACCAGTATAGCCCAAGACGAGAGAATATCCATGCGTTAGTTTTGAAATATTTGAGAATGAGAACACTCGCAACAAACTTTACACGTAACGTCAGACCTTTACGAAACTTTTTCTCGCTGACGACTATGACGTCCATAAAACGATGAAAGGGAAAAGGCTGTCGCTTAGTACGTTTTATCTGTTCATGCAGTACAAGTGTCACATTACATTTTAATTTATTACTGATTTACTACTGACTGCATTGGTGACACATTTTCCAGACAGTATTCGCATATACCACTGAATATCCTAGAGAAATCACGTCACTGCACGACATGTAGTTCGGGTGACACGTCGTGATAAGCACTGAATGCCTGAAAAACTACCGCGTCACGCAAGTTGTTTACACTTATTACATCGTTGCTAGTAACGCTATTCACGACAATTTTCGCAGACAGAATCTGAATTTGCTGTTGAATGTAATCTCTCAGGAGATATGACGTCATGAACATTAAGCTCCATGAAAACCAACCTGCAGAGTGAAATTCGCTAGACATACTGGTGAAATTTGTGTGTTCGTGAAGTATGTTAAATATGTGTGAAACATATTTCACATGTGGGTAGCGAGGGAAGCCAAGGATAAAAAGCTAATTCGAAACGCCTGGAACGTTCTCAATTAATTTTTTTTTTTTTTTTTACATATGAAATACAGTCTGGAAAGAAATACTGTAGGGGTGAGAACCATCAGCCTCCTGTTGGTGAGTAGACTGAAGAAGAGAGAGAAGATAGCTTTAGGTGATGGATAGAGATAGGGGAGGCAGTAATGGACAGAGAGAGAGGGGAGAAGAGAAAGGAACGAGGAGACGATGGACAGCGTGAGAAGGGGAGGGAGAGACAGGCAGAGAGATGGGGGAAGGAGCAGATGAGTAGAGAGTGGGGGAGGAGGGAATGGACGGAGAAAGGGAAGAGCAGAGCAGGGAGAGGGGATAGTAGGAGGTCGACACAGAAAGGAAAGGCGAGGAGATGAACAGGGAGGGCGAGTTTCCAATGTGATGGACAAAGAGGGGGGAGGAGGAGATTGATAAAGAGAAAGGGACGAGCAGATGGACACAGAGGTAGGAGGGGAAGATTGACAGAAATAGGAGGAAATACACAGACAGAGGAGCAGGAGAAGATTGCCTGAGGGTGGGGGGGAAGGTTTGAAGAGGAGGACAGAGAGAGGGGGTTAGATAAAGAAAGAAGGGAGGAGAATTTGGTGAATAGAAAGAGGATGGGTAGATGAAGGCGGAGGAGGACCTATATATAGAGAGAGGGGGGGAAGAGGAGATTGACAGAGAGAGTGGACAAGATGGACAGAGAGAGGTTGAAGGAGAAGATGGACAGAGAGAAGAAAAGGGGAGGAGATTGACTAATTAGTAGACTGGAATAAATAAATATCAGGCCAACCTGGGTTTCTTAGCTAGCCTTTTATATTATGATGTCTACTACTGTGGGGTTTGTCTATAGGTTGCGTTTCTGACTTGTAATTAAAACATCTCTGTACCAGGTTCGAACCCAGCCACAAACTGATTGTTCAATAAAAATCATCAGCTATGACTTCCAAAGACTTTCAGCATAAGAAGTCACCCTCGTTGTGGCAACGGTCTTGACAAAGAAGGCGGAGGAGCTGGCAGAGGAACAGGGCACTCTGTTACCCTCGGTGTGGGAAACTGCTCCTAAAAGGTGAAAGAATCGGCAGTAATCAACGGCATGAGGATGCAGAAGGAAATGGAAACCACTGAACTGAAGACTCATAATGCGTATACAGAGGAAATTCGGCTTACAGTTGAAAAGTGTCGTGGTGATCTCTCCATTAGCAAAAGATTTCAGGTTAGATTCACATTCCGATCTCCAGGATGGAACTGCAAAGGATGAAGTGACTATGAGAAAAAGATTGAATAACGAACGAAGAGATAACATTGTCGGAGCTTGGAATGTCAGAAGTCTGAACGTAGTAGGAAATCTGGTTTTGTCCATTATGAATGATTCTGGGGAAGCTTGCGACAGTGAAAATAATGGGTTTGTTCGTAAATAACTGCATGCTAGCCGTCAAGATTTTCTTTTATTCATGTATTGTGTAATGAGCTTCGGGAGATGATTCCTATTTTCAAGCGTATTTTCTCTTTCTACTACGCCACTTTTACTTAAAGTTTTCGATGTGTGATGTTCTGCTTTGTTTTTTGACTTTACTGTAATATACAAAAACGCATAAACTAACCAAAGTCAACAAAACAATGCAGAACCTCACACATCGAAAATATTACGTAACAATGGTATAGTACAAGGAGAAAACATACTTGAAAATAGGAATTATTTCACTGAGTGCGTCGTGTAAAATAAAAACAAAAGAAAATCGTGACTGGTAGCAGAAAACTTATTTACGAACCTACCGCCACGCCACGTACTTCTCTTCTGCGCCAACCTTTTCATCTCAGTGTAGCAATTGCACCCTACGTCCTCAATTATTTGCTGGATGTATTCCAGTCTCTGTCTATTTCTACAGCTTTTACCCTCTACAGCTTTTACCCTCTACAGCTCCCTCTAGAACCATGGAAGTTATCCCCCAATGACATAACAGATGTCCCATCATCTTGTACCTTCTTCTTGACATTGTTTTCCACATGTTCCTTTCCTCGACGATTCTGCGGAGAGCCTTCTCATACCTTACCTTACCAGTCCACCTAATTTTCAACATTCGTCTGAAGCACCACATCTCAAAGGCTTCGATTGTCTTCTGTTCTAGTTTTCCAGCAGTCCATGTCTCACTGCTATACAGTACTCCACTCCAAATGTAAATAGAATCTTAGAGTTTTCTTTCTCACGCTAACACCCTTGGTTGATACTAGCAGACTTCTCTTGGCCAGCAATGCTTTTTCGCCAGTGCTAGTCTGCTTTGATGTCCTTCTTTCTCCATCCATAGTAGGTTATTTTGATATCTTGGTAGCAGATTCCTTATCTTTGTCTACTTCCTGATCTCCAACTGTAATGTTAAGTTTTTCGCTGTACTCATTCCTCATTTCTGCAACTTCTCGTTGTCATGGTCTTTATTCGATTTACTGTCAATCCATAGTTTGTCGTCATTAGATCATTCATTTCGTTCAGCACATCCTGCAGTTATTCTTCACTTTCAGTGAAGATACCAACGTTGTCAGCGAACATTACCATAGATATCTTTTCAAAATTAATTTTAATCTCTTTCTTGAACCCTTCTTTTATTTCTCTGATTGTTTCTTCGACGCATAGATTGAACAGTAGGGGCGAAAGACTGCACCTTTTTTAATCAGAGCACTTCTCTCCTGGTCTTCCAGACTTATTGTTCCCTCTTGGTTCTCGCACATATTGCATATTACCCACCTTCCCTAAAGCTTACCCCTGTCTTTCTCAGTATTTCGAATATCTTGCATCATTTTATAATGTCAAATGCTTTTTCCAGATCGACAAATCCAATGAATATGTCTTGATTTTTCTTCATTCTTCTTTCCATTATCAACTGCAACGTCAGAATCGCCTCTCTGGTGCATTTACCTTTCCTAAAGCCAAACTGATCGTCATCTAACACTTCCTCAATTTTCTTTTGCGTTCTTCTGTATATTATTCTTGACAGCAACTTGGACGGACGAGCTGTTAAGCTGATTGTGCGATAATTCTCGCACTTGTCGGATCTTGATATCTTCGGAATTGTGTGGATGATGCTTTTTCCGGAATTCTGATAGTATACCGCCAATCTCATACATTCGACACACCAACTTAAATAGTCGTTTTGTTGCAACTTCCTCCAACGACTTTAGAAATTGCGATGAAATGTTATCTATCCCTTCTGCCTCATTTAATCTGAAGTTCTCCAAAGTTCTTCTAAATTCTGACTCTAACAGTGGAACCCCTAACTCTTCCCTGTCTGCTCGTGTTTCTTCTTGTATCAAAGCATCAGATAGGTGCTCCCCCTCAAAGAGGTATTCTGTGTTCCCTTTCTACCTATCTGCTCTCTCCTCTGCATTTAACAGTGGAATTCCCACTGAACCCTTAAAGTTACCACTCTTGCGTTTAAGTTCACCGTAGGCTATTTAAACTTTATTATATGATGAATTCGTCCTTGCGACAATCATTTCTTTTAGGATGTCTTCACATTTTGCCTTAGCTTCCTTGCACTTTTATTTCATTTCTAAGTGATTTGTATTTCTGTATTCCTGAATTTCATTGAAAATTTTCGTACTTCCCTCTTTCGGCAGTCACCTGAAGTACTTCATCTCTTATCCGAGGTTTCTTCGCATTTATCTTCCTTGTACCTACTGTCTTCGTTCCAAATTCTGTGGTTGTCCATTCCTCTTCAACTATTGAGCTATTGATCATCACAGTGTCTACAGCCTCAGAGAACTTCTAACGTACCTCTTCATTTGTGAATCTATAATTGCTCCTGGCGGTGCCTAATAATCCAGTACCTGATTTCGGAATCTCTACCGGACCACGATGTAATCTAACTGAAATCTTCCCGAATCTCTTGGCCGTTTCCAAGTATATTTACTCCTCCTGTGATTCGTGAACAGATTATTGCTATTACTGATATTTTTTGAAGAAGTAAATTAGTCTTTCTCCTCTCTCGTTTTTACTATCAAGCCCACATTGCCCTGTAACACTTTCTTCAACTCCATACCCTACAACCGCATTCCAATCCCCATAACTACAAGAGTTTCAACTCTGTTTAAGTACTGAATTAACCATTCAGTATCTTCATATACTTTCTCTATTTCTTCATACTCTGCTTGCGACGAAATCTAGAAAGTATGTAAGGGCAGATGCATAGGTTTATTCTATATATAAATGGGACAGAAAATATGGATTACAGGTCAGATGAATAGAGGGTAATATTAACAGGAGCAGAAAATGGTAGAACGGGAGTAGGATACGTTATGAGTATGAAGGTAGGACATAGAGTGAGTTACCGTGAAAGGTCAGTGATAGTTCTCATCAGTTGCGAAAGCAAACCAATACTGCCAAAGGTAATCCAAGTATAAACGCCATCTTCTTCAGCAGGAGATGAAGAGATAGGGAAAGATGTTGAGGATAGTCAACGGGTAATTCAGTATGCAAAGGTAAACTAACTAAAACCTAATATTCCTGGGTGATTGGTATTCGGTTGTAGAGGAAGGAGTAGTAGAAAGTGTTGCGGGATAATACGGCCTTGGCAGTAGCAACGAGAGAGGAGAAAGACTAATTGAGTTTTGTTGTAAATTTCAGGTGGTAACAGTGAATATTCTGTTCAAGAACCAAAAGAGAAGAGGTGTGGTTGCAATAGACCCGGAAATACGGGAAAAATCTAGCTGAATTACATCATGGTCAGACAGATATCCCGAAATCAGATACTAGATTTTAAGGCGTACAGACATAGCTTCTGATCACAATTAAAAATTATTAAGAGAAGAAGCTTATGAGAATCAACTGGTAGAATCCGAGCAAAAGGATGTGGGATACTGAAGTACTGAGAATTGTAAGTCGGATTTGAAGTTCGCTAAGGATGTGGGTATTGCGATAAGGAATATCACAGTAGGTAGTTCAGTTGAAGATGGGTTGACATCTCAATAGATGGCGATCACAGATGGTGCACAGATGAACATAGATAAAACAAAGGGAGCTGTGAATAATCCTTCGGTAACAGGAGAAATAAATCAGTTGATCGAAGAATGACGTAAGTCCAAAAGTGTTCAGTAAATGACAGGAATACAGCAATTTAAAAAACCTAAGAATTAAATGAACAGGAAGTGAAGGGAGCCAAGGCGAATGTCTGCGGGGGAAATGTGAAGAAATCGAAAAATAAATTATCATCGTGAGGACTCACTCAGCATATACAAAGTCAAACAACCTTCGGTGAAATTAAAAACGACGATTGTAACATTAAGAGTGCAATGGGCATTTTACTGCTAAATGCAGAGGAGAAAGTGGATTGTTGGAAAGGATACACTGAATACCTCTATCAGAGGGAGTAATTGTGTGATAGAAGAAGAAGTTGGAGGCGATATGGAGGATAGAGGAGACCGAATAATAGATTCTTTGAAACATCTCTGGAAGACTTGAGATCAAATTAAGCAGAAGGGATAGATAACATTTTATTGGAATTACTAAAGTCATTAGGAGAAGTGGCAGCCAAATATCCGTTCAGGTTGGTCTGTATAATCTATGAGACTCTCAATGTATCGTCAGACTTCCGGGAAAATATCGCCCACACAACTCCGAAGACAGCAAGGGCAGATAAGTGCAATAATTATCTTAGAATCAGCTTAACAGCTCACACATGTAAGCGGTTGACAAAAATAGTGTACAGACGAATGGAAAAGAAAACTGAGAATCTGTTAGATGACTATCAGTTTGCCTTTTCAAAAACTTAGGACTTTCCCATTAGTAATCGAAGCAATACTAATGAACAATCGAGTAACGTTCAAAACACTTGTCCACCTACAAAAAGCTTTCGACAGTTTGCAATGGAGCAAGGTGTTATAAATTCTGAGATAAATAGGGGCAAGCTATTGGGAAAGACGGATAAGATACAATATGTACCAGAAAGAAGAGGGAACAGTAAGAATGAAAAATTAAGAACTAAGTGCTCGAATTAAAAAAGGTGTAGGAGATAGATGTAGTCTTGCACCCCTACTGCTCAGTCCAAAAGCAGAATAAGTAATGGCGGGAAAGAAGGTTGAAAAGTGAGATTGAAATTCAGGGTGAAAGGCTATCAAAGATAAATTGTGCTGATAACAAGGCTAACCTAAGTGAAACTGAAGAAGAATTTCAGGACCTGTTAAATTTAATGAATAGGTTAGTGAGTACAGAATTGATCGAGAGTAAACCTTTTCTGTCCTGTTCTGAGTATACACAACACTGTTTACGATTACTTGCCACGCGGTAACGCAGAGACTGGCTGATAAAAAAGGGTTCCTGAGGTCAATAACCGATGAGTTCACAAAGTGAACGAGTGGCCGAAAACAAGTACAGAACGTAACAAAGTCATCTCTAGCGTATACAAAATGTCCAGGGAGCTGCCAGAATCAGGAACGTAATACAAACAAGGTCAAAACACTACCGATTAATGGGGCTTACTTCATGCTACAGTGAACTAGAGAGAATTGCAAGTATTAGGCCGCGATATTTGAAGGCAGTCCCGCATGAGTGGACGGCTCCAAGTACATGCTTGCTGCAGCGCAGTCTCTCGCTGGAGCAAGCTGTGGCTGGAACATGTACAGCTCGCGCGGGATACGACGGCCGATGCTCAGTGACCAGTTTTCAACCAAAGCGCTGGACGAGTTCATTCTTTTGTTCGGTAGGAGAGCCCGATAAGTGTTTTCCACCTTACGGTCGGTCAGTGATGACATAATCGAGGTGCGCACTCTGCAGTCCTTCTCAAAAGATTATACAGAAACTATTCGGTAAAAAAATTCACTTTTGCTTTACTTATAGGTTTATATATTATTTTCATGATGATGTTCCCATCATTTCGTTAATGATCATAATTGTTGTGTTATCCACGTGAAAGTAGGGCACTGCGCGAGATTAGGAAAAGTGAGCAATGAAAAATAGAGGTCGCTATGATTTTGCGTTTGCTGCATATTACATAATATCTTGTTGCGTATGAAATTTAGATAAAATATTGAATTTTTCTGTAGACCTGAGGTCGAGGTATCCAATCTCGAGAAAATTGATGTGATGTAGGACACTCATTTGCGATCGCGCCACGCCAGCAATAAAGCCAGAGTGAAATATTCACAACGTTCTTCGTATTTCCTAAACAGTTTCAGATTTCGAAATGAGATTTTGGCAACTAATAGCATGTGAAGAGAAGAATATTTTACCATAACGGTACTATGTAAAACTTCATTATCTACCGTTTTATTCCAAAAACTACAGACTTTTCCGGTGAAAGAATTTAATTTTTAAGGGCCTCGATAGCTAGTGAAACGAGAAATGCTATGGGTTTTGGAACAAAATATGTAAAGACATTACAAGTTCTTTCTACCAAGGATGAGCTTTTTCATAAGCTTCTGACTTTACTTCTCCTCAGTTCCTCGCTTAACAAACCTAATAAACCACTGTTTCAGAATTCTCTTGCAATTGTGGCTTCACAACATGTTAGTGAACTGAGGCAGTGTAAGCTCCGCTGTGTTTTGGCAAAAGAAGCAACCAGAGAAATGCGTAGGTTTTACTCAGAATTCACCACTCATGACGCTTCTCTGAAATTTACAAATGGTTAACAAATCAGGCGAAAATAAATCGATTTATTTTCGGCGGAATTCTGTTTAGATACTAACGAGAGCAGAAGTGACAGTAGAGCGTTTTGAATGCTCACCATGCAAGTGTGAGCATAGGCTTCAGTTTAGAGCGGAACATCCCATATAGCACTCTGAGCGATCCCCCACCACTGCCGCTGTCCCCACGCTTCCCCTGCCTACTGCGCATCTAGCGGCCACGGTATTTTGCATACACTATAGCCTGAGTATGATCGACATCTTCTCCATATCGAAACTCAAGCCTGGCGTGGAGTCCAAATCACTGTCGAGTGCTAAAAAATCGAAAAAGGCGAAAGTAATTATGAGCAGAAGAAATGATATTGGCAATAAGCCAATATCGAAAATGAGGGCCACGATGTAGGCAAAGATAAGCAATTCCCGTATCTTGGAAACCAAATAACACATAATAGCCTAAGAAAGAAGAACAGAAAAAGCAGAGCAGCTTAGTCAAAGAGGGCATTAATAGCTAAATCCATCAGCATCAGCCATCAGTCTTAACCTGAGGAAGAAGTTTCTGAGAATGTAAGACAGATGCACAATTTGGATGGTAGTGAATCATGGACCGTATGAAAATTGTAAAAGAAGAGAATCAAAGCATTTGACATGTGATGCTGTGGAAGGATGTGTTGAAAACTCAGTGGACTGATACGATAGAGAATGAGGAGACTGTCCGATAAATCGGCCAAGAAAGGGATTTACGGAAAACAGCGACAAGAAAAATGACAGGAGATAGAACAAGTGTTAGGACATCAGGGAATAACGGCTATAGTACTAAAGGGAGCAGAAGGTACAAAATTTAGGGGAAGACAGATTGGAATTAATTCAAGAAATAATGGACGAGGTAGACACCTGAGACGAATACGTGGATGCCCGCTTCAAACTAGTCAGAGGACTAATAACTCCAAAGAAAATGGATGTGAAAGATGGACAACATTGAAGACAAACAGAAAACGTCTGAAAGCGATGGGATTATGGCTTTGGAGAAGACTGACGAGGTGTAATTGAACAAAACGAAAATCCCCTGAAGACTTTCAGAAATAGGTAAGTGAGCAGAGAAATCTCATAGCAAGTATCCAAGAAAGGAAAACAAAAGTTTTTGGGCATTTACTTAGACGCAGTAACTTTTTAACATATTAGGAACAAGGTGATACCAGGAAAAAAAATCGAAGATCTATTGATGGTATCAAAACGACAAAACTATAAAAAAAATTAAGAGGTCTGCATAAAATAGAGAAGAGAGGTTTCAAAGATGGGTCTTAGCCTTTAGAAGTTGATAATCAACTGATTTTCTTTCATAAAGCCGCGGTTATAGACGATAGGACATATTTTACACATTGATTGTTCTGTTTTTACTGTGTCGGCGCTTCATAACCATTTGAATGCCAACCAGAGTTAAAACAGTCACAAGTGTGATGAACACATCGAAGAAGTGATAAAAAAACACAACCATTCATTCGTAACTATATAGGCACTTCTCAAGGGACGGCGTACTTTAACTGAGAACTAAGGACACTGTATAGAGTCTGCAAACAATTGTATTATTTTATAGAAAAGGAATCAAGAAAAATATGTTTCCGTGTTTTTGCAGAGAGAAAGAGATTGATTGGAAATAGATACTGAAGTGAGTGATTTACTTGTCAACAAAATTTTACCATCAGAAATGGAGAGCTTGTCATAGAGGAATCACTATGGTATTCCCTCTTGAAGGACAACATTTTTCTCGTTACTATGCCAAAACCGCAATAACAGCCTTAGCGTCATTTTCAAGTGACCAATTTCATGTCCGCGTAAGTGAAAAAGTTTATCACTCTCTCATATATACATAATCATTTAATACCACTGTGTCATTGAAATCTGCGCTCTGAGATAGCATCAGATGAGTTATTCCGTAACTTTTCGTAACTGTGAAAGTGTTACCTGGACAGAAATTCCTTTCACAGTATCAAAAAAATTGGATCTAGTGGCCGCAGGATCAACACTACAGGAATGAAGGCACAGAGAAACGTCTGCAGAAAAAGTGTTGTATGTGTGCTGAGCCAAACGTGATCCGAGCGAGCGTTCTTCTAGATCGGCTCTACGCCAGCTTTGCAGACACCGCACCTCTCGTCCCGGGAGGTCTGTCACTGCTTTCAGAATGTGAATATCTGTGGGAGAAGGCTGCCCAGTTTCCCAGTGGCAAGGCGCCGTATCTTCCTAGTGGAGTAAACTCTTAGAAATTGTACCGCTTTTTAAACTGTACTAGTAACATATCTAGCAAACTAGACTCCTGGAAATAGAAAAAAGAACACATTGACACCGGTGTGTCAGACCCACCATACTTGCTCCGGACACTGCGAGAGGGCTGTACATGCAATGATCACACGTACGGCACAGCGGACACACCAGGAACCGCGGTGTTGGCCGTCGAATGGCGCTAGCTGCGCAGCATTTGTGCACCGCCGCCGTCAGTGTCAGCCAGTTTGCCGTGGCATACGGAGCTCCATCGCAGTCTTTAACACTGGGAGCATGCCGCGACAGCGTGGACGTGAACCGTATGTGCAGTTGACGGACTTTGAGCGAGGGCGTATAGTGGGCATGCGGGAGGCCGGGTGGACGTACCGCCGAATTGCTCAACACGTGGGGCGTGAGGTCTCCACAGTACATCGATGTTGTCGCCAGTGGTCGGCGGAAGGTGCACGTGCCCGTCGACCTGGGACCGGACCGCAGCGACGCACGGATGCACGCTAAGACCGTAGGATCCTACGCAGTGCCGTAGGGGACCGCACCGCCACTTCCCAGCAAATTAGGGACACTGTTGCTCCTGGGGTATCGGCGAGGACCATTCGCAACCGTCTCCATGAAGCTGGGCTACGGTCCCGCACACCGTTAGGCCATATTCCGCTCACGCCCCAACATCGTGCAGCCCGCCTCCAGTGGTGTCGCGACAGGCGTGAATGGAGGGACGAATGGAGACGTGTCGTCTTCAGCGATGAGAGACGCTTCTGCCTTGGTGCCAATGATGGTCGTATGCGTGTTTGGCGCCGTGCAGGTGAGCGCCACAATCAGGACTGCATACGACCGAGGCACACAGGACCAACACCCGGCATCATGGTGTGGGGAGCGATCTCCTACACTGGCCGTACACCACTGGTGATCGTCGAGGGGACACTGAATAGTGCACGGTACATCCAAACCGTCATCGAACCCATCGTTCTACCATTCCTAGAGCGCCAAGGGAACTTGCTGTTCCAACAGGACAATGCACGTCCGCATGTATCCCGTGCCACCCAACGTGCTCTAGAAGGTGTAAGTCAACTACCCTGGCCAGCAAGATCTCCGGATCTGTTCCCCATTGAGCATGTTTGGGACTGGATGAAGCGTCGTCTCACGCGGTCTGCACGTCCAGCACGAACGCTGGTCCAACTGAGGCGCCAGGTGGAAATGGCATGGCAAGCCGTTCCACAGGACTACAGCCAGCATCTCTACGATCGTCTCCATGGGAGAATAGCAGCCTGCTTTGCTGCGAAAGGTGGATATACACTGTACTAGTGCCGACATTGTGCATGCTCTGTTGCCTGTGTCTATGTGCCTGTGGTTCTGTCAGTGTGATCATGTGATGTATCTGACCCCAGGAATGTGTCAATAATGTTTCCCCTTCCTGGGACAATGAATTCACGGTGTTCTTATTTCAATTTCCAGGAGTGTATCTGCTTGGTGGCCAAAATGAGTGTTAGGTTGTACCTATCTGTTGTCGAGGACACAATTTTCGCCTAAAGTAGTTCAAATTTATTTTTTGCTTTGGAGGAAGCAAATATTTGCTTGTGAAGCAAGCATGTAACTATAATTAGTCAGTGATAATTTAGGGTAAAAATTTAAAAGCACTCTAGCATCAGTTCAGTAAATAGTTTAATAAATAGGGCGTCGTCTTATAAATTGTACCGCCCCCTTTCACATATATTGTACCAGTACAGTTAGACATAATCTTCATTATACATATTTTAATGTCTGATTTGCTGTAATAATTGATCTAATAGTTTTACTGCTGTATGTGTTGCCTGCTATAACTTAAGCTAGAGATAATGCTGTAATCATACTTTGCCGGCCTCCACACACTACTCATAAACTACAGCCACAAGACGTTCCATTTTTTTAAGTCACTTGCAGCTTATTACAACCAACTAGCTGGCAAATGCCTTCTCAGGAACGCCGATAGCAATATCAGACACACAAGGATTATTTAGCTGTTAGGAGTGTCATTGGCAGGGCTGTGCCTGTATGAATGCTATCAGTGACTTCTACAAAACTGGAATCTGTCCACTGGGTCCACACGTTTTTCAGCATTCAGACTTCGTGGTGACTAAATTCAAATCATAATCAGAAGGTAGAAATGAGGAAGAGTAAACAGACAAGTCGAAAACTCCCAGGAAAATCAAGACACACTCCACAAAACAAACCTTTAGTATGAGTGAGTCAATAGGAACACAAGGAACCTCTCGCATTGCAGCTCTGCATATAAGAATAAGAAGCAGGGCAACGTCATCTGCTTTTGGGATCACCGGTAATCCTTACAACAGGCTCCTCCTTCACAAATAATTTGAGAAAAACTGAAGTACGCCTAACAAAACTAAAACTGGCAACGCGTCTTCAAGCTGGTCCTGCAAGATATGCGAAGTTGAGCAGGATGAAGAAATGACTGACATCCTCACAAGTTGTGTGTTGTTCCGTACCCGGCGTACGAAACTTGAGTGCGAAGAAAAAAATATTCTATTGTGATATCTGCAAATCTGAATGAGTAGCTAATGTTGAAACCGTTCAGAGTAAGTCCAGAAATATCCAATATTTTATAGAGTAAACATGTATTGAGGATCCAAATTTTTTTGCTAATGTCTTAAAAATTAAAATAAATATTGGTCATACCAAATTTCTGTGTTTCTTGCTATAGTTGGGAATACTTTAGCGGTACGATTTATAACGCCAATAGTGCAATTTGGAAGAACTGCTTGTAGATACTATCACTTTACACCTCTCCAAATCTTGCGTTGCTTCTTTTACTCTCTTAATCCCAAGCGTAGGTAATTCGCATCATACGAAAGCGACGCTAATAAAAGGAAGGTCAATCACCTTTGAGCACCTCTGACAATAGGTGCAGACCCTACACGAAACTGCCACCGTCTCTGACATGTGCTTCTGGCTCCTGAGTGGTTTGGATATTTCTGTAACGACTTTCTGTTTGCGCCTTTGTTCACAACACACGCACCAAAAGTTATCGTCATTATTTGGACAATTACAGCTAGATATAGAGGTAAGTTCAGTTCTGAAAATTATTTGCTTCTTCTATACTATCCGTGAGGTGACGAAAATCACATTTTGACGTAACAAACTAGTTTCCGTACAAGTTTCCAATAGTTCTTATGAACATCTACATCTACATTATTACTCCGTAAGCCACCCAACGGTGTGTGGCGAAGGGCACTTTACGTGCCACTGTCATTACCTCCCTTTCCTGTTCAAGTCGCATATGGTTAGCGGGAAAATCGACTGCTGGAAAGCCTCCGTGCGCGCTCGAATCTCTCTAGTTTTACATTCGTGATCTCCTCGGGAGGTATAAGAAGCGGGAAGCAATATATTAGATATCTAATCCAGAAATGCACCATCTCGAAATCTGGACAGAAAGCTACACCGCGATGCAGAGCGCCTCTCTTGCAGAGTCTGCCACTTGAGTTTGCTAAACATCTCCGTAACGCTATCACGCTTACCAAATAACCCTGTGACGAAACGCGCCGCTCTTCTTTGGATCTTCTCTATCTCCTCCGTCAACCCGATCTGGTACGGATCCCACACTGATGAGCAATACTCAAGTATAGGTCGAACGAGTGTCTTGTAAGCCACCTCCTGTGTTGGTGGACTACATTTTCTAAAGACTCTCCCAATGAATCTCAACCTGGCACCCGCCTTACCAACAATTAATTTTATATGATAATTCCACTTCAAATTGTTCCGTACGCATAATCCAAGATATTTTAGAGAAGTAACTGCTACCATTGTTTGTTCCGCTATCATATAATCATACAATAAAGGATCCTTCTTTCTATGTATTCACAATACATTACATTTGTCTATGTGAAGGGTCAGTTGCCACTCCCTGCACCAAGTGCCTATCCGCTGCAGATCTTCCTGCATTTCGCTGCAACTTTCTAATGCTGCAACTTCTCTGTATACTACAGCATCATCCGCGAAAAGCCGAAAGGAACTTCCGACACTATCTACTAGGTCATTTATATATATTGTGAAAAGCAATGATCCCATAACACTCCCCTGTGGCACGCCAGAGGTTACTTTAACGTCTGTAGACGTCTCTCCAATGAGAACAACATGCTGCGTTCCGTTTGCTGTGTTGCCACACAGCTGGTCTGATATTCCGTAGGCTCTTACTTTGTTTATCAGGCGACAGTGCGGAACTGTATCGAACGCCTTCCGGAAGTCAAGGTTAAAATGGTTCAAATGGCTCTGAGCACTATGGGACTTAACATCTGAGGTTATCAGTCCCCTAGAACTTAGAACTACTTAAACCAACTAACCTAAGGACATCACACACATCCATGCCCGAGGCAGGATTCGAACCTGCGATCGTAGCGGTCGCGCGGTTGGAAGTCACGGAAAATGGCATCTTTCTGGGAGCCTGTATCTAATATTTTCTGGGTCTCATGAAAAAATAAAGCGAGTTGGGTCTCACACGATCGCTGTTTCCGGAATCCATGTTGATTCCTTCAGAGTAGATTCTGGGTTTCCAGAAATGACGTGATACGCGAGCAAAAAACATCTTCTAAAATTCTACAACAGATCGATGTCAGAATACAGGTCTATAGTTTTGCGCATCTGCTCGACGACCCTTCTTGAAGACTGGGACTACCTGTGCTCTTTTCCAATCATTTTGAACCTTCCGTTCCTCTAGAGACTTGCGGTACACGGCTGTTAAAAGGGGGGCAAGTTCTTTCGCGTATTCTGTGTAGAATCGAATTGATATCCCGTCAGGTCCAGTGGACTTTCCTCTGTTGAGTGATTTCAGTCGCTTTTCTATACCTTGGACATTTATTTCGATGTCAGCTATTTTTTCGTTTGTGCGAGGATTTAGAAAAGGAATTACAGTGCGGTCTTCCTCTGTGAAACAGCTTTGGAAAAAGGTGTTCGGTATTTTAGCTTTGCGCGTGTTATCCTCTGTTTCAATGTCGTTTTCATCACAGAGTGTCTGGATATGCTGTTTCGAGCCACTTACTGATTTAACGTAAGACCAGAACTTCCTAGGATTTCCTGTCAAGTCGGTACACAGAATTTTACTTTCGAATTCATTGAACGCTTCACGCATAGCCCTCCTTACGCTAACTTTGACATCGTTTAGCTTCTGTTTGTCCGAGAGGTTTTGGCTGCGTTTAAACTTGCAGTGAAGCTCTCTCTGCGCTCGACCTCAACACTGTTTTTGGAGATTACAGTTCACTTATATTGCGATGTAGAGATTCTTCTGAATTACTAATACTCCGAAGCTTTTATTTCATTAGCGATGTATCCCTGCAGTTTTACGCTCTACAAAATGCAAATGGAGCATTCAAAGCTCGCATACGAACACATTACAAAGTACGCCATAATAAACAAAATGATCTACTAGAATTGAAATCCGGAATAGCAGAACACTCTGCAAGCAAAAAAAAGACATGACGAACAATGAGACAGATAGGCCAGAACAGAGGCAGAACTAGTATGCAAGAAGCATCAGGGTCTAACAAAAGCCGGCTCCAGAGAAACCTACCAGTACTGTTGCTGTACATCATTGACCTCAGGTTAGAGACATAAGGCAAAGATGTAAAAGACTAAATTGTACGGGCAGTATTCATATGCAGTAAGTGTAACGTACTTGAACAAGAGAATAAACTGTTTCCTAGAATTTCACGAATAAGGCTATATACGTTATACATATGAGGGGCGTTTGAAAGGTCCGTGCAAAGTCCGAGAGATGGCACCACCGGCGCGTATCGATGTCGTGTTTAGTTAGTAGCATCTTTGGATAGAACGCGCACCAAGTTTCAGCCATATTGGCCTAATTCTTTGTGTTTGGCATTCGTGTGAACCAAGTAAGTCGAGTGATTGTCACAAAATGGAAGAAAAATAATTTCGTGTGGTGATTAAACATTACTTTATGAATGGCAAAACGTCTCATGAGACTAAAGAGAAGCGTCATAAACATTACGGTGACTCTGCACCTTCGATTAGAATAGTTTATAAATGATTTCAAAATTTTCCGAGTGGCCATATGGGCACAAGTGATGCTGAACGTTCTGGGCGCCCTTTGGAGGTTACGACTCCAGAAATCATTGGTAAAAAACCACGATATGGTGATGGATGACAAAAGAGTTAAGGTGCGTGAGATTGCTAGTGCTGTGGGTATCTCGAATGAACGGGTACATAATATTTTGCATAAACATTTGGACATGAGAAAGCTATTCGCAAGATGGGTTCCTGATTTCTCACGCTTGAGCGAAAACGGAATCGTGTGAAGTGTTGCAAGGATGATTTGCAGCTGTTCAGGAAGAATCTGCAGGACTTTAAGCGTCGTTTCGTCGCTGTGGATGAAACACGGATACATTACTATAGTCCTGAGACGAAACAACAATCTAAACATTGGGTTACCAAGGGACAATCAACACCAAAAAAGGCGAAGATCATTCTTTTGACCGGAAAGGTTATGGCGACTGCCTTTTGGGATTAGCAAGGGATAATCCTCATTAACTATCTGAAATTGGTTATACAATTACAGGTGAATATTATTCGTCGTTATTGGACCGTTTGAAAACCGAGCTGCAAGAAAAACACCGGCTACTGGACCGCAAAAAAAGTCCATCACGAGAGTGCACTAGCACAGACCTCAGCAGTTGTGGTTGCAAAATTAATGGAAATCGGATTCCAACACGTTTCACATCCCCCTTACTCTCCAGACTTGATTCCCTCGGACTATTATTTGTTCCCCAACCTGAAGAAATGGCTGGCGGGACTAAGTTTTTATTCAAACAACGAGGTGATTGCAGCAACTAATAGCTATTTTGCAGACTTGGACAATTCCTATTATTCTGAAGGGATCAACAAATTAGAACAGCGTTGGACGAAGGGTGTAAGTCTGAAAGGAGACTATGTTGAAAAATAAAAAAGGTTTACCCCAAACACGTAAGTAGTTTTTATTTTTGCACGGACTTTTCAAACGCCACTTGCAAATATTCGTAATATATGTCAACATATACTTCTCATTTTTAATCAACTAAGTTCAATAAATATACCATAAAATGTCAAATAAACATTTTTACTTAATCAAGTGTTGTAAGTGCTCAGCTTCTCAAACGCCTGTTATCGCAGATATATGATATACTTAACCGTACCTCATTGGTGTAACGTATCTTAGTTTTGACATCATGTACTCTATAACACTTCATTATTGGTTACAAATGTAGCTTTTTGTTACTTTTTTCTTTCAAGCAGAAATTTATTCATGTTTCAAACGAGTAAATTTAGTAAATTTATTTTCGAAACTTTCGGCATATGTTTCTGATAGAGTGGGCTACGCGTTATTACAGTATCCAGTCATATTAATGTGATCACCTGTTAGAAGCCCGAAGAACCACGTTAAGCAGCGCGAGACGTGCAGAAAAACAATGACCTTCTGGAAGCTACTGACATGGTTGGGAAGCCATGCCGAATCCAATGTCTAGACCAGCTGTGCTAGGTTTCTCGGTTGACGGTCCTTGGCGCAAGCAACCCGTTCAACCAACCGTCGACTGGGTTTATATCCGGTGATGTTGGTGGCCAGGAGAATACGGTAAGATCATCCTGGTGCTCTTCGTAGCGCGCAAGAACACTAGGAGCGTCACCCATGTCATCTATGGCCCGTGGTGCACCACAGTTGCTCCGGCTCAGGGTTCAGCTACCGCCATTTTGCCATGTTTGGTATTCTCTAGCCGCGGCGCCAGCGAGTAATACCAGTCTGTGGCTGGATGGCTGGAAAGGTGGCGGTGTGTATGCCTGTAATTCAATGGTATGCAAACATGTTACGTGGAAGAAAAGCATTGCTTTTCATAATTGCAGTGATGATATATTGAGGAGACAAGGAGTGATTAGTCGCCCTCTTCGACGAGATGTATAAGACATTCACGGAGGTGTCACAAAATTCGCTACGTCTGTCAACAGTGCATCGGACTGATAATTTACGAAGAAGTTTGTTGCAAAGTGCAGTGCACCTATGATTTTGTATCATATCTTGACTTTAAAAGTAATTTCAATGAAAATGGAGTTCCTCTTCTAACATTTCTTCTCAGACCCTGTTGTGAGAAAAAAAAGTAACTGTTCCGAGGTGCTGTTTAACATGGATGTCCATTAGTTAGTCCACATAGTGTATTTTTTTCTGGCAATATCAGTAAAAGCTACTGCAATGAAACAGAAATCCTTTGCCCACTGCACAGCACCTTCCTCCGTAGCAGTAGTGTTGTGTTATACAAGATTAGTAGTGTAAAGTGAATGCTTGCGTGCATGAATTTGCTATTATTGTTATTATTATTATTATTTCCCATGTAATTATATTTGTCCATGTTGTTATGTTTTGTAGTACAAGATCCATTTATCACGTCAGCAAGAATCAATTTTTCTTTTTCTTTAAAAAATTCATATTTCAGAATTCTGCACACACATAAAAGTATGAGTCTACGGTCGTATATTCTTGCGGCATTTTCATTTTAATATAGCATTAGGTAGTACGGCTCTCTCGGGGCCCCAACATTGAGCTAATCAGAATTATTAAATAGTGAATTACAATGGTTGCGTTATACGTTATTCGAGAGTGGAGCGAAAGAGACATATACGTAGAGGCGGACCGAAATATTCATGGATATACAGCAAAAATCCTGAATTACTCGACACAGAAGGCGGAATTATTTATTATTTCGTGATTCCATTGACGCGTTATCTTATCTTTCAGAAACAGTGATAGTACGTAAATTATAAAGGTACTTGCGTACTGTTCAGTTTCCTGCAACAACGCTATTTTTTCTGATAGGCCCAACTATTCACACGCACTCAATGATACAGCATTAAACGCAGTAAACGGTGGAAATGTTGACGTTTGTACCTTCAGAACTCCTCATTCATGTGTGCTGTCATTCAGTAGACAAGGAACTTCAGCTACAAGTGGCCATACTCCACAGGACGGAGAGGAAAGGAGACCACCCTAGGGGAGAGAACAATCATCATGCACATGCATGAACGAAATAAGACACGTCGAGGCACTGGAGAAGCTGTTCACAGAAATCCGTCCACTGTGTAGGGTTCATATAACACTATAAAACGAAGAATACCTTAGTGAATCACCGTACGACAAGTGCTCCGCCAAAATTTACTTTGAAGGACGATAGACAAATGCTGAGAATGGTGCAACACAGCCCCTGAATAAACAGTTACAGAAATTCGAGCACTTCTGGAGGAGCAAAATGGTTCAAATGGCTCTGAGCACTATGGGACTCAACTGCTGGGGTCATAAGTCCCCTAGAACTTAGAACTACTTAAACCTAACTAACCTAAGGACATCACACACATCCATGCCCGAGGCAGGATTCGAACCTGCGACCGTAGCAGTACCACGGATCCGGATTGCAGCGCCTAGAACCGCACGGCCACCGCGGCCGGCAGCATTCTGGAGGAACATCTTGGGAAGGTCGTTAGTGAAAGAATACTACTCGGTACAATTCCGAAAGACAGGGAAGAAAACCGTATGTACATAAAGTAAAGGAGGACAAGTGTTTAGTATTTTCCCGTGAGTAAATAAGGAAGAATATTGAGTTTTGGGATCGTGTATCATGGTCATATGAAAGCAAGGGCAACATACGCCGAAGTGATGGCCGATTAAAGGTGTGGAACCAGAAGAAGACTGTGTGGGATCCAGAAAATATGGAAGTTAAGGTCAAACATGGGGGCGGCAGCGTAGTGGTATGCTAGTTTATGGAGTCAACATGTGCGGGTGAGCTAGCTATTTTTGATGGCAATATCTAAAGGAATATAGTACAAGAACATTTCAACAGAAGCGCTCAAAAAACTAAATTTTGAAAATAAGTACAATTTCCAACAAGACAACGATCCTAAGCATACCTTAGAAGCTGCTGGGTTATGGATGGCCTAAACGCACTGCGTTCTGTCAAAACGCCACCTCATTCATCCGACCTGAACCCGATCGAGAACATCTGGTATGAAACGGATCAGGAAACATGACAACACAAGTAAAACATAATTGCTAAACATTATTCCGCAGGAATGCAGTAATACCGACTCGGACGTAACCAGCAGGCACGCATATTCTGTGCCAAGGCGTCTGGCCGCAATTATTCGTAGGAAAGGCTTGATATACAAATACTAGAACGTTTTGTTTGTTTGAATACTCACGTCCAACTGTTGGGACTACATTTTTTTTGGTTTTCATTACGAAATTGTAGTTATGTATCATTTAAGTAAATAGAAACTAAATACAGGTGTTTTAGAAGCAGAGAAGAATTTTATTTATTTTACTGTGTATGTTTTGGTAGTTAAATATTCTATTCTAGTAGCCTACAGGTGACATTTGAGTACTTCCGTCAGCCTCTGTAGTCTGAAAGGGTCAATGACTTACCTGTGATTACTTTTGAATACATTGTTATAAAGGGATGTGAATTAGCAATATGCAGTCTTAAAGCATATAAGGAAACCCACTACAGATGAAAATGAAACACACAATTGGGGAATCAAATATATACCAAAAGTCTGGCGTTTACAAAATACTATGTAATGACTGTGAGAAACAGCATATTGGCCAAACTGGCCGTAACTTCCTGACACGTTTTAAGGAACATACTACTGTTACTGCAAGTACCAAATCAATATTTGGTCAACATCTTGATGGATACAAGCATTGTGACGGCTGCATTTCTCACAATTTAAAAATATTACGTACCGTGCCAAAAGGATTACTGCTAAATACTTTAGAAGAAATTGAAATCTATTCATTTCACGAAAGTAATCCATTATCTGTTTTAAACGAACAACTTGAATTCAAAGAAAAACATTTCTTTGAGCCTTTCGACGATCTGTTCACTCTTCAGTCCTGCGTTTTTAAAACTATTAAGACCTTTAGGAAATTTTTATCTTTACTTTGTAATTTTATTTCGCCAAACATTATTTTATGACTGACTATCTGTTTTTAGAATGTTTGCTTATATGCTTTAATACTGCATATTGCTAATTCACATCCCTTTATTTTTGACACTACGGTTCATAGTATTATAATTTTAAATTCCTTCCATTTCCATTATTTTTGTTTGTTTATAAGACTGGCATGCCACATAAGACATAACAATGCCTTTTAAAAATTGTCACATGTAAAGAAAAAGGAATCTGCATATGAACTTCATAGACAATATTTCATAAATATGCACAACTACTGTGCACTCTCCATTTTTTTCCCTTAGTATTGATCTGTAAGAGTTATTATGTAATCTATGTACATGGAAGTCTCTTATTACACCAGTAAATCGTATCTGTGTAGCATGTACTATACGTGTCAGTTAACGATTATTGCAGCCTACTCATTGAAAATCCTTTCAATAGAGACATGTTGCTGCTCAATAGTACATCGTCTGACGTGACAGTCTTTGCCATTCCACTTTCGCAACAACTTCGTTAGAAAGAAGCCTGCTGCCACAGGTTGCACTGGCGTTTATCCACATCATGGCAACCACTAGTCTGACTATCGACTTTACAAAAACTTCAGTGGAAAGAAGCCTGCTGCCACATCTTTGGAAAGGCGTCGAACGTCACCATGGCAACCGGTGGTTCCAAATGTTTCACTAATAGGCCTTGAGAGGGCAACCCATATACTGTCAAAACGAAGTTCATTATTCTACATGCATAAATATTTTTAACGCTTCTTAATTGACAATAGCTGTTAAATAAAATAAGTTTAGTGTGTGTTTATTTTCCTTTCTTGACACTGTTCTTTTAACTAAGAAATTTTACATTGTTATTCGACCTATAACCCATTGGTTAGTAATGACATCATTCCGTCAGAAGTGGGCGGAGCCTCCATTATATATATTGTAAGACGTGCACTGGTTTCTCCAGTAGTGATTCTCCAGCAGAAGGAGGTCCTTACTCATTGGTAATTCATCGTTTTATAACTTTATAACTTTAAGTATTTTCTTGAATGTATGTAGCCCTCTAATTAAAGCTTTGTATACGACTTGTAGGTCTGAAGATGACCACCGTAGTGGTCGAAACCGGTCACCATAATAAATGAATTGTGATCAAGACTTAACTGTGAGCCGCGGAGTAATCACGCAGATGCAGATGTGAGCCCGCTAGGTCGTTTACAAGTTGACGCTCGCCCTGTAACAGAGGTGTACCACCAGACGAAGGGCGACCGGCGGTCCTCACGAGTACAGCAGTGGTGCAGACACTCACCTGGTGGTCTGGCAGCGCTCTCGCCGGCTCCCGCGGATGCTCTGCGCCGACCGGCCGCTCCTGGCGTGCAACTGCGTCCTACTTCTCGCGCCCGGTCCCGTGTTTTCACCTTTCTCCTTCGCCGGCGAATGTGCTGTTTTTCCTGCCACTCTCTTATCCTCTGTTACTGCATCTTCGGCGTTCAAACGAGAGCCGCCTACTAATCGCAGTAGCGCCGTACACAAGAGAGCTTTTCCTTTCTGACACAAATGTTGCAGATTTCAAACTTAAGACCGCCGTCAAACACATGCGACATTCTATAACAACACTCATTAATGATGTTTCATACATGCAACCTAACTACGACGTATATGCTGAGAATAACCAGACGTTTCTAAGAACCAGCAACAGCCCGAAGTACATTCATGCTCACAAATTAAGGATAATTGCAGAATGTGGTGCCCCACAATGTGGCACTACGCAAAACTAGCGCTAATAGCATAGGCACATAGGGAACACACACGACACAGATCTGAAAGTCCACGGTATTGGTGATAAGTTGAGAAAACCGTCCCTAAACACATGTGCTACAAAACGCCACTGTTTCCTGCGCATGTACCCCGACATCAATATGAGATATGATCACCATGCACACAGGCCGCACAAAGGGGTGGCATACTCTGGATCAGGTGGCCGAGCAGCTGCTGGGGTATAGCCTCCCATTCTTGCACCAGTGCCTGTCGGAGTTCCTGAAGTGTCCTAGGAGTTTGAAGACGTGCAGCGATACGTCGACCGAGAGCATCCCAGACGTGCTCGATGGGGTTTAGGTCTGTAGAACAGGCAGGCCACTCCATTCGCCTGATATCTTCTATTTTGAGGTACTCCTCAACGATGGCAGCTCGGTGGGGCAGTGCGTTATCATCCATCAAGAGGAAGGTGGGATCCACTGCACCTCTGAAAAGGCGGACATACCGGTGCAAAATGACGTCCCAATACACCTGACCTGTTACAGTTCCTCTGTCAAACACATACAGGGATGTACGTGCACCAATCATAATGCCACCCCACACCATCAAACCACGACCTCCACACAGGTCACTTTCAAGGACATTAAGGGGTTGGTATCTGGTTCCTGGTTCCCGCCAGATAAAAACCCGGCGAGAATCACTGTTCAGACTATACCTGGACGCGTCCGTGAACATAACCTGGGACCACTATTCCAACGACCATGTACTATGTTCTTGACACCAGGGTTTACTGACTCTCCTGTCTCTAGGTGTCAGTGGAATGCACCTTGCAGGTCTCTGGGCGAAAATACCATGTCTGTTCAGTCGTCTGTAGACTGTGTGTCTGGAGCCAACTGTTCCAGTGGCTGCGGTAAGTTCCCGAGCAAGGCTACCTGCAGTACTCCGTGGCCGTCTGCGGGCACTGATTGTGAGATATCGGTCTTCTTGTGGTGTTGTACACTCTGGACGTCCCGTACTGTAGCGCCTGGACACGTTTTCTGTCTGCTGGAATCGTTGCCAAAATGTTGAGATCACACTTCGTGGGACACGGAGGGCCCGTGCTATGTATGATCCGATGTGTTTGACCAGCTTCCAGTCGCTCTAGTATTCTATCCCTCTTAACGTCATCAGTGTGTGTTCTTTGAGCCATTTTCAACACACAGTCACCATTAGCACGTCTGAAAACGTCTGCACACTTACTCGCTGCACCTTACTCTGACATGCACCACACACCTCTGCGTATGTGGACTGCTGCCAGCACCACCGTGCTACGAACGCAGGTCAAATGCACCACATGGACATACCCTGAGGTGATTTCAACCAGGAAACCGCCCTGCAGGGCATTTGTTTCACTATGTATCAGCATTATCCTTAATTTATGAACATGAGTGTATATTACTGCTGCTGTATCAGGAAAGAGCGACGACGTTTGCCCTGTATCCTGATGGACTCAAAACTAGGTCTTAACCTAAACGCTAAGAAGTTACATGCCATTCTCCTGTCATACCGAAAGTTGACCAAGAGATATTTTCGTGATATGCAGGTGCCTTATCAAAAAGAGTAAAAAAATTCGGACTCTAAATTGAGAAAAAGAAATGGTTACTGCAGGCAGAAAATCTTTCTCTTGCCTACATGCAACTCAAAATTTGAGGCAAACATTTTCTCCTACTACTACACTTTGTGGATTAGCCTGTGAGCCTTTTCCGTCTTCACAAACTGTCTGTTCATCTCTCCTCAGGTCATTCAACACCTCCTCTTCCTGTTGGTTTTTAAGCTAACGTCGCTTTGAGAATCCGTTTACGGTCCAGTATTTGTGCTTGTTCGTACCGGATATTGCTGTATTTCGTTAAACTGCTTTCAACCAGATCAACTTTCAGTTCTTACAGCGTTTACTTATAGTGTGTTCGTCTGTAGCTGTTTTTCTTTTTAGAAATTTCACTTATGCACTTTGTTTTATACCTGATGTTCTTATCGTAGCTACCCTGCATTCACTCCCATCACGAAGAGCTGGAAGAGACATACAGTTTTGTATAATTTTACTCTAGTTTCTTGTCAGGTTTCCTTCGTGAATAAATTTTGAATGATTTCACGTACGTTTCCAAATTTAGGCAGTTTTAAATCTAGAGGTTTGTTACTGTCTTGGGCAATCAGAAACGTCGAATTAGTGAAAGATGTCACGTTTTCTACAGTCCAGTTATCCACAACTATTTTGAATCGTACCTCACCTTTGCCCCAGAAAGTCATCATTTTAGTCTTAGTTTTAAAATCTCAACATCGTATTCTTTAGAAACGGAATTTAAGTGGTTTAATGCACGTTGAAACTAGTCTTCCTTTTCTTGCATCTGCATAAATTAAAACATTTAACGTGTTATTTTTTTATGTTTTAATGCCTTTTTGTATGTATTCTGTCCAGTTTAGGATAATGTCATTCATATGAATATAAAAAACACTATGTGTTATTAGGAACCCTTGTCGTACTCCTTCATTTACTAAAATTTCTTTTGTTTCACCCACATTTGTTATAATTTTTCATTTATGTGTAATCTTCTTACGACCTTTAGCAGTCTGATTTCCATTATAGTTCTGATTTTGTTTCTGTTCATATTGTCAATTGTATTAACCAAACCTATAAATGCTGCATACCTTTGTACGCTCTCGTCTTTTCTCTATTACTTGTTAGAGAGTAAATACATTGTCTGCATTTGATCAATCTTTTCTAAATCCTGTCTGTTCTTCAGCAATGAAAATTTTTGAAATTGTTGTTAAGTCAGTTGTTCATTATTTTGCAATGAAACTGACATTTTTTGCACATAGGTATTACTTCTGCTGGTTTTCACGACTGAGGTATTTCACTTTTCTGCCAGCAGTGGTTGAATATGTTTATGAACCTTTTCTTTAGCATCATACTTCCATATTTTTACAATTCTGCTCTTATTTTATCGGTCCCAGTTGTTTTTCCATTTACAATTTCTTTTACGGACAAAAATAGTTCAACTCCAAACTAAAATTAGGCCTGTCTTCAGTTCTGCCAAATCATTCCTATTGTGATGAAGTTCAGCACGGTATAAAAAATGAAAATTGTATATGATTTGACCTAGCTATGAATAATGGGCATAGGTAAGCGTGTGGTAACATTCGCTTGTTTCACTACGTCAGTTTTCCTGTATTCAGTTAAGCTTATCTTCTGTTTACTTTATTAGGTTCTCAGTTGTTAGTGCAGTCCTTGCCTCACACCACACTTTAAATGCCTGTCATTATTCTATAATTGAAGTACTAGATATACGCAAGCCCTTTGGCCGTATCTTTGCATAACACTTTCTCCACCTCCTTTTCCATTTCATACATACGACTGTGTGGCACTTATTGCACAGGCTACGTTTTTCTTAGATAAATCATCCTACACATCTATTCTTTTCGGCACTAGGGAATAGCAAACGAATCACTTGGAACCATGTCTGATGAAATTGATGCTTGAGGAGTTTTTTTAGAAAGGTAACTCGCGAATTTTCGCCACACTATCTGATAAGAAGTATCCGGACACCTACTATTGGACATTAATAAGTGATGGGTAACATAGTGATGCTGGACGGTGTGGTCTCAATGTCGACGTTCCAACTCATCCCAAAGGTGTACCATTGGGTTCTGGTCGGGACTATGGGCGGAACCGTCCACGAACCATCGTCTTACATATGGTGCTTTGTGACACGGGCCATTCTCATGTTGATACAAATATCCGTTTTCACCGAACTGATCTTCTAATATATACCTACACAATGGCATAAAATTTGTTCATATCCTTCCTTTATTAAGCGAAATAACGGGACCGCACCCTAACCATGAAAAAAAAAAATCCACCCGTAACATCATCTCCTCCATACTCCACCGTTGGCATTACACCTGATAGCAGGTAACATCCTCCAGGCATTCACCAATCCGAGACACTTCCTTCGGATTCCCACAGGTGTAGTGTGAACATCCAGATCACTCGTTTTCAGTAGTCCACTGGCAAGAGATGTCACTTTCTGCACCACCTAAAGCATCTCTTGGAACTGACCACAGAAATACGTATTGTATGAGGAGTTACTTAACAATTACACCCCATTCTTTATAACTCCCTACGCACAGTCATTGTGCTACCTGTGTCGCTGGTAGAACTTTGACTTAGAAGTAATTTCTCCCACTGATTTCATTCGAATTTTTAGAGCGATCCTCCGCTATGCTAGACAGTCCCTGTCCATCAGTACACGAGGTCTGCTTGATCCTGGTTTAGATGTGGTTCCTGCTTTCGATTTCCACTTTACAGTCTTATCCCCAATATCAACTTTGGTAGCTCTAGAAAGATTGAAATCTCCGTGATGAATTTGTTATGCATGTAACATCCAGTGTCTGGTGATAGTTCAGCTCTCCCGAGCAACCCATTCTGCTGTTACGACTTCCCTAGTGACAACACAATACTCCCCACCAGCTTTTATATTGGCGGGCCTGCCTATCATTACCTTTAGAGGTCAGTTCCAACACTAGTTGTGATAAAAATAAACACCACGCTAAGATTTACTGGAAGGATACTTTTAATATACATTTTCAGGGAAAAAAAAGATGCGCCACGAAGGTATTATTAGAATCGGACGGGAATCAGTAGATGCGATGTACCTCTACAGACAGGCAAATGATTACAATTTCAGAAAAATTGGATAATTTGTTTTCTTCAAGAGAAAGACTTTCACAAACTGAGCAAATCACTAACGTGTTCGTCCAGCTCTGGCCCTTTAAAACCAGTTATTCGGTTTGACATTGATTGATAAAGTTGTTCGATGCTCTCCTGATGGATGTAGTACCAAATTCTGTCCAACTGGCGCATTAGATATTCAAAATCCCGAGAGCACTGCCCATAATGCTCACAACATTCCCAGTTGGGGGAGATGCCGAGGCCGCGCTGGCCAATGTAGAGTTTTGTAAGCACGAAGACAAGCTTTTGGAAAAAAAAAACAAAAATGGCATATTATTTGCAGACACTGTGACTGACATATGGACAGGTGTGTATATATATATAAATACAGGGTGGTCCATTGATAGTGACTGGGCCAAATATCTCACGAAATAAGCATCAAACGAAAAAACTACTAAGAACAAAACTCGTCTAGCTTGAAAGGGGAAACCAGATGGCGCTATGGTTGGCCCGCTAAATGGCGCTGCCATAGGTCAAACGGATATCAACTGCGTTTTTTAAAATAGGAACTCCCATTTTTATTACATATTCGTGTAATACGTAAAGAAATATGAATGTTTTAGTTGGACCACTTTTTTCGCTTTGTGATAGACGGCGCTGTAATAGTCACAAACGTATAAGTACGTCGTATCACGTAACATTCCGCCAGTGTGGACGGCATTTGCTTCGTGATACATTACCCGTGTTAAAGTGGACTATTTCCTAATTGCGGAAAAGCTCGAATTGTGTTGATGTATGGTTATTGCGATCAAAACGCCCAACGGGCGAGTGCTATGTATGCTGCCCGGTATTCTGGACGACATCAACCAAGTGTCCGGACCGTTCGCCGGATAGTTACGTTATTTAAGGAAACCGGAAGTGTTCAGCCACATGTGAAACGTCAACCACGACCTGCAACAAATGATGATGCCCAAGTAGGTGTTTTAGCTGCTGTCGCGGCTAATACACACATCAGTAGCAGACAAACTCCGTGAGAATCGGGAATCTCAAAAACGTCGGTGTTCAGAATTCTACATCAACATAGATTGCACCCGTACCATATTTCTATGCACCAGGATATGCATGGCAACTACTTTGAACGTCGTGTACAGCTCTTCCACTGGGCACAACAGAAATTACGGGATGATGACAGATTTCTTGCACGCGTTCTATTTAGCGACGAAGCGTCATTCACCAACACCGGTAACGTAAACCAGCATAATATGCACTATTGGGCAACGGAAAATCCACGATGGCTGCGACAAGTGGAACATCAGCGACCTTGGCGGCTTAATGTATGGTTCGGCATTATTGGGAGGAAGGTTAATTCCCCCCCCCCCCCCCATTTTATTGATGGCAATCTAAGTGGTGATTTCCTACGTAATGTTCTACCGGTGTTACTACAAGATGATTTACTGCATGACAGAATGGCGATGTACTTCCAACATGATGGATGTCCGGCACATAACCAGCGTGCGGTTGAAGCGGTATTGAATAGCATATTTCATGACAGGTGGATTGGTCGTCGAAGCACCATACCATGGCCCGCACTTTCACCGGATCTGACATCCCCGGATTTCTTTCTGTGAGGAAAGTTGAAGGATATTTGCTATCGTTATCCACCGACAACGCCTGACAACATGCGTCAGCGCATTGTCAATGCATTGGCGAACATTACGGAAGGTGAACTACGCGCTGTTGAGAGGAATGTCGTTACACGTATTGCCAAATGCATTGAGGTCGACAGACAACATTTTGAGCATTTATTGCATTAATGTGGTATTTACAGGTAATCACGCTGTAACAACATGTGTTCTCAGGCATAATAAGTTCACAAAGGTACATATATCACATTGGAACAACCGAAATAAAATGTTCAAACGTACCTACGTTCTGTATTTTAATTTAAAAACCTACCTGTTACCAACTGTTCGTCTAAAATTGTGAGCCATATGTTTGTGACTATTACAGCGGCATCCACCACAAAGCGAAAAAAGTGGCCCAACTAAAACATTCATATTTCTTTACGTACTAATCGAATATATAATAAAAAACGCCTTGGTACTGCGACAGTGTCTACTGCTTATCTTCGCGCTTGCCGAACCTTATCTTGTCCAGCAAGGTCGTCGAATCTCTCACCAACAGGGAAGTTTTGAAGCATTATGGGCTGCGGCCTCCAATCAGCTGCTCGAGAGTGTAACGATAAAATGCGCCAATTGGGCAGAATTTGCACTATAGATATAATGCAATGTAATATAGTCCAAATATATAGATATATTTGCACTATAGGACCTCCTACAACGCCATCATTCAGTGCCATGCGAAACAATTGCTTGCATAGGACCAGGGATGGACCAACGCGTGACTGACTTGCTCAATTTGTGGAACACTTCCTCTTGAATAAATCGTCCAATATTCCTGAAATTGTAATCATTTGATTATCTGTAAATGTACATCACATTCACGGATTTCCGTCCCATTCCAATAATTCCTGCCTGGTCTGTTGTCTAATTAATTTATTTGATTAAGTGTATAAATGCGTTACGAAAGATATTTGTTATACAGGTTGGTCAGAAACAATCTGAAAAGTTTGTAAGGCTGTTGCATGGTAGGTCGCGCTGAGAAATAACTGTTACCAAAGAAACTTTTACGTTGCTCTGTTTCAGAATTAATTAGGACTCAAATTAGCTGTGAAGCCGTTGCGCCAGCAAATTCAGGCGGCCCGCCAGAGTCGGTGTCGTCAGTCTAAAACCTAACCAGAGTGCGATACAACGATTCGACATGGGGCAGTAAAAAGGATCGAACCTGAGCTAAAGGCTGAGCAGTCCCTTGCGCTAACAGGTACGCTAAAAGACCATCTGACTCTAACTGGATCTGGTGGGCCACTTGAATTTGCGTGCGCAATGGACTGATCAGCCAAATTCAATGTTAACTAACACGAACACGGCGCAACATATCGAACTTTTTTCTCAGTTATTTCTCAGCACAGGCTTGCTTGCAACGCTCTCACAAGCTTTTCAGACTGTTTCTGACCATCCTGAATACGGCTATCAAATATATTTTTCAGTATTGTTCTTCTGTCAGCGATTATTTCCAACTAAGCTTAGCAGAGGAAGATACAGGTGTTTGAAGAAACAGCAGCACTTTACGACACGTGCTTGTTTTGCTAAATTGTTGCTGTCAAAGTTATGATTATTATCAATTACGCTGAGTGAGCGGGTATGTGGAAAGAATACATTGAAAGCCACTATGAGGGGGAAGATTTGTCTGATGGGACAGAAGAAGAAACAGGAGTCGATTTAGAAGAGATAGGGATTCAGTATTAGAATCACAATTTAAAAGAGTTTTGGATAAAATAAGGCAAAAGGGATAGCTAACATTTCAACAGAATTTCTTAAATCATTGGGGGAAGTGGCAACAAAACGACTATTCACGTTGGTGTGTAGAATGTATGAGTCTGGCGACATACTATCTGACTTTCGGAAAAGCATCACCCATACAATTCCGAAGACGGCAAGAGCTGACAAGTGGGAGAATTATTGCAGAATCAGCTTAACAGCTCATGCATCCATGTTGCTGATAATAATATACAGAAGAATGCAAAAGAAAAATGAGGATGCGTTAGATAACGACCAGTTTGGCTTTAGGAAAGGTGAAGGTACGAGAAAGGCAATTCTGACGTTGCGGTTAATAAGCGAAGCAAGACTAAAGACAAATCAAGACACGTTCATAGGATTTTTCGACCTGGAAAAACGGTCTACAACGTAAAATGGTGCTAGATGTTAGAAATTCTGAAAAAAGTAGGGGTAAGCTATAGAGAGAGATGGGTAATGTACAAGAGTCAGGAGGGAATAATAATAGTGTACGGCCAAGAACAAAGTGCACGTATGAAAAAGGGTGTAAGACAAGGATGTAGTCTTTCACCCCTACTTTTCAATCTGTATATCGAGGAAGCAATGATGGAAATAAAAGAAAGCTTCGAGAGTGGAATTAAAATTCAAGGTGAAAGGATATCAATGAAACGATTCGCTGATGACGTTGCTATCCTCAGTGAAAGTGAGGAAGAATTACTTGATCTGCTGAACGGAATGAATAGTCTGATGAGTACGGAGTATGGATTGAGGGTAAATCGAAGAAAGATGAAGGTAATGAGAAGTCTACTAATATCAAATATCGTCCTTAATTTGAGGAAGAAATTTCTGAGACTATACGTTTGGAGTACGGCATTGTATGGTAGGGAAACATGGACTGTTGGGAAAACCGGAACAGAAGAGAATCGAAGGATTTGAGATGTGGTGCTATAGACGAATGTTGAAAATTAGGTGGTCTGATAAGGTAAGGAATGAGGAAGTTCTGCGTAGAATCGTAGAGGAAAGGAACATGTGGAAAACACTGATAAGGAGAAGGGACTGGATGATAGGACAGCTGTTTAGACATGAGAGATTGGCTTCCAGGTACTAGAGGGCGCTGTAGAGGGCAAAAACTGTAGAGGAGGACAGAGATTGTAATACATACAGCAAATAATTGAGGACGTAGGTTGCAAGTGCTACTCTGAGATGAAGAGCTTGGAACAGGAGAGGAATTCGTGGCAGGCCGCATCAGACCAGTCAGAAGACTGATGGAAAAAAAAAAACAAAAAAAAAACGCTGTAACAATTATATTTCGCAACCAGAATTTAGAGCTTACCTCTTAGCAGAAGTCAAGGAATATTAGATCCCACAAAAGTTATTTAAATTCCAGCTTATACAGCAACCTACACACACCCCAACTCTCGCCGTTTGTAACTGTGGTTTAGTCAGTGCGAAAGCTTCGGGTGACGGTTCTATACTCCCAGCATAACTAGACAAAACTTTGACATTCCTTTCAAGTCAGTTCGTCATTCGCCTCCGGGTATTTCTTTCTATAAACGTTGCTCGCATTCGTATTCTGCTGATTTTCGGTGAGGCACTGAGTGTCATTCTAACGTACTAATGCAGAAGCAGATTTATTAATAGTTAATCCGTGAAGATGCAAGCCGTGTTATAGCTTCACTAAATACAAAAACAAATACATATTCTTTCACAACCATGCGAAGCAGCTTTTACCTCTTATGCCAAAGATAGTCTTACTTGAGGAGTACCACTACAACCATTTCAAAATACAAACTACTAAATCGGTCATGGATGTAGAGAAAATATGATTAACACCACTATGAGCAAATAGTGAGGTACAAAGACTTTAAATTCGGGACAGCAAGGAAGTTACAAATGGGGAAGATTCAAAGCTTATCTTCATCTGTAGAAATCTGTACATAAATTGCGAAACAATATTATTAATCTAGGAAAGCAAAACAACAATGAACAGACACAATTCTGTAATCATACCAGCAACGTAATTTAATGACAACAGTGGTCAACTTATATTTAGAGAAATTTTACAAACAACAAATTCGATCGTCGGATAGATACATTAATGTTACATTATTTTCTTTTACTTCTCAAAAGCGTAAAGATCAGATAAGTACAAAAATAACTGATTTCAGTAGACTCATATGACTAGAATGAAGTAGTCAAAAATTCACAAAAAGTGCTTATGTACATTGACCAGTACAACCAGTAGAATGAAGTTCTGGGCAAATTTTTGACGCTGCAAGAACTGCTATCTGGAAACTGATGAACAAATTTTAATCTTTGTGGACACATAATCCATTGAAACATCAACAGTTTGATTATGCTGCTAAATGTTAAACTTTTAGCTTGAAAATATTAGCTGTTTCTATGACATAGAGCTTGTTAGAAATTATCGTAATTAAATTTGCGCTCATTATTTAAGTGCAACAGATAAAACCTGCACTGTTTCTAATATTGCACGTTTCGGCGTAGTAAAACGTGCCATTGTGTAGTGCTGACATTGGAAATCTCGCGCAAACGCAATGCCACTAAAGTAATAAATAATGATTTCATCGGAGATGGAAGACTATAACGCTTCCAGCGATGTGATGTAATGGTGATTTTGTTTGGAAGCCTGGTGAGAGAACATCTGTTGAGCGGTAGACACATTTACATCCGATAATACTGTTTCAAGTTGAATACATAGGTAATCTTAGGTATCTTGACTTTGTACTCGTACTTGTGGCTCCATCCTTATACAAACTAAGCAGGTAACCGTGTGCTGTTTTTTAAACTGTCTTGAACATTTGTAGCTGTTGCACCACTGGTGAAATATTCAGACGCCGCTGTTCCCAGAGGTGTAAATATACGGCCGTTCCTCAGTGGGACACAGAAAGCGGGAGAATGTATCATCCCAGTCCTCGGATTTACGGCCAACCGGCTCCATCATGTTGTTCCACAGTGCATTGGCAGCTATTGACACAGAAAAATTACAGGAATTAATCTTCAGACTGTTACGAAATTCCAATCATAGGCTGACTTTCATTCATAAATAATCAAGTTTCTATACCAGGTAGATAACGACTAACTCCTAAGCATTGGAAAGTCGTTGGCTCATAATGTAAACTTAAAGATTATTTCAGGTACTTGTCGGCTGTACATAAGATATAGTTGAGACTTTCATGTTCATTTCTACGGTGTTTCTACCAGACAAACCAACTACATTTAGGCGTGAGGATGTCTGTGAGTGAATCCATCTCAGATATTCCGTTCTGCGTTTTGTGTACTCAGCAAATTACCCCAATACAGAGTTGTCATAACCTCTCGATCAATTTCTACGAAATAACTGATGTATTTACTTGATACACATTTATGTTTAACGCAATCCAATACAAATTTAATCGCACTTCAACATGGTGTCCATTTTAAGGCATTGCTGTCGCCGTTGTAGAGCTGACCTGAATACATTCTGAAGCATATCTTGTTAAATGGACGGCGCTGCGTCCAGGATCAAGCTGTTAGATCCTGGAGTTCCCTTTCCTTTGTTTTGCGAACCCTTGACTCAGAGTACCGCGAAGGGAAGAAATTCTAGGGTGTCGAATGAGCTAAACATGATGGACACAGACCTGCGTAACGTCTGCCTATCCACTTGTGCGCTAATTTTTGGTTCAGGTACCCTCTTGCTGTGAGTCAAAAGTGAGGGGGTTCTGAGTGCTGTTGGAACGCAACAGTGTCAGCAATGCCTTCTTGCTCCAAAACTGTGGTTCCAGGAATTGTTCCAGCGTATCAAGGTACAGGTTGCCTGCAGTTTTCGCTTTTGCAAATAAATAAAGTCTCATAAACTGGAAACTTTGTGAATCCAACACATTTTCTTTTGGTGTGTCTCTTTGCCATTTAGTGGTAGCTTGAGGAGGCTCGTTAAGTAGCAGTAATGATCGCAAATGTGGAATGTGGCCTCATTAGTTAAAAAATGTCATTCATCAGTTGTTCGTTGTTTGCAGCGGTCTATCAAATAGTAACACGGAGACTGGCAAGTTGAGTAACCTTCGTGGTCTAATTTGTGAAGTAACTGAATGTGATACGCTCTTTTCTTGAGCACAATATCGTTGACTTTGGCACGTCTAACTCGTTGCTTAAACGACGAATTGATGTATTCGAAATTCTTTCGATTGCTTCTCTGATTCGCTGAACAGTCTCTTATGGTACAGATCTCCCGGAACGTGATTCACGGGCAACGTTCCAGTTCTTTGGAACTTACTGACAAGGAATGCTTTTTCTTACTGGTGCTGGCTTGTGAAACTGCCTTGTGAAGTCCACTTGCACCTCTAGATAACATCAACTGCGCGGTCGCGGGCTAACATCAGCCAAGTTGTAACAGAAATGGATTATAATTATGTATTATGTAAGTTCTTTCATTATTTCTTGGAAATGGATCGAGACTTTTTGATCATCCTGTATTTGTTGAAAGGCAGGACTACATATTGTTCAGTGCGACATAACAGGCTTCGTAGGGGACTATTCCGTTAAAGTGATCCATCGCATCTGGTATGTAGTGATTTGCTCGGGTCTTATTGCATCATGGGGTTTACACCACACATCAGTTGATGTCAGTACAGGATATATATTTTAATTGGTACGGAATTAATCCATATAGTAACATTCAAACATCAGTTACATCATGGCCATTCACCACATAATGCAGCAGAAGACATACACCAAGAAATATTTTGATAATTTTAATCTTAATTTTCAGATGAAAAATAGTGAAAATAGTAATTCCAAACTAAAAAAAAACTGGCGTTCTGCAGTTGAAATTATCAAATACTGTAATATGTTTATTTACGTCTTATGATGACCTTCAGTTGATGCTAATTTTATTTTTAAAATGCTCTTTGATTCTTAAATGACAACACTGTTATTTGCAGAATTAATTTTAATTCTGCAGTGAAGTATGCTCAGATTTGAAGTTTCCTGGTGAACTGATGCTGTGTGCCAGACCGAGACTAGAACCCAGAATGTACGTCTCTTGGGGGCAAGTGCCCTACCGGCTGAGCTATCTTTTATTCCATTTTGCCTTTCGCTCTCTAGTTATGCCTTCATCGACGAGTTTCTTCGTTATAATTTCAAAAATACTTTCACTATGTGCTATCAATTCATTTCCTTTCAGTTGTCTGTGCTCTTTTCGACACGGGAATAATAAAGGCAAGGGGTACTTCGGCATTAAGTAAATAAAATGCAATATATTCTGATAAAATTGTGATCTTTCTTCTTGTTTAATTTACAAGTTTGTCCTTAGAGGGAAAAAATTAAAAATTAAAACCCAATAATTTGAGAACGAAATGAGATATCGTTCTGCTCTCAGTTTTAAGTAAAATTTCGATATCTTACCTACGTTTCATTGAAAGCAATGTACAAGATAAAATCAACCATACGTAAAGTTTACGCAATGCGTTTTTACCTCTGCAAAATCCTTATAATTTCGCGCTATGTTTAACTTATTGTAAATATGACAGATAACCAAAAGAAATTCCGTTCTTTATCGAGTGAAGATATCAGACTGTAATGTGCAAAAATCAAAGTCTTTCATCTGATTATTTTCTTAAAATTAGATGACAAGTATTTCAGCGTTCTCAACCCAGGCACCAGAATTTGGCGAGCAGTGCAGCCTTAGCAAAAGTCGCCCGCAACACTGGATGCTGAAAGAACGTCTGTAGCGATTTAAAGGTTAAGACAGATACACCTTCTAAAGCGATAATAATTTAAAAGGACAGAAAATGTATAATTAACTTCCTCTTTGTTGGCTGAGCCTTGTATCTCACCTTTTTATAGATACTTCATACAATTGGTTAAAACATATGAATCATTTTAATTTTATCCATATTTTGCAGCTTAAAACGTGACTGTATTCAAAACATTGCAGGTATGAATTAAACAACGGCTTCAGTCACAACTTTCTCGTCTTTTATTAATTACACGATGCATTTCGGACCCTTTGGGTTCATCGTCAGGTGCAATTTGTCTTAATACATGTTTTACTTCTTCTCGTGAATGAGGTCAAATGCTTATTCCTGCCCACGAAAAGGTTTAATGTTAGGTTATGAATTTCGTAAGTTGAACGCGGAAAATATGTGGAAAATACTGGAAAATGACCAGTATAAACTTACCACATAATCCAAGGAAAGCGTTTTCAATGTTTTAGCTCCAGCAAACATTCTTTTCTTCATCGTTTTAGTGCATGTCACTTCATTCAGGATGTACATTTGCACAGACATCTTTGACAACATCATCCGTTTAGCCCCATGAAATATGCACTCCTTGGGAGGCAGTACGTTGATGATAAGGTCACTGATGTAAAAAGAAGTAGCCACTACGTCGATCAGTAAGTCAGCGCCGGACGTTGTGTCCGAGCGGTTCTAGGCGCTTCCGTCTGGAACCGCGCTGCTGCTACGGTTGCAAGTTCGAACCCTGCCTCGCGCATGGATGTGTGTGATGTCCTTAGGTTAGTTAGGTTTAAGTAGTTCTAAGTTCTAGGGGACTGATTACCTCAGATGTCAAGTCCCATAGTGCTCAGAGCCATTTGAACCATTTGAAAGTAAGGCAGCACCATGCACGCTTAGAGTCCTCTCTCCTGCAGCCCCCAGTAAGCTAGCATACGTCCGTCGTACTGAACGGAGATTACGTTCAAAATAGGGTTTTGTAGCCAAAAGAGTGGAGAGTAATATGGTGTATCAGAATCTTGAATAAAACCGAACTGCTTTTAGAAAAAAATGTTGTACTACTTATTGAACGGACTTCATACTTTGGCTATTCGACTGCAATTAAATTTGATTTTCCGAAAGGTTTCAGACCACACTTCCTTGCTGATACCATAAACAGTCCAGTACAAGCTAAGCGCATCTCTGATCATTTCGAGCAGCACTTTGAACGGTAAATTACAGACTTTCACTGATCGAAAGCCAAAACGTGAGTATGTTATTAACACTGTGCTAACAGAACCATCATTATTATTAAATTTTTTGCTACAATGAAGTGGAAGGAATGTATAGAAGGGAGATGAACTTACAGCCAATATTATAGAAATAGAACAGGACGTGGATGAAGAAGAGATGGGAGACATAATACTGCGAGAAAAATTTGGCAGAGCACTGAAAGACCTAAGACGAAACAAGGCCCCGGGAGAAGAAGACATTCCAACAGACATCTGGTAGCCTTGTGAGAGTCAGTCATGACCAAACAAGATCTATGACACAGGAGAAATATCCTCAGATTTCGAGAAGAATGTAGTAACTCCAATTCCAAAGAAAGCTGGTGTTGACAGGTGTGAATATTACCGACCTAACATTTAAGAAGTCATGGGTGCAAAATATTAACACGAATTCTTCCAGAAGAATAGAAAAACTGATAGAAGTCTCCCTTCGGGAAGATTAGTTTGGATTCCGGAGAAATGCTGGCACACGCGAGGCAATACTGACCCAACGAGTTATCTTACAGGGTAGGTTTAGGAAAGGCAAACCTACGTTAATAGCATCTGTTGACTTATGAGAAGCTTTTGACAGTGTTGACTGGAATACTCTCTCTGAAATCTGAAGTTAGCAGGGATAATTACAGAAAGCGAAAGGCTGTTTACAACTTGTACAGAAAGCAGATGGCAGTTATAAGAGTAGAGAGGTATGAAAACGAGGTAGTGGTTGAGAAGTGAGTGAGGCAGTATTTTAACCTGTCCCAGACGTTATTCAACCTGTACAATGAGCAAGCGGTAAAGAAAACGAAAGGAAAATCTGAGGAAGGAATTAGAGACACTTAAAGTAGTAATTGAGATTTTTATTTGCCCAAGCAAAACAACTGGTGATGGCTGATGTAGAAAGAATATAAAATACAGACAGGCAATTTTAATGTTAAAAATATTTTCTGAATGTATTCGTATGGAATGAAGCCATGTATAGAAGTGCAACATGGACGATAAACAGTTTAGACAAGAAGAGAATAGGAGCTTTTGAAATGTTGTGTTACCGAAGAATGCTGAAGATTAGGTGGGTAGATCGCTTAATTAATGAGGAAGTACGGAAAAGAACTGTGGAGAAAAGGAATTTGTTCCACAACCTGATTAAAAGAAAGGATCGGTTGACAGGACACATTCTGAATCAAGGGATCACCATTTTAGTATTGGAGGGAAGTGTGGTAGGTAAAAATCATAGAGGGAGACTCAGAAGGATGTAATTTGCTGTAGTTATTCAGAGATGAAGAGGCTTGTACAAGACAGAGTAGCATGGTGACTACATCAAAACAGTCTTCGGACTGAAGACCACAACAAAAACAAAATCCAACTAGTGTTCCCGACTATTCTCTCACAAAGACCGTTATTTGTGCGTTTATCATGTACACAATTTGTAGCGTTGTTAATTTCAGTACCTAACACTTCCTTATCAAGCAACTTGACATCATTAATTAGCCATTTCCAAATACCGATGGGGGTAAAGCTTTCTGTATTTCTCTCAGAATTAAATTTCAGGATATCTCTCGTTGAAAGATACATGTTACTTGCAGCTCAACAAATGTTTTTCTTGGGCACAAATGGGCGCTCCACTGTAAACAAGCGCATCAATGCACGCACGCCAAGGCACTACTCATGGCCACCAGTAGACTTTTTCCTTAACTTCTAAATACTGTTTTTAGTAGGATCACTGCAAATCGAGCGACGATTAGGGCTGAACTCTCTTACGGGCAAGACTTACATCTGTTATCCCTGGATTACCTCACTTTTTTTTTATTTGGAACATGTAAATCAAGTTGTCACCTACGCAAGCGTGATATTTGTTTCTTTCTCTGTTTAGAAAATTAACACGCTGATTATTTCTTCGAACTAATGAGTTGTCATCAAAACAGATCAATTTTTCAAAATGTGAATCTGAATACATACAGCCCCAGGCTACTTAAACCTTCACTTCCACCAGTAGACTTTTTCCTTAACATCTAAATACTGTTTTTAGTAGTATCACTGCAAACCGAGCGACAGTTAGGGCTGAACTCTCTTACGGGCAAGACTTACATCTGTTATCCCTGGATTACCTCACTTTTTTTTTTAAATTTGGAACATGTAAATCAAGTTGTCACCTACGCAAGCGTGATATTTGTTTCTTTCTCTGTTTAGAAAATTAACACGCTGACTATTTCTTCGAACTAATGAGTTGTCATCAAAACACATCAATTTTTCAAAATGTGAATCTGAATACATACAGCCCCAGACTACTTAATAGAGTCCGAAGATACTTTCAGCTTTTGTGCAGTTGGAGATTCCTGCACTTCTGGTGTTTACCAGGTGTATTTAGGCTTGAACCTGAATACATGGTTGAACTGGTGAAAAAACCCTAGAGCTTATTTTCAAGTATAATTAATAACCAATCACTCATTTAGTAGGTTATTTCCCAGATATAGTCCTTATGCATAATTCTGTTCGTATTGGAACATCTCAAACTGGTGAATCGATTTCTGAACCAGAAGACAGCAAAATTCCGTAACAGGTGGTAGATGGGCGAATAACCCGAAAAGGTACTTATTCACTAACTGATCCTGAAGGTGAATGTAAATACTTTTATGTTTAGGATGCATGAAATTATTTCCACTGAATAGTTTCATTTCTTGACGTCGTTTCGTACCTAATCTTTTGGTAATTCTGTTCAAGCACAAGGAATGTTTTGAACACAAAGGCGAGCAATCTGGACTTTCGTGATGCTAATTCACGGAGTTACTTCCAAGCATGTGCTCAACAAGCTTGGGATTAGGGCTTCATACATTGAAATAATAATAAACATAGTGTTGAGAATAAAATTTTCACTCTGCGTTGGACTGTACGCTCATTTGAAACTTCCTGCAAGATTAAAACTGTGTGCTGGACCGAGACTCGAGCTAGGGACCTTTACTTCTGCCGGAAAATGCTCTACATGATTTTGAGATTTGCGGTTGAGATCATGACCTTGTCTGAGAGGAACAGCGGTATCTAATTGCGGAAACAGAGCAGTCAATAGTGTAAGTCCTACATCATAGGAGATGAAACTTTTAGCAGCGTATCGGTGTTTTTCAAACCCACGTTGAAGATTATGAAAACATAATTAATTCTAATTTATTTTTCATTTCGAGTAACCCTTTTTTAGGATACGTTGAAACAACATTGTTTTTGCGTCTTTGTTTTCAACTATGGTCCGCCCACGTGGTCTCGCTGTAGCGTTCTCGCTTCCCGAGCGCGGGGTCCCGGGTTCGATTCCCAGCGGGGTCAGGGATTTTTCCTGCCTCGAGATGACTGGGTGTTGTTGTGTCGTCTTCATCATCATCATTCATCCCCATTACGGTCGGAGGAAGGCAACGGCAAACCACCTCATTAGGACCTTGCCTAGTAAGGCGGTGCGGGTCTCCCGCATCGTTCCCCTACGCTCTGTAAAGAAGCATGGGACTTCATTTTCATTTTTCCATTTTCAACTATAGTTTCCTTTGAATCATACTTCTTCCAATCTTCGAGAATGTTGTTTCTTCTATTCTTGTGATCACTTCCTTGCAGTTCTTAGTGTTTTTCTGTCGTGAAAGGCTGCCTCTTCTATTGCTGCCTTTTTTTATTGTGTCCATGTTGACTCCTCCATCTTCCATATCTCTTCCTGCTTCTCTGAGCCATATCATTTAGGATTTGTAATTGTTCAGTAGGCCCAAGATTTGTTTACTTTTTCTGTCATTATTCATGCTGCTTATGTAAGCATAGAATTTTAATCTCCTCTTTCTCATTAAATCTGTTACCTTTTCAACTTTTAGATATAATTCTCCATTAGATATTAATGTGTATTCTGATTCACTGCTGCTTTTAGGTCGTAGTATTTTTCTTCGAATTCTTCTTTCAGTTTTTGGTCATTTTTGAAACTCTCCCTTCCTAGCTATTTTAAGAATTTCAGCTATATAGACTACTTGTGGTCTTAGAAATATTCCACAGTTTTTCAGTTTTGTGTTTCAGCATAAAGATTTTTTGGTATAGATGTTTCTTATTATTTGAAAGGCTCTCTCCATTTGAAGTATTCTAGTCTCTATTGCTGTATTTTCCTTCATGACGTCTGAAAAATATCCTCTTAGATATTTAAAATAGTCTACTTTAGATATTGTTTTGTTATTTATTTTAGGTTTTTGAGGTTCCTTACTGACATTTGTCACGAACAGTGTTTTTTTAACATATATGTACTCTTACTTTTCCTGCTTGATTATACTGTTCTGTTACTTGTTCATGTGAATTTTCAAGTGAGTCTGTTATAAGTGTCATGTAATCAGCAATTTCCAGGTAATTTTTTACTCATTATATGAGAGTTTGTTGACTCTGATCAACTTAATGGATGATACTGACTATAATCTCACGCACTCATAAAACGTTGGGAGAAAATCGCTGGTAGACTGAAGCTTTGGAGAGTGTTTAGGCGTCCACATGTGGCTCAGACTTGCCCGAATATGAGAAATATGCACTATCTGTGTATTCTACCCCGCTGCAGCATTTTCGGTATGTTACCTAAGACTGACTATAATTGAAATTAAGACACCTGATTTGAGAAATATCCATTGCCTCTCGCTGATATTACCTGGTATCAGCTAACTTATAAATATGCGAATCACGTCATATGTCTCTGTTGCTACCATATTTATGAGGCTTGTAGTACAATGGTGTGATACTTCAACGTAAAAATAAAATTTAAAGAACACGGAAGTTTCGAACTGTGCTTACTAAATTAATATTATTGGGAGACAGCTAGCAAACAAGAGAAAATTCTAATTTTTGACATAACATACCAGGATATATAATTTACAGTGAGAAGGTCGACGAATCTAGTAAACAAAAGTGAAAAACGTACACGAATATGTGCTAATGATGATAGATTCAGTTGACCACAAATGTGTGAGACTTTTCAGTGTCACCTGATTTACATCTTAAGTTCTATATTGGCATACACTACTGGCCATTAAAATTGCAATAACTGTCGAATTTGCATGAAGTCAACTTCATACTTGGATATGTGCTTTATCAGTGAGTAGGAGCAACGCCATACACAATGTATACATAAGAAGATATTATGTAGACGGTTTCTCGTTCAGAAATCGCATCTGAATATTGATTGTGAGAAGGTCGTGGTATACCTTGTGTAACAAGGAAAACGTATACCAGCACGTGTTGGAATTCGACAATGGCAGTATTTCGTCTTATCAAGACTGCAACTTATTGTTCCAGCATGTTGCTACTCACGTTGGTTGATATATCGCGAATGTAATGCAGGTGGGGAATCTTTGATTGCAGCAGTGCCTTATTCGAGGCCATGCAGGATCTAGCGGCCTCTAATGACTAGTGCCCGAGAGGACATTGTGCTTTCGGCAGTGCAGCCACATCACGTAGCTTCAGTCAGGAAATTATCCTGTTTGCGGAAAGACACATGCTCACAGAGGTACTTGGACGAATACGAACGCTGTTGCGGTGTCCTTTGAGGCGACAGGGGAGAGGCATCTTGACAGTGGTGCGACCAACGAGACTATGAATCTACTCTGTAGGAATCAGCATGGGTTTCGAAAAAGACGATCGTGTGAAACCCAGCTCGTGCTACTCGTCCACGAGACTCAGAGGGCCATAGACACGGGTTCCCAGGTAGATGCCGTGTTTCTTGACTTCCGCAAGGCTTTCGATACAGTTCCCCACAGTCGTTTAATGATCAAAGTAAGAGCATATGGACTATCAGACCAATTGTGTGATTGGATTGAAGAGTTGATAGATAACAGAACGCAGCATGTCATTCTCAATGGAGATAAGTCTTCCGAAGTAAGAGTGATTTCAGGTGTGCCGCAGGGGAGTGTCGTAGGACCGTTGCTATTCACAGTATACATAAATGACCTTGTGGATAACAGCGGAAGTTCACTGAGGGCTTTTTGCAGATGATGCTGTGGTGTATCGAGAGGTTGTAACAATGGAAAATTGTACTGAAATGCAGGAGGATCTGCAGAGAATTGACGCATGGTGCAGAGAATGGCAATTGAATCTCAATGTAGACAAGTGTAATGTGCTGCGAATACATAGAAAGGTAGATCCCTTATCATTTAGCTGCAATATAGCAGGTCAGCAACTGGAAGCAGTTAATTCCATAAATTATCTGGGAGTACGCATTAGGAGTGATTTAAAATGAAATGATCATATAAAGTTGATCGTCGGTAAAGCAGATGCCAGACTGAGATTCATTGGAAGAATCCTAAGGAAATGCAATCCGAAAACAAAGGAAGTAGGTTACAGTTCACTTGTTCGCCCACTGCTTGAATAATGCTCACCAGTCTGGGATCCGTACCAGATAGGGTTGATAGAAGAGATAGAGGAGATCCATCGGAGAGCAGCGCGCTTCGTTACAGGATCATTAAGTAATCGTGAAAGCATTACGGAGATGATAGGTAAACTCCAGTGGAACACTCTGCAGGAGATACGCGCAGTAGCTCGGTACGGGCTTTTGTTGAAGTTTCGAGAACATACCTTCACCGAGGAGTCAAGTAGTATACTGCTCCCTCCTACGTATATCTCGCGGAGATACCATGAGGATAAAATCAGAGAGATTAGAGCCCACACAATCTTTCTTTCCACGAACAATTCGAGACTGGAATAGAAGGGAGAACCGATAGAGGTCCTCAACGTACCCTCCGCCACACACCGTCAGGTGGCTTGCAGAGTATGGATGTAGATATAGATGTAGAATACTGAGCTAGGGAATGGCACCACTTCGCCGTTTCAACCGAATCTCTTTTCCACCTGTATTAGCGCAGTGTAAATATCCATACATGGAGGACCCGAGAACAACAAACATTGCCAGACTGCATTATTCATCATCATAGACGACCAGCACCCGGCGTGATGGTATGGGGACTCATGAGTACGCAATACAATCAGCTCTGGTTCGCACTGTTGCTAATTTGTACAGGGGCCATTACAACTACGGCGTGGGTGTGCCCATCTTAGGTGCCTCGCATCTTAAAAGCCTGATGTTATCGTTCAAGGAAATAAAAACGCAGGTTGCCTTTGTTGTCCTGACCTGTCTTGATACAGACGCCCTTCGACTGCTGCCATGGACCATACCTTCTCAAGATCTGTTATTAATTCGGTCGTGGCTTGTCGCCACTACTCGCCAGCAACTACGATTGATGAACTTTGGCAAAGGTTTGAAGTAACATGGAATGGCGTACTACTATCTGTGACCCAATCTCAGTGTGATTCGATGCTCATCTGAGTTGAGCCTAAATTCCGAACCCTCTACACAACTCACCTATAAATTCAGTCACGTATTATTTCTGTGGTAGTGTACACCTTGTGGTGCAGTTTAATGAACAGATGAATATACATCTGCACAGAAAAGAAGAGCCTGTAGAAAAAAATGAGAATTGTTTGGAAAGATTGTTTCGCACACACCCATTTAACGCACTACTGCCCATTAAAATTGCTACACCACGAAGATGACGTGCTACAGACACGGAATTTAACCGACAGGAAGGAGATGCTGTGATACGCAAATGATTAGCTTTTCAGAGCATTCACACAAGGTTGGCGCCGGTGGCGACACCTACAACGTGCTGAGATGACAAAAGTTTCCAACCGATATCTGAACACAAACAGAAGTTGACCGGCGTTGCCTGGTGAAACGTTGTTGTGTTGCCTCGTGTAAGGAGGAGAAATGCGCACCATCACGTTTCCGACTTTGATAAAGGTGGGATTGTAGCACATCGCGATTGCGGTTTATCGTATCACGACACTGCTGCTCGCGTTGGTCAAGATCCAATGACTGTTAGCAGAATATGGAATCGGTGGGTTCACGAGGGTAATACGGAACGCCGTGCTGGATCCCAACGGCATCTTATCACTAGCAGTCGAAATGACAGGCATCTTATCCGCATGGCTGTAACGGATCGTGCAGCCACGTCTCGAACCCTGAGTCAACAGATGGGGACGTTTGCAAGACAACAACCATCTGCACTAACTGTTCGACGACGTTTGCAGCAGCATGGAGTATCAGCTCGGATACCATGGCTGTGGTTACCCATGACGCTGCATCACAGTCAGGAGCGCCTCCGATGGCGTACTCAACGACGAACCTGGGTGCATGAATGGCAAAACGTCATTTTTTCGGATGAATCCAGGTTCTGTTTACAGCATCATGATGGTCGCAACCGTGTTTGGCGACATCGCGGTGAACGCATATTGGAAGCGTGTATTCGTCATCGTCATACTACCGCATCACCCGGCGTGATGTTATGGGGTGCCATTGGTTACACGTCTCAGTCACCTCTTGTTCGCATTGACGGCACTTTGAACACTGGACATTACATTTCAGATGTATTACGACCCGTGGCTCTACCCTTCATTCGATCCCTGCGAAACCCTACATTTCAGCAGGATAATGCACGACCGCATATTGCAGGTCCTCTACGGGCCCTTCTGGATACGGAAAATGTTCAACTGCTGCCCTGGCCAGCACATTCTCCAGATCTCTCACCAATTGAAAACGTCTGGTCAATGATGGCCGAGCAACTGGCTCGTCACAATACGCCAGTCACTACTCTTGATGTACTGTGGTATCGTGTTGAAGCTGCATGGGCGGCTATACCTGTACACGCCATCCAAGCTCTGTTTGACTCAATGCCCAGGCGTATCAAAGCCGTTATTACGACCAGAGGTGGTTGTTCTGGGTACTGATTTCTCAGGATCTATGCACCCAAATTGCGTGAAAATGTAATCACATGTCAGTTCTAGTATAATATATTTGTCCGATCAATAACTGTTATATCATCTACATTTCTTCTTGATGTAGCAATTTTAATGGCCACTAGTGTAATACACTGCCAGGAAAAAAAATTCAACGCCTTCAACGGTTGTATTTGGTGGTACCAGCGAAAAATATGAAAATACTGAGGGGTGCTAGTGTTGGTGATTCATTTGGAACTGCCACAGGCGATCTGATGGCTCTCTGGTACCCTGGCCTCTCTACGCACAAACTGTTTCGACTCCGCAGCCAGAGAAAAATGTGGACAACATTCGCTCTAGGGTAACAACTGTGCCCCACCGCCGAGTACATAATGCTGTCGAACATTTTTGGTAAATGTATCAGTAGCGTTTTGCTGCTCTCAGCAATGGTCTGCGGAACATTCCCGCACTCGCAGATCAGGTACTGGACTTTCGTGTAATACAGGCCCACATCAAGATCCACGTGTTGTGAGAGCAGCGGTGGCCAAGGAAGATATCCGGTACGTGTTGCACCTGATGTGTCACCAAAAATCATTGGGAACAGTCAACCTGAAGCAGGACTAAGACTACGTGTGCCTCTGGCAAGGTTGTCACTGACGCCACGACAGTGGCTGCTCTGGTGTCGTGGAAGAGTCGACTGGAGAGTGAAATAACACTGTTGTCTTCAGTGAGGAGAGCAATTTCTGTCTGTATGCGAGTGATAGACGTGCACGTGTAGGGGTGGATCTGGTAAGCGGCCTATTACAGGTGTGTTCGTCCACCACACACAGATACCAGCCCAGCCACCATGGTGTGGGGGGCCATCAATTACAGCTTGCGCTATACGTTTGCTGTTTGTGGAGGGGTTAAGTAACCAGAGCAACTTCAGTGTACAAGTTTTTGTCCCCGTGCTACTGCCATTTCTTCGGCAGCAAAACAATGCACGTCCACAAACGGCTGGTGCCACAAAAAGTGCTTTTCGTGCTGTACAACAACTGCTGTTACCACTAAGATCACCAGACCTCTCGCCAATTAAACACCTATTGGATTTGGCGAAGCGAAAACTTATCCATTCTCCAGAGCCTACAAGAACCACTGCCTAAGTGCAAGAAAAGTGCATGGGACAGACTATCGCAGGATGCAATTCGGCACTTGACGATCGTTTGCTTGAGAGAATACACTTCTGCGTTCCCGCCAGAGGAAGGTACATTGTGTATTGATGTGACTGTTTGGGTGCCCTTTACCATGACATGTGTGTTTCCTTTTGGCCTGAATTTGTTGTCGTATACTCCGATAACGACAAAGTACTTATCACATCATTTATCAATACCACGCGGAGTAGCCGCGCGGTCTGCGCTATGTCACAGACTGCGCGGCCCCTCCCGTGGGAGGTTTGAGTCCTCCCTTGAACATGGATGTCTGTGATGTTCTTGGAATAAGTTAGTTTAAGTAGTGTGTAATTCTAGGGACCGATGATCTCAGCAGTTTGGTCCCTTACGAATTCACCCACATTTCAACATTTCAAAATGGCCATGTCCTTGGGGGCGTTGCATCCTTTCTGCCAGCGTTGAAAGGAAAAAAGATTTTATGGTCCCTTTTGTGTGTGTGTGTGTGTGTGTGTGTGTGTGTGTGTGTGTGTGTGTGTGTGTGTGTCACTAAGCAGATATCAACATGGGATAGTGGAAACAGAGATCTAGACAGATATGTTATTATCAATGAGTTTGTTTATCTTAACCTTACCTCTCGCCATACCCTTCTGACTGAAGTGGAAGCAGTCCTGCGAGAGAAAGGAGTAATCTGTACGATGGCCGGCTTTCGTCGTAATGTTAGGAAAGATGAGCGACTTGGTGAACGGCTGCGTCACCACGGCAAAATCTTTCAGACCCGCATAGCGGCTATCGGCAGACTGTGGACGAAATAAAAGTCACAATTTTTAAATCAAACAATGGCAACTCCAGATATGAATATCAACAATGTACGAAAAAACATGTTGCTACTTACACGTAAAGAAGACACGTCAAGTTGCAGATAGGCACAAATAAAAGACCCTCACATATAGCTTTCGGCCAAAGCCTTCGTCAGTAAGACACACACTCTCACAACAGGTGCGCGCGCGCACACCATTCACATACACAAGCTAGCACACCTCAGGCACACGCGACCGCCAACTCCAGCATTTAGGGCCCGAGCTGCTGGGGTTGGCGGTCGTCTTTTACTGACGAAGGCAGTGGTTGAAAGCTTTTGCCGGCCATTGTAGCCGAGCGGTTCTAGGCGCTTCAGTCTGGAACCACGCGACCGCTACGGTCGCAGGTTCGAATCCTGCCTCGGGCATGGATGTGTCTGATGTCCTTAGGTTAGTTAGGTTTAAGTAGTTCTAAGTTCTAGGGGACTGATGACCTCTGATGTTAAGTCCCATAGTGCTCAGAGCCATTTGAACCATTTGGTGAAAGCTTTATTTGAGTGTCTTTTAATTGAGCCGGTCTGCAACTTGACGTGTCTTTTTTATGGTAAGTAGCAGTCAGTCTTTTCCTGTAATTTTTAGTGAATTGTAGTAGTTAATTTAAACCAATTTCCTAAAAATTTCAGTTTCAGAGGATGCTATGCCGATACATGTCTATTCCAATTAAATAACAAAATACTATGTGAAATTAAAGTTAGTCTCTTCGAAATACTATTGATGTTGTCAGTTAGGATAGTCGTAACGTTTCTTTTCATCCGTGCCTCGCAGCTGGCGTAACGTCGCACCAAGTCGAACTCGCACCGAGGTCAGAACCCATGCACTCTTAGCGATGTGCGGTGCACGAAACAAATTAACGCGACGTACTGCTAAGCGGATTTAATGGGAAACGTTTACTGGCGAGCTCTGATTACTTTTTTGCACTGCTCTATCACCAATTTCCGTACGTATTATAAGAGTATTTGCATGTAGATACGCATATACCGGGTGATCAAAAAGTCAGTATAGATTTGAAAACTTAATAAACCACGGAATAATGTAGATAGAGTGGTAAAAATTGACACACATGCTTGGAATGACACGGGGTTTTATTAGAACCGAAAAAAAGTATTGCTAGACGTGTGAAAGATCTCTTGCGCGCGTCGTTTGGTGATGATCGTGTGCTCAGCCACCACTTTCGTCATGCTTGGCCTCCCAGGTCCCCAGACCTCAGTCCGTGCGATTATTGGCTTTGGGGTTACCTGAAGTCGCAAGTGTATTGTGATCGACCGACATCTCTAGGGATGCTGAAAGACAACATCCGATGCCAATCCCTCACCATAACTCCGGACATGCTTTACAGTGCTATTCACAACATTATTCCTCGACTACAGCTATTGTTGAGGAATGACGGTGGACATATTGAGCATTTCCTGTGAAGAACATCATCTTTGCTCTGTCTTACTTTGTTATGGTAATTATTGCTATTCTGATCAGATGAAGCGCCATCTGGTGCACATTTTTTGAACTTTTGTATTTTTTTGGTTCTAATAAAACCCCATGTCATTCCAAGCATGTGTGTCAATTTGTACCTCTCTATCTACATTATTCCATGATTTATCAGTTTTCAAATTTGTACTGACTTTTTGATCACTCGGTATATGTGTATGTATCTATGTTCCACATCTCTCTCTAAACCACTGGACCAATTTCAACAAAACTTGCTATACATTTCACTTACTGTCTGGGAAGATTCGCTGTGGTGGTAGGAACCACCTATCGACCACAGGAATAGGAGCGGGGATGCAAATGGTGCGTAGCTCGAGACGCTCAATAGACCTTAAAGGTCGCATAGATTTGCAAGCGGCGTTGAGTTTGATTTTTTGCAGGTTGAAAAGTCGCTGTAGAAGTAAGAGATGTAGAGATTTTACTGGAAACTGTCAAGCTTATTTGAGGAATCATGCAGCTGAAGCACTTACAAACAGTAACAGAGGCAGAGAACTGTGCATCAAAGGTCCTGGCCATTGCATGGGCACCAAACAACAGCAAATTTGCTTGTTGTGTGCCAGATCGCCTCATCCATGTATTTGATGAGGGGGTGTGAAACGTGACAGGTTTTCAACAAAACCAGTTGACTCAAAGTATGAGAAAAAAAGCTATGTTGTAAAGGGCATAGCATTTTCTCCTGATTCCCAGAAGATTGCTGTTGGTCAAACTGATAACATAGTTTTTGTTTACAAGATTGGCAAAGGCCGGGCAGAAAAGAAAGTAATCAGTAACAAATTCCCTCAGCAATCAGCTGTAACATGTTTCATCTGGCTCACCAGTGGTCCCATCAATTATGGTCTAGGTGATGGAAAACTACGAATAGCTAAAGCCAAAACCAATAAATCACATCCTTTGCATTCATCCAGTATTTAAAAATAAGAGCAGTTGGTAACTTTAAACCAGTTTTATACATAATTTCAAACCTTTACGAGACATGTCGCTGACAAAATGCACTGTACATACCGTAAAACTGTCGCATCAAACATTAACTTTTACTTTATTACTTCCTTACTGCTAACACTGTCTACATTTTTCGTACCGCATTTAGATAGGTCACTGAATGTACTTGTAAATATATGACATTGTAGGACGCAGGGTTCAGGAGACATGACGTCATAAACACTGAGATACGTGAAAAACTGCCGAGTCAGAGATGACGTTTTAATTTATTATTTCTCTCTATCATCTCTATTCGCAACACATTTCGCAGACGCTATCCATATATAGGGTGAGTCACTAACTATTGCCGCCAAGAATAACTCCGAAAGTGTATACGAGTTCAAAAGTTTGTGGGACCAAAGTTGCATGGGGCAACGAGGGCCATAATATAATGTTTGTTTTTTTTGTTGCTAGGTGGGGTCGCTTCAGAGATATGAAGGTCAACTTTGTTTTTTTAAATGGGATGCTATAGTTTAGTACTTAATTTCTGACAGCGGCTATCGATACGAGCCCAATGATATGCAACAGTAAGGTCTTTGAAGGTCAACGAAGGTCAGAAAGGTGGCATCAACGTCCATTTACAGAAGGTGTTCCAAGTGATGACCAGTGGTATCAATGCAGTGCTGCAATCTTCTTATCATGGATTGAGTGCAATTCTCATCACATCGATACTTACGGAAGCACATGCTCTGACAATTCTCTCTCGCATATCTTCAGGTGTAGTTGGAACGTCTTTGTGAACAATGTCTTTTACGAATCCCCACAAGAAAAAATCCAGAGGCGTCAAGTCTGGCTAACGAACCGGCCACGACACATCTCCTCTGCCCCCAACCCAACGATTTGGGAATTGTCTCTGCAACTCATTTCTAGCCATCAGCGAAAAATATGCAGGACACCCACCGTGTTGATAGCATATTCTGTTCCTTGTTCTTGAGGGTATTTCTGGCAATAACAAAATTAATGTTTCTTGCAGGAATGTGGTGTACTTCCTACCATTAAAATTTCCTTCGATGAAATAGGGGCTATAATTATGTCCTCCAGAATCCTACACCATACATTGACCGACTACGTTTCGTGAATGTAGCCTCGTCAGAAAACAAAATCAAATTCATAAATGTGTCATCCCTCTGAATTTGAAGTTGAACCCATGGGCAGAATTCTATGCGACCTTACAACCAGTACCAGTTAATTCTTGGTGGAGACTGATATGATAAGGATGTTATCTATGGCGGTACAGTAGACGAACAACACTACCCTGGCTCATGTCAGATTTCCTTGCAATTTGACGCGAGCTAACACAAGGCAAGAGTATCAATTTCCGTTTCCTCGTTAGTACCTTTCCTTTGCCGGATATGTTTCCGATGCGTTAAAGATACAGATGTTCTCAATTTATCATACACATATTTAAATGTACGACGTGTAGAATAAGTACAATGAGGATATCTTTCAGCCTGTAAGTCTCTAGCTCTCACTGTATTTCGATGGCATTCTCCGTAAACGAGAAGCATATCGACTTGTTCTTCGAAGGAATACATCATTCACATTTGCTTGATTCGACGACACTAGTCTTACAGTTCCTATTCATGTTGTATTGCGAAACCGTCGAATGGTGCTTACATGTCAATGGCACGTTAGATGGATACGCCGTATTCGGCAAATATTTACTATTTGCACGATATACGAGAGAGAATTGTTAGAGCATGTGCTTCGATAAGTGCCGAAGTGATAAGTAATACAACTCAATCCATGATAAGAAGATTGCAGCACTCCATTGATACCAATGGTCACCACTTGGAACATTTCCTCTAAATGGACGTTCATGGCACCTTTGTGACCTTCGTTGACCATCAAAGATCTTACTGTTACACATCAATGGATTCGTCTCGATAGCCGCTATCAGAAAATAAGTACCAAAGTATAGTATCCAATTAAAAAAATGTTGACCTTCATATCTCTGACGTGACCCCAGATATCAACAAAAAACCAACGTCATATTATGGATCCCGTTGCCCCATGCAGCATTTGCCCCACAAACTTTTCAGCTACTATCATACTTTCGAAGTTATTCTAGGTTACAATAGTTAGTCACTCACCCTGTATACTACTGGTGTAAAACGCACCATCCGAATAGTCCTTCGAAAACGCCGTGTCATCCTCAGCCGATAAGCGTCAGTATGTGGTCAGTATACCGCTCTTCCGACCGCTACATCTCAATCAAGTAGCTCCCCAATTGGCCTTACAAGGGCTAAATGCACACCACTTGCCAACAGCACTAGGCAGATTCGGCTGGTCACCCATTCAAGTGTCAGCCAAGATCGATAGCGCTTAACAGCGGTGATCTGTCGAGGATCGACAAGTCTGTTGTCATTAGTGAACGTAGCTGCAAAATTACATCATTATACGACACATATTTGAGGAGATACATCATGAACAATGGGCTGCGTGAAAACAGAACTATAGGGCGAAATTTCCTAGGAATGCAGTTGAAGTAGGTTACAAATATGTATGAAATATGTTCAATATATATGACATGTACCACAATTAAAAACCTTCAAGAACCCTGGATCGTTCTTAACCAAATCTGGTAGACGTATTATTTACTATCTGGTAAGAAATACTGTGGATAAGAACCAGCAACATCCTATTGGGTTGGGGATGATAACGTGGAGAGGGAAGAATGGAGGAGATGAACGGATGGAGAGGGGAAGACGAAGATGGACACAGATGGGTAGCAGTTAACCTCAGTCAAGTACATCAGTTTTATTCAGCCTATCTCCCTAAAGCTAAAAGTCGCACGCCGACATCTGAGGCTTCCGTTACCGACGACGTGTCCGCTCACTGATTCACAACACTCCCTCCGAAAAGCAGGAGGGAGCTGAAGCACATTTCGATGCCTGGATAGCCGCGCGGAGTGGCCGAGCGGTTCTAGGCGCAACAGTCTGGAACCGAGCGACCACTACGGTCGCAGGTTCGAATCCTGCCTCGGGCATGGATGTGTGTGATGTCTTTAGGTTAGTTAGGTTTAAGTAGTTCTAAGTTCTAGGGGACTGATGACCTCAAAAGTTAAGTCCCATAGTGCTCAGAGCCATTTGATGCCTGGATACAGGAACTCCATTTGAATATCTTGCACGATTTCCGTAATGAAAATGGAAATTCATTAATCATAGAGGATCACTAACTCCAGAACTACGTTAAAATACAAATCTCGCCCCAGAGGGCCACTGGTTGCCACTCCAAACCGCTCCACGAAATTATCTAACATTCAGACCCTTCAGTCAATCAGACTCACAGGCAGTTTCATTGGTGTTTTTCCGTTCGCGGTAATAACCTTCTGTAAGGTTCTGCTTCCCGCGAGTATTTTTGGAACTTCCATCTTAGTACCGGAAAACATAGGCAATCACGTGAGCTGCTGCCCTTGAGATGAGTCTAGTTGTTCCACTAGCTATTTAAGAGGATAGGGAAAAGAATCTTCCCCCAACACCCGGAAACTACCCGAGGCGACAGCAAAAGCGAACATGGCTAGCACACTTGGGCTGCAAGTAAATATGAAATAATTATTACTTATCTGCTGTAATAAGATGTATGACAAGGGTAAGGTTCTAATTTATGAGAAAATAGTAATGTGTGTCTTTGGATAATATCTTCTCGGTTTTTGTGGGATCAATCGAGCTACTACACTTAAGTTTCAAAAGTTACCAAGACGACTGACATCAAGGGCGTTTGGTAAGACGTCCCCATTTTACAATCCAAGTACGAGTGCATTTGAACTAAAAACATATGCGCGTTTTAGTGATTCAAGCAACGAGGAGCAGTCCGAATCCCCTACAGGGTAGTGTCTCCCGTTAAGATTCCATCACTCTTCGATACTACTCAGTGTCCAACTTGTGCCACTTCGTCCCGCATACTAGCTATACTCATTGTGTATTACAATAATTCAGCAATGTTAAAAGGTCGCTGTGTACATCCAGGCAGTTTGTATTTGCCATTTGCGGCAGGTATTCCAATTATCGTGCTAATATGAAATGTATAAGTGTTTGATCCAAGAAGATTTTTTTCGTACGGTTTTATATAAAGCTGTATGCATGCACACATAGGACTCATATCGTTGTCACAAACCATCTATAACATGTCATTTTACTGTGAATCATTTTTACTGTTGGTCGAATTAGGTTCCAGGGATGTTTCTGTGCGTAATTCAGACATCGCTGTTGCAATTTCGTTCTACTCATTGACTGTTAGAAAATATAAAAGACATAGCTGCCCTTTTATATCTCACTTCTGCTTTAGAGTAAACTCCTGTGAAACCTCACTTCTGCAATAGATTTCACTTAGGGCCTACTTCAGCACTGGAGCTTATTGTAACGCTCACATAATATATATCTTGTTCTGTAAATCTGTTTGAAGTCATAGCTTAATTTATCTCTACGATGTAGCTATGCAAAATGCATCCTAAGATGGCGTAAGTTCGCTGTGAAGAAAGCCATAGATAATTGTTATAAACTATATGTGTTAATTAGTTACTTACGCAATCACTGACTTATTTAATAGAGAAAATTGATAATTTTTAAAAGCTATCTAATTTCCTGTACAGTTTAATGGTCTTATTTGAGGGACAGAATTTCATAGTCGCTATTCAGATTAAATTTTATTGCAATGGTGTGTGAAATCACTACACGTGTCAAATATAATCGTTCAGATTATTCGAATTAAAGACTACAATAAAGAAAATCTTATCCAAATGCCAATATTGTAGCCACATAAGACTGGTGTTACTGTAGTTTCCAAATAGGAACACATGGTTGAAGAAGTGTTGTTCACATGTATATTTTTGTTACATCGGTGATAATTTTATTAAAATTAATATGTTGTTTCTTAATGCTACTTTGGATACTCATGTGGATTTTAGACGTATTCCATTAGCAACGGGCTGCAAAAAAGTATTGCTACATATTGTATTAACTGCGCGTACTTTGCTTTTTGTCCCGCGACGTCGTTTCCTCTGTGGGAGATGATACTTTTTATTACGATGGTAGTTATCAGCTAAGTAGTGTTTTTGTCAAATACCCTTCCTGCTAACGAACATACTTTCTTTGAGTGTGTTTTGGCAGTTGGAGACTCGGATTGACAACTAGCACGTGTAAAACAAGCGAGGTATACTTGATAGCGTATCGAAGAGGAAGTTACCTATCAGTGGATGACGAACGGATAATAATATTTGCTAACTTGAACATTTCCAATGCGATCATTTATGCTCCTGATTTACCTTCCATAAGCTTGATTAAAGAAACCGCCTTCTTACAATAAGATTCCCCCTGTTTAGTGAAAGTTCACTTCTCTGCAGAAGAATCCAACACAATGGCGCCAGCAGCATAATCCATTCTAGGACAAACGAAAACAGCTCATCACGAAGGAATTACCCGAATGGAGCTGAAATTGGTAGATGTGATGTAGTTAAGCAGACAAACATGTGATTACGGTACCAGAAAAATTGGACGATTTATTCAAGAGAAAGAACTACACGAATTGAGCAAGTCAATAACACGCTGTTCCACCTCTGTTCCATATGCAAGCAGTTTCTCGGCCTAGCATTGATTTACTGAGTTTATTGCATCCTCAAAATCCTGAACTGATTGGGGCCATGCCCATAACGCTCCAAATGTTCTGAACTGGGGAGAAATCCGGCGATATTGCTGGCAAATGTAGATTTTGGCAAGCATAAAGGCAAGCAGTAGGAACTCTCGCCGTGTGTGGCCGGGGATTATCCTGCTGCAATGTAAGCTCAGGCTAGCTGGCCATGAGGGGAACCAAACCGCTGTCCTGAGCGTCTCCACATACTTCTCCGCCCGTCATCTGGAATCAGTTCGAAGCGACACTCGTCACAAAAGACAGTTCTACACCTCTCAAGGAGATTTCAGGGCGAAGACGTGCCTGGAGAAGTGCTGGATACGCTAGGGTACCAACTTAACTGTCGCCCCCAATACGGGCCGACAAACAAGAGTTGGTTGTCAACGGCGGCACCCTTGTAGCACAGTAGTAAGTCGATATTATACGCCGCGTTTTGTTGCCCATCATGAAAAGCCATCCTAGATTTACGTTTCACGAGATAATGCACGCCCGCTCACGGGAGAGTTTCTACCGCTTGTCTTTATACTTGCCAAAATGCATCTTTATCAGCAATGTCGCCGGATCTCTCTCCAGTTGAGAACTCTGGGAGCATTATGGGCATAACACCAATCAGCTTGGGATTTTGAGGATCTAACGCTCCTGTAGGACAGAATTACGCACGATATCCATCAGGAGAACATACAGCAACTCTATCAGTCAGTGCCAAGCCGAACAACTGCTTGTATATATGCCAGAGGTGAAAGAGCGCATTATTGACTTGCTCAATTTGTGAAGCCCTTTGACTTGAATAAATCACCCATTTTTTTCTGATATTGTAATCATTTGTTTGTCTGTATACGTACATCACATCTCCGATTTCCGTCTCATTCGGCTAATTTCTTTGTGGTGTGCTGTTTTTGTTTGTCTTGGACTGAATTATACTCCTGACGCTGTTGTGTTGAATTCTTCTGCAATACAATGAACCTTCACAAGTCAGGGGAAATCCTATCGTAAGAAGCCGTTTTTAAAACAAAAAAATAAGCGTAAGGAAGATAAACCAGAAACATACATGACTCCATTGGGAATGTTCACCATAAACAATATTATTAACCGCTTACCATCCACTGACGGGTGAATGCCAAAACGAATAACTGCTTACGTAAGGGTCAGAGGGGAACCAACGTGTTACTGATTTGCTCAGTTTGTGAGGCCGATGTTTTCTCAAGCTGTAATCACTTTTTTAAAGAATGCACAACTATTTGACTGTGTATTACTGTATTTTTCTCCTGTAAACTCTAGAGTTTGGCTTTCACGCCATTATCGAGTACAGTGTGAAACTTTCCTTTGTATGTAAAAAATGACAGAGCTGGAAAAATTCTTACGTTATTTGATTTTCAAATAGCTGAGCAAAACTGAACGTACTAAGACAGATCTCTCTTTACTTATTCTGGTCATCACTAAACTGACACACAACGTTTTTAGCGCAACGCAATCTGGCTTTCAATAATGCCTACAAAATAATGGGCCTGACTAACAATAACCTATTCCTTTCATGAATAACTTACCTCAAAAATCTTCTTTACTTGAACTACCGCAATACAGCGAGTGCCAATACTGCCAGCTAAATAAAAGATTCTGACTACTGAAGGCACTAACTACTGATAGGCATAGTTAGGCATAGTTAGCAAATGAAATATTTTGATAGAGAACAAACAATGTATTTACCTTAATAGTGTTCAAAAGTCATACATATATCATTCGATGATATCCAGCCTTACAAGTTTACTTTTTCTGACGGACACATGTCCAGATCGTCCGCTCATAGTAACCTCTCAAAACTCTGACATCTCTCTCCCCAAATCCACCACTGCTGGCGGCTCACCTCCAACTGCCCAACGCTTCACCAGCGAATATTCCAACAATCAGTCCAACCAGACACAGACTACACACAGCGCAGTCCGTGATTTTCGTACAGAGCACAACGTGGCGTAACCAACACAAAAACCTGTTGTTGTTGTTATGGTCTTGAGTCCTGAGACTGGTTTGATGCAGTTCTCCATGCTACTCTATCCTGTGCAAACTTCTTCATCTCCCAGTACCTACTGCAGCCTACATCCTTCTGAATCTGCTACGGTTTTTACCCTCCACGCATCCCTCCAGTACTAAATTGGTGATCCCTTGATGCCTCAGAACATGTCCTACGAACTGATACCTTCTTCTAGTCAAGTTGTGCCACAAGCTTCTCTTCTCCTCAATCCTATTCAATACCTCCTCATTAGTTATGTGATCTACCCATCTAATCTTCAGCATTCTTCTGTAGCACCACATTTCGAAAGCTTCTATTCTCTTCTTGTCTAAACTATTTATCGTCCATGTTTCACTTCCATACATGGCTACACTCCATACATATACTTTCAGAAACGACTTCCGGACAGTTAAATCAATTCTCGATGTTAACAAATTTCTCTTCTTCAGAAACGCTTTCCTTGCCATTGCCAGTCTACATTTTATATCCTCTCTACTTCGACCATCATCAGTTATTTTGCTCCCCAAATAGCAAAACTCCTTTACTACTATAAGTGTCTCATTTGCTAATCTAATTCCCTCAGCATAAAAACCTAAACAGCCTAATTACAAGTGTTCTTAGTTAATATCATTTTTCTGTGTACTGTGCAAGATGACAAGTACACAGTTCAACACATTTGCTTACAATCGACATCAATCTAATGTGTAGATCTGAGTGTTTTTCATCATGCACAGTACACAACAAAATGATGTCAATGGTCTAGGAACATTGTACTCGATAATGGCGTGAAAGCCGAAGTCTAGATTGTGCAGAAGAAAAATGCAGTAATACACAGTCAAATGGGGGTATATTATTTCAAAAATGCTGTATGACTGTGACTCAGCACGAAAGAAAACCTCGTAATAATTTGTCTGTCTGTAGACGTAAATCACATCTACCGATTTCAGTCCCATTTGGATAATTCCTTCGTGGTGCTTCGTTTTGTCTTAGAGTGTATGTTATACCCCCATATTTCCTCTAGAAATGTGATATTGTTGCAAACAGGAAAAGAAATAGATGGAGAACACTGAAGTTGCGCCAGAATCCGGAGAATATTGGAAAGTACACTACTGGCCATTAAAATTGCTACACCACGAAGATGTGCTACAGATGCGAAATTTAACCGACAGAAAGAAGATGCTGTGATATGCAAATGATTAGCTTTTCAGAGCATTCACACAAGGTTGGCGCCCGTGGCGACACCTACAACGTGCTGACATGGGGAAAGTTTCCAACCGATTAATCATACACGAACGGCAGTTGACCGGTGTTGCCTGGTGAAACGTTGTTGTGATGCCTCATGTAAGGAGGAGAAATGCTTACCATCACGTTTCCGACTTTGGTAAAGGTCGGATTGTAGCCTATCGTGATTGCGGTTTATCGTATCGCGACATTGCTGCTCGCGTTGGTCGAGATCCAATGACTGTTAGCAGAATATGGAATCGGTGGGTTCACGAGGGTAATACGGAACGCCTTGCTGGATCCCAACGGCCTCGTATCACTAGCAGTCGAGATGACAGGCATCTTATCCGCACGGCTGTAACGGATCGTGCAGCCACGTCTCTATCCCTGAGTCAACAGATGGGGTCGTTTGCAAGACAACAACCATCTGCACGAACAGTTCGACGACGTTTGCAGCAGCATGGACTATCAGCTCGGAGACTATGGCTGCGATTACCTCAGACAGGAATGCCTGCGATGGTGTACTCAACGAGAAATATGGGTGCACGAATGGCAAAACGTCATTTTTCGGATGAATCCAGGTTCTGTTTACAGCATCATGATGGTCGCATCCGTGTTTGGTGACATCGCAGTGAACGCACATTGGAAGCGTGTATTCGTCATCGCCACACTAGCGTATCACCCGGCGTGATGGTATGGGGTGCCATTTGTTACACGTTTGTCACCTCTTGTTAGCATTGACGGCACTTTGAACAGTGGACGTTACATTTCAGATGTGTTACGACCCGTGGCTCTATCCTTCATTCGATCCCTGCGAAACCCTACATTTCAGCAGGGTAATGCACGACCGCATGTTGCAGGTCGTGTACGGGCCTTTCCGAATACAGAAAATGTTCGACTGCTGCCCTGGCCAACACATTCTCCAGATCTCTCACCAATTGAAAACGTCTGGTCAATGGTGGTCGAGCAACTGGCTCGTCACAATACGCCAGTCACTACTCTTGATGAACTGTGGTATTGTGTTGAAGCTGCATGGGCAGCTGTGCCTGTAAACGCCATCCAAGCTCTGTTTGACTCAATGCCCAGGCGTATCAAGGCCGTTATTACGGGGAGAGGTGGTTGTTCCGAGTACTGATTTCTCACGATCTACGCACCCAAATTGCGTGAAAATGTAATCACATGTCAGTTGTAGTATAATATATTTGTCCAATGAATATCCGTTTATCATCTGCATTTCTTCTTGGTGTAGCAATTTTAATGGCCAGCAGTGTAAGTTTTAACGCTGAAGATACACTGATAACCAAAAACATTACGACCATTGCCCACCGTGATGCAGAGAGCCGTCTGGTGGCGATGCGGGCACGTGACGCGGTAACAAATTACGTAAGCGGAGCAGACAAGACAGGGGAATCACACTAGCAAAAATATGGGCTGCAAATGGGGAAATCCCTTGAGATAAGCGAGTTTGAGAAAGGGTTGTTACGCAGAGCCTGTGAACGTGTATCTCGAGAACGGCGAAGCCGGTCGAATGTTCACGTGCTACTGTCGTGAACCTCTACGGAAAGAGCTGTAAGGACACTGAAACCACCACTAGGCCATAAATGGTTGGAAGTCAACGATTCTTCACAGAACGTGGGGTTTGGTGGCTTGCCTGCTCTTTAAAGTAGGATAGGTGGTGATCTGTACCATCTCTGCCGAAAGAGCACAATGCTGGTGCATGCACAAGTGTTTCCGACCTCACCGTTCATCGTACATTGTTGAACATGGAGCTCCTCAGCAGACTATCCTTCCGGATCACATGTTGACACAATGACATCATCAGTTACGATTGCAGTGGTCATAGTACCATCGTGATTCGACCGTCGGTCAATGGAATCGTGTCGGTTCTTCGGATGCTTCACATTATTGCTACACTAGGTTGATGGTCATCTCCACAAACGGTGTCATCGAGATGAATGGCGGCTCGGAACGTGAAGCGCGCTATGGATGCAAGGCTGTGGGAGCAGTATTACGCTATGAGAGACATTTTCCTGCGCCTTCATGGGACCTGTGGTAGTAATCCAAGACATGCTGACAGTTGTGAACCACTTGCATCTCTTCGTTCTTGATGTGTTCCCCGACGGCGATGTCACCTTTCAGCCATATAATTGTCCATGTGTGGGGCGGCGGGTGTAAGAGTTTGAATTATATTGTTGCCGTTCTCAACACAAGCTCTCTAACTACAATGCTGGCAACCAGAAAGTGATTAGCAAAAACGTGATGCCTGTAATTAGAGTTCACAGTGACCACTCTGATGGAGAATAAAAGAAGTTATAGATTATTGATGTTCATTACTCTGAAGATTTAGGATGATGTCTTGGATTCATAGGAAATGCAGTTTACTATAACAATTTTCACTATATTCAGGAAACGATAAAGCGTAAAATTCCAAACAAATGATTATCCATATCAGCTATTGTACTATCAGAGCTGGACAGAGTCTACTGCACGATCCTATTATCTCTAGATAACGAAACTGTTCAATAACCGTTATCGACGTAAATGTTCAAAGTGAATGATCGCCAAAATTTGATGTTAGTACTCGTCAAACGCCACGCTAGTAATGGTAGAAGGTCTGTCCTGCGGTGACACGTGAAAATACGACATACGCAAACTGAGACTAAATCGATGGAGTCGTTCCATAACTCTTAATCCCAATGCGAACTCATTGTTACATGCATGCTGAGTTACGGCATCCAAGGCTGTTCCTGGCAACTGCACTAACACGACGCGGCTTCCGACACGGAGTGCGCGCTCATATGATTCTAGAAGAGAACTGGAGTCCGACTCTAGCTCGCAGCGCTCTTATTTGTATATCCGCGGTGCGGACCGACGAAGGCGCAGCCGCCAACATTTGTTACTGATTAGCCGCTGGGCTAGCAAAACACCATTTCAGTTTACTAAATAATTAATTGCTTCATTCGCTGGAGACCGATGAAGCTCTCGATTTAATTGTGCAATCAGCACACAGGTAAGTATCTATAATAAAATTCTAATGTGGGTAGGTTAAATACTTTTGGTGGGCGAATTATTTTAGTTGTACTGCACGCAATAGATGAGCTCCGAACTTGCCCTTGGGAGAGACGCTACAGCTATAGTTTTATAGCTACCTTTTTGAAACTTCTCATATCTTTGGTATTATAGCGTATCTCCATTCTACCTACATGTAAACATCCTAGCTTGATCTGATCACTTACTTAATCTATCTTGCTTCCGAACTTTTAGGACACAAAAACAGAAAATCATGAATTTCAATCAAAATATTACTTTGTGAGATCCAGCCTGCTGTTTCCATTCAATTACAATGAAAACGGAATCTGAATATAAATTTTGAAGTTTCTAGCTCCTTTCTGTTGTGCCAATGATTTTTACGTAAAACGTCCAAATTTCGATAACTGTTTAAACTGTTTAAGTTACCAAACTGAAACTTAACCCATTATTATTTTAGCATCATTCCTGACATGCTATTAACTTTTCAGATTATTTATTTTATTTTTAAGGTATTGCGCAACATTCGTGACGTCATAGCTAGTTACAGCGGACAAGGCTGGCACACAATGGAAAGCATATGAATTTTGTATGGCGTGAGTAGGATGCTTCCCTAAATGTGATACAGTGGTTTGAGAATAGTGAACTCACGTCCATGTCACGGCGACCAAATTCGCCCGATGTTCGTCCTATGAAACCCATCTGGGTCGCTATTAGGCACCGTTACTGCATACGCAAATCAGCAACCCATCACCTACGCGAATTACCTGACCTGTGCGTAGACGTCTAATGTCATATACCTCGACAAACCTACCAACAACTGTCGGATCTCTGATACGCAGAATCAGTGATGTATTCGTTCCAAAGAGGGAAAAACAAGCTATTAAACAGGCGCTCATAATTTTTTGGCTCATCTTCGTGTTTCCCTTGATCAGTGTGTATCAGACAGCAACAGGTAGGGTACGTGAACCACTGTGTGACTATATGCAAAATTCACTTACCACCTGCTCATCCACCTTCTGCCAGTCGTCCATGACGCGACTTAATTCCTGGCGTCTGTTATCGAAGCGCAGGCCGAACATACAGGGGCACTCTAAGTCATTAACCAGCTCACACAACAAAGACCGCGTAGTGAAGTTCCTGATGATGTCCATGTCTGCAAAAGAATGAAACGCTGTAGAGCGTCGTATATCATCATAGTATCTTAACTCTACATCAGCTCCATGTAAATATTTATGATAAGAATTTTCGTAAGACTGGACTACTGGAGTCACAGAATGACTTTGGTATTATTTCAGCTTGTTTAATGCCCTTACGAAGGACATTACAATGCAGTACTAAGGCAGTGATATCGAATACGTAATGAGTACTCACATATTTATCGTAAGCATCGATGGACGATTTGCAATGAAACACTGTTTCGCTCCATCACTCTCAGAGAGGGATTTAAGAAACTCTAGCTTCTCCCTGTTGTTTTTAATGGCATCTCATCTGAATTTCGATTTTTTTGTTGAGAAGAACCGATTTTGAAAGTCGCCAAATCTTTGAGTTATCTCCTTGTGGCACCATAGGAGCGTCTTTGCATCTTTGACCGGTGCACAGGACCTCAGGAAATGGGAGTCTCTGGCACTTGTATGGGCCACGAGGTCGTGAATATTTGAATTAGGCTTTCCATTCGACTGTCATCTTGGGTATTAATAACCGCTTCAGCTGTATTTAGTCCGTCATTATTGGATCACTACTGATTTAGTGGCACTAAGGGCCACATCTTCAGGTGACCATATGACTAAAACATTAGAATGGAAATGCTCGGAACCTTTTTACCCAACATTCGTTGTCCGTCAGAACAAAACACCGCTAGAAGATGGTATGCCTTAGAATAAAACAGCCAGATTCCAATGTTGTGAATGGGTTCACTGTGCTGTGTGTTAGGAGCGGACGCGAAACGGTTCGGAGGTCTGCAATGTTTAAGATTTTGGGTGATCTTTCCAGTTACTTCGCCAATGTGGTTAATAGGCGACATGAAAGTCATGTGACTTAAATAGTCCAACGGTTATTTATTCCAAGTGCAGAACTTGTATTGGGTTGTAATGCAAACTGGTATTCATGCACGTGTGTTCATGAAGATTCAGTTCGCTCGTCTTCATAAACTAGGTATTAATTTGCGACACCGAGTAATATCTATTCAACCCGCTGTGTTCGGCCTTATCATACTCCCCTACATTATGAATACTTTATTGTCTTTCTGCAATACTCATTAAGAGAACCTGTAATTTCATGCTATTTACTGGAACTTATGTTACATGTACTGAGAATCTAGATGGTTTTTTTATCGGTTTGCACAGCATGAGTACAGTGCAGTAACTATATTCCTATTAGTTATATGCAGTAACAATATTCCTATTAGTTACTTGCTCTATCTAAGTCACTCATTTATTCTTGAATATAAGGTAGTATGTGATTTTTGGGTAAGGTTCTTTGAGTATTTACCTACTATTGGTGTTCAAGTACATGGACAAGCTAATTCATTTACCGTTTCACATACTTACGAAAGTGTGTATGTTGCTGTGACGATATCTTTAATTACTTGCGGTCACATCGCGTTTCCAATTGAATACGTAGTCATTAACATTCATATTTTAAGCATAGCTTCATACATTAGGGCTCTACCCACCCACTCGTGATAGGACGTCAGTTTCGTATCACACCTTAGAAGTTCTCAGTTTCTGTTTGTACAGAAAATAAATATCCCTTTCATGTAATGATTATTTGTTCCTTCACTAGTGAAGCTGAAAGACAAGTGTAGGCCCTACAGCTGCCCTTTTCTCTTCTGTTCGTTTTTAGTTTCGGAATAAACTTCATGGAATTCTAAAAGACATGTTTTGAACGATGTATTCGTTTTTATGAACGATAGTCATATTCACAATATAATACTAAAAGTTGAAATGATTCGAAGTACTCTCCAGCGTATTTACTTTCCCATTAACGAATCTAACTTTTGAACAAAAATGAACGTACTACTTGTCTTTAAAAACTTTTTATAATCTATGAGCGAAAATATGTTGTCTAAGAGATAATACTGTGAAATGCCTAATACAAGGGTTTCTTCTTAACTGTACCTACTGTAATGTACAGTTATTTTTCAACGGAAATAAGTAGTTAATTGCAGGTCCATAAATGATTTACTAGAGACATTACAACCTTGTAACCATTCAAAGGTATTTTTGTAAGAAATAGCTGCAACTGGCATTCAGTTCACATCTTTTTCATAATATTCATAATAAACATAGCTAACGGAACACATAACAAACTACATCATTCTGTTTCGTTCAATAGAAATAACGGAAATTTAATTGTAACGACCATTCACTGAAAAACGACAAGGAAAGCAGAACGAGAAAGTGATAGACTCCTACTGACACTTCTGTTCTTTTCGCCTGATGTAGGAAAAACTTGTCGCAGACTCTGACATTTGGGAAAGTACGCTCGGTCAGCGTGGTCAGATTTAGTTTGTAAAATTAGTTGGAGATCTTTTTAACATTTAATATTTACATTACCGTTACTGATACCGAAACGTGCTACGGAACGAGTGATATTGTGGTGAGTTGTGAGTATTTTGCTGAATGCTCGATGTTTCTAAGTTTTTCATTTACCGAGGTACCGAAACAACTACAGTTAATATAACTGCAATTATGTACCGTTAATAGATCTTAATAATCCCTTTTTCTCCACGCATAGGCGTCAAAGCTGGTTAAACAGCACTGTACCGTTAGAAAGGTGAAAAATAAAACCGAAACAGTAGACGGGACATGCAACAGACACAGGTAGAGTTAGGTCTAGTCGTTTGATTTCGCCAAGACGGCTGTTCAATAGAGGGTCCACGCAGATTGACCTGGTCTTTAATGTAGTTATCATAAAGCCATTGTATAAATAACCCAAAGAAGCAAGTCAGACACTTGTACGTATCAGTTGCTTCAGCAAAATTTCAGCGATCCGGGAGGTGAGTGCAGGTGTATCCAATAGGGATATCGAGTCCTGATATTTGCCTCATGACCAAGTGAAACATTAGTCGAAACTGGTAGACCTCAGATTTTTTTAATATATTCGGAACTGGTGGTTTATTTTTTCAGCAAAGTAGTTGTAGCACAGAAAAATAAGTGTTCAACAGTTACGGTACTATTTGAAATTAACTTCCAGTGCTACTCACCCGGTAGGAGTGACAAGTTTCTACCAGGAAAGAGGATTCATTATCAGTCCTAACAAGGAGGGCAGACGGATGTTATACTTGCGTGGAGTGACGACGACGCTGACGAGGGTGCGTGGCAGGTTCTGACGCAAGTAGTCCAGTGTGTCTATCAGATCCTTCCGATGGTTCTCCGCAGCTTTCTTCGCAGTGTCTCCGTAGCAGACGTCCAGGCAGAAGTCGTTATCCCCCACCATCACTGTCACTAGCTGTGAAAGATAAAAAATGGCGTCATATTCATAAGATCATTTAAGAAAATTGCAATAAAGATATGGTTTCCTGAGACTGTCATTGTAAAATTAACTGGAATTTCCGTCGGTGCTTGACACAACACATCAATATTGGAACCCACTTGTCACCTGTTTGACATTAACTGGAGTACATAGCTAGTATAACCTAAGTATTTATTCATGAAATTATTCCACTTATTATACAAGATTTTGTCCCTTGATTGAACTACGGCGATATCTGACCGATATTAATGTAATATTCGGTAGAAGTTAAAATTTCGATAGCGCAATGGAAAATATGAAAGGGTCTTTAACATGTGTTTATGTAATGCAATATTACGCCAGAGACCTTCAATCACTCTAACACCATCTGAGAGCATGTGTGTTTTCTCTTATAAACGAAACGCATGCGATACAGATGTAGGTCGCACTTCGTATTCCCTAACACCTGTTTGCAAGAAACGTGAATCAGAAATGCTACTCTCAGCACGTGTCTCAAATTCCTTTGCACTGCAAACCTTTCTAATGCTAGTTGTAATACACATACTAAGAAAGGAAACTTTTGTCTGCTAATGGCCGTTTATAGTGACAGTATTTTTTGCTGAAGGCAGAACGTATTCGGTGAATTGAGCTCGCGTCAGCTACGAACGTAGACAACTGATAGTTGTGCTCGTGGCGTAAGCAGGCTGTTTAGGTTTTTATGTTGGTAACGCCACGTAGCGCGCTGTATAAAAATTATTGACTGCGCTGTGTGCAGTCTGTGGCTGGTTGGACACACTGTTGAAATATTCACTTGTGTAGTGTTGGGCAGTTGGATGTGAACAGCGAGTAGCGTTGGGCTGTGTGCAGTCTGTGGCTGGTTGGACACACTGTTGAAATATTCACTTGTGTAGTGTTGGGCAGTTGGATGTGAACAGCGAGTAGCGTTGGGCTGTTGGAGGTGAGCCGCCAGCAGTGGAGGATGTGGAGAGAGAGATGCCAGAGTTTAGAGAGGTTGCACTTGTGTCCGACAAAAAAAGGAAATTTATAAAGATGGATGTCATGAATTGATAGATATATATACATGATGACTTTTGAACACTATTAAGGTAAATAAATTGTTTGTTCTCTACCAAAATCTTTCATTTGCTAATTATGCCTATCCGTAGTTAGTGCCTTCAGTAGTTAGAATCTTTTATTTAGCTGGCAGCAGTGGCGCTCGCTGTATTACAGTAATTCGAGTAACGAAGATTTTTGTGCGGTAAGTGATTCATAAAGGTATAGGTTATTGTTAGTCAGGGCCATTCTTTTGTAGGGATTTTTGAAAGTCAGACTGCGTTGCGCTAAAAATGTTGTGTGTCAGTTTAGTGATTATCAAAATAAGTAAAGAGAAAACTGTTATTTACAAGGACTTTTGCTCAGCTGTTTGAAAATCAAATAACGCAGAAGTTTACCTGCACAGTCTTTCATAATTTTTCAAAGGGTACGTTACAGTGGTAATTGAGCGTGACAAACACAAAATTTTATAAATCACTTTAGGATGAAATAATTAAGGAGAAGATAGAAATAAATTCATGTTATTTTTTCAAGGAATAAATATGAAAATTCAATGAGAGTGTTACACATGTCCTCTAAGCAGAGACCACTTAAGAATACAATTCCTCGCATTATCAAAAACATAACAAAATAATCCCACATATTCTCAGATCCCCTTGATGTTATTAAATGAATGGGAAAATAACGTGAACCATGACCATACACAAGCATGATTTAATGAAAAACCAATATTCATCCATGAACAATAAACAAAGAACAAATCTAACCTTGGTCACAAAGTAACACACCTTCAGAACTGAAAAATCGTGTAACACTGTATTACGCCAAAGCAAGCTAGCAAGCAATGCGCTCAACATTCATTTTTAGAATGTTCCTGCTTCTAAGCTAACATCTAGGCAAAAGACAAGACACAAGCGTCTGAAAGTAACAAATAGAACTATGTTGACTGTTGGTGGCCGCTACGCGTGATTGATCAGTACGGCTCCATGTTCAAAGTACACGGTGCAGATATGATTTCATTATGCAGCCTAAGATATGACTTATCGTACGAGAGAAGTGCGTAGAATATTTGCACCATGCTAGTGATTTATAGCTCACGTAGTGACATGTAAATTGAAATACGTTTCTAACTGCTAGCTTTCATTATTATATAGGAACTGCTTTACTGATGCTCTATAAAATACTATTTGTTAAAACATCATTTACTAAATATTGCAGTTGTCTTGTATCGATAACCCCTCCCCAGTGAGCCGATAGGTCTCAATGCAAGTAGCTTTGGTATGTGGATCGAGTCAAGTAAGTAGTAGCTGGTGCCTTTATGAAGTAACCGTGTACATCGAGCGTCAACGTATAACGCTTAAACGGTCATTATTTGAGTCTGTTTTGTATCAATTGATACTTAAAACCGTAGAAACAGGAATTGGTGTTTCATTTATGTTTGTGCCTGTGAGGCGATATCTAACTAATGTTTACCAGGTGGAGTTTAATCAGTGTATATTATAAAAAAAGGATGAATGTATCTTTGTATGTTCCACATCTCCTCCTAAACCAAATGACCGATTTCAACCAAAGTTGGTACTCATGTCCCTTAGTGTCAGGCAACAATTGCTGTGGGAGTAAGAACAGCCTAATTATCATAATTCAAAAGATATGACGTCATAAACAGAGATTCGTGGTAAAATGCCGCTTCATGTGTGAATTTTTAATAGATTTATTCTTTGCTACTAAGACACTCCTACAGTCGAGTCAACTGAAGGCAGCGCTTCTAACAGATTTCAGCTATGGAAGCGCGAACGGCTGTAGGCTGAAACAATAGCTGTCCATTGATCCAGGAAGAGACATTTAAAAAATCGCGTTGTAGGCACGCGAAGCAGCTCCGCCCAGAGTTCGGAAACTGTCAGGCATCATGTTGCTTAATTTGGATACTGTATTTATACATATGCACATTATGCATATATCTCTGTATGACTGTTTCATAATTTCAAAGGAGTTTTTATGAATAGATGGAAAACATGGTTATTTGTTTTCTATGAGAAAAGTAGCAAAATTAATACCCGAACATTGCTGGGTTTGTCAGCTACTACACACCTGACGACCTGTAGCAGACAACCACGTCATTATGTGAGCCGAAATAACGGGATTAATGCTAGAATGGACAGTAAATTTACTGGAAAGTGCAATAACAGTGTTTAGTAAAAGTCTGAATCTTAGTAAGTATCTAGTGTTCCGAAACATTTTCCTAAATTACACGAAGCGCTGACAGTTCAGCGAACGTTGCGCACAAAGGGCTCTTAATAACTTTTAATAACAGCAACCATGTATTAAAATATGAGCAAATGGGTATATAACTGTGTTTATTCAAGCAATTCATCAGTTTCCTTTTAATCTGAGGCTCGTAACTTTACCTCGTGTGTATGCTCAGTCCTGCTCTGTATGTGTCCGTTTTATTGAAGTGTACGGTCACAGCGGCTGGGAAGGACAACACGAACATTATTTGTGGGCGAGACTACGTCACATGGTGCAAGTAAATGCAATTGATCACGTGTTGTAACATGTTCATCGTGATAATCAACAATGGGTCAAGGACTAGCTATGTGGGGCGCTAACATCCAGATCATAAACAAACAATGTGTCTGATAGTAAGCAGAGTGAGTGACAGCTGGTCATTCAGCTTAACAATACGTTTTGCCTTTCGTTAAATACCTATCGCTTCGTTTAAGAACTTACAGCAAGGTAATTCCTCCAACACAGTCATCCATGGAATAGAGATGAAATGCTATAATCGCTAACGAACTTTCAGGACACGTTTTCCCTTGCTTGCAGTCTAGGCTAAAAGTTACGACCAGACCCTAAATAAAAGACGAAGAAGAAGGAAAGATGATAATGATGATTATGACAACCACTACTGGTTGCGATGATTCATGGGAAAAAACACTGAAACATTTTAATGTGCCAAATAACAACATTTTTTGTGTGCTACTTGATGTGAATATGCCTATATTATGTTGATTGACTGAAACTGTACAGACACTATAACTAAATTATTTTTTTTTAAAAAAAAGCCAGAGGTGTTGATTATTTTGGGCAGAAGGAAGATTAAGTCTAACGTCCAACAGCAAGGAGGTCATTAGAGAGGGAGCACATTCTGGAACTAAGAAAGAATGGGAGACGTAATCACACGTGCTTTATCAGTGGAAAAACCTCAGCAAGTGTCTTAAGTAATTTAGGGAAACAACAGAAACCCTAAATCTAGATTGACGGGCGTGGATTTGAATCACAGTGCCCTCTTATAAGGCCGATTGTATCTCATCGGGTAAGCCAATAGCGATGTCGTTGCAAGATGCCACATGTACAACAAAAAAAGGGTTACTCTTTAGCAAACATGACCGTCAGAAACTTTCCAACACAGCACATACTCGCCGGTCTCACAGAACATTATCACAGAATCTGAGAAATCTATGCGGAACCTGTTCACGAAGAGGTGGACTTGCTCTCGACTCAGAGTTGACATTTTCATGTCTTGCGTCTCCGCTCTTCCTCGTCGTCTCCCATTCTAATTATTGTATAATTATTGGTTGTCGTTTCTCAATCACATTTCAGTAAGCCACTTCCTCATTCATATGCCACCGTTCAGTTCTCATGTAGAGGCAGCTTAATTCTTACGAAGTCCGGTCTGTTTGTAACGTGCGTATTATGGCAACTAAGTTAGCTCAAACATTTTTTTCTTTGAGAAATCTTAACCATTTGCAGCCGAGTCTGTTTGTTTCTTCGTCATTATTCCAGAGTATAATATATATAAATGAAAACAAAAATTGGGCAAAACTGATGTGGTTTTCACGATGTTACTGCTTTTTAGTTATATATTCAATTGATCATTTGAGCAGTTCTTTTATCTAAATCACGTGGAACCAGTCAATTTTCAGGATATGCATACGTGATTAGATCGTGAGGACATCCTACAGAGATGGGGAGACTATTTAAATGAGCTATATGGCACAGATAACGAACCAACAACTCTAGAATTTGAATCCGTGAACACTACAAATGATGACGAGAAAGGGCCAAAAATCGTAATGGAATAAGTAAAGAGTGAAATAGCTGAAATTAGAAATGGGGACTTTATAAGTAGAGATAGAATACCAGGAGAAATACTAAAATATTTGAATTAAGAAAGCGTAACAAAAATATTGAGGTTATGTAACAAAATATATCAGATTTGAACAGCCAGAGGTTTTCTAACAACAATAATGATTCCAATACCAATGAAACATGGAACCAAGAAATTCAGTGAGCTGAGGACAATTAGACTCATTCCACATGCAGCCGATGTTACGTTAAGAACCATTAATAAAAGACTGAAAAAGGTAATGGAGGAGAAGCTGGCTGAAGAACAATATTTGGCATTAAAGTAAATACAGACATAAGAGGTGCAATAAGACTCTCGTGAATTTTGGGAGAGATCTTGATTGAAAAAGGTAGAAACTTATATATGTGTTCACAGATCTTGAAGAGGCCTTTCATAATGTGGCTTTGGATAAGCTTGCAACTATATGATGGAAACGAGTAGACTGAAAAACCGGACGACTTACAAACTCATTATATTTTAAGCAAAAAGCATAAAAGAAAGTGAGAGGAGAATTTACCAACTGGATAGAACTAGGAAAAGGAGTAAAACAAGGCTGCGGTCTGTCTCCTACCATTTTTAATCTATACGTAGAAAATATGATTGTCCACTGCCTATTAGATGACAAGGGGTAAAAACTGGAGGAAGAAGAATTTAGTGTTTGAGGTTTGCAGATAACATGGTCCTCCTAGCGCATAGCAACAGGTCAAAAGGAATTCTACAATATAGTGGATATCATTGAAGCTAAAGGAAAGATTTATGGAATGAAAATGAACACAACGAAAAACAAAAGTAATGGCATAAGGAGAAAATAAAAAGGTAAATATAATGCTGAATAGAGAAGTCGTAGAATGTGTGCAAATCTTTAAACACCTTGGAAGCAGAATAGAAACCGATTGGAAGAGCAGCACAGAAATTAAAACCAGAATAGCAATTTATAAGAGAAGAAGAATTTTCTGCAACAATATGGAGACAGATTTAAAGAACAGGCTAATGAAATGTTTTGTGTGGAGTGTCTCCCTGTATGGTGCTGAAACGAGAACAATGAACCAGAAAGATAGAACAAGGCTGCAGGCTTCTGAAGTGTGGACATGGCGGCGGATGGAAAGAATAAGTTGAATGAACAATGAAAAATGAAGATGTACTGAGAAGAGTGGAAGAGCAAAGACAATTACTGTATGTAGTGAAAAGAAGGGAACGAAACTAGATTGGACATGTATTAAGAATGAAGGAGGAGTTTATAGTAGCAGCCTTAGAAGGGTATGTGGAAGGAAAAAGGAGGCGAGGGCGGAAGAGGTTTCAGATCATGGATGATGTGTTGGACGGCAGCACATACACCGCCATTAAGGAGGAAGCGATGGATCGCAGGAAATGGAATTGCGAAGGACCTGCTAATACAGCAGAAAAATGATGAAGATGATAGATGATTAGTGTTGACATTCATGAACACATTAATTTTGAGACCTATTCATGAAACCACATTTAAAAAAAACGCAGACATCCTCCTAGGTAGGGCAACCACAGCTATGAGTAGTCATCTTCGGCATTAATAAACCGATTCAGCTGTATTTAGTTCTTTTGTTATTAGATCACTAGCGGTTTCGGTGAACATACATAGCACTCATATTTTAGTCACATGCTCATCTGAAGACGTGGCTTTTAGTTCCACGAAACCGGCAGTAATCTAATAATGAAGGACTAAATAGTGCTAAAGCGGTTTATTAACACCCAAGATGATGAAAAACAATGGTTTTGCTACTCGATTACAGTGTGAATCGTATTAATTTTAATTATGAAAATCTGAGCCTATTTTGGAAGGGAAAACAGTTTTTCATATTCGTCACGGTAGTTATCGGCTCGGCCATGAAGGAATCGAATTTGTACATAAATGCTTGGTCCTACTTTAAAACAAGAACTATTACCTTATCGCTGGTAGGCTTCCTCTCTTATACGTATCATTAATGTGAAACAATTTTAAAAAGTGATCGTAAGTGTTCATACGTTGGCAGCTGTCACTTACAGCTGACAGCCTGTTAGCGTCTAGGAATCTGAATCATGTAATTCACCATTAAAAGTACACAAAACCGGTCTCATCTAAATTATTCCACAGAATCACCAAATCCTTCACCTTCTGTACATTGTGACTGTTTTCATGAATTTTATGCACGGCGAAAAGCGGTATTTAAATTGAAATCTGCCGAACTTAATACCTTACAAGTGAGAAATTTTAAAGCAATGTCACGTCTTAAAAGCTACATCGAGTGGTGGTCCTTGAACACTACAAAGCCGATGTCGCATTTTATTCTTATTTACATATCTATTCCTCAGGTTCTTTGGGACCGCGTAAGCCAAAGCTGCTAGGTCGTGGAACCAGCCAGTAGTACATAGGTTACAGAATGATTGTTTAAAAATTTATTAACAAATAAAAATTGTGAGTGGATATACGAATAAATAATACAGAGCACGTAAAATTCTCAACTACTATGTGGAACCCATGAACATACTAAGGGTTTCCGACAAGAAAACTTTTCCATTTGGATTTGAATGTTTGGGGCTTACCGCTCATTCTTTTTAAGTTCTACTAAAAGCTGAAAGCTGTGTGTTAAACTGCACTTTCATTTATATATGCAGTTTGATTTTCTTTAAGACGTGAACTGGTCTTTGTAATATTTAGCAAAGATATCCTGTAATCAATATCGATTTGTCGAACAAACTTTTGCGTTCGCTATTTGTGGCGTTGCTCTAGTGCGTTTCTGCATTGTGTTTCACTGCAATATCGTATTTATCCACCAACACCGGACAAGCGCCTTTCAGTTAAACTATTTTCCCTGTACGGTATATACATAATGGGTTTACGAGTTCAGGTTGTAGACACATGGTTGACGACATCTTGCTTCTGTCCGTGACTCGTGCTCGGATAACCGAATGGTAATGCGACCGCTCGCGGTAGGCGGGAAATCCGGGTTCAAGTCTCAGTCTGGCACAAGCTTTCATGATGCAGCTGATGGTTGTCCATATTCGCAAATGTGAAAATGTTTCATGTACATCTTAGAAATCCTTGGGTAACAGAAGAAATATTGAATTTAACTGAAGAAAGGAGGAAATATAAAAATGCAGTAAATGAAGCAGGCAGAAAGAATACACACGTCTCAAAAATGAGATCGACAGGAAGTGCAAAATGGCTAAGCAGGGATGGATAGAGGACAATTGTAAGGATGTAGAGGCTTATATCACTAGGAGTAAGATATATACTGCCTACAGGAAAATTAAAGAGACCTTTGGAGAAAAGAGAACCACTTGTATGAATATCAAGAGCTCAGATGGAAACCCTCTCCTAAGCAAAGAAGGGAAAGCAGAAAGGTGGAAGGAGTATATAGAAGGTCTATACAAGGGCGAAGTACTTGAGAACGATATTATGGAAATGGAAGAGGACGTAGATGAAGATGAAATGGGAGATAAGATACTGCGTGAAGAGTTTGACAGAGCACTGAAAGACCTTAGTCGAAACAAGGCCCCGGGAGTAGACAACATACCATTAGAACTACTGACAGCCTTGGGAGAGCCAGTCCTGACAAAACTCTAACATACGGGTGAGCAAGATGTATGAGACAGGCGAAATACCCTCAGACTTCAAGAAGAATATAACAATTCCAATCCCAAAGAAAGCAGGTGTTGACAGATGTGAATATTACCGAACTATCAGTTTAATAAGTCACGGCAGCAAAATACTAACGCGAATTCTTTACAGACTAATGGAAAAGCTAGTAGAAGCCGACCTCGGGGAAGATCAGTTTGGATTCCTTAGAAATGTTGGAACACGTGAGGCAATACTGTCCTTACGACTTATCTTAGAAGAAAGATTAAGAAAAGGCAAACCTACATTTCTAGCATTTGTAGACTTAGAGAAAGCTTTTGATAATGTTAACTGGAATACTCTCTTTCAAATTCTGAAGGTGCCAGGGGTAAAATACAGGGAGCGAAAGGCTATTTACAATTTGTACAGAAACCAGATGGCAGTTATAAGAGTCGAGGGGCATGAAAGGGAAGCAGTAGTTGAGAAAGGAGTGAGACAGGGTTGTAGCCTCTCCCCGATGTTATTCAATCAGTATATTGAGCAAGCAGTAAAGGAAACAAAAGAAAAATTCGGAGTAGGTATTAAAATCCATGGAGAAGAAATAAAAACTTTGAGGTTCGCCGATGACATTGTAATTCTGTCACAGACAGCAAAGGACTTGGAAGAGAAGTTGAACGGTATGGACAGTGTCTTGAAAGCAGGATATAAGATGAATATCAACAAAAGCAAAACGAGGATAATGGAATGTAGTCGAGTTAACGCGGGTGATGCTGAGGGAATTAGATTAGGAAATGAGACACTTAAAGCAGTAAAGGAGTTTTGCTATTTAGGGAGCAAAATAACTGATGATGGTCGAAGTAGAGAGGACATAAAATGTAGACTGGCAACGGCAAAGAAAGCGTTTCTGAAGAAGAGAAATTTTTTAACATCGAGCATAGATTCAAGTGTCAGGAAGTCGTTTCTGAAAGTATTTGTATGGAGTGTAGCCACGTATGGAAGTGAAACGTGGATGATAAATAGTTTAGAGAAATAGAGAATAGAAGCTTTCGAAATGTGGTGCTACAGAAGAATGCTGAAGATTAGATGGGTAGATCACATAACTAATGAGGAGGTATTGAATAGGATTGAGGAGAAGAGGAGTTTGTGGCACAACTTGACTAGAAGAAGGTATCAGTTCGTAGGACATGTTCTGAGGCATCAAGGGATCATCAACTTAGAATTGGACGGCAGCGTGGAGGGTAAAAATCGTAGAGGGAGACCAAGAGAGGAGTACACTAAACGGACTCAGAAGGATGTAGGTTGCAGTAGGTACCGGGAGATGAAGAACCTTGCACAGGATAGAGTAGCATGGAGAGCTGCATCAAACCAGTGTCAGGACTGAAGACCACAACAACAACATCGTCGGAAGGGTCGAGGCGGGAGGTGGGAGCGTTGGTGTGTAATATTTTATTGGCATTCCCTTGGTGATCCCACCTTACTGGAAAGCACAGTGGATGAAACCAGCTGAGCAGTACACCACATAGTTTGAAGCGCGAGCCGCACATCGCTAATAGGGTATGAATTCTGGCTGCGACCTGGGATGTGACTTCACGCGATGCCACGGAAACTCCGAGGGCGGACGGAAAGGGGCGTTTCAGAGCACACGGAGTTAGCCCAAAATATAATATGTTGTGCATAGCTGCTAGCTGACGACACTTATACAAGGAAAAGCCCTGACTGACTGAGTCATCATCACCCAGCCCAAACCTTAAAGACAGAAACCTGAAATTTGTAGCGGCTGTTGATCTTACACTGTAGGGATCGTGAAATAAGGAGCTGATCGGTATTACAATCCTAAGGGAGTGAAGTAGGGCATGAAGGGCTGTCTGAATATATGTATTGCTTTAATCTATGCTTCAACATTTTTGGAAATTGAAACACTAAGGGGGTAAAATAGTGGATGAAAGTTTTTTTTAATGAATCATTATTAAAGCACAAAGGTGGAAATCGGTATTTCACTTCTCGGTTAGAAATTAAAACAAATACTTGTTTCATTTTTTTCGGAAATTTAGCCTCTAAGAGAGTGAATTAGATGACGAAAATTTGTAGGCAAATATTTCTTTATGAAAGCATTTTTCAAATAAATATAAGAAAATTTGTTTTCGGCTACTCGGTTAGAAATACAAAAACCACATGTTTCATTGGTTTTGGAAATTCTATCACTTAAGGGGGGAAAATAGAAGACGAAAATTTTTATCGAGATATTTAATTACATAATTATTTTAAAACTAAATCTCAAAATATTTGTATTTGGCTTCTCAGTTATAAATGACAGAAATGCGCGTTTCATTGCTTTTTGGACATTCATCCTGTAATAGGGTGAAACAGGAAATGCAATTTTTACGAAAACATTCCTTTATACTGAAGCGTTTTTAAAGTTAAATCTAGTAAAATTGGTATTTGACTTTTAAAAAAAATATGGTTTATGGGATGGAAGTTTCTAGAAAAATATCACTACAAGAGATCAAAACGCAGAATTAACAAAGACCTCCGACTCCAGTTAACAGATTCGCTTTTTGGTCAGAAATGTATTCGGAAAAGAGATTGCTTCTATGACCTTAATTAGTGTGGAAGTTTAAAAGATATTGCCATTTGTGAACAAAAGACAATTTCGATTAAATAAAATAAAGATAAAAACTGTGTAGAACATACGGTCTATGTCATCTATAAGAACTAAGTTTTCCGCATCGGCACTACCGTATAAAAATTTCTTGGACTTATTTCCATGTACTTCTGGGTAAAATCTCAAGCTTTCGACCATTACCACAATCAACTTCGTCAGGAGTAACCATTCCTGACGAATATGACGGTGGTAATCGTCTAAAGCTTGATGTTTTACCTAGTTTTGATAAAGGATATCATGTAACTTGCCAAGTACACTACTCATCATTAAAATTGCTACACCACGAAGATGACGTGCTACAGAAATTTAACCGACAGGAAGAAGATGCTTTGATATGCAAATGATTAGCTTTTCAGAGCATTCACACAAGGTTGGCGCCGGTGGCGACGCCTACAACGTGATGACATGAGGAAAGTTTCCAACCGATTTCTCATACACAAACAGCAGTTTACCGGCGATGCCTGGTGAAACGTTGTTGTGATGCCTCGTGTAAGGAGGAGAAATGCTTACCATCACGTTTCCGACTTTGATAACGGTGGGGTTGTAGCCTATCGCGATTGCGATTTAGCGGATCGCGACATTGCTGCTCGCGTTGGTCGAGATCCAATGACTGTTAGCGGAATATGGAATCGTTGGGTTCAGGAGGGTAATACGGAACGCCGTGCTGGATCCCAACGGCCTCGTATCACTAGCAGTCGAGATGACAGGTATCTCCTCCGCATGGCTGTAACGGATCGTGTAGCTACGTCTCGATCTCTGAGTCAACAGATGGGGACGTTTGCAAGACAACAACCATCTGCACGAACAGTTCGACGACGTTTGCAGCAGCATGGACTATCAGCTCGGAGACCATGGCTGCGGTTATCCTTCACGCTGCATCACAGAAAGGAGCGCCTGCGATCATAATGGTATGGGATACCATTGGTTACACGTCTCGGTCACCTCTTGTTCGCACTGACGGCACTTTGAACAGTGGACGTTACATTTCAGATGTGTTACGACCCGTGGCTCTACCCTTCATTCGATCCCTGCGAAACACTACATTTCAGCAGGATAATCCACGATCGCATGTTGCAGGTCCTGTACGGGCCTTTCTGGATACAGAAAATGATCGACTGCTGCCCTGGCAAGCACATTCTCCAGATCTCTCACCAACTGAAAACGTCTAGTCAATGTCGGCCGAGCAACTGGCTCGTCACAATACGCCAGTCACTACTCTTGATGAACTGTGGTATCGTGTTGAAGCTGCATGGGCAGCTGTACCTGTACACGCCATCCAAGCTCTGTTTGACTCAATGCCCAGGCGTATCAAGGCCGTTATTACGGCCAGAGGTGGTTGTTCTGGGTACTGATTTCTCAGAATCTGTTCACCCAAATTGCGTGAAAATGTAATCACATGTCAGTTTTAGTATAATATATTTGTCCAATGAATACCCGTTATCATCTACATTTCTTCTTGGTGTAGCAATTTTAATGGGCAGTAGTGTATTTGTGGAGTGAAATGAAGGGGTACGTTCGTGACACACAGACTACGTTTAATGTATCGTAATGAAGCTGCTCGACTTGTGCAGTCACAGACGCTTGCGGAGTGGGCCAGTGCCAGTGTACGCGCCTTCCAGTGCCTGTCGAAGTCGACGGCAGGGTGCGCGCGCATGCGCCGGACGAGCAGCCTGGCCTGGAAGGGCACGTCGCGGCTCATGGCGCCGCCCTCGGCCACGTTGAACTGCGACGCCTTCTGGTGCGAGAGCGCATCGTGCAGCGAGAAACCCACCAGCCGCGGGTTGAACTCCTTCAGGATGTTGGGCAGCGTCAGGAAGCGGCGCCAGCTGCCCTCGCCTCCTGCAACATCCCCGTTCTGCTCTAGAACCCTATTTGCGGAACTACAATGGTGTGCAAAACTGAAGGACAAAAGTAATTTTCTCATGATGTCTGTCAAGTAACGTAGCTCAATGAAACGTGGACAATACATACAAATATCTGCAACAGTATAGTAACGGAAAGACGCAGTAATTACATAGAAACCAGCGTGCTTTATGATAGCTCCATGGAGACTAGAAGAGTCGGGGTGTTGTTATTAAGTGGGTGTGTGACCACCACGGAGGGAAATACATGATCTGCAATGAGCAACCGACCTAGGTGGTCACTCAGTTCTAGGCGCTGCAGTCCGGAACTGTGCGATTGCTACGGTCGCAGGTTCGAATCCTGCCTCGGGCATGGATGTGTGTGATGTCCTTAGGTTAGTTAGGTTTAAGTAGTTCTAAGTTCTAGGGGACTGATGACCTCACATATTAAGTCCCATAGTGCTCAGAGCCATTTGAACCATTTTGCAGTGAGCATCTATGCTGGCCACAAAGATGGTAACGATTTCTTGTACTAGGGCTTTCCATTCCTCCGCCAGCACGGCTGATAGGTTCTGGATGGTCGTTGGTACATGTCGGTGGGCTGCAGTGCATCTTTAACAATGCATCCCATACTTGCAGGATGGTATTCAAGTCGGGCAGCAGGCAGGCCAGTCCATTCGCCGAATACCCAGAGAGCTCCTTCACTGTTGAGTGCCATCGCACATGCTTATCAATAGTAATGAAGGCAGCGCCGAATGCATCCCTGATAAAACGCACTTGGGGAAGGAACAAAGTATCATAATAACGTTGACCAGTAACTGTACAGGATTCTAGTATTCGGAGATCAGAACACCCATGCTGCATTATACACACCTTAACACCTGGACCACTAAGCGATCATTTTCCTGGGTGCATTATACGCTCTCACCATTCACCATGTGTCGATACGTCCAGAATCTTTACCCAGACTGAATCTGCTCTAATCTGAGAAGAGCACGTGGTCTCACTCTTTGTTGGTCCGGTTTCTGTACTCTGGCAACATAGCAGTGTCGCCGATGTGCAGGCATGAATAGACCACACCGCACTGGTCGTCAGACAAGAGCTCACCTCAATGTAACCGCTGTGCTACTGTAGAACTTGAGATTGCGTCCCTTGCAGATCTGTTAAATGTGGTTGCAGCTACACCCATTTGGTGTGGGACCCTTCTTCCTGTTGTACAATGTACCGATCATCTGTAGCTGTACTTGACCATTGTCGACGACCTCCTCTCCTTTCGATAGCTCGCCATGCACGTCTAACAATGTTGTGGGCACTACCATACTCATGGACTACAGTCCTCACACTTCGACCTTCCAGTTTACCTTCAAGTCTTGCCATTGGGAAGTCATCCAAATGTTGTCTGTGTGCCATGTTCTTGAACACAACCACTGCAGAGCACTGTGGCAATGTTGTGGGCACTACCATACTCATGGACTACAGTCCTCACACTTCGACCTTCCAGTTTACCTTCTAGTCTTGCCATTGGGTAGTCATCCAAATGTTGTCTGTGTGCCATGTTCTTGAACACAACCACCGCAGAGCACTGTGGCAATGTTGTGGGCACTACCATACTCATGGACTACAGTCCTCACACTTCGACCTTCCAGTTTACCTTCTAGTCTTGCCATTGGGAAGTCATCCAAATGTTGTCTTTGTGCCATGTTCTTGAACACAACCACCGCAGAGCACTGTGGCTGCTCGCTGATTGAAAAACACTGTTTCCTCCCGTTCCTTCGACTGCCTCATGTTGGGACCACCACTTTGGGCTCTATATTCATATTGACCTCTCGCCATGTGACGTCCACTTTTCATGGCATGACTGGGAGATGTGTGGCAATAGCTCCCGCATTTTCAGTTATTACCATCGACATTATATATCTCGTCTTTAATTTTCGCAGTGAAAAGTACATTTGTACTCTGAGAAGCAATATCAGTGTTTTGCTCTTCTTGTTGTCTGTGACTTATTCAGGCTGTGTTCACAGAATCCTGGAGACAAACCATAGGGTAGGAACATCTGTTCATGATGGTTATGATGACGATAATGATGATGACGTTGGATGAGGAGCACGCAACAGTACGAGCACCAGCGCTGTTACAAAGTGTCAGCATGCTATTGTCGTGGAGTGGATGAGGAGGGCTTTCCCCAAAGGCGGAGTTCCTTATGATGCATGAAAGTCAACCTATCAGTTATAAAAATCGACCTTCATGATACACTAAAAAGTGACACTGAAAATCGGTTAATAAAAATGTTTAAGTGCCAGGGCAAGTTATCCATTCAGGGTAAGCTCACCTCGCCTTCCCAGCAGCTTAGGGATGTGGTCCAGCAGTTCAAAAAATTTCTATATCTGTGGTATACTTGTGTCAGCGTCAGTGGGGGTGGTGGACTGACATCCAGCCAAACCACTAGCAGTTCCACTATGTCAGCCAAATTATGTTGAAGCAAAAGTGGACTCCCATAATCTTCACAGAGTGGTGGACACTCCTGCCAGTGAATCAAACCGAGCGTTAATGGACAATGTCCTATTTGCGGGCTGGTGGGCACCACTTTCTTCCATCTGTTTGGTTGGTATGAAGTCCATCATTCCTGCATGGTCGATTGAGTCAACACAGCATACTACGTGTGTTCTCACTATCAAACAGAAACAGAAAAACTGGAGAGGCACCCCACCTTATGGAAGACACGTTAGATTTGTTATAAACCAGAGACATTTCAGCACACAATAAACAGAAAACGTTTCATTTTTTGGAGATGACAAGCTCTAGAATGTATGGTGGATACGAAACTACTGGCATATGCAACTAAAAGTTTCGTGTGAGGTGCAACAGGTGGAAGTGAAGATATCTGCTGGTGACTGAGGATAGTGTACTGAACAACATTAGACCAGGATTTAAGTCATATTAATAATTATAGCTACTGCAATTATGTTTTTGGGTTTGGAAGTACCTCCAAGTATATGTGACGAAAGCAAACCATTAACGCTTATTTTCCCCCGGGCAGTAGGTCAGATGTTGAAGTTTGGATGTGAACGCCACATGGTTAGTCTATACTGACACGTGAATACTGAATACACTGGTGCAATTACGACCATGCAGAAGCGATCGAGTCGTAAAGTTTATGACGTATCTGTGTGAAGACTGTTTGACGCAGGGAAATAACAACCAGTGTGCTGACGTGTGCGGTTCCTAAGGTACCACACATAAAAATATCTGCACATACACCTGTTACATCCTGTATAATGTCTCAACTCTGTGATATATCTCTCAGTTGTATACCAAATGTAAGCTAGTGTAAAATTTTGACGCCTACTAACCGCTTCTTTTTCAGATGTAAATACTTTGAGACAAAAATTAATGTACTCTACAAAAGTGGTTGACATATAATGGCCTTTTTTCAGAAAGAAAATAAACAAAATTCTCACTGAAGATAGCACATAAACTGCTGAAACATGTATAGTTTATAACAAAACTACGAAACGGTATCTTACATAAAGCAGACGTCCTCTACAGTTTCTGTTTCTTTTTTCTTTCTTTAAAAAAAAAAAGAAGAGCTACAGCATCCAAAATATTATCATTAAATGGAAAGAATTGCTTGATTCTGATACGATACAAAGTTGTAATTATAGTTATCATATTTATAGAAGGCGGTTTATGTGTTGGATAATGTCTAGGCACAGCGTAATGAAGCTATAAAGTCGCACGGCTAGTTTATAGACTGTATTGACATATATTTAAGAGACGTGACCAGGTAACACTGCACTACAGGACTTCCAATCCGTCAGTTTGTTGAATATATACACTATTCGAGCGATTATCACTTGCACAAAAAATTTGTTTCTAACTGTCTGATCATCACCTCGTTCTACAGATCTTTAGAAAATTGCCCTTAGTTTAACAGTCCCAAAGGAAAACGTTGTACTAGCACTCGTGAAATGAAGAATGAGTCTGTGCAAGTCATATTTTAGTTTCTCTAACTATGAAGGAAGATTAAACATACAATAACGTATAGAACGCAAAACAAATTTATTTTCTACACGTTATAACTATAAACTGAACGTGTTTCGGTATACTATCACTTTGGCATAGGGGAGTAATGTTGTACACAGGCGCACTTCTCAAACTTTTACCTTTAGTCTGTTTACAAGTTTTATAAGTTTTGAAATAGAAGATACTGGAAATTAACACAAATGTCCTTTTTGCAGGCAGGTAAAATTGTAGAGATATTAAACAAATTCTTCTCATTTGCAAGTACCGCATGTTGCATGGTAAAAGGTCTTCTTCTGTTTCAAGTGAGAAGATGCTGCACGATGGACGAAGTATGGCTTAACTGTCCACATGTTATATAAATAGTTCTAAATATATATATACATCATTTTACTCACCATAAAATTCTGTACCTGAAGTATTCATTCTGTACCTGAAGAACATATTCCAAATTGCTTTAATCTACTATAAAGCACTTAAATGTATAGAAGAGAAATATTTACAAATGCTGTACGAAACACAGCCTCATGTTTAACAACAACAAAAGCTATAGACGATGGCATAATCTGTTTATAGCGTTCTGTAGTGCGCATTCCTTCGTGTGTTTCTAAAGTTAGTAACAAGACTAAAGTAACGACCAAAAAACACCATGAGTTCCTCTAGGCGCAACACTCTTCCTGCTAGGAAACCGTTTCACACTGTCACCGTAGCGAAACTTATTGAAACATAGAACCACCAGTACGGTATAACGTAGTAAAATGGCTCTGAGCACTATGCGACTTAATTTCTGAGGTTATCAGTCGCCTAGAACTTAGAACTACTTAAACCTAACTAACCTAAGTACATCACACACATCCATGCCCGAGGCAGGATTCGAACCTGCGACCGTAGAAGTCGCGCGGTTCCGGACTGAGCGCCTAGAACCGCTAGACCACCGCGGCCGGCTATAACGTAGTACAAAAACCTAAAAATAGCTGTGTCCGTTCCTTCTTTTCTATATAAGAACGGTACCTAAGATACTAACGAATTTTTGCTTTTCACGTTAAAATCGTGCTTTCTTTGAATACCTTTCAGTTAACATTTCTCAGCATTCCCGTTACACACTATCTCGCTATTCAGACACCATGTAACCATTAGCGATGCCATTCTCTTTACCTACACCATGGACGCCATTAGTCTGCCATTAACTCGCTTGTATGAATAATAAAGTAGCAGGAACCTAACCTTTGAATGATTTTCCTCGCCATGTTAGAGAAGTAAATAACATCTCGAGCTTCAAAATACAGCTGTTGTTACGTTTATCAAAACAACAACAATACCTGTCTTTGTTCTGTACGGCACCACTTACCACTTAACAACAAAGTAACCTTTCTTATCACTTTTAACTCTATTACTTTCATTTTATTATTATTATCACATTTAATTTATTATCATTCTTATGTAACCATTAGGCAAAAGTACTGTATGTATAAAAACCAGGTTTGTAATTTTCTGATCAAGTTGAATACGAAATTAAATAAATAAACTGCACTCATTAAATGAACAGTCTTCTACGCCACCAGAGCTTTTAATTAGTTGTCATTAAGTAGAATGACATCGATTACAAGAGAAGGAGTTGGAAAACCAATTTACTGGCATACTGCACTCCTAAGAAGGCGGGTGTAAGGTCCACTTTGTGCAGTAAGACACCAATATGTGGCATTGTCAGTTAACTTTCTACGTCTGTTCCACTACACACACCGAAGCTGTTCTGTCCCCTGGAACTGGCGAGCTTAGGATGTACACCGCAAAGGAACTCACTTTATGACTCTTATTTTTTTTAAAAAAAATTACATATTAATATTTGTCTCAGCTGTAATGGACACTGCTGTGGCAGACTAGCCGGTACCATTCGTAGAATGACAGAAAAATACATCTTAAATGTTCAACACCCAACCCAAAGCACACTCTGCTGAAAGATATGATATATAATAATGTGCTACATTGTCTCACACAACAATGGAATGCCCCACCATGCGACTTCTTAGGTGCACGTTATTCAACAGCGCATAACACAACGTAGGCCCAACTTAATAAAATAGGTCTCAGAGGAGGAGCCATCTCGCCTTTTTACCATTTCTTACTCATCCTGCGTGTATCTGTTCCATAAGGCAGGTGGAGCTCTTGAGGCGTAGCGAGAAAACGCTAATGACAAATCCTCCCAGCTCAGGAGCAGAAAAGTCGCAACCCTACTACAGCGCAAACATCGCAAGCGACCAGGAATATTATCATTACCAAATACTTTACAAACATGCCTCGGGAAAGGATGGGGCCCTATAAGACGAGAAAGGTTGGACAGATTGGTTTACGAGTCGGGAAATGGAATGATAGACATCAAGAGTTGCCAAAATTGTAATGTCAGCTTTGGAGAAATACAAAGATTTCACTGCACTGCAAGAAACTAGATGGTTTGGGGCAGGTGGTATAAGTGAAAATAAATCAGCAATTTTTTACAGAGAGTGCGAAGAGAGCAGAAGGCACGAACATGGAACAGTATTCGTGGTGACTGACCATTTCGTAAGGCAACTAAAGAGCTCCAGTGCAAATGGCAAAAGGATATCATGTCTCACTATAAAGCATAAGTATGCACTAACAAAGTGACGAGGAGGTGAAAAGTTATGCGATCTGAAGTTTTTCCGGCGTATTTCCAATTTGAACAGTTCTCGGCTATCCGACCGGGTAGCGTCGTAATTTCTCCACAATATTTCGGCAGACGTACACGCTGCCACTATCAGGTGGTTCCTGACGAATGCTGTGCTGTTCCTCTCGGCGCCCTATATATACTAGCCGTTACCCCCTCCACCGTTCCTCTTCTGGTGTGTTTGGTGCGGGCGGCGCGGAGGCTACCGGAGGTGGTAGGGGAGCGGCGCCTGGGCTGATCTGGGGTCTGCAGACTCCCAGCTCTGAGACCGCATCTTTCTCTCCAGGCTGAGTGCAGGGTTCGAAGCCTGACTAAGTTGCAGGCCGCTGTCTTTGTTAATTAGATCGTCCTGTTGTCGGATTTCGATGGCCTCTATAGTAACGTAGTCCCAGAAGTAGGAGGATTGACAGAGTATTTTTGTTTTTTCATAGTCCATAGTATGGCCACTCTTTATGCAATGGTCAGCCACGGCTGATTTAGTGGCCTGGCGTAATCCAGTAAGGCGCTTGTGTTCGCGGCACCTCTCTTCTATAGTGCGGACTGTCTCCCCAATGTATGAATTTCCGCACTGACAGGGAGTTTGATAAACGCCTGGTTTTCAAAGACCTATGTCATCTTTCACTGAACCCAGTAGAGTCAAGGTTTTTGCAGGAGGCCGGAATACACATTTCACATTGTGTTTCTCCAGGATTCTGCCGATTTTTCTTGAGATGTTTCCGACAAACAGAATGCACACCAACGAATTGTGTTCTTCTGTTTCTTCTTCTTGTTCTCTTGGCGCAGTCTGTCTGAGGGCGTGTCTTTCTTGCTTCTGGTTGTACTTATTTTTCCGAAATGTTGTCTCTAGGTGCTGCAGTTCTGCTGGAAGGCTCTCCTGATCGCAGATCGATCGTGCCCTGTGAACAAGTGTGCGCAAAACGCCTTCACGCTGGGAGCTGTGGTGGCAACTGAAGGCATTTAGGTACAAATCGGTGTGTGTAGGTAGGTTTTCTGTATACACTGTGTCCCAGCTTGCCGTCAGGTTTCCGTTTCACCAGGACGTCAAGAAACGGTAGGGCACCATCCTGCTCCACCTCCATCGTGAACTGTATGTAGGGGTGCAGCGAGTTGAAGTGTTCGAGAAATTCACTGAAGCTGTCCCGTCCATGTGGTCAAGCAACGAACGTGTCATCCACGTAGAGGAAGAAACAAGTTGGTTTTTGTTTGGCTTGTTCTAGTGCCTTCTCCTCGAAATTCCCCATAATAAAGTTGGCTACAACCGGTGAAAGCGGGCATCCCATGGCGACGCCATCTGTCTGTTCACAATAATTTCCTTCGAACAGGAAGTATGTTAAGGTGAGCACGACCTCGAAGAGCCTTGTTAGGTTGTTGTTGAATTTCTTGCTTATCAGATCGGCAGAGTCTTTCAGTGGTACCCTAGTGAAAAGGGGCACTACGTCGAAGCTCACTAACAAGTCGCTGCCCTGGAGCCAAAGTTCTTGTATACATTGTACAAAGTGGATGGAATTGCGGATGTGGTGTTCGCATTTTCCCACAAATGGACTAAGGAGAACCGTCAGGTGTTGGGCCAGTTCGTAGGTTGCTGCTCCTATGTTGCTGACTATTGGACGCATAGGTGTCCCATCCTTGTGGACCTTTGGTATCCCATACAGTCGTGGCGGTGCAGCCGCTCGTGGTCGAAGTTTCTTGAGAGTTTTTCCATCAAAGGTACTGCGAAGAAGATCAAAGGTTCTTCTTTGAAGGCGACTTGTCGGGTCTCCTTCTATCCTTCTGTACGCTGCGTCATCGAGAAGTTCGTACATTTTTCTCTTATATTCTGAATGCAGAAGCAGTTCTGCAGCATTGCCTTTGTCAGCATGCAAGGAGGAAAGTTATTTTCACAAAGAACTGGGAAAGACGATGGAAAACATTGGTACCAGAAATATTAATATCAAGGGAGATTTCGGTGCCAAAGTGGGACAGGAAGGCATGTATAGGTCAACAATTAGGAAGAAGAGTATACATACAAAACAAATGACAATAAGCTGCGTCTCATCAGTTTTGGACTAACGCAGAACCTTGCGGTGAGCTCAAAGACCTGCCCCCACAAACAGATACACAAAGGGACCTGGACTTCCGAATTGGTAATACAATCACATGAGAGGTACAGGAAGTATATGACAGATATTAGATCTTACAAAGGGGCTGATACGGACACAGATTATTACGTAGTAATCGGCAAACTATAACTACAGCTTTGTTACAACAGAAATAGGAACAACGTGGTCAAGAGACAGTTTGAGGTTGAGAAGCTTAAGGATTCAGAGTTGTGTCACCAGTATAATATCAGAGTGCTTAACAAATCTGAAGTCCTGGCATCAGGTCACAGTGATGAAGAAGTCCTAACATTCAGTGGGAAGGTATACAGAGACCTCTGTAAATGAAGCAGTAAAGGCAATTCTAGGCCTAAAAGAGCCAAAAATCAAGAAGAAATGGTTCAGTGATGAATGTCAACGAGCTGTGTAGACCACGAAGAGAGCTGGAGTAACACTCACGCAGGACAGAAATTGTGCAGAAAAGCAGGGAAGCACTGAAGAATATGAAAAGAGAAACAAACAGAATTTTCAATACAACCGAAAAACCAGCCTAAAGTTGCAAATTTCAGTTTCCTTTTATTCACCCTATGACTAATTTCGGGCCGGGACCAATTTTCAGATCATCGTAACGTAGACAAAAACGGTTTTTCCTAAAATGTGAAACCCATGTCGAAAATGTGCAAATGAACTGTTCGACATGATTGCTACATTTTTTGAAATACCATTTTGGACTATGTTACGATTATTTGAAAATGGGTCCGGCCTGAAAGTAATCATCGAGTGGACGCGAAAAAATGAAATTTGCGACTCTGAACTCGTTTTTCGTTGTGCTGTTTAACCGAAGCTGCTGACCCACAGCTATTTCAGCATACTGGAAGTTCGTAAACAGAATCCTGCCGATAAAGGAAAGAAAATTCATGACCAGCACGATTAATGAAATACAGAGGGCAAATGCAAATATTTTACAGCAGAAAAATGGGTCAGATGTTGAAACATGTTAGAAACGGTCAAAGTAGTGGGCGGTTCGTTGTTAATAATAGGGATTGAAATGTGCTGACGGACGACTGAAGAATTCTGGACAGGTGGTGGGAATATTTTGAGCAGTTGCTGAATGCTGAAGATCCTGTAAATGTCTTCGCAGAGGATGTAGAGGAAGAAGAAATTGTAGTAGTTCAACAGGATGTAGATACAACAATTAAGAAACTGGAGAATAATAAGACGTCAGCAGAAGATAGGATAACGGCAGAGATGTTTTGGCAGGACGTGGAACACTTCAAAAGAGAAACAAACTGAATTGACAAAACTCATAGCATACCTCCTAATATTTTGACTGGCCTCATTTTGCCCATCATAGTGCAGCTACTCGAAGTGGCAAGGACGCAACAATTCGCTGGAAGCTTCCAGCAGAAATGTTGAGGCATGCTGCCTCTATAGCCCACCTGTAACTGCAAAAGTGTTGCTGGTGCATGATCTTGAGAACGAACTGACCTCTCGTATATGTCCCATAAACGTTCAATGGCATCATGTTGAGCGATCTGGGTGGCGAAATGATTCACTCGAATTTTCAAGAATGTTTTTCAAACCAGCTGCGAACAGCTTTGACCCAGTGACGTGTCACATCGTTGTTAGGTAACATGAAGACCATGAATAGCTGCAGATGGTCTCCAAGCAGGTGAACGTAGCCATTTCCAGTTAATGAGCGATTCAGTTGGACCAGAGGAACCAACCCCCATTCCGCGTAAACGTAGCTCCCACCATCACAGAGCCACCACCAACATCCACGGTGCCATGTTGACGATTTGGGTCCATGACTTCGTGAGGTCTGCACCAAACTGGAACACTACATCAGCTCTGACCAGGACGCGATTTTCGAGTCGTCTTCGGTCCAACTGATATTGTCACGAGCGTAGGAGAGGCGCTGCAGGCGATGTCGTACTGTTAGCAAAGGCACTCGCGTAGGTCGTCTGCTGCAATAGCCCATTAACGCCAACTTTCACCGCACTGCCCTAACGGATAGTACGTCTCACATTGACTTCTGTGGTTATTTCACGTAATGTTTCCTATCTATTAGCACTGACAGCTCTACGCAAACGCCGCTGCTGTCGGTCGTCAAGTGAAGACCGTCGGCCACTGCCTGATCTGTGGTGAGTGATAATGTGTGAAACTTGATATTCTTGGCACACCTTTGTCACTGTCTGTCTTGGAATTGCCGGCCGGTGTGGCCGTGCGGTTCTAGGCGCTTCCGTCTGGAACCGCGTGACCGCTACGGTCGCAGGTTCGAATCCTGCCTTGGGTATGGATGTGTGTGCTCTCCTTAGGTTAGTTAGGTTTAAGTAGTTCTACGTTTTAGGGGACTGATGACCACAGATGTTAAGTCCCATAGTGCTCAGAGCCATTTGAACCATTTATCTTGGAATCTTGAGTTCCGTAACGATTTCGAAGTGGAATGTCCCATGCATCTAGCTCCAACAACCATTCCGCTTTCAAAGTCTTTTAATTCCTGCTGTGCGGCAATAATCACATTGGAAACCTTTTCACATGAATCAGCTGAGTACAAATGACAGCTCCGCCGATGCACTCCCATCAGCATATGTTCATGTCGCTATCCCATTACTTTTGACGTCAGTGTACAATGTCGTAAGTGAAAGATAGAGAAGGAGGAGGTCGCGAAAGAATGGTACAAATGCACAAACAGAACAATAAAAGGAACGGTATTAGTTATATAGTTATTTCTCTACTAAGTGTACCATACAAAGTGTTTTCGTTAATAATTCTTGAAGAGCTGAAGCCTTTTGTTAGAGGTACTGTTGAAGACTTTCAGGTAGATTTTCGGGCAAGAAGATCAGCTGTAGAAAAAATTTTTACCTAGAAACAAATCTGGAAGATGTGCTGGGAATTCAGTGAACGATTCCTAGTAACATTTGTAGATTATTCTCAAAGGCAAATGATAATTTACATGAATGAATTAAGTACAGTATCCTGAGGCTGCTCGGCATACCAAGGAAGTTAATTAGTTTGATGAACGTGTGTACAACGGAGGCAAAAGCAAAGGTGATATGCCAGAGGAAGCTATCTACGGATTTCAACATTAAAAATGATATGAGATAACGTGATGCCATTTCAAAATTGCTTTTCAGTATGGTCCTGGAGAGTGTAATTTGGGCAATGGAAAGTTGAGGCAAAGGGGTGAAGCTGACTGGAAGAACACAGCAATTCGGATGTGCTGACGACATTGGAGCCATAGCGGAGTCAGAGGAAGAGACTGCAGAAACCGTAGAGGACTTAGCACAGAATTCCAGTAAGACTGGACTGGCGATTAATACAGAGAAGACTGAAATGTTAAAGTATCCAGAGAATCCCCTAATAAAGTCACATTACACGCTATAATATGAAATATAACGAGAGTGAAAGTTTTGAAATACCTTGGAACCTGGTTCAACAGGTATAATAACCTACAAGAAGAAATTGATCAACGTATTGTCAATGGGTCTAAAACTTATCTTGATCTGAAGCAGATAATGGCATCAAAAAATCTGTCAGTTAAGACCAAACTTACAAGGAACAGAAACCTTAAGCATCACAAAGAACGATGAAGAGAACTGCTGATTTGTGAATGGAAAATCATGAGAAAGATCTTTGGACCAAACCGTGAAGAGAACAGATGGAGACGTAGAAAGAACCAGGAACTGCACGACGTAATGAATCATTCGAACACTGTGCAGAAAATGAAAGCGCAGAGAATAAACCTGGCTGGGCACATTTCTAGGGGGCCAGAAAAGTCCCGGGCCAAGGCTGTGCTTACGGCAAAACCTGATGGAATTCGCCCATGCGGACGACCAAGGAGATGGTGGGAAGTTCTTCAGCAGCTGAGTGTCCGTGACAACTGGATCTGGATCCAAAATGCATAATGTCGCCATCTATGGAGGAACATTGTAAAGTCGCGTATGATCTTCAAAGTCCGTGATCGCCGATATATATGTGAGGGTAGACATGAAACTACGATCCACTTGTACTACACAAGTGGATACAGGGTGATACCAACCCTTATCAACGAAAATCAGAAACACAGCTGGTAGAGTGACTGTGCATAGTGCGTTCTGCAGGAGTAGCAGCTACACCTGCACTGGCAATGCAGCTGTAGATTTTTACGTCACGAACCCACTTCTGCAGGTGGCTCTCTCACAGACATATCTTGCATGACGTTTGCCTAGGAAGGTATTCTCGATTTCTACAACTGTCGTGTGTGGGCTGATAAAAAAACCACTTGCAGAAATCTTCGCCCCCTCCTGCCCTCCATCCTGCCCACCCTCCCCCCCCCCCCCCCCGCCTCCCCCACGGGTTTCAGGAACGATACGGTCTGCACATCTGGGCAGAGTTTCTAGATGACCGTGTCATTGGGCAATACCTTCTTCTGCCGCATCTTACAAATGGCGCGTACTTGCAATTCCTTGATGACGTCCTGTATGGCCTCTGGGAGATGTTCACTGCACATTCGTCAAAATATGTGGGTCCGCGACGATGGCACACCAACTAATTTTTCATACGAGGTCCGAGACCATCTGGACCAGTGATTTGGGCAACAGCGGATAGGTCGTAGTGAGCCGGTTGCTTCATCTCCACGTTCTCCCGACGGGTCACATGGAATCCTTGATTTACGAGATCCCTGTGGCATCCCAGGAAGACCTACTGCCACGAGTTATGGCTTTGAAGGATACTGGAGGACCAGATAAGGTGTTCGTGTGAACCAGAACTTGGTACGAAGGCACCTTAGCTGCGCTGACGTCGGTAGTGGTCACATCGACCCCTGCTTCTAAGTGGACCAAGGCGAGAAGTAGCAGGAGGCAGAGAGCAATGTGTGTTGTATTTTGCGTGAAGCAGGAAACCGGTACATTTCCGGTACATAACCATCTCGGTCTCCACCACAACTCCTGAAAGTCTGTAAAGGGAATTTAATTACATGCTGTATGTCCACTATCCCTGCAGATGACGAACAGACTGAAAAACAAAAAAACAAAAAAAAAAGAGAGGATGAAATAAATTATTCAGCTGTTAAAGGGAAAAGAGAATTTAATTGTTGTGTGGGACTAAATTCAATAGTAGGAAAATAAAGAAAAGGGAAAATAGTAGGAGGAATGAGAGGAAAAGATGTTAGGGAGAATCGCTTGGTAGAATTATGCACAGAGTACAGTATAATCATTTTCACACTTTGTTTAAGAAACGTGAAAGAAAGCTGTGTACCAGGAAGTGAACTGAGCAATTGTAAAGCTCCAAATAGATTTTGTAATGGTATGACAAAGATACAGAAACGGAGTTTAAGTTTCAAACCACTTCCGGAAGCAGATGAGGACTTGGAATAATTTGTTAGTCATGACATTCACCAATGGCAGATAGACTGGAAGCAATGGCAGACAGGCTGGAAATTAAGCAGGTAGGGCCTGGGTAAGTTACAATAACCAGACCTTCTGAGTTTCAAAAACATGGCTCAAATGGCTCTAAGCACTATGGGACTTAACATCTGAGGTCATCAGACCCATAGACCTAGAAATACGTAAACCTAACTAACCTAAGGACATCAGACACATCCATGCCCGAGGCAGGGTTAGAACCTGCGACCGTAGCAGCAGTGAGGTTCCTGAGTGAAGCGCCTAGAACCGCTCGGCCACAGCGGCCAGCTGTCTGAGTTTCGAAAGGAACTTTAGGTAATGACAGAAACAGATGAAAGAATTCTAAGAGAACATGAATGGTCAGCTTTGAGGTTTCTTGTTCAATCTGTACATGTCAGTAAGGAAGATCGCAGCAAAATTTGATTAGAAATTAAAATTCTAAGATAAGGAATACAAAGTACGAGGTTTAGCGATGACACTGTAACTTTGTTACATCGATGATCAACTGAACAGAGGTGATAGACCTTAGAACAAATATTATATGATGAACAGCAACAAAAGTATAATTAAGATATGGTAATCTATTCATATTGTATCAGGGGGTGCTGAGGGAACTATATTAGAAAATGAGCAGTAGATGAGGTTTGCTGTTTTGGCGGCGACAAAACAACAGACAATAGCCGAAATAAAGAGGATAAAATGCAAGCTGACATAGAAAAAAACAGAAATATGACGTAAATACGTAGGCTTACGTGGTCGGAGTCAGTCCCATTGAATTCTTTCTTGGTGAACGGCTATGCTATTTTATAAAATGCTAAAATAACCGACGTTTCGGCCTTGTTGCAGCCGCCTTCCTCAGGGCAAAGACCAATTAACTGAGAAATGGTTGCTTCATTATATTGCTTTTCTCATTGCGTCACTAGCCCATCTACTTAGACAAGGAGTACACTGAAGCAACCATTCCGCAAGCGATATACTGAAGGGCCGAGTGCCCTGAGGGAGGCAGATGAGCCGTGGCGGCTTGTCGTACCGTATCGATATCATATGCTCTTGTCTTTGGGTCTAAGATGTCTCCCAGCGAGCGCAGCTTCCTCTGGCGTAGCCTGGAGTGCCGGCTTGCTGAGCCCGCAAGAGCAGTCTGACAGTTGGCATGATGAGGCGAGTATCAGAGGAGTTGTAGTTTACTGGGAGGGATTTTCGAGTGTCGTGTTCAGCTGTGTTTTGCTTGCAGTGCCGAGGTACCTCAAGAGTGTATTATTAAAAACCCGCCGAACTGCTCCGGTTCTCTTTATTGGTACTGTAGCCAGTACCTCCATGGAATTTGCAGGCTGAATTGTATGAGTAAAAATTTGTGTGTTAAAAAGGTCTGTTAAACAATTTAATTAGATCTTTGTACATTGCAACTTATTGGAAATTTGATCTGTGAATTTTAAGTGTCTGTGGCGCCTTTAATTTCGATTAATGTCCCTCTCTACAACGAAGCTTGTGAAGTTCGTTGGCAGTAGCATTTGTGTAAGTGCTTTTCCCTGCCTCTTATTAATTCTCGCCTTCCTTGAGGCAAACAACTATTCACTGATATTAGTTCCGGCGTACGGTGTATGTCGATGCTTAACATTATCACAGATTGTTTCATAAAATTTTGGGTGAACTTCCGAATGTCTACAACTTGCTGTCAAGATGTTTCAACGCAGTGTCTTCTGGCTATCTTCAGGTTGTGTATTCCTGGCGTGAAAGTGGACTTTCGCGCTGCGCGAATGTTATCAGTGTTAAGAACAATGTGACTTATGTTTAATTTGAGCATTGTGAATAAATGCTGTGCTAAATTTGTACATTAATCGTATTTCTGGACTCGAATTCACTATGTCTTATTCACTGAATCTAATGTACTATTTATTTTGTTTCAGGTCGTGTATATCGAGTGTTGGTTTTATTTAAGTGGGTTATATGGAAATTTTAGTTTGTTTTAGGACACATTGCCCGTTATGTGCTTGCCTGGACTGTTTTCATCCTCAGGAGTCGTAGAATCTGAGGCAATTGGCTCGCAGTTTGTTCCAGCAGGGTTTGGTATAGCTACTGAATTCCGAAATTTCGTTTAGGAGGGTAGGACGTCAAACGGATCGACTTGGAGCAGGAGAGTCACCACAGGACATTTTGATTTCTACTGTCTATACTTTTACAAATAAATTCATAAAACTTTGGCACCATGACCAGGAAGGATTGAGGACTCACACTCATCGTAGTGGAAGTTCAAAAACGTAGCAAAATACCTTTTTTTACATCAGGAGAGTCACCACAGGACATTTTAATTTCTACTGTCTATACTTTTACAAATAAATTCATAAAACTTTGGCACCATGACCATGAAGGATTGAGGACTCACACTCATCGCAGTAGAAGTTCAAAAACGTAGCAAAATACCGTTTTTTACATGTGAAATTTGATCTTTTTTCACTTATTTCTGGCTGCATTTGTTGCTATAGGTACACTTTTCTTCCTAAGTAAGAGAGATTCTGCCATGCATTTTTCATAGCATACAAACAGTAGTTACAAGTGTATGAAACTCTAGAATTTTCCAAAACTATTAAAAACTGTGGAAAAAATTGAGATCATTAACTATAAAACTTGAATTTTTTCTAAACATGAAGTTTAAAATGTAACAGTTCACTCAGTTTTTCATAAATTAAATAACTTCTAGAGTTTCATACACCTGTAACTATGGTTTGTATGCCGTGCAAAAGTCATCGAAGAATCTCTCTTACTTAGGAAGAAAAGTGTACCTATAGCAACAAATGCAGCCAGTAGTAAGTGAAAAAATGATGAAATTTCACATGTAAAAAAAATGTGTTTTGTTACGATTTTGATCTTCCACTGCTATGAGTATGAATCCTATATCCTTCCCGGTCATGCTGTTAAAGTTTTATGAATTTATTTGTAAAAGTATAGACAGTGGAAATTTAAATGTCCTGTGGTGCCCCTCTTGCTCCAAGTCGGCCCGTTTGATGTCCTACCCCCTTAAGCCAACTGCAAGTGGTGTCTTCAGTTTTTTCTTAGAACACCGTTAAATTTCGAGTATCGCTGAGTAAGAAATTGGTTAACAACTGAGAGCGTAATCATTATTTCTTATAAGCTTGGCTGTGACTTGAGCTTGCGCTTACTGAAATTTATTTGTGCTGCAGGGAATTTGTTTAAGACGGCATGTGCTCTGGCATCGTAGCTGTTTACCGGTCCTCGCCAGACTCACTCATTCTGCGTCCAGTCGGCTTACACAGACGCCTATTTATGCGACTCTGTACACAAATCCTGGGCAGCGAAAGCTTGCGCTGTCCGTCTTCTGCAGTGCTATTTCTTAGAAGCGCAGCCGTGGCGTATAATGCTTCTATTTAAAGTTAAGCTGAAATTTTAAAGCAAATCTGAGTCATTCCGTTTGTTAATTAAAAGAAGCTCTCTTTTTATAACCTTATTGCTCTTTTAAGTTATATAAACATTGTACTAGCGTTTCAGATCTCAACGGTCTTTATTTGTTAATTTAAATTTTAATTATTTGATTATGGTCGAGGAACCTTGTAAGCCTTGCTATCATGTCTTCTCCTTCTTTGGTCGCTTTGTATTTTAGAAAAATAATTTTTTGGTAGTGGTCTGTTATGTTAACATCTAACATAAATGTTAAGTACTAGGAATTTTCTGAAAGCACTTTCTTTCAGCGCTGACTTGAACGTCACTGAATGCAACAGGGGGACTCTGAAGTCGTGCTAAGAGAAATGTGAACTGCAAGTGCTCCTCAGAAATCCTTTTCACCTAGAAGAAGTACTGCCTCTGCTTCAGTCATATCAACTTCCCATATTTCTACAGCAGCAATGCCTGAACGTATTTGACGAGTAGTTAATTTGGCAAGCTCTATTTAATGAGAACCGGTAGTACGACTTCTCAAGCTTGCCTACTCATCTCGCATGTCACGAATCGAACAAGTGCGCAACGAATCTGTCAGTAACTGTTACGCGTGGTAGACTCGCATACAAACAGCTGTGCGGGCAGTTACCAAAGAGCACCTTGAATCCTTACCACAATATTTAGATTAGGACTGTTGACATTTTTAAAAATACCGAAATCTCATGTATTGATATTTTAAAAATATCGTTGTCGGCTACGAAACAGCGAGGAGAAGGTATCGATGTATCGACGGAAAAATCGTAGCCGTACCTCGCTAGATAAATATCGGCTGCACATTGTAAACATCCTGTAGGCTTTACAGTTGTATATTTAAGTGTTGATTTATTATTAAATATATCGTGCATCAGCAAGCTAGCAGGCTGCCTACCACTCTTAGAGCAAGAACTGAAAGGAAAACGATGTACATTCACGCTTGGCGATAACCACTTTGCTAATAACGGATCTGCATGTAAGTGGCTCAACAAAAGGTGTCCAATAGGTCCGTCATTCGGTATCGTCACAGATCGGATTTGTTCGGAAAACTTCACATCGGTTTCCTTGTTATTCCATTACTGCCAACGCCAGTGAACTAGGAGAATACGAGGAACTAAAAACTGCAGTTTCTATTAGAAGCGCCTATTTAGTCAGCATTTCCCCTCACACGTCTCCGTCCACAGTAAAGACCAATCATGTCCTTGAGACTTTTGTTCCTCATTTTCATCAGCTGTTTTTGAAGACGGCCGATGTGAAGATATAACTTACTAGTTGCGTTAAGGTTGTTTCTTATCGCAGCTGGTCTGCTATTTCTTCACTTTGGAAATCTTGTTATTCCATCACACACTCCCCCGCTGGCCGCTGTGGCAGAACATTTGTAGGCGCTTGAGTCCGGAACCGCGCTGGTGCTACGGTCGCAGGTTCGAATCCTGCCTCGGGCATGGATGTGTGTGATGTCCTTCGATTACAGCCATTTGAACCATGTTGAACCCCCCTCCCCCCCCCCACCCCCCCAAAAAAGGGCAAACGAACTTCTTTTATGGCACATATACTTTAGTAAGGCTCTTTCACACGGTGAAAGTAACATTATGTTCATCTAGAATTTCAAAGGTAAAACTTCAAATATTTACTGGATATTGTGAAAAATGTAATACGAAATAAAAATATCGGCACTCGATATTGCCCTTTTGATACCGATATATGATGTATAGGCGGAGAAAAATTTCGGCTATATGCCTGGATATATTTTGGAAGAAATACCGATACATCGACAAATGGATTTTTTGTCAACAGCCCTAATTCAGTTGCGATGGTTGCAGCACGTGGAAGCTTCAGTCCATATTGAATTCTCGAAGTCAGATATCATGCATAGTTGTGTAACAAATGGTTCTGAGCACTATGGGGCTTAACTACTGAGGTCATCAGTCACGTAGAACTACCTAAACCTAACTAACCTACGGACATCACACACATCCATGCCCGAGGCAAGATTCGAACCTGCAACTGGAGCAGTCGCGCAGTTCCAGACCGTAGTGCCTAGAACCGCTCGGCCATCCAGGCCGGTAGTTGAGTAACACTAGTCACTTGTGTATTTTCATGCACCTAACTACATTCTCATTTACCGTTCTTTGTCTTGCAATTTTCACACCCAACGAAGTTGTGAACCCTACTCGCTACTGCAAGTTGCGGTTCTAGGCGCTTCAGTCTGGAACCGCGCGACCACCGCTACGGTCGCAGGTTCGAATCCTGCCTCTGGCATGGATGTGTGTGAAGTCCTTAGCTTAGGTTAGTTATGTTTAGGTAGTTCTAGTTTAGGTAGTTCTAAGTTCTAGGGGAGTGATGACCTCACATGTTGAGTCCCATAGTGCTCAGAGCCATTTTAAACCTTTTTTTTGTTTTGTTTTTTTTGTTTTGATAGAACTGGTCCGTTACCTATGGTCCAGGAGAGTCCTTTGTTCTCCACAGCTACGTGCATCAGGTTGGAGGCGGCGTTGCCGTTGCCGGCGGTGAGGCTGTCGCCCAGTGCGGCGATGACGTCGATGTCTCCGGGCCGCAGGCGGTGCACAGAGTCCGGCGGGGAGGGTGAGCGGCCGAGGCGGGTGTCGCACGGGAAGGGCCGGTCCGAGGGGACCTCCGGCTGCAGCGCCTGCGCATTCAGTACCACGCTGTCAGGTGGCAGTCGCTTACAGGTCTCCAAGACCCCGCATAAACAACATTTATACACTACTGGCCATTAAAATTGCTACACCAAGAATAAATGCAGATGACAAATGCGTATTCATTGGACAAATGTATTATACCAGAACTGACATGTCATTACACTTTCACGCAATTTTGGTGAACAGATTCTGAGAAATCACAACAACCACCTCTGGCCGTAATAACGGCCTTCATACGCCTGGGAATTGAGTCAAACAGAGCTTGGATGGTGTGTACAGGTACAGCTGCCCATGCAGCTTCAACACGATACCACAGTTCATCAAGAGTAGTGACTGGCGTATTGTGACGAGCCAGACGTTTTCAATTGGTGGGAGATCTGGAGAATGTGCTGGCCAGGGCAGCAGTCGAACATTTTCTCTATTCAGAAAGGCCCGCACAGGACCTGCAACAGGCGGTCGTGCATTATCCTGCTGAAATGTAGGGTTTCGCAGTGATCGAATAAAGGGTAGAGCCACGGGTCGTAACACATCTAAAATGTAACGTCCACTGTTCAAAGTGCCGTCAATGCGAACAAGAGGTGACCACACCATCGCAGGCGCTCCTGTCTGTGATGCAGTGTCAAGGGTAACCGCAGCCACAGTCTCCGAGCTGATAGTCCGTGCTGCTGCAAACGTCGTCGGACTGTTCGTGCAGATGGTTGTTGTCTTGCAAACGTCCAACTCTGTTGACTCAGGGATCCAGACGTGGCTGCACGATCCGTTACAGCCGTGCGGATAAGATGCCTGTCATCTCGAGTGCTAGTAATATGAGACCGTTGGGATCCAGCACGACGTTCCATATTACCCTCCTGAACCCACCGATTCCATATTCTGCTAACAGTCATTGGATCTCGACCAACGCGAGCAGCACTGTCGCGATACGATAAACCGCAATCGCGATAGGCTACAATCCGACCTTTATCAAAGTCGGAAACGTGATGGTACGCATTTCTCCTTCTTACACGAGGCATCACAACAACGTTTCACCAGGCAACGCTAGTCAACTGCTGTTTGTGTATGAGAAATCGGTTTGAAAATTTCCTCATGGTAGCACGTTGTACGTGTCGCCACCGGCGCCAACCTTGAGTGAATGCTCTGAAAAGCTAATCATTTGCATATCACAGCATCGTCTTCCTGTCGGTTAAATTTCGCGTCTGTAGCACGTCATCTTCGTGGTGTAGCAGTTTTAATGCCCAGTAGTGTATTTATTCTCTGAGCTGACGGAGGATACTTCTGTCTGAGATTGACCCTTCAGTAGCTAACCTACCACGCAGGTTGTAACATTTATGCCTAATTGGCCATTGCAGCCCGCATCTCGTGGTCGTGCGGTATCGTTCTCGCTTCCGACACCCGGGTTCCCGGGTTCGATTCCCGGCGCGGTCAGGGATTTTCTCTGCCTCGTGATGGCTGGGTGTTATGTGTTGTCCTTAGGTTAGTTAGGTTTAATTAGTTCTAAGTTCTAGGGGACTGATGACGATAGATGTTAAGTCCCATAGTGCTCAGAGCCATTTGAACCATTTTTTTTTTTTTTTTTTTTTGGCCATTGCAAAAGACGTAATGTGGCTCAAGATGACCTAAACCCAACTGGGTAATACATATTGCGTGGTGCTGCGTCGTGATCAGGCGCTGGGTGTCTGGGTGATCACGTGAAACGACTGGAGATGCGTGAGTGATCTCATAAAAGAACAGGGAAAAACGTGTGACTTCTGAAATTTTCCCGGCATATTTCTTCTTTTAAAAATTTCCGGGTATGCAGCCGGATCCCCTCGACACTCTGCCACGATATTTCGGCCTAGAGACGTCCGGCCATCATCAGGTCAGTACACAACTACTGAAGAGCCCGGGTGCAATAGCGGTATTTATGTTGAATATCGCGCATGCGAAATGCACTGGCATCCTACAGCGCATGCGTCAGGTGTTAACATGCGTGGCATAGCCGAGTTGTACGTGCTGCCCTCGGTGGTGAAAGTAAAAGATCATCTAGTCATTGAGTATTGAATGACGCCGTCGATTCCACTGTGGTTGTATAATTCTAATAACAGGATTACAATTTTTATCCAGCTGAAAGCCGTTATCACTATTAATAAGATTATCGGCAAGACGTATGTCCACTGATTCTTTGATTACAGAATCCCCAATTCCGGAAACCGGAGCTAAAATTTATGTTGCATTGTATTCCATTGAATGTCCCAAAGAAATACAGATTTTTCCAAAATCAAGGTTATCTTCCGTCCACCATCAAAGAACCGGGCCCTGGTTGAATCCATTAAAGGCGATTTATAACTGAACAAAGAAGGCGTCTAAAAAATTCCATGTGAATGTGGTTCTGCATGTATTGGCCAGATGACAAGAAGTGTCCATGAACGATGTACAGAACATGAAAGATACACCCGTCTGCGGCAACCGTCAAAATCGGCAGTAGCAGAACACTGTATTTCTTTGGGACATTCAACGGAATACAATGGAACAAAAATTTTAGCTCCGGTTTCCGGATTTTGGGATTCTGTACTCAAAGAATCAGTGGAAATATGTCTTGCCGATAATCTTATAAATCGTGACAACAGCTTTCAGCTGCATAAAAATTGGAATCCTGTTGTTAAAATTATACAATCACAGCGGAATCGACGGCGTCATTCGATACTCAATGACTAGATGATCTTTTACTTTCACCACCGAGGGTAGCACGTACAACTCGGCTATGCCGCGCATGTCAACACCTGACGCATTGCGCTGTAGGATGCCAGCACATTTCGCATGCACGATATTCGGCATAAATACTGTGACTGCACCTGGGCTCTTAAGTAGTTGTGTACTCATCCGATGATGGCCGGACGTCTCTGGGCCGAAATATCGTGGCAGAGCGTCGACGGAATCCAGCTGCATACCCGGACACTATTAGAAAAAGGGAAAAACGTATTGGTTATTTCTCCAAAAGAAGCGTTACTTTTTCTGGGCTCTGTTTGCTGAATGGGTAAAGATACTCCATAGCAGTTGGACATCAGATTCATGGCGTTACTTCAGAGCTGTGTTTATCTGTTGAGTCCCGGCAGTTGGTCGCTGCGACACGTACTCAGTGCAACAACGGACTTTCAATTCATATTTAATCTTTTCATTGCGGCTGTGACGAAATCGTGTGGTCTAAATTTCTCCAGGGCATCAAATTATTGTGTCCTCCCGTAAAAACATTCAGCAGACGTAGAGAATCCTCGAGCCTCATTACAGTCACTACTGATGTAACCAACGGACCTATGACAATGCGAAATATTCTGCGAGAGGCACTCAGCTGTTACAAGACGCATTATGAGTGAGTGGAAAAAACTTTTGCGATCTGTGTCTGAAGCATACACCTACATTCAACTCCTACGTGAACCGTTAGGCCGTAACAACCAGTCCACATAGCCACGTCGTCAAAGCATTTTCGAGAGTAGATGTTGCTAGGACAAGTACACAGTCCACGAGACTCTTAAATCTGCTGCGAAGTAGTAACTTGACACAGAGTAACATAGGCACTGGGATAACATTATTTCATTCGAAAACTGAAATGGCATTTATCGTCTCACTCACATGTTTTTGTAATAATGACAAATATCTTTCTTACTTCCAGGTTTCTGTAGCAATAAATCGTAAATTTAATACCATCCACTTCTCGGATAAAATTAAATGATCGTATGGTATTGACGGCCGAGAGGCCACACATGGGGAAATTCGGTCGCCGAGTTGCAAATATTTTCAGTCGACGTCACATTAGGGCAACTTGCGTGTCGAAATTTACGATCCGGTTGGGAACCGAACCCGGGTCCGCTGCAAGGTAGTCAGACGCACTGATCATTCAGCTAAGGGAGCAGACACTTTTTAGATACGAGGTAGCGTTGTTATACTTTATCACAAATAATTATTAACATTCAGCCACTTCAGTAGCACTTGATACAAATCAACTACTCGTTTCAACAGACATGGCTCCATCAAGTTGTGATACTCCCTCTATGGATTACATCAAATAAAGTAAAATAATCGGATACAACACAAAATAAAACAAAAGGACTCTAAAAAGGATAGCTGAAGATCAGGATAGTGCGGGCTGCGCATTGACGCTGTGCGAAGTGGAAGATTTTATGTAAGATGAGGATCCATATTCCAATGCGCTTTTTATTATTTTATTTTATTTGATGAACTCCACAAACTGAGAATCAGCATCCTAATGATGAGAACATTCCCTCTTGAAACACATGCACTGTATCAAGTGTTATTAAATTGGTTCAATGTAAATTTCAAGTACTTAGGATGCAATGTATCATACTAAACTGATTTTTAACGTAAATTTAGCATAACGAATGGTACCATTAGACTAACTTTGTAAAGTAAGGAAAGAAACACCACTGAAACCTGTCATTCCCAGCTGTATCGTATAGAACGGAATCGTTGTTAGCACAGAGAACCTAGAGAGCGAAACTGAAATTTATCAGGCCTGTAGCAGAGTACACAAGATAGAATGAGAAATAACGTCGCTAAATTAATAATGGAATATAGAAGAAAACGGAAAATTGCATCACCACTAGGACAGATGACGAAAAGCCACCGCAAAACTATAAAAAAGATGAATTTTGAGGACGGAGAACCACAGGGAGACCGAAAGCAAATGAAAGAACTTGGGATAGTTTGTATTATTAGATGCGACGCACAAAGCCTAATGGAGCAGATTCGTGTATTATGGAATTCCATTTACATTTATAAGGCGTAGTTTACTACCCGAATGATTCCCAAAATCAAAACGAATAGGGTGGAACTTATTCTGATAAGTTACGTCATGTGAAAAAATAATTTGTACACAGTATTATTATTAAAGAGAACTAAAATAAAAAGTGTGCCAGATGGATGGTAACATGAAATGGTAGGGCAATACCGAATAGAGTGTTGAAAATACAGGCAACAAATTGCATTTGGCAAAAAAACAATATGTAATTAGTTTAGGTAATACAACTCACAGTATAGTTTTGAAGTTTGGTATGGCAGCTTAGCTTATTTATTTTGGAAAATTACAAACGTCATCTTCCTTTTCTGCGCCGCACAGCTGAGTTGGACCCACACAGAGCGAGGCGAACGAAGCATGGTCGCGAAGTCTTGTGTCGCTACCGAGACTTTCAGCGTAGCTGTCTTCCAGTTCAGTGGAAAGATTAACAACCAAGTAAATCGTAATTCATTCAAGAGTTTGTTGCTTTTGTTGGTCGGTTTCTTGTTCTCATTCTCGGGACATAAATTTCCGCCCTTAGAAACTTTGTTGCATTTGGGCAGTTGCCTAGCTCTTGGTTAGATGTCTAATAGATATTCGTGTGGAGTGTAGTTCAGTACAGGTAATGTCTCGGCTTTTGTCCATATTGGACGTCTTTCTTATTGGTGTGGTGATATCTTCAAGAGAAGAACCACAGTTTTTGGTGAACAATGAGATGGTGGATAAAAACATTCAAAAGAACAAAGAGCAATAACGTTAGAACTCTTAGATACCCCATACAACCCGACAGGTCATGCAGGAAAAGTATCCAATTGCTCTTTGAAGAAAAAGTCGCCAACCGGTCGCTGTATAATAAACTAATAATGTTTCAACGTATATTACATTTAGTCTCAATTTCAAAGGCACACATCTAATAGTTGATGCAATTTGTTTTGACCATGTCCTTAGACACTTCACAAAACTGAAACAAATTCTTGAACAGCGAAAAAAATACTGCTGACAACCGGCCGATATTGACTACAGAGCATCGTAGATGACCACAGAAGTAGAGGAGAAACGTCGGTGCCCCTTATTACCCGGCTGTTCCATAATACCTGAATGTCCCCTGTATGCAAAAGAAGATGATTTTTTTCCACTGTTTTTTTTATTCTCTCCACTTCTTCATTTTTTCTTGTTATTAATACCCATTTACCATTGTTATTAGACTTTTTTACTTTAGGTGGACGCTAGTTTTAATGGATGATCCCAGGCATCACCGCTGTCGTTACATTAATGTACAGATAAACTGCCAATAGGTCACGTATTGCTTTCTTTACTTTTTTACGGATTTCGTTCATCAGATGACGGTACAGAGCTGTGTTTTAAACCTCAGACGTGTTGCCACTTAAACAATGAATACCTGAAGATCAAAATCAGTCAATTAAATGAAACAGTACACGATCTGTGGAGGTTTATATGTTAGTACATTAGTGATAAGTAACTCGTTTATTTTAAGAATTAACCACTACAAGTGAAAGGCAATGCACACTGCCGAAACGGTTCTTAGTCGCCAGGGAACATGTTCACTACTAGGTGATAGGTTGGTGCATAAGTTGGTAGCATTTTGGTTTTGCATGTTGGTATTACGATTGTTATGGGTTTATTTATCGATTTTCATTTTTATTTGTGGTTCACTATTGTTACTTGAGCTTACATATTGTCATTTCGTCATTTGGAGAGAGTGGGTATTGTTCTGGACGCTAGAGTATGGAGTGCAAAGTGGAGAAATCGGAACATTTGTGACATATTCTTGTCTTTGAGTTCAATAGAGGGGTGACAGGAGCGGAGGCAACCACAAATATTTGCGCCGTGTATGAGGCTAACGCCACTGGGCAGATCTCAGCAAGAAAATGGTTGTCTCGTTATAAGGAGAATTGTTTTGACATTAGTGTCTCCCCACGTTCAGGAAGACCTTCCGAGTTTGATGAAGATCGTTTAAGTACATTAATCCACAATGATCCATATCTTTATACTCGAGAACTGGCAGATGTGATGGACTGTGATCGTACCAGCATCGTCCAACATTTGCACGCAATGGGGAAGGTTAAAAAGTCATCTTTATGGGTGGCTCATGCTCTAAGCCAAAATCACAAAAATCACCGGGTGGCCATACATGCATCTCTGCCTCCTCATCATCAATTGTATCGTGAACAACACCAACCATTCATATCTTGTATCATTACTGGTGAAGCGAAATCGTCGCTTTAAGCTAACAAAGGCAAAGTAAAGGAGTCGTTGAACTCAAGCAAAGCAGCAACTCCCCGTATAAACATCTGCGCACATACACAAAGAATAATGTAATGCATCTGATGGAACAGCGACGATGTCGTGTACTACGAATTCCTTCTCCGAGGTATAACCATCACTGCTGACATTTATTGACAACAACTGCGATGTCTTGCAGACGCAATCCTAGAAAAACGACCAAGCAAACTGCGTGAAATGATGCTACTCCACGATAATGACCACTTCCATTCTGATAGAGTCACAAAAAACACTAAAGGGAATTTGGGTTGGAAACTCAATCCGCATCCACCTTATCCGCCGCATCTTGTGCTCTCAGATTTTTCATCTTTTCCGCTCTCTATCGAACGACCTTCAAGGAACTTCCATTCCAGAAGATAATTCGCTTCGAACAACGAGTTAAAGCCATGTGATGTCTACAGTCGCGGAATAGGAAGTTACCCCAGCTCTGACAATATAAGTTTCAGTTATGTGTATCGGTTGTGTTTATCAAACTTATGCAAAAACGCAACGGACTTAAGCACCAACACAATAATATAGTGAATAACAATAAAATGAGTATGTTTCGTGAAATTTGTTTCCTAATGTAATTTAGGAAACGGTTCATTGACGGGCCAGTGTAAGGTGACCATATCGTTGGAAACATCCACGCTCAGCCTGCATTTTTATTAACCGGTAACTGATTAAAATTGTATATGTAAAGTAGTATTTAAATTTGCTACGAATGCAGACCCAGTTTCATGTAGTAGTTTGATGACGATGTACCGTTAGGAAAAAAGCAATACAACACATAATGCTTACCCGAAAATACGCATATTTAAAAACCTACTTAACTAGAGCCAGCTGATACGGCAATTCATAATTCATCGAAAATCCTATGCCATGACCTGTCAAGATATTTGTCATAATGTGCAAAATTTTTGAGTAAATTTATGTATCTGCTAAATCGCAGTGACCATGTTGCAGCTAGCTCTGTGTTAGCCGAAACCAAGTTCCAGAGTAATCGCTGCCCGCTGTTAATTTTTGAGTAATGCCTGATTGTTGTTGCTGGGCACTAGCACTTAGCGTCACAGAATAAGATCCGAGTCTAGCGGCTGGGTTGAGACGATACGTACACAGGCACTTTTCGGATGAAATCAATAATTCTTGTAATGTGATATTCGCGCCGTGTTTGTCCGCTTTAGAGTTTCAGTGTGGAAGGATCAGTGTCGAATGGTGGCATGCAGAATGTTGTTAAACTGTGCATATTTAAAAGTGTTTGGTGTGACTAGTGTTTTCAGTAATAAACCGTACAGTTCGAGATCTGCTATGATAACTGCTCTTAATCGGTTTCGTCACAATCCGCTTCCAGAAATTATCAGTCACTGGAACATGTGACTTTTAATTAATGGAGATGAGAGAGGCAGCTGCATCGTAGTAATGCATCACGCCCCTAGCGGTCGTTTTACTCACTCGAAGTCATATAAATTAGCAGCTTTCTCGTCATTGCTGCAGAAGATGTTACAAATCCCGTTAAGTCCTGGAGTTGCTAAAAAGAATTAGATTTCATTAAGTAGAATATTTATTCAGTTAATGTAGTTGCTTAAAAATTATCCAAAAAAGGATTAAGGGAGAACGTAGTACCCTCAATATGCTAGGCTATGAAGTGCGAGTCAGTAAGAATGATTGAGAATCCTTTATTTCGATATCCGATTAATTAGGTAGATGGTGGAGAGCTGTTGATATTATCCCGCTCTTTCCATGACTAAAAATAAAGGGCAACGACGGCTCCTTGTCCTTAAGATACTACTGGTATTTATGCTATTAAAGTCTCAGAGTTAGATTGTAGACATACTGAGCAGACAGGGAGAAGTTCCCCACCGAGATTCATACAACATGGTGCCACTCGCTATCCTCAGTCAGCGTTAGCGGCATATTTAGTACTCAACAAACTCAGCCTGTGTAGCATTAAAGAAGATGTAGAAATTTTTCGTTTACAGATCAAAGAAACGGGTGGCAACTTTCTGGAAGATTTGGAAAGCGTGCAATGCAAGTTGCATTCACACAGTGATCTCGATGAGCAAACCGAACTCAAGTACAAAGGGATGCTCAACAACAACCTACTGTGTTTACAGCGGGCTCCAGTAAAAAAGAGATTGTTCAGAACAACAATGCATGCGCGGATGTGTGTTCTTTCGAGTCATCCCCTTTGGAACGTTTGCTTAAGTATAGAGTCTAAGGCAGGGACGCTAACCAGCACGAGAGAGGCGAGGACAGCGCCTCAGTTCAACGGAGGGAGAGCTAGCCGCCGCGAGTGACCGTCGGTAGCACAAGATAAGAGTGGCTGTAGCAAGTGAAATAACGACGGAAAAGTTACATCTGACAAAGTGTTGAACACCGTGAAAAAATGTGGTGCAATCTCTGATAACCATGTATTTTAACAGTTGGTCAAAAAATAAGTTGTAACTGAAAAGAAAATAATTGTAGGTCTCTTCGTTGATTAAATTATTTGCCTACGAATCAGCACCAAGACGAACTCAACCTGAGCTCACCACCGCCTTGCTGGTAAAGAGTTGTATACTAATATCGAGGAGACTACTTCTCCAAACGTCAAAGATGCATCGCAGCACACTTTCTAGATGAAGGCTATGATATTCATAGCTCAAAATTAAATACTGCATTTCCCAGGATATGTAATTAACATTTCATTTCAGTCGGGTTACATCATATGAACAGATATAAATTCCGTTGCGTAAATAAACAGTGAAAATGAGACTTAGACAGATAATTTTAAATAGTAATCGAAGTATATCAGTGTTATATCATCACTAACGATAAATAAATGTAAAACAAATATAAATGGACATCAGATGTCACAATCAAAAATGATACTGTCACAAAGGCACAGGAGAGAAGTGCACCTGGTGTTGTTGCAGCGGATCCCTATATTCAGCTGAAGTGATTTGAGCAAAAGGCAGACAAACTAAACACCAATGGTAGGACACGCATTTGAATTCCGCTCCTCCTATATACATCCCCGCTTGGTGGACGCGTAGCTCTAGTGGAAATCACATGCAGAACCAGATTATCTTCCCGATCAGAATAATTCAGAAAATTCGTGAGTAGTGCCCAAACTATGTCGCTATATCCTATACGTCACCCTGGTCGATGGCCAAACTATACCACCCTTCATCTCAAAAACTTCATTGTTATTGTTTCATATTTTACATGAAGTAGGAATAATGAATAGGTTTTTAAAAAATAAAAGTGAAAGAAAGACAACTCTAGAGTGACTATCTCAATCAAAAATGGTTCAAATGGCTCTGAGCACTATGGGACTCAACTGCTGTGGTCATAAGTCCCCTAGAACTTAGAAATACTTAAACCTAACTAACCTAAGGACATCACACACACCAAAGCCCGAGGCAGGATTCGAACCTGCGACCGTAGCAGCAGCGCGGCTCCGGACTGGAGCGCCTAGAACCGCACGGCCAACACGGCCGGCACTATCTCAATCAAATCTTGGTGAAATTTTCGCAACTGGTTTCTAATATGAAATGAAATAACATGAGAAGTACTGATGCAAACCAACTAGTATAATTTCAAGTAACGAGAGACTGGTAAAGATACGTTATTGTTCTTAGAGGCAAAAGTCAAATGGTCTGTAAAATAAAACTGGTTTTCTAGTTGCTTTTTTAAAAACATTACATATTTAAGTACGAATGGAAATCTATGTATTCACCGTACATGGAATTAGGACCAACTCGAATATGATGGAATCACGGCACAAATCTAGCACAAGAGTTAACGTTCACGTCTTAACTAAAAAAAGCACGCAGACTGCATACTATGTTAGCATGACGGTATAACGCAGTTGTAATTTAGAGATAAGCGTTGACGAGTCGCTTTTTTTACGTGCAATTTTCACATAGGGAACATATAATTTAGTCAGAGTTACGTCTCTTAAGGATCTACCTTCTAGCCTTTGATTTCCATAGCTAACAACTGTAAACTGAGTAAAAAGGAGTAATAATGACCTCAAAGAGTAAACTGAATAATTTTCTAAAAACAAGCGACTGTTGATTTCCATAGTGAGAAAGTGCTCCGAAAGAACATATCTCCATTTTGTTGCAACAGATTTCCAGAAAGCTTTTTAGACCGTACCTCACAAGCGGCTTGTAACCAAGGTCTTAGGTGGAGATTTCAATTTACCAGATATAGACTGGGACACTCAGATGTTTAGGACGGGTGGTAGGGACAGAGCATCGAGTGACATTATACTGAGTGCACTATCCGAAAATTACCTCGAGCAATTAAACAGAGAACCGACTCATGGAGATAACATCTTGGACCTACTGATAACAAACAGACCCGAACTTTTCGACTCTGTATGTACAGAACAGGGAATCAGTGACCATAAGGCCGTTGCAGCATCCCTGAATATGGAAGTTAATAGGAACATAAAAAAAGGGAGGAAGGTTTATCTGTTTAGCAAGAGTAATAGAAGGCAGATTTCAGACTACCTAACAGATCAAAACGAAAATTTCTGTTCCGACACTGACAATGTTGAGTGTTTATGGAAAAAGTTCAAGGCAATCGTAAAATGCGTTTTAGACAGGTACGTGCCGAGTAAAACTGTGAGGGATGGGAAAAACCCACTGTGGTACAACAACAAAGTTAGGAAACTACTGCGAAAGCAAAGAGAGCTCCACTCCAAGTTAAAACGCAGCCAAAACCTCTCAGATAAACAGAAGCTAAACGATGTCAAAGTTAGCGTAAGGAGGGCTATGCGTGAAGCGTTCATTGAATTCGAAAGTAAAATTCTATGTACCGACTTGACAGAAAATCCTAGGAAGTTCTGGTCTTACGTTAAATCAGTAAGTGGCTCGAAACAGCATATCCAGACACTACGGGATGATGATGGCATTGAAACAGAGGATGACACGCGTAAAGCTGAAATACTAAACACCTTTTTCCAAAGATGTTTCACATAGGAAGACCGCACTGCAGTTCCTTCTCTAAATCCCCACACAAACGAAAAAATGGCTGACATCGAAATAAGTGTCCAAGGAATAGGAAAGCAACTGGAATCACTCAATAGAGGAAAGTCCACTGGACCTGACGGGATACCAATTCGATTCTACACAGAGTACGCGAAAGAACTTGCCCCCCTTCTAACAGCCGTGTACCGCAAGTCTCGAGAGGAACGGAGGGTTCCAAATGATTGGAAAAGAGCACAGATAGTCCCAGTCTTCAAGAAGGGTCGTCGAGCAGATGCGCAAAACTATAGACCTATATCTCTGACGTCGATCTTGTTGTAGAATTTTAGAACATGTTTTTTGCTCGAGTATCATGTCGTTTTTGGAAACCCAGAATCTACTATGTAGGAATCAACATGGATTCCGGAAACAGCGATCGTGTGAGACCCAACTCGCTTTATTTGTTCATGAGACCCAGAAAATATTAGATACAGGCTCCCAGGTAGATGCTATTTTTCTTGACTTCCGGAAGGCGTTCGATACAGTTCCGCACTGTCGCCTGATAAACAAAGTAAGAGCCTACGGAATATCAGACCAGCTGTGTGGCTGGATTGAAGAGTTTTTAGCAAACAGAACACAGCATGTTGTTATCAATGGAGAGACGTCTACAGACGTTAAAGTAACCTCTGGCGTGCCACAGGGGAGTGTTATGGGACCATTGCTTTTCACAATATATATAAATGACCTAGTATATAGTGTCGGAAGTTCCATGCGGCTTTTCGCGGATGATGCTGTAGTATACAGAGAAGTTGCAGCATTAGAAAATTGTAGCGAAATGCAAGAATATCTGCAGCGGATAGGCACTTGGTGCAGGGAGTGGCAACTGACCCTTAACATAGACAAATGTAATGTATTGCGAATACATAGAAAGAAGTATCCTTTATTGTATGATTATATGATAGCGGAACAAACACTGGTAGAAGTTACTTCTGTAAAATGTCTGGGAGTATGCGTGTGGAACGATTTGAAGTGGAATGATCATATAAAATTAATTGTTGGTAAGGCGGGTACCAGGTTGAGATTCATTGGGAGAGTGCTTAGAAAATGTAGTCCATCAACAAAGGAGGTGGCTTACAAAACACTCGTTCGACCTATACTTGAGTATTGCTCATCAGTGTGGGATCCGTACCAGATCGGTCTGACGGAGGAGATAGAGAAGATCCAAAGAAGAGCGGCGCGTTTCGTCACAGGGTTATTTGGTAACCGTGATAGCGTTACGGAGATGTTTAATAAACTCAAGTGGCAGACTCTGCAAGAGAGGCGCTCTGCATCGCGGTGTAGCTTACTGTCCAGGTTTCGAGAGGGTGCGTTTCTGGATGAGGTATCGAATATATTGCTTCCCCCTACTTGTACCTCCCGAGGAGATCACGAATGTAAAATTAGAGAGATTAGAGCGCGCACGGAGGCTTTCAGACAGTCGTTCTTCCCGCGAACCATACGCGACTGGAACAGGAAAGGGAGGTAATGACAGTGGCACGTAAAGTGCCCTCCGCCACACACCGTTGGGTGGCTTGCGGAGTATAAATGTAGATGTAGATGTAGATGTAGAATTGCGTTCTTATAGAATATTGTCCCAGTTATGCGGCTGGCTTTGTGATTTCCTGAAAGAGAGCTCCCAGTTCGTAGTAGCTGACGGGAAGTCATCAAACAAAATAGAAGTGATTTCTGGCGCTCCCCTCTGCTGTTCCTTATCTATAAAAACGATTTAGGAAGCAACCCGAGCCGCCGTCTTAGAATGTTTGCTTATGATGCTGTCGTTTATCGACTAGGAAAGTCGTCAGAAGATTAAAATAAATAGCAAAACTATTTAGAAAAGATATCCATAAGGTCCCCCCCCCCCCCCCATGAACCATGGACCTTGCCGTTGGTGGGGAGGCTTGCGTGCCTCAGCGATACAGATAGCCGTGCCGTAGGTGCAACCACAACGGAGGGGTATCTGTTGAGAGGCCAGACAAACGTGTGGTTCCTGAAGAGGGGCAGCAGCCTTTTCAGTAGCTGCAAGGGCAACAGTCTGGATGATTGACTGATCTGGCCTTGTAACAATAACCAAAACGGCCTTGCTGTGCTGGTACTGCGAACGGCTGAAAGCAAGGGGAAACTACAGCCGTAATTTTTCCCGAGGGCATGCAGCTTTACTGTATGATTACATGATGATGGCGTCCTCTTGGGTAAAATATTCCGGAGGTAAAATAGTCCCCCATTCGGATCTCCGGGCGGGGACTACTCAAGAGGATGTCGTTATCAGGAGAAAGAAAACTGGCGTTCTACGGATCGGAGCATGGAATGTCAGATCCCTTAATCGGGCAGGTAGGTTAGAAAATTTAAAAAGGGAAATGGATAGGTTGAAGTTAGATATAGTGGGAATTAGTGAAGTTCGGTGGCAGGAGGAACAAGACTTCTGGTCAGGTGACTACAGGGTTATAAACACAAAATCAAATAGGGGTAATGCAGGAGTAGGTTTAATAATGAATAAGAAAATAGGAATGCGGGTAAGCTACTACAAACAGCATAGTGAACGCATTATTGTGGCCAAGATAGATACGAAGCCCACACCTACTACAGTAGTACAAGTTTATATGCCAACTAGCTCTGCAGATGACGAAGAAATTGAAGAAATGTATGATGAAATAAAAGAAATTATTCAGATTGTGAAGGGAGACGAAAATTTAATAGTCATGGGTGACTGGAATTCGAGTGTAGGAAAAGGGAGAGAAGGAAACATAGTAGGTGAATATGGATTGGGGGACAGAAATGAAAGAGGAAGCCGCCTGGTAGAATTTTGCACAGAGCACAACATAATCATAACTAACACTTGGTTTAAGAATCATGAAAGAAGGTTGTATACATGGAAGAACCCTGGAGATACTAAAAGGTATCAGATAGATTATATAATGGTAAGACAGAGATTTAGGAACCAGGTTTTAAATTGTAAGACATTTCCAGGGGCAGATGTGGACTCTGACCACAATCTATTGGTTATGACCTGTAGATTAAAACTGAAGAAACTGCAAAAAGGTGGGAATTTAAGGAGATGGGACCTGGATAAACTAAAAGAACCAGAGGTTGTACAGAGATTCAGGGAGAGCATAAGGGAGCAATTGACAGGAATGGGGGAAATAAATACAGTAGAAGAAGAATGGGTAGCTTTGAGGGATGAAGTAGTGAAGGCAGCAGAGGATCAGGTAGGTAAAAAGACGAGGGCTAGTAGAAATCCTTGGGTAACAGAAGAAATATTGAATTTAATTGACGAAAGGAGAAAATATAAAAATGCAGTAAGTGAAACAGGCAAAAAGGAATACAAACGTCTCAAAAATGAGATCGACAGGAAGTGCAAAATGGCTAAGCAGGGATGGCTAGAGGACAAATGTAAGGATGTAGAGGCCTATCTCACTAGGGGCAAGATAGATACCGCCTACAGGAAAATTAAAGAGACCTTTGGAGATAAGAGAACGACTTGTATGAATATCAAGAGCTCAGATGGAAATCCAGTTCTAAGCAAAGAAGGGAAAGCAGAAAGGTGGAAGGAGTATATAGAGGGTCTATACAAGGGCGATGTACTTGAGGACAATATTATGGAAATGGAAGAGGATGTAGATGAAGATGAAATGGGAGATATGATACTGCGTGAAGAGTTTGACAGAGCACTGAAAGACCTGAGTCGAAACAAGGCCCCCGGAGTAGACAATATTCCATTGGAACTACTGACGGCCTTGGGAGAGCCAGTCCCGACAAAACTCTACCATCTGGTGAGCAAGGTGTATGAAACAGCTGAAATACCCTCCGACTTCAAGAAGAATATAATAATTCCAATCCCAAAGAAAGCAGGTGTTGACAGATGTGAAAATTACCGAACTATCAGCTTAATAAGTCACAGCTGCAAAATACTAACACGAATTCTTTACAGACGAATGGAAAAACTAGTAGAAGCCAACCTCGGGGAAGATCAGTTTGGATTCCGTAGAATACTGACCTTACGACTTATCTTAGAAGAAAGATTAAGGAAAGGCAAACCTACGTTTCTAGCATTTGTAGACTTAGAGAAAGCTTTTGACAATGTTGACTGGAATACTCTCTTTCAGATTCTAAAGGTGGCCGGGGTAAAATACAGGGAGCGAAAGGCTATTTACAATTTGTACAGAAACCAGATGGCAGTTATAAGAGTCGAGGGACATGAAAGGGAAGCAGTGGTTGGGAAGGGAGTAAGACAGGGTTGTAGCCTGTCCCCGATGTTGTTCAATCTGTATATTGAGCAAGCAGTAAAGGAAACAAAAGAAAAATTCGGAGTAGGTATTAAAATTCATGGAGAAGAAATAAAAGCTTTGAGGTTTGCCGATGACATTGTAATTCTGTCAGAGACAGCAAAGGACTTGGAAGAGCAGTTGAATGGAATGGACAGTGTCTTGAAAGGAGGATATAAGATGAACATCAACAAAAGCAAAACAAGGATAATGGAATGTAGTCTAATTAAGTCGGGTGATGCTGAGGGAATTAGATTAGGAAATGAGGCACTTAAAGTAGTAAAGGAGTTTTGCTATTTGGGGAGCAAAATAACTGATGATGGTCGAAGTAGAGAGGATATAAAATGTAGGCTGGCAATGGCAAGGAAAGCGTTTCTGAAGAAGAGAAATTTGTTAACATCCAGTATTGATTTAAGTGTCAGGAAGTCATTTCTGAAAGTATTCGTATGGAGTGTAGCCATGTATGGAAGTGAAACATGGACGATAAATAGTTTGGACAAGAAGAGAATAGAAGCTTTCGAAATGTGGTGCTACAGAAGAATGCTGAAGATTAGATGGGTAGATCACATAACTAATGAGGGAGTATTGAATAGGATTGGGGAGAAGAGACGTTTGTGGCACAACTTGACCAGAAGAAGGGATCAGTTGGTAGGACATGTTCTGAGGCATCAAGGGATCACCAATTTAGTATTGGAGGGCAGCGTGGAGGGTAAAAATCGTAGGCGGAGACCAAGAGATGAATACACTAAGCAGATTCAGAAGGATGTAGGTTGCAGTAGGTACTGGGAGATGAAAAAGCTTGCACAGGATAGAGTAGCATGGAGAGCTGCATCAAACCAGTCTCAGGACTGAAGACCACAACAACAACAACAACAACATCCATAAGGTTCGAAAATTGGCAGCTCACCCCAGATAATGAAAAGTGTGGATTCATCTACATGAGTAACAAAAGGAAACTATTAAACTACGATTACAATATAAATAAATCAAATGTAAAGGCCGTAAATTCAACTAAATACCTGGAAATTACAATTACGACTAACTTAAATTGAGAATAACACATAGAAATTGATGTGGGGAAGGCGAACCAAATACTGCAATGTATTGGCAGAACACTTAGAAGATGCAACAGATCTACTAGACTGCCTACAATACACTTATCCGTCCTCTTTTGGAGTACTGCTGCGTGATATGGAATCCTTACCAGATAGGATTAACGGAGTACATCGAGAAAGTTCTAAGAAGGGCACCACGTTTTCTTTATTGAGAGATAGGGGGAGAGTGTCATGGACATGATACAGGATTTGGGGTAGATATCATTAAAACAGACGTTTCTCGATGCGGCGACCTACTTAGGAAGAAACGATCATCATAATAAAATATGGAAAATCAGAGCTCGCACGGAAAGATATACGTGCTCATTTTCTCTGTGCGCTGTTCGAGAGTGAAATAATACAGAATTACTGCGAAGGTGGTTCGATGAACCCTCTGCCGGGCACTCAAGTGTGATCTGCAGAGTAGCCTTGTAGATGTAGATGCAGATGGTAGAAATTGTCTCTTGTAGAACTGTGCCGTCAGTTTAAGTACGATGCGTTTACGAAAATGCACTTGTGCGGAATATTGGATCCGTACCTATAAAATAAAATTTATCATAATGGCCCACTCGAATGAAACCCATACATCAGATTGTCTGAGTATGCAATCGGAATTCTGCTGTAGATTGCTAAAAAGGACTTAGTTAGTCATTAAACTAAAAAGTACAGGTAGAGATTTAATAACACAAAATTTCTTAAAAAGATAAGTAAAATTGATTTTCAAGTAGCCTTAATATACGAAAAAACATTCTTACGCCACCGCCGTCTGTAGTAAGTAAAATTCAAGCATCTACGCTTCCATTTAGTCGTACGGGAATTCTTGACACAATGAGCGTTTCTTGCTTCGCCTACACTCTGCTACTTGCACAGCTGCAAGCGCGTTTTAGTTACATAAACACTAGGCGCGTCGGCTGCTACGGAAACATTTCTCTCGAGATCAAACGGTATGTTTCCTGTCGCGTAGGTTCTGTGCGCTAATTTTGAACAATCGCTAGATTTAAAGACACATGTACATCAGAGCTCCGCAAGATGCCTGACGGTGTGTGACGAAGCGTACTTTTAGTATCACTAACTCATCCCCCTTCCCTGTTCCATTCGTGCATGGCGTCTGGGAAGACTGACTGTTGGTAAACTTACGTATTAGCTCAAGTTCCTCCATTTCCCTCGTTACGATCATTTCGCGAGACGTATGTTGAAAGAATTAATACCTTGTCTGATTCTTCCCGGAAAGTATTCCCTCTAAATTTCAGTACTAACCCTCGGTGTGATGAACAATAGTCTATTTTCCTGTGTTAAAAATGGGATTCGGATTGTTGGTCTTCTGAGTGTTTACAACATTCAGATCGCATTTACGAGCAATATTCTCACTAAATGTATGTTACTTTATATAATTAAAGCTTAAAAATCATTAAATATCAAGACTTGGTCACGTGATAGAAAACGTTCTATTATTGGCTGAAGCTCTGATGACGTCGCAGACTAGAAGTAAGACGAAGCTATACGTATGTTATAGGAATGTTAGCCGAAGTTACTAGGTTTTTACGTACTTTTTCTGCAAATAGTTTACCTATTTGGTGATGGAAAACGCATTTACAACTTTTAAGTAACAATAGAAAGGAATTTTGTGAGCGCTGATAGTAGAAACCTTACGAAAGTATGTGTTTATGCTCCACTCATTTCGAGCGGCGATATGTGCAAGGACAGACATTCTTTTCCGTACTCCCTGCAGCATTATTAAACTTATTCAAAACTAAGGAATTGTAGAACTTTTGCGAATAGAATCGTATCTTATATCTAGATTGTCGACTATCAGTCATGAACTACGACCGAAAGCGCAATTAAATTATTCTTGTCAAATCTTAGAACTGATGTCCGCTATAAAAGGTACTTAGCCGATGTACCGCCTATACCACGGACTCCGTGGCGCAACGGACAGAATATGTAACTTCGGATGAACAGGAAACAGGATCCAATCGTGGAAGGGATATATATTTTGCAAAAATTTTACACGAAATACGAAAATAGCGTTAGCAAGAACTCATTTAGCTGTAGTTTCAGTGGTGGAATGTATTATACATAGCTTCAAAATTATCTTACTCTGAGAAATGGACACCTGGGTTTAAGTGCATTTACTTAGCTTACTTGCTTGGAAAGTATTGCTAGTAGTGAAGATATCATACTCCCACAGTACAGCGAGGTGTAGAACAATGAGGGTTTGTATACGGAGAGATACAAGGCATGTACGACATGCAGGTAACACAAACGTTAAGGCCTCCGATGTTTGTGCGTGTAGACTAAAATTAGGGTCTGAAGCAGACTTAACATCATCTTATGTAAGATGATGAAACATCAAAAGCTTCAACAATAAGGATTCTAACTGGATAGTACGAAGATAAAATTGTTTCTCATAAAGTAAAATGCAGGTGGCCGTATTAACTAGAAAATATCTTTCTGAACATGACGTGTGTGTACAGTTACTGCAAACGTAAGCGCATGTAAACGCCAAGGAAAACACAATAATACTCTGTTTCTAATCAATCTGGTGAAGTTTTGTAATTGTAATTTGGTTTCCATACAAAAGGACTGTTGATTTATATAACAAATAAGTTAAAATATTGTTGCAATCTGGATTAGAACCAGCTATCTATGGATAGCATCTTAAAATATTCGATTGTCCATCACTCTAGCAACCGAGATTCGCAACGATGCTCCTGTAACGATAATTTTTACTAAGAGTTTAAGTTCGTTGATTGACACTATCCTTCTTTATAATGGTGGGAAGGCGTATCTCGGAGGTAAATTAATGTCAGCTTCAGGTTGCAAGACATTTTTAATCAAGTAAGGGAACTTGGGCATCGACGTGGTAGTATTTTGTCGGTACAGTGCAACCTCTTTTAGCGCACCTTCTCGTTCTTTGGAACATTCAAAAACAATTTTCAAGAGTTTTTGTGGATATATTTGTACAATGTAGTACTACACAAAATTTGTAATCCATTTTCCGAAATGTTAACTCCAAAACAAGACATCACTGTTAATTGTATCCTTAGTCCATCTTTCTAGTGATGGTTGCGGGACTCGGCTGCTCTATACAGGATGTCACACCTTTCAAAGAGGATATCACACCTTCCAACCATTAAATTTCCAATCTTATTTTATTTAGCAACCAGTTTCAGCATTTTACTATGGCACCTTCAGGGCCCTGACCGACGTGTGTGATCAGTCGGCAGGTGATGATTCAAGTGATCACTGTACCAAATATCTACTAATACCAGTACTGCTGGCCGCTGTTCTGATCACAACCGGGGTAGATTCTTCTTACACGTCAGTCAGGGGCTTGAAGATGGCGTAGTAAAACGCTGAAACTGGTTGCCAAAGAAAATAAGGTTGGAAATTTGACGGCTGGAAGGTGTTTAATTTGACATCCTCACTGTTAATTAGCTTTATAAAGCAGGAGCAGCAAGCTAGCCAGTGACGTCACAGGCATCACATGGCTCGAATGGAGCGTTTTAGTGGGCTTTCAAATTATTTCAATTTCATTTTCATTTTTATAAAGGAATAATGGAATTCAAGAGGGAAAAAAGAATATTATGAGCATAAAATGATATAATTAACCACGTAAGACGATTTCCATGAAACATTCAAATACATTATACCTCTCTTGTGGTGTCTGCCTTTTGAAATTGTTGACCATCGCCGTAACACTCTCGTGCTGACTAACCGATCCCGTGACTAAACACCCCGGTCTTAGTTGGATCATCTCTGTGTCTCTTCTGTAAATTCCACATGATAACGGTCCCCGACTAAAAGGCAATATACAAGAATCGGTTGAGCAATTGTAAGTTACTTCTTTCATAGATAAGTTATATTTCCTTAAGATTTTTCTATGAGTCTCAGTTTGGCATCTACTTTTCTCACCATATGTTTCATGTGGTCATTCCACATAAAGTCGCTTTGCTCCCCTCGCTGCTCCATAGGCATAGTAGAGACTACTTCTAGAAGGGCAGCAATTTGTTTCGGATAATCTGGTACATATGCCTCTCCACTATTAAGCGACTGTACTTGCTTTTCTATTCCGGGACCAAATCTGCCATTTCCGCATTCGTACGATGATTGTAAAGAGTGACAGTACTACGATCTTCAGCGCTGAAACAATTTCGGAACCCCCAATCCAGTATTTCGGCCTTCCTTCTGTCGCTTTCTGTTTCAGCGTAAGTATGGTCACTATGTGAGTAAATAATTTCGAACCGCTTACTAAATTTACGTAAGATCAAAACCTCTCAGGATCTTTAGTCAGATCCGTTGTCACAATTTTACTTTCAAAGTCATTGATCGCGTCTCACATTGAATCTCCTTACGCTCATTTTCTCTTCGTTCAGCTTTTACTTGTCACCTACGTTTTGAGTTCTCTTATATGTGTTATGAATTTCTCTTTGTTTACGGAGCAGTTTTCTAATACGACTGTTAAACCACTGTGGGTCTTTCCCATTCCTTGCACGCAACATAATTTTCTAACGAACTTCCAGCATGCTGGAGTAGCTGTGGATCGGCAGTTTCTGTTAGTCAGTGAAATGAAAAACCAGTCCGTAGTGGCGATTTTCACTTTTTTTATTCGCTCGATTACTAGTTTCGGGCCGAGATCCGCTTTCAAATCAAATCACCATACACATAGTCAAAATGGTATTTCCGAAAATGTGAAAACATGTCAAGAATATACTGTTATCTGTATGCGCTGTAACTGTTCGTTGCACATTTTTGATCCGGTTTTCACGTTTTCGGAAACACTATTTTTGACGATGTTACGATGTTCTAAAACTGGGTCTCGGCTCGAAACTAGTCAACGAATGAATAAAAAAAAGTGAAAATTGCAACTTTGTATTGGTTTTTCGTTGTACTGATACTTTTCTAAGGCATATTGATGGTTGCTTTTGATATTTTTTCCAGTTGTGCTCCACAGTTTCGTCCCTTGTACTGAATATTTCATGTTGACTACACAATTACTCAGCAATATGTATACTGTCACTCTCGCTAAGCACCAATATTCAGACCCGTATTCAGACTCGTATTCAGACACATATTCATTGACGCTATCATAACATTATGGTCACTGATACCTCCTCTACATTAACTGATTCTGTTACGCCAGAGATATGGTAGCCCCTGAGGGCCGGCAACCCATACTACAGCACAGAGGAGAGGGTTGTCTATGTCTAATTCGTACCAAAAGTACCAGGGTAAAAACCGGCAATAAAAGATAATGGAAGCAGACATTCAGAACACTACTTCCTGCACGGAATGATCAGAAAACTAATACAGGTAATTCGGTAAGTCCCCTCAGAAGTACCATAGCACTGCAGCTCCTGATGCGGACGATCAGTAAAAGGATTCGATTACCATCCTTCATCCAGCTGTCATGCTTAACTTCACCCACATTAATTCGCAATCAGAATCCGTAAAACCTTACGAGATACGATAATAACTTCTTGCTCCAATAAATACGCCGTCACCGTTGGCATCTAACCTACCTTTACAGTAAGTACTCCAGACTGAATTTAGGATTCAGTTGATGTTCATTTCCGGTTTCAACCAACTTCCTCTTCCTATTATTACCTAGGTACTAGAACATTTGATAAATTATGCTAACTGTTGGATCTTATCATACTTTTCAAGTTTACTGATATATTAATCTTTTCTAATTATGTTCTGCGAGGAGGAGCATTCTCTCATTTTTAAAACTTTCGAAGGAATGTTTTACAAATTTCGAAGGAATGTTTTCTGTACCTTCTGGCTAGTTTAAATACAAACTCTTTTTGTGCCCCGACTGTAATACTTGATACCCTATGCCGTTTTCCCGTAACATCAACAGATGGTTCCTCCGTCTTGTAGAGAGCTTTGATGTACTCATCATTTCTCTCCCCTGAAATCGTCATCATTTATTATTGACGGGTTTGCTTTAATTTCAGCGAAAGACATTTTGACTTTCATATATCTTGAATCTGTCGTTCTGACGAAAATGTTGTTTTCGGACGGCTACTCAGATTGTCCCCTATGCCGTTAATATAGATCAGGAACAATAGAGGGTCTATAACACTTCCTTGGGGAACGCCAGTATTACTTCTGTTTTACTCGATGACTTTCCGTCTATTACTGCGAACTGTGACCTTTCTGACAGGAAATCACGGATCCAGTCACGCAACTGAGGCGATACTCCGTAGGCACGCAGAGCGGTTAGAAGACGCTAGTGAGGAACGGTGTCGAAAGCCTTCTGGAAATCTAGAAAAAACCGAATCAATTTGACATTCCCTGTCGATAGCACCTATTACTTCATGAGTATAAAGAGCTAGTTGTGTTTCACAAGAACGATATTTTCTGAATCCGTGCTGACTATATGTCAATGAATCGTTTTCTTCGAGGTGCTTCATAATGTTCGAATACAGTATATGTTGTAAAACCCTACTGCAATCTAGGGAGCAAAATAATGCATGAAGAAAGAAACAAGGCGATTATAAGAACCGTAGTAACACAAATAGGGCATAGAATTGTGTTACGGGAAGCAGTAGAGGACAAAAATTCTAGGGGAATGTAGAGAAAGGAATATACCTTCCACCGTGCCACAGGGAGTAGTAGAGGGCAAAACTCTTGGGAATGGCAGAGGAGGGGAACGTTGGAGGGCAAAAAGTCTAGGAGGAGGCAGAAAATAGAGTATATCGTCCACTGTGTTACGGAGAGCAGTAGAGGGCAAAAATTTTAAGAGAAGACAGAGAATGGAATATATACTTCTCAGTCAAGTAGCTCCTCAATTGCTCTTACAAGGACTGAGTGGACCCCGCTTGCGAACACCGCACGGCAGACCCAGACAGTCAGCCATCTACGTGCCAGCCAAGTTCGACAATGCTTAACTTCGGTCATACAACGGGAATCGGCGTTACAACTACGGCGATGCTGCCGACTGGTCAACTTAGTCAAATTTAACAAATACATTTCTAGCACCAAAGGCTTTTTGATAATTATTCTCATTCTGACCTGGCGATTACCTCGAAGAAGACGGCCTATTGACACACAGTCAACATGAGTTTAGAAAACATCGTTCCTGTGAAACACAACTATCTCTTTATTCACATGAAGAGTGGAGTTCCATTGACTAGGGATTTCAGATCGATTCCGTATTTCTGGATTTCCGGAACGCTTTGGACACTGTACCACACAAGCGGCTCGTAGTAAAATTGCGTGCTTATGGAATATCGTCTCAGTTATGCTACTGGATTTGTGATTTCCTGTCAGAGAGGTCGCAGTCCGTAGTAATTGACGAAAGGTCAGCGAGTAAAACAGAAATGATTTCTGGCGTTCTCCAAGGTAGTGTTATAGGCACTTTGCTGTTCCTTATCTATATAAACAATTTTGGAGACAATCTGAGCAGCCGTCTTCGGTTGTTTGCAGATGACGCTGTCGTTTGCCGACTAATAAGTCATCAGAAGATCAAAACAAACTGCAAAACGATTTAGAAAAGATATCTGAATTTTGCGAAAAGTGACAGTTGACCCAAAATAACGAAAAGTGGTAGGTCATCCACATGAGTGCTAAAAGAAACTCGTTAAACGTCGGTTACACGATAAATCAGTCTAATCTATAAGCCGTAAATTCAGGTAAATACCTAGATATTACAATTACGAACAACTTAAATTGGAAAGATCCCATAGAAAATATTGCGGGGAAGGGTAACCAAAGACTGCGTTTTATTGGCAGGACACTTAGGAAATGTAACAGACCTACTAATTAGACTGCCTACACTACGCTTGTCCGTCCTCTTTTAGAATACTGCTGCTCGGTGTGGGACCCTTAACAGATAGGACTGACGGAGTACATCGAGAAGCTTCAAAGAAAGGCAGCACGTTTTGTATTATCGCGAAATATGGGAGAGAGTATCACAGAAATAATACAGGATTTAGGCTGGAAATTATTTAAAGAAAGGCTGTTTTCGTTGCGGCGGAATCTTATCACGAAATTCCAATCACCAGCTTTCTCCTCCGAATGCGAAAATATTTTGTTGACACCGACCTACGTAGGGAGGAGCGATCACCATGATAACATAAGGGAAATCAGAGCTCGTACGGAAAGATATAGGTGTTTATTCTTTCCGCGCGCTATACGAGATTGGAATAATAGAGGATTCTGAAGGTGGTTCGATGAACCCTCTGCTAGACACTTGAATGTGATTTGCAGAGTACCCATGTAGATGTAGATGATAATTCGTCGTCTATGGAGGGTGCGGCATCACAAGAGGAGAGCATTTCTTTACGAGCTGTTTGTAACCAGTAACGAATCAGAGGTGTGAGCCGAAAAACAGACAAAAGGAAAAATTACCTCCCCACATATTTATTTGTAATACATTGCATGTTTTGAAACTAATGGTCAACTGACAGTTCCTGTAACAATCGTCGATCCTCTTTAGGCTTTCGCAATCTCTTTTTTTTCGATTTGTTGCTTTCCCGGTATCATTGCATTATCAAGAGATAATGCAAAATAATATACAGTAAATTACTTGTTTTGAAATGGTACCAGTCTCATTATTTATTTTGCCTTAATTTAATCGACTGCGATATGTTACGGGCATGTTTAACTGCAAAACCAAACCACTGTGGGCGTGCTCCTTCCCATTTTCCACTAAAATGCGACAACGTCAAGATTACACACACATTGAAAATTATCAAATAGTTAATGTGAGATTGTTTTAGTGTATGTGGTTTACTTGTTGGCTGCATAGAACGTCCGATGATGAGCAAAACACGGTCGAAGAGTACAGAAACGGATTCAATTAAACGAAATAATTCGTATGTCCTGTAGCAGCACAAAACAAATAATTCGTGTGTAACTGTCAACAGTACTTACACTTAGCAGCCCTGTGAGCAGGCTTAAATAAATACGATATTTAGCGTGCAGACAGAGGAACCACGCAGCTGCGCCATGCTTACGTTGAGCCGCCGGACGCGCTCGAAGTTCCTGGCTCGGTTGCTAGGCGCCAGCAGCAGAGTGCTGATCTCGCGGAAGCGCTCGTACAGCCAGACTTCCGCGAGGGCGCGCTGCCTCGCCGCGCTGCTCTGTTGCCCCTGCTGTTGCTTCTGTTGTTGTTGTCCTACGGCGGTCGCCGTGCAGCACAGGAGCACCACCAGCGGCGTTGCCAGTCGCATCCTGTGGAGGACACACTAGCTTCACCTGCTGCAGCGACACCTCACCCACCCACCTGCCCCGTTTGTGTGTGTGTGAATTTCTGAGGGACCAAACTGCTGAGGTCATCGGTCCCTCGACTTACACACTACTTAAACTAACTTATGCTAAGGACAACACACACACCCATGCCCGATGGAGGACTCGAACCTCCGGTGGGACCAGCCGCGCAGTCCGTGCATGGCGCCTCTGACCGCTCGGCCACTCCTCGCGGCTGCCCGGTTTACATTCTCGACTGAAACATGGTCGCGACATGGAAACTACACACACTAACATTTAGGATAACTTAAACATTCTGAAGTGATATTGAAATACGCCCTTGTCAAGTCATCTGTAAGAGAAGCTATGCTGGAAACGTCCATACGTACCGACCCATTTCACAGTTATCACATTTACCACTATTTTTGATAACGTGGTATAGTGTAGAATCCTCCCAGAGTTCCTTATCAAGTCTGGCAAATATACCAAAATATGGTTAGCAAAGTTCTTCACATCACTATTGCAGGCAGGAAACATACCCCAAGAACTTAAACGTGCCAAGATAATTGCCCTCCTAAAGCCAGGTAAACCGGGAAACCTTCCGCAAAACTACCGGCCCATTGCACTGTTTAGCATGGTGTACAAACTTCTGGAACGAGTGCTACTTAACAGGATCGGTCAGACAATACTCACGGCCATCCCAGTAGAACAAGCTGGCTTTCGAGCCCAGCCGAAGCTGTGCAGACCAAGTCCTGGCCCTTACAACACATATTGAAGCAGGATTCCAAAAGAAATTAAAAACATCTGTGGCCTTCATTGACTTGTCAGCAGCCTATGATACCGTCTGGAGACAAGGCCTACTCTATAAACTGATGAAACTAATTCCCTGTCAAAAAGTGACAAAGCTTATTGGTAACATGAGTGGTAACAGAGGATTCCAGGTCCTCATGGGAAACAGTCAGTAGCCAGAAATTCCTTCAAAATGGCTTACCTCAAGGCTCAGTACTAGCACCACTGCTTTTGAGCCTATACATTGCTGACATGCCAGAAACAGCTTCTATGAAATTTGGCTATGCTGATGACTGGGCTATTGCAAAAAGGCACACCGGTTTTGGTACAATGGAAGAAACCGAGTCATCCCATCTGTCTGCCCTGGCAGCATACTTCCGTAAATGGAGGCTTAGGCTTAACGCCATGAAGTCAGAAGTAACTTGCTTCCACCTCAGTAACAGAGAAGCCGACAGAGCTCTGGAAGTATACCTTGACCTCACGCACTTCAACCACAACAAGGAGCCAAGGTACCTAGGCGTCACGTCAGACAGAACCTTGTCATTTAAATCACACCTTACAAAAGCAGCTGTCAAGGTTATAACAAGAAACAACCTCATCCATAAACTCTGCGGAACCACCTGGGGATCAACTGCAACAACTCTGAGGACATCTGCACTGAGCCTGGTATACTCGGCGGCGGAGTACTGTGCACCAGTATGGCTAAACAGTAGTCATGTGAACAAAATCGATGTCGAACTGAACAATACGATGCGCATAATTTCAGGAACCGTTAGGTCTACCCCTAACATACGGATACCTGTCTTGAGTCATATACCACCCCCAAAAATACGACGAGAAGCAGCCTTGGTCAGGGAATACAACAAGATCGAAGCAAACCCTGAACTACCGGTACACATCGATATACCTGATCTGAGTACCAAAAGGCTTCGTTCAAGACGTCCTCCTCTTGCTCTCGACAGCCTCACTGCGTCTGACATCAACTCTTGGAGAAGAGAATGGCTCCAGAATGCCCCAACAACTTGCCACCTAACGCCTTGTATTTCCGAGCCAGTTCCTGGGTTTGATCAGCCGCGCAAGGACTGGGCATGGAAGATGTGCTGACTCACTCTTCAAATGGGGACTGCTGTCTTCGCCAGCATGTGACTGCGGCGCGCCTAAACAGACCATCCAACACATCACAGAAGAATGCAGTGCTAGAGCGGTCAATGGGGACTTTGAAGAATTCCTCGTGGCATCCCAAAAATCCATCGAATATATACAAGGACTAGATGTTTGTCTGTGAATATATGTAATTTTATGTAACGTTGAATAACGTGATCCAATACTGAAATGCACTTAAATGCCATATGCCAAATAAATAAATAAGTGTAGGATAATATCTTATCTGAGCAACAATAGTATCTTCAGTAAATCACAGGATTTAACAATACCTGAACAACTAAGAATGCCATTCATACATACATTCACCAAATTTTGCAAGCCATAAATAGCAACATAGTATTTCTGTGATCTACACGAGACATTTGACTGTGTGATTCAGATAGCCTCCTAGATAAAGGAAGGAAACAAACATTGGAAAATGTCATATCTAACCAAACGAATGCAGAAAGTTGAACTTAAAAATTCAACCAATGTAAGCAGGGGAGATTTTCTGACTAAGGAGAGAAGACGAAGGGTTCCACAAGGTTCAACCTCAGGCCCATGGTATCTCACATATCTGAACTATCTTTCATCCAACATGTGGCAGGCAGAATTAGTTCTTGTTACAGATTATGTAACTATATATCACCTAACATACAGCAGGCAGGATGAGTTCTTCTTAAAGATTGTGTTGTAATCAATCAAAACATACCTACAGTAACAGAAGAAATGGTAACTAGCATGCTTAAAAGTGTTATTGAGTGGTTTTCTGCAAATGATCTCAATTTCAAATTTAAAAAGGCACAACATATTCAATCTTGTACATCTAAAGGTACTACATCAGTGACAAACGTAACACACTGTGACGACATAACAACTAGAGTGTATACTTGAAAAATTGTTATCCACATACAGCAGAATTTAAACTGAAAATCATATTTTTGAACTCCTAAAACAACACAGTTGAGCCACATTTGTGCATAAGATAATAACAAATCCTGAGGAGAGGTAAATCATTTGTACATAAGATAATAATGAATCTTGAGGAGAGATAAATCATTAAGTTAACATATTTTTCGTATAATCATTTAATAATGTCTCATGCAATAATGCTCTAGGTTAAATCCATCTTTAGGGTAAACATTTTTCATTTCTCAAAAACGTGTTGCATGAATAATATGCGATTCCCAACCAGGTTCGTCATGTAGGCACATACATATTTAAGGACTTTGACATTCTGACCACCTCTGCACAATATATGTATTCTTTCATGACATATATTATAGATAATATACTCAAAAAAGGAATTATGTACAATATCAAAAGGTAAAAAACAAAGTTCATTATTCCACACTGAGGTGGACTTTAGCATAAAAATGGCTGTAAAATGCTACCACCAAAATTTTAGATTACTTACCAAAGATGTAAAATCAGTAAAGTTAAATTTGAAAACAAATTGCAAAATTTCTCCTTGAAAGCGCCTTCTGTGCCGTAGGAGTACTTTTATGTATGTAATATGTAATACATTGGTAGGAACTATAGTGGCATTTAAAAGATTGGTAGGAACTACTAAAACGCATTTGTAAAAAAGAGAAAGAGACAGAGAGAGAGAGAGAAAGAGAGAGACTTGTAAATGGTCAGCATTTAGCCATATTTACATGAAAGTGCAATATTGATGTAAAATGACTCGTTCCACATCAATGAGAGTAGTCTAACAAACGATATATTCTTCAACCCATAGGTCATCAGTGCCTCAAATACATGGTAACTAAACTTTCCTTACCACAGTTATAATGCATACAACCTTTTAACCGGTGTTGATTATCAAGCAGCTGTATATATGTTGAAGACTGTGATGTCTCTGTAGTATGCCGACATAACATAGACTACTTGAAGCAGATAGTGATGTCTCTGTGACGATCTTTGACGATCATTTTGCTTCTGTTTATGTTGACTGCTACTTAGACACAGTGAAACGAAGTGTTAACCTGTGAATCGGTCATCCGGTTTATTTCACAGCCTTGTCCTATTAACAATTCATGCTAGCCGACAGCCAGTTAATACATTACGATAACATTCTCACTTTGAGTTACGAAATATCAAGCTTATATAAACGACCAAAGTCTGATGATTTCTGACTTTGTAACATTTGAAATTGGCCGAAGGCTGAAATCTAGGTCGTGTAATGAAGCACATCATACAGTAAATCACGCTTTTATCTGTCCGTGATTCCCGGTACTGTTTATGATCTCTAAGGATGCAGTATAGTGTGGAGTGCCACATTTTAATACGTTTCGTCTCTGTTATTCGTATTATAATTTGAAGTTGGTACCCTCGAGCGGAGAACAATTTTGCAGAACGTTCAGTGACTATTTCTATAGAGTAGACAGTGACACTACCAATATGACGTGTCAGCCCGAACACACAAGAGACCAACATAGCGACTTTGGAGTCCTGGAGCCTCTTCCCGATGATCTCGCTCTGAGCGATACAATTAGGGAGCAAGCTACTGCATAGCATCTCTGCCATAACAATCCCTGGAATGGGTGAGGTCACCTTGTGTCTCGAAGTTGTGCCGTGTACTTCTTGTAACTACAAATGTGTCCGTTATAGAAAACGAAATGTTACTTGAGCTGCAAAGGATCCCCTCCACTAAACGAAACACTGGTGCACATTTTTTAATTTCAATTTTTGTATTTATTTACTGATTTTTTCTTCAATTTTCTAATTGGCTGATGCGGTCCGCCACTAATTTCTCTCCTGCTCGTATCTCTTCATCACGGAGTAGCACTGGTAGCCTACATTCTCAATTATTTGTTGGGTGTATTCTTATCTCTGTCTTCTCCTACAGTTTTTACTCTCTGTAGCATTTTTACGTCTAATATCATGGAGGTTGGTCCCTGACCATTCTGTCACTTCGTCTTGTCAGTGCTTTCCATGTGTTCCTTTCTCCGCCGATTATGCGGAGAACTTAATCACTCCTCATCTTAACACTCCACCTAATTTGTAACATCCTTTTGTAGCACCACATCTCAAACGCTTCGGTTCTCTTCTGTTCTAGTTTCCCCACTGTCCTTGTTTCACCACCATACAAATAGTTCAAATGCCTCTGAGCACTATGGGACTTAACTTCTGAGGTCATCAGTCCCCTAGAACTTAGAACTCCTTATACCTAACCAACCTAAGGACAACACATACATCCATGCCCGAGTCAGGATTCGAACCTGCGACCGTAGCGGTCGTGCAGCTCCAGACTGTAGCGCCTAGAACTGCTCGGCCTCTCCGGCCGGCCACCACCATACAATTCTGATCTCCGAATGCACATTTGCAGAAGCTTTTTCCTCAAATTAAGGCCAATGTTTGATACCAGTAGATTTCTCTTGGTTAGGAATGTCCTTTTTTGCCAGTGTTGGTCTGTTTTTATGTCCTCCTTGCTCCGTCCGTCAAGGGTTACTTTGCTTCCAAGGTAGTAGAATTCCTTAGTTTCTCTACTTCGTTATCACCAGTTTTAATCTTAAGTTTCTCGCAATCCTCATATCTGCTACTTCCCTTTAGTTTTATCTTTTTATGGTTTATATTCGATCCACATTCCGTACTCATTAGACTGTTCATACTATTCAACAGATCCTGCGATTCTTCATTTCCACTGTGGATAACAATGTCGTCGGCGAATCGTTCCATTATTGTCCTTTCAGGGTGAATTTTAATCCCACTCTTGAACCTTCCTTTTATTCCTGTCTTTGCTCTTTCTATGTAGAGACTGAACAGTAAAGGCGAAAGACTACATCTCCACCTCACACCTTTCTTAATCCTAGCGCTTCGGTATTGTTCCCTCTTGGATTTCGAAGTCTACAGATCCAATGAACGTGTCTTCACCCATTGTCAAGTGCAACGTAAGAACGGCCTCTTTGGTGCTTTACTAAAGCCAAACTGCTCATCATTTGACAGATGCTCAATTTTCTTTTCCATTCTTCTGTACATTACTCTTATCAGCTGCTTGTATGCACGAGGATTGTGCCTTAGTTCTCGCTCGTATCTGCGCTTCCCCAGTGTCATAGATTCTACTCACTAACGTGAATAGTCGTTTGGTTGCCGCTTCCCCTTAACGATTTTAGAAATTCCAATGGAATGTTATCTATCCCTTCTGCCCTATTTCATCACAAGTCTTCCTCAACTCTTTTAATTCTGATTACTAGATCCCCTGTATCTTCCACATCGGCTCCAATTTCATCTCTCGTATCATCAGATTAATCCTCCCCTCATAGAGGCCTTCAATCTACTCCTTCCATTTGTACGGTCTATCCTCTGTGTTTAACAGTGGAATTCGTACTCCTTTTAATTTCACCCGAGGTTGTTTTGACTTTTCTATATGCTGCTTCAGTCCTCCAACGACCATTTATTTTTCGATTCCTCACATCTTTCCTGCAGCCTATTCACTTTGCCTGCCCCGCACTCCTTATGTATTCATTTCATAAGTGATTTATATTGCAGTATTCCCGTCTTTCTTCCGAACACTTTTGTACTTCCTTCTATCGTTGATCAACTGAAGTATTTCTTCTGTTACGCAACGTTTCTTCGCAGCCACCCTCCTTGTTACTTACGTTTCCTTGTCTAACATACGTGCTTACATTTTGTAGAGATGCTCACTATGTAACTAAACTGCCTACTGTGGTATTCCTTATCGCAATATCCAAATCCTTAGCGATATTCAAATGTGTCTCAAATTCCCTCAGTTCTTCAGTATCCCAATTCCTTCCATACTGATGCATCTGTCGTTCTACTCTTCCTCATTACTAAATTGTGATCTGAGTGCATATCTGCTCCTGGGTACGCTTTTCAACTCACTTTCAGATTTTGGAATCTCCGTCTGATCATGATGTAATTCGGCTGCGGTCTGTTTCTAGTATATGTCCTCCTCATACGATTCTTGCAGGCAGTATTCGCTATCACCATCAGATATTTAGTGCTGAACTCAATTAGATTTTCTTCTATCTCTTTGCAACTACCTAGCCCATATTCCCCGGTAACTCTTTCTTCTATTCCTTTTCTAAGAACGGCGTTCCAGTCTCCCATGATTATTAGATCTTCATCTCCCTAAATTAATCTTTCAATATCCTCATACATTTTCTCACTCTCTTCAGCTTCTGCTTGAGACATTGCCATTTATACATGGACTATCGTCGTCGGCTTTTGTTTGCTGTCGAATCTGAGGAGAACAAACTATCACTGAACTGTTTCATTGTCTGACTTTCTTTCCTATTTGTAACGAACGGTACTCCCGGTTTACCATTTTCTGCTGCTGTTGGTACTACCCTATATTCAGGATTATTAGGGAAATGCACCAGAATAGATGATAATAGCAACTAATCTTTATTCACGGAAGAGTGTTTCAGCATTTATCCCCATTGTCAGGTTCTGCGAATACAATTTTGGTGATACCGTATATAAATGTGAATGCCATTTATATTAAAGTACTTATATTATACTCGCGCTTAGAATGATGTGGTGTTCATATTACGTCGTTAGTTGATGTCTTATGAGTGTCACTGTTTTGATAAGATGCTAAATGCCTGGTTTATCGTATTCGGATCTTTTAATAGTGGCGAACGTAATTTTATTGAAAGGTTGTTATTGGCTCTAAAGACTTGTTGACTATTTGTGGCTTTAAAAGTACTTTAAATTTGTTGGTACGTACCTTATTTTTTGTTTAGGTGATGTTTCTCGAGTTAGGCATATCTCGCTGTGTACTGTGCTGAGCTTTACTGTTCTACACTTGTTATGTAATTTTCTGATTATGTTCGGGTTAAAGTCATTTGTACAGGCTATATAAGGAAGTGTGTTAAGTTCTTTTTGACTTACTGGTTTTTCTAGTGGTAAATTATTTAATCTATTAATCACTGAATGTATAAATGCCAGTTTATGCGAGACACTGAACGACTGGAATTGGCATTTATAATTTTATTAGAACATCCGAATACCGTAACCTAGGTATACATAAACTCACACGTAGCAACTGTAATAGCTTTTACATTGGCCAAACAGAAATTTTAACGTCAGATATAAGGAAAACATTTAGAGACAGCGAGAACAATCAGTCGAGCTTCTTCATTTGAAAAATCAAAATCACACTGCTAATGGAATCGAAAATACACTCCAGATTCTGCACAGAATATCAAATGCTTTTGCAATGTACCTTCTTGAAGAATTGGAAATCTATATAAACACGAGAAAATACTCACAAGGAACAGTAAACGGCCATACAGAGTTTAGACTTTATAACACGATAATGGATAAACCAGAAGCAATATACACAACAACCAAAGAGAACGTGAAGTAATTTGATTAATAAAATAATATCGCTGTTCATCTGCATAATCTTTGTAAACATCTAACGTCGTAAGAGTTGAACTGTCAGACTACTTTCAAACCATAATTAACGCATTTTCAATACATTTACCTCATTTACTATCTGATCAAAACTGTGGCTTTACTGTTCTACACTTGTTATGTAATTTTCTGATTATGTTCGGGTTAAAGTCATTTGTACAGGCTATATAAGGAAGTGTGTTAAGTTCTTTTTGACTTACTGGTTTTTCTAGTGGTAAATTATTTAATCTATTAATCACTGAATGTATAAATGCCAGTTTATGCGAGACACTGAACGACTGGAATTGGCATTTATAATTTTATTAGAACATCCGAATACCGTAACCTAGGTATACATAAACTCACACATAGCAACTGTAATAGCTTTTACATTGGCCAAACAGAAATTTTAACGTCAGATATAAGGAAAACATTTAGAGACAGCGAGAACAATCAGTCGAGCTTCTTCATTTGAAAAATCAAAATCACACTGCTAATGGAATCGAAAATACACTCCAGATTCTGCACAGAATATCAAATGCTTTTGCAATGTACCTTCTTGAAGAATTGGAAATCTATATAAACACGAGAAAATACTCACAAGGAACAGTAAACGGCCATACATAGTTTAGACTTTATAACACGATAATGGATAAACCAGAAGCAATATACACAACAACCAAAGAGAACGTGAAGCAATTTGATTAATAAAATAATATCGCTGTTCATCTGCATAATCTTTGTAAACATCTAACGTCGTAAGAGTTGAACTGTCAGACTACTTTCAAACCATAATTAACGCATTTTCAATACATTTACCTCATTTACTATCTCATCAAAACCGTGGCAGTTACTAGACATTTCACTAACGACGTAATATGGACACCACATGAATCTAGACGTGATGACATTCACATTTGCATACGTTCCCACCAAGATTGCATTCTCAGGTAGTTGACAATGGCGATATATGCCGAAACAGCGCGTCATGAATAAAGATTATTTATTATAAGTAGCTATTCTGGTGCATCTTTCTAATAATCATATCATTATGTGTCATGTATAATGTTGCTGGCCCTGAAGAAGAAAGATCACCCTATATTCGTCGGACCACAAATCCTTATCTTCTTCACATTTCACTTTCCTGATGCCCAATGTAATCAGACCAGTAACTGCATTTCCCTTTTCAGATTTTCTATCTCTCCTATTACGTTAAAACTTCTGACATTCCATGCTCCGACTCGTAGAGTGTTACCCCGTAGTTCATTATTCCATCTTTCTCTCATGGTCACATACCTCTTGACAGTCCCTGCTACTGATGGGAATGGGGGTCTAGTGCAGAATCTATTGCCAGTTTTGCAACTGCTGCAGCCCCGACAGTGCCTTCGGCATGTCCCATATTTGGCCCGGTACTTGGCGATGACTTTTCAGCCCTTGGTATTACGGTTACTGGCGGAGACCCACCTTCTTGTCGCCGCATCTCGTGCTTTGCTGTCCGCTGTCCGTACCTCCAAGTACACTTCACCACTTCAGAAACCTCGGCCGCCGCCTCTAACTCGGACAACGCCCTGCGTTGACCACCTTCTGCGCCGGAGGTTACGTGACTGCTGTCCCGTGGTCAGGGCACCCGTTATTGGTTAGCGTTTAGCCCACTGACTTCCTTGCGTCCGGCGCCGCCACAGGTCAACTCTGAGGGGTGCTACCTGTTGCACACGCGCCGTCAAAAGCGCCCTCTTTAAGCATTCGAGCCAGAGCAGCACCTTCGACGTCTTCTGGGCGGGACAGTAAGAAAGACGCGCCTCAAATTTCAAATTCATAGCACACACACTTAAACCTAGTTTTTGAAACGTTGTAAGCCCTCTTTCCTGGGTTACTTTTCGTCTATCTTCTGCCTAATTCGGTTTTATCTCGACCGAGGACAGCGCCGTTTACGTAGATATATCAGTGCTAACAGACAAGAAAACTGCTTGAAATAACCGTGGAAATCACTAGGGTACGTACGACAAACGTATCCGTAAGGCCAGTGCTCCTAAATTTGGCGTTAATAGGATATGGCAGAAGACAACCAACGCTAAAGTCTTTGCTAACAGCACAACGCCACCTGCAGAGTCTCTCCTGGAGATGTGACCATATCGAATGCGCCGTAGACGACATAAAAACCGTGGCCTGGCCAGATAAGTCCAGATTTCTGTTGGTAAGAACTGATGGTAGGTATAATTGCGTAGGCTTCCGCGGCCAGAGTCAGTCGACATAAAAGTCTTCTGCGTTTGGTACCGTGTCATAATGTAAAAACTACTGCTGCTGGAGAAAAACCAACGTTTCGGCCACGATTGCAGCGGCCTTCTTCTGGGTCTAATGGTGCGTTCTAGCTATGCAGTGTCCTTTATATTTTGTTGTTAGTGTTCACTGCGCATGCCATTACGTCAGAATTTTAAAAAGGTGGTTAGTTTCATTGGTCACTTAAGGAAGAAGGAGAGGGAACTTTGTTTGAATAGGTTATTGCGGTTGTGGGAGAACGTGACCTCTGTTGTCTATTGGCTCTTGTGTTATGTGCCACGATTGGTGGTCACCGTCGAATGAGAAGTTTGCTGCTGTTTACCAACTGCTGGACGTCGGCCGCTCGGCGGGAGTTACTCGCCGATAGTGCTCGTGCCTGGTGTTGACAGTGCGGTCTGTTGGGCTTTGATTTCTGGCAGCCAAGATGGGGCAAGCCTAAGTCCATCCTCCCTGTTCATGTTATTAGGGTGTTTCAGTATGGCCTCTCTGATTTTGCGTTTCGTCATAATTGGCTGCTTGGCCAACACGCAGGCTTCGCTGAATTTTATTTGTTTTCCGCAGTCTTGGTGATGTTCTGCGACTGCGGATTTGTTGTGTTGCCCTAGACGAATATAACGCTCGTGTTCCAGAATGCGCGTTGGCCTACCAGTCTCGCCGATGTATGCCTCTCTACATTAGCATTTCACCTTGTAAACGCCTGCAGTGTGTAATGCATCCACCTTGACCTTAGTGGAGCCTAGCACGTCCTGGATCCTACGACCACTATAGAAGACAGGCTGCACCCCAGCGCGGCGAAGGTGTTTGCCTATTCGGTCAGTGACGTTTTTCACATAGGGTAAGCACACTGTTGGCTGCAGTTTGTCTATTTCCTGCTTATCTTTCTTGCTTGTGTTCGTCGACAAGGCTGTGTTTATCGACTTATGGCTGTAGCCATTGGCTAGAAACGTTGTGCGTAACCTTTTAAGCTCAGGTGTGATGTTTTGAGCATCACTTAGCCGCTGCGCACGGATTGCCAAAGAGCGGATGACAGAGTTCTTCTGCGCGTGGAGGTGGTACGATTGGGCGTGCAGATACCTGTCTGTATGTGTAGCCTTGCGATGTACTCTGTGCCCCAGTGTGCCCTCCGTTCTCGTGTACACTTCGACGTCTAGAAATGGTATAGCATCATTCTTTTCTACTTCCAGCGTGAACTGTATCTTTCCGTGCATATTGTTCAAATATTCGTGAAACTTGTGTAACTCCATTTCACCATGAGGCCATATAGCGAACGTGTCGTCCACGTATCTGAACCAGCAACGTGGGCGTAAAGGAGCTGAACCGAGGGCCGTTGCTTCAAAGGCTTCCATGGATATGTAGGCTGCCAGCGAAGATAGGGGAAACGGCATTGCTGCGCCGTCTGTCTGCTCGTAGTATTTTCCTTGCCATTTGAAGTACGTTGAAGTCAGGCACAACTCAACCAGGTCGCATATGTCTGGCGGGACATGCTCCTGAAGGATGAGGAGAGTTTCATCTACTGGCACGTTCGTAAATAGTGACTTCACGTCAAAGCTGACCATGATGTCCGTAGGTAAAATTGTTCCTCCCTTTAGGCGTTCTATAAAGTGTGTCAAGTTCTTCACGTAAGAGTTCGTCTTGCCAACTAAACGTCTTAGTTTGCAGGCTAGGTACTTTGTCAAATTGTAAGTAGGCGAATTGATCCCATTCCCTATTGGCCTCAAAGGACAACTTTCCTTATGTATGTTTGGAACACCGTAAATTCTAGGAGAGACTGGTACTCTGGGAATAAGACCCTTGGCTGTGTCAGCGTCAATTCTCGAGTCCTTAATCGCGGCCTGCGTCTTTCGAAATATCTTCGCCGTAGGGTCCGCCCTTAGTTCTTTGTAGATGAGATCATTTATTAGTTCTTTCATCTTGTCTTCGTACTGCAAGGTGCCTAAGATGACAGTAGCATTGCCTTTGTCTGCTGTTAATACCACAATTTCGTCGTTGTTCTTCAGTTCCCTGATAGCTCAATATTTCGGCACGGAACTTACAATGACTTGAGTCCAAGCCACGTCGAGATCGCTGCGCTACGCCGTACAAGAGGATGTCTGGCATGATATTAGGAGGTATTCTTTGACTTTTGTCACTTCACTGTACATGTATATAAAATATACGGATTTTCTATCACTAGCTTAGACGTATTTTCTATCAGCAGCTTGGAAACATCGCAAGAAGAGTTTTCGAGATCCTGTAGGATAGTCGTCCGACCAGCGACGGGGCCTATCTGCAAGAAGCTGCAGTTCGTCACCACGAACCCTCGCAAGATGCGACCCAGCCGTAAGATCCTACCGAGAGTCAAGTTATGATATCATAAAAGCCCGATTTCTCAACTTAAATTACAACTGAAAGAAAATAAGAACTGGTTTGGCGACAGACTTGCAAGTGGCAACCGCTATTCGGGTATGGGAATTTGCTGTGTGCAAACAGTGTCAAGAATCTGAACCAGTTACGATGAAATTTTCTCGGATGGCGCTCTCATAGTAGGGCGCTACCAGACATCTGCGTGCACAACCGAATAAAGTGGTACACATGATTCAAAATGGTCGCAGTAGAGGACGAAGGTCGACCGTAAGTGACTTAAAAAGCATTACAAAGCGTTACGGTGAAACGTAGCACTTTCTTTCGGCAGTTGGCAGCTGCCAATTGGCAGTGTCCCCAACGGCAGTACAAATATGTCGGCACTCCGAGAAGCAGTGCTCGCCTGTACGCACGCGGGCCACCGTCAGTAATTAATAGCTATCCAGTGAGTTCGACGTGCCATTTAAAATATTTTTGTAGCTTAGACCATCGTCTGCTACATATTCAACGGTTACGTACAGGAAGGACCAGTGTGAGAAACAAGTGTATCATAACGTTGAGTACATATTACTATCTGTGTTAACGTCTGCAGTTACGTAGCGCTAGCGAACAAAGAAACAATCATGTCATTTTCGGAGAAAGATATGATGATGGATGGATTTACTCACGCGGTATTAGAACTACTCAGGTTTACGCAACTTGACCACAAAATACATGAACGGTTTATACTATATGAAAACAAACACACACACACATACATGGATAAGTCACGAACATGAAGGTCGAATAAAAGATAGATTTTTAACCATGGAAGGGAAATGCTCGAATTTAAATCGCAAATAAATGGGAGGAATGATCGTTTAAAACGAAAGTAGATGTGGGTTTTAATCACGTACCAGAGGTAGATGAACGGCTGAAGATAGTACAAGATACGTTTGGCAGGAAATTGAGCTATATACATGCAACGAACGCCACACAGGATGATCTGCTTAAGAGGAAAAATAGCTTGGAGTAAGAAAAAATGGTTCAAATGGCTCTGAGCACTATGGGACTCAACTGCTGCGGTCATTAGTCCCCTAGAACTTAGAACTAGTTAAACCTAACTCACCTAAGGACATCACAAACATCCATGCCCGAGGCAGGATTCGAACCTGCGACCGTAGCGGTCTTGCGGTTCCAGACTGCAGCGCCTTTAACCGCACGGCCACTTCGGCCGGCCTTGGAGTAAGAAGATAGAAAAAATAATTTACAGAAAGTAACAAATTAACACACAAATACAACCCAGAATACAGAAGTTAGAATTTAAAAGTAAACTTGCGATTAATAGCACGCGTACTAATCCTAATGGCAGTACAAAAGCTTCAGCAGATCCACCTTTTAATATGTTACTTACGGGAATTCAAGCGAGCTCGCCCAACTCGGAAGAGACAAATAGTAACATAGAAATAACGCAAGTATCGGCAAACTGAATTCTAATTATGTACATCAAGAGTAAAGAAAAAACAGCGTTGTTGATTTAAATAAAGGTGTCTCGGCTTAACATACATGAAGGTTTTTTCGCTGTGTTGAGTAGGGAATTAATCCATAAGCTTCCGATGTTTTCCCCATCTGGTGATATATACCTGGTGATTTTTTTAAAAAAGCATCCAAATGAATATTACCCGAAACGAGGGAATACAATTTATCGTCGGTCATTTAGTAAGAAACGCGGCACAATCGCATATGCTCAAAGTAGATGAGAGCCTAGGGCGACATTCAAAGCGAATTTAAATCGAAGTATTGGAGCGACAGAGCTCAGAAGAAATTACGTTTAGGGTTATTAGGGTTCAGGCAGTATAAGAGTAGTAACTGTAAAGGCTGCTGAGACTCTATCGAGCACCAGTTAAATAAAGGTAAGTATCTAGACGACCCTGTTACGGACGAATATTTGCTTACCTTGGCGATTAAGGGAGCTCCTTGGCAGAGATTGGGGAAAAGTTAATAGACTTTTAGACCACCTTGAACAATTAGACACTATAGAAACTCAATCTGAGGCGTGGCATACTAACAGTAATGTACCCAAATCTAGTAATGGTAATCAAAATTATAACAATAACTGAAGACCAACAAATGTAAGAGATGAAAATAACGAACAGAGAAATACGTGATGCAGACAGTAGTGGAGAGGTAATGCCTTGAATCATAATGACACCAACAATCAGAGAGAATTCCCACTTACATCATCCAGCAGTACTAGCTATAATAATACGGCAGGGGGGAACTAGAGAGCTTGCGGGGAGGGGCTCAGCTCTCAGAAGCTGTTGAAAACGAGCCGTAGCTCTTGCATCCTAATTTGATATCAGGAAGGGTATACCAGAAGAATTATTACAAGGTAAGGAGCAAGATACGAGAAGAAATTTACAACCGAAATTGGATGGAATGGTTGATACAATTCCAGTGACCACTAATGCGAATTTTAGTAGTATAAGTTGTGTTAAGGATCAATACTTACTAGAACAGTACAGTACGTTGTATATGTTCTCTAAACTACTCAAAAAAGGGTATATATAGTGAGACTTACAGGATCAACAGGCAAAGAAATGTCTACAGATGTACTGATGAAATTTACTCTCCAAGATAATGCCTGTGAATAACTAGTGCTTTTAGTACCGAGATAAAATGTATCGATACTTATAGGAACAATCTGGTTATCGGAACAAAGAGTGATGATATATTTTATTGAGAGTGTTTACTAACGTTTCCTTATGGGGCAGATAAGACAAGAGTAACATTACATTTTGGTGCAATAGCTCTGCAGTTACGCTCAGTAATACAGAGAACTGAAATAATTGTTATAACAGACCACTAGTTGCTGTCCGAAAACCAGATGAGTCGGTATGGTTAGTACTAATGCAAGGACAGTTAACAAAAGCATAGAATGAGAATGCGATACGCCTCCCATCAATGAAGCTTTACAGCAGAAAAGTATGTAAGCAAGCTAGATGTAACTTGTGCCTACTGGTACATGAAGTTACCCTCCAAAATCCAGAAAATACTCAGCGTTTCTTCTCGGAGATAGAACCTATCACTTCAAAATACTACCATTAGGGCTCAATATCTCACTATTCATATTTAATTGAGGTTTGGATAAAACAACAGGTGAGGAATTGTGTGAAGAGTTCTATGTGGACGAAATTGTAGTCATTTTCAGAAACTGGATTGAACACCTTCAAATGTTAAACCTACATTTTATAAACTGTATTTACAAGAAAAAACTATTAATCTTTCAAAATCGCAGTTCTGTCGTAGTGAAGTTAAATTCTTGGGTCATATTGTAAATACTGAAGGTATAAAACCAGACCAACATACATTAGATGCTACACTGAAGAGCCAAAGAAACTGGTACACCTGCCTTTTATAGTGTAGGGCCGCCAGAGCACACGGAAGTGCCATAGCACGAAATGGCATGGACTCGCCTAATGTCTGAAGTAGTGCTGGCGAGAACTGACATCATGAATCCTGCAGGGTGGTCCATAAATCAGTAAGAGTACGAGGGGGTGGAGATCTCTTCTGAACAGCACGTTGCAAGGCATAAGATATGTTCAATACCGTTCATGTCTGTGAAGTTTGGTGGTCATCAGAAGTGTTTAAACACAGAAGAGTGTTCCTTAGAGGTACTCTGCAGCAATTCTGGACGTGTAGTGCGTCGCATTGTCCTGCTGAAATTGCCCAAGTCCGTCGGAGTGCACAATGGACATATGCGGTTGATCAGACAGGATGACAAAGTGCGTGTCACCTGTCAGAGTCGTATCTAGACGTATCAGGGTCCCATATCACTCCAAATGCACACGCCCCACACCATTATAGAGCCTCTACCAGCTTGAACAGTCCCCAGGTGACATGCAGGATCCATGAATTCATGAGGTTGTTTCCATACCCGTACACTTCCATCCGCTTGATATAATTTGAAACGAAACTCGTCCTAGAAGGCAACATGTTTCCAGTCATCAACGGTCCAGCGTTGGCGTTGGAGGGCCCACGCGAGGCGTAAACCTTTGTTTCGTGCAGTCATCAAGGGTACATAAGTGGGACTTCGACTATGAAAGCCCACATTGATTATGTTTCGTTGAATGGTTCACACGCTGACACTTATTGATGGCCAATCACTGAAATCTGAAGCAATTTTCGGAAAGGTTGCAATTCTGTCACGTTGAACGGATCTCTTCAGTCGTCGTTGGTCCCGTTCTTGCACGATCTTTCTCCAGCCGCAGCGATGTCGGAAATTTAACGTTTTACCGGATTCCTGATATTCATGGTACACTCGCGAAATGGTCGTAAGGGGAAAACTCCCACATCATCGCTACCTGGGAAGTGCTGTGTTCTATCGCTCGTGCCCCGACTATAACACTACGTTCAGACTCCCTTAAATCTTGATAACCTACCATTGTAAAATCAATAACCGATCTAACAAGTGCGCCAGACACTTGTTGTCTTACACAGGCGTTGCCGACCGCAGCGCCGTATTCTGCCTCCTTATATATCTCTGTCTTTGAAACACATGACTATACCAGTTTCTTTGGTGCGTCAGTGTATAAGAAAATGTCCATAACCATCCAATAAGAAACAAGTTGTATTACAGGAAGTTTCTACCGTGGGAGGTATTGAATGCACCTCATGTTATAAAGCAGAACACCCCTTGGCTGTGGACAAAAGAATGTAGGTCAGAGTTTAACAGAATGAAAACTAGTTTAGTATAAGTACCACTACTGAAACATTCCAACTTTAAAGAACCTTTTAATCTGGCTACCAATGACATAGAATATGGCACTGGATCCCAACTGCATCAATAAATATGTACTACTACTGGAACGAAAAATTGCTCAACTGTGTTCGCTAATAGGAGGTTAACACCTCATGAGTGTAATTATCGTATTACGGAAGAGGAGATCATGGCAGTGGTTTGATAACTGACAAAGTTTAAATACTTATTAGTGGGACAGTAGTGCACACCGACCATAGCACATTGAGCTTTCTACTAAAAAGTATGCTTTTGCATAAACTTGTTACCATGTTGGGCGTTATTCCTTCAAGAATTGAATTTTTCGATGCACTGTGTAAATGGTGCAGACAACAAAACTGTGTCAGGTGCACTGTCAAAATTTATGGTAGGATTAAAACCTACAAAAGACGTAAAGGAGAGAGGTAATTTTGCGATTGACTTCCTAAAAGCAAACAGATACAAACAAGACATTAAATTACTAGATAAAACATTACCAATGGAACAAATAAATGATGATGTGTTGTGTAACTACATTCATTACTTAGAACAAAATCCAAATGACCACAGTAGGGACTGGAAGCTCCACAAAGGAATACTTTTCCATAAAAATAAAAATATTAACCATTGGTTACTATGTATGTCTACGAATAAAATAGATTTAACAACCTGGTATATTCATTTAGAGCACGCTTATTTCAGACTAAAGAAGTGCGTGATGCACTTGAGTAAGTGTTATTATTTTAGAAATATGTCTAGGCATGTTAGAAGGATGCTGAAGCCATGCAGTACATGTCAGAAAGTCAAAACACAAACTTCCAGGATGCACACCTTGCTCTACACCGTAACACCACAAGCATTGTGGGATTTAGTGGCCTTGGACTTCCGTGGTCCACTACGTTGACTGTGGGTAGGAACGGTGTGCATCTTGGTTGTGGTTGAATGTTGATCAAAGTATCCATTGTGAAGAGCGACAACCAACTGTAGTGTGTTGAAGCTGCGATCTAAAGAATGTCTGGCTGAGGAGGTGGTAAATTATATATTAATTTCCAGGTATCACCCACAAGGAAATATGGCTGATAGAACAACATGTGAACTAACTAGGTCCAATAGAAGTAGTGGGTGACGAATACGAAGAGGATTTATGTTGAATTATATAGAATGATCCAAAGTAAATGAAGCCTCAGAGAGTGTGACATGAGATGATATGAAGGCCTTATTAATTAAAGAAAAAGGAAAGAGGAAAAAGAGGTGGGAAAAAGGGACTCTCACATTCTAAGGGATAAGGGACTTGGTTTTTGTGGGAATCCAAATACATAGTTCTAAGAGTGAGAAGCTGATTGTATGAAGGACCTTTTTTAATTACAAAAATGCAACACGCTAAAGCAACAACATTGACCGACTCAGCTACAAAACCGGAGAAAGGTATGTATAATACTCAAGACTCATGACCTTTCATAACAAATTATTACTGTGTACATATATTGTCAGTATTCAAAGTGAACCACATTGGTCCACGGCTTGTGGTTGGGAGACTGGAAGGCACTCCCACTGACAAATGCATACACGCAGACACATATGCGCACAAATGTACACAAAAACACAAACAAAGACATCCAAATTAATTGAAAATTCTGATAACTTTCATATATCCTATAGGTAAGCAATGGTGATTGGATGGTAGTGACAGTATATAATGGGTTTTAGGGTCTGAGGACTCAGGTGCGTAAGCTGAAGGACAGTAGGCAAAATAAAACCCATTAGGAAAGGAGGTCATGAGGACAAAGTGTGAGGTTGATGCAGGAGGCGGTCTCTGTAGGAATTCATGGGACACGATAAAGTGATTGATAAAGTAATTGAATACGGTTATAGCAGTGCCGGCTGGTAAAATTTTGCACAGAGCAAAACTTAATCATAGCTAACACTTGGTTCAAGAATCATGAAAGAAGGTTGTATACATGGAAGAGACCTGTAGGTACTGGAATGTTTCACATAGGTTATATAATGGTAAGACAGAGATTTAGGGACAAGGTTTTAAATTGTAAGACATTTCCAGGGGAAGATGTGGACCCTGACCACAATCTATTGGTTATGAACTGTAGATTAAAACTGAAGAAATTGCAAAAAGGTGGGAATTTAAGGAGATGGGACCTGGATAAACTGACAGAACCAGAGGTTGTAGAGAGTTTCAGGGAGAGCATTAGGGCACGATTGACAAGAATGGGGGAAAGCAATACAGTAGCAGAAGAATGGGTAGCTTTGAGAGATGAAATAGTGAAGGCAGCAGAGGCTCAAGTAGGTAAAAAGACGAGGGCTAGTAGAAATCCTTGGGTCACAGAAGATATATTGACTTTAACTGTTGAAAGGAGAAAATACAAAAATGCAGTAAATGAAGCAGGCAAAAAGGAATACAAACGTCTCAAAAATGAGATCGACAGGAAGTGCAAAAGTAGCTCAAGAGGACAAATGTAAGGATGTAGAGACATATATCACTAGGGGTAAGATAGACACCGGCTACAGAAAAATTAAAGAGACCTTTGGAGAAAAGAGAACCACTTGTATGAATATCAAGAGCTCACATGGAAACCCAGTTCTAAGCAAAGAAGGGAAAGCAGAAAGGTGGAAGGAGTATATAGAGAGTCTATACAGGGGCGATGTTCTTGAGGACAATATTATAGAACTGGAAGAGGAGGTAGATGAAGATGAAATGGGATATGTGATACTGCGTGAAGAGTCTGACAGAGCACTGAAAGACCTAAGTCGAAACAAGGCCCCCGGAGTAGACAACATTCCATTTTAACTACTGATGGCCATGGGAGAATCAGCTGTGACAGAACTCTACCATCTGGTGAGAAATATGTATGAGATAGGCTACATATCCTCAGACTTCAAGAAGAATATAATAATTCCAATCCCAAAAAAACAGGTGTTGACAGAGGTGAAAATTACCGAACTATCAGTTTAATAAGCTACGGCTGCAAAATACTAACACGAATTCTTTACAGACGAATGGAAAGACTCGTAGAAACCGACCTCGGGGAAGATGAGTTTGGATTGCGTAGAAATTTTCGAACACTTGAGGCAATACCGACCCTACGTCTTATCTTCGGAAATAGATTAAAGAAAGACAAACCTACGTTTCTAGCATTTATAGACTTAGAGAACGCTTTTGACAGTGTTGGCTGGAATACTCTCTTTCAAATTCTAAAGGTGGCAGGGGTAAAATACAGGGAACGGAAGGCTATTTACGATTTGTGCAGAAACCAGATGGCAGTTATAAGAGTCACGTTGGGAAGGGAGTGAGACATTGTTGTAGCCTATCCCCGATGTTATTCAATCTGTATATTGAACAAGCAGTAAAGGAAACAAAAGAAAAAAATCGTAGTAGGAATAAAAATCGATGGAGAAGAAATAAAAACTTTTAGGTTCGCCGATGCGATTGTAATTCTGTCAGAGACAGCAAAGGACCTGGAAGAGCAGCTGAACGAAATGGACAGTGTCTTGAAAGGAGGATATAAGATGAACATCAACAAAAGCAAAACGAGGATAATGGAATGTAGTCGAATTAAATCGGGTGATGCTGAGGGTATTAGATTAGGAAATGAGACGCTTAAAGTAGTAAATGAGTTTTGCTATTTGCGGAACAAAATAACTCATGATGGTCTAATTAGAGAGGATATAAAATGTAGACTGGCAATGGCAAGGAAAGCGCTTCTGAAGAAGAGAAATTTGTTAACATCGAGAATAGATTTAAGTGTCAGGGAGTCGTTTCTGAAAGTATTTGCATGGAGTGTAGCCATGTATGGAAGTGAAACATGGACGATAAATAGTTTGGACAAGAAGAGAATGGAGTCTTTCGAAATGTGGTGCTACAGAAGAATGCTGAAGACTAGATGGGTAAATCACATAACTAATGAGAAGGTACTGAATAGAATTGGGGAGAAGAGAAATTTGTGGCACAACTTGACTCGAAGAAGGGATCGGATGGTAGGACATGTTCGGTGGCGTCAAGGGATCACCAATATAGTTTTGGAGGGCAGCTTGGACGGTAAAAATCGTAGAGGGAGCCCAAGAGATGAATACACTTAGCAGATTCAGAAGGATGTGGGTTGCAGTAGGTACTGGGAGATGAAGAAGCTTGCAAGGGATAGAGTAGCATGAAGAGCTGCATCAAACCACTCTCCGGACTGAAGACCACAACAACAACAACAGTGCATAATAAGTACTATTTGTGCAATGACTGTTGTATAAGAGAATTATTTTATTTTTGCTTTACGTTAAGAGTACAAAACTACTCAGTAAAATAAAAATTTTCTCTTCCATTTTTAGTGTTCTTCTATGGAATTATTGAGCTTATTAATAGTTACAATTCTGAGTTTCTAACTTCGGTTGCACTGTAAGGGATATCCGTGAATGACATGTTTGCCCTCTAACTAGCAAGCAGCTTTCAAAACTGTGCCGCACTTTGAAACAAAACTGTAATAATGACACATAGATAAATAATCTATGATCGTTATTTATTTAGTAATGAGTAATCCTTTTTATGAGGTAAGAAGTTCCTATCTTTCTTGCGGGTATAATTTTTGAGTGTGGATTTGTATTGTTTTCTAGGGAGAAATTATTATAAGTATACTATTTGGTTCTTGATTGCCAATTTTGATCAGTAAGTAAGAATAATTTATGGATATTTACAAGACACCAGTAAGATGAAATGGTTTTCACTCCAAACAATGCTACTGTCAGAGGCAGTGGGGGCCTTACGATACTCCTGATCAGTTTAATATAAGTTAGATCTTTGGATGTAATTCATGGTAAAACGAGATAGTCCCTCCTACAAAGGGAAGAAATCATTCTCTGGTATTGACAATTGAAGCGTAATTGTAGAGTACAATACACTTTCCTATATGGGAAAACACATGTAAGTATTTCGTTATGGTCAGATACCGTAACAAAAGGGAGTAATTAGACACTTAGAAACATAGTTGAAGTTGACATTGTGCACTGCAGTGAACTGATGTAATGGTAGTGGTTCTTAAAGGATGTGAAACAGTGTTTCAAGAAAGATAATGAAGATGCTAATTCACACACAATAAGTTAAAATCACAAAAAAAGGAAAGTCATAATATTTAACAATTGAACTCTGATGTATTGCTAAAACTCGAATGTTACAAAAATCACTATTTGATGGATTTTCCATAATTTCTACATACGAGCTTAACCATACTGCTTTAGAAAAAGCCATTGTATTTGTGATGTAAATTCCACAATTAACGTAAATGATTAGCTGAAACGAACTATATGCATACAAAAGAGACCAATAGGAGACTTTAGTTTAGTCTTACCCCTGGTTACGCAGTCATACTTAATCATAGAGGGAGGCATATGTGAGGGAACAGGTGGAGTTTTTTAAAAAACATGCACCAACCTCTGGATAGCATGTGTACCCGCAGCACGCATTATAACTGAGAACGCGCGGATATTTTGAACTATATTGGGTCAACATATAATTATCGTTTGTTGGGCGACATATTGGCGAAAATGTTTTTTTCGTTTTGTGGGAATTTCTATGTATGGGGTACTCGTGGAGCATCGTGCGGCGACAGGGGGTCTCCCTACGACGTGGTTGGGTCATATACAGTGCTTCCTCGGAGTTTGTAACGCCTTGCGCCGCGCCATGGAACCCTCCTGGAGGAGTTCCTTGCCGAACGCCTTCTCAACAATCAAAGAACAAATGGAAGATTCAGCGCAAAACGCTTCATTTAGCTCACAATTTATGTTGTTTTCCAACTTGAGAGCATCTCGCTTTTGTTAATGGAATAATTTATTGTTCAAAGATTGATATAAGCATAATATAATCATAGAGGATGGTACGGATTTTTATCAGTAGCTTGAGAACATAGCAAGATGTGTTTTTTTTCAGATTTTGCAAGTTAGTCGTCCGACCAGCGCCGGTGCCTAACTGCACGGAGTTGCATTTAGTCGGCCCGAACCTCCCACTTTACTACGGTGGATTTTAACCTGAAGTAAGTCCAGTGCCTCCGATAGTGCGCCACCTTGACTAGTCGCAGAAACAAATGTCCCACTGTATGGTACATTTATATTTTATTTGATGTCATTTAGGTCAACAGCGAAGCAATTGTTGCTGCTTCCAATAGGTTTCCAGTTATTCTGATGGGACTGCATGAGGCCAATGAGCTGCCAATTTCTTTTAAATTATAGGGCTAGGAAATAGGAGAATCCACTTGACTCGCCAACGAAATGATCACCAGACTGACCCAGTCTGAGCATACAACAGGACCCCCTGTTGCTGTAAGACAAAACCAGATGAGACAATGAAGGCTTGTTGGTAAGAAGGAGGTGTGGCTTATCCATCCTCCCCCCCCCCCCCCCCCTGCCCTTCGCCGCCTGTTAACTGTGTGGTGTACGGCAGATGTTTGCGGACGGTTCCCGCGAGCTGAATGGCATCGAACATCACACAAGGCAGTGGTTGGCACCCTGGACTCGCATTCGAGAGGACGACAGTTGGAATCCCCAACCTGGCACCCACATTTAGGTTTTCGGCAATTTCCCTAAATCGCTTAAGGAGATCCTTCCCCATCCTTCCCTAACCAGAGGACCAGAGCTTGGTCTCCGTCCGTAAAGGTATCATTGTCGATGGGACATTAAATTCTAACTTTCCTTCCTTTCTTTCCTTCGAATAACGTTCTCCAGCATTTCAGGGATTCTCCGCGAGGCAATCTGATGTCGCGAGGCTCCGCAACCGGGGCACCTTGACCTACTGCAGTTAGCCGCACAACCGGCCAGAAACCTGTTCTGCTTGACGCAACAGGAAAATTAGCCGATTATTCTTCCGTGAGGTAAATTGCCGCTGTACGTACGTGCATTTCATATACTATGTAACAGGCATTCTGCGCTATTGCACTGTATTCTTGAGGCAACGCAACTGAAATTCGAATCAATACGAATCTGCAATTTTCTGTTTTTGATAGAACTTTTTCTAATAACTTTATAACACTGTACTGAAAATAGAGTAGCACAGAATATTCCATAATGTGAGAAAAGCACGTGCTGGCAATAAGCATTTATTTCGCCCTATTTGTCTTAAAAAGCCTCGTTGTCTGCAATCAAATGATAGCATCTGTCGCACTTATATTTTTACTTTTGGTTATCACGACCAGTTCCAGCCACCAAGGTCATTTTCCAGTTGTTATATGTTTATCGTCGTGGGAAACAGTCTGTGTACTCTCACGACGACAGACGGCTATATAGACATGTAACAACTGCAAAATGGCCTTCGTCGTCGAAAGTGGTCGTGTCTGCTAAGAAGGTTTTCAGGCTTTTTTTTGTTTTTAAGGCAAATGCTGAAAGTTGAAGTCTCCTGACACTCCAAATACACTGTGCAATGTGAGTCAGAAAGTCAATTTATAAATCAAATCCTCCAACCAACCTCTTCCAACTAAATATCTTTCTTCAAAAGGCATGAACTTATTTCCTTTCTGACTTTTGTCATGACTGATACATACCTCTGTTAGAGCAGCACAACATTTACAGTTTCTAAATTTTACTTTGGATCCGTTCAGTCACAACTGAATAAAACAAATTTTTCCTCCAATAGTCGTCTCGCCTTTATTATTCGCATGGAATCCTAAGTGGCTTAGTATATCTACATATATGGGCTTAAACTGTTTTGTTTTATTTCTTGGACTTTATACATTATGAACATCTCTGACACTTTCTACTTATCTAAGATGAAGTGATAATAAAAATTTCTGTTTGCAGTTGTGTAAATGCTTGCCTACATCTGCACTTCTTCTGCTTATTACCATACGAAATTTCGTTTTCACATTGCAAAAACTTTATCTTACTGTTATGTTTTGCATAGCGTTGTTAACTGTTGAATATTATTGCCAAGTGTAGAATGTGTGTTTCTGATATTAGTCACCTCTTCCTGTGTGTGTGTGTATGTGCTTGTGAGTGAGTGAATGAGTGAGTGAGAAGAGAAAGAGAGACAGAAAGAATGAATGATTCACTCTTTCTTTCACTTTCAAACACACATGCACGCACGCGCGCGCGTGAACGCACACACACACACACACACACACACACACACACACACACATATATATATCTGCACGTAACTTGCTTTTCCAACAGTCTTCTCACTGATTTGATTCAGCCGGGCACGAATTCCTTTCGTCTGTCGACCTCTATGGCTCAGAACTGCACATTACTACATTGAAGAGCCAAATAATCTAATACTCTTGCTTAATATCGTGCTTGGGCTCCTGCGAGCAGCACGCAGAAGTGCCGCAACATGATGTGGCCTGGACTCGACTAATGTCTGAAGTAGTGATGGAGGGAACTGACACCATGAATCCTGCAGGTCTGTCCTTTTTTGCTTCCAGAACTTTGTGCTTGATCTTGCAATTTTCTTGTTCCCTCTTGTTTCTTTTACTTACTGTATTACCCGTCTTCCCCTATAAATTACTACCATTTTTCTTAGAATTTCTACCACCTTGCGCCATTTTGCACTATCAAACGTTTTATCGAAGTCGACAAATCTTATGAATATATTTTGATTTTCCTTTAGTCTTGCACTTTTGTCGTGCGAGACGTCAGACTGCCCCTCTGGTGCCTCTTATTTTACTAAAGCGAAACTGATCGTCATCTAGCACATCTTCAAGTTCCTTTCCCGTTAGTCGGTGTATTGTTCTTATCAGCAACTAGGCTGCAAGACCTGTTACGCTGACTGTGTGTTAGTTCTCGCACTTATCTCTTCTTGCTATTTGCGGAACTGCGTGGATGATATTGTTTGGAAAGTGTTTGTATGCCGCCAGGAGCAAACATCCTACATACCTAGCTGAATAGTTGCCAGTCCCCATAATGATTTTAGAAATTCGAATGAAATGTTATCTACCCCTTCTGCCTTATTTGATCTCAAGTCCCCCAGAGCTCTTTTAATATCTAACTCGTGTACTGGATCCCCTGTTTCTTCCATATCGACTCCTGTTTCTTTTTCTATCACGTCATCAGACATGTCCTCCCCCTCATGGAGGCCTTCCAACTACCCTTTCCACCTATTCGCTTACTCCTCTGTATTAAACAGTGGAAATCCCACTGCACTATTCATATTACAACACTTAATTTTAATTTCACCGCAAGTTGTTTTGACTTTTCCATGTGCAAGTCATTATTACCAACGATCATTACTTTTTCGATTTCTTCAAATTTTCCTTACAGCCTTTTCGCCTTGCCTTTCCTGCACTTGCTGTTTATATCATTCCTAAGTGAGTCATATTTCCGTATTCCTGTCTTTCCCTGAACATTTTTTTACTTCCTTCTTTCGTCGACAAAATAATTCTTCTGTTACCCAAAGTTTCTTCGCAATTACCTTCTCTATATCTACGTTTATCTGTCCAACATCCATGGATGCAATTTTTGGAGATGTCCATTTTCTTTAACTGAAATGCATACTGTATTATTACTTACCGCAATATTCATATCATTAGCAAGCTTCAAACGCGTCTCATCACTCCTTCGCAGTACTCCCATCCCAAATGGTTCTTTCCGGAATATTCTTCTGTACTTCAATTTACTCTTCATCATTACTAAATAGTGATCCGAGTCTCTATCAGCTCCTGCGTTCCCTTTACGATCCAAAAACAGATTTTGGAATCTCTGTCTGATCATAATGTAATCAAGCTGGAATCTCTCCGTGTCTCCAGGCCTTTTCCAAGTATAACTCCACCTCTTGTGATTTTTGAACACAGTACTCTTTCTCCGCTCTCATTTCTAGTAGGCTACCAAGACCATCTTCTCTCGTAGCCCTTTTTCCTGTTCTTTCCCTTAAAGTCGCGTACCAGCCTCTATGATCATTAGATTTTCATCTTACTTTACATACTCAATTACCCATTCGGAACCGTCATACATTTTTTCCAGTTTTTCATCTTCTGCTTGCGACGTCAGTTTGTATACCTAAAATATTGTTATCGGCATTTATTTGACGCTAATTCTGATACGAACTACGCTATCAGTAACACTGTCTATTCTAATTTGCTATTCATAACGAATTCTACTCCCTTTATACCATTTTCTGCCGCTGGTTAACTACCATATACTCGTCTAACCAGAAATCCTTATCTTCTTTTCATTTCATCCTCACTACTTCTAGATTCAACCTTTGAATTTCACTTTTTCAGATTTCATATCTTCCCTGCTGCGTTCAAATTGCTGACATTTTACATTCCGGTTCGTAGAATGTTACACCTTCGTTCGTTATTCCATCTTTTTCTCATAGTCACCTCCCCGCTGGCAGCCCGTCCTGGAGATATGAAGGACTCATCCGGAATCTTTCGCCAAAGGAGAGATCATAATGACAGTTTTCAGTTACAGGCATTATATCCTGTGGAATTACCTCGACCAATAAAAAAAAGTTCGACAGTGTAAAATGGTACAATATGCTGAAATTCTGAGAAAAATAGAAGAAAGTTACAGGGAAAGACGGCTAATGTATAACATACACAAGATCCAAAAAGGAACAATAAGACCGGAAAACCAAGAACGAAATACTCGGATTCTACTGTTAAATTTATACATGGAAGAAGGACTGCCTGAAATAAAAGAAAAGTACAAGTGTCAGGATTGAAATTCAGAGCGGGAAGATGCTAATGTTAAGACTACTATTCTCAGTAAAGTGAAAAAAAATTGCACGATCTGTTCAATGGAATGAACAGTCTAATTAGTATAAAATAGTGATTGAGAGTATACCGGAGAAAGACAGAAGTAATGAAAAGATAAAGAAATGAGAATATCGAGTAACTTGACATCAAAATTGGTGATCACGCAGTGACGGACGAACCAACAGGAACAGGCCTTCATTTGAGGAAGTTTCCAGGACCGCGTGTTTGGAACACAGGCTTGTAAGGTAGTGATTCATGCACAGTGGAAAAATCTGAAAACAAGAGAGTCAAAGCGATTGGAATGTGCTGCTACATAAGAACGTTGAAAATTTGATGGGCTGACATGGTAAGAAATGAGGAGTTCCCTGCGGAATCGGCGAAGAGAGGAACATATGAAGGGTTAGGAGAAAATACCAGGCAAGTCATTTTTTATAAAACTTACGAGAAATAAATTTTAAAGTTTAACCTGTGATTACGCCAAAATATAAGGATATAAAATACTCTTTATTTCATAAATTAAAGGTCTTGGGAGCATTGAACATGAAACTAGCGCTGTTGGCATCGACAGTGTTCTCAGAATGAAGTACGAGAAATTTACTAAAATGCCATGAAACGTGACTTTGTAGGAGCAAGGACGCAAGTAATTCAAGCGAAACAGATGCAATAATTCCACAATAATCACGAATAAATGAATTTCTGGTTGTAATGATAGAGCGATAGCACTCATGTCGATTGTATTTATCCGTGGGTCAGCTGAATAAAAAGCTTCACACTATCAGGACGGAAAAACTTAATTTGGCTTTGCAATTTGTTTTATTCTAGCCGCGAAACTGGTAGGAGACCTACAATAAGGAAGGGAATTGTACAAGTTAAATTACAGTGAACAGAAGGTAAATGTGAAGCTATTGCGCACTAGACAAGCAAGAAATTCTGAAGTTAATCACACCATTATAAACAGACGTGGGCATTTCAAACGGACCATCCATTGGTTGACAACGTCATGGAGTCCTTATGACGCCAGTTTGCATTCGTCCGTGATAAGTTGTTTGCTATTCCAGCATACAGCAGTGGCTGCATTCAGATACATTACCTTAATAGGCTGAGTTTTGAAATGGTGTTTTGCAGTGTAATTTGAGTCCATCAGTGTTTCTCGTTTCTTGATAAACACTCACCACAGTCAAAGGAGATGGCTTACATCCGGATGCTTCGATAACTTCCTTGAAATCTTCCCGTTTCCATAATCCAGCATTTATATCTCGCTCTAATAACCTTAGCAACGTACAGGGAATTTAATTTTTACCTTTTACAAGCCACGAATTTGATTGACAGTTACATAATGAATAAAGGGGAATATAGGAAACTTTTTATTTTGACCACCAGCAGAATCACAAAGTATATAGGGTGTCCCAGGAGGATTATTCAGTATTCAGAGATATGACAGGAACGATCATTCAAAGTAAAAAATTAGTAAATATGGGCTCTAAAGCACATACCTCAAGAGCATCATCCATACTGTGAAACATAATTGCAGGCTTTTTGCTTCTCATATTTTGAGCGGCGAAGTATGGATCAGAAAAAGAACAAACAGTAAACAAGGGCTGTTAAGAGCTACGGGCACTTGTTCATCTTCGTTATGTGAAACACATTTCTTATAATAAAAAATGCTCATAGTTCTGACTGCGTGTATTTTAAAGCCCAAATTTTGAGACATTTTTGCTTCTAATGATCTTTTCTTTCATATCGGTGAATATTGACCATCCCTCCTGAGACCCCTTGTATAGAACTCTGCAGTGTTCTCATCAAAGGATGAGAGACGAAGTGAAAAGGAATGGTCTCATTTCATTTTCGTCATTTTTCACAATGCATTCAGAACAAAACAAAACAAAAGGATTCACTGGTTGAAGAACATAGACACTGAACGAATACATCGAAAATCGCCGCTTGAAGTTATTATATTCGACACGGATATTTTTTGCGAAGTTTTTGCTTTCTCGTGCCTCCCGTTTACTGATGGGAGCGACTGCTCAAGAATTGCTCTGCCCTCCCGTAGTCGGATGAGTGACCTCTGACTTGTCTGCTTCTTTCGCCAGAGAAATTGACTTGTCTGGTTCTTTTGCGTTACAGCAAAACACTGAATGCTAATGTCTCTGGAGCCACTTGGCTTTTTCTTTTCAGTTTTAGCCCCTGAACAGATGCCTAAGATCTGTCTGAATCGAGCTATAGAATAAGCGACTTTTTTAAAAAAGTAAATTTCCTGTTTTTTTTCACTGACCCGACATGGCGAAACAGTGATAAGAGGAAGGGAAAGGATGATAGGATATGTGTTAAGACCTCAGGGGAAAAACTTTCATGTTTAGAGGGAGATACAGAGTGTAAAAACTGTCGGGAACACAGAGGTTGCAATACATCCAGCAAATACGAGTAATTGAAGACGCAGGGTGTCAGTATGAGAAGAAGAGGTCAGCACAGGAATGGAATGATGATTTAAAAAAAAAATTCTAACCAGGGGGTTCTGACTGCCAGTCAAGTACCGGTTCATACTGTAACAACTCCCCCTCTATCTCTAACACACACACACGCACACACACACACTCACACACACACACACACACACACACACACACACACACACACACACAACAAATCACTCATATCACAATATATACGCTTATCTGTTTGTAATTTCAAATTAATTAATGTTCAATTCTTAGTGCTACTGAAACGAAGTTTGATATGGCAATAAGCCGAAGACTAACAGCTGTAAAGTAGAGCAGAAGTATAAAGTAGGACAAAAGTACACATGTAGATAAGTACCTTCGACATTTCTAAGTAGAAATTTATACTACCACTACACTATTCTGGCAGAAGCATTAAAATGTTGGCTCGAAACAGGGCACCGAAAAGAAATAAAAGATTAACAATTTGTAGCTTCAGTCAGACAATGTACTTTGTAGACTAATTATCTCATATAATTGTTCGTCTAACCGCATAAACTTGTGTATTTCTAAGACTTTGTGTTCTATATTTTATAATGAAGTAAAATAAATGTCCTTCTTATTTCATTAGGTGAAGTTGTTGTATATGATGAAAATGGTTTCCCCTGAAAACAACAAAAAAATGAAAACCAAAGTTCAGAGAGACAGTTCGCGAATTATAAATGTATACATGGTACTCGCAGTGCCAAAACACAACAAAAAACATAAAGAAGTGCAGAGGATCACTGCTTTGTTGTTGCTTAGTTGACCCTAAATTTAAATAGGTGTAACGTGTCGCTCTTAAATAGACGAAAAGCCAATTTTTTTTATCGATAGACGATTGGTGAAAGAACCCTGGAAGATGAAATGATAGTAAAATATTTAGGAGTGTTCGACCAACGCGACCTAAAGTTGAATGACCACATAAAATTAGTTGGAGGAAAAAAACCGTCAGGCTGAATTTCATTGTGAGAAGCTTAAGACAGTGCAGTTCACCGATGAAACATGTAGCTTACAAAACCCACGTTCTACTGGTTTAGGAACGTTCTGCATCAATCTGTGATTCTTAAGAGATAATATTAACAGAACAGACAGACAAGATGAAAAAAAAAACGGCGCTTTTCGTCGTGGTTTCATCTAGGAAGTGCAGTACGTGTATTCTCAACAAACTCCAGTGGCAGACGATACAGCAGAGGCGTTGTGTATCACGGAAAATTTTATTTCGAAATTCCGAAAGCGTACGTTCCAAAGAGAGTCAGATAACGTACCACTTCACCCACATAAGTCTGGTGAAATGACCACGATGGGAAAAATGAGAGAAATTGAAGCTTATACGGAGCTTTACATGGACTTTTCGTGCATAGAATAGGAGAAGGAGGAAATAAATATGGCAGCGTACCCTTCACTACACACTTAAAGTAAGTTTGGGTAGTACAGGTACAAGTGTAGATGTAGTTTCTTGCAATAGGTGTTAGATTCCTGGACAACATACAGGTATGTCCCCTACTGAATTGAGATATCTTCAGGTTCTTATGAAACGACTGAATTTGCCCGTGGCTTTGCTAGAAGAGGAGCAATCGTATTCTGTCTCTAAGACTGAAAACTATAATTGCACACTTTTTAATTACCTATCAATAATTGTTCGATCTTACGTCATAATTAACAATGTATGTATTCCACGTATTTAAATACGTTTTTTCTTCTCTTCTATGAAGTGGGCAAACAATCGTACCTACTTCCAAGTGTATGGCACCAAGGAAACTGTAAGATTTTGCTACCCTGCTTCCAGAGCTACGCTGTTGGATAAATTAATGCGGTAAGTATAAACGTTTACCAAATAATGAGGACGTTGGGCTGGGATTTGACGAACCACCGAAAGTCTCACTCTTGAAAGACTAAGTTTCATTGTGAACTTTCCAAAAGCATTTCCCCTCCCGTGAGTTTCAGAGGCCGTTGGCAGCTATTTTATTGCCCCTGACGACTTTTCCTGACCTCCAAGCGTGTGTATAGTAGGGTGCTAATCAGTTGAAGTATTTCCGAGGATAAGACTTACGTCACTGCAAACCACATTACCAGTATGCTGAAATGTTACGCAGTCTGCTCACTTGTAAACCTACGAAGCAAAATAAGCCAACAATAATTGAAGGCAAGATCGGAATGTGATTTCGGAAAATTCATCGTTCGTTCACCTAAATAAAATCGATAAATGTAACGTAAGTACTGAAGCAGTAAAATAGTTGATGTTGAACTGTTAACTACCTTACACAAATAACCATATCCTGCAGAAACCCACGGGTCGTTAAATAACTAACATCAAACCAAGGGAATAGCTTTTCTTAAGGAATACATTGCCATTTGATTGTTTGTACATTTCCTGTGCACGATCTAGATTTCGGCCTTCACTCTGTTATTAAGCACAACGGTCTTAGATCATTAATATATTTTCCTGTGTACTGTGCAGGATGACACACTATTTCATGCCATTATCGAGTACTATGTTCTTACACCATTAACACCATTTTGCTGTGTACTTCGCAGGATGACTTGTACACAGTACAACACATTTTCTGGTCGTGATGTAAGTGATACAAAATTAACGTCTTGTAGGAATTCAGCACATTACCGTAAAAGCACATCGTATCTCGGAAAATCAGTCCAAAGCCTTGTCTCAGAATATTGTACTCGATAATGGCGTGAAATAACATGTCCTCCTGCACAGTACACAGCGAAATACGTTAATAGTCTAAGATCAATGTAATCGATAATGGCGCTAGAGCTGAAATCTAGATTGTACACAGGGAACATGCAGAAATGTACAGTCGAATGGCGGTGTATTATTTCAAAAACTACTGTATGACTGTGGCTCTGCAACATCGAAAACATTTTAGGGAAAAAAAATCATGCACGATTACAGGAAATTAATATTAGAAAGTCATAGTGGATAATAAGAATCACCTTCCGTTATAAGACTAGAGCAACTGTTTTGGCATTGAAGTCCAGCTGCAGACTACATTAAAAAAACGGAGAATCGGTGATTTCCCTTCTGCCAAGTAGCAACAACGTAACTGACATAAGGTTTAAAGTCGTCTGCTATAGACGTCTTTTATACTATGTATGCTAGCACCGATAAGCACTTACATGTCTCAAAGAACATGCAGTCACTCTTCCGTTTGGCAGAGTAGCTTCATCTTTGGTGGGAACTACAAAGTCACATCTTAAGCGAACCACTGAAACTCTGAGAGTAGCCGGCGCGACGTAATTGGCAAGACTTACGAACAGATACTAACCAGTCGCTTAAGAACATACATCTAAAACCGAGAACTACTCCCCCTAACGCAGACAGGCTTCAGACACAACCATTCAACAAGCGACCCACTCTTCAAATTGACTGATAGTATAACCATAGGATTCAATCAGAGACAATGCACACTTGCAGTGTTCCTGGACATCGTATGAGCATTCGACAAACATTAGCATTAGGGCTTGTTGCTTAGATTGGTTAACAAGGATATCCCAGCTAAAATGGTCAGACTGATAAAAGCCTACAACATGGAGCGTAATTGCAGAGAGCATGTAGTTAACCAGTCTTCTGAAGCGTTCACCACACAAGCTGGCTCCCTCAGGATGGCATTTAGGCATTTAGTTCCCCCTCCTGCACATCCTATAAACAGCAGACGTACATATCGTAACGACACAAAACAAAAAGACATGACTGTAAGCAGATGACGCAGTCTACTGAGTCACTGAGCTACGAACAACAACCATACAGCGTAAGACACACTCGTACCTCCAACTAAGACTCAGACAGTCCTTTTTAGACATAGACATCTTTCACAAACATGACAACAAAACGAGGACGACATCAGACTTACACGATAGGACACCCCCTTAAGACTCTATGACATAGCCAAGTACCTCGGTGTCTTTCTGGACAGACACTTTAAATGGAAGACCAACCTGACGTACTTCCTGAACAAAACCCGAGTATGACAGAACCTAATCCGCTAGATACAAAGTCGCATCCATGGCTGCAGCACACAAACTGCAGCACACACGTACAACACCTTAGTACGACCGGAACTGGAGTACGCAGCAGCCCCCACCCCCCAGCCCCTCCTGGGAGGCATGCGTGCCCAAAAAACTAGCAGAATATAAAGTATAGAGAGGAGACTCCCGCGCAGCATTGCTAAACTCCCCTACATCACACCAAGCAATGCCAAGGTACAGCCACTCCAAACCAGAATGGTCAAGCTACGAGCACGACACCGCAGACAAACATTTAACAAAAGGCCTGATGTGGAAGAACTCATCTCCACCAACCTCAGGATCCGACGAAAACTCAAATTCAACTACATCACCCCTTCCAGCACAATGGCCCAAAACACTGCCAAATCTTACCCAGACCTGACCCCATCTTGGAACCACTCATAGCTAACACCACAACCAAATTCACCTAGACGAGAGAACGGATAATGGTGCTCAAACTAGCCCCAAGTAACTGAACATTGTAAATAGTAATTAAGACTCTGTCACTCCTCATCCACTAGGCATAAGCTTACCCCACCCTACTCTCCTCCTTTTTTCTCTCATCTCTCCATACTATAATTTAACATATTATTTATAATGTAACATTATTGTATTGGAATCATAATAAATATATATTATGTTAAAAGGAACAATACGTTTAATTAACATTATGGAATTATGATTACGGAAAACTTATATTGGAAGGAACAATATCAGTGTAGCCATAAAAGAATGTATAACACAAATCGAAGTATCAAAATGAAAGACACAATTGTAATAGCAAAATGAAATATGGGCTGAATTGCTTGAAAAATAAATAAGCGTAATAAAAATAAACTGTAAAATCCTACGGCTGGAAAGGGTATACAGCAAGCCCTAGAAAAGCCTGCCCTCCATTAGACGAGGGAGTGAGAAAAAAAGGTACAAAAAGCCTGCCAATAGTACTGGTTCGAACAAAAAATCGGTTTGCGAGGCCCCACATGGGTGTGAACAAAGAGGAACTCCTCATTTCCACATGCTACCGTGAACACGCTCTGCTTGGGTGAGTCGAACTATTTGGTATAGTAATAAGGAGCAGCAGAAATCAGAATAGCGATAAATTTTAAATTTGGGAACGACCTAGCACACGAAGGAATTCCCGTACGTCCTAAGCTGATCAGTGCGTCATGGATGAAGTAAGAGTAATATATGCAATTGCTGTGGCAGAGCAGTAGAACAGAATCGAGGAATTTGTAGGAATGTGTTACGGAAGAATGCTGGAAATTGACTGATAAAAAATAAGGAGGTCCACCGGAGAATCAGTGATACAGGAATATTTGCTAAATACTGATTAAAAGGAGGACAGGATGATAGGACATGTTTTAAAACATCAGCGAACAACTTTCGTGATAATGGACTGAAGCTTAGAGGGCAAAAATGTGCGCTGGCAGAGAATTCAGTTGGCAACTGCTGTCTCGGCTCAGCGCAACTACCTCATAAAGGCGAGGTCGTAGGTTTGAGTGTCCCTTCAGGTTTAAGTGTTGGTTTTGTTTGTGATACGTCAGGTGGTATCAGTAACAGCAGTAGCAAGTTGCCCTTTTATATTTAGCTGTACAAATGACTCTGGGTTTGGATTACGTGTCATCTAAGATTTTTTTAATGAGTTGACTGTATGGGTATAGAGTGAAAGGGTATTAAAATTATTTTGCACGCTATGTGTATTTTTTTCATTAATTTTAAGCATCTTCAAAACATGCAGAAAAACGTTACGAAATGTGTTCTCCTCCTGTACAATAAATTATCATCTTCAGTTTGACAATGGAACATCCAGAAAGTTTACTTATTAACTGCATCATAAACTGTGAAGAATATGGATGTGTAAGAAAAATGCTTAGGGAAAAACGGAAATCCTTGGAAGAAAACCTGCACTCGAAGGAAACTGAGCTACCGTTATGCTACCAACACCCGATGTATCATGTAGGAATCATGGGAATAAGACGAGAGAATCAGGCACGAACAGAAGTAAATATACGGTCATTATATCCTAGCTCACTACGAGGAAAGACATTTATAGTATCAATACAACGTACACTCCGCCAGTGACTTGCGGTATATATATGTAAACCAGCGGAAAACTTCTACCTTTAAAGCACAAAAAAGGTGATTATGTTAGTGTTTCAGTTTCACAGAAGTAATGCAAAACTCATTTTACGCCTCAGACCAAATATTACGTACACAAATGTTTTGCATGTGCTTCAGAACTACAATGTCGGGTATCCAGAACCCTTCTAATGATAACAGGGTCACTTTGCAAAATATTCAACATTTTTCTCCACGCTCCGTCACTTTATGAACTAGGTTTCCACCTGACAGTCGACTTTGTGTATTTTAAATGTAAAACCATTGTAGCTCGGAAATAGATAAAGACGTCAAGAAAATTTTCAAGTTCTTTATTGATCGGGATCTTGGGAATGTAACGCTAAGATACTTGCTTTGCATAGCCGTCTTTCAATCCGGGGCTACATTTTGGTACGCAGATATTCCATTTTTGGAATGTTTCTCAGTAACGGACAAATATTATTGAGAAGGATGACACTTTTAGGTAAACGCCTAGAGGATATACCGTGAAAATTTGAGAAATTTGCTGCGGTTAGTTGTCTAGATATCCGCTGCTGACGGTGAAAAAATAGGGAGGGACACTATTTGCAGATTTTCTCAGGAACAGCCCACGAACTAATGGCGCTTCCATAGACCCTTTAAGGCACGCCGTAGATCACATCTAACGCAAAAAGAATCAACCGATATGCTCCAGTTTTCTAAACAGGAAGAAGTGTTTAATATTCATACTTTGACCCTGTATTGTAGGATAGTAACACTAAGATGATCCTTCTGTTGGGTATACAAATAGTTGCTAACCCGAGGGCTAACTTGGTCCCACCTTTCTATAACAGATACAACCCGAGGTATGAGTCCCAGAAAAATCCCGTTTTTGCGCCCAGCGTTTTGGAATATATTGGTAGTGCATGCTGTCGCATGGGTGCCGATATACACTACTGGCCATTAAAATTGCTACACCAAGAAGAAATGCAGATGATAAACGGATATTCATTGGACAAATATATTATACTAGAACTGACACGTGATTACATTTTCATGCAATCTGGGTGCATAGATCCTGAGAAATCAGTACCCAGAACAACCACCTCTGGCCGTAATAACGGCCTTGATACGCCTGGGCAATGAGTCAAACAGAGCTTGGATGGCGTGTACAGGTACAGCTGCCCATTCAGCTTCAACACGATACCACAGTTCATCAAAAGTAGCGCCTGGCTTATTGTGACGAGCCAGTTGCTCGGCCACCATTGACCAGACGTTTTCAGTTGGTGAGAGACCTGGAGAATGTGCTGGCCAGGGCAGCAGTCGAACATTTTCTGTATCCAGAAAGGCCCGTAAAGGGCCCGCAAAATGCGGTCGCGCATTAACCTGGTGAAATGTAGGGTTTCGCAGGGATCGAATGAAGGGCAGAGCCACGGGTCGTAACACATCTGAAATGTAGCGTCCACTGTTCAAAGTGCCGTCAATGAGAACAAGAGGTGACCGAGAAGTATAACCAATGGCATCCCATACCATCACGCCGGGTGATATGCCAGTATGGCGATGACGAATACACGCCTCCAATGTGCGTTCACCACGATGTCGCCAAACACGGATGCGACCATCATGATGCTGTAAACAGAACCTGGATTCATCCGAAAAAATGACGTTTTGCCATTCGTGCACCCAGGTTCGCCGTTGAGCACACCATCGCAGGCGCTCCTATCTGTGATGCAGCGTCAAGGGTAACCGCACCCATGGTCTCCGAGCTGATAGTCCATGCTGATGCGAAAGTCGTCGAACTGTTCGTGCAGATGGTTGTTGTCTTGCAAACGTCCCCATCTGTTGACTCAGGGATCGAGAAGTGGCTCTACGAACCGTTACAGCCATGCGGATAAGATGCCTGTCATCTCGACCGCTAGTGATACGAGGCCGTTGGGATCCAGCACGGCGTTCCGTATTACCCTCCTGAACCCACCGATTCCATATTCCGCTAACAGTCCAAGGCGAGCAGCAATGTCGCGATACGATAAACCGCAATCGCGATAGGCTACATTCCGACCTTTATAAAAGTCGGAAACGTGGTGGTACGCATTTGTCCTCCTTACACGAGGCATCACAGCAACGTTTCACCAGGCAACGCCGGTCAACTGCTGTTTGTGTATGAGAAATCGGTTGGAAACTTTCTTCGTGTCACCACGTTGCAGGTGTCGCCACCGGCGCCAACCTTGTGTGAATGCTCTGAAAAGCTAATCGTTTGGATATCACAGCATCTTCTTCCTGTCGGTTAAATTTCGCCTCTGTAGCACGTCGTCTTCGTGGTGTAGCAATTTTAGTGGCCGGTAGTGTAGCCGGCCGGAGTAGCCCAGCGGTTCTAGGCGCAACAGTCTGGAACCGAGCGACTGCTGCGGTCGCAGGTTCGAATCCCGCCTCGGGCATGGATGTTTGTGATGTCCTTAGGTTAGTTAGGTTTACGTAGTTCTAAGTTCTAGGAGACTGATGACCTCAGCAGTTAAGTCCCATAGTGCTCAGAGCCATTTGAACCAGTAGTGTAGAATGCGTTTCGTCTCATTTTGCACCTTAACTTCTTATTAATTTCGTTTTCTCTCTTCCTATATTGTATCAGCTCGTAATCTGTACCACTATCATAAAATTCGTACGTCTTGGACTATGCCATGTTTAGTGAAATACTTGCTTCTTACAGCCATATCGTCTGCTATAAGTTCTGTGCGTCGAGGAACAGACTGAAGGCAACGTCGAGTTTCTGTAGTTTTCATCTAAGAAACAAGGAAATTTTAGACACTGGCAGGTAGCAGGCATTGACTGAAATCAACGGGAAAAGTCGAACATTTGTGGGGGACCTGTATTCGAATCCGGGACCCCTGCTCACTAGTCAGACGCTCAGACCACTAAGCCATAGGGCCACAGTGGTCATTACAACTACACGGACTACTCTAGCAGGCCTCCGTTTAAATGATTCAAATTGCTCTGAGCAATATGGGACTTAACATCTGAGGTCATCAGTCCCCCACGCTTAGAACTACTTAAACCTAACCAACCTAAGGACGTCACACACGTCCATGCTCGAGGCAGGATTCGAACCTGCAACCGTGGCAGCAGCTCGGTTCAGGACTGAAGCGCCTAGAACTGCTCGGCCACAGCGGCTGGCGCCTCCCGTCAGACCCAAATTCTCAATCTATCCACACACTACTAACGTAGTGCCTCTCGCCCACTATCCTTATTACTCGCCGAATTGCGTCGATTCCCGTAAGTGTTCGAAACTGGTGCGCATCTACACTGAAGGGATGATGACCGAAAGAACAAACAGCAATTTGATCCAGCAGCTATTACGAATTAAGAAACAAAGGAATTTCAGACATTGGCTGTTGCTTCTTAAATCACAATGGCTGCTGGATCTAAATGGTGTCCGTTCTTTCGGGCGGACTTTCGGACTTGTCGTCTTCAGACTTTTCATCTAACTTATTGCGTGAATGGAGAGGAGAATTACTGTTATGAGATAGGTAGCAAAATAATGTTCTATTTATGGGTGAATATAAATGAAATAATCTTGGTTTTCAATAATGAATCTGTATCGATGTGGTTCGTTTCTACAAAACAGGAAAAGAAAGGTTGGCAGCCACGCTCCAGACAAGACGTCTGAGTTGTTGAGCATAATTTATTTAGATTGTAATTAATCATTAAATACGTGTGTTATTGAATCTTTAAGCTTTTGTTTGCGTAATGGTCCACATAACTCGAAAAGATGGTAAGGTCCAGTCGTAGGGTTCCAATCGTTTTTCTTTATGTTTTAGTTTCGAAAATCCAGTTAATTGTTCTGTTTTTCTTTCCAACAATTTTAGTAGAGCATGTCCATTCATTATTAAGCTCATATTTTCACATTGTTACGTAAACCTGAAGTTGTTTGCTTTAGAGACTTTCGCACTAGTAGTTCGTTTACGTACAGTTTTGTGTACATTGAAGTTACATTAAAAGTTACATTCTCGTAAATAACGAAAATTAGTGTAGTGTAAAGTGTATTAAGAGATTTAATTCTATTTTTAAGCGTGTAATCTCTGTTGTAATGCGTGATAAGTGCGGATATTGCCGCGGGGTAGTCAAAGATCGAATGGCGTTTGTAGACTGTGTAGTGGTGAACCTAATGGGGAAATGATCGAGGTTTCCCTTGGAACTGTAGGCTCTATAAAAAGAACAGCTGAGCAGGAGGGGAAGATTTGTGTCCTACAGGCTAATTTAGAAGAAACCAAATTTCAGACAGCTAGGCTGCAACAAGGGGGGGGGGGGGGCGGGTTGGGAACTGGGTAAACGTAACAGGCAATGGGCGAAAGGGGAAGAGCTCTTCAACTTCGTTTACGTTTGTGCTTACAGTATCAGGTGTTACCTGAAGTTGGAGGACAAGAGCCTCATCCAGCTGCAGGTCATAGCAGGGTGCAGCAAAGGAAGGAAAGAGCCTTGTTCAAATGTGTGTGAATTCCTAAGGGACCAAACTGCTGAGGTCATCGGTCCCTCATGCAAAGGAAAGAGTCTTGCTGATAGGCAGTAGCCATAGGAGGGGTGTAGTTCAGATGGTACAAGACAAATCAGGAACGGGGTACCAAGTCACAAGTATCATGAAGCCAAGTGATAGCCCTAGCCAGGTGTCAAGGACAAAGGGAATTTGTACAAAGGTTTTGGCAAGAAGGATCAGGTGACTGTAGGTGCTGAACCAGGGAACTGCCTCGCTAAGGACTGTAATCACATCATTAGGGGTGATCTGGATGAAGTAGGAGTAGGAACTACATACACAAACGTAATATTTTGCAGGTCTTGCAGCGCCATGACAAGCCTGAGTTAAAAGTGCTGTGAGCCGTGTGAACACTGAGTTGATCGGGCTACTGCCGATTGAAATGACATCTCACATCGTTGTACTTACCGTTGCTTCAATTGTCAGATTGTGATATACTAGATGTGGCCTACACCTGAATAGGAGAGGGAGAGAGAGGGGTTGGCTGAGCTTCTTGCATGTAATACATGGAGCTCCACCAGTACACAAAGCAAGATCCCTGTGTTAGGTTAGAATCAAGTTTCAGGCACTCTGTTTTGAAAGAAGTCAAAATAACAGAAGAGCACCACAAAATGCTTAAGAATGGACGGAAAAGTAAGGTTAGTTTATTGCATCAGAGTATTAGAGGACTGAGTAATAAAGCAGGAGAGCTTATTGTCTGTTTGGAAAATTCAGAGAACTTTGAAGAGATAGGCATCCTGTTCCTATCTGAGAACCACGTAACCACAAGGTTAGATAAGTTACTCGTAAAAGATTACACTTCAGCAGCTTACTCGCGCAGAACTAATGTTTGAAAAGGAGGAGATTTTATATACGAGGGGTGTTCAGTAAGTAATGCAACATATATTTTATCTCTCGGCCAATTTCGGTTGAAAAAACGCCGAATCTGCTGTGGGACATCGTGGAATATTCCCGCTTCAGCCCTTGTAGTTTCATGAAGCTCCTGTAGACGGCGGCACTACGGCACTGTACGCAGCTCAAAATGGCGTTCCAAGCACAGAGCAAAAAAAAAAAAAAAAAAAAGCAACTGCAGAATGTCCACGGAGACCTGGCAGTGATCAAAAACTCGGTGAGTCGTTGGGCAAAGCGTCTATAATTAAAGCAACAAGGTCGCACAAACCGGTCCGATCTTGCACGTATTGGCGGTCGCACAAGCTGTGACTCATGCTACCCGTATGTTGGACTTCAGCGTGTTCGTCACCACAACGAACTTCTCCAACGCAAGGTCTCGCACAAGTCTGCACACTCAAGAGGAGCTCACAAAACTTCATCCGACTGTTCTTCCTCGTTCACGAAGCGGTACATGGATGATGGGGATGTTACTGAGTCAGCTCCGACGTCCACAAGTAGAGTGGTGCCATGTGGGCACACAGGTGCTCCCAGTAAGATGGTTTAAGGCAGTCGCATTTGATTGGAAATTATGTTTAAAGCCCAAAGGGTGCTGGACAGTATGGTATACTGAATAAAACCAACCCACTTTCAGGGAAAAAAAGTGTGTTACATTATTTACTGGACGCCCCTCATATATTAAAATAGAACACAAGTTGGAAAACATTGAGACAAGTAGATTTTGTACTAATTAGTACATAGTGGTGTATACTTGTGAATTAATACCGAAAAATAATTCTCTGCATACAGATCGCCACTGAGAAATTTTGAACTGTTTTGTGAGAAATATTGTTTCCTTACTGTCCCATCTGTCAGACAGAAGCTAACAGACAATAGTCTGTGGTGACTTCGTGCAGATTTTCTAAGGGATTCTGGTAGGATAAAATGATTTGGAAACCTTATTTGGATCCTTCAACTTGATCTTAGTAATTAACTTTCCAACACAGGTGACTAAAGAGAGTAGGACACCAACTGATGTTTCCTTTGGTGAAGCTCACTGTAAGAAAATAACTGTTTACCCAGTAATAAATGCTCTCTCTGATCATGATGCACTGTTAGTTACAATAAATAACATAGTGCCTTACAATATGAATACCCCACAGCTGCATTCACTCACTATAATTAATGTATCCAGGATAAATATTTTTAAGAATAGTTTATAAGAGATGACCTGGGATGATGTATATAATGAACCACATGCTAATATAATAAATTCATACCCTTATTTCAAAATAGTTTTCTATCGAAGCTAATCTGAAACGACATTAAACAGACATATGAAGAAACATGTATCGCTAGAAGGATAAAAATATCTTGTGAAAGGAAAAAGGAAATGCATCTTTTGGCAAGAACAATAAGAGATCTTGCGGTAGTTACACACTATAAAAACTACTCAAAATTAATAAGAAAGGATATTTAAAAAATCAATAACATGCACATAACGTGAGATCAGTAATTCCGACAACAGACTTTAGGCCACAAGGATGTAGTGAAACGAGAGATGGGACAACCAGCCACATAAGAGGTTAACATCACTATTCAACTGAATGGAGGGGCTATAATTGATGAGCCAGAGATAGCAAATGTATTTAATAAACCTTTCTTAAATATGGTACAAAACATGGCGACAAACAGACCAAGAGAAAAATCACAGCAGTAGGTTGAAAATGTACCTCATAACCAGCTTCTCCTTCCAAATTTAAGAGAATTATACAATCTCTGAAAAAATAAAAGTTCATCTGATTTTGATGTTGTTTCCAATACACTTCTAAAGATTTGTTCCCATATAATAAGCCCCTGTCTTATCTGACATATGTAATGTATCACTAACTCAAGACATTTTTCCAGAGAGACTGAAATATGCTGTTGTTAAACCCCCTTTTTAATCAATATTATAAGGGAGACGTCAATAACTACCAACTCCGCAAGCCACCCAACGGTGTGTGGGAGAGGGCACTTTACGTGCCACTGTCATTGCCTCCCTTTGCTGTTCCAGTCGCGTATGGTTCACGGGAAGAACGACTGCCGGAAAGCCTCCGTGCGTGCTCGAATCTCTCTAATTTTACAGTCGTGGCCCCCTCGGGAGGTTTAAGTAGGGGGAAGCAATATATTCGATACCTCATCCAGAAACGCACCCTCTCGAAACCTGGCGAGCAAGCTACACCGCGATGCAGAGCGCCTCTCTTGCAGAGTCTGCCACTTGGGTTTGCTAAACATCTCGGTAACGCTATCACGCTTACCTACTAACCCTGTGACGAAACGCGCCGCTCTTCTTTGGATCTTCTCTATCTCCTCCGTCAACCCGATCTGGTACGGATCCCACACTGATGAGTAATACTCAAGTATAGGTCTCAACCTGGCACTCGCCTTACCAACAATTAATTTTATAGGATCATTCCACTTCAAATCGTTCCGTACGCATATACCCAGATATTTTACAGAAGTAACTGCTACCGTTGTTTGTTCCTCTATCATATAATCATATAATAAAGGATCCTTCTTTCTATGTATTCGCAATACATTACATTTGTAACTTGACCAGTTTACTTCTAATTTTACATTGTATTCTAACAAACAGTACGGGAATGTAGGCTACATATTTCAATACGAGTAAAATAGCACCGGTTGCTATTACCTGTGAGCTATAAGAAATGGCAAACAATGTTCTTAAAAATACCGTTGATTGTTTTTCTGCGAATGGTTTCACCCTCAATTTTAAAAAGACACAACACATTCAGTTCTGCACATCTATGGGTATTACATCAATGACAAGCGTGACAAATGGTGAGGAAATAAACAGATTGGAAAGTTCATAATTTTTACGTGTCCATATTCATGAGAATCTAAACTGAAAAAAAGAAAACGTTTTGGAACTCCTAAAACAATTTATTTCAACCACATTTGCATTGCAAATCTTGCGGAGAGACAAATCAGTAAGCTGACATACGCTGCATATTTTCATTCAATAATGTTACATGGAATAATGTTCTGTGGTAATTCATCTTTAAGAAAGAAAGTCTTCGTTGCTCAGAAACTTGCTGGAAAAATAATATATGATGTTCACACACGAACATCTTGCAAACATCTGTTTAAGAAATTGGCCATTCCGACTACTTCTTCGTAGTATATTTAATCCCTCATGACGTTTATAGCAAATAAGCACTACAGCTCAAAAAAAAAACAATGATGTATGTAATAATAATACCAGAAAGAAAAATGGCGTTCATTACTCCACATTACACTCATAATTAGCACAAAGAGGGATGCATAAAGCTGCAACAAAAATTTTTGATCACCCGGTGATATAAAATGTGTTACAGACAACGAAGTAAATTTGAAAACAACCTGAAAAAGTTTCTACTTGAAAATTCTTATTCTGTAGAAGAATTTCTGTTGTTGTAGAGTATAAAAGATGGTGGGTAGGAGTTATTAACTCTCATTTGGATATACAAAAAATAAAAATAGAAACCCCTTATAAATGTTTAGCGTGTAGCCATACATACAAATTAATTTGCGATGTGAATGTAAAATTACTTGCTCCACAGCATTACCATTTATCGTACAAATTGATCCATGGAACATGAAACTAACTGAAATTAAAACTACTCAAAACCTGCAAACACTGATGTAAGAAATAAAATGTGGTACATTACTTTAAACGTATTTTAGGACGTTCTTTTAACCTCAGAGACATAAATTATAATGGTGGTACAATTTATGCACATAGTGATACATATTATAAAACCAGATTCCTAAATTTCTATCACTTTCACACGTTTATGTAGTAATTGTAGCTTTGTTTATTTTTCTTATAATTTCCATTCTTAGAATCAGACACCAAGAACAACACACCGCAGTTGTCGATGTCATTGATTAACTAATTTGGTGACTTACTTTCTAGCCTATAATAAATAAAACATCAAAAGTGGTAGAATTTAGGCAACTCTCCCCTAGCTTCCATAATTTCTGCTGTCTTTGGGCAGCGGCGATTGTACATCTAACATGTTTAGAGAATATGAATGAGACACTGTAATATAAAAGTCATCACACGTTGCAGTTTTTCCGGTGCCTCAACTCGTTGGACATTACCGTGGATCGTCCACAACATATGCGCTGAGTAACTGCCCTCTCCAACCGATCCGCACTTACAGCGATACATATGCGCACAAATTAAAGAATGACTTCATTAAACCAGCAGCAGCTGCTTTCATTAACATTTACTCATAGACGTTTCGGTCAAGCGACATGTTCAGGTCACACACGAATATCACATAACGTTTAAAGAATGTCCTTTGGCATCAGATATATTGTTGTATGTCATTGGGGCATCAGTCACATAAGACAGATGCGTCTGTTATTTCATGCATTTTCCAGAGGTCAGTAACCGCTACAATGGACAGTCCACTACAGTGATAAACCAAAATGATGCTATAAACTGACCGACTGACAGTTTATGATACGACTTTGAACAGACAGATTCTACAATTAGAAACAGTAGCGTAATTGACGCCAAGAAGCCTTCCTTAAACTAGATGTAGCATTAATACGTGACCTGAAGAGTGGCTTGACCGAAACTGTCTGCCAGTAAATATTCATTACAGCAGCCTTTTGTGGCTCCGTGATGCTGTTCCGTAAAGACACTGAAGGTGTGCGGGCCTATTCACAGAAAATGTTTTCAGCAGCCTACTGTTTGCGCTATTCTATGGCAGCCATGGTGATCGGCGACGCGACGTACCTTACGTGTGTCTCGCGGAACCCGCCCGGAGGAACTGTCTGAACACTTGCGGCGGCGGCGATGGCGGCTGCTGCTGCAGTAACACCGACAGCCAAGGCCGACACGGCTGCCGTCCTCGACCTGTGATCGGACCGTCGCGAACTGCCCCACTGCCTCAAGTTCGCCAAACTCGCTACCGCCGTCAACATCCCATGCCCCACCTTCTGTACGATCTCATCTGCTCTGTTCTCCGTACTCAAACCAAGTTCCACAACTGATCCAGCAAGTGGCACGTTGACGATCTGTACTTTCCCTCAACCACTGTAGATTAACTGGGGCTGTGTTTGAACACGACTCGAACTGTTGGAACAGTTTATATCACAGTTCGGGAAATATCGCGTTCTGTTCGACCTTTCCAATGGCCCGTGGTTTAGCAACCGTTGTTGGTGCTTTTTCCACGACCTATCTTAGCGTTTTTAATGCAATATGGATTTTAATAATAAAAATAACTGAAACACGGACCAAAATATCTTCTAGGGTGTAGGTCACATGCAACAACAACAGCTATTAAATAAAGATGGTATTGCAAAGAAAAAAAAATGGTTCTGAGCACTACGGGACTTAACATCTGTGGTCATCAGTCCCTTAGAACTTAGAACTACTTAAACCTAACTAACCTAAGGACATCACACACATCCATGCCCGAGGCAGGATTCGAACCTGCGACCGTAGCGGTCACGCGGTTCCAGACTGAAGCACCTAGAACCACACGGCCACACCGGCCGGCTTGCAAAGAAAGAAACATTGATTAAACTTTACAAAGTAATATCGTTACCTTCGCTACTGCATAGTCTCGAATGTTGGAGCCTAACATCTGATCCGTTTCGACCAATCGAATCATCAGAAATGAAATTCCTCCTCTATGTTGCGGGATTTTCATTGTTGGGTCATGAAATGAATACCGACGTTAGACAAGAAATAAATGCTGAAGATATTATAAATATAATTGAAAACGCCGATTGAACTGGAAAGATCATGTGCAATGTATGTCTAATCATAGAACAACTAAAGCGACGGTACAACATAACGCAATCGGCAAGAGGAACGTCGGACGTCCATTCGTCGCTTATACGCTTGGTGTGAACAATTCTGAAGCAGAACAGGCCAAAAGTCCTAATCCTTGAAGACGATGATAATGATGATGATACTGCACTCGTGATTAAGTCTAATTCTCGCGTTTTCACTTATCCGACGATCTAGTAACATCTATGGTGTAATTTAGTCCTGAGATAGCAATTAGATCCAGTTTATCACGATGTATTTGGTTAGTTAGAAAGTTAATTCTTGATTAAATTTCTTTTGTATTTCATCTGTATGTTGACATCTTGTTTCCAAACTGATTATAATCTAGTAACTTATTCCAATACTGAAGCAGGGATTGAAATGCTATTTTCCAATCCACTTTGTAAATTATTATTCTCTCACAACAAAATAAAAAATTCTAATGGGTTCAGCAATGTAATTTTTCGCCGTTGCCTGTTACCTTTATCTTAAAACTGGCATAAATGTTTGTATATTCATGCATACCAATGCTGTATAAGAACTCTCATCGCAAATTTGTTCAAAACAATGTGAGTTCGCGCGATGGCAATATTTAATACTATTTCCTTATGAGTTTCACGACATGGTCAGATTTTATGTAAAGCCTTAACTTATTGTGACTAGTTCGTAGTTTCTCGCAAATCCCTTTCCCTCGTACCGCCCGAGTCAAATGCCAAGTGATTGTTCGAACAGGCTCGATACTTAACGAGAGCTGTGGCGTATCAGGGAATCTGTAGCTCCGTCCATTTATCCCCAGGTTGTAGTCTTCAATGTCAGCAGTTACCCCAGTGTTGATGCGGTAGAAAAATCATATTAAAAAGAGTGGCAGTGTTCGAAATACCGTTGGTATAAACATCCTGTGAATACATGGCGTAACTCCACAAACCAGTTTATTATCTCTTATGGTTACAGAATATCATGACTTTTGTCGAATGTTCGCGAACATTTAACACGTTCCGTCCAGTAACTTTCAGACAGTCCAAGGCTCGCTCTGAGAGAAGAAGTAACAAGTTAGAATATAGGACAGGTAGTGCGTACGTACATCTACCCGCCACTTTTTTTTTAGGTACTTGTCTTCAGATTGGTTTGAACCGGCCCATCACAAATTCCCGTCCCGCGCTAACCTCTTCATTCCAGAGTAGCACTTGAATCCTACATCTTAATTTATTTGTTGGATGTATTCCAATGTCCGTTTTCCCCTACAGCTTTTAGCCTCTACTGCTTCCTCTAGTACTATGGAAGTTATTCCCCGATGTCTTAAAATGTATCACATCATCCTATCCTGTCTGTTCGTCACTGTTTTCTATATCCTCCTTTCTTCCCCGATTCTGCGGAGATCCTCCACATTCCTTATGAGTCTACTTTATTTTCACGATTCTCCTTTGGTTCGCCGCTACCGCTTCGATTCTCTTCTGTTCCAATTTCCCCACTGTCCATGATTCGCAGCCACACAATGCTGTTCTTCAACGTGGGTTCTCAGAAATTTATTCATCAGATTAAGACTTTTGTTTGATACTAGTCGACTTGTCTTTTTATGTTAACCTTCATCGGTTATTTTGCTTCCAAGGAAGCATTATTCGCCGGCCGCTGTGGCCAAGCGGTGCTAGGCGCTTCAGTACGGAACCGCGCTGCTGCTACGGTCGCAGGTTCGAATCCTGCCTCAGGCATGGATGCGTGTGATGTCCTTAGGTTAGGTTTAAGTAGTTCTAAGTCTAGGGGACTGATAACCTCAGTGCCATGTTTTAGCACTATTCCTTAACATCGTGTGCTTCGTCATTATCAATTTTGATGTTAAACTTCTCGCAATTTTCATTTCTGCTGCTTCTCATTACTTTTCTCTTTTTCCGGTTTACTATCAATACATTGTCTGCGCTTATTAGACTGTTCATTCCATTCAACAAATCTTATAATTCTTCTTCACATTCACTCAGAGCAGCAACGACATCAGCGAAATTTATTCTTGCAGCATTTCACGACAAATTTTAATCCCACTCTTGAACCCAGCTAATTCTCCATTTCCCAGCAAGGCGGTAGCGATGAAAATCCACAACTTTTCTACAATCGTTACAGCACCAAGCATATTACCTTTGAGTATACGCTTCGGTGATGTGATGGTTTACCAAATAAGTGTTCAAATGGCTCTGAGCACTATGGGACTCAACTGCTGAGGTCATTAGTCCCCTAGAACTTAGAACTAGTTAAACCTAACTAACCTAAGGACATCACAAACATCCATGCCCGAGGCAGGATTCGAACCTGCGACCGTAGCGGTCTTGCGGTTCCAGACTGCAGCGCCTTTAACCGCACGGCCACTTCGGCCGGCCCAAATAAGTGTCTTTTGTGAGCAGATTGGACGCCCAGACAGCATCAGTCACAGATGCAGAATTAAAATTTGGGATCTAAAACGTGTGAAAACTCTTTGTAGATGTTGTAATCTTCAGCCCGAAAGTTGGTTTGATGCTCTCTCCACGCCAGTCTATTTTCTGCAAGCGTCTTAATCTCTGCATTACTAATGCAGCCAACGTCCTATCTACGAGTATTTATACAGTGATTTTGGTAGGACACGGAGAAGTGTAGGTAGTACCAAAACGTGTTACAAAAAATTTGGATGAGTGACTCTCAAAATATACGACATGCGTTATGCATTCAATTAATTACTTGCACATTACTGGCTGTAGATCCAATATTACCGAGTGACAGATTCTTGTCGCTACAGACAGTGGTTGTCTCTAACGTTATTTAAACTATGTGTAAAATACAAAACGTTTGCACGTGTCTTTGCTGCGGCGGTGCTACACGGCGACCGCGTAATCACCAGGAGGAAAGTTTCCCACTCGTCAGGTGGGATAACACCTCGCAGGTCGACCGTAACCTTCAGCGTGCAAACACATTAAGAGGTGTCAACCTCCGCGGCGGCACCACTGACCAGTGATGGCTGACATACTGATATGGATGCACATTTCAGTTTCGACACCAGTGTTTTCCTGTTCTGCGGGCGGATTTTTTTCTGATGCATAGGCATCTTTTCAATTTAATTTTGCGGGTTATTAACTTCTCAAACGTATTTTCCTAGGCATGTCATATCTTTGAGGTGGATTCCAAAGTAAACAGAAGTGTATTCCAAATTACGAGCAGGGATATTTTCATTTCTAATAGTCATGAGTTGAAAACAGGTTAGGCGTACAGACTTCTTTTGTTGTTTAAGTTTTATTTGTCATGAGCGTTTGTTGCTACTTGAATTATTCTTCTTTTTTCTTCGATTTCGGCCTCTATGGACCACATGAAGTAACTTCCTACTTATGTTGTCGTCTTTCCTGATTTTCCATCTTCCCCGTATTTCTTGATTCTCCACTGAGTTAGTCTTTTCCTTCACCTGTCCATACACTGATGCGTTTTCCGACCCTTTCCTGAAAACTCCCGAACTTCACAATATTATTTCGAAAAGTTAGTCCGCTTAGGATTTGTGCTTTCGTAACGGCGATTTCTGAAAAAACTTTTTTTTCACTTCCATGAACCAGCTGATGCTCATTTTGAGATTTTTGTCGTAACAGCCAAGTGCCTTTTTAAAAGACTTTTTGGGTTATTAGATCAATGCAACGAAATTCGCCTTTTAGCCCAGCCAACGAAGATAAAAAAATGTCGAATCGTGGGAAGAAACAGCGAATTTATTTTGCCTACTCACGTCACACAAATGGTCAAGAAGTACAGGAGAGATGTAGTGTGTCTGCAAAACAAAAAGCGAGGAGCCCTTCTTGTGGAGGAAGTTGTCTTTCCCGAAATAACGCTTCAGCTACCGTAAAAAATCACTAAGATGTCATAAGCGTTTTGTGGGCTAGTATTATTAGAAACTCGTATCTCTATTTCATGCAATCTCAATTCAATTCATGGAAAATAATTACCTCTCCGCATTTCTGCCCACTTTTGCCAGTGATTCAGAAGACGCATTGCGAAGATTTGGTATAACTTTAAGAAACACCCTATAGTTGCTTCTTGTGACGTAGTGGGGTAGAGTGGGGAATCACCTATTCCCTCTTCAGTTTGCAGACCTATACAGGAGGGAATCACATGCCCACAACCCGGTGACTTACCTTCTCACACGCTTCTACCTTCAACCCCTGTCTCTCCACCCTGATATGCTACCAGAACACAATTTATCCCTTAATACCGCTCTACTACACTTAAACGTGTTACCTGCATTTTACATTTGTTCGTAACTCACTTCATTTGAAGGTAAACATCAATTTTACACCATTTAAAAAGTATTTTTAATAATCTGTGGTTTTCCCATTCCCTGCGAGGAGGAAATTATTAGTCCCAGAGAAAAAATTAGTAGGACATTTTTTGCAGTAAACTTAATGTAGTTTAATTTTGTACTGGGAAAAATTTTCACTTTTCCAGTTATTCAAGAGAAACATAATGTAGCGATCTTTGAGAGCACCACGCTCACATCCCATCGGTGGGGATTTTTTAGTTTGTTGTTCATGATAAGCTCCGGTACCACTGTACAAAAATTTGTTACTACACAATTTTACTCCTAATTTCCCTCAGTTCACTGGACTATTTTCCTGAGAACATCACGTAGCTTTTCAGTCTAGGAGTATATTTCTTCGTTACTACTTATTGCCAACTTTTCTTGGATCGAGTTTCATGACAGTGTTGTATCAGTGAATTTTTGTTTTCAGTGAGACAGAATTTTTTATTGGAAACGTCCTTCGTTAATTGATAAGTCACTTCCACTTTACGGGCTGTCTTTTATTTATTTATTTATTTATTGCTTCTTTATCTGCACTGCCCGGATGTATTATTTTCCCTAAGTATATAAATCTATCCATTTTACTGGTTGTACCATATCTCCTAATTAGGGATTTTAGAGCATCATCATTGCTCGTTACAAATTCTATTATTCTCGAAAGAAACTCGTAATCCAGTCTCTTCCGCCATCTCTTTCAAAAGGTTGGTTTGTTCAAATGCTGTATCGATGTTTGCGGAAAATATTGCTAAATCGACTGCAAAGGGTAGCCAGTTGCTTGACATTCGACATTTTACAACTCAGTTCGATCTCCTAGATTCCTTTTTATTGAAGGTTAAGATACCATTCTCTTATTATATTTTCCAAAATGCAGTTGAAGAGCAATGACATCACCTTACACCTGTTTTTATTTCAAATGGTTTCTAAATTACATCGTCAGTTACCAGCTGTTCTCTTAAATAGACATTCCTCTGGAAGAAGCCTCCGCCCATTTTAGTTGCTGTTCTCTTTGTCTTTGTGTGACCGTTCGTCTATTCTGTAATGTTGGAATTCTTTATGTAACGCCTCACTTGTTTTTTACTGTTCTCTGTGTGCGTGGGTTTGGCTGGAGGAGTGTGTGTGTGTTGGGGGGGGGGGGGGGGGCAGAGGGCTCAGTACGGGATGAGACAGATACGTTTGAGATCGGAATCGTGTGATATTTCTTAATTGTGAAAACAGCTTCCTGGCAGAACAAAAGCTCGTTTTCAGCTAACTTAATTAGAGACGAAATATAAGTCTATTTAAAGAAGGAGTGGAGCAAAAAGATGGTGAGGGAATTTGCTGTTTTGGGACGGTCGGACGTGAATCAGAACCAGGCTGTTTGTGAATGGTTGAAATGGGTCAAATGGGTCTGAGCACTATGGCACTTAACATCTGAGGTCATCAATCCTCTAGACCTTAGAACTACTTAAACCTAACTAACCTAAGGACATCACACACTTCCATGCCCGAGGCAGGATTCGAACCAGGGACCCCAGCAGTCACGCGGACTGAAGTGCCTAGAGCCACGGCGGCCGGCTGTTTTGAATGATTTCCCACTCCGTCAATCTTGCAACTTCAAAACTTCCCAGAAGTAGTTGTTAGTAACACTTATATAATTGGAACAGAAACCAATGGGAGGGTTTGAGATGTAAATGTAAATCGGTTTTCGGACTTTAAGTATAGTCTAGAAACATGTCATAATAGCTGTATGTGGCCGATCTCAAGTCATTTAGCGCCTGTGTTGACCTCCAGGAGAAAAGTGGTCTACCTTGACTTGACGTATGTGTCGGCTCCAAACATTAGCTTGATACTGTCGGATTTTTTTTTTTAATTTTTAATTCCTGTTGCTGAGTTCGTTCAGCAGTTATGTATATAGCGGACCAGTAAGTTGTTGGATTTCCAATATTTTTGTGCACTCAGAGTCATACCGTGTGAGGTGGTGCAGCGGTTAGCACACTGGACTCATATTCGCCAGGGCAATGGTTCAAATCCACGTCCGATCATCCTGATTTAGATTTACTGCAATTGCTCTAATTGTTTCAGGAAACTGCTGGATGGTCCCCTTTGAAAGGGTACGGCCGATTTACTTCTCTATACTCGAAATAATCCGAGCTTGTGTTCTGTCTCAGATGACACAAGTTGGAGGGACATTAAGCCCTAATTTTCCTGACTTCTTCTTTTTTGTATTCAAAATTATGAGACGCACTATAGTAAAATAGAGACGGAAGAAGTGCTTCTCAACTATCGGTGTTTGTGTAACGATTACAAATATCGTTGAATACGTATTAAAAAAATGAAAACTCTTCGTTTGTCTCATATTTCGATTTTATTGTATGAAAACCAAATTGTAGTACCATTTTAACACCATGGTACTTTGTAAACGAGCTTTCTATTACATCAATCTGTTAATATGTAGTGGTCCTTACACTTATCGTTATAATACACTAATGCTCATAAATTAAGGATAATTGCAGAATGTGGTGCCACATAACGTGGCACTACACAAAACTGGCGCTTATAGCATAGGCACATAGCGAACACTAACACGACACAGATCTGTAAGTCCACGGTATTGGTGATAAGTTGAGAAACCCGTCCCGAAACAGATGTCCTACAAAACGCCTCTGTTTCCTGCGCACGTACCCCGACTTCAGTATGGGATATGATCACCATGCACCTGTACACAGGCCGCAAAACGGGTTGACATACTCTGGATCAGGTGATCAAGCAGCTGCTGGGGTATAGCCTCCCATTCTTGCGCCAGTGCCTGTCGGGGCTCCTGAAGTGTCGTAGGGGTTTGAAGACGTGCAGCGATACGTCAACCGAGAGCATCCAACACGTGCTCGATGGGGTTTAGGTCTGGAGAACAGGCAGGCCACTCCATTCGCCTGATATCTTCTGTTCTACGGTACTCCTCAACGATGGTAGTTCGGTGGGGCCGTGCGTTATCATCCATCAGGAGGAAGGTGGGACCCACTGCACCCCTGAAAAGGCGGACATACTGGTGCAAAATGACGTCCCGATACACCTGACCTGTTACAGTTCCCCTGTCAAAGACATGCAGGGGTGTACGTGCACCAGTCATAATCCCACCCCACACCATCAGACCACGACCTCCATACAGGTCCCTTTCAAGGACATTATGGGGTTGGTATCTGGTTCCTAGTTCACGCCAGATGAAAACCCGGCGAGAATTACTGTTTAGACTATACCTGGACTGGTCCATAAACATAACCTGGGATGGCTGATGGCTCTGAGCACTATGGGACTTAACATCTATGGTCATCAGTCCCCTAGACTATACCTGGACTCGTCCGTAAACATAACCTGGGATGGCTGATGGCTCTGAGCACTATGGGACTTAACATCTATGGTCATCAGTCCCCTAGAACTTAGAACTACTGAAACCTAACTACCCCAAGGACATCACACAACACCCAGTCATCACGAGGCAGAGAAACATAACCTGGGGCCACTGTTCCAATGATCATGTACTGTGTTCTTGACACCAGGCTTTACGAGCTCTCCTCTGTCCAGGAGTCAGTGGAATGCATCTTGCAGGTCTCTGGGCCAATAAACCATGTCTGTTAATTTGTCTGTAGACTGTGCGTCTGGAGACAACTGTTCCAGTGGCTGCGGTAAGGTCACGAGCAAGGCTACCTGCAGTACTCCGTGGCCGTCTGCAGGCACTGACGATGAGATATCGGTCTTCTTGTGATGTAGTACACTGTGGACGTCCCGTACTGCAGCGCCTGGACACGTTTCCTGTCTGCTGGAATCATTTCCATAATCGTGAGACACACTTTGTGGCACACGGAGGGCCCATGCTACGACCTGATGTGTTTGACCAGCCTCCAGTCGCCCTAGTATTCTACCCCTCATAACTTCATCAATATGTGTTCTTTGAGCCATTTTCAACCCACAGTTTCTATTAGCACGTCTGAAAGCGTCTTCACGCTTACCCGCTGCACCGTACACTGACATGCACCAACACACCTCTGCGTATGAGGACTGCTGCCAGCGCCACCGTACGACGACCGCAGGTCAAATGCACCGCTTGGTCATACCCCGAGGTGATTTAAACCCGCAAACCACCAACCAGAGCATTTTTTCACCATGTATCAGCATTATCCTTAATTTATTAGTTTCAGCTCAGTTCTTATCTTGATGTGTATAATTACCATAAAAATTATTTTAATCATTGTTGCGTTTGATCTTCAGCAATTGTTAGGCTGTCTCTATTGGATGCTAATGATACTTTGTCATTATTACCGCAATTTTATTCACATGTCGTCCACTCGTGGATTGCTGTAGGTATCGATATAGCGTGTCTGTGACAACTCTGGGCGTCTTATTAGTATACTTCTTTGATGTACAGCAGCCATTTGGGTTACCAAACGCCAACGGCGTCTCCTCTAATACGTATCAGTACCACTAGGGGTATTATATGACAGTTATATATCCATCTTCTAATATCTTTTCCCTTAGAACTTCGTTTGCTTTACATTTAGCACGATGTAACATCGATGTTTTGTAGTTTTGATATATGTATCTGCTATTAAGACAAAGATGGCGTATTTTTATTAACATTAGACTGTCTGTCAATATTTATTATTTACTAACTATACGCCGTCTTATGGTAACATCGTACACAAGCTGGTTTAGTTTCCTAGCTACCCATATTGCTAGGAAACTAGCAAAGTTCTTTAAATATATCAACTATTTATTCATAGTTACCATGGTCACAGTCGGCGACCTCATATTCATCTCCCTTATTTCCTAGCTACCATTTTGGTCAGGATGGCAACAGCGTCTACTCTAGTATTTACTAGTATAGCTAGAAGGTACTGTGTAATACATACACATCCATCTTTTAATATCTTTTTGCTTTTTTTAGTACTTGGTCTGTCATTGTAATGAAATGCCAGTACCTAAAGACATTCTGCTTATATCTACTATTTAACAGCTATACATCGCCACCACGTGATAACGATGTTTTTCAGTTTTCCAGCAGCCTGTCTCATGGGTCTTCCACGTAAAGGTGCTGAAACTCATCGACTCGTACCGTTACCACGACTACAGTCGGCGTCACTATGTGTACTTCTGTGATTTCTTAGCTGCTATCTTGGTGTCTACATTACTGTGACAACGGCGTCACTTCGAGTACATACTAGAGCGTTTTGCTTAGCAGTTACCCGGCGATACTTATAGTTTTTATATTTTTCATCACTTAAGGCAGTTAATTGTTTTTGGTTGTCACGTTATGCCAGCACGTACATAAAAAACAAATATTTCTGTTTTGTTCTTTTGGTTATCGACTTGAAATCAATATGAACGACGTCTTTGTAATTCGCACCATTGCCACTAGGTCCCACTTTATCTTCTCTCAGGCTGTAAGCTCACTTATTTTAACATAAAAGAGGCTAAGTGTCTGATGATAAGTAGCTATTATCTCTTATGTATCCGCATTTACGCTAATTTCTTTAGTAAATTTCAGATAACGTCGATATCTCACATTTTTGAGGCATTTACCATTGGAAGTGGCTGACGTAATCCGTTTTCGGAGCGAAATTTGCTCACAATTTAACCCTTAGCCCTGCAGCCATCGCCGCGCGGGGTAGCCGCGCGGTCTCAGGCGCCTCGTCACGGTCCGTGCAGCTCCCTCCATCAGAGGTTCGAGTCCTCCCTCGGGCATGGGTGGGTTTATTGTCCATAGCGTAAGTTAGTGTAAGTTAGATTAAGTAGTGTATAGGCTTAGGGACCGATGACGTCAGCAGTTTGGTCCCATAAGACCTTACCACAAATTTCCAAAGTTTCTGCAGCCATCATCATCAGTTAACGATCGTGCTGCCGCGTGATCATCCGAGATACTTTCCTCTGCCGCCATACTCATGAAACTTTCTGTAACTCTGCTGTTCTTGTTCTCACAGTGCTCATTTTCTGAAGATGACTTCAACATGAAGTTGAAATCGATCATTAATAACATATTATTGCGATGTCTTAACCCGATATAAAAGAAAACTTGGGCAAGGCACTGATAGTTAAAAGGAGAAATGCGATCATGTTTGCGTTGTAAGTAGGCTGTTTATGTTTTCTTATTGGCAACGTTACGTAGCGCTCTGTATGAAAATCACTGGCTGTGCTGTGTGCAGTCTGTGGCTAGTTTGCATTGTTGTCTGTCATTGTAGTGTTGGGCAGCGGCAGCTGGATGTGAACAGCGCGTAGCGTTGCGCAGTTGGAGGTGAGCCGCCAGCAGTGGTGGATGTGGGGAGAGAAATGGCGGAGTTTTGAAATTTGTGAGACTGGATGTCATGAACTGCTATATATATTATGACTATTAAGGTAAATACATCATTTGTTCTCTATCAAAATCTTTCATTTGCTAACTATGCCTATCAGTAGTTAGTGCCTTCCGTAGTTTGAATCTTTTATTTAGCTGGCAGTAGTGGCGCTCGCTGTATTGCAGTAGTTCGAGTAACCAAGATGTTTGTGAGGTAAGCGATTTGTGACACGCATAGGTTAATGTTAGTCAGGGCCATTTTTTTTAGGGATTTTTGAAAGTCAGATTGAGTTGCGCTAAAAATATTGTGTGTCAGTTTAAGCACAGTCATGTATATTTGTTCAAAGGGGACGTTTCATATGTCGACCCTTAGCCGAGGATACCTCACTGGAATCTTCTGATTTTTTTTCCTTGTAGTTTGTGTAATTAGTGTAGCTATTGTTTCTTGCTAGCGCGTAATTGTAGAGAGAATATCCTTTGTAGTTGCGTTTAGTTGTGGCATGCATGTAGATTTGCAACAAGTATTTCGCAGCTGCGCTTGCAATTAACTAGATATTATTTTCAGTGCTATGTTAATGTGTTCTCTTATTTTTGCTCTTCAAATTGTGTTTTTCTGTGTTATCGCGTGAAATATTGTGACAATAATTGCGTGTGAAAAACGTAATACTAGGCTCCAAAGTAAACTGAGAAATGACAGTGAAGACGAAAGCAGTGTGTTGGCGCCACCATGTAATGAATTAACTAATATTCAAAGTAGTAATTTGGTAACTCTGCATAGGGAAATGGAGCGGGCGTCAAATAATGGTGTAGACAGTGAAACAGGTAGCGAACAGGGTAGCATTATCGATCGATCGGTCGGCAACAGCTCGCCTCAGGAATCGGGAATGACAGAACACAATATTGCAAATACTGTAGACCCAGGTTTTGGGTTCTCACCGTTTTCTCAAATGAGTCCAGACACATTTTCCGCCTGTCAAAATGTGAAAGTTGCCGGTGCAAATTCACTGCCGAAAAGCACTGAGGAACATATTTCAGACACCAGTGCATTGTTATTACAATTAATGCAACAAATGGGACAAAAGCTTCAAAAGTTAGACACAATGGAAAAAAAATCAGAGACAAACACAGCAAAAGCTTCAAAAGTTAGACATAATGGAACAAAATCTTCAAAAGTTAGACACAATGGAACTAAATCTTCAAAAGTTAGACACAATGGAACAACACAAGAGACAAACACAGCAACAGTTAGACGCAATGGAACAAAATCTTCACACCACACTTTAACAAACACGTGAAGATTTAACTACTGAGTTACATAAAATCGAATCGAAATGTCAAAAAGTCTGTAACGACCTATTTTTTCGTGGCATGAAAATGCATTACAGAATCACGAAGCAGCCATAAAAGAACTGCAAACTATTGTTCATGAAAATCATGAGACCTTGCAAGCTAAAATGGACTCAGTTGCATCTACCGATTCGGTTACGCAACTTGCAAAAACTCAGGAAAACTTAAAGGACACAGTAGATAGACACATGGAGGAAATAAGTTCATTATCAGAGAAAGTAGTTGAACTTTCTGATCAGCTAAATAATTTATCTACGAAGGTAGATGATAATCTGAATGACACAAAATCAGTAGTCTTTAATGACACGAAAGAGTGCGAACAAATTAGGAAATTCAAACAAAATCAGAATCAAATTAATACGCAACACCAAAGAGAAATCCGGGAAGTACAAGATCAGCTGACACAGGTAATACAAGAATTACGTATTTCAGAGGCCACTCGCGCTCCAATACGGGAAGAGGGGCATAGAAATACGGAACAGCCACAAAATAATAACTCAGGGCACTTCGGAAATTATGAACGAAATTGGCAAGGTACATCGATTTTGAAATGGAACCGCCGAAACGACGTAACAATGACCGACATGCGACTCGCCGACATGATGATTTTGACCATAAGCTGTTCATTACTACACGTAAATTCAAAACATTTAAGAATTCTGGCAACGACATTCATCCACAAGCATGGCTCCATCAATTCGCTCATCGTTTTCCTCCCAACTGGTCATTAGAGCACAGATTAGAATTTATGTGTGGTTATTTAGAGAATGAACCACCTGTAAGAATGCGATCGGTCATTCACGATTGCCACAGTGAAGGAGAATTTTACCATGCCTTCCTCTTAGCATATTGGTCTCAAGCTACACAAGACCGAGTAAAACATAGCATCATAATGATGAAACATTTCGAACAATCTGATTTTTCCAGTCTTGTGAAATATTTTGAAGACATGTTGTACAAGAATCAGTACCTGTCAAACCCATACAGCCCCTCAGAACTTATCCGCATTTGCTTAATCAAATTACCTGAACCTTTACGACATATTATTTTGGCAGGACGTTGCAAAGACGACGTTGAAGCTTTTCAGGGACTCTTACAAGAATTAGAAATTGACACTGATAATCGCGGAACGCGAAAACAGGAACACAAGAATTACAGGTCACATCCGTCGCACTTCTGCGATGAAAGAAATAATAACTGGACACGACAAGGCTATTCTCACAACACAAATCGTGACCAAAACAGACACCACCCGTATGACAACCGTTGGCAGAGTAGTAATAATTACAGGGAAAGATCACCTCTCCGCGGTAGTGACTATCACAGAGACAATCAGAGAAAAAGACAATTTGGGAACCAAAATAATTATTATCAAGGGCGACACAATAACTTTAGACGCAACGGTCCAGCGCACAGTTACGATTCAGGGAGAAAATCTCCACCACGTGACAGACAAGAAAGAAACTATGGAATCTACCGACATGACGACAGACGATATTATCGTAACGACAGAGTTGAATAGCATCAGAACTGGCGGGATTTAAACAGAGCAGGGCCCTCTCGACAAGGTGAATTTGTAGAAGTTAGGTCTCCAAATCCCAATAACGACGCGCGCCAACAAAGACACAATAGGCAATGACTCATACCGCTGGCAGCCACAAAACGTACTAATGAAACTGACGACGCAGCGGCCGTAGCTAGTAATTACGTAAAATTGGAAGACATTAGGGACATCTTACTCCAGGAGCACGATGTAAAACATAACAACATTGCATATCATGTGATTCACATTACAGTAAATGACTTAAAATTTACGGCAGTACTTGACTCTGGCAGTCCCGTTTCAGTAATTAGTGAAACAGCCTTTAGCAAATGCAACAAATCGAACGATTGTCCCACACTTCCGTTACGTAAGGTTAAATTACAAGGTGCAATCTTTGAAAAAAGTGTAGATGTATGCCAACAAACCAACTTAGAATTCTTTTGTCAAAGCCACAGCTTCTCTATGAACTTTCTCATTGTTCCATTATTGTCGACGGAAATTATATTGGGAGTAGACTTTTTGAATGAATACAAAGCAATCTTAAACTTTCACGATGCTGAAATAAGTTTAGAGAAAGAAAGTAAGTCAATTGCTTTGAAATTTGAAGATTGGCTCTCAAACCATGACGAGGAAATTAACCGGCTTTACCTTCTGCTAGACAACAGTTCGGAATTTTCGACGAAACTTGACTCTAATAATCACTCTGCAAGTACTGACAGGGATGATATCGACGACATATTTGACACTGATGAGTTAATTCAGAGTAAAATTCAAACAATTGAGAATTGTAATGACACTGATAGGCAAGACCTTTTTGAGATTTTACAAGCACATTCCACAGTTTTTACTCACAAAACAGGAACAATCAAGGGATTTCAATACCAATTTCGTGTTCGTGAGTATACTAAATTTTGTGTTAGACCATATGTAATTCCAGCACATTATAGGGACCGTGTTAGAACAGAAATACAATCTATGCTTGACGAGGCCATTATTGAGCCTGGAATAAGCTCATACAACAATCCATTACATGTTGTTGAGAAGAAAAATGGATCGATCAGACTTGTCTTAGATTCGAGACAAATCACTACTATCATCATTCCTGAAACAGACAGGCCGCAAACGATGGAAGAACTTCTTCAAAATTTTAATGGTGTAAAAGTGTTGTCTTCTGCTGATCTCAGATCCAGCTTTTATCAGATCGAACTTCATCCAGAATGTAGAAAATACACAGCTTTCCTTTGTTTCGGCGTTTGTTATCAGTTCCGGAAACTACCTTTTGGTTTGAACATTTCTTCGGCAGCATTCATTCGCGGGTTAAATTCCATATTACCTGAGTTCTTAAAACGTCACATCACTTTATATGTGGACGATATTCTGATAGCAGAAGCCTCATGGGAACAACACAATCGCATCCTCAACAGCGTGTTACATATTTTTGCAGAATCTGGAATTACAGTTAACTTGGAAAAGTCTGAATTTGGTAGGAGAAAGGTGAAGTTTTTGGGACATATTATTTCTTCTGAAGGTATCCAACCGGAACCTGAAAAGTTAGAAGCAGTAAGAGCCATTCCAGTTCCATCCACAAAAAAACAAGTCCGCAGTTTTCTAGGTCTTGTAAATTTTTACCGTTGTTTTCTGAATATGCAAATTCTAGTTACACCAAAACTTTGTTCTCTCACTGGAAAAAATATATTTGGAACTGGGACGAATAAGCACAGTTGGAATTCAATTCTTTGAAAGAATCGCTACTTAACGCGCCAATACTAGCTCATCCAGATCTGTCACAAGATTTCTGCCTTAGCAAGGATTCTTCTAAAGTCGGTCTTGGTGCCCATGTATTTCAAGAAGCCATAGAAAATGACACTACTGTTCAGAAAACCATTGCTTTTGCTAGCCGAGTGCTTTCCGTTACTGAATTAGAAGCTTTAGCTATCGTTTGGGCATTTAACAAATTCCGTTTCTTTCTTTCTGGTAAGCACGTAAAAGTATATAGTGATCATCGTGCATTATGTCTTCAAAATTAAATCATGACAGGTTAAAACGTTGGGCATTGTTTCTGCAAGAATTCCGCTTCACAATAGTCTACATTCCCGGCAAGGAGAACATTGTTGTGGACGCACTGTCACGCGCACACGGCTGGGCTTGAGAAAAGTAACACAGAAGGCAAATTTCAGTATTCTTTACATTCTGAAAGTCGCCTTTGAAAACTTCATCACCACATCTTTAAAGGACATTGCTCATGAACAAGATAAAGATCCGATTTGGAAAGACATCAAGAGCAAATGACATGAAAAGACACACGCACAGATTCGGCATTATTTCCTGGTTAGAAACAACATACTCTTCAAACGCTGCACTGTTGATGACAAGCTATGGGTACTTTGCATTCCAGACGATTTTGTTAATAAGCTCATTTGGTAAATTCATTTCAGCTACGCACATTTTGGTCCACGAAAATGTTATCATATTCTTCGAACCACTTGTTATTTTAACAATATGGAAAAGAGAATTCGAAGAGTCTTGTCTATTTGTAAACTTTGTCAAAAGGCGAAACCATCTACTGTCTCACATCATGCTCTGTTGTTTCCTATTATTCCTTCTAAATTAAAAGAATTTGCTGGTGTTGATCTCTTGGGACCGCTTGTCAGAACATTTAATGGATTTTCGTACGTTCTAGTCGCTGTTGAACTTACTTCAAAATTTGTTTCTTTCACTCCGTTACGTAAAGCCACTGGACGGTCTGTATCCAAAGTCTTTGTTAAAAATTTCTTACGTGAAGTTGGACACGTTAGTAAAGTCATTTCTGATAACGGACTGCAATTCAGATCTGCTGTTTGGTCATGCATGCTTCGGAATCATAAAATCAAACCTGTTTTTATTTCATTGTACTCACCACATTGTAACCCTTCTGAACGGATTATGAAAGAAATCAATAAGCTTTGCAGACTTTATTGTCACAGAAAGCATCAGCATTGGGACAGATATTTACACTTATTTCAAAATGTGCTGAATGAAATGCCTCACGACTCCACTGCTTTACCACCTACTCTTGTACTAAAGAATGAAGAACCACCGAACAGAATCAGAGAGCTTGTACCTTTCCCGAATACACGTAAACTTCGACACAAAGACATAATTGATTTGGCTATTATAAATATAAAATCTGCAGCAGACAAAAGGAGAAAACTACACGGTAAAGCAAATGCAGAGAAATTATATATTGATCAGAAAGTTCTCATTAAAGCTCATTCATTGTCACATAAGAAGAAACATTTGAGTCACAAATTCTTTCTATTTTACAATGGACCTTACAGAATCCGACGTATACCACATGATAATTGCGTTGAAGTTGAAACTCTGTGTACTAGGGAGAGTAAAGGTTTACACACATTTCAGATGTAAAACCGTTTATTGAAAAAATAATCTGCTTTTTAACTTTGTCTTTGCCATAAAACTTTTCACTTCACATTTCTAGTATGCTTTGTCAGACTTAAGAAACTTTTAACATGCAACAATGTTTGAAGTTAAATATCCAGTCTAGAACCTGTGGAACATTTTTAAACAGAAATTACGAATGCATTGTTATAGTGAACAGCCGACGCAGTGTTGTATTTGTACATTCTTGCTTGTTAGTTGCACGATTACGTAACGATTATCAGGCTTACATACTTAGGACATATACTGGTACTGCTAATGAGATTTTAATGCAACATTTTGGTTTACTTGAAAATACATTCTGGATTTAAAGTACTTTCTGTGAGAAACCAGATGACGCAGTGGTTAGTTTATGTGACAACTACATGGTTTTATCACGACGCTACTAATGAGTGACAATTTACAATGTTGTTTTTGCGGTGTATCTGTTTTATATCTGCACAGTTTTTCTGTATTATTCTGGAAAGTGAAACATGTTTTAGTAGTAACTTTTGTGGTATAGCTACAATGAGACTGCCTTTTCCGTAGCAGAACAATACATTACAGCACAGTACTTTCTTCATCACGCCAATAAGCGTAATAACTAAGATATCTATACGCAAAGCATTTCACTTTCGTTTATGATGAGGTAAGTACATTGACTTCAGCAGAACTTTGCTCACAGAGGACGATAACTACGACAGTTCCACAGAATTATCTTACAGCAAGATGCACATTTAGCATTACAGGACACTTATGTGAGTGATTAATTTTATACTTAAAACATTTATTTTTAAAGATTTTTGAATTACAAAGAAGGTTTTCCGTGATACATTTCATTCCCTTGCTGTAATCTGTAACACCTGAGGGTATAATTAAATTAATCCACAGGGGGGGTACACGCTTACTTTGTGTACCATGTGTTTGGCAAGCACAAGGAGCCCTAGCTAATATGGTATTTGCTTATACAACTTTACACATTGGTACCATTTTTCTCTAACACACAAATTACACAGCTATCTGATCATTTAACTGAGAGATAAACTTTTTTTACTACATCAGTGACACATGTTTACGCAATTACACAGTTGGGTAACTTCACACTTATGTAATTGTACTTTGTCTGTACTTTGAGAACTGTTCATATTTTTTCAGCACCATTGTGATACTATGAGAGCTTTGAATGATGTATTTGGTATGAGATCATGATTTTTAATGTATGTTTGAGGTAGATGACACTATTGAAATGAGCAGAGAATTTTCTTTTAGGTTTTGAAATTATTGGAGGAAGCTACGACAATTTTGAGAGTTGACTGAGGTGTTATGATGTTATTATTACGATGACTATGTGTATTATGCTGTTGCGGTATGTTTATGATCAATAAGCTGATGCTATATGAGTTATTTGAGTATGCTACGTATCTGTTATGATGAAATATTGAAGAAGTGTCGACGAATAAGGTAAGGAATAATGAGTAGTGGTTAGGGACTCTGGTTTGTGAAAAAGGTTTTTGGAAACCAAGAATCGTACTTTAAGAGTTATGAAATGTATGTAAATGCGTGAATGTATTACAATGCCGACGAAAATTTTTTGGACTCTGTTATATCAATAGGATTTTGTTTCTACAGATTTGTAACGCAAATTCTTGACCTGTGAAATATTTTTATATGAGACTGTCACTGTAGTGTATACTGGTGTCGTAAATATTTCGGTAAGAAAGCCAAGTGACCTTGACGTAATGCGTCTTGAGCAGCCAGCTGTGTCAGACGCCTGGAGAAAAAAGCCATTAGTGTGTGTCTTTCAGAGGCACAGGTAGAGAAGAAAAAAAAAGAGGCCATTATCCACGCTATTGACATTCCTTTGTAGAAAGCATCGCAAATACGACACGCTCAAACTTGAAAACGTATGATTATACTGTGGAGCTCTTAATTTATGATATTTACTAAAATGCCTAATGAAACGATGAGAAACATTTCACGGCTATTGTCTTGCTAGTTGAGAGAAATGCCATATGGCTTGCTTTATGTATTTATTTACTCATTTTGTTTAATATCTAGTTTCTAGCTGCACTGCAGCATTGGTTAAAATAGAATTTTATAGATGTACTAATATAAACGTTTTCTGTCTACAGATCCAGTAAATACTAATTTTGTAATACACTTCGCAAAAAATGAGGGAGCACAAAGACATTTCCCTTCACAGGAACTGCATACATAATTTACTTTTGTAGTACTTGGTAATTTTTATGGTAGAATAAGTTGTGGTGCACCACTTTAATTACATAGGCATTAAGATGTGATTATACATTTCCCTTATCTGCATTGTTGCCTTTAGTGTACTATTTTTACTGCTTGAGCTATGTCATGTTTAGATATAAGTTATTGCATTTGCTGCTGCTGTTTGCCAAGCATAATGTTACTGAATTTGACTTTGTATTACGCCGTTAAGCCAGTTTTACTATGGATTTATTTTTCTTGTTTGCTGCACAGTGCCTTATATTAGTTGTAATATTGCAATTGCTTTGCCAATTTGAATTTTTTTGTCATTGCTGTTTGTGTTAATTGTTTTGTGCGGCTGCATTGCCTCGTCCCTTAGTTTAGCATCTGAGCTCAGTAGATTTAAGTTAGCTTAAGATGGGGTAGGCTATATAAGAGAACGAGTTGTGATGAATTGGAAGAAATACATTGAAAAGCTATAAGAAATGGGTTTGGCCAAAAAAGTATTTTTGAAAGAGGATATGAACAAAAAAAGTAGGGTTTCAGGACAACAGGTTTAGGTAGGATTTTCTTGGAACTAAATGATGAGGTAAGATAATGGAAAATAAATAATGAGGTAAGAAATGTGTGAACATATACATACAGAAAGCATGCTTAGATAGAATTTTTTTGGTGGAAACAAATGTTGAAATAACAGGAAAGATATATAGAATGAAGTTTTGGTGTGGACTGCAGTACTAAATGTCACACTGAAAATAAACCCTGTCCTGTATTTTTGTGTTATTACACTATGTGAATTTGTGTTTTACCTGCCTGTATGTGTTTAGCTAATAAGATTTATGTTGTAGAATTTTTCTGATAATATGTTATTTACTTTGAAAAGATGTTTAGACATTATTTATTCTGTTTTGTTGCTCATATGTGAAGGTGATGTTTCAAAAGTTATTCTGATCTTTTATGTATGTCCTTATGTCATAATTCCTGTAACACTGATATATATGTTATTTCGATTCTTTTGTAAAGCCCGTATTACTACAAATGTTATCTGTATTGTTATGCTCTTTAATGATGTATTTTGTACCTTTGTAATTGTATTCTTATGTTATAAAATTGTAATTGACACCAGTTCATCAAATTAAGTAACTTGTAAGTTCCATTTCACTGCACACGTTTCTGTTGGTCATAGTATAAGAACAATATGTGAGAAGTAGTGACTGTTAGTGTTTGCACATGTGTTCATAATTCAGTAAGGGACTGGATAACAGCATTGCTGGTTCTGAGGACAATTCCAAAAACTTTGTGAGTGCACAAGTGGTGGTTGATGGACTTGCTATATTCTCCGCAAGATTCTTTGATGGTGATTGTGCACCTGCACAGTCGCAACAGATGGCTTCTGGCCGTCTCTTCAAGGACTACAGTGGGTCTGCACCTTTGATGACCCACCAGTACCATTATTTCTACAAGGACTGCAGTGGGTCTGCACCTTTCATGACCCACCAATACCATTATTTCTACAAAGACTGCAGTGGGTCTGCACCTCTGGTGGCCCACCAATACCATACTCTCTACCAGGACTACAGTGGGTCTGCTCTGTGATGACCTACCTACCAATATTCTTCAAAATGTTGAATGATCTGCTGTTGGTTTGCTCTGTTGTGGCCCATTACCTGTCAGCATGTCAAGAGTCAGCACTGTCTTTCCGTTGGAAGGACAACACTACTTCTTCAAGACTGCATGGAAATCCACTACTTCCTTGTGCATTGTCTTTTACTGCTCAGACTTTGAGAAAAGAAACGGCAGTTTTACTGTGATGAATGATCAGGACTGTCTTTATGGACTGTGAGAAAATTTTAGCTTTTGACCAACATTGTATTAATAAGTGTGTGCATTTGATATCTTTCTTACTGTAATTATGAAAAAATTTTTCAAATCTGTATTGGCCAGTGCCCAAAACAATTTGTAAAATTTTTTGTGGGGAGCATGGGTGCTATGTAAGTAGGCTGTTTATGTTTTCTTATTGGCAACGTTACGTAGCGCTCTGTATGAAAATCACTGGCTGCGCTGTGTGGAGTCTGTGGCTAGTTTGCATTGTTGTCTGCCATTGTAGTATTGGGCAGCGGCAGCTGGATGTGAACAGCGCGTAGCGTTTCGCAGTTGGAGGTGAGCCACCAGCAGTGGTGGATGTGGGGAGAGAAATGGCGGAGTTTTGAAATTTGTAAGACTGGATGTCATGAACTGCTATATATATTATGACTATTAAGGTAAATGATGGTCGAAGTAGAGAGGATATAAAATGTAGGCTGGCAATGGCAAGGAAAGCGTTTCTGAAGAAGAGAAATTTGTTAACATCCAGTATTGATTTAAGTGTCAGGAAGTCATTTATGAAAGTATTCGTATGGAGTGTAGCCATGTATGGAAGTGAAACATGGACGATAAATAGTTTGGACAAGAAGAGAATAGAAGCTTTCGAAATGTGGTGCTACAGAAGAATGCTGAAGATTAGATGGGTAGATCACATCACTAATGAGGAAGTATTGAATAGGATTGGGGAGAAGAGAAGTTTGTGGCACAACTTGACCAGAAGAAGGGATCGGTTGGTAGGACATGTTCTGAGGCATCAAGGGATCACCAATTTAGTATTGGAGGGCAGCGTGGAGGGTAAAAATCGTAGGGGGAGACCAAGAGATGAATACACTAAGCAGATTCAGAAGGATGTAGGTTGCAGTAGGTACTGGGAGATGAAAAAGCTTGCACAGGATAGAGTAGCATGGAGAGCTGCATCAAACCAGTCTCAGGACTGAAGACCACAACAACAACAACAAGGTAAATACATCATTTGTTCTCTATCAAAATCTTTCATTTACTAACTATGCCTATCAGTAGTTAGTGCCTTCCGTAGTTTGAATCTTTTATTTAGCTGGCAGTAGTGGCGCTCGCTGTATTGCAGTAGTTCGAGTAACCTAGATTTTTGTGAGGTAAGCGATTTGTGAAACGCATAGGTTAATGTTAGTCAGGGCCATTTTTTTTGTAGCGATTTTTGAAAGTCGGTTTGCGTTGCGCTAAAAATATTGTGTGTTAGTTTAAGCACAGTCATGTATATTTGTTCAAAGGGGACGTTTCAGCGTGCCCAACACCACACTGAGCCATCACACCAGATGTTGGTCTCTTATGACGACGGCAAACGCAGCGTGGTAACCTCACTTTTCCTCAGAGCCTCCACCATGCACCATGATGTTAAATGTCAAACCAGGACACATACGGAAAGATGACATAGTTGCCTCTCCTGTGTCCAGAATTTTCGTTGGGCGCAACACTGTCTTCACACTTCTCTCTTTCCCCGTGTCAAGGGAAGTGGTAACACTTGTAGTCGGTGTGCTGATAGTCTGCGGTGCTCCATACATTATCGCTCACCGAGCGAAGTGGCGCAAGTATTAGTACACTGAAGTAGCTTTCGGGAGTCCGCCGGTTTAAGCCCGAGTCCGGCCATCCTGATTTAGGTTTTTCGCGATGTCCGTAAATCACTTCAGGCAAATGCGGGTGTTGTTCCTTTGCAAAGGCATGGCGACTTCCTTCCCCTTCCTTCCCTAATCTGATGGGACCGATGGCCTCTCCAAAATCAATCAACTATTGTCTTACTGTGCATGTGGACACACGTCTTTCTTAAACAAGCCCATTTCCTGGTAAGGCAGGGGAGACAGGAGATAATTGTTAGAATTTTGTCAATATTTTCTGTACAGTAAGGTTTTAGGGGTATTTTTATGCAAAATCCATATATATTATAAAAATGGCTCAATGTGTGCGAGTGTATAGTGGTATGTTGCACATCTCCTCCTAAACCACTAGACTTATTTCAAACAAACTTGGTACATGTATCCCTAACCATCAGACAACAGTACTTGTGAGGGTAAGAACTACCTACCTATCATAATTCAGGAGATACCGTATCATAAACAATGAGATGCGTGAAAATTGCTGCATACTATATAACGTTTAAATTTATTACTCGTTGATACTATCTTCGCAACAGGTATTGCAGACAGTATCCACATATGCCACTCAACGCATCTACTAAAGTACATCATAGTACTACACATATTTCAGGAGATGTGACGTCATAAACACTGAGACGCTTGAAAAACTGCCGCATTGTACATGACTTTTAAATTTACTACTTCCTTGCTGCTAACTCAATTCGCAACATATATCACAGGCAGTACCCATATATGCATCTGAGCGTTGCCATTGCAGGATTTTCTACACAATGTGTCCCCTCGCTTATGTCCCACAAATGTTCGATGGTGTTCATATCGGGCCACCTGGGTCGCTAAACCATTCACTCAAATTTTCCAGAATGTTCTTCAGACCAGTCGCGAACAATTGTGGCCCGGTGATAGGACGCATTGCCAGCCATAAAATTACTGCATTGTTTGGGAACATGAATCCGTGAATGGCTGCAAATGGTCCACAAGTAGCGGAACATAACCATTTCCATCAGAGGACCCAGTCCATTCCATGTAAACACGATCCACACCATTTTGAAGCTACCATCAGTTTGCACAGTGCCTTCTTGACAACTTGAGTCCATGGTTTCTTAGGGTCTACGCCACACTCGAATCCTACCACCAGCTCTCACCAGCTGAAATCGGAAATCATCTGACCAGGCCACGGTTTTCCAGTCGTCTAGGGTCGAACCGATGCTGTCATGAGCCCAGGAGAGGCGCTGCAGGCGATTTCGTGCTGTTGTCTAAGACACTCGTGTCGGTCGTCTCCTGCCATAGCCCAATAACGCCAAAGTTCGCCATACCGTCTTAATGGATACGTTCGTCGTACGTTCTACGTTGATTTCTGCGGTTTTTTTCATGCAGTGTTGGTTATCTGTTAGAGCTGACAAGTCTAACCAAACGCCGCTGTTCTCGGTCGTTAAGTGAAGTCCATCGGCCACTGCGTCGTCCTTGGTGAGAGGTAATGCCTGATATCTGGTACTCTCAACATGCTCTCGACTCTGTGGATCTCTGAATATTGAATTCCCTAACGATATCCCAAATGAAATGTCCGATGCATCCAGCTCCAGCCACCATTCCGCGTTCAAAGTCTGTTAACTTCCGTCGTGCGACCATGATCACATCGGAAACCTTTCACATGAATTACCTGACAACAAATGACAGTTTCGCCAATGAACTGCCTTTTTAACCTTGTGGATGCGATACTATCGCTATCTGTATAAGTGCATATCGTTATCCCAAGTCTTGTCACCTCAGTGTTTATCATTGTATGAGACACAGTTCAAGAAATGTGACGTCATGTACGCTGAGAAGCGTGAAAAAAATGCCGCATCATAGGTAAGCTTTTAATACATTTATTCTTTACTACTAGGAAATTCCTAGAGTCGAGTCATCTGGCAGCGCTTGTGACAGCTTTGAAATTCAAAGCGCAAATGGCTGCAGGCAAAAAGAGTAGGCATTGTCATAGAGACATTTAGAAAATTGCAATGTACACACGTGAAGCAGCTGGACATATACATTTCTGTACATTATGCATATTTCTTTGTACGACTACTTCGTAATTTCAAAGATGTTTTCACGAATACATGGAAATGAAATTTATTCTATCTTAAACTACAAATACTGTTCATTTTTTTGTTTTCATTTCAGATAGAAAACTAGCAAACTGAATGTGTGGGAAATGCTGGGTTTCTTACTTAGTACCTTATAATGTAGCACTATTACAGATTCAATGTGGATTTCTAACTTTATATTCAGCTAGTGTAAATATAATTGACTTGACGTTATTTACAGTCACACAAATTGTAATAATTTAATAATTTACCACATAAGGGGCTATGTTGTTACACAAATAGTGGGCTACAACGCATTGATCAAAAATGCTATAAATTTGTAATACTTATTGTTGCTTTTCTGTTACAAGTAATTTCTTATCAATATTATACAAAAGTTTTCTAATTTTACAAATTACTGGTAATCTGACATTCTCAAGAATCCCTCGTCTGATACACGTATTTCTACTTCTTATCAGAAATGCAGTTTCAATAATCATGAGCTTAACTCTGCATGTAGTACACCGAAACCGCGCCCTCCTTCTGTGTTAGTGCGCTCCCTCCTACTTTGTCTTCCCTCTTCATCTCCTGCCCCACCCGTATCCTGCCTCTCGGTGCGCCCCGTGCCCCCCCTTTCTCCTCTTCCTCCCCCCGTCGCCCCCCCCCCCCCACCGTCTACACTTTCCTCCCCTCTTTTTCCCTCCTCTCAGGCCTCCCGTCCCTCAGCAGGTTCCTACCAGCAGTTTTCATTCTAGTGCGTCGTTTCCACTGGTTTTTTAAGTGTCTCTCGCTCTGTGTGTTTTTATATTGTGGCAGACTTAACTTTTGTGTGACTTCAGTGTATTTTAAGTGCCCCAAAAATAGCCAGCTGTGTTCTTTTAATTTTATGTCGACTTTTTTAAATGCCCCCCCCCCCCCCCCCCCCAGTGAATGCTCCTGTGTTAGTGTATATTTTAACTTACATTCTCTGTATACTCTGGCTTTTCATCCCCTTTTTAGCCCTTTTTATGTACGAGTTCCTTTTTTTATATTTTTTGCAAAGCCACTCGACTGAAGGCCGGCAGACTGTGCTGCTGCCAGCTCTCTCCTGAGGAAAAAAGCCTGGCGTCAGTTCTCAGCGGGATTCATCAGAAGAAGAAGCATTCTCCTGAATATGGTGAAGAGTTGGATCGCTGAATATCGAATCGAGTTGATTTTAGGATCCGGCAGCAAACCAGAAGAGACTTTCAATACTTATTACGCTGGGAAATCCTATGAAGTCACTCCAAACAGAGTGTTTTCAGAAGCTTTACTTTATTTACACGGTGAGTTTCAGTATCTCATTAGGAGCCCTGCAGCTTAAAAACAACGAGTATACGTGTATACATGTAGCGTGTGCCAAGGTATACCATAAGTTGACATTACAGAAAATGAAGCCTAATAATAACAGTTCTTAAAACCTATAAAATGCAACATCCAGCTTCATTCGTTTGTGTGTCCGATTTATCATATTGTCTATTTATTTACTTTCAATGTTAGGAATGTTCTGTATTATGTAGAAATATTTAGTTTCGATGGTAACTAGTACGTGTAGATATTCTGCATTGTTGTGATTTGTGTGCACAGGTACTCCTCTTACTGCTGCACGTTGGATTTTGTAGTATTTTAAGGACTTTTATTATTACGCTTCCTTCTCTATACTGTCAGTTAGTGGTATACCTGGATATGCCCTGCATGTATATTGGTTGTTTTTAACATGCAGAAGCCATGGTCGGACATTTTAGCCAAATCCCTCAACTCCCCGGACCCAAATACCGATTCTATGCACTGAAGAAGGGGAGGCTACAGTAGCTGCTAAAAATGTCTTTCGCCCTGCAGGACGTCGGACATGAAGCGTTGCCATTTGTGTTAAAAGTAAGTAAAGTAGTCGTCAATCTTAAGATTGTTTTTAACACGACAGTGCTTTATTAGGCAAGGTCCTGTCGGATGTGGTATGCCAATGCCTTCCTCCGACCTCTGAATTGACTTACCCAGCCAGTTGCAGAACGGACCTACAGTTGTACGTGGATTCAGAACCGTGGTGTTACTCGGCAACAGACACTGACAGATGTGCAAGAAGTGATAAGTGGCAGAAAAATATCCCGTCGTTGACTGGGGATCGAACCCAAGACCTTTAGATTTGAAGTCTGGTACTTCACCATTGTTTCTTTAAATCAGTTTTATTTATTATTCGGTATAGCTTACATAATTCTTACACATTCTGTATAACTTACATAAGTACTATCTAACATAAAGGATATTGACATTACCATTGTTGTTAATAAAATTTATTCTTAAGATAATGAGTAGAAAATTACCAAATTATTCTCTGTACGAGGGGCGTTCAAAAGGTAATGCAACACTTTTCGTTGTCCGATAAATTTGGTCTAAAAATGCCAAATTTGCTGTGGGAAATCGTGAATATTCCCGCTTCAATCGTTATAGTTTTATGAAACTCCGATAGGTGGCAGCTCTATACCTAGCCTTCAAAACTGCGTCTGTTACGGAGGCGCGTTCCTAGCAGAGAGCTGTCATTAAGTTTCTTTTGGTGGAAGAAATGTAAATGTCGTGTGACTAGGTCCTCCCGTCGGGTAGACCGTTCGCCGGGTGCAAGTCTTTCGATTTGACGCTACTTCGGCGACTTGCGCGTCGAAGGGGATGAAATGATGATGATTAGGAAAACACAACACCCAGTCCCTGAGAGGAGGAAATCTCCGACCAGCCGGGAATCGAACCTGGGCCCTTAGGATTGACAGTCTGCCACGTTGACCACTCAGCTACAGGGAGCGAATCTTTTGGCGAAAAAGCAGTGCATCGCAGATATTCATAGGCGCTTGCAGAATGTCTATGGAAACCTGGCAGTGAACAAAAGCACGGTGAGTCGTTGGACGAGATCATCACCGCGTAAGTCTTGCAAACCTGTCTGATCTCTCGCTTGCCGGCCGGCCACACACAGCTGTAACTCCTACAATGTTGGAACGTGAGGCCACTCTCACTCAGGGTGATCGATGGTTCACTATCAAACACACCGCTGCTCAACTGGAGGTCTCCGTTGGTAGTGCGACACACTCGTCCACCAGTTGGGGTACACAAAGGTGTGTTCCCGGGACTTAGACCTTTCGGCTTCCATCTGTTTGGCCCCTTCAAGATGCACTTCGCGGGAAGCAGTACGTGGATGATGCGGAGGTCATTGATACAGCAAGACGTTGGCTCCCACGTCGGATAGTAGAGTAGTACCATGTGGGCATACAGGTCTTCTCAGGAAGCTGGGGTAAGGCCGTCGCACTGAACAGAGAGTACGCTGAAAAATAGTGTTTTATAACCAAAGATTAGGAAACGATGTGGAGTATTGGAATCCTGAATAAAGGCTACCTGCTTTCAGGAAAAAAAGTGTTGTCTTACTTATGGAACACTCCTCGTAGTTTCTGATCTGTTGAAATTCATGTTGCTCTCACGTTAGGTACGCCCACAGGTCCTGTTCACTCTTTTCTTCATTTGCCAATATGAATTTGTCACCGTGCCGCACAATCTACCAACGCAGAGGTATTTGGTCATCGATAGCTTCAATGTTTGTGCAGAGCTCACCGTCAGTTAAAGTTTGTTCGTGTCAGTACATGGCCTTCAAAACAAAGATGAACTGTAACAAGAACAATACTCGGTGAAAGAAATTTGATAAATTGTCACAGGATTGAAACTTCCTGACAGATTAAAACTGTGTACCGGGCCGAGACTCGAACTCGGAATCTTTGCCCTTCGCGGACAAGCAAAGCTGTGAGGACGGGCCGTGAGTTGTGCTTGGGTAGCTCAGACGGCGCCAGCACAGTAGCTCAGCGTGTTCGGTCAGAGAGCTGCCTGGCCTCTGTAATAAAAAAAACTGAGTGAAGGTGTCAACAACGAACTTAAACGGATGTTATCTGACGTCCGCTCCGACCACATACAACGAACAATTACGAACAAAATAGGAAAAAAACGAGACAGAGAGAGATGGTACAGCACTTGCCCGCGAAAGGCAAAGCTCCCGTGTTCGAGTCTCGGTGCGGAACACAGTTTTAATCCGCCAGGAAGTTTCACATCAGCGCACACTCCGCTGCAGAGTGAATATTTTATTCTGTCACAGAATTCATCGTGTGAGACTACGTCACAAATCTCCTTAGTCTGGCAGAATTTAGAGTACAGCAATAGGCATTACGAAAACACTTGTACCTCTAAACGGAGACAGAAAATAAAGGAGACATATCTACTCATTTTTCCACTGCCTGTTCAGTAAATAACAGTACCCCTGAGTCTTCCCAGTGAATATGCCTCGCGCCGTACGTGAGCAAATGTTCGCGGTCTCCACCAGTTTTCAAGTGATACCGGCTCCTGGATCGCGTCCAGTTGTCACACAGGTAACACTGGCCAAAACGCCTTGGCGTGGTTCCTCCCCGCCGGAGCCGCCTGCGCTGACAAGTGAAGCGATATGGCCTCGGTGCTCGTTCGCAGGTGTACGAGAAAAACATGCAAGCCGCGGCCGTGACCGATTTTCCGTGCAAAGCATGCGAACTAGATTCCTGTCTGTGCCTCTCGCGCTCTGCGCCTTGTGGGGAGCCGGGGACCATTCGTCATCGCGCTACTTCACAGTACACAAACTTATCAGAAAATATTGTTAAGTATTACATTTTTTGCTAAGTACTGTGTTATATCACATCGACTGGTATTAAATACACAACTGGCCATTAAAATTGCTACACCAAGAAGAAATGCAGATGATACTAGAACTGACATGTGATTACATTTTCACACAATAATGGGTGTATAGATCCTGAGAAATCAGTACCCACAACAACCACCTCTGGCAGTAATAACGGCCTTGATACGCCTGGGCATTGAGTCAAACAGAGCTTGGATGCCGTGTACAGTTACAGCTGCCCATGCAGCTTCAACACGATACCACAGTTCATCAAGAGTAGTGACTGGCGCATTGTGATGAGCCAGTTGCTCGGCCACCATTGACCAGACGTTTTTAATTGGTAAGAGATCTGGAGAATGTGCTGGCCAGGGCAGCAATCAAACATTTTTTGTATCCAGAAAGGCCCATACAGGACCTGCAACATGCGGTCGTGCATTATCCTGCTGAAATTTAGGGTTTCGCAGGGATCGAATGAAGGGTAGAGCCACGGGTCGTAACACACCGATTCCATATTCTGCTAACAGTCATTGGATCTCGACCAACGCGAGCAGCAATGTCGCGATACGACAAACCGCAATCGTGATAGGCTACAATCCGACCTTTATCGAAGTCGGAAACGTGATGGTACGCATTTCTCCTCCTTACACGAGGCATCACAACTACGTTTCTCCAGGCAACGCCGGTCAACTGCTGTTTGTGTATGAGAAATCGGTTGGAAACTTCCCTCATGTCAGCACGCTGTACGTGTCGCCACCGGCGCCAACCTTGTGTGAATGCTCTGAAAAGCTAATAATTTGCATATCACAGCAACTTCTTCCTATTGGTTAAATTTCACGTCTGTAGCACGTCACCTTCGTGGTGTAGGAATGTTAATGGCCAGAACTGCAGAAAACAGCCTGTCTGTGGGTGCAACGACCGAATTAAATGTGAATGCTAGCGAAACAGTATGACGGTCACTCTGTGTTGCGGACCAGAGTTATTTTCACCTTGGAGCGGGAGTAATTACTCTGTGCAACACTAGTTACTCTTTGCTGCCGTGCGACTCTGGATTATGATAAGCGGTGGAGTGAGGGAGACAAATGTAAAAACTATTGTTGTGGTTCAGCCACCTTTCTTTTTTGTGAATATAAGGACCGGCATTGTAAACGATAGCCAGAAGTAAAACTAGATGTAAAGAGAAATGTAAGTAAAACGCTGTAGTTAAAATGGAAAGTATATTCAGCAGCAGTTCAAACTACGAGCTATGTTTGGTGAACATTATTTTGATTAACACCTGAAGCTTATACAGGATTTTCCCGTAAGAGCGTACAAAAATGTAACAGGACATACAGAATGCTCCAGTGAAGAATTTGAGGTAGGGAATCTGGGGTCGGAGATGCCAGCTTAAGGAGATACGGAAGTAAACTTGTTTACGTCTTTATCTAACATTACTGTTTTCCAACTTATTCACAACTAACAGGCCTACTAATTTACTCATATTGTGCTATTTATTTACATTTACAATTTTTATTTCCTGCAAGGATGCAAGGAGGAAGAGCCTGATTACTAGGAAGTCTAGCTGGCCGTCTGAATGGCCACTTGTTCTTGAGGTTCGTGCAAAGAGTTCTACCTGAGTTGTTGGAGAACGTACGCTTGGCTGTTTGTGGGTAAATATGGATACGACATGACGGTGCACGGCCTCACTTCAGTGTGGATGTCCGCAACCATCTCAGGGCTGTATTTCCTGCTCGCTGGATCGGAAGGGAAGGTCCTGTTCCATGCCTTGTGAGTCACCTGACATGAATCCCCTTGATTATTTCCTATGGGGATATCTGCAGTCGCTTGTATATGAGACCCCAATGGATACGAAGATTAGTTGCCAAAATTGTAGCTGCCTGTGATGTGGTTCGAAATACATCATGGATATTTGTCAGAGTGCGTCAGAAACTTGTTCACCGATGTCATTCTTGCATTGAGGTTGATGGCCGTCAGTTTCAGAACATTTTGTAAGACACAGTACAAATGGTAAGTTCATTGTATCAGTGATGGTATTAGCAGTTAGCTGTAAGTAATGTAAATAGAAAAGTGCACAATAATGTGATTTTATACCTATTGTCTCCTTAAGCTGTCTTCTCCAACCCCAGGTTCATTGTTTCAAACTGTTCAGTGGAGTGCGCTCTATGTCCTGTTAAATTTTTACACGCTCTTACGGAAAAACCCTGTACCTTCAGAGTTTGGGCTTTTGCATGACTGAAGCGGATGTGAATTGAGTATAAGGATACGAACTTTCAAACTTTACACGTTCAATCACTTGTTAAAGGAACTTTCGACGATAAGAAGATAATGTGTACTTTACTTGGAGAAATCTGGTCCCTTGTACCAACAGGCATCGGAAAACTATTATTTCAATGAAATAGTATCAGAGTAGTTTATGACTGACTGCATATTTCAAGTTTCAGCGGAAGAACCTCCGATGCCGTGAACGAGATATCGCCGTGCAGAATATGCCGACGATTATACAGACCTTCAAAAATTTAAAGCAAGAACGTTTCTGTCTACCGATTCTTTACTTACTTTCATTGAAAAAGTATCAAATAGAAAATCAACAACAGTTATAGAAAGAACTTGAACCATGTTTATCATAAGAAATTCGAAGACTAATATAGACAGTTTTCGTAGGCTCCTTCTCTTCTGCAACGACTGGAAAAAGACAAGGTTAAATTCAAGTGCAAAGCTTAAATTCAGTCGCGGATTCGTTAATGCTTTTCTCTCATTAATTTTCACATTTGGTGCAGGTATTTAAGTACAACATTTTAGGAGCAAAAGAAAATTAAAGAGATTTGTTCAATTTGTCTCGTTTCGTATCATCAAAAATATATTAGAAGTGGCTTCCTTTAGTCAGAACCATAGATTTCCCAAGATAAGATAGAATAGAGTTTCAAATGGTTAAAAAGAATATTGTATTTTTCAATGCAATTTAGTTTTTTATTGTAGTATGTTAATTCATTACTGGTAAATTATGTTTCATGTGCACAAATTTTGGACCGAAAGAACGAGTGTTGTGCCCAGTGGTCCATGACAAATGAATTTCAGTGGCGGCGATCAAAGACAAGGCGGCCACACAAAAATTTTATTAAAGTGTGCAGTCTGTAGGCCAGTTGTACGTAGACATTCAACAGAAGCATAAAGTAGATCCTTTAACTAATTATTTGTGGCACTGCTATTTCATGTTGTAGTACTGATATGTCATGCAAACAAAATTGGAAATGAATGACAAGCTATTGACGAAGCAGAATTGAGCGAATTCTACTCCTGCCACTAGTCAAGCTGCAGCAGATCCACTAGCTGATATTTAATAGCAACTATCGCTGATATCAACCAAAGTTAATGATATGGCTGCTAATCAAGAAAACACGACCACCTTGCAAGATTTTTTTATAAATATCGGGACCAATTTCAGAAGTAGTTAAAAGTCATGAAGAGTTATGTAGGGAGCTAAATGAACTTGAAATATTGCAAGAGAGTTCCTCTCACGAGTTAAAAAAAGTGAACCAATGGATAACAGACGTTAATTTTAGACAGCAGGGTGTAGAATCCACCAAGGAAATATCAATGAGACTATAAACCATTTATCTAAGGGTAGTGAAAAGCTAATAGAACAAAAGTTTAACAAGCACAAACACAATTCGTCGTCTGAAATCGACGAGAGTGTTAATACGAAGGAGAAGCAATGCAGGAAAATTTCGTCAGTATTAATTCTTTTGTTGACTAAATATCTATCACTTATTTGGAACAACTTGATGGATGTCTTAATTATTGTTAACTACAATCAAATTTACGGATGATACACGTCTTATTTTTTCGCATTTGCAGAACTTATTTGATGTTGAGTATCACCCTGTGAAACACAAAATATGTTTCCGCTGCGGCTCTAAGATATATTTCGGTTCATACCTCTCGTATCTATTGTGGGTCTCTGTATTCGAAAGGAAAAGCCTGTGTTGTTAGCTCTTTCTGATGCTTCTTACCTTAATGCATTTCTTAATTGTATTAGTTTGCGCAGCTATGTCCATCGCAGCTAACCTACGTAACACTTGTTCGCCTAGACCGCTTTCGACTGCATCTTGGCCTTCCGACAGCGTTGCAACATGCTCGGCAGGCTGAACTTGGCCTCATCTGTAGGGTCTGCAAACTGAGGATTGAAATGTGTCATTATATCTTTAATCGGAAACAACCTGCAGAACCGAACACAAAGAAGATGGTGAGAAAGCTAAACGCATGAAGAAGAGAAAATTTGTGTGTATAAAGGTTCGGTCAACTTAGAAGCAAGAGCGGTAACATTAAGAATGCAACGGGAATTCCACTGTCAAATGCAGAGCAGAGGGTGGATAGTTGTAAAGAGTATATTGAAAGCCTCTGTGAAGCGGAGGACTTGTCCGATGACTGAGGGAAGAAGAAACCGGAGTCGACAGAGAAGAGACAGGAGTTCGAGTGTTAGAAACAGAATCAGAAAGAGGTTTGGACGTCTTAAGATGAAATAAAACACAAGGGATATATAACATTCCACTAGAATCCCTAAAATCATTGGGGCTGACTTTCGGAAAAACATCATCCACACAGTTCCGAAGACTGCAAGAGCCGACAAGCGCTAGAATTATCACACAATCAGCGTAACAGCTCGTGCATCCAAGTTGCTGGCAAGAATAATACACTGAAGAATGGGAAACAAAACTGAGGATCTATAAGAAGACGACCAGTTTGGCTTTAGAAAAGATAAAGGCACCAGAGAGGCAATTCTAATGCTGTGGTTGATAATGGAAGCAAGACAAAAAAAATCAAGACACGTTCAGTGGATTCGTGGAGATGGTAAAACCATCCGACCGTCTAAAACAGTGCAAGATGTTCGAAATTCTGAGAAAAATAGAGGTAAGCTATAGGGAAAATCGGGTGCTATCCAATATGTACAAGAACCGAGAGGGGACAACAAGAATGGAAGACCAGATCGAAGTGCTCGATTTAAAAAGTGTTTAAGGGAATGGTGTAGTCTTTCACACCTATTGTTCGATCTACACATCGAAGAAGCAATTATGAAAATAAAAGAAAGGTTCAAGAGTGGGATTAAAATTCAAGGTGAAATGATGTCAATGGTAAAATACGCTGATGACATTGCTGTCCTCAGTTAAAGTGAAGAAGCATTACATGGCCTGCCAAATGGAATGAACAGTCAGATGAGTATAGAATATGGATTGAAAGTAAATCGAAGAAAGACTAATGAGAAGTAGCAAATACGAGGAGAACGAGAAACTTAACATGAGAACTGGGGATCACGAAGTAGACGAAATTAAGGAATTATGCTACCTTGGAAACAAAATAACCCGTTACAGAAGGACCAAAAAAAAGAAAGCCACTGTAATGGACGCTGCGACTTTTCGAGCCCTGGTTCCTAGGGAGCAGCGGTGATCATCTTCACTAATTTCTAATACATTTCTTGTTCTTCTTGTCACCAAATTACATCAACTGACACATTACCATTAATTTTTGTAAGAAAAGTAAATCATTTGTCAGTACAATCATTTACTGTAAGAATAATGAAATCAAGAATACCCAAACCAGTAGATTTGACAGCAGACAGGATTCTTACAAATCTGAAACATGGGCATAACAAACTAATTTCTCTAATTTCTATTGGAAAATAGTATGAGCAAAAACCAGTCATAACAGCATTGATCAGGATTCGAGGCAGCCTGTGGATGAATGTAAAAGTTGGTCGAAGAAAAGAGGGAAATAAATCAAACTGTCCAACAGTAATTGACCGCTACAGTAAAATTATGGGTGGGATAGACCTGAGTGACTGTAAAATGTGTATTTGCAGGATCTGCACCAGAACCAGAAAATGGATTGTAAAAATTAGTTTTCACTTCACAAATCTCGCAATTGCAAATAGTTGGGTTGAGTTAAGGATTGACTGATTTAAGAATAATGCCCAAAAACGACTATTCTGTAGTATATTGATTTCAAACTAAGAACTCTAGAGCATTCGATAAGATGCCTAGAGAAACAACATTCTGAAGAAGAAGGCGAGTCCTCAACTGCTAAAAAGATCACTCATGCTCACTTGCTGTCCACATTTGTCAGAAACGACTGAGTTGAAAAATAACGTGAAGTGTAAGAACACTGGGTCCATGGAGAGGACCAAAATTAAGTGCTAAGGATGTTTTCATTTCCTCTAACAATATAAAACAACTATTTCATTGTGCATTATCAGAAATAAAACTGTCACAATTTAAGTACTTTTTTAAATATTTTAGTAAGTCTCTAATACAAGTGACATCTCCCAAATACGGCTGTATTATATAAAGCAAACTAGAAACAAACTACTAGTACTTTTATCTTTACATCTTTTCTTTCTTTCTTACGCTTACTTATGTGTCACTCAGACTTGATGTCCATTGTAATGGACACTCCTGAAGATCATATTTTTTTAATTCCGAAATTTTTGTGAATTTCCTTTCACTATCTTTTGTCTAACAGGTACATAATATCTGTTTCAAATAATCTAATGAAAATTGCCGCTAGGTCTCAGGAGGATAATGTCCCTTCAATTTCTTTTTTAATGTCTTCAGTCATGATTTTAGATTTTGTGAATGAAAAGTGTATATTGTTGTAATGCATTGTTCTTGGGTAAAATAACACTGGAATACCGAAATTAAAAAAATTGGTGTACCTCATAAAAGTTTTAGAACATGTTCAAAGTTAATACCATTTATATTAGAAACTACTGAAAATATGTGCAATATGCAGAAAATTTAATATTAAAGACCTAAAAGTTATGAAAACAACGTCGCTGGAATGTGAAAATATAAGGACTTGTGGAATGTACTCCGACTGCTACATCGAAAACAGTACCTCGCTATATTGTGATGAAATACGATCACTTATTCGATAGCGTAGTGTCTATTAGTATAGTACAGCAGGGTCTAAACGCATTCTGGTCCAAAATTACTAAAAACAAACAGATATTACCTTTATTTTCCGATGACGTGCTGACACTGCGATGAACACCTTTTTTTAAGCATGTAGTGCAATCTTATGGGAACATTCAGGCACCTAAAACAAATGATGCACTGAAAGTACATGATGTGCAGAGCACCTCACAATTAGGCACAGCAGGTTTGGTTATTCTCTGTGTTATAAAAAATAAAATTTCGATGTAGTATATGTGCTACATGGGGACTGGTGAGGATAAACGAAACCGAAATATTCATACAACTGTTATGCGAGGTTCAGAGCAACCAATGTTATTAACCTTAAAATGCTGCTGCTCTATTCCTAACACGACGAGTACGAATGTAATTTCTAGTTGACGGCGAGAGAAAGTGGTCTAAGGCACTGCAATTGCTTCAGTAGGCACTTTTCTCTCATTTTAACCGTGTGTTCGGTAAAAGTTGTTAGGGAACTAACGTTTATCGTCTTAATTTCTCTTCCCCTGGATTGATTTCTCTATTCGTCTGATAATAGCATGTTATTGTACTTCATTTTAGTATATCATGCCAAAATCTATTCTTTTTTTTCGTAATTGTCGATCAATACTGTTTCACTACTGCTGATTTGCACACCTTGCATCCTTTTAATTCGGCATGAATATTGTTCTGGATCTCAAAAGGCAGAAGAGCCATGTTACTTCCCTTCTCCACTGTTTTATTTATCGGGGTCAGGGATATTCAGCTGCCTCGAGATGACTGGGTGTTTGTGTTGTCCTCATCGTTTCATCATCAGCCATGAAAGTGGCGAGATTGGACTGAGCAAAAGGTTGGGAATTTGTACGGGCGCTGATAACCGCGCAGTTGAGCGCCCCACAAATCAAACATCATCATCATCACGTTTTACTTGTTCTGTATAACTGTACGTATATGTACTACTGTGACATTTTATGGTGCAACAGACATGCTTCTACTGGCCTCACCGATGCTGTTGGCCTTTCCGTGCATCGTTAGCAATACGAACGGATGAAGGTAATGATGCTGATGGCACACTAACCACAAGACTGTGGGGAAGTCGCGAAACCAGACTCTCGAAGCGTTTGAGATTTGGTATTATATAAGGTTGCTGAAAATTAAAAATTTGGTGAGAAAATAATGGATGAGAATCACTAATAAGGAGAGAGAATAGGACGATAGAACATTTTTAAATAATCAAGTGATATGTGGAGTCGTAGAGAGAAAAAGCCAGTTTGACAATATAGAGAAGGGAAAATAAACAACGATTTGTGATCGACGTTGGGTGTATTAGCAACTCTTAAACGAAGAGACTGACCAAAAATAAAAATAAAAACCATAGGAGATTTCGTTATTTCGTTAAGAAACAATGAGCAAGTTGTAGTCGATGCAACTTTCATCCATTTTTATGTCTTTCTGTGGTATTTTCTTTTTAGTTTCATTTGTCTAGTAGCTGCAATAATGGGCGAAAACCAAAATTTTAAACTATCAAGTTACGACAGTTGTTTGGTAAAGAAGAAAACTGCTGTCAAGCGATTTGGGGTTGACATGCTTCTACTGGCTGAACTTGAAATATCTAAAAAAGTTTCGCATTTTGAATATGTTACAAGATCAATGTCAGCTACAGGAAAACGAGCAATGCTGTGTATAACTGAATTATTAGGCGATGGAGAAAATATTAGATTAGGAAATGAAACACTAAAAATAGCCTATGAGCTTTGTTATTTCGGCAGCAGAATAACAGGTGATGGTAGACGTATAGGACGTATAAAATTCAGACTGCTATAGCAAGAATCTCGTTTCTTTAAAACAGAAATTTGCTGACATCGAATAAATAAGTGTTATAAACATTTTCTGAAGGTATTTGCTTGGACTGTAGCATTATATTTAGATGTATATAGAAGCAAAACATAGGCGATAGACAGTTCTGACAACAAGAGAATATGTTTTGAAATGTGGTCTTATAGCAGAAGTACGCTGCACTTAGATTAGTAGATCAATAGATCAATTCACTACCGAAAAGGTACTGCATCAAGTACTGGATGAGGGAAATTTATGAACCAACCTGTCGAAAAAAAAGGGCGTGTGGGATCAATTCGTAGGAAGAGTCAAGCAGTTGTCAAATTGGTAAAAAGTACGGCGTTTAAAACTGTAGATGGATACCAGCGCTTGACTACAGTACGTAGTTTCATATGGATGTGAGCTGTAGTGGTGCAGAGATGGAGGGACTTGGACGGGATAGATTGGCGTGAAGAGTTGCTTCAAACCAGCCTGCGGAGTGAGGACCGCAACAAAGTTTCTGCGTAGCGCAGTCACAGAACCCATGTCACCTGTGGGCAATTCACGATGTACAGCCACCCATACATTAAATGCTTGTCTGCTCTTGGGCTGCATATATTAGAGCCTTAGCAGAACTAAACCTACTGTTTAAAATAGCATCCGGACAAGCGTTCCACTCGATGTAGCTGCGATACACAATGTCGTCTCAAATGCAAGCTATCTCCATTGACAGAGAAATGATTAGCACCTACATTAACATTATAAATAAAATTAACAAATACTCGGTGCCCAACAGGCCACACCTGACCACCAACAAATCCAGATACCTCAAGCGGTAAGTGCGTCTATTAGGGTATGAACACGACGGTTCAGCTTTTATCTCAGGTGTTCCTTTGAAACAGTATGTCCTTTGTGTCAACACTCGATTGAGGATATATAGTGATCCGTCAGTCCCGCATCTGTCCATCAGAGAGAGCGGGCACTCCAACTATAACTAATAAAGTTGGCATAAATTAAGGCGTAAAATGCTCGAAGAAAACTGATCTATGTTAAAACAGCTATAGTCGCTTCTTTTTAGTTATATTTTTGTAGCGTAAGCGGTTCTGAAGACACAATAATTTACACACGGTATTAGTCTACTTGCTAATAAAATAGTTTTGGTTCTTTGAAGATCGGGTTTTTGTTCATCAGTCCTTGTGGTTCCGATGCCCTTGTTCAGATGACAGCGTTAGCAGCGTCGATGAAGTAGTGAGTTACGTATGGCATCATTCATTGCGTGAAGTAAATAACATAGACCGTTTAAAGAACAGTTTTCTTGAATTCGTCGCTATAATTTCTCAGACACTAAGTGTAAAAATGGCTCTGAGCACTATTGGACTTAACATCTGAGGTCATCAGTCCCCTAGAACTTAGAACTAATTATACCTAACTAACCTAAGGACATCACACACATCCATGCCCGAGGCTGGATTCGAACCTGCGGCCGTAGCGGTCGCGCGGTTCCAGACTGGAGCGCCTAGAACCGCTCGGCCATATCGGCCGGCCACTAAGTGTAAAATTAAATTATTTGACTACTACGCCTTCATCACTATCACCAATACCGAGACTATTAAGTGCATCCCATTTGTCTTGATCACCGGAAGCTTCCAGGGAGACATTAACAAGTCTAGCAGCCTTTCCTCTAACTTTTTAAATAACACTCAGTATTTTTTTACTTAATAATACACTTCCCCTCCTCAACACCTGATTAAAAGTGTACCCAGTATTCACGTAAACATGGCAGTAGGAAAGCACAGTAAATCTCTGTATCAGATCCAGCAGTGCCATAAAGGGCTCTCCGCTGCTTCCACTTCCCTCCTCTTCTTCCCAACCTTCCCCTCCTCTAAGCAAGGCTCCTTTCTAGGAAACAGCTCAGTAAGAGAGTTTGTAAGCCAACACACAAATATTCAGATATCTCAATCACGACACAGTATTTTATCGACATAAAAACTTTAACAGCCAGTCAGTATGTACTTGCAGACTATGTTTTCCTACTCGCGACATTATTAAAAGCCTAACAGCAAATTTACTATGACTCCCCTGCACTAACACAAAGAGCGGGTGTGCCTGGGTTGTAAATTGTCCAATTTATGGAGTTGCCAGTAAACAAATGGAAAAAAAAACAAAAAAAGTGCTCGCTGGTCATTCAGTGAACTGTTCTCAGTTGTAGGTCTATGTAAGTAAAATGTACATAAACGAAGAGAAGGAAGAAATGCACGTTAGGAGTGCAGGAACTGCAGTAAAATTATTTACTATATGGTTTTATGTAGTACATAACTATAGCAGTTTTAAACGATATATTGTTTACAGTAAAGGAAGTCCTTGATTAAAAACTGCTTGCTCATAAATTTTCTTTTATTTTGGTTGAAGGTGGGCGTAATGATACTCAAACAGAGGAACTCTGCAGGGAGCGATATCCTAACAATTACCCACCCTCCTGACGGTTGTTACCTCCTCTTGTTGCGCCACTTCAGGCAACGGAAAGTTTCAACAAGAAACAATGCAGTCGTGGTAGAACTTACACTGACGAAACAACCGAAAATAGTGTCCCCGCTTCCATTGCAGTGAATCTCCACATGAACACGGGGCGGCTTTAATAGGAGATTGGCATTCCTAAACCTAGTGTACATCACATTCTAACACGTCACCAGATACATCATTAGCAATTACACTTACACCAGGAATTGCATGTGAATGATTTCCGGAATCGTGTACAGTTCTGTCAGTGAACACAGCAGAAAATCCCCACCAACCACAGCGTCTTCGATGCGGTTTGAAACACCAGCTCTACATAACACTTCCTTCTCAACCGGTTTCAGTTTTAGCAGTCATCATCACGGAGGGCTGTAAAATAAAGATACAGAAAAACATATATAGTATATATAGACAGGCTATTAAAATAAGGAAACACGTGTATGACGAAAAATCATCTGGAAAGTACTTAAAAAGCTGTACATCCATGGAACAAAAATACATTAAATTCAAACAGAATACAACTGCTCAATAAAAAAGTACATAAGCTCAATATCCTTCAAAACACTATCTACCATAAGAATACGGTAGTGTGTAGTATTTGACTCTTAGCTATTAACAACTAGTAACTTCAGACTTACAGAGGCATATATTACAGACTAACTGTCAAAGACAACATTGTCGAAGATTACAAAAACATTTGCATCTTTCAAAATATTGTCTCTGACGTTTCGTTCGTAATATATGCCTCTGTAAGCCTGAACCTACCATTTGTCAGCAGCTAAGAATCAAGTACTACACACTACTGTATTCTTATGGCACATAGAGATTTGAAGCTTATTGAGCGTATGTATATTTTTTGGAGCAAGTTCCATACTAGACACCCAGCTGTGTTCTGTTTGAATTTAATGTATTTTTGTTTAATTGGTGTACTGGTTTGTAAGTAATCCAGATGATTTCGTCAAACATGTGTTTCCTTATTTTAAAACCTTCTCCATGTAACTACGAATTTTTTTCTGTTTTTTTTTTTTTTTTTTTTTTTTTTTTTTTTTTTTTTTTTTATAACCCTGCGTGATGGTCACTGCTAAAACTGAAACCTGTTAGGATAAACGTGTATATGTATATCTGGCGGTTCAAAATTCGTTTCTTGAAATACTTGACAGCCTAAACCGTTATCTACAAAATGCTTTAATACTTCGATATTCTTTTTCAGAGAAATGTTCCTTCTCAAAGAACAGGCAGGTAAATACACAGATTGTGCATTATGCTCCTCGAAAACTCACGATGTCTTAGACTGGTGGAGCATCAGCGTCAATAAGGAGTTGATGTTTGGTGTGGGATGCTTGGTACTACAATTATCAACCCTAATTTCATCACCGAGCGAGGTGGCGCAGTGGTTAGCGCACTGGACTCGCATTCGGGAGGACGACGATTCAATCCCGCGTCAAGCCATCCTGATTTAGATTTTCCGCGATTTCCCTAAATCGCTCCAGGCAAATTCCGGGATGGTTCCGTTGAAAGGGCACGGCAGACTTCCTCCCCCATCCTTCCCTAATCCGATGAGACCGATGACATCGCTGTCTGGTCTCCCCCCTCAAACAACTCATCCACCCTTATTTCATCAATTATAAGCTAAACGACAGGGATATGCCAACTTTCTCATGCGAACTCTTCCTCGTCTCCTGGATGAAGTGACGCTAAGAACCAGAATGCTTATGTGGCACTACCATGGTGGATGTCCATCACATAACGCCTCATGTGCACATCGCGCTCTGAACTGAAGGTGGAGAAACACTGGACTAGCCTGCTCCGTCACCTGAATTAACCTCTCTGGATTTTTTTCTTTTAGAATATTTAAAATACGATGTCTGTCACGATATTTCAACAAACAGCTAAACAGAACATGCAGGAAGGTATCGTGCTTGCTTGTAATTCACTTCAGCAGGTAACCTTAGAAGCAGTGATTAACGCCTTCAACCAATGCATCAACCGGTATATCAATGTCCGTGGACATCGGTCTGAGTACCATTGATTGTATTATCTAGTTTTTGGCCCACAATTGACTGTAATATTATTAGGATTAAAAATACCAGTAACTGTGTCCCACTGTTACATAGAAATTTGAAATCAGGTCTATCGATGCCTAAAGTGTTCCTCTGTAACGGTGCAAAAGCGTCAATTTTGCATTGATTCTAATGCCATTTTGACGGTGTCGTCGAATCCATTTCAATACGTCATCTTCTACTTTTGGCCAGTTTGCATTCAGTCCTCGATCTGCACATTTAGTCTTCCTCTTTTTTTCAGTTGTTCTTTGCTAGCCCGCAAATCGCGAATGGTTTTTTTCTCATGGTGGAGGACCGAAGTGCCGTTCATGTGCTCTGTTTCCTTGTTCTTCTCCGTATGCTATTACTTTCAATTTATAGACCACATCATACGAATAGATTTGGTTTTTTTCCATTACGGAACTAGCTACTAACAAAAATTTTGCACTGTTGCCAATAACACAAATTACTTTCAATTCAAGTTCTTGGCGCTATAGGCTGCAATGACGCATCATTGGCTAGACAGCGTTCTGGTGTTGTGATGGCAGAGCGGAGAGTTTACTTTCAGAGGACGTCATGTTTCCAGGTAGAGAAGGAATTAGCATATTTCATCACAGTGTAAGAGGTATTAGAGATAAAGTTAGTGAGCTGCTTATAGATGTTGACTCTAAAATTATTGGTATGTCGGAGCACCACTTAAATAATTTGACAATTCAGAGGCTTGCTTTAGCAGGATACAGATTAGCTGACTGTTTTTCAAGAAGTTCCCTGTGGGGAGGGGGAGTGGCTATGTACGTAAAAACCAATATTCCATTTGAGTCCATAGACTTCTCACGGCACTGCGCTGAACAGATATCTGAATGTTGTGCAGAGGCAGTCGAATATAGTGAAACTAAACTTCTAATTGTTGTTGTTTATAGATCCCCTAACTCTGACTTCAGAGAATTTCTGCTAAAGCTAGAGAGTGTTCTTGATTTACTTTGTAGAAGTACTAGAAATTAGTTACATGTGATGAAGTCAGTATAAATTTTGCATATGATGGTGCAAGAAAGAGGACGTTCGTAGATCTCCTAAATTCATATGACTTGATGCAGACTGTATTTTTTTCTAAGTAGGGTGCAGGGGTACAGCAGCACAGCCATAGACAATATGTTTATTCTTTCTTCATTACTAGTTGCACAATCTGTTAGTAAAAGGGTGAATGGCTTTCAGACCATGATGCATATATTTTAACACTAAAAGGCTTTCGTAGTCAAACAAATGTCACATATAATTCAAACTATGTAGGAAGTTAATCCAACAGCAATAGAGAGTTTTTTAAACCTTGTCAAGGAACAAGAGTGGCAGGTTGTTTATAGTGCTGATAACATACGCTTTCCTTAACACATTTCTCATGCTCCTTGAGAGTTGCTTTCCATTAGAAAGTTCTAAACGGGTTACTAACAGTAATATGCAGCGCGGCTGGCTGACTAGTGGGATAAGGATATCATGTAGAACAAAACGGGAATTACATCAAATGTTAGAAGTAGTCACAATCAAGCTACAGTAGCCCATTACAAACAGTATTGTGAGATGCTTAGAAATTTTATTAGAAAAGCAAAGAGTACGTGGCATGCAAATAGAATAGATAATTCACAGGATACAATTAAAACCATGTGGTCAATTGTGAAGGAAGTGTTTGGTCAGCAGCAAAAGGTCTACGATATAAAGTCAGTTCGTAGTAAAAATATTTCTGTTACTGATAAATCAGATATATGTACAGTATTTAAAAATCATTTTCTGAGAAATGCTGGTGAATTAAATAAAAATTTAGTTTCTACAGGGAATCATTTAATTTTCTTGGCAAATGCGTTTCCAAGATTGATGTCTGAAATATTCCTCTGTGATTCCGACAAGGGAGAGATTGAGTCAATAATTAAATCACTGAAAACTAACGACTCTCATGGTTATGATGGAGTGCCTACCAGAATATTAAAGTACTGTGGCATATTTGAAATTTTTCCTTAAAGAGTGGTCAGTTTCCTGAACGATTAAAGTACTCAGTAGTAAAGCCGCTTTATAAAAACGGATAAACGGATAATGTAGAGACTTTTAGACCTATTTCTATGCCATCAGTGTTTGCTAAAGTTATTGACAAATCTATGTATGTAATGATAATTGATCATTTTATATCACGTGATTTGCTATCAAATGTACAGTTCCGCTTTAAAAGTCGTTTAAAAACTGAAAATGATATATTCTCTTTACTCTGTGAGATTCTAGATGCGTTAAACAAAATGTTTCGAACACTGGACATATTTTTTGATTTAACTAAGGGATTTGATTGTATTGTGTGGTGTCACCGCCAGACACTACACTTGCTAGGTGGTAGCTTTTAAATCGGCCGCGGTCCAGTAGTAAAGTCGGACCCGCGTGTCGCCACTGTCAGTGATCGCAGACCGAGCGCCACCACACGGAAGGTCTAGAGAGACGTACTGGCACTCGCCCCAGTTGTACAGCCGACTTTGCTAGCGACGCCACACTGACAAATACGCTCTCATTAGCCGAGACGATAGTTAGCATAGCCTTCAGCTAAGTCATTTGCTACGACCTAGCAAGGCGCCGTTATCCTTTGTTATATTGCTATTACACTTCTGTATCATCAAGAGCGATGCTCTACAATTATGGGTTAAAGTTAAGTATTCCAGAAGCTACGTACTTTTCTATATAGCATTCATTACGTATCCTGTTTCAGACCTCACGCCAGCCTGCGTGAGTTTAAGCACGTGCCTTTCGGCTTCCTCTCATTGTGTCTAGGCTGTCTTGTCTAGACACAACATATTGATCACAAAATATTGCTGCAGACGTTGGACCATTACAGAATGCAAGGAGTAGCTCACAATTGGTTCACCTCTTACTTTAGCAACAGACAGCAAAAGGACATTATTCACAAAGTTGAGAATGGCTGTGATGTCGGGTGTGAGTTCGGTATGGTCAAGTGAGGGGGAGTGCTCCAGGGATCAGTGTTGGGGCCACTCCTGTTCCTTATTTATATAAATGATAAGCCCTCTAGTATTACGGGTAACTCTAAAATATTTCTATTTGTTGATGACACTAACTGGGTAGTAAAGGATGATGTGTGCAGCATTGGCTCAGTTTCAAATAGTGCAGTTCATGACATAAGTTCATGGCTTGCAGAAAATAAACATAGCTAAATCGCAGAAAGACTCAGTTTTTAAAGTTTCTTACACACAGTTCAACAAAACTTGTCGTTTTGATTTCACAGAACGGGCATATGATTAATGAAAAATGAACATTTCAAATTTCTAGGTGTTAAGGTAGGTAGTAAGCTGTCGTGGAAAGCCCATGTTCGGAATCTTGTTCAAACACTTAATGCTGCCATTTTTATTATTCGAACGGTACCTGAAGTGAGTGATCGTTCGGCACGAAAATTAGTCTACGTTTGCTTATTTTCATTCGCTTACGTAGTATGGTATTATATTTTGGGGTAACTCTTCCCATTCTGAAAGGATATTTTTAGCCCAGAAACGGACGGTTCAGGCAATAAGTGGTGTTACTCCCCGAACGTCTTTTGGACCCCCGTTCACGAGTCTGGGTATTTTGACATTGGTCTCTCAATATATATATTCCTTATTGTCATTTCTCATTAACAATATTAGCTTATTCCCAAGAATAAGTAGGTCTCACTGAGCCAACACTTGGCAGAAAACAAAGCTGCATTTGGATCAGACTTCCTTAAATCTTGTGCTGAAAAGTGTGCAGTATACTGCTGCATCCATTTTCAATAAGCTACCACTCGAATTCAAAAATCTTAGCAGTAATCCACGCGCTTTCAAATCGAAACTGAAGAGTTTCCTCATGGGTCACTCCTTCCATTCTGTCGAGGAATTCCTTGAAAAATTAAGTTGATTCTTGTTGTATTGTTGATTGACTTTACTTAAACTTATTAATTGACTTTTTTCGGGTTCATAAACATTTTATTTCTATCTGTCATTACTTTTATGTTGTAAATTCATGTACTGACACGTTCCATGACCTTGGAGATTTGCTCCTCAATTTCGTCCTACGGAACTTGACGTGTAAATAAATAAATAAAAACGTTAGCAAGCTTGTGAATCCCTGCAAGTCAGGTTCACCACTTCGGTGCACTGGTGCTGCCAGTTGAATCCAGTGCTGCCAGAAAGAAGTAGGTTTCCCACGACATTGAATATACGAGCATTTTTCGTTAAAAAAAAAAAGGCCACAGGATATTATTATATTAATTTCGAGTATAAGACGCACCTGAATTTTTCAGGCAATTTTTCGAAGGAAAAAGTGCATCTTATAGTCAGTAAAATACGGTATGGTATTGTATAAGGAAACAACGACATCAGATTGCGAGACAAGGAAAGAAAATAAAGTTGTCCAACAGTTGAAAAGTACTGTAATTATTATAACAGCATATTTGGCACAGTCATATAAAACACCAAATTTCTGTCTATTTCGTGAAGACAGATTTTGAAATATGTTGCTTTCAGTACAGGTAGGAGTTTATACATTTTTACATCACACAACTCTGCTCTGTGTGTCGAAATCACTCATGCCAAGAAAGACGACCGGAATTACCGGAAAATTTACCGCCTATAAAAAAAATATAAATTACACTTCCTACATCGGAGTCTGCGTGAGACTCGGTCAGTAGCACTACGTCACGTGTCCAAACAAACCAGCGTTCGGCTGCGTCCATCACCGCAGTCACCGGCCGCGCTGCCGCCGCCGCCGACGACGACTGCTCGCCCCCCGCCTGCTGTTCTCGTTGGTGTAGATGTAGGGGCTCTCCTGCGTGGGGCACAAGAAGCGCGAGAACGTCTCCTGCCACTCTACAGACTTGTTGCCCACAGGCTCCATCAGGTTGTTCCACAGGGCGTTTGCAGCTGCCAACACAATCAAGAAACTTTACAGTTTGGGGTGACAGTGAACTAAAACGTAGTCCGTAGCCGTTGAATCTGCTGTTTAATAGGAGTACATCCATTAAGTAAGTGAAGTGACTCGCCCCTCCCCCTTGGTGAGATTTGGTGACACGTGGTGGGAGCCCCCACCCCCAACCCCACCCCCACCCCCATCCTGAAGTTAGGTTTACCCGGTAGTCGGGTAGAATACATAAAAATGATTTTTTTGAACACTGATGAAATCACTTTAGTAAACCCACCTTTTATTTATTATGTGTATTGAACTATGTTTTTAACACATAATTAAAAACATTATTTTAAACACGCCAGTCTTGAATAGTATTGGGACAGACAGACAGGCTGAAACAGACGGACAAAAACGCTCCCGAAAATAGTATTAACTGGTTCGATAACTAACATTTTACTGGTATATAATATATTCACTAAACGTCGCTGAATCTTTATATAGTTCGCAGATGGAAAACAATATTGTTTGTACCTTCCTTTGAACTGCACCATTACGTAGCTATGCAATCCCTTGAGTTATATCATCACTAAGAGAATACTTGTCGGTGAACTTCGGCTTATCTTCCTCCCACCAACGATTAAATTCTTGCTCAGACGTATGTTTCAACTCGTCGTCATACTTACGGATTTAAAACATTTGATACAAATTCATGTTGAACACAGTAACATCTGTTTCATATGCGTTACAGATTATCACGACTGACTCACTGAATAATGCTCAGTGATTTTAACCAGTGCGACAGAGAACTCCCTGAATGAAATCTGACACTTGCGTGGCACTTATTTCAAATCGAGGAATTCCGGCCATGCACATATGCAACGCATTCAGTTTATTTCACAGAATCCATAAAGATTGCTGAGTACTTTAATATTGTCTACACTCAGCATTACTTATGCAAAGTGAAATGTTGTCCATTTTAATAATGTATATTCTCTCAGTTAACAAGTTGACGTGAGATTTTCATTGCCTCTTTTAAATGAGATTAGGTGAGATTTGCCGGATCCCGCACGTCACCATTCACATTTTGAGGTCACATAATTAATGGACGTCGCCTAAGGAGCCAATTTTTTTGGTCCTGAGTCTGTTATATTACAGCTTGGCTGAGAGACTTCTTTCACTACACAGTGTCCTTTGTCATTGTTTTGGCCCTATATGTGTAGTTGCCGTAATTTGCTCTCGTACCCTACGTTTTTAATTACGGCACTTCTGACGCTTTCCACGTTCATCTTATGGTGTATACTTGCGAGTTTAGTCAGTCTATCATCACCTTTTAAGAAGTTACGTAGTTAATCAGTTAACTGCTTGATCCTGGGACATCGTAAGATTCTCTCTGGTATTGTGAAGTGGGAAGTTCTGAGTAAAAACCTGTTCCTCCTTTCTCCCCATCGTATACTATGTATTAACAGCACTTTACAAAAACATGTTTTGCATTAAGTACGGAGTATCACCTAAAGATGCACCTACAATGGTGTTAAACCGGTTGTTTTGCCGAACCAAAGAACCTCTATACAGCTGATCTGGCCTTGAAGAGTTTTCATTCATTAAAAAAAATTACCTTGGAGATTTTTCTGGTATTTCTTTACAGTAACAACTAGAGAAATATTAAAGAACTTCATTCATCACGTATGACTGCTGGATTAGTTATCAGTCCGAAGACAAGGTCGTTGTAGCTCTCCATGCCACTGCATACAAAAACTTCAAGACCGGCGAAGTGTTACAGAAGTTGGAAATTTACTAATGACCTCAGCGCGAGATACTCTTGCTAGTTACAACAAAAGTCTGTCTCGAAAGCTATCAGAAAATCCGAAGACATTTCTGTAGTATGTAAAGTACCACCAGTAACATAGCTCAAGCAGGCTGAATATCAAATTGCGAATATCGTCATACATTCTGACAAATATTAGAGACAATTTAGATACAGAATATCGTGCCACTTGGAGGGTATACAGTCACGTTTCTGGATCAGATGGGGTGCGTTAATAATAATATGTGTGTGTGTGTGTGTGTGTGTGTGTGTGTGTGTGTGTGTGTGTGTGTGTATGTGTGTGTAAGCGAGTGAGTGTTATATTTTTGACATAAATTGCAGACGTGGAAAAACTCTTTAGGTAGCCATTGCTCCGATTGAAAAATGTTGCAGCTTTCCATGAAAGTGGAATTTGACCTCAACAAGGCCAACAATCGAAACTAATAAATAGCTACATCAGAGAGTCAGTAATTTCGAATTTATTTTTATAATGTAAAATAAAATGCATTAACCTCATCTTCACAAAATTGTTGCTCGGTGAGATAACGCTTTACTAAGACGCTTTTAAAAATGTCAGGTGATTTTAATTTGATCTGCGGCAGGTGCGTAATGACTTCAAATTTCCTGGCAGATTAAAATCATGAAGCCTCCAACCTGGGACCTTCACCTTTCTTGGGTAAGTGCTCTACCGACTGAGGTATCCAAGCACGACTCACAGCTTCATGTCTTCCAATACTTCTCCTACCTTCGAAGCTTCACAGAAATTTTCCTGCATACCTTGCATTAGCTTCCGGAATAAATTTTCAGTGTGCAGCAGTTTGTGCGCTGATTTCAAACCTATTAGCTGATTAAAACTGTGTGCTGGACTGGGATTCGAAGCTGGGACCTTTGCCTTTTGAAGAAAAGAGTTCTACCAGCAGAGCTATTAAAAAGCATGACTCGCGACCCGTCCTCACCGCTTTACTTCCGCCAGTATCTCATCTTCTATCATCAAGACTTCACAGAAGTTCTCCTGCATACCTTGCAGTGCTAACACTAAGGGAAGAAGGAATATTTCCAAGACTTTGTTTCGCAAAAACCTAAAAGATTGCTTCCAGAAAGAATCTTCATTTTGTAGCAGTGTGCACACTTCCTGGCAGATTAAACCTGTGTGCCGGCCCTGTAGTTCGAAATAGAACCTTCGCCTTGCACAGGCAAGAGCTCTATGGACTGAGCTACCACTGCAAGGACATTACCCCCCCCCCCCCCCTTTGCAGCGGAGTGTATGCTGATTTGACACTTCCTGAGAGCTTAATACTATATGCCGGACCGTGACTGGAACTCAGAAAGGCGAAGGTCTACAGTCATGTTTTAGGCATCTGCTGAAATATGTTAATAACATTTCACGTTTGACATAAATGGGATGATGATGATGTTTGATTTGTGAGGCGCTCAACTGCTCGGTCATCAGCGCTCGTACAAAGTCCCATTGTTTACACAGTCCATTTTTTTCACAATCCAGTCTAGTCACTGACACAAATGATGATGATGATAAAATGAGGACAACACAAACACCCAGTCCCCGGACAGATAAAATCCCCAACCCGGCCGGGAATCGATTCCGGGACCCCGTGATCCAGAGGCAGCAACGTCAGACACTAGAGCACGAGCTGCGCACTGACATAAATGTGCTTTCTCTTGCTGAAGTATTTTTGACATATGTCTTACACATGTAAATGTTGTCAGTTACACATTTTACGTATTTTGTTTACAACTTTAACTATTATCATTGTAATACATTACTTTCTTATTGTGTATTGTTAACTTGCTGATATGCATACGAATATTCTCATTTTGGCCTAGGACGTATTAGGATGTAATGTCAGCCCCGTTTTAGCATGTGACTTTAGCAGAGCACATGTGTTTCATACAGTAACAGGTCAGATTAGATGTGCAAATACTGCAAGCTACACCCATTGTGTATTTTGCCAGATATTTCAGACCTGAAAACAATATCGTGACACACGGCGTTAACATTGCGCTGCTGAATTATTTTTTGCATAGATTTTAGACGTGAGATTTCTTTAATTTATGCTGTTCACATGTTTTAGACATGGAAATAAATTGTGTGTGGGGGTGTGTGTGTTGTTGATGGTTTCCTTTAGACGGGGAATTTCTTTAATTTATGCTGTTCATATTTTTTAGACATGGAAATAAATTGTGTGTGTGTGTGTGTGTGTGTGTGTGTCTGTGTGTGTGTGTGTGTGTGTGTGTGTGTGTGTGTGTTTGTGTGTTTGTGTGTGTGTGTGTGTGTGTGTGTGTGTTGTTGATTGTTTTTTTTGTAAATAAATTTTAGATGTGGAATTAACACTACATTTATAACCTCTGAAAGTGTGTTTGTAGTGGCACAGAGTTGGGGGCAGGAGCTTTATTTCTGATAAATGATTCAGGATATCCTGATATTTTTAAACACGGCCAATAACATTCATGTCGTTCAGACGTTTTTAAATCTCATGCCAAAATACTCTGTTCCGGTGAAGCTTACCTACTTTCACACATAATACAAGTCATTTGGGTACCTTTGAACATGGTGAAAGAAACCTTCAGGTCGTTCAGAAATTTTTGAAATGTCCGGCTGCATATTGGTTGGCTGGATCTTATTTTGAAGTTCCTGCGAATGTAATGTCATTGAAATAGGGTTTGGCTTGTAACGTCACGATTATTGCGTCATGAAAAAAGGGTCCTGGATTGTCACATCATGATAATGACGTCATAGAAGGGGGCATGGTTTATGATGTCGTGGGTAGGGCACTGACCTGCGCAAGTGACGACACAAATATTATGAAATGCGCCAGGTTCTCTACAACCACTCTACTAACGTGTGTTATAACTTCAGTGGGTACACACGTCCTCAAGAAATAAATTAACTAACGGCTTAAATTTCTAATCATTGGTACCTCAACTTTTACTTTTGACTGTATGGTAAGCCACAATCATAAAACAGTTACTGGAAGTAGTAGATGAGTACTCTCCCTCTTGTTCTTCCATCTCAATTTAGCTATTATAATATAAATGGGCTTTATATTGTCATATATTGCTGTTAAACGGTGTCCTGGCATATACTTTGTAAAATACACGGTGATTCAGCTAAGCTGTTTCCACCCAGATGAACTGTGACAAAACCCTCATTAGACAACGTCCCACACCATTAGAGAGCCTCCATATGCTTTAACGTATTGTTGTTCTTGCGGTCCTGAGACTGGTTTGTTGCAGCTCTCCATGCTACTCTATCCTGTGCAAGCCTCTTCATCTCCCAGTACCTACTGCAGCCTACATCCTTCTGAATCTGCTTAGTGTATTCATCTCTTGGTCTCCCTCTACGATTTTTACCCTCCACGCTGCCCTCCAGTACTAAATTGGTGATCCCTTGATGCCTCAGAACATGTCCTACCAACCGATCCCTTCTTCTAGACAAGTTGTGCCACAAACTCCTCTTCTCCCCAATTCTGTTCAATACCTCCTCATTAGTAATGTGATCTACCCATCTAATCCTCATCATTCTTCTGTAGCACCACATTTCGAAAGCTTCTATTCTCTTCTTGTCGAAACTATTTATCGTCCATGTTTCACTTCCATACATGGCTACACTCCATACAAATACTTTCAGAAACGACTTCCTGACACTTAAATCAATACTCGATGTTAACAAATTTCTCTTCTTCAGAAACGCTTTCCTTGCCATTGCCAGTCTACATTTTATATCCTCTCTACTTCGACCATCATCAGTTATTTTGCTCCCTAAATAGCAAAACTCCCTTACTATTTTAAGTGTCTCATTTCCTAATCTAATTCCCTCAGCATCACCCGACTTAATTCGACTACATTCCATTATCCTCGTTTTGCTTTTGTTAATGTTCATCTTATACCCTCCTTTCAAGACACTGTCCATTCCGCTCAACTGCTCTTCCAAGTTCTTTGCTGTCTCTGACAGAACTACAATGTCATCGGCGAACCTCAAAGTATTTATTTCTTCTCCATGGATTTTAATACCAACTCCGAACTTTTCTTTCGTTTCCTTTACTGCTTGCTCAATATACAGATCGAATAGCATCGGGGAGAGGCTACAACCCTGTCTCACTCCCTTCCCAACCACTGCTTCCCTTTCATGTCCCTCGACTCATAACTGCCATCTGATTTCTGTACAAATTGTAAATAGCCTTTCGCTCCCTGTATTTTACCCCTGCCACCTTCAGAATTTGAAAGAGAGTATTCCAATCAACATTGTCAAAAGCTTTCTCTAAGTCTACAAATGCTAGAAACGTAGGTTTGCCTTTCCTTAATCTTTCTTCTAAGATAAGTCGTAGGGTCAGTATTGCCTCACGTGTTCCAACATTTCTACGGAATCCAAACTGATCTTCCTCGAGGTCGGCTTCTACTAGTTTTTCCATTCGTCTGTAAAGAATTCGCGTTAGTATTTTGCAGCTGTGACTTATGAAACTGATAGTTCGGTAATTTTCACGTCTGTCACCACCTGGGATTGGAATTATTATATTCTTCTTGAAGTCAGAGGGAATTTCGCCTGCCTCATACATCTTGCTCACCAGATGGTAGAGTTTTGTCAGTACCGGCTCTCCCAAGGAGATGGTGTGCCCCATCGCTCGTGCACCGACTGTAACACCACGTTCGAATGCACTTAAATTATCATAGCCATTGTAGCAGCAGCAACCGATCTAACAACTGCTCCAGACACTTGTCCAGACACTTGTCAGGATTTATCTGGCCTGAACATGAAACAGATTGTTGTTTGGTGTGGATCTCCGTGATTTCATACCTGAATAAGGAATTAAGTCACTTCGGATTGTACGCAAACGCAGTGTTGCTGCGCCGATACACCAGTATGAAAGGAGCACAGAAGTAAGTTACCCTTCAAACTGTGTCGTCCGCCTACGCTGAGTGCTGGTTAATTTGAAAACAATAAATTTGTACCAAAAACCAAGAGAAACTAAGTATGCCACTTCTTTATGGAGGATGCAGAAGGAATGCTAAGAGAATAGCTGAGCTGTACGCACAAAGATATCCCGACAGACGGTAACCGACAATAATGACAATTCAGCGAATGTCCAAAAAATTGTTATTGTAATTGCACTTGTATACTACACAGAGAGTAAGGAGAACCCTTCCAAGGATTAGAGAGAATGAAATATATGTTGTCGAAGCTATTGCACAAAATGAGCATGTTCACTTCTGAGAAATTGGGAGTGCCTCTGGAATAAGTCAGCTCAGCATTCCTTGCATTTTACACACGAACAGCTTTCATCCGTATAATGCGTCACTTCAGCAGCATATTTACCAGCGGGATTGCCAAAGGCGTTTACCATTCCATCTCTCGGTTCTGATGCGACATCAAGTAAGCACGTTCTTTCTTCAGAGAATTCTCTTTACCGATGAAGCTCAAGTCATGGGAAGTTTAATATAAGAGATAGGCATTATTGCGTCACAGAATCCACATGGCTGAGGCAGGTTGAACTTCCAACGCAATGGTGTCCGAGCATTTGGTGCTGTACTACTGGAGATTATGTGGGTGGTCCTAACTTCATTGCAGAAACTTACATGCAGTGGTTCCCATCCTGGGCTTAATTACCACCCTGAGGTGCAAAATGGAATTTTGTTATGGCTAAGAACAACAGGTTTGGATTGTTTTCAGCTGTGAAACTAAATTACACTCAAAGACAGGAAAAAGACGACACACTACGAAAGAGTTATGTAAATTGGTCACAAACTCATATTTATAGAGGTGTCGACAGTAAATGCAAAATTGTAAACTCTGGCCGCCAATAGTTGAATGTGTGAAGCTTCATCACAGTTTCACCGCGCAGCTGGCAAGGATAGAAAAAAGGGGATGTGTCGATACCACGACGGCAGGTCTTTGCAAATTTAATTCAGTTGGGCGGTAACTATGCTTTTCAGAAGGGTGTGTGAACAATATAAGCAGACGTTAGCACTTCAGAGAGGACATGTAGTTGGGCGCAAATGCGCCGGTTGGAGTAATTACGACTCACTCGACATTTGAACAGAAGCGGTGTCACTGTTTTATGATGTTGGCAGGAATGGGTGAACCATAGCCGAACACAGCGTCGAGAAGGAAGCGGTCGACCTAGAGAGGGCAGTCGCCAGGGTCCGGATTCATCATTATCTGGCGTGTCCGCCCCGATAGCTGAGTGATCAGCGTGACGGATTGCCGTCCTACGGGCCCGGGTTCGATTCCCGACTGGGTCGGGGATTTTCTCCGCTCAGGGACTGGATGTTGTGTTGTCTTCATCATCATTTCATCCCCGTCCGGCGCGCAGGTCTCCCAATCTGGCGTCGAATGTAATAAGGCCTGCACCAAGGCGGCCGGACCTGCCCCGCAAGGGGCCTCCCGGCCAATGACGCCAAACGCTCATTTCCACAATCAGATGTGCAACTGGTGCTTCGGTGACCACACGAATCGTTACTACTTGGCTCACAGAAATGGGGCTGAGCTCGCAGCGCCCCTTGTGTACACTAAAAAGCCCATTTGCAATTGTGTCTGGCATATTCGGCCAGGAATCTCGTTGACTGAATTAGAATTGTCTTCCGTGATGAGTCCCGCTTCGAAGTGAGACCCCATGACCACCGAAGCGTATCTGAAGACCCGCCGAAGAGTGGTGTGATAGCAACCTGACTGCTGTCTGCCATACTGTCTAAAAACAAGGTGTGGTGGTCTGGGATGTTGTTTCATTTCACATCAGGACCCGTTTGGTTGTCATTCGCGACACTCTTACTGCAAAGCAGTACGTCGACGATATTCTACGGTCCCGTTTTGTAGCGCTTCATGGTAAGCCATCATGGGCTTATATTTCAGCAAGATAATGCCCGACCGCACACGCCTTGTCTTCGTGTTTGCCAAACCATACCTTGGCCAGCAAGGTCGCCGGATCCCTCACCAACTGCGAACGTTTGGATCTCTACGGGCAGGACCCTTTAACCAGCTTGGAATTTTCACAATTGAACAGAATTTGATACGGTATCCCTCAGGAAGACATCCACCAACTTCATAAATCAATGCCAAGCCGAATAACTGCTTGGATAAGGGCCAGAGGTGGACTAACGCGTTATTGATTTGTTCCATTTGTGGGACTCTTTCTCGTGAATAGATGATCCAAGTTTTCTGAAAGTGTAGTCGTTTGTGTGTCTCTACATGTACATCACACGTACAGATTTCCATTACATTCGGATAATTCCATTGCTGTGCGGCATTTTTTTCCTTGGAGTGTATTTTTAAAATACATTAAGGAATCACCAATTTAGTATTGGAGGGCAGCGTGGAGGGTAAAAATCGTAGAGGGAGACCAAGAGATGAATACACTAAGCAGACTCAGAAGGATGTAGGTTGCAGTAGGTACTGGGAGATGATGAAGCTTGCACAGGATAGAGTAGCATGGAGAGCTGCATCAAACCAGTCTCAGGACTGAAGACCACAACAACAACAACAACAACATTTTTAAAATATCACTATTGTCATCATTATTTCGTAAGAATGTATTACTAATTACGTAAATTACCAAGAATTTCATTTTTTTCTAATACTAGCATTAATGTCTGGGGCAATGTGATGAAGGTAACAGCTGGTGAAATGAAGTTATAAACATTCCCGCAACAGCAGAGAAACTGCTTCATGATTCACGTCGCAACAGTAACCGAACAAATTGGCAATACAACACAACAGTAGCTATATAACAGCTACTTCGCTTCTGTAGAGTATAAAAAGCGCTGTTGTTGTCAGTAGAGTGATTAGACACAAAGTATTGGCAGCGTTCCATTTCCATCGTGACAGTTTCGCATAATTACACGAACTTCCGCAAAAGAGAGCAACCAGTTTCAAGTTCAAAACAGACAAATCCCAAGATCTAAGTACTGTAAATCCTCTGAAACTACTAACCGGATTTTGAAGAGTGAAACGTACCTGAATTCACCTCTATTATAACTACAAATAATAACACCAGAATTTATCGTAGTGCTATTTGAAAAAGCGACGCTGATACTGGTGTCTCTATAAGTAACGTAGTTACTAATCGAAATTGTAACTCACTTAATTAGAACATTTTCACAATTCATTTGTGTGACAGAAGAATTATTACGTCAATTTTTGCTGGTGGGACATCCGCAGCAGTTTTACAGGGTGTTTGGGGAGGAAAGGTCAATATTTTACAGAGTGATAATACAAGGAATTATGAGAAAAAAATGTGATATGAACATAGGTCCGCAAATGCTCCGTTATGGAGGTATGGATACTGAAAGGAACTTAAATTCTGCAAAATTGATGTGCACTACGTGAACATATACGCAATACAACTGAACTGTAAAGTGATTTTCTTGAAAACAATGGTACAGAGAATACAGTTGCGTTAGGCATTATACAGTTACGTTAGGCATTTCTACATAATGTTTATTTACTTTGCATTTAGTACATAATGCATTTATTCAGTTCAAAAAGATGTACCACGTCTTTTACAAACGGCTTTAGCTCTTATCGGACAGATGTTGTACAGTTCACAGAACAGCCTCGAATATCCCACCATGAACGTGAATGCACTTTTGCACTCTAGCGATAACACGTTGTATTGCTCGTTCAATTGCCTGTGGTTAGTTGCTAATCAATTCAGCAGCGTCCATGATGCGACGAGGCAGTTCATCTCGTGTATTTACTTAGTGCACCTCTGATTTCATCCAACCCTATAAGCAGAAATCTAAAGGTGTAAGGTCAGGTGATCTTGGAGGCCAGTTAATAGCACCGCCTCGGCCAATCCAGCGATTAGGGTAGGTGCGGTTGAGATGGTCCCTCACACGTAAGGTAACATGTGGAGGGACACCGTCAAGTTGAAAGTACATTCCAGTTCGCTTGGCTAAAGGACCGTCTTCCAATACCTCCGCAAATGAATTTTACAAAAAATGCAGGTACCTCTCGCCCGGACCTATCAGAAGGTTACCGATCACGCCGCACCAAACATTTATAGCAAAACGAACTTGGAAATTGCTATCCAAGGAAGAGCGTGTATTTTCCCGTGATGATTATTGCGTGTGTTGTTTATTCCATGTCGTGGAAACTGGGCTTCGTCAGTGAATAGTAAGTCTCAATTACCCAGTGACAGATTTGAAGTCGTTGGGCATCGTCGCCAACGTGGAGATTTTCGTCACGCTCTATGTGAAACGGATACAGGTTTCCCGCATGCAATGTTTCCCACACACGTGTCTGTGGGACTTGCATATGCAGGGACATTCGTCGTAAACTCGTACTAGGACTTCGCTCAACACTTGCGATTATTTCTTCCTGTTCTTGCAAAGTTTGTTGACGTAAACGATCGGACGAAAAATGTCTGCTTGGAAGAGAGCCTGTTGCACGCAAAGTGGTAAACACTTTGGTAAACAACCTGCGATCAGGTAATCCTCGAGTCGGAAAGCGCCTGTGGTATTCTCCTCTTGCAGCGGTAGCACTACCGTCGCAGAAGCCATAAACATACACCATATCTGCTTATTCCTCATTACTGTAGGCGTGTGGCTTTGTTAGCATCGCTTGTACGAACACAGCTAACACCATACACGACACAGCTAACCGATCCGTCGCCGGTACACTTTACAATGCGGCTTACACGGCACAACTGCGCAAACAACGGGTGATTGTACCACGTACTACGTACGTCACATGACCATCATGCGTGGTAGGTTGCATAGCGTAAAAATGACATGTACCCGTGCATTTTCTGGAAGAAAATCACATTACGGACCAGTCGTATTACGTATACGTTCGCGTTGTGCACATCAATTTTGCAGAATTAAAGTTTCTTTCAGTACCCATATCCCCATAACGAAACATTTGCGGACCCTGGCGAGACGTCAGGTATGAGAAAAAGCATTGCACTACACCTGACGAGAAATTTAAGATGCTAAGGTTGGGAAGTAAGATGTCGAACTCGACATTTTCAAAGGCTTTTCTGGAATCTAATAATAGTATTTTATCCATCTTCAGAAACTGTACTATTACATAATGAAACAAGAAGCAACCAGTTGCATATAACAAATTTAATTTCTTGATCGGTTTCGGGCATTTAGTGCCCTTCTTCAGAAGGCACTAACCTTAAGAAGGGCACTAAGTGCTCGAAACCGGTCGAGAAATTGAATTTTTTATATGCAACTGGTGGCTAATTATTTCACTATGGAATCTAAGGAGCACATGCATCTTGTGCAACCCAGGCACTCTTCATTTCATCTGTTACCTTTATTGAGGCAGATGTTGTGCTGCGATGTTTACGGAAACCTGACTGGTATTCGTCTAGTAGTTTTCTTGTAGTTAGGTTTACAGTACCAGGTTTCTTATGCCCTGTTTACCACAGTGTGGCCTTTAGCGCCACTGCTCGGTTCTCCTTCGGCTGGCAGACGGGCCGTTTTGGCGCAATGTGCAAGTATTTGGTAAGTTGGTAAGTTAACTGCAGAGCGGTAGCGTCGTCTTTCAGGTGTAGTTTCTCTATTTATGATACTTGAGCAGCGGTTCCATTGTTGCAGCTGGATGTTGTTTGCGTGGTGTCCCACAAAAACATTTCGATCGGTTGGTCCTTTCGTAAGTGTAGTTACAAATGCCTCTGAGCACTATGGGACTTAACTTCTGAGGTCATCAGTCCCCTAGAACTTCGAACTACATAAATCTAACTAAGCTAAGGACTTCACACACATCCATGCCCGAGGCAGGATTCGAACCCGCGACCGTAGCGGTCGCGCGGTTCCAGACTGTAGCGCCTAGAACCGCTCGGCCACTCCGACCGGCTGTAGTTACACGATACATAGTTTTTAGCCTACTGTTTGCAGCTTTCTGCCTCCCATACAGTGGTTAATCTGGCTTTATTCGGTATATTTAGACTCCGTGATCTTTTTCCGGCACTTTCAGGAAGAGGGTGACTTAACGTCAGTTAGATTTGAAAGATGCTTGTTGCGCGGACACATTGGGTATCAGTCTGAGGAGCCATGTACGACAGAGGTGTTGCCTTCTAAGTTGACATAGACACTTCGACCTATTACTTGTAAGTATGGTCAATGGAGTGATGAGACTTAAATCTTACATCGTGCCTGTTGACAGCGCTGAACAGGCGTGAAGTATAGGTCAAGTGCAGGACAGGTGGCGCCAGATACCCGAGTGTGTGTAGTTCCTATGCGATCTGGTAGAGGTCACTACCTGATGGACACTGAGCTGCAGTCAAAATTCTTTCTTTATTATTTGCAGTTCTTTTTATTTAATTTTCTAATTGTTTATTAATTATTGTTATAATTGTGCTTAGTGATGAGAATGAATGAAGGTGCGAATATGAAATACCGTTTTATGTAAAGCTTTTACACTACACATTGAAGTAACTGGTCTCTAAGGAATGTTCGAGAATAACGTGTGTGTTAGTCATTTGAATCGGGGAATTTATTATAAACTATATCATCAGTTTGTGGCACTGAGGAAATGAGATCATGATTTCCGTGAAGTAGAATTTTTAAGATGAGGTTAATTTTATATTTATGGATTTTAAAAATTTATTTATGTTAATTTACTGTTTAGATTCAGTGACAAACGTTGATTGGTTCCGTATATACGCATAGGATCGAGCGGGTTTGATGCTGCTTTCCGATTGGCTCTAGTGTTTCTCTGTCAATCAGAAATTACAATATTTGCGCGTATTTTGAAAACTAGAAACTTCTTTTGTGTAGAGACACGAGTAGAATCGGGGCTTGGAACTCATAGTGATCAGATCTATTGATAGGTGCTCCGATGACAATTATTAATATTGTCATATTTAGATAGCAATATGTCCGATAAGTGCCATGAAGTATGGAAGAGAATTCGATTTAATGATGCACGGTATGAAATTTACAATTTTTGTTGGCATTTTAAATAACTACATTCAATGTGGCGTGTTGCTTACTAGCGAACATGAATATTTTGTTACGTGAGTTTGATTATAGCAATATTTGAGCGAGATATTCTTAAAGGTTCTATCCATTTTAAACTTTCTGCGAAGGATAACTAAAGGCTTGGTAGTAACTGGTGTACGAAATCTTACAGTAATAGAAGGAAATTTTACGCATATAAATACTGTCATGTAACTATTACTATCCTTTCACACGCAAAACAGTTTTTAGTTCGACTGTTTGTTTCGAGGTGTATAGCTGTTTTTTTTTCGATAACTTTTTCCGGCTAAGAACACCATTTCAGTAACTTCAAGGAGGCGTGCGTGTGAGAAGACATTCACCACAAGGTGAGTGGAATTTAATTCGCAGCAGCTCCGCACCGCTCCGCCGCAGTGGGTTTATGGACCGCAATTATCGTTTTTCTCTGTCACTGTTAGTTTGTTTATGGTCTTGCAGTTTGGAGATATTGTTTTATGTTAAGTCACTGATACACCTACTGAGGGAGCTGATTCCCTGAAATCTTGTAGCATAAAGACTTCAATCAACGAATACTTGTACAGCTGTAGTGGACGTTTCACCCATGAACTGTTTAGGAGGTATGTGAGGTGAACAGCTCAGCGGGTCCATCGTCTGTAGTTGGTCCGATGAAAGAGAGCCTTTGTAAAGATCTAGTCGGGGCAAGGTGAGTAACTGAGTAAGTAAACTAAAAGACATATTTTCAAAAAGGTACTCCATTCTATTCACTAGCCCATTTAACAGAAATTTACATTGTACCCATTCTCCGTCCATAGGATGATGAATGCAAGCCAACTCACCTAGAGCGTCACCTTTCTGGCTCAAGTGGAAACAGTCCTGCGACAAAAAGGTGAAGTCGGTTCGAGGACCGCTGGAGGTGTTCACCGTCAGGAAAGAAGCGTTCAGCAGGAACGGCTGCGCTACGACAGTGAAATCTTCCAGTCCCGCGTACCTTTTATCTATTGCCTGTTAACAACAAGAGAGAGAGACATTAAACTGCACACATCTTAGCTCGGTAGTTCATCCTAGGACACGTACATAGAGCATTGTGGCTTCAACTACAGTTTCTTACCCAGCTTACCGAATATTCCACTGCTTTCCATATCCTACTGAGGGGAATCTCTCATTGGTTGCTTCTGTCCCATACATCAACTCAGCTTAGAATTAAACTCAACTATCAACATGGTAACACTTTTGATAAGATACCAGAGAGAGAAGTTTACAACATGTCGAAAACTTATTATGCCCAATAGTTCACGGACAGAAAAGCTTTCCATTGTAATACTCAACTGTTTCATTTTATGTCAAATAAATGTGATGCACGATTATAAAATGATCGTCTTGACTCCCACCGAACGTTGACGCAAGTCAGTTGTCTCGCAGCTATCATCGTCAGTGGTTTACGTATGTGGAAAAACACTCAAAACCCGTTTTTAATTTGAACGCGTTCTTACTATTTAAAACTAGTTTTTAATGAGCCACTTCGTCAAAACGCGTTTTGCCTAGTTAAAACTAGTTTTAACTCACTTTCGCTTTTGACCAGCAGTAAACTGTAGTTGTAACTAAGGCTATCAGTATCAACTAGTTTCAACGAGAAAAAGAATTAAGGTGGCTTCAGATTCAATGCACGCCACTGTAGAAATCAGTGACAATATAATTATACCGATTCCTGTTATTGACAGAGCAAAAGCAGATCTCCCCTATATTATTAGAGTTGTTCTTCAGAAACATGAACACGGCTTGCACAAGATTGGAACGAAATATGGGATACGCGACAAATTGTATTGCAGGTATGTATTTCTGAATTGATTTCAATAATTAAGGACCAATATCAGACATATTCATTACTTCATTGATTTAATGCTCTGAAAGTGCTGCTAACTATTCAATTAATTAATTAATATTTTAAGTTTTAATACATAAATTGTAATATATTGTATAATATGTATTAAGTACCTAATTGCCTTTAAAACAAGCTAATTAAATGTTCTCTTCGAGATCCGAATTCGACGTGCCCAAAGAGAAATTCTTGCTGCTGGAGGACGTGCCACAGACAAAGGTATCATTAAGAACTGCTGCCAAGATGGCAGCCTTAGGATCAGGACAAGGATTTGTTCGCTGTGTGTGTAAATAGGCATGTATTTGAGAAAGGTGCTTTTGTAGGAAAAAAGAAAACCTTTGTAACTCAAAATTTCATGAAAATTTGCCTTGCAATAAGAAATAATCGAAATATAATTGTTAATTTTTTTCGTACGTTCCTCTTTCATTAAGGCTGTAGCAACTTTTGTCAAATGTATGAGTAATTAATATATTTTTATTGTATGATTATTTTGTTTCCACTTCCGTAACTAATACTGTTAATATGGCTTTGTAATATTCCTTCAGTGTATGGTTATTTTTTATTGCTGTAGATATGTTAATGACTTAGATGTATGATCAATATTCTCAATAAATATTGCATTACACAATACAAAGATGCTATTTTTCATTGCAATCAATATGCACTTGCTCTTAATTTTAACATTTGCCGCTAAATAATTTATTGAAAACTATTTCTGTCAAGTTTAGTTAGAACGCGTTCTTACTAGTTGATACTGATAGCCTTAGTTACAACTAGAACTTACTGCTGGCCAAAAGCGAAAGTCAGTTAAAACTAGTTTTAACTAGCCAAAACGCATTTGGACCAAGTGGCTCAGTATAAACTAGTTTTAAGTAGTAAGAATGCGTTCTAACTAAAAACGGGAAAACGGGTTTTGGCTGTAGAGCGTTCATCTTGATCATAACATCAATCAGAATGATAGCAGCAAATTGAGGGAATCGTCTCAAACTGCATTCTTCCTCGGGTATAACATCGTCCGATTGTAACACTCGATACGAATACTACTCTACAAAACACAATGAACGTGTTCTTCGCTAATGAGCTCCCAGTAGGTGTGTCATCAACCAAATTTGTCGCCTTTTTTAAGGACAGCATGGAGCTGATAATATTAAAGATAAGGTTAAGAGAAAACTGGAGCGGGATCATAGCGCAAGAGTTGGTCAGTAATTCAATGTAGAATAAAAATGTTTAATTTTCCATTTAAACAGTTGATTTTATGTTAGGAGATGTTGGAATATTTCTGGCAAATAGCAGCGATCTTGACTGCTACGTTAACCCGTTGTTCCAAAAGCTCCACATAATTTCTATTCGATTACGATCGCATAATGTAGCGGGCCATTCAAGGTGAGATAAGGTACCAGAGCGTTCTCCAAACTAGGAACATTGCTTGCAACCCAGTGAACATAGCTGTTGGCACCTTGGAATACAGGGGTGTCCACTGCTTACTCATCACGAAGTCATATAAGAAACGGCAATGCTTGCTCATCACGAATACTGTATTTATATAAACACCGCAGCCCGAATAAGTGGGCCTAAGACATTACACAAAAATGCCCCCGCAACAATAAGAGCCACCTCCGTCCTGAACTGCACTCTCCATTGGCTCAACGCCTCATTGATCATGGAAATGGCGGGAACCATCTCAACGCTAACTCAAGAGAGGTCTAGACGTGTACATACTGTCTACGTATAGGGGAGAACATACGCTGTGATATATTTGTACTGGATGTCAGTTTTTAGTAATAAGCACGATTGTTTTAGCCACACTAGGGCTTTCAGGTCCACTCTTACATCTCACTAGTCACCCGTATTGATCTGACATCACAACATATATACGAGGATGGTGCCATAAGTACCCGGCCTGACCGAGAGATGGCAGAATTGTTGAAAAATATCTCCGTATTAGAAAGTATACGATCTATGAAGCATATGTTTCAAGGTGGAAGACGCCACATTGTTTAGTACTTTTTGGCAGCCATCGATAGTGAACGTAGTCAGTGAACTTGTGAAAAATGGAGAAAATTGGTGATCGTTATGTGATACTTTTTTTTTTTGAAAGGCCTTAGCGCAACCAATATTAAAACTGAGCTAGTTTCTACTTTGGGAGAGTCTGCTCCTTCGTTGACTACAGCAAAATATTGGGTAGATAAGATTAAACGAGGCAGTATGAGGTGCCAAAATGAGATCGCAGTGGTTGACCAACTAATGTGACGACTCCAGAAATGGTGAAGAAAACCCACAAAGCGGTACTGGATGATCGTCAACTGAAAGAGCGCAAGCTAGCAAACATAGTGGGCATTTGGAAAAGTGCGGAACATCGCATATTATCTGAAAATTTGGACATGAGAAAACTGTGTGCAAGGTTTGTGCCGCGTCTGCCCACACTCGAGCAAAAATATTGTCGTGAAGATGTTCCAATTGAGTGTTTGGCGAAGTTTCGCAGCAACAAAGCTGATTTTTTACGCCGCTTCATAACCATTGATGAAACATAGGTCCATCACTTCACTCCAGTGACAAAAGAACAATCAAAGCAATGGACACAAATTGGAGAACCGACTCCACAGAAGGCGAAGGCCGTTTCATCTGCAGGCAAGATCATGGCGTCGGTTTCTTGGGATGCACGTGGAATAATTTTCATTACCATCTTGAAAAAGGAAAAACTACACTCCTGGAAATTGAAATAAGAACACCGTGAATTCATTGTCCCAGGAAGGGGAAACTTTATTGACACATTCCTGGGGTCAGATACATCACATGATCGCACTGACAGAACCACAGGCTCATAGACACAGGCAACAGAGCATGCACAATGTCGGCACTAGTACAGTGTATATCCACCTTTCGCAGCAATGCAGGCTGCTATTCTCCCATGGAGACAATCGTAGAGATGCTGGATGTAGTCCTGTGGAACGGCTTGCCATGCCATTTCCACCTGGCGCCTCAGTTGGACCAGCGTTCGTGCTGGACGTGCAGACCGCGTGAGACGACGCTTCATCCAGTCCCAAACATGCTCAATGGGGGACAGATCCGGAGATCTTGCTGGCCAGGGTAGTTGACTTACACCTTCTAGAGCACGTTGGGTGGCACGGGATACATGCGGACGTGCATTGTCCTGTTGGGACAGCAAGTTCCCTTGCCGGTCTAGGAATGGTAGAACGATGGGTTCGATGACGGTTTGGATGTACCGTGCACTATTCAGTGTCCCCTCGACGATCACCAGTGGTGTACGGCCAGTGTAGGAGATCGCTCCCCACACCATGATGCCGGGTGTTGGCCCTGTGTGCCTCGGTCGTATGCAGTCCTGATTGTGGCGCTCATCTGCACGGCGCCAAACACGCATACGACCATCATTGGCACCAAGGCAGAAGCGACTCTCATCGCTGAAGACGACACGTCTCCATTCGTCCCTCCATTCACGCCTGTCGCGACACCACTGGAGGCGGGCTGCACGATGTTGGGGCGTGAGCGGAAGACGGCCTAACGGTGTGCGGGACCGTAGCCCAGCTTCATGGAGACGGTTGCGAATGGTCCTCGTCGATACCCCAGGAGCAACAGTGTCCCTAATTTGCTGGGAAGTGGCGGTGCGGTCCCCTACGGCACTGCGTAGGACCCTACGGTCTTGGCGTGCATCCGTGCGTCGCTGCGGTCCGGTCCCAGGTCGACGGGCACGTGCACCTTCCGCCGACCACTGGCGACAACATCGATGTACTGTGGAGACCTCACGCCCCACGTGTTGAGCAATTCGGCGGTACGTCCACCCGGCCTCCCGCATGCCCACTATACGCCCTCGCTCAAAGTCCGTCAACTGCACATACGGTTCACGTCCACGCTGTCGCGGCATGCTACCAGTGTTAAAGACTGCGATGGAGCTCCGTATGCCACGGCAAATTGGCTGACACTGACGGCGGCGGTGCACAAATGCTGCGCAGCTAGCGCCATTCGACGGCCAACACCGCGGTTCCTGGTGTGTCGGCTGTGCCGTGCGTGTGATCATTGCTTGTACAGCCCTCTCGCAGTGTCCGGAGCAAGTATGGTGGGTCTGACACACCGGTGTCAATGTGTTCTTTTTTCCATTTCCAGGAGTGCATCATCGGTGAGTATTGTAACGTTTGGGCGAAGAAATCAAGCACAAACGGCCGCATTTGGCCAAGAAGAAAGCTTTGTTTCTGCAGGTCAATGCACCAGCTCACATGTCCGTGCTTGCAATGGCCAAAACTAATGCATTAAAGTTTGAATTGTACCTCATGCACACTTTTCGCCAGATTTAGCCCTCTCGGGTTATTTTCTGTTTCAAACTTGAAAAAATAACTCGGTGGTCGAAGATTTTCAACGAATGAAGACATTATGTCGGCACTTAATGGCTATTTTGAGGAGTTACACAGTTCTCATTACAAAAAGGGCATCGAAGTTGTTGAATGTCGCAGGAAAAAGTCTATAGAGCTGAAAGGAGATTATGTTGAAAAGTAAATACATTTCTTCCAAAATTTTTGTGTTTTCTTTGTTGGGTCGGGTACTTATGTGACCACCCTCGTAGTACATGAGCAGTAGAGGAAAAGGGGTAAATATGGGCACTTAAAGGTACCTTCTTTTGTAAAAATTCTAATCTTACACTTCTATTAACAACTATATCAAGTTTAAGAAATGATGAGAGGTGAAACAATTGTTAGTATCCATTACTTCTGTTCGAAAACAAAGATTTACATAAAGCTTGTAAAATGGAACTTAAAATAAGAGGGTGCAAATACGGGCATCTACAAAAAAGGTGCAAGAAATCTTTTGAAATATCTTAATAAAATGGTTTAAAACAGTACAGAATGGTAGATTAATGTACAAAAAGCAACTTCCATACATTTATGCATGAAATCTGGAATTATTTACAGCAATCGCAAAAGTAGCTCCTTCAGCGCCAGCACAATCTACGTGTACCCACATTTGCACATAACACATTTAATCCACACCTCTCTTCTCCTGTCTCCCCATCGTTCAAATAAAGGTCATTATCGCTGTCCACAAAGTGAGGGCTGCAGGAGCCTGAAGAGTCCGATGATGAATCAGAGAGTCTTGTGGAACAAATTTCCTTTTTTTGAAGGCCTTTGGATTTTGCACCTCTGTTCGCATGGCGGCCTCTAACCCCAGAAAAACTCAACGACTTCTTCTTGACAGCACTTTTGTCAAGCGACTTTATGAACTGGTCTTTGTACGGCGTTCCAGTGACGTGGCAGGCGGTTGCTGCTTTTCGTCCCGGCGTTGTGGTTCTCTTCTTGGGGACAGGAGATATGTCGAATGGTGAAACTGCATTTGTTGAAGTCCATGGAGAGCTTCCCGGTGTTTCACTGGCTTCATCAACTGGCATAGCTAGATCTTGATGTACTGTACATCAGGATAACCCGAAGAAAAAGCAGATGATGTCGATGGTCCAGAGAGGAGCAAGTAGACGAACACGTGAATCAGAAACATTAGTCTATGTTCCACTGTGGAGCAAGATTTTCCTGCAACCAACTCAGCAGCTATGAAATCAGGATCGGTGAAGAAGTAACGGTTCATAGGGATTACCCAGTTACTTTGAATCTGTTTATTGCTATGTCAGCTGATTGAGTACGAAGGTAAGCTTGGCCAATAACCTCCATAACGTCGTAAGATGTGAGAGGACGCCCATTGTGATGCAACCATACTCTCACTGCCTCGCTGTAGTACGTTTTCAGAGGTCCCATGAACATCTTATCTAGAGGCTGCAGTTTGTGAGTGCAATGTGGAGGAAGTGAGATGATAGTCAAGTGGTGTTCTTTCGCTAAGTCACTCACATCTGGATTTCGAACGTGGCTATAATGACCATCCAAGATGAGGATAACAGGCCTTTGTTCAATGAAGTGGACGAACCATTCGGTGAACAAATTGTTTTGAACCCATCCTGAACGACGGGTTCTACGAATTGCACCAGGGGCAGCCTCTCATTAGAGCTGTTGGTTCTAGGGAAAATTATCATTGGCGGGACATAATGTCCTGAAGCGCTCATACATGCGATAACTGTGATTGTAGCCCCTCTTTCTGCAGACGTTAGAGCTGCCATTTGTTTCTTCCCTTTCATCTCTATCACTTTTGGAATTTTGCTCTGGGCAATGGGCAGGCTTGTCTCGTCATTGTTATACACTCGGCCTGCTGGACATGATGTTTGTTGAAAGTATCTGCCAATAAATCAAAGAAAACCATCACATTCTCTTTATTGAAGCCTAAGGCTCTGGCACAAGATTTGCGAATTGACAGCTGATCCTTCAGTCTCTCAAGAAAAAGGTCAGCTCAAGCTCGTCCTGCTTCTCCTCCTTTGAAAGGGGTTGTCGAACTATTTCCCTGGTCAAGTAAAAATGCCATTCTTCTCAGATCCGCCAAAGTGCACCCAAAGAATTTTTGCTCCCTCTCAGTGAGATAAGAAACTAGCTGTTTTTTGAGGTCTGATTTATAATCGGTTTCCTTTGTCTCTTGGACCGCTTGCTCAGGGATTTTATCAAGTTTAAGAAATCTCTGCAAAGTGGTACGAGGCACTCCAAATGTTTTAGCAGCACCTTTCACAGAAGCCTCCTTGCTTTCACAGCTGCTATGGCACGTACCATCTGAGAGTCATTCCACTGATGCCTCTGGTTCTTACATTCATAGCGCTTCTTCGTCCTAGGCATTCTGCAAGGACGAACAAAAGCACTAGGGTCCGTTATCGCAATTTCAAAATTCTATTTGTTTGTTTGTTACTGTGTGAGCTGTATATATGAACTTTAAACAAAATTCGACTAACCGTATCCCCGTAAAATTATTTAAATTATTTTACATAGTTTAAGAGAAAAGGTGGAGTAATTACGGGCCCTGCTTAAATATGGGGCCAATTTTTACACCAGCCCAATGGGTCCATTTTCACACCAACCGTTCTTAAGCAACAGGGCCACCATCCCGTCTAACCTAAAAGCGTGTGTAACGCAAAACGTGCTTCTAAATGTAGCTTAGGATTCCGTTATTCCGGATATTACTGAGAAATTCTTATAAACTGATCAGAAGGACATAAAAAGAAGACGATTTCATATACCTGCCAAACGTTTACAGTCCTGAACAAACACCGATTCACACAATAACCGACGCTGTAACTACACTGTTTGAAACAATGCTTCCAACTGTTCACTGCTACCTTCTATCGACAACAAGCACCGTTTTCAGTCCTGGTCGCCAGACTGCAGCACTTCCCGTACCCTCTTAGTGAGGTGTGCCCATAATTACACCTGCGCCCATTTTTACAGCTTTTCCTCGACATGATTCCAATAACAACAATAATAAAAATAGTAGGTACAGTATTATATATCATAATATGTGTAGTTCATGAGCAGTACACAACTATAATTTCGTTATTACATTTCTGTCGAATGTGAGTTCTAGTGGAAATGAGTGGAAGTAGTAGATAAGGAAGCGAATCATGAGAGGAAGCTGCTCTTGGGGACAGAAGGGAAAAATAGTAGGATAAGATCAATAGAAGAAAGAAAATAGAAGTGAATAGGGTTGAGGAAAACACAGACAGTGTTGAAGATGTAGCAGAAATACTGGTTCGCTATTGGACAGCTGCCAAGAGGAGAACTACAGTCGTTCTCTTAATTGCCTCGAAAAAATAAAGTCACGTAATTAATTTTCCTTTTTGTTTGCAAGTAAATGTCTACAGTCTTGCCACAAACTGAAAACCCAGTACCACAGTACCTAAGCACAAAACAAAATAGCGCAGCCCGTTGACAAAATGTATCGTGAAGTGATGCGTTTTCTGCATTTAGCGCGGAATATAATTGCAACAGGATGCTGACTTGATGGAACAGATAACAACAGGTAAATCTTTAAACCGTTAAACAACAGAGAGGGTTTGTATTACACACAGGTTACTGCTTAAGTTGCGCAATAGTTATATAGCTGAAATGGACAAGGAGGTAGAGATAGAATGTTTTGGATAGGTACAGCCTAGTCCTTCTTCTTCCATACTGAATAATGATGGGAATTTAATATGCTGTAACAGATGATAGCCTGTGAAAACCACGTCTGATAGCATCGACACTACATGAGCTTAGGAAGGGATGACATGAGGAAAGAAGGGAGTTTTTTGAAGATATGCCGCCTGTTAAATACCACCCGGACACGCTATGTAGCTCTGAATCGACCACTAGATATCACAAGCAGAGGATCCGCTAGCATAAAAGGAGGCAGCAAGTATTGTGATGTCAGTAGAGAAGAAGAAACAGGAGAATGGCTCGTTCAGGAGAATTCAGTGATTTCGAACTTGGACTACTCATTGGATGTCACTTGGGTGACATATATATCAAGGATATTTTATTCCATCTAACCCTGCCTAAGGTGAAAAAACAACCACGGCTAAAACAACTTCAGACATACCTCATGTACTAGACGAACAGGGACCGTCGAGCATTGTGGATACTGGCTGTAAAATGTCGCGTGAAGCCAGCTGAAGAGGTCACTTGTGAGTTTCAAAGTGCTGCCAGCAATCCAACTAGTGCACTAACTGTAAGTTGGCAGTTAAAAATATTGGGGTACAATAGTCAAGCAGCTCCTCATTAACCTGGTATTCCTGTAGTCAATTCTAAGCGATGCTTGAGGCTATGAAAAAAGCGACGACAATGGACTGATTTGAAGCGATGAATGACGCTATACTCTCTGACGGTCCGATCGAAGGGTTTGAGTTTGATGAATCCTTGGAGAATGTTACCTGACAAAATGTGCAACAGTGATGTACGAAGGAGACGGTGTTGCAGTGTGAGGATGTTTCTCGTAGCTAGGGTGTGGTGCCGTTATTGCTCTTAAGAAAACGGTGAACGCGATAGAATATGAACACATTTTACGGAATTGTGTATAGGATCAGTTTCTTATACGATGACTGAATCAGCATGACAAGGCATTCTGTCATCTAGCAACATCTTTGAGGCAATGGTTTGTGGGCAATAACATTCCCTAAAACGGAGGACTTTGAGCGGAATCCCGGACTGAGCCCATTGGAATGCCTTTTGGATGAGTTACAGCGCCGACTTTGCTCCAAACCCCAGCGTCCAATATCACTACCTTCTTTGGTTTCGGCGCTTGACGAAAGATGGTCTGCCCTTCCTCCAAAGACATTCAAAAGCCTCATTCAGAGTGTCCCCAGCAGAATTTAAACCATCATAAAAATGAGGGGTAGACACACCCCATATGTACGACTACTAATAGGTGTCTTTGAACGTATACTGTACTCCATGTAAGTGTAAATGGCTATATCGCGTCAACTGTAGTTTTAGGCTGTAGTTACCACATTTTTGTCGTGTCGAAGTACAGCAGTACAGATTCAGTAATAAAAATTTGGGATGCGTGGAAGTAAGTTCTAGCTTTGGCCATTCAAGTTTTCTGTAGATCAGATCAGTGCCAGGAAATGTCCCTCTGAAACTGTTGCGGCCGATTTCTTTCCCCATCTTTGTCCTATTCGAGCAGCTACCGCCTTCGCTTGAAGCGACAGTTCTCGAAAGACATTTCCTGCCATACACACTACTGGCCATTAAAATTGTTACACCACGAAGATGACATGCTACAGACGTGAAATTTAACCGACAGGAAGAAGATGCTGTGACATGCAAATGATTAGCTTTTCAGAGCATTAACATAAGGATGGCGCCGGTGGCGACACCTACAACGTGCTGACATGAGGAAAGTTTCCAACCGATTTGTCATACACAAACAGCAGTTGACCGGCGTTGCCTGGTGAAACGTTGTTGTGATACCACGTGTAAGGAGGAGAAATGCATATCATCACGTTTCCGACTTTCATAAAGGTCGGATTGTAGCCTATCGCGATTACGGTTTATCGTATCGCGACATTGCTGCTCGCGTTGTTCGAGATCCAATGACTGTTAGCAGAATATGGAATCGGTGGGTTCAGGAGGGTAATACGGAACGCCGTACTGGATCCCAACGGCCTCGTATCACTAGCAGTTGAGATGACAGGCATCTTATCCGCATGGCTGTAACGTTTGGACTATCAGCTCGGAGACCATGGCTGCGGTTACCCTTGACGCTGCATCATAGACAGGAGCGCCTGCGATGGTGTACTCAACGACGAACCTGGGTGCACGAGTGGCGAAACGTCATTTTTACAGGTGAATCTAGGTTCTGTTTACAGAATCATGATGGTCGCATCCGTGTATGGCGACATCGCGGTGAACGCACATTGGAAGCGTGTATTCTTCATCGCCATACTGGCGTATCACCCGGCGTGATTGAATGGGGTGCCATTGGTTATACTTCTCGGTCACCTCTTGTTCGCATTGACGGCACTTTGAACAGTGGACGTCACATTTCAGATGTGTTACGACCCGTGGCTCTACCCTTCATTCGATCCCTGCTAAACCCTACATTTCAGCAGGATAATGCACGACTGCATGCTGCAGGTCCTGTACGGGCCTTTCTGGATACAGTAATTGTTCGACTGCTGCCCTGGCCAGCACGTTCTCCAGATATCTCACCAATTGAAAACGTCTGGTCAATGGTGACCGAGCAACTGGCTCGTCACAATACGCCAGTCACTACTCTTGATGAACTGTGGTATCGTGTTGAAGCTGCATGGGCAGCTGTACCTGTACACGCCATCCAAGCTCTGACTCAATGTCCAGGCGTATCAAGGCCGTTATTACGGCCAGAGGTGGTTGTTCTGGGTACTGATTTCTCATTATCTATGCACCTAAATTGCGTGAAAATGTAATCACTTGTCAGTTCTAGTATAATATACTTGTCAAATGAATACCCGTTTATCATCTGTATTTCTTCTTGCTGTAGCAATTTTAATGGCCAGTAGTGTATCTGAAGTGATTTAGAGAATCTGTGGAAACGTTAGGATGGCTAAACAAGGATTTAAATCCTGCATGTAACAGCAATATCGATATTCTCCACACTTATGTAACTTATTTGTCTGTTCTTATTTAATGTGACCTCTCTATAATCATGATCTTTTATGTAACAATTATGTAAATGTTTTATTAATTATTTATGACCAATTATGTCAATGTTACTAATCTATGGATGTAATTTTAAAAGGAAGTTCTGTTGAGACTCTACTTGCAATACCGGTTCATGCATAGGATACTTGGGTTTATAGTCACGTAAAACATGGACGAAACTCCCTCTGCACCGAAACTGACTTGGAGGGAATAGGAAACGTGAATCTGGCTGTCAAACTGCAAAGTTCTTTCGTGCCAACAGTCAGTCGGTGGCTGGCACGAAAAGTGCCCGCATCTACTGTGCTGGACAAGGCAAGAGCAGCAACAAGGTTATATAATATAGTCTCGGATATGGAAGCAGTTTGCCTTATTATTCATGGCTCACATTGTTTAGGACCGTGCTATGAAAGTCCGACTCTCATAAAAAAATTTTCATAGCTTGCTACATAGCAAGGGCCGTGGGTACTTCTGCCGCCTTCTTGAGTTGCCACAGGCAATCGCCACACCACCTTCGCCTCAAATAATCAGTTGAGTACTGTATTATTGCATGGGCCCGTTAATTGGTTTCTTATCGAAACAGTAAGGCTATTTTGTTTAAGCTTTGTGTCAAACATCCATTTTTAAACGTTGGTCGTTTACCTAAGCAAGGTGCTTTTCCAAGTGCTGCAATGTTTCCGAGTATCCTGTTTTACTGAACTGATAAGTAGTTGCTGCCTTTAACTACATTTAATAAGCTTTTCGGAGTACTAAACTTCGTAACTATTCAGTTAGCCTTGTTTCTGAAGTACTCCAAGTGGTTTTTTTGTTTTTTGTTTTTTGTTTTTTTTTTTGTTTTTTTTTTTTTTTTTGTAAAAGGATAGTTAGATTTTCACTAAAGTACAATTCTAAGGAAGTGATCTGAAATGGTATCCTTAGACGTCAGTATAGCATTTAAATTATTCGCATAAAACTATGATCAGTCAAAGTAGTATTGTCTAGTAAACTTGAAGGGCCAGCTTAAGGAGTAGTTAACGTAAAGGTTTCTAGTAATAATTATACTTCATGTGCCTGTAGTTAGTCATTTGGTAAAACTAGTCAGCCTTGATCTGAATCTACTGGGAGATTAGTTTTGGGCCCTCTTGCTACTTGTTGAGCCAGTTTTGGAATCTATACTCAATAACAGTACTAATGAAGTGCATTATTCGTTTTATAACATACGTATGCTATAATAAGTAACTGGTTACAGCCATTCAGTCTATGCCAGATTTATGGTCCATCTGTTTAAATTGAGGTATATAACACAAAGAAGTGAATGATCCTTAAGAAAATAAATAGTAATCAAAATGGAGAATACAGTTGACAGTAAACGATTTCAATGAGAGTATTCAAGAAATGGCTTTAAGCACTATGGGACTTAACATCTGAGGCCATCAGTCCTCTAGACTTAGAACTACTTAAACCTAACTAACCTAAGGACATCACACAACACCCAGGCAGAGAAAAGCCCGAGGAAGGATTCGAACCTGCGACCGTAGCAACAACACAGTTCCGGACTGATGCGACTAGAACCGCTCGGCCACAACGGCCGGCCTGAGAGTATTCTACAGGGCTATTACAAATGATTGAAGCGATTTCATAAATTCACTGTAGCTCCATTCATTGACATATGGTCACGACACAATACAGATACGTAGAAAAACTCATAAAGTTTTGTTCGGCTAAAGTCGCACTTCAGGTTTCTGCCGCCAGAGCACTCGAGAGCGCAGTGAGACAAAATGGCGATAGGAGCCGAGAAAGCGTATGTCGTGCTTGAAATGCACTCACATCAGTCAGTCATAACAGTGCAACGACACTTCAGGACGAAGTTCAACAAAGATCCACTAACTGCTAACTCCATTCGGCGATGGTATGCGCAGTTTAAAGCTTCTGGATGCCTCTGTAAGGGGAAATCAACGGGTCGGCCTGCAGTGAGCGAAGAAAAGGTTGAACGCGTGCGGCCAAGTTTCACGCGTAGCCCGCGGAAATCGACGAATAAAGCAAGCAGGGAGCTAAACGTACCACAGGATGGTGCTCCACCGCACTTCCATCATGATGTTCGGCATTTCTTAAACAGGAGATTGGAAAACCGATGGATTGGTCGTGGTGGAGATCATGATCAGCAATTCATGTCATGGCCTCCGCGCTCTGCCGACTTAACCCCATGCGGTTTCTTTCTGTGGGGTTATGTGAAAGAGTCAGTGTTTAAACCTCCTCTACCAAGAAACGTGCCAGAACTGCGAGCTCGCATCAACGATGCTTTCGAACTCATTGATGGGGACATGCTGAGCCGAGTGTGGGAGGAACTTGATTATCGGCTTGATGTCTGCCGAATCACTAAAGGGGCACATATCGAACATTTGTGAATGCCTAAAAAAACTTTTTGAGTTTTTGTATGTGTGTGCAAAGCATTGTGAAAATATCTCAAATAATAAACTTATTGTAGAGCTGTGAAATCGCTTCAATCATTTGTAATAACCCTGTATAATAATAAAGCTGATAAAAGAACTTCTTGTCCACTTAAGTATTGCTCCACCGTTAGTAATATTTTGCCTGCAATGGTCATTGGCTTCCTACTATAGTTTAAGAGACAGTAAGTGCTTTTGAGAACCAGTTGTTGCCAAAACATTTAATATCACTTCTTTGTTGTTCTTGTCAAAGCACTGGTACAATGCTTGGTAAAGTATACTACTGTCTCGTGTCCTATAATCAAAAATAGAATTTCAATATCTAGTAAAGTGAATACCATTCGTTAACCTTTTTTATGAACCAAGCTATCACGGTACAACTTTGCCTAATCGGGCTGGCGATCGTTTCTTTTCATGCACTTACAGAACCTTGGTTCGATTCCCATTTGTTTTGCTACTAACTTAACCATCAGTACACAGTCATGGCCATATCTAATTCCTTTCACAGGTGTAACACTATCGGTGCACTGCTAATTTCGTAGTAGCCAGTAGTATTACATGCTCTCCCCAACCACCAAGCGAGGTGGCGCAGTGGCTAGCACACTGGACACGCATTCGGGAGGACGACGACGGTTCAATCCCGCGTCCGGCCAACCTGATTTAGGTTTTCCGTGATTTCCCTAAATCACTCCAGGCATATGCCGGGATGGTTCCTTTGAAAGGACACGGGCGACTTCCTTCCCCGACCTTCCCTAATCCGATGAGACCGATGGCCTCGCTGTTTGGTCTCTTCCCCCAAACAACCCAATCCATGCTCTTCCCAAATACATTTTCAGTTTGTTTCATTACTGTAGCAGCTAGTTTATCTTCAAATGAAGTGAACTACAAGGTGTAATCGTTTTGTAAATAATTACACAATTCCTCTGGTCCTTGAATACAGGTGTCTGGTGTACGAGAGCGTTTAGACTCGACAACCTGAGCTTCAACTTCGAAAGATATAAAAGTTGGAACTTCCAGCGCGACTACTTTTCGCTGTTGTCGTCGCGCTCGGCGAGGGCACTCACCACGTCCAGGTCGACCTGCTGCCAGCGGGACATGATGTCGAAGAACTGCTGCCGCTGCGCCTGGAAGCGCGACCCCATCAGGCAGGGGCACTCCACGTGGTGCGTCAGCCAGCACCTCCCGGGCATGTCTTCGGCTTCCACCAGGATCCGCAGGTCTGTCAACACGCAGAAACTTCCATTCTATACTCTGCTCTCCCAATTTTAGTTCACCAGTTACTGTCAACATTCGGAAAAGTGAAAAAAATACGCCACTTTCATTATTCCACTATCTTTTCATTGACTATGGACTTGAACACCATGATAATACGTAACCGCTAACAATTTGGTTATAGGGAACCTCAAAGAATTGACGGAGATCCGAAATGTGAAATAGTTTGGGTGAAGGTCACGGTTAAAGCAGGCTCAGACACGGTAACTGGATGTCTCTATAGGAAGTTCACTGAGGCTTTTTGCTGATGATGCTGTAGTATATCGAGAGGTTTTAACAATGGAAAATTGTACTGAAATGCAGGAGGATCTGCAGCGAATTGACGCATGGTGCAGGGAATGGCAATTGAATCTCAATGTAGACAAGTGTAATGTGCTGCGAATGCATAGAAAGAAAGATCCTTTACCATTCAGCTACAATATAGCAGATCAGCAACTGGAAGCAGTTAATTCTAGAAATTATCTGGAAGTAGGCATTAGGAGTGATTTAAAATGGAGTGACCATATAAAATTAATCGTCGGTAAGGCAGATGCCAGACTGAGATTCATTGGAATAATCCTAATGAAATGCAGTCCAAAAACAAAGGAAGTAGGTTACAGTACACTTGTGCGCCCACTGATTGAATACTGCTCACAGGTGTGGGATCCGAACCAGATAGGGTTGATAGAAGAGACAGAGGAGATCCAACGGAGAACAGCGCGCTTCCTTACAGGATAATTTAGTAATCGCGAAAGCGTTACGGAGATGATAGATAAACTCCAGTGGAAGACGCTCAGTAGCTCGGTACGGGCTTTTGTTGAAGTTTCGGGAATATACCTTCACCGAAGAGTGAAGCAGTATATTGCTCCCTCCTACGTATATCTCGCGAAGACACCATGAGGATAAAATCAGAGAGATTAGAGACCACACAGAGGCATACCGACAATCCTTCTTTCCACGAACAATACGAGACTGGAATAGAAGGGAGAACCGATAGAGGTACTCAAGGTACCCTCCGCCACACACCGTTAGGTGGCTTGCGGAGTATGGATGTAGATGTAGAATTAAAAGGAGAAATGCTGGGCTTCGTTTCTAAATGTCCTTTACAACGAAAGATTGATAGTACTGCCCTAGTTTAATTTTAGCACCACTGAAAAGTTTACTAATACAGATATTAGTGTCAGTGGCGTTTAGAAACAGCTTGTATCTCTAAAATTATGTCTTATGGGTCCCCTGTACAGAAACGCAGCTGAGTTAATCCTTCTCTTAACTATCGGGTGGTTATGATTAAAGTGCAGCTACTCACAGAGGTCCAGTGAGCGCTGTAATTACCATAAGGCAGCAAAACTTGACAGATATTCTACGGCGTTAATGCGGAACCGATTTACTCTGGAAAGAGAATAGTTAGAATTATGGACACCAGGTGTGAATCCGGCGCTGTGAATGCAAGAACCAAAGGTCAAACAGTTGAGAGCAAATGTTGATTTTATTATTAACCGCTGCTTACGCAATTTGTTCAGTATGAGCAGTCGGATACATACAACCTACAGGAATTCTACACCTGGTACTCGATTATGTCATACATAATGCTCCTGCAGGTGAAGCAGCAAATATCGACCATCGGTGCATATTGTCGACGTCCTCGTCTCAACATTCCACATTCCGCACAGCGCTTAAAAATTTTCATAACTGTGAATAACAAAAAAAAAGGCCGCTCCGTCAGTTGACTACTTCTGTCTAACTTGTCTTCAGTTTGTCACCTTTTCGCTGCAGTTCGTCCTGTAAATTATGATTAGATGGTATTCTACGACTGCGGTTATCCAGTAAGGAGTGCTCAAATGAAAAAGTACGGAACTTCGTAACAACCAAACTGGCTTAAATTTGCATATGCCACTTTGGTACAACGCTGTGAGACACGAATGTATTGCCGCCATCTCCCCCTAAAAAATTCAGAGCTGTGCCCTCAGCAGGCAGGTGATACTGTCTTCTTTGACGTCCGAGGTATCGTACTCGTCGAATTCCTCGAGCACGGAAAAACCATTAAAAGTGACGTGTATTCTGAGACGCTACGTAGCCTACGAAAGTCCATCAAGAGCAAACTATCTGGGCTGCTCATGGAGGGAGTGATAATGTGCGTCTACATGTCTCCAAGGCCAAACAAAATGTAATGGCAAAGTTCAAGCGGGAACAGCTTCAGTACAGCTCTACAGCGTTGATATGTCGCCCTGCAATTCCATGTGTTTTATCTGCTCAAAAAAGCTCTCAGAGGGAAGCGCTTCAACACAGAGAACGAACTAGAGGGCAAAGTGCAGGACTGACTCCTGTCAGAGCGACAGAAATTCTGGGAACAGGGAATCCTTCGGCTCGACAAATAGTGGAACAGTTCTGCTCAGACTTCTGGTGATTAATTTTGAATAAGTACTTCAATTATACCCACAGTGTTGTTTCGTACCTTTCGCTTTTGGACACCTCTTTTATAGGTGTACTCTCACTCTTTGTAAGTACAGATGCCGTCTTCTAGTTGTCTGTTGCATATAAAGGACGCAAGCAGATTCCACTGCCGATGGCTTAAAGGTGGTAGAATCTGTAGCATTACTATGATCAGGAATTACTCGTCTCTTGCGTCTGTTGCTTTAGATCTTCTCCAATAAGTTACATATAACGTGTTTGTGCTATCGTGTATCGATGCCACCCCACGAGTGTCTAAGTTGGTAATGGAATTGAAAGTTTCCATCAGATGCCAACAGCAGTCCTGTGGGATCCAACAGATCCAATGGCGCGTGTCCGCTGAGCCACGCCTCCAGTGGCTCTGTGTCATGAGCGCTCTCTGTTACTGCGATACGGGACTGCCAGTGGCAGCCGGACGCCCAGTCGTGCTCGGACTCACTTCACCACGTGATGCAACGCAGACGCCACATAGTCGCGGCTCCAACACCATCGTTCATGCTATAATTCAGAGAGCCTCATCCTTGTTGACACTGAGAAAGCTGGATTCTATTTCTTGCTACATTACTTGTAATGAGTCTTCATACGCTTTCTAAAATTATTTCCTTGTCGTTTATCAAGTTGCCGTTCTTATCTCTAATGAAAAAAGTTAGGGTCTGAAATCCACGTTTCCGATTTTTTTTTGTATTGGTAGAATTGCCTTGAGTTCTTGCTTTGGCTCTCTGCCTCAACTTTTTCTAGCAAACTGGTTAGATATATTCTCTTCTCTGCTCTTAGGATTCGCTTTCTCCCTTCTGATATCGATAAAATGTTCCCTTTCCTGCTCATTCTTTCTGTCAGCTAGCCAGTTCTCTCTCATCTTCCTTCTCTTTTATGTAGCCTTCTGGCACGTCTCGTTGAACCATTTCCTCTTCTTCATTATCTTCTTTCTTCCCAATATATCCTCCGCTACACTTAGTACCGTGGACTTTCTTTCTTTCCACCTTTCCTCCACGTTCTCTCTTGGTTCTAGGGTCTCTAGGACCTCAAAACGGTTTTTGATTTCTATAGCATGTTGTTCTTTAATGGCTCTTTCTCTTAGTTTCTCAACATTCAAAGCAGGTTCTAGTGTCCCATTCTTCTTATGCATGTAGGTGAACATGAGTTTAAGCCTGCACACAATAAGGAAGTGGTCTGACGCACAGTCGGCTCCTCTATACGACCTGACATTCTTGACTCTATGGCTTTAACGCTGTCCATAGAACTGTAGAAAGATGGAAAGAATGCTTCTCAGAACTGTTGAATCGCCCATACCAAGACGGGATTTTACTTGCAAGCACTACGGAGGAATGGAAAGATGAAGAAGAATGGAAAGTTAGTGAAGAAGATGTGAAAATCGCAATCAAAGGACTCAGAAGCAACGAAGCCTCAGGGGAGGACGGAATAACATCAAAATTAATCAAGGAGGGAAGTGAGAGCTTACACGTTGAAATATATAAACTGTTCAAGTTGATTTGGGAGGAGACACTGCCAGAAGAATGGAAATTGGATATAATATGCCCAATATACAAGAAGGGAAGCAAAATGGAATGCGGTAACTACGGAGGAATCAGCTTGTTGAGTGTAACGTATAAGGTGCTGTCCATAATTATCCTCAGAAAATTGCAACCATTTATAGAGAACAACATACAGAAGTACCAAGCTGGCTTTCGACCAAACCGATCAGAAACAGATCACATTTTCACACTAAGACAATTGTTTGAAAAACATTGGGAATATGATGAAGATATCTACAGCCTGTTCGTCAATTTTCATCGTGCATATAACAGCATCCACAGGAATAGCCTATACAATGCAATGCGGGACTTCAGAATCCCTGAGAAGCTAGTGAGAATGGTGCAAGCTTGTATGGAAGGGTCAAAGGCAGCAGTACGTTTCCGAGGAGCCACATCAGAAACATGCGAGATTGAGACAGCCGTCAGACAAGGGGATGCTCTCTCATCTGTTCTGTTCAATGTCACCTTAGAGAAAGTAATGAAAGAATGTAGGCAACAGGAGAGGGCTGGAGTAGAGATGGACGGCAACTTCAATTGTCTCGCATATGCAGATGACATAATACTGTAAAGTGAATCAAAGCACAAGTTGAAAGACACGTACCAGAAAATAGACAATAATGCACAGAAGGTAGGGCTCAAAGTGAATCGAGACAAAACAGAGTTCATGCAATTGGGAAGAAGACAAGAGCAGGTAGAATTTCTTGAGATAGATGGCAAGAGCTTCAAGACAGTAGACCAGTTCAAATACTTGGGATCTTGGTTTACCACAGACAACAACATAAAAATGGACATCAAGAAAAGATTAGCAGTGGGAACGAAATGCATGCATCCCTCAGAGAGACGCTTGGCTCTAAATCGATCTCAGTGAACACTAAGATGAAAATCTACAACACAGTGATATGCCCAGCAGTAATTTACGGTTTAGAAACATGGAGCATGACTGAGAAAGGAAAAATCTATTAACATTTGAAAGAAGAGTAATGAGGAAGATATGGGGACCAGTTTTAGATAACGAAGAATGGAGGAGGAGGAGAAACGAGGAAATCTACCTTCTGATGCGACAACCAACTATCCTCCAGAAGATAAAGTGCAAAAGAATACAATGGGTGGGCCATGCAGCCCGTATGCCAAATGGAAGACAGGCGAAGATGGCACCAGAGGGGAAATCAAACACCAAACGCCCAATTGGACGACCAAGGCAGCGCTGGGTGGACGACCTGGCGAAGGACCTAGCAGCCCTGGGAACTGAAGACACCTGGAGGAACCGGGCACAAAACATAAAGGAATGGAGGCAGTTTGTGGAAGCAGCGCGTGTTGTGCAGGTCCTGTGATCACTGAATATCTATCTATCTTCATACGCTTGGAGAAATACAAGTTAAATAAATCTTCTGTTTACTGTCCTGCTGTCATGCGACAATAGTTGCTGCACCGCTCTGTTGCCCACCTCTCCTTACCATTATGCACGAAGTCTTACACAACAGTATTGCTTTCAATGGCGTGTTAAGACACTGTCTGATCAAAAGTATCCAGACACTTGCAACTAAGGCAAAACTGACCACTAGATGTCGAGAAAGGCTGTCCCGCCAGTATGAAAGGACTCTAGGAGTATTCTGCTGTCAACAGCGAAGCAATAACAGCAGAATGGGCTGGCAAAGAGAGCCAGTGACTTCGAAAGTCAACCTGTGATTGGATGTTACCTGAGTAACAAATCCATCACGGACGTCTCAGAGCTTCTAAATCTGCCCAAATCGGGTGTTTGCGATTTGCTTGTGAAGTGGAAACACGATCACAGCTAAACCACGACAAGGTAGACCTCATGCTGACAGACGGGGACTGCCGAGAATTACACGTGGTGATCGTAAAAAACAACGTCGTATAAGCGGAAGGAATCACTCGTCAGTTCGAAAGTGCTACCAGCAGTCTATTTAGCACAATGATAGTGCATAGGGGGATAAGAAGACTGCAGTACAGTGGTCGAGCAGTTCGTTATATGCCATACATTTCTGTAACAAATGCTAAGCGATTCTTGAGGTGTTGTGAAGATCGACGCAATCGGACGTGTGTTTTATGGTGGTTAATCACGCTACCTTGGCAATACGATAGAAGGGTTTGGATTTAGCGACTGCCAAGGGAACGTCACGTTCGATCATGTGTGGTGCCAAAAGTGAAGACAGGGAGGCGTTTGTATAGTAAGGAGGTGCTTTGTGTGATTGGTGTGCGGTTCTCTTATTGCACTTAAGGAAACGCCAAATGCACAGGCAAGGGATGTCATTTTGCAGCACTGTATACTGAGTACTGTTGAGGAACAGTAGGAAGGCGTGCGTTGTTATCACGACAATCCCACCTGTCATAAGCAGCATCTGTGAGGCATTGGCTGGGGACAATAACATTCCTAAAATGAACGCACCTGCCCTGAGTCCCAATACGAAACCTGTGTACACTGAGGTGACAAGTCGTCGGATACGTCCTAATATCGTGTCGGACGTCCTTTTGGCTGGTGTAGAGCAGAAACTCGACGTGCTGAGGACTCAACAACTCGTTGGAAGTCCCCTGCAAAAATATTGAGCCGCGCTACCCCTATTACCGTCCATAGTTGAGGAAGTGTTGCTGGTGTAGGAGTCTGTGCACAGCCTGACGTCTCGATTATGTTCCACAAATCGATAGGATTCATGTCGGGGTTCTGGGTGGCCAGTTCATACGCTCGGATTGTCCAGAGTGTTCCTCAGACTAATCGCGGTAATTATTCCCCGATCAATTAGCGCATTGTAATTTATAACAATTCGATACTTGTTTGGGAACATGAAGTTCATGAATACCTGCAAATGGGGTTCAAGTAGTCAGACATAACCATTTCTAGTCAATAATCGGTTCAGTTGGACCAGAGCACTCAGTCCATTCCACGTAAACACATCCTACAGCACCCTCTGCCAGGCACTTTATTTTGAATACCAGAGTAATCACGTAAATGTTAAAGAGCCTCCACCAGCTTACATAGAGCCTTGTTGACAACTTGGGTCCTCGGCTTCGTGAGCTCTGCGCCACACTAGAACCCTACTATCAGCTCTTATCTACTGAAGTCGGGATTCATCTGACCAGACCACGCGTTTTTAATCGTCTAGGGTTTGCTAGCAAAGGCACTCGCGTCGTTCGCGGTCCCCTGGAACATAGCCCATTAACGCCACATTTCGCCACATTGTCCTAACGGATACGTTCGTCGTACATCTCACATCGATTTGTGTGGTTGTTCCACGCAGTGTTGCTTGTCGGTTAGCATGACAACTCTACGCAAAGGCTGCTGCTCTCTGTCGTTATGGGGAGACCATCGGCCACTGCGTTGTCCGTGGTGAGAGGTAATGCCTGAAATTTGGTATTTTTGGAATACGTTTGCCGCAGTGGATCTCGGAACATTGAATTCCCTAACGATTTCCGACCTAGAGCGAAATACTCGTATTAAAAAGGGTGCAAGATAGGGATCTGATCTTTCGCTCCTACTGTTCGACCTATACATCGAAGAAGCAATGATGGAAATAACAGAACGGTTCAGGAGTGGAATTAATATTCAAGGTGAAAGGATATCAATGAGACAATTCGCTGATGACATTGCTGTCCTCAGTGAAAGTGGAGAAGAATTACATGACCTGTTGAAAGTAATGAACAGTATAACGAGTAGAGAATATGGACTGAAAGTAAATCGAAGCTAAACGAAAGTAATGAGGAGTAGCAAAATGAGAACAGCGAGCAACTTAACATCAGGACTGATGATCACGAAGCAGAAGAAGATAAGGAATTCTGCTACCTACGATGCAAAATAATCAACGATGGATGGAGCAACGAGGATATCGCAAGCAGACGAGCTCTGGCAAAAAGGGCATTCCTGGCCAAGAGAAGTCTACTAGTATCAATCATAGGCTTATGGTAGTGAAACATGGGCTATGGGAAAACCGGGACAGAGAAGAATCGAAACGTTTGAGACGAGGTACTGCAGACGACTGTTGAACATTAGGTGGACTGATAAGGAATGAGGAGGTTCTGCGGAGAATTGGAGAGGAAATCAGTATGTGGAAAACACTGACAAGGAGAAGGTACAGGATGACAGGACATCTGCTAAGACATCAGGGAATAACATCCATGGTACTAGAGTGAGCTGCAGAGGGTAAGAACTGTAGAGGAAGACGGGGACTGAAATACATCCAGCAAATAATTGAGGACATAGGTTGCTGTTATGAGATGAAGATCTTGGTACAGGAGAGGAGTTAGTGGCGGGCCGCATTGACCCAGTCAGAGAGGAAGAGAAAAACAATTTTCGAAATGAAATTTCCCATGCGACTAGCCCCAGCTACGATTCCACCTCCAAAGTCTGTTAATTCCCGTCATCCGGCCATAATCAGATCGGAAACCTTTTCACACCGCTATTTGTACTTGTGCGTATCCATATCCGATAACTTTTGTCACCTCAGTATGATACCTATAGGTTGATGATGATGGCGGTTTTGGTTTGTGGGCACTCAACAGCGTGATTATCAGCGTCCGTACAAATTCGCAATTTTCTCACTTTCCAGTTTCGCCATTTTCCCGAATGATGATGAAATGAAGAGGACAACACAAACATCCAGTACCCGGGAGCTGAAAATCTCCGCTGTGGGTTGAGAGAACGCCTCTCCCATCAACCTTCTATTCCCATCTACACCTCTACCTTCGCTGGTTTCAGCTCCTGAGGATGAATGTGCTGCCTTTCCTCCAAAGGCATCCAGTTATTTCACTGGTAGCGTACCCAGCAGAGCTCAAGCCGTCATAAAGGCGTAAGGTGGGCATATCCCATGCAAAAATCCTCTAATAGGATCAAATAGCGCATAATTATTTGCATGCTGCTTCCTGACGTTACAATTTTCGCAGACAGTACTGGCTGTAAAATGGGCACTAAGCATAACGAAGAACCAGAAACCAAAATTAAGAAAGGTACAGCAAAACAACTTCATTCCAGTCGTGTTTATGAAAGTTACTGATATTGACAATAAAAACTGCTGAGACTTACAGCATTTATAACCAAGATCATCCGCTTGTGCCAGACTTCATCTTTTACATAAATGGAGATGAACTTTAACTTACTCACAGAACTACAAAGTTTTTTTTAAATAACCACCAAATTTTAAGCGGATATACGTATTACATACATTTACATAGAGTCATGTGGTTTATTTTAAGCTTAGAGTCATTGTTTTCATTTATCTCTCACGAATGATCAACGGGCCCTCAACCGAGCGCTCGACAAACATCCAGGAGGTAGTTAAGCTCATTTCATATTTACGGGAAAATAATGAGAGTTACTGCATTAAGTGCTGTTACTTTGCGACTTCGTAGTTCGCCAAAATGCTTGGAATTTTTCATAGATTCCCATAAAAAATCACATTCCATGAGATCAGTCAACTGTGGATGCAACTTGGCATTACGAGATGTGTACGTATCATCGTCGAATTATTCGAGCTATATGAGTTGGGATAGTGTACTCTCTGCCAAAATCGCGCTGCACACTTCTAACTAAATTGTAACATTTGAAAAGAGGACGCTAAATGTTTTTATTTCTTTTTTGCTGTGGTTATTGCCATTTCGACTCGTCACACATCAGGTAACGAGCGGATGAGCAAGCGAGCAAAAAAATGGTTCAAATGGCTCTGAGCACTATGGGACTTAAACATCTGAGGTCATCAGTCCCCTAGACTTAGAACTACCTACACTTAACTAACCTAAGGACAACACACACATCCATGCCCGAGGCAGGTTTCGAACCTGCGACCGCAGCAGCAGCGCGCTTCCGGACTGAAGCGCCTAGAACCGCTCATCCACAGTGGCCGGCTAGCTAGCGAGCAGCCAAGCGCTCCAGCTGCATCAGGTAGCCATCTACCGGCAGCCAAGTGAACCAGCTACCCACAACTGGCGCAAGGTGAACTAGCTACGATCCGTAACCCAAAACTCACACAAGTTTCTAACGTCATTCATGCGGGACATTGGTTTCCAACTTTTCTGAAAATATTTCCTGTGAGTGAAGCCAGACATTGGCTAATACTCATCCCCTCCCTCCATCATCAACAACATTGACGCCCAACTGAACTTCATAATGAAAAAAGAATTTTCTTTGAACGCTTTTATTTTGTAAAATGATGGAAAATAAATATTATTTAGTTTTCGTAAGTGCATTATTAAATTCCGAAACAATGAGTCGATGAGAGAGTTGGTACCGCTTAATTCTAACAACATTATATTTGCATTTATAGAAAGATCTTAATCTAATTTTCAGGGCATCGCGACTGTTACCTAAAACTGCTCTGCAGAAAAAAAAGCTAATTATCCACATTGACTGTAGGTACTTACAAAACGTGCTTCCCCTGCACCACTGCTCTCGCTAGTAACAATTGCTTTACTCACACTCTGCAACCCCATTATAAAATCAACCAAGTTAATGAATGTACACTATGTCTACTGCTTGTGTACCACTAGATTCTTGGACTCCTTTCCCCTGAAATGGTAGAAACTGGAAGGCTTCAGGCTGCCAATACTTTACGTAGCAGCCGTTACGTAATTACTGCTGTATTGTGATCTCAATTAGATCGTTTATTGTAATGAAGTAAATAATGAAGAAGTTTCTGGTCCATTGTGGGAACTACATACAACTCCGAAAAGGCATTTTTATGAGAAACTTGAGCATATATGTATCAATTTTAGTGTCACAGTGGATGATACAAATTATATGTGCAGTAGGTGGACTGTGTGAGGAAGAAGGAAGATGAATTTCCAACATTCGTTTCACAGGCTTTAACCTCTGCCACATTGTCTCATAGTGTCTGAAATAAAAATATAGTTGTTGGTAACTTATTTCATAAGTATTACAGTTTTACGAAACCCTGATGATAATCTGCCAGGATGTTTCATATCAGCGCACACTCCACAGCAGAGTGAAAATCTCGTTCTGGAGACTAATGATAATAATAATAATGATATTTTGAAAATAGTTCAGTTTCGAGACCAAAAACTTACTGACCCCTTTTTTTACCCTTTAGAAAAATTCATTTTACCACTCAGGGGATGGTTTTTGAAACAGCCTATTGTTCGTCTCCTAATTTAGCAGCTTGCAGAGCGTCACGTAGTTAATCGAGGTAAACCTCGCTGTAATCTGTAAGTACAAAACTGGAGCAAAAGTTACAGAATGAAAGTACAGGAATTTTGTGAAGCAACAAATACAATATGATCAGTCCAGCGTTTAAGCACGACTGCCCAATGATCCCACTCTTTCCACTGTTGATAATGACTATATCGTTTGTAAATGGTTGATTATATGAAAGCAAGAACTTGTGAGGATACGGTATCGTCACACGGCAAGATATTTGAAATCACTTGTTAATTTAAACGGTAAAGTTAGCGATCCGCCGCGCCACAGGTTGTGTGTTACAGCTACCTCCAGTTTAGCTGAGGGCATAGATAAAAAAATAATTTGTGATCGTAGGCAATGCTTTTCACTGTTGTCGCTTGACACGAGCACGAGTGTGGTCTCTGCAGCGAAAAAAAAATCTGGGAGCTGAGCTGAAATAGTGCACTAGCTGGCACTGTTAGGCTGGCCGCGCTCGGTTACCGCGTAAGTTTCAGTGTGAACGCGATCGGCAACATATGGTGGCACGTGGAATGTGGCTTAGCTTTGTCTAGTTACAAGTGCTCGTAATTCTTTAGTATCCGCAATTAAACATACAGTTCGTGATCTCTTAACAATCATTGTTGTCAATCGATGGTGTCATCATCCGCTTCCCTAAATGATCAGCACTTGCAGTCAGTTGATTACTAAATTCATGGAGAAAAGTGAAGCCGAAATCCTCGTAGTATAACAGCCCAGTTAAACTTTCTGATCTCTCAACAATAATTGTTGTCAATCGATTCTGTCATCACCCGCTTCCCTAAATGATCGGCACTTGCAGTCAATTGATTATTAAATTCATGGAGAAAAGTGAAGCAGAAATCGTCGTAATGTAACAGCACAGTTACACTGTCCCTCCTTCCTTTTCGTTGTTTATAATAACGATATAATTTTTAAATCGTTGTCTATATTAAAGCGAGGACGTAATAGGTGATAATTTTAATCATGATACTACTAGTTGCTTATGATATAGTTGTAATAGAAAGAACTGAATAAATGGTTGAAATTGCAGTACATAACTTGAGTCAAATTGTCCCTAAACTTGGGACTGAGCGAGGTGGCGCAGTGGTCAGCCCACTGGATTCGCATTCACGAGGAGGGTGGTTCCAATCTGCTTCTGGCCATCCTGATTTAGGTTTTCCGTGATTTCCCTAAATCCTTCCAAACAAATTTCGAGATGATTCCTTTGAAAGGGCACTGCTCACTTTCATCCCCATCCTTAACTCGTGCTTCGTCTCTAATGGCCTTGTAGTCGAAGTAACGCTAAACTCAAATGGCTCTGAGCACTATGGGACTCAACATCTGTGGTCATCAGTCCCCTAGAACTCAGAACTACTAAAACCTAACGAACCTAAGGACATCACACACATCCATGCTCGAGGCAGGATTCGAACATGCGACCGTAGCAGTCGCGCGGTTCCGGACTGAGCGCCTAGAACCGCTCGGCCACCACGGCCGGCCGCTAATCTCAGATCTCCTTTTTTATGTGCAAAATGTGGAAAGACAATATCGACACATAAAATAAAAGTGATGACATTTCAATGTTAGAACCCATTAGACTCAAAATTGTTATGGGTGGACAAATATCTAGGAAGCCACTTTAAATTTCCCACGTCAGATAATGCAGAGATAAAATTGGCCAAATTAAGATATTTATGGGGTACCATACAATGAGCATTAAAACATTACGTACAGAATGAACCGTTAATAATTTTAGTTTGCTGCTGTGTGGTAGCGAATGGCGGGACAATAACATAGCAGCAGTTACAACAAAAGGATAATCAGGGTTGAAGTTCGTCCGCCTTGCAGCAGGATGATCTTTACTGGATGACAGAATAAACACTATATGTATAACCTTTAAAAACGAAATGTACAACCTTTTACAACTATAGTTGAAAATAAAGTCTGCAATGGAAAGACCATGTCCAACGTATACCTAACAATACGATAAAGAAAGCTCCAATATTATATAACCTAACAGCAAAGAGAAACGTTGGACGTCCCTTAAAGAGATGGTGTGAACAATTCTGAGGCGGAACAGGCCAAAAAGACTGATGGTTGAAGACAATGATGACGATGATGATAAAGCAGTATCATTTATTATAAAGACATTAAAAGCAGAAATAATAGAATAAACAATATTTCTAATTTATCCCGTTTTTACATCACTTATGAAAGCACCTTAGAATACAAATAAATCGCTCTCGTTTCCTTCAAACGGCAATTCGAACCTTTTGCAAAGCTGAAATCTTCCTACAATTGAAATACGTACTCAGTTAAATTCTGTGGAATAACAATCTTGCAATGTTGAGATCAAGGGACAAACATAAACAGTATTCCAGAATGAGATTTTCACTCTGCAGCGGAGTGTGCGCTGATATGAAACTTCCTGGCAGATTAAAACTGTGTGCCGGACCGAGACTCGAACTCGGGACGAGATACTGTCAGAAGTAAAGCTTTGAGGACGGGGCGTGAGTCGTCCTCGGGTAGCTCAGTTGGTAGAGCAATTGCCCGTGAAAGGCAAAGGTCGCGAGTTCGAGTCTCGGTCCGGCACACAGTTTTAATCTGCCAGGAAGTTTCATATCAGCGCACACTCCGCTGCAGAGTGAATATCTCATTCTGGAAACATCCCCCAGGCTGTGGCTAAGCCATGTCTCCGCAATATCCTTTCTTTCAGCGTTGTTAGTTCTGCAGGGTTCGCAGGAGAGCTTCTGTAAAGTTTGGAAGGTAGGGGACGAGATACTGGCAGAAGTAAAGCTGTGAGGACAGGGCGTGAGTCGTGCTTGGGTAGCTCAGTTGGTAGAGCAATTGCCCGCGAAAGGCAAAGGTCCCGAGTTCGAGTCTCGGTCCGGCACACAGTTTTTATCTGCGAGGAAGTTTCATAAAGAGTATTGCCGTAAGGTACATATAATTATGTAGATACAACTAGAGTTTTAATGTACATGTGTATCCATACCTGACTTGTTATTGAATACTACTTGTATTTCCAAGTACGCTGTTAAATGCTGTTTCCAACAAGCCGGCACATTAGGGAAGACCTGAGCCAGCAGTTCGCACAGTAGCGTTCCGTCGCAGCAGGTGGGTAGTGGGATTACTGATCTGTATTCTGGAGGCCGTACAGTTACGCGGCGAACGGCGGACGTCGTGCCAAGATAGCACTTGGTAACCAGCATCGCGACCTTGGTACTACATACGGTTTACGGTCACGTCGGCTCACGTAACTCGTGAGACTGGTACGGCACAAAAATGACTCCTGTGATGGAGTATAAAAATATTGTGTGCCATAGTTTTCAGTACTATCATCGTGCAGTTTCGAAGCTTAACATACAAACTGTTATCACACAAGCAACATTTACAGTTTTTCTAATGCTTAAAAAATTAACTGTTGGAAGAATTCAAAAATGGATCTAGTATTCTTTATCTCTGTCTGGTATGCAAGTACTCTCAGTTTCTAACTTGCAGACTTTCTTGATCTGTCAAGACTGTGACAGATGGAGCCGTGTGACAGTGACAGTCTCAATGAGGGAGCTCATTCAAAGTCTCCGACACCCTAGCCCACAGCTATCTCTTCTTTACTGTGGTTACACCACTCATTAAAATCCCATTAACTTCACATTTACCTAAGATATATATGAAAATGGTGGACGGGGACCAAGGAGCTCTCGGGGTGTTATACCAATTCCCCTAATGAACGGGTTCGAGGTGCTGTCCTTCACTGAAACTGAAACCAAGCCACGAAGCCAGTGCCTGTTTTGGCGAAATCTATTTTGTCCATTGTCAAGAGGAGGCAAACACAAAAGGGTGGGGGTCTATGAACCGTCGCCAGTTCAAATGTACGGTGAGTGATCGTACCCTTTATGGCAATGGCAACCAGGAACAGGAAAGGACACTAGGTGCACTCGGTGTGTACGCCTGGGACCTCATTCAACATGTCGAAGAGGCCATTCCGGCAGCCATTGAGGGAACAGGTGCAACCAAATACAGATTGTGGCTAACAAAGAAACAAATGATGCCTGTCGTCTGGGTTCCGAGTTCACACTTGGATCATTCCAGAGATTGGCAGAGAGGGTTGAGAAGACCAGCCTTGGACACGGAGTTTCAAAGATCTCACACATTTGTCCCCAGAACCGATAGTGCCACCTTGGTTCTGAGTCGTATGGAAGGTCTGAATGAGAGACTTCGAGGGTTCTGTGACAAGCTAGTCTGCAACTTCCTGGACTTTTGTCATATTGTTGAGAACTGTAGGGTCTCCCAAATGGGTCATGTGTGCACTACATGTCAGAGGCTGTTACCCAGGTAGCTGACTTTGTGTGGGGTGCACACAGTGCCTTTTTTTAGATTAAAAGATTTCCCGTCCAGATAACGATAGCTGTTGGAAATCCAAAATTATCAGAGTAAATCCAAAGTAATGCCTCCCACAAGTAACAGTATTAAAATCCTAGTGGTTAACTGCCGAAGCATTCGGAACAAAGAGCCAGAGTTCGAGGTATTTCTGGGAAGCAGTAAAGATCAGGTAGTACCAAGTACAGAAAGCTCATTGAAACCTAAAATTGATAACAGTGAAATTTCTGGTCAAAATTTAACTGTATATCGAAAGGATATCATAACGGGAAATGGAGGTGGTGTATTTGTCGCAGTAGACAAGAAAGTTAAATCCACCGAGATAGAAACTGAAAATGCATGTGAGATTGTTTGGGCTTGACTCAGTATCGGAGGTGGGCACAAAATTATAACTGGATCCTTCTATCGCCCACCACACTCATCTCATGATCTAACCGAAAACCTTATAGAAAACCTCAGTTCGCTAGTACGTGAGTTCCCCAATCATACTGTAATCATTGTGGAGACTTTAATCGTCCAACAATCAATTGGAAAAATTACAGTTTTGTTACTGGCGGGCGTGATAAGATATCCTCTGAAACGTCACTAAATGCCATCTCTGATAACTACCGTACCTAAGGCAGATAGTTCGGAACCCTACTCACGATGGAAATATATTGGATCTAATAGCAACAAATAGATCTGACATCTTCAACGATGTCTGGTTGAAAATAGTACAGTGACAATGACATGCTTGTGGCAAGCCGGCCGTTGTGGCCGAGCGGTTCTAGGCGCATCAGTCCGGAACCACGAGGCTGCTACGATCGAAGGTTCGAATCCTGCCTCGGGCATAGATGTATGTGATGTCTTTAGGTTAGTTAGGTTTAAGTAGTTCTAAGTTCTAAGGGACTGATGACCTAAGATGTTAAGTCCCATAGTGCTCAGAGCCATTTGAACAAACCAAACTCACACTTTTGTCAGACGACATATTGAAAAATTCGGACGAAGGAGGTCAGGTAGATGAAGCATTTCTTGATTTCTGAGCAGCATTTGACTCAGTACCACCCTTACACTTATTGCCAAAAGTACTATCATGTGGTGTATCAAGTGAAATTTGAGACTGTATTGAGGATTTTTTGATAGGGAGGACCCAGTATGTTATCTCGCATCGTGTAACGAGCAAGCATCGACACGCCCATGCAACCGTCTATTGCACACATTATGCTGGCATAGATGCCTGTTACCCCAGAGAGTCCACGAAAAACTAGGGAGGAAATGGTACGTGACAGCTTCGTGGGTAATCTTCGTGCAGTTTGCAGGAGTTATATCGTAACCGTTGCTCATATGCAATTGGTAGCAGGGTACTAATGAATCCCGAAAGGAAATCGACTCTTCAGGCGATGAAATGAAAGGATGGCATTGCATTTTTGCCAAGACACTCCGTCTTGGGTTGTTCGGTCGCCTAGTGTAAGGCTTTTTATTTGACGCCACTTTAGCGAGTTGCGCATCGACTCTCAGACGATGGCTCTGGTCGAATTACCCCGACGCCTCAACCAGTGCCGCTTATTCAGGATATTCAGCGACATCTCCTGACTGCGGGTGGCTCCCCCTGATGTGTAACGCAACAACGGGCTGAGCTTAATTTTTGCCTGTGTTGTAACAAACTAGAAAAGACGTTCATCTTACCTTGGTGCAAGCGTTTAGATGTTTCGCCACTTCAGTGGGAAATACACTACTGGCCTTTAAAATTGCTACACCAAGAAGAAATGCTGATGATAAACGGGTATTCTTTGGACAAATATAGTATACTAGAACTGACATGTGCTTACATTTTCACGCAATTGAGAAATCAGTACCCAGAACAACCACCTCTGGCCGTAATAACGGCCTTGATACGCCTGGGCATTGAGTCAAACAGAGCTTGGTTGGCGTGTACAGGTACAGCTGCCCATGCAGCTTCATCACGGTACCACAGTTCATCAAGAGTAGAGACTGGCGTATTGTGACGAGTCAGTTGCTCGGTCAGCATTGACCAGATGTTTTCAATTGGTGAGATATCTGGAGAATGTGCTGGCCAGGGCAGCAGTCGAACATTTTCTGTATCCAGAAAGGCCCGTGCAGGAACTGCAACATGCGGTTGTGGATTAGCCTGCTGAAATGTTGGGCTTCGCAGGGATCGAATGCGAGGTAGAGCTACGGGTCGTAACACATCTGAAATGTAACGTCCACGGTTCAAAGTGCCGTCAATGCGAACAAGAGGTGACCGAGACGTCTAACCAATGGCACCCCATACCATCACGCCGGGTAATACGCCAGTATGGCGATGACGAATACACGCTTCCAATGTGCGTTCACCGCGATGTCGCCAAACACAGATGCGACTGTCATGATGCTGTAAAAAGAACCTGGATTCATCCGAAAAAAAATGACGTTTTGCCATTCGTATACCCAGGTTCGTCGTCGAGCACACCATCGCAGGCGCTCCTGTCTGTGATGCAGCGTCAAGGGTAACCGCAGCCACAGTCTCCGAGCGATAGTCCATGCTGCTGCAAACATCGCCGAACTGTTCGTGCAGATGGTTGTTGTCTTGCAAACGTCCCCATCTGTTGACTCAGGGATCGAGACGTGGCTGCACGATCCGTTACAGCCATGCGGATAAGAGGCCTGTCATCTCGACTGCTAGTGATACGAGGGCGTTGGGATACAGCACGCGGTTCCGTATTGCCCACCTGAACCCACCGATTCCATTTTCTGCGAACAGTCATTGGATCTCGGCCAACGCGAGCAGCAATGTCGCGATACGATAAACCGCAATCGTGATAGGCTACAATCTGACCTTTATAAAAGTCGGAAACGTGATGACATGCATTTCTCCTCCTTACACGAGGCATCACAACATCGTTTCACCAGGCAACGCTGGTCAAATGCTGTTTGTGTATGAGAAAACGGTTGGAAACTTTCCTCATGTCAGCACGTTGTAGGTGTTGGCACCGGCGCCATCCTTGTGTGAGCGCTCTGAAAAGCTTATCATTTGCGTAACACAGCATCTTCTTCCTGTCTGTTAAATTTCGCGTCTGTAGCACGTCATCTTCGTGGTGTAGCAATTTTAATGGCCAGTAGTGTACGACGGCGTGCTGAAAAGTAAAGCTTCCGAATTCCTTATATGATAATTCTCAAGTATTATTAAATAAAACAAACGTTATTAACATTCTAAATCTTTGTACGTCACGTCTACATATTTGCAGCCCTCTGCCGCTAGAGCGTATAACATGGCGGTGTATAACATAACTATGTCGCTGCGTGTGAAACAGAGAGCTGTAACCGACTTTCGAATTCGAAGAGTTCGTTCACACACGGAGCACCCTCTCCTTCAGCACGAAAATGCCAGACCACACGCGAAGGCTGCGACTTCCGCAACAATCTACATCTATATTTATACTCCGCAAGCCACCCTACGGTGTGTGTCGGAGGGCACTTTACGTGCCACTGTCATTACCTCCCTTTTCTGTTCCAGTCGCGTACGGTTCGCGGGGAGAACGACGGCCGGAAAGCCTCCGTGCGCGCTCGAATCTCTCTAATTTTACATTCGGGAGGTATATGTAGGGGGAAGCAATATATTCGATACCTCATCCAGAAACGCACGCTCTCGAAACCTGGATAGCAAGCTACACCGCGATGCAGAGCGCCTCTCTTGCAGAGTCTGCCACTTGAGTTTGCTAAACATCTCCGTAACGCTATCACGGTTACCAAATAACTCTGTGACGAAACACGCCGCTCTTCTTTGGATCTTCTCTATCTCCTCCGTCAACCCGATCTGGTACGGATCCCACACTGATGAGCAATACTCAAGTATAGGTCGAACGAGTGTTTTGTAAGCCACCTCCTTTGTTGATGGACTACATTTTCTAAGGACTCTCCCAATGAATCTCAATCTGGCACCCGAGCTACCAACAATTAAATTTATATGATCATTCCACTTCAAATCGTTCCGCACGCATACTCCCAGATATTTTACTGAAGTCACTGCCACCAGTGTTTGTTCCGCTATCATATAATCATACAATAAAGTATCCTTCTTTCTATGTATTCGCAATACATTACATTTGTCTATGTAATCCGACGTCATGGCTTCACAATCATCTATCATCCTACATACAGCCCCTATGCGATCCTATACGATTTTTATCTGTTTCTAAAATTTGAAGAACACCTTCGACGACTTCCCTTTGATAGTGATGAAGCGGTAGAAGCAGAGATGAAGTTGTGGTTCTGTGAACATTGTCAAAAATTCTACAGTAACTGCATCAAAAACCTGGTCTCTCGTTTAGAGAAATGTGTTCATCGGCAGAGTGACTATGCTGAGAAATAAATATGTAGACATGGAGAAAAGGATGTAGAATGTTAATAACGTTCGTTTCATTTAAAAAGCTTTAAGATTTTTCACATAAAATTTCTGATACATTGCATTTCAGCACGCCCTCATGTGTCATCGTCGTGTGTCTTTTTGTTGCCATGTGAGAGGTAGGGATTCATGAATCAACCGAAGGCATGTGTTACGTGACATCTTAAAGAGAAGCAAAGTCGGATACTTGCGAGGAGCGACCACCAGGTTGACGATGGTACGCGGCAGGTTGGCCCGCAGGTAGTCCAGAGTCTCCATCAACTCACGGCGGTGGTTCTCGACCGCGCCGGCCGCCTTCCCCTCGTAGCACATGTCGATGCAGAAGTCGTTGCCGCCGATCAGTATCGTTACCATCTGTAACAAAACATTTCAATGTGTTTCGTGTCTGTCTCCACATTTGTTCGACGGTGTAACTACTGAACACTCTTTTGGAATATACTGGATCTGTATGCAGGAGCACCATTCCTTTTGTTTCATTGTTACAGCTACTCATTACACTTGTAGATGGAACGTGCTTGATCTGAACTCGCAATGACTCCTCCTTTTTTTGCAATGGTCTATATTGTTTGTAAAATCAGTATCACCTTAATGCTGCTGTAGGAAAATACTTTCGGTTCTTTGTATAATAACTTCAACATCAGGATACCAAATAGTTTTTTTTACATTAGCGCTATAATTAAAATAATATTGTCCTCTTACCGAGTGAGGTGGCGCAGTGGTTAGCACACTGGACTCGCATTCGGGAGGATGACGGTTCAATCCCGCGTCCAGCCATCCTGATTTAGGTTTTCCGTGATTTCCCTAAATCGCTTCAGGCAAATGCCGGGATGGTTCCTTAGAAAGGGCACGGCCGATTTCCTTCCCCATCCTTACCTAATCCGAGCTTGTGTCCGTCTCTAATGACCTCGTTGTCGACGGGACGTTAAACAGTAATCTCCTCCTCCTCCTCCGATACTGTCCTCTCACACCTTCTGAAGATCTAGCCCATACAAACATTAAAAAATACGAGAGTTGGAACTTTAATAGCGGCAACTATTTATTTACAGCTCGTACAAAATATATATGTGTTCCAAAGTTTTACTAATCTTCAGAGTAATCATCAGACAGAAGTGATGACACTTTCTGCAGGACCTGACCATCATTTTGCAGCACAATGCTCAAGCACGTACAGGGCAAGCTATTACTGATTTGTTTGATTGATGGGACTGATAAGTGCTATACTACTTACTGCACTCCCCAGACTCAAGCCCCCGTAAGTTCAACTAGATTTCTAAACTGAAGGAAACACTTCACGGCATTCGCTTCAGAACTGCTACAAATTCGTGGGGCAACAGACCTCGCCGCTCGAACTGTCAACACAACTGGCTAAGAGTATCCTACGACTTCCACGCTGCTGGCAACGGATTATACACAATGCTGGTGACTACTTTAAAGGTCAATAAAACTTTGAAACATGTTTCTATTTTTTACGAGCTGCAATAAATAGTTGCCATTATTAAAGTTCCACCCCTCGTATATGGAATCTATAAAACTTATTATTTCAAGAAGTACAGCAACCAGAGAATTTTTTGTTGTTTAATTATGCCGACTGCAACATGGCGGATAGTGCACTGTTCTGGTACACGATACAAATCAAAAAGTGTTTGTGGCGCATCTGTAAATACGAAAATTGGATTAACAAGAAGCAGTAGAAAGCCAGCAACTAAACTGCTATCGATGTTTTAACGATGTACTTACTGACAATTCAAATATGCATTACGCCAATTGAAGAAGGGTGAAAGACCGGGACGCATATTGGTATAAATAAAAATTCACAAATCGGGCTGGTTGCTGCATTTCTTAAAATAATGTAATCCACAGAAATAATATAATCCACAACCGCGGAGCTCAACAACCAGCAGAATGAATTTATTATTGTTGAATACACAAAACCTTGCCTCATCCTCCGCTATATCTTCTTTTGTTATGCAGTTATCCAAATCTTCTACAGGACGACAATGAAACAAGCAAATAATCCTAATGAACACAGGTCCTAAGACCAACGGTTTCTCCGATGTGATGAGTTACCACTGGGTATATGAAACCTTATACCAGAGTCCTCGACCATACCTGCTGCAGATATGCACTTAAGGACAAGCACATTACAATAAGGGTTCCACACGGCCATCGTTCACATGAAGGCTGGCATCAACAGATCTCTTCGTCGATGCCTGTACACTTTCAAATATCCCAGACACGTTTTGAATGAATTGACAACTATAAGTAATGCGTTTACACGGCCCATCGACACTACGAAAAGGGTAGTAATGCTCCAAAACCTTTAAATATCCTCACAAACAAAAATCCAGTGGGCTGAAATTGGGCGTGGCACGACCGATACACTTGTCGAAGATTCGTGCTAGATTTTTCCGAGTAGCCACACGAAAACGTGCCGGCTCAACGTCGCATATGTACCACATACCAATCCTTTAATCATAAAAAATGCCATCCAAATAGTCTATTAGCTTTATGTTGCAGGAAGTCAACGTACACACGGCCAGTACGTCGACCAGGTAGAACGGCCAGTACGTCGACCAGGTAGAAAATGTGGCCCTATCGAGGAAACCACTGCTTTTCCGGACCTCCGCTATACATCTTTTGTTAAAAATAGATATAACGTTTTCCTTGTTGAAGGATGATAACTGAGTATTATTGTATTGGCCCACGGGGGACTCCTGGGACTCCATAAAAACTATGGAATAGTACCGCATATTGTAATATCATGTTTATTAAAAACTCATACCACGAGAAAGTAGTTTAAAACCTGCTCACCCATAACTTGTAATTGATGTTTGTTATTTGGAGATGATAATTACGATAAGGTTTTGATAATCACGATAATGTATTGAAACACGACCGAATGCAATCACCAACAGTGTACACTACCATCACAGTTTTTAAATAATAATGAAGACATACTCGCTGGTGAAACAACAGGACGTTATTTCACAGAGACAGCAATAATCTACTTCTAAGAGCAACTTTTATTTAAACCCAGAAAAGGATGTTCTAGTAAGCCATGAATTACATTACTTATAGAATGGCACATTTCAACTCCAGTTACTTTTACTGCCTAATATTTATTAGCACAACACATTTCGGCAACCTGGCGTCTTCATCAAGTGGCTATCTTAGTCATACATCTATTCATATATTAACATTCCTGTGAAAAGTGAAAGCTATTTTGTAAGTTAGGCCAGCGATGCTATGTCCCGAAAAAGTGTTGTCCGCATCAGGAACAAACATCAAAGTAACAAGAATAAAAAAAAATAGAAAATAATGTATGTAGTGTACGTAGCACATTATATGGTTGTTCAACAACACAACAGCTGTATGAAACGTGTGAATTGATGAAGCTGTTTCTTGTACTGTAATACAATCACTACAATTACAATCAAAATTTATCTCGTTTATTCTCCGTATTTCCACCAGAAAATAGTTTTTCCCAGGTTCGTTTTAGTTACTCGCCGATTTTTTCTTAGTTAAATGAAATGATTCCACGTCTTTAATGCTGTATTTCAGGATTTTTGTAAAATTATGCTAGTCATTGATTCTCATTAAGCCAATATACTTCTCGCCCTTGAAGTAAGCTTGTCTTCGACAATCCAGAGAGTAAATGTTTCCTGTTTGTTAAATATACTGCCTTTAATTCAAATGTACTTTATCTCCGTATCTGATTAATTCATTGCAGCTTTACTCTCATTGCATAGCGCTTATTTCTTGTACATAATGATGTTCTGAATCTAGAGTGTGGAACTACATGATCTTCACAACGAATCATCATTTAACCTCCTAGTTGGTGGCTAGAAGACAATTTGGTCAGTACATAATGAGTGCACATCATTTGTGGAAAAAATAATTTCTGTTATTTGATCACAGGGTCTCCTATGGCTGTATCCTAGGAGCTCACAAATGACTACAGCGTCAAATATCTGACTGTTGATGCAGTTGGAGTTCAACGAAGGGATGCTACTAGAGACGACCGTCGATTCAGTAACTGTTAGGTCCAGACAGTCGCAACGTTACGGAGTAGTTGGAAGTCCAATCCCAAAGACGTCAGTCTGACGTCATACCCCAAGATAACTGTCACACACTCAAACACCAACAGCTCACACGACTTAATCGTGTAGTTCATCACCGAAATTAATAATTTAGAACTTCTAACGAGGGCTTTAAGGCTCATGAGATGATATATTTGATCATTCAAAAACAATGAGACGTTAAGATTGTCGCTTAACACTAAATTACACGAGGGCTATGTTTTTTAACCATCCGATCGGTCGAGAAATGGAAATCACAGTGAAATCCAAAAGTGTTTTATTTGCAACATTTAGCCACACCGTCCAGTTACTTCTCTACATAGTCGCCACTGCAACTTGGACACTTATCCTAGCGTGGTATCAACTTTCCAGTACCCTCGTCAGACAACGCAGTCACTTGATTTCCGCCAATTTCCTACGTTGGTCTGCGCCAAAATACCGTCATCATAGCCAGCGGTTGACGCGCCGAATAAATGAAAATCACAGGGAGGCATCTCTCAGCTGTATGGTTGGTACCTTTCCCACCGAAAACGCTTCAGGAGAATCTTCATTGCCCCTGAAGTATGCATCAGAATGAAATGCAAGACAGTTACAGTATGTAAGTTGCATGAAATCAGGCGAAATGCCTCATCAGAAATTCACGTCTGGCAGGAGATAATATTTTCTAGGCACCTTTACGTGCTCTTTGTGATCTCAGAACTGGAAAGTGCGACGGTACGCGATAATTGTGCATACCAGAAACATTTCACAACACATCTGCGCAAAGCTTCAGTGGATTCTCACTGTGATTTTAATTTTCCTACCGATCAGAGTTTGAAGAAAAAAAAGAAATGGCTTTCGTATGAGGTGAATGAGTGGTGAGCACACAGAGGTTGGGGAAGCGGAGCCGGTGACGCACCTTCCAGTGCCTGCTGACGTCGACCTGGGGGTGCGCGCGCATGCGCCGGACGAGCAGGTTCGCCTGCCATGGCAGGTCGCGGCTCATGGCGCCGCCCTCGGCCACGTTGAACTGCGACGCGTGCTGGTGCGACAGGGAGTCGTTGAGCGAGTAGCCCACTAGCCGCGGGTTGAACTCCTTCAGGATGTTAGGCAGCGTCAGGAACTGCCGCCAGCTGCCCTCGCCTCCTGGCACAACAAATCATGGCTTGATTAAAAAATAAATAAAAAAGCGCCTGCTGTGCCTCTTGAGCAATATGGGGTGTCACAAATTTTTAGGGTCAAAATTGCACAGACACTAAACGATCCAAAACTGACCAGGATCGCCTTGAGTGCGAGTTCGCAGGTTCAGTCTTTAGTAAGACCCATTTGAAAGTGTTGTGTTAACAATTATGACATGAAATATATTAGCTGCTAATAACTCACCATGTGCATCAAAAGGGTGACAGAAGATGATTGTTCTGGAGGTGCAGTGATCAAGCTTCTGTGGCAAGCTGGACAAAATGAACATCGTCGATAGTCAAGAAATGTTTAAAACAAACCATTAACTTGCACCATAAACAACGAATGAGAAACGGTGCGCCACAGTGGCCACAAAGGTTTGCACCATCGAGGTCCAGGGCGACCTCCTCAGGAGTTACAAACCGTGCAGGACGATTGAAGGTATTCAATCTTAAAAATGCATATAGAATCATACTGGTGCAACAGGGTGATGAGAACTGATTGAACGTTATGGTAAGCAACCAAATACGAAACAGTTTGTCGTGGAGCTTATCGTGAAACTAGTTATCCTTTAAGGCACAGCTACAAATAGTGCGATAAAATGTGTTATAGGCATGAAAAAAAAAATATCCAGAGGCCAGATTTGTCCAGTTGTTCCAAGTTTATTCAGAAGTTATTGGTCAAAAGAAATGCTCCTACCATAGCTGTATTTCTCTTATGTCCATTTTCCCACTTTCACTTGCTGTGCGTAAATACCCTCTACTCCTCTTGCAAGATCACACACATGAACTTTACAGGCAACTTTTTTTTTCATCAGTCTTCTGACTGATTTGATGTGGCCCGCCGCAATTTCCTCTCCTGTGACAACCTTTTCATCTCAGAATAGCACTTACAACCTACGTCCTCAATTATTTGCTGGATTTTTCCCATCTCTGTCTTCCTCTACTATTTTTACCCTCTACAGCTCCATCTTGTACCATGGAAGTTACTCCCTGATGTCTTAACTGATGTACTACCACCGGTCGAAGTGGCCGAGCGGTTCTAAGCACTACAGTCTGGTGTGTGATGTCCTTAGGTTAGTTAGGTTTAAGTAGTTCTAAGTTCTAGGGGACTGATGACCTCAGAAGTTAAGTCCCATAGTGCTCAGAGCATTTGAACCATTTGCTGTACTACTATTCTTGTTGCCGGCCAGGGTGGCGGGCTGGTTCTAGGCGCTACAGTCTGCAACCGTGTGACCGCTACGGTGGCAGGTTCGAATCCTGCCTCGGGCATGGATGTGTGTGATGTCCTTAGGTTAGTTAGGTTTAAGTAGTTCTAAGTTCTAGGGCACTGATGACCTCAGCTGTCCCATAGTGCTCAGAGCCATTCTTCTTGTTGTCAGTGTTTTCCACATATTCTTCTCCTCGCCGGTTCTGAAGAGAGCCTCCTCATTCTTTACCTTAAGAGTCCACCTAATTTTCAACTTTATTCTGTATCACTACATTTCAAATCACATGCGTGTGACATCGCTCTCTAAGTTTTTATATATTTTTAGGTTTCAGATACATATTTAACCGGTTTTTGTAATATTATTTGCTATATAAGTGACTTATTGGTGGTTTCTTCATTCACCTCTGCCTTTCTTGTGTTGTGACCTGATATTTGTGAGTGTTTCGTATCGAGCAACTTAACCTCTTACCTGTGTTTACATTCCGCGCTGACCAGTTGCAGCTGTAGCGGCGCATAGAAAACTAAGTACAAATTAATTGTGTGTGTATAGTGGTTTTATTTAAGAACTTTAGTAGTCTTCAACCGGTGTTCTTGGTGTTTTCTGGTGAAAGAATTTCAATAGAACCTTTTGGGGACTGTTTTCAGTTTCGTTACTGTGTCAGTAGACGTTTGATTCTCTTTCTGTATTAGTCTTTTGTTATATTCTCATTTGTTGTTCGCTAATACTGTTAATAATAGTAGTTACTTCCCTTGTAGAGTAAATCTGTGATTATTGTCGTCAGGTTTTTAAATCTTCTTATTGTAGTAGCGGAACTTAGATAAGCAGTTTTCTTGTTTCAATAAGTGTAAAATTTTACCATGAGTGAGAAGTGTGGGCTTTGCCGTAGGTTCGTGAGTAGTGGATTGCGGTGCGAGACTTGTTCGAAGTATTTTCACTGTGGGGAACGCAGTGGGGAAACCAGTGCGCATTCTGGTGAGATTCTCTCCTGGAACTGCAGATTATGTAGCAAGAGTAAGTTGATAGAGGAGCAGGAGCGTAAGATCTGTGCCCTTCAGGTGCAGTTGAAAAACGCACAGGAGGGGCTAGATAGGATGAGGTGGGAGAAGGGGGTTTGGGAATGGGAGCCAGCTGTTGGCAAGAGATCTGCTAGGAGAAGAAGATTTTCAGATAGTTTTACTATTGGTGTTTGCAATAGATATGACCAACTGTCAGAGTCTAGTGGAGAGGAATCTCTAGTAGCTGTAGATGTAGGAAGTATGCAGCAGACCTCATCAGTTACGGTGGCTAGGGCAGTTGCAAAGTCGAAGAGGAAGAAGAAGGTTCTGCTGTTAGGTAGTTCTCATGGCAGAGGTGTAGGCCAGCAGTTGCAGGAAGTGTTGGGAAGTGAGTACCAGGTCACCAGCATTGTGAAGCCTAATGCAGGATTGGCTCAGGTGAGTGTTAACATAGGGGGGTTATGTAGGGATTCTACTAAAGAGGATCAGGTAGTGATTGTGGGTGGGGCTGGTAATAGTATGACATAGATGGCGACTTGGAAAAGATAGCCATTCAGACTGGCAACACGAATGTGCATTTCGTGGAACTGTTTCAGCGTCAGGATCGGCCTCACCTTAATACAGCAGTCAGGCGTAATAACATGAGACTTGGGGGTGCGCTGATGACAGAAAGCATGAGTCACATTTCAGTGGTGTCGGTGGAGTCTATCAGCAGGACGGGTTTCACTAGACATGGCCTGCACCTCAACAGGTATGGGAAGGGGAGGTTGGCAAAGCTTATAGGTGACAGCATAGGTGGGGGTGGTGGGATCACTCATGGGAAAATTCCTGCAGTAGTGGGTGTTAGAGCTGCACCTTTTTTAGATTGAAATCTGCTGATAGGTATTCCTGCTTAAGGGAAGTCTCTCTAACAAAGGAACCACGTTTGACAAAGCTTAGGTATCCGAGTAATGAGAGAATTAGTATATTTCATCAAAATATACAAGGTATTAGAGATAAACTTAGTGAACTGCTTATAGATGTTGACTCTGAAATTACTGGTATATCTGAACACTTCTTAAATAAGGAGATAATTCAGAGGCTTACTTTACCAGGATACAGGTTGGCTGGTAGCTTTTCTAGGAGCTCTTTGCGGTGTGGAAGAGTAGCCATGTATGTGAAAAACGGCATCCCATTTGAGTCAATTGATGTTTCAAAGTACTGCACTGAAACGGTGTTTTAATGTTGTGCAGGTGTGGTTAAATTTAACGGAGCTAAACTTCTAACTGTTGTTATTTATAGATCCCCAGACTCCGACTTCACAACATTTTTGCTAAAGCTAGAGGAGGTCCTTGGTTCACTTTATAGGAAATACAAAAAGTTAGTTATATGTGGGGACTTCAACATTAATTGTATAAGTGATTGTGCAAGGAAAAGGATGCTGGTAGACCACCTCAATTCATATAATCTTATGCAAACCATATTCTTTCCAACGAGAGTGCAAGGGAACAGTAGAACAACCATAGACAACATTTTTGTTCATTCCTCATTACTAGAAGGGCATTCTGTTAGCAAAAAGGTGAATGGCCTTTCAGACTATGATTCACAAATTTTAACTCTAAAAGATTTTTGTGCTGCAACACATGTTAAATATAGTTATCAACTGTTTAGGAAAGCTGATCCAGTTGCTGTAGAGACCTCTGTAAATCAGATCAAGGAACAAGAGTGGCAAGATGTTTATTGCGCTGATACAGTATACGATAAATATAATGCTTTTCTCAAGACTTTTCTCGTGCTCTTTGAAAGTTGCTTTCCGTTAGAACGTTCAAAACAGGGTATTAGCACAAACAGGCAGCCTGGGTGGCTGACTAGAGGGATAAGAATATCTTGTAGAAAAAAGTGACAATATTATCAAAACGTTAGAAACAGGCAAAATCTAAATGCAGCAGCCCATTACAAACAGTATTGTAGGGTGCTTAAAAATGTTATTAGGAAGGCAAAAAGTATGTGGTATGCAGATAGAATAGCTAAGTCTCAGGATAAAATTAAAACCATATGGTCAGTCGTAAAGGAAGTGGCTGGTCTGCAGAGACAGGTCGAGGATATAGAATCAGTGCGTACTGGAAATGTCCGTGTTAATGATAAGTCGCATATATGTACAGTATTTAATAATCACTTTCTGAATATAGGAGGTGAACTAAATAGAAACCTAATCCCAACAGGGAATCACATAGCGCTCTTAGAAAAAAGTGTTCCGAGACTGTTACCTGAAATGCTCCTCCATGATACTGACAAGAGGGAGATTGAGTTAATAATTAAATCACTAAAGACCAAGAACTCTCATGGATATGACGGGGTACCTAGCAGAATACTGAAGTATTGTTCTATGTATGTTAGCCCAGTACTTAGCCATATCTGTAACTTTTCCTTTAGGAGTGGTCGGTTTCCTGACCTATTAAAGTACTCGGAAGTGAATCCACTTTATAAAAAGGGAGGCAGGGATAATGTTGACAATTTTAGACCTATTTCGATGCCATCGGCGTTTGCTAAAGTTATCGAGAAGGTTGTATATACAAGGTTACTGGAGCATTTAAATTCACATAATTTGCTGTCACATGTACAGTTTGGTTTTAGAAATGGTTTAACAACTGAAAATGCTATATTCTCTTTTCTCTGTGAGATTTTGTACGGATTAAATAAAAGGTTGCGAACGCTAGGTGTTTTCTTTGATTTAACAAAAGCTTTTGACTGTGTTGACCACAAAATATTACTGCAGAAGTTGGACCATTATGGAGTAAGGGGAGTAGCTTACAATTGGTTCGCCTCTTACTTTAAGAACAGAAAGCAGAAGGTAATTCTCCGCAATACTGAGAGTGGTAGCGATGTTCAGTCCCAATGGGGCACTGTTAAGTGGGGCGTTCCCCAAAGGTCGGTGCTGGGGCCACTGCTGTTTCTTATTTATATAAATGATATGCCTTCTAGTATTACAGGTGATTCAAAGATATTTCTGTTTGCTGATGACACCAGCTTGGTAGCGAAGGATCTTGTGTGTAATATTGAAACATATCAAAAAATGTAGTTCATGAAATAAGTTCGTGGCTTGTGGAAAATAATCTGATGCTAAATCACAGTAAGACTCACTTTTTACAGTTTCTAACTCACAATTCAACAAGAACCGATATTTTGATCAGACGGAATGGGCATATTATAAGCGAGACGGAACAGTTCAAGTTCCTAGGCGTTCGGATAGACAGTAAGCTGTTGTGGGAAGCCCACGTCCAGGATCTTGTTCAGAAACTAAATGCTGCTTTATGTACCATTAGAACAGTAACTGAAATAAGTGACAGTTCAACACGAAAAGTAGTCTACTTCGCGTATTTTCATACGCTTATGTCATATGGTATTATTTTTTGGGGTAATTCTTCTGATTCAAAAAGGGTATTTTTGACTCAAAAACGGTCTGTTCGAGCTATATGTGGTGTAAGTTCGAGAACCTCTTGTCGACCCCTATTCAATAGTCTGGGAATTCTGACATTGCCCTCACAGTATATATTTTCTTTAATGTCGTTTGTTGTTAGCAATATTAGCCTATTCCCAAGAGTTAGCAGCTTTCACTCAGTTAATACTAGGCAGAAATCAAATCTGCATGTGGGATGCACGTCCTTGACTTCTGTGCAGAAAGGAGTGCAGTATTCTGCTGCATCCATATTCAATAAGCTACCACAAGAACTCAAAAATCTTAGCAGTAGCACAAACTCTTTTAAGTCTAAACTGAAGAGTTTCCTCATGGCTCACTCCTTCTATTCTGTTGAGGAGCTCCTGGAAGAGCTAAAAAATTAAGCAAATTCCAGTGTTACATTGTTGATTTTCTTTATTTAAACTTATGGCTTATCGCCTGAATATGTTTTTTATATTTCATTTTATCTGTTTCTACTATCGTGTTATAATTCCATGTATTGACTCGTTCCATGACCATGGAGACTTGTCCTTAATTTGGTTCCACGGAACAATAAATAAATAAATAAAATAAATAAATTGTAGAGTGCAGCAATCATTCGCCTTTTTCTAGATTTTATTCCGCAAATCCAGTTCTTCGAGAACTGTGACTGATGTCCGAACGACAGGGACTTACATGCATTGAGAATTTGAAACAGTGCATTGAGAATGGCTAGCTGCTAGCCGAAATCTGGAATTGCGGGATAAAATCTAAAAAAAGGACGACTGATTGCTGCACCCTATAATTTACAACTCACGTAACAGTCGCTGAGTGCACCCACTTTCCGAATGGAAGGTAACCTGCTGACATATCAAATGCTTCGAGTCTCTTCTTTTCTGGCTTTCCCACAATCCATTTTTCACTTCCATACAGTACAGTGCTCCAAACGTACATTCTCAGAAATTTTTTCCTCAAATACAGATCTACGTTTGATACTAGTAGCCTTCTCTTGGCCAGGAACGCCTTTTTGCCAGTGTCCTCCTTGCTCCATCCATCATGAGTTATTTTGCTGCCTAGGTAACAGTATTCCTTACCTTCATCTACTTCGTAATCACCTGTCCTGATGTTAAGCTTCTCACTGTTCTCATTTCTGCTACTTCTCATTTCTTCCGTCTTTCTTCGGTTTACTCTCAATCCTTATTTTGTATTCATCAGACTGTTCATTCCATTCAGCAGATCACGTAATTCTTCTTCACTTTCACTCCGGATACCAATGTCATCAGCGGATCTTATCACTGGTACCCCTTCACCTTGAATTTTAATTCCTCTCTTCAATCTTTCTTTTACTTCCGTCTTTGCCTCTTCGATGTATAGATTAAACAGTAGGGGCGAAAGACTACATCCCTGTCTTACACCCTGTTTAATTCAAGCACTCTTATTTTCCCCATTTGGTTCTTGTACGTATTGTATATTACCCGTCTTTCCCTGTAGCTTAACTCCAATTTTTCTCAGAATTTTGAACATCCTGCATCATTTTACATTGTCGGACGGTTTTTTTCAGGTTGACGGATCCTGTGAACGAGTCTTGATTTTTCTTCAGTTTTCCTTCCATTATCGATCGCGTCAGAATTACCTCGCTGATGCCTTTACCTTTCCTAAAGCCAAACTGATTGTCATCTAACACAATCTCAGTTCTTTTTTCCCTTTTTCTGTTCATTATTGTTGTCAGTAACTTGGATGCATGAACGTTTAAGCTGATTGTGCAATAATTCTTGCACTTGTCGGCTCTTTGAATCTTCGGAATCGTGTGGATGCTGTTTTTAGGAAAGTCAGATGGTATATCGCCGATTCATACATTCTACACATCAATTCGAATAGTCATTTCGTGTCCACTTCCCGCAGTGATTTTAGAAATGCTGATTGAATCCCGTCCCTTCTGTCATATTTAATTTTAAGTCTTCCAGAGCACTTTTAAATTCTAATTCTAATAGTAGATCCCCTATCCCTTCTGTATCGACTCCTGCTTCTTCTTCTATCAAGTCACCAGAGAAGTTCTCCTCCTCACAGAGACTTTCAGTGTATTCTTTCCACCTATCCGCTCTCCCCTCTGCAGTTAACAATGGTACTCCCATTGTGCTGCCCATTGGGCTGTTAATGTTACCGTCCTTGCTTTTAGTTTCAGAGAGAGTTGTTTTTATTTCCCTATATGCTGAGTCAGTCCCTCCGAGAATCATTTCCTTTTCGATTTCTTCACATCTTTCATGCAGCCTTAGCTTCCCTGCTCTTCCTACTTATTTCATTCCTAAGTGACATGTATTTCTGTATTCCTGGGTTTTCTTGAACATTTTTGTTTGTACTTCCTTCTTTCATCGATCAACTGAATTATTTCTTCTGCTACCTTTGGTTTCTTCGCAGATACCTTCTTTGTACCCAATGTTTCCTTTCCAACTTCTGTGAATGCCATTTTTAGAGATACCCATTCCTCTTAACACTGAGCTGCCTACTGATCTATTCCTTATCGCAGTATCTATAGCGTCAGAGAACTTCAAACGCACCTCTTTATTCCTTACTACTAACGTATCCCATTTTTTTGGGCTCTGATTGTTTCTGACTAGTCTCTTAAACTTCAGCCTACTCTTGTCACTAGTAAATTGTCATCTGAGTTTACATCTGTTCCTGGATACGTCTTCCAATCCAATATCTGATTTTGGGATCTCTGCCTGAAAATCTAACTGAAATCTTCCCGTATCCCCCAGCGTTTAACAAGCATACCTCCTCCTCTTGTGTTTCTTGAACAGAGTATTCGCTACTACCTGCTGAAATTTTTCGCGAGTATTTCTTAACAACGAGGTGACTCAGTGACGGATAGAAAACAACTGGCATACGGATCTCGGATTGCACCTTTAAGCCTCGGCCAGATGGTATATGCACTTTTTTTTTTGGTACATTGAGTGACTTGGTGTATGTGCCTACCCTTCAGTCAGCGTTGAATCAGCTGTGGCGCAGCATAGAAGAAGCAATGAGTACAGCAAACCCTCCGTACACTTGCAAAAGTATCGGAAGAGATTGACTATCGCCTGGGTACTTTGCTCTGACTCATTGACTTCTAACGCCACGTGAGCTCGCGGCATGTGAACTTTTTGCAGGTGATTTATGAAAGAGCCCACCTATGTGTCACCTCTTTCAACAACTTTAGATGCACTGAGACGCAACCTAGCAACTGCAGAGAAAGCAGTAAGTCAGGACATGCTCGCAAAAGTAAAGGATGTTTGTCGTAAGTCCGGTGGAGAGCACTCTGGACATTTTCGAAATATAAATTAAAGCTTTGGTCCTAGAAGAATTGAATGAAGGGTGTTTAACGGGTAATGCAACACATATAGTTCTGAATGCAGGTTGGTTTTATTCAGAATTCCACTACATAAAAATATTCACCACTATTTTGGCTATGAGACCCTGTTTACCAAAACAATCTGCGTTCAATGCGACGGCCTTACGCCACCTTCCTGGGAGGGCCTGTGTGCTCACATGGTACTACTTCACCGGTCGACGTCGAAGCAAAAGTCTTCCTGCATCAGAAACCTCCCCATCTCCACGTACTGCTTCCCGCGGAGTGCATTCTTCATTGGGTGAAACACATGGAAGTCGGAAGGTGCTGCATCCAAGCTGTAGAGTTCATGATTCAATAATTTACCGACAGCCGTACGTATTGTAGAAATTTATTTTATTTTATGAACTTCTATGTGCTACAAGTTTCGGCATTGTATTGATGCCATCCTCAGGCCCCACTCGTCATAGTTGTAAAATCGTTATACACGGAAGGAGCCATATAACTGTGTCCGTGAATCAAATCGTCCTGCAACAGCTCTTGGTGGCCAGGCGACACAGTCTGAGACCTTAAAGACTATGACGAGTGGGGTCTGAAGATAACATCAATATAATGCCGAAACTGGTAGCACATAGAAGTTCACAAAATAAAATAAATTTCTGCAATACATAAGGCTGTTGGTAAATTATTGCATCAAGACGTTCATGCCAGTCGTCGTCCCACGATCCATAATGGATCGACGAGGATTAAGCTGTAGGGTCGATGAGACAGAACAATCAAATGACATTCTGTGAGCATGCAGACTTATGTGAGTTCTTGCGTTGTCATGGAGAAGGAGAAGCTCGTTTGCATTTCAGTGAGGGTAGCACAAAATATTTCAGAGATGATCGTTCACCATGAGGGAAGATATCAAACAGAATAGCCTCTTGAGCCTCAAAAGACAGTCGCCATGCAGGCCGTGGTGGCCGTGCGGTTCTAGGCGCTACAGTCCGGAACCGCGGGACTGCTACGGTCGCAGGTTCGAATCCTGCCTCGAGCATGGATGTGTGTGATGTCCTTAGGTTGGTTAGGTCTAAGTAGTTCTAAGTTCTAGGGGACTGATGACCTCAGATGTTAAGTCCCATAGAGCTCAGAGCCAACCAGACCGTCGCCATGACTTCACCCGCTGAGGGTGCGGCCTTGTACTTTTTCTTAAGAGGAGAGATAGTGTAGCGCCACTCCATGGATTGCCGTTTCGTTTCCGGTTCGGAATGGTGAACCCATGTTTCACGGTCTGTAATGATATTCGACAAGTCTTTCACGGTCAGCCTAGTAACAGGCAAGCAATTCTACATAGTTAGTCCTCCGTTGCTCTTTATGGTCTTCTGTAAGGCGGCAAGGACTCCAGAGAGCACACACCTTTGAGTACCCCAGCTGGTGGATGAGTGTGTCAGCACTACCAACAGAGATGTCCAGCCGAGCAGCGAGGTGTTTGTGCTCCGTCGATCACCTCGAATGACAGTATCCACGCACTCCAAAATTGAACGAGACACAACAGTGTGCGGTCGGCTGGGATGTAGGGGATTGGAGAGGTTTGCGTTACCTTATTCCGATGACGACAGACGCCTCGCCCAATCGTTCATCGCGTTTTTGCTCACTGCCGGGTTTGTGTACACATTCTGCAAGCGCCTTTGAATATCCGCTCCGGTTCGCCGCCAAACCTAACTCAGTGAGAGCTTTCAGATTGGAACTCACGTCCATTGCAGACGCTATTTTGAAAGCTACGTATGGCGCTGCCACCAATCGGAGCTTCAATAAACTATAGAGGTTGAAGCGTGAATATTCCATATGTTCCACAACAAGTTTGTGTAGACATTCTGCAAGCGCTCTTGAATATCTGCTCTGGTTTGGCGCCAAACGTAACTCAATAAGAGCTCTCTGATTGGAACGCAACTCCATCGCAGTCGCCATTTTGAAAGCTACGTGTGGCGCTGCCACCAATCGGAGCTTCAAGAAACTATAGAGGTTGAAGAGTGGATATTCCATAATGTTCCACAACAAATTCCGCATTTTTCAACGAAATTGATCGAGGAAAAAGAAGTGTTGCATTACCTATTGAAAAACCCCAGTACAATTAGTTTTTTGTGGCCATTCCACTTCAGATCCCCACATATGTTTAATTTTCGGTATTTTACGGTTCTTATTGTTTCTAGTTGTTTAACACGAATAATGTAACTGAATAGTACATCTACATGGTTACTCTGCAATTCACACTTAACTGCCTGACATAGGGTTGATCGAACCATTTTCATACGACTTCTCTTCCATTCCACTGTCGAATGGCGCGTGGGAAAAAGGTACACTTAAATCTTTCCGTTAGAGCTCTGATTTCTCTGATTTTGTTATGATGATCATTTCTCCCTACGTAGGTGGTTGTCAACAAATTGCTTTCGCATTTGGAAGAGAAAGATGGCGATTGAAATTTCGTAAATAGATCTCGCCGCAAAGAAAACCGCCTTTGTTTCAGTGACTGCCACCCCAACTCGCGTATCATATCACTACACTCTCACCCCTATTGCGCGATAACACGAAACGAGCTACCCTTCTTTGCACTTTTTCGATGTCCTCCGTCAATCCTACCTGGTAAGAATCCCAATATTCCAGCAGAGGACGGACAAGTGTAATGTAGGCTGTCTCTTTAGTGGGTTTGTCGCATCTTCTAAGTGTTCTGCCAACAAAGCGCAGTCTTTGTTTCGCCTTCCCCACAATATTATCTATGTTGTCTTTCCAATTTAAGTTGCTCGTAATCCTAATTACTAGGTATATAGTCTAATTGACAGCCCTTAGATTTGTGCGCTCTATCGAACACCCAAAATTTATCGGATTTCTTTTAGTACCGATGTGGATGACCTCGCACTTTTCTTTGTTTAGTGCCACTTGCCACCTTTCGCACCGTACAGAAATTCTCTCTAGATCATTTTGTAATTGGAATTGATCGTCTGATAATTTTAATTGGCGGTAAATTATCTGCAAACAGTCTAAGGGGGCTGCTCAGATTATCACCTAGATCATTTATGTAAATCAGGAACAGCAGAGGGCCTATAACACCACCTTGCGGAAAGCTAGGTATCACTTCTCTTCTACTCGATGATTTACCGTCTGTGACTACGAACTGTGACCTCTCTGAGAGGAAATCACGAATCAAGTCACACAACTGAGACGATACTCCATATGCACGCACTTTGATTAATAGTCGCTTGTGAGGAACAGTATCAAAAGCCTTCTGGAAATCTAGAAATATGGAATGGATCTGAGACCTCTTGTCGACAGCACTCATTACTTCATGGGAATAAAGAGCCAGCTTTGTTGCACAAGAACGATATTTTCTGAATCCGTGTTGGTTATGTATCAATACGTCATTTTCTTCAAGGTGGTTCATAATTTTCGCGTACAGTATATGCTCCAAAATCCTACTGCAAATTGAGATCAGTGATATGGGTCTGTAATTCAGTGGGTTACTCCTATTTCCCTTCTTGAATATTGGCGTGACCTGTGCTATTTTCCAGTCTTTAGGAACAGACCTTTCGTCAATGGATCTCTTCGGCTTGTTATGAGCAGTATGTCATATTTAGTTACGTTGAGAGTCAATTACCAGTCCCTGCGTCAATTACTGATTCTCTGTAGGTCTTCCTCCATTGCGCTGCAATCTTCTGTTGTTGCACCCTTCGTTTGCGATCAGCCTTTGGAGCTTCGTGCGTTATTGTATCAGTTATATATAATGCAAGCAGGAAGCCGCTACAATATTCCCTTGCTGTACTCCCCAAATTACTTTTCTTATCTGCCGATCTCTACCCGTTAAGAACGACGTGTTTAGTTCTGACTGCAAGGGAGTCTTGGAACCACCTCAAATCTGGTACCATACTCGGTAAGCTCTGTTGTGCTGTCTCCATTATTGACACGAGTTTCGCGATCTGAAATTGCTGCCTAATTATTGCTGAAACACGCGAAGAAACAAATCGATGAGAACCCAGATCCCAAGCCACCAAATCTAGAGTAGATCAAACAGGTAATCAAAGAGCATAAGGATGACAAACACCAGGGGAAGATGGCCTTGTGGCAGGAACATGCAAAATTGGAGCAGAGATCACCGCAGAAGGAATCCAAAACTTTACAGAAGAAATATGTAACACTGGACAGAACCCAAATGACTGTAAATGTGTGCTCGCACACCCGCGTCGTATGAAGACGTAATCGAACAGATTCAATTCAGTTCAATTTATTACTACGCATTTTAGACCTGTTATATGGAAACTCTAAACAGGTCATATATATTCGCTAATCATGGTAACATACAATTTTTTATATTATGTATGTATTATAAATTATGGTAACAGTAACCATTGGTATTATTGATGCAGAAAGAAAAGAGAACATTTGGAAAATATGAAGTGAGGAACTTCCATCTTACATGACTAGATATGTTCTGGCAGCCTCGAAAGAACTCGAGGTTTGCCAGCTAATCACAACCATACCTACTTCTGAACCTATTGTTGCTATATTATTCTACATCACCCAGACTGGTACGTGCGTGTCTCGGTGTCTCGGCAATCATCGAGTGCCTATCATTATCTATAATTGTTGTTGACATTATTTTGATATTTTGAGCTTCCACTTGGCCTTACAGACCGAATGTTAACGAATTGCCTTTCATGTATCCGGTGTGCTATAGTAGTGACTTTAGTCAACAAGTTTTGGTCCCTTACAATTGTTTGCAGATCGCAGTCTGACTGTCTGCAGTCTCTCTCTTCCCGAAAAAGGGGGCATCTGAGAATGACATGATCAGTGGAACCTTCCCTCCACAGTCACAGATTGGCGTGCTACTACATTTCACCCGATGCAGACGTTTGGAATATTAACCGTGACCTGTTACTAGGTGCACCATATCTCGAGTAGAGGCAACGTCGTGCAGTTTGAGCCTATTGCTGATGCTTGGGAATATGCTGTAAACACACCTTGCAGTGCTCCTAGTGTCCCAGTCATGCTGCCATTCCTCTAACTTCCAGGCTCGTAAATGTCTTATCAGGAATATGCATTCCTGTGACCTCGTACACATGACCTTATTGCTCACGCCCCAACCAATACGCCGCTGCCCTGCAACGTACCACGATATCCATCGGACATATCCAGAGAATCTCTAGTAAACCCTCTACAGGTGTAGCCCGAAAGGCATCGGCCATCGTCAGAAGCACCCTCCACTAAATTTGTCGCAGTATTGTTTTGTAGCTGCCTAGACTACGGCGATGCACCCAGATGCTGGCAACGAAGCCCACAATGGCGCTGAAGGTAGCTTCGAGGTGTTACCGCACCGTATGCAATGGTAATTTACAGTCGGCAGTGCTAGCACGGGTCATCTTAAGCATAATTTTTGCCGCTTTCTGAGTAACAGATTTTAGGTGTTCTAGAAACTTTCTCTTCTCTTCTAGACGAATGTCTAAATATTTGTAAACAGTGCTGCGTTTTACACGTATGCCGTAAAGCCTCATGGAAGGATTTCTGGCAAGAAAAAGCCATCCCTTCAGAAGTATGTATGTGGTTTTCTGAACAGCTGTAGTCAGTTTAGTTACTCTTGCACCAATGCTGCACCTGAGCAAGCACATCATTCGCCTTTTCGTCAAGTCTCGCCCTGAAGTCTGCAGACACAACTACCAGGATGTTATCTGCGTACGCAACAACGCCTTCAGGAGCATCTGCCCCGTCTAACAGATGTAATAGGGGTTCAGTACTAAGATTCCAGAACAATGGACCACTTATGGAGCCTTGAGGGCAGCGCTTGGTAACAAAACGAACTCTACAAGTATACTGTAAAGACAACACATACAACGAGGAAGTGGAAGGCCTACGGATACCTACCAAGGATGAATGAATGCACACTGGAAAAAAGGATCGTCAGCTACATCGCGGGTTTAAATTCCATATCTAAATGGGTAGATGAAGTGAAGACGGATGTAGGGCATTTGGAATTACGTCACAGATGGTCTACAATAGAGCAGAGTTAACAGTATAACATCGTTCAAAAAGAAACCACCAAACAGGAGGCCTAAACAGATCAATTCCAAGGAGGAAAGAAGCGGAAGAATGAAGAGGATATGGGAGGAGGTGAGGAAAAAAAGCCAAGAAATCTTATTAAGTTCTTTGTGGTCAACATTTCTCCAAAATAAGAGTTTACAACAACAAAAAAATGTTGTAAGAGTACTTGCTACGTGACAAAACATAGGCGCCCTTACCAATGGACCAGGACATGCCCTTATTCTCGATAGCGACCTGCAGAAGGTTGGCGGCGACGTTGCCGTAGCCGGCGGTGAGGCTGTCGCCCAGTGCGGCGACGACGTCGATGTCTCCGGGCCGCAGGCGGTGCACAGAGTCCGGCGGGGAGGGCGAGCGGCCGACGCGCGTGTCGCACGGGAAGGGCCGGTCCGAAGGGACCTCCGGCTGCAGCATCTGCAGGCACGCCCAACAGCAGTCAGCGCAGCCGCTCATGGAATGTCTGTCTGCTCGAGTTACTTCTAATACCTCAAGTGGCATTCAAGCATTCTACTTGCACAGGACGGAAAAAATTAAATTGGCACCAAAAATATCTAACGCACATTTATATAGGCAATCCAACTTCCACCTACCCCACATGAGGATGATGTTACACTACTGGCCAGTAAAATTGCTACACCAAGAAGAAATGCAGATGACAAACTAGAACTGACATGTGATTACATTTTCACGCAATCTGGGTGCATAGATCCTGAGAAATCATTACCCGGAACAACCACCTCGCGCCCTAATAACGGCCTTGATACGTCTCGGCATTGAGTCAAACAGAGCTAGGATGGCGTGTACAGGTACAGCTTCAACACGATACCACAGTTCATCAAGAGTGTTGACTGGCGTACTGTGACGAGCCAGTTGCTCGGCCACCATTGACCAGACGTCTTCAGTTGGTGAGAGATCTGGAGAATGTGCTGGCCAGGGCAGCAGTCGAACATTTTCTGTATCCAGAAAGGCCCGTACAGGACCTGCAATATGCGGTCGTGCGTTATAATGGTGAAATGTAGGGTTTCGCAGGGAACGAATGAAGGGTAGAGCCACGGGTCGTAGCACATCGGAAATGTAACGTCCACTGTTCAAAGTGTCGTCAATGCGAACAAGAGGTGACCGAGACGTGTAACCAATGGCATCCCATACCATCACGCCGGGTGATACGCCAGTATGGCGATGACGAATACATGCTTCCAATGTGCCTTCACCGCAATGTCGCCAAACACGGATGCGACCATCATGATGCTGTAAACAGAACGTGGATTCCTCCGAAAAAATGACGTTTTGCCATTCGTGCACCTAGGTTCGTCGTTGAGTACACCATCGCAGGTGCTCAAGGGTAACCGCAGCCATGGTCTCCGAGCTTATATTCCATGCTGCTGCAAACGTCGTCGAACTGTTCGTGCAGATGGTTGTTGTCTTATAAACGTCCCCATTTGTTGACTCAGGGATCGAGACGTGGCTGCACGATCCGTTACAGCCATGCGGATAAGATGCCTGTCATCTCCACTGCTAGTGATACTAGGCCGTTGGGATCCAGCACGGCGTTCCGTATTTCCCTCCTGAACCCACCGATTCCATATTCTGCTAACAGTCATTGGATCTCGACCAACGCGAGCAGCAATGTCGCGATACAGCAAACCGCAATCGCGATAGGCTACAATCCGACCTTTATCGAAGTCGGAAACGTGATGGTACGCATTTCTGCTCCTTACACGAGGCATCACAACGACGTTTCGCCAGCAACACCGGTCAACTGCTGTTTGTGTATGAGAAATCGGTTGGAAACTTTCCTCATGTCAGCACGTTGTAGGTGTCACCACCGGCGCCAACCTTGTGTGAATGCTCTGAAAAGCTAATCATCTGCATATCACAGCATCTTCTTCCTGTCGGTTAAATTTCACGTCTGTAGCACGTCATCTTCGTGGTGTAGCAATTTTAATGGCCAGTAGCGTACTTTTGGAGTCAGTTTTGCAATGGACATTCGGAAAAAAATGAGCCGGAGGCTGTAAAATGAAAGACACCAAACTGATCGTCATGCCATTGCCCAAGGAAGAAGATGCTAAAGCCCCGTACTCGCCACTAGAGGGACATGGACACACATACACGTGACGACAGAGTGAATACGTACATGCGTCGACCGCCCATTGCCCTCTTTAGTGCCGAAAACCGAGAAACGAAGGCTTCAAAATAAGAGAAAAGAGGGATGCTGCATTTCCTTACAGCGGAAGGGGTGCAAGGAATGGAAATTCGACGAAGAATGGCACAATTGTATAGAGAGCACTGTAATACCGTTCCAACTCCGACGTTCAATCCCACCTCTGGGGCAATGGCTGAAAACGTAACTCACCGGTCTTCAGTAATGAGAGTATCCTATTGCTAGACGACAGTATAGGAAATATGGCTTAGCTTTTTAGATCTCGCGTCATTAGCCAACAACATCCGTCCTTTGAATCCCTTCTGCCTCGCCTTGAGCCTTGCAAAGGGTATATTTGTGCCACTCTTTGATGGATCTCTGTTCCCCGCATTCTTCCGCTGTCTGGAACACGTTCCACCCCTTTTCTCTTCCTTTAAAGCCTCCATTTTCCAGTTTTCAGCGCGACTGAGTACAGTGGACGATCGACGCGTGCGTTTGCTCACTCTCACGTCACGTAGGCGTGCGCCCATGTCCCACTAGCGGCCTGTTTGGTGCTTCAGCGCTCTGATAGGGACCACACATTCTTCAACAGGCGATGGCCTTACGATCCCTTCAGCGGTTTCCAGTCGTATCACAATATCCTTTTATCGGTCTACTAGCTCAGTACCGGGCATTGCCACGATATGTATCTGTTCTATTACTCCAGACCCTCCTTCTCCTTCTCTCTGTCCATATCCTCCCCCCTCACTCTGTCTGGCGCTTCCTGCGCCTCTGTTTATCTCCTCATACACCCGTTTCTGTTCGTCTAATCCTAGCCCCTCTCTCTGTCCATCTGTCCCTCCCCCTCTGTCTATCCGCTCCTTCCCCCCTTTGTCTAATTTCGTCTCCTCCTCCCCCTGTCTTTCACATCTCCTCCTCACCCCTTCCACTCTTCCTCTGTCCTCCTCTCTCTGACTCCTCCTCTTTCCTTTTTCTGTCCATTTACTAAGACCCTCCATGTTCTTTTGCTCCTTTTCATTTGCTCCTTCCTCCTCTTTCCATCTTATCCTCCCCTCCTCTCTGTCCATCTCCTCCTCTTTCTCTGTCCATTTCCTCCTTCCTCCTCTCTGTCCATCTCCTCCTCCCCCTTTTCTGTCTACCTATTCTCCCCTCCCTGTCTATGTCCATTTTCTCCTCATTACTTTCGCTGTCCATGTCCTCTCCTCTCTGTCCATTTTCTCCTTCCCCCTCTCTGCCCATCTCCTCCTCCTCCTTTCCTGTCTACCTATTCTCTCCTCCCTGCCTCTGTCCATTATCTCCTCATTACTTTCGCTGTTCGTGTCCTCTCCTCTCTGTCCATTTTCTCCTTCCTCCTCTCAGTCCATCTCCTCCTCCTCCTTTTCTGTCTACCTATTCTCCCCTCCCTGTCTCTGTCCATTATCTCCTCCTTACTTTCACTGTCCATGTCCTCTCCTCTCTGCCCATTTTCTCCTTCCCCCTCTCTGTCCATCACCTCCTCCTCCTTATCTGTCCTTCTCCCCTCCCTGTCTCTGTCCATTATTTCCTCATTACTTTCGCTGTCCATGTCCTCTCCTCTCTGTCCATTTTCTCCTTCCCCTCTCTATCCAACTCCTCCTCCTCATTTTCTGCCTACCTCTCCTCCCCTCCCTGTCTCTGTCCATTATCTCCTCATTAATTTCGCTGACCATGTCCTCTCCTCTCTGTCCATTTTGCATTTTCTCCTTCCCCCTCTCTGTCCATCTCCTCCTTTTCGATCTACCTTTTCTCTTCCTTTAAAGCCTCCATTTTCCAGTTTTCAGCGCGACTGAGTACAGTGGACGATCGACGCGTGCGTTTGCTCACTCTCACGTCACGTAGGCGTGCGCCCATGTCCCACTAGCGGCCTGTTTGGTGCTTCAGCGCTCTGATAGGGACCACACATTCTTCAACAGGCGATGGCCTTACGATCCCTTCAGCGGTTCCCATTTCACTGACTCAGACTTGTTTCTTTTTGATTGCGAGTTATATTTTACGACCTGTAATTAATTAATTAGTGTTTTATTGAATTTAGTGTTGGTTGTGTAAGCGGTCACATATCCTTGGAACATCTACCGATTGGCAGTAATATGTTGAATCACTGATAAGATGGGAGTAAATAAATACCATCTAACTCCTTCCGATTTAACTTCTCCAGCATTCTCAAAAATTTAAAAAAAATAAAACACAAGCGCCTTCTTAACAACCTGGCTATAAATAATACATTGCCTAAGACAGTTTGGATTTCTAAAGAGTTCTTATATTGGGAAGGTTACTTAAAAATAGTGCACTTATGTACTTAATTCGTCAGAAAATAAATTACGGGGTACTGAAATAATCTGTGCTTTCCTCCTCTCTCTCTTTTTGCACATTGCCTTCTCACCTCTTCCACTGTTCCTCTGTCCTCCTCTCTCTCAACATCTCCTCCTCTTTCCTTCTTCCGTTCATTTACTCCAACCCCCTATATTAATTTGCCCCTCCCCTTCTCTCTGTCCATCTCTTCCTCTTCTCTTTCTCCAGTCGTATCACAATATCCTTTTATCGGTCTACTAGCTCAGTACCGGGCATTGCCACGATATGTATCTGTTCTATTACTCCAGACCCTCCTTCTCCTTCTCTCTGTCCATATCCTCCCCCCTCACTCTGTCTGGCGCTTCCTGCGCCTCTGTTTATCTCCTCATACACCCGTTTCTGTTCGTCTAATCCTAGCCCCTCTCTCTGTCCATCTGTCCCTCCCCCTCTGTCTATCCGCTCCTTCCCCCCTTTGTCTAATTTCGTCTCCTCCTCCCCCTGTCTTTCACATCTCCTCCTCACCCCTTCTACTCTTCCTCTGTCCTCCTCTCTCTGACAATCTCCTCCTCTTTCCTTTTTCTGTCCATTTACTAAGACCCTCCATGTTCTTTTGCTCCTTTTCATTTGCTCCTTCCTCCTCTTTCCATCTTATCCTCCCCTCCTCTCTGTCCATCTCCTCCTCTTTCTCTGTCCATTTCCTCCTTCCTCCTCTCTGTCCATCTCCTCCTCCTCCTCCTTTTCTGTCTACCTATTCTCCCCTCCCTGTCTATGTCCATTTTCTCCTCATTACTTTCGCTGTCCATGTCCTCTCCTCTCTGTCCATTTTCTCCTTCCCCCTCTCTGCCCATCTCCTCCTCCTCCTTTCCTGTCTACCTATTCTCTCCTCCCTGCCTCTGTCCATTATCTCCTCATTACTTTCGCTGTCCGTGTCCTCTCCTCTCTGTCCATTTTCTCCTTCCTCCTCTCAGTCCATCTCCTCCTCCTCCTTTTCTGTCTACCTATTCTCCCCTCCCTGTCTCTGTCCATTATCTCCTCCTTACTTTCACTGTCCATGTCCTCTCCTCTCTGCCCATTTTCTCCTTCCCCCTCTCTGTCCATCACCTCCTCCTCCTTATCTGTCCTTCTCCCCTCCCTGTCTCTGTCCATTATTTCCTCATTACTTTCGCTGTCCATGTCCTCTCCTCTCTGTCCATTTTCTCCTTGCCCTCTCTATCCATCTCCTCCTCCTCATTTTCTGCCTACCTCTCCTCCCCTCCCTGTCTCTGTCCATTATCTCCTCATTAATTTCGCTGACCATGTCCTCTCCTCTCTGTCCATTTTCCATTTTCTCCTTCCCCCTCTCTGTCCATCTCCTCCTTTTCGATCTACCTTTTCTTCCTCCCCCCCCCCTGTCTCTCACCCTTTTCTCCTTACCACTTTCACGTCCTCTCCTCTCTCTCTGCCAGTTTCCCGCTCCCCCTTTCTATCCATTTCCTCCTTACAGCCCATCTGTGTCTATCTCCTCCTCTCCCTTTTCTTTGCCCATTTCTCCCTCCCTCTCTATCCATTTTTTCCTCATCACCTATCTGTTCTATCTCCTCCATTCCCCACTCTCTATTTCCATCTCCTGCGCCCCTCACCTCTCTCCGCGTTATCACACCCGCTGCAATAGGAGGCTGGTGTTTGTTTCTTACCCCACACTAATACATTCCAGATGGTATCTATTAAGATGGTAACTATTACCACATATGTACCAAATTTTCTTGGCTTTTTACCACTGGCTTTGCCTACGTATGCACATGTCAAATACACTCCTGGAAATTGAAATAAGAACACCGTGAATTAATTGTCCCAGGAAGGGGAAACTTTATTGACACATTCCTGGGGTCAGATACATCACATGATCACACTGACAGAACCACAGGCACATAGACACAGGCAACAGAGCATGCACAATGTCGGCACTAGTACAGTGTATATCCACCTTTCGCAGCAAAGCAGGCTGCTATTCTCCCATGGAGATGATCGTAGAGATGCTGGATGTAGTCCTGTGGAACGGCTTGCCATGCCATTTCCACCTGGCGCCTCAGTTGGACCAGCGTTCGTGCTGGACGTGCAGACCGCGTGAGACGACGCTTCATCCAGTCCCAAACATGCTCAATGGGGGACAGATCCGGAGATCTTGCTGGCCAGGGTAGTTGACTTACACCTTCTAGAGCACGTTGGGTGGCATGGGATACATGCGGACGTGCATTGTCCTGTTGGAACAGCAAGTTCCCTTGCCGGTCTAGGAATGGTAGAACGATGGGTTCGATGACGGTTTGGATGTACCGTGCACTATTCAGTGTCCCCTCGACGATCACCAGTGGTGTACGGCCAGTGTAGGAGATCGCTCCCCACACCATGATGCCGGGTGTTGGCCCTGTGTGCCTCGGTCGTATGCAGTCCTGATTGTGACGCTCACCTGCACGGCGCCAAACACGCATACGACCATCATTGGCACCAAGGCAGAAGCGACTCTCATCGCTGAAGACGACACGTCTCCATTCGTCCCTCCATTCACGCCTGTCGCGACACCACTGGAGGTGGGCTGCACAATGTTGGGGCGTGAGCGGAAGGTGGCCTAACGGTGTGCGGGACCGTAGCCCAGCTTCATGGAGACGGTTGCGAATGGTCCTCTCCGATACCCCAGGAGCAACAGTGTCCCTAATTTGCTGGGAAGTGGCGGTGCGGTCCCCTACGGCACTGCGTAGGATCCTACGGTCTTGGCGTGCCTCCGTGCGTCGCTGCGGTCCGGTCCCAGGTCGACGGGCACGTGCACCTTCCGCCGACCACTGGCGACAACATCGATGTACTGTGGAGACCTCACGCCCCACGTGTTGAGCAATTCGGCGGTACGTCCACCCGGCCTCCCGCATGCCCACTATACGCCCTCGCTCAAAGTCCGTCAACTGCACATACGGTTCGCGTCCACGCTGTCGCGGCATGCTACCAGTGTTAAAGACTGCGATGGAGCTCCGTATGCCACGGCAAACTGGCTGACACTGACGGCGGCGGTGCACAAATGCTGCGCAGCTAGCGCCATTCGACGGCCAACACCGCGGTTCCTGGTGTGTCCGCTGTGCCGTGCGTGTGATCATTGCTTGTACAGCCCTCTCGCAGTGTCCGGAGCAAGTATGGTGGGTCTGACACACCGGTGTCAATGTGTTCTTTTTTCCATTTCCAGGAGTGTACTTTTCGCATATATTTAAAACATTTCATACGCATTTGTACACATATTTCACCCGTATATCTAGCGGATTTCGCCCTCCAGCCTCATTTTCACGCATCTCGATGTTTATGACGTTGAATCTCCTGAACTACGTGTCGTACAGGTATACGTTTTTGTAGGCACATTCAGCGGAATATGTCGATGGTGACTGCGAAATGAGAACAGCGAAAAACATAGTAAGTGATAAACTTTTTTCATTGCATCATTTTGTGGGGGTTGTTAACGAGAAAAACCTTTGTAAATGTTTTAAGTTATGGGTAGAGTTTGTTGCAAACCACTAAGAGCTGACATTCTCAAAAATTGTATGACTAAAATATGAGTATTCATGTGTCATGGGCTACCCTGCTTCTTCACTCCAATTTTCACTCATTTGATAGGTAGGTGGTTCTTATCCCCAGAGTGATTATTTCCAGACAATAAGTGATATTTGTACCAAGTGTGGTTGAAATCGGTGCAGTGGTTTAGGAGGCGATGTGGAACATACATACATGCATATGACGTACATCCGTTTTTATAATACATATATGGCTGACGTGACAGGAACTGCCAGATCGTGGTTCATGTCGTATCAGTTTGACAAGAATCAAAGCTCCCTAATATCGTAACAGATCTGTGGGGCTACCAAAATACAATGTTGTGCAAGGATGAAAGTAACTTTCGGATGATGTGTCATTGTCAAGTAACATCACTTGATGAAACTTGGACCACACACCGGAAGAACTGCTACAGTGTAGGACACAATGAGACGATGAAAAATGACAGTTTCATTCAAAGACAAAAATTACACTGAAGTCACCGCGATTGATGATGGTCTCCTTGGCATTACAAAAGGCAGATCGTGGTTCTTAATAGGATGTGTGGTGACCACGAACAGCAGTGTATGCTCTGCAGCGTGCTCCCATGCTGGCCACGGAATTGATAAGAAGCTCTTGTGGTAAGGTGCTCCACCATCCACCAGCGGGGTTAAAAACTGCTGGATGGACGTTAGTGTATGTGGACGTTCTGTAATACGTCTCCACAGCGCATCCCACTTGTGTTCGAAGGATTGAGCCGGGGAAATGGGCCGGCCTGTCCATTCGCTGGACATTCCCTCGTTCCAAGAGCTCCCCCACCTGCGCTGTCCGATGCGATTGCGCAATGTAATTGACAAAATTGAAGTCACAGGGGCCGGACGCACTCTTGAAATAATGATCATTGGGAAAGAGTACACTGGCAGAACAAATCTGATCAGTCCGTGTACTGTGTTCAAAGATTTCAAGCTCAGTGCACCCAGGCAACATTATGCCTTATCATACCATAACATCTGGACCACCAAATCGATCGCTTTCGACAGTGTTCCTGCGTGCATTAGGAGTTCCCACCTGTCACCCCATCGAGATACGTCTAGAATCAGTACTCAGACTGTATACGCACTCTTCCGAAGAGAGCGTGCCACCACAATCCTATTCACTCCCAATGCTCTTGGCACCATCGTTAACGGAGCCTCCAATGTCCGGATGCCAATGGAAATGGCGTACTGATCGTGGGACAAAGAGACCACCCATATGCAGTCGCCACATTGCATGCTTACAGTGCTCTTAATTCTGCTTTGCAATTGCAAACGCCATTTGTAGAGAGTCCCTTTTTGAGTGTTGCTCAATGTAACGGTCGTCTGCTGCTGCAGTTGACCGTATTACACCACCTCTTCTCATTTGGGCAGCAGTGCCTGTGGTTCGAAACGCTCCCCATGCACGTCAAACATTGCAATGAGCAATACCAAACTCCTGGGCCACAGTCGTCATCACACTTCATCCCGCTGCCAGTTTCTCGATTATTTTCTTTTTGGAGTCGTCCAAATGGTCTTCCCGAACAATGTTGTAATTAAGAACATCACAAAAGGGCACCATAACTGCTCGCCAATACATGGGCACTGTGGGCACAGCCCCATACTGGCGCTATAGTCACGCTGATCTCACGCAAGGGCCCACGAGAAATATAAATCCGGCAACGATCTTATATATCACACTAGTCGCCTTGTCCACCATACTTCGCGAAGCTCAGCCCTGTTCAAGGTTCACGGGAACTCAGAATGTCACCGGAGAGGTACATACTAAAGGTCTTAATTTTGCCGTGTGATTTCGAGAGCTTTCACGCATTTAAAAACGCAATTAAGTATTATTAAACTTGCCTGAAAAAGTTACGCGCTCCCATCCTGCGTCGGCTGCTGGCACTCGTAAGACCTACAGTGTCACCTGCTTTGACGTACACGTCGTGGCCAGTCTATCTTGTGGTCCTCGCCTCGCGTCACGTGACGTCCACTTTTCTGTGCACGACCGGGAGACCCCTGGCAACATGCTCCCGCACTTCCATTCATTCCCACCAAGTTATGTCACTGTATTTATGTCGTCCTTAAGTTATACAGAGCAGCATCTAACAGGTCAAGAAGTTAGGCTGACCTTCCTGGGTGTTTGGTCATGTTAATGCGTCCGCTTCCAGGATGGGAGGTACCCCTAGGTAAAATCTGCGACGAGAGGTCGATGTACCGGCCTGCCAGTTGTGGTTTTTACGTAGTTTGTCACATCCCACTAGGTGAATAACGGCATGGTACCAATGTTCCACCTCAGAAAAGCGGAACACAATAATTTATAATACTTTCTCACACTTGCACACGCCGGCCGAAGTGGCCGTGCGGTTAAAGGCGCTGCAGTCTGGAACCGCAAGACCGCTACGGTCGCAGGTTCGAATCCTGCCTCGGGCATGGATGTTTGTGATGTCCTTAGGTTAGTTAGGTTTAACTAGTTCTAAGTTCTAGGGGACTAATGACCTCAGCAGTTGAGTCCCATAGTGCTCAGAGCCATTTGAACCATTTTTGCACACGTTATTTACTCTGTACGCAAAAAGGTACATTGCTTTTGTACTGGGAAAGGGGAGTGTACTATAACTGATTGATTAAATACTGAGGAAAATTCAGGAGATGCTATGGAAATGAAGAGTCTTAAAGTCCAGTGCATCTTGGAGTTTCTTGCTGTGTATGACAATGACGATTATTTTTCAGCACTTGTGCTTTCCAAAGAGCAGAATTTTGGTCTACAGAGACCGCTGGATTTACGACTTAAGTGTGTAGAGGGAATGGGAAGTCGCCGTTACGGTTTAATTTGTGGGAGGTTAATAAAAAAGGAGTCTGTGGATATACCTGGCTACATTTCCATCCAAGAGCGCTTGAGTTTTCTATGCGCTATTTTAGGTGAGATAACATACAGGCTGCCATAAAAAAGCTGCCATGTTTGTTGAAGTTAATGAACTTCGCAGTTTCTATTGAAACCACTTTTTAAAAATCAAAATCATGTAACATTTCGTCTGTGAAACACCGTGCTATTTTATCCCAGCGAATATATATCTCTGATCTACAAGGCGAGGAACATAATGGCTTTCATTTTGTGCTATTAGCGGGAAGAGCACGGTTGACATCATGTTACAAACCTAGACTTATTTCTGTTGCTTCATTCTCAAGAACATCAAATAAATGTGCTCGGAAAGTGGGCCTTTTTTTAAAGTTGGTAACACAAGCTTGTTATAAACTGCAGATTTTCATAGCTATGGCAGACGTAACTGAACCGTGCTATGCCTCGCGTTGTTGCCGTGTGAAGGTTTCTGCTCGTATCGTTTAGTTGGCATGGTTGCGTTGTTCGTCTGCTTCTCGGGTTCACTGGCGCCACTCGGATTCCTAAGCCTTGCCTGTCCGCTAGTGGCAGGAGCAGCGCTTATCGATATGTAGTTCTGTTGCCCTATCTTTGGAGCGACGTCGTTCCTTTTCCGTGTGGTGTGAATGGGAGTTCGGTTGGGGCCGCAGGAGCAGCGAGGTTTGCGCAGAGCGAGAACACGCCGGGGCCACTGGCGGCGTGTATGGACTGCCAGATCGAAGGGCGGTGGTCACGAGGGTTCACGACCTCGTCCAAACCGGATCCTGCATGTTTAAGTTGATTGCATTGCAATTCGAATAGAGAAACCTCCACGATTGTGAAATCTCACGATTCTCCAGTGACTGGGGTTCGTGTTACTGTTTGTGGTGTTGCCGAGCCGAAAAGCAGCGAGTGGAGTGCCTGGGGAAGTGGGATCTGATTAGCCTTTCTGAACTTCTAATTACTATTTACTATTTTCAGCTTCTTACAGTGTTAAATTCAACCAGCGAAATTTTTCCTGCTTTTTGGCCGCTAGGCCCGCATCTCGTGGTCGTGCGGTTGCGTTCTCGCTTCCCACGACCGGGTTCCCGGGTTCGATTCCCGGCGGGGTCAGGGATTTTCTCTGCCTCGTGATGGCTGGGTGTTGTGTGCTGTCCTTAGGTTAGTTAGGTTTAAGTAGTTCTAAGTTCTACGGGACTGATGACCATAGATGTTAAGTCCCATAGTGTTCAGAGCCATTTGAACCATTTTTGTTTTTGGCCGCTAACGCCCCCTTTGGCTGCCCTGGGGGTTAGTGTGTGTAACGGCAGTGAACGATTCCTGGCCTTGCCTCCACTGTCCGGTGAGGCGTGTAAGTTTGACAGCTTCTTTCTTGACTGTAGGTTGGGTGGCGTTCTTCTACTTTAGTGGCAGTCATTACTTCTTGTTCCGGACTCTCTAAGCACAGTACTCTGCAGGAGGAGCCCAGACCACCGGTTCCGGCTTTGGTGCAATTTCACATCTTGCATTAGTCTATGGTTGGACTACCACTAGTCCGAATTGCCATCTTGTGATCTGAATGCAACTCTTGGCTGCCTTTCTCTTCGCTCGCGAAGAGTCGATTCCTGGAGCACCGTCTGTACCTGTCCCTGGCCCTTGTGTTTCATTTTATTATTGTATTATTAAGTTACCATCATTTGTCTCATCTGTTTGGTGATCTGTTGTTTGTTTTTGTAAAATTAACTTTTTCTATACCATTCGCCGTTTGACAACATATTCTTTAATATTTTTATACACTACTGGCCATTAATATTGCTACATCATGAAAACGACGTGATACAGACGCGAAGTTTAACCGACAGGAAGAAGATGCTGTGATATGCAAATGATTAGCTTTTCATAGCATTCACAGAAGGTTGGCGCCGGTGGCGACACGTACAACGTGCTGACATGAGCAAAGTTTCCAACCGATTTCTCATACACAAACAGCTGTTGACCGGCGTTGCCTGGTGAAACGTTGTTGTGATGCCTCGTATAAGGAGAAGAAATTCGTACCATCACGTTTCCAGCTTTGATAAAGGTCGGATTGTAGCCTATCGCGATTGCGGTTTGTCGTATCGCGACATTGCTGCTCGCGTTGGTCGAGATCCAATGACTATTAGCAGAATATGGAATCGGTGGGTTCAGGAGGATAATACGGAACGCCGTGCTGGATCCCAACGGCCTCGTATCACTAGCAGTCGAGATGACAAGCATCTTATCCGCATGGCTGTAACGGATCGTGCAGCCACGTCTCGATCCCTGAGTCAACAGGTGGGGACCTTTGCAAGACAACAACCATCTGCACGAACAGTTCGACGACGTTTGGAACAGCATGGACTATCAGCTCGATGACCACGGCTGTGGTTACCCTTGACGCTGCATCACAGACAGGAGTGCCTGCGATGGTGTACTCAACGACGAATCTGGGTGCACGAATGGCAAAACATGATTTTTTCGGATGAATCCAGGTTCTGTTAACAGCATCATGATGGTCGCATCCGTGTTTGGCGGCATCGCGGTGAACGCACATTGGAAGCGTGTATTCGTTATGGCTCGTCACAATATGCTAGTCACTACTATTGATGAACTGAGGTATCGTGTTGAAGCTGCATGGGCAGCTGTACCTGTACACGCCATCCAAGCTCTGTGTGAATCAATGCACAGGCGTATCAAGGCCGTTATTACGGCCAGAGGTGGTTGTTCTGGGTACTGACTTCTCAGGATCTATACACCCTATTTGCATGTAAATGTAATCACATGTCAGTTCTAGTATAATATATTTGTCCAATGAATACTTGTTTATCATCTGCATTCCTTCTTGGTGTAGCAATTTTAATGGCCAGTAGCGTAATTGCCATTTGCGCGTTAAAAGGCCTTCTGCCGTCATTGTGATGACTTGCGTTAAAATTCGTACTGCGTCCCAGACCATAAGGCCTGGGTGGGGCCAGTGTGTCTTGCACGAATGCACTACACGAGACAGCGATCACCCGGTCTACGCCACATGCGCAAACAATCATCTTTTGCGCGCAGACAGAATGTGTATCTCTGAAGACCACGACGAGCCATTCCAAGTGGTCCTCTGACGGCACAGGTGGAGCAGTGCACATTTGTACTGTCGAGTGAGCGGAAGACGGACAACAGGTGTGTATTCCCATGCTCATGTTGCGTCAGTTGTGCATCGATGCTGGTGTCAGTGGTCACGTCAACATTTTCACACCCGTAGACGGAATTCTGCACAGCCACGCAGCACAGATGCCCACTAGGATCGTTGCACTGTAACGACAGCATGGCATATCGTACAGCCACCACAGCGCAATAAGAAATGTTGTGAACCTGTTATTAACAGTGGAGTAGACCCAGACGGCACTCTGGTAGCTATGTCGTTATGCTTGCTATCTTTTGGCGGGCGACATTATCAGTACATCCGCTATCCCCGGGTGGCGTATGCCATCATCGAATTAAAGTGCCGTCTTTCTATGTATACTAATTCTTTTTCTCCGGCAGTGTATACACAGTATTCAGGGCAGCGCTGGTTTCCCGAAAATGGCGTGATTTATTAGATAATTCGACTCCGATGTAGTGAGTACTTCGGTAGGCACTTGAGCGAGTGGCGTTTTCGCCTTCTTTAGCGCAGAGAAGATCCAACATCTGAATGCGTAAAGGAAGTGACGGTTTTGCTGAACCAAGGATTTCCTGTATGTAGTTTGATCTGCGTCCCCGTAACAGTCCCTTAAGAGTATAAACCGCGATGATTGCTCCTGAAACTTCACGGAGGGCGACGATGAAAGTACTATACAATAAAAAGTGCGCTAAGCATGGGTAGTAACCAGGAACAGAACATAAAGAAGAATATTGATAAAGGTTCGGCGACTTAAAACTGAATAACCATTTGTTTAGCAAACACTAGCATGCTGCTACAAGAAAACTTCTAGAACCTATAACAATATTGGTTCAACACTACAATCTACATTTAACGGGACAGAGACTGTTTAGAACTGAGTGAGGAAATAATACTAAAACAAAGGCAAGGTAATGAAGTCTGAGTAAATATTCCGTATACAATGTACATCAGTTCAATCACTGTTCAATAACTTTACTTCTTTACGGTCCTGTTTATAGAGTCAACAGTTTACTACCTCAAGGAAGGATTGTAAACACAATCACGACCTACAATAGTATATGCCAAGGTCGCTTCTCTCAGCAGCAGCTGCATCAAGGTGCCTCCCCGTTTCGTTCGGCACGTGCAGGATCGTGACTGCGTACTGGATTTTCCTTATTTGTCGAGCAGAAACCTGTCAGTTGCTCTGTGTTAGTAGATATTCGAACCTGTCAATTCCTCCGTGTCGGTAGTTATTTGAAACTTAGCAGTGTTGCAACCTTAAAACCTCCGAAGAAAACTATATAATGACATTATGTCCCACTGTTTTCTGATTAACCTAATAACCTAAAACATCGTTCGTGCTACAAATAAGCTACTAATACAGGGTGGACGACAAGTCAGTTGTCGAAAATGCTTCTAGTACAGTTATTAATGTTGAACAAATGAAAATATAAATTTATTATCAACACAGAAACGCGTGTACAGTTCAATGAACCTATAGAAAATGCTCAAAGTTGTTTCCATGCTGTTCTAAGTAAACATTGCATCTTTTCAACACTGATTTACAAATTTTGTCGAAAATGTTGCGGGCCTGTAGGTTTTCAAATTCTCGTCGGATTCGTTCCTTCAAATTCTCACCATCACGAATTTTGACGGAATAAACCTCATTAAATTGTATAGCCCGGAGTGAAAAATTCATGATAATGGTATCTGAGCATCAAGGAGGCCAGACACTAATACCCTTTGTGCCAATCCATTCACAGACGTTTTCATTTAGGAAGTCTCTCGCAACAGGTCCATAATGTGGAGATGCTTCATCTTGTTGCCACATCAGCTTTTCCTTAACCAGTTGCAGATTTTCAAAAAGTAGATTAGTTTCCAGTTCTAACAATACTTATTGAAGCGTATCTTGGTAAGCTACAGATTTGACGGTAAGGTCAGAGAAAAAGGTCCTAGTAACTCACCGCTGAAAACTCGTACCCATACACTCATCGACTGGAGTAGAATTGTCTTCAGTGATGAGTCCCGCTATGAACGAAGACGCGTCTAGAGACGTCCCAGACAACGCTGGGATACCAATCTCACTGTCACCCGCCACATGGCCCGACAAACAGGAGTGATGGTGTGGGGTGCCATTTCTGTTCATAATAGGACCCTTTAGTTGTTATATGCAACGCCTTTATAACACAGCGGTACGTCGACAATATTCTACGCCCAATTTTATTGCCTTCATGGCAAGCCAACCTGTGCTTATATTTCAGGAAGGTAACGCCCGCCCGCCCACGGAGAGAGTTTCTGCTGCCTTCCTTCGTGCTTCCTAACCCTACCTTGACCATAAGGTCTCCGGATCTCATCCCAGTTGAGAAATTTTGGAGCATTATGGACAGGGCCCTCCTATCATCTCGGGATTTTGACGATCCAGCGCAACACTTGGAGAGAATTTGGCATTATGTCCCTCAGAAGGACATCCCATAACTCTGCCAAGCCGAAAAAACTGCTTGATAAGTGCCTGACTTGGACCAACCCGTTTTGTTGAATTTGTGTTCTTTCTCTTGAATAAGTCATCCACTTGTTCTGAAATTGGGATAATTTCTTGTCTGTATATGTGTGTCAACTCTACGATTTCTGTCCCATTATGGTAATTTCTTACCGGAGCGGTTTTTTTTGTCTTAGAGGGTATTTTCAGTAATCATCCCACATGCGCACTGTCAGCGGCAATGCATTTTGGAGATCATTTAAGAAACATTATTATCTGCAGTGTTCATTCTTCACTAGAAGCAGCAGTTCCAGCATATTATCAGTTTAGCTGGATGTAATCAGGAGCTGAATCACGACAATCTGTTTGTTTCGATTTACGTAGTGGAAGAAAACTAAGTGTAAATATGCCTATACACGATTTAAATATTCTTAAATGCTATTCCCGTAGAAAATGTTCCTGTGAACTACACGTACCATCGTTTGTATCAGAAGTTGTCAGATCAATAACCCACAGGTAGCAAATGCTAACTGGACACAAAACCAGCTCTGAAGACGAGTGCCTCGAAGACCATTGGTAAATATTTTTACCATTATTCTCTTTTTACCGGCATCTCAAACCTACCAACCTAGAAACATACAAATGGTTTTTACATCCATCGGAGAAATTGTTGTGAATATATTAATACCGATAAAATCGATTTTCTGTATTAAATAAAGTAGGCCATAACATGTATGATGAATGGTATACACTTCCACCAGTGGCACTTAAATGGTTAAAGCTGGGTATTGAAACTTTATAAGCAAGCTTTCAGAGGATAGTTTGCATCTATCTTTAAGCGCTTGGCAGTTCAGTTTTTCCAACATCAGCGTGACGTGAGTCGAAGCAACTCTGACCATTAGCTCTACCCCTGTTCGTTGACGCAAAATAGCTACCTTTCTCTTTCGTACGGAGCCCATACAACTGATCAGTATTCTAGGATGGCACCCACGAGTGTTTTACAACAATTTCCTTTTTGGATTGATTGCAGTTCGCTAGTATCACACCATTTATCTACGCCTGACACTATGTAACTGTTCTATTTCATATCCCTATAAATTGTTACATCCAGGTATTTGTATGAGCCGGCCTGGGCGGCCGAGCGGTTCTAGGCGCTACAGTCTGCTGGAACCGCGCGACTGCTACGGTCGCAGGTTCGAATCCTGCCTCGGACATGGATGTGTGTGATGTCCTTAGGTTAGTTAGGTTTAAGTAGTTCTATGTTCTAGGGGACCGATGACCTCAGCAGTTAAGTCCCATAGTGCTCAGAGCCATTTGAACCATTTATTTGTATAAGCTGTGCAATTCTACTTGTGACTCTTTGATATTGTAGTCTAGCGTGGTACGTTATTTTCGTTTTGCACAATTTTACATTTCTGAACATTTAAATGAAGGTGACAGTCTTTGCATCACTTCAAAATCTTATCAAGATCTGACGGAATATTTGTGCAGAGTTTATCAAGTAGCACGTTGATATATCCCCTTCTGGATTATATATATATAATGTGACTTTATATATATATATATATATATATATATATATATATATAAAATCCAGAAGGGGATATATCAACGTGCTACCGGATGACGCCACTGATAAGACGTCACAGCGGCAGTTGTCAGCGCCGTTGCGCAACCGGAAGTGAATTATTCTGCAACACGGTCCTAGTAATACTAGGGACCGTGTTGCCCACGCCATTTGAATCGCGCGCCACAGCCTCGTTCTGCTCAAGGTCACCCGCCTTATACAGCGGCATACCGTGAACGTACACAGCAATAGAAATATATATATATATATATATATATATATATATATATATAATCCAGAAGGGGAGAGGAACGTGACTTTATTGCAGCCAAGACTCAAATTTCCAGAGAATTTGGCACTAAGAACCCATTTTTCAATATGAGGTAGGTTGCACCTCCTCTGGTCTGGATGCTGCAGTGTTTCGATTAAGGTTGGTTGATATGGGGGAGTGGACGAAACAGATTCAACTGAGAAGGCTGTTATATCCTATCCCGAGACAATCAGTTTCCTGCTCGCATATCGTTGTTCATACAGCTGTTGGTAGTCGAGTACATAGATAGCGATATGTGTCTGCCTTGGCGGGAAAAACTCCATTAATTTATACAGTTCCAGGAGATGGAATCGTTTGGAGGTACTCAGTCCTGTGGATATCTAAACAGAGACCAAATCCTTGCAGGCGATCGGATCATGTTTTGACTTGAGTTTTAAGAGTCTCCTTGGGTCTGCCGCAAGCACCACATCATCAGCGTATGGTAATGTCCACGGTAAACGCACCTATAAGTCGCGCGTTCTCGTGTCCATTACGGTAACAGAGAGCAGTGGTGACAGATGTCGGAAGGTTTCTACCAAGGATTTTCAACTACCTGCGCATCTGGTCTAGGTCGTGCCTATAATTTTGAGGCACATATCGCATAGACGCCTTCCTGAGCTCCCAAATATTGTAGGGTTCGATTAGCGCCCTCTACGGTAAAACTAGATATCAAATAACAACTAAAGCAGGGCCGGCCACGGAGTGCCAAACTTCACGCGGGCGGAGTGTGCAGGGCGCGACAGGGCAAAAGCCAGAGTGTCTCGCCTTTGTTCGTCCTTGTCTCTAGTAGCCGGAACAGCACGACTGTCTTCAGTCCCTCAGAATCGTCGTGTCATCGCTGTTTACCTTTCGCTATTTGTTCGTCGTATGGAGGACGTTCACAGATACAGCGACTATTTGCACGAAAAGAGGCACTAGCGATCTGTCGTCACAACACTTTAAAAATGAGGAGATTGACAGAAGAGGCACATAAGAATTCTCAAGATATACTATCCAGTCACATAAACGACGCGTACTGCAAACTTGCTTTGAACGATATTACAACACCATGTAGAAATACTTTAAAGATGTAGTTGGCAATGAAGGAGCAAAAGATTACAACGTTCGACAGATGGGGTCAAATGGCTCTGAGCACTATGGGACTTAACAGCTGTGGTCATAAGTCCCCTAGAACTTAGAACTACTTAAATCTAACTAACCTAAGGACATCACACACATCCATGCCCGAGGCAGGATTCGAACCTGCGACCGTAGCAGTCGCGCAGTTCCGGACTGCGCGCCTAGAACCGCGAGACCACCGCGGCCGCCTCGACAGATGGGATTAATTCTTCTGTACATCAATAAGCATCTTGTTTCAGATTTGCTTGCATGAAGCACGTGAAGAAATTGGCGGTACGAATAATAAAATTTCTAAAGTTGCGCATAATTCCGCTGTCAGCTGCAACATTTTACGTCGGAACTAAACGAAGACTATGGAGACTTAATATATTACTGCAAAGTCAATTTTCTAAGTCAAGGAGCATGCCTGAAATGATTTTTCGATTTAAAACTCACTGTTGTTGAATCTATGAAGGGAAAATGGGTGCAGAGACGAAAATCAGAACATCCAGAATGGATTGCAGACCTTGCATTTTAAGAGGACTTTAGAGAAACCGCGAGGTGTGAAGAATTCATTATGACCTTAAAAGAATTAAATGGATAGTTTCCTAAAAGTTTTGAAGACGCTGCCAATCTGACATCTGTCTTCGATCTGTTTTCTAGACCGATTGCCGCTTCAATTGAAAGCATGTGCATGTGCAGATGTAACTGACTGATATGCAAGATAATTCCCGTTTTACAGACAAATCCTTTAAGGTTATAACTGTCCAGCACGTTTGCATCGCTTTTCTCATAGTTTCGACGTCTCCATAATGATATACTTATATGGATGTGGTGTCTGTTCTTTCGGACATGTCCGGAAGAAAACAGGCACCATTGATGACCTGCAGCTGTCTAGAACGAAATTCGAATTAATTGAACACCTTCAGCTGCTGACGAACGTTGATATATATCAACGGAGACAGGTGAAAATGTGTGCGCCGACCGGGACTCGAACCCGGGATCTCCTGTTTACATGGCAGACGCTCTATACATCTGAGCCACCGAGGGCACAGACGATAGCGCGGCTGCAGGGACTACCTCGCGCACGCCTTCCGCGTATGTCCACACACTACATTCGCAATGTCCCACCCAAACACACTCATTACTCGTGGAAGACATTCTTACCAAGTCCCGTAAGAGTTCGGGGAATATATGTGCATCCGCAGAGAAGAAGAAGGTCATGCCCGGTATTGCCAGAACTATATACTTAAATGGATATGGTGTCTGTTCTTTCGGACATGTCCGAAAACTTATAAGTTAACAAACTGGAACTAATTAACATTTACTCTATTCAATGCAGGTCGCTGACCGCTGAAATACGATTTCGCATTGGTCAAGCGATTTTCTGGTTCGTATTTCTTCCACCATCGGAATATCGGTTCGTCACATTCAACAAACTGTATCTTGTATGAAGGCATGGTCTCTTAGGTGAAATGAATGCCTGTTATACCACACCAACAGGTAAGTTCCAAATCTTTATTTATAATTTGAAGGCTGTTCTATATCGATGAGAATATTCTAATGTGCTACGGAACGTCTGTTTCGTATACCTTTCGTGCTCAGACAGCAATGATTATTCATCAACTAAAAGCATCTAACGACAAATCACATACGTCGTGAAAGATAGATCCAAATTTGTGTGGGTTATGCACGTCCTCTGATAGTGTTGACCACACAGGACCCAAAACCTGCTTAATTCAGTCTGTCAGTACCTCTATCATGTGATTTACAGAGACTCTCCGGCGTAGTATTCACACAAATGTAAGGGAATGAATCGACACCTGAGCCTCTATCGTTACGTGTATGGCCCATAGCCTGGGACACACGGCTCTGGCGTACCCAGGGACGTAGCGCTTCGCCAGTAGATAAACACCCCCGTGTGACCTACGGTGAAGGGTTGGTTGTTCATCAACAGCAGTACTGTTACTTGTGGCCGATATTTTGTTAACGTACCCCGTTATGGCCGAGGGGCTGCATTCGGCAGTTGGGTCCGCTTGGTGTATGTGGCTGACTCGTTGACCGTCAACGGAGCGGCTATACCGTTGGAAGAGGGTGTTTGCTTCCTGATTTGGCAACGGCGAGTCACTGGTTGTATCCCTGAGTATGCTCGCTCTTAATTTCACCCAGGAACTATGTGGAAACCAAAGTGAGCATCTGCTTTACAACCATCGCGAGATAGGAAGGAGAATTTTGGAAGATCTCTGTGTTCTGCATAACGTTTTGCTATACGGGTTATCGTGACACATTGTGATGCAATTTTGTGTGGTCCCGACCGGTGTGGGCGCATTGGCTATGTTATGTTCTTGTAAAAAGCAAATGTGTTACTTCTTGTTAAATCTTTGCAGGAAGTTCTGTCTCACATTTGGAGGAGGATTACCTTGTCAGTATACATGGTGTAGACCGGCGAGTTTGACATTGTCCGTATGTAATCTGTTTTATTTGTGTTTACAGTGTACAAAAAATTGCGTGCCGTCGGTGCCACTGACAGAAGTACTGCTCACGATTATTATCACTTGACTTTTCACTAGTTCCATGCAACTTCGGCCTTACCTGGTATTTATGCTTTTGTGGCTCCTCACACTGATGGCTGTTTAATGACTGCTCTTTGGTGTAATTTTTACTTTCTTTATTTTAAAATCTGGATATTAATATTTGATTTTCTTTATATATTTAAGTCCAAATTTAATTCTGTGTGTCTGTCTAAGTTGTATTTAAAAGAGTAACGACTTTTGGTATGTTACAGAAAGCGTCTGCTTTGGGCATTGCCATTGTAAGAAATTTAAAGCCTTAAAAATAGCCTAGTGGCCTTGTTCCCTAAAGCTTTCTGTTCAAGAGCTGCTTGAGGCGAATAGTTAGATTTTGATGTTTCTTGTTTTAGCCTAGCAGTCACAGGTAGTTGGCAAATGCGAATTTTTTAAAATTTTGTTTATCTCGGCTGCCGACTAAGATGAGCTCCTAAATGCAGTTGTTTTAAAATTGTATTTAAACGCCTCGGTCGCCGTCAAGGCGCTTATTTACTTATTGTGTTTCTTTATTCTATTGCTGTTTAAAGCGGCTAATAATTACAATTATTTTTCATATTTTATTGCTTGTGACCTCTTCATTCTGAGTGTTTGCCAGAGCGGAAAAGTTAACAGGGTGTAAATTGCTTTTCTAAAGTGTGCGTCTGGATCATCAAGAGAGCTAAAACTTCGTGCTTTTTTTTTAAACTTTGATCTTGTTGTTAAATGAAGTAACTGATACTGTATCAATTTTTTCATCCAACTGCTTACCACTTACCAGCCTAGCAATCCGACCATCTAAAAATTGACAAGATTGACAAAAGTGCCGATAATACTGAAAGTTAGTCCCAGCAAATCACTGCACGTAAATGGATGTAGTTGGGTACTCCCGGTAAAACTGTTTAGATTGTCCAAGCGATGATTCGTAACTTTAAGATAATCATCCGTAAGGTGAAGGCTACCTCACCCAAGGCCACAGTTTATGGTCTTCTTAATACGTATCTTATTTCCTATTCAGAGTGCAGCAGCCAAAATAGATATTCCGGGAACGTCGTCATCGCCACTTGAGCGTCCGGCTGCTTGTTAAGTCTCCCTTTATTCAGATATAAGCATTTGTGAAGCCTTGACAGTGAGTAAAAGCAATTGCTGCGCTCTCCTCGAGACCTTGGCGCTCGTAGTAACAAATCAGCACAAACTTTGCTCTGTAACGCTGGGTAAACTGTTGATGGAGGACTTCTCTACTTCTACAATAGTTCCTGTTAGAGTTGCGCTCTACCAAAACTTCGGTTTAGTAGTTTTGCTGCAGTACATAATTGACGTTGTAAATGGTACGATTACCGTAGGTATTGGTAGTACCGGTAGGAAAAGAAACGTAACTGTGTAAGAGAAAATCAGGGAGCCGACGACTTCCCTTTGTTTTCGTTTGTTCGTTTGTGTTAGACGTAATTAGAGCCACACAGCAATCAGTGTTAGTTCACCGTTTATTTTATTTTCTTAGAAAATATAAATTGCATTTTAATATGTAATAGAAATAGCTGATCGCGCTTTTATGTACCAAAGCTAGTACTTCTGATGCAAGCGCAGTTTACATGCACAAACATAAAAATATAGAATTATCGATATTATATTGTATGCAATAGAACGTTCTTCATCATCATTCAAGGAAGGAGTTTCCTTTTATTATTGATAAGTCAAGAAACTGTTTATCAATAATAGAAATATGTTTAGTATAAGCTCAACCAAGTACTGAAGCGAAGTTCGATGTGTTTTTGTTTTGCATATTTTTTATTTTGCATTTTTGAGGTAATTGAGTTTTCTAGAACTATACGATAAACCTGTATTTTTATTTTTACTACATATCTCTCTATTCCACTCTACAAATTAGCATTTTCCGATAAACCCTCAATTCTACATCGATAATTTCAATTTTACTATATTTTTAAGTAACAGACGTGGGGGGGGGGGAGGGGGGTGGTATCCATGTTGTTGTTGTTGTTGTCTTCAGTACTGAGACTTGTTTGATGCAGCTCTCCATGCTACTCTATCCTGTGCAAGCTGCTTCATCTCCCAGTACTTACTGCGGCATACATCCTTGTGAATCTGCTTAGTGTATTCATCTCTTGGTCTCCCTCTACGATTTTTACCCTCCAAGCTGCCCTCCAATGCTAAATTTGTGATCCCTTGATGCCTCAGAACATGTCCTACCAACCGGTCCCTTCTTCTTGTCAAGTTGTGCCACAAACTCCTCTTCTCCCCAATTCTATTCAATACCTCCTCATTAGTTACGTGATCTACCTATCTAATCTTCAGCATTCTTCTGTAGCACCACATTTCGAAAGCTTCTATTCTCTTCTTGTCCAAACTATTTATCGTCCATGTTTCACTTCCATACATGGCTACACTCCATACAAATACTTTCAGAAACGACTTCCTGACACTTAAATCTATACTCGATGTTAACAAATTTCTCTTCTTCAGAAACGCTTTCCTTGCCACTGCCAGTCTACATTTTATATCCTCTCTACTTCGACCATCATCAGTTATTTTGCTCCCCAAATAGCAAAACTCCTTTACTACTTTAAGTGTCTGATTTCCTAATCAAATTCCCTCAGCATCACCCGACTTCATTCGACTACATTCCATTATCCTCGTTTTGCTTTTGTTGATGCTCATCTTATATCCTCCTTTCAAGATACTGTCCATTCCGTTTAATTGCTCTTCCAAGTCCTTTGCTGTTTCTGACAGAATTACAATGTCATCGGCGAACCTCAAAGTTTTTATTTCTTCTCCCTGGATCTGAATACCTACTCCGAATTTTTCTTTTGTTTCCTTTACTGCTTGCTCAATATACAGATTGAATAACATCGGGGACAGGCTACAAACCTGTCTCACTCCCTTCCCAACCACTGCTTCCCTTTCATGCCCCTCGACTCTTATAGCTGCCATCTGGTTTCTGTACAAATTGTAAATAGCCTTTCGCTCCCTATATTTTACCTCTGCCACCTTTAGAATTTGAAAGAGAGTATCCATGCAGAACAAAAATGTTTGGTAAATTATGTACCTTTTTATGTATGCTCTCTCAGTTTCTAGACGGTTCAGCGCTTCTGGCTTCTAGGGGAATGTAACACAATTCTGATCGGATATGCGAACAAAGGGATCGGAATGAGATAACGACTAATATGTATGCAGCACGCCTAAAGTACTGTAAAGCGGTTATTATCTTAGCTGACGGAAGTTACTAGGAAAACTACCATAGTCTACGCTTACTTATGTTAGTGTACGGTAGCGTACGGTAGTTTTACAGTAGTTCTTGCATCCAAGAAACGGAATCAGCTTGCTAGCTTCAGGAAAGCAAGAAGTCGTGAAGCTCTCTTCGGTAGGCAGCAAGCACTGTAAAGTCAATTAGCTCCTATAGTCCTGAAATTAGCGTCTGTCACATTATTTATTATACACTAAAAACGTCACAGTTGAATAGCTATAAATTATTTGGTGACTTCATAGAGGCATATCCCCCTTGTCAGTTCACCAGGTATTGGTCACACTACGAAAGAGCTCAGTGGTCGCGCCCAAGTGTTGTAGATGGTGTAGAGTTCGTATCTTGCCATCTGGTCCTTCATAGCTGACCTGGTCTGTATGTGTCAGTCTGGTCTAAGACACTAAGACGGACAACAGAATCGCAGGAAAGAGCTACAGTTTGGAAGCGTCCATCACCACATTTTCCGGATTTGTTAGTGTATCAAAGCGAACTACCCAGCGTGTCTACAGAGGAGGATGCACCGTTCGCAGTCGTGTAACAGCGTAGGGAACAGTGGGCCTAAAAAGATCCTAAGGCACGGGGATTGGAGATAAATGTCAGGGTTTCTACCCCTGACAGGACTTTATGCGATCAGTGAAGCAGGTCGATCTCAACCACTTTCCGAGGGAAGATTGCGAATGGATCTGCATTCATCAAGAGCACGATAAAATATTGTTCAGATTGTTCTGTACAGAGTCAGATTGGTATCGATAACTGCATGTGGTTGTTCTATAAGTCAGTCAGTATCAAAGCCTTTATTGTTGAAAAGTTATCAGTCACAGATGCTAGGTCAAACTTCCTATTATTTTGAGCCTTATTACATTCGGAGTAGTCTGTACCTTCACAGTCTCTGCCTTTATAGTATCGTACAGGCACGTTTAATATTCACACAGCCATATTGTGTTCATTTCCCAGTATCCAGGCTACAAAGCTTAAAGATTACTCGGAATCACAATTAGAACTTTAATTCTACGTTCGGAGTATTATGCTGCAAAATTATGTAATAAGAGTGTTAGTGTTGTTAAATAACTAGAAGTTTAAGCATAAATTTTGAGGTTTCAACTGCACCTCATCCAATTCCATGAGTTACGTCATTAGGTATTATTCAGATATATTCAGGTACTCACTATTATTCCGATATATTCATATACTCACCTCCGGTAATCTTGGCGAATAAATGCAGGCCAGTATAAAAACAAAGAAAAGCAGTATTTCTCAAAGCCCCATGTGCAAATTTATTTCTATTGACATTTCCGGACAAATTAGCTATTCATCAATCACGATTGAGTCCACTGAACACTCATCCTATGTAGAAATGGTCATAAAACACTAAAAAAAGTGATTCACTGGGTTTCACTTTATATACCGGTCGTAGCTTGTACAGCATGCTCTATAACAGTTTTCTTCGAATCTCCCTTGCCATCGTTACGGACAACCGAAAATATTGCGTATGGTTCCGTAGTAAGTTGCACACATATTCGACCTATACTGTCTACACTTAACCATGAAGAGCGTCCTTTCCCTAGACGACAAATCCGTTCTATGTCTGAAATCACTTTATAGGTTGTCATGGGTTTACATGTCTGTATAACTGAGTGTAGCTGAACTCTCTTTACAGACGTTGAGGATACGTTACTTAAATCAAAACAACATAAATTATGACAAGGGCTGTAAAACGCATGTCTTAAGAGCTATGAACAATTTTTCATCTTCGATGCTGTCAAACACATCTACTACAAGTTCTTTGCTTTCCATATTTCTGGAGGAGGGAATGTGGATCAAAACATAAAAAAGTATCCGGTAAACACGTGCTCTAAAGTCCATACTCTAAGAGACATTAGTTCTCTCTCATCTTCCCTACTGTAAAACACATCTCTTCTATGGAACAAGTGCTCCTACCTCTTAACGTATGCCTTTTAGAGCCCGTGTTTGCTGGACGTGTTTTTTATTGTTTTGGTCCGTATTATCTTCCGCCAAAATGTGGAAAACAAAGAGCTCGTAGCAGAAGAGATGTATTTCGCAGTACGTACCTAAGACGAACAAGTGCTCACATCTTATGAGGTATGCATTTTAGAGAGCATGTTTACTAGACTTTTTTTCTTTTTTTCGTGTAAGGCAGCAGTCGTCGAAATCTATAAATGGTATTTAGCTACACACAAACACACTGCAACAATAATTCTCTAATGTACGTGCAAAGCTGTGAACATTGGCCTGCATAACTCCTCATTTACAGAAGTGAATCGTAGTAAAATGCATATATTTTCCAGCATCACGAAAATACGTTTGAACACGTCGTACGGTGACCTATTGCAGACATTCAAAAATCCTAGGCTATTTGCGAATTGTTTATTAGAACTCTGTCATGTGTTCCGAAGTAGTCTGGCGAATGATTTACCGGCTTCTCTCCTGTCTGTAAATAACGTGAGGTACAGCATCCGGAATAGGATTCCTTTATACATCACCTGTAAGACGACTTTGTAAAAGATGTATCTACATTATCAGCAGAACCGCCCTGCAAATTAGTCCTAACCATTGGCAGAAATCTAGCTTGAGTGACTGATTCTTGTCTGCCCACATTCGTCGGCTGAATCATTTGTAATGTGCCTGGAGGAAACAAACAACGAATCAGCAGCTGGCGCCCCCACAGGTAGTGATTTACGTGTTGTGGGTTGCGGCTACGCACGAAAGCCCGTACAAATAGAACCTGATATGGATACCCAGGTTACCCTTTTAATATCGTCCATGCGGTACTTTGGCTGACTGATGTCTTGTACCGCTACGGAGCGAGGTGGTTCAAATGGTCCAAATGGCTCTGAGCACTATGGGACTCAACTTCTGAGGTCATCAGTGCCCTAGAACTTAGAACTACTTAAATCTAACTAACCTAAGGACATCACACACATCCATGCCCGAGGTAGGATTCGAACCTGCTACCGTAGCGGTCGCGCGGTTCCAGACTGTAGCGAGCGAGGTGGCGTTCTGTAAGACACTGGACTAAGTTTTCCATCGTTATCCTTAACACTTAAGGGAAAACCCAGGATGGTTCCTTTGAAAAGAATGCAGTAGGATTTTCTCCCCCAATCATTTGTGCTCGTGTTGCACGAAATCGTCGATGATGCATAGTTAAACCCCAGTCCTAGATGGATGGCAACAAACTACTGAATTCGCTTCTCAACGACAGTGGCACAGCCGACTTTTGGACTACTTGGAGCCACTATTTATCGTGTTACACAAGCCTTCCATCGCAAGTTGCCTGAAATCACTGAATTCGCGATTGCTTGGCTGCTGTCGGCCTGGAAAAGATTTTCGATACATCTATGGCGCCTTGCGTCCATTGCTATCAGCACGACCCTACACGTAAGTAACATCTGTATGATCGCGTAACTTTTACCTCACCGTAATCACACGTATCTGCAATTTGACGCTGCACTGGCTGAGTTCACTCAAGTTCATTCAGCATATTGCGGGAGGCTGTCAAAACAGTGTTGTCAAAACATATTTGCATAAGACTCTTCGTCATTTGATTATAAACCAAACAGGAACAATGGACAATTACACAGACAACTGAAAGAGTACACTCCTTAATACACACCAGAAAAACCACTAGCCGTGATTTTCGACTGGAATACTCTCCTTCAAATTCTGAAGGTGGCAGGGGGAAAATGCAGGGAGCCAAAGGCTGTTTACAATTTGTACAGAAACCAGATGGCAGTTATAAAAGTCGAAAGGGAAGCAGTGGTTGGTTAGGGAGTGAGATAGGGTTGTAGCCTCTCCCCGATGTTATTCAATCTGTATATTGAGCAAGCAGTAAAGGAAACAAAAGAAAAATTTGGAGTAGCTATTAAAATCCATGGAGAAGAAATAAAAATTTTAAGGTTCGCTGATGACATAGTAATTCTGTCAGAGACAGCAAAGGACTTGGAAGAGCAGTTGAACGGAGTGGACAGTGTCTTGAAAGGAGAATATAAGATGAACATCAACAAAAGCAAAACGAGGATAATGGAATGTAGTCGAATGAAGTCGGGTGATGCTGAGGGAATTAGATAAGGAAATGAGACACTTAAAGTAGTAAAGGAGTTTTGCTATTTTGGGAGCAAAATAACTGATGATGGTCGAAGTAGAGATGAGGTAAAATGTAGACTGGCAATGGCAAGGAAAGCGTTTCTGAAGAAGAGAAATTTGTTAACATCGAGTATAGATTTAAGTCTCAGGAAGTCGTTTCTGAAAGTATTTGTATGTGGCGTAGCCATGTATGGAAGTGAAAGATGGACAAAAAATAGTTTGGACAATAAGAGAATAGAAGCTTTCGAAATGTGGTGCTACAGAAGAATGCTGAAGATTAGGTGGGTAGGTCACGTATTTAATGAAGAGGTATTGAAGAGAATTGGGGAAAAGAGACGTTTGTGGCACAACTTGACTAGAAGAAGGGATCGGTTGGTAGGACATGTTCTGAGGCATCGAGGGATCACCAATTTCGCATTGGAGGGCAGCGTGGAGGGTAAAAATCGTAGAGGGAGACCAAGAGATGAATACGCTAAGCAGATTCAGAAGGGTGTAGGCTGCACTACGTACTGGGAGATGAAGCAGCTTGCACAGGATAGAGTAGCATGGAGAGCTGCATCAAACCAGTCACAGGACTGAAGACCACAACAACAACAACATGTATAAAACAGCTTCAAGTTTCTGTTTACTTCACAAATGAATTAATGTGTTAAATATTTCACATTAAGCATGTAAGCGAGAAAAAGATTAGAAAATGTTTGAAATTTTGTTTAAAGTGTGTTATAATCCGCGAATTGCTCTCATGATCACCATTCGATGAATATAGGCTTGGTAACTGGCTCTCCATTTAAGAAAAGCTAGTTTATCACGCGTTTCAATGTTTATGACGGCCTATCTCTTGAAATACATGTCGTACAATGATGTAATGTGCACGTACGTTCGGTGGTACATGTGGTACATGTGAAGACTGTCTGCAAGGAGTGCTGCAAACAGAGTTAGCAGTAAATGATAACGTGATGCTTGATGCCGAAGATTTACTGTAGGAACAGCTAAAATGCAGGAGGCAATAATTTTTTTTTTTCCTTTCATCATTAGGGGAAGGGGTTGGTAGGGACTGGGGGGATGTTCTGTCAGCGAGGGAAAGTTTCGTAAAGGTTTGACATTATGTGTAAAGTTTGATGGAAGTCGCTAAGTGCTTTCATCCTCAAGTGCTGGGTGAATATAGCCTGGGTAATTTAAGCACCGTGAGTTTTGCTGCCTCAAAACGTGTACACGAGTTCTGACTGTAATACTCGACGTATTGCGTTAAGCTTTGAGGTAAGATCACCCTTCTTAATGAGTACATTATGACAACATTTTAAAATTTTAATTCCGGCCATTCACTATACACTGAGTGACAAAAGTCATGGGACAGCGATATGCACATATACAGAAGGCGAAAGTATCGCCTACAGGAGGTATGAAAGGGCGTGCATGGGCAGAGTTGTAATTTGTACTCTGGTGATTCACGTGAAAAGGCTTCCCACGTGATTATGACAGCACGACGGGAATTAATAAACTGTGAACGCGGAATGGTACTGCAGTTAGACGCATGGAACATTCCATTTATTAAATCGTTTTGGGAATTGAGTATTTCGAGATCCACAGTGTCAAGAGTGTGCCGTGAATACCAAATTTCAGGCATTACGTCACGCCACGGACAACACAGAGGCCGACGGCCCTCACTTAGCTAACGAGAGCTGCGGTGTTGAAGTCGAGTTGTCAGCGTTAATAGATAAGCAACACTGCGTGAACCGCAGAAATCAATGTGGGACGTATGGCGAACGAATCCATTAGGACACTGCGGCGAAATTTGGCGTTAATGGGCTGTGACAGCAGACGATCGACGAGAGTGCCTTTGCTAACAGCACGACGTCACCTGCAGCGCCTCTCCTGAGCACGTGCCCATATCAGTTGGACCCTACACGAGTGTAAAACCGTGGTCTGGTTAGATGAGTCCCGATTTTAGCTGGTAAGAGCTTATGGTAGAGTTCGAGTGTGACACAGACTCTCGAAGACATGGACGCAAGTTGTGAAAAAGGCACTGTGCAAGCTGATGATGCCTCCATAATGGTGTGGGCTGTGTTTATATGGAATGGACTGTGTCCTCTGGTCCAACTGAACCGATCATTGACTGAAAGGGGTGTGGTAGGGTACTTGTCCGCAAACAACGATGGAATTTTTACAGATGACAATGCGCCATGTCAGTGGGCCACAGTTGTTCGCGATTGGTTTGAAGAACATTCTGGACGATTCGAGGGAATGGTTTGGTCACCCAAGTCACCCGAGATGAACTCCAACGAACAGCTATGGTACATAATCGAGAGTTCAGTTCCTGCGCTGTAACACTTTCTCAATTATGAAAGGCTGTAGACGCAGCACGGCTCAGTATTTCTGCAGGGGACCTCCAACGACTTGTTCAGTCCATGCCAAATCGAGCTACTGCACTACGCTGGAAAAAAGGAGGTCCGACACGATATAAGGATGTATCCCATGACTTCTGTCACCTCATTTTATGAAATACTGAAAATCTAGTTTTTGTACCTCTGGAAGCCGATCATAGTGCATCGAGCACCGGGCTACCGCTTAAATAATTTAGGTAATAATATCATCCGCTTTGAGTAATATTTTTGCATAGCATCGGGAAAGCAGACTTTCGCAGGTGCCCATTCTTTAGTGACCAGACCACTCATTTGTGCTGCATGCAGTTAAGACAGTGGCAGATACTCATATAAAACTTCGACTTCAGAGGTGTACCCATTACAAGTAGCTGCGTAAACTCCGTCTGTTATCACCTCGTTGTCTACTGGAAATTGTACCTCAATCTTCTTTCCTTTTCCCACTATTGGACTCATGTCACAATACAAGCGTATTCACTGCCTCTCAGTGAATTCCTGTAACAATGACGTAAGTAGTTATTGCTAATGCAATGCAGAAGAAAATGTTCTACATCCTCAATCAGTGGATCATGAATGCTATTTTGAAAAACAACAACCAACAATCATTACGTTTAGAAGTGTGGAGACACATAGCCATGAAAATGGCCACTGGCAATGACATGGTCTGTTATTCATCCAGTGACGTACGGCTGTGTTGGCCACTGCTTGACATAGCTCGCACGCCATCACACTGCCATCTAATACAGGATTTACCGGTGGTATATAGATAAATCACACCACCTACAAGCTCGAGGAGCTCCACTGTCAAGATTTTGACGCGAAAGTAGTTTTCTGTAGATGCACCTCACACGATGTCAACTATAGTACAGTCTGCTTACCGCATACCCTATTTTCTGATGATTAGTGGTTTCACAATATCAAATTTGTTGCATCACATGATGCATTACTGCAGTGATAAATCAATAAATAAATAACAAGAGATCAAGAGTGTTTCCACAACTGTTTACTATGCGTGTGGCCTTATGAACTAACTGCTCGAAATTATTTTCAGAGAATGCGTTTAGCATAATTTCGGATGATGTTTTATGCATACCTCCAGAATTAAACATGTATTTTCGCCAACATATCGAGGGTAAACTAAAGTCATCATCAACTATAATTCTATAGGCAGGGTACAGTTTTGAAATTAAATTCAAATTTTCTTTGAACCTTTCAGCGACAGTATCATCTGAACGGAGAGGTCGGTAAAAGGATCCAATTATTATTTTATTCCGGCTGCCAAGAATGACCTCTGCCCATATTAACACACAGGAACTATCTATTTCAGTTTCACAATAGGCCAAACTACTTCCAACAGCAGTCGGCCGCGGTGGCTGTGCGGTTCTAGGCGCTCCAGTCCGGAGCCGCGCTGCTGCTACGGTCGCGGGTTCGAATCCTGCCTCGGGCATGGGTGTGTGTGATATCCTTAGGTTAGTTAGGTTTAAGTAGTTCTAAGTTATACGGGACTGATGACCACAGCAGTTGAGTCCCATAGTGCTCAGAGCCATTTGAACCATACTTCCAACAGCAACAAAAACGCCACCGCCGACTATGTTTAGCCTATCCTTTCGCAAAAAATTCGGCTGAGCTTCTATCCGGCTTTAGCCGGCTTTCAATGCCTATAACGATTTGAGGATCAATGCTTTCTATTATCGCTTGAAGCCCTGGTACTTTCCCAACACAGCTACGACAATTTATAATGTTATACCGATGGTTCCTGTATCTACGTTCTTCCTGCGTTCGACCTGCACCCTTTGTGACTGAAGCCCTTTTTTGTTTTCCCTAGACCCTCTATCAAAAAAACCGACAGTCCACGCCACACAGCCCCTTCTACCTGAATAGCCGCCTCCTGCGTATAGCGGACTCCTGACCTATTCAACAGGACCTTAAACCCAACCACCCTGTGGCGCAAGTCGATGAATCTACAGCCTACCCAGTCGCAGAACAGTCCGCGCCTCTGATTCAGCACATCCACTCTGCTCTGTACCAGAGGTCCGCAATTGGTCCTGTCGGCTATGCTGCAAATGGTGAGAGCTGGTTTCATCTCGCAAGCAAGATTGGCAGCCTTTGCCACTTCTCTTAACCGCTCAATCCAGAGAGAATCTCTTCCAATCCAAAGTGACACACATCACTGGTACCGACGTGAGCCACCATCTGCAGTTGGCTGCACCCTGTGCTCTTCGTGGCATCCGGAAGGACCCGTTTCTTGTCTGGAATGACTCTACCCGTTATTCACGTGGAATGCACATTGGCTTTCTACATCTACATCTACATACATACTCCGCAATCCACCATACGGCGCGTGGCGGAGGGTACCTCGTACCACAACTAGCATCTTCTCTTCCTGTTCCACTCCCAAACAGAACGAAGGAAAAATGACTACCTATATATGCCTCTGTACGAGCCCTAATCTCTCTTATGTTATCTTTGTGGCCTTTCCGCGAAATATAAGTTAGCGGCAGTAAAATTGTACTGCAGTCAGCCTCAAATGTTGGTTCTTTAAATTTCCTCAGTAGCGATTCACGAAAAGAACGCCTCGTTTCCTCCAGAGACTCCCACCCGAGTTCCTGAAGCATTTCCGTAATACTCGCGTGATGATCAAACCTACCAGTAATAAATCTAGCAGCCCGCCTCTCAATTGCTTCTATGTCCTCCCTCAATCCGACCTGATACGGATCACAAACGCTCGAGCAGTACTCAAGAATAGGTCGTATTAGTGTTTTATAAGCGGTCTCCTTTACAGATTAACCACATCTTCCCAAAACTCTACCAATGAACCGAAGACGACTTTCTTCACCTTCTTGGCAGCCATGTCCCTATGGGGCTCCTTAAGGCGCTTAACATTGGAGCTCTCATCTACCAAAAATCCGACGCTTTTTGACTTCCTGTATCTTGCAGGCTGAGAGATTTCCTCTGAAACAGAACAGGCGACTGCATCTGGCTGAGCGACAGTGTCGGCTACAGACAGCACCTGGAACCTCATTGTCAGATAACCCGAGAAGCCTTACGTGCAGCCCCTGGGTAGCCTTTCACTGCCTGTCGCCCTGAGGCGACCTCCCACTCTACCACGGGTGAGGAGTCAACCTCAGAGTAACTAGGCTGGCCACCGGTGAGGACCGATCGGTGGTCTCGGACGTGCTGGACGTCCGCTGGATCCCCACGGCCGCCCCACAACAGTGATGCCCATCCACTGCAGCTTCCAGCTGTGTGACCGACGCCATCGCAGCCTTGACCTGCGCTTTTTAAGAGCCACAAAGCATCGTCCTTTGGTTGGTGTGAAGTGCTGGCACGAACAGAAACCGCATGGCTACTCACGTTGAGCTTGTGGGCGTCGCGCAGTCCGGCGAGCCGGCTGCGTGGTGCCACCGCCTTGGCGACCGCCTCCCGCAGCGCCTCGTAGTAGCCGAGCAGCGCTCTGGGGGAAGAGGGCAGCCGCAGCAGCCGCTGCCGCCGGCTCTGCGCGTGCGCAGCCACGGCCCAGCAGCACAGCACCAGCGCCGCACCCTCCGCCACACGCATCCTCCTGTAACCGCAACGCCACTGTCACCCACCTCCTGCCATCAAGTGAATTATATGCGCTCATGCGGGGGAGTATATCTCTTTATGGTATTAAAAGATCGAGCTCTTACACTGACGTGACAGGTCGTATGATAGTGATATGTATACACATACAAATGGTGGTAGTATCGCATATACAGGGTGTTACAAAAAGGTACGGCCAAACTTTCAGGAAACATTCCTCACACACAAATAAAGAAAAGATGTTATGTGGACATGTATCCGGAAACGCTTAATTTCCATGTTAGAGCTCACTTTAGTTTCGTCAGTATGTACGGTACTTCCTCGATTCACCGCCAGTTGGCCCAATTGAAGGAAGGTAATGTTGACTTCGGTGCTTGTGTTGACATGCGACTCATTGCTCTACAGTACTAGCATCAAGCACATCAGTACGTAGCATCAACAGGTTAGTGTTCATCACGAACGTGGTTTTGCAGTCAGTGCAATGTTTACAAATGCGGAGTTGGCAGATGCCCATTTGATGTATGGATTAGTACGGGGCAATAGCCGTGGCGCGGTACGTTTGTATCGAGACAGATTTCCAGAACGAAGGTGTCCCGACAGGAAGACGTTCGAAGCAATTGATCGGCGTCTTAAGGAGCACGGAACATTCCAGCCTATGATCCGCAACTGGGGAAGACCTAGAACGACGAGGACACCTGCAATGGACGAGGCAACTCTTCGTGTAGTCAGCGTCAGAGAAGTTGCTGCTGTACAAGGTAACGTTGACCACGTCACTGTATGGAGAGTGCTACGGGAGAACCAGTTGTTTCCGTACCATGTACGGCGTGTGCAGGCACTATCAGCAGCTGATTGTCCTCCACGGGTACACTTCTGCGAATGGTTCATCCAACAATGTGTCAATCCTCATTTCAGTGCAAATGTTCTCTTTACGGATGAGGCTTCATTTCAACGTGATCAAATTGTAAATTTGCACAATCAACATGAATGGGCTGACGAGAATCCACACGCAATTGTGCAATCACGATTTTCTGTGAACGTTTGGGCGGGCATTGTTGGTGATGTCTTGATTGGGCCCCACGTTCTTCCACCTACGCTCAATAGAGCACGTTATCATGATTTCATACGGGATACTCTACCTGTGCTGCTAGAATATGTGCCTTTACAAGTACGATACAACATGTGGTTCATGCACGATGGAGCTCCTGCACATTTCAGTCGAAGTGTTCGTACGCTTCTCAACAACAGATTCGGTGACTGATGGATTGGTAGAGGCGGACCAATTCCATGGCCTCCACGCTCTCCTGACCTCAACCCTCTTGACTTTCATTTATGGGGGCATTTGAAAGCTCTTGTCTACGCAACCCCGGTACCAAATGTAGAGACTCTTCGTGCTCGTATTGTGGACGGCTGTGATACAATTCGCCATTCTCCAGGGCTGCATCAGAGCATCAGGGATTCCATGCAACGGAGGGTGGATGCATGTACCCTCGCTAACGGAGGACATTTTCAACATTTCCTGTAACAAAGTGTTTGAAGTCACGCTGGTACGTTCTCCTGCTGTGTGTTTCCATTCCATGATTAATGTGATTTGAAGAGAAATAATAAAATGAGCTCTAACATGGAAAGTAAACGTTTCCGGACACATGTCCACATAACATATTTTCTTTCTTTGTGTATGAGGAATGATTCCTGAAAGTTTGGCAGTACCTTTTTGTAACACCCTGTAGAAAGTATAAAAGGGCAGTACATTGGCGCAGCTGTCATTTGTACTCGGGTCATTGCGGCCCAACGACGGGAATTAAGGGGACCAAACCCTGTCCATATAACCCATGTTAATTTAGGCAGGTATTTGACCCATTTCTGAAAAAACTATTTGATGCAGGACCTTAATATTTTTACTGTATGTTACATGATGCTAATAGAGTCAACTCTACTAAAATCTACTTTATCCATTTTATAGTTTTTAAGAAGTACTTTTTCAAATTTATTAACAAAAAATATTAAGTTTTTCTGCAGAAAGAACCAGAAATCTACTCTGTAGGAATCAGCATGGGTTTCGAAAAAGACGGTCGTGTGAAACCCAGCTCGCGCTATTCGTCCACGAGACTCAGAGGGCCATAGACAAGGGTTCACAGGTAGATGCCGTGTTTCTTGACTTCCGCAAGGCGTTCGATACAGTTCCCCACAGTCGTTTAATGAACAAAGTAAGAGCATATGGACTATCAGACCAATTGTGTGATTGGATTGAAGAGTTCCTAGATAACAGAACGCAGCATGTCATTCTCAATAGAGAGAAGTCTTCCGAAGTAAGAGTGATTCCAGGTGTGCCGCAGGGGAGTGTCATAGGACCGTTGCTATTCACAATATACATAAATGACCTTGTGGATGACATCGGAAGTTCATTGAGGCATTTTGCGGATGATGCTGTGGCATATCGAGAGGTTGTAATATTGCAAAATTGTACTGAAATACAGGAAGATCTGCAGCGAATTGACGCATGGTGCAGGGAATGGCAATTGAATCTCAGTGTAGACAAGTATAATGTGCTGTGAATACATAGAAAGAAAGATACCTTATCATTTAGCTAGAATATAGCAGGTCAGCAACTGGAAGCAGTTCATTCCATAAATTATCTGGGAGTACGCATTAGGAGTGATTTAAAATGGAATGATCATATAAAGTTGATCGTTGGTAAAGCAGATGTCAGACTGAGATTCATTGGAAGAATCCTAAGGAAATGCAATCCGAAAACAAAGCAAGTAGGTTACAGTACGCTTGTTCGCCCACTGCTTGAATACTGCTCACTAGTGTGGGATCCGTACCAGATAGGGTTGATAGAAGAGATAGAGAAGATCCAATTGAGAGCATCGCGCTTCGTTGCAGGATCATTTAGTAATCGCGAAAGCGTTACGGAGATGGTAGATAAACTCCAGTGGAAGACTCTGCAGGAGAGACACTCAGTCGCTCGGTACGAGCTTTTGTTGAAGTTTCGAGAACATACCTTCACCGAAGAGTCAAGCAGTATGTTGCTCCCTCCTACGTATATCTCGCGACGAGACCATGAGGATAAAATCAGAGAGATTAGAGCCCACACAGAAGCATACCGACAATCCTTCTTTCCACGAACAATATGAGACTGGAATAGAAGGGAGAACCGATAGAGGTACTCAATGTACCCTCCGCCACACACCGTCAGGTGGCTTGCGGAGTATGGATGTAGATGTATAAAATATTTTTTGTGAACTTCCTAATGTGGAAATATTAATCAATGTAGTACCAGAGGTGGCTTTTTATGCATAGTCTCTGAAAATTTCATTCATTTATCTATGATGGTTTCTGATATAGTGGGGCATATGTGCTGAAAATTTTAGTTTGCAGGAAATTGACTTTAAAGAAAAAACTTTTGAAATTTGTTACTTACACTTAATTAAAACTGTCCTGCTGCCTATGATGAACCTTCTTTGGCCTCTAGCAGATCTTCCAGCTACTTTTTCACCTTCCTGGATATTTGTCTTGCTTTCTTGGCCATATTAGATGCAGACCTGTCTGCATCGGCTATCCTCATTTTATCGCAATGTTGCAGCCCAGTGATAATATTTTCACCAGGATTAATTCCCAGCTTTTTCAGTACCCAACAATTTCCAATATTACCACAACTGAATGTAATAACAGCATCATGAACTACTAGTTTCATTGCATGCATGCCTAAAAATACAGCTTTAGGAAGGCGGTTCCAGATTATGTTGTTGAAACATTCATTTGGGTTCTGCGTCTGCCCATGCAGACATTCCCTTAGAAGATCAGGATGAGCCAAGTTGCTGATAATAGGTTTAATTGCTGTAATAACAGCAGCAGGGAGAGAATGCTGGTAAGAATAAGATTCTCCAGTTGCCTGGGCCCTGTTGTATTTGCACCACGAATTTTCTCCTGATGGACACAATCCATGACATTGCATATCATCATTAGAGGACTTATGGAAGAATATGGCCCCAACATATCTTTTCATTGCCTTCATATTTTCTTTATTTCTCCTAATTGCCTACCCATAGTATACCTGCAAGTTTTCTATAACAACTACTCGCAATCACACTTGAACAAAACTCCCCTCTGCCAGGTACTTAAGTGTGATTTGCAGAGTATCCATGTAGATGTAGAACCGCGTGTTTGAAACCGTGTTGCCGGTCGTTGTAGCCGAGCGGGTCTAGGCGCTACAGTCTGGAACCGCGCGACCGCTCCGGTCACAGGTTCGAATCCTGCCTCGGGCATGGATGAGTGTGATGTCCTTAGGTTAGTTATGTTTAAGTAGTTCTAAGTTCTAAGGGACTGATGACCTCAGAAGTTAAGTCTCATAGTGCTCAGAGCCATTTGAACCATTTTTTTGAAACCGTGTTATTTACAAACATCAGAAACAAAAGAATATCGACCGTTGCATTCCAAGAATAGCCAATACACGCGGGACTAAAAAAAATCCCTAACGTGCAATGTAGTGGATATAAAGATCTAAAATATATGCAGAAAAGTGGGTTGCAGAAAAGTGGGCGTGGCACATAAACACACGTGGTAGGAAAATGCTCTTTAAAAGCTCGAAAAAAATTTTTCCGGCAAAATCCTTTTAAGAGTACTTAAGTAAAACCTTAATCTATCGAAATATGATGAACTAAAATCGATTTTTTTCGACCTGAACCACGGTGTGGTCCCCTTAACAGACTCTGAACGCAGAATGGTAACTAGAGCTACACACATGAAATACTCTGTTTCGGAATTCGCTATGGAATTCAATATTGCGAGATCCACAGTGTCAAGAGTGTGCCGAGAATATCAAATATGAGGCATTAGCTCTCACCACGGACAAAGCAGTGGCCGACGGCCTTCACTTAACGACTGAGAGCAGCAGCATTTGCGTAGAGTTGCCAGTGTTAACAGACAAGTAACACTGCGTGAAATAACCGCAGAAATCAATGTGGGACGTACGACCAACGTATGCGTTAAGACAGTGCGTCGAAATTTGGCGTTAACGGGCTATTGCACAGACGATCGATGCGAGTGCCCTTGCTAATCGTCTACAGTGCCTGTTCTGAGCTTGTGACGATATCGGTTGGACCCTAGACGACTGGAAAACTGTGGCCTGCTCAGATGAGTCCTGATTTCAGTTGGTAAGAGCAGATTGTAGGCTTCGAGTGTGGTACAGACCCGACGAAGCCAAGGACCCAAGTTGTCAATAAGGCACTGCGCAAACTGGTGGTCGCTCCATAATGTTGAGGGCTGTGTTTACATTCGTGGACTGCGTGCTCTGGATGTTCGGCTGCTTGCAGACCATTTGCAGCCATTCATGGATGCCATGTTCCAAAACAACGATCGAATTTTTATGGATGATAACGCACCATGTCACCAAGCCACAGTTGTTTGCGATTGATTTGAAGGATATTCTGGACAGCTAGAATGAATGGCTTGGCTACGCTGATCGAACATTTACGGGAGATAATCGAGAGACAGTGTGTGCACAAAATCCTACACCGGCAACACTTTCGAATTTATGGGTGGCTATACAGGTAGAATGGCTCAGTTTCAGCTGGGGATTTCCAACGACTTGTTGAGTCCATGCCATGGAGTTGCTGCGCTACTCTGGGAAAAAGGAGGTCCGACACGTATTAAAAAGATATCCCATGACATTTGTCGCTTCGTTGTAAGTGCAATATCCACCCTGAGCAGGTTATTCAGTAGTACAGTAAAGAACAGATTGGAAAAGAACGCACAGATTGTTGTATCCCTGGGACAGTCTGGTTCTTCCACTGCGAAAAGCTGTGGACATAACATCTTTTGTCTACGCCAGCTGTATCAGTAAATAATCGCAAAAAATCAAGATCTGCGTTTGATGGTTGTTGATTTAGAAAAGGCCTATGATTCTGTGCCAAAGTGATTACTACGGATAGTACTGGGAAAAAATTGTGAGTGGGTGGTTTATTAACAGAGTTGGTGAAAAGGATGTACGAGGGCTATTCGGAAAGTAAGGAACGATAGGTCGCGAAATGGAAACCACAGTGAAAACAAAACTGTTTTATTTGCAACGGTTAGCTACACCCTCCAGCTACTTCTCTACGCAGTCGTCGCTCGGACTTAGACATCTGTCGTTGTACCACGTTTTCATTTGACCGCCGCCAGTGCTTTTCGACAATTTTCTGCACTGGACTGCAGGTTGTTGTCTATGTCAAAATATTGTCTTCGTAGCCAGCGGTTCATTTGAGCAGAGATGAACCTCCGGGGTAGCCAGTCACGGGCTGTATTGTGGGTGCTCAAACACTTCCGATCGAAAACGCTGCAGGAGCATCTTCATTGCCCCTGTGGAGTGCGGCCAAGAATTGTCATGTAGAACGAACCACATGACAGTTATGTGGATTCCATAGCTTCAGGCGAAATTTTTGGCCAGGCCCTTATACTTGGCAGGAGACGATAATTTCTAGCCATCTTTACGGTCTCACTGTGAGCTCAGAAAAGAGCGACATGATGTGATCGACGGGCGTACTAGACACAGTACGAAACGCATCTGTGCAAAGCTTCATCAGATTTTCACTGTATTTTCGATTTCGCTTCTACTAGTTTTTCCATTCGTCTGTAAAGAATTCGTGTTAGTATTTTGCAGCTGTGGTTTATTAAACTGATTGTTCGGTAATTTTCACATCTGTATGGAATGAAGTCGAATTAAGTCGGGTGATGCTGAGGGAATTAGATTAGGAAATGAGACACTTAAAGTAGTAAAGGAGTTTTGCTATTTGGGGAGCAAAATAACTGATGATGGTCGAAGTAGAGAGGATATAAAATGTCGACTGGCAATGGCAAGGAAAGCGTTTCTGAAGAAGAGAAATTTGTTTACATCGAGTATAGATTTAAATCTCAGGAAGTCATTTCTGAAAGTATTTGTATGGAGTGTAGCCATGTATGGAAGTGAAACATGGACGATAAATAGACGAGAATAGAAGCTTTTGAAATGTGGTGCTACAGAAGAATGCTGAAGATTAGATGGGTAGATCACGAAACTAATGAGGAAGTATTGAATAGGATTGGGGAGAAGTTTGTGGCACAACTTGACCAGAAGAAAGGATCGGTTGGTGGAACATGTTCTGAGGCATCAAGGGATCGCCAATTTAGTATTGGAGGGCAGCGTAGAGGGTAAAAATCGTAGAGGGAGACCAAGAGATGAATACAGTAAGCAGATTCAGAAGGATGTAGGTTGCAGTAGGTACTGGGAGATGAAGAAGCTTGCACAGGATAGAGTAGCATGGAGAGCTGCATCAAACCAGTCTCAGGAGTGAAGACCACAACAACAACATTTCGATTTCGCGACCGATCGTTCCTTACTTTCCGAATGCCGGTTGGAGTGGCCATGCGGTTCTAGGCGCTATAGTCTGGAACTGCGTGACCGGTACGGTCGCAAGTTCGAATCCTGCCTCGGGCATGGATGTGTGTGATGTCCTTAGGTTAGTTAGGTTTAAGTAGTTCTAAGTTTTCGGGGACTGATGACCACAGAAGTTAAGCCCCATAGTACTCAGAGCGATGTGAGCCATTACTTTCCGAATAACCCTCGTACAACCAATGCGAGGCTGTTCTGAAAGTTGTAAGACGTTGGAATGTTTTAATCAAATAAAGAAATAATACAATGATGTTATACGTCACCAAACTTATTTAATTTGTGTTTAGATGTCGTTCTTGGTTACTGAAACAGACAGTGAGTATGTATGGGTGTGACAGTACAGCGTCTAAATTTACGTTCATTATTGTTTTCTGACATCAAATACTCATGCCTCTGGATAAGGCTGACGCTGTGTATCAGATGAGAAAGTAAATGTATGCTTATAAACAATGAGAACCAACAGTGAATATGGATCAACCAGAATACCTTGTTGTTGGAAGTGGACAAGGTGAGAATTTGGATTTTGAGTCTGACACAGTAAGAAATGTCGAAGAGTTTAAGTATCTGCTTTCAATAATCGTGGTTTAGTTGAAAGCGTTCTGACATGTGGCTCAGAATGTTGGACACTGAACGAGAGAAAGGGGGAAAATTGATGCTGTCGAAATGGACGGTTTACGGCGGAACGTGAAAGCGACGAGCTTGGTCGACTGAGGACTGAATATGTAAGAATGGAGAGGGACACTATGGAACCAGCCACAGATAGCACTGATACTCATGCCCTGAGGTGGTATGGACCGCTGGAAGAACAATGATGGCCGCAGTGTTTTGTGAACTGGTCTCCACCAGGGAGAAGAAGCCGAGGGAGGCCAGGTGAACGTGGAGGGAAACCACAGCCAGAGCCTTAGAAAAGAGAGAAGAAAATTGGCAGGACAGAATTTTATGGCATCTGAGAGCAGGCTGCTGCTCATAAGTGGAAACGCCTGCTCAAGTAAAAGTAAGTATATTCCATTCCTAAAAGGCTATTCTGGAAAGTCCGCAAGTTATGGGCTGAATACACGACTGTAGCCTATATGAAGGTTCAAATTGGTTCAAATGGCTCTGAGCACTATGGGACTTAACATCTGAGGTCATCAGTCCCCTAGAACTTAGAACTACTTAAACCTAACTAACCTAAGGACATCACACACATCCATGCCCGAGGCAGGATTCGAACCTGCGACCGTAGCGGTCGCGAGGTATATGAAGGTGTCTGTGCCATTTCACTCACTACAGAAATATCAAAAAGTATTTCCTTTCGAGCTCAAAAAGTTCGTAGAGACACTCTCCATACTTGACTATGGTGATTTCATCCTCAAGCACTTTCGTGCGAAAGGTCATACTTGCTGGAACTGGCAATGAATGCTTGTGTGCGATACGGTTGTCGACCATAGCACACCAGCCGACGAGCAATTATCGTGGCTACGTGCTGATAAACATAGATGCTATGTTTGCTCTATCGTCTTCTCAATCATTGCAGTTCCTCTTATTTAACTCTTACTTTACTGTCTGAACAGCACAGCAGAAACTGAAAATTTGTGGTAAGTTGTATCAGACCAAACTGCTGAGGCCATCGGTCCCTAGGCTTACACACTACTTAATCTTACTTAAGCTAACATACGCTAACGACAACACACACATGCCCAAGGGAGAACTCGAACCTTCGACGGGAGGGGGGAGGGGGCGCGAGAACTGGGGCAAGGTGCCCTAGACCGCACGGCTACCCTGCGCGGTGGCACAGCAGAAATATTCGTTCTCAACAAAGTAAAATTCTCTCTGTACCACCATACAATACTGCAATGTTCTATCATTTTCTGTATGAGGACTCCGATTATGAAACACTCTTCCTTAAAACGTGTCAGAAATTACATTACCTCAAAGACAGGTCCACCCTTTATCACTACAGCCATCTCTCCCATTTCTGTGTAGCGCACTATCGTCAACCCCCTCCCCTACAATTTTTCCCTACCCCTTGTCTCTTCATTTCTAACAGCCACTGTCACCGTCACTTCAGTCTTCTCATCGTCCTTTATCCATTTCGCTTGTGATAATAATTAACGCGGCTTCAGATTTGAGTAGATTTGTAATTAAGCTGGCTAGGTCTCATAAAATGTCTTACAACAACGGAAGAATGACTTTGTTGATCATAAAGTTTGCATGGTGCATTTCGGAATTATCTCCATTTTCAGAAACCGAAGTCCAAAGATAGCACAAGGATAAGAGTGTTAACAGTTGTGCTATCTTTGAACTTGAATTTCTGAAGATGGAAATAATTTCGAAGCGCGTCGTGCTCACTTTGTAATCGCTAAAGTTATTCTTCACCTGGTGTGCGACTTAACTATAGATCTACGCATATTTACTAGAATGATGTCACAACTTTACTATGGCTTCACATGTGCTAAGCTAATCTGTATCATTCTAAAATGCCCTTTATTATTATTATTATTGTGAAAGTTTTGTAATATCTTTATGTTTTTCGTGGTTAGATGTAAGAGAGGGCGTTAAGGTCCTGACCTAGTCAGTTTAAAATTTTTTGGAACATGCTTCCAGGAAATAACGACCTGATAGTATTATAATTATTTAGTAAACACAGTCATGGTCGCATGTAAGTCGTTGCTGAGCAGTGTTCTCATCGCCAGTATGGATGGACCTGCTTCACTCCAGAGATTCCTACTACCACCAAGGAATGTAGATCTGATGATCATCTCTGTAGTAGATCGAAACCGGTCATCCACAAATAAAAAGTAACAAATTATACGCGACCACAACTGTATTTACTAAATAGTTAGTCAAGTTAAGCAATAAATAAACAAAAAGATAAATACATCAGTCTACAGCTGTAGTTATCTCTTTATTGTGCACATACCGTTTACCAGCCAGATGTTCCCTCAGATACTGAAAGATGACAGAAATATGAGATCTCCATATCTGGAGAACCTCTCGATTTTCCCCAACAGCGAATTGCCTTTTTGCGCAGGTGTACTGCCCTGCTCAAAAATTACTTTTATTTACTTTAAAATTCAGGCTCAGTCTCATAAATGTTGGTCGAAAAGACTTACTTAGTACTTTTCAGTTACTGATTTATGCTTACAAAGTAAATACATAAATCAAAATGTTTTGCATTACATTGGTTCCGAGAGTTCCGGAACGTGTACAGAAAATTGGAATAGAGACCAACAGAAACATCATTTCTGCTCTTTTTATTGCTCATGAAAACCACACATTGCATGTTGTGCCATCATACAGCGATACCTTCACAGGTGGTGGTCCAGACTGCTGTGCACACCGGTACCTCTAATACTCAGTAGCACGTCCTCTTGCATTGATGCATGCCTGTATTCTTCGTGGCAGAATATCCACAAGTTCATCAAGGCACTATTGGTCCAGATTGTCCCACTCCTCAACGGCGATTCGGCGTAGATCCCTCAGAGTAGTTGATGGGTCATGTCGGCCATAAACAGCAATTTTCAATCCATCCCAGGCATGTTCGATAGGGTTCGTGCCTGGAGAACATGCCGGCCACTCTAGTCGAGCGATGTCGTTATCCTGAAGGAAGTCATTCATAAGATGTGCACTATGTTGGCGGGAATTGTTGTCCATGTAGACGAATGCCTCGGCAATATGCTGCCGATATGGTTGCACTATCGGTCGGAGGGTGGCATTCACGTATCATACAGCTGTTAAAGCGCCTTCCATGACCACCACCGGCGTACTTCGACCCCACATAATGCCACCCCAAAACACCAGGGAACCTCCACCTTGCTGAACTCTCTGGACAGTGTTTCTAAGGCGTTCAGCCTGACCGGGTTGCTTCCAAACACGTCTCCGACGATTGTCTGGTTGAAGGCATAGGCGACGCTCATCGGTGAAGTGAACGTGATGGAAATCCTGAGCGGTCCATTCGGCATGTTGTTGGGCCCATTTGTACCGCGCTGCATGGTGTCGTGCTTGAAAAGATGGACCTCGCCATGGACGTCAGGAATGAAGTTGCGCATCTTGCAGCCTATTGCGCACAGCTTGGGTCGTAACAGACGTCCTGTGGCTCACGAAAAGCATTATTCGACATGGTAGCGTTGTTGTCAGGATTCCTCCGAGCCATAATCCGTAGGTAGTGGTCATCAACTGCAATAAAAGCCCTTGGGCGGCCTGAGCGAGACATGTCACCGACAGTTCCTGTCTCTCTGTATGTCCTCCATGTCCGAACAACATCGCTTTGGTCCACTCCGAGACGCCTGGACTCTTTCCTTGTTGAGAGCCCTTCCTGGAACAAAGTAACAATGTGGATGCGATCGAACCGCGGTATTGACCGTCTAGGCACGGCTGAACTACGGACAACACGAGCCGTGTACCTCCTTCCTGGTGGAATGGCTGGAGCTGACCGGCTGTCGGCCCACCTCCGTCTAATAGGCCCTGCTCATGCATGGTTGTTTACATCTTTTCGTGGGTTTAGTGATATCTCTGAACAGTCAAAGGGACTATGTCTGTGATACAATATCCAGATCAACGTTTGTCTTCAGGAGTTCTGGGAACCGGGATGATCCAAAACTTTTTTTGATGTGTATAAATCAGTTCTGACTACCACTTTTGCACCCCGTAATTAATAGTTGCGGAAGATGAATGCAATTGCTTTTATTAGCGCAGGGTCACAAGCTGCTTGAATCACTTTTAGCCTCATAGACTTATGTTTCATTCACAAAAATTAAAGTCATTAAAAACCAGTCGGACTTTTTTTCATTATTTAAAGCGTGGCTTTGAATGTAGTTTTCACATCTGTATTCGACTGTTCGGTCGCTATTCACGAAGTGTGCAATCCTCCGTGTACAGACTTTTGTCATTTACTAATTCACCCTGTAAAATATATCTTACTTGTATTTCTCTTATTTCTATGGCACCAGCTCACTGTAGCATTTGTGTGCTAAGTCCTCAATTATTTACTGGATATATTCCAGTCTCAGTCTTCCCCGAGAGTTTTTACTCCGTGCGGGGCAACTACATACGTGACTAATCATCTTGGTGACTAAGAAGCTGCTTCAGCTGTATTTGATCTCCTTATTATCAGATCAAAACTGGTTTTGTGGCACCGAAAACCACACCCTCAGATTACATGTAATAAGTCACAAGAGCTAAGTAGCCAGGAAAGTGGAACCTGCCGTTCACTGTCAGATCAAACCAATAAAAATCGCTTAATGGCAGTACGTTAGTCCATCACAACCAGCCGGATATACGTATCCAAATCCTAAACAGTCGTTCCCGTTCCGGGAATGCACATAGACTGGACCTGTGGCTCCATCGACCATTTTGGACTTGGGTCCCTACGTCCAGATGATTTTGATTCACTGACATACCGAAATTTAGCGGTTTATTAGTTGAGTCTGAGAACGAATGTTGGGCCCCATATTTTGGGCTCCTTAACTCTTTTGACTTACTTACATGTCACCTGAGGATGTGGTTTTCAGTTCCACGAAACCGGTTGTGAGCTGATAATAAAAAGATTAAATATAGCTAAAGCGGCTTCTTAAACCTCAAGAATTCAACAAGATAATCGCTAAATAATAGTAAAAAGGTGAAAGAGTATTTGTATGTGTGGTTAATATTCGAAAGTCTGTCTAACATGATCACAGCCAACAATTCATAGCGTTAAACACGCTCCATTTATTTATTTATTTTTATCCGAAACAGCCTGTATATCTACTAATGATGAAGTATGCACCTGTCTTCGCAGCGCAGTTTTTACCTAGTTAAACTGTAATTAGAGGGCAATAGAAGTGAAATTACGCTGTTTTGATGTATTTTATCCTACAGTATTACACAAAACGTGCATGTTTATAAATTTCCTGGCCTCAATACTCCCTCTGCCGTGTACTTTCCATGATTTTATTTGATGTGGTAGGCCATAAATATTTATATTAATTTTATGTACACTGATCGGCCAGAAGGTTATGACCACCTGCCTACTAGCCGGTACGTCCACCTGTGACACGGATAAAGCGGCGACGCGCCGTGATGTGGAAGGAATGAGGCGTTGGTAGGTCGCTGAAGGGAGTTGGCACCACATCTGCACACACAAGTCACCTAATTCCCGCAAATTCCGGGGAGGGGATGATGAGGTCCGAAGCCACGATCAACCACTTCCCAGATGTGTTTGATCGGGTTCAGATCTGATGAGCTGGGGTTGTAATGGTCCATTATTTACGTGACCATTACGGCACTCCAACCCCAGTTCTCGATACCAGTATTATCGAGCTACTTTTCTGCGAAGTAACAGACATTTTTTGTGACAATATTCACATTTGGTTTTATTAATGTATGGGTACTCCAATGTATTGATAAATTAGTGATATATATGGTTCTTGTGTGTATTCATTTCTGTGAGACTGTCATAATCTTTGACTTACTTGTAATCGTTTTGGCGTGAATGCGCACAGAGCAGTCTTTGTTTCACTTTGCAGAAGTTATGTTGTTATTTCGCTTTGTAAAAGAACAGTCAAGTCTTGTGTCTAGTTAAAGTGGAAACTAAATATGTGAAGATTGATATAAAACTGTTTTCTTGATGATGTGACAATTAAGAAGAAGTATATGTGAATTTACAAGAAGTGTATTAAAATGTTGATCGTGAACACCAAGTCAAAAATTATTTCTATCATGCCGTTGTTCCGATCTGGGATTGTTTGATCATTAAGAATTTCCTGAAAAACGCATTTGTTAGGTCTTCAAATATTGCTAAAATACAGATCCGGACCTTCCAGCAGCCAAAGTGGAATCACCCTAGAATCAACAAGATGAGCCATAACGACTTCGACGAAATCTACATGGGAATCCATTCAAGATAAATGCCAAATTAATGACTTCTTTACAGTGACCTCATTATTTCGATTGTGACGATACCATCCACAGTCAATAGTTTTGTTGCTGCCCGATAAAGCGAACATATGCTGCGTGAGCAACATTATTAATCTGATTTCTAATCTACTTTCAAGTGGTGGTATTGTTAGAGGGTGACTAGCACATCCATTGGAAATGGCCACTATGTTCCTCGAACTACTCCATCATACCCCTGGCCTTGTGACATGGCGCGCTATCCTGTTGAAAAGCACCCATGGTGTCGGGAAACACGATCGGCGTAGATGCCGATGCCGTGGTGTTAACATTGCCACAGGTATGGGTCGTCGGCTGCGGAGGCCCATCGTTAGGCTGCGTTCGGTGCACCGTGTGTTCAGACACACACGTACTCAGCCCAGCTTTAAAGGGTGATGTTAGTTCTGGGAAAATTCGCCGTCTGGCCTGTTTTACCAGTCTGCCCAACCTATGATGTCCGACATCTGTAAGGAGGGATGGCCGCCCAACTTGACGACGTCTGGATGTGGTTTCACCTTGGTTTCGCCAAGTCTTGAAGACACTCACCACAGCGCTCTTCGAGCACCCTACAAGTCGTGCAGTTTCCGAAATGTTCTTTTCGAGTCCCCCGCCCCTCACAATCCGCCCTCGGTCAAACTGGGACAGTTCGCGCGCCTTCCCCATTCTACAAACTTACAGCTCTCCCATTGCTATTACATGCACCGTGCATGTATCTGACTAGCAGTCGTTTCATGCCAGGGGACGATACAATCGTCTTAACTGTTTTATATCGATAGTAGGTCGGTGGTTACAATGTGCTCGCTTATCAGTGTATATAATTTACGACACTGTTCGTTTAGAAAGAAATTCTGGAACTTGATTCGTAGATGAAGAAAATTCAGAAGGAACCCTTTCATGACGCAAACTGTACACATGCGCATTATAATCAGAAGTACGCGGTCACCTGTTATTGGTCAAAAGGGGTATGTACACCGTTCGTCTTTATGACTGCATGAACTCTGCTGTAGAAACTGTCAATTAGGTAACTCAATGTACGTGGAGGAGTGGCAGTCCATTATTCTACAAGATCCAGAGAAGGTAGCGATCTTGAACGATGGGATCTGGAGCGAAGTCGATGTTCTAACTCATAGCACCAGATTGAGGTCGGGATTCTGAGCAAGCCACATAGCATAGCCTCCGATAAAAAAGAATATAAATAAGTTATCGATACTGAGCAATGGAAGCGTGATCTGCGCTCTCAGAATGGCAAATTGTATTATGAGAATGAGCGTATTTTTGTTTTTTTTTGTTTGTTTATTTGTTTCATTGTCTTATCGATTCTGGTGTTCTAGCTGAGGGACGCTTATTGTTCACGGTCTGTAACTGATACAGTTATCTGTAGTAATAACAGCATTTTGTTCAATATATATGAAATTAATATAAACTTTGGGAAATAATAACGAATCGCGGATATCCAAATCATCGAGTAAATGCGATAAAAAGTTTATATCAAGACACAAATATCACTGTAGATGAGGTACCAGCTAACAATGGGGTACGACAAGGCTGCTGCATCTTTCCAACTTTGTTCAACATCTACATTAATGAAATAACAAATATATGGAAATCAGAACTTCAGAAAGGCATCTACCTAGATAGGAACATTACATTAAATAATTTACTATACGCTGATGATCCAGTGATCCTAGCAGATAAGGAAGATGACCTTCAGAAAGGACTCTACTTGCTAAAACAAATAAGTGCAAAATTTAACACGGAAATTTCAAAAGAAAAAACTAATACCATGGCGTTCATGGGGAAAGAACCAATCAGAACCAAAATAGTGATATATCTGAAGATTTTAGAGCAAGTAAACCATTTCAGTTACCTCGGATGTGAAATGACATATGGCTACAGAAGAGATATTGAAATTAAACTTAGTAAATTCAGTCGGGTATGTGGAACAATCATCAGAAACCTAAAAAACAATACCAGGGAAGACACTTAAATTAAATTTTATAAAACTGTTGCATTTCTCACACTGCTCTATGGAAGTGAGACATGGGTGATTACCAAGAAGCAAGAAATCCGGATTCAGGCACAAGAAGTGAAATTCCTTAGAGGTGTTAAAGGTTGCACAAGAGAAGATAGGATAAGACATCAAGCGATTAGGGAAGAACTATAAATCTTTAGCCTCAATGATAAAATTCGAGATCAGAAGAAAATGGAATGAACATCTACAAAGAATGGAGAGTGCCACGGGAGAAAAGACAGAGGAAGACCGTGACAGAGATGGGCACCGTAACAGGCAATTCCTGCCTAATACCTGAAGAGAAGATGAAGATAAAGATGAAGTTATATGAAATTAATTATGGTAATATCTGTTTTTGTCAGTAGCGAGTACCTATCCCGCATATGATTCAGTTACCTAATAATTAAATGTTGCCGCCGGCCGCGGTGCCGTGTGGTTCTAGGCGATTCAGTCCGTAACAGCGGAACTGCTACGGTCGCAGGTTCGAATCCTGCCTCGGGCATAGATGTGTGTGATGTCCTTAGATTAGTAAGGTTTAAGTAGTTCTAAGTCTAGGGGACTGATGACCTCAGATGTTAAGTCCCATAGTGCTTAGACCAATTTGAACCATTTGGCACAGTTATCGTTGTATGAAGCAGTATTAAATTTAATTTCATTTTAAAAATTACGCGATAGCCAGTCCCTTTTAGGAATATTACTATCTACAAACTGCTGTCCCGCAGACGCTGCTTTATAACAGGGTGAGCCGTGGTGGTTCGTTTCGGGTCGATCCACTGCTGCCTGCTTATCTTTGGCTCGCAGCGAGCAGTTTGGCTAGGTGGCGTTCCGGGCTGACCGAGGGAGAGTTGCCGTAGCAGAGGGAGGCGGGGGCATTGAATTGGCAGGACCGCTTACGAGGAATTGTGCGTGATTGGGCACACTGCACCGTGGTGGGACCTCAGTGGGCTGTGAGGGTTGGCAGCATTTTACGGTGGTCACTAGCGTGGTGATCGTGCCGTATTTTGATTGCGCGTTGGCTGACGGGCAGAAATGATTTTTGACGCCTTCCGTTTGTCCACTGAAGCCATATTTGCGGAGAACGAAGGCGATCTTGTGGATGCGAAGTTATTACTGTACCGAAATCTGGATCCAAGCATTGTAATTGATTCCGAAGTGGTTCAAATAGCTCTGAGCACATTGGGACTTAAAATCTGGGGTCACCAGTCCCCTAGAACTTAGAACTACTCAAACCTAACTAACCTAAGGACATCACACACATCCATGCAAGGAGGCAGGATTCGAACCTGCGATCGTAGCAGTCGCGCGGTTCCGGACTGAAGCGCCTAGAACCGCTCGGTCACCGCGGCCGGTAATTGATTCCCTCTGCATTTGTATTGCAGGCGTCGCTGAGAGCTGGTTTGGGGTTGTATTTTAAATGATTGTCTTCGCCTGCTTTGGCTCAATCTGCGTGTAGTGTGACACTGAGTTTGCGTGTGAACGATTCGTTTTAAATTCGTGCATTTATTTGTATTGAAAACTGATGGAAATCTTGGTGTGTTCTAGTATTGCACATGTCGACTGCTAAGTTTAAACTACTGCTACATCACTATACTGTTGTTCCGCTGGGTGTATATAATCTGTTATTTGCTCTTGGGCTCACTGCTGGAACTGTTGCAACCACTAAACTATTGAAGCTTATTTTGCCCTAAGTTCTGGAATTTTACGCGTAGCGTGCTGAGCAACATTGCAGGTCTTAGAGATGTAGCTAATATTTTATTGCAAATTATGTACTAGGTCTACAACTTTGCTTCCGACGTTTTTTCTCGAAGTTCGGGGCTTTATTGTGAAAAACTTACAAAAAATTATGATTCATAGTATTGCCCATCGCTGATCACTACATTCTCCCATCTTTAGGGTAGCATACGAATCCCGTGGCAGAAGAACTGGGCGTCTTTGAGGGGATCCAAGAATCGACTCAATTTTGGACTTGTTCATAAGATCGGAAGTGCTAGTCAGCCAGACTGTATGCCACTGATCGAAAAAGGTAGTAGTCAGAGAGAGCAACGTACGTAGAACACGGCAGGAGGGATTTCAACGTTTCCATGTATATTTTGACGGGTTTTGCGACATGGGGGTCGAGCACTGACCTGCTGCAAAATTACCTTTACGTGTCTATCGCTGTATTGTGGCCGTTTGTGCATCCGTGCTAGGCTCGAACAAATCAATTGCTTTCGAAAATGATGTCCTGTGACTGTCTTTGTCTGTTTCAGTAGCTACGAAAACGCTCTGTCTTCCACCGCCATGCCGGTTTTCGACATCAAAATCACCGTTTTTAAGGCGTTGAAAACATTCTGCGCACGTTCTTCCACTAATAGTTCCTTCACCATTGGTCTTACCCAGCATTTTAAGAGCCACTGTCGCTGATTTCTTCATGTTAAAGCAGAAAATTAAAACTTCCCGCAAATGGCGAGAAATGGGTACGTAAGTTGACATACTTAATCGAGAATAACCTTATGATGCAACCACAAATCGATAAATATATTTATGGCATTATGTTTATAGATGCCTAAGCTTATTGTATTACACTTATGACCAACCACCCGAATACCACTTGCCGCTACTGCCGTCTATTACTAAACAGCGGAAGCAAAGTTGTAAACCTAATACATAAGATTTCTGTAAATTTATTGTGCTGTCTAGTTAGCACATTGCATTTTATCGCGTTTGTAAGGTTTTTCATGTTACTGAGGTTTCAAGGCAGTAAGGCCCCGGTATTTCGGGTGATTGCTTAAATTTGCGTCAGTCCCAAGCGTAGTGGCCTGGTGGAAGGTTTTGCTAAGGAAAATTTAATATTGACACTGCAGTTCCAATTTGGCCTATCCCTCTGTGCACTTAATGCGAATTTTCCCTCTTGTATTTCGACTAATAATTTTTCTGTCGTACGTCTGCCTTCCATCCACGTTATTAATGTACTTGCTCGCTTGGAGCTACCTTCTTTGCGTTAATCGCCCACGCTTGGGACGCTGAGAGGGTCGCACTGGTCAGTCCACGTATCTACCATCCGGAAGTGACATCTAGACATCGCGTGATACACTCAGCTAACTGGCAAAGCTGTTGTTCACTGTGGTTGGAAACTGTCCTTGGGCTTTCATTACTCCATGTAATAACCATAACGTATTTTAAAAATGGTTCAAATGGCTCTAAGCACAATGGGACTTAACATCTGAGATCATCAGTCCCCTACACTTAGAACTACTTAAACCTAACTAACCCAAGGACGTCACACACATCCATTCCCGAGGCAGGACTAGAACCTGCGACCGTAGCAGCAGCGTGGTTCTGGACTGAAGCGCCTAGAACCGCTCGGCCACAGCGGCCGGCTAAAACTTATTTGTTGCTCATGTTCCAAGAATTGCCTGCTGTACTGTTTGAAGTTCTTACATCTGGTCTGCTACTGCGCTGATTAATATTTTTACAGGCCTTGTCCTCCCTTGATTATTTCTCTAAGGTAACACTGACAAAATGTCAATTAGTCTCGTAATTCTGATCCAGTTAATTTTCTTTAAGGGTACAATTTATTATTCAACCAGTTGTGCTTAGAGATGGTTTTTATTCTGAGCATTAGCTAACCTGTGAACCTTGATTCTGATGTTATTAATTTGAGCCACACTACATGATCATGAGATGGTAAAGTAATTCTTTTATTGATTAATTATTTCACTAAATTGTTGTATTGGGAAAGGTTAAGATAAATATTTATTTGTGTTTCAAATTAAACGGTAAAGTTTGTTAAACAACTTGTGATAATGTCCTTCCATGTGAGTGTTTTCCTAAAAATTTCTCGGGACGTAATTTTCCCTTTTCGAATGGTGCATTTGCATGCTGATCCAAACAGTAATCGTCTCCGAACTGTTCCTCAGCAGTACGCAGTACACAGTGATGTGAAATGTGCCGTAGGATTTTCTTAAACGCAATAAGATGGGCACTGGCTCAAATGGTTCAAATGGCTCTGAGCACTATGGGACTAAACATCTGAGGTCATCAGTCCCCTAGAACTTAGAACTAATTAAACCTAACCTACCTAAGGACATCACACACATCCATGCCCGAGGCAGGATTCGAACCTGCGACCGTAGCGGTAGCGCGGTTCCAGACTGTAGCGCCTAGAACCGGTCGGACATCCCGGCCGGCAGATGGGCATTGGATAATCACTAGAAACTCCCACACACAATAACACCACCTCCTCCGTACTTCATTGTTGGCACTACACATAATGGCAGGTAACTTTCTCCAGTCATTCGCCAAACCAAATCCTTCCATCGGATTGTCACGGGGTAGAGCGTGATTCATCACTCCAAATCCCTTGCTTCCTGTAATCGACTGTACAGTCGCGTTGCTCTTAAAATCATCTTAAGCGTCGCTTAGCATTGAATACAGAAATGGTTAGTTTAGTCATTGTGCTATGTGCGCTGCTGGTACCACTTTGGAATTCACGAGTGATTCCTTAGGCTGATTTCATGCCGTTTTTTACAACTGCTCTCTGTTCGACGGTCCCTGTCTTTCGGTACCACGATGTAAACCTGGTCTTTGTTTAGCTGTGGTTGTTCCTTCGCGTTTTTACTTCACTGTCACATCACAGTCACATCAACAACAATACACTTGGGTAGCTTTAGAGGGCCTGAAATGCCCCTGATCGACTTGTTTTTCTGGTGACGCGTAACTGTTTCTTCTTCGGTTTCTGCATTCTCCTACTCGCAGAGGAATTGAACGTAGACGTTTAGGGTTTGACGTCTCGTAGAAGACGTAACCGTTAGAGACGGAACACAAGTTTCTATTATGGAAGGTCGAGGAAAGAAATTGGTTCGACATCTTAAGCGATTTAGAGATTCGATCCGCCATCCTCCAGGTGTGTCTCCAGCGAAGTACCACTATGTTCCCTCACCCGGTCATGGAACTTTCGCTGTCTTGTGCAAAGTAAGTATTTTGATATCGTGCTAGGGTGATATCGATAAAGTTATTACAAACGCAGTTTAGAAACTCTGTATTTCAACTGCAGGAGTGCTTGAATAATTTTGTAATTATCTCCGTCATCATAATAGCCTTGTTTCTATCCCACTCTTCTCGCATAATGTGTTGACCGACCGCCATTTTTACACTACTGGCCATTAAAATTTCTACACCAAGAAGAAATGCAGATATTAACGGGTATTCATTGGACAAATATATTATACTAGAACTGACATGTGATTACATTTTCAGCAATTTGGGTGCATACATCCTGAGAAATCAGTACCCAGAACAACCACCTCTGGCCGTAATGATGGCCTTCATACGCCTGGGAATTGAGTCAAAACAGAGCTTGGATGGCATGTACACGTACAGCTGCCCATGCAGCTTCAACTCGATACCACAGTTCATCAAGAGTAGTGACTGGCGTATTGTGACGAGCCAGTTGCTCGGCCAGACGTTTTCAATTCGTGAGAGATCTGGAGAATGTGCCGGCCAGGGCAGCAGTCGAACATTTTCTGTATCCAGAAAGGCCCGTACAGAACCTGCAACATGCGATCGTGCATTATCCTGCTGAAATGTAGGGTTTCGCTGGGTCGAATGAAGGGTAGAGCCACGGGTCGTAACACAACTGAAATGTAACGTCTACTGTTCAAAGTGCCGTCAATGCGAACAAAAGGTGACCGAGACGTGTAACCAATGACACCCCATACCATCACGCCTCTTGATACGCCAGTATGGTGATGACAATGACGAATACACGCTTCCAATGTGCGTTCACCACGATGTCGCCAAACACGGATGCGATCATCACGATGCTGTAAACAGAACCTGGATTCATCCGAAAAAATGACGTTTTGCCATTCGTGCACCCAGGTTCGTCGTTGAATACACCATAGCAGGCGCCCCTGTCTGTGATGCAGAGTCAAGGGTAACCGCAGCCATGGTCTCTGAGCTGATAGTCCATGCTGCTGCAAACGTCGTCGAACTGTTCGTGCAGATGGTTGTTGTCTCGCAAACGTCCCCATCTGTTGAGTCAGGGATCGAGACGTGGCTGCACGATTCGTCACAGCCATGCGGATAAGATGCCTGTCATCTCGACTGCTCGTGATACGAGGCCGCTGGGATCCAGCGCGGCGTTCCTTATTACCCTTCTGAAACCACCGTTTCCATATTCTGCTAACAGTCATTGGATCTCGACCAACGCGAGTACAATGTCGCGATACGATAAACCGCAATCGCGATAGGCTACAATCCGATCTTTATCAAAGCCGGAAACGTGATGTGATGCCTCGTGTAAGGAGGAGAAATGCGTGCCAACAACGTTTCACCAGGCAACACCGGTCAACTGCTGTTTGTGTATGAGAAATCGGTTGGAAAATTTCCTCATGGTTCCACGTTGTACGTGTCGCCACCGGCGCCAACCTTGTGTGAATGCTCTGAAAAGCTAATCATTTGCGTATCACAGCATCTTCTTCTTATCGGTTAAATTTCGCGTCCGTAGCACGTCATCTTCGTGGTGTAGCAATTTTAATGGCCAGTAGTGTATTTGATGTTTGCTGCTGAGCGGTTACCAAGAGATCCTGCCCGCTCATAACACTACGAGTCACAATAATTATCGCAGGGCTGGGTCTCACCTCGATAATACTGCTCTTTAACGTTAAGCAGGAGCCGATAGATGACGCTTAAGGATTCTCGCAGAAGTTTTTCACACATCTCTTCGAGCTTTGAGCCTAGGTGCAAGTCACGGTAGCTCTCTTCGCGGTTTAAGGTTACGCTTGCGGCCGTTACGTCTGTCCCGGGCGCTGTTCTGCGCTCAGAAGCCCGTGAAGGGCAGCAGCGATTCCCTGTGTTGTGCTAGTGAAACTTTTTCCCCAAGTAATTGCCGCAAATTTCTGTGTTCCGGGTAGCGCAGGAAGATTTTGGCGGTCGCATCTCGGTTTTGACTAGGTAATCGGGTCACTCTTTAACTGAACGAGATGGCTCACTGTTTCGATCAGTGTACTCGCGATGGGTAAGATGTTGGTTGAAATTCCTGGCGACTTTCCGGATTTAGACTTTCCGTGATTTCCTTAGGTTGCCTAAAGCAAATTTCGAAATGTGGCAGAGCACGTAAACGCCTTCACACACAACAGACACACTACGTCAGCCATAGCAACACATGTACACAATACAGGACCCCTATTTGGGAAAATAGAGCAAAATGTCAAAGTACTCCACCGACTAAATACAGGACATAAAATGGATTTGCTAGAAGAACTGGAGATATATTCACATTACAGAAAATATGAAGATAAAATATTAAACGAAAAACTTGAAAGTTAATCAGTGAATTTCTTCAGATGTTTCAATAGTATATTTAAATAAAAATAGTAACATATAGAAATAAGCACAATTGTAAAATAGACATAAGTAAATTATGATCCAAATTGTTAAGGTAAATAACATCTGTACAAAAGCATATCTTGCTCTGTGAAAGACCTATAATGTCATCTCTGTTGACTACTTGTAAGAAGATCTGTGTCACTGTTTTGTTTATGTAAAATGTTTCCGATGTTTAAAAATGTACAACAAGTTGTGTGTGATGTTTAGTGTGTGTGAGACTCTGCACAAATGGATCACAAAGGAAACTGTAAGTACCAATTCCTCCAAATTTTGCCACTAACTTCACAAAAAGATCGACAACCAACTAAAAATCGCGTGTTTTCTTATATATCGCAGCAAAGTTAACAAAATGAAGCAGAATCTCACACGTCGACAGCATCACATAGGAATGACATAACAAACACAAAAACGCACTTGAAAATGGGAATCATTTCCCGAAAAGCGTAGTGCGAAAAGTAAAATAAAGAAAATCGTCACTGGTAGCAGTTATTTATACACAAACCTATTGTGACAACCTAATTTTTCGCGATCAAAAAGTTTCCATATGAGCAAGTTGCTGCTGTGTGTATGCGACGTATTGCGACTCCGATGCGGGTATATAAGCACCGACATGTAGGCAAGCGCATTCCTAACTTACCGACGTGACATAAATAAGAACACGTGAACGGTGACGACATTATTGTCAAATTCGTCCAAACAGGACTAACGTGCTGCTTTCCTTGGTCGCCGAAGGACAAACACCGGTAGACATTCATTGGAGAATGAATAGTGCGTATCGGGCAGCATGTCTGTCGAAAACCATTGTTGTGAAATGGAGCGCCAAGTTCCGTACCGGTGGCGATTCAACATAAAACGCCAATCGATCTCGAAGGTCTACTCCACCCATTACGCCACTTCAAGTGGGAGAGACCCGAGCGCTCGTTCTATGGTCCTGATGTCTCCCATATGATTATCACACCTTCGGTCCCTTAAGAAAAGGCTTTGAAGTGTCGACTACTTCCGTCGGACGAGGATGTACAGCAGGCAGGCAGTTGCCGCCTTCTTCACGAACAAAGAGACGGTGTTTTACCAAACGGGTATCTTCAAGCTGGTGCGGCCATGGGATGATTGCCTCAAAGCTCAAGGCGACTTTGCCTGATTGGCATACCGATTCTGGAGTCTACGGCTTTCGAACAGAATGTTTTTGATCACCCCTTACAAAATAAAAGTAGATGTATGTAAGAATGATCCACATGCCTCCAAAACTGTTGGATAGATTTCAACCACACTAGTCACCCATAGCACTTATTCTCCGGAAAGAAACGCTGTGAGGGTAAGATCCACTTACTTAACAAAGGGGTAGGGGTGGGGTGGGAAAGAAGATTAGCCCACAACACGCAAATAGTAAGACTGTATGTGTCCCGTCTTTGAGAGTGAGAGCACTTAACTACTTGTAGCAAACTTTACAGTCAATTTGGAACCTTGACAAAATTTTTCTCGCAGACATCCCGCACAAAATAATGAAAAAAGTGTATTGCTTACTACATTTTTTTCTGTTCATGCACTAAAACTGCGGCATCGGACAGGCGCTTTAATTTATTATCTCTTTGTATTGTATGGTATGCTAACCGGGGGCCTAGAAACGACGGAGAGGCTCCACCTCCGCCTCCACCGCAGTGGTCCGCAACCAGACGACGACTACCGCAGTCCACTTCACCCCTCCGCCACCCCACACCGAACCCAGAGTTATTGTGCGGATCGGCCCGCGCTGGAGCCCCCGCCCCCCCCCCCCCTCCCCCCCACGCTCCCCAGGGAACGTCTCACACCAGACTAGTGTAGCCCCTATGTTTGCGTGGTTGAGTAATGGTGGTGTACGAGTACATGGAGAACTTGTTTGTGCAGCAATCGCCGACATAGTGTAGCTGAGGCGGAATAAGGGGAACCAGCCCGCACTCGCCGAGCAGATGGAAAACCGCCAAAAACCATCCACACACAGCCTGTCCGTCTCACCGGACCTCGACACAAGTCTGCTGGGCGGATTCGTGTCGGGGACCAGGCGCTCCTTCCCAATACGGAAAGCCGTGCGTTAGACCGCACGGTAACCAGGAGAGCGTATTATTTCTTTACTACAAACTTTAGTCGCAATATGCTTTCTTTTTTTTTTTGTCATCAGTCTTCTGACTGGTTTGATGCTGCCCTCCACGAACTCCTCTCCTGTTCCAACCTTTTCATCTCGCAGTAACTCTTGCAAACTACGTCCTAGATTATTAGGTAGACATATTCCAATGTCTGTCTTACACTACAGTTTTTACCCTCTACAGTTCCCTTAGTACCAAGGAAGTTATTCCCCGATGTCTTAACAGATATCCTATCATCCTATTCCCCCTTCTTGTCAGTATTTCCTACATATTCCTTTCCTCTTCGATTCTGCAGAGAACCTCCTCATTCCTTATCTTATCAGTCCACCTAATTTTCAACTCTCCAATATTCTTCTGTAGCACAACATCTCTAATGCTTCGATTCTCTTCTGTTCCGCTTTTACTACAGTCCATGTCTCTCTATGGTACAATGCTGTGCTCCAAACGTACATTCTCAGAAATTTCCAAATTAAGGTCTATGTTTGATACTGGCAGACTTCTCTTGGCCGGGAATGCCTTTTTTGCCAGTGCTAATCTGGTTTTTAAGTCTACCTTGCTCCGTCCGTCATGGATTATTTTGCTGCCTTCACTTCAACTACTTCGTGATCACCAATCGTGATGTTATACTTCATGCTGTTCGCATTTCTGCTACTTTTCATTACTTCCCTCTTTCTTCGATTTACTCTCGATCCATATTCTGTACTTGGAAAGCCCATTCCATTCAACACATCCTGTAACATTTTCACTGAAGATAGAAATGTCAACCGCGAATCGTATCATTGATATCCTTTCACCATGAATTTTAATCCTACTCTTAAAATACTCTTTTATTCCCATCATTGCTCCTTCATTGTATAGATTGATCAGTGGGGGCAAATGTGTATATCTATGTCTTACAACCTTTTAAAAATCACCGTCAGAACGTCCTCTCTCGCGCCTTTACCCTTCCCAAAGCCCAACTGATAGTCACCAACAGTTCCTGAGTTTTATTTTCCATACAATAAGTAGACAAAGCCGCTTAGGGATTGCTGAAACCATGAAGTGAAATAGCAACCATAGGTTAGTGTGTAGAACCAGACATGTAGCTCTGATGTTGCGCTTGATGCTTTAGGCATCGAGACGCATTTACCGGATCTGTCGGCCTGTCGGACAGTGTAAAATGGCGCAAGTTGTCTGAAGTTCTCAGAAAGATATATACAGTATATGTTGTAGGGAAAGATGAGTAATACACAGAATGTTCAATGAGAGGGAACAACAAGAACGGAAAATCAAGGGACATGATTTATGTTAAACTGAACAAAGAAATCGTGAGAAATAAATCAGATTTAACTAAAACGGTCAGTATTATGAACTGTGTCTTCTTCTCTGCAGTCGTCTCTAGTGTTATAAAGACACGTAAGCTACCGAGGATACCCATTATTTGCTGATTAGGATGAACATAGGGAAGTTATCGACGATGCAAGTCGGTGGCTGAGTCATTAACACGAGTTCTTCCTTCCCACTCACGCTGCGGTTGTTTACAGCTGCTGGAATCTCGCTCACCCAAGGGCAAGTATTGAATGAACCCTCACGGTTGTCATTGTGAGCCTGGAAAGGGATTCCCGCACTTAAATTATGTGGCAGAAAAAAGCAGCGTGTTAGACGGGGACCCAAACCCAGAACTTCTCCTTTTTGGATAATACTCTTACCGACTGAGGTTTTCAGGTACAACTTAGACTGAACATAACATTTTGTGTTTACGAACCGCTTTGCAAACTATACTTGCTTCATCAGGTGGTAATAGTCAGTCCACAAAAGTGATCTGTCTTCAAGCCGAAATAAGCACATTCCCCAAAATTCTCATTAAGATGTTTGAAGTTTGCGTGTTAGAAATTCTTAAATTTCTATCTCGTGAATGTTAAATAACTTAACGAGAATGTCGGTGAATGTACTTCTCCCGGCTTTTAAACAGATTGTTTATATGGATTGGCTGTAAATATCTGATGATGCAAGTATAGTTTGCGAAACCGATCATGTCTATGAACAAAGTTTTTTAACAGTCATTGCAGTACTTGTTTAATACTACTCAGATTCTTTTCTGACAATACCTGTCTCCTACTTTCTGAACACCTCACAAAAATCTCGAACATTGCTAGCCGGATTCCTAGAAGAGAGGGCACCGTGGAGAAATCGATTAACCACAACCTAGAGGTTTGTATTTAGAATAAACCACCTTAATAATGAATTTTAAAAGTGTCATACCAACACTCTCCACTGAATGGAAAGATGCGCACGTCACTAGACTTTAATAAGAGTATCCATGTGGTTCATTTAATGGAAAAAAGTTGGAGTAAGACACTCTTAGCATCCTTAGTAGCGAGGATGGGTCAGAGAACTCTACGACGCCCCATGAAATTGAAATAAACTAGCTACACACGGATATTTCCAAGAAAAACAGAGCATGTCGCTCCATGACACCCGCTACTGTATATAAAGCGTGTTGCATACACTTTAAAAACTTTGCACACGCTTTAAATCTTTGGAGGTTTCTAACTCCCTAACCAAAACTGACAGAAATTTGATTTAAATTAATTTGTACAGAGTCGGTTAAAATACGTCAGATACATTAGAGAAAAAAATATTTTGTTTGAAAAATTGTGTTGTAACCCTGTGGAAAATAACTAAATAAACTACGTTCATAGCTACGTTTCTCACGTTTGTCCAAATATACCTTTAACTGGCTATTTTTTAAGTTACAGAAGAAAGTATCTTCTGCGAAACAAACTGTGTAAGTGCACTTCCTCTCCATAAAATCAGTTCAACTGCTGCAAACCAAAGTACGAAAACAAATGAACAGTGAAGCTCTCGAACCATAATGATGTGCCCACACAAAGTTTTCTTGGGGTTGCCTACATACCGAATATACACATCAAAATAAAATATGAGACAGACCTATAAGTATATTCCATTTCATTGGAACAAACATGTAACAGTTTCCCGCAACATCTGCCCTGTGTACTGTGTAAAGGAAAACGAGATATCGGAAATATTTGCTTGGTGTTGGCGCTGTTTGTGCCGTACCGGTTTTTCATCTTATGTCGATGTTCCGTCGCGATAAAGCCATCCGCAGTTACAAAACTATACATTCGTTAGACGACTTTTTCAACGTCGTAAGATTTGTCATTAGTTGTTTCAGAACATCTCATTTCTTACTTTTCGACGTTGTAATGATTCCAGAGTACTGTCGGGGTAGAAAACTGACGGAAAAGAAAAGAAAATGAAAACGTACATTTTTATCATACAGTAAACATATTCGCGAACAGAGCTCTTGTTGTCCATGCATTAGAGACTAGTGATGACAGCAGAGTTTGCTTTCGAAATATAACTAAATGCTAAAGTACAGTTTCTGCATATCCAGCAAGACACCAACAACTATATCACACCTCCAGATGGCTTTTGCACAGCACGAGAAAAATGCAAACATCGATTATTTCAACAGTCTTTCTTGTCGATCTTCTTTCGGGTTAGTTCTCCAGACTGCGAAATTTTGACGATGTTCGCATCTCTAATCTCTACAAGTTCATTTCGTGAGACTATATGCTCAGTGAAAGTAGCAACGACTCAGTTGTTCCTTTGGCGAACCTTGGAGCAATATAACCAGTATGGCAGAAGAGTAGAAAAAAGCACTGATAGCGCTTCCTGAAGGGTTTCAAAGTGAGGTAAAGGTAAGGCGAGGTTTTATCAGACAGGATATTCGAGTAAAATCGTCAGTGAATCATCATCACAAGAAACACGATCCACTGATTTGTATTCGGGGTGCAAAAGGTTATTTAATTTGTTAATAGGGGGTGCAGTAAGGGGGAGAAATTCTGGGCCCGATAAATTTTGGATTCAAAATTGATAACTCTGGTTGTTAACTGTTCAGATACGAGGAGGTAAGGAGACAGATACTCCGTAGAGGGAAGTTCAGCAAAACTAAAATGAATCGACTGATACGTGACTAGAAGCAACGGAGAAAGCATACGCTCCATAAATTTATGTCTAAGTTGTTAGACAACAAAAAACCGAATTTAATGAAATCAGAAGCTTTCCCGTATTAACATTAGTAAACAGTTCTTGTCCGTTGTGGATGCATTAGAACTCTGCAACTGTCGAAAATGTAGGTAATTTATAATGAGCTAGCTGAGTACCTGGTGTTGATGGGTATGTATTTTTCCCAATCTTCTATTCGTCAAACAAACTCCTTCCTTCTCTTCTCCAAACCCCCCCTCCCCCGTCCCCCATTGTCCGTAAACCTTGCTCTCTCTCCTCTCTGTCCATTTACTAGCCCTCTTCCCGCTCACCTTCTACTCACCCTCTCGGTGCCTCCTCTTCCTCCCCCCTCTTGCTGTTCATCTCATCCTCTCCCCTCCCGCACAGTCCCTTCCTCTTTCCTTTCTCTGTCCACCTCCTCGTTTCCCCTCCCTGTCCATTTAATCATCGCCCTCTCTCTGCTTATTTCCTCGTCCCACTCTCGGTGCCATCTCTTCCACCCCCCTGCCTCTGTCCAACTCTTTCATTTCTCTGTCCATCTACTGCTTTCCCCTGTCCATTTCTCTCTCCCCTCGTTCCGTTTATCTCATTCTCCCCCACCCCCCCTCGCCGATATCCGTTTCCATTTCCTCCATCGCCCTCTTTGTGTGTCCATCTCCTCCTCGTCTCTACTATCACCACGTTATCACTCTTCACCCCAATAGGACACTTGTTGTTCTCACCGCCAAAGTATTTCTTTCATGATCATAACTAATACGTATACCAAATTTGGTTGAAATCTTTCCAAGGGGTTTAGGATTGAGCTTGCTACCCGTGACTTTGCTCGCTCACACAAATGTCAAATACAACTCACATATATGAAACTTATTTCACAATACCTGTATCACTATTGAATTTCCCCCTGAAGTTTCATTTTCACACATAACGTCGTACTTCCTGACCTATGTGTCATATGGGTTTATATCTTTGATGTACATTCAGGGTCATATGTGGATACAGTCTGCGGAATGTATTGAGGATAGGTCGTGCATGATGCGGCAGTTTTTCAGACATCTCATTATTTACGGCATCATACCTTCTCAACTATGTTTCCTATACTGATATAATTTTGCTGTTATACTCAGTGGTATATGTGCATACCGTATGGAAAATGTAACGCGAATAAAGTTAGTAGTAAAGAAGTAATAAATTAAAACTTCATGCTTCATGAGGCAGCTTTACTCTGTCAACAGGCGAAAATTAGTAAACGATGAACTTTTTTCTTTTCATCACTTTGTGATGAATAAAATGTAGATATTCCTGCATCTTGGGCTGCAGTGCTTTCTCACTCCAACCTCCACCCCTTTGATAGGTAGGTGGTTCTTACTCTTACAAAGATTCTCTTCAAGTGATATGTGTACCAAATTTGGTAGAAATCGGTCCAGTGGTATGGGAGGAGATGTGGAAAACACATGCGTACGCGTTTCCATTAGCTGCATCAGTTGCTTTTATAAGCATTTATTTTTCCATTGCGCATTTCAAGATACCCGGCAAGCCAGCTTCAGATGATGGCATTTATTTATGAGTCGTGAGCACTACAGAGCTTTGCAACGAAAGTCTTAAGAGACAGCTTTTGTAAAATGTCGTAAGTAAAGGTACAATGTTCACGACTCGTAAGTAAATGTAAACATCTGAAGATGGGGTGCTCACAAAATGAATATACTCCCAAAGCCGTGTGTTTTGAGGCATAATCTGTTGGCGTGACGTGTCAGGAAAGGGGTGCCATTCATAGAGATGCGTTACTCCATCAACATTAACGTCACGAACTCTACAGTTGTGACTTTTTGTGCTAGAAGCGCTGCTGCCGCATCATGTGAGGAGGCAGCACGCGAGTTTAAGTAAGTCTATGAATCAGGCCCAATGGTCAGCAAAGCTTGCCCATGCCTGTTAATTCACCATCATTTAAGGGAACAGCTGCTCAGAACTCAGTCCTACCCAAAATTCATCACCGAATGCCACAGAGGTCGGACACAAAGAATTATCCAACCTAGATAGATTGTTTTTAGCTCATAATCTAGTACATGCCTCTCTCTCTCTTTTTTTTTTTGTCTCACCTCCCACCCACATCTGTGTGTACTCTCAGTGGCTATGATAGATCAGATACAGTTGTATAGTTGTACAGTTTTACAGTACTTAATAAATACTAGAAATTGTGGTAGATCTTTGCAAGAACTTTCTAATCTATGTTATGATATTTGATTAATTCGTGTACACTGCCAGCCGCTGTTTCGTTGTTGTTGATTGAGTTAGGTTGTTGGGAAATAACCTTCAGAACTCCAAAACCAACTACATGTCTTAAAACGGCAGAACATCACCATTAAAGACGCTTGCACTGTCACGCAATATGGTGCTGTGGACAGATATTGAATTTATCTCGACGCCTGGTAACCAGGAAACTGTCAAACTGGCGTAGCACCTACGATATCCCACCGTCATGAGTGTATTGGTGGGCTCGTTTCCGCAAACACATCCTAGCCTGGCTTCCATACTCTCAACATCTGAGTAAGAAATTCTATGTACCAAACTTTTACTCTCGACAACAGCGTTCTCTCTCTATCTCTCTCTCTGTCTCTCTCTCCGTACGAACATGCCTCTAAAGACCCTAATGGTACTGTCCGACCGCCATGTCATCCTGAGCCTATAGTCGTCACTAGATGCGGATATGGTGGGGCATGTGGTCAGCACACCGCTCTCCCGACCCTTTTCAGTTTTCGTGACCGGAGCCGCCACTTCTCAATCAAGTCGCTTCTCAATTTGCCTCACAAGGTTTGAGTGCACCCCGCTTGCCAACTGCTCTCGGTAGACCGAACGGTTACCCATCCAAGTGCTAGTCAGCACCGATAGCGCTTAACTTCGGTGATCTGACGGGAACCGGTGTTACCACTGCGGCAAGCATTCTGCTAGCAATAATATCACGAAATCTGAGCTACAAATGACAGAAAAATATAATTAAACGTCTTATTATTAGAGAATCCCACGTCTTGAACTTTGTGATGAAAGTAGTGTGCTGTTCTGCTGGCCGTATTGATAATTTTCAGGAAATAAATTTAAAACCTAAGGAGTCAGCTACAAATTATGGCACACACATAATAACCTGTCAAGAAAATTTTGATTTAACGGATCAATGAATGTATAGAGAAAACACCGGGCGTTGGATTAGCCGTGTCTGCACGACTGCTCATGCTTGAATAAGTTGATTAGGTAATGCCGTTGAACCTGAATTGAGATCTGATCTCCCAGTTTCTATAACTATTTGAAATCATGCCATGCTCGAACTCCAAGTCAAATATTCACAGGCGGAGATTATCTAGAAAGACACATCAAAGAACCAGGAGGCACAAGCTGCCAAAGTAAATTACAATAATGAAGGCAAACCTTACGGTCATCTTGGAAGCCCATAAGTACTGCTGTACGGAACCGGAGGAAAATATTATCATCTTCTAGGACTCTAAATCTGCGCTCGCTCTCGCTGGCCGGAGTGGCCGAGCGGTTTAAGGCGCTAAAGTCTGGAACCGCGCGACCGCTACGGTCACAGGTTCGAATCCTGCCTCGGGCATGGATGTGTGTGATGTCCTTAGGTTAGTTAGATTTAAGTAGTTCTAAGTTCTAGGGGACTGATGACGTCAGACGTTAAGTCCGATAGTGCTCAGAGCCATTTTTTGCGCTCGCTCTCTTTAAATACCTCCGTCGATGGCATAAAAAGCACCCGATAGCCCACAAGATAATACAAACGAAAACTAACAGGAAAGGTAAAAACGCAGAGTGTCCATGTACTGTATTAAATCTCACAACAGTGTCCTGAGCAACGAGATGGCTGTCACTCTTGCTAAGGTAGTGATGCTTTCAGATACAGAAGACTATACACAGGTTCCAGCGGATGATCCATTATAGATCTGCAGGATTCAGATTGAGTGAAGCAAAGAATGGCACTCTACCCAGACAACTGAAGGAAAATACGACACACAAATAACACCACTGCCACCAACTAGACCTTCACAGAAATCTGCAGTTACCATAGAGCGGTTGAAGTTCAAAACCGTCAATCTGCGCAGCACCTACACCGCATCCACTTCGTAACTGTGGCGAAGTGGATGCGTCAGCCGTTGGAATCTTACATCAGTGTTGCTAAAGAATGCTGTGAATAAGAAATACAGTTACCAGCGTCTATGCCAACGTTATTGGCAACCACAGTCTTGGCGTATAAGAAAATTTTACTGCTTTCTAATGGAAGTGAAAGGAGAGATAGGAATCAATTCACGCAATCAAAAAACTTTGTGTAATCTCATTATGTGATTTGCTTTTGTCTTTGTTTTATGTCATCATCTTTAGACTTTCTTTTTATCAGTTTGCCTATGTATCCATTCCAGTTTTATATCTCGCTGCAGTGCACGTTATGCTTGTTCGGTAACTGTGTTCAACGAGGTATGTCAAACTACCATTTTTATCTGCTCTTGGGGAGACTTGTTTACATGTCATGCAGAAGCCATCCGTAATGTTTACCAAATCTCGGTAATGCAAATGGTTCAAATGGCTCTGAGCACTATGGGACTTAACATCTGAGGTCATCAGTCCCCTAGAACTTAGAACTACTTAAACCTAACTAACCTAAGGACATCACACAAATCCATGCCCGAGGCAGGATTCGACCTGCGACTGTAGGCGTCGCGCGGTTCCAGACTGAAGCGGCTATAACCGCTCGGCCACACCGGCCGGCTCTCGATAATGCCATGAAGATGAAGGACACTGGGGGATTGGGTTCAAAGTCTTAGAATGTCTAATCTGCCTTCTTTTAGTGACCTTGATTCAAGAGGGCGTATTATATCTTGGAAGAAAATCATGTTTATCATTGCATTATGTTATTATGTAACATTTCTGTTATGACGTAATTATTGTCTCTAGTGGTAGATCTAAAATATATTCCACGAATATGTTAAAAATCTCTGTTTCTGCTCTAGGAAACTAAGATTCAGGTCGTGGCAGAAGAAATGAATAACAGCGTGGACTTTGTCCTCACTCTACCGTTGTTAATAGGTTGGATCGACAAACTTAGAAATAATAAACCTTCAGGCTGATTCTTTCCTCTGCAGAAAACTGTAAGCTCTGATGAAGCTTTCTTACAGTTTAAAACAGTGTGCTAGACTACAGCTTGATGTAGTATACTTGTCTTTCGCAGTCAATACACATACCAAGGGAGGAGTAATGGCAGCTAGGAGCTTTTGGGCAGGCTCCAGTACTTCCACTATTAGCAAGTATATGTGTTGGAATCTCAATCTGACAATCAGTGCCGGCCGCGGTGGTCTAGCGGTTCTAGGCGCGCAGTCCGGAACCGCGCGACTGCTACGGTCGCAGGTTCGAATCCTGCCTCGGGCATGGATGTGTGTGATGTCCTTAGGTTAGTTAGGTTTAAGTAGTTCTACGTTCTAGGGGACTGATGACCACAGTAGTTAAGTCCCATAGTGCTCAGAGCCATTTGAACCATTTTTGACAATCAGTCTTTATCTGTAATGAAGTTTCAGATATTACCTGAACTCTAGCCGAAATAGTTCGTTGATTCATCGCTGAGTACCGACGAGCTCACTTTCACCATCTCCCAGAGAACATTTTCATGATGTATCGATACTCACAAACGTCAAAAGGAAACGATATGTCGCTAACCGAACCTAGAATACCATATTTTTCCATATGAGGAAACCTATAACTAAAGTAACGGTGATGAAGTGCAGAGAAGCTGTCAAAAATAAACGCAGAAACTTCATTACCATACCAATGAAAAGATGCTTCACAGAGAAGCAAAATGTTACTGTTTATTCCTGTGAAAGTGGATTGAGGGAAACCACACCAGTGGTAAAAGCATCATACGACATTTCCGTCTACACAGTTAATCTGCAAAGCAGAGTATTGTGCCGGCCGCGGTGGCCTTGCGGTTCTAGGCGCTCCAGTCCGGAGCCGCGCTGCTGCTACGGTCGCAGGTTCGAATCTTGCCTCGGGCATGGGTGTGTGTGATGTCCTTAGGTTAGTTAGGTTTACGTAGTTCTAAGTTCTAGGGGACTAATGACCACAGCAGATGAGTCCCATAGTGCTCAGAGCCATTTGAACCATTTGAACCAGAGTATTGTGTATGATCACACTAACATCATGCCGGCGCCTTTCTCTTCCGTTCACACATTTTACGTGCACAAATTGATTACCTGTGCTATTTGAATGCACCTTAATTTCTCCTATTTCATCATTAAGGTTTTTGGTACTCCTGTGACACGCGTGTGGCTTGGTAAATTGTGCGAGGTTCTTTGGAGTTCATGTCAGACAAAAAAATGTTTGTCGGACCGATTCACAGACATGACCTCTCCAGCTGAGTCGCACATGCTCTTAATAACTGAATATGCAAGTGAATCTCACTTTGAAACTTCAATCAGGCACTACGTTTCTCTTACCTCCGGAACTGACCGGTCCTTGCTAGCTCTTCTGTGAGGAAGTATTTGATGGAAATGGTCTGCCACAGCCAGTTAGCTATTTCTAGGACGTATCTTTCACTTTGCACTAAAATTTATACTGCATATATATTCCCATGCAATCTGCATGAATCAAAACACGAACTCCGAGCATTTTCTTTCTTGAGCGATGCTGCCACAAAGAGAGAGGTACTGATTTATAAACACTTTGCCTGTTGATAAACGTTTGTTTCGTGATTTTAAGAGTCTGGATTCGAGTCCTTGGTCCGGTGCATAGTTTTAACGTTCGGAAGTTTCGGATCATCAATGACGGAGTTACTTCGTTGATACATTGCTAAATCAAGACGAGTCTGTACAAACCGTCTACAGATGGAGATCGTCTACCGATGGAGATCGCAAGAAGATAAGTCCGGTAGTCATCAATATATTGTGATGGAAAACCAAGAAACCTGCGTCCTTTAGACACCGGAAAAATTTGCATTCGCTTTTTAAATCTGAAATACTGCTATGAAAGAGGGAACACCAAGGTTCCATTCTAATGAAGAACTTAAGAGACAAAAACTGTCTCTGTTTATCGAGAACTTAAGAGACAAAAACTGTTTCTGTTTATCGTATCAGATAAAACTATATAAGTCAAAGTGCGTCAAGATATTTCAGATCAACGTGTTTATTGATATTTCTCGATTTTGCGCCGTTTATGATGAGAGATAACTTGTTCCGTGTTATCTTTTACTAATCCGTTCACGCGAGGTCCGTTGATGAAATGAATATCTGTGCTTTACTGTACGTAATCTTCCTCTGAATTTCATCACACTTGCCACTGTGTTATGTGTATGTGCAATTGTAGATAAGATACTGTCATGTTCTTTTACTCCTCTCTAAGGATGCTATCCTAACTAAAAGCATTATAAATTCATTCCTCTCCGTCTTTCTGTTTTCTGTAATGCTCTTGAACAGGTATGACAAACCTGACACGAATCGGATGCCTCTTCATCACAATGTCATTGTCTCTGTACTTATTTCGCGTTATTTAATTGAACCATATTACAGCTGTACTCAAGCGTACATTTTGAAGCAGTCGCTCTCAGTTTCTTTTGTGACACAATGAAAGCGCGTACCGGGACTCGAAGTGACGTACCTGCAGTGCCCGGGACGCGCTCTGCCAGTTGCGCTACGTGGGCAGCCTGATGGACTACCTCATAATTTCAAAATGTCACTGACCGATCTCCATAAACTTCGAGTCTGAAGAAACTTTGAAACTAGCAAGTCCGTAAGAATGGCTATGACGCTACTTATGGCTTCTTCCGGATCTCCAATAAGTATTTTTAACTTTTCTGAGGCAATCAGTACGAAATACTACAAAAGTTCCGTCTTATCGATTGAAGGGCTTAGTCAAATAATGAGGTATCCATCCGTTTGTTGAACATTGAACGAGGTGCGTATTATTTCAGCTGGGTCCATCTGGCGTCAGTTTATTGGACTACCAGAATGTGGAATAGCTTCACTTACATATTAAAAAGGAGAAGACAACAGGCCTCACAAAATTGTCTCAAGCTTCCGAATGGAAGAAGAAGGTTTCCATGTCTCTCTGATCCCTGGATTCCGACAGGCTAATTGACTATCTAATCGACCAACATGGCTAATCGACCAACATGGCTAACACAGAAAGTGATAATTCCGTTATAATGAAGAATACACATACAATACCTGATTGCCTTGTGATTCAGATTTTGGCGTAATTGAAAAATAAGTGACGTACGAAATACGTTTACAGCCCTCAAGTGTGGGCAAACCTGATCCGAAGTGCAAAGGAAAACAGTCCGTTCGCTACATTTTTGGAAAAGCAGAAAGAGGATTTTGTTAGTTTATCTCCATAACTCCATTAACAAGAAAGCTAACAAAAGAAACAAAAATCTTTGTGGCATAAGCGTGGACTTCCGAAAGGATCTCTTCTAATTTTGCAGGGAGGGCATATAGTCCATGTACGGTTCACATACAACAGTAAGTCTGAAGAAGGGCAAAGATAAGGCACAGAAAATGAATGGCACTGATCTTAAACCAAAGTATTTCAAAGTATCCCATCAGAGCTGCTAAACTCTGTGATACAATGTCGATGTTGTAGTTGGTATCTTCCCTTCACCATCGCTTTTATCAAAATTTTAAATCAGACAACGGAAATGAAATAGAAGAAAATAATGAGCAACAGGTTATTTCAAGTACCGACAACTATATCATTTAGATATTTTTTTCTGTTGTATTTGAAAATGGGCGTTGTGCCTGCAATATTTCCTGCATCTCATTCCTCAAGTAAAAGTTTTTACAATAGTAATCAAGGTATCCTGCCCCACATTTCCAGGAAGTTAATACAGATCTACCATAACCTAATCCATAAAATATATTCTGATAATAACTATTTCGGTAAAGGTTTAGGCAATCTAATAAAACGCTAAATCACTCTAAAGCACACGTTAGGGGCATATTCCCTTACTCTGCTAAACTTTTCCGTGGTCAATATATATATATATATATATATATATATATATATATATATATATATATATATATATATATATATATATATTTTTTTTTTTTTTTTTTTTTTTTGCAGACGTTCCTCTCTAACTGAGCCACCTTCACTAAAACACAGTCCTTACAATAAACGCTGCAGGTGCCCATCCGAAACAGACTGACGTGACTCCTATATTAATTTCTCATTAACATTATACTTGGATGACATTTGACCTTCCCGACTTTTTTACGCTCGATCCTTCGGATGTATTGAGCTTAAAAGCTCAGAACCAACTAGTGTGTCGTACCTAAACGGTACAATTACACGTTCGAAAGCTGGTAACCACTTCTATCATTAGCAAAGTCAGTTTGGTGAGACTGAATAAGCAAGCGTTTGAATAAATAAGCAGCGGCAGTGACTTAGGATCAACACTCCGCTAGCCACTTTGTAGCGTGTGGCGAAAAGGATCTTGTTGTCGACAAGAATTACAGCCGTAATCTTCCTTTTCTAATGGTATCAATGAACTTATACAGCTCTATTACCCGCGGAACAACCGAAGATAACTGTAGATTGTTCATTGGTTTATTTTCTCAATTGATGTGCGGTTTTCACAGAATGGATTGGTAGTGTGGCGTTAATATTGTTAGCCAATCAATAGCTTATAATAATACCTAGAAAGTTTATTTTTTGTGCAAACATACAATTTTTTAAATGGAACAATTCCTATTGTCGTTAACAGACTAAAAGCAGGGCAAATTAGAATGTCAGTGGCGTTTGTTATAGGATTCTAAAGCTAATCGTTTAAGAGATATTATTTTGAAAAATTTCCACGCCTACACTTGGCTGTGATAGTACACATAAAGAACAAGAGCATACACTAGTTATGTGGATTCTGTCGGCCGGTGTGGCCGTGCGGTTCTAAGCGCTTCAGTTTGGAACCGCGTGGCCGCTACTGTCGCAGGTTCGAATCCTGCCTCGGGCATGGATGTGTGTGATGTCCTTAGGTTAGTTAGGTTTAAGTAGTTTTAAGTTCTAGGGGACTGATGACCTCAGAAGTTAAGTCCCATAGTGCTCAGAACCATTTGAACCATTTTATGTGGATCACCACAAGTTTTGTACAAAATGACCATCGGCAGGGGCAGTACATGTTTCCAGTCTGGTTCAGCGGAAATGTCCGAGTAGAGTGCAGTAATACGTCGTTGCATATTATTGGATGTTATTAGTTTGTCCTCATAGACAGCATCTTTTAGTTTTCCCTACGGAATCTACAGACTTCAAATCCGGAGAACAGGCTGGCCGAGGTACGGGTCCTCTGCCTCCGAACCAAAGATTTGAAAACGATTCGTGAAGACACGCTGTAGTGCCTGGTGCACTATGGTCCGGACAGCCATCATGTTGGTGCTACACATTCGTCCCAGTACGCAGAAGAACGTCTTCTAGCATCAGTGGAAGATGGTCTGTTAGGCGGCTGCGATACTTGTGCGCGATTAGTGCTCCTTCTATGAAAAACGGGAGAATGAGCTGATGATTCACTACCCCATGATTGGTAAATGTGGCCTCATCACTAAACAAGATACACCATGCATCTGGAGTACCTTTCCTTAATGCCCAAGTACAGAAATTAGCACGATTCTCCGCTTCCTTGCAGCTCTTGGTGGAGAGAAATGTGATAGAGATGGAACCTATGACAATGGAGAATGCATAGGACACTTCAAGGACTCGTGCCACTTCCTCGTACGATTGCGCGGGAGCTAACGCGCGGATCAGCTGCAACAGCAGTAGGAACATTAATTTCTTCTATCGACACTTGTTTCCTTCTGTCGGGGCCGGCCTGTGTAGCCGAGCGGTTCTAGGCGCTTCAGTCTGGAACCGCGCTACCGCTACGGTCGCAGGTTCGAATCCTGCCTCGGGCATGGATGTGTGTGATGTCCTTAGGTTAGTTAGGTTTAAGTAGTTCTAAGTTCTAGGGGACTGATGACCTCAGATGTTAAGTCCTATAGTGCTCAGAGCCATTTGAACCATTTTTTGAACCTTCTGTCGCGTCGCCTAAGTGTTGCAGCAACACTTTCACGTAACTGGTTGAAGAGGTTGATAAATAACTGCAGAGATGGTTGACGTCTTGTGATAAACCTTTTGCATTTCCTTTATGTTTTCGTCTTCCTTAAAGGCAAAGAGAAAAGATGAAGCGGTAGCCCATCATAGAGGCTATGCCTACCGTCATGTATTTTTTGACTTTCAGTTGTTAATAAACAGAGGATTTTTTCTGGTACCGGTAGGAGGAAGGAGGGATTCGCGCTCAGCTAGTGAAAGAGTGAGAAGCACGTCAATTTTTTAGCGAGTAATTGTAGACCGCCATTTTGGGGTCGCTATGAATAAGTGAGGAGTGTGGATTTCATATGTGCACCGTTTAGAAAAATACAGTATTGTTTTATTAACAGAAAAGTCGTGTGAGTTGTTATTTCAAATAGTACAATAATTACAATAACTGAAGCCCACCTGTGTACTTTGGAAAATTACGAAGATCCGATAAGCTTAATAGGAACACGGTCAAGACTTCAAAAGTGAACGCGGCGACCAAACGTAGTATTATAAAGAATGGTAAGCACAAATCTACAGCGGAGAAAGAAACTACTCCGCCCTGCAAAATAATATGAACTAATACGGACTTATTTCCAGGCATAGCTCAGCTTATTGTGCTTGTCATTCACGCCGAAAAATTAATCTCATTAATTCAATACATTTTAAAAAGCCACGCATTTTATTATCATCTATTCCATTATTTTATTATACTATAGTCTGTTAGGACATCTTGCCATAAACACCGTACAAGAATGAACTGCTTTCTTACTACACCCTCCACGGACCACTAGTATGTCGGCATTTTTATATCCCGTCATCCACTCACGATCTACGGCTCCAACTGAAACACGCAGACCAGCAAGTCGCAGTGCACACAAGAGACACACAGGCAAACATAACAATATCGTACCAAACAACTACGCAGGTCGAATGGTACAAACAAGTGTCGACGTGGAAACTTCAAAATATTATATCTCGTAAACGACTCGCACTAGAATCCTGCAACAAACGACAATGACTTTCTAATTTACCATACTTTTTGTTTACTAGTGTCAATAGGCACTGTTCCATTTTAAAAAGTGTATTTTTGCACAAAAAATACACTTCCTACGTATTAATACAATCTGTTTATTGACTAACAATACGAGCCCATAACTACCTGTGAAAACTGCACGTAAATAGCACTTTCCATTTTCGCAATATTTGCGGTGCAAGTTTTGGTGATTAACACCGCATGATCGTATCGTTCAAGAAAATGCAATACGACAAAAACAAATCCCATAATTAAAAGTTGGGTCAAAATAAAATGGTTCAAATAGCTCTGAGCACTGTGGGACTTAAAATCTGAGGTCATCAGTCCCCTAGAACTTAGAACTAATTAAACCTAACTAATCTAATCCATGCCCGAGGCAGGATTCGAGCCTGCGACCGTAGCGGTCGCGTTTAGAACCCCTCGGCCACAACGGCCGGCTGGGTCAAAATATAAGGCCTATGGCGGGACAACTGGATATAGATGACTGCAGGTGGTTGCGCCGAAAGACATTGTTGGTGAGGGCAGTGTGACGTGCGGGGTGGCCTGCCGGAGCGGCGGGGCACCAGAAGCCAGAAGCCCGGAGCAGCTTACCTCGTCGGGCGATCCGGAAGACGCCGCGTGCAGGACTGACAGCGCGACGGCGGTGGCCAGCGCGCTGGTGATTTCCATGCCAAGGCCAGGCAATGCCTCGGCTCCCCGGACGCAAACGCCCTGCCGGCTTCATTGTCGACCAGGTACTCCGCGGGCTCGGTAAACGAACCTGTGGAACAGGATTCCAAAAGAAAAATTTCCCAATTTCAGAAAAGCACAAAGAAGATAAGGACATTACGGTATGCTGATAATTTTTACTCTTGGGTCGTTTAATTGCAGCAGAATGTCCGCCCCCGGTAGCTGAGTGGTCAGCGCAACAGAATGTCAGTCCTAAGGGCCCGGGTTTGTTTCCCGACAGTGTCGAAGATTTTCTCCGCTCAGGGAATGGGTGTTGTGTTGTCCTCCTCATCATCATTTCATCCCTGTCGACACGCAAGTCGCCGAACTGGCGTCAAATCGAAAGACTTGCAACTGGCGAACGGTCTACCCGACGGGAGGCCCTAGTCACACGACATTTACATTTAGATTACAACTGAATGAATCACAGGTTCTGAGCCGTACCCCTTTCGCCTTTATTCTTTCCAAGGCATAGTCAATGGCCTATAATATGTATATATTTTTGTTTACATTATATAGTTTGCACTTGAGGTAATGTTATATACGATTCTGCAAGTTTGCTTTTCTATAATGCGGTAATAATTTGTAGTTCTACTTACAGCTTTCGTGGATGTTGTTCTACATCGTTTGTCTTTGTTCCAATTTTTGCGCTATTGTTCTACTTTTTACAACTACCATTTGAAATTTTGTTTCTCAGGCTTAACAGCACTAGGATGTTTTGTTTTGGTTGGTGTTGCCAACTGTCGAAAGTTATTGCCAAAGATCGAACGTTATTGCCCACTATTGAATGTATTTTTGTGGTATCTGTGATCTGTTTGTGTATGCATGTTTCATTCAGTTGACTTTAGACTGTCCAAAAGCAAAAATTATCAAGATACCGTAATATTATACGCAACTGAGACCGACAGGGCTGCAAAAGTTGAAGATGTTGGTAGAAGGACAATTTGCAAATAAAGACAACTGAATATAATTGGTTACAATACATATACTATAAGATACTCTGGACACGCATAGCTACAACACTAGAAGAAAGGATAATATTCACTATGGTCATTTGCCAAATAGTATGAAAAGTCAGATAGTCAACCAACATTTATAAGCAAATTAAAAGAATTTCTGAATGACAACTCCTTCTACTCAATAGATGAATTCTTAGATATGAAGTAGTAACTGTAAAAAAAAAAAAAAAAAAAAAAAAAAAAAAATAAAAAAAAAATTAAAAAAATAAAAATTAAATTAATTAATTAATTAACTATTTTCTGTAAAGAAAACTTATGTTAAAGGGATACGTTCCACATCATTACGAAATGTCGTATTCATGATCTATAGAACTAGGATTAATGTATTTATGTATGTATGTATGTATGGGTGCCGAAGATACGCAGATGGTCCTGTCTGAGCCAGATAAGAACGTAGACTTGATAATGCTGTAGGAACTACAAGATGGAATCACGTCTATCAAGAGCAGGTCACACCCTGCAGTCTTCCAAGATGTGACAAAATCAATATAGAACTGATAAAACAAGCCTCAAATACTGAAAACTAAGAATACTCGATTTTATGAATACACGCTGGCAGAGTGGCTGTACAGAGTGTTTCAAAATTACATATTTCGAGGGTATGTAGAAGATGTTCTGAGCGACAAAATGAGAATACGAATCCGTGTCCGGAAAAAGACATCCAATGATGCTACAGGGAGTCAAAGTTATACGCGCTGCCGCTTGCATCTGTATGTATATTTACAGGATGATTCTGTGATAATGTCACAGAAAGCCTTCTTAATTCACGTTATCAACTGTATGCAAGAATTTTAACGGCTATCGCCAATCGATGATACAGTATTATCTGATGCCCATCATGGTTTTCGAAAAGGCAGATCACGCTCGCACAGTATCTTCGCCATGACACAACTAATAGAAAAACATCGTGAATTCGTTAGCCAATTTTTCTTGTCTCCGTTGACTACTAAATGGCGTTTGGTGGAATATATCGAAACAAACTGTAGGAAACTTTAAGAAACAGAGGGATTCTATCTAACTTTATAAGAGCTGTACAGGGCTTATATACGAATTACAAAATACAGATAAAAATAGCAGGTAGCAGACATAATATGGCTGAAATAATCCAGCGAGTTGGACAAGGGTGTGCTCTCTTACCCACTCTTTTTAAGACGTATCTCGACGATTTAACCAAAACTTGGGTACAGGCAATAAAGCATTTTAAAATTAACGATGTGCATGTTAGCCCACCACCTTTTGCTGAAGAGAAAGTAATTGTTGGTGACAATGAAAACAAGAATCTGTGTTAAGTAAGACGTTTCCATCACAAACACAAAATCAATGGCATTTTTAGGACACCAGCCCACGCGAGTTGAGACTCACAATGACAAACAGAGCATACAGCAAATAAATAAAATTAAATATTACGGGTGCAGTATTACATGCAAAGCAAACAATGAAATACATAAAAAAGTAGTAGCTGAGCTGTTCAATTATTTCTGTGGAACTTTACACAGAGCATTGGGAATGGCCAGCCGGTGTGGCCGAGCGGTTCTAGGCGCTTCAGTCTGGAACCGCGCGACCGCTACGGTCGCAGGTTCGCATCCTGCCTCGGGCATGGATGTGTGTGATGTCTTTAGGTTAGTTTGGTTTAAGTAGTTCTAAGTTCTAAGGGACTGATGACCTCAGATGTTAAGTCCCAAAGTGCCCAGAGCCATTTGAACCATTTTGAACCATTGGGAAAGAAAGTCACAGAGATACTCCATTAACGTTCTACAAGTCTGCGGCTGTACCAGCGCTGTTCTATGGATGCGAAAACTGGACTCTGAAGAGGAGATAGGAAATGAGTATAGAAGCGCTGAAATTAATTTCTTTAGGTACATGCCTGGATATACGCCGACGTGACATATGCCGTGGGTTGCCTCCTAACATAATGCCAGACCTCCTTTTACCCGATGTAGTGCAGCAGCTCGTCGTGGCATGGACTGAACAAGTCGTTGAAAGTCTCCTGCAGAAGTATTGAGTCATGGTGCATTTACAGTGGACTATAATTGAGAAAACGTTGCCGGTGCAGGATTTCGTACAGTAACTGATCTCTCGATTATGCCCCGTAAATGTTCGATGGGGTTCATGTCGGGCGATCTGGGTGGACAAATCATTTGTTCGAATTGTCCAAAATGTTCTTCAAACCAATCTCGACCAATTGTAGCCCGGTGACATAGTGCATTTTCATCCATAAAAATTCCGTGTTGTTTAGGAACATGTAGTCCATGAATGACTGCAAATGCTCCTATGTAGCCGAACATAGTCACGTCCAGTCAATGATCGGTTCAGCCGGACCAGAGCACCCAGTCCATTCCATGTAAACACAGCCCACACCATTATGGAGTCACCATCAGCTTGCACAGTGCCTTGTTGACAACTTGGACCCTTGGCTTTGTGGGGACTGCACCATAATCGAACCCTACCATCAGCTCTTACCAACTGAAATCGAGACCCCTCTGAACAGGCCACGGTTTTCCAGTTGTACAACAGATACGGTCACGAACCCAGGAGAGGAGCTGTAGGCGATGTCGTGCTGTTAGCAAAGGCACTCGCGTCGTTCGTCTGCTTCGCTAGCCCATTTACGCCAACTTTCGCATCACCGTCCTAACGGACAACTACGTCGTGCGTTCCATATCGATTTCTGTGGTTATTTCAAGTAGTGTTGCTAGCCTGTTAGCAGTGACTGCACTACGAAAACGCCGGTGCTCTCACTCGTTAAGTGAAGGCGGTCGGCCACTGTGTTGTCCACAGTGAGAGGTTAATGCCTGAAATTTGGTATTTTCGGCACGCTCTTGACACTGAGGATCTAGGGATATGGAATTCTCTAAAAATTTCCGAAACAGAATTCCCCATACGTCTAATGCCACCTACAGTTCCGTGTTCAAAGTCTGTTGATTTCCGTTGCGCACCCCTAATCACGTCGTAAGCCTTTTCACATGGATTACCTTGGTAGAAATGACAGCTTCGCCCATGCACTGAGCTTTTAAACCTCGTGTATGCGATACTACAGCCATCTGTATATGGGCATATCGCTACGCCGTAACTTGTCACTTCAGAGTGTGCTTTGATGGATAAAAAGAGAAATGGTGACATCTGAACTGAATATGCAAAATATAATCCACATAATAAAACGATATCAGTTAAAATGGAAAGATCATACAGCCCGTGCCAGATACAAGAATGATTAAAGCCATAAAACAGTATAAAACAAGAGGGAAAAGATCTTCAGGGAGACCAATGAACAGATGGCTTGAGCATTTTGAAGGAAACGAAACAGATCAAAGGCCGCAGTGCTTGACGTATAGGATAAAGATGACGACGATGAGAAAAAGACATTTTCGAAAATATTCACATTAACGCCTAAAAGAGGTAATTTCTGAGATTTTACTGATTTGTAGCAGCTGTCCATCTAGGTGTTCCGTGACGTAGATGTTCCATTCTGCCCTACAATACTTCAGTAGGGCTGATTGGAGAAATGAGCAGAATATTAGTCAGAAAGACTTCGCTCTTAAACCTGTCGAAAGCTTCTGTCTTTTACGTTATCTTTTTTCCTGAATCGCTTACCTTCCTAATTCTACTGTTCCAAAATAGATGAGATTACAAACTCAAGTTTGTGCCAACCGTCGATCCAGAGGTGGACGGTTCGAACCCAGTGGGCGGAGGAAATTTTCACCACCACAGTTTCTCTCGCCAACAGCAAGTACTTCTGAGACTAGAAATGTTCCTCTGTAAAGGGAATGAAAGAATATAAGGTCGAAACTGGATTACAGCAACAATCAGAACGTGGTGATCTGCAGTTCAAATTATGTACATCTATTTAAAATAATGTTCTGACTTTAAGCATATGAAATCTCATAATTATCCAAAATAATACTAAACACTACTAAATGAAATGGATCATAATTCCGATTTAGATTTGCCCTACAGATCGTCTTTATGTCTAAGTAGCGACTGGAAGAAAGGCGAAAAAATAAAATGAAAAGTGCAACACTTTTGTAATTCCTATTTCGTCGCCTTTTTTCCAACTTAGACCTAGATATGATCTGTAGAGCAGATCGAAACTGGTAGCCGTTAATAAAAAAGAAAAAGAAAAAGAAACCGTGATCTAGGCGGTATTTCTTCATTTGCTACAAAAACTTAGATAACGGTTCCTAAAATGTATCGTCAATTATGGAATAATACAAAACGATAGTGAAACGATGGATAATTCTAGATGATCACTTCACATTCAAATTCCACTGCGACCATAGCGTTACTCAATAAATATTAACAGCAAAATTCTACATCTACGTCTATATGGATACTCTGCAAATCACATTTAAGTACCTGGCAGAGGGTTCATCGAACCACCTTCACAATTCTCTATTATTCCAACCTCGTATAGCGCGCGGAAAGAATGAACACCTATATCTTTCCATACGAGCTCTGATTTCCCTTATTTTATCGTGATGATCGTTCCACCCTACGTAGGTCGGTGTCAACAAAATATTTTCACATGCGGAGGAGAAAGCTGGTGATTGGAATTTCGTGAGAAGATCCAGTCGCAACGAAAAACGCCTTTGTTTTAATGATGTCCAGCCCAAATTCAGTATCATTTCTGTGACACTCTCTCCCACATTTCACGATGATACAAAACATGCTGCCTTCCGTTGAACTTTCTCGATGTACTCCGTCAGTCCCATCTGGTAAGGATCCCACACCGCGCAGCAGTATTCTAAAAGAGGACGGACAAGCGTAGTGTAGGCAGTCTTCTTAGTAACTAAAAGTAACTGTAAAATCAAAGTGTTGCTTTCTCATATAGCACTGCGACCACGCCTTTATCCTCTAAAGCTCGGCAAGCTAGTGGCAGAATCCAGTCTACATCTCCACCGCCAACTTATCTAACGGTGTGCGGCGGAGGCTACTTCTGGTATTACTAACGGATCTCTGTTACCCTCTACTACTCACGAACAGCATGTGGGAAGAGTGATGGTCGATAAGCCTTTGTATTGGCTCTAATTTCTCGAATTTTCGTTATACTCATTTTGTGAGATGTATGTAGGAGGAATTAGTATGTTGTCTGACTCTTCCCTAAAATTGCTCTCTTGAAATTTGAGTTGTAAGTCTCTCCGTGATGCTCAACGCCTCTCTTGTATCGTCTGCCAGTGGAATTTGTTGAGCATGTCGGTAACGCTCTCACGTCAACCAAACGACCCCGTGACGAAAAACACCACTCCTCATTGGATCTTCTCTGCCTCCTCTATCAGCCACACCTGATAAGTGTCGCAGATTGATGAACTACAGACAAGAATCGGACGTACAAGCTCCTTGTAAGCCAGTTTCTTCGTGGATGAGTTACATTTCTTTAAGATTCTGCCTATGAATCTCAGTCTAGCACCTGCTTTTCCTTCTATTTGTTTCATGTGGTTTGCACCACTTGAGGGCGCACTAAATAGTCACTCCTAGATATTTTACGGTAGATACTGTCTGCAGCAGTTTGTCATCAATAATGTAGTTGTACTTTAGTGGATTTCTGTTCCTATGTACGCGTCGTACAAATACGTTATTGTCAACTGCAAGAGCCTGCACCATTCATCAATCCTCTGCAAGGCACTCTGCAAATCGATACTGCTTTCTGGCGTTGTTACTTTCTTATAGACAGCATCATCACATGCGAGCAGTCTTAAAGAGCTTCCAACGCTTCCCGCCATCTCTTTTGTATACCTTGGGAACAGTACCGGTCCTATCACGATTCCTTGAAGTACTGCGGAAATTATCTTTACATCTGTGGATTTTGTTTCTGGGCTGCAAGGAAATGTTGAATCCAGTCGCAAATTGGCCTGACACTCGGTAAGCTGGTATTTTTTTCTATATACGGTAGTGCTGGACTACATTGACCTGAGAACCTTTACCTACTGCGTTATGGATCTCACGGATGGATAGAGCGAGCCGAGTTTCGCAAGATCTGTGATTGTGGGAGCCATGTTAATTTTTATAGAAGAGACTCTCGTTCTCCAAAAAGTCACATTTCTTGAGCATAAAACATGTGCTTTCGTTGCTCCAGATACCTACGGTACACTGCTGCTAGAAGAAGACCATTCCTTTCGCATAATCTTTCTAGAATCTTATAGATGTCTCAACTGGCCTTGATGCCTGTCCACTATTAAGCGATTATAATTGCTAGTCTAAAAGTGACACTCCCTTGATCTCAAAAGACCTTTAAAATGTTCCGTGTTCCTCCGCTTGATCTTTCATGTAGTCACATAATCCAATGGTAACAATTTAATAAAACTGAGCTTATTATTACACTGTCGGTCACATTACACACATAGATATTCACACAAATGTCTGGTTGTTGTCTGTGCGAATGAAGAACAGTTTCCCAGCAATAAATCACGAATTTCTTCCAGTCTCTTGTTCCGATCAAGACTTGCATGCGGCTTTGATAGGTTGTAAGCCAAATGCTGAATATGATAATATTGCCGACTGGGAATTCGCTTGCTCCACTCTCAGCCTGCGGGGAAATTTTCCTGAAAAGAATCTCGACTCTTTTGCGGTACGGATGTCAGGCAGCCCTCTCTGCTCCTTAGATAAAAAAATGAAGAACACGTTTAAAAATAGCACACGTTGTTGAAGGACAGGTGCAACAATAGCATTCTCATATGAAACTTCCTGGTGGATTATAACTGTGTGCCGGCCGATGTGGCCGTGCGGTTCTAGGCGCCTCAGTTTGGAACCGCGTGACCGCTACGGTCGCAGGCTCGAATCCTGCGTCGGGCATGGCTGTGTGTGATGTCCTTAGGTTAGTTAGGTTTAGGTAGTTCTAAGTTCTAAGGGACTGATGCCCACAGATGTTAAGTCCCATAGTGCTCAGAGCCATTTGAACTCGGGACCTTTGCCTTTCCCGGGCAAGTGCTCACTCCTCTGCAGAGTGGAAATCTCATTCTGGAATAGCACTCTCATCCATCACCATCTAATTTACATATGTATAAATAACAGTGCTCCAATAGCTGAAGCCTCACAAACAGGTACAGATCACACATGACCGTTGTCTTTGATCAAGGCGCCTGCAGGAGGGGGGAGTAGCTAGCTCTCTTCCACCCTACCAGAAAAGCGTGCACTTGTCACTTCCCGTATGCAAAGAGATTTTATGTTCGAGGAGGCACTGACCTCCCCTTGGCTGATGATTACAACAAACTGTTACGTGAGCCGGCTAAACATCTCGCTCCTGTCACAACAATAACAGCTCCTCCACAAGGCACTGCATTCGCGGGAGCTTTGTTGTCGCATTTTTAGAGGACCACAAGAATCAAAAGGCAGATGAGACTTGTCCGGTGTTCGTACTTATACAGCAATCTAGAAGACACGATACCTCCTCACATTATTCTATCTCTCTACTGCACCAGATTCCTAAGAACAAATTACCACCGCCCTGTGATCTTGAAGGCCCACTGCAAATCAAGTAGCTGAAGGCTGTTCTCATGACTACTCGAAAACCAGTTGTACCACATACCAGTAGGCACCACAAGGCGAATTCAGTGGTTCCACTTGCTTCAGATCTGCCACTCTGTCTCTAGGGAAACGAGCGTCACAATAATGTTGAAATTCTGTTTGAAAGATAGAGATTAGCAACTCTTTCAACAGTTAGGGGCTTACTGGGTCGTTGTTGATGAAATGTCGCAGCTAGACAGTACGTCTAAACAGAAGAACAGTAGCAGGAAAAACAAATGGAGAAGAAAAAATAAATTACTCAGGTGCTGACATACTCTGTTTTGCTTGGAGCGTACTTGTCATGACTGAAATGAAGAGAGAGAGAGAGAGAGAGGGAGACAGAGAGAGAGAGACAGTCAGTACTTACCCGACGGGAAGTCCACGACACTGGCGTAATTTCAGTGCAGATAAATATGGAACGAAGCTCGCCACCAGTTGCTACCGTCAGTCCAGAATTTGAAAAACGTACGATGCAATTTGTAAGAGGAGACACAAGGCATGGGACTTTTGACTCACCTGAGTAGAGAATAGAGAAAAATAAATAAATAGACCCTAACTCGAAAAAGTGGCTCATTTACAGCCTTCGGTTTTAGAGGGTAGCACAAAAATGTTTCAAATGGCTCTGAGCACTATGGGACTTAACATCTGAAGTCATCAGTCCCCTAGACTTAGAACTACTTAAATCTAACTAATCTAAGGACATCACACACATCCATGCCCGAGGCAGGACTCGGACCTGCGACCGTAGCAGCAGCGCGGTTCCGGACTAAAGCGCCTAGAACCGCTCGACCACAGTTGCCGACTACAGTGTAGCACACCATTTGATAAAAATAATGGAATGATGAAAGGCAAAGCATAATTCATATGGCTGTAGGCTACGCAGAGAATCAGTGATTACCTGGGAATGACATAGATATGACATATGAACACACTTTTCGCATGACATGATGAACTTTATTTGGGTGCAGTGCACCACGATATTATTAAAATCTAGGGAATTGACATCAAATATCAGATGCACCAGTCTTTTACAGAGAGTATCCAAGGAGAACTGGTCAGTATTCGAGAATATGACAGGAACGATCATTCTGCAGGCTCTTTGCTTTCCATACTTTCGGAGGAGGTAGTACGGACCTAAACAAGAAAAAATTGTCTAGTAAACATGGGCTCCAAAATGCATACCTTAAGAGCGATGAGCACTTGTTCATTAGAAGAGATACGCTTTACAGTAGCGAAGATGAAAAAGTGCTCGTAATCCTTAAGGTACGCATTTAGAGCCCATGTTGGCTAGACTTTTCGCTTCTACTGATGGTTCCTTTCATAACCCTGAATATTGATCGTTCGTGCAGGAACACCTTGTATGATCAAAGCTTCAAGTATCATAATTATATAATAAATTCTTTACCAGCCACCCAGTTGTTTGAGATCGGCCTGCTGTTGCATAACTTCAGTTACAAAAGTTGAAATCTCAGCTGATTCTTACGTTCACTTAACGGTACGTGCGTTACGTATATGAATGCTCGACAGTCGTCACTACATTAGGGAGTGTGATCTTTCGGCGTAATAATAGCTTATCGACAGTGGCCTCCAGGCGCTGGCCATGGAGCAATCATCGCCATAGCATTTTTGGTCAAAGACATCTCAAGAATATCAATGGCTACCGTTCCCGAGAATTAACACTTTAAGAAGACAGTTTATGAGAGTTAGGCTGTACAGAAAGGTCGAAGAGGATCCAGTGCTTCGAGTAGCATCAGCTGCCTGTGGTATACTCACATGTAGCTCTGGAGAGGACAGCTATAACTACGAGATGACTGAACCAATGGTCCCGATAGTCCTGTACTTTAAATGAATGATTACAGAATTTTATCATGTCTGGCACTAAATGTCAATAAATGCCTTTGGAATTTTGGGAGGATCCCCTCGGGCATGGGTGTGTGTGTTTGTCCTTAGGATAATTTAGGTTAAGTAGTGTGTAAGCTTAGGGACTGATGACCTTAGCAGTTAAGTCCCAAGAGATTAAAAAAAAATTGGGTGGATCGCAGAATGATACTGAAGGCCAATTGGACTGCTTTACGATGTGCCAACGATTCAGGGAACGAAGTTTGTTGCGATGACTGTCAAATGACGTTTTTAGCAATTCTCTATGCTGTCAGAATCTAACGATCGGTGACATACTTCAGAATAGTCACTAAAAGTTCCACCGATACTAAAGGAGAAGTTCTGAGGTAGTTGTACAGGAATGGGAGAGTCTCCTAAATTCCATCTGGATTACACAAAATAACGGAAAATTAATAAACAAGGATTTCCTGGTTGTAATTCGAGCCCGAATCTCACGAGTTTAGAATTATTCTTTGTTCTAGCACTGCTACATCTTATCTTTCTACACTGTCCAGTCAGGTTAATGTGATTATCGCCCTTGTTCGACGCCGACATGCAACAATAACCATTTGCTGTCGGCAGATGGAAGCACTAACAGTGGAAGGTATGTATAGGGTGTTGGGGAGGGGGGGGGGGGCAGGAACACAGTGCACTCGTCGTCATAATGCGGAAATGCAGCGATTTATTTGAAATACAAAAGGGCATGAACATAGTCTTTCGGCCAAGGAAGGAAGCATTTTCGAAACAGCAAAGTCCGTAAACTCTTCGTGTGCCGCCTTGGTTAAATGATACCGTACATGGCAAAACGGCGCTAACCAAAACCGGTGAATAGATGACAGAGGTGACAGAGGTCCACGACCGTTACCCGAGATCTACAGGGTGTTACAAAAAGGTACGGCCAAACTTTCAGGAAACATTCCTCACACACAAATAAAGAAAAGATATTATGTGGACATGTGTCCGGAAACGCTTAATTTCCATGTTAGAGCTCATTTTAGTTTCGTCAGCATCTACTGTACTTCCTCTATTCACCGCCACAATTTTCACAACCAACATGTGTGGGCTGACGAGAATCCGCACGCAATTGTGCAATCACGTCATCAACACGGATTTTCTGTGAACGTTTGGACAGGCATTGTTGGTGATGTCTTGATTGGGCCCCATGTTCTTCCACCTACGATCAATGGAGCAAGTTATCATGATTTCATACGGGATACTCTACCTGTGCTGCTAGAACATGTGCCTTTACAAGTACGACACAACATGTGGTTCATGCACAATGGAGCTCCTGCACATTTCAATCGAAGTGTTGGTACGCTTCTCAACAACAGATTCGGTGACCGTGGATTGGTAGAGGCGGACCAATTCCATGGCCTCCACGCTCTCCTGACCTCAACCCTCTTGACTTTCATTTATGGGGGCATTTGAAAGCTCTTGTCTACGCAACCCCGGTACCAAATGTAGAGACTCTTCATGCTCGTATTGTGGACGGCTGTGATACAATACGCCATTCTCCAGGGCTGCATAAGCGCATCAGGGATTCCATGCGACGGAGGGTGGATGCATGTATCCTCGCTAACGGAGGACTTTTTGAACATTTCCTGTAACAAAGTGTTTGAAGTCACGCTGGTACGTGTGTTTCCATTCCATGATTAATGTGATTTGAAGAGAAGTAATAAAATGAGCTCTAACATGGAAAGTAAGCGTTTCCGGACACATGTCCACATAACATATTTTTTTTCTTTGTGTGTGAGGAATGTTTCCTGAAAGTTTGGCCGTACCTTCTTGTAACACCCTGTGCACTGGCGAATAGACGTACAACTGTTGAGAATTTGACCGCCCAGAAAAACGAAGGAGGTCCCGAAAGTGTCTCCTCAAAGACCGTTCAGCAATGTCTGGTGTGTTTGGGCGTCTGCAGCAGGCACCTGGTTCATGCGCCCTTTCTGACTGCTATTCATCGGCGAAACAGGCTGTAATTTGCACGCCAGTAACGTAAATGGTCGTCCACTGAATGCCAACTGTTGTGGCGTAACAAGACAGCTACGCCACACTGAAGTAGCCGACAGGCACGCGTAATCTTAAGTCGGTTAGATAGAGGTCTGAAACAGGATACTTATTAATGTTATAAAGAAAAGTATGTAGCTACTAGAACACTTAACTTTTCATATAGTCCTTTGGTATACAGCATTCTGGGTGATACAAGTGAGACTCTATCTTGAGGTACATGCAATGTTACAAATGGCGCCTTGCTAGGTCGTAGCCAGGGACTTAGCTGAAGGCTATTCTAACTGTCTGCTCGGCTAATGAGCAATGCATGCTAACTATCTGCTCGGCTAATGAGCGATACTTCGTCCGTGTAGTCGCTAGCAAATGTCGTCCGTACAACTGGGGCGAGTGCTCGTCCGTATCTCGAGACCTGCCTTGTGGTGGCGCTCGGTCTGCGATCACACAGTGGCGACACGCGGGTCCGACATGTACTAAATGGTCCGCGGCCGATTTAAGCTACCACCTAGCAAGTGTGGTGTCTGGCGGTGACACCACACCAACAGGTGCTCCAGCAGATAGATGGCTAATGGAGCATACGGCGTGAAACGTCTGAAAGCAGAGAGCCTAGATCGGAGGAGGGAATGTTGTGGTGTCGCGAATGTTTTCGTGGCATTCCGTGGGTAATCTCGTCATTCTGAAAGGCGCAGTGGATGCATCAACACTTGGGGACCATGTCCACTAATAAAAGCAGCTCCTTCTTCCCAGGGCACGATGGCATATATCAGCAGGACAATGCAGCGTGTCACACAGCTCGGAGTGTACGTACATGGTTAGAAGAGCAACAGGATGAGTTTAGCGTACTGTCCTGGTCCTCAGACTCTACGGATTAAAACCCAGTCGAGAATCTGTGGAACCATCTCGATCGGGCTTTGTACCATAGATCCACAACCGCCTAGCGCAGCTGAACACGGTACTAGAGGTGGCATGGCTCCACATACCTGTCGGTACCTTCCAGAATCTCACTGACTTTCTTGCTGCATCGTCTCGTAGCGGTCTGCGATGCAAAAGGTGATTATTCAGGCTTCTGACAGATGGTCACCTTAATGTGACTGGAAAATGTGCAACACAGCATTTTAATTTGATGTCAACAGAATCTACTGTCACAGCAGCCGAAATTTTGAGTGCCATCTGAAGTTCCTGAGTGGTTTACAGACTGGATTAGCATTCGAGAAGAGTTGGTTTCAAGTTCTTGTTGACCATCTAGATTTAAGTCCTCTTTAATTCGCACGACAGATGACAGGACGGTCCCTTCAGCACGACCCAGTGGTTTTCCTTCATCAGCATTGCCAAATCTGTCTTCAATAGCAACATTTTGTACATGGTTGCACGTTCAGAGACCGTGAATAGTTACAACTGAAAGAAAAATAGCCCTCGGTCACTAATTTTTAACAAATCAACCTGGTTTCAACACTGCTAGGAGTGTCTTCTTCAGAATTTAAAACAAAGAATGGTCTACATTCTACAACATGGCACAGAATTTTAGTCATTATTCTGTGACCCTGTTATAGAATATAGACCATTTTTCGTTTTAAATTCTGAAGAAGACACTCCTAGCAGTGTTGAAACCAGGTTAATTTGTTAAAAATTAGTGACCGAGAGCTGTTTTTCTTTCAGCCGTCTCCAATAATCTCTTTGTCGAAGGGATGCTAAAACATAATCTGCATTTCTTTGCCTCAACGTTGAGGGCATTACGAGGGTGCAAGGGGAGGTTTTTAAGGAGCAAACCTAATGTTCAGCTCAAGTGATTTAGGGAGACCAGGGTTAACATCTAAATCAGGATAGCAAGATAAGTATTTGAACACTTTTCATCCCTAATAAAGTTCTAATCACTCTAGTTAACTGAGATCTGACTTTGTACTGTCCAAAATTTACAGAAGCGTCTGTTACTTTACGCCCCTCCAGGCGAATGCTAAACGGGCCTATGGTTGGGTGATACGGTGAAACAGTGTTCATGAAAAATACTTCACAAAACTGTTTCACAGATTGTCGAAAGGCGATTTTATTATACCGAAATATGGGAGAGAGTGTCACAGAAATGATACAGGATTTGGGCTGGAAATCATGAAAGGAAAGGCGTTTTTCGTTGCGATTCCAATCACCAACCTTCTCCTCTGAATGTGAAAATAGTCTATTGACACCGACCTACATAGGGAGGAACGATCACCGCAATAAAATAAGGGAAATCAGAGCTCGTACAGAAAGATATAGGTGTTCATTCTTTCCACGCGTTATAAAAGAAACTCTCTTTAGTGATTGTAACGTCTAACGTAACATCCTTCTCAAGAGTTGACAGTCATACCGCAAGCGGCTAAGCGGACTTCGTGCTGACACGGGACAAACGCCAACGATAGGAAGAAAACCTCTCCATACATTACGACTTCAGTATGCAAGACGTCTGTTCCGACGGTGAGCTCACGGTCGCGGGAACCTTGAGCTGTTGAACTGCACGACAACACCCAAGTAAGTCAAAACAGTAAGCAGCACTCGTTTCTTCACCACATAGCACGTAGCGGGTTGAAACACAAACATATTCGAGGTGATTGTTTTTCAAAGGTGTACGTGCGGCCCCCACTTCTTTTCCAGTTGTTTTCAACGGATAAACAAGCATGGCTATAGGAGGTGTATGAAGACTCACATCGAGATCGGAAACGTTGTAGTATTATAGCTAAAGTATTGTACATTCTACATCTACATCTACATCCATACTCCGCAAGCCACCTGACGGTGTGTGGCGGAGGGTACCTTGAGTACCTCTATCGGTTCTCCCTTCTATTCCATTCTCGTATTGTTCGTGGAAAGAAGGATTGTCGGTATGCCTCCGTGTGGGCTCTAATCTCTCTGATTTTATCCTCATGGTCTCTTCGCGAGATATACGTAGGAGGGAGCAATATACTGCTTGACTCTTCGGTGAAGGTATGTTCTCGAAACCTTGACAAAAGCCCGTACCGAGCTACTGAGTGTCTCCCCTGCAGAGTCTTCCACTGGAGTTTATCTATCATCTCCGTAACGCTTTCGCGATTACTAAATGATCCTGTAACGAAGCGCGCTGCTCTCCGTTGGATCTTCTCTATATTTTCTATCAACCCTATCTGGTACGGATCCCAACCTGCTGAGCAATATTCAAGCAGTGGGCGAACAAGCGTACTGTAACCTACTTTCTTTGTTTTCGGATTGCATTTCCTTAGGATTCTTCCAATGAATCTCAATCTGGCATCTTTATATGATCAATCCATTTTAAATCACTCCTAATGCGTACTCCCAGATAATTTATGGAATTAACTGCTTCCAGTTTCTGACTTGCTACATTGTAGCTAAATGATAAGGGACCTTCCTTTCTATGTATTCGCAGCACATTACACTTGTCTACATTGAGATTGAATTGCCATTCCCTGCACCATGCGTCAATTCGCTGTAGATCCTCTTGCATTTCAGTACAATTTTCCATTGTTACAACCTCTCGATATACCACAGCATCATCCGCAAAAGCCTCAGTGAACTTCCGATGTCATCCACAAGCTCATTTAGGTAATTTTTGAATAGCAACGGGCCTACGACACTCCCCTGCGGCACACCTGAAATCTCACTTCGGAGGACTTCTCTCCATTGAGAAATGCTGCGTTCTGTTATCTTGGAACTCCTCAATCCAATCACACAATTGGTATGATAGTCCATATGCTCTTACTCTGTTCATTAAACGACTGTGGGGAACTGTATTGAACGCCTTGCGGAAATCAAGAAACACGGCATCTACCCGTGAACCCGTGTCTATGGCCCTATGAGTCTCGTGGACGAATAGCGCGAGCTGGGTTTCGCACGATCGTCTTTTTCGAAACTCATGTTAATTCCTACAGAGAAGATTTCTAGTCTCCAGAAAAGTCATTATACTCGAACATAATACGTGTTCCAAAATTCTACAACTGACCGACGTTTGAGATATAGGTCTATAGTTCTGCACATCTGTTCGACGTCCCTTCTTGGAAACGGGGATGACCTGTGGCCTTTTCCAACCCTTTGGAACGCTACGCTCTTCTAGAGACCTACGGTACACCGCTGCAAGAAGGGGGGCAAGTTCCTTCGCGTACTCTGTGTAAAATTGAACTGGTATCCCATCAGGTCCAGCGGCCTTTCCTCTTTTGAGCGATTTTAATTGTTTCTCTATCCCTCTGTCGTCTATTTCGATATCTACCATTTTGTCATCTGTGCGACAATCTAGAGAAGGAACTACAGTGCAGTCTTCCTCTGTGAAACAGCTTTTGGAAAAGACATTTGGTATTTCAGCCTTTAGTCTGTAATCCTCTGTTTCAGTACCATTTTGGTCACAGAGTGTCTGGACATTTTATTTTGATCCACCTACCGCTTGGACATAATACCAAAGTTTCTTAGGATTTTCTGCCAAGTCAGTACATAGAACTTACACTTTCCTACCGGGGTAGGATACTTCGCAAGCACATGACATCAAGAAAATTGAAGTTCTGCTCGCAGCACAGCACTGAAAAGACTTTCAACCTTAATCTAACGGTCTATCTCATATTCTGGCAATTAAATCAACGTCACACGGTCACGTATTAATTGTCCCACCATTATCACTCATAACTCTGTATCCATTAACAGTGTACTCGTGGAGTATTATCCCACAAAAGCTGAGAAGACACTTTTCTAAATGGTTATTCTAGTCTACAACAGTTTCAGAAAAGCGAAACTGTGCTGCGAGGATTTTCCAACATTTGCCCGGATATATAAAGTTTTCTTTGAGACAGTAATACTGATATGCAGCGTGATCTTCATACAGTCGTTTACCCTGTAATGTGCTTTTAAATAATTGTATCGACGATGCAGTAAAAGTACTATACGTATTAAATTCCTTTATCCGATTTTTAATTTAACGCGAATCATTCTACGTAGTCCGCCCCGATAGCTGAGTGGTCAGCGTGACAGATTGCCGTCCTCCGGGCCTGGGTTCGATTTCCGGCTGGGTCGGGGATTTTCTCCGCTCAGGGACTGGGTGTTGTGTTGTCTTCATCATCATCTCATCCCCATCCGCAGCGCAGGTCGCCCAATGTGGCGTCGAATGTAATAAGGCCTGCACCAAGGCGGCCGGACCTGCCCCGCAAGGGGCCTTCCGGCTAATGACGCCAAACGCTCATTTCCATTTTTTCCATTTTACATTGCCACTGCAGGCGCAGAATGGTAGTAATCTCCGTGCCAAGATATTAGAAGTCAAATGAGGCACTACGACAGCAAGATTTACGTGCGTGACGTTATTGTACACTTCGCAAACACTTGCCTACTTTTCTTTGCAGTGCAATAAACAGCAGTGAAAACAGAAAACAAACTGACACGTGCAGCCGCATGAAGACGACCTTAATATCTCCTGTCCAGCAAGTTTCCGATGTTCTCGTTGGGGCTCGTAGCTTAAATTTGTAATTCTGTAGCACAGGCGGGAAGTTTTATCATGAAATGTTACATAATTATCTTATTAACAGATTTACTGACCTGCAACATAAATGTACAGTGTACATTCTACTAATACCTATGTTAACATAGTTTCTTTAACACTTCTTCTCTGTTTTTTCATATCCACCGTAACTCCTCAGGAACACAATTTGTCTCTCGGTGATGTAAATAATCCCTGTTTCCCAGTATTAGGCAGTCATCCCTTTTTATTTTCTTCTATTTCATATCCATTGCACATTTTGGAAGTACTTCTTCACGCTTTCTTTTAACGTGTTCATAACATTGCAAGTCTTTCTGTTGAACAAAATCAGTAACTGAATACTGACTATCCATTCTATCTCCTATTTCCTTCGTGTCCCTGAAGATCTCTCTGTTATTAGTAATTTCACATCCGAATCAAATGTAACTAAATACAGAAATCGTCATCTTTACCGAATCCATGTGTGATCAAATTTCTTCATGTTGTTTCTGATCAGCTAAACATATGAAGGAAATTGACGTAACTCAAAATTCTACTTCGATTTCACACCGTTTCAAATGAGTTCCAGTTTCTTGAACATTCTATGAAAAAAATTTCTCCTCAAAGCAACACAGTAGTAATACTTTGATCATAGTACTGCACTGTGTCCTGAAGAAGGCATATCCTCGCATGTTGGCGATTTGGGTCGTATCGCGATGGAGGCATTACTTTGTAAAACAAAGGTCGCGGTTGTGAATGGCACTTCGGGCATGGATTTGAGTCATAAATGTATCATTACTATCTACGTGTTGTATAGATGCTGGACAGAGTCAGAAAAACGGTGATTGTATATCTCATACTGTGTAATATGGTAATATGTTCATCCAAAAATGGTTGACCATTTAGCCAATGAGCTGCTCTTATGCCCCGGATGAAATTTGCAAAAAAGTAAAATAAAGTAAAATAAAAATAAAAGTCTTCTATGTGTAAAACTAAGAGGGAACTATGTCCCAGGATTTCTGTGTCAGGTTGGAACAGCGCCTCGAAAATCTATTCATCTAATTTAAAATTTTCTGCAGAGTCAGTAAAATGCAGTCAAACCAGATTTTGCTCGCGAATCCGTATCTCTACCAATGTTGACCAGCAAGCTTCCTGCTCTTCAAGTTGAATTCGCATCTCACAATGACTCAAGGCTTTCAACTACAACTGATTTCCTCTTTCGCTTTCAAAAACCACACGCCGCTGAACTGCAAATCGCAGGCAAACACACTGATTCCAGTCTCAGCATGCCAACTAATTTTGACCCAAGGTGAATGACTTCGACTACAGCTCATCTAACCACTCTGCACAAAAAGCTGACGCCTCTGGGTAAATAAGCCTTCAAAAGAACAGCAGTCCAACATTCTCAGTGTAAACACGCTGCCCAAGAGCGCTTCACTATTCGTCGCGGCCGTCCGCAACCGCTCGCGGAATGCCTGATGTCGACATCACGGAAGTTGGTTTGTGCAGTCCCAACAGCACATGGTGTCCTCTCTCTCTCTTAGACTTCTGCCCGCCTTTCCTTTTCTATAGGATATTCTGCCTTACCGATACCAGCACATGCTAACAAATCAGGCTACACCCACATCCTGCGCTAAATTCCCAACCGAAGTCTCAAGGAAAGAAGGCATGTCACACTATTAATTTCAGCCGTTCGCCGTACAGGGACGAGTCTGACGGATTCCATGGCGCTGTTCGAGACGAGTACGGTATGTGCCGACACCAGTTTTCACCCACTCCACGCTCACTCACTGGTGTCAATAGCACAATCAAATTGTTCAAATGGCTCTGAGCACTATGCGACTTAACTTCTGAGGTCATCAGTCGCCTAGAACTTAGAACTAATTTAACCTAACTAACCTAAGGACATCACACACATCCATGCCCGAGGCACGATTCGAACCTGCGACCGTAGCGGTCGCTCGGTTCCAGACTGTAGCGCCCAGAACCGCACGGCCACTCCGGCCGGCAATAGAACAATCACTCCACACGTAACCATCAAGTCGTCAGCTCGTACACGTACCTCACAACACTCATTTTCAGAAGGAAGGCTGCAAACCTGCCCGCAAAAAGGAAAGCTTTCCGATTAATCTTAACCTACACTGTCCGTCTAAAAAGATCACAGACTGATTTCGTTCCTGACATACAACAGACGCCAGCGCAGCAACTACGGTGACAGGCTGAACTGGTTCAAAATAGTTCAAATGGCTCTGAGCACTATGGGACTTAACATCTGAGGTCATCCGTCCCCTATAACTTAGAACTACTTAAACCTAACTAACCTAGGGACATCACACACATCCATGCCTGAGGCAGGATTTGAACCTGCGACCGTAGCGGTCGCGCGGTTCCGGACTGAATCGCCTAGAACAGCTTGGCCACAGCCGCCGGCAGGTTGAACTAACAACTGTAAACAACAGATGTACTTACCGATAGTCAATTGTGAGCAGACAGTTAGAGGACTTGCGACCGTAGCGTGTAAACGTTGTTGCGCCACGAATAACAATGGACCAACTTCTCTACATCAAGGCTTCAAAACATTGTAGAGAATGTTTGCAAAAAGAGAAAAGAGTGTGCAAATCTAGTCCCGCAGATCTCGACTTATAACACTCTAGGCAGTTCCATCCTAAAATGCTACACTTTTGGCAGGATTTAAGGTTGGCCGTGGTCGTGTATTAATGGAAAGTAGTCGGACTATTAATTCGTCATCTGAAGGGTTACGTATTGAAAGGATGCGGAAGTTGTTCTAGCGGAAATCGAACCAAAAGTGTTATATCTGAAAAGTATAGCTATGGTCATGTAAATGAATACGGTCGCTCTAGGCAAAAGTAATTTCAAGTAAGTGTACAACTAACAAAGCAAAATAATTACTTAATTAAACTCCGCTTCACTGGGAAATTTGTTTGGAAACTGGATACGAAAAACAACAGGAAAAACTGGTATGTGTTAGCAAAGTAATCAGTCATAAGTGAAGCTGCTATCTGGTTAAGTATAGTGGAAATAAGTTATCTCACACTAACGTAAACTGCCTGCTTTAGTGTTTAAAGAATAATGCTAATTACACTGTGGCACTTGACATGGGAAAAGTACAGATAATATTGTTATGTGGTGGCTCTGAAACTTTATCACTGACGCTCAGCAATTATGATATAGTTGCCAAGCTACGCTAAGCTAACACTTTTTGCTTTCATGGAATGTGTACAAGCTTTTTCACTGCGTAGAACATGAGTTACGTATGGCGGCCCTGAATCTGTGATAGCTTAATGCAGTTTTTGCAAATAAACTTTATCACTGACGCTCAGCAATTATGATATAGTTACCAAGCTACGCTAAGCTAACACTTTTTGCTTTCATGGAATGTATACAAGCTTTTTCACTGCGTAGAACATGAGTTACGTATGGCGGCCCTGAATCTGTGATGGCTTAATGCAGTTTTTGCAAATAATACTTTCAAGCGCACAGATGTTTCAAAATTTTAATTATTGAGCTTTACACTGACTTTCAAAATGTAATCATCATTACACCGACTAACCAAAAAGGGAGATTCTGAAACTGTTCTGTCTACTAACACATTTGTCGTATGCCACTTTTAGCGTCAATCAGAACACGTAGAGAAAGAAACAATAGATACACAAAACATCAGTTACAAAGGTGTGACGCATGTATGATTGATGCAGGCCTTTGAACTGCTGTAACCAGTGTTTCACTATGATATTAATGTCTCGTGGAATGATTTTCATAAGAATTGGAAATTATCGCTTCAAACAGGAACTTTAATTAGTTATCCTTTACAAGGCTTTGGCTTATGAACTTTCATTACCTCGTGGAGAGCTTCACACAAAACATTCCTTGTGAAACTAAAAACTACTCCTCCACGAAATTTACCAGTATTTTTAATAATTGTAATGATTCAGTTCGACACTTTCACTTCGTTTTAACATGAAAACTCCCAACATTCCTGTAGCATTCCTACCAAGATAAATGACTAGTCTGCTGCGACGTGGGTGAAATGCGTAACGCCGTCAGTTACTTTCCGAAAATAAATCGTTGCGGGAGACGAGACTTGGTGTTTTGGGTAAGAACCTACCACAGAACGACAAGCTGCAGAGATACCCAAGAAGCGTCAATGCTTTGACAATATAAACGACGCTAAAGCCAATGTGAGGCGAGAGTTGAACATCATCCATAGTAACGACCGTTCTGTCGGTTTCACATGGCTGTATGAAAGTTTTGTGCCTTGTATTCAGCTGGGAGGAGGGGAGGAGGGGCGACTCAGTAGAACACCTGACACATTGAAATCATCATAACGTTTGTCTATTTCTTTAAATCCAGTCTCGAAACATTTTGTACTGACGAGGATACACGTCAGGGTCTTCCATCCAACAATGCCATCAGACTTCACTCTACTTTGCAGCCACCTTAATCCGCTGGCCCTTTTTATGTTTCAGGGAGAGCTATAAAGTCAACTTTGCTATTCTTACAAGGGGAACGATGTCATATACTAAATGAATAGAAAGATTAAATTATGATCCACATTTCTGTTAAACAACCTTTCTCGCACATTGTCGTTCTGCCAATATTTACTTGCGGTGTGACGTACGCGAATCCATTTCTTGCCTAAACAAAAAAACTGGCCACTTTAATTTAGATATTTCATGTTTTCATAGAAATCTAACGCCTTCTCAATCATAGATTTTAGTCCGCTCGTGTAATTTGGCACCTTAATGTTAAAGTGTAGTTCAAGGCTGCATCCCTCCCGTGAACTACAGAACACCGTCTTACATTCTATTATCACTTCTCCGTATGCGCTGTGTGGCGCTGTTCTCTCTCGGCTCGATGGTGACGGGTGTCCCAGTCGAGATGACGTGGAACGGCGCCCGTCGATCACGACAACGCCAATCTGTAACTCTTAGAAAAAACTCCTCGCGTGGTTTGGTTATTTTCAGATACTGTATTTCGAAAATGATATCACTGTCACGGTGGAGCAGCACGCTGGAGAGTTTGCGCCGCCCTTGCTTGTAATGAAAGCAGTTGTGTTCGTTGTCTGTCGATCTTCTTCACTTATAAATGCAGCGACTGCACCACTCGATAACGCGATGCCTCCATTGATACAAAAGTCCCTTGCGTGTTCGCGACAGACTCTTCAGTTTACGCGAACTTTCTGACTATAGTTCTTATATGCGGTTTGAGAATGGTTATTCAAACATTAAAATTTAGTGTCTTGAATCATTATTCCATCACCCAAGCCGAGGCCACATTGTGAATTTTGCGAGGATGTTAAATTAAATATTATTCCCTCGTCAAGGCGTCACTATGTTGCGTATTCAACAACTGAACGACGTAACTCCAGAGATAACATACCCTTGAACAATGTTCAGAATGCGTCGCAGTTATGGTGTACAGTTATTGCTGTTCATATTTAAGTTATCACTAAATCACTTGACACTATTATGTTATCAGAATAATCAGTTAATTTCAGGAATACACTTTAAATGTCCATGAAATGATTTGGGTGACACGGAGAGTTAAAGTTGGATTAAGGTTTATTGTTCTTCGTAATTATTGTCTGTCCCTACGCTGAGCACACACACCGATATGTCATTTAGGGAATTACGAGGGCAGTTCAATAAGTAATGCAACACATTTTTTTCTGAAACAGGGGTTGTTTTATTCAGCATTGAAATACACCAGGTTATTCCCCAATCTTTCAGCTACACAACACTATTTTTCAACGTAATCTCCATTCAATACTACGGCCTTACGCCACCTTGAAATGAGGGCCTGTATGCCTGCACGGTACCATTCCACTGGTCGATGTCGGAGCCAACGTCGTACTGCATCAATAACTTCTTCATCATCCGCGTAGTGCCTCCCACGGATTGCATCCTTCATTGGGCCAAACATGTGGAAATCCGACGGTGCGAGATCGGGGCTGTAGGGTGCATGAGGAAGAACAGTCCACTGAAGTTTTGTGAGCTCCTCTCGGTTGCAAAGACTTGTGTGAGGTCTTGCGTTGTCATGAAGAAGGAGAAGTTCGTTCAGATTTTTATGCCTACGAACACGCTGAAGTCGTTTCTTCAATTTCTGAAGAGTAGCACAATACACTTCAGAGTTGATCGTTTGACCATGGGGAAGGACATCGAACAGAATAACCCCTTCAGCGTCCCAGAAGACTGTAACCATGACTTTACCGGCTGAGGGAATGGCTTTAAACTTTTTCTTGGTAGGGGAGTGGGTGTGGCGCCACTCCATTGATTGCCGTTTTGTTTCAGGTTCGAAGCGATGAACCCATGTTTCATAGCCTGTAACAATCTTTTACAAGAAATTGTCACCCTCAGCCACATGACGAGCAAGCAATTCCGCACAGATGGTTCTCCTTTGCTCTTTATGGTGTTCAGTTAGACAACGAGGGACCCAGCGGGAACAAACCTTTGAATATCCCAACTGGTGAACAATTGTGACAGCACTACCAACAGAGATGTCAAGTTGAGCACTGAGTTGTTTGATGGTGATCCGTCGATCATCTCGAACGAGGGTGTTCGCACGCTCCGCCATTGCAGGAGTCACAGCTGTGCACGGCCGGCCCGCACGCGGGAGATCAGACAGTCTTGTTTAACCTTGCGGCGATGATGACACACGCTTTGCCCAACGACTCACCGTGCTTTTGTCCACTGCCAGATCACCGTAGACATTCTGCAAGCGCCTATGAATATCTGAGATGCCCTGGTTTTCCGCCAAAAGGAACTCGATCACTGCCCGTTGTTTGCAACGCACATCCGTTACAGACGCCATTTTAACAGCTCCGTACACGCTGCCACCTGTCGGAAGTCAATGAAACTATACGAGACGAAGCGGGAATGTTTGAAAATATTCCACAAGAAATTTCCGGTTTTTTCAACCAAAATTGGCCGAGAAAAAAAATGTGTTGCATTACTTATTGAACTGCCCTCGTATATCCGTTAACATCAGTAATTCTGACCTTGAGGTTAATTTCTGACAACACGGCGAAATGGTAATTTCTTCGTGATTGGGTTTAGTTGTAGCCTACTCAAGTCTAATAATCGAGTTTATGTCGGCGATCAGTCTCTTTCCGTGTCCTTTGATGTTCGTGACTATTAAGTATCACGAAGGCTAAGTCCCATCACAAATCAGTAATCACACGATTCACTTTTCTGTCACATTCATCAAAATGCCGTTATTTGTCCAGACGGTAAAGATGATTCTACTTTAGTCCGACTTTTGACTGATACTTCCAGTCTTTAGCGTAAAACTTTGAGCTTCAGATCTGTTTTAAAACAATCTAGTAGCTCTTAACATGCATACTACTGTTGCCCGAGAACAAGAGAGAAGTGAAGTTAACATCTCCATTGCCGAGTTACAGTGTAGTCACAGCGAACTTACAGCTCGATGCGGATACAACTCTCTTCTAGGATAAACGTTATCTTTGGTCGATTTATGGTCTGGGCTTTAACCTTCGTAAACAATAATTTTTGAAATCTTTCTTTAAAGTTTCTGTTTTGTATCACATGGTATTCTTTCATCCGGTCCTTTCTTTATGGCGATCAAAACTATTTATACAACATCCCTGTCAATCAAACTGACAAGAGTGTAAATTTTGTTGTCAAGGGCTACCTTCACTGTCAGGATGACTAATACTGCTATTTCTTTTGCAACAAAAGGGTGGTCATTATGGGTTCTATATTTGGGGTGTTACAACTGCCACTATTTTCTCCTTCGGACTGATAATATGGAGTACCTAAAATCCTTACGGGCAAAATCATACAGTTGGTAGAGGATAGAAGACTTAGTGAGGATTCAGTAACCCAAAACGAATATTTCAAGCTGTACTATGTCTAGAATGGACAATATATTTGACACACACGTTTGTAAATTACACATATTTCATACCAAACAACAGACAGCTCCGTGACTTACATTCATCGAATAAATCCATATTTGAACTGCACTGTCCAGTCGCATTAATGTAAGCTTCTGTCACAGCCTGAATAGCCACCTTCGGCAGCATGGTCCGCTGAGAAACGTGCAGGAACAGAGTCGGTGAGGAACTGGAAGGTGCCGAGAGGGATGTTGGGCCACGCCGACTCCAGTACCGTGTCCAGCTGATCTAGGTTTCTTCGCAGAGGATCCGTGGCGCGAACAGCCCGACCAAGTTATCCTAATGATTCTCGATTAAGTATAAATCCCGAGAGTTTGGTGACCAGGGAGTATAGCGAACTCATCCTGATGCTATTCGAACCACGCTGTGTGACACGTTTCGCTTTCCTGCGGGTAGATGCCATTGTACCGAGGGAAAACAAACTGGATGTAGTGGTAGACGTGGTCTAAATGACAGACGCATACTTTTTTTGATCTAGTATGACTCTTAGAATGACGAGATCATCCAGGGAATTCCACGAAAACGCTCCCTCAATGCTGGACCCTTCCGACGATTGTTGTTACATGTCGGCGGTCGGTTGCACGACAGTTGGACGTCTATTTGCCCACAAACATATCCACAGCCTTCGATCACCCTTGCCGTCTACGGTTCGTGGTACACCACAATTGTCTCGGCGCCGGTTTTGTCGCATAGAGTTTGTAAACTTAGCCTTTTCGGAAATGCTTCCAACCTTGGTCTGAAAGTCAATGATCACGCTCTTCTATACATTAGATAAGTCACTTCGTTTCCGCATTACGACGACGACTGCACTGTTTTTCGCGTTCACCCAACACGCTGCTAGTGCTGCCATCTGCCGTCTGTAAGTGGTTATTGCAAGTTGGTGTAGAACATGGGCAGCGGTCACATTAATGAGACCGGACTGTGATTGTTTGTCATTATGTGTTGTCATGATCATGAGAGTTGCTTCTTTGCCTCTACGTTGTACCATACGTGACACCTTCCTGCTAAGCGACGTCCCTTTTAAAATCTGATCAGCGAGGTAAGCACTTTCCATAAGCCCTGTACCTGCTACAAGATTGAAATTAGACGTAAATCAGTAGCAGCTATAATGAAACATTTATTTTGCAGCTGACAGCAAACAACAGTCGAACTTCACAACAGATTTAAACTGTTGGGAATCGCTCTTTGCTAACGAGTAACTCAGAAAAACTGAAGAATAATGTGCTTGATAGCTGTGCTCAGTAGGTTACTCGAGCACTTTGGAATGAAATCTGTGAGAGCAAGTACTGAATAGCTCTGCAATGTGCGCTCGAATGTCTTCACCGAGTGAGGTGGCACAGTGGTTAGCACACTGGACTTGCATTAGGGAGGACGACGTTTCAAACCCGCGTCTGGGGCGCCCAGATTTAAGTTTTCCATGATTTCCCTATATCGCAAATGCCGGGATTGTTACTTTGAAAGAGCACGGTCGATTTCCTGGCCCATCATTGACACAATCCGAGCTTGTGCTCAATTCTAAGGACCTCGATGTCGATGGGATGTTAAACCGAATCTTCCTTCTTCTTCCTTCGAATATGCCAGGTAGTAAGGACTTTGTGAGAAAATGGCTAGGGTCTGGGTTCGAAATGGACGATATCAGACGGTTTCATTTTGGATGATACCAGACGGTTTCATTTTGCAGCCGTTTTCAGGGACACTTCGTCTGAACATTTCCACTGGTAAAACAAAAGACTGCATTTTTTTGCAACCTATCTAGCAGCTGCCCATGTGGGGTTGCTAGTCCCCCATCGGGCGCCTCCCCGGGTGGCGGATTGGGGAATGCTCTCCAGATATGGGGGGTACCGGGGAAATAAAATACCCGGGGTGGACCAAAACTAGCACGGGTAGGGAAGACTCGTTAAGCCATGGTGAAGGCAAATCCCTAGGGGTAGAGTACCCCAAAATCAAGACTCCTGGTCCTCCAGGTTGGGGGTTGTGCAGAGGGCTACCAACCCACTCATGTAAAACAATGGCCGGTCAGGACACTCAAGGTATGCCTCAGAAACGGGACAGAATTTACTGGAACAGAAATTGGCAAAGTTACAAGGATTTCTCTTTTGGCTCGTGGAATGTCAGAAGTCTATACCGCCCAGGAAGCGCACAGATACTAATAAACGAACTAGGAAAATACAAGGTACAACTGGTAGCGCTCCAAGAAATAAGATGGCAGGGAACGGGATCAATGAAAATAGGAGACGGAACAATAATGTATGGAAACTGCGGTCAGCGCCATGAATTTGGAACGGGCTTTTACATTCATAAAACAGCAATTGACACAATAAAAGAATTCAAATCAATTAATAACCGAATATCACACATTACAGTTCAGGCTCAGTGGTTTGATATTACATTTATAAATGTCCATGCACCCACAGAAGATAAGGAAGATGACGTGAAAGAAGAATTTTATAGTCAACTGGAACAGACATATAATTCAATAAGTAGACATAACGTAACAATAGTGTTAGGAGACTTTAATGCCAAAGTAGGAAAGGAAGAAATCTACAAACCAACCATTGGGAATTACAGCTTACATGATGAAAGTTCAGAGAATGGTGTGCGACTCATAAACTTTGCAATGGCAAATGGTCTCACATTAAGCAGCACAAAATTCCAACACAAACGCATTCATTTAGGGACATGGATATCACCAGATGGAAAAGTAGTGAACCAGATTGACCATGTCGCCATCCAAAGACGATTTCATAACAGTATTAAAGACGTTAGAACTTTTAGGGGAGCAGATTGTGAGACAGATCATATGTTAATCATAGCTCAAATGAAAATAAAGCTAAAAAAGAAACAAAGTACAAATAGGGTTGAAATTAAAAGGTACGATGTAGAAAATCTGGCAGAAGAAAAAATAAAAGAAAACTTTAGGAAGGAAATGGAAATTAACCTATCGGAATCTAGACTGACACATAGTGACCAGCAAGACGTGGAAAGTAGATGGAGACACCTCAGAAACAGTATTCAAGATGTAGCTTCCAAAACTATAGGTAAAAGAAAACGAACTAACAAAATCTGGTTTAATATAAAGTGCCAAGAAAGAGTACTGGAGAGGCAAAATGCGAGGAAGGCATGGTTACAAGACATGGACAATATTACACTAAAGGAGAGATACTATAAAATCCGCAAGGAAACACAACGAACTCTGAGACAAGAGAAGAGAAAACACTACAACAACATGGTAAGAGAAGCGGAGGATGATTTCAAGCATCACAGAGCAAGGCAGATGTACCAGAATATAAAAAAGTCCTTGGGAAAATTCACTAAAAGGGAACAGTTTATAAAGGACCATAATGGGAAAATACTTAAAAACAAGAATGACATACAAGAAACATGGAAGACATACTTTACACAGCTGCTCAACTGCAATGATCCACAATATTACTTTACATTTGAAGAACCAGATACAGTTGATATACAAGTCACCACACCATCAGTAAATGAAATAAGACAAACAATAAAGAAATTAAAGAACAACAAGGCCTGTGGGGAAGACCAGATATATGCTGAGCTTTTAAAAAATGGAGGACCACAATTGGAAATAGAACTACATTCCTTAATTGAAACAATTTGGGAGACAGAAAACATACCGGCCGATTGGAAAACTGGAATTACATGCGCCATCTTTAAGAAGAATGATCCCCTTGTCTGTGATAACTACAGAGGAATTGCCCTACTCGATGTCACGAATAAAATTTTGTCGATGTGTATACTACACAGACTGATTCCCATAACCGAAGAGCTGATTGGGGACTACCAATGTGGTTTCCGCACTAACAGATCCACTTTGGATCACTTATTCACATTGAGACAAATAAATGAGAAGGCATGGGAATTTAATGTAGATATCCATATTCTATTTATAGACTTCAAGAAGGCCTATGATAGCATACACCGACAGACACTCTTAAACACCATGAAAGAGTTTGAAATACCATTAAAATTAATCAAATTAGTTGAAATGTGTTTGGAAGAAACCATATGCAAAGTTAAGACACCTGCAGGAGAGACTGAAAATTTTAAGGTGTACACTGGACTGAGACAAGGGGATGCCATCTCACCTATTCTATTTAATATTATCTTAGAGAAGATTGATAGAGAATTCACCAAAACTAATCCACAAGGGATCCAACTGCAGGGGCAGAACATTACTAGACTTGCTTATGCAGATGATGTAGCCTTAATAAGCACTTCAAAAGCTGAATTAATCAGGATGATGCAAAATTATTACAAAATAGCTGAGAAAGCTGGACTTCATGTGAATGAAGAAAAGACAGAATATCTACTCATAAGTAAAAAACTCCAAAAGAATACACCACTGACCGTAAATGGTCTCACTTTCAAGGCAGTTGACCACTTCAAGTACTTAGGGAGTCTTTTTAGCAGAGACAATAGAGCAGAAATAGATATAGACGCCCGTCTAGCAGCAGCTAATAGAACTTTTTACAGCTGTATCAAAATTTTAAGGATGAGATCACTTAGTACTGAATTCAAAATCCGTTTTTATCAGCCAACTATTGTACCAGTAGCATTATATGGATGTGAAGCTATTACATTCAGGAAAAAAGATGAAGAAAAACTGTTGATATTTGAAAGAAAAATACTAAGAAAAATATTTGGACCAGTCTTCGATGAAAATGTAATGGAGTGGAGGATAAGGAGAAATGAAGAACTACGGGAGCTGTACAAACATAGTACCATTGTGGAAATGTTAAAGAAGAGAAGACTGAACTGGGCTGGTCATGTAGCAAGGATGCCGGAGAACAGACTACCCAAAATAGCATCCACTAAGAAATTAGAAGGAAAGAGAAGAAGAGGAAGACCTCGAATTAGGTGGATGGAGAATATCCGGGAAGATGCAGCTAGAATGGGCATCAACTCTGATTGGACAACAATTTCCCTGGATAGAAATAATTGGAAGAGGCTCGTAGAGCAGGTGTATGGTCGATAAGGCCTTAGCCACGTGTAAAGTAAAGTAAGTATCTAGCAGCTGACGCAGCCATCTGCTTGCTTTAAATTACCTTTCAATAATGTATTTTACATCACTAATTAGCTTCGCACGTTATTATTTATCTTATTACTGCCAGGTTTCGCCTTATGAACGATCATAAAAGCGGGCAGATTTAATTATTCGGCTGAGGAGAGAAATAGATAGCTGGCCGAATTTAGCTCATTCCACATTTTATCGTTAAATTCTATCCCATGGTCTACGTGCTTGAATTGTATTTGGTTCACGATATTGCATTGATAATATCAGTGACTTATCAAGATTATTTCTGCTAAAACGCTTAATAACACCTCATTCCCTGTTTAAGCGTACAGCGGAAATCCTACATACAACATAATGCCTCTTGCTTATAGCTTTTGGTTGACAAAGTGCGCAGATGTTATTAAGATGTGACCTCCAGGCGTAGAAGGGTTGATGGTGCGAGAATGACGCTCACGAAGTGTCAAAGGCAGCTGTTATGCTGACGAAGCAACGGTCACTAATGAGATCGTTAAAGGCGGAACTCCGTTGGCGTCGGTCAACTTCCGTGTGTGGCTCGTTGTGGACACAATTTAGTGACCTCCCCCGAGGTCCTTCTTGTAATTAAGTAAACTAGCAGGAAAGAAAGCGAAATTGGAATATGTCAATAAATCCAACGAGTATCCAATCCACCACTAAATTTGACAGTCGCAGAACATTTTTATTAATATATCCTCTATAATAAGTAATATTAATCTCGAAACATTCACTCACCTGCAAAACCAATCTGCAATTAAAAATCATATTCCTTCTCCCTTGCAAGATTTGTGAAATAGTTACAGCAATATCCGCAATACTTTACCTCGAATGAACTGAAATTGTCTTTTTTAGATGCAGGATTCTTTGTAAAGAGGCATTCGAAGACATAGGCTTAGTTTGGCCCTTACAATACAATGAAACATTTTATAAGTTTCATGATTATCACTGGACACCAGATGTAGCCGCCGACGATTAGCGAAAGAAATAATTGTTCAGAAAAAAGATTTTTTCAGTTTAAACTGTACTCGAAGGTAAGTCATGTGCTTAAGAAAATTCTCTTGTGATGACTAATAAATAGCCGTTTTAAGTCTGAAATGATTATCCTTAAATTATTTAAGTGATCAACTCGTAAAACTTAAAGCACAGAGCGCTACTTCGCAAGATAAAGAGGTGAACTAGATACGATCGAATTCACGCAATGGACTAACGGAAGTTTGTTTGGTGCACTGACCATCCAGAGTGTCGTTTTTGGAAGTTTTCCATGTTCATATGAACAAATGTTCGGCAGGTTCCAATTTTCTGCTTCGAAAACTAGAGTGCACGAACATTCCATATAAACATCCAGAAAAAAGATCGCACGATTCATAGCTGGCGCGCACAGCATCCCTCCCTTAGGTTCATTGACGACTAGGAATAAACGTCAGGACAGAGGCCTTCTGTCATTTGATTAATTAGTCACTTTATACCAAATGAGTGACAGTGTAAAAAAAGTGATTATCCGAGCTCCACATCGATACTCCGCAAGCCACTTCACAGCGTGTAGTGGAGGATAATTTGTGTACCGCCGTAATATGCCCCATTTCCTCCTCCAGTCGCCAATGGTCACCAAGAAGAACGATTAATGGTAAGAATCCGTATGAGACGTAGACGGAAAGTCATTGAGTAAAACAGAAGTAATATCCGGCGTTCCCAAAGGAAGTATTATGGCACTCTGTTGTTCCTGATCTATGTTAACGACATAGGAGACAATCTGAGTAGCCGTCTTAGATTGTTTGCAGATGATGCTGTCATTTACCGTCTTGTAAAGTCAACAGATGATCAAAAAGACTTGCAAAATGATTTAGATAAGATATCAGTATGGTGCGAAAAGTGGCAATTGAACCGAATAAGGAAAAGTGTGAAGTTATTGGCATGAGTACTAAAAGAAATTTCGATTACGCGACCAGTCACATAAATCTAAAGGCTGTAAATTCAACTAAATACTTAGGGATTACAATTACAAATAACCTAAATTGGAACGATCGCATAGATAAAATTGTGGGTAGAGAAAACCAAAGACTGCGATTCACTGGCAGAACACTTTGAAGGTGCAGCAGGTCTACTAAAGAGACTGCTAACACCACGCTTGTCGGCCCTATTCTGGAGTATTGCTGTGCGGTGTGGGATCCGCATCAGTTGGGACTGACGAATGACATCGTAAAAGTACAAAGAAGGGCAGCTCGTTTTGTATTATCGCGAAATAGGGGAGATAGTGTCACAGACATGATACGTGAATTGGAGTGACAATCATTAAAACAATGGCGTCTTTCGTTGCGACGGGATCTTCTCATGAAATTTCAGTCACCAGTTTTCTCCTCCGATTGCGAAAATATTCTGTTGGCACCCACCTACATAGGGAGAAATGATCATCATGATAAAATAAGAGAAATCAGGGCTCGCACAGAAAAATTTAAGTGTTCGTTTTTGCCGCATACCGTTCGAGAGTGGAACGGTGGAAAGACAACTTGAAGGTGTTTCAGTGAACCCTCTGCCAGGCACTTTAATGTGAATAGCAGAGTAATCACGTAGATGAAGAGATCCAATCTCTAATTTTAACTGCTTGATTTTGTTGCGAGATACACATACGAGAAAGCAATATACTGGTTCACTCATCTAGAAACGTACAGTCACTGAATTTTAACAGTCCACCGTACCGTAGAACAGTATCTCTCTTTTGGCGTTCGGCACTCGAGTTCGCTGAGTATCTCCGCGACACTTTCACACTTACTAAATGAATCTGTAATGAAAAGTGCTGCTTTCCTTTGGATCTCTATTTTCTCTATGAATCATTTCTGATACGCCGGCCAATGTGGCCGATCGGTTCTAGGCGCTTCAGTTTCGAACCGCGCGACCGCTACGGTCGCAGGTTCGAATCCTGCCTCGGCCATGGATGTATGTGATGTCCTTAGGTTAGTTAGGTTTAAGTAGTTCTGAGTTCTAGTAGACTGATGATCTCAGATGTTAAGTCCCATAGTGCTCAAAGCCATTTGAACCATTCTGAACCATATCTGGTACGTATCCCAGACTGACGAGCAATATTCACGTGTTGGTCGAAGGAGGGTTTTATAAGCTACCTCATTTGTGGGTGGAGTACACTTCCTGAATTCTTCCAATGAATCACAGTCAGCTTTACCTACGATTAGCTTTACGCGATCGTTCCACTTTAAATAGCTCTGCACGCATACTCCCAGATATGTAATGGAAGATATTGCTTCCAGTGATTGTTCAACAACTGCGTGCCGGCCGGAGTGGCCGAGCGGTTCTAGGCGCTACAGTCTGGAACCGCGCGACCGCTACTGTCGCAGGCTCGAATCCTGCCTCGGGCATGGATGTGTGTGATGACCTTAGGTTAGTTAGGTTTAAGTAGTTCTAAGTTCTAGGGGACTGATGACCTCAAATGTTAAGTCCCATAGTGCTCAGAACCATTTGAACCTTTTGAACAACTGCGTAATCACACAAAAATGTGTCTTTCTACCTTTTTATGCACTATACGTTACTTTTTTTATGACGGTGGTCAACTTCCAGTCCTATGGTTCAGTATCATAGAACATTCGACGCCACCAACTAGATCATTTATATGCATATTGAGAAGTAGTAGTCTTATAACGTTCCCTTGGGTTACACCCGAAGCTACTTTTACGCCCGAAGATTTCTCTACGTTAAGAAAGACATGCTGTGTTCCGTATGCTAGGAACCCTTCAGCCACACAGCGCGGTTTCGTATTCTGTAAGCTTGTCTCTAATTTCTTAGGTAGCAGTGTAGAACTGCATCGCATGACTTCTGGAAGTCACGGAGCACGGCAACAAAATGGGCTTACATTCTTCTCTGTCTGAATTCAGAACGTATGTTAAATCGGGTTTATCTTTTCTTTAAATAAAGAAAAAATACAAAACCTCGTACCCCGCAACCCTAGTCACCGTTTCCTGCGTGTAGTGCACGTATGACCTATTTGAGTGGTCCTACAAATGTCCTCTCTGTGGCAGACGTTGCGAAATCCTCGTTTGAGATCGTCACAGACTCTTCATAGGCTCTGGTTTAAGCTCGACCTTCCACGGTGACATCTGAAACCAGAAGGAAGGAGTTATTCTTACCGACATGAGGTACGATTTGTAGCTGTATGCATGCGACCAGGGTTCTCAGTTGCTGCCGGCTTAACCCACTCCACATCTTGGATGTGACAGAGTCGACATTGGCCTTCTTTTCCGTCCAGCCAGTTACATCCCTAACGGCCTCCATCGGTCACCTAACACTGGAGCCCCGAATGACTATCGAACCCAACCTTTGCACTAGTCTGAACCCTTAAGGGAGATCGTCTCCAGAACCAACAGGCTCTCCTGTGAGCAATACCTATAAGCAGAGAGGTGTGCGGCCAGTACCCCCTTTCAAGTTCTGTGCAAATATTTGCGACCCTGCCACTTTTCACTATTCACTGGCCAGGAAAACCTAATCGGAATGCACTGCACTATCTGGAGTCCCAGGCAACACTATCGGCAGCATAATCTTCAAAGCATCCGTCTCATGATCCCCAACGCTACCGCAGTTGAGGGCAGCACCACGAAGCCTGTCCGCCGTGGCCAACACATTTTCCAGCTGTTTCCAGACTGCAGCCGACTTTCCCTACATCCGTACAAAACAGTCACAGTCCCCATCTATCTTTAATGTACGTTCATCAACCCAAGCAATCGTTAGATATAATCCAGAAAATCAAACTCTTCTCATGTACACTACTGCTCGAAAAATACCAATTTGGAGTAAGTTAATCGTGACTAGTCAACATAGCTGAATGTACTATTTACTTCTTCCCAGAAGCACGTGAGAACAAAGACTACGCTAATTGCTGCGCAGAAACAGGAAGTGTTGCTAAAACTGGAGCGTATGCTAGCTACCACTGCTGTACTAATTATTCAGGTATTATATGCAACGGTCGCAACAAAGAAACTAAATAATGCTGCAGTAGTGATTACAGTAGCTTGAGGCTGCACTAGAAAGTCAGCTCAAACAATACAAATTAACTAAAGCTTAGAATAAACTAATCTACACTAGCTGGCCCAGTTAAATCCGCAGGCACTGTTCACTTCTTCTCAGAAGCACATGGAAACGAAGATTAAAATAAATGCTGTGCAGAAACAGAAACTATTGCTGTTGATGGTGCATGCACTCGACCTCATGGCTATCACTGTACTTACCGAACAGGGTGTCCCAGAAAGAAGGGTCAATATTGAGGGATATAACAGGAACGATCATTTGAAGCAAAAGCTTCATACGGACTTATGCCCTATTTCGAACAGTTTCGAAGATAAAACACATTAAACGTACATTGTTATTTATTTTCTTTATTATTCTGCACATTGTCACGTTTACACACTGTAATGCTACTTAAACTGTACACCCTGTCGCCCTGCAAAGTCACATCAGAGGTCAACGTTTTCTATAATTGTGTCTAAAAATATATCTTGACAGTTTACTGTTATGTACAAACTCAATAATTATAAACAAAGTGAGTTAACACTTTATTAATTTGCAAAGCACATTTCTCCTTCCCAAAACATTATCGCTAAACAATCGTCTTATCACTCTAATAACAACGTGTTTGCAGCAGTATGCAATTCAATAACTCCAGTTTTAAGAATTCAGAACAAATATTAGTACGTGGTTAATATAATGCTATTTTTTCTTATATTTTGGTAGAATATTGGCATCTCTGACAACGTTTGCCGTATCGTTGGCTGTAAATGGATCTGTATGCCCATCCTGCAGAATCAGCATATCGCATATAATGGTGTGACACACACACATATACACTCCTGGAAATGGAAAAAAGAACACATTGACACCGGTGTGTCAGACCCACCATACTTGCTCCGGACACTGCGAGAGGGCTGTACAAGCAATGATCACACGCACGGCACAGCGGACACACCAGGAACCGCGGTGTTGGCCGTCGAATGGCGCTAGCTGCGCAGCATTTTTGCACCGCCGCCGTCAGTGTCAGCCAGTTTGCCGTGGCATACGGAGCTCCATCGCAGTCTTTAACACTGGTAGCATGCCGCGACAGCGTGGACGTGAACCGTATGTGCAGTTGACGGACTTTGAGCGAGGGCGTATAGTGGGCATGCGGGAAGCCGGGTGGACGTACTGCCGAATTGCTCAACACGTGGGGCGTGAGGTCTCCACAGTACATCGATGTTGTCGCCAGTGGTCGGCGGAAGGTGCACGTGCCCGTCGACCTGGGACCGGACCGCAGCGACGCACGGATGCACGCCAAGACCGTAGGATCCTACGCAGTGCCGTAGGGGACTGCACCACCACTTCCCAGCAAATTAGGGACACTGTTGCTCCTGGGGTATCGGCGAGGACCATTCGCAACCGTCTCCATGAAGCTGGGCTACGGTCCCGCACACCGTTAGGCCGTCTTCCGCTCACGCCCCAACATCGTGCAGCCCGCCTCCAGTGGTGTCGCGACAAGCGTGAATGGAGGGACGAATGGAGACGTGTCGTCTTCAGCGATGAGAGTCGCTTCTGCCTTGGTGCCAATGATGGTCGTATGCGTGTTTGGCGCCGTGCAGGTGAACGCCACAACCAGGGCTGCATACGACCGAGGCACACAGGGCCAACACCCGGCATCATGGTGTGGGGAGCGATCTCCTACACTGGCCGTACACCACTGGTGATCGTCGAGGGGACACTGAATAGTGCACGGTACATCCAAACCGTCATCGAACCCATCGTTCTACCATTCCTAGACCGGCAAGGGAACTTGCTGTTCCAACAGGACAATGCACGTCCGCATGTATCCCGTGCCACCCAACGTGCTCTAGAAGGTGTAAGTCAACTACCCTAGCCAGCAAGATCTCCGGATCTGTCCCCCATTGAGCATGTTTGGGACTTGATGAAGCGTCGTCTCACGCGGTCTGCACGTCCAGCTCGAACGCTGGTCCAACTGAGGCGCCAGGTGGAAATGGCATGGCAAGCCGTTCCACAGGACTACATCCAGCATCTCTACGATCGTCTCCATGGGAGAATAGCAGCCTGCATTGCTGCGAAAGGTGGATATACACTGTACTAGTGCCGACATTGTGCATGCTCTGTTGCCTGTGTCTATGTGCCTGTGGTTCTGTCAGTGTGATCATGTGATGTATCTGACCCCAGGAATGTGTCAATAAAGTTTCCCCTTCCTGGGACAATGAATTCACGGTGTTCTTATTTCAATTTCCAGGAGTATATATATATATATATATATATATATATATATATATATATATATATATATATATATATCATCATTGCTATATTATATTTAGTCTAAAGAGAAAGAAAGCTGCTTTTTGTGAATCATTTCAGTCAGTGAATCTCCATTCGTATCTCAATATCGTTCCGTAGTACTATGCAAGTACGTAAGCCCGAAGATGTGTCTCTATCTGTCACCAAATATGTAAGTAGTCTTATTTTCTTTAACACCCTTTGTCCCTCGCTACCCTCTCCTTAAAACAGTTGTAATTTACTATTCACAAATACTCGTCAGTCAAGTACTGAGCCCCTAAATAACTCAATTGTAACTGTTTCTCGTTAACTGCGAATTAACCTTCATATCATTGAGTCTGAATATGACCTGAACCTAACATGTCTAGACGTTAAGAATTCCTTAACGTAGTGTAAAACACCAAACGATGACTAAATTTTATTGTTACGGAATTTTTTGCTTATTTCCGTTGCCGCAAAAGTGGATACCTTCACTCTGTCTCTTTTTCCGTAACAATAACAACAAACAAGCAAAGATGTATTTTCTTCCTCAGAGTCAATATTTTTCTAGAGAAAAACAATGAAGTTTGATTTTATTCCATAAGGAATATGTTGTTTATTTCTTTCAGTGAAGTTATAATCGATAGCCAACGTGCATGAATGTCCGTGTGTCTCAGAATAACTACTTAGACTAAAGAACTACAAAAAGAAGTGACCAGCACCACCACTTTGTCCCAACATTTAACAACAACAAGTAAAAATCTCAGCCACTTTAGGTGTTGGCTCCCAACACTTTCTCAACTAAATTGTTCAACGCGCCGGACACCCAGCACTGATTTTTTCATTAAGTGGTTAATAACACTGTCCGTAGCTCGTCTTAACATTCCTTGATGATCCGAAAATACGCAGTGAAATCAGGTGCTAGTCGGACTCAGAACGAAAAACATATTTCCAACGATCAAAAACCGCAAAACAACAATTAATTCTTCTTGCGTACAACCAATTCACTACGAAATCCCTATGGATTCAATTATTTATCTGCCCCCTATTAATCATCAATGACTTGTATAAGATCTATCCTCTGATTTAATACCGACAAAAAATCATAATGCCCGACAGAACTTTTTCATCCGGTATCTCTGTTAATTTTTAAGTAATGAATACTCTGTCTCTCTACCGCCAAAATTTTCGAAGAATATTCAGCACACTCGCTGACTTAAACCGTAAATTTTGAGTTCAAGCAAGGTCAGATCTATCACTGGCTTGACCCAAGCCGTTCCTCTTTCAAAACTGTTCTGCCCATTTCAACCACCAAAACAACTGAGGAAACCAATAAGAACGAAAAGTATTATTAGCACGTCCGAAAATTTCCAGTTGTCGCGGTGGGTCGTCATCTTTGTCGCTCAGATTTCTGATTGGCTGCAACACTCGTCACCACCGCATTAGCGGCTCGCTTTCTACCCAACCCCGCACTCCCTGCCGCTCACTTCTACGACAGTACATGCACAACAACTTATCAATATAACCAAGCGTTTTACGATGTCAAGATTTCGTTACCCCTACATCGGCCTGCAAATTATTTCCGTAACGAGTCAAAAATGGTTCAAATGGCTCTGAGCACTATGGGACTTAACTTCTGAGGTCATCAGTCGCCTAGAATTTAGAACTAATTAAACCTAACTAACCGAAGGACATCACACACATCCATGCCCGACGCAGGATTCGAACCTGCGACCGTATCGGTCGCTCGGCTCCAGACTGTAGCGCCTAGAACCGCACGGCCACTCCGGCCGGCCGTAACGAGTCGAGGCGACAAGTTTGCCCGTAACGTCTTCTACAGAATCAAGCTGCTTTACAACATATACACATCACTACAACATGCTATTTACTAAGTACAATTGAAAGACGCGTATTTTTAACATACAACTCTAATTTAAGCATTATCGTACATGTCACATTACAGCCGGTGCTGGTAGTAGGAATACGCTGCACCATTTCAACAATGTTGCTGTTCCTGAACAGGTTGTTGAACGACGCTTTCAGAAGAAAACTGAAACTTGCATGAATACCTGTTTCACACAATGTGCTGAAAATTCTGACGTACACTCCACGCTCAGGAATTCGACGCGTAGGAAAGAGTTGACAGTATTGTTCGACAGCAGCGGGAGCACTACCATAGCAGAAACAGTAAACACACACCATTCTGCATATGAATCTTTAGAGTATATGTGTGAAAATTCAGCCACCGTGGGTACAAGCACAGTTAATCGATGTCTCTCTTTGATCACTCATTATTGCGCACTACTTCACTCACAACACACAATGGAAATCTGCGCCTTGAGAGGGCTAGTTTAATGGCAGAAAGGGCTCCTGTGCAAAGAGGGTGAAAGCAACGAGGTATGTTTAGCTAGAACAAAACGTCAACCAAATTCTCTGGGCAAGACACCTACGTGCGCGCCACAAGCTCAGAAACACATATACGTACATTAAATGTGTTCTTTACCGTAAACCATTCGAAATAGGGCACATGTCCATACGAACTTTTTTGCTTCAAATGAACGTTCCTGTCACGCCGATTACTGACCATTCTTCCTGGAACACCCTATATATCTTGAATCTTTCTGTTTACTTGCAGAATATGTGACCACTGATGTTTATCTGAGGAAGATATTTCGCACAGAGATCTCAGGTGAGTTATTTTGGTTAACGTTGTAATGTACTACCACACTTCCAGAAATACAGTTGAGGCGCACACTCGACTATGAACTTTTCCTCACAATTCACTCAAAGCAGTGGAAATAACGGAACACCATTTGGAACGAGACTCACTGCATCAAAACTGCCATTTTTTGAACAAAATGGTGACAAATAATACCTATGTGTTAAGGAAGAAATTTCTAAAACAATACTTCCACCGCGTATATGTAGTGGAGAAAAAGATCTGTAATGGCACACTCGTGTTCAGAAGTTTATAAATTTTAATGAAATATTCAGCATATCTACATAGGTTTCCACGTGACAACTACAAACGAGTTTGCAATAATCGTGATGATGTATTAATGTAAATTTTCGAAAACAGCCACAAGTCGCACTTTGTATTTTTTATTTACCAGTTTCGATCTTCAAATGAACAAGAGCATCATCTTCATATGCATTTTTAAATGGGCTGACGGCATTAAGATTACTTTTAAAGTTGTCTGACAGCTCTAAAGATTAATTTGGCTGTATTATAGTACTTAAACTTACGTTTAAAGCGCGTTGAAAGTATAGTAGTAAATGATGACAGCGCCAAAGAAGTATTAATGTGGTCGCACGACAGCTAGGTCTTTGATGTTCACATAATACACAACTCGTGTATATAGTAAGTTCTAAGATACTGTTGAAACAGTTGCAAGAAACGTAAATTACTCCAGCATTCTGTCTAATCTTTTATGGCAGTTTTCAGCTTAATCAGTAGCTGTCACCTACTGGTCAAACTCTGCAACAATTATGCGCGATGATTTGTTTATTTACTTATTAAAGTGGATTTACGTCGTCAAATCAGCGCCTTGACCGACTGCATTTGCCATTAGGTTATATCATCTTCTTCCGTAGTCACAGTCTTTCACAGATTCAACAAGGTCATGATGAATAAATGAAGGAAGGGACATCAGAGTTTAGTCCGCTCGGCAGCGCAGCCATTAGAGACGAAGCAGAAATTCGGATTGTTGCAAGGATAGAGAAGGAAATGTGCCGTTCAGTATCAATGGAACCATTTCGGCATTTGCCTGGAGCAATTCAGGAAAGTAAAGAAAAACGTAAATGTGAATGTCTCGACGAGCATTTGAACCGTGCCCTTCCCGAATGCGAATCCACTGTGCTTATCACCGTGCAACCTCATTCGGTTAAGAGATGGAATTGCTACCAGGCTACTTAAGTTTTCTCAGTCACACTCGTTAATGACGGCGAGTGGGTCAAGGGGAATGGGAAGAATTGGTGTGTACTTTCTTCAATAAAAATACCGTCACTCGCGTTTGAGATAGGACAGTAAAACCCGATCACACACCTGTTGCCACTGTCATTAGATAGTTCGGACTGGACATGGATGAGAAGGAAATCGGCCTTGATTTATTCCACCCTGGCATTCGCCTCTATCAGTTACGGACACCATAGGAAACATAGATCTCGTATGGCCGGTGGTGATTTGAAACCCACCAGTCCCAGATGCGAACCCAGCATCTTAGTGATTCCCTCGCAGTGGTTCATTTTGTATGAAGTATTATGTTTTCCTAAGAACTTCGAAAGAAGCTAAGAGATGCGGATATAGGTGGGCCGCAGTAAGATCTTAAGTCACCAAAACCTAATCCGTTACAGAGGGCGTCGAAGTGCATACTTTTCTGCAAAAGCCCTGAATTCAGGCGACTGGAAAACTGCTCTAGATCTGTCCTGTCTTTTACGTACGGCCCGCAGCTCGTGGTGTGCGGTAGCGTTCTCGCTTCCCACGCCCGGGTTCCCGGGTTCGATTCCCGGCGGGGTCAGGGATTTTCTCTGTCTCGTGATGGCTGGGTGTTGTGTTATGTCCTTAGGTTAGTTAGGTTTAAGTAGTTCTAAGTTCTAGGGGACTGATGACCATAGATGTTAAGTCCCATAGTACTCAGAGCCATTTGAACCATTTTTACGTACGGCGAAATAAACCGGCATGGACAAGGTTTTGAATCCTCAGAGGTTGCTGTTATCTTGCAGAAAACGTTATTCTCTGTTCTCCACAACAGGAAGTTTGCAACTGGGACACTAATGGTTTTGCAACATTATTCCGACAGGGTCTTCATAGAGCAATGCGACTAAAATAAATGAAGTGATTATGATGACTGAATTGCCTTTAATTTGTATTAATCTGTGAGACTTGGTGGCTGACTCCGAGTTAATTTCCGCGTAAAGGATAATCTTTGATCGGCTGCCGAACTAGGTGGCCCTCGGCCGAAATGAGGTGAGCTAGGTCGCCGAGAGGAAAGTGGGCGGCAGTCGATGAAGTGGAATCAAGTCCGGACAAGGCAGATTGGAAAGATATTTTGCTTTGCAGTGCAGCGCGGCGATTGCAGCCGTGTTTTGCTGTGGGCTAACAGTGCATTAAAATGGTCGCTGTCTTTATCCTGCTGCAGTGGATCTGTCGCACGTTGCTGTACCCAAAAGTGTCTTAGTTTCTTTTCTTTTTTCCCGGTGTTGGTTTTTGGACAGAGTGGAAGGTGAAAATTTCTGTTATTTGGAAACCGGGATGTTTACGTTACTGTACTATCACTCAATGCTTTGTTGCCGTTTCTACCTGAATTGTGACTTGCTGGTTGGGTTATTTGAAAAAGAAAGTGAACTCTGAATTACTATGAGTTGTTTGCGCCCCGATATATTTATTGCCTCTTAAGGCTCGCATTGATTGACTTCTTAAAGGACTTTTGCTTTACGTAAGGAACAGCTTCTTGTCATATTGAATCTAAATTCGATGCTCTGGCTTGCCTAATGTTGGATTTTATTGTATTTTTCTGTTTCCTAAGGAGTTCCGGGAAGATTAAGTGTGTGTTGCGTCACCGTGCGGTTTCGCCGGTTGATATTCTGGACCTGTTGTTTCCCCTATCTGCGAGCTGGCGGAAGCAGGGCAAACTCCTCTGAGTATTTAAACCTTACTGAATTTCACTCTGTGATGTACGCCTCCTCAGGGCGTGAGCTGCTTGTAGTTTCCTAATTGCTAAGAAAGGCGCTTATTTCGAATTTTCATTCTTACTTTGCTATTCCGTTCAGGGGGAAACTGTTTAAGAGGTGTTATTGTTTCGTGTTGATCAGTCGGTATATGCCACTGAAATGGAAGATGCACTTGTACTTACTCCGATTTGTTTCGCATGCATGCTAGCTCGGTCGTAAATACTGTAAGTAGGCTGTTTGTTTTCTTATTGGCAACTTACGTAGCGCTCTGTATGAAAAATCACTGGCTGTGCTGTGTGCAGTCTGTGGCTGGGTGGCATTGTTGTAATATTCGCTATTGTAGTGTTGGGCTGTTAACAGCGCGTAGCGTTGCGCAGTTGGAGGTGAGCTGCCAGCAGTGGTGGATGTGGGGAGAGAGATGGCGGAGTTTTGAAATTTGTAAGACTGATGTCATGAACTGCTATATATATTATGACTATTAAGGTAAATACATCATTTGTTCTCTATCAAAATCTTTCATTTGCTAACTATGCCTATCAGTAGTTAGTGCCTTCAGTAGTTTGAATCTTTTATTTAGCTGGCAGTAGTGGCGCTCGCTGTATTGCAGTAGTTCGAGTAACGAAGATTTTTGTGAGGTTAAGTGATTTGTGAAAGGTATAGGTTAATGTTAGTCAGGGCCATTCTTTTGTAGAGATTTTCGAAAGTCAGATTGCGTTGCGCTAAAAATATCGTTTGTCAGTTTAAGCACAGTCTTGTATAATTTTTCGAAAGGGGACGTTTCATATGTAGACCCTTAGCTGAGGATACCTCACTGGAATCTTCTGATTTTTTCTTGTAGTTTGTGTAATTAGTGTAGATTTTGTTTATTGCTAGCGCGTAATTGTAGAGAGAATCTCCTTTGTAGTTGCAGTCTTTCATTGTTGTACAGTAAAACAGGTGTGGCACGCATGTAAATTTGCACCAAGTATTTCGCAGCTTGCAATTAACTAGATATTATTTTCAGCGCTATGTTAATGTGTTCTCTTATTTTCTGTGTTATCGTGTGAAATATTGTGACAATAATGGCGTGTGAAAAACGTAACACTAGGCTCCAAAGTAAACTGAGAAATAATAGTGACGACGAGCGTAGCTTACCAGCACCGCTGTGTAATGAATTAACATACATTCAAAGTAGTAATTTGGTAACTGTGCATAGGGAAATCGAGCTGGCGTCAAATAATGGTGTGGACAGTGAAACAGGTAGTGAACAGGAAAGCATTATCGATCGATCGGTCGGCAACAGCTCGCCTCAGGAATCGGGAATGACAGAACACAATATTGCAAATACCGTAGACTCAGGTTTTGGGCTCTCACCGTTTTCTCAAATGAGTCAAGACACATTTTCCGCTTGTCAAAATGTGAATGTTGCCGGTGCAAATTCACTGCCGAAAAGCACTGAGGAACATGTTTCAGACACCAGTGCATTGTTATTACAATTAATGCAACAAATGGGACAAAAGCTTCAAAAGTTTGACACAATGGAACAAAATCAGAGACAAACACAGCAAAAGCTTCAAAAGTTAGACACAGTGGAACTAAATCTTCAAAAGTTAGACACAATGGAACAACACCAGAGACAAACACAGCAACAGTTAGACGCAATGGAACAAAATCTTCACACCACGCTTGAACAAACACGTGAAGATTTAACTACTGAGTTGCATAAAATCGAATCGAAATGTCAAAAAGTCTGTAATGACGTAAAAACACAAATTTGTGAGCATTTCCAACCTATTTTTTCGCGTCATGAAAATGCATTACAGAATCACGAAGCAGCCATAAAAGAACTGCAAACTATTGTTCATGAAAATCATGAGACCTTGCAAGCTAAAATTGACTCAGTTGCATCTACCGATTCGGTTACGCAACTTGCAAAAACTCAGGAAAACTTAAAGGACACAGTAGAAAGACACATGGAGGAAATTAGTTCATTATCAGAGAAAGTAGTTGAACTTTCGGATCAGCTAAATAATTTATCTACGAAGGTAGGTGATAATCTGAATGACACAAAACCGGTAGTCTTTAATGACAGAAGAGTGCGAACAAATTAGGAAATTCAAACAAAATCAGAATCAAATTAATACGCAACACCAAGGAGAAATCCGGGAAGTACAAGATAAGCTGACACAGGTAATACAAGAATTTTGTATTTCAGAGGACACTCGCGCTCCAATACGAGAAGAGGGACATAGAAATATCGAACAGCCGCAAAATAATAACTCAGGGCACTTCGGAAATTATGAAAGAAATTGGCAAGGTACACCGAGTTTTGAGATGGAACCGCCGAAACGACGTAACAATGACCGACATGCGACTCGCCGACATGATGATTTTGACTATAGGCTGTTCATTACTACACGTAAATTCAAAACATTTAAGAATTCTGGCAACGACATTCATCCACAAGCATGGCTCCATCACTTCTCTCATTGTTTTCCTCCCAACTGGTCGTTAGAACACAGATTAGAATTTATGTGTGGCTACTTAGAGAATGAACCAGCTGTAACAATGCGATCGGTCAAAAAAAATGGTTCAAATGGCTCTGAGCACTATGGGACTTAACATCTATGGTCATCAGTCCCCTAGAACTTAGAACTACTTAAACCTAACTAACCTAAGGACAGCACACAACACCTAGCCATCACGAGGCAGAGAAAATCCCTGACCCCGCCGGGAATCGAACCCGGGCGTGGGAAGTAAGAACGCTACCGCACGACCACGAGATGCGGGCTGCGAGCGGTCATTCACGACTGTCACAGTGAAGGAGAACTTTACCATGCCTTCCTCTCAGCATATTGGTCTCAAGCTACACAAGACCGAGTAAAACATAGCATCATAATGATGAAACATTTCGAACAATCTGAATTTTCCAGTATTGTGAAATATTTTGAAGACATGTTGAACATGAATCAGTACCTGTCAAACCCATACAGCCCCTCAGAACTCATCCACATTTGCTTAATCAAATTACCTGAACATTTACGACATATTATTTTGGCAGGACGTTTCAAAGACGACATTGAAGCTTTTCAGGGACTCTTACAAGAATTAGAAATTGACACTGATAATCGTGGAACGCGAAAACAGGAACACAACAATTACAGGTCACATCCATCGCAATTCCGCGATGAAAGAAATAATAACTGGACACGACAAGGCTATTCTCACAACAGAAATCGTGACCAAAACAGACACCACCCGTATGACAACCGTTGGCAGAGTAGTAATAACTACAGGGATAGATCACCTCTCCACGGTAATGACTATCACAGAGACAATCAGAGAAACAGACAATATGGGAACCAAAATAAATATTATCAAGGGAGACAGAATAACTTTAGACGCGACGGACCAGCGCGCAGTTACGATTCAGGGAGAAGTTCTCCACCACATGACCGACAAGAAAGAAATTGTGAAATCTTCCGACATGACGACAGATGAGATAATCATAACGACAGACCTGAATTTCATCAGAACTGGCGGGATTCAAACAGAGCAGGGCACTTTCGACAACGTGAATTTATAGACGCTAGGTCTCCTAATCCCAATAATGACGCGCGCCAACAAAGGAACAGACAATGACTCGCACCGCAGGCAGCCGCGTGCGCCGGCTGGCTCAGAGAAAAATAACATAGACGCTAACCCTGAGAAAAATTTTAGCATTCCTCACCGACATATACCACATGATAATTCCGTTCAAGTTGAACCTCTGCGTACTAGGAAGAGTAAAGGATTGCATCACATTTCACATGTAAAACCGTTTATTGAAAGATAATCTGCTTTATAACTCAGTCTTTGCCATAAAATTTTTCACTTCATTTCTAGTATGCTTTGTCAGACTTAGAATCTGTTAACATGCAACAATGTTTGAAGTTAAATATCCAGTCAAGAACCAATAGAAGTTATTTAAACAGAAATTACGAATGCATTGTTATTGTGAACAGACGACACAGTGTTATTGTGTGTGTATATTCCTGCTTGTTAGTTGCACGATTACGTAACGACTATAAGGCTCACATACTTAGAACATTTACCAGTACTGCTAATGAGATTTGACTGAGGTGTTATGCATCGTTTTGGTTTACTTGAAAATACATTCTGGATTTAAAGTACTTTCTGTGAGATACCAGATGACACAGTGGTTAGTTTATGTGACAGCTACACGATTTTATCACGACGCTGCTAATGAGTGACAATTTACAATGTTGTTTTTGCGGTGTATCTGTTTTATATCTGCACAGTTTTTCTGAATTCTTCTGGAAAGTAGAACGTGTTTTAGTAGTACCTTTTGTGGTATAGCTACAATGAGACAGCCGTTTTCGTAGCACAACAATGCGTTACAGTATAGTACTTTCTTGATCATGGTAATGTACGTGATAACTACGATATCTATACGCATAGCATTTCGCTTTTGTTTATTACAAGGTAAGTACATTGACTTCCACAGAACTTTGCTTACGGACGACGATAATTACGAAACTAGGCACATTTTTTACCAGCGCTACAGTACACATATTTGAGTGATTAAATTTGTACTTAAAACATTTATTTTTAAAGATTTTTGAATTACAAAGAAAGTTTTCCGTGATACATTTCATTCCATTGCTGTAATCTGTAACATGTGAGCGTATAATTACATTAATCCTCAGGAGGGTACACGCTTACTTTGTGTACCATGTGTTTGGCAAGCACAAGGAGCCCTAGCTAATATAGTATTTGCCTATACAACTTTACACATCGGTACCATATTTCTTTAACACACAAATTACACAGCTATCTGATCATTTAACTGAGAGATAAACATTTTTTTACTACATCAGTGACACATGTTTACGCAATTACACGGTTGGGTAACTTCACACTTACAAAATGGTATTTTGTCTGTACTTTGTGAACTGTTCATATTTTTTCGGAACCATTGTGATATTATGAGAGCTTTTAATGATATATTTGGTATGGGATCACGATTTTTAAAGTACGATTGAGGTAGATGACACTATTGAAATGAGCAGAGAATTTTTTTTAGGTTTTGACATTATAGCTGAAAGCTACAACGTTATTCAGATTTGGCTGAGTTTTTATGATGTTATTATTATGATGACAATGTGTATTATGCTGTTGAGGTATGTTTATGATCAATAAGATTATGCTACCGTAAATGAGGAATTTGATAATGCTACGTATTTATTTTGAAGAAATATTGAAGAAGTGTCGATGAATACGTATATGAATAATGAGTAGTGGTTAGGGACTCTGATTTGTGGAAAAGGATGTTGGAAACCAAGAATTGTACTTTAAGAGTTATGAAATGTGTATAAATGCGCGAATGTATCACAGTGCCGACGAAAACTTTTTGAACACTGTTATATTCATAGGATTTTATTTCTACACATTTACAACGCAAATTCTCGACCGGTGAAATTTTTTATATGAGACTGTCACTGTAATGCAAACTGGTGTCGTAAATATTTCAGTAAGAAAGTTAAGTGACCACCTTCACGTAATGAGTCGTGGGCACCCTGCTGCGCGACAGTTGCCTGGAAAAATGCCATTAGCGTGTGCCTTTCAGAGGCACAGGTGAAAAAAAAAAAGGGGGGCCATTATCCTTGCTATTGACATTCCTTTGTAGAAAGCATCACAAATACGACACGCTCAAATTTGAAAACATATGATAACACTGTGGAGCTCTTAATTTATGATATTTACTGAAATGCCTAATGAGATGACGAGAAATATTTTTATGTCTATACACCTGATTATGACTACTGTCTTTCTAGTTGAGAGATTTTTCTACTAACTTATGAAATGCCCCATGACTACTGAATGATGTTCTTATGCTTTACTTTGTACATAGTTGCTTATTTCATTTGATATCTGGTTTCCAGCTGTCTTGCAGCATTGGTTTCATAAAATAAAATTAAATGCATTTGCTAATGTGAACACTTTCTGTCAACAGATCTATTAAATAATTATTTTATGATCCACATTCTTCGAAAAAGGAGCTCTTGGAATGGAAAGAACAATAAGAAGGGACTAATAACAGTAACCGCATATATAATTTTCTTTTCAAGTACTTGGTAATTTTTTGTAGAATTAGTTTTTGTGGTGCACCACTTTAATTACATAGACATTACGATGTGAATATACATTTCCTTTGTCTGCATTGTTGTCTTTAGTGTAATATTTTTTTCTGCTTGAGGTATGTCATGTTTAGATATAAGTTTCATTTGCTGCTGCTGTTTACCAGGCATAGTGTTACTGAATTTGGCTTTGTGTTACTCTGCTAAGCCAATTTACTACTGATTTATTTTTCTTGTTTGCTGCCCATTGCCTTAAATTAGTTGTAATATTGTTGCTTACTTTGCCAATTTGTATTTTTTTTGTCCTTGCTGTTTGTGTTAATTTGTTATGTGCTGCTGCATTGCCTCGTCCCTTGGTATATATATCTGAGCTCAGTAGATTTAAGTTAGCTTAAGAGGGGGTAGACTATATAAGAAACTAACTATGATGAATTGGAAGAAATGCATTGAGAAGCTATAAGAAAATGGTTTGGCCAAAAAAGTAGTGCACAGTGGAGAAAAACTATTTTTGAAAGAGGATGTGAACAGAATACAGAAAGCATGCTTGGATAGGTTTTTTTTTTTTTTTTTTTTTTTTTTTGGCTGGAGCAAATGTTGAAATAAGAGGGATGATATATGGAATGAAGTTTTGGGGTGGACTGCAGAACCAAATGTCACACTGAAAACAAACCCTGTCCTGTATTTTTGTGTTATTACACTATGTGAATTTGTGTTTTTCCTGTCTTAATGTGTTTAGCTAATAAGAGTTATGTTGTAGAATTTTTCTGCTAATATATTATTTTCTTTGCAAAGATGCTTAGACATTATTTATTCTGTTCTGTTTTAATGCTCATGTGTGAAGTTGATGTTTCAATAATTATTCTGATCTTTTATGTATTTACTTATGTCATAATTCCTGTAACACTGTTGTATATGTTATTTCGATTCTTTTGTAAAGCCTGTATTACTACAAATGTTATCTGTATTGTTATGTTCTTTAATGATGTATTTTGTACCTTTGTAATTGTATTCTTATGTTATACAATTGTAATTGACACCAGTTCATCAAATTAGGTAACTTGTAAGTTGCGCTAAAAAATATTGTGTGTCAGTTTAAGCACAGTCTTGTACAATTTTTAAAAAGGGGACGTTTCAGTACTACGCACGAAATGTTGTTTCAGCGTCGCTGTAGGTAGACAATAGCTGTGATAACAGTATTTCCGCTCCTGACGGCTTATTTCGCGAATCGTTCGTAATCAAAATTTTCAAACTGTCTATTGAATGCCTGAGGTGGATACGTGATATTTTTACTTCAACTAGTAAGTCTGCCTGTACTTCAGGAGCGCCTGCCTAATTTGTTATTCAAAGGACTTCGTGAAGTTTGGTCGGCCTGTTTGGTCAGACCGGGCCTTGCAACCGACTGACCAGGCACGACTGCCTTCCGGAATTATCGTTAGGCTGTAGACAACTCACATACTGAAAGTGCCAGCTGGTGTGTGTAACGGTGGCAAGGTCTCCATTCAGTAATTACAGCCTAATGGTTCTAATCTGGGCCTCTACAGAGAAGTTGTTTCATTAAATTTGAAAGCTTGGGCGTTTGATCAGTATGTCCATGCTGAATGTATTTTTTCTCTTTAAATGAACCTTGTCCTCTGAAAGCCTTGGTGAATTAGCAGTGGTGGCTAAAAATTATTGTTACGATCCTTTACTCTGTATATCCAGAAACCTTATGCAACAAATGTTGTATTCTGTTGTATCTTACAGTAGAAGAAAACCTAAGTGAGCCTCACTCACGATTTTAGACTTGTGATTTTCTATTGCTAAGGACAGATATTTTTTTTTCCAAAGTTCTTACCCACTGAAGAGCTTGTGACAGGACAAAAGTTTGTGGGTGCTGTTACGGAATTTGACCCCATTCAACATATTAAATTTGTGGTTGGCAAGAATGAATGACTATAAATGTATGCATGTTCTCTAGCTAAAGTCTGTATTTGTGCAGCTATCGTAGAAAGGCGAGCTTCCGAGCGCGCTTGACAGAATGAGTAAGTTTCGGAAAAGAGTCTCCTAGCGCCGGCAACAACAGACATGAGCTGTCCGAGTCAGAGATATCATCTCATCGAGCTGTCAGCTATTCTATAAGACGAAGGCCGTCAAAGAACTTACATTTAATTATTAAAAGCGATGGATTTGTGAAGTGGTTGTCTAAATTGGTTCCTCTAGCGTTTTTGGGATTTAGAAGTTCGATTCTGATTTGACTCTTGGAGCTGGCAGATGCAAACTCTAATTAATTATCGTGTCTAGCACTCACCAGGAAAGACAATAGGCTGCGAATATAGGTGGGATCGCGACTAATAAATTTTGTGAGAATATCGTCAAGAAGTTTTATTGAATTATTGTTGTAGATCATAACTTTGTGTGACCAAGTCGTTAGGCATGTTTAGCAATGTATCTGCTTCAATTTTATTGTTCCGCGAGAGAAATTAGGGTACGTTAAAGTAACTGATTTGAGTTTATTTTGAGTCGCAGCGCCGGAGAGAGTTTTGCTACGATCGTATATGTGGAGGAATTGGTTAATTGACGCTGTAGTAGCGTGGATGAAGTTCGTTAGTGATCACATTGTGTAGTAGCCAGTAACGAGCTAGCGTGCCGTTGTAAAGTTACTCTCTAAATTTGGTGAAACACTGTGGTTCATATTTGGAGAAGCCGATGTCTCACATTGTTAGTCAGTCATTGGACTGGACTTACAGTGTGATTCGTGGTGGTTCTTGTGCTCAAAAGATTCTAGAAGTTGTTGTGGTTTAAGTTAGTGGATATTGTATTCACGCACGCTCTTAGGTAATTGAACGTTTGCTGTATTTCTGTGAATTAGGACGCCCACTCTAAGGTAGTTGACTGTTGAGCGGTTTTTGTTGGTGTATATTTTGAGTATGCACTACAGGGTTAGTGCATAATAATTGTGATTTTGGGTAACATTAAGGCCAAGTCTCAAACGGTGTTGTGTAAAGCCAGGAACCAGGTCTGAATGTAAAAGAGGACCCTAATCTTTGAAGATAGACTTTGTACCCTAGCGAAACCAATTAATATAATTCGACGATATTCAGTTCCATTGCTTGGTAGGGTGACGAGTGGCAAATTTAACTTAGAGACTGTTAGAGGGAACGCGACTGCCAGCACCTGAAGTGGATAGGCCTTGATTGCTGTATTGTGTTAAAGTTGATACAAAAGTGATGGTGGCACTAGATTTTTGTTTGCGTTCCTGTTTTGTCTGTTCTATCCCGATTGATGAGGAGTTTAGATTTTTTGAATGTCACTCGTTCACATGAAAGCTGAATTTGAGGTACTAATTTGATTCTAATAAAGAAAAGTCAGACACAATTCAGAGTTCGGAGTCTAATTTACAGTGGAAAGGATTGAATCCCCATTGAAAGAAACGCAAGTGTCGTAAATAATGAAGAGCTACGTTGCTGCAAAGTAGATAAATGCCAGTCTTGCAAAGATAAGTCAGTTATTCCAGGTTTCAAAGAACTAGACTCAAACAACTAATGTCTTATTGAGATTTTATTACGATTTAACATCAGTAATTAGAGAAAAAAGCTTTAATTAGATTTCATTTTAAAAAATCAAAGGTATTAACTTCTTTATGCACTTAACGGTTATCTCAACGGCTTAAAGTGAAAGAAATAAGAAAAAGGGGCAGTAAAAAATAATGTTTACAGATCGTAAAAGAGTTAATAGTATCACAGAGATAGCTATCGCTATATCGTTGGTTTGCAATAAAATTATAACTTTCGATGTTACATTTGGAATTATCGTTATAAGAAACGGTTTATCAAATTTAACTGAACATACGAAATACAGATTTACCGTATGTAATTGAAACGTTGATGACGGTAAATTTTTTTACGCGTTTTTAGGTGACATTTTTATAGTAGTGAGTGAAGGAGCGCGAATGAAGTAAATAACCAGCGATAGTTATAGTTTTTCGGATTATAAAGGTTTTAATCATTTAAATTGTGAATCGTCGCAAGTTACTAGTTATAACGTACGCAATTTTACCGAGAGTTGTTGAACTATTGTTGTCAATAGCAATACACCTTGCGGCTCATTGAACGAGCGCATTTATGCTTCAGATAATGTCCAGTATGCACATGATTTAATCCAGTCCTAGTTACTATAGTAAGAAGTAACAATACTAAAGTGTTTTGACCATTCACCACTTCAACGCTTGCAACACTGTTGACGAATGTAGTATTAACAGAGTGTGTACGATGTAGTAGGGGCATGTAACCTGTTTACTTCTGTTTTAGTCACATGCGTAGTTTGTGCGCAGTTCCTATTACACTCCTGGAAATTGAAATAAGAACACCGTGAATTCATTGTCCCAGGAAGGGGAAACTTTATTGACACATTCCTGGGGTCAGATACATCACATGATCACACTGACAGAACCACAGGCACATAGACACAGGCAACAGAGCATGCACAATGTCGGCACTAGTACAGTGTATATCCACCTTTCGCAGCAATGCAGGCTGCTATTCTCCCATGGAGACGATCGTAGACATGCTGGATGTAGTCCTGTGGAACGGCTTGCCATGCCATTTCCACCTGGCGCCTCGGTTGGACCAGCGTTCGTGCTGGACGTGCAGACCGCGTGAGACGACGCTTCATCAAGTCCCAAACATGCTCAATGGGGGACAGATCCGGAGATCTTGCTGGCCAGGGTAGTTGACTTACACCTTCTAGAGCACGTTGGGTGGCACGGGATACATGCGGACGTGCATTGTCCTGTTGGAACAGCAAGTTCCCTTGCCGGTCTAGGAATGGTAGAACGACGGGTTCGATGACGGTTTGGATGTACCGTGCACTATTCAGTGTCCCCTCGACGATCACCAGTCGTGTACGGCCAGTGTAGGAGATCGCTCCCCACACCATGATGCCGGGTGTTGGCCCTGTGTGCCTCGGTCGTATGCAGTCCTGATTGTGGCGCTCACCTGCACGGCGCCAAACACGCATACGACCATCATTGGCACCAAGGCAGAAGCGACTCTCATCGCTGAAGACGACACGTCTCCATTCGTCCCTCCATTCACGCCTGTCGCGACACCACTGGAGGCGGGCTGCACGATGTTGGGGCGTGAGCAGAAGACGGCCTAACGGTGTGCGGGACCGTAGCCCAGCTTCATGGAGACGGTTGCGAATGGTCCTCGCCGATACCCCAGGAGCAACAGTGTCCCTAATTTGCTGGGAAGTGGCGGTGCGGTCCCCTACGGCACTGCGTAGGATCCTACGGTCTTGGCGTGCATCCGTGCGTCGCTGCGGTCCGGTCCCAGGTCGACGGGCACGTGCACCTTCCGCCGACCACTGGCGACAACATCGATGTACTGTGGAGACCTCACGCCCCACGTGTTGAGCAATTCGGCGGTACGTCCACCCGGCCTCCCGCATGCCCACTATACGCCCTCGCTCAAAGTCCGTCAACTGCACATACGGTTCACGTCCACGGTGTCGCGGTATGCTACCAGTGTTAAAGACTGCGATGGAGCTCCGTATGCCACGGCAAACTGGCTGACACTGACGGCAGCGGTGCACAAATGCTGCGCAGCTAGCGCCATTCGACGGCCAACACCGCGGTTCCTGGTGTGTCCGCTGTGCCGTGCGTGTGATCATTGCTTGTACAGCCCTCTCGCAGTGTCCGGAGCAAGTATGGTGGATTTGACACACGGGTGTCAATGTGTTTTTTTTCCATTTCCAGGAGTGTATATTCAAACGAACGTTTTATAGTATTTCGAGGAGGAGGTGTGTCTAGTCTTGAAGGCAGGACTATTGTGAGAGACAGATTAGAGTCACTTTTCTCCACGCCACTCTACGTAGATCAATATGGCATAACGCATTAAAAGCTCTTTCTCCATTCATCGGACGACCAGTTTTTCCATGTCCATTATCTTCCTACTTTCCTCATTTCTTCTCCTCTCTGCTCTGGATATCCTTACTCAGTCTCTCTCTACTACCTGTACTATACGTCTCTTATCCAGAGTCCATCCATGTGCACTATTTGTTCGTATAATTTCAACTACCGATTGCAGAATCCTCTTCTTTCCATTTTTTGAACTTTCCCTACCCCACAGAACGCCATTTAGTACATTAATTGCTCTTATTGCCTGCTGAGTCCTACGTTCCACACCTACCTCACGGCTGCCCTATGTATTTAAACCGCTTTACTGCTTTAACAGTTCCCTGTGGCAATGCTATATCCTTTCCTTCCCTTGTTTTAGTCATGTTTATTCTAAGCCCGCCTCGTTCAATTGCTCCCATTAACTTCTTCATTATAAGCTTGACATCGTCCCTAATTTGTGCTACCAGTACTTGATAATCGGCAAACAGTAATGAATAGATAGTTCCGTGCTGGAAAGCAATTTCCATACCTCCGCACGACTGATTCCATTGTTCCAATATATACTGCCAACATATATTTTAAACAGGATTGGCGACATACTGCAGCGCTGCCTAAGTTCTTTCGATGTCTGGAATGGATCATTCAGCTTTCTCCCTACTTCAACTACTGCTTACGATTGCTGGTGTATTCTCCGAATAACGGATGTTTGCCATTCTTCTATAAATATTTATTCAGTCGATTCCCATGGTGCCTTGATGGATATAGAATCGCATGCTTTTTCTGAATCCACAACTATTACGTGTACGTCCTGATTCTTAGAATAGGCCCCCTCACCTATTGGTCTAAGGCTAAAAAAATGGACCGTATAGAGTTTTCCAACAGTAAAACTTGCCTAGTCTCTCGCATCTTTCCCTTAATCTCATTCTCCAACCTATTTTTCAGTATAGCGCTAACAAGTTCGTTTATAGATGCCATAATACTAATCCTCGTGTAATTGCTTGGGTGTTTCTTACTTACTCTTTTATAGACAGCAGATATGTATGTTACTCACCATTGCCTTGGTATTTGCTTTTCTCCCACAATCTGATAGGACAATTTACATATAAGTCTCACAATTTCACATGGTCCATTTTTCCACAATTCTACCACAACTCTTCCCTGTCCACTTTCCATTGTTGCCTTTTTCAGCATATACGAGGGCTATCCACAAAGTACATTACGTTTTCGTTTGTGTCCGTTAGGGGCGGGGCTAGCGCGGCCATCTTGGTGTCATGGCATTGCGCCGCTCAGTCGGCATCCTGCCGTGCTAGTGAGAGGTTCGTGCTGTACTCCGTTGAGTTACTGTGACAGTTTGAAATGTCAGCGTTAATTGAAAATGCCGCGAAGTGTGAAGTGCGTGCTGTAATGAGGTTTCTGACTGCAAAAAACTGTACACCGATAGAAATCTATCGGCAGCTTTATGAAGTGTATGGGGACAACATAATCACTGAAGGTGGAGTGCGTCAATGGGTCATAAAATTTAAAAATGGCCGAACTAACGTTCACGACGAAGTGCGAAGTGGAAGACCCAGCATAGTGACTTCCGAACTTGTCGAAAAAGTCGATGCCGCGGTCCGTGAAAACCGTAATTTCACAATAACGGAACTCTCTATGAGTTTTCCACAAATTTCACGAAGTTTGTTGCGCGAAATCATTACCGAAAAGCTTGGTTACCACCAGTTTTGTGCAAGATGGATACCAAAAATCTTGACAGAGATTCACAAAAATCAGCGAATGGCTGCAGCGTTAACGTTTTTGGACGCTTACGAGAAAGATGGCGACTCATTACTCGATCGCATCGTTACGGTGACGAAACATGTGATAAGCATGTGAACTGCGAGACAAAATTGCAGTCAATGCAGTGGGGGCACACAAATTCCCCCCAAAAACCCAAGAAATGCATGCAGACAATGTCGGCAAGGAAGGTGATGGTGACTGTCTTTTGGGACAGAAAAGGTGTGATTTTTGTGGATTTCCTGGAAAGAGGCACTACAATAAACTCTCAAAGGTATTGCCAAACTCTACACAACCTCAGAAGAGCAATACAAAACAAGCGCAGGGGAAAGTTGAGCTCAAAGATCTTGCTGATTCACGACAACGCCCGGGCCCACACGGCAAATGCCACTCGTGAAGTTCTCGAATCTTTTAAGTGGGAGTTGTTTCCTCATCCGCCGTACAGTCCCGACCTGGCACCGAGCGACTTCCACTTATTCCCAGCAATGAAGAAGTGGTAGGCTATGCAGCGTTTTGATGACGACGCACAGCTTCAAGAAGAGGTAACCACGTGGTTGAAGGCGCAGGCGGCCGAATTTTACGACGACGGAATTCCCAAGCTCGTCCATCGCTACGATAAGTGCCTTAATTTAAATGGCAACTATGTAGGAAAGTAGTATTTAAGTGTGGCTTTCATCTGTATATAATAAAAAAAATTTCCAATACTTTATTTATTTTTAATTCCAAAACGTAATGTACTTTGTGAATAGCCCTCGTATTTTACTTCTTCCTCTAGTATAGGTTCTGTATTACCAATGTGCTGCTTTTTTGTAGACTTCTGTTAACTGATCTCTTCCTTTCCCTATCAGAAGTTATTCGAGTTGCTTTTCCGACTATCCAGTAGATATACGTTTTACTGTGGGTACCGGACTGCTAGCCATTTTCATCTTCCTTATTGTTCTCAAGACTCCGCCAATCTCCAGTATCCAAGTGAATCCTCCATTTCCTCACATACTCTTTCCCCTGATTCTTTAATGCGCTATTTTGTTGATTTTTTAGCTCTCTTTTTCTATACCTTGTGTCTGTTCAAATTCTATTCGCTCCCAAAGCTCAATTATATGGGATATAATTTATTCTTCTCCTCAATAATCAATAAACTACTAACTCCATGGTCGTTCACAGTTCTTACTCTTTCCCCCTTTCCCTTCCTGAAGTCTCATCCGCTGCTTCCTTAATCGATTGTTTCAGGAAACCGTATAATTCATTGACACTCCAGTCCTCCTCCACTGCATCCAGTCACAGCTTTAATCTTCGATCATACAAATTTTCCATACACCCTCCTGTTAGTAGATTGTTCTATGTTTTGAATCTATTATACTTGTACTGTGAATCTCCTCCCTCTTCTTTTCTTTCTCCTCTTTCCCTTGCCGTTTCATTGTGGTCTTTATCGTAAAAGCAAGTACTGAAGAATCTATATAATGACTGGAGCCACACTCTATTCTCAAACAGCAGCTATCGTCGCTCTATTACATAGTCTATAATTGATTTTAGGTTCCTTGACGGTTTAGCCCAGGTATATTATTGAATTTTATTATACTAGAATTGCCCATTCGTAACAGAACACTTCTGAACCTTACAAAACTTAGTCGAGCTCCTACCGTTAACATTCTCTACATCTTGTCCCAACTGACGTACATCATCTATTTAATCTCTTTATAATTCGTCAGTGTCGACCACCGCTAACAATTCATGTCCGTCTGGACATTCGTCAACCACTTCTTGTAGTTCATCGAACAGTTCTCTCTTCTCCTCAGAGACGTCTTCATCAGGACCATACACCCCAGTTAATTCCCTTTATTCCATGAATTTCTGTTGTTACACTGATTACTCTTTCATTCACTTCCTTCCAGTTAGCCGCGCTGGGTAGCCGCGTGGTCCCGGCGCTTTACCACGGTTCGCACGGCTCCCCCTCCCCACCCCACCCCCCCTTTCAGAGGTTCAAGTCCTCCCTCGGGCATGTGTATATGTGTATGTGTGTTGTCCTTAGCGTAAGTTATTTTAAGTTAGACTAAGTAGTGCGTAAGCCTAGGGACCGATGACCTCATCAGTTTGGTTCCACAGGAAATTACCAACACCTTCCAGTTAATTAAGTCTTTTTTTCCTTTTCCTTCTTAAAAATAGTGCTAACCTCCGACTTTGCTCTTTCAGACTTCTCCACTACACCTGAAAACACAATTCACTCTCCAATCACTTCTTATCCACATCCTTTCTTTTTCCTTTCTGCCATTACGAGAGTATCCCTTTTCAGTACTTCCATTTCTTTGATTATGTTCTCAGTTTTTCCTACCAATTCCCGTGCATTCCATACACCACAAATCAGAGGTCTTGTTCTTAACCAGATTCGATCCCTTTTGATCGATACGGTTTTTTCTGGGAATCAGAGCAAATCCTGTTTTTACCAGAGTAAGATACCAACACCCCGCCGATCCCCCAGCCAGTAGGACCAGGATTTTTCGTCAGAGTTTACTCCCCTGTGGAGGCTGCTTTCACTATGGAAAAGAGTCCCACCTATCCTGTGTTTCCATGCCAAGAAAGAGAACTCAGGCTGGGGTAAAGGAAACAATGGGACGTTGTGAGGCACTCTTTGTGTGGTTCCTCTGCAATAGGCCTGTCCGGTGATGGGAGCCTGCCAGTAGCTGCAAAACTGCCCTCTGCTTCATTTAAACACGCTAACCGTTTCGTCTGCACGGCAAGTGCTACGTTAAGACGACGTATCCTCGAGAGGTGTAACTTGTATTTCTGTATTTACTTACAGGTCCAGCTCCATAGGACAAAACTGAAGAGCAAATCTACGTAGTCATGAAGCGACTCAGTACATAAAATTATTTCAGAAAAAGTGTCCAAATACAGTCTCCTGATCGCTTTCCTTTATTTCCAATTATTGACCGATTTCAGGCCAGCTGCCCATTTTCATATCTGTCACAAAAAATTTAATTGAAATTGCTACTTTCAACCCGTTGTAACCAAATTTTTTTTTCGTAAAGGGTCTGAAGATTAGCAGCTGGCCCGACACCGACGGTATAGCAATAATGGAAAGCGATCTGGAGACTGAATTCGAACAGTTTTGTATAAGCAACGATCGCGAGCACTCCCTGAAGACGAATACGTCTAGTGTCGATAGAGTTCAGAAACGGTAATAATAAAAGAACAAAATTTACACGAGTCCTATGTAGACAAGGTGTTGAGTATAGGGCATCCATAATTAAAGTTCTATTTTCAAAACTCTGGTAAAATTTGAGCGGCATATTATTGACGCAGAGGGAAGGGCCATGCAACAAAAAAAATTTAACGAAAATGTTGCCAATAGATGGCGCTGTAAGCATCTTAACGTATATGTCGGCTACAAATGATAGACGAATCGCAATACGACGGCTATGGTTTGAGTTGCACATTGCACCAAAGTAACTGTTCAATGTGCGTGATTGCACAAGTTTGGCAGTGAATAGTAGTGGCACTGTTAGCTAGGTAAGCCCATCCAGCACGCCAAAATCGTGCTAGACATGGGAAAACCGGTTTTTAATAGTCCTGAGGCCAAAAAACGCATAAAAAGTAAAATTGCATTGGTTTTTAGTTGTCCTGGGCCCAGAAACTGCATAAAAAGCAAAATGACATCGGTTTATAACTTGCTGTCCACCGTTTTCTGCCACAAGTTATAATCGAGAAACTGCATGTTCCACAACACATCAGAATGTCTCTGGGGTCACATTCAGAATTCGTTGGGCAACGACTGCCTTCAATTTAGCTACGTTCGTAATTGAAGCACTGCACACAGCACTTTCAAATAACCCCACGGCCGGAAGTCACACGAATTAAAATCAGGTGATCTGGACGGCCAGGCTGTTTGGAAATTACGGCTGATAATTTTAGCATTTCCGAAATGCTTTTGCAACAGCCACTTCACTGGCTGTGCAGTGTGCAGAGGACCACCATTTTGCATTAAAATGATCCTATCCACACATCCCTGCTATTGAAGGGTTGGAATGACGCACGTGCGCAAAAGAGACTCATAGCGTTTACCGGTGACGGTATAGGTAACAATACCCGCAGGACTCATCTCTTCGATAAATGGTGCCGTGAACCTTTACCACACTGTCACCTTTACAGAATGAGTGGTACTAGCTGATGTCAGCGCAGATTTTCCGTTGCCCATATTCTGCAATTCTGTGTATTGACATGTCCTTGAAGATGGAAATCGACTTCGTCTGTCCACAGAATGTTCCTGACCGTTCATTGCCCACTTCCATGCGAGCAAGAAATTCCAGAGCGAAAGTTTGTATTGCCTGCAGGTCAGCAGGAATCATCTCCTGAACATGGGTGACTTTGTATGGATAGCAACGCAGGGTGTTTCGTAGGATTTTATTCACCGTGTTCTCAGGCAGGTCCTACGTTCGGGCAATTCTGCGTACACTGCATTTTAGCACTCCACCACTCGACACCTCCTACAATGCTGTGGCCCCATCTTCAACACACTCTGGTCAGCTGCTTTCTTCCCTCTGCCGCACTGCACACCAAAAGAACTTGTCTTTTCGAATTTCGTAATGATTTTCTGCAGACCATTAACAGACATCGGACAAATGCCTGCCGGCCGCTGTGGTCGAGCGGTTCTAGGCGCTTCGCTTCAGTTCGGAACCGATCGGCTGCTACGGTCGCAGGTTCTAATCCTGCCTCGGGCATGGATGTGTGTGATGTCCTTAGGTTAGTTAGGTTTAAGTATTCTAAAGTCTAGGGGACCTCAGATGTTAAGTCTCATAGTGCTTAGAGCCATTATGCCTCTTAGCATACCCTGAGTGTCCTGAACTTTTGCACGGCTTCTGGCGCACAGTCACCGTTATCGTAAAAGAACTTTACTAACAACGTGCTATTTTTCATTTTGCGCGTCCCGGACGCAAACTGAGGAACACCTATGTGCCGCACGGCTGTTGACTTGCATATCCTTACGCTTACAGTTCCATATATTGGTCAAATTTTCGTTAATTTTTCCGTGTTTCCCCTGTGTGTTGTCAGTAACATACTATTCAAACTTGACGTCATTCTGAACAATGGTTTTCTTTCTACAGCATTTAGAAACTGAAACTGTAATTGTGGATATCCTGTAAATATTAGTGTAACCAAACAAAACAGGAGTTTGCTTAATTTTTTTCGACGAGATCCCCATGACAAAATTCTTCGATTTATAACTGACAGCGCAAGGGTTACTGCTAAGATTTTTTAGCTCTTGTCCTAGCTTATTGAAAATAGATGCAGCAGAATAGGGTACGTATATCTGCACAAGAATCAAGTAGGGGCCATCTAAACAGTGACTGAATTTCTGCCTGGCATTAACTAAGTCAAAGCCACTAATTCTTGCAATTAAACTCATACTGTTGACATTAAACGACGTCAGAGAAACTGTATACTGAGAAACCAATTCAGAATTCCCAAACTTGTAAACAGGAGTCGACAAGAGTTTTGTGAACTTACACCACATATTGCTTGAACTGCCCCTTCATGAGCCAAAAATACCTTTTGCGAATGTGAAGAATTATGCCACAACACAGTTACGTATGTCATAAGCAAATGAATGCAAGCAAAGCAGAGTAATTTTCGTACTGGAGTATCAATTACTGCATACACTTTTCCGATGATAAATACAGCAGCGTTCAGTTTTTGTACAAGATCCTGAAAGTGGGCTCCACATAACAACTGACCATGTATCTGCACACCTAGGAATTTGGTACTGTGACTAGATGCTGTTACTGCTGTTGTTGTTAGTTGTTGATCATAGTCAACTTTATAATAATGAGAGATGGGAGATGGCGAAACAAATGTCAGCGGAGCCTACTCCACTCGAATAGTCCCTATCAGCTATTTAATCACATAATGCAGGCTCTCACGACGAGTATCTGCGTTATGCCCGATATATACGCTTTATGGGCATTAGGTCGTGATGCAAGGCATAATTCTCTACCTACTATTACGTTTCCATTGCTGGAGAGATCTTCAGTAGGTTTAACGACTTAGAAAGCAGTTACATTCGCAGACAAGCTCAGCAAGCCGAACTATTTATATCCATCCACGCAACGGTCGGTTCCTGACGTCATCAGACCGCTACCTAAAGGCGCGTTTACACTGAGTTCGAAACATGTTCTTCAATATTGTTCGCAAAATTCTTCGCGGATGTTACTAGACCATCAATGTTCCCAATAAGTTGTCAGCATGTTGCCAACACAAAACCAGTGTTTCACGGTCGTGTCGGTACAAATTAAAGGAACGTTATTCGTGGGCTGCTAACACTGAATACCGGTAAACGGTGCTAGTGTTTGTCTTTGCTCTGTCTGTAGTATTGCTTGTTGTGTTCCCGTGTGTTCCTTGCGAAATGGAGTGAACAAGAAGCAAAATTTACGAATTTGTCACTCTCTATGGGACAAGGATTGCCTCTAGAATTTTCGAAGTCATAGTAATAAAATTATTAACAGAATCATGTCTCCCTACAAAAAATTGCTGCATTACTTGGCACCAGCAGGAGTGACGTAATTAAAGTCACTCTTTCCTCAATACCGAAGCAACAACAACAAAGACAACAGTATTCGTTATCTGACTTCGCAAAATTTATCATCAGCAAGTTACGTGAGCTGCCGCCCTCTGAAAGGGCGGTGACGACAACAACAACAAGAACTTACGACGCTTTCTATGACGCAGAATGAATGTATGTAGGAGGCAGCAATCAGCAGTAAACGTGGATATGGCAGGGGGATCATCAGCTGCAGAATCCCCCGTCACAATCGCTGGAAGTGTGAGTAACATTCAGGCTGAAGAAGTTTTCTGTATTGAAACTGGTAATTTGGAACAATTTTATTATGAAAATAAAAATAAATATATGATCAATTAAACACGTGCTACAGTGCTATTAACTGAATTATGTATAGTTAGTTCTTCAGTCGTTTAATCAAAGCTTCACAAACTGCAGGAGCTATTTGAAATATGAAAGGCTTTGAAATGTGAGATTAATATGCAAGACTTTGATACTAAATCTCCTGTTGGGAAAAAACAAAGAGTAACAGAAAGTCGTTGCTTCACAGGAACTGCTTTTTTGACATTTGTGTCCTGAAACAATTGGCCCCTATAATCATCAGAATTTCAATATCAGACGGTTAAATCCCAGTGAAATTACAGATACCAGAACCGTATTCTAAATTCAGCTCACACAGCATGCGTGCCATTCTCCTACGTCTTCTATGCTATGTCTTTGTCTACCAGTGACGACTACGTCGTTGTCCTAGTCGCTTATTAATCTTATCAGTTCAGCATCTCATATCGTCAATTCATTCTTTTCACTTGTCGTAGCATAACTCTTGACGCAAACGCACAATGCGAAATGTTTGCTGCCAGTTCAGTGTCGCAGACGATGGGAATACATATATAGAAATGTGTGGTGTCACCGCCAGACACCACACTTGCTAGGTGGTAGCTTTTAAATCGGCCGCGGTCCGCTAGTATACGACGGACCCGCGTGTCGCCACTGTCAGTAATTGCAGACCGAGCGCCACCACACGGCAGGTCTAGAGAGACGTCCTGCCACTCGCCCCAGTTGTACAGCCGACTTTGCAAGGAACGGTTCACTGAGAATTACGCTCTCATTTGCCGAGACGATAGCATAGCCTTCAGCTACATTTGCTACGACCTAGCAAGGCGCCGTATTCAATTGATATTGAGATTCTATTAATGTATCATCAAGAACGATGTTCTACAAATGAGGATTAAAGTTAAGTATTCCAGAAGCTACGTACTTTTCTTTATATCATTCATTACTTATCCTGTTTCAGACCTCACGCCATCCTGCGTGAGCTTATAGCGTGCATTTCGGCTTCCTCAAACAACACGGTGTTGGCACTTCTGCCGACACTTCAAAATGTTTGTCGTTTGTCTTCAAAAACGGTTCAAATGGCTCTGAGCACTATGAGACTTAACTTCTGAGGTCATCAGTCCCCTAGAACTTAGAACTACTTAAACCTAACTAACCTAAGGACATCACAAACATCCATGCCAGAGGCAGGATTTGAACCTCCGACCGTAGTGGTCGCGCGGTTCCAGACTGTAGCGCCTAGAACCGCTCGGCCACTATCGCTAGTGTGAAGGGGACGTGGACACCGAACAATTGAGCCAAAATGTTGCGAAACAAGTTGCAAATAAGTTGCGTAGAGAAACACGTTTTTAGTGTGTAAACGCGGCTTAAGATCGCGAAGTCGCGCCGACGTATGTTACAGAGCTTTTTTATTTAGTCCTAAGGCCCACAACTCGTCTAATTTCAGTCCTTTTTCCTGTTATAGTCGTCTTCGTGCTTTTAAAATGAGTTAAGTTACAAGCCTTAATACTAATTAACACCAACAGCACCAACTCTTCCCCATTGAAGTTCCATAAATACGTTGGCGCGACTCCGCAGTCTTAGGTAGCGGTCTGATGACATCAAAACCGGCTGTTGTGTGGTTACATAGTACAGCAGTTCGGCTTGCTGACCTTGAAGCTCCTTTGTAAGTCGTTGAAGCCTCTGAAGATTGTAACCTCCCCCTCACTTATCGACCTTAATGACAGGAAAAATTAAAATTAAATTGGTGGAAATTAATTTTGAGAAAGGGTAAAATTAATAAAGAAAGTAAATGTGCGGTCGTTACGTTAACAATTAATTGGCGTTAATTAGATATTTGAGATTTGGGGAAAATTACGGTCGCCAGTCCTATGGACAACTACTATAATAACTGAAAATGAAAGATTAATGCACATATAATTAGCACTAAAAGCGTGGCAACTGAAGGTTGACACTTGTGTGAAAACTGGATGTTTGCCAGAAGTAATAAATTTCGCTACACTCTGACTTAATTTAGCAAAAGAATTAATAAAACCGGAAAATAGAAAGTTAATGTAGTGACTGAAATTAATGGTGAACTTTGTTTCTGAAGCACAACGAAATTCAATAAAATAAGGTTAGTCTTCGGCTACCTCAACAATCATTTCAAAAGCTACTTGAATCTACGCAATTTAGAAATAAGGGATTTAACTTTGAACTTGAATTAAATGATTCTGAGCAATTAACAATAGTAAAATTTAGTAGGTACCAAGCTGAGCTGCAGTCACAGGTAAGCTAAAATATGGTAACAAAACTCGCACTCTTAATTTGTGCTTGTGTGATCTAAATATTGTAGCCAGCTATGAATACTTTAACTGAACTTTGAAATTAAAGCAGTGAAATGGAATGATATTACTTTAATGCTGGCGTTTGAATTTCAACGACACTCGGGTTCATTCCGGAAAAGGAATGGACCATGCTTGGTAACGTAAATGGGACAATGAGCAACAAAGGTTCATGCTACGTTGCTGTAATTTTGTGAGGCAGATTGAACAGTTTGAAAAGCTGAGGTCTGCCATACAGTTCTAAAACTTTACGTGCTTCCAGTCTTCCTTGTTGGTTGATTGAAGGTTTGAAGTCGTCGGTCGAGGAGGTGGCGACAGTCACTCATCGTCGGCCGTCGCTGTTGCAGAAGCTGGATGTTGGCGCGCCTCCTTCTCGACACGGTCACCAGGCGAAACGGGCTCTTGATGTGCGCCAGCTAATGCTTCCCGTCCGCGACACCGTATCAGAAACTATCATAGCAACTCGAGCGTAATTACATGCTGCCAAACCCCGAAAGCGCGGCAACTCGCGGGAGCGTCACACAACACACCTGCTCCACCGCCCTACTCCAGCCAGACTCCCACTGCCCGCGCTCCATGCGGCAGAGTTCACACTACCAAAGATCCAAATCACTTTGGTTCTCCACACGACCTATCGACGTAATTGTTCGATAGCATAGTTTTCCCTAGGCCAGACCCAGCGTAAAAATACAAATAATATTTACAAAACAACCCAGTTATACATAGACATGAATGCATATATAAATATATATATATATATATATATATATATATATATATATATATATATAAAACAATTACAATATATAAAGACACAAAAATGTCATATCTTCAGGTACTAAATAAGGAAAAAAATTTATAGTACAATAGATGGAAATAGGAGGATATGCATTTCCGGCGTTAAACGTGTCCCACATTGTCTGAGGACGTTCGTGTAACCTAAACAGACTCAGAAAATGTCCCAAAAAGGAAAAAAGCAGCGGAAATGCATATGCTCAAAAATCAAGAAAATTTAGCATTAGGCTAATTAACAACAAACCAATTTTTTAGTCCTTAATAATTGAGTGGAGCCACTCCTAACCTTATTCCAGTCCGTCACCTTACTCAAAACAAAACAGGTTGACAACATATTAAAATTCGTAGAAAAGATAGAAAATGGTTCAGCTATTCGCCGGCCGGTGTGGCCGTGCGGTTCTTGGCGCTACAGTCTGGAGCCATGAGCCCGCTACGGTCGCAGGTTCGAATCCTGCCTAGGGCATGGATGTGTGTGATGTCCTTAGGTTAGTTAGGTTTAAGTAGTTCTAAGTTTTAGGGGACTGATGACCTCAGATGTTAAGTCCCATAGCGCTCAGAGCCATTTGGTTCAGCTATTCTAAATCAGCAAAATTCCTAACAGTATCAAGAAATGGAATACTATTTACAAAATTAACCAGAGTACATGGTCATAAAAACAGGTAGATCAATATACGCAAATTAATAATTAATTACATAGAATACACTTTTTTATATAACCCTTTCATAATTAATATTCTCGTCATGAGGGCCCACTGAACGCTAAACAAGAAAATAATATACAGCAGATCGAAAAAAAAAATTGACAGCAGAATTCTTTCACATCAGCTGTCCGGGAAGAAAAACAACTCCGCCTTCCGTACCCGCAAGTACAAGGAATGCCGACCAGCACAAGAGCCGACAGCGGCTCCGCCTCGCCAGTACTGTTGCGCCCGCCTGTGCGGCACGCTTGATCTCACTCGCCTGTGTAACGGCACTTCCAGAACGTCCGTTTCACTTAATTCTTTCGGAAAAACTCACTCCCGAGTAATCTCAAGCAGTCCATTAATACTATCACAGTGGATAACACTGTCCGTCATCACACGCATGTACTAGCCTGAAACTTAAAACAGCGTCTAAGTACAGCGGCAGTGACTAGTAAAACACACATTCATGAAATCTTACAGCTAGTTACAAAATCATATTTACATTCCTTAATCTACTGTGAATCAGCTGAAAACTTAAACTAGCAGCTTGGATTTTTCAATTGATTAATAATCAGTTACTCTTAAATCATTTAATCAAAATTAATTACATATTAGTTACAACTTCTTTAATGACCTCTTGGTCAGGCAAAAGCATGGCAACGTAGCAAATCCTTAAAACTTACACTCTATATTTACATACTGTACAAATTACCCGTTCTGTGGTATTAATCAATCGTAGGTTGGTACAATTTCAAGTCTACAATATTCCGTATACCTAATAGTTTTCCAGAGCTTGGATACTCTAAGCAATAAGCATTTGTGTGAGGCATACCAATGACTTTGTATGGTCCATTACAAAAAAACTTAAATTTGGAGACTTCATCGTCTATCTCGCTCGGTTTCTCATGAGCTTTTTACAAGTACTTAGTCTCCGATTGCAAACTTAGCAAAACGCGCTTTAACGCCATGACGACGTATGCGAGCATCGGCTTTTAGCTTCATTATTTCTCGCAAACGATCTTTTTTCACACCAATACTATTGTCAATCCGTGGAGGGAATTTGATTATCTCTTCTATTAAACTTTTACTTCTGTCATCTAGCAGGATTTCCTCTGGAGAAAATCCCGTAGACTCATGTCTCAAGGTGTTCATAATTCTCTCAAACTCTGGTACATATATTCCCCATGTCCTATGGTTGTGGTGGCAATAGGTACGGCAAAGTCGGCGTAGCTCGTGCATATACCTCTCAGCGGGATTTCCAACTGGACGGTAAGCTGAAATATGGATCACTTAGATCCCATTACTTGCCATGCCTTCATTCCACAACTTAGAAGTAAGTTGTGTCCCATTGTCTGATAGAATCGCCTTGGGCTTACCAATATGAACAAAATAATCGTTCACAAGCTTGCTATAGACCGCTTTGGCTGTAGCTTTCCTAATCGGGTATAGTTTGATGAACTTGGAAAAAGCTTCTAGCACTACTAAAATGTAGGCAAAGTTTCCTGATGCCTTGAGAATAGGTCCGTACAAGTCCACGCACAGTAATTCAAAGGCGTCGTTAGGCCTTATACTTTGCATAGGACCACGACTCGTACAGTTGGTAACCTTCACCTTCTGACATAAATCGCAAGTTTTCACTCTGTCAGTAAAGCGTTTTAACATGTTGTTAAAATGCACTACTTCGCCGGCCGGGGTGGCCAAGCGGTTAAAGGCGCTACAGTCTGGAACCGCGCGGCCGCTACGGCCGCAGGTTCGAATCCTGCCTCGGGCATGGATGTGTGTGATGTCCTTAGGTTAGTTAGGTTTAAGTAGTTCTAAGTTCTAGGGGACTGATGACCTTAGAAGTTAAGTCCCATAGTGCTCAGAGCCATTTTTTGAGCACTACTTCACTCAGCTTTTCCGTACATTTCTTTGGTCCACAGTGACCATACGCCAAATGGTAGTAGTCTATTATTTCTTTGACGCATTTGGTGGGCCAGCATACCCGCCAAATATTACTATCTTCACCCTTACGTATGTACAAGATATTATCGTATATCTTGTAATACTTCCTTAATTTCTCTCCTTCTGGACTCCTTTCGTCATATCGGGTTTTCACCATATTTAAACCGTCCTCGTTGTGATGACGATGTAGATTCTTACAGATGTTCACTATTTATTTACGTCCCTCAACTTCTTTAAAAAATTTGACCACTCCATCTGATTCATCTTTCAATACATCTTGATTAGATTCGGGCAACCGCGATAGCGCATCCGTTACGCAATTGTCGGTCCCTTTTGCGTAACAGATGTCATAGTTAAATTACTGTAAATACAGCGACCACCTAGTCAGTCTTTCGTGAAGTAGTTTACAATCCTTCAGATAAGTGAGCGCCTTATGGTCCGTATGAATAATCACCTTACAGTCCCATAGGTAACCCTTGAACTTCTTGAATCGCCACACGATAGCGAGACACTCCTTCTCAGAAATCGTGTAGTTTCGCTCACTTTTGATAAAGTACGACCCGCGAACGCTATCGTCCGGTGTTCCTTATCCTCTCCTTCACCAACTTCTTGGAACAGTTCTACCCCCACCCCGTAATTCGACGAATCCATCCCCAGACGGAAGGGTAGCGATAAATCAGGATAAAATAGTATGTTAGATCTTAACAACTCGTCTTTTAATCTCTCGAAAGCGGCCTGACACCCGTCAGCCCACACAAACGGAACATTTTTGCGTAAGAGGTTATTCAAATTTCCATCATTAAATACCTGTCCTTTTACAAATTTACGGTAAAATCTTGTGAGCCCTAGAAAACTTTTTAACTGTTTCCTAGACTTGGGTGGAGGACAATTCCTTATTGCCTCTAGTTTCTCTGGGTCTTTCGTAATACCAGCGGTGGTAATTATATGCCCTAAAAATTTCAGCTCCTGTTTCACAAATTCGCATTTCTTTAGCTTTAGAGTCATTGCGCCACGGCGCAATGCTCTAAAAACTTCATCTAACAGGTCACAATGGTCATGCCAAGTGGCATTGGCCAAAAATAGGTCATCAACATATACAGTTAATCTTGAACTCAAAGCCGGGCCTAGCACTTCATCTAGGGCCCTGATGAATACGGACACAGATATATTAAGTCCAAACGGCAGTACTCTATACTGATAATACCTGCCTGCAACAAGAAGGCGGTCTATGGCCCAGATTCTTCTTCGAGTTCTATTTGCCAGTAACTAGTCGTCAGATCGAGGCTAGTCATGAACTTAACGTCATGAAAACGTTGCAAAATCTCCTCCATATTCTCTGGTCTATCTGTTTCGCGTTGAACGACCCTATTCAACGTGCGTGCGTCAATCACAATACGCACACTACCATCCCGTTTTGCTACAATGACCAAACCGTTATTGTATGGACTCATACTTCTTTCAACCACTCCCCATTCCATCATCTTATCTATCTCCCGTTGCACTGCTTCCTTTTTGGACAGCAGTATAGCATACGGTCTCACGAAGAATGGTTTGTGCGGAATTACATGCAACCTGCATTTATATCCTTCCATAAGTCCCGGTTTGTATGAAAACACACTCTTATTCCTCATTATTACTTCCTTTGTTCGTGTGTTACGTTTGACACACCGTCTACAATACTTTCCAGTTCACTTTCTACACTATTGTCTATGCCGAGATTCCTCACGTTACAGTAGTTCAAATTCATACCTATGTCGATGGCATCCGGCCAGTTAACAATGTGTATAGGCTGGTACTGCCTATGCACACCATCTCCTGCCTCGTCAAAACTAACTACTATTGTTTTATCTTGTGACGTACATGTAAAAGTTTTGCTTTCGCAATTAACCACTGCACGGTACTTTAATACCCAATCTAACCTGATAATTACTTCCGTAGTTAAGTCTCACACGACGACAAACTCTTCTTCAAATCGTGCCCCATATATCTTGAAGTTGACAAAAATCTGTTTTGTGGCCGGTTTACTGGCCTTCCCAGTAGCACCGATAATTTTCACTCCTGTTACTGGCATAACTACGATACCAGGTCTGTCTTTCAGTAACTCGAATATTTTCCCAGATACAGCACTCAATTCTGCACCGGTATCAATCAACACGTTTAGTTGTAGGCCGTGCATATTAACAGACACTACCATATGTCTACACTTATCCTCGACTGTTTCTTTATTTTCCCACAATAAATCCTCGTCTATATCCAGGTCATTCCAGAAAAAACCATCCGGCTTTGATCCTAACTCCGGCTTATCTGGCGGCTTTTTCAGACTCTGTTCACATACAGTTTTAATTACAACACGTTTGTCCTGAGTCTTAGCTGTAGCTTCGCCTCCAATACCGAAACCTTTTCCTGTAACTCGTCAACTAGTGAGTGTTGCTTTGCTATCAATTCACTAATTGTCACCTTCGTTGATTCTCTTTGGTCAGATTGATCTCATCTGCTAATGTACCTGGAGGAATGTGCCCAGTAGTATCTGCAATTGCTTCCACTGGATCTGCGCAACCCACACTGCTACCGTCCGACCGTATAACGTCAGCTCTAACCTCATACACGCTGCAATCTACGTGCTTTTCTACCAATCGTGTCCGGCTATCACTAAAATTCTCGTAATCTTTCTCCTTAATACTCTCGCAATGTTTAAACTGGAGTTTTGCGTCGGATGGGTCGGTTACTTCTACCACTATAACTTTCGGTAAAGTCTGCCGGTCAGGGCGAGAACTTTCCGTTACTACTTCAACATCTAACTCCTGCGGGACGAAACACGACGAATCTTGCTCGTGCTCCGCACTAACGTCAACTATTTCTGGTAAAGTCTGCCGGTTAGGGCCAGAACTTTCTATCACTTCACAAACACTATCTTCCTTCGGGACGAGACGCGGCAAATCCTGCCCGCGCTCCCCATAAACACTTCTCCCTATAATCTCATAGTTCGTCGTATAAGCGCCGAACTGCCTTAACCAGACCTCATCCCTCTCTGCATCCCCTCGCTCGATGACGGACGTGTTATCCGACATCTGATCTTCTCTCAACACTGGTGAATCATTCTTAAACTCAATCTCCAGTTCCGCTGTGGGTGTTACAGCTGCCACGTTATAATCGATTTCCGGAACACTACTTAAATTGTTCTCACTGACAGTGTCTACAGCTGATCTACTACTTGTGGGCGCACTCCTTTCTCCTAACACTGGCACACTCTCCCGCCGTTAACTATTCCATACGGAATTTTCATAACGACGACACCTGGGTTTTCTCCTGTTATTGGGCCGTCAAAATTTCTCCACGCCCGGTCGGCCCCTCACCGGCGCGGCTAATGGTTTTCCTGTCTCGTCCCAGCAGATCTGCTCCCCGGATGCTGCTGAGGCGACTTGTCACACCCTCTGGCGTTATTACTATTCTGTGAAGCCCGTATCACGTTAGTATGATACTGGTTTCCGTCATTCCTGTTATTATTTGCATTGTACTGATTGTCATTACGGTCCGAACCATTATTGTTATTGCTGCCATGGTTGCGGTATGCATTATTCCCATGGTTATCGTTGTTGTGATTGTTATGGTACCCGTTGTTGTTACCACGGCCTCCACACGAACTATCGATGTAATTGTTCGATAGCATAGTTTTCCCTAGGCCAGACCCAGCGTAAAAATACAAATAATATTTACAAAACAAACCAATTATACATCGACATAAATGCATAAATATATATATATATATATATATATATATATATATATATATATATATATATATATATATATATATACAAACTGTAAAACAATTACAATATATAAAGACACAGAAATGTCATATCTTCAGGTAACAAAATAAGGGAAAAAAATTATAGTACAATAGATGGAAATAGGAGGATATGCATTACTTGCGTTACAAGATCTCCCCAGCACAGGAAGACGAAACTTTAGCGAGAGAATGATGCCTTGGACCACGACTTACTATCCATAAAACAATAACCAACAAATCAGTTGTGTTTCAAAGTAAGAGATCTGCAGCAACTGCAATACAACTAAAACCAGAGAGATCCAGTTTGACAAATCACTTTATTTCAACGCAACCTGCAAAATACCTGCATCACTTCTGGGAAAAATTATGATTCGCCTTAAAATTGTTTGCTCGCACAAGCAGTAAATTATGTGCACAACGAAGAGTATACACAGGGAGCTATTCGTGTTCTTCAGTAGCGCTACAGCCCTTGGAGAGCCTTGGCTTCTTCAACAATCTTCCTCCACACTTCTCGGCTATTTGCTGCTCTTTTCCACCCCCAGACTCCCATACTGGTGATATCCATTATTACCTCGTCGATCCATCTTCTTCTAGGTCTACAGGGTGTTATTACATGTTGTGTAACAAGAACATTGCGTCAAGCAGTCATTTATCAAACATCTTTAATGTCAAATTAACGACATGGAAAAACTGGGTGTGTCGCGTTAAGCTGAAAGTACTGCAGCCATGATCCACAGCACTGAAAAATACACTCCTGGAAATTGAAATAAGAACACCGTGAATTCATTGTCCCAGGAAGGGGAAACTTTATTGACACATTCCTGGGGTCAGATACATCACATGATCACACTGACAGAACCACAGGCACATAGACACAGGCAACAGAGCATGCACAATGTCGGCACTAGTACAGTGTATATCCACCTTTCGCAGCAATGCAGGCTGCTATTCTCCCATGGAGACGATCGTAGACATGCTGGATGTAGTCCTGTGGAACGGCTTGCCATGCCATTTCCACCTGGCGCCTCAGTTGGACCAGCGTTCGTGCTGGACGTGCAGACCGCGTGAGACGACGCTTCATCCAGTCCCAAACATGCTCAATGGGGGACAGATCCGGATATCTTGCTGGCCAGGGTAGTTGACTTACACCTTCTACAGCACGTTGGGTGGCACGGGATACATGAGGACGTGCATTGTCCTGTTGGAACAGCAAGTTCCCTTGCCGGTCTAGGAATGGTAGAACGATGGGTTCGATGACGGTTTGGATGTACCGTGCACTATTCAGTGTCCCCTCGACGATCACCAGTGGTGTACGGCCAGTATAGGAGATCGCTCCCCACACCATGATGCCGGGTGTTGGCCCTGTGTGCCTCGGTCGTATGCAGTCCTGATTGTGGCGCTCACCTGCACGGCGCCAAACACGCATACGACCATCATTGGCACCAAGGCAGAAGCGACTCTCATCGCTGAAGACGACACGTCTCCATTCGTCCCTCCATTCACGCCTGTCGCGACACCACTGGAGGCGGGCTGCACGATGTTGGGGCGTGAGCGGAAGACGGCCTAACGGTGTGCGGGACCGTAGCCCAGCTTCATGGAGACGGTTGCAAATGGTCCTCGCCGATACCCCAGGAGCAACAGTGTCCCTAATTTGCTGGGAAGTGGCGGTGCGGTCCCCTACGGCACTGCGTAGGATCCTACGGTCTTGGCGTGCATCCGTGCGTCACTGCGGTCCGGTCCCAGGTCGACGGGCACGTGCACCTCCCGCCGACCACTGGCGACAACATCGATGTACTGTGGAGACCTCACTCCCCACGTGTTGAGCAATTCGGCGGTACGTCCACCCGGCCTCCCGCATGCCCACTATACGCCCTCGCTCAAAGTCCGTCAACTGCACATACGGTTCACGTCCACGCTGTCGCGGCATGCTACCAGTGTTAAAGACTGCGATGGAGCTCCGTATGCCACGGCAAACTGGCTGACACTGACGGCGGTGGTGCACAAATGCTGCGCAGCTAGCGCCATTCGACGGCCAACACCGCGGTTCCTGGTGTGTCCGCTGTGCCGTGCGTGTGATCATTGCTTGTACAGCCCTCTCGCAGTGTCCGGAGCAAGTATGGTGGGTCTGACACACCGGTGTCAATGTGTTCTTTTTTCCATTTCCAGGAGTGTATTTTGAAGTGGTGAACGCTACAAACTTGAGGAAACAAATTCTCACCATACCAAACGGAGCAGAGCAGTAGTTAGCTCGCTGGACTCGCACTGTGGAGGACGACGGTTCATCCTGATTTAGGTTTTCCGTAATTTCCCTTCCTTCGAAAGGGCAGGGTTGAGGGGCAATGTTAGTACACTTGAGCCATTAAGCGTCCCTAAAGAAAAAAATTACAAGATGATAAATCGGGTGACATTGGACGCCAGGTGATGTCTCTATGCGAAGGGAGATTGCCGAGAATAGAGAGCTATGGATCCTTGTCGTTGCAGCCGGAATTTTCCCTCTTCATGGTCCCCCACAAACTGGTTTAGTTTAAGCTGGAGGAAAGTCTCTGCCATGTGACAGCGGTTTCAGTTCACCGTTATCGTTATGCCATCTTCTCCGAAAAAAGACGGACCCCCTATACCAAATTTAGCAACGGTGCACCGAACTGTCGCACGATGGCTGAGAAGTGTTCACTAATAAAGTTTTGGATGGTTTTCTGCTGCCCAGTAGTGGAAATTTTATTCATTTGCAGTATCTGGCAAGTGGAAGTAGGCCTCATTTGAAGAAATCAAAACAGCGAAAGGGGAAATGCTATGAAAAATTTCCTCACACACAGCTCTACAACTTTCAGAATTTCTCTCACTTAATTCTTGAACAACCGTCATTTACTGTAAGTGCATTTGAAGATCTCTGGGCAGGATTCTTCTTACACTCCTGTCAGACAAGGCCAAGGCAGATGCATGTTTAAGCGCGGAACTCTTTGTAGATTGCTGGACGAATGGTCTCACATAGGCACATTTTCCAGCGTTGTTACAGCCCGTGGTCGGTCGGGAGATTTTCCTTTTGGTGCAGAACCGGGTGTTCTAAAGTCTGATACCCAAACTCGAATAGTTTATCAGAAACAGAATCGCGTAGGTCAAGTTCCTAACGAATGCGAAATGTTCGCTGCTTAGTAGTCACGCAACCACCGTTTCGAATATACTCATCCACAACAAAAGCATGATGCTCCTCTAGGGAAGCTACTGCGACCATTGACCCGGCCGCTGTGGTCGAGCGGTTGTAGGCGCTTCAGTCTGTAACCGCGCGGCTGCTACGGTCGCAGGTTCGAATCCTGCCTCGGGCATGGATGTGTGTGCTGTCCTTAGGTTAGTTAGGTTTAAGTAGTTCTAAGTCTAGGGGACTGATAACCTCAGATGTTAAGTCCCATAGTGCTCAGAGCCAGAGCGCCCATTGAAAATGGGAGGTATACATCTTCCACATAAGTATCCTCACCATAGCTCAAACAGGGGCCTCTCCAATTACGAGAGGTCTTTTTGTCGGACCCTGTACATGAGAAAGACTCGCTCACTGTGCAGTTTCCGGATTTATAACTCTGATGTATATTTGTTAAATAATTCTCTGAAATCTGAGCAACGAATAGCATTTTGTTATAAACACTGCAGGGGTGTTAAGTGTGAATAGACATTAGCTGTTCTCAAGCGAGAATCGTGAGGAAGCCGGGGAACCTGCAAAGGCCTGAACAGAAACTTTCAACTCAGAACGTTATAGGAGACACAAGAGGTATAACTGACTGTTGTTAAATATTAACGAGAGTTGGCAATGTCAGATGACTAGTATCAGACAAAAACCTTTTAAACAAATTTACAGTAAATTGTCCGGTAAATGGCGTCCTCCATCGTTGACATACTGATGAAGAATAAGCTTATCCATTATGGATATTTTAGAAGCCGTGACTGTTAATCGAATGTAAATACAGTGAAGCGCCAAAGAAACTGGTATAGGCATGCGTATTCAAATACAGAGATACGCAAACAAGCAGAATACGGCGCTGCAGTCGGCAACGCCTATATACTACAACAAGTGTCTGGTGCAGTTGTTAGATCGATTACTGCGATTACTGCTGCTACAATGGCAGGTTATCAATATTTAAGTGAGATGGAACGTGGTGTTATAGTCGGTGCACGAGCGATGGGACACAGCATCTCCGAGGTAGCGATGAAGTGGGAATTTTCTCGTACGACCATTTCACAAGTGCACCGAGGATATGAGGAATCCGGTAAAACATCAAATCTCCAACATCACTGGGCCCAGAAAAACATCCTGCAAGAACAGGACCAGCGACTATTGAAGAGAATCTTTCATTGTGACAGAACTGCAACCCTTCCGCAAATTGCTGCAGATTTCAGTACTGGGCCACCAACAAGTGTCAACGTGCGAACCATTCAATGAAACATAATCGATATGATCTTTCGGAGCCGAAGGCCTACTCGTGTACCGTTGATGACTGCACGACACCAAGTTTTATGTCTCGCCTGGGCCCGTGAACACCGACGTTGGACTATTGATGACTGGAAACATGTTGCCTGGTCGGATGAGTCTCGTTTCAAATTATATCGAGCAGATGGACGTGTACGGGTATGGAGACAACCTCATGAATCCATGGACCCTGCATTTCAGCAGGGGATTATTCAAGCTGGTGGAAGCTCTGTGATGGTGAGCGTATGCAGTCGGAGTGAAATGGCACCCCTGATACGTCTAGATACGACTCTGACAGGTGACACATACGTAAGCATCCTGTCGGGTCACCTGCATCCGTTCATGTGCATGCTGCATTCTGACGGATTTGAGCAATTCCAGCAGGACAATGCTACAGAGTGGCTCCAGGAACACAGTTCTGAGTTTAAACATGTCCGCTGGCCACCAAACTCCCAGACATGAACATTATTGAGAAAATCTGGCATGCCTTCAACGTGCTGTTCAGAAGAGCTCTCCACCCTCTCGTACTCTTACTCAGTTCCCTCCAGCACTACTTCAGGCATTAGGCGAATCCATGGGACTTCGTGTTGCGGCACTTCTGCGTGCTCGCGATATACATCTACAGAAAATATAGTACGAATACGTGAAAATTTTAAAGCAAAAAAAAATTATAAAAATTTCAGTGGACCGTAAACAAATAATGTTATAGCGAGGGCCCTACACGATATTAGGTAGGTGTACTAGTTTCTCTGGCTCTTCAGTGAATGTCGGCGCTTGACCTTTTTTTTTTTTTTTTTTTGAGGATGTAAGCGTGCGTTCGTGTGTGGGGGGGGGGGGTGCATATGTCTGTGTGTGTACGTGTGTGTGTACTACTTATTGCTTTGTCAATGCTTTTTATTGCGGTGTATTTTATTGCGGTGTATGATGGGTGATAGTGAAAATACATAAACAACTATATCACAACACCACAGAGATCTAGAAATGCACAAAACTCGCGAGAAACACAGATACGACCAACACCACTATACGGAACAATATCACAAAGCTAAAGCTCACCACACGAGCTGGGACACACTCACATATGAAAATAAAATGACACACTGAACTGATAACGTCCCAAAGAAACAGGTAATAAACATAGCCTACGAAAGTGATATTTCCACACATAAATGTTTTGAGAAGGAGGATGACACTGACATGTACCAAAAATGTGGCATTTCCCAATTTTGATTTAACAGCTGTGATGCTCAGTGCATAGGACAAATCAGCAGAAAATTTGAAGTACGATACAAAGAGCATAAATGAACATCGAAATATGGCACCAGCCTTTCAGCATTCGCAGAATATCTCCGACTTCTAAAAGTCACTCTCCTGATATAATAAAAATAGAAATGAATATAATCTGATTCAATAAGAAAAAAATCTCCAAACAAAAAAGACAATTTCCAAATTTAAAAAAAATCTTAGAAAAGTAATACACATTATACTACCAAACATACAATAGCAACCAAACACTGTTTAAACTAGTAAAACGTCTACTAGCTAAATAATAAAACCTCTTTAGCCATCACAAACACAGTATAACATGAAGAGCATTTGCCCGCGAAAGGCAAAGGTCCCGAGTTCGAGTCTCGGTCCGGCACACAGTTTTAATCTGCCGGGAAGTTTCGTATCAGCGCACACTCCGCTGCAGAGTGAAAATCTCATTCTAGACAGTATAACATATCCACTCATGACCACCCACCTCACACCATTAAACAAAATGCACGAAGTGAATGTAGATTTATAAAACGTGAAAATATAGTCCGTGTCAGTCATATAAATCGACCATCTGTGTGTAGGACAATGTTAGGAAACGAATTATGAGCAGAAGACGTGGGCAAAAATAGAATTTAAAGAAGATTGTACGAAAAGAACAATTGTTATAGTGACAACAGAAATTGCCTCAAAATGAAACGAAACCTGTCTAGTCTGAATAAGTTTTTTGTTACAGTCGCAAAGGATGGTATATGTATTGTGCATTACATTACGAAGGTTCTCCCCGAGGAAACGAGAAAACGCAAGCAACATCCGCTTAACTCAAGACTGTAAGCAACTTCACAACAGTATTAACTTTTGTAATGTTCTAAATTATCTTAGCAGCCTTTACTTGAGAGCAATGGATCGGTTGTCAATATTGAGCATGTTAGCAGTCTTTTCGCGTAGAAGACAGTAGATTCATTAGAACGACGTTAGATACTCCGTATGTACTCGTAGTTCGACGTGACTGTAACCTACCGAGTATAGACTGGGACGTCTATGGATTCATTGCATGATAGTCTTGCGAAGTAGTTTTTGAACACGTTTCTCAAAAACTGTCTTGAGTAGCTAGTTTGACAGCCCACACGCAGTGGCAATATCTTGGACCCTGTGGCTACAAACGGCCGGATCGTATCGATGGCGTCGGTGATGATGATGCCATCATAGTGACTGTGGTTATGAAAATTGATAAATCAGTCAAGAAAGCTAGGAGAATGTTTCTACTAGAAAGAGCAGATTAGCAGTTGTTAGCATCTCACTTAGACAATGAAATGCAATCTTCTAGTTCCAGTATGATGGACGTAGGGGAATTACGGCAAAAGGTTAAACTGTAAATCGTGCTCCGGACAAGTATGCGCCTAATAAGCGGATTAAGGAAGGAAATAACCCACTGTAGATTAATAACGAAATTCAGAAAATGCTTAGGAAGCAAATGCTGTTACACTCTCGGTTCAAAAATAGAACGCGCAAATGATGGCAGGCAAAGGTTAGTAGAGATTCTTGCGTCTGTGAAAACATCTATGCACGAAGCATACAACTGCCACCGTCATACCATAATAAAAGACCTGGCAGAGAACCTAAGAAAATTCTGGCTCTATGTAAAATCGCTAAGCGGGTCTAATGCTTCCATTCAGTAGCTTATTCGTTAACCAGTATGGTGTGGTAGCTGAAGATAGCGAAACGAAAGCCCAACTTTTAAATTTCGCGTTTAAGAAAACGTTCACGCATGAGAATCTTACAAAAATACCATCATTTGACCATCCCACAGAGTTCCTTAAAGACTACATAGTAATAAGCATCCCTGATGCAGAGTAACAACTGAAAAAGTTGAAAACTAATAAGTCGCCAGGTCTGGATTGAATCTCAGTTCGGTTTTACAGTCTACAGCAATGACTCCTTACTTAGCTTGCATTTATTGCGAATCTCTCGCCCAGCGGAAAGTCCCAAGCGACTGGAAAAAAGAGCATGAGACTCCTGTACGTGAGAAGGATAGAAGAACGGACCGGCAAAAATTACAGACCAATATCTCTAAGATCGGTTTCCTGCAGAATCCTTGAACATATTCTCAGTTCAAATTTCTAGTTGGTGTAATGAATGGGTCTAAATGGAGAAAAAGGAAAGATAATGTGGACATGTAGGAAAGACAGTCTCGTCGTCTAGATATCTGGGGGTGACACTGTAAAGCAATATGACATGGAACGAGCATGTGGTAGGGAAGGCGAATTGTCGACTTCCGTTTACGAGGTGCATTCAAGTTCTAAGGCCTCCGATTTTTTTTCTCCGGACTGGAAAGAGATAGAAACATGCGCATTGTTTTAAAATGAGGCCGCGTTCATTGTCAATACATCCCAGAAATGGCAGCACCGTACGCTAGATGGAATTTTACCGCCAGCAGCGAGAATGAGAACTGTTTTAAATACTTAAAATGGCCTCGTTTTCCTTACTTGAACAGCGTGTAATCATTCGTTTTCTGAATTTTCGTGGTGTGAAACCAATTGAAATTCATCGACAGTTGAAGGAGATATGTGGTGATGGAGTTATGGATGTGTCGAAAGTGCGTTCGTGGGTGCGACAGTTTAATGAAGGCAGAACATCGTGTGACAACAAACCGAAACAACCTCGGGCTCGCACAAGCCGGTCTCAGGACATGATCGAGAAAGTGGAGAGAATTGTTTTGGGGGATCGCCGAATGACTGTTGAACAGATCGCCTCCAGAGTTGGCGTTTCTGTGGGTTCTGTGCACACAATCCTGCATGACGACCTCAAAATGTGAAAAGTGTCATCCAGGTGGGTGCCACGAATGCTGACGGACGACCACATGGCTGCCCGTGTGGCATGTTGCCAAGCAATGTTGACGCGCAACGACAGCATGAATGGGACTTTCTTTTCGTCGATTGTGACAATGGATGAGACGTGGATGCCATTTTTCAATCCAGAAACAAAGCGCCAGTCAGCTCAATGGAAGCACACAGATTCACCGCCACCAAAACAATTTCGGGTAACCGCCAGTGCTGAAAAAATGATGGTGTCCATGTTCTGGCACAGCGAGGGCGTAACCCTTACCCATTGCGTTCCAAAGGGCACTACGGTAACAGGTGCATCCTACGAAAATGTTTTGAAGAACAAATTCCTTCCTGCACTGCAACAAAAACGTCCAGGAAGGGCTGCGCGTGTGTTGTTTCACCAAGACAACGCACCCGCACATCGAGCTAACGTTACACAACAGTTTCTTCGTGATAACAACTTTGAAGTGATTCCTCATGCTCCCTACTCACCTGACCTGGCTCCTAGTGACTTTTGGCTTTTTCCAACAATGAAAGACACTCTCCGTGGCCGCACATTCACCAGCCGTGCTGCTATTGCCTCAGCGATTTTCCAGTGGTCAAAACAGGCTCCTAAAGAAGCCTTCGCCGCTGCCATGGAATCATGGCGTCAGCGTTGTGAAAAATGTGTACGTCTGCAGGGCGATTACGTCGAGAAGCAACGCCAGTTTCATCGATTTTGCGTGAGTAGTTAATTAGAAAAAAATTCGGAGGCCTTAGAACTTGAATGCACCTCGTATTGGCAGAATTCTTGGAAACTGTGCTTCGTCTGCAAAGAAGACCGCTTGTAAGACACTAGTGCGACCTCTCCTTGAGTAATGCTCGAGTGTTTGGGATCCGCACCAGGTCGGATTAGAAGAAGACATCGAAGCAATCCAGAGGCGGGATGCTAGATTTGTTACCGGCAGGTGGGAACAACACACAAATGTTACGGAGATGCTTCAGGAACTCAAATGAGAATCCCTGGAGAGTAAAGGCGACGTTCTCTCAGCGAAACATATTTTTTCTTTTTTTTCTTTTTGAGTCATCTGTCTTCTGATTGGTCTGAGCGGCCCGCCACGAATTCCTCTCCTGTGCCAACCTCTTCATCTCACAGTAGCACTTGCAACCTATTTGCTGGATGTAATCAAATCTCTGTCTTCGTCTACAGTTTTCTGCCCTCTGCAGCTCCCTCTGTTACTATGAAAGTCACTCCCTCACGTCTTAACAGATGTCCTATCGTCCTGTCCCTTCACCTTTTCAGTGTTTTACACATATTCCTTTCCTCTACAAGTCAGCGCAGAACCTCCTCGTCCCTTACTGTTCTGTCCACGGAAATTTCAACATTCGTCTGTAACAACATATCTCAAATGCTTCGATTCTCTTCTGTTCCGGTTTTCTCACAGTCTATGTTTCGCTACAATACGATGCTGTTCTCCAAACGTACATTCTCAGAAATTTCTTCCTCAAATTAAGGCCTATATTTGATACTAGTAGACTTTTCGTGGCCAGTAATGCTATTTTTTCCATCGCTAGTCTGCTTGTGATGTCCTCCTTGATCCGTCCCTCATTGGTTATTTTGCTGCCTAGGTAGAGAATTCGTTAATTTCATCTACCTCGTGACCATCAATCCTGACGTTAAGTGTCTCGTTGTTCTCATTTCCGCTACTTTTCATTACTTTCATCTTTCTTCGATTTACTCTCAGTCCGTATTCTACACTCATTAGACTATTCATTCCATTCAGCAGATCATCTAGTTCTTCTTCATTTTCTCTCGGGATAGTAATGTCATCAGCAAATCGTTACATTGATATCCTTTCACCTTCAATTGTAATTCCACTCCTGAAACTTTCTTTTATTTCCGTCATTGCTTCTTCGATGTACTGACTGAACAGTAGGGACGTAAGACTACACCCTTCTCTTACACTATTTTTAATCTGAGCACTTCGTTCTTGGTCGTCCACTCTTATTATTCCCTCTTGGCTATTGTACATATTGTATAGTATCCGTCTCTCCCTATAGCTTACCCCTATTTTTCTCAGAATTTCGAACATAGTGAGTCAATTTACAACGCCGAACCCTTTTTTTCAGGTCGAATCCTATGAAAATCACTTGATTTTTCTTTAGTCTTGCTTCCATCATCAACCGCAACTTCATAATTGCCTCTCTGGTGCCTTTATCTTTCCTAAAGCCGAACTGATACTCATCTGACACATCCTCAATTTCCTTTTCCCTTCTTCTGCACATTTTTCTTGTCAGCAACTTGGATGCATGAGCTGGAAAGCTGATTGTGCGATCACTCTCGCAACTGTCAGATCTCGCAGTCTTCCGAACTGTGTGGATGATATTTTTCCGAAAGTGAGACAGTAAGTTGCCAGACTCAAACATTCTACACATCAACGTGAATAGTCATTTTGTTGCCATTTCCCCCAATGATTTTAGAAACTCCGATAGAATGTTATCTGTCTCTTCTGAGTTATTTAATCTTAAGTCCTCCAAAGCTCTCTTAAATTCTAATTCTAATATTGAATGCCCTATCTCCTCTAAATCGACTCCATTTCTTCCTCTATCACAGCTAAATCTTCCTCCTCATAGAGGCCTTCAGTGTACTCTTTCCATCTATCCGCTCTCTCCTCTGCAATTAACAGTGGAAATCATGTTGCACTCTTAATGTTACCACCCTTGCTTTAATGTCACCGAAGGCTGTTTTCAAAAAAATGGTTCACATTGCTCTGAGCACTATGGGACTCAACATCTTAGGTCATAAGTCCCCTAGAACGTAGAACTACTTAAACCTAACTAACCTAAGGACATCACACACACCCATGCCCGAGGCAGGATTCGAACCTGCGACCGTAGCAGCCTCGCGGTTCCGGACTGCAGCGCCAGAACCGCACGGCCACCGCGGCCGGCGGCTGTTTTCACTTTCCTATATGCTGAGTCAGTCCTTCCAACAATCATTTCTTTTTCGATTTCTTCATGTTTTTCATGCAGCCCTTTCATCTTAACTTCCCTGCACTTCCTACTTATTTTCTCCCTCAGCAACTTGTATTTCTGTATTCTTGAATTTTCCTGATCATTTTTGTACTTCCTTCATTATCGATCAACTGAAATACTTCATCTGTTACCCATTATTTCTTCGCAGTGCCTATGTTTTTCTCACCAACGCATGGTTTCTTCGTAGTTCCCTTATTTGTACCTATGTTTTTCTTTCTAGCTCCTATGATTGCCTTTTTTAGAGATGTCCATTCTTCTTCAACTATACAGCCTACTGAGCTATTCCTTATTGCTGTATCTATAGCCTTAGAGACCTTCAAGCGTATCTCGTCTTTCCTTAGTACTTCACTATCCCACTTCGTTACGTATTGATTCTTCCTGACTAATCTCTTAAACTTCAGCCAACTCTTCATCACTACTACACTGTGATCTGAATCTATATCTGATCCTGTGTCGCCTTGCAATCCATTATCTGATTTCGGAATTTCTGTCTAGCCATGACGTAATCTAACTGAAATCTTCCCGTTTCACCCGGCCTTCTCCATGTACGCCTCCTCCTCTTGTGATTCTTGAAAAGAGTATTCGCTATTATTAACTGAAATTTATAACAGAACTGAATTAGTCTTCCTCGTCTCTCATCGTTGTTCCAAGCCCATATGCTCCTGTAATCTTTTCTACTACTCCTTCCGCTACAGCTGCATTCCAGTCCCCCATGACTTTTAGATTTTTGTCTTCCATTACGTAGTGTATTACCCTTTCAATATCCTCATATTTTGTCTCTATCTCTTCATCTTCAGCTTGCGACTTCGGCAAGTATTCCTCTCGATGTTGGTTTGTTGTGGATTGTAATATGAACAGTCCTTATCACTGAACTGTTCACAGTAAAACACTCTCTGCCCTACCTTCATATTCATAATGAATCCTACTCCCGTTATACCGTTTTCCACTGCTGTTGATATTACCCTATATTCATCTTACCAGAAATCCTAATTTTCTTTCCATTTCACCTCACTGAGCCCTACTATATCTAGATTGAGCCTCTGCGTTCCCTTTTCAGATTTTCTAGCTTCCCTACCACGTTCAAGCTTCTGATATTCCTCCCCCCGAATCGTAGAACGTTATCCTTTCGTCGGTTAGTCAATCTTTTTCTCGTGTTTACCTCCCTCTTGGCAGTCGTCTCTCGGAGACACTATTGGGGAAATTTAAGGAACCGCGATTTGAAGCTGACTGCAGAAGTGTTATATTGCTGATAACGTACATTTCGCATAAATGCCACGAGAATAACGTACGAGAAATTAGGGCTCATAAGGAAGAATACAGATATTCGTTTTTGCCTCGCTCTATCTGCGAGTGGAATAGGAAAGGAAGCGACAAATAGCGATACAGGGCACCTTCCGTCACGCTTCGTACGGTGGCTTGCGGAGTATGTAATCAGATGCATACGTAATTATGTAACCCACTTTTACTATGTGATTTTAGCAAATAATCATATTTCAACGTATTACGTATACGGCTGACTGGGCTCCGCCAGGAACCGACACGTTTGCTTCTACAATACTTCTGTGGGGATTTGTGACTCTGGAATGTTGCCAGGTGGTCCGGTCGTTTGCATTCAGTAGAAACTTCCACGTTCGCGGCCCGTGTCTCATCACTAATTCACAAGCCAACTCGAGCAGAGCGCGAGTATACCGAGGATAGGGTATCCGGAAACAACCGTTACATTTGCAAAGCGAGAGTGTGCTTGCTACGCCTAAAGTGGTTGGAAAACTCTAATTTGTTATTTGTTGTGTAACATAGAATGCCAGTTTCATGAAGTTTTCCGGCTTTCTTGGAAAACTAAGAACAGCAGCTGACGAATACATATATTTGGCTTCAGAAGAGGCGAACTCAAGCGAATACGATATGAATGTGATATGAAAAGAAGTAAGTTGCTCCTGGCTAAAAATTTATGCACTGAGTTAAGCTTCCTGCAACACTTCCTTCCGTGCAAGTAAGCGAGTCGTTCCTCCACAGAGCGTCGGTATTCATGTATGCATCGTCACCTTAGTGTCCTCTTGCTGTTCTGAATAAACACGACGTGTTGTCCTCCGCGAAGCTACAGCTGTATTTTCTCCAACGACGACCTTAAGCTGAGGACACCAGTGATACACAACGTGAGATTTCAACATTCACGCTGGAGAATTTAAATTTATTGGATAAATCAGTTGGGCACCAATGTTAAGACTGAGGTCGTGGGACACGATACTCTGTGTTATGTTACTGTATCTTATGTTCTGATGATGGTCTATATCCAAACCCCATCAACGACACGGTTTAACAAGTGAACTGTTCTTATTAACGGCCAAAAAGCTGTGAAAAAGAGGTGCTCAGCATTAGTATAAACGGAGAACCAAAACTCTACCGAGGAAATTTCGGACGTTGTTCGGGGACACATTCTGAATTCTGAGTATCTTGGTATAAGGAGCCTGTGGTCTCCGGTGAATCATTACAGAGCAATTAGAATTCGTCTGATTTCTTACCCCCATTTTAGTATCCATCTTTGATGCACTGAAATTATCTACGCAACATTGCAAATGTCGACGATATGCGATGTGTACCTTGTTTGGAAACAAACTTGTTCCCTCCCTCAAGGTCCTTCCTGTTGACAACAGTAAACCCAGATTCACTCTTCGCCCTCCAGTGTGCATTCAGTACCGGTACTGCTCGGTTCTGTCTCAGGTTTGTATTCCTGCTGGTGTTAGTTGTTCCCAGTGACAGACAGCAGTACTATGGATAGGATGGCTGATGAAGAGTTGGCCGATATGCACCTCGTATGTGGGTTCACTGAATGCAACGGAAGGGCAACACAGCGAATCTCTGCCGAACTGTTTCCGCAGCGACGGCAACCCCATCACAGTACTGATGCTTGTTCCATTACTCTGCGTTTTGTGTTGTACGGTTTGCTCAGAGAAAATATTTTCACAAAAACAAATCTAAGTGAACTAACGAATATATTAAATCATAATTACATTATTTCTAGCCGGCAGGAGTGGCCGAGCGGTTCTAGGCGCTTCAGTCTGGAACCGCGCTACTGCTACGGCCGCAGGTTCGAATCCTGCCTTGGACATGGATGTGTGTGATGTGCTTAGGTTAAGTAGTTCTAAGTTCTAGGGGACTGATGACCTCAGATGTTAAGTCCTATAGTGTTCATAGCCATTTGAACGATTACATTATTTCTCTGTAAGGAACCGTCGAAACCCACGTCCGGCAATCCTGATTCAGGTTTTCCGTGATTTCCATAAATCGCTTCAGGTAAATGACGGGATGGTTCCTGTCAAAGGGGATGTCCAACTTTCTTCCCCGTCCTTCCCTAATTCGATAGGACCGATGACCTCGCTGTTTGGCCCCCTCCCCCGAATCAATCAAACGCTGATCCTTTCAGTTCTGTGATGTCAGTGTCAGCCAGAACCGCCGTTGACGAAAGGTTCAATATACCAAAGTAGTCGGGAAGCTGTTATGATTCAAAAAGAAAGAACTGCCTTAAATATTTACCACTCACAAACTATAAAAGACATAAACATGTTATGTATGTCATTGGATAGAGGAAGGTGCAAAGTTTTGACACAAGTGTACGGTTGCTCGCTTGTAGCAACAAGGCGACTACACCACAAGGGAAATCATTTTCTGTGTTGAAATGTGCACTAAGTAAATCCACTGTCAAGTGAACCGTGCATTCCGCCGTCGAATCAGCAAGATGCTGCCTCTGTACGAGCAAACTTATGACAGGCATACAAAATTTTTGGAAGTTGTTTATGGAAAGGAAAGAGCACTAGCGGCCACGAGCGTCTGATGAAGTTGTCGACCGTATCCGAACTGCGTTCACACGGAGCCCTCGGATGTCCACAAGACAGACAGGCCAGGAACTTCATTTTCCTCAAACAATGGTGTGGCGTGTTCTGAAGCGATGTCAGCTTACGAAGCCTTGCAGTTACTACAACAATTGCGTCCCGGCGACCGTAACAGAAGGTACGAATATTGCCTTTCAGTTCTCTAGTACATGGCGGAAGGCATTTTTTTCGGACGATTCACCTTTCCGGACGAATCGACGTTTTATCCATTGGGCAAAGTAAATTGCCATAATATAAGAATTTGAGGTTCACAAAATCCTGGAGTTGTCGTCGTCGAACATTACAATAATTCACGGAAACTGAATGTGTTTTGTACCGTTTCTGTTCACAGAGCTTTTGCGAAGGAAACTTTGATAGGAATGTCATACCTGGACAAGTTGCAAAATTTGTTGTTTCCGCAATTTCACGAAGATACCAGTGATTTCATTTTTATGCATAACTGCGCCCCACCTCAATTTCACCTTGAGAAACTGCGTTTATCTTAACAACACATCTCACAGCTCTGGACTGGAAGAAATGGACAATAAGATCCTGTTCGTTTCTTTTGGCCTCAAGGGTCACCACACCTCACGCCTTGCAGTTTTTTTCTGGGGGGGGGGGGGGGGGGTACTCTTCAAGTGCTCAGAAACCGAATTGTTGAAGCTGTCGATTCAATAAACAGCAACCTGTTGCTTTGTGTGTGGAATGAAATGGACTACCGCTTCGATGTTTATCCATTCACGCATAGTGTTCATGTTGAGCGTACGGTACACTGTCTCCGCGAACATAAAACTTTCAACTTTCCTCCACCCAGTGCTATGCACAATGTGTTTCTAAGTTTCGCAGTTTGTCAGTAACAAACAACTGAAATCTGTTCTTTCTTTTTGAATCACCCTGTATATCCCTGATCAGTCTACGAAATTTTGTAGGAGGCGTCCTAGTTCACTCCTTATAATGGTCACATGCCTCCTGTGCTACTATGTGGCACAACTTAATCTTATTGCATACATCCAGATTTAAGGTGTACTTCTCCGACCCTAAGATCTTAGCGCAACTATATTCTGAAACCATATATTAGACGTGCGTAATTTGTGGAGAACAGTGAACATTGACACAATTCGTATAAAAAAAAATTGATTAGTGAGTAGTAACGCGTATCAAACAGCACACGAACAATCTAAGTGGGGTCAGGATGACTGACTGTCATATTTGATATCACATTCAGCATTCTTTCAGAAAATATTCGTTGTATTCGAATACCCAACATTGGTTAAAATTTACATTGATCCCTTGGATAAATTTGCTAAATTTCTCCATTAATGGAAACGAAAGTAGATCCAATCATTTCATTTACGTATTGAGTCCCAGTTATGGTTGTGGCGGACGACAAAACACAAACCAGGAAACTATAAACTTACTAGGGAGAAATGGCTTGGTGGGCTGCGATAATTTACATAAAGGTTGCATTTTTCAATTGACATTTATTTTCAAATACATAAATAACATTAATCTGAGGACAATCTTAATTAATAAAGTTCTGCTGTATTAACATCGCAATCCAAAATGGTAAACAGCTCCCAGAAGATTTAGCGTCGAAGCAGTTAAAGTCAAATACTAATCATGAAGCAGTTACTAAAACACAAGTTCATTTAAATATAACACCAGTCAACTTCTAATAGTTAGCACACGTAGCACAATGATTGAAAACTCCACAGATGTAATGCCAGTCCATAGTGTCACACGGGCACAATATTTCGGCGATCGACATGTCGCCAGAGATAGGTGCGTTGAGAACTGAGCTCTCACCAAGTCTTCGGAACCAGTACTGGGTCCAATTAAGAATACGCTCAGCAACGGAAAGATCTGGCGACCAGGAAGGACTGAGCAACTACAACGACGGTACAATAGACGCTGACGGAAGCGTGCCCATGACGCCGACGAACGTACTCGGGCGCGGACCGCCGAGGGAACGGCCTGCGGTGGTGGGGGATATAAGTCAGCCGCGCGTCTTTGGGAGCTCAATTCATCAACGCACCTGAAAATGGTGACATGTCTGGTGGCCGAAATATTGTGTTCGTTGAACATGCGGACCGGCAGTAAAGCCGCGGACTGATCGAGCAACAAATACGCCGGGAGGAACTGAAGAATCACTTTTAGTACAACAATCAAACATTCTGTAAAATATCTAGCATCATACAGTTACTAAAATCGTTAAAAGTTCAAATTCTAGCAAGAGCTCCAATAATTGCAAAGTACCAGAAATGTTACAACGTCTCCAGTGTGGCCTTCACACAGAAAATATGAACAACTTCAGGCAACTGCCATATTCGGTGTACTGCCAAACACGTTGAGCAAATCTTCAATAGCATTCGGTTTCCTCATTCATCTCTAACAAAGGAAGAGCAACTTAACATTTAGATGGTAATTTGAAAATAAATTAGTATTAAAGCCATGCAGAGGTTTCTGTTGAGCGATATGAAAAATGAAAAAACTTAGCTGTATGGCTCTTAACTTTAATATTTTTCTAGGTGATCTCAGAATGTCAACTCTAGTTGCTAATTTAATTCTATTGAGCATGCACGTTCATGGCTTGTTATCAAGCATTTTTGTCACGCATAATTAAGCACCAACACGAGTAAAAAAAAGAGCGGAAAACGGTAATTAATCCATACATATTATAAAAAATCGTTGTATGTATGTATATATGTTCTACATCTCCCTCTAAATCATTGGACCGATTTCGACAAAACTTGGTAGACGTATCACAGTCTGGAGAGAATCGCTTTGTGGGTAACAACCACCTACCTATTAAAGGGGTGAGGGTGGGCGTAAAAAAGTAGTGTAGCCCACGACGCGCGAATACCCATACTTTATTCATCCAGTATTTGAGAACGAGAGCGATTAATTTTAAACTTTTTCTCACTGGCAACCCCCAAAAGATGATGAAAGGAAAAAGTTTATCAGTTACTACATTTTTGTGTTCATTCAGTAAAAATTTCGCATAAATCATGACGTTTTAATTTGTTACTTTGGTACTACCAGCTGTATTCACGATAAATTTCGAGACGGTATTCACATGTACCACTGAATGTACCAGTAAAATTATACCATTGTAAGACTCAGTTTAGAAGCTATGAGGTTACAAACACTGAGATGCATGACGACTGCTGCATTATGCATAAAATTTACATTTATTATGCCTTTGCTATTAGTTCTATTCGCAAAACATTTCACTGACAGTATCCACATATGTCACCCAATGTACGTACAAAAATATATACTGAAGCGCCAAAGAAACTGGAAGAGGCATGCCTATTCAAATAGAAGAAATCCCAAGAATTTTACACGAATATGTACGAGGGTCGTTCAATATGTAATGCCCCACATTTTTTTCGGAACATTTTTATTGTTAGGAGTCAGATTTGGTGAAAATATAAATCAACATGTCCATGTGCTATTTTTCTTCGTAGTCTCCATCAGTTCAATGGCCTTACGCCAACGTTGTGGAAGAGCATTTATCCCCTGCTGATAAAAGTTCTTGTCCTGTAGGCGTAGCCTTATTTTCACTGCATGAATGACACTCTCGTCATCTTCAAAGTGCGTTCCCCGTAGAGAATCCTTAAGCGGCCCAAAGACATGGAAGTCCGAGGGTGCCAGGTCTGGACTGTAGGGTGTATGAGGCAATGATGTCCAACCCAATTTGGAGATGTGTTCCCAGGTTCTCAGACTTATGTGTGGCATGTATTATCGTGTTGGAGGAAGATTTGTGCTGGAGCCTTGTCCGACCGAACAAGTCAGAAACGGTTCTTGAGTTTATTCAGACTCTTCACGTATGACTCTGAATTGATGGTTGACCCTCTTGGCATCACATCCACGAGAATGACGCCATCACAAACCCAGAAGACTGTCATCATGGCTTTTCCGGCAAAGGGGATTGTCTTTAATTTCTTCTTTTGTGGTGAATGATGATGACACTACTCCATGGACTGCCTTTTTGTTTCCGGCGCAAACTGGTGCACCCAGCTTTCGTCCCCCGTAATGATCGTGACAGAAAAGCTTCTCCGTCGATCTCAAAACGCTCCAACAATTCAAATGAAATGATCTTTCTTTGAATCTTGTGGTCCGCTGTGTGCATTCGTGGAACCCATCGTGAGCATTTCTTTGAATATCCGAGAGTCTCGATCATTGCAGGCGCACTTACAATGCAGTAGAGCCAATTGTACGGTACGAATAATGGCATCCGCACGATTCAGCATTTCTGGGGCAGTGGCTGTGACAGGACGTCCCGAGCGTGGCTGATCATGGAGCTCTGTTTCCCGCATTTCCTAAGGCTGTAACTTTCTTTACCCATCGCCCAACTGTATTCCTATCAACTGCAGCATCGCCATATACTGCACAAAAATGTTTATGAATGTTGACCATGGTTTCTTTTTCTGCACTTAAGAATTCAATAACAGCACGCTGCTTGTAACGTGAGTCGTATATAGACGCCATTTTGACGCTGCACTACTGCTCTGAAATCTGCCAGAACGGTTAGAAGCTTCGCCGGTGCAGAGAACTAACATCAAATGTGAAGTACCAACACGGACGTTTGTCTATGTACATTTATGGCTTTTTAAAAAAATGTGCGGCATTACTTATTGAACGGCTCTCGTAATCGATGAGTTCAGCACGGCCATACTCAACGCTATGCAAGAGATCAAGGGACCCACACGAATAACGCAGTGACGCGGCCGCATAGGATCAAACACGAAGTCACGTTCCTTGAGTTAGGAAATGGGCTGGTCTCAAATGTGACAAGTCTCCACACGGACTTGTATGTGTTAGATGGTATACTCATGTGAAACTGTAACATTTGCTAAACAGTTTCGTGGTAACTGTCTAACGTGATAGTAACTGGTCAAATGCCTGTAATAAGTCTCTGGATTTTAAGCGCAACCTGCTTCCCAATACTTATAAATAAATGCACAAATGTATTGCTACTGTCTTGTCACTATTGTGCCGATTACTCACTTTTGGGGGAGCTCCATACACCACTGTTGGTTCTGGGCTAAAGAAGAACTACCACGTCCGACCCTCAATGAGGAGCATTCTTTGCATCTGAACAGAGAGTCAGCGCCCGTTGGGACGGACGTGGACGGTGTGCCACCTAGCTGATCACTCAGCATCAGTGTCTGTACAGCGAGCAACATGTCGATACTGTAAACTGCAGTTCTGACTTGACCAGCACAGGCACCTTCGGGCTCATCCGGTTTTGCCCAACTACACCAAAAGTTAGCCACACGTCCTTACACATGTGCCAAGTACCACATGGACAGGTCAGGGAATTAGAACATTTACTGCTGTTGTAGATTTATCGATCCCACAACGTTTGACAAGTAACTGCCCAGAGTGCTTGAAGTACAACCTGCACTGCACCTATGTTACTATCTGAGAACGCCTATTACCATGAAGATCAGGGATAGGGCAGTTTCACACAGCAACCAGGATAGCCACCGTGCAGTCTGCCAAGGGATCGAGGATGCTTGAAGCACAATCTCTTCTACTGTTACTTTCTGAGAATATCTATGACATGAGAACCATGGACAAGGGAGTTTCCGGCCTGAACGTGGATGGCCACTGTACAGTCTGCCAAGGGGCTAATCCTACCACTTAAAAAGAACTCAGATGCTAGTTACTTGCATGTGTGGTCTGATACCTCAAACGACTTCCTCAGCAGTTATGCCATGTTCCCCTTCCAAGAAGGAACGTGCTCATGTCAGCAAGATTTCTCTCGTCACATCGACGAGTCCCGATCAAGGATTGTAGTGCAACCTCTACTGCACATGTTGATATATACCATAGAACATCCGTTGCCCAGGCGTGTGGGATTGGATAGTTCTCTTTCGTAGACACTGTGAAATATGCCAAGAAACTTCATCTTGACCAATTAAGGTCTCAAATGCTTTTGAATCCCATGCCACTACATGACCCAAATCCTGAAATGACCTCGCAATGTTACTCTTCTGTTCGTATTATGACATGGTGCAGTACTACTTGTGTCAGCTAGGTGTTCAGCAATGTTTGACAAATGACCACAGGGGTAGCATAAGCAAGCCTCCACTGCAAATTTGAGCTGCCAAGATCGCCCGTGGCATTATTTTACTAGGAATGGGGTGGTATGTAACACCAATATTGGTAATTCGCCATGCAGTATATCCGGATTATATCGCGTCCTTTGTTCACTGCCTAAAGCACTCTGCATTAGTGATTCCCACATTTTGAAATGTCACCTGATCCCCTAACTATGGTCCCGGCTAGTTACCAAATTTCGTAGGCACGTAAAGTCCACTTATTGGCATACTACTTACACTTATTAGCAGCATCCTTCTGCTATGGAGGGACCCGAGTGTCAGTTCACGGCACTTATCCAATATATTCACGCAGCTCTCTATTACATTGAAACTGTAGGCATGGAATGTGCCTTAGTGCCTTACAGCCAACTATATTTGGCTACAGCCTCCGGTTACGGGGGGGGGGGGGGGGGCAATTACAAAGACATCAGAGCAGCTTTTTCAAGGTATTCAGTGGTTTCTTCTGACTGGTTTGATGCGGCCTGCCACGAATTCCTCGCCTGTGCCAACCTCCTCATCTCAGAATAGCACTTGTAACCTACGTCCTCAATTATTTGCAGGATGTATTCCAATCTCTGTCTACTTCTACAGTTTTTACCCTCTACGGCTCCTTCTAGTGCCATGGAAGTTATTCCCTGATGTCTTTACAGATGTCCTATCACCCTGTCCCTTCTCCTTGTCAGTGTTTTCCACCTCCTGGTTCCTTACGTTATCAAGCCACCTAATTTTCAACATTCTTCTGTAGCACCACATCTCAAATGCTTCGATTCTCTTCTGTTCCGGTTTTCCCAAGGATCACGTTTAACTACACGCAATGCTGTGCTCCAAACGTATATTCTCAGCAATTTCTTCCTCAAATTAACGCCTATGTTTGATACTAATAGACTTCTCTTGGCCAATGCTAGTCTGCCTTGCTCCGTTCGCCATTGGGTATTTTACTACCTAGGTAGCAGAATTCCTTAACGTCATCTACTTCGTGACCATCAATCCTGATGTTAAGTTTCTCGCTGTTCTCATTTCTGATACTTCTCATTATTTTCGTCTTTCTTCTATTTATTCTCAATCCATAATCTATATTTACTAGACTGTTCATTCCATTCAGCAGATCAAATGGTTCAAATGGCTCTGAGCACTATGGGACTTAACTTCTGAGGTCAACAGTCCCCTAGAACGTAGAACTACTTAAACCTATTGATTGGCGACTCCATGGAGTGTTCTGTGCACCACGACCAGATAATGGGTATACTTGGAAGGAGAAACAGCATTGGTCGTATTTTTTTGTTTTATTATCCGCAAAATCGATTTTCGGTCACTTAGTGACCATCCTCAGTGCTAGAAGTTAAAAATTTTCACATAACGATCAGAGAGTATAAAACAGAAAATCACATCTACACGTGCATATGAACGTAACAGTTGGTAGGAACATACCTGTAATATACAATTTAAATTGGTAGGCACTGGTATCAACAAGCTTACAGCAACTGAAGCCGCTGTTTACATGCGCTTGTTCATGTAAACCTGTCACACCGAGGTCTGCTGAACAAGTGCATGTAAACAGCGGCCTCAGTTTATGTGATCGCTCTAAGCTTGTTGACACCAGTGCCTACCAATTTAAATTGTATATTACAGGTATGTTCCTACCAACTGTTACGTTCATATGCACGTGTAGTTGTGATTTTCTGTTTTATACTCTCTGATCGTTATGTGAAAATTTTTAACTTCTAGCACTGAGGATGGTCACTAAGTGACCGAAAATCGATTTTGCGGATAATAAAACAAAAAAATACGACTGCTGTTTCTCCTTCCAAGTATATACTTAAACCTAACTAACCTAAGGACATCACACACATCCATGCCCGAGGCAGGATTCGAACCTGCGACCGTAGCAGTCGCGCGGTTCGGGGCTGCGCGCCTAGAACCGCTAGACCACCGCGGCCGGCTTCAGCAGATCGTGTAATTCTTTTTCACTTTCACTCAGGACAGCAATGTCATCAGCGAATCGTGTCATTGATATCGTTTCATCTTAATTTTTGATTCAGCTCCTGAACTTTTCTTTTATTGCCATCATTGCTCCTTCGATGTACTGATTGAAGTGTAGGGGCGAAAGACAACCTCCCTGTCTTATACCCTTATTAATCCGAGAACTTTGTTCATATTGCCTCTCCCTGTAGCTTAACCCTATTTTTCTCAGAATTTCGAATATCTTGCACCATTTGACATTGCCGAACGCTTTTTCCAGGTCAAAAAATCCCATGAACGTGTCTTGATTTTTCTTTAGCCTTGCTTCCATTATTAACCGCAGCGTCGGAACTGCCTCCCTGGTGCCTTTACCTTTCCAAAAGCCAAACTGTTCATTTTGAATTTCCTATATTCTAAGTCAGTCCTTCTGAAAACCATTCCTTTTTCAATTTCTTCACATTTTTCATGCAGTCATTTCGTCTTAGCTTCCACGCTGTTCCTACTTACGTCATTCGTTAGTGACTTGTATTTCTGTATTCCTAAATTTCCCTGAACATTTTTGTGTTCCCTTTTTTCATCGATCAACTGAAGTACGTCTTCTGTTACCCATGGTTTCACACACTAAACTTCTTTGCACATATATTTTTATTTCCTACTCCTGTAATTGTCCTTTTTAGAGATGTACATTCCTCTTTGGGTGTACTGCTTTCTGACAAGGGAACCGCCCCATCGCACCCCCCCTCAGATTTAGTTATAAGTTGGCACAGTGGATAGGCCTTGAAAAACTGAACACGGATCAATCGAGAAAACAGGAAGAAATTGTGTGGAACTATGAAAAAAATAACCAAAATAAACAAACTGAGTAGTCCATGCGCAAGATATGCAACATAAAGGATAATGTGAGCTCACGAGGGCCGTGGTCCCGTGGTTAGCGTGAGCAGCTGCGGAATGAGAGGTCCTTGGTTCAAGTCTTCTTTCGAGTGAAAAGTTTAATTTTTTATTTTCAGACAATTATTATCTGTCTGTCTATTATGTTTTCATCACTTTTTTTGGAGTGATTATCACATCCACAAGGAAACCTAAATCGGGCAAGGTAGAAGAATCTTTTTACCCATTCGCCAAGTGTACAAGTTAGGTGGGTCGACAACATATTCCTGTCATGTGACGCACATGCCGTCACCAGTGTCGTATAGAATATATCAGACGTGTTTTCCTGTGGAGGAATCGGTTGACCTATGACCTTGCGATCAAATGTTTTCGGTTCCCATTGCAGGGGCACGTCCTTTCGTCTACTAATCGCACGGTTTTGCGGTGCGGTAGCAAAACACAGACACTAAACTTATTACAGTGAACAGAGACATCAATGAATGAACGGACAGCTCATAACTTTGCGAAAATAAAGAAAGTAAAATTTTCACTCGAGGGAAGACTTGAACCAAGGACTTCTCGTTCCGCAGCTGCTCACGCTAACCACGGGACCACGGCGCGCCTGAGTTCACAGTATTCTTTATGTTGCCTATCTTACGCATGGACTATTCAGTTTGTATATTTTGCTTATTTTTTCATAGTTCCACACAACTTCTGCCTGTTTTCTCTATTGATCTGTGTTCAGTTCTTCAAGGCCTATCCACTGTGCCAACTTATAACTAAATCTGAGAGGGGTGCGATGGGGAGGTTCCCTTGTGAGCTGTTCCTTATTGCTGTATCTATAGCCTTAGATAACTTCAAGCGTATCTCGTGATTCCGTAGTACTTCCGTATCCCACTTCTTGACTACTCTCTTCAACTTCAGCCTGCTCTTCATCACTACTACATTGTAATCTGAGTCTACATCTGTTCCTGTATTTGATTTCGGAATCTCTGTCTGACCATAACGTAATCCAATTGAAATTTTCCCTTATCACCCGGCCTTTTCCAAATACACCTCCTCCTCTTGTGATTCTTGAAAAGAGTCTTCGCTATCGCTAGCTGAAATTTGGTACAGAACTCAATTACTCTTTTTCCTCTCTCGTTCCTAAAACCAAACCCATATTCTCCAGTAACCTTTCTTCTACTCCTTCCCCTACAACCGCATTACTGTCCTCCATGATTATTAGATTTTCATCTCCCCTTACCTATTACCCTTTCAATATCCTCATATGCTTTCTCTATCTCTTCATCTTTAGCTTGCGACATCGGCATGTGTACCTGAACTATCGTTGTCGATGGTGGTTTGCTGTCGATTGTGATAAGAACTACCTTATCACTGAACTGCTCACAGTAAAACACTCTCTGCCCTACCTTCCTATTCATAACGAACCCTACCCGTTATACCATTTTCTGCTGCTGTTCAAATTATCGTATACTCATCTGACGAGAAATCCTTGTCTTCTTTCCATTTCATTTCAGTGACCCCAACTACATATAGATTGAGCCTTTTCATTTCACTTTTCGGATTTTATAGCTTCCCGCTCAGAGATCCGAGTGGATGGTAGCCCTCCATAACAGGGGGCTAGAGGTCGGGACTTGCCTATTCGGTGTATAGCAGCCCTTATTATGGGGTGCCTCACCTGTCCGTCACCTTAGTATCCACCATCGAGACTCAAACATCGGCTCAGAGTCTAGTATCAGCCACAATGTCCGTCGTCTGGACACCACAGGGACGTAGCAGCAGAGAGAAGTGCGTCGTCACAGGACGAGTGGCTCCAAATCCTCTGTTCATACGAGCACTGTTTCTCCGTACTGCCCTACAGTGGAAATGTGCATGTGTGGAAATCCGAGGAGAACAAACATTGCCAAACGGCATTCATCATCGCCGGCCGTAGTGGCCGAGCGGTTCTAGGCGCTACAGTCTGGAACCGCGCGACCGCTACGGTCGCAGGTTCTAATCCTGCCTTGGGCATGGATTTTTGTGATGTCCTTAGGTTAGTTAGGTTTAAGTAGTTCTAAGTTCCAGGGGACTGATGACCTCAGAAGTTAAGTCCTATAGTGCTCAGAGCCATTTGAAACATTTGCATTCATCATCGTCACGTGGGCTCAGCACCTGGCGTGATGGTTCATGTTGCCATTCGGTACACAACATGAACACATATTAAAAGTGAAGGGAGCGTGGGAATGAGGAGTGGAAGGTGCTGGGGGTTTTACTGGGCAAATTCCATTTCATCATTTATTAACAGGAACCAACATCTCAACTTTACACATCATTGGGCTCAGATCAGGCGAATTTGGTAACCAAGACATCAACATGGTTTCACTACCATGCTCCTCAAGCCACTGTAACATAGTTCTGCTCCTGTCACACGCTTCCTTTTGGGGAAGACATCCAGTATGTATGGATACTGATGTTCCAGTAATATGGTGCCGTACTCAAAAGTTGTTGTGGTGACTTCGATAAATACCAGAAGTCCCACAGAATTCCAGAGATATGCCTTCCATATCAGAATATTGCCCTAACAGACTGCATGTAGTGCATGATTCAAGCAGCTGTTCGTCTGCATGACTGCCTATCTGGACACGGCCCGGTTTTTCATCCATTCAGACGATACATTTTCATTGATTCATTATCCAACCTCGATTATCTCATTCCCTCTGGAATCGTAACTGACGGAGTTGTACAGTCATCATAGGAACGCGTTCGGGTCGTCTACTACAGAACCCCAGGTTCAAAACTGTGCGCTAAGCGCTGTGCTCCGATACATTTCGCTTGCAGCAGCATTGTACTCTTCCAGATCTACTATTAGTCGCCTCATATCCTGCTTTCCAAAGCCTGGGCCCCCAACACCTTCTCACAGACTCGTGGTTTCACCATCCTTTAATCATTTTTCATAGATGCTCAGGGCAGTTGCACACGTTCAGCCGACCGCTGTTTCCGAGATGTTTGTCGCCAGACACCAGGCCCTAATGATCTGTCCTTTGTCAAAGTCATGTCAGTGATTTTTTCCACTTGTGGCCCGTAGCACCGCTAGAATGCTGCTCCAAACACTTGCTTTTTCCTTTCTTCAAAAGGAATAAGCTTCTTTTTGACAGTTATTTCAAGGGTTGATTCAGTGTAGGTTTAGCAGATGTCTTTTTTTTTTTTTTTTTTTTTTGCATCTTGGCAGTGGGAAAGAATGATTCCCCAATCATCCACCCAGCTGGTCATTGTACAGGAGCTTCTTCTGGTTCTCGTACCTTGGATTTCAAACTGCGTGGTTTTTGCCTCTGCACACCTTGTAATAGTTCCATTTCAGCTTCTGTTTTGATTGTCTTCACTGTTTATCAGCAAGTTACATTGTAATTCTGTCTTGATTGTTTTCACTGTTGGTCAGCTACTTACATGATAACTGCTGAATTTTTTTGGCCATTGATAGTGTGGTGGCTTCGGTTGCCAGGGTAAAAGGATGGAATCGATTGATTGAGTTCAGAGTAACATATGAACATTTATTCATTTATTAATACTTTGAGTCATGATCAATACGAAGTGCAGTTTTACTTGAACAATAAACTTTTCCTAAAAGCAAGTCAAACTGAGGGCAGCAAAATGTTTTAAACAGTCTGACTCAGTTTAGTACCACAAAATTAAGTATAAGCAGAACTACCAGTGGAACAACTACTTCCAATTTTTACAATTTTTACTCATTTTAAAAATGAAATATTTACAAAAACAGTCTCCAACCAAATTTCTTAAAATGATAACGACTGGTTTGCTTCAAAATACTATTCAAAACTAATTTAACTCTACTTTAGTAAAACACATACTCATTTCAACAGTTTTCAAAAACTTCAGTCCAAGTCTGAATTTACATATAACCATCAGCACAACTGTAGGGAAGAATCCGTTCACTGTGAATGAATTTGTCATTAAGATGTGCATGCACAGTAACATTACGCTTGACACAAATCGTGATAACTTGGTCATCCGCTGTTTGAGCTGACTCGTAAAATTTATCAGAATTCTTCTCCAAAACTAGACACCTTGAGAAACCTAACAATGACCTTATTGAACCTCCCTGGGTAAAGTCTATTATCTGTTCTGTCGTTTTTATTTTCATTTTAAACATTTTAACTTGTGCACATAACTAAAAGGCCTTTACAGATTTCTTTATAATCAATATTGGATAATCCAGGGGGTATTTACACAAACGTTTTACCACTTCCTGGATATATTTTACTGTTGGCCTCTGTGGCATTAGGAATAGTGTATGTTTTCAACTGTGTTGCATAGCAACCCTGACAAATTTTCGAAGCTATGCTCGACACAGACGACAATAGCATCAAGTATGAGTCAGACCGTGTGTCACAATCACAATCAAGAGCATACAAAGAGTGCCAGTATTGCAAAAGCAGGTCAATGCTCATAATTCATTGCCACGCAGCAAGCAGAGCCGCAACTAGGAGCGCAGCCGGTGCAATATGTAAGCACCCAGAATGTCATTCTGCAAACTATAATACGGAGTAATAACTTAATACATCTCCGCGACTTCAAGGCGTTCTAGCACTGATGAGAAATGCAGAGGAAGAGAAAACCGTCCATAACTGAAACAGCACGGTGTGGTCAGGACCGTTGACACCTCTGGATAGAGGACAAATGACCACCTAACCTGTTACAATGAAGTGTTGCTGGCGTTAAATAACTCTCTTTTGGACATATTGACCTCTGTATCTGGTCATTATGTCTGCATGATCGATCCCAATGGAATGAAACTCTCGCTAGTAACTGGTTTGCTGTACTGGCGAAACATCTACATCTACATACATACTAAGCTAGCCACCAAGCGGCGTGTGGCGGAGGGCACAATCTGCGCCAAAGTCATATTTCCCCTCCTCTTCTACACTCGCGGATCGCGCGAGGGACAAACGACAGTCTTAACGCGGCAGTACGAGGTCTAATTTCCCTTATCTTTGAATGCTGATCATAGTTGCGATTTGAAAGTTGGTGGTAATAATGTATACCCTACATCCTCGGCGAAGATCGGATTTCGTAATTTAGTGAGCAGTCGCTTCCGTTTAGCTCGTCGTCTATCTGCAAGTGCGTCCCATTTCAAACTTTCTTTGAGATTTATAACGCTCTCGCGAGGGCTAAATGTACCAGTCACGAATCTTGCCGCTCTTCTTTGGATCTTCTCTATCTCTTGAATCAGACCCAACTGGTAAGGGTCCCATACAGACGAACAACACTCTAAGACTGGACGAACTAACGTATTGTAAGCAATTTCCTTTGTTGAAAGACAATCTGGAGTTCGCCTTGCTCGTTACTTGTGTAGTCTGATCATTCCATTCGAGATCATTTCGAACAGTCACACCCAGATACTTGACGGATGTTACCGCTTCCATAGACTGGGCATTTATTTTGTACTCGTACATTAATGGGAATTTTCGCCTTGTTATACGCATTAGGTTACACTTAATAATATTGAGAGACAACTGCCACTCATTACATCACGCACTTATTTTCTGCAAATCCTCTTGATTTGTTCACAACTTCGTGTGATACTATTTTCCTGAAGACTACAGCATCATCGGCAAACAGTCTAAGGCCGCTGTCAATACCATCAACCATATCGTTTATGTAAATCGTAAAAAAAGCAGCGGACCTATTACACTGCCCTGGGGCACACCTGAAGTTATGCTTGGGTCACTCCATTCAGGACGACATACTGCCCTCGGTCTGTTAGAAAACTTTCTATCCAACCGCCTACGTCATCGGATAGAGCGTAAGCTCACACTTTTTTTTGGAGCAAGTGACAGTGCGGAACTGAGTCGAACGCCTTTCGAAAGCCGAGAAATATGGCATCAACCTGGGAGCCGGTATCTAGAGCCTGTTCTGTATCATGCACAAAAGGGCAGCTGTGTCTCGCATGACCGCTGTTTCCTAAAACCGTGCAGGTTTCTGCAGATGAGCTTCTCAGAGTCTAGAAAGGTCATTATGTCTGAACACAAAATATGTTCCTTGATTCTAAAACAATTCATCTAAGTGAAATTGGTCGGTAATTATGCGCATCAGATTTTCTACCCATTTTATAGATTGCTACGACCTGAGCCTTCTTCCATTCCCGTGGAACTTCCCGCTGTTCCAATGATCTCTGATAGATTATGGGTAAAAATGGTGCTATATTTGTAGCATAGTCAAAGTATAATCTTACGGGGATACCGTCTGGGCCAGATGCCTTCCTGGCGTCTAAGGATCTTAACTGTTTTACAATCCCAGATAGACTGAACACTATGTCAGCCATCCTTGCGTTTGTTCGATATTTGAAAGGGGGAATGGTGCTGCAGTCTTCTATCGTAAACGAGTTTTTGAAAGCTAGGTTTAGAATTTCGGCCTTCTGTTTATCATCATCCGTTACACTGTCAGCAAGAGAAGGAATTGAATTATTTGTAGCGTTCATACATTTTACGTACGACCAAAAGTTTTTGGGATTATTATTAGAATCTGCACATAAAATATTGCTTTCAAATTCGTTAAAAGAATCTCTCATTGACCTTTTGACAGCTGCTTTCATTTCGCATATTTCTGTTTGTCAGCGGGGCAGTGACTTCGTTTAAAACGAGTGTGCAAAATTCTCTGCTTTCTCAGCAACTTCCTAATATGTGTGTTGTACCTCCCCTATATTTTTGCTAGGCACATACTTCTCTAGCACGTTGTGGGCAATACCTTTAAATTCCGACCAAAGATGCTCAATATCTTTGTGTCCCACGGTGAATGCCTGGAGCTGACTATGAAGATATTCATTAATAACACTTTTATTTGCTTTCCCAAACAAGAAAACTCAACGCTGTTTCTTTGGTTTTTTTGTAACGTCCACTGACATAGAAGCCAGAACGACATTATGGTTGCTAATACCTTCTTCTACATTAACTTCCTCAAAAATATCAGGTCTGTTTGTCGCCAAGATAAATATAATGTGAAACTTCCTGGGAGATTAAAACTGTGTGCCGGACCGAGACTCGAACTCCCATCTCGAGTTGGTTTTCTAACCAATTTCTCAAGGTTGTATGTTGAGAGCGCTCCTAGAATAACTTCACACGACTCTTTGCTTCTGCCACCTGTGATAAACGTGTAATTTTCCCAGTCAATGGATGCCAGATTAAAGTCTCCACCTATAACTAATGGATCATTTGGATATTTATTTCCTATGTACTCAATACTTTCCCTGAAACGTTCTGCGACGTTTATTGCGAATGCTGTTGGTCTATAAAAACATCCTAATACAATGGTCAATCCTTGTCTGATTGACAGCTTTATCCAGACAGTCCGACCCAGTATCGATCTCAGCTGCGTTTAAACAGCTTTTAACTGCAATGAACACACCACCTCCCATAGCACCAGTCCTATCCTTCCTAAACATTGTCCAATCCGAGTTCCAAATTTCACTGCTATTTATGTCTGTTCTCAACCAGCTTTCGATACCTAATACAATATTGGCAATGCTACTGATTATTTCAGAGAGTAACTCGGAGATCTAGCTACAGACACTTCGACAATTTACTAAAGTGAGATTTAGCATATTTAAATCTTTTCGAATGACCTGTTTAGGCGAACTAACAATTTTTACTGTTGGAACACCCACATCAATGTCATGAACTGGTAATTTTTCAGGCCAACGGTTTGTTTCCCGTGGGGAGGAAACTAATCTAAAAAAAATCCCATGTGCACGCCACAAGTACCGTGCTACCCATGTACCTGCTTCCTGCTTATTTTCCTGCCAAGGGCTATCTAGTAAATACTAAAGAATAAGGCAGTGACCTACAGTAAACTGCTATGGGTTATCTAGTGAATATTATTAATGAATTAAATGGTAACCTACGGTAAGCTACACCTACTGATTATCCCTCGTATTTATAATGTGAACAAGCGTATATGTACTCGCGAAAATGACCTCATAAAAATATATAATCTGTTACCTTAAAAATGTTGTTGTTGTTGTGGTCTTCAGTCCTGAGACTGGTTTGATGCAGCTCTCCATGCTACTCTATCCTGTGCAAGCTTTTTCATGTCCCAGTACCTACTGCAACCTACATCCTTCTGAATCTGCTTAGTGTATTCATCTCTTGGTCTCCCTCTACGATTTTTACCCTCCACGCTGCCCTCCAATACTAAACTGGTGATCCCTTGATGCCTCAGAACATGTCCTACCAACCGATCCCTTCTTCTGGTCAAGTTGTGCCCCAAACTTCTCTTCTCCCCAACCCTATTCAATACCTCCTCATTAGTTATGTGATCTACCCATCTAATCTTCAGCATTCTTCTGTAGCACCACATTTCGAAAGCTTCTATTCTCTTCTTGTCCAAACTATTTATTGTCCATGTTTCACTTCCATACATGGCTACACTCCATACGAATACTTTCAGAAATGACTTCCTGACACTTAAATCAATACTGGATGTTAACAAATTTCTCTTCTTCAGAAACGCTTTCCTTGCCATTGCCAGCCTACATTTTATATCCTCTCTACTTCGACCATCATCAGTTATTTTGCTCCCCAAATAGCAATACTCCTTTACTAGTTTAAGTGCCTCATTTCCTAATCTAATTCCCTCAGCATCACCCGACTTAATTAGACTACATTCCATTATCCTTGTTTTCCTTTTGTTGATGTTCATCTTATATCCTCCTTTCAAGACACTGTCCATTCCATTCAAATGCTCTTCTAAGTCCTTTGCTGTCTCTGACATAATTACAATGTCATCGGCGAACCTCAAAGTTTTTATTTCTTCTCCATGAATTTTAATACCTACTCCAAATTTTTCTTTTGTTTCCTTTACTGCTTGATCAATATACAGATTGAACAACATCGGGGAGAGGCTACAACCCTGTCTTACTCCCTTCCCAACCACTGCTTCCCTTTCATGTCCCTCGACTCTTATAACTGCCATCTGGTTCCTGTACAAATTGTAAATAGCCTTTCGCTCCCTGTATTTTACCCCTGCCACCTTTAGAATTTGAAAGAGAGTATTCCAGTCAACATTGTCAAAAGCTTTCTCTAAGTCTACAATTGCTAGAAACGTAGGTTTGCCTTTCCTTAATCTTTCTTCTAAGATAAGTCGTAAGGTCAGTATTGCCTCACGTGTTCCAGTGTTTCTACGGTATCCAAACTGATCTTCCCCGAGGTTGGCTTCTACTAGTTTTTCCATTCGTCTGTAAAGAATTCGTGTTAGTATTTTGCAGCTGTGACTTATTAAGCTGATAGTTCGGTAATTTTCACATCTGTCAACACCTGCTTTCTTTGGGATTGGAATTATTATATTCTTCTTGAAGTCTGAGGGTATTTCGCCTGTTTCATACATTTTGCTCACCAGATGGTAGAGTTTTGTCAGGACTGGCTCTCCCACGGCCGTCAGTAGTTCCAATGGAATATTGTCTACTCCGGGGGCCTTGTTTCGACTCAGGTCTTTCAGTGCTCTGTCAAACTCTTCACGCAGTATCATATCTCCCGTTTCATCTTCATCTACATCCTCTTCCATTTCCATAATATTGTCCTCAAGTACATCGCCCTTGTATAGACCCTCTATATACTCCTTCCGCCTTTCTGCTTTCCCTTCTTTGCTTAGAATTGGGTTTCCATCTGAGCTCTTGATATTCATACAAGTTGTTCTCTTATCTCCAAAGGTCTCTCTAATTTTCCTGTAGGCGGTATCTATCTTACCCCTAGTGAGATAGGCCTCTACATCCTTACATTTGTCCTCTAGCCATCCCTGCTTAGCCATTTTGCACTTCCTGTCGATCTCATTTTTGAGACGTTTGTATTCCTTTTTGCCTGTTTCACTTACTGCATTTTTATATTTTCTCCTTTCATCAATTAAATTCAATATTTCTTCTGTTACCCAAGGGTTTCTAGTAGCCCTCGTCTTTTTACCTACTTGATCCTCTGCTGCCTTCACTACTTCATCCCTCAAAGCTACCCATTCTTCTTCTTCTATATTTATTTCCCCCATTCCTGCCAATTGCTCCCTTATGCTCTCCCTGAATCTCTGTACAACCTCTGGGTCTTTTAGTTTATCCAGGTCCCATCTCCTTAAATTCGCACCTTTTTGCAGTTTCTTCAGTTTTAATCTATAGGTCATAACCAATAGATTGTGGTCAGAGTCCACATCTGCCCCTGGAAATGTCTTACAATTTAAAACCTGGTTCCTATATCTCTGTCTTACCATTATATAATCTATCTGATACCTTTTAGTATCTCCAGGGTTCTTCCATGTATACAGCCTTCTTTCATGATTCTTAAACCAAGTGTTAGTTATGATTATGTTGTGCTCTGTGCAAAATTCTACCAGGCGGCTTCCTCTTTCATTTCTGTCCCCCAATCCATATTCACCTACTATGTTTCCTTCTCTCCCTTTTCCTACACTCGAATTCCAGTCACCCATGACTATTAAATTTTCGTCTCCCTTCACAATCTGAATAATTTCTTTTATTTCATCATACATTTCTTCAATTTCTTCGTCATCTGCAGAGCTAGTTGGCATATAAACTTGTACTACTGTGGTAGGTGTGGGCTTCGTATCTATCTTGGCCACAATAATGCGTTCACTATGCTGTTTGTAGTAGCTTACCCGCATTCCTATTTTCCTATTCATTATTAAACCTACTCCTGCATTACCCCTATTTGATTTTGTGTTTATAACCCTGTAGTCACCTGACCAGAAGTCTTGTTCCTCCTGCCACCGAACTTCACTAATTCCCACTATATCTAACTTCAACCTATCCATTTCCCTTTTTAAATTTTCTAACCTACCTGCCCGATTAAGGGATCTGACATTCCACGCTCCGATCCGTAGAACGCCAGTTTTCTTTCTCCTGATAACGACATCCTCTTGAGTAGTCCCCGCCCGGAGATCCGAATGGGGGACTATTTTACCTCCGGAATATTTTACCCAAGAGGACGCCATCATCATGTAATCATACAGTAAAGCTGCATGCCCTCGGGAAAAATTACGGCCGTAGTTTCCCCTTGCTTTCAGCCGTTCGCAGTACCAGCACAGCAAGGCCGTTTTGGTTATTGTTACAAGGCCAGATCAGTCAATCATCCAGACTGTTGCCCTTGCAACTACTGAAAAGGCTGCTGCCCCTCTTCAGGAACCACACGTTTGTCTGGCCTCTCAACAGATACCCCTCCGTTGTGGTTGCACCTACGGTACGGCTATCTGTATCGCTGAGGCACGCAAGCCTCCCCACCAACGGCAAGGTCCATGGTTCATGAGTCTAAATGACACTAATAAACGTAAATACTGAGTATTGTACACTGACAGATGCAGGTACAAAACAAAAGCTTTAGCTAACAATAAGAGTTCAGAATGTAAAGCACAAATACGAACTCTACTTTGTAGGAACCGATGGGCTTACAGTACACGATCACTAAAGCCGACTACAAGCTAAGGAATTTAAGCAGACGGCAAGGTGAGTTTTAGCTTTCTGCTAACTAAACTGTATGTAAGAAGGTCTCAAGGTTGTATTGTAACGTTGATTTACTCAGATATTGTACTGCAACACTAATTTACCTCGTATTTTACGTTTGCTAAACTGTCAACAGTCGCAGGTTGCGCTAGTAAAATGTATACATGTGAGGTTAAAATTCACTGTTAGTATCACTTTTCCTAATAGAACGTATAAAAACTGCTACCTTCAATGTATCGAGTCTAAATGACACTAATAAATGTGAATACTGAGTATTGTGCACTAACTTAATTGATAATTCCGCGTATTTGACGTCAATTAAGAATGTAAACAAACGTGAAACTGTCCACAACGAAAACTTCCTTATCGTAGTCAGACGGAAATAAAGACTGAAACCTTCAATTTATCACGTCTACCTGACACTAATGCACGTAAATACTATAGAAGATACGGTAATTTCCAATAATGATTGCCTATCGAAATCGCTGGGTCCAAACGATACATATCGAACGTGCGATCGAAAATCCATCAAGCGATTTTGGTGGCAGGTGTTGTGAATATGTTTACGTTTTGTCACTACAGCAACAACAAAAGAAGAACGCTACAAAAATAGTTGTAATTGCAAAGGAGACGACTTACCTTACTCCTCGTCGGTGTTGTCGTCATGTGAAATTCAATTACAGTGGTCTGGATGGATAATTTGGATGAGTCGAACCATGTATTCTTCCTGATACTCGTTCGCTTTCCGCACTGTCCGCAATGAAATTGTAACGGTATTTAAGCATCCAAACTGCCGGCCGCAGTGGCCGGCGGTTCTAGGCGCTACAGTCTCGAACCACGCGACCGCTACAGTCACAGGTTCGAATCGTGCCTCAGGCATGGGTGTGTGTGATGTCCTTAGGTTAGTTAGGTTTAAGTAGTTCTAAGTTCCAGGGGACTGATGACCTCAGAAGTTAAGTCCCATAGTGCTCAGAGCCTAAGCATCGAAACTGTTCTTACGAAGTTTTACACACTTCGCACCACCACCGCCTACACAGTCCCTACTTTCCTCGTCCGATAGTACTCCATATGTGTGACAAAAAGTCGAACAGTTTTCTACGTTGGATCAACATGGAATTAGATTCTTCCATGTGAGAGAATCCGCCGAAGAAATATCGAGAACACCGGACATCCCACTCACTAACGACAACTCACAAATAATTCGCGGAGGTATGTAATGTAGAGCAAGTAAGGGAACGACGGAAAACAGATAAAAATGACGATCATAAATAATTGGCCACAATGCCAGAGTCGCATGATTGATTTCCGCTCGCGCATTCGATATGTATCGTTTGGACCCAGCGATTTCGATAGGCAATCATTCTTTGAATTTACCGAATATACAGCAAAAACGATTAATTACTAGCTAAATTACTTATCTCATAACACAGTAAGCGGAAAGCGCTAATAGCCGGCTTCAGGGGTGCCAACACAATGGTGTGCTGCTTGCTGCCTGTTTGAAGACTTTGTCGCGTTCCTACTGTGCGTTAGGCTCGCGACGAACTATCGCGCTCTTATTGTGGAAGAAGTGCGTCTTCTTTGTTTATCATGTTTTTATTGAAGATCACTCAGGAAAGAACACGTAACATAGGCAGTGGTTACACAATGATAACGAATGGAACGTTACAGAAAACTTGGATAGAACAACGGAACACTTACACCGTAGCATTTCGTTTAAAAGTCATGGAACGCTCACGCGCTGCGGCAATGAGTACATGACAGCGCTCCTCGCTGCCGGTACGCGAAACTCGTTGACACTTGCGGTTCGTCAGCTGATCGCGGCTGCCAGCCGCGCGATCGCCTGCGCCACATCGCCACATAGCCCCCCCCCCCCCCCCCAACCCAACGGGAGAGCGGAGCGCCGATGTTTTTGGTAACTGCCTCAGACGCTGCGCTAGAATCTGGCCGGTAAGTGCACACGACGACCGGATCGCGTTGTACGTTGTGTCTGCGTCGAAGGAGCTGCGTAAGGTGCTGGATTATCAGCTGGCAAAAACGATTGTCGGTGGAGGAAACTGTACGCATCTAAAGATTCCTCCAAGACAAAAGCAGGTTTCACTCGGTCGACCGACACTGTGATCCTTTTTCCATTCACCATAATGTCCATCGTTTTGTCCCTTCTTGCTATTACGCGGTGAGGTCCAGTGTAAGGTGACCTGAGCGCTGGTTTAATGTCACCTTTGAGTAGCATAACATGAGTGCAATGCTTTAATTCCTTACGTACAAAGTAAGCGGTGTCCCATGTTGCGATGCCGGATATGGTCGTATGTGTGAAATCCGATCCCGCAATTGGATTATAAACTGGAACGACTGTCATAAGTCCTCCATTGAGGCACCTGTATCAATAAACTAGCCTGGTAGCCGCAGGAATTCCGCACAGACCATCTCAGCAGGGGATGTGTCGATGTCTGTTTAGTGATGCTGCGGAGACCTAGTAGAACTAAAGGAAGAGCCTTGGTCGACTTCGACTCGTGACACATTAGGGCGGCTTTGAGGGACCGCTCAAGCATGCCATTGCTGGCTGGATGATAACTCGTTGTTACGTGATGTGATGCGCCGAAAAACTTGCTCAGCTGAGTAAGCAATTCAGACTCGAACTGGCGTCCTCTGTCGGTTTTATATGTAATGGACAGCCGAAACGAGTGACCCAGTTGGACATAAATGCGGCAGCCAGCGTTTCGGCAGAAATGTTATGTAACGTCTCTTAGCAAAACACATATTGTATGTGGTAAAAAAAAGGAGAAAAGAATAATTGAACTGGATGACTTTAATTGCGTGGACAACGATTGTGTGAACTTTATGTAATACAGAGAAAGCATTATGTGTCATGTTTTGTTCGTGTATAGAATTATGTACCGATGTTTTTTAAAGATAATATCTGTGTCGGCGGGTACTGAAACCGCCGCAGACGATACTTATTAAATATCAAACAAAGATGAGAATATGTGACAAGTATAAATAGTAGTGACCGAACATTAATTTCTCTGTCGTCTTCTTGGAGGTACGTGAGTAGGAAAAGCCTGTGACGTTATATTGTACGCTTGTGTAGCATTCTTTTGTCAAGATTGCTAGATGTACGCCGTTGCGTACTCATTGTAAAGGTGTGTAATAATTTAATCTGTTTGAATTTTTTGAATAGAGTTACTTAGTGAAAACTTGCATTATGATTTGTAATAAGTTTGTCTGGTATTTTATCCCATCCTTTTAAGACGTTTTCAGCTATTTAAATATTATTCGTGCTGTAGAGCTGCGCTACGAACGAACGAGCCAATGCCGCGGCGCTTCCAAACTCCATTAAATGAAACCAATCATACCGCAAAGAAGCGGACAGTTAATAGTGAACTAAAATTATTTCTTTCAGCTTTCGGAATTGCAGGGCAGAGCAGCAGATTTTATGATTTGTTTTACAGAGTAATAAGAACATAATATATTTTGTTTTGTTGAAATTTAATGATCCAAAGAAAGTCACAGCACAGCATCCCTAAACAGTATTTGGGGGCTCCTTTCGTAGCAACATATTTTATCTCATATATTAGTTGTTACGCGAGCAATAACGAAGCAAGTAGAGCCAGCGAAAGTTATCAATCGGAATAGCTTCTATTCAGCGACTGAATCTGTCAATGGTGGTCAGCAAATAGCGTTGACCCTCTGTGGGTGGTAAAGGTCCCACGACGTCCAAGTGAACGTGGGCGAACCTCTCGGTCGTGTCTGGGAATTTGCCTACTGGAGCGCGAACATTACGTGAAGTTTTGCTGCGTTGACTATTGAACCACGAGCGAGCCCACTGACTGCCATCTTTTTGTACCCCCGGCCACACGTAACGGCCAGATACGAGCTTTTTCGTCCCCTTTAGCCCCGGATGACATAAATCGTGGATGTTATTAAATATTTGCTTACGGAGGTCTGCCGGGACGAATGGGCGCGCTTTGTTATTGGAGGTGTCGCAACATATCTTAGTGTCTGATCCTGGTACATCAATGAGCTTGAGCTGCAGGCCTGCTGTGTCATCGTTTAGGCAATTTTCAAGTTCTTGATCTGATTGTTGTGCTTGGGCCAGTCGTGCGAGGTCGATAGTCTCCGTGATTGCATTGACGCGCGACATACAGTCTGCCACTACATTGTTCAACCAAGAGATGTGTTTAATGTCGGGGGAAAATTGAGCAATAAATTCTAACTGATTAAACTGCCTCGGCGAGCATTTGTTGTTATTCTGGCGGAAGGCGAATGTCATAGGTTTATGGTCCGTATAAATTGTAAATACTCTCGCCTCCAGCTGCGTTCGGAAATATTTCGCGGAAGCGTAGATGACCAACAATTCCCGGTCGTAAGCGCTTCATTGTTGCTGAGCGGGCGATAATTTCCGCCGGCCGCGGCGGCCGAGCGATTCTATGAGCTTCAGTCCGGAACCGAGCGACTGCTACGGTCGCAGGTTCGAATCCTGCCTCGGGCATGGACGTGTGTGATGTCCTACGTTAGTTAGGTTTAAGTAGTTCTAAGTTCTAGTGGGCTGATGACCTCAGGTGTTAAGTACCATAGTGCTCAGAGCCGATAATTTCCGAGAGAAAAAAGCGAGGGGCTTCCAGGCTTCGTCCACATATTGCTGCAATGCCGCGCCGATGACCACCTGACTGGCATCGACCACGAGCGTAAGACACGCGTCTAGAGCACGGTGAACAACAAGTGTTGCCTCGGCTGTGCTTTTCTTGGCTGTTTCGAAAGCGTCTATCATTGTCTGTGACCACTGCACAGGCGCTTTGCCTTTTGTTTTCCGACCAGCCAGCGCTGCTGTAAGTGGTTCTTGAAGTTCTGCCGCATGTGGCAGATGGCAGCGATAGAAATTCAGGATTCCGAGGAATCTAGGTAATTCTTTGGCTGTCTCTGCGCGAGGAATACCCAAAAAAGAAATTAGGTGACTCAAAAACGTCATCTCCTGTTGTCCGAGCACACACTTAGTGACGTTCAAAACAATGTCGTACTTGTCAAGGCGGTCAAAAACGTCAATGAGATGCTGTTCATGTTCCTCTGAGAAGACAAGTATGTCGTCTAGATAGGCAAAACAACATGGTAACCCTCGTAATACAGAATCAATGAATCGTTGCCATGTTTGCGCGGCGTTTCTCGGCCAAACGTCATAAATAAGCTTTCGAATAAGCCAAAAGGCGTTGTAATGGCTGTCTCCGCAATCGGAGATTGTGTGTATGTTTTGGCACAATCCAACACACTAAATACCTGTTTGCCACACAATGCGTGGTTGTAGTCTTTTAGGAGAGGCACTGGATAGCGCTTGAGGCGTAGCGCCGTATACCGATCCTGTCTTGGAGTGGGAGATGTGTCTCAGAGCTGGATAGTGACAGATGGGGACGCGAGACTGGACGCGCACGTAGTTTATGTATCAGCCGATAGAGGACAATATTGGACAGGGGGACTGTGATTTTAGCTTCGATTGTGCCCACTAGAGTGCACTAAAGTGATAGAATGTTTTTCATAAACTGTGCTAGTATTTTCATAAAGTGTTATTATGTCTTTTTGTGTATGTAAAATGTTATAAATGTGTTTTAGCAGTATGAATGATGCGTGAGTGTGGCTTAAGGTTAATATGAAGATAATTCTTTAACGAGTTACATAGTAGGATTTAGTGTGGGAACATTTCCAAGAAGTATGGATATGGACAAAGGGGATTTTTGTAGAATAGATTTGTAAAGTAAGTTTATGTTAAAGGGAAAGTTAATTCAGGTATAAATAAAAATAGTAAATAACTTTATGCATAAGCAAAACTTCAGCATATTAGATAATTACGTCGGTAAAAAGTGCAGTCGTTAGGTTTACTATTTTGCGATTGGTTATCGAGGAAAAGCGCGGATTGGCGCGGGAGAATGTTGTTTTGCTATTGTCTGTTGAGTAAACTGATCAATGGTAAAGCAATATTCTTCGCGCGCCTTTCTCTGCTGGTAGAGAAGACTTAGAGTATTCTAGGTAAGAGTCGGAGCCTAGCCGTGAAACAGTTCGGAGGTGTGTAGTAGTAGTTCCGATGGAAATGATAAGTTGCCGGATCTAGCAGTGTTTCATACATCAAAAGTGTGGCAAAGTGACAGCATAGTTATTCCGATAGGCGTGTAGAAATTTCGGAATTTTTAAGTGAATTTTGTGACGAGAAAAGACATATATTCCGCGTGGCATATTGAGCAGGTCGGTGGCTAAAAACTGTGACTGCATTTGGTACCGACAGACTTAATATATGGCGAGCATTATCAATCAAAAACAATCAGTATTTTTGTAGCTATTACGTTTTCGGGAAATGCAACACCATAATCTTGCTAACGTGAGTGAAGGGGATTATGAGTGACTGTGTTAAGACTAGCACGGGCTTGGCAGTGATACTTGTTCACCTAAGTTTCAGAATATATTGAGGACAAAACTTCCAACCCTTCATTTCGTGTTTCTCCCGAAACGTAAATTAATGACTTTAATTGCAGCCTAGTTCACGTCGAAGTACAGTAGGTTTCACTCGGCTTTCCTACTGATGATCTACTGAGACAATGTTCACAGGTAGGTGCCGGTTCGTCGTAAAGGGACGGAAAAACGGCGAACCGTACGCTCTGGGATTGTTTTCGCGTTTAAGGCTCGGTAGTCGCCGCACGGCCGCCATGTGCCGTTCCTTTTAGGCACCAAATGCAAGGGTGACGTCCACGCCCCACCAGAAGGACGAATAATTCCCTCGGCCAGCATAGCATACCGGTTAGGAGCTAATCGTCTGGGTCTCCATGAAATCTGGAAGGGGGGAGGGGGGGAGACAGCCGTTGTATTAATGTAGTGTACTATATCATGACGTACCTTTTATGGGGCCCCTGGAGGCCTCGTGAGAGCAGGGAACCGCTCTAGCAGCTTAGAGTACCTGTCGTCCGCAGCCTGGATTGCCTTGGCGTCGTAAGTTGCAGCGTGGCGCCGGAATCCAGAGGTGGACAGCCCTGACTGTGTCCAGCAGCCGAGCGTTGACGACGTCAGGCATCAGGCGGTAATGCGCCAAGAGGTCTGCGCCGATGATATGCTCAATTTCGTCTGCGACTATGAAGTTTCATACCAAAGAACGTCTCAGCCCGAGGTCTAGTTCCAAATGCTGTACTCTATAAGTCGTGATCGCAGAATTATTAATGACGGACATTTGATACAATTTTGGTAAACATTTTTGGAAAGCAGTGATCAATAAATTGTTATATTTTGACTAAAGTTCAGTCTTGATCACGTCATGTATGTTTTAATGATACAGGTGACCGGTTTCGGTTCTTTTTACAAAACCATCATCAGACCCTGGCTCCTTTAGGATGGTAGGCGGAGCTCTCCTCGCTGCTACGCAGTCAGACTGCGTAGCAGCGAGGAGAGCTCCGCCTACCATCCTAAAGGAGCCAGGGTCTGATGATGGTTTTGTAAAAAGAACCGAAACCGGTCACCTGTATCATTAAAACATACATGACGTGATCAAGACTGAACCTTAGTCAAAATATACCGACATTTGAAATGCGGCGACCGGATGGTATTTATGTAGAATGCTGAGGTCGGATCCGGTGTCGATCAAAAACGTTCGGCCTGTCTTGCGGTCCGTTACGAACAGACGCACAGAAGATCTGCCCGCTGCGATTACTTCCGTGTGATGTTTGTTGCTGGTATACAGGGTGTCACAAAAAGGTATGGCCAAACTTTCAGGAAACATTCCTCACATACAAAGAAAGAAAATATGTTATGTGGACATGTGTCCCGACACGCTTACTTTCCATGTTAGAGCTCATTTTATTACTTCTCTTCAAATCACATTAATCATGAAATGGAAACACACAGTAACAGAACGTACTAGCGTGACTTCAAACACTTTGTTACAGGAAATGTTCAAAATGTCCTCTGTTAGCGAGGATACATGCATCCACCCTCCGTCGCATGGAATCCCTGATGCGCTGATGCAGCCCTGGAGAATGGCGTATTGTATCACAGCCGTCGACAATACGAGCACGAAGAGTCTCTACATTTGGTACCGGGGTTGCGTAGACAAGAGCTTTCAAATGCCCCCATAAATGAAAGTCAAGATGGTTGAGGTCAGGAGAGCGTGGAGGCCATGGAATTGGTCCGCCTCTACCAATCCATCGGTCACCGAATCTGTTGTTGAGAAGCGTACGAACACTTCGACTGAAATGTGCAGGAGCTCCATCGTGCATGAACCACATGTTGTGTCGTACTTCTAAAGGCACATTTTCTAGCAGCACAGATAGAGTATCCCGTATGAAATCATGATAACGTGCTCCATTGAGCGTAGGTTGAAGAACATGGGGCCGAATCAAGACATCACCAACGATGCCTGCCCAAGCGTTCACAGAAAATCTGTGTTGATGACGTGATAGCACAATTGCGCGCGGGTTCTCGTCAGCCCACACATGTTGATTGTGTAAATTTACAATTTGATAACGTTGGAACGAATCCTCATCCGTAAAGAGAACATTTGCACTGAAATGAGGATTGACACATTGTTGCATCAACCATTCGCAGAAGTGTACCCGTGGAGGCCAATCAGCTGCTTATAGTGCCTGCACACGCTGTACATGGTACGGAAACAACTGGTTCTCCCGTAGCAGTCTCCATATAGTGACGTGGTCAACGTTACCTTGTACAGCAGCAACTTCTCTGACGCTGACATTAGGGTTATCGTCAACAGCACGAAGAATTGCCTCGTCCATTGCAGGTGTCCTCGTCGTTCTAGGTCTTCCCCAGTCGCGAGTCATAGGCTGGAATGTTCCGTGCTTCCTAAGACGCCGATCTATTGCTTCGAACGTATTCCTGTCTGGACACCTTCGTTCTGGAAACCTGTCTCGATACAAACGTACCGCGCCACGGCTATTGCCCCGTGCTAAGCCATACATCAAATGGGCATCTGCCAATTCCGCATTTGTAAACATTGCACTGACTGCAAAACCACGTTCGTGATGAACACTAACCTGTTGATGCTACGTACTGATGTGCTTGATGCTAGTACTGTTGAGGAATGAGTCGCATGTCAACAGAAGCACCGAAGTCAACATTACCTTCCTTCGATTGGGCCAACTGGCGGTGAATCGAGGGGGGACGAAACGAAAATGAGCTCTAAAATGGAAATTAAGCGTTTCCGGACACATGTCCACATAACATCATTTCTTTATTTGTGTGTGAGGAATGTTTCCAGAAAGTTTGGCCGTACCTTTTTGTAACACCCTGTATGCACGAGGCAGATTACATTTGCGTGCCTGTTCTCCATGTCCCTGGTGATACCAACATACGTTAGTAGGCGGCGAGTCATCAGAGATGTGTGTGCTCGATGAAGAGCGGCTTCGGGATCTCCGTCGGAACTGTCCTTTAACGTTCCGGTCGGCGAGCAGTTCATTCATTTGTCTACTGAAGGCGTCGACCTTGCTTAATAAGTTCTCGTTCAGCTGTTTGTTAAGTCCGTTAAACTTCGAGCTTGCAGCCGCGCAAATAAAATTTCCTCCAAATTTTATTTGCGCGGCTGCATGCTCGAAGCCGGCCGTTGTGGCCGTGCGGTTCTAGGCTCCTCAGTCTGGAACCGCGTGACCGCTACGGTCGCAGGTTCGAATCCTGCCTCGGGCTTGGATGTGTGTGATGACCTTAGGTTTGTTAGGTTTAAGTAGTTCTAAGTTCTAGGGGACTGATGACCACAGATGTTAAGTCCCATAGTGCTCAGAGCCATTTTTTTTTTTTTTTTTTTTTTTTTGCATCCTCGAAATTTAATGGACTATTACGCCGCGAGAAACTGAAAATGTTTGTTAAGTGTTTCCACTTTATTTGCGAGACTATTGTAGTCGGGTTTAGTTCCCTTCGAAGCACTGGAACACGCCGTCGACGGATCAGAATAGGAAGCGGGCGCAATTGCGTCTTGAATACGGTCGGCGAGATCGGCTACGGCGTCAAGCAGCATATCGGTCGGTTTGTGACGCTACGATGGCTTTCACTTGAGCCGGCAATCTACTGCTCCGTAATGTACGAGGTAGCGTATAAGGGACCGTGTCTGCATCGACTTTGCTCCTCAGGTGACGGAGGTATTGAGACGGTTTTTTGTCTCCAATGTCCTCCTGTGTTAGAACCTGCCGTATCCTCTCTTCTTGCGAGGCGGATACTCGTCGAATTAACTCGGTCTTGAGTTTCGTGTAGGCTTCTGTGTTCGGCGGCGAAGTTATAATATCCTGTACTTCGGCCGCGTATCGATGGTCTAATTGGCTCATTACCAGTTCAAACTTGGTGGAATCCGACGTCTCACCTGCACAAAGAAAACTCGCCTCGACTTGTACGAACCATAACGTGGGGTTGTAGGGTCATAATGGTGGTAGTCGTACTGCCAGTCTTGAAATCGCGGGAGTTTCTGGTGTATCAGTCATGTTTCCGCTAACGAATGCCACTTTCTTGGTCCTGATGAATCGTCTCCTTAGCCACAATCACGTCGGAGTCACCAGATGTAGCGTTCTCACTGTGCGTTAGGCTCGTGACTAACTATCGCGTTCTTATTGACGAAGAACTGCATCTTCTATGTTTATCATGTTTTTATTGAAGATCACTCAGGAAAGAACTCATAACATAGGCACTGATTACACAATAATAACCAACGGAACGTTACAGAAACGTTCTGTGAAATCAACAACGGAACAATTAGAACGTAGCACATCGTTTAAAAGTCATGGAAAGCTGGCGCGCCGCAGCAAAGAGTAAGTAGAGAGCCTGTATAGGGAGAGAGTGGCCAACCGGACGATACGGCGGCCATTTTTCTACCAAACTGCGGGCGGGACTTTTGAATGCCCAGTAGCGGAGTACACACTCACCGAATCAAAAGCACCAGACAATACGGCGAAATCATTCGTTAAATGCCTTTCTTTACAGCTATAATATACTCATAGTAGCCTATTGCGTACATCACAGGAAAATTTGATACAGTGGCTGTAAAAATTATTCGTTACTTGCATTTATCTCCTTTAAAGTTCGTTTACTAGACATATTGCAATGAAAGTAACGTAAATGAAAAATATAGTGTATAGCATTTGTTTTGTATCGGAAGTGCATAACGCTAAAGATTTAACGTACCTGTATTACGTCAGATGAAAGAAAGTCGTAAGCAGTTGTTTACTTGTGACATGCAAAAAGTGTGAGACGTATTAGTACTTCTTGCCACGTCTTCAAACTTTTTGCATGTCACAAGTAAACAACTGCTTACGACTTTCTTTCATACCTCTCGTAGATAACAAACGAGAAAGAACAGAAAAATCAGGTAATGTTAAATGTAGGCTACTGTAATAACGACCAAATATAATAAGAAAACTGCCGTATCCCTTCTACCCCACAGTAAGTAGGCCTATTAAAAACTGTCTTCTAGAGTACCTACAATTATTTACTACGAATAATGTTTCATCAACCATGACAACTGCGGAAAACGTGCTTACAACTTGCCTGCATCAACAGTCAGGCAATAACACTGAAACCAAAATAATGCCTAGTGTTCTGATTCGGAACGAAATAAAGTTTGACGCTATAAAGTCGAATGAGCATGGCACAACAATTAAAGGAACTTTCCGTTTCCAGCAAGGACTGTCAGATATTGGCAGATATTGGCTTCAGAAAAGCTTGTGATGCTACTAGTATGCACGCAAACGCTAATTACGTACTAAAAACGATATACAAACTAAATCGAACATGCATGCACAACGCATAACAAGTCTCTCAGTAATTCAAGTACCTTTCAATCGTTTCCAAAAGTCCTCTGAACTTCAATTCTACTCAAAAGCACGGCGAACATAGGAAGCGCGAGAGACGTTTGGCAGAAAAGTGGCGCCAAAGCTAATCAGCCAATCACGGGCAACTTCACGTATGGCCACTCTCTCTGTATACAGGCTCTCTAAGAGTAAGTACATGTCAGCGCTCCTCGCGGCCGGCACGCGAACCTCGCTGACACTCGTTCCGTCAGCTGATGGCGGCTGCCAGCCACTCGACCGCCTTTGTCGCCTCAACTTCAATAACAAGACTCCAGGCTGGCAGCAGTGGTTGGAGTTCATCGCTCCACGCTGCTGCTATCGATGGATCACGGCCATGACTGAGAGGAGACGTGGTCCTGTTGTACCTTCCTCTGGTGAAGGGCCAAGCTGGCTGACTGCAAATGCCTTCTTCTGTTAACAGGGTTGGCTCCTGACTGCCGCCTCCCAGGCGACATGTGTACTATCTTCTTAACTCTGTGTGCGATGAGAGACTTCTTGGCTTGTGCCTCCATGACAACTGCCGTCCGGTAGATGCTGTGGGTACAGATCTAGGTCCATCTTCAAGAGCACTGAGGCCCATCATATCTATAGAGCTGCGTCCGCAGGTCACCTCACTGGTCCCCACTACTGCAACCCACGCCGTTTCGTTGTCAGGTAGTGTGGCTGAGCTGCGAGAGTAACGTCTCTAGCATTCCACCCCCACTCCTGAGCGAGCACCCTGACCTACTTCGTGCGTGCCCAGGAAGACAATATTCACTGTAACAATGATGTTAATAAAATGTTATTACAGATGCCACGGTTTCAGCGACATCTTTGGGCATTAGTCTGAAACACTCGCCAGATCTCAGAGCTCGGCCTCTAATAATTGTAATTACGTCGCCGCACCTACTCAACTACGATGCCCACTGACCCCCTGAGCCACCAGTGACCGCTACAACTGGTTTCAATCAAGTACCTCATGACTGCGCCACCAACACTACATCTCGTGTAGAGAAATGAGCCTCTGGACACCCACCACTTCCCCCACTGGTGGTCAGAAGTGGTCTTCACGACAGCCGACATTGTCATGTCTCGTAACCACATTAATATCACTGAAGTCAGCTTTTGTCGTATTACATTCTGCACTTCAGAATGAACTGTGGTGGGTGAGAAATATTTTTCTACTTTGTAGCTGACCTTTTGCATTGATTAATTTGTTGGCCATGGTAGATTGCAGAGGCGCTCATTTCAGTCTGGATGTAGCTCCAGTTTAGGATCGTGCACCTCCTGACCTGTCCAAGTTCAGAGCGAATTCTCACGAAACGTACACTATGTGATCAAAAGTATCTGGACACCCCCAAAACCATACGTTTTTCATATTAGGTGCATTGTGCTGGCACCTACTGCTAGGTACTCCATATCAGTGACCTCACTAGTCATTAGACAACGTGAGAGAGCAGAAAGGGGCGCTTCGCGAAACACACGGACTTCGAACGTGGTCAGGTGATTGGGTGTCACTTGTGTCATACGTCTGTACGCGAGATTTCCACACTCCTAAACATCCCTAGGTCTACTGTTTCCGATGTGACAGTGAAGCAGAAGCGTGAAGGGACACGTACAGCACAAAAGCGAACAGGCCGACCCCGTCTGTTGACTGACAGAGACTGCCGACAGTTGAAGAGGGTCGTAATGTGCAACAGGCAGACATGCATCCACACCATCACACAGGAATTCCAGACTGCATCAGGAGCCACTGCAAATACTATGACAGTTAGGTAAGAGGTGAGGAAACTTGTATTTCATGGTCGAGCGGCTGCTCATAAGCCACACATCACGCCGGTAAATGCCAAACAACGCCTCACTTGGTGTAAGGAGCGTAAATATTGGACAATTGAACAGTGGAAAAAATTTATGTGGAGTGACGAATCACGGTACACAATGTGTGGATCCGATGACAAGGTGCGGGTATGGCGAATGCCCGGTGAAAGTCATCTGTCAGCGTGTGTAATGCTAACAGTAAAATTCGGAGGCGGTGGTGTTATGGTGTGGTCGTGTCTTAGACCCCTTATTTTGCGAGGCACTACCACAGCACATGCCTACATTGATGTTTTAAGCACCTTCTAGCTTCCCACTGTTGAAGAGCAATTCGGGGGTGGCGATTGCATCTTTCAAAACGATCGAGCACCTGTTCATAATGCACGGCCTGTAGCAGAGTGGTTACACGACAATAACAAAAATGGCTCTGAGCACTATGGGACAACTGCTGAGGTCATCAGTCCCCTAGAACTTAGAACTACTTAAACCTAACTAACCCAAGTATATCACACACATCCATGCCCGAGGCAGGATTCGAACCTGCGACCGTAACGGCCGCGCGGTTCACGACAATAACATCCCTGTAATGGACTGACCTGCTCAGAGTCCTGACCTGAACCCTATGGAACACATTTGGGATGTTTTGGAACGCCGCCTTCGTGCCAGGCCTCACCGACCGACATCAGTACCTCTTCTAAGTCCAGCACTGCTTGAAGAATGGGCTGCCATTCCCCAAGATACCGTCCAGCACCTGATTGAACGTGTACCTGCGATAGTGGAAGCCGTCATACAGGCTAAGAGTGGGCAAACACCACATTGAATTCCACCATTACCGATGGAGGGCGCCACTAACTTGTAAGTCATTTTCAGCCAGGTGTCCTGATACTTTTGATCACCTAGTTTATTTGACACTTGTCACATGTACACTTTGTAATATTTCTGGGCACGATTGGCATGCACCAAGACTGTGCAAACGTGCTGTTTTACCTCCCGACATTGCACTCATTTGGCTGTAATGAATATAGATGGGCTAGCATATGCTATGAGAATTAGAGTAACTCATTTAGTATTGGTGCCTTATAAAATGAACCTAGTGTTTGCTTCCCTCGTATCGTATATTATTTTTATTAGGGAGTAGTAGAGTATGCAATACGCCGATGGAAACACTCCTCGCTAATATGAGTGGTCCTCTTGCTGCTATGATAGAACAGATAGTTACATTACCAGCTGCACTTGAGTATAAAAGTGGAGAATTAGAAAATATAATCGAGGCAGAAGCACTGGATGCCGACAAGGCACGTACTGGGGCGATTTCAGGAAGTTACATTTACGCAGAGTGTAACTTCTCCTTCTACTGACCGGGAAATACCAAATTTAAGAAAACCTGTTTCTGGAAAGCAATGGAGGACATAACTGATTTTTTCAATTAATTTTTATCGTCAACCAAGCTGGGTAGTTGGTCAGACGAAACAGACCTTCACATAGTCAATTTACGATTGATTCGTGGAGCTAAGACTTATGTCATCTGTCAAGAAACATTGTTGGTTGCACAAACATTTGACAGTTCACTGATGGGCTACGCTAGAGGTATCGGAAACAGAACGGTACTCGTTTCTTTAGGAACTCAGAATCACAATGAGGTCTAGATGTGTTTTTGCACAGCATTTCCTACTGTAACGTCGGGTAGGGTTAGAATAGAGAATCCTTCAGATTTTGCCGCGGGTATTACAGTAGTTCCGCAGTTAGAGGAGATAGATATAGCGATTGGGGGTGGTAGTGATCGTCGTGTGTTAGTTTAGACAGTATAGTATCACAAATGTGGGCGCAATGGCGACCACCAGAACAGCGCCGTCAGCCGAAGTGCTACAATTGTGGACAAGTGGGGCACAAAGCAAGGGAATGCAGGGTTAAGAAACGAGAGAAGTGATCTCAGGAGAAGCGTTCATTAAACACGATCAGAAATATATCAGCTACCAAAAGACATTCCCAATAAAATATGATACTGCCGAGTTAGATGCAGAAATAGAATGCTGCTTGTAGTGCTTTATTGGTGACAATGAACGTAGAGTTTTAGCAGTTACAGGGGCACATGTATCGGTCGCCGCACTAGATCTCATGGGTAAAAAGAGACGAGGAGGTCCTTGTTATAGATTACATTGAGCGGTAAGAATGATACAGATTTAATGGGGGAAAATACAGATCACGTTTCGAGTTGAGGCTAAGACTTTTTCTGAGCATAATGAGGTGTTGTCACAAGTGGGGCAAGGGTATTCTCTGATTTTCGAGCTTGAATTCCTTACTTAACATCATGCCAAATTCAGTCTTTCACAGCATAAATCTGAACTTGGGGAAACTTTGTTTCCACTGGATGATTCCGCTGGAAGCAAGTTTGATTATCTGTGCGTACAGACTTACCACAGGACATATTATGCGTGGTTGAACCACTGAAGAATAACGATGGTTTGGATACAATACATTGTTTTGTATTCAGAAGTGTAAATGGGGAATATCTGACTCTGGTTGCCCTGGATGATTTCAGTATGGATTGCACGAGTCTACTGAAGGGCCTAATGACAGCCACATTTGATATTTTAGAGAAAATGGATGTAGTCAGGTGACTACAATCACAAGCAGACCGTCAGTCATTCTGGACTGCAAAGTAAAGAGTCATCTGCAAGGTAATCACCATCAAGTTATTGAAGTACTATTGTTACAGTTGAAGGATTAGTTTAATTCACAGGCTCCATTATACGTGATTCCTATTAAAGAACATTGTTTAAGAACAAGGAGTAAGGCTCCAGTTTATAACAGGCCATATTGCATACTAAAAAGTTTACAACACCTCGTGACAGAATGTATCTTCTAACAGCTGGCATAAGGTATTATAGAAACCAGTGATAGTCCGTGAGGAGAATATGTGGTCTTGGTCCCAAAAATGTTGACTGAAGGCGCCAGGAGATATCGCTTTTGTTGCAGTTACAGACATGTGAACAGCTGAACTACCACTGACGCCCAACCGAAACCATATATCAAGAGATATTGGGCAATTTAGGCAGTTGCAAGGACTTCTGTACAATGAATTTGCATAGCAAGTACCACTAGAAGGAGATAATAACGGATACAGAGCTAAAACAGCTTTTATGGTCCCATGCGAGCATTTTAGATATCGGCAGATGCCATTTGGCCTTAAAAATGGGCCACCCACAAGATTGCTAGGTGGTTATGTATGGCCTGCCCATAGGAAGTGCATGGTGTATCTCAATGATATTGTAGGTTTTTTGAAAGATATGGACGAACATGCGAAATGGTTGGTGGGAGTATCTGATAGACGAAGAGCAGTACATCCTACGCTAAGTATTGGCAAATGTAATTTTGTACAGATTGAAAGATAAGTACTTAGGCTATGTATGGTGTAGACGGTGTACTACCCGGTGCCCATTTAGTATCAGCAATTTCTGAATTTGCAACTCCGCAAACAACAAAACATTTATAACCTCTTCTGGGCATTTGTAATTATTACATAAAAATTATTAAAGACTTTTCACAAATTGCTCAACCATTATATTATTTGTTAAGGAGAGGGATAAAATCTGAGCTGTTCATGGAAGGTGAGTGTGCCTTTCAGGTGTTAAAGAAAGCATTACCCAAACAGCCAGTACCGGCATTTCCTGATTTTGTCAAGGAATTCATCCTTTCTTGTGTTGCTAGCAATACTGTTCTCGCTTGTGCTCTGAGTAAGGATACAGAAAATATACAGATGCAGATAATGTGAACGACAAAGTTGTAATGATAGAGATGTTATTGCCTATCGTACCTACCATATGTTTGAACTTGCTAATAAAGACTTTGGTAAATCTACTTATGATTCTACCTCTCCACTTGTATTGTATACACGTAACAAAAGAAAACTCAATCCTAATGGATCTGTGTTTATTTGGATTAAAGGTAAAGGTGTATGTGAATATGTAAAATTTGTTGGTGATTGTACTGTATATTTTCATAAATAAAGATCTGTAGCGTCAGCCACTAACCTGACAAGGGTACATCTCGAACCGGGGGCTCAAGGATGCAACAGTTTGAAAAGCATGCTTGGGAAAAGCATGCTTGGGAAAAGCATAACTGACTGGCAAGGAGAGCAAGCAACTAACATAGAGCATCAGGAATTAGGTCATAGCTGCAATTTACAACACACAAAGACTTACTTCGCAGATTTATCAAAGGCAGACTGTATGTAGTGGTTTCATGGTCACCAAGGCATGAAGTGTTAAAACAGGCACATAATCATGTTTTGTCAAGTCATGGAGGCTCAAGAGTGACTGATAGGAGAATAGCAGAAAAGTTTCGGTTGTTTATAAGGAAACGTGATGTGGATCAATAAGCGCGGAATTGCATGCCATCTGCACAGTGGGTAGATATTAGTCACAAAGAGATTCAACAAAACTCCAGCAGGTAATAAATACATATTAACAATCATTGAACATATTTCGAGGCTTACAGCAATTTCCGAACAGCAAGCTGCTACGGCGTTAGTGAACAACTGTATTCGTAAATACCTCGTGCCGGAAACATTACTAACTGATCAGGGTATTAACTCCTTATTTGATGAAACACCTACGCCATGTACGCCATGTTCGCAAGTTAAGGGTAAGCCCGTTTCATCTGCAAGGAAACAGATTTACAGAACATGATGACTGAACAATATCGATGACATGGGTAAGCAATTTTTGTCATTGAGCTGTTGTGCATGCCATACCACATTTTTATAGGATTGTAAGCCTCTACCTTCGACATATTGACGAGAATACATATTGCCAAAACTATGGTAGTAATTCAGCAACTGGTTAACATAACGATCTTGGCAAATAAAGTGGTTTTCAAAAGAAGACTACAGTACAATATCGAATACGGCGAGTCACTACATCAACAGCCAGCACACAAATTAGGACGCATACCTTTGTTATGTCATTTCAACTCGTAGAGTTTTGAAGTCCATACTAGTACCAACCCCTCGTCCTACGAGTGGTCTACGGAGGAAAAATGATGTCTGCCCAATCGAAGTTAGAATCCAAAGTCAAGTCAGAATACTTGAGGTATGGCAAAGAGTTTGACAAGTCAATACAAAAGCATTTCAAAGGCAAGAATATGCGGGACCGCAAGTAAGTCAGCTTCCTTTCAGTGTTGGCTAGCGGATGTTGGTTGCCAAGCCATTCACACCGAAAGGAAGAATTGTTTTTAAAGAAATATAGTGGTCCGTATTAGGTTATAGAAGTGGCCTTCATGGCCAGTGTTACCAAGTAAATCATTCCAAGGTACATATTATTAAAGCCATTCGATGATGTGGTATATGCTTTACCACAAATTCTAGTAACAGTATCACAACAAAGAAAAACCTGAGGAAGGTTAAGCTTAATGTGTCACCAGATACTTGTGCTGTGCACAGGGCACCATACAAATTCTGATTGAGGAACTAGTTTACAGTGTACTTTTCCAGTACTTTCTTCTTCTTTGTTTTGTAGTATTATATTTGCATTGTATGTCAAGGATTAATGAGATGTTAGTGTAATTCGCCATTTTCTTATGTGGTCACTCAATTTGACAAAAGAAGAGGGGAACTGGTGGGCATTCCCTTCCACTAGGCGGCGTAACAGCAGGGAATCTCAAAGAATAACTGTATTCATTGCACTGCTACATGTCATCAGAGGACTGGGAATTACAATCCTGAACCGACTATTGAACTCTGGACTGTTGTTTTCCAAACAACCAGCTTATTGCTACCTAGGAATCTCTGGATATTAGGACCAGCTTTCGAGGTATGGAAAGTTATAAACGAGATTTATAGTCTACAAGAGATATTGAGGGTGGTATACGAGAAGGCACGGAAGAAGGCAGCTACACGCAGGAGGGGATGGGTTAACGCATGTGGGATCTTGTTAAAAGCTTATTTGGGGCAGCAAACGAAGAAGATGTGAAGAACTTAATAAGACGATAAGTCAGGAGCAAGATATTATATAAGGCACACAATCCACAGTGGAGTGGCATACCACTCAACTAACGAAACTGGAACGCAATGTACTAAATAATATGAGAGTCATACTGGAAGTTGCTAAGGAATTCAAGGAATGTGCGCGCGGTGCAGTAGCAACAGCCAGCAACTACCTTACAGTCATTCAGAAACGACTGCGTTTCTTAGATGAGATGAATATCGCTAGACTGCTATAGATACTGGCACACGTTATTAATGACGCAAGACATCACGTTGCAGGAATGCAAGACGCTATATAGGATGCAGTACGTGGGCAATTAAGTTCGGCGTTGATACCGCTGCAACAATTGTTTGCAACAAAAAATTTAGCATTTAGTCAGTTTGACACAAAGGTATTAAGCGCTATTTTATAGCACCGCTATCGCCAAAGTTACAGTATATAAGCCACACTATTAATGCTACACCATTCATCCGTAGCTGAGGAAGTGGGCAGTCATGAGTAAATGTGTGCATCTATGGACCAAACACGTGCTGATAATTGCGGAACGAGGTGACGCGCATACTATCACGACAATAAAGGGCTTACAGTAGTGTAAAACAGGGTGTGTTACTATTTGTCCAGCTAAGATGAAACGAACAGGTTCACGCTCATGGGTGGTAAAACTGTTCAGAGGTGAACATGTCACCATACAGTGTCACAGAGAACTGTTGAAGCTAAATCACTTTTTCATAAATTAGGAACGCACTGAATTTACTCAGGCTGTTCAGTATACTTTAATGATCAATTGTTACGATGGGATATGGAATGGATGGAACTACAGAACCTGTGGTATTTTCATCAATGGCACAACTTGTGATGTAGCAGGAGGTCCTATTGTTTACTTACAACCATTACTGGTATGACCATGATTAAGTTGTCAACATTACTGCTGTACTAGTCAGACAAAACTTTGATTGTTCTACCCATTCCGAATCCAAACGTTCTTAATCACATCTTGAATCCAGAACTCCTACCCTCGATCGATGACCTAATCACAGAAGGAAAAAGTACTGTTACTACGGAACAGGTGTCCAGGTATAACCAACATCGTTTAGATGTTATTATCATAAGTGTTTTACTACTAGCATCGCCGTGTTTCTTATGACATCTTGTATGCTCTAACTATTCTTATGGCATTAAGCTGCCAAGAACTAGGCTTACTAGCCAAAATACTTGCCATAATACTTACTACCACGTTATAGCAATTAGAGATTAAAATAAGATTTTAAGAAAAGGAGTGGCAATAAGCAGTAAAACCCACCCTCCTGGGTCATTAAACAACAAATAATACATACAAACCTTTGTAAATATAACCTAATTATATGAAGTTGTTCTAGGATGACACCAACCCCAAAAATTTGGGGCGAATTTCTGGAAGAAGAGAGAGCTGTTGCGCAGCAAGTCTGTTCTTGGGTACATTAATAAATTTTCTAAGTTATTGCTCGACACAGACGGTAAATGAATCAAATCAGACTCAGACTATGTATCACAATCATAATCTAGATCATATTAATATTGCAAATATTGCAAAAGCAGAGCAATACTCCTCTTTGCCACACAGGGAGCAGAGGCACAGCAAGGAGTACAAACAGTGCAGTATGACAGCAGCCAGAAAACTCTACAGCACCTGCAAACCCTACATTATAAAGCAAGAACATGACACATCCTAGCTCCGCTGCTCCGATGTCTTCTAGTATTGATGAGAAATGCAGAGGCAGAAAAAACCGTCTGTAATTGAGACACCTTGGTGCGACAGGACATCTGACACTTCTGGTTAAAGGAGGGCAAATGGCCATCTGACCTACTTCAACGACGTGATGTCTGGCTTTAAATAACCCTACTTCGGAAATACCTACCTTGGTGTCTGGTCATTACGTGTGCGTCACTGATCCCGATGGAATGACAGTCTGGCTAATAACAGGTTAAGTCTACTGGCAAACTATGATGTGCTGCTTGCTGCTTGTTTGAGGACTTCAAGGCTGCATCCTGCCGGCTTTGGGTGGACTTCATCGCTCCACGCTGCCATTACTGACGGGTCACAGCCGTCACTGATAGAAGATGTGGACTTGCTCGCCTTTTCCAAGAGTAATAGGTTCCATCATCCCAACGTGTTTTTTCATATCGTCAAGTTGTTTTTGAGCACTCTGTACATATTTCATTGTTGAGCGACTGCTTCTGCTGCTCTGGCAAATGATCCAATAGTTGAATGTCCTAGCAGTTAGGAATGGGATAATAACACCTGATGTCTTGGGTAATGGTAGGAGCCTAGGTGTTTTAACTGACCGTCTTTGCGACCTTCTATCTGTAAGTGCTGTAACTGTTCGTTCGCACATTTTTGAGATGACTTTTGCATTTTTGGGAATACCATTTTTGACTATGTTACGATGATCTGAAATTGGGTCCTGGTCCGAAACTAGCCATCTAGTGAACAAAAAAAAGTGAAATTTGCAACTTCGTCTGGTTTTTCATTGTACTGATCCTCTTTTTCCTTTCTGCTTGGGGGCACCTTTAGCTGCTGACATTGCTTATTGCATGAAACTGTTTAAACATTCTATTGGCTGTTTATTTTTTATTGTAGGATCAGTGATATTCATAATCAAAATATCCACGGGTGTACTGCCGATCTACAGTGTCCAACGGACACAATATTTCGGCGATCATACATGTTGCCATCATCAGGTGAGCTGACGGCCTGAGCTCCTGTGAACGTGCCGGCACGGAGATCCGTACGCTATGGCTGCTCAGAGGGAACTGGGTTCGGTCGCGGTGGCGGCCAATTTAAATACCCTCCGCTGTCCGCGCCCCGCGCCACGGTCGCGCGGTGGAACAGATTGCGACGGTGTCTGAGATGACGTCGGAGTGATGGCTCTGTCCGCCGTGGTCGTCACAACTATACGTTTGCTCGATTTACTCTTGATTAACCCAATCGCTGGTTCCCAAGCCTTGCTAAGATTATAGCCACAGTCACGATTTATGAGGTCGTCATTGGTGCGAATTTCGATGGCCTCTCTAACAACGCTGTCCCAGTATCTCGACGTCTGTACCAGAATCCTCGTGCGTTCATACTCCATAGCGTGATTTTCCGTTTTTCGGCGTACGGATCTCCGTGCTGGCACGTTCACAGGAGCTCAGTCCGTCAGTTCACCTGATGATGGCAACATGTATGATCGACAAAATATTGTGCCCGTTGGGCACTGTAGACCGGCTGTACGCCCGTGGATATTTTGATTATTAAATACGCCGGGAGAAACTCAAGAATCACAGTGATATTCATAATTTGTCGTTAATTTTTTCCAGCAAGCAATTTAAGTTTTGTGTGCATTGTTTTGTCAACTGCAAATGCTGCAATACTCTGCCCTATGCCGTTGTTGCACTATAATAATACTGTAGTGCAACTAAATGACCGCGGCTTCTCGTAGAGCGTTTACACAACATTCATATCTATAGTAATGTCTATTCTTGTATGTATCTGCTGTTATCAGCTGAAATTCGATTTGTAGCATGACGTTCTGCCAACTTTTTATTATCAGCGTAAATAGTATTATGCTCTTTGCAAACCTCATTCAACAGGTTAAGTTCATCATCGGCACATCCTAGCCACTTTTCCTCCTTTGTCCCTGACCTGCAACAGTTGTATGTAAGAATGTGTAATTCTACAGGTAGCTTGCTGAGAATACTGCCTCTACCATGTATGATATGCATCCTACCAAATACTTTTTTCTACTGCGTTGTTGGAGTGTTTGCACGTCTTATCATATATATATACTACATCTCTAACAGTCACCTAGCAGCTGTGCCACGAAGGGAAGCGAAGCCATTCAACCAAGAACTAATTACCCGTTGTCTTACGAAATATTCTATGAGAAACATATATGGTTCACTGCATCACCACAATTCTTCTGTGTAAAAAGTAACAGCTATTTCGCTACCACCGTCCTTCGCCCATGTTTACATGGAAAGATCAACGCAACAAAAGTCAATCACCCAGTACGATATCACGGAGACTTCTAGGCAGCAATATCTTAGAGTTTCTTGTCTAATCGATACCTAGTTCATTTAGATATCCTACATCATGAAAATAGGATGTCCTCTAGGATGGCAGCACCACGATCACCACCAGGGTCATCATCACCACAGATTGTCAGCTGCTTTGCTGCCTCCTTAGAATGTATCTATAACACTTGCAGAAATAATTAACAAAGTATTTTGACGGTGAACTGATTTTGTGAGTCTTTATATCCTAGGTCAGAACAGAGTATTATCTAATTTGTTACTCTGTATACACCTTGAGTAAAGGTCATGTTATTTTGTCGATGATACATTGCTAGTCTTTCAAGACTTCGTTCAATTATAGCTGAACATCTGAACACGAATGGGAAGATTCGCAAATACACCAATGATGATTTTGAGCTGTGCTTCCTGCCTCGTGACGCATAGTGTTGAGCTTCTCCAGTAGTTGCGGCACTGATAACCTTCAGAGAGCTGATCCATTACCGTGAGGTAAGAGGATGGATCAGAGCAGTGCATGAGGCTTGTGACGGTACAAACTCCCCGTTACTAGGTGAATATTTCTAGTATGCAAGGACTGCTTTGTGGAGAGCGAGCGCGCTACATGGTGCGCGATTCGCAGAAAAGTGTGGCGCTCCTGCGCTAGATTTGCAACGGTCGGTCTCCGCGGCCACGTGGCCTGCAGCTTGGGGCATTGTTTGGCTTTTCGCGCATTACGCGAAAACTATGTAACTTACGGTGAAGAGCGATGCGGCAGTGGTTTGTGGTCAGCAATATGCACCTTCTGAAAGATCGATCTGTATTTCAAGTCACGAGACGCAAAAGTTATAGTGACCTCAAAATCGGTTAATATCACGAATGCTGAAAGATTAATAAAAGTAGTAAACACCAACTTACAGGGATGAGCGAGCATTCATTAAAAACGGTTCTTCATAGCGGATCGAGTACCGTAGTCATACGGATCGAGTGCCGTAGTCATATGTTAAGATTCATAAATAATTAAGCCCGTAAAGAGCAATAAACAAAGTTTGAGAGAAAATTGTTTATAAAATTCAATAGAAAATTCATGACGTAAAGAACGGCACTGTATAATATTTTGGGTAGCATCACACGTATTTTAAACCCGTTAAGTTCTACTATACATGTAACCTGCAATAGTTTTCACTGTTTGCAAATTATTATTAACATTTTTCGCCTGTAATTAATTAATTATTATGGATACAAAGATTTTGAGCAGCGCAATGTGTAGATCGCTATATATTACGTCTAAAAACAGTGCTATATGCAGTTCCATGTTAAAACTTTGCAGCACAGATGTAAACAAACAAATTTGCGCTAAGTGGCAAAATTTTGCAAAAACTAAAACTTGATTTACGGGTGACAGAATAATGCTAGATATTAATGTAAAATAGTAAATAAAATGTACTTTTTAGCGCGGTTCCAGTGGTTACTTATTTCTGTCGAGGGATGTATGAATCACCATTTTTAACCTTAACTGGTGAGATTGGTACTTAAATAACCAGGGGGGTTGACGTCCGAGCCTATATAAGTGAGCGGCCATCTTGGCCAGGGGGTCAGTCGTTGGTCAGTCGTTTTGGAGGGTGGGTGGCGAGCAAGCCCCACTTGAGGGTGGCCCATGTGGTCATTTGAGTAAGAATTTTTCGCGCCGATTTATATCGACAAAGAGTATTGTTTAATAATGCAAGTGTGCAAGCATGTATTTGGTGAACTGCAAGTGCTACGACTATTTGTGTGAGTGCGATTTACGAGGTATACATCGTCGTAAGTGAACATGTGGCGAACTGTGATTTCGCGCCAAAACTGTTAGAATAAAGAGGACAGTGGGACTTGTGGTTCTGTTCGAATTGATTGAACAACTTACGATCATAGCAGCCTACATTACTGCTATTGGGGGCTCGGAGTCAAATTATTATTAAAGTAAAACTGTAAACCGTCTCACCAGTGATAATTTCATTGTGTGAAAGAAAAGAACGACGCCAATAAATAGTGATTGAACTGTGTCATGAAAAGCTGATTTTAATATAATAATCGCCCAATTCTTGTTCCCTAGCATAAACTGTACTTATGTCTGAGTGAATAATTAATTCAAAACTGTAACAAATGCGCGGATGTGGAAGTGTAGTAATGCACCAGGTGTGGAAATCATCCCCTGTGACTCACGTGAGAGCCAAAAATTTGCAATAACATTTTTTAACCAACATTTGTATATGCACATTCGTGTGAAAACGTTGCAACTGCACTTCTTCTTTTTACCGTCCCGTCGCAGGCTCCTGAGTTATCTCGGCATCAACTCAGTTGGGATTAACTGCGCCATGCTGAGGTCAATTTTGTAAATAAATACCCATAAGTCAGCGGAATATTTACCCGCTTGTGTATCACTGTCAGAACTCATGTTTGTGAAGTAGCACTCCAGTCGAGGTTAACCATTTCCAATGCAGCTAAAGAAAATCTTTTCATCACCACTATTGGCCAACAAGGAAAGGAAGATGTTTGCTGAAATACCTCGTTATCAGTCTTTACGCTGGTGTCCAAGCTTAAATTCCAAACCTTTGCCTAATACATCATAAGATGATGGCTTATGTCACTGTTGCAGGTGATGGGACATGGGAACATTAAGCTCAGCCACCCACTTGGTGCTATTTGAAAAAGATCAGTTACGTGCCAACATCCTCTCTCTTCGGTTTCATTAGTGCAAACATTCCATCTGTAGTTATCGCTGTCGTAACATGAGACATTAACAATGCAATACAGGCGTATACCAGTCCATGAGCCATACGATTCATTAAAAAACTGGAGTGTTCATACACCACGTCGGTAGAATTAAGAATTAATGGAGCTTCGTAATCCGCTTCTGTAACTGGTCGGTCAGGATGTCTGACTGCCAGACTGGTGACCTGGTATCCGAAGCACTTAATGTCGATTAGAGGATTATAACGAGGTCCACTCAACCTCTGTAAGACATCTGAGGAGCAGCCTCCTGTACATTAACTCCAGAAAGACAGTACACTTACTATAAGCCCCCATCGTATCTCCCAGAGTTGGCATCTCAGCCACAGAATGAAGATTCTGACAATAAGGTATTCCGGGCGACAGCACCGAGAACTTCGTTACAACTTATTTTATTAGGATTCTTTTGCATAACTCAATTTCAGTAGCAAGCTGGAGACCAGCAAAATATACTCTTACCTAATCAGCCACCTGTGAGTCAGATAGCGTATAAAACATCGGTTCTATATCATGCCACCAGTAACATTTCCTACATAAAGATACCAATAGTAGATTAGACTATAACCTTATGAACAAATAATTCAACATCTCTGGTAGCCTTCAACGCACTCACTCTCTGTCATACCTATGTTACGCGCCGAAGCAGAGAGAGATACTCATGCGGTTTGGGTGTGGTGGGGGGTGGGGGATGGGGGGGAGGAGAAGGATTTTCAGTGCCCCACGTGATTCTGGATAGCGTGTTCTCTTCTCTTGTTGTTGCTCTTCGCATCTACAGCGTCTGGTGCCATTCTGCAATGTAGACCGTCTATTTTCTATTACAACTCTAGCCTACAGGTGACATCGCTTTATAGTCAAATGTTGTGACAGCTAAACTTGGTGGGGATTGTGATATGGTACCACAGTAGAGACATGAGATGGTGGCTAATGAAAACCTTTGTATCTGTACCACACTTCAGTACTGGCTGTCGATGATTCTAAACCAGTGTTATGGCCGGACTCATACGCGCAGAACCCTAAATCACCCGTTCTGCTTACGTTAGAAGGGTAATACTAGTGTGACGTCATGGTCACGTACGATAGTCTATTTCATTTGACGAGGTGACAAGCCCTCTATTCGTTCAACAGAGTGCTCTAACACATTTTCTCATCAGGATTTAAGTTTTGCCCAGGGAAGAGTCAGAGCATCAGGAAAATATTGCGCTGCACTGTCCAAATAATGGGAGATAACTTTGAAACCCTTTTCTAAATGATCTTCATCAAAAAACCCGAAGTGAGTTGCAACCTATATGAATAATTAAGGGGGACAGTTCATCCGAAAATAGTTATGTTGGTAGTTTGTTTAGCTATCTTACGAGGACTTCTGAATTTCCGAAACTAGGCACATTCACAGTACTCTGGAGGCAGGGCTCAATTTTTGTAGCAGCAGCCTAATGACACGTAAACTTTTCCTTGCGGTCGACTGCGTAGTTGAATAGCAACACAACAATATGCTTTAGCGGATGTCTTGGCAGAGCGAATACACTTACGTTACGATCTTAAAAGGTGTCAGAGTAGTGTGGATCCATTCGTAAAATCGGGGAGTATGGCTACTTTTTACTTGCAATTAAGAGTGATTTGAAAATGACATGAAATACAGATGTTGGAAATGTGCTTGACAACGACGAATTGTCGAAATTAGGTAATCGCACGACTGAACAAACATCGCATTACAACCTACATGTTTACATTTATTAATTATGATTCACCTACTTAACAATCTCATTTTCGCGACAGTAGGTTCTCCGATCACTGTCCTGTGTTTTTCAGGGTCTTCCCTTCAGGCAGGAGTATAAAGGTTCCTGACTCAGCAGTTGGCCTTCACCGAGAGCACTAAAAGAATCCAAACACCTTGATACCGTTCACATCTATACACTCGATCACTTAAGTGACTACGTGTATCTTTATAGGCTTATTTATCAGACAAATCTCTTGCAAATGTCTTCCTCTGTTTATGTAGCTATTCATTCTGATACCTGATGTCACATTCTACTGGGGCAGACCTAAATATCTATGACGGTACCAGCTGTCGACGTGCGATTTTCCGTCATGTATTCCCTTTTGATTCTAGTAACACACTTTTCTACTACTGTACGAGTTCTCCTAAAGCTGTTATTTGTTGATGAAACGCTCTTCTACTCGATGAATGGTTGTGCCTGAATCGGTCAAGGGCGCATGTTCCTAATTGTCAGTAATACAATACAAGACGTCGAGGCTGTCTCCGAAAATCGATCTGATCCCTACTATGTTTACCCATTCGCTTTATTCTCTACTCACTTTGGGATGCAGCATTTGATAGTAATAACCCAAATTTTGTACTAGGATCGTCCAGTAATGGTTGGTTTTATTCAAAATTGGAATGCACGATATTATTCCCCACTCTTTTGGCTACAATACCTGCTTCTGAACATAATCTCCGTTCAATGAGACGGCCTTACGCCACCTTACTGAGAAGGCCCGTATGCCCACAAGGTACCATTCTACTGTTCGACGTCGGAGTCAACATCTTTCTGCATTAGTAACCTCCAGGCACTGCTTCCCACGGAGTGCGTCCTTCATCGTACCCAACAGAAGGAAGACGCAAGGTGGATGAGGAATAACACTCCCATGTAGTTTCGTGAGCCCCTCTCTGGTGCGAAGACTTGTGTGACGCCTTGCATTGTGATGATGCAGGAGAAGTTCGTTTGCGTTTCTGTGGCGACTAACACGCTTCTTCAATTTTCTGAGGATAGCACAACATATTTTAGAGTCGATCGTTGCACCCTGAGGGAGGACATCAGAATAACCGCTTCAGAGTCCCAGATGACCGTTCCAGATTAGCGTCGCCTTGACTTTACCGGTTGAGGGTCTGCTTTGAAATTTTTATTCGGAGGAGAGGCGGTGTGGCACCACTCCATCGAGTGCCGTTTCATTTTCGGGTGAAAGTGATGAGCCTAAATTTCATCGCCTGTGACGATCTTCGCCAAAAATTGTAACGATCAGCCTCGTGACGCGCAAGCAATTCCGCACAGAAGGTCCTTCTTTGCTCTCTATATTTTTCTGCTAGGCGGAGAGGAACCCAGGAGGGCACACATCCTTGAATACTCCAACTGGTGGGCGAATGTGTAAGCCTACCAACAAAGACGTGCAGCTGAGCAGCGACGTATTTGATTGTAATCTGTCCTTCACCTCGAATGAGAGTGTCCGCACGTTCCAAGACTGCACGAGCGCACAACTGAATGCGACCAGCCCGCACACGGGATATCGGACAAGTTTGGGCGACCTTGTCGCGAAGACTGTAGACCCCTCTTCCAACGACTCAACGTGCTTTTGTTCACTGCCAGGTGTCTAGAATTTCTGCAAACGCCTATGAATATCTGCCACGATCTGGTCTTGCACCTCAAGAAATTCAGTGACGGCTTTGTGCTTGGAACGCACCTCCGTTAGAGACGCCAATTGGAAGTGTACGTATAGCGCCGCCACATACTGGAACTTCATGAAACTACAGGGGCTGAAGTGGGAATGACCCACGATATCCTACAAAAATGTCACATTTTTTCAGCGAAATTCACCGAGAAAAAAAATGTGTTGCATTACTTACAGAACACCACTCGTATATGCACTACTGGCCTGCTCTATAACGCTCATGTTTGTACATTCATACTGACCAATAACTTGCAAGATATCTCTGACTTAGCTTTGATGAAATTTTACAAGCAATGTCCTGTAGTTCCTATTATGTTGTTTACATCTCATAGTTAGACAGGAGTCTTGGAGGCACAACGCATTACAACGTTAGGAATGTGGTACAGCTGTATATATCATGGTTCTTAAATTTTATCATACAAATAATTCCAAATTGCGCTCCGCTACATTTCAGTGTCTGTTGTAACTCATAAATATTGACTTTCTTAGACTGCTTCCCAGGTATACAGGGTGAAACGTATTTAAACCGACAAGCTCTGGAGGTAGTAGGGGACATCAAAACGAATATTTTTCCCTAATATCATTTTTTCTTATGATGATTATTTAAACCAGTGGAGGCCGTATTACGCTCTCCAGTTATTAGAGCCCGTATTACGATCTGCAGTTGTCAGAAGGCGTATTACGCTCTTCAGTTGTAGGCAACTACCGTACACCAGTGTAGTAGTGCATTGTCTCTGCTTACTAATAGAGCGATACACCTGGAGTCAGTACACTGAAATGGTTGGTGTGTACTACGTAGCGCACCACAATGGACGAACTGCACAGTGGGTTTATCAACAACAATATCCTAATCACCGTATCCCTCATCATACGACCCTTGCTGCTGTGTACCAACGTCTGCGTGAGACCGGGTCATTTAGCAGATTACCTGGACAGGGACGCCGTTGCACGGTAAGAACGTTGTAATTTGTGGAAGTTGTCTTGCAGCGTGTGGAGCGGGATCCTTCAATCAGCACTCTTGCAATTGCACGTAACGTGGGGACGAATCAGATGAATGTAAGAACAGTCGAGAGCAATTGTTACGTCCATTTCACCTACAGCGTGTCCACAACCTGGAACCAGTTGATTATCCACCCAGAGCACAGTTTTCGCAGTGGTACCTGGAACAGTGTGAAATGCATCCTACATTTCCATCCTCTGTGTTGTTTACCGATGAAGCAACTTTCGGGCGTGATGGAGTCTTCAACATGCACAATTCGCAAGTTTGGAGTGAGGATAACCACATACCACAGTTACTAGCGCTCATCAAGTGCGGTTCTTCGTTAATGTGTGGGTCGGTGTTGTTGGGGACTGTTTAATTGGGCCGTTTCTGCTATCTAGTCCATTAAATGGCAAGCACTATTATAATTTTCTCGTCAGAGCATTGCCAGAATTGCTGGAAGACGTCCCGCTCCCTACAAGACAGCGCATGTGGTTCCAACATGATGGGGAGCCTGCACATTTCAGTCGTCGTGTGCGTCGATTCCTGGACCGACGGTTCCCAGAAACGTGGATTGGCAGAGGTGGTCCTGTACCATGGCCTGTTCGATCCCCAGATCTGTCCCCTCTGGACTCTGTGTGGGGAGAGTTGCGCAACCTTGTTTACGCAACTCCTGTTGCATCAGAAGAGCATCTGGTTGCCCGGATAGTAGCAGCAGCAGCAGGAACAATTCAGAACACTCCTGGAGTTTTTGCCCGTGTCAGGCAGAACATGATCCGACGGTGTAACCTTTGTTTACGTGTCAATGGAGGCATTTTTGAAAATCTACTGTAATTGAAATTGGGTTGTGTTAATGTGTCGTCTCTTGGTCATCAAAAAATGTAAGTGTTTGTTGGTTTAATTAATTTGCCGCCAGAGAAATCTTCCTGTACCGGTTTAAATACTCCTCATAGGAAAAAATGACATTAGGGAAAAATATTTGTTTTGATGTCACCTACAACCTCACAGAGTTTGTCGGTTTAAGTACTTTTCACCCTGTATAAAGTATTCTTCATTATCGACAGACGTCCGATTTACTGGTTACGTCAGGCGCTCGGCCATGAGTTCCTCAGGCAGTTTGTTACGAAAGTCTGTTCTTCTGGAATTTCTATCTCGGCTTGTGCTTTGATCGGTAAATGCATTTCGAAATATCCGTACCTCATTAACTACACAATAATGACGTAATTAGTAAAATATTGCAACTCTGTGAAGTATGTAATTATTGTTTCTGATTCTTTCTTCAGCATTTTAATACTGATAGTTCCCCATCCAAATGGTACGTATTTTTTATTCGCCATGAAATCTAGTACTAACCTATAGATCAGATCAAAAGTAAACATTGACTAACGCTGTTTCACGTCTGTCTTCACAGTAACCTAATCGACCCCTCACAAAAATGTATGAGTAATCGTATGGAATTGAAATCATATTAACTGATTTTTACCATACTTTATAGCAATAAGCACTATGAAAAATTTGTTTTCATGAAACCATCTCGGACTGCAGTCTGCAGGCTTTTTCCTTACCTCGGCTGTCACTGTTTCAACATAGTCTGGATTTTGTGATGGGTATTTTGCATTTCCTGATAACGCTTTTCGGGTACCAACACAGCTCGACTTTTAAATAACTGGTTTTTGGACAGTCCTTTCTCAAAGACATACTAAGGCTTGTCTGACTGGATGCCACGACACATAGAGAATCTGTAGGATCACAAAACACTGTTTCTGCACGTACTGGCGTGTTAATAGTCTGTCCGTGTTACTGTAGGACGCATATCACTTAAATTTCACTCACTTGAATGATGACTTTATGTTAGTTGTGACTTCTGTGTAACTGAAGATCTTCTATATCATAAGGTCTATTATCGTGTGCACACTAGATTTTCTTGTACATTTTCATGGTAATTTCTCACAATTAGAAGGTAATGAGGCTTTGTCAGTTTCTCCTCTTGTTACATTTACTTTGTATCTGGTACAGAATAATGCATAATTCTCTCTGTATGTTGATTTTTTTCTGGTCACACTGATTGATGTAATCTACGAACGTTAATGTTCTGTATATACACTTTATCTTACGTTTTCATGCAGTGCTCTTGTACTATTTCACATATTTGCTAGAAATAAGTCATTTCTCAGAGAGACAATGCTACATGTGCAGTTCAGATTTTTGTGCAATACTATAAAAATCATAAATTCAATGAAGTTACCAGGGATTTAACTAATTTTTGCACACTATCAGTCATCAAAGTGTCGTTAGTGATGGACATTTGAAAGGGTCCTGTTGCCACCTTTCATTAGTCCGGTAGCCCATTTTCACTAGCATTTCTCCTTCTTTTCCTTGTTTCTCGTTCCTCATAAATCTCATAACGGTGCGATTGAATGAATGTGGTTGTGTGTCACGTTGCTAGACGGTGGCGTAGTCAGCTGCAGAAAGTCTGCAATAGCTAACTATCGTAGTGGTCAAGTAGGCAAAGAGGATTTCGCTACTTGTGAGAAATGTACCTACGTTAGGTTGGTGGCGGAAATGGCATCTTTGGGTTTTCCGGGACACGCGGAGCGTGGAAGAGGCTGGAGAAGTAAAAGGGAGGCAGTCTGCCGCCGGTACGGGAAGCTTCCACAGCTGTGCTCTAGTCGAAGAAGGGTGAGTTAGACTGACCGCGTGGCGCGTTGTTACTTGGCGAGGGGAGAGCTGTTAGCTTTTGGTCTCGCTTTTCAACTCTGAAAGATTGCTTTGCCTTGTCGCAGCAAGGAATGCAAAACTTTGGCAGATTTTTCTTTTAGTAAATTTCTATAGCAGACTTAGATCCACCGGAAGAGTGCCACACGAAGGTGTCGATAAGAAGTGAGCACTCGCTTCTGTATGAATGTCTGTTTGCCTTCAGCTGTGCCTGTATAAGCTTCCATTTTTCTAAATATTAATAGCTTTGCCTTCTCGTAAATTTCCCTTGCTTTATGTGTCTTTCGTCCGTGGGGAACCGACCACGTGGTTGAACATTAAAGTGTGTTGGGCTACCATCATCACTAACTGTCCGGTCTCGTGTTTGTTTTAAAGAAAGTTAACTGTTCATGATTGTGTGATGAGATATTGTTGCAACTTGGCCACGATACCTAGAAATTGCGTCTCCACAAACCACGTGGGCACGCGGGTGTACTGCGAAACGTGTACCGTTTCACGAGTTATTGGAATCAGTTATCAGGCAACAGCAGTTGTATGAATGATTCACACCAATGATTTTAGGTGTAGATTTTAGCGGTGTATGTTTCGATGCTTCTCTTTAATGTTTTAGGAATTAATGTTATCAGGAATTGTGTACATTCCTCACATCCACATCTTAGGAATAAATGATTTTATACACAATTTTCTCTTGCACTCCGAGGTTACGTTTTTGCACCTAAGCCACTCACCTCGTAGCTTTCCTGTTAGCACATCCAACGCGTTTCCTTACGCAAAGGTCCAGTGATTAGTTTCCCCTTTTATTTTAAAACAAATGCTTTAGATTAAGTCTTATTTTCAGGTGTGTTGCTGGGAGCTGATCTTCTGCACAGTGTTCATGCATGTACTATTTTATTTTAAATGGTTGATTCTCGTGGACAGTGCACGGGAAATATTATTAATTACATCGCATCCCCTATGAGCGATATCATGACGTACGTATTTTTATGAGTTTTTGGTCTATGATCAAATTAATTTATTTTCCGACTCGGCCAAACCTTTGATTAGTTGTATGGTTAGAGTCGGTAGCGACCCTAATGTTCTCACGTTAATTTCACAATCAATAAGCATTTCCATTCCCACTCTTAACGTAATAACCCGTAGAAACAGGTTAGTTACACATTCAATTGCCTTACTGGCTGCCCCTAAGCCTGAAAGTTACCTTCTTCATACTAGTTGGCGTTGCTCACCTTTGAGTTCAGTACTGCTGAGTCAGCAACCTCATCGGTGGCCGTTCTAACGTATATGCAGCAAATATGTAACGTAGATGCTGGCCGGAGTGGCCGAGCGGTTCTAGGCGCTACAGTCTGGAACCGCGCGACCGCTACGGTCGCAGGTTCGAATCCCGCTTCGGGCATGGATGTGTGTGATGTCCTTAGGTTAGCTAGGTTTAAGTAGTTCTCAGTTCTAGGAGACTGATGACCTAAACAGTTAAGTCCCATAGTGCTCAGAGCCATTTGAACCATTTTTGTAACGTAGATGGAACAAATATAGCCTATGTTCGTCTGTGAAAATAGACTCTGATAAGCAACCTGAGCTGACAGTAAACGGAATCTAACTTGCATAACATTGTGTGCGTGTTGTATGAGTGTCATTTCATTGTCATTTAACCCCTCAACAGATCGTTACATGAAAAACTTAAAACATTTGGATAAGCTATCTGACTGCGTATTTGAATTTGAAAAACTACAGGAACAAGTGAACCTGTAACTATGAATATCTAAGCTATATGACTGCGTTTTTGACAAGAATTTTCAAGTGATACGGAATCTAACTTGTGCAACGGAATTTACTGGACTAGAGTACATGACATTTTGTGGTGTGTCAATGTCTCTGTTTTGGCCCTAAGTTTTGCACTCATCTCTTTAGATGACTGCCGTTTTCCAAGTGGTTTACAGCAATTCGCAGCAGCAGCATGCAGCAGCAGCGCTAAAGCTTATTGTTACTAAGAATGAATTTAATAAAAAGGAGTTTGCTCTTTTTCGGACGCAGCAGCAATCCGATGGGCGTAAACTGAGAAACCCTCATTATCCTCCGTGCTCAACATTTCATCAAACAGAATTCTCGGAGGTAATGTCTGCAGAAATTTCACTTTGTCACAAACCAACTGGAAACAGCAGTTTCGACCACTCATCTGTGAAGTGTCTGCAGATCACCACCCACGTTATTTCTAACAGTGCTAGGAAATACACATTACGTTAAGAAGTTTACATGAATGAATTATTTGATGATTTGGGGTACATTTCTTCTTCTTCTTCTTCTTCTGCACTTCCCGTATTAGGCCAGCTGTAGTCTGGTATCTGCTCTACCTTTTCTCGATCTCACAGCACCTCTTTTCCCTTTCGATTTAAAGTTCTTTATGTAGCATCATAATCTCTCTAGATTCACGCTTTGTAGACGTTCATTACATATCTTTATTTCGTCCAGTTTTTCTTTCACATTCCAGACTTTCAACTCCGTTCGAATATCTTCATTTCGTAATTAATCTGTTCCATGAATTTTGTTGTAAATAATCCACTATACTTCAAGAGGAACAATGGGGTACATGACTATAATGCCAGAAGGAAAAATGACATTCATTACTCCACATTAAGGTTGTCTTCAGTACAAAAAGGGCTGCGCAATGGTGCAACAAAAAGTGTTTTATCAATTACCCAGCGATATAAAATGTCGACAGGCAGCAAAGTAAAATTTGATAACGAACTGAGAAAGTTTCTCCTTGCGAACTCCTACCCCGTAGAAGAATTTCTGTGATTTTAGTGGGTACAAGGTGGTGGGTAGGAATTGTTAACTCACATTTGCATATCTTTCTTTTCTTTTTGTAAAAAAAAAAAAAAAAATTAGGAGTACCCAGAATGCAACCGTATGTAGAAATTGATTTATGATGTGAATGTCCAATGACTCGTTCCACGTCATTACCATTTATAGTGCAAAATGACACATGGAGCATGTTACTAATTATACTACAAAAAATTCATATACCTTAGTAGAGGCAACATAAAAATAAAAATTCTATAGAATGAAATATACCAACATTCCAGAACAAGAAATAATAGAAATCATAAAACAGAAGCTTTTACAGCGTAGCAAAACTTCTACTGCAGGAACTTACAAAATCAGAGGTCTCCTTAAAACTACTTTATCCCAAAATTATATTGAATTTACTGGAAAATTTACACCCATGCAGATGGAGTAGTTATGGGAAACAATGTAGCTGCCACAGTTGCAGATATATTTCTCAACGTATTAGAAGAGAATTTTTTCAGTTCTCAGTGGCCATTACTTAATAGAATCATCTACTATTATAGATACGTAGATGACACTGATGGAAACAATATTATCCATTATTATTAACAGTCTCCATCCCAATGTCAAATTTACTATAGAATCGGAAGTAGATGATTCAATAAACTGTCTTGAGGTGAAAAGTAGCAAACACATACAGTAAAGCTACCACAACAGGTAATATGATACGTACCAACTCTTGCTATCCTAAAACACAATAACATGCCTTCTCCAAATCAATGACTGACAGAGTAATCAATTTACCTCTAGAACAACCGGATATACGAAACTAACTAAAAACTCCCTGTTACATAGCCCACAAAAATAATTTTGATCCATATATGAGGAAAAACTATATAAAAAATACAAAATACCGGAACCCATCATGGTGTACAATGAAATACATCTTACTAGAGATACCTTAGCAAAACATAAAACAATCTATACACCTACAATTTACGTAGGACGAATATCAAATGAGATAAATGCACTATTTAAATCCACACACATACAACTGGTTTTCCCTATAAATAACAAACTTATCACGAAATTGCAATCAAGCGCAACCAGAATCTTAGAATATGCTTCTTATGGAGTATAAAAAGTCACCTGTGACGATTGCAACAAACTTTTTACTGCCCAAACTGGGTGAAACTTTAACACCAGATTTAAAGAACGCACTAGAAACAGTGATAGTAATCCATCAGTTTCCTATTTACATCTGAAATCTCAACATCACACAGCCGAGAAAACCGAAATGCGTTAGAAATATTACACAGAATACCTTAGGTACTTACCAAGAACATTCTAGAAGAGGTGGAAATATACATTCACACAAGGAAATACCCGAACGAAATGCTAAATGAACACACAGATTTTAAACATAAATACTATCTCGTAAACTTCATTGACGTAACAGAATACGAAAAAGGATAGTCATATGGAAAACAAAGCATACGCAGACAGTAGACAAAATTCATAAGAAGATAACACGGAGAAGTGAGGTGTTATTACGTCACAAACATGAAGCCGATGTCCGTCATCTTAACGAGCCCAAAACATTAGGTTCACCGCATTCATACCTCCATGGATCACTGAGGTGATACTTACCCGTGACGTCACTCTGACGTGCCCATGTCCAGTTTCGACAGTGTTGGGTGCTTTGATTGTGTGGAGATATAGTTGTTTCATCAAAAATGCCAGCTTGCGTTGTGTACGGGTGTAGTAATAGATCCGACAGTAATGTAAAGTTTTAAAGAGATCACATTTCATTCATAATTGGAGCAATTCGAGCAATATTTTCTTTTGTGTACATGAATTATTGTTACACTGTTTAGTTTTATTCTAATGGTTTTATTTCTGCCATTTTTGCCTTACTTTACGCGGTGTCCGTTCTTCATCTTCTTTCTTGTGTTTTTGATTGCCTTCCAAATCGCAAACGCTCCTACATCCGAGCCACACTGCATCAGCGGTCTCGCCTCAGCAGAACACACTGCTACCGGCTACGTAACTGCGCTGATTTTTGGGGTAGCATCTAATGCCCTAATTTCCTCTTGCCGAAAATTATGGTATTCATTGTTCACATTTCCTCTCCCCTCAGAAAAGATTTTGGCTAGAACTGCCTTAGACAGCGGTCATGTGTGCGTGAGTTTCGCGTGTATGATTGTGTGAATGAGATGTGCTGTCCTTTCCTTCTGAAGAAGGCTCTGGCTAAAAATTTACGTAAACACTCTTTTCATCGTGCTGCCTTGTGCTCTGCGTGTGAGTAAAAATCTATCCGTTTCACAGTATACGTATTTCTTTTAGAAGTTTGTTGTAAATAATCTACTGCACTCCAACAGCAACAATAATGTACATAATTATACTACCAGAAGTAAAAAAATGACTTTCTTTACACCACATTAAGGTTGTTTATAGCACAAAAAGGGGTTCACAATGCTGCAACCAAAAGTTTTGAACACTACCCCGTCGATATAAAATGCCTAGTACACAGCAAAGTAAAATTTGAAACTAAATTAAAATCGTTTCTCTTTGATAATTTCTCCTGTTCCGAAGAAGATTACCTATTAATGTAACGTGTAAATGGTGATGGGTAGGAATTACTAATTAACCTCTGTCTGTCTTAAATTGAAAGACTAATAAATGATCAGTCTGGATGTAGGAATATCTACAAAAAAAATTGATGTCAATGTATAATGACTCGTTCCACATCATTACGATTTATCGTGTAAATGATACATGGAACATCAGACTAACAAACTAAGTAAACAACTAGCTATTGGTACATCACAAAGCGTGATATAGGCTTATATATTTCGAAAAACTCAAAATGAAAATGAAAAGTAAAACCAAGCAGATGATCAAAGTAGACGTACATTTCAGTTGTGCTATATTTGGTTATCCCTGAAAAACTGATGGAGTTACTGGCCAGAAAAACAGCTAATAGGCTACTGTTTGAAAGGATAAACCTAATCTTACACGGGTTGACTATCATTACTAAAAAGTTACTCTCATACATGTGAAAGGGAAATATGCATTTTACGACATATGTTTGAGACCGTTCCCTTAACAACATTTACAGTATTCCGAAATGCTGTAAAATGTTTAATAAGTTATATCATTTCTTTTACCCTGTAAATTACTATTATTGGCCACACAATGAATTGTGCATAATAGATAGTATTTCAAAGAGAGAAGATGTGTGAACTACAGTGACTAATGCACTGACAGTCTACTAAAACAACTCTTACCTGTACGGAGTTGCAGTTACGTTTCTTTGACATGTCGATAACCGTTAACTTTGTTGACATGCACAAGACACGATAATATGTCTTGTTTCTTTCCTCATTGCAGAGGTTATGGGCTAACAAAGAACACGTAGGAAAGCATTTGCAAACGTGAACATTAAAAATGAGTACATCGAGTTTAAAGCTGAAAATATGACGAACAAGAAGCAAATACCAGTAACCAAACAACCATTCGTTTCGTTCAGGTTCATTTGTTATCAACACAAACATGGAGAAAGTGGAATAAAATGCAATATGAAAACATCCTTTTCACATTACATTCTTCTCTTATTGGTTATTCGAGATATATCTACCAAAATAAGTTACATTAATGGGACCTAATGTGTCGTGTTTCTAAAGGAAGTACTCATTCAAGAACAGAAAAACTTTCAAAATTGCCTTCCTAATATTATGTTATTCATTTTAGATCTACAATTTTTGATTTTTAAAGTAGTTACTGATGGCACACGACTAAAATAATGAACAAGAAGCAATCGTTAACAGTAGTCTGCTAATGTTTTGGGCTACTTAAAATAGCGACAGACCCCATCCATTCAGGCTTCAAAGCAACGTACAGTGTAAGTCTATAGTGCCATCTCCCTTCCTTTTTAACCTCCATGGAAAATAAGAGCAAAAATGCAACATCATACTTCGCAAACATGTAGAGTCATAGTAAAGAACTGTAAAAATACTGAACTGCCAAAAAGTATTTGTTACGTTTTGTAACTACAAAAAATATTATACTTACCAAAACTTGTCTGAACAGATTTACTATAAATTTAATACAATAGTTACTTCCAACTACACGCCAGTACCAACGCAAAAGAAAACATACACTGAAGAGCCAAAGAAACTGGTACACCTGACTAATATCGCGTAGGGCCCCCATGAGTACGCAGAAGTGCCGCAAGACGACGTAATATGGACTCGACTAATGTCTGAAGTATTGCTGGACGGAACTGGCACCATGAATCCTCCAGGGCTGTCCATAAATCCGTAAGAGTAAGAGGGGGTGGAGATCTCTTCTGAACTGCACGTCGCAAGGCATCCCAGATATGTTTAATAATGCTCATGTCTGGTGAGTTTGGAGGCCAGCGGATGTGTTCAACATCAGTAGAGCATTCCTGTAGCCACTCAGTAGCAATTCTGGACGTGTGGAGTGTCGCTTTGTCCTGTTGCAATTGCCCAAGTCCGTCGGAATGCACAATGGACATGAACGGATGCATGTGATCAGAGAGGATGCTTACATAGGTACCACCTGTCAGAGTCGTATCTAGACGTATCAGGGGGTCCCATACCACTCCACCTGCACATGCCCCACACCATTACAGAGCCTCCAACAGCTTGAACAATCCTCTGCTGACATGCAGGGTCCAAGGATTCTTGAGGTTGTCTCCTTACCCGTACACGTCCATCAACTCGACACAATTTGAAACGAGATTCGTCCAACCAGACAACATGTTTCCAGTCATCAAAAGCCCAATGTCGGTGTTGACGGGCCCAGGCAAACCGTAAAGATTTATGTCGTGCACTCATCAAAGGTACACGAGCGGGCCTTCAGCTCCGAAAGCCCATATCGATGATGTTTCGTTGAATAGTTCGCACGCTGACTTTTGTTGATGGCCCAGCACTAAAATCTGCAACAATTTCCAGAAGGGTTGCACTTTTGTCACGTTGAACGATTCTCTTCAGTCGTCGTTGGTCCTCGTTCTAACAGGATCTTTTTCCAGCCTCAGCGATGTCGGAGATTTGATGTTTTACATGATTCCTGATATCCACGGTACAGTCATGAAATGGTCGTACGGGAAAATTCCCATTTCATCGCTATCTCGGAGATGATTTGCCCCATCGCTCGTGCGCCTACTGTAACACCAAGCTCAAATTCACTTAAATCTCGATAACCCGCCAGTGTAGCTGCAGTAACTGGCTAACAACTGCGCCAGGCACTTCTTGTCTTATATAGGCGTTGCCGAACGCAGCACCGTATTCTGCCTGTGTATATATCTCTGTATTTGAATACGCATACCTATAGCAGTTTCTTTGGCGCTTAAATGTAAAACAGCCAGGATTTACCTATATATAATCTTACCAGTGTTATTTTCACAGGTCACTTGCTAATAGCAATAAACGAAACAGGCCTGTTGGGTAAAATACTGAAAGTATCACCTTATTGCAGCTAGTTTTGAAGCTTTCGTTTTCAGACTATTTGTGTCCTGACTTTAACACAACTCGGCAACATGAAGACGTTCTGTAAACGAGATCTGTCGTAACACAATTAATATGTAATAATACAGTCCAGGTGTTCTTCATTAATAATTAACATTGGTGTGACCTGTGGTGCTCTACATGATCAATATTATTTTTGCATATCATCTTCTCATTAAAAAATCGATGTAAAGTCATCAGCATATGGGAGCAATTTTAACTTTACCGAATTGTTTAGCTATACCCCACAGTTTAACCTATAACTCCATCGATGAGCTGCATCACACTAAAGAGGGTAGGGAATAAACCACAGCCATGACTCACTCGTTCATTTATTTGTATCAGCTATGTATATATGCCTTCTGTGTCTAAGATTACTTATGTTTCCTTACACAAACTTTTTTTTATAGATACTTTTTGATAACTGATATAGCTTTGGCTCCTATTGTTCGATCTGGACATCGAGAAAGCAATGATCGAAAGAAAAGAAAGGTTCAGGAGTATAATCAAAATTCAAGGCGAAAGGCTATCAATGACACGATTCACTGACGACATTGCTATCCTGAGTGAAAGTAATGAGAGGTAGCAGGAATGAGAACAGCGAGAAACTTAACATCAGGATTGATGGTCCCGAAGTAGATGAAATTAGGAATTCTGCTACCTAGGCAGCGAAATAATCAATGACGGACGGAGCGAGGAGGAAATCAAAAGCAGACTACCACTGGCAAAAAGAGCATCCCTGGCCAAGGGAAGTCTACTGGCATCAAACATAGGCCTTGATTTAAGGAAGATGTTTCTGAGAATATACGTTTGAAGCACTGCATTGTATGGATGTGAAATATGGACTGTGAGAAAACCAGAAAAGTAGAGAATCGAACCATATCAGATGAGGTGCTACAAACGAATTTTGAATATTAGGTGGACTGATAAGGTGAAGAATGAGGAGGTTCTGCGCAGAATCAGAGAGGAAAGGAATATGTGAAAAATGCTGACAAGGAGAAGGCACATCTATTAAAACATCAGGGAATAACTTCCATGGTGCTGTAGAGAGCCGTAGAGGTCGAAAACTGTAAAGGAAGACAGAGATTGGAATACATCCAGCAAGTAATTGAGGACGTAGGTTGGAAACGCTACCCTGTGCCGAAGAGGCTGGCACAGAGCAGAAATTCGTAGCGGGCCGCATCAATCCAGTCAGAATACTGCTAACTCAAAAGAAAAGAATGGTGACAAAATTGTTTGCAGTGGATATATAATGTATATTGCCATGATGTATCGAAGTGAGTTGTTTCCAGCGCCACATGACAACTGTAATCCAATTCCTTGAAAGAGGGGTGTGATTTTACAGACGAGGCTAAAGCAATAAGAAAGTACAACTATGCCAAGAGGATGATAGGCAGGTGCATGTTCTATGTGGGGGCAGCAGCAGATAAAACCACCATAATAAGTGGCCGAACAGAGGTCATTATGAAGAGTCAGAAAAAAATCAACATAGTCTGAAAGTCCCATTGAACTAAACAGCGTCTTAATAGGGTGTTTGGCTGAGACAAGGAGATGTGCAACATCAACATTACGAACAACATGGGCTAAGAATAACACAGATATGTGAAGGAATGAAATACAGGGCGATGATGTCACAGCTGAGTGTGGAGTGAGGCAGAGGCATCCAGAGACACTAGAGCGCTGTTGCTGGGGTATTTGAGCATGCCGGTACAACACAGAGACAGTGTTGACCTTGAAGCGTGGAGGTTCCACACAGCACCCATCCAAACATTTAGCAGTGAGAAGTTTGATTGCCACAGCAGGAATTCGACCCATTCCGATATTGTTGATGCGCTTAGAGTAGATAACACTGTTGGCATTGCTAGGATATTTACAACACTGGAACTGCATGTAGTTGGAACAGCAGAGAATAATATTGTGCATTTAGTTGGCGAGTAGGGGGATTGTGAGATCTTGAATGGCATCTTCGTAAGAATAAGGTTGGAAATAGTTCTGAAGTATACACAAACGAATATCAACGATCAAAGTGATTAAAAAACACACAGTGCCTCTGGGAGAAAGCGGCATTATCTCTAAATTCATATTCCATACAATTTCCGAATATGAACTGACCTCCCGCCGGAGGTTCGAGTCCTCCCTAGAGTATGGGTGTGTGTGTGTGTGTGTGTGTGTGTGTGTGTATGTGTGTGTGTGTGTGTGTGTGTGTGTTGTTGTTCTTAGTATAAGTTAGTTTAAGTTAGCTCAAATAGTGTGTAAGTCTAGGGACCTATGGCCTCAGCAGTTTGGTCCCTTAGAAATTAACACACTTTTTTATGAACTGACCTTAATGCTAGGTAATGATAATGCACTGCTTTTGGACTCACAGGCCATGTGCTGATAGCACAGAGCATATGTGGCTTATTGATTCATGACAGGATGCTTCATGCAGTTGTTTGTTTCCCTGTAGGAAGAGAGGAATGTGAAACTCCATGGGGTAAGCTGCAATTTGATGCCCATATTGTTATAGGAACTGAAAGCTAGCTAAAGCCGGAGATAAGTTCAGCCGAAATTTTTGCGAAGAACCTAACGGTGTTCCCAAATGACAGGCTAAACACAGTTGGCGATGGCGTGTTTGTTGCTGTTAGAAATAGTTTATCGTGTAGCGAAATTGAAGTAGATAGCTCCTGTGAGTTAGTATGGACAGAGGTCATTGTTTGCAATCGGAATAAAATAATAATTTGATCCTTTTACAGACTTCCCAATTCAGATGATACATTGCTGAAAGGTTCAAAGAAAGCTCGAGTTTGATTTCAAACACATACCCGACTCATACAATTAAAGTTGGTGATGACTTCAATTTACGCTAGATATATTGGCGAACATACGTGTTTAATTCCAGAGGTACGCATAAACCATCATCCGAAATTGTGCTAAACGCATTCTCTGAAAATTATTTTGAGCAGTTCGGTCATGATCCCACGCGAATAGTAAAGGGTTCTGAAAACACGCTTGAGCTCTTAGCAAGAAATAATCCTGAGTTAGTAACGAGCATCAAAACGGATACAGGGAATAGTGAACACAGTGTTGTCGTAGCGAGACTGAATACTGCAACCCCCAAATTCTGCAAAAATAAACAAAAAATACACCTATCCCAAAAATCAGATAAAAATTCACTTGACGTCTTCCTGAGAGACAATCTCCCCTCCTTCCAGGTTAACAATATAAGTGCAGACCAGACGTGGCTAGAATTCAAAGAAATAGTATCGGCAGCAATTGAGAGATATATACAAAATAAATTAACAAACGATGGAGCTGATCCTCCTTGGCACACAAAACAGGTCAGAAGACTGTTGCAGAAACAGCGAAAAAACACGCCAAATTTAAACAGAAGCAAAATCTCCGATATTGGCGATCTTTTACAAAAGCTGGAAATTTAGCGCGGACTTCAATGCGAGATGCTTATAACAGTTTCCACAACGAAAATTTGTCTCCAAACCTGGCATAAAAGACTCTGGAGACTCTGGTCGTGTGTGAAGCATGCTAGCGGCAAGCACAGTCAGTGTCTTCTCTACGCGATAGCAACGGAAATACTATCGAAGACAGTGCTACCAAGGCTGAGTTACTAAAAACAGCCTTCCGAAGTGCCTTCACAAAAAAAGATGAAGTAAATATTCCAGAATTCGAATCAAGAACAGCTGCCAACATCAGTAACTTACAAGTAGATACCATAGGAGCAGTGAAGCAACTTAAATCACTTAATAAAAGCAAGTCTTCTGGTCAAGACTTTACACCAATAGCTCCATACTTACCAGTCACATAGAACCGTTCGCTCGACGAAAGATCCGTACCCAAAGACTGGGAAGTTGCACATCTCACACCAATATTCGAGAAAGGTAGTAGGAGTAATCGACAAAATTACAGGCCCTTATCATTAATGTCGATATGCAGCAGGATTTTGGAACATATATTGTGTTCAAACATTATGAATTAATTACCTCGAAGGAAACGGTCTACTGACACACAATAAACATGGATTTAGAAAACATCGTTCTTGTGAAACACAATTAGCTCTTTACTCGCATGAAGTGTTAAGTGCTATTGACAAGGGATTTCAACTTGATTCTGCATTTCTGGACTTCCGGAAGGCTTTTGACACTGTATGTCGTAAGCGGCTTGTAGTGAATTGCATGCTTATGGATTCATGATTTTCTGTCAGAGAGGTCACAGTTAGTAGTAATGAGGGAAAGTCATCGAGTAAAACAGAAGTGATAATCCCCAAGGTAGTTTTATAGGCCCTTTGCTGTTCCTTATCTATATAAACGATTTGGGATACAGTCTGAGCAGCCGTCTTAGATTGTTTGCAGATGACGCTGTCGTTTATCGACTAGTTAAGTCATCACGAGATCAAAACAAATCGGAAAACTATTTAGAAAAGATATCTGTATGGTTCGAAAATTGGTAACTGACCCTAAATAACGAAAAGTGTGGGATCATCTACATGAGTACTTAAAGGAATCCATTAAACTTCCTTTACACGATAAATCGGTCAAATCGAAAGGTTGTAAGTTAAACTAAATACCTAGCAATTACAATTACGCACAACTTAAATTGAAAGGAATACATAGATAATGTTATGGGGCAAGCTAACCAAAGACTGCGTTTCCTTGGCAGGACACTTAGAAAATGTAACAGAACTACTGGGTGCCTACACTACGCTTGTCTGCCCTCTTTTAGAATATTGCTGCTCGGTGTGGAATCCTTACCAGATAGCATTGGCAGAGTACATCGAAAAAGTTCAAAGAAGGGCAGCACGTTTTGTTTTATCGCGAAACAGGGGAGAGAGTGTCATTGAAATGATACAGGACTTGGGGTGGACACCATTAAAACAAAGGCATTTTTCTTTGCGGAGGAATCTTCTCATGAAATTCCAGTCACCAACTTTCTCCTCCGTATGCGAAAATATTTTGTTGACGCCGACCTACATAGGTAGAAACGGTCACCATGATAAAATAGGCGAAATCAGAGCTCATACGGAAATATATAGGTGTTCGTTCTTTCCTCGCGCTGTGCGAGATTGGAATAATAGAGAATTGTGAAACTGGTTCGAGGAACCCTCTGCCAGGCACTAAAATGTGATTTGCAGAGAATCCACGTAGATTTAGTAGTAGATGATATAAAGGAATAATTAAAAATCTGTTGTATATCGGAGCCAGCGCTAACACTAGCCGACATTAGTCCTATTGTGTGGCTATTAGTAGGGGACAGCAGAATGAATTACATGTGAAAAGCAGTTAGGCAAGAAATCACACTACCTACAAAATTGAGTAACTAGTTAACTGAAAATAAGTTTTAATTATTCCTCAGCAAAGCGATAACAGGATCGTAGGGTTTTTTTATGTGTTGTTGTGATGTGAATATTGTTATGGGTTATGTACAGCTTTACATGAAGAAAAAGGGAGGTGGTGTCTTTTGTAAAGCAAAGGGATAAGGAAATGAGAACCTTGGATATTGTGTATTGAGAAGAAATAGATGGAGAGCAAATGAGAAAGAACAAAGGTGTGTGAGGACAGAGAAAGGAAACAGGTGATAGCAGGAGTAAATCTGTGTAGAACTGGAACAAGTCAGTTCCTTCGTATCATGTATGAGTGATTCTCGTGGCATGGCTGAAGTTAGCACAACAAAAATCTAAAATCGATTTATATGTTACTTACAGTAAGGCCTAGTAGAGATCCATTTATTAAAATAAATAGGCAATAATTCAAATGGATACCTTCAGTTGTTGTTTAGGTGTGTAGCTAGACAAGCACTGGAGATTCAGTGTCCCGTTAGAATATGTAGTCTAGAAAGGGAGTTGCATAATGAATAAAATTATTAATGTGGGACAAACGAGGTTTCGTTTGTCCCAGAATGTAATGAAATTGTATCCCGAGTCTGTATTAACTGAAATTGTGAGCTATGCTCCCAGTGTTTGACTGCAAAGGTTGTGACTGGTCAGACAAGCTGCTCCAATGAGGAAAGTACAGCGAAGAATTCTGCATAATGTTGTGGAGCCTTCAGTTCAGCCATTGCTGACATTAGAACCATATCAAAGGGACAGTGGACAATAGTCCTACAAACAAACAAAAAATAAAATAAAACGCCTGCCACATATGGCTGAAGAAGGAAAATATTAAAAAATACACGAAATTTTTGTGTAACCAGCAACAAATCCGTTAGTAATAAGAAATTTAATTTTTGCAGCATGGAAGCAGAGATATAATTTATCAGACACAGGAAGGAGAAAGTTTCAGTTTTCCTGAATCGCTTCAGACAACACATTTTAGATGAGTAGGGGACTGGTCCATTACCTTTCTGGTTATGGGCCATTTCTATAAATCTGAAGGGAACTTGTAAGAGAGCAACCATCAGCTACAACTGTGGCGAAATCAGCACACTAGATCATTCCTATGGGAATTAACGTTCCCTATTTGTAAATATAGCAAGGACTGCTAGGCTGTAAGAGGTAAAACTGGTTACGACATAATTACAGTAAAAGAGGAGTTTGATACCCTAAATCTTGTAGATGAAGCTGTCTCATAAAACGCGAGGTCTAACCACAGCCAACAAACATCACAGCAGAAACAAGCAAGGCCTGTAGATGACTATAGGGAGCGAGCATGAATAGTTACCAGATGAATCTGTGAAACATAAGCGATGCACTATGCTCGGCCGCCATGATGTTCGGAAGGAACACACAAGATAGTACATCGTTTAACTGTTGTCCAAGGGTTATTGACCGTCATAATGTTAGTGTTAGGATTAGTAACATAATATTCAATGGTAGCAGTTGCTGTTGAAAAATCAAAATGGTAGTAATAGGGGCTTTCCATACTTGTAGAAGTGGCAGGTATAAGGTTAATTGTAAAATTAGTCAAAATAGACTGAAATAACTAAAACCTATGGCTCTTTCTCTGACGCAGTAAAGGAACACCCGATCGTGAGTGTATAAGGTGCAATAGGAAAATCAGTGCAACATTTATGAAGTAAAAAAGTTGAAAAAATATATTATGAAGTTCTCATGAACGTAATTTTATATATAACAGTCCATTATTGTCATCAAGAAAGTGGACTACGATAAATAAATAAAACACAGCATGAATAGCATTGACACGCATATTGCTGTATTATAATCGTTATTATGTTCTAATATACGGATTTGTACAGAATGAAATAAACTCTTCATCACTGTATAACTGGTATCAGTCTTAAATACGTGCTCCATTGACGCTGCTACATATGAGCACATCCAAGTGAAATGAAATCATATTGCAACTAGGGTTCTCAACGGGCCGAGAAATGCCACATTGCTCCTCTAACACATGATGAGAGTTTGTGTCATATTAATTTCTTATGCCCTAAGGCGATAACTGTTTGAACCACATATGAAACAAATTGGCGTATTAGGCTAAAGAAGTGTGGCACCATTCTTTCATTCCGTTTTTGATTACTTGAATTAGCAAGCACCGACTAAGCGACGTGTGGTCACAGATCGCTGTTGCCGCCGGTGTAAATGTACGGCCGCTCTTCGGATGGGCACAGGAATCTCGTGAAGGGCTCCTCCCAATCAACAGATTTGTAGCCCACCGGCTCCAGCATGTTGTTCCAAAGGGCGTTCGCAGCTGTGGGCAGAAAATCACAATTTAGTAGGTACTTCATAAAATGGATACATTTGCAGTCGCTGAAAAGCATCACTGAACTATGTTTTATTTCTCACCGTAGGATGATCGCTCTCACACGGTTACAAATGTCTGGAAGTGGTAAACAGCGAGATATCGAGAATAATGAAAGCTGCTGTTACCATAGCAACAACTGCTCATAGCTGTAATGTAAATTGGGAAAATGTGCTACAGCTAGAGAAAAACTAGACGCAACCAAACTAATGAAAGAGGCAAGTCTGTCCCTTGTGCGATACACCGTTTCGCACTTCCCCTCTGCTACGTATAAATAATAATGAGATATGATATTGCGACGGTAATAAATGAAAATGTAATTTGATTAATTCTAGAAGTATTTGCTAATTACATACACAATACATTGGGGTGGAAATAGAAAAGTATATCATCTGAAACAAATCCATAAGCTAGTTCGAAAATTATTGTCTTAAGGTATTAACTTCTGCCTATAGACTGCTGCCAGATCATTACTGGTTACAAGCATTATCAGAATATAATGAACAACTAAAAGAAGACTGTACCGAAGATAATAAAACAATAACGATTACAGAGTTGAATCACATAGCAAAGTCGTATTATATAAGTTTAAATTAAGCCACAGCAACACCAAAATGTGATTCATTAAAAAAGTTCTTCGCTAACAGTAAAGAATGTAGTAAAAAATGAGGCAGAGAAAATAAATGACGGAAATGAAACATAACAAAAATATACAGTATTGAAAGTTTTCTCGTTCGTTTATTATAATGTTCTTATTACTGTGTTGCCTTTATTATCGTTCTCATGCTTTCCCAAACACAGACCGAGAATTCAATAAATGAAATCAAAATTCTTCAAAAGCAAATACTGAACACATCACTTGGTTTTCTTGAACGCTTATTATTATGTTCTTATCATTATGCTAGTTTATTATTGTTAGTTCTGCCAAACATAGATCGAGAATTCAATAAATGAAAACAAAATACTTCAAAAGTAAATAATGAATAGATCACTTATAGCCCCCAAATTACTGACATTTTTATTTTTTTCTGTCAATTACCAGGTAATTTACACTTTAATAGTTATATATTACTGGGAGCTTCTAGGAATGTATTCTTAAACGATAAAATTCAAAATTTTATTGTTTATGATCCCTTTTCTTAATGCTGACTCTAATAAGATGGCCTGGAGTTATTTACTGTTATTTGATTTCCTTCGTCGTCAAGTTGTTTGCCAGTAGATCATTTAAATACATACAACATAGGAATTTCAGAACTGGATACATGGAGTACTTAAGGGCACTAAAAAGTGACAGCTGTCACAGCAGATTTGCAGGGCAGTATATGGATATGGCCCACAAGCCAACAGACATTAATACTGAAATAAAAGTTAGTAAGCTATGTTCCACAGAAACTAATCAATGAGGTCAATACTCACCTACAAATAGCCGTAGTAGCAGATCAGGTCTCAGTAATAGAACTCTGTTCGTTGCTCTGAAAGAACTGTCAGTGAAAACAAAACTGAAGCTTGTATATAAAGGGTATATATATATATATATATATATATATATATATATATATATATATATATATATATGATGTATACACGGGATGTATATACAGGCCTTTTCCTCTCTGTTAATGCTGCCACAAATTCACGTCCAATTTTATCCGGTCGTCCGAGCGACTTTTATTTGCCGTGCCCTATATATAGACAAGCAGGGTGTTTCACAATTCATGTTATGCACTTCTGACGTTGTAGAGAGGACTGAATAGATCACGTTTTTCACAGGAACCCACGTCTGGAAACGACACCCAACGACCCTACAAAGCGTCAAAGCTTCAGACGAAGGTGCCTGTAAATGTATGTATATGCAGGGTAATTCTGTGTTGATGGAGAAGGATAAATGTATCAATTTGAGGGGAGGGTCCCTGTATCATAAACGAACTAATCGTAAGTTATAAGCAAAAACCGTTCTGATACCTCTGTCAGAATGGTACATGTACTGGTTCTGTTATTGCTAAGATTACAGGTTAGGAAACTTTCAGAGGTGGTAGAGTGGACCAAAATAAGAAAAATGTCTAGTAAACATGAGCCGTGTGCGGCTCGCGTTAATGCCGTTTGTTCTTTGGCATTTTGTCACATCGAATCTTGTTTCTTCCTTACTTACTGGCATTACAAAGTTGCTAGCTTGCCTCCATGAGTGGCAGCAGCAGCGCTTATCGATACTAGTACTGTCGTACTATCTTTGGTGCGACCGCTAGTATTTACGGGTGGTGGTGGTGTGTGTGGTGGTCAGTCGATTGGGACGGAGCAGCGAGGAAGTCTCTGCGGCGAGAGGCCAGGCTGGGACCGCTGGCGGCGTGCACGCGCTGTCGGATCCTGAGGCGCTAGCTGCGAGAGCGACAAAGTTCGTATCCCACCGAATCTGGATGCTGATGTTGAGTGATCAGTTAACCTGTTATGAAACCTCAACTAATGTGACATCTCTTCGTTCATTTGCGGGTTGTTGCTCCTTGGGCCATTCGGGATAGCAGCAACGTATGATGTGTTGGGGTCGGCGAAATCTTGCAGCCGTGTTCCTATATTGTGATTAATTATTAAATTGACTGTTACTTGCCAGTGAAGTGCACCAGCGGTATTTTCTGCCCTGTGGCCGTTAACGCCCAAGTTACCTGCCCTGGTCCTTAGCGTACTTTTCCAGCATTGTGCCTTTCCTCGTCGTGTTGATGCTGTGCGGCATGGCGTGTAGTTCGACAGCCTTTTAAGTTGTTTGGTTCATAGTTTCCTTAGCCTGGTTATTGTTCCCTTGGCTGTTTTTAGACGCCAATTTCTGAAGACATAGCGCTGTTCATATCCTCATTCTCAGCCGATAATTTCCATCGTTGTACCGTGGTCGGACGGAAGTGAATTGGTTAAATTAATGGTCGGTCTTTGGGCCGTCCCTAGTTTCGGATGCCATCCGATTATTTAACTCCAACTCTTGGCTGCCTGTCTCACCTCACCTTACGTTTGAGCTACCTTCTCAGGCCGACCCTTGGAACACTTCTGAGCACCACTTGTCCTGTTTGTTTTAGATTGTGATTTTCATTTTAGTTTGAAGTATTGTGCGAGACCTTCAGCTATGTATTAATTCAGTTCTTTTTAAATTTTACATAAAGGTTTCAGCCATGTTCAATTAAAATTTTGAATATTGATTTTATTTAAAAAATATTTTTTTCTTAAAATTTGTTGTATCTGAAATTGTTTGTAATCCAGGCCCTAAGCCGTTAGTTGTTCAATGTGTTATGTGTGGCCTTCAGTTGAGGACTTAAGTGAACCCTTTTTAATAAGACTTTCAGCCGTGTGTATTCTTTAAAGGAAAACTTTTTATAAGAAGGAAGGGGCTTATTTTAAATTGTTTCTCTGACTTGTTGTTCAGGCCTTCAGTCATTATTTCAGATTTTTTTGTGGCCTTCAGCGGTGCAGTAAGTTCATATTTCTTTAATTAAGCTTTCGGGCGTTCTGTTGTGAGTTTAAAAAGAAATTTCTTGGTTAAAAAATTGTTTATTGTGTTTTAATTATAGTTTTCCTTCAGATGTCCAGTGTAGGCGTTCAGTCGCTAATTTTTTTCAGTTGCATGTTTTTTTTAATTTACCTTCTAGTTTTAATTGCTTTTTGATTTCTAAGCCAGGTCTTCAGCCGTTTTTGTTTTTTGTGTGGTTTTGGGCTTTCAGCCTAGAAAGAATCTCAAGTTTTCTTTAACTAGGCCTTCAGCCGTATTGTCTAATTGTGATCTTTTAAAGCAGTGTGTAAATAAGTGGTTCTTAGAAAAATAAAGTTGTGTGCTTGATTGTGCAACTCACAGTAACTGTTTACGGTCCCATTCACAATCGTAACCTTATCCTGTGCGTGCTCTGAGTACCTGCCAACCTGGTTTGAAAACATTGGCTCTAAAATTCATACCTTAAGAGCAATGAGCACTTGTTCATTAGAGAAGACGTGTTTGACAGTAGCGAAGATGAACACGTGCTAATAGGTTAGGTCATTCATTATTGAGCCATCTACCGTCCATTCGTCACGTACCACGTCTCGATCTGCACCATTTAATTTTCATTGCAGTCATAATTACATCTTTCCCCGTATGCCTCAAGATGCATCTCTCCGTTAATGACCGAGTAACCCGTACCTTTCGGATAGTTTCCGCACCTACAGTCCATGCCTCATTGCCATGCGTAAAAAATGGTAATGCACATTAAATAAATGTCGTGTGACACCACGGCGAGGTGCATGTCTTTGAATTGGACGCCGCTTAGGTGAATTGCATGTCTTTTAAACCAACGGCACCCGGTTTTCCCTGGAGGGTCACCCATCCGAGTAGTAGCCGGCTCCATTGTTACTAAAGTTCGGTGATCGTGCGGGAACCGCTGTTACCAACATGACAAGGCAATTTGTTGTAATATATCTGCAAGTTAATGACAATTTCTGTTTTTTAGAATTATTTTGTTAGTTTATTCTCTTTCGTTTAATATTTGTATGTTATATGAAGGTATATGATAACAAAATAACTGTCTATAAAATACTGCAAGTGTCAAGCTTTTAAAATAGAAAGATGCATTACACAGTCTACTACAGGCAACAAAGGATTATGTCATGGATATCAAAGGCCCAACAACATTTTAGGAAATATTGTTATTATGCATTATCGTCGCAATTTAAGAGTAATTCTAGGCAACATAATGTTTCTGTCTGTCCGTTTTGTTAGGGGATGGCGGGAGAAGGGAGGGAGGGGGGGGGGGGCGCCATCTGCAAGGATAAAAAATTTTCAGTCATCTCTCATGCAGTTGGCCCAGAACAGAGCCCTGGGGGCTATAAGTTCTCATACGATCTTAATTAGACTTTCACTCTTGAGACAAACATTATGACAAAGAATATCTTAGGCGCAGCTTACAGGTTATTTCTAGAAAGATTATTACCCTCAACAGATGAGTGAATGTAGAAATTTTTAACTTTCTGCTCACTGAATCGTTATCGTAAAACGGTCCTTTGCCTTTCGAAGCAACGATCTGTAGCTCGATCGTCTCTGACGGTCGGTCTCAAAGCTTCGATCATCCACATCTCCATAGAAACACAGCGAACGAGTTGCAGCAGTGATCAGAAAGTGCACTCATTTTTTTTTGGGGGGGGGGGGGGGGAGGAGGACGAAATTCAAATTCCCGCAAGGCCACACAGATTTAAGTTTTCCCTAATTTTCCAAAATTATCTAAGGCGAATGCCGGGATGACGCGACACATTTCCTTCCCCCATTCTGAGTGTCCGCTCTGGCTGTAATGACTTGGTTCTTCTACCTTCCATCCTAAAAACTAACAAATTAAGCTACTTCATTCTTCTTTTCTAAATGTACAGGGCGATGCCATGATGATGTTACCAACTTTCACGCCGGCCAGAGAGGCCGAGTGGTCCTAGGCGCTTGTCTGGAACCGCGCGACAGCTACGGTCGCAGGTTCGAATCCTGCCTCGGGCATGGGTGTGTGTGATGTCCTTAGGTTAATTACGTTTAAGTAGTTCTAAGTTCTAGGGGACTGATGACCTCAGAAGTTAAGTCCCACAGTGCTCAGAGCCATTTGAACCATTTGAACCAACTTTCCGGATGATGCAGAAGGGTAAATGTATAAATTTTAGGTGACTTACCACGGTCTGGAAACGACTGAGTCGATAGTTATAATCAAATATCCTTCCGATATCTCTGATAGTAGAATACGTGTGCCGGTACTGTAGTGTAGGCAACTTTCAGAAGCGGTAGTATCGATCAACACAAGAAAAAAATGTCAAGTAGACATAGGCTCTAAAATTCATACCTTAAGAGCTTTCAGCACTAGTTTCATCTTCGTTAATGTGAAATATACCTCTTCCACTGAACAAGTATCTATACTTCTTAAGTATGAATTTTAGAGCCCATATGGTGTTCGGAAATTCCCGCTACAAATTTCTAGGACGTGTAAAGGGACATGAGTAGAAAATATTTTGGATTGGAATCCATGTCCAGAAACCTACCGTTTCCGTGCTACATCCATTTGAAAACATGTTGGTAACGCGACGAATTTTACAAGTTATTTATTAGGCGTGAACCAGACCATCACCTGTTGTACAATTCCACTCATTAATACCCAAAGAAACAAAAAGGAAAAGTGATGAAGCACGGTCTCTTCCAGTTCTGACGTACGGAGTCTCCTTCGAGCACCACAGTTACGCCTGCTGACGTTGGAGGTATCCTTTTCTCAAAGCCGTTGCGTAAATGTGGCACAAAGTGTATGCGATGGAGTTGGACGTTGTGGGTAACGATCTTGATTACTGTGAGCTTCCCCATACAGAAGAATCATGTCACTGTATTCTGCAAATGTGTACTCAATCTTGTTGCTCTAATACTCATAAACACGTGAATGAGGTTCGACTCAGATCAGAGAGGTAGGATGGACGTCGAATTACATTAGCCGATCCGACGTAAGAATCCCCTCCCACCATGACTACCCTGTTGCATATCTGCCTAGCAGCAACGTGCTTTTAAACGGCTGTAGTACGGAAACGATACGTTTCCGGACGTACGTTCCTAGTCAAAACAAAAATATTGAAACCAAAGAGCCTGCAGTAGAACAGTCGTGTTCCATAGTACTGAAGATGGAACATGTGATCATCTCTCTTCACTTGATGATGATGATGATGATGATGATGGTGGTGGTTTATGGGGTGCTCAACGTCGTGGTCATTAGATCCACTACAAGTGCCAATCCTGCCATTTCCAGTCTAGCCACTGCCGGAATGATTATGAGATAATGAGAACAACACAATCACTCAGTCCCCGGGCAGAGAAAGTCCTGACCCGTCCGGGAATCGAATCCGCGGCCCCGTGACCCAGGGGCAGCAACGCTAGCCACTAGACCACGAGCTGCGGACTCATCGATCTTGAGGTATGCATTTTACGCCCATGTTTGCTTGGCATTTTTTTCTTGTTTTGCCCCGTAGCACCGCTTCTGAAAGTTGCCTACCGTATAATCGTAGTAGCAGTACTGCCAGCTACATGTATTCCACTGTCAGACGTATCAGAACTATTTTTGCTTGAATGTTTCAACCCGGTCGTTTTTGGACCAGGGTCCCTTACCGAAAACTGATACATCTACCCTTCTCCATTATCCCTGAATGTGATATTATCACGGAATCGCCCTATATATGTCTTTCGTTTCCATTGGTAACTACGCGTTGATAGTTCTGTAATGTTAATTAGTTAATTTCAATGTTGTGCTGTCGCCTTACATCGTTGAATGTGCTCGACTGTAAGATATTGTATATTTTAGCAGCACTTGAACAGCTGTGACAAGGAATAAAACGTAGTCCTGTGTAAAAAAAAGATAGTCACACTGTCATGCGTGCTTCGGTTCTGGTGAAGTCTAGTTTACAGCTAGGTCACATACGATCTGGATATCTTAGTAATTAACGGGAAACCGATACTTTTCACTCACCTCTGGCATGCGCTTTTTGTATGAAGTGGAAACAGTCAGGCGAAAAGTAAGAGAAATCCGTGTAGCCAAGGCTGACCGTAGGAAATGTAGCGTTCTTCGCGAACGGCTGGCTCACCACGGCGAAGTCACTAAGCCCATCATATCTGCTGTCCGCCGCCTGCAGCAAAGATGAAACTATCAGAAGAGTACAGGAAAATAATGTGCTTCATCCGCTTTTTTTCAAAAATGAGTTATGTATGCAATGAGATGTAGGATCCCTTGTTGTTCAATATAGTTAACAAACCAGTCTGATAATATGAGTAGTGCACGTTCTACAAATTATTTTAGATAAGGCATTCCGGAAAAGAACATGCTTATGTCCCTCGCTACAGGTAATAAATGTGCTTTTTCCAATGTTGTGAATTCAATTTTACATTCCTTGTGGGTTGACAAGTAATGTTAAAGCAAGAAATAGAGTATTTTAGCTTTTTGTGCATTGTTGAAACTAGCGAAAACTTTGCTTTTTTTCGAGACATTCTGTTTAGTAATGCACGTGTTGTAAGCGATTCATTTCAGTTTTAATAGTTTATAATTTATACCGAACTATGAGTTCTTCATCTGGGAATGAAAGGCAGAGACCTGCAGATTCTAACAGTATTAAGAAAAGGCAAGTACGAGGACGAATGAGCACTATCATCAAAAAGGTGAGGATTCAGTCGCATGTACCAGGAGAAGACTGCAACAGTATTTTAAAGTGTCTTGAAGAAGTAAATGCAGAAGAAGGATCAAATAGTATAAGAAAATTTAATAGTATGAAAAACTGAAATGAACAATCACTGCATCTGACAGATTTTGTTGCAATACTTTCAGTTCGCAGAAGGCAATCAAGGAATAATGAAAATGAAGCATTGCTTCGAAAGCGTAATTACAAGTACAGACTGCGAGTGAAACATGATGACATTGCACATGAAATTCTTAGACGCGGAAAAACCTTCATCGTAGTACATGGAATAACAAGTTGACGATTAATGACAATTTAGAAATTTATGAAGCTGGACAAGTCTTCTCGTGACGGAAGTGGTAAGCATGGAATTAGGTCATGGAAAATTGAGGCAGTAGCAGGAAAGGAAGTTTATGATCACCCTGATTCATTTGAGGGTATATCAAGTCATTACAGCAATGACAAGACCAAGAAGTTGTAGCTCCCAGAGGAACTTTTGGTGAAAAGAAATTGTGAAATGCTCCAGGAAAAATAACAGAATTTCGATATTTCATACGAAAAGTATAGAACAGTACTCGACAGCAATCAGTACGGCTATTGTGGAGCCAAGGAGAGACCCATGTTCACCCTGGGATAAGTACACCGCTGATATGAAAGTGTTGAGTGCAAGATTATCTGAAATTTAGATGATGACATGAAGCAACAAGTCCTGAAAGAAGGTACACAAAGTCAGAGCTGAAACATTTCATTCCAGAAAGAGAAATGCTCGTTTAAGAAGCCTAAAGTGTAATGAAACAGAATCAAGCTACATGGATTCCCAAAAAAATTATACTTATCAACTATAAGTACTAATGGTGTCTATTATACAATATTCATCAGCTTTCAGACGCAACTTCAGTACATTTACATTAAACCTATTGGAAGAAAAGTGACCAGTGAAGTTATTTCCTTTTTAAATTACTTTGCGACAGGATTATTGCGCAAGAAAGTCGAACATCTTAAAGTCTCTTTTTTTTATTATTGTTCAGGCCAGAACAAAGTAACACATCTAAAATATCTTAACTATCTTGTGAGTGAGCTGAATCTTCTCGAGACGTTGACAGTAATTTACTCAATTAGAGAAACTCTTGTTGTACGAAAAAAATATAGAACTGTTTGACACAAAAGCAGTAACAAAACTTCCAATGTACTGGGTGTGAATCATGACTGAAGCTTGATGGAAACCTAAACTTTTCAGTTTTGTAGAGGCCTATCAAGATTAAAAAAATTGGAAGTTATTTCTGGACAAGAAGCAACTGAGAAAATGTCATCAGAAAAAAAAGAAAATTCCCAAACTCATTCGACATCGAAGAACTTACAATGGAGGTTGCGTTTCTTCGCTGGTGAGAGCCTCACAGTGACTTCAAGACCAGCAATCTTCAGAATACCAATTTCCTGCTTTACAGACGTACAATATAAAAATACAATACAATATTATTTTAGAATAATTTTGTATAATGCTAAAATAAATAATAATGATAATAACGTTGATGTCTGCCGAGTAGGCAACCCGGCAGACCAGGTTGTATTGCAGGAGGGCATACGTCTCAGGATACATCATAAACTAACACAACTGGCTCCCAGCTGTAGCCACCACAAGCTGGTGAGAACGTAATAAAGTAAACGTATAGGAGGTGAAGCCGAACTCGACCGACAATATTTCGGAGGTTGTTCAGGGGTACTTCCTGAAAATTCTGCTATGAGAAGTTAGTGGTCTCCGCTCACTCGTAACAGGATGCGTTTCGTTGGATTTCTCATCTTTCTATCTGTATTGCACTGAAAATATCTGCAAAACCGTGCAAATGTTGGCGGTAAGCATTCTGTGTCTCATTTGGGACCAAATTCGTTCCATTAACTTACGGGACTTGCTGATCACTACAGTAACGCCCACTTTACTTTTTGCCTTCAAGCTCGAATTCAGTATTGTTCGGTTCTGGATCGGGCCTGTTTGAAACGTTAGTTCTCGTCCTTACCCCTTCTGTAGTGTCGGGCGAATACCCAGCCGCAGCCAGGGCCAGAATCTAGCAGTTTGCGGCACTCGAGACAATTAACGCGACTTACTGCCCCGTAGACCTTCTCAGAACCGCTTCTTGGCGTACCTCAGGGTCGGCCAGAAATTCTGCACGCGTGCGGTGCTCCTGCACATGTGCAACTTCCGGGTCACAGCGTGCACGCCGCAGCCGTCAGCATTCATGTAGTGCATGTTTCTACGCACGGATGTCGCTTTATCGACTTGCTGGGATACTCTATACAGGCGCATTCTAGTGCTCTTTCCACAGCTTGCAAGCCAACCATGGGAGGATATTTCACGTATTAAACATTTAAAATACTGTCACAGTCTACTCATTGATAAGTCTACTCTTATGTTAACAGCTTAACCCAGTAAGATAAGTAATACAGTTAACAACTGTGGGCTTTTATTAAGGCAGCCTGACTGACGGCACGTAAATATGCGTAATGTTTTTGATCCAGTATTTAAGAAAGAGAGCACTTAGCAACTTCCAACGAACCTTATTCATGATTTCAAATAACATTAAACTAATGCAAGGTTTCCTATAACTAATTCTCGGTGCCCTCAAATACACCCACACAATTTCTGTCTCACTGACCTCTGAACAGAATGATAACCGCAGACCTCTCGATGATAATTTGTTATTTCAGTACCATTATTGCTATATCTTTCATCAGTTCCGTCTGAAATCTGCATAATAAACGACAATTAGATGAATGTTATGTTTTGTCGACTTCAACTGAGCGTAGCCATTCACACATTAAAAAGAAACCCTAAATGTAAGTATACATTGGAACAATCGGTTTAATGACCAATTTTCCTGATAATAATGTAACATGGAGCAGAATGAGGCAATAATGCACAGTTAGTAAACAATAATTTTTAATTATGAAAGGAATAAATCCAAACACGTTTATCATTGGTCATGAGAAATGATATAGTTAATATCGGGCACAATAACACGGATCATTGACAAATGCAAACAGTTGCGAAGATTTTCATCACTTATGATTGATCGAAACCTTGATTTATTCATTTTCATCGCCGAGAAAAATCTTTCACAAACATATGTCGACGCGAACGTGGACATAACTCTCGCGGCTTCTCGGTGCAGGTGTGGAAAATCATGTTGTGAAAAATTTTCGTAGAATTCTTTTGTACTTCGCACTGCAAAGAACTTGTCCTTCAGTCTCGTATTGCACTGTTGGTCGATCAGTTCCATATGTAGATCAAATGGTTCAAATGGCTCTGAGCCCTATGGGACTTAACATCTATGGTCATCAGTCCCCTAGAACTACTTAAACCTAACTAACCTAAGGACATCACACAACACCCAGTCATCACGAGGCAGAGAAAATCCCTGACCCCGTCGGGTATGTAGATCATTCGGAGCATCTTCAACTGACGACGAGAACGGCCGAGCAAAGAGGCGAATGACAGGAGACAAACTCGTAACATCTGAAAATCGTGCTCGAAATTGTTCCTTAATTTTTACAGTTATTGACATGTATTCTTGAAATCTAGCACCTTCATGGACCAGTCCAAGAGTCGGGAAATGTGCAGTGTTCTCTGTCAATAGTTGGCTCTCCCAAAGGGCAAGCTTCCTTTCAAAGGCATTTACTTTTTCCAACATGCCAGAAATTAAATTATTTTCACCTTGCAAACTGACGTTCAGGCTGTTCATGTGAGACGTAATGTCCACGGGAAATCCAAGGTCTGATATCCAACAAGGGTCCTCCAACATAGTTTCACTTTTTCCCTTCTCATGTAAGAATGTTACTATGACCAAAAGTAAATCAAAAAATATTTTCAGCATTTTACCTCGACTGAGACAGGGTACTTCGCTATAGTAAGGTATGTCGCCGTACTCCGCTCCTAATTCCTCCAAGAACCCCCGAAACTGGCGATGCGTAAGCCCATGTGTCTTCAGATAGTTTACAGTACGCACAACAATTTGCATGACGTTTGATAACGTTACTGATTTGCACAAACCGACTCTCGATGCAGAATGCAGTGAATTCCATACAACGTCTCGACTGTGCGCCCTAGCTTTTTGCGCATCCGTAGTATGAGTCCTCTCTGATGGCCTTGCATTGATGGTGCTCCATCTGTGGTCACTGAGACTAACCGATTCCAGTCCATATCGACACCATCAATCGCTTGCTCGACAGCTTGGAGTAAGTCCGCACATGCAGTAGTCCCATTCAAAGGTGCTAAGTCCAAAACATCCTCTGTTACACAAAGTGCGTTATCGACATCGCGTATGTATATCACAACCTGGGCTGTATCTGTAAGATCTGTTGCTTCATTGAGCGCAATAGAGAAAGCAACAAAGTATTTAGCCTTATTTAATAGCTGCCTGTGTATATCGCCGGCCATAGCACTGATACGTCTTATCACTGTTTGTTTGGATAGACTGATTTCTTGAAACCTGCTAACATTCGTAGGCCACATAAGTTCTGCAGCATCAATCAGACACCCTTTCACAAACTCCTCTTCGGAAAAGGGTTTCCCAGATTGTGCAATTCTTAATGCGATTTTAAAACTTGCTCGCAGTGAAGATTTAGTGTGGTTGTCATTCTGGAAAATTGAAAACAGTACATTGTACAGCGTACAGTAAAATAGACATAAATGTAACACAAGAAACTAAGAGTTCAAGAAGTATCAGTTACTTTGAGGTACAGTAAAATCGAGTTGATATGTCTCATCCATTTTCTTAAGGACATTTAATTTTGCTTGCCGTTCTTCACTGTTGAGTACACTACACTCGTCTTTGTGATATGTACTGTAGTGTCTTACAATTGAAAACTTACGCTGGCCACATATTATTCGGCGGCACAGGAACACTGTGAGTTTTCGCCAATGGCTAAAAAAAAGAATTGCAGTTCCCAGTCATTTTTAAAAGACTGAGAACATAGATCTCCTGTCCTTTGCTTTTTCACAGTACCTGCCATTTCTCAGTACTTCTCTGTTAAGGTTACGGTCACCAGGGGTAAACGAGACTGAATATGTTGCGCTCTTGCTTGTACCACATAAACAGGCAAGTGGAGCCGCCGCCGTTCATTTAGGACACATGTCTAATAACAGATGTCGCTGTCGCTCGCTGTCGCAGACGTGCGCACATGTGCAGCACTTCCGCACGTCTGCCATTGTGCAGCGTTTGGCTGGCCCTGGCGTACCTGGATTAATTCTCCGCACTGCTACACATATACTGTCACTTTAATTGAGGGACACTAGCCTCATTTTGACCAGCGAAACAGAGCTATTATTATTATTATTATTATTATTATTATTATTATTATTGCTTCTGTACCTCTATTCCATGCCCTGTACTAACCCAAATGCTCTCAGAAGATTCACAGTTCCAATCGGTAGACTGGTAAACAAGCATCGCAAACAGTCAGTTACCCAGACACTGGTCCTCTAATAAACAATAGGTAAATAGGACGCGCAGGCAAGTGCGGCCAGGAAAGGAAATGTAACATGTTTCTTTCCGATATTGTGGGAGGGACTCTAAGTACTGCGTAAATTTTTCTTTTGAAAGGAGGTTAGTTTTATTCGGGATTTCAACACATCATATGATTCCCTTTTATTTTGCCTCTGAACCCCCCCTTGTTCATTGTAATCTCCGTTCAATGCGACTGCCTTACTGGGAGGGCCTCTTCGCCCTCATAGTACTACTCTGGTTGACGTCGGATCCAACGTCTTGATGCATCAATATCCTCCCCATTATCCACGTACTGAGTCCCGCGAAGTGCTTTCCTCATGGCACCAAACAGATAGAGGTAGGAAGTGCGAGATCTGGACTGTAGGGGTGGATGAGGAAGCGCAGCTCAATGAAGCTGCATAATCTCCTCTCGGGTGCACAGGCTTGTGTGAGGTCTTGCGTTGCCATGGAAAAGGAGAAGTTCGTTTGCATTTTTGTGGCGAAGAACACGCTGACGTCGTTTCTTCAGTTACATGAGGGTAGCACAATACAGGATGAGCCACTAACTATTGCCACCAAGAATAACTCCGAAATTATGATAGGAGCTGAAAAGTTTGTGGGACAAATGTTGCATGGGACAACGGGGGCCATAGTATGACGTTGGTTTTTTGTTACTAGCTGGGGTCGCGTCAGAGATATGAAGGTCAACTTTGTTTTTCTTTGTAAATGGGATGCTATAGTTTGGTACCTATTTTCTGAGATCGGCTATCGAGACGAGTCCAATGATGTGTAACAGTAAGATGTTTGAAGTTCAACGAAGGTCAAAAAGGTGGCATGAACGTCCATTTACGGAAAGTGTTCGAAGTGATGGCCATTGGTATCAATGCAGTGCTGCAATCTTCCGTTCATGGATTGAGTGGTATTCCTTAGCATACCGGCACTTATCGAAGGACATGCTCTGTCAATTCTCTCTCGCAAATCCTACAATTTGGGAATTGTCTCTGCATGTCATTTCTAGCCATCAGCAGCCGGCCGGAGTGGCCGTGCGGTTAAAGGCGCTGCAGTCTGGAACCGCAAGACCGCTACGGTCGCAGGTTCGAATCCTGCCTGGGGCATGGATGTGTGTGATGTCCTTAGGTTAGTTAGGTTTAACTAGTTCTAAGTTCTAGGGGACTAATGACCTCAGCAGTTGAGTCCCATAGTGCTCAGAGCCATTTTGAACCTAGCCATCAGCGAAAAATGTGCCGGACACCTATCGTGTTGACACCACATCCTGTTCCTTGTTCCTGAAGGTATTTCTTCCAATAGCAGACCTAATGTTTCTTGCGGGAATGTGGTGTACTTCCGACCATTAACATTTCCTTCGATGAAATAGGGGCCTATAATTCTCTCCTCCAGAATCCCACACCATACATTCACCGACCACGGTTTCTGGTGCGCAACTTGCCGCAGCCAACATGGATTTTCACTTGCCCAACAATGCATGTTATGCAAATTAACATTTCTATAGTTCGAGAATGTAGCCTCGTTAGTAATTAAAATCAAATTAATAAATGTGTAATCCCTCTAAATCTGGAGTTGAGCCCTTCGGCGGAATTCAACGCGACGCATACAATCCGTACCAGTTAATTCTTGATGGAGACTGATATGGTAAGGATGATATTTACGGCGATGCAGAACAAGAACAACACTACTCTGGCTCATGCCAAATTCCCTTGCGATTTGACGTGAACTAAAACAAGGATCTCTAACCACAGTGGCAAGAGTACCAATTTCCGTTTCCTCATTAGTAACTTTCTTTTGCCAGATATGTTTCCAATGCGTTAAAGATCCAGTTGTTCTCAGTTTATCATATACATATTTTACACGTGCGATGTATAGGGTGAGTACGTTGACGATATATTTCAGCGTATAAGTCTCTGGCTCTCACTGAATTTCGTTGGCCTTCTCGGTAAATGAGAAGCATATCGACTTGTTCTTCGAAGGAATACATCATTCATATTCACTTGATTCGACGATACTTGTCTTACGGTTCCTGTAAGTGTTGTACTGCGAAACCGGCGAATGGTGTTTACATGTCAGTGGTAAGTTAGACGGATACGCCGTATTCAGCGAATATTTACTATTTGCACGATATACAAGAGAGAATTGTCAGAGCATGTGCTTCGATAAGTACCGAAGTGATTAGGAATACCACTCAATCCATAATAAGAAGGTTGCAGCACTGTATTGATACCAATGGTCATCATGTTAGCAGGCTGTTTAGGTTTTTATATTGGTAACGCCATGTAGCGCTCTGTATGAAAATCACTGGCTGTGCTGTGTGCAGTCTGTGACTGGGTGGCATTGTTGGAATAGTCGCTATTGTAGTGTTGGCCAGTTGGCTGTTAACAGCGCGTAGCGTTGCGCAGTTGGAGGTGAACCGCCAGCAGTGGTGGATGTGGGGAGAGAGATGGCGGAGCTTTGAGAGCGGATGATCTGGACGTGTGTCCATCAGGGACAGTAAATTTGTAAGACTGGATGTCATGAACTGCTATATATATTATGACTTTTGAACACTATTAAGGTAAATACATTGTTTGTTCTTTATGAAAACCCTTTCATTTGCTAATTATTCCTATCAGTAGTTAGTGCCTTCAGTAGTTTGAATCCTTTATTTAGCTGGCAGTAGTGGGGCTCGCTGTAATGAGTAGTTCGAGTAACGAAGATTTTTGTGAGGTAAGTGATTCATGAAAGGTGTAGGTTATTGTTAGTCAGGGCCATTCTTTTGTAGGGATTATTGAAAGTCAGATTGCGTTGCGCTAAAAATACTAAAAATATTGTGTGTCAGTTTAGTGTTGATCAGGATAAGTAAAGAGCGAAATGTCTGAATACGTTCAGTTCTGTTCAGCTGTTTGAAAATCTAATAACGTAAGGGGCTTACCAGCATAGTAATTCATTAATTTTTCTAAGGGGACGTTTCAGTCATTTCGAACACCTTCTTTAAATGGACGTTCATGCCACCTATTTGACCTTCAAATATCTTACTGTTACGGATCATTGGATTCGTCTCGATAGCCGCTTTCAGAAAATAAGTACCAAACTATAGTATCTCATTTTAAAAAAAGTTGACCTTTATATCTCTGACGCGACCCCACCTAGCGACAAAAAATGAACGTCATATTATGGCCCCTGTTGTCTCATGCAACATTTGTCCCACAAACTTTTCAGCTACCATCATTCTTTTGGAGTTATTCTAGGTGGCAATAGTTAGTGACTCGCCCTGTATACTTCAGAGTTGATCGTTGCACCGTCAGGGAGGACATAAAACTGGAGAACCCTTTCAGAGTACCAGAAGACCGTCGCAATGACTTTACCAGCTGAGGGTGCGGCTTTGAACTTTTTCTTCAGAGGAGGGGTGGCGTGGCGCCACGCCATCGATTGCTGTTTTGTTTCCGGCTCGAAGTGATGACCCCATGTTTCATCGCCTATGACGATTTTCGTTAAGAAATTATCACGATCAGCCTCGTAACGCAAAAGCAATATCGCGCAGATGATCCTTCGTGGCTCTTTGTGGTGTTCTGTTAGGCGGCGACGAATCCGGCAGGCCACACCTTTGAGTACCTCAGCTGCTGTGAGCAGTACCAACAGCGACGTCCAGTTGTGCAGCGAAGTGTTGTATTGTGACCTGTGGATCACCTCGAATGACAGTGTCCGCACTTTCCAACAATGCAGGAGTCACAGCTGCGTGCAGCGGGCCGGCACGTGGGAGATCGGACAGGTTTGCGCAACCTTGTTGCCATGGTAACAAATGCCTCTCCCAACGACCCACCGTGCTTTTGTACACTGCCAGGTCTCCGTATATATTTTGAAGCGCCTATGAATATCTGTGATGTTTTGGTTTTCCCCCAGAAGAAACTCAATGACAACTCTCTGGTTGGAACGGCCCTCCGTATAGCGCCGCCACCTATCGGAACTCCATGAAACTTTAGGGGCTGAAGCAGGGATATTCCACGATGGCCCACAACAAAATCCGCTTTTTTTAACCGAAACTGGCTGAGAAAAACTATGTTTCATTACTTATTAAACGCCCCTCGTACGTTTCCTGTGATACACAACAGGGTCGAATACTTTTAATGACGAAGAGTTGGCCGATATGAACCTCTCGTATAGGTTAACTAAACGCAGTGTAAAAGCGGCATAACGGTGCTATGCTGAGCTGTTCCCCCAACAAGGACAACAACATCACAGTACAGTGTTCTCATTACTCTGTGTTTCCTGTTGTACATTTTAATGATTGCATACTATAGTCTTTTCACTTGTAAAGCTATTTTTAAGAAACCGAATAAATCATAATTAAATTATAACGCTTTAATAATCCACCGGAGGCCATTGGTCCCTTATACCAAAGTATTTAGAAAATATCCCTGAACAACCATCGAAATTAGGTCGGTTGAGTTTAGGTTCATCCTTTAAGGTTACTTCCAAATAGCTGTAACTATCTCCATTCTAAAATTGTTCGATAACATCATTAAAATTTCATAAACTAATATGTCAAATGGTTCAGTATGTTTGAAATTCTGAGGAAAAATAGGGGTAAGCTTCAGGAAAAACGGGCCGGCCGGGGTGACCGAGCGGTTCTAGGCTCTACAGTCTGGAACCTCGCGACCGCTACGGTCTCAGGTTCGAATTCTGCCTCAGGCATGGATGTGTGTGATGCACTTAGGTTAGTTAGATTTAAGTAGTTCTAAGTTCTAGGGGAATGATGACCTCAGATGTTAAGTCCGGTCGTGCGGTAGCGTTCTTGCTTCCCACGCCCGGGTTCCCGGGTTCGATTCCCGGCGGGGTGGGGGATTTTCTCTGCCTCGTGATGACTGGGTGTTGTGTGATGTCCTTAGGTTAGTTAGGTTTAAGTAGTTCTAAGTTCTAGGGGACTGATGACCATAGATGTTAAGTCCCATAGTGATCAGAGCCATTTGAACCATTTTGTTAAGTCCCATAGTGCTCAGAGCCATTTTTCAGGAAAAGCGAGTGACGTACCGTATGTTCAAGAACCAAGACGGATCAATAAGACTGGAAGACCAAGACTGAAATGCAAGTGTTCAATCTTCCTCCAAGACACAGTAAGAAGCCTCATGCTGTTCTCTGTACCATCCATTCTCATAATGTGAAAAACTCAGGCGCAAAATTACAACTACAAAGAAGAAGAAGAGACCCAAAATGAATTTTCAGTGTGGAGCGAAGTGTGCGCTGAGTTGAGCTTCCTGGCAGATTAAAACTGTATGCCGCAGCGGGACCCAAACCTAGATCCTTTGCCTTTCGCAAGCAAGTGCTCTGCCGACTCCTCCCTATCGAAGCACGACTCACAATGCACCTCTCCTCTCCCCCCCCCCCCCCCCCCCCCCCCCCGCCAAAATGAATTTTCACTGTGTAGCGAAGTGTGCGCTGAGTTGAAACTTCGTGACAGATTAAAACTGTATGCCGCAGCGGGACTCGAACCTAGATCATTTGCCTTTCGCAGGCAAGTGCTCTGCCGACTCGCTATCGAAGCACGACTCACAATCCGCCTCCCCTCCCCCCCCCCCACCGCCCCGACAGCTTTACCTCAACTACCGTAGTATCTCATCTCGTACCTTCCAGAACTCTTAAAACTGCGGAGACATCGTTAGGAAACAGCCTGGGAAGTTCTTTCCTGAATAAAGCTAGGAGGTGAGGTACTTGTCTAAATGTAGCTGTGAGCTGTGAGTGTGTGTTTGGGAGGGGGGGGGGGGGCAGCTTGGGTAGGGTTTGGAGGGCGAAGAAGTGTGACTCGGCCTTCGATAGGGCAGTCCGCAGAGCACTTGCCTGCAAAAGGCAAAGGATCTAGGTTCGAGACCCGGTGCGGCATACAATTTTGATCTGCCAGGAAGATTTTTTATACGTAAGTAGACTATCAAATAATGAAACTACTTGTAGAGAAAACACTATGAAAACAAACAATACTCGCCAATGCGACAAGACAGGTAAGCAAACAATTAGAAATTATGGAAAAACAAATAAAAGAACTTGGACAAAAGAACACAGACTTGCAGGATCGTCTATCGCTGACTTACTTGAAATAAAACATTTTCAGAAAGCGGTTGAGAATTCTTTTTCTGACTGTCAACAACAAGCAGTTACGAAAAGGCAATGTGTTAAATGGCCATCTGAAGGATTGCGACTTTACACCGTCCATCTTACGAAGCGTTTTTAAACCAGAGCAAATATATTTCTTCATTTGGCTGATAATTAAGTTAATAATGATAACAAAAGCATAACATGGAAAACACCAGTTATATTCACAATAGTGCATGAGTGAGACGTATGCGTGCACGAGCGCGCCTTGTGCCTGTAAGCGTCTACGCGGTTCAGTAAGGCTGGATGGTCAGCAGTCACACCAGCCATTCCTCGCAGCATGTCTGTTGGTGATAACCAACCGTTCATTCCAGTAATCGTATCGTAACCTATAGGAATCATAGTCAATCATAATCGGTTTCAAACCCGACAGGAGCTGCTGATGTCTCTGAATGCAGGTCCATCTCAACCTGTTTCCGTCCGAACCTTGCGAAGAGGACTGCACGCATTGTACATCTGGAACTCGGAACCTTGCAAAAGGCTATTGCTACTGTGAGCTACTCTGAGCATAAAAATACATAGTTCTCCATCAGAGATGGCGAGAGCTAGTGGAAAGCGTAATGGTACAACAAACAAGCGACTCGTGAAGAAAATTTGTTTAACTGACTTTATTTATTTTGAGTGCGAGCTTCCAGTCTTTATGCCAAGTGCTGGCCCTCTGCAGGTCTTCGTGCATTCTAAAAATTTTACGTTCCTGAACTTCTTTGTAACAGCCAGGTCTACTTTATTTGCTACAGCACTCCGTCGTCAAGCAACGAGTTGCCCATCAGGACCATCCGACCGCCGTGTCATCCTCAGCTGAGGATGCGGATGGGAGGGGCGTGTGGTCAGTACACCGCTCTCCCGGTCGTTACGATGGTTTTCTGTGACCGGATCCGGTACTATTCGGTCGAGTAGCTCCTCAATTGGCATCACGAGGCTGAGTGCACCCCGGAGAACGGCAACAGCGCATGGCGGCCCGAATGGTCACCCATCCAAGTGCCGGCCGCACCCGACAGCGCTTAACTGCGGTGATCTGACGGGAACCGGTGTATCCACTGCGGCAAGGCCGTTGCCCTTATTTGCTATAAATGGCCCATAATGCCAATAACATTTATATCATCAGTCATGCAGGTGCTCGTTGTTTTTGTCCTAAGCCCTACTAAATGAGTCTTCATAGTGTTTTGTACTGCTTCTGTTCATAGCGACCTTACTCTAGTTTCCGTCAGATGAATTCTTAAAAGGAGTGCGTAATTAATGAAGAGAGGGCTTACCACGTCTACTTCGACTTGCTGCCAGCGACGCATCACCTCGATGAACTCCGGAAGGCGGTGCTGCTGCCGCGACTGGAAGATGCAGGGACACAGCAGTGCGACGAGCGCAGCGCATTCTGACGTCCGGCCCGTGAAGTTTCTCAGCAGTTCCAAATCTGCGGGAACGCATTCAGTAAATGAACCGCAACCCGGTACGTTCCGATAGTTTTAAGAGGAAATATGAAAGAACACAGCCTTCTCTGCTGCGCTTATGCGCAGTTCACTAGAGCAATAGACACAAGAATGAAATGATTTGTTGTAGAAATACTTCAGCACTCTCAAAAGGAGGGATATCAGAAAAAACAACCGTATGGAAGAAGACTCTCCTTGGGCTTGGTGGCGAAAGGAAGTAAATAAATCAATCACGAAATCTTCATAACATTTGTTCCATCTCCACAAACGTAATAGAGAGCAGTACAAAAACAGAGGAGTTGAATAACTTCGAAAACGAAATGGTGGTAATGAAAGTGCAACGTGGAGGCTGAACGAGCCATGTTAAGAAGGATGTGAGACCGATCTGTTTCAATCACTAATCCCTTTGCATAACTTTAGCGTGCTGGGTGTAATGGGACAAGACTCATTTTATATTTTGATGTGAAATGAGAAAGCCAGAAATGGATGTTCATTTAGTCAGGGATCGGTTTCGGGCTACGACAATTCTCAGACCAATCTGTTTACAAAAGACAAAATTACGATATATCAAAACACTTGTTTATCTTACATACGAGTGCAAAGCATAAATGGATAGAATATCACAACCAGTACATACCAATATTTGCCAAGTAAAATCTCTGTCCAAAGTAGTAGCAAAAAAAGTTGGTACATATGTGTATGGTCTCAATTAATGTTCTTTAAGAAACTTAACAAACGATACAGGTCAATATGGAAACTACCAGGGAACCTAGGAGACGTCACGCCCTCTTCGGGACGTGATTATTTTATTCCTGGAAAAGTTGTTTCCAGAGCAATCCTCAATCTTAAATAAAGGAGTGTAAAAAAACGATGACATGCTTATTAAGAAGATGTATTCCACCATTCCCACTGATGTGACTTTAGCATTACCAGGAGTAATGTATTACGTAATACCATCTTGAACAAGGGTGAAATTGAATTTCTGGAGCTACTCTGTTTTAGTTTATCTTACAATTACTCTAGCTCCGACGCTATGAATATTAGTAGCCATATGACCTGGTTGTAGGTAACTCTCAGGATTGCTCGCAAATATTTTCACGAATGATTTAGAGAACAGAGCCTTCGATTTGCGTTTGAAACCTCTCAGCGACGTAGTCTTCCATCAAAGGTAAATCTATTATGTTTTTATTATCGTAAAAGGTAACCATATTTTCAAAACTTCCATGAGGAGCATCCAGAAATCAGATATACATTAGAACTAGAAGAGGATAGTAAGGTCACTTTTGTGTTACTAGGACAGATCAGAGCCTTCGTTTTTCTATTTTCCGAAAAACTACTATGTCAGACGCGATCGCTTGCAATGATTCGAACCATCCAGTTAGACACAAAACTGATTATATTCACTCCTTCATTAAGCGTTTATTGAAGTCACCATTGTACTACGAGGGCTTTGATAGATAGCTCAATATTTTGAAACAAGAAAGCTTTAACCACTGGCCACGAGCAGTCTTTGGTCATTAGGCTTTAAAATAAACATAGGTAGGAAGGGCGCCACGGGATAATGGAGCTAAGAAATATCTGTTAATGCAATACAAGGGTTCATGTCAGATTCATTCGCCAGTGCTTTTCCAAAAAGACTTAAAGATGTGTTTCGTACAAGCCACCAACTTAAACTCAAAATAAAACACGAGTTGGATGCTCAGGGAAGGCGAAGAAATTTGGTTCCTCGGGGGTGTATCAGTTACAACTTCATTCTTGTGAGTCCTTGTACATAGGCCAAATAGGTAAAAATTTTATCTCCGTTATAAAGAGTATGTTAATCCGAACAATAAGACAGCATTCGGTCATCATCTTCAAAAGGAGCGCTATTCTGTCGGAAATATATATTCAAAATCCTCCGTTATACAACAAAGTGTTTGCAAATGGACATCTTGGAATAATTGGAGATTTTCAAGAACAAAATAAAAGAACGTGATAAAATTTTAAATGAACAGGTAGATTTTCATTTTAACAGATTCTTTTCTCTCTTTAGGAATGTGCTGTAATCCACACTTCTGCATTTATTTAGAATGTTGCAGTCTCTCGTCTCCCTCCCCCCCCCCCAATCATCGCTGTCCCCTCCCAGTTTTCCTTTCCCCTCCATTCCAAAACTTTTCGTTCTTGATACGCCCCCTCACCTTAACTGCAACTCCAATTTGCCCTCCCTTTCTATTTGTACTTGCCCCCTTCTTTCCTTTCTTTAATCTCATCCCTGTCCTTTCTCCACATCCTCTCTGCTCACCCCCTACTATTTTTAGCCAAGAGAGCGGTTCATACGCGTTGGGTTGCATAGCGGTCACTGTAGTGTGTTACTTCATCCAAATTACTGTTTTCATTGTATTCAGGTTGTAATTTAAGGGCCGGCCGCGGTGGCCGTGCGGTTCTAGGCGCTGCAGTCCGGATCCGCGGGACTGCTACGGTCGCAGGTTCGAATCCTGCCTCGGGCATGGATGTGTGTGATGTCCTTAGGTTAGTTAGGTTTAAGTAGTTCTAAGTTCTAGGGGACTGATGACCTAAGATGTTAAGTCCCATAGTGCTCAGAGCCATTTGAACAATTTTTTTTTGTAATTTAAGGTCCTTTATATTCCGTATGTTTGAAAGACTGATGATCTTCATCCTAAATGTCTTTTGCGCTTTAGCCTTCCTCACCCCTTCCCCTATGTCCACCCTTTCACGAATTACACAGCCGTGGTTGCCTCTCGGTAAGTCTGTTTTTGATAAGACTATTGCTTCTCTAAAAGATTTGTGTGCTTAGACTACTCATACAAGATTTGGCCGTTCACAGTATCGTTTGAAACGTTTGTCCTATGTGTCTCGAGAGTTCGCTACGCTTGATAAAGTTAATTCCCAGATCCTAGGTTTTCTAATTTTATTTTATGGTACAAATTTTCCGATAGCAATTTTCTGTATAATTATGGAAAATATTTATTGTAATGCAAAGCTTGTAATTTTTGCTCATCATTGGTTTGCACATTTGTAAATAAGCATTACAGGTTACTTTGCTATAGTTCTCAGTCTAGAGTCTCCTTAGCCTCCTATCATCCCCCTCTTCTCCCTTGCCTTTCCTTCTTTGTTGCTTCCCACCTCTCTCTACTCCTTTCATCCCATCGACCTCATCCACTTCCTTTCCTTCTGCTTTTCTTCAGACTACCAAATAAGTAATTATGGTCATTGTTGATGAGATAAGGATTTCATTCCCAATACTTTCAGTTTGTATGCGCAATTCTTCATTACATAAAATAATACTTTCACTTTTGTTAGCGTCATTCTGGAATACTGGCTGCATAAATCACGAAAATTTAGCTGAAACGTAGTATAAACCATTTACTGTTATTCATCATTCACACATGATTATTAACCGTAACCACTTGTGTCCCTTTAAACTCTAATGCCACTTTAAACTCGAATTTTACTTCCCTAATAACAAATTATAACAATTTTTTCCTCTGTATCACGAAGTGATAGTCTTTCATTCATCGCATTTCCGTTGATTAGTTATCGCCCATATAAATTTCACATTTTATATTCACAATGATTCAACGTAACTCCTCTCCTCATTATCCAGACTGCTTTCACTGACCCCATTGCTCGAATCAGAATCGTCGCACTGTATACACTACAACGCCCATCGTACATGCGTCCCCCAAAGCTATAACCCTGATAGATACGCTGCATTTAAACGAAGAAATAATAATAAAACCGAACAATAGTTTTCATAACAAAGCTTTTAAGAGGAGACATATTACCATCCGATACTTCACAAGTTTAGGAGCGACGTGGATTTCTAAGAGGTGGTTCAAAGGAGTGAAATTCCAGTCCTGAGGAGAGATGAGCAGAGGTCTAGGAGAAAGCTTGGTGACACTTGGCAGGCCGTATTTCGTATCTCCAGTGTATCCCAGGCATTTTCTATATGCTTCAAATTGCTGACCTGTCCGTGTGTTAGATAATTTCACCGGCGAAAACTTCATCCATTAGAGCAACTGATAGGATGGACATTATAGTCCATGAAGAGGACGTTTCTCGTCCTGACCTTGTTGCAAAGTTATAAGCATAACACAACCGGTAATTCTGATTGTACAAAATGATCATAACTACAGAATAAAAGCACTTACAACAAACAACACACTGTCATTGCATGCAAAAAGAATTAGAAAGAAACTAAACTGCGTAGTTCTAGTGTGTTGCTAACAAATGAAAAGCTACATGTCTGTGCAATAAAACAACAGATGATGAAGCTTGCATAAGGCTGCCCGGCATTAGACGGATGAAATCTTGGGTAACTCGTTACACCAATGAGCATGAAGTATTTACATAGAACGTAGCAAAACACAGTAAATGTGTTCACACATTGGGCGTGAACAACGAATTACTAAACATCGTGTTATCATTGATCATGAGGAAGACTAAAATAGCTAAAATGGATAATTTCAGTCTTGTGTTGACAATTAAAACCTGCCTGTGTCAAAACTACTACTATTTTGTTTATGTACGGAAACGAGATTAAAGAGCAGAAACACTTACACAATTAATCAAATCAACTGAAATATAGGTACGAAGAGAAGTTAACAACTACGCGCAGTAACAAGGGAACGGGTAACAGTGCTTACAACGAACTGCATCATCATTTGATAGAAGTGACAGTAAGTCAAGAATAAATATAAAATAAAGTGGCAAAGTAACGGTGTAAAGTCGGTGTAAACATTGTTTCCCGCTGTTGTTGTACGTAACTACGTTGTTAACCTTTGTTCGAATTTATTATTCAGTTGTTTTGGTTAACGGTGTAGCGGTTTTTTACTCTTTCACGTAAGTTCTGCACGTCAGGTTTTGTCATTCCTTATGAAGATTATAATCGCACAATCGACTTTCGCACTCGAAAGAGGCCAAGTACTCTGTTGTTAGCCAACATTTGGACCACTGCAGCAGGTGGCCTTCACGATCGGGATAAGCGCCGCCTTTTGATCTTACATAGTCATCCAGAAACGGCAACAATTTCCATCTGAACTGTTACCGACCTGATTTATCTCACAATCACAGTTTCGACATAGATGCCATTTGCTGATGATAACTTACCCTTAAGTGCGTCAAAACTTTATTCATTAGCGTTAAGAAGACATAGTCTTCGGGTTCAACAAAACTGATATATTTCACATGACGTGTGTAAAAATAAAGTTACCGTTTAAAGTTAAACAGATGTGTGAATATGTTTCGGCACGGGCACGATGTCCTTTTAACAGTTAAGAATATGTATCGACGTATGTCACGTTGAGTTGCCATTTGAAAATGTCACACGCTCAATTACCGCTTGAAAATGGCACATTCGTCGAAATCACGATTGTAATTCTAATTAATCTAGTAACAGTCCAAGCAGAACACGTAATTGCTAAGATTCTGTACGAGAGTAGATTTTAGGAAACAGAATTCTATGATACACAATGGGTGGCAAGAATTTATATGTCAAATCAACATACGGTTGAAAGCTAGTTACAAAATTTATCGAAGGTGAAATTACTTGAAAACTTCATAAATTAATCTGGCTAGCGATTAAGGCGTTTTCGTATTGTGTAACTTCAATTAGTTGTATGTGTGCTATGCGAATGCAAATGGAACAGAACTTATGTTACTGTTAGAAGAATTTGACAGAGCACTGAAAGACATAGGTCGAAACAAGGCCCCAGGTGTAGACAACGTTCCATTAGAGCTACTAATTGTTTTGGGAGAGCCAGCCATGACAAAACCGTTCCATCTGGTGAACAAGATGTATGAGACAGGCGAAATACCCTCAGACTTCAAGAAGAATATAAAATCCTAACACAAATTCTTTACAGAAGAAATTCTAAACGTGGTAGGGGTAAAACACAGGGAGCATTAAAATTAATGCTTCATGCTATCTGATATACAAAATCAGAATTAAATTGATCTTTCATGCAACTAATTAACTGTGAAGTAATCTCAGCCCCAACAACTGCATGCCTGTAGAAACAATATGGGTCGACGTATTTTCTTTTTCATTCTTATGTGGACGTCCTGTGTTCTTATTTCCGTTTTTTTCGCCCTTCCTTAAGGGGTGTGGTCATGTGTGAGTGATTTGAATGTAGTAGCAGACGAAATCGGGTGGGTTTCTTAATCTTCTACCAACCTAAACGGCGTCAGTGGAAGGCATAGAGCAGGAACAGGAGGATTTGGCCAAAGATGTGTAAAGCTAAACGTTTTCCTAGCAGAGGTTGGTCATGGGCCTCCACCACCATCTCGGGCTGCTCGGGAGGAGAGCTCCGCGCGACGGTTAGTCAAGAGTTTTTTTGAAGACAGGTAAGCGACCAGATGTTCCCTCAGAACGGCTGCGTCGAATACGGGATAAAAGGTATTTGAATATGTTACTTATTTATTACACTCAACAATTTTGCTCGTAGCTATTTTTGCAATGATAATTTTTAGTTCAATTAATCGGGTGCAGAAAACGTGATTTCCGTTAGGCGTGACCACGCGGTCTATAAATTCAAATCTCAACCCAAACCTTAAAAGTTACAGCTTGGCTCCTTATTTTTATTTGTGGTGAACATTTTTAAATTACAAAAAAAAACCTGTATCGAGTGTGCATGTTGCAAGATATGTCGATTTGTTTCCAAGCGCTTCACGCTAAAAATATGCCACCACCAAACCCTGCTCGATGCCAGCCACGAGGTGTATACAATTCTTGTGACTAAAAATGCTGTGGACATTCGCTTGCCCGTGTGAATTTAGTGTATGTGAATGTCTGTGTTTTAAAATAGAGCAGTGACCACGTGCTCCCCAGATCTTCCGATCCCTACAGGACTATGCAGATTAAAACCAACGTGGCTTGTAATTCTCAAGTGGGAAGACATAGGATCCCGTATAAAAATATCATGAATGTTTGTTCATCTGTTAAATGCAAAAAGGTTACTGTTAAAATTGCAAAAGATTAGTCGAAAATAAAGATTTTGTCATTTGAAGCCAATTTCCGTTGCGCTAATTTATTTCTCAACATGCCGGAAAAAGTGTCATATTAGTAGCATTTGATGAATAAGCTCCCCAAATCTAAAGTTCTTGGCACAAACTTAGTCCACAGCACGTAGTTTTCTCTGACTGCCCCCAAAAATATTTTTGCGTTATCCGTTGCGACCTTATATCTGTAGGTGAAAGGAACACCCAGAAATGATAAATTCAATCGGTATAAAGCTTGTTCTGAAAACTTAGGTGGGCCTAAACCTTAATCAAATAATGGGCAAAACATTCAGAGAAGACTACGTCGCCAAAAATAAGAATGTGCCAAGATGTTACATCACAGCAGACCGGTACAAAAAGAATAAAAGTAAAACCTACTAGCAAAAATAAGAAACCCCTTCACAGCCTGCCAATACGAATTCTATAATATTCAATACAGGTGAGTTGCAAGGCTATTTACAATTTGGCCGAAAAAAAAGTTCAAATGGCTCTGACAAGGGAACCTCCCCATCGCACCCCCCTCAGATTTAGTTATAAGTTGGCACAGTGAATAGTCCTTGAAAAACTGAACACAGATCAATCGAGAAAACAGGAAGAAGTTGTGTGGAACTATGAAAAATTAAACAAAATATACAAACTGAGTAGTTCATATCGAACATATGCAACATCAGGGAAAGGGGACCCAAGAGCGCCGTGGTCCCGTGGTTAGCGTGAGCAGCTAAAGAACTAGAAGCCCTTGGTTCAAGTCTTCCCCCGAGTGAAAAGTTTTAATTTCTTATTTTCAGTTTATGTGACAAACTCTTACGTTTTCATCACTTTTTTTGGGAGTGATTATCACATCCACAAGAAAATCTAAATCGGCAAGGTAGAAGAATCTTTTTACCCATTCGCCTAGTGTACAAGTTAGGAGGGTCGACAACATATTCCTGTCATGTGACGCACATGCCGTTACCAGTGTCGTATAGAATATATCGGATATGTTTTCCTGTGGAGGAATCGGTTGACCTATGAACTTGCGATCAAATGTTTTCGGTTCCCATTGGAGAGGCACGTCCTTCCGTCTACTAATCGCACGGTTTTGCGGTGCGGTCGCAAAACACAGACACTAAACTTATTACAGTGAACAGAGACGTCTATGAACGAACCGACAGATCATAACTTTGCGAAAATAAAGAAAGTAAACTTTTCATTCGAGGAAAGACTTGAACCGAAGACCTCTGGCTCCGCATGCTGCTCACGCTAACCACAGTGCCACGGCGCTTCTAAGCTCAGATTGTCCTTCATGTTGCCTATCTTCCACGTGAACTACTCAGTTTGTATATTTTGCTTATTTTTTAATAGTTCCACACAACTTCTTCCTGTTTTCTCGATTGATCTGTGTTCAGTTTTACAAGGCCTATCCACTGTGCCAACTTATAAATAAATCTGAGGGTGCGATGGGGAGGTTCCCTTGTGAGCACTATGGGACTTAACTTCTGAGGTCATCAGTCCCCTAGAACTTAGAACTACTTAAACCTAACTAACCTAAGGACATCACACACATCCATGCCCGAGGCAGGATTCGAACCTGCGACCGTAGCGGTCGCGCGGTTCCAGATTGTAGCGCCTAGAACCGCTCGGCCTCCCCGGCGGGCTTTGGTCGGAAACCAGACGGCAGTTTTAAGAATCCGGGAGCCACGAAATGGAAGCATTGATTGAGAAGGGAGTCAGACTGGCTTGTAGCCTACCCACGATGCTATGAAATCTGTATATTGAGCAAGCAGTTAAGGAAACAAAGAAAAAATTGGAGTATTAATTAAAGTTCCATGGAGAAGACACAAAAACTTTGAGGTTTGCCAATTGATATAAGATGAACATCAACAAAAGCAAAACGAGGATAATAGAATGTAGTCGAATTAAATCAGGAGATGCTGAGGGAATTAGATTAGGAAATGAGACATTTAACGTAGGAGATGTGTTTTGCTATCTGGGGAGCAAAATAACTGTTGGTGGTAGAAGTAGAGAGGATATAAAAGGTATACTGGCAGTGGCAAGGAAAGCGTTTCTGAGGAAGAGATATTTGTTAACATCAAGTATAAATTTAAGTGTCAGGAAGTCTTTTCTGAAAGTATTTGTATGGTGTGTTGCCATGTATGGAAGTGAAACGTGGACGACAAATAGTTAGACAAGAAGAGAATAGAAGCTTTCGAAATGTGGTGCTACAGAAGAATGGTGAAGGTCAGATGGCTATATCACGTAACTAATGAGGAGGTACTGAACAGAATTGGGGAGAAAAGAAATTTGTGACACTACCTGACTAGAAGAAGGGACCTGTTGGTAGGACACATTCTGAGGCATCAAGAGATTTCCAGTTTAGTACTGGATGGAAGCGTGGGAGGGTAAAAATGGTAGAGGGAGGCCAAGAGATGAATACAGTAAGCAGATTCAGAAGGATGTAGGTTGCTGTAGTTACTCAGAGACGAAGAGGCTTGCACAGGATAGAGTAGCATGGAGAGCTGCATCAAACGAGACTTTGGACTGAAGACTCCAACAACAACAACTGTATTATGTAATATACAACATGTAAATAGCATCAAATTGTTATGTAACGTTCGCTGAGAAAAAAATTTCCAAACCATTAAATAATTAATTAACGACATGTAGTTGTGTAAATTTCTAACAGAGACGTTATGTTACGTAACGTACTCAAGTGCGGATGTTGTCTACTTGGACGGATTTCATATGTGTTTTGCTTATTCAGTTTTACACCGAAGCCAAGATTATCAGCGGGAGTGCTATTTTATCAGCAGCAAAGACAATAAAGACAGTACTACAGTACTATTACAGACTGATTGAGGAGGTGATTGAGGGTGGCCACGCATTGCCCTTCGTGTGCACTTCATGCCACCACTTCCCGCCGACATCCGTGTGAAGTATGGTTTTACGCGCTATAGGGCTGCAGTAGAACACAGTTTTTCATGAATGTAAAATGATTTGCTTCGACGAAGCAATTTTTGTAAGTAGTACAGTTCTCTTTTAAGTGGACTTTAGTGAGAGGGCTTCAGAAAGAAAGCTTAAATTATGAAGGCAGGCCAAGTAATCCTGCATTACACTTCAGAGTAGCGCAGATACATGACACTATATCTCAGTATAGTCACGAAAGTCTCTGTAAGCAACGGTCGGAACGTTCTATGAATCGTTCAGTTCCTCGACGACAGAAAAGCTTTTCGCAGGCAGTGGCGTAACTGAAAACAATGGAGTTTGTTCTCACATCTGCTAATTTTCATTACTTCTGTCACTCTCGAGCCATATCCTGTGGTCATTAGACTGTACATTACATTCGTTTGGTTATTATTCACTCTCATTTTCAATAAGGATAATAGTATCATTAGCGAATCTTATCACTGATAAATCTTCCACCCTGACTTTTAATCCCAATCGCCGGCCGAAGTGGCCGTGCGCTTCTAGGCGCTACAGTCTGGAACCGCGAGACCGCCTCGGGCATGGATGTGTGTGATGTCCTTAGGCTAGTTAGGTTTAAGTAGTTCTAAGTTCTAGGGGACTGATGACCTCAGAAGCTGAGTCCCGTAGTGCTCAGAGCCATTTGAACCATTTTTTAATCTCAATCCGTAACCTTTATTTCCGTCAATGCTTTAACGAAGTACAGGTTGAACATGAGGGGAAAAGGACTGAATCCCTGCCTTAACTCCTTTTTATTTCTAATACTTGTCTCTTGACATTTCATTTCTACTGTCTCTTCTAGGTTCTTGTACATGCCCATGTTTCGTTAAAGCTTCTACAATTTTTTGAAACATATTTTTCAAATATAGTGTACTATTTTATGTTTTAAACACTTTTTCTGAGTGGATAATTCCTGTGAAAGTTTTTTTTAAGTTCTTATCCAGGAGACACTTATGATGATTCTGGACTTCTGTGCTATTACACTGCGCAAAAATTAGCGGACCACTTTTTCGAAACTCCATTACTCCCACCTGTGGCGACGCTTAAGTTTGAAAGTTTGCTCAAAGGTGCGTAGAACGTTCCTCCGTAACGGTACAAAAGCGTGGAGCCCCGTGCGACGCTTCAAACAGCAAGATGTCAACAGGTGAAAAAAAAGAGCCATACCTCAAAAGTTCATGTGATGTGTTAGGTTGGTTAATGATGTCACATTGGCCCCGAATTTCACCAAAATTCTTCCCAAAGCCACCTTGGACGTGTCATACAATGGGAAGACTGTCGCATCCCCTTTTACCCACATTTCACCCCTTCTTTTGACGCATCTCCGATGGAAGTCAGAACCACGACGCCCAGCCAAATCATTCGGTTTTCTTGTCAGTGGCGGAGGAAAATACTTCACACACACCGTGCTCAGAATCGCCACGCATAGACAGCAGCGGGTGGCATAAAGGGCATCAATGAGACCACCCTTACGACTGGGGCGTTAATTGCCACACATTTTGCTGTCGAAAACGACAGTTCGCAGTGGGGTGAGCACAGGAAGACGTTCTTTCAACCTTTGACACTGGTGACATCCTCGGGCTGCATCCCCACTGAACATGATCGCACCCGATTGGAGCACAGCTCCCTGTTCTATCTGAAGTTTTCTAAAGAATCTATATCAAACATCTCATGGAGCACTTGGACAGGGAAGGGCTGATCCCCGCAGAACAGTTCGGTTTCCGGCACGGCCACAGCACGCAGCACCAACTACTGCGTTTTGTCGAGGACGCGACGGGAGCTCTGGAGCGCCGAGAGCACTCAGGGGCGGTATTTCTTGACGGCTCCAAGGCCATTTACTGCAAGTGGCCCGAGGGTCTTCTATACAAACCTTTTATACTGGTGTTCCGACGCCGCACGTCAGACTCATGGCGTCATATCTGCGTGACCGGACGTTTCACGTTTGTGCCGAAGACGGCATCTCAACAAATAGGCCTACACGAGCGGGAGTGCCACAGGGGTCGGTTCTCGGCCCCCTGCTGTACTCCTTGCACACACCCGACGTGCCACGCACCAACAGGGTATCACTTGCACTATACGCGAATGACACCGCACACTAAGCGCATTCCCTAAGCATTAACGTCGTTCGCCGCAGCTTACAGGACGCATGCAACGTCCTCTGGGCCTGGGCTACAAAATGGCGGCGTAAGTTCAGTGCTAATAACAGCCAGGCCGTCATAATAACGCTACGTAGAGAGCCCATGGACCTTCAGTCTTTGCGAATCATGGGAGGCCCCATCCCCTGTCTCGCACGACTATATATCTAGGGATAACTGTCGACAGGCACATCACCTGGAAACCGCACATCCGTGACTTCTGGGGGAAAACCCATGGACGTTTTAAGGCGCTATATCCCCTACTCAGTCCACAATCGACGCTTCCTCCACACTGCTGAATTACGCTGTATCTGTCACTGATCCGACCAGTGCTACAATACGCGTCTACATTGTGGGGGAACGCAGCCGATACACACATACGTCGACTCCAAGGAGTGCTAGGAAGAGCTCTGCGACTCGCCTTGCTAAGGGTTCCTCTAAGACACATCATTTCGGAAAAACCCGCGGTGGCACCCGTCTAATTTTATTGAGAATCTTATATACCTGTACAGACAGAACCCGTCAAGAAGTTCTAGGCGCTGGCAGACCAGCAACTCCTTCGACACTCTTCGATTTGGGGTGGTCTACTATCAAGTGCAAGAGCAGCAGTCTGGTGGCGAAAAAGCCGCAGTGAAGCCTGCCTGAAAGCTCCTGGGACTTTCGCAGCTCTACGTTTATAAATTCTCGTTAAAGGAGGGCGGGTGCCACTGGAGTTTTGGCGATCAGGGGGTGGGGGGTGGGGGCTTAGAGAGTCCTTCTGCCGTTTTATTCACGCTAGTGTCAATGTCGCATCCCCCTGTGATCACGCCACAGCAGGACACAAAGTAGAAGCGCTGAAAAAGTAGAAGTGCTGAAAAACTATAAGTGCTCTTAGCCGCTTCGGCTCAGGTTCAAATTTCGTCGAATATACAGTCCCTAGTGGTTCCAACCTGAACACGATAGTAAAAAATGCGGTCGCGCTGCGCTCCAAACAGGTGTGATTACATCCAGTGTGATTACATTTAGTGGGAATGCACCTCCACAATGTCCTCAGAGATGGGTTGAAACGCCCGAGGGCGTCAGCAGTGTCAAAGATTGAGTAGAAAGTCTTCCTGCGCTCATCGCACTGCGAAGTATCACATTCGACAATGAAATGTGTGGGAATCAATGCCGCAGGGAAAGAGGTGGTTTCATTGACGCCCTCTTATACCACCGCCTGCGATCTTTCCATGCCGAGTATGGGTGGCGGTGTATCTGGAATATTTCCATCTGCCACTCATAAGAACACTGAGTAACCGAGTGATTTGAACGCTGGGCGTCGCGATTCCGACCTCCGTGATGGAGACGTCAAAAGAGGGGGTGGAATGTGAGCAAGAAGGCTGTGTGTCTTCCTATCGTGTGACACGTCCACGGTGGCATTGGGCAAAATTTTGATGACATATGGTGCCGACGTGATATCATTAACCGACCTTACACGTCAGTCGAACTTCTGAGCTATGTCCCATTTTCGCATGTAACAACACCTCGCGGTATAAATCGTCATCGAGTCCGAGGGTGACGTAGCAGAGCCCCACGCTCTTGCACCATTATAGAGGAAGATTGTTCGCATCTTTGAGCTAAGTTTCAGACTTAAGCGTCACAATGGATTGGAATTATGGGTTTTGCAAAAGTGATCGTTTTAATTTTTTTAGGCTGTGGCGTGCGGTAGTACGCTGCGGCTGTTGGTAGCGGAGCGTTTGTTCACTGGGGAGTGTCGTTTGTATGCAGAAAGGTGTCAACTGAACTGTACGTAATACGTCTTCCTCGAGGAGGGAAACCTTGAAATTTAGTTTTGAATGGAACACCGGGAGGCTGATCCGTCTCCCAGTTCGGATATGGAGTATTAATAATATGGTTTGATCGGAGAGGAAGTGACATTCTAATTAATAATGTAGTGAATAGTGTATATGCCAAATGTATAAATAACGACGTTTGTGAGAGAATAATCAGGAATAACAGTGGTAGCGTCAAATTTAAGTATAATGATGGTTCTGTCAGCACAGAATCAATAACATGGGGACAAGGAAGGAGCCCCCTCGCAGTCCTTATTTCAGATTGTTAGAAAACAGTCGGCAACCCCCGGGTGATACTTGTCTACTCCTTACAACACAGGAGCATCAACTGCATCAAAAATAGCTGAGCCTGTTACAAGAGCCGGCCGGTGTGGCCGAGCGGTTCTAGGCGCTTCATGTCTGTCACCGCGCGACCGCTGAGGTCGCAGGTTCGAATCCCGCCTCGGGCATGGATGTGTCTGATGTCCTTAGGTTAGGTTTAAGTAGTTATAAGTTCTAGGGGACTGATGACCTCAGATGTCAAGTCTCATAGTGCTCAGAGTCATTTGAATATCTTCGTTAGTGGCAAAATCAGTGGCCAGACCTAAAAAAATATGGGAAACTCGTTCCTACGGACGCAACACAGACCAATAAATTGCGAATTCATTGCTGCTGTCAGATCCGAAGTAGTTCCCTCTAACAGATGCTTTCATTTTTAAAAAAGCAAACTGACTGTGTTTTATAGAAGAACTCGACGTAGAAATCATGCAATTGGAACCACGTACTGGCTCTTACGACAACTTTGTTGTGGCGGCAAGGCAACAAAAAAAGAATTTCAGAAAGAACATAGCGATCGATGTACGACTCAGATAACACTGTTCAAGCAGGCGGGGTGCTGACAGGTCTTGGTATGAAGCACTAGTGAAACGATTGAATTCACGACACCCAGGGATTTATGGTACTATATGGCACTATCGTTTATTTGGAGAGCTGTATATGGGTCCTGGAGATGGTGTAGTGAAATGTCGAAACTGGTAGCCTTCAAAATAAAATAAAATAACATCTCAGTTACACGGCTGTTGGAGAGTTTCATTGATACTGACGATTACTTAACTAGCCGATGTCCCCCGTCCATGATGGATCAAGAAAGACTAGACAAATAGGTCCAACGTTTCAGGGGACTAGTAAAAAAATGACAAGGTTCTCTGCAGAATCGGCAAGAAAAGAAAGATGTATAAACACTAACAAGAACGAGGGACAATATTATAGGACATTTGTTAAATCATCAGGGAATAACTTCCACGACACTAGAAGGAGCTGTAGATGGCGTAAACTGAAGGGGAAGACAGAGACTGGAATACTGGGTGGTTGTAATAATACCGACAGTGTTCAGAGTGCTGCAGTGTGGGCTGTGTATAACGCAGTCCGCTGAAACATCATAGGTACGTTCATTGATCGGCGCACTCGCTGTGTACCAGTATGCTGAAAAAAATAACTCCACTTTCTTCCTCGAGGTGAAAATATGACGATGTAAGCAGTCATAATGTACTGTGGATGCAGGAAAAGGGGAGGTACGATCAAACACACAACGGTACTTCTGGCTCATTTATTAGGATATAACCATAAGGTACAACATGTGTTAAATTTATCTCCCGACTCTGCAACATGCTGCAACCGTAATACAGTATGGTCGACAGTTGCCCGCAGTGTATCCGGTGTAATCAGAGCCATACGACGTTGTACGTGTCCTTCAGATCAGTAAGAGACCGGACACATCCCAGATAGGCATGATGCTTCAGGTACCTCCACAAACAGAAGTCACATACATTTAGATCAGGGGGTCTCGGAAGTCACACTCTTGAAATTACCTCGAGACGATGCAGTCGTTACGGCAAGTTTCTCGAAGAAAAACTTTCACCTGCCGAGCGAAGTATGGTGTCGCCCCATCTTGCATGAAAATCTTGCATGAAAATAGTAGTTTGGACACAGTTGACTTCTTGCAAATCTGGAATCACATGTTGCTCAAAAAGGTTCTTATAACGTGTAGATGTTATTGTACACCTAACATGCCTGCGAGTTGGCATCTCCTCGAAGAAAAACGGACAGAGAAATGAAGGAGCTTATGAAACCACACGATACAGTGACGCAAGCTGTGTGTAGTGGTTATTCCTGCACAACATGTGGCGGAGCAGAACCCCATATGTTCAGGTTCTGTGCATTTATGGCACCGTGCAGAGTAAAATGAGCCTCGTCCGTCCAGAGAACATTCCCCAGCCACATGTCGTCCACTTTCACGTTTGCCAAAAGATGAAGGGCAAAGTGACTGTGGTATAACCTGTCTTGAGCCTTCATTTGGTGCAAATACTGAATCTTGTAGCGATACCAGTGTAAAATGTACCGCAAAACCATTTTAAATGTGTAATATTCACTCCTATATTGCATTCAAAATAATATTCAAAACAGCATTGTATGTGGAATGTGACGGAACTTTGATCCTATTCTCATAACACCAATAAAAAGGACTTCATGGTTATAACATAATAAATAATTATTGTCAATGACATAATTTAATATTTTGTAAAAAATTGTATGTCAGACAATGCCTATGTAAAAAGATAATGAAAATCGTAATCTTTTTGTCATCTATGATTTTGTAGAAAATTCTTTTTTCTTCTTGTTCGAACTATCGTATACATAGGATGTGGTTGACGTGTCGTAACATAGAGGTCTGTAAAAATCTGTACTCAAATATTGTTATGTTGCTAACCGATATGATATGTTATTGAAATGAATCTTCTTTGTCTGGAGTTTTATTTCATTGTAATTCTCGTCCTGAATAAATGTTAAGTTTTCTGCTCAGCTACCATAGGACGCAGCCATTAGCGCTATTGATCTACAGCACAGTTTGCTGGTATATGGTGAACATTAATGTGACAATATTTTCAGATATTAATGCATATAGTTACGAGTTACGAGTAAAACACAGTCTGAAGCAGAGTCGATACGTGATTGTCTTCTGTTATCCACTATCTTAGTGAAATATTGCAGCGGCAGTTTTAAATTGATTTTCTATACAGACTTAAATGTTCTTGGTTATAATTACAATAATAATTGTGTACTAGTGGCCGAGGACCCACTCTGAGGTAATAAATTCCAGTTAGACTGTGAATACATTCAACTTAAATGAATGCAAACAGGATCTTACGTGATATAAATTCTTATCTGCTGGTGTATGGAGCCTGGTAATTTCGTAACAACTGTTATGAATTGTGTTGACAGGAAATACATTAGTGTTGTGTACGTGTGGTATTGTGTGACAAAACTGTTCATTTTGCTTAAACAAAAGTGTCGCCACCTCAAGGTAACAGTTGCGTTAATTTTGATAAACGATTTGCAACTAGCAAAGAGTATTTTAAATAACAGCACTGAAATTAGTAAAAGTCATTAATCTTGTTTAGTTCAGATTACTTATCATACATTTAGCTAGTTTGTTGATTGTAAATGATTATTTTTGTGAATGAACTTCGTGACATTTATACTGCTTGACAGACAACATTGCTACATTTTCATTAGCCGGGAAAAGCAGTGATTAAATAACACCTCGTATTACATTAATAATAAGTAACTAATTTTATAGTAATCTTGCTGATCTTGTTCAAAACAACACACGCACAATTACACTACACCTCACAAGTGGTGACCAGAGGAGAGAAAATTCCCATGACACAGGTCTAGAACTGGCTACGGACACGAGGCATGAGCTGCATGGTCTGATGCACTTACAGCAATTTCATCAACAACTGCCATGGGAATGCGCCACCTCCCTTTCCCTCCTGCACCACCCATAAGGTTTCTTGATCATATTCTTCAGCCCATTTATCAATACAGGTCCACTTCGCAGCTGTTTCTGCCGGCGATATTCCCGTAGTCCAGCGCTGCTGTTGCTGCCGTTCTGATAAAACAGCTTTACCTTTGCCTTTGCCTTTCTTATCAATAGCCACTGCATTTCGTGCGGAAGTCTTCACTCTTATTAAATCTTTTCACCAATATTCACTTCACAAAAGAAACCAACACTCGTCGCCAAGCGACAAACATTGTGACTGCTTGCAGCGCGATATTTTCATCTCGTAGCAGAAAGCGGAAATATTAATGTTTTCAGCATACTCAGCGGGCGCACGGGTTAATAAACGTAACTACGATTTGAGTTGAGCTCCATCAGAACTACGGTTTGGTCCTAGACGTAGCAAATGATAGGATCACCTGTAGTACTGGTAGATTGGGTAGGAAAGAAATATGAATGAATGTGTGAGAGACAAACTTGGAGCCGATGACTTCTCTTTTTTGTTTGTTTTACCCATAATTAGCACTGCACATCGCTCAGTGTTAGTTCTCTGCGTATTTTATAGCGTCACGAAACATAAATTGCATTTTTTTTTTTTTTTTGAGTAATCAGTCTTCTGACGTGTATGATGCGGCACGCCACGAGTTCCTCTCCTGTGCCAACGTCTTCATCTCAGAGTATCACTTGCAACCTAAGTCCTCAATTATTTGCTGGATGTATTTCAGTCTGTGTCTTCCTCTACAGTTTTTCTCTCTACAACTCCTCGTGTAGTGGAAGCTATTCCATAATGTCTCAACAAATGTCTTAACATCCTGTTCCTCCTTCTTTTTGTCAATGTTCTTCATATATTCCTTTCTTCTCCAACCCTGCGCAGAACCTACTCATTCTTCACCTTATCAATGAACCTAATTTTCTACATAGGCCCGTAGCACCACATGTGAAATGCTTTGATTCTGTTCTGATTTCCCCATAGTCCAAGTTTCACTGCCACACAATACTGTACTCCAAACGTACATTCTCAGAAATTTCTTTCTCATATTTGATGCAAGCATTGTTTACATGTACAAACATTAAAAGAATCTGTATTATTGATGTCTTTTTTTTGTATTCAACGGAATGTTCTTCACCATGATCAAAGGCAAGAATTTCCTGTTATTCTTGATAAGCGCGAAAGTTGTTTATGAATAATAGAAATATGTCTTATATAAGCTAGATGAAGTACTGAACCAATGTTTGATGTGCTTTTTTTAATTTTACCTTTTTTGGGAAAATGCATTTTCTAGCCCTGTGTGATAAATTTGTATTTTTTTATTTTTGCTACAATATCTCTCTCTTTCACGTCAGAAATAAACAATTTTCGAATATAACCTGAATTAAAAATTGACAGTTTCAATTTTGTTATAAATACTGTTTGTTGTTAAGTAACAGGTAGGAGGATATCTATGTAGAACAAAAATGTACCGTAAGTTATGAAATCCTTTGCACATCCTCACTGAGTTTCTATATGTTCACCATTTCCGGTTTCGAAGAGAATCTAATAAGACACTGATCTCATACGCAAACAAAGCGCCCGAAATGAGATAACGCCTAATCGGTATGCAACACGCTTAACGTACATGTAACGCTGTTACCATCTTAAGTGACGAAAGCTGCTGGGAAAACTACCACAGTCTGCACTCACTTGTGACAGTCTACAGTAGCCTACGGTAATTTCACACTTATACCTACGATGTATCAGTGTCCTGCCATGTATACAGCCGGCACAGCAGCCCTCGGATCACAGTTTAATTGCAACCACCCTGTATCTTCAACAAATAATTGAGAACGTTGGGTGCAAGTGAGACTCTGAAACGTGGAAACTGCCACAGAACAAAAACTGATGGCGAGCAGCCCCAGACCAATCAGAAGACCACTGAACTGCTGAACCAGATGAGTACGGCGGCTCGCCACTTACTTGGGACGACAACGACGTTGACGAGCGTGCGCGGCAGCTGCTCTCGCAGACAGTCCACAGCCGCCACCAGGTCCCTCCTGTGGTCCTCCACAGCGTGGCGGGCCGTGTCACCCACACACAGCTCGTTACAGAAGTCGTTGGCTCCGATTAGTATTGTTACCAACTGCAACCATAGGAACACTGTGAAGAGGAAGCTGACAGCGTGGTATTGTGTTGTATTGTATGGAACCACGGATCTAGAAACGACGGAGAGGCTTCGTCCCCGCCATAGCCCTCAGTGGTTCACAACCCCACAACAGGCTACAGCAGTCCACTCACCCCACCGCCGCCCCACACCGAAACCAGGGTTATTGTGCAGTTCGGCCCCCAGTGGACCCCCCTGGGAACGTCTCACACCAGACGAGTGTAACCCCAATGTTTGCGTGGTAGAGTAATTATGGTGTACGCGTATTTGGGGAAACTGTCTGCGCAGCAATCGCCGACATAGTGTAACTGAGGCGGCATAAGGGGAACCAGCCCGCATTCGCCGAAACAGATGGAAAACCGCCTTAAAAACCATCCACAGATCCACAGACTGGCCAGCACACCGGACCTCGACACTAATCCGCAGGGCGGATTCGTGCCGGGGACCGGCATGCTTTCCCGCCCGGAAAGCAATGCGTTAGACCGAACGGCTAACCGGGCGGAATACGGCGGGGTATTACTATAGCGGCCGTTACGAAAATAGGCACATCGATTCATTCCACCGTCTTACAGCACTCCCATTTAGTACTGATTCCAAATCTTACTAAAAATTCCAAAAAAATATTAAGTAGCTCTATTTTTAGTCTAGAATAAGATGGAATACAAAAATTCACATCAGCTGCTACGAAAAAAGTAAAAACTAACGCTACAAGACATTTTGAAGGAAATCTTCTTTTACTTCGACATGTGTAAAAAACAGAACCATGACCATATTTGGATTGAAAAAATATGGAAACATCCTCAAACTTTATACATGTAAGTGACACATATTTTATCTTTAAAACGTAAAATATTCCATGTGCAAAATAAAATTTCGTAAGACGTGTGAAAGTGCCATGCGCATGTGTAACGAAAACTGTCGCCCCTGATGAATTTGCGTTCTGTTGGACCATATACAAACTTCCAGCGAGAAGGTTGTTAAGAAAACTATAAAATTTAATTTTCGTAACATATGAGACATCATTATTGTATCGTGTCATCCACGAACGCATTTTACACTGAAGTGCCAAAGAAAATGGTATAGGCACGTACATTCAAATGCGGCGGTTGCGGTCGGCAATGCCTATATAAACAACAAGTGTCTGGTGCAGATATTAGATAAGCTACTGCTGCTACAGTGTCAGGTTATTAAGATTTAAGTTAGTTTGAACGTGGAGTTATAGTCGACGCACGTTCAATGGGAAATAACATTTCCGAGGTAGCGATGAAGTGGGGATTTTCCCGCACGACCAATTTGCGAGTGTATCGTGAATATCAGGAATCCGGTAAAGCATCAAATCTCCGACATCGCAGTGACTGGAAAAAGATCCTGCAAGAACGAGACCAACGCCGACTGAAGAGAATCGTTCAGCGTGACAGGGGTGCAACCCTTTCTCAAATTGCAGCAGATTTCAGCGCTGGGCCATAAACAAGCGTCAGCGTGCGAACCAAACGAAAATCATTGATATGGGCTTTCGGAGCCGAAGGCCTACTCGTGAACCCTTGATGACTGCACGACACAAAGCTTTACGCGTCGCCTGGGCTCATCAGCATCGACTTTGGGCTGTTGATGACTTGAAACATATTGCCTGGACGGACGAGTCTCGTTGGATGGACATGTACGGGTAAGAGACATCCTCATAAATCCATGGGCCCTGCATGCCAGTATAGGCTTTTAAAGCTGGTAGAGGCTCTGTAATGGTGTGGGGCGTGTGCAGTTAGAGTGATATGGGACCCCTGGTACGTCTAGATACGACTCTGACAGGTGACACATACGTAAGCATCCTGGCTGACCACCTGCATCCATTCGTGTCCACTGTGCATTCCGACGGACTTTGGCAATTCCAGCAGGACAATGCGTCACCCCACACGCCCAGAATTGCTGCAGAGTGCCTCCAGGAACACTCTTCTGAATTTAAACACTTCCGCTGGCCACCAAACTCCCCAGACATGAACATTATTGTGCATATCTGGGATGCCCTCCAACGTGCTGTTCAGAAGAGATCTCCACCCCTTCGTACTCTTACATCCCTGCTGGATTCATGCTGTCAGTTCCATGCAGCACTACTTCAGACATTAATCGAGTCCATGTCACGTCGTGTTAAGGCACTTCTACGTGATCGCGGGGGCCCTACACCATATTAGGCAGGAGTGCCAATTTCTTTAGCTCTTCAGTGTATTTACGAGTCCGTGCGCGACAGCACGCGAGTGTTTGTATACCGCCGCCAGGACTGCATTTCTGAGTGCTCTCCCTAATACGGCCTAGAATGTTCCCTACCTCAAGAATTTTTTTATTTGCAGCCGTTACGTCCCCTTCGTCGCTGCACCCATCAACCAGATCGCCGACATACGCTGTACAAAAGTAACTGCAGATATCTTCAGCGTACTGTTTCCGTTGAAGTCGAGTAAAGTATATTTGTCTATATGGTTTCATGAGACCTCAGTTTTATCGAGTATACTACAAGAATATTGTCTGCAGCACGCAGTAAGTGCACTGCACACAATAACGTCGCTCTTGCTGCTCCAGTGTCTCTGCATTCCATCTATCCGTCGGATGCTCTCCTCTGTACACTTCTGAGCAATAAATTTTTGTTAAAATAGCCGAATTCCCAAGTTTTCCGTTTTCTTTTGTATCCCTTTCTTGGGAGATCAAAGTACGTGCTCACATCTGGAGATTCTGTCGATGTTTCTGCGCAGTTAATACGGAATATAGTCGATTCGAAAATACCAAGAGATATTGCAATAAGTTTATGAATTTGCACGAAATTTGTAATATTTCTGGTTTCTTCAATGTTGGGTGGATCAGCAAAAAAACCACAGTACGTTCGATACGATAATCTTAGTTTATTTTCGAATGCCTTCTCGCCCTTTACCCTCATCGGCCAGTTGAGACCCTCGTTCCTCCATTATCCTCATTACAAAATATAAGCCAATACACCTTTCTACGAACGACTGAAACTAGACGTGAACACACGATATCACACGAGAACACTGAAAATGCAGCGGGCGCTGACCTCCATCGTTGCTGCAGTGTGTATATGGCAAATCTGTGAAGCGAACAGATAACACTGCTTCACGCCTGACGACGCAGTGCTCCATGACCTTGGGGTATTTACCTCGGTGACGGGCACTTTAGCGAGGTGAGTGAAGTGCTCCAAGAATTTCGGCACGTCATCGTCATGAACTAGACGTCTCTCAAACATATAATACAGTTACGCAACAAGAGTGAGGCATCGCCAGAAAAGAGTAAATGCACTGAGTTTGCTGCAGCACAAATAACAGATGCATCACAATGTGCGACTGAAATGACGCGGCAGCTGAAAACGTACTAGCTAGAAGCACGCTGAACAGTACGAATCTTGTGGGCAAAAGTCTAAATTGCACTCAGAATGACGCCGAAATTCTGGTGATAGGTGGAGCAAATGCAATATCGCGACCAACTGTAGTGAAACGGTGCCAACAATCTGACGAATGGCGTTACATGGATGATCCAGAAGCGCAGATCTTACACTGTACGATTTCTAACCTGGAATGACACCTCCTTATGACGGGGAGGGGGGGGGGGGGGGGGACAGAGTTTTTCCAACGATAAGAACGTTCACCCAGCGGTTTTCGAATGGTTCTGTGAGCAAGGAGCGGATTTCAATAGTGGAACAATTGAATAATTCGTAGAACGTTACGACTATGGTTTGCAGAGTGTCGTTAATTATGTTGAAAAAATGATTATTCAAATAAAAAAGCTTCATAATATACGGTAACACCTTTTTTTGAAACGGAATAATGAAAAGTATAAAATAATTTCTCCTAGACTCATACAGATTCCTAACCTCGTGTTTACTTGCGAATTTTTAATAGCTGTGAAAATACTTGCAAAATTCAAAACGAAAACCCTATGGCGCATACAATAGGCAGCTGAAGCTTCAATAGTTCATCTAAATAACAAGCAATTTTACTGCACGGACACTGATGTGAACTGTTGTGTGAGTTTTCTCAACGACAGCTTCTCTCTACACCTATCTACTGCATGCACCCCACGTTATCGTTTTAAATTTTACAATTATTGTCATACCTATTAAAAATTCACAAGGACAAATTTTCAAGACTCTATAGCGTTAGGAATGTGGATAGGGCTAGGAGAAATTATCTTATATTTTTATTACTTTCTAAAAGTGTTATATTAATAAGCTTTGTATTTAAATGATTATTTTCCCTTTTTGATCTCGTGTGTGTGAAATGCTTCAGTCAATATGAAACATTTTTTGTGGGATTACAAGAAAGACATCTGCGGAAGTTCGGGTTTATTTCAATTTCTCGTCACCTGAATCAACCAATATATTGGTAGCTCCCACGTATACTTTGCGAAAAGACCGTGAAGACCAAAATTAGTGAGAATTGAGCTTATATGGAGGCTTACCAGCAACCGTTCTTACCCCGAAATATTCACGACTGCAACAGGAAAAAGTGCAGTGGTACACGAAGTACCCTCCGCCGTGCACCCGACAAGAAAGAGTCTTAATATTTGTCATCCGGTTCCGAGCTCTGTTGAGAGTTTCCAGTTTCTTTCTCATCATTAAGTTAGTTTAAAATCAATACTGCAAAATTTGTACTAAACAGACGAACAGCCAAGAAAGCCATAAAAAAAAAGCGTTAAACAGTGTCATGTGTCTGTGTTACTTTGAAAGGTCATAGGTCATGCAGAATTCAACAGATGTCACTTGGCCTGCCATTACAAAGTGTAACTAACTTTTTGAAGTCATCTCGTTGTATTATAGGCAGTAGACGATTGTTGCCATATTATGTCACAACCATTTTATTTCGGTTTTTCTACCTTGATTTTAAAATTTGACGTCGTAGAAATCTCAATCCAGAAAACCTTTAAGTTATGGCAGATGCTTTCATTCTAACACTGATCTGGTTTTTAACTCGAAGATTGGATCGATGGAGCTCTCTACACTAATCTATCCTCTGCAAGGTTCTTCATCCCTGTAGCCAAGCCTCGGTCTCCCTCTAAAATTTTTACCCTTTCCTTAAAATTCACACACTTCCCTCATCACCAAAATAACTTTCTTGGTGTCTCAAGATACTACCGATCAATCTATCACTTCCTTTAATCAAACTGTGCTACAAAACTCTCTTGTCAGCAATTCGTAGTAATTACAACCCCATGAGCACGTTTACAGGTGTTGTCTCTCTCTCTCTCTCTCTTTCTCTCTCTCTGTCTCCCCTCCCTCTCTCTCTCTCTCTCTCTCCCTCCCTTCCTCCCTCTCTCCCTCCCTCTCTCCTCTCACTCACTCACTCATTCAGCCTGCCAACCACAAAGACTCCTGTCCTCCACAGGTAGAGTCTTGGATCAACAACCAAAACCAAACGTTTGAACGACGCCACTGCTTAAATTTTGAATAAAATCTTCAACAGTGGCAGCCGAGGACTTCCGGCGTAGGAAGTCACCCTCGTTCAGCTTACAGCCTTGTCAAAGAGGGCGGAAGAGCAGGCAGAAGTTCAAAGCACTCTCTTGCCCTTGGAGTGAGAAACTGTCCCTACGGAAGAATCAGCACTGAACAACGGCATGGTGATTCAGAAAACGGTGCAAACCACTGCATTAAAGACACATAATGTGGTGTCCGCAGGATATGTGGCATGTAACTGAAATCCCTCCATTGGCAAAAGATTTCGGAATAGTCCCCCATTCGGAACTCCGGGAGGGGGCTGCCAAGGGGAGGTCATGTGTGAAAAATACTGAAGAACGAAAGAAAAGATAACGTTCTACGAGCCGGGGCGTGGAATGTCAGAAGTTTGAACGTGATAGGGAAACTAGAAAAGCTGAAGAGGGAAATGATCTCAATAAACACACATCAAAAAAAGTTTTGCATCACCCAAGTTCCCAGAACTCCTGAAGATAGATGTTGACTGTGGATATTGTATCACAGACACAGTCCCTTTGACTGTTCAGAGATGTCACTAAATCCGCCCAAAGATGAAAAGAACCATGTATGACCAGCTCCTGTTAGACGGAGGGGGTCTGACAGCCGATCACTTCCAGTCATTTCACCAGAAAGAAGGTACACGGCTCGTGTTGTCTGTAGTTCAACCATGCCTAGACGGTCAATACCGCGATTCGATCGAGTTCGCATTGTTACTTTGTGCCAAGGGGGGCTCTCAACAACAGAAGTGTCCACGAGTCGCAGAGTGAATCAAAGCTATGTTGTTCGGACATGGAGGAGATACAGAGAGACAGGAACTGTCGATGACATACCTCGCTTAGGCCGCTCAAGAGCTACTATTGCAGTGGATGACCGCCACATTCGGATTATGGCTCGGAGGAACCCTCACAGCAACGCCACCATGTTGAATAATGCTTTTCTTGGAGCCACAAGACGTCGTGTTACGACTCAAACTGTGCGCAATAGGCTGCATGATGTGCAACTTAAATCCCGACGTCCATGGCGAGGTCCATATCTGCAGCCACGACACCGATTAGTGTCACATATGCATTCAACCAGATAATCGTCGGAGAAATGCTTGGAGGCAACCCGGTCCGGCTGAACGCCTTAGACACACTGTCCAGCGAGTGCAGCAATGTGGAGGTTCCCTGATGTTTTGGTGTGGCGTTACGTGGGGCCGACATATGCCGCTGGTGGTCATGGAACTCACCGTAACGACTGTACGATACATGAATGACATCCTCCGCCCGATAGTGTAACTGTAGCGGCAGCATATTGGGGAGGCATTCGTCTTCATGGACGACAATTCGCGCCCCCATCGTGCACATCTTGTGAATGACTTCATTCAAGATAACGACGTCACTCGACTGAGTGGCTATGTTCTCCAGACATGAAACCTACCGTACATGCTTGGGATTGATTGAAAAGGGCTGTTTATGGGCGACGTGACCAACCAACCACTCTGAGGGATCTACGCCGAATCGCCATTAAGGAGTGGGACAATGTGGACCAACAGTGCCTTGATGAACTTGTGAATAGTATGCCACGACGAATACAGGCATTTATCAGTGCAAGAGGACATGCTGCTGAGTATTAGCGGTACAGCAATCTGGAACACCACCTCTGAAGGTCTCGCTTTATGGTGGTTCATGAGCAATAAAAAGGGCGGAACTCTCGGAATCGAGGTGATGCCAAGCTTTTCCAGGTGTGTAGATATAGTAGGGGTCAGTGAAGTGAAAGGGAAAGAAGACAAGAATTTATAGTCAGATGAGTACAGGCTAATATCAACGGCGGCAGAAAGTGGTTTAATGAGAGTGAGATTCATTATTAATAGGAAGGTAAGGCAGGGAGTGATTTACTGTGAACGGTTCAGTGACAGGGTGGTTGTTATCAGAATCAACAGCAAGCCAACACCAACAACGATAGTTCAGGTATGCATGCCGACGTCGCAAACCGGAGGTAAAGAGATTGAAAAAGTATATGAGGATGTTGAACGGGTAAATTAGTACGTAATGATAGGTGAAAATCTAATAGTCATGGGGAACTGGAATGCGGTTGTAGGGGAAGAAGAAAGGATTACAGGAGAATATGGACTTGGTACTAGCAATGAGAGAGGAGAAAGACTAATTGAACTCTGCAACCAATTTCAGCTAGTAATAGCGAATACTCTGTTCAATAATCACAAGAGGAGGTGATATACTTGGAAAAGGTCGCGTGATACGAGAAGAATTCAGTTAGATTACATCATGGTCAGGCACAGATTCCAAAATCAGATATTGGATTTTAACGTGAACGCAGCACTGCTGCTCAGATCACAAATTAGTAGTGATGAAGAGTAGGATCAAGTTTAGTCAGAGAGAATCAATACGCAAAGAAGTGGGTCACTGAAGTACTATAGAATGAAGAGGTTCGCTTGAAGTACTCTGTGGCTATAGATACTGCGATTAGGAACAGCTCAATAAGCACTTCAGTTGAAGAGGAATGGGCATCTCTGAAAAGGGCAATCACAGAAGATGGAAAGAAAACCGTCAATACAAAGAAGGGAAGTGCGAAGAAATCATGGGTAACAGAAGAAATACTTCAGTAGATGAATGAAAGACGGTAGTACAAAACTGTTCAAGGAATACATAAATAAAAGTCACTCAGGAATGAAATAAATCGGAAGTGCAGGAAAGCTAAGACGAAATGGCTGTGTGAAAAATGTGAAGAAATCGACAGCTAAGTGATTGTCGGAAGGACTGACTCAGTATATAGGAAAGTCAAAACAACCATCGCTAAAACTAAAAGCAAGGGTGGTAACCTTCAGACTGCAATGGGAATTTCATTGTTAAATGCAGAGGAGAGAGCGGATAGGTGGAAAGAGTGCATTGAGGGCGTTAATGAGCGGGAAGATTTGTCTAGTGTGACAGAGGAAGAAACAGGAGTCGATATAGAAGAGATGGGGGATCCAGAATCAGAATCAGAATTTAAGAGAGCTTTGGAAGATTTAATATCAAATAAGGCAGAAGGAATAGATAGTAAATTATATCAGAATATCTAAAATCACTGGACTGAGAGTAAGTCGAAGAAATACGAAAGTAATGAGAAGTAGCAGAAATGCGAAAAGCGAGAAACTAAACATCAGGATTGGCGATTACGAAGTAGATGATGTTAACGAATTCTGCTTCCTAGGCAGCAAAATAACCCATGACCGACGAAGCAAGGAGGACATAAAAGCAGACTTAACAGTGGCGAAAAGGGCATTCCTGGCCATTAGTATCAAACATAGATCTTAATTTCAGGAAAAATTTTTTTAGAATGTACGTTTGGAGCATAGCATTGTATGGTAGTGAAAGATGGAATGTGTGAAAACCGGAACCGAAAAGAATCGAAGCTTTTGAGATGTGGTATTACAGAAGAAAGTTGAAAATTAGGTAGACTAGTAATGTAGGGAATGAGGAGGTTCTCAGCTGAATCGGTGAGGCGATGACTGTATGGAAAACACAGACAAGAAGAAGGGACAGCATGGTAGCTAGCACATTGCTGGCCGCCAAGGGACCGTCCTCTGTCGAAACCCGTGCTCTCCTCAAATACTGTTCCATCTGCGACGCGCAGGCGTATGCGTAAAGGTGAAACTTCATGTCAGCCCTCTATCGAAACGTGCGTCCCGCCAAAACTCAGAAACGAATTCCGGGACGAACAAGGGAGTTACGTGGTATGGTAGCCCCCTGTCTCCCATCCACGAAAAAGGTTCCCGTTTTTGCCTGAAGGGCATGGTGTTGAAGCTATGAGGACTGGAAAGTTTAGCCGTCTAATAATTTCTACAACATTCGAGCGTATTCGAGAGCATTCAACAACATTCAGAAATGTTCTACAGTGATCCGGGATGTTCCGGAACGTTCGGAACAGCATGGAACATTCTGGAAGGTTCCAGAATGTTCAGGAACATCTCAGATCATTGTGAAACATTCCAGAACAGTCTCGAATGTTGTGGCATGTCCGCAGCTCGTGGTCGTGCGGTAGCGTTCTCGCTTCCCACGCCTGGGTTCCCAGGTTCGATTCCCGGCGGGGTCAGGGATTTTCTCTGCCTCGTGATGACTGGGTGTTGTGTGATGTCCTTAGGTTAGTTAGGTTTAAGTAGTTCTAAGTTCTAGGGGACTGATGACCCATAGTGCTCAGAGCCATTTGAACCATTTGTTGTGGCATGCACCGGAAAATTGTCAATCATTCGAAGCTGTTTTGGGTATGTTCTGCAATTCACCACCGGTGGGGTTACCCATTGGTAGAGGTATATAAAGCAAGATACATAGTGGGTTCGAACGTCAGTTTCTTATCAGTGTCGATGTGAGGAACCGGAAAAGTAGTGCAGTGAGTCAATAAAAATAAACAGTGAAATGTGAGTAGTCGAAGTAATGCGGTGATTGAATAAAAATGGAGAATAAAGTGTGAATTTACAGTCAAATTACGCTACAGTTTTACAATTAACAAAGCGCAAGGACATTCTTTAAAATATCGCGGTATCAACCTTAAAGACTCCTACTTCTCTCACGGTCAACTATACGTAGATTGCTTTCGAATAGGAAATTCGAAAAATTTATGTCGGATAACAAAAAGAAAAATGTTGTTTATAAACAAGTATTGTAAATAGTTATGATATATTTTCAATTTTTTTTACCTCTTATACTTTATAATTTATCCTTTTACTCCAACTACCACACAGTCTCATATCAACACCGTGAGAGAAGGCGGGTACCCCAGCTAGTTATTAATAAAATGTTTTCTCTCAGAAGAAATTAAAGAGATCACTGGATCCTAGGATTTGTCGAGTTGGCTGTACGGTTGTATGCCGAAATATTGTGGCAACAAGTCAACATGAGCCGGCTGCAATCCCGAAGTCTCATAGAATATCCAGTACGCCGGGAAAACTTCAATAATCATATCTCAATACAAGTTTACTGTTGGACACTGTGGCATTTAAGCATAGAACTGGGACGCCAACGCAACGTTCGTGTGGCTACCCAATGTCTGTTTTCAAAGTGAGTAATTTGCTGGCATTTTTGTACATACGATTGCTAGTAGCACATGTCTTATTGTTCGAGATTTATAACAGTACTCACAGTGTACTGCCTACATGGACAAATAGGCCGATAAAATTGTAAAAATAAATCCCGAGCAGCTGATGTCGACTTCCAGTCATTAAGAACGACGTTCCTGAGTTCGAACAACGTGCCGTTTGTTTTGTTAACGTTCTCGCTGGATTTTGATTTCGACTTTTAAGACTATAGTTACCAGGTGTTGAATCATTAAACCTCGTTAATGAACCCAAATGTCCTAAGATGTTTCACGGCTAATGCCCTACGGCTTAGTTCTGTAGACCCGCGCCGTGGATTTCATTGGGGTAAAGCGTTAAGAACACCTTCATTGTAGCCCGATGGGCTTCTTGTAAAAGGTGAATCGCTAGCGTCAGTGCTGCCATTTCTGAAAGTACTTCATTGTAGTGCTCTTTACAAGGCCACTTTCTCTGTAGGCGGAACAAATTTCAAAGCAGTTATGAATGGTCTCGTCCTTTGTGGAATAAGTTCATCAAAAGCCATGTTGAACACATGGATCTTCTAAATAGAGTGTAGATTAAATGTTAAAATACACATGTATCACACAAAACAACACATGTGACCACGATGGTTGCTTTCTGCGAGTTGTCTGTTTGCAAAATCATTGCCGTTCTGCTATGTATTTTCTATTTAACACAACACGTTCGTTATGCTTTGCGCTTTTTCAATGTATCTGTAATTTAGAACGGGTATTATTCTTTCCATAGTTCCGTATTTCATATTTAAACACGGAAATCTTATACAAAACTTTCTGTAAAGCTGAAAAAAGTACAAATAGATGAAACTTACAGCAACTGCCACCAAATTTGAGCGAAGCGTTAACACAGTAGCACTACCCAAAATCAACAAGAGCAAACCAGCCGTACACACTCGTAGACTCGCTTGTACCATCTGTCCACAGCAGTACAGTACAGTTTTCAAAACAGTATGCCAGTTGCATCAGAGAACGTGAGATAAGAAACCTGGAGTAAAAGCTTGGTCGAATAGCACTGAGGCATCATTTATTGAACGACGTGTGATGGCGGATACCACTGAACCAGCGTAGACAGGTCCGACTCTCGTCAAACCACCTGTCCAAATGGGTGCTTTTAGTGATATTGTTAAAGGACTGTCCGAAATATTTCCAACCATAGATATCAGGAGGTTCAACCAAGAACACCCAACAGCTTCGATGCGAGTTGATGACCAACGTTCATTTTTATGCACTTGAAGCAAAAGACGCCTGGTCTCTTTCGAACTGCAGTCTGCCGTTGTTGGAAAGGACATAAAATCGAGAAACCTGATATTTGTGCGTTCTGCACGAATCGTCACAGGACGGTACATTCGTACTGCCCCATCTATGGGTTTTATGCAATCCGCAAAGCCTTCAAATACCATGGGTAAGATTTCTACTTTCTCTGGCTGGCTATGTGCAAACTGTTAGCCCTAAGAAAAATGAACAGGACCTTTATATAGGAAATTTAACGTAGTTACACGTTGTAACCGGATATGTTTCCGATAGAGGCCGTAATTTTCGAATTATTCGAGGAAAACGTACAATAGGGATCTTCAAATGCGTTTATCTTGAGTAACTCGAAAACCTCAGCATCTAGCAAAAAAGTATGAAAGTACAAATTTTAACTACATTAAATTTCCTACGAATGGTCCTACTCATTTTTGTGTAGGACTAACATTTTGTTTGTAGCGTGTGGGAGACTATGAAAATCTCCCATGTGCTGTTTTGAAGATGTTGCGGGTTACATAAAACCCAACGGTAGGGACAGCTGAATCACCCTATGTACTGGACTGCAAATCTATAGACGACTCTTATCTTCTCTGAAGAGCCCCTTTCAGCCGTGCTCCGGCTCGCCTTCGTGCTATTGACAGGTTGTCGTCGTGTAATGGGATTGTCGCCTCTCGTTTTCTTAGTCTGTTCACTGGCGCCACTACGTTTGCGCGCTTTGTCTGTCCGTCAGTGGCAACAGTAGCTCTTATCCTTAGCAACTACTGTGGTACTACCTTTGGAGGGACCTCTAGTACACTACTGGCCATTAAAATTGTTACACAACGAAGATGACGTGCTACAGACGCGAAATTTAACCGAGAGGAAGAAGATGCTGTGATATGCAAATCATTAGCTTTTCAGAGCATTCACACAAGTTTGGCGCCGATGGCGACACCTACAACGTGCTGACATGAGGATAGTTTCCAACCGATTTCTCATACACAAACAGCAGTTCGGCGTTGCCTGGTGAAATGGTGTTGTGATGCCTCCTGTAAGGAGGAGAAATGCGTACCATCACGTTTCCGATTCTGATAAAGGTCGGATTGTAGCCTATCGCAATTTCGGTTTATCGTATCGCAACGTTGCTGCTCGCGTTGGTCGAGATCCAATGACTCTCAGCAGAATATGGAATCATTGGGTTCAGGAGGGTAATACGGAACGCCGTGCTGGATCCCAACGGCCTAGTATCACTAGCAGCGAGATGATAGGCATCTTATCCGCATGGCTGTAACGGATCGTGCAGCCAGGTCTCGATCCCTGAGTCAACAGATGGGGACGTTTGCAAGACAACAACCATCTGCACGAACAGTTCGACGACGTTTGCAGCAGCATGGACTATCAGCTCGGAGACCATGGCTGCGGTTACCCTTGACACTGCATCACAGACAGGAGCACCTGCGTTGGCGTACTCAACGACGAACCTCGGTGCACGAATGGCAAAACGTCATTTTTTCGGATGAATCCACGTTCTATTTACAGCATCATGATGGTCGCATCCGTGTTTGGCGACATCACGATGAACGCACATTGGAAGCCATACTGGCGTATCACCCGGCGTGATGGTATGGGGTGCCATTGCTTACACGTCTCGGTCACCTCTTGTTCGCACTGACGGCACTTTGAACAGTGGACGTTACATTTCAGATGTGTTACGACCCGAGGCTCTACCCTTCATTCAATCCTTGAAAAACCCTACATCTCAGCAGGATAATGCACGACCGCATGTTGCAGATCCTGTACTGGCCTTTCTGGATACAGAAAATGTTCGACTGCTGCCTGGCCAGCACATTATCCAGATCTCTCACCAATTGAAAACGTCTGGTCTGGCTCGTCACAATACGCCAGCCACTACTCTTGATGAATTGTGGTATCGTGTTGAAGCTGCATGGGCAGGTGTACCTATACACGCCATCCAAGCTCTGTTTGACTCAATGCCCAGGCGTATCAAGGCCGTTATTACTCCCAGAGGTGGTTGTTCTGGGTACTGATTTCTCAGGATCTATGCACCCAAATTGCGTCAAAATGTATTCACATGTCAGTTCTAACATAATATATTTGTCCATTGGATACCCGTTTATCATCTGCATTTCTTCTTGGTGTAGCAGTTCTAATGGCCAGTAGTGTATTTCCGGGTCGACGTGTGTCAGGGAAGTGGCTTAGGACGGAGGAGCAGTGAGATCCGCACAGCACCAGTACTCGCAGGGACAGCTGGCGATACATGCACTGCCCGATGGATGGATGTGGTCGCGAGAGTGCACGACCACGTCGAGGTCCGGCTTTAGCGAGTTTAAGTTGAATGGATCGTTATATTCGAGTAGTGCAACCTTCACTTGTATGTGTATGTCCGTCCGTGGAAGTGACCTCAAGGCGATAAGCTGTCAGTCGACGATTCATACTGGCACGTTTCCCTTGTCTGACTTGAGCGGGGACGACCGATGGTTGGTCGTTCGGTCGGTCGTCTCAGTGGACGACGCGTATCTGGTCTTTCGACCGTTTCTGTGTTTTTAGCGTTCATGTCTACGTGCAATTCGTTTTGTTGCTGTATAGTGGCTATTTAGCATTGTTTGAGTTGTTCGTGGAATTGTGTTTTGCAGTTCCATGTGCATCTAGTCAGATTTTGAATCGGCAGTTTGGTCTTAACCCTGTCTGCGTACTAGGATTTGGTGGAGCCAACCTTTGTAATTAAATGCTTGTCATCTGACCATGTTAACTGTTATTCTATTGTGGTATTTGTTATCGCATCTTAGGTAGATTTTGCGAGTGTGTTTGTGGGTGTTTAAGCTGTCCCTAGTTTGAGTTGCCATCCTATTAAGTGAGAATATCTTTCGGTTGCCTGCCTCACCGCTTACGTAGCTGTAGGGACTTTTTCTCAGGTCGATCCTTCGCGCACTGTCTGTGGATCACTCCCTTGTTTATTTGGTCCGATTGTGTCAATTGTTTAAAAATAATATTTTGTTTAAATTATTCCTATTGCTTGTCGCCTTCAGCTGACAAATAATTTGATTTTTTCTTAATAAGACCTTCAGTCGTCAGTGGAGCCATTGTTACAGTCAATTTTTTAATTAGCTTTTCAGAGCATTCACACAAGGTTGGCGCCCGTGGCGACACCTGCAACGTGCTAACATGAGGAAAGTTTACAACCGATTTCTCATACACAAACAGCAGTTGACCGGCGTCGCCTGGTGAAACGTTGTTGTGATGTCTCGTGTAAGGAGGAGAAATGCCTACCATCACGTTTCCGACTTTGATAATGGTCGGATTGTAGCCTATCGCGATCGCGGTTTATCGTATCGCGACACTGCTCGCGTTGGTCGAGATCCAATGACTGTTAACAGAATACGGAATCGGTGGGTTCAGGAGGGTAATACGGAACGCCGTGCTGGATCCCAACGGCCTCGTAACACTATCAGTCGAGATGACAGGCATCTTATCCGCATGGCTGTAACGGATCGTGCAGACACGTCTCGATCCCTGAGTCAACAGATGGGGACGTTTGCAAGACAACAACCATCTGCACGAACAGTTCGACGACGTTTGCAGCAGCATGGACTATCAGCTCGGAGACCATGGCTGCGGTTACTCTTGACGCAGCATCACAGACAGGAGCGAACCTGGGTGCACGAATGGCAAAACGTCATTTTTTCAGATGATTCCAGGTTCTGTTTACAGCATCATGACGGTCGCATCCGTGTTTGGCGACATCGCGGTGAACGCACATTGGAAGCGTGTATTCGTCATCGCCATACTGGCGTATCACCCGACGTGATGGTATGGGGTGCCATTGGTTACGCGTCTCGGTCATCTCTTGTTTGCATTGACGGCACTTTGAACAGTGGACGTTACATTTCAGATGTGTAACGACCCGTAGCTCTACCCTTCGTTCGATCCCTGCGAAACCCTACATTTCAGCAGGATAATACACGACCGCATGTTGCAGGTCCTGTACGGACCTTTCTGGATACAGAAGATGTTCGACTGCTGCTCTGGCCAGCACATTCTCCAGATCTCCCACAAATTGAAAAGGTCTGGTCAATGGTGGCCGAGCAACTGGCTCGTCACAATACGCCAGTCACTACTCTTGATGAACTGTGGTATCGTGTTGAAGCTGCATTGGCAGCTGTACCTGTACACGCCATCCAAGCTCTGTTTGACTCAATGCCCAGGCGTATCAAGGCCGTTATTACGGCCACAGGTGGTTGTTCTGGGTACTGATTTCTCAGGATGTATGCACCCAAATTGCGTGAAAACGTAATCACATGTCAGTTCTAGTATAATGTATTTGTTCAATGAATACCCCTTTATCATCGGCATTTCTAGTAGGTGTAGCAATTTTAATGGCCAGTAGTGTATTAAGCCCAATGTAGCGAGAAGCAACAAAAGAATTATTTGCCGAGTTTTGTTACACACTTGAGATGGCGATTAGAAATGTGATGTTCATGTAAATAGAGAACAGTGAGGAGTACCTTCCAGTGCCGCTGAACGTCGACATCGGGGTGGGCGCGCATGCGCCGTACGAGCAGCTGCGCCTGCCACGGAAGGTCCCGGCTCGTGGCGTATATCTCGCCCACGTTGAACTGCGACGCCTTCTCGTGGCCCGAGGAGTCGTTCAACGAGAAGCCCACAAGCCGAGGGTTGAACTCCTTCAGAATGTTCGGCAGCGTCAGAAACTGCCTCCAGCTGCCTTCCCCACCTACAAAATAACGGCATATTCCGAGTTGCAGCGGCAATCAAGGTGACAAAATAGTCTGTACCGGCAGGAACAGTCAAATACACTCCTGGAAATGGAAAAAAGAACACATTGACACTGGTGTGTCAGACCCACCATACTTGCTCCGGACACTGCGAGAGGGCTGTACAAGCAATGATCACACGCACGGCACAGCGGACACACCAGGAACCGCGGTGTTGGCCATCGAATGGCGCTAGCTGCGCAGCATTTGTGCACCGCCGCCGTCAGTGTCAGCCAGTTTGCCGTGGCATACGGAGCTCCATCGCAGTCTTTAACACTGGCAGCATGCCGCGACAGCGTGGACGTGAACCGTATGTGCAGTTGACGGACTTTGAGCGAGGGCGTATAGTGGGCATGCGGGAGGCCGGGTGGACGTACCGCCGAATTGCTCAACACGTGGGGCGTGAGGTCTCCACAGTACATCGATGTTGTCGCCAGTGGTCGGCGGAAGGTGCACGTGCCCGTCGACCTGGGACCGGACCGCGGCGACGCACGGATGCACGCCAAGACCGTAGGATCCTACGCAGTGCCGTAGGGGACCGCACCGCCACTTACCAGCAAATTAGGGACACTGTTGCTCCTGGGGTATCGGCGAGGACCATTCGCAACCGTCTCCATGAAGCTGGGCTACGGTCCCGCACACCGTTATGCCGTCTTCCGCTCACGCCCCAACATCGTGCAGCCCGCCTCCAGTGGTGTCGCGACAGGCGTGAATGGAGGGACGAATGGAGACGTGTCGTCTTCAGCGATGAGAGTCGCTTTTGCCTTGGTGCCAATGATGGTCGTATGCGTGTTTGGCGCCGTGCAGGTGAGCGCCACAATCAGGACTGCATACGACGGAGGCACACAGGGCCAACACCCGGCATCATGGTGTGGGGAGCGATCTCCTACACTGGCCGTACACCACTGGTGATCGTCGAGGGGACACTGAATAGTGCACGGTACATCCAAACCGTCATCGAACCCATCGTTCTACCATTCCTAGACCGGCAAGGGAACTTGCTGTTCCAACAGGACAATGCACGTCCGCATGTATCCCGTGCCACCCAACGTGCTCTAGAAGGTGTAAGTCAACTACCCTGGCCAGCAAGATCTCCGGATCTGTCCCCCATTGAGCATGTTTGGGACTGGATGAAGCGTCGTCTCACGCGGTCTGCACGTCCAGCACGAACGCTGGTCCAACTAAGGCGCCAGGTGGAAATGGCATGGCAAGCCGTTCCACAGGACTACATCCAGCATCTCTACGATCGTCTCCATGGGAGAATAGCAGCCTGCATTGCTGCGAAAGGTGGATATACACTGTACTAGTGCCGACATTGTGCATGCTCTGTTGCCTGTGTCTATGTGCCTGTGGTTCTGTCAGTGTGATCATGTGATGTATCTGACCCCAGGAATGTGTCAATAAAGTTTCCCCTTCCTGGGACAATGAATTCACGGTGTTCTTATTTCAATTTCCAGGAGTGTAAATTTCCGTATTACATTCACTAAGTCTAGAATGAAGGACCAGCTTCTATAACTCAGGATTCTTCTCTGCCAACAGATCACAGCATGTTGAAAGCACGACAGTCCAGATTTAGTCTCAAGGAAGCTTGGAGCGAAGGGAAATCCATCGAAGGGAAACCTCCCAATAGTCTTGTCCGGAACGGAAGATTTGAGATCCATGTTAACTGTGAGTAAGTACTGTTCCAGACAAAAAACCGTATGTACAACTTACGAGGGGGGATCCAAAAGTAATCGGAATCGAACTGTTACACGTTGTCAGTTTGGGGTCTCCCACGTCACTCAGCAAGCTGGCGTTACTCGTTTGTGATGCTCTTGTGTGATTTTTAGTTTTATATCATGTGACTGCTGGGATGCTTCGGCAAGTCTTTAGTAATGCTTTGGGAGTATCACAGGTTTACGAGCGGTTTTCTCGTTTCAAATCTTGCAACATGTCAACTGAACACATGCCACGCCTCGGTCGTCCTTCGACAGGAAGAAATGACGAAAACAATGCCACAATCAAATCTGCAATTGATGAAGATCGTCGAATGACCATTGACCAAATTTCTGAAGGAACGACAGTGTCTTGAAGCACGTTCCACTGACTTTCAGGCGTAGATTTTCGCGTGAGACGAGTGTCTGCAAAATTTGTTCCTAGCTTGCCTATAGATGAACAAAGAGAAATCCGCGTGAATGTTTGTCGCGATCTCAAGAGTGAAGTGCAGACCGATCCACATTTTCTTAAAATAATTGTCACTGGGGATGAGAGTTGTTGCTTTGGGTACTATCCGCAGTCCAAGCAAGCACCGAGCTAGAGGAAAACTCAAACGTCACCACTACCCAAGGAAGAACGTCGAGTGCTATCCAGTGTGAGTTTCCACACTGCTGATTCGTTTTTTGGATTTCAGTGACATTGTTCACTAGAAGTTCGTTTCCCCAACACAAACAGTCAACCAATATTATCTGGATATGTTACGAAGATTATGAGAGAGAGTGCTACGAAAATGACCACGACAACAATGCTCCAGCCCGCAGAGCTCTGACAGTTCCACAGTTCATGGGAAAAAAAACAACATGGTGCTTGTGCATAACCACCCTTGGTTCAAATGGCTCTGAGCACTATGGGTCTTAACATCTGAACTACTTAAACCTAACTAGCCTAAGGACATCACACACATCCACGCCCGAGGCAGGATTCGAACCTGCGACCGTAGCAGTCGCGCGGTTCCGGACTGATCACCACCCTTCTCACACAATCTGACTCCGTCTGATTTCGTTTCTACGGATGAAGCAAAGCGTGAAAGGAAACCGATTCGGTGATGTTGTTGAGGTCAAAGAAAACACGCTAACGCGTTTGAACGATGTCCTGCCTCAAGAGTTCCAGAACTGTTTTCAGCAGTGGCGCAAGGACTGGGACAAGTGCATTAATGCTCATCGACAATACTTGGAAAGGACCTGAAGTATTGTGAATGTAGAGTTCAATCATAATGCAAAATAACAAAAATTCCGGTTATTTTTTAGTCCCCCCTCGCATAGTAACGTATTCCTACATATCATGGAGTACCAATCAAACGCTTCCTATTGCTTAAAATGGTACTGCAGCCTAGTAATTAAGTTTCACATTACGCCCTGCAGTTGACACATTAGATAAATTTTATCGTTCCACTTCGTTCACATTCCAATGGCTAACTTAGGATTTCAATTGCATTAAGTTGCTGCAAATCGCCTACGAAAGAATTCGCAGAATAACAAATTCCACTATGAGATTTTCACTCTGCAGCAGAGTGTGCGCTGATATGAAACTTCCTGGCAGATAAAAACTGCGTGCACTACCGAGACTCGAACTTGGTACCTTTGCCTTTCGCAGGCAATTGCTAGAAAGGCAAAGGTTCCGAGTTCGAGTCTCGGTCGTGCATGCAGTTTTAATCTGCCAGGAAATTTCGTAACAAATTCCACTTTAAAAAGACGACATTAGTTCCACTTTAGTTGCGTCGTTTTATTATCCGCAGGCGGACAAGTTTCGGAATTACATTCCTTTTCAACATTTATCGTGTCGGAAAATAAAGACACACTGGAAGAGAAGCACACAGTCGTAAATTTTGTCCTGGTATGGCAAAGTCCATTAATAGACTATTTACGTACAGCACTGTCTTTGAATTTCTGAAGGATTTTACATCAGCGATGTTTTGGTGGCTACGTTACACTAGCTACCGGACTTCAGGTTCTTTAACCCTTTCGTGGTTGATGGGTCATATATGTCCCACTAACTTTGAGCGACAGTTCGAGTGTCGGGATATATGTTACCCAGCTCTGCACGGTGCTGCCCTCTAGGGACGACTGTACTGAACCTGAGAAAAAAATCGGTACTGCACTGCAAAGGCAGGAGTACTAGTTCTGCAAGGTTCGCAGAAGAGCCTCTGTAAAGTTTGGAAGGTAGGAGACGAGATATTGGCAGAAGTATCGCTGTGGGGATGGGGCTCTACACAAATAAAAAGATTACATGCATGTATAATTTGTAGTTATTTTATTCTCCACAAACTCCAGTTTATGGCTAAAAAAATAAAATTACAAAATCAGTCAGTCAGCAGAAAAGGTATCTCGCGTTGGTTGATGGGACATATATGTCCCACTTCCTGTTGTGAAAAAATGGAAACTTAAAAAATATTTTGGTGGTGAAAATATAATAATGGGACTGAAAAGAAAACATTATCACCTTAATATTTTAAAAATCTGTAAAAAATGAATTTTATCCATGAAAGGGTTAAATAGGCATGCTGTTGTCGTTACGTCGCTTTTGCTTGACAAATGTACTACAATACAAGTGTCAGTGATGACGAGGTAATACATTCGTTCAAAGACCCTTACTTTAAGAGGGCTGCGTTATGTAAAATAAATAACGGTTTTTATTCAAGTAAACTCACACACGCTATGTTCATTTCTCGGAAGCTGATGGAATTAGTGTACGTACAGTCTACTGTGTTTTCGTTCTTCGACAGGATGAGTGTTGCAACCATTCTCAGACATGTCCCGCTAAGAGTAACAAATTACTGACGCAGCTTAATCGTAACCAAAACTGACATAGTTCAAATTTGTTAGCTGTGAGAGATAGTGTCAGAAATAAATGTAATAGATTCTGTGTTCTGAGCTAAGGCATGTGTAATATTGCGGCGCAGCAGGCAGGAGAACATTACTGAAAAAAGCGGGCACATGTGAAACTCAAGACCAGTATAATAAGGCACCGAGGATATTTAAGGATAAATCCAGTGAAACACTTAAGGTAATTTCTAAATGCTTTTATCCGTCTGGGTATCAGAAAAAGAACATTCATTTTGATAATATTATCAGCAATAGGGGCATCGACATACCTTCTATTGTAGAGTAGCATACTCATTAGCGTCCCTTCCAGGTATGTACTGCGATCTAGGAAGAAAATATCTTTAGCAATTAGCTTCCTACAAAAATCTTTGAAATCCACGCCATGTAACACTTCGGCATAGCCCACTGTAATATACACTGTTGAGTCACAATGGGTTGACAAAATGCCAAAAGATTAAATAACAACCTTTTGCAGCGTGGACCACTCTAGACGTGTAGAAAGGGAGTCAGTACGAGATTCTGGAAAGTACAGACTGGGATGTGGAGCCACGAAGACTGCAGTGCTGTGGCCCACCGCACTTGGTTTCGCGATTGAGGATCCACGTTGCGAACAGCTTAATCGGGGATGTCCCATAGATTCTCGATTGAATTTAAATCCAGGGAATTTGGCGGCCATGGGGGTACGTTAAGCTCATCCAGGTGCAATTCAAACCACATATGTTCACTGCGAGTTTTGTGACACGTTGCATTGTCCTGTCGGTAGGTGCCGTCGTTCAAGCGAAAACAAACAGCATCTACGGGTGGACGTGATTCCCAGGGATAGATGGATACTTGTTTTGACCCATTGTGCCTTCCAGACTGACGAGATTGCCCAGGGAATGCCGCGGAAACATTCGCCAGACCATAACGCTTCTTCGATTGTTGGATGTCCGTTTGCTTTCTGACGTTTCACGCAGTACACGTCAACAACTGTCTGTTTGAAGGAGCATAAAACTTAACTCATTTGAAAAGCCTTCTGTCGCCACTCGTTGGACGTCGAACCGCGATACTAACGTGCAAATTCCAGCATTCATCGCCGATGAACAGTAGTCAGTAGGGGCGCATGAAACAGGCGCATCAATGTTTGCTGAACGGTCGTTGAGTTGCCCCTTGGCTCATCTGTGCTGACAGTTACTCAATATTGAACGTCTCAGTAATATCACAAATTGAGCCCGCCTTGATGCAAAACACCTTGTTATTTGTTTATTTCTTTATTATCCCAGACTAGATTCGGCGACAAATATCAACATCATCAGTGGTTTTTTTTAAACCTAAAACATGCAGAAAATGGTATTGTTGTACAAACACAGTAAAACATTATTACATTTTTACAGATCTTCTTTTGAAATATAGTTTTATATTGATACTCCCATACTACCTTATTTATTGTATGCTACAGTATATTTTAAGCAATTATTGGCGCTGTAAAGAGCAGCCACACACCAACCAACCAACGTGAGTACACGACTAGCTAAGCAACAGCTAACTACACACCAAAATAACTGGTTTTCACAACACTACCACAACCCCAAGTATATACTGCTGACATACGAAGTTCACCTTTGAGTATTTGTTTACTAACAGCCGCTCACATAGTTGCAGATGACATGATGTTCGCTAAGCAAAAAGACGGAAACAGAAAAAAGAGCACAGAAAATATGTCACAAACAGCGCCAATAATTGCTTAAAATATGCTGTAGCATACAATAAATAAGGTAGTATGGAAGTATCAATATAAAAGTATATTTCAAAAGACGATTTGTAAAAATGTAATAATGTTTTACTGTGTTTGTACAACCATTGTTTTAGATTAAAAAAAACACTGATGATGTTGATATTTGTCGCCGAATCTAGTCTTGGACAATAAAGAAATAAACAAATAACAAGGTGTTTTGCATCAAGGCGGGCTCAATTTGTGATATTACTGTTTTTCTATGCAAACACGGACCAAATGGAAGAGTACCAAGATAACATTATTGGACATCTCTTCGCCCGCACGTATCTCTGTCATGTCTTCTACTGTTAGTGCTGCCAACTAGTGTCTGTAAGTTACTATTATGCGTTGACGTCGAACATAGGCGGCGGTCACGTTAAAGTGACTGGACTGTGTATGTCTCTACAGTTAGGGCACACTAGTTGGTTACCTTTCCGTTATAATGATATTCTCACACACCTATCTGGTGACATAGCCGAATTATGCTACGAACACTGCACTGACATTAGTGTTACAGGTTTCCACTCCTGCCTCCAAAGTGGTGTGTATGACGAGCTGTGGGAAGTGATATTCCAGTACGGCGGCAAGTGGTGACTCGAGAATACTCACTCAACAACAACGTTTTTTATTAATCGATGCTTACACACAGGAAGTCGATGACTGAATCACTGGAGCCGGCCACGGCTAGTGGACAGTCAGCAGATGTCCCTTGAAGTGGAATGCTGTGACAGAAGAACAGCGGCTGGCGGCGACGGCGGCCTTGCTGAAGCGAGGCAGGTGAAAGCTCTACAGTGGAGCAAGCTTACGGCTGGACAGGTGTACACAGGCAGGCGGCCTACGGCAGCTGGCAGTGACCTACAGACACCCCGAGCTGACTGCAAGACTCTTGGAGACTATCTGGAGCGTCAGCCGATGGCATCCAATAAGAGGTCTCGCCTTGGCGGCTCCAGCTCAAAAACCTGGAACCGCCAGAGCTAGGCGACGGCTTCGCATAATTGGTGATGCTGCTTGATAATACTGCAGCAGTTACGCCACGCATTCGACCTGTGATTGGTGCAGAGACAATGCCGGCCAAGTTCAAGGGAAGACTGAGCAGGAAAGGTTTATACTCGTTCCGGCCACGTGTGCTATGATGCGAGGTAGCCTCCCATCGTTCATTGTGCTACATGTGCAAGTAGCGATCCAGTCCACCGTTGGCGGTGGGTTTCAGAACGCTACGCCAACATTACTTCGGCACCCAGCTGCAGAATTACGTAGGTGGGCGGCCTGCTTACCCTTGCTGGTTGCGGCGGCCTGCCCGAGGACGATGCTGCAACACTGTATACCATTACTGTTTTGTCATACATTGTCAAAGATAACAGGATCATCCATTTATGATCAAAAATAATAACCGCGATGCAGTCCTTCAACAAAGGGAATTGCTTACAATACGTTAGTTCGTCCAGTCTTAGCGTATTGTTCGTCTGTTTGGGAACCTTACCAGTTGGGTCTGATTCAAGAGATTGAGAAGGTCCAAAGAAGAGCGGCAATATTCATGACTGGTACATTTAGCCATCGCCAGAGCGCTACAAATCTCATAGAAAGTTTGAAGTGGGACACACTTGCAGATAGACGACAAGCTAAACGGAAGGGGCGGCTCACTAAATTCCGAAATCCGATCTACGCCGAGGATGTAGTGCATATATTATCACCACCAACTTTCAAATCGCGCAATGATCACCATTCAAAGATAATGGACGTTAGAGCTCATACTGAGGCGTTCAGTCGTTTTTCCCTCAAGCGATCCGCGAGTGGAACAGAGGGGAGGAAATATGACTTTGGCGTGAATTGTGCCCTCCGCCGCACACCGCTTGGTGGCTAGCGGAGTATATATGTAGATGTAGATGTAGATTCGTATTGGTGTAGCGCCGACGGACATCCCTACAAGTTACGCACGATGCTGGGTCGCTGACCAGGCGCTTAGTGGCTCCGGCGTCGGACAGCTGGTACAGTGGCTGCATTCCTGCCGGCCCGGGTGCATGTGCTTGGCACAGAAACCAGTGTATAGGCGAGAACTGTGGTTTGGCGGCGGAGCGGCACGGCGACCCGAACTCTGGATGATTGTGGCCGTCCAGTGGCTGCCGGAGGTTCCAGCAACAGGATGGTCCTCTGGCTACGGTAGCCACCTCTAACCTCCATCGTGGCTTGATTGGCGTGTATAAATAACGCCCCGGTGGCTATTTGGCTGTCTGGCGGCAAAGGAATGCGCCTCCGGTTGACACGTTGCTGCGTCGACGGATCGGTACGAGAGCTTTGGCACATATCGAAGTAACGTGTGAGGCGTTTTGCAGGTCGGCTGTGTAGTCAGCCGCGTGTCTTCAGGACAGTAAGTGGAACACTGTGTCCTGAATTTCCTTAGCGTCATAGTACTGTATCCATATCACAACAGTGTTAAGTTTAAAGCCAGGTTTATGAGTACTTCATGTAGTAGCAAATGCTACAGTGGAACTACCGGTTGGTTATAACTGAAGTGAGGCTACTCGAGGAGGTCTAGAGTGGGCTGCAATTATCGTATGGTAACGAAACCTGATAGGTAAACTGAGCTTACAAAAGTCTCGGATGAGCTAATACAGTACATCAAATGTATTCGTAGTTGCGAATAAGGAAAATCGTCAGCTGTAGAATAGAATGACGGCAATGAAAATTTGCGCCAGACCGGGACTCGAACCCGCATTTCCCGCTTATCGAGACCGGTAACCTTACCAGTCGTCAATCACGCGTCTACGAACTGTATTCATACATCCATTATATATTATTATACAATTATTATTATAGTATACATATATATACTCATGCTCATAAATTAAGGATAATTGCAGAATTTGGTGCCACACAACGTGGCACTACACTAAACTGCCGCTAATAGCATAGGCACACAGGGAATACACAAGACACAGATCTGTAAGTCCACGGTATTGGTGATAAGTTGAGAAAACCGACCCGAAACACATGTGCTACAAAACGCCACTGTTACCTGGGCATGTAGCCCGACATCAATATGTATCACCACGCACACGTACACAGGCCGCACAATGGGTTGGCATACTCTGGATCAGGTTGTCGAGTAGCTGTTGGGGTATAGCCTCCCATTCTTGCACCAGTGCCTGTCGGAGCTCCTGAAGTGTCATAGGTGTTTGAAAACGTGCAGCGATAGTTCGACCGAGAGCATCCCAGACGTGCTCGAGGGTTTTAGATCTGGAGAACAGGCCGGCCACTCCATTCGTCTGACATCAAGGTACTCCTTCACGATGGCAGCTCGGTTGGGCCGTACGTTATCATCCATCAGGAAGGAGGTGGGACCCACTGCACCCCTGAAAAGGCGGACATACTGGTGCAAAATGACGTCCCGATACACCTGACTGTTACAGTTCCTCTGTCAAAGACATGCAGGGGTGTACGCGCACCAATCGTAATCACACCCCACACCATCAAACTACGACCTCCATACAGAGCCCTTTTAAGGACATTAAGGGGGTGGTATCTGGTTCCTGGTTCACGCCAAATGAAAACCCGCCGAGAATCACTGTTCAGACTATACCTGGACTCGTCTGTGAACATAAGCTGGGACCAGTGTTCCAATGACCATGTACTGTGATCTTGACACCAGGATTTACGGGCTCTCCTCTGACCAGGGGTTAGTGGAATCCACCTTGCAAGTCTCTGGGCGAATAAACCATGTCTGTTTAGTCGTCTATAGACTGTGTGTCTGGAGACAACTGTTCCAGTGGCTGCGGTAAGGTCCCGATCAAGGCTACCTGCAATACTCCGTGGCCGTCTCCGCGCGCTGATGGTGAGATATCGGTTTTCTTGTGGTGTTGTTCACTGTGGACGTCCCGTACTGTAGCGCCTGGACACGTTTCCTGTCTGCTGGAATCGTTGCCATAATCTTGCGATCACACTTTGTGGCACACAGAGGGCCCGTGCTACGACCTGTTGTGTTTGACCAGCCTCCAGTCGCCCTAGCATTCTACCCCTAACGTCATCAATATGTGTTCTTTGAGCCATTTTGAACACACAGTCACCATTAGGATGTCTGAAAACGTCTGCACACTTACTCGCTGCACCGTTTTCTGACATGCACCAACACACCTCTCTGTATGTAGACTGCTGCTAGCGCCACCATGCGACGACCGCAAGCAAAATGCACCGCATGGTCGAATCCCGAGGTGATTTAAACCCGCAAACCGCCCACCAGAGGGTTGTTTCACCATGTATCAGTATTATCCTTAATTTATTAGCAATATACACTCCTGGAAATGGAAAAAAGAACACATTGACACCGGTGTGTCAGACCCACCATACTTGCTCCGGACACTGCGAGAGGGCTGTACAAGCAATGATCACACGCACGGCACAGCGGACACACCAGAAACCGCGGTGTTGGCCGTCGAATGGCGCTAGCTGCGCAGCATTTGTGCACCGCCGCCGTCAGTGTCAGCCAGTTTGCCGTGGCATACGGAGCTCCATCGCAGTCTTTAACACTGGTAGCATGCCGCGACAGCGTGGACGTGAACCGTATGTGCAGTTGACGGACTTTGAGCGAGGGCGTATAGTGGGCATGCGGGAGGCCGGGTGGACGTACCACCGAATTGCTCAACACGTGGGGCGTGAGGTCTCCACAGTACATCGATGTTGTCGCCAGTGGTCGGCGGAAGGTGCACGTGCCCGTCGACCTGGGACCGGACCGCAGCGACGCACGGATGCACGCCAAGACCGTAGGATCCTACGCAGTGCCGTAGGGGACCGCACCGCCACTTCCCAGCAAATTAGGGACACTGTTGCTCCTGGGGTATCGGCGAGGACCATTCGCAACCGTCTCCATGAAGCTGGGCTACGGTCCCGCATACCGTTAGGCCGTCTTCCGCTCACGCCCCAACATCGTGCAGCCCGCCTCCAGTGGTGTCGCGACAGGCGTGAATGGAGGGACGAATGGAGACGTGTCGTCTTCAGCGATGAGAGTCGCTTCTGCCTTGGTGCCAATGATGGTCGTATGCTTGTTTGGCGCCGTGCAGGTGAGCGCCACAATCAGGACTGCATACGACCGAGGCACACAGGGCCAACACCCGGCATCATGGTGTGGGGAGCGATCTCCTACACTGGCCGTACACCACTGGTGATCGTCGAGGGGACAGTGAATAGTGCACGGTACATCCAAACCGTCATCGAACCCATCGTTCTACCATTCCTAGACCGGCAAGGGAACTTGCTGTTCCAACAGGACAATGCACGTCCGCATGTATCCCGTGCCACCCAACGTGCTCTAGAAGGTGTAAGTCAACTACCCTGGCCAGCAAGATCTCCGGATCTGTCCCCCATTGAGCATGTTTGGGACTGGATGAAGCGTCGTCTCACGCGGTCTGCACGTCCAGCACGAACGCTGATCCAACTGAGGCGCCAGGTGGAAATGGCATGGCAAGCCGTTCCACAGGACTACATCCAGCATCTCTACGATCGTCTCCATGGGAGAATAGCAGCCTGCATTGCTGCGAAAGGTGTATATACACTGTACTAGTGCCGACATTGTGCATGCTCTGTTGCCTGTGTCTATGTGCCTGTGGTTCTGTCAGTGTGATCATGTGATGTATCTGACCCCAGGAATGTGTCAATAAAGTTTCCCCTTCCTGGGACAATGAATTCACGGTGTTCTTATTTCAATTTCCAGGAGTGTATATATTACCGCACAGGACAGACGTTTTACATAAAAGTCTTTTGCCCGGTATCGGCAGATAAATACGATATTACAGTGACTGTGTTCTTGTGATTACGATGCAAGGATCCTTTGGACATGCATGCATGTCCGAAGGAACAGGCACTGTGACGACCACAGCCGTTAGGAAATACATTAACTGAATCCGCAGTTGCGAAGGAGGACTACCATCAGCTGCATGCATATCCAATGGAACTTTGCATCCTAATCAGAATAACACAGGCACTGCAATATCGCATCGTACACCTAATAGAGTGTCATACCTCGTTTTACCTAGTGTAGTGCAGCAACTCGATGTGGCGTGGACTCAACAAATCGTCGCATGCCCCCTGTAGAAATATTGAGCTATACTGCCTCTATAGCCATCCATAATTGCGAAAGTGTTTGCAGGATTTTATGCACGAACTGACCTCTCGATTATGTCCCATAAACGTTCAGTGGGATTCATATTGGGCCCTAAAATTGTCCACAATGTTCTTCAAAGCAGCCGCGAACAATTGTGGCCGGGTGAAATGGCGTATTTTCATCCTTTTAAATTCGGATCATGATGGCTGCAAATGGTCTCCATATAGTTGAACGTAACCCCAGTTAATGAGCGTTCCAGTTGGACCAGGGGACTCAGTCCATTCCATGTAAACTCCGCCCAGACCATTATGTAGTCACCACCACTTTGCACAGTGTCTTGTTGACAACGTCTACGCCACATTCGAGCCCTACCATCAGCTCTTACCAACTGAAATCATAAGTCATCTGACAAGGCCATGGTTTCAAGTCTTCTACAGTCCAACCGATATGGTCAGGAGCCCAGGAGAAGCTGTGATTTTTTGTATGCATAACAGCAGTGTTGTAAAGAAGGCTGTGGAGTCATTTTCTGGTTCAATCAGTGTTGTATAGAAGGCTGTGGAGTGTTGTAAAGAAGTTTTGTGCTGTTCAGTGGAATTCGAGTAACGCTTGATTTATTGTGCCATTCTTTGTGCAAGGTTGAATCTGTTGGTCCCTTTTTACAATGCCTAGGCCTGGTAAAGTATTTAAAAATGTAGTAAGTCCCATATTTCCAATATAAAGCGAAAAACTGACATTGAAGTTAGGGTCGGGCCTGCAGATGCAAACATTAACTTGTCTCCAAGTGCATCTAAAATAAAACTTGGGACAGGCATTGTGTCAGAAGAAACAAATCATGAGAAAAATACAGGTTTCAGAATTGTGGATCCGGAAATGGTGGCAGAAGCATTTAGAAAAGCCTGCAAGTGCTCTGTTCGTGGAGGAAATGTGGATTTGGTTGATGATGGAAGGATAGAAGGTTTGCTTTGCACATTGCACATTTTGTGTCAAAACTGTGATGCTGACAGACCATTCAAGGCATCAGAGGTCAGTAATAGAATCTATGAAGCCAATATGAGATTTGCTTATGGACTAAGATGTATAGGGATTGAAAGATATGGTGGAAATGTTTTATGTTGTATTACGAACATGCCTGGTGCTCCCCTAAAATTTTCTGCAATGAATACTGCTCTCCCCAATGCAGTTGCAGAAGTAATTGAAAAGAGCATGAAAATGGCAGTCCTGGGGGCAATTCAAGAAAATTGTGAAGCAACTAATAGCAACGATATAGCAGTTTCCTGTGGCAGTTCCTGGACGAAGAGGGGTCATACTTCACTACATGGAGTTTCAACAATCATTAGTGTCAACACTGGAAAAGTATTAGACTTAGAGGTGATGTCTAAATATTGTTCTGCATGTTCCTTCCACAAGAAATAAATTGATGCAGGTATAGAAACAGAATGGCAAGAAGCCCATAAAGCTGTTTGTAGCAGAAATTATGCAGGCTCCAGCGGTGGGATGGAAGCTGCAGGTATGAAATTCATTTTCCATAGATCTTTGCAAAAGTATGGAGAAGGATACGTACAGTATTTACGAGATGGAGACTAGTGCTTTCAAGACTGTAGTTGAAAGTCAGCCCTATGGAAAAGATTGCACTATTGATAAACTGGAGTGCTTAGGCCATATTCAGAAGAGGATGGGTGGACGACTCTGAAGACTTGTTGCAGACAATAAAGGCAAGCTACTGGAGGATGGGAAGTCACTGGGTGGTAAAAACAGACTAACAAAGAAGAGAACTTGACAGCCTACAAGTCTATTATGGTGCTGCAATTAGAAGTAACCTCACAAGCTTGGACGGTATGAGGAAAGCAGTGTGGGCCATTTGGTTTCATTATTTGTCGACAGACGCTACACCTCAACATGGCCTCTGTTCTAATGAATGGTGCAAATTTTTGAAAAGTAAGGAAAGTGGGGAAGCTTATACCCATAAAAATAACCTTCCTTATGAGGTTTCAATGGCCATTAAACCAACATTTAGATCACTAGCTTCACCAGAACTGCTAGAAAAATGTCTGCATGGGAAAACACAGAACCCAAATGAGACTTTCAGTGCTCTTATTTGGAAAAGCCCCCCATGAACCACAGACCTTGCCATTGGTAGGGAGGCTTGCGTGCCTCAGCGATACAGATAGCCGTACCGTAGGTGCAACCACAACGGAGGGGTATCTGTTGACAGGCCAGAAAAACGCGTGGTTCCTGAAGAGGGGCAGCAGCCTTTTGAGTAGTTGCAGGGGCAACAGTCTGGATGATTGACTGATCTGGCCTTGTAACACTAACCAAAACGGCCTTGCTGTGCTGATACTGCAAGCGGGAAAACTACGGCCATAATTTTTCCCGAGGGCATGCGTTTACTGTATGGATAAATGATGATAACGTCCACTTGCGTAAAATATTCCGGAGGTAAAATAGTCCCCCATTCAGATCTCCAGGCGGGGACTACTCAAGAGGACGTCGTTATCAGGAGAAAGAAAACCGGCATTCTACGGATCGGAGCGTGGAATGTCAGATCCCTTAATCGGGCAGGTAGATTAGAAAATTTAAAAAGGGAAATGGATAGGTTAAAGTTAGATATAGTGGGAATTAGTGAAGTTCGGTGGCAGGAGGAACAAGACCCTTGGAGAAAAGAGAACCACTTGTATGAATATCAAGAGCTCAGATAGAAATCCAGTTCTAAGCAAAGAAGCGAAAGCAGAAAGGTGGAAGGAGTATATAGAGGGGCTATACAAGGGCGATGTACTTGAGGGCAATGTTATAGAAATGGAAGAGGATGTAGATGAAGATGAAATGGGAGATATGATACTGCGTGAAGAATTTGATAGAGCACTGAAAGACCTAAGTCGAAACAAGGCCCCGGGATTAGACATCATTCCATTAGAACTACTGACAGCCTTGGGAGAGCCAGTCCTGACAAAAACCTACCATCTTGTGAGCAAAATGTATGAGACAGGCGAAATACCCTCGGACTTCAAGAAGAATATGATAATTCCAATCCCAAAGAAAGCACGCGTTGACAGATGTGAAAATTACCGAAATATCAGTTTAATAAATCACGGCTGCAAAATACTAACGAGAATTCCTTACAGACGAATGGAAAAACTGGTAGAAGCCGACCTCGGAGAAGATCAGTTTGGATTACGTAGAAATATGGGAACACATGATGCAATGTTGACCCTACGGCTTATCTTAGAAGCTAGATTAAGAAAAGGCAAACCTACGTTTCTAGTATTTGTAGACATGAAGAAAGCTTTTGACAATGTTGACTGGAATACTCTCTTTCAAATTCTGAAGGTGGCAGGGTAAAATACAGGGAGCGAACGACTATTTACAGTTAGTACAGAAACAAGATGGCGGTTATAAGAGTCGAGGGACATGAAAGGAAAGCAGTGGTTGGGAAGGGACTGAGACATGGTTGTAGCCTCTCCCCGATGTTATTCAATCTGTAAATTGAGCAAGCAGTGAAGGAAACAAAAGAAAAATTCGGAATAGGTATTACAATTCATGGAGAAGAAATAAAAACTTTAAGGTTCGCCGATGACATTGTAATTCTGTCAGAGACAGCAAAGGACTTGGAAGAGCAATTGAACGGAATGGACATTGTCTTGAAGGGAGGATATAAGATGAATATCAACAAAAGCGAAACGAGGATAATGGAATGTAGTCGAATTAAGTTGGGTGATTCTGAGAGAATTAGATCAGGAAACGAGACGCTTAAAGTAGTAAAGGAGTTTTGCTATTTGGGGAGCAAAATAACTGATGAGAGGATATAAAATGTAGATTTAAGTATCAGGAAGTCATCTCTGAAAATATTTGTATGGAGTGTAGCCATGTATGGAAGTGAATCATGGACGATAAATAGTTTGGACAAGAAGAGAATAGAAGCTTTCGAAATGTGGTGCTACAGAAGAAGGCTGAAGATTAGATTTGTAGATCACATAACTTTTGAGAAGGTATTGAATAGGTTTGGGGAGAAGAGGAGTTTGTGACACAACTTGAGTAGAAGAAGGGATCGGTTGGTAGGACATGTTCTGGGGCATCAAGGGATCACCAATTTAGTATTGGAGGGCAGCGTGGAGGGTAAAAACTCGTAGAGGGAGACCAAGAGATGAATACACTAAGGAGATTCAGAAGGATGTAGGCTGCAGTACGTACTGGGAAATGAAGAAGCTTGCACAGGATAGAGTAGCATGGAGAGCTGCATCAGACCAGTCTCAGCCGCCCGGGGTGGCCGATCGGTTCTAGGCGCTACAGTCTGGAACCGCGCGACTGCTACGGTTGCAGGTTCGAATCCTGCCTCGGGCATGGATGTATGTGATGTCCTTAGATTTAAGTAGCTCTAAGTTCTAGGGGACTGATGACCTCAGAAGTTAAGTCCCATAGTCCTTAGAGCCAAACCAGTCTCAGGACTGAAGACCAAAACAACAACAACATTTGGAAAAGATGTCCAAAGACTGTGTTTGTTTCCAATTTTGTGGTGAAGATTTCTGCTTTGGAAGCTGCAGCAGTGTTTAATGATGGGAATGTGGCAAGACTTCACATCCTCAGCAAGTTGGGCTTTACACCTGGAGTCTTCACTGAGCAGATACTGCATATCAACGATAAGCAAAGAATCGCGAAGGTAGAGACTTCAGTCCAAAACATACAAAAAATTGCTAGGCAAAGGAGCAGAGAAGCTAAAAGAGCTATAGAGGATGATGAGAAAGAAATGAAATATGGATATGAGCAGTTTTAGCTAAGGTATGATAGATTTTTTTTTTTTTTTTTTACATTTCATGCAAACTTTAAAATGATTTTTCTGCAACTTAAGGTTTTCTGCTTTCAGGAACACATATATCAGAAACTACTAGAATGATTGCAATAGAATTTGGGACACGTATTCTTTTAGTTTGAAGCAATATATAAGTGGAACAAAATTTTAATCGAGATATTGTACACAGTTTTGTGGTTGATAAAGTATTGAAAAGTTTGCTTGTAAAAAATATTCGAATCCAAAAATCACAGAAAATAATAGCATTAATTTATCAAAAAGTTACTGCACTTAATTGTACACCTATTAGTGTAGATTATTATACCATTAAAAAAATTTGCATCGAAATTATGAAAAAGTGTACCTTAAAATAATAATGCAATAAAAAATACAAAATTATCTCACTGCATTAGATTGTTATTAAAAATTCTGAATTTTTTTAAAAAATTGTATTAGATCTCTATACATAAATGTGCAAAATTTCAATGAGATTGAACAAAAAAATGGCAAAGATATGGATTTACAAAAATATCAGTGCCACCGTCCCCCCTTAATCCATTACATACGGAAACATTTATCTACGTCTTTCTTGCATTCACAGCGCCAGATTTGCACCTGGTGATCACAATTGGGATTAATTTTTTTCAGCATAATACGGTTTGAGATTAACGCATTAGACTAGTTTCGCTGCCAAGTTTCGCTGCCATACGATAATTACAAACTACAGTGGACCGCTGTGAGTAGCTGCACATTAATTACACACGTCAAAAAAAGTTTTGAATCACCTCATTTACAAGAGTTCCGGAACCTGAACAGAAAATTTGAATAGAGATCAACATAAACATCATTTTCACCCCTTTTCTTGCTCATGAAAATCACATATTGCATGCTCTTGAAAACCACACATTGCATGTTGTCCACCATACGACGAGATCTTCAGAGGTGGTGGTCCAGATTGTTATACTCACCGGTACCTCCAATACCCAGTAGCACGTCCTCTTGCATTGATGTGTGCGTGTATTGGCTATGGCATACTATCCACAAGTTCATCAAGGGAGATTGTCCCACTCCTCAACGCCGATTCGGTGTAGATCAAATGTGTGTGGAATCTTACGGGACTTAACTGCTAAGGTCATCCATGCCCGAGGGAGGACTCGAACCTCCGCCGGGACCAGCCGCACAGTCCGTGACTGCTGCGCCTCAGGCCGGTCGGCTAGTAACGCGCGGCTCAGTATAGATCCCTCAGAGTGGTTGATGGGTCACGTCGCCCTTAAACAGCCCTTTTCAATCTCTCCCAGGTATGTTCGATATGGTTCATGTCTGGAGAACCTGCTGGCCACTCTAGCGATGTTAAACTGAAGGAAGTCATTCACAAGATGTGCACGATGGTGGCGCGAATTGTGTCCATGAAGACGAATGCCTCGGCAATATGCTACCAATATGGTTGCACTATCGATCGGAGAATGGCATTGATCTACCATACAGCCGTTACGGTGCCTTTCATGACCACCAGCTGCGTACGTCGGCCTCACATAATGCCACCCCAAAACAGCTTCGCTTCACTCGCTGGACAGTGTTTCTAAGGCGTTCAGCCTGACCGGGTTGCCTCCAAACACATCTCCGTCGATTGTCTGGTTGAAGGCATATGCGACACTCGTCGGTGAAGAGAACTGGTGCCAATCCTGAGCATTCCATTTGGCCTGTTGTTGGGCCCATCTGTACCGCGCTGCATGGTGTCGTGGTTGCAAAGATGGACCTCGCCATGGACGTCAGGAGTGAAGTTGCGCATCATGCAGCCTATTGCTCACAGTTTGTGTCGTAACACGACTTCCTGCGGCTGCACAAAAAGCATTATTCAACATGGTGTCGTCGCTGTCAGGGTTCCTACGAGCCATAATCCGTAGGTAGCGGTCATCTATTGCAGTAGTAGTCCTTGGGCGGCCTGAGCGAGGCATGTCATCGACAGTTCCTGTCTCTCTGAATCTCCTCCATGTCCGAACAACATCGCTTTTGTTCACTCCGAGACGCCTGTGCCCTTGTTGAGAGACCTTCCTGGCACAAAGTAACAATGCGGACGCGAACGAATCGCGGTATTGATCGTCTAAGCATGGTTGAACTACAGACAACACGAACCGTGTACCTCCTTCCTGATGGAATGACTGGAAGTGGTCGGCTATCCCCCCTCCGTCTAATAGGCGCTGCTCATGCATTGTTGTTTACATACTTGGGCGGTTTTAGTGACATCTCTGATCAGTCACAGGTACTGTGTCTGTGGTACAATATTCACAGTCAACGTCTATCTTCAGGAGTTCTGGGAACCGGGTTAATGCAAACCTTTTTTAGACATGTGTGTAATCACCCAGTACATCTTGCATCTCGTTAAGGTTTGTGCAGTGCTACTCAAGTGTAAATAGTAGATGCCGCAGATCTCAAAAGTGGTGCGTAAGAGAAAAAAAATATTGACAAATTACGAATCTGTGCGTATCAGTTTGAGCGGTACGCGCCTTCAAGTCTAATCGAAAGCATAATGTGACCTCTCTGCCACCAGGCGACATATGCGCGATACGGCACGATGACTTCACGCCCGTGAGAGTCGACTCGCTTTCAGTTGTTGCTCACTGCTGAATGGAGTAAGGTCATCGGGCAGCTGTCATGTGGGCGCGGAAGGCTACAAGCGCGTGCCAGAATCGGGCCGTATTTCGAACGGATATCTACGTTGCCAAGCCTGTGTTGATGGGAAACACGACGCTCGAATTGCATGACGTACTTAGGACGACCCTGCTTTTTTGTTCCCTGCGGATGCACGGGCAGGGTGAAGTGGTGGAGACATACGGCTGTGTTTGATGGGCATCTCATTTTCTGCTGTCAGGTGCCGGTACTCTGTGCTTCACTTATTCCACTTGCTAAGAAATATTTACCGGCAGCTACGTTCGTGAAACTGACTTGAACATACGCTTATGTGCCTCAGCGTCATTTGCTCTCGTGTATTGTGGATAATTTACGAAGATTGTGAGTTGGTTACAGCACGTGTTAGCGTGCAGACAAGCCAGATTTTCTTGTTTTAATTTAGCCCATTCGAGCATTCTGTTTTCGATCGTATTCCTATAATTTTAATCAGACTGTCCAGAGAGCAAGTATATGTTACTAAGAATCTTAACTGGTTGTATTTTACACACTTTTCTCGACTGGGGTTACTTGTGCTGGGTTAGATAAAAATATTCTGTTAGTGGAAGCCAGCTGGCGCTTTTGGTTTCAATTTATTGACATGATTGCTCATTGGCTTAACATTTTTCTTACTTAATTGGAATGTTAATTACAAGTTTAATCGTAAAGTGAATAGCCATTACTCGGTTGGGCACCAGTCCTTGAACATCTGTTGTATGTGTTTCATCATTGTGGGTATCTCGCTCAAGTTAATATTTGTGCCCATACATGTCGCAGCAGTCAGTAGGATCTTACATCTCGAATTACACTTGTAAATGTTTTTATTTGTCACTGTTTGTAGTATTCTGTAGTTACAGCTCACCGCGTGATCTGAGCGAAGGTCAAACTTTCTCTTACGTTGGTTTTATTGGTATGTAATTCGTGTAATCAAGATTCTTTCCTCTGTTGTAGTGCAGATGTGTTTATCTAATACAGGCGGGAGCATAGTTACTGCAGAGTTTAAAGTCAACCAGTTTTATATTTTAGTAATTAATTATTATACTAATTATTGCACTGACTGATTATACCGAACTTACTGAAGCTCCCACACTTGTCATATTTGCTAAAGTTATGTTAAACAAGAAAATATATTAGTTCAGTAATGGCACTGATCTGTGTATATAAATAAATATCTTTCAAGGTGTAGATGTCACATTTTATTAACCAACACCTTACTTCCCCCAGTAAGCTACACCGTTTCATGTTGTCCTAGGAAGTTTTTGTCTATCTGTGTCATATTCGTCGCTTGAAATACCATTCGAACTTCCCGATTTCCCGATTATATGCACATATGGAGTACTGGGTGAGAGGACAAAGAGCACTAACTCATTTTATTCCTCTTGGGCAGTATTTCTGTGGACGTTCATTGCTATTATCATCCTCCGTCCTGCAGATAATGCATTAAATGTATAAATGTATCGGTCGATAAGCACGTGTCGAGCCCGTGATTGCGTTTTTGTTGTTCATCCAGTCTCAGGACTGGTGCTAATAGTTATCCCTTGTACCGACATTGTCGACGAGCTCAGCATTTCCCTCCAACGGATGGATCACATTCGACAGCGTTAATAATATTGCACTAGAATATTGTGCAATATTATTGATGTTCTCGCGAGACTACTGAATAACATCATCAGCTACATTTTCAATATTATAGTGCCATAATACTTTGGTTGGAATGTTGAACAATAAAGACGCTGCTTATGTGATAATCGCTCTACTTTGTCGCAAGCGGGAAAGAAAAAGAGGATAAAAAATTGGCTCAAGAAACGTCAAATATCATTCATGAAAATTTTTTCAGAGAATTGAGGTTAAAAAAAAGTGTGCTGATAATCCAACATTTGATTCATTACTGTAAATGTTTCTCCCCATAGATTCACCTCCTCACACACAGGCACTCGGCCTCCACCCCTGCTTAGATAAATGGACGCCTATATATCGATAAAAAAAAATGCCGTTCCAGCAAGTCAGCACTTATCTATCACGCTACGATACCTTGCTACAGGCAATTGTTTCCAAGACTTGAAATATAGAATTACGATTTCACCTTTCAGAATTTGAGATATACTTACGGACAAGTATCATGCAATAGTACGTGCATCATTCTTAAAATTCGGTTTTTGTACTGATATGCCTTAACATTCCACGATACCAACAATAATTTACTCATTTCGATGCACGCTAACAATAATGCTCTTTCCACACCCAACAAACCTAAACTAATCTAACCTGCTTGTCCTACGTAGCACACGAGGGACTGTGGAAGACAATGTCAGTACTTCGCACAGACGACACAATATGTCAAGGCAGCGCAATACATTTCAATATATTTTCAATATTACTGCACAAACTCTCAGTCTACCCCTACATGATCAATGTTATTACGCATTAGGAAATACTGAGAAGTACAGGGTGTTTATAAATGAATATCGGGGTTTTAACGCTTTATAATATTTATTATACTAAACTTACAGCTATAAATGATATGTCAAATGAAAGATCAACTCAAACAGTTTTGCCAAGAACCTTATAAATGTTCAATGTGAGCACCATTTGTCACACGGCACATCAACTCTATAGCCGAGTTCTTCCCAAACGTTGATAAGTGTGTTTTCAGTGATTGTAGCAAAAGCTGCTTCAATCCGGTTTCTCAATTCAGGGAGGTCTGCTGGTAGCGGAGGTACGTACACACGATCCTTGATGAAGCCCCAAAGCAAAAAATCGCATGACGTTAGGACGGGTGAACGTGGAGGCCATGCAAAGCAAGCCCTGTGATTGGGCCCCTTGCGGCCTATCCAGCGCTTCTTCCAACTGAGGGAAGAGCCATTGCTCTAATGTAACAAGGTAAGAAGTGCCAGTTACGGTAGGTTCACCAAAAAAGAAAGGCCCAACTCGGCAATAGACTTGATGTGTGCCTTGTGACAAATGGTGCTCACATTGAACAAAATGGTTCAAACGGCTCTGAGCACTATTTACGACTGTGTGCGTCTCTTCCAGTGTGTCTTTATTTTCCGACACGATAAATGTTGAAAAGGAATGTAATTTCAAAACTTGTCCGCCTGTGAACAATAAATCGACGCAACTAAAGTGGAACTTGTAGTGACGTAACAAGACTGTTACGCCACTTGAGGTAGCCGAAAGAAAGGCACACGTACACACACGCCGACGGGCGTCAAGTCTGGAACAGGATAACTATTGAATGGTAGCAAGAAAAGTACGTAGCTGCTTTATACTTAACTTTAATAATCCTTGTGATACATCTCTCTTGACTATACAAATGCGACTCGTAAGATACATGCACTGTTACAATTGGCGCCTTGCTAGGTCGTAGCCATGGACTTAGCAGAAGGCTATTCTAACTGTCTCTCGGCAAATGAGAGGAAGGCTTCGTCCGTATTGTCGCTAGCAATGTCGTCCGTACAACTCGGGCGAGTGCTATATCGTATCTCGAGACCTGCCTTGTGGTGGCGCTAGGTCTGCGATCACACAGTGGCGACACGCGGGTCCGACATGTACTAAATGGACCGCGGCCGATTTAAGCTACCACCTAGCAAGTGTGGTGTCTGGCGGTGACACCACAGAACTAAGGTCTTCTTTTAAAAGTGAAATTTGTTATTCTGCGAATTCTTTCACAGGCGATTTGCAGCAACTTAATACAACTGAAAACCTAAGTTAGCCATAGGAATGTGAACGAAGTGGAACGATAAGATTTATCTAATGTGTCAAATGGCTCTGAGCACTATGGGACTTAACATCTGAGGTCATCAGTCCCCTAGAACGTAGAACTACTTAAAGCTAACTAACCTAAGGACATCACACACAACCATGGCCGAGGCAGGATTCGAACCTGCGACCGTAGCGGTCGCGCGGTTCCAGACTGAATCATATAACTGCCCACGTCGTGTTGTGCCGACTCCACTGTAGCTTGAATGGATTTTTAAGTTTGTTTTATATGCTCGACTTCTAATTTCACCACAGAAGTCTCCAGGGTTGAGCAGTTATTGCCCGATGACGACACGCAATACAGTTTGTTAAAGCGGAGTTCGCCGTTATTATGTTTTTAGATTTAATTTTATTACTCGTACAGAGACTCAACGTTCCTTTGTTTAACAGCGCGTCGTCAAAATAAGTATGAAATGCTAATGTGTTTGCAATACATAATGTCGAGTATTGAGTTAAAGTTCGTACCTATTTTGCTATTTTAGAGAAGATAAACTTTAAGCGCTTCTGCTTCTATAATCTCAGTATCAAATGTTCACTAATTTCAATTTACTTCCTATCTCAGTTCAGTATTTAAAACAAATTATATATCAATGTCATTTCAGAGATATTACGTCGGTTCCACACTAACGGAATTGTCATTTAACATCACTTTTATTAATAATTATTTTTCTTATGACGTAAATGTTAATGAATGATCACTATCTAGGAGGAAAGAGGGATTGATCCTAATCATGAGATAATAGCTTTTAACGAGCCCGCAATCGTTAATTAAATAAAAAGTCACGTTCAAGGATGATACGCGAACAACTTTCGTTACGTCCGTTTTCACGTATCTGTCAAAACTAATCCTGTCGCCCACAATTCAAATTAACACTGACGTTAACCCCTTTTGTCGGAACATCGAATCGTAACTATTGTGTGAAAGTTTATTCCAGTCCCTGAATTATTTCCTTTCAGATACGCGCACGACCGAACAGCAGAACGGAACACAAACGCCTTGTTTTAACAACCGAACAACGCAATGTCATTACATTACGACAATGTCCGCTCAATGAACATCCCTTTGGCTTTATGTTCTCTACTCTGCTTGGTTAAATTATTCCTAATTACAATTTATTCAGCTATTTAACGAAAACATCTAACAAAAAAATATATCCCCCAACGTAAAAGATCCGTTATAAGCGCCTATATCCGATCGGCCACCACAGCCGACTCACATTGGACATTTATCAGGTTCTTGGTAAAACTGTTTGAGTTGCTCTCTCATTTGACATATCATTTTTTCACTGTAAGTTTAATTTAATAAATATTATAAAGCGTTACAACCCGATATTCATTTATAAACACCCTGTATTATTGACTGTACTCGGGGCGCTTCAGAAGATCACGTTCCATGAGACTCTGCGTGCAGGTATGGCATTCATTCCAAGAGAACTGTTTCCTATCAGGTGGACAGCAATTGTACCTCTGAGGGCCAGTAAACTGAATGACAGAAATTTCTGTCAGTACCAGGATACAAACTTGCTACATTCGTCACAGACGGCCTTAACTACATCACAGAGAGAGGAGTGCTTACCAATAGACCAGGAGGCGCCCCTGTTCTCCGCGAGTACTTGCATGATGTTGGCAGCTAGTATACCGTTGCCGGCGGTGAGGCTGTCGCCCAGTGCCGCGATGACGTCGATGTCTCCGGGCCTCAGGCGGTGCACAGAGTCCGGCGGGGAGGGCGAGCGGCCGAGGCGGGTGTCGCACGGGAAGGGCCGGTCCGAGGGGACCTCCGGCTGCAGCGCCTGCGGCAGAATAACGCGGCAGTCAGTCCCAGGGGCACTCCAGCGCTCACGGCATGGGGTAGCATATGAACCTTCTCGTCAAGCTGCGGCAGCAGTTCAGATCTGGTCGTTTCGTGGTGCATTTGCCGACGAGATAACTCGCACAAAAATTGAGAAATTTGTTAAAAAAGTAAATCGAACAATCACTCTCTTAAGTTTCTCTTCAGGCGATGCCCTACATAGTTCTCTACAGAAACAGGCTTCTGTTTATTCATGAAACAGTTTAGATTTTTTATATATAGTTAAGGAATTCTGCTACCACAGAAGCAAAATAACCCATGACAGACGAAGCAAGGACATTATAATCAAACACGCCTGCAAGGAGAGCGATCTTGGCCAAAGAAATATGCTAGTATCAAACACAGGCCTTGATTCGAGGAAAGAATTTCTGAGAATGTACTGCGTTGTATGGTAGTGAACCATGGGCTGTGGGAAGAACACATCAAAAGACAACCGAAGCATTTGAGATGTGATACAACAGAGGATGAAAATTAGGTCAACCGATAAGGAACGAGGAAAGTCCCGCAGAACAAACAAATAAAAGAACGTAAGGAAAACACTGACAAGAAGTAAGGACAAGATGACAGGGCATGTGTCAAGACATTAGGGAAAAGCTTCCTGATACTAGAGAAAGGTGTAGAGAGTTAAAACTGTAGAGGAAGTCAGAGATTGGAATACATCCAACAAATAATTGGGGACGTTGTGCGGAAGAGCTTCTCTGAGATGAATAGGTTGGCACTGGAGAGAAATTCGTGGCGGGCCTCATCAAACCAACCAGAAGATCGATGCCTGAATATAAAAAACAGTGTTAGAGCCTATCCACATTTTCTTCCAAGCTCGTTGATCACTGTCGATCATTTCTCACTATCATACGGTAGTTTGCTTCCACACTTTCCTCAAGCTTTGCCAGCTACAAGATGCATCTTGAGGTGCTGAGTGTTCTGCCAGAAAGCAATATCGTCGACGCTGTGAAGATTGGTAGTATCCGCTTAGGTGCTTGAATTTAATAGAGACTGTCCCCCTTTGGACTTCAGGTACGTCACGATCACGTTAGACGTTACTTAATGTCGTATTCCCGACTCTTATTATGTTCTTTCGCCGTTCGGGAGTGGATGCTTATTCCAGTGAATCTTCGGTGGGTTACCATGTGTTGCTCGTTAAATTGTGAAGTGCACGCATTAGTTCCTGTGCATGTCGGAATACCACCTCTCCTTGAACCACGATTGAAACATTTGTTTGCGCCACATCGTCTTAAGTTGATTCAGTCACGATCTCTGGAGGTAACACCTCTGTTATGCTATGTTTTCTGGTATCTTGCAGTCCAGTCACGTATGTATTAAGCATAACTGAAACAGTTTAATGCGTCATGTGCCATTTGTTATTTTGAACGAATACTTTTATTGTGTTCAGTTTTCTTTTATGGGTGTAGATTCTTCTGAAATAAATATGCAGTTACTGAACTCCTTTGCTACCATTAATAACCACTGCCACTCTTTGACTATGGATTAATCAGGACCATGAGCCATATTTGTATGTGAGGGAAATATTTCTTTTGACAGTTCTTTTGTGCATACCTTTATCCAAATGACAGATAGCTAAGAGGATCTAGAATAAAATTTTCACTCTGCTGTTCGCTAATCTGATACTTCCTGGCAAATTAAAACTGTGTGCGAGACGGAGACTCGAACTCGGGACATTTGCCTTTCCCGGGCAAGTGCTGTACCAAGTGAGCTACCCAACCATGACTTACTACCCGTCCTCACAACTTTGCTTCCGGCAGTACCTCGTCTTGCACCTTCCAAACTTCATAGAAGCTCTCCTACGAGGGACGCGCTGTGTAGCCGTGCGGTCTTAGGCATCTTGTCACGGTTCGCGCGGATCCCCCCGTCGGAGGTTCGGGCCCTCCATCGGGCATGGGTGTGTGTGTGTGTGTTGTCCTTGCCGTAAGTTAGTTTAAGTTAGATTAAGTAGTGCGTAAGCTTAGGGATCGATGACCTCAGCAGTTTGGTCCCACAGAACTTACCACAAATTTCCTCTCCTGCGAACATTGCAAGACTAGTATTTCTGGAAGAAAGGATATTTCGGAGACATGCTTAACCATAGCCTGGGGGATGATTCCAGAATCAAATTTTCATCCTGCAGCGGAGTGTGCGCTGATCTGAGACTTCCTGGCAGATTAAAGCTGTGTGCCGGATCGAGACTCGAGCTCGGGACCTTTGTCTTTCGCGGAGAGCTGGAGAGCTTCTGTGAAGTTCGGAAGGCAAGAGACGAGGTGCTGGCGGAAGTGAAGCTGTGAGACGTGCCTGGGTAGCTCGGTTGGTAGAGCCTTTGCACGCGTAAGGCAAAGGTCCTAAGTTCGAGTCTCGTTCCGGCGTACAGTTTTAATCTGCCAGGAACTTTTAGTCAACGGGGTGTCCATCCTAATAGTCGTTAGACGCTTTCTCTCTGGCGTTTCGGGAGATATCTGCAATTTCGCTTTTTTAAAATGTAATTGGAGTTGTCCAAAGAAATACTGCTCATCACGTCTTTCATCCGATGCCCAGTATCGACGGAAAACTTCGAGTTACTTCGTGGGTATGTATTAAAAGGAACAGTAGAACACGAAGAACATCCCGTACACCTGCAGCAACGGCACCGCCCTGGCCCGCGGTGACCGCTATCGCCATGCAACAGCGCAGCTCAGTCGCTACTGGAGTGCTGGTTATTCTTTGTGTTACTGCCCTTGTTAATACAGACAGATGAAACGAATTTCTCACTTGACTAATGTGCGACACCTTCATCTAATGGGCATTTAAATTTTCCTTTAAAAATCAAGAGAAGACACTGACTATTTCCATCGACTGTGTACGTTGCATGAAAAACATTATGTGTTCGTTGGGACTGACTCCAGCTACACATTGCAAGCAAGAAATTCCTGAGATCAGCCCGAACACAAGAGAAAATGTTCCTGGCGACTCTTAGGAGAGACAGTCTCTCTCACTCTCTCTCTCTCTATATATATATACATATATACACACACACACACACACATATATATATATATATATATATATATATATATATATATATATATATATATATAGGGTGGTCCATTGATAGTGACCGGGCCAATCATGTTACCAAATAAGCATCAAAATAAAAAAACTACAAAGAACGAAACACGTCTAGCTTGAAGGGGCAAAACAGGTGGCGCTATGGTTGGCCCGCTAGATGGCGCTGCCATAGGTCAAACGGATATAACTGCGTTTTTTTTTAAAAATAGGAACCCCCATTTTTATTATATATTTGTGTAGTACGTAAAGAAATATGAATGTTTTAGTTGGACCACTTTCTACGCTTTGTGACAGATGGCGCTGGAATAGTCACAAACGTATAAGTACGTGGTATCACGTAACATTCTGCCAGTGCGGACGGTATTTGCTTCGCGATACATTGCCCGTGTTAAAATGGACCGTTTACCAATTGCGTGCCGGCCGGTGTGGCCGAGCGGTTCTAGGCGCTACAGTCTGAAACCGTGCGAACGCTACGGTCGCAGGTACGAATCCTGCCTCGGGCATGGATGTGTGTGATGTCCTTAGGTTAATTAGGTTTAAGTAGTTCTAAGTTCTAGGGGACTGATGACATTAGAAGTTAAGTTCTATAGTGCTCTGAGCCATTTGAACCATATGAACCAATTGCGGAAAAGGTCGATATCGTGTTGAAGTATGTCTATTGTGACCAAAATGCCCAACGGGCTTGTGCTATGTATGCTGCTCGGTATCCCAGACGACATCATCCAAGTGTCCGGACCGTTCGCCGGCTAGTTACGTTATTTCAGGAAACAGGAAGTGTTCAGCCACATGTGAAACGTCAACCACGACCCGCAACAAATTATGATGCCCAAGTAGGTGTTTTAGCTGCTTTCACGGCTAATCCGCACATCAGTAGCAGACAAATTGCGCGAGAATCGGGAATCTCAAAAACGTCGGTGCTGAGAATGCTACATCAATATCGATTGCACCCGTACCATATTTCTATGCACCAGGAATTCCATGGCGACGATTTTGAACGCCGTGTACAGATCTGCCACTGGGCACAAGAGAAATTACGGGAAGATGACTGATTTTTTGCACCCGTTCTATTTAGCGACGAAGCGTCATTCACCAACAGAGGTAACGTAAACCGGCATAACATGCACTATTGGTCAACGGAAAATGCACGGTGGCTGCGATAAGTGGAACATCAGCGACCTTGGCGGGTTAATGTATGGTGCGGCATTATGGGAGTAAGGATAATTGGCCTCCATTTTATCGATGACAATCTAAATGGTGCAATTTATGCTGATTTCCTACGTAATGTTCTATCGATGTTACTACAAGATGTCTCACTGCATGACAGAATGGCGATGTACTTCCAACATGATGGCTGTCCGGTACATATCTTGCGTGCGGTTGAAGCGGTATTGAATAGGATATTTCATGACAGGTGGATCGGTCGTCGAAGCACCATAGCAAGGCCCGCACGTTCACCGGATCTGACGTCCCCGGATTTCTTTCTGTGGGGAAAGTTGAAGGATATTTGCTGTCCTGATCCACCGACAACGCCTGACAACATGCGACAGCGCATTATCAATTCATGTGCGAACACTACGGAAGGCGAACTACTGAGTGTTGAGATGAATGTCGTTACACGCATTGCCAAATGCCTCGAGGTTGACGGACATCATTTTGAGCATTTATTGCGTTAATGTGGTATTTACAGGTAATCACGCTGTAACAGCATGCGTTCTCAGAAGTGATAAGTTCACAGAGGTATCACATTGGAACAACCGAAATAAAATGTTCAAACGTACCTACGTTCTGTATTTTAATTTTAAAAACCTACCTGTTACCAATTGTTCGTCTGAAATTGTAAGCCATATGTTTGTGATCATTACAGCGCCATCTATCACAAAGCGAAAAAAGTGGTCCAACTAAAACATTAATATTTTACGTACTACACGAACATGTAATAAAAAATGGGGGTTCCTATTTTAAAAAACGCAGTTGATATCTGTTTGACCTATGGCAGTGCCATCTGGTTTTCCCCTAGACAAATTTCGTTCTTTGTAGTTTTTCGTGTGACGCTTATTTCGTGAGATATTTGGCCCGGTCACGATCAGTGGACCACCATATACATTGCCTTGTGTGCCGTGGGTACGGTAAGCCTCCGTGTGAGCTCCAATCTCTAATGTTTTTTCGCAAGGTGTACGTAGGAGCAAGAAATATATTTGTTGACTCTTCTAGGAACGTACTCTCACGGAACTGGAAGAATGAACCACACCGTGATGCAGAACTCCTCTCTTACAGCGTCTACTACGGGCGTTGGTTGATCATATCTGTGATGCTTTCATACTTATTAAATAAGCCTGTAACGAAACGCGCTGCTCTTTTTTGGATCTTCTCTATTTCCTCTATCATTCCTATCTGGTACGGATCCCTCCTGACGAGCAAATTGTAAACCATTTCCTTTGTCGATAGGCTACATTTCCTGAATTTTCTTCCAGATGAATCTCAGTCTGGCATCTGCCTTACTCGCATTTATTTTTATGTGGTCGTTCCGCTTCACTCCTTAGATATTTAATTGAAGTCACCGCTTCCAATGATTTTTCTGCAGTTATGCGATCACACAATAAAAGGTATTTCTGCTATGTATAGTTTCCCCCATCAGTAGGTACGTCTCATTTAGCTAAGTCTGTCAGGATTACTTATTCACTATTAACTGGTTCATTTTACTTGTCAATGCCTTCCATGGTAGTCCCTGTACATATTCAGCTCCCCCTCCCACTCCGCCAAATTAACAGGCACGCTTCACTATCTGCGTGGCAGTGAGTTGTTTCAGCTGCGAAACATGATAGCCCACAGGACTGACACAATGGACAGGATAGGAGACACGCTGGTTTTTCTCTGCTGTTTCCTCAAATGTTCAAATGTGTATGAATTCCTAAGGGATAAAACTGCTGAGGTCATCGGTCCCTAGACTTACACACTACTTAAACTAACTTATACCAAGGACAACACACACACCCATGCCCCAGGGAGGACTCGAACCTCCGGCGGGAGGCGCCGCGCGCTGTTTCCTCATCCACCATAAGGAAGGCCTGCTACCACTCTACAACAGTGAGGCCACAGTGGTGACGGTTCACACTGACTCAGGCGACGTCACTTTCGTCTCGGCATTTCACACTCTGAAGACTGAACTGGAAGTCCTGACGACGCTCTCTGATGCGAGACTTAAGAGTGGAGAGCTGAATGTGAAGCATCCGATTTGGGACAGTCTCCAAACTTCTGCAGGAGATCTTGAAGTGGAAGTCCATGGGCCACAGAACCCTACTTACCTGCTTTTCAATCGCCAGCAGGAAACTGACGTACTGCATATCGTCATTTCTAAGAACACACCGGTCATCATACTTCTCACTACAGTCAGCGACATTCCAAAAAAAAATGTTCAAATGTGTGTGAAATCTTATGGGACTTAACTGCTAAGTTCATCAGTCCCTAACCTTACACACTACTTAACCTAAATTATCCTAAGGACAAACACACACACCCATGCCCGAGGGAGGACTCGAACCTCCACCGGGACCAGCCGCACAGTCCATGACTGCAGCGCACCTAGACCGCTCGGCTAATCCCGCGCGGCTCCAGCGACATTCCATCAAATCATCTCCCAGTCGCCATTGCCCTTCGCCGCATTTCACTGTAGCACGCCAACTAGACTACAATTGCCATCAGCTGGGTCTGCTACCGCAGGATCTCAACAGCAGGGGGTAAATGGTGTTCGCGCTCCGAACTGAGGCGGAAATCATGACCGTTATCAATTACCTGACAAAAAATATCCAGAAAATCATACAACGGGCTACAACAACCATAATCATTGCCTCTCCATAGCGTGTGGAACTACTACCTCTGCTCCAAGAACTGTGCCATCAGAAGAACAGATATAGACGGCATCGGCAAGAATTCAGGAATCCCCATGTCCGCGAGAACTTCGATACCGTCTTATGTAATGGAACGGCGAAGCGTGGGAGGACAAGATGGAGCAATTTCACTTCCATCTGGTCAAATCTCTGCAATCACTGGTTCAGCCAAAACGACAGCTAACAGTGCCGTGCGCCCGCGTTTAATTCTGCATAATTCCCGCGGATTTAGAATTCCTCTGGCCGATAGAGCGCATTGAGCGTTACTGTCACCGGTAGAGGGCAGGTCGGAGGAGAAGATAGTTAAGGCTGCGGTGACCGAGTGGAGATAAGAGACTGACACAGACGGCGAGGAGCGCAAGTGAGGCGGCGTGCTGTGGCCAAACGTCTGCCGTGGTCCGTTGACAAGAGTGGTGCCTACATGCGTTGACATAAGACAACGGGGACAGATGAAAATGTGTGCCCCGACCGGGACTCGAACCCGGGATCTCCTGCTTACATGGAAGACGCTCTATCCATCTCAGCTACCGAGGACACAGAGTATAGCGCGACTGAAGGGATTTATCTCTTGCACGCCCCCCCCCCCCCCCCCGCGAAACCCACATTCTCAACGTATTGTCCCGCACTACATTCGTAGTGCCCCCGCCCATTCTTTCGGACAGATACCATCTTACAAGAGTTCGGGCACTGTTTGTGCATTCGCACAGAAGTAGAAGATGGTCAAGTTAAGGCTCACCGGCCACTTGACCATCTTCTTCTTCTGTGCGAATGCACAAACAGTGCCCGAACTCTTACGGGAATCGGCAACGCGCCGCGAGTAATGAGTATAATGGGCGGGGGCACTACGAATGTAGTGCGGGACAATATGTTGAGAATGTGGGTTTCGTGGGAGGCGTGCCAGAGATAAATCCCTGCAGTCACCCTATCCTCTGTGTCCTCGGTGGCTCAGATGGATAGAGCGTCTGCCAGGTAAGCAGGAGATCCCGGGTTCGAGTCCCGGTCAGGGCACACATTTTCTTCTGTCCCCGTTGACGTCTGTCAACGCCTGTAAGCAGCTAAGGGTGTTCATTTCATTGTAATTTCATTCTAACGAGCTGCGTGGTCACCGATGGTATCTGTTCTTTCAGGCATGTCCGAAAAGATACCATCTTAGTATATATAAAGAGTGGTGCCTTTGCTCACTGCGAGTGTTGATCGCAGCCGTGAACGTGGCTCGTTAAAAGCTACTTCGACAGGACGCACAGTATTCGTCGTGTCCTAGGCTATTGAAATTGTAAGCAGTTTGTGTCCGTTGAGGTGCCGGGCAGGAGTACAGTGTGACCTTTGCAAGTACTGGATGCGGGGGCATCTGCTGGATGATACCCGTGGGTTTCAGACTACAAGTAATCTTCGATACATCATTCTCTCCGCGCTCTCTGAGCAAGCGTTTGTCAGTGGGCGCTGGATTTTACGAGAAGTCACGGTGAGCATCCGATTAGTGTGCTCGTCGCATGGTGGCTATTTTGATTCCGTATCCTGGTTGCCTGTTCTTACGTATGTAAATGTGTTGTTTATGAAGTTTTTTCCTGGTACTACTTGAGTTCAGTTTTGTCAATGTGTGTGGGCTTGTGGCTGTCACTATTCCAAACTGATTTTAGAATCTAATGGTATTGAATGCAGATGTAATTCTTCTGATTTACGAATTGTACTTTATAGCCAGTGAAAATTGTTCAATTTGGCTAACTTATTTCTGAGGCATGTCTATAGTTACCTGTTGGCTAGTATCACGAGCTCGAACTGTTTGCTAAATTGTTTTTGCTTCTACAAAAAAATTAAAGAAAGGTATCTGCATTTGTAGTATGTTAATTTCTACCAAACAATTAACGAGTTCTCTCTGTGTTACAGGATAAGTGATTGTATCTCTTGTTAACTGTGATCTTGTTAAAGATCCCTGAGTACCATGATTGACACTGTTAATGAAGGTTTCTAGTACTGTGGTAACGTCAACCGCCGTCCTGTGTTAGTAGAGAAGGAGGAATTATTGCTACTGCCGTCGCCTCTGCCACTGCCTCTATCATCATAAATTTGAACCAATTTTGTCAGTCGTTTTGATAATTACTGGCAATAGACGATGTTTGCTATTGTAATGTAAATGTATTTCTTTTAAATACAAAAAGGAGGTGATTTTATACTGTTGCACTTTTGAGGCGTTTGCCATCAGTTGTTCACTGAACTTTAGTCTTTTCAGTCAGTGCTATTCTTGGATTTTTGCTTTAAAAATAAATTCATTGGTGTTTTTAGAATAATAAATTTATTATGGCTCAGTACCCTTCCACACAACCCCTGCTGCCTACCGCATTTCACTAACCACCGATGAAGGAGTTATTTTCGACGCGCTGCAGATTGCAAAGACTTTCACGGTGGCGTACAAGTGCCGAAACGACCTCCCAATATATGGTCTCAACGACGAAGAACGCTGAGACGGACAACTGATGTCGCAGTTTATAACAGCTCTAGGCGGCGGTCAGCGATCGTAACACACACCAAAATTAAGAACGTTCTAAAAAAACGGAAAGGCTCTTCTTCACCTGGCATCGACTCCGTTACAAACAACCAGTTGCCCCCGCAGAAGTCACTGATCTTGCTGGTGATACTCTTTAATAAGTTCCTTCAGTTGCAGTAATTATTGCAGCAGTGAAAACAGTCCGGATCTTCCCAGTGCTGAATCCGTTGAATTGCACGTCCTCCATCCGGTGGAGCACACTCTGGCAACCTCAACACCTCCAAAGCCAATACTGCTGATTTTTGAGGTTAGGACAGTGCCTATGTTGGGGCACGGCAGGAAAATATGATTCAGAATCTGGTGGTGCAAACATGGCTCCCAGAAAGCTATGTCCATCTCATCGAAAGCTACTTGCAGGGCCAACGGATCATAGTCTCTGTCGAGGGAAAACAGTCCAGCACGAAGACAATCGCAGCTGGAATTCCCCTGGCATCGGTTTTTTCGCCAGATTTCCTTAACATCTGCATCAATGACTTTCCCTGAGTTGCCAACGTTCTCCCGGCTCAATATTGCTGCAGGTACAGTGTTCTTCACGAACAGAAGACAACACTCCGTTAAACCCTTCTGTATTCAAACTGAATATGGGCCAACCGCATGCAGCCAAGATGACAACGATCTACTTTACGCCGCGACAACCGAGGGTGGACCCCGTCCGGGTGAAAGGCCGCAAAATATCATGAACGAAGACTTCCGTACCTCGGCGTTAGCCTGGTCTCTGGATTCCTTTCCCGCGCCCTCAGATAGGACAAATGGAGTAATTGCCTCCAAATGGTTAGGGCACTGACTCTGGTTTACCATCAACAATGAACTACATCAGTTCATCAGATTGCGGCTTTACAAGGCGATTGTTCTTGCAGCCTTTCCGTACGGGCCCACTTCATGGGGCATAGAGTCCGCCACACAGTTACGATACCTCCACGTTCTTCAGAACAAGGTACTCCGTTGCATCGTATGTGTAACCCCCTCCCCCTCCCCTGGGAAGGTATTCAGGATATGCACGCGGCTCCCAAAATGGACGCCATCAGAATTGTTGTTCAAACGACATTTAGATTCTGTGCCAAATCAGATCTTCGGCGACAGACATTGCCCCATGCTCAACATGTAAATATCGCCTGTCCTCGCAGAGAAGATGGGTTTGAGATCCCACATTCCATCATAGAGGATGACTATTAAATAATATTTTTCATCTGGAAGTAACCCAAATGACTTCATCGTAGTAGGTCGGCCGTGGATCTCTGAAGCCTGTTATTGCCCGTTCTTACACGTGCAGTTCTTGTCTCAGTAAGGAATTAAAACACACATGCTTGTTACCTGTGCATAGCAAGTCGCATGGGCGATGGGCCTGCGCATACACACGAGGGAAAGAAATGTCTGGTGACAGAAAAGCGACACACTGAAGCACACATTCCCCAGCTAATTCATTAGGTGGCAGCGCAGAAATGTATCTAATGTCTTCTGGTAGCCAAGAAACACGTTATTAACCTTGAAGTCAGTATTTACTGTTTCCTGGGTCTCGTGGACGACCAGAGTGAGTTGGGTATCGTACGATCTTTGCTTTCATAACCGATGTTGATTCCTGCAGAGGGGATTTTTGGTTTCCAGAAACAGTAAAATACCCGAGCATAAAATACATTTCTAAATACTGCAACAGATCAACGCCAGAAATATAAGCCTGTAGTTTTGTGCGTCTGTTCGATGAAGCTTCTTCAAAATGGAATTGACCTGCGTTATATTCCAATCATCAGGAATGCTTTGCTCCTCCAGCGACCTATAGTAAGTTGCTTCTAGAAAAAGGGTAAGTTCTTTCGCGTACTCTATGTAATACGGTATTGGTAGGCCGTCAGATCTAGTGGCCGTTCCTCTGTTCAGCGATTTCAGTTAATTTTCGTCCTATGGTCATTATTTCAATATCTGTCGTTTTGACATTCGTTCGACAATTTGAAGGAAGAACTTTGCTTTCGTAGCAGCTGTCTCACGCGGCTGTCGACCAGGGCTGTCCTCTCCCAACTCTCACTACTCTGCTGATCGATTGATTGATTGATTGATTGACTGAGGGGGGCGGGATTAAGGGACTAAACGGCGAGGTCATCAGTCCCTCATTACTTTGCTCAGCACGTACCTGTCTAATGGACATTGTAGAATAGTCTTGAATAGAGTAGTCTGAAAGCTAACGAGAACACAGCACGCGTCATAACCCAGTTTCCCAGAAGCTTCTCTCAGTGCAAGACGGGTCAAAATAAACGAACACATGTCTCGGCTTATCCGCATATACTCAACAGCCGACTGTTAATGTTTCAGATGTACTTTGAACGCCTTGTAGGGAGCCATCGATTGAATCGAAGCCGTAGCACGGTCAGAAGCGTCGCGGCTTCAAACTTTTGCGTCCCGTATTGGAAACTCATTATTGATTTTGTTTTACTTTACTTTATTTTCATTTATGAATTCATGTCTGTAGCAGATTAGTACACAAGTGTTTCATATTTTTATTTTATTTTTTATTTACCTACCCATGTCTGTAGAAGATTAGTACACAAGTGTTTCATATCAAGTCAGAGGAGACAAGGGCATTAAGTTAATTGCAAAGTTACAACTTGGTGTCACAATAAGTGTCAGACATTTGTTATATGACTTACAGAAATACAAGTCGCTGAGGAATGAAATAAATAGGAAGTGCAGGGAGACTAAGGCGAAATGGTTGCAAGAAAAATGTGAAGAAGTCGAAAAAGAAATGATTATCGTAAGGAATGATTCAGCATGCAGAAAACCCTAAAGAACCTTCCGCGAATTTCAAAGCAAGGGTGGTAACATTAAGAGTGCAATGGGAATTCCACTGTTAAATGCAGAGGAAGAGAGAGGATAGGCCTTTATTACGGGGAAGATTAGTCTTATGAGATAGAAGAAGAAACAGGAATCGATATTGAAGAGATAGGGTGTACAGTCGTTCTCGCAAACTGACAAAACAGCCGGGAGAGCGGTTTGCTGACCTCATGCCTCTCCATATCAGCATCCAGTGACGCCAGTGGGCTGAGGATGACACGGCGGCCGGTCGTTACCGTTGGGCCTTCATGGCCTGTTCGGGCGGAGTTTAGGTTAGTATCAGGGGATCCAGTATTAGAATCAGAATTTAAAAGAGCTTTGGAAGACTTGAGATCAAATAAGGCAGAATAGATAGCATTCCACTAGAATTCTTAAAATCATTGGGGGGAAATGGCAACAAAACAATTACTCATTTTGAAGTGTAGAGCGTATGAGACTGGTTATATACCATCTGGCTTTCGAAAAAATATCATCCACACAATTCCGAAGACTAAAAGAGCTGACAAGTAAGGAGAATTATCGTACAATCAGCTTAAAAGCTCATGCATCCAAGTTCTGACAAGAATAATAAGCAGAAGAATGGAAAAGAAAATTAAGGGTGTGTTAAATGATGATCATTATTGCTTTAGGAAAGATAAAGGCACCAGAGAGGCACTTCTGACGTTGTGGTAGATAACGGAAGCAAGACTAAAGAAAAATCAAGACACGTTCATCGGATTTGTCGACCTGGAAAAAGTGTTCGCAATGTAAAATGGTGCAACATGTTCGAAATTCTGAGAAAAACAGGGGTACGCTATAAGGAGAGACGGACAATGTACAATATGTACAACAGCCAAGAGAGAATAATAAGAGTGGACGATCAAGAACGATACACTGATGATATTGCTATTCTGAGCGAAAGTGAAGAAGAATTACATGATCTGCTAAATGCAATGAACAATCTAATTAGTACAGAATGTGGATTGAGAGTAAACCGAACAAAGAGAAAAATAATGAGAAGTAGCAGAAATGAGAATAGCGAGAGACGTAACATCAGTATTTATGGTAACGAAGTAGATGAAGTTAAGGAATTCTGCTACATAGGCAACAAAATAACCAATGACAGACGGAGCAAGGAGGACATCAAAAGCAGACTAGCACTGCCGAAAAGGGCATTCCTGGCCAAGAGAAGTCTACTAGTGTCAAAGATAGGCCTTAATTTGAGGAAGAAATTTCTGAGAATGTACGTTTGCAGCATAGCATTGTACGGTAGTGAAACGGACTTTGAGGAAACCGGAACAGAAGAGAATTGTAGCATCTAGATGTTGTGCTACAGATGAATGTTGAAAATTTGGTGGACTGATGAAGTAAGGAATGAGAAGATTCTGTGCAGAATCAGAAAGTAATAGAATGCATGGAAAAAATTGACGTGAAGAAGAGACAGGGCGATAAGACATCTGTTAAGACTTCACGAAATAACGTCCATGGTACTATAGGGATCTGTAGAGGGTAAAACTATAGAGGGCGACAGAGATTGAAATATATCCAGAAAATAACTGAGAACGTAGGTTGCAAGTGGTACTCTGAGGTGAACAGTTTGACACATGGGAGGAATTCGTGGTGAACCACATCAAATCATTCAGAAGACTGATAACTCAAAAAAAATTTAGATGTGGTATTTTCAGGGGTTAAATATTTTTAAATTCTCATAGTCTTATACTTCATCTTTATATTTACTCGTATATTGATTCTTACTTTTTATTCTCATATTTATTCTTCAGGCAGATCTGGTGCATTCATTCTGCGGAAATGCCTAGACAAAGCAAAATAAAATTAAAACAATTTGTTTTCAAACACGGGCCGCAGTTATGAAAAGCCGCTACGCTAGCCACTGCGGTACAGCTTCACTCTCTTTCAGCAGGCGCTACAAGGTACCTTGAATACTCTGGCATTATCTCAGAAACGACCGAGAATCTGCGGAGAAGCCGAGACACGTGCTATTTTGACTCCTTTTCCACCGAGCGAAGTTCATGGGAAATCGGTTTATGGCAATTTTTTTTTTAACTGCGTTCTCCTCGTAAGTCCAATTGAGCTGCTTTAATTGTCGTTTCGTTCCTCCTTTGTTTTCAGCTACAGTCAGCTAAATTCAGCGAATTTAGTGATCAATAGTTTTAATTCAATATCATTTGTCTCATCAGGCACTTGGATTTCATTTATTGTGCTGTGACCATTCATTCCATGCCTAATGCTCCGTATTAGCTTTGCTCTTTCCTTGGAATAATTATTTCTGTACAATGTCTTGTCGTATCCAGTATGATGTCAAAGCGAAAAAATTTGCAGTCCTGCTTGTAGTGCACCTCTGCATTAAATAAAGCTTTCTATAGCTGATACAAGATACTTTTTTATCAGATACGGCGGTTTGTTTTAGTATTTCAAGTACATTATAAGACGCACGGCAGTACAGCCAGAGTGTTTTTACAGGTCTCGGATGCCTACAAATTCATATTTCTCGGGATAGTTTGCGTGTACATTCAAGTGCCTGCCAGTTCATTTTCTTTAGCTTTTCCCGTGGGTCAAACAAGACTATGACAATTCGTCCTGCCCTTCTTTGTATATGCTCAATATCCTCCATTACTTCTATGTGGTGCAGGCCCCACACACTTGTACGGTATTCTAGGACGAGTCACCCTAGAGTTTTGTATGCAATCTCCTTTATAGACCGATTACATTTTCGTTGTACTGTACTAATCGATCGAAGTTTGCCACTTGGTTTCCTGCTACTGAACAACGTAATGGTTCCATTTAATATCCCTATAGACTGTTACATCCGGGTATTGATTGACTGATTCCAGCTGTGACTTGTTGAGATTGTAGTCACAGAACATTACTTTTTTTCGTTCTCTGAAGTGCAGCATTTTATATTCCGAAATACCTAAGGGAAGCTGCAAATTTATTTGCTTCACTTTGAAATCTTTTCACTATCCTATTGAATGCAATACTCTTTTGGGGTTTGCCGTCACATCATGTTGCGCAAATCTGATAATATTTCGTCAACAGAACTTCGACATCTTTAGGTGTGGATAGCTGCTGCCGTCGCTGCTAGAAGGCGCGACTGGTAATCATCACGCGGCCGCGTGGAAATGTGTGGGCCAGGAGCAGGCAGTGCGCGTGCGCGGGAACACGCTCGCGGTTGGTGGAAAGCGGCGCTCAGGGAAGCGCAGAAAGGCGATTCGTGCGTGCGCTGTGGACAATGACTGTGCTTCTGGACGCTCCTATGTTTAAGAATTAAATTAAATCTCAGCAGTGCGCCGCGTCGGCTCTTGAGTCGGAAGTTCTTGTTCCTTCTGTTTTGGCTTAAAGACAGCCAGTACTGGTTTCCAACTATTTTATGAAAGTCCTTGAGGAAAAAGCACTGCAGTTGGCATGTCTCCAACATTCTTGCTTCTGGCGGTGTGTAGACGACATATCTGAGGCGTGGTCGCACGGAATAAAGACATTACGTACGTTTCTGCAGCTTCTTGAACTTGCTCCATCCGAATACAGATTTACCATGGAAGTGGAAAAAGACGGCATGATTAAAAGAAAAATTTTCCGTCAGTGTACACTGATCAACCAGTACATTATGACGAACGACCTACCATCGATATAAACCCGGCGCAAGCGCCAGCAGCGACACTTGGCAAGGAATGACTGCTAGTGAGACACATACGCGGCACATGTAGGAGCAGTGAGCGAGATGTTCGTGTGTAGAATGTGAAAGGACGCGATTTGTCTGAGTTTGACCGAGGGCAGGTTGTGATGGCCCGGAGGCCCGACATGGGAACTGCACGGCCTGTCGAGTGTTCGAGAAGTGCTGTGGTACGGGTCTTCAACGCTTGGCGACACCAAGGTTTGGGCGGCTACATCTCATTACAGATGTCGGACGACGTAGGCTGGGCATACTGGTAAAACAGGGCAGGCGGCGAACTATGACTGAACTAATAGCAGATTTTTTATTCTCGGCCGAGTACAAGTGTGTCTGAACACACAGTGCATCGAACACACCTAACGATGGGCCACCGGAGCCGACGACCCCTGCATGTGTCAATGTTAATACCACGACATCCGCAACTACGACTAAAATGGGCACGTGGTCATCAGCTCTGGACGTTGGACCAATGACTCCCGATACCTTCTTCATCATGCCAATTGGAGAGCGTGAATCCGTCGTCTTCCAAGGGAACAGCTCCTTCACACCGGTACTGCTGGATAGAGACAAGCTGGCAGCGGCTCCATTATGCTCTGGCCATCCATGGGTCCAATGGAGCTCGTGCAAGGCACCATGACGGAGCATCGTACACTGATTGCAGATAAGGTACGACTCTCCATGACGATCATGTTTCTCGATGGTTCAAATGGTTCAAATGGCTCTGAGCACTATGGGATTTAACATATGTGGTCATCAGTTCCCTAGAACTTAAGAACTACTTAAACCTAACTAACCTAAGGACATCACACGCATCCATGCCCGAGGCAGGATTCGATCCTGCGACCGTAGCGGTCACGCGGTTCCAGACTGAAGCGCCTAGAGACGCACGGCCACACCGGCCGGCTGTTTCCCGATGGCAGTGGCATTTTTCAACAAGACAATGCACCATGTCACAAGGCTAGGAGTGTGATCGAGTGGTTCGAACAACATGGTACCGAGCTCCAATTGGTATGTTGACCCCCCCCCCCCTCCCCACTAGCCAGATCTGAACCTGATCGAACACATTTGGGATGTGACTGAACGTGACGTCAGAGTTCATCGCCCCCCACTCCGGAATTTTAGGGAGTTAAATGACTTGTACGTGCAGATGTGATGCCAGGTCCCTCCAGCGACCTACCAAGGCCTCATTGCTTCTGTATTATGACGCGTCGCCGCTGTATCAGGCCAAAGATGGACACACCGGCTGCAAGGTAGGTGGTTATAAGGTTCTGGCTGATCAGTGTGTGTGCGCAACGAGAAAAGCTGTGGGTAAAAAGCTCCTCCTAAAACCCTGGATCGATTTCAAGCAAACTTGGTACATATATCATTTGTTAGCTGGAAAGAAATACTGTGGGTGTAAGAAATAGCAAACCTCCCATTCAGGTGGGAGTGATAATGCAGAGAATGATTGGGGGGGGGGGGGATAAGAAACGGACAGTCAGACAGGGGAATGGAGAAGATGGACAGAGATATGGGAAAGGAGGAAATGAACAGAGAGAGAGGAGATGGAAATGGACAGAAATAGAGAAGAGGAGGAGGCGGACAGAGAGAGAGGAAGAGAGATGGAGAGACAAAGGAAAGAGGCAGTGAGAGACAGAGAGAGGGGGGAAGGAGGAGTTGGACATAGAGAGGGTGGAGAATAATATGCACTAATGGAGGTGGAGGAGAAGATGAAAAGTGTAAGGAAGAGACAGAGTGGACAGGATGTGATGAACAGAGGGGAAAAGGCGAAGTTGGACAGAGGGGGAGAAGCAAATGTACAGAGAGGGGTGAGAAGGAAATGAACAGAGAGAGGGGAGAGTAGCAGATAGACAGAGAGAAGGGCAGAAGGAGATTAAAAGAGAGTGGGGTTGGAGGAGGTGGACAGAGAGAGGAGAGAGAAGGCGATGGTAGGAACAGGGGATAAGGAAATGGACAGAGAGAGGGGGAAGAAGGAGAAGGACTAAGAGGGGAGAGGAGGAGATGGCCAGAGATAGAGGCATAAGAGGAGATGGACTAATAGAACTGGAATAAATACATACGTCGTATACTCAGCTAGTTAAGTTATATAAGGACTTCCAACTAGCATCATAACATCCCGCAAAACTAGTAATGATAGCAGACGTCTGCAAATCTTATCACATAAACGAAAATGTAGACTGCCTGGTTTCTCGTAAATGTGAACAGGCGAGCACTAATGACAACACAACAGTTCCCCCCTCATCACCAGTCATCAAATTCAGAACTAACCTTCCGCTGTCGCAGTGTCTCCAAGAACTTCGCCCGGTCCTTCGGCCTGAGTGTCCTGCTGAGAACATTCTTGAAAGACTCGTAGAAGGCAATCAAGCTGGGCGGGTCTATCTGGAAAGCTATTTGACCGGCGTAGCTCAGTACCTGCCCCGGACCGGCAGGCAGGCTCAAGAAGCAGTACGCGACGGCCACTACAAGCGAGAGCGTCCGCATGATGTCTGCCCCGACGCACGACGCCGCCGCACTGAAACCGGTTGCGAAGCGCCGGAGAACGTCCACCACACTGGTCGACCCCGCGCCGGCTCACATAATATCAGGGCCTCGTGGCCCGGCCGTGACCAGGCCAATAGCGTGCGAGTATTCCGCCGATCCCTAATCTGCACACTTTCTCAGCTGGCGTTATCCGGCGCAAGATCTTCTCGTTACAGCACAAAAGCTCGAGACCTCCCGAGAGCATCTGCGTATGTCTTTAAGAGGGGTAGGACTTCAAACGGGCCGACTTGGAGCAGGAGAGGCACCACACGACATTTTAATTTCCACTGTCTACACTTTTACAAGTAAATTCATAAAACTTTGCCAGCACGACCAGGAAGAATTCAGGATTCACACTCGTAGCAGCGGAAGTTCGAAAACATAACAAAATAATTTTTTTACATGTGAAATTCCATCATTTTTCACTTACTATTGGCTGCATTTGTTGCTATAGGTACACTTTTCTTCATAAGTAAGAGAACTGTTCGATGAATTTTGAACAGCATACAAACCATACTTACAGGTGTCTGAAACTCTAGAATCTATTTAATTTATGCCGGCCGGTGTGGCCGTGCGGTTCTAGGCGCTTCAGTCTGGAACCGCGTGACCACTACGGTCGCAGGTTCGAATCCTGCTTCGGGCATGGATGTGCGTGATGTCCTTAGGTTAGTTAGGTTTATGTAGTTCTAAGTTCTAGGGGACTGATGACCACAGCTGTTAAGTCCCATAGTGCTCAGAGCCATTTTTATTTAATTTATGAAAAAATGAATGAGCTCTTACGTTTTAAACTTTATGTTTAGAAAAAAATCATCTTTTGTAGTTAATTATCTCAATTTTTACCACAGTTTTTAATAGATTTGGAAAATTCTAGAGTATCATACACCTGTAAGTATGGTTTGTATTCTGTGCAAAATTCATCAAAGAATCTCTCTTACTTGTGAAGGAAAATGTACCTAAAGCAACAAATGCAGCCAACATTAAGTGAAAAAATGATGAAATTTCATATCTAAAAAAAATTATTTTGCTATGTTTTTGCACTTCCACTGCTATGAGTGCGAATCCTGAATCCTTCCTCGTCATGCTGGCAAAGTTTTATGAATTTATTTGTGAAAGTATAGACAGTAGAAAATAAAATGTCCTGTGGTGCCTCTCCTGCTCCAAGTCGGCCCGTTTGACGTCCTACCCCCGATAAACGTGGCCATTGCATAAACGCTGTGAGAATACCTAGTCGTCGCTGTCTGCATCGGCTTCTACGTATTCTCTCTATTAGCGTCATTCCGCAGCTAATGCCTCCTGTTTCTTTTAGTCTTCACTTGCCTGACTACGCTGATGAAACAATTTTTTTCGAATCTTCTACTGTCCTGTTGCTCTCATTGTCCTACAACAGATAGGAGCAGCAAGGGAGCTTACCAGATGAACGTCTCAGATTAAAGTGCGTGTGAACCAGAAATCTATATATGAATCTGTTCTTTCGGACATGTCCGGAAGAACAGATACCATCTTTATATATATATAAGGCTCACCGGCCATTTGACCATCTTCTTCTGTGCAGATGCACAAACAGTGCCCGAACTCTCACGGGAATCGGTAGTAAAACCGCGAGTGATGAGTATAATGGGCAGGGGCGCTATGGATATAGTGCGGGACAATAAGTTGCGAATGTGGGTCTCACTAGAGGCGTGCCAGACATAAGTCTCTGCAAACGCACTATCGTCTGTGTCCCCGTTGGTTCAGATGGATAGAGCGTCTGCCATGTAAGCAGGAGATTCCGGGTTCGAATCCCGGTCGGGGCACACATTTTCAACTGTCCCCATTGACTTATATCAACGCATGTATGCAGCTAAGGGTACACATTTCATTGTAACCAGAAATCTGTCGCTGAATTTCTCACTTCTGAACAAAGTGAATCAACTGAAACCCACAGACCCTTGCTAAAGATGTGTGGACATGACATAGTAGACGTGCGAACCTGAGGTGGTAGGCACAGTTGCGATAGTGGTGAAAGAGGATGAACACGACGAACCACGCCCCAACGGACACTGCTCAGTTGTTATCACTCAAAGTAGGAACAGAGGGGAAGAGATTAGTGGTTAACATTCCGTCGACAACGAGGGCATTAGAGACACAGCAAAGGCTCGGTTTGGAGAAGGACGGGGAAGAAACTCGGACGTGCCCTTTCAACAGAACCATACTAGCATCTGCCTGAAGCGATTTAGGGAAATCAATGAAAACCTAAATTAGGATGGCTAGACAAGCGTTTGAACCGTCGTCCTCCCGAATGCAAGTCCAGTGTGCAAAGCACTGCGCCACCTCCCTCGGTCACTTGTAATAAATACCGCGTCTATAAACTCAGCCGTGCTGATTTTCGAATTACGACCAAGGAATTGTGTATATTTTACAGAGCATCGAGTGGCGACACTTCTCCAACAAAGAAGAAATTCAAGGGAGAGATATCTGCAGCCAAAGTGGTGGCGCATCCTTCTGAGTTAGGCTGGGTGTGGGTTACTCGGATGCCTTGACTTCTAAAGCAGTTGTCGATTCACTACGCTACAAGACGGCCATGAGCAGGCTGGAAGCACGATTTTTTAGAGTTGCTCAGAGAAGAAGATTAATTTCAACATTCAGCACGATAGCAGAACCCCACATAACAGTTTTGTGGCAAAGGAACTTATCGTCAGATTTGGCTGGACTATCCTAGTACATTCGCCGTGCAGTCCTGATTTAGCACCTGCAGTCTTCCATCTGTTTGGGCCCATAAAAGATGGACGACGTGGTCAGTATTTTTCAGAATCAGATGCTGTCCTCAAAGCTGCCAGACATCGGTCAGCTTCAGCTGGTTCAGGTTTTTATGAACACGGTATAGCTCTTGTTCCACGTTGATATACCCGCATAACGAATCGTAGTGACCATCTGGAAAAAATGAATATCTAAATGAAATCTTGCGCTTTTTAATGCGTAATTCGGCTTTCTGTATCTGTTGCAGTTTCCTTGAAAGTAAACGGGAGGCGTTAGTTTCTAAATGACCCTCATACTGATTTGTTGTCTTCGTCCAATAGCCAACTCGTGCCAGTGTCTGCGTCTTGCACAACTAGCACTGCTGGAAGAAAGGATATTCTGGAGACATGGCTTAGCCACAGCCTTCTAGATCTCCGCAAAAGACAAAGGTCCCGAGTTGGAGTCTCGGTGCGGCACACAGTTTTAATCTGCCAGGAAGTTTCGTATCAGCGCACACTCCACTGAAGAGTGAAAATTTCATTCTGAAAACAAACAAAAAAACAACTGGGCGATATATTTTAAGGCTTATACTGTTTCTCTCACTCCCCACCACGCCGCTACTGCTCTGCTCGCGAAGAAGGACGTCAGTAGGCGAGAGTGCTAAGGGTCTTCATCGAACTGTTAAGCCCTGTTCTAGAGAGAATCGCATAGGTGTCCCCTTTGTACATTCTTCGGTACCGGTACCTCTTCACTAGGTTTCCCGGTTTGTGAATTCGGAACACACGCGACGAGGCAAGCTCAGTTGCCCAGAGAGGTGAGACCCTTATGCACTGCAGGACCTGAAGCTGCAACCTTGCACGACTCTGCCCCTCGACCCCGCGGGCAGGTGTAAGCTCGTTTCCAGTCTCCCAGACCTTGGCCGCCTTAAACCGGAGCGATCAGTGTCGCGAAACTGGAATTACGTCTTTTCGAATTTTAAGACAGCATGGAACTACGAGACTGTAGAATTCTATACGTCCTTTGCATGGGGGCTTAATTAAATAAAGAATGTAAATACTTTTAATTTTTTTTAGCTGAATGTCCGGCTACGCAGTCTCGTAACCAGTTGGCCCTGACTGGTATAGTACGTAATCTGACTGCATAGAATAACAACAAAGAATGAAAGAAAATTTCCGTTAACACAATTAATTAATTAAGTCCCCAGCAACTATAAAACCTAGGAAACAACAAAACACAAGTGTAGCTGTTCTGTGTGTGGAAGTGTGATTCAACGTACACATCTGGCACGGTTCTTCCTCAATATGACCAGATATTTTAAACACCATTTATACTGAAGTAATTTAAAAAAAAACAGAAATACTATAATTGCACATAGAAACCAAAAATACAGTCTAATACAAGAACACGAGCCAGATGCTTTGTTGACTGAATCTGTGACCAAGAGGCATTATTGTTTAAGACATTGAAATAATAAAAAAAAACACCAATTTTTTTTACCTTCATATATATTGACGAAAAGCACATTACAGCATCCCCAATCGAACATCTGGGGTCTAGCCCATCAAAACAATACTACAAGTTCTGAACAAGCACTCTCCACGGGAACTTCTCAACAACGACTCACCACTGCTACATCTCAATAAGCACTGCCTACTGCTACATCTCAATAAGCACTCTCCACTACGACTTCTCGATAAGCACTGCCTACTACGACTTCTCGACAAGAACTGCCAGTGGAGGAGGCTGAATAATACTCTTTGGCGCAATCTCTGGCGCTGTAGCTCAGTGTAGCCACCTATCACCTTTAATGTCGTTTATCTCTCCTCGTCTCCACAACACAGAAACATACGATTTGGTTGTTAAAGACCGAATTAATGTGCTGCAATACTATCTTGTTTATGTGTTCCAAGTCTCCCGTCTTGATGCAAGTATTGGAGATACTGCCGTGACTTATCAGTTTTTTTCCATTTATATTAGTATTTAAAGTGATAGAACCACTTTTAAATAATTTTCGAATAGTGTTCGCAACGATGCAGAAGCAGCAGACTACTTGAACTTACAGTCTCTGTAGGTCTGTCGTTGTGTGTTGCTTAGTATCGTAGGAGCTGTAGGAAGTGGTAAGGTGCCGGGCTAGCATTAATTCAGGCATGTCTTTAAAAATAAATTTATTAACGAGAAATTCCTACTAAACATTTGCAAAAAACACTTATTGCCGAAACCTTTTTTTTAAAAAAGGTAACCATTATAATACGCTTGATTAAACATCAATCTTGATCCAATGTTGATGGCAAATAGCGGTAATAAAAAGATGTCAAATCTAAGTTCAAGAAGCCGGCCGGAGTGGCCGAGCGGTTCCAGGCGCTATAGTCTGGAACCGCGCAACCGCTACGGTCGCAGGTTCGAATCCTGCCTCGGACATGGATGTGTGTGATGTCCTTACGTTAGTTAAGTTTAAATAGTTCTAAGTTCTAGGGGACTGATGACCACAGCAGTTACGTCCCATAGTGCTCAGAGCCTTTTGAGCCACTTTAAGTTCAAGACAATCACAACATCACATGGTTTAAATGGCTCTGAGCACTATGGGACTTAACTTCTGAGGTCATCAGTCCCCTAGAACTTAGAACTACGTAAACCTAACTAATCTAAGGACATCACACACACCCATGCCCGAGGCAGGATTCGAACCTGCGACCGTAGCGGTCGCGCGGTTCCGGACTGTAGCGCCTAGAACCGATCGGCCACCCCGGCCGGCAATCACAACATCAGTCAGAAGTTTCAGCTGATAGCAGGTAACTACTTGGCATTAAAATTTAAATCCTCAAACCTATTCTAAAAATATATATATATTAAATCTTTAAACAAAATGTATAATCAGCAATTGCCATCAATTCAGATTTGAAAACGATCTTCAGATAAAATCAGTTTCGCTGCGGAACTTGAAATACGCGATAGCAATTACAGCGTACCCCCTAGCCACAAGTTTTAGGCACACCATTTTCGCCTGTGGCACAAATTAAGATTTACTTGAGTACTGTACAGAAGTGCTAGACAATTTGAAAACAAGCTTAGATGCAGAGCACCTTCAGATGAACGCCAAATGAGGAGATACGAATTGTTCAAAGCTGATTGCGTAACTCAAAGATTGATCTGCAACATTAGAATTCATCCACTGCTATCTCAGTCGGTTTACAGTGCAGTAAGCTTGAAATCATAATTTATTTCACATCTCAGTCTTAAGTACATTTCTTGAAGATACAATATACGTGTCATTAAACTGACATGATGAAACCTGAAACATAAATCAGTTACCGCCGGTCCCACACAGACACATAACACAGATGGCGCCCTCAAGGGTAGACTCAGTGACAATCTTTACAACATGAACAGATAACACGAACGGATCACCAACTATTGAATAGTAGAACTACTTGCCTCGCACGAAACGGACAGTTCTCGTCCATAAATGCTACCATGGTGCAGCGACGGTGTAATGAAGGCTGTACAGATCTTCCCGCTTTGCTTTGACCGACAATCTCTTCCGGACAACGGATATAGCGTCTGAAAGAGTAGAAACCGTTCACTGTCCAACACGTCTACGACCACCAGTACAGTGTGACCAGCGAACACTTGAACCTAGAAGAGGTGGGTGTTTTCAAACAAACAGCCCTCAACCCCAACGGGACCGCGCTTCAGTCCAGGTCCAGACTAGACATTTTGCGACACAAATAAGGGTCTGTTCCCAGCACCGGCCCGGGTTGCCTCCTTCGTCGTGCGCCTGCTACCCCAAAACCTCCTCGCTGAACTGCACGCGGAGCCTATCGGACGACGTTCTCACGACGAGTTACCATCTGACCATCACACCAACGGCTCCACCAGAGGAGCACAAAATCGGGAAAATACTGAACAAATTTCGGAAGGATTCCGCGCACAGGACATTGCTGTCGGCAATTTTTTATCGCTGGTCTTAGCCAATTGAGTGATAACATAAAGAAGCTGTTATACCGGAGCCAGGGTAGCCGCTGAGGGCCGGCAACCTATATAACACCACAGAGGACGAGGTTGTCCATAACCAAAGGCGTACCCAAAAGCATCATGGTAAACACTGGCTATTTACACACAAGTTAATGGAAACAGACATTCCGAGCACTACTTCCTGCAGGGGGAGCTAGAACCAAGGCCTGCAGAAAATATCACTACGCCGGCTGGAGACAGCAACTTAGTGGCTAGGACGAGACCCGGAGTTCATACCAGATGCCGACCTCGTGTACTGCAACCGTCGAAGATTACGTCTTCGTCTCGGACGTGGACTGTTACTCTTGTGTGAGTGTGTTACCACGAACCTTTGTGGAAAATAAGAAGTGAACTTTTGTTTGCCTCAATTAGGAGACTTTTTTTCGTTATTGTTATCTTTCTTTTGTATGTTCAGTCATCAACGTTGTGAACTTACATCAATAAAAGTTGTGTTGTGAAAAATTGCGAATTGTCGGTCACAAAGGAAGCCGACGAGACTCTCTGGATCCAATGATTGCTTCTGGTGGAAGATACGAATTGATTTCTTTTGTTTTAGTACTTCAGTTACAGTAACACCTTTTTATGTCTATTTGTTAACATTCATAGTCACGTTCCGCATCCCGGTATACCTTGGTTGTGGTGACAACGTGACGTGCAGCGTATCCCGACGTCAAGATTACGTTGAAATGTTATAAAATGGTTGTGAGTTGGCTAAGCCAACGAATGTAAGCATCATAAAATGATTGTGGTAACAGGTTGATCAGCAGCGTAGCCCGAGGTCTTGGATAGGTTGAAACGTGGTAAACTGAACGTGAATTGACAAAGCCAAAGAATGTGAACACCGGAAGTTAATTGTGATAAATTAACGTGTAGCGTAGCGCGAGGTCTACGCTCGTCACTGCAGTCACCTATTTGTGGGACTTACTTCCGAATCTGCCGCAAATTCCAAGGATGCTGTTAACTTGGGGCTTGGTAGCACAAAATACCAGCTAACTTCATTTTCGAAGCACGCGGTTGTGATCGGCTACTCACATTCGTCTCTTTACTCGTCGCACTGACTTCCCCTAACTCATCACCCACGCAACGGAAGAGTCGTGGACGCTGTAATTACATTTTTACCGAAGTAGTACGTACAAAAAAGGTCGAAGTTGTGTCTGGAATAGTAGGATAATGAATTCATCTTAAGGAATGATGAATAGACTGTGCCACAATTATGTGACAGGAAGAGGGAATGACACAATATGATCAGTGTAAACACAGATAAATTAACGATTTTGTAAAAATTGATTGGTTCCCGATAAATAGCATATCGCCTAACTTTTAACACAGTTCATTTATATCTGTAGATGGGAGGAAGTGTAATTTTCAAAATTTCTGCATTCGCTCACATATAGCACGAACTGATCTCATATTCTCGCGGTGATGTCCATGTAAAACACTTTCTAGTTGCTCAATCTGGGTCATGTTTGAGTAAAATTTAAAACTTGGCTTGGTCTGTACACCGATAAAACTTAATACAAAATCTCGATCAGACATGATATATCATAGATCTCAAACTCTTGAGTTCAACAAAATTTTCTCTACATGTTAGTGCCGATTTTGGCGACCAAAATATCAGTTGGCTTATGCTGATTTTGGCGACCAAAATATCACTTGTATCACTTCGCGTACTTCCTTTCGTTAATGTCGATTGCAACAATTTTCTGTGGCAGTTCCACAATTAGACACGAAGCATTCAATGCATAGAAACGTATCCATCCTCCAATGTCATACACGTAACTGTTTAAAATTACTCGGAATACTGACAACGGTTTCACAATACGTTTACTCTCTTATGAATTGTTTTGTGAAGAATCCGGAACTAACACATGCGTTAATAAACACAACAATAGGAACTCAAATGGCCTTCTCCCTTCCCAATTAAGCCTTTCTCTTGCACACAACGTTGCGAAGTATATACCTATAAAAGAATCTGAGATTTTCATTTGTGAATGAAACAGACAATGAAACAGTTTTTTTAAAAAATTGAAATCATTTCTGTTTGACAACTTATTACACTCTGCAGGTGAATGTGTAAGTAGATTATACACGTGTGTGGTTAGGTAACGTTTGCTAAATTTACTGTAGATCACAGAAGGAATGGAATATTCTGTCGATGTCGAGCCCATTGAGACCAAGCAATCACTAAGATTACAGCAGTAGTACACTGCTGCATCGGATGCCAAGATATTAAATCTTTTGACCTTTACTACGTAATGAAAAACCCAATCAGGAAACATGCAGTACACGTTGCAATATGGTGATAATCTAAAACCCGTTATAGTCAGGTCAACACGTGGTCCAGTATTTTCATTTCGAAATGTATGTCCGAAAGTTTAACCATTACATCCTATGTGACAAAACGTTTGTGTTGCGATTCCTGTAACAGATAGCAGCCGACGTCAGCGATGGTATAGTTAAATTAAGGTCATACGCCACGAGGGCACAGAAACGAAACTGTATGAACTTAGGTCCCATTTTCTACGGCTCGCTTTGCTCTGCTGTACTTTTATGCCCGTGCAAAGGAAAGTCAGAGAAAAACGCAAGCATGTAATCGCTGTATAGCAAAATACTATTTGAAAATTGCAGCGAAATGCGGGAAGGTCTGCAGCGGATAGGCGCTTGGTGCAGGGAGTGGCAACTGACCCTTAACATAGACGAATGTAATGTATTGCGAATACATAGAAAGAAGGATCCTTTATTGTATGATTATATGATAGCAGAATAAACACTAGTAGCAGTTACTTCTGTAAAATATCTAGGAGTATGCGTACGGAATGATTTGAAGTGGAATGATCATGTAAAATTAATTGTTGATAAGGCGGGTGCCAGGTTGAGATTCATTGGGAGAATCCTTAGAAAATGTAGTCCATCAACAAAGGAGGTGGCCTACAAAAAACTCGTTCGACCTATACTTGAGTATTGCTCATCAGTGTGGGATCCGTACCAGGTCGGGTTGACAGAGGAGATAGAGAAGATCCAAAGGAGAGCGGCGCGTTTCGTCACAGGGTTATTTGGTAGGCGTGATAGCGTTACAGAGATGTTTAGCAAACTCAAGTGGTAGACTCTGCAAGAGAGGGGCTCTGCATCGCGGTGTAGCTTGCTGTCCAGGTTTCGAGAGGGTGCGTTTCTGCATGAGGTATCGAATATATTGCTCCCCCTACTTAAACCTCCCGAGCAGATCACGAATGTAAAATTGGAGAGATTCGAGCGCGCACGGAGGCTTTCCGGCATTCGTTCTTCCCGCGAACCATACGCGACTGGAACAGGAAAGGGAGGTAATGACAGTGGCACGTAAAGTGCCCTCCGCCACACACCGTTGGGTGGCTTTCTGAGTATAAATGTAGATGTAGACTGTACTCTTCGCACAAACTACTATAACATATATTCGTTATCGGATGTCATAGGTACAGTAGGGATCTACACTGAAGTAATAAAAGTCATGGGTTAGTGATATGCACATATACAGATTGTGGTAGCATCGCATATCTTATTTATAAAATGGCGAACCTATCATTTGTACTCGCGTTAAAAGGTGTCTGACTTGATTATGGCCACGCGACGGGAATTAACAGACTTTGAATGCGAAATGGTCTTTGGAGTTACACGCCTGGGACATTCCATTTCGAAAATCGTTAGGGAATTCAGTATTCCCGGATCCACAGTGTGAAGAGTGTACCGAGAATACAAAATTTAGCCGTTATTTCTCGCCACGGACAAGTCGGTGGCCGACGGCACTCATATAACGACCGATAGCAGCAGTGTTTGTGCTGACACACAAATAATACTGCGTGAGATAACCGCAGAAATCAGTGCAGGACTTACGACGAACGTATCCGCTTGGACACAGCGGCGAAATTTGGCGTTGATAGGCTATAGTAGCAGACTACCGACGCCAATGCCTTTGCTAACAGCACGAAATTACATACAGCGCCTCTCCTGGGTTTGTGACTATAGCAGCACATAACTGAATAACAGTGACATGGTCACATGAGTCCCGATGTCAGTTGGCAAGAGCTGATGGTAGGGTTCGAGTGTATCACAGACCCCAGGAAGCCATGGGCCCAAATTGCTAACAAGATATTGTGCAAGCTGGTGGTGGCTACATAATGGTGTGGGTTGTATTTACATGGAATGGACTGGGTCTCTGATTTAACTGAACCGATCATTAACTGTAAAAAGTAATGTTCCGCTACACGAAGACCATTAGCAGCCATTTATGGACTTCATGTTCCCAAACAACGTAGCGCCTTGTCACTGGACCACAGTCGTTCACTTCTGGTTCGAAGAACATTCCTGACAGTTCGAGCGAGTGATTTGGCCTCTCAGATCGCTCTCCATGAATCCCAATCGAACATTTGTGGGATCTAATCGAGAGGTCAGTTCGTGCACAAAATCCTGCACCGGTAACATTTTCGCAATAATGAATATCTGTAGAGGCAGCATGGCTCAATATTTTTGAAGGGGACTTCCATCTACTTGATGAGTCCATGCCATGTCGAACTGCTGCACTACCACGGTGAAAAGGAGGTTCGACACGATATTAGGAGGTTTAGCGATTCGAAATTCGGTTCGAAAATTGTTAATGAGACAAACACAAATCTATTTTGTCATAAAATTACAGTACCACTTGTCAAATAAAATGTAGCCTATCTCTGGCAGTTAAAATACTTTTCTTGTTCGGTCGTCCTTTTCCTTCCGACCTTCTGTTGCACCTACTTGGGTAACAGGCGGACCTGCGCAGGCCCACCGTGATGTCAGCGGCGGCCGTGGAATTTAAAGCAGAGGCAGACGGAGATTGTCCGTACAGACACTTAGTTTGACCTCGCTATTCATCGTGTACATCATCTTAAGAACTGTTTTCGTGGGAGAGTGGTCGCTCGTTTTGCAGCAGCATCAATGCCGTACTATATCTGGACGTGACAACTATGGCTACAAGCAATATGATGTCCTTCCTTCGGTGAAATAATGTCATTTCTGTATTCAAACAGTCGTATCGTTCTAACTCCACCGTGTCATTTGATGTATTTTATTTTACGAAGGAGTGCGTTTAGGAACAAGAATGACGCCCTTTGTCTCCATGAAGACCTCGGTGACTCATAGTGACAAGAAAATCACAATAAACAGGAAGAGTTTGGAAGTAATGCTGATCCATGACCGCTCAGTAGTTTCCCAAAACTCAGAGTTTGGTCAGAATAGCATACAGGGCTATGAACCCCTCAACAAGTCTCGCAAGTCGCTGAGCTTAACTAGTTTTGAAGGGGCTTGCTTAATGGTTTGTGTGGTATAGCAGCTGTATGGGTTTTATCTGCAGTGCGTTAATCTGCAAATCGTCTAGCGAATTTGAAAGTTAAACCCCCCCCCCCCTCCCGGCTCCTCCCTCCTGCCACCATCCCAAAAACAAAGTCACACACATAGGTAGCAGATTTATCAGGTAGTACGAGTGGAAGGCAGTGCAACTCTACAAGCTGTTTTAATTTGTTATCTAGCCTTCTACCCTTGAGCACACAGACCAGTCGACATACGTCGGAGTAACATTTGACAGGTCCCTCACATACAAACATCACTGCGAAAAAACCCGAACTACGTTAGGTGCAAGTAACAATATGCTTTAAAGGTAACTGGCAGTAAATGGGGCGCCAAACCTACTGTGCTTAGAACCATCGCTTTAGCACTTTAATTTTCTTCAGCATAGTACGCGTGCCATGGCTGGTCTAGATAGGCGCATGCAAAGAAGATCAATACAAGCCTTGACGAAACCTGTAGGCTAGTCGCAAGATGCATGAAGTCCACTCCACTGGAAAAGTCTACCAAGCTTCAGGTTTCAGCAGTTCCAACTGTCGTAGGGTAGCTCATGACCGAGCGGTCCAAAAATACATTTGACGAGCGCCATCCACTATGCGATAGCCTTTATGGATTAAAAAGACTAAACTCAAGATACTTGTTCTTCAGTTACACCTTGGGTGAGCCACTGCCGGCTAATGTATTACAAATCATGGAAAATGATCAGGACTGGTGTAGCACCTATAAAAATCAGTCTGATAAAATGGAGCTTATTAGAACCTGATGACAATAAACAAAACGAGAAACTCTTCTAACGTGCCGAAATTGTCCTGCACGTTGGTCCATAGACCCTCTGCCACGCACTTAAGTGTGACTTGCAGAGTATTCATGTAGATGTAAATGACAGAATGGATGGCTCCACTAGGAGCGACACGGTCTGTGGAGGTGTATAGTTTCAACACAGTCTGTAAGCTGTAGCTTCTCGTATAATTTACAGTAGCTGTTGGGCGACTAGACATGGAAATGGGATTCTCCAACCACCCGAAAGCGAAGAAGTCGTTCGTGAGTAAGGACATGTAATGTCACTGGGTGTGGATGTATCAGTCTTGAATAAAGGTTGTAGATGGCATCCTGCTTGCTAAAGGAGCTCGGAGTTATTTTAGGTTTAACGGTGAGCGAGGTAAACGATATTCTAAATTTTTAGAATAATACAAGGTCGTGCCGAAAAGTATTACCTCCGAATTTTTATGTAATAACTCTTAAAGCTATTTAAATGAAATAAACATTCTATTTTTTTATTCTTCATGTCTACATATTTATTTCTCAACATAGTACAGTCACTCCGGCGACCAACATATTCCTCCCAACGTGGAGGTCAGTTTGTTGATACAGTCACTGTAAAATGTTTGACTTTGTTGACGGTGTCACAGCCTCACATCTGCTTGCACCACCACTTCATCATGACCAAGCCCACGAAAAGGTTCCTTAAGTTTTGGAAACAGATGAAAACCGGATGGTGCCAAGTCGTGACAATATACAGGATGACAGATGACAATAAACCCGAGGCGTCGGGCTATTGCGAATGTGGCAGCGCTTATGAGTGGTCCGGCATTCTCATGATTAAGGAGAGAATACACCACGTGTGGACGAAGTATTCTGAGGTCAGAAACTAGATTACAGCACGCTGTTTCTCGTACATCGACGTAGTTCCGTTACACACCGCGATGTCACACCCTGCAATTCGGAGCCCTCTACCGACAGACGATTTGTAAGGTGTTCGCCACCCTGCTGGAGCAAATGTAATCTCGATGTACTGCGCACTTGCTAGAACGACAGTTGACAGGCGCTGCCTGAGACATAAAATAAATTTGCCCCTACCAAAAGAGAGCTGCAATAGAGTCGCAGGTCAGAGCAGTCTCTGCCGCAGTTGCAGTCGCTCGCTGCTACAGAGTGGTTGTAGTCTGTCGCTGGAACAGAGCAGTTTACAGTTAGTAGTTGTTAAAGTCACAGTGCAGAACAAATTGTAAAATTTTATTATATGGAACTGTATAATAACTTTGATCGGCCGCAGAGCTAAATGAACCCATGGAATGAGATGATGATGAAGAATTGAATAATTGTTAATATAATGAAAAACCAAGAGTGTAATTAAGTCAGTCAACTATTGTAACATAAATTTTATTATTTTTATTGGCATGCGCGTAGTTAAGTCACTTGTCTGAGATGTTAATATGAATTTGTTTCGATCTTTTCGTTTGTGATTCGTCAGCACCAGTTGACTCAGATTTGTAATATAATCAATTTTCCCGTGTAATGGATTGTAGATCTTTATCAATAACGTACAAAATTTTCAGAATATAATTGTTTTTACCAGGCAACTATAAAAGTATAATTTCCATTGTCAGTCCCGATCCAGTCATTTATCTAAATTAAAATATTGCAGAATTTTTGTCAGATCACAGTCATGTGTTCTTTAGTAATCAGACGACCAGTTGTGCAGCTGTGTCACTAAGTAAAGTCAGTTTTTCTCGTAATTCAGACCTCAGACAAATGTTATCCAGTATTAGTAGAGAGGCCAGCATTGCACTAATCTGTGTCTTTTACGAGCAGATATATAGACAGCGTTATCCGGCGACAGGTAAGAATTTTTCAGTTTATTTCTCACGGTCAGATTCAGATTGATTTCGCAGGGCCATGGCGTAGCGCTGCTTACGTCAAAATTTATCAGTTTTTCATAAGTTAAGTTTTATCAGTTTTCATACGTCAGAATTTAATTATCCAAATTTAATTATTTTTATTTTTTATTTTTTTACACATCATTATTTTATGTATTTCTTAATTTATACAGGAAGGTTACACTCGGTTATTTTATATTTTTTTATTTATACGTGAAGGTTACAGGTTGAAATTTGTGTTACCAGCGAAGCGGGAAAGTCGCCCGAGTAACATGCATGGCATGTAATACCTCAACCGATACTGAGAATAAAAATTTCTGAGGCATTACTTCTCCGCACGTCCACGTATTAAATAATACTTTAAATCAGCACGACAACAGTATAACAGTTTACACCGGTGGTTCAAACCAGAGAGATACAGGTAACTACTCGGGGATACGCCTCAATAGCACCCTGACGAATCTCTTGTCTCATGATTTATCGGCTTATAACATCTGTGTGTGATCGCAGAGGAAATGGAGCAGATGCAATGTACTCAGATACAAACTTAAGGATCTGCTCCGACTCATTTTATGTCTGCAAGCTGTCCAATGCATGTTCCCAGCAGAGAGACCAGTCCAGACGGTACAGGACATCTTCTCCACCTACAGTATCTACACTGATGGCCAATGAATATGCACCATGCAGATGACAAGCAACAAACATCGAAGTGGTGTAATATGGACAACATTCTTGGATATAAGTATGATTAGAACTTCAGTGCAGCCTCACGACGTAGGTATGAATAACACTAAAATATATGTAAGAAAAGATTATGCTACGGATTTCTCATTCTGATATTGTACTTGAACGTTGGTCGCTTGTGAGAAGATCGCGTTAAACCTCGTATAAAAAGGTGGTCTATGGATCTTTGATAAGTAATCGAAACGTCCTAGGTCCGGGGTTTGAACCCAGCCACTGCTTAAATTTAAAATAAAGATCATTGTCAATAGCAGGCGATGACTTGCGTCATTAAGAAGTCACCGTCGTTCCGGCAACGGCCTTGTCAAATAGGGAAGAGCATAGATTTAGGGCACTCTCTTGCCCATGCTGTGAAAAACTGCCCCAAAAGGCGGGAGAATCAGCAATGATTAACGGAATGAGGGTGCAGAAGGAAAGAGAGAATACAGCATTAAAGACACATAATGTCTATCCATAGGATATGTGGCCTGTAATTGAAAAAGTGTCATGTTTATCTCTACATTGGCAAAAGATTCCGGATGAGTCCCCCACTCGGTTCTGCAGGAGGTGACTGCAAAGAGGGAAGTAACCATGACACAAAAATGGTATAATCAACGAAGAGATAACATTCTATGAGTCTTAGCAAATAGTGTCAGAAGTCTGCACGTAGTAGGAAAGCTAGAAAATCTGAAAAGAGAAATTATAAGGCTCAAATTAGTGGCCCTGAAATGGAATGGATAGAAGATAACGTTTTATCATCAGACGAATATAAGTTATAGGTTATAGCAGCATGAAGTGGAGCGGCCGCTGTGGCCGAGCGGTTCTAGGCGCTTCAGTCCGGAACCGCGCTGCTGCGACGGTCGCAGGTTCGAATCCTGCCTCGGGCATGGATGTGTGTGATGTCCTTAGGTTAGTTAGGTTTAAATAGTTCTAAGTCTAGGGGACTGATGACCTCAGATGTTAAGTCCCATAGTGCTTAGAGCCATTTGAACCATAAAGTGGTTTAACGGGAGCAGGATTCGTTACGAATAGGAAAGTAGGGCAGAGGCTGAGCTACTGTGAATAGTTCTCATCACATGCGACAACAAGCCAACGTCGATAACGATAGTCAGGTTCAACTAACCTAAGGCCATCACACATATCCATGCCCGAGGCAGGATTCGATCCTGCGACCGTAGCGGTCGCGCTGTTCCAGACTGTAGCGCCTAGAACCGCTCGGCCACACGGCCGGCGATAGTCAGGTACACATTCCGACGCCACAAGCAGAACATGAAGAAATTGGGAAAGTATAACAGGATACTGAACGGGTAATTCAGTATTTAAAGCTAGATGAAATTTGTGGGAGTGGAACGCAGTTGTAGGAGAATGAATAGAAGAAGGGTATACAGGAGAATATGGGCTTGGCAGTAGGAATGAGAGAGAGGAGACGGTCTAATTGAGTTCTGCAATACGTTTCAGTTAGTAACAGCAAATTCATCAGTCAAAAGTCACAAGAGGAGAAGACATACTTGGAAAGTCAGGAGACACGGGAAGATCCAAGATGGATTACATCATGATTAGACAGATATTCAGAAATCATGTACTCATGAGCAGATATAGACTCAGATCAAAATTTAATAATGATGAAAAGCAGAGTGAAGCTTAAGAGAATCCTATGGAAGAACCAGTGTAGAAGGAAATGGAATGCTGAAGTACTGAGAAATGATGAGACGCGTTCGAAATTCCCTAGCATGGGGATACTGCGATAAGGAACTCTAGAGTATGCAGTTCAGTTGAAGATAAACGTACATCTCTGACAAGTGCAACCACAGATGAAAAACAGATAATTACAGGTACAAGGAAGGTAACCGTAAAGAAACGGTGGGTAACAGAATAAATACTTCAAGTGATCGACGAAATAAGGAGGTACCAAAATATTCGGGGAAAAACAGAAGTGCAACAGTATAAATCCCTCAGGAATGAAATAAATAGGAAGTTCAGGGATACCAAGGTGAAATGGCTGCGTAAAAGATGCGAAGAAATCGAAAAGAAACTATCGTCGGAAGGAAGGAGGATGGAGTTAACGTCCCGGTGACATCGAGGTTATTAGAGACGGAGTGCAAGCTCGGATTGTGCCAACGAAGGAGGAGGAAATCAGCCGTGCCCTTTAAAAAGGAACCATCCTGGCATTTGCCTGGATCGATTTATGGAAATAACGGAAAACCTAAATCTGGATGGCCGGACGTGGGTTTTATCCGTCGTCATCCCGAATCCGAGTCCATTGAGCTAACCACTGCACCATCTCGCTCGGTTAGTGAGCGCCTGATGGACTGATTCGGCATATACAAAACTCAAAACAACCGTAGGTGAAATTAAAAGAAAGAGTGGTAACATTAAGAGAGCAATGGGACTTCCACTGTTAAGCGCAGAAGAGAGAGCGGACATGCGGAAAGAGTACATTGAAGGCCTCTATGAGGGGGCGGATCTGTCTCATGAAGTGACGGAAGAAGAAATTGGAGTCGATATGGATGACGTAAGATCCCGTATTAGAGTCATAATTTAAAAGAGCTCTTGGAAGACTTGAGATCAAGGCAGAAGGGATAAATAACATTCCCTCGGAATTTCTCACATCACCGGAGGAAGTAGCAGCCAAACGACTATGCGGGTTGTTGTGTAGAATGTATGAGACTGGCGACGTACCACCGGACTTTCAGAAGAATTTCATTCACACCTAAGAAAAATAGGACTAAGCTATGGGGAAAAATGGGTAATATACAGTATGGTCAATAATCAGAGGGAACAATAAGACTGGAAGACCAAGAACAGCAAGAGCAGATAATTGCTAACCTATCGCACAATCAGCTTAACAGCTTATGATCTCAAGCTGCTGACAAGAAAGTTAAGCAGAAGAATGGAAAATAAAATTAAGGATATGTTAGCAGACGATCAGTTTCGCTTTTAGAAAAGGTAAAGGCGCTAGGCACTGTAGAGTGAATTCTGACGTTGAACTTGGTAATGGAAGCAAAGCGGAAGAAAAATCAAGACAAGCTCATAGGATTTGTCGACCTATAGAGCGTCCGACAAAGTAGAATGGTCCAAGAAGTTCGAATTCCTAAGCAAAATAGGACTAAGCTATGGGGAAAAACGGGTAATATACAGTATGGTCAATAATCAGAGGGAACAATAAGACTGGAAGACCAAGAACGGTGTAAGGCATGGATGCCGTCTTTTGCCCCCTACTGTTCTACATTTCGTAGAAGCAATTACGGAGGTTCAAGAGTACCATTGAAATTCAGGATGAAATGATGTCAATGATGAGATTCGTTGACGACAATGCTAATTTCAGTGATTTTGAAGAAGAATTGCAGGATCTGATGGAAGAAGTGAACAGTCTAATGAGTACGTAATACGGATTGAGAGTAAAGCGGGAAAAAAACGAAAGTAAAAAGAAGTTTCTGAAATGAGAATAGCGAGAAACTGCACATCAAAATTGGTGTTAACGGAGTAGGGGAAGTTAAGAAATCTGCTACCTTGGAAGCAAAATAACTCCTGATGGACGAAGCAAAGAGGACATAAAAAGCAGACTAGCAATGAAGGCATTCCTGGCCGAGAGAAATGTACTGGTGTCATAGGCCTTACTTTGAGGAAGAAATTTCTGAGAATGTTCTCTTGGAGCACAGCATTGTATGGTACTGCACCATGGGCTGTGGGAGAACCGGAACGAAAGAGAATCGAATCATTTGAGGTGTGATGCTACAGACATTGAAAATTAGATTAACTCGTAAGATAAGGAATGTGGAGGTTCTCGGCAGAATGGGCGAAGAAGGAACGGTATGATAGAACCTGGCCGGCCGGAGTGGCCGAGTGGTCGCAGGTTCGAATCCTGCCTCGGACATGGATGTGTGTGATGTCCTTAGGTTAGTTAGGTTTAAGTAGTCCTAAGTTCTAGGGGACTGATGACCTCAGAAGTTAAGTCCCTTAGTGCTCAGAGCCATTTGAACCTTTTTTGATACAACATGTTTTCATAATTAGGGAATGACCTCCATGGTACTAGATGGAGCCATAGAGGGAAAAACTGTAAGGGAAGATTCAAAATGGCTCTGAGCACTATGGGACTTAACTTCTAAGGTCATCAGTCCCCTAAAACTTAGAACTACTTAAACCTAACTAACCTAATGACATCACACACATCCATGCCCGAGGCAGGATTCGAACCTGTGACCGTAGTGGTCACGCGGTTCCAGACTGTAGCGCCTTTAACCGCTTGGCCACACCGGCCGGCTGTAAGGGAAGACATAGACTGTGATACATACAGCAAATAATTGAGTGGGTAGGGTGCAATAGCTACTCTGAAATGAAGAGGTTGGTGCAGGATCTGAATTCGTGGCAGGCTGCATTAAACCACTCAAAAGAGAAAAGAAAAAAAGTAGGGAAGGAAGAGGAATAAAAAATAGAAGAAGCCTCTAGCATCACATGTAGGCAAGCGAAAGCGACTGGATCGTGGCCTATCGAAAATGGTGTTTGTCATTCCGTATTACTGTTGTTAGCATTGGTCGGTGTGCCACGACTGTCATGTGAGTATCGGTTTGATGGGTTCAGGAGGTCCACACTCAACACAATTAAATATCTCAACGTTCTCACACGGCTAGCGCTCTTGAGGACAGGAGTATTATTCGCTCGTCCGTGAAGAATCGTGAAAGCCACATGATGAATAGGGGGTTGAACAAAAATTGGAAACACCACATACAGAATACATCACCATGCCCAATACTACGAAAGAAATCCTATTGTCATTCAAAACACTCTCCAGTCGTCTCGGAATGGATAAATACAGGTCCTGTATGGTTGTACCATTCTTCCTACAAAGTGGTGACAAGTTGAAGGAACGATGGAGATAGACCATAAGGGCTCAACAATATAGAGATCTGGTGACCGTGGGGGCCAGGGAAGATGCGACAGTTCATACTCCTGCTCACAAAACCGGTCCTGTACGACCCGAGCTGTGTGACGTCAGACCCTGTCGTCTTGGAGTACAGCATCATCATCAGGCAACAAAAATTGTACCATGAGATGGACCTGATCAACCAAAATGGTCACTAATCGTTGGCTGTAATGTGACTTTTCAGAGTAACCAAGGACCCATGGAATAGGATATGGTTGCCCAAATAATCACCAAACACGCGTTGTGTTTCACTCTTTGGATGTAAGCTCGGCCGGAAGTTGGAAACAATGTGAAATAACTCATCCCACTAACTGACGTCTTTCCACTGCTCCATAGTCACGATTTTATGGCTTCGGCTCCACGTTTTCCTGTTACGGAAATTTGCATTACTGATGGACAGTTTTGGAATTCGACCTCGCCCTCCAATTCCCTTGTTCTGGAATTTCCTTAGCGTTGTTTTGGTACTGCTAGGGTAGGCGTGTAGAAAATTCAGTTCTACGGCGACTCTTGCAGCTGTCGTCTTACACTGCTGGCCATTAAAATTGCCACACAATGAAGATGACGTGCTACAGACGCGAAATTTAACCGACAGGAAGAAGATGCTGTGATATGCAAATGATAAGCTTTTCAGAGTATCCACACAAGGTTGGCGCCGGTGGCGACGCCTACAACGTGCTGACGTGAGGAAAGTTACCAACCGATTTCTCATACACAAACAGCAGTTGACGGCGTTGCCTGGTGAAACGTTGTTGTGATGCCTCGTGTAAGGAGGAGAAATGCGTACAATCACGTTTCCGACTTTGATAAAGGTCGGATTGTAGCCTATCGCGATTGCGGTTTATCGTATCGCGACATTGCTGCTCGCGTTGGTCGAGATCCGATGACTGTCAGGAGAATACGGAATCGGTGGGTTCGGGAGGATAATACGGAACGCCGTGCTGGATCCCGACGGCCTCGTATCACTAGCACTCGAGATGACAGGCATCTTATCCGCATACGTGCAGCCACGTCTCGAACCCTGAGTCAACAGATGGGGAAGTTTGCAAGACAACAACCATCTGCACGAACAGTTCGACCACGTTTGCAGCAGCATGGACTATCAACTCGGAGACAATGGCTGCGGTTACCCTTGACGCTGCATCACAGGAGCGCCTGCGAGGGTGTACTCAACGACGAACCTGGGTGCACGGATGGCAAAACGTCATTTTTTCGGATGTATCCGGGTTCTGTTTACAGCATCATGATGGTCGCATCCGTGTTTGGTGACATCGCGGTGAACGCACATTGGAAGCGTGTATTCGTCATCGCCATACTGGCATATCACCCGGCGTGATGGTATGGGGTGCCATTGGTTACACGTCTCGGTCACCTCTTGTTCACATTGACGGCACTTTGAACGGTGGAGGTTACATTTCAGATGTGTTACTACCAGTGGCTCTACCCTTCATTCGATCCCTGCGAAACCCGACATTTCAGCAGGACAATGCACGACCGCATGTTACAGGTCCTGTACGGGCCTCTCTGAATGCAGAAAATGTTCGGCTGCTGCACTAGCCAGCACATTCTACAGATCTCTCACCAACTGAAAACGTCTGGTCAATGGCGGCCAAGCAACTGGCTCGTCACAGTACGCCAGTCACTATCCTTGATGAACTGTGGTATCGTGTTGAAGCTGCATGCGCAGCTGTACCTGTACACGCCATCCAAGCTCTGTTTGTCTCAATTCCCAGGCGTATCAAGGCCGTTATTACGGCCAGAGGTGGTTGTTCTGGGTACTGATTTCTCAGGATCTATGCACCCAAATTGCGTGAAAATGTAATCCCATTTCAGTTCTAGTATAATATATTTGTCCAGTGAGTAGCCGTTTATCATCTGCATTTCTTCTTGGTGTAGCAATTTTAATGGCCAGTAGTATATTTTTCTTCGCAGTCCTCTTCAATGACCGTCTGTCACGATTACTCAACACTCACTTTCTTCCGCGTTGTGACGTAGCGGATGACGTTTTTCCGGTTTCCCGGTATACGGTATAAAGCTACTATACGTTCCTCGTGGAACGCCAAATACTTCGACTAACTTGGTCACGGAGGCGCCCACCATCCGAGCACCGACAATTTACCCGTTCTAATTCACTTAGCTTTTACATACCGCATTCACAACGCTACAGAACACTGTTGTGACCACAACTGACATTGTAGTGTACTAAGGACGCCGTTCGCGGTCAAATACAACAGCGCAACATGCAAGCTTGGCCAGCATCTGCATTTATGTTCAAGCATGCTGAAATTCCTGAACTAGCAGGACAGAGCGGATGCGGTTATATCTGTGGAAAGGGGCCAAAATAAGTTACTGTCAGTTGCACTCAATATATAAACGTTATTTCTTAAAACACACAATCACACAAGCAAGAATCAAAACTCTAATGGTTTTAATAAAAGACCTCTTATGATTTAATTTAGATTGGCTGAAGGCAACATCGAAAATCCAAGGCACAAGGCCTAAGCAAGGAATTGAGGTACAGGAGGTCTTCTGGAGGTTTCACTTCTTTAGAAAAAAATTTTTTATCTTCAATGTAAATAGGCTGTAAGCCTTAGCTTCAATTTTTCCCATATTACTCGACTGAAGGCCTCACATTAATCAACGACAGTCTTACGGGTTAAGGCCGAGACAAAGATTTTCAATGTTTAATCTAAACAGGGTGAAAACTCGGCTGAAGGCCGTATATCAACAAAACAATTTAACGGCTTAAGGCCTAGGAAGAAGAGCTTTCAATTTGAAAAGGCTGAACGCTTGATCTTAAAATACCTCCTGAAAAACTCGGCTGAAGGCGCGCTTGATCTTAAAATACCTCCTGAAAAACTCGGCTGAAGGCCTCATACTAAAGAATAACGATTTAAGGGCAAGACAAGGATTTTGAATTTTTAATTTAAGAGAGATTAAAACTCGGCTGAAGGCCACACTCCATGCAGAAAACAATTTTACAGCTTAAGGCCTAAGGGGAAGAGCTTCTAAATTTCAACTAAAATAGGCTAAAGGCTTTATCCTAAAATGCTCCACATAAAACTCGGCTGAAGGCCACATACGAAATCCAAACAACCTCACGGCTTAAAGCCCAGACAAAGAAATTTCCAATTTAAGCTGGAGAACTCCGCTCCAGGCCACATAGAAACTAGAAAATATTTCTTACAGCTTTAAGGCCTAGACAAAATTTTTCAACTTTTGATCTGTAAAGGCTGAAAACTCCGCTGAAGGCCACGTACTACACAAGAAACAATTATTTTTTATGGCTTAATGCCTAAGACGAAAAGCCTTGCAATTTTAATACGCCAAAACTCGGCTGAAGGCCGCACAGAGTACGTAAGACTAAAAGGGAAATCACTATGTAAAACACAAGGAGCGGCGCTCAGAAAGTTCCAATGGTCGGCCTGGGAAGGTAACACTAACGCACCTTTAGGTGAGACAGGCAACCAGACCGACAACCCCTTAATCGGAAGGCAACCAACCGAAAGCCAGCCGACGAACCAACCAACAAGATCAGTTCTGCCCCACCCGACCAGCAAAACGACAACAAGATGTCAATAGCACAACGTTCCGGATACTGGTGCCCAATCCAGCCAAGTCAGAATGAATGCCCAAAACTACCAGCAACACCTCAGCTGTCGAACTGCACGCCACGGAGACTTCCTCGCTGCTCTCCACCAACCGACCGACTCCCCAATACCCGAAAACGGTCAAAAGATCAAATACAGGTCGACGATGAGATGACCGACCGAACGACCAACCATCGGTCGTTGCCACTCCAGTCTTCTTCAGTCATACAGTACATGTATGTCGCCAGCGGTCGGCAAGTACTGGCTGTCCGCACCTCACTGGCGCTCCGTGCCCGACGCTCCTTCGTCCCCGACTGCTGCTCCGTGCCCGACTGCACTGCTGGTCTGTCTCCAACTGACTTCTCGACACACGACGACCCGGAAATACTATCGGTCGCTCCAGAGATGGTACGACAGTGCACTATCGACAAGCAATTATTTTAGAATCTTCATCCTCCCCCTCCCCTCCCCCCTTCCAGATAAATTTCTGTGGTCGATCATGCGCATCTAATGTAATTACGAGAGGGCATAAACTAGTTGAATAATTAATTGATCTCTCTTTTAAGTGATGATGAGACGAATATGATATGGGATGCTTTATAGTTGTGGCCGATCATAATTTTAAATTGTTAGATACGATATTTTAATAAGCCCTCAGATTAGGTGATTTGTCCATTTTTTAAATTTAAGTGATAATACCCCGTTTATTTCTCTGTTTTTAGCGTCTTAGTAGTTAACAGGGAGTTTGACGTAAAAGACACAGTTTTAGGTTTTGTATGCAAGATAGCAAATATATGATGTGTGTAAGAGAGAATAGTAGTGAGAAAAGAGAACTTTAATGACGTTTTTATGTCTTTAATTTGTAGTTGTTATGATTTCAATCACACTCACTGCACTGTTCCCAGAAGCACCCACAGTCATCATCATCGTATTTTTCTTTACTGTATTTTTAATTTAACCCACACGCGATATTTATTATATCATGCCTACAATGACAAAGTTTAGTTATCATTGTAAACGCATCTCACAGGGCTAATGTTTTATCGTTCCACTGGTTATCATTATTTTGTGACATCTGCCTTCCAAGCTACAGCCGTTTATTGGCAGAGCTCAGACACATTCTTAGCCCCATACCTACAAATAGGTAGCTGTCATTACTGCGGATCTGCGCCATTGCAACCCTCGATGGAGTTAAGTATATTTTTTGTCTCTTCCTGAAAACGATGCGAATGCCACACTTCCCAGCTTACTGCCTATCGCGAGTATTTTCTTTCTTTTTCACTTGATCGCTTCTTAAAATTTCACACACTCTCACTCTCTCTCTCTCTCTCTCTCTCTCTCTCTATCTCTACCTCTCTCTCCCTCTCTCTCTCCTTTAATTTTTTGATGATGTGTTCATTTCCTTCTTCCTTGAGTTTGCTTCTCCTCTCATATACACTGCATTACCGTTAATGGGTGTACAAAAGAAGTCATTCTTCATTTCAGTACAAGGAACGTTAATTATTGGATAGACCTTATGAGCCGTTTGATATCTACTTCACTCTCTGTGTCCTTAACCCCAGTACCACATTATTTCTTTTTTACTAATGTATTTGCAACTTTATTCCTAAACATAATGACTCACCGTCGAGGACACGTTATTTTTAACGTGTAGTTCCTAACAACTGTAAGTAACGCAACAAAATCGATCTCAAAATTTTAATAATTCTCGCCACACTCAGTACTTACATATTTCGTTTATACACCTTTCCACAGCTATACGACTCCCACACTTCTGCAGACAATCAATAAACACGTAGTATCTGATGATGATTCGTTAGTCGGTTCAAAACCGGTAATAAAATATTAAAAAATGAAGAACAAAACAAGAGGCTACTGGTAGCAGTAATTTCAAGAAACATTTTTTTTCTTATTCATAATTCAACACATTGCCTGCCAAAAAAGGAAGTACAAAAACGTGGAGGAGGAAACGACATGAACTTGACTGATTGAGAGGGTAAGTGATGTTACTTCAGTAAATTTATAAAGAACTTGTCAGTATGAACCACTCTTCAGTATGATGTCACACCGACTCTGGACTGAATGCATGCTCTGATTCAGTTGGGAAGTGTGTCAAAAAGCCGTTCATCCTCTCCTAGACAAACTGGCCCACGTTGTAGCTTGTCCTTGACATCCCGGATTCTGGTATTGGGACGTAGTTGACGTCAGAGCTGGCCGTACACCTTTATAGAAAAATCGGAGAGAGGTAGATGGATCTTGCTGAACACAGGAGTACCTTAACATCACACACACAGTTCATAGAGATACTTGCGATGTATGGTCGAGTATTGCACTGTTGAAAAATGACACCACGATACTGTTGCATGGGAGGTAAAGCACAAGGACGCGGCCGGTGTGGCCGTGCGGCCTAGGCACTTCAGTCTGGAACCGCGTGACCGCTCCGGTCGCAGGTTCGAATCCTGCCTCGGGCATAGATGTGTGTGATGTCCTTAGGTTAGTTAGGTTTAAGTAGTTCTAAGTTCTAGGGGACTGATGACCACAGATGTTAAGTCCCATAGTACTCAGAGCCAGAGCACAAGGACGCAGGAAGTCCGTCACTACCTGCCGTGACCTGAAGTCAAACCCAATGGCTCGCCACACGACGATGCCAGGAGTAACAAAGCTGCGCCCCTCCAAAACATTGGGAGAACGGAAAACAAGTGTCAAAAAAAGCTTACATGGATGAATGTTTGAAAGCTGATGAAACGTCCCCTTACAAAAATTATACATGACTGTGCTTAAACTGACACACAATATTTTTAGCGCAACGCAATCTGACTTTCAATAATCACTACAAAAGAATGGCCCTGACTAACATTAACCTATACCTTTCACAAATCACTTACCTCACAAAAATCTTCGTTACTCGAGCTACTGCAATACAGCGAGCGCCACTACTGCCAGCTAAATAAAAGATTCTAACTACTGAAGTCACTAACCTCCAACTGCGCAACGCTACGCGCTGTTAACGGCCAACTGCCCAACACTACAATAGCGATTATTGCAACGATGCCGACGAGCCTCAGACTGCACACAGCACAGTCAGTGATTTTCATACAGAGCGCTACGTGGCGTTACCAATAAAAAAAACTAAACAATGAATTTAACAAAATGCAATTTCCTGGGAGTGATATAATCATTTACAGTTTCTATTCAGGATATACTGTATTAATAAATATTCAGTAATGTTGTTTCAAAGACAGTAACATTTTTCATCATGAGAATTTCGATACTTTATGACTACATTTCCATGAAATATTTTAAAATTTTACAGTGTACTTATGTTCAGGATAGTCGCTACGTTATAAGTGCAGACTGTTATCAATCTATTGACATTTGTCGACTTCGGGAACCCCACCAGAGGTCGATTCTATTTCGGTGGAATGGTGCTGCTGCACGTAGGATGCCCTGAACAATAAATGTCGCACGTGCTTCTGTTGTTGGTTCAGATAGTGTCTAACAGATCGCTAGAGACTTGGCTGTATATCTGTGTCTGATTCTGCCTAGAGCATTCATGAAACCTTGGCGACCCGTTGTTAGAGTGAAGTGGAAGAACTACAGGATAGCTGGCAGTAGATGAGCTGCGATAACGAGAGTCGAGCAGTCATTTCGCCCCATTAGATCACAGTTTCTCATATACAACGTTCCGTTTATTAATTGGAAATCTCCTTTGGTCGGTTCCTCATTCTTCAAGGCTTGTATGGTTTTCAGTAGTGCTGGAGCTTCCCTCTGTTCAGTAGCAATGTCATTTAAGGCATTGATGGCTGAAATTTCCCCCACACTGCTGTATTCCGCTAAAAGAATCCTTGCAATGCTGTCGTCCTCCCTGTGTTTGAGTCCACTTTTCTACGCAACTGTGACGTCATACTCCTGAAACCCCAGTGGCCATCCCACCAGTCGACCCAATAGATCGTTCGGGTTAGGGAGTTGTAGTCTGTCACAACAGTGAATGGTTTCTGGAGTTAAAATCTTCTGGGTTATTAGGCCGCGTCAAGTTTCTTCTAAAATGTTCGACGTTCCGACCCCTCTGCTGGGATCTTCTTCAGGATCTTTTGGTGTCCACTACTGCTAGAACACTGTCAGAGACGAGTGTCGCGTCCACTTATAAAGGGGGAGTTTTCTGGTGTTCGTGCTGGAGAAGTGATAGTATTGGTTAAAATTCATATGGCTACCATTGGTGGGCCATAGTCATAGGCTAATATTCCCGCTCTGATGCAGAAGAAGGTGCGTTGGTAGCGTATCTCTGTGGATACCATTGGCGGTCCATCGTCATTGGATAGAAAGGCACTATTCCACACTTATGCTGGAGAAGGGGTATTGGTTGAAATGCCTACTACTGCTATTGGTTGGTCGTCATCAGTGGCTAGATTGGAAACGGACAGAGCAAGAGAGGGGGAATGTTTACCAAAAATATTATTGTCCGCCGAGGTGACTTGCAGCGCGTTGTTTATGCCGCTCACACTCCGCGGCCGCGTATTTACTTCCTTGATGGCGGGGAGCCACAATGCCGAAAGCCTATAGCCGTCCTCTCTATTGAAATTAGATGCATTCTTAGAAATTTCAACCGCTTCTCGGATCTTTCTTCTATAAATGTTTGTTTCTTTAGCCAGTACACGTACGTGGTGATGTTCCGTTACTGCCGATTTTGCACTTTGTTTTAGCCGCATGTGCCACGAAAGCCTGCAGACTTACTGTGAATGGTTTGCCAAATAAATATGACCAGAACTTGCTGATGGTTCAGACAACCACGAGGCACTGTCTTAAATGGACGACGTGCCTTTGCTACCTGGATGACACTGTCGTTTTTCGGAATATACTCGACACCATCTAAGCCGCCTGACAATCCTATTGACGCGTTTTCAGACTGCAGGTTTCCTCCTGAATCTGAAGAAGTGCCTCTTCGCCGCCCAAGAGATAAAAATCTTGGGTTACCTAATGATTCTACCCTGATCCAGAGAAACCGAGCGAGGTGGCGCAGTGGTTAGCACACTGGACTCGCATTCGGGAGGACGACGGTTCAATCCCGTCTCCAGCCATCCTGATTTAGGTTTTCCGTGATTTCCCTAAATCGTTTCAGGCAAATGCCGGGATGGTTCCTTTGAAAGGGCACGGCCGATTTCCTTCCCAATCCTTCCCTAACCCAAGCTTGCGCTCTGTCTCTAATGACCTCGTTGTCGACGGGACGTTAAACACTAGCCACCACCACCTGATCCAGAGAAGACGAGAGCAGTCACAGATTTTCCGATTTTTCAGCACATTCGTGATGTGAGACGTTTTCTCGGAATGTACTCGTACCACTGGCAATGCACAAAAGAACTTCTGTAAAAAGGCATTCACTTCCAAGAATTACTGCGGGGAGACGCCAAATTTTCCCAGAACAAAGTGCAAGAAAGATCTTTTAAATTATAGATTGCAGCGATTAGTCGTCTTTTTTAAATTTTATTGTACGGATCTAGATTTCGGCTAGAAGCTAGCCATTCTCTATGCACTATTATTTTCATTCAATGCTTGTAATTCTCTGTTGATCGGGGTTCATCCACAGTTCATTGAATACTGAATACTAGCCGAAATATAGATCTGCACAATAAAATTTAAAAAAGATGACTTATCGCTACAATCTATAATTTTCAAGTCAATATAACAGTCGCTGAGTGCAACAGCTTTCTGAATGGAAGGTAACCTGAGAAAGATCTTTGCTTATCCTTAAGTAGATGCTAACATCTTTTCCAGTTCTAGCACTGAATGACAAGAATGCATGACAGAACTCCACACCAATGCTAGCGATTATGGGGTATATGCAGTTCTAGTGCAAATTCAAGGTGCTGAAAATATGTTAGCTTATTCTGCTAGAGTACTATCCGAGGTGAAGTACTCTACAGCCGAAAGAGACTGCCTTGTGGTTGTTTGAACCATCAGCAAGTTCTGGTCATATTTATTTGGCAAACCATTCACTGTTGTGACAGACTACCATTCTCTTACCTGAAGGATCTATTGTGTCAACTGGTGAGACGGGCACTGGGGTTTCAGGAGTATGACGTCACAGTTGCGTACAAAAGTGGACGCAGGCACAGGGAGGACGACAGCATTGCAAGGACTCTTTTAGTGGAATACAGCAGTGTGGGGGAAATTCCAGCCATCAATGCCTTAAATAACATTGCTGCTGAACAGAGGGAAGCTCCAGCACTTCTGAAAACCATAGAAGCCTTGAACAATGGGGAACCGACCAAAGGAGATTTCCAATTAATATACGGAACGTTGTATATGAGGAACTGCGGTTCAATGGGGCGAAATGACTGCTCGACTCTCCTTTTCGCAGCTCATCTACTGCCAGCTATCCTGTAGTTCTTCCACTCTAACATCGGGTCACCTAGGTTTCTTGAAGGCTCTAGACAGAATCATAGATATCTAGCCAGGTCTCTGGCGGTCTGTTACACACTACGTGAACCACTGTAAGCAATGCCAAAAACAGAAGCACGCGCGACAGTTATTGTTCAGGACATCCTACGTGCAGCAGCACCATTCCACAGAAATAGAATCGACCTCTGACGGGATTCCCGAAGTCTTCAAGTGGCAATAGATGGATAACAGTATGCACTTACAACGTAGCGACTATGCTGAACATAAATACGCTGTAAAATTTTAAAATCTTTGATGAAAATGTAGTCTTAAAATATCGACATTTTCATAATGAAAAATATTATTATCTGTGAAACAATATTACTGAATATTTATTAATACAGTATATCTTGAATAGAAACTGTAATTTGCTGCAAACAATGATTGTAAAGGAAAGTAAATGATTGTATCGTTCCCAGAAAATTTTATTTTGTTAAATTCAACTTTCAAATTTTCGCCCATGTAAGCTTTTCTTTTGAACAGCTGCGTGTGTAGTAGGCAGGGAGGCCGGACAGAGTGTGGAAATGTTGTCGGTGTCTGCAGATGTAAATTTAAAAATGCGCTTAATTGTGTGTGTGTCGAACTATTTGTAAAGTGGTGTGGCTACAGCTTACACATTTATAAGGCGTCTCTGAATTTCATTTATCGCGGATGCAAGAATCTCTGGACATACAATGTACCAAACAAAGTATTTGAGGCACCGCTGCAATTGGAACAAAGGCTTCGTTATGTCAGTATTAATTCACATTGCCAGAGACATGAAGAAAATGTGTAGAATTGTTTACCACTACAAATTACGACAGTAAATCAACTGCAAGGTTAGAAATTTAGTCTTCTTTTAAATTTTATTTTAATTAGCCATCGTACAGAGCATTACAATCGTCTCAGTGCACGTGTTGGACATTTCTTTATTTGAACAACTTGGTATTTTTACATTCTCATAGTTTTAAATTTCATTTTGCCTGGAGACTTTTCATGATACTTTGCAAGTTTTAAATAATAATTTGTGTTAAAACTAAAATTTTATAAATTTTACTTACATAATATTACATCTCATAGTCTTACAAATAACATAGTGCTTATAGGCTATATCAGCTACATTTGAAAGCTAATAAGTAGCACTTGGTTGACTTTTTACTTGCTATCATTATATTCATTTGAAGTTGATACTCAGGTTAATATGATTAATTTTCAGTAATTATTAAGTATCAGTTTTCAAACATGGTAGCCAAAGTGCTGTGTAAGAAACAATATTGCTCGTATATATCTTGTTTTTTGGTGTAATTACTGTGATAAAAGATATTTTACTTTTCGGTTATTCAGTAAATTTCAGAAGCAATAAAGAAAATTAGCTCCTTTAGGGCTTGGCGACCTTCTCTACAATGTTTAGTAATTATTGCAGAGGTATTGTCATACTGTAAGTTAAGGTATGCTTTCATCCTGTTGCTGAAAATAACTACTGTTGGTTTGGTGGATATAAGTAAGTTATCAAAACGATAACTTAGGTAAGAAATGATATTCTACAGTGCAGTTACGAGTGTTTCATATATGCGCGTTGGGTGTATAATCGAACCATATATCCACTTTGCAATTTGAAATTTAATAACCGGCTGCCTTTAAACAATAGTTATACTGTATCATTTTATAAACTTTATGAATGTCTACGAACTGTACGTTCTTGTGTTGAACTGCAGTGAGTTAGGCGCGCAAGTGACGGGTCGGAGCTGATATAGCCAGACAGGTGAAAGTGCAATGTGCCTCGAACAGTCAGCGATAATACGACGTGACAGATGGTCATCAGCGCAATAATTCTCTGGCAGGATAATTATTCTTGTAAGTTAAATGTAATATGTATGATTAGTGATTAAATTTGAATCACGATGGTGTACTGAATTTCGGGAGCTTTAAGTGCATTTTTGGGTATCATTAGAAAAGACTTGCAATTTCATGGAATTGCTAAGGCATAGTCAACTTGAAGTCAAGTCTATACTGTTTATGGATCATTAAATGAAGACTGAAATTGTATTCAGCCAAACAAGACCAGTTAAAATAATTACGTTATTTATTTATTTCACTTGATTGTTTTAGATACTGTGATATTACGCAGAAATCGGGGTGTGTATGCTTAAATTAGGCGGAAGAGCCTGCAAATAATTACGTAGCCTGAAGTTAAATGTTCAGTTCGAAAGGCTAAAAGTTTTACGTTTACCCGATTACGCCGCAAACATATGCCTACACAGCAGTTCTTTATTGCACTACGACAGCCCCCGCAGTTTCATGCGCACCGTATGAATAAGTGCCATAAAAGAAACGAAATAATAGAACATTACAGGAATCACTGAAGATTCTGCGATGAAAAGTAAGGCTGAGTGATCTATCACAAGTAAGTAATTGTCAGTTGGTGTATATGAAAGTGCGTCGATCAGACTGCTTATTCAAACTGATGATTTTCTAGGTGACCAAACCTTGGAAGTGAATGTGTAATTACTGGTGTGTAGCGAGTGAATGAATCTAACCAGTTTTTAACCTCCTGAAGATTGTTTATTTTGCTTGAATAGTCACAATAGGAATTAACGACATTTTTAAATTTATTTTGTGGAGAAATCCAAACTATCAATTTAGTTCAAGCTGACTTTCATTGAGTGATTGTTTTGTATGGGTGTGTCGATAGGACATACAAACGTACACACAACCTACAATATAATTGTTCACGATAATTCTGCACTTGACAGCCTTTCCATGTACAGTTGTTGGATCACAATTACACCCCAACACAGTAATTGTGCAGTGCACAATTGAGGGTTAAAACAAGTTTCAGTTCATTTAACGGTTTGTTGCGCCATTTTAGAGCCTAACAGTTTAAATTACTGAGCAAGCTACGTCCTCAATTATTTGCTGGGTGTATTGCAATAGTTAATATTAGGATAAATAGTTTAGACGAGAAAAGAATAGAAGCTTTCGAAATGTGGTGCTACAGGCGAATGCTGAAGATTAGATGGGTAGATCAGGTAACTAATGAGGAGGTACTGAATAAAATTGGGGAGAAGAAGAATTTGTGAACAACTTGACTAGAAGAAGAGATCAGTTGGTAGCACATGTTCCTCCAATTTAGAATTGGACGGCAGCGTGGAGGGCAAAAATCGTAGCGGGAGACCAAGAGATGGATACACTAAGCAGATTCAGAAGGATGTAGGTTGCAGTAGTTACTTGCAGATAAAGAAGCTTGCACAGGAAATAGCAGCATGGAGAGCTGCATCAAACTAGTCTCTGGACTGAAGACCACAGCAACAACATTACAACATCTGTCTTCCCCTCTGGTTTTTACTCTCTACAGCTCCCTCTAGTACCATGGAAGTTGTTCCATGATATTTCTCACCTCATCTTGTCCCTTCTTTTTGTCAGTGTTTCCCATATGTTCCTTTCCTCGCCAACCCTGCGGAGAAACTCCTCGGTCCTAACCTTATCAATCCACCTAATTTTCAACATTCTTCTGTAGCACCACATCCCAAAAGCCTCAATTCTCTTCTGTTCCGGTTTTCCCATGGTCCATGTCTCACTGCCATGCAATGCTATACTCCAAACATACATTCTCAAAAATTCCTTCCTCAAATTGAGACCTACAAGGTGTGACAATGAAGTAATGAGACTGATTTTCTTTGCAAGATGTGGCAACCCTGCAAGCTTGCATAGGCACAATATCTTTGACCTTGGTCTATAAGCTGCTTCTAGTCCAAGTGGCACATCGATGCAACTGCTCAGTCATTTGAGTTGTGCTGTAATAAGTTAACACATGTTTGTGTTCCTCGTTACGGAAATGGAACAGCATAATATTGCGCAACGGTATGCCATTTCTTTATGCGTTAAATTGGGTGAAAACGCGACGACAACTTACGGTAAGCTTCAGAAGGCTTTTGGAGAGGAGGTTATGTCAAGAGCTCAAGTTTCTCTTTGGCACAAAATGTTTACTGAGGGCAGAACGAATGCCGAAGATGAAGACCGCAGTGGACAACCATGCATACTTGTGTGCTTCTTTGATTCCAAGGGAATTGTCCATAAAGAGTGGGTGCCTCCTGGACAAACAGTTAACCAATATTACTACAAAGAAATTTTAGAAAGTCTTCGTAAAAGAGTTCTTCGTGTCCATGCCAACATTGCTGATAATTGGATTCTGCGTCACGATAATGCGCCATCCCATACTGCTCTGTCAGTACAGCAATTTTTAACCTCAAAACAAATTTCAGTGCTACCACAGCCACCTCATTCACTAGATATTGCTCCGTGCGACGTTTTTCTGTTTCCAAGAGTCAAAACGGCAGTCAAGGGATTTTAAAACAACACAAGATGTCCAAAAAGCTGTGATGAGGGTCTTGGAGCATATTACAGAAGATGAGTTCCAGAAATGTTACCATCAATGGCAGAAGCGCTGGAAACAGTGTGTGCAATCATAAGGGAATTACTTTGAAGGAGACAACACTAAACTTGACTAAAACGGTAAGCAACATTTTTTTCACATCAGTGTCGTTACTTTATTGTCGCACCTCGTATGTTTGATGCTCGAAGACTTCTCTTTGACAGGAATGCCTTCTTGCGAGCGCTAGAGTGCTTTTTATGTCCTCCTTGCCTCGTCCATCATGGGTTATTTTGCTGTCTAGTTAGCAGAATTCGTCTGCTTTGTGATCCACAGCTCCGATGTTAAGGCTCTCGTTGTTTCGATTTAAGCTTCTCATTATTTTTGTTTTTCTTCGGTTTTCTCTCAGTCCACATTCTATACTCATTAGACTGGTCATTCCATTCACCACATACTGTAATTCTTCTTCATTTTCACTGAGAATAACAATGCCATCGGCTCATCTTATCATTGGTATCCTTTCACCACAGAATTTTAATCCCACTCTTGAACTTTTTTTTATTGCACTCACTGCCTTCTTCGATGTACAGATTGAACAGTAGTGGCGGGAGACTGCAACCTTGATTTTCACCCTTTTTAACTCGAGAACTTCGTTTTTGGTCTTCGAATCTTATTCTTCCCCCTCTGTTCTTGTACATATTGTATATCACCCGTCTTTCGCTGTAGCTTACTCCTGTTTTTCTCAGATTTTCAAACATATTTCACCATTTTACATTGTCAAACGTTTTTCTTGGACGGTACGTCCTGTCAGTGTGTCTTTATTTTTCTTCAATCTTGTTTCCATTATCGTGCCCAGCCCACTGCGTCCGAAATTTGTAATGAGGGGTGGCCGCCCAACCTAACGACGTCTGGACGTCACCTTGATTTCGATAAATGTTGAAGACACTCACCACAGCACTCCTCGAACACCCGACAAGTCTTGCAGTTTGCAAAATGCTCGTGCCGAGCCTCCGGGTCATGACAACCTGTCCTCGGTCAAACTCAAATAGATCGCGTGCCTTCCCCATTCTACACACGGACAGCATCCTCACTGGTACTACATGCACAGTGCATGTGTCTGACTAGCAGACATTCCTCTCCAGGTAACGCTGCTATCGCCTGGACGGGTTTACTTCGATAGAAGGTCGGTTGTCATAATGTTCTGGCTGATCGGTACATGTTACGCGTTAGTTTCAATGTCAGAATTTTGTCCAATGGAGTTTGGCATCCATGGTTCAAGAGTAGCCGCAGCATGTGATGATTAAACAGAGATAATTAAAGAATATTTGTAACTGATGTAGCCGAAATCTGAAGACTTTTCAAAGCTTAAACCAAACATGACTAAACGTAAAATTTCGATAAATCTGCGCAATAAATTCACAGAAAAATGTAATAGGCGATTGCTTTAACACTCGAGAGATTTTGTGTCAACGTTTACGATTTAAATAAGACTCTCATTCTTAACATAATCCTAATGAAATGCAGAAATTTATTGCAAGATAAGTCACGTAGTCGGTACCCATTCTTCTTAATATCTCGTTTGTACTTGTAAGAGAGGTTTCTCCACAATACCCCTTTTTAAATATCAGACTGCAAGAGTCACGCTTCCGGTGGCCGTGGTCCATGGCATACGAATTTACGTAATCGCCCCTTTGGCTTACTTCTAACATCTCTTACAGCGTTAGCCTCATTCGAGGTCAGTATAATTATTTTATTATGTGAATATCAAGCTGGTTTCTCTCACTCACTCCTGCAAGATGCTAGAGGTACCTTCGTGTTGGAAGGAAATACAAGTATACGGCGTGAGGTTACGAAGGTTGTTTCCTACCAGTCGCATGCTTTAGTAGTCTTCCGTACAAGAACCACTCCGTAGACAACTGGATTTTGAACTGTCCATAGAGTATGGAACTGTCCAGAGATGATACAGAAAAGGACGGAATGCATACTATGTAGCCTCGTGTATCACTGCACTCGGGCCGCTTACAAGCCATCATTCATCTACAGACTGCTCGCCTCGTTTTTCATTTCTGTAGCTGCTCTCTCGGTATGTCATTGTTAAACTTGCACACCATGGCTGAAGGGAACAAGAGTGTGCTACTGCGCATGATTCCCTCTCCACAGCAAGTGCTGTGACGTTACGCACGAGCCAAAGCGTGAGTTCAGTCATCCGCATGTACTCGTGTCAATCGTATAAAGTTGTCTATTATCTGCTAACGTGCCAAATTGTGGTTGGCATTATTTTAAATTTTCTGTTTCCTGCGATTACGCAAATTATTGAAATAATAACTCATCACAGCCACGAGTTTGAAATTGAGATTTGTAATACAAATTTTCTCATCAGCGTTATTGATATTCGTTGATGCAAAAGTTTGGTTCACAGACGTGAACATTTCAAATTTTATGTTTTCCATGACTGAACAAACGAGTGAACAACGATCTAGTCTGGTTGTTTCTCGGATGTGCATGAATTGCCGGCCGGGGTGGCCGAGCGGTTCTAGGCGCTACAGTCTGGAACCGCGCGACCGCTACGGTCGCAGGTTCGAATCCTGCCTCGGGCATGGATGTGTGTGATGCCCTTAGGTTAGTTAGGTTTAAGTAGTTCTAAGTTCTAGGGGACTGATGACCTCAGAATTTAAGTCCCATAGAGCCATTTGAACCATGCCTGTTGCCCCTGGTCGGTCAATCAAGTACGGTTAACACTATATGTGGATGACGCTGGAGTTGCCGTCCGATGATGTCCCATATGCGCTACATTGGAGACGGGTCTGGCTATCGAGCAGGCCAAAGCAACATGTAGACACTCTGTAGAGCATGTTGGGCTGCAACATCGATATGTGAGCGACAGTTATCCTGTTGGAAAACACCCCGTGGAATGCTGTTCATAAATGGCAGTACAATAGGGTTGAATCACCAGATTGAGTGCAGATTGGCAGTCAGGGTGCGTGGGATAACCACGAGAGCGCTCCTGCTGTCATACGAAATCGGACTCCGGACCGTAAGTCCAGGTGAAGGTCCAGTGTGTCTAGCACGCAGACAGGTTGGTTGCAGACCATCAGCTGGCGTCCTTCTAACGAACACACGGCAATCACCGGCATCGAAACAGAACGACCTTTCATCATAAACAGACCACCCTGCCCTACAATGAGCTCTCGCTTGACGGGTCTGTGGAATGCACGCTACAGGGCGTCTGATTCGGAGCTGTTCTTGAAGTAATCGATTTGTAATAGTTCGTTGCGTCACTATAACGCCAACTGCTGCTCAGATTGCTGCTGCAGGTGCAATTACGACGCTCCAGAGCCATATGCCCATCTCGATGGTCTTCTCCCTCAGTTGCGTCATGTGTTCATCCGGAGCCCGGTCTTCTTGCGACCGTACATTTACGTGACCACCTCTGCCAGCAGTCATGTACAGTGGGTTCAGTCCTGCCAAGTCTTTCTGAAATATCGCAGAAGGAACACCCATCTCCTCGTAGCTCTATTACGCGACCTCGGTCGAACACAGTGAGGTGTGGATAACGGCGTCTTTTGTCGCCTTAAAGGTATTCTTCACTACCATCGACTCACCACGTCCTACCTCAAAGGTAACTAACACTCATGACCCTTACAGCGCGTATTTAAAGCAAGCCTGATTTGCATCCTCATAGTGGTGCTACTGCCGCCACTCCTATGTGACTGGCGCGAGATTGGAATAGACGTCTTTTTCAGATGTAGAAACACGCCTACCTATTTTTGTCTATATCGCTCCTTCTTGGTGTTGTGATTTTTATTCAGTCAGCGCATATTACTTCCATTGTCAGCTATCTGATGATGTGTTTAACAGAAACCGTTGTCTGAGAAACCTTGGTTCAAATGGTTCAAATGGCTCTGAGCACTATGGGACTTAACATCTATGGTCATCAGTCCCCTAGAACTTAGAACTACTTAAACCTAACTAACCTAAGGACATCACACAACACCCAGCCATCACTAGGCAGAGAAAATCCCTGACCCCGCCGGGAATCGAACCCGGGAACCTGGGCGCGGTAAGCGAGAACGCTACTGCACGACCACGAGCTGCGGGCCTTATAAATGCACATTTGCATGCCGAGCGTGAGTTTCCTCGGAAACGCAAAATATTAATTAAATAAATAATCAGTGACAAATAAATAAAGCCTATGGCACACAACTGCAGCGCTGTGTCGCTGATAAAACAAAAGCACAATTACGTTACTCTTATGTTTGATTAAGAAAGGGAGAGCTCTGGTAGAAGTGGTGCGAGAAGCACGTATTTTATTTTATTGTCTGGCACACCGCCATATTTCATGTTATAGAAGAATACTGCGAGTTGCAACCACACTAGGCACTCGATTCTGTAAAGAATTTATATTTATAAAAGTAAGTAGGTTTATGAACTGTAGGCTTATTCATTGAATATATCTGATTTAACTAACTGTGTAACTTTTTAATGTTTAGTAGACAATCACCTCTGTATGACGTATTGGCATGGCTGGCAAATTATTGTAATATTGAGATTTAGATTATGAGTCCGCACCTACCGCAGCAGTCTTTGGAAACGATTTAATTACGAAGTCCGATTATTCAGTTTTATTTCACGGTCAACTACGAGTAACATTGCCTTTACGAAAAAGCCATTGTCAAGCGTCTGATACCGAATAATTAAACGTCCACGTTCCAGATAAGCAAATACAATTGCAATCACAATCACCATCATACAGATAGAATAATTAACATATTTAAAACAATATTTTTTTATTTGTTTTATTTATTTTATATTGGCGACTGCGTGTCGGACTTGTTATTTTGTCATTTGTTACATTGTTCTCTTTGTTTCATGTAAAAAATCAACCTTCTGGACCTGGACGTCAATGTATGAGAGATAACAAAATCTGAAGATATTTTCCAATTCTGAAATTTTGCGGGAAGACGCAATGAAACTTCCAGCAAAATAAGGTAAGACGCAGCATCTTTGCGTTGGTAGGCTTGACCAGACGTATAATTCAGTGTATTAGCTTTTCAGTAAATTCGGTAGTGTTTCTTTTCTGCATAACAGTTTCAGTGATAAATTTCATTCTCAGTACTTTTCCCTAAACAATAACGTATGCAACAATACCAATACACGAGTGTACAATATGGCCGACTTCTGTACGATATCATGTAACATGGCCAGCAGCCATTACCAATAATCTCAAATTCAGTTTATATTTTTAAATTAACAGACAGCCATTGTTGCTACGAGCGATTCATGCTCAACTACATTTTATTTTAAAATCAGTGTCAAAAATTTTCTTGAAACATATATCACGTGTGGCATGGTAATAACTAGAAAACAATACGCAAAAATGGAACAGCAAGGACGTACTATTCAGACGCAATCCGACTCGGACGTGAGACAAGTGTTAGAAAATGACTTTACGACAGCAACCAGTAGTGACGATTCATCAAACATTGACGCAAGTGTTGACGAAAATTTTGACGATAGGCCGTCCACTACAAAAATTTCAAAATCTCAATCAGAGCCCATGTTAATGCATGACGTCACGTCTAATGACGCGGCGGGGGCAGAGACCTTGCAAACGGTAAACATTGCCGACATGTTACAAATGCTAATGAAACAAAACGCAGAAAATATGGCAACCTTAAAGGCACAATTAGAGACACAAAATGAACAGTTAAAAACACAAAATGACGAAATCAAATCTGATCTCATAGCAATCAAGATAGGTAATGACACTTTGTGTAAACGTGTGGAACTTATAGACGCCACACTGACCAAACAGATGACCGAACTCAGTACTAAATTTTCGCAGCTCAATACGAGACAAGAAAAGACTACAACTGACGTAGCACTTTTACAGACACAAGTAAAAAACCTTAATGTCACGTGTGAAGTTCTTACTGAACAAATTCAAACATATCCTTCAGTACATGACAACCTTGAAAAACGAATTACTGACGTACAGAATAAATTTGACAATGTTGAACAACACCTGACTGACATCTTACAATCAGATGCCACAGCTCATTTTGAAAATATTAATAAAGAATTTCATGATTGGGTTGAGAACAAAGACAAACATTTTGATAGATGCTTACGTGAAAATTTACCAACAATTGTGCACGACTCCGTAGCGGAATACATTACTAATAACAAACAGCTGATCAGTGACGCAGTACAATCCGTCACTGCACCCATGAGACAATTCATCGATCAACTACAGTCTGAATGTAACGAAAATATCAGTCAAAATGTACAGTTCAGAAACCAATATACATTCGAGTATGACACACACATTCCGCACACGACAAATACACAAGAACAAAACACACCACGACTACAACACATACCACGATGTGGAAACACAAACACAAGCTATTATCATGGTAAACCACAGCAACATTATCGTAATTACTCGCCAGCTGAACATACCAGTAATTACAGTGGAATAAATCCATATCACAATGCGAAGGAAGATGAAAGCTTAATGAAACACAGGCAATTTCAGATTTTTATCCCAGAAAAACGAACCATTCATCCGGTGATTTTTCTTAAATCTTTTAGTAACGCATTTCCACGCACTTGGAGTGACCGGAAAAAGATTTCATATCTTGTCGGTTACATCCAAGGCGATGCAGCTGTCTGGGCATACAGTCAAGCTGACGTATGTACCACGTACAGTGAGTTTGAGCGTGCTTTTCTGTACAAATTCTGGTCGCAATCCGTCCAGGAGCGACTCAGAAGACAAATTTTAGAACCCGAAACTTTTAACACTAAAAATGGTAACTTACGCAGATATTTTGAAAAATACTTGAACATGGGACATTTTTTAGACAAACCAGTCGCAACGCGTGATATACTCCGTGCGTTGAAGGCCAAATTGCCTTTCAACATTAAAGAAAAACTCCTACATATCCCGGATGACGATTCAGATTATTTTTTAACAGCTTTAGATTCGGTTGACATGTTACTTGAAGATCAGCGCTTCGCGCGGCAAAACAGCAGCCACAATGTTTACACTAGTGGTATGCAAAACATGCAGGCTTGCCAACACAATTCTGGCGCGCCCACAGTTGGATACGCGGTACAACAAAAACAGCAAACTCACATGCCGTCTCAGTACGGAAATCAAAATCAACACGCGTATTCCAATACAAACAATAGTTACAACAGTAATAACATTTCATGCGGCAATCCATACAAAAGGCACCGCGGTAATAACTACAACGGTAACAACGGATACAAAGGTAATAACAAAAACACAAACAGAAATAGAAATAATAATAACTACGAGCCAAGACAGCATCGAGGTTGGACTCGTAACGATCAGTACTTTCATTCAAACTCTGCTTTACCACAGCAGCCACCAGGACAAAATTGGAGCATACCTTACGACCGACAGGTAAGTTATAATGCGCAACAGCAACAACAACCGCAAAAGTTTGGAGATCATAATAGGCAATATCCGAATGTGAATATAATAGAAATGACACCTGATGCACAACCTCAATCTGTGTCAGTACCTAGTACAAATGATAATCCAACAAACTAGAAACAGTCACTACTTTGCCCCAGGTCGTGGCTGAAGAATTCTTGGGGGGCGACTTCAATGTTAATCAGTTATTTGACACCACACTTGAACAACAGAATAATGATATGCCGAGTAATTCTAAACAAAAACTACCTGTTTTATTTATAAGATACAACCACAATAACAATATATCAGATGAACTTTTACAAGACAGTACACAATGTCGTTTAAACACAAATGAAATTGTTTTAGCATCTACTACTGGTGTAGTAGGTGGGATTCCAACTACTATTATCCTAGATACAGGTGCAGCTGTGAGCGTTTTGTCTTTTAATTTCTATAAAAAGATGTGTGAATTGGAACCTGTGCCTGAGTTTCCTGCCCAAAACTGTAAAATAACTACTGCACTGGGTAATAAGTCATGTAGGGTTACGAAGCAAGCTTTTGTAAACGTTAAAATAGGTAATGGAACCGTACAATGGCCATTCCTGGTTGTACAAAACCTTGTGACAAATTGCATATTAGGAATAGATATTATGAGCGAGAAGGACTGCATTATAGACTTCTCCAAAGGTAAATGTATTTTAAATGATAAAGGCAGTGTAATTATTATTGATTTGGACAGGAGAACTCTAAAGCATGACAAACACTGTACAGGGTACAAGGTTCAGTTAGTACTTGACAATGACATTCAAGACATGCAAACACACTCATCTGACACAGAGCTAATGGACTTGAAAACATTGCTTGATCATAAGATAAGTGAAGCTACAGCTCTTAGTGTACATGAACGTATAAAACTACAGGAAGTGTTATCCAAATATTTACAAGTTTTTACCAAACGATTAGGTGTTATCAATACGTATGTGTACAAGATTGAAGTTAAGCCTCACAAGACCTTCTACCATAAGACATATAACGTACCGTTATCTCAACGACCTGCTGTGTGGCAAGAATTAAAACAAATGTTAGACTGGAAGGTCATTGAACCATCCACCTCACCTTATTGTAGTCCTCTACTTGTTGTCAAAAAATCAAATGGAAGCATTAGGTTAGTGTTAGACGCACGAGCTATTAATGAAATAATTTTACCGATTCACACAAAACCTGAAAATTTAGAAGAGCAATTACAGAAATTTCTAGATGCAAAATATTTTTCCACAATAGATCTCGGTAATTCGTTTTGGCAGGTGGGTATCACTCCTGATTCTCGGAAATATACTGCATTTATGTTCGGGGGGCGAACCTATCAGTCAGCTCTGGGGTATTCATTACAGCCCTGGATACCGTGCTTGGCGACGATTTAGTTGAGACAGTCACACACTATGTAGATGATATACTGATAGCTACACAATCTTGGAATGAACACGTTGACACTCTTCAAAGAATTTTAGAAAAATTTGCACAAGCTGGAGTCACAGCCAACCTAAGAAAATCAAAATTTGGTTGCAGTGAGATAAAGTATTTAGGACATATCATTAATTCACAGGGCATACGTCCGGATCCCAGTAAATTAGATGCTATCAGAAACTTTCCTAGCCCTCGAACTAAAAAGCAGTTAAAATCATTCCTTGGGCTATGTTCATTTTTCAGACGTTTTTTGCCACAACCACTTTTGAACAGTAAACATCTGCTAAATCTACTCAGAAAGAATCAAGTTTGGATCTGGTCGGAACAGTGCCAGAATGACTTTAATACAATTAAACATGTTTTAGTGAATGCTAACATATTGAGCCATCCAGATTTCAATTTAGATTTTTGTATGACTTGTGACGCTTCACGTACTGGCTTGGGCTGTTGCTTATTTCAAGTTGTAAAGAATAAAGAGGAGGAACAGATAAGAATTATTGGGTTTGCGAGTCGCACTCTAACTGAATGTGAGCGTACATACTCCACTACTGAGTTAGAAACACTTTCCATAGTATGAGCATTCAAGAAATTCAATTATTATTTATTTGGAAAACATACGGTAATTTACACCGATCACCAGGCCCTGACATTTTTGTTAACTTGTAAACTTGTACATCCTAGACTATCACGATGGGCAGTTACACTTCAGAACTACTCTTTTGAAATTAAGTACATAAGAGGTAAGGACAACACCATTGTAGACACTTTGTCTAGACTTCCACAAGGTATGAATGATACCAACAGTGACTTAGAAAATATAAATGACTACAGGATTCTCTTAATGCAAGACAAGCAGTATCACCAATATTATATTGATATGTGCAGAAACATGGCTGAATTACAAAAATCTGATCCTCACTGGTATAAGATAATAACATTACTGGTAGAAAAACACAATCATCCTTTGACTAAGTATTACAAGTTACACAATGATGTGTTATTTTACCGCCGACTTCCAAATGCTACTAACTGGTGTGTATGCATTCCCAAAGAGTCTGAACGTAATCTAATTTGGCACACACACTTAGTTTGGGGTCATTATGGGACGAAAAAGTGTTTGGCAAAGCTCAGCACATACTGTTATTTTAGCAATATGAGAAGAAAAATTTACAGGGAACTAAAAACATGTGTCATATGTCAAAAATCAAAACCTCAGAATTTATCCACAAAAACAGATTTACATTCTATTTTACCTAGTAAACCCCTGGAAATTCTGTGTACTGACATCAGTGGACCGCATCCAGCAAGCTCTGGAGGCGTCAAATATATCTTAGCTTTTTACGATATATTTTCTAAACATGTAAAACTTTATGCTTTAAAATCCGCCACTGCAAATGCTATAATACGAAGATTCTCAAGTGATTACCTGACGCACGTGGGAAAACCTAAAGCAATTCTATCAGATAATGCAGCATACTACTCTGGGTACAAATGGAGAAATTTCTTGAAGGACAATAACATTAAAAGTATATTTATTTCGAGGTTTAGTCCACAATGTAACGCGACTGAGAGACTTTTTCGAGAATTAAATCGATTCATGAGGACCTATATTTCATCAAAACATACTAATTGGGTGTCCTACCTAAGTCTTTTCGAAGACGTACACAATAACTTAAATATTTACGATACGAATTACACACCTAACGAGATCATGTTCAATTGCAAACAGAACGATCAGTGGATAGAACCATTACCTAAGTTTTCAGACAAGGAAATCACACCTGAACAGAAAATAAAAGAAGTATTGACTACATTGACACATCACGCACAAATACGAAACAAACATCACAGAAACATAATAAAAAGAAAACAAAAATTCGAGGTAGGAATGCTTGTACTACTTCGTACTCATCATAAATCTGTAGCACTCAAACGACGCAACGCTAAGTGGCGTCTGCTATATGAAGGACCTTATATAATTGTTAACATACCTCATCCTGGTGCGTATCTGTTACAACATCCTAGAACTAACAAAATTATTGGGCTATACGCACACCGAGATCTTAGAGCATTTCATGCTGAATAATGTCAAAGTCATACCCATCAAAATATTGCTAAGCAATTCGAAAAACTCTGTTGTTACAACATAGATAATAAGAATTATAGAAATTTTCATTTCAGCGGTTCCAGTGACGCAGTTGAAGACAGAAGAATTCTTCTTTCAGCGCGCGCCTCCACCTGAAAGACGGAATATTAAAGTAAAATTTATGATTACGTAGCAGTGGATGACATATTAATTTTTCACGGAACATTTGTTACTGAAGGTACCACTGACTTGGTGTGACACCTGACGAACTGACAGACGTCATCTGTGAAGCGATCTTTTACTTTGAGAAATAGATTAGATGCACATCTCTCAACATGAAAAGCATCTATCAGTAGTCAAGGCCACACAGACCCTCTACACACACGCACAAAACGCGAGGAATCGAACATTTTCTCTCTCTTACTATTTTGAATATTTATTGAGTAGTGAAAACGCCTGGTCTTGCCTACTGATGTAATGAATGTTGTGTCTAACCTATCTTAATTTCAGATGACATCACAAAAAACATCGATAATATCCCAGCAAAACCGCTAAAGAGGATGTAAATATCTGCAATTCATGTAATCAAATGTGACACAATGTAATAACCTATAGCGATGTAATGATGATGTAAACATGTTTATGTGCAACTATATTACGTTTATGCTAAGAAAATATGTGACGTGTGTATGTATAATTACTTATTTTTTTTAACTGATGTATAGTGTAACTGTTACTATGTAAAAATTTGAACAAAACGAGTGCCAAAAAGACATTGTATAGTGAACCATTGTTCACGGACATTAACGAACATTACTAACTCTGCAACTACGCGGAAACCTATGTGAAAGAAACTGTCAATGCCATTCATTATGCAGCGTATCTATGTGAACGCGATGAACGATTTCCTTGATTAATAACTACGAACATTTAGGTGAGCTATATTCAGCAAAAAACTGAAAATGTGAAGTGCATAATTCGTGCATCGTCTAGTGATATTACTACAGTACCCAACTTCAAGATGTTAACTGGATTAAATGGACACAAAGTGCCTGTCCAGAAAACAACACGACGGGTGGAAGAATTTTGGTTGGAACTTCAGGGAATGAAATGTTCTCGAAATGTGACGGACACTCTTACCTGGACTGTCCAAGGATCGATGCCAGCTATGTGCCGTCCGAGGTTCTGCAACCAAGCTTCCACGGAATGTAAAAAACGAACTGCACGTGGACCAATTACTCGACGGGTCACGTCTGATCTGTAATAAGCAATGCTTTTAGTCACAACGAACTGCATCACTACGACTATAATGGAAATGAGAAATGGACACGCTTATGTATTAATCACGTTGTTATACAACGATGTTACTGTGATCAAAAAACTTTACCACAACGATACTAACCTGTAAAAAATTATTGTGCAGCGGATGAATATGAACTGTAATAACGACACGATGTGTATAGGTCAATGCACCTGAAAAATACGGACATTTCTCTTTGAAGTATTTCAAAACAATACTATGTAACTAAGAACATTCAACAATCTAAGTTGTATTGTGTTATAACAAATATTGTAAATTTAAAACTAAGTTACCTGTCATAGAATGTAGTCTTCATATGTAATCTTGGTTGAATATTTTCTTTGTGCAACGACTGAAAAACGCGCGCACACGAACAATATGATCTTCAATACTGTGCCGCGTGATCTAACTGTACGATATAACGGCAGTGCCGCAGTTACACAGACGCTTCTGCGCATGCGCGCACTCTATCTGCCAACATTAGAACTTTTACGACGCACCCGCGTCATTCAAATTTTGTATATAATGTGTATAATGTGTAATGTAAGTCATGTAAATAGTTGTAGATAACTTAGATTTTCTTGTGCCTTTAGGTGAATTGCTCGCCTGCAGGTGTGTCCTTTCGCCTCGCAATTCAGGGGGCAATATAAAGGCACATTTGCATGCCGAGCGTGAGTTTCCTCGGAAACGCGAAATATTAATTAAATAAATAATCAGTGACAAATAAATAAAGCCTATGGCAGACAACTACAGCGCTGTGTCGCTGATAAAACAAAAGCACAATTACGTTACTCTTATGTTTGATTAAGAAAGGGAGAGCTCTGGTAGAAGTGGTGCGAGAAGCACGTATTTTATTTTATTGTCTGGCACACCGCCATATTTCATGTTATAGAAGAATACTGCGAGTTGCAACCACACTAGGCACTCGATTCTGTAAAGAATTTATATTTATAAAAGTAAGTAGGATTATGAACTGTAGGCTTATTCATTGAATATATCTGATTTAACTAACTGTGTAACTTTTTAATGTTTAGTAGACAATCACCTCTGTATGACGTATTGGCATGGCTGGCAAATTATTGTAATATTGAGATTTAGATTATGAGTCCGCACCTACCGCAGCAGTCTTTGGAAACGATTTAATTACGACGTCCGATTATTCAGTTTTATTTCACGGTCAACTACGAGTAACATTGCCTTTACGAAAAAGCCATTGTCAAGCGTCTGATACCGAATAATTAAACGTCCACGTTCCAGATAAGCAAATACAATTGCAATCACAATCACCATCATACAGACAGAATAATTAACATATTTAAAACAATATTTTTTTATTTATTTTATTTATTTTATAGCCTGAGAAACCTTTGATAGTGTTTAGGTACGAACAAGTACTTCTTGCTTTTGAAAATTAAAAACCGGCTTCTGTGGTAAATTAGTGAATAATTTTCTTTAAGGCATTTTATTTTCGCTTAGCACCTTACTACTCCCATATCCTAGATCCCTACCAATTCATTGGTAGCAGAGTATTATTGTGATTGAGTGACACGGCTCTGATCCTTTGTATGGTCGGAGAGCTTTTGGCAAAGTGAACTGCTTGTTTGTTTGATTTCAGGTAATTGTAAAGGGTGGAATCGGCCGTGGTGGATACCATACTTAACTAACGATCAGTTATAGTTTGAGCTGGCTGCATGCAGGTTACCCACAGATGGTAGCGTGGTCGAGTTAAGCCAAGATGACATGGTGCATTGGTCCAACATACCAGCATCACTCTTGACACCATTGATGAGGTAGGTGACGCCTGTAGTATGTGCGGTGCTTTGCTGTCTGGCGCACAAGCGAATATCGAGTTACCGCAACGTGGTGGGACTTCGCAGTCGGAGCTATTTAGGATTCAAGCACATTTGCAAAATTAGGGTAACTGCTTTCACCATTTATTTGTGGTTAATACTGACGTAAAGCAAGACTCCCTTATTGATGAAATGCGGGGTAAAACCATTCGGTTACAGTTTGATGCAAGTTTGCTAAGTTGTCACGGTATTTCTGAGGGGAGAAACAAGAGGGTCTCTTCCCGACTGCTTACGATGAGAGAGCTGGAACGTCTGATACGGGCAGCGAGGGAAGGTGGAAACTTTTTAATAAATTACCAAATCCATTTCGGCCTATTTTACAGAGCGTCGAAAGGTTATCGGTAGACACAAGAGGTGTTTGTGGTTAACTGCTAATTTGCAAAGCCAGGTTGAAGTTCTATAAATGGCTCATTATGTCGTGCTTCAAATTACACTCATGCTCATAAATTAAGGATAATTTCGGAATGTGGTGCCACACAACGTGGCATTACACAAAATTGTCACTAGTAGCATAGGCACATAGGGAAAACACACGACACAGATCTGCAAGTCCACGGTATTGGTGATAAATTGAGAAAACCGTCTCGAAACACATGTTCTACAAAACGCCACTGTTAACTGCGCATGTACCCCGACATCAATATGGGATATGATCATCATGCACACGTACACAGGCCGCACAATGGTTGGCATATTCTGGATCAGGGGATCGAGCAGCTGCTATGGTATAGCCTCTCATTCTTGCGCCAGTGCCTGTCGGAGCTCCTGAAGTGTCGTAGGGGGTTTGAAGACGTGCAGCGATACGTCGACCGAGAGCATCCCAGACGTGCTCGATGCGGTTTAGGTATGGAGAGCAGGCAGGCCACTCCATTCGCCTGATATCTTCTGTTTCAAGGTGCTCCTCCACGATGGCAGCTCGGTGGGGCCGTGCGTTATCATCCATCAGGAGGAAGGTGGGACCCACTGCACTCCTGTAAAAGGCGGACATACTGGTGCAAAATGACGTCGCGATACACCTGACCTGTTCCAGTTCCTCTGTGAAAGACGTGCAGGGGTGTACGTGCACCAATCATAATCCCACCCCACACCATCAAACCACGACCTCCATACAGATCCCTTTCAAAGACATTAAGGGGTTGGTATCTGGTTCCTGGTTCACGCCAGTTGAAAACCCGGCGAGAATCACTGTTCAGACTATACCTGGACTCATCCGTGAACATAACCTGGGACCACTGTTCCAATGATCATGTACTGTGTTCTTGACACCAGGCTTTACGGGCTCTCCTGTGACGAGGGGTCAGTGGAATGCAACTTCCAGGTCTCCGGGCGAATAAACCGTGTCTGTTCAGTCGTCTGTACACTGTGTGTCTGGAGACAACTGTTCCAGTGGCTGCGGTAAGATCCTGAGCAAGGCTACCTGCAGTACTCTGTGGCCGTCTGCGGGCACTGACGGTGAGTTATCGGTCTTCTTGTGGTGTTTTACACTGTGGACGTCCCGTACTGTAGCGCCTGGACATATTTCCTGGCTGCTGGAATCGTTATCACAATCTTGAGATCACACTTTGTGGCACATGGAGGGCCCATGCTACGACCTGCTGTATTTGGCCAGCCTCCAGTCACCCTAGTATTCTACTCCTTATAACGTCATCAGTATGTGTTCTTTGAACCATTTTCAACACACAATCACCATTAGGCCGTCTGAAAACGTGTGCACACTTACTCTCTGCACCGTACTCTGACATGCACCAACACACCTCTGCGTATGTGGACTGCTGCCAGCACCACCGTGCGATAACCGCAGTTCAAATGCACCGCATTGTCATACCCCGAGGTGATTTATACCCGCAAACCGCCCACCAGAGCGTTGTTTCACCATGTATCAGCATTATCCTTAATTTATGAGCATTAGTGTATTTACCCGTCAACTCATGGTAGATTAGCAGAATTGTAACTGAGGCCAATGACAAGGGTCTTCGGCTGATTTCCGGTAGAAACTTGCTAGAGGATAGTTTATGGAGTAGAATTAGAAATGAGTGCCTAGCCAACATTTCATTTGGGTTCAGAATCGTAGTGAGCCAGTAGTCCGCTATGGTGAGGATGTTAGGACAGCCATGTCGGCCCTTTGTGTTAGAGTTACAGAGCTGGAAGCTGTAAACAACATAGTAGAAGGTATGCGACCAGAAGTTCGGTCGCGTATTCTCTTCACTACTGAACCTGAAAACTTCGCTGAATTAGACAAATTAGTAACTGTAGAAAATATTCGGTGTAATGATGAAATTCGTGGCTACCGGGAATTTAGATTGGAACCCTTTGCAGCAAAAGACACAAGCTCCAATAGTAAGCCTAAATGACTGGCAGGTGGTAAAACGTGTTTTCGATGCAATCAGCCAGGTCATTTAGTGCGGGACTGTCCTGGACACCGAGATAGCGTAACACAGAGCGAACGCCATTGGGCGGCTGCTCATAAAAGGAAGTCCCGGGGACTCCTTAAGGGCTGTAATAAGACAGGGCGTTTCCGGCGCCCGTTCGCCATTTTCTGGTACCACTTTAAACCATGAGCAGATGTGTGTGCTACTTGACTCGGGAGGCAACATAGCTTTGCTCGAATAACAGTGGTAAGACCTTCATTGTATATCTTGATCATCTTCAGATCTGTAGGCTTCCTCCTTTACAAAAGGTACGGTTAATGGCGAGCTCTTTCCGGCACTGGGTGAAATCCGTGTTAATCTGGGGATTTGTAGGCTATCATGGTCGATAAATTTAACTGTTGTCAAGGGTCTGTCCAACGTCATATTGCTGGTTATGATTTTTTTTAAAGAAGTCGGAATGTATTCTAGATTACGCAAGCAGAGAGTTCTTTTTCAGTTTCAGCCTAAGAAAAGGTATTTACTGAGTAATCAAAATTATATTCAAGAGGTTTGTTAAGTCAAAAAGAATGCTGCTCCTTTTAATGTCGATCAGTTTAGGTGAATTTGAGGCTCAGCAAGTGCTAGGACTACTTGGAGAGTTTTCTGACGTGCTGGCCAATAAATTAGGAGTCACCGATAAGATTGGCTGTGAAATACAGCTCACGGATTTAATCCCTTTTCGCCAATCCCCTTATTGGTTGTCTCCTCCTAAAATGAAGGTGTTGCATAAAATCATCAATCAGTTGTTGAAGGATAGTGTGAATAGGCCTTCAGTGTATCTGTAAGCCACACCTATTTTTCGAGTCCTTAGCCCAGTGGTGAGTGTTATCGCCCAATAGTTGGTTACTGCTCACTTAATCAAAAGTTAGTGTTAGAATCGTTGCTGTTATCTGATCACTATAATTATTTTACCTGGTTTTCGGGTGCTTGAGCTGAAAAGTCAAAATCCCTCACTGCATTTGGTACGGACTAGAACTGGTTTGAATATAGTCATGTTCCTTTTTAGTCAGCCAGTGGAAAGGCGTAATAGTCGCGTTTGTTGGATTCAGTGTTGAGAGAGCTAAAATTTAAATGTGTTTTCAGGTATTTAGATGACATTGTAAGATTTTCATTGAACGTCTTGATCATCTAAACCACATGTTTCATTATTTACGACGAGAAGGGCTGATTCTCAAATCTTCAAAAAAAAAGTTCAAATGTGTGTGAAATCTTATGGGACTTAACTGCTAAGGTCATCAGTCCCTAAGCTTACACACTACTTAACCTAAATTATCCTAAGGACAAACACACACACACCCATGCCCGAGGGAGGACTCGAACCTCCGCCGGGACCAGCCGCACAGTCCACGACTGCAGCGCCTTAGACCGTTCGGCTAATCACGCGTGGCCTCAAATCTTCCAATGTAAATTTAGTCCGCATGAAAATTTCCTTTTTGGGACACATAGTGTGGACGATAGAATCAAGATCGATTAGGATCATACTGAAGCTATCTACCTGTTTCCTCCGCATAAAAAAGAAGAGCGTAGCCAGATTCACAGAACTGGTTTTTTTTTTCGAAAATTTATCTCTAATTTTACCCTACTGGTCGCATCAGTGAATCAGTTGCGCCGAAAAGGTAAAAAATGTTGTAGCAGCTACTCCCGTAAATTAGTGTTCGACATCTCGAAAATAGCTTTGGCTGCTGCGCCTGTTACCTGTTCCTTATTCCGACCTCGAATGTATCTTGAAAACAGATGCTTCTAATTCAGGGCTAGAAGCAGCGTTACTCCAAGAGTGCGAGGTCCCTGTCTCACTCCGAAGCAAAGTACTGGGTATATATGAGTGGCGGCCTTGTCTATCCAGTTCAGATTTGAGAAATTTAAATTCTACCTTGAACATAAATTATTCCAGCTGGAAACGGAAAACCAGGCTTGCCTTGGTATCGATTAGGCACCATAAAACAGGGCGGTTAGATTTATCTCCTTCCGTTTTGATGTAAAGCAAATCAAAAGTTAGTACTACCAAGTGGCTGATGCTCTCAGTCGTAGTTTCCGGAGTGACTCGGAAATAGTTGAGACCCTGCAAGTTCACCAGAAATCTGCATGTGTTTCTGCTATTCTGCTAGAAATTTCCGCGCTGTTTGGTGACTTACGAGAAAAAGAATATGACATTGTTCGATTAAAGGACGTCAAATAACAGCTTAGAAACGGTACACAGGTGTCTGGTTATTCCATCAATAAAGGTCCCTTATGTTACGCTAACCACAATAAAGGGAAGACCAAGATATTTCTCCTAGAAGGACTGATTTCAGCAGTTTTTAAATACTTTCATCAGTCTCTATATGGGGGACATCTCGGTGTTTACGAAACAATTAAGCGTATTAACATGGACAACTTTGGATAGCGACATCAGGAAACTGGTCGACTATTGCCAAGAATGTAAACTGGCTAAACCTGATTCTGATACCTGCAGGAGAGATGTACATTTCAGTCGGACAGAGAATCTGAGATGTGGCAGTGGTATGGCTGTCTACTGTCCTCGCTAACTGTACTATTCATGCATGATTGGGTAAATTAAAAAATTAAAGAAGTACTGAGTAAGTACAAGCATGTATAGCTGTAAAGAGAATTTAATTATAGTAACGAAGGTGTAAACTGCAACGTGGTCCGAGTAGCAATCAGATCATGAGATATTAAAGTTTTCATTCAGCTGATCGATCTTAATTCACGCTTGATAGATGCGAGTAGGCTCCACCGTTTTCGAACGGTGGCGCGGTATTAGCCGAGAAATGCAAGTCATCAAGGCTTAGGTAAGCCACGAGGTCTGGAAACTTCAAAGGTTGCTGGATGGGTACTAACTGTGCCCTAAACTAAAATACTGCGTAGTTTTCAGCCTTCTTTCCAAACGGCTGGACGAGACCAAACTGACGTGAGAAGTCAAAGCAGGGCCCAATAATGTTCCGGACTGTATCTGTTAGACGAGAGGTAAAATGATGGCAGATATCATACTCCAGGGGTCTCGCTTGGAACTATCGATAGAAGATAGAAGATATTATATAATCTGACTCGTTTGATGCGGCCCACTACGAATTCCTCACCTGCGCCGACCTCCTCATCTCAGAGTAGCACTTTCAACCAGTCCTCAGTTATTTGCTGGATGTATTCCAGTTTCTAAATCCTTATCTTCCTCTATAGTTTCTGTCCTCTATAGCTCCCTCTATTACCATGAAAGTCATTCCCTGAAGTCTTAACAGATATCCTATCACCCTGTCTCTCCTCCTTGTCAGTGTTTTCTATATATTCCTTTCCTCTCCAATTCTGCGCAGAACCTCCTCATTTCTTAACTTATCAGTCCACCTAATTTTCAACATTCGTCTATAGCACCACATCTCGAATTCTTCGATTCTCTTCTGTTCCGGTTCTCCTACAGTCCATGTTTCACTACTGCACAATGCTGTGCTTCAAACGTACATTCTCAGAAATTTCTTTCTCAAATTACGACCTATGTTTGATACTAGTAGACCTCTCCTGGCCATTAATGCCCTTTTTGTCACAATGCTAGGCTGCTTTTTATGTCGTCCTTGTTCCATCCGTCGTTGGTATTTTGCTGCCTAGGTAGCAGAATTCCTTAACATCATCTACTTCGTGACCTTCAATCCTGATAAGTTTCTCGCTGTTCTCATTTCTGCTACTTCTCATTACTTCCGTCTTCTGCAGTTTATTCTCTAACCACATTATGTACAGATTAGATTGTTCATTCCATTCAGGAGATCATGTAATTCTTCTTCACTTCCACTGAGAACAGAAATGTCATCGGCGAACCGTATGATTGATACTCTTTCACCTTGAATTTTAATTCCACTCCTGAACCTTTCTTTTATTTCCATCATTGCTTCTTCGATGTTCAAATTGAACAGTAGGGGGGAAAGACTATATCCTTGTCTTACACCCTTTGTAATACGAGCATTTCGTTCCTGGTCGTCCACTCTTATTATTCCCTCTTGACCCTTGTACATATTGTATATGAAACGCCTCACTATAGCGTACCCCAATTTTTCTCAGAATTTCTAACATCTTGCACCATTTTCCATTTTCGATCGGTTTTCCCAGGTCGACAAATCGCATGAACTTGTTTTGGTTTTTCTTTAGTCTTGCTTCCACTATCAGCCACAAAGTCAGAATTGCCTCGTTAACAATTTCTGAAGGTCATGGTCGCTCTGGTGGTGCAGGAGTCAGGAGGACGCGTCATTGATCCAGGGGAACCCGGCTGGAGTTCAAAGCCAGTGGACCTATTGAGAGCGACTCCGTGGGTTATGGCTAAAAACTCTGTGTCTTTGCACATATTACACAAATAACATATTTGCAAGTCAAGTCGGATAGGAAGTGAATTTGTTTGGTGATAACAAGTATTTTTGGTTGGTGACACACTCGCAGCTTAGATGATGACAGACGACGTTCAAAGTTTTAGCCAGTCATTAAGCCATTGCTACAATGCAAGTAAGTCGGTTGCCTTTTCTTTTCCGATGTGTACTGCCTCAGTGTCGTGAATTCGCTGATGACCATTTGGCTGCCGCACGGAGAGAGATCCGTTATTTTGTCTTTGTTGAGTTGGGCCCAGCATTTCCTTAGCTTTCCCGGCTGTGTTTCAGCAGGACCATGTGGCAGATAAATTTTCTAGCAGAGTAGATTGGTGGGAGATTATTATTGTGCGTACTGGTGAAAGCAACTTGTCTTGCGTATCGGTAATGCCGGCCCAAGAGGCAAAAGTTAGTTTGCGAGCAGACTGTGAATTCTATTTGAACTGTAACGAATGTACACAAACGAAATTGGAGGACACTGGACCTCGAGAATATGAGTATATCAAGATTTTACCAGGTCTGTCAGTGTTTTACTTACCATAGTGACAACAACCCCAGAGTATTATTTTCGGAGTATTTTCATTCGCAGAATTCCTAGTCTGGTGTGCAATGTCATGTTAGTTGTCCTGTAGCTGTCAGGTACATTTGACAGGTGAGTACGGTGCGGCTGGACTTCAGAGATACAGGACCAAAAACGTAAGTCTCCTGTGCATGTGCACTAGGACCACGCACCTTGTTAGACTATAGCTTCCTGATACACGCAGTTGACGGATGGTACGCCGTTGATTTTGACTGTCGTTGTTTCCTCTCGTAGCATACCGGTGGTTTATATTGATCGACGTAACTAACAAGTCAGATTCACGTAAAATACGAGAGGGAAGATACACACATCAAAAAAAGTTTTGCATCACTTCTGTTCCGAGAGTTACGGAAGCTGTACAGAAAGCTGGAATAGAGATCAATATAAACATCATTTCCGCCCTTTCTATTGCTCATGAAAATCACACATTGCAAGAGATCTTCAGAGGTGATGGTCTAGACTGCTGTACAAACTGATACCTCGACTACCCTGTAGCACGTGCTCTTGCATTGATGACTGCCTGTTTTCGTCGTGGCATACTATCCACAAGTTCATCAAGGCGCAGTTGGTCCAGATTGTACCAGTCCTCAACGACTATTCGGCGTAGATCCCTCAGAGTGGTTGGTGGGTCACATCATCCATAAACAGTCCTTTTCAATCTATTCAAAGCATGTTCGATAGTGTTCATGTCTGGACAACATGCTGGCCACGCTAGTCGAGCAATGTCATTATCCTGAAGGAAGTCATTCACAAGATGTGTATGATAGGGGCGTGAATTGTCGTCCATGGAGACGAATGTCTCGTCAATATGTTGCCGATGTGGTTGCACTATCGGTCGGATGATGGCAGTCACATATCGTACAGCCCTTACGGCGTCTTCCATGACCACCAGCGGCGTACGTCGGCCCCACATAATGCCACCCCAAAACAGCAAGGAACCTCCACCTTGCTGCACTCGCTGGACATTGTATCGAAAGCGTTAAACCTGACCGGGTTGCCGCCAAACACGCCTCCATCGATTGTCTGGTTGAAGGCATATGCTACACTCATCGGTGAAGAGAATGTAATGCTAATACTGAGTGGTCCATTCAGGATGTTGTTGGACCTATCTGAACCGCGCTGCATGGTGTCGTGGTTGCAAAGATGGACCTCGCCATGGACGTCGGGGACTGAAGTTGCGCATCATGCAGCCAATTGCGCACAGTTTGAGTCGTAACAAGACGTCCGGTGGCTTTGCTGTCAGGGTTCCTCCAAGCCATAATCCGCAGGTAGCGGTCATCCACTGCAGTAGTAGCCCTTGAACGGCCTGAGCAAGGCATGTCATCGACAGTTCCTGTCTCTCTGTATCTCCTCCATGTCCGAACAACATCGCTTTGGTTCACTCCGAGACCCCTGAATACTTACCTTGTTGAGTGCCTTTCCTGGCACAAAGTAACAACGCAGACGCGATCGAACCGCGGTATTGACAGTCTAGGCGTAGTTGAACTACAGTCAACACGAGCCGTGTACCTCCTTCCTGGTGGAATAACTGTAACTGATCGGCTGTCGGACCCCCTTCGTCTAATAGGCGCTGTTCATGCGTGGTTGTTTACGTCTTTGGGCGGGTATAGTGACATCTCTGATTAGTCAAAGGGACAATACCCATAGTCAACGTCTATCTTCCCGAGTTCTGGGAAACGGGTCGATGCAAAACTTTTTTTATGTGTGTAGAATAGGTTAAAAATCCTACCGATAAGCTGTTTAATGACTATTTGTAGCTGCTACCCTGCATTGAAAGTGGTAACTGGTATATACCGGTGGTGACTGAAGCATTTACTCGTTTTGTATCGTCGCTTCCGAGTAAATGTATGACAACCAGGGTTACTGTTCAGCACCTGGCCAAAATATTTTCGGAGTTTGGGGCTTCTAACATTTTAATAAGCGATTATGCTCTGGCCTGTTTGTCCCGTGAATTAAGGAGATTTTGTTATAGTCCCTGTTCCTTGCAGCCTTCATTCGTGGAACTTGTTAATCGTTACCTCAAGTCAGCACAGATTATTTATCACTCACAGACTCAGATCAAGTCAGTATATCAACTGCCTAATTTTCGCGTTTAACACAGTTGTGCACGAAACCCATAAAACTACAAGTCTGTGGTCCCATATTCAACAGCCATGTATCAAGTGTGTTTGAGAATTGGACATGTTTATACTTAATTACAAGTCAAAATGTAACTGTCCAAATAGGGTAAATGTAGATGAAAAAAAGTTACACTTTATGGGAGTATTGGTCTGTAACAGTTCTGTCCAGCAGTTTGAAACTAAAAACTGTCATTGTGCTAGCTGCAAACCCCTTGTGCTTCCTGTCAGATAAAAAGTGTAACTATGTGGTCGAGCTCCACTTGCCACCACAATAGCACGTCATCTGTAAGTAGATTCAGAATACAATTGTGGAGTTCAGTCAGGAATCCTGTAACCATCTTTGGCTGCTGCCACTCATGCTGAGAATGGTCTCCTGTGCAATGCCACTCAAGATACTAGATGTTCTACAAGCTGGCGTGCTCTACCGGCTGAGTGGAGGCTAGCAGCAGCGTGTTACATTGTGATACGAATCTAATGCCACTGATTTGTGCGAGGATTCCATGCTCATAAACAATTGGCGCGAAGTGATACTGCTATTTGCTAGCAATGTAGGACACACATACAACAAAAATCGTAGCAAGAACAATGAAATTTATTTTGAAATCAGCAAATATACACTGCTGGAAAAATGTTAGTACACACTTTTAGAGGTTTCCAATTCGCACAAGATTTATTGTTGTAACATTTCATATTGAGGCCATGAAATTTCTACCTCTACAGATCAATAGCACAAACAGTTCTGATGTATTAGATATTGATCCATGTTGAAACTTCCATATTAATATGTAGCCTGCACAGGTGGCAATGCATGCGATGACTCTGGTATCTAGAAAATTGTAAAGATGGCTAATACTGCCCTGGTACATGTTTTGCCGCACCTGCTCACTTTGTAATTCTACAAGCGTTGTTGGCTGACGAGTCATGCAAGTCACTTCTCGTCCCATCATATCCCACAAGTCCTCAATTGGAGACAAATATGGAGATCATGTTGGCCAGAGAAGTTGCCATGGGCGTACCCAGCGGTGGCAAGGGCGGGGGGGGAGGGAGAGCAGCTGCCCCCCCCCCCCCCCCCCTAGGAGATATTCGAACTCGTTCACGCAGATCCGGGAGTAATGTTTTCGTCCTCGGCATGTTACTGTCGGCAGGGAAGTTTATAGAAATAATAAATTTAGCGATAAGCAATCGGCTCTGCTATTCGCAGGCATGTTACGTCGCCAAGGAACAGCATATTCACTTGTAGGCAGTAAGGGATCATGACTATGTTTAGTTTCTAATGAACAACATCGTTTCTCCTACCATACTTAAATGTAAAATGCTTTTCTGCTCCTAAACTATTAATTTTTTAGTTACAGCTGACGCTAACTGTAGATTAATAGCAGTTGACATGCAGGTTATGAGAAGCAGTAGATGGCGAGACATTTAGTGCAAGTGATTTATAAAATAATTTTTAGAACGTTCCACAAAACTGGTCATCACCGAAAAAACTACCCAGCCCTATTAGGGCTGCCTGAAGCCCTTGTTCACTTGCATAATCTTATCTTTACAAACAATAGCCAAATACTCAGCAGTTTTGGAACCAGTAGTTAATGTCCTGCAGTCTAAGTCTGTAGATATGATTGCGGTGAGGGAACACACCAGAGTAATCCTTGACATGCTCAGTAATGACCGAAAGGAAGCAGACAGAGTAACTAGCGAATTACTTGCAAAAGCACAAGTTATAGCAGAGGAACTGGAAATAGAAATTACTGTTCCATGTTTTGTTTGCAAGCAAAAATTCAGAAACAATCCACCATCCCAAAATGACAACGAATACTGGTGACGTTCGCTGGTAATACCATACATCGAATCATTCATGTCATCAATAAATGTACGATTTTCAGCAGAAAATACACCAGCTTTTGCTCTAAATGAGCTACATCCCTTGAATATGAGCAATTCTAATGTAACAGACTTCCTTGAAAGTGCAGAATTGTTTAAAACATTTTATGGATTGGATGATATTGCCAGAGAACTGGAATTATGGTACAATTTGTGGAGGAAAAAGAATATAACTGAAGCTAAATTAAAGGATATGGAAGTCGTTGACCTGTTTAACGAGACCAATATTTTTTTGTCTTGCATGGAAAAAGCACTAAAAATTTTGAGCACTATTCCATGCAAAACAGCGACTGTGGAACGATCCTTCTGCACACTTCGAAGAGTGAAGACACGGCTCAGAAGCACTATGGGAGAAGAAAGGCTCACAGGAGTGTGCCTGATGAGCGTACACTGCAATTATGTAAAGGAAAACTGCGAGGTGTTAGAGAGGAAAGTAATTGAGAAATTTGCGGCAAATCCTAGAAGATTATTACTGAATTAAAAATTTGTATTTTTAAACAAATACATTCTTATATTTAAAATGTTTATTGAAAGCAGTTTGTCACTAGTTTACTGTTTTATTTAATAAGAAATGCTGCGTGTTTTCTCGGATTGTACAAGTGCATTCTTGTATTTAAAATGTTTATTAAAAGCAGTTTTTCACTGGTTTACTGTTTTGTTTAATAAGAAGTGCTGTATGTTGCCTCGAGTCCTTGTTGAGACTAGTATGACGTGCCCCCCCCCCCCCCCCCCAGTTCAGATCCTGGGTACGACCTTGGAAGTTGCTGCACATCTTGTAGAATATGTTGAGTTTCACAGGCAGTGTAAGGATGAGCATTATTCTGTTGGAGCAATACATCACCTTCCTGCTGCAAAAGAACATATCTAAGAACATTCTGCACATACCAAGCACTGATAAGCATCCTGTTCAGGTGAATGAGGGTTGTAGCTTACTGCACCCCAGTCATAAGGACTGGGTTGGGGCCAGTGTGTCTTGGACAAATGCATTCTATAAGACAGCACTCACCAGGTCCACAATTTATATGCAAATGACCATTATTTTCAGGCAGGCAGTCTCCTTTCATCACTTAAGACCATGGCACATCATTCCATCTTCCATGGGATCCACTGATGGCACGAGGTTGAGCCATGTGTGTCAATTCTGTAGTATGAGTGGAAGATTTGCTGAAGGTGTGCATGACCAAAGTCCTGCTGCCAATAACCGGTTCACAACAGTTCATGTTGACAAGTCAGGGCTAACAAGCTCTCTTACCTGTGTTATGATAGCTGTATGACCTGCCACTGCTGCCCTCACAATACGATGAACCTGTCTGGCATCTGTGCTTTGTGGATATGCAGAATCTCATCAGCAGGTGTTAGAACGTTCTCACGACCACTGACACCAGCATCTTAGAACAATTGATGCAGCATGTCCAACTTGTGTGATAGTTTTTTGCAAGGACCATCTCACCACTCGGATGGTCACAATTTGACCCCTTTCAAACTCACTCAGTTGGCTATAGGAGGCACAAGTGCACCTCTGTGGCATGGTTGCCTGTTTGCTTCACATGTTTGCACCACACTGAGCCTTCTGGCTGTGAGCATCTCCTATTAAAGGGTAGACACAGAATGATGCACTGGCAATTATGCCATTATTCAATCTGTTGGAGGATGATACTGAAACCATTATAAGTACATCTACTACCCCAAAGTGGCATATGCCAACACCAGATGAAATTCAATGTCATCTTTCGAGATGTACTAATCCCCCCCCCCCCCCAGCAATGTAATATCACAATCAATCAATTTTCTACATTAATCACAGAATTTCTGCACCAAATATATAACCCTAGTGTTGAAAATATACAATGAAGAATCAAATGTAGTTACCCATTCAGCCAGCAAACATATCACTGAACTTTAACATCTAAGAGTTCCGGCCTCACAGTATGTTTTAGTTGCACATGTAGCATCAGACATCAGCTGTGGTTCAATGTATATTTTGGCCACAAAAAGCTGACATCAGCATCAGACATTCATTTTCATTCTGGAAAGCCTATCATAGTCATGTAATTGTGCTTATTATATACCACTGAAATCAGTATCCTCACATCTTGCCATGTACCAAGGCCACAGAGGTAACGAGGGGATGACCACCCTGGCTCCCCTTCCCCTGCACTCTGTGCACCCCCTACGATACACCTCACCCCCTGTACTCATGACAGGCAGCCAATGGCTTCCAATTTTTTTTTTTTTTTTAATTTGCATGCCTATTGCCTTATGCTGTCCAGCATGAAGCCCCCCCCCCCCCCCCCAGGCTCCTACGCCATGCCAACTGATGTAGTTACTACATTTGCATTTTCATGGGAGTAAGAGTCAACTGTAGATCACACTTCTGCATGTACCTCTATGATTGAGTGTTTCACGAGAACGAGGATCGGCCTTGTAGTATGTCTGCAAGTTCTATTACATTTGTACTTTTTGTGGGAGTGAGAGACCAATGTAGTTCACATGATGTGCACGTGCATATACTGGTGAGTACTCATTATCCTATGTGCCCACACATTCACCTGCATGTACTTTGGCATACCCAGACCTCTACACACACCTGTCCACATTCCCACACTTGATAGCCAATTGTGGAGTCCATGTTGCACATTATTATAAGCAATATGTATGAAAAAACAATTTTTTAAACACTCTGATGACAACACATGCCTGACACCATCATTTCATCACTATCAGTAAGTTACATATTCAACTGACTAGCTTGTGTTGAGCAAAGAAGAATTTTACATCTCTATTTCTTGTAAGCATGTATCAGAGAAATGCAATCACATCTTTCCACATCAAGAATGGAGGAGAATGCTAGTCAAGAAGCATAAGACCATAGACAGAAGGAATATTATTCAACAAATAACAGCTATGAAGCAGAATGGCAAGAAGATCCATTACGTTATTTGAGCCACCAACATACTGTGCTGCATATTGTGAAATTGTACACCCTTCTTAAAATACCTACACAGTTACCTGTGTAACTGGAAATCTATTTGTCTTGCCTGCAATGGAATATGTATTATTTGTTGAACATATTTTTTTTTCCTATTCAACCACTGGTGTTAATGCTTGCACTGCCTTACAGCAGGGAGTGTTGTACCTTGACATCCTTATCCTTTGACATTTCTCTCACAAGTTGGTGAACTATTTACTGCCATTATTATTCTCTTTGGTACTAAATCTACAGTTTCCTGTGACTATGCTTGTGTGGGTAAAACATTTAGGAGGGTATTCTAGGCAGTGTGCTGAAGTTACAGTTGCAGTGATGATGTGCTAATCACACTGCATGGTTGATAAGCACTTCAGAGCCAAAGGTAGCTCACCATGCTTGCTGCTGTGTGTTTACAGTTTTCTAAAAAAAAAAAAAAAAAGCTGTAGCTCTGTGTGAGTGATTGTAGGATATATTTATTTACAATACTCCTGATCTCTGTGAGCACAGAAACTTTCCACTAAATTATAGACATAGTTAAGCAATAATTATTTATTACATAAGTGCCAAAAATATCCTCGTTATAATTTCTGGACTACCACAACAGCAAGAGGCTTCAATCAAGTTCTTAGCACTACAAATACAAGTCAGCAACACATCATTGTCAGTGCTCCCATCAATTCATGCTGTGGGAAAAAAAGTAAATACAGAAAACTGAATAGTTAACAGCATGATGTGAGAATAGCAGACTTTGTTTTTAAAATCTTACAGCCAACTTCTTCAACAATCACCATCATAAGCAAGGCATGGGAGAGTGCTGTGCATGGATATTTAAAACCTGCAACCTGCTGCTGCTATGAAAAGCTCCACTAGCCCTGTAATACACTGCCAGGAAAAAAAATTAGCACACCCTTTTAGAGGTTTCCAGTTCACTCAAGATTTATTGTTGCAACATAGTGTATGAATAACAACAATCACCATCATAGTCAAGACATGAGAGAGTGCTGTGCATGGTTTTTTAAAACCTACAACTTGCTGCTGCTGTGAATAACTCGAATAGCGCTGTAATACACTGACAGGAAAAAAATACTACACCATTTTCAAGGTTTCCAATTCACTCAAGAGCTTTGTTGCAACAGTGGATATGGAGAACATGAAATGTTTACATTTACAGATCAACAGACCTAGCAGTTCTGAGGTACCAAGTACTGACCCATGCTGAAACACCCATATTAGTATGTGGCTTAGCCCTCACAGGTGGCAATGCAGGCACAGGCTCTAGTAACCCATCATACAGATGGTGAATACTGTCATGGAATTCTTAATGCCATAAGAGTTGTTGGTTGACAAGTCACTTCTCCTTCCGTCATATCCCATACTTGCTAGACTGGAGACAAGTCAGAATATAATCCTGGCCTAGAAAGTTGCTATGTATCTTGCAGAGTACATTGTGTTTTGCAGGCAGTGTGTGGGCAAGCAGTAACCTGATGGAACAACACATCACCGTGTTGCAAGACCAGAAGAGAACATATCTAACAACATTCTGCATGTACTGAGAGCATATAATCATCCCCTTCAGAAACATCAAAGGTCAACAAGAGTTGTAGCTTATTGCACCCCGATCAGAAGGCCTAGTCAGGACAATGGTGTCTTAGATGAATGTACTCTATGAGACAGCACTCACCAAGTCTGTGTCATAAGTGCAAAGGACCATCACTTGCATGGAAGTAGTCTGCTTTCATTGCTGAAAGTCCAAGGCATGCCATTCCATCTTCCAAGTGATCCTATGATGGCACCAGTTGAACAGTGCACACTGATGTTGTGGCATGACTACAAGATGACCTAGAGATGTGCGTGCCCATAGTCCCACTGCCAAAACCGGTTCACAACAGTTCATGGTGACGAAGCTCTCTTTTCTGTGCTGTAGTAGGTGTATGATATGCAACTTCTGCTTTTAGAACACAATGATCTTGGTGTGTGCGTGTGCTGCATGGATGTCCTAAACCTCACCTATGGACATGAGAATGTTCACATGACCACTGACACTAGCATCATTACACAACTGATGCAGAACATCCAACTTTATGTGGCCGTTCTCCAAAAGAACCATCCCACCACTCAGATAACCACAGTTTGACACCTTCCAAACTCATTCAGTTGGCTGGAGGAAGCACAAGTGCATTTCTGTTGCATGTTTGCTTGCTTGCTTCACATGTTTGCACCACATGGAGTCTCTTGGCTGTGAGCATTCCCTATTAAAAGGCAGACACAAGTGACACTGTGGTAGCTATGCCACTATGCTATCTGTTGGTGGATGATGCTGAAACCATTTACTATAACCCAGGTGGCTTATGCTGTCATCGGATCAAAATCAACATTGACTTTCCAGGTGTACTACCGTCTTCTCCAGGAGTGTAGTGACAAAAACAAACCCCTGAGTATAACATTATACTAACATAACATACAATTATAGATAGATGAATACTTACTGCCGTTGCTTAATCTTTTTGCATAGGTAAATCTAGACAATGAGCAGTCAGAAATCAAAAGATCTTATGCTTCTGGATACTTGGGAGTATCACTGCCATTCAATGCCAGAAGCACAGTTGACACAAATAAAAATTTTGCCAAGGGAAAATTACAATAAGACAACTTAAATCTATTCTGGTGAATAAAAATTTAATGGAAAAGATGAAGCAAATTGTAAGAGTGTGGTCAGGACATTGACTTGTTGTTGTTTTGTCTTCAGTCCTGAGACTGGTTTGATGCAGCTCTCAATGATACTCTATCCTGTGCAAGCCTCTTCATCTCCCAGTACCTACCGCAACCTACATCCTTCTGAATCTGCTTAGTGTATTCATCTCTTGGTCTCCCTCTACGATTTTTACCCTCCATGCTGCCCCCCAATACTAAATTGGTGATCCCTTGATGCCTCAGAACATGTCCTACCAACCGATCCCTTCTTCCAGTCAAGTTGTGCCACAAACTTCTCTTCTCCCCAATCCTATTCAACACCTCCTCATTAGTTATGTGATCTACCCATCTAATCTTCAGCATTCTTCTGTAGCACCACATTTCGAAAGCTTCTATTCTCTTCTTGTCCACACTATTTATCATCCACGTATCACTTTCATACATGGCTACACTCCATACAAATACTTTCAGAAACGACTTCCTGACACTTAAATCTATACTCGATGTTAACAAATTTCTCTTCTTCAGAAATGCTTTCCCTGCCATTGCCAGTCTGCATTTTATATCCTCTCTACTTCGACCATCATCACTTATTTTGCTCCCCAAATAGCAAAACTTCTTTACTACTTTAAGTGTCTCATTTCCTAATCTAATACCTTCAACATCACCCGACTTAATTCGACTACATTCCATTATCCTCGTTTTGCTTTTGTTGATTCTCATCTTATATCCTCCCTTCAAGACACTATCCATTCCATTCAACTGCTCTTCCAAGTCCTTTGCTGTCTCTGACAGAATTACAATGTCATTGGCGAACCTCAAAGTTTTTATTTTTTCTCCATGGATTTTAATATTTTAATACCTACTCTGAACTTTTCTTTTGTTTCCTTCACTGCATGCTCAATATACAGATTGAACAACATCGGGGAGAGGCTACAACCCTGACTCACTCCCTTCCCAACCACTGCTTCCCTTTCATGCCCCTCAACTCTTATAACTGCCATTTGGTTTCTATACAAAATGTAAACAGCCTTTCGCTTCCTATATTTTACCCCTGCCACCTTCAAAATTTGAAAGAGAGTATTCCAGTCAACATTGTCAAAAGCTTTCTCTAAGTCTACAAATGCTAGAAATGTAGGTTTGCCTTTCCTTAATCTAGCTTCTAAGATAAGCTGTAGGGTCAGTATTGTTTCACTTGTTCCAATATTTCTACGGAATCCAAACTGATCATCCCCAAGGTCAGCTTCTACTAGTTTTTCCATTCGTCTGTAAAGAATTTACATTAGTATTTTGCAGCGGTGACATATTAAACTGATAGTTCGGTAATTTTCACATCTGTCAACACCTGCTTTCTTTTGGATTGGAATTATTATATTCTTCTTGAAGTCTGAGAGTATTTCGCCTGCCTCATACATCTTGCTCACCAGATGGTAGAGTTTTATCAGGACTGGCTCTCCCAAGGCTGTCAGTAGTTCTAATGGAATGTTGTCTACTCCCGGGGCCTTGTTTCGACTCAGGTCTTTCAGTGCTCTGTCAAACTCTTCACACAGTATCATATCTCCCATTTCATCTTCATCTACATCCTTTTCCATTTCCATAATATTGTCCTCAAGTACATCGCCCTTGTATAGATCCTCTATATACTCCTTCCACCTTTCTGCTTTCCCTTCTTTGCTTAGAACTGGATTTCCATCTGAGCTATTGATATTCATGCAAGTGGTTCTGTTTTCTCAAAAGGTCTCTTTAGTTTTCCTGTAGGCAGTATCTATCTTACCCCTCGTGAGATAAGCCTCTACATCCTTACATTTGGCCTCTAGCCATGCCTGCTTAGCCATTTTGCACTTCCTGTCGATCTCATTTTTGAGACGTTTGTATTCCTTTTTGCCTGCTTCATTTACTGCCTTTCTATATTTTCTCCTTTCATCAATTAAATTCAGTATTTCTTCTGTCACCCAAGGATTTCTACTAGCCCTTGTCTTTTTACCTACTTGATCCTCTGCTGCCTTCACTACTTCATCCCTCAAAGCTACCCATTCTTCTTCTACTGTATTTCTTTCCCTCATTCCTGCCATTTGTTCCCTTACGCTCTCCCTGAAACTCTGTACAACCTCTGGTTTAGTCAGCTTATCCAGGTCCCATCTCCTTAAACTCCCACCTTTTTGCAGTTTCTTCAGTTTTAATCTACAGGTCATAACCAATAGATTGTGGTCAGAGACCACATCTGCCCCTGGAAATGTCTTACAATTTAAAACCTGGTTTCTAAATCTCTGTCTTATCATTATATAATCTATCTGATACCTTTTAGTATCTCCAGGCTTCTTCCATGTATACAACCTTCTTTTATGATTCTTGAACCAAGTGTTAGCTATGATTAAGTTGTGCTCTGTGCAAAATTCTACCAGGTGGCTTCCTCTTTCATTTCTTACCCCCAGTCCATATTCACCTACTATGTTTCCTTTTCTCCCTTGTCCTACTAGCAAATTCTAGTCACCCATGACTATTACATTTTCGTCTCCCTTCACTATCTGAATAATTTCTTTTATTTCATCATACATTTCTTCAATCTCTTCGTCATCTGCAGAGCTAGTTGGCATATAAACTTGTACTACTGTAGTAGGCGTTGGCTTCGTGTCTATCTTGGCCACAATAATGCGTTTGCTATGCTGTTTGTAGTAGCTTACCCGCATTCCTATTTTTTTATTCATTATTAAACCTACTCCTGCATTACCCCTATTTGACTTTGTATTTATAACCCGGTATTCGCCTGGCCAAAAGTCTTGTTCCTCCTGCCACCGAACTTCACTAATTCCCACTATATCTAACTTTAACCTATCCATTTCCCTTTTTAAATTTTCTAACCTACCTGCCCAATTAAGGGATCTGACATTCCACGCTCTGATCCGTAGAACGCCAGTTTTCATTCTCCTGATAACGATGTCCTCTTGAGTAGTTCCCGCCCAGAGATCCGAATGGGGGACTATTTTACCTCCGGAATATTTTACCCAAGTGAGCGCCATCATCATTAACCATACAGTAAAGCTGCACGCCCTCGGGAAAAATTACGGCTGTAGTTTCCCCTTGCTTTCAACCGTTCGCAGTACCAGCACAGCAAGGCCGTTTCAGTTAGTGTTACGAGGCCAGATTAGTCAATCATCCAGACTGTTGCCCCTGCAACTACTGAAAAGGCTGCTGCCCCATTGACTAGTGGTATGCAAAGTGACCCTGTTGTTCTTATTGCCTCGAAAATAATAAATACAGAAGTTGTTGCCTACAGAATTAAACAAAAATCACAACTAATTCAGTGTATTACATTAAAAGTACATGATAAATCATCTGCAAAGACTGATGTCTGAACCAATACCTTGGCAATCTGATTAAAGGGTTTGAGGTCTGATTCTAATAATTGCATGTCAGCATAAAACAATTATGTTTGCAAAAGGTGGTTTCTGAAAGGTTAGAACTGAAAGGTAGATAGAACTGGAGAAGGGTATATGTTTTCATCTGTGGGAAGAGTTGAAAGCATGTTGATCATAAAATCTGCAAGCAAGTCTTCAGAATGAAGCCTGAAATTACTGAGGCTCAGCAAAAATTATTTGACTGTCCCTAAGGCTCATCTCACTCTAGGTTAATCCACAGGTGGAGGCTGAAGTGGCTGCCAAATCAGTCATTGATTGCATTTGTGACTAAATTGAACTCAGCCAAAAAAATTTCTAAGTCCCTAGCTCATCTGCTCAATGAGGCACCTGGCTGCAGAGACTCACAGCTGATGAGGTACAGAGAAGTAGTCTGGTGGACTGTTGATTCTTTATTGACTGTTCCCAAAAAGGAAGATCATGTTTTCACATTTCTCATTTTTCACATCAATTTGACTGGCTGAACTATGGATATTCTGAGTGCCAGCCAATAAAAAGATGCTTTAAAATAAGCTGGCCCTTTCCCTGCCTCTTGTTTCAGGCAGTTAATCAGTAGTATGCACCCTAACACTTAATGCTGGTAAACTGTGCCCTGCTCTCTTCCTTTCTGTTTCTGCCACTGGCCAATGAGGTGGGACCTCAGCAGTACAGCTCTCTCTCTCTATAATCTATAAATTAAACAACAGAAACTCCAGGTTGGAATATCAACAATATTAGGAAAAGGATAGATTGCTACAAAGTCTAAAGATGACATGTAGAACTGCAGACAAGCAGAATGGAAAGACTGTTATACAGTTAGCTTGCAGCCAGAGCCTTCTTCATAAAAGATAGGCATCATGCTTCAGGCACACATGACGGCCATCTCCAGTAGCTCAGACCAGAATTAATTCCATTCTAAGCTGATAGAGGTGATGTACATGTGTGCTTGCTTGTGAGAATGTGTTTGTGTATTTGTGTGCCTTTTATTTTCTGAAGAAGGTTTTGGCGGAAAGCTAAATGTGTAAGCCTTCTTGTTGTGTCTGCCTGCAACTCAGTATATCATCTTTACAGTGAGTCTTTTTTCCTACTACTGTTCACCTATAAATTATTTTTTTTTTTAGCCATCCCTAGTGATTCTTACATTGTGTTAAGCATTTGATTACTGCAGTACCTGAGCTCAGCAGTGTCATGCCTTTATAGGTGCCCTAAACCCAGTTTCTCACCTCACTTTCTGATGTTATCTGTTGCAGGTGGTGTATTTCACAGAATCTCTGCTTTCTGTGTTTTGTTCACATTAGTGTTTTTCAGGGCCTCCAAAAAAACAGCACATTCAGGTTGTTTAAAAACAGACACTGCTAGTGGCCCTACCTGCCAATATAGCTATCCAACATCATATGGACAAGAAAATACACATGATATTCTGCTCTGATTTGTGAGCAGAGTACACTTGGCATCAACAGGGACTGAATTAGGGACATTTTGCAGCCTGAAGTGGTACTTTCTGTACAAAGCATTCCTGAAGCTGTAACACAGGATAACCATCATTGGCAATTTTTGGTTTGCTACAAAATAATGTAATAATAATTGTTCTAATTTTTTATTAAATGATATTGCATTACCAGTAACAAAAATAAGTACAAATAATAGTGTTTTCTTTTTTTTACGCACCGGTAAAAAAACAAGTCAATGAAACACCCACAACAAGTTAAAAGTATAAATATTTGTATAACTGAATGCAAATAATTGTTTGATGCTGTTGTGATCAGTTTCTCTCCTCTGTTCAGCATAGCAGTGCAGTGGCTGAATGGTCAGATGACTCAAAGAAGTAGGTAAATAAAGAGCCCTACACAGGCAATGGGTGACCAGCTGACCAACATTGTGCTAAATTTGTTTTATCTTTCAGTTTGTATTGTTTGTTGTGGTCTTCCTTACAGTCAAAGACCTTTTTCTTAGGATACTTGTACTTAAACTGTATTCTTTCAAACAAATATTTCTCATCTGTGAATGAGCATCAGTGTCGCAACTATAAATATTTATTTTTCCAATGCAGTAAAATCTCATAATCAAGAACTGACTGTTTGAAAATATGGCCAAGGACATGATGTTTTAGTCACCATGTTGTTTACACTGTCTGACACATGTTCACTTTGTCACTGGCCAAAGACAATAGCTAGTATTGCAATTATCACTTTAAAAAATTGTTGTGTAAATGAGTATAGAAGAGGTGCTGAATGCTAGAGAGAGACATACAAAAGATGAAAGAGTGCTTAGTTTTCAGAGAGTCTTCAGAACTGAATGAGCCACAGTTCACACACAACCAAATAACTAAGAATAAAACTTACTTTTCAGCAGTCTTACTTATTATGTTTGCTGCAATGTATTAACATCACTGGTGATAGGCTGCATATGAAAATATGTTAACACTCTAGCTGCATCATCAGGTTTATAAAACATGACTTTAAGTGTGAGCTATGGGTAGGTTCTGTTAGAGCACTAAAATGCTTGACCTTTCTATAAACAGCTCATGTATACGCAGACAAGACAAAAAAAAATCCCAGATTTTTCTAGGATTTCCCAGTTAGAAATACACTTCCCTCAGGTGAAAAAACACTTTTTCCCTGGAGAAAACATGCTCTTTCCTGGGTGAAAGTACATTTTTCCGTGTTAAGTGACAACATACTTTTCCTTGGAGCTGTAAAACACATCATTGCTTTGAATAGTCCAGGTTTTATTCACAGGGATAGTAATTCCTGATTCCTGACACTTAGGAAATGAAACACACACACACACACACACACACACACACACACACACACAAAAGTTTTGTAAAGTTTTTTGATGTGTGACAACACTTACGCTGCATATTGAACCTATAATGAAAGAGAGAACACAAATTCCAGTATACACAAAATACAGTTCGGCAACTTCTGAAGCACTGAAATAGAGATTGCGACATGTTTTTGTCTGCCCATTGCAGCTCCTATCATGTGATCTTACCAGCCAATGACAGGGCACAAGATACATGATATAGTTAGACGATAGCAACATCATTGTTAAGTAGCGTGCATGTACAAAAAGGAAAGTTAATGGTTTAAATCAATACGTACGCACAGTATAGCTACTGGAAAAGCCAAGCTTCCACATAAAATATTGTTAGTCAAAAAGTTTTTGCTGTTTTTTTTTCCAAGGATGGGGTTAGACAGGATCCTAAGAGCGCAGCTTAAATTGCAGAAGCTGAACATTTCAACGAACATGACTATAATTTTCACTGAGGCACATTGAACATTTCATGGGTTACCAGTCTGAATACATGTTCCGTTGAGCACATACTTTTCCATAGAATTGAAAAGCCAATTACATGTGAAATTCCTCAGGAACCCATTTACCACTTTTTTTTTTTGAGGATAATTATACGTTTTGCTATCATTATTGTATAAATTGTAATTGTGAAAGAATTAAAGTAAATATGAAGAACTAACTTTGAAACTTGGTCTTTTTTAGCATATGTTACCCTTTATGATATATCACACACAACTGTGCCAGTAAAATTGTAGGTAATGGCATAAATGGCTGGGCTTTTGGCCCTGAAATTTTTCTAAGTGGCTGGGCTTTTGTGTTAAGTTTCAAATGAGAGTCTAATGCTGTGTGATTTAAGAAATTTATTGCACACTCTCACAAGTAACATAACTCATCTGGTGTAAAATGAAATTTAGTTTTAAATAATGTTCCTCAAACCCCATTCATAATTTCCTGCAACCTGTTACAAATGTAAACACTTGTGATGTAATGCTTATCGAGAGCAATTTGTTGTATTGCGTAGTCTTCATCACACTCATCGAAACGAGGCTCAAGAGAAAGACACTTTGACAGCAGTTCTTTGCAACTTAAGTTTTATTTCATGTTATTCTCTCGTTTATGTTTTATGGGTGCAGTATTATTCCGAAGTAGTGGGCCTAAAGTTAAATTCTTTGTTTAAGTATCAGTTCTTACCATTCGAAATTTAAAAAATTTAACCAAAAATTAAAACAATGAAAAATTCCCAGAATTCCAAAAACCTCTCACATTTTTCCTTGATTTCTCCTGAATGAAAAAATTCCTGGGTTTTTCCCAGATTTCCTGGTTGTCCCAGGGCATATACATCCTGATAAAAATAAAATGTAATAAAATACCCCCTATTGTTACACCTTTCAGCCTATATAATATTAATAAATAAATATTAAGTGAATATATAAAACTTCAAGGCCTACACTTGTGATGTTGTTGGCTGAGTAACTTAAATCTTTACAGCACTAAACGGCTGGCAGAAGTGGTACGCATTACATTTAGCTACTGGGGTTATCCATCTGTTGTACATAGTTCGGTATCTGAACTAATTATTTTACCATTCCAGTCACAGTCTAGCTGTCTAAATGATGCTATCTATGTTGTTATATGGCTCAGTTTTTCTTGTTCAGCAGTTATGAACCTCTTCAAGTTTGTGTACCTTTCAGAGCACAAGTTTCCAGTATGTTTCACAGCAAGCTCATTATAAATATGCAGTACAAATGTGTGATTTAGAGGCTTGTAGAGCAATTAATACACGCACAGTTCTGATATTATCTTTATACAACATAACCCTCATACTGGATTAAAAATGTAAGCCAAAGAAAACTATAATTTCGTAAAAGAATAACAATTTATTAACTGTTATATTTATAAAGAAAGTTTTAAATAATGAAGATAAATTAACATGAAAGTGGAAAGTTAGAACACAAATACTACAGTGAGATGATAAGTGATGAAACTGTAATACTTTTATGTGTCAGTCATGTGATTTGGTATATGTACATAGCTTGAAAGTTATTGTCAGCAACAAACATGTGCTTTTTTAATCAGTAATGATCAAGTTATAGTAGTTACTCCTGATTAAAGATCAGAAGAATCACTTGGATCATTGAATGTAACTGTTACTCTCCTTGACAGTGACCCATTTTCTTGCATATGAATTTGATCAGATGGAGTAGCTACAATTTCTACTTCAGTTGGCTCTTCACAAGTTATTGTTAATCTTCTTGGTCTTGTAGTGTTCCTTATGGTTACTGTTTCACTATTTTCATTGTGGTTCAGTGTTGGTGACTTTTCTATATTACTTGACTGTGTTTTCATTTTGTTGCTATTGGCTTCTTGAACGCTTTGATTCCACCCATCAACATTGGTCAGTAAAGTCAGTCGCCTAATAAGAACATGTAGTTCCTGTCGTGCTCTTTCAGTTGCATCATCACAGCGGAAGAAATCAAATATTTTTATCTTCATATTCACATATGATCTTTGAAGCAAAGACTGAACCTGTGGACAAAAAATAAAAAGTTATTGTCAGTAGTGTGAAAGCAAAGCTGGAAAACCAAGTTGAACATGCAGCAAATTGACCAAATGTACAAACGTGGTTCATTTTAGGCTGCTGTGAAAAAAATCAATTCACAGTGAATGTTTAAGACTAACCATACATTCACAGTTTAAAGCACAGAAATGGTTAAGTTGGACACTATTTACCAAAGTGTTGCAGTTTTAGCAAACTCTTATAAACAAAAATCTAAATGGTGTATGTATACAAACGGGCAAGTTAATGATGACACACACTGTTGTAACAATGTGGAAGTGCCCACAGTGGCGACAGAGCTACTAGTTAAAGATTCTGTTTATAAGGAGCATGGATATACAGTGAAAAATCTTAAACAAAATATGAATCATACTGCATGTGTCATAAAGTTATGCACTTGGTGATACATGAGAGCAGGCATAATGCATTAATGTCACTGCTATGTTTTCTCTGAGAATGAGATCAAACAGAGTTTCGAGATAATGTGGATGGAACATAACACTGCATTACATCATTTGTACCTATGCATGACAGATCATTTGGAAATACAGATATTTGACTGATGTAGCTTACCTACCGGCATACATTATATCTTTTGAAGATATATGTTTACTGATAAAGGGTCCAAACACTTCCATAAATTCATTCATTCATTCATTCACTCATCATGTTCCATAAATCTCATTTTGAAGATTTGCCTTCAGAAATGAAGAACACATTGAGTTGCACATTAACATCAGAAGCATCCAATGCACCCTACTTCTGTGAAGTTTACTAACAAAAAACATGACTGTTGTTAATCTGCTCACACCGAAAGTTGCAAAATTACTTCTACATAACTTCATGTATTTCTTTGTGTATTAGGAAGAAATGGCTACTCTGAAAAATGCCATTGCTCCTCCTCTTATACTACTGAGCTCCATTTTTAACTGATACTTCACCTCAAACAAATAGTTCATGTAATTTTGTCAGTATATAGCGAGATGATGGAGTCTGTGTAAAATCGAGCTCTTTTTAATACACATTAAAGTGTTATGTGGGATTTACAGCCTTGAGTCCAAATAATCTGATAAATGGTTGAAGGAGTTTACATAAACAGGAGAACAGTGGAGCAGCCTTACAATCAGTACATAGCATTCCGCTTGATTTTTAATCTTACAAAAACTCACAGTACACAAATCCAAAGAAATGGCATTACTTGCATGCGCAAGAGCAATGCATGTGCACCAAATGAAATTCCGTGTTTGAATTTCCTGTGCATCTGTATGAATAAATAAGTAATGCATCAGCACATGGAAAAATGTATCCAAAAGAACACAGTTCTCCCTGTATTAAACTGCACATAAGATTGCTAGCTCACTTTTCATCAACAGTGCCCTACGGCAATGCAGCAAATGTCAAAAAAGTATGTACAGAGTAAGGGTATCATATATGGCTCATTACAGAACATCTCACAAAAGCCTATTCTGGGATCTTAGGATTCTTACATTCAGATGCCAATCCACAACTGAAACACTGAGTGCAACAATATTGCCATACAGACATTGCACATGTGCGTAGGCTTCAAAATTGAGTTTTATGTTCTGACACAAAGATTTGTCAGTAGACATCTGACAGGATTTGAAAATCCACAGGTATTGAAAAACAAAGGAAAAAAGTGCCTTATTAGTCATTCCTACAATTTTAAGAATATGTGGACTCAGGGTTGTAAATTCTGGTTAATGTTAATATCTGTATTAAACAGGTTTTAAATTTTGAAGCATATAGACTGATGACAGAACCCCACCGGCATCAGCATGTAGTTACATAAATGTGGAGTAAGATGTAATACATACACAATAGTTAAGTATGGTAATGCAACAGAAGGGGCATTTTTCTAGATTTACTGCTTTCTCTTTACAAAACATTTAACATTAATGTATCCATTTATATTATTTGTGGACAAGCAGCAGACTGGATAACATCATATCTCAGAAACAAGATGCAATAAGTAACCATTAAAAACTTATAGAGATAAGAAGTTAGAAACATTTAGGTGTGGAGTAGCTCAAGGATCTATAATGGGACCTATCTCTTCAATTTATTTTTTAATAATGTACAAACATATGAAAATGAATATATGATACTGTGCGCACATGACATGACTGTGCTACATCTTTCCAACAATTTTGAAACACTTGAGAAAAACTCTTTCATATTAATCAACAACACAGTGCAGTGGCTCATGGAAAACAAGTTAACTACTAACCTAAAAAAAGTTGTATCTGTTTTCAATATTAAACAAAATGAAGAACAATGGGATGTTTCCTAGATGAAAAAAACTAGCAAATGTAATTTCAGTTAATTTTATAGGTGAAACAATAGACAGTGAACTAAATTGTAAGCAGCAGATAAATACTGTTTCCAGTAAGCTAAAACAATTGTCTCAGTATGTATATCAAGACCTCTTGTGCACTGTCTGTCATGGACTTTTTGAATCATACATGCTATATGGTATCACAGTATGGCAGACCTCCAGCATCACGGAATGAAAAGAATATTCATACTACAGAAGAAAGCCATGCAAATTACATTTACAAAGTAGCAAAAAGAATGTTGTAGAAACTGTTTCAAAGATCTTAATATTCTGACATTCCCATCACTGTAAATAATCAAGGCCGTTGTGACTGCATTCTGAGACCCCACAAAACTGGAAACCAAAGAGAGTGTTCATCCTAATAACACAAGGAACAGAAAACAATTTCACTAAATTTCACATAGACTTCATGTTTTCGAAACATGACCTAAATACTCCAGTATAAAATTAATACAAGCATTGTCAAGACAGAAGGTTTTAAATCAATGTCCAGATATACAACTTTGGGTTTTTTTGGTTCCTCTACATCACATAAAGCAAATGGCAGGGCTGTTGCTTTGATAAACACATGGTTGATTTCCTTCCCTTCCTTTGTCCAGTGCAGATTGATTTTCTGTCTCTTGTAACATTATCACTAATATCTATATGATCAACTTGAGCATTAATAACATGCCATTTAAGCTCTTGCCCAGACTGCTGATCACAATTATTCATAGTCATTCATGGAGAATGGAAAAATGTCCAACCTTCATTGAACATAACTCAATGTGACTCACAACTCTGTGAAAATTAAATTCTGCTATCACTTCAATCCTATCTAAAAAATATAATGGATGCTGCAATACAAGGCAGAACCAAAAACAGAAGCATTAACAAAATTTGAGACCAGTAGCCAAACTTGAAAATATCAAACGTTAGTCCATTAATAATAAAAACAATACTTTGTCCAAGGGTTGTTAATGTATGAGTTATTATTTAATTATTTTTTGTGAGAGTACACCATAAGAAGTAAACTGACCTCCTTATTGAGATACACATATAGGAGTGCTACAATAAAGCCTTGCATTCCTTCCATGAAGTAAGAGAAGAAATAGTAGGCCTGTTCAGCAGTGCATGAGTCAGGCTGTGGTCTGTAAGCAGTCAACAGTATATTTATACCAAAAACTGGCGCCAGCATTAGTGTAGCTTTTGTAGTTCTTCTGCAAAGAAAAGAAAAATGAATAATTAATCCCAAATTTTAACATATTCATTCTTCAGAAAATGTATAAAAAGTACAATATGTAGTAAACCATTTGTGTCAGAAATAAGTTTAAATTGTGGCAAAGTGTTAATTAAAACTGATATAACAGAACTATGTGTATATGGCCATTTTATACTCACAAGCCTCAATAAATAATAGAGCTATTTGCTAGAGAATAGGGAATAATTTGTAATGTGGTGTAACTGGAAGTCAGGAGCAAGTAAAAGATATATGTAAGATGAAGGAAATAACTCCACATACTTCAGTCTGTCTCTCAAAGGTGTTTATAGACATATAGACATGCAGCATCAAGTACATCAAAAGCACAGTAATGGTTATACTTACTTAAAAGCATATTCAATACTCCAAATTATTGCTCATTCTGCCCACCAAGTGTCATAAAAAAAGCGGTATTTAGAGAAGATGTATCTATTAGAATTTTCTCTATCTTTTCAGCATTGTGACACTTTTTGGATTTTTGATTCTTGATGCCATTTGTAGGTTTGTTTAGCTATCATCTGGGCTATATTTGATAAGGTTGAGTTTGGGCTCTTGATTAGTATGTTTTGCTAATCAGTAAACATTATAGTTTTTAAATTATCCTTTAAAGACACTGAAGTAACATTTACATATTTTAAGAAACGGTATTGTGGGGAAAATATGAAAATTCCTTAATTAATATGTTTTTCTCATAAAATGAAGCCAAAGAGTTGGAAAGACATTTACCTGATGTATCCAGATCTAGCAGATGTCACATGCCTTAGTTTTGTAAGTAGCACTCTGATTATATCTATCAGTAGAATTGTGTTTACCTGAAAGGTACAAAAATGCAAGATATTAGTAATTTTATTTGCCCTTGACAAATAACAAAACATTTTTAAATAGATGTAATCAGTTCAGTACTGTGGTGTTAGCACTAAAGCAGAAACATAGAACTCCAAAGCCAAATGCAAAACCTGCATAAAAAATCATGCCTTTCACATTTTACAGTGATAACATGTAATGGATACATTCATAAATATAAGAATTATAACTGAGTTCCCACTAGCAAGAAAATTGTAAACAATCAAACAAAATAAATTAAAAAAATAAATATAGCAGTGAAATAGGATCGAAACAGTGGATTTCATTCCATGTTTCAACCAGTTCTTAATTTCTGTGTCTCCTAATCAATAAATTCTGATTTCACCTTTCCATGATGATGTGCTTTCTTGACTGAATTCTTCATCAATTTCCTCCTATTCTATTCTTTATCTGTGATTATGAGTTAGTTACCACCATTGCTTTATTAATAATTCTATAATTTTCCCACATTTTTTGTTTCCAACAGGTCTGATGTTCATAATGCATTTCATTACAAGGCATAGGACAGAATACTGAAGAATGTCATCCAAACATCTAAATAAACACAATATGAGAACAAATGTTACACATCAATGGACAAAATAGACACAATATGCATGAATTTGGAGATTGTCAAAGCTAGAAAGGAGAAAAAGGAAAATAAATGATGTATCTGTAAGAGATGTGTCTGATGTGGCAAATGTTTTTAACCATCTTCTTACACCAGGCACATTAAGTAGCTTCTTAAGTCCAGTACAAATGTAATGAAGTTGTCAGTTCAGGAATCACAGCATGGAATAATTGAGACTTGCCTTTAAAAATTAGTTTGGTGGCAAATATGACACCAACATCATCAGAAGAACTATCATTCACCATATATTTCTTACAACCATGAAAACATCAATGGTTATGTTCAAGGCTCAACTAGTTTAAATTACCAATGTAATCAAATAATTTATTACTAGGACATATTCACAGCTTAGCTGAAAGGGGGTAAATAAAAGTTATGCAACTTACTCCCAATTCCACTTGCATCAACTTTTTGGTAAGGCTGTGTGCAAGTAGCTGTCTGCACAAAAATAATGTATTTTTCAACTCACAGTTTGGATTTCTAAAGGATTCCTGCATTGAGAAGGCTGTTTACATATATAGTGAGAATATACTTAATACATTATTACAAGCTACTTACAAAGGCTGACTTGTCATTTCACATCTACAAAGTAAATTAGGATAGTCATTCATTGCAGGAAGTGCTCTGAAATATTTCAAACTGTATTTCTCAGTCAGTAAACAAAGGGAATTGACAGACAAAACTCTTAATTTAGGATATGAGGCATCATCCTACAGGAAAATAATTAAATGTGGTCCCCTAAATGAATTTTTCTTAGTATTGATGAAAAGTCATCACCAGCATTACCAGATGTTAATTTAATTTCAATTAAATGTGATACAAATACTTAAAAGCAATTGCTGAAAGTATGTTCATGGATATTCAGAAATAGTTTCTAGCAAGTTTACTTTCATAAATCTTTGAAGTGTCAAAGACTGAAGAGAGGTCTATGCATCGGTCAGGCATTTCTGTAAATTATGGATCAGTGGTATGTAGCACAGTGCTGGTGCCAAAGAGCATCCCAGATGAGTTCCAGTGGATTACGATAAGGCATATTTGGTAAGTAAGACATCAGCATGAGTTTACTAGAGTGTTACTCAAACCATTGTGGCATGATTCTGGCATTGTGACACAGACAGTTATCCTGCTGGAAGATGCCATTGGTACTGAGGAGAATATCAAGCATAAAGGGATATAGGTGGTCTGCAATGATTTTCACATACTCCACAGCAGCCATTGGCGTCCCTGGTTACTACCACTGAATTCATGGAAGCACAGGTGAATGTCTACAACAACATAATACTACCCCAATCGGCCTGTGCCCATAGCACACTGCATGTTTCAAGCAATTGTTTACTTAGATGATGGCATATCTGAACACAACCATCAACCAGGTGTAATAAGAAATGTGGTTCATCCAACCAGGTGTTTCCACTGACAGAAACTCCAGTCTCAAAACTTCTGTGCCCACTTCAGTCATAACTGATGATGTTGTTGGATGAACATGAGAACATTTAGGGGTCATTTGTTGTGCAGCCTCAAGTTTAACTACATGCACTGGATGGTCTACTCTGAAACACTTGTGACTGTACCAGCACTTTGTCACCAGATCTGCCGCAGATTACCAGCTGTCCTACTGTACAGATGGGCAATGTCTGACCTCCATATTCTTTGAAAAGGCATGGTTTTCCAACACCTAGTTGCCAAGTCACAGTTTCCCATCCTTCAATGTAGATTTGTAAGGCCTAACAGAACTAATATTGAAACTTACTATATTTTATCAAACAATAAAGTAATTGTACAGTGCAAGATCATCCTGAACCATCTCAAAAGATCAGGTGATCACAGACGTGTAACATGCACCGTAAAAACAGATACAAAACTATAAAGAGTCAAACTCAGCAAGCAGAAAGTCAAAATGTAGATTATGAGAATTTACACTCCTGGAAATGGAAAAAAGAACACATTGACACCGGTGTGTCAGACCCACCATACTTGCTCCGGACACTGCGAGAGGGCTGTACAAGCAATGATCACACGCACGGCACAGCGGACACACCAGGAACCGCGGTGTTGGCCGTCGAATGGCGCTAGCTGCGCAGCATTTCTGCACCGCCGCCGTCAGTGTCAGCCAGTTTGCCGTGGCATACGGAGCTCCATCGCAGTCTTTAACACTGGTAGCATGCCGCGACAGCGTGGACGTGAACCGTATGTGCAGTTGATGGACTTTGAGCGAGGGCGTATAGTGGGCATGCGGGAGGCCGGGTGGACGTACCGCCGAATTGCTCAACACGTGGGGCGTGAGGTCTCCACAGTACATCGATGTTGTCGCCAGTGGTCGGCGGAAGGTGCACGTGCCCGTCGACCTGGGACCGGACCGCAGCGACACACGGATGCACGCCAAGACCGTAGGATCCTACGCAGTGCCGTAGGGGACCGCACCGCCACTTCCCAGCAAATTAGGGACACTGTTGCTCCTGGGGTATCGGCGAGGACCATTCGCAACCGTCTCCATGAAGCTGGGCTACGGTCCCGCACACCGTTAGGCCGTCTTCCGCTCACGCCCCAACATCGTGCAGCCCGCCTCCAGTGGTGTCGCGACAGGCGTGAATGGAGGGACGAATGGAGATGTGTCGTCTTCAGCGATGAGAGTCGCTTCTGCCTTGGTGCCAATGATGGTCGTATGCGTGTTTGGCGCCGTGCAGGTGAGCGCCACAATCAGGACTGCATACGACCGAGGCACACAGGGCCAACACCCGGCATCATGGTGTGGGGAGTGATCTCCTACACTGGCCGTACACCACTGGTGATCGTCGAGGGGACACTGAATAGTCCACGGTACATCCAAACCGTCATCGAACCCATCGTTCTACCATTCCTAGACCGGCAAGGGAACTTGCTGTTCCAACAGGACAATGCACGTCCGCATGTATCCCGTGCCACCCAACGTGCTCTAGAAGGTGTAAGTCAACTACCCTGGCCAGCAAGATCTCCGGATCTGTCCCCCATTGAGCATGTTTGGGACTGGATGAAGCGTCGTCTCACGCGGTCTGCACGTCCAGCACGAACGCTGGTCCAACTGAGGCGCCAGGTGGAAATGGCATGGCAAGCCGTTCCACAGGACTACATCCAGCATCTCTACGATCGTCTCCATGGGAGAATAGCAGCCTGCATTGCTGCGAAAGGTGGATATACACTGTACTAGTGCCGACATTGTGCATGCTCTGTTGCCTGTGTCTATGTGCCTGTGGTTCTGTCAGTGTGATCATGTGATGTATCTGACCCCAGGAATGTGTCAATAAAGTTTCCCCTTCCTGGGACAATGAATTCACGGTGTTCTTATTTCAATTTCCAGGAGTGTATATAAAAATGAAGAACTATATCAGCTTGAGTGATTCTAGGAGGATACAGGATGACTTGACAAAATTTCTAATCAGTATGATGAATGGCAGTTTGGTCTAAATGTATTAAAATGTAATGTACCAATGTTGTTGTTGTTGTTGTTTTTGTTGTGGTCTTCAGTCCAGAGACTGGTTTGATGCAGCTCTCCATGTTACTCTATCCTGTGCAAGCTTCTTCGTCTCCAAGTAATGACTGCAACCTATATCCTTCTGAATCTAATTAGTGTATTCATCTCTTCGTCTCCCTCTATGATTTTTACCCTCCTCGCTGCCTTCCAATACTAAATTGGTGATCCCTTGATGCCTCAGAACATGTCCTACCGACCGATTTCTTCATCTAGCCAAGTTATGCAACAAATTCCTCTTCTCCCCAATTCTATTCAGTACTTCCTCATTCGTTACATGATCTACCCACCTAATCTTCAGCATTCTTCTGTAGCATCACATCTCAAAAGCTTCTATTCACTTCTTGTCTAAATTATTTATCATCCATGTTTCACTTCCACAGATGGCTAAACTCCACACAAATACATTCAGAATGTTAACAAATTTCTCTTCTTCAGAAATGGTTTCCTTGCCATAGCCAGTCTACATTTTGTCCTCTCTCCTTTGACCATCATCAGTTATTTTACTCCCCAAATAGCAAAGCTCCTTTACTACTTTAAGTGTCTCATTTCCTTATCTAATTCCTCAGTCTCACCTGATTTAATTCGTCTACATTCCATTATCCTCATTTTGCTTTTGTTGATGTTCATCTTATATCCTCCTTTCAAAACACTGTCCATCCCGTTCAACTGCTCTTCCAGGTCCTTTGCTGTCTTTGACAGAATTACAATGTCATCGGCAAACCTCAAAGGTTTTATTTCTTCTCCATGGATTTTAATTCCTACTTCATATTTTTCTTTTGTTTCGTTTACTGCTTACTCGATATACTGTTGATAACATCGGGGATAGGCTATGACCCTATCTCACTCCCTTCCCAACTACTGCTTCCCTTTCATGCCCCTCGACTCTTACAACTACCATCTGGTTTCTGTACAAATTGTAAATAGCCTTTCGCTCCCTGTATTTTATCCTGGTCACCTTCAGAATTTGAAAGAGAGTATTCTAGTCAACATTGTCAAAAGCTTTCTTTAAGTTTACAAATGCTAGAAACGTAGGTTTGCTTTTCCTTAATCTATCTTATAAGATAAGTTGTGCGGTCAGTATTGCCTCACATTTTCGACATTTCTATGGAATCCAAACTGATCTTCTCCGATCTCGGCTTCTACCAGTTTTTCCGTTCATATGTAAAGAATTCATTTTAGTGTTTTGGAGCCGTGACTTTTTAAACTCATAATTCGGTAATTTTCACACCTGTCAACACCTGCTTTCTTTGGGATTGGAATTATTATATTCTTCTTGAAGTTTGGAGGGATTTCGCATGCCTCATACATCTTGTTCACCAGATGGTATACTTTTGTCAGGGTTGGCTCTCCAAAGGCTATCAGTAGCTCTAATAGGATGTTGTCTACTCCCAGGGCCTTGTTTCAACTTAGGTCTTTCAGTGCTCTGTCAAATTCTTCATGCAATATCATATCTCCTTTTCATTTTCATCTATGTCCTCTTCCATTTCCATAATATTGCTCTCAAGTACATCACCCTCATATAGACCTTCTATATACTCCTTCCACCTTTCTGTTTTCCCTTCTTTGCTCAGAACTGGTTTTCCATCTGACCTCTTGATATTCATACAAGTGGTCTTCTTTTCTCCAAAGGTCTCTTTAATTTTCCTGTAGGCAGTATTTATCTTACCCCTAGTGCTGTATGCCTCTACATCCTTACATTTGTCTTCCAGCCTTCCCTGCTTAGCCATTTTGCACTTCCTATCAATCTCATTTTTGAGATGTTTGTATTCCTTTTTGCCTGCTTCATTTACTGCAAGTTTATATTTTCTCCTTTCATCACCTAAATTCAATATCTCTTCTGTTACTCAAGGATTTCTGCTAGCCCTTGTCTTTTTACCTACTTGATCCTCTGCTACCTTCACTATGTCATCTTTCAAAACTACCCATTCTTCTTATACTGTATTTCTTTTCCTCATTCTTGTCAGTAGTTCCCTAATGCTCTCTCTGAAACTCTCTACAACCTCTGGTTCTTTCAGTTTATCCAGGTCCCATCTCCTTAAATTCCCACCTTTTTGCAGTTTCTTCAGTTTTAATCTACAGTTCATAACCCACAGATTGTGATCAGAGTTCACATCTTCCCCTGGAAATGTCTTACAATTTAAAACCTGGTTCCTAAATCTTTGTTTTACCATTATATAATCAATCTGAAACCTTCCAGTGTCTCCAGGCCTCTCCCACTTATATATCCTTCTTTCATGATTCTTAAACCAAGTGTTAGCCATGATTAAGTTATGCTCCATGCAAAATTCTACTAGGCACTTCCTCTTCAATTCCTTACCCCCGTTCCATATTCACCTACCATCTTTACTTCTCTTCCTCTTCCTACTATCGAATTTCAGTCCCCCATGACTATTAAATTTTTGCCTCCCTTCTCTACCTGAATAATCTCTTTTATCTCATCATACATTTCTTCAATCTCTTCATCATCTGTGGAGCTAGTGGGCATATAAACTTGTATTACTGTGGTAGGCGTGGACTTTATGTCTATCTTGGCTACACTAATGCTTTCGCTATGATGTTCATAGTAACTTACCTGTGGTCCTATTTTTTATTCATTATTAAACCTACTCCTACATTACTCCTATTTGATTTTGTATTTATAACCCTGTATTCACCTGGCCAGAAGTCTTGTTCCTCCTGCCACTGAACTTCACTAATTCCCACTATATCTAACTTTAACCTATCCCTTTCCCCTTTCAAATTTTCTAACCTACCTACATGATTAAGGGATCTGACATTCCATGGTCCAATCTGTAGAATACCACTTTTGTTTCTCCTGATAACTATGTCCTCCTGAGTAGTCCCCACCCGGAGATGTAACAATATTACAAAAAAGAAAGTTACTACTCACCATATAGCAGAGATGCTGAGTTGCAGATAACCACAACAGAAAGACTGTCACTCATAAAGCTTTCGTCCAGTAGGGCCTTCATCAAAAAAAGACAACAGCCACATGCGCACACACACACACACACACACACACACACACACACACACACACACACAAATCTATTTTTGATGAAGGCCCTACTGGTCGAAAGCTTTATGTGTGACAGTCTTTTTGTTGTGCTTATCTGTGACTCAGCATCTCCGCTATATAGTGAGTATCAACTTTTCTTTTCATAATATTGCTACATTCCATCCTGGATTTTCCACTGTTTGATTTAAAATGCAGTGTAATGTAGATGAATAGGAAATACAATTCCATATGTTTGAATACAGCATTATCAGCATGCTGCCTGACACAGTCACACTGATTAAACATGCATACATAAGGCAGAAAAGTGATATGAAATGGAATGAGCCTGTAAGGATGGTAGTAGAGTATGCAGTTGACTGATTCTGGTTTATTGGGACAATTTTAGGAAACTGTTGCACACCTATAACGGAGACTGAATCTGGAGCACTAGTATGACCCATTCTTCTGTACTGCTTGAGTGTTTGGGCTCCCCACCAGGTTGGATTAAAGGAAGAAATAGAAACAACTCAGTGGCATGCTGCCAGATTTGTTACTGGTCGGTTAGAGCAACACACAAGTATTACAACGATGCTTCTTAAACTCAAATGGGACTCCTAGGAGAGAAGATGAAGTTTAGAGAACCAGTGTTTGAAGCTGACTGCAGAATGATTCTAATGTCTCCAATGTGCACTTTGCATTCATGAGAAAAATTAGGGTTCTTACAGGAGAATATAAGAATTCATTCTTCCCTCACTCAGCGTGCAAGTGGAACAGGAAAGTAAATGTCCAGTAATGGCGTAAGGTACCCTCCACCATGCTCCATACAGTGGATGTAGAAATTAAGCACAAGCTTCAGGGTCTTAGGTAACAAAGTTTACAGTAACAGGCAGACGAAAACATAGGAACAGCAGTAATGTGCTACAGCAAACAAATAATCAGAAATCAAAGAAAACAATAGTACAGCGGAGTTAATTTAGATCTCTCCAGAGCATTTGATATTTTCAATCATAGTATCCTTTTAGAAAAATTGGAAGCACTAGGTATTCAAGGGATGGGAAAAAACATGAAACCAAATATAGACTGTGACAATGATGTTGGCTTTCCCCAGTCGCAAAATAAGTTTAGTGACAGATGCAACAAAAGTGGATATACAAATTGCACAAAGCAGTCTTTTCTATACTGATGTGACGGAAGTCAGGGAATAGTGATACGCACGTGTACAGATGGCAGTAGTATCACGTAAGCAAGGTATAAAAGGGCAGTGCACTGGCAGAGCTGTCATTTGTACTCAGGTGATTAATGTGAAAAGGTTTCCAACATGATTATGATGACACGATGGAAATTAATAGACCTAGAACATGGAGTGGTTGTTGGAGTAGTTGGAACTAGACTCATGGGATATACCATTTCAAAAACTGTTAGGGAATTCAATATTCTAAGATAGTGTCAAGAGTGTGCCAAGGATACTGAATTTCAGTCATTACTTCTCACCACAGACAACACAGAGGCCAACAGCCTTCACTTTAACAAACGAGATCAGCAGCATTTGATAGAGTTGTCGGTGCTAACAGACAAGCAACACTGCATGAAATAACTGCAGAAATGATTGTGGGATATAAGATGAACGTATCAATTAGGACAGTGCAGTGAAATGTGACATTAATCAGGTTTGCCAGTAGATGACTGACATAAACGCCTATGCTAACCGAATGACATCACCTGCAGTGCCTCTCCTTGGATTGTGACCATACTGATTGGACCCTAGACAGCAGGAAAACTATGGCTTGGTCAGATGAGTACTGATTTTACTTGGCCAGAGCTGATGGTAGGGTTCAAGTGTGGCATGGAGCCCATGGACCCAACTTGTCAACAAGGCACTGTGAAAGCTGGTGGTGGCTCCATAATGGTGTGGACTGTGTTTACATTGAATGGACTGTGTTTACATTGAATGGACTGTGTCCTATCGTCTAACTGAACTGATCATTGACTGGAAACGGTTATATTTTGCTACTTGAGATCTTTGCAGCCCTTCATCGACTTGATGTTCCATAACAATGATATCATGCCATAATTATCTACAGTTGATTCGAATAACATCCAGGACAGCTTAAGTGAATTATTTGGCCACCCAGATCACACTGCATGAATTTCATAACATTTTTGGGACATAACAGAGAGGAGAGTTCATGCACAACATCATGCACTGGCAACACTTTTGCAATTATGGACAGCTTTAGTGGCAGCATGGATCAATATTTCTGCAAGGGATTTTCTACAACTTGTTGAGTTCATGCCATGATGAGTTGATGCATTACACTTGGTTTAAAGAGGTCCAACATGGTATTGGGAGGTATCCCATGACTTCTATCACCTCAGTGAATTTCACATATTATTTCTTACCTATATTGACAATACACACGCACTACATGCCAGATAGTGCAGTCAATGTCACACTATTCACAGATGACACTAGTGTCATAATAAAAATGCCAAAGAAATTGCTGCATACACCTACTGATTAAGTTCTCAACTCTGTCCACCCTTGGTTAAATGCAAGCCAGAGTTGTTGTTGTTGTTGTTGTTGTTGTGGTCTTCAGTCCTGAGACTGGTTTGATGCAGCTCTGCATGCTACTCTATTCTGTACAAGCTTCTTCATCTCCCAGTACCTACTGCAACCTACATCCTTCTGAATCTGCTTAGTGTATTCATCTCTTGGTCTCCCTCTACGATTTGTACCCTCCACGCTGCCCTCCAATGCTAAATTTGTGATCCCTTGATGTCTCAAAACATGTCCTACCAACCGATCCCTTCTTCTAGTCAAGTTGTGCCACAAACTTCTCTTCTCCCCAATCCCATTCAATACCTCCTCATTAGTTATGTGATCTACCCACCTTATCTTCAGCATTCTTCTGTAGCACCACATTTCGAAAGCTTCTATTCTCTTCTTGTCCAAACTGGTTATCGTCCATGTTTCACTTCCATACATGGCTACACTCCATACAAATACTTTCAGAAACGACTTCCTGACACTTAAATCTATACTCGATGTTTACAAATTTCTCTTCTTCAGAAACGATTTCCTTGCCATTGCCAGTCTACATTTTATATCCTCTCTACTTCGACCATCATCAGTTATTTTACTCCCTAAATAGCAAAACTCCTTTACTACTTTAAGTGTCTCATTTCCTAATCTAATCCCCTCAGCATCACCCGATTTAATTTGACTGCATTCCATTATCCTCATTTTGCTTTTGTTGATGTTCATCTTATATCCTCCTTTCAAGACACTGTCCATTCCGTTCAACTGCTCTTCCATGTCCTTTGCTGTCTCTGACAGAATTACAATGCCATCGGCGAACCTCAAAGTTTTTACTTATTCTCCATGAATTTTAATACCTACTCCAAATTTTTCTTTTGTTTCCTTTACTGCTTGCTCAATATACAGATTGAACAACATCGGGGAGAGGCTACAACCCTGTCTCACTCCTTTCCCAACCACTGCTTCCCTTTCATGCCCCTCGAGAGTAGCATCTACAAAATTCCTGGGATTCTTGTTGATGAAAACTTAAATTTGTAAGAGGACTTAGTACATTGCACTGTTTCTGAGTTAATTAGAATTGAGGTTAGCCGATCAGGCAATTGTGCATGCAAATTCAAGTGGCCTACCAAAAACATTGTTGCTGAATATGTTCTTCATTTGGTTTCCAAAAACCAAACAAGAGAGTGATACAAAAATTGGATATGAAACAGTAGTAAAAACTGAACCTGAACCTAAGACTGAGCAATCATGTGTGCTATTACCTATGTTATGAGAACAACTAACACTGATTGTACCTGCAGGCCACTTGAATTTGTATGTGTAATGACCTGACTGGCTAAATTCAAAGCTAATTAACTTCTAAATGGAGCAACATATTGAATGTTTTCCTTGACGGTTATTTCTAGTGTAACCTACCCTGCAACACTGTTACAAGCTTTCCATAATGTTACTGACCACCCTGTAAACCATGGCCCACCTTGAAGATTTTCAAACAAATGCTGACTTTCATAATGACAATACCTGAAACTGCACAGCACTCCATACACAACAAATTAAAAAAACTAACACATAAACACATATGTTAATCTTTACAACAGATGGCCAGCAGGGCTGACTTGACAACATTTTTCCAGGCAAGCAACTTATAACATGGCAGCCCCCACCTGCCCTTACCCTTCTCCCTTTTCACTTCATACACTTTCACCCCTGTCAGTTTTCACTACTAATTGTGATACACATTGTATACAAAACTTGCACATGGGTGCTCCTGGCTCTCCCGTCAGCCTCATGCCCCAAACAGCTGCTAGTAATTGTGATACACCTGTATAGAAATCTTATAGTTCAGTGCTTCTCCTACACCTTTCAGCTTGGCACCTCAAGTAGCAGATTGTGTTGCTTAGGCCTTAACCCATACATGACTGCCAACCTACATCAAAAATTCGCAAGACAAAAGTAAATTTAAAGCAGAATTTTAATAATTTAAACTCAAATTATGTTTTTAGTCAGTAACTGACTATGTTGAGCAATAACATTTTTTTGATCAAGTTTATATCAAGCCAAAACTTGAAAATACTATCTTTCATCCTTTATCATTTCCATTATATTTTCATTTTATGACACAATTGGCCAGTGTGTTGTAACAATTGAGCCTACTGCTCTCCTTATTACTCCAAAGATTTCATTATATATTTTCTTTTGATGGTAATGTTAGGAAGTTGGCAATTAAACATTTGATTGCTAACAGTTATTAGTGGTTCACTGGCCATACTATTTATTATCAAAGTTATTAATCATTTCAAATCACTTTTAGCAACATCCCGTATGCCATAATATAACTTTAGTCACTTCACACTGAAACCTTCAGACCATCAGAATGTAGCACGAATAATTAGACTGAAAATACATTAGTTTTCACAGTCGCCCAACGATATTGACAGACACTAGCCATCTCTCTACCACTACTACAGTGCGACACCAAGCACACACAAGAAGCAACAGTCACAATATCAGAATTCACTATCAGTAGAAACTGATTACTCTAAAATGCTGCCATGGCTAAACCATTGGTAGCTGAAGTAATATAACACATACTCTGCAGTGACACTAAGAAATAAACCTACAAAAATGTCACAAAATACATCAAATGTTCTTACATGGGGGAATGTAGGACCCCATAATATTTAAGAGACCACTTGTATCTGATATAAGACCCTTACTGAATCATTTCTGAGCATGCAATGATTTGCAGGTTAGGGAGGGTAAAAGTAAAGCATATATTTTATTTTGTTTTCCAATGTATTTTGAATTTCATAGGTTGGTTTAAGAATGGATAACTGGATGGAGAATGAATTATTTTTTTACAAATTATTGTTTCGTACTGAAGCAGATTGAAATTATGATAGAAAGGTATGAATAATACGACATAAGTAACAGAAACTTATGAACTATTCAACACATAAGCTAACAAATAAGGTACCAAACATTATTTCACTGGAAATACACAGGTATGCATAAACTTGAGTTTACATTATGCTGCACATAAACAAAGAAAGATTAATCCACCACACACGGCACAGCAGCCAGAGACAGTAGTCTTGTGTGTGTGAGTTGCTTTTGTGGATAAGTCACTACACATTCACATTGCAAATTAATTTGTACATACAGTTGTATTCTGAACATTTCTGAATTTTTAATTCTTTTAGTAATTTCTACCCACCACCTTTTTACACATTACAATAAAAGAAATTCTTCCGTGGAATGGGAAGAGTTGTCAAGGAGAAAATTTCTCAGTTTGTTCTCAAATTCTACCTTTCTGTCTGTCAGATATTTTATATAACAGGGTAAATGATCAAAAATTTTTGTTGTAGCACTGTGCATTCCTTTTTGTGCTAAAGACAATCTTAATGTGGAGTAATGGATGTCATTTTTCCTTCTGGTATTGTAATTATGTACTGCCTTGTGCCTCTTATGCATTATTTACAACAATAGTATAAATATACTGCAAAACAACTGTCAGAATGCCGAGCTCCTTAAACAGATGTCTACAAGATGATCATGGGCAAACACCACATATTATTCCCACAGCACATTTTTATGCAATGAAGACTTTCTTTCTTAAAGGTGAGTTACATCAGAAAATTATTCCATACAGATTACTGAATGAAAATATGCAAAATATGTCGACTTACCGATTTGTCTCTCCCCAAGATTTGCAATGATTCTAAGCACAAATTTGGCTGAACTAAGTTCTTTTAGGAGTTCTAAATGTGTTTTTTCCCATTTAAATTCTCATCAATGGGGACCTCTAAGACTTTTGAAGTTTCCACCCTATTTATTATTACCTCACCATGTGTTACACTTATCATTGGTGTATTACCTCTAGATGTGCAGAAATGAATATGTTGAATCTTTTTAAAGTTGAGGGCAGGACCATTCGCAGAAAACCAGTCAATGATACTTTTAATTTCTTCTATTTCTGTATATATGCTTGAATTGACCTACAATACCAGTGTCATTTCTTTTCTATTTGTTGTATACTACACAGAAGATTGTTTACATATACAGTATTTGGAACAGTAGTGGACCTGAGACTGAACCTTGGGGAACTCCATGCAGGATTTCTCACCCAGTCAGAATTGTGTCCCAGGACTACATTGCTTGAATTACTAAGTACAACTTCCTGCATTCTTTACGTTAGATACAACTTTATCCATTGGTTGGCTGTACCATAATTCACATAAAATGTTAATTTGTGTAGGAGGATACTGTCAAGCGCCTTAGAGAGTTCGCAGAAAGTACCAACCAGTGCTATTTTATTATTTAATGCTTGTAGAATCTGGTGAGTGAACATGTAAATGGCATTCTCAGTAGAACAACCTTTCTGAAAACCAAACTGTTTTGCTAAGTATGCTATTGTTGCTAAGGTGTGATACTATTCTGGAATATATCATCTTCTCAAAAATTTTGAAGAATGATGTCAGCAGTGAAACAGGTTGGTAATTATTGACATCTCTCTTATCACCTTTCTTCAAGAGGGGTTCAACAATGGCATATTTCTGTGTTGTTTTTTTTTTTTTTTTTTTTTTTTTACGGAAGTTACATTTTCAATACACTGCTTTCATTTTGCTCAACTTCTTTGTCCCTATGCTTTCTACTGTATTTAAGAAATGATTATTCAATGCATTTTATACCCGTGACTCATCATGTGTAGCCCTTGCATTCAGTTCAATAGTGCTGTTGTGTTGTTCTGTGGCTAGTTGTCCTGTCTCTCTCCCCACTACATTCCATACAGCCTTAAGTCTATTATCAGAAGTACTGATTTCTGACATTATGTGCTTGTTTTTTATTCTTTAATAAGTTTTTTAGTAATCTTGAGTATTTTTTTGCAGTGTGCAACAACACAGGATGCCTACTTGTTCTTGCCAAAAGAAACATTGCCCTTTTCCTTTCACAAGATACTTTAATCCCACTACTGATTCATAATTTTTTTTTACCTGGCTGCTCAGTGTCCTTTCTGACTAGCTTTGGCAGAAAGCTATTTTCAAATAATGATATGACTTTATCATGGAGTAGATCAAATTTTATGTTAGCATTTGTTTCATTACAAGTGAGGGAATATAGTATAGTTGTAGGTAAACAACTAGAATTCTCTCATATACAGATTTATTCACACTTTGCGTCTACACAGATACAAGTCCAGAGGCTAACTGCCGTTAACGTCTAACATGCTCTCCAAAGCCCTCTCCTCGAAGATAGCACACTTACGCACAGAACATAGCCCCCCCCCCCCCCCCCCCGCGCAGTATGGAGTACGTCCCTGTGAATGGGGGGGGGGGGGGGGGGAGAAGTTAGGAAGGTAACGCACAGTTCTTCTGCGTCAGGCAGAAGCGGTTGACTGGTGGGAGACCGGAGGGTGAAGAGCCCGGTACATCGACGGTGAAGTCAGCAAACGACGCCAGCGGCTGAAGACGACGTCCCGTCCAGGAGTGAAGGTGTAGCACTTCGTCAGCCGGCAGGCGGAGAATCACCTTGCCAGAAGGCCTATCAAAGGCACGCAAATTGCCACACGCAGCACTTCTGCTCAATTTAAAGCAGCGCACCACACGAGGCTCTGCACTTCCTCCCTCAATATTGTCACACGCGAGTACCACACACACTGTATCGCCATCTACGACAACAGATAATTTATGTATGTCATCAGGGTGCACATGTGTTGTGAATTCTTGGATGGCACCTGTATGAGCAATGGTAGGGAGGCAGGGAGGTGTGGGAAAGCCATGGCAGGGGGAAGCGTCTGCTAAGAGGGGGGTGGCAGGTGCACTAGACTGTGCAGGAGACAACCTCGGGCGATCAGCTGAAAGACGAGGGAGCGTGACCGAAGGCAACGAGGAGTCAGCGTGGATTGAACGGCGTGACAAAGAGCTGTCACATGAAGATGGTAACACAGTGGTAGAATCCGAGTGGTTGGCAGTTCAACTGCGAGGGCTGTGAGGAGTGAAGCCCCGAAAAGATTGGCCACTCGAATTAGATGAACGCGGAGAAGGAGCAGTGCTCGGCAGAGAAACACGCTGTGGAAAATCAATACCCAAATGCATGGTGTGGGAAGATGGATGGCTGCTCGAAGCAGGAGTGGGAGAAATAGGGGCAGAATCAGGGAGGTTCACCTGAGGCTCAATGAAAGCTGGTTTCACTCGGTTGAGTGAGACCGTGGTTAAAGAGTCTTTTATGAGGAGATCCATGTTATTCTCAGAGCGTTTGACGACCTTGTAAGGACCTGTGTAGGGCGACTGAAGCAGGGCTTTGACTGAGTCGTCTCTGAGAAACACGTACTCACAAGAATCTAGCGTGCGCGGTACGTACGCGCGCGGAGGTGTATGAGCAGCCGGAGGTGGCGGCTGAATTTTGCTGCAGTGCAAGCGCACCCGCTCGAGAAGTGAAGGGAGTTCAGAGGGCCGTGGAAGTGGGGTCGGAGTGACTAATTCTCCAGGCAAAACCAGAGGTTGGCCATACACAAACTCGGCTACGGAACCCTTGAGGTCTTCCTTGAAAGTCGCACGAAGGCCAAGAAGCACGAAGGGCAGTGCCTCTGTCCATAGTGAGTCATGGCAACGCAGGGCAGACTTTAAGGTGCGATGCCATCGCTCGACAAGCCCATTGCTTTGGGGGTGGTACGCAGAAGTATGAATTTTGACAATACCACACATTTTACATAAGTCAGAGAAAACAGAAGACTCGAATTGTCGCCCCTGGTCAGAGGTGAGATAAACAGGTGAGCCAAATCTAGAGATCCACGAATCTAAGAATGCTCGACTTACTGTCTCGGAGGTAATGTTCGGAATAGGCACAGCCTCAGCCCACCGAGTCATCCTGTCAATAGCTGTAAACAAGTAACGGAAACCCTCGGAGGGGGGCAAAGGGCCTACGAGAACGACATGAACATGGTGAAACCGGCCTGGCGGTTGTGCAAAACAGCCAAGGGGTGGAGAAGTGTGCCTGTAAACTTTGTTCTGTTGGCACACCATGCATGCCCTTGCCCAAGACTGACAATCATGGCGCATGTCTCTCCAGACAAACCGTTCAGTTAGCAGACGGGTGGAAGCTTTGACACCGGGGTGTGCTAATGAATGTAGTTTGTCAAAGACCTGGCGTTGAAGGGGCTTAGGAATGAATGGCCGCAACGTACCAGTCGATTCATCACACCACACTAAGTCAGGTATGCCAGAGAAAGTAGAGCGTACCGGTTGGAGAGAGGAGCTGTGGTCTGAAATTAACTGCATGGTATCGGGGTCTGCCGATTGCAACCGAGGTAGGTCCATTAAGTCAATTAGGGTTGTGACAGCACCAACACGCGAGAGAAAATCAGCGACCACATTGTCCACTCCTCGGATGTAGCGAATATCATTAGTAAATTGCAAGATGTAATCGATGTGATGAAAACGTCGTGGGGGCAGATCAACCGCAGGATTTTTTGTGGCAGGAACCAACGGCTTGTGGTCAGTGAGCACATAGAAATCTCGTCCCTCAACATCAGTTCTGAAGTGTCTTATGGCCTCGTAAACTGCAAGCAATTCTCTGTTGAATGCTGAGTATTTCTTCTGCACGTTGTTTAGCTTTTTTGAGAAAAACTGCAGGGTGGTCGTAACATCGTTGTATGTCTGACTCAGTACTGCGCCGATAGCATTGTCACTAGCGTCAGTAGTGACAAACATTGTGGCGTCCGCCCGTGGGTGAGCAATAGTGACAGCGGAGGCCAACAGCTGTTTGAGTTCATTAAATGCCTTGTCCATGTCTGGTGTCCATGGTACCTGGTGGGTGCCAGAAGTTTGTGGGCCAGCGAGAGCATCTGTGAGAGGAGCCTGCACCTCAGAAGCGGCTGGCAAATGTTTCCGGTAATAATTAACTGTTCCGATGAACCTGCGCAATTCCATATAGGTCTGAGGGTGTAGCATCTTGAGAACAGGCTTGATCTTGTCCTGTGGTGGTGTCAGACCGTCCGATGACACAACATAACTTAGGAATGTGACGGATGACTGGTGCAATTGAGCCTTTTTATTGTTCAGTTCAATACCAGCGGCTGCTAAAATATCAGTCACGACTTGAACACGCTCCTCATTCTGTTCTAAAGTAGAAGCAAAAACCAATATGTCGTCCATATATACAAAAGAAAAGTCTAGATGGGATAAAGTTTGATTGATGAAACGCTGCCACGTTTGGGGGGCATTTTTCAACCCAAACGGCATAAATTTGTATTGGAACAGCCCGAAGGGAGTGGTTATGGCAGTCTTTTCAATGTCCTCCGGAGCCATAGGAGTCTGATGAAATGCGTGCTTACAGTCCAAAACAGAGAAGTACTTTGCACCTGCGAGTGCATGATTGAAGTCTGCAATGTGTGGGACCGAATATTTATCAATGATGGTGCGGGCATTTAAACGCCCTACAGTACTGCACGAAGTACTGTTTTGTGTGGTTGCACTTTATTGGTTGCTAGGCGAACCGGCAGCAAAGAGACGTCTGCGCCAGTGTCCACCAAAAAACATACACCTGATCGTAAATCGCGAACATAGACTTGACCACACTTACTGTTATTGTCCGAAACGGAGTGCAACGTGGGATGGTGCCCGTTGTTTACATCACAGGAGGTGACACCGTAGCCTACCTGCGGTTGGAGTTTGGGTAAGAACATGGTGGCTGGCATTTGCGAGCTTGCTCCCCGAATCTCGCGTGGAAGAAACAGTAAGGTTGGGCGGGCCTGTGCTCCTGTGGGTAGTTGCTAGGTGACGGAGTATGTGCCCCAGAGTCGTCCACAGAGGCCGATGCACTGTCATTGCGAGGAGTTTTGAAGGTGCAGGCAGGGCGGCTAGTTTGAAAAACTTGTTATCAGCAGCACCAGACAAGGGCGTGGCGTCAGAGAGCGTCTTAGTGTGGTCACGTCCAGAATGCAGTGCACGGAGCTCACGTTGCCTGGCGGAGTATGCTCTGTCGGTGGCGCGTAAACGTTCATTTACTGGCCTATCTTCATACGCAGAAATTGCAGTCTGGACAGGCAAAGGCAGCTTTTCAGTCCAGATTTCTGTGAGCGTGTCATCAGGCATAACTTGTTCATCGACGAGAAGACGGATGCACCGCCACAGCTGGGACGGAGACCTGTCGCCGAGACGCTCTTCGTAGATGAGCCGTCGCACATTTTCTCTCCTGGTTTTAGAGATGCGCTCCAGTATCGTTTGTTTCGCCACAGCATACTTCCCTGCTAGGGGGGGTGCTTTGACCAGATCATAAATTAAATCGACGCGGTCGTGAAGATGGTTCATGAGGCAGGCGAAGTGTGCGTCGTCGTCCAAAGCACAGACATTGAATGTTTGCTCAACCAGATTAAACCAGAACTCCGGGTGAGCGGGTTTGAAGTCTGGTAATTTCGGCAGATTCGGCACTGCAGTCACTGCGGAGGTGCACCTATTACTTCGGACGGAAGTAGAGCATGCAGAAGATTGCGAGTCCGAACTATTGGCATCCCGTAATGCGGGAATCGCGAAATTCACTTGACGCCGGGGGGGGGGGGGGGGGGGGGGGCGACTGAGAAGTGGCGGACGCTCGAACGGTGTGAGGATCGTAGTCAAAATGTGCATTCTCATTGACGTGGTAGCTCGGAGAGAAGCCACAAGTGCTTAAGTACGCCGGTGAATGTCCGTTATGCACACAGTATTCATTCAACCGTGGGTGGTGGGGTTGGTTGTAGATGTCAGAGTAATTACTGTCCAGCACAGAATTGTTGACTTGATTAGAAGCAACACAAGGATCCCACACACGTCCACTAGGATGCACACTCGGTGTGATATTTGCTGTTTGGCGAGCATTGAACACCTGTTGACTAGCCAGCGCGGAAGGATACACACGTGGTGGGAACTGATTCGAGTTTGAATTTACTACTGGATTTTCCAAAGTAGCAAAACCTCGCTCGACGCCACGAACTGTATTGAATTGTGTGTTCGACACAGGAGTAGAAATGTTCCGACCAACACTCTGTAGGGAACACGTGGGAAGGTCCAGGCTAACAAAGCCAGAGTCCACGACTGTTGGCGGTTGGAAGAAACTGGCGGCACTCGATGAATTTCGCTGCATGTTCTGGCTGAAGGATTCCAAAGATTCTTGCGGCATGTCCACTACGACAGCAGGAGTGCTGGAGAGATGTTGCTGGAATCCGGGCGGCAGTGAATGCTGAAAGGCCATTGTCTGGAGCTGAACAAAGGACCTCGCAATTGCTGAGAAACCCGACGCGGTAGGCGCGTAAATAACCTTCAGGCGGTAACTCGGATGCGTATTACACAAAAACAGGGTCACCAGTGAGGGAATATAGTATAGTTGTAGGTAAACAACTAGAATTCTCTCATATACAGATTTATTCACACTTAGCGTCTACACAGATACAAGTCTGGAGGCTAACTGCCGTTAGCATCCAACATGCTCTCCAAAGCCCTCTCCTCGAAGATAGCACACTTACGCACAGAACAAATATCGATTTTTATGGCGCTCTACGCCACACAAGTTACATTCCATGTCATCTCCTGTAAGCTATTCTTTAAAACATTTGTTCTTTGAGTCATTAATTATTGTAACTGATTTCCATTGGAGTGTACCCATACCGTAAGGTGCTAAGTTATTTACCTTAGCAAACTGTGAATCATGAGCAGAGAGAGCATTTGTTACTGGCTAAACAGGCATTTTCTTACTTTGAGGTTCATCAATGAAAACATTATCAATTAGGGTCATCCTGTCTTTATCCATAAATGTTGGAAAGTTAATTACTGAGACTAAGTTGTAGGATCCATATAATGTTTCCATATCATTTTTCCTAACAGAATCCTTTAGAAAATCTACACTGAAGTCACCACAGGCTATTAAATACTTGATGCTGTCTGACACATAGCACAGTAAGGAATCTGGCATTCTCATAAATAGTTCAAATTTTCCCACAGGGGATCTATATACAGTTGCAATTAAAACTGAACTATTTTTCACCATTAATTCACAAGCTCACGCTTCTTTGTCCTGATCACTACAAAATCTACTTGTCTCAATGTTTTTGAACTTGTGTAGTAGTAGTAGTAGTAGTAGTAGTAGTAGTAGCAGTAGTTTATTCATCCAGAAACAATGTACATTGTATGGATTTTGTCAAAGAACATAGTATAACAAAAATAAGATAAGGGTGTACAGATTCCTACATAATACAATGGTTCATTGTACCCAATTCACAATATTTTTGGGCAATACAACTTTGATAGACTGTGGCAAGCATTTGATTTATGGTACTATTAACATATAGTAAATGAATGTAGTTACTTGCTACAAGGTTACTGCAGATATTCATTTATACTATAATAGCAGTTGGTCATTATGAATTTAAATATTGCTTCCTTGAAAGTCCACCCCCATAGTGAGCCAACTGGATCTCCGTTTCGCAACTGAGATGCAAGACCTCACCATTGCACTCTGGTGATGAGTTTGTACGAGAAGCTCAAGACAGAACTGATAAAGACAGTCATTGTTTCACAAGAGGATAGAAAACACCAAGTTCTTGCACAAGAGGATTTTGAAGATCCTAAGTCATCGCAGTATCTAAGGCACCTGCACAGCAAAGTTTGATAGCCACAATGCCAGACAACTTACTGCACACTGTGTAGAACAGTACATTACCACCACAAATAAGGGCAACAATGGTATCTCAAACAAACATCTCATTGGGCACCTTGCAGACAGAATATAGGAAGCCATCAGTCTGGCCTGGATTAGCACAGCAATGTGATGGCCACAGTGACAGTTGTGTGCAACGATTATGACTCGCTGACAGCACTGGTGTAAATGCTATGCAGGCAGATTGGTGCACTGTTTTTACAAGGCTGCACTGGAAAAAACAGTGGATGCTATGCCAGACATTCAAGGAAAAAGTCTGCTAGCATCATTAAATCTTCTCAGGGTGAGCAGCCTGTGTGTTGGTATCACCAGAGATTTGGTGAGCAAGCATGAAAATATACAGCACCATTCTTTCACCCAAATGCCAGTGTAGATGGTCAGAGGCGCAACCAACTGCCTGTCACCATCACATCACCTCTTCATTAGTGAGAGAAGGTCTGGCCTGAAATTCCTGATGGACACTAGCTCAAACCACAGTATCATACCATAGCCTCCAAAGCAATGCTGGAGGCCACCAACTGCTGTCTGTCTACCAGCTGCCAACAATTCGACCATTGTGACCTACAGTGCTTAAACTTAGAATTATGCCATTTATTCACCTGTAATTTTACTGTCACAGACATCACAGAAGCTATAATCAGCATAAATCTCTTGGCACATTACAACCTCTTGCTGTATGTGGTGAATTCCCTATGGATCGACAGTATTACCTACTTACTGCCACTGGGTTTCATTGCAGCACAGCAATCCACAGAGCAAAAAAGTTGACACATGTACAAGGGGTGAGTACACTTCTCTGTTACCGGAAGTCGGTTTCTGAATTTCACCAGACCCCCAGGATTGCCTAAGCAAATACCACACAAAATGGTGCACCATATTGAAATGGCTGGACCACCAGTGACATGCAGAACTACGCATTCAGCACTGGAACACCTAGCTAGTGCTAAAGCAGGGTTTGACACTATGCCATGAGAGGGCATTATTAGACCTTCGAACAGTCTGTGGTTGGACTGTGCAAAAGCCTATATGCAGATACCAGAGGCAAAAGAAGACATTCTGAAGGCTGCAATTACAATGCCATTTGGTCTATTTGAAAGTATGTGTATGACATTCAGATCTCGGAATGCAATGCAGACATGGCAAAGGTTTATTGACTCTATCCTTCAAGGACTTCCATTCTGTTGTGCATAGCTAGATGATGTGCTCGTGTTTTTGGCCACCAAGGAATAAAGTCAACAACACCTTCAGGAATTGTTTAAGCATTTGGAGCACTACAGAGTCATGCTGTACATTTGCAAATACATTGTCAGGCAACCTGAGGTTACATTCTTAGAATTTCATCTGTGGTCTCTCTACCTCTAACAGAGAAGGTCAAAGGAATTCTGCAGCTACCTAGGCCAATCACAATCATCAAGGGGCTGTGGCAGTTCCTTGGCATGCTGAACCTATATCATTGTCACCTAGCCCACACAACAGACTTGCAGGACCTGATGACTGAGGCACTGTCAGGACCTAAAGTGAAAGGCAGTTCACCAATACAGTGGACTGAGGCTAAATACTCCATTTCTTCAAGTATGTGAAACAGAGCATGGATGATGCAGTGCTTCTTGCACGTCCCAAGCTCAATTCACCCCTAGCATCAGTAGTGGATCCAAGCCAGACAGCTATTGGTGAAGTGCTACAACAGTGGTCAGAGGCCTCATGACAATCGAGGTGTATTTCTCTCACTAACTGTCCATATCTCAGAGGAAGTGGAGCACCTATGACCATGAGTTCCTGGTCATATATGAAGCCGTTAAATACTTTCAACCACAGACTGAGGCATGAGTATTTACAACCTTCACTGACTGTTAACTGTTGAGCTATGCTTTTAAGCAGAACAGCATCAACTGCTCTTCTTGCCAACATAACAATCTTGAATTTACAGTGTGATTCAGTACTGACATCAAGGACATTTCAAGTATTGATGATATTGTGGCTGACTGTCTTTCATGCAGCAGTAGTGTTATAAGCCTTACTGACTTTCCACAATTGCCTGAGCACAATAATATGATGAAGAACTCCCAGTGTTCACCAATGATACTACATAAGCATTACAATTGCAAATTTGTGACATTCAGGGAGATGTGAGGCTGTGCAGCAACATCTCCTGAGGAATATCTCACCCATGTCTTCCATCAGCATTCAGAAAAGAACTTTCAACAGCATCCACAAGATGTGACATTGAGAACTCTGTCCCACCTTTTGTCTGATGTCTCTACATTTTATTTGTCTGTGGATGGAAAGAGACTGTTGAGGATGGGTACGAACATGACTATCATGCCAATGGTGTAAGATGTGTCACCATGTACATGCACTGACTGGTGGTTTTCCAAATGTAACTGTACATTTTACGCATATTTCCTTGAATTAGTGGGACTGCTTTCTCCATCAAATCGTCAATGTTATTTATTGAACATGATGGATTGTTTCAGGCGGGTTTTGTCATGTGCTAGTGCATAATTAAGTGTTCGCCTAGTGGTGGTGGTGAAGCTTCACTTGAAGCAGTTCCTGTAAGGCTTCTGCAGCCCCTTATGTAAAGATAAATGTAGTTTTGCCTTGCACAAGTTGAGGCAGGCTCTGCCACCAGAGAGATACAGCAGTTGTCAGTCGGCAGAGCACAGGCAGTGTGCAGGGAAGAACTTGCTAAGAGAGCTCTTAGTGAGCAGGACATGGTGTAATGGTGGAAAGCCACCCATAATACATATTTTCAAGTGAGCAAGGCCCCGATGCCATGGGTTGACCCTCATTAATTTACCAGTGATGACAAAAGAGTTTATTTTTAAGTGTTTTTATTAAGCATATGCACTGTACTGTGATTACCCATTTCGGATCAACTGTGCTGGCAACCTACTATTGCTGAGGATTGTGGTGTTATGTGCTAATTAATGCAATAGCATGCAAAGATGTCAAAGTGCAATGTGTGGTAAGTATAACAATCATTACATTGTGAGGCAAAGGGAGTGACTGCCTCAAATTTGCATAAAATCAAAAATCAAGAATATAACACTTAGTTACAGCAGCACACCATAGTGATTGTTATTGCAATAGAATCTCACTGATTATGTTAATTCATTTTCCAGCATCCGAAACACTGATACAAAACAACTCCCACAGCTGTATTCGCCAATCAGCCTCTCATCTTTAGGACACGTTCAATCGAACTCATTTATTAGGCTCCTACTCGGTGTTTAATAATACCAAGACCATCAGGAATGTTTCATGTTGTCAAGCAGTTCCATGCCCAGCTGCCAGGCATGCTGCGTTTTTTGCGTGTTTTATGCTTAATCTACATTTTCCTTTTATTTCTTGTTTTTGTGAATTTATCATGTCATGTTTTCTTCTTGCTGATTAACTATTACTGTGTTACTATGGGTTAACTAGTCCCTCTGAGAACCAACTGCGTTTTCTGCAAGGGATCAATGCATTAAAGCAGGGGTTCCCAACAAAATTTTCTCGAGGACCCCCTCATCGAACATGATTGTTACCTTGTCATATCACAGTATCAGGTACCTAAAAAAGCCAAATTAAGAATATTTTTATAAGTTTTCTATTTTTGGTACTTAGAAAAAATTTGACTTATTCATTATTGAAAAAATATTGAGCTTAACATTTTTTCAATTATACATCATTGTTATTGTTAAATTTTTGATTACTGCTCAAAATATTTGTTTTCAAATCTGGGTGTTTAGTACAACAAAGTCCTCAAAAAAATAAAAATTGAGTATGAACTGAAAATGACAGGAAAAAATTAAAACAGAATATTGAAAATGTAAACAATATGGTCTGTGAGAGCACTGGAAATAAATTAACAATGGACGATTGTCGTCTGAAATGCGAGTTTCTGTGTAAAGTGACTGTCAGTTGTCAGCTGCAAAGAGGCAGCACGCATAATCCAACAGCATAAAGCAGAACTATTTGCATCTATCTAATTCTAGCTTTGCGCTAGAATGTGCCAGAGTCAGTTGGCTCTAGGAAGATGCTAGATGCAGAAGTTAGCGTTCGCTAAAGCTTTGCTCATGCAGGAAGCAGCCAAAACTAAAAATCTGTTATAATACAAAATATATTTAATAGCATCTTGCGGGCCCCTCTGGCATAGCTCGCGGACCCCTGGGGGTCCGTGGACCACCTGTTGGGAACCACTGCATTAAAGTATAGCGTCTCTCTCCTATCAATTAGCAGCGGAGGTGGTAGAATGGTAGAATACACCGCCCCCCCCCCCCATCCCAACACCACATCCCCCAGAGGAGTTTTTGATTGCTACTTCTGGTTACAAACAAAAGTTGGTCAGCCAAAGTTGAGACAAAACCAAGAAGATAATCATTTCACTGTGCAATGATTTATAACATTTGTTACACAAATGAGGAAGATTGTTAAAAATAACCAACAGCTTCCCAATGAAAAATGCGTTTATTGTGATTGGTGGCTTTACTGACATTGGCAATCAATGTAAGAGTAAACAAATATAGCCACACCTTTCGCATGGTTTTATATACTAGCAAATTTAGAACTTTCTTTGAAAGAAAATGTTTCCTCGGGAACTAATTGCACTGTTCCCATCATGGTTTGAATAGTACTGATGATTAATAATGTTTAGGTAAATGCTATAGATATGCTATAGATATTCTTGATAGTTTATTGAAATTAATTCATAAAGTGAACTTATTAGTTTAAACAGTATCTCTTAAACATGGCACACAAGACCTATATAAAAAAAGTTGGAACAACAAATCAGTTCACACAACAATTGTGTTTAAGAAAAGTTGATCTATAACTTCAAAAATTAAACAACTGAGAAGAAAAAAATTCACAATCCACAGTTTTCACATAAACACTTGAGAAAATATCTGAATTTGCTACAGGCTTGTCTCTATTTAGATGTATTAAACCTAGGAAAACCACTAAATTCAGTAATATTAATGAACAGATGAGCAGAAAATGACTGTCCAAAGGTGGAAGGAACAAAACCAGATAAGATTAAACAAGCAAACATGGATAGAAATAAAAAAAACACTAAATTCAGTAATACTAATGAACAGATGAGCAAAAAATGACTGTCCAAAGGTGGAAGGAACAAAACCAGATAAGATTAAACAAGCCAACAAGCACGTGTTGTGCTACATTTGACATCAACAAATAAAGTAATGTGGCAGATATTAATGAATAGATGGTTTAAAATAAAGGAGTGATAGAACATGAGAGTGTACAAACAACAATTGACCAGTACACAAGCAGAAATCAGAAAAAAAGCAATATTACTAATGAGCCAAATTAAAAACTAAAAATATGCCATCTTTAAATGTGATAAATAACAATTAAGCTGCAGACATATCCAGTCTAAAAACAGTTACCATCATATGCACGTCCTTGTGTTATAAGACTGATGAAAGTAATGTTCTACTAACTGGTGAACTACAGGATATCTCACTATAGTGCAATAATTTACTTGTCCAGGCATAATTTTTACAGTGCTACAGGATTTGTCACAAGAGTACAAGCGGGAAAACCATAATCATACGTACATATGCTTTTCAAAGTACTAACATAATTCAGAAACAATTCAGTTCATGAAAATAAACATTTTCATTTTGTATAGCTAAACCAGAAACAATTCAAGAAAATATTTTCATTTTTTCTAGCTACAAACACAGAATTAATAGAAAGCAGGATGAGGTAGCAATTTTCATAATTGTGAATATGGATTGTATTTAACTCAAGGGAGTGTTAAAAAGAACTAGTGAAGCTTGACTGAATTATTGCTGCCCTTTATTGATCATGATCTGGGAATTTTGATCTTTTCTTGAATAAACCAGAAGCAATGCTGTACAAAGTAAATCACATGAAACCTGAAGTGGTAATTTTTGGTGGCTTTAATGCTGACTCTCTTGTTGAAACTGAATCTTGGAACAAATTGAAATTTAAAAGCAGAAGTAAATGTTGGTACCCTAGTAATGGCCACTTGTGAAACAGTTGCCAGTCAAGAAGAATTTACACAAGACATCATTAAAGATATTCAATGCTGATTTTAAATGACCATCTCGCTCAAACACTAAGCATAAAAGTGAAAAGCAGTATTAAGAATAACATTTCTTCATGAACTACAATCTATTTTAACAGCTTACTAAGCAAAGAAGAATTGACAAACATTTTCAAACTTAAGATCAGAATGAAACATTCATAGCTTTTATTGATGTATTAATCCACCACTTTCAAACTGCATTTCCATTGAAAGCCAGAATGTACAGTTGAATCACAAGTGGAATAATAGGTTCATGCTAGAACAAGTGATTAATACACAAACCCTGTGAGCTGAATTATTCCAGACCACATTTTCATGTATTTTACAAAATACATCAAAATATTTAAAAAATAATAACAAAAGCAAAAAGACTGCTTAACAATAAATGCATATCTGTGGCTCAATGTGAGAACAACCAATGTCTGTTTTTGATGATTTTGAGATATGTTGTGTAATCAGCTATGGAAGTTACATAGTTTTATACATAACAATATCCAAAGTCTAACTTTAATGAGAATGACAGGAGATGGTGTCTGCAAAATCAGTTTCATACACTATGTGATCAAAATTATCCGGACACCCCCAAAAACATACGTTTTTCATATTAGGTGCTTTGGGCTGCCACCTACTGCCAGGTACTCCATATTAGCAACCTCAGTAGTCATTAGAAATCCTGAGAGAGCAGAATGGACTTCGAACATGGTCAGGCGATTGAGTGTCACTTGTGTCATACATCTGTATGTGAGATTTTCACACAGATAACATCCCTAGGTCCACTGTTTCCGATGTGATAGTGAAGTGGTAACATGAAGGGACACGTACAGCACAAAGCGTACAGGCTAATCTCATCTGTTGACTGACAGACACAGCTGACAATTGAAGTTGGTGATAATGTGTAATAGGCAGACATCTATCCAGACCATCACACAGGAATTCCAAACTGCATCAGGATCCACTGCAAGTATTATGACAGTTAGGTGGGAGGTGAGAAAACTTGGATTTCATGGTCGAGCAGCTGCTCGTAAGCCACACATCATGCCAGTAAATGCTAAATGACGGCTCGCTTGGTGTAAGGAGAGTAAACGTAGGACAATTGAACAGTGGAAAAACCTTGTGTGGAGTGACACAATGTGGCAATCGGATGGCAGGGTGTGAGTATGGCAAATGCCCAGTGAACATAATCTGCCAGCGGGTGTAGTGCCTACAGTAAAATTTAGAAGTGGTGGTGTGGTCATGTTTTTCATGGAGGGGGCTTGCACCCCTTGTTGTTTTGCATGGCACTATCACAGCACAGACCTACATTGATATTTGAAGCACCTCCTTGCTTCCCTCTGTTGAAGAGCAAATCAGGGATGGCGATTCCATCTTTCAACACGATCGAGCACCTATTTCATAATGCACGGCCTGTGGCGGAGTGGTTACATGACAATAAGATCCCTCTAATGGACTGGCATGCACAGAGTTCTGACCTCAATCCTATAGAACACCTTTGGGATGTTTTGGAACGCCGACTTCGTGCCAGACCTCACTGACTGACATCAATACCTCTCCTCAGTGCAGCACTCCATGAAGAATGGGCTGCCATTCCCCAAGGAACCTTCCAGCACCTGATTGAATGTATGCCTGCGAGAGTGGAAGCTGTCATCAAGGCTAAGGGTGGGCCAACACCGTACTGAATTCCAGCATTACCGATGGAGAGTGCCATGAACTTGTAAGTCATTTTCAGCCAGGTGTCCAGATACTTTTGATCACATAGTTTATCATAAACATGGGAGTACTTCATGCAACAATAACCATGTACAGACTGGTGAAGTATCTTCCACATTTTTGACTGATAGAACAGTGAATTTGGTGAGATCAACATGTTTAGGGACTCCCACAACAGCCAGTATAGGAATATTAAGTTGTCAGCCATGCTCATGAATACATTTCATCAAGAAAAACATTTAGTACTAATTCAGAGGTTATTAATAGTTATTTTCTTGAACCTGCTCACACTCACATGGAGGTTGACTTTATTCATGTTGATGTTGAAAAAACAAAAACAAAAAAAGATACTGCAATTACTGATACACCTTGTGATTGGGCCAATTTGATCAGATTAGTTACTAGGAAACAACCAATAAATATCGAAAATTTGAACAGAATGATTTTCTTAATTTCAGTGAACTTCTTCATCAGTATTATGTTAATATAAACCAAAACATTTTGCTACAGTCAGTTCCTTATCTAAAAACAAAATTGTTATCATACAGTTGAATTCACCAGGGAACATATATTATAATGTTTCTCTCAGTCCACAAGATGTGTTCAAGATATTAAATCCAATAAGAAAAGGTGAACATTCCATGAATTATGACTTGAAACCTATTGACATGACATCTATACGATTATCTGCAGAAAAGGGCAGATAACTACTGCTGTTAATGCCTCTTGGACATCCACATTCCAGGCAGCAAGGCATTTTACCAGGCTATCCAGGAGACTGTGTGTAGTACTTCCCAGATGAAAGTGATGATTAATGATGATACAGTGTATAAATTACATTTTATTTGAGTTTTAAAAAACTGTTTTGCCTTGCTCTAATATTGACTGATACATACAATGATGGTCTCACATGGAGAACGACTTTAAATTGTAACATACAGTATTATCTTATACTGTTTCTCTTTGCATCCACATACAAGGATAAGAGTGAAATGAAAAACATTCACAAATTGCAATAATAAAAGTACCCAGTTTTATCATATTGCTAAACCACCAAAAATTTGTGTATTTCATCATTAATATATGTCTTAAAAATAGCTAATACATAAAAATTACAGAAACTAATTTAATAACAAAACAACTAGTGTCAGAAAAATTCTAATTAAGAAAAGCACTACTGAACTTTTAGATAGCAAAAATAGTAGCATTTACAATAATATTTATTAGTTCCAAATATGAAACTGCAGAGTAAAGTATCAACAGTATTAATAGCACTGAAACTTTTCTTTAAATTTCAATGGTCATTTCCCACCAATAAGATTTTTTATACACTGGATGTTCTTGCATCAAGCCACAGATACATAACTCAACAAATAACACTTAGGCCATGTGAAACACTAAAAAAAAAAGAACTTCTAAAAAACAGAATGTTGTTGAAAAATATAACACTATCACAAGATTTTGAGCAGCGCTGTTGTTCAGTACCTGTGGTGTGGATTCTTTTAACCACAAATAAAATTCAGTCATCAGCAGCACATTTCTTTCTTTCTTTCTTCCTTTTTTTTGACTTTAGCTCTATCAACAGATTAATCTGTCATCTTCATCTTTAGAAGTTTGATACAGGCTAAAATCATAGGTAAGCCATCATCAAGTAAGGATTGGATGATAAAGATATCCTTTGTTAAAGAAATAATAAACAGTGTTACATTGCAAAAAATACTGTTCATTGCATATATCATTTATTTTCTGTGACAAGACACTGTTTATTGATTTTTAATGGATGGCATCTATATCATTTGATCCTTATTTGACATCACCTTACCAATGATTTAAACCTGTATCAAGCTTCTCAAGATGGTAGATTAATTTGTCATAACTGGTAAAGTAAAGTTTAAAAAAATTCTGGGTAGCTGATGACTGAGTTTTATGTATGGTTTAAAGACTATCACAAGAAGATAAAAATACAAGTGATGATCTGAGAAGGGGAAAATAAGCTGAAGATTTGAATTAAGGTTTGTGTTGGAGAGGGTATTTGACTTGGGTAGTCCATGCAATGATTAGATTACATTAGACTAGTACTTGCTCCGTAGATCATGAATACCATTTTGTAATGATGTGGAATGTATCAGGTTAATAAAAGGTGTCTATACAAGATATTACATTACACAAAATATTACATGACAGTTTTTTTTTTTTTTACCCTCTTACCATATCCAGAAATTCACCTAATGAGTAGAAGGAGTTGCCATTCAGAAACTCTTTTAATTTCCTTTTTAATGCTATATGATGTTAGCTACAGTGTTGCGGTGATGAAATGGCTGTTATTCTTGCCTAGTAAGCAAGGAGAACTGAGTTCAAGTCCTGGCTGTAGCACAAATTTTAATTCATTTCTTCAGCTTCCATCATTATTGTATATCAAATTCCTTACAAGTAACAGACACATTTAATAACTTTTATAACAGTATATAGCAATCAAGGTGTGGCCATGAAACCTGATGACTGTGCTAGACTTTCTCTGCATATTCACACTTCTATGAGACACATTTCACAAATAACAGATGACCTGGCAGATACCTTCCTTGAAGAAGTCCACATTTTGTCATTCAGGAAATTTTGAAACTCAGCATCACCTCATTGTCAATTAGGAAATGTCTGCCATGCATTGGTTTCTTCATCCTAAGAAAGAGGAAGAAGTCACCAGGTGGCATTTCAGGGGAATATGGAGGGTGAAGCAAAATTTGAAAGCCCCAAAAAGCAGTATGTGTGACCATTACCTACGCTGAATGAGCTGGAGCATCATGGTGAAGTAAAATCTCTATGTTAGACAGCTTCCTGTGACACTTGAGCCTGACAGATTAGTGTAATGTCATCTGAAGAATTGGTTAGTACGTTCCTTTCCCCCATACAAGCATAATCTAGTAACATCACACCACAACAGTCTCAAAAAAAACACTTTGTATTGCCTTGCCCAATGATGACTGGATCTCCACCTTCTTTGCTTTAGCTCCATAGTCTCGGGATCATATTGATATGCCAAGCAATTGTACACGGTGATTGGGCAGCTAAGGAAATCATCTGCACAGGTCTGACAGGCTGCAACATTTCTGTCACTGCCTCAGTTTGGCAGGCTACTGGCACTGATGTGAGCATTTGCAGCACCCAGGAGTTGGTGACTTTTGTCATGTTTCAAATGTTATGTAAGATGCTGAGAAGTGCTCCATAGCTGGTTTTCACTTTTTCCACTACTGGCTTGAGTGTGATACACTGGTCTTCAAGCACCAGAGCCTCTACTTCTATTGCATTTCTACGTTTTCACAGAGAGATGGTCTGCCATTTCATTCTTCATTATACAGTCTTGTCTGACCACACTGAAAGCATTTGAATCACCTAACCACTGAGTCACATGATGGTGCTTTGTTGTTGCACTCTTCCTTCCCACTAAGCATGAACTATTGCAGTGTTGTTCCCTGCAGAAAATGAATTACTTAGTGATACTGCACTTTATCAATGGTCTGTGCCATTTTATTTTGGTTCATCTAGCAGTGTGTTGTAATGTTATGACAAAGAGATTTCAGTGTGTACTAGAATTGCTTGAAATGTAAACAAACAAGACTCCACATTGAACAGCTTCCCAAGACACTTTGATCTAACAGATTCCAGTAATGTCATCTAAAAATCAAGCTGACTTCTCATAGTAGTTAAATGCACATCAGCACCCTCACAAAAGATGATGTATCAAACACAAACTCTGCCAATACTGAAGGTGCAACTCTCTTAAAGAAGAGTGCTTTAAACTTAAACCAATGACACACATACACGATGGCTCTCTCCAAGCAGGTATTTTTCCTAAAATACTGAACCTTCAAGGTACTTCCAATTTACAAAAATGTGGGATGGATAATATAAATAACCAAATATTCACTACAACTTCCTCTTGCCTTTCTAAAATATTTCAGAGAATTATAAGCCATAAACTTTTGCAACTTGTCAACCAAAGTAAAATCCTGCATAATGAACAACACAGATTCAAAAATAATAGGTCAACAGTTACTGCCATTTATTAACCTCTTAAATGTATACCAAGCCTGATAGACAGTAAACATGAATATTTCTTGATCTGTCAGGATCCTTTGATATGGTGGACAGCAAGATTCTGTAGTCAAAGAATGAACAGTATGACATTTGAGGCATACTCAACATCAACTCCTTCCCAAGACATTCTAAACAAGCTATAAGCACCAAGCACACTAACAGAAACCTTAAAATGGTCACAGAGTACTTATCAGAATGTAATTTAATGAAATATGGTATGCATTAATGGTACATGTGAAAACGCCCACTGAGGATAAAAAGTTCTTAATGTTAAGAATGCCCATCACCAGGAACGATGCCCCTTTGTTGTATATGCTGACTTTGAGTACTTACTAGTTCCTGTGGTGCATTGTGAAGATGATCCCAACACCTCCTACACCACTTCCACAGAGTGACACATACCATTTGTGGCAGTATATCAGGTTGTATACACCCATATCCAGTTGTATGCTACCAATCACAACAAATTTGACTCATATATCAGCGATAACTCTGTGAGGTGATCACTTGCTGAGCTTCAAAAACTTGTGCAGGATGATGATGGCATTTACAGAAGAAACATTCAACTGACCAACTCACAGGAGGCTCATGCCTTGTACAGACAGGCAGTTAAATGTCGTATGACCTGACTCTTCTGCCTACAAATTAATGATCTGATTTCAAACACAGACACTAATAAAATGTCATATTTGCCAACGACTCTACAGTTATTTAAAAATGGGAAAGTAAGGAACAATTTCAGCAATGAGGAAACACTGTCACATGATAACTTAACCACTGGGCACAGATCTGCGATCGCCAGATCATGATCTCACAATGCAGATCGATAGGAGACACTGCAAGCACAGTCAATCAAGACGTGAGCTTACAGCACTGGCCATAGTACAATGCTGCTAGGATGCAAGTGGACCTGCCTGCATAAAAACATAAATCCAGGACTCTAATGATTTCAGTGGTCAGCAGAGTGACGGGTTATAAAGTGATTCCAGTGGTTGCCAATAGTTATGGATTGTGAAGTGAACTCAGTGACTGCCTGAGTGACAGATGGTGAAGTGAATTCAGTGGTCACCTGAGCGATATATTGTGAAGTGACTTATTTCATGACAGTGTGATCATTGCAGTGTCTTGCTTCTTGTATCTAAGTGTTGTCAAAAATGTGACTTACTGTGCAACTGTATATTTTGTGTGCCACAACATGCCTTTCCTACTCCCATGTGAAATATCCCAAAGTAGTGTCTCTGGCTGACACAGACGACCAATTGTGCTGTGTTTGTGATACATTATGATTTACTCTGATGAGGCTCTTCTCCACCAATTGTGCTGCATCTGGTGACACTGCTGCTTCATCATCATCTCTGGTGAGCTGCATCCTACAGTTTCCTGGGTCACTGTATGACTACCACCTTTCTGGCCTACACATCCAACCTTCTGGACTGTGCAGGTCAATGCCAGTTTCCATTGAAATGGCTTAAGATCACAGTATACAAAATATGTACATGTTTTCAGTCAGCTTGCCCAGCTATGCTGCTGAGGTTGCCAACATCATTGCTGCACCACCACCCTCTGAGCCATACCAGCACCTCAATAGGGAGCTCACACATCCTCTCACTATGTACCCAGCTGAGAGCATATGTCAGCTGCTTATGAGTGGTGACACTGGTAACGGAACTCTATCACAACTCCAGCACCACCTCTGCAGCACAGTTGACATCAGCGCAGTTCCAGATGAGCTGCTCCATGTGTTTTTTTGGAATTGGCTGCCTATCCAGGCATGTGCCATCCACACACTTCAGCAGATACAACAACTGCCAGCCATAATTGATATTGTGCTTAAGTCCCTCACTACTACTCTGTGTTCTGGCCAAGCTCATGTTGCCATTACCTGTGCCACCTCCAACATGACTACAATGCAAGGCATGACTACAAGTGAAGTGCCTCAGAACCCACCATGGCCAGGCAAGAATTCCAGCTGTTTTCAGCCCTGACTGAAGACTCACAGCTCAAGTGTCTGCATTTCATGACTGACCAGCTGTTGTTTCCATGTCACCACATCATGAACGTCTTCATGCTGAAGACCAACCAACTACATGTTGGTACCACTGCAAGTTTGCTGACCAAGCCTCACTGCAAGTTTTGTGACAAAGCTTCGTGGTGCAAACCACTGTGGATTCACCCAAATGTCACTGCAGTAAGCAAGTGTGCATGGATGCCACACTGCCCCAAAGTGTTTGCTCACCTTAGGCAGAAAGTCTGGTCAGTATTTCGCTTAGACACACCAACTCAGGCTAACCCAGTTTTCAGCAGACCAAGATGCCTTGCACCAGTGTGACTAGCTCCTGATATGGCATAATTCAATACTATGATTCAGATTGGCATCATTCACCATTTGGACCTCTCCTCTCCCCTTCTGTCAAAGAAGGATGCACCCTTGTGGCAATGAGGCAACTATCATGCTCTTAATGCTTACACCGTTCCAAAGAGGTATCCAGTCCCAAACCATTATGACTTTAACTATGCCCCCAGTGGTGCTTTAGCTCCCACTGTCCTCAGCTGTACCAAGGCATTCACACAGATACTAGTGTCCGCAGCTCGTCTTGTGACCTAGTGGCTAGCGTTTGCTGCCTCTGGAGCACGGGGTCCCAGATTCGATTCCCAGCTGGGTTGGGGATTTTCTCTGCCGAAGGACTGTGTGTTTGTGTTGTCCTCATCGTTTCATCATCACCATCATTCATGACAGTGGCTAAAGTGGACTAAGTAAAGAAATTAGACTGTGTGAAGAATTGGGACTTTGCATGGGCGCTGATGACCATGCAGTTGAGTGCCCAACAAAACCAAACACCATCATAATCATCAACAGATACCAGTCACCATCGAAGACATTCCAAAGACAGCCATCACCATGCCCTTCAGCCTTTTTGAATCACTTTACATGACATGGCCCCCAAAATGCCACACAGACATGGAAGTGATTCACTGACAGTGTGCTTCACTACCTACCCCCCTGGTACAACACTCATTCAGCAACCACTGACAGACATTCTTCCTGGTCTTAATAGTATGAGCAACACTCTCATACCTTGGATGTACCAAATGGATGTCACCTTAACTACTGCTAAGAACAGCTTTACCAGTGTTGCGCTATTGGCTCACCCACTGTATGACATCCATCTGACACTAGTGGTTGATGCCAACCAGAGTGCCTTTGGTGCAGCCTTGCAGCAAGATGTCAGTAGTTCCTGGCAACCATGGCCTTCTTTTCAAGGAATCTCACACATACACAGCACCAATGGAGTGCCTATGACAGAGAGCTGTGTGACGATTGCCATATGCAGTCACAAGACCATGAACTTGAAGCACAGGCCAACAGGTGGTACAGCCAGCACAGTCAGTCAAGCTGTGAGCTTAAAACACCGGCCACTGTGCAGTGCTGCTAGTATGCGGACTTGTCAGCTGACATAAAAACGTAAATACAGGACCCTAATGATTTCAGGGGTTGCCTGAGGGACGGGTTATGAAGTGATTTCAGTAGTTGCCTGATAATAGATTGTGAAGAGAAGTCAGAGGTCACCAGGGCCATAGATGTGAAATGAACTCAGTGGTTACCCAAGTGATGGATTGTGAAGTGACTTTCATGACAGCGTGATTATTTCAATGAACTGCTTCTTGTACCTAAGTGCTGTCAACAATTGTTGGCTTAGTGAGCAACTGCATCTTTAGTCTGCCAGAACATAACTGTCTTCTATGTCAATTATCCCAACAACCAATAACAAGCAGTAAAAAAATGGTCTCAATGAAATTTCAGATTTCTCAGAACACCAGCCCATACAATTATGCCATTTCTTTGTCAATGGTGAATCATTCAGTAACAGTACAGAAGCTAAACTTTTAGGCTTACAGGTACCAAATAATTAATATTTGAATAAGCATATAGATTATTTAGTTGCAAAATAGTAAGCAAAACCTGCCACCTATTCTGCACACTGAACTTCTGTTGCTGTGATAAAACAGTAAAAAGTGCTTAATGTGGCTACTTTCATTCATTTTTTAAATGTGGCATTATATTTTGGGGAAACTTAAATGTGGCTATCAGCACTATCAGAATCCAAAAAAACGGCCATTAGAGTAATGAATAGATGCAAATTCAGGAGACATGTAAACTATTTTTTAATATCTTGTACATCTGTCCTTTCCATGTACCTACATTAAGGCAAGTATAATGTTCTTTACAATAAATGTAATAGATAAGGATACAGAATGGAAAAAACTGAAGTATTCATTATCATATTACAAAAAACTATAAAAACTTATGCTTGCTCCACATCAACACTTCCTGGGGCCAGAAGGGTACTTTCCACATGGAAAGTAAATGTTATAAGTCTTTCTGAACACATAAGAGCAATAACTGAGAAATAACTTTTGGAAAGTCTCTATTGCCATATTTAGTGTTTTGCTGCAGTTATTCTATTAAATGAATATTTCAACGTGAAACATCAAACAATGGAAAGTCCAGGATGGAATAAAACAAAATGAAAGCTGCAGAAAAAGGCTGCTGTGGCCGAGCGGTTCTAGGCGCTTCAGCCCGGAATTGTGCTGCTGCTACGGTCGCAGGTTTGAATCCTGCCTCGGGCATGGATGTGTGTGATGTCCTTAGGTTAGTCAGGTTTAAGTAGTTCTAAGTCTAGGGGACTGATGACCTCAGATGTTAAGTGAAAGTCCCATAGTGCTTAGAGCCATTTCAACCATTTTTTGAAAGCTGCAGACAGGCACAACAAAAATACTGCTAAACAAGTAAGCTTTTGACCAAAATGTCTTCTTCTTAAATAGACAAAGGAACACACACAGACATGCATATTCACACAAACACAACTCACACATTCATGGTCTAACCACCAAGGCCAGACTGCGAGCAACAACGCATGATAGGAGAAGCAATCTGGGTGGTGGGCATAAGGAGGAGGCCGGGGTGGGGAGGGGCAGAGATAGCAGGGTAGGAATGAGGGACTGTGAAGTGCTGCTTGTGGAAGCGTACTGGGATGTAGTTGGGAGAGGTTAGGGCAGCTACAGTCTGGGAGACGAGTCTTTGGTACTGACAGCTCAGTAGCGTTGTTCCATTGTCTAGCAACTGCAGGTAGCCAGCCAACAACGGACTGCACTCGAGCAGATAGCAGGAGCCACACTGCTGCTCTACGAATCTCACGCATGCGAAAAAAACATATCAGATAGTGTCTCACATGCAACCAGTACTGTGATTTTGCCGTTTGTGTTAACAGTTCAGTACATAGTTTATTTTTGTTGATGTTGTTGTTGTTGTTAGTGTTTATTTGCTTCTGTTTCCTTTTAAACAATGCCCAGTACAACAATTAGTGCCAGCCCAACGTGTGCAGTGAAACAGTGAAACAGAGGAAGAAAAGTGTGCTACACAGCTGAGCATTTTAAATGTGTGTGTTCTGTGAGGGACTACTTTGGGGGGGAAAAAAAAAACAAAGAAGTGATCCCTTATTTCCTGCTGCTCAGGTTGTTAAAAGGAGTACAGCAGCATTGAAAATAAGCAAGAACACTGCTGTAAAAATAGGGGAGAACAGTACAGTATAGACTGGAGTGAGAGTGGCACAACAAGGCTGCACACACAAGGAAAGAAGCGGCCAAGAAAGAATCAAGTGATAGCTTTGGATGATTTCCAGGAAGACCTTTCATCATCGTATACATGGCTATTACAAAAGGAAGCAACATCCCACTCTATCTAAATTACTTGTACTCTTAACAAAGGCAATCTTCTTGAGTGAATTAATTTTCCTTAGAGTGCTGAAAGACATAGGCTTCAGCTAGTCAGTGTTTAATGGATGCAAAATATTTATGGAAAGGACAGACGTATTCACATGGCAGCACATTTCTACGCAGAATCATGGGGGTGAGATTCGAAAATATAGTGTGGATAGATGAAACGTATGTTAATGATGGCCATTCATTAAGCAGAGACTGGAGTGATGGAATGCCGGAGCGACCATGGCAGTGCCTGTTCGAAAAGGAGGGTGAATTACTGTTTTACATAGTGGTACATCGGTCGGTTTTGTGCCAAACTGCTTTTTAATGTTTAGTTCAAGAAAGAAGGTGATTATCATGAAGAGAAGAACAATGTGGTTTTTGAAAAGCAGTTCAAAACATTGGTTATGGCAAATCTGACAGGTCCATCAGTGACTGTCATGGACAATGCCCCTTATCATTCTGTTGTTCACGATAGGATACCAACTTTTGCAATGAAACAAAAAGTTATTATTCAGTGGCTGAAATGACAAAAAGTGGAGTTCAGAGAAGATATAAATCAGGCCGAATTACTCAAAATTGTGGCACAAAAGAAACCACAATTTCCAACATATGTGATTCACGAGATTGCCGAAAGGCACGGGCATGAAACTGTTCAGCTTCCTCCATACCACTATCACTTCATTGCCATTGAAGGGCTCCTGATGCAAATAAAAAATTATGCTGCTGCAAACAATGAAAATTTCATGATCTCTTAAGTTGAAAATCTTCTTGTAGCAGCTACCAACCACGTGACAAGCAAGAGAGGGACAAAAATTGTGAACAGTACTACAAGTGCCCTCACAGAGGCAGCCAAAAATGAAGGCATTATGGAAGAATGCATAGAAAACTGGGAGGGACCTGCGATGGTTCAAGCAGTGCTGAAGAAGATGATTTTAAATCAGATTCTGGTAGTAATGAGAGTGGTGTTTTTCCATTAGCATAACTACAATACACTCAAGAATGGAAGGAGTGAGCATGCCATTGACCTATCATCATATTGTGTGAACCATCATCAGATTATAACTTTTAGTATACTAATACAGGGCTTCCGAACCTTTTCAGACGGCGGACCCCTTCTACAGTCGAAAATCCATGGCGGACCCCTAGTCAGTCAAGAGCACAGTAACTTTAAATTTCAAAACGAAACCCATGGGAACTGAAAGCTTCTTAATGCAAGCCCCATGTTCTCAATGACCCCTCCCCACCCCCCCCTCCCCCCGAAGTATCGATAGTCTTTGGATCTTCTTGTGAAGATTTCATTCAACTGGAAACTTCCCTTGTTGTAAAGGCGATGGAGAAACCGCACCCTTCTTCAATGATCCTGACTTCAGCCACGGATCCATGTTAGAAGTAATAAACTGGTCAAAAATCGACTTATGAAACAGGTAGTGCACTGACAAAGCAAGTTTAACATTTAACGATGCCTGGGGCCGTATACGTGCCAGCGAGCGCTGTGATTGGTCGACAAAGCTCGCTCCGCACATGCGTAAAAGGTTTCAGCGCATCTAGCGCCGTGAGCCGGCGCACAAATGACCCCCGTATTGTTGCGAAACAGTCGATCAGAGAGGCCGCATTCTCCGGCACTAAACTGTGTCTGCGAGGAACCACAAAGGCTGCTTGGCAATACGACCTGAAGTAAAAGTACACGTTTTTCACATGAAAAAAAAATGTTGATGAATTTGATTTTCACACTTTTATTCAATAATTTTACTCACTATTTTACATGATTTGGTGAAAGGTGGCTGCGGACCCCTAAGGGGTCCGTGGACCACATGTTGGGAAGCCCAGTACTAATAAATTATTGTGTCACTCATTGTAGAACTAATTAGTATTGCCAATATTCAACAATGGAAACAACAGTTGTGTATGTTCAATGATTTGAGAAAATAGTTTTCATTTATACTGCAAAGTCTTACAAAAAACTTTATGATATTTCAGCATATTAGATACTAAATAGCTCTTTTCAGTGTTTTGAGAGTATATATTACAAGTAGCAACTGTAAATAATCTCACACATGTTATCAATGCTTTTGTTTCTGCTGCTAGAGAACACTTAGAAGTTGAGACCAGGCGCCATGTTCGGCAACATTGCCGTCTGCCTGCCTGAACTGTCAATACCAATCGCTCGTCTCACGGACTATATGTGTAGATGGAGGGTTACATGGAGGTGAGGCGGGATGGAGGGGGAAGTGAAAAAGAAGAACAGTAAAAAGAATGTGGTGTGTTGGTGGAACAGAAGGCTGTGTGGTGCTGGGCCAGTGTGATTCAACATCTCCACTATATGGTGAACAGCAAGCTATCCTTTTCATAATATTGTCATTACTCATCCTTGATTTTCCATTGTTTAACAATATGGAAAGGATAGATTGTGACTCACCACATGGAGGAGGTGTCCTCTATGTAGTGAGTAGCAATTTATCACTTCCCTATCACTGTCTAACGAGTCTTACATATTGGCAACTACAATTGGATACATCTGCTCATTTCTGTCAGTCACTGTGTTATACAGCTGTAAGACTCCTAAATGTAGATTGTGTATGAGGTGTGGCTATAAGGTAATAGGACTACTGCTGTAGAACATTTAGTTTCAAAAACATATATATTTCATTATTTTCACCCTCAACACACTCCCTCCTTTACCCCTACAACAATGCTCCATGTGAATTTTCCATTGATGAAAACAGTACTGGAAGTTTTCCTCTGTGAACTCCTTGATGACATGTGCTTTTTCTTTCATTGCTTCAATGTATTGAAATCTTGTCCCTTTTAATGGAGATTTGACCTTGGTAATAGATAAAAGTCACATGGTGCTAGGTCAGGTGAATGAGATGGTTGTTCCAACACTGGGATGCTGTACTTCACTGGAAACCTCTTAAAAGACAATGTGGTAGGGGTAACTTTTCACAGAGTTGAGCGTGAACCTCAAGGTAGTAATGTCAATTAGTAATTTGTTCTTTGGAAACCCAGTGACAATACGCAATTCCATGAATATTGAAAAAACCAATCACCAGCAATTTGAATCTCAATTTGCTCATTCTAGCTTTTTTTTGCTCATAGCGAAGCTCAGCCCTTCCATTGTGTGGATGACCATTTAGTGTTAGACCGTAAGCGAAAAACCAAGATACATCACTCTTTCCAAGAAATTAGGATCAGATTCAATGGTATTCAAACTGTCAGTAGAAACATTTTCATGAGTTGCTTTTCATTTGATCATCAAAATTTTTGGCACCAGTTATGCACACACTTTTCTCATATTAAATTGATTATGTAAAATTTGTCTTATTCATTCTTTGTCAGTTCCAACAGTTTCAGCAGTCAATCAAATACCCAGCTTACAGTCAGATTGAATTAGATTACCTCATTTTTGATATTTTCATTCGTTTTTGGTTTCAAAGGGCATTCCAGGTGTGAGTCACCTTCAGCATCTTCTTGGGCATCTTTTCTTAACGCTTCAACCACTCAAAAACTCATGTATGTGATGAACAGCCTTTGTCATACACTTCTTTTAGCAAAACATAGGTTTCAGTAGCTATTTCTCCAAGTTTCGTGTATCAGCAAAACTTTGTGATACTTCATTGCTCTATTATTACACTTATCACTTCTCTGGCAAAATAAAATAAGAGCTTTTACAAAAATAAAGGCCATAGCTATGCTGATTTGTCTACAGACACTGGAGATGCTGCATTTGACTGCAAAGGTTTCACACTTCACAGCTATTGCTCATTTATCTTTGGTGCACGCATACTTACTCTATGACAGCGTCAGTCATGTGATTTTATAGCCACACCTCCTATGTATCACTTTCTGAATTAGTATTGTTATTTAAATTGTACACATTGACATATGTGTTTTCAGATTAGTATGTTATAATAAAACCTTGTCTTTCAAGGCAATGCTCTTACCACATTGAGCATTTGGCCCCAAAAGATTCTGGCTTTAAGCCCAGGTCTGACAAAGTTTCAGTCTGCCAGGAAGTTTCAAGCAGTACACACACAATTGCAGGCTAAAAATTCATTCTGGTAACAATTCCCTCTGAAGATGTTCACACAGGAAAGATGTTTTGATTCCCATAATTGCAGCTGCTTGTGTTTCCAATAAGAGCATTAGTGAAGAAAGTGCACAATGGATTTGTTATACTGAAGATTTATGACCACTGTTTTGCAATGAATTCATTGTAATATTTGGGGTGAAACTCTCAAGTATAATGATAACTAAAACAATGACATCTTACCATATCAAACACAATTAAAAGTGTTGTAATATTTTACTGCTATTATGTCTGAATTATTTTAAATCACTTTGTCTACCGGTTGTATAATTCAAGGAAACTATCAGGTCAATGAATAAAGTAACAGCAAGAATCAGTAGCATATGAGAACTAAATTACTAATCTTGGTGCATGTCTACAAGTAATAACATAAAATAAAATGCAACTTACTGACAATAAGGCAATTCTGGGTCCATCATTTATCCACTGCAGACTTGAATCTACCACCCAGCAATCTGTATCATCTACTACAGCCCTAGATATTGCCCAAGCTAAAACGGGTACGCAAACTGCAACTGCAAAAAGTAAGAGTTAATCAGATATCTTATATTTCAGGATAGTGAGAAAATGGTAGAGAAACATAAGATCCATAAAGTCCCTCACAACCAAATAATAGTTTCATCTTCACATTGTTGGCTGTATGATAGTTTGTGGATGAGTACACAGAAGGTAATTTATTACACGTCATTTTCTGATGAGATGCAGGAACCAGCAACTTATAAAAGTAAAATGGTGAAGCCAACCTATGAGTCACCATTTTGTTGATGAGAAGTGGCATTTTTAAACATAAGGCATTACAATTTAAGCTTCATATAACCACTTCTCTCTGTATACTTTCTGTGGTACCACCTAGTAAATTTTAAAGAAAATAAAACAAAAATTCAGAATAGGAAATAAAGCACAAGAGAAGATGGCATTACTGTTATGGAATGCAATTGCAGAAACTTCTAGACAGATCTTCACTGAGATTCATCCATGAATAATGCTAAAATTTAAATGGATAATTAATGTACGAAGAGAAGGACTACTAAAAAGAGTAGATGAGGAAAGAAATCTAGGAAAAATTCTTACAAGAAGAAGAGACGGGTTAGTGTGACATCAGCTGTGGCATCAAGGAACAGTTAACCTGGCACTAGAAGAAGCACTCACGACAGTAAATAATATTGGTAAACAAAGACTAGTGTTTGAAAAACAGATTATACAGTAGGTTGCTGCCATAGGGGCATAAAGATACAAAGAACATGGAGAACAGCTCAAACCAGTTGCAAGACTGATGACAAAAAAGGCATATGCAAGTGAAAGATGTTTCTGCCTAATGCCAGTGAGTTAAAATTGTGCAATAACAATTTCAATCAGGACAGGTGCATAGAAGTATATGCACAATGCAAAGAGAAAGAAACATGCTAAGTTGTACTCTTCCTTATATACTGGTATCAATAACAGCACCCTGCAGTGAAAAATATGACAATCTTTGATGACGCTTGTGACATATGCAAATTCCTTGACTTCAGCAGAAATAAATGTTCTGCAGGTCCTCTCTTGATGTAAATATCTTGTTTTGAATCTTCATTGACAGCTTATATGTCAACTTTGATACATATTTATTCAAGCAGCTATTAATACAACCACATTCCAGGTCATTTCATGGCAGAAAAATCTGAGGTGGTTGCTGGGTAGCAAACCTGTTACCTTCATGGGGCATATATCTCTATGAACTCTCTACATGATGTTGAGGTACTTTCATGGCCACCAATATCCCCAAATCTATTCTCAGTAGAATATGTGGGATCAGCTCAGATGCCAGCTCCATTCTAATGCCAGTATTTAGGATATCACTGGGACATCTTGTTCCAGGAGAGGATACAACAGTTTTATAATGATCTTTCCCAACCAAATCAGTGCACACATGCACACCAGAGGGGATGCACCTTCATACTGATTAAGTGAGCTCATTCTGCCAAGTTCTTTGGAATTTGACTCAGTGTTGCAGTCACTGAAATAACATCACATTCCTTCTCAACCCATGAAGTTTCACTTAGTTCCTCCTCACCTTCTGGGAGCTTCACAATTTTTGTCAGGCACTGTTTGTACTACAAGGATAGCTGTCTCTGAGGAGCTATATTTTCAGCACACAGCTGACCACCCCTTTTTTTTTCAGATAAAGTTGAATTCATGTAAAGAAATTCCATAACACTATATTGTTGAATTTCTCTCTGAGCATTTTATCATCTACACAATGAGGTACCAACAGGGTGCTAAAAACTCCTAATAGCAGATTTTTTTAACCTCCTCCCCCCAAAAAAGTTTCCTCAGTTCCAAAAACATTTATTTTACAGCCACATGTCTGCCTCCATAGCTGAATGGTCAGCACAGCTTACTGCCATGCAGGGGGGCCCAGGTTTGATTCCCGGCACACTCAGGGATTTATCTGCTTGAGGGCTGGTTGTTGTGTTGTCCCCATCATCACTCATTTACAAGTTGCACCACGCAGGCAAACAATCCCAGATAGGGTCTTCAGGCTAATAATTGCCACACGAACATTTCATTTTTTTTTACTATCACAGAATTGACACTGTGCATCAAAGACATCTTCCAGATGCTCCACTGCAACTGAATTAAATTATTCATTCATTCATGATTATGAGAGCACTGAATAGCTGGAGCAATACTTAGTTGGCCTTACTCAAGTCCACAAATGTCAAGTTCACAGGGCTAGTTAATAATCTCCACCTTATAACAGGAGCTGATTTGGAAAAAAATTACTAACACATCACTGTATTTGTGGTCCATAGGTTTGTCTTCCATAACTAATTTGAGAAACACAACAGCGAATGTGTGGCTAATGCAAAATATTTTATGAACCTGAAAGGATGTGTTTCAAGTAATCTGTTGTTACATGTATTTATTCAGCATGTTCATGTTTTCAGCCTATTTTGCCATTCTAAAGTGACAGCCCACTATGAAGTGCACCAACAATTATTGTTCCTGTTAATAACACTGTTCTCAAATGTACTATGTTTACATATTCCATGTGCATAATATGACAGGCACCATTGTCATTATGTAAAAGAATGCAGCTTCACTTTCATGTCAAGAAGTGCTGAAACTGAACAAATGGCTTTATAACTTGTCTAAAATTTCAGCTTCTAGGCTCTCTATGATATTAGTTTTCTACTATGATGCACTGTAAAGTAATTTATTAACAGAATATATCTGAAAAACTTTACAAGTATCTTAAACCAGCCCATTTAAATAGCTACTACAAACAGCATAGTGAACGCATTATTGTGGCCAAGATAGATACGAAGCCCACACCTACTACAGTAGTACAAGTTTATACGCCAACTAGCTCTGCAGATGACGAAGAAATTGAAGAAATGTATGATGAAATAAAAGAAATTATTCAGATTGTGAAGGGAGACGAAAATTTAATAGTCATGGGTGACGAATTCGAGTGTAGGAAAAGGGAGAGAAGGAAACATAGTAGGTGAATATGGATTGGGGGACAGAAATGAAAGAGGAAGCCGCCTTGTAGAATTCTGCACAGAGCACAACATAATCATAACTAACACTTGGTTTAAGAATCATGAAAGAGGGTTGTATACATGGAAGAACCCTGGAGATACTAAAAGGTATCAGATAGATTATATAATGGTAAGACAGAGATTTAGGAACCAGGTTTTAAATTGTAAGACATTTCCAGGGGCAGATGTGGACTCTGACCACAATCTATTGGTTATGACCTGTAGATTAAAACTGAAGAAACTGCAAAAAGGTGGGAATTTAAGGAGATGGGACCTGGATAAACTAAAAGAACCAGAGGTTGTACAGAGATTCAGGGAGAGCATAAGGGAGCAATTGACAGGAATGGGGGAGAGAAATACAGTAGAAGAAGAATGGGTAGCTTTGAGGGATGAAGTAGTGAAGGCAGCAGAGGATCAAGTAGGTAAAAAGACGAGGGCTAGTAGAAATCCTTGGGTAACAGAAGAAATACTGAAAGGAGAAAGTATAAAAATGCAGTAAGTGAAACAGGCAAAAAGGAATACAAACGTCTCAAAAATGAGATCGACAAGAAGGGATGGCTAGAGGACAAATGTAAGGATGTAGAGGCCTATCTCACTAGGGGTAAGATAGATACCGCCTACAGATAAGAGAACGACTTGTATGAATATCAAGAGCTCAGATGGAAACCCAGTTCTAAGCAAAGAAGGGAAAGCAGAAAGGTGGAAGGAGTATATAGAGGGTCTATACAAGGGCGATGTACTTGAGGACAATATTATGGAAATGGAAGAGGATGTAGATGAAGATGAAATGGGAGATATGATACTGCGTGAAGAGTTTGACAGAGCACTGAAAGACCTGAGTCGAAACAAGGCCCCCGGAGTAGACAATATTCCATTGGAACTACTGACAGCCTTGGGAGAGCCAGTCCTGATAAAACTCTACCATCTGGTGAGCAAGATGTATGAAACAGGCGAAATACCCTCAGACTTCAAGAAGAATATAATAATTCCAATCCCAAAGATAGCAGGTGTTGACAGATGTGAAAATTACCGAACTATCAGCTTAATAAGTCACAGCTGCAAAATACTAACACGAATTCTTTACAGACGAATGGAAAAACTAGTAGAAGCCAACCTCGGGGAAGATCAGTTTGGATTCCGTAGAAACACTGGAACACGTGAGGCAATACTGACCTTACGACTTATCTTAGAAGAAAGATTAAGGAAAGGCAAACCTACGTTTCAAGCATTTGTAGACTTAGAGAAAGCTTTTGACAATGTTGACTGGAATACTCTCTTTCAAATTCTAAAGGTGGCAGGGGTAAAATACAGGGAGCGAAAGGCTATTTACAATTTGTACAGAAACCAGATGGCAGTTATAAGAGTCGAGGGACATGAAAGGGAAGCAGTGGTTGGGAAGGGAGTATGACAGGGTTGTAGCCTCTCCCCGATGTTCTTCAATCTGTATATTGAGCAAGCAGTACAGGAAACAAAAGAAAAATTCGGAGTAGGTATTGAAATTCATGGAGAAGAAATAAAAACTTTGAGGTTCGCCGATGACATTGTAATTCAGTCAGAGACAGCAAAGGACTTGGAAGAGCAGTTGAATGGAATGGACAGTGTCTTGAAAGGAGGATATAAGATGAACATCAACAAAAGGAAAACAAGGATAATGGAGTGTAATCTGATTAAGTCGGGTGATGCTGAGGGAATTAGATTAGGAAATGAGGCACTTAAAGTAGTAAAGGAGTTTTGCTATTTGGGGAGCAAAATAACTGATGATGGTCGAAGTAGAGAGGATATAAAATGTAGGCTGGCAATGGCAAGGAAAGCGTTTCTGAAGAAGAGAAATTTGTTAACATCCAGTATTGATTTAAGTGTCAGGAAGTCATTTCTGAAAGTATTCGTATGGAGTGTAGCCATGTATGGAAGTGAAACATGGACGATAAATAGTTTGGACAAGAAGAGAATAGAAGCTTTTGAAATGTGGTGCTACAGAAGAATGCTGAAGATTAGATGGGTAGATCACATAACTAATGAGGAAGTATTGAATAGGATTGGGGAGAAGAGAAGTTTGTGGCACAACTTGACCAGAAGAAGGGATTGGTTGGTAGGACATGTTCTGAGGCATCAAGGGATCACCAATTTAGTATTGGAGGGCAGCGTGGAGGGTAAAAATCGTAGAGGGAGACCAAGAGATGAATACACTAAGCAGATTCAGAAGGATGTAGGTTGCAGTAGGTACTGGGAGATGAAAAAGCTTGCACAGGATAGAGTAGCATGGAGAGCTGCATCAAACCAGTCTCAGGACTGAAGACCACAACAACAACAACAATATTGATTTTATTTAATTAGTAAAGTCCCTAGGCTGATTTATTTTTTGTTGTTATCTCCTGTCATTCCGTTACCAAAAAAAGCCTGAAATTTGTTTTTCTGGGTCAATGCATTTTTATAGAATCCTGAAAATACGCATGCAAATAGAGGTTTATGAGATAGATAAAAGTTTCACAGCAGAGAAAAAAAAAATTCATTTCAAACAATATTTTGTAATGGTAACAGAATGACACACATGCGGTAATGGAATGACATAAATGGAGTAACGGAATTTTATAACTGAATTTGACTGACATTCCTTAAGATGTTGTAGGTCAAATACGTTTATATGTTGGCTATACTGCAATTTAGTGTGTTGGCAATACTGTTAGTAAAAATTGGAGGGAAAGTGGGGAAGTCCCACAAACAAAGAATGTACTTTTCAGAGAGAAGAAACTTATATTCAGTGAGTCTGAAGAGAAACTGCTGAAAGGTGAGTTAATAAGCTTCTTTAGGCAAGATAACAATGAAATGACTAAATGGCTGCATACTACATGTAGAACGGAGTTAATTATTATGATAAACAGTATTTCTTTTTCCATGACTTATGCTTTCTTTGGGAAGCAATGGCAATTCCAAATTATTATAAAACCTCAACATTGCTTACAGATAAAGAAGTTACTGACTTCCTATGTACTGCAACAGAATGTTGATTATCTTTGAAGGTCACTATGTATTATGCCCAAATAGTAGAGACATTTTTATGTATTGTGTTGTTAGATTACTATACTGAATAGAATTTTTATTTAAAATAGATATTGGCTTATTTCTAGCAATTAAACTCTTTCCACAATAATTCTCAAACAAGATATTTCATTTTTACAGTCGTTATAATACCTCTCACATCAGCTGAGACAATGAGTGAATACCAGAAATGACTCAGAGAAAAAGTGTAAAGTGATGAGATTAAGAGAAAGGACAGGGAAAGGAAAAGGCTGAAATGACAAAATTTAACTGCTGCTCAACTTAAGAAGCAAAGAGAAAAAGAGAAACACAATCAAAGAAGAATATTGAGAAGCACCTTTCACTATCGCAGATGCAGTATGTGGATCAACATTCTTTGTTGCAGAGGCAGCAGTGAAGGCAATGGTGATTATACTTGCGTCATGTACACCAATAGTCCATATAAATTCCCAGCTACATTAAGGAAAGCAATTAAACATGTGGAAACTTGTTTATCTAGAAGTCCAAGAAAGTGCAAGAAAGTTGTCTTGGAATTAGCTGCTGTTCATGGTGTTTTAGTAAATGAACAATAGGTGAAAAATGAGATTCAGTGCCTAAATCCAGGCACAGAAGAAGCTGTTGCTACTTTTTATGTTCAAGATGACATTTCATGGCAAACTCCTGGAATGAAAGATTATGTGATAATGAAGGATAAGGAAGGTGGAAAAACCAAAGTACAGAAGAGGTACATGATCATAACCTTGAAAGAAACACATGCTCTATGTCAAGAGGAATTCCCTAACATGCCAATAAAATTGTCCAGGTTCTGTACATTGAGACCAAAGTTTGTGTGCACCTTACAGGATACACCGCACAACATGTGTTTCTGCCACTACCATGAGAACATAAACTACTTTTGAAAGTTATAAACAAGGTCGTTCCACAAGTGAAAACCACATTTCCTGACTTCATTAGCACAACAGTCTGCAATCAAGAGAAAGAAATTTGCTTGGTGTCATAATGTGAAAAGTCTGCAAATGTATATTTGAAATGTAAGTATTCTTTGGATGGTACTGTTGGTCAAAGTCTAGATGCTCATCCAAACATGCTGTCCCAGTCTTACAACACACATTTATTAAAAGACAACAATCAGATTTTTTTGGAAACAAAAAGAATTCTGCAAACAAGATGAACATCTTAGTTCAAGTAGATTTTGTAGAAAATTATATAGTTCAACTGCAGAATGAAGGCCAGAGTGCCCACTGGTCTAACCATAAATCACTTTGTTTACAGCATAAGTTTGGGTCTCACAAAATGATGGATATTCTTGTGCTATTGTTAGTGATGAACTTGATCACAATAAATAGTCAGTGCATGCTTTCCTAAGTAAGATTGTAGAGCACATTATATCCACGAACCCAGAGGTAGAAGTTGTCACATTCATGAGTGATGGTGCAGCCAGTCAATTTAAGCAGCATTTCCTGTTTGTCAACTTGACTTTTTTCAGAGAACGTTATGGAATAAATATTTCATGGGACTTCTTGGCAAAATCACACAGCAAAGGTGTCGTGGAAGGGGTTAGTGGAAGTGTAAAGCACGTAGTCTGGAATATCTGCAAAGCTGGGAAACACATACTATCTGGTGCTAAGAACTTTGCAAAAATTGCATGTGAAATATGTCATAGCATAAACATTTTTTATACTTCTGCCTTGCAAATTGCAGAGAATAAGGAGGAATTAGATCAAATGTGGATGGGAGTCACTCCAATAGAGCAGACCAAAACCATCCATGCTGTTACACCTATTGCTCTGTATATCACTGAGTACCACTATTACTCACTGTCTCCCCAGAGGTTCATGCACAATTTCAAAAAGCGATCTTCAGCTAAAGAAAATTCACAGGATCTGAGCAATCATACAGCCTTGCATCAAGGAGATTTTGCTGTTGTTTTCTATGCTGGAAGAAACAGATCAAGAGTTTTTGTGGGGCAGGTGATTTACGTTGAATATGGTTACAAAATTTCAGTTCTTAGTAAGAATGATGCAAATTGAAAGATATTTACATTTCCCTCAAAGGAAGATAATTGTTGGGTAGAAAAAGACCAAATTGTAGAGAAACTAGCTGCACCTACTATAGATCAGTGAAAAAATGCAATTTTCAAGTGAAAGTGTCATTCCATTACTATCAAGTGTCATTCCAATACCAGCGATTCTTTTTTATGTTGTTAGTAAAATATTAGTTTAATGCCATTTTGTTTCCCATTTTTCCTCTTCACAATATAATTTTTGTGAATTTTTATAGGAGATAGGTGAGCTGTATTATTGTTGCATTATAAAAGAGAACAATATGCATGTCTGAATTATGTCATTCCGTTACCAGAAAGTTCTTCTTAAGTAAGTTTCATTATATGAATGAAACATAACCTATTAGATTAGATAAATTGTGTTCCTTTGCTTATGCATAAAATACAGTATGAAATTTTTTGTCTTTTATCCTGATTCTTCGTCTTTTCTATGCTTAAAGTGCAAAAACAGTCATTAAGCGTCATTCTGTTATTCGTGGAACTACCCTACATTTACTAACAGTCCGTGTAGCAAATGTTGTTCATTCTAAAGTATTGTAAGACTGTGGAGCACAAGAAAGATGCAAAATTGTTATAAAATCATAGATGAAATGGGATTATGCATTAATGAAGAAAAAAAGGTTATCTGGTTGTACGTAAGAAAATCTGAAATGATGCACCTTTGGCTGTAGATGGATTCACTTTTAAGACAGCTGACCATTTAAAGTACTTCAGAAGTCTTTTAGTAACAAACAGAAAGGATATATAAATAGATGGCTTTCTAGCAACAGCAAATACAACATGTTTCAGTTTTATCAGTATCGCAGGAAAAAGATAGCTTAGTACTAGCTTTAAAAACCAATTTTATCAATCAACTATTATACTGGTAACATTATAAGGGTGTCACACATTAATATTTAGTAAAAAATGAGAAGAAAAACTATCAGTATCTGAAAGAAAAATACTAGGGAGAATTTTTGAGACTGTATGTGATGAAAATAACACGAAATGGAGCACAGGAAAGAAATAAAGAATTATAACAGCTGTACGAACACTGTAACAACACTGAAGGACTAAAGAAGAAAAGGTTGAACTGGCTGGCCATACAGGAAGAATGACACAATAGACTACCTAGAATAGCATTCTGCAGGACAATAGACGGAACTCAGAATTAGAGGGCAAGACATAGCTCAGATAAATATCAACACTACATGGACAAACAGTGTACTCAACTGCATGAAATGGAAAGCTTTATCGCGCAGGTATATGGCCAATGAGGGCTTTGCCACATGTAAAGTATAGTAGGCAAATTGAGCACAAGTAAACAGAAAATAATATGTTTCGGCAGATTACAACTGATTTGTTACATTAACAGCAATTTATTTACCATGACAACACAACATTGCCATGCATGAAACACTCAAAAAACATCACGTAACTGGACATAAAATACTTGAAATAATGTGGTTGCTATCAGACAACTAGCAACCTTACTATTTGACGTATTGATTATAGCAACAACAATTTATAATGATCAGCCTCTTCAGGCCTGAATACCTGTGTTATATTATCAGTCTGACTTCCAAGCTATGAAAGCAACTTAGCTAATACTTGGTCTGTATGTCAGATTAAAGATACATTTTGGTAAACATACCTGCCGCTCCAATGAAGTAGTATCTCATTCTGGGAACCCCTTTCATTGCAGCAGCTATGAGTCGATGTAAAAAGATACTCTCCAGCAACATGCAAGCAAATACTGCATTGCCAGAAAGTTTTTCACTCACTGCTAATAAGCGACACCCAACTCCATTCCCTTCCATTACTGTTGTCTCCTATGGGAAATAAAATATAAATTGTGCGATTTTATATTTTCCTTGCAAGCATTAATTCTGAACATTTCTTAGGTATTCAGTCAGGTTAAAATGTTCAGATGGTGTGATATTTTGATAAGCTGATTTGTTGTCATTCTTGGGTGGTTCTGATGACTGATTGCCTTCTGCTGCATCCCATCTTCATATCCCCTCCCTTCTTCAGTTGATCATGGGGAGACAACTGCTGAGTGTGGCTCTACTAGTGAGGTGGGGGAGGGTGGGGGGGGGGGGGGGGGGGAATGCAGAGTTAGCAGATGTTCTGTGGTCTTCAGCACCTGTGCTGCCTCCATAGGGTACGATATGTCAACATCGTGGAGAAGACATGTCTATGCAGTTTTGTTATAGCTCTTTAGTTCCCTTGAGATGAACAGGTCTTCCTACTGTCTGCCATTGTGTTTTGAGCTAGGTCCCAAGCCTGAAGACCACAGTCCATATTCTGACTGTGAACTTGCCACACCATCTCTCCAGCAAAGCCTGCGCAGCCACTGATGGTCTTTGACTGACAGGAGGAGGAAAAGGATACAGAGATGGCATCTGGCAGTGGATAATCAGTCACAAAGAACACCTGAGAATGGTAACAAGACAGATTTATATAATACCACACAATCTGGGTGACACCACCAGCTGAATACTCAAGAAGAGTTCACAATTTAAATAGTGGATATATTGAAACACACTCATTTGCTACAAACGCAGTTATACCATTCACATGTTCCTTTGTTTGGTTTATGTTACTCTATTTAAGATGTGAAAATCATATTATGTTGTATACTAGTTAATTTTACTGTATAAAATCTAAAGCAAAGAATTTTCTTTAGGATAGCAACTGTTAATTTAATTTAATTTTAGTTGCAACAGATCTCTTTGTTTGCATTAACACATTTTCACCAATGTTGTCATACCCAAATGGATGACCAGGTGCAGAGGAAGGGTTCACCCATGAAAGCAGGCATGTTGTATTCGACTTATCGGTACACCAGGTCTGATGGTGTGGTGTTCATTTATGATATCATGTAGACACTTCATCAAGGAGTTAGGCATTTTAACTACACCAGCACAAATATATTTATAGGGTGGTCAGAAAATGTGTGAAATGCTTGTAGGGATGTTACAGGGCAGGTTGTACTGAGACATAAATGTTAAGAAAGAAATTCGATACGTTGCTTCATTTCCGAGTTATATAGCATAGAAGTTAGCCAATCAGGGTGTCGTACGATCGCATTCAAGCAGCTTGCCAGGGGCAGGGTTGCCCAACGAGTGCTTTGTCTTGTTAGCTGAAACTTGAATTTATGCACGCGACAATTTGATTGGCTAATTTCAATGCAAAGTATCGAATTTCTTTCTTAACATTTATGTCTCAGTACAACCTGCCCCGTAACATCCCTACAAGCATTTCACACATTTTCTGACCACCATGTACATATTCGCTAATGAAATTTATCATAAATAATCCATAATAATTTGAGAAAAATAGCAATATCCATAACAAAAACATTAGAGCATAACATTACTATAATTATCATTGGGTAAGAAAGTCCAATATGAAGCAGCAAAAATTTTTAAACATTTGCCCAACATTGTAAAATTTCTAACCGGAAGCAAAGCAAGTTTTAAATATAACCTTAAATCTTGTATCCTGGACAACTCCTGTTCCATTGGTTGACTGGGCAGTCTTCTCATAGAAGAGCTGAGCAGCCTGGTGGAACCTATCTCGGATGGTAGGTATATTAGAGACCCAAATGATGTCAGCCGAAGGGTAGTCCCAAGGCAGATGTAAAATCAGCCACAGAGCACAGTTCTGGAGCTATTGTAGGTGGCCAATGTGAGTCACCGCTGTTTTGCTCCAAACTACGGCAAGCACAGTCAATGATCGGTCAGATGAGCATGATGTAAAGCATCACACCTAGTTCTGGAGGGAGTGCCGTCGGACTTCATTTTCTTGAAAAAACTACATTTTGTCGAAGAAATTCCATGACTGATTGTCGTCCTTTTATTTCTGACATGATCACATTTTATGACGTGGCACAGTCATAGCCAGATTTAGACTGCAGTGGCTGTCTTTAAATATGTACCATTGGTCACAGGCAGCTTTCATGGTGAACCAGACATTCTTTACATGCATGTAATGAGCATATTGTTCACCCAGCGCCGCCTAGGACCAATAATATGTGAAGAGGCCAATACAGAGTGAAATCAGTTTTATTGTCTTATAAAACTTATTGTGACAGCAGGGCCGGTGTGAGACCCAAGTGACACAGGCCACCACATGGGAAGCCAAGCTGGAAGGGGTGTCAGAGTTGCCACAGCTGTAAGGACTTATTGCAATTGGGGTGCCCAAGGGCAAGATTTGTAAGTAGTATGTATCACAGTTATTAGTGTAAACTGACATGGGTGAACGTGTGTGGGGGAATGGGCGCAGGAGGGAAGGAGGAGGGGAGAGGTGGGGAGCCAAATGATTCATTGATTGTGTGGAAAAATGTTTTCGAACCAGCCCTGTTTGTGTGAAATAAAAGGAAGTGCAGAACTCTTTTGCTGGACATGACCAATCTGTATATGTGACAGACGCGTGAACCAGGTGCATGTTAGGCCTCTTAAGCCTCCTGGATGTTCATCTTCACAAATCGTCTTCCTACAATTATCTGATGTTGCAAACAGTTATTAAAAACAACATACTAGAGATGAAACGGTTATCCACCATCTATCTGGTATCCTGAATGTCTGGCCTAAATTTACTATCCGGCCGGATAGGGGAAGGTGGCGTAAAGTGACCACTGCATACTTTTTGGCCTGAAATGGTGCTGCTGCCTATTTTGAAGTGATAAAAATAATTCTAATATACACCATAATTGTTGACAGTGATTTTGATAGAGGAAAGTTGTTCCGTTTAGTATAAACTTTTTTAATTTTCAGCCACCTGATGTAATGTAAGTCATTTAATTTATTATTGTTACATCACTTAAACGGAGAGCATAGTTTTTATCATATCAATGTTCAAACAACCTCTTTTGGCTTACAAATGTAGTTCACTGTTGTTCCTTTCGGTTTGACAGTTTCAAATGTAAGCACCAATGCCAGTTCATTGAGGTATCCACTTCTACCAATAGTTCATTTTTAATATTTACCGCAACAAGAGTTAGTTATTTCCATATATCACACATAATACTACAAACTGACTTCAAAGTCCTTTTATATATAAATGTGTTATCCCTTGTTCTATCCCTTTGTGATAATGTTGGATTAATTAAGGTTATTTAATTAAGGTTATTTAAAAGCGTCCCTGTTCTGTTATAGGCTTACTGGATGGTAGATCTATATTCGAGGATAGCAGATTCTAATAAATTATTAAAAATGCCATACAATGGACTTTGTTTAATTCACATGTAAGATACGTTAAAGACAAATAAAACCACAATATCTTCAAATCAAAACACCATTCATTACTCATTTTAGCAAAACAAAGTACTTACACTGAACTAGAGGGCAAATTATAGTGAATGGACACCAATTTCTCTGCATTAACAGGTAACAAAGCGAGTTCACTTGCCTTCATTCAGTCTCGTCTCCTCTACGTCTTTTAGCAGGTATTAGAGATGATAGGCTACTGGCAGAAGACTCGTTGCAAAATTCCAATAGGACCTTCTGTCCACCTCTTTCACCTTCAGCTAAATACAAACAGATGAAAGACAACTGGTAGAAGGTTCTTCGAAAAATTCCAACATGATCTTCTGTCAATGCCAAAGACTTTGGCTTGAATACTGCGTCTAGAAAAGTTGCAAACAACTAAGCTGAGTCTTCATTGGAGGAGCTGAAACGACTTTCTGACTCAGCTTTCAAAGAGACTTTCCTGTGTGGTAAGTCAGTGGTTATTTTTGATATCTCATCTTTATCTGAACACTTATTTAATGCCGGAACATGTGGTATTACTTTTGATATACCGTCATTTGAGGTTACTTTGCTCCATAGGGTCAAACTTTTCTCCATTTGAAAAAAAAAGAAGTTTCTTTCGTTCATAGATGCTACACTACTTGCTGTATATCTGTGAACAATGTTTTCTACGAAAGGTAGCACTTACAGATTGGCACCCTTGCTTGCAGGTTCAGTAGTCGGATGGACTATTGTTTGTGTCATTGTCAATTTACTGTTGTAGGTTACGAAATTTCTTACTTTGGGGAAACATTGCACCACAACAAAAGTGCAAAGTATCCCCAGGGTGCATTTCTTCCACATCTACGAACATTTCTGACTTATTTTACCTCCGTAGTGTGCTGCTGGCAGTGAACAATGTTTGTAATCTCTTTCAGACTGGTGAAAAGGCCACAGAAGTATATGAGAATGTTCAGAAATAGGCGATACTGTGATTACAGCCCAGAAACTCTGAAGAAATGCATACAAGCCATTAAGAGGAAGGAGATATCACAAAGGAAGCTGAAAAACTTTTTAATATCCCAAGAAGAACCATAATTAATAAACTGAAGTCAAAGGAACGAAGTAATTCACGTCCAGGATTCCCACAGATTTTTACTAATGAAGAAGAAGCAGTGTTTGCAAATGTTTTGCAGTTGAGTAAATATGGGTTCCCTGTTACTCCAATGGAACTCCGACTGATTCTGAAGTCATACCTTGCCAGACAGGGACGTAAAGTTCCTAGATTCAAAGACAATTGTCTAGGCTATGAATGGCTCTTGGGCTTCACCAAACGCCACCCTGAACTTTCTGTACATTTTGCAACTAACATTAAAATGAGTAGAGCTGCAGTTGATGAGTGTGTTCTCAGAGAATATGTTGAACATTTGCAAGTTGAACTGAAAGATGTGCCAGCTTGTAATATATGGAATTTTGATGAAACCAACCTAACCGACTATCCAGAGAAAAAAGATAATACAAAAAGAGGTTCAAAATATTCAGAAAACATCTGTAATTCCTCCAAGAGCAGCAGGTCTGTAATGTTTGCTGGCAATTCTGGGGGAGAAGTTTTGCTTACATTTGTTGTTTACAAATCAGCACATCTATGGTCTAAATGGACAGAAAATGGGCCCACTGGCTGCCTTTACTCACATAGTTCTAGTGGATAGTTTGACAGTAATACATTTAGCGAGTGGTTCACCAAGTGTATGCTACCAAGACTGAAAAAGCTCGAAGGAAGGAAAGTAGTAATCTGTGACAATTTGTCCTCACATTTGACAACTTATGTTCTAGAGCTCTGTGGTGAGAATAACATTTCATTCATCTGTCTACCAGCAAACAGTACTCACATTACACAGCCTTTGGATGCTTCTTTCTTCGGGCCCACGAAAGTGGCTCAGAGACAGGTCCTTACAGAATGGAAAAGTAGCAAGCAAGGTTTCAAAGACACTGTATTGCAGAAACAGCATTTCCCATTTCTGTTAAAGAGATTAATGGATATAGTTGGCAAGAACTCAGCAAAGAACCTAATGGCAGGTTTCCAAAAGTGTAGCATTTATCCAATCAATGTTGATGAAATTTTTTGCCGTCTTCCGTCATGAACTTGTGACAAAGATGCTGTACAAGACTCTTTCATTGAAGCCCTTGAGAATAAGAGAAATGAATGGACTACTGGTGTTGCCAGTAACAGAGGAAGAAAGAAGCTTTCAGTCACACCTGGTAAAAGTGTGACAGTAATGCAGAGAAAGGTTTTGAAGAAATACAGAAGAAGTCACAAAAATCAAGATAGTAGTTCAGCAGAAGATTCTGATGCCATCTCTCTCAGAGATTCTTCTGAAGATGAGGATTATCTGAGATCTCAAGTTAGGTCACCATCACCTGTAGAGTTTGAAGTGGATGAAACCCAGTTACTAACCAGGCTGAAGAAGAAAAGTCCAGAATTTGGTTAAGTTGTGCACACTGTGGGCCAGTATGTGATCTTCAAATATGAGGGGGACTATTTTCCGGATTAATTGCTGATGTAAGCAATGATGGAGCTACAATAAGTTCAATGCAAAAGCCTAAGAAATCATGGAAGTGGCCAATGCCGAAAGATGAAATGAAGTATGACTTCGATGAAATAATCTGCACCATTCAGCCCCCAAAACAGATAAGCAAACGTGGCTTATACTCCACACCACAGCTTGAAGGATACTGGACCTATTAACTCACAATATAGGCTACATTTTGTGTTAAATCTTTAATTTGTTAAACTATTTTGGTAATAAAATTTGTTTGTGCTAACAAGATTGTTATTTTTTCTTAATTCTGATGGTCAATCTTTGCTCCAGTACTCTGTAGTCCTTATTTCTTTAGTAATTGCTTTATTCCCTTTCATTCCTATGGTCAAACATAATTCCAGACCTCTGTAATCCTAATTTTTAATGAAATTTAGGCATCCGGTGCAAGGTATCCCCAGGGCAAGGAAACTTTGCACCACTTCTTTAAAAACCAATAAAAAATAGAAATAAAATGTTATTTTAAGAGTTATAAATACAGATTACTTTGCAAAAGACTGTTGTAACTAATCAAATATTTTAAGAAACAAAAACATTAAGGAATCCCTGTTTTTGAACTATTTCCTTCAAAAATCTGTAAAAAGTGGAGCAAAGTAGCCTCAAATGACGGTACAGCAGAAACCAGAACCCATTTTGGTTATTTCTTCAAACGCTTCAAAAGCTTTATATATTGCACCACTGGTGAGATGTCAAATTACTAAACGTATTTTGATCAGATATGGCCCTGGATATGAATTGATTACATCCATATAATGTACGTTGTTAACGGAAGGATAAAGAAATTGAATTTAAATGAATTACCTGACGTCTACCAATAGTAATCAATCCTGGTATTTCAGGCCAGACTTCCAATGACAGTAAGTTAGAGCCCTCCGAAACAAATAGATGGCACATCTAGCAGAATCATACTCAGCTACCCGAATATTTTTCACAATGTTAGCGCCACTTTCAAGAACGAGTAGATGTATTTTGCTTTGGTCAATATACCAGCAATGTGCGATTTATTACGCTCACTTGCTATAATTGCTCCAGCGTGAGAACCTAGAAAAGGCAACGTAGTAAGAACTCCATCTTCCGGCTGGAATTCTGGAGACGATCAACGAAGACCAGGAAACTGTCATTGTTTAACAGGTTTATATCGTAGAATTTACAGAAACAGCGAGAGCACCGGAAATGTTTCTTTTGATTGTTTCCTAAACTGTGTTTTAGATGTCAGGAGCAATTTTTTAGGAAATGTATGCGTGGCTTGACATTTTACAGCGTGGTATAACTTGTTCAAGAAGTCTTGTTGATCTTGTCCTTCCTACGATACACAGTTGGTCATTGTCAAATTCAATCATTTCTGTACGTCTCTTTATCGTTCTAAAATCAATCCGCAGCGAAAGTTTTAAAACAAAATTTTCCAGTGAACAATGAGTACGGTATGAGCATCTTTGCACGTCCACTACGCGCATCGTTATGTTTGTTGTATCCAGCATTGTGTGAGCCTGTGCGGCCTACATCAGTCTGTGTCGTGACTTTGTGTACACTGATTCGTCACTAAACGTTCCATCTTTCATGTCTTTTGTTTTGTGCACGTGTTTTAATCTGCTGTGTGGCATATGTTTTCTGAAAGGAAACACGTTGTCATATCGTTTGCAGACGAAATAAAAGTCCTTGGACAATTAGCCAAAGGCGTGAGTGCTAAGCAGTTAGCTGAGAGGTTTAGCGTTGGAACGTCAACAATTTCAGACATAAAAAACAAGTCCTCAGTTTTAATCCTTCATTACACACTTTTTTTTTAGAAGTTGATTTTTTTTTATATTTCAAATTGTTCAAAGATGTCAGGAAAAATGTTGACGAAATAAGATGTTTTTAATTATTACGCACTACTGCACAAATGCAAACGAAATTAGTTAGTATACTACTCACACATTTATTAGCAGAAATACAAGATGAACGGAGCAGAATACTCTCCAAAGGTTGTAGAAGCACTACAAATTTTTTGCATTCACGTGTTATTCCATTCAACTACTAACAATCACCGCCGAAAGAGAGTAATGTCAGCCTGACTTACAATGCTACTCAAAGCAACACACATTGTCGCGTCATACACTCAGTAGCGTATTCTAGTGGCAGAATCGTATCAGTTAGCATCATAATACAACATAGCACATCAGCAAAGCAGTTTCAAGCGTTAAACTTCAAGAACAACGGCGAAAAGAGAGTTGAAACTTTGCTTTACACATCTGCAAAGCAACGCAGTGAAGGGTTAAACTTTGTGGCTGTCCTTGAGAATGAAGATGGGACTGTCTTTACACTGCGCTAACACGGATGGGGCGACAGCCTGGGTGTGACCATATACAGCTGCTCACCGTGAAGTGGATGCGAGATTTGACTGCACCAAAACGATTGAAGACAGCAAAATAAGTGACTTTGATCGATGTTTTCAAGAACGGACAATGTATGTAAGTATAGTACTATACAAAATCTAAACAGCACTGTGTTTCAGTCATTAAATTAATATTACAGTAATATGTATACAAGATTTTAGCTTTCTCTTAAAGAAATAACCTGTTTTCATGATTTACAAATTATCCAGATGTGTCCTCAGAGTCTTTCGCGACGGCATACATGAATAAAACGTTCTCGGTTTTCCAGCCGCGTCAATTCGAATAAAATCCTCGGGCTTTCGATGGCCATCTCCGCCACCGTCAGGAGTTCACTGACCGCTGGGGCTGCTTTTTTTTTCCTTTATTGTGATTTCATTCCCCTGCCCCATATGGGCAGGGGAGGGCTGTCAGCGGCACAATCGGCCACTCTTCAGCCGAGTGACATGACAACGTAAAATAAGAATAAAATGTTACATACATAAGGCGATAAAGGGGAACTTAGAATAATGGGAGAAAATGGAGGTAAAAAATAGACTAACACGGAGACGTTCATGGAGGACAGTTAAAAAAAAAGTCACCAGAAAGTTAAAAAACACAGGTGGCTATTCTTCAAAACTCAGAGAAGACACTGAATGGACATGCACACGTTAAAAGTCGGCCACAGAAGTAAAAACACTCCGGAACAACACACTTAAAACCGACTTGGAGCACACACGACGAAGAATAAAACTGCCAGCCGGATCTGCCGAGGGAAAGGGCAGAGAGGATGGAAAAGGAGCGGAGAGCAAAGGGGCAGCAGGGGAAGCGTTGGGATGAAGAGAGGAGGGGCATCAATGGTTACACAAAGAGGCAGGAGACACGTGGGGTGGGAGATGAAGAGGGCAGACAGGGCAGGAGGGAGTGCAGAGACACTGAAAGGAGGCACAACAGATGGAGGGGGAAGCCGCTCAGGAGGAGGGAGGGGGAGGAGAGGGAGCCCTGAGGAGGAGGCAGGAAGATGGGGTTAGAGTTGGTAGGAAGGGTAGATGTCAGGGCAAAGCTCATCATCCGGGAGGGGTAGATGGTGGAAGTTGCGTTGGGAAAGGAGAAGGAGGGTGTGGAGATGGAGAGAGGGTGGGACACAACGGTAAAGGCGTGGCAACTGGGTGGGGATGGGGAGGAAGGGAGACACCAGGGAGTGAGGGGGATCAAGGCGGCGGACAATATATAGTGTGCGGATGTGTTCAAGGAAAAGGAGAAGGTGGGGGGAGGGGATGAGGTCGTAGAGGATGTGCATGGGGGACAGAAGGTGGATGCGGAAGGCGAGGCAGAGCATGTGGCGTTCGAGGATTTGGAGGGCTTTATAGAACCGGGGAGGGGCGGAAATCCAAGCTACGCTGGCATAAGAGAGGATGGGGTGGATCAAGGATTTGTAGATGTGAAGGACGGTGGAAGGATGCAGACCCCACGTCCGGCCGGACAGGAGTTTCAGGAGGCGGAGGCGGTTGTGAGCTTTGTTTTGGATGGTAAGGAGATGGGGAGTCCAGGTGAGGTGGCAGTCGAGTGTGAGGCCAAGGTATTTGAGGGTAGGAGTGGGGTGGATAGGACGGCCATAAAGGTGAGGTAGAAATCATGGAAGCGGAAGGAGCCGGGGCTGCTACGGTTTCTCGCTTATATAGGCATGATGACACCATCAGCAGCCAATCATATCGATCCAATGTGGCGCTCCCGCGTAAGTCGACCCCGGCAGCTAGCGGAGCTATTGCCGGTGGCAGCAGCGGTGACGTCGGGTGGCGCCAGGGGCAGGCGCCACGTTTGAAACTGCCGCTCCTGCGTCGCGCATCTGTCTTTGCTTTCTTTCGATGTCCAACACCCGTCCCCATGCCCTGCTGCGTGTGTATCCCTGGTCTCTGTTGAAATTGTTGTTGTTTAAGCGAATCTCGGCCGCTTCCTTTATAACGGAGTCCCAATATGTAGACGCATGAGCCAACACGTTTGTATTTTCGAACTGTATTTCATGTCCGTTTTGTAGGGAATGCTTCGCTATGGCCGACTTGTCAAGCTCCCTTTGATTTATATAGCGCTTGTGCTCAGTACAACGCTCCGCAACCGTGCAAAGTGTGGCAGCACGTATATTAGTCAAACAATTCGTACGGTTGCGGAGCGTTGTACCCATCGAAGACTCGAGGATTTTATTCGAAGTGATGCGGCTGGAAAACAGAGAACGTTTTATTCAAATTATCCAGATATTGAATTACCCCGATCGGGTCCGTTCCCGAGTCATCTGGGTAACTGGAGCTCTACTGTAGTTTAGAAGTATCGACGGCTATTGAGAGATATATACCACATAAATTAATAAGTGATGGTACTGATCCACCATGGTACACAAAACGGGTCAGATCGATGTTGCAGAAGCTACGAAAAAAGAACACCAAATTTAAAAGAACGCAAAATCCCCAAGATTGGCAAAGTTTTGCAGGAGTTCGAAATATGGCACGTACTGCAATGCGAGATACTTTTAATAATTTCCACAACGAAACTCTGTCTCGGACTCTGGCAGAAAACCCAAAGAGATCCGGTCATACATAAGCACTCCAGTGGCAGGACGCAATTAATACATTCACGGCGCGATAACAACGGTGAAGTCACTGATGACAAAGCCACTAAAGCAGAGTTATTAAACACGGTTTTCCAAAACTCCTTCACCAAAGAAGACTAAGTAAATATTCCTGAATTCCAATCAAGAGCAACTGCCATGATGAGAAACAAGGAAGTAGATATCCTCGGTGTAGCACTGCAGCTTAAATCACTTAATAAAGGCAAGGCCTCCGGTCCAGACTGGATATCATTCAGGTTCCTTTCAGAGTATGCTGATACAATAGCTCCATGTTTAGCACTTATATACAACGGCTCGCTCACAGAAAGTTCCATAGCTAAAGACTGGAAAATTGCTCAAATCACACCAATACCCAAAAACGGAAATACGAGTAATACGCTGAATTACGGGCCCATATCACTAACGTCGATTGGCTGTAGGGATTGGTAACATATACAGTGTTCGAACATTACGAATTACCTCAAAAAGAAAACATTTATTGACACACAATTAGCACGGATTCAGAAAACATGTTTCTTGTGAATCACAATTAGCTCCTTATACTCATGAAGTAATGAGTGCTACGGCAGGGGATGTGAAATTGATTCCATAATTTTAGATTTCCAGAAGGCTTTCGACATCGTTCCTCACAAGCGTCTTCTAACCACACTGCGTGCCTACGGAGTATCACTTTAGTTGTGCAACTGGATTCATGATTTCCTGTCACAAAGGTCATAGTTCGTAGTAATAGATGGAAAATCATCGAGTAAAACAGAAGTAATATCCGGCGTTCCCCAAGGAAGCGTTATAGGCCCTGTATTGTTCCTGATCTATATTAACGACATAGGAGACAACTGAGTAGCCCTCTTCGATTATTTGCAGATGATGCTATCATTTACCGTCTTGTAAAATCATCAGATGACCAATCCGCCCCCGGTAGCTGAGTGGTCAGCGCGATAGAATGTCAGTCCTCGCCGGCCGCTAGTGGCCGAGCGGTTGTAGGCGCTTCAGTCTGGAACCGCGCGACTACTACGGTCGCAAGTTCGAATCCTGCCTCGGGCATGGATGTGTGTGATGTCCTTAAGTTAGTTAGGTTTAAGTAGTTCTAAGTTCTAGGGGACTGACGACCTGAGATGTTAAGTCCCATAGTGCTTAGAGCCATTTGAACTATTTTTTTGTCAATCCTAAGGGCCTGGGTTCGATTCCCGTCTGGGTCGGAGATTTTTCTCCGCTCAGGGACTGGGTGTTGTGTTGTGCTAATCATCATCATCATTTCATCCCCATCGAAGCGCAAGTCACCGAAGTGGCGTCAAATCGAAAGACTTGCACCCGGCGAAAGGTCTACCCGATGGGACGCCCTAGTCACACGACATTTACATTTATATCAGATGACCAAAACGAATTACAAAATGATTTAGATAAGATATCTGTGTGGTGCGAAAAGTGGCAACTGAGCATGAGTGAAGAAAAGCGTGAAGTTATTCACATGTCCGAGGCAGGATTCGAACCCACGACCGTAGCAGCAGCGCGGTTCCAGACTGAAGCGCCTAGAACCGCTCGGCCACAGAGGCCGGCTGAGTACTAAAAGAAATCCGATTATGCTATAAGTCACACAAAAAATCTGAAGGTTGTTAATTCAATTAAATACTTAGGGATTACAATCACAAATAACCTAATAATACGTGCATTGGGGTGGCAATCATTAAAACAAAGGCGTTTCTCGTTGCGACGGGATGTTCTCATGAAATTTTAATCACCAGTTTTCTCCTCAGATTGCGAAAACATTCTGTTGGCACCCACCTACATAGGAGAAATGATCATCACGATAAAGTAAGGGAAATCAGGGCTCGCACAGAAAAATTTAAGTGCTCGTTTTTTTCCGTGCGCCGTTAGGGAGTGGAACGGTAGAGAGACAGCTTGAATGTGGTTCACTGAACCCTCTGCCGGGCACTTTATTGTGAACAGCAGAGTAATCAAGTAAATGTAGATGTAGAAGGTCTTTTATGTTTCACGGAAACATTCGAGCATGCCATAAAAGTTTAATTAAACCGAGTATTCGACAAATAAGTACCTACTTGACGATATTAATCATCACAGCACACTGTAGTCAGAGCAATATAACAGTTCAAAAAAAAAAAATAAGCTTTGGTACATGCATCATTTTTTCCTTCTCCGTCACGAGAAACTTGATTTCGGCACAAAAATAAACGGCAAACCTAATATTGTCACTATTTATATCAAAATATCCTCAAACAGGCGATCTTTTTTATACCGATGATATTTCTTAAATTTATCTTGCGGATATAGAGGAGTGTTCGATACGAGCAAGGGACTCGAGCAGTGACACAGGAACCATTCGACAAACGCCGTAAACAATGTGGCGATTTTAATGTGATTTTATTGGCCATCTTTTCAAACGGGCTGAGCTACAGAGCAGTCTATCACATTCGTTGGCTTCGGCAATTCAGCTCCAAATTGTTACTTTCCAACCTAAACTACACCTCGGGCTAAGTTACAGATCAGTGCGTCTCCACAACCAGTTTTATTTATTTATTTTGTACGTTCATTGGCTTCGCCAACTAACAAAAAAACTGTGAATATGTGCACCAAAAGGTGACGTGACAGCAGCCGTTAACATGACGTCACTGGCCAAATTACTTTCAACAGTAACCTCAAATAATATGAGAAAGCGATCGCAGTTCGCGACAAGCCAAACAGTCCAGTCAGTCAAACAGTACATCATTCGCTCGCTTCACGCATAAACGACGATGCTCGAATGTATCCGAATCAGCCCGACCGTCCGCGCTTCACCTCCACGGGCTTGCTCGGCACCTAACGCCAAAATATCGTTAAGTGCAAGGTGCGTGTTACGACGCGGAAACAGAACGACAGCAGCGCTCCAAGATTCTTGGCAGTCAACTCTGAGTACGAGAAATATGGCTCGGAAATCCATATTATTGCTTTTCGAAATATGAATACTAGATGATAATATTTTTCATTTAGCCCTATACTTCACGGGTAGATCTAGTACGTAATGTTTTGTAAAACCCAGTATTGCAATTTCGACCGTGTGGCTGTTATCAAGTAGAAATTATCTTCTGATTATGATCATCTTGTGCATATTGCACTGTTTGAATTGCAAAGTAAATACACTCCTGGAAATGGAAAAAAGAACACATTGACACCGGTGTGTCAGACCCACCATACTTGCTCCGGACACTGCGAGAGGGCTGTACAAGCAATGATCACACGCACGGCACAGCGGACACACCAGGAACCGCGGTGTTGGCCGTCGAATGGCGCTAGCTGCTCAGCATTTGTGCACCGCCGCCGTCAGTGTCAGCCAGTTTGCCGTGGCATACGGAGCTCCATCGCAGTCTTTAACACTGGTAGCATGCCGCGACAGCGTGGACGTGAACCATATGTGCAGTTGACGGACTTTGAGCGAGGGCGTATAGTGGGCATGCGGGAGGCCGGGTGGACGTACCGCCGAATTGCTCAACACGTGGGGCGTGAGGTCCCCACAGTACATCGATGTTGTCGCCAGTGGTCGGCGGAAGGTGCACGTGACCGTCGACCTGGGACCGGACCGCAGCGACGCACGGATGCACGCCAAGACCGTAGGATCCTACGCAGTGCCGTAGGGGACCGCACCGCCACTTCCCAGCAAATTAGGGACACTGTTGCTCCTGGGGTATCGGCGAGGACCATTCGCAACCGTCTCCATGAAGCTGGGCTATGGTCCCGCACACCGTTAGGCCGTCTTCCGCTCACGCCCCAACATCGTGCAGCCCGCCTCCAGTGGTGTCGCGACAGGCGTGAATGGAGGGACGAATGGAGACGTGTCGTCTTCAGCGATGAGAGTCGCTTCTGCCTTGGTGCCAATGATGGTCGTATGCGTGTTTGGCGCCGTGCAGGTGAGCGCCACAATCAGGACTGCATACGACCGAGGCACACAGGGCCAACACCCGGCATCATGGTGTGGGGAGCGATCTCCTACACTGGCCGTACACCACTGGTGATCGTCGAGGGGACACTGAATAGTGCACGGTACATCCAAACCGTCATCGAACCCATCGTTCTACCATTCCTAGACCGGCAAGGGAACTTGCTGTTCCAACAGGACAATGCACGTCCGCATGTATCCCGTGCCACCCAACGTGCTCTAGAAGGTGTAAGTCAACTACCCTGGCCAGCAAGATCTCCGGATCTGTCCCCCATTGAGCATGTTTGGGACTGGATGAAGCGTCGTCTCACGCGGTCTGCACGTCCAGCACGAACGCTGGTTCAGCTGAGGCGCCAGGTGGAAATGGCATGGCAAGCCGTTCCACAGGACAACATCCAGCATCTCTACGATCGTCTCCATGGGAGAATAGCAGCCTGCATTGCTGCGAAAGGTGGATATACACTGTACTAGTGCCGACATTGTGCATGCTCTGTTGCCTGTGTCTATGTGCCTGTGGTTCTGTCAGTGTGATCATGTGATGTATCTGACCCCAGGAATGTGTCAATAAAGTTTCCCCTTCCTGGGACAATGAATTCACGGTGTTCTTATTTCAATTTCCAGGAGTGTATATTGCTCGCATTCTGCTCTCATCCGTAATATTGGATGGGTAAATGATTCCATACTTGTTTTTATTTGACATGAAACAGAAACCACTTGAGTCACATGGTATTCTGTGGACTCGTCTGTTTGTTACTGCTTCACAATCCGTGTGTGAATAGCTCGATTTACACTGAAGCGCCAAAGAAACTGGTGTAGCCAAGCGTGTTCAAATACAGAGATATGCAAACACGCAGAATACGGCGCTGCGGTCGGCAACGTCTTTATAAGACAAGTGTCTGGTACAGTTGTTAGATCGGTTACTACTCTTACAATAGCAAGTTATCAAGATTTAAGTGAGTTTGAACGTGTTGTTACAGTCAGCGCACGAGCGATGGGACACAGCATGTCCGAAGTAGCGATGGAGTGGGGATTTTGTCGTACGACCATTTCACGAGTGTACCGTCAATATCAGGAGAACTGTAAAACATCAAATCACCGACGTCGATGTAGCCGGAAGAAGATACTGCAAGAACAGCGCCAACGACGACTGAAGAGAATCGTTCAACGTGGCAGAAGTGCAACCCTTCCACAAATTGCTGCAGATTTCAGTGCTGGGCCATCAAGAAGTGTCAGCGTGCGAAACATTCAACGGAACATCATCGGTACGGGATTTCGGAGCCGAAGACTCACTCGTGTACCCTTGATGACCGCACGACAGAAAGCTTTACGCCTCGCCTGGGCCCGTCAACACCGACATTGGACTGTTGACGACTGGAAACATGTTGTCTGGTCGAACGAGTCTCGTTTCAAATTGATTATGATGATGATGATGCTTGGATTGTGGGGCGCTCAACAGCGCGGTTATATGCGCCTCTACAAATTCATGATGCATGAATGATGATGAAATGATGAGGACAACACAAACACCCAGTCATCTCGAGGCAGGTGAAAATCCCTGACCCCGCCGGGAATCGAACCCGGGAACCCGTGCTCGGAAAGCGAGAACGCGACCGCGAGACAACGAGCTGCGGACGTTTCAAATTGAATCGAGCGGATGGATGTGTACGGGTATGGAGACAACCTCATGAATACATTGACCCAACATGTCTGCAGAGGACTGTTCAAGCTGGTGGAGGATCTGTAATGGTGTGGGGCGTGTGCAGTTGGTGTGATATGGACACCTGATACGTCTAGATACGACCCTGTCAGCTATCACACACGTAAGCATCCGTCTGATCACCTGCATCCATTCATGTCCACTGTGCATTCAACGTACTTGGGCAATTCCAGCAGGACAATGTGATACCCCAAACGTCCAGAATTGCTACAGAGTGGCTGGAGGAACACTATTCTGAGTTTAAACACTTCTGCTGGCCACTAAACTCCCCCGATATGAACATTTTTGAGCATATCTGGGATGCCTTGCAATGTGCTGGTCACAAGAGATCTCCAGCCTCTCGTAATCTTACGGGTTTATGGACAGCCCTGCAGGATTCATCGTGTCAATTCCCTCCAGCACTACTTCAGACATTGGTCGAATCCATGCCACATCATGCTGCGGCACTTCTCAGTGCTCGCGGGGGCTCTACACGTTATTCGGCAGTTATACCAGTTTCTTTGGCTCTCCAATGTCAATGCACTGTAAGTACATTGTTCGCATTCTGCATTATTTTTGGTTCTTTTATCGTACCCTCGCATTTAATGGAGACCACCGAAATTTTAGTTCACTTCTGCCAAAATGTACTGTTTGTAGTACCTGTTAATAACGTGTAAAAACATTTGTGTAACGAGTGGCCGGCCGGGGTAGCCGAGCAGTTCTAGGTGCTACAGTCTGGATCCGCGCGATTAATACGGTCGCAGGTTCGAATCTTGCCTCGGGCATGGATGTGTGTGATGTCCTTAGGTTAGTTAGGTTTAAGTAGTTCTAAGTTCTAGGGGACTGATGACCTCAGAAGTTAGGTCCCATAGTGCTCAGAGCCATTTGAACCATTTTGTAACTAGTGTTGCATTTCTAGCATTCTGAAGGAAGAAAGCTCTAGTTACCAATACCAGAAAGCATGCTCTTCTACGTCAACATCCATACTTTGCAAGATACTGTAAAATGCATGGCACTTAGTGGTAAGAAGCAACACCATTATAAGCATAATTACATACTGACTCTGTGGCAAGATATAATAAACTTGAATATCAATGTCGTCAAATATGAGAAAGTACGGGAAACGTATGCAAACAAAAATAACCCAGAATACGAGCAATATGCTTATAATGTATTTAAATCGAGCAATTCACCCTCAGATTTGTAAGCAGTAACAGATACGCAGACGTCCGCTTAACACCATGCAACGAAAGCAGCTTTTATTTTTTATGAAACAAAAACAAATGTGTAATGCTTACCCCACCCAATATTACGTGCGAGAGAAATCGTTCAAATGTCTCTGAACACTATGGGACTTAACATCTGAGGTCATCAGTCCCCTAGAACTTAGAACTACATCAACCTAACTAACCTCGAGACATCACACACATCCATGCCCGAGGCAGGATTCGAACCTGCGTCCGTAGCGGTCGCGCGGTTCCAGACTGAAGCGCCTAGAACCGCTCGGCCACATCGGCCAGCGCACGTGCGAGAGATGAACGCAATTACGATACTAGTACGATAAGAGTGCAATACACACGAGAAGTCGTAATCAGAAGCACACTTTGATGAAACCAACTTCCGTTAACTATGAAACGAAAAAAAGCATGGAAGACCAAAACTCGACCAGTAACAAAGCAAGTTGATGGATTGATAAACTTGCAACGCTCCAAGTCATGTGGCAGTGGACCTATGGCGTGTTACCAGAAGTCCCTCTATGAGTTTACCAGTTTCACCCCGCGTTGCTTAGGCCTACTCTTCACGTCATGTTATTAGGCAGTGTTTGGTCAATAGGCTGCCGGCTGTCCAATATGCGGCAAATGATGATGAGACAATTGGTATCGAGCCGAACACCCATGGTATCCATTTTATCTCTAAAAATGTGTACACCATTGTCGAATTCACTTTTTCATTCTCTTTACAGTTATGGATATCAGTCACAATAGTCATGAAACTTCCTGGCAGATTAAAACTGTGTGCCGGACCGAGACTCGAACTCGAGACCTTTGCCTTTCGCGGGCAAGTGCTCTACCAACTTTTTTTTTCATTTTGTTCGCTTTTGTTCGTTGCATCTGCTCGGGGCGGACGTCGTAAGACATCCATTTATGTTCGTTGTTGATCGATTGACTCAGTTTTTTTATTACAGAGGGCAGCTAACCCTCTGACCGAACACGCTGAGCTACCGTACCGGCTTTTATTGTTCGTTTCATCTGCTCGGGGCGGACGTCGTAAGACATCCATTTAAGTTCGTTGTTGATCGATTAACTCAGTTTTTTTTTATTACAGAGGGCAACTGACCCTCTGACCGAACATGCTGAGCTACCGAACCCTCTGACCGAACACGCTGAGCTACCGTGCCGGCTCCAACTGAGCTACCCAAGCACGACTCACGCCCCGTCCTCACAGCTTTACTTCCGCCAGTACCTCGCCTCCTACCTTCCTAACTTTACAGAAGCTCTCCTGCGAACCTTGCAGAACTAGCACTCCTGAAAGAAAGGATATTGCGGAGACATGGCTTACCGCCGGCCGGTGTGGCCGTGCGGTTAAAGGCGCTTCAGTCTGGAACCGCGTGACCGCTACGCTCGCAGGTTCGAATCCTGCCTCGGGCATGGATGTGTGTGATGTCCTTAGGTTAGTTAAGTTTAATTAGTTCTAAGTTCTAGGCGACTGATGACCTCAGAAGTTGAGTCGCATAGTGCTCAGAGCCATTTGAACCAGCCACATGGCTTACCCACAGCCTGGGGGATGTTTCCAGAATGAGATTTTCACTCTGCAGCGGAGTGTGCGCTGATATGAAACTTCCTGGCAGATTAAAACTGTGTGCCGGACCGAGACTCGAACTCGGGACCTTTGCCTTTCGCGGGCAAATGCTCTACCAACTCGGTCCGGCACACAGTTTTAATCTGCCAGGAAGTTGCATATCAGCGCACCCTCCACTGCAGAGTGAAAATCTCATTCTGGGCACAATAGTCATGTTTCTTCAAATGTATAAATATACCGGTACTCTGCACAACACAATTAAAGGATCACTCTTTTTGAAATTCGTAATTGCCTCCCATTGCGATGTGGCCTACAACCTTCCTCTGTAATGATGCAAAAGCAAGGCGTCCTGTGGCGTCATCCTTGAGCATCAAACAGCAAGGTATCTGCACATTAAGAAATAAAATAAAATGCAGGCTAAAGTTCAGAAATTCGTGTGAGGTGCAAGATGGATTAATACACTCCTGGAAATTGAAATAAGAACACCGTGAATTCATTGTCCCAGGAAGGGGAAACTTTATTGACACATTCCTGGGGTCAGATACATCACATGATCACACTGACAGAACCACAGGCACATAGACACAGGCAACAGCGCATGCACAATGTCGGCACTAGTACAGTGTATATCCACCTTTCGCAGCAATGCAGGCTGCTATTCTCCCATGGAGACGATCGTAGAGATGCTGGATGTAGTCCTGTGGAACGGCTTGCCATGCCATTTCCACCTGGCGCCTCAGTTGGACCAGCGTTCGTGCTGGACGTGCAGACCGCGTGAGACGACGCTTCATCCAGTCCCAAACATGTTCAATGGGGGACAGATCCGGAGATCTTGCTGGCCAGGGTAGTTGACTTACACCTTCTAGAACACGTTGGGTGGCACGGGATACATGCGGACGTGCATTGTCCTGTTGGAACAGCAAGTTCCCTTGCCGGTCTAGGAATGGTAGAACGATGGGTTCGATGACGGTTTGGATGTACCGTGCACTATTCAGTGTCCCCTCGACGATCACCAGTGGTGTACGGCCAGTGTAGGAGATCGCTCCCCACACCATGATGCCAGGTGTTGGCCCTGTGTGCCTCGGTCGTATGCAGTCCTGATTGTGGCGCTCACCTGCACGGCGCCAAACACGCATACGACCATCATTGGCATCAAAACAGAAGCGACTCTCATCGCTGAAGACGACACGTCTCCATTCGTCCCTCCATTCACGCCTGTCGCGACACCACTGGAGGCGGGCTGCACGATGTTGGGGCGTGAGCGGAAGACGGCCTAACGGTGTGCGGGACCGTAGCCCAGCTTCATGGAGACGGTTGCGAATGGTCCTCGCCGATACCCCAGGAGCAACAGTGTCCCTCATTTTTGCTGGGAAGTGGCGGTGCGGTCCCCTACGGCACTGCGTAGGATCCTACGGTCTTGGCGTGCATCCGTGCGTCGCTGCGGTCCGGTCCCAGGTCGACGGGCACGTGCACCTTCCGCCGACCACTGGCGACAACATCGATGTACTGTGGAGACCTCACGCCCCACGTGTTGAGCAATTCGGCGGTACGTCCACCCGGCCTCCCGCATGCCCACTATACGCCCTCGCTCAAAGTCCGTCAACTGCACATACGGTTCACGTCCACGCTGTCGCGGCATGCTACCAGTGTTAAACACTGCGATGGAGCTCCGTATACCACGGCAAACTGGCTGACACTGACGGCGGCGGTGCACAAATGCTGCGCAGCTAGCGCCATTCGACGGCCAACACCGCGGTTCCTGGTGTGTCCGCTGTGCCGTGCGTGTGATCATTGCTTTTACAGCCCTCTCGCAGTGTCCGGAGCAAGTATGGTGGGTCTGACACACCGGTGTCAATGTGTTCTTTTTTCCATTTCCAGGAGTGTAATATCACACTGGCGCCAAATTCCACCACAATTCTGTCTAACGATTCCGTGGATGTGTTACACAATCGGAAAGTCTTCACGATGAATTGCCTAGCCACCCGGCACAAACTAGCCATAAAGGTGTGTGTGTGTGTGTGTGTGTGTGTGTGTGTGTGTGTGTGTAAGCGCGCGCGCGCGCATGCACTCTATAGCTCTACTATTTGGTGAGTTGTTGCCTTTACTCTTTAAATTATTTAAATTCCACCAGATCTTATCGTTGCTACACGCATGTTGTTTACTTTTGCTGCAAAATTTGACAGTCTTAAAGGCTTTGTACAACACTAAGTCATGGTGCTCGTGAATAAGCCGGCTAGACCCTCTCCTATTGTACTATTCTGCATACTGTAAAGATGAAAATTTTCTATATTAAAAATTTCATCTTCAATATTTTTTAAAGTAATTAGTTTTAATTAGCGCTTAATTTTATTTTTGTTACTTGTATCAAATACACTCACAAGGGGAGGCCGCCAATTGTGAAATTCAGATTCGATTCATACTGCGCATAATAAAAGCTCAGGGCCAGAGGTGTAATGTGGCAAAGCACCAAGATGCACTTCTCAGCCGTTGTCGAGAAAATCGATAGTTAAAAGAAACCGTCGCGGTGAAATATTCTCAACGATCTATGATTTCCTGCAGCACCGTGGCGCAGCGGTAAGCGCTTGGGTTTGTAATCCGAAGGTCGCCGGATCGAATATCGCACCAGCCAAATTTTTTTTTAGTGTTTGTTTTTTGTAATTCAAATATATATATAAAATTCCCGGCAATCAGTTGCAACAATTATACATATAATAAGTTGTTGAAAGTCGTTTGTCGTGGAAAAACTGGCGACTTCGAACATGATTATGTTTTCCGCAAACAAAGTTGTATTTCACAAATGTTATTAATTGTCTTCATAATGTTTACACGTGTAGTTAACGGAAGACGTAGAAACGATATTCCGAAACGAATACGTATAGTGTAAGTCAAGCGTTCGAATTAGAGTAGAGACCCCACGATATATATATACACTCCTGGAAATTGAAATAAGAACACCGTGAATTCATTGTCCCAGGAAGGGGAAACTTCATTGACACATTCCTGGGGTCAGATACATCACATGATCACACTGACAGAACCACAGGCACATAGACACAGGCAACAGAGCATGCACAATGTCGGCACTAGTACAGTGCATATTCACCTTTCGCAGCAATGCAGGCTGCTGTTCTCCCATGGAGACGATCGTAGAGATGCTGGATGTAGTCCTGTGGAACGGCTTGCCATGCCATTTCCACCTGGCGCCTCAGTTGGACCAGCGTTCGTGCTGGACGTGCAGACCGCGTAAGACGACGCTTCATCCAGTCCCAAACATGCTCAATGGGGGACAGATCCGGAGATCTTGCTGGCCAGGGTAGTTGACTTACACCTTCTAGAGCACGTTGGGTGGCACGGGATACATGCGGACGTGCATTGTCCTGTTGGAACAGCAAGTTTCCTTGCCGGTCTAGGAATGGTGGAACGATGGGTTCGATGACGGTTTGGATGTACCGTGCACTATTCAGTGTCCCCTCGACGATCACCAGTGGTGTACGGCCAGTGTAGGAGATCGTTCCCCACACCATGATGCCGGGTGTTGGCCCTGTGTGCCTCGGTCGTATGCAGTCCTGATTGTGGCGCTCACCTGCACGGCGCCAAACACGCATACGACCATCATTGGCACCAAGGCAGAAGCGACTCTCATCGCTGAAGACGACACATCTCCATTCGTCCCTCCATTCACGCCTGTCGCGACACCACTGGAGGCGGGCTGCACGATGTTGGGGCGTGAGCGGAAGACGGCCTAACGGTGTGCGGGACCGTAGCCCAGCTTCATGGAGACGGTTGCGAATGGTCCTCGCCGATACCCCAGGAGCAACAGTGTCCCTAATTTGCTGGGAAGTGGAGGTGCGGTCCCCTACGGCACTGCGTAGGATCCTACGGTCTTGGCGTGCATCCGTGCGTCGCTGCGGTCCGGTCCCAGGTCGACGGTCACGTGCACCTTCCGCCGACCACTGGCGACAACATCGATGTACTGTGGAGACCTCACGCCCCACGTGTTGAGCAATTCGGCGGTACGTCCACCCGGCCTCCCGCATGTCCACTATACGCCCTCGCTCAAAGTCCGTCAACTGCACATACGGTTCACGTCCACGCTGTCGCGGCATGCTACCAGTGTTAAAGACTGCGATGGAGCTCCGTATGCCACAGCAAACTGGCTGACACTGACGGCGGCGGTGCACAAATGCTGCGCAGCTAGCGCCATTCGACGGCCAACACCGCGGTTCCTGGTGTGTCCGCTGTGCCGTGCGTGTGATCATTGCTTGTACAGCCCTCTCGCAGTGTCCGGAGCAAGTATGGTGGGTCTGACACACTGGTGTCAATGTGTTCTTTTTTCCATTTCCAGGAGTGTATTTGAATTACAAAAAACAAATACTAAAAAAAAAAAAAGTTGCGTGGCGCGAGATTCGATCCAGCGACCTTCAGATTACTAAGCCGAGCGCTTACCGCTGCGCCACGATGCTGTAGGAAATCAGACATCGTAGAGAGTATTTCATCGCAACGGTTTCTTTTAACTGTCGATTTTCTCGACAACGGCTGAGAAGTGCATCTTGGTGCTTTGCCACATTACACCTCTGGCTATGAGCTTTTATTATGCGCAGTATGAATCGAATCTGAATTTCACAATTGGCGGCCTCCCCTTGTCAGCTTGGTTAAAAAATACCACTGTGGAAGCAAACCTTAAGAAATGTGTTATCAGACAGAAATTACCAAAACTACTCATGAGGGAAATGCCGCATTTCTTCTGGTAATCAATAGTGTTATTCACGTCAATTGAATACTTTTGTTACAGTCATTCTGAATTAAAATAAAGTATTTTACATTATATGTAATATATACAATAAGTACTGAAAAGATTAGTAACTCACGCTATCTACAGCAAGAAGAGCTTCAAGAATAATGCCAGCTTTGATGGAGATTGTGAGAATACTTCTAATAACAATGGCACACATCAGGTTCCTGTGCAGAGTGACTCTCAGAACGCGCAACTTCCTGAAGGAACAAAACAAGAAATAACATGAGGAATCCATAATAATCAACCAGAATTAAACTCAGATAATTAATGTAATAGTACTATGAACATCTCCTCTTTGGTGTATACCACACTGATATCAGTGCTATGATCAAATATGTTACAGCAAAGCACTATAATATTGCACACTGTATTTTGTTCGGTACATAGTTATACAGTAAATTAATTGGTTTATCTTATAGTTAGTAAAAGTAGTCGTGCTTATTAGGATATAGAGCTCCTTGTGGCTTAAGAAATATTCAAATCACGTTTGACTTTCTAATTTAATGTTCAAGAAGGACTGATATTACACAAGAAGATGTGTGCTCTCACTAGTACTTTCACCATTAAAATTTAATAGTCGTTAATATGGAATTTGTGAAGAGAGAGTTGATGGGATACATAAACAAAATTAAGAATGTAGTGTCAGAAGGACAATAGTTTCTGTAAATTAGAAAATAAACACCAACAACTTGAAAAAACACAAAGCAATTGATACAAGAACTGAATATACTATCACCATACTATGACTTCATAAATTTACTTTATGTAAATCAGCAATATTGCGATCTGATCGTGTCATGTTCACATAGAAAACTTGACACCTGACAGAGAACGGTAGGTGGTGCTTAGGGTGAGGTAAGATACCTGAAGGTGGCCAGCTCAGTATACAAACATCATTTACTATATGCAATTCAGTGGAATGTCATCGCTAAAATGGACAGAGGTCAGACTCAGACAAAGGTTGTCAGACTCAGGCAAAGGTTTCCCAGTGGTTGAGTATATATTCTTCTGTCGTTCATAGAGCATATAGCAATTTGAAACCCATATCTGGCATCCAGAAGGTTCTCTCAAGACTGGGCAGTCGGTATGAAGGGGCACCAATAATACATATTTGCTGTTACACACTAAATGAAAAACGACAGCAGCCTCAACCCAGCTGTGGTCCAGATTTGCTGCAACCGAGTGAGTTGTCGCATCAACGATCACTATGCACCGAAGGCTTCATATGTATGTGAGGTGCCGATCAATCTGGATACTACCCTTTGAAATGCAGATCAATGGAGAATTGTTATGGTCTCTAGTGAATCCCAGTCTGCTTGGAAAGTGATGGCACATATATTTTTGTTGAAAAGACCAGTATCCATTACTACTCATCTAACAAGCACTTAGACCGGCTGATGTACAGATGGAATGGCTGTACAACAACTGGAGAGACATGGAGGTGAGGGAAATATACCATTATTCAACTGTACAGACCTTCATTTCTTCGAACATGGAAGGATGACTGCATAGATGCGTAGAGATTACGTTCTTGTTACTTATGTAACTTCTCATATTGGTGCAATATGTGATTTTATTTGGGTGTAAGAATAAATTGTAAGAGCTTCAAGTTCTTCAGAAAGTATAATATAAGTTGAGGAATTAATATCTAATTGTAGATAGCAAAATGACGGAATATCGACTGCTTTGGATGCATACAATTTCATGACCACCGCAATAAACTTCGAAATGAACAGCAATTTTCATATTTGTATTCTCTCTCGTTCACCACTTTACATGGACTTAATTATTATTATTATTATCATTATTTATGATAGTAATAGCTCAAAAGATATTACTCACTTATATGAAAAACAGATGACAATGGCAGGAAATACAGAACCAATTGATATGCCAAGCATCGATATTTGGAAAATTAGACGAGTTTTGGTGTTTGGAACAATGTTGCAACCTTCATAATTAGTGGTAGCAAACCATGTGCCATTTGCAAAACACTCCTTGTTTGCGTAATCTGGAAAAAATGAAAACAAATAATTCACAGGAATACTGCTGTAAGAGACTGGACATGAACTTTGTTACAATAGAAACATTTCTAACCTGGAAGTTCCTTGTATGCAGTCATTGCCTAAGTGAGTTATTAAGGAATATATCATTTCGTGTGACTTTTCTTTATGTTTTGATCCTGCGCATTTGTCCCATAGGCACATCGTGATAGATAACATTACTACAACAACTAGATAAGATAAAACGCATTTGTAGAGAATATTAATAACTAACTATAAATCGGATACATTTATGGCGACTAAAACTGCAACATCAAAAAGAATAGCAAAGGAGAAAGATGATACAAACCGTGGTCTGCGTTCCACCCCCATTAATGAATGTATTCACTTCATCACTGCAGTCAGCTCCCATAAGATCCAAGGATGGTGTTAGAACCCAGGTGTAGGGCATCCCTGGTATCACCATGAACCACAACTTGCATCTAGATGCACCTAGAGCGTACGCAACAGCTGCATCCAAGTCTCGGGTGACTCTTTTTTCTCATTTCTGATTGGTTTGATGCAGCCACTACGAGTTCCTACCCTGCGCCAAACTGTTCGTTCCAGAGTAGCACTTACATCCCTATTTGCTGGATGTATTCTAATCTCTGTCTTCTCCTGCAATTTTTACCCTCTATCGTCGCCTCTAGTATCATGGAGGTTACTCCGTGATGCCTTAACGCGTGTCCTATTATCCTGTCCCTTTTGCTTGTCAGGGTTTTCCACATTCTCCTTTCTTCGTCGATTCTGCGGAGAGCCTCCTCATTCGTTACCTTATTAATCCACCTGATTTTCAACATTCTTCTATAACACCACATCTCAAACTCCTCTATTCTCCTCTGTTCCGGTTTTTCACTGTCCATGACTCACTACAATACAATGCAGTGCTCCAAACGCACACTCTCAGAAATCTGTTTCTGAAATTAGTGCCTATGTTTGACAGCAGTGGCCTTCTCTTGGCCAGGAATGTCCTCTTTGCTTGTGCTACTCTTCTTTTATGTTCCACTTTCTTCATCCGTCATGGATTCCTTAACTTCGTCTGCTTCGTGACCACCAATTTTGACGTCTTATGTTTCTTACTATTCTCATTTCTGCTACTTCTCATTACTTTTGTCCTTTTCAGGTTTGCTCTTTATTCATATTTTCTACTCAGATTGTTCATTCAACAGATCGTGTAATTCTTCCTCACTTTCACTGAGGATATCAAAGCCATCAGCGAAACTTTGATATCCTTTCACCCTGAATTTTCACCCCATGCTTGATCCTTTGCTTTATTTCCGTCATTGCTTCTTCTATGATAAGACTGAACAACGCCCTTCTTAATCCGAGCACTTCGTTCTAGATTTTCCAGTCTTATTGTTCCATCTACATATTGTTCCGTCGTACATATTGTGTATCACCCGTCTTTCCCTGTAGCTTACTCCCACTTTTCTCAGAATTTCGAACATCTTTCACTGGGTTATGCGCCCCTGAAAACCTACAGAATCCATTCTGGTCTTGCTTCCTGATGTGTTAGTTTCATGAGGGGCCTCAAAGCACACCTAACGTTACAACTCCCAGTTACGAATAGGCCCTCCTTCTGGGAAAATTTGAACTTTTCTGGAAGATGTTCTGTCCCAACATGACTGATGCTGGCTCAACCGTCTTATCAAACAATCTATACTTCACACCTGTCGTTAAAGCGAACTGGAACAACTGTACAACTAGGTTCTCACTCCCCTTCTGCTCAGAGATCCTCTGGCCCGCCACTGTTCAGCGTCCTATTTTATGTGAAGACAAATCGAATGTCAGGTGCCCTGGAAGGTGTAATGGCATCGGGGATGTTGGGCAACGCCTCAGCCACCTGAGGCTGTACAGTTGCCGTCACGGAGACATGAGATTCACTGCCGCTCAGGGCAATAGCCTGATAAGTATCCAGTATGGCTGACTCAGATCACACACGTCACTATTTACAGACAATGGCACGCTCCCTCTGAATCCAGAAATAATAAATACAGTCCTTAACCATCTTTTGCTATCAGGTGTAACTAACTAGGGATCAGAAATAACATAAAAAACATAAATAAACTCTTTAAAAATCAATTACTCCAGCTGCTCTTAGTGACAATGTTGGTATTCCATGTTAAGCAAACGAATATACTACTTAGTTCTGTTGACAACGGTCGCTAATCTGTTCATTTCACAAAAAAAAAAACGCTTACAAGCTGAAATTCTCACGATACGTAGACTGACAAAGACGTAGAAACCTTGTAATTGGGCAGAGTATATAAAATGTTCCTTTGAGTGTTACTTAACAAGTGGTGAGAGGTGCGGGTGAAGGGGTGGCTAATCTCCCTGGACAACTCATGTTGGTTGTATCCTCATATGGAGCATTTTTACATGTATTTTTGTCGTTATCACAAAAACTTGAGACATTGCAGTATGAACTGCGTTGATCTGAGGGGATCTGAAAATTTCCGAGAATTATTTTAGTGTGAAGAACGATGTTCTGAGTCTTTTTGTGGATAAAAACTGAAAACTGCTTAATAAAATTCTTTATTTATTGCTTCATTTTGGGTACTGCCATTATCAGATCAGAACTTAAGCACTTTTACACTAGCTACTTTCTCGCCATACTCGACTCTAAGTGTGTGCGCCTTTTGTCTGTGCGCCTTCCGTGCCAGCGCGTAAATCTGTAACCAACCAAAATATTGAGGATCTCTCGAAAACGCGCCGGTATTGGCAAAATTTGTTATTGCAGAATTACGAAAAATGCCATGTTGATGGTGAACGGTGTACTTTAATTGAAGACATTTTTGTTCGTCAGAGAAGTGTCCTAAAAGAACCAGCTCCTAAGTTTTCTTAATGGATCACTGAGTTACCTATTAATTCTTTCGCAAATGGTCGCTCTTTTCTATGCTTTTTTTACTGAATAGTAGTTTGTTTTAGCAGAAGATCATTGTACTTTGAATATTTATTCGTATTTACGTGTTTCATGCTTAATTTGTAAATTGTTGACAATGACGATTCGCTCCTGAGAGAGAGAGAGAGAGAGAGAGAGAGACTGAGAGTGCACACTTTTACATTTACATAATATCAAATATTACAGAACATACTTCTATTAAGTTAATAAGGTAGTTCCAAAACCTTTTGCAAACGTAAAGATGAAAAAAAATTCAGATACGGCAGGAACTACGATGAACTAGCTGGAGCTTGTTTTTGTGCTTTAACTTTAAGTTCATGAAGGCTTTAACAGCCTGTGCGTCATTATGTGACGTTTAATTATAACAAATCGTTCCAAGAATGGAAAAAGCACTCCGTCTTCAGGCCACGAGTGGCCTACCGGGACCATCCGACCGCCGTGTCATCCTCAGTGGAGGATGCGGATAGGATGGCGTGCTCTTATAAATCTGCAGTGCGCCACTGCCTTCAAACGGCAAACTTTCATGACACACATGTTACGATACGAAATTACGGAATCCAATACGGTATTTCCGAAGCACCCAGCATCGAATGTTAAAGAAAATCGATAGCAGGTCCAGCGGCCTTCGATATTCTCGTGTGACGTTAAAATGACGTCATGTTTGCTCTGAGTGTTGTGAACTGTAGGTTATCCTCAGTTGAAGCCTGTCTAGCATCTTGATGAGTCTTAGAAATCTATTTCTCCGTTAAAGCCCTGTGTCAAATCTACCCTCTTGGTGTTAATGCGTTGAATTGATCGTCATTTCTGAGTAAGTACTTTGAAAACATATATTGTACTTTCGTGGATGAATGCTTATCATCAGACAGTTGAAACCTTAATTTTCTAACGCCAATTCTCACTCGTCGAATGTGATGTGTATCACAGAAAAGCAACAGAACGTTTCATTCCTGTTTTAAGTGAAATCGAGAAACAGACCTGCAATTGTAACATTTCAGTAAGACGCACCATTATGGTGGACGCAGGCTACACTTTTTCGGCCTAATGATCTCTCCCTCCTTGGGTCTGATTCAAAATACACAACAGACAGCTCTCACCGCTAACACATTTTTTATGCTGACGTGTAAACGAAAATGGCCCCTCGAAACAGACGACACAAGAGGAATAAAGCACCAGTGGCGCTTCAATGGACTCTCTTGTCTCGAGTATCAAGTGAGGAAAGGAAGTCGATTGTGCAAAAGGAGGCCTTGTAAAACAAGGTTCAGTGCCAGCATCAATAAAACTACGCCTAATCTGGACGTCCACGGTTTTCTTCGCAAAGTATTCACAGTGATCACGGATTCATACAGTGTATCTATTTCCTTTGTTGTTAAGATGTTCGGAGCTGTTCAAACAGACGTTCCAAGTGACGTGGACGGTATCTCCCGAGCGAGTATCTTAATATGTTATCTATTTCTGGCGAGGAATAGTGACTACAGGGCACCTGAGAGACGAGCTTGAGACGTGACCCCGCAACTTTTGGGGCGGTTTCCTATAGAAATACTGCAGGAGGGGATGTTGCCGTATGTAAATGGAACCAAGGTATTTCCGGCACGGTAAGCAGAAAGGGACGCGGTTATGTCGCATATGCTCTGGTGTGGATCCTAAGAGACTACAAACTACATAAAGAGAATAACAGGTGGCGAGAGTATTTTGGGGGAGGGGGGTCTCCGCTTTGATTTTTGCTTACTTTAGACCGCGCATCGATATGTTCCCATATGATTACGTATGCATGGCGTATTACAGTGTTGCTAAAAAGTACCTAGCGCTGCTGGACAAAATACAGTACAAGAGCCTACGCGTCTGTCTCGGGGCTGTGCTTTCCAATCCCACTGACGCCCTTCTGGAAACAACAGAAATGCCCGTACATCTTCGCAGGACAATGGGTGTGATCGTTTTGTTTTACAAAGAATGGCGCATACTTCTCATCCACTGATCAAAAAATGTGAAACACTGTCTCATATCGGAAATAACAGAAACCAGTGGAAAAGACAATTTCTTCTCTACAAACAGTGCAAACACTGGAAAAAGTAGAAAACTACAATTCACCGACGTCCTTCCAATGTTCTCATATGACTATCGTATCGCTTCTCAATTTATTCCTATAGCATACGTTGATTGTTCAAACAACTGACAAGGAAGCGGGTAGGACATACTCAGATTAATACAGGTGGCTCAAAAATGGGTATAGAACCTCATACAGGACGCGCTTTCTTCTATCGACTAACTTTGGGGGGCAAAGTTTCTACTCCGGCGATGCTTCCACATTTCTTGCTGAAACATTTACCGTTGTGCAGGCGGTAGAATACGTAAGCTCTCTCAAAAGAAGTCATAATCACTGACTCCCAGAGCGTTCTGAAATCTATTATGAACCGGAAGCGCAACAAAGAACCTTGTAAATACACTCTTGACCTAGTAGATCAGTATTATTAAGCAAAAAAGTTGGTCATGTTACAGAATTCGTTTGGATTAAATCTCATCCGACAGTCAGTATAATGACAAAGTAGATAACTACCGAGAGATGCGATTAGACCTATAGCCACAAAACTCCTTACACAGACTACTTCCTGCAAATAAAATGACAAGTAATTCTTTCGTGACAGGAAGAATGGACTGAAAGTAAGAAAAGGGGTAAAAGCTACGCAGGTACACAGAGATTCAAACCACGACAGTCATGGTTTGAAATGTCCCAACACCGAAGAAAAATAATATCGTAAATTGTAAGAGTCACTGATCCTCCCCGCACACTTAGATAGAATCAGCTTACACGCCATATTTTAATCACAATTGGTGATGTAAATCACATTCTATTTCAGTGCAAGCGCTATGAGAAAGGCAGCGTCAAATTTTTCAAGGGGCTTTCGAGATTTCGTCATCGCCAATCACTCTATATTATCGCAGTTCTTGGAGATACAACCAGTGGTAGATATACTGAGGTGACAGACGTCATGGGATACCTCCCAATATTGTGTTGGACGTTCTTTTGCCCGGCATAACGCAGCAACGATAGGCGGCATGGATTCAATAAGTCATTGGAAGTCCTCTGCTGGTATAATGACTCACGGTGTCTCTATGGCCGTCCATAAGTGCGAAACGTTTGCAGAGTCAGGGTTTTGTGCACGAACAGACCTCTCGATTATGTTCCGTAAGTGTTCCATGTGATTCACGTCGGACATCTGGGTGGCCAAATCATTCTCTCGAATTGTCCAGAATGTTCTTCAAACCAGTCGCGAGCGATTGTGATGTGGTGACACGGTGCATCGTCATCCATAAACCATTTCCAGTCAATAATCGGTTCAGTTGGACCAGACGACCCAGTCCATTCCATATGAACACAGCCCACATCATTATGGAGCCACCACCAGCTTTCACAGTGCCTTGTTGACAACTTGCGTCCAAGGCTTCGTGGGGTCTGCGCCACACTAAAACCCTACTATCAGCTCTTACCAACTGAAATCGGGACTCATCTGACCAGGCCACGGTTTTCCAACAGCCTAGGGTTCAACCGATATGGCCACAAGACCAGGAGACGCCCTGCACGCGATGTCGTGCTGTTAACAAAGACACTCGTGTCCGTCATTTGATACCATAACACATTAACGCCAAATTTCGCCACTCTTTCTCGATGAATACGTTCGCCGTACGCTCCACATTGATTTCTCAGCTTATTTCACGCAGTGTTGCTTATCTATTAGCACTGACAACTCTACGCAAATTTCACATCAGTGAAAGACGTCGATAACTGCGTTGCCTTGGGGGGAGGGGTAATGCCTGAAATTTTGTATTCTTCTCACATTATTGACGCTGTGGATGACGGAATATTGAATACTGAATTTCCAAACGATTTCCGAAATGGAATGTGCCATGCGTCTAGCTCCACATACCATTCCGCTTTCAAAGTCTATTGATTCCCGACTGGCGGTAATAGTAACGTCTGAAATCTTTTGACATGAAGCACCTGTGTACAAATGACAGTTTCGCCAATGCACTGCCCTTTTATACGGTGGTCCGCGATAGCACTGCCATGTGTATATGTGCACATCGCTATCCTATGTTTTCTATCACTTTAGTGTATGACGCTATCTATAGCCAAGTTGAAATGAAGACAGATTAACGACTTCATCCTCTACAGAGTGTGTCTGATCAAGGGTAAACACTACCTTGATATATTGGTCACTTTTTTAAAGTTGTGTAGTATTATGCTAGAAGACAAAATTTGAAAATAAATAAAATCAATTCTGCGAACTTAGCAAGCCACGGGTAAGTGTAAATGAGCATTTGCCTGACTCCACTGGCGTAGAGGAGCGTCTCTCAAAACCAGATACTGATGTGGAATTTCCTCAAAAGCAAACTTACAAATATTTAATTCACACACCACAGCATTAAAACTAGGTCAACTTATTCAATCTGTACTTATTCAATAAGTGCAGATTATTAATTTCTTAGGGTAGCAATTGAATATAAATGTCACTGTAATGTTTTAGAAGTTATTCGTTTTTGATCCGTGTTTGAGCGCGATGTTTTATGATACTCTTTTTATTAATATTGGCCAATTACTTCAATGGCTGTATAGTTAATCTGCAACGTGATGCACGACATTAAGACGAAGCAGCGTAGCAGGGAAGAGGATAGGGGTAGGCTATAGGGAAAGACGGGTAAGCCGGCCGCTGTGGCCGAGCGGTTCTAGGCGCTTCAGTCCGGAACCACGCTGCTGTTACGGTCGTAGGTTCAGATCCCGCCTCGGTCATGGAGGTGTGGTGATGTCCTTAGGTTAGTTAGGTTTAAGTAATTCTAAGTCTCGGGGACTGATGACCTCAGATGTTAAGTCCCATAGTGCTTAGAGCCATTTTTGAAAGACGGGTAATGTATAATATGTACAATAACCAAGAGTCAAGAATAAAAATAGGGGACCAAGAAAGAAGTGCTCGGATTAAAAAGGGTGTAAGATAGGGTTGTAGTCTTTCGCTCATACTGTTCGATCTGTTCATCGCAGAAGCAGTGACGGAAATAAAAGAAAGGTTCATGAGTGGAATTAAAACTCAAGGTGAAAGGATATCAATGATAAGATTCGCTGATGACATTGCTATCCTCAGTGAAAGTGAAGAAGAATTATAGAATGAATGGCCTAATGAGTACAGAATATGGATTGAGAGTAAAACGAAGAAAGACGAAAGTGTGAGAAGTGGCAGAAAAGAACTTGCCGAGAATCTTGACATCAGAATTGGTGATCACAAGGTACATGAAGTTAAGGTATTCAGCTACCTATGCATCAAAATAACCTGTAAAGGACAACATGAAGCGCAGACTAGCACTGGCAAAATGGGCATTCGTGGTCTAAAGAAGTCTACCAGTATCTAACAAAGGCCTTAACTTGAGAAAGAAATTTCTTAGAATGTAGTTTTGGAGCACAGAACTGGGTGCTAGTGAAACATGGGCGGTAGGAAAACAGAAGAGAATCAAAGCATTTGAAATGTGGCACTACAGAGGTCTCTTGAAAAGTAGGTGGACTGATAAGGGATGGAATGAGGAGGTTCTCCGCAGAATCGGCGAGGAGTATATGGAAAACACTAACTACAAGAAGGGACAGAATGCTAGGACGTTTATTAAGACATCAGGGATTAACGTCCACGGTACTAGAGGGAGGTGTAGAGGGTAAAAACTGTACAGGAAGACAGTGACTGGAATACATCCAGAAAATAACTGAAGACATAGGTTCCAAGTGCTACTCCGAGGCAGTGCAACACGCTTCTTATTACACAGAAAATATTGATACACGGCAGTCATTTGTTGGTTCACAATTCCTGTCCGTGATGGGCCCTCGTAAGCTGTAGAACACACCAAGAGAATAATCCAAACAGTCTAGGGTCAAGGAAATCCGTCAATACTCTGCAGAAAACTTAGCCCAGTTATAACAATACGAGTCAAGATAGATGTAACGGAACTTGAATAGCGTATTTGCCTCTATTGGTTACGGTAGAGAGATCGATCTTTCGGTCCTGTCTGTATATTTATATTTAATATTGCATGAATAAAGGCTGAACGAGTGTAAAGCTATCGTTAAAAACGCACACCGCGCGATTTGTTACGATTTGATCGGTCACAATAATAATAACATGCTTTTGAAGACAATTAAAATGTAACGCCGATACCTGTTTAGTGTTATTGGAAATAATATGTAGTAAATTAATGAGTACGGCAGCCGATCCTATAAGAAGAGGTAAAATTGGGCATATTGAGGTGTTTTGCTTTATATCAACGAAGCCGATGATACGGCGTCATTTTTTCGTTTACTCTTAGAAATAAACAAGTAAAGATGTGCTCATTGTGAGTTGTGAAAAAATATAGGGGCGAGTTTTAAATAACTACGGTATACGATCAGAGTAACAAAAGAACATTTAGTTACACGAAATCGCGGATAGCGAAGTGTGGTCATTATCTATACGCATCTCAAGAGGGACGCGGTATTGAGACAAGTTTTTTTTTTTTTTTTAAAAAAAAGGAGAAAAACGTTAACTTTTACGCGAACCCTTAATAATAGCGGACCGGAGAGAAAAGTATGTAATTGTCTTACGCCTAACAAACATTCGTGGAGGCCGGTGGCTAAACTAGAACAGTCAATTACAAAATACTGTATCATTATCATTGACTGTTGGTGTCGAACAACCAAAACTGTTCATCAAAGGGTTTGGATGGAACTTGGGAGCTAGGGTTCAGGCACTCGCATATACTCCACATCAGAGTGTGAATGAGTGGTGAATGCGAAATAAAACTGTGAACAAAGTTACGTTAAATAAAACAGAAGAAACAAGACAGTTTGGTCGTATCTGTTATTATTCCATAAACTGTAACTTATCGTTGTACGAAGCCTTTATAGACGATCTTTATGACAATTTGCTTCGAAGGGATCTCGTTACGAGTTAAGTTTTGGGGACCTGGTCAAGAGGGGATAGTTCGTAGATCCTAACTACTGCAGCTATTCGGGAATCAGGTGCTACCGTGACCGTTGTGTGTTGTCAATGACTTAAGGTTACCATATCTCATGCTCTAAGATCGACGCGCCTTTCCACTTGGTATAACGGTGCCTCACGGCAACAACGACAACGCCGACGACGAAGGAAGATACGGTAGACAGTTGAAATACAGTAGACAGACAGGTCATAAAAGTACACTGCAAGCGAGGTAGAAACCTCTACACCGCACGATTTAAAGTGTAGTGCAGTGACCCAGCAGCCGGGTTTTATCTCCGGCTAGACGCCAGTGTCCTGCCCACGTGACGAGCGATGGTGCGTCTTACGGCTGCCGGAGGTGTCACTGTCAGCTAACATCGCATGCTATAGATATCGCTGTGAGATGACAGAGATTAGCACAGCGCAGGGTGTTTACATTCGAAAGAGTGAGAAACTCCAACTTCAGGATACGAGGTTAGTGACTGGATGTTTAGGCTCGAAAAACTCAGGTTCTCTGTCTTTAGGACGCGAGATTACAGAGTTTGTGTTTACTTGATTTGTGGGTGGCAAGTGGGCGCTTACTGTCAGCGTTGCGACCTCGATTACTTCGCGAATTCAGTTCATATACCGACTTCACAAATTATTCTGCGTGTGAGGTTACAGAGGAAATTTAAAGATTTTGTAGGGAAGAGTGTTGATATACACTCCTGGAAATGGAAAAAAGAACACATTGACACCGGTGTGTCAGACCCACCATACTTGCTCCGGACACTGCGAGAGGGCTGTACAAGCAATGATCACACGCACGGCACAGCGGACACACCAGGAACCGCGGTGTTGGCCGTCGAATGGCGCTAGCTGCGCAGCATTTGTGCACCGCCGCCGTCAGTGTCAGCCAGTTTGCCGTGGCATACGGAGCTCCATCGCAGTCTTTAACACTGGTAGCATGCCGCGACAGCGTGGACGTGAACCGTATGTGCAGTTGACGGACTTTGAGCGAGGGCGTATAGTGGGCATGCAGGAGGCCGGGTGGACGTACCGCCGAATTGGTTCAAATGGCTCTGAGCACTATGCGACTTACTTCTGAGGTCATCAGTCGCCTAGAACTTAGAACTAATTAAACCTAACTAACCTAAGGACATCACACACATCCATGCCCGAGGCAGGATTCGAACCTGCGACCGTAGCGGTCACGCGGTTTCAGACTGAAGCGCCTTTAACCGCACGGCCACACCGGCCGGCCCGCCGAATTGCTCAACACGTGGGGCGTGAGGTCTCCGCAGTACATCGATGTTGTCGCCAGTGGTCGGCGGAAGGTGCACGTGCCCGTCGACCTGGGACCGGACCGCAGCGACGCACGGATGCACGCCAAGACCGTAGGATCCTACGCAGTGCCGTAGGGGACCGCACCGCCACTTCCCAGCAAATTAGGGACACTGTTGCTCCTGGGGTATCGGCGAGGACCATTCGCAACCGTTTCCATGAAGCTGGGCTACGGTCCCGCACACCGTTAGGCCGTCTTCCGCTCACGCCCCAACATCGTGCAGCCCGCCTCCAGTGGTGTCGCGACAGGCGTGAATGGAGGGACGAATGGAGACGTGTCGTCTTCAGCGATGAGAGTCGCTTCTGCCTTGGTGCCAATGATGGTCGTATGCATGTTTGGCGCCGTGCAGGTGAGCGCCACAATCAGGACTGCATACGACCGAGGCACACAGGGCCAACACCCGGCATCATGGTATGGGGAGCGATCTCCTACACTGGCTGTACACCACTAGTGATCGTCGAGGGGACACTGAATAGTGCACGGTACATCCAAACCGTCATCGAACCCATCGTTCTACCATTCCTAGACCGGCAAGGGAACTTGCTGTTCCAACAGGACAATGCACGTCCGCATGTATCCTGTGCCACCCAACGTGCTCTAGAAGGTGTAAGTCAACTACCCTGGCCAGCAAGATCTCCGGATCTGTCCCCCATTGAGCATGTTTGGGACTGGATGAAGCGTCGTCTCACGCGGTCTGCACGTCCAGCACGAACGCTGGTCCAACTGAGGCGCCAGGTGGAAATGGCATGGCAAGCCGTTCCACAGGACTACATCCAGCATCTCTACGATCGTCTCCATGGGAGAATAGCAGCCTGCATTGCTGCGAAAGGTGGATATACACTGTACTAGTGCCTACATTGTGCATGCTCTGTTGCCTGTGTCTATGTGCCTGTGGTTCTGTCAGTGAGATCATGTGATGTATCTGACCCCAGGAATGTGTCAATAAAGTTTCCCCTTCCTGGGACAATGAATTCACGGTGTTCTTATTTCAATTTCCAGGAGTGCACATTGAAGATTTCACGAACTGCGTGGAGGACTTTAAGTTATCTGTTGTGGATTCGGCAGGAAGCTAGGGCTAGTGCCATAACTATTGCCACTACAGCACAGTTGTGTTTTAACGAATGAGCTTTGAAATTAAAAATTATTTCTTGTGTCGCCTAGCTCATTTGGTAAAATCAACTCCAGATACATTTAGCTATTTACACAGCAATCACCAATTCTGCAAAGAAATTCAAAAACTAGTCATTTTCTTTTAATAGAAAATGTTTCGCTGCGACTTGCGATCAGCTTCTAGACAACAGCTGACGGACTGAAACCATTTCAAGTAAATGCGATTGTACATTTACGTTCTCCTCCAAAGATTTGTTTATTAAAACAGGATGGTAGTTAGTATACAATGAACATCGTTCTGCCCGCATCTCGTGGTCGTGCGGTAGCGTTCTCGCTTCCCACGCCCGGGTTCCCGGGTTCGATTCCCGGCGGGGTCAGGGATTTTCTCTGCCTCGTGATGGCTGGGTGTTGTGTGCTGTCCTTAGGTTAGTTAGGTTTAAGTAGTTCTAAGTTCTAGGGGACTTATGACCACAGCAGTTGAGTCCCATAGTGCTCAGAGCCATTTTTGAACATCGTTCTCATTTGTTTGCGTACAAGACTCAGGTGAAAACCTGCACGTTCTAGATGAAAATTAACCGATTTTCACCTGAGTCACGGTTTACTGTTGTCACATCACGGTCGTTGGTATGTTAGAATACACTACCTGGCCATTACAATTGCTACACCACGATGATGACGTGCTACAGACACGAAATTGAACCGACAGGATGCTGTGATATGCAAATGATTTGCTTTTCAGAGCATTCACACAAGGCTGGCGCCTGTGGCGACACCTACAACGTGCTGACGTGAGGAAAGTTTCCAACCGATTTCTCATACATAAACAGCAGTTGACCGGCGTTGTCTGGTGAAACGTTGTTGTGATACCTCTGTAAGGAGGGGAAATGCGTACCATCACGTTTACGACTTTGATAAAGGTCTGATTGCAGCCTATCGCGATTGCCGTTTATAGTATCGCGACATTCCTGCTCGCGTTGGTCGAGATCCAATGACTGTTAGCAAAATATGGAATCGGTGGGTTCAGGAGGGTAATACGGAAAGCCGAGTTGGATCCCAAGGGCCTCGTATCACTAGCAGCCGAGATGACAGGCATCTTATCCGCATGGCTGTAACGGATCGTGCAGCCACGTCTCGACCCCTGAGTCAACAGATGGGGACGTTTGCAAGACAACAACAATCTGCACGAACAGTTCGTCGACGTTTGCAGCAGCATGGACTATGAGCTCGGAGACCATGGCTGCGGTTACCCATGGCGCTGCATCACAGACAGGAGCGCCTGCAATGGTGTACTCAACGACGAACCTGGGTGCACGAATGGCAAAACGTCATTTTTCGGATAGATCCAGGTTCTGTTTACAGCATCATGATGGTCGCATCCGTGTTTGGCGACATCGCGGTGAACGCACATAGGAAGCGTGTATTCGTCATCGCCATACTGGCGTATCACCGAGCGTGATGGTTCAAATGGCTCTGAGCACTATGGGACTCAACTGCTGAGGTCATTAGTCCCCTAGAATGTAGAACTAGTTAAACCTAACTAACCTAAGGACATCACAAACATCCATGAACGAGGCAGGATTCGAACCTGCGACCGTAGCGGTCTTGCGGTTCCAGACTGCAGCGCCTTTAACCGCACGGCCACTTCGGCGTGATGGTATGGGGTGCCATTAGTTATACGTCTCGGTCACCTCTTGTTCGCACTGACTGCACTTTGAACAGTGGACGTTACATTTCAGATGTGTTACGACCATGGCTCTACCCTTCATTCGATCCCTGCGAAACCCTACATTTCCGCAGGATAATGCACGACCGCATGTTACAGGTGCTGTACGGGCCTTTCTGGATATAGAAAATGTTCGACTGCTGCCCTGGCCAGCACATTCTCCAGATCTCTCACCAACTGAAAACGTCTGGTCAATGGTGGCCGATCAACTGGCTTGTCACAATACGCCAGTCACTACTCTTGATGAACTGTGGTATCGTGTTGAAGCTGCATGGGCAGCTGTACCTGTACACGCCTTCCAAGTTCTGTTTGACACAATGCCCAGGCGTATCAAGGCCATTATTATGGCCAGAGGTGGTTGTTCTGGGTGCTGATTTCTCAGGACCTATGCACCCAAATTGCGTGAAAATGTAATCACATGTCAGTTCTAGTATAATATACAGGGTGATTCAAAAAGAATACCACAACTTTAAAAATGTGTATTTAATGAAAGAAACATAATACAACCTTCTGTTATACATCATTACAAAGAGTATTTAAAAAGGTGTTTTTTTTCACTCAAAAACAAGTTCAGAGATGTTCAATATGGCCCCCTCCAGACACTCGAACAATATCAACCCGATACTCCAACTCGTTCCACACTCTCTGTAGCATATCAGGCGTAACAGTTTGGATAGCTGCTGTTATTTCTCGTTTCAAATCATCAATGGTGGCTGGGAGAGGTGGCCGAAACACCATATCCTTAACATACCCCCATAAGAAAAAATCACAGGGGGTAAGATCAGGGCTTCTTGGAGGCCAGTGATGAAGTGCTGCCGGCCGCGGTGGTCTCGCGGTTAAGGCGCTCAGTCTGGAACCGCGCGACTGCTACGGTCGCAGGTTCGAATCCTGCCTCGGGCATGGATGTGTGTGATTTCCTTAGGTTAGTTAGGTTTAAGTAGTTCTAAGTTCTAGGGGACTGATGACCACAGAAGTTAAGTCCCATAGTGCTCAGAGCCATTTGAACCATTATTTTTGATGAAGTGCTCTGTCACGGGCTGCCTGGCGGCCGATCCATCGCCTCGGGTAGTTGACGTTCAGGTAGTTACGGACAGATAAGTGCCAATGTGGTGGCGCTCCATCCTGCTGAAATATGGATTGTTGTGCTTCTTGTTCGAGCTGAGGGAACAGCCAATTCTCTAACATCTCCAGATACTGTAGTCCAGTTACAGTAGCACCTTCGAAGAAAAAGGGACCAAAAACTTTATTGGCTGAAATGGCACAGAAAACGTTCACCTTAGGCGAGTCACGTTCATACTGAGTTGTTTCCCGCGGATTCTCAGTGCCCCATATACAGACATTGTGACGGTTGACTTTCCCGTTAGTGTGGAAAGTTGCTTCATCACTAAACACAATCTTTGAAACGAAAGATTCATCTGTTTCCATTTGAGCAAGGATAAAATCACAGAAATCGATTCTTTTAATCTTATCAGCTGCAGACAGTGCTTGAACCAATTTCAGACGATAAGGTTTCATAACTAACCTTTTTCGTAGGACTCTCCATACAGGTGATTGTGGAATTTACAGCTCACTGCTAGCCCTCCGAGTCGATTTTCCTGGGCTGCGAACAAATGATTGCTGGATGTGTGCTACATTTTCATCACTCGTTCTCGGCCGTCCAGAACTTTTCCCTTTGCACAAACACCCATTCTCTGTAAACTGTTTATACCAACGTTTAATACACCACCTATCAGGAGGTTTAACACCATACTTCGTTCGAAATGCACGCTGAACAACTGTCGTCGATTCACTTCTGCCACACTCAGTAACACAAAAAGCTTTCTGTTGAGCGGACGCCATCTTAGCATCAACTGACGCTGACGCCTAGTCAACAGCGCCTCAATCGAACAAATGTACAACTAAATGAAACTTTATAGCTCCCTTAATTCGCCGACAGATAGTGCTTAGCTCTGCCTTTTGTCGTTGCAGAGTTTTAAATTCCTAAAGTTGTGGTATTCTTTTTGAATCACCCTGTATTTGTCCAATGAATACCCGTTTATCATCTGCAGTTCTTCTTGGTGTAGCAATTTTAATGGGCAGTAGTGTGTCTTTAAAGATAATGAAGTTGTACATAGGAATATCTCAGTGTGTCTTCAAATTATAGTCTAGTCTTTTCTGTCACTAGAGATACCTATCAGGAAGGTAAACGTATTTATTGTTAAAATTAATGTAAGTTTTCAAAATTCAGGAAACGATGATACTCTTTGGTTCCTAAATGTTAAAGGAGGCATTTGTTAGAATGCAATGACACTTTCCATCCGATAAGTTTGAAAACCCGTTTTCATCCACTGGCTAAAGCAAGCAACATTCTGTATATGAACGGTTTATCTTAGTGTGTCTATTACTTCGCAATATTGAGATGGTCTCTCTAGCAAGTATAGTGATCTACCTGGGCAGATCAGAACGGCCCGATTTTAAATCCCGATTGATTCAAAAAGCAAGAGCAGATTTCAGTTATTTATTACAAACAAATTATAAAAGATGGAAACATATTACCCGCTGGATAGAGGAAGATTCAAAGTTTTGACACAACTACACTGTTGTTTGTTTGTATCAACATGGGGACTACACCACAAGAAAAATTACTTCATGTGTCGGAATTTGCGCGAAGTCAATTCATTGCTCAAGTGCAACATGCATTCCGTCCTCAGTCTAGGAACAAGACACCTCTGCACAAGCAGATTCATGACTGGTGTATAACATCTCGAGAGTTCGTTGCGCATGCAAAGAGAAGAGCACTGGTCGTCCACGCACGTCTGAAGAAAATATCGAGCGTATCCAAGTCGCCGTTAACACGGAGCCCTCGGAAGTCCACAAGACGGGCAGGCAGGAACTTCAACTTGCTCAAACAATAATGTGGCGTGTTCTGAAACGACGCCCGCTTATGAAGCCTTTAAAATTGCAGTTACTGCAGCAGTTGCCTTCCGGCGACCATAGCAGAAGGTAGAAATTCTACATTTCAGTTCTTCAGTATATGCCAGAGGAAACTTTTTCCGAACGACCCATCGTTTCGGACAAATCGATGTTTGATATATTGGGTAAAGTAAACCGCCATAATGTAACAATTTGGGGATTACAAAATCCTGGCATTATCATAGAACATGAGACTCACGGAAACTGAATGTGTTTTGTGTCGTTTCTGTTGGCAAAGCTTATGGACCTTTCTTTTCTTCGGAGAAAACTGCGGCAGGAATGTCATATCTGGAGATACTGCAAAATTGGTTGTTTCCTCAACTTCACGAAGATTCCAGCGATTTGATTTTTATGCATGACGGGCCCCCAGCCTCATTTTCTCCTTGAGGTGTGGTGTTATCTTAACAATACCATCCTTCAACTTTCGATTTGAAGAGGAGGACACCTAGATCTGGTTCATGGCTTTTGGTTTCTCAGATCACCAGACTCACACATTTTGTTTGTTTCCTGTGGGGTTACATAAAAGACAGAGTCCTTGTCTCACGTATGGCAGATACTCTTCAGGAACTGAGAAATCGATTTGTTGCAGCTGTCGATTCAGTAAACAGGGAGATGTTGATTAGTGTGTGGAATGAAATGGGCTACCCTTTCGATGGTCCTAGAGCAACATATGGTGCTCCTGTTCAGTGTGTGATATAGCGTCTGTGCGAACATAAAACTTCGAACCTTCCTCTATTCAGTGACACGCGCAATGTATTTCTGTCTTTCATGTTTCTCTGTAACAACTGAAATCTGTTCTTTCTTTTTGAATCACGTTCTTTTTTTTTCGCCGGCCGGTGTGGCCGTGTGGTACTAGGCGCTTCAGTCTGGAACCGCCTGACCGCTACGGTCGCACGTTCGAATCCTGCCTGGGGAATGGATGTGTGTGATGTCCTTAGGTTAGTTAGGTTTAAGTAGTTCTAAGTTCTAGGGGACTGATGACCTCAAATGTTAAGTTCCATAGTGCTCAGAGCCATTTGAACCATTTTTTTTTCTTTTTTTTTCCAGTCATCAGTCTTCTGACTGGCTTGATGCGGTTCACCACGAATCCCTCTCCTGTGCCATCTTTTTCATTTCAGAGTAGCAAGTGCAACCTACATCGACAATTATTTGCTGGATTGTTTCCAGTCTCCGTATTCCTCTACAGTTTTTATCCTCTACATCTTCCTCTAGTATCATGGAAGTTAAATGGTTCAAATGGCTCTGAACACTATGAGACTTAAGTTCTGAGGTCATCAGTCCCTGAGAACTTAGAACTACTTAAACCTAACTAACCTAAGGACATCACACACATCCATGCCCGAGGCAGGATTCGAACCTGCGACCGTAGCAGTCGCGCGGTTCCAGACTGTAGCGCCTATAACCGCTCGGCCACCCCGGCTGGCATAGAAGTTAGTCCGCGATATCTTAACAGATGTCCTATCATGCTGTCCCTTCTTCTTGTCACTTTTTTCCATTTATTCCTTTCCTCTCTGATTCTGCACAGAACCTCTCCATTCCTTACCTTATCAGTCCACCTAACTTTTAATATTCTTCTGTAGCACCACATCCCAAATGCTTCTATTCTTTTCTTTTCCGGATTTCCAACAGTCCATATTTGACTACCATACAATGTTATGTTCCAAACTTATATTCTCAGAAATTTATTCGTCAAATTAAGGCCTATGTTTGACAATAATAGGTTTTTCTTCAATGCTCCTTTTGCCAGTGCTAGTCTGCTTTTGATATCCTCCCTGCTCCATCCGTCATTAGTTATTTTGCTGCAGAATTCCTTAACTTCATCTTCTTCTTCACCATCAATCTTGATGTTAAATGTCTCTTGTCTTGTTTCTACTACTTTCCTCTTTCTTCAACGTACTCTCAATTCTTATTCTGTACTCATTATAATTCTTCTTCACTTTCATCGAGGATAGCAGTGTCACCAGAACCTCATCATTGATATTGCCACGTAGAAGAAGGTGTAATTAGATGAATGCCGAACCCTAACTTCACTTAACGAAGGTTTATTCAGCACTTGCACACACAAGAGCACGGAGCGAACTGCCTCCAGCCAGAACACATACGGTATTTATACAGTTACAGAACATTCCAATACAATGATATGGATATTTCCAGAATGTAACCGAACCGACTATACAAATTAAAATTTTAAGTTTCAGGTGAGTTTTGAAATCACAACCCTCCATACAGCAGTCTAGTATCATAACCCCTACACCACGACGGCTGTGCTACTTAGCTTCTTCTGCGATATTGCTCCCTCCTTAAGAAAACAGCGTGTCAGTGTTCCGTCGTCCTCGTCCTGGAACGAGTCATCGGTCCTTCATACTCCGACTACCGATGACTGATGTTGGTCCGGGCGGCGATCTTCTTAGAACTTCCTTTGCCGCTACGCTCTTCATCATCTTTCCGCTTGCTGCCTGTCTCTGGAGCTTCGAATTTACCCTGGGTTGCTGGATCATTATAATCATTATAGGGCTTCATTCGAAAAACGTGGACCGTATCTCTGATCTTTCGTCCTCTTGTGTTGGGGTCGAAATCTTCAACTTCATAAGCAACGTCAGACAACTGTTTTACAACTTTATAAGGTCCAAAGTAGCGTCTGAGGAGCTTCTCAGAGAGACCAACCTTCCGAACAGGAGTGAAGATCCAGACGAGGTCACCAAGCTGGTAGGCATCAAGGGGGTGTCTCGGCGATCGTTTTCTTGAGCCTGCAGCGTGCGGAGTTGAGCTAACTGCCGAGCTTCCTCAGCTCTGGTTAACAACTGGCCGATATAGTCTTCGACCACGTCATCAGGACGTAACGGAAACACAGTGTCCATCGTCGTCGTCGCCTCACGCCCATGCACCAGGAAAAAGGGAGTAAATCCCCTGATGTCATGTTTGGCTGTATTGTAGGCAAACGTCACGAAAGGTAGCACCTCATCCCAGTTGCTCTGCTCAACATTGACGAACATTGATAGCATGTCGGCCAAGGCCTTATTAAGGCGTTCAGTAAGCCCGTTAGTTTGCAGATGGTAGGCAGTCGTCATGTGATGAGTAATGTTGCACCGACAGTTTACCTCTGTCACAAGATTCGTCTGAAAAACTTTCCCTCGATCTGTAATTAACGACTTTGGGGCACAATGTCTTCGACGAGGAATTTGGCTACCTCGAATGCCTCGGCTGTTTTCATGGCTTCTGTAATGGCATAGCGTGTCAGATAATCAGTGTAAACAATAATCCATCTATTGCCAGTAACAGACGTTAGAAATCGTCCGAGGAGGTCAATCCCAACACGCTGGAAAGGCGTTTCGGCTGGTGAATTAGTATGAGTCGGCCAGGTGGTTTCTGAGGAACTGCCTTTCTCCTCTAGCACTCTCGACAGTGCGACACATAGTGACGGACATTCCTAAATAAACCTGGCCAGAAAAATCTCTTGCAGATCCTATCGTTTGTCTTAATAAATCCTAAATGTCTGGCCTCAGGTGTGTCATGGAATTTCTGTAGAACATCTAAGTGAATGTGTTTAGGAATCACTGGTAGCCACCTCATTCCAAACAGATCAAAATTTTTCTTGCTAAGTAACCCATTAACTACTTTTAATTGTTCTTTCACATCCTCTGACCGATTTAAGGCAAGCATAATTTGAGATATCATGGCGTTCTTCTTCTGCTCAGCAAAGAGATCCTGGAGTGCAGCCAGACAGTCGCTATCTTCATCAAAGTCTTGATGGTCTTGCACAGGGTTTCTTGAGAGAGACTCGGCATCTTGGTGTTTTCTTCTACTTTTGTACACTATGGTAATGTCATACTCTTGAAGACGTCGTGCCCACCTGGCGAGTCGTCCTGTTGGATACTTAAGACCTGTCAACCAACAAAGTGACTAATGGTCTGTAACAACTGCAAATGGTCTTCCATAGAGATACTGTAGAAATTTGCACATGGCCCATATCACAGCAAGACATCCTCTTTCTGTAGTTGACTTGTTTCTCTTGGCTTTTGTAAGTGTCCTAGAAGCATAGCACCTTCTCTTTTCCATCCGAAATTTTCACCAGAACAGCGCCAATCCCATACCCACTGGCATCTGTGTGTAGTTCTGTAGGCGCTCTCTCATCGTACAGACCAAGTACAGAGTCAATCTTCACAGCTTTTCGCAACACATCGAAAGAATCTTGTTGAGCACCACCCCAGATAATTTTAGCGTCGGCTTTTAATAGCTCTTGGAATGGCCTGGCTCTGATACAAAAGTCTTGGATAAAACCACGGAAATAAGAACATTATCAGAGGAAGCTTCTCACATCTGTAATACTTTTAGGAATAGGAAACCTTTTCTGGATCTGGCCGCACACCTTCGTTTGACACAAGGTTTCCAAGTATTTTGATTTCTTTTGCGCCAAAGAGACACTTTCTTGGATTGAGTTTCAGTCCGCCTTGTTGGAGACACTTAAGAGCAGCCCTCAGTCTTTTTATATGTTCATCAAATGTCTCTGAGAACACTATAATGTCATCTAAATAACAAAGAAAAATCTTCCACTTCAGGTGACAGAAGATTATCCATCATCCGTTCAAAAGTTGCTGGTGTATTACACAAAACAAACGACATTACCTTAAACTCATACAGGCGCTCAGGGGTGATGAATGTAGTTTCCTCGCTATCAGCCTCATCCACTTTGATTTGCCAGTATCCCGAGTACATGTCCATGGTTGAGAAAAACTTAGCCCCCTTCAGACAATGTAGTGTATCGTCAATTCGTGGAAGAGGGTAAACGTCCTTTTTAGTTATCTTATTAATCTTCCTGTAATCAACACAAAAGCGCCAACTGCCATCCTTCTTCCTGACGAGGACCATTGGTGACGACCATGGGCTCTGCGAAGGGTGAATGATGTCATTCTTCTTCATTTTCTCTACCTCATCGCGAATTATTCGACGTTCCCTTGCTGACACACGGTATGCTCTCTGGCTTATTGGTTGATGGTCTCCAGTGCTAATCCGATTCTTAACCGTCGATTTGTCTAATTTGCTCTCCACCTGTGGATTGAAACATTCAGAGAACTCTTGAAAACTGGCAAGTAGCTTCTTCTATTGTTCCTTAGTGAGATCTGGTGATAGTCGAGCTAGAAGATCTTGTCTCGTAATGGTAGCGCCAATTTCGCCCACAGACTCGACATGGGAGGTTTTGTGATTCTCAGCTGTTTGGCAGTTCTCGGATACAGTTAACTATCCACAATTCACTGAATCTGTTCTTAAACGAGACGACAGAGGCTGGGATGACCAAGTTATTCTTCAGTGGTATGCTTATGTTACATTCCACTACAAGATCCATGGGTTGATGCATGGCATGACACATGACTGTTTCCTTTCTAGCGCTGACTGCAGGAATGATCACTTCATCCAGCACACATAGTCTCCACACAATCGGATGCGCATCTTCCTATCCACAGTATCTCATCTCGTCTAGCATAATGTTCGAGCGACCACAATCTATAATTGCCTGAGAAGTTATCGAAAAGTCCCATCTGAAAATGACGTCAGGACTACACTCTTATAAGACTATGAATTCTAAGGGCTGTGTATGGCCACTTATGCTCACACGAATGACACATCTTCCTGTATGTTTTACATATTTCCCATTAGTCACCTTCAGCAGAGATGTTTTACTGTCGATGAATACGGTTTTCTACAACTGGCGACGGTACTTCTCCGAAATGTTTGAATATGATGCTCCAGAGTCCACAAGATCCTGGGCTGATCGGCCATCGATGAGCATATCGACGCAGTTTCTTATCATTTTTGTAGTGATCGACGGCGGAAGATTTTTCTCTTCGGAGACCTCACCTCCAAAGAAGGTCGCACCCTTTAGTTTTCCGAGTTGCGGCGGCAACGTGATCGGCTGGAGCTCTAAATGACGATGGAGACTTTGATCGGCATGTTGTGGAGCGTCCTCTCCAGCGGCTAGCTTGCGGCGATGGTGACCTACGTCGTCCTGCACCCACATCTTTTTGTTCATCTTCTTCGTCCCGGAGTTGGCGGCGGCTAAGATCGGTGTGCTGTCTGCTGGCGCGGGCGTCATCAAATATCCGCCGCCTTTCTCGACAATAGCCCACTACATGTCCCGGTCGTCCGCAGTGAAAACATACTGGTTGGTTATCTTGGGTCCTCCAGACGTCATTCTTCCTTGGTGCCCAAACAGTTTCCTAATGCGGCATTGTAGGAACGTAACTCCGCCTGGGTCTCAAGTTTTTCACCGTTTTAAAGGGAAATGAAGGACGAGAGGTTGGGTTCAATGCCTATTCCACTTCCTCCCTTATGACCTCTTGAAGCGTCTCGGTTTTTTGCTCGCCGTGCAATCCAAGTGCCTTCTGAACTTCCTCCCTCACTATCTGACGAAGAACATTTGTGAAATCAGTTGTTTCCTCCATCACAGACATCGATACGACGTTTGGAAGCCGTTCAAACTTCTTGCATGTAATTCTTTTTCGGTGTCTTGTCTCGATATAATGGCACCATTTTATGAAGTCGTCTGCTGTCTGCACCTCCTTCAGGAGTAGGGCTTGATACATGTCGTCAGCAACACCCTTCATGAGATGTGCAACTGTATCTTCCTCCTTCATTCTAGGATCCACTATTTTACACAGCTCCAAGACGTCTTGAATGTAGGATGCTGTAATTTCCCCTGTACGCTGTGCCCTGCACCTTAATTTATCTTCAGCCTTGCACTTCTGTCGTTGTGTGTCGTCGAAATACTTGCGCAGTTCCGCCTGGAATACTTCCCAGCTTGTGAACTTCTCCTCATTGTTCTCATACCATTGCTTGGCATTGTCCTCCAAGTAGAAAAATACGTTAGCCAAACACACGGTGTCATCCCAATTGTTAAATTTGGCTTTACGCTCATATACCTTGAGCCACTTGTTTGGATCTTGGCTATTGTCAACCCGGAAGGATGTCTCATTAGGTGGCACACAGTTGCTGTCATCGCAGTATCCTTTCTTTCAGGAGTGCTAGTCCTGCAAGGTTCGCAGGAGAGCTTCTGTAAAGTTTGGAAGGTAGGAGACGAGGTACTGGCAGAAGTAAAGCTGTGAGTACCGGGCGTGAGTCGTGCTTCGGTAGCTCAGTTGGTAGACCACTTGCCCGCGAAAGGCAAAGGTCCCGAGTTCGAGTCTCGGTCGGGCACACAGTTTTAATCTCCCAGGAAGTTTCATATCAGCGCACACTCCGCTGCAGAGTGACAATCTCATTCTGGAAACCTCCCCCAGGCTGTGGCTAAGCCATGTCTCCGCAGTATCCTTTCTTTCAGGAGTGCTAGTCCTCCAAGGTTCGCAGGAGAGCTTCTGTAAAGTTTGGAAGGTAGGAGACGAGGTAGTGGCAGAAGTAAAGCTGTGAGTACGGGCCGTGAGTCGTGACTCGGTAGCTCAGTTGGTAGAGCACTTGCCCGCGAAAGGCAAAGGTCCCGAGTTCGAGTCTCGGTCGGGGACACAGTTTTAATCTGCCAGGATCTGTTGAATATGGCTCGAACTGAGGATTCCCGCCACGTAAACGGCGAGTCTGTCGTGACCTGTGTCATCGATTACGTGTGCTATCACAAGTTCCAATACCTGGCGCCTCCACCAGAATAAAGTCACTTGGAAGAAGGTGTAATAAAATGAATGACGAACATTAACTTCACTTAACGAAGGTTTACTCAGCACTTGCACATACAAGAGCGTGGAGCGAACTGCCTCCGGCCAGAACACATACGGTATACTCGTATATACAGTTACAGAACATTCCAATAAAATGATTCTTGTGGATAATTCTAGAATGTACTCGAACCGAATATAGAAATTAAAATTTTCCAGTTCATGACTCTCCATGCGACAGTCTAGTATCATAACCACAACACTACGGTGACTGTGTTATTCGCCTTCTTTTGCGACAATATATTTTGACCTTGAATTTTAATTCCACTCTGGAACGCTTCTTTTATTTCGACCATTGCTTCTTCGATGTATAGACTGAGCAGTAGGGGTGGAATACTACATCGCTGTCTTACGCCTTTTTAATCCGAGCACTTCGTTCTTAGTCTTCCACTCTTATTATTCGCTCTTGGTTCCTGTATGTGTTGTGTATTACCCATCTATCCCTATAGCTTATGCCCATTTATCTTAGAATTTCGAACATCCTGCACCATTTGACACCTACGAACACTTTTTCCAGGTCAACAATTCCTATGAACGTGTCTTGATTTTTCTGTAGTCTTACTTTCATTATCAACCCAAACGTCAGAACTGCCTCTTTTGTGCCAAACTTATCGGCATCTAACAAATCCTCAATTTTCTTTTCCATTTTTCTTTATATTATTTTTGTGAGCAACTTGGATGCATGAGCTTTTAAGCTGATTGTGCCATAATTCTCGCACTTGTCGGCTCTTGCAGTCTTCTGAATTGTGTGGATGATATTTTTCCGAAAGTCTGATGGTATATCGCCACACCAACGTGAATAGTCGTTTCACTGCCACTTCCACCAATGATTTTAGAAATACTGATGGTATGTTATGTAACCCTTCTGCCTTATTTTATCTTAAGTCTCTCTTTTAAATTCTCATTCTAATGCCGGATCCTCTATCTCCTCTGTATCGACTTCTGTTTCCTCTTCTATCACATCATACAAATTTCCCTTTCATGGAGGCCTCCAGTGAACTCTTTCCACCTGTCCGCTCTCTCCTCTGCATTTTACAATGGGATTCCCGTTTCAGTCTTAATATTACCACCCATGCTTTTAATTTCATCGAAGTTTGTTTTGACTTTCGTTATGATGAGGACGAACGAGTCGTCGCCAGTGTTGACTGGTGGCCAATGCTAAATAGAAACATATAAATCACAGCAGGTTTGTCAGAAACGTCGAGAAGGTTCTGGCTGTATGATCGGGATCTGCAACGACTAAAATAATTAGAAGTCGTTGGTAAAAAATAATATATATTGTATTTATATGGTTGTACAGGATTCTTCTTGGCTGCGTACATATAATTAGAAACAGATAGCTATTGAGCCTCACTTAGGCCCTACGTTTCTAAGCGCCTTGTTAGAGGTTGCTTCCTATCAGCTGAAGGCTATGCTACTTTACTACTTGACATCCCGAGCGAGAGTGGACGAGAGCTCGCTAGACACTTTATACAAGCCGCGGAGCCTCTCGCGGGTCCAACGATACTAATACGGACCGCGATCGATAACTGCAATCCCTAACAAGTGTGGTAGCGAACGTTGATACCGCAACTTTTCTATATGCTGAGTCAGTTCTTCCGACAATCATTTGCTTTTCGTTTTCTTCACCCGTTTATTTCATTCCTCAGCGACTAGTATTTTTGTATTCCTGAATTTCCCCGATCATTTTTGTACTTCCTTCTTACATCGATCAGCTGAAGTATTTCTTGTGTTACCCATGGTTTCTTCGCAGCTACCTTCTTTGTAACTATATTTTTCTTTCCCATTTCTGTGACTGCTCTTTTTAGAGATGTCGACTCCTCTTCAACTGAACTGCCTACTGAACTGTTTCTTATTGCAGTATCTACTGCATTAGAGAACTTCAAGCGTATCTCTTCATTCCTTAGTACTTACGTATCGCACTTCTTTGAGTATTGATTCTTCTTGACTATCCTCTTAAACTCCAGCCTACTCTTCATCCCTACTAAATTGTGATTTGAGTCCGTATCTGCCATACTGATCAATGCAGTTCAATATCCTCATGCACTTTCCCTATCTCTGCATCTTCGGGTTGGGACGTCGGCATATATACCTGAACTACCGTTGTCGTCGTTGGTTTGCTGTCAATTCTGATGAGAACAACCCTATCACTGAACTATTTACAGTAACGCACTCTCTGCCCTACCTTCCTTTTCATAACGTTCTACCTTTCTCTGCTGCTGCCATTATTTCCCTATAGTCATCTGATCAGAAATCCTTATTTTCGTTCCATTTCACTTCACTGACGCCCACTACATCTAGTTTGAGCCTTTGCATTATCCTTTTCAGATTTTCTAGCTTCTCTGTCACGTTTCCGCCTCCCGACTCGTAGGACGTTATCCTTTCGTTGATGATTCAGTCTTTTTCTCATAGTCACCTCCCCCTTGGCAGTACCTCCCCCTTGGCAGTACCTCCCCCTTGGCAGTCCCTTCCCAGAGATCCGAAGGGGGGAAGGGAGGGAGGGGGAGCTAGTCTGGAATCTTTCAGCAATGGAGACATCATCATGACATCTTTTCAGTTACAGGTCACACATCTTGTGGATACTCACTATGTGTTTTTAATACAGCGCTTTTCATTGCCTGCTGTATCCTCATACCATTGATAATTGCTGAGTCTTCCACCTGGGCAGTTTCCCACCCAAGGGGCATGAGAGCGTTTGAATCTCTGTCCGCTCCTCCGCCCTCTTTGACAGGGCCGTTTGGAGAATGAGGATGATTGGAAATCTTCGGTCGCCAGTGCTGATGAATTTTATTCAAAGTTTAAACGGTGGCGGGGTTCTAACCCGGAATCTAGGACGTTTTCATTACTACTCAAAGACGGTACCCCTAGACATCGGATGCACTCTGTATGTTGACACTTAAATGAAAACAGCTGTGTAGAGCTTGCTTTATGGTGACTTACATGTACAGCTCGGCGGCGTTGACGTATAGGCGTAATCGGGGCAGGGCGCCTGCTGCACTGTCTGTGGAGCGGCGGTCCCCCAGCACTGCCAACCGTCCCATGTGTGAGGGCATTGTCCTTCCCCACCTGAAAGCAGATATTGTGTTGTTTAACCCTCTCCTGTCGTTGCGTTCCGCTCTTTCGTCCTACGAAGTTCAGCTTTTCCTTTGCTACCTCAAACAGATTCACTGTTATCTACAATGTAAGAGACAGATCGGAGAGAGAATAAGACACGTAAAATAATTATTTAACCACTCATTCTAAGACCTTTAAATGAGCGAAATAAGGATAACAGATGAAAAGTGGTGAAAAGCCATGAAAAATGAGACAAAAGTAAAAACTAGTAAGAATCTAATTGCAAAATGGATCCACTTTGTGCTCAGTATTCCACGACCGGGAATTAGGAAGATAAAATATCAATAGTCACATTAAGCTTGTGATCTAAAATGACCTGAAAAACCCCCAATAGTACCTTATCATACAAAATACACTGATGAGCTAAAACATTATGGTCACCCGAAAAAGCAGTTATTCTGCGTGGCAAAGATTCGACAAGCCATTGGTAGGTTTCCGGAGATGGTGAGGTTTGCCAGCTCCAGATCGAATCCATCCAGCGGTTTGGGGTCGGAGTGCCGTCCAGCGTGAAAGTGGTTTTAGGCCGTTTCCCACGTCACACTAGGTTAATATTGGGCTGTTTCCCACGTTCCGCCTCAGATACACCTTACACAAACATTTAGAACACTTTCTCACACTTGCACACAGAATTTACTCCATACACAGACAGGTGGGTACACTGATTCTGGCCTGGGAGCAGAATAGGAGACTGGTGACCTTAGCTGTTTGGTCTCCTTAAATATTATTCAGCATCAATGTCTACTCACAGGTCCCGCAATTCCCCTCTAAATTATGGGCAGGCGGTTTGTGGGTACGGAGCTGGCGTACAGTAGCTTGCCAGATGGGTTCCACTGAGTTCAGATCATTTAAATTTCGTAACTCAAGACGTCAGTGTCAATTCACTGTCATGTTCCTCAAACCACTGCAGCACCAATCTGGCCTTGTAACACGGAGAGCTATCCTGATGGAAGATGCTATCGACGTTGAGAAAGACATCAAGCATGAAGGGATGCAGCTGGTCCGCAGTAACGTTCTCGGTATCCACAGCTGCCATTGTGCCTTTGATTACTATGACTGATTTTATAAAAGCCAAGCTGAGTGCCCATCATAGCATAGCACAACTCCCACCAGTCTGCATCCGTGGTGTGTTGCATGCTCCGAGCAGCTGTTCAACTGGACAACAGCGTATCTGGACTCAACCATCGGCCCGGTATAACAAGAAACGTGACCCGGTATAACAAGAAACGTGATTCACCAGATAAAGCGACACATTTCTATTGAGACAAGGAGCAAACACGATGACTCTGTATGCACTGCACTCGTAAATGATGATGTTGTTTGGTGAACATGCGAACAATTCAACAAAATTCGTTGAATGGTGTGCTTTAAAGCTGTTGTATTTGCACGATCATTGTACTCTATCGTCAGATCTGTCACAGAGAGCCGCCTATCCTGCTTTGCAGAGTGCGAGAGCCTGCGAATTCCACGTTTGGTATTAGTTCATCCATTACACTGGGAAGATGCGGTCAAGGAACATTCAAGAAATACGCGATACTGGTCCTGTCAGTATTGGAAACCTATTTCGTTGAGACACAAATACTTTTCTGAAAATGAATAAGCTATTACCTTTAGCGATAGCGCACAATGAATAAACAGAAAACGTTCCGTCCTGGTCTTCCCAGTTGAACGGTGCACATTTAGATTCGACACTTAACGTATTAAGCTCTATTTAATTTTTTGTGGCATATTCAGTACCTCATAACTCTGGTATAGAGCCAACTTTGCACACCAAGTTTTTCACAAAATTGTAAACAACGTTGTCTGATAAAGCACAAACTGAAACCACCCATTACTTAATGAGCAGTATGAGGATTAAGTGAGATATACTTAATCAGGTATACTTTTCTTCTGTGAGGTATTACTTCATACTGAAATTAATAATGATTAGCAATTAGTACACTGAAAAAAGAATGAGACACAGTCCTTATATAATTATATGTTATAGTAAAAATGCACGATAGACTTCAAGACATTGGTCCATTCTTATTCCTAACACTTACCCTGATCAGAAACCGCGCTTGAACAACATGCCTCTGCTGCCCTATAACAGCTCACCCAGTTGTCAAAGAAACGGTCTTCAACAAATGAGGCTGCTATCATCTTACTAGCTCTTGGGTCATCTGGATTGAAGAATACTGGGACTGTTTTGTTTGCCTGAAACATTGGCACATCACATTGAAAGTTATTGAAAATACAAGATATATCAAAGATTAAACTGTATGCAGACATACATAATGGAATTGTATTAGTGCAAGAGGAAGGAGACTGTCACCATTAACAGGTTAAGCTACATGGCTGCCATCAAAACGATCCTCCATTTATATTTAATACCTTTTCCAAACTACTGTAACTGTACAGTTGAAGGTGATTTCCTGAATTTTTATTAAAGTATGTAAGGTATAGAAAACAAAGGGAGGTCTTAAAATTGTGGATTACTTCTCATTTCAATTAGTTCTAAGCTATTTGAACTATTAAGTACTTACACACACACACACACACACACACACACACACACACACACACACACACACACACACATATATATATATATATATATATATATATATATATATATATATATATGAACTCTGTGTGTGTGTGTGTGTGTGTGTGTGTGTGTGTGTGTGTGTGTGTGTGTGTGTGTGTGTGTGTGTATGTCTGAGATCTTCTGTCAAACCCCTGGATCGATTTCAACCAAATTTGGCACAGAATCAACAGATCTCATGAGCGTCTGTGCTGTGATATTTATAACATCCTAGCTCTCCTAGCTCCAACAGGAACAGCGATATGGGAAAAACGCGCTTTTCCCACTTCCTGGCATATAGGCTGGCCTGCATGACAGGCATGTTATGTGGTCCTGCCGAATCAACCCGATTTGCAGGGCAGCCTACACATCAGGGATGAGAAACGGTTCTGCAGGCCTTGATATGTAAGCTGCTCTGCATGTCAGGTGTGTTGTGCTGAAGTAGTATCAGTCTGCTTCATCAACCTGCCTTGCATAGCGGCCTGTACATCAGGGGTAAATAAATGATTTTCAAGCCCTTGGTATATAGCCTGCCCTGCATGACAGGCATGTTGTGGGAGTTGTATTGGTTGCTTTATTGAACTGTGTTGCAGAGGCTAAATGTGCTAATGAGTAGATGGGAACAGGTTGAGACTGATGGAGGAAAGGATAGACAGAGTGAGATGGAGGAGGAAATTGACAGAGAGGAAGGAGGAGGGGGAGGTGGATGAAGTAGATGGAAGGTATAGAGGGATGGTGGAAAGGTGGAAAAAAGAAGAGGGAAGGCTGAGCTGGAAAAAGAGAGAGGGTGGTTGATATGGTCAGAGGGGGGGGGGGGTGGAGGAGGATATGATAAGAGACTAGGGGGTAGAGTAAATGAACAAAGAAAAGGAGAGGTGGAGATTAAGAGACAGAGAGATTGGGAAGGAAAAGGTAGACAGATAGCAGTGGAAGGATGAAATGGACAGACAAAGGGAGGAAGAGGTGGAAAGAGAGAAGGGAGGGAGGAAACGTGTTCATTATATGTGTCAAATGTATAAGACACCAAAGCCTTGGGGAAAAGACAAGTATATCTGCCCTGGTGTCCAAAATTAAAGCAACAAACAGAAATTTTTCAAGGTTGCGTTTATTTTGCCACAAAACAGTATAAACAGGTGATAGTAAAGTAGAAACAATGTAAATAATACAGAACACAATCAACAGCAACATAAATAACGGTCGACAAAAATGTTCTTTGCTTTTTTTTCGACTTAACGCATTTGAATACACGTTCTGACAACTGCTTAATGTGCTCAGTATGGGGTGTGACCACCTCTTGCACCAATACAGGACTGACAACGATGGGGCGTGCTGTGAATAACGTTATCAGTCTCATGCAGCACTGCTCAAAAGTCTTGGAGAGTGGTTGGTGGATGCTGACATGATGCAAGCTGTCTCCCTAGTGCATCCCAGACATGCTCTATAGGATTCAAATCGAGAGAGCGAGCAGACGACTACATCCGTGTAATATCCTCTGTTTCCAAAAAACATCAGCCACCTGTGCTTTATGGGGTCGAGCATTATCACCCATCAATATGAAGTCTGGACCCACAGTACCTCACAACAAACCTGCATGAGATCCCAAGATCTCCTCACAGTACCTGGCAGCAGTTAAATCTTGCTGATTAACCCATACAGTTCCATGTAGAAGGTTTCGAGTGGTCAACATAATCCCTGGCCACACAATTAGGGGTCATCCTTTACATCGGTCTCTTTCCACAATGTTTGGGTTCCGAAATCGTGTTCCACGTGCCCTCCAGATGCGAATCCGTCAAGAATCACTCTCCAGACCAAATCAGGACTCGTCAGTAAAAAGAACGTTGGCCCACTGTTTGACTGTCCAGATGGCATGTTGACTTCTCCATTCTAGACGATCCCCTCTGAGAACACACGCCAGAGGTAAACAGATAGCAGGTATTCAACAATAAAGGCCACTCTACTGAAGCCTTCTGTAGACCGTTTGCCTCGATGCAACACGTCCAGCGGATGCTTCAAGGTCAGATGCCAGTTGCAGTGCAGCAGTAAGGCGGTACAGTCGTGCCCTTACAGTCAAATAACGGTCCTCTCTTTCTGATGTCACAAGTGGTGGGCCCTGTCCTGGCCTCTGGGATAAAGCTTAGGTCTCTATAAAATGTCAACTTATTCGAGAAATAAGAGAACTACTCATATTAAGCCATAGGACCACATCAGTTTGCGACTCTCCTGCTTCCATCCCTCCTATGGCCCTCCACAGCAGAGAGTCTGAAGGCGCCTTCTCTCTGCCATACTGCACCGTCTGTGATTGTGTGTGGATGTGGGACTACCCTGATAACACTACCCTGCTTGACAGGTGCTCTGACGTCATCGTTGGCGTGGTTCCCCACTGATCGGAATGCCATCTTCTGTGTAGAACACGATCGTAATGACATCTTTGATAGTTTGTATGATTATATCCTGAATTAGTCACAGGATGAGGGAATAGCAATTTTTTGCTTTCATTTTGGACACCAATGTATATAAAGTAACTTCACTTTAATTCTGTCCCACAGTTATGAATGTTGTACTCAGTTTTATACGAAATACTGAAAGTAATTTGAAATAAAATGAATAAATAAACACCTGATTCATAACATAACCTTCACCTGCCTACGCTCTTGTTTTTCAGAGAAAAATAGGGACCCCTCCAGACAAAATCCTTTATTATCCCATAAATACTAAAGTATGCTGGTGAAAGTGGTGTTCATTGTATAGCCATGATGTAGTTTCTCCTCTGTAGTCATGTGCTATTTATTCTTTTCTTTCTTTCCATCTCATTTTAGTAATAACTATTCCATTCAACGTATATTATCCAGTTTATCACAAAAGGGAATCATGAAAAATTCATTCTCAGAATCCTCTCTTAAAATAATCACTTGAGCATTCTTAACTCATCTACAGATACAATTTGGACATTGGTAAATTCAGCATACTTTATTTCTTCCAGACGGCTTTGCCATACCTGGAATCAGGATACACGTTTTTGTTGTTTTGACATCTGCCTGATGCAAACATTATTTATATCTTTTTGCTCACCCAGTAATGTTTTGACATCTATATGGCATCTTCTGTGGCTCAAATTTATTTCTGTAAAGTATAATATCAAGTTTATAATCATTTATAGAGAATACCCTTTTTCTTATGGATGAGGCAGAATACATCAACAGAACAGAAGAATTTATAGAAGAGATCATTAAAATAATCAGTGCTCTCACCATGAGAACCAAAAAAACGTAAAGAAACTTCCAAAATCTTCAAAATTACAATCACGAAAACTAGAGCCAAATACATGACACAAATGAATCCCAACGCACCCAACCTCAGTAGTTTACCAAAGATACGTCCTGTCCAATTTCACTTTAGTTAATTTCAGAAATGCACCATGTTACCACCTAGCTAGATACAGACATGCTGTGCTACAAAAATTGTACACTTTCACAAACAACAGAAACTTACAAATCACCAACAGACTGATGGAAAAGGTAAAAGACATAAATGTCACTTAAACAAGAAACCTAATATCTTTTGACATCACGTCCATGTACACAAAAATGCCTGTAGGAGGAATAATCAGCACTGTTAAAGAACAACTGAGAAATAAGAGCACACAACAATTGCACACATAGATGAAACTGAGCTATCCTAAAGATCATAACAGAATAGAATTACTTCACTTTCAAGAAGAAGTTATATCTTTAAAAGGATGGCCTAACAATTAGCTCACCAATCAATGGTCTACTTGCGAACGTATTTCCGAACCACACTGAAAACAAAATATTCAAAGAAGTTATACATCTAAAATAATACAAGATTATATACCGGTTGCAGTACGTGGACAGTATCATTTTATTGATAAACGAAACAGAGGGGTTTTCCAAATAACCCAAATTTTAAATCGGAAACACGAAAAACATCAAGCAGAGATTCAAAGCTGGGTAGGAGGATACACATTTTTTTATAGAGGGCACATTTTATGTATCTGATGTAGTGATTAGTTTCTGTTTTGATTCAACAAAGGTTTGCCCATCTGAGATACTTAGTCATGAATCTGTAATTCGCGCCACGTCTTGTTTCCTGACCCGCCCAGCCGGTTGGATTAGGGATGATCTCGAGGAAGAGGAAGAGATTTAAGTTTAATGTCCCATCATTAGCGATGGAGCAGAAGCTCGGATTAGGAACGGATGGAGAAGAAAATCGGGTGTTCTCTTTCGAAGGAACCACTCTGGCATTTGCGTTAAGCGATTTAGGGAAATCACGGAAAATCTTAATCGGGATGGTTGAACGTGAGTTTGAGCAGTCGTCCTCCCGAATGAGAGTCCAGTGTGTAACCACTACGCTACCCCGCTCGATGGGCTGATCTCGAGCTGGGGTTTGGAAAGGGGGCGCGGTTGGTGCCGTTCGTGACGCTGCGGGCGCCACTCCGATCATGGATGAGAGCAAGCTGGACTGACCAGCGGACGAGCTAGAAACAGTTGGGCATTGGAGTTGCGAGAGGCTGCGCGCAGCGGGCTTCATTCCGGTGGCAGCACTGGAAGACCGCCCTGAGTTGTCTTGTGTATTGCAATCCACTGTCTGTGATACCGTGCGCACCGTAAGCACGACCGTCCATGCTGTACAGTGGTTCTTCAAGTTGGCGTTCCAAGGAGCTGTTCACTGGACCTCATTAAAGATCAGCGTGGGGCTGGCCACTGAGTGCACACAAACAATCAAGTGGGGCAGTTGTTGTCCGTTCCTGGTCGAGAGGACGGCGATTTCACTGGAGACGCGAACAAGGGCTTCAGATTACATGAGAAGCAATAACGGTGTGCTTTAAAGGCCGACAGCAGTATTTAGGCCAGTCGAGTGATGCAACATAGTATGCAGTGAAGAGTACAGGCTGTGCACTGTGTGCATCGTATGGTCGGCAATATTATACAGGGTGGTCCATTGACAGTGACCGGGCCAAATATCTCACGAAATAAGCATCAAACGAAAAAAATTCAAAGAACGAAATTCGTCTAGCTTGAAGGGGGAAACCAGATGGCGCTATGGTTGGCCCGCTAGATGGCGCTGCCACAGGCCAAACGGATATCAACTGCGTTTTTTAAAAACAGGAACCCCCGTTTTTATTATATATTCGTGTAGCACGTAAAGAAATATGAATGTTTTAGTTGGACCACTTGTTTCGCTTTGTGGCAGATGGCGCTGTAATAGTCACAAACGTATAAGTACGTGGTATCACGTAACATTCCGCCAGTGCAGACGGTATTTGCTTCGTGATTCATTACCCGTGTTAAAATGGACCGTTTACCAATTGCGGAAAAGATCGATATCGTGTTGATGTATGGCTATTGTGATCAAAATGCCCAACGGGCGTGCGCTATGTATGCTGCTCGGTATCCTGGACGACATCATCCAAGTGTCCAGACCGTTCGCCGGATAGTTACGTTATTTAAGGGAACAGGAAGTGTTCAGCCGCAAGTGAAACGTCAACCGCGACTTGCAACAAATGATGATGCCCAAGTAGGTGTTTTAGCTGCTGTCGCGGCTAATCGGCATATCAGTAGCAGACAAATTGAGCGAAAATTGGGAATCTCAGAAACGTCGGTGTTGAGAATGATACATCAACATCAATTGCACGCGTACCATATTTCTATGCGCCAGCAATTGCATGGCGACGACTTTGAACGTCGTGTACAGTTCAGCCACGGGACGATGATAGATTTTTTGCACGCGTTCTATTTAGCGACGAAGCGTCATTCACCAACAGGGTTATGTAAACCGGCATAATATGCACTATTGGGCAACGGAAAATCCACGATGGCTGCGACGAGTGGAACATAAGCGACCTTTGCGGGTTAATGTATGGTGCGGCATTATGGGAGGGAGGATAATTGGCCCCCATTTTATCGATGGTGCAATGTATGCTGATTTCCTACGTAATGTTCTACCGATGTTACTACAAGATGTTTCACTGCACGACAGAACGGCAATGTACTTCCAACATGATGGATGCCCGGCACATGGCTCGCGTGCGGCTGAAGCGGAATTGAATAGCATATTTCATGACAGGTGGATTGGTCGTCGAAGCACCATACCATAGTCCGCACGCTCACCTGATCTGACGTCCCCAGATTTCTTTCTGTGGGGAAAGTTGAAGGATATTTGCCATCGTGATCCACCGACAACGCCTAACAACATGCGTCAGCCCATTGTCAATGCATGCGCGAACATTACGGAAGGCGAACTACTTTCTGTTGAGAGGAGTGTCGTTGCACATATTGGCAAATGCATTGAGGTTGACGGACATCATTTTGAGCATTTATTGCATTAGTGTGGTATGTAAAGGTAATCACGCTGTAACAGCATGCATTCTCAGAAATGATAAGTTCATAAAGGTGCATGTATCACATTGGAACAACAGAAATAAAATGTTCAAATCTGCCTTTTTCTTCCTTTATTGATTTTCAATTCCCCCCGAAGGGGGCGGGCTGGCAGCAGCTTAGTACGCTGCTCTACAGCCTACAGACTTTTTTAAAAACGGAAGAGGAAAGAAACAAGAAAAACAGGCGATAAAACGGTGACTTAAAGTGTAAAATGGCGGAAAAATGCGGAAAGTTAAAACAGAAAGCAAAAGGGGTTGGCAAAGTTAATAAAATACACAGGAATCAGACAAGTAACATAGTAGACACACAATTAAAAAAACATGACGACAGTCTGGTTTCTGCTCGCAAGAGATAAAAAAATCACACCCAGCGACAGCCGTTGGCAACACTACCCAAAAGACACAACACGGAACACTCATTGTAAAAACACTCACTGTCAAACACAGCACGAGAATGGCGGCACAAAGTTGACACTCCCGAGCCAAAGGCAGATGGGGGGAAGGACCTGGAGGAGGGGGAAAAACAAGGAGGGAGGAACTTACCTTTGTTCTGTATTTTAATTCAAAAAACCTATCTGTTACCAACTGATCGTCTAAAATTGTGAGCCATATGTTTGTGACTATTACAGCGCCATCTATAACAAAGCGAAAAAGTGATACAGCTAAAACATTCATATTTCCTTACGTACTACACGAATATGTAATAAAAATGGGGGTTCCTATTTAAAAAAAACGCAGCTGATATCCGTTTGACCTATGGCAGCGCCATCTAGCGGGCCAACTGTAGCGCTATCTGGTTTCCCCCTTCAAGCTAGACAAGTTTCGTGCTTTGTAGTTTTTTCGTTTGACACTTATTTCGTGAGATATTTGGCCCGGTCACGATCAATGGACCACCCTGTATATGGAAGGTCTGCGGCTATAGTGCGGCATGTTGTAGTTGTTATCTGATGGCATACTAGCCATGTAGATGTTTACTCGAAGCAAGAGCTATATTTACTGTCTTTACATAGCCCAAAACCGGATTTCGTACACAATTTCCCAATACTGCTTTTGGTTGGTCAATCTAAACTCTCCAAAATAGATTCTGGAAATCCGCTTTTTGCTACCGGTTTTCCATTTCCACAATCGGTTTTCGCTACCATGTAAACGCACAACCGTTTTTGAAAAGAGCTTTGACTGTCAGGTTACGATTTGTTTTAAAAAATATTCGGCTCATATAGACGGGGTGACTTTTTGCACAGCGAAGGAGAAGTAGAAATATTGCACTGAGCATGAAGCTGTCTACTTCTAATACAGTATTTAATTGAAGAGAATTGCGATTGTGGCGAATAAATCAGAAACTGGAACAGATGATTTCCAGACGCCACATTTGACCGGGCCAGCAAATCTGCTTCACGCCTTAACATGTAAACGCGACAGCGAAAAACTGTTTCCGAAATTCGGGTTTTCGTCTTTCGGATGATGTGTCGCGTGTAAACGTAGTGACTGTAAGTCTGGAGTCTTTCGTGACCGTTGTGACTGAAGTTAAAAATCTTCTGAGTTGTTAGGCCGCGTCATAGTTCTTCTAAACGGTCGACATATCGACCGCTGTGCTGGGATCTTCTTCAGGATCTTGTGGTGTCCACTGTTGCTTTAAATTAACAGCGGACAGCAAAAGATCCTGAAGAAGATCCCAGCACAGCGGTCGATATGTCGACCGTTTAGAAGAACTATGACGCGGCCCAATAACACAGAAGAATTTAACTTGAGGGCTGTATTAATTTGGTTATTTGCGTGCTGTGAGCGTGATTGATTCTGTATGTGCCATTGTGCAGAAGGATATCGTGATATTCTTACACTGTGAGTGTTACTGATTTTGTTTAATCCACTGTATCGAAAATCATCTTGTTATTTTACCGCGTGAGACTGAACTGTTTTGTATGTCATACTGTACAGAAAATTATATTCGAAATTTTCGTAGATAGACCTGTAGATGATATATGCTTGACATTGCCAAGGTTAGAGGGCGATCCAGATTAATGTAGAAACAGAAGTACAACTTCAAACAGCCAAAATCGCTATTGTACAGTATTTATTGTTATGGCCAGTTTCAGCAAACTAAGAACATAGACATTCATAAATTTTGCCTAGAACAGCATATGGAAGCATGTGCAACAGAAGTAGAATTTCACAAAAAATCCTTCATAATATTAAGTGTATATTGAGCACCTGCAGGTAACTTTTTTATTTTAAATTCAGTGCATCAGTATTTGTAAAATGACCCTTTCATATAGTGGTCATTAAAAAATGACGATCATTCCACTTGGGACCTGTGGAATGGTACATTAGCTTATTTGTTTTAGTTGTAAATATTTGTCATGTGTTGTTGTTTCTCCTCACTATGGATCAATTGTAATGAAAGTAAATATAATCTATGTTGGCATCATCAAATCTCCTGCAGTACATTTCACTGAATCTCGACCAAATGCATCTTACACCGTATCATATCACAGAACGATATTTCATGAACATGAGACCAATTGTATATCAGGAAGTCAAGCATAAAATAAGTATTCCATAAAACGATGTCTTTGTCTGCTGGTCCACGAACATCAGTTTGTATAATCACTGGAATATGTAGGTTGTTTTATGTAATTGTCATTTAATGCTTGACTTGCTGATAAACTATTGTTCTATAATGTTATACGGTATAGGATCCATTTGGTCAAGATTAAGTGAAATGTACTGTAGATGGTATACCGCCAGTGGTATAGATTCTACCCACCACTTCATCAGTGATCTTATAAATTACGATGGAGTGATATCTAACCCTACTGCCTTATTTGACCTTAAGCCGTCCAAAGCTCTTTTAAAATCTGATTCGATACTGGATCACCTATCTAATCCCTGTCGACTCCTGTTTCTACTTCTGTTACGTCATCAGACAAGTGTCCCTCTTCTAGAGGCCTTCAATGTACTCTTTCCACCTATCCGCTGTCTCCTCTGCATTTAGCAATGGAATTCCGAGTGCAATATTAATTTTGGCGTCATTGCTTTCAATTTCATCGAGAGTTGTTTTGACTTCTCTATATGCTGAGGCAATCCTTCCGACAATCATTTCTTTTCCGATTTCTTCACATTGTTCATTTTGCCTTAGCTTCCCTGCACTTCCTGTTTATTACATTCCTAAGTGAGTCGTATCGCTGTATTCCTGAATTTCCTTGAACATTTTTGTACTGCACTCTTCCATCGATCAACTGAAATATTTCTTCTGTTACCCATCTTTTCTTCGCAGTTACCTTCTTCGTACCTATGTTTTTCCTTCCAGCTTCTGTGACTGTCCTTTTTAGAGATGCCTATTCTTCTTCAACTGAACCGACTATGAGCTATTCCTTATCGTAGTATCTATAGCCTCAAAGGGTTTCAAGAGTATGTCTTCACTCCTTTGCACTTCCATATCCACCTTCTTTGTGCATTGTTTTTACTGACTATACTCTTAAACTTCGGTCTACTCTCCATCACTACTAAATTCTGATCTGGGTCTGTATCTGCTCCTGGAGACATCTTACAATTCAGAATCTGATTTCCGAATCTCTCCCTGACCACAATGTAACCTAATGAAATCTTCCTGCATCTTCCGGCCGCTTCTAAGTGAACCTCCTCCTCTTGTGATTCTTGAACAGAGTATTCGCTATTACTAGCTGAAAGTTGTACTTGCTATCAAGTCCATATTTTTCCACACCTCTTTCTTCTACCCCTTCTCCTACACCGCACTCCAGTCACCCACAACTGTTGGATTTTCATCTCCCTTTGCGTACTAAACTACCCATTCAGTATCCCCACATGCTTTCTATTTCTCTTCATCTTCTTCTTGCGACGTCGGCATGTATACCTGAACTGTTGTCGGTGTTAGATTGCTATCGATTCATGAGAACAACCCTATCACTGAGCTGCTCACAGTAATTCACTCTCTGCCTTACCATAACAGAATCTACTCCCGTTATACCATTTTCTGCTGCTGTTGATACTTCCATAGACTCATCTGACCAGAAATCCTTATTTTCGTTCCATTTCACTTCACTTTTTTTTTTTTTTTTTTTTTTTTTTTTTTTTTTTTTTTTCTTTATTGTATTTCAATTCCCCATCGGGGCGGGCTGGCAGCAGCATATGCGCTGCTCTTCAGCCGAAAGACATAGAACAAAACAATAGAAGACATTTAAAAACAGCAAAGGAGAGAAGAAGGCGAACATAGATATACAAAAGGGGAGAACATCATGGAAGGCAATATACAAAAAAACGGGGTGACTGTAAAATGGAGATAAAAAAACTGTTTAAAAGTAGCACACACAAATAGCCACACTCTGCGACGATTAAAAGAACACAAGGCACAGTATGACTGGAGCATGAAGGTGTTGACGGATGGCATAGCACACTGACGGCGAACCTCAAGGCAGTACACAATTAAAATCACACCTCTGGACGCACACGAGAAATAGCACGAAACACAACACTGACGTGGCACACTGATGATGATCAATACAGAGGATCTGCCAGGTTCAAGGAGATGAGGGAGACCTGAAGAAGGGAGGGAGGGGAAGAGATGGGGGAGGGGAATGGGGGTCGCTCGGAAGAGGGCCAGGTAGGGAGGGATGTGGGAAGGAGAGAGGCAAGTATGGGGTGCAGTTCACTTCACTGGCCCTAGCTATATTTGAACTGAGCCTTAGTATTTTCCTTTTCAGGTTTTCTAGCTCCCATATCACGTTCAAACTTTTTACATTCCACGCCTCGACACGTACCGGGTGATCAAAAAGTCAGTATAAATTTGAAAACTTAATAAACCACGGAATAATGTAGATAGAGGGGTAAAAATTGACACACATGCTTGGAATGACATGGGGTTTTATTAGAACAAAAAAAAATTCGCAAAGTGTCCGATAGATGGCATTGGACAGCAAAACGTCAGTGACTGCGCATGACAATCGTGTATAAAAGGAGCTGTAATGAGAGAGAGAATCAGATGCGCCAGCAGTCGCAGCATGTTGACGTTACCTGAAAAGGCGCTTTTAGTGAAGCTGTATTATCAGAATGGGGAATGTGCTAGTTCAGCGTTACGATCCTATCGCCATAGGAAGGGTATTCGAACGGGTAAAGGTCCGTTGACAAATGCAGCTGTGGCGAGAATGATTTCGAAGTTCGAAGCCATGGGTTGTTTAGACGATAGACCCCGTAGTGGCCGACCGAGCACAAGGTGTAATGCTGCTGAGACAATTCAGGAAGAAATGGAGACTGTATCGGGTTGGTCTATGCACGGGGAAGTCAGCGCTCGTGCAGTCGCACGTCGCACCAGCATTTCATACACCACTGTTTGATTGGCACTGAGGCGTACCCTCCGATGCTGTCCGTACAAAATCCATCGGCATCATGAACTGTTGATACGTGGCGATTTAGTGAAGCGGAGGGCATTTGCGGTGTGAGTGTTTCAAAAGATGGCAGAAGATGACGATTGGTTGAGTAACGTGGTGTGGACCGACGAAGCTCATTTCATGCTCCGAGGGTCTGTCAACGCCCACAACTGCAGAGTTTGGGCTATCGAAGATCCAGAACTGTCGTGGAAACTCTATAGCACGACGAGAAAGTCACGGTATGGATTGGATATACCACATCTACCGTTATCGGGCCTTTTTTCTTGGAGGAAATGCATGATTCTGCTTTTGTAACTGCTACCGTGACGGGTGAGATGTACGCCGATATGTTACAGAATCGCTTCATCCCTAGCCTGGCTGATAAACACCTGCTGGAACGTACGATTTTATGCAGGATAGCGCTCCACCCCATATTGCTGGACGCGTGAAAGATCTCTTGCGCGCGTCGTTTGGTGATGATCGTGTGCTCAGCCGCCACTTTCGTCATGCTTGGCCTCCCAGGACACCAGACCTCAGTCCGTGCGATTATTGGCTTTGGGGTTACCTGAAGTCGCAAGTGTACTGTGATCGACCGACATATCTAGGGATGCTGGAAGACAACATCTGACGCCAATGCCTCACCATAACTCCGGACATGCTTTACAGTGCTGTTCACAACATTATGCCCCGACTACAGCTATTGTTGAGGAATGATGGTGGACTTATTGAGCATTTCCTGTAAAGAACATCATCTTTGCTTTGTCTTACTTTGTTATTCTAATTATTGCTATTCTGATCAGATGAAGCGCCACCTGTCGGACGTTTTTGGAACTTTTTCGGTTCTAATAAAACCCCATGTCATTCCAAGCATTTGTGTCAATTTTTACCTCTCTATCTACATTATTCCGTGACTTATTCAGTTTTCAAATTTATACTGACTTTTTGATCATCCGGTATAACGTTACCATTTCGTTGGTTATTCAATCTTTTTTTCATGGCCAGCTCCCCCTTGGCAGTCCCCTCCTGGATAAAAATTGGCTTAAGCACGTATGTTCCTAAACCACTGGACCAATTTCAGTCAAATTTTACTGTTTGGAAGTAATCACTGTGGTTAGGAACCACCCACCTATCCAAGGCGTGGGAATGGTGGTGAAAAGGTAGTGTAGCCCATGACGCGAGAATACTCACACTTTAGTTATCCAGTATTTGAGAACGAGAGCACTAAGAAACTTGCAACGAACCTTACACATAATTTCACACCTGTATGAAACTTTTCTCGCTGAAGACCCCCACAAAATGATGAAAGCAAGAAAGTTTTTCGCTTACTACATTTTCTTTGTTCGTGCAGTGAAACTGCCACATGTAGCATGACGTTTTAATTTATTACTTCTTTAATATTAACTGTATTCGCAACAAATTTCGCAGACAATATTCACATATACCACTGAGTATACCAGAAAATTACATCACGGTGCGACACTTAGTTTAGGAGATACGACGTCATAAACGTTGAGATGCGTGAGGAACTACGGCATCGTGCACGACGTTTTAATTTAGTACTTCTTTACTACTAACTCTGTTAGCAACAAATTTCTCAAGCGGTATCCACATATACCGCTGAATGTACATATAGAAATATATCATTTTACTACTGATAGTTCAGGAGGTATGACGTCAAATTGTGAGATGCGAGAAAAAACTGCCACATCTTCATGACATTTTAATCAATTACTTCTTTACCACTAACTCTATTCGCAACGCATTCACACACAGTATCTACATCTGCTGCTGATTACCTGGAAGAATATATCATTTTATGAAACTTAGTTCACGAGATATGACGTCATAAGCATTGAGCTGCGTGGAAATGAAACTGCACGGCGAAATTCACTAGATGTACAGGTGAACTATGTGTATAAATGCGCGTGAAATATGTTAATTATGTGTGAAATATATTTGACATATGAGTATGCGAACAAAGCCACGGATAAGAAGCCCACCCTAAACCCCTGGAACGATTTTATCAATTTGGGTAAACGTATAAGTTACAACCTGGAAAGAAATACTGTAAGGGCAAAACCACCAAGTTCCTACTGAGGTGATAATAGTACAAAAAGACAGAAGGGAGGGTGACGAGATCGACAGCAACATGGAGAAGGAAGAGATAGGAACAGATAGGAGGAGAAGGGAATGGACAGATATAGGGGTGGGAAAAATGGAAGAGGGATGGGAGAGGAAGTGATGGACAGAGAGTGGGGAGAGGAGGAGGCAGACAGAGAGAGGGGAAAGGAGGAGATGGAGACAGAAAAGAAAGGGGAGAAGATGAACAGGGAGAGAGGGAGACAGGAGGGGGAAGAGGAGATGGATGGGGGGGGGAGGAGGAGATGGACAGAGTGGGAAGGAGCGGGCTGACAGAGGGTGGAGGAGGTGATGTATAGAGGCAGGAGTAAGAGGAGATGCACAGGGAGTGGGGGGTATGGAAGAGGTGGACAGAGAGAGGGGGCGATGGGGTGGACAGACAGAGGAGGTTTTTAAGATGGACAGAGAAGTGACAGATGGAGGTTATGGACAGTGTCAAGAGACAGAGAGAGTAGGGAGGAGGAGGTGGGTAGAGAGAGGGGGTAAGAGGAGGTGGATAGAGAGAGGGGGAAGGAGGAGGTAGACAGAGAGAGGTGGTAGGACAAACAGAGGAGGAGGGTGAGATGGACAGAGAGAAGGGGGAGGCTAAGATAGAGAGCTAGGGAGGAGGAGATGGACAGAGAGAGGGGAAGAGTAGATGGTCATAGAATGAAGGGAAGAGGAGATGGTGAGAGACATTGGGGAGGAGTAGATGGAAAGGATAGGCATAGACAGAGGGGGTTGATGGATGGAGAAGGTAGGAAGAGATTGGCAGAGGGGGGGGAGGAGATGCTCAGACAGAGGGGAAGAGGAGACAGAGATGAGGAGGACATGGAGGGAGGGGGAGATGGACAGAGAGAAGGGGGGGACAAGAGAAATATGGGGTAGGAGGCAATGGACAGAGAGGGGGAGGAGGTTATCGACAGAGAGAAGGAGAGGAGGAGATGCTCAGAGAGACAGGGGAGGAGCACATGCACAGAGAGAGGGAAGGAGGAGTTGTGTGCAATGTATGTGACATATACACTACTGGCCATTAAAATTGCTACACCAAGAAGAAATGCAGATGATGAACGGGTATTCACTGGACAAATATATTATACTAGAACTGACATTTGATTACATTTTCACGCAATTTGGGTGCATAGATCCTGAGAAATCAGTACCCAGAACAACCACCTCTCGCCATAATAACGGCCTTGACACACCTGGGCATTGACTCGAACAGAACTTGGATGGCGTGTACAGGTACAGCTGCCCATGCAGCTTCAACACGATACTACACAGTTCATCAAGAGTAGCGACTGGCGTATTGTGACGAGCCAGTTGCTCGGCCACCATTGACCAGACGTTTCCAGTTGGTGAGAGATCTGGAGAATGTGCTGGCCGGGGTAGCAGTCGAACATTTTCTGTATCCAGAAAAGCCCGTACAGGACCTGCATAATGCGGTCGTGCATTATCCTGCTGAAATGTAGGGTTTCGCAGGGATCGAATGAAGGGTGGAGCCACGGGTCGCAACACATCTGAAATGTAACGTCCACTGTTCAAAGTGCCATCAATGCCAACAAGAGGTGACCGAGACGTGTAACCAATCGCACCCCATACCATCACGATGATTTATTTATACTTGTCCTGTTTGGATATGAAATTATTAAGTTCTTCTTTGCGTTCGAATAGTTGCCCTGCACTCTATTTCTAGCACGCTGGACAGCACACAGAATGACACATTGCACTGCACGGCGGTACTGACCTCGGGGTCGAAGTAGGCCAAGCAAGGGTATATGATACCATCATTGGGATCTGGGTAGTTCAGTGCACGTAGTTTGACGTTGAAGCGGGAGTCAGGGCCGTAGTCGTAGCAGCCGTTGCCTGCGAATCGACCGAACAGCTCCGGGGTCGTGGGGGCGTACTCTCGGTACACGCACAGCGCCGCCTCCTGCTGCGACGACGGCCAACACAGCACCTGCCGAAGAGTGGAACGTCAACAACATAGTCTGGCTACTCGTACCAAGGTACCTGTCTAATGAAGAAAATGAGCCGGCCGAAGTGGCCGTGCGGTTAAAGGCGCTGCAGTCTGGAACCGCAAGACCGCTACGGTCGCAGGTTCGAATCCTGCCTCGGGCATGGATGTTTGTGATGTCCTTAGGTTAGTTAGGTTTAACTAGTTCTAAGTTCTAAGGGACTAATGACCTCAGCAGTTGAGTCCCATAGTGCTCAGAGCCATTTGAACCATTTTTTTGAAGAAAATGATTCACCGCTTTAATGACGAACTCGATCCACTAAGTCAGATTTAGGTCGTGCACCTAAATTTTTGAGCACCATTACGTTTTGCACTTGCATCTTACTCTACCACTGTTATTTGTTTAAAAGTATACGACTAAATTTCCCATTTTGAGACTACTGGAGGGGCGAACTGTTTCACTTGTCAAAACATTCAACAACCTAGATCGCATAGATATTTATTTAAGACTACAGGTTTCGACAAACTTTGGTGTCAACCTTATATCTTGAAAATCTTTTTGTTGCAAAACACGCTCATTTTACGTTGGACTCCACCCCCGCTGTCACCTGTGTAAAATCAGCACGTTATAAAAGGGTTGTCACAAGTAAAATACGGTACTTAAAAAGATAACACACCTTGTGGAAATGCACATGCCCATTTAAGATCCGTACCCAAAGACTCGAAAGTTGCACAGGTCACACCAATATTCAAGAAAGGTAATAGGAGTAATCCACTAAATTACAGACCCATATTGTTAACGTCGATATGCAGCAGCATTTTTGAACACATATTGTGTTCGAACATTATGAATTACCTCGAAGAAAACGGTCTATTGACACACATTCAACATGGGTTTAGAAAACATCGTTCCTGTGAAACACTAGCTCTTTATTCACAGGAAGTGCTGAGTGCTATTGACAAGGGATTTCAGATCGATTCCGTATTCCTGGATTTCCAGAAGGCTTTTGATACTGTACCACACAAGCGGCTCGTAGTGAAATTGCGTGCTTATGGAATATCGTCTCAGTTATGTGACTGGATTTGTGATTTCCTGTCAGAGAGGTCACAGTTCGTAGTAATTGACAGAAAGTCATCGAGTAAAACAGAAGTGATTTCTGACGTTCCCCAAGGTAGTGTTATAGGCCCTTTGCTGTTCCTTATCTATATAAAAGATTTGGAAGACAATCTGAGCAGCCGTCTTCGGTTGTTTGCCGATGACGAGATCGTTTACCGACTCATAAAGTCATCAGAAGATCAAAACAAACTGCAAAACGATTTGGAAAAGATATCTGAATGGTGCGAAAAGTGGCAGTTGACCCTAAATAACGAAAAGTGTGAGGTCATCCACGTGAGTGCTAAAAGAAACTCGTTAAACTTCGGTTACACGATAAATCAGTCTAATGTAAAAGCCGTAGATTCAATTAAATACCTAGGTATTACAATTACGAACAACTTAAATTGGAAGGAACAGATAGAAAATGTTGTGGGGAAGGCTAACCAAACTCTGCGTTTTATTGACAGAACACTTAGAAAATGTAACAGACCTACTAAGGAGACTGCATACACTACACTTGTCCGCACTCTTTTAGAATACTGCTGCGCGGTGTGGAATCCTTATCAGATAGGACTGATGGAGCACATCGAAAAAGTTCAAAGAAAGGCAGCACTTTTTGTATTATCGCGAAATATGGAAGAGAGTGTCACAGAAATGGTACAGGATTTGGGCTGGACATCATTAAAAGAAAGGCTTTTTTCGTTGCGACGGAATCTTCCACGAAATTCCAATCACCAACTTTCTCCTTTGAATGCGAAAATATTTTGTTGACACCGACCTACACAGGGAGGAACGATCACCACGATAAAATAAGGGAAATCAGAGCTCGTGCGGAAAGATATAGGTGTTCATTATTTCCACGCGCTATACGAGATTGGAATAATAGAGAATTGTGAAGGTGGTTCGATGAACCCTCTGCTAGGCACTTAAATGTGATTTGCAGAGTATCCATGTAGATGCAGATGTAGAACTGATCAGCCAGAACACCGACGTACTATCAATATGAACTAGTGCAGGTGATAGCAGCGTCAAATGGCGAGGAATGACTGCTGGTCAGACACACACACGGTGTACGTAGTATCAGTGAGCTTGTTATCCATGTGTAGAATAGGGAAGGTGCCCGTTCTATCTGAATTTGACCGAAGGCAGATTGTGATGGCCAAGAGGCTCGGCACGAGCATTTCGGAAACTGCACAAGTTGTCCGGTGTTCGAGGAGTGCTGTGGTGAGTGTCTTTAACACGTGGCGAAACAAAAGTGAAACCATGTCCAGTCGTCGTGGGGTTGGAGACCACTACTCATTACAGATGTCAGACGTCGAAGCCTAGCCAGGTTGGTAAAACAGGCCAGGCGGCGAACTATGGCCGAACTAACATCAGGCTTTAATGTTGGGCAGAGTACAAGTGTGGCTGAACAAACACAGAGAACTCCTAACGATGAGCCACCGCAGCCGACAACCCACGCATGTGCGCATGTTAACAATATTACATTGACGACTGTGACTGAAATGGGCACGTGATCATCAGCACTGGACGTTGGCGCAGTGCAAGAGCGTTACGTGGTCTGATGAATCTCGATACCCTGTTCGTCATGCCGATGGGGAGGGGGGGGGGGGAGGGGGGCACAAATCCGTCGTCGTCCAGGGGACAGCTCCTTCACACCTGTACGGCAGGATGGAGACAAGCTGGTGGCGGCTCCATTAAGCTGTGGGGAACGTTCATATGGGCATCCATGGATCAAGTGCAGATCGTGCAAGACACCACGACGGCCAAGGAGGATCGTACATTGTTTGCAGACCACGTACAACCCTTCATGACGACCATGTTTCCCGACGCCATTTTTCAACAAGAACACAAGGCCAAGAGTATGATGGAGTGGTTTGAGGAACACAGTGGTTAGTTCCAGATGATGTGCTGGCCCCCCAATTCGACAGATCTTAACCCGATCGAACACATCTGGGATGTGCTCAACGTGGCGTCAGAGCTCATGACTTTGAACGTGATTTTCAAGTTGATTTTGAGGTTAAAGTGATTTTTCAAAAGGGGAATCCTAATATTTGATTCAGTATTACAAAAAAAGAACTAAATCTTACGTATTATTAAAGGTCGTGGCTAGCTCACTGAAGGTCGAATAAGCAAATATTTTTTTTTAGTTCTAGTAGGGATTAACTTAGAATAGAGGAGAGATACAGCAAAATACAATGTAAGATACAAATTGGAAAGAGCATTCCCAGGAATGGAGGTGAGGGCACTCATTAAACGACTTGTGAATCGAAGATTTACGTTTTATTTATTTTTGTTCTGTCTTGAAAATGCCATAATAACAGTTATGCTTTGTGATGTATTTATTTTTTCCAATAAACACAATAATTAAAATTTAAAGTTCATATCTCTGTTCGCTCTTTCCAAACTCAATGTCATAAAAAGGAGTTTCCATGAAACAAAACTCAACCTTCGAACGACCCTCGATTATTACCATTAAAATCATAGTTTCCGGTAATGATATGTGATGCCTTATGCCCCTTCCAATATGCATCTAACATTATATTTTGCTGTATACCTCCTCTATTCCGAGTTAATCCCTACTAGAACTACAAAACATATTTTCTTACTTGACATAATTGAACCTTGCCCTAACCTCTAACAACGTTTATACGTAAAATTTGTCGTTCTGTTCAAATCTCGAATCAAATATTAGGATTTCCATTTTAAAATATCACATTAACCTCAAAATCAACTTGAAAGTCACGTTCAAGGTTGGCACTGGTTTATTCTTCATTATGAATTAAAGTAGTCCATCCTGTCTAATGCTCACAGATGCTTGGTACATCGCAAAAACACAGTACTCAGTGGCACATCTGTTTACATATTTTCACACGTACATCTTATTATTTGATCCAATGTTGCATCAAAACGACGATTTGAATAATCTGATGATAATTGTCGTGTAAACAAAGCTTTCATATTGCATCGAGAAAAAATTTTCTATACACTTTTTTCAGGACAGAAAATATTTTCTGTAAAAGTTAATACTTCCAGAATGAATTTCTCATTCTGCAGTGGAGAGTGTGCTTATATGAAACTTCCTGAAACACTAAAACTGCGTGCTAGAACCGTGACTCGAGCTCGGGACCTTTGTCTTCCACGGGCAAGTGCTCTACCGACTGAGCTACCGAAGCACTCCTCGCAGCTGTATTTCTGGCAGAACCTCATCTCCTGCCTCCTAGGCAAGGGTCCCAGGTTCGAGTGACTATCCATTACACAGTTATTATCTGCCAGTAAGTTTTTGAATGTACTTAGTACTACCACTTTCTTGCATAAACGTATTTATTCAATATAGTCCAGTGAAACTGTCAGAAAAAAAGCCTGTACCTTGCACAAGGTGGGGTAGAAGATTTTATTTTTTAACTCGTTCATATTGTTGGAAAGGTTAGAAAAACCAAGTTGTGCCAACAAAATTTCTCTTGGGAAAACTTTCTGCAGTCAAAAAACTTCGAAAATTTCGGACTTTTTCAGTTTTTTTCAAAATATCTCAGTTTCATTTGCTCCTGTAGCTTTGACGTCTATTTTCTTTATTGAAGAGCACAAAATTCTCCAAAAAATTTGATTCTTACCATTCTTTTCTACTCCCTGTATCTAAGGCGCTACAGCACGTCAAAAAATAGCAATTTTTCAAATTTCGAGCAAAGTGGCATATTACCTAATTTTTGAACACTGTTATTTCAGTTTCTATTTGTGTAGTATAAACATATTACTCATCATGTTATTCATTGGAATTTACCATCTCACTCAGCTGCAGGGCCAGGACAAACAGCATCATATTCAGTAACTACGAACACATTCACGTCGGATTGCGTGAAGTTTATTTGTGTTACAATATGTAATACGATTGCATGCAGGTGCCGTACATTTTCTACAGTTGATTGACGTTAATGATCAATTATAAGAAAAAGTATGTAGGAATTGTTATTTAGCGGACAAAATCGTATTTATTATTTGGCGGGCGAAAGGCGATTATCTCTGGTGACTGTTCACAGCGCGCTGACAGCTATTAGCAGACAACAATAAGGGTCCTACAGTTTGGAGTCGCTTCCATTCAGTATATGTTGTGGTGCTGAAAATGAGTATGTCTGACATGAATTTGTGTTTCATTTGCGAAAAAACTGTGGTAAGTGGTGGACGCAATGTGAAAAAGAAAGGACTGAGCACATTTATCGATTGTAGTGCTAAACGCAGGGAGTCTGCTCACACCCGTTTTTTGAAAACGCTCAGTGAAGTGATGGTGCATGAAGCATGCTACAAGAAGTACATTAATGAGAGAATGATAGCAGCAAGCCTTCGACATTCTCAGGAACCAACAGGCGTGCTACGTCGGTCGCAGGAAAAAGGTCAGTTCAATTTCAAAGAGAAATGCTTCTTATGTGCAAAAGGGAATTCTGATGACTTTTTAACCAAGCAGTTAAGATTGCCATATGCCAAACGAAATTTTGTTTACAAAGTAATGAAATTCGAAGTGCAATCGACAGTATTAGAACAGGCTAAACGTCGTGGTGATGAATTTGGTCAACAAGTGATAGAGCGGATTCAAAATGTAAATGATTTGGTTGCTGCAGATGGGCGGTACCACAGATTTTGCTACAGAAAGTTCTTTCACCGTGTTTCAGCTACTGGACAGAAACGAGGTTACCGACCTGCAACACAAGTAGATGAAGGCGTGGAGGCTATATTTGCCTACCTGGAAATCAATACGGAAGAATGTCAGTTTTCTATGGACGATCTGTTAGAGCAAATACCCACATCACCTTTTCCAGAAATATGGTGACGATGTGGTGATAGCTGAAACAGCTTCAAAGCCAGCAGTCGTATGTTTCAAGAATGTTGGGCACCAACTACTCAGTGAAAATTGGTACACCAAAAGACATTCAGATCCTCAGCAAGAAAGACTACGAATCGTCAAAGCAGCTGCAAATATCATATTACAGGATATAAGATCAGTAGTGTACGATGTAAAACAGTACCCTCCCTCTGATAATTTTTTTATGTGATGTAGAGTCTGTCATATCATAATCTAAGATTGCTCTTTGAAACTATAATTTTGAAACACAAGCGGTCTCCCAGAAAATGGGGGAAAATATGTGTTTCTCTTGCTCATGCACTCGTAAGTGCCGTGGTGAATACGTAAAACTGTCCCGTAACGTTTCGTCTCCGATTGTAGGTGACATCCTGAGAGGTGAAGACGCTTAATCTCCCTCAACCGGAGATGAAACTTTAGGGGAAAATTTTACATAACAATCAAGTCCTGTCAGCCCGGAATTTTTAAGTGAAGTTATTGAAATTGATAATAAAAATCCGGTTTATTTTTGAATGGGCATTGTACATTGAAGAACCTAGGCAAGATTTATGGAAAAAAATGTCATCCCTCTAGGCAACTGGAACTTTTTAAGTGGATATTGCAACACAGCAGTCCCAAAGGACGTGGAAATGATTATCGCCATCTTTCTGAGTTCTAAAAAGGTCGACTCATAACGGACCTACATTTTCGAATAACTGAAATCATTGATGACACCTGTTCCTAAAGTCCCTGTTCTCTGTGAAAAAGCATCGGTTTCGAAGAACAAATTAGATCCAACCAAAATGTAGAATCAGTTGTAACCGAATCGTTGTTGTGCGACTACTTTTACACAATAACGATCGAACGAATTTTGACAGATGTTCAAAACTGCAAAGTTCCTAGTGAAATTTCATATAATGAAATTAAATATTTTTTAGTGTAGATTGCAATGGTTATAGAAAACGGTCGCCAGCTCATACTGTGAGCGAACAATACTGTATAGTTGTTAATCAAGTTGAAGAAAAATTTATGTAATAATTAATTAAAGACAGGTGGCAACGGACAAAATAACACTGACTCGAGCTTAGATTCAAAATCTCAATTAGCAACATGAAGCAAATCTAATCGAGAAGACAGTACAGCGAATTGTGCTAAGCATACGCATTTGACTGCTGATTGTTTGGCACTCAGTTTGCGTAATAAATTGGTTCGCACAGCCTACCAAAATGCCTACTGTTAACATTACTACTATTGTAATTGTTCTTAAGATTATTTTCTTTTAGGCAGAATATGTCTTATTAATGCATAACTTTGATTAAATAATTACTGATTAAATTTTGTGTAATACTGTTACGTATTTTGGAAATGAGAGCGGAAATTATTGATCACACAAAGAAATTAAACATTCTGATCTTCAATAATCTTTGAAAACTCACTGAAATTACTTTTTCATAACCATTGAATATTAATATTGGTTTTTTCAGCGAAGATTTCACTGAGCAACAAAGTCCATTATCTTTAATTATCGCTCTGAATTATTTTTTAAGTTTTGATAACTTTCACCTTTTTAAACAAATTAAATTAAATCAACGATTTTAGTCTTTTTATCATCAACAGTGACACTCAGTTTTAATTATGAGGGTCATTCCAAAAGAAATGCACACTATTTTTTGTAAAAATACAGTTTTCATTCTAGATGTGTGAAAGTTTTACAATGTGTAGATACATCCTTCCCGCTTGTTTTCAAACTTAGTTCAACCTATTCCCGTGAGTGGCGCTGTCACAGCATGTCTTCAAGATGGCTGCTACACTTGACGTTTGTCAGAAGCAAGGTGCTGTCATAGAATTCCTGTGCTGTGAAAACGAGACAATGGGAAACAGCCACAAGAGGTTGAAAAAGGTGTATGGAAATGCTGCTGTCGATCGCAGTACAGTTAGTCGGTGGGCAAACAGGTTACGTGATGAAAGCGGGCTTGGCAATATTGAGGACTGTCCTCGCAGCAGCAGGCCTCGTACTGCACACTCTCCAGAAAATGTACAGAGAGTTAACGAACTGGTGACTGCTGACAGACGCATCACAGTGAACGAATTGTCACGCTACGTTGGGATAGGGGAAGAAAGTGTTTGCAGAATACTGAAAGTGTTGGCGTTAAAAAAAGGTTTGTGCCAGGTGGGTTCCCAGGATGTTGACAGTGGCTCACAAAGAAACAAGAAAAACGATATGCAGCCAACTTTTGGAACGGTGCGAGAATGGTGGAGATGAACTTCTTGGAAGAATTGTGACAGGTTATGAAACATGGTTCCATCATTTTTCACCAGAGACGAAGAGGCAATCACCCGCCTTACAGTCCTGACCTGGCTCCATGTGACTATCATCTCTTTGGTAAACTGAAAGACTCTCTTCGTGGAACAAGGTTTGAAGATGATGACTCCCTTGCGCACGCTGCCATCATGCAAATTCACCCAAGAAAAAAATTCAAAGCCACACCTTATGCTGGAAAAGTTATGGCTACGGTGTTTTTCGGTTCCGAAGGACTCTTGCTTGTGGACATAATGCCAAGTGGAACCACCATAAATTCTGATGCATATGTGGCGACACTGAAGAAACTTCAAGCTCGACCATATCGGCAAAAGCAGGATGTTTTGCTGTTGCTCGACAATGCATGGCCACATGTCAGTCAAAAAACCATGGAAGCGATCACAAAACTCTGATGGACAACACTGAAACACCCGCCTTACAGTCCTGACCTGGCTCCATGTGACTATCATCTCTTTGGTAAACTGAAAGACTCTCTTCGTGGAACAAGGTTTGAAGATGATGACTCCCTTGCGCACGCTGCCAAACAGTGGCTCCAGCAGGTTGGTCAAGAATTTTAACGTGCGGGTATACAGGCGATGGTTCCAAGATGGCGTCAGGCAGTTGAGAGGGATGGAAATTATGTGGAGAAATGAAAATATTGTTCCTAAAGGATGTATCTACACACTGTAATACATTCAAACATGTAGAATAAAAGATGGATTTTAAAAAAAAGTTGCGTGCATTTCTTTTGGAGTGACCCTCGTAATAATGACTGGCTAGGACCCTACTTGGTAACTGTTCATGTTTAAGCCCTTGTAACACAGCGTTAACGTTAAGTTGACAATTATTAACAAAATGAAACTACTAGCTTTGATACACTTCTAAATATTAAAGTTGGTCTGGTCTTATTTCGTTAACGCCGTAATTATGCCTGACCATAACACACCAGTTTGGTGCCTCACTAATGTGCCGCATGCACTATATGCTGCTAGTAACCACTACACCTGAGCGCTACTGTCAGACTCTGCTGCACAAGAGCTCATGCCAAACTCAACTGCACTGTGCGCGTCCGCGTCCAGAGACAATGTTCCCCACTTCAAATATACTCTTTGACTGTTCACAATAGCAAATCTTCCTTATTAAAGCAGCGTGTTTATTACATGTTATTACATAATTCTTTTTAGGTATTGCATTAATATTTCGCAATCATATTCATTCATAAGAAATTATTTACAGAGTAATGACAAAATAGATTACATAAAAAATTACTTCATTATTCAAAATTACAACAATGACACTGCGAAAATGTTTTATGTTAGACATTGTGTTGCTGTTTGTACGACAGAAGTAATGAGAAGGTGTAGAGGATCAACTATCGGTGTAGGACTGGCAATGGACAGCGAATGTATGTATGTGCAAAGTATTGTGTATAAAAAACGACAGATTGGGGTTTAACGTCCTTTCGACATCGAGGTCTTTAGAGACAAAGCACAAGCGCTGTGGCACGCCTACCGCAGAGCGTCGTGGCCAAAAGTCTACCAGCTTCACAACCGAAACACCCAAGGCTCCACTCGAACCGTGGCAGGACCAAGAAGTCAGCGAGTAGACCATCAGATGGCGACATCGATGGCCGCGCCAAAATGTCAATCATCGCGCTCAGCTAGCCTCTGTGTGCGCTGATCAAAACTGTGTTCAGCTTCCGCGTCTCATCCGAGCAGCCAAACAGAAAGATGTAGTACTTCACACACCGAGGATTTAAGCTGACGTCGGGTCAGCAGAAGGCAGCAGAGTGTAGAACACGATGACGCAGTGTGCAAACAGTAGCGCACGTCCAGTTGAGGCAGGTGCCCTATCCGCGCTGGAGTTGGTCGATCGACGTCCAAGCGTGTTTGTCCCGTCGGCGGCTTCGTCGACCACTCTGCTTACGATGGACGTGGCAAAGGCAGGAGGACCATCGATACTGACGACCCAGGCTATCATGGTTTATGAGAGGCAAGACGGACGAACAGGAAAACGCCAGACTCCAGGGATAGGACACCCACAGGCGCCATACGAAAACAGAAGATTGTCAAACATGTGTCTAAACCGCGTGAAGACGTCAGATTCACCACCCACTAAGAGGAACAGAAAGAAATCTGCGAGAGAATACAACACGTCACCCAACAAGCAACATAAGACACCGAGAATCCGACAGCAGCTTTCAACAACCTACTACCAGAAGAGTCAGAACAGGCACAACAACGCCACAGCATCGACGACAAAGGCGCTATGGAGCAAGATTACAGAAGAAGAAGAAGATGCACCCTCGAATCACGATGAGGAGAGTTTCACGACAGATCACTACAAACGAAGACGGGAATAACAACGCCCATAGTGAAGCTGGAAGTCTGTGGAAAAAGCGGACGGAAGGAATGCAGACGACAAACCACTACGCGCCAACAGCTCCACAAGCGAAAACACCATCAAACGTCGACGTCTAAGAAAAACGGGAGCCGAATAAGAAGAGGAACAGGAACATGACCACAGCATGATCCAGAAGATACCACCGCGGTCACCATTTATTACATCAAACATTGCACAAACTCAATGAAATACTCAACGGCAACTAGACGGCAGCCGTAAGGCCATCTACCAAAACGATCACATTCAATACGATTTCAAGACCTTTGAACATCAGATAAGGCAGTCAATTTTTTTGCTCTCCACGACATTTCCTTCTTCACGCATCAGTCACCTGAAGAGAGAGAGCTGAACGTCGTCACCAAACGCACACCTACATTGCGTCAAGCACTTCAAGAGAACGGGTTCAACAACCTACAAGTTTATCTGTTTAAAAATCGTGACGAAAATACAAAAGAGCTCATAAGGCAACCAGTTTACCGTGTCAGCCTGCGTGCAGGGAAGAACAGTGACAAGATCTATGATATCTGCTATCTTTTTTACACAAGAGTGCGAGTTCAGACATACAATAGCGAGGATGTCCAGTCCAATATCGATATTGCCAGCGCTTCGAACATGCCAGGTGGTCAAAAAGTCAAAATAAATTTGAAAACTTAATAAACCACGGAATAATTTAGATAGAGAGGTAAAAATTGACACACATGCTTGGAATGACATGGGGTTTTATTAGAACAAAAAAAAAGTATTGCTAGACGCGTGAAAGATCTCTTGCGCGCGTCGTTTGGTGATGATCGTGTGCTCAGCTGCCTCTTTCGTCATGCTAGGCCTCCCAGGTCCCCAGACCTCAGTCCGTGCGATTATTGGCTTTGGGGTTACCTGAAGTCGCAAGTGTATCGTGATCGACCGACATCTCTAGGGATGCTGAAAGACAACATCCGACGGCAATGCCTCACCATAACTCCGGACATGCTTTACAGTGCTGTTCACAACATTATTCCTCGACTACAGCTATTATTGAGGAATGATGGTGGACATATTGAGCATTTCCTGTAAAGAACACCATCTTTGCTTTGTCTTACTTTGTTATGCTAATTATTGCTATTCTGATCAGATGAAGCGCCATCTGTTGGACATTTTTTGAACGTTTGTATTTTTTTGGTTCTAATAAAACCCCATGTCATTCCAAGCATGTGTGTCAATTTGTACCTCTCTATCTACATTATTCCGTGATTTAGCCGGCCGGAGTGGCCGTGCGGTTATAGGCGCCACAGTCTGGAACCGCGTGACCGCTACGGTCGCAGGTTCGAATCCTGCCTCGGGCATGGATGTGTTGATGTCCTTAGGTTAGTTAGGTTTAAGTAGTTCTAAGTTCTAGGGGACTAATGACCACAGTAGTTAAGTCCCATAGTGCTCAGAGCCAATTGAACCATTTTATTCCGTGATTTATTCGGTTTTCAAATTTATACTGACTTTTTGATCATCTGGTACTTCAGATTATCACGGTATGCCAATGAGATTCGTCTGTTGTGGAGGGAATCTCAGATCAGCGGAATGTATCGCTCCAGGACAGAAAAACCAAAACGTGCAAACTGCAGAGAAGCAAACCCTGCAACATTCAGAGGATACCAGAAGTTCCAGAAATTACTCTGAAAATACAAGCACATGACTAAAACCAAACGACCCACACAACGGACGATTATCATCAAAAATTCAGCAATGCTAGAAGTACAAGCCGCCCAACAACAACCCATACAACCAGTACAAGAAGTCTTCCCAGTTGAAGCAGCACCACTCAGTAGGACACCACGACAACCCAGACAGCCAAGACAAACGCAATCACACGCCAACTTCTTCTACCCAAGGCAACTAGCCTGCTCTGCCAATGAGATACCGACAGTCCTGCCACAGCCTACCATGCCAGCACTGGCGGATGTCGCCAAACTACTCGCTGCGCTGTAACAGAAACTGACGAGTACCCCTCTCTAGTTGACACTGTTCTAAAGGCTTTCGTCGCACCGTAAATGGACCGCTTCCAAAGAACAAGAAATATTAGATTTTGCATTTGGAATTCAAATGGACTGCACACCAAGAAGACTGAGTTCACAGATTTCATACAGCGCCACTGGATAGACGTCGCCCTCATTTTGTAAATACACTCCTGGAAATTGAAATAAGAACACCGTGAATTCATTGTCCCAGGAAGGGGAAACTTTATTGACACATTCCTGGGGTCAGATACATCACATGATCACACTGACAGAACCACAGGCACATAGACACAGGCAACAGAGCATGCACAATGTCGGCACTAGTACAGTGTATATCCACCTTTCGCAGCAATGCAGGCTGCTATTCTCCCATGGAGACGATCGTAGAGATGCTGGATGTAGTCCTGTGGAACGGCTTGCCATGCCATTTCCACCTGGCGCCTCAGTTGGACCAGCGTTCGTGCTGGACGTGCAGACCGCGTGAGACGACGCTTCATCCAGTCCCAAACATGCTCAATGGGGGACAGATCCGGAGATCTTGCTGGCCAGGGTAGTTGACTTACACCTTCTAGAGCATGTTGGGTGGCACGGGATACATGCGGACGTGCATTGTCCTGTTGGAACAGCAAGTTCCCTTGCCGGTCTAGGAATGGTAGAACGATGGGTTCGATGACGGTTTGGATGTACCGTGCACTATTCAGTGTCCCCTCGACGATCACCAGTGGTGTACGGCCAGTGTAGGAGATCGCTCCTCACACCATGATGCCGGGTGTTGGTCCTGTGTGCCTCGGTCGTATGCAGTCCTGATTGTGGCGCTCACCTGCACGGCGCCAAACACGCATACGACCATCATTGGCACCAAGGCAGAAGCGACTCTCATCGCTGAAGACGACACGTCTCCATTCGTCCCTCCATTCACGCCTGTCGCGACACCACTGGAGGCGGGCTGCACGATGTTGGGGCGTGAGCGGAAGACGGCCTAACGGTGTGCGGGACCGTAGCCCAGCTTCATGGAGACGGTTGCGAATGGTCCTCGCCGATACCCCAGGAGCAACAGTGTCCCTAATTTGCTGGGAAGTGGCGGTGCGGTCCCCTACGGCACTGCGTAGGATCCTACGGTCTTGGCGTGCATCCGTGCGTCGCTGCGGTCCGGTCCCAGGGCGACGGGCACGTGCACCTTCCGCCGACCACTGGCGACAACATCGATGTACTGTGGAGACCTCACGCCCCACGTGTTGAGCAATCCGGCGGTACGTCCACCCAGCCTCCCGCATGCCCACTATACGCCCTCGCTCAAAGTCCGTCAACTGCACATACGGTTCACGTCCACGCTGTCACGGCATGCTACCAGTGTTAAAGACTGCGATGGAGCTCCGTATGCCACGGCAAACTGGCTGACACTGACGGCGGCGGTGCACAAATGCTGCGCAGCTAGCGCCATTCGACGGCCAACACCGCGGGTCCTTGTGTGTCCGCTGTGCCGTGCGTGTGATCATTGCTTGTACAGCCCTCTCGCAGTGTCCGGAGCAAGTATGGTGGGTCTGACACACCGGTGTCAATGTGTTCTTTTTTCCATTTCCAGGAGTGTATATTTCCGAGAAACAACTGAGCTGAAGATAAGAAACATTGATGTTTACAGTACATACCAACAAGGACAACGAGGTAAAGGGACTGCCGTCCTAGTCAAGAGAGACAAAAGCCACCATCAGCAACGGCTTTCTAGGCTGAGGGCACTTCAAGCCACGGCGATCACAATCCAAACGGCAATATGCAACTTTACCTGCGTTGCTGCCTATCTGAGTCCAAGGAACAGCCTTATCCCAGATGACACACATATAGTCTGTAACGCTGTAAGACGTGTATATTTCTATTGTTAAATCACAATTTATGAAAGATGTTTACATTTTATTAATAGGATTAAGTAGGAATAATTAATATTTGTCATGCTGGAAATTATTGTCATAGCAGGGAATGTCTGCACCAAAGTACTGTTACCAAGAGAGACCGCAAATTGATATAATTTTAAAAAGGGCGGGAGAGGCCGCGTATGGATACATTTTAAGAAAAGAGCAGGAAAGACCGCGCATTCATACATTTTGTAATGGTAGCAGGGATTGTCTGCACCAGAAAGCATTGTTGGCAGGAGAGACCGCACTTTAGCGTTCGTAGGAAATCAATAGTAAGCGAGAAGTGAAGCGAGTCGGTAGCAGGTCTGAAGCGAGAGGTTGAGAGGAGCGGTGTGCCTGCCAGCCACTAGCTATGATTTACAAGAGATTATAAACGGATGTACAGAGACATCAGCTAACTATTATAATAAGAGGAACTAATATTATTGAATTAATTTTTTTGAGAAACTCAAGACTACTGAAGGTATGTTTGCACATTGCTAGATGTAAGATTATTGTAAAAAGTAAGTCCCATTTGAACGTTTGTAAAATCATTTCATTCAGAATATAATTAACTTTTGCCAGCAATATTGCATTTCTAATTATAATTCATACCAAAAACCATCAACGTAAAACTTTGCAAAATTTTATTGTTGTCAAGAAAAAGTTTAACTATGAATTACGTAATTTCAGTCAAATTAATTAAAGAATAACGTCAGCTTTACTATTAAAGAATAACGTCAGCTTTGGTAATAAATACAGCCACTTATTATGAAAGCCCACCAGCAGCTAATAGAGTATAGCAAAACAGAGTAAGTATATTCATGTTGCACTTCGATGTAGCAGTCAGATGGCGATCCAGTAACAGCAAAAAAGGTAAGGAACAGTTTTGAGTTATTGCAGATTACGACTGAGGGCCACGACGACGACACATTCTATGTTTCGTTGAAATAATCAGAAAATCACCTTTAATAAGCAGCAATTAAATTTGTATGCGAAGTTAGAGAAAGAGAATAAATTTCAAAGGGAAGATTTCATTTGTTATTATTAAGCAAGAGATAGAAATCCTAAGGGAAGGTTACATAGGTTATTGTAAAAGGGAAGGTTATCAATAACAAAAGAGGTATAGAGGAGACGGGAAGGTTTCAACGCTTATGATCGAGTACGCCTAGAAGGGGACTTAAATATCAAAAACATAGCATGGAATCCGCGAAAAACCATCCCAAAAGGACGAATCCTATTTGACCTTGGAATGGACCTAGAGATCCAACGAGGTCATCGCACTTCAGACATCAGGACCCTGACGTGCTTAACACTGCTGTAATTAAAGACATAAATCCTAACCTGCAATTCAGGACAGTCGACAACATAACCTATGATCAAAAGCTATTCCTTGAACTCATAGAAAGGGTGACTATACAACAATCTCCACATAGCACAGATGTCGTCGATTGGCTGCAATACCAGCCATACTTAAACGATAACATCCGTCCGCCATTGGACACTCCACCATGATGCCGTCGATATCACGATCCAGACATTGACAAAGAAAACTGAAAAGGCAAAACGAAGAGCAACCCCACAGAACTTCTTACCACCAACTTCGACGAACTCTCGCTACTATTTGATGAACTGAACATACAACGAAATAGAAGTCGAAAATGATTGGCCCGCTCTTTCGTAACCCGGAATACAGGAGAGAGACCCACAACTGACCTGTGAACTCCAGAAAAGGATCAAAGAATGGAAACAATAATCTTGGGAGGACAAGATGACAGAATTGCTGCTACGAACAAAAGACGAATGGCAGATAGTAAACAACATCCGTTAGAAGTGACCACCTAAAAAGGCGATTCGAAGACCAGATGGGCTCGTTTTCGACTCGCTCGCCCGTTCGCAGCTCTAAACCGAAGCCGCGCGGAATTAGTCGAGCGGTCTAGGCGCTACAGTCTTGGACTGTGCGGCTGGTCCCGGCGGAGGTTCGAGTCCTCCCTCGGGCATGGGTGTGTGTGTTTGTCCTTAGGATAATTTAGGTTAAGTAGTGTGTAAGCTTAGGGACTGCTGACCTTAGCAGTTAAGTCCCATAAGATTTCACACACATTTGAACATTTTTTCTAAACTGAAACTTGCCAGGAGCAGCTGTCAATACTCTCAACCCTGTACGACGAAAACCACTTATGCTACACTGAAGCCGAAATCATGAACGAATGGGATACAGTCTGAAACACTCCAACTCAAGAACGTCCTACACTGATTACTGTGGCGGAAATCAAACGAATTATCAGATCTACGAAGAACCACTCACCCAGAAAAGAGTGCATCGGCAACATGGACCTAAAGAACTTACCACGCAAATTGATAATACTACTTACAAGGCTTATCAACACTTGCTTAATGTTGGGATACTTAGCTGAGTTACAGTAGGTGGACAGAGCGGTACCCGCACCAAGCCAGCAAGAGACCTCTCTCAACCGGAAAATTACTACCAACTCTGTGAAAGGCACTCAAGAGAGTGATTTTAAGGTGGAATCAGAATTACCGTATCGCTCGCTATGTTATACGACCTGACAGTTTGGGTTTCAGCAAATGTTGTCAGCAGAATTGCAGTTACTGAGAATAACCGAAATGTCACAGGACAATTTCAGTAAGAAGAATCCGACCATCGGAGTTTTCCTGGGCTCAGAAAAAGCCTATCATGAAGTTTGGCGTCACAATATGGTGATCAATTTATAACGAAACACGCCACTTCCGGACTGTTACACTATGTGATCAAAAGTATCCGGACACCTGGCTGAAAATGACTTAAAAGTTCGTGGTAATGCTGGAATTCAATATGGTGTTGGCGCACCCTTAACCTTGATCAAAGCTTCCACTCTCGCAGGCATACGTTCAGTCAGGTGCTAGAAGTTTACTTGGGGAATGGCAGCCCCTTCTTCATGGAGTGCTGCACTGAGGAGAGGTATCGATGTTTGTCGGTGAGACCAGCACGAATTCGGCGTTCCAAAATATCTCAAAGGTGTACTTTAGGATTCGGGTCAGGACTCTGTGCAGGCCAGTCAATTACAGGGATGTTATTGTGATGTAACCACTCCGCCACAGGCCGTGCATTATCAACAGGGGCTCATCGTGTTGAAAGATGCAATCGCCATACCCGAATTGCCCTTCAACAGTGGGAGACAAGAAGGTGCTTAAAACATCAATCTACTGTGATAGTACCACGCAAAACAATAAGTGGTGCAAGCCCCCTCCATGAAAAAACACGACCACACCATAACACCACCGCCTCCGAATTTTACTGTTGGCACTACACACGCTGTCAGATTACGTTCACCGGGCATTCGCCATACCCACACCCTGCCATCGGATCGTGACATTGTGTACCGTGATTCGTCACTCCACACAACGTTTTTCTACTGTTCAATCGTCCAATGTTTACGCTCATTACACCAAGCGAGGCGTCGTTTGGCATTTACCGGCATGATGTGTGGCTTGTGAGCAGCCGCTCGACCATGAAATCCAAGTTTTCTCACCTCCCACCTGTCATTGTACTGCCAGGGGATCCTGATGCAGTTTGGAATTCCTGTGTGATGGTCTGGATAGATGTCTGCCTATTACAGATTACGACCTTCTTCAACTGTCGGCCGTCTCTTGTCAGTCAACAGACGAGGTCGGCCTGTACACTTTTGTGCTGTACATGTCCCTTCACGTTTCCACTTCACTATCACATAGGAAACAGTGGACCTAGGGATGTTTAGGAGTGTGGAAATTTAGCGTACAGGCGTATGACACAAGTGATACCCGATCACCTGAACACGTTCGAAGTCCGTGAGTTCCGCGGAGCACCCCATTCTGCACCCTCACGATGACTAATGACTACTGTGGTCGCTGGTAAGGAGTACCTGGCAAGTAGGTGTCAGCACAATGCACCTAATATGAAAAACATATGTTTTTGGGGATGTCCGGATACTTTTGATCACACAGTGTACATCAAAATAATCAACAACATACTCGAATACAGATACCTATATATCCATTTCGACGATCAAAACTTATCAACTTGACCTGTAGCCGTGGGAATACCCCAAGGCTCAGTTCTATAGGAGTCCAGTCCCAGCCTCCTGAAGTCTTCAGGAGAGTGCTGGATGAGATGCAGTACTAAGGTCCTGCTCGATAGTACTAAGAAAACATCGTTGACAATAAAACATTTTTACGCAGTCATACAGACCACGATGCTTCAGCTAGGGCGGCAGAGCACTGTATTGTCAGCAGCAGAAACCTGGCGTCCACTTGACTTCAAGTTTCGGCAGCATAGCAAAGCTTCAGGAGGCGGCTGCTACGTCACAGGCGGAAGTCGACCGCGGAATCCGGCTCTGCGTATCGATCTCCAAAGCACTCTCATGGACGTCGAAGATTTTCACTCTGGAGTCTGGCCCTGGTCCATCTGAAGTACTCACTGGCTCGCAGTGGGTGACCCTCAGCTCCTATTAAGGAGACAGCAACACTGGTGTCTGCCACAGGAATGGGATGAGCAACTGCAGTGGTCCTCCCTCTAAAATACAGATGACGGACTGTGTTCAGGTCAGGCAGGTCAAGCTCACAGCAGGCCTGCAGGGCGATGGCGGTCTCCACAATCCAACAGTGTGGCCTCAGAAGTTGGCAGTGCAATTGTCAGCAGCGTCCTTCCAGCTGTACTCGTGGTTCCATGGATGATCGAAGGCAGCTATGAGTGGTGAGAGTCGATCTCCACAGCCTCTCCTCTCACTGGATGGCTGCAGCTGACACAAGGGCTGAGACTACACATTGGACAGGCAGCAGTCAGCACTCAGCAACTGAGCTATTGCTAAGAAGGGTGGGATATTTATGTTGGTGCTTCCTTTGTCCTCTACGGCAGTGGAGATGGCGATGACAATCATGTGCCCTCGTTTTACCCCGCTGTCAGCTCTTCTAGTGACTTCAGACATACGCAACTTCACTTTTCAAAGAATCTTTTCTGCTGGCTGAGCACATGAATACTTGCTTTATCCTTAGCCTTCCATACAAAACTCTGCTTTGTCACAAGTATGGCCGTATCTCTCGGCTTCCATGATGTCTTATCCAGGGTGGTCCATTGATCGTGACTGGGTCAAATATCTTACGAGATAAGCGTCAAACGAAAAAACTACAAAGAACGAAACTTGTCTAACTTGAAGGGGGAAACCAGATGGCACTATGGTTGGCCCGCTAGATGGCTCTGCCATAGGTCAAACGGATATCAACTGCTTTTTTTTTTTTTAATAGGAACCCCCATTTTTTATTACATATTCGTGTAGTACGTAAAGAAATATGAATGTTTTAGTTGGACCACTTTTTTCGCTTTGTGATAGATGGCGCTGTAATAGTCGCAAACATATGGCTCACAATTTCAGACGAACAGTTGGTAACAGGTAGGTTTTTTAAATTAAAATACAGAACGTAGGTACGTTTGAACATTTTAGTTCGGTTGTTCCAGTGTGATACATGTACCTTTGTGAACTTATTTTTGAGAACGCATGGTGTTACAGCGTGATTACCTGTAAATACCACATTAATGCAATAAACGGTCAAAATGATGTCCGGCAACCTCAATGCATTTGACAATACGTGTAACGACATTCCTCTCAACAGCGAGTAGTTCGCCTTCCGTAATGTTCGCACATGCGTTGACAATGCGCTGACGCATGTTGTCAGGCGTTGTCGGTGAATCACTGTAGCAAATAACCTTCAACTTTTCCCACAGAAAGAAATCCGGGGACGTCAGATCCGGTGAACGGTCCATTTTAACACGAGTAATGCATCACGAAGCAAATACCGTCCGCACTGGAATGTTACGTGATTTCACGTACTTACACGTTTGTGACTATTACAGCGCCGTCTATCACAAAGCGAAAAAAGTGGTCCAACTAAAGCATTCATATTTATTTACGTAGTACACGAGTATGTAATAAAAATGGTGGTTGCTATTTAAAAAAACGCAATTGATATCTGTTTGACCTATGGCAGCGCCATCTAGCGGGCCACCCATAGCGCCATCTGGTTTCCCCCTTCAAGCTAGACGAGTTTCGTTCTTTTCTAGTTTTTTCGTTTGATGCTTATTTCGTGAGATACTTGGCGCGGTCACTATCAATGGACCACCCAGTGTACTTTGCTTGCAGACTTGGCCGTTCAGTGTTTTCCCGTGCTACAACAGCTTCCACGTTCGCATCAATTCGCTCAACATTTTCCCCTAGCTGACAGTCTACTCGTCATTGACAAGACAGAACATGGACGAATTTTTAGTGTCTGCTGGGGATACTCTCTTGGGGTGTAGGAGTTCTCTCGCCACTACTTTGTATCGCATATTAACGACTTCTCCACTGTAGCACAGGTATCAGTCAGCTTATTTGCACGTTACGCAGGTCTCTTAACTACTGGAAAGAAGCCTGACCTGCTTCTAGCACGAATCCAATGCAAACTAAATGTCGTGAAGCAGTGGGGACTTGACAACGAAATCCAAGTGAAGCCCAGCAAGATGGAGGCTGTTGTATCTATGAAGAGGAGACTTATTATTAATGCCTCTGGCCAACCAGATCCATGATTCAACATGGTCAAATACCTAGGAGTCCATCTTGACAGGAAGTGCTGTACACAACACACAACACACAAAACACAGACTGAGAATCATGGGCGCACCAATCCCATTCGTGAAGAGCACAGATCTGAACCCGCGCGAAAAACTACAACTCTACCACGCCAGTAGTGGTAGCGTACGTATAGGACACAAGTGGAAATCAAGTGAAAATTTTTCTGCATCATTTTCGCTTGAAAACAGTTAACATAATTTCCTCTTCAAAATTTCCAAGTGAAATCAAGGGGAAACATTTTCTTATTGTTTCCTGTTGAAAACAATCCTGTTAATTTCCTCTTCAATATTTTCAACAGTAATCCAAGAGAAAATATTTCCACACAAATTTCCTGATAGAATATTGAAGCCACTTTTTTGCGGCCACCGTTTACGGCCACCTTTTTGCAACGACTTCTTGAAACGACTTTTTTGCAAAGCGGCCTTTTGTCCGCCGACTTTTTGTAACGATTTTTCGGTAGCCGCAATTTTCCAACGAGTTTTTGCAAAGAGACCTTTTGTCCGAAGCCACTATTTTCCGAAGCGGTTTTTTCCGAACCTACTTTTTGGCAAAAAAGTGGCAGCCACCTTTTTGCAACTACTTTTTTGTAAGCACTTTTTTGCGGTCACCTTTTTGGCTGCAACCTTTTTGCAACGACTTTTTGGTGGGCACCTTCTTGCAAAAGCGGTCTTTTGTCCGCTGTCTTTTTGCAGCCACTTTTTTGAATGCACTGCCGGCCAGTGTGGCCGTACGGTTCTAGGCGCTTCAATCTGGAACCGCGTGACCGCTACGCTCGCAGGTTCGAATCCTGCCTCGGGCATGGATGTGTGTGATGCCCTTAGGTTAGTTAGGATTAATTAGTTCTAAGTTCTAGGCGACTGATGACCTCAGAAGTTAAGTCGCATAGTGCTCAGAGCCATATGAACCTTTTTTTTGTGAACGCACTTCCGAAGCGCCTTTTTAATGAAAAAATTTCCATTAAAATCATTTAAAATTATCAGTGATTATGCCATGTTTAACATCATATGCTAAATTTCTCTGCCATATATAATGATGTATGCCAGAGGGTATCAGGAATAGGCGCATTAAAACTCGCTAACAGTTTCATGGCAGTTTTTTGAGCAGTGAAAACATTTTTACTCCTACTCATATTGATGACGTATATTGGATATGAATTAATGAAAGTATATGCACCAATTTTAAGACCATTATTTGCTTCAGTTATCCTTTTGAAACCTGTGAATGTGTTGTGTGCCTTCAAACAAGTATCAGGCGGATTAATGTTCCACAATTCTTCAGTAAATATTTCGTTTCGGCCATTTTTGAGATAAATGTTTTGCAGATTAACAGATCATACAACGATGAATTGGCATCTTGGTTTTCTTTTCTATTGGTCTGAAAAACTGCATAGCACTCACTTTTCCTTCAGATGGGCGAGTGCCAGGCTCATCAACGCCGTCTTTTTGCGAAAACCATCTATACAAAGGGATCACTTGAATCAACACTACCGACATATGTGATGGTTAAATCACCTTCCCACATGATTTCTCGGTAGTCTTTAAAAAACCCGCCCAACATCTTAAGCGGATATAAGATTTCATTTTCTTTTCTCTGCAACTTTCCATTGTTAATGAAATTGCCTTCATGTCGGATGTCATCGGTTAAATACGATGTTAGATGATACAAAGTGTGTGGAAGAAATGCCAGGATGTCTAGTCTACAGATTATGTGCCCCCTTTTTTAACGATTATTGCACTCCATAATTGACTTGGAAAATTGTCGACTAATTTTATATTCGAATTTTCTTCATATGCTGTATATTCTGTACCATTTGCATGTGTAGCATTAAATGACATGTACAAGTAAGCATTATTGCCAAAGCAACCACACAAACTTTGACATCTATTCCTACATCTTTATTTGGTAAGTTCAATTTATTTTTTCTGTTCTTATTTACAGAAAAAGACTGCCATTGATAACTTTCTATTTAATTCATTCTTTATTACACACAAATTTTCATCTCAACATTTCCGAAAGTACAATAACATTTGCACGACCGAAATCTATAACACGATGATTTTCATCGGTTATAATGACTTGTAGATCTTGCGCTTTATAGTGAACTGAAAAACAATAATGGATATATTGGTTCATAAATAATTGGGTAACCAAACGATAAATGGATAATGTGTGTTTCACGATGAAAATGTGCAGAATCCTTGACGAAAATGCCATCACCTAAATTAAAGTAGGCCTTAATTTTTCCAAATGGAATAATGATTAGCAATTATATTGCAACAGTTTTGATGCCCGGCTCAACAATCTAATTCTTAAAGCCTAACAACGAGCCGATATTATTTTCTTTATCAAGAAGTAACTTATACATCGTGCTCTCAATTTCCACTCTATATATGACGTTGTTTGGCTTTATCATTAAACTATAGGCATCGAACGGTTGCTGTTTTTGAATATACTTTTCTAAATCGTCTAGACTGTACTGGCCTGTTGAAATAGTCAACGTGCTGATGGTGCATCTTTGTCATAATGTAGAATGTTACTTGCATTTGTAACATTAGGCGTCAAAAATGTATAAAAACCAACTAGTCCCACTTTTATAAAAGCATATTGCATCGGTACATTAAGCCATGTTTCTAAAGTTGACGAATTGCTTGTTAGTTCAAAAATTCTATTCATTTTTATAATATAAATAGAAATCGATTGGTCACCAAAAGTCAGAATTCGTGAAAAGAAGTATAAGAAAGAACATGGCAAACTTTTGCCAAATTCTATTCGATGTGCAAGAATAGGCCCAAGGAGTTGTGGAAAAACAACATTAATGATTGACAGCATATCGTAGCACCTGGCTGGTGGACTGGAACAAAATTAATCATCTATATGTTTATTCAAAAAGTTTAGATAAAGCGAGATATCAAGAATTCATAAAAAATGTGAAAAAATGGAAGAAAAAATTACAACATTTATCAACAACACCGATAACATTATACCGTTAGATGAATGTATAGACAATTCCATCGTTTTTTTAATTATTTTATTCTTTAAAATCAAGATATAGTGAGAGAATATTCCAGTAGAGGGCGGCATAAAAATAATGATTGTTTTTATCTAGCACAAACGTATTCAAAAATACCAAAGTAATTGGTGCACGACCATCTCAGTTTTTTGAACATTTTTAGGCAAGACGACACAAATTTTAAACACATGTACGACGAATTTGTGGGTGGCGATTTGAAGTGGAACGATTTTAGAGAAATTTGTAGTAAAGCGTGGAACGACGAATTTGGCTCTATCACCATTGATATGACACGAAAACCGAATGCAGATAAATACAGAGAAAAAATCAAAACGTTGATATAAATTTTAATGGAAAAAATTCCATTAAAATTATAGTATAACATTGCTTTTATTCATGTCACTATTGTGAGAATTGTCAAAACCAAGCCATTTTTACAAACACTTTATTACCTTTTTTAACGGTTTCTACGAGATAAACATCGGGAAATTTTGTCTTTTGTAGTTCCTGCTCATAGAAACTGCTCCCTATTTCTTCAGCATTCGTATCCTTCAGTTTATAAGTGGGCGGCTTTGTATTGCTAACATCAATGATACCAGGAATTTCAGTGGACCAATTTGCTGTGTACCCCTTTTCGAACAACCCTTTTAATTTGCTAATTCGCACCTTATCACCAACCACGTACTTGGGTAATTCAGCACTGAGCTCAAGGTTTCAGGCCTATTGTTCTATGCACGGTGTTGTAATCTTGTATCAACTTTAGCAACAAATCGACCCATTTGTAATTACCTTGAAGTGCAAACTTTTTCCACATTTTTTCCCTTGAGTGTTCTATTAAATCGCCCGACAATTGATGCCTTCATTTCAGAAAAAGTGGAGTAGTGATTGATATTTTCTGGCTTCATCAAATGTTTGAAGATTTTATTATAGAATTCTTTGCCCTTATTTGTTTGCAAATTTTTTGGTTTTCTTTCGCGCAATATATGCATGAAAGCATTAGCCACATTTTCACCTGTTTTGTTTTTAACAGGAACTGCTCACGCAAATTTTGAAAAAAAACGTCGATAACTGTCAACAAATATCGCATATTTTATTGATTTTTGATATGTTTTTTAGGTTGCCAGAATCCATTTCAACCAAGTCTGCTTGCCACAAGTCGTCTATGGAAAAGGCCATGACTGGTTTTGTTGGGAAATTTTTCCTCGCCGGTTTGTTCAGTTCACTGACAATTTCTTCACGAGTGTTCACCTTTTTTTTACAAAAGTACTTTTTTTTGGTGTTACAGGCCGCGCAATTGCCGCCAACTCTTGTTAGCGCATTTTTTGTAGTAAATGTTTGCGGGTGCATTGTAGCTGTGAATCCGTTACACTTTAAACACCACATATTACTTTTTTTGTCACTCAATTATTTCACCAAATAAAATTAATTCTGCATTTACAGGCACAGTTTTAACAGAATTTTTCAGTGTCACAGTTAGAAAATTTGGTTTATTCGCTACTGTTGACTGATTACTATCATTTATTTCATATAGCTTATCATCTACGGCTACTGTGATATCAAAGTCTTCAAATTTCAAATCTCTGTTTGTATTCTCTGAAACGACAATAACTTTTTTCGATTCAAATTGGCACTTAAAAGTATACATTAACTGTTCACTTCCTGTTATGAATGTGAATTCGGTCGTTTGTTTATAACATATTTTATTCGAAGCAGTTTCTGCTTGATTGATGTATGAAGCTAGATAATACTTTGTATAATAATCAGGGAAAAGATTCTCTAGTTCTTTTTTGCTATAATAATTATTAAATTGCGTGAAAATCCTTGTATATTCAGGTTTGCTCACGAAAAGCTTCTCTAGCTCTTTTTTTGGAGCTGGATTCTGCATTGTCTGCAGCTCGTGACATCCCCTGGTCACCACACAACCCATTACACTGTGCTTCAGGACCTGACGAGGTGAAACAAAGATATCATCCTCGCACTTTTTAATGCCATTTAGGTGTCAGGTCACTTTCTCAACTCGTACCGGGGGCGTACTCTTACAAAGTATGGGAGGTATTGTGCATTTTATCAAAACCCGATCATCTTATAAACGAGGTGTTTCCTTTTCTTGGTGGAGAAAGGGGGGTGGGGGGGAGAGAGATGTGGGAGTAGAGGAGACAAGCCTTGATAACGTTATACGTAAGGGGGTGTGAATCATTGGGAGCTCAATGTCCTGGGTCACGTGATGTAAACAAAATGGATCAGAACATGCAATGTAAACAAGTGATCACCATTGCCATACTACTACTAGGGAAGACAGGAAACACAATTTCAGCAACAGTTCTCGAAGCAATGAACTGTACTATCGGTAGCTACCGTTTTCAACAGGATTCCTTCAGAACCAGAAAACTTCAGCGTTAAGCTTTGGACTTTTATATCGAAGTGAAAAGGTACACATATTTTGCTCTGTACACGAGTTTTCACATTGTGTTCAGGAGGAAATCTTCGTCTCGTATTTGTCACAATGAGTTAACCGCGATCCTTACTTATGCAAAATAGGCTTATTTCCTTGCTGTCAAACGCTACTTTTACTTCAAAATCATACCTAGTTAGCCTACCCTTACGGAAGGATCAGCTCACTATATACAGTCAATGCATGACAGTGACTGATTGTTCGGCTAGGACGCGCTATGACATATTATCTGAAGACGGGCAACATTGGCTGAAAGCGGTCGGATTGAAACAGAAATAAAAATAGACATCGACGGACAGAAAGTAAGCAAAGTTTGAAAGAAAAAACTAGTGAATACAATGGTTGATATCGTAATGAAAGTAGTTAGAATGCTCTGGTACATTATTTCATAATAGATAAGCCCCGAGTTTCTGAACAATTAAAATAATCTCTGTTTCTCAATAAAAAACAAGAGGTAAAATAGGATAAAAAATTGAAAAACACAGCACTTCTACGCGCTTACAACGAACATACAAAGAAATCTTATCTTCACTATCGATTACAAGACTACAGAAAAGATGACAAGATATACACGCCTTAAAAAAGGTCAGCGGTCGAAGTTTCAAATACTCTACCTCACAACTTATATCAGTGCAGATTTCGAAGAATTTGCTGACGACAGTCACATATGTCGATGCGATTAGTTTGCTTGTTGTGCTGTCTATTTGTCCCCAAGATAGAGTAGAAGCAAAAGTAGCGTCTACCCTAAGTCCACACGTATCAGGGCTCACAGATACCGATATTTCTATAACAATTTTGGTAAGCCACTTCTATATAAATGAAGGTAATTTCAAATCAGGCGAACCTTTTGAAACATCTTACTCATTGAAGAATGAAAACGTAGTCAATAATCAATTTTTGTTGTTGTTATGACCTCTAAAATCCAATCCATCACGGTCCATATTCATATCCTGAAACGCTCGTCCAACATCCATGATAGATACCAGCAAATTTATCAGAATTTCTGTGTCACTTATGTTCAGGGTTTCAGACAATGGGACTTGAGTTCACCTCAACAATCTTAAAGCAAGCGTGAGTCGACTGGCGTTTGTCTACGTAGAAAGTCTGAATTGAATTACTTAGCATCTCTACTGTATACAATGCTTGCTTGCGTCGATGTGACATTCATGATTATAATACCAGAAGAAAGAAAGGCTTACACTATCCTGTACTTAATCTATCTTTGGCACAGAAAGGGGTGAAATATGCTGCTGTAACTTTTAGATAAATTACCAGATGAAATAAAGTGTCTGACAGACAGCGGTAAGAGTTTCAAAAATAAATTTAAATCATATCTCCTTGACAACTCCTTCTATATCATAGATGGATTCTTGGATAGGAATAAATAATCTTTAGGTATAATAAACTAAGTGTCGAGACTACTACACACAGAGCATTAATCCCGATTGCATAAAGGCAATGAAGGAAATCAGCCACGATCTAGTCGAAGAAATCACAGCACGTGAAGTGATTTAAGAACGCAATGGAAAACTTAAGCCACTATGACAATACAGACCTTCCAGCTCCATCTACTCCTAATACGATCCGGTGTCTCAACCACAGCTCCATGTCGCTTAGGGACAAACAAAGAAGTAGAAAAAGAAACAGAGAGGGCTTCAGAGTTTGTTACCAAAGATCATGAGGTGTCAGCGAGCCAAGATTTATCTTCATGAGTGAGCTGCCTACGGATCAACACAGCCTCCAGATAACATGTTCAAGAAGATTTCGCGCGAAATTTTTATCTCTTTCTACAGTAAACACTTATCCCTCGTTGTTAGTTCCTGTAAAAGGAAAAATTGTGGCTGTGATTCGAGCAGGATATCAGTAAAAAGTATCCACAAGAGTTTTCCAAGAATTAGAGTGTTGACGCCCTGGTTATTCGACTTGCTATTTCATCAGTCATACATCGCCAACTTCTCTGGCTGAGAACAACAAATGTAGTCATTCAAATCTGCGTTATCAGATGCTTCATTTCGCTTGATGATTACGAGAACCATATTACGACATATTAAGAAAGAGGACATAATTAATATGAAAAACGTATATTTAAATGTAAAAACAAAAATTGAAGGTAGTTAGTGATTTCTGCAGTCGTAACTCGTGCATTGATGTTGTCTTTTCTTAGACACAGTTTATTTTTTGATTTGTTACAATGTTGTTGTTGTTGTGGTCTTCAGTCTTGAGACTGGTTTGATGCAGCTCTCCATGCTACTCTATCCTGTGCAAGCTTTTTCATCTCCCAGTACCTACTGCAACCTACATCCTTCTGAATCTGCTTAGTGTATTCATCTCTTGGTCTCCCTCTACGATTTTTACCCTCCACGCTGCCCTCCAATACTAAATTGGTGATCCCTTGATGCCTCAGAACATGTCCTACCAACCGATCCCTTCTTCTGGTCAAGTTGTGCCACAAACTTCTCTTCTCCCCAATCCTATTCAATACTTCCTCATTAGTTCTGCGATCTACCCATCTAATCTTCAGCATACTTCTGTAGCACCACATTTCGAAAGCTTCTATTCTCTTCTTGTCCAAACTATTTATCGTCCATGTTTCACTTCCATACATGGCTACACTCCATACGAATACTTTCAGAAATGACTTCCTGACACTTAAATCAATACTGGATGTAAACAAATTTCTCTTCTTCAGAAATGCTTTCCTTCCCATTGCCATTCTACATTTTATATCCTCTCTACTTCGACCATCATCAGTTATTTTGCTCCCCAAATAGCAAAACTTCTTTACTACTTTAAGTGCCTCATTTTCTAATCTAATTCCCTCAGCATCACCCGACATAATTAGACTACATTCCATTATCCTTGTTTTGCTTTTGTTGATGTTCATTTTATATCCTCCTTTCAAGACACTGTCCATTCCATTCAACTGCTCTTCCAAGTCCTTTGCTGTCTCTGACAGAATTACAATGTCATCGGCGAACCTCTAAGTTTTTATTTCTTCTCCATGAATTTTAATACCTACTCCGAATTGTTCTTTTGTTTCCTTTACTGCTTGCTCAATATACAGATTGAACAACGTCGGGGAGAGGCTACAACCCTGTCTTACTCCCTTCCCAACCACTGCTTCCCTTTCATGTCCCTTGACTCTTATTAACTGCCATCTGGTTTCTGTACAAATTGTAAATAGCCTTTCGCTCCCTGTATTTTACCCCTGCCACCTTTAGAATTTGAAAGAGAGTATTCCAGTCAATATTGTCAAAAGCTTTCTCTAAGTCTGCAAATGCTAGAAACGTAGGTTTGCCTTTCCTCAATCTTTCTTCTAAGATAAGTCGTAAGGTCAGTATTGCCTCACGTGTTCCAGTGTTTCTACGGAATCCAAACTGATCTTACCCGAGGTTGGCTTCTACTGGTTTTTCCATTCGTCTGTAAAGAATTCGTGTTAGTATTTTGCAGCTGTGACTTATTAAACTGATAGTTCGGTAATTTTCACATCTGTCATCACCTGCTTTCTTTGGGATTGGAATTATTATATTCTTCTTGAAGTCTGAGGGTATTTCGCCTGTTTCATACGTCTTGCTCACCAGATGGTAGAGTTTTGTCAGGACTGGCTCTCCCAAGGCCGTCAGTAGTTCCAATGGAATGTTGTCTACTCCGGGGGCCTTGTTTCGACTCAGGTCTTTCAGTGCTCTGTCAAACTCTTCACGCAGTATCATATCTCCCATAAATGTTGGGTAGCATGTCTAATAGTATGGGATGTTGTCAGACGCTCTCTTTCCGTAGATACAAGTAAATTATGTAGAGTGTCTAATTTAATGTAGCTTTTCCCTTGGCCCACTTTTTAACAAAATTTTAGTTTGTCTTCCACTTAAAATGCTGGAACCATTCCTCCTTCTAAATGTGAGTTTCAAGTGGCTTAATTTAATAATATATCCCACAAATAAGCGAGAGTTAAGAGCCAGATGAAGCCAAGTCACTTATGGCTTAGGTTGCGTAAAAACTCACTCATCTCACTTTCATAACTGACAGTTCACAGTGCATGTCAAAATCAGAAATATCAACAAGAAACAAAAAAAGTCAATACGACATTCTAAATGTTGTGTATTGGCAAGACAGCCAACCCACTATGAGAGGAAGCTGAAAGGCACGCGTTTTAGCTCACGCAGGCTGGCGTGAGGTCTGGAACAGGTCAAGGAAATTAGACTAGCAAAAAAGGATGTAGCTGTGGAATACTTAACTTTAATCCATAAATGGTGAACATCGCTCTTGACGGTACATGTTTTACAGCATCATTAGTAACTGGTAATGGCGCCTTGCTAGGTCGTAGCAAATGACGTAGCTGAAGGCTATGCTAACTATCGTCTCGGCAAATGAGAGCGTAATTTGTCAGTGAACCATGGCTAGCAAAGTCGGCTGTACAACTAGGGCGAGTGCTAGGAAGTCTCTCTAGACCTGCCTTGTGGCGGCGCTCGGTCTGCAATCACTGATAGTGGCGACACGCGGGTCCGACGTATACTAACGGACCGCGCCCGATTTAAAGGCTACCACCTAGCAAGTGTGGTGTCTGGCGGTGACACCACACTAAAAGGTCCAGAATAGTGCAGCAGCTCTCACACCGTAAAGATTACGCCTAAAACATCATAATGCACGAAAAACTCACTTACTAATCAAAATTACAACCCGAAACTCGTCGTGCGAAAAATAAAGAAAGGAAAATTGTGACTGACAGGAGGAAAAGTTATTTTATGACAAACAAAACGGTTAATTTATGGTGTTGTGACCTTCAGTCAAAAGACTGGTTTGATGTAGCTCTCCACGGTAGTCTCCCCTGTGCAAGTTTCTTCATATTTCTATAATATTTCTATAACTAACTACTGCAATCTTCTGCTTCTCGAACCTACTTGTTGTAGTCAAACCTCGGTCTTTTATACACGCTACACTTCCACCTATTACCAAATTAACTATTCGTTGACGCCCCAGGATGTATCCCACCTGCGTATGGCTTCTTTTAATAAAATTATGCCATTAACTTCTTTTCTCCATAATTTCAGCGTCCAGTACCTCATTATTAGTTATCTGCGTTATATATCTAATCTATCATCCTTCTATAGCACCACTGTGGTGTTTATCATCCTTGTTTCATTTCTATAAGCAATTTATATGCCCTGTGTGTCGTCTGAGGGATGGAGAAAAGGTTCCAAAACGCATAATGATTCATTTAGAAGTGTGAAACAGTAGACTAAACTGGTTGTGGTTTATGTTCTTGTTCTTTATCAAATAGCCACGATCAAGACCTATGGAAAACAATATTGTTTTGTTTAGTGAACAAATTTCGCTGATGGTTTAAAACTACACTGACGGAAAAAATCGCAACGTCAAGAAAGAGCTGTGTGTCAGAATCGAAAGTTGGTAGTTGTGTTTGTACATCTGAAAGATGATGTCAATTCAGATTTCGCGCCAGTCGCATGTGAGGGGCGCTAGTAACGCCACTATAAGGAGGCAGTTCGGGTTTGCTTTAAATACATGCTGTAACGTTCGTGAACGTTGATTGACTGATTGATTAATTTTAACAGGAGAGCTAAAACAGCTTAGGTCTAACCCGCCACTGCCCGCACCGAAACTAGGTTTATTGTGCGGTATCGCTCCCTGTATATCTAGTAAAGCCAACCAGCGCCCTTAAGTAGTGCAAGGAGTCCCTCTACCAGTTTTTTGTTAGACACAGTTTCTTCAGGTCTAGTTGTCCCGAAGATTCTGTATCTTTTGCTCACCAATGCCATGCATTCAAAGATTAGGTGTGATGCAGTTTCTTCACCCTCATCACAGATCCTACGTTTAGGGTCCTCTTCCATTATACCCATTGTGTGTAGGTGTTTTTTGAAGTTCTTATGGCCAGTCATCAGTCCAGTCATGAGTTTGATCTCTTTCCTGTTCAATCCCAGGATTACAGAGCTTCTTTTAAAACATGGCTTGGGCATCATTACTTTACCACGTTTTTGTTTATGGACCTTGGTCCAATATCCTACGTGCTGTTTCCTAAGCCAGTTCCGTAGTTCCAATTTCATCATAGCCTTGGTGATAGTCAAGACAGGTTACGGTCCAATAAATGGAGTTGTTGTCCCCATCCTAGCCAATCTATCGGCTTGTTCATTGCCACAGATCCCAGAGTGGCCAGGGACCCACAGTAGGTACACCCTATTGCTTCCCCCTAGCTCCACCAGAGCCCTGTGGCAATCTGCAACAATTTTAGCTCATGTTGCAGGGTCGTGAACGTTAGTTACCTTTGAGATTGATACGTGGTGAGCCCCAAAAATGCCTTTAAGGCTACAAAGACGCCATTATCAACATCTCACTGAGTTTGAACGAGACTGTGTAATAGGGCTATGAGAAGCTGTTGTTCCTTCTGCGATATTGCAGTAAGACTCGGCGGGAATGTAACCACTGTATATGATTGCTGGTAGCGGTGGACTCGGGAATGTGCAATCGCAAGAAGACCGGGATCCGGACGGCCATGTGGCACTACCGAGAGGGAAGACCTTCGTGTTCAGCGTGTCGATCTGGCCCATCAAACTGCATTTGCACCAGCAATATGAGCGCGCTTGGCATCACAGTGACACAATGAACTGCTGGAAATCGATTACTTCAGGGACAGTTCCGAGCCAGACGCCCTGTAGCGTGCATTCCATTGACCCCAAACCACCGCCATTTGCGACTTCAGTGGTGTCAAGCAAGAGCTAATTGTAGGGCTGGGTGGAGGTTTGTTGTGTTTTTTGATGAAAGCTGGTGCTGCCTCTCTGCCAGTGATGGCCGTGTGGGTGGCTAGAAGGAGGACAGTTGAGGGCCTGAAACCAACCTGTCTGCATGCTAAACGCCTCGTATCTGTATCTGGAGTTATGGTCTCTGGTGCGATTTCGTATGACACTGTGCTGACCAACTTTCATTTATGCCACACAACTCTTTCTTGATGTTGCGATTTTTTTCTGTAATTGTAGTTTTAAACCATCAGCGAAATTTGTTCATTAAAAAATCAATATCGTTGTCCATAGGTCTTGATCGTGGCTCTTTGATGAAGAACGAGAACATAAACCACAACTAGTTTAGTCTACTGTCTCTCGTGGTTATCCCAAGCATCCTGACTGCAAAACTACGCCAGTCTGGTGATTCGACCCTTTCATGCTACCCATCATTAACAGCAATCCAGGAGGTGTTCCCGAACAGGATAACGCTCTCCCACACAGCGCTGTTATAACCCAACACCCTCCACATAGTTTCTACATGTTATCAAGGTCTCTTAACCACCAGATATGTCTCCAATGGAGCACATATGGGACATCATCGGACGACAACTCCAGCGTATTCCACAAACAGCATTATCTCTCACATTTTTGACCGGTCAAGCACAACAGGCTTTGAGCTCCATCCAACAAACTGACACCCGGCACCTGTACAACACAATGCATGCAAGTTTGCATGCTTGCATTCAATATTCTGGCGGTTACACTGGTTATTAATGTACCAGCATTTCACATTTGCAATGGTTTATCTTGCGCCTACGTGAACTGCAGCGTTGTAATGTTAACCAATCAGATATTCTATCTAGACAAATGTATTCCCAAAATTTCATTACTCTACATTAATTACTTTTCGGTGGTGCGATTGTTTTCTGTCAGTGAATTTCATCCAGCCTTTTGCATGAAATACTGCATCAGCATTACCGTTATTAGAGAGGGGAACTGTGCCGTAAGTGATCCAATATTTCGCTACAGGACATGCGGAAAGTAAATTACACTTCAGCTACAAGTGGGAAGAGTAGTAAGTATCTGTATTTACTCTAAAACGCCAATACATGTTTACAGTAAGTTTCAATCTTAAACAACGTTCTGCGAGGCGTTAGTTAATTTTTAAGTTTATAAAACATGTGGCTGCTAGGTAGTTACGCTTCTCCCAGAGTATTCTAATTATTTTCTTCTGTAAAGTGAATATTCTTTGACTAAGACGTTGTCTCGAACTCTCAGCCTGGGGATACACCAAACAATTATTTTTATGAGAAATATGGTTGAATCTCGTAGTCTTAGCCTGTATATTAACTTCTCATTGTGTAAGCACAGGAAATTCATATCCTATTTATTATCTCAATTTTTTTTGACAATACGAAACCGAAAGAGCAGAGTTTTACAAGACTTTAAAGTAACTTCATTTCTGAAGGCTGAACTAATAACTTGCACATTGACATATTCTACTATTGTCTCTGATGTTGCCTCTCCGCTCTCTTGAGAGCAACATATCATTTCTAAACAAGCGCAGAAATCAGTAAACAAACTGACTCAAGTAAAATGTTAAGACATCCCGTTAGATTCCTTGAACACGGTACATCAGTTCCTAACTGAAACTATTTTGTCACCAGGAGCTTTTAGTACGTGCTCTGTCTGTAAATGGCAGTCGTATGTAAAGTCCTTTCGAAATTCATGTGGTACTAAGAACACAGTCTTGTGGTATCGTATTTGAAATATATTAAGTTTGTATATTCTCCTAATCGTTAGTCTATTGATGTTTTCTTCTGATTTCGGGCAAGGATGTGTGAAAAGTATTAAAAGAATTTAATTTTTCTGCTCTGTATTCGCTTCTGAACTACTTTCTAAAAAGTAATTTTGGATAGTGTCTCCTATACATGAATTGTCCATCAAAGTACTCTCATTATGTTGAATTAAAATGTCTTTTCTTTCCTGTCCTCTTTTAACAATAGTCAGTTCTGATTCATGTGTGGCACAACTACTCGTTGGTAATGCCAGAAATTTTTCAAGTTTCTTTTGATATGCTGCAATACTGTTCGTAATTTACTATTAGGTAGTAAATTTGTCTATTCCTAAGGTATCTGTTTTTCGTTCGAAAGACTCTGCCTTGAGTTTTGGAGCTGAATGGTTTTTTTTGGGAACCTTTCTGTCAGAAGATGATACAAATTAATTGAGGAGTACGTTGAATAAAATACTGCCAGTGGGTAACTGTAAACTTCACTCCAGTCAAGGGCTTTTAAGCGTTCTCAAAAACTTTATTTTGTTTTGTCACTAGACATACTCGCTGTTTAATTATGCAACATCTTTGCGCCACACATTCTTGAAACATATTTTCAACTACCGTGTAGCAGCCTTCAAATGCCTAACGTGAAATATCTGCAGCGGCGGTTAGTACCATGACGAAAACTTTAATCTGAGATGATGTGTTTGGTTCAAATGGTTCAAATGGCTCTGAGCACTATGGGACTTAACTTCTGAGGTCATCAGTCCTCTAGAACTTAGAACTACTTAAACCTAACTAACCTAAGGACATCACACACATCCATGCCCGAGGCAGGATTCGAACCTGCGAACGTAGCGGTCGCGCGGTTCCAGACTGTAGCGCCTAGAACCGCTCGACCACTCCGGCCAGCGATTATGTGTTTGCTTAAAATCTGAATGGCGTATCTGCTTTAAAAATTGGGCAGAGGTGAATAGGACTCGCCCTCTGAGAGTTCTATGCAAACTTAACAATGTACATAGAAGGTTCATCCTTCCCCCATCACAATGATTTTTGCCTTTCGTGGACACTGACACTGGCAAGATAACGGTCCCGATAACTTTTGAATTTTAAGTTTGAAGTCGGGCAATAAATAACGAAAGAACTTTTATTCATGCAGTACAGCTACAAATTAACAATTTTATAATTATTTTCTCTTTACTTGCACTGTGAAACCTTTTTCTGGCGAAATGTCATGATTCTCAAGTCAACAGGAAGTACACCATTGGTTTTAATGAGTGAGTTAGCAAATATCAAAATATGTGACATAAATAGCCGTATCATTTGATGCATTGACTTAAAAGCTTAATTTTCTACGCCTAAAAGCCGCTATAGACATTAGTAGATGATACACAACTTGATACGTGTACCCCTCATGAGAAAAAAGGGGGTCTTAACAACCGTTAGGTAGACACTCAAATAACAAATGAAAAAAAAAATATATTTTTTTCACGTGATGTAATTACAGATTCAGAAACCTTGCATCTTGCCAAATTTCGTACATGTAGGCCGACCGAGAGGTACCTCATAGGTTTTGATGAGCAAGTTTGCGAGTGTCAACGTATGTGAGAGAAATTAACGTATGTTTTGATTTCATTGACTTAGAAGCTTGCATTTGTTACAACGTCAAGGGACTGCATACCTTAGTGTGAGAGATAAATTTCCACTTGATATGTTTAGCCACTCCTGAGGAAACGGGGTCTTAATAGACGGACGGACAGACGGACAGTCGGATAGCAAATGACAAAAACACTGTGTTTCGTATGATATAATTACATATTCACAATTTTAGAATTTTTTCCTTTATTTGTACTGTGATACCCTGGTTCTTACCAAATTTCATGGTTGTAGGTCAGTGGGAAGTACCCTATCAAAACATGTAACATAAATGGCCGTATCTTTGGATTGCATTGACTTAACTTACACTTATTACACCTTAGTATGGGACATAAATTTCAACTTATTACGTCTACCCGTTCCTGAGAAAAAGGGTTTTTAATAGTCGGACAGTCAGGCAGGCAAGACTGATGACAAAGCGTTCTTCTAAGGGTTCCTTATATACCAACAGAGGCACGGATCCCTAAAAAATACTGAAGCCCCATATGTGTTCACCCACTTTTACGCCTGCATGTGTAGTGGCGTACTGCGAAAGATACTCATTATATCTCCAAGTCATACTAGGGTAATGTTATCTTTCTTGCCTTTACCTTTCTCGAAGCCGTTTGTTTGTCACGAAAAGCTACCCTGGATCGGTATCTAACAGAACTTCTTAAGGAGAAAAACACCTTGAAAGCTACAGATGACAGTCCAAGTCCAACAATATATACAGTCTAAATCAAGTACGTATCGCTTACGTTCATCGTGACGCCAATCATAGTCGTATACGAATCCGTACCACTGAGCCATGTTCTTGCGTTTCTTTGGATCTGTAGACAGATAGGGAATCATTTTATTTAGCGTGCATAGCCCTTACCAATATACGTAAGGCGTGGCGTGAATCGAAAACCCATACACCGTATCATTGATAACAAAGAGCAAATAACGGCGTTCGCTCGGAGTACTCAGTATCGGTTAATAAACGGACGCACTCCCACCCTGTGACCAAGTCGAGATAATAAGCCGATAATTTACACGTGTGCGTCCCACGCACCGTGTGAGGATCGCATCTGATCACAACAATGACGAGTAGCTAGTGCCGTACAGAGCTGCACTGAAACTCAGAAGATCGTGGTCGTCTTTCGCGTGTCTGCATTTAATTTTCTTAAAGTGGCTGTTAAACAAATAAACACTGTGCATCATCAAGCAAGCAGAAGGATATGAAACTAAAAAAATGGCGACGTGCGAGTAGGACACGCGCTCTGAGTTCCGTACAAATTTAATTACGTAAATAGGCAATTCATCAAATCCGAGAGACGAGAAACTCGACGATTTTTGCCTGTTATCGACACTGATACTGTCAAGATATTGGTCTCCAAGATTGCTAGACTTTCGATGATGTTTTAATATGAAGTTTAAAGCCGGATGACAAATGTCAGAAGAAATACTTTTTCGTTTGATATAATTACCAATTAACAATTTTCGAATTTTTTCCTTTGCTTGTACTGTGAAACCTTGCTTCCTGCTAAATTTCATGATTCTACGTCAATGGAAAATACGCTATGGGTATCAAAACATGTGACATAAATGCCCGTGTCTTTTGATTGCATTGGCTTAGGAGCTTCAATTTTTAACACCGCCAAGGAATTATAGGCTTTAGTACGTAACATAAATTCCAGCTTGATGCGTCGACTCGTTCCTGAGAAAAAAGGTTTTTAACAGTTGCCGTACAGATAGACGGACAATAAAGTGACCCTGTGAGGATTCCCTTTTTATCGATTGAGGTACGGAACTCTAAAATATTGAAGCATCCAGAAGGGAAGTAGGAAACAAAATGAAACTTTACGGTTTGAGATAGTATCTTATGTTGTTTCAGTAATTACAAAAACGAGACAAATTTACCAAGTACTTGGCAGTATGAACTCACTTATCAGAATGGCGTTGCACCAACTCTAGCCAGGATGCACTAATTGATTCAGTTGGGAAGGATGACATAAAATCCCCTGAGGCAAGGTGGCCTACACCTGTTTCAAATGATCCTTGATATCTCAACATCTCACTGACAGTTCATAGATACGGATGCCATGTGTGGACGATCATTGTCTGGCACTCCAATACTGTCATGAGTAACATCACTGTGCCTCTTCAAGATGCTGGAAGACATGGACTTCTCCCCATCTCGCTACCATACTTGCCGACGATTGTTCTCTGGGGTTGTGGAAACAGCGACTAATCGCCGAACGCAGCACGACGCCATTCATCAGTAGTCCACCCTTATTGGTCGTGGCACCACTCCAAACACCGCAGTTTGTGTTGTAGCTTTAAGTTGGTTATTTACGTGTTCCATTGATCAATCTCAGGGTGCCCGTTATGAAGTGGACCGTGGCAAGTGCGTAAGAAATGCACACATTGTTCAAGGGCTTTTTTTAAGTTTAAAATCTTTATTACCTGACCCATTCCCTTAAATAGCACAAATTGCTTATATTATACCTTTAGGTTTATTTATTCCTATTCAAGAATTCATCTATGATATAGAAGGAGTTGTCAAGAAGATATGATTTCAATTCATTTTTGAAACTATTACTGCTGTCTGTCAGACATTTCATTTCATCTGGTAATTTATTGAAATGTTTTACAGCAGTGTATTTTACCTGTCTCTGTGCCAAAGATAGGTTAAATAGAGAATAATGTAAGTCTTTCTTTCTTATGGTGTTATAATCATGAATGTTACTGTTGTTTTTAAACTGGTCCATGAAGTTGAGAACAAATTTCATTACTGAATAAATGTACTGTGAGGTTACTGTAAGAATTCCTAACCTTTCAAACAGATGCCTGCAAGATGTGCTGCTATAAACCCAACACATTATTCTAACCACTTTCTTTTGAGCAGTGAATACTTTTTGCCCAAGTGTTGAGTTACCCCAAAATATTATTCCGTATGACATCACAGAGTAAAAATGGTTCAAATGGCTGTGAGCACTATGGGACTTAACATATGAGGTCATCAGTCCCCTTGAACTTAGAACTACTTAAACCTAACTAACCTAAGGACATCACACACATCCATGCCCGAGGCAGGATTCGAAACTGCGACCGTAGCGGTCGTGCGGTTCCAGACTGAAGCGCCTAGAACCGCTCGGCCACACCGGCCGGCATAGAGTGACACTACGCAAAGTATGTTAGCTTACTAATTTCTGCGTCCTCAAAATTGGCAATTATTTTGATTGCAAAAACTTGCTGAACCTTACGACATCGTATGCAGAGGACAATAATTCCCTAATTCGGCTGCTGCAAGTCTCCGACCAATGGTACGGAATAACATAGAATATTGCAGAGTTAGTTAGTTAGTTAGTTTCGTGTTCAGTGGATCATTTGCACGATAAATCGTAATGTTGTGGGACACGTCATTTTGCGTTTCACATTCACATCATAAATTAATTTGCAGATGTGGCCATACACCGATTAAAGTTACTTTGAGATTGCAGTGAACGACATTTGTTGTCTGAGTGCAGCCAGACACACTAGGCACGAAGAGCTCGAGAAAGAACTATGATTGACTGTCGGGTGCCCCTACCGTCGACTGGCTGAATCGTGAATCACAAGTAATTTTAATTGGAGTATACATTCTGAACAAATATTTCAATGCTGTCCCTCTCACAGCAAATGATAGCACGAGGTCGTGGCGTCGTTGAAATGTTGTAGGGCTGTTGGGTTAAAATTGTAGGAAAGAGGAGCTAATCTCCAGTGACGACCACAACACCTACTTTAAAGGATCCCATGTTCTGTTACGGCCTGTAAGTATTACCACAGCTCCCTGTTCAAAGAAAATTGTTTTTGCACTATTTTATCACATTCACGCGTGTCACTTGCTGGTAATTTTACCCAATAATTCCTATCCACACTAATAGCACTATGATCGTCGTTGACAGTACTTTAAGCCTCTGCTAGGAGGCGATTAGTCTTAGCCATCACTTACGCGTTCGATCACGACGCGTTTAATAATATTATTTTCCATAAGAATTGGTCACTCAAAAAGTCTCCTTCATAAATAATTAACACTTTTCACAACAGTTGTCAATTTCTACTCCACAGCTGGCCACACACGACCGATAATTGTGGCCGCCTCCACTAGCCTCTCCTCCAGCAATGAAATAGGCGTTTCTGCCGAAACAACTTCTGGCTCGAGCGCTTTAGTTACCGTCATTACAGGAAATTTCGGCTACTGTAAATGGTGGAGCTTAGACAGTAGCAAGTGAAGACACCGTTACCAGGTAGGTGACGCCGTGCTACGTCAGCAAAACGCCACTGTCACACGTTGTTCTGCCCAGACTGTAGGTCTCGTGACATATTGCATTTTATTATGAATATTCGATACCTGTTTTAACATAATTGTTAAAGCTTCATGTATTTCAGATGAGCTCTTACTTTCTTAATTTCAGGACGACAATTAATTTTATGGCAAGTGCTTTTTCAATATGTTGGTGCAAATGGCTCTGAGTACTATGGGACTTAACTACTGTGGTCATCAGTACCCTAGAAGTTAGAACTACTTAAACCTAACTAACCTAAGGACATCACACACATCCATGCCCAAGGCAGGATCGAATCTGCGACCGTAGCGGTCACGCGGTTCCAGACTGCAGCGCCTATAACCGCACGGCCACTCCGGCCGGCTTCAATATGTTGCTTTGATTTTTTGTTGAGCTTTTTGTCCCCATATTTTGTACTACGTTTAGGAAAGGATTATTTGCTATCTGTGAATGCTCATTTATTATCCCTTCCATTTGAATCAATAATGATATTATCCTGTGCTGGGGCATGTTATCCTATCCCGTTTCATTGCTTTCCATGCTGACTTTAATCCGTTGCTGTTCCTTGATTTTTAATGACGTTTCTTAGTAATTCTAAGCAGTTTTTGCAGCGTGCAGCGAGTGCACGATTTCTACTTTTTCTGCCGGCGGACCGATTTCCATTTCAGATTAACAAAATACTTTAATCCCTCTAGACATCTATGGTTTTGTACACGGCTCTTAAATGTTCTTTTTGATTAGCTTGTGCGGAAAGCTATTTTCGGATGTCGATGTGAATGTAACATGGAACAGACTAAATTTTATGTCAGCATGTGGTTCATCACGTGTGCTCAGCTGGAAGGCATAGAAATGAAGAAGTTATGGTGTGTTTGGTGCCGGCCGGAGTGGACGAGCGGTTCTAAGCGCTACAGTCTGGAACTGCGCGACCGCTACGGTCGCAGGTTCGAATCCTGCCTCGGGCATGGATGTGTATGATGTCCTTAGGTTAGTTAGGTTTAAGTAGTTCTAAGTTCTAGGGGACTTATGACCTCAGCAGTTGAGTCCCATAGTGCTCAGAGCCATTTGAACCATTTTTTTTTTTTTTTTTTTTTTTTTTTTTTTTTGTGGTTGGGGCAGCATTCAATGACCCTGCGCTGTGGTAGCCAAGAGGTGATAGACCTGAATCTTGACGGCGAGTATACCTGCTGTCAAGTTCCCTTTGTATCAAACGAGAACGCAACTCCTCATTCACAGTGATCACTCAAGATCTGACGCTGCTAACAACATTAAACACGATCAACACTAATGCACTCTGATCGCCGTTCTATCTGTCACAGAGACCTGGAGCTCTAATCATTTACACACCCGTTGGTGAGTTGTACGTTCACTAAGTTACATGATGTCAGACCACGTCTTCAGAGCAGTTTACTGTTTGTTACATGCAGTCTATTTCAGAACTGTGTTAAAATCGCTCTAAGCACAATGGGACTTAACATCTGAGGTCATCAGTCCCCTAGATGTAGAACTACTTAAAAGTAACTAACCTAAGGACATCACACACATCCATGCCCGAGGCAGGATTCGAACCTGCGACGGTAGCAGCCGCGTGGTTCCTGACTGAAGCGCCTAGAACCACTCGGTCACAGCGGCCGGCTTGAGAGTTCCGTGCTTCAGACAACCAGAAATAAATGAATATTGCTTAATGACTTACAGAATATAATGCGGATTATGCAGATTACAGGAAACTGCAGGCAAACATAAATTCTGTGTTCAGAGTTCTGTAGTTACATTAGAGGTACTTTTTGTCCCAAGAGGTGTAATGATGAGATCCTGAAGGATGCAGGACGCGCCATAAAACAAGAATACGCAATATATATGTACAAAGAAAATGACATACGCTAATGTACCAAAGACAGATTCCAAATCAAATTGTCCTGATAGACGCGGAATACTTCAAAAAATCTTAAGCTTAAGGCAATAACAAACTTGCAAAAAAAACACGTAAATTTGCAGTACACTGAGGTGCTCAAAATAATTCTTACACTATTGTAGCCACGCACCATCAAAAAGAAAATCAGTTTACTACACTTGCTTACATTCATCACAGTACTGAATTGAATATGCGCAGAAGTCAGATTTTAGGTAATACTCACTTTGTTTGATATTACTAATTACAATAAAAACATCAGTCGGTTCTACCAAGAAATTTGTAGAAGGACCAGAAGGAGTTGGTCACCCATAAATCCTTTAGCCTGCCTACATCCGGATGGTATGGACGGGGATCACTGCTACCATGTCGTCAACACCTGTTGTGTTGGCCATTTGTCTGCTTCTTTCTTCCTTCTTGTTATGCACAAAATGCATCTTCCCGTTCCTCCTTGAGCACCTAAATTTTTTTTTACGTTTTGTGCACATTCATGCTTCACTTTAGTACGTTAATACTGGCAATATATACTGATTTTAAGGAAGAATACAAGATGTATGTAAAGTGAACACTTCTAATGATTAAAAAACTGTTCCATCATCATAATCATAATCATCATCATCTTTCTTCCAAGGATTAGGCTGTTGCTTATAACGAATTCAGAAACGAAATCATTCCGATCTTTTTCGAGGTCTTCCAATATATCTTTTCCCATTCGGCTTGTAGTTCAGTGACTTCTGCGTAATTGTGTCCCGGCATTCTCATGAGGTGTTGTTTCCAGTCTTCACGACATTTTTGAATTTCATCATTCATGTCGAAAATATTTAATTCTGTTTTAATATCTGTTCCACGGTGACGAGAATACAATTCAGTGTTCACAGAGCGCACACTGGTATCCATGCAACGTGCAATTCCACGCTTTAATCAAAAAGCTCAGAACAACTGTCTTTAGTTCATCACTGGCACTTGACACCCCTGCTCCCAAATAAATTTAAGAGTTCAGACACCCTGAAGAAACTTTATTCGAAATGGAGTGTCCGATGAGTTCCCACCGTTAATCACACGGTGGAGATGAGAGAAAGACCAAAGCCTTCAGCACGGTGCGGCTTTCACGCCCCGCACCACCCCAGTAACAGCATGTTGCGGTCTCGCGTGTCGGTTCCGGTCAGCGGCGCTTACGAAACTACCTACCCTGATGCCTGCCTTTCTCGGGCGTGAAAAGCGTAACGTGGCACCGAAAAGCGCGGGATTCTTGCACTGACCAGCGTATGCTCTGCTCCTTTCTCGGAAGTCAAAACAAGGCCCTTTCCGTGCTTAAAACTTTCCTCGCTTAAAATTGTTTCAGACCGTGGTGCAAGCGCTGTCGCAACGAGCAGGACATGTAAGTCTTTGCGTCAGTGTGGCCGACCCGGGGGAGAAATCGAAACGTATGTGTCAAAAGGACGGCTCACTTCTGGCGGCAAGGCTACAGTCGGAGGGTAGAAGTTTAATACTGTGTGAAGGAAGGTGGGATGCCTCACTAGTTATGGATGCAAAAGTCAGCTGGGAAAACTGCTTCTACCAAAATAATTCAGCGTGAGCTATCCTTCTTCGACAGAAAAAGAAACACAGAATAGCGTCAGTGCCACAGCGAGAGGGTAAGGGTAAACAGGGAAGGGCAAAAATTAGCTGGATAGTGTCAGAGGCAACCACCCACCGATATCAGCAGAATGGATGGCTGAGATCGCACTGTCTCAGCAGCTTAAAGAGACTGTACAACCAAATTGTTGAAAGTAGCCCTGGCCCACCGTAGGAAAGAGAAAGACAGGTGCCAAAACTCGAAAACTCAAGAATGGACTTGAAAGAATGATAACTGGCTTGGGAATACCTTACTACTAGAATTAAAACCCTGTGCTTCACATAAATTTAATAATCTTGATGAAGCGGGCCACATTGACGTCAGCTACAAATGGAGGAAGGTATAATTCCACACCTCTTGTGCAAACATGCGTATTAAGGCTGGAAATGTACCTTTCAGTATCTTTGGACCATTGTAACAAAGGAGGGTATAATGTGAGCTTAAATATTTGTGAAGAATGAAATGAAACTGAAATGCAATGAACAGTTTATTAATGTTCTCACAGTTAAAACTACAAAATCCAATGGCAAAATCACAAATGGTGTACTGCTCACACTATCCCACAGAACACATATAGAGAATTCTGTTTTGATTGGTCCATGCCAACAAATGCACCGTCTTTAGCACAGTGTCACTTGCAAAACTTAACCTTAACAATATTTTTCCCAAATTTTGTAACAATTTGTAATGCTCCTTTTACAATAATGTGCACGAAGGTTTTCTAGAACACCACTTTCCATATAGTGCATGTAGAGATACTTGATTCGATTCTTAATAAACACAGAGTTCACAGTAGAAAGCTACCAACTTGACTAACAGCTACAAGAAACTGATAGCATAGCTCTAGTCACTGTGAGTAGTACAAGCATTGCACAGAGTTAGAAGAGTTATCTTCAGTTCAAATATGACGGATCGCGAGGCGAGAATTCAGCTGTAGTCAGGAACTGTCGGATGACATTTAACTACGTATGTCAACAAAGAGCAAGTATGCAGTAACAAGCAGATGGCTGTGATAGATCGATAATCCACGACAGCAGTAAGATACAGCGCTCCTGAGAAGGGTCGGATACAAGTAGGCACTCGAAAGTGATGAAGGCAGGTGAATAGATAGATAGATAGTGATACATAGATAGAGAGAGAGAGAGAGAGAGAGAGAGAGAGAGAGAGAGAGGAGGTAGCTGTGTGCCGTTGCGGAGCCAGCTAATGCGAAGCTGAGGGCTGTGTGCCAGGCCAGTCATTACACAATAACTCAGGTTTCGTGCTGGTAAATCATTACATAACCATTCCCCTTATCTTGCTGCCCCTGCTGAGGGTAACAGAGGAACATATCAACATAAAAAGGGCATCCTAATACTTGTGTACATCACTTCCAAATTATTACCAGGAGGGGGTCCCCTTTATCTTCACATCAATTAGTCTTCATCATTAACCATTATCCGCCATTTATATCAACAAGACCTCATATGCTTCACTGCCCTCTTGTGGTACCAGCAGCTATTCAATACAAGCGTTCAACATCTTCACTTGAATCATTTCTGCACTGATTAATCGTGTCATAGTAAACATCATTTTTGTCATAACATATATCGTCATATCCTCACTAACAACTTGCAGGATTACAGAGGATCAGTTCATCTGTAACCTCATATCACTATCAGCGAAGCTGTCCGTTTGCAGAACTCGTTTTCTCAGAAATGAGTGTAAATTTGTGGCCGGCCGCAGTGGCCGTGCGGTTCTAGGCGCTCAGTCCGGAACCGCGTGACTGCTACGGTCGCAGGTGCGAATCCTGCCTCGGGCATGGATGTGTGTGATGTCCTTAGGTTAGTTAGATTTAAGTAGTTCTAAGTTCTAGGGGAGTGATGACCACAGATGTTAAGTCCCATAGTGCTCAGAGCCATTTGAACCATTTTTTTGTAAATTTGTGTGGAATATTAAGACGTGAGAAAATAAGGAAGTGGAGGGGAAAAATTTAATCCACTAGTCCTGTAAGGTTATGGGTGTATAAGCTAGTTATTCGGCCAACTATGGTTGGTACTGGGGACAGGTGAATTTGCTTGCTTAGCTGAGAGTGAGTTGGCAGGACAAGGACGTAGCGCAGCCGTTCCAGCTGAGCCCAGGAGCAGGAGTAAGGAGCTTGGCCAGAAGTGGGTAAATCCCACAATCTGGAATTTGGATGATGGTTGCTCGGTTAGGAAGACAGGCGATCCACCTGAAATGAGGAAGTGTCAGTCTGAAATAGGGCTATTCACGGCTCTTAGAGAACCTATGAAGAATGATAGTCAAATAATAGAGGAAAATCCGAATACAATGGCGATCTCAGATAAATGAAGCATATCCAACGAAAGAATAACATTTTCAATATATTGAAAACTGTAAAAGTTAATAATTTACAGTGACAAAATATTTTCACAATGAACCTTAAAATGCTTCATGTGATTTCAACAATTGATATCCCAGGTGATGACATTGCCTTATAGCTATCATCCTCGAAAGCTATTCATTTTTATCTGTTAATTTGTGATCTTTTATATCTCTTTCATTATGCAGATGTTTGTCAGAACATTGTATTCTCCTCCATAACACAACAACCGAATGCAGTATTAACATCTCATATCTTGTCATACTTGCTACTGTTTTTCCAATAGTGTTATTTAAATGTTGATTATACCTGATATTATATTTTAAAAGTGGTCAGTCGCATGTGTTAGCTGACACCACTATTGAAAAGAGAACCAAATGACACTTTTTTCAAGATGACATCAATAATTGTTTAAATAATATTTAATAACAATTTGTCGTCATTCAGTGTGAGTGCATTGGCGCAAGAATGCTGGCTAAATTATTTATGAACAAAGGTTTATTTATATTTATTGTGAAAGGATTGATTGTCATTTATAAATTTCTTTATTTAAATATTTTTGTAATATATTAGAGCAGAAAGTGGTAAATTTGAGTCAAAACCATGTCTGCAGAACATAAGAATGATGTATTTTTGGGGGTGATGGCCTTCAGCCAACGGATAAGCGGAACACTGCTGTAGTCAAGGGGAGACAGACACTTTTTGAGTGGTGCATTCAAGGAAACGATGACAGACACTTCCATGTTTGTGCATGAAAAAGGCAGGCTTGCCATTGCTAATGTGGGTTATTCGATGATGTGGATGACTGATTCTGGGCAAATGGCCGCTACCACACTTTAAATTTTGAAAAGACTTTATATTTCGAGAGGTCTGAATCTGCTCCAGTGTAGAACACTAACTTTTTCTGCTTGCATTACAGAATTGAGAATAGACAGAGTATGAGTTACTACTCTCTGTATTTTGTGTGTTTCATGAACCATAATGCTGAACTGTAAAGTATTTGAGCTGTCAAATATTTCATGTATTGTGGTCATGAAATGGTCTTAGTTTTCACGAGCCTATGATGACTATTTAGCTTTGGGGTTCTGCTACCATTCTCTTAACACTCTCAACGCAACTTTACTACATTTAATAAGATTTTTTCTGGTTATGTTATACTTAGCTATCATAGGACCACTTTCCATTTATTTGCGTTTCACTTTCTTGAATAAACGTTAGTCATGGATGGTTCAAATTGATCTGAGCACTATGGAACTTAATTTCTGAGGTCATCAGTCCCCTAGAACTTAGAACTACTTAAACCTAACTAACCTAAGGGCATCACACACATCCACGCCAGAGGCAGGATTCGAACCTGCAACCGTAGCGGTCGCGCGGTTCCAGACTGTAGCGCCTAGAACCGCTCGGTCACTCCGGCCGTCAAACGTTAATCATCATCTAAGAACGCAGAGTCTCTTGGTAGTAACATTGACTAAAAAATTCTCAATTTTCCAGTCGCACGAGGGGATTAACATTACACAAGCTTTCGGTCAAGCACCTCTCCCTTGGCTGTTGTCAAGTTATATGAGTGCCAGCTCAGCACGGAGTGAGATCCAGCGATTGTGCGATTCAGAAGGGCACATCGAATGCCGAGTCAACGAATTTCCATATTTGGCGATGCCGCGAGCACCAGCGACGTCACAGCCGGCGGCTAGTGTATATAAGGGACATACCAGTAGCCCACTGGCAAAGGAGAGCGTGGCCCAGAGATCGTGTGATTTTAATCGCTTGACACAGCTGGATGCCCGAGAATTTTTTATCCTTTAGTCATCATAATTCTCTCTTGTCTACATCAGCTACAGACAATAGATCCATTTTTTATTAATTATTCATTTATCTTTATTTAATATGTCTAATTATTTTATTAAGTCTAGTCAATGCATAGACTATTTTACTGCAGGAACACAGCTACAAGTTATTATTTGCAGCAAGTTAGCTGCTGGGCGTGACAGCAGACATGTGCTGCTCCACCCCACGACATTACCGAGCTATTATTTTTAAGCAAAGCCCTGTGCATAGCCCAATTGCCCAAGGAGCGAGCAACTGGTTTGCTGGTACGAATTGCTAGTCCGAGAGCAACTACTGCCGGCCGATGTGGCCGAGCGGTTCTAGGCGCTTCAGTCTGGAACCGCGCGACCGCTACGGTCGCAGGTTCGAATCCTGCCTCGGGCATGGATGTGTGATGACTTAGGTTAGTTAGGTTTAAGTAGTTCTAAGTTCTAGGGGACTGATGACCTCAGATATTAAGCCCCATAGTGCTCAGAGCCATTTGAACCATTTTTTAGCAACTTCTCAGCCGAAAATCCGTCAGGCAGCGTCGCAGTCGCACAGTCTGTTAGGCCACACAGAGTCCTAGCAGTTTCATAGACACAACCAGAAAATTGAGGAACCTAAGGGTATGTGACTTTCCTTACCGGGCCTAGACGCATCTGTACCTGCTCTTGAAACATAAACTCATTCCCGTGTTCCAAGGTTAGAATCACTCCATGGCACGCAGTCGATTTCGGTCTCGCCCTAGATGCGGTTTAGTGGGGAAAACAGGCGGTATCAAGCCTTCAGCACCTCACGTTTGTCCAAGAGAGAAAAACATACTCTCGTCATCGGCCCCCAATTCTGGAATTGATAAGAAAGGTGACAGAAAAATAGACAGAAGAAAATGCAACGTCCAGTTTGGATACTGTTATCTATAATCCGCATCCTGCAAGCTACAAGATCCTGTAGATGACGTGGAATCTATCAATTTTGAAATCCTCCCTTACCTCGACTGGATCTACCTCGCGACTGTCGAGAATCAACACCACGGTGACCAGTTTCTTCACAGTGGATGAAAAAAGGGGTACGGCATGTGTCGGCTCTATGTCCCGACCACTTTGAACGCTCGCAGTTTAACTCATTTATAAACACATTTCACGGGTTATTACTGCACGATGGGGTTGAAACAAATTTTCCGGATTCCTAAATTAATAGGGCAAGCCAAACTGCCTCAAGCAAAGTCGAAACTGACGCCACTTTGATCTAGCCTTCGATTTGCGGATTGGTGCCTCTTATAAACACATTTAATGCTCTCGCTTTCGCTTCCTCTCTTTACACATCATTTCTCGCTTTGCCCGACCCCAAGGTATAAGTATGGCACGAAATTGTACAGATCCTACGAGCAAACATTTCTAGATCTGCACCTTGCTTCCGTCTCAGGGCAGACAGCATATTTCTGTAGTATCTTATGCCTCTTTTGTCTAAATATCTCTTGGAGGACACTCTTTCGAGAAATCATTTTTCAACGAACACGCAAATTCTACGTAGATACATGCGTCCCCTGATAACTTTAGGTGTGCCACATTTAAGTGAGCTATCTGACCATGGATGCATTCGACCGAAGTAACGAACGTGTTGTAGAAAGGTGTCACGTTCCTTGAGGGTTTCCCCGAGAAAACATGGTCAAAACTAACTGCAGGGAAACTCTCACTATGTTAGGTTGTAAGGTGGCAGTACCGACCTCTCACCTTCCCTAACCCACTCAAGAGGAGCCTGAATCACTGAGTCTCCTTTCGGCACAGAGAACTGTCTCCATCTCTGTTCTGACTTACGCTACGCAAATGCACGGAACATCGTACTCCGGTGTGTTGTAGGATGAGCGAATCACGCCTTTCCTACTTCTTCCTGGGTGAGTAGTCCTCTCGGTGGAATCTTCCTCACGGTTGCGTTCCTTCTTTTAGTTCATCTGGCTCATGTTTCGGCGTGCCTTCACTCCAGCAACAGGTCTGGCCGCCTTGTGGTCGGGCGTCAGTGCACCTGTTTTCCCAAGTTGCTTATAAGGTCGTTCTCCGACATCCGGGCGGCCGCGTAAAAACGATGGGCCGCCTGCCGGAATCGTTGCTTGAGCAGCGGGACTCCTGCTACTCTGTCGAGTTCTCCGGTGCTGAAGTCTCGTGGCAGGTGAAGCGCTAACCTAAGCGCCTTGTTCTGGACTCTGTTCTGACTTCCCCACTAAGTTCATATTTATAAGGCTGAGTTAATGAACCGGTGCTTGCAGAGCTTGCAAGGGTCTTCGCTATTCTCTTCAGCCCCATTCCTTAATTGTGTGTAATAGCTATTTTGGTTTGCTCGAATATATTTACTCAAAACATAAGATGAAGCAGCTTCCCAGTTTTTGATCTTACTGCATTACATTACAGATCACATTTTAACTATCTCTAGAAATTACCATTAAAACAGTGATCAAAAATTCCCCTGAATATTGTCAATTCACAGCTGTGATAATAAGATAATAATACTCAAGGGAATCTTTGCCACATAGTTTCAGCCAGCCCTGACGGCTATAACCGTTCACCTGGACTGGCCGCCAGCCACGCAGGACAGGAAGCAAAATTTTGCGATCTGCCTTCAGACTGAACTATGGGGAATCCGACTTATAACATCAGATGTACAGGAGAAGAGCGGAATAAGTGGGCGTTGGAGCAGAAATGGAAAAATAAAAGAGAGAAATACAATAAAATCGAGGAGGTATTTTGAAAGTAGAGCATGCAGGAGGGCGCTTTCGGACCGGACTATAGGGGCGTTTGCCAATCTGGGTATTGGGTGAATACAGGAATAGAAAGAGAGAGTGAAGATGGTTCCAGTACGAACTAACTGGTGGCTGGTCGAAGAAACAGAGACAAAGGCAAGTGGCATGAGACTGTCAGCTCTTTCTGAAAGCTGGAAACCAAGAGAGCATCTACGTTGCGCGTTGCCCTCCAAGCAGTTCTAGTAACCACACACGTGACTCATTTATTTCGTTTTCTGTTGGCTAAACGCGTTCGCATGAGTAGTCAACAGACAATAGGAAAACAGTGTCGTGATGCTGAGTCTGCGGTTCCCAGGCACTTAGGTCCTGCAGAAATTTGTGATGGGAGGAAGTTTAAATTTTTTTTTTTACTGAATCTATAGAATATTCCTCAGATCGGTGAGTCATCGTGTACACATAGTTATGAAGAATGTTTCCGGAAAAAATTTTTCAAATAGTGACCCCTCCGAACCAATGTAATGAACGTATGACGAAGGCTGCAGGCTGCATTAATCCGCTTATTGCTACTGTATTGCAACTGGTCGTGGTGGCAAACTAGACGATGACAGACCTTAGAGGGGCACGTCTCATTCCTTGTAAACATCCCCCACACAAGAAGGTCTCCATCACCTATTTTAAGGATTCACTGCTGGCTGATTTTCAGCATACTTTTACTCTCATCAGTCAAAGGGATATTTCTCTAATCTTCGAGCGTCCACTGGCGGTGTTCTTGGTCCGTGCTATTCTTTTTACAGTGTCATAAGTACAGAGTCCTTGCGAAGCGGTAGCTTCTGTACCCCAAAGCGAGGAGACGGATCTGGACGGGACAGCTGTTCACCAAATGTTTCTGTTCTTTAATGAATTGGTGAGGTGATTACTCCATTTTGAATTGTCTATCCGCTCGACTGTTATGCTGACGACCAGCAAAAGATGTAACAAGATCCCAGTGTCTTGAATGTCTAAACATTCCATTCGCTGTCTTAACAAGACCGCTCTCCCTCCAGCAGATCGATACGACAATTTTATACCATCAAATAGCTCACAGATCCGTGAAACACTTCGTCGCTACACTCCAAAAATGTCAAACTACAGTTTCAGTTGATGTGGAGGTATGTAAGCCAGTTGGCGTTGATTGATTACCGCAAATCTCGGATTGTTATCCATTTCTGTTTTTTCCAAATTCAGTGCATCGTTTGTCGGTCTTGGCATTAAAGCGCGAATCGTAAGAGGACAAAACTAAAGAAAACTATGAGGACAGAACCACCTTCACGAAGATATTTTGACTGTATGTTGTTCGTCCTGTTCTCTTTCCGCGGCTCCATGACAACGAACCATATTCTGACTCCTGTAGCCGGCCGCGGTGGCCGTGCGGTTCTAGGCGCTGCAGTCTGGAACCGCGGGACTGCTACGGTCGCAGGTTCGAATCCTGCCTCGGGCATGGATGTGTGTGATGTCCTTAGGTTAGTTAGGTATAAGTTCTAAGGGGCTGATGACCTCAGAAGTTAAGTCCCATAGCGCTCAGAGCCATTTGAGCCAATACAAGTAGAGAAACCTCCACTATTGCGATATCTCGCGATTCTCTAGTGACTTGGGTTGGTGTTGCTGCTCATAGTGTCGCCGAGACAAAGAGCAGCGAGAGGAGTGCCTTTGCCGTATTGTTCCATCGTTGCATTTGGTTTATCGGACGTCAGGTAGCCGCAGTAAGATTATCATTAGTCATTCGTAGACTACCACTAGTCTGAGTTTCCATCTTGTGAAGTGAATGCAACTCTTGGCTGCCTATCTCATCGCTCGCGAAAAAGTTTGTTGCCAGATCCTCTCAGAGGTTGATTCCTGGAGCACCGTGTGTGGCCCCTTGGTTCTTGTGTTTTGTTATCTTATTCCCCCCGTGGTGATCAGTTGCTTGTCTTTTTAAATTAACCTTTGCTGTAGTATTTGCTGTTTTACAGCAGGGTTTTAAATTTTTAATATAATTGCCATTCTTGGCGTTACAGCAGGTTTTTAAATGGTTGTGTTACCAAGTTTACCATCATTTTATCTCACCCGTTTTGTGATCAGTTGCTTGTCCTTTTAAATTAAACTTTGCTATTGTATTGGCTGTTTCGCAGCAGGATTTTTTTAATTTTTTATATAATTGCCGCTCCTGGCGTGTAGGGCCTTCAGCTGTGATTGTGGTCATTTGCTTAAAAAATAATTTGGTATTTGTATTTTAGCAGTAAGCCTTAAAACCCTATTTACTGCCATTACTGGCCTCTGATACCTTTAGCTGTGTTTGTGGCCACTTACTTTTAATATTTCAGTGCCTGTAAGTTGTAAATTGCAGCGAGTTCTTAAACATTCTTAATTTATTGCCGTTCTTGGAGTGTTAGGCCTTCAGCTGTGATCACAGTGGCTTGTTTTTTTTAATTATTTATATCTGTATTTTATGGTGATTCGCTAAATTGTAGCGCACTGAAAACACTATTATTTACACAGATGTTTTAATAACGTGTGGTATTTTTTATTTATTTATTGTTGAGTCTGGAACTACTGTATTAAAAAATAAATGTGTGTAGCTCTAAAAGGCAACCAATAGTAACTGATTACGACCTCGTCCACAATCGTAACCGAATCCTGCCTTCCTTTTTTACCAGGTTCCACTTCGGTTGGGTTCAAGTCCGGGAAGCAGAAACGTGTTCACGACAACAGTACGCGGAGCATGCGGTTATTATCTATCGAGATGAAATTACTACTCAAAATGTTGGCGATACAGTCCCACTATTGGTTGCAGAATCTCGTCCCTCTACGGCGGTGCGGGTCTCCCGCATCGTCCCCTACGCTCCTCGGAGTATGGGACCTCATCATCAACTACTGCAGAGCAGTGACATGTCAGCAGCCACGAGAGGTGTACAGTAGCCCTATGTAATCCCACCTCAGAAGGTCATTCCACAAGCAACTCTTGTTGCATATGTAGGACACAATGTTGGAGACGCTCGATATTACCGGGTTGTCTCCACACACGTAGTCTGCCTTTATCAGGATACAAATCCTGTGTCCATTCTGTATGATTTTTTGCCCACCTGAAACGGAGTCAACCGTGTCGTGACGTATGACTTGGTGCTCGCCATGATTGTCAGGAATGGCGATTCGCATCATGCAGTCGTCTTGTTACAGTTTGATGTGATAAATGACGTCCTGTAGCCTCTTCGTACGCCCATTTCATTTCTGGAAAACTCAGCCCATGGTTTCTTTGACTCAAAAGCTCTAGATATGGATCATCTTACGCACCTGTCGAAAGTGGACGGTCGTGAGGTTTAAGTCCTCAACGCTACCTATCAAGTGAAACCAACTCCATGTTCGCACCATATTACTTTGACTGTCCATCGCGTCGTGATCAATTTTCATTCTTCTGTTTCACAGGTCTCTCTAATGCGCCCTTCTGGTAGTTTACTGTCAGCTGAAATGCTGCAGTCCACTAGTGTGTGGCGTTCTACTGTAGGTAGCGCTTACGGTAAATGTCGGTATGCCGGCCGTTTTGGCCGAGCGCTTCTAGGCGCTTCAGTCTGGAACCGCGCGTCCCTACGGTCGCAGGTTTGACTCCTGCCTCGGGCATGGATGTGTGTGATGTCCTTAGGTTAGTTAGGTTTAAGGAGTTCTAAGTTCTAGGGGACTGATGACCTCAGATGTTAAGTCCCATAGTGCTCAGAGCCATTGTAACCATTTGAAATGTCGGTATGTTTACAAACTACGTCAGAGGTGACCTTACGATTGGTACAGTAAGATTCACAATAGGAACACGACATATCAGCGTGATGCAAAGCTTTTGTTGAGGTGCTCATATATCCACTCGTGGGAAAACTACATTCATTTCGAAGCCTAAAAGAAATAAACGTCATATTGAACAATACTTTACCTGAGAGTAGCGCTACTTACACATTAGATATTCAATCAAACTAACTACCCGTTCTTTAATAAAAATACAGATCCAGGAGAGCCCCCTTCACTCGGTGCAAGAGAGATGTGTTTTTAAGAGAATTGAGAAAGTACGGAAATTGTATTGATTTAATCGTGTACAAAAACAAGATAGCAGACTTCCCACGTCATTTCGGTCAGATAAAATTTCTTTCAATTGAGCTTATCCAAAGCCACTGTTTGATGTTTAACATTATCGCTATGTGTTGTTTCTGATAAAGTTTTCTCGATCTGCAGACATTCGAGACTTCATAGCTACGGCAAGAAGTAAGGCTGACATACTGGTTTGACTAATCAGTTCACAACGTATTTAATAGAGTGCATCTGAGCTGTGGAATTTACTTTTTTTTCAGCTGATCAAGCAACAAATAATGGGGTTAATTAGAGCTTGCTTTTGAGTGTTAAATCTGTTGATTCAATTTTGCTGCACAGTATTTCGACGACCGTCGTATTTCAGGCAGCGAGTACACGCAGTAACATGGCTGAAGAAGACGACAGTGTCTTTTGTCTGAATTTTGTGTGTTAAGACAGGACTAACAACTCGGTCCAGCACCCGAAAGTACTCCATTAATCAGTCACGAAGAAAAAAGCCGAGAGAACACAACAAATGAAGGACTCGCTTTTTCATTAACTTGAAATGTACATTTCCTTAAAATTAGAGTTCTTTAAATATAAACATAAGTTTCATTGACCTTTTCTTTAATATTTCAAAACTTCATGGAGTTTCCGCATATAATTTTAAGAAAAGATTTGTAATCTCTCAACAGAAAAATAATTATTATATTCACATTTAGTGTAACCTCCCAACAGAAAAAAATCTCGTTTAAGTTCCCAATAGAAAAATTTCTTTCCAGTAATAAAATTTCACGATTTAGTGTGACCTTCCATTAAAGATTGACTACATATCGAGATTAATAAGTTTTGAAGTCTGCAGGACTGCGTCATGGCCCTGTGAAATCATCCTGAATAAACTGAAGAATTCTTATCTGACAATGATGTCGCCGGTTAACGCTATCTATATATCTGCTCCTATAAGAAATTTTTGGCACAGCCTAGCGCAATGCTGGCCACTAGATTTTCATTTGTAGGAAAACAACTGATTTTCTTTTGCTTAATCAATATGAGTATGCACAGGAAAAATTCGTAAAATTTTTAAACTCAGATAAATGACTGGCAAAAGTTTTCTTCAGAACAAAAATTATTATTGAAACATTTCTGCAAGGAATTACATGGGACTTTAACATTACAATTATGGCTAAATCAGTTGTGGAAATTGACGTACGTGCGGTAACAAAGAACAATAATATATATTTTTATTTTTTTACCTTATACCACATCGCTCAGGCACCGCCATCGTTCTGCACGACCGGCCAAACACAAGTCAACCGCTGGACTGCCCTGTCCGAACTCCATAACTCAAGTGCTCTGTGCGAGCTACAAAACACGACTGCTCTCTGCGACCTACTAAATTCGACTTACTGCCAACACTGCTCTGACCTGCGATTCTACTGTAGCATAGATATTCCATATCGCAGGCAGCGCGTGAGCAATCCATCGAAATTACATCTGCTCAAGTGCGCTAGCGAATAGTAATGAACCCCTAAGGAACCCCTTACAGATTTCATTACATTGCCCAAAAAAAAAAAAAACACTCAAAGCGCAGCTGTAGGAACGATTAACTTCGCTGTAGAATGTAAATGTTATGCAGCTCCGTTGGCTGGGATAACCCACGGGGTGGGTTCAGAAGCCCATTGCGCACTTTGGCCCGTTTCGTTGTTGATATGAGAGAGTAGCATCGTATGTGTATTTGTAGAGTCTAGGTGGGTGTAATAGACGTATGTACAGTGTTATGCTTGTGTTGTACAATGACGATGATGATGAGGAGGAGGAGAATAGGGAGAGGGCGGAATCCGATACTGGTACACAGCCTACTCCTCTCGAATAGCACCAAGTAGACCTCAGAGTGTAATGGTGTCATATTCCCTCACTTCATGAGACGCTGCGCAGAGGTTTGGAATTTAAATCACATTAGCGCGAAGACTACCCGTCCGGATAACCAAACGCGTTAAAGGCTAGTGAGCCGGGAAGCCTACATGTGGTTTTTAGGTAGCTTCCCACATCCAGTTAGGTAAATACCGGACTGTTGCCTACACTACCAGACCACCCGGCCGGGTAGCCATGCGCGCTAAGAGCTAGTGAGCCGGTCAGCCTATATGTGGTTTTTAGGTGGCATCCCACATCCAGTTAGGTAAGTACCGGACTGGTTCCTTCAACCTGCCTCAGATACACGATACGCAAACATTTTGAAAACGGTATCACACCTGACTATGTGGTTCACTCTATATACTGACAGATAACGTCCCGGGAAGAAGGGGGGGCAGGAGGTGGGGGATGACATGTAGCAGGGAATCCGGGCGCAACTGTCGTTAACATTGCCAAAGCCCATATAATAACGCTGACCCCATAGAGAAGGTAAGGAAGGAAAAAACACGGATGCAAAGACTGGTAACCAGGAACTTTACGCCACCAACTCCCCTCCCCTTGTCGGTCAAATACTGGCAGTCAAAACTGTATTCACTACCAGGATTCGAACCAGCTGACATCCGAAGCGAGTGTTACAGCATATTTACAAAAGTGGATGCATATCTCCGAATGTGAAGGGTTGAAAGGTGCCGCCTCTGAATGCGACTTAATCATCACAAAGTAAAATTTCAAAATTTTACGAAGGTTCAACATATTTGAAGAGAGAGTCGATTCAGTTTTTTGAAAACACAGTCTCACCTTTATTAGTCAAACATTTTTCGCTATAGTTTTGTAACCTTCAATGGGCTTTTCTTTGTAGTCTGACCATATCAAAAAAAGTAAAATTATTAGTTCTGAACATATCATAAGACTAACCGCTGCCTCGAGTATATTGTTACACGTAAAATAGCAACTGAAAACGTTACAGCCGTTCAGGGCTTGGTGTACAGAATTTTATCTTGTGTCTCATGTTTACAATGATCAGATAAGCTTCTCTTAGCAGTATCTGCGAGGCGATTCGGTCGCAATCTTGGCTGTGTTGGCCGATTGTACTTGTGCTGTCACGTGCTTGACATCTGACAGTGATAAAGAAGCGGATCTAAACACCTTAACGTAGAGGCGACAAAGTCAATATGAATTATTATACTCGTCACAATTAACTAGTGTTGTGACAGCGTAGAATGATATGCAAACTTGAGGATCGGAAATTGCAGGTGGAGAGTAATGGAAATGTTAACATCTGCGTCTACACAGATACTCCACAAGCCCCTGTAGGGCGCGTGACGGAGGCCCTGATTTCTTATATCTTATCTTCGTGGTCCTTACGCGCAATGTATGTTGGCTGCAGTAGAAACGTTCGGCGGTCAGCTTCAAACGCCGGATTTATGGATTTTCTCAATAGCGTTCCTCGAAAAGAACGTCGCCTTCCCTTCAGGGGTTCCCATTTGAGTTTCCAAAGCATCTCCGTAATACTCACGTGTTGTTTGAACCTACTGGTAACAAATCTGGCAGCCACTGTGCGAGTTGTTTCGATGTTTTCTTCCTTTAATCCGATCTGATACGGATCCCAAACACTCTAGCAGTACCCAAGAGGCTGCTGGCGACGTTGTTTACATCTGCTAAAATTTGTAGAATTGTCGGGTGTCTCGGATGTCTCATTGATATTTCGGCAAACACACTCACTGCCATCTTCAGGTGGTTCCTCGCTACAACGAATCTGTTTGTCGAAATATCGTGGAGACCTTACGACATGATCCGAGAGACACCCTAGAATTCTAAAAGTCAGAAATACACCGGAAAAACATCGAGTCGCAGATCTGGCAAAATGTTGACGATGAGACAACATTTAAAAGAGCGCGTCAGCGGCAAAGTCACATCCTTTTCAGCAAACGCAGTCAATCGCGACAGTTGTGAATTAGTCTTCACATCAGCGGCTGCAGGTGGCGTAGTATTTGTATCCTCAGATATTCAAGTGTATAAGAAAAGAGTGCGTTACTCTGAAGCGGGGACGAAAGTTGCTAACAAGTAATTCGACTGACAGAGTTAGGAACCTCAGCTGGTCTCTAGAATGTGAATCCTAGCCTAGAGCAAATTTTTATAGGGTGGCAGGGGCAAAAGAACATCGATATACACCTTCTGACGGAGAGACTTTGCTTCTTTGTCGACTGAGATACACTTAGAGTTCTGCTGCAAAACCACTCAAAACTTAGGTCGTGAATGTAAGCGATGGCTAGCGCTTGGAGTCACTGCTGACAAACGCTTGGTCCAGACTGGTCTCACCACAGAACCACAGTCGTATCACAAAAGCCGTCATCTGCATCTACATCTCCATGACAACCCGGTCATTCACACCTAAGTGCTTGGCAGAGGGTTAATCAAACCACTTTCAGACTATTTCTCTACTGTCCCACTCTCGAACAGTACATGGGGAAAACAAACAATTAAATCTTCCTGAGCGAGCTCTGATTTTTCTTATTTTACTACGATGATCATTTCTTCCTATATAGTGTGAGTCAACGAAATATTTTCGCATTCGGTAGAGAAAGTTGGCGACTGAAATTTCACGAAAACAACTCGCCGCAACTAGAAACGCCTTTGTTTTAATGATTGCTACCCCGTTCGTGTATCATATCCGTGACACCCTCTTCCCTTTTTTGCGATAATACGAGGTGCCCTTCTTTGGACCTTTTCGATGTCCCCCGTCTATTCTATCTGACTCTGATCCCATACTGCGCAGCAGTATTCCGGAAGAGCACGGGCAAGCGTTATTTGCAGTTTCTTTAATTTGTTTGTTGCATCGTCTTTGTGTTCTTCCAACATAACGCAGTCTTGGTTCGCCTTTGCCACAAAGTTTTCCATGTGGTGTTGCAGCTCTCTCCGAAATGCAGCGTGAAAGAAACACAACAGCTGATATCAAATGGCTCTTAGCACTATGGGACTCAACTGCTGAGGTCATTAGTCCCCTAGAACTTAGAACTAGTTAAACCTAACTAACCTAAGGACATCACAAACATCCATGCCCGAGGCAGGATTCGAACCTGCGACCGTAGCGGTCTTGCGGTTCCAGACTGCAGCGCCTTTAACCACACGGCCACTTCGGCCGGCTGCTGATATCACTAAGACACCGATCTTCACCTGGAAATAAAATGCAATAACAGTCACAAGTTAAGAGTCACCTGACAATGTTCCATTTCTGTCAAAGTCATTAATAACTAACATCCAGTAAATGACTGAGATTATTATTAACAGACTAGGGATTTTTTTTAAATCTTTATTTTTGAAGGAGAGATGTCAGTTATTCTCATTTAAATTCTTCAGAGTAGCGTGTGCGTTGATATTTAAAGGGTACAACCATCACATTAAGCATCATCCAAAATAGATATTTTTAGTGAAAATAAAAGAAGTTACGAGGCTTGTCCAGAAAGTAAGTTCCGACTGATCGCGAAATGGAAACCACAGTGAATATCAGAAATATTTTATTTGTAACAGTTAGCTACACCTTCGAGCTACTTCTCTACGTAGTAGACATTTGTCGTAGCTTTGTATCAACTTTTCAATACCCTCATCATGGAAGGCAGCCGCCAGTGCCTTTCGCCAATTCTCCACGCTGGCCTACAGCTCGTTGTCTGTACCAAAATGTTGTCTTCATAGCCAGCGGTTCATGTGACCAGAGATAATACTCGGAGGGAGAAAATTACGGGCTGTATTGTCGGTAATCAAACATTTCCAATTGAAAACGATGCAGGAGCATCTTCATTGCCCCTGCAAAATGCGGTTGAGAATTATCTTGAAGAAGAAACAGCACGACAGTCATATAATGTTGGCTGCATAGCTTCAGGCGAAATTTCTCACCAGGATCTCGTACTTGGCGGGAGACACTATTTTCTAGACATCTTTAAGCGCTCACTGTGAGCTTAGAATAAGAAGAGCGACTTGATGCTATCTGAGGTCGTGAGGTCCTACTACAGACATTGCCCAACACATCTGTGCAAAGGTTTATCGGATTTTCACAGTCGTTTCCATTTTGCGACCGATCGGAACTTACTTTCTGGACGCCCCTCGTATAATGTATCGTCACTGCAATCCTCCAGCTTGCACATGTAATCCTTTAGTTTTACTATTGTATTAATTAATCTGCCTGACTGACATTTACCGCACTTAACTAAATTATTTGAAATTAACGTAAATTAAGGCCCAGTATGGATAGCCTAATAATTTCACGAATATGTAATTGACTTTCCATGTGTGGGCTTTTCAAAGACTGTCAATGAAAATTTTGAATCTTGATTACTGAATGAGAATTTTACCGAAAATTGTTCACAAGGTGAGTCCATGGTCTCACCTACTGTGTCATTTCCTTCGGTTTCTCTTTACCATCTCCGACAGATGGCTCCATCTAGCTGTGCAGAGTTACAACCCAAGTCCATGCTTTCAAGTCCTGCATTTACACGTCGCTCTACACAGCTCACACTTCACCACAAGATGGTGTGCGCCTGTCAAGAGCCATCTTTTGCGTTTCTCTTACCCCTGATCCCAGCTCTACACTTTTCCATTACGGAACTTGGTAAACATCAAGTTTCGACTCCACTCTTGAGTGGCGCAGTGATTAACTCACGGGACTCGCATTCGGGCGGACGATGATTCAAATCCGCGTTTGGCAATTCAGATTTAGGTTCTCCGTAATTTCCCTAAATCGCTCCAGCCAAATGCCAAGGTTAGTTCACTTGAAAAACGCACCGCCGATTTCCTTCGTAATCCCGGCTATTTCTTCGTTTCTAATAACCTCGCTGTCAAATGGTTCAAATGGCTCCGAGCACTATGGGACTTAACTTTTGAGATCATCAGTCTCCTAGAACTTAGAACTGCTTAAACCTAACTAACTTTAGGACATCACACATATTCATACCCGACGCAGGATTCGAACCTGCGACCGTAGCGGTCGCGCGGTTCCAGACTGAAGCGCCAAGAACCGCTCGGCCATAGCGGCCAGCCCATAAACTTTTCCAAATTCTCGCTTTAGTTGACAGCTAAAAGGGAACAGTTTATAGAGGACCAACAAAAGTGACACACAAGGAAGATAGAAGGCATATTTTTCACAGATACTCAACTGCAATGATCCACAGTCTTACTTCAGATTTGAAGAACCTGATGCAGTTGATGTACATATCACCAACCCATTAATAAAAGTAGTACAGCAGCAAGTAAAGAAATTAATGAATAACAAGGCTTCTGGTGAAGACGAGATATAGTCTGAATTATTGAAGAATAGATTATCACTACTGGAATTAGACTTACAAACTTTAACAGAACCAATCTTCAAGGCAGAAATCATAGAGTGGATAACAGCAATTATTTGCCCCATACTTAAGGAGAATTATCCCCTCGTGTGCCGTAACTACATAGGAATCGCTTTATTAGATCTCACTTATAAAATCCTATTGACGTGTCTATTAAACAGGCTGATCTCAATAACTGGAGAACTAACTGGGGATTACCAACGTGGTTTCCGCAGAAACAAATCCAAATTAGATCATTTATTCATTCTAAGACAAATAACTGAGAAGACGCGGGAATTCAGTATAGACGTCCACTTATATTTCTAGATTTCAAAAAGGCTCACGATAGCACACTCCTAAATGTAATGAGAAAATATGAAATGCCCTTAAAACTAGTCCGATTAGTTAATATGTGTATAGATGAAACTTCGTGTGTAAAGACTCCTGTAGGAGAAACAGAATTTTAATGTGTACAAGGAGACGTCATTTCATCTATTTTATTAAACCTTGCTTTAGAGAAGATGGATAGGGAATTTAGTAAAACTTTAGTAACGACAGTAGAACGGATACAGCAACAGATGCCCGTCGAGCAACAGCGAACAAACACTTTTTAATTTTATCAAAATCCTAAAGAAAAGTTATTTAGTACTAACTTCAAAATCCGCTTGCATCAGTTGACTATTATATCTGTAACTTTATATGTACATGAAGCATTAATATTTAGGAAGAAAAAATGAAGACAAACTGTCAACATTCGCAAGAAAGATGGTAATAAAATTTGTTGGATTGGTAGATGATTAAAATAACATGGAATACAGATAACCCAAAATGGAGAATTAAGAAAGGTACACAAACGACGAAACATCGTCGAAGTGCTAAAGAAGAGAAGGTTGAACTGGACAGATCATAATGAAAGAATGACAGAGAATAGACTACCTGTAGATCAGTACATAGAACGAGAGGAAGAGGAAGACCCAAAATTAGATGGGGCGATAACATCTGGGAGGACATAGCTGGGGTGAACATCTACAGCAAATGGATAAAAAGTGCCTTCGACAAAAAGAAATGGAAGAGGCTCATAGAGCAGGCGTGCGATCGTTGGGCCCTTACCACAAGTAACATACAGTAGGTAAAGTAATGAGCTGATGCAGTAGTTAAGGTAATGGAACAGCCTTCGGAAGTAGCAAAGGTCAAATCTCTGCCAGTCCACCTAGAGCTATTTTGTATATGCTGCCTGTAAATGAAGTATGGTGAGAATGATTGAAAAGGATATGAGCTGTTTTCCTCGTCAAATTTCCTACAGAGGGGATGCTTCTTCTCTTTTGCTTTTGGCTTTTGTCCACTTCAATGCGGGATCGGCCTTAATACTATGGATTTGTCGATGTTAGTGTCAGAGGGTGGCCGAATGCCCTTCCAGTTGCCACCCTGAATCCACAGGGACGGTATTAGTGTAACCCAGCTGTCTGCGTATAGTGAAAGCCATGAAATAGTGCGAACGTTTTCCAAATGCCTGCGAATCGTTTAACTGAGGCGGGATGTGGGGACCAGCCCAGTATTCACCTAGTGGGATGTGGAAAACCGCCTAAAAAACCGCATCCAGCCTGGCCGGCACACTGGCCCTCGTCATTGATCCGCCAGGCGGATTCTATCCGGGGCTGGCGCCTACCCGAGTTCAGGAAGCAGAGCATTAGCGCCCTCGACTAACATGGCGGGTAGGGTATGCTTCTTCTCTAATGACGTCGTATTCGATAGAGTTTGGGACCGTTATCTTCCAGAAACTCCCAGACAAATTAAAACTGTATTTTATTTCATCCTTTTGTTTTCACCCACCAAAAGCTTTCGTGTAGTGAGCCATAGAGTGACACGTCTGGCTACGTTATAAAGTTAAAAAAAGCATGGTAAATAATCAGTACCTAATGCAGTTTCAAAAAGAACTGCTGAATTTAATTCAACTAACAGAAACAATAAACGTGTTAAAACTGCGGACCAAACCGGGCGTCGAACGTGGGAGTTTGCGTTTCACGGGAGATGCTCTTATCGTGCTTTCCAGGCACAACTCAAGACCCACCATCTCAGAACTACTCTGCAGTAGCTCACACACTGTCTTTGTTAAATTTCCACTCCTTGGAGAAACAAATACCCCAGCACAACATCTAGTGTCTACTGTACAACAGAGTGCAAATATCTCTGCATGCAGTTTTTTCAGATCCATATAACTGACATCCTAGATGATTGTTGGAATAGTTTATTGCATTTACCATTTATCACTTCCGTAACTGCTGTCTTATGAAAAATTGGAGCAATAATACTTATTAAGTGCTCCACGGCACGGTATAGCCATTAACACCTAGTTAATGCGTGATCGTTTAAGATGCAACAGAAAAAAGCACAGGATCTCGAAGTAACGCTGTATGTCTGAAATGCGAGACATCGCTTTTGTGTAAAGCTGCTAATCACAGTACGGTGCAGCAATGTTCCAAATTACATTTAAAGTCTTTGTGCAGATTTTTTTTACTGAGATTTGTTGTAAGAAAAAGTCGACAATGATCTATCTTTCGGTTCGAGAAGCCAAATTATGCACTGTAATACTTGCAAGCAAGACACGAATAGGCGTTAATCAGACTAATTGTATGGCCTGATAGCGAGGATAGGAAGAAGCAGAAGAGAGAAGAGGAGGAGGAGGAGGAGGAGAGAACTGAAAACAAATTATTTCATCTCTGAAGTACCATTGAGAATGTGTGTGCCCAAAAGTCTTTGTGAAACTGGACTTTGAATGCATTATCTCAATCAGTTAATCTCCAAGATAGCAGGAGAATAAGACCCTCCAGTGACAAAGTAGAAAGTACTTTAAAACTGTAAAAACTTCCATTACCCGTGTAAAACATGTGGACATGATCAGATATTTGCCGCTTGTGTACCACTTATTTTTTACGCACAGTGTAATGTTAACTATAAGGAAAATCTGTAAGAACCACTGATTGGTTGTAAGATAGGGTCTGAAGGTCATATACGGAGTGTTAAGTACAGTTTTTTTTTTCTCTGCGTCTAGCAGTCTTCCCTCAAACACATCACATAGTTTGCTATTACATGTTTTCTCCAGTTTCGTTACTGCACCACTATGTGGACTACATCTGTCAGCACAGACTAATCGTTTTGCGTCCGTGTATCCACAGTTCAACATCTGGACGGCCGCTCAGGGGAAAATAAACATTAATTCCTTCGTCTTGCCACATGTACTTGGAGGTTCTAACCAGCCCAAAAACATACTAATCCTAAAAACTATAAACATTAGTCTGCGAATGCAGTGTATACTGTTGTAAAGTTGTAGAGCTTGACAGACACAAAGTAACCAGTTATGTTAAAACAATAAAAAAATTTCGCAACAATTTATCAACTCCAAAATCGTGTTCGCATGTTGCTGATAGGGCCAACGGCCTTGCCGCGATGGTAACAGCGGTTCCGTCCGGTCTGCCGAGCGCTGTCGGCAGGCCGGTTGCACTCAGCCCTTTTGAGGCAAACTGAGGAACCACTTGATTGAGAAGTGGCGGCTCCGGTCTCGGAAACTGACATACGACCGGGAGAGCGGTGTGCTGACCACATTCCCTTCCATATCTGCATCCAGTGACCCCTACGGGCTGAGGATGACAGGGCGGCCGGTCGGTACCGTTGGGCCTTCATGGCCTGTTCGGGAGGAGTGAAGTTTTAAGTTAAGTTATGTTGTTGACAGCAATTCCAGTCCATGAACCAACAGGTACTTGGCGAACCAGATAGTAGAAGGAATAGAGCAACTACATACACCTATCTGAAGGTTACCATGTTACAGAGGTGAATCGACGCTATGGTACCACCATACACTGAATTGTCGGTAGAGTTGCCAACTTTAACTGGAGCCAAAACTGGACAACTCTTACTATTGTTATCGTTATTATTATTACCATTATTATTACTATTATTATATTACTTTTATTATTATTATTATTATTATTATTATTATTATTATTATTATTGTTATTCACAACAAATTCACAATATGTACTTATAACTATCACAACAAGAAGCACGCATTTGTTTAACACGATACTCACTGTTAATAGTGTGAATCCAGCCATTTGTGCGAGCCTCTGGTTTCTTTGAAGTTATGCTTCTTTTCTGATTTCATAATTTTAACAAGTTCCTTCCCGTTCACGGATTTGACAAATTTGACAAATCTGGGAAATTCAGCACATCTCATATGGAAGTTAAAATTCCACAAATAGTTCTGCTTTCACGATTTCCACTTTCAGTCTGCTTCTTTCATTGCTCCCGATATTTACGTCACACCGAAAATCCGCTCTACAAAACCATTAGACGGTGGCCCTGCTAGCATATGTTGAACAACTGTCAGCAAATTTTGTGCTTAGCAGCTCTTAAAAAACGTCTCCCATTTGTTTGAAATGTTTGAGTCTGGTAAGTCCTCAATTATTGGCAACACGTCGTTCAGTGCACATATTTCAGAAAATAGTTCGTCACAGTTTATATTTATGTAGAAATAATCTATAAGTTTCATTATGTTCTCCATTTAAGGGGCTCTTCAAGATTTAACTGAGAGATAAGCTTGAAAACTAAATCTTTACTGCAGTCAGTCCATTTTTCTAGACATTCCAGAATCCTAGCATATGCCTGCAGAGCTTCTCTGACCAATTTTGCATGTTCATATTGCGGGCATTTTTTCAGGTCTTGTTGTACCTTGAAACAGAGGAAAGAATCTCTTTGTCTATTAATAATTTCTGCACGCGACTTCAGGAATACAGAATATATTTAAACTATCTCTATACAACCACTTTCTATGTGTTTTATGATTGTATTAAATAAATGCGTAACATTGTTGTCAAAATAAATGTATATCTCTGGGAGCGCTACTTCATCGTCCACTTCACTGTCGCTTTCATGGACTGCGAGTGTCCAAACAAGTATAGCAGTATTGTCTTCACCCTGGCTTAGGAAATAGGACATCAACAATGGCCAGTTCTGGAGCAATCTGTCTACAGCAGAAAAAAGTGTCAAAAAGAGTGTAGGAACATGCCGGAGTAGTGTGGAGTACTGTGACTGCACGAATTCAAAAAAGTTCTTCAGGTCACTCACCTTCTTCGCGCTTGAAGAAAACTCATTAAATACCTTAACCACAAACGATTCAACATCGTATGACAGTAGTTTAGTCCATATTTCGCAGTGTTGTGCAGTATATGCATGCGACAATGTTCTGCAATAATATGTGGTGCTTCGAACATATTTTTCAACTCCACGAAGACAGACTGGCTTTTCCTGTAATTGACGGAACACTTGTCCGTACCACAAGCAACTAGTTATCCTGAAATACCAGTCTCTAATGACTCTCTCTTTAAGCTTCTTGGCTACTTCCCCCCACGAACCATGGACCTTGCCGTTGGTGGGGAGGTTTGCGTGCCTCAACGATACAGATAGCCGTACCGTAGGTGCAACCACAAAGGAGTGGTATCTGTTGAGAGGCCAGACAAACGTGTGGTTCCTGAAGAGGGGCAGAAGCCTTTTCAGTAGTTGCAGGGGCAAGAGTCTGGATGATTGACCTGGCCTTGTTACACTAACCAAAACGGCCTTGCTGTGTTGGTACTGCGAACGGCTGAAAGCAAGGGGAAACTACAGGCGTAATTTTTCCCGAGGGCATGCAGCCTTACTGTATGATTAAATGATGATGGCGTCCTCTTGGGTAAAATATTCCGGAGATAAAATAGTCCCCCATTCGGATCTCCGGGCGAGGATTACTCAAGAGGACGTCGTTATCAGGAGAAAGAAAACTGGCGTTCTACGGATCGGAGCGTGGAATGTCAGATCCCTTAATCGGGCAGGTAGGTTAGAAAATTTAAAAAGGGAAATGGATAGGTTAAAGTTAGATATAGTGGGAATTAGTGAAGTTCGGTGGCAGGAGGAACAAGACTTTTGGTCAGATGAAGACAGGGTTATAAATACAAAATCAAATAGGGGTAATGCAGGAGTAGGTTTACTAATGAATAAAAAATAGGAGTGCGGGTGAGCTACTACAAACAGCATAGTGAACGCATTAATGTGGCCAAGATAGGCATGAAGCCCACGCCTATTGCAGTAGTACAAGTTTATATGCCAACTAGCTCTGCAGATGATAAAGAAATTGATGAAATGTAAGATGAGGTAAAAGAAATTATTCAGGTAGTGAAGGGAGACGAAAATTTAATAGTCATGGGTGACTGGAATTCGACGTAGGAAAAGGAAGAGAAGGAAACGTAGTAGGTGAATATGGATTGGGGCTAAGAAATGCAAGAGGAAGCCGCCTGGTAGAATTTTGCACAGAACATAACCTAATCATATCTAACACTTGGTTCAAGAATCATGAAAGAAGAGTGTATATATGGAAGACCCCTGGAGATACTAGAAGGTTTCAGATAGATTATATAATGGTAAGACAGAGATTTGGGAACCAGATTTTAAATTGTAAGACATTTCCAGGGGCAGATGTGGACTCTGACCACAATCTATTGGTTATGAACTGTAGTTTAAAACTGAAGAAACTGCAAAAAGGTGGGAATTTAAGAAGATGGGACCCGGATGAACAGAAAGAACCAGAGGTTGTACAGAGTTTCGGGGAGAGCCTAAGGGAACAATTGACAGGAATGGGGGAAAGAAATACAGTAGAAGAAGAATGGGTAGCTTTGAGGAATGAAATAGTGAAGGCAGCAGGGGATCAAGTAGGTAAAAAGACGAGGGCTAGTAGAAATCCTTGGGTAACAGAAGAGATACTGAATTTAATTGAAGAAAGGAGAAAATACAAAAATGCAGTAAATGAACGAGGCAAAAAGGAATACAAATGTCTCAAAAATGAGATCGACAGGAAGTGCAAAATGGCTAAGCAGGGATGGCTAGAGGACAAATGTAAGGATGTAGAGGCTTATCTCACGAGGGTTAAGATAGATACTGCCTACAGAAAAGAGAACCACTTGCATGAATATCAAGAGCTCAGATGGAAACCCAGTTCTAAGCAAAGAAGGGAAAGCAGAAAGGTGGAAGGAGGGTCTATGCAGGCGCGATGTTCTTGAGGACAATATTATGGAAATGGAAGAGGAGGTAGATGAAGATGAAATGGGAGACATAATACTGCGTGAAGAGTTTGACAGAGCACTGAAAGACCTGAGTCGAAACAAGGACCCAGGAGTAGACAACATTCCATTAGAACAACTGACAGCCTTGGGAGAGCCATTCCTGACAAAACTCTACCATCTGGTGAGCAAGATGTATGAGACAGGCGAAATTCCCTCAGACTTCAAGAAGAATATAATAATTCCAATCCCAAAGAAAGCAGGTGTTGACAGATGTGAAAATTACGGAACAATCAGTTTAATAAGTCACAGCTGCAAAATACTAACGCTAATTCTTTACAGACAAATGGAATAACTGGTAGAAGCCGACCTCGGGGAAGATCAGTTTGGATTCCGTAGAAATGTTGGAGCACGTGAGGCAATACTGACCCTACGACTTATCTTAGAAGAAAGATTAAGAAAAGGCAAACCTACGTTTCTAACATTTGTAGACTTAGAGAAAGCTTTTGACAATATTGACTGGAATACTCTCCTTCAAATTCTGCAGGTGGCAGGGGTAAAATACAGGGAGCGAAAGGCTATTTACAATTTGTACAGAAACCAGGTGGCAGTTATAAGAGTCGAGGGACATGAAAGGGAAGCAGTGGTTGGGAAGGGAGTGAGACAGGGTTGCAGACTCTCCCCGATGTTGTTCAATCTGTATATTGAGCAAGCAGTGAAGGAAACAAAAGAAAAATTCGGAGTAGGTATTTAAATCCATGGAGAAGAAATAAAAACTTTGAGGTTCGCCGATGACATTGTAATTCTGTCAGAGACAGCAAAGGACTTGGAAGAGCAGTTGAACGGAATGGACAGTGTCTTGAAAGGAGGATATAAGATGAACATCAACAAAAGCAAAACAAGGATAATGGAATGTAGTCGAATTAAGTCGGGTGATGCTGAGGGAATTAGATTAGGAAATGAGACACTTAAAGTAGTAAAGGAGTTTTGCTATTTGGGGAGCAAAACAACTGATGATGGTCGAAGTTCAAAATGGTTCAAATGGCTCTGAGCACTATGGTACTTAACATCTGAGGTCATCAGTCCCCTAGAACGTAGAACTACTTAAACCTAACTAACCTAAGGACGTCACACACATCCATGCCCGAGGCAGGATTCGAACCTGCGACAGTAGCGGTCGCGCAGTTCCAGACTGAAGGACCTAGAACCGCTCGGCCAACAACGGCCGGCGATTCTCGAAGTAGAGAGGATATAAAATGTTGACTTGCAATGGCAAGGAAAGCGTTTCTGAAGAAGAAAAATTTGTTTTCATCGAGTATAGATTTAAGTGTCAAGAAGTCCTTTCTAAAAGTATTTGTATGGAGTGTAACCATGTATGGAAGTGAAACACGGACGATAAATAGTTTAGACAAGAAGAGAATAGAAGCTTTCGAAATGTGATGCTACAGAAGAATGCTGAAGATTAGATGGGTAGATCACATAACTAATGAGGAGGTATTGAATAGAACTGGGGAGAAGAGGAGTTTGTGGCACAACTTGACAAGAAGAAGGTACCATTTGGTAGTACATGTTCTGAGGCATGAAGGGATCACCAATTTAGTATTGGAGGGCAGCATGGAGGGTAATAATCGTAGAGGGAGACCAAGAGATGAATACACGAAACAGATTCAGAAGGATGTAGGCTGCAGTAGGTACTGGGAGATGAAGAAGCTTGCACAGGATAGAGTAGCATGGAAAGCTGCGTCAAACCAGTCTCAGGATTGAAGAGCACAACAACAACAGCGGCTACAGAAGTTGACGTGTCGTCAGCGTCATCGTAAAAGTCTGTAACAGCTGAAATCGTTCCTACATCTTGGTCGATGTACCTGTTAGCAACTGGAAATAATTATTTGAATCATCACATGCAATCGAGAATGGAGTTGTGCCGACTTTTTTCAGAATCTATTGCAGTGAATGTGGAGCCAAAGTATTCTCTACTATAGCTTCAGCTTTAATCCGTCCACAGTGAATTTTTAATGATAGTTTCGAATCTTGAAACAAAAAGATATATAGGCAGTCTTGCGAAAGGTAACTGTGATGATGTTTTGGTCCATGATATGTTAATATTATTTCCGTTGCTGATACTTCCTCTTCCCGACTAGTTTCCGGTGGCCGCCATGACCGTGCGGTTCTAGGCGCTTCAGTCCAGAACCGCGCGACTGCTACGGTCGCAGGTTCGAATCCTGCTTCGGGCATGGGTGTGTGATGTCCTTAGGTTAGTTAGGTTTAAGTAGTTCTAAGTTCTAGGGGACTGATGACCTCAGATGTTAAGTCCCATAGTGCTCAGAGCCATTTGAACCAACTAGTTTCCGCTGGCACGAAAGACCTTCGAACAGTGGAGGTTCTTAACACATCCCGCACCTTATCGATATGAGCCTTGATACTGGCATTATGCTCTACCGCTTTCACTGAGTCATATTTCACTGTAAAACTTAAGCAGCATGTTTCACGAAATCGGGTGTATTCATCCTGTTCGTAAAGCCAGCCCGAATAGCCTGTTTCGTGTAGCCATTTGTCATTGAAAAGACACTCATGGAGCTGTTTGCAGCCCTTTGCATTTGAGGATCTCACCATAATACGATTTTATATAGGTACACGTATCACTCAGTCACTACAGTGTCGTTCTTAAACACTTCAATTTTAAACTAAGAGCATGCGTGTGCGATTCATCTAATACAGCCACGACAAAGTACTTCATTACATCAATCAGCTGCGCGTAACAACAGATACACTTAGCGCCTTCATTTGTTCGACAGCGGTATTTCTTTTAAAATTATTAGGTCTTTATTGCATGCACCGATAACAAAATTAAAATGCGACATTGTCAGGGTTTATTTTGTTTGTTGTTTTTTGTCACTATGTGCAGAAGAACAGATAGACATAAACTGATATTGCTACTCTGCTTTATTGTCCACATAGAACCGACATGCAGCTATAAGAAACTACAAGCTATTATTTGCCTGTCTTTCCTAGTTCGTTTCTATTGGAGCGGTCTTCAAGTGACTTGACGACTCTGTGACACGGCTTGTCGAACAAATGAATGCGCCAACTTATATTAAAATACATTGGAATTCGTTGCGACCAATGTACAATGCTACCAACTTGTGACACAATGAGATATAAAATATTGAAAGCAGAGGATAAACAGATTGAAAAATATAACTGACTCCATTTTCATTATTTGGATTCTATAAAAAAATCTTGAAAAATGAAGTTAGTAGATTTGAATGTAGTCTAATTTAAGGGGGCCCGAAAACCGAACTTTTGACTTCCGGTCTGGACGTTCGACCGGACACCATAGTTTTTATCTAAGAACTGGACTGTCCGGTTTAAAACCGGACAGTTGGCAACACTAACTGTCCACGTTCTTTCTAAGTGGCCATCGACCACGGTACAAAGATGTATGACCACATACACAGACTACTCCAAATTGTGCGGCAGCATATTAGAGACTTATAGAATAACAAATGGCATCCATGTCATCAAGATAGGGAAAGACCTTATGCAGATGTACTGGATCCCTGAACGACCATGGTAAGACCTATGTGATAGTCCTTTGGGATTCATTTTACCTTACCCACAGGAGGTTCAGGCAGCACCTGCCATATCGTTGTCACAGAGGAGATTCCGAGTACACATTTTCGGTTGCCCACTGCGATACCACGCGACAATCAGTCCACTGCAGTGCACAGTGATTTGTCAATAATTACTAATACCAAGGTGAATACGATAACTGTAACAAATAATGTGCCCTTATAAAACAAATATTCAGTTATTCTGCGCTTGGACAAACAACGATCTAATAAATTTAAAATGTTTAAATACTAACCCTAACAATTCTGTCAAAAGATTCGAATATTGAACATGTGTCAATAGACATAGATTACGAAAACTAGTTTTGCTTATTAACATCTGTAGAGTATTGCCACAAGCGGGGCACATGCCTTGTGGTGTAGTGGTCAGCATCGCTGTCTGGCGAGGTGTGAGTCCCTAGTTCAAACCCGGCCACCATCAATTACATGTTACTTAGAATTCATCACTTCGGGAAGGTTCTTGAAAAATCATCAGTTTGTAAGTTTGTATATTCCAGAATATTCGATGTCTGTATAAACAGCTGCACCCTCCATCGAAAAGATCAGTTCGGTTTTGGCTGTGTGTTGGTGCCAGTAATAAAAGTTCTTTCAGTTGGAAGTGTTGAACTTCATTGACTACAATGCCTTCTGATGTGGTCTTAATTGCGGTTTAGACGCGGCATTTTCGAGTGAAGGTACCAGATACTTCAAAACATCAACATCAGCTTGGTTCCAACTATGCAACGAAAAAGCCGTCGCTTACATGGGCGGGCACAAGAATAAAAGCAGCACATCGTTCCTCATTTCCATACTTTCAGGAGACGGATGGATTCAAAACAGCAGTAAGTCAGCTGTGCGTCAGGCGTTCATCAGATCTGACGAAATGGCTGAAAGGATTCGATCCAGTTGCCAAATAGAAGAGCGATGTGTTTGACAAATGCGTACTTTTATTTAGAGTGCAAAGCCCATCAGTGATTCGAGAAGAAAGAAAAGATCGGTAGCTGGGACTAATTCCAAGCCGAACTGAAGAAAGTGTTTCTCCACAATCAGCGGCAATTAATGAACAGGATCCAACTTCATGGGGAAACGACTCATTCATACATATAGAAAGTTTTAACCCTTTGCCACATCGTGAATCCGAATACTAAAGAAGCCGACAAAATTTCGCACTTCACTAAAGAAGTCGCAGAACACATGTAAAGGATGTCACAATGACAGAACACATCCATTAGTGCCAAAGAATCGAGGAAGTGAAACAGAAAGAGTCGGGCGAAAGAAGTATGACTCATTGCCGAATGTGGCTCCTATGGAAGTTAAGGAAGACTACTATGAACTCATCACTCTGACACGTCAGACAGTAAGAGAAGAGATACAACCGTGTATGGAAACCAGAAATGTCGCACGAAGTACATAAGAGAAAGCAGTCATGAATTTCGATCCCATACGTCAAGAGGTGATGGGGAATGCCGAAGAAGAGGTGTATCGATCTTTGGGACTAATTTCTGCTACTAGTGGAACGCGCCATGAAACGCAGTTCCGGCCAGCTCGGTCTTATGACACAACCATCAAACGAAAATCCAACACCCGACATCCATCCAAGCAGCTACAACGAATTCCTCCGCCAAGTACGAGGCTACGACAATTGCAGGACGGGGAACAACGTGCCGATGTGTTTCCACTGTGGACAATCTGGACAGATTATAAGCTTTTGCACAGTGAGAAGACGAGTGATCGAAACGACCTGCGGGAGGAAGCAAATCGCTATTCCCTGAACGAGGTCGCTCCCCAACATGCCAAGCCAATCCCCGCCACCGTACAGAGGCACCAACGGCTCACCTAGCCTCCGCAATCAGGAAAAATAAGCAAGACGATCATCTATGAAAGTCCACCACAGACAAAAATCCTCCGTGGACAAGTGGAAATAGTCATCAAAAGGTCAGGAAATCCTACTGATGTCATCTTCGGCGGCAAACCTGTGCGAGAGCCAGTCGATCGAAGGGCTTCCTTACCTGTCATGTCGAATGCTTATCGTCGTTATCTAAAGAAGACTGATACGAAAGCGATTGTGCTGAAGGTCACAGTAGGGAAATACATCCAACCGACAGGAACACGTATTGTAAGAATAACAGTGACAGAGCAGTCCTCCGAATTCGTTGTTTTAACAGAATGCAGTCACAATGTTGTTCTTCATTGGCATTTCTTGGAGACATCACAAGCAGTCTTGGTCTGTGAAAGATCAGAGCTTCGTACTGCCGAAGCAATTCAACAAATACCCAACAAAGATTGCTCTGGGAAGTTGTTTACCACTGAAGACGTTGTTATCCCGCCATCATCAACGAGACGAGATCCAGTCGTCAACATAGAAGCTTAGTGCAACTGTGAAGCTTATGTCGATTGCAAAAAGCTACTCGCCTCACAAAAGAAATCTTCATGCCAGCGACGATCATAAGCATTGTAGTTGGTCAAAGAGAACTATGGATCAGTTATTGTCAAGATGTAACGCCGGAAATGCATATCCTCCTATATCCATCTATTGCACTGCAAATTTTTTTCCTTATTTTGTTACCTGTAGATATAACATTGTCTTTGTATATTGTAATTGTTTTAGTATTTGTATATATATGCATTTATGTCGATGTATAATTGGTTTGTTTTGTGAATAGTATTTGTATTTATACGCTGGGTCTGGCCTAGGGAAAACTATGCTATCGAACGAATACATCGATAAGTCGTGTGGAGAACCAAAGTGTTTAGGATCTTTGGTAGTGTTAACTCTGCCGCGTGGAGCGCGGGCAGAGCAGAGGGAGTCTGGCTGGAGTGGTGCAGTGGAGCAGGTGTGTTGTGTGACGCTCTCTCGAGTTGCCGCGCTTTCGGGGTTTGGCAGCATGTTATTGCGCTTGACTTGCTGTGATAGTTTCTGACACGGTGTCGCGGACGGGAAGCATTAGCTGGCGCACATCAAGAGCCCGTTTCGCCTGGTGACCGTGTCGAGAAGGAAGTGCGCCAACATCCAGCTTCTGCAACAGCGACGGCCGACAATGAGTGACTGTCGCCACCTCCTCGATCGACGGCTTCAAACCTTCAATCAGCCAACAAGGAAGACTGGAAGCACGTAAAGTTTTAGAACTGTATGACAGACCTCAGCTTTTCAAACTGTTTCAAAATTACAGCAACGTAGCATGAACCTTTGTTGCTCATTGTCCCAATTGCATTACCAAGCAGGGTCCCTTCCTTTTCCGGAATGAACCCGAGTGTCGTTGAAATTCAAACGCCAGCATTAAAGTAATATCATTCCATTTCACTGCATAATTTCAAAATTCAGTTAAAGTACTCATAGCTGGCTACAGTATTTAGATTACACAGGCACAAATTAAGAGTGCGAGTTTCGTTAGCATATTTTAGCTTACCTGTCACTGCAGCTCAGCTTGGTACGTACTAAATGTTACTATTGTTAATTGTCCAGAATCATTTAATTCAAGTTCAAAGTTAAATCTCTTATTGCTAAATTGCGTAGATTCAAGTAGCTTTTGAAATGATTGTTGAGGTAGCCCAAGACTAACCTTATTTTACTGAATTTCGTAGTGCTTCAGAAACAAATCTCACCATTAATTTCAGTTACTAAATTAACTTTCAATTTTCCGGTTTTATTAATTCTTTTGCTAAATTAAATCAGAATGTAGCGAAATTTATTACTTCTGACAAACTTTCAGTTTTCACACAACACATGTCAACCTTCAGTTGCCACGCTTCTAGTGCTAATTATATGTGCAATAACCTTTCTTTTTCAGTTACTATAGTAATTGTCCATAGGACTGGCGACCATAATTTCCCCCAAATCTCAAATATCTAATTAACGCCAATTAATTGTTAACGTGACGACTGCACATTTACTTTCTTTATTAATTTTACCCTTTTCTCAAAATTAATTTCCACCAATTTCATTTGCATTTTTTCTTTCATTTAGATGTAACCCTTTCCTCCCTCTTTACCGACAGATTAACTTCGGTGACGATTGCTTTTCCCAATTTCCCATTAGGTACACGCGGTTTAATTTTTCACGGTCATTAAGGTCGATAAGTGAGGGGGAGGTTACAAAGAGCAGTCACAACTCATCCCCAAAGGTAGTCCAGGAAGGCAGCCTTGTGTCATCGGCGAAGAAACATTTTCCACTGTCACTACAGACAACGCATGGGAGGAAGCTACTATTGCAATGCCAATAGGATCCAGCCTGACCTAGGACCAACGTCGGCGATTGATAGCCGTTCTGCGTCTGTTTTCGAATTCTCTCAGATCCGAAGTGGGAAAAATACAGACAAGGCGGCCCTTGGTAAAACATGGTATCAACACTAGGGATCATCCACCAGTTAGACAGCTTTCTTATAGAGGTCGCCAGCTGAACGGCGAATAATTCGGGTGGAAGTGGAGAAGATGCTACAGGATGACATCAATGGCCCTTCAGAGAGTCTTTTGTCTCTCCATACCCATAGTAAATTTGTGCCAATATTTGAAAGTTGTGCAGCTTGCGTTAAATCACGCTCCTGCTGCCAGAGGGAAGATCCAGCACAATTGAAGACCACAGAAACCTTGAAGAAGGATTAAGCGATCAAAGGAGAATCCCAGTTAGTTTACAGAGCCTTGTGTAAGAGGAACTATGGGAATGGTTGTTCCTCATCCCAGATCATCTTCAGCCAGATATTTCGGAAGTATTCCCACCACGCTCCAACATCTGGTCAATTAGGATTCGTGAAGACTGTAAACAGAATGACGTGCAGGTACCACTGGCCAGGTCCTACTGATCCGCTAGACACTATAAGTGAGCCACAGTAACGCACTTTTCTGAAAAAAAAAATTGTCCGTCGTAAGCCGCAAAATGCTTTGTTTTATTCGTTGCTATGGGAAATTTCGACTGTGAAGTTATTATGAAGTACATAGGTACTTAGTACCTCTATGCAACAGGCCTTAAGAGATGTTGCATGTAAATAAATGATAGTCCACATCTGGAATCATGCATCATGACCGTCGTCATGATTTGTATTGAACACGAACAGAAAGGTTGTGAAAAATATGGAAGAACAAAGTACAATACAGCACAATTTATGGATAAACTTGACATCTACTCACTGCAGCAGATTAGAAGGCAGTCTGCTTATATATGTACCGAGTGTGTAACTTGAGGTTCATAAATAACAAAATGTGTTTCTTCAGTGAACGGATATCAAGTTCACCCCTAAGCTGTATTGTATGTGGTTCTTCCACATATTTCGCAATCTTTCTGTTCGTGTTCGACACAGATCATGCGAATGTTGATGTGTGGTTCCACATGTGGATTGATAGATTAATTTTCATGCAACATCTGCTATAGCATGTAGCATAGACATAGTATACATGTGCCCGACAATCACTTCAAAGTCTCGAATTGTCCAGAACAGCATATAAACGAAAAAAATTTTACAGCCTACAACGGACAATGTTTTCTTTGGTAAAATATATCGAGGCTGTGGAGGAGCATACAAACAGGATTTTCGTCTGTAAGGAATACCGATGACAAATTCTCGTTCCGAAATTACTTTCGGGTCATCCGGTACCAAATCCGCCTGTAGCAATGCCATTCCACCGAATTGGAACAGACCTCTCGGGAAGGTTTCCGATATCGACAAACGAGAATCGATAGAATCATCAGCACCGTTCTGACTCCCTCATCTACTATGCTCTCACTAAAACTGTGCCGAAGGCCGAGTCTCCGGAAATCGCAAAGTTCTTTGTAGAAGACATCTATTACAAACACGGAGAACCCGTTGTGATGATCTCCGGTCGTGGATAAGTTTTCCCGTCGACAATAGCGTAAGGGGTGATTTCATATTCACATTATGACAACAGCTTGCCATCCACAGACGAATAAGGCATTGACATTGAGAGATATGCTCTCTGTGCATGCTGATGTCGTACAGAGAGTTTCAGATACAATACTACTACTCGTGACATTCGCATACAACACTGCGAAGCAAGGCACTACAGGCCTGACACCATTCTTTCTGCTCCACGGACCCGGGGTCAAAACGATAATGAACACAATGATAACATTTCAACCGAACGCTACTCAGGACGACTATGTGAAACACATCACCCGGCTCGCACACGAACGGTGGACGCCCAGTGGAAAAATCAAGAGCGCTATAACGCAAGCACCGGTCAGTGGAATACAGCCCGGGAAACTTAGTACTGTTTTCTACGCGTATTCAGAAAGTGAGATTATCGGAAAACTATTAAAGCGCTACTTTGGGCCAGATCGCGCAGAGACGTCGTCCATGTCCTCGGTATGAAGCCCAACTACAGTCCAGAGGTGCAGATCAACGATGGGAGGTTCAAGAAAACTGAAGACTCACTCGACGATCGCGAGGCTTCGACGATAGGCGCTGCCTATGATGTTCATCATAGTGAAGAGGACGTAACAACATGACGAGAACGTGAGGATCCGCCAGAGCTCGATGTGGAGGAACACTGACGAGATCTAGATCCAGGGTGTTGTAGTCGGCACTAACGAGAACTTCTGAAAGAGTGGGTCGCTGTTTCTTCAGGAGAGGGAGCATTGCTGGGGGACAGTGGTGCGTGCCAATGTGCAGTAGTGGTTAGTGTCACTGTCGGGCGTGCTGTCAGTTAACAGTTCAAACGCAAGCACGAGCGATTGTTTAGACTTTGTCTCTTTAGGGAGGTTCATGAAGAACATAATGTCTGCATATTCTGGAATGCTCCATATTCGTATAAACAATAGCATTCTGGGATATTAGATTTTTGTGTTTTCCGTCCAAAAGGTCAGTTCTGGTCTGGCTGCACGTTGGTGTAAATAATAAACGTGCTTTCAGTGCTAATTATTGAACTTCATTAACGATCCTGCCTTCTGATTTGGACTTGATTGTAGTTTAGGCATGACACTGTCATGTAACGGAGCCTGAGTAAATGGGTAACGTCTGGAGACCATCAATAAAAGAAATAGATCTGTTCTAACGATAAATTACACTTCTGTCCAGCAGATGTCATGTCCTGCGTTTAGTTAGCTATTGTTCTTGCTGTTACTCGAATGGTAGGGTACTTTCGAATATTTAACTTAATAGACTTCTGGTGTGTCGCCATTGAACGCACTCTCTTCCTCTTCGTGGTCTGAGGATTTTGAGGAAAGACCCTTGGATTCAGTTGATCTTAAACCTTCTGTTGTTTGATGATGTTGACGCCACAGAGAGTGATCCCATGGAGAGCAAAAATAAATGAAGGCTTTGCGACATCTTAACTCTATTATTAACAAAAACAACCAATTTACCCTAAAAACAAAAAAAGATTATTGTCTGCTGTTCTCCGATGTTTTGGTTCGGTGGTTCTACACTGAGGTGACAAAAGTCATGGGATAGCGATGTGCACATAATTATATATATATGGCGGTAGTATCGAGTACACAAGGTAAAAAAACAAGGCGGAGCTGTCTTTTGAACTCAGGTGATTCATGTGAAAAGGGTTCCGACGCTATTATGGCCGCATGAAGAGAATTAACAGATTTTGAACGCGCAATGGTAGTTGGAAGCAGACGCATGGGATATTCCATTTCGGAAATCGTTAGGGAATCCAGTGTTCCTAAAGCCACAGCGTCATAAATGTGCCGATAATACTAAATTGCAGGCATTACCTCTCACCACGAACTACATAGTTGACGACGGCCTTCACTTAGCGGCAGAGAGCAACGTAGAGTTGTTAGCCCTAACCGACAAGCAACACTGCGTGAAATAACCGTAGAAATCAAATGTGGGACTACGACGAACGTTCCCGTTAGGACAGTGTGATTAAATCCGGCTCTAATGGGCTATGGCAGCACACAACCAAAGGGAGTGTCTTTCATAACAGCACGACATCGTCTGTAGCGCCTCTCCTGGGCTCGTGACCATATCGGTTGCACTCTAGACAGTGGAAAACGATGGCCTGATCATATGAGTCCCGATTTCAGTTGGTAAGAGCTGATGGTAGGGTTCGAGTGTGGCGCAGAACCCACGAAGTCTTGTGCCGAGTTGTCAACAAGACATTGTGCAAGCTGGCGATGGCTCCATAGTGGTGTGGGCTGTGTTCATACGGTTCAGAGCTCGGCTACTCGGAGATCATTTGGAGCCATTCTTGGATTAAATTTTTATAGATGACAGTACTCTATGTCCCCGTGCCACAGTTGTTCGGTTGGATTGAAGAACATTCTGGACAATTCGAGTGAATGATTTGATCACCCACATCGCCTAACATGAATCACATCGAACATTTATGGGAGATGGTCAAGAGGTCATTTGGCCTGTGTGGTATGGGTTATACGGGGTGACTCTGGGATAATGTTAGAAACTTTCAGAGATGATAGAGACGGGTACATGCGTCAATTTGAGGTATGGGATCGTGACCTGAAAACGATGGAATCCAAAGTTATAAGCGAAAATCGTTCTGTACCCCTGACATTGAACCTCTTCTACTGCAAGCTCTTTGCTTTAGGTATTTTGAGAGGATTCAGTATGGATCAAAAGAAGGAAAAATTGCGTAGTAAACGTGAGCTGTAAGAATCATACTTTAAGAGCAATGAGCGCTTCAGTAGAAGAGATGTGTTTCACTGCAGCAAAAATGAACAAATGCTCATAGCTCTTAAGGTATGCTTTTTAGAGTCCACGTTCACTGGACTCTTTTTCTTGTTTTGGTCCACAGTACCTCCTCCCAAAATATGGAAAGCAAAGAGCTTACGATAGTAGAAGCCTAATGTCAGAGGTATTAGAACAATTTTCGTTTACAGCTTTCGACTCTGTCGTTTCCGGAGAAGGGTCCCTTACCTTTGTAACATCATCACGGAATCAACCTGTATAGGCCGTACTATACACATCGTGAAAGAACGCTGCGTTTAACAACAACGCTGCTCTCACCTTGTAAAAGGAAGAAGTCTTCCACTCCGGAACTGCTGAAAATTGTATTTACACCGGAACTACAATGAAATACGATAAAACAAGATTTTTGGCAACTGCTAATTAATTTTGAGATTCCAAATGGTTCAAATGGCTCTGAGCACTATGGGACTTAACATCTGTGGTCATCAGTCCCCTAGAACTTAGAACTACTTAAACCTAACTAACCTAAGGACATCACACACATCTATGTCCGAGGCAGGATTCGAACCTGCGACCGTAGCAGTCGCGCGGTTCCGGACTGAGCGCCTCAACCGCAATTTTGAGATTCCATTATTAAAGAACCACTGGAGATTCGCACAGCTGAAAACGTTATCTGGGGCACCTGCTATCAGCTGGGTGACACACAGATTTCGTCCGCGTCTTTCTGCAGTTCCTTACGGTCGTGCAAAGACGATCGTTCCCTGTACCCAACAGTGTAGTCGGTGAACAAACTTACAGTGTTGCTGATCCTCTGCGTCGAATAGTTTAAATACCTGACCTATTAGATGTGCCATTACGCTTCCTTGTGGCAACCTAATGTTTTCGTTTCAGTTGAAGATGCACCATAATGTATGACGTACTGGATGCTACTAGTCAAATAGCAATAAACTACCAGTCCTAGCTTTTAAACAATCGAACTGTCATGTATAACACTGCTTCAAACGCTTCACTACTTTGTAAATGTTGTAAGTATTTGATGTTAAGCATGTAAGAGAGAATAAGTTTAAGACAAAATTTTAAATTATGTTTAAGGTTTGTTGGAAGTCGGTAAGTGCTGCCATTATCAAACACTGGATGAGTATAGTCTGGGCAATTTGCTCTCCATTTTAAGCAAAAGGTAGTTCTTCACGCATCTCAATGTTTATGGCGTCATATCTCCTGAACTTTGTATCTTACGTTGATATTACTTTGTAGGCATATTCAGTGGCGTACGTGCCTGCAAAATATGTTGCAAATAGAATTAGTACTGAAAAATTAATAAATCAAAACGTCACTCTGTTGCTGAAGTTTTAGCACTGGCCGGCAGATTCCAGAAGTGTCCTGGCAGTTCGTGTTTAAGTTGGTTCAAATGGCTCTGATCACTATGCGACTTAACTTCTGAGGTCATCAGTCGCCTAGAACTCAGAACTACTTAAACCTAACTAACCTAAGGACATCACACACATCCATGCCCGAGGCAGGATTCGAACCTGCTACCGTAGCGTTCGCTCGGTTCCAGACTGCAGAGTCTAGAACCGCACGGCGTGTTTAAGTCCCGTATGGCATAGCAGCATAGTAATTGCGGTGTGACGTGCGAGCAGCTAATTTGGTAGGGTGGAATTTTCTTGTCAATTGGAAATACTTTCGTTCCCGGCATCTCACTTGATTCTGATGAGTGTTGTTGTCAACTTTGCATAAACGTTGTGACGTATGTACACTACCGTAACTGGAGGACAAAGGGTCTCAATAATATATCTGGTATTACCAGATAAGTTGGCTCTTTATTTCATGGTGTATCGACCCCTTCCGAAATGAAGTTGTATTTATGCAAAGTGCACTGCTCAGTCAGATCCTGAAGCATCGTTCGCTTTAAGTAGGCTTAATTATTTTCCGATACTGGGGGTACTAATATCGATTTTTGTTATCTGTGAGTCTGTGCGGTACACAAACATTGGTGCGGTAATATTCTAATGCACGAACAACTGTTCGCGACCGAGGCATACGTAAGCTACACGTGTCCCCTGGGTGGTGTTAAAGAACTGTGACTTTGAGGCAGCCAGACAGTCTTCGATCTTGATCGTTGATCTCCTTACTAACTGTACATCGACTATCACTGAGATGAGACACATCAACATGTGTGACTGGAGAAAAGGCCCTGCTCAGAGCCCACGGTCAAGACCCCTTGGACCTATCATAAAGATTTGGCAAATTAGCGTTTAAATGTGACATATAATATTTATGATTTTCCACGTGCCGTCTTTAACGACATAAAGATGCCAGTGTGGCACCCCTGGTCACCTGAACTCGGCCCTATTGAGCATATCTGAGACACTATCGAGCATCTCTGAGGCACCTCCGACCACTCTCCTTAAGTAGTGGGCGTCGGTAGTCAGAGCATGGATCAGGCCGGTTCCCTATAGCTCTCGCTCTCGTCGAGTCCGTAAGACGACGCCTTTTCCGCCATTAACAGAGCGAAACAATGTACTGCTCGCTTTTAGACAGGTCTCTGTAAATCATTTAGGCGTCAGTTAGCTCAGTGGAGGAGTGGTTAAGACACTGTACATGCTTCTGGCAGAAGAATATATGAAATCTCAGTATGGTCATCTACATTATGGTTTTATGTCGTTTCCCTAAGCCACTCAGGCGAAGGCAAATGCCAACACGTTCCTTCAACGAGGCTATGACCGACTTCCACTACCGCAACGTTGACAGAGTGTTAAATAATATCATTCCTTAATTTTCCTTCTCCATTAGCCATTAACTTACTCGTTCCTTGCATCGTACCGGGTGATTCAAAAAGAAGGAACAGGTTTCAGTTCGTTATTACAGATAGACTATGAAAGACAGAAACACATTGCGCGTGTCACTGGATGCAGGAAAATTCAAAGTTTTGACTCAATTGCGCTGTTGTATGTTTGTAGCAACTAGGCGATTACACCACAAGAGAAATCATATTGTGTGTTGGAATTTGTGCGAAGTCAATCCACTGTTCAAGTGCAACTTGCATTCCACCATCGATTCCCCAAGAAGCCGCCTCTGCACAAGCAGCTTTATGACTGGCATACAAAAATCTTGGAATTTGGTAGGGTATGCGAAGGAAAGAACACTGGTCGGCCACACACTTCTGATGATACTGTCGAGCTTATACGAGATCTGTTCACACGGAGACCTCGGAAGTCCACAAGACGGGCAGACCGCGACCATAACAGAAGATACGAATTTTGCATTCCAGTTCTCCAGGATATGGCAGAGGACACCCTTCCTGCACGACTCATTTCTTTGGCTGAATCGACGTTTCATATTTCGGCTAAAGCAAACCGGCATGATGTATGAATACCGACACCGTCATCGAATATGAAAGAAGGAAACAGAATGTTTCTTGTGCCGTTTCTGTTCACAAAGTTTATAGAACTCTCTTTTTACGGAGGAAACTGTGACAGGAATGTCATACCTTGACATGCTGCAAAATTGGTTGTTTGCTCAATTTCACGAAGATTCTAATGATTTCATTTTTATACGTGACGGAGCCCCACTTTCCTTGCACCTTGAGGTGCGGCGTTATCTTACCAGCACCATCCCATAACCTTTGATTGGAAGAGATGGACAATAATATTTTGTTCATGCTTGTCGTCTCCCTGGTCAACAGACCTCGCAACTTGTGATTTTTTTTTTTTTTTTTTTTTTTTTTTTTTTTTTTTGTGAGATAAGTTAGTCTTCGTCCCACCTATGGCAGCTACTATTAAGAGCTGAGAATCGAACTACTGAATCTGTGGATTCAATAAATACGGACATGGTGATTCGTGTGTGGAACGAAATGGACTACCGTTTCCTTGACCTTCGAGCAACGCACAGTGCTCCTGTTGAGAGTATAGTTCAGTGTCTGAAGATAAAACTTCAGACACTCCTCTATAAAGTGACATGCGCAATGTGTTTCTGTCTTTCATAGTTTGTCCATCATAAGAAATCCCATACACAGGGAATGAGCGTAAGGGGAACAGATTCACAAATCCTGCACCGCCGCTCATGGCAAAATCCTAGTCGAGGCGTCTTGCCGTTACCTTCCTCCGGTCTGTTATGAAGTGTCAGGCATGTATGTGTGTCGTGTCGACGAGTGCGGTGAGTGCATGTACAGTGTAGTCTTGGTTTGTGTTGTAATGGGTGAAAGGAAGAGAGCGGGTGAAATCTGGTGCCGGAACATAGTATACTCCTTTCTAAACGCTGAACTTACCGTCCCATCCGGCAGACGGATCACTGTCGTTAGTGTCACATGCTTTCTGTCGACCTCAGCAAAAACTAAATGAAAAGAAACTAATTTTTTTTGACAGTATAACTGTGGTAGTGATGATACTTCTGAGTACGAAAATAAATAATACGAATTCTTTATCGCGAGATATTGAATTTTGATATGAACGCTGACAGCTGTCGCCACAAGATAAAAAGAATGCCACTCGGGAACATATGACGTTTTTCAGTAGACCGTTGACAGTCTAGGACGAAGGTAGACGTAAATTATCGACAACGTTACATCTTAAACTGGCAGTGATGGAAACATTTATTGCTGCCAGTAACGCATACTTTATCTTATTCGAATCAAGTATTGTGGATTTCCGAAGAACATATACAACAAGACGTACACTTTTTTTGTTATAGTAAGATCTCATTACGCTGCTTCTGTTCTAGTAAACGTTTATATAAAATCTCTTTTTCATTAACAACAGTTTTTAGCTTCCATTTCCTGTGACTTGAAGGGAAACTATAAAATATCACAGAAAAACTTTTTAGTTCTTTTCTCCTATGGCTATGGTTTCTTCGATGAGCTCATGTACTGCTGATTACTGATATCCCCTACTCACAGAATGTTCAACCTATTATTTGACATATTTTGCGCAACAGTGTGAGTACGACTCTTGCCTCAAATATAGGAAGCGCGCTGTGCAGTGATGCTCAGCCATTGTGTTAATTCGTTACTTTAGAATGGGAGAGAATCGAAGTGCTGCTCCTATTCCAGGTAGTTTCGATAAGTTTATTTTTTTACAGAATCCCAGTGCACGCCTCTTTGTCACTTCGTTTTCTTGTATTTTACATTTTAAAATAGTGCAAATACTTTGAATCCTGTTAAAGCTATTGTGGTTTCTAAGGTACTTCAAGTTTTTAAATGAGAAATTTTTCATATTTGCTAATCTAAGAGTGTGAGTCATATAGTTCCCATAATTTGTAAAATTACGAACGTAAATGCAATATGTAGATTCTCCACCATGTAAACATCATGTTAAACTGCTTTATATATTTTTTCCACAGCTTAAGCTTTACTGGAGTATCACTGTAAAAGCAGTTGTATACGACTCTTTAGCATGTCAACAGACACTAGTTTATAATTAATTGTTAACGTCAGTCAACGGAATCAGCTATCCAATAGGCCTCCTTCAGTAAAGTAAATACACCACGATAGCCTTATGCAAAATTACTAAATGCAAACCAGGCAAGCGAAAATCAGCTTGCATCCTCACGATAATTGTCAATCTAACAGTAGACATTAGTTCAATAAATAAAGAAAAATGATAGTTGTAGGTGATATCAGATCAATTAAACAATTAGTCTGGAAGGTTGAACCCAGGACAGGCATATGCGCGCTCCACAGATCCGTATATGCTCTTGTGGAGTCGAAAAAGATGGGTCTCCGATCCAGAGCCATTCACCATGGTACCTTCCAAAACCTATTTCATGCTAGAACATAGACGCCTATTCGGATTCGTATTTTCATATCTTATATATTCACGTACTCCACACAATGGTTGCTGTTGATCACCTTTGACACGTAACCTTTTGAGTTATCCTTCTATTTGGATTCATTCAGAAATTTTTGAATGTAATGCAACTTAGGAAATACAATTATAATTTTTGGCGCTTTTTCATGAACTGTTCGTTAAAGAATTCAATGTCGCTGCAAAAGAAAAAAATTATTCTGATTCAATACCTGGGGTGCAGTAAAGCCATTCTCGGACTCATGTACATTTTCATGGTAGTTCTAGCCCAGTACTAAAGTAAATTCGTATGGCATGACTGGATGGAAGCCCTGAAAGAGAGATGCTGGGCCGCCTGTTTCCACGTTACTTCAGTTGGACGCCATTTCTGCGACTTGTGCAACCTTAACCTACCCCAGCAAGCCTACTGGGGAAATGGGACATACAGTTCAACGTGGCATCCGAGCCATGCATCGTTCCTGGCATAGAGGTGAAGGGCAGCGTAAAGGCAGACTGAAAAATTCCTCTGTCTGATCGGCATTCGATTCCGCCACCTTACTGTCCCCAGTCTCGGACTCACCATTACACCGCCAAGCTCGAGAGTCCAGTACTGCCTGGAATACTAACGGAAGAAGTACTGGCAGACCGAAGAGTCTAGTGAGGCACTGAGATGCATACAGACAGTTTGTCAGCCAAATACCAGAATTTGGTTATCATCAGCGCTTCGGCATCCAGTATACCTTGTTGCCGATGTCGACTGCAGTGCATGCTACTCTAAAGAGAGAAAAGTTTCAGCCCGGGTAAATGTATTTCATGGAGGTATGTCCCGTCCATGCAACTAAATGAAAGGCAGTTTGTTTTTGCCAAGCGCGTTTCGTTTCTTTTATTTATGAAGCATCCTCAGCGGCCTGTAATACATGTTTCCTTTGTACGAGGAATGTATTACGTAGTAGTTGCAATATGTTACGTCTTGTCTTCCACTTTGAAAAAATTTCTGTAGCACAATTTTCCTGATGTTAAATTATGATTTGGTGTTACTTATGATTTCCTGTGTTGTTAGTCCAAGTGTATGGCCCTGGAGATGTGTACATTCGGTCCCCATGCCCCAGCTGGCCAATTTCCTCCGCCTTTCCACCCTTAGTACACGTTAATTATGGGTATGAAAACACCTAAGTTCGTAGCAGTGACTGGGACAGCATAGTGGAGCTGCACTGTCATAGCACTGCGTATATTTCCAGAAAAGAAGACAACTGAATTTGTATAAACGGTGTAGTCGGTGTAGGTGAGGAATATCATGATCGAAAATATACAATGACTGACAAAAAGATGTAGAAACCAATACACTGTATTGGCGCGTATGTAAATGATTAGAGTTGTAATACGCTGTGACAGGTAGAACGGCAATCAGAGTGCATTAATGTTGTTCGAGTTCAGTGTTGCTACCACGCCTGGTGGGATATATATATATAAAAGAGGCGTGAACAGCGTCAGATGTTGAGTGATCACTGTGAAACACGATGAGATGCCGCGTACCGAGTGAGACAGTGTTGTCAGCACATGACAGAATTTGAAAAGAGCTTGATTTTCGGTATCAATATTTGTGGGACATTCGGATGTTATAATCATCTGATGGTGGTCTGCTTGGGTATAAGAGAGCAGGTGTACTTGTTATCAAGGTTCCAGATGACAAAGTTTGACCACCACAATGGAGAATCGCCATATTGTGCACCAAGCACATCACAACCCTTTCACATCTGTGCCTGCGTCATCCCGCACCATTGGTCAGAGACAACTGTAGAACTAAGGAATTACCGTCCCCTGCGTAGGTTGACGTTAACTCCACAACACAAACGGTCGGTGTTGGAGTAGTGACGTGATCGGGAAACATGGACTGCTGATGAAGGGCGTTGCACTGCGTTTTATGATCAATCGTGGTTCTGCAATACCCAGGAAGAGACAACGTGCTCTAGTATGTTGGCGACCTGGCAGAGGTCCCATTGTTCCAGTGATTTGCAGAGTCACAGTCGTGTTTCTCTTGGCATCATAGTGCGGGGAGCCATCGGGTATGCCTTTGGTCACAGCTGGTAGTGATTGAGGAACTCTGATGGCACAACGGTACATCCCGGACCACGGACATCGTGCGTCATCAAGTGTTACCTCTCAGGTTATCATGGTGCGATTTTCGACAGGACAATGCTCGCCCAAACGTGGCTCATGTCTCTACGAACGACCTGCGAGATAATTAGGACTTTGTGGGCAGCAAGATCGCCAGATCTATCCCCGACAGAATACAGTGAGGTGACAAATATCATGGGATACCTCCTGCTACTGAGTCGGATCACCGTTTTTGCTGAATGTAGTGCAACAGCTCTATCTGGCATGAACTCAACAACTCATTGGAAGTCCCATACAGAAATATTGAGCCATGTTGCCTCTATAGCCGTCCATAATTGCAAAAGTACTGCCGCTGCAGGATTTTGTAAACGAACTGACCTCTCGATTATGTCCCCATAATGTTCGATGGGCTTCATGTAGGGCGATGTGGGCCAAAACATTCGCTCGAATTCTCCACAGTGCTCTTCACACCAGTAGGAAACAATCACGTCCCGGTGACATGTTCGGGAATTTCACTGTACTGTTCTAACGTATACGTTAGCCGTACGTCACACATTGATTTCTGCAGTCGTTTCATGCAATGTAGTGATGGCCTTCGGCCACTGCATTGTCCGTGGTGAAAGATAACGCCTAAAGTTTGCTGTTCACGGCACTTTCTTGACACTATGGATCTCAGAATACCGAATTCCCTGACTGTGAAGGCTGAATGAAAAGACAGTTGCGTACACAAGCTGTCCTCGTCAGACAGTAGTGCCGCTGAAGCGAGACGAGCTGCACAGGTCGCATCAGAGAGCCGCGTGGGCTCATATGGTTGGATATTCGTGAGTTGCATGTTAGATTAGATTAGATTTACTTTCATTCCAATTGATCCGTATTGAGGAGGTCCTCCATGATGTAGAACATGTCAGAAAAAACAATAATACATGTCAAATATTTACAACTAAAACAAATAAGCTAATGTACCTTCTACAGGTCCCTAGTGGAATGATCGTCATTTTTTGTCATATCCGACAGCGCCTCCCTGCTGGGTAGATGATGATTATGCCAGCTGGTACATGTCACTGAATTCTAAAAATACTACAAAACACAGAAGCATTCAGGGAAGTGTTCTTTCACGGATTTCTGGTGCCGGTGTTGGCTGGAGAACTGTTAATGGAAATTTGAAGGTACAAAATAAAATATAAACTAAATAATACAAAAATAAACTTAAAGGAAACTGATCCAGAAAAATAAGGACAGTTACGAAAATTACTCATCACGCAAGCACTGTTACGTAAGGGCTGAAAAGGTGTATGTCTGGAAGCGGCAGGGGTCTGTAGTGTACTCCCAGATTCATCGCTTATCACTAGTTCTTGAAACTTTGTAAGACTTAAAGTTTGTAAGCTTTCGTGAGGTAGCTAACATCTCTCCTCAAGCCAACTCAAGTATTTCAGCATTCGCGTCACGCTCTCCCAAGAGTCACCCTGTGAGTACACGTGATGACTTACTTTGAAACTATTCAGTATCTCCTCTTAGACCTATCTGGTACGGGTTCCACACACTTTAGGAATATTCTAGGATGGTACACAAGAGTGTTTTGTAAGCAGTCTTATATGTAGACTGACTGCATATTTGCAGTATTCTGCCAATGAACTGTACTCCGCCACCTGACTTACCTACGACTGAGTGATCAGTATCATATTTTTGGGAGGTGGAAATGTGGGGGAGGAGTCATCAGAATTGTGGGTGGTTTGATGTGCCCGCCACTAATACCTATCTTTTGTCAAGCTCTTCATCTCAGAATAGTATTTGCAAACAACGTCCTCAAGTAATTGTTGTATTTATTTCAATTTCTGCCTTATCCTACAATTTTTACCCTCTGCCTCCCTTCCAGACCCATTCAAGTTATTCCTTGATATCTTAACACATGTCCTACCATTCGATCGCTTCCTTTTGACACATTTCCACATGTTTCTCTCTTCGCCCAATCTATGAAGAACTTCCTCGATTCTTCTCTTATCAGTCCACCTAATCAACAACATCTTTCTATAGCACCACATCTCAAACACTTCGATTCACTTCTTTTTTGGTTTTATCACAGTCCTAGATTTCCTTCCGTACAATGCTGTGCTCCAAATGTACATTCTCAGAAATTGCTTCCTCATATTAAAGTCAGGACTGTCTTCTTTTCTGGCTGGTCTGATTTTATGTCCGCCTTGCTTCGTTTGTTGTGTAATATTTCCCTTCTAAGGTACCAACAAACCTTCGTCTAATTCACAGTCGCCATTCTCACGATTAGTTTATCGCTACTCCCCATTACATTCGTTTTTCCACTATTTACTCTCAGTGCAGAGGGTGTGCTCATAAGACTGTTCATCAAATTCAATTGGTCCTGCATTTTTCCTCACTTTCACTAGGGGTAGCAATGTCGTCAATGAGTTTCATCATTGATATCCTTTCACCTTCAATTTTAATCCCACTCCTGAACCTTTTGTTTTATTTTTGTCATTGCCTCTTTGGTGTATAGATTAAACAGTGGGGGCGAATATTCCTGTGCTATGCCGATTTTAATCCGAACACGTCTTTCTTTGTCTTCATTCTTATTTTTCTCTCTTGGTTCTTGCACAAATTGTTTAGTACCGTATTCTTTATACCGTACGCATTTTCCTGAAAACTTCAAACGTCTTCACCATTTAACGCTGTCGAATCCTTTTTTGGGTTGAAAAATCCGATGAACGTGTCTTGATTTTTCATACTTTCACCGAAAGTCGCTTTGACTTTTCCATGTGCTGAATCAGCCCTTCCGACTTTTATTTCTGTTTCGATTTCCTCGCATTGTTCTTCCTTCAACCATATCGTACTGAATTCCTTGCACTTCCTATTTATTTCATTCCTAAAACCCTGATCAGTTGAAGTACTTCTTCTGTTATCCGAAGTGTGTTCACAGTTACGTTTCTTGTACATATATTTGTCTACTTCCATGATTACCCTTTTTATTGTGGTAGTTATTGCCACAGTAACTATAGCCTTTGAGGACTTCTAACGCATCTCATCATTCCTCAATACTTCAGTACCTACTTGTTTCGACACTGATTCTTCCGGACAGTTCTCTTACACGCATAATTACTAAATTGTGATCTGAGTCTATATCTGCTTCTGGATATACCTTACAATCCACTATCTGACATTGGAATCTGTCTGATCACGATTTAATCCAACAGGAATTTTCCCGTGTCTCCAGAATTTTCCCGTGTCTCCAGGCTTTTTCCCAGTAGTAATTTTTGAACAGTTTATTCGTTATTATCACCTAAATTTATTGCAGAATTAGTCGTTCTTCTCTCTCAGTCCTACCACACGTCCCATTCTCCCTTAAGTATGTGTTCCGTTCCTTCGCCTACTACAGCATTCCAGTCAGCCATGGTTATTAGATATTCATCTCCTTTCACAATGAATTACATGTTCAGTATCCTCCTATACTTTATCTCTACATCTTCTGCTTGTGACGTTGGCATGTATACACAAACTGTTGATTTTGGGCTTTAGTTTCCTAAAGATTATCATGAAAATAACCCTCTCACTCTACGCCCTTTTTTCTGTTCATAACGAATCCAACTACCGTCACATCATTTTATGTTGCTATGATATTACCCCGTGATTGTCCTTCCACTACACGTAGATTTAACTTCTGCGTTTCTGCGCTTTCAAATTTTTTAGTTCCGCCACCATTTTCTAAGTACTCAAATCCCACGCTCTGACTCGTGGAAAAATATCTTTTTGTTTACTATTCTATCTCTTTCTCTTGGTCACCTTCCCCTTTGGCAACCTACCCCGAAGAACTTAATTGGAGCTAATCTAGAATATTTTGCCAATGGTGATATCATGACACTTTTAATTCATATATTCCTTGTATACACATTATCGGTGTCTAATGCAGTGGTTTCCACTGCCTTCTTCATCCTCTGGCCTCTGATCGTTGATGACTCTTCTGCTTTTTAGGGCAGTTTCCCGTCCCAAGGGCAACAGAGTGCACTGAAACTCTGTCCTCACCTCTGCCCTCTTTGACAAGGCTATTTGGAGAACTAGGATGACATCTTATAACGGAAGTCTTCGACTGCCATTCCTGATGATTTTTGGTCAAAATTAAAGCAGTGGCTGGGATCGGACACTCGATTACTTGTCAAGACGTTACCCTTGACCCACTGGCACGCAATACAAATGACTTGATGGATTCCAATTGTGACTCATTGATAGTGTAGTAAAAGTATATTACTTTTCTGCGTTTTATGAAGTTTTACACTCCTGTATGTTTAAAACAAGATCTGGTCTGGATATTTGTGCAGATTTCAGTAAAGATAAAGGATAGACTCTTGAATTTCCACAGAATGCCGGTGGTTTGACTGGACACGGATGTCAAGACCCAAGCTACCAATCGTAGAGGCGGAGGTTTTACAACATGTGAAGTATCAGAAAAAGTAGAGGGTGAAAGACGCTGTACGTGATAAGTTATAAGGAAGCTCAACACTGATGTTTAAAAGGCATAGTTTCTAAATGTGACCGGGTGTTGGGAATGCTGTCATGATGAGGATACAGAACCTTGGACTCTCATGAATCGCCCTGTATCATGAGCGGACAACATTTTAACAATACAGTCAACAGCCACAACCTCTGCAAGTCTCATCTACATCTACTTCTAGATGACACTCTGGAGTTCACGCCTAAGTGTCTAGCAGAAGGTTCATTGATCCATTTTTACGCTATTCCAGGACCGTTCCATTCTCGAACAGCACGTGGGAAAATCGAACACTTAAATCTTTCCGTACGAGCTCTGGATTCCGTTATTTTATTATGGAGATCGTTTCGCGCCATAAAGGTGGGTCTCAAAAAAATGTTCTTGCATTCGGGTGAGAAAGTTGGAAATTGAAATTTCGCGAAAAGATCTCGCCGCAACGATAAACATCTTTGCCACCCTAACTTACGTATCATCTCTGTAGCACTTTCTCCCCTATTTCGCGATAATACAAAACTAGCCACCGTTCTTTGTATCTTTTCGATGCCCTCCGTCAGTCCTACCTGGTAAGGACACCATACCTCAGAGCAGTACTCTAGCAGAGAACAGACAAGCATAGTGTAGGCAGTGTGGTCAGTGCATTTGTTGCCTCTTCTAAGCGTTCTTCCAAAATTTTCTGTAAGATTGCTCCAGTTTAAACTGTCCGCAGTTGTTATGTCTAGGTATTTAGTTGAACTGAGAGCCTGTGGATCTGTGTGATTTATCGTGTAACCGAAAATTAAAGGGTTCCTTTCACACTTTTCATTATTTAGGGTCAAATGCCACTTTTCGTGCAAGGCAGATATTTTATGTAAATCAGTTTGAAATTGTCCGCCCCCGGTAGCTGAGTGGTCAGCGTGACGGAATGTCAATCCTAAGGGCCTGGGTTCGATGCTCTGCTGGGTCGGAGGTTTTCTCCGCTCAGGGACTGGGTGTTGTGTTGTGCTAATCATCATCATTTCATCCCCATCGACGCGCAGGTCGCCGAAGTGGCGTCAACTCGAAAGACCCACACCAGGTGAACGGTCTGCCCAACGGGAGGCCCTAGCCACACGACATTATTATTATTTTGAAATTGGTTTTGATCTTCTGATGACTTTACTAGACGGTAAGTGGCAGTACCATGTGTTTAAAATGGCTGCTTAGATTGCCTCCTAAAGCATTTATACAGATTAGGATCAGCAGAGGGCCCATAACACTTCCGGGTAGAATGCACAATAGAGACGATACTCCATAGGCACACACTTTGATTAGAAGCCTCTTGTGAGGAAAGGTAGCAATCGCCTTTTTTAAAAATTTAGAAATATGGAATCAATTTAATGTCCCCTATCGACATTTTCTTAATTCGTGCTATTTGTCAGTAGATCGTTTTCTTCCATGTAATTCATAACGTTCGAACATACTATGTATTCCAAAATCCTACAGCAAATTGGCGTCAGTGATATGGGTCTGAAATTCAGCGGATTACTCCTGTTTCCTTCCTTGACTGTTGGTGTGCCCTGTTCAGCTTTCCAGTCTTTAGGTACAGTTCTTTCGACGAGCGAGCAATTGTATATAATTGCTAAGTAATGATCTGTTATATTATCATACTTTGAAGCGAATACGATCTGGACCGGAAGATTTGCCTTTATTAAGTAGCTTGAACTGCTGCGTCACAGAAAGTGTTTCTATTTGTAATTACTCATGTTGACAGCGTTTCTTGATTCGACTTCTACAATAGTTACTTCGTCTTGTTTGGCGAAGGAATTTTGGAAAATGGAATTTAGTAACTCCACTTTATTGGAAATGTCATTGCTATTGCGCAGTGGAGATACTGACTGTGTCTTGCAGCTGATGTGATGTACTTGCGATAGGTCCAGAATCTGTTCGGATTTTTTCCCAGATTTTGAGCCAGAGTTTCATTGTGTAAACTATTAAAATCATCTCACAAATCCACAAAATTCTAGAAAATTAAAATAACCAACGCTTCGGCCATTTTGCAGCTGCTATCTTCAGGCCATAGACTACTTAGCCAGGGAGTGAGTGCTTCAGTGTATTCTTTTACTAATGCTGTCACAATAGTATCATTTTTTATTGGTATATCGATTTTGCACGAAGGGGAGACCTGACAACGCTTAAAACCGTACTTCGGGGAAAGGTTTTACATGTTTAGCAGATGTTTTAAAAGATACAGAAAACAGACGAAAATATGTGACGTATTTTAAAATGCTCTTAAGTGGACAATTTTTATGATTTTTTCATACTGTTAAATGGTGTTACGTTACAGGCAACACGATATCACAGATGATAACAATGCTGCTATGGTATAAAGTTACAATTCGTAATGGAGGTGGAATGAGTAGTACGATTATGAGCCCTTGTGGAACCGCAGGTATCGACTAGAAGACATTGAAGGAGCGTCAGAAAGTGAGAGGGAAGTTTAAGATTGGTGTGATGTGGAGTGTTGTGACTAGATCTTGAAAGAAGGGTTCCATCGTTAGATAATGAGAGTTGATTGAAGATTCGGTGATAGTGTGGATAAAGCACGGAGGTGCACGGAAGATGAGATATGGATGTAGTGACGCAACAGGTTACGCGGATTGATGAGAGCGGAAAGGATATTGGGTGCCGTGACTGGGTTTTGCGATTAGTGGATTGGGTTCGAAGGTGCTCCTAGAAGAGTAGGTATAGGAAGTGGATGAGTTGGTGTAGCAGACGGGTGGGTGAAGGTAGATGAATGCGGAAGTAAGACTACCGACACATTTCTTATATTTTACAGGTTCTGAAATAGCGCTGTTTCATGTTAGGTAAAAGGGAAGGGATGTATGGAAGACCACTTGTGGATTACACAGCTTGCTGGTATAATTGGTAGTGCGCTGTTATCAGTGTCGCGTTTGCTGAAGCCATGTTTTGCTCTGCTCGTTGTAGAGAAATGATGCCACTTGTGCATTCGCTGTTCGTTTAGCCCAGGTTTGGCCAAATAGCGCTCTCCGGACGCGAGTGCTTCGGCCGCGTTGCTGCCTAGCACTCCAATCGCAGTGGCGAGAATGGCTGAGAGCTGATGAGGAAAAGGCAGAGGAGGGCTGCAGCTGGACGCCGTTAGAGCAAGGTAGTCGTCTTGTCATACGCCAAACAGTTTGCTGACAACACTAGTGTTACATTTACGTTCTGTATTAGGAATACTATAGTGTCTACTCACTTGTCCAAAAAAAAAGGAAAAGTGGAGAAGCCACATCGTTCAATGCCAAATGAGAATTGCTTTACTTTTTTGCTTTGTTTGAAGGCCCTGGATATAGCTTAATATGCCATTGCACTATTATGGACTGGAACATACAGTCATTGGAACGTCATTACAACGCCAGCTACAAAGATGACATGATGCACTTGTTTCTAACGAACGAGAGATAATGCTGGCTGAGTTAAATGCGGCCATTGGGGATAAAACAGGACAGATTAGCAGAGTGGTGACAAATTCTATAATGGTTGACATCAACAATTACTGGAATTCACTTAGCATCTTAATGCAAGGAGAGAATCACTTGGTAACGGATATGGCGGACAAGATTGATGATATCAAACGAAAAGTAATCCTATGGGAAAAGGCAGCTCAAGTTCACGACATGGAACATATCCCATAACTCATGGCAGTCATTTGTGGACCGGACATGACTACATTTCAGTAATTTAAATATTTCATCTAAGTTCTTAAAGAGATTCCAAGACATTGCATGGCTGAAGACTGATTTCGATACACTTGCTGGAGCATTCTCACCTTCGACTACTTAATGTAGCTCTTTACTTCCAACTTGAGCTGATAGACACACATTGTATCACCTAGCTCAACGACCTGTTTGTCCAAGCAACGAATTTACAAGACTTTTAAAAACTGTTATCCCAAGAACAATATCCTTGACTGCATAGACAAGCTGCTAAAGTTATTTCGTTGTTTGTTTCTTGATGTTATTAAATTGACCAAGTCCCGCCAACATTCAGGTTTAACTGATTTTAATCTGCTTAACGCTATGTATTTGAGTGTGTTATGAGATATGGTTGCAGATATATAACATATTCTAAAGTAGAAATGAGTATAAATATCTAAACATCATAACCTAATGTTTATTTATTATTTTATTTACACGTCAAGTTCCGTAGGACCAAATTGAGGAGCAAATCTCCAAGGTCATTGAACGTGTCAGTACAGGAAATTACAACAAAAGCAGTAACAGATAAAAATAAATGTTTATGAAACCGAAAAAAGTCAGTCCATAAGTTTAAGTAAACGTAATCAACAATATAATAAGAATCAGCTTCATTTTTCAAGGAACTCCTCGACAGAATAGAAGGAATGATCCATGAGGAAACTTCAGTTTCGATTTGAAAGCGCGTGTATTACTGCTAAGATTTTTGAATTCGAGTGGTAGCTTATTGAAAATGGATGCAGCAGTATACTGCACACCTTTTTGCATAAGAGTTAAGGAAGTCCGATGCAAATGCAGGTTTGATTTCTGCCGAGTATTAACAGAGTGAAAGCTGCTTATTCTTGGGAATAAGCTAATATTGTTAACAAGAAATGACAGTAAGGAATATATATATATATATATATATATTGAGAAGCAATTGTCAAAATACCCAGACTCGTGAACAGGAGTCGACAAGAGGTTCGTGAACTTACACCACTTATTGCCCGAACCGCCCGTTTCTGAGCCAAAAATATTCTTCTATAATGGGAAGAGTTACCCCAAAATATAATACCATACGACATAAGCGAATGAAAATAAGGGAAGCAGACTAATTTTCGTGTCGAACGATCACTCACTTCTGATACCATTAGAATAGTAAAAATGGCAGTATTAAGTCCTTGAACAAGATCTTGAAGGTGGTCATTCCACAACAGCTTAAATGGCTGTATGCAAACTTTCGTAGTTTTACCCATCGTCTTAACGCTATCTTATGTATTTATTTAATAAAGTAATAAAAGTTATTGCTTGGGTAGAAAAGTAAAGCTGAAAATAAACACGTGTGATCAACTCCTGCTTATAAAAACGCGCTGCAGTATTCGCCTCTTAGGAGTAGCTGCACTGTGTTGCAAACACGTCTTCCTAAGTTTCCCGTGTGTGCATCTTTCGATCTTTAGTCGCCTCACTCACGTACCTACACGGAATAACGCAGTGGTGGGAGAAGCCGGGGCTCTAAGCAGATCCGGTTGCGCGTGGGTAATCGCTGGTAATGAGGATGCCGGGTGCCTTTAGGCGTCAACTTTGTTGATGTCGTTAGGCTGCTTCAGAATTCCAATTACTTTTCTTATTTTGCGTGCGCGCAGTCACGACTATCTTGTAAACAAACCGTGCTTCTTGGAGCTCAAGGCTGTCCACAATGGTCATGGTGCCCCACTAGTGCCGATCTGTTGTGCTGCTCCAAACGAAAATAACACTCATGCTCTGCTGTGCGCGTGCTAACAGGACTTCCGGTTTCTCTAAGTAGGAGGCTTCGCTTTCGCCATCAATCTCGTATACTCCTGTCGTGTTGCGAACTTTTAGTGCGCCTTCAGTGGAATCGAGTGGAATCGACCAAATCCTGGATCCTGCGACCACTCCAGAAAAGTGATCCGATGCCCCCTCAGCGAAGGCGTCCGTGACTTGAAGTAAATGCACCACTGGGAGCTTTTCGTTTATTTCATTTTCTGTTTCTGGCTTCCTGTTGAACTTTGTAGCTTTTCTCATTGTTTTACTGACGTACCCGTTGGCTCTGAGGTGCCATGCAGCTCTTTGAGTTTTTGTTTGATATTGTTTGGACCACTCTGATGCGGTTGGCGCGGGCGATCAGCGTATGTAAAATAGACCACTTCCGAGCTGAATGATGGTGGGGTTCAGCATGTAGATAACGGTTGGTGTGCGTTGATTTCTGGTAGACAGTGTCCCAGTTTGCTGTTGGTAGTTGTGCAGACCACAGCGTCCAGAAACAAAATCGATCCGCTACTTTCTTGCGTTACGGTGAATTGGGTGTTGTTATGCAGATTGGACGAATTACCCTCGTTAACACAGGGTATAAAATCTGCTGCACTTCCTTAAAATAATAGACTGTGTCCTGCCTCTGATACAATTTTAAAATAATAAATATGTTTTAGAAAAGAACGGCCCTGTTCTCATGACATTTTTAGTTCAAATGAACTAGTACAGACAAGGAAATAATGTAACTTTGAGACACACGCATCGTTTGTAGATAATGAAAACGCCTTTGACGAAGTCAGTGAACACATGCGATGGTAGATTATGGGGAGAAGAGGCTCCCCAACGTATCAAATTAACTCTGTTAAAGCTCTGTACAAAGGGACAAGAAGTATAATCGAAGACGCAGATAACTTTTCTAAACAGCTTACAGTAACACAGGGAATAAGACAATGATGTTGTCTGTCTCCAACTCTGTTCAACAACTACATTGACAACCCAGTCAGGGGTTGAATAAATAAATAAATGACGAGCGTTTGGCGTCATTGGTCGGGAGGCCCCTTGAGGGGCAGGTCCGACCGCCTTGGTGCAGGTCTTATTACATTCGAAGCCACATTGGGCGACTTGCGCACCGGATGAGGATGAAATGATGATGAAGACAGCACAACACCCAGTCCCTGAGCGGAGAAAATCCCCCCCCCCCCCCCCAGCCGGGAATCGAACCCGGGCCCATAGGACGGCAATCTGTCACGCTGACCACTCAGTTATCAGGACCGACAAAATATATATAAAATCACCTACAGTATAAACATCAACAGAAAGAAATATTGTCTTACTCTACTACACGCAGACCATCAAAAAATAATAAAATAAAATAAAATCTTGAGCCATTCGTTTATCACCTTATTTTGTTGGCTTCTAAATATAACTATCTCCATTAATAAAACGCAGTCGTGGCATCCAGGGGGAAATCTCCCATAACATCTAAAACTATAATAGATAATGTAATACTGGAACAGGTAACCAACTTTCAGTAATTCGGATGTCATATAAGACGAAATTTCGACAGTGAAACCGATAAAAACATCATAAAATTTAACGCAGTCTTCGGAAAAATTAAAAAGATGCTAAAAAAAACACGAAAGAGACACGTACGACATATTATAAAGTCTTGGCAATACCTATTATGTTCTATGGATCTGAAGCCTGGGTTCCCACACAAAATGGTAAGAGCAGGGTCCAGGCTATGGAAACAAGGTTTTTCTCTAGTGTTGAAGGGCCTACAGGAGAATATCGCTTCAAAAATTACGACATTGTAAATGAAACACAAATTCATTCAGTGCACAAGAAAAGAAATACAAACAGAAACAGTTAGTGAGACATGTAGGTAGGATGCATGAAAATACAGTTCTAAAACAAAGTCTTGACTAAGAGCCTAGAGATACGAGACAGAGGGAAAGACGATGGAACGATGGCTGGACCTCGTTGACCTGGACAGGTGAAATCACTTATTTCATTAATGGAGAAGAAGAAGGAGGAATAGAAGTATTTTTGCAGCTCTTTTTATCTATGCTACCAAATGACGAATATGTCGTCTGTGTATCACAGCTGCCAGCACACTCAGCAACAGGCTCTTGTATTCCTCTAAAAAATTGAAAACACTTAGAAACATACGAAACTTCCCGCTTAGAGAGATAAAAGGTGTTGGAATCCTCTATTCGGCTGTCACTGAACGATGTTGCAAATATCTATGTAGCACCAACTTCATCCATAAGGATTCCAGTACCATCTACATCTACATGATTACTCTGCTATTCACAATAAAGTGGCTGGCAGTGGGTTCAATGAACCACCTTCAAGCTGTCTCCTACCGTTCCACTCTCTAACGGCGAGCGGGGGGAACGAGTGCTTAAATGTTTATGTGCGAGCCCTGATTTCTCTTATCTTATCGTGATGATCATTTCTCCCTATGTAGGTGGGTGCCAACAGAATGTTTTCGCAATTGGAGGAGAAAACTGGTGACTGAAATTTCATGAGAAGATCCAGTCGCAACGAAAAACGACTTTCTTTGCCTCTCCATTTCACGTATCATATCTGTGGCACTACCTCCCCTACTTCGCGATACTAGAAAACTAGCTGCCCTTCTTTGTACTTTTTCGATATCATTCGTCAGTCCCACCTGATGCGGATCCCACACCGCACAGCAATACCCCTGAATAGGGCGGACAGGCGTGGTGTAAGCAGGCTCTTTAGTAGACCTGTTGCACGTTCTAAGTGTTCTGCCAATGAATCGCAGTCTTTGGTTGGCTCTACCCACAACGTTATCTACGTGATCGTTCCAATTTAGGGTATTTGTAATTGTAATCCCTAAGTACTGTATTTAGTTGAATTTACAGCCTTCAGATTTGTGTGACTTATCGCGTAATCGAAATTTAGCTGATTTCTTTTAGTACTCATGGGAATAACTTCACACTTTTCTTTATGCACTTTTCAACTGCCACTTTTCGCACCATGCAGATATCTTATCTAAATCATTTTCCAATTCATTGTGGTCATCTGATGACTTTACAAGACGGTAAATAACACCATCATCTGCAAACAGTCTAAGACAGCTACTGACATTGTCACCTTCTTGTGACTCTAGCAACATTTTCACTACTTCCTTCGTCGCAATTCCATTATTTGTGAAGTCCGCGTTACACAACAGTATTCAGGAATTGTTGTAGCCATATCATTTTTCACCCTTCAAATCTTTTTCTTCTTATTCTTTCACACAGTTATTGTGATAAATTGCCCTCAAGATGTGAAACTTCCAGAATCAATGATTCTCGTTAGCCTTGGAATCCGTCGGCTTTTATCTGAGAGTGTTAACAGGAAGAAGCATCTGTTCAAATGAATTTATTGTGCACTAATCATAAAAGTTGAACCTGGAAAGTCATTTTTCGTTTAGTTTCTTTATCGGAGTGTCTCCAGCTTCCAAAATCTTGCGCATCTGAATAATAAAGTCCTGTGTTACTGATATGTCACATGAGGATGCAAATGTAAATTTGTGGTAAGGTCTTATGGGACCAAACTTCTAGGGTCATCGGTCCCTAAGCTTACACGCTATTTAATCTAACAAACTAACTTACGCCAACGACGACACACACTCCCCTGCCCGAGGGTGGACTTGAACGGGGGAGCCGCGCTGACCGTGACAAGACGGCCTAGACCGCGCGGCTGCGAGGATGCAAAGCTACTCCTATTTTATCTTCTTTTTAAACCGTTAATTATATTTTTGCAGACCATTGAAAAACAAACGCTGGTTTATTATGGTGGCGACTGAGAAGTGAATATGCATGACCGCTATGAAGACGCCATGTGACATTCGATAAAATCATAGAAATTGCATACTGTAATGGAGATATGGGGTGTTGACTTTCGCATCTTTCTAATGTTAAGTTCAACGGATAACCATTGTGAACTCTCGCTTATTGGTTTATTCTAGAAATGAGAAAGGGAAGTCCGAGGAATATGATGCAAAAACACTTACGCGAGGACCTTGCAAAGAAACCTTATCCTGGTACCAGCGCAGTGTAGGACTGTCGTACATAACAACATAAATGATTCGTCGACTGAAAGAGGCCCGAAGAAAAAGGACGTTATTACTCGAAAGTACATACACTCTATATGCTTTGACAGGTACAATTGTGAAATGAAGCAAGATATTGCGTCGTAATTTGACACACGGGGTGCAAATGAAGGAGAAGTTCGTGCGTTTGATGTGCCGACAGCGAGATTACCGTTGGGCGGGACTAAATAATATCTTTCCCTGTTCATACAGACGCCACGGTATGATTGCCGTGATAACAGAGCGACCGCTCCCACCGTCCAATTTTTTCACGTGCCTCTGGGAACGTCTGCCGACGTGACAGAAGAAATGAGACCACGAAAATTATCAGTGGGCGTGGAAAGAAGGCGTCCACGATCAGTACATACGATAGGTAACCTATAACTTGTCGTTACCATGTACTCTGAACAAGTAGTGGCGAAGAGGTCATAAATATTTTAAGAAATTCTTGTTTATTGATCGGAACTGGCAGTGAATAAAGGTATATTTCGTCAACAGCTAAATACATGGTGATCCTTACGAGTAAATGCGTCTTTCCTGCGTGTACCAATTTTATTTTTACAAAGAACACTACAAAGCAGCTATTAAATCTGAACATAAAAATAGTTTTTCATTTGTATTTTACTGCTGTCAGTTGTAATAGTCAGTAATCCTTGTCTAAGCTACTGCGTAGCGAGCTAGTTTTAAGAAACTGGACACACATTATTCGACAGGAAGTTCAGTTTAAGTGTCCATCCACTCATCCAGATGGTTTTTCCTAACCCATTTTAGGCAAAAGCTGTGGTGGTTTATTTGAAAGGGACGTGACTGATTTTCTTATCCATATCTCCCCAATCTGGACGGGTTATTCATCTCCAGTGACATCACTGTAACCTATACGTTACACCCTAATCTTGCTTGCTCTCTGACTGGGGTCGGATTGTTTGAGGGGAAGAGACCAAACAGCTAGGTCATCGGTCTCATCGGTTTAGAGAAGGCCGGGGAAGGAAGCCGCCCGTGCCCTTTCAAAGGCACCATCCCGGGATTTGCCTGGAGCGATTTAGGGAAATTACAGAAAACCTACATTAGGATGGTCGGACGGGGGATTGAACCGTCGTCCTCCCGAATGTGAGTCCAATGTGATAACCACTGCGCCACCTCGCTCGGTCTCTGACTGATATCCTACCTACAGGAATATATACCTTTTCCCGGCTTACCACATAAGAACTGTGACTACTGGGTCACCGTCACAAAAACCGCAAACGTAGCCGACGTCACTGGATCTGGAACGAGCTAATATCCCGTCCTTGTGAAATATTATATCGTTAAAAATTGGCCAGACAAGGGAGGTGAGGTGGTGGGGCAAAGATTCAAATTAGAAAGCCGTTCGTCAATTCCTTGACGTCCGTAGAATGAGACATTAAGTTCCGCTACCCAAGAACGATCCACGACCCCCGCCCCCTCCCCCCCCCCCCCCCCCCCACCACCACCGCCCAACTTCACCAGGTTTCAGAGTTTTACTTCCTCCAATTTCTCTTCTACTACCTTCCAATATCTTCCAAACTTCAGAGGACAAGAGGTACTGAAGATTGTGCCTGGTTAGCTCAGCTTGCAACAGATCCAGGAATGCGTCTCCCACTCTTTTAGAGGTGCTAATTTGTTGTCAGTCCCTTTCACATATGCCACGGTCCGCTTTTTATTCACTGGCGGAAAAAAGTCGCAGCACCAAAAAATAATTTAGAGGAATGAAGGTAATACTTTTGTCTAGGTAACATATTTAAGTGATTAACATCGCAGGATCACAACTTAATGTACGCACTAGATAAGCCATTGCAAATATGAAATGCTGGGACACTAATAACCGGTGTAACCGCAAGAATGTTGAAGGCAAGCATGTAAACGTGCATGCAGTTGTGTTGTACAGGTGCCGGATGTCACTTTGTGAGACGGAAATCCATGCTTGTTGCACTTTCCGTGTCAGTACAGGGACGGCTAATGTTGTTTGCGGATAACGCTGGAGTTGTCATCTGATGATGTCCCTTATGTGCTCGACTGGAGACAGATCAGGTGATAGAGCAGGCCAAAGCAACACGTCAGCACTATGTATAAGATGTTGGGTTACAGCGGCGGTATGTGGGCGAGCTTTATCCTACTGGAAGACACCCCCTGGAATGCTGTTCATGAATGGCAGCCCAACAGATCGAATCATAGGACTGACGTACAGATTTGCAGTCAGGGTGCGTGGGATAACCAGGAGCGTGCTTCTGCTGTCATACGAAATCTAATCCCTGAGCGCAATTCGACGAGTATATGCAGTGTGACTACCGTACAGTTAGGTTAGTTGCAAGCTGTCAGCTGGCCTCCTCCTAACCAGTATCTGCATCTACATGGATACTCTGCAAACCACATTCAAGTGCCTATCAGAGGCTTCATCGAACCACCTTCACAATTCTCTATTATTCCAATCTCGTATAGCGCGCGGAAAGAATGAACATATATATATCTATCCGTACGAGCTCTCATTTCCCTTATTTTATCGTGGTGATCGTTCGTCCCTAAGTAGGTCGGTGTCAACAAAATATTTTCTCATTTGGAGCAGAAAGTTGGTGATTGGCATTTCGTGAGAAGATTCCGTCGCAACGAAAAACGCCTTTCTTTTAATGATTTCCAGCCCAAATCCTGTATCATTTCTGTGACACTCTCTCCCATATTTCGCGATAATACCAAATGTGCTGCCTTTCTTTGAACTTTTTCGATGTTCTCCGTCAATCCTATCTGGGAGGTATCCCACACCAAGCAGCAGTATTCTAAAAGAGGACGGACAAGCGTAGTCTAGGCAGTCTCATTAGTAGGTCTGTTACATTTTCTAAGTGTCCTGCCAATAAAACGCAGTCTTTGGTTAGCCTTCCCCACAACATTTTCTGTGTGTTTCTTCCAAATTAAGTTGTTCGTAATTGTAATACCTAGGTATTTAGTTGAATTTACGGCTTTTAGATTAGACTGATTTACCATGTAACCGAAGTGTGGATGACCGCACAGTTTTCGTTATGTAGGGTCAACAGCCAATTTTTGCACCATTCAGATATCTTTTCAAAATCTTTTTGCAGTTAGTTTTGATCTTCTGATGACTTTATTAGTCGATAAACGACAGCGTCATCTGCAAACAACCGAAGACGGCTCCTCACATTGCCTCCAAAATCGTGTATATAGATAAGGAACAGCAAAGGGCCTTTAACACTACTTTGGGGAACGCCAGAAATCGTTGGTTTTTACTCGATGACTTTCCGTCAATTACTACGAACTGTACCTCTCTGACAGAAAATCACAAATCCAGTCACATCACAGAGACGATATTCCAGAAGCACGCAATTTCATTACGAGCCGCTTGTGTGGTACAGTGTCAAAAGCCTTCCGGAAATCCAGAAATACGGAATCGATCTGAATTCATTAGTCAATAGCAGTCAACACTTCATGTGAATAAAGAGCTAGTTGTGTTTCACAGGAACTATGTTAGTTTTCTAAACCCAAGTTGACTGGGTGTCAATAGACCGTTTTCTTCGAGATAATTAATGTTCGAACACAATATATGTTCCAAAATCCTGCTGCATATCGAAATTAACGATATGGGTCTGTAATTTAGTGGATTACTCCTACTACTTTTCTTGAATATTGGTGTGACCTGTGCATCTTTCCAGTCTTTGGGTACGGATCTTTCGTCGAGTGAACGGTTGTATATGATTGTTAAGTTTGGAGCTACTGCATCAGCATACTCCGAAAGGAACCTAATTAGTATACAGTCTGGACCAGAAGACTTTTATTAAGTGATTTAAGTTGCTTCACTACTCCGAGGATATTCACTTCTACGTTACTCCTCATGTTGACAGCTGTTCTCGATTCGAATTCTGGAATATTTACTTCGTCTTCTTTTGTGAAGGCACTTCGGAAGGCTGTGTTTAGTAACTCTGCTTTGGCAGCACGGCTGCGGTGGCCGTGCGGTTCTAGGCGCTCCAGTCCGGAGCCACGCTGCTGCTGCGGTCGCAGGTTCGAATCCTGCCTCGGGCATGGGTGTGTGTGATGTCCTTAGGTTAGTTAGGTTTAAGTAGTTCTAAGTTCTAGGGGACTGATGACAACAGCAGTTGAGTCTCATAGTGCTCAGAGCCATTTGAGCCATTTGGCAGCACTGTCTTCGATAGTATCTCCATTGCTATCGCGTAGAAGAAGGCATTGATTGTTTCTTGCCGCTAACAAAATGGCTCTGAGCACTATGAGACTTAACTTCTGAGGTCATAAGTCCCCTAGAACTTAGAACTACTTAAACCTAACTAACCTAAGGACATCACACACATCCATGCCCGAGGCAGGATTCGAACCTGCGACCGTGGCGGTCGCGCGTTTCCACACTGTAGCGCCTAGAACCGCTCGGCCGCTCCAGCTGCCGCTAACATACTTCACATACGACCAGAAGCTCTTTGGATTTTCTGCCAGGTCTCTGAGACAAAGTTTCGTTGTGGAAACTGTTATAAGCATCTCGCATTGAAGTCCGCGCTAAATTTCGAGCTTTTGTAAAAGAACGCAAATCTTGGGGATTTTGCGTCTGTTTAAAATTGGCATGTTTGTTTCGTTGTTTCTGCAACAGTGTTGTAACTCGTTTTGTGTACCAAGGAGGATCAGCTCCGTCGTTTGTTACTTTATTTCGTATAAATCTCTCAATTGCTGCCGATACTATTTCTTTGAATTTAAGCCACATCAGGTCTACACTTATATTATTAATTTGGAATGAGTGGAGAGTGTCTCTCAGGAAGGCGTCAAGTGAACTTATATTTGCTTTTTTGAACAGGTGTATATTTTTTGCTTATTTTTCGAGGATTTGGGGACTCCAATATTCAACCTCGCTACGACAACCCTGTGTTCACTAATCCCTGAATCGGTTTTGATGCTCGTTATTAACGAGGCCATCACTGGCACCGAGGCAGATGCACATTTCAAAAAACACAACAGACCTCCACCCTGCCCTCCAATGACCTCCCGTTTGACACCACTGAAGTCGCAAATGGCGGTGATTTGGTGTCAGTGGAATGGTGTCTGGCTCGGAGCTGTACTTGAAGTAACCAGTTTGTAACAGCTCGTTGTCTCACAGTGGCGTCAACGCAGTGTGATGCCCCAGAGCCCTACGCTGAACACGACGGTCTTCCTGCTCCGTAGCGCCGCGTGGCCGTCTGGAGCCCGGTCTTCCTGCGACCGTACATTCTCGGGACCACCGCTGTCAACTCTCACGTACAGTGACTACATCCCTGCATGGCCTTTCTGTAATATCACAGAAGAAACATCGTGCTTCTCGTAGCCTTGCTATAAAACCATGTTTAAACTTAATGACAAATTGTCGCCTTACAAGCATAAACTCACTACTTCCAATCTCAAACGAACCTCTCACGAACGTTACAGCACGTATTTAAAGCAAAGCTGATTTGCGTCCTCATGGGGGCGCTACTTGCGACTGGCGAGATTTGAACAGACATCAACTTTCAGATGCAGAAAAACTCCAACCAACTTTATGGCACAGCTCCTTTTTGGTATTGCGATTTTTTTTTCCATCATTGTATTTGTAATGAATTTAAAAGAATGATTCTGTGTTAAGGTTACGCCGAATTCAGTATGCAAGGGTTCTCTTACTATATAGCTAGAGGCGTTGTCTGCTTTTGATGTTCGGCATTTGGTTTTAGTTCTGCAAAGCCCATTTGAAAGTCGGTTCTTCTCTCCATTGGTTTCCGAAGCCAAGGCTCGGTTAGGAAGCTGTTATTGGTACAGGCGAACTGCAGCTAGCTAAACAGGTCAAGGTTCGTGAAGCTTGGTTCAATTATATTAATACTACCGATTGCCCACTTGGACGTCGATGAAAGACACTTGTATTTGGTTTGCCATTTACACTTAGTTTGATGCCTCTTCCCAGCCAAAGGCTGGTGTAAAATTGTCAGTTCCCCCTCACACCAGACAGAGTCGTGTTGGTCTACGTGTACAACACCTCTTTGCGTCCGCAGCTCGTGGTCTAGTGGCTAGCGTTGCTACCCCTGGATCATGGGGTTCCGGGTTCGATTCCCGGCTGGGTTTGGGATTTTCTCTGTCCTGGGATTGAGTGTTTCTGTTGTCCTTATCATTCCATCATCATTCACGTAAGTGGATAGTTTGGACTGTGTGCAGATTGGGAATGTGTATGGGTGCTGATAACAGTGCAGTTGAGGGCCCCCCCCCCTCCAAACCAAACATCAAACCATCTCTTTGCAATCTTAATCACTAATTGCTGGTACATTGTTCCATATACACTACGAGTTTGGTTTAATTCAGTTATTTCTGGGTGTTGTAACTTTTACAAACATTTGTGAAGAACCACCTAACATCGGATATGTCCGAAAGAACAGATACGATCTCCAAATATATAGTAACCGGCCATTAACCTTCTGCTGTGCGGATGCACACGCATTGCCCGAACTCTTATGGGACTCGCTCAGATTGTCTGCTGCGAGTAATGATTGTAGTGGGCAGGGGAATGTGGGTCTCACTGGGAGCGTGCAAGGGATAAATCCCTGCAGTCGCACTATCCTCTGTGCCCTCGGTGTCTCAAACGGATAGAGCGTCTGCTATGTAAGCAGGAGATCCCTGGTTCGAGTCCCAGTCGAGGCACACATTTTCAGGTATCCCAGTTGATGTATATCAACGCCTGTCGACAGCTTAGGGTCTTGTTTTAATAATCATTTCACCTATCATCTTGGCACTCTAAACACCCGACGAGTGTAAAAGCCCTATCTAGCTACACGACTGAACCAAACGCTATTGCATCCGAGAAAATGGATCCATGGCACTGATGAAGTTCGACAGCCACTGCAGTAAAAATACAAATGGCACACGTAATTCATGACTTGCCTTAACTCATTAATGAGCTGGTACAGGAAAACAATCATCAAAAGGTGTTCTAAGATGTAGAGCAGACCACTGAAAAGATTTGTTTACCCACTTGGGGAAATAAATGATCTCAAGTGAATCTGGACGCGTAGTGTGTGGAAATACGACAGAGGTAATTATTGTTGATTAGATTAGATGAGATGAGATGAGAACGAGGAAATACTCAACGCTGTAGAACTATTGAACGATTACATTATTTACGATGACGATAGAAGCTCTAGAAATGAATTAATATTTGTGCCACGGCCGCTACTTGAACCAGGGTTACATTTCTTGCTAGTTAAGTGGGTTAGCCATTACATCAACGCAGCAGTATAGCTATCCAAATTGCCAGGACTACCCTAGTCCAACGCCCCCTCTAACACATTCGTCAATTCATGTCTTGAACTTATTTCCCCCCTCCCTTAGATCGTCACTATTGCCGAGGCTCTACGGTATTGAAATAGCACCTGAGCGGGAGACGTAATGGGGATATCCTACCTGTACCTCACGTGTAGGTGACCTGCAGATCTGATATAATTAAATTTCATTTCTCGAACTATCATTATTGTAGATAGAGATTAGACTCAAATGTCTCAAAGAAAATTTAGTTGTATCAGAAGTTAGATTTCATTATTGTCCACTAATTACTTGAAACAGTAAATACCGTAAAACACCTACGAGGAACTTATCAGAAGCGTCCTAAAGTGGAATGAACGTAGAAAACAAATTGTAGGCTGAGATTCATTGGAAGAACCCCAAGGTAATGTAATTGACCCACGAAAAAAAAAAAAGCTTACGAGACACTTGTTGGACTAATTCTTGAGTGTTGCTCATGAGTGTGCGAGCCTCATTAAGTTTGATTAATACAAGAGATACAGGAGATCTGAAGTATCTGCGCTGTAGAATAGAAATACGGAAAATAGAAGTCCGAAAACAATTTATTGGACTCACCAAAACGAAACAATAACACAATATCCAAAAGAACAACCGACTCGATCCCAACTGCCGATCGACACAAATACAAAATAACAAATAATAATGATAAAGTCCCGACTTATCTCTGGGAGCGAACACAAACAGTTCTACAACTTCCTGAGGTTCGTCGACTATACCAAGAGATCTCTCAGCTAGAAGAGGCGTCTAGCCGTCGTTGCCGGGGCAGCACCTCTGTATCCTCCAGCGTAGTGCATCGAATTGCCTTTTGCTGGCAGTGCGCCGCCTTATAAAGCCCGTTGGCGGATGTACCTGCCGGAACTATTTCCGATCACGTGCCTGGCGTAGCAAAGTAGTTCCTAGGATAGCTGCGACCTCTGGTGCAGGTGTCCTGCAGGCTCCGCGAACGGGTAGCGGTCCCTGGCGGCCGTTGGTGGAGACCTGGTGGTGTGTTGTGTTGTGGTCGCCAGTAGGTCTTTGTTTTGACAACAGACACGACGTAGGTTTTCCTAGTGAATATACACACTGTGATGTAGGCATCCCGTGATGGTTTGACGTAAAGTGGGGTGCCGATGCAGTAGGCGCTACGATGTCCTGAGTGTGCGGCCACAGCAAGATCCAACAGAGAGCGTTGAATTGCGTTAGCGGATCGTTTAACTGGCGCGAAAGCGATGTGGAGATGTCCAGCAACGTTACAAGAGATGTGTTACAGTTAATGGCGTAAACACATACAGTTGAAAGTACACGATTCTAGCATTTAAAAAATCTCAGTAAACATACGAGCGATAACGAACAGTTTGCGAGGTAATTGCAACTTTATGGTTATCAATCAACAGTGACTCGATTCTGTTTAAACGTCATCCTAGTTAAGAAAAGGGAACAATGGCGTAAACACTAAGAAAAGTTTTTAGAGACAGTTTAGTTAAAGTGCAGGTGTTTTGAACGAACACAACAACAGTTTCGTCATTGTACTCGTAATTAATGAAGGTGTTCAAAGTGTCATCCTTCTACCCGGAAGTAAGCTTGTACCTTTTGCTGCAATAAGTTTTGAATCCTTTCAGGCACGCCTGGATCATTTCGAAATTCTCCATCATGCGAGTACCACATTCTCTGGCGTTCCTATAAGGGAACATCGTTAAGCAATCTTTGCAAGGTGATGCCACAGAAACCAAAAGTAATTCTGCCAATGGAGTTTGTTTGGTAACATGAACTGCCCAGTAAGACGATCACCTTGAACCCTGCTTCAATCCCAAATAAGATGTTATTATCAAACGTAGGTTTGTCTACAGCTTAGTGTTCCATCCACCGACACAATATTAGGCTGGGGAGAAAAGTCCGCCTCACTTTGGAAGTGCTACGGGTACATTGCTTTGCGATGTGTTATCCTCCAAACACTACTGCGGTGTCCGCGCCCGGTAGCTGAGTGGTCAGCGCGACGGACTATCAATCCTAAAGTCCCGGGTTCGATTCCCGCCTGGATTGGAGATTTTTTTGCGCTTAGGGACTGGGTGTTGTGTTGTCCTAATCATCATCAGTTCATCCCCATCGACGCGCAAGTCGCCGAAGTGGCGTCAAATCGAAAGGACTGCACCAGGCGAGCGGTCTACCCGACGGGAGGCCCTAGCCACACGACATTATTATATACTACTGTGGTTCATTCCAGGAGTTTGTGTGGCAAGTCTCCTTTTCGAGGTTCCTGGTGAGTGTTCGACTGTTTCCAACACCACATCTTCAAGCAGTGATATAATTCGTTCAGGCCTGCCTGCTTCCACAGCATGTGCAAAGCTCCCAGTTTCTCAGAGACACTGATGGACCCTTGTAAACGATCGACTTTCATGGTGCTTTCGGGCAGGATATGCTTCTTGGTACAAGCACGTCGCCTCCCGTGCATTGCCGTTAGCTCTACCATACATGAAATACACATCTGCATACTCCTCGTTAAACCAATATTTCATGTTACCACCAACACTTGTACAACACGACTGACGCTCCACAAGCAACTGACAAGAGTGGCACTCAGTGTATAACCCGACCACAATACTATTGCACTTGACTTTCCCGTGTCCATTATCAAAACGCGCGGTGACGTTACAGTAAAAACAAGTTCAGTGATGACTAAGGAAAATTCATCGCACTGTGAATGATTTCAAGACAGTTGTGCATGTACTATCAAGTGGTACAGCGTGTTCTCGTGAAATATACCGATAAAAACTCACGATAAGCCGACCGAAGTGTCCCTACTCCCAGTTGCATTAATATTGTGGTCGACTAATAGTGTACTGTCGTATCCATCCTGTTTACAACTCCACGTCTCGAAAATGTAAACAAAGACCACACCACAAACCGGCATGTGGAGTTTACAGAGAATCACATCAGTAGTGGCTGGTAACAACAAAGTCACAATTCATGTACTTTCAGCTGTATCTGTATTAATTATGATACACCCTGCATAAAATGGTTCAAATGGCTTTGAGAACTATGGGACTTAACTTCTGAGGTCATCAGTCCCCTATAACTTAGAACTACTTAAACCTAACTAACCTAAGGATATCACAGAAAACCTTGCCCGAGGCAGGATTCGAACCTGCGACTGTAGCGGTCGCGCGGTTCCAGAATTTAGCGCCTAGAACCGCACTCCCTGTATATGACAGAGAGGTATTCAAAGGGTGCATCCATGCTGAGGATGGCAGTGACAGAGGAGAAAACACTATGATCTAAAGTCTTCCAACTTCTGTCTATTAATGACTAGGAAGGCAAATGTTAAAAAACGGAACAGCTCAATCAGTGATATTAAATGGACCTATATTATTTCGTGGTTGCAGGGTTAATTTTACTCTGTATGTCGCTACTGGAAATCTAGTTATTTATATAGTAATAAGCTGTTTACATTGTATACTCGCTCTTGTCGTAAAGTGAGTAATGATGAAAAAATACATGTATGGATGAAAGGACTTCGTGTGCTTGCAGAAAATGTAACTGTATCTGGAGACATTACTTTGTACTATAATTATTAATAACGTGTGATCCTTGAGCTCTGTAACCGGGGAGCGTACATCGCGAACCGGGGGCTCAAGGATGCAACAGTTTGAAAAAATTCGATAACATGGTGCCGCACTGCCCGCTGAGCGCCTAGCGAGTCGGTGACGCAACCCGCCCGACTTGACTCGGCGCATCAGGGTATGCGTGCTGTCTGTCAGTCTTACTGACAGCACGCGTATGCTATAACGCCCGCCTGCTCGTGCCTGCAGAGTCTAAGTCCGTTATCAGCGCGATATATAGTTCTAATCTGATTACCAACAGCCGATCGACTTACCGCACACTGCGCTGAACAGAAGACATATGGGGGGTTCACGACTAAAACTGAGCAAATCCATTAAAGACAATTTTCAGAGAAAAGACTGATCATCACGTAAGCTATTTTAAATGTTTTATGTTACCTGATGATGGTCTGAAGACTGAAACTGTTTGTAGTAAAGTACTATTTACTATCAACTCTTTGTGGTGAATTACGACATTTTTCTTAAAAAAATACCTATGAGCTACTGGGTAAAATCTTCACAAAATATATTTCATAGAGAAGTTGCAGAGAAATAGCGTCCACAAACATACATCCATTGGAATGCGTACTGGAGCTAAAATCGAGATACGTAAAATGTGAAACACATTACAGAAAAAGAAAGGAAGATTACACTTTAATATCCCTTGGATGACAAGGCCGTTAGAGACGAAACCGAAGGTCAGACCAGAGCAGGATAGGGAAGGAAAGTGGGCTCTCAGATTAGCGGTCTCAGCATTTGCTTTAAGCAGTTTAGGCAACCGACAGACAACCTAAATCGGGGTGGCCAAACATGAATTTTAACCGGCATCCTCCCGAATATGAATCCAGTGCCTTACCACGATGCTATCTCACTCGGTACACACGCTATACGTAGGGGTATGAATTTGTATTTTGTATTTCGAGTGTGTCTCTTAGAACATTTGTTCTACTTATGTATGTCCAACGCTCTGACAGAAATATTTGATGCAGAAAACAAAGTTCCTTTGGACCATACTGCAGTATGTGGGATCTTCAAAATGAGACAAATCAATTTTCAGTTACTGTCTACAAATTTGCGTCAGTACCATTTCAAATGCGCTTTCCTCTTCGTGTACGCAAATGAACAAGAGAAAGAGAGCGATAGCGATTATTTCGTAATTTATGTCGGTAGTTCCTGTGTTTTTATTTCCTCCATTTAAGACAAGCGTTATCTGTCAATGTATCTTGACCGATATAACAAAGCTACAATTTCCTCTGATACTACCCGATGTTTGTGGTTACCTCAAGAATAATACATACATAATCACACCTTCTGATAAGAAAAGAAAAGCCAGACGCATTCTGTAGCTTTTCCTACAACATCACGTAGGTCGTACATTGAATTCTTCCTATTACCATGACTCCAATAAGGTTTGCGTTCATACACGGTGTTTCAAAATCTTTGTGACATATGTGTGGTTGTGACAAATCACATAATGGGGAACAACTTTTATTAGAGACAAAATGTTTGTCTCTAACAAAAGTCGATGTGACGCACCGGTTTGCTGAATTCGCCGGTCATGGGAGGAAGAGATTCCACCACACTAGCAGGGTCTATTAACCAGGTGTGCTGAATCTGCATAGTGCCTACCCCAGTAAATTGGCAGAGTGGTTTTCAACAAGGTAGCCTTCAGAATGAGTATCTCTAAGTGGAGAAAGATATTTTAGAAACTCATCATAGTGCCTTCCACGCGGGATAGACGACTGGCTTATAGACAACTCATACTGCACGCAAATGCGGCGCTGTACTTACACACTGACGAACCTCTTAACTCTAACTAACGTTGATTCCCATAAAGGGATCGATCACTTCTAGACGTTTGGTGCCAAAGACTTTGAAACACCCTGTATAATTGTGATGTTAGCTCTGATTAGCTGCACATTCATAAGTTTGTGTTAATTGTTTAGTCTTATTTTCCGAAATTAATACAGAATCTTTCATCAAATACAACATCACACTTCATCAGCCAACATCTTTCTACACTGGTTGGTAAGAAAATATTTCACTGTTTTCACACAAACTTTGAAATGTTTCTTAAACGATTGTAAATGAGCAGCATAACAAATTATTTTCGAAGGGTATAGGAGGATTGCGAACATAACCATATATGCATGAGAAATAATGCAGATAATACCTGTAAAATATAGTTGCGCCAATGTAGCATTTAAAGTAACATTGTCGTAATATACTTTAAGCTTATTGTATAAATTCTCTTGTTTAGTGGACTAGCGTAGAGGTACTTTTTTCACTCACTGTACCAGATTTGAAGATGAATACCGGGACAAGGGAACGTTTTATATGGGTAGGAGAGTTCACTGAAAATGATTTAGCTACTCCATAGTCGAAAAAGGGGCACGTATACAAAAAAAAGCAGTTGAGGAAGAAAGCGCTAAGGTTAAATAATTCATATCGTACCGCAGGATAAAGAAGAGAGACGCATAATATTATAATTGAGTCCATATGTAATTTACGTAATATAAGCCACTATGTACACTCCTGGAAATGGAAAAAAGAACACATTGACACCGGTGTGTCAGACCCACCATACTTGCTCCGGACACTGCGAGAGGGCTGTACAAGCAATGATCACACGCACGGCACAGCGGACACACCAGGAACCGCGGTGTTGGCCGTCGAATGGCGCTAGCTGCGCAGCATTTGTGCACCGCCGCCGTCAGTGTCAGCCAGTTTGCCGTGGCATACGGAGCTCCATCGCAGTCTTTAACACTGGTAGCATGCCGCGACAGCGTGGACGTGAACCGTATGTGCAGTTGACGGACTTTGAGCGAGGGCGTATAGTGGGCATGCGGGAGGCCGGGTGGACGTACCGCCGAATTGCTCAACACGTGGGGCGTGAGGTCTCCACAGTACATCGATGTTGTCGCCAGTGGTCGGCGGAAGGTGCACGTGCCCGTCGACCTGGGACCGGACCGCAGCGACGCACGGATGCACGCCAAGACCGTAGGATCCTACGCAGTGCCGTAGGGGACCGCACCGCCACTTCCCAGCAAATTAGGGACACTGTTGCTCCTGGGGTATCGGCGAGGACCATTCGCAACCGTCTCCATGAAGCTGGGCTACGGTCCCGCACACCGTTAGGCCGTCTTCCGCTCACGCCCCAACATCGTGCAGCCTGCCTCCAGTGGTGTCGCGACAGGCGTGAATGGAGGGACGAATGGAGACGTGTCGTCTTCAGCGATGAGAGTCGCTTCTGCCTTGGTGCCAATGATGGTCGTATGCGTGTTTGGCGCCGTGCAGGTGAGCGCCACAATCAGGACTGCATACGACCGAGGCACACAGGGCCAACACCCGGCATCATGGTGTGGGGAGCGATCTCCTACACTGGCCGTACACCACTGGTGATCGTCGAGGGGACACTGAATAGTGCACGGTACATCCAAACCGTCATCGAACCCATCGTTCTACCATTCCTAGACCGGCAAGGGAACTTGCTGTTCCAACAGGACAATGCACGTCCGCATGTATCCCGTGCCACCCAACGTGCTCTAGAAGGTGTAAGTCAACTACCCTGGCCAGCAAGATCTCCGGATCTGTCCCCCATTGAGCATGTTTGGGACTGGATGAAGCGTCGTCTCACGCGGTCTGCACGACCAGCACGAACGCTGGTCCAACTGAGGCGCCAGGTGGAAATGGCATGGCAAGCCGTTCCACAGGACTACATCCAGCGTCTCTACGATCGTCTCCATGGGAGAATAGCAGCCTGCATTGCTGCGAAAGGTGGATATACACTGTACTAGTGCCGACATTGTACATGCTCTGTTGCCTGTGTCTATGTGCCTGTGGTTCTGTCAGTGTGATCATGTGATGTATCTGACCCCAGGAATGTGTCAATAAAGTTTCCCCTTCCTGGGACAATGAATTCACGGTGTTCTTATTTCAATTTCCAGGAGTGTACTTACGGTGTCAGTAATTTCTTGTCATGTGAAATTGAGAACGTAACTAATAGGTCACTCTCTTTATAAATTAACCTATTATCTACATTACAGTGTTGTACATGTCTGTTAGTTGCATGACAAGAATGGGATAGAGCAAATAAAAGTGGCCCAGAGGTGTGGATACCATTTGTGGCAGTATTAACAGAGGGGGAAAGTATCTACAGTTACTTCCAAAAGGATGTAACAACTGCCCATACAGCCGGCCGAACCCTGGAGCACATTTACACAGTCTTCACGCCTGACAGAGTCGTTAGCAGTGGTCAGTCTGGTCGCGGCTCTAGCTGGCCACCCACGTCATCTGGTCTGTCAGTGTGTGATTACTTTGTGTGGGAAGGTCTCAAGTCCAAGGTGCCTAGCAACAACCCTAATAGTCTTCAAGAACTGCAGCAGAACATTTAGGATGAGACTGCAGCAATTCCAGCAGTCCAGCGTCGATCCGCCTTCAGTAACTTATTGACCAGAGTCCAAAAATGCCATCAGATGAAAATGGTGATCACTTACAACTAGTCAGGTTGGTACTATATTTCTTTGTTTCTGTGTTTCTTTGTACCAAGGAATTCTGTCCTGCAGGCCACTTTTATTTGCCTCACCCTGTAGGATGGGTAATGGTGAGCAAGTCTGTATTACAACGGATGTAGGTCACTGTTTCGATTAATATCAAAACATTCGAGTAAATGCGATTCTAACAGTAGGAGATAAATACTACTATTTAATGTAAATGAGAAAGCAGCAGCGTCTATCAAAGTAAAGGATTCTCCTGCCAACATATGTTAAATGTAACGTATATGAGCATTAATACTAAAAACAGTAAATATTTTTTGTTTTCGTTGTGAACAAATTCAGTTCTGTTTCGTTCTGTAATGCTTTGTTGCATTCTCATCGCTTATGAACGTTCGCGTTCAAGATTGGATCTGCAGAACATGTTGAGTGAATGATAGTTTGCAAGTTTAGATACAAATACCAAAGTAATGGTGTTATATTGCTTTCAGATGCTGCAGCCAGTCACCTCTGAGTTATTAAAGAGGGACAACAGACGTAAAAAAGAAAAGAGAACAGCACCCTTCAGTTGTCAGGACCTTTGTTTTAACCCTCAGTCTGTATAGTAGCAAGATATATGTATGGCTACGTTACAACAAATTTCAACCCAGTTCTGTCACATTCACAAACACTGAGAAGATGGTACAGTGTTGTAGACTAGAATCCAGGATCCGGCAAGGAAGCAGCAGTTGCTCTTATAGCAAAAAGTCAGGAGTTCATCAACAAGGACAAGAATCTGCTATGTACTTTGTCGTTTGATAAAACTGCTACAAGGAAAGACGGAATTTCGCGAAAATAAGTTTGTTGGCTGCGTAGGTTATTGTGCAGAACTTGATCACGGTCACCTTCTTATTGCAAATACACTGCTGTTAATAGCTCTTGGAAACATCCGATAGCAATAGAAATCTCATTAAAGGGGATTACGTATAGAAACTGCATGATCTGCAAAGCGTGTAAACGCTTCATCTTGTCACAAAGGTAAGGATCAAACATGTTGAATGTTATCATCATAAAATGAATGCCAGAACTGCTGCACACACCTCGGACAATAGTGTGTCTAATGCCCTTGAATTACGTGACAAAGATTTGCAGCTTGTGTACTTCAAAGAATGTGAACCAGCAGTTAGGTTTATAAGATTGATGAACGGTGATTTAGACTGCTTAATAGAAGGCATCTATCAGCCAGATGGTATAAAGCACCTCTGCCAATGTAGACAGCTATCCATAATCTGTCATTGCTGGATGAAGCTGAGAAATACATAAAAGATTTAAGACTGGCCACACTGTTTTGTATACAAATCGGAATGGTTTCTTTGGTTTTACCGTGACAATTCAGAGTCCAAGAAAAATCATATATGTTTCTGATAAGCAGTCCTACTCCAAAATGTAAATTCTTGCTGACACACAAGTTGCTACAAGATCACATTGAGACACTTTCCAGTACGGTTCGAAGATATGGTGGTGGTAACAATCTCACCATTACTCAGTTCAGAGGTACCTACAAAAGATTACTTATTCATCAGGAAGTAAGAAGTTCAGAGTTTGCAATATGTTTGGACACTGCGTAGTGTTACATTCTAAGTGTATCTTCACATTTGAGTGTATTATAGATAAACTCATTTCTTTCATTTATAAATTTTAACGGTGAAAGGTCAGATGATTAAGGAGTGCTTCATGATCACTACTACAGTACCCCTCGCGTCTGCTTTGAACAGCTGCTAAAGCATGTTAGCAATGTTGTTGTGTACATACCGAGATTCGTTGTACGTAACTTGCTAACAACAGTACACTGTACTGAATGTGCAACCTCTTCATGTGGCTTGTTACAAAATGTAAATGAACTCTTACCTAGAAATTATGTGGGTGGTTTAGTGGCGCCTTCCAGCGATGCTGTTACAGTATGTAAAGCAGCAGAGAAAGTCCATCGCTTGCTGAAGGCAAGGAGTATGCCGACAAAAAAATGTAATGCTAGTGCTTTGTCATGTGCTACAGCAGAAACTGACAGCAATATTTTCACATCAATCGACACATAATAAAAATCGAATCCGTCGCAACGCACTTATAAATTCCATTTCATTTGAGTATATCAAGATTAGAAATTACCTTTTGGATAAGACATTGACAGAAACAATCCAGAAAGGACGTGTAAAGAGTTTGTCTCAGAAACAGTGCTACGGTATTTAAGAGACATTAAATAATCTGTACATCATATTTATGTCCTACTATCAAAACATGTGTCCATTGCTGAGTTGAATATAAATACTTTATTATGTTGCAAAATAGAAATGAGTGATTATCTTTCTGCCTGCAAGCAGTGATATTCCTAGTCTGCTTACGTACTGTCTTCAGCAATACAGAATAAAATTTCTAATATATTTTGCATGAGAACGGATCACTTAAATGTTTAGCACTCTGCTGCCTCTCTGGGTTGCTGTAGTTAGATACGGAGTTGGATGATGATGATCGGTTTTTGGGGCTATCAACTGCGCGGTCATCAGCGCCCGTAGAAAGTCCCAATTTTTTCACAGTCCAATGTTTTACATAGCCCAGTCTAGCCACTTTCACGAATGATGATGATGAAATGATGACAACACAAACACCCAGTTCCTGGGCAGATAAAATAAAATCCCCAGCCCAGTCGGGAATCGAACCCGAGAGTCCGTGATCCAGAGGCAGCAAAGCTAGCCACTAGGCCGCTAGCTGCGGACTGAGAGAAATACGGAGTTGATAAACAGTTAAGGTTGAAACTTAATAGTAGTGTCACAAGTCATAATTCACAGCTTTTAGTACAAAATAGTGACTTTGTTAGAAATTCAGACTTTCTACAGCATTTGATGTTGCATGCTATGAGAACAGGTATGTCTGCATTACAGGTTTCTTTATTTAAGCCGATTAATGTATCCATTAGGCCTGCATATGGTTAACGGATTTATAACATTTTCTCCGATTGAAACTCTACTCGTATGGAATTAACACATTTTACGCTCTCCACAACATGTACCCTTTCTGTATAATGCATCTCGTTGTTGGTAATACAGAAATATTCACGACTTTGTACTGTAGGCGATATTATTAAGGAAACAAGAACTAGCTGAACATAGAACGTGTTTCAGTAGTTTCCAAAGTCCATCGAGAAGTAACGGCCCGAAAATTAAATTTGTACACTGTTCAAACTTCGTCTGACCACCATAATGGAGGATCGCCGTATTGTGCACAAAGTACATAGTAACCACTTCAGATCTGTGCCCGTCATTCGCGAACAAGTCATGAACTCCCTGCAACATTCTGTCATCCCGCTCCTTTGATCGGAGAGTAGCCGCACTAGGGAATTCTCGTCCTATGCGTAAGCTGCTATTGATACCGTCACACAAACGGCTGCATTTTGAGTGGTGCCTCGACTGGGAAGCATGGACTGGAGATGAATGGATTCGCGTAGTTTTCAGTGATGAACCGAGGCTCTGCACTACCCTGGATGATCATCGAGGGCTATCATGCCGGCGACCTGGAAAGAGTTGCTGTTCTACCATTGTTTCCGAGAGGCACAGTTGTGTTAGTCCTGGTGTCACGGTGTGGGGAGCCATCCAGTTACGACTCCAGCGACTGAAGGAACTCTGATGGCACGACAGTACGCCACTGACGTACTGCAGCCTCAGCTGTCACCTATCACGAGTCAATACCATGCTGCCGTTTTTTAACATGACAATGCTCGTCCACACACTACACGTCCCTCTATGAACTGCCTGCTTGATGTTGAGATACTCACGTGACCAGCAAGGTTGGCGAATCTGTCCCCAATACAACGGCCGGCCGGAAAGGCCGAGCGGTTCTAGGCGCTGCAGTCTGGAACCGTGCGACCGCTACGGTCGCAGGTTCGAATCCTGCCTCGGGCGTGGATGTGTGTGTTGTCCTTAGGTTAGTTAGGTTTAAGTAGTTCTATGTTCTAGGGGACTAATGACCTCAAAAGTTAAGTCCCATAATGCCCAGAGCCAGTTTGAACCAATACAACGTGTGTGGAACGAGCTCGCATGTAAACTCTGTCCCAGTGCCACTATCCAGGATATCAATGACAGTTACAACAGTTGTGGGCCAGTCTACCTTAGGAGACGATACAACGGCCTAATGACACCTTACCCAACAGTACCATTAGACATGTCCTCTAATTCTGCTTCTCTTTCACTGAAGATAGCAGTGTCCATCAGCGAATCTGACACCTTGAATTTTAATCCTTCTAATGAACCTTTCATTTCCACCATTGCTTCTTCGATATTTAGATTGAACAGCAGTAGCGAAAGGCTATATCACTGTGTTATATCCTTTCTAATTCGAGCGCTTTGTTCTTGCTCTCCTATCTTACTTTTCCCTCTGAGTCTTGTTCATATTACACATTACCTGTCTTTCCCTACAACTTTCATTTATTGTCCTGATACCCTCTAAAGCCTCGCACAGTTTTACTTTTTCGTTCGGATAACACTCTCACCCGTTAAATATCGACATACTGCAGTTGTTAGGACTGATTAATGCAACACTGTACTGTTTTCAATCACTTCCGAGCATTCTGAAACTCTTCTCGAAAACAGATAGTCCACACGCTATTGGTGAAGAATAAGTGTTTGCCCAGCAAAATTTCTTCTTTCTAATGTCATTTTGGAGTGCCAATTTAAGCAGTATCGCATTCTCCTGGCTGCCTAGGCCATTAACCTTAACACACATTCGTCCTCTGTTAGGGAAAATCTCTCATTTTATGTGACAAAGTGTTAAATGTGTGTACTCTTCTTTTCAATAGCTCTCGATTACGCTTAAAGAGCTCCTTGCATAAATGCTGCAATTGAGCAGTTAAAATAAGCTCCGCATATCAACTTTACGCTTTATCCTACCCACTGTGAATAATGCCTTTGAATACTTCTAGTTGTGTCAATATACACTGAAGCTCCAAAGAAACTGGTATAGGTATGCGTATTCAAATACAGAGGTATGTAAACAGCAGAATACGCCGCTGCGATAGGGAACGCCTATAAAAGACAAGTCTCTGGCGAAGTTGTTAGATCGGTTACTGGTGCCATAATGGTAGGTTGAAATGGATATGAGCGTATGGCATCGTTGCCTGGGAGGCCCCGATTCGGGGAAGTACGGCCGCCAGGTGCAAGTCTTAATTCATTCGACGCCACAATTGGTGTCTTGCGCGCTGGTGATGAGGATTAAACTATGATGAGGGCTACACAACACTCAGTCCCCGAGCGGTGAAAAATCTCCGGTTCCGGCGGGAATCGAACCCGGTCCCGCTTGCATGGGAGACGAGCAGGTTACCACGCAGCTAAGCGGGCGGACAATGGCAGGTTATCAAGATTTAATTGAACTTGAACGTGGTATCACAGTCGGCGCACGAGCGATGGGTCACAGCATTTCCGAAGTAACGATGAAGTGGGGATTTTCCCGCACAGCCATTTCACGACTGTGGAATCCGGTAAAATATCAAATATCCGACATAGCTACAGCCGGAAAAAGATCCTGTAAGAAGGGGGCCAACGACGACTGAAGAGAATCGTTGAACGTGACAGAAGTGCAACCCTTCCGTAAATTGCTGCAGATTTCAATCTGGGCCATCAACAAGCGGCAGCGTGCGAACCATTCAACGAAACATCATCGATATGGGCTTTCGGAGCCGAAGGCCCACTCGTGTACCGTTGATGACTTCACGACACAAAGCTTTAAGCCTCGCCTGGGCCCATCAACACGGCCAATGGACTGTTGATGGTTGGAAACAGGTTGTCTGGTCGGACAAGTCTCTTTTCAAATTGTATCGACCGGATGGACGTGTAAGGGTATGGAGACAACCTCATGAATCCACTGACCCTGCATGCCAGCAGGGGATTGTTGAAGCTGGCGGAGGCTCTGTGATGGTGTGGGGCGTGTGCAGTTGGAGTGATATGGGACCCCTGATACGTCTAGATACGACTCTGACAGATGACACGTACGTAAGCATCCTGTCTGATCATCTGCATCAGTTCACGTCCACTGTGCATTCCGACGGACTTGGGCAATTCCAGCAGGACAATGCGACACCCCACACGTCCAGAATTACTACTGTGTGACTCCAGGAACCCTCTTCTGAATTTAAACACTTCCGCTGGTTACCACGCTCCCCAGATATGAACATTATCGAGCATATCTGGGATGCCTTGCAATGTGCTGTTCAGAAGAGATGTCAACCTCCCCCCCCCCCGCCCCCCCATATTCTTACGTATTTATGGACAGCCCTGCAGGATTCATGGTGTCAATTCCGTCCAGCACTGCTTCAGACATTAGTCGAGTCGATGCCATGTCGTGTTGCTGCACTTCTGCGTGCTCGCGGGGATCCTACACGATATTAGGCACGTGTACCAGTTTCCTTGGCTCTTCAGTGCACATTCAAATAATAAAACAACCCACAAGTACTAAGTTCGTAGTGTTCTATATACACTCCTGGAAATGGAAAAAAGAACGCATTGACACCGGTGTGTCAGACCCACCATACTTGCTCCGGACACTGCGAGAGGGCTGTACAAGCAATGATCACACGCACGGCACAGTGGACACACCAGGAACCGCGGTGTTGGCCGTCGAATGGCGCTAGCTGTGCAGCATTTGTGCATCGCCGCCGTCAGTGTCAGCCAGTTTGCCGTGGCATACGGAGCTCCATCGCAGTCTTTAACACTGGTAGCATGCCGCGACAGCGTGGACGTGAACCGTATGTGCAGTTGACGGACTTTGAGCGAGGGCGTATAGTGGGCATGCGGGAGGCCGGGTGGACGTACCGCCGAATTGCTCAACACGTGGGGCGTGAGGTCTCCACAGTACATCGATGTTGTCGCCAGTGGTCGGCGGAAGGTGCACGTGCCCGTCGACCTGGGACCGGACCGCAGCGACGCACGGATGCACGCCAAGACCGTAGGATCCTACGCAGTGCCGTAGGGGACCGCACCGCCACTTCCCAGCAAATTAGGGACACTGTTGCTCCTGGGGTATCGGCGAGGACCATTCGCAACCGTCTCCATGAACCTGGGCTACGGTCCCGCACACCGTTAGGCCGTCTTCCGCTCACGCCCCAACATCGTGCAGCCCGCCTCCAGTGGTGTCGCGACAGGCGTGAATGGAGGGACGAATGGAGACGTGTCGTCTTCAGCGATGAGAGTCGCTTCTGCCTTGGTGCCAATGATGGTCGTATGCGTGTTTGGCGCCGTGCAGGTGAGCGCCACAATCAGGACTGCATACGACCGAGGCACACAGGGCCAACACCCGGCATCATGGTGTGGGGAGCGATCTCCTACACTGGCCATACACCACTGGTGATCGTCGAGGGGACACTGAATAGTGCACGGTACATCCAAACCGTCATCGAACCCATCGTTCTACCATTCCTAGACCGGCAAGGGAACTTGCTGTTCCAACAGGACAATGCACGTCCGCATGTATCCCGTGCCACCCAACGTGCTCTAGAAGGTGTAAGTCAACTACCCTGGCCAGCAAGATCTCCGGATTGTCCCCCATTGAGCATGTTTGGGACTGGATGAAGCGTCGTCTCACGCGGTCTGCACGTCCAGCACGAACGCTGGTCCAACTGAGGCGCCAGGTGGAAATGACATGGCAAGCCGTTCCACAGGACTACACCCAGCATCTCTACGATCGTCTCCATGGGAGAATAGCAGCCTGCATTTCTGCGAAAGGTGGATATACACTGTACTAGTGACGACATTGTGCATGCTCTGTTGCCTGTGTCTATATGCCTGTGGTTCTGTCAGTGTGATCATGTGATGTATCTGACCCCAGGAATGTGTCAATAAAGTTTCCCCTTCCTGGGACAATGAATTCACGGTGTTCTTATGTCAATTTCCAGGAGTGTATATGGGAATGTCTCATTCACTAAACCACACACACACACACACACACAGACACACACACACACACACACACACACACACACACACATACACTCTACAGCCGGAAAAAGATCCTGCAAGAAGGTTCAAATGGCTCTGAGCACTATAGGACTTAACATCTGAGGGCATCAGTCCCCGAGAACTTAGAACTACTTAAACCTAACTAACCTAAGGACATCACACACATCCATGCCCGACGCAGGATTCAACCTGCGACCGTAGCGGTCGCGCGGTTCCAGACTGTAGCGCCTAGAACCGCTCGGCCACTAAGGCCGGCTGCAAGAAGGGGGCCAACGACGACACACACAGACACACACACACACACACACACACACACACACACACATACAATACTTTATTAGCAGTATCTTTTAGATGATGTGACAAGAGCTATACAGAGATACGACGGCTGCATCGCTTGCAAAGGGTCCGCATGCTTGGGATACAGCCTAAAGTCCTGTCCACACCAGCTGCTCAGCGTAAAACCGAGAATAGATGTACGGGGCTTCGCGGCCGGTGTTGGCGTCAAGCCGCACCGTTCTGCACAGAAACAAACAAGTTGCGCGCATTGTCGATATATCAGAGGAAACGATTCGTTAGTGCGCGGCTCTCTGCCGATGGCGTTTCTCGTTTCCCTTTCATTTTTAGTGGAACATCTACGAACACTCTGCTACATTCGCGCAGTTCTGCGCGTTCTGCATTGCGATTTCGAGCGCAGAGCGGGCAGTCCGTTGCAAAATCCATAACCGTTTAGCAGATTTCGTAGTCTGTTGCATTAAATATTTCTCGAGAAAGAAGAAAAACTTTCCATACTTTCAATGCCTTCATCATCTTGCTTGCCTGATAACTACATACATAATTTGTTTTTTCCCCTGTATGTGTTGTTAATGTTGTTGTGGTGGTTTGATGCATCGCTCTACACGTTTATACAGTATACGCTTCTTCATCTCTGCATAATTACTGCAACCTACATCCATTTGAATCAGCTTACTGCATTCAAGCCTCATTCTTGTTCTACTGTTTTGATCCTCGCCGGCCGCTGTGGCCGAGCGGTTCTAGGCGCTTCAGTCCGGAACCGCGCTGCTGCTAGCGTCGTAGGTTCGAATCCTGCCTCGGGCATGGATGTGTGTGATGTCGTTAGGTTAGTTAGGTTTAAGTAGTTATAAGTCTAGGGGATTAATGACCTCAGATGTTAAATCCCATAGTGCTTAGAGCCATTTGAACCATTTTTCTGATCGTCCAGACTTCCCTCCATTACCAAATTAACGCCTCCTTGGTGCGTCAGGATGTAGTCTATCAACTGATCCCTTCTTTTATTCAAGTAGTGCCACAAATTTCTTCTTTTTTTTCAGTTCGATCCAGTACATCCTCACTAGCTATCTGATCTACCATTACAATCTTTAGAATTCTTCTGTAGCGCCATATTTCAAAAGCTCCTGATCTCGTCTTATCTGAAGTTACACTTACGTACAAGGCCACAGTCCAGACCAATACCTACAGGAAACAAAAAAATTACGACATACACTGAGGTGACGAAAGTCATGAGATAGCGGTATGCGCATTTTACAGATGGCGACAGTACACAAGGCATATAAGCGCAGTGCATTAGCGAAGCTGTCATTTGTACTCAGATGACTGATGTAAAAAGACGTCCGATGTGATTATAGTCGCACGACGGGAATTAACAGACTTTGAACACGAAATGGTAGTTGGCGCTAGACGCATGGGTCATTCCATTTCAGAACTCATTAGCAACTTCAATAGTCCACAGAAAATTACAGGGACTGCCTCTCACCACGGACAACGCAGTGGCCGGCAGGCCTTCATTTACTGACCGAGAGCAACGGCGTTTGTGTTAAGTTGTGTGTTAACAGGCAAGTAACACTGCGTGAAATAACCGCAGAAATCAATGTGTGGGAAGTATGACGAACGTATCAGTTAAGTCTTTGCTGCGATGTTTGGCGTTAATGGTCTGCAGCAGCTGAAGACCGACTCGAGTACCTTTGGTAAGAGCACGACATGCCTGCAGCGCTTCTCCTTGGCTCGATTGGACCCTAGACGACTGGAAAACCCTGGCCTGATCTAATGAGTCCCGAATTCAGCTGATATGAGTTGATGGTAGGGTTCGAGTGTGGCACATGGTCCAAGAAGCCATGGACCAAAGTTATCAACAAGGCACTGTACAAGCTGGTGGTATCTCCATTACAGTGTGGGCTCTGTTTACATGGAATGCCCTCGGTTCCACAAAAAAAAAAAAAGAATCACTTACTGCAAATGGTTATGTTCCGCTACTTGGAGACCATCTGCAGCTATTCAGAGACTTTTCGCTCCCAAATAGCGATGTAATTTCTATGGATGGCAATACGCCATGTCACGGGGCCACAATTGATCGCGATTGGTTTGGAGAACATTCTGAACAATTCGAGAGAATGATTTACCCATCCCGATGGTCCGGCATGGACAATACTTAGAGGTCAGTTCGTGCACAAAAGCCTGTTCCGCCAACACTTTCGCAGTTATGGACGGCCATAGAGGCAGCATCACTCAGTAATGCCGTAGAGGACTTCCAACGACTTGTTGAGCCCATTCCACGTCGAGCTGTTTGCACTGCACCGAGCAGATGGAGTTCCGGCACGATATTAGGAGGTACCCCATGACTTTTGTCACGTCAAAGTAAAAACAAACCGGTTCAAATGGCTCTGAGCACTATGGGACTTAATATCTGAGGTCAGCAGTCCCTTGACTTAAAACTATTTAAACCAAACTAACCTAAGTACATCACTCACATCCATGCCCCAGGCAGGATTCGAACCAGCTACCGTAGCAGCAGCGCGGTTCTGGACTGAAGCGCCTAGAACCGCTCGGCCACAGCGGCCGGCAATGTAAAGTCACGTGGGCGGCAGCCGACCACGTTGATACTTAACAGTCTTATTGCATACAGGATGGTTTTCTCGATCAAAAAATCCATGCTTCAAAAATATATTGGCTTCATTCCTCGTAATATGACGCGTTTAGGACTTAGCCATCTTGGTGCACGTAGATGTGAAGCTTACAAAATGTGCACGTAACAATCAAAATCTTTAGAAAAGACTTCCTAAGACGTAAATTTATATTCGATGTTAACAGTTAACGCTGTCTTCTTATTGCCAGTCTACATTCTGTATCCTCCATACTTCGGCCATCGTCCGTTATTTTACTACCCAAATAGCAAAGCTCATCTACTACTGCAGAATGGATCCATCAATCTGCAGCGGAGTGTGCGCTGTTCTGAAATTTTCTGGCTGGACCGCAGCTCGAACCTGGAATGTTGCCCTGCGCTGGCAACGTTCGCATCAGCCGAGATACTCAGGCACGACCGCCGGCCCGCCCTCTCTGTTTCACTTTGACCAGTACGTCTTTCCTAACTTTACAGAAGTTCTCCTGCATACCTACAGGGAGCACCTCCGGCAGAAGCGACATCGCACAAAAATTGACTTAAGCAAAAAAAAAAATAGTTCAAATGGCTCTAAGCACTATGGAACTTAACATCTGAGGTCATCAGTCCCCTGGACGTAGAACTACTTAAACCTAACTAACTTAAGGACGTCACACACATCCATGCCCGAGGCAGGATTCGAATCTGCGTCCGTAGCAGCAGCGCGGTTCCGGACTGAAGCGCCTAGAATCGCTGGCCCACAGCGGCCGGCTCTTTAGCTACAGCCTCAAGGATTGTTTCCGGAATGAAACTTTCACTCAGCAACGGGGAGTGCGCCGATTTGAAGCTTCCTGGCAGATTCGAAGCAACTACACTCCACTGCAGAGGGCAAAATGAAAGGAAACGCTTTATCAACTTCAAACGTTTTCTAATACTTAATAATTAAGGATGGAAAGATTTTATGCAATAGCTATAAAACACGCTTTTTGGAGCTATGGGGGAATGATGTGAAACAATAGAATAGCGCAAATGCAAAGTTCACTAAAAAGAATATCTTAAATGGTATCCTGCCACAAACTGACTCTATGGATAGCGTTCCAAAACCTACATATGCGTACTGATTTTCGTCATTGGCATAAAAAAGGTTCCGAGTAATATGTTGCATGTGTGAGAGTTGTTGCGTAAGGATACACGAACAAGACGTGCAAGCAGATATGTGATATTAACATTTCTGCGAATTTTCTCATTAGAATGCCAATATTCAACAATAGGGTATTTACAAAAACGCTATGGAATAGGTATAAATTCCCAAATACGCTTCACTGTACAAAATAAAAGTAACGGATAGTGTCCATCTTGTTCTTCTGTATCTACGTAGACTAAACACAAAAATACTTGTCTCTTTAGAGTTCTACTACCTGCCAAGAAACTATCTTGATTGGTGTATGTAATATGCTAAGCGCCTATTCCATACTCGGGACATTCGTAAATCTCATGGAAATTTCGTATTCTCGCTTGTAGCATCTCATAAAGAATGTGAAAAACAATTTGTATGGTTTGTATGAAATTTATATTTCAGTTTTTCATCGTGTGAAGTAGAAAAATTATATTTTCAAATACATTTGTCTAAAGCAGTTACATTATTTCATTAAAAGAAAACGTTCTTTGCTGACAAAGAAAGCCTTTGCGAGTCAGAAGCATATTGTCTATAACGTTTAAAAAATATTTTGATAGGGTCCTTTAAAGCGCTTTAGAGAAGACAAGAACAGACAGATGGGGCAGTAATATCCCGCTTCTTCTGCCTTTCTGCCAACAATAAAGACATAGCAAAATTATTCGAAATTTTCGTCTGTTGCCTTACAGTAACAAGCAAGTGAGAAGTATGACGCCGTTGTGGTCGCCAGAGTGAAGATCTTATGCAGATAGCGCTACTCACCGACAGCACCAGCAGCACTAGATACATGGAGTAACACTTCATGTGAGACTCCGTTCGTAGTCACAGCGATAGTGTGAAAGTATTGTTCCGCAGACCCATGTCCGTCGAGTTCGCCGAACTCTGTTGACGTACCACGAGACTGGTGGCTACTGGCGTGATATTCATCGCCACTTCGCCGCGCCAGCTCCGTCATCCGCAACAGTCGTCACATCCGATAAGATATCCGATCGGACCTCTTTGGTGGAGAGATTATGAGTTATCACAAGACGGCGTTATGACAGCCCGATACAAAGGTACGACCGTGTCTTTGAACATACACGCATAATAATTGACGTGTTATACATATGTTACTCTTTGCTGAAGTGACACTAGCGCAAGTCAGAGTACTTAAGTATATTTACTTCGTAAAATATCGAGCGAGGTGGCGCCGTGGTTAGCATACTGGACTCGCATTCGGGAGGACGACAGTTCAAACCCGCCTCCGGCCATCCTGATTTAGGTTTTCCGTGATTTCCCTAAATGGGTTCAGGCAAATGCCGGGATGGTTCCTTTGAAAAGGCACGGCCGGCTTCCTTCCTCACCCTTCCCTGATCCGATGCGACCGTTGACCTTGCTGGTTGGTCCCTCCCACAGATCAGCCAACCAACCAGCTACGTAAAATGAAGAATGAGTAACTGTTCAATCCTTGTAATGATGTTACGAAATTCCTGGCAGATTGAAACTGTGCGCCGGACCGAGACTCGAACTCGGGACCTTCGCCTTTCGCGGGCAAATGCTCTACCGACTGGGCTGCCCAAGCACGACTCATGGTCAGTACCTGTCCTCACAGGTTTACTTCCACGAGTACCTCGTCCCCTACCTTCCAAACTTCACAGAAACTCTCCTGCAAAACTTGCAAGCTAGCACTCCTGGAAGAAAGTATATTGCGGAGACCTGGCTTAGCCACAGCCTTTCTCAGGAGAGCTTCTGTGAAGTATGGAGGATTGCAGACGAAATACTGGTGGAAGTAAAGCTGTTCGGAGAGGTTCTGTATCGTGCTTCAGTAGCTCATTCGGTAGATCAACTGCTTGTGAAAGGTAAAGGTTCTGAGCTCGAGTCTGGGTCCCGCACACAGCTTTAATCTGCCAGTAAGTTTCATATCAGCGCACACTCCGGTGCAGGGTAAGAACTTCATTCTGGAATGTTACTAAATTATTTACTCCAGAGTATTCTAACAATCAAAATGGTTCAAATGGCTCTAAGCGCTACGGAACTTAACATCTGAGCTCATCAGTCCCCTAGACTTAGAACTACTTAATCCTAACTAACCTAAGGACATCACACACACACACATCCATGCCCGAGGTAGGATTCGAACCTCCGACCGTAGCAGCAGCGCGGTTCCGGACTGAAGCGCCTAGAACCGCTCGGCACATCTTGAACTTGGTCATTATAGTACCGGAGGCGTTTTAGAAAAGAAAACTACATTCACACACCTTATTGGAGGGTGAGTGTTGTGGACTCCGCTTGTAGTGCTACAGCTCCTGGAGAGTGGCGTTTGGCGAAGATAACTCTAGGCCAGATTTTTGGATGCGAGGTGTGTGACAAAGAGATAGAGGCAGAAATAGATAGATAGGTAGATAGAGAGATAAATATAGATAGATAGATAGATAGATAGATGGATAGATAGATTGAGTGAGTGAGAGAGAGAGCTCGGAGCGAGCTGGAGCACTGAAGGCTTGTAACTTCGAATTGTTTGTTTTCTCTGTTCAATAGTAGGAGTTCCAGCATACGCTTAATACCCTAAAACATAAGTATGTTTGTAGGCTTACTCTACTTTTTAAATTATTTAATTAATGTATTTAAACTACATCTGTTACTATACGGGAACCTTATAGTCAAATGTCAGTTTTAATACCATTTGAAATGGAGGTGCCTTTGCCTTCTACAATGAAGAACGAAAGAAACGAGCGTAGGTTTGCGTATTCAAATACAGAGATATGTAAACAGGTAGAATATGGCGCTGCGGTCGACAACGTCTATATACGACAACAAGTGATGGCGTAGCTGTTAGATCGGTTACTGCTGCTACAATGGCAGGTTATCAAGATTTAAGTGGGTTTGAAAGTGTTGTTACAGTCGGCGCACGAGCGATGAGACACAGCACCTCCGAGATAGCGTTGAAGTGGGGACCTTCCCGTACGACCATTTCACGACTGTACCGTGAATATCAGGAATCCGGCGAAACATCAAATCTGCGGCTGGAAAAAGATCCTGCAAGAACGGGACCAATGACGACTGAAGAGAATCGTTCAACGTGACAGAAGTGCAACCCTTCCGCAAATTGCTGCAAATTTATATGCTGGGCCATCAATAAGTGTCAGCGTGCCAACCCTTCAACGAAACGTAACTGATATGGGCTTTCGGAGCCGGAGCCGAAGGCCCACTCGTGTGATGACTGCGTGACACAAAGCTTTACGCCTCGCTTTTGCCCGTCAACACCAACATTGGACTGTTGATGACTGGAAACATGTTGTCTGGTCGGACGAGTCTCGTTTCAAATTGTAACGAGCGGATGGACGTGTACGGGTGTGCATGTCAGTAGGGGACTGTTCGAGCTGGTGGAAGCTCTGTAACAGTGTGGGGCGTGTGCAGTTGGAGTGATATGGGACCCCAGATACGTGTATGTACGACTCTGACAGGTAACACGTACGTGAGCATCCTGTCTGATCACCTGCATCCATTCATGTCCACTGTACATACCGACGGACTTCGGCAATTCCAGCAGGACAGTGCTGCACCCGACATGTCCAGAACTGCTACAGAGTTGCTCCAGGAACACTCTTCTGAGTTTAAACACTTCCGCTGGCCACCAAACTCCCCAGACATGAACATTATTGAGCATATCTGGGATGCCTTGCAACGTACTGTTCAGAAGAGATCTCCACCCCCTCTTACTCTTATCCCTGCAATATTATGGTGCCGATTCCCTCCAGCACTACTTCAGACGTTAGTCGAGTTCATGCCACGTCATATTGTGTGTGCTCGTGGGGGCCCTATACGATGCTAGGCAGGAGTACAAGTTTCTTTGACTCTTCAGTGTAGTTTTAAATTTAGGCTTTGACATGGCAGCTAACTTCAACTAAAAACGTCAAACCAATGAAACTATAAATTTGATTTGGCATTTTACTGAAGGTAATTGTCATCTCAAAGCATATATTTAAAAATAGAAGGTAAAAACATTTGTCCATTATTGTGCCGAAACTGATTATTTCTCAGTTATAAAATGAAAATTTGAGTCAGTTTCCATACCTGAAAGAGCAGAGTGAATGTGCTGCGGATAAGTACAATGTGATCGAACAACAATAACAAAATATAATGTAGATTCCTAGTGAGACAGAAATAAGAGTTGATTAGTTAAAAACAGTCACATTCTTAAAAATGAAATCTATAAGTATTTTTCACATCAAAATATGTCTCTCAGTGAACACCTTCTAGAGCTAAGAACACTTGCACATAGTTAAAGAGGCCTACATCTCTCTGAGACGACATACGGATGAATACAAGGCTTTTTATCCATAACATTTATAAAAGGCATATCAATGTTACGGTAAAAGAATCAGATTAATGGTATGTATCAAATGTTATTTAAATACATTAATTAAATCATTTAAAAATGTTAATTAAATTTACAAACGTACTTATATTTTAGGCTATTAAGCGTATGCTGGAGCTGCTTCTAGTGAGCAGAGAGAACAGACAATTCCAAGTTCCAAGCTCTTAGTGCTCCATCTCGCTCCGAGGTGCTCTCTCTCTCTCTCTCTCTCTCTCTCTCTCTCTCTCTTTCTCTCTCTACCTATCTATTTATCTGTCTATCTATCTATCTACCCACATACCTATCTAGCTATCTTTCTCTGTCTCTACCTGTTTCTCTCACTCCTCGCATCCAAATATCTGACCCAGAGCTATCTTCACCAAACGATTCTCTCTGGCAGCTGTAGCACTATAAACGGGGCCCACGACAACACTCACCCAGTCATCGAAAAGATGATTTCCGACTATTGTTGAACGGTCTCCAATAAGGGTACGTCCTTTGAACTGGCGTAAAATAACTGATTTAATTGCATGAGTCTGAGCGAAGAGGATCGTACCCCTATCCCTATTTTCCAGCCCCGACACTGAACGTATGAAGGCACAAAATGTAATTCAATTGTATGACGCATTTGAATTCCTCTGTGAAACAAATATCGTATGTCTTGCTAAATGTTGGAAAATCCCAGTGCGTATCGAACAATGAGGTATAAGGAATTCCTGAAGCACAGTATAGTGACAGCTGTCTTCAAATCCGGTGCGTTGTTGTAGCAGCAGAATACCAAATTAATGTTGTTGTAATGCAACGTAATAAGCAAACGAAAAAATTGCGACTACCTAGATTGCTGAGGTTGTCAGCAGTGGGACACACGATGGGTACCGACCTGTACCTACATGCACCAATAACGTGTAGAACAGCTCAGCGCAGCTTCCGATCGAAAACTGTATGTTCGTGAAGTGGGCCCCACATTATTCACAAGAAACTGCGTTAAGTGTTCCGATAAAACTCTTGGGACGAAAAAATGGTTCAAATGGCTCTAAGCGCTATGGGACATAACATCTGAGGTCATCAGTCCCCTAGCCTTAGAACTACTTAAACCTAACTAACCTAAGGACATCACACACATCCATGCCCGAGGCAGGATTCGAACCTGCGACCATAGCAGGTGCGCAGTTCGCGACTGAAGTACTTAGAACCGCTCGGTCACAGCGGCCGGCCTCTTGAGACGCTATCCAGAACCGTGATAGGAACTGCCATCAGAAGTCCAGTACATTTTCTGTGGTGGAAGTGGGTCTCTCGTTATTGCAATTATCTCGTAAACTACTATCTGCACCAAAAAAAATGTGAAAGTTTTCTGTAGGACACTTGGGGAGCTATTCAGAACTGTGACCATAATTTTATGTTTGCAAATTGGCAAATAATTTTTCTACAGCATTAAAATTACGAGTGTTTTCTTAGCGAAATTCTGGAGTATTACTTAAATATACTATAGAGAACTCTAAAACCATAGCATATCCGCCAAGAACTCTGAAAAAAATGTGTATTTCTCGAAAGTCGGATGCCAACTTCACAGCAAGTTAGCTATTCAGAAATATTATCGTAATTTTTTTCGCAGAATTCTACACAACTATTGATTTTTTTTTTTTAGAGAGAACTCTAGAAGTATAGCATATCTACCACGAACTCTGAAAAAAATTTATATTTCTCGAAACTCGGGTGCCAGCTTTACACCACTGTGAAAATGGCTCCCTCATTATTGCAGTTATGTCATAAAGTATTATCTGCACAAAAAAATTTCGTTAGGGTTCGCTGTTGAATTCTTGGGAGCTAGTCAGAACTGTGATTATTATTTTTTTCGCAAATTTGGCAACTACTATTTTTCTAGAACATTAAAATTTTCGCAATTACTAGTGCTTTCTTCGCTAAATTCTGCAGGACTATTCAAATTTTGTATACAGAACTATAGAACTGTGGCATACCTACCAAAAACTCTGAAAAAATGTGTACGAGTATATTTAAAAGTCGGGTGCCAACTTCACCAGACATTCGGATGGGGCTTGCTGTCGGTTGGATGAGACCATGACTACGGCGCGTTTTCTGTGAGTTCTCTGTGCCATCAAATGGGTCGCAATGCTTGCTCGCCATCACAAAGCGACAGGGACATCACTTGGTCTGCTTTTCTCGCCTGGTCAGCTCTTCTGGCTATTCTGTTATAGCTGAAAGGTGTCTCAACTTCGCTTTTCAGTAACAGTGGCTTGCATATTTTGCGCTGTTGGCATACTGAATAAGTAGCCTACTCCTGTACTGTGAACATGTCTTCTTAGTTCACAATGCGTAGTCACAATAATTACTGCACATCCCTCCCTATGACGTAGTTTTAAAGTATTGGCGCTAGGCAGTTCAATGCTCCAGACTAGGTCGTGGCACAACTACCCCATCCCCCCCCCCCTCCGCCCCCCCACCACCTTCCCCCTTCCTTCGAAGAAATCTGGCCTCCGCATTTCTTCCTGTTTACGTATGTGGACAAAAAACTTCTGACAAATGTTCTACAAGTGACATAATGATACAAAATGAATACAGGTTTTTCCTTTTCCTCTTACTCTAATTTAGCATAAACCACACGGTTCATTGATTATTCCTTAACCTAAGTTGTTCTTCATCACGAAGTAAACTAACAAAACAAAGTTACCAAAACGCCACTTTTTCAGCAAATTCCTTTAACAACTGCAGACGTAACATTTTAAACTTCTAAAGAACAATTTTTTTTTTCAAAATTCGCTCTAAAGGCGAATTGTAAAAGTGACGAACAGAAGGTGCTGGTGCTAGCTCCACAGGCTTCTTTATTCTAAACGTAATTGGCAATTATCGTGGAATTACGTCAATATAACGTGCGAATGTAATAGTTGCCATATTGTTTGTCCTGTTGTAGAAGTAACACTTGTACATTGGCAACCGATCTGCAACAAGTATTGTTTGTTCCACCTCTATATTACAATTTCTTTGTTCATGTTCATAACAACAGTGAGGCAATAGTGTAATGGACGGTTCAAATGGCTCTGAGCACTATGGGACTTAACTTCTGAGGCCATCAGTCCCCTAGAACTTAGAACTACTTAAACCTAACCTAAGGACATCACACACATCCATGCCCGAGGCAGGATTAGAACCTGCGACCGTAGCGGTCGCGCGGTTTCGAGACTGCAGTGCCTAGAACCGTTCGGTCACTCCGGCCGGCGGCAATAATGTAATTCTGCAGTGAGGATGAAGAGTCTGATGGGATTAATAGTACAGCATTATGTCTACTCGATGTTCTGAATTCCAGAACAAAAACCGTGTACTTATATATACACCGATCAGACAGAACGTTATCACCATCTACCTGATAGACGGGACGTCCGCCTTTGGCACGGATAACAGTTGCGACGCTTCGTGGCATGGAAGCAGTGAGGCCTTGGTAGGTCGCAGGAGGGAATTCGCACCACATCTGCACACACAAGTCACTTCATCCTCGTAAATTCCGGAGAGGGGGCAACGAGCTCTGACGCCACGTTCAATCACATCTCAGATTATTTCGATCGGCTTCAGATCTGGCGAGATGGGGGGCCAGTACATCAATTGGAACTCGCCAATGTGTTTCTCGGAAACACTCCATCTCACTCCTGGCGTTGTGACATGGCGCATTGTCTTACTGAAAAATGGCCTGTCATCGGGAAACATTGTCGTCATGAAGGTGTGTATGTGGTCTGCAACCACTGTACGATACTCCTTGGCAGTGGTAGTGCCTTCACGAGCTCCACTGGACTCTTGGATGCCCACGTGAATGTTCCCCAGAACATACTGAAGCCGCCGCCAGCTTGTCTCCTTTCTACAGTACTGGTGTCAAAGGGCTATTCCCCTGGAAGAAGACGGATTGGCGTCCTCCAATCGTCATGTTGTACAAGGTACCAAGATTCAACAGGCCGTGCAACGTTCTGCCACTGCGCCAACGTCCAGTACACATTTCAGTCGTAGTTGCCGATGTCGTGGTGTTAACACTGGCAGCACATGCATGGATCATCGTTAGGAGCGTTAGGTGCAGTGTGGGTTCAGAGACACTTATACTCTGCCCAAAAGTAATGTCTGATATTAGCTCCGTCACTGTTCGCCACTTGTTCCGTTTTATCAGTCTGCCCAGCCTACTACTTCAGACGTCTGCAATGAGGGGTGACCACCACACCCCACGACTTCTGGACGTGGTTTCACCTCGGTTTCGCCAAGTGTTGAAGACACTCATCACAGAACTCCTCGAACAGCCGACAAGTCGTGCAGTTTCCGAAATGCTCGTACCGAGCGCTCAGACCATCACAATTTGCCGTCGGTCAAACTTAAATAGATCGCGCCCTCCCCATTCTACACACGGTCAGCACTCTCACTGATTCGACATGCACCGTACGTAAGTCTGACTAGCAATCATTCCTCGCCAGGTGGGCTGCTATCGCCTGGACGGGTTTATATCGATAGTAGGTCGGCGGTCAGCTGCTCAGTGTATGTACATGTTGGTAGTGTCTTGTGATCTATTTGATCGCATATCACATAGGTATCTGGTTTCATACCATCGTTTTCTTTCTTGTGATAGTAATTTTGCCTTAATAGAAAAGTGCAGGAAGGTAATTAAATGTTACGTAACCAATAATTTGCAAGGAGTAATTACAAGGGTTGTCCGTAAAATAAGGTTCCCATGGCGCTACAGTCCTGAAAAGCGCTATTACGGTGGATCCCAGGATTCTGTAGTGTACCTTGGTTCCCACTCTCCAAATCCCCTCCCTAGCGAGCTGTGGGTGATGGGTCTCCCCCTCGCTTCGCCCACGAGGTGTGAGCTGCGCTCGGTGACCCGTTTCTGTCTACAAAAAACATTGCGCCGGCAGAAATCCGTTCCCAGCTATGCTAAATCTATGGAGACAAGTGTATGAGCGTGCAACACGCGCGCAAATCGTGCAGAGTCCAAGAACGGGCGTACTGACGTCCATGAGGAGCGTTCCGGACGGCCATATGTTAATGACGAAACAATCGCAAAAGTGGAGGCAGCGGTGCTCTCAGATCGAAGAGTGACGGTTCGTGAGCTCTCCGAAATGATCCATGAAGTCAGCAAAACCTCTGTTGACAAGATTTTGACGGAGCAGCTAGAGTATGCTAAGGTTTGCGCGAGAGGGGTGCCAAGAATGTTGACCGAAGACCACAAACGTCAACGCGTTGAAGCGGCCCAAGAACTTCTTCAAGATCACGGAACTCATGGCGAGGAATACCTCGACTCCATCGTCACTGGAGACGAGACTTGGGTGCACTACCGCACACCCGGAACCAAAGAACAGTCCAAACAATGGAAGCACCCAGAGTCGCCGAGATCGCGAAAATTGAAACAATCGCAAAGTGTCGGCAAAGTGATGGCAACAATGTTTTGGAAGGCGGTATTGTTGTGCGAGTTCTGGCCCACCGGTACAACAATCAACACTGCTGGGTACTGCGAGACACTGCAAAAATTGCGCCATGAGGGGTATGCTGTCCAAGGGGGTGGTTTGCATCAGGATAACGCTCGACCGCACACCGCTAAAGCCACCAACGAGCTCATCGCAAAATTTGGATGGGGTATTGTCGAACACCCACCCTACAGCCCGGACTTAGCCCCAAGTGACTACCATCTCTTCCCTGACATGAAGAAACACCTGGGTGGAACGCGCTTCGGCGACAGAAAAGAGCTAGAAGAAGCGATTCTCAGCTATCTTCGCGACTTGGCGGCAGATTTTTTTGACTCGGGCATTCAAAAGCTCGTACGCCGCATGTAAAAATGTATTGACCTCAGTGGCGACTATTAGAAAAATTGGTTAAAGTCTGAACTTTCCAAAAATGTACGCATTCATGAAATAAACATGTTTTACACTGCGAAAAAAATTGGGAACCTTTTTTTACGGACACCCCTCGTACTTCAGCATGCCCTCCTCTGCCATTCAACACACTAACAATGGAGAAAACAACTTCCAGACTACTGCTGACAAAGTCATCAGCACAACAAAGCTACACATAAGTTTTGCTGCACAAATTAAAGTCACCTCTGCTGGAACAGTGCACATCAAGACGTTCAAAGACGTCAACGTTCTAAAGAAAGGCAAAAGTGTCGGCTATTTCATCCATACACATCTTTCAGTAGTTCACATAATTTTACGACTGTCTGCTGAAAAAGAGGACTTGCTTGCTATCGTATGCTTTATACCACAACACCATCAGCAGTTTTTTACTGTTTTGTTTAATGATATTGCACACTGATAAGTTTTTGTTTCGTATTCTTTACATGTCTTAAGATATTTATATGTAGGCATTTTTTGCCAGCCATTATAGCATGATATCTGTGTTGGACATAGGCCATTCAGTCCGAATAAGGTAATGTGTAAGACACCTTCTGCTCTCAAATTTTTTTATTTTCTTTTTCTGGACAGTTCAATGACATTTTCTCTCACCTTACAATATAGTTTATATTAGCTGGATGAATATAAATGTTTGATACAACAAAAACGTGAATGGTAATTTCGTATGTGATACAATTTTTTTTTGTTTTGTTTCTAAAATCATTACTTTTACTCCTTAGCACGTTTAGAATGCTAGGTATTCGGTCAATTTAAGAGAATCAGTTCCACTCAGTCGTTTCTTTGTGCTTGGTACTCGTCCCTCTTTACCACGTTGCTCTTAGCTCACTGCTTTGGTTCATCATACGGAATTTTCTCAACTTTCTCTTTGAAATTAAACAAAAGTTAGCACTTGCGTATTCTCAGGAAACGCAGCCTTAAAACTATGGTTCAAATGGCTCTGAGCACTTTGGGACTTAACATCTGAGGTCATCAGTCCCCTAGAACTTACGAGGGGACCTTCTGAGAGGCGCATCGAGTTATGAACTCCCACTTCGGCTGATTATAGTGTGGGTAGGCACCTATCACACCCTAAAATTGTAGGTGCCAATGCGGCCACGTTTTTGAAATATTGCCTGTTAAGGTTTGGGGAGCTCTTTATATACAGAAAAGTTTCACAAGCAAATACTTTACGCACCAGTTTTCCAGACAATGTGATTGCATATTGCGCAGTATACGAGTGCGTCAATTTAGTTATTTGTCCCACAGCAATTTCAGTGACTTTTTCACCTTTGTAGGACAAAGAGTGCCAGCTGCTTATTTTATATTCACATCCTGTTTGATCTGTATTTTGATATAACCAGGGTTGAATCTCGTGATTATATTGCTTGTTTGCTGATGATATTTCGTAGCTATTTTCAGAAGCTCGTCCAAAGTTCTCTTGTCTTTCTCTCTGACATATTTTGTTACATGCCGTTGAGATATCCGATGCTTGGATTTGAAGCGACTAACCCAAGAGTCCGACGCTTTGAAGTCAATTTTTCCATCTAGAAATTGAAAAGCAGCAGCCATTGCCCACTGTTGGAGCATCCGTGTTGTTACGAGGCCTGTTCTCTGGTCTCTCGCCTCGATAAACCGGTCGTAAACATACGAATTGATTACTACCAGTTTATCATTTCGCGTCCCTCCTACTGCGATTTGGAAACTCCACTTTGACAACTGGGTTTTGCTTTTCAGTAATCTCGTTGAATGTTTTTGTAACGTTTTCAAAAAATGGCTCTGAGCACTATGGGACTTAACATCTGTGGTCATTAGTCCCCTAGAACTTAGAACTACTTAAACCTAACTAACCTAAGGACATCACACATATCCATGCCCGAAGCAGGATTCGAACCTGCGACCGTAGCAGTCGCATGGTTCCGGACTGAGCGCCTAGAACCGCTAGACCACCGCGGCCGGCTGTAACGTTTTCAATGACCACGTTGGATGAGGTTTTGCCATCTCCACGGCCTTGACTTTCACTGCATATGGGATTCTGGTCCCGTCATCTCCATCATCTTCTTCATTAGAATCCGAAGAAATAGGTGTTATTTCTATTTTTCGTTTTTTCCGTGCGTCACTTTCGGCTTGCTTCGGAAGGACTCGCAACCTCTTCATAGTCGGAAAATAACACCTCTTGGTCCGTGAATGTCAGATTCCCGTACATGTCTAGAAATTGTTTGAACATTTCTCTGCCGATTAATGAAGATCGTTCGCTGATGATGGAGCTCACTGATTCCAGTATAAAGTTTTGGGTAAGTAACTACCGTAGACAATGCATTGCGTCTGTTAACTCATGCCCTTCTTCAGGTGTTAGGTGGAGCCCACAATATACCTCCTTGGTCTTCCACCAAATGTTCAATATTGTCAAAATTAAACTCACTGACAACTCGTGGACAACTTGCACTTTGCTCCATTTTAAAGGATAAACGTCTGCACACTTCCAAGCCAAGCTTTCAGCTGATGAGAAACGTTTATTCGGCAATTATAACCGTCGCTACTCATGTACACAGACATTAGAGTCCCTTTATTCGCGGTACGGGAGGTACAAATGGGGGAACGCCAACAGTCACATACCATAAACAGGATTAGGCGCGACGACGCGTCAACGATCTGACATGTATAACATTTTCTATGACCCTGTCCTAACAATTGTATGACGGGTTTATGACTATTTTCGAAGAAATGTTTCAACAACTTCTCTCAATTTTCAGGTACATAGGCAAATTTATGTACGCCAACGTTTTAATTACGGTTAATTTCCTGATAAATAAAAAAACAATTCGAAATATGGAAACAAAATGTGACATCCAATTTGTAATTTTGATTTACAGAGGCTTGTAATTCTTTTAATCAATTCCTTGCGGAATTATCGCGATTAATTATAAATCAAAACAAGTATTTGAAAAAACAGAAAACAAAAGTAGCATAGACGAAAGTCTCGCTCGCTTGCCACTCGGCTACTCACTCACTTGCCACAATAGTGAAACTTTTATGTATGTAGAGAGCTGCCCAAACTTTAACAGGCAATATTTCAAAAACGAGGCCGCATTGGCACCTACAATTTTAGGGCGTGATAGGTGCCTACCCACACTATAAGCAGGCGAAGTGGGAGCTCATAACTCGATGCACCTCCCAGAAGGTCCCCTCGTTAGAACTACTTAAACCCAACTAAGGACATCATACACATCCATGCCCAGGCAGGATTCGAACCTGCGACCGTATCAGTCGCACGGTTCCGGACTGAAGCGCCTAGAACCGCTCGGCCACCGCGGCCGGCTTAAAACTATGTTCGTACAAAAAATACGTACGCCATTACCACTCATAATATATTGGTCGGTAGTTCCAGTAATTCCCATAATTTCAGACTGACTACTTTTTTGCAGTGCCACGCTTTCTTGTGCCACTTGCTATCAAAATCAACTTCTTTTGTAATGTGAATTGAACCTTCATGATGTCGTACGCAGTTTAGTTGGTTCTACTATCATGATAATAGACCCTTGTGACGACATATCATTTATATACCCGAAATTCACGAAACGCATTCACAGCTACGTATACGAATAACCATCAGCTGTACAAGGGAATGACGACAATGAAAATTTGTGCCGGAGCGGGACTCGAACTCGAATTTCACGCTTTACGCAAGCAGTCGCCTTAACTGTTTGGTTATCCGTACACGAACCACAGCGAGACCCATACTTCCTTATGTCGTCGTTCCTACCTCACAATCTGTCCTCGTACACGCATTATGTAATTCCCGTACACGGGAAGACAAAAATGGTTGAAATGGCTCTGAGCACTATGGGACTTAACATCTAGGGTCATCAGTCCCCTAGAACTTAGAACTACTTAAACCTAACTAACCTAAGGAACTCACACAACACCCAGTCATCACGAGGCAGAGAAAATCCCTGACCCCGCCGGGAATCGAACCCGGGAACCCGGGCGTGGGAAGCGACGGGAAGACATTTTAATTGAAGGTCGCTACCTGGAACTGGCATATAAATACAATATTGCAGTGCCTTTGTTGTTAAGAAGTACGACGCAACATCGTTCTTCTTAACAACACAGGCTTTACAATTTCGTATCGGAGGCATTATTTGCTGGGGTCTACCTTGGCTGAAACATTATGTTCCTGAGTTCGACAGTGTGCTGTCAAAGAACACTTGCACGACGGTTTTTCTTACGTTTATTACCCATAACGTTGCATGTACCGTCAACTTTATGCTGATCCTCTGGCACACATTCCAGACAGGATCCAATCTTGTCGGCCCGAGCATTAACCCTACAAACATTTTTCCTCTTTCTTCTCTTTCTCCCCTCCTCCACTCTAAAGAGATGGCGCCATCACCGGTGGCGACGAATCTGTGCCCTTCGGAAATAAATGCGCCTGTAGCACCTTACTACCCACTACATTCGCAGCATAAATAACGTCATCAACGGCTTCCTGTGCATCTTCAGCAGTATCTTCAACAAAATTACCGTCTGCAGTGGCATTCTGCACGACACAAAGGCCATTAGCACATGTACTCCTCTGTACATCTGGCCCAGCATCCACTGCTTCTACACAGTTATCCGGAGGAGTAGAAACTACGGCACCTAATCTGTATCACCCATTTTGCTGCTCACACACATTTACTTCAGCACAGCACACACTTACTTCGTCTGGAACTACATCTACTTCAGACTCCACAGTTGCACATGGTATTACACCTGATAAACCAACATTACTCTGACGACATACAAGTTTTCTTAGTATCGTACCACGTCTTAATGTAAAAACAATACTGGGGACACCAACGTTTCGGCCACGGTTTCAGTTTCTCCAGTATAATTTTCTTACATTATGATGCGGTACAATACCCAGAAAACTTATATGTCAACTGACTTCGGCCGCAGCTATATACTCATTACTATCCTTAACTTCTACAACACTTTGCACATCACTTATACTTACACCGTTAATTTCTCTCTCCTTACTTTATATTTCCACGTGAGCCTCCAAGTATCTTAATCTCTCACGCTACTTCAAATGCTATTCTAGCATTTTTTTCTGGTGGAGAAACATACTCGATGTTTTCAGCCCACCTGTCGCATTTTCTCGGCTTCTTCTGTAGTAGCTCTACGCCAATCACGTTTACTTGCTTTTCCAACTTTTACTTTCGCTGCTATGACTGCCTGGTCTGCTTCCACAGCGTCTGCTTGTTTACACATATCCGCATTGCTGGCTTGCAACCGAGCTATTTCAGCTTATTTTTTATCAGTCGCAAGGTTTCCTGACCGAGCGAGGTACCGCAGTGCTTAGCACACTGGACTCGCATTGGGGAGGATGACGGTTCAATCCCGCGTCCGGCCATTCTGATTTCGGTTTTCCGTGATTTCCCTACATCGCTTCAGGCAAATCGCGGGATGGATCCTTTAAAAGGGCCTGCCGATTTTCTTCCCCATCCTTCCTCCATCCGATAGGACCGATGACCTCGCTGTTTGGTCCCCTCCCCCAAATCAACCAACCAAACAAGGATTCGACCAGGACAGCCCTCTTTGGTACTGTAAATGGCATGGATGTTTCTCTAATAATTATACAACACGCCAGGAGTACAAAATAAAATGATGATGAGAACACTTAAATACAGCATTAGCATGACACTCAAGGTATCATAATCTTCCCCTACATGACTACTCATGATTATAGCTATAGCATATTTCAACACTACGAGCCATACCGCTTGGTCAAACCAAAACACACTGCCTGTTCCAAATGGCACATATTAACTTAAATACTTTCAGAACACCACCTGAGTTTCCCTCCCTCACATAATCACAGTTTAATACCTAACAAAAATCCATTTGTTCTCCGTGACCTTTGCAGTCAAAAGACAAAAAAAATGAAAAAAAACACTGCATTCGCCATACTGCATGTTGACTAAACTTCAACCCTGTAGCAGAGACATCTTCTCTGGGAATGGCAGTCGGCAAGGTTTCTCTGCCACCGAAATTTGTAGGTGACAGACACTTCTTAATGCAGGCTGTTGGTGCTGCGAGGTGATTCTACCAGTAACGAACGAATCGGCTGTCTGATTGTGAAGATGAAGCACCGCTTCCTTCGTCTGGACATGTGTTGAGAGTTATGATGGTGGTGGCTGGAATTAAGCGGTGGACCGCTAGTAAGACGTCCCTGACTGAATTAGACCTTTATTCATGGTAGATACAGAGATAAGGTTGCCGCTGGAGAAGAGGCCATTGACCCCAAGATGACATAGTGAACTGCAGAGCTGAGTGAGCTGCTATCAGCAGGTGCACCTGCGCAGTGGCCCACTGGTATCAGCAGGATGGCAGTTACTGCAGAGATTTGCGCTGTGGCTGATGAATGGCAACCCAAAGGAGGTCAGTACTTAGACTGTAACCCATGGAATGATCGGCAATGAGGGAGTGTGCCAGCCCAGGGCAATGATCAGCGACAAGGTGGTCCAAAATTACTGGAGTTCAGCGAGAGCGTAGCCACGCAGCAACCAGTCCCGAGTCGAACAGGCGTCCTACTATCGAGGTGGAAACCCTCAGGAGGTGCGAAAAAGCCCATACACCACAAACAATCTTCTGCTCAAAAGCATGCCTGCACCTTCTGAAGCATAAGTCAAGAGTAGGTGACTGGTTGCATCAGTATGTACTGGAAACTGTCTGAGTCTCGAAGTTAGAGGCCAGTTCCGGTGGCACAGTGCGACCTCACATACACACCTGGGTACAGTCTGAGAACATCTGAACACCCAGGGAAGGTAGAGTCGCCTTCAAGCGCCATTTATGTGAACTAGGCTGGCTAGCGTTTCCCTCTCGCCAACACTTTAGCCCAGAATCCAAAACAGCTTACTGTGTTCGTTCATCACTATGAAGGCAATAGTGGCTTCACTTGGCCTGCTTTTCTCGTTCGGTCAGCTCTTCTAGCTGCAGAGTCGTAGCCGAAAGGAGTCTCAACTTCGCTTTTCAAGCACAGTGTCAGGTGTATTTTATATTGTTGCCGTGTTGAATAAGTACGCTTGCTCTCTGGATGTGTCTTCTCACTTTTGTGTCGCCATAATGACAACAACTTTCTCCCTAAGACGTAGTTTTGTTCCATTGGCGCCAGGCAGTTCAATGCTCCAAAGGAAGACACGGCGTAACAATCAGTGCACAGATATGGCACAGCCACCTAATTTAACATGTCGGAAATTTAACGCCTGCTCTCCCAATTTCCAGCTATGCAAACAGGAGGTGATCTGTTTGTACTCAGTGACACATTGTACCCCCATTCCAGATAGTGGCCCTATATGACTAATGCAAATGGTTCAAATGGCTCTGAGCACTATGGGACTTAACTTCTGAGGTCATCAGTCCCCTATACCTTAGAACTACTTAATCATAACTAACCTAATGACATCACACACATCCATGCCCGAGGCAGGATTCGAACCTGCGACCGTAGCGGTAGCGCGGTTCCAGACTGTAGTGCCTAGAACCGCTTGGCCACCCCGGCCGGCAATGTTTCCTCATACAGGTTGGTTCCTTCATGAGGTTACCATCTTTCAGGGATGATGGACAAAGGTAAATGTATCAGTTTGAGATAAGGGAACCTGGTCCGGAAACGACCGAGTTGAAAGTTATACGCGAAAATTGTTCTGATACCTCTGACAGTGGAATACATATACTGGTACTACGGTTGCTAGGACTGTAGCGTAGGCAACTGTTAGGGTTGGTTGCATGAACCAAAAATGAAAAAAAATCTTTTTCATTAAATATAAACTTTCGATGCCTAGATCGCAGTTTTCAGTGCACAGTTAAAGCATGCTGACTAGTTTCGTTGTTTCCTACAACCATCTTCATATCTGCTAACGAATGGAGGAAGAGTAGTCCAAAAAATTTTGTACAATAAAGTAAGATATGAAACAATGTATAACAGCTGTTTTAAAATATATAAACGATCTAGTTGTAAGCGTCGAATGCTCTTTAAGGCTATTCGCAGATGATGCAGTTGTCTATATCGGAATAGCAGCGCCTGAAGATAGTAAGAATTTGCAGAACGACCTGCAGAGAATTGATGTATGGTGCTGGCTCTGGCAGTTGGCCCTGAACGTAAAGAAATGTAATATATTGCGCAATATAGGAAAAGAAATCCACTACTCTACAGCTACACTATTGGTGACAAACAGCTGGAGACAGCGTCTATCGTAAAATATCTACGTGTAATTATCCAGAGCGATCCTAAGTGGAATAACCACATAAAATAGGTAGTGAGAAAAGCAGATACCAGCCTCAGATTCATCGGAAGAATCTTAAGAAAATGTAACTCATCCACGAAAGAAGTGGCTTATAAGGCGCTGAGTACTGTTCATCCATCTGGGATCCCTACTAGGTAGGACTGATAGAGGAGATAGAGAAGATCCAACGAAGAGCGATGCGTTTCGTCACGGGATCGTTTAGCTGGCGAGAGAGCGTTACAGAGATGCTAAACAAACTCCACTGGCAGAGGCATTGTGCATCACGGAGAGATTTACTATCGAAATTTAGGGGCAGCACTTTTCAGGAGGAGTCGGACAACATATTGCTTCCTCCCACATGTTATTGTTGTTGTTGTTGTGGTCTTCAGTCCTGAGACTGGTCTGACGCAGCTCTCCATGCAAGCTTCTTCATCTTCCAGTACTTACTGCAACTTACATCCTTCTGAATCTGCTCGGTGTATTCATCTCTTGGTCTCCCTCTACGGTTTTTACCCTCCACGCTGCCCTCCAGTACTAAATTGGTGCTCCCTTGATGCCTCAGAACATGTCCTACCAACCGATCCCTTCTTCTTGTCAAGTTGTACCACAAACTCCTCTTCTTCCCAATCCTATTCAATACTTCCTCATTAGTTACGTGATCTATCCATCTAATCTTCAGCATTCTTCCGTAGCACCACATTTCGAAAGCTTCTATTCTCTTCCTGTCCAAACTATTTATCGCCCATGTTTCACTTCCATACATGGCTACACTCCATACAAATACTTTCAGAAAAGACTTCCTGACACTTAAATCTGTACTCGATGTTAACAAATTTCTCTTCTTCAGAAACGCTTTCCTTGCCACTGCCAGTCTACATTTTATATCCTCTCTACTTCGACCATCATCAGTTATTTTGCTCTCCAAATAGCAAAACTCCTTTATTACTTTGTCTCATTTCCTAATCTAATTCCCTCAGCATCACCCGACTTAATTCGACTACATTCCATTATCCTCGTTTTGCTTTTGTTGATGTTCATCTTATACCCTCCTTCCAAGACACTGTCCATTCCGTTCAACTGCTCTTCCAAGTCGTTTGCTGTCACTGACAGAATTACAATGTCATCGGCAAACCTCAAAGTTTTTATTTCTTCTCCATGGATTTTAATACCTACTCCGAACTTTTCTTTTGTTTCCTTTACTACTTGCTCAATATTCAGATTGAATAGCGTCGGGGAGAGGCTACAACCCTGTCTCACTCCCTTCCCAACCACTGCTTCCTTCTATTCTTCCTTCTATTCTTATAACTGCCATCTGGTTTCTGTACAAATTGTCAATAGCCTTTCGCTCCCTGTATTTCACCCCTGCCACCTTCAGAATTTGAAAGAGAGTATTCCAGTCAACTTTGTCAAAAGCTTTATGTAAGTCTACAAATGCTAGAAACGTAGGTTTGCCTTTTCTTAATCTTTCTTCTAGGATAAGTCGTAGGGTCAGTATTGCCTCACGTGTTCCAACATTTGTACGGAATCCAAACTGATCTTCCCCGAGGTCGGCTTCTACCAGTTTTTCCATTCGTCTGTAAAGAATTCGCGTTAGTATTTTGCAGCTGTGACTTATTAAACGGATAGTTCGGTAATTTTCACATCTGCCAACACCTGCTTTCTTTGGGATTGGAATTATTATATTCTTCTTTAAGTCTGAGGGAATTTCGCCTGTTTCATATATCTTGCTCACCAGATGGTAGAGTTTTGTCAGGACAGGACAGGAAATCTTGCTATGCAAAAATTCTGGACTGGTAAAAGTTATAGAAAAATCATTTTCTGGTTAATAATGATAGTCTCATGCTCTAGTGTAACCGTGGCACTGATTGATAACTAATGTTGACGAAACATCCACTGCAAGGTTTGAGGTTCTTTAAGCATTGCGTACGGTAACTTCATTATTTTTGGTAACAGAAATAGTTTCAGAACGTTTTTACGATAGTTATAGCAGAGATGGATATGCTGTGCATTCAACTGAGTTACAGTAACAAAACTGTTCATTTAATAAGAATCCATTTCCAGTATAATAATAATTAACCTCATTTGTTCGCAACATACAATTAACCAAAGTAAAAAATATTGGAGCGCGAAAGGCCATAGCGTCATCGTAGATGAATCATAGACCAGGGCATAACTACAGAGCCCCCCGCTTGAGAAACGGGCCACGGTGTTGGCGTCCAGTTAAAGTGTGCGGACTCCGATTCCCCGTCTGTGTGGACTCGGAGTCGTTCGTTTGCGGCGGACGATGCCTTAGGACCGCCATTGCTGGTTCCCACGCCTTGCTGAGTTGAAATCACGTGTACCTATTAATCAGATCATTACTTACACGTATTTCGACTGGTTCTATAATGATGGAGTCTCAGTACTTGGAAGCAGACGAACGGATCTTTGTCTTTCTGTAGTTAATGCTGTGTTCCCTGTCAAACAGTGTTCAGCCACAGCAGACTTTTCTAGCTGACGTCTACATTCAGCGCATCTATCCTTAACAGTGTGACACGTCTAATCAATATCTGATTTCCAATACTAAATGGTTCAAATGGCTCCGAGACTATGGGACTTAACATCTGAGGTCATGAGTCCCGTAGAACTTAGAACTGCTTAAACCTAACTAACCTAAGGACATTACACACATCCATACCCGAGACAGGATTCGAACCTGCGACCGTAGCGTCACGCGGTTCCAGACTGTAGCGCTTAGAACCGCTCGGCCACACCGGCCGGCTTTCCCATATTGGCACGGGATTTTATATATCCCTGGTCTCCTTAGACCTAGGTTGTCTTTAACAGAACCAGCACAATTTTCACTCGCGCTGCAGGGCGGAAGACACATTTTGTTTTATGTTTCTTGAACAGCCTGCCAATCTTAAAGGGCACGCCGCTAACACAGGGTAGGAAAACCATACTCGTGGAATTCTCCGTTTCTTCTGGCTGTTCTTGAGCAGTGCAGCTTGAAATGCATTACGAAGTTGTTTATCAGCGTAACCGTTTCGTACAAGCACAGAGCGAAAACAGCTAAATTCGCTGATAAGGTCCCTGCATCTGAGATAACTCTAGCACTATGAACGAGAGCCCGTAATACGCCACTGCGTTAAGATGGGTGATGGCAGCTCCTAGCTCGTAGGAACAGGTCAGTGTTAGTTGGTTTACGAAACACACTGTGACCCAAGGAATCGTTTTCTTTTCTGCGGACCAAGACGCCTAAGAACGGGAGATCTCCATTTTTTCTCCACTTCCATGGTGAAGCAAATGATCAGAGGGGGTTGGGTTGTGTTGTTTGGGGAAGGAGACCAGACAGCGAGGTCATCGGTCTCATCGGATTAGGGAAGGAAGTCGGCCGTGCCCTTTCAAAGGAACCATCCCGTCATTTGCCTGAAGCGATTTAGGGAAATCACGGAAAACCTAAATCAGGATGGCCAGACGCGGGATTGAACCGTCGTCCTCCCCAAATGCTCAAATGGAAGGAGATAAGGTGTTCCAGAGACGAAGAAAACATTGCTGCCTAATGTAGCCAAACTACAAAGGTATCGTCCACATACCGCCAGAAACATTTAAGTTTCAAAACCGCTGGATGAAGTACTTTTTCCTCGAAGTCTTCCACAAAAAGGTTAGCTTCTATGGGAGGCAAAGGGCTACCCATAGCAAGCCGGCACGGTAGCTCAGCGTGTTCGGTCAGAGGGTTAGCTGCCCTCTGTAATAAAAAAAACAGAGTTAATCTATGAACAACGAACTTAAGGGGATGTCTTACGACGTCCGCCCCGAGCAGATGCAACGAACAAACGCGAACAAAAAAACACGGTAGCTCAGCGTGTTCGGTCAGAGGGCTAGCTGCCCTCTGTAATAAAAAAACTGAGTGAATGGATCAATAATGTCAGCGTGACAGACTGCCGTCCTAAGGGGCCTGGGTTCGATTCCAGGCTGGGTCGTGGATTTCCTCCACTCGGGGACTGGGTGTTGTGTTGTCTTCATTATCATTTCATCCCCATTCGGCGCTAAGGTCTGCCAATGTGGCGTCAAATGTAATAAGACGTGCACCAAGGCGGCCGGACCTGCCCAGTAAGGGACCTCCCGGCAAATGACGCCAAACGCTTATTTCCATTTTTTTACTCAAAATACTGTTTATTAAACAAAAAGTAAGTCAAAGTAAGCACATGTTCGAACAGATGTAAGATTTTCTCCTCCAACTTTGCTCCTACAAATTGTAATGAGTCCACCAGAGGTGTAAGTGTAAACAGAGAGATCACAGCGAAGCTCACTAATACGTCTGCTGGTTCGAGACGCAAAGTCTTCAGTCGCTGTCAAAAATCTTCTGAGTTTCGAATGTGATGTTCAAGCTTTCCTACTAAAGGGCTCAGAAGCGACGCCGTATGTTTTGCTAGGTAACATATTGGGCTCCAACATTGCTTACAATGGGGCGAAGCGGAATCCATTTCTTATGGGTCTTAGGCAGCCCACAAAATCGTTGTGGAACTGACTCTTGCTTGTACTCTTACGCTCTTTTTAAGATGTTCAAGAAACTGGCTGGATTTGAGGAGAGCAGATGTTTTCCGTTGTACTGTATCAATTAGATCCTTCTGGAGACGACAAGATGCTGAGACCTGCAGTAAGTCCGTCATCTTGCAGAAGTAAGATGTTACAGGCAAAAGAACAGTAGCGTATGGTTCCCTTGTCAGCAGGAGAAACCACTACTTCTTTATCTTCTCATAAAGAATAGAGAGCTTGTCTTTCTTCAACGTTGATGTTCTTCTTGGGTACGGGCATCCTAGCTATGCCTCTGCAAGTCTCTCGCCTTATTTCTTGACACGGGACACAGCATGGACTACAGAGAGACAAAGACTCTTTCGTCTGCTTCCATGCTGGGACTCCATCATTAAAGCAGTCGAAACACGTGTAACTAACGACCTGATTAATAGAGAGACACGGGATTTCAACCCGTCAAGGCGTGGAAACCAGCATTGGCGGTACTAGAGCATCGTCGGCCGCAGACGAACGACTTCGAGTCAACACAGACGGGGAATCGGATTCTGCAGACTTAAACTGGGCACCAACACCCTGCCCACGCGCCCTGGGCCGGGATTTTCTGCCACGCATTTACCGTGTCGTGCATGCGAACACTGTGGCCCGTTTCTCTGGCAGGGGCAATGAATGTCGCCGTGCTCTCTGATGACCGTCTGGATGACGTTACTATAATGTTATAGCCTCACCACTTGGCGCCTGTGCTTTTCTAATTGAGTCAGCGTATACTTTATATAGACGTGCCATCGCAGTAACAAGTCGCAGTTCAGTCAGCTTGGAGCCCTGATAGTGTTTACTTGCGAGTACGAGCGTGTCGTCCGGTCACGAGTTTTGCTCTGCGTTGCTAGTAATAGTGCCTGAGTCGACATTGATTTGTCGTTCGCCCTCTAAGGCGTCGTTGTTTCTCGTGCGTGTCCCTTTTTACCGGGATTTATTCGCGACATTAGTTAGGGTATTTTTGTCCCTGGCTACGTCAGTCGGGCCAAGACAAAACATGAATAGAGCCAAGGACAGGAATCCATGGCTAGGCAAATCTTCCGCGACCCCTTCGCGCGGCAGTGTGACACTGGCCGGGCGACGTCTATCCCAGCAGGCAGTAGGAGGCGCTGATACCGACACCACCCAATGGGCTTCCGCCACAAATCACCAGTAACCACTGACCGTGATACCGATTTGGGAGAGCCCTGCCCATAGTCTCGCGTGAGGACCGATCTTCCACTTCATCATCCGACGATTCCCACGGACGCCTGGTGATAGACCTCTCAACCAGTGACAGTCGTGCCATGTCAGCTCCAAATACTGATACAAAAGACCGCCACATAGAAGCACCGTCAGGTGCTGTTTCATCTACACAATCTTGTCAGCCCAGTGGGCCTTCTGGTGGCCCCCCATCCCCCCCCCCCACCCACCCTGTAGCCGAAAAACTAAATAGTCATCCGCTCGCGCCCATCACAGTGGCCATGATTCGGATTCAGATGCCTTACACCATGAGCACCCACACCTGTTAGTGCCATGGCCATGACATAGTTCCTTCCGACCCCTCTTTTTGGAATCCACCGCCACCAACACCAAAGAAGGAGAAAATTCCTCCTATAGTGGTTTACAATTCCACAAATTACATTAAACTGAACACTGAACTACAACAACTTATTACGGGCCAACCTCAGGCAATTTACCATAAAGACCACGTCAAGTACCTGCATGACACTATGGACAATTATTTCCAAGTTCTAAACTTTGTGAAGCTTCTAGCGACAGAAGAACGAAAATCATCATCAAAGACCTTCCCTGAAAGGTTATAGAAACAGACGTCAGGGATGAATTATTCTGTCTCAAGTTCCTAGACCCTTTGGTCCACCAGTACAACAAGAGGGACACTGAGACCCAGAAGTTAATCCCTATGCCAACCCATGCTGTCTCTCTTATTAGGAGAGAAGACGTCGAAAGCATTTACCAAATCAGCTATCTTTTGTGCACCAAGGTGCGTATTGAGTCATATGAACGCTGCTGTGGCCCAAACATCTGCCATATGTGTCAATGTTTGTGACACACCAGCAGTTACTGTTCGCTGCCTTTCCGTTGTGTCAATATGTCTTCCCGCATGCGTTGGAGAAAGGCAAGCAGCAGGCCTCAGAAAAACCAATGTGTGCTTGCTGTTTGGATACCCCTCAGGACCCCCACTGTCTGGCCTCCTGGAAGGGTTGTCCTATGTACCTGAAGGTGATGAAGTCTTCCTGCAGTCCAAGAAGAAAGCAAAGGACAAATTGGCCATCCCCACCACCAAGGGGTCACACCCATTTCCCTATCTCATGGGGCAAACCCAACGACCATCAAACCACATGTGCTCAAGCACCTGATGCGTCTGTGATGCAGGCGCCCCCTCTGGTTCTGTCCCCTACACCCACCTTTGCCACTGCATTTCAGTTACTCCTGCTCCTCCATCTGCTGTGACGAATATCAATGTCCATCAGACAGAAAGGTCATCTGCAGCCTTCTCTCGCCCACCTGTTAATGATCCCCGATGCTCTGTTATGGGACCTTCTCTACAAGTCACTGCAACCACCCCTGCCCCATGAAGGGTCAAGCAGCCCATCTGGGATATTCTCCCAGTGGTGGAGACAGGTACTACATTCTGGAATGACATGTGAGACATCCTCCATGTCATCTCTCTCTACACAAAGCCCCACATCAGGGCTGTCATTTCTGAAACAGCTCACAAGATCCATCAGTCAGAGGACAGGCTCGCAAAGGTCATTGCCTGCCAGATTTTGTTATAATGACAAATCGCTCACCACACAACCATCAGCCATTTTGGGATCTAGTAGTCTGTATTTTTAAAGCTAATGGAACAAAACAGATGAAGGCCGAACTGAAGACCTTCCTCTACCGGCACCATGTGGACGTTTTACTTGTCTCAGAAATCATCCTCAAACCCACAGACGATTTTCGTCTATGCAACATGGTTTGCTGTCACACAGACTGACTCCATCACCGAGGTGGGGGCACGGCAGTTACATAAGACACTCGTCCACAATCATGAGTCTCTCCAACCACTAGAACATATAGAAGCCAAGGAAGTCACTGTCTCTACCCACCTTAGTGTTATCGCTTTTGCTGCAGTGTATTTGAGCCCTAACATGCCACTTCTTGAAGTGGACCTACGTACATTGACATCATTTGAGAGACTCATCATTGGAGCAAATCTCAGTGCCAAGCATCCTGTTTGGCATTCTCACGCCACTAATTCCAAGGGCAGACTCCTCCTTGAATACTCGGTCTATGGCCCCCCACCTTCCCACCCACATACCAGTCCACTCAGACTGGCAGCGGCACGTTCTTTATGTGGCCATTTGCAAGAACGTTGCAGTGCAGTTTTTGTTGGAAACACTCCACGAACTTGCCTATGACCACGACCCGGTGCTCCTGCATGTTGCTGAAGTGGCCCTATCTTCAGAATTTCGTTCTACCTTGACCATCACAGACTGGGACAAATTTGCCGGGATCCTAAACAACAACACCCGGCAAAACTTTGAGCTGAAAATGCCTGCCAATTTGGTTAGAGCTGTTGGTTATTTAACAATGAAAATCTAGAAAGTGATATAGGCCCGTATGTCCATTGTCCATAGGGCTTCAACCTCACTGGAAGACTTGTCTCCCCTGTTGTGTGAACTAAAAATCCAGAACTGCTACCACATGCGATGGAAGCAATTTCATGATCCTCAGGTACAGCAGCACACGAGGTGTCTCTAATGCGAATTGTGCCACAGCCTTGCTGAATGGAAAATGGAACAATGGAAGGAAAAGATGTCTGCCTTTTCGTCCACCATAAATCAGAATGGACTGTTGTCTGACTCCTAAGGCCCTCCACCATGAGGACCAACCATCCCATCAACACAGTAGATGGCTTAACTTATGATGCCTTCCGTGTGGTGCAAATTCTGGCCAATGCATTTAAGGCCCAGCATCAACTGCTCATCCAAGACCTTATGCCTGATGAACTTCAGGACAAACGCGATATTCTGCGATATTCAGCGTTACTGCTTTCAAACAATGACCAGCTGTTACCGCCCCTCACCTTGTGTGCCCTGCAGAACTCTAGCGGCTCCTCTGGCAGAAGCATGGGCAGTTGGTTCCCAGTGTTTGGATGGCATCTTAAACATGTTCCTCCGTTGGCTCTCACACAAGCCACTAGCCTTATTCATCAGCATCCTGAACCACTGTCTGACAACTGGTCTTTTTTCCTGATAGTGGAGGCAGGCCAAACTGATTGCCGCCTGAGTGAAGTCGCCGAATTGGTCCTGTGATCAGGGCCTTTTGGGGGGCAGCTTGACAATGAAATCTTTGAATGTGAGTTGAAATGGAAGTCTTGTGACGTAAGTGACAGTTATTTTCGGTTATTACAGTCAACTTTTGAATAATGTAGCTCTTCTTACTTTTCGTAATTACAAAAAAAAAATAGAATTGGTAAGGATTTCTGCTTTAAGCTAGACCCTTTTATTTGTTGAAATTGTTCTCGAGCGAAAGTCGAAAGTTATTTTGAAATTCAACTATGTAAGGTGTTCCAAACAACTACAGAAAAACTTTAGGAGCAGGTTCTGTAAACGAAGAAAAGGAAAAAAAATGCGTTGTAAACAAGGGCTCTAAAGCGCACACCTTAAGAAATATGAACACTTGTTCATCTTTGTTACTATGAAACACATCTCTCTTAAGCCAAGCTCTGCTTCTCATATTTTGGGAGGAGGTAGTATGGCCAAAACAAGAAAAAAATCTAGTAAACATGGGCTCTAAATGGCACACCTTAAGAGCTATGAGAAATTGTTCAGTAAAAGAGATAGCTTTCACACTACAGAACATGAACAAGTGCTCATAATTCTTAAACATGCATCTCGTACCCTATGTTTACTAGGAATGTTTGTCTAACAGTGTAAAACTGCCATACTATGACTACTTTCCTTTGCCAGTTGAGCATCTCATTATGTTTTGGGGTAATTAGCCATCAGTGAGAAAAGTGTTCATTGCCTAGAAGCAGACTGCAAGAATTATTTGTGGATTGCACTTAAAGGCTGCAAACAGAAATAATTTTTGAGAACCCAGCTGTCAGTGTACTTTTGTCTGAGCTATTTTACCAGTAAAAATAAAGGAATATTTTAGATACAAATACTACATTCCTTGAGTATAATACATGTAGAAATAATGATCTGTATAGCAAGTGTGAAAGTCTGAGCTTGGTGGAAAGAGGTGCCCAGTCCACTAGAACAAAAATTTTCATTGTTCTGCCCCTAAAAATAAAGAAACAGCCTAGCGCCAGGAGGTTCCTACTGGAAAATGATTTTTATGGTTTAGACAAAGTATTTAATTAGTAACTAAATTATATTATTTTAATATTATTTAACACTCTACATCTTTAACATTATCAAATAACAATTGATTTTAAAATTATTTATAATAGTCCGGCCTCTAGTAATTTTATTTACTTTGCTCTCTGTATAGTTTTAAAATGTCTATGAGAAATGTAATATAATTATAAATACAAATATTCTGTAAATGTTCTGTGATTTTAAAAGTAAGTAATTGAATTGTAAAAACTGACTTATCCCATGTCCTTGTGAGCTCAATGCAGTAGGGCCTACACTACATGAAATGAAATCAGAAATTAATCATTCAACTCTGTCTGATCAGGCTGACTCCCTAACATTTTGATGTTTTATAGAGCAGATGCCACATGACACTACCACACTCATCACAGTGAAACACATTACCACTGTCTGAAATTCACCCACTTAACTACAAACTAACTAAACTTAACTACAAAGTCTACCTATCTAGCTGTTACAATCCAGCATATGCTCAAGCATACTGCAGATGAAAATTCTGTCTACATCTACATACCAATACATACAACACAAGACACCATACAGTGCCTGGCACTGCTGCTAGTCATTTCCTTTCCTGTTCCAATCACGAAAGGAGAAATGGAAAAACAACTACCTGTGCACCTCTGCATGAGCCCTGATTTTCTGATCTTGTTTTCACAGCCATTACATGAGACGTACGTTGGCGGCAGTAGAATTGTTCTGTAGTCCGTTGCAAATGTTGGTTCTCTAAACTTTCTCCTCAGTGTTTCACGAAAAGAATATCTTCTTTCCACCAGGTCACGAATTATTTCCATTCCACTTGTGTGTTGATCGAACCTACCAATCACAAATCTAGCAACACATCACTGAATTTTTTCAGTGCGTTCCTTTAATTCGACCTGGTGGGGATCCCAGACACTCAAGCAGTATTAAAGAACGGGTTATAGAAGTCTGTATGCAGTCTTCTTCATAGATGAGTTACATTTTTTATAGAATTTTCCCTGTAAACTGAAGTGCAACACTTGTTTTCACTGCAGCCAATCTTATATGCTTGTTCTGTTTCATGCCGCTTGCAGTGTTACATCTAGATTATCATTGTGACTGTGGAAAGGAGCACACCACTAATACTGTATTCAAACATTACAAGATTGTTTTTTCTTACTCATATGCATTAATTTACATTTCCCTTATTTAGAGCTACTGCTATGCATCACACCATATATAAATTCTGTTCAAGCCATCCTGTATCCTCGAACAGTCACTCAAATGTGACACTTTTCCGTATGCTACAATATTATCAGCAAACATCTGCTCACCCTATCTGTCAGATCATTTATGTTTATAGTGAACAAGCATGGCCAATCACACTTTCCCCAGGCACTACTAGTGATACCTTTGCTTCAACTCAACACTAGCCATCAATGACAAAATATTGGATTTTTCTTTATTGTTTTAATCTTAATCCATAGACGGATTGGCAGCAATGCACATGCTCCATTTTCCACTACCTTACGCAAGGCTCTTCAGTTCTGAATATGTTGTCAGTTTCAGACCTTTTTCTATCTGTCTGTTGCATTGAAGTCTTGATCTTCCTTGTGCAGTCTTCCTGCTCATGTTTCCTTCTATTAGTTTCACAATGAATGGACAGCATCTGTAAAAGTGGCTCATCCAATGGTTCCATCATCTCTTGATAGTCCTCCACAATGATCTTTCCTCTGTTGTGGTGTTAAAGACTTCTTCATTGGTAATTCGCTCTGGCCTTGAAATCTTTATGGTTCTTGTCCAACACTGTGCCTCAAAAACCAGTAGTTTTCCCATTCAGGTTTCTTCCCTGTCTATCTCTCGAAGCCATACAGGGAATCGCTCAAAACGAAAGTTTTTCATATTGTTTCCTGATATTTTAACTAAGATGTTTCAATGTTATTGTATCTTCTTCTTGTTGATGGACGTTGTGTTAGCTTCTGCAGTTCCATTCAATCTCCTGACATAAACTACCCTTCTCTGTTATTCTAACAGCTAGGCGCTTGAAGCTATTGACTTGCTCAGGTTCTGGGCTCTATTACTAAAAAGTACTCTTGGTGTTTTGTGTAGTCTTATACAAAACAATTGGGACAATTAATACTTTGATGTATGAAGTTTGCTATGTACTGATACATTTGTATGGGACCTTTAGCAATGAATATTGTGCTATATAGAGAAGGCAGATTCGGAACATTGAAGTGTTGCGGAAGAGTGTTCGTAATCATTGTGTGTCAGAATCAATTCCAGGGGCCTTAACAGTGTATAGGTACATGGTGAAAAACCTATGGATATGCTAAAGTTAAAAGTTATTGAAAAATGAAACAGCAATAACGATATAAACGTCAGCAAAGACGTTAGTTACGAATGAGCAGTAAAGTGTAGACAAATGACCGTAAAAAATCATTCACTTTTTTATAAATGATTTTGTATCACTCTCTCGTATGTAGAGGTTTTGTTAAGCTATATTGCTTGGAGTATGATGGGTTACGAGTCTTTCCTATCATGTGTGTTTCTGAATAAGAGAAGACTTAATAACAGTGTTAAGTATTTTTATTAAAGTGAAATAGAACAAAGTTAAGAAGAATTCCTTCATATTTTATATCATCTTGACATGTTCTGGTGTTCCCTGGAGTCGGCTGGCTCTATCTATAATTGAAGTTGCGGAAAAGAAGTCCACGTTCGTATTTTCGTAAAATTAACAGAAGGAGAAGCTTTCAGAAGACGAGAAATATAGTTAAATTATATGTACTGATGGGTACAGAAAAAGAAACGACGCGAGATAAAGTGAATGAACAATAACACAATTTTGCACACTCAGAACATTTCATAATAATAAAACTGTACAAATTTGCTCTTTTCATTGCAAGCAAAAAGACAATTACCAATGAGTTTCCTTCATTCTCTCCTTTATTTTTTTAAATTATTTTTTTATTCTAATACAACTGGAGACCTAAATGCCAGGACTTCAGCACACCAGTTGAAAGCAGGGTTTGTTAACTATTGTTATAGCAAGAAATTTCTATTTTATTAGTCATAGAAACTAATTGTATTTTTTGTTTGCGTGAATCACAATGGGAAGCAAGTAAAGCAAAAAGGGAAAAACTGAGGAGAAATTTTGGAAAGAAATAAGAGTTGGTCCCAGGATATGTAAAATTTTGCATAGTAAGCTATTTTGTTTGGTGCAGCAAAGACAGGATGGCTATGCAAGTTGCTTGCATGGTTATGCTTGGTAGCACCTCTTTTAATGTAGATAGAAATCTTTTCCTTATTATTCCCATCCGTGAATTTTATTGTGGAAAATTTACAGGAATTTTTCAGGGTGATACACATTATCAGTAAAAAATAAATAATTGCCTCACAATAATTTGCACGCCATAGCAGACGTAAAACAGACTTTGACTTCACATAACTTAAATTATCAATTGTAATAATTAACAAACGAAATTTTTCGATTTTTTGTGAAATTTTTATTTTTTGCAAATTCATAAAAGGCAGAAAAATATATGCCCATTGTTGATAACAATAGCGAAAACGCAGTCAGCCAAGATGGCGCAGAATTGCGTGATAGAACAATTGAAGTTCAGGCACCATGCTTGCCTACTGCAGAAAGTTTAAGTGGGTCACAGATGAGTGTCGCAGATGCGGCAAATGATAGCGATGCTCCACAGCAGAAAAACTTCGATGACACAATGGTTACAATTGACGAGACAATGTCACGCATCTCCCAGAGCGATATGCTGCTCATGAATGAAACACTGGAGAGCGATACAAATATGAATCTTGACAACAGGTTATAAACACCACTTGCTCACAACACAAATATTAACTTGAAAGGTACAGCTGACAGCAAAAAACAGTAGTACAAGTGACACACTGCTATGGAAGTTATTATCTAACATAAACACGAAATAGAGATAATATGAACACCAATTTCAGTGGTGTGAAACAAGATATGAATACCGAAATTGATAATCTTACACAGAATCTGAACATAGTCTCACAAGATATGAACACAGTAAAACAACAACAAAACACTGTTACACAATATCTAAATACAATGAAACGAGAACAAAAACAAGTATTCAAGGATTTGCAAGATATGGTCTCACAGAAGTTCAATGACTTAGTCAAAAATTTTCGCACTGAAATCGACGAAAAATTGAATGATATGAAGAAAACAAGTAAAGCATGAAAAGTAACATTACAGAGATAAAACAGAAGATAGATCCTTTTAACGACCATCATGATCTAGTAGAGCAACAGATAAAGAAAATCACAGATACGAACACGAACACTGAAGCCACACAGAACCAGTTGTCTTTGACAGTAAAAAAGGTAACCACTGTCGTTACCCAACTAAACAATGATTATTAATATGTACCTCTAGCTGTAGAAGAGCTTACTTTAAGGGTAGCAACAGCAGAAATTGACTCAGCATGTACTAAGAAGGAGAGAGAGAAGATCAATGAAAATCTAAGTGATATCATTAGTCAAGCTGAAGCAGGTACGTTAGATAAGAGTAATACCATTGCCGAGAAATTAGTAACCGATCGTAAGTTATACACGTATGTAGCAGAAAAAGCAATTCAGAAAAAAGAAAATGAAATTGTGAACATTAAGCTACAAGTCACGGAAGGTAAGATCGGCAATCTTTTAGAACAAAATATTACCGTATCTCGAAATATGCACGTAAATAATACACAGACTACAGTGAACACACCACAACCTGTCGGTATTTACCCACAAATTGTCATGAGTCCTACAGCAGGTACCAGTGATAGTTGTAGAGTGCAAAATGTAAACATACCCACAACTGCAACACCTGAGCAATTACCACGGAATTACAGGTAACTACAATAACAACATAAATACGACAGAAAATGCCACGTGTCTATCGATTATTTTTGCAGGCGAAGGTTTGCTGAGACATCGACAGTTTCCTACATTCACTATCGAAGGTAAAAGAATGAACCCAGTAGTATTTATCAGTGTATTTCGTCATGTGTTTCCACGCAACTGGACGGAAGCACAAAAATCAGGTTTGTCGTGGGATATACACAAGGTGACGATCTTTTATGGGCAACTGAAATGGCCGAACGTAGCAGACCTTATATACAAAGCAGTACAAGAAAGACTCAGACGCGAGGTCTTTAACCCCACACCATTCAACGGCAAATATGGTAGTCTACGCGGATATTTTGAAAAATACCTGAACGAGACACACTACTGGACGAACCCAATACCACAGGTAGACGTATTGAAAATTCTGAAAAGTCGTATACCATCGCACATTAGAGAAAAATTAGTCACAACGCCAGAGCACGACACTGAACTCTTTCTGCCAGTGCTTGATTCTATCGACTTAATCTATGAGGAAAGACCTGTACTTAATAGAACAACAGAAAACCACTCACAACAACAACAACAACAACATAGTTGTGTAAGTCAGTAAACGTGACCTTAACACGCACATGCAAAAGAAAAGTTACATACCCAGAGGTAACGAATATGATAAGGGGAACGAAAAAACCAAACGACCTAAAAGAAATGTTCAAAACAACAGGAGTAATTTCAATGCACAAGCGAATTACAATCCACCATCACAAGGCCATATGCCAAACACAAACAGAAACAGTCAGCCGCAGCAATGGCCGACATGTGGCAACAATGCCAAGCCTTTCGCTGTACCACAGCCAACCTTTGGGCAGTAAAATAACAGCAGAACTACTTTTACTAATAATAAAACGAGCACTCGCAAAGGAATGTCGCTAGCAGCCAACGACACAAATTGGTGATGTAACCACACTAACTGAAATTACTCCAAGTAATGCCGGCCGCGGTGGTCTAGCGGTTCTAGGCGCGCAGTCCGGAACCGCGTGACTGCTACGGTCGCAGGTTCGAATCCTGCCTCGGGCATGGATGTATGTGATGTCCTTAGGTTGGTTAGGTTTAAGTAGTTGTGAATTCTAGGGGACTGATGACCACAGATGTTAAGTCCCATAGTGCTCAGAACCATTTGAACCATTTTTTCCAAGTAATGAATTAAGTCACACTACACCATCGGAAAACCCCAACCAGTTGTAGTTAAGCCCCATGCTTTTGACCTCTCAGGAAGTGGTGGCAAAGCCAAACCACAAACATGTTTCATAAGATTTAACAAACAAGGTGACATCAAGGATGATCTGTATCAGTATAAGTTATATAAAATGAATAATATCCATGAAGAACAAGTAGAAACAATCATAAGGGTGAAAATATTTATCATTGACACACAGTTAATGTTAGATACAGGTTCAACTACCAACATAATGTCAAATGCATTTTTGTGTGAACTCAGGAAGAGAGTCAAATTTCCAACATTTCCTGTCTAAAATTGCAGGGTGTAAACTGCTGCAGGCAGTAAGGCTAAACTGGTAAAACATCAGGTACTTATTCCACTACAAATTGAACGTTTTACAGTGAAGTACAATTTTCTTATAACTGACAAACTTATGGTTAATTGTCTTTTTGGCATGGACATGTTTAGAACATAGAAAACACAGATTGACACAGGTAAATGTCACTTTTATGTAAAAGATACGATTTTTCCCTTTATTTAGTCAAAACATCTGATAAAAGTAACAAAAACAAATCAGAGTCAAATGTAATAGTACAAATTCCCTTCCAACTGTATATTTCACCAACAAATATCAAAGTGAACAAGAAACAAATACTGATGTTAGTTATGAAATGGTAGGGCAGAATCTAAGTGAATCACATATACTAAATGATATGCAACGACAAGAACTATATAACTGTTGTTTAAGTATGCAAATTTTATCAGTAAGGAGACAGGATTCATCAAAGACTATGAATATAAATGTGAAGTTAATCCACATGAAACTTGTGTGTAATGTCATATTCGATTCCATAGGTGAAACGAGAGGCAGTAAAGAAAGAGATCAATTGTATGAGTAAATGGGGAAGTATACAACCTTCATATCACCCTATTGTAGTCCTGTATGACCAGTAAATAAACCAGACGTATCTGTAAGATTAGTTCTCGATGTTTGAGGCATCAATAAGATTTTAGTACCAGTACGCATAAAACCAGACATCTTAGACGAACAGCTTTTAAAGTTTTACACTATCAAATACTTCAGTACAATCGACCTCAAGAAATCTTACTATAAAATAAAGCTCCCCAAAGGAAATCGAAAATATACAGCATTTGTTTGAGGTGGCAGCAGTTACAAATACTGTGTTCTACCTTTTGGACTGAGCTTTAGCACAGGCGTGTTCATATCTGCTTTGGACAAGGTCTTAGGACCTGAATTGCTTAGGAAAGTCACTGTTTATGAAGACGACATGCCAATAGCCACACCCTCTTGGTTAGAACATATCAGGCTGATGGAACAGGTATTTCAACAATTTGCAGATTACAGAGTAACAGCTAATTTAAAAAGTGTCTAGTTTTCGTAAAGAGCAAGTTAAATTTTTAGGACATGTTGTGTCAGAACAAGTTTTATTACCTGATCCAAAAAAACTTTATGCCATATGCAATTATCTAGCTCCCAGGAATAAAAAAATTACTTAAAGTTTGTTTAGGACTAGCATCCTTTTTTCGTAAATTCGTACCACAGCAACTGATGAAGAGTGATGCATTACTCAACTTGCTACGAAAAAATAGGCCTTGGTTATGGGACGATAAGTGTCTGGAGGACTTTAGTAACATTAAGCAGGCATTAGTGAATGCAAACATTCTTAGCCACCATGATACGTTCAAAGATTTTTGTCTATATACAGATACGTCATCTCAGGGACTGGGGACATACTTGTTCCAGATGTGAGAGGAAAATGGTAGAGTAGTATCCAAGGTCATCAGTTGTGCTAGTCAAACATTATCAGAAGCAGGAAGGTTGTAAAATTTAGCTGCAATATGGGCATTTAAAAAGTCTGAATATTTTTGTGAGGTAAGAATACCAAAGTTAACTGTGACCATCACTCACTGTCATTTCTTTTAACATGTAAACTACTACACCATAGATTAGCTAGGTGACGTCTGTGTTTACAAGAATTTAATTTTGAGGTCATTTATATTAAAGGAAATCAAAATGTTATTGCAGATGCCTTGTTTAGTTTACCACAAGGTTTAGATCAATTAAGTGAATTAACAGAGCAAGATGCAGAAATCAAAACATTATTAATGCAAGGTACAGTGCAACAGTCTGATTATCATAAGTTTTGTAAGGAAATGAAAATTATACAACAGCAAGATCGCAGCTGGAGTAAAGTAATACAAAACCTTAAGCAAGATGAAGGTGGAAAGGTAAGTAAATGATGTCAGCGGCACAAGGCGTATTGTATAATAGGAAACATGGAAAATCTGATCAGTGGTGTCTGTGTATACCTGAAGATTATATCGACGAATTTATAAGACACACACATGAAGTATGGGAACATATGGAGTAGGCAAATGTACTGAAAAAGTTACAACACTTTGATATTTTCAAAATTTGAGAAGGCGAGTCCTACAGGTATTAAGAAAGTGTGCAATATGTGAAAAATCAAAACAGTTCAACGTGTCAAAATATACTAAGCTACGCCCAATACTCACAAAAAACCTCTAAATATGGTATCCCTGGACATAGCTGATCCATATACAGGAAGTAAAGGTGGAGTACGATATTTGGTAGCACTATATGATATTTTCTCGAAACGTATCAAAATATATGCCATTAATAATGCAACAGCCACAAATATCAGAAAAATAATTGAGGAAGACTATTTGAGAAGAATACATAAACCAAAAGCACTACTAACTAACAATGCTTCATATTTCGTTGGGCAAAAGTGGAAACAATTTATGACTTCATAGGGTAAAAAACATGTATTAGTAAACTTTTTTCACCCAGAAGCAAGTCCTGCAGAATGAGCCTTTAAAGAATTTAACCAGTTTATTAGGACATACACCCTTCACAAATCCATCCAATGGGTAGAATGCGTAACACCTTTCATGCAAGTTGTCAATAATCTCCCATATTCTTCAGCAGGTTTCACACCTAACAAATTGATGTTCCAGACAAAACAAACGAATGAGTGGGAGTCACCCATACCAAAAGTACCCACTACAGAGATGACACTAAAAGTCAAAATCAATCTATGATTACACTCGAAAACAGGGCCGAGTTTAGAAAGATAAATTTAAAATAAGGAACTGAAACATGTTACACAATTTCTTGAAGGGCAATGAGTCCTCTTACAGACGCACCCTAAAATCGACAACAATTGGCAGACTGAATAAGAAGTGGCAATTACTCTATTCAGGACCATGTACAATTTCTAAAATACCTTACCCTGGAATGTACAGATTAGTCTATGACAAAACAGGGACAGAAAAGGGTCTCCACCATCACAAATGCATAAAAGCTTTTATGGAATGATGAAGCAAGGTAGCATTTTTCTTTCCAAGACAAGATAATTGTACATAATGTACATAAGTCTAAGTGTAATTTTTTCTGGGTTGTGTTTTAGGATAAAGTAATTTGTATAGGTGTAAGTAATTATTTTCATTTGTACACGTAAGCATAAAATCAACAGGAATGAGAAGTAATACACTGCTTCATGCAAAGCGAAAGTAAAAAAAAAATTTTTAAAAAAGCGCTGTTAACGTCAGTAGTAGTAAGGGGGCTTTGACCTGTGTGCATGCACAACAGACTGGCAGAAGGTGCAACCAAATAGGAATGCGATATGTACAAGTACCTAACTTAAATACTAAGTAAACAGAAATACTAAGCAATTACAGCTAAGAACTAAGGAACCTATTGATATATGTAAACAGAGATTTAATTAACTACTAAGCTATATAAAACAAATTTACAAGCAAAAGGAAGCATTATGAAGAAATATACATGTGTAAGCTAAGAAGAAACGATGAAATATTATAGGAAATGTCTCTTTGTAGGGTAAATGATCTGAAAGGGTAACAGAATAAACGAATGTCTATAAATTTAAACAAAGTATGGAAATATCTGTGGATGGATATAATGACCATACGTATCAGTGGCCACTGAGCTATGTAAAGCTGTAGTTTAAAGTGTTTTTTTTTATTTCAGCGCCCAGTGCGTCGTCACAGCACAGAAGAAGAGAATTATATCGAGAGTAGCAGGTATCAAATGAAGAAACGAACCACACTTTGAGTAAGCAATTTAGTTTTAAGGATATTTTTACAATGGTCATAAGGCAAATGAAAAATGAAAATATGCATCGCTACAGTATAGCTCTGTGACATTTATCAGTACCTATTCGTTGCAAAGTACACATAAACATTTAAGCTTGTGATTTTACAAAAACTAATTAATTTTTATCGTGTCACATGAAAGCCTAAATAATGACATTTCCAGGTATTCGAGAAAGATAAGTCTACAATGGTTGAAACTTCATCATATTTAACACTAAGCTACCTGTAAATTGAAGTAAACTGCACTAGCACATCAAGAAATAACATGATTAGTACATGAATGATTAGTCAGTACACATCATTTCCATGGAATAAGAGTTCCTTGGCAACTAGTAACATTTCCTCATAAATCCTTGAACCAGTAGATGAGTATTTCCTTTCTTCCCTCCCAAACAAAGGAGGTGGCGCCAAGCATAGTTAGGCCAGCAATGCATAAGGTTATAGTCCTATTTTGAATGTTTTTCTCCCTCTTCCACTTAAGGAAGTAATGAGCTCCCAAAAGTAATATAAGCATGTCTATAAAATGAAGCATAAATATATCATATACATGTATTGTACCATAATAATGTGTTATGTAATTAATTTGTACATGTGATGTGAATGAAGATAAGTTGAAACTAACAAACAAACTGTAGTAACCGAAACCAGTTAATGAAAATTTTATGGATGGAATGTCGGCCATAGGTATAAGCTATCATGTTATATATTATTGTAACTCAGCACTTGTATGCATTTTCATTGAAAACCAAACTCTGTGTAAAGGAGTGAACTTTAAAGACAAGCAATTTATTCAATGTTTTGGATGGCAATATGAGTCTTTCAACAAAGTGGATGGTGAAGTGCAGTGATATTAACATACTTGTGCAACAAAGTAATTTCTGAGAATTGTGTCTCACAATGCCTGATCATTAATAAGTGAACTATAGTTGTTCGAGCCAGTATTTACATTGTCGACAGATGTTGTTAGCCAGGGTTCTCTCTGCTGAAAATGCGAGTGCGAAGGGTAATAATGACGCCCAGGCCGTAAGAACGGAGATCTTCTGCACAGCGTCGGATTCTGAAGAACAAGCACACACACACTGCACCCTGAATGAAGACAAACGCCACAGCAATCCTTTAATACGTAATGCTCAGGTGAAAGTGTGACACTCAATGTGAAATTAACACTAAGAAACGAGTGCACACACGTACGATGGTAGCAACTAACATGTTGACCGTTAGCAGCTCATGCTTAGCTGCCAAACATACTAGTGAGCAGGCACAAAACCCGGTGACAAAGACAAAGCAAACTGAACATTATTGTCAGGACGCTAAATTCAAATGTGTAATGAACTATCACATTATGTATATAATCTTTTAATTTCTTGTAGAACTAACATATATAGGACAAGCTGACGCATCCATTCCACTGAATAAAAGAGAAGCCAACTAATACAGGGCATCGGCCCCTATTGGCAAATGTAAATATAAGTTATGCACATACAAAAACATTGTACATCTCGATACCATGTCAACGTACAGTGTGGGGGCAGTTGTGAAGGTATATGATGAAAGACCCCCCTAGATACACTAAAGTTAAAAATTATTAAAATATGAAACAGTGAAACGATGTAATCAAAGACCGACTAAAAGCATCTGCAAAGACATTAGTTATGAATGCGTAGTAAAGTGCAGACAAATAACCATAAAAAATCATTCACTTTTTTGTACATGTTTCTGTTTCACTCTCTCGTATGTAAAAGTTTTGTCACACTGTACTGCTTAGAGTATGACAGGCTACGACTCTTTTGCATCATATGTCTTTCTGAATAAGAAAATACTTAATAAGAGTATTAAGTAGTTTTAGCAAAGTGAAATAGAGCCAAGTTAAGAAGAATTCCTTCACATATTCCCCGGAGTCGGCTGCCTACATCTACAGTCGAAGTCAAGGAAAAGAACTCCACAATCGTATTTTCGTAAAATTAACAGAAGGAGAAGCTTTCAGAAGACAAGAAGTATAATTAAATTATACATAGTGATGGGCACAGAAAAAGAAACAACCTAAAGTAAAGTGAATGAATAATAACATAATTTCATACATGCAGAACATCTGATAATAATGTAATTGTGCTAATATTTTCTTTTTATTGCAAGTGATAAGACAATTACCAATGAGTTTCCCTCATTCATTCCTTTAATTTTTTAATTTTTTTGTTATAATACAATAGCTATTACTAATAGCAAATTCTTATCTGGGAATTTGGCTCTGTATGAGCAACATTTTACTTGCTATTTAAGGAGAGAAGTAGGCCATCCCAGCAAAGTCATATTCATAGAATGAACGTGTGACTGACAGGAGATGTTTGTACATCATTAGGAGCAAATTTTCTTATGTTCCTCGTAATGGTCCATGCTGGCACTGAATGTTTACCAAATAGTTTGAGAATCCTCATTACAGAATTCTAGTGATTGTAAGGAATACTTAATGGAGAATGATTAGTTTGTTGACCCCATATTGGGTGTGCTGTGAAGTGGGAAAGATGAAAATGATCTTATATTCAAATTTGTTTTACATTCCTGTTGGCACATTTCAGGCCATGGGTTCCTTATCTAAACTGTATCTAACAAGTCCCCTCCACCACATCCTAGAAGCGTGTAACTGGAATTGTGGAACATCCTGTATATTTTTAAATATTAAGTTATTTAATTTATATATTATACGAGGGTCAGTCAAAAAGTAATGCCTCCTATTTTTTTTTCTACGTTTAATTGTCAGGAAATTTAAATGCAATTACATAGGTTGAAAACCACAACATTGAGGATCATTTTGTCATTTTTCAATGTAATCTCCGCCCATCTCTACAGTTTTGGTCCATCTTTGAACAAGGGCATGTATCCCAACACGGTAAAAATCACAGCTCTGCTTCCTAAGCCATTGACGCACGGATGTTTTGACGGCCTCCTCATCTTCAAAATGAATCCCACGATGAGCTTCTTTTAGTGGCCCGAACAGATGGAAGTCTGATGGTGCCAGGTCAGGGCTGTATGGGGGATGAGGCAAAACTTCCCATCCAATTTTGACAATCTCGTCAGAGGTGTGACGACTGGTGTGTGGTCTTGCATTGTCATGCAAAAGAAGAACATCTGCCATTGATTTTGTTGGGCGAACTCGCTGAAGACGTGCTTTAAGTTTGTTGAGGGTTGTGACGTATTGAACAGAATTTATTGTGCATCCCTGCTCCAAAAAATCAACCAGAATCACACCCTCTGTATCCCAGAAAACTGTTGCCATAACTTTCCCTGCCGATCGCACAGTTTTGAATTTTTTCTTCCTCGGCGAGCTTGTGCGACGCCACTCCATTGACTGCCTCTTTGATTCGGGTTCAAAAAAATGCACCCATGTTTCGTCCCCGGTCACAATTTTTTTCAGAAACTCATCTCCCTCTAAACGGAAGCGCTGCAAGTGTTGGGAGGCTATTGTTTTCCTTGCCTCTTTATTCTGATCAGTTAACATTCTTGGAACCCACCGTGCACAAACTTTTGAGTACCCCAATTGTTTAATAATCGTGATCACACTGCCTTTACTAAGAAAGATAATGCGACACACTTCATCTGCAGTCACCTGACGGTCACCACGAATGATGTCATCAACTTGCTGAATGTTGTGTGGAGTCACTGCACTCACCGGCCTGCCGCTCCGCTTTTCGTCAGTCAACGGTGTTTGCCCTTCAGCTTCCTTACAACGACGAACCCATCGTCTAACAGTGCTGACATCCACTGTCACAACACCATACACCTTCTTCAGTCTTTCATGAATGCGTATGGGCGTTTCACCTTCTGCATTCAAGAATTCAATCACACAACGCTGTCTCAAACGAACATCGATGTCGGCCATCTTACAAACTTCTGCTGTGCTGCCACCTGTTGACACAGAAAGTTACTACTGCAGTGGATTGCAGAAGAAGGTTTGAGGAATGGCGCCAAATTCAAATTTTTCACTTAACTTAATTTCTTTAAGTAGAAAAAAAATGGGAGGCATTACTTTTTGACCGACCCTCGTATGTTCTATTTGTGCCTGACAATTGCTTTCTGTCCTATTTTAGGCTTACAATCTTCCCCTGAATAGCTTTAGTCATGTCATAATTGCTGCAATTTTTTTTTCTCATACAGGTCTAAGGATTTAGTTATAAGCTACATAATCTAAATGCTTATGATATTCAGTTCTAGTCTACTCTGAGGAAATCACCATTTGAGCTGTTCTAAGGTTTGCTTCTTTACTGTATAGAATTATTCCCAAGGCAAAACTTCCAGTTAGGACTGAGGTGTTAGCTACAAACAAAACTGAAAAAACACAGTATTCAGTGGAAGGTGATCTGTGTAGCATAGGAGTAGATGTGATCTCAATTTCAAACCTTGCAGAACGTCCTGACAGATTGTTCTCCAGTTAGGATTTAACATCCCACTCAGATAGGGATCATTACAGATGGACCAGAAGCTCAAATAGACTCAAGGATGGGGAAGGAAATTGGCCACGCCCTTTCCAAGAAACCATGATGGCGCTTGCATAGAGAGACTTAAGGAAATCATGGAAAAGCTAAATCAGGATGACCAGAAGTGGGTTTGAACCTCCACCCTCCCAAATGCTAGTCCATTGTCCTAACCACTGTGCCACCTTGCTTGATTTATTCTCTAGTAATAGAAGCAACTGCTTGCATTTTACATTAAATTTATCCTTTCTTTTTTTATTTGACAAGTATGGTTTGAGGTGCCATAAAGCAAGCAGAAATGATTACTGAACTGAAAGCCTTTGTAACGTGATATAAAATTCTTGTGACCATTCTATTGTTATCTTTTCTAAAAATCTGCTAATGGATTAAAGAGTCTTTTATTTTTTAGGAGTCAAACTTATTTTTAAAAATATAAGTCGCAAAGAAAACAGATGTTCTGATAATTACATATACCTTCTGCTGACCTTTCTTTGAGCAGTGTTTTTGTGGTTGAATATTATAACATATTAAGGGAAAACCCCTTCTTAAAAGAAATGCACCTACCCCCACTATTGCCCAAGACTTTTAGCCACTACTACTGTGTGGCTCTGTTACCATCCCACTTTTTTTCGTTCAGCAAGGCCAGGTCTTGAACTGTCTATTTTCTGTTCATGAACAATTAGTGTCTTGGCAAAAAATGTGCTTTGCCTTCAACTAAGTAAATAAATAGTTTGCAAAGTGGCAAAATGTTCTTAAAACTTGTGGTAGGAATCTCATTCTGGTCTTCAGTAATTACTTACAGTTACTGATTTGTAATAAAGTAACACAGCATCATTTAAGTGATGTAACGTTCCTAATTCCAAAAGCTTTCTAACAGAGAGTGTACACTTGCTGAAGTTCATATTAATAGAACAGTCAACATTTTAAATGTATTTTAACTTCTTTATAATGATAATAATTTGTTGCTTTAGTCATTGAAGGTAAACATTATGAAGAAGTGTAAGGAAAAATTTAATTGTGTCTTCAGAGATTTACTGCTACACTTGACCTAATTAAAATCCTATTGAAATAAAATAGTGTTCTCACTAATGCAATCACTGAAGTCTGACTGCAAAATTAAGTAAAGAAAATGTTAAATTTACAACACCTATGAGTTAACAGATCCTTGACAGACTCTACAAATGAAAATAATGCAGAGATTTTGAGATAAAAATTTGGAAGTTACACTTTTAGGAATGAAATAAGGATACTATAGTGATAATTAAGAGGTCTACAGTTGGCAGAGTTATTTGTAGCTGCCATGTCATGTTGCATATTTATGAGTAGAGCAAGAAATATAACTCAAAATTATTTCAAAATTACTTTTACTCGTTCATTTATTTTTCAAACAACACTGTATTTGCTTACAACAACACTGTTTGAAGCCCCCGAATGATTTATACAAGAAATCCATTTTTGTATCCACTATTTGCGTGACAGTGATCTGTAAGGCTGTTTCACACTAGACTTCATCAGAACAGAACAGAAGTCAGGCTACACCACTTTCCAGTGGTGGAATGTTCACACTAAATGAGACATCAGAATGACATCAGTTAGTTTAGTCCAGTACTGTATGGCGAAAGTGACGTTTTGAGATACCATCTGTTATATAAAAAGTTAGAAAATAGTATCAAAATTCCCCCAGGGGGTCCACAACTCTTTTGTGGATATGTGAGTGGCGAGCACGGGACCTCGAGCTCATGCAGCTCTCATTCCTTTCCAGACTGCATACTTTGCCTTTCCACATCCTCCCTGTCCTCGATCCTTCCCCGCCCCCCCCTCCCCCCAGCCCCTTCACGTCCCCTTCTCCCTCTATTTGGGAGTATGTTTTGCGCCTCCATCCGGAGATGGACACTAGAGAATGAATGAAGTGGTTTCCCTTCTTTTATCCCTACAATGTAGAGTATCGGTCCTTACTTTGTCCTTCTCTTTCCTTGATTCTTCTCTTTGCCTTCTTCTCCGCTGCTACGTTTGAGAATCCTTCTCTTCTTTTCTTTTCTTTGTTCCTCCCTTTTCCTTCCTTCCTCCCTGTGCGTGTCTGAAGGCCGACCTAGTCGGTGACAGAGTAACGAGTAATTCCCCGCCCTGGATAGACAAGTAGGACCCATACGTACCCCCTGGTAAAGGCCTGGCCCAGGGAGGGGTGATTACCCACGCTGGTACCTTACGAGGATGCCGATTGGTCTCTCCATCCGTTTCTCGGGAGGTTTGACCTGAGGTGTAGACAATCACCTAAGATGGGACTGCCCTCAGAGGGGGCCCCCACTAGGAAGGAGCACGCCATTGAAGACGCCGTTAATCACGGGAGATACTTTCGCAATGGTTTCTTCTACTTATATAACTACTGCCCACAAGAGAAAGCTAGATGATTCTCAGCAAGAAAAAATTCTTCATTCAGTGCCAAAGTTTCTAGTTGTTTCTCGATCTGATGAAGGTCTTAACTGTAACCCTTTCATTATTCAGAAAGGTCCTGATCCAATTGCAGGTCCTGTAAAGTCTTGTTCCCAGCTTCAAAACAGCATCTTGTTGTTAGAAACAGACAGTGCCCTCCAAGCACAAAAATTGCTTCGGACTACACTGCTGCACACCTTCCCTGTCAGGGTGGAAGCACACTGTACTTCAAACTCATTGCCTGTGGTCGTTTATACAAGATCACTCGACGTATTATCATATGACGACATTCAAAATTACCTCTCTGATCAGGGAAAAACGGCCGTACATCGAGTAATGAAAAGGGTTAGTTCCATCGAACATTAAAGCGGGATATGAGATAATTTCTGTTCGCACTTACATCCCCAACCCTACGCATTGCTAACCGTCTCGTAGATTTCATCACATCAGACACTCGTGTCCCAATATGGCGAAATGCGTTACCTGTGGTAGGGATATCCATGAGGGTGATTGTCCACCCCCATCCTCTCGTTTCATCAACTGTGTGGGTAACGACGCTGCTTCCTCTAGAGATTGCCCTATTTTTAAAGATAAACGAATTATTCAGGAATTCCAAGTGAAGGAAAAGGTGTCTACCTTTTTTGCTCGTAAGTTATTCGCCAGTAGAAAGCCCACGGTGCTCCCAGCGGGTAAATATAACACTGTCGTCACCTCTCCTCGACCTCCTGAGGAGATAGCCATGCAGACTTGCGATCTCACTTTTAACGCCATGGTCGTCAGATCGGACAGCCCAAAGATCGCCTGTTCAATTTCCCCACTATCACTTGCTCACTCTAAGGCTCAGCCTTCATCGGCTCCTGGTAAATTATGTGTCCCAAAGACGCCCAGGCTTCCAAAAAAGATATTCGGTAGGACGACGGTTCAATCCCGCGTCCGGCCATCCTGATTTAGGTTTTCCGTGATTTCCCTAAATCGCTCCAGGCCAATGCTGGGATGGTTCCTTTCAAAGGGCACGGCCGACTTCCTTCCCCATCCTTCCCTAATCCGATGAGACCGATGACCTCGCTGTTTGGTCTCTTCCCCCCAAAACAGCCAACCTTCCAAAAAAGAGCCTACTCGTGAAAATTTTTTACATACCCAGACGTCACAACCATTAACTACTCCTTCATCTCAAAATCCTGCTTCCAAAAAGCTTCAGAAGAAAATCAGTTTCTCTCCTCTGCTACAGCGCCACCCAGTGGTAGCTACCCTCGGCTATCTTCCAAGTCGCCGAGACGCACCGCTCGCAGCCAATCAACCAGCCTATCACTAGCGGCAGCCCAAACAACCTATGGATCAGGATCTTCTGCCTCTGTCTGAATGCCATTCCACGCTGTTGGCCACTGGCTTTCAGCAGTCGCTGAGTTGATGGCAACTTTGGTGAGATTTTTCCTTTTTTCTTCCACCCTATGTCAGTTATCCATTGGAATATCCAAAGAATTAGCTCCAGTCTGGATGAACTGTCGATCCTCTTACGATCCTAATCCCCGGTCATCTTCTGTCTTCAGGAAACAAAGCTCTGTCCCCATGATCGCTTTGTCTTCCCTCATTTCCAATCAGTCTGGTTTGATCTCCCCTCTGTTGCTTCCATTCTGTCACATGGGGGGCTTATGATTCTTCTTCGTGATACTATCCATTATCGCCTAATCCACTTACACAATTCCTTCCAAGCTGTCACTGTACATCTTTCCCTTCCTGGATTCACCTTCTCTTCTCATACCATATACAATCGTCCACACCAATGGCTAGAGCCGATCTCCTTCACCTCCTTGCTCGCTCCCACGCCACTATTTGCTGGTTGGGGACTTCAATGCCCACCACCTGCTTTGGGAAGCTCCGCGTCCTTGCCTGAGATCCTACTGATTGACCTCTTCCACCAAGTACATCTTATTTGCCTCAAAACGAGAACCTACATTTTTGCCTGCCTCCACATCAACTTACTCTCATTTGGACCTTTTCGTCGGTACTGTTCGGTTAGCCCGGTGCTTTGAGTGGTTCGCTCTTGCTAATACACACTCGAGTTACTATTTTCCCTATGTCCTTCAATTACAGCCACAACTGCAATCTATGTGCCCAAGACGCTGGAAGTTTTCCCAAGCTGGTTGGACACTTTTCTCCTCTCTAGCGACATTTGACGACCGTCAATTTCCTAGCATCGATGATCAGGTCACTCATGTTATGGGAGTTATTCTTACAGCCAAGGAAAATTCAATACCTCATACCTCCCCATCGCCCCAGCGCTCCCCAGTTACTTGTTGGAATGAGGCATGCCATGATATAATACGAGAGTGAAGATGTGCTCTTTGCGTTTTCCACCATCATCCTACTTTGGCCAACTGTACCTGCTATAAGCAGTTACGTGTGTGATGCCATTTCATCATACACGATAGCAAGAAGGCAAGCTGGGATTTCTTTACCAGCTCCTTTAATACCTTCTTTCCCTCATCAGTTGTTTGGAGTCGAATCCAACAGCTATCAGGCACGTCCAGTTTTTCCCTGACCTCTGGGCTAACTGTCGCGCAGGATACCTTAGTGGACCCAGTCGCAATTTCTAACTTACTGGGACGACACTTTGTTGAGATTTGGAGCTCTTCCAATAACCCACCAACGTTTCTGCTGAAGAAACTGGTAGCGGAAGAGCGACCTCTTGCTTTTTCCGCTCAAAATCTCGAAAGCTATAATGCCGTTTTTCCTATGTGGGAATTCAGATATGCTCTCTCCTCTCGCTCTTCTGCTCTGGGACTGGATGGTATCCACGTCTATCATACCCTAGTCTGTGCTACCTCCTTCGCCTTTATAACCACCTTTGGGTCGACAATACCTTTCCCAGAAGATGACGGGAAGCTATCGTCATTCCTGTTCCAAAACCTGGAAAGGACAAACATCTCCCCTCTAGCTATCACCCAATCTCTCTCACGGTTAGTGTTTGTAAGGTTTTGTAGTGTATGGTAAATTGCCGTTTAGGCTGGTGGCTGGAGTCCCGAAACCTTTTAACAACTGCTTAGTGTGGTTTCCGAAAGCATCGTTCTGCAGTTGACCATCTTGTTGCTCACTCCACTTGCATCACGAACAATTTTCTCAGGAAATGCCAAATGGTAACTATAGTTTTTGATCTGGAGAGGGCATATGATACCTGTTGGAGGACAGGCATCCTCCACGCACTGTTCTCTTGGGGCTTTCGAGGTCGGCTACCCCCTTCAATCTGTGAATTTATGACAGAGCACACATTTAAGGTGCAAGTGAATACTCTATCCCGTACCTTACCCCCAGAAAACGGGGTGCCCCGGGGCTCCGTGATAAGTTGCACTGTTTGCCATTGCCATCAATCCAATTACGGATTGTCTCCATCATCCTGATGTCTGGGGCTCACTCTTTGTTGGCGGTTTTGCAATCTACTACAAATCTCAGTGGACCAGTCTTCTTGAACGACGTCTTCAAGGACGTCTCGATCGCCTCCACTCATGGAGCATCGAAACTGGCTTTTGACTTTCTCCCAGTAAGACAGTCTGTGTAAATTTTTGGCGTAATGCGGAGTTTTCTCCGCCTTCCCTACATCTAGGCCCTGTTGATCTCCCATTTGCGGACGTCGTCAGATTCTTGGGACTTATATTTGACAGAAAACTGTAATGGTCTTCCTACGTTTCCTATCTTTCTGTTCGCTGTCTGCAATCCCTCAACACCTTCTGTGTTCTGAGTGGTAGCTCCTGGGGAGCGGATTGAGTGGTCCTCCTCCGCCTATATCGCGCCTTAGTGCGCTCGAAATTGAACTATGGAAGCATAGTTTACTACTCTGCATGGCCATCTATTCTTCGGCGTCTGTATTCTGTCCTCCACCGTAGATTGCGTTTAGCATCTGGAGGTGTTTACACTAGACACGTGGAGAGCCTTTATGCTGAGACTGCTGAACCTCCGTTGTCCAATCAGTGAGCTGTCCTTCTGAATCATTACACTAGTCATCTGTCTTCCATGCCTGCTCATCCAGCGCATGCCCGTTTTTTCGATGCCTCCTTGGATCTGGAGTATGCAGGCAGCCCTTCCTCTCTTACCACTGGGAGTCCGTTTCTGCCAACTGCTACATTCACTTTCCTTCCAATTTCCTAAAACTTTCTTGATGAATGGGGCTACAACGTCACTCTGGCTTTGCCCCCTGACCCGCCTTCTCCGTGGCCTTGGTCATCTTCCCAAGATTATCACCCTCTCCCTCCCCCCACCCTATAGTTTATACTCGGGCATTTCCTGCTCTATGCACACAAATGGAGGATGCCACATTTATTTACGCTGACAGCTCCAAGACAGGAGCGACTATATTATTGACAACACGCCTATTAGATTTCGGCCACCCTCCGGTCCACTTGATTCATGACTGCCACCACATGCTTCACTTGGGGAAGGGCATTCTGCAGGGCATGTTGGTATACATGAAAATGAGGCAGCCGATAAAGCAGCAAAGGTTGCTGTCTCTCTTCCTCGGTCCACTGTTCACATGGTTCCCTTTGCGAACTACAGAGCGTTTTATGTCGTCGTGTTGCTCTTTTATGGCGCACACAGTGGTTTGCACTTCAGGCTAATAAATTACAGAACATAAAACCTCTTCCCTGTGCTTGGAACTTCCTCCCGGCTTTGTCATCAGGATGAGGTAATTTTAACTAGACTCCGGACTGAACATGGTATTTTTAGCCCTCGATTTCTTTTAAGTAGCGATCCTCCCCAACTTTGTCCCCACTGTTCTCAATCATGGACGCTGAGACACCTTTTACTTCAGTGCCTTTATTTTCATCCGCTACGCGCCCGTTTACAGCTGTCGCCTGATATTGTAAGGGTATGGTTAGGTGTTTTCTTATTTTATGACTGAACACAACTGTGTAAGCTGCAATGACATTGTTTAATATTGCATTTTTGTCGTGGGAATACATACTTTTACAAAGTTTACAATATGACAATGTTAAGACACTTCTCAAAATGACGCATCTCGGCCTCTGAACGTGAACCAGTCCTAAACAAAACAGTATTAAATTTTAACTCTCAGAAAGTTAAATAATCCTAAACACAACAATATTAAATTTTAACCAGAAGTTTCTTTACAACATTATTCTTACTATTACGTTATGATGTTGGCCAGTACTACAATAAATCATCTGATTCCGGTTCAAAATTCGGTACTATTTTTACGATGACAGTCAAGTCTATGGAGGATGGTTAGTTTTGTGACAAGTCGAGCAAAAGATTACCCAAGGTCGCTCGGGTTTACAGTGGATACAAGCTGATGAACAAACAAGTTTACATCTCTGCACGTGGTATTTACCTTAGCTGTGATGAGTTGTCGTCTGCATGGCTGCTCTCGTGCACAAAAATTCCTATAAAATCTGATTAAGCCTTTGCTGAATTTTCCAGCAGAAACTCTCCCTATATGCAAGAAAACATGAACGCATTCCTAGTCTCAGACTACAGCGATATACATGCACATGACTGGAGCGGCGCAGATATTATAATGCCCTCTCAGTTCTCGCAAGACCAATTAACTAACTTACTGGTTCGTTTCTCCACAGTTGGAGCTCAACGATGCTACAGCTAATTTCTAGCTGGAGGTCAGTCGCTATGAACAAAGTATTCACACAAATTTTTCCTCTACATAGTACAGAGCGAAATGTGCTCCATTCTGAACTTGACGCCAGTGCAGAGAAGAGTCAACGAAAATTTCGCTCTCGTCTTTCTTGTAGCCGAAGTCTCTCCCCACCTGGCTTCTTTCGTTCTCCACGTCATGGCTTTTTTCGACCAATAGGAGCTTTCCTCTTATTTTGTGGAAACTCTCTCTACCAATTGCAAGGGTCCTACCATTAAACTGCATCGAACGCTCGGCACTTAACTCTTTCCCATTGCGCTTCCATCAATCGGACGTTTTGTGCCTGCTCCAAACGCCTGAAAAGTTACATGTTCACTTGATCAAATGCGTCACTGGTTTTGTTTGTATCCCTTTGACATTCCGAAATGCAGTTTTCTAAAGCTTCTTTCTGTCCTACTTCTGGCGGCCCGTTTCTCGCCCTGCAGTATACCTCACCTCTAGGGTCGCTGACTCTCGCTGTGGGACGCGCCCCCTTAAGAGCTTTCTGTAGTGCCTCACAGGGTGCGGCCTCTGCGTCTGCCCATGCTGGTTCCCACACAAAACGTATCCTTTCGCTGCTTATGTCAACTTCTGCTCATTGATATGCATTATATAGGAGTGGTGTGTTAATACCGTCGATTGAGTGTCTTATCTTTTGCATTACATACTTAAAGGCAAATGTGCTCATTACCACCAAAGTAAATTAGGTGTCATATTCACCTTCCTATTACGATGTATAAAACCCTTATGTAAGGTGCGGAATTGACCATCATTTATTCTGCCACCTTACATATCCTCCTCCTTCCATGTTCAATTTTGTGCTGGGTCAATCAATGTTTACGAAACTGATAGAAGTCAGTGCAGAATTGTCTGCTACTGCTGACTCTAGCAGTTGACATATTTACTGACCAACTCCCCATTATAATATTTTGTATACCTTAGACAGTGGTTTGATCTAGGCTCCTTATCGTTCCATTTCACATTGTACTTGATTTCATATCCACGGATTTGAGCTCTTAAGTTATGTTCTTTTTCTATCAAAAGTTATTATTCTTTCTAATTTTCTGATTTTTATACAATGGTATGTAACTCATTTAAACTTCTTTTCTCTCAATATAGTTGTCTACACTTTCATTTCAATTTAAATAGAAACAACTGGAGCTTATCTTTAAATTTGTATTATCTTTTAAAAATTTAGCTTTGAGACTGATCTGTTTTTGCCTACCTAATGTATGTTAAATGGTGATGAAAATGTATTGAAGTTGGGGAAACTGCCATTTAACATAATCCGCCCTTTTTCAATATCTCCAGCTTTCATACCAATCATTATCTAAGAAATTTTCATTTCTTATAATAAAGCAGTATTATCATACTTTACAAGCACAATCCTATTCATGAACATGTTATATTCCCTAAAATCTTAACTCTATGGATTACAACTTTACAAAAATTTTCAAATTTGATTTTTACAAACATATTAAATTTCTAATCATATTAATTACTTTACAAAACTGAAACAGGCATCATGGAATACCTAAACCTTCTGACATGACACAAGCTAGGTAACGTGATTGGCGGCATGTTGAATGTGATCAATTAATTCCTCTTCGTTTCCAGGTGGTTCACGTCTGGGTGGGTGAATTAGAACCTTAGGGATCCTAACAGGAAAAAGTCAGGTGGCGTGAGGTCTGTTGATCATGGGGGCCATGTCCTACAAGCACTTCTACCAATTACCCATCCATCTAAGAGTTCATTAAAATATCTGCGCACAACACGACTGTTATGTGCAGGTGCCCCGTCATGCAGCAACCACATGTGTAGCCATATGTCCAGGGAACATCTTCCAGCTGGCCAGGCAGAGTTTCCTGTAAAAAGTGAAGGTAATTTGCCCCAGAAAGTCGAGGAGGTAGACGGACTGGCTCAATCAGATGGTAACCCACAATGACTGCCCAAATGTTGAGTGAATCCTTCCCGGTGTCCGTGGTCATACAAGATGTGAGGATTTCACCTTGCCAAGTAATGAATGTTTCGAGTGTTGTAAAGACCATCCCGATGGAAGGTACACTCGCTGGTAAACAACACAGTGCTGAGGATGTCAGGATCTCGTGCAACAATTCGCAGAAACCACCAGCAAACCCTAGTATGTGTTCATAGTCCGCCACAGGATTTAGGTCTTGGACAGGGTGGAAACTAAATGGATACTGGTCATCATCCCTCAAATCCTCCCAGACTAAACAATGAGTGACCCCCATGTCGTGTCCAAGTACTTGTCATAGGTGCTTCCTCGAAGTGCTTGAAAACAGTTTCCAAAATCAGTATCCATTCATGTTCGAGGTCTTCCAGCATCACCATGATATCCTGCTAACGAGCGTGTTTCACCAAGGCGCCGGTGAATTGCTGTAAAAGTTTTCAGGTGTGGGTGGCGTTTTGCTGGGTACTGTTCCTCACAGAACCGTCGAGCTCCATGCGCATTACCATCAGCTAGTCCATAAACAAAAACCACATCTTGTTGTTCTCCAAACGAATACTGTGCCGTCATGCTTAATGCATGACTGAATCACAGGCGGCGTGTGTGTGTTCTGAAGCAAAGCTTACATGTTAATGCTTCTGACGTGGGGTGGAGATAAACAGCAAGACATATTCGACACATGTGCTTGTCACAATGGGGCAGTGACAGGCGAGGGACATTTGTATGTGTGAACTGACAACCATAGTGCTGTGGGACCAGGTTTCCATAGCTTAAAAATGGTGTGTTGTCGACCTACACAACATCAGTAATTTTGGCTCCTACTGGTATCAGCTATCCAGGTTTAAAATTTCGTGACACCATTTTTCTCCACCCTCTATATAATTCGAAAACCGCACACTCCAACGAAAACGCGTCTCATTTCACAATTAACTAAACTAAACTAAATTAAATTTGCTACAAAAAATGCCGCATTAATTTTTTGTCTAGGACTAACAGTCTGCGCAGAGAGATCGGGGGAAAATTGAAAATCTCGCGCGACGCGTGTGCACTGTAGCTTAGGTACTTTTTGTAGACCAGTTTGTGGTAGTTTTCCGAGTTGATGGTCCACAAGCGTCCTGTATCAAAATGTTCGTCTCAACTTCCTATATATTACTGTGGTATGTTGTAAAGAATGACAATAAATAATAATACAGAAAATAAATAGAAATATGCATTAAAAGTGTTCTGTCTCAGAAACCATTCGGAATAGGGCATATGTCCACATCAAGTTTTTTGTTCAGAATCAGCTATGCTATCACATGTCAAGACACGTACGTATCCTCCTGAATAAGTCGGGATCTCGTGCAACACATCGCGGGAACCACCAGCAAAACACCCTAGTCTGTGTTCATAGTATCCTATTTATCTTGACCATCCTAAATAACTGTTTGTCCAGATGAAAATTACGAAATGTTTCAAGCAAATGTTCGTTAGCCGTCAGGGAGACATCAATCAGCATGATTGTCTTCGTTGCAGCCTTGTTTTTTCAAAGACATGAACAGCGGTATGACTTTTTTTAAATAGCACCCTATATTTTTTATATGTTTCATTCGGTAATTCATTTTATCTCCTAAAGAGGTATTCAAAAATGTATCACAGCGTACCATTCTCTGAAACACAACGTTGTTAATTACGTAACACAACATTGACGTTGACGCTCCCAGCTCCTAGTGCAGGTATTTGGAACACATTCACATGCTAACGTCGACAGAGGACAAATGTAAACATAAGTTGAACGTACACCCGTCATTCGATCAACCATCGTCAGGTGAAGAGTTGTGTGAGTAGAATGTACACCAACGAAGAGAAGGTAGAAATGCTACTAGTCTGTGGGGAACGTAAGTTAGCAGAACATTAATTGCAATACTGTATTCTTACATACGGTTACATTTAGTACAGTAGTTAAGTCCTTTTAAATACTGTTGTGTAGAGTAGGCATACAGTAAAAAGGCTCTCCTTCCTACAAACAGTATCGACATAACGTTTCTTTTATTGTTGTTGTTGTTGAAAGTACGCAAAATGCTATGCAGGTAGCGGAACTGTACAGAGAGCGATATCCTGACAAGAACCCATCTTCCCGACGGATGTTTTCTCGTCTTGTTGCGACGCTTCAGGAAACGGGAAATTTCAACCCACGACAACGCAATCATCATAGCATTCACACTGACGAAGCTGCCAAAATTACTGCACTCGCTTCCGTTGCTATGAATCCACATGCGAGCACATGACAGCTTGAACACGAGATTGTCATCCCTAAAACCAGTGTACATCGTATTCTTACACGTCACCGATTCCATCCTTACCATGTACACCTACATCAAGAACTGCATGGGAATGATTTCCAGAATTGTGTACAGTTCTGTCAGTGGACACAGTAGCAAATCCTCGCCAACCCAAACTTCTTCTCCAATGTTCTATTTACCGATGATTGTTCGTTCTCAAACAAAGGATATGTAAATACAAGGAACATGCATTATTGTTCCAGCGACAACCCACAACGGCTTAGACATGTGGAACATCAGCGTCAATGGAGAGTTAATGTCTGGTGTGGGATGCTTGGTACTACAATTATTGGCCCCTATTTCATCAGTGGTAGTCTAAATGGCACAGAATATGCCAACTTCCTCTGACGAATTCTTCCTCCTCTTCTGCATGAAGTGCAGCTAAGAACCAGAATGCTTATGTGGTATCAACACAATGGATGTCCAGCACATAATCCCTTGTGTGCACATCACGTTCTGAACCAAAGGTATCCTGTCAGATGGATTGGTCGAGGAGGAACAGTTACTTGGCCTGCTAGGTCTCCTGATTTAAATTCTCTGGACTTTTTTCTTTGGGGATGCATTAAAGACGTTGTCTATCGCGATATTCCAACAGCTCCAGAGGACATGCACGAACGCATCATGCTTGCTTATAATTCTCTTCAGCAGGCAACATTAGAAGCAGTAAATAATTCTTTCATTCAACGAGTGCACCAGTGTATTGGTGTCCATGGTCACCACTTTGAGTACCTATGAATGTTCTACTCTTTGGCAATGGTACAGGAGAGTCAAAGTCAATTTTGTGTTATGTTTTTACTGGGTGTTCACTTGTTTTCTCTTAACTTCAGCAAGTGGCCGAGTTTGTGATCTCAGGCTCAAAGTCAATTCTGTGTTATGTAATTAATAACGTTGTGTTTCAGTGAATGGTACACTGTGATACATTTTTAATAGGTCTTTAGGAGAGGAAATGAATTACTGAATAAAAAATACAGAGTGCCATTTAAAAAAGCTATCCTGCTGTTCATATCTTTGTAAAAAACAAAGCTACAACGAAGGCAATCATGCTGAGTGATGTCCCCCAATGGCTAAAGAACATTACAGTTATTTATGGTGGCGAAGATAAATGCGATACCCTGTATATACATAATATATATATGTATGTTTGCATGTTCATATGTATGTCTGTGTATGTATCTTCTTTGGCTACTATCTAATTTGTCTGCATGATCATTTATTTTAATAATTTTATATTGAGTGAACTCTTCAACTGAGTGCAAACTATTTTTTAGTAAATATTGTTTAAGAATTTTTTAAATTTGTAGAGATCCTTTATGTTTCTTATATCTTTTGATAGTTTTTATATATCGTTACTCCTTAATAAAACAGAGTGGTTTGGGTCTTTGCTTTATTCATTCCATCTGGTGACAATTAGTCGCTGTATCTGGTTTGACCATAATGTATGGAGCCGCTTATTGCATATTGTTCATTGTTTTGCTGTATGAAAACAGCAGTTTTAAATATCTATTCACTTGGGACTGTCTGGATACCTTGTTTTTTGACCAGTTCGATGCTGTGAGCCCTTCTGTGACTCTTGCTCGTTACTCTGATGGCTCGTTTTTGCAGTTTGAACACTTTTTCACATTCTGAACATTTGCACCCCACAATACTATCCTGTAACTGATAATATAATGTATGTGTGCAAAGAATGATGTCCTTAGCCATGAGCTATTACACCCTGTGGTTAATATTTGTAAGGCATAGCGTGCTGTGCTAATTCTTTTTTCAGTTACTCTGATATGTTCATTCCCACCCCATTTTAGTTGTTTATCAAAATGCATACCTAAAAATTTTGTGTCAGCAATATATTCTATGGTCTCATTATGTCTTCTGCATTTTGTTCAATTAGGTTTTTATTTATGTAGAACTTCTTGTTATTACTCTTTTTTACATTATCAGTTACTTCTTGTTATTTGATCAGTTGTGGACTGCCACGTGGCCTTTTAAGTATTTACTTCTAACATTTCTGGAGTCCTATCTTTAATTACGGTATTCCTGTCATCAGCAAATAACACTGGTTCTCCTTGTGTGGCCCATAGTAGGAAGTCAATAATGCAAATGAGTAACAGTATTGAGGGATCCTAACACGGCGTTGAGCGGCTCCCACTTTCAAATATTCTTGATCTGAAAGATGTTTCACCATACAATTTGAGCCATTTGAAATTTGGTATGGCTCTACCATCTCCACTCTGTCTGACCCCAACTACTTATTGGCAACCCACCGTGTTCCCAGTGCTTCGAATCTACCTAGCAGTACTTCACGATCGACTGTGTCAAATGCTTTACTGAGGTCTAGGAAAAAGCTTGTCACCTGTCCTCCTTTATCTTGGGCCTCTAAAAGTACTTTTGCAAATTTTGTTATAGCAGCTTCTGTTCCCTTTTCAGACATGAAACTAAACTGTTCTTTGCTCAAAAGTTGGTTTTTATTTAAATAATCCTCAACTCTGTTTATTGTAATAGTTTCTATCAGTTTTGGAAAAGAAGACAGTATCGTAATATCTAGGCAGTTACATTTAATCCCGCACGGTATATTTCAGTTGAAATCGTCTTGAATAGAGTGCCAGTAAAAATTCACACCACGCTTGTGCAAATACTTTCTGGCCTCCGAGGCGATGGTGAGGCGACGTATGTGCAAATTTTCATTGCTTGTGAAGTGCGGCTTCACGAGTTACACGACAAGGCGTTTTGTAATAATTGTCTTTAAGGTCGAAGTAAGTTTTCTTCATAAGATCTTTGCCTTTGCCGCACATGTGGTGATGCTGTGTTATGTTTACGTTTTGAATTGATTGCGAGCAGTGGACGAATGTGTCATTACCGTCACATTTGGATTGTTTTGCTTCCCGTTTACACAAGTTCGAAGTTTGAATAATGGTATGTTGAGTGTTAGCATACAGACATTTTATTTTACGAATTTTAAGGCTGCGAATAAATTAATCATATTCCCGAGCTATACAAGAATAAGTGCCCATCGTTTTCCTCCCGTGTAAATTAAATTTCGTAAGATTTCACGCAGCCTGTATTTGATTCCAACAGAGAGATATGTATAATTCTCTCCCGTTTATACAGTAGAATCTACATTGTGAAATGCAGCCCAGTTTAATCTTATTTTGGTCACATTTGAGAGGAACAAACTTTATTCATATCAGTATTGAAGTTGCCGAACAGAATTGATTGTTGTATTGAAAGTCGCATATTTAATTTTGTCTCTTTACCTGTACACTGGAAATCATTGTAAACGGTTTGTCAGGGTGCATTCGACACAATAGCAACTGTCTCATATTCGTTTCTTCACAATTCATGCAAATGTTGTACGGAACTGTAATTCAATTTTTATTTACTGATGACTACACAGCTGCTGTAATCTTAATTTTTCCTCTTGCGCAATGTGTTCTTACAAATGTGTATTTTATATTATCTACGGTGAACTGATCTTGTGGCTACATTTTTCTGTTGATACCATTCTGATGATACCATTGCAGGATTCATCCCATAAATTAGTGCGCAAAATGATGAGTGTCTTTTCAGCTTAGGGTCTTGTCTCAATGAAAGATTTGCAGACAGTGATTCAAGTCACATATAAGCTTATGTGTAGGACTCATATGTACGTTTTATTAAATAACTAACGTTGATTACCTGCTACTGAATAGCATGCCCCATCATTGAATGTAATATTTATTTTTTTCTTTCAAGGCTAAGAAGAAAATTGTAATGAAAGAGCAGCCAGTACACAAAGTAAAGAAGTCTGTGACAAAGAAGTCCTTGCCACATATCCTAAAACTAGATGACAAACCGAGAAGAATAAAAGGAGATCCAATTCAAAGGTCCATCAAGGACGTTAAAGATTTAGTAAATTCTATCCATAAGAGTGAAAATGTGGAACAGCAGAAAGCGACCGGTATTTCCCACAGTCAACAACAACAAGGTCGAACACCTATTCCAAAAGAAAAGCTACTGCGCTACAGCAGAGGTTCTGGAGTTGATAAAGACACTATAAAAACTAAAGTATGGAAGAAACGAATCAGTAAGCAGGAAAGGAAAATAGAATATGCAACAGAGCAAGCAGCAAGGGCAGAACTATTACTGACAGAGGACAGTGGGTGAGTGTAAATGTGTGTAGGCTATGGTATAGCCTTTTTTTTGGATTTCATGTGAAAGATAGCTCTGCAAGTATATTATGTACACTATATTATATGCAACAAAATATTCTTTCATCTTTTTAACGTCTTCTGAGGTATCACTTCATGAGATGTATTGTAAGTTATAATGTTGTGATGCTAATGGGAAGCTGTCTTGTAAATATCCATCTGGAGAGTTCAGTGTTTTAATGTCATCAGGTACATATTTTCTCTCATGAAATCAGAAGCAAATAATCCATCAGAGTTAAGAAATACTGATGATAGTTAGGTGTTGAGGGACTAAACAGTGAGGTTGTTAGTCCTAGACGTTGTAATGATGTTCGTAATTATAAAAGTAGAAGAAAAAAATGACCTTCAGTACTCAGCATTGAAATTGATGTTAGAAATGCTGCTAAGAAAGTGACACCAAAATATATTTAAATGCTTAGTTTAATTTAAAAATTAACTATATTTTTATTTATTTATTTATTTATTTGTTTCTTCAAAGGATCATCTCACAGTGATACACGTATGAGTTATCATGGTAGTATAACAAAAATCAATAGCTCAGAAATTAGATATAGGCCCTACACAGAATACTTACATATGCTCTATAAGAATAGGACAGGTGGTCAGGCATGGTTTTCATGAAGAAACCATTGCAGTATTACTTAATTTAGTTCAGAAGTATTACACAGTTGGTTGTTGCTTTGTTGTATGAATAGAGAGCTTAACATTGAGGTCATATCAGTACTTGCCCTTACTAAAAAAACTTAAAGACAGATGTGATTTAAATGTTTAAAACTGCATTCCAAAGTTGAAATATGGAATAGAAATATGATCCACTCCCACATTTTTAATCCCTTTCATTCACACTGAACCACATATGACAGGGTCAGCCATACTCATTTTATAATATCCATTATTATAATACATGTCCAATATCAGTACAGTAACTAAAATATCTACTTTGGGACTGAGAATGTCATACCATATTACTGGCAAACAATGAAGGAACTAACCACCCTGAAAACACCTTAAAATCTTAAACCTAACAGTCTCTGCAGAAGATCAGATGCTACACAGAGCCTTAATTATGACCACATTTGTGGATCGTCTCCTGAAATAGTGGGCAGGGCAGTTTGTAAGCTGGTAGCAGCCCTTTATCAATGACATGAAGCATGTTCTGTTAAAATGTGGATTACTGAAAATCTGTACACTGTTGGGTCTGCTCACCAAAGCTGAAATCCATCTGTCATAGGTCAGTACCCTTTCAGGAGTGATGTTAAAATTATTTCCTCCCACCTCATGGGCTAGGAAGAGCAACATCGTGTACATACCACTTATTTCACCTACTGCAGTGTGTTGATCCTCCTTACTAGTTACCCTATCGTCCACTGGCGTATGATCCTTTGGTTTAATAGCAAGGTGATTGCATGTATGTAAACAACACATTGTATAACTGAATGAAAGCTTCCCTGCCCCCACTGATAAAGAAGAGGGAATTGATTGACTGGACTTGTTTTTCTGCTGTATACATATGGTAGTCTGAAGAGCGGCTGGGAATCAGAGAAAATGAGAAATTTGGTATTATTATTACATCTCATCTGCCCCAATACATCTGCGTAGATACTCTGCAAGCCACTGTACGGCACATGGGGGAGGGTACCCTGTACCACTACTAGTCATTTCCTTTACTGTTCCACTCGCAAATATAACAAGGGAGAAATTACAGTCTATATGCCTCCGTATGAACCCTAGTTCCTCATATCTTATTTTCCTTGTCTTTAGGTACAGTGTATGTTGGATTGTTAGTGACAGTAGAACTGTTTTGCAGACAGCTTCAAATGCCATTTTTCCAAATTTTCTCAATAATGTTCCTTGAAAACAATGGCACCTTACCTCCAGGGATTTCCATTGAGATTCAAGTTCTCAAAGCATCTCAGTGACACGTGTTGTTCACATGTACAGGTAACAAATCCAGCAGCCCATCTCTGAATTGTTTCAATGTCTTCCTGTAATCTAACCTGTTATGGATCCCAAATACTCAAGCAGGCTCAAGAATAGGTCACACTAGCGACCTGTAAACGTCTCATTTACAGATGGACCACACTTTCCTAAAAGTCTCCCAACAAACCAAAGTCGACTGTTTGCCTTCCTTGGCACAATCCTCAATTGCTCATTCCATTTCATATCACTTCGCAACATTACGCCCAGATATTTAAACATTTTGACTGTGTCAAGCAGGACACTATTAATACTATATCCAAACATTACTCTCAAGATCTTAAATAATTCAGCATCAGATACTGTGAATACATTATTTAAGCAACTCTTGGAGTAATATTCGAGAAAAATGCAGAGCAGACTGTGGAGTTGTCTTGTTGAGGCTCATCGCTGTAAACTACAGCCTAGTTGAAGTGTTCAGAAAAAAAATCTGTAAAACATGGACTTTAAAATGTGGCCCATTTTGTTTGTACCCCAACAGATCTAAAATAATTCTGAGACTCCTACACATCCAAAATGGTGAACAACTCCACTATTGATTAAATCCAATAATAAGGTCTTCATTAAGAGTGTCTAGGTCCTGCTTAGAATGCGTCTTAACAGCCTTATTGTTCGCTCTCAGTTTACAATTATTCTGTCAGTTAGTGGGTGTGCAATGGTATGGATGAACTCATCTTATATGTCACTGTTGCCAGCTTAATCTCCTCATGCAAACAGTATGTATGATTTAAGATACATTATGTACAAACTGAGCATCTGTATTCAAGAAGGTTAATAAAAGTCTTAAAGAATAGAGCAGACATCATTGGTTTGCTCCACATGACCTGTGGCTGACACATTTTAGTATAGTCAAAGCCTTTATCCATTTAAATTGTTGAGGAATGGTAACAATGCATCTTGCAGAGGTTGGATCCAGAGATGTCACTGAACTTTTAAAATTGAGAAAAATGTCCCAGACTTTGGGCACAGGTCTCATCATCAGTACAACCAATGAGTAGCCATTGCAAGGTTGGAAGAGAAGCAAAATATAGTAAAAACCTCCATAAACAATGAACGGAAGATTTAACTGTGGCCGTAACTGAGTCACACTTCAAAAATAGATCCATGAGTGAGCCACTCGCATACTTGAATAATCACACCAACAGAAAATCATTGATCCCTTCTCACAGGCCATTCTGACCATTGCCCTGTGAGGCACAGACATGGAGAGCACCTGTCAGCTCACTAGCGGGAAGGCCCCCACAAAGAATGCAATTTTTAATTTAATAATAAAACACATAATTTATTTGAAAATTTCTAGTATTATTATGTCAATATGAAACTCAAAGACTGTCATTAAACATGAAACAAAATATCAGGAAAATGTCCTCCATGGCTTCGTCTGCTCACATCCACTCTGTGGACAAAATTTTCAGTGGCTCTGGTGCAAAGTTTCGCATGACCTTGATGCATGAAGCATCTAATTTCTGTCTTGAGTTGCGGGAAGGTTCATGGATTGTTCACATAAACACTAGATGTGACATGCTCCACGAAAAAATGTCACATGGTGTCAAATTACATGATCTCGGTGGCTAGTTCTGACCACCGTTGTGTGATATAAGATGTGCAGTGAATCGTTCACTCAGCAGCCTTGTTGTTTCGACGGCAGTGTGGCGGGTTGCACCATCCTGTTGGAACCACATATGTTCCACATTCAGTGTTTGGAATGCAGGCATAAAAACTATATTATCATTTGACAATAGCAATCACCAGTCACTGTCACTCTTTTTCCAGTCTCGTCTTCAAAAAGGTATGTCCCAATTAGTCTGTCAGCCCCTAACCTGCACCAAACAGTGACTCGTTCTGGTTAAAGACTCTTCTCACAGACCAAACAGTTTTGTTTATTCACATAATGATTAAGCTGGAAGAGTGCCTCGTCATTGAAGAGTATTTTCTTATGAGAATCAGTATCGAACTCCTGTTTTGTGAGTATGCAATTGGCAGATGTTTGACACTTTGGTAGGTCTGCCAGCTTCAGCTCTTGTTTCAGTTGGATTGTGAAAGGATCCAGATGCAATTATTTTGTTAAGATTTGATGCAAACTTCTTCTCGGAAGGGCTAAGTGTTTAGCACTGCGACAAATGGAATTTACTGGACTTGTAGTGTCACTCTCACTGATGAGAGTGAGGACGTTCAGCTAATTTGATGTTCACTGTTGATCCTGTATCTTCAGGTTTCCTTACCAGCTTCTGCACTGTTGACACGTTCGGCGCATTCACCTACCAAAAATTACACGGAGTCTTCGAACAGTCTCTGCAAGCATTCGCTGTACTTGAAATGCACTTTCAAAATGCATCACGTATCACTCTATTTTAGCTGATAACAATACACACAAATGCCAAATGACAGCGACAATTGCTAATCGCAATATCAACAGATGACAGTCGCTTAAATTTCAGGTCCACCAAGCTAACAAACTGAAAAAGGTGCTGAATTTAAAAACTGCATTCGTTTTTAATATATATGCTACGTACCAGGTAGCCCTTATTGTAAGCATATTTTGCATATGTGAACAATTTACCATGGGTGCAATGCTAGGGCAGTACAAAATGCAACTTGGCCATCTGACTGCCCACCACAGCGAATTGGTGTCCTGCTACCTGTGGGCTGACACTCAAGCTGGAACACTCCACTTTATCGAAAACAAAATCTGGAAAGAAAGAACTGTGTGAATATGTGTTGACATCCCCATAACCCCAATTTGTGGTGCTGTCTGAGGATGTTATGAAATAGTGTCTTAGACCCTTTTAAGATTGAAGATTATGCCTACAAGATGGTGTCTGCATTGGACACGCTGTAACATTGCCTCCTCCAGTAGAGTGAGCACCTTCTGAACCCACACTGAAAATGACTTAGTTCCTGTCATTCTAGGACCCAGTTCAGATGCTGGTTTACTGTATCACTAAACTTCTGTTTAGTTAACCCATTGATGTCAAAATTATTTTAAAATTTGTAGTGCCTTGAAATTTTTGGGGCAAGTACTAAAAAGTTATAAAACCACACATTTGAAATTTAAATTGATTCCCTCTGGCAAAAATAAAAATAATCACTCTCCTATAAATAAGACACAGGACACACGCAGTGTCCTATAAAGGAATCAGTCTTCTTTCAGCTTTTTCTCCTGTTTTACAGTTATATTCCACTTTATTTTTAAGAGAGAAATATTCCAAATAAAATACTCAATTTCAAAATGGGAATGACTGATTTAAACACTCAAATAACAAGAAAAATTATAAGAAATCCTTTATGAAAGTTAGTGGTTAGCTCCTAACTTGTCACATCAGCTATGCACGTCATAAACATGGGTAATTGTGATTATCTGTGAAAGTCAGTGATTAGAACCTATAGGCCCAGTGAGTTACACTTAATAAAAAATGTTGAATGTGATTATCATTGGTCGAAATGTTGGAAGACAAGTATTTATGGAAATTGATAATTAGACAGTACAATTATAGCCACATCACTTAGTGAAAAATGAGAAGTTTAATTACTTATCAAATTCTAGAATAAAAGCAGCACACAAAGTTGGGTTAAATTTTGGAGGCTTCCTTGGATAATTTTGGAGTAGACATTTCTTCTCTGCTTCTCACTCCTTTTTTTTCCAATAAAGTGACCTTTCCCAAGGAACGGCTCGCTCTCCAGAACTTTTTTCCGAGAGATGCTTCTTAATGCATTCTGCCTAATTTGCAGATATGAAGGTGGCAACGAGGCTTTTGTCCACCTGTGAGATACTTTGTTGTAGAACACATATATGTTTTCACTGCCTTTGTCAACCTTCATAATACAGATTGGCCAGTACTATTTTTTTCCATTAACTTCTAGTGTATGGTTTTACAAGAGCCATTCTTTGTGGTCTACGCTGCCCATACATTTTCTGTACTTACAAGATAAGGCTGTTGGATGAGCTTCTTTATGTGCTTTCTGTTATCTACAAACTAATATGAGAGGCTAAATTAGATTAAAATTTGTTGCCGTTGTCACACAGATGTCATTCCATTTAACCATGATGATTTGGTTGTTTGTCCCCAGATAGGAATCATAATATCCTTGACCTTCCTTTGCTAAGATATTGTCTGGTTCCAAAGAGCAATGAACAGTTTTTTCTGTCTTATTGTACTTGTGGCACAGTATCCCATTATCTTTTAGTTCTACAGACAGATCTTATAAACTATAAAATAATTACTGAAATAAGTGACATGACTGTTTGGGTCAACAACACACACTACCATTCATTTTCATTAATGACACATTAAAATTAAAAACAAATGCTATAGTACAGTTTACCTGGCACAAGCCAGTGAGAAGAATATAATTTCAACTCAGTTTTAAACATTTAAGTAATTTGTGGCTCAAAGGTTACTATTTTTCTCAGAATTTCAATTGTCTTGCACCATTTTACATTGTCGGACACTTTTCTAGGTCCACAAATCCTGTGAACATGTTTTGATTTTTCTTAAGTTTTGTTTCCATTATTAAGTGCTGTATCAGGGTGTGTCTTTACCTTTCCAAAATTGAAACTGATAGTCATCTCTAACAGGTGCTCAGTTTTCCTTTCTGTGCTTCTGTATATTGTACTATGTAGCAGCTTTTATACATGGCCTGTTAAGTTGATTATGTGATAATTCTCACTCTTATTTCCCCTTGTTTTCTTGTGCACTGTGTAGATGATGTTTTTCCAGAAGGTGATGCTATATCCTCAGACGCATAGATTCTACAAACCAAAATGAATAACCATTTGGTTACCGAATACCCCAATGATTTTAGAAGTTCCAAAGGCATCTTACATGTTCTTCTAAAGCTCCGTTTTGGCTGGAACACTGGATCTCCTGTCTCTTCTGAATCTTCTTCTGTCACCTCATCAGATAAGTCTTTCCCTCATAGAGGTCTACAGTGTACTGTTTCCACCTATAACAGCCCAAACTAAGGCAAGAGGGCTTGATGCTGTAAAGAGTGCCACTTGCAGAAGTAACGTGACACAGCGTAATGCCACAACATCTGATGGGTGCCAGTGCCTGCCTGTTGGTCTGTACCCACCTAGTTACTGAAACCGGGGACATTTTTGCACATGACAGATGTGACATTGCAGCAGAAGCACTACCACCACCAACAACAACAACAACCACAACCCATCCTTGGCATATATAAATATCGGCAGTCTGCTCAGGTAGGTCATTGATCAGTGAGTCATTGAGTTGGCATCCTACACGGTATTGACTTCCACTTAGAGGACACTCTGTTCCATCATCATCTTCACAGGACCACCTGTCAGGGGATTCTGCAGCTGCCTGATTGACCGAAGGTCAAATTGAGACACTCCGAGCCTGTAACCCATTAGGATGTTTGCTAGCACCATTCACCACCAGCCAGCAGTCTATGCTCTGTAAGCCATGATGATGTGCAACATCAGCCCTGACACAGTTCAGTCACTGGCCAGGGATATTTGCTACACAAGGTCACGCCATACCTCAAAACTACCCACTCTCTCCACTGTATTTAACAGTGGAATGCACATTGTCCTCTTAATGTTGCCACCCTTGCTTTTAATTTCATTGAAGGTTTTTGGCTATTTGATGTGTTGAATCAGTCTTCTTATGACCATTTCTTTTTCAATTTCATTACATTTTTCTTGCAGACTTTTTCCTTAGCTTCTCCACACTTGCAAATTATTAAAGTTTGTTTGCAGTTACCTTCCTTATAGGTATCTTCGTCTGTCCAACTTCTGTGATTTGTGATTGACCATTTGTTAGCAATGTTCAATCCGCGTCAGCTGAACTGTGCAGTGCAGTATTCATTATCACAGTGTCTACAACCTTAGAGAACTTGAAATTCACATCGTCATCCACAAGTACTTCCGTATACCATTTTTTTCCACATTGATTCTTCTGGACATTCCTCTTAAACTTCAGTTTACTCTTCATCATTATTAAATTGTGATTCAAGTTTATACCTGCTCCTGGCTAAATCTTACAATCCATTATCGGATTTCAGTATCTCTGTCTGACCCTGATAGTGATGCCTATTGACTGAGGATGATATGGCGATCAGTGAGTACCAATAGGGTCTTCTGAGATCTGTTTGGATAGTCTGACCATAATGTAAGCTGGCAGGAAACTTCCTGTGTCCATGAGCATTTTACAATTACACTCCCTCATCTTGTGATTCTTAAACAGAGTATTAACTATTACTAGCTGAAGTTTATTGCAGAACCATTTCTTTTTCTCACAAGACTTTCTTTCGTTTCTGACTGAGTGAGTCCAGTATTTATTGTCCTTAAAGTATTTTGTTGTGTAGAAATACTATCTATTGTATTGTACATACCTTTAATCATGTTTTATTGTGTGAAAAGGGAATGAATGTCTCATTTCTGATTCCACCCACAGTTCATTAGAAGATGAATAGTCAAGTTTATTTTCATATAATTTACAGAAATAGCCTCCAGTGGCTGCTTCTGGGTTGTTTCACATTCTGAAAAGCTCTCCATCACATTGGGAGCTATGGAACACACTGTGCGAATGAATGAGTGATGAAAAACATTCTGTGTGTATTAGTATTGCTTGTTGCAAAACAACAATTAGTTGTGTGTTTGCAGTTATCTGGTTCCTGATGAAGGAGAGGTAACTACGCAGTTTACGCAGAGCCAGATAGCAGCCTCAGTTGATATCACAAGTGCTACAAAGCATTTTGACCTTCAACTTCCTTTTGGATCTTACAGGTAATCACTGAAAACAGAATTATCTTGAGGTACTTATTTTCACAACAGCACTAACACTTATTTCTTCATATATAGGATGAGGTACAGTCGTAATGGTCGCTTTTTGTTGCTTGGTGGAAGGAGAGGTCATGTTGCAGCATTTGACTGGGTTACGAAGAAGCTGTTTTGTGAAATGAATGTAATGGAGGAAGTCTTTGACGTTCAGTAAGTGAAGCTACTAGCTATAAATAAGCCAATTGTAAACCTGGATTAAACAAGTTGTAAGCATGAGAAAGAACTTGTTAGACTTGTGCTACAAATGCTCATAGTTACTGTTAAAATGTTTTTCAAAAAATATTACTGAAGGTAACATTTATTCTTTTTATAATGATTATATGAGGGTGCACTAAAAAGCAAGGTGTCCAAATTTTTTATGTGAAAAATTTCAAAGGCTTCCAAAGAAAACAAATGTTATTAACATTCTACATCTTTACTTTTCATGACTGCATATTTGCAGCCCTCTGCCAATAGAAGTATCGGAATTAAAGCATATAACATGGCAGTGTGTAACGTAACTATGTTGGTGCATGGGAAACAGCATGCTGTAATCAAATTTTGAACTGAAAGGTTTGTTCAGACACAAAGCACCATCTTCCTCAGTGTGACAATGCCAGACCTTACACGAGTACTGTGACATTTACAACAGTCCAACATCTTAGGTTCACTGTCACCGATTATCATGTGTACAGTCCTGACTTGACCCCATTTGATTTTCATCTGTTTTCAAACTTAAAAGAACACCTTCAAGGACTTCACTTTGACAGTTAATGAAGGGGTGAAAGCAAAGGTGAGGTTGTGGCCCTGTCAACGAAGTCAAACCTTCCACAGTGACAATGTCAACAAACTGGTCTCTCATTGAAAGAAATGTGTTCTTCCCAGGGTGACTATGTTGAGAAATTAATAAGTATACATGAACAATAAAGATGTACAATGTTGATAATACTTGTTTTATTTAGAAACTTTCATGAATTTTCCCGTAAAAAATTCAGAGGCAGGACTTTTCAGCACATCTCGTAAGGTACTTCACCACAAAAGTTTTGTTTTGGGCCCTATTTATAAAAGCAGCAGCTTAATGTTCTTGCCTAATCATAACTACTTTGCAGTTGCTGTTCAAGAAAATTGGTTAGTTGATGGATAGGGCCTATATTTAGTTTTGTGTATTTTCAGTTTAGCATTACATTTATGATTCCGCAGTGTTTCCCGTTAGATGAAAATCTAGTCAGGAATGAGTACTTTTTTGTACCCATTTTCTAGCAGCTAGTATTTCAGAAAAGTCCACAAATTAATTTTTGCAGTTCTGTAGGTTCAACTAGGTACCAACGTCACTGCTCAGCAACCTCTAAGGAAGGTAGAATGTGAAGGAGACAGTAACCCCTCCCACTTTAAAATATAGAGGAGAAAGGCAACAACTGACTTATCATGGACTGATGTGTGAAGGATAGGAACATGTAACAGGAAACAGTATTCACACTAGCTTTCTAGCTCTTGCTCTTGTTCTTTTTCTAATAAAAGCACACGCAACTACACAGGCGCCTGTGGCCGCAGGTGTGTACATGTGGTTGAAGTGTGATTGATTGTACTTCTACTAGAAAAAGAGCAAGAGCTTGAAAGCCACTGTGAATTCTGTTTCCTGTTAAATATTATTGTGTTCCACACATCAGTTTGCTATAGATGGACTGTTGCCTTTCTCTTATTTTGTGTGTTGTGCCTTTCTCTTATTTTGTGTGGTGTTCCATCTACAAGGTGTACAACATTGCTTCTGCCATTTTTCCCCCAGCATTTGAGGCTTTAATGAAACAAATTCATTACACATATCATTCAAAGTATATTCCATCGCTGCTCACTACTTTCTCCCATCTTTTGGGCAGTGCACTAATCCTGTGTCGAAAAAATTGTTCATCTTTTGAAGTGATCCATGAATCAATCCAATTAGTGACTTCTCCATGAGATCGGAAGTGTTGGTCAGCCAGGCCATGTGCCATTGATCTAAACAGATGATAGTCAGAAGGAACAATGTCTGGAGAATACAGCAGGTGGGGTAGGACTTACCATTCTAACGTTTCCAAGCATGTTTTGTTCTCTTTTGCAACGTGGGGGTCGAACGTTTGTCATGCTGCAAAATCACTTTATCGTGCCTCTCACTGTATTGCAGCCATTTGTCTTTTAATGCTCTGCTCAAACACATTAATTGCGTTCGATAACGAGCACCTGTGATTGTTTCACTTGGTTTTAATACCTTCTAGTACAGGATGCCGAGCTGGTCCCACCAAATGCAGAGCATGATGTTGTAGCCATGAATGTTCAGTTTGGCTGTCAACGCGGAAGCATGGCCAGGATATCCCCATGATTTTTTGCATTTAGGGTTATCGTAATTAGCCCATTTTTCGTCCTCGGTCACAACGTGATTCAGAAATCCCTTCCGTTTTTGCCTCTGAAGCAACTGTTCACAAACACACAAATGCCATTCGATGTCTCTTGGGTTCAGCTCACACGGGACCCAAGTTCCTTCTTTCTGAATCATGCCCATAGCCTTGAGAGCTTTTGAAATTGCTTGCTTTGTCATTCCCACTAATCGTCCCAATTATTCTTGAGTTTGACACGAGTCTTCACTAAGCAATGTCTCCAGTTCTGCATCTCTATGCTGGTCTACGATGTTAAAATCACCGTTCTTGAAGCATTGAAACCACTCGTGACACGTTCCTTCGCTAATGGCGTCCTTACCATACGTACTTGACAGCATTCGATGAGATTCAGCTGCTCTTTTCTTCATATTGAAACAAAACAGTAACACCTCCTGCAGATGATGAGAATTAGGCTCATAAATTGATATTTTCAATCAGAAACAGCTTTCTGATGCAGACACAAATTGACTAATGTTTGAATGAGGTTATGTTGACCGAGGTCCAAGCTAATTGCCTGACATCTGCAATTTGTTTCTTTCGACCACTACTCACCGTTGTCGCCACCTGTCGGAAAATGGCGGAGGCAAAGTTGTACACCTTGTAGGAATGTCCATTATTGTGTTAATTATGTAATGCAATTGTAACATATTACAGTGATATATTTAATGATCAAAATTGGAGTTAACACAGTTGATTTAGCTGTTTTACACATTCTTTGTGACCCAAATACTTATGAAGCAAATGTGATTTTATGTAAAAGGTGGCTGCATATAGAAACAATGTTTGCTGTTGCACAGAAGAATTGGGTGTACATATATGACAACCAAGGTATAGAATTACACTGTCTGAAGAATTTACACCACGTTCTAAGGATGGAGTTCCTGCCATACCACTTCCTGCTGGCTACCAGTGTGAGTATTCTTACATTTCTTGCTTATACCTTACTTCTGGCTGTGGAATGCTGTAGGTAGAATATAAATATAATGGATGGAGTTAAGATAACAGCTCAGCTATAATTGAAGTGTTGAATTGTCAACAGACGCATCGACGGGACTGAGACTGTTGCTGTCAGACAAATACTTCTTCAGGGGTAATAGAATACATAAAACCTGTGCGGCTATAGCGTGCACAGATTGACTTTCTTTGTCATTTCAGACAGCATTTGTGTATTATTAAGAGAAATTGCTAGAACTATATTATGGAAGGACAGTGAATGATCAGCATCTTTCCTGCTCTTTGTGATTTATTCACTTGATTATGAATGGCACAATGGCAGAAAGATTAACACATTGACAGTGCACAAGTTGTATATTCATACATACAAAAAATAATTAGCCAGGTGTAAAACTGTTTATTAATATTTCTTTTTCGTAAGAATGAGCAGTAGATTTTAATTGAATATGGTGTGTTCGCTGACACTCACTCTCTCTCTCTCTCTCTCTCTCTCTCTCTCTCTCTCTCTCTCTCTCTCTCTCTCTCTCTCTCACACACACACACACACACACACACACACACACACACACACACACACACGGCTGTGCCCCTATATGGTGCCACCAGGTTGTGTTGGGTGAGGTTGAGAGGAGGATTAGGGTTGTGTGGTTAGTGGCTTGGAGAGAGACAGCTGGTTTGATGGCTAGGAATGGGAAGGGAGAGATGGCAGCTACATGGGCTAGGCATGTGATGCGTGGTTGTCAGTTGGTGGGGAGCGGCACATACTGATGGTGACTTGGAGTCATGCATTGGGAGGGGGTGACAAGAACTGTTTGGTGCAGATATTGGGACAGTGGGTTACCAGAAATTGAGGCTCGGACAGTTACAGGAGCAAAGGATGTCTTGTAAGGATAACTCTCAAATATGCAGTTCAGAGAAGCTGATGATGATGATAAGGACCTGCAACATAATTGATATATAACATGGTTGCTTACACTGATGGCCCAGCCTCTGGTTGGATAGGATAAGCCTGTGACAGAGCTGGAGTGGATTGGGCAGGTATTGCACCATGGTCTACCACAAAGATATTACCATAGTGGGAAGAGGGTGGGAGTTGAAGTGGCGTAGGGATGGGTTAAGATGTTGTATAGGGTGGGTGGATGATGAAACACCATTTTAGAATGGGTGGGAAGGATCTTGGATTGAATATCTCTCATGGCATGACGAGAGATATTCAGAGCCTGGGCAGAGGATACTGTTCAGTTGTTCCAGTCCAGGGTAATACTGGGTGACAAGAGGCACTCCTTTGCAACTGATTCTTGGACATGATGGGAGGATTGGGTGTATGTAAAGATATGGAATGGGGAATACATTCGTGGACTAGGTTTAGGGGGGTTTTACCTGTCTATGAAGGCCTTTACGTGAGCTTCACCATATTGGGCAAGGGAGTTTTCGTCACTGCAGATATGTTGCCCACAGGTGGCTAGACTGTATGGGAGGGATTTTTTGGTGGGGGAAGGATGGCAGCTTTCAAAATGCAGGTACTTTTGGCTAATAGGATTAATGTGGACAGAACTGTGGATGGACTCATTAGAGGGGTGGAGGTCAATATCAAAAAATGTTGTACATTGGGTAGAGGAGGACCAGGTGATGCAGACAGGAGAAAAGGTGTTGGGATCGTGAAGTAATGAGTACAGGGTGTCTTGGCCCTGAATCCAAATCATGAAGATATCATCAATGAACATAATACAGACAAAGGGTTGGGAGTTTCAGAGGCTAGGAAGGTTTCCTGTAGAAGGCCCATAAACAGTTTGCCACAGGAGTTTGTCATGCAGGATCCACTTGCTGTCCCCATGTCACATTCAGCAAGTGCCACTCCCCACTGCCCCGACAACAGTGCGTCAGATGTCTAGCAAATATATCTGCCACCCCTCCCCCCTGCACGCCTAGCTGCCAAACCAGGCATCTCCCTCCAAGCTGCCAGCCAACCAGCCCCAGTCACTCTCCCTGCCTCCTGCCTCTCTCTTGCTCTACCCACCCCACCTAACACAACCCCTGTCACAGCCCGTCTACTTGTCGAAGTGAAGCACTGGCACTGTTCGTTCATCCTGGACCATGTAAGGGCATGTGCATGCATGTATGTGTGCGTGCATGCGGATGCGCGCGAGTGTGCTTATCGATGACTAAATGCTTCTGCTTTTTGGTGAGTGGTCTCCTTTAATACAAAGGTGTTTGCATTCTATCAGAACTTTCTTGCAACATTTTTACTTTCTGTACAATGTATTTGATGCTCTTCTTCTGTTTAATTTCAGAGTGAAGAAGGATACCTTGCATGGTTAGATGTTTCCATTGGAAAGATAATTTCTCGATATAATGCAAGGCTAGGAAGGCTTAATATAATGACACAAAATCCATACAATGCTGTCCTTTGTTTAGGGCATTCGAAAGGTGAGCATCTGAGCTAACAATAATGTTTTTCCAGCACAGTTTCCAAATTACTTTTGTTTCCTCAAGGCTTTTAAGATTTGTGTAAGTGCATATTTATATTTGGAAGAATTGTTTGTAGGTATATTGGATAGTTGCCTGTTTTACCCTATACTCCCACAGAAAAGTAACTGTGCCATTTCATACTCTGTGCTTACCTGCTAGCTTTTTGGATGCTTCAAAAACTGGTGCATTTGTATTAACACATATGGAAAATAACTCCATTGGAGACACATACCACCTTAAGATGTTCTGAATGTAGTAGTAACTATATTCCTCTTGTCAGCTCCAGCATAGAACAGCAATTAAGAAGGATTTGAAGCAGTGCACGCCCCATGACAGCAATGTTCCATGCACCTGTTCTGAACTCTGTGAGTCGAACTGACGATATAAGCCTTCCCATGTTGACATAGAATTTTATATAAGCCACGCTTGCTAAGTCACAAAACCAACTTTCACAGAGCTGTGTTGTGGCCTAATCTTGGAAGGTGAATGGAACACACTCTTAATGTTAAAACTCCTCAAAATTCTTAGAGTCTTAAATGATATGCCCCCCCACATAAGGAATAAAGGCCACAGATCTATGCCCTATTCATGCACCTTCAGGGATGGTCCAAACTCCATAACCCGATGAATCTGCTTATAAGAGTATCCATTTTCCATAGAAACAACCATCAAATACACAAGTTCTTAGGTTAAACTCTCTGCATCAAAAATGGCATTGCTCTGCATAGCAGAGTCCTAAGGAAGCCACTTCCTTGGTATGGTGGATGGCAATTCTCAGCATGCAGACACCGATCAGTGTGTGTCTGTTTTCAGTGAACACTATGTCCCATAGTACCATCTGTTGTTTTGTAAACCATGACGTCCAAGAATGGAAGCATCCCATCACTTTCAACCTACATGGTATATTTAATGCCGGGATGAAGACAGTTAAGTGGTCCAAAAATCTGTTGAGAGCAGCATGTCCATGTGGCCAGACGAAAAATGTATCATCTTCATACCTCCAGAAGCATGTTTGTTTCAAAGCTGAAGTCCTTAGTATCATATCCTCAAAGCCCTCCATGAATAAGCTGGCAACAATGGATGATAAAGGACTACCCATAGCTATTTTGTCATTCTGTTCTAAAATGTTGCCGTTAAAGGAAAAATACGTGGATGTCAGCATATGACGACAGAGCTTCACCAACTCTTCATCCAGCCAAGCACTGATAAGAAAACACATCTGTTTTACCTGTAGACAGCTGGATATTGTTTTCAGAGATTTATTTTACTTCCATTTGGCTTGTCATCACAGTTTTCAAGAGACATAGGGGAGTGGGTTGATGGTTCCACATGGGCACTATTGGACTGGGGACATAGTGCCCTTACCAAACAGTCTTCGAGATTTGAACGTCTTCTTTCTCATCCTACAGCATCAGAAGAAATAAACTTCAACACACTGTTATTAATCTTTCTAGTAAGGTGTTGGACATGACCAAAGTTTTGGTGTTGTAGAAAGGTTTAAATTTTGCTCCCACTCCATAGAGACCTCCTGTCGCAGAATTTATCTGCTCTGTAGAACAAACAATACCACACCTCCCTGAGAACCAGATGGAAGAAATAAGGCAAGAAGTGTCCCACACATTACATTGGGCTCAGCCACCGTGGGATGACATCTCTTCTGGAGAGACAGTGGCAATTCGTTCCCGTAGGAATGATGAGGATGTAGTAGTGTACCAGCTGACAAAGGGAATGCCATGGGTGTGATGACACAGGAAGATTACATCCTTAAAAATAAATTTACTGCTCAGTGACCTGGCTTACAGAGAACTGTCTAGTGACCCAACAGAAAGGATTAGGAACAAGACATTTTCAGTTTTGAAAAAGAGCTCATTGTCCAAAGATTTACGTAAGAAACTTCATACTGGTGCTGCTGTTCTGCTTAGGTTGTATGGTCTGCCTAAGTTACCTAAGGAAGGGATCCCTGTGTGCCCTATTGTTAGTAATTTGAATGCACCCACTTATAACCTGGTGAAGTATTTAACATCTGTTCCAGCCCATATGTTGGCACATGTGAACACCATATCTCCAGTTCAGTGGATTTTATTTGATGATTGAAATTTTTGAGGCTGGGTCCTTCGGATTTATTATTGAGTTTTGATGTGGTATCTCTATTTACACGAGTCCCTCTGCAAGAGTCCCAGAGCTTGAGTAGTGAGAAACTGGATTAAGAGTTGGTGAAGCTTTGTCGTCACATGCTGAAATCCACATATTTTTCATGTAACAGCAACATTTTTGAGCAGAATGACAAAATAGCTGTTGGTAGTCCTTTATCATCCATTGTTGCCAACTTATTCATGGAGGACTTTGAGAATATGGCACTGGAACATTGGTTTTGCAACCAATGTGCTTCTGGAGGTATGTAGATAATAACTTTTTCATCTGGCCACATGGACGTGATGCTCTCAACAGATTTTTGGACCACTTCAACTGTCTTCATCCCAGCATAAAATTTACTATTTAGGTTGAAAGGAATGGGATGCTTCCATTCTTGGATGTCATCATTTACAAAACAACAGATGGTACTCTGGGACTAGTGTTCACCGAAACCCAACACACGCTGCTCGGTATCCGTGTGCTTAGAGTTGCCATCCACCATACCAACACAGTGGTGTCCTTAGGACTCTGTACGCTCAGCATAAGCCATTTCTGATGCAGAGAGTTTAACCCAAGAACTAGCACATTTGATGGCTGTTTTTAAGGAAAATGGATACTCTGAGGAGCAGGCTTGGACCATCCCCAGAGGTGCATGAATAGGATCGTAGTTCTGTGGCCATTATTCCTTATTCTGGGGGCATATCATTTAAAATTGGAAGAATTTTAAGGAATTTTAACATTAAGAGTGTGTGCCGTCCACTTTCCATGCTTAGGGCACAACTCGTCTCTGTGGAAGATGATTTGGGGCTTAAGAAGCCTGGCTTATATAAAACCCCATGTTGATATGGGAAGGTTTACCTCAGCCATTGGATTTGCACATTGAGGCCAGGTGCATGGAACATTGCCGTCATACGAAGCTACAACTGGAAAAATTGGCAGTAGCAGTACATTTTTTAAACGAGGGACAAGGGATGAAGTTTGACAAAACTGTGTAGTTGCCAACACATCCAGCTTTTGGAACAGTGTTTATAAAGAGGCAATAGAAATTAGGTTGGCAGATAATTTGGTTAATTGAGTCAATGGGTTTCCTCTTAGCAGGACGTGGAACCCTGCACTATTCCGCATCAAAACAGAACGTTCTTCAGTGCAGCCAGTCCGAATGTTCGAAAATAGTCTCGTGAATGTGATATATCGTTGCTGCTGGTATTCTACTAAGGTCGGCGCCATCTGCCACGTCTCGGAGGGCAGCAGCTGTGGTGTGCAGTACATGTGCTGTGTACGGTACGGAGGCCTATATTGATTTGCAGCCTTGGCATCAGTTCTCAGCAGCATCAGGAGCATTCTGAAGATGATGAGCAGTTGGATTGTCGAAATATTGAATCGAGTTAATGTTAGGCCGGCAGCAAACCCGAAGAGAATTTCAAGACTTATTACTCCAGGAAAGCCTACAAAGTCACAAAAGTCCCCTGGATTTGGCAGAAAAACACCCCTGAATTTGGCAAAAAAGAAGTAACAATGAATTTGTTTAAAAAAAAACACCGAATTTGGTGAAATGGAAACCACCACCAAATTTGTTAAAAACTTGTCCGAAAGAACAGATGCCATCTTCATATAAATATATATATATATATATATATATATATATATATATATATATATATATATATATATATATAATAGAGGGAAACATTCCACGTGGGAAAAATTATATATAAAAACAAAGATGAGGTGACTTACCGAACGAAAGCACTGGCAGGTCGATAGACACACAAACAAACACAAACATACACACAAAATTCAAGCTTTCGCAACAAACTGTTGCCTCATCAGGAAAGAGGGAAGGAGAGGGAAAGACGAAAGGATGTGGGTTTTAAGGGAGAGGGTAAGGAGTCATTCCAATCCCGGGAGTGGACAGACTTACCTTAGGGGGAAAAAAGGACGGGTATACACTCGCGCACACACACACACATTCATCCACACATATACAGACACAAGCAGACATATTTAAAGACGAAGAGTTTGGGCAGTGATGTCAGTCGAGGCAGAAGTGCAGGGCCAAAGATGTTGTTGAATGACAGGTGAGATATGAGTGGCGGCAACTTGAAATGAGCGGAGATTGAGGCCTGGTGGATAACGGGAAGAGAGGATATATTGAAGAGCAAGTTGCCATCTCCGGAGTTCGGATAGGTTGGTGTTAGTGGGAAGTATCCAGATAACCCGGACGGTGTAACACTGTGCCAAGATGTGCTGGCCGTGCACCAAGGCATGTTTAGCCACAGGGTGATCCTCATTACCAACAAACACTGTCTGCCTGTGTCCATTCATGCGAATGGACAGTTTGTTGCTGGTCATTCCCACATAGAATGCGTCACAGTGTAGGCAGGTCAGTTGGTAGATCACGTGGGTGCTTTCACACGTGGCTCTGCCTTTGATCGTGTACTCCTTCCGGGTTACAGGACTGGAGTAGGTGGTGGTGGGAGGGTGCATGGGACAGGTTTTACACCAGGGGCGGTTACAAGGGTAGGAGCCAGAGGGTAGGGAAAGTGGTTTGGGGATTTCATAGGGATGAACTAAGAGGTTACGAAGGTTAGGTGGACGGCGGAAAGACACTCTTGGTGGAGTGGGGAGGATTTCATGAAGGATGGATCTCATTTCAGGGCAGGATTTGAGGAAGTCGTATCCCTGCTGGAGAGCCACATTCAGAATCTGATCCAGTCCCGGAAAGTATCCTGTCACAAGTGGGGCACTTTTGTGGTTTCTGTGGGAGGTTCTGGGTTTGAGAGGATGAGGAAGTGGCTCTGGTTATTTGCTTCTGTACCAGGTCGGGAGGGTAGTTGCGGGATGCGAAAGCTGTTGTCAGGTTGTTGGTGTAATGCTTCAGGGATTCCGGACTGGAGCAGATTCGTTTGCCACGAGGACCTAGACTGTAGGGAAGGGACCGTTTGATGTGGAATGGGTGGCAGCTGTCGTAATGGAGGTACCGTTGCTTGTTGGTGGGTTTGATGTGGACGGACGTGTGAAGCTGGCCATTGGACAGGTGGAGGTCAACATCAAGGAAAGTGGCATGGGATTTGGAGTAGGACCAGGTGAATCTGATGGAACCAAAGGAGTTGAGGTTGGAGAGGAAATTCTGGAGTTCTTCTTCACTGTGAGTCCAGATCATGAAGATGTCATCAAACAATCTGTACCAAACTTTGGGTTGGCAGGCCTGGGTAGCCAAGAAGGCTTCCTCTAAGCGACCCATGAATAGGTTGGCTTACGAAGGGGCCATCCTGGTACCCATGGCTGTTCCCTTTAATTGTTGGTATGTCTGGCCTTCAAAAGTGAAGAAGTTGTGGGTCAGGATGAAGCTGGCTAAGGTAATGAGGAAAGAGGTTTTAGGTAGGGTGGCAGGTGATCGGCGTGAAAGGAAGTGCTCCATCGCAGCGAGGCCCTGGACATGCGGGATATTTGTGTATAAGGAAGTGGCATCAATGGTTACAAGGATGGTTTCTGGGGGTAACGGATTGGGTAAGGATTCCAGGCGTTCGAGAAAGTGGTTGGTGTCTTTGATGAAGGATGGGAGACTGCACGTAATGGGTTGAAGGTGTTGAGCTACGTAGGCAGAGATACATTCTTTGGGGGCTTGTTAACCAGCTACAATGGGGCGGCCGGGATGATTGGGTTTGTGAATTTTAGGTAGAAGGTAGGGGTGCGGGGTGTCGGTGGGGTCAGGAGGTTGATGGAGTCAGGTGAAAGGTTTTGTAGGGGGCCTAAGGTTCTGATGATTCCTTGAAGCTCTGCCTGGACATCAGGAATGGGATTACCTTGGCAAACTTTGTATGTGGTGTTGTCTGAAAGCTGATGCAGTCCCTCAGCCACATACTCCCGACGATCAAGTACCACGGTCGTGGAACCCTTGTCCGCCGGAAGAATGACGATGGATCGGTCAGCCTTCAGATCACGGATAGCCTGGGCTTCAGCAGTGGTGATGTTGGGAGTAGGATTAAGGTTTTTTAAGAAGGATTGAGAGGCAAGGCTGGAAGTCAGAAATTCCTGGAAGGTTTGGAGAGGGTGAATTTGAGGAAGAGGAGGTGGGTCCCGCTGTGACGGAGGACAGAACTATTCCAGGCAGGGTTCAATTTGGATAGTGTCTTGGGGAGTTGGATCATTAGGGGTAGGATTAGGATCATTTTTCTTCGTGGCAAAGTGATACTTCCAGCAGAGAGTACGAGTGTAGGACAGTAAATATTTGACGAGGGCTGTTTGGTTGAATCTGGGAGTGGGGCTGAAGGTGAGGCCTTTGGATAGGACAGAGGTTCAGATTGGGAGAGAGGTTTGGAGGAAAGGTTAACTACTGAATTAGGGTGTTGTGGTGCCAGATTGTGTTGATTGGGATTTTGATGTTTTGGAGGGAGTGGAGCTGGAAGTGGGAGACTGAGTAGATGGGAGAGACTGGGTTTGTGTGCAATGAGAGGTGGTTGAGGTTTGCTGGAAAGGTTGTGAAGGGTGAGTGAGTTGCCTTTCCGGAGGTGGGAAACCAGGAGATTGGATAGTTTTTTGAGGTGAGGGGTGGCATGCTGTTCTAATTTGCGGTTGGCCTGTTGGAGGATGCTCTGAATAGCCAGTGTGGATGTGGGAGAGGAAAGATTGAGGACTTTTATTAAGGATAGGAGTTGACGGGTGTGTTCATTGGCTGAGTTGATGTGTAGGTGAAGGATTAGGTGGGTGAGGGCAATGGATTGTTCAGTTTGGAACTGGTATAGGGACTGATGGAAAGAAGGGTTGCAGCCAGAGATGGGAACTTTAAGTGTGAGGCCTTTCGGGGTTATGCCAAATATCCGGGCCGTGGTACTTGATCGTCGGGAGTATGTGGCTGAGGGACTGCATCAGCTTTCAGACAACACCGCATACAAAGTTTGCCAAGGTAAACCCATTCCTGATGTCCAGGTGGAGCTTCAAGGAATCATCAGAACCTTAGGCCCCCTACAAAGCCTTTCACCTGACTCCATCAACCTCCTGACCCCACCGACACCCCGCACCCCTACCTTCTACCTAAAATTCACAAACCCAATCATCCCGGCCGCCCCATTGTAGCTGGTTACCAAGCCCCCACAGAACGTATCTCTGCCTACGTAGCTCAACACCTTCAACCCATTACGTGCAGTCTCCCATCCTTCATCAAAGACACCAACCACTTTTCGAACGCCTGGAATCCTTACCCAATCCGTTACCCCCAGAAACCATCCTTGTAACCATTGATGCCACTTCCTTATACACAAATATCCCGCACGTCCAGGGCCTCGCTGCGATGGAGCACTTCCTTTCACGCCACCCTACCTAAAACCTCTTTCCTCATTACCTGACCCACAACTTCTTCACTTTTGAAGGCCAGACATACCAACAATTAAAGGGAACAGCCATGGGTACCAGGATGGCCCCTTCGTACGCCAACCTATTCATGGGTCGCTTAGAGGAAGCCTTCTTGGTTACCCAGGCCTGCCAACCCAAAGTTTGGGTCAGATTTTTTGATGACATCTTCATGATCTGGACTCACAGTGAAGAAGAACTCCAGAATTTCCTCTCCAACCTCAACTCCTTTGGTTCCATCAGATTCACCTGGTCCTACTCCAAATCCCATGCCACTTTCCTTGATGTTGACCTCCACCTGTCCAATGGCCAGCTTCACACGTCCGTCCACATCAAACCCACCAACAAGCAACAGTACCTCCATTACGACAGCTGCCACCCATTCCACATCAAACGGTCCCTTCCCTACAGTCTAGGTCTTCGTGGCAAACGAATCTGCTCCAGTCCGGAATCCCTGAAGCATTACACCAACAACCTGACAACAGCTTTCGCATCCCGCAACTACCCTCCCGACCTGGTACAGAAGCAAATAACCAGAGCCACTTCCTCATCCTCTCAAACCCAGAACCTCCCACAGAAGAACCACAAAAGTGCCCCACTTGTGACAAGATACTTTCCGGGACTGGATCAGAGTCTGAATGTGGCTCTCCAGCAGGGATACGACTTCCTCAAATCCTGCCCTGAAATGAGATCCATCCTTCATGAAATCCTCCCCACTCCACCAAGAGTGTCTTTCCGCCGTCCACCTAACCTTCGTAACCTCTTAGTTCATCCCTATGAAATCCCCAAACCACTTTCCCTACCCTCTGGCTCCTACCCTTGTAACCGCCCCTGGTGTAAAACCTGTCCCATGCACCCTCCCACCACCACCTACTCCAGTCCTGTAACCCAGAAGGTGTACACGATCAAAGGCAGAGCCACGTGTGATAGCACCCACGTGATCTACCAGCTGACCTGCCTACACTGTGACACATTCTATGTGGGAATGACCAGCAACAAACTGTCCATTCGCATGAATGGACACAGGCAGACAGTGTTTGTTGGTAATGAGGATCACCCTGTGGCTAAACATGCCTTGGTGCACGGCCAGCACATCTTGGCACAGTGTTACACCGTCCGGGTTATCTGGATACTTCCCACTAACACCAACCTATCCGAACTCCGGAGATGGGAACTTGCTCTTCAATATATCCTCTCCTCCCGTTATCCACCAGGCCTCAATCTCCGCCAATTTCAAGTTGCCGCCACTCACACCTCACCTGTCATTCAACAACATCTTTGCCCCTGCACTTCTGCCTCGACTGACATCTCTGTCCAAACTCTTTGTCTTTAAATATGTCTGCTTGTGTCTGTATATGTGTGTATGGATATGTGTGTGTGTGCGAGTATATACCCGTCCTTTTTTCCCCCTAAGGTAAGTCTGTCCACTCCCGGGATTGGAATGACTCCTTACCCTCTCCCTTAAAACCCACATCCTTTTGTCTTTCCCTCTCCTTCCCTCTTTCCTGATGAAGCAACCTTGGGTTGCGAAACCTTGAAATTTGTGTGTGTTTGTGTGTTTTTTTATTGTGTCTATCAACTCACCAGCACAGGGATTGGAATGACTCCTTACCATCCCCCTTAAATCCCGCATCTTTTTGTCTTTCCCTCTTCTTCCCTCTTTCCTGATGAAGCAACCGTTGGTTGCGAAAGCTTGAAATTTGTGTGTGTGTTTGTGTTTGTTATTGTCTCTATCAACATACCATTTATATATATATAAACAAAGATGCTGTAACTTACCAAACGAAAGCATTGGTATGTTGATAGAGGCAATAACAAACACAAACACACACACACAAATTTCAAGCTTTTGCAACCCACGATTACTTCGTCAGGAAAGAGGGAAGAAGAGAGAAAGACAAAGGGATGTGGGTTTTAAGGGAGAGGGTAAGGAGCCATTCCAAACCCGGGAGCGGAAAGACTTACCTTAGGGGGAAAAAGGGACAGGTATACACTCGCACACATACCCACATATCCATCCGCACATAACAGGCACAAGCAGACATATGTCCATCCGCACATATACAGACACAGGCAGACATGTGTAAATGCAAAGAGGTTGGTCAGAGATGTCAGTCAATGACAGGTGAGGTACGAGGGGTGGCAACTTGAAATTAGCGGAGGTTGAGGCCTGGTGGGTAACGGGAAGAGAGAATATATTGAAGGGCAAGTTCCCATCTGCGGAGTTCTGATAGGTTGGTGTCAGTGGGAAGTATCCAGACAACCCGGACGGTGTAACACTGTGCCAAGATGTGCTGGCCGTGCACCAAGGCATGTTTAACCACAGGGTGTTCCTCATTACCAACAAACACTGTCTGCCTGTGTCCGTTCATGCGAATGGACAGTTTGTTGCTGGTCATTCCCACATAGAAGGCTTCACAGTGTAGGCATGTCAGTTGGTAAATCACGTGGGTGCTTTCACAAGTGGCTCTGCCTTTGATCATGTTCACCTTCCGAGTTACAGGACTGGAGTAGGTGGTGGTAGGAGGGTGCATGGGACAGGTTTTACTTTGGGGGCAGTTACAAGGGTAGGAGCCAGAGGGTAGGGAAAGTGGTTTGGGGATTTCATAGGGATGAACCAAGAGGTTACGAAGGTTAGGTGGATGGCACAAAGACACTCTTGGTGGAGTGGGGAGGATTTCATGAAGGATGGATCTCATTTCAGGGCAGGATTTGAGGAAGTCGTATCCCTGCTGGAGAGCCACATTCAGAGTCTGATCCAGTCCCGGAAAGTATCCTGTCACAAGTGGGGCACTTTTTGGGTTCTTCTGTGGGAGGTTCTGGGTTTTAAGGGGAAGAGGAGGTGGCTCTAGCTATTTGTTTCTGTACCAGGTCGGGAGGGTAGTTGCAGGATGGGAAAGCTGTTGTCAGGTTATTGGTGTAATAGTTCAGGGATTCCGGACTGGAGCAGATTCGTTAGCCATGAAGACCTAAGCTGTAGTGAAGGGACCGTTTGATATGGAATGGGTGGCAGCTGTCATAATGGAGGTACTGTTGCTTGTTAGTGGGTTTGATGTGGACGGATGTGTGAAGCCGGCCATTGGACAGGTGGAGGTCAACATCAAGGAAAGTAGCATGGGATTTGGAGTAGGACCAGGTGAATCTGATGGAACCGAAGGAGTTGAGGTTGGAGAGGAAATTCTGGAGTTCTTCTTCACTGTGAATCCAGGTCATGAAGATGTCATCAATAAATCTGTACCAAACTTTGGGTTGGCAGGCTTGGGTAACCAAGAAGGCTTCCTCTAAGCGACCCATAAATAGGTTGGCGTACGAGGGGGCCATCCTGGTACCCAAGGCTGTTCCCTTTAATTGTTGGTATGTCGGGCCTTCAAAAGTGAAGAAGTTGTGGGTTAGGAGGAAGCTGGCTAACGTAAGGAGGAAAGAGGTTTTAGGTAGGGTAGCAGGTGATCGGCGTGAAAGGAAGTGCTCCATCGCAGCGAGGCCCTGGACATGCGGCATATGTGTGTATAAGGAAGTGGAATCAATAGTTACAAGGATGGTTTCCGGGGGTAACATTGGCGTTCGAGAAAGTGTTTGGTGTCTTTGATGAAGGATGGGAGACTGCATGTAATGGGTTGAAGGTGTTGATCTACGTAGGCAGAGATGCGTTCTAGGGGGGCTTGGTAACCAGCTACAGTGGGGCGGCTGGGATGTTTGGGTTTGAGGCAGCCGGGATGTTTGGGTTTTTGAATTTTAGGAAGTAGGTAGAAGGTAGGGATGCGGGGTGTCGGTGGGGTCAGGAGGTTCATGGAGTCAGGTGAAAGGTTTTGTAGGGAGCCTAGGGTTCTGGGGATTCCTTGAAGGGAACCCTTGTCAGCCGGAAGAATGACGAGGGATCGGTCAGCCTTCAGATCACAGATAGATCACAGCTTCAGCTGTGGTGATGTTGGGAGTAGGATTAAGGTTTTTCAAGAAAGATGGAGAGGCAAGGCTGGAAGTGAGAAATTCCTGGAAGGTTTGGAGAGGGTGATTTTGAGGAAGAGGAGGTGGGTCCCGCTGTGACGGAGGACGGAACTGTTCCAGGCAGGGTTCCATTTGGATAGTGTCTTGGGGAGTTGGATCATTAGGAGTAGGATTAGGATTATTTTTCATCGTGGCAAAGTGATATTTCCAGCAGAGACTATGAGTGTAGGACAGTAAATCTTTGACGAGGGCTGTTTGGTTGAATCTGGGAGTAGGGCTGAAGGTGAGGCCTTTGGATAGGAGAGAGGTTTGGAGGAAAGGTTAACTACTGAATTGGGGTATTGTGGTTCCAGATTGTGTTGATTTGAATTTTGAGGTTTTACAGGGAGTGGAGCTGGAAGTGGGTGATTGAGCAGATGGGAGAGATGGGGTCTGTGTGCAATGAGAGGAGGTTGAGGTTTGTTGGAAAGGTTGTGGAGGGTGAGTGAGTTGCCTTTCCAGAGGTGGGAAACCAGGAGATTGGATAGTTTTTTGAGGTGGAGGGTGGTGTGCTGCTCTAATTTGCAGTTGACCTGTAGGAGGATGCTCAGATCAGCTGGTGTGGATGTGGGAGAGGAAAGATTGAGGACTTTGATTAGGGATAGGAGTTGACGGGTGTGTTCATTGGCTGAGTTGAAGTGTAGGTGAAGGATTAGGCGGGTGAGGGCTATGGATTGTTCAGTTTGGAACTGGTATAAGGGCTGATGGAAAGAAGGGTTACAGCCAGAGATGGGAACTTTAAGTGTAAGGCCTTTGGGGGTAATGCCAAATGTCAGACAAGCCTGAGTAAATAAAATATGGGAGCGTAATCTGGCTAGGGTGAAGGCATGTTTGCGGAGCAAATGTAAATAAAACTTAATGGGGTCATTGTGGGGATGTTGTGAGGGAGACATGGTATTTAGAAGGTGGAAAGTGTAACATGAGGCTAAAATGAAAGTCCCTGCAGTTGTACTATCTTGTGTGTGTGTTTGTGTGTTTTTTATCGTGTCTATCAACATACCAACGCTTTCTCACTTGGTAAGTTACAGCATCTTTGTTTTTGGGAATGTGGATCTCACGGGAGGCATGCTTCTTAGTGTTGTAGCTCCCTGGGGCACTCTGGGATGCTCTCTGGGGTCCCCAGGGTATGCACAGTGTGAGGCACCTCTGTGTTACTCTTTAAAGAAGTATTGTACGGGTGGTCTACTGTGTATAGGTGTGGGGACGGTGGGTGGGTCTCGCGTAATTCGCGTCGCACTATCTTCTGTGTCCTCGGTGGCTCAGATGGGTAGAGCGTCTGCCATGTAAGCAGGAGATCCCGGTTTCGAGTCCCGGTCGGGGCACACATTTTCAACTGTTCCCGTTGACTTATATCAATGCCTCTATGCAGCTAGAGGTATTCATTTCATTGTAAAACCACCAAATTTGTTAAGAAACAGCACTGAAGTTGGAAAAAACCCGCATAATTGGTGGAAACAAAACCAACAACACTGAAATTGAAGGCGCAAACAAACAACACAGATTTTGGCAAGAAACATGGAATTTGACAAGAAATCATACCAGATTTGACAGGAAAAACAACAGTAAATATGACAAAAAACAACACTGAATTTGTCAAAAGATAACACTGGGTTTGCCAAAAAATAACACTGGGTTTGCCAAGAAATAACGGCGAGCTTGACAAAAAATAACACCCAATTTGGTCATGAAATAAAACAATTTTCTCCTGTGCCTAATTATCACCAGACGTTTCCTGGAGACTGTAGAGTGCAAATGAATGACACATTCTGCCAGCAATTATTGAGCTTTTTTGTATAAATAACTGTAGATTCCCCAACATACATTAGTAAACAGTATGCCTATGACCTATCCAGCATCCTTCAGCAGGTAAGTAACATGGTGGCCTGCCCTTGATTTTTGTTTTATTGTTGTGAACTTTCCATTAACATAACGCATTTGCAATATAGTTTTTGCTTTAGATCTCTCAGTGTTTGAAGTCAAATGAACATTACCTTCTAAAGAAATTTCTTTGTTGACTTAAAATTTTAAATATTAAAATTCTGGGACGGTGGTCACCATTTTTTGCATTATTCATTAACACTTTCACTTGAGTTACATCAGTTACTGTACGCTGTCTGAAGAAAAGAAAGTATTAGTCTATTAAATCTGGCTGCCTGTGTTGCTGGCTACCTTCTCAAATGTGCTCTCCTTGAAGAAGAACACCTGGACTAATGAAAAAGTAAGCTCTCCAAGTAACAGTTTGACACACTGTCTTTGCATTGCCTCTTCAGAATGTCATTTTGGAAACTAGTGACATGGCACAGACACTGTAATATCTAAGAATTTTGCCATTAATTATGATACACTTTGAAGGAGCATACTTTGTGCGTCTCATTATAGTGCTTACCCTTGTTTTGCTGTAAGCTGCTTAATTGTTATACAGGGTTTAACCTCTGAGTCCAGTAGTATTCTTAAGGTCTGTTAAGATGCAATTTACTTTATTACATTATCTTTCCGTGATTAGTATTTATAAGTGTGTTAGAAACAAAATAGGCAGCAATAGGCATTGCGAAGTTTTTTTTGTATGTCTGAAGAAAAGAGGATAAAAGGCAGTGCAAAGACTTAGATATTGGTTCTCTAGTTGCTCATGATTTAACTGTCATCACACTAAAAAGTTAACAATCTAGGATTTCTATAGTTGAAGTCCTTTTATTCTTATACCCATCTTACTGCTACACATGTATCTACTATTTTTTCTGAGATTGTGATTAGTTTATTTATTCTATATCTTTATTTCTTATGCTACCAGGGACTGTAACTATGTGGAGTCCAAATGTCCGTGAACCACTTGCCAAAATGTTGTGCCACAAGCATCCACTATTGGCTGTAGCTGTTGACCCTGCAGGCATGTAAGAAAAGTACAGAAATTTAATTACATGTATTTTTATAATTGAGTTTCTCTTAGGTATTTTTTAGTTTTGATAAAATTCTAGTGTTGATGAGTTTTTTATGAGACAGAAATGAGAAAAATGTCTTTGAACTTTAACCACAGTTTTCTGTGTTTGTCCAATTTTAATTACATTTTCTCATTTTGTCTTTTAATTGATTGGTACTGTCTATTAGTTTCAACAAACTCAAATACTCTCAGAGCATTTTTGCATTTGTTGATCAAAAGATCCCTAACCACATTATGGTTCAGTGACTCTTCCAAAAATATTGGGTATTATATTCCATCATTTTTTGAGAGTGCTTCAGGGATATTATTAACTCTTGTAGTGATATTTTGGCATACAATGTTTCAGCCATTCTCAGGATGAATTCCTTGTAAGAGTTTTGATACATTTTACGCTGTGGAGTAAATATGCGTGTGTCAGAGGTAACACTGTTGGTAACATGAGCATCGCTGACAGATAAAACTTCATGTCTCTAAGAGTAAAACAAAGCAACTGCAGAGTCAGCAAATCCACATTGCTTTCCAAGTATTTGGTTGACTATTATGGATGGCATATGTTCAAATTTTCATGTGGAAAAACTTGGAGACTAATACTTACTTCAAGAGCACAGACTTGAAACGAAGGGTTTCCATAATTTGTTGAGTTGGGAACCGTCATTTTGGTTGAGCAGGTTGTCAGCTAATTATATTTCTTCAACTTTCTTGACCACTGTATTAAAGTAGGACGAGTCTGCAACCCGTATTGTAACTTGCCTGTAATCAATGGAATGGCCAGTTTACATACAGTATTTGTGTGGGTATGTATGAAATTCCTTATGAGTATGGTAAAAGGTACATACAACAAGCAATATGCACTGTAAATGATTGTTGAAATGGACACCAGTGAAACACTCGCCTTCTACAGCCCACAAGTAACAGTGACTGAACATAGTATGAGGGTCATTCAATAATTAGAGACACAAATCGGCCTGGAGAAAAAAGCACACACACCAAAAAATTTTTGCATCACCTCAGTTCCTAGTGTTCCGGAACCTGTACAGAAAATTGGAATATAGATCAACATAAACAACATTTATGCCCTTTTTATTGCTCATGAAAAACACACATTGCATGTTGTACCACCATACAGCAGGACCTTCAGAGGTGGTGGTCCAGATTGCTGTACATACCGTTACCCCTAATACCTAGTAGCACGTCCTCTTGCATTGATTCATGCCTGTATTCATTGTGGCATACTATCCACAAGTTCATCAAGACACTGTTGGCCCAGATTGTCCCACTCCTTAATAGCTATTCAGCGTAGTGCCCTCCGCCACACACCGTTGGGTGGCTTGTGGAGTATAAATGTAGATGTAGAAAGTGGTTCGTGGGTCACGTCCATAAACAGCCCTTGTCAATCTATCCCAGACATGTTCGATAGGGTTCATGTCTGGAGAGCATGCTGACTACTCTAGTTGGCCGATGTCATTATCCTGAAGGAAGTCATTCACGTGATGTGCATGATGGGGTTGCGAATTGGCATCCATGAAGACAAATGCCTCACCAATATGCTGCTGATATGGTTGCACTATCAGTTTGAGAATGACATTCACATATTGTACAGCTGTTACAGTGCCTTCCATGACCAGCTGCAGCGTACGTCGATCCCACATAATGCCACCCCAAAACATAAGGGAACCTCCACATCGCTGCACTTGCTGGACAGTGTGTCTAAAGCATTCAGCCTGACCGGGCCTCCAGACACGTCTTTGACGATTGTCTGGTTGAAGGCATATGCGACACTCATCAGTGAAGAGAACATGATGCCAATCCTGAGCGGTCCATTTGGCATGTTGTTGGACCCATTTGTACCGCGCTGCACAGTGTTGTGGTTGCAATGATGGCACTCGCCATGGATGTGGGGAGTGAAGTTACGCATCATGCAGCCAATTGGACACAGTTTGAGCCGTAACACGACATCCTGTGGCTGCACGAAAAGCATTATTCAATATGGTGGCACTGGTGTCAGGGTTCCTCCGAGCCATAAACTAGGTAGCAGTCATCCAGTAGTGATCTTGGGCGGCCTGAGTGAGGCATGTTATCGACAGTTCATCTCTCTCTATATGTCTGAACAACATCGCTTTGGTTCACTCGGAGATGCCTGGACACTTCCCTTGTTGAGAGCCCTTCCTGGCACAAAGTAACAATGCGGATACGATTGAACCATGGTACTGACTGCCTAGGCATAGTTGAACTACAGACAACACGAGCCATGTACGTCCTTCCTTGTGGAATGACTGTAACTAATCGGCTGTCGGACCCCCGACGTCTAGTAGGCACTGCTCATGCATGGTTGTTTATATCTTTGGGCGGGTTTAATGACATCTCTGAACAGTGAACGAGTCTGTACCTGTGATACAGTATCCACAGTCAACGTCTGTCTTCAGGAGTTGTGGGAACTGGGGTGATGCAAAACCTTTTTGATGTGTGTTTTTTTACAAAACAACACTTTTTCTATTTCAACATAATCCCCTTGAACATTTATGCACTTGTTCCAACAGGCTACAAGCTTTTTTATTCCAGCTAGAAAGAACTCTTGATGTTTGGACCAATTTCCCACTAACTTTTTCACCTCCTCATTGTCCTGTAACCTCTTCCCTTGTAATGCCTCCTTCACTGCACCAAACAAATGGGAATCATGAGGTGCTAAATCGGGACTGTAAGGGGGATGAGGCAGTACTTCCCAACCCATTTTGTCGATGGTTTCACAGGTTAGTTGAGCAATATGAGGATGTACATTGTCTTGCTGGAGAGTCACACCTCTCTTCTGAGATCCATGACATCTCTCTCTCATGGCTGGCTTTACCTTGTTTAAAAACAAATCCGAGTAGTATGCTGCTCTTTGAGATAATAAAAAAGACTGGACCTTCAGCATCCCAAAACACAGTCAACATTACTTTTCCTGCTGATGCTTGGATTTTAAATTTTTTCTTGACAGGTGAGTCGGTGTACTTCCACTCCATACTTGATTCTGGCTCATAATAGTGAACGCAATTTTCATCACAAGTTAAAATTTTGTTGAAAAAGTGCTCATGTTCTCTTTCATAATGTTCCTTTGGCTTTGTGTACACTCTCAACTTTGTTTCCTTGGCCGGCCGGGGTAGCCAAGCGGTCCTAAGCGCTATAGTCTGGAACCGCGCGACCGCTACGGTTGCAGGTTCGAATCCTGTCTCGGGCATGGATGTGTGTGATGTCCTTAGGTTAGTTAAGTTTAAGTAGTTCTACGTTCTAGGCGACTGATGACCTCAGAAGTTAAGTCCCATAGTGCTCAGAACCTTTTTTTACTGTACTAGTACTAACTTGAACATTATCAATCATTTCCACAGTCACACGGTGGTCGCCATGAATAATTTCATCAATTTGACTTTCAAGTGAGGGAGTTGAAACTACAACTGGTCAACCAGAACACTGTTTGTCAGTCACTGAGTTGCAACCATTTTTGAACTGCTTTATCCACTTGTAAAAATTTTCATGATTCATACAACCTTCACCATAAAGTTTAGACATTCTAAAGTATATATTCACTGGTTACTCGCCTTCAGCTAGTAAAAAACGAATAACAGAATGTTGTTCAACTAATGTGGATGTTTCAAATGGAGTTGCCATCTTGAAATGTATTTTTGAGGTTATAAACGAAACAATGTTGATAAATCAGCTGATCAGGGTTCATCCCAGTGATGCCAACTTAAAGCCATAAAAGTACCAAACTTGCCCTGCTAACAGTTTTTTTTCCTCAGACCAGTTTGTCTCATTAATTACTGAATGACCCTCTTATTTCCACTGGCCATTCCATGGATTATGGGTAATTTAAAATACTGGTGACAGTCTCATCGTACTGGGTTTCATTGGTCAAGGAAGCTGTGGAAATACAATTAGCAGATAATCTGCTTAACCGAGACGAGGGTTTCCAGCTCAACTAATCATAGAAACCCCTCACTTCACGTCTGCTGCACTCTCAAAGGAAATGTTAAGTCTTCACTGCCTGGCATTTCAACATATGTCATCCATAATAATCAGCCAAATACTTCCTAAGCAATGTAAATTCTGTAACTGTGCACTTGCTTCATTCTGCTCTTAGAGGCCTAAACTTTTATCAGTGAGAGACGCTGTTGTCATTAACAGTTTTATCTCTGATGCATGTGTGTTTACTCCATGATGGTGTAAAGTGCTTTAAAAATCTTGCAAGCAACTCACCTGGAGAAAACTGAAAGGTTGTCAGCCAAAATATTGATACAAGAGTTGTTAATATCCTGGATGCACACCCCCCCCCCCCCCCCCCAAAAAAAAAAAAAAAAAAAAGAAAAAAAAAAAGAAAAAAAAAAAATATATCCACTCCACTGGGAAAACTTCCAGAAACACAAGATTCGGTCTGTTTGTAACCACAGTGTCTGAAATATGTCTTTCACTTGTGGACTATCATACTGATGGTCTCAGGCAAATTATCTGGTAATGTGTTCACGCTTATTTCGTAGGGGTGTTTCTACTTTCTGCTACCAACATACTTGCAATTTTCTAAGAATGTACTATGTAAATTAAAATGACACCCCACTGCTACTACTCCATGCTCGTGGTATTATGAAACTATAGAGTTTAAGCCTATCTTTGAATGATTCTACAACCAATATGTCTGGACATGATGGCCAGTGTAAATATTAAGTCCACAAATCACTGTTAGTCTTGGCCATATGAGTTCAGAGTCAGATTTATTTTGGACCTTGTATGACTTATGGGTCCTGCGATTTGCTATAAACGCTCCTCCACTTGTTAAGTCCCATAGTGCTTAGAGCCATTTGAACTCGTCCACTTCCTTAAGAATATCTCACCCCTTTCATTCAATCAACTTTCTAACTTGATTTGCAGCAGCTATTTTCTACACTGAAGCGCCGAAGAAACTGGTATAGGCAAGCATATTCAAATGCTAAGGTATGTAAACAGGCAAATACGGCACTGTGGTCAGCAACACCAATATAAGACGTGTCTGGTGCAGTTGTTAGATCAGATACTGTTGCTACAATGGCTGGTTATCAAGATTTAAGTGAGTTTGAACGTGGTGTTATAGTCGGAGCATCTACATCTACATACATACTTCGCAATCCACCATACGGTGCGTGGCGGAGTGTACCTCGTACCACAACTAGCATCTTCTCTCCCTGTTCCATTGCCAAACAGAATGAGGGAAAAATGACTGCCTATATGCCTCTGTACAAGCCCTAATCTCTCTTATCGTATCTTTGTGGTCTTTCTGCGAAATGTAAGTTGGCGGCAGTAAAATTGTACTGCAGTCAGCCTCAAATGCTGGTTCTCTAAATTTCCTCAGTAGCAATTCACGAAAAGAACGCCTCCTTTCCTCTAGAGACTCCCACCCTAGTTCCTTATGCATTTCCGTAACACTCGCATGATGATCAAACCTACCAGTAACAAATCTAGCAGCCTGCCTCTGAATTGCTTCTATGTCCTCCCTCAATCCGACCTGATAGGGATCCCAAATGCTCGAGCAGTACTCAAGAATAGGTCGCATTAGTGTTTTATAAGCGGTCTCCTTTACAGATGAAGCACATCTTCCCAAAATTCTACCAATGAACCGAAGACGACTATCCGCCTTCCCCACAACTGCCATTACATGCTTGTCCCACTTCATATCGCTCTGCAATGTTACGCCCAAATAAAAAATCGACGTGACTGTGTCAAGCGCTACACTACTAATGGAGTATTCAGACACACTGGATTCTTTTTCCTATTCATCTGCATTTTACATTTATCTGTATTTAGAGTTAGCTGCCATTCTTTACACCAATCACAAATCCTGTCCAAGTCATCTTGTATCCTCCTACAGTCACTCAACGATGACACCTTCCCGTACACAGTATCATCAGCAAACAGCCGCACATTGCTATCCACCCTATCCAAAAGATCATTTATGTAGATAGAAAACAACAGCGGCCGTACCACACTTCCCTGGGGCACTCCAGATGATACTTCCACCTCCGATGAACACTCACCATCGAGGACAACGTATTGGGTTGTATTACTTAAGAAGTCTTCGAGCCACTCACGTACTTGGGAACCAATCCCATATGCTCGTGCCTTAGTTAGGAGTCTGCAGTGGGGCACCGAGTCAAATGCTTTCTGGAAGTCAAGGACTATGGCATCCGTCTGATAACCTTCATCCATGGTTCGCAAGATATCATGTGAAAAAAGGGCAAGTTGCGTTTCGCAGGAGCGATGCTTTCTAAAGCCGTGCTGATGCATGGGCAGCAACTTCTCTGTCTCAAGGAAATTCATTATATTTGAACTGAGAATATGTTCGATAATCTGGCAAGAAACCGATGAGCGATGGGACACAGCATCTCTGAGCTAGTGATGAAGTGGGGATTTTCCCGTACGACTATTTCACGAGTGTGCCATGAATATCAGGAATCTGGTAAAACATCCAATCTCCAATATTGCTGCAGCTGAAAAAAGATCCTGCAAGAGCAGAACCAATGATGACTGAAGAGAATAGTTCAGTTTGACAGAAGTGCAGCCCTTCTGCAAATTACTGCAGGTTTCAACATAGGGCCATCTGCAAGTGTGAGCATGTGAACCATGCAATGAAGCATTATCTATATGGGCTTTTGGAGCCGTAGGCCCACTCTTGTATCCTTGATGACTGCACGACACTAAGCTTTACACCCTGCCTAGGCCATCAACACCGACAATGGACTGTTGATGTCTGGAAATATGTTGCCTGGTGAAACAAGTTTTATTTCAAATTACATTGAGCGGATGGACCTGTACAGGTATGGAGACAATCTCATGAATCCGTGGACGTTGCATGTCAGCAGGGGACTGTTCAAGCTGGTGGAGGCTCTGTAATGGTGTGGGGTGTTTGCAGTTGGAGTGATGTGGGACCCCTGATATGTCTAGATACAACTCGGACGTGTGACACATACGTAATCATCCTGTGTGATCACTTGCATCCATTCATGTCCATTGTGCATTCCGACATACGTGGGAAATTCCAGCACGACAATGCGACTCCCCACATGTCCAGAATTGCTACAGAGTGGCTCTATGAACACTCTTCTGAGTTTAAAAACTTTGCCTTGTACATACCGGGGTGCCTTGCGATGTGCTGTTCAGAAGATATCTCCATGACCTTTTACTCTTATGGGCTTAAGGACAGCCCTGCAGGATTCATGGTGTCAATTCCCTCCAACCACATTACAGCCCCACTGTGAATGCTATTCTTGAGCCCAGTGTGAGTCAGTTGCTATCAAATGATCATATACTTCACTTTGAGTTGAATGTTGGTGATAATTCTAGGCTCCCGTTACAGGGGAAGTACGGATCAGGGAGAACTCAAAGCACATCACCAATCTTCCTGTCCTATAAAACTGAAGTGATGTCTTCCACCGCAACTGACATTGAGCAAGTGAGAATACTTTACCTGTCAGGAAGCTGCCATGTTTTGTGTCAGGTGGAAACAAGAGTAAAAGTATGGTGATGTGTTAATCAGAAGCAATTTAATCAGATGGAAAATAATGTTACCCCATAGGGTAGTGACAGTGGAGGATAAGAAGGATCACCTCATGGACTTAAGTGAACTTACCAGTGCTCTGCCAGTTACTGAGAGAAAGGGGTGCAATGAGCTGCAGATTGTGGTACATGCTGGAACAAATAATGCCTGTTGTTGCTACAGTTTCATACTTGGATCATTCAAGCAATTGACAGAGGATGTTGAGATGACCATAATTTCAACAAGCTCACAGTCTGTAGCATTGTCCCTAAAACTGATTTTAGCCCCATGGTTGTGAGTTAGGAGAAAGGCTTCAACCACTCATTTTAGAGGTTCTGTGACAAGCTAGGCAGTGACTGCTTGGAATAAGGACATTTGTGATTGGGTTGAAAATGAAATTCCGTCTTAAATGGCTCAGGGGTGTTTTGCAGGTCAGAGGTTCCTATCCAGATATCTACTGTGTGTCTGGGGAGCTCACAAATGTTTTTAAGATGCGTGACTCCAAGCAGGTCACATAATGGTGGCTGCACAAGAAGTAGGAGTGTAAGACCGAAAGAAATGACCTGACAGAGATGAGACTATTAAAACCCTAGTGATCGACTACCAAATCATTCACGTCAGTGTGCCAGGATTTGGAGAACACATAACAAATCAGCAGAACTCACATACTATTAGGTAAAGAAAAACCTGCAATCAACACCAGTGAGAGTTTTTTAGATCCCAGTTAAATCTAAGTGGAAAGGAAAAGCTAGTCAGGTAGTGGAGGTTGTCTGTCTCACAGTTGACAAGGAACTGATTGAGACAGAAATTAAAGGTGCAGCTGAGATTTCACAAGACTTGGTATCAAGGCTAGGCATTAACTTACAATTGGATCCATCTGTTGACCACCAAGCATATCCTGAAATTTAATCAAAAATTTCGGGGAAAACCGCAGAGACTTTTATCTCCCAACAGTTTCGTGGATAGACCTTGTAGGACAGAAGGAACTGTCCATCGTAAATAGTCTTTGTAAATAAACAGAGATCATTGCACAAGAGATGTAAAGCTAAGCATAAGGCTGTAGATAGAGATTTGCTGAATGAAACTTGTTTGGCTGTCCAAAGGGCAATACACGAAGCCTTTGCTGATTATCATAGCAGCAGAATCTTATCGCTAAGACATCTCTCATATCCCAAAGATGTTTTGCTCATATATTAATACTGTCAGTGGCAGCACAGATAATGTCAAGACCCATGTGGAAGATCCATGGATACTGCCTGAGTCTATATCCACAGCACTGCAAAGATGAGTGATGTGGACATTAGTGTCAGTGGTGTTGAGCAACACTGAAATCGCAACACTTTAGAAAAGCCATGCACCTGATGGAAGCCCTTTCAAATTCTATACAGAATTTGCAGCTGAGTGAGGCCCTTTCTTTAACCATTATATAGCATACATGCATCAAACAAATACTGTGCCCAGTGGTTCAAAGAAAGCGCAGGTCATACTCGTCTACAAGAAGGGTAGCAAAATGACCCACAAAACTACTGTCCAATCCCATTGACATCTGTCTGTTGTAGAATCCTAGAACATATTCTGAGCTCAAACATAATGTGGTATCCAGAACAGAATTATGTCATCCATGTCAACCAACATGGATTCCAAAAACATCAATCTTTTGAAATCCAACTTGTGCTTTTCTAACATCACGTCCTGAAAGCTATGGATCAGGGAAGACAGGTGGGTGTTGTATTTCTTGAATTCCAAAAAGCATTAGAGTCAGTACCACACCAAAACTTGTTAACCATCATACGTAACAATGGAAAATCCAGGATGGAATGTAACAATATTATGAAAACGATAGTATCTACTCACCATATAGCAGAGACACTGTGTCGCAGATAGGCACAACAAAAAGAATGTCACAAAATAAGCTTTCAGCCAACAAGGCCTTTGTCAAAAATAGACCACACACACACACACACACACACACACACACACACACACACACTCGCATGAGCACAGTCTCTGGCATCTGAAGCCAGACTATGAGCCGCAGCTGCAGCACATGGTGGGAGAGGCAACTAGGTGAGGGTAATGAGGAGGCCGGGGTGGAGAGCGGAAAGGATACTGGGACAAGGGTGAGGGACAGTAAAGTGCTGGTGGGGAGCATGCAGGGAATAGAGGGCTGTGTAGTACTCGAATGGGAACAGGGCAGGGGCTAGATGGGTGAGGACTATGACTAATGAAGGTTGAGGCCAGGAGGGTTGTGGGAACATAGGATATATATTGCAGGGAGAGTTTCCACCTGTGCAATTCAGAATAGGTGGGGTGGATCCATATAGCACAGGCTGTGAAGCAGTCATTGAGATGATGAAAATTGTATTGGGTGGTGTACTCAGCAACAGGGTGGTCCAGTTGTTCCTTGGCCACAGTTTATTGGTAACCATTCATACGGGCAGACAGCTTGTTTCCTGTCATGCCCATGTGGAACACAGCACCGTGGTTGCAGCTTAGCTTGTAGATTACATGGCTGGTTTCACAGGTAGGGATATGAGCCATGAGGCAAGGGGTTGGGAGCAAGGATTGTGTGGGGATGGATGAGGATATTGTGTATGTTCTCCTCACAGTCGTATTCTGCCATCCACTGAACCTACACAATATCTTCATCCATCGCTACACAATCCCTGCTCCCAATCCCTCGATTCATGGCTCATATTCCTTAATAGACCTAGATGCAACACCTACTGCATATGCTTCCCACCACCATCTACTCCAGTCCAGTCACAAAAATCACCTGTCCCATCAAAGGCAGGGCTGCCTGTGAAACCAGTTAAGTGATCTACAAGCTAAGCTGCAACCACTGTGCTGCATTCTGCATGGGTATGGTAACCAACAAGCTGTCTGTCCACATGACTGGCCACCAACAAACCGTGGCCAAGAAATAGCTGTACCCACCCTATTGCTTAGCATGCCGCCCAACATGATGTTCTTCATTTCAGTGATTGCTTCACAACCTGTGCCATATGGATCCTTCAGACCAGCACTAGCTTTTCTGAGTGGTGCAGGTGGGAACTCTCCCTGCAGTATGTCCTATGTTCCCACAAACATTCTGATCTCAACCTTCATCAGTCATTGTCCTCACTCATCTAGCCCCTTCCCTGTTCCCATTTGAGCCCTACACAGCCCTCCATTCCACCAACACACCCAGTTTTTTTACTTCTCTCCTTTTCCGCTACCCCCCCCCCCCCCCCCCCGCCCCGCCCCTCCCTCCCACACCCTCCAGCTAACCTTCTGACTGGACCTAGCTACCCTACCCTCTGTCCACCGCATCCCTGCATGCTCCCCAGCAGCACTTCAGCGTACCTCACACCTACCCTGGTACTCCTTCCCCTTCACACCTCAGCCTCCTTCGTACCCACACCCAGTTGCCTCTCCCCATGATGCGCTGCTGCTGCTCGTAGTATGGCTTCAGCTGCCAGAGACTGTGCTGAAGTGTGTGTGAGTTGCGAGTGTGTGTGTGTGTGTGTGTGTGTGTGTGTGTCTGTTTGTGTGTTTGTGTTTGTGTTTGACAAAGGCCTTGTTGGCTAAAAGCTTATTTTGTGACAGTCTTCTTATTGTGCTTATCTGCGACTCAGCACCTCCGCTATATGGCGAGTAACAACTATCCCTTTCAGAATAACATCATGTGTGGTGTCAAACAAAAGTTGCAACTAGATGGAGGGTATCTTGCAAGGGAGGTTGCAAGATTTTGTATTGGATGGGGAGTCATCGACAGATGTAGAAGTAACTATCCCAAGGAACCCTTGTTATTTGTGTTACACTGAGGTACCTTACCCTTTTAAATGCTGGATTACGACGTAAGAAGCTGTCATCTTTTGTAATATACTCCTCTGCATACGATCTTGACTGGCTGTATTAGAGTGGGACAAAGCCTCACTCAAAGTTTTTATCCTTGCTTGGGGATAAATTTAATTGGTAATTTTACTCCAGGTTGAGTCAATTAAACTTTCTAGGAGCACTTTTCTGACCTAGAGGAGAGGTTCAAATTGTGGCTTATATTGCATTGCTGTATAATGTAACGTGAAACAAGCACCATTGAGTTAGCAGAATTCTGGCTGCCAGTGATATTGTTTAACTGTGCTGCAGCATAACGATTAACCATCAGTGTTCAAACACCATTTATCTTTAAATATTTAGTCACTGTAACATGATGAAACAGCAGTTTAACACCTTACAATGAGATGCCTGTTTTACGTTTTCATGCTATGCAAACTTGAGGAAAATACAGAATCGAGGAAAAATTAAAACACCCAAAATATGATCAAAAACATATGTAATGGGCATATATGATCAACAATCGTAATCCTCTTTGATACATTGCATAAAATTGTATAAGTGAAAGAAATTAAATGTACAGTACAGTGTTTATACAATATGTATTTGTTGTTGTTATGTCATATGAAAAGGACGATTGCTGCAGTTGTAAATACTAAGAATGAGTTTTTTATTGTATGTTTCATGTGGATTAAAAACCTGAAAGCTTTTTGTTTCAGTATTCATGACAAATGAAATGCTGTAAGTGATTTTCACACCAGATGATGGCCTATGGCTGAAACTATTAGTTCTAATAAAATTCAGTTAATTCAGTCCAGTGTCATAAGTTTTTTTGAAAATTTATACAATAGTCTGCAGTAATGAATCCATCAGTTCTTAAAATATCTCAGCTGTGTAAGTTGTTGTTTTGGTCTTCAGTCCTGAGACTGGTTTGATGCAGCTTACCATGCTACTCTATCCTGTGCAAGCTTCTTCATCTCCCAGTACTTACTGCAACCTACATCCTTCTGAATCTGCTTAGTGTATTCATCTCTTGGTCTCCCTCTACGATTTTTACCCTCCACGCTGCCCTCCAATGCTAAATTTGTGATCCCTTGATGCCTCGGAACATGCCCTACCAACCGGTCCCTTCTTCTTGTCAAGTTGTGCCACAAACTCCTCTTCTCCCCTATTCTATTCAATACCTCCTCATTAGTTATGTGATCTACCCATCTAATCTTCAGCATTCTTCTGTAGCACCACATTTCGAAAGCTTCTATTCTCTTCTTGTCCAAACTATTTATCGTCCATGTTTCACTTCCATACATGGCTACACTCCATACAAATACTTTCAGAAACGACTTTCTGACACTTAAATCTATACTTGATGTTAACAAATTCCTCTTCTTCAGAAACACTTTACTTGCCATTGCCAGTCTACATTTTATATCCTCTCTATTCCAACCATCATCACTTGTTTTGCTCCCCAAGTAGCAAAACTCCTTTACTACTTTAAATGTCTCATTTCCTAATCTAATCCCCTCAGGATCACCTGACTTAATTCGACTACATTCCATTATCCTCGTTTTGCTTTTGTTGATGCTCATCTTATATCCTCCTTTCAAGACACTGTCCATTCTGCTCAACTGCTCTTCCAAGTCCTTTGTTGTCTCTGACAGAACTACAATGTCATCGGCGAACCTCGAAGTTTTTATTTCTTCTCCATGGATTTTAATACCTACTCTGAATTTTTGTTTTGTTTCCTTTACTGCTTGCTCAATATACAGATTGAATAACATCGGGGAGAGGCTACAGCCCTGTCTCACTCCCTTCCCCACCACTGCTTCCCTTTCATGCCCCTCGACTCTTATAACGGCCATCTGGTTTCTGTACAAATTGTAAATAGCCTTTCACTCCCTGTATTTTATCCCTACCACCTTTAAAATTCGAAAGAGAGTATTCCAGTCAACATTGTCAAAAGCTTTCTCTAAGTCTACAAATGCTAGAAACGTAGGTTTGCCTTTCCTTAATCTTTCTTCTAAGATAAGGCGTAAGATCAGTATTGCTTCACGTGTTCCAACATTTCTATGGAATCCAAACTGATCTTCCCCGAGGTCAGCTTCTACCAGTTTTTCCATTCGTCTGTAAAGAATTCGCATTAGTATTTTGCAGCTGTGACTTATTAAACTATAGTTCGGTAATTTTCACGTCTGTCAACACCTGCCTTCTTTGGAATTGGAATTATTATATTCTTCTTGAATTCTGAGGGTATTTCGCTGGTCTCATATATCTTGCTCACCTGATGGTAGAGTTTTGTCATGACTGGCTCTCCCAAGGCCATCAGTAGTTCTAATGGAATGTTGTCTACTCCCGAGGCCTTGTTTTGACTCAGGTCTTTCAGTGCTCTATCAAACTCTTCGCGCAGTATTGTATCTCCCATTTCATCTTCATCTACATCCTCTTCCATTTCCATAATATTGTCCTCAAGTACATCGCAATTGTATAGACCCTTTATATACACCTTCCACATTTCTGCTTTCCCTCCTTTGCTTAGAACTGGGTTTCCATCTGAGCTCTTGATATTCATACAAGTGGTTCTCTTTTCTCCGAAGGTCTCTAATTTTCCTGTAGGCAGTATCTATCTTACCCCTAGTGAGATAAGCCTCTAGATCCTTACATTTGTCCTATAGCCATACCTGCTTAGCCATTTTGCACTTCCTGTCGATCTCATTTTTGAGACGTTTGTATTCCTTTTTTCCTGCTTCATTTACTGCATTTTTATATTTTCTCCTTTCATCAATTAAATTCAATATTTCTTCTGCTACCCAAGGATTTCTACTAGCTCTCGTCTTTTTACCTATTTGATCATCTACTGTATTTCTTTCCCCCATTCCTGTCAATTGTTCCATTATACTCTCCCTCAAACTCTCTACAACCTCTGGTTTAGTCAGTTTATGAAGGTCCCATCTCCTTGATTTCCCACCTTTTTGCAGTTTCTTCAGTTTTAATCTACAGTTCATAACCAATAGATTGTGGTCAGAGTCCACATCTGCCCCTGGAAATGTCTTACATTTTAAAACCTGGTTCCTAAATCTCTGTCTTACCATTATATAATCAATCTGATACCTTTTAGTATCTCCAGGGTTCTTCTATGTGTACAACATTCTTTCATGATTCCTGAACCAAGTGTTAGCTATGATTAATTTATGCTCTGTGCAAAATTCTACCAGATGGCTTCCTCTTTCATACCTTGACCCCCATTCCATATTCACGTACTACTTTTCCTTCTCTTCCTTTTCCTACTATCGAATTCCAGTCTCTCATGACTATTAAATTTTTGTCTCCCTTCAGTATCTGAATAATTTCTTTTATCTCATCATACATTTCTTCACTCTCTTCATCATATGCGGAGCTAGTTAGCTTATAAACTTGTACTACTGTGGTAGGCATGGGCTTCGTGTCTATGTTGGCTATAATAATGCGTTCGCTATGCTGTTCATAGTAGCTTACCAGCACTCCTATTTTTTTTATTCATTATTAAGCCTACCCCTGCAATACCCCTATTTGATTTTGTATTCATAACCCTATATTCACCTGACTAGAAGTCTTTTTCCTCTTGCCACTGAACTTCACTAATTCCCACTATATCTAACTTCAACATATTCATTTCCCTCTCTAAATTTTCTAACCTACCTGCCTGATTAAGGGATCTGACATTCCACGCTCTGATCCATAGAATGCCAGTTTTGTTTCTCCTGATAACGACATTCTCCTGAGTAGTCCCCGTCCGGAGATCTGAATGGGGGGGACTATTTTACCTCTGGAATATTTTACCCAAGAGGGTGCCATCATCATTTAACCATACAGTAGAGATGCATGTCCTCGGGTAATTTACGGTTGTAGTTTCCCCTTGCTTTCGGCCGTCCGCGTTAACATTGTGGTTGCACCTACGGTACGGCTATCAGTATCGCTGAGGCTTTCCAGAAACTCCTCAAATACATGTAACACACAAAAAAAGAAATACATGTTAGTATGCAGTTTTAACATAAAGTGATTACAAAAATCATTCACATGAACAGGGCTTACTTGAGTTTGTTTAAGCATGGAAGTATGGACAGTGTGCATTCAAACTGGTGCACTGCAACATACAGAGTTATTCAGAAAGATGGAACCAATTAATTAATTGATTTGTATTTTATGAAGTATAAGTTGTACATGAACAGTCTACTTACCAGTGAAAGGTGTGAGGTTTTTTAATGCAGGTTATAAATGTTCAATGTGTGTCCCCCCTTTGTTACGTGGCAAATATGTAAGTGGTAACCAAACTCTTCCCACAAATGAAGAAGCATGTGTTATGTTATGGAGTTCAGTGCAGCAGTGACACAGTTCTACGGTCAGCCACAGTTGTTGTAGAGGTGGCACGTAAACAGTCTGCTTAACATAGCCCCACATGAAAAAGTCACAGGGTCTAACGATTTGGTGACTAAGAGTGTGTGAAGTGTGTGTGCAAACTTCCCACTTCTCTTATATGAGTCGACTTACTTGCTGTTCTCAGCCGATCTTCTTCTCTGGGTAGCCGGCTTCTGGAATCTCTATAAACTACTTCTCTGAAGAATGATACTAGTCACAGGAACCTTAAAGACTCTCTCTCTACTTGTGAAATAATTAGGTACTCGAAGAATACTTTTCAGTAACTATAGGTATATTTGAGCTTCATAAAGAACAAATTTCACACTTCGCACATAAACATTAGACCTCTTGTAAGTTGCTTGTATCGTCTCACATTAGAAACAGATTTAAGTACATTTAGCAAAAAGTTGGCTTAACAACTCTTACAACAAATCGTAAAATACGTCTTACCTCTAGCAAGCCCAAGATAAGAGGTTTTTTTTTCCCCAGACTTCAGAATTTCAATTGTTCTTGTTATTTATAACAATGGTCACTGATATGATTAGCACAGAATAATCTAGAAGCTCCACGGTTCTTCAGTATACTTTCACTAGAACTTGCATGGATCGCCCAACAAGTACTTGTCGGTGCTGTTTGTCCGCCACGTCTACCTTCTGTTAGCGACTGATTTCACACCTGCACACATAAACATGTGACACGCAGTAGGTAGGATTCTAGCATCCCACTCTCACATCTAAAATATCATGTGTTCGAGACGGAAGAAGGCCGAGTGGTTCTAGGATTTACACAGATATTCTCGAAGCACTACAAGGGCTTCTTCAGAAGTGCAAAGCCAAGTCTTGATTTTTCATGTGACTTATCTGTCACCAAGAAAGAAACCCCCAGACATGATGGTGCCAGTGGGGTGGAGCTCCATCCTTTTGGAAAATGTTTAGGAAATGGAGAGCTACAGAGAGATCACTCAGAAACTCAGTTCATGGGAGACTAACCAGTTCCATTCCTCCGTCACTCTTTCTTGCCCCGCTGGCTCCAAAAGATTGTCCATTTCAGTAACTTTTATGTGCGTTTCCTCCTGCAGCTGCTTGGTGAGCAGATTTTTATCTATCCTGTTCTATTGTACAAAAAGAATTAAGCACATTGCTCTAAGAATCTGTAAAATCATGCAGAGAATGTGTAAAGTCTGCCATTGTTTATTTTGTAATGTGCACATTTCTTGATGTTTTTGTAGGTACATGGCAACCAGTTCTGTGGATCGGAGCTTAAAACTGTGGGATATACGCATGCTTGAAGGACCATTACAGCACTATAACCTCCGTTCTCCAGCAACACAGCTTTCATTTAGCCAGCGTGGACTGCTTGCTGTCGGCATGGGCAGTGTAGTTGAGGTTAGTAATTATTTTTTTCACTACAGGTTAAGGCATTTAAGACAGGCCACCTGAATACCTCCACCCCTTTTAGTGATAGAAGAAAATCTTTCAAATCAAAGCTGCTTAGGTTGTGGGGGCATAGTGTGGTGGTCATATTTTTTAATACATAGAAGGGTAGAGGAGATATGATAGTCAACTTCTTTACTTTTAATGTACTGGTATGTTATATTATTTACCTTCTAATAATATGTTTGAAGACATGTTCGATCCATTAGGTTCTGTGAGAATTGGTTAAGCATGGGGTGTCCATTAATCATGGAGTATGATGATTGTACAGATTACATCGAATGTAAACAACCTTCCACTCATTGTAGAGCTCGTTTGTTTATCTGTTGCACAAGGGCCATTAGGCTGTGGTTTGCTGTCATAGCAAGTGGAAGAAGTCTTCATAAAATTATCATATCTTTGCAGTGTTCTTTGCCAAAGCTGAGAAAGTTGGTACAGATTTTATTTAAGGCAGATATTACCAAAATATGAATGCAGCAGTGCAATTTTCTGCTGAGAGATATCCTTGTCATGTGACACCTCTGTGATCTACCTTTGCAAACATAATAGAAACAATCCAGGTAACAGAAAATGTCAGTAATTAAAAAAACCTAAATGTCTGAAATCAGCAATCATCAAGTGACTTGCAGTTGATGTCTTAGCAGCTGTAGCACACAGTCTACATGTTAGTACGGTACAGCTTGAATGCAAGGGTGGAATCAGTCAACAAAGTATTCTGCAAATACTACATTCCAGCAGATTTCATCCATGCTACGTATCACTTTGTCACGAGCACCAAGGTGATGACTTTCGATAAAGGATCAAATTTTCCAAATGGGGACTACAGAAGCTGTAAACAGATTACATGTTCTTGACCAAGATGTTATTTATGGATAGAGCCTCGTTTACAAACCATTGGCACATTTATCTTCACAATATGCTCTACCAGTCATTTGAATACCCACAGTTACTGATAGAAGTGAACAAACAAAGACATTGGTCAGTCAATGTGTGGTGCAATCTTCTAAATATTCAAATTATTGGTCCCTGTTTTATTGATGGGACTTCTTAACAGAGGTACTGTCACTGTTACTGAAAGACACCCACTTGGCATACCACAAGTCATGTGGTACCAACACAATGGATGTCCTGCACATTATGCACAGAGGATTCAGAGGTTTTGAACAACAGGTCTGAAGATCATTGGATTGATCGGTCTGGCAACACAAAATGACCTGCATGTTTGTGAGACCTAACACCTCTGGATTTTTACATGTGGGGTATATTGAATCAACAAGTTTCCAATGAAATACTAACCTGTAGTGAAGACATGAAAGAATGTATTACATGAGCTTGTTTTGCTGTCAGCTCGGCTGATTGTCAATATGCAGTATTGCTCACGTACAATGTTTCGCAACATGTATAACTGTTAATAGTCACCATTTTGAACACACATTTAACCATGTTATCTTGTGTCATTAAATTGCTTGCTGTACATTTCATCCTAACTCATTGTGTGTGTTCGCGAATGCCCTTGTAAAAGGTCACCACCATAATCTGATATAAGATAACTACTGTACAACCTAATGCACTGTACTTGTCTTCAAACATATTAAAAGGTCTCTGTATATTTGCGGATGGATAAGTGTGTGTGTGTGTGTGTGTGTGTGTGTGTGTGTGTGTGTGCGAGTGTATGCCTGTCCCTTTTTCCCCCTAGGGTAAGTCTTTCCACTCCCGGGATTGGAATGACTCCTTAACCTCTCCCTTAAAACCCACATCCTTTTGTCTTTCCCTCTCCTTCCCTCTTTCCTGATGAAGCAACCGTGGGTTGCGAAAGCTTGAAATTTGTGTGTGTGTTTGTGTGTTTTTTATTGTGTCTATCTACCAGCACTTTCTCATTTGGTAAGTCACAGCTTTTTTAATATATTGTTTCCCATGTGGAATGTTTCTCTCTATTATATTCACATTAAAAGGTGAATAATATAACCTGCCATTCCATTTAAAATAATGAGGTTGACTATCATGTCTTCTCTGCCCTTCCACCTAAAACAAAATGTCCCCCTTCAATCTAAGCAACTTTTGTTTGAAAGTTTGTCTTCTTTCACTAAATGTGGCTGAGTCATTCAGGAGGTCTGTTTACTGTATAAAAAGCCTCAGCTGTTAGAGGAAAGCACTAGTAATCTATCACCAATATCACTGTGCCTAATTAAACTCAATGATGATCAAACCAATCTGTGGATTGATTACTACTTTATCTTTTATTAATACAGTGTACAACCAAGATATCTCAGTTGCTCATTGCTGTCCTGTAACTTTAGTTTTAGAGTGGTTTTTGAGTTCACCAATAACTTCATATATTGAACTGCAGTGAAATATGTTTACCAGAATGCAACTATTACTAAAATATAAAGAAGTATTGTACTTAATAGATAGCACCTAGGATAGGCATGAACATCCAAAATGGCTTCCTCTTCTGTCAAGCTTTTAACAGATCCTCTAGAGAGGGATCAGGGAACGATCAGCCTTTTGTTTGGTGGTGATATAATAATGATAACTTTCATCATCTGACCCCAAATCAGGATTTAACTTTTAAACTTCCTTAGATGAGATTAATTTTGTTCTTTTTCTAAAATTCAATTCATGCTACATTCCTCAGTGTTGAACTGTGTTTTCCTGGTGGACAACTCCATGCTACTGTGCACACCACACACACCAACAAATAGTAGTACCTGTGTTTTAACAGTTACCTTAGGAAACAGAAAATATATATTTGTGCTAATATATAAATGGAGAAACGTTGTTTCCAAAAATCTTGAAAAAGTGTTGGTCAGACTTACTTTAACTTTTTACACAATAAACATTCAAACAATGGAAAATCCAAAATGGAATAATTACAATATTATGAAAAGGATAGATTATTACTCACCATATAGTAGAAATGCTGACTTGCAGACAGGCACAATAAAAGACTACTAATACTGTGGAATAATGATAATATTATGAAAATGATAGATTGCTACTCACCACAAGGAGAGATGCTCAGTCACAAGCAGGCATAACTAAAAGATGTCTGCGACTCGACGTCTCTGCTGTATGGTGAGTAGCAGTCTCATCCTTTTCATAATATTGTCTAATAAACATTCACATCGACATAGGCTATATATTTTTTAACAACAGTGTACAGGTTGTCTGTTAAAACTGACTTCCAGAAAGAAAATGCTATGCTGTGCTGTGAAAATGTGCAGTTCCGTTTTCATCCTCGCAGTTTGTTTGAACAGGAAGCCTATATATTGGGAAAGTTATATTTATGACTATCAGTTATGATTAGAATACTACTATGGAATGTGAATTGTCCAAAACTATGCGAAATAGTGCTATTCAAGCTGCTATATCACAGATCCAGCGGTTGGAGAGGTCTGTCTCACACCCCATATACCAATGATCTCAAATGACTTACCCATTCAGTTTAAACGAATCAAGGTTTCATTTGCAGCAAAAGTAAAATTTTGTCAACTAATCTGACTAAGAACTGTAAGAAGTGTGAGTTTTACGTAAATTCAGTAGGCAGTTCGAAATGTCCATTCAGTCACTCATTGACCATACTGGCACTGAAATGAAAGCTGACAGAGAGAAGGCTGCTACACCAAAAACCAGTCATCTGAAATTGTTTCACTGTAGCAGATGATAGTACTGCCCTCCTTTCAATCATCATATGAATGTTGAAATGGCAGATATTGAGAGAACCAGTCGCAGGATACAGAAAGAACTACAGTTGCGTAGCAGTGGAAAGTCATCAGAGCCAAATGAGATACATGTAACATTCGACAAAGATTATGCCAAAGAACTTGCTTCCTTTTAGCAGCAGTTTATTTTAGTTTACTGGAGCAGCAAAGGGTACCTAGTGACTGGAAAAATTGCCATTGGACAGATGCTCATAATTATAGGCCTACACCATTGACGTCAGTCTGTTGTAGAATTATGGCTACTGTTTTATGCTAAAAAATTATGACTTTTTTGGAGACTAAAAATCTGGTGTATAAAAATCGACATGAATTCTGCCACAACAGAGGTCCTGTGAAACTCTTTCAAACTTGCATTCGGCCATCAAGATTTAGGTTTTCCATGGTTTCCCTAAATAGCTTTAGGCTAATGCCTGGATGTTTCCTTTGAAAGGGCACAGCCAATTTTCTTCCCCATCCTTAACACCATCTGAGTTTGTGCTCTGTCTGTAATGACCTTGATATTGATGGGGCATTTAAACCCAATCTTCCTTCATTTCTTCCTGTGAAACTGAGCTCGCTCTGTTTCTCCATGAAATCCATAGTGCTGAAGACAACAGGACTCAAGTTGATGCCATGTCCTTGACTTCAGAAAGGCATTTGACACTGTCCTGCACTGCTATTTAGTGAAAAAATTATGAGTTTACCAAGTATTGAATCAAATGTGCAACAGAATTCAAGACTTCCTAGTAGATAGAACTCAACACATCGCTCTTAACAGAGCAGAATCGACAGAGGTAAAGGTAATTTCTGGAGTAGCCCAAAGAAGGGTCATAGGACTATTACTGTTTACTGTATCTGTAAATGATCTAGTAGAAAGCATCAGAAACTCTTTAAGACAATTTGCAGATGACACTGTTGTTTGTAAGAAAGTAGCAATACCAGAAGGCAGTATGGAGTTGCAGAATGATCTACAGAGGATTGATGAATGATGCAGGCTCTGGCAGTTGACCTTGAATGTCAATAAATGTAACATATTGCACATCCATAGGAAAAGAAATCTACGACTTTACAACTACACCATTGATTACAAATAGCTGGAAACAGTATCTACTCTAAAATATCTAGGAAAAACTATCCAGAGCAACCTTGAGTGCCATGACCACATAAAACAAATAGTAGGAAAAGCAGATGCCAGACAGATTAGTAGGAAGTATCTTAAGGAAATGTAACTCATCCACAAAGGACTGGCTTACAAGGAGCTTGTTTAACTGATTGTTCATCAGTCTGAGACCTTTACCAGATAGGACTGACAGTAAGGAATAAGAAAGAAGAGTCATTGCAGAGTGACACATTTCATCTTTGAGTCGTTCGGTCATTGCAATAGTGTTACAGACTTGCTCAACAAACTCCATTGGCAGACACTACAAGAGAGGCGTTGTGCATCACGGAGAGGTCTCCTGTTGAAATTCCAAGAGAATACTTTCTGTGAAGATGTGAAGAGCATATTACTTCCTCCCACAGCTTGCAAAATGACTGCAGCAAGAAAATTTGAGAAATTAGAACTAATACAGAAATGTACTGACATTCAGTCTTCCCATGCTCCACTCACGAGCAGATGAGGGAAGATGGATCAGTTAATGGTGCCAGAAGTACTCTCCACCGTACACTGTCAGGTTGCTTGCAGAGTATTGATGTAGACAATAAAGGATGCTCAAGGTTAAACATTCAAATAGGTTGGAAATAATTTATGATCTGAGTATTTTTACCATAAATACAAAGTCAAATAAGGGTAATGCAGGAGTGGGTTGGACAATGAAGAAGAAGATAGGAATACAGGTAAGCTAGCCAAGATAGACACGATGCCCACAAGTACTGCTGCAGTATGAGCTTTTATGCCAACTAGCATCACAAATAATGAAGAGATTAAAGAAATGTATAATGAGGTGAAAGAAATTACTCGGATGTTTAAAGGAGATGAAAATTTTATTATTATGGGGGACTGGAATTTGATAATAGGAAAAGGAAGAGAAGAAAAACTAACAGATGAATAAGGACTGGAGGAAAGGAATGAAAAAGGAAGCGGCCCTGTAGAATTTTGCACAGAGCTTAATTAAATCATCCTGACAGTTGGTGTAAGAATCATAAAAGAAGGTTTTATATGTGGAAGAGAACAAGAGACTCTAGAAGATTTCAGATTGATTATATAATGGTTAGACAGACATTTACGAACCAGATTTAAATTGTAAGATATTTCCAGGGGCTAATGTGGACTCTGATCACAATTTGTTGGTTATGAACTGTAGATTAAAACTTAAGAAATTAGAAAAAGGTAGGCAATTAAGGAAATGAGACCTGGATAAGTTGAACAAACCAGAGTTTGTTGAGAGTTTCAGAAAGCGCATTTGGCAACAGTTGACTAGAACACAGGAAAGGACTGCAGTAGAGGACGAATGGGTAGCTTTAAGTGATGAACTTTTTTGATGGTGTTTTTGATGTCCCCTTATAATTTAGTTAGAACATGTAAAGCATTTAGCTACATTTGAATCATTGATACAGGTATACAGGGACTGCATCAGATCGACAGCTGAAAAACCGTACATCCGTCATCAAGTTGGTAAAACTATAGGAAACTTACAGTTTTGTCCATATGAGGATGTTCTCGGTGTAGCAACAGCAGGTGGCTTCAGCAGCCTTCTTGTACCAGGTAAGTACAAAAGTCTTCAGTTTTGTAGCTGACAAGTTGAATACCTATATGTTGTCAATAACATTTTTTGCAATATTTTAAGTGCTATTTTCCGTCCATATTGTGGGTGTACACCCTTTTTTATCCATGACTTGTCAATTTAATTCACATCAACATTGTCACACACATTCAAATAAAGTGTTTAGATGGTTCAAATCTCATTTCATTTGTTAATCCTAAGTGCATATTTCAAACTCTCAAGTTTTACATATAAAAGTAAGTCCGCTCTAGTACTATCACACTTAAGTCAGAAATTTCAGCCTTTTATTATGCTAAACAACCATCTTTGCACAGATTATGTTCTGTATATTATTTGTGAGTTTCATGCCAAAAGGTGGAGGCGGAGTCAGTTTAAGATTTATAGTGATCACATCTAACCACAAAGGGACACACTCACATCTGGAAAAATCAGCACCTTTTTATAATTCATAAATATTGTAAGCAAAGTTCTGGTAGAATGTAAATAATTTGGATATAGAGTAGACCGCTTGGTGAATAGGAAAGGCATGAAGTCATCAACAGGCACATAAAAAAGAATGAAAGTCTCTGTCAGTGACTGAACGCCTTTACTGTTCAGTGAGTAGTCTCCTTTACTCCTAAAATACATATAAAACTTAGTGTTTGTGGATGAAGTTGATGATACCTCCAAAACAACCTTCTTTTTGAATCGGGTGTTACGTTTGGTGCCACCATTGTGTGCTGTAGTAGTTGTGCTATAATAGCTGTTGTGGTTGTGGAGGTACAAGTTGTGACGTTCACCTGCTTTATTTCTTTGTTGATTGACCTTGGTGTCAACATACTGCATTGCTACACTGGCTGAAAAAACAGGGGGTAGAAGTTCAACACTGGCTACTTTAAATGATGTAGCCGACAGGTGCACATTTGTGTTTCACAGTTCTTTACTTTCACTGTTCACAACCCCCAAATAATACACAGTTATATGGCCAGTGCACTACTGTTTAACTTTCGATAAGCCTCATTAATAGTTTGAGGCAAACACCAACACGCTACTACAATAGTTTACTGTTGAACCACTACAAGCAGTAAAAACCTAACCCAATAGTTCTTGCCGCATAACACGGTACATATTGAACAGACTCTGCCATTGTTTTAGCACATGGCCTATTACACTTATTTCACAGTTAAGTGGATGCATTGTTGTTGATCTAACCAATACGGGTTCCTCGTCTGAAACTCGGCCATGGACTGACTGTCTCGGGACCAAAAATCGGGCCCTTATATATCATCACAATAATAGGCCCTGCAATTTCTTCTACTACAACGGTTAAGCTGTATTATTTGTTTAGATCATGAAATTAACAGATTTAGTTATGCAAACAATACTTTCGACAGAACTGGTAATTACTTTGGAATTAAGGGCTGGCTTTGCTAACATGTTTTCGAATAGAGCCAAATAAGTACTTAAAGAATACCAGTGTTTTGTCTTCCAAATGTTTATAATTAGTGCAGAATTTATATTTGTTTATAAGTCAACAATAGAATTTAAGTTACGAAACAATTACTAATTTCACCCTATAACAAAAGATACTAACTAGGACTAGTCAAAAGTACATACATACACCTAAGCACAAAATTCGATCTGGTGTTATATTCTTTGACCTGAGGGCCAACCTTTCTCTTTTATGAAAATGCAGATTATACTCACGTATGTTAATGGTAATTAGTTAAAAGTGAAAAAATGAATTTTAAGGAGGCAGATGGTAAAACGAGGGGAAGCAAAAATATCCCAGCTTGCTTTGTCACAAAGTGTTAGAAGTGGTCATCATCGCATCATGGTGATCACTAGAGCATTGTTGCTTTCACATCAGTGTACTTTTCAAGGAAATAAATTTAAGATTGCAGTTTGTCTTCATAATTAAGACTTAGAAACAGCACATATCATATTGATTCTCACTCCGGCAGAATCGTCTTAACTGATGAGTTATGTGACATAGTAAAGATAGAGGCACAACTTACTGAGAAGGTGTATCTGTTTGTAGAGGCAATATATGCAAACAAAGAATGGTTGTATGAGCAAGCAATTTCAGCTACAAAAAATGACAGTTCAACAAATGAATCAGTGATACGATGGCGAACCTATACAAAAGCATAGACATTCGTACAGAATTCCTGCATGCACTTAATGTTTCTGATATTTTTTCAAAAAAAAAAAAAATATATAAATAACCTTTTAAGAACGTCATAGAAGGAGAAATATTAACAGGAAAAGAAAATGGCTAGTCATCATTCTCGCCATGAATTCCATTCATTTCAACTAAATTACTGTTCAGCTTTAAAAGGCTTCAGTTTCTGATAAGATGAATGTACAGTATGACTATCAATAAGATACAAGGTCAAATATTCCAGTGTTGCGTAGTGAATTTAAGAGAATGAGTTCCTTGCATAGGCAGCTGAAGGTAGCTTATTAGTATGTTAGATACCCACAAAACTTTTTTGTCTTTACACTCGAAAGCAAAACCCAACTGTAGCTTACAACAATAAACTCTGAATAAATTAGATGCTTTACGAACAAGATGATTAACTGCACATTTTCCATTTATTGTTTCGCTGAATCACTTCAGACAGATGACAGTGTGAGTCCTTCAATCGGGCCAGTTGTTGCCATGTCAGCTGTGCTGAAACTCCGTTCCTCTCCCACTGATGTTTTCCATCCAAATCTTCATAGCAGTGACAGTGGCTGTGTGATTTCAAGATGAACATACAGACCTGTTCTGTCAAGTGACATGCTTTGATTTTTAAGTTAATATTATCTGCTTTGAAGTGACATTTAGATTCTCATTATTGTGTATCTAATCTACATTAAAATAATTGTTTGAATTTATATATTACAAACTATTTTTCTCGTTGTGAGTGTCATATATTTTAAGTAGAAGTGACCAAGGATTGTCTTTAATGCTGAAGACTTGATGAATGTGTCATCAAACCAAAGGTGAAGAGTTTATGCTAACTTCAACGCTGTTTCTTAGCCAAAACGATCTGGTGACACAGTTAACACATAGTCACCGAGGCTACAATAGGCTGTAGTTTTGGAAATGTTTCGTGACTCTCAGTACTCTGCTGCTTGAAAAATAAATACAGTTTAAAAACTGAAAGTCACTATTATGTTTTCGTCTGTGCAATGTGTATCATCTGAGTTACCACCTCAAAAATCAGTGCAGTAGAAAAGTGCATATCAGAGGCTGCAGGAGTTACTGAGTATAAAACTAAATGTATCATACGAATTACATACGGATTCTTTAAAATTTTCCTACAGAAGAGGTGATGTGGGCAGTTAATTCATTTTCAGGTAGCTGCCATTAGAGAATATTTATGAAGGGAAAATTGGAAAACGAGACACAGCTTCGCGAGTCTAACTTAACTTTTATGCTGTCTCTGTATTAACTCTCTGTTAGGAGATATTTATTAAGGGTTACTTATGTTTCAGATAAATTCTTCCTATTCTATTCTCAGGGAAGAATGGGAAACCGTCATTTACACAGTGTCATGTGATAAAGTGTGCTTTTTTTCTTGTTTCAGGAAGTGGAGAACCAAATTTTGATGCACTTGAGAGCAATCCATTCCAGAGCAAATCTCAGAGGCGAGAAGCAGAAGTGAAGGCATTGTTAGAGAAGGTATTGATAATATCCATTCAACATTTTTCATGATCTTCTCAAGAATACCGCTATTGCTGAGCTGGAAGTGCCACTGCCTGTACAGATATCCACATTATACCTTTCTAAGTAGGCTCTGAAAGCTCTTGTATGTCAGTCATCATTTTATTCCTCAAGTGGAACTATACTGAGGAAGACATTTGTGAATGGTCCCAGTGTCAGTCAGCTTCTCCAATTATGCATCTTAAAGTCATCAGTATCGTGTTTACTCGAATCTAAGCCGCACCTGAAAGTTGAGACTCGAAATTCAAGGGGAGGGAAAAGTTTTAGGCCGCACCTCCAAATCGAAACAAAGCTGGTCCATTTTAATATGAGACACAATTTAGGTCGAATGAATGACGATACAGCTACAGTAGTTTGGTTCGAGTCATAAGCTTAGATGTTAAGTTTTACCAGGTAGCCATAACTATGTGTCAGGCGCTCCGTCCGTATTTATACGGGTACCCTTCCTCTTTCACGTGCTTCGTCTGGTTTGAATTGATTGCTTATTTTTCTTTGATCTGATAAGTGCCGTTCTCTTTGTTATAGGTGTTTACGTAACTCTAGGCTGAAGATGCATGACTGTACTGTGTCACGCATTGTTTTGTCGCATTCTGATAATGAGTGTTTACTGCCTGTCGCCGCTCGCAGCATGGCTTCCTTTTGTGTGTGCTACCGCCGCTTACAACAACAACAACAACAACAACAAAAAAGAATCAATGGCAAGAGACTACCATTTGTTGTTACTTACACTGCTGCTTTCTTTGATAATGATAAACAAGAACCAAATAATAGACTGTGTATGATAGAACATGTTCTGAACGAGAGTTTAGCGAAAATTTTTCTCCGTTTGAAAATCTTTGCAGATGCCTCTTTAGTACATTACATTCTGCACAGGAATTAGAGTTATCTTACATTTAAAAATCTAGTCAATTGCCGTGCTTCATTTCTGACTGTACCACTATTACGCATAAGAATAATACGAATACAAACATAACATGATATGTATATTCTTCTGCGTTTGCTTTTGTCTCGCTCTAGTTTTGTAGTTTATTAGGCAGACAGAATTTAAATGAGATAGCAGCAAACATGAAAGAATATATGGCAAAATGTATTATTCTTATGGTGAAGAGAATACTGCATGTGATTCACAATTCATAAAAGTTCCTATTAGCAACCATCTCTTCTCACAGGTAGAAAAAATTCAGAACGTAGGGATGTTTGTCAATATGGCCAACTCTGTCTCGCCAGTCGGATTTTCGTAGTACATTGAAACGCTGCAACATTCAAAGCTGAACAATACGGAATTTGTATTTACTTCGATGGATAATGTATGAAAATGCAGTGGTCGAAACTCGGGGCGGAGGAAAAAAAAAGCTTGTCTTCTACCTTCCTTTTTTTTTTTTTTACTGACGCAGAGGTTTTGGCGCCAGTATTTATCTTTGTGCCTGCAAAGCATGCCTGTGTAGTGCTACATATATTCGACGGCAGAAGTTAGTTGTGGCGGCACCTACCAACATTTTTCAGAACTTCCGCTTACTTTGCACTCGATTCTAAGCCGCAGGCGGTTTTTTGGATTACAAAAACCGGAAAAAACGTGCGGCTTAGATTCGAGTAAATACGGTAAGCCCTATATAAGCTTTATTGTTTGTGAGATTTTCCTCCTCATGAATTTGGGCGTACTGAAACAGTGCTAAACAAAGATTTTACCAAAGTTTGTGAGAAGGCTTACAGTTAGTTCATTTTCTGTTTCTTACAGTGCAATATCATTGTGTATACAGTGATGTGTAATATTTGGAGATGTAAGTAATCTTTTGCATTCGTCACTCATAACTGAATGGTTACAAGTAAAAGTCAGCTATAATCAAAATAAAATAAACAACCCAAAGCAACAATCTGTTTTCTCTTTTTGTGTAATGAAGCATTTGATACAAGCTAAGTCATAGCTCTGATCTTGCTGTAGCAATCAGTAAATTATTACAATATTGGTGAATCAGATTCTAATTTTGTGTTGACAGCCACAAGTCCATAGGAGGACTACATTATTGTTTACTTCCATAGGTTCTTATTCTATTGCCTGGGAGCTACACATAACTTAAAAACACAAAAAGTACTTGCTCATTGCATATTCAGAGCAGAATTACAGCTTACAAACATTAACTAAAGCTGTAACAACAGTATGAAAAGGATGGCACAATAACAAAAAAGAATATTAGAAATATTTATGCTTTTGAACAAAGTACATTCTCAGATGTAGAACTCTCATATCTTTACGCAGTAAGAACAATAACAATAACTGACATGGCTACTTGGGCACTAAGGGCCGAGTGCGACTTTGATGTGAGCAGCAATCTAGTGGGATGGGGGATTCAGGAAGAGGCATGCAGTGGGGAGGGGGAGTCTTAGCAGGATAGGGGTGGGAGAGGGTGCTAGTGCTGCCTGTGGGAGTGTGCAGGGACATGATGTGGATGGGTAGGGCTGCTGGGTGCAGCATCAGGAGGTTGTGCTGGGCGGGAGGGGGAGGGGACAGAAATAGAGAAAAGGAATTGTAGGTGCATTGCCAGAATAGAAAGCACTGTATTGGGATCAGGGAAGAGAATAATCAGGTGGAGGGCAGAGTGTTGTGAAGGTTGAGGCCAAGGGCACTACAGGAGAGTTCCCATTTGCACAATTCAGAAAAATTGGTGTTGGTGGGAAGAATCTAGATGGCACTGGCTGTGAAGTGGTCATTCTTTTGAAACACATCATGTTGGGTGGCACGTTCAACAACTTGGTGGTCCAGCTGTCTCTTGGCCATAGTTGGCTGTGGCCATTTATCCAGGCAAACAGCTGATTGCTAGTCATGCCCACAAAGAATGTGGCACAGTAGGTGCAGCTAAAGTTTATACTGTATTAGTTTGCTGCATAAGTTCGTAGTGTTTTTATTTTCCTTGTTGGTATTGTGCTTGCTGTGGGTTTATTTATCAATTGTCATTTTTTATTTGTAGTTCACTGTTGCTGTTTGAACTTATATATTGTCATTTTGTCATTTGGAGATAGTGAATGGAGGTATGGGCACTAGAAAATGGTGTCCCAAGTGAAGAAATCGGAACATTTCCAACATATTCTTCTATTTGAGTTGAATAGAGGGTGATAGTAGTGGAGAAAAGTCAGAAATATCTGTGTCATGTATGGGGATAATGCCATTGGACAGAGCATTGCAAGAAAATGGTGTTCTTGTTTTAAGGATGAACATTTTTTCATTAGTGACTCTTCAAGTTCAGGAAAACATTCAGGGTCTAATGAAGGTTGTTTAAACACAGTAATCCACAATGATTCACATCATTCTTGTTGAGAACAGGCAAATGTAATGAATTGTGATCATTCCACCATCATGTAACATTTGCGTGCAATGGGGAACCTTCAAAAATCGGGTGTATTGGTAACACATCTCTAAGCAAAAATCAAAAAAATCTGTGTATGGCCATGTGTACGTCTCTGCTTGCTTATCTTCAATTGGCTCATGAACACCAACCATTCCTATGTATTGTGTGATGAGAAATGGTGTCTTTATGCTAACATAAGGTAAATAAAGGACTGATTGAGCTCAGACAAAGCAGCAACTCCCGGTAGAAAGACCTGGCCATATCTGCAAAACATAATGTTATGCACTAGATGGAGCAGCAGCAGTGTGATGTACTACAGATTGCTTCCCCAAGGTGTAACCATCATTGCTGACATTTATTGTCAATAAATGAGTTTTCTTGAAGGTGCAATCCAAGAACAATGATCAGGAAGACTGCATGAAGTGATGCTAATCCATGATAATGCCCGCCCACATTCTGCTAGACTGACAAAGACACTATACGGGAGTTCGGTGGTCATTCTGCACCCACCTTATTCACCTGATCTTCTGCTCTCAGATTTTCACCTTTTCTGCTATCAAACAGCCTACAAGGAACTTCCTTTCCAGATGGAAATGTGCTCTGAACATAGCTTGACAAGTTCTTCGCCTCAAAAATGTGATTTCTACAGTTGTGGAACTGAAAAGTTACCCCAACATTGGCAGATCTTTTGTGAATAGAGAAGGAGAATATGTTATTGATGACTAAAATCTCTGTTCTGTGTACAATTTGTGTTTATGAATCTTATGGAAAAACACTATGAACCAACCTAATAGATTACAAGGCTACTTTCAATGGAAAAACACTATGAAATTATGCACCAACCTAATATATCACATGGCTACTTTCACTACAGCCAAGAGGTTGCTGGACCTCCCGGTTTCTGAATATGAACATGTTGCCCAGCATGGTGTGCTTCACTTTGATGAGTGTTATACAGCCTGTGCCATCTGGATTCTTCCCACCAACACAAGCTTTCCTGAACTGCACAGATGGGAACTCTGCCTGTAACATATCCTTTGTCCGCATAGCACTCTTCAACCTTTGCTAGCTCCTGTCCTCTACCTGCCTATCACCTTCCCTGTTTGCACTAGAGTACAAGTAAGCCTTCTCTGCTGCCAATGCACGTACAGGTCCTTTCCTCTTCACTACTTCACAGCTATCTCTTCCCTCTCCCCCTTTCTCACTCATCTTCTACCCCAAGGAAGCCTCCTAATCTGCACCTAGCAGCCGTATCATATCGCCATGACTGTGCACTCTCCCATGGGTAGCACTAGCATCTGCTAGCACCCCTACCCTGCTATCCCTCCTTTGCCCGGAGACAATAGCCACGTGTGCGCGTGTGTGTGTGTGTGTGTGTGTGTGTGTGTGTGTGTGTGTGTTGTCGTGTGAGTTTGTGAATGTTCTATTTCTGAGGAAGGACGTCCTCTGAAAGCTTAAATATTTCAAGTATCCTTTTTCGTTGTGCCTATCTATAGCTCTGTGAGGCCTCTGTGGGATGAGTAGTGATTTGTCATTGTAAAATTTGATAAAATTATTTCATTAGCTACTGGAACAAGTGAAACACTAATAAATTTGTATTTTAAAGTGTGTATTTTATTATTTTCATTATATTAAGTAACCTATTTGTCAATTATATACAAAACTTCCCCCTTCATCTTATTTTCCTGTTTTAAGCATATTACAGGATTCTAGTCTGAAACGCAATACTATTATATGTCCCTGTATTCTTGCCTGTCTTCTTATTGAAAATTGATATGAGATACATTTGTTGAGACTTAAGGCTGGTAATTTTTAGTGTTACGTCTTTTACAGATTCAGCCTGAGTTGATAACGCTAGACCCATCAGTGATTGCAGAAGTTGACGTGCCAACTCTGAAAGACAAGCTGGAAGCAAAGAAGAAACTACTGGTAAGTGTTTCAAGCTTAGTGACAGTCTCCTGATTGAATCTACTGGTATATTATTCTTGTTATAGACATGTCTGCTTAATGTTATGCTCTGTTTTGCAGTATATAAAGCCACCTAAGATAGATTATCAGCATCGCAAAGGTGGTAGAAGGAAAGGTACTGTTAAAGCAATGCAGACAAAGAAAATCCTCCAGGAACAAGCCAAAAAGGTATTATATCTTTTTATGTTAGTGTTGTGAAGATAGCTTTGTAATTTATTTTCAGTCACGTTATTAACTTATGCACAGTGTTTTCTAGTATGTGAAATATTGGAAAGGTAGTCAATTTGTCAGTCACTGATTTTGTCCTCCGACATCATCATTCTTTAATATTGAAACGAAGATTACACTGACAGTGTGAAATCACATTAGAATACAAAATTATCTTCTACAGGGTGTCACAAAAAGGTGTGGCCAAACTTTCAAGAAACATTCCTCACACACAAAGAAAGAAAATATGTTATGTGGACATGTGTCCAAAAACGCTTACTTTCCATGTTAGAGCTCATTTTATTACTTCTCTTCAAATCGCATTAATCATGGAATGGAAACACACAGCAACAGAATGTACCAGCGTGACTTCAAACACTTTGCTACAGGAAATGTTCAAAATGTCCTCCGTTAGTGAGGATACATGCATCCACCCTCTGTCGCATGGAATCCCTGATGCGCTGATGCAGCCCTGGAGAATGGCGTGTTATATCACAGCCGTCCACAATATGAGCACAAAGACTCTCTACATTTGGTACGGGGGTTGCGAAGAATTGCCTCCTCCATTGCAGGTGTCACCGTCGTTCTAGGTCTTCCCCGGTCGCGAGTCATAGGCTGGAATGTTCCGTGCTTCCTAAGACGCCGATCAGTTGCTTCGAACGTCTTCCTGTCGGGAAACCTTCGTTCTGGAAATCTGTCTCGATACAAACGTACCGCGCCACGGTTATTGCTCCATGCTAATCCATACATCAAATGGGCCTCTGCCAACTCCGAATTTGTAAACATTGCACTTACAGCAAAACCACATTCGTGATGGACACTAACCTTTTGATGCTACGTACTGATATGCTTGATGCTAGTACTGTAGAACAATGAGTCGCATGTCAACACAAGCACCGAAGTCAACATTACCTTCCTTCAATTAGGCCAACTGGCGGTGAATCGAGGAAGTACAGTACATACTGGCGAAACTAAAGTGAGCTCTAACATGGAAATTAAGCGTTTCCGGACACATGTCCACATAACATCTTTTCTTTATTTGTGTGTGAGGAATGTTTCCTGAAAGTTTGGCCATACGTTTTTGTAACACCCTGTATAATCTGAATATTTTACTGAAGATTAATATATGGTAGCAGTTGGTTAATTAGTAGGGAAGTCTATGTTTTGTGCAGTTTCACAACACCATTTATGGGAGGGATCTACTTAAGACTACTTCCCTACATTATAACTTTCATTCATTCATTCAGTCAGTCAGTCAGTAATATTGTGGAGGATATATCACATCTTCATTGTGAGAGACAAATTGTTTTCTAGCAAAAACTCCTTTATAAAATTTCTCTCAATAAACCTGTGTGTTATAAAACCAAACTTGCATGTGTTAAAACTAAACAAATTAAATTCATATATACCATGAAAGCAACAATTTAATAAACAGTATTGTTATGATTAACCTTTCAATTTTCTTTACAGGAGTTTATTTCAACCATAAAGTCTGTTACAAATGATGGAGTTGTACCACAGGAGCAAGATTCTGGGAAGATCAAAGTGAAAAGTAGTGTCCTAGACCGGTTCAAACCAAAGACAAAACAATGACTTCATTGTAATAACTGTGATATTGTACATTCAAAATAAATATATGTTTATAAATATGCATAATTGCTTATAATTTCTGCTTGTTAACATGGAATCTGCTGCCCTTTAAACTTCTATACTAAGAAAGCAGACATTAGCAAATATCATTCCAAAGTTAGAGTATGGAATAGTTGCCAATATAAAAACAAATATATTTACAAAGCAAGAAGCAAAGATAATAAAAAGAAAGTTACCTGTTAGAGATAAAGGTTCCATCTTTATGTGAAAGAGTGAAAATGATTTGAGGATTTTGAAACAAGGGAGATATGGTGATTTAGGACAGTAAAGGACAGAACAGAACTGTCTTCTGATCCTAAAATATCTCCTTTCCCTGTTAACCTTGTAGCTGAATTTCTTGTTTAAACATTAAAATTGCCTCAGGTACTGAAACCTAACATTTTTGCTACATTTGATTCGTGTATGTGTTAGATCTGTCCTTGCAGTTTTGTTCTAACCTCATTTTATTGTGGATTCATTTTTAATTACTTTGTTTTTGGCAATGTTCATTTCACTATCTACTACAGACTTTATCGGGATCAAATGGGACAAAAAAATTAAATATGCTGTATTGTATTAAACAATAAAAAAATTCTATAGGATATGACTGTTCGAAAGTTCATTAGAATTTGAAATGATCATAGACTAAAAATATGCTGAGTAAAACTCTATACAGTGCTGGAAAAATTCATCCAGCAGGAAGTAAGAAAAGTAGATTATGAGACTTTATTTCATAATAGGGAGATGAGTTGTTGTGGTCTTCAGTGCTACTCTATCCTGTGCAAGCCTCTTTATCTCTGAATAACTACCATGACTTACATCCTTCTGAATCTGCTTACTGTTTTACTGTATTAATGTCTTGGTCTTGCTCTACAATTTTTACCCCTCCCCCTCCCCCACTCACATGTCCCACCAATACTAAATTGGTGAGCCCCTGATGTCTCAGAATGTCATGTTTACCTATCACTTCATGTACTCAAGCAATGTCTAAACTTTATTTTCTCCCCAATTCTGTTCAGTGCCTCCTCATTAGTTATGCGATCTATTCATCTCATCTTCAGCATTCTTCGGTAGCATCGCGTTTCAAACACGTCTGTTTTCTTTTTCTCTAAACTGCTTGTCAGCCATATTTCACTCCTTACAAATGGTTTCAAAAATGACATCCTAACACTCAAATTTATATGTGATGTTAAATTTCTCTTCTTTTTCCCTTCTTCAGGATCACTTCTCTTACCGTTCTATTTTACATTTTATGCCCTTTTTACTTAGGCCATCATAATTTATTTTACTGCTCAAACAGTAAAACTCGTCTACTACTTTTAGTGTCTCATTTCCTAAAATAATTCCCTCTGCATCACCTGCTTTAATTTGACTACATTCCATTACCTTTGTTTTCATTTTGTTAAAGTTCATCTTATATCCTCCTTTCAAGACACTGAGCATTCTGTTGAACCGCACTTCCAAATCCTTTGCTGTAACCAACAAAATTACAATATCATTGGCAAACTGCAGTGTCTTTATTTCTTCTCCTTGAACTTTAATTCCCTTTTCTAATTTTCTCCTTGTTTTCCTTCACCGCTTGCTCAGTGTACAGGTTGAATAATATTGGAGGTAGGCTATGCCCCTGTCTCACTCCCTTCTCAATGACTGCTTCTCTTTCATACCCTCCAATCCTTATAATGGCCATCTGGATTCTGTACAAGTTGTAAATAACCTTTCACTTCTGTATTTTGTCCCTGATGCCTTTAGACATTTAAAAAGTGTGTTCTAGTCAACATTGTCAAAAAGCTTTCTCCTAATCTACAAATGCTATAAACATAGGTTTGCTTTTCCTTAACCTATCTTCTGAGGTAAATCGTAGGGTCAGTAATGCCTTGCGTGTTCCAGCGTTTCTCCAGAACCCAAAGTGATCTTCCCCAAGATCAGCTTCCAGTTTTTCCATTCCTCTGTCAATAATTTGTTTCAATGTTTCGTAACCATGATTTATAAAATTGATAGTTTGGTGATGTTCTCACCTGTCAACCTGTCAGCACCTGCTTTCTTTGGAACTGGAATTATTACATTCTGTTATGAAAAGAGTGGCTTGTTACTCTCTGGTCACTGAGGCTGGACTCATAGACATTGTCCATGTGTATGGGAGCTGCACTTGTGTGAATGAGTGTGTTGTCTTTGTTAGAAGAGGGTGTTTTGGCCAAAAGCTTAAATGCAGTTTTTTTGTGTCTGTCTGTGACTCATTGTCTCCTCAGCTATGACATTTTTCTGAAGCAACTGAGGAAGGGTGATGAAAATCTTAATTCATATGACTGAATGGCAATCTGAAATTTGCATCTCCTCAACAGGAGTCTAGTCTTATATCATACTTGCCTGGGAAAGTAAGTTACAGATACAGTTAAGTGGTTTTCTATGAAATCCCGTATTACATCTGTCATCATGACTAACAACTTATCAGGGGACATGACACAAAGTCACATACATCAACCTATTCAACTATGGACTCATTGCATACCTTATATTACATTGCCTGTTGGTCCAGAATTGCCTAGTTAACTTTTCAGAAAAATGAGGTTGTTTGCAGAAACCACTATGCCGTCTGGCTATACGATTAATCAGTTGTAGAATGCATGCAGTGACATGCAGACACAATCAGAGGGACAAAGGTAGATGCTAGTTAATAAGATGTCTAGTTCAGTTTTCAGCTACACAGATTTATGTTTCACTGAAAGCAGTTCTTACTCACCCTATTCTCTCACTTTAATCAAAATTGTTACCCGGTAGAGTAAGTGTTCAGTCTCTTGAATGATCCCATTGCTGACAATTTATACCACCCTAAAACCAAAGAGGGTTCATTTATATCAGGGGAAACGTACATGGGCAATTGCATACTTCTTTCAATGCTCTCTACTCACTGATAATCTGATTTTTGAGGAATCCTTTGTACTCATGCTATAGTTACGGAATAAATATTTCACTCTGCACAATCTCTTCTTATGAAATGACTAGCCTACATTTATTCATTCTTTTTATCGTATACAAGCAACAGCAAAAGAGACTTAGAGGAATCTGGTATTAGTTGAGAAGTTCATAAACACAGTGAAGTAGCTGTCAGAAACTACATTACTGTGTAAAATTTAAGAATGTGATAATGTAACATAACTTGTTGATAACGGCTTGGTGGAAATGGAATCAAAGTGCAGTAGCACGTTGCCAGAGGTCTCCCAGCCATGCACAGAAAGTTGGACTTCACATGATGTGAGGTCAGTGTAAATATAACACCAAGTAAGGCTGACCATGCAGCACGAGGCAGTTGAAGGTACAGGAAAGGACAGTATGTATCAATCAGCGACTGTCACAGTGAACTCCTGAAGGTGCCCATTACAACATGACTCGGAGACAACTTTTGGATTACCACACATGTGAAAAATCATCGGGAAACTGGGAGCAGGATGAAGTGCAATGAGTGTAGCTCAGGATTCTGCTATTGTTTACAGCACTGTTTCATGTGCATGAGGCATGTTCCGGACCAAAGGCATTGTTGCCTGAATCAGAGAAGGTGGGACTCACGTCAAACAGCAGGAGCAATTGCAACCAGATTTAACAGAACTGCAAGGCAAACAACCTCACACCACAGTGGCAGGGCACCTGCATGGGACTGGCCTCTGTATCTAATGACCAGTATGTTATCTTTCATCGATGCCTGCACGTTAGCACCCAAGGGACTGGAACTGGGCCAATGAGAAGTGGGTCACATGGTCTTCTCAGATGAAAGCAGATTCAGCTTGAGTAATGATTCTGGATGTACCATCATATGGCAAGAGGTGGGAAGGTGTAATGCATCAAGGAACTCTGTCGAACATGATCATTTTGGTGTCTGGGTGCTATGATGTAGGAAAGCATAATGTTGCATGAACGTGCTGACCTCCAAACCTTTGAGTAACATACAGGACACTCACCAATTGTCGTTGTGACACTATACTCCTTCTCCATGTGTGTATTTTGAGGGGTGCATTTGACCATGACTTAATTTTTATGGATGGCGATGCGCGACTGCATCAAATTACACAGCTGGAGCAGCTCTTGTAATGAGCGCAAATGATCATCCAGCAGCTGTGAACCATGCTGGTGGAGGAATGGAATGCCCAACCATAAGGACTCCTTACCAACTTTGTATTCAGCATGACAGTGTATTGCCGAACATGCATTGCTGCCCTTGGTGATGACACATCCTATTAAGAACCGTATCTCACCTTTTGTGTTGTCTAGGGGATCATCATTAATTATAGTGACTTCAGTGTAATTCTGTTTGTCACATTGTGTATTTCTTTCAGTTACCTCCTGTTCTATACTGTAACAGTTCATTCTATGTACAGTCCAATTTTCATCGAGCTATGTTAATTGGCAATGACAGATCATGTAAAAGTTACTTTCATCCATAAGTTTTGCCCTCCAGTGTATTTCCATAAGCAGTATTAAAAATAAATTCCATTAATATATTAGTCTCTATCCGTGTTACTTTAGTTCAATGGTGTTTTTTTTAAATGTGCTGTTCTACATGAAATGTGTGTGAAGTTGTAAATCACTTATGCTGTCTGCCAAATAAGTAATGAGACAACTAGCATTACTTCCAAACTAAGAACTTTATTTCAAGTTTCTCAATTACAAGGATTCAAAATAACCCCCTGCATCTCCATGCAATGTTTACATCAGTCATACAAGTTGTTGAAAAAAGGCTGGAAGTTTTATGTACCTCCTTCAGTCTGTCAGTCACAGCATGTTGGATGTCCTCAGTGTCAACGAAATGTTCCCCTTTGAAATCACATTTAGTTTCCTGATATAGAAAAAGGTCTGCTGGTGGCAAATCGGGCAAATAGGATCAGTGTTCGAGTACATAGATCTGTTTTGATGTTAAAAATTGTTCCGCAGATAGTGTGCAGTGAGCCACTGCATTGTCATGCAGAAAAACCAAAGTCCTCGCTTTGGAACAGAAACATCCTGATCTGATGCATCCAAACAAATAGACACTGGGTGACTCCTAAGTTATCCTGTCCAGTCACTATTGTGCCCTCAGGGAGAGATTCATGATGGATTTCTCAAGAACCATAAAAAAACCTCCCATTATCTTTATGTGATTTCTGCAACCCGACTTCCTTCTCTGTTGGTTACGTTCCATGCCATTCCATATTCTGATGTTTTATTTCTGGATCAAAGCGAAAAAATGGTGTTTCATCCATATTTATGCTTTGTTTCAACAGGTTAGGATCCTCATCAACTGCTGTGATGAAACTGGCACAGCATGCAGGTTGATGCTCTCTCTGCTCTTCTATCAATTAATGTGGCTTAAAACGGAACAGATCTTTCTCTAAAATGGATCAGGCTGTTTCCTCACTTACACCAAGTTTCAATGCAAGCCTTCTGGTAATAAATCATCTATCACTGGCAACTTTGTGGTTCATCTTCTAAGTACTATTATCTATTCTTAAATGCTGAAAACCAGTGGAACACTTTTGCTTGTCTAAGGCAATCATTCCTGCAAATGCGTTGCATGCCTTTGTAAATTTATGGTGCTGTTTTTCTTAGTTTACAGTAAAATTTTAAATACATCTTTTTTTTGGCATTTTTTGCTTATAAGTTGGGAACTATCAGCTTTTTATAAATAAGCTCCCGATGTCGTCGTTGTGGTCTTCAGTCCTGAGACTGATTTGATGCAGCTCTCCATGCTACTCTATCCTGTGCAAGCTTCTTCATCTCCCAGTACCTACTGCAAGCTACATCCTTCTGAATCTGTTTAGTGTTTTCATCTCTTCGTCTCCCTCTACGATTTTTACCCTCCACACTGCCCTCCAATACAAAATTGGTGATCCCTTGATGCCTCAGAAAATGTCCTACCAATCGATCCCTTCTTCTAGTCAAGTTGTGCCACAAACTTCTCTTCTCCCCAATCCTATTCAATACCTCCTCATTAGTTATGTGATCTACCCACCTAATCTTCAGCATTCTTCTGTAGCACCACATTTCGAAAGCTTCTATTCTCTTCTTGTCCAAACTATTTATCGTCCATGTTTCACTTCCAAACATGGCTACGCTCCATACAAATACTTTCAGAAACGACTTCCTGACACTTACATCTATACTCGATGTTAACAAATTTCTCTTCTTCAGAAATGCTTTCCTTGTCATTGCCAGTCTACATTTTATATCCTCTCTACTCCCACCATCATCACTTGTTTTGCTCCCCAAATAGCAAAACTCCTTTATTACTTCAAGTGTCTCGTTTCCTAATCTAATCCCCTCAGGATCACCTGACTTAATTCGACTACATTCCATTATCCTCGTTTTGCTTTTGTTGATGTTCATCTTATATCCTCCTTTCAAGACACTATCCATTCTATTCAACTGCTCTTCCAAATCCTTTGCTGTCTCTGACAGAATTACAATGTCATCAGCGAACTTTAATGTTTTTATTTCTTATCCATGGATTTTAATACCTACTCCAAATTTTTTTGTTTTGTTTCCTTTACTGCTTGCTCAATATACAGATTGAACAACATCGGGGATAGGCTACAACCCTGTCTCACTCCCTTCCCAACCACTGCTTCCCTTTAATGCTCCTCGACTCTTATAACTGCCATCTGGTTTCTGTACAAATTGTAAATAGCCTTTCACTCCCTGTATTTTACCCCTGCCACCTTCAGAATTTGAAAGAGAGTATTCCAGTCATCATTGTCAAAAGCTTTCTCTAAGTCTACAAATGCTAGAAACGTAGGTTTGCCTTTCCTTAATCTAGCTTCTAAGATAAGTCGTAGAGTCAGTATTGCCTCACGTGTTCCAATATTTCTACGGAATCCAAACTGATCTTCCCCGAGGTCGGCTTCTACCTGTTTTTCCATTCGTCTGTAAATAATTCGCGTTAGTATTTTGCATCCATGACTTATTAAACTGATAGTTCGGTAATTTTCACATCTGTCAGCACCTGTTTTCTTATCGATTGGAATTATTATATTCTTCTTGAAGTCTGAGGGAATTTTGCCTGTCTCATACATCTTGCTCACCAGATGGTAGAGTTTTGTCAGGACTGGCTCACCCAAGGCTGTCAGTAGTTCTAATGGAATGTTGTCACTCCGGGGCCTTGTTTCAACTCAGGTCTTTCAGTGCTCTGTCAAACTCTTCACGCAGTATCATATCTCCCATTTCATCTTCATCTACATCCTCTTCAGTTTCCATAATATTGTCTTCAAGTACATCGTCCTTGTATAGACCCTCTCCATACTCCTTCCACCTTTCTGCTTTCCCTTCTTTGCTTAGAACTGGGTTTCCATCTGAGCTCTTGATATTCATACAAGTGGTTCTCTTTTCTCCAAAGGTCTCTTTAATTTTCCTGTAGGCAGTATCTATCTTACCCCTAGTGAGACAAGCCTCTACATCCTTACATTTGTCCTCTAGCCATCCCTGCTTAGCCATTTTGCACTTCCTGTTGATCTCATTTTTGAGACGTTTGTATTCCTTTTTCCCTGCTTCATTTACTGCATTTTTATATTTTCTCCTTTGATCGATTAAATTCAATATATCTTCTGTTACCCAAGGATTTCTACTAGCCCTCGTCTTTTTACCTACTAGATTCTCTGCTGCCTTCACTACTTCATCTCTCAAAGCTACCCATTCTTCTTCTACTGTATTTCTTTCCCCCATTCCTGTCAATTGTTCCCTTATGCTCTCCCTGAAACTCAGTACAACCTCTGGTTGAGTCAGTTTATCCAGGTCCCATCTCCTTAAGTTCCCACCTTTTTGCAGTTTCTTCAGTTTTAATCTACAGTTCATAACCAATAGATTATGGTCAGAGTCCACATCTGCCCCTGGAAATGTCTTACAATTTAAAACCTGGTTCCTAAATCTCTGTCTTAACATTATATAATCTATCTGAAACCTGTCAGTATCTCCAGGCTTCTTCCATGTATACAACCTTCTTTTATGATTCTACCTCCCGATACAAAATTAAATTTCATAAAATTTCAGAGAAATTTCGCTATTAATGTTTTTCCTCCCAGAAACTGTTGGAACTTAAGCACTAGTTGAAAACCTGTATTGCAGCTGTCTCTGCAGAAATCCTCTTTTCCCACCCCAAACTCTTACCTATTATTAAAAGCTGTTAGTGAATTTCTTCCAGTCCTTGGCACACATCTTATTTAGATCATACAAGGTCTGTCCAAAAAAACTTTGTCCACAAAGTTTTTTCACACTTACCTTTTACTTATTGTGCATGGTCGCCTTCAAAATACTCTCCTCCACAATTGATACATCACTCCCAAAGCTATTTGCACTTCCAGAAGCAGTCTGGTGTGCTTCTTGCTGTATCGCACAAAGCACTGTCTGCAAATTTTCTTTCAGCTTATCTATCATTACAAATTTTCATCCTTTCAACAGGGTTTTCAACTTTCGAAATAAAAAAAAAAGTCCACAGAGGCCAGGTCTGGAGAATACTGAGGATTAGGCAGGCCAGTGATTTCATTTTTCGTGCAGTAGTCATGTGCCAACAGGGATGAATTGCGGGTGCGTTATCGTGATGAAGGAGCCATGAACTGTCTCTCCACATTTTAGGCTATCCTTCTCACAATTTCTCCCAGAGTTTGCAACATGTCCTGATAGTACCATCAATTAACAGTTTGTCCCTGTGGTATGGATTCATGATGAATCCTTCAAATTCGAAGAAAACTATCAGCATGGCTTTGACATTTGGCCTGACCAGACGTGACGAGCTTTTTCTGATCTTGGAGAACCTTTCCTGACCCACTGTGAAGACCGAATGTAGACCCATGTCTCATCACCAGTTATGATTTTCTTAACGAACATCTTGTTCTCAATTGTGTGATCCAAAAGCTCAGATTGCGGAGCAAAGATCTTTCTGGTCATGACTCGTGAGCCATGGAACAAACTAGGCAGCAACATGATGCATTCTAAGATGCTGTGTTAGGACTTCATGACATCCAACTGAAATATTACATTCTTCTGCAACCTCTTGGACAGTCTGTCTTTGATTGACATGCACAATTTCATTGACATTTCTGAAATTAGCATTGTTGGTAGACGTTGAAAGGCGTCCTGAATGAGGGTCATCCTTAACTTCTGTCAGACCCTTTTTAAACCCTGTGACCCATTTGTAACACCGAGTACGGCTTAAACACTCATCACTGTAGGCTTCCTGCATCATTTACTGTGTGTATGTAAAGGTTTTCTTCAACTTGATGCAAAATTGAATGCAGATCCATTGCTCCTCTAACTCTGCCATCTCAAAGTTCGGAAACTGTATGACACAACATTCTACTCAACACCGCACTGAACAATGACTAATAGACGTACAAAAATATAACTCCCGCCAGTAACATGTTAAACACAGTTCACTCTAACACACTATTCGCACGAAATTGCAAATGTTGTGGAACTTTTAGAGCAAACCTCATATTTGCAAAAGGAAGAACTCATTTTTTCAAAAATTACGTAATGTTCAAGTTATTTAAATAAGTCCAAAATTGTATAATTTCTGTTACAAAAAAGTTGTAATTACAATGAAAAATCTTGAAAAATCATTACATATTATTACATTGTGCATAATTATTTATGACACTGTTATGTGAGCAAAAATTGTAAATGTTGTGATTGTTTAGAAGGCAGTGGGTCACAGCACAGGTTTGGGCGATTCTATCATTAGTATTGGGGCTTGTTCATCAGAAAAATGAAAGAGAAATCAACAACTTGTTATCAGTCTTAAGGAGGGATGAATGGTTATGGAATAGGCTGTGAGATTAGACGAACCTTCTGCATAATATAACTGTCTTTCCTCAATCTGTTCTCAGTCTCTTTCTTTAGTCTCTTCTTCAACTATGTCAATGCTGCCCTCTGGGGGCTCAACATTTTCAAACAGCCCTTCACCTCATGTGCATCAGGAAGCAATGAAAGCCTGCCTTCCTGCATTCGCTTTTGTGTTAGCAGCCCTTTTTACATTGACAAGAAATGGCCGGAGTATCAAGTCCAGTGCAGGGTTCAAATGGGGTGGCACTGGCACAAGACTAGTCCAGGTTGTTTCCCTCCCCCACTCATTAGGGTCAATTATTGAGTGTGGTCTGACTGAATAATCACTGCTGCATCTGAAAGTAAACTCTCAGCTTCAGAGGTGGAGGGTGGGGGGGGGGGGGGTTTGGTAGCGACACAGTATTTGTTTTACTTCTGTACCATGGAGATACGTATTGCCTGCATCTACATCTACATCTACATCTACACTCCGCGAGCCACCTTACGGTGTGTGGCGGAGGGTACTTATTGTACCACTATCTGATCCCCCTTTCCCTGTTCCATTCACGAATTGTGCGTGGGAAGAACGACTGCTTGTAAGTCTCCGTATTTGCTCTAATTTCTCGGATCTTTTCGTTGTGATCATTACGCGAGATATATGTGGGCGGTAGTAATATGTTGCCCATCTCTTCCCGGAATGTGCTCCCTCGTAATTTCGATAATAAACCTCTCCGTATTGCGTAACGCCTTTCTTGAAGTGTCCGCCACTGGAGCTTGTTCAGCATCTCCGTAACGCTCTCGCGCTGACTAAATGTCCCCATGACGAATCGCGCTGCTTTTCGCTGGATCATGTCTATCTCTTCTATTAATCCAACCTGGTAAGGGTCCCATACTGATGAGCAATACTCAAGAATCGGACGAACAAGCGTTTTGTAAGCTACTTCTTTTGTCGATGAGTCACATTTTCTTAGAATTCTTCCTATGAATCTCAACCTGGCGCCTGCTTTTCCCACTATTTGTTTTATGTGATCATTCCACTTCAGATCGCTCCGGATAGTAACTCCTAAGTATTTTACGGTCGTTACCGCTTCCAATGATTTACCACCTATGGCATAATCGTACTGGAATGGATTTCTGCCCCTATGTATGCGCATTATATTACATTTATCTACGTTTAGGGAAAGCTGCCAGCTATCGCACCATGCATTAATCCTCTGCAGGTCCTCCTGGAGTACGTACAAGTCTTCTGATGTTGCTACTTTCTTGTAGACAACCGTGTCATCTGCAAATAGCCTCACGGAGCTACCGATGTTGTCAACTAAGTCATTTATGTATATTGTAAACAATAAAGGTCCTATCACGCTTCCCTGCGGTACTCCCGAAATTACCTCTACATCTGCAGATTTTGAACCGTTAAGAATGACATGTTGTGTTCTTTCTTCTAGGAAATCCTGAATCCAATCACAAACCTGGTCCGATATTCCGTAAGCTCGTATTTTTTTCACTAAACGTAAGTGCGGAACCGTATCAAATGCCTTCCTGAAGTCCAGGAATACGGCATCAATCTGCTCGCCAGTGTCTACGGCACTGTGAATTTCTTGGGCAAATAGGGCGAGCTGAGTTTCACATGATCTCTGTTTGCGGAATCCATGTTGGTTATGATGAAGGAGATTTATATTATCTAAGAACGTCATAATACGAGAACACAAAACATGTTCCATTATTCTACAACAGATTGACGTAAGCGAAATAGGCCTATAATTATTCGCATCTGATTTATGACCCTTCTTGAAAATGGGAATGACCTGCGCTTTCTTCCAGTCGCTAGGTACTTTACGTTCTTCCAGCGATCTACGATAAATTGCTGATAGAAAGGGGGCAAGTTCTTTAGCATAATCACTGTAGAATCTTAAGGGTATCTCGTCTGGTCCGGATGCTTTTCCGCTACTAAGTGATAGCAGTTGTTTTTCAATTCCGATATCGTTTATTTCAATATTTTCCATTTTGGCGTCCGTGCGACGGCTGAAGTCAGGGACCGTGTTACGATTTTCCGCAGTGAAACAGTTTCGGAACACTGAATTCAGTATTTCTGCCTTTCTTCGGTCGTCCTCTGTTTCGGTGCCATCGTGGTCAACGAGTGACTGAATAGGGGATTTAGATCCGCTTACCGATTTTACATATGACCAAAACTTTTTAGGGTTCTTGTTTAGATTGTTTGCCAATGTTTTATGTTCGAATTCGTTGAATGCTTCTTGCATTGCTCTCTTTACGCTCTTTTTCGCTTCGTTCAGCTTTTCCTTATCAGCTATGATTCGACTACTCTTAAACCTATGATGAAGCTTTCTTTGTTTCCGTAGTACCTTTCGTACAAGATTTTTATACCACGGTGGATCTTTCCCCTCGCTTTGGACCTTAGTCGGTACGAACTTATCTAAGGCGTACTGGACGATGTTTCTGAATTTTTTCCATTTTTGTTCCACATCCTCTTCCTCAGAAATGAACGTTTGATGGTGGTCACTCAGATATTCTGCGATTTGTGCCCTATCACTCTTGTTAAGCAAATATATTTTCCTTCCTTTCTTGGCATTTCTTATTACACTTGTAGTCATTGATGCAACCACTGACTTATGATCACTGATACCCTCTTCTACATTCACGGAGTCGAAAAGTTCCGGTCTATTTGTTGCTATGAGGTCTAAAACGTTAGCTTCACGAGTTGGTTCTCTAACTATCTGCTCGAAGTAATTCTCGGAGAAGGCAGTCAGGATAATGTCACAAGAGTCTCTGTCCCTGGCTCCAGTTCTGATTGTGTGACTATCCCATTCTATACCTGGTAGATTGAAGTCTCCCCCCATTACAATAGTATGATCACGAATCATTCAGGCTACTCGCTCTTAGGCAATCTCATCCAGGTGTGCCACTTTTTTTTAATAATGTAATTTGTTCGTTATAGTTCGTTGCAATTGTTTGTGGTGGACCGAACACACTGAGCTACCGTGCTGGCGCCACTTGAGGTGCTAAGATAAGAGAGGCACATGGGCACCCAAATGCAAGATTTGTGTACAGTACATTTCACAATTATTAGTGAAAGCTGACATAGGTGAAAGTGTATGAGTGAAAAGGAAAGCTGGGGAGGCACCAAATGATACGTTGCTAGTGAGGAAAAATGTCTTGAACCCGGTCCTGATGAAGGTAGAGAATAAATAAAGTGAAAAGATGTACAAAATGGAATTATGTTGGCACAGAATTAAAATACAATGTGAATTTGGAAATGCTTTTTTAGTATAGGAACTGGCGTAACAGATGAAACCGGTCTATATTATATTCTACTTGAAACTGGCAGAAATTAATTAAATGACAGCCTTTAATAATAAATTAGAGTTTTGATGTGGAAAAAATGGGTTTCTGCAGATACAGCTGAAATACGTCTATTTTTAACTAACGATTGAGCTCAAACGGTTTGTCAGAGATAAAAACCTAAATAGTGAAATTTGTAGGAAATTTTATGTACTTTTATTTTGAAGATTTTTCATAAAAAGTTGATAGTTTCCAAGTTATAGGCACCATGAAGTTTTGTTGGCAAACCTCGTATTTTGTTTCAGCATTCTAAAAAACACATAGAATAGAAGAAATCAAAACTTCCCCACAACTTTGCCACTATGGGGCCTTTTTGAGCACAAATTGACTGCAATGAACAATGAATGCAAAACTTCATACTTGCAAGAAATGACATTACATGGTATACGCAGTATATTATGACTTTCAAACTATGTAGTGTTGTAAATCAAGTTTAAGTTCAATAAATTTTATGTAAGGCAATTAGCATAGAAAAAAATTCATAACAAATTAATCAAGAGTATCATGTTCTTATCATTGTTTGGCAAAGCAATGCGCTTGCAGCAGTATCGGAAACATCAAAACTATTCTGGAAGGAGGCTGAGATGGGTTGTTGTGACTGTAAATTTAAGAAGATGGATGAAGGTTAGAGTTTATGTCAACAACATCAACGTTATTGGAGATGACCCATAGTCGATACAGACATGAAGAGGAGAGGAAAGATAGTGTGGTATTCCGTTCAAGCAATCCAGGAAAATGTCAGAAAACCTGGTCAGAATGGCAAAAAAGGAAGTTAAACTCAGCTATTTCAGAATGTGAATGTACCACACTTCACCACCTTGCCTGGCTTCTAACAAAAGGGAATTTTCAAACCAGACTTCATGTCTGTAATGCCCTCACAGATGAAGCAATCCAATACAAAAATTGAAAGTATTCCTGACATCTTCTGACTTCGGATTTATTCAGCCCATTTTTTTTCTGTATTTACAACAATTTGTTCACTTGTTAGAATAATGTCCTTACTCTTCACTCGAGAATTGCAAAAGGCTGTAGATATCACAGTAGGATAAATATCCCATAGAAATATGTACACATGAAGGCTTGCATTGTGAACTGCCTTCTGATATATTAATGGTGTGTGGAGTTACGTGAAAGAGGTTCAGTATGTCAGTCTCCATAACCTTGATCAATCAATTGCTGTCAGTGCATAGGAGCTGAGACAGCAGCTTTTTGAAAGACTTTTGATATAGTTCTGTAGTTCATTAAATAAACATTGTAGAGTGTTTGAAAACTATAGCTGATGACTTCTCTCCAGGTAGAATTCAGTACTGCTGTGTTGCTGTAGGTGAAGTTATCAGCAGATATAAAGGTAATACTGATGCACCTTAGAAAGTGCTAAGTGGCCACTGCTGTTCATTGCATGTATGTTTATCACAGAAAACATTACGAGAATCTCACCATAAGTTTAACAATGAAGCAGATGTTAATGTTCAGTCTATAAGCTGCTGGTAATCGGGTGGAGACAAATGGCTCCAGATGTTTATTTGTGCAAAGTGAGTTTCATTTCTGTGGATTATGAAAAGCAGATTTGTGAGCTAGCCTTTGCAGACATCTATCTGTACAATTCAACACTTTGCCAGGGTTCCGTGTGTTTGTAATGGTTTCAGAAAGTCAACTGACATGGTGCCCTTACCATTCTCAAAATGAGATTTTCTATATGACAAGCAGGCAGGGTCAGATATACAGACAGTGGCGCCCCAAGGCCTGAGATTCTTCAGCACCCCTCTTACTCTCCCACTGCCGCTCACCGCTCACCACTTGTTTGTTTTCGACTTTCATTACATTCTTTGTGATTTTTCTTGTCCTCTTCTATTTCCTCATTTCCAAATGTTGGACTCTCCACTATCATTAATGCCTCTTTGGCATCATCATCAACAATAATATTGCTCCATTCCTAATTCTATGACAAATTCACTGCCATCAATGTTTTCATTAAATTGTGTTAAAATTTCATCTTGACTGTTAATATTACTATCCATTGGGCAGTTCATATTTTGCAATTTCATGCTTTGACAAACTTCTCCAAATCTTTTAGCTTGAATAGCATCCTCAAACTATACCCATGGGTCCTCCATTTCCATTCATTTTGGTCCTTCCTGAAACTCTACCTTATTACACAATGCAATTTTAGTGGTAGTCTGCATATGATTATGGCACTCATTCAACATGTCCCAATCATCCTACTCCAGCAGGTCTAAATTCACTACTAACAGTCCCTTTGCTAGTTTTACTTCATTGACGGCAAAATTATCTAAATTCATGGGTACCATTCTCCCGCCGCCATCTCTCTCTTGTACACAAATAATGCTTCTTACTCAAAACAACAATTTCATTGATGTGTTCCATAAGTTAAAAGAACATTGTGACAGTACTTCACTGGCAACAATTTCCTGCAGCTGGAACATCATTCCTCTAAGTTCCACTATACGTCACCAAAGGCGAATTTTGGTTTGATGTTCTACCAACAAGTCTAATGCACTTTCGCTTACATGAGGCACTACCACCACATACTGTTCAAACTGAACTGCCTCAACCTGAAAATTTAAGAATGCTGACCCTGATGACTTCATGCCGTTGTCTCCCACCCTACACAACCTATAGTGTGATGGGTTTAATAACTTCTGACCTACAAGGCCAGAATTGCCACTGACACATGCATCCCCATGGCTGCTTACATTGCCTCTGTACATGCCACGATCATCCACACCTGTAACACTATACATTAGTGAAAAACACTTTGCTAGCCCCACGCCTCTGTTGCTATATCAGCTTGTTCAAACTGTGTAATCAACCTGACAGCAGTGTACAGGTCTTTCGAGTTATGCATACAAACCTGGGTGACAAGACCCTCCAGAAGGCTGCAAGTACTCTGTGTTCAGCTTTTTGGAATATAACCATATCTGCCTCCTCATTCTCTTCCAATCTGTAAGTTTGAACATTTGTCTTGAATATTCTGTCTGTGAAACCTTCTACTGACTCACTGTGTCCCTTTGTCACACTACTTTACTGTTTGTGGAAAACTCTCAGGCTGGCTGTTTTCTTTTTCTATACTATTGCAGGAGGCTTTACTTCAGCTGCTTAAACGCCTGTGTATTTCTTAATCCCTTTGTACACCTGAAAAAAGTTTTTAGCTCCCCAACCAATCATAATTTTGTTGCATGCAATAACCGATCATTTGACCAACCATCCTTCTTTGCCAATGATTCCAGGTCACCCCCCCCCCCCCCCCCCACCCCACCCCCACCCACCCCCCCAAAAAAAGACATTGCATTCTCAACTGACTTAACAGAAAAGGGAGTAATTAGGTTGTTATTCACCCTAGTAACTCTGTCCTGTCTGTTCCCAACTGTGCTACTTCATTAAGTAAAAAGCATATCATAGTCTGCTGGACAAACTCCTTGTTTCCAGACTGAGTCATTGTGAAATACCTGTATCTCCTACACTAGTAACAACACAGTATTAATTGACTCTATTCATGCACAATTACAAACACATTTTACGCTACACTGTATCGTCATCCACCAAGACTCAGTACACTGCCAAGTTGTACAGACATGTTGGTGACACACAAAGCTCTATTGACACTGTCTCTGCATGTGCCACACTATGTCCTTTCAGGCTGCATTTAGAACATTGCACTGGTTGTAAATACTTTTCTCTGGTACCACACCAAAACTGAGAACAACAGTGGGTTCTAATGGCTTTACTAATGTAATCTTCAAATTGCAGTAAATCTGCCACCTAGACCCCATCTTCTCTGCACACAAAAGTTGAATCAAATGGGTCATTGATTCACCCTGCTGTATGATGCCACTGCAAGCTGTGACTGTGACATTATGTCACATGGAGGATGAATCTTCAGACACCAGCTGAAGTGTACACTTGGTGTAGGACCATTTCTGTGCAGGGTTGAGTTGTGGCAGTAGGTTGGAGCAGAGGCATCAGCAGTCCAGGAGCACCTATGATTACGACAGTCGACTGAGCAATATTGGATAGCATGCCGTTGCGACGAGTCTGGGCCTCTATCACCACATTATCTTCTACCACCAAATCCTCCTTGGTGCATCTCCACTGGCTTGCTGCCCCCTGGCTCACCCCAGCAGAAACTAGACTTCCATGCTGGAGGGAAGCTGAATGAGATTGGGGTAGTACAGCCACTCAACTTACTGTGCTGGTGTGGGTGTCTAGGTGCCAAGTGCCATCACTCACAAGAGCAAGATTTACAGCTGGAGGCTGGCATCCCCTGCAAGCATCCGAGCTGTAGTCCGCATTGCTGGCACCATCTGTGAGAAGTCGTGCCCTGCTAACTCAGGTGCATCCCACACAAGTCTTCATTCATAGGTGCCAACATCACAGCAAACTGGACATCAGCTTCTTGCCGCCACCACTACACACTATTCTCACACATGCTGTGAGGTGTGGTCGCCTCCTTCACTGAGGTACTAAAAGTGCAGTAACATAAGTCTTTAATATTTTCCCCCCTTTTGATGCTGTTTGTCTGAGCTGCCATCAGCCTTCGTCCCCACCACAACCCACCACCACAACCCAACCCTCCACAAAAGTGGACATATACCCCAGGTCCACCTAAGTTGGCATCAGAATATTCATGCTCCACACAGTACGACATAGCAACCACAGCTTACAGTAGCATCACACGGGGGGGGGGTTAGTAAGTGAACTGTTTGATTCTCATCTTGTGTGAAGGGAAGATGGCTTCTAGGCAGGAGATTCACCACAACTTGAAGGGTGCCTCTCAGGGTTCAATTTTTGGTCAACTCTTTTCCTTCTATGTGTAAATGATCTTCCACTTAATATTTGACAAATGGTACTTTTTGCAAATACTACTGGTGTTATACTTGGTCTAGTGACATTAATGTGACCAATGCCTATGCTTGATGTCAGCATACAATAGCCACTCACAGACAGTAGGTGGCAGCACTAGCAATGGAGGAGGGAATATATATAAAACAGTGTAGGCATTGTCATAATGCAGAAATGCAGCAATTTATTTGGTGTCCGAAAGGGCATGACAATTGGCTTTCAATTCAAGGGTGGAAGCATTTCCAAAAAGGCTAAGTTTTTATACTGTTCACTTGCTGCCATGGTTAAAGTATATTGAACATGGCAAAATGGTGCTACCCAAAACTGGTGCTGAGGCACTTGTTGGTGTACAACGGGCCATAGACGACAGGGGTGAACCATGGCTGTGGAGATGTGTACAGGTGAACAGATGTGCAACTGTTGAGCAACTGACCACACAGATGAACCAGGGGGCCATCAATAGCTCCACCTCAACAAACGCTCAGTTGTCAAAAAGGGCTGGTGGTGGCTGCGTAATGGTGTGAGCTTTGTTTATGTGGAATGTACTGGCTCATCCTGTCCGGCAGAATCAATCATTGACTGGAAATGGTTACGTTGGGCTACTTGAAGACCACTTGCAGCCATTTATGTCACTTCATGTTCCCAAGTGAAGATGAAATTTTTATGGATGACAATGCGTCATGACACCGAGCCACAACTGTTCTAGATTGATTTTAAGAACATTCTGGATAGTTCAATCGAACGATTAGACCACCCAGATTGCCCGACTTGAATCCCATCAAAAGATTTATGGGCCATAATCGAGAGGTCAGTTCATGTACAAAATCCTGCACCGGCATCACTTTTGCAATTACGGATGTCTATAGTGACAGCATGGCTCAATATTTCTGGAGGTGACTTCCATCAACTTGTTGAGTCCACGCCACTTCAAGATACATCATTACACTGGGCAAACGGATGTCCAGCACTATATTAGGAGGTATCCCATGACTTTGGTCACCTCACTGTACTAGGGTTGGGAGAGGTTTTTAAAAGCTTACATACCATGTATCTAACATTAAGCACCAAAAATTGTCTGTATGCCTTCGAGGAAGTTGGGTACTCAGGGCATGTAATTAATGAAGGAGATGCTAGGACAGACCCAGGCTGGTACAAGCACAACCATTTTCAGGGCTCTCCAATTATTATAGGAAATTTATGAAAGCGTTAGCAGATACTGCACAGCCAGACATGCACCTACTGAAGTGTGAAAGCCTAGTGGACGACAGAGTGGCAAACTATCTTTGAGGGACTGAGAAAAGCTTTGATTTCAAGCTCGGTGTTGATTTTCCTCGACGATAAAAAGAAGTTTGTAGAGTCTTGTGACGCTTTCAGTCAGGCAGTAGAAAGTGTTTTGAGTCAAGTAGTAAATGGTGAAGAACATCCTGTGGCTTACACTACACAACAACTGAATAGGGTGCAAAAGAACTATTCCATGACAGATAAATAAATACCCAGTTTAATATAAGAAGTTTTATAATTTATATGCTATTTGCATGCGAAACAATTCAAAGTAGTGACTAACCATGTAGCTCTGAAGTGGTTATCAAGGTTGAAGGATCCTTCTAGTAGGCTCACAAGACGGTTGTTGAGGCTGAGTGAATTTGATTACGAAGCTGTTAATAAGCCAGGCAAGAAGCATGGGAATGTGAATGTTTTGAGCAGAAAAGTAGGGATAGTACAGGCACTGGGTCATGGTCTTACTGAGTAGCAAGTAGCACACCAAAATGCTGACAAGGACTGCAAGCTGTAGATGATGCAGCTGCAGTTCAGCATGTGTGAGAGCCAGTTATGTACGATGAACAGGTAGGACCACCCATGGTGCTGCCAGCTAAGTTCAGGGAAGAATTGTTAGAGGAAACAAGTGACCACATGCTATTCAGGCATGTAGGTCAGAGGGCAACAAACCAGAAGATAGCAGAATGGTAGTGGCAGAAAGAGAGGAAAGAAGACAGGGACCAATATGTAAAGAATTGTGTACTGTATGCACAATGAGCGATAAGCAAGTCCCATTACAAAGGTTACCAAAGAGAACAAAATCATTCAAAATTGTAGGCATAGATGTCCTAAGTCCATTTAACCAGACTCCAATGGAGAACCGTTTGTTTTCAACAGTTATTGGCCACTTTTCATGAAATGTGGAAATAGTCACCATCCTGAATCAGCAAGCAGCTATGGAGTCACAAGCTATGGTTCGACAACTGGTTGGTCATGACTGGTGTGTCTGAGATGGTAATCAGATACCAAGGGACAAACTTCATTTCAGACTTTATGAAACCACTATGTCATTTACTATGGCTTCAGGAATTATGAAATAGTCTGCTGCATTGTACTGTGGGTAAACTGCTGAGTTACTATGTAAACTCTCACCATAATGACTGGGATATGTACCTGTAATTTGTCACAGTAGCTTAGAGCTCGCAGGTCCACACTGGTATTGGGCTGTCCCATTATGAGGCTATCCCACAGAAGGAAGATCCTGTCACCATTTGAAGTGATGAGACCGAATATTGGTAAGGATAGGAATCAGTTTTCCATTTAGGCAAGACACCAAGGGAACTATGGAGCCGTGTGCAGAATGTGAATACCGAAGACCTGGAACAGCAAGTGGTACTGTGGGAGCACATGGGGAAATTACTACGGTATGGGGTTGGGTAATGATTAATGTTGTCAAGCCCTTGTAGACCTTAGTGTAAAACAAGAAACTTTGTGACGAGGTACCAGGGGCCATACCAAGAGATAGAGACAACATCACTGGTCAACATCAAGCTTCAGTTGCAAACATGAACAACAATAGTTCATGTCAGATGCATACAACCATTTCAAGGTTCTTCAGATTCCTTGCCATTTGGTTCAACATCCACAGTCAAATGAAAGGACAAAAGATTTGGAGAAAGGTCTGAATGCAAAGATGCTGTGTGACCTGTGCAGGAAATGCCATACAGATTAAGACTGAGGGGATAATGAGTGATGTAATGAAGTGTTATGTAGCAGTTTAATTGCAGAGTTAGGTAGCATTAATGCGTACACAGTGTGATTGCCAGAAGAAGCGTGGTGTGATGAAAAAGGTGTGTAGAAGATATTTTGTGTGCTGTGTTTATTGTAGTTTTGTCTGGGGTAAATGGTTAATGTAGGTATAGGAAGTATGTCAAATGATAACCTTTCTGAAGGGAGGAGGGAGAATGATTGTTTCTTCCCATTCTCGGGTTGCTGTATATACGGGATGAGGATGAAGGGAATCCTAGTCGTGGCAGTGCTTCACTTCTTTACAGAGGCTGGAGAGAGAGAGGTGCTGTGAGATCAGTGACTGGACAGCAGTACCCTTTTTATCAGTCATGAGGCTGTGGTTCTCACCCGTCATCAGTGGGTGCCGAGACTATTTTTCAGTGCATGGGAGATGAGAAACGAGGTGAGAGATGGGAAGTGTGTTTACAGGATTGCGACACGAAGTGGAGGAACAGGTTCATTCAAAGAAATATGGAGGCAGTATGATGGATTACAAAAACCCTACAAATGATTACAGGGGCAAATGCAGCAAGCAACGGACATGGAGCCAAACACCTTGCAGCAATGCATAAAGGTTTCTTGGGTGCTGTGGGAATGATACTGAAAATGGTGTTTGGAACTGCAGATGAAAGCGACGTCAGGGAGTTAAACGGTACCATTGAAAGATTGAAGGAAATGTCAAAAGAAAAAGGGCAATGGTGAAGGGGAATATCACGCAGTTGGCATGTGTGGGAAAGGAAGTGTTGAAGAATTTGCGTGCGTTAAGGAAATTGACGTTTGATGTAATGGGATATGCAACTGATGCTGTAAATCTGGATGTTAAAATTATGCGGATTTGAGTGGATGTTTTGGAACGAGGGGAACAGTCGCAAGGCTAGTAAAATCGTTAGCTGACTATATTTCGAGTGCTTTAGTCGTAATGGCATGTTTGCAAGAAGCCATTCACTATGCAGTACACGGACAGCATATTCCAGTACTTTTAGCACTGGAGCAGTACCTACTTGGTTTACAGAAAGTGCAGAAGCAATTGCTACTGAGTTGGAACTCACTCTAGAGTCGAGCAAGCAAAATTCGGTGCTCTACTGTCACAAATCAGTGTGACATCCTGTGGCATCAAGCCTACCTCCAACAAGCGTAGCTATACTGGATCTACTACGTGTATGACATCGTACTGGGTGCAGTGAATTGCTACAAGCAGGGCAGGCTCACAGGGGCAAAGAGACCGAAGCTATATAGTCGTGGGTTATTATATAATGGGGAGAGTTTGTGAAATAACGGGACTGATATTCTGCCTTTCAGCCACCACTGTAGATATGATCAGGTTAAGCATATACTGGCCATAAAACACGCTAGGAATACTCCCAGCAAAAAATTTGACCTATTTCAAATTCTCTCCATGAGCCAGCCCGTAGCAATCCAAGGACGTATTTCGGCAGAGAAGTTGCTACAGCATGTGCAGAAGTACTGGGAGAAATGACGTCGTATGGTCATGACATTGAGCATCACAATATCCGGCAGCATAGTAGCCCTGACTGTTTTGTGCAGCCTTCATCTACTTGAGGTGGAGAGCTACCCATCCAATTGACCCTCTGGTAGTGCTGATCCCAGTGGATTGGATCACCAGTTGTGTATGAGTGATGGAAAATGGAAATTTAGAATTAACATTATTGAGTGTGAGTGTGTGTGTGTGTGTGTGTGTGTGTGTGTGTGTGTGTATTGTAATATATATTAGTGGCGGTAAGAAATGTATTTCCCAGTATTTAAGATGTCCCAAAGTACTGTTGCACAGGGCATGGAGCCCAAGGTTAAGATTAAGTGGCACCTGAAGAGACTTCAAAGTGACTTTGCAAGCACAAGATTAATAGCCATAGTGAAATCTGTTGTAGAAAATTGTTGAAAATGAGAGCAGAAAATCTACTAGTTTTAATGGTTCAAATGGCTCTGAGCACTATGGGACTTAACTGCTTAGGTCTTGAGTCCCCTAGAACTTGGAACTACTTAAACCTAACTAACCTAAGGACATCACACACATCCATGCCCGAGGCAGGATTCGAACCTGCGACCGCAGCGGTCGCACGGCTCCAGACAGTAGCGCGTTGAACTGCTCGGCCACTCCGGCCGGCTAAACAAAGACTGGGATAATTATGGAGTACACAGAGGGTCTTCCAGGAATGTTGCGACAGATTTCGAGGGATTGTAGAAGGGGTCTTAAGGAACAAATTAAGATAAGGAACTCATGTTCGGAAACGTCATCCAATGGCGCTACAGAGCGTCGAAGCTATAGGCACTGGTGCCTACCGCTAGGTCAACCCTTCGGCTACAACATGACTTTGTATGCTGATGCAGTTTATTTTTCCCCTGAACACTGACAAACACTGGATATTTTAGACGGTTCCAGGAGAAAAATAAGCTGTAGACGGAAACCTGTGTCCGAAACAGTCATCCACCAAGACAACAGAGTACCACATTCATGGGAGACAAGGCCTGTCTATGCAGCAGCTAGCTCCATCTTCTCCTCTGGAACTGATGACAATCAGTCTCGATAACTGAATAACAAACAACATTGCGAGACATCCCGACTGCGGTTCGTCAGCGTACAAAGTCACGTTTGCTGCTGATGGGGTAGCCTTACAGCAGGTGCCGGCGCCCATAACTTCGACGATCTATAGCGCGATTGGATGACTTTCTTGGACATGGGTTCCTCTCATCAATTTGTTCCCCAAGACACCCTCTACAAACCCATTTCTGGGACACCTTGTAGATTAAATACACAGCCTCTGAACTTTGTGGCTCATGCTGCCTATTACTTAAGTACTGTAAATTGTTGCCCACTAATGCTGAGCTTTATTGCAGAGCAGTCTTGGGTAAAGACATGGGGGCCGCCGGCCAGTGTGGCCGAGCGGTTCTAGGCGCTTCATTCTGGAACCGCTGCTGCTGCTACGATCGCAGGTTGGAATCCTGCTTTGGGCATGGATGTATGTGATGTCCTTAGGTTAGTTATGTTTAAGTAGTTCTAAGTCTAGGGGACTGATGACTGTTAAGTCCCGTAGTGCTTGGAACCATTTGACCCTGGGGGCCACGTCTTCCAGAGGAGGGAGGTGTCATAGCGATACGGCTATTTTTGGGCATCTTCACCACATGCTTTGAGTGGGCGTAGCAATCGTCTCTGCCAAGACACCACGACTTCGGCTGCATGAGGTTTTAATGAAATGTTCTGATTTTTGGTGCAGTTTATCTGAGCTGCCATCGGTCTGAAACCCTTTCACGACCCATGCCACAACTCAACCCTGCACCGAAGTAGTCCTACACCCTGGGTCCACTTCATTGCTAAATGGGGACAAACTGCAGCAAACGATCCCTCAGAGGATAAGGAGCGAAACGGTCATGTGGACATACACTGAGGTGATAAAACTCTCGGATCTCATTTTCCCCTGCGGAAATACTGAGCCATGTTGCTTCTTTAGCCATCCATAATTGCGAAAGTGTTGACAGTGCAGGATTTTGTGCACGAACTGAACTCTCGGTTATGTCACATAAATGTTCGATAGCACTCATATCACGTGGTCTGGGTGGTCAAATTGCCAAACCATTCTCTCGAATTGCCCAGAATGTTCTTCAAACCAATCGAGAACAATTATGGCTCGATGACATGGCGCATTGTAATCCATAAAAATTTCATTTTTGCTTGGGAACACGAAACACATACATGGCTGCAGATGGTCTCCAAGTAGCCAGACATAACCATTTCCAGTCACTAATAGGTTCAGTTGGACCAGAGGACCCAGTCCAATCCATGTAAACCCACCCCACACCATTATGGACCGACCACCAGCTTGCACAGTGCCCTATTGACAACTTGGCTTCATAGAGTCTGCGTCACGCTCGAATGCTACCATAAGATCATACCAACTGAAATCGGGAATAATCTGACCACGCAATGGTTTTCCATTTGTCTAGAGTCCATCAGATTTGGTCACCAGCCGCAGAGAGACGCTGCAAAGGCCTCGGTGGTCTGCTGTTATAGCCCAGTGACGCCAAATTTCGCCTCACTGCCCTAACAGATAAGTTCGTCGTGTGTCCCACTTTGATTTCTGTGGTTATTTCATGCAGTGTCGTTTGTCTTTTGACAATGAAAACTCTACGCAAACACCGCTGCTCTCGGTCGTCAATTGAAGACCGTCGGCCACTGTGTTGTCTGCGGTGAGAGGTAATACACGAAATTTGGCATTTTCAGCACAATCTTGACACCGTGGCTCTCAGAATATTGAATTCTCTAACGATATCCGAAGTGGAATGTCCCATGTGTTTAACTCCAACTACCATTGCGCTTTCAGAGTCTGTCATTTCCCGTTGTGAGGCCATAATCACGTCGGAAACTTTTTTACATGAATCGCCTGAGTACAGATGACAGTTCCGCAAAGGCACCGTCCTTTTATACCTTGTGCATGCGATTCTACCGCCATCTGTATGTGTACATCTTGATAGCCCATAACTTTCGTCACCTCAGTGTATGGCTGGAAATGCAGTCCAAAAGAGGTGCATCCACTTAAGGGTGGGGATAAAAGATCTTAACAGTGTAGATTCCAATGATAGAAAGCACACATGAAAACATACCAGACAAGTTGGGATGTACTGTCTGTACTAATGTTTTAGCTCCACACTCAGAAGGACAGTCAACTGGAGCACCGTCATGTAGCAGTCTCAATACTGTTTGTGTCAACAGAGGAACGTCTTCCAGCTGGGAAGGCAGAGTCATATGCAGGAAGTGCAGACGTGCCTCGCCTATGAGGTGTTGTAAAAAAGTGACTGATTTGATCGCCAATAATCGTTGTCGATGCAGTGAAGCTGAAGTGTCTCCGCAGCTCGTGGTCTAGGGCCTAGCTTTGCTGCCTCTGGATCACGGGTTCCCAGGTTCGTTTCCCGGCCGGGTTGGGGATTTTTTCTGCCTGGGGACTGGGTGTGTGTCGTGTCTTCATCATTTCATCATCATCATGTGTGAGAGTGACTAGATTGGATTGTGAAAAGAAAATGGACTGTGCAAAAATTGGGACTTCGTACGGGCGCTGATGACCGCGCAGTTGAGCGCCCCGCAAACCAAACATCACCTCGAAGCTGAAGTGGTGTCGATGGTTCGGTGCCACCACACCGCGGGCGTTCTCCGTAGCCCGCAGGTGGATACTGTGAAGGCTGACGATACCACCACACGTAAAAGTAACCTCACCTGTGAATAGGATGGAAGACGGAAATTCCAACACCATGGTGTCCTATGCGACGAACCAGTAACAAAACCGTCGCTGTGGAGGCAAGTCAGTATGTAATAATGCCTGCACGCACCGAACATGGTAAGGATAGAGCCAATAATCATGGAGAATGTTCCACACGGTCGTCTGGCTGATGCCATGCTGGCGGCCGCCACTTGCCTCTTGCTGATACCGGGGTCACGGTCAAATATCTTTTACCTCCACCTTCAAATGTGCCTGCCTACCTCCCTTGAAACGCATTTCATACGGACTTTTTTCTGCTTATCCTACCAGGGTTCGTTTATTGCAGTTTGTCTCTATTTAGCAAAATCACCCTGTGTATGTGGAGGTGATGGTGATACGCTAAAGACACGTTGCTTTCGGTGCACAAGAGCCAGATGTTTAGCGTCCATACTAAAAATAATAAGAAAAACAGGAACTAAAATTTAAAATACAGAGATCGTTTACAATCATGAGCGTTCGTGCCCACTTACACACACACACACACACACACACACACACACACACACACACACACACAGAGTTAGAGAGAGAGAGAGAGAGAGAGAGAGAGAGGGGGGGGTCTAATATCATGTTTTCTCTTTGTTCTAAGACTTTCGATAAAAAAACCAGTCAAGTACGAGTGGGTCTCGCGCTCTTGGTTCAAATGGCTCCGAGCACTATGGGACTTAACATCTGAGGTCATCAGTCCCCTAGAACTTAGAACTACTTAAACCTAACCTAACCTAAGGACATCACACACATTCATGCCCGAGGCAGGATTCGAACCTGCGACCGTAGCGGTCGCACGGTTCCAGATTGAAGCGCCTAGAACCGCTCGGCCACTTCGGCCGGCGTCTCGCGCTCTGATGCTATATAATGTAGTTTGGGATTTCTCAGTCCTCATCTGACGCGCCCCAAGGTGACGGATAGGGGAATCCCCGGCATATATGCAGGGTAAGTGAGGACTTGCAAGGTAGGTGGGGACTTTTTCACAGCTTTTAAATTGTCCGGAACCCAAAGAGAAATACCATTCCCAAAAATTCATCATCACAACAGGAAGTTGGTTACCAACACATGAAGAAGTTTATTAATACATCAAAAAACAACAGCCGAGGACGAAATTGTAGTTGAAATCTAGTAAACATTCAAGACCACACTCACTCAATGAAATCACACAAGTAATCCGAAACATTTGGAAAACCGAAAAAGTGCCGGATGCCTGCTCTAATCCATCCACCGCACAAAAAGGCAATAAACCAGATGTAAATAACTATAGGGGGTTCTCCCTCTTACCGATCAACTACTAAAACCTATCAGCTTGTCTCTGAACAGAACATATAAGCTATTAGACCCCAAATTAACAGAATGTAGAGCAGGACTCATACCGAACAGGTCACGCTCAGAACAAATTTTTAATCTCAAAACCATATGGAAGATTCTAACCCTCAGACAAAAACCTCTAGTAAGCACGTCTATAGATTTCAAAAGGGCGTACGACTTGATAAACAGGTATTCACTACTCCAAATATTAGAAGAGAGGCGACTAGATCCAAAAACTCAAGGGTCGAACCGCATAATAACCCCGGGTTCGGTGTGGGGCGGTGGTGTGCTGAGTGGACTGCTGTAGACTGTTGTGGGGTTGTGTACCACTGTGGGCTACGGCGGGGACGACACCTCTCCGTCGTTTCTAGGTCTTCAGTTGAATACAATACAAGGTAACGCTAAGCCAATATACACTGATAACAAAATACTATAAAACAGCAATTAGGTTACAGAAGGATTATGAGCTTTTCGTGTTTAGGACAGTTGATGACAATGGACAGCAAAAGAAACAAACAAAGAGGAAAAATGGTCTGGAGTATCTTTGATAAACTAAATACTGTAGCTTTTTCTTTTTTTGAAACAAAAATATCATTATATGAAGGCTTTCACGACCGGATGACATATCTTCTGGTAAACCTTCCGGGATGTAAGGTCGTGGTCCATGAAACTCTTCAGCTGAAGAGTTTAATGGACCACGACCTTACATCCCGGAAGGTTTACCAAAAAGTTTCATTGTATCTGAAAAAGAAAATCTAAAAGTAATTTGTATTACCAGTTTCGATTTATAGCTGTGAAACTATTCAAAAACTTAGGGTTGCTTAGCGAGAAAATGGAACATCGCGGATTGGCAGTTGCAAGGAAAAATAGCAAAATGAACATGCGGATTAGGAAACAGTCGGGAATGGAAGGAGTTGTTATAAATTTAATGAATATTGAGAAGTGTTTATGGGGACATGTAACCATGCGAATGAATGGAAGACGGACCAACGAAGTTCTTTGCTGCATTCCAGCACAGGAGAAGACCTAGACGATGATGTAATGGAAGATGGGCTGAAGACATTAGAAGACGTGTAGCATCAGCGTGGATGCTTAAAGGTGAAGCCCGTAAAGCGTGCAACAGTATAAAGGAGACTTTTACCCCGCAATGAATGCCAATACGCTGAAGATGACGATGTGGTGTGGTACACCATATGTGTTTTCTGAAAAACTGAAACTATGCCTAAAGTAGCGCTTAACAATTTTTACTAAATGTTTGTAAAATACATTGAGTATCAAACAGAGACGAACAAATAGTAATTAAAAAGTTATTATTACAAAATTTAGAAAAGATCATTTTGAAAGAAACATTTTGCAAGGCCATATTGATAGTATTTAGATTTGTGGTGATGTAGGGCCTTACAGCAGTCAAATAACTGTGAAACTTCATTGTAGATGACCACCAGATGTTTATTTTTATGCTCAATGCCACCGGTTTTGACCAATAGGTCATTACCAAACCGAAGGGAAGCCTAACCAGTTCCCACTACGACATCCGAAGTGAACAACTTCGATGTAAGTGGAAAGAAGTTATGTTCTTCTACCTACATCGAAATTGTTCACTTCAAATGTTGTAGTGACAAGCTGGTTGCGGTTTGCTTCGGCTCGATAATGGTCTACTGATCGAAACCGGTAGAAGTGAGCATACAAATAAACAGCTGAAGTTTCACAACCATGTTGATAGTGTACGAAAGCAACAAATTAAAAAAGAAATCTAACGTATAGAACCAGTTAGCACAAACGTAAGAGAAATATAACTTATTAGGGAATAATCAGCAACCCGCTCCCCCCAGCACAGATTCTTTAAAGTATATATTAATGTCTTCAGCATATTTTAAGAAAAGCTAATTTTTCACGCAACTCAGTGTTTATGGAGCCGTATCTACTTATCTGTATGTCGTACAATTACATAAGCCTGGAGGCACTTTCAGTAGTATATGTGGACACTGTCCGAAAATATGTTGCCAATAGAGTTGGTAGTACAGAGGTAATAAATTAAAATCTCACGCCTGATGCTGAAATTTTACTACAGGAAGAGCGAAAATGTAGCAAGCGATAACCTTTTCTCCTTTCATTATCTTGCAGGTGGTGTTGGCGAGAAAAAGTTTCGAAAAGGTTTGAGTTATGTGTAAAGTTTATTGGAAGTCAGTAAGTGCTCGCATTCTCAAATTCTGGATGCATGTAGTCTGGGATTTGTGTGCCGTGAGTTACGTTCGCTCGGAACATATACGAGGGGCATTTAGTAATTAATAGGACACGTTCTTTTCTGAAAGCTTTTTGGCTTTATTCGAGATTCCAATACACCATATTATTCCCCACTCTTTTGGCTACAAAACCATATTTTTCAAAGTAATCTCTGTTCAATGCGACGCCCTTACGCCGCCTTACTTGGAGGTCCTGTATAGCTGCATGGTACCACTCTACTGGTCGACGTCGGTGCCAATGTCTCGTTGCATCAATAACGTCCCCACCAACCACGTATTGCTTACAGCGAAGTGCATCTTCCATCGGGCTAAACAGATTGGAGTCGGAATGTGCGCGATCCGAGCTGTAGGGTGGATGAGGAAGAACAGTCCACCCAAGTTTTGTGAGCTCCTCTCGGATGGGCAGACTTGTGCGACGCCTTGCGTTCTCATGGAGAAAGAGAAGTTCGTTCGCATTTTTGTGGCGACAAACAAGCTGAAGTCGTTTCTTTAATTTCCTGAGGGTAGGACAATACACTTCAGAGTTCATTGTTGCATCATGCGGGAGGACATCAAACTCAGACAGGATATCCCCTTCAGAGTCCCAGAAGACAGTCGCCTTGACTTTACCGGCTGAAGATACTGCTTTGAACTTTGGCGCCACTCCATGGATTGCCGTTTCCGGTTCGAAGTGACGAACCCATGTTTCATTGCCTGTGGCAATGTTCGACATAAAATTGTCACGGTCAGCCTCGTGAAGCGCAAGAAATTCCGCACACATTCTTAATGGTCTTGTGCTAGACGGCGAGGGACCAAAAAAAAAATGTTCAAATGTGTGTGATATCTTATGGGACCTAACTGCTAAGGCCATGAGCCCCTAAGCTTACACACTACCTAACCTAAATTATCCTAGCCGGCCGCAGTGGTCTAGCGGTTCTAGGCGCTCAGTCCGGAACCGCACGACTGCTACGGTCGCAGGTTCGAATCCTGCCTCGGGCATGGATGTGTGTGTTGTCCTTAGGTTAGTTAGGTTTAAGTAGTTCTAAGTTCTAGGGAACTGATGACCACAGATGTTAAGTCCCATAGTGCTCAGAGCCATTTTTGAACCTAAATTATCATAAGGACAAACACACACACCCATGCCCGAGGGAGGACTCGAACCTCCGCCGAGATCAGCCGCACAGTCCAGGACTGCAGCGCCGAAGACCGCTCGGCTAATCTCGCGCGGCGGCGAGGGACCGAGCGGGCACACACCTTGGAGTACCCCAAATGGTGGGCGATTGTGTCAGCAATACGAACAGAGACGTACAGTTGAACAGCGACACTTTGGCTTGTGTTCCGTCTATCACTTCGAATGAGAGTGTCGGCACGTTCCAACATGTGCAGGAGTCACAACTGTACGCGGTCTGCCGGCTTGTGGGAGATCGAACAGATATGCGCGACCTTGCGATGGTGACAGTCACCACACCCAGCTACTTACAGTGCTCTTGTCCATTGCCAGGCCTCCGTAAACATTCTGCAAGTGCCTATGTAAATCTGCGATGCTCTGATTTTCGACCAAAGGAAACTCAGTGACAGCTCTCTCCTTGGAACGCATTTTGAAGGCTGCGTGTAGCCTCACCACCTATAGGGATTTCACGGAACTATAGGGGCTAAAGAATAAATATTCCACGATGTCCCGCAACTAATTCCGCATTTTTTCAACTGAAATTGGGCGAGGAAAAATGTATTTCATTACTTATTGAACGCCCCTAGTACGTATACGGTTTCTAACTTTAATACTAGATTTTTGTGTTAAACCTTCATGGATTACACCACTTAATGAGAAGATTATGAGAACATTTTAAATTTTAAATTTGGTTGATAATTATATGATACATTGAAAATAAAATTTTTGTTGCGCTTGGATGCTATTAGATACGCAACCTGCAGCTGGTACCGTGCACTGTCCACTGTGCAGCGTGTTAGCCACTTACTAAATAGGTACGCTGCACAGGCAGTCGTCTTCCACGAGCGGGTGCTCCTCCCTCCAATAGACTGTTATCCCAGTAGACACATTCATGACATGTCTACGATCTTTTTAATCCAGTACACTGTTAGAAACGTCACACCAATCACTATAGTCCAAAGGCTTAAAACAGTTACCTGATGAAAACTCCTGACCAAATGAGCTGTGTGGAATGCCAGTTGAGGATGATGTTGGTTGAAATACATCATATCTATTGAAAACAAAATAAAAATTATGATAAAGGTTTTCCTTTGTATTATTCAGTGCTGAATAACAATTATTGCGGTCTATATCCTTTTATGCACATCGCAGCTGGCGCTTTCAAGCATTGCCTTAACTGCCTTCTGTCAAATATCACATCTGCGTATTTTTCAATAAACGTACGAGTAGTCATGTTTCAGGACGAAGATGTGGGCCGATTTATATTTGGAATGTCGACTGACTCATACTTTACAGGACGTTTGTGTCGGACATCAGCTAACAAGACAGTTCTCTCGCCATCGCCATCTCCTTTTTTTCTCAGTCAGTCTTCTGACTGGTCTGATGTGACCCGCCGCGGATTCCTCTCAATGCCAACCTCATCATCTCACAGTAGCACTTGCAACCTACGTCCTCAATTATTTACTGGTTGTATTCCAATCTTTGTCTTCCTCTACAATGTTTGCCCTCTACAGCTCCCTCCAGTACCATCTCCTAGCCATTACAAATACGCGTCCGCAAGAGGGTGGGATACCGCCGGGAGGTTGGGTGGCGAGGGGGGGGGGGGGGGGTGTTTCGAACGGTATAGACCTTTTGTTTATTACAGAATTCTCACACGTTTCTAGACATGACTATCTCTTATTGTAGCTACTGTACCATACAAGCAGCTCGTAGTGAAATTGCGTACTTATGGATTGTCGTCTCAGTTATGTGACTGGCTTTGTGATTTCCTGTCAGAGAGGTCACAGTTCGTAGTTTTTGACGGAAAGTCATCGAGTGAAGCAGAAGTGATTTCTGGCGTTCCGCAATGTAGTGTTATAGGCCCTTTGCTGTTCCTTATCTATATAAACGATTTTGGAGACAATCTGAGCAGCCGCCTTCGGTTGTTTGCAGATGACGCTGTCGTTTATCGACTAATAAAGTCATCAGAAGACCAAAACAAACTGCCGGCCGGGGTGGCCGAGCGGTTCTAGGCGCTACAGTCTGGAACCGCGTAACCGCTACGGTCGCAGGTTCGAATCCTGCCTCGGACATGGATGTGTGTGATGTCCTTGGGTTAGTTAGGTTTAAGTAGTTCTAAGTTCTAGGGGACTGATGACCTCAGAAGTTAATCCCATAGTGCTCAGAGCCATTTGAACCATTTTGAACCAAAACAAACTGAAAAACGATGTAGAAAATATATCTGAACGGTGCGAAAAGTGACAGTTGACCCTAAATAACGAAAAGTGTGAGGTCATCCACATGAGTGCTAAACTTCGGTTACACGATAAATCAGTCTAATCTAAAAGCTGCAAATTCAAGTAATTATCTTGGTATCACAATTACGAACAACTCAAATTGGAAGGAACACACAGAAAATGTTGTGGGGAAGGCTAACCAAAGACTGCGTTTTACTGGCGGGACACTTAGAAAATGTAACAGACCTACTGAGGATACTGCCTACACTTCTCTTGTCCGTCCTCTTTTGGAATACTGCTGCACGTGTGGGATCCTTACCAGTTAGGACTGACGTAGTACATCGAAAAAATTCGAAGAAAGGCAACACGTTTTATATTATCGCGAAATATGGGAGAGAGTGTCACAGAAATGATACAGGATTTGGAATGGACGTCATTAAAAGAAAGGCGTTTTTCGTTGCGACGGAATCTTCTCACGAAATTCCAATCACCAACTTTCTCCTCCGATTGCGTAAATATTTCGTTGTCATCGACCTACATAAGGAGGAACGATCATCAAGATAAAATAAGGGAAATCAGAGCTCGTACGGAAGGATACAGGTGTTCATTATTTCTGCGCGCTATATGAGATTGGAATAATAGAGAATTGTGAAGGTGGTTCGATGAACCCTCTGCCAGGCACTTAAATGTGATTTGCAGAGTATCCATGTAGATGTAGATGTAGATGTACTAAACCGTAGATCCAGCACTGCCGAGTGCTTTAAAATTTGAGTTTGTTTGCTTGTCAGGCTGTTCATGCGAAATTATGCTTTTTCGTTGGTGCGGTGGTGGTTTCGGTACTCTCATGTAGTCAAGGCGAATTTGAATATTCACAGAAGTTTGAACAAATACAATCTATTCTCTGTCTCTTACTCGTACAACCATTAATTATCTGGAGAAAGAGCAACATACTGGTGCGTGGATTCCGGCGACTGTTCCTAGCGCAAAAGAAACAAGATGCAATATACCTGCCCAGCATCTGTCTCCGATTCCTACAAGCACACCCCTTCCTGCTGCTGCATAACTTAGCGGCAATAGTAGCTTCCCATCTGTCTTGTTGAGAATACACTGCGTTTGACAATCATAAACGAGTGTAATAGTCTCTGAAAAACGCTGCCTTACTATACTGCAGTTGTGTTCATATGTACTTCATCTATCGACCCAAATTCGTCACTCGAAAAGAGAAAATATTTTCTGTACTAGGAGGGGGTGGTAGCATATTCCTGGAGTCGTCACTTAAAGCCGGTTCTTCAAGCTTTGTTGGCAAACTTTCTCGGGATAGTTTCCATCTTATCTTCAAGAGTTGTCAGTTTACTTTTTTCAACATCTCTGAGACACTCTACCGCATGTCAAACAATCTGTGACCATTTGTGCTGCCCTTCTCTGTATTCGTATATGTTCAGTATCAACTGTTAATCTCATTTGTTACAGTTCCATAACAGTGAGCAGTATACTAGGATGGGTCGCACAAGTGATTTGTAAGCAATTTCCTCTGTACACGGGTTGCATTTCCCCAGCATTCTACCAACAAACCGAAATCTGCCTGCTGCTTTACACATGACTGAGCCTATGTGGTCACTGCATTTCACATCGCTACAAAGTGTTACACCCAGGTATTTGTATGAATTGACCGATTTCAACTGCGACTCACTGATATTATAGTCATAGGATACCACGTTTATTTTTTGTGAAGTGCACAGTTTTACGTTTCTGAACATTTAAAGCAAGTTTTCAATGTTTGCACCACTCTGAAATTTTATCAGGATCTGACTGAATATTTGTGCATCATCTGTGAAACATCAGAAGTTGCTATTAATATCGTCCGCAAGGTCATTAATATACAACAACAACAGCAAGGGTCCCTACACACTATCATGAGGTGCACTGGGAGTTACTTCCCCTTGTGTCGATGAGTCTCCGTCCAACATAACTTGCTGTACCTTACCCACCAAAATGCCCTCATTCGTCACAAATATCCCTTGATACTTTGTATGTTCGTACTTTCGTTAAAAAAACCTACATGTAGTACTGAGTCAAATGCCTTTCGGAAATCGAGAAATACTGCATCTACTTGACTGCCTTGATCCAAAGCTTTTAGTATGTCGTGTGAAAAAAGTGTGACCGGGTTTCACATGATCCATGTTTTGTGAATCCTTGCTAGGTGGCGCAATGGAAGTCATCCTGTTTGAGATACCCCATTATTTTTGTGCTCAGAGCATGTTCTAAGACTCTACAGCAAGTCATTGTCAAGGATCGGGAAATGAAAATTGTTTTCCGAGATAAAAATCGACAGCCAAGACTAAAATGGGTGGATAAGATATTGGTTGGCTTCGACAAGATGGGATTCCGATAGCAATCGAATAAGTGAGATTTATGGAGGCAGGTTGTTGATGATCCCAAGCCGTATTACAAATGAGAAAGGAGAGGTCTTGTAAACAGTAAGGAAGTTTTACTCCCCATATGTCTGAAACAGTCGGCAGTTTCCGATTGTTTTCCGTCAGAAAATGTTTATGAATACGCCCCGGAGGTGAACACTAGTTGTTAGCGAGGCCTGCAACAGGTGGGAAGGTGCAGATGACTTTAGGAGATAACCTCCTATTTCCCAGAAGGTGGGCGGCGGCGTTTGCGAAACACTTTGGGCCCCCCGCATTGTGTGTGTCTCCGTGTGACGACATCCCGCGCTAGAGGTCCCCAGAGGTCTGGCACGACGCCGATAGCTCCTCCCACAGAGACGAGGAAAAGGCTGCCCCGCACGTCACACCACATCTTATCGTGAGCTGTCAGCAAGGGGCGTGGCCCGTCACTCTCACTGTCCCATCCCGATTTACATCAGAAAATTTCCACGTTGTCTTGCCTTCAGATAACAAATGCGAATTTTATTTCGTTCCCTTGCTTGTTGATATATCCCAACAGCTCAACAGCTGCTGCTTGGGCTGTTTTCCCGGTTTTTATGTGACCTAAACTAGCCACACAACTCCATTTCCTGAGTCTGACATTCTGACATTGACCACAATCATCGGTAACTAACTCTAGCGCAAATTTTTCGTACTGTGGCACTGATGAAGATGGTCCCAAAAAAAAAAAAAAAAAAAAAGTATAGTAACTTAGATCTCGGCCGCCACAAAGGTGCTAGGTGCTATTCGAGGCATGCGGAGAAGGACAGTCAGTGATCATGATGTTATCAAAGCGATGGCAGTTGCAGTGTTACGTGGCTTTATGCTTACTTACAGACTTACTGTTTTATCAGTTGATTTGTTTTCACCACGTAACGCCCGCGGTTTACGTCCTTCTTCGTTGCTGAGCGATGTATCACTTTTCGTTCTGACGCCGCAACTCTTCCTTTCCTATATCTTTACTACTTTTTATCCATATAAATGATAAACTATTGCTTTTACCGTTTAACACCTTTTTAATAACTGTGGAAGTAATACAGGCATCGGGTCCCACCTAATGTGTCACCCGCCTACACGTTTTACATGAACCTTTCAAGACTCGATCGATCTGTTTACAAAGAGAAAGCAGAATATCTCTTCCTTTGACGTTGTCCAACAACGACCTAGGAAGCTCGACGCCCTCGCGGCCCAGGCTTTTCCATGGCTCGCGCCAGCTTGCAGCATTCGTTTTACTCCTTGCCCACTTGCCGCTACGACGAAGTTTTCGTGGTGATAGTTGGGCAACGTCTTCCACGTTATCTGCAACATAAATAAACTTTCTTCCCACAGTATTTCTGAAAACCCAAAAACAAACTTAAAGAACACAATAATAATAACTGTTCTTACAATTTTTCGTATAAGTCTTGGTCGATTTAATGAGGGGCCAAAGCCTTGTGACACCACACAGTAATTAAACTTAATAAATCCAAAACCCACTAGAAAGGCTAGGAGAGTATTTTTGCTGCAAAGAACAGATAAGCGATTGTTAGCTTCGCGCTTAGACAATGACATCACTCAGTAAGTGGATTAAGGACGAAAAAGGCCCACGGTGCTGTAGTAGCAAAATTCGGAAAGTTGCTGAGGAAGAAAAGACTGTATCGCTCTCATTTCAAAAGAGAACGCGCAAATGACGAAGCAGAGATAAGTAGAGATTAGTTCGTCTGTAGAAAGACTGATGCGCGGTGCATACAACTACCACCGTAATACCTTAGCAAAAGATATTGCCGAGAATCCGAGAAAATTCGGGTCCTATGCAAAATCGGTAAGCGCGTCTAAGTCTTCTACCCAGTCACTCGTTGACTAACCTGGTGTGGCAACAGGACAGAGTAAAAGAAAATCTGAAGTTTTAAATTTCGCGTTTAAGAAATAGCTCACGCAGGTAGATCGTACAATGATACTGTTGTCTGCCCATCGCACAGGCTTCCTTATGGAGGACATAGTAACAAGCGTCCCCTTACATTGACCTCGACGGCGAGTGGTCATCAGAGACAATGGTATCGTCAGGAGTGCCCGAGGGAAGTGTGACAGGACTGTATGCATAAATGGTCTGAAGGACGGGGTGAGCAGGAGTCTGTGGCTGTTTCCTGATGATGCTGTGGTGTACGAGAAGGTGTCGTCGTGAGTGAATGTAGGAGGATACAAGACGACTTAGACAAAATTTCTAGTTTGTATGATGAATGGCGGTAGGGAAGTCAAGTGGCGAACTTCGGTTTATTGGGAGAGTTTCAGGGAAGGAGACCGCTTACAGAACACTACTGCGACCCATTCTTGATTACTGTTCGAGTGTTTGGGATCCCCGCCAGATCGGATTAAATAAAGACATCGAAGCAATTCAAAGCTGTTTTGTAGGGAGGACATTGTGCTCATGTGAGAGCGATCTCGATGCTTGTAAAACAATAAACAGGTGGCTAAGATCACAGGAATTCTTTTTATTTCATGATTACCGGTTTCGGCGAAAGTAAAGCCACCATGATCGGATCTTAGGACACATACAGGTTACAACATCAAGGCAAACAATGGTGATATTAATAGTTGCCTATATGACCCAGGACTTACAAACTGTCGTAAGCGGCACATAGGCGTCCAAGAGAGATGACATTATAAACGCTAAGTGTCTCCATCACATACAAGCGCAAGCAAAGCTGGGCTGCTAGATTTGTTACGTGCAGGTATTATCGATATGCTTTCAAATGGGAATTCTTAGAGGGAATGCGACGTTCTTTTCGAGAAATACTACTGACAAAATTTAGAGAAGCACCATTTGAAGCTGACTGCCGAACGATTTTATTGCCGCCAACGCACATTTCGCGTAAGGACCACGAAGATAAACTAAGCCGCGCGGGATTAGCCGAGCGGTCTTGGGCGCTGCAATCATGGACTGTGCGGCTGATCCCGGCGGAGTTTCGAGTCCTCCCTCGGGCATGGGTGTGTGTGTTTGTCCTTAGGATAATTTAGGTTAAGTAGTGTGTAAGCTTAGGGACTGCTGACCTTAGTAGTTAAGTCCCATAAGATTTCACACACATTTGAACATTTTTTTGGTAAACTAAGAGAAATTAGCTTTCGTATCAAGACATAAAGATAGTTTTTTTCCCTCGTACTATTTGCGAGTGGAACGGGAAAGGAAATGACTGGTAGTGGTATAACGTACCCCACGCCACGCACCGTACAATGGCTTGTGGAGTATCTGCTTAGATACAGGTGTGCTGTCACAGGATTTAACCCTCTGCACAGATATTGACAAAACAATACTTGTCCATCCAAAGGAAATACGCCACTGGGCATGAAGGAAGAAACCGTTTTGCGATTAAGGGCCTGTATAACCTCTCGAAATCTCCCAGCCACCTCACCTGGCACTAATCTTTCTCTTCTTTTCCCTCTGCGAATTACGCTAACAGATTCACAAGAAAGTGCAAATTATATGCTCTGCTTGACTTGGAATGGAATGCACTCCGTCTTCAGGCCACAAGTGACCCATCGGGACCATCCGACCGCCGTGTCATCCTCTACTGAAATGCGGATAGGAGGGGCGTGTGGTCAGCACACTGCTCTTCCGGTCGTTGTTATGGTTTTCTTCGACCGGAGCCGCTACTATTCGGTCGAGTAGCTCCTCAATTGGCATCAAGAGGCTGAGTGCACCCCGAAAAATGGCAACAGCGCATGGCGGCCTGGATGGTCACCCATCCTAATGCCGACCATGCCCGACAGCGCTTAACTTCACTGATCTGACGGGAACCAGTGTACCAACTGCGGCAAGGCCGTTGCCCAAGCTTGACTTATACGAGTACAAATAAGCGACTTGCATCTACATCTGTACTCTGCAAGCCAAACGGAAGTGCAGGGGGTACTTCTCATTGTACAGTAAGATAGGGTTTCTTCCCGTTCCATTTGCTCAAGGAGCGCCGGGAGAATATTTAAAAGCCATTGTGCGCATTTCAATTAGTTTAATCAAGCCATTGTGGCCTCTTAGCCATACGCTGGTGGCTGTAGTATTTTCCTAGATTTCTCACTAAATACTGGTTTTTGGAACTTTTTAAATAGGCTTCCGTAAGATTGTTGGCGTCTGTCAGCAAACATCTGCCAGTTAAGGAGTTTTTTTTTAAGCATCTCCTTGACACTCTCTCATGGATCAAACAAACCAGTATCTTTCAGTTCGCAATGACAGTGCTAATGGGTATGGATCCTACACACCTGAGCAGTATTCTAGGACAGACTGTACTGCTATTTTGTGAGCAATTTCCTTTTCAGACTGACTCAATGTTCATCAGGTTACCTTCCATTAGGAAAGTGTGTGCACTCAGCGACTGTGATATGATTTATAAATCAAGCATCAGGTTCTTTCAGGAGCAATCATGCATCGAGACTAGAAATTATAATGGCTAGGCACTAGCTGAAATCTGAATTTGCCATATAAAACTTGCAAAAAAAGGACGACTGATTGCTGCGCTCTCTGATTTATAAATTTATGAATATGACTCAATGTTTTTCAATATCCTACCAATGAACAGAGGTCTGCCACCTGATTTACCGGTGACAGCCTATGTAATTATTCCATTTCATTTCTAAACAAAATTTTTACAGACAGTGTTTGTATAAGCTGTATGGCTGCAGTTGTGACTCAATGATTTTGTAGTATTAAATCGCTACTTTTTTTTCGTTTTGTGAAGCATTTCTGGCCGTTAAAAGCAAGTCGAAAATCTTTGCATCACTTAAATCTACACTACCGGCCATTAAAATTGCTACACCAAGAAGAAATGCAGATGATAAACGGGTATTGATTGGACAAATATATTATACTAGAACTGACATGTGAGTACATTTTCACGCAATTTGGGAGCATAGATCCCGAGAAATCAGTACCCAGAACAACCACCTCTGGCCGCAATAACGGCCTTGATACGCCTGGGCATTGAGTCAAACAGAGCTTGGATAGCATGTACATGTACAGCTGCCCATGCAGCTTCAACACGATACCACAGTTCATATATATAGAGTAGTGACCGGCGTATTGTGACGAGCCAGTTGCTCGGCCATCATTGACCAGACTTTTTCAATTGGTGAGAGATCTGGAGAATGTGCTGGCCAGGGCAGCAGTCGAACATTTTCTGTGTACAGAAAGGCCCGTAGAGGACCTGCAACATGCGGTCGTGCATTATCCTGCTGAAATGTAGGGTTTCGCAGGGATCGAATGAAGGGTAGAGCCACGGGTCGTAACACATCTCAAATGTAGCGTCCACTCTTCAAAGTGCCGTCAATGCGAACAAGAGGTGACCGAGACGTGTAACCAATGGCACCCCATACCATCACGCTGGGTGATACGCTAGTATGGCTATGACGAATACACGCTTCCAATGAGCGTTCACCGCGATGTCGCCAAACACGGATGCGACCATCATGATGCTGTAAACAGAACCTGGATTCATCTGAAAAAATGACGTGTTGCCATTCGTGCACCGAGGTTCCTGTCTGTGACGCAGCGTCAAGGGTAACGCAGCCACGGTCTCCGAGCTGATGGTCCGTGCTGCTGCAAACGTCGTCGAACTGTTCGTACAGATGGTTGTTGTCTTGCAAACGTTCCCATCTGTTGACTCAGGGATCGAGACGTGGCTGCACGATCCGTTACAGCCATGCGGATAAGATGCCTGTTATCTCGACTGCTAGTGGTACGAGGCCGTTGGGATCCAGCACGGCGTTCCGTATTACCCTCCTGAACCCACCGACTCCATCTTCTGCTAACAGTCATTGGATTTCGGTCAACGCGAGCACCAATGTCACGATACGATAAACCGCAATCGCGATAGGGTACAATCCGACCTTTATCAAAGTCGTGATGGTACGCATTTCTGCTCCTTACACGAGGCATCACAACAACGTTTCACCAGGCAACGCCGGTGAACTGCTGTTTGTGAATGAGAAATCGGTTGGAAACTTTCCTCATGTCAGCTCGATGTAAATGTCGCCACCGGCGCCAACCTTGAGTGAATGCTCTGAAAAGCTAATCATTTGCATATCACAGCATCTTCTTCCTGTCGGTTAAATTTCGCGTCTGTAGCACGTTATCTTCGTGGTGCAGCAATTTTAATGGCCAGTAGTGTAATTAATATCTGGCTGAATGTTTGTGTATTTCTTTTAGACAGAAAATTCTGAGGTTGCTGTTGGTGTTGTATGGTAGGTTATAAACATACAACGTGAACTGGAAGGGGCTCAGTACACTTCTCTGGAGCATACCTGAATTGGATAACACTCAATCCAACATAAAGTCCACTCCTTATCAAGAAATCCTCAATCGTGAGGGAAAGGGGGCGGGGGAGCGATTGCCGTGAGTCTCATCGGAAATTACTACATCTCTCCTCTACGATACTAACACTGGTTTATTACGGAAATTACTACATCTCTCCTCTACGATACTAACACTGGTTTATTACGCAGCGGTCGCTGCTCTTGAAAGATCATCAGCGGCAGCTCTCTTACATCTCACCTTCAGAGTAACAGCAGAACAATAAGATCAGGAGCACACAGTCAACAAGCGATTAACTAATTGTGATGGCCTCTAATTTAAAGTCCGTTCGTGCTAGGCTCGTATCAGAAGACATTTAGCGGAGGTTAATGATAATGAAACTTGGCAACAAATAGCCGGCGGCTCAATGAACAAAGAATAAACAGTGACACACGATTTATCTCATAGCGAGAGGAAGAATTCAGAATTACGCAAAGGGTCAAACTGTTTGAAACTTTGAGATTTGTCAGATATATAGAGATTTTTTGAGACTATGGGCTATACATAGTATTTAAAAACGCTCGTAACTGTTTTTCTGAGTATGTGCACCAGAGATTTCTGAATGTTGTGTTTGCTCTCACTTTTTTCCTTCCTCTTGGCGATTTGTTTGCCTCAGTGCGTCTCAAAGAGCGCATACATTTGGATCTGCAACGTTTACTAGTGCAGCCACGTGCATTCAGATACACAGTGGCACAGTGATTAAGAGATACGGCTCGCATCCTGCAGGACAGCGGTTTAAATACTTGCTAGATCAGCTCATTTAGTTTCTCTGTGGAGTCTCCTAAAATTTCATAGCACTTTCCTTTCAACATGATGCGGCCGGCATCTTTCCCCATTCTTCCCCAATCCTAAACAGGCGCGGTCCAGGGTCTTCTTGGAAGAGGGGTGGGGGTCAAAGCTTGTCATTGTCTCTCTTCCTCCCACCCCCAACACCACTCCCAAGCCTAATTTGCCGTCATCATCACCTTTAAAAAGCCACACATATCTTCGATTATAATAACAACAGTAGCATATTTTGACGCAATAACAGTTTTCTTCCATCGGAGCATCGCTTTCCATTTCAGAGAACTTTAGCTTTTGCAAAGCATCTGTACAAAACTTTGAGAAGTGCATGCGTCACCTAACCGGTTTGAAGAACTGTAATACCAATATATCCTCACAGTTTTTGCAGCATCAAAATTACCCAATGTGGAATCAAAGTGTGCGTTCACTGAGCACAAGTCAACATCAGGAACTACAACCATACTCTAAAATCGAATGTGAAGTGCATGGCAGAGGGTACGTCCCTCTGTACCTGTTATAAGGTTTTTTTCCATTCATTTCACCTATGGAGAGCAGGAAGAATGATTGTATATATGAATAATTTCCTCCACGCGCGCTGCAGTTAATCCGTTATTGAAGTCATTATCCCTACGGGAGCGATACGTAGGGTGTTGCACTATATTCCTAGAGTAATCGTTTAAAGACGGTTCACGAAACTTTGTAATTGTTTACGACTACATTCAGATTATTCTTCATCTGTGTGGCACTGGCCCATGAGTAAAATAAGCCTGTATCCATTCATGCTGCCCTTCTCCGTATACGTTCAATATCCCTGTTAGTTCTATTTGGTACAGGTGTCACACATTTGACCAATATTCTAGGACGAGTGGCAAGACCAACTGTAACAATTGTAAGCTGTCTCCTTTGTAGACTGACTGAATTTCTCCAGCATTCTAAAAAAAAAAAAAAAAAAAAAAAAAAAAAATGAAGTCTACCACCTGTTTTATCCATGACTGATTCTATATGATAATTCCAAGCCATATCCCTACAAAGTGTTGCACCCAGGTTGACCGATTCCAGCAGAGACTCACTGCTATTAAAGTCATAGGATATTTCGTTCTTTCGTGTTGTGAAGTGATCAGTTTTCCATTCCTGAACATTGAAAGTAAGTTGCAGTTCTTTTCACCACTTTCAAATCTTTTCAAGATCTGGTCGAATATTTATGCAGCTACTTTTAGACAGTACTTCATTATAGATAACTACGCAAGGTCTGAGGTTACTGTTAACGTTGCCTGCAAGGCCATTAATATACACTGAGGTGTCGTACCTCCATTTGCTCGAAGTAGTACAGCAACCCGACACGCGCCAGGGTAGCTGAGAAGCGCTAATGCTCTGCTTCCTGGACTCGGGTTGACGCGCCGGCCCCGGTTCGGATCCGCCCGGTGGACTAACGACGAGGGCCGGTATGCCGGCCAGCCTGGATGTGGTTTTTAGGCGGTTTTCCACTTCCCGCTAGTTGAATACTGGGCTGGTCCCCACGTTCCGCCTCAGTTACACGACTCGCAGACATTTGCAGACATTTGCAGACGTTGGCAATATTCCATGGCTTACACTAGACGCAGACAGTTGGGGTACACTAATTCCGTCCCAGGGGGTTCAGGGTGGCGGCAGGACGAGCATCCGGCCACCCTCTGCAACTAAAACCGCCAAATCAATAGTAACACGGCCAACCCCGCGTTGCAGCGGGACAAAGGCCGTCAGAAAAGAAGAAGAAGTGCAGCAACCCGACGTGGCACAGACTCAACGAGTCTCTGGAAGTCCCTTGCAGAAATATTGAGCGTGGCTGCCTCTGTAGCCGCCCATAATTGCGAAAGTGTTACCAGTGCAGGATTTTGTGCTCTAACTGACCTCACGATTACGTCCCAAAAGGGTTGGATAGGATTCATGTCGGGCGATCTGGATGGCCAAATTTTCGCTCGAACTATCCACAATGTTCTTCAAACCGATCACGAACAATTGCGGGCCGATGTCATGCACAAAAATTCCATCGTTGTTTGCTGCAGATGGTCTCCAAGTAGCCGAACATAATAATTTACAGTCAATGATCGGTTCAGTTGGACAAGAGGACCCAGTCCATTCCATGTAAACAGAGTTGATACCGTTATGGGGTCACCACCAGCTTTTACTGTGGATTGTTGACAACTTGTGTCCATGACTTCATAGGGTCTGCGCCTCACTCAAACACTACCATTAGTTCTTATTGACGGAAATCGGGACTCATCTTACCAGACGACGATTTTCCAGTCGTCTAGGGTCCAGCCGATAAGGTCACGAGCCCAGAAGAGGCGCTGCAGGCGATGCCGTGCTGTTAGACGCATTGGCGTCGGTTGTCTGCTGCTATAGCCCATTAACTCCAAATTTCGCCTCACTGTCCTAAAGGATATGTTCGTCGTACGTCCCGCATTGATTTCTGCTGTTACTTCGCGCAGTGTCTTGTCTGTTAGCACTGACAATTTCACGAAAACGCCGCTGCTCTCGGTCGTTAAGTGAAGGCCGTCGGGCACTGCGCTGTCCGTGGTGAGAGGTAATGCCTGAAATTGGTATTCTCAGGACTCTCTTGAAACTGTGAATCCCGGAATACTGAATTCCCTAACGAGTTCCGAAATGGACTGTCCCATGTGTCTAGCTCCAACTACCAATCCGCTTTGAATATTTGTTAATTCGCGTCGTGCGGCCATAATCACGTTGGAAACTTCTTCATATGAACCACCTGTCTACAAATGACAGCTCCGCCGATGCACTGCCCAGTTATACTTTGTGTGCGCGATACTACCGCCTTTGTATATGTGCATATTGCTATCTCATGACTTCTATCCCCTTAGTGTATAATATGGACAGCAAGGGTCCCAACACACTTCTCTGGGACATCCCCGAAGTTACTTCTACTTCTATTGGTGCCTCTTCTTCCAAGATCGTTTTCTGTGTCCTCCCTACCAAGAAATCGTCAATCCAGACACAAATTTCGCTTGAAATTTCATACTATCGTTCTCTGGATAACAAGAGTAAATGTGGAACTTAGTCAAATGCTGTGTGAAAATCACGAAATACTGCGTGTACTTGACTTCTTTGAGCAAAAGCTTTCAGTATGTCATGTGAAAAAAGAGCATACTGGGTTTCATATGATCGATGTTTTCGGAATCCATGTTGGTTGGCATGGTGGAGGTCATTCTGTTCGAGACCTTATTGTGTTTGAGTTCAGAATATATTCTATGATACTACAACTAGTCGATGTCAATGATATTGAGCAGTAGTTTGTATGTAAAACATCAATATGCTAGCAAGTAATTTCTCTGCCTCGTGATGACTGGGTGTTGTGTGATGTCCTTAGATTAGTTAGGTTTAGGTAGTTTTAAGTTCTAGGGGACTGATGACCATAGATGTTAAGTCCCATAGTGCTCAGAGCCGTTTGAAGCGTTTTTTGCTAGCAAGTAAATGAGAGAATACTATTTCTTTCAGTCATTTCCCCCTACGTTCCGAAAGTCGGTACTTCTGCAATTTTACTTCGTGGGGTGAGCGTTCTTACCCTTTCCTTCTCGCATTAGTCGAGTGCATGTAATTTATCAGTCCTGGTTGTGAACTCTCGAACCGCGTCGGATTTGTCGTCCACAGCAAGCGCCTGGTACGGTCAGGCTCTGAATGGCCGCCTCTGCCTGGTTGGAATGCTGTCCACAGTCGGTTGGGAAGCAAGCGCGAGCGCACACACGCACGCACGCACGCACACACACACACACACACACACACACACACACACACACACACACACACACACATGGACAAGAAAGTGAGCTGAGATACTTATAAATTTATATTTTTTATACATCCTTTTGCTAAAATATGGCCATGGTGGTCTAGCGGGTAGAGCGCCAAACTCGACCTCTCGAGGCATCGGGTTCAATTCCAGATAGCAGCGGGAATGTATCCTCATTCCAGTCCGTCCAGCACGGCTCCAGGTCTACTCATATTCCTGTCAAATGAGAGCTGGGGGTCTTTCCTGGCGGAAAAAGGGTCGAGTTGTTGCGCTCGGTACCTTCCTCTTCCCAGTGCCGAGGAGAGGAAGTGTTATACCCTCATAATTACTAAAATATTGCACGTTACTGGCCGTGGTCGAGTGGATTTCACGTTAAACCCACCGGTTCGTACCCATCTGCGAAGAACATTTGCAAGTCTTATCGTAGCTTCTTCGAGTGTCCGACTCACAGAAAATTCCTCTTAGGCTTGCTCGCGCGCAGTTGTGTGACGTCACATCCTTTGAATACCGTAGGACGAGATCTGTTCATGAAATTCCGGCACTTTGTCCACAAAATTTTTCTACACTTACGTTTTGCTTAATGTGCATGGTCTCCATCGAAATACTCTCCTCCACAATTGATAATCGCTCCCAACGCCGTTTCCACTCGATCGCACGAAGCGCCGTCTGCGAATTTTCTTTTATCTCGTCATTCGTTGCAAATCTTTGTCCTTTCAACAGGGTTTCCAACTCTGGAAATAAAAAAGGTCCGCGGATGCTAGGTCTGGAGAGTACGTAAAATGAGGCAGCACAAGCTCTTCATATTGCGAAACGAACGTTTTTCTGGTCTTGACTCGTGAGCTGTGGGACGAACTTCGAGGCAACACGATGCATTCAAAGACGCTGTGTCAGGATTTCATGACATGATCGAACTGAAATATTACGTTCTTCTACAATCTCTCGGACAGTCTGTCTTCGATTGGCAAGCACAGTTTCGTTGATGTTCCTGATGTGTGCGTCGTCGGTAGACTTCGAAAGGCTACCTTAGCGAGGGTCATCTTCAAATTCTGTCCGGTCACTCTTAAACCATGTGAACCAATCATAACACCGAGTATGGCTTAAGCACTCGTCACCGTAGGCTTCCTGCATCCTTTGGTCTCTCTAAAGATTTTCTTGACTTTCATGCAAAATTTAAAGTAGACGCGTTGCTCCTCTTTACTCTGCCATCTCGGAATACGCAAACTGTGCGATACAACGTCCTACTCAATACAACACTGAACAATGACGAACAGAAATTCAACAATGAAACTATCGGTAATTGAACATTAAACACAAGCGTGTGTAGGGATGGCAACCGCATTTCATTCCAACTAACCATTGGAGCGAAATTACGAATGTTCCGGAACTGCCCGTTGTCGGCTGCCGTCGTTCGCTGTTGCGGTCATCCCGTGGTGGACGACTGGTACACATTTTCTTCAGCACCAGGATCCACATGTCATTTATATTCACGCTCTCCTGCTTCCTACTGAAATCTCTGGGGTGTTCAGCAGGAAGAAGGTGGGCGTGAAATTTTAATGCGAATTCAGAAAGGCTTGAAATTTTAATGTGAAATGAGGGAGGTGTGAAATTATTTTCCTCGAGCAGGCTCGTGCACATGTTGCCAAAAGCTGTCATTATGCTACCAAGGAAAACATGTATGAGGTAAATCACAGTTTAATTTCAGTTTATTTAAACAGCAATACAAGAAACTTATATTACATCGCTACTTTACTCTTTGATTAAACAAATAAGAAACTTTCATATCATTCCACTGCCGCAGCTGACATATCAATCTATTCCAACACTTTTTTAAGCACATACTGAACAAAAACACTCTTTCATTGCAATATAAAAGGACAAAGGTTTTTTATATTGAAGAAGTATCAGTTATCATAAAGTTCCTTCCATCTCCACAGTTAATTGCCTTGCGCATTTTCATATGTATGCACTGTTTCCACATGTCCTTTGCAAACAAAGCTATGGCATGAGTTTCTTGCTTGACCACATGTCACACACGGACCTCTTTTCTTGGTGGTAGGCATCCCAGTTCTTTCAACACGTTGATCTTTGTACTTCACATGGAAAGTTGCAATGTCGGCAGGAAGTGAAGGAATCTTAGCTCTTTCCACTAGTTGAGGCTTCGTAAGAGACGATGCTAAATCTTTCAAGAAAATTCTTCTCATCTTTTTTGCATTTACCTCATTTGTATGAAAAATTATTTGGGCATTGATTCCTGCTCTATACATTAGAGCATAGAATACAACTAATGGCCATCTCCTTGTCACCCGTGCGACGAAACACGCACCTCCCAGTTGATCGACAGTGTCGACTCTTCCCTTTCTTATACTGTAATCCAGAAGTATCTCTGGTTTACCTGTAACTTCGTCAATGGTTCCAAAATCCTGCATAGTTGAACGTAGTATAATTTGTCTTCTTTTGTTTCGGCATATACGAAGGAGGATATAAGACGAACATCAACAAAAGCAAAACGAGGATAATGGAATGGAGTGGAATTAAGTCGGGTGATGCTGAGGGAATTAGATTAGGAAATGAGACACTTAAAGTAGTAAAGGAGTTTTGCTATTTGGGGAGCAAAACAATTGATGATGGTCGAAGTAGAGAGGATATAAAATGCAGACTGGCAATGGCAAGAAAAGCGTTTCCGAAGAAGGGAAATTTGTTAACATCGAGTATAGATTTAAGTGTCAGGAAGTCTTTTCCGAAAGTATTTGTATGGAGTGTAGCCATGTATGGAAGTGAAACATGGACGATAACTAGTTTGGACAAGAAGAGAATAGAAGCTTTCGGTATGTGGTGCTACAGAAGAATGCTGAAGATTAGATGGGTAGATCATATAACTAATGAGGAGGCATTGCATAGGATTGGGGAGAAGAGAAGTTTGTGGCACAACTTGACTAGAAGAAGGGATCGGTTGGTAGGACACGTTCTGAGGCATCAAGGGATCACCAATTTAGTATTGGAGGGCAGCGTGGAGGGTAAAAATCGTAGAGGGAGACCAAGAGATGAATACACTAAGCAGATACAGAAGGATGTAGGTTGCAGTAGGTACTGGGAGATGAAGAAGCTTGCACAGGATAGAGCAGCATGGAGAGCTGCATCAAAGCACTCTCAGGACTGAAAACCACAACAACAACAACAGACGAAACTAGCGTCATATCATTCTGAAAACCAAGTAAGGAGGAGTGGATAGCTCTACATTTCTCAGGTAAAAATTCTTGTGGGATCTCGCGTTTGTTTTTTCTCAACGTGCCGATGCATGTTAGTCGCTTTATCAAAAGGTAGTTGGCTAAGGAGCTGCTAGTGTACCAGTTACCCATTGTGACGTGTCTTTCTGAACATTCAGTGTGAGTAACTAGCTTTCCCACAATATCACAGGGAGAATTAGAACCATCGTTGGTGCTTCAGGTTGTTTTCCACAATATACTTCAGTATTGTTAATGAAGAATGTTTTAGCATCTGCTAAAACAAAACTCTTTATCCCATCTGGTTTGTCCAGGATGTTACTGAACAAAAGAACAGCGACCCGGGAAACCTTGCAACTTTTCGTCTACTGTTACAAATTGTCATACGCTATAAGCGTTCTTGCAGTTCACCACAGAGGCATCCAATATTTGCCTTATTGCAGCAAGTTATCAGTTACTCTTCTTTCTTGCCTTGTAGTCTTGTCAAAACGGATACGTCGCAAAAGGAAAAGAAATCTTCTGTAGCTCATCACAGCTCTTGTAATCTCCATGCCAGTACCATCTGCTGTCCACATTTCAATGACATTTGTACGAGGGCTATCCACAAAGTACATTACGTTTTCGTTTGTGTCCGTTAGGGGCGGGGCTAGCGCGGCCATCTTGGTGTCATGGCATTGCGCCGCTCAGTCGGCATCCTGCCGTGCTAGAGAGAGGTTCGTGCTGTACTCTGTTGAGTTACTGTGACAGTTTGAAATGTCAGCATTAATTGAAAATGCCGCGAAGTGTGAAGTGCGTGCTTTAATAAGGTTTCTGACTGCAAAAAACTGTACACCGATAGAAATCTATCGGCAGCTTTGTGAAATGTATGGGGACAACATAATCACTGAAGGTCGAGTGCGTCAATGGGTCATAAAATTTAAAAATGGCCGAACTAACGTTCACGACGACGAGCGAAGTGGAAGACCCAGCATAGTGACTGCCGAACTTGTCGAAAAAGTCGATGCCACGGTCCATGAAAACCGTAATTTCACAATAACGGAACTCTCTATGAGTTTTCCACAAATTTCACGAAGTGTTTTGCACGAAATCATTACCGAAAAACTTGGTTACCACAAGTTTTGTGCAAGATGGATACCAAAAATCTTGACAGAGATTCACAAAAATCAGTGAATGGCTGCAGCGTTAACGTTTTGGACGCTTACGAGAAAGATGGCGACTCATTACTCGATCGCATCGTTACTCGTCACGAAACAAGAATTAAGCATGTGAACTGCGAGACAAAATTGCAGTCAATGCAGTGGGGGCACACAAATTCCCCGCAGAAACCCAAGAAATGCATGCAGACAATGTCGGGAAGGAAGGTGATGGCGACTGTCTTTTGGGGCAGAAAAGGTGTGATTTTTGTGGATTTCCTGGAAAGAGGCACTACAATAAACTCTCAAAGGTATTGCCAAACTCTGCACAACCTCAGAAGAACAATACAAAACAAGCTCAGGGGAAAGTTGGGCTCAAAGATCTTGCTGATTCACGACAACGCCTGGGCCCACACGGCAAATGCCACTCGTGGAGTTCTCGAATCTTTTAAGTGGGAGTTGTTTCCTCATCCGCCGTACAGTCCCGACCTGGCACCGAGCGACTTCTACTTATTCCCAGCAATGAAGAAGTGGTTGGCTATGCAGCGTTTTGATGACGACGCACAGCTTCAAGAAGAGGTTGAAGGCACAGGCGGCCGAATTTTACGACGAAGTGCCTTAATTTAAATGGCAACTATGTATAAAAGTAGTATTGAGGTGTGGCTTTCATCTGTATATAATAAAAAAAATTTCCAATACTTTATTTATTTTTAATTCCAAAACGTAATGTACTTTGTGGATAGCCCTCGTATGATTTGCTTTCTTAGTTCCGATGACATATAGCAATCCCAACAATGCCATTATTTCACACCTTGTAGTTTCCTTAGAGTCCCTTTCTCTGGAATATTGTACACATTCTTTCTTAGACTGAATGTATATGTTCGTGTATTTTACAATTTCATCAATCATTTCCAGACTAAATATTGTCCATAAAGCGTCTGTTTCGCTTGTGACCCCTCTGGCAACACGTGTAGGCCCATGGAATATTTTCACAATATTCTTTCTTTTTGTTTTCGAAGTCACACTAGGACATATTTTATTCCATTTACACGTTTTGTACCTCCAAATACAAATAACATCAGTGGAGAGTGGCTTTTCACAGTCATCATCTGAATCGTGGACTTGATCAGAATCTGAATCGTGGTCACTTCGTTTGATAAATTCCTCTTCTTCTTCAGAGTCGTCATTATTTTCGTTGTCTGATACAGAGTTGAACTCTGGATCCTCGTGGAGTAACCAGTCAAGCGTGTTGTCTTTCAGCTTTGATCTCTCCGTGCACAGTGATATTCCCGCTTGTTACGTGTTATCTTTTGATTCGATTAAAAAGGAACGAAATAAAATTTAAGGAAAAATTACTTATATGACCGGGCGCGTGGCGTACTTTGTACACTAAGATGACACAATCGCAGTTTATTTTAAATTACTGTAGCTCACATGAACCAATGATAACACAACTTCTCACTGTGCTAGCTGAAACAATAATGCAGCAATATGTAGGGGCTTGCTTTTGTAAAAGAACGATGGAACTGTGCACAACAATGTTATTTTTGGTTGGCGCACTTTATAAACAGGCGCGTCCGCTCAAGGGTTAATGTGAAATCCAATCGACCACAGCATAACAACTCGGAATATTTTAATATTTGTGACATCTTCGGCTGTGAAAGTTTACATTTTACAAAAAAATGATTCAAATGGCTCTGAGCACTATGGGCCTTAACTTCTGAGGTCATCAGTCCCCTAGAACTTAGAACTACTTAAACCTAACTAAGCTAAGGACAACACACACATCCATGCCCGAGGCAGGATTGGAACCTGCGACCATAGCGGTCGCGCGGTTCCGGACTGAAGCGCCTAGAACAGCTCGGTCACTCCGGCCAGCTTACATTTTACAAGGCTGTACTCTAGCTACAGTCAGACCGATAGCCAAACAAGGGCTTGTGCCACAGACTTCATCTTTCACTAAAAAATTTTTTTGAGAAGTGTCATGACCCCCATGACCTGCTACCCCTCTGGGGCCCGTGCCTGACTCGAACTTTAACAGCTTCGTCGTCAGCAGGATGTCTAAGCTAAGTGAATTCGAACATGGGAAAATTGTTGGTGCCCGTATGTTAGGTGCCCCTGCAACCAAAGCAGCCGAAGAGCTTGCTCTTTCAAGAGATTTGTGCCGCATACAGTAAAAGTGGGAGAACATCATCCGCTGTCACAACACTGACGGAAGTATGTGTCGAGTGATCGTGACGAACAGTCATTAAAGAGGATTATGACCAAAACTAAGAGGATGACAGCGGCAGTAATCACTGCAGAATTGAAGCTCGCACTCGGGAATCCTGTCGCCGTTAAAACAACAAGAGCCCCCACTCATCAGTGATGCAAATGCCCGTTAATAGGAGGACATGTTGCACAAACTGTAAAACCTATAGCAATGGTAGAAAGTCATTTGGTTGGATGAGTCTCGTTTCACACTGTTTCAAACTTCTGGCAGAGGTTACGTTCCAAAAATGAAAAATGGTGGGGGTTTGGTGATGGTTTGGGCAACCATATCACGGTAATCCATGGGCCCTTGGTTACTCTGCAAGATCGCATTGATTATGTCACAGTTTTGGCTGACCAGGTTCATCCCATGGTACAATGTTTGTTCTTCAATGGTGATTCTGTGCTCCAAGACGACTGGGCTCCTGTTCACACAGCTAGCATCGTCCAGGTCTGGTTTTGTGTGCACCAGGATGAACTGCCGTCCTTCGTTGGTCACGACAGTCACCATATCTCAGTATTACTGAGCATTTGTCGTCTACTTTGGAAAGACGGTTTCGTCTCTATCACTGGATGCTATACCCATTTCTGTGCCCTGTTTTCCCAATATTTATTACTTCATGTTTTAATTTTGTGCGCCATGAAACTATGAATTTTGTTGAACATTTGAGAACATTTAACTTTACGTAATGATTTCCTGCGCGACGGTGTGCAACCAGCGATAATATACAACAGACTATAGCAATAGAGCATTGTGCTCTCTGGAAAATGGAGAACTATTCTTTGCGACTTTAATATTAAGATGAAGAGAACTGCAATAAATTAAGACTATTAGGGTCTTGGTTTAGTGGCCTAGAGACGCAGAAATCAATCGCCAAAATACACTGTTGCAGGCAGTAAGAGTAGCGATTTTGTAATTGAGAGAATAACGTCCGACTGTGGACAAATAGTGAACAGTTGTAGTGACTTAAATGTTAGGGATTATTAATGACTGATTCTCAGAGCAGACGACAATAAGTTTCACCCAAGTGTCCAGCGTCTTTCTTGTATTTTTATAAACCCCAGTTTTCGTGTTTAAAGATGGCGTTTGGGGAAGGCGAACATAATTAGCCTTCCTCCACTTATTATTAATTGTTGCATTCTATGTGTTATTATTTGTGAAGTTCAACCAGCGGTATTTTTTCTTGCCTTGTGGCCGCTAACGCCCCAGTTAGCTAGCTGCCCTGGAGGTTAGTGTATGTTACGGCAGTGTACTTATCCTCACCTTGCCGCTGCCGTCCGGTAAGGCGTGTAGTTCGACAGTTTCCTTGATTTATAGGCCGGGTGGAGTTTTTTTTTCTACTCTGGTAATAGTGGTTCCTTGGTTCCTTTCTACTTCCGGATGCTCTAAACATCGGACTCTGAAGACGTAGTACTGACGGCCGGTTCCGTCTGGGTGTGTTATTCCATCGTTGCATTGGTCATCGGACGCTAGGTTTATTCAGCAAATAATTATCTGTCATGCGTTTAAACTGCCGCTAATCTGAGTTACCATCTCGTGAAGTGAATGCAACTCTTGGCTGCCTGTCTCATCGCTTGTGAAGTTTTGAGGGACTTTCTCAGGTCGATCCTTGGAGCAACGTCTGCAGCCCCCCTCCCACTTGGTTTGATGATTTTTTTTTTTTTTTAAATTTAAGAGCTGCAATTTCAAGTTTGAAGATGTTAAACTGGTTCTTAAAGTATTGCTACTCAGGCCTTCAGCCGTGAAACAGTTTTTAAATTATTCCTATTGGGACCTCCAGCCGAGAAATAGTTTGAATTTGTTGTCATTATGGCCTTCAGCCGTGAGTGTTACTTGTCTTAAAATTTTAATTAGACAATTGTATTCTAGTAATGGGATTTTGATGATTGTTCTTTAAAAATTTTTTAATAACTGTAATTTCAAGTTTGAAGATGTTTAACTGGTTCTTACAGGATTGCTAGTCTGGCCTTCAGCCTTGAAACAGTTTTTAAATTATTACTATTGGGGCCTTCAACCGAGAAATAGTTTAGGATTTGTTGTCATTAAGACCTTCAGCCATGGAACACTTCATTTATTGTCAACCTTTTTATTTGTTGTTGTTTCCAAATAAAGTGTAAGTGATTGAAAAATACACTAACCAACAGTAACTGATTACTGCTTAAGTTGGGAGGATGTGTGAAAGATGACCGGTCAAACAGACTTGACACCATGGTCTTTGTTTTTTGAGCAAATCATTCGTTTATGTAAGTTCTTTTCGTAAGTACAATTAATTTACAACCACGCAGAGCACTGCAATGACACAGATGCTAACTGCCTGCAACTTATAATCACAACGCAGAATTCTGTCTTAAAAGAGAACGTTTCTGCTAATGTATTATCATTACAACATTTCAGCTCTGATGCAGGACAACTTCGCTGAACATATTGTGGCGGTTGTTGTAATTGCGTGTGCTGTGTTGTACGATTTCAGCAAGATTGCAACAAAACTAGTTACTTATTATTAATGTGATATGCGGTACTATTAAATCACTGCTTTTCCCGGCTAATGAACGTAATTTTGTTGAAGAAATCTTCACCTGGGAACGTGTAGCAATGTTGTCTGTCAAGCAGTGTAAATGTCACTACGTTTATTCACGAAAGTAATCATTTATAGCCAACAAACAAGCTAAAGTATGATAAGTAATCCGAACTAAACAAGAGTAATGATTTTTAGTAATTTCAGTACTGTTGTTTAAAAGACTCTTTCCTAGTAGCAGATCGTTTGTCAGTATTAACACTACTGTTATCTCGAGGTGGCAACACTTTTCTTTAATCAAAATGAACAATTTTGTCACACAATACCACACTTACACAGCACTAATGTGTTACCTGTCGAAATATTTCATAAAAGTTGTTACGAAATCATCAGGCTTCATAGATCTGAAGATAAGAATTTATTTGACGTAAGATGCTGTTTGCATTCATATAAGTTCGATATGTTCACAGTCTAACTGGAATTTTTTAGCTCAGAACTAGTCCTCGGCCACTAGTACACCATTATTATTGCAATTATAACCAACAGCATTGAAGTCTGTATAGAAAATCAATGTAAAACTGCCGCTGCAATATTTCACAAAGATGGCAGCTAACACAAGACAATCACTTATCGATTCTGCTTCAGGCTGTATTTAACTCATAATAAATAATACATATTAAATCTTTTCTCACTTTCACTATGTGAATTAATATTTAAAATATTTCTCAATGTTTCATGGCACAATAATATTCACAATTTACCAATAAACTGCGCTGTAGATCAGTAGCGCTAATGGCTGCGCGCTTTGGTAGCTGAGCGGAAAATCTAGCATTCCTATAGGACGAGAATTACAATGAAAGAAAACTCCAAACAAAGAAGATTCATTTCAATAACACATAAATTCTATTTTCAAATATCATTTAGCAACATAACAATGCTTTAGTACAATTTTTTTACTGACCTCTGTGTTACGAGACATCAGTCACATCCTGTCAGTACAACAGTTCGAACAAGAAGAAGGATTTTTCTACAGAAATCATAAATAACAAAAGATTGAGAATTTCCTTTTATTTTTACATGGATATTGTCTGAGATATAATTTTTTACAAAATATAAAATTATGTCTTTGACAATAATTATTTATTTTTTATTAACGATGAAGTCCCTTTTATCAATATCTCGAGAATACGATTAAAGTTCAGTCACAGTTCACATACAGTGCTGTAGTGAACATTATTTTGAATGAAATATAAGCGTGGATATTACATTGCCCCTTTGGGATGAGAAAAAAAAAATAGTTTATGTACTTTTTTATCAGACCACCATATCCACGTTGCTTATTGTCCACTTTCACTTCATTAACTCTCTTCTCATTATGCAGGTGTTAAGATGTAACATTGAGTAATTCATGACACAATTAGTGTTGATGTGAGTGAGTAAATGACTTCAATAACTGTAAAAACTTGGAAAGTGCGGCGAAGACTTACCGGATTGTGTTAGAGGTTTAACATGAAAATTAAAAGTTCATTAGTTCAAAATAACAAAAAATTCAAATGATGAGCCGCTGGATCGAAGGCAGGTGGAGACCGCTTCTGGAACGCCCCCGACCGTGTAGATGGAGCGTCGGTCGGCTGCCGTCGGTCGCATCCTGGTCTGGATCTGTTGCTGTTTGGAAGTATTACTCCAGCAGGTCCAGCTTCGCTCGTTTCACGTCCCTCTCGTGCAAGGTGGGTACATGAAATGTCGAAAACGAGTGTCAATAACAAGCTAATTATTGAATTCATCCTGTGGAAGAAATGTTAGTTTCAAGTTTGCTTTCATTCGCACGGATTCATACAGTTTGTTTTCGGAAAATGTTCTGCATCTTAACACTGTTCATTTGAATATAGTGACTCACTGTCAACATTAATTAGCTATGTACATGTACGACACTGCACCTTTTTTCAGTGTGGTGTCCATCGTGTGCTTTGTTTATCTCCTGCGGTAAGCAAACATTTGCGCGAGGCGCTGCTGAGTCAGCGTTGCATTATATTATTGCCGCGCGGCTAGCTGTACATTTGACACGCGAAGATGACTCGTAACACCTTTATTTGAGGTCTGAAATTTTACATCAATTTTTATACTGTTAACAGTTTTTCAACGTTCATGTCGTTGCTGCTTACATTAACACTGTATGAGCGTTCATATATTCGCTGATCACAGCTATAATCACTGTCCATCGCTTTCCTTCCAAAAGAAAACACAGTTTTTCACGCGCCCACTAGACTTTCATAGTTCTTGCGGACACGCTTCACTGTCATTGCTACTGTTTCATAAACCACACAACAGACAATCTTCTATACAACTGACACTTTACAAAGTTATGATTTCTGTTCATGTTCACATTGTTCCATATTGGAATAACATGGTAACAAAGATCATATATTGTCAAAAAAATATGACAAGATGACTGTTGGAATCCTCTACATTGTTCTGAGCATTGGATCATCATTTAACTGTGTAGATACCAGTACATTTCCATATTTGATGGCATACATTTTATTTACGTTCATTCATACACATTCATTCATATTTTTGTTAGAATTATGACCTAACAAGAGAAAAGCTAACATGAGCAAACGGCAAAGACAACCGCGTAAGGAAAAACGTACCCAAAACGGTAAACAAAAGGAAAATACATAGAAAAGACAAGAAAATTAGGTTTACTGAGAGAGCATTCAACTTCTATCGAGTAAATGACCTTTTCAGAATAATTAAAATTTTTATCATAAAATCATTATTCTCTCCTCATACGATTTACACTTCATGAATACTACAGTGTAACTACTGATATTTAAGCTTACAGACTAGTAGATATAAATTCATGAAATTACTTATGATAACACTTGCACTATAACTACTATTTACATATTTGTATTTGTGCAACTGTGCATTTGCACTGGATATATTATTCTCTTTACAGAGACACAAAAGTGGTTTCCTGCTGCAAATACTTCTTAATGTATCTACGACAATATAGTCTTTTTAGGTTCCCTGTACTGACATCTTCCAGTACATGACACCCGTCATGTGGGATTGGGATTATTTTAAATGGTCCTTCGTACAATAATTGCCATTTTCTTTGTGCAGGGGAGCGAGTATGAAGCTCTACAATAGGTCTTATTGCGATAGACTTTCATATCATAAACATAACCTTTTATGATACCTGGTCGATCTATAAGTACTTCATGGTATCTGGATAGCAATTTTATTAACTGTCCAGTCTGTGAAGTCTCAATGAAGGATGCCTCTTTCACCTTCTCTATTGTTGCGCCGATGTCACTCACTCACAGTATTGTGTGCATCATTGTTTCGGTTAGTATGGCACTTTTGTGCGTGATCATACTTTAACAATTTTTGTTTGCCGACAGATACGTCTAATCCTCTTATCAGCGGAAGGCTCGCACCGAACTCCAGATTCAGCTTCAACGTTATTGGTCGATGCCGGTACTTAAATACACATGTTCTCCGGGCGAGATCTATTATAGCCTCTCAGCCCCGTAAAAACCCAAGGCCCAGTAACACCGGTATTGATAAGTTTTCTGTTAATAGGAACGTTCATATGACGCTTTCATTTCCAAAGGAAACCTCAACCTGTGTCTGGTACCTTGTAATTTGTGCCTACTTTCCCAGCACTCCTATAACTTTGCAATTCGTAACAGTCCAAATATGCAGTCTTTTTAATTGCGTTATCTTCCTGAAAATTTGTGCGTTCATCACCGATACACTCGCACCTGTGTCAAGAGGATAATGGCTGCTACACCATTGATGGTTCCATTGACTCTTGCCTGTATACTTTCTTTTTTTCCATATCAGCGACGGTAGATTCTTGATAGAGTTCATCTTCGATTTTTTTACCATCCTGATATCGAATCATATTGACGCTCTCTTGCATAGACCTATTGCCTTCATTTTTGGTCTCGGTCTCCTGGTGAAGGCCTATAGGGACCGAGATTAGTTTGTTGATTTTGGTATATTCTGTTCAGGGTCCGAGGATACCTTCACTGATTTCACATTTTGTGATCCTACAGTCGGAGGTGGTCTACTCGGTTTCCACCACTGTGGATACCGGTTATTCGGTATGGGTATAGCCTGTACGTAATTTACTGGCTGACCTGGATTCATAAAATTTTGTTGTGGCTGCCAGTGACTTGGCCCTGGTTGTTGCCAATATTCATTGTCACCACGCATTGTTTTTGGTTTATCCTTGTACGGACTGTTCGATTTGTTTTCATTTCGTTTTTTACGATCAGAATTATTGTTATTGTAGGCATTTTCATTACAACATTGCCTTTGATTACCATTCGAATCCTGGTAGTCATTGGTTCCCTGGTAATAATTATTATTACAGAGGTGGTCAGATTTTTGGTTGTAATGATTTTTACTACTACTATACTTTCCATTGCCATGGGTTTTGTTTTTCTTGGGACTGCCTTCACTCCTGTTTCCATTGTTTCCTTTCCAGGAACCTTTTCCGTTAGAACAGTTGGCACTGTTTATTGCGCCACAATTCTTTCTGGAGTCTTCTTGGACAAGTCTAACGAGTCTATCGCAGATAAAAATTCCTTAAGATCAGTATTGTGACGTTAAACAGTTTCTCTATAATATTTATTGGCAATCTGGCCTTCAATACTAGTAACAGGTCTCGTGTGGTTACTGGTTCATCCCAGTACTTTGTCATATTAATATATGTTTCAAAGTATTTTTTCAAAGAGCCCGTCTTCAGGTTATAGATTTCTGCATTATATACAATCTTCCTTAGTCGTTCTTGAGTCGACGCTGGCCAGAACTGGTCGAGAAACGCCTTCTGAAATTCGTTAAATGTTTTGCAAGTTTCTGCTACGTTCAACGCCCAGAGCGATGCGTCACCGGAAATTTGTGAAACCACAAACTGGATTTTCTGTTCCTCCGTCCAAGACTTTGTATGGACACTTCTGAAGTTTCTAATAAAAACTAAAAGATGAGTATTCTTTTCACTCTCCTTGTTAAATACTTGGAATTGGCGGTGTTTAATCAAGCTCTCTTCATGCATTAATGAACTTCAGTGATTGGGGTTGTTATTAGCACGCAGTGTACTGACTTTATAGCAAGTACACTCTGTTTCATAATTCGGGTTTCTTGGTGAAATACAGTGCTGAGGTAATACAGATTGATTACCGAAACTTGGTCTTTTATGCACTGCAATAGCGGTTGTTGGCAAATTTTCAAAGTTATTTTGCCTGTCAGTAACAGCGTTCTCGTTGCTGTGTGCTGACATTGTTTCAAAATTGTGGTCTTCAGTGTTCAGTGCCTTGTCTACTTTCGTTCGGACTTGTTTGTGTGGATATCATTCTGTATTGATTCCATAGTAGTAGTCAAAGCTTTGAAATGCGTTTTTGACTGAATTATTTCGGTCTGAAGATTATTCACTTGAGTTGGTATGTTTGCCAATGATTTAATACTAGTCTTCATTGCATTGATTTCTTTGTCGAAATGAGTCGTAATTGCTGTATCGCGATCGACTAACACCTGATTAACTCTCTGGACAATTTCCTTATCTCTTTCTATGGATATATTGTTTATTTGTTCCATGAATTTCCTATCAAGCTCCTGCTCCCCGAGCCCGCGTTGTTGTTCCTTTATAGTATTTTCCTGTTGCTCCCTGAGCTCGCATTGTTCTTTTATAGGCTTTCCTTGCCTACTCTTTTTCCTTTTAGTGTTCCATGGTATAGAACTTTTCAAATAATAATGCTAGCAATTTACCATCCGGTAGTGGCATGACTTGAGAATTCCTCATTTCTGCCCCTTGTCCGGTAGAAATATTATCATTCACTTCTAAAGGCTTAACTGCAGAAATGTCTGTCGCTGTTGACAACTCCTCAGTTTCATTTTCGTTCGGAATATCAGGTAATAAATCGTTATCATCTATATTTACGTTATCAAGGACTTGCACTGAAGTGTGCGAAGGCTGATCTAGTTGAGGGTCTGATTCCATTTCTGCATCAGCGTGCTCATTCGACTTTACTTGCTTCTTCGGTCTAACCATGTTTGACCCTAATATTGCACAAAAATATATCACTGACAATAACAATAAATCACACAGAATATCTTACAACTAACACATATACAAATAACAATAGCTAAATGGGTGAAATGTGTACACAAAATATCTAACAACTGCTTCTAACACTTCAGATGCCATACATACAGTAAGATTCACACATGAAAAGAGAATAACGCATCTATTAATATTTTATCATGGAACACTACACCTGTAAGCAATTACAATAAATACAGAATCTTACAATAAATGTTATGTATTGTGGCCACACTTTGGGCGCCAAAGTAGCGTGTGATGTAATTCCGTGTGTTGCATTATATGATTTCAGCAAAATTACAATAAAACTAGTTACTTACTATTAATGTAGTATGAGGCCTTATTTAATCACAGCTTTTCAAGGCTAATGAACGTTATTTTGTTGAAGGAATCTCCACCTGGGAACGTGTAGCAATGTTGTCTGTCATGCATTGTAAATGTCACTACGTTCATTCACAAAAGTAATCATTTATAACCAACAAACAAGCTAAACGCATAATACGTAATCTGATGTAAACAAGGGAAATGAGTTTTACTAATTTCAGTGCTGCTGTTTAAAAGACTCTTTCCCAGTAGCAGATCGTTTGTCAAAATTAACGCTATTGTTATCTCGAGGTGGCAACACTTTTCTTTCAGCAAAATGAACAGTTTCGTCACACAATACCACAAGTACACAACACTAATGTATTTTCCTGTCGAAATATTTCATAAAAGTTGTTACGAAATTAACAGGCTTCAATACATCAGCAGATAAGAATTTATATCACGTAGAATGCTGTTTGCATTCATAGAAGTTCGACATGTTCACAGTCTAACTGGAATTTATTAGCTCAGAGCGAGTCCTCGGCCACTAGAACACAATTATTATTGCAATTATAACCAACGACATCGATATGTTCACAGTCTAACTGGAATTTATTAGCTCAGAGCGAGTCCTCGGCCACTAGCACACAATTATTATTGCAATTATAACCAACGACATTTAAGTCTGTATAGAAAATCCATTTAAAACTACCGCTGCAATATTTCACAAAGATGGCGGCTAACACAAGACAATCACTTATCGATTCTGCTTCAGGCTGTATTTTACTCGTAATAAATAATACAGCTTAAAAATTTTCTCACTTTCACTATACGCATTAACATTTGAAAATAATTCTCAATGTTTCATGACACATTAATATTCACAATTTACCAATAAATTGCGCTGTAGCTCAATAGCGCTAATGGCTGCGCTCTTTGGTAGCTGAGCAGAAAATTTACTATATAGGACGAGAATTACAATGAAATAAAACTCGAAACAAAGAAGATTCAGTTCAATTCAATAATACATAAACACTATTTTCAAGTATCAGTTTTAACATAACAATACTATAGTACTGTTTTTTTACTGACCTCTGTGTTACGAAACATCAATCACTTCCTATCAGTACAACAGTTCGAACAAGAAGAAGGATTTATCTGCAAAAATCATAAATAACAAAAGACTGAGATCTTCATTATCTTTTTACATGGATATTGTCTGAAATATAATTTTTTACAAAGTATAAAATTATGTCGTTGACAATAATTATTTATTTTTTGCTAATGGTGAAGTCCCTTTTATCAGTACCACGAGAATACGATCAAAGTTCGGTCACATTCCACATACAACGCTCTCGTGAATATTATTTTGAATAAAATGTAGGCGTGAATATTACAATATGAAATCATACTCACATAAAGAAGTAGTATTCAGATTGAATTTGAACTGGCAGAACGAGGTTTCAGTAGTAATTTATTGAGCTGAAGTGATAAAATTTCTAGGACATAACTTTCATTCAGTCGCATTATTTCACAGGATTTAAAGAATTTTCAGAGTTCCATTTTTCAGTTACACACACACAGTTAGATTACATCAGAGTCAGGTTGCAAAAAATATATTGTACATATATAGTAAGTAGCAATTACGACAGGATAAATGTTGTACGTTATTGTAATTTGTATTGTATTTGTTTCGCATACTGCTGTAGGCGAACCTGTTGTTCCTCGTATGCAGTTCACACAGCATTGCTATGTATTTCTCAGGCAAGCTATGCTCACCAGTACCACCACATTAGTAGATACAGATTTTGTCGTCTCGTATCATAAATTTGGTTCACTGTCCAGCATTTCACTGTCATCTAAGTAATTCTTCTTTAAGTAGTTTGAATTATTGTATATATTGTATGAATATCACTGTTTGTCATACATGTGTGTTGTGTTAGTTTCACGTTGTGATTATAGATATTAAGAGTACATATGCCCACACCATAGGGTTGGGTCGTTTGGGGAAGGAGACCAGACAGCGAGGTCATCGGTCTCATCGGATTAGGGAAGGATGGGAAAGGAAGTCGGCCGTGCCCTTTCAAAGGAACCATCCCGGCATTTACCTGGAGCGATTTAGGGAAATCACGGAAAATCTAAATCAGGATGGCGGGACGCGGGATTGAACCGTCATCCTCCCACACCACATCAGATTTAGTGGACTATTACACAGTATGGTGAAAACTAGATCACAATATCTTACGACTCAACAACAGAAATAGAATGTACAGGCTTCCGAGAGAGTAGGAGAGATTAGTGATATTGCTGATATCAGTCCACCTGTTCTGGAACCGAAAGCTGAATTTTTATAACAACTCAGACTTTTAAACGTTACACAATCCAAAATGGTAACTGGTCAAGATGAGATGGCCAATCATAAAGATAGTTTATGCACTAAAGAAAACATAGCGAATACACCCACAAAAGATGGTGTGACTGCAATGCAAACAGAACTAGCGAGTTTACCTACAAATAATGATATCACTGATTTCCCAGCAGCAAACCCACCTGACCATGCACAACTAAATAAGCCAATGAAATAGCAGAATGCATAAGGCACAAAAGCAATATCCTCTGCGGATTATAAACTTCTTTAGTGAATTGCAAGAAGTCAAGACTAGGCAATAAACATTAGATTCAATAGCATCTGAACTAGTTGAGCAAGTCGCGAATATCAACACAGGACATGAAAAGTCAATTGGTGAACAGTTTGATGCACATAAACAACATTTTACATCCTGAACCAATGCATGTGCAATTGATAAGGAAGTACAAGTTACCTAGTACGTTTATGAACAAATCCAGTTGGCTGTAGGAAACTTAACCTGCTCAAATTCACCCACAGATCCCGAAGTGTAGAGGTAGCTGATCAGTGTAAAGCACCAACTCATTTCGAATTTTGAACAGTGGAAGAACAAGATAGTTAACACAATGGAGAAGGTTATCCAGGAGGTGGAAGAGGTCCAAGTAGTATCCAGGAAAATCAAAGAGAGATGCACGAATCCTAGAGGCTATAGACATTGAGCCCTGGACTACTTTGTGCAGAAACGTATCCCTGTCAGCTGATGTCGATAAATCAGGTTATTTTTGGTCAGGGCACAATTCAAGCTACTAACTATGCTTACAGGAGGAAGGTCACATAAGTATTGACAGTTGCAGCTATTGGTACTGGACAAGAATACAGTCCCTGTAGTATTCATGAAAAGTTCCCAAAATGATGTCACATTCGTGGAGTAACCAGCTGAAAATAAGCTTTATATATCTTTATATATACATGGAGAAGGTGCCCTAAAGCCCACTCAAATGATCAAGTCTTGGAGATCATATGAAGCTTTAGAGAACATATTTCTGTCTGAACACTGGTCACAGGGTATTCCAGAATGACTATGTAAGGAAGTTTTCAGTCCTAACTGTTTTCATTCCTCAGTGGGCGTCTTAGATGGTACTTGGAAAAGTATCTCAATAAATCAAAGCAGGCATGAAATCCCAGAATGTATGGCTGCAGACCAGGATGTTAATTACACTAGGAAATGTAGCAGAAGAATGTGTGTTTCTGGTTATTGAGGGTTTAGTAGTAAACCCTATCTTGGGGCTTGACTTTCTCCGTGAAATGCCGCCATATTCGACTTTTCTATGGGCCACGTATCCTTCCTGACTCATGGATCAAATTGCTGAAGCAGAAAGGGAGTCATGGGTGATATTGCAAACACAACCAGATATCTCTTGTGTCTACACATCGCTGTAAAGCGCGGACATTTCCTGTCTACACTATGCAAGTACTAACTGTGGAAGTGCAAGTTCACCAGAAACTGCAAGAACGTAAAATCTGACATCGTCACAGAAACAACAGTTAGCAGATCTCTTCTTACGTTATTCTAGAGTATTTGAAGAACAATCTGAGATGATAAAAGCATACACTTCCCACATCGTGGTGTTTCCTCATTAACTTTCAGCCATAGGCTTAACCCAATTTCCTGGTGTTTACGTAAGGCTGTCAACAATGAAATCAAATGGTTGCTTCAATAGGATTTAACTGAACGGATCAACCATTTACAGCAATTTGAGGGAATCATCAACAATCTTCCACATACATCCACACAATTCACTCCTGCAGAATTGATGTGTCGACAAAGAGCGAGCAGTGAGTAGCTGAATATGTTATACTGAGTCCCATTGAGGAATGTCAGTGGGAAGAAAACGTTTAGGAGACTTGATTAATTGAACAGAAAAAATAATGCAACAAAAAATATGATGATTTTGCAGGAAGAGTGGTATAAGAGTCTTGGGAAACTACACATGACCTGTATTTATCCATCTCAAAACTTTTGGAAGATGTTTTATGCCAATAGGTTTCCTACACCATACTAGGCATGGCAATATGTTGTGATTTTGGTGTGTCCATATTTTTGTCCAGTCCCTTTAAATCACTGTTGGTACTTGCATCTGAGGGAGGTACAGAAATTTCTTCTTAGGACTTCATAATAGACAAGAATCGTTTGTGAACAAAAAAAAAAAAAGCAGAACTTAATGCGCTTTCGAGTTAAGGTACATCTAAGGCCATTAGTATTGCTGACACAAAGTACCTCTTTTACAAAATAATTTTTGTACTCCCATGATACGAATACGACAAAAATTATACAATCAATCTTGTTCCTTGGTATAGTAACTACAACAGAGGATATTGGATTACAATAATCGGATGTACTCGCGGTGGCGTTGAACATTGATCATGAAGGTAAACTACCTGAAAGCAACGGATCAGAGTTTTGAAGCTGATAGCACATAGATAAAAACAATAAACACAGCAGATTGGAGATAAAATAGTAGAGAATTAATTACATTCCTTCGGTTCATGGTAGAATATTTTGTACATTATGAATGAAAAAACACGTGACATGCATATAATATTACACACTACTTATTATTTTACGAACCAGTTTTCGGCTGTTTCGCAGTCGTCAGGCATAAAAATGGCCACACACTTTGTACCTGATGATGGCGTAATAGTCGAAAACCGGCTTGTATTATAATAAAAATTGTAGAATAATACACTAGCGGTATGCGTTTTTTCGTTCAGAAGAGAATAAAATAGTTGCCCGAATGAATTTTCATTCCACAGCGGAGTGTGCAATGATTGATAGTTCCGTTAAGTATGCAGAAGAACAGTGAAGTTTGTTTGGAAGGTAGGAGATAAGATACTGGCGGAAGTACGACTGCGAGGGTCATTGTGGGTCGTCATTGGATAGCTCAAGCAGTAGACCACTTGCCTGCAAAAACCAAAGGTTCTAGATTCGAATCCGAATACCACACACAGTTTTAATGTGCCAGGAAATTTCAGAATTAATAGTCTTTATCTCCATAACATAAAAAATATACTGTCAGTAGTTTCGAAGCAGAAATGGGGTTACATTACTTGTGAAAGAACTACATTTTTTTCTCTTGCAAGTTTCAGTCAAACATAGAATGTTTGAGACAAGTGTGAATTGTACTTACTGTGTTAAAAGCTTATTAAAAGCAAAAACAGCTCTACGTATCGTATTTTCGATCATCCGATGTGTCCTCATCAACATACGGCTGAGACAAATCTTTTGGTGCCATACTTATTTTATGGGTGTGGCAACACAGTATTGAGTTGCGCAGTTGAATCTCGCTCCTGTAAAATGCAAGTCGACTGTCATAAACAGATCAGTAGAGACGTAGCAGAATCTCGAGTTGGAGCCATCCCGGCATTCACCTGAAGTAATTTAGAGAAATGACAGACAGCGTCCTGCGACCAAGGCTAGTGCCTTACCGCCATCTCGCCATCTCGCCACCTCGCTCGGTAGTTTTAAGGGAATTAGCCCAGTGTTACCTGAAGTAATTTATGTAAATCGCGCACTCCGCTGACCGGGCTAAGTGTTTCTTTCACGATGTGAGTAATAACTGAGTTCGTGAAAGGCCTAGCAATACCACCACGCTACGCATTGCCGACAGGTGTTTATCACCTATTGTTAATTGTCTTCCAAAGTCTTAAAAGCATTTATGTTCCGAACATTCTTCAGATGCAGAGTTATTCATCAGATAACTCTACATCACGCATTTCTTACAATACAAGTACAATGAACTGCGCCTTGAACGTCAGTGAGAAGCGTGGGTATCAGATTTACTACCGTAGCCTGCTTTCGATATCTCGAATACGTTTGATTCGAAACTGAACTTTTACGTAGAGTTGCATAACTAACAGGAAAATTTAATATATTTTTTTACGAAGAATTTAAACTGAAAAAAAGAACAGAAGAAAGTAATGAATCAGTACAAATTTGGAATTTCACTCTAAGAAAAAGAATCCATGTCATTTTGTGATCCATCTTTAGTCCACAGCACGTGGTTTGTTAATAACAAATCTACTAAATGGGTCTGCCAATCTACTATCTTCAGTTGCACAGTCTCATCTTTTGAAGTAAGTGATATTGCAAAGAAAGTTGAAAAATGTGACAGGGTATGTGATATAATAAGCAGCTACAACACAAAGTAAGTAAGGAAACAATACTGAAGTTGCACAGCACTATGGCGGTAACAATGGGTTTATGAGTTGTGGAAGGCAGGTACTCGCTACCAAGGAGAAATCCAAGAGCCCAAGCCGCCGAAACGCGATTTCTTCGATCCGTTTTAGAGGTGACAAAGAGGTACAGAGAAAGAAACGACACTCAACATTGACAGTACAGACAACAAAACCTCGGAAATAATCAAAACCGCAGATCTCATGTAGAATGGAAGAGAGATGGACGTTTCTTAGTCATTCTAGAGGTATAAGGGTAGTGAGTGCCGTGGAGGGGATGGAATTTCCGAACGTGGACTTTGCGACCCGTGATGTTTACAACCACAAATTATTGCAGTAGATTTATTGGCCGTTTTAGTAATGAGAAAATCCGTTTAGCCAGGTTTTTTACTGTATGCACAGGTCTTTTTTTTTTTTACTGCCTTAAGATTTTGTCAAGATTTACGTTTTTTTTTCCTTGTGAATTTTTCCTGGGAGTATAGCAAATGGAACAGGAAATACCTTCGTCTCATTTTCTGTGCTCCCGATGTCGACGTGTATTACGCACAGTTGTGTAAGTGTTTCGAAAGGTTGTCATATGCCCCGTCCATAAAAGCAGCTTCATTTTCACACAGGATTTTCTCCTTCTCCTCACAACCGAATACCATGATTCTTTTGGCAGGAACAGATCAATTGTCAGTTTTCAAAAACTGTTACCGTCAGTTAATTTCAAAATGTCAGCGTTCAGGCGTATCTCCGAACTAGAGCCACAGTTCTAGCCCATCACAGTAGCTCCTCTTCTTGCTCAACACTACCCAGTCCTGAAGTTTTCATAATGTGGAATATTTGCGGCGAAATCTAAACCTTTATCTTTCATATCTTGAAATTCATCTTAAATTTGGAGAATAGTCACTGTCTTTTCTTCACAAACCCTCTTCCTCTTGTTGTGCTTTCGTTTTTTAAACCACACATCTGTTCCGGCAGATGGGCAAGAATATATTCCAGTTCGAACAAGATTCTGCCAACTGAAAGTTTGAAACAGCCTCAGCATTTGTTCCGTTCAGAATTTGTGCACAATCGGTTCGTGCACTCACCAGACTTTTTGTCCATCCAGTAGCGATGATCATCCGTGACAAGAAGTGGCTTCCCTTTCGTTGTAATAATTTTCGTTAATCATAGTGTACAGAACTGAAGCAGAATACGAAACTACACGAAAACGAAGCCCGTCCACGAGTGCACTAACTGATGGCGATAACACTTCTGGTGATTGTGAACGACAGTGTAAATCAGCAGTGGGGAGACTCTGGTCGCAAACATCACGGTACAAAATCTGTTGGTTAGAAGTGCCACAGTGCCAGTGGCAGTTACAAAAGGTTCGGAAGCGCCACGTATGTGTAGAGGAAGCAGGGCACGGAGATGGTGGAAAGATCAAATTTGAAATTCGCAACAGATCGAAGGCACAATGCACGAACATCATGATGATGTACAATTTAAAAATAATTGCTGTATACTGGTACAATACTAAAATAAATCACGAGGCAGTGAGAGAATCAAGAACACAATTATACGCAATATTTTAAGCATTTCCTGCTCTTCAGGTCCTATGCTACCTACATTTATAATTTTTGTACATAAATGCAGACCATTAGCTTTTCATTAAACGACTGTCATTGACCGCTTTATTGCAGGTGCCGTCTGATTACGTCGGAAGATCTTAACTAGCAACGCAATGCAGAATTTTTAACAGCAGTTGTGATGGATAAAAAAAGCTTTTCATTGTAATGTATAATAATTACGGAGAACAAAGGCATAACACATTTACAAAACTGACATACTAGTCTCATGGTGCTGTACTTATTTTTCAGCCTACAAGATATAACGTTATTCCTTGTTGAAATGCAAATACCAAATGAAGACTTTCGGCAGAAATTAGGAGCAGTTACAGTACATAATAATGATGTCATTTGTATACTTACACGAGCCAAAACATTATGACCATTGCCAAATCCAAAGCTAAATACCACCTAGTGGAGTTACGGACACGCGACACGGCAAGGAAAATATATATAAGCGAAGCAGAGCCAAATGAGGATTCATTCTAGCGATGATATGGGCCGTGAATGATGAAACCCACTGACATAAGCGAGTATGACAAAGAGCAGATTCTTTTGGCGCGACGTCTCGAAAACGACGTTGCTGGTCGGCTGTCCACGTGCTACTGTTGGGACCATCTATTGACAGTGGTTAAAGGATAGTGAAACGAGAGAAGGTGACAAGAAATTGGACGTTCTTTTTTTTTTATAAGGTGGGGTACCTCAACGCCCACACCGACGTGGTGCTCAAAGCAAAAGTTCTACTGTCACCTCCGTATAACATGTTAGTTTTGGAATCAGGAGTCACAGAATGCGGGCTGTGATGTTGTCTATGCGTCTGGGTAGGATAACTCACTGACATGGTCCATCAGGAGACAGAGAGTGGACGAAAGCGATCGAAGGGTAGTGGTTTGTAAGGACAGGGGGGAAGAAGGTGCCAAGGCAAGCGCCAGTCAGTAGTCATATGGATTATCAAACGAAATTTGTGAATGGACTGAGGATTTTTTGGTAGGGAAGACGCAGCAAGTTACAAAGGGCGTTCAAAAAGTTTTGCACAGTCATCTCTAATTTATTTATTTTTTGCAGGAGGAGAATGAAATTTTTTGTGAACATACTTGGAACATTTAGCTATACATCGAACCTATTCAATGTAGCCTTCATCAGCTGTGACGCATCTGGCCCAACGTTCCGTTCTTTCCATAATGTAAATGCACTTTGGTAAAATTCTGGGGATTGATTTTTACACCATCGCTTGACACAGGAAATAAGGTCTTTTCACTATCAAGTGTTTTACCGCGCAGGTGGGCCTTCAGACGACCAAAGAGGTAAAAATCAGACGGAGCCAAGTCCAGACAGTAAGGAGGATGGGGACCAATTTTCCAGCCTATTTTCCTGATTTTCTCCTGCGTGATAAGGACGTTGTCATGGTGCAGTCTGATGAACTGACCCTGAAACTGTGGTCTGTGGGTCTTGATGGCACGTCGCAGCTTGACCAATGACAAACAGAAACGGTCCCTGTTAATTGTGGAGCCAGGTTGCAAAAAGTCAATGAAAATGATACCACAATGATCCCAGAAGAAGAAGGCCATCACCTATCGGCCTGCTATTCGTGGAAGTCTTGGTTTCTTCTTCCGAGGGATCCCGCATGACGCTACTCCATGGCTTGGATTTTTCTCTCAGGTTCGGACAAAAACAACCATATTTCATCCCAGGTAATGACGCCGTCAAAACACTGTTTTCACTCTTCAGTAAAGGTCTTTATGAGACCCTCGCACACATTATTCCTCATCGTTTTCATTTCTCTTGTCAATAATCTAGGCACCCAACGTGCGCCGATTTTTCTGTACCCTAGTGACTGTACCAGTGATTCCACGCTACCCAATAACAAACGAGTCATTTCAGCAAGCTGTCGTGTCGTCACACATCTGCCATTTTGGATGATTTGATCAATGGTCTCCCTATGCACTTCACTCACTACCGCCTCGTGGATTGTCCAGTAGAGAGAAATCACCTTCTTTGAAGCTCTGCAACCACCGCTGGATACTGTTGCGATACACTGTGTCCTGCCCATAAACAGGGAACAACTTCCTGTGAATCGATGTGGCAGAGTCATCGCCGGTCTTGAAGAGGAACCCCATCACCGACCGCTGTCGCAACGTATCTACTCACGGACCATTATGGCTCATCTGTAAAGAAAAGAAAATACTTTTATGCACCAACTTATAGCTAAATGTTCCAAATATGTTCACTAAAAAATTCATTCTCCTCCTACAAAAATAAAAAAAATTAAAGACGACTGTGCAAAACTTTTTGAACGCCCTTTGTATTTTGTAAGAAGAGTCATTAACGTCTGTAGAAGGAACTTCATGCGTATTCTGAGGAAGTGTGTTGGGAGCCATGCTATTCGTGTTTTATGTTAACGACCTTGCAAACGGTATTAAAAGTATCCTCAGTCCTTTAGCAAGTGATGCAGTCATGTAAACACTGTCTGTAAAAAGCTGAACAAAATTCAGTCAGATCTTGAGAAGAAGATTTCAATGGTGCAAATACTGACAACTGCCTTTAAATGTTCAGAAATGTAAAATTGTGAATTCATACACATCCCTCTAAATGTCTGTTAACGGGTGAATGGTTATCTGGAAAGTAATTTGTAAACAGCAACTGGGGGTAGTTAGCCAACGTGGAACTCTGCAGTCTACTGCAAGTTTCGTGTGACACAAAATTTTGCTGGATCGCCACCTAATTTAATTAAAATTGGGAAAATTCAATATTAGAACGGCTTTAATCACTGAATTTGTAAGCATAACTTATGTGTTAATAAAAAGATCAAAGTGAATATATGGCCTGTGCGTATGGGAACAATTTAAGTACAAACATTAAATGAAATAATTCAGAACAGGCAGGAGCTTAAGCCTCAACAAAAATAATAAGACAATCAGACAAAACTCAACAAATATAAGGCCCGCCTTTTGCGCTTCAACGCCAGGTGGGATGCATTAAAAATAATCTTACAAAAAGGGACAGGTTTGTCTGAGAGCCAGCCGGTGTGGTCGAGCGTTTCTAGGCGCTTCAGTCTAGAACCGCGCGACCGCTACGGTCGCAGTTTCGAATCCTGCCTCGGGCATGGATGTGTGTGATGTCCTTAGATTAGTTAGGTTTAAGTAGTTCTAAGTTCTAGGGGACTGATGACCTCAGATGTTAAGTCCCATAGTGCTCAGAGCCACACAGTTTAACATAGTTAATTAAAATAAAACATTAAAAATTCACAAAGTAATTCCAAACTATGATCTATCGTTGTCTGTTATTAAATTCAAGAAATGGCTCTAAGCGCTATGGGACTTAACATCTGAGGTCATCAGTCTCCTAGACTTAGAACTACTTAAACCTAACTAACTTAAGAACATCACACACATCCACGCCAGAGGCAGGATTTGAAGCTGCGACCGTAGCACGCGCGCGGCTCCGGACTGAAGAGCCTAGAACCTCTCGGCCACAGCGGCCGGCTTATTTAATTAATTAACTCACTTATATTATTACTGTATTGAGTGCTGAGGTACATTACGGTGATAAAAGGAAAGGAAATGATAGGCGCAAAAGGAAAGGAAATGATAGGCGCACATGACAGTAGTTCACACAAACATACACGATTGACACGCACAAGAATAGATAAAAAGAATTTTGCTTATCACAATAAGTCAAAGGCTCAGAGGTTCATCCCTATCGCAATGATCGAATTATTGTAAATCCAAATACTATGGAACACTTTGGGGACAAAGAAATTTAGCTGCATAACGTTGCACATGAAACTAAGCTACAATGGCGTGCAACACCTGTAAATGCCACGAATATTCAGGAACAAAGTAAAAGTATTAAGACTCGTGAAAATTTCAAGAACACGAATGTAAACCGTGTACATACAAATAGCACTAAAATATTTCGCGGAAATAAAAATAAAACTTATTCAACGTGGTACTGAATTACCCACGGTGAAATCACAACCACGTGGTGTGAAGAAACGCTACACAATCATAAAACTGAAACGAAATGAAAAGTAGTAGAAGTAAAACACACGTACACACGAGAAAAGTTCGCATACATTCCTGTCCTACACTACGTGCTCTGCTCACACAAAGCAAGGACCGGAAAAACTTACTACATACAGAAAATTAGACTCGTGACTATACTCTGAAAAATATGAGATTTGGACTATCGAACCTGAACTAGCAGATCAAACTTGTACATCAGTAGAACAGCTACACATCATCACACATTAACACACTCACCAGCGCAAAGTCGCTCTTAAGAGTACTACCATCTTCACTCACCATGAAACCTCCCCTTGGAAAATATTTATGAATGACTGTGCTGGTAAACCCCTTTACGCTATCTGATTTTCAAACAGCTGAGCAAAACTGAACGTACTCAGACATTTCTATCTTTACTTCTGATCAACACTAAACTGACACACAATATTTTAAGCGCAAGGCAATCTGACTTTCAATAATCCCTACAAAAGAATGGCCCTGACTAACAATAACCTATACCTTTCATGAATCACTTACCTCACAAAAATCTTCGTTACTCATACTACTGCAATACAGCGAGGGCCAGTGCTGCCAGCTAAATAAAAGATTCTAACTACTGAAGCCACTAACTACTGATAGGCATCGTTACCAAATAAAAGATTTTGATAGAGAAAAAACAATGTATTTACCTTAATAATATTCAAAAGTCATCATATATATATCATTTCATGATATACAGTGTTATAAATTTACTCTTTGTGATGTACGTGCCATTACCAACATAAAAACCTAAACAACCTACTTACAACCAAACGTCCAGTGCCGAGTGAAGAGAGCACGCTCTACCCGTAACAAACTTCCCCCAAGTAGCTGGATGAGCACAGAGGGTGTAACCTCCCCTCACTTATCGACCTTAATGACAGTGAAAAATTAAAGCGCGTGCACGTAATGGAAATTTGGGAAAAGCAATCGTCACCGAAGTTAATTTGTCGGTAAAGAGGGAGGAAAGGGTTACATCTAAATCAAAGGAAAAACGCAAATGAAATTGGTGGAAATAAATTTTGAGAAAAGGGTAAAATTAATAAAGAAAGTAAATGTAACAATTAATTGGCGTTAATTAGATATTTGAGATTTGGGGAAAATTACGGTCGCCAGTCCTATGGACAACTACTATAATAACTGAAAATGAAAGATTAATGCACATATAATTAGCACTAAAAGCGTGGCAACTGAAGGTTGACACATGCTGTGTGAAAACTGAATGTTTGTCAGAAGTAATAAATTTCGCTACACTCTGACTTAATTTAGCAAAAGAATGAATAAAACCGGAAAACTGAAAGTTAATTTAGTGACTGAAATTAATAGTGAACTTTGTTTCTGAAGCACTACGAAATTCAACAAAATAAGGTTAGTCTTGAGCTACCTCAACAATCATTTCAAAAGCTATTTGAATCTACGCAATTTAGAAATAACTTTGAACTTGAATTAAATGATTCTGAACAATTAACAATAGTAAAATTTAGTACGTACCAAGCTGAGCTGCAGTTACAGGTAAGCTAAAATATGGTAACAAAACTCGCACTCTTAATTTCTGCTTGTGTAATCTAAATATTGTAGCCAGCTATGAATACTTTAACTGAACTTTGAAATTAAAACTGCGAAATGGAATGACACTACTTTAATGCTGGCGTATGAATTTCAACGACACTCGGGTTCATTCCAGAAAAGGAAGGGACCCTACTTGGTAATGCAATTGGGACAGTGAGCAACAAAGGTTCATGCTAAGTTGCTGTATTTTTGTGATGCAACAGTTTGAAAAGCTGAGGTCTGCCATACAGTTCTACAACTTTACGTGCTTTTAGTCTTCCTTGTTGGTTGATTGAAGGTTTGCAGTCGTCGATCGGAGAGGTGGCGACAGTCACTCATTGTCGGCCGTCGCTGTTGCAGAAGCTGGATGTTGGTGCGCCTTCTTCTCGACACGGTCACCAGGCGAAACGGGCTCTTGATGTGCGCCAGCTACTGCTTCCCGTCCGTGACACCGTGTCAGAAACTACCATAGCAAATCGAGCGCAATTACATGCTGCCAAACCCCGAAAGCGCGGCAATTCGCGGGAGCAACACACCTGCTCCAACCCCTTACTTCAGCCAGACTCTCTCTGCCCGGGCTCCATGCAGCAGAGTTAGCACTACCAAAGATCCTAAACACTTTGGTTCTCCACACGACCTATCGATGTAATCGTTCGATAGCATAGTTTTCCCTAGGTAAGACCCAGCGTAAAAATACAAATAATATTTACAAAACAAACCAATTATACATCGACTTAAATGCATATATATATATATATATATATATATATATATATATATATATATAGTAGAACAATTACAATATATAAATATATAAAGACACAGAAATGTCATATCTTCAGGTAACAAAATAAGGAAAAAAATTATAGTACAATAGATGGAAATAGGAGGATATGCATTTCCAGCGTTACATGGGGTCCTTTCCGCCACTGACTTAACTACTGTAGAATGACTATCGAAAGGGTACAAATCTCATTGCCTTGATTGAGAAAGCAACGATAGTTGCACTGTTGCTACCACAGCAGACAGCCTGTGGCTGTACTGGTACCATATAAAAGACAAATTCAACATATACACTCACTCATTCATTCATACGTACGATACGGAGACAAAAAGAAATTTGGGAGCACAAAATGTAGGTAATGTACGTAGGATTAGGTGCTTACTGGAAAATTGATATTTTAATGTAATTGTGTAACGCCGGCCGTGGTGGCCGAGCGGTTCTAGGCGCTTCACTCCGGAACCGCGCGACTGCTACGGTCGCAGGTTCGAATCCTGCCTCGGGCATGGCTGTGTGTGATGTCCTTAGGTTAGTTAGGTTTAAGTAGTTCTAAGTTCTAGGGGACTGAAGACCTCAGATGTTGTCCCATAGTGCTCAGAGCCATTTGAGCCATTTGAATTGTGTAACACGGAATGGGGCAAATACGAAGTACAAAATAAATTACAAATAACTGAGCATGACAGTACGAAATGCAAGTTAAATAGTATGAAGCGAAGCTAACAGAGACGCTTCACCTGGATGTAACAGCTTGTTCAGATATGATTGTACCTGTGGTGTAGGGATAGCGTCTTTGATTGGCAATCAAACGTCCTAGTCCCCGGGTTCGAACACCGACAGCACTTAGCGTTTGAATAAAAATCATCAAAATGGTGGCCGGAAGACTTCCAGCATAAAAAGTCACCCTCATTCTGCCAACAGTCTTGTCAAAAAAGGTGGAGCAGCGGACAGAGGTTCAGGGCACTCTCTTGCCCTTCGAGTGGAAATGCCCCTAAACATGGGAGAATGCGCAATGATCAATGGTATGAAGATGCAGAGAGCAATGGAAACCACTGCATTAAAGACACTTAATGTGTATCCACAGGACATGTGACCTGTAATTGAAGAAAGTGTCGTGATGGTCTCTCCGTTGGCAAAAGATACCGTAATAGTCTCCCTTTCGAATCTGCGAGAGGGAACTGCCAAGGGGGAGGTGACCATGAGAAAAAGGTTGGATAACCAACGAAAGAATAACCTTCTACGAGTGGGGCGTGGAACGTCAGAAGTTTTAACGTGGTATGGAAGCTAAAAAACCTGGAAAGGGAAATGCAAAGGCTCAATCTAGATACAATGGGGGTCAGTGAAGTGAAACAGAAAGAAGACAATGATTCGTGGTCATATGACTACGGGGTAATATCAGCAGCGGCAGAGAATGGTATAACAAGAGTGGGATTCGCTATAAGTAGGAAGGTAGGTTGTTCTCATCAGAATCGACACCAAACCAACACCGACAACGATAGTTCAGGTATACATGGCGAAGATGAAGAGATAGAGAAAGTATATAAGGATATTGAAAGGGTAATATGATACGTAAAGGGAGATGAAAATCTAATAGTCATGGGGGAATGGAATACGGTTGTAAGGGAAAGATTAGAAGAAAGCATTACGGGAAAATATGAGTTTGGTAGTAACAGTGAGAGAGGAGAAAGACTAATTGAGTTCTGCAGTAAATTTGAGCTAATATTAGGGAATGCTCTGTTCAAGAATCGCAAGAGGCAGATTTATGCTTGGAAAAAAGGGAGGTACGGGAAGTTTTCAGTTACATTACATCGTGGTAAATCAGAGATTTCTAAATCATTTACGTTATGGTAAGACAAATTCCGAAATCAGATACTGGATTGAAAGGTGTACCCAGGAGCAGGTATAGCCTCAGACCGCAATTTAATAGTGATGAGGAATAGGGTCAAGTTTAAGAGATTAGTCAGTAAGAATCAATATACAAAGAAGTGGGATACAGAAGTACTAAGGAATGAAGAAGTATACTTGAAGTTCTCTATGGCTATAGATAGTGCAGTAAGGAGGAGAGCAGCAGGCACTTTAGCTGACGAGGAATGGACATCTCTAAAGAGGCAATAACAGAAGTCGGAAAGAAAAACACAGGTACACGGAAGATAACTGCGAAGAAACCATGAGTAACACAAGTAATACTTCAGTTGATTAATGAAAGAAGGAGGTACAAAAATGTTCAAGGAAATTTAGGAATACAGAAAAACAAGTCGCTGAGGAATGAAATAAATAGGAAGTGCAGGGAAGCTAATACGAAATGGCTGCATAAAACGTGTGAAAAAATCAAAAAAGAAATGATTGTCGGAGGAATTGACTCAGTATACAGAAAAAAAAACCTTCACTGAAACTGAAAGTAAGGGTGGTAGCATTAAGAGTACAATGGAAATTCCGCTGTTAAATGCAGAGAAGAGAGCGGATAGGTGGAAAGAGTACATTCAAGGCATCTGTTAGGGCGATGATTTGTCTTATGTGATAGAAGAAGGAACGGTAGATTTAGAAGACATAGGGGATCCAGTCTTAAAAGTGGAATTTAACAGAGCTTTGGAAGACTTAAGATCCAGTAAGGCAGAAGGGATAGATAACATTCCATCAGAATTTCTAAAATCTTTGGGGGAGTTGGCTACAAAACAACTATTCACGTTGGTGAGTAGAATGTATGTGAGTCTGGCGATATACCGTCTGACTTTGGGTAAAATATCATCCACACAGTTCCGAAGACTGCAGCAGCAGACAAGCAAGAGAATTACCGCACAATCAGTTTAACAGCTCATGCAGTGAAGTTGCTGACAAGAATAACTTGCACAGGAATGGAAAAGAAAATTGAGGATGTGTTGGATGATGATCAGTTTGGCTTCAGGAAAGGTAAAGGCACGAGAGAGGCAGTTCTGACGTTGCAATCAATAATGGAAGCAAGAATGAAGAAAAATCAAGACACGTTCATAGGATTTGTCTCCTGGAAAAAGCGTTCAACAATGTCAAGTGGTGCAAGATATTCGAAATTCTAAGGAAAAAAAGGGGCAAGCAACGTATAGCGATAGACGGGTAATGTACAAGTTGTACATGGACCAAGAGGAAATAATAAAACTGGAAGACCAAGAGCTAACTGCTCGGATTAAAAAGGGTGTGAGACAGGGATGTTGTTCAATCTGTACATCGAAGAAGCAATGATAGAAATAAAACAAAGGATCAGGAGTGGAATTAAAATTCAAGGTGAAAGGATACCTATGTAACGATTCGCTGATGACATTGCTATCCTGAGTGAAAGTGAAGAAGAATTACATGATCTGCCGAACGGAATGAACATTCTAATGAGTACAGGATAAGAACTGAGAGTAAATCGAAGAAAGACGAAAGTAATGAGAAGTAGCAAAAATAAGAACAGAAAGAAACTTACCATCAGGATTGATGGTCACGAAGTAGATGAAGTTAAGGAGTTCTACTACCAAGGCAGCAAAATAACCAATGATGGACGGAGCAAGGAGGACATCAAAAGCAGACCAACACTACTAGCAAAAGGAGCATTCTTGGCCAAGAGAAGTCTGCTAGTATCAAACATAAACATTAATTTGAGGAAGAAATTTCTGAGATTATACGTCTGGAGCACAGTATTGCGTGTAGTGAAATGTGCTCTGTGGGAAAACCGGAACAGAAGAGTGTCGAAGTGTTTGAGATATGGTGCTACAGTCGAATGTTGAAAATTAGGTGGACTAATACGGTAAGGAATGAGGAGATGGAAAACACTGAGAAGGAGAAGGGATAGGATGATTGGACATCTGTTAAGATATCAGGGAATAACTTCCATAGTACTAGAGGGATCTGTAGAGGGTAAAAACTGTAGAGGAAGACAGAGATTAGAATACATCCAGTAAATAATTGAGGGCGTAGGTTGCAAGTGCTACTCTGAGATGAAGAGCTTGGAACAGGAGAGAAATTCGTGGCGGGCCGCATCAGACCAGACAGCAAAACACTTGTGGGCCCATCCCAGAATACTGCTCAAGTGTCCGGATGGGTCCCGTACCAAAGAGGACTAACAAGGGATACACACACACACACACACACACACAGAATGAAGACAAATGGAACAAACTGAAACATCACGGCAGTCAATCGAAAACAAACAACTGTCAAATAGGGAATCAGAACGTAAATTGTGCAGTGAAACGTGTGTTCAAACCACAGCTACACAGCAAGACGCAGAATTCGTCAATGAGTAGGAGAAAACTTGAGTAAAAGCTTTAAATCAGTGAATAACAAACCACACCAAATAGCCCTCCATGCCAAGCCTCACACATTTTTACAGATACCCACTACTCAAAAACACGTTTGGTGTATAAATACGAACGAGCCACAACTCAGGACAAGCCAAGTACAGTAATAGCAAAAAAAAAGAGGCATATGCCACGATTTTTTACCGGAATATATATTTAAAGGTTGTATTATAAACATAAATTCAATTTAGATGATATCCAAACGTCTTTCTTATTTGGTGTATTAATCTAGACCCGTGGTTGATTTTTTTTTTTTTTTTGCAACCGCAAGACACACACACATTGTAAAATAAAAGGTAAAATACAAATGTAATATAAATAATAAAAAATCGAATGTAACATATTTCCGAACAAATATAATCTGTATGTTCGTATTTCAGGAACAATAACAGAAAAAAGACCACTGAGGGTCCAACAACTGTGGCGAAATATGTGTGAGTATTAAGGCAAAGCAATAAATGTGTACTTACAAAAAGACAGGCACATTTTTAATTGATTACTGTTTTTCTGCAAGCATGGGAAAAGAGCTCAAGATTTCAGTATGGAAAGGAGGCTAGCACTCGTGGTGGTAGGATTATCTGATACACAGGAGAGTGTCACCGAGATGCTGAAAAAACCTGAACTCATAGACTCTTATAGGTAGACGCGAAATATCCCACGAAACATTATTTATAAAAAGAACCAGTATTATGTGAGAAATCTATAAATATATTGTAACGCTCTAAGCATCTAACATGTACGGACCGCGAAGGCAAGATTAGAGTGATTTTCAGGTACACGGAGACATCTGAGCAGTCTTTCTTTCAGGGCACCGTACACGAGTGGTACTCGATGAAATACGTGGAACAATATAAAGTACCTGGTGAGATCCACTTAGCAATAGCTTTCAGAGCATAGATAATGATGCAGATATAGAATTACTTGGTTTCCTCATACCATTCTACCCATAGAGATTACCTCATATGAGTATTCCTTTATGGGTGCTAGTCGCCTATCAGGGTTGTCGGGGTCTTGGCAGAGACCATGTGTATTGTAATTCTGCAAGCTCAACTAGTCGTCTGTTGATCTTCTGTCCACAGTTCTTGTTGTCATTCCCAACGTAAAAGGGTCCTCACATGACGAGTTGTGACAAGAACACAATACAAGGGGCTTACTGCTTCAAGTACATATTTAAAGGTGGCTAGTCTTTTGGGCTCACCTATCTTCCACCTAACTGATCGCAATTACGGGCCGTACACAGATCAGAGCACTCATATCGCGTTAAGGAGGCACAGTGACCAGTTCAGTGAACAATACAGAGGACTGACAGTGATTAGGCGCAGAGTTAGTTGTAACGTAATTTTGCATACGAAGTTCTTGAGGTGCAGGAATTATGCTCATGTCGGAAGCTTGTCTTCGTCATGAAAAGCTAAGGCTGCTGTTGGATGTGGCTCAGCAGAACAGCCACATTATTGTTGGCATTTTCGAGAATCCGAAGGACTGAATTCAGGTATACGTGGTGTCGGATGACGAGTTTTCATCACCGTTTCCTCCCTGCACGAGGAATGGTGGTGGAAGAGCTTTAAGCAGCAGCGGTTTGCCTGTGTCCTATAGGGAGGTGTGTTTAATAGGGCACAGGGCATTTCTGTGCTGATGCTGGTGCCTGAGTTTTTATTGCTTATTTCTGGGATGGTGTCAGAACAGGGTGCTAGTAATTGATCCCTGCAGAGGAGAGAGCGTCCTCTGCTTTCACATATAGCCTTGACAATGTTTAGCTGTCGGCCTTCCTGAGAACGCCGTAATGGTCTGTGAAAGAAAACATTTTCGCTTCAGTTGCCTTAATAGGTGGCCATGGCTTGACCTCTGCAGCACAGACGTTCCAACAACTGCTGCATTTTTTGAGGGACTTGTATGGTCCCACGTCATTGCTACCGCACGAATGGTGAATCCATGTGTCGATTGCCAAACTGACTGTGACGTCGAGGCTTTTGCAAGAGGGCACCTGTTTGATGCCGCAACAGAGAGAGAATTGTTGGAAAAGGATCTGCCCGTGTGTCAGAGGGGGTATTAAAAAAAAGCTATTGGCAAAGACCACCACTCACACTCCACTATTGGTAGAGTGTGTTTTTTTAAGGAACTCCACTTGGAGCGTGATATTTTCGTTAGAGTGCAAAGGAGAAGTGTGGTTAGTGAGTCTAAGGAAGAGGGAGAGAGGACAGTTGAGATCAGACAGCTGGAGTGAGACACTGACGCGTTTAATTATACCGAGATGTGCGTTATGTGGCAGCCATATGTCTTACCATACGTTTGGTGTTAGGTGCGGGGCAGCTCCGGTCTACTTTCGGTTTGCTGCCGCGAGGCAAACCTGAGCAAAGTTTCTGTAAGAGAGCCTCGGCTCACATGGCATCGCAGTTTCGTGTCTACACAGCTGTATCGAGCAGTGGAGGCTGTGGAACTTCGGTCGAGTCACAACTGTGGCGTGCAGTTCACAGCGCTACAGACTCCTGATGCTGCACGGTAGGCACAGCGCTGCTCCGGCTTGGTAGGAATATTGGAGGTGAATTGCTCACCACATACGGTGTTTGCCTCTGTAAACAGCAGCAGTCGTAGCTCCAAGTATATCGTAGCTCCACATGAATACAGGCCGGATTAGTGCGTAGTTTTGCTATTCACAATGTCTGTCAATCCGCTGACTTATAATCAAATACCATCGTCCACATTCTGAGTGGGTACCATTGTAAAGGGACTCCACCCAATTCCGACTATGTCAACTGCACCGCATCACTTTTTGTATTCATTCTAATTACGAGTTATTTATCTTTGCCCATCGAATTTCACTCTTGTGTTCTTCGACACTAAATCTGTGTAATCACACTGAATTCCAGTTGGGATCAGACCATATAACACATTTTAAATTAATTTATGTGGAAGATGCTTAAAGTAGTTAAAAATCTAATAAATTGTGTCCACTTCATTTTCACCACCAGGCCAAAGTATTAATTAGAGTCAGATATCCATTGTGCATAGTTTTATAGCGGTATAGCTGAAGGGTGATTCTGTCATGCAGAGTATTACCGAGCTGATATAAGTAAGGCGTGGTATCCCGCGTTACCAAACTAAACGCACAGCTCGAACGTTTTTTAATCACTTTCGTGAAGTTCCCTTTAGGGGTGCTCCAAAGCTTTGATAAATGGCATTTTTATGTAACCACCAAAAGCTGCTAAATATTTGCTATGTTGCAAATACACTATCGGATCTACAATATCTAGACGCCTGTTAGTGGACTCTTCGTCTTTATGACTACTACAACTGTGTTGGGTACACTTTCAATGAGGTGTCTAATGTCTGTGGAGGAATGGCAGTCCATTCATCCTCAAGAGGCGAAACCAGAAAGGTACTGACCTTGGACACTGGGTTCTGGAGTGGAGCGGACATTCTAACTCATCCCAAAGGTGTTCCATCGGGTTCAGGTCGGGACTCTGGGCATTCCAATCCATTTCAGGAATGTTAGCGTCCACAAATCATTGCTTTACAGCTGCTGCTTTATGAGAGCATGCATTGTCATCCTGAAAAGCGACACTCATTGTCTCAAACTGTTCCTATAATGTAAGCAGTACACATTACCGTAAAATGTATTCATATACTTCCTTATTTAGTGTATTCTTACGCGCATTAAGGGGGACCACATCCCGTCAGCGAACTACATCCCCAAACTGTAAAGCCACATCCTCCGTTCATAACTGTTGGCACTAAAAATGATGACAGGCAATATTCTCGAGGCATACCCCAAACGCAAATCTTTCCACTGGATTGCCACAGGGTGTAGCGTGATTGATCACTGCAAATCACTCATTCCTAGTCACCCAGTGTCCAGTGGTGTCGCTGTTTACAGTAACTCAAGCGTCGCTTAGCATCGTCTACAGAAATGTTGGTTTATGAGGAACTACTCGACCTTTATGCTAGTCGTTTTTAACTCCCCATGCACAGTCATTGTGGCAGATGAATTTCTGGTAGCAATTTGCAACTCACGAATGATTCCTTCCGCTGATTTCATGCGACTTTTTAGAACACACTTCGCAATGCTCGATGGTCCCTGTCCGTCAATACGTGAGGTGTGCCTGGTCTTGATTTAGCTATGGCTTTTGCTCTGCGTCTCCAGAATCACAACACCAACACTCGACTTGGATAGTTTTAGAAGGGTTGAAACGTCCATGATGTGATTGTTCCAATGACAAGTGCGCTTTCGAAATACCAAGCTGCTGTTACTGCTTCTCTACTAACAACACAGTACTCTCCGCCTCCTTTTATAATGGTTTGGTCCGCCTCTCGTGGTACCTAGTGATCAATAACACATTGGATACTTTTGATCTGATAGTGTAATTTCGACAGTTTATGTCATCATCTGGCAGTCTTTAAAGTGCACCTTGTAATCTTACCCTCCACACCTAATTATTAAATTTCTCTTAGTCTGTTCATTATTATCAAAAGCTTCGAGAGGCGTAAGATATACAAAAGTAAAACTTTTTACTTATCTTCATTTTCTCTTGTTGTTGCCTCCAAGTTTTCCGTCTAGGGGTAGATTTTTGCGGCTGAAATTTTGATTTAACGTTGTCTGTTCTCGATGACTAAATAACTGATGAAGATTTGCTTGTATATTTCTTGAATTATATTCTCTGCCACATTATTAAATATCACGCCGTTTTTACAATTTTCACTTAATATTCCAAATTACACTGTTAGTGTAGATCATGTAAATACGTCTGTCTCCATCAGAGGCGCTCCCACTACTACTATTTACAATCTGCGGAACTCACACTATTCCAAAGATTAATTTTAATTTTAAGAATCAATCGCCTCAGTTGCAATGTTTACCTAGATTTACCTAGGTTTCAGTCGGGATAACCTAACCTTCTTCAGAATAAAAGTAACCACCGTTCGTCCATAGTTGACATCGTCAAGTTAAAACTACAAATCCATAAATTATCGTCAGACTGTAGAAACTTATCTGAAACTGCCGCGGCCCCACTTCGCGACCGCGATGCGGTAGCCACGAGTGCTGTACTGGAACTGATCGTAGCGTCATGAGGCCCGCCTAGGCGCACACAATACCTTGCACCTGCGCATAAACTGTGTGATACTTACTTGTTGGGACAAGACGCGAACCTAACTCCTGACCTTGAATTTACTACTGAAGTGAAATAAACGGTACAGCTGAGGAAAAGGGCGTATATGTTATCCTGTGCAGAACGTACTTAGATCGACTGTCTTAAAATTTATGAAGTATTCGTTGGTCATGATATGAGGAAGACACCACGTGCTTAAAAGGTATGGCCTGTCTGTGTAGTTTTAGCTTGACGATGTCCACTATGGACAAATGGTAGTTACTTTTATTCTGAAGAAGGTTGGGTTATCCCAACTGGAACCTAGGTAAATACGGGTAAACACTGCAACTATGGCGGTTGGTTCTTAAAATTAAAATTAATATTTATGCAGTTGCTAACAGGGCCGCGAAATGTTGAAAATATTTAAGTTTACAAAGCAAAAGAGTTTACTTAATTTCTTGACAAAGGCGAATCTTCAAGTTACATCATTATTTTATAAATGAGTTCAGAAATGAATTTAATAATTCGTGTTAGATTCTGCAATTAATAATACGAATTTTAAGTATGCCACAAATTTCGTAATTTCAAATATTTCTAAAAGAAGAATAATTTTTTTGACTGTACATACAGAGAGTAACAAATTAATTTCTTTTTATACATTTATGTCTGAAACATAATACATTGTATACAAAATCATATGAAATTCTTTCACTTAAACAGCGGACATAATGTTCACCTATACAAGAATCGATAGTATAAATGATATCGGTGATTTCTACAAAAAAAAAAGATAATGTTAGAAAAAGGTGTTCCATTACAACCTCATGTTCATTATTGTAAAATATCTAAGTATCTAGTTAATTCCCTAGTAGTAAACGACATTACTTTCTGTTGCAGACATTTGTTTTTGAAATGTATGCTCTCGATGCAGTTTGCTAATTTTAATCGAAGCCGTTAATATGGCAGTATTGCACATGTAACCCAGTCAGAAAAAGACCGTAAAATCTTGTCTTTTATCAGATCCCTGACGCACATCCGTAAGAACATTTTATGGACCTAGCCTTTTATGGATGCTTACTTTTCACGAACCCCGTCTTTTATCAGAGATGTGGAGCCCAAACTGAACAAGATTTTGTAGGCTTTTCCAGACAAAGCTTCAAGTATAATACCGTCATACCCACGCTTTAAATTAAAATTAATGAAATGCATCAAAAGAAATCCTTTTAATAAGATACGCCCAGAAGAGAAATTAACACCAGTTTACGATCATATTGGCATTAAAGTTCACTTGCTTCGACAGCATTACCAAGATAAGTAACATATCTGCAATAATGGACATGCGGTAGACATAATTTTAAGTCTTAGTGTGCAAAATGATGACATATATTGTCGAAACTAATAGCAACCTAGTAAAGATTTTAGCAGCTCCGAGTGGTTGCATAAAAAGGACTACACAATATGTTGCTGCAGATCGCATCTTAGATCGTGTCCGTACTTGACAGAACTCACTAGATGCCTGAACTGAGTTTAGATGTTGTTGACACAGCCTGTGAACCACACGAGCACAAAATTTATCCCAGCTGTCTCCTCTCTTTCTCGCAGTTCCATCTATCCTCTCCAAAATGCGCAGTTGCTGCTATGAACAGATAACGCCAACTGATTACATAGCCGCTGGTTTGCATGTGATAATCTTCTGCTGTACCACTGCGGTGACAACATGCTCAACTTAAGTGCCAATCACTGTTTTCTTCCCCCCTCAAGTTATGCTTGTGTTGTGGTTTCTCTAATGACGGAAACGAGTGCACTTAGGTACATGCAAAAATATCTGACCTGCGCAAGAAGTAACAATGATGAATGGACTTCCTATTAGTCCTCAGCAACGTCCGTATGATTCATAGGGTAATAATGGGCAGTTTAAAAAAAACAGTGGCTTAGCTTGTTCCAAGGTTGCATTAATTACATGGTAGTAAAAAAGTTATTAAAAGACCCAAAGCGAAACGGATTGCGATTGGCTGCTGCAATGACGTCACTACAGGACCAAAACGAAGTAGCGGTTGGCACAGCAAGCAGGTCGTAAACACAGTTAACTGCTTATAATTGTAATACGTTTTGAGAAAAACATTTAAGGCAGTTGATTTACCTGTTCAGGTGTTATGGCTGGACGAAGAGTGTCACGGACGGGATTTTCGCTTTTACGCTGCTATTATTGCCTTTTGCATCTTCAACTTCACGTTCAGGAACGTCATGCGAATGATAAGTATAGTTCTTTTGCAGCGTTTAACAATTTATGGTGAAAAATCAGAATAATTCGTTTGGATAGCAGCGCAGATTGTTGTCAATCTAAAGGATGGTTAAAAACGCGTCATATTCCTACGGGAGGCAATACTGGTCAAAACTAGAGGAATATTTCCTGTAGTGGTATGCCCAGAAACCATTACCTATTGATACATGAGCTGTTGAAGATCTCCATTTCAAAGCCTGCATTTTATCAGAGATGAGGCGGGATCCACAAGAGATGGAGTAATAAATTATGTAACACGCAATTGTGGGCAGATGCAAATCTTCGAGTAATCATGGAAGTGAGGCGCCAGGGTCGCTTCAGTATAGATGTCGCTTCAGTATAGGTGTATGGCAAGAACTGGTGACAGACTGATAGGCCCATACACTTTACCAGATTAACATGAGATGTGTATCACAGATTTCTGAACGATTAATTACCAGCGCTATTGGAGAACGTTACCCTTGCAAAAAGACAACGACAGTGGTTAATGCACTACGGGTACCATCCCATTTGCTATGGGTCGTGAGACAGTATCTTATCGCAACGTGTCGTAGGCGGATCTTGGAGGTCCGGTAACATGGCGTCTCCGTGCACTGGCCTTTTAATCCTTTGGATTTTTGGCTACGGGGTTATTTCAAGGCATTGGTGGATGCCCAACCCACCGATAATGTGCAGACGCTACAGGTGAGTGTGACCAACGGATATGATTCGATCCTAAGAGAGCCATGTTTATTTAACAGAGTGTGTGATTCATTGCGCAGGAACCATATGCGGCACTGCTTAAGATGCAGATGGGAGTGAGAAGACAGATTGGCCAATATCTCAACAAGTATTGCTTTGCCGGTGTATCGTTATTAGAATGAAAAATGTTCGCATCATAGCACAAAAAAGGTGAACACGTCCTGGGCAGTGTAAAGGATGTAAAAAAGACGGAAACTAACTTTTCGAGTTATCTGGCAGCTTCAAAACATTTAAATCAAAACATGTTGACATTTTCGCTTGTTTTCTTATTATTATTAGTACCCGTGTCATGTAATATAATGCATAGTGTCAAGTAAAGTAACATGATACATTATATCATGTCGTATAACATGATACATGCCATCATGTCATCCCAGATATCATTTCTCATGTTGTGCGACATGACGACAAGTCGTTAAAGTTTAGGATGCATGCATCCCAATTCTGGGCTACTTCCGTTATAAATGCACTCCCACTCTCGGATAATTCCTATTCTAGATGTATCCCACTATCTAGAAGGAAATAAATTTGCGTCCTTTTGATCTTACACTCCTCGCCACTCATGTAACAAGGTTTGGGTTTGGGGTCCCCTCAGAGAAAAAATCAATCCCCCCCCTCCCCATCCATAAATTAAAAAAAAAAAATGTTTTAGCGTCCCCCCCCCCTCAGGAGCAAAGCCACCCCCACAAAAAATTTCTTAGCTATTAAATCTATGATTTTCAGCCATATAATATCATTTAGTGTTTACTGTGGCTGGCGAATCTTCTGGATTTTGGGTACAGGATCAGGGACTTTAGCCTATAAATTGCAAGTCCATGCCCGAGGCAGGATTCTGTGTGTGTGCGTGTGTGTATGTGTGTGTGTGTGTGTGTGTGTGTGTGTGTGTGTCTGCGCGCGCGCGCGCGTTTGTGTGTATGTGTCCACTGTTGACGATGGCCTTAATAGCCGAAAGCTTTAATTGTGAGAGTCTTTTTATTCTTCCTATCTGCGACTCAGCATCTCCGCTGTATGGTGAGCAGCAACTTTCCTTCTCATAACATTGTTACATTCCATCCTGGATTTTCCATTGTTTGAATACATTTTTTGTCTATTTGAATCGCTTTAAACCGTTTCCGCCAATTCAGTTGACGTAAGAACGAAGTTTATATGCTACATTTAGCTCGATTTTAAACCATAGTACCGTGACAACGGATAAAGATTAGTGAATCTAAAAAAAAAATCGTTTTGCTTTATCCATTTATCTATCTTCATGCAACATTTGAACAGACCTCGGCATTGTGAAGGTTTTTTTTTCTCGTTTTGACCAACACTAGCTCTTGTAGAAACGTGGCATTTTCTTAGACACCCTCTATATCTTCCCTTCGAAACACTCCTCAAACCGTTAAAATCCTTTACAAGTAAGTACGAATTGAGACGTTTTATGTAACTAGTCATTTGTCAAAGCCATAAGCTCATCGCAAGATAAGACCTCGATCCAACCTATATGTTTCAAACTTGTAGTAATATCACTAGACAGTGTCATCTGAATTCTCAGGACGATACACGATGTAACCAGCCAGGTACTGGAATCCTTTTGCAGAGCAGTCAGCTTAGGGTGACCAAACGTCCCGGAAAACCGGGATTGTCCAGGTTTTCATCCCTGTGTTCCGGTGTCCCGAAAATTTGTTTCGGGACGGTCGTCCCGGAATTCAGTTTTTAAATACATTTCGTGAAGCTTTCTCAAAGTTTGGGATTTCGCTATATTAAAGGAAATACAAGAAATTAATATATTTTAGCTTATTTGTCTAAAACCTCCATTGTCCCATACTAGTAATCACAGTATCAATATTGATACACTCAGGCAATAATTTACTTTGAGCGGTACTTTGGCCAACAAGTAGTAAGTTGTATTATTGTAACAGAGCTATGAAACCGTCCGATTGTCACGCCACTTACACACTCATTGTCAGAACAGTGTAGTAGTTGATGTTTTGTCAGACAAACTGCAATAGTTTTTTCTCATAGTTGTGGTATTATTGCTGCAGTACTGTGAAACGCAATGCCGAAACCTGCCTGCAAGTTCAGTGACTGTTATTCCAAGGAATCGAATTTCGTTAAGAAAGGTCGTTTTGATTACGAAGCAGAGTGTTCCGTATGTAACTGTTATATTAGTATAAGTCATGGTGGACGTTCCGACATAGTTGATCACATCAGGTCAAAGAAACACATTAACAGATACAGTGCACCGAGCTGCAGTAAAACTCTACAAAATTATTTTGTGAAACATCAGTCAAGTGAAGAGATGAAAGTTCGAGATGAGCTTACACTAGCCTACCACACGGTAAAACATCACCAAACTTATAGATCTAGTGATTGTACTAATAAGCTTAACAGCATTATGTTTGATGATTCTTCCATTGCAAAAAAGTTTAGTTCAGCAAGAACTAAAGTGTCAGCCTTAGTGAAAGGAGTTATTGCTCCCCAGAGTGTAAAGGAAAGCCTTGAATACATCAGAAAGTCTTCTTTCTACGGGATATCTACTGCTGCCAGCAATCATAAGGCCACTAAAATATTTCCGTTTGTTGTTCAGTTTTTCGATATTAATCAGGAAATTCAGACCAAACTTTTGAAGGTGAGTTCCCTACCTAATGAAACATCTGACGAAATTTCAAGATTTTGCAAGAATACTATCGAAATGTTTGATCTTGAGAAAAATAAATGTGTGGCATTTTGTGGAGACAGCACCAACATAAACTTTGGTTGGTGTAAAAAGACAAGGCAAATGCAACGTATTTACCAAATTAAAGGCAACATTGCATGAGAACATTGAAGGCATAGGGTGCGCTGCACATGTTTTACAGACATCTGCTGACAGTTTAAGCTGTGTTGAAACTATCGTCATGAAGGTATACTCACACTTTTACATATATACTGTTATAACAGAGAGGCTTAAGGAGTTCTGTGATTATGTCGGAACTGAATATATGAATGTAATGTGTCACTCGAAAACTCGCTGGTTATCACTGTTTCCAGCAGTTGAAAGAGTAATCCGCCTGTTTGAACCGTTAAAAAGATTTTTTCCTAAATGAAGACAAAGCCCCCAAAATATTGGTTCAGTTTTTCAGTAACCCTTTAAGTGAAGCCTACTTGTGGTTCATTCACAGTCAGCTTAGCACTTTGCAGCATGGGATAAAGGAAATTGAGGGAAGCACGAAAAGTGTAATAGAGGTAAATAATGTTTTGAAAAATACTCTGGAAACTGTTACTAAGAGGAGAGAACAGCAGTTCATTTCTTTTAATGTTAAATCTGTCCCTAAAAGAGCAGAAGTATCAGAAGCAGCGAAAAGGAGTTTTAGAGAAGAAGTTAACAAGTTTTATGACACTTGTGTAGAATATCTCAGCAAGTGGAGCGCCTTATATTTACCCTCAGCGCCGGTGTTTGATTGGATGTTACTGAAGAGAGTGCCAAAATGGGAAAGTGTTAAAGAGACAGTTTCTTATTTGAAGAGTAAAGAGATTGAAATCGATGATTCCATTCTCTTTGATCAGTTCGGCATACTGACAAATGTTGTTGAAGAAAGTCTTCACAAGTGGAATGACGAAAAAAAAAAAAACACCATTGGAACGTCATGAGAAGTGGGTGAGTTTTTTTAAAAGCTGTGACTGTCTTCAGCATTACTCTGAGTTGGTAATAATTGCAAGGTATTTATTTGCAATCCCAGACCATAATGCCAATGTGGAAAGAATATTTTCGTTCATTAATATCCAGTGGACTGATGAAAGAAACAGAATGGAGGTGGACTCTCTTGAAGCAATCCTGCAGATCCTGTACAACTACAAAATGGATTGTGACGAGTTTTATGACTGTGTCTCAAAGAACAAAGACATGATCAAGAAGGTTGGAGGCAGTGAAAAATACCCTTTTCTCCAAGGACAGTCAATTCCATCTACAAGTGCTCAGTAATATTAAAGCTCATGTTAATATTAATTGATTAAAAGTTGAATGGCTGTAAAATTTTGTAAAATCGTAATACATTTCTTTATTACTGTATACGTTTATTAAATGAGATTATATCAATCTTTTGTATCCTCTTATTAGTTGTAATAACCGGGTTAACAAAATGTATCAACAAAACATTAATATTTAAAATTAAGAAACCTGGGTACATGTGTAATGAGGTGTCCATTGGCACCTGGGTGAATGCGTCCCGGTTTTCACCGAAAATAATTTGGTTACCCTAAGTCAGCTTCATCTCTGACAGCAGTTTCCTTTAGTGCAGATTGAAGAGGAAAGGTAATATACTGCAGCTCCCTGTCATTTCCAGTGTCCACCCCGATATCTGAGTGGTCAGCGTGGCGGATTGCCGTCCTATGGGCCCGGGTTCGGTTCGATTCCCGGCTAGGTCGCGCCCATCCGGCGCGCGGGTCGCCCAATGTGGCGTCGAATGTAATAAGACCTACACCAAGGCAGTCGGACCTGCCCCACAAGGGGCGGCCCGGCCCAAGAAGCCAAACGCTCATTTCATTTCCAGTGATTCGCTCATGATGGGTAAAACACGAGGTGTTTACCATTTGCTTTCGAAACAACGATATTGTTACCTTCAGAATAGTTCCCTTCGGTAGCAATACACAGGCGGAGTTGTTATTCCCAGTCTTGGTAGCAGCACTGAAATGCTTCAGCCGGTAGAGCCTTTTAACATGCTACTCAATTCTTTTGATTGTTCTTAAGAGCTCCAAAATGACATCCTTTTCAGTCTTGTTTCAATTTCGGGAAAAGATCAAAAAGACTCAAGGACTCAGATCAGGTGAATATGGGGGCTGTGGAATAACAGGAATGGCGTTTGAGATCAAAAGTTCCGTGGTGGGAGTGGCCGTGAGACATATGGCTCGTCATGATGCAGCATCCACTAGTCTGCAATGTACAAATATTCAGTCAAAATTTGATGTACAATGGAACTGTTTAACAGGTCAAGCACATCCTTATTGTTAGCCGGCCACTGTGGCTGAGCGGTTCTAGGCGCTTCAGTCTGGAACCGCTCGACCGCTACGGTCGCAGGTTCGAATCCTGCCTCGGGCATGGATATGTGTGATGTCCTTAGGTTAGTTAGGTTTAAGTAGTTCTAAGTTCTACGGGACTGATGACCTCAGATGTTAAGTCCCATAGTGCTCAGAACCATTTGAACCTTATTGTTATATGTCGGTCTGATCTCACAAGAGCACGGTTTTTTAAGTGTTCTCGGCCTTCCAAAAATGACTTGTGCCAGCTAAAACTTGTGCGCTTCATAAGGAATGTTCTCCATAGGATGTTTCAGGTCACACGCATTGATTCTCCAAGTAGCATAATGTTGCTACAAATTCCACTTTTCAATTTTCCCTAACACACAACAAAAACACAACTTCACTGGTGGCGCTCTCAAAATACACGTGATGGCTGTACGTAGCTGAAACTCGAACTGAGCATCTGAAAGGGATGAACACACTGATCTACACAAGTAGGACAACACGGTGTTACCAGATCGCTCGCATTGTTCTCAGTCTCATTACTTTACTAACACACTTCGTACCTCTAAACCAGGGGTAGTCACCCCGCAGGGTACTAATTATTAGCCTACGGAGCTGTTTCATACGAACGAAAAATAAAACTTTTATTTCACTTAAAACTCTCAAAAGAAAATTCCGTCAACCATCGTTTGTATCACATCCAATTACAAAACGAATATCTCAGTTCGTTGACTTAACTATCGTTAGATTTTCTTCTATATACGTTTGAAAAATAAATCACGGTGTTGGGTTTATTTAGAAAAGCCCGCGCGCCTCTCTTGGCGACATACAACGAACAGACAGCAAGAACATGAATTGCGAAACAGGATACGTCTGTCGCACTGCCATCTTACTGCAAAACCTACGTACCTTTATGTTTGTGCGTATGCGTGGTGCACATTCGATCGCTACAGACCTATTATTAGTTCAGCTAAGTAAAGTCAGCTTTCATTTTTTTCAATTAATCTGTGATGCTTGTAAGTAGCTTTAGCAGGCTTGCCTTTTTCTGTGCATTAAGTTATGGTGGGTAAATAAACCAACCGACATTAGCGCTGATTTTTGTACAAGTACCTACATTTAAATTTATTAATAAATAAAAACTTAATAGTAAGAATATGTTTTACTAGTGATGGTTAAAGATTCTGCTCTAAAAAGGTAGAAAAGGAACCCTTCTAGTACGACTTCATCCATTTGTCTCTTATTTTCAGCAACTAATAATGCTATCGACTTGAAATTCAAAATAGTTTCAAAAAACATTCATTGCAAAAATAACCGAAGTGGGATTCGAAATTTTACAGTAAGGTAGCTAGGCAAGTGAAGCATTCTAAAATAGTTTTCCGTTTTCTTTTATGCTTCAGTCTCAGGGATATGTCAAAAAAAGTCTTTGTTTCAGTTCAAAATGAAAACTTGGAATGGCCTCAGCTAGTAAGACTTCGAACTTAAGGACAGGAAAGTTGCAGAAGAGTTGCGAAGTGTCCAAAGCAGGTGAACTGTAAACTATTTTTGTGTAGCTTAAAACAAAACCGATGTACTTGATGTGCAAAGAATCTGTCTCGATTTCAAAAATGGTTCAAACGGCTCTAAGCACTATGGGACTTAACTTCTAAGGTCATCAGTCCCCTAGAACTTTGAACTACTTAAACCTAACTAACCTAAGGACATCACACACATCCATGCCCGAGGCAGGATTCGAACCTGCGACCGTAGAGGTCGCGCGGTTCGGACTGTAGCGCCTAGAACCGCTCGGCCACCTCGGCCGGCTGTCTCGATTTCAAAACAGTATGACAACAAGTGTATTTATTAGATTAAACATGCGATTCTGTTTGATAAGTAGAAAGGACAACTCTGACAAGATCTGGTGAACGACTTATGAAGGAAACCTTCTGCATAACAACAAATGTTATAAATAAACAGGGTGTGCTCCCTGCTGCCGTTGGATAAGCAGCTGCAGCAGCAAGTCGTATACTCCTAGATCACTCATTTGTTACATAGTTTAATTCTTAATTTCTTTGCGTGTTTTTGGTACTTGCATTGTTTAATTCATAAATTTCGTGCGTATTATAGTATTTGAGAGTTGTAGCATCGCGTTTTAGTACCTGAATAGTGTAAATTCGCATAGTCGTCTGTCTTCCGTTTTTGTTTTGAACGTCCAGTGTCGGTTGGTCACAGTCAGTGTGCTCCCTGCCGCAGTTGAATAAGCAGCTGCAGCAGCAAGTCGTATACTCCTAGCTCACTCATTTGTTACATAGTTTAATTCTTAATTTCTTTGCGTGTTTTTGGTACTTGCATTGTTTAATTCATAAATTTCGGGCGTATTATAGTATTCGAGAGTTGTAGCATCGCGTTTTAGTACCTGAATAGTGTAAAATCGCGTAGTCTCCTTCCGCCGCCGAGCAGTGTGTCAGCAGTGCGCAAGTAGCAGCATTACTGAATTTACTAGGCAATCTTGTATTTTAATAACCGTTTAAATTTTGTGTCGATTTGTTTGCGCTCTCTGTAGATTAGTTCAGACGTTCTTTGCACAACAGTCCCGGGTTCGATTCCCGGCGGGGTCAGGGATTTTCTCTGCCTCGTGATGGCTGGGTGTTGTGTGCTGTCCTTAGGTTAGTTAGGTTTAAGTAGTTCTAAGTTCTAGGGGACTGATGACCATAGGTGTTAAGTCCCATAGTGCTCAGAGCCAGCCAGTTTGCACAACAGTTTTTAGCATGGATAGGGACTGCAACTGCTGTGTTCGGATGCAGGCCGAGTTGGCATCCCTTCGCTCCCAGCTTCAGGCAGTGTTGGCTTCGGTCACACAGCTTGAGGCTGTTGCCAATGGGCATCACTGTGGGGGTCCGGATGGAGGTTTGTCGGGGACGGCCAGCTCGTCCCACGCATCCCCCGATCAGACTACGACTGTGGTTGCCCGGGATACTGCCCGCATTGAGGCTAATCCCTCACCTGTGGTAGAGTGGGAGGTCGTCTCAAGGTGTGGCAGGGGGCGAAAGACATTCCGGATGGCTGAACGGAAGGCCTCTCCAGTTTGTCTGACGAACCGGTTTCAGGCTCTGTCTCAGGCTGATACTGATCTTCGGCCTGATATGGCTGCTTGTCCTGTTCCAGAGGTTGCCCCTCAGTCTGCAAGATCCGGGCGGTCGCAGAGGGTGGGCTTACTGGTAGTTGGGAGCTCCAACGTCAGGCGCGTAATGGGGCCCCTTAGGGATATGGCAGCAAGAGAGGGGAAGAAAACCAATGTGCACTCCGTGTGCATACCGGGGAGAGTCATTCCAGATGTGGAAAGGGTCCTTCCGGATGCCATGAAGGGTACAGGGTGCACCCATCTGCAGGTGGTCGCTCATGTCGGCACCAATGACGTGTGTTGCTATGGATCAGAGGAAATCCTCTCTGACTTCCGGCGGCTATCTGATTTGGTGAAGACTGCCAGTCTCGCTAGCGGGATGAAAGCAGAGCTCACCATCTGCAGCATCGTCGACAGGACTGACTGCGGACCTTTGGTACAGAGCCGAGTGGAGGGTCTGAATCAGAGGCTGAGACGGTTCTGCGACCGTGTGGGCTGCAGATTCCTCGACTTGCGCCATAGGGTGGTGGGGTTTCGGGTTCCGCTGGATAGGTCAGGAGTCCACTACACGCAACAAGCGGCTACACGGGTAGCAGGGGTTGTGTGGCGTGGGCTGGGCGGTTTTTTAGGTTAGATGGCCTTGGGCAAATACAGAAAAGGCAACAGCCTCAACAGGTGCGGGGCAAAGTCAGAACATGCGGGGACCAAGCAGCAATCGGTATTGTAATTGTAAACTGTCGAAGCTGCGTTGGTAAAGTACCGGAACTTCAAGCGCTGATAGAAAGAAAATAAATCGAAGACAGTTTAAAAAATCGTGCGTAAGTTCATATTTTAGTATCTAGGGTTGGATGAATCCACAGATATGACCGATACAACCCAAGTGGCGATTTATGCCTGGGGTGTTGATTCCCATTTTAATAAAACAGAAGCCAGAGATAAATTCTGCTGAAATTTTTACAAAGGTACAGACGGTGTTTAGAAAGGATAGATTGCATGCAACCGGTGGTGGAGTGTTCGTCGCTGTTAGTAGTAGTTTATCCTGTAGTGAAGTAGAAGTGGATAGTTCCTGTGAATTATTATGGGTGGAGGTTACACTCAACAACCGAGCTAGGTTAATAATTGGCTCCTTTTACCGACCTCCCGACTCAGCAGCATTAGTGGCAGAACAACTGAGAGAAAATTTGGAATACATTTCACATAAATTTTCTGAGCATGTTATAGTCTTAGGTGGAGATTTCAATTTACCAGATATAGACTGGGACACTCAGATGTTTAGGACGGGTGGTAGGGACAGAGCATCGAGTGACCTTATACTGAGTGCACTACCCGAAAATTACCTCGAGCAATTAAACAGAGAACCGACTCGTGGAGATAACATCTTGGACCTACTGATAACAAACAGACCCGAACTTTTCGACTCCGTATGTGCAGAACAGGGAATCAGTGATCATAAGGCCGTTGCAGCATCCCTGAATATGGAAGTTAATAGGAATATAAAAAAAGGGAGGAAGGTTTATCTGTTTAGCAAGAGTAATAGAAGGCAGATTTCAGACTACCTAACAGATCAAAACGAAAATTTCTGTTCCGACACTGACAATGTTGAGTGTTTATGGAAAAAGTTCAAGGCAATCGTAAAATGCGTTTTAGACAGGTACGTGCCGAGTAAAACTGTGAGGGACGGGAAAAACCCACCGTGGTACAACAACAAAGTTAGGAAACTACTGCGAAAGCAAAGAGAGCTTCAGTCCAAGTTTAAACGCAGCCAAAACCTCTCAGACAAACAGAAGCTAAACGATGTCAAAGTTAGCGTAAGGAGGGCTATGCGTGAAGCGTTCAGTGAATTCGAAAGTAAAATTCTATGTACCGACTTGACAGAAAATCCTAGGAAGTTCTGGTCTTACGTTAAATCGGTAAGTGGCTCGAAACAGCATATCCAGACACCCCGGGATGATGAAGGCATTGAAACTGAGGTTGACACGCGTAAAGCTGAAATACTAAACACCTTTTTCCAAAGCTGTTTCACAGAGGAAGACCGCACTGCAGTTCCTTCTCTAAATCCTCGCACAAACGAAAAAATGGCTGACATCGAAATAAGTGTTCAAGGAATAGAAAAGCAACTGGAATAACTCAACAGAGGAAAGTCCACTGGACCTGACGGGATACCAATTCGATTCTACACAGAGTACGCGAAAGAACTTGCGCCCCTTCTAACAGCCGTGTACCGCAAGTCTCTAGAGGAACGGAAGGTTCCAAATGATTGGAAAAGAGCACAGGTAGTCCCAGTCTTCAAGAAGGGTCGTCGAGCAGATACGCAAAACTATAGACCTATATCTCTGACGTCGATCTGTTGTAGAATTTTTGAACATGTTTTTTGCTCGAGTATCATGTCGTTTTTGGAAACCCAGAATATACTATGTAGGAATCAACATGGATTCCGGAAACAGCGATCGTGTGAGACCCAACTCGCTTTATTTGTTCATGAGACCCAGAAAATATTAGATACAGGCTCCCAGGTAGATGCTATTTTTCTTGACTTCCGGAAGGCGTTCGATACAGTTCCGCACTGTCGCCTGATAAACAAAGTAAGAGCCTACGGAATATCAGACCAGCTATGTGGCTGGATTGAAGAGTTTTTAGCAAACAGAACACAGCATGTTGTTATCAATGGAGAGACGTCTACAGACGTTAAAGTAACCTCTGGCGTGCCACAGGGGAGTGTTGTGGGACCATTGCTTTTCACAATATATATAAATGACCTAGTAGATAGTGTCGGAAGTTCCATGCGGCTTTTCGCGGATGATGCTGTAGTATGCAGAGAAGTTGCAGCATTAGAAAATTGTAGCGAAATGCAGGAAGATCTGCTGCGGATAGGCACTTGGTGCAGGGAGTGGCAACTAACCCTTAACATAGACAAATGTAATGTATTGCGAATACATAGAAAGAAGGATCCTTTATTGTATGATTATATGATAGTGGGACAAACACTGGTAGCAGTTACTTCTGTAAAATATCTGGGAGTATGCGTGCGGAACGATTTGAAGTGGAATGATCATATAAAATTAATTGTTGGTAAGGCGGGTACCAGGTTGAGATTCATTGGGAGAGTCCTTAGAAAATGTAGTCCATCAACAAAGGAGGTGGCTTACAAAACACTCGTTCGACCTATACTTGAGTATTTCTCATCAGTGTGGGATCCGTACCAGATCGGGTTGACGGAGGAGATAGAGAAGATCCAAAGAAGAGCGGCGCATTTCGTCACAGGGTTATATGGTAACCGTGATAGCGTTACGGAGATGTTTAACAAACTCAAGTGGCACTCTCTGCAAGAGAGGCGCTCTGCATCGCGGTGTAGCTTGCTCGCCAGATTTCCAGAGGGTGCGTTTCTGGATGAGGTATCGAATATATTGCTTCCTTTTACTTATACCTCCCGAGGAGATCACGAATGTAAAATTAGAGAGATTAGAGCGCGCACGGAGGCTTTCAGACAGTCGTTCTTCCCGCGAACCATACGCTACTGGAACAGGAAAGGGAGGTAATGACAGTGGCACGTAAAGTGCCCTCCGCCACACACCGTTGGGTGGCTTGCGGAGTATGAATGTAGATGATGTAGATGTTTTACAAGCGCGGATTTACAGTCAACATGTTATGTAAAAGAGATTTATGCAGTAGCTATGCAACTGACGAAAAATCAAAGGCATATTCAGATGGCGAAGTGGTTAAGAAATCCTTAGTGAGGGTGTCGAAATTGTGTGTCCAGAAAAGAGTAAGGATTTCTTAAAAATAAGGCTGTCAAATTATTGCTAGATGTATCGACTGCAGGGGAAAATAAATCGAAGACAGTTTAAAAAATCGTGCGTAAGTTCATATTTTAGTATCTAGGGTTGGATGAATCCACAGATATGACCGATACAACCCAAGTGGCGATTTATGCCAGGGGTGTTGATTCCCATTTTAATAAAACAGAAGTGTCTAAACAGATGTGATGTCAAAAACCAGTCATTGTCATCCGGCTCCACCGAAGCGTCACTCGACAGAGGGATACCACAGGTGTTGTTCCCAAAGAGTAGCATTCGTTGGAGAAGGGATCAAGTGAAAGTAACCAATCCCCCTTAACATGCGAGAAAAAATTTTCCATTACGTCTTGGTTCAATCACGCACTTACAATATAGTTCGTATGCGGTGGCTGAGGATGTTGAACTAGTCTGAACACAGGGCGAATAGTTGTAATGAATGGAATGGAAGCAAAAGATTTGTGCAGCCCACGCACATTTTCTGGGAGCGCGTATGTGTATAAAGTTGCCTCAAAATTCTTTCCCGAAAGTCCTTATGCATTCCATAACGACATGCTAGCATGTTCTTATCATTGCATGCGCAGCTCAGTTTAGCTTCACACTGTGAATAAGGAAAGCAGGAATTTGTCTGTCACATTAAGAACTTTCCAAACAGATCGATTTTTTGCGCTGAGATCGCATACTAGCGCAACAGCATTGTAGCCAAAGGTTTTACATGGCGCAGATAATAGAATTTAACTGATCAGCTGTTATCCCCTGTACACATCAGAATTGCAGTAGAATGGTTGCTACAATCCTGAAAACAAACGCTTTCATTACAAGTGGCACATTAGTGTCCGAGCCTACAACGTAACCTTCAACGAAACCCATTGTGACACTGCTGTCTAGATTCATTTCGTCAAATGAGGGCGCACATACACATTCAAAGTTTTGGCAGTACATATGACTGGGCTTACAAAATCTGCAAGCACATCAGGAAAGCATCTTATAAAATTTATTATCCGTCTTTTCAGTGTTGTTAGTCCTGGAAGTAAGAAACCACACTTGTTCTTTAAAAATAAATAGCCGTTCTTAGATACAGTTGAAGTGTACTCACTTCGTAGATGTCTTCTTTTTGCCACCTGCTCGTTTCTTTCCACCCAACACGCAGTTTAAGTTTTCTTGAAAATATTTTCCTGGTGTTTTATTTTCTGAACACAATTATTGGCATTTACTTTCAGGCACGTTTTAGTGTGCCTCAGATTTGCAAACATAGCTACTAGTCTGCGGCTTCTGTTTTCTAATTCTTCAGCGCGTGTACTAAGTTTGCGAAGTTTGTTCACTAGCAATGTCATACTCACGGGTAGTTGTTTGATATTTTTTTAGACACATTAGTCAAATGTCCTTGGTCTTCCTTAACCTTTCGTACATTCAAATCAGATTCGTTTTAGTTTGTGTTGGCCGAGCCACACCGCAACATTCTGACACAGAGGGAGAAGTTACAAGTATCACATTATCACACATTTGCTTTTACCAAGAACATAGTTCTCTTCCTAATGTATCTTAGGTCGGTTTCCTGCATTCTGCACACAGCGTATCCTATTCACGTTAGCGTCTACAATAGATAAGTGACTTAAAACTTCCTTCTGTCAACAACACTGATGAGCCAGAACTTTATGACCACCGACCTACTATCGATATAATCCCGTCCAGGCGATAGCAGCGTCGCCTGGTGAGGAATGACTGCTAGCCAGATACAGGCACGGCGGGTGTATTACCGCTGATCATGCTCTCCGTGCGTAGAATGGGGAAGGCGCGCGATCTGTCTGAGTCTGACCGAGGTCAGATTGTGATGGCCCGCCGGCTCGGCACGAGCATTTCGGAAACTGCATGACTTGTCGGGTCTTCGACGAGTTCTGTGGTAAGTGTCTTCGAAACGTGGGGAAACCAAGGTGAAACCACCTCCAGACATTATAGGGTCGGGCGGCCACCCCTCTTTATAGATGGACGTCGTAGGCTGGGCTGACTGGTAAAACAGAATAGATGTCGAACTGTGGCGGAACTGACATCAGACTTTAATACTGGGCAGAGTACAAGTGTATCAGAGCACACAGTGCACCGTACACTCCTAACGATGGGCCTCAGCAGCCGACGACCCATGTATGTGCCAATGTTACGACCACGACATCGGCAACTACGACTGAAACGGGCGCTTGAGTATCGGTACTGGACGTCGGCTTCGTGGCAGAGCGTTGCATGGTCTGTTGAATCCCGATACCTTCTTCATTATGCCGACGGGAGGGCGCGAATCAATCGTCTTCCAGGGAAACAGCTGCTTGACACTTGTACTGCGAGACGAATGTGAATGTTATTAGCTAGTAACACTAAGTCATCTGCAAACCCCAAACAATTTAAGTTTATAAGACCTTTCTTGGTTCCATTGCCTATGTTTTTAGGATTTTCCTGTACCAATCCCTCACCGCGTACACCAGAGCACAGCTGTAAAGTAATTCTAGTAGTTAGCAACTCAGACATTTCTTCTCTGAACTTTACTTTAGATTTGCTGTTTGTTAGCGCTAACATTTTATTAATTTGTGATGGAGTCCGAAATTCCTCAGTATTTTCATCACTGAAGAGCTTTGGATACAATCACAAGCTTTTTTGAAGTCTACAAAGGTTGTGTCTTGTTTTTGTCTTCTTTTGTAGTAATCCATTACTGATTTCAAATCGATTATCTGTTCTCCTTCGCTTCTAGTTCCAATTCAAATTGATCTTTACAACGATTGTATAGAATTCTTGATATGAGTGTATGTGTGATATTTAAAAGGGAAATATTTGATTTGTTTGCTTTTTTGCATAAAGGATCGATTACAACTTTAGTAGTGATCTGGCAGTTCTTCTCTGTTCTAGATTTTCGCTATGCATTGGTGTACTGGTATATTCACAGGTTCTACTCCATATTTCAAAATTTCCACAAATGTTTGACTTCTCCACTTGCTTTAGAGTTTTTAAGCTCCTTCAAAAATTTTAGGCTTTATGGGTTGTGGACGGGTTTATATTTTCTGCTGGCGTTTTAACAGGGGTATCTGTGTTTTTTTGCAGTAGTTCTGGGCGGATATTCGCAATTTAGTAATTTGCTAAATGATTCGGCTAAGATTTCCGTATTGCTTGAAACGTCTTCTTATTTTTATCGCCGCGCAGGGTAGCCGTAAGGTCTCGGGTGCCTTGCCACGGTTCGCACGACTTCCCCCGTCGGAGACTCGAGTCCTCCCTCGGGCATGAGTGTGTGTGTTGTGCTTAACGTACTTTAGTTTCAGTTAGGTTAAGTAGTGTGTAATCCTAGGGAGGGATGCCCTCAGCAGTTTGGTCCCATAGGAACTTACTACTAATTTCCAATTTCCTTATTTTTATCCATTAATGTTGAAGGGTCACATCTTTGTAACTGTTTGCTAAATATTTTTTAGTACGCCGTCAAATTACTTTCTCGCTATCGTGCATCTTCATTGTAGAACAAAACATTTTTAAACCTAATTAAGTGATAAATCAATTATTTAAGCAAGCAATAGAAGCAGGTGATATGGCAAGCCATCGTGGGCTTAAATTTCAGCAAGATAATGGTCAGCAAGGTCACCGGATCTCTCACCAATTGAGAACGTTTGGAGCATTATGGGCTGGGACCTCCAATCAGTTTGGGATTTTGACAATCTAACGTGCCAGTCGGACAGAATTAGGCACAACGACATCCTTCAGGAGGACATCCAACCACTCTGTCAATCACTGCGAAGGCGAATAACTGCTTGCAGAAGGGACAGAGGTGGACCAACGCGTTACTGACTTGCTCAATTTGCGAAGTTCTTTCTCTTGAATAAATCATCCAATTTTTCTGAAATCGTACTGATTTGCTTGTCTGTATACGTACATCACATCTACCGATTTCCGTCCCATTCGGATAATTCCTTCGTGGTGCATCGTTCTTTTTTTGTCTTTGTTGTCTATTGTCTACTGTGTATTTTTGTCTTTATTGCGTACTGCGTATTTTTGTTTAAATGTGTATTATTCGCTGACGATGCAGTTGCGTACAAGAAAATATCGTCATTGAAAGATCGTGAGAAACTGAAGAAAGATTTGGGCAAAATTTGCACTTCATCTAAATCTGTACACAGACTCGGCAGGCCACCGTAAGGTGTGTGGTGGAGAGTACCTCGTACTAGTCATTTCCTTTCCTGTTCCACTAGCAAAAAGAGTGAGGAGGGAAAAACGACTAAATGCGTCCGTATGGTCTCTATTTTCTCTTATCTTCGTGGTCCTTACCCGAAATATGTGTCGGCGGCAGTAGAACTGTGCCGCGCGGAGTGGCCGCGCGGTTTGAGGCGCCATGTCATGAATTGCGCGGTCGCTCCCGCCGGAGGTTCGAGTCCTCCCTCGGGCATCGGTGTGTGTGTTGTTCTTAGAGTAAGTTAATTTAAGTAGTGTGTAAGTCTGGGGACCGATGACCTCAGCAGTTTGGTCCCTCAGAAATTCTCACACATTTGAATATTTAGTGGAATTGTTTTGGAGTCAGCTTCGCATGTCGGTTGTCTGAATTTTGTCAATAGTGGTCCTTGAAAAGAACATTGCTTTCCCTGTAGGGATTCCCATTTGAGTTCTGGAAGCATCTCCGTAATATTTGCGCACTGATCGAACTAACCAGTAACAAATGCAGTGGCCCGTCTCTGTAATGCTTAGATGTCTTCCTTTAATTCGACCTGATGGGGATCCCAAACAGTAGAGCAGTTCTCAAGAATGGATGGCACTAGTGTTCTATACGCTGTCTGTTTCACCACACTTTCCTAAAATTCTCCCCATAAACCGAAGTCGGCCATCGTTTTGCAAAGTTTCTCCTAGACATTTATTCAAGCAGCACACTACTAATGTTGTATTCGAACATTTCGGGATTGTTTTTCCTCCTCACCTGCATTAACTTACATTTTTATATGTTTACAGCTAGAAGCCATTCATCACATGAACCAGAAATTTTGTCTGTCATCTTGTGCCCTTCTGCAGTCACTCAACGACGACTCCTTCCCGTAAACCGGAGTATCATCAGCAAACAGCTGTAGATTGCTGCTCACACTCTCCGTCAGATCATTTATGCACGTGGAGATAAAAGCAGTCCTACCATATTTCCGTGGGGCACTTCCGATGATACCCTTGTCTCTGATGAACTCCCGCCGTTGAGGACAACGTATTGGATTCTATTACTTGAGAAGCCTTCAAGCCACTCACGTATCTGGGAACCTACCTCGTATGCTCAGACCTTCGTCAGTAGTCTGCAGTGGTCATCGTGTCAGACGGTTTTCGGAAATCTAAGTATATGTTGCTCTTCATACAGGGTTCACAGGGTATCATGTGAGACAAGGGCAAGCAGAGTTTCGCATGAGCGTTGCGTACTGTAACCGCGCTGATTTGTGAACAGAAGCTCTTTCATCCCAAGGAAATTAATTATACTCGAACTCAAAATGCGTTCAAGAATTCTGCAGCATAACGATGTTGAGGATATTGGTCTGTAATTGTGTGGGTATTTTCTCTTATTGTTCTTATACAGGGTCTTACAAAAAGGTACGGCCAAACTTTCAGAAAACATTCCTCACACACAAATAAAGAAAAGATGTTATGTGGACATGTGTCCGGAAACGCTTAATTTCCATGTTAGAGCTCATTTTAGTTTCCTCAGTATGCACTGTACTTCCTCGATTCACCGCCAGTTGGCCCAATTGAAGGAGGGACGAGGACACCTGCAATAGACGAGGCAATTCTTCGTGCAGTTGACGATAACCCTAATGTCAGCGTCAGAGAAGTTGCTGCTGTACACGGTAACGTTGACCACGTCACTGTATGGAGAGTACTATGGGAGAACCAGTTGTTTCCGTACCATGTACAGCGTGTGCAGGCAATATCAGCAGCTGATTGGCCTCCACGGGTACACTGCGGCGAATGGTTCATCCAACAATGTGTCAATCCTCATTTCAGTGCAAATGTTCTCTTTACGGATGAGGCTTCATTCCAACGTGATCAAATTGTAAATTTTCACAATCAACATGTGCGGGCTGACGAGAATCCGCACGCAATTGTGCAATCACGTCATCAACACAGATTTTCTGTGAACGTTTGGGCAGGCATTGTTGGTGATGTCTTGATTGGGCCCCATGTTCTTCCACCTACGATCAATGGAGCACGTTATCATTATTTCATACGGGATACTCTACCTGTGCTGCTAGAACATTTGCCTGTACAAGTACGACAAAACATGTGGTTCATGCACGATGGAGCTCCTGCACATTTCAGTCGAAGTGTTCGTACGCTTCTCAACAACAGATTCGGTGACCGATGGATTGGTAGAGGCGGACCAATTCCATGGCCTCCAAGCTCTCCTGACCTCAACCCTCTTGACTTTCATTTATGGGGGCATTTGAAAGCTCTTGTCTACGCAACCCCGGTACCAAATGTAGAGACTCTTCGTGCTCGTATTGTGGACGGCTGTGATACAATACGCCATTCTCCAGAGCTGCATCAGTGCATCAAGGATTCCATGCGACGGAGGGTGGATGCATGTATCCTCCCTAACGGAGGACAGTTTGAACATTTCCTGTAACAAAGTGTTTGAAGTCACGCTGGTACGTTTTGTAGCTGTGTGTTTCCATTCCATTATTAATGTGATTTGAAGAGAAGTAATAAAATAAGCTCTAACATGGAAAGTAAGCGTTTCCGGACACATGTCCACATAACATATTTTCTTTCTTTGTGTGTGAGGAATGTTCCCTGAAAGTTTGGCCGTACCTTTTTGTAACACCCTGTATACACGAGTTACCTGTGCTTTGCTCCAGTCGCTCGGGACTTTGCGCTGGGCGAGAGATTCGTGATATGTGCAAGCTGAATGGCAGCTTTGTTTAAATGTGAATAGATGTAAGATAATGCCTACGTGTAACAAAGACAAAGAAGCTAACTGATTGAAAGATGAGTAATGAACATGTCGAGCACGTCACATAGTGATATGAAATTCGACGATCACGGAGAATCAGTATTAGGGAATGCGAACGGAAGACGTAAATTTGTTGGAAGGTTTATAGGAAATACCACTGCATCTTAAAAGCATTTTGAAACTGAATGTTCGTGTAAGATTTTGAACCCGGTTTCTGCCCTGAAATATACACCCAGGCATTGAACATGACCCGTTAATAGCGCAGTCTGACTACTAACATGTAAGTTACGGAGATGCTTGAACTTTCTCACAGCGAATGCAAAGAGAGGTATTACTCGGAAACAATGTTTGAGGTCTGAATTTAGAAGTGACTGCAAACACCGTAGCGTATTGCCTGAATGTGTAATAAATTGCGCCTTATAGGTCCAGTTTGTACAGGAAAAATATGTTTGTCATTTGTAGCCTAGACTGCCTGATAACCTGGCAAGCTAGGAGCTTACGTGGTGGCAGAAACGAGTTTCTATGACGTAGTTTCTGCCGCAGTATATCTCTTAGTACTGCATTTACGTCATCATACCTGAAGCGCTGTAAAGTTGTTACGTAAGATCGCTACAAGAGCTGCTGATTTATGTATTTTAGAATCTTATTAGATTGTAATATAAGTGAATGAAGGACATTTGATGAATCTAAGTATTCATATATTGAGGTTGGGACCGGTGGTGCAATTCGTGGACAAAGGAATAAGTGTAAGATAATAAATTGGCGAAGACCAAACGCACAGGGTGACAATTATTGAACTGTATCAAAAAAAGGTAAACTAGTTACAAACTATTCCGTGCACACTCTTTATTCAACATGTAAACGTAACTACGTGTATATTCAGATTTAGGTTACGACATGTTCGATATGCCTGCCACCATTGGCGATGAAGTGGCGCAGACCAATACCGAAATTCTGCCTGACCCGCCGAAGTGTCAGAACACCGTTGCTGCCGATGACTTCCTGAATGGCTCTTTTCAGCTCATAAATGGTTTTCGGGTTATTGTTGTACGCCTTGTCTTTAATATAGCCCCACAAAAAGGAATCGCATGTGTTGTTATCCGGAGAATATGGCAACCAATCGAGGCCCATGCCAGTGGCCTTTGGGTACCCAAGAGCCAGAATGCGGTCCCCAAAGTGCTCCTCCAGGACATCAAACACTCTCCTGCTTCGATGAGATCGAGCCCCGTCTTGCATGAAGCACATCTAGTCGAAATCAGGGTCACTTGGTATAATGGTGATGAATTCATCTTCCAAAACCTTCACGTACCGTTCGGTAGTCACCGTGCCATCAAGGAATATCGCACCGATTATTCCGTGACTGGACATTGCACACTACACAGTCAACCGTTGAGGGTAACGTGACTTCTCGATCCCGAAATGCGGATTCTCAGTCCCCCAATGCGTCAATTTTGCTTATTGACAAACCCATCACGTGCAAATGGCCAACAACAACATGCCTGTACGCCAATTCCCATCATGTCTCGCGGCCAACAGTGCAGTTTGAACGTCCTATAGCAAACCGTTCAGAAGTTATGACAATTTTATTTCATATAATTCAATAATTTTCACCCTGCATGATAAATGCATCATCGTAAATCACTTGAATTTACTGGTGGTTATCTCAGAAACGGATACCGACCACCATGTGTTCTGATGAGATCAAAATAGAACACAAAAGCATAACGTTTTCCAAGAGAAGTAGGAATGCAAAATGCAACACGAAAAGGACATAATTCGACAAAACGAAACACCTGTTAATACAATCTCACCATAGTGCTGTAAATTGTCGGTCGAATGCGCCCATATCGAAGGCAGAAGACAAGAGTCTAAATCACAACCGCTCGATGGGCTGCCAGGAATTAGGCTTTGTGCTTACAAAAAGTCCCAAATGAAATCTGGGTAACCAGCGCTCTGATTATTCAGCATTGGTCAAAGCTTCCGCAGAGAAAAAACCTACCTATTGTTATTGCCAAGATGTGCCAAGTTTATGGGCGCAACCAAAGAGGTACCCTATACGAGGGCCGGAACTTAAATAGTGGCAACTATTTATTCACAACCGATACAAAAGTGTTACATGTTTACACCTGTTACTGTCCTTCAGAGTAGTTATTCGCAACCGATACAAAAGAGTTACATGTTTACACCTGTTACTGTCCTTCAGAGTAATCACCGGCGTTGTGTAGGACCCGTTACCAGCGATGTGGAAGGCGAAGTATACCGTTAGCAGAGCCTGTTCTGTTGATGGTGCGAATGGAGCGGTCTACTGCCTGGCGAATCTCTGGAACAGTTCTGAAGCGAATGCCACGAAGTGGGTCCTTCATCTTCGGAATCAAATCAAAGTCACAAAGACTTAAGTCCGGGGAGTATGGTGAATAGTACAGTACTTCCCAGTCTCATCGACCGAACAGAGCAGCCACAGCTTGCGCTGTATGCGCCCGTGCATTGTCGTGCAAAATGATGGGTGGGTTGCGCAGATTCCTCGCACGCCTCTTTAAGCTTTAAGACCCTGATGACACTGTCGTGCTGTACGACTTCTGGCACATTCAGTTTTGATCCAGCTCCGTTGTTTCTGTTTCGAAAACATAGTGACACCGTTAAGTTAGACCGCTCGCTCACAAGTGACTGTTTCCCTCGATTGTGCGCACGCCGGTGGCGTGGGACGAGCAAGTCCATTTGCTCGGAGTTAAGGTAGGTATATGAGGAACGTGTGCTGTCGGCGGCAATAGTAGATTCCATTGCACAGCAGTGTTACCACTATTTAAGTTCCAACCTACGTATAACCAACGTGGATTGCATTAGCAGCGCTCTGGACGGCAGCAACGAGGAACACTGGCCTCTATATTTTCACCTGTAACGTCAACACGCAGAGCAAATGGCTCTGAGCACTATGGGACTTAACTTCTGAGGTCATCAGTCCTCTAGAACTTAGAACTACTTAAACCTAACTAACCTAAGGACATCACACACATCCATGCCCGAGGCAGGATTCGAACCTGCGACCGTAGCGGTCCCGCGGATCCAGACTGTAGCGCCTAGAACCGCTCGGCCACCCCGGTCGGCAACACGCTGAACATATTAGTTAGGTGGATGCAACAGCAGCTATGTTTTTTGTTCAAAATCTGACGTAGAAGCATTTTTCTGAATCATAAATCATGTCCAGTTTATGTTCAAAGTGGTTGAAACGATGTTAAGGAATTGTCCAACAACAACAGGGAAGAATAATTTCCTCTTAAGATTATATGTTGTATTCCATGGACCGAGTTTATTCACTTTATAGTTTTCTCTGAATCTGGACAGGAATGTAATTAGTGTATTCTGACACCGTCGTTGTTAAAACATTACTTCACTAGTAGCTTACAGTATTTGTGCAAAATTAAATTAATGGAGAACAGAGTAAAACAGACCAGAGAAATGTACACAAAGTTAACATTTAATTGCGTAGGCTTCCGCGGCCAGAGGCAGTCGACATAAAGTTTTCTGGGTATGGTGCCGCGTCATATTGCATAAAACTACTGCTGGAGAAAACCAAAGTTTCGACCACGGTTGCAGTGGCCTTATTCTGGGTCAACTCAGCAGACATTGGTTTCCTCCAGCAGTAGTTTTATACAATATGACGCGGTACCATACCCAGAAAACTTTTATGTCGAAAGATAATATTGTTTAAAGGGCAATGATGGGCCTTTCTCATAAACGGGCCTACTTAAAGTAGAAACAGTGTCTCAGCAAGAGTCTGATATCGAATAACTGTAGGCCAAGGTAGCAGAAAACTATTATTAAACTTGTCAATTACTGTATAACACAAACGTATTTTATTTCATTTCTCTTCATTCCTACTACTTTGCAACAGAATTATTAGATTGTCAGTAGAGATTTCTTTTTTAGCTCTGTGCACAACATACAATAATATGATTCAGTTGTATTACATGCATTATCAAGCGGTTCTTGAAGGCCTGCGACTGTAAAAACGATGACTTTGCTCGTTAAATTAAAACTTGCTTTCACGTGTATACGATGATAGCAGCGGGTTGACATCACAATTGGCGTTTTCTGTAGGATGTTGAATCATGCAGCATGTTACACAAATTATGTATATTCAATCTAAATGAATTGCTTTTAGAGCATCTGTTAATTGCTCTTTTCCGAGAAACAAATATCTTGAAGCAATTGAGATAAAACTTGACAGTTTTGGCTTCCTTTAGAACTACTCAAAACCACACAAAAACAACACAACGCAAAAAAAGACTAGCTTACATATCTGGGATTTTCCGCAACAGGAACGATAATTAAGACTTCGAACCACGGTTTTAAATGTTTGTTTACTTGACTGTTGTTGCCTTTCACTGTGTTAAATGTACTTCTAATAAAGACGTAAGGCAGCACTTCCAAGCGTGAAATGCCATTCGAGTCAGAAGTAGAATACCGAATGCAAAAGTTACAAACGAATTCCACTGTATCTATAGCGAAAGATATATAAGTAGTCACAAAAATCGGCTTGTTTACATTATAGTAAAGTCACCAAAATAATGTAGCAGCTCTCACATCGCAAATATCACGCTTAAGATGACACAGTACATGGACTTCAGAATAGGAATTATATCCCCAAACGCTTCGTTTCTGTGACAGGCAGCAACAAGTGCTACCGTGTAACAAAAATAATCGTGTGATTCCGTGATAAAGGACGATTAGTATCAGCCAATCTAATGTTGCAAAACATGCCGGCTGAGTTTCTAGTTGGCTTCAAATATGGCGGCGCTCCAGTAGACTGTCGGCTAGCGTCGTATCGTCTTTGAGTTACTCGTGGCGTGCGAGTGCGCTATTATGAAAGACGCTCGCACTAAGGTGGCTCAAGTCTTTAAAAGTAATCACATACAAGACACTAGTGCGTCCAATTACACTGAAGCGTCAAAGGAACTGGTATAGGCATGAATATTCAAATACAGAGATACGCAAGCAGGCAGAATACGGCGCTGCGGTCGGCAACGCCTATATTAGGACAAGTGTCTGGTGCAGTTGCTAGATCCGTTACTACTGCTGCAAAGGCAGGTTAACAAGATTTAAGTGAGTTTGAATGTGGTGTTATACTCGGTGCACGAGCGATGGGACACAGCATCTCCGAGGTAGCGATGAAGTGGAGATTTTCCCGTGCGACCATTTCATGAGTGTACCGTGAATATCAAATCTCCGACTTCGCTGCGGCCGGAAAAAGATCCTGCAACAACGGGACCAACGACGACTGAAGAGAATCGTTCAACGTGACAGAAGTGCAACCCTTCCGCAAATTGCTGCAAATTTCAGTGCACGGCCATCAAACAAGTGCCAGCGTTCAAACCATTCAACGAAACATCATCGGTATGGGCTTTCGGAGCCGAAGGCTTACTCGTGTACCATTGATGACTGCACGACACAAAGCATTATGCCTCGCCTGGGCCCGTCAACACCGACATTGGACTGTTGATGACTGGAAACATGTTGCTTGGTCGGATGAGTCTCGTTTCAAATTGTACCGAGCGGACGGAGGTGTACGGGTATGGACACAACCTCATGAATCCATGGACCCTGCATATCAGCAGGGGACTCTTCAAGCTGGTGGAGGCTGTGTAATGGTGTGGGGCATGTGCAGTTGGAGTGATACGGGATCCCTGATACGTCTAGACACGACTCTGTCAGGTGACACATACGTAAGCATCCTGTCTGGTCACCTACAACCATTGTGCATTACGACGGACTTGGGCAATTCCAGCAGGACAATGCGACACTCCACACGTCCAGAATTGCTACAGAGTGGCTCCAGGAGCACTCTTTTGAGCTTAATCACTTCCGCTGCCCGTCGAACTCCCAAAATATGAACATTATTAAGAATATCTGGGATGCCTTGCAACGTGCTGTTCAGAAGAGATCTGCACCCCTTCGTACTCTTAGGGATTTATGGACAACACTGGAGGGTTCACGGTGTCAGTTCCCTCCAATACTACTTCAGACATTATTCATGCCACGTCGTGTTGCGGCACTGCTGCGTGTTCGCAGGAGCCCTACACGATATTAGGCATGTGCATCAGTTTGTTTGGCTCTTCAGTGTATAATATTTTGTTCCAGGTTTGGAGTCCTTATCAAGTAGGCATAACGGCAGGGACAGAACGAATTCAAAGACGGGCTGTTAGGATCGTAGCAGAAAGTGTAACATAAAACTGTAACATAAATGGGAATTCTTGGGAGAAATGTACTTCTACCGAAATTCTTTTGGGTAGATTTAGAGCACCTGATTTCGAAGAAGACTGTGCGACCAGTTGTCTCTCATCATCGTATACTTATCATAGGTATCATGATAATGCGAAAGGCCGAGGTATGTACAGAGGCATTCAGACTGTTATTTTCCCTGCCTCAATAAGCGAACAGATCAGGACAGAAAATCGATAATACTGGAACGATGTTCCCTCCGCTATGCACTACACAGTGCCTTACGGAATACACTGACTGGTCAAAGTATTCGGACACTTCTGTATAATACGGAATTGACGAGTAGATTTCACGAGAGGCCCGTCAGTGTAAAAGAAAGCCGAGAGTATTGCGTTGTCAGCAGAGAAGCGATAGCAGCACAATGGGTCGGTCGGGAAAGCTCAGTCAGTTCGAACGTGGATTGGTCTTTGGCTGTCACCTGAGTAACAAATCCACCACGGACGTTTGAACTCTTCTAAATCTGCCCAGTCCGACTGTTGGTGATGTAACTGTGAGATGGAGACGTGAAGGAACGACCACAGTCCGCAGCTCGTGGTCGTGCGGTAGCGTTCTCGCTTCTCACGCCCGGGTCCCCCGGTTCGATTCCCGGCGGGGTCAGGGATTTTCTCCGCCTCGTGATGACTGGGTGTTGTGTGCTGTCCTTAGGTTAGTTAGGTTTAAGTAGTTCTAAGTTCTAGGGGACTGATGACCATAGATGTTAAGTCCCATAGTGCTCAGAGCCATTTTTTTGAACGACCACAGCTAAACCAAACCAAGCAAATATTAACGACATAGGAGACATTCTGAGTAGCCGTCTTAGATTGTTTGCAGATGATGCTGTCATTTACCGTCTTGTAAAGTCATCAGATGATCAAAGCGACTTTCAAAATGATTTAGATAAGATATCTGTATGGTGCGAAAAGTGAATTGACCCTGAATAAGGAAAAGTGGGAAGTTATTCACATGAGTACTAAAAGAAATCAGTTAAATTTCGATTACGCGATAAGTAACACATATCTGAAGGCTGTAAATTCAACTAAATACTTAGGGATTACAATTACAAATAACCTAAATTGGAACGATCACAGAGATAATATTGTGGATAGAGCAAACCAAAGACTGCGATTCATTGGCAGAAAACTTAGAAAGTGCAACAGGTGTACTAAAGAGACTGCTTACACCACGCTTGTCCGCCCTGCTCTGGAATATTGCTGTGCGGTGTGGGATCCGCATCAGACGGGACTGACATAAGACATCGAAAAAGTACAAAGAAGGGCAGCTCGTTCTGTATTATCGCGAAATAGGGGAGATAGTGTTGTAACACCCCACCAGTCATTTACCTGGTTTTAGTGTGTGTTCACCCCAGCTAATTGACTAACAGATCAACAGAGAGTGCAAAACTGCCGCAATATCGGATAACGCAAAGAAAGTAATAAGGCCCTATGACACCTGATTGAACTGCAGTGGCAGTGTTGACATTAATTGATTCAGAATTGATCCCTTTTAATTAAAAAGGGTGCACAGTGATGTTATATTCAGATATTGAATACCAGATGCAAATGTTGCACATAAAATTAATTAAGAAAGTGACTTGGGATTTCAATTACTTGATTGAAAACAGGTGCAGCCGATTAGCACAAATTTATTTTAACTCACGACCTTCAATCATCACACTACATAACTCTCCTAACAGGTAGTGGGAATAAATTGCGTTTACTTGGAGTAAAGCGCGATAATTCAAAATTAATTCCTATCGACTGAAACAGGCGTAATGCGAAGTGTGAGAAGAATTCTACAATACACGGCCCACGAAACCCTCGTGGAAGCTTTGCCGAAGTGATCCAACAAATTAATCAGTGGCCTAACTCAAGCCGGAGCGGGCGCAATATTACTGAACTCAGTGTGGCAGGGCGTCGTTGTTGAGCGGACGTTGGCCGGCCTCGTGGTGCTGCAAGGCTGCGCTTGTCCATTCACTCCTAGCTATCTTGCTCAGTACATAGCTGAACAAAAACTCCAAGCTCCAAGCTCAATTGTTCCGTTTGCAAAGTCCTGATCTGTAGAGATGCTCACTCTCTCTCAGGCAAGCTGAGTAAAGAGCGCCACATCCGCACTGTAGGCAAGTTGGGAACAGAAAAACCTCCATGGAGACTTCTGCCAGTTCGCTCTTCGCCTCGATTTCCCCTCCAGCAAAATCACTTACGCCAATTGCAGTGCAAGTCGCATTAATTATGCGTCGCTTCCCAGCACCGACCAAAGCCCGCTCTGGGAAGTGAACAAATTCCCACAAAATTTCCCTTCCTCTCAACTTCTGCTATTTAGCTCCTCCCAGGCCACCCATCAACGTTAGCATCTGCATAAAACACCAATTTTTCCGAAATTCTGACTCCCAGGAGAGTACTTCAAATTCCTTGGTCCTACGTTCCCATTGGAGGCTGGTGTATTTCATTCTGTCGCTCTTCACCTGATTTACTTCAGACTCTGCGGACCATGAATTCAGCGTGAAGTTGCTATAGTCATGAACACGCATATTCCGGCCTCTGTTGACCGCTCCACCATAGCTTTACGTGGCTTTCTCGCATATTTCACTGAAAACGAGACGACGGACATTTATCAACAGGTGTACAAGTTCTCCGTCTCCTTCCCGGTACAGCAGCAAGGGGTCAAACACCCCCTCACTGTCACTCATCTTAAGGCAGCTGGAGGCCGCGCCTCAATACTGCTTTCTCAGAGCCGCCCTAAGCTCCCCAGCCGCGCGCCACCACCCGACCGTGGTCAACTCTGAATACTTCCCTTGGATATCCTAGCCTCCAGTAAATCGACGCATTTCCACAAAGTTTTCATGTCACGTGAATTACTTTAAAACCATCACCCAACATTAATTATTCCAAAACGTCTATACTATACCCTCTACAAGACGCATTGTGCCTTGTCAGTCGTTTTTGTTCAGTCCTACTGTTCGCCCAATGTGAGTTCAGTGATCTTTAATGACTTCATGTAAGGGGCATAGTTCTTGCCATCTTATAGTGTCACAGACATGACATGTGAATTGGAGTGGCAATCGTTAAAACAAAGGCATTTTTCGTTGCGACGGGATCTTCTTATGAAATTTCAATCACCAGTTTTCTCCTCCGATTGCGAAAACATTCTGTTGGCACCCACCTATATAGAGAGAAATGATCATCACGATAAAATAAGAGAAATCAGGGCCCGCACAGAAAAATTTAAGTGCTCGTTTTTCCCACGTGCTTTTTGGGAGTGGAGTGGTAGAGAGACAGCTTGATGGTGGTTCATTGAACCCTCTGCCAGACACTTTATTGTGAATAGCAGAGTAATCATGTAGATGTAGAAACATCATGTACTGACGGACATGAGTGTCGGACTTTGCAGAGGGTGTTGTAAAAAGTCAGAGGAATCACTCGTGTGTTCCAAAGTACTACCAGCAGAGCAGTTAGAATAATGATTGTGAGAAGGGAATTGAAAAGAATGGGGTTCCTCATAACCCTCACATTTCTGTAATCATTGCCGAACGGCGCGTGAGGTGGACAATGGAAGATTGTAAGCAAGTGATTTAGAGTGATGAATGAGACAAATCAAACACACTATATCCTGTGACAGTCCGGTGGAACTGTTTTAGTTTGGGAATGCCTGATGGATGTTGCCTGCCGCCATGTGTTGTGCCTACAGTGAAGTACAGAGGTAGCGTTATGGTATGTGAGTGTTTTTCGTGGTTATGGTGTGGCCACACCATTGAGCTTAAAAATACGCTAAATGTGTGAAGGGCATGAAAACATTTTACAGGATTATGTAGTGAGGAGAGGAACAGTCCTAGTCGAAGACTGAATCAGCAGGAAAATGCACCCTGTCAAGAGGCTGGGTCCGTGAGGCAATGGTTTGTGGATGGTAACGATTCTGAAATGGACTAACCTGCCTAGCGTCCCCATCTGAACCCAATGGAACACCTTTAAATGAGTTACAACGTCGTCTTCGATACAGACCTCAGTGTTAAACATCATTACATTCTATGTTTTCGGATCTTTAGGAAGAATGGCCTGCCATTTCTCCACAGACTTCCGGGCACCTCATGGGAAGTATCCCCAGTAGAGTTCAAGCAGTGATAAAGGCGAATGGTGGACGCACCCCACATTAACGGCTCCGAATATGTTCCCAGGTACTTTTGATCAGATAGTGTATATAAATTTAGATGACGTGATTAATCTTTAGCAGTTGAGATAAAACTGAACTGACCTGAGATAGAAGTGTTGGAACATGATAGAAGAAGTCCTGTGTACTTGGGTGTCTTAGCCGGCCGCTGTGGCCGAGCGGTTATAGGCGCTTCAGTCTGGAACCGCGCTGCTGCTACGGTCGCAGGTTCGAATCCTGCCTTGGGCATGGATGTGTGTGATGTCCTTAGGTTGGTTAAGTTTAAGTAGTTCTAAGTCTAGGGGACTGATGACCTCAGATGTTAAGTCCCATAGTGCTCAGAGCCATCTGAACCATTTGAACCTTTCACAATTCTTTGGCAGGAGCAGAATGAAGTGGGCTCAGTTCGTGGGTATCTCAGAATTTAACGAGATTTTGAAGCCATTTTGACTATTTTTCGACCGTGACTGTCTCAAGATATATGTAAAGGTATTTTTAAATTACCGCTACCAGTCACAAACTTTGTCAACTATTGTATTACTTTTTTATTTAGCGACATGTTTCGAGGTAAACCTCATCTTCAGGCTAAATGGCATTACATCCCACAGAAAAACTTTGCAAAGCAGGAATTTATAAAATTACATGCAGTCATTGCAACAAATATTACATTGGCCAAACGGGGAGAAATTTAAAACCCACTTTAAAGAACACATTGACTGTTTCAGACTTGGCAAACCGAATAAATCAGCTATAGGGAAACATATAAATGAAACAGGACACAGTATTACAATAGACAACGATCTCAAATCACTACATAACTTAGAAAAGAGCTGGAAAATAGACATCTTGGAAGAAATGGAAATATTCATCCATGGCCACATGGGGAGTAACGAGATCCTGAATGAAACGACAGACTTCAAAAATTCACATTTCTTTTCCAATTTCACTGCAGTACTCCTAGAATAAAAGATACATAACATGACAGTTGTTTGACTCTCGCCCTAGCAATAGGTTAGAAATATGTAAAATAAATTAGTTTATATCATCATATGTTCAATAATATTGTAAGAGGTTCTCAATTTGTAATGTATTTCCTCAACCTACGTCTGTAATACGATAACAAAACGTGCAGAAGACATGTAAACATCTGACACCACATAGAACGACGAATCGATAGTCAAATCGAAACCAGCCGTATTTCGACCGGCCTCTTGTCCACTGCACTACATAACTGTTTGTGATCGTGTTTCTAAGTTACTGCCGTGTTAGTGACAATTTGTAAACAGTGACCAGGAGAGGCACGGAAATGGAGGCACCCCAGCGCATCACTACGAGACTGCCACGCCAGAAGATAAAAGATGACCACAACAATTATGAAAAGACTATGTAACATCAGTATGGCCTTATTTTAAAGTTGTTTTTGTAATGCCATTTAGCCTGAAGATGAGTTTTACCACGAAACATGTCGCTAAATAAATAAATAATACAATAGTTGACAAAGTTTGTGACTGGTAACGGTAATTTAAAAAGAAAACCTTTACATATTAACGAGATTTCCTTGTAATGAGTTGCGTGCACCACGCTTATAACTGTGATTTGTTACCGAGCCAGTGTGGTTGAGATATTGATAGGCAACCCGTGGGTAGTTTCATATGCCACCTGGCCCGCGTCTCTAAGATTTAGGATATGGTGCTTCTCGGGCGTTTTCATGGATTCATTTTGCGCATACAGAGCTCGGAACAAATTTCGTACTACAGTGTTCGACCGAATTAAAGGATCACTTTTTTGAAACCCCGTAACTGCCTGCTATTGCGATACATAAGTTCGAAATTTGGCTCAAAGGAGCCTACAACCGTCCACTGTAATGATGCAAAAGCGTGGCGCCCTCTGACGTCAATCTCGGGCTCGACACATGCGAAAAAATGGCCACAGCTCGAAGTTCAAATGACCTGTAAGGTGTGTTAGTGGTGGCACATTGGCACGAAATTTCACCACAATTCTGCACAAGGACGCTGTGAATGTGTCACACGATGAGAAGGTCGTCACAGCTTCTCTTATCCATGTTTCACCCCTTCTTTTGGAGTCTCTTGAATGGAGGTCAGCACCGCAAAACCGAGCGTTGAAATCACAGTGATTTTGAAACTTCCTGGCAGATTAAAACTGTGTGCCGGACCGAGACTCGAACTCAGGACCTTTGCCTTTCGCGGGCAAGTGCTCTACCAACTGAGCTACCCAAGCACAACTCACGCCCCGTCCTCACAGCTTTACTTCTGCCAGTACCTCGTCTCCTACCTTCCCAAACTTAAAAGAAGCTCTTTTGCGAACCACTTGCCCGCGAAAGGCAAAGGACCCGAGTTCGAGTCTCGGTCCGGCATACAGTTTTAATCTGCCAGGAAGTTTCATATCAGCGCACACTCCGCTGCAGAGTGAAAATCTCATTCTGGGCACAGTGATTTTATTACGGAGGGCCAAGCAAAACATTTCAGACACAAGGTACTCAGGAGGTGGCGTAAAGAGGATTAACGAAACCGATCCTTTCCTTAGCCCGTTCATTGCCAAACACTTCGCGGTCGATAACGACAGTTCGCAGTGCGATGGGCAACAGGTAGATGTTTTTAACAACACTTCACGCTGCTGCCACCCTCGGAATTCTCTTGGTTAATGTGGGGCTGCATCTCCATTGACCACGATCACTACTTTCGAGTGCAGCACGATCGTAAAACCGCTGACGAATTTTGAACGCCGGTCGCTGTGGCCGAACTCTTCTAGGCTCTTCAGTCTGGAACCGCGTGACCGCAGGTTCGAATCCTGCCTCGGGCGTGGATGTGTGTGTTGATGTCCTTAGGTTAGTTAGGTTAAGTAGCTCTAAGTTCTGGGGGACTGATGAATTTCCCCATACTCCGAGGAGTGTAGGGGACGATGCGGGATACCCGCACCACTGCTCTAGGCAAGGTCCTAGCTGAGGTGGTTTGGCATTGTCTACCTCCGACCGTAATGATGATGAATGATGATGATGAAGACGACAAAACAACACCCAGTCATCTCGAGGCAGGGAAAATCCCTGACCCCGGCGGGAATCGAACCCGGGACCCCGTGTGAACATATGCGTGAATAAAACGGCAAGGGTCGCTCTTAGACTCCCAATTCGGCAACACCCTTGCTGCCACACGCACACCCTTGTCGAGCATGTTAGAAATGTGTCTTCAGAAATTTCGACGCCAAATAAGCCTGGCAGCTGTTCTATCGCCTGAGCTTCAGACAGCCCCTTCGACAGTCCTTGAGTGCGGTTTGCCTACCTTCAGGTGCTACAGCAGTCATCGGACCGAACTGGTGTCAACATTTCTGACAGGTACAGTTGCGATGTGATCAACAAAGTTGCGTGGGTGGCACCAAGGGTTTTGCCATAATGGGGTGTCTAAGAGCAACACTTTGGTGTTTTATTGAAGCACATATTAACGTTCCGCGTGATCACGCCACACGATGGCGGAAAACAGGAGGGTTAGAAAAGCACAAGTACGCTTTCTTACTTCGGATCACGTTCAAATTCGTCAGTGATTTTGAACGGTCCCTAATGGTTCCAACCTGTACACAAGAGCAAAAATTACTGTCGTGCTGCACTCCAAAGCAGTGGTCACTGTCAATGGGTATGCAGCCCCTCATTATCCTTAGAGAATTCCGAGGGTATCAGCGGCGTCAAAAACTGTCAACAACATTTACCTGTTGCTCACCGCTCTGCGAACTGTCGTTATCGACCGTGAAATGTGCGGCAACGAACGCCCCCTTTATGCCACCTCCCGACGCCTTTTTCATGTCTGAAATGTTTTGTTCGGCGACCGATAAGAAAGCCATGTGTCGCGGGACTGACCTCCATTAGAGAGACTCCAAAAAAAGGGGTGAAACGTGGATAAGAGGGCTGTGACACCACTAACACACCTCGCAGGTCATTTGAACTTAGAGCTGTGACCATTTCTTCGCATCTATTGACACCTTGCTGTTTGAAGCATTGCCGAGCCCGACATTGACGTAGGAGGGCGCCACGCTTTTGCACCACTGTAGAGAAAAATTGTAGGCTCCTTTGAGCCAAATTTCGAACTTACGCATCGCACCGGCAGGGAGTTACGGGGTTTCGAGAAAGTGATCCTTTAATTTTGTTGCGCAGTGTAACTGATATTTACGATCGCAGTAATTCTTAGCATAAGACAAAAAGGGACTACAGTGCCGTAAACAAACAACGTTAGTTTATCTATCACTAAAATGAAAAATTCTGTGTTACCCAACGTTATTTACGGCGAATGCGAATTTTTATGTCATTAGGTTTATCACAGAACAGTATTTATAAGCGTTGAAGCTTTTTACTTCCAAAAAATGGGATTTCTCAGAATTTGTTTATACACTATACCTCTGGTAGGTTAACGACGACAAAAAATAACTTTCTGCTGTGGGACACAATTAGACCTAGGAAACAATATCAATTGAACCAAGATAATGACCTTTTCTGGCGCAATAACAACCAGCAAAACAAGTCGAGGAAAAGTACGTAATAAAACTTTTTTAATTGTTGCAAGTCGCTACCGGACTCTGTAGTTCAGCCAGCTGTTGTTATCATTCAGAACGTGAATACAATAATGCGTGTAAAATTTATTTGTGATTATGGAACGCGGCTATACAGTATAATGTTCTTTGTTTTTTCGCAGGGTTGGAGCAGTTTTGTTTTTCTGATGTGTAAATAGCGTCAATCCAGAACCATCAGGTGTTTCATAGTAAGCCCAATGTAATATAAAAATGATTAAGTGTAATTTTGTGCATGCAGTCAATCGCGTGGACTCACAAGGAGACCATTAGTCCCGTTAATCATGGATTTTGATGAGTCTTAGTTAGGTTGTAGAGAAACCTTTCTCGAATACCTGGCTAGAGCCTTTCCTCGCAAAAGCCCTAAATTCTCGAGAAAAACAATACTGGAGTTTTATGAGTAGCTCCTATACTTGTAAATTTAAACACGATTTGACTATGTGAGTGTAGCACGGTGGCCAACGTTCACGGTTACCAGACTCTCGGTATGGTTTCAATTTTTACTTCTTTTTTCAATTTCATCGTAAAGAATATCATTAAACAGTCATTTTTGCCCTTGTAATTTTGTTATTAAATCTATCAATGCCCACAGTTTCTTCACATGTACATTCCGTTTGTGGTTCGTAGTTAAAATTTCTAATATTTTGACAGTTCCGAAGAGTTCGCAACGACGGACGAAGAATTAGTAGCTGCGGAACGATCCCTAATTTAGACCTCGATTGCATAATTAATACCGATCAAACTTGCTGCCAGTGCCAATCGACATACAACAGATCCCCTGCGGAACGGGGAACGAAAACCGGCCCTGTGCAGAAAAAAATCTAAAGAAGATTAGTCATTCTTTCACAGCGCAGTATGCTATAACTACGTCATGAAATATATTCGCTTGAGTTTTTTATTGTGCAAAAATCGTCCGTAAACTGTGATCGGATTGTTCGAAAAAGAGTTGACAACTCACAAATGAAGAAGTGTAATTGCGATCTGTACGATATCAGGGAAGTTCGCGAAATTGATGTACAAACTTTTTTTAAAAAATGGTTCAAATGTCTCTAAGCACTATGGGACTCAACATCTGAGGTCATTAGCCCCATAAACTTAGAACTACTTAAACCTAACTAACATAAGGACATCACACACATGCATGCCCGAGGCAGGATTCGAACCTGCGACCGTAGCAGCAGCGCGGTTCCGGACTAAAGCACCTAGAACCGCGCCACGGCGACCGGCGAAGAGCTTTTAAAATATGTCAATCTTCACATTATCCATTCATGGCTAGGGCAGACTGATCGGACACTTAACGACTAAATCTTTGTAGATTGAAAGATAGCATGCACCTGCCACGTAGAAATTATGCAACCCAAATGTACTCCACTTTGCCAATCTGTGATGTTCATTTTGACAATCAGGTTAAAATTTTCTCAAAAAAAAAAAAAAAATTCTAAACGCTCCCAACTTGCAGAAGACTAATAGAGAACTTGCTTCAAGGGAAGATTCCTTAAAAACACAGCCTTTTATTCTGCATCAGTTTAGCGCATCTGCTTTCACAGGAATGATCAAATACCGGTGGTTCGCGTCGAAATTGATAGAAGAAAGTAAGTGTTCATATAAATATAATTGCATAAGTGGTCATATAAAAATCAGGAAAATGGCATTACAGTGTGATAAATCATAAAGTATGTTCATTCAACAAAGGGTTTAATATTGGAAATATGGTGATTGCCCTTGCTTTTCCTGGTTCCCAAAGTTTCGACGTGTACTACATTGGGGTGAGGAATGCTGCGAATTCGATATGGACCTGCGTATAGAAGCTCAAATTTACTACATCTACTCTTTCCTTTGTTGGATAAATTGTGTGTACGTACTAATATCTTCTGTCCAATGTGAAAGTCATGGCGTGTACAAACCTGTTTTTGCTGTCTTCTTCGGCGCTCTGCGGCACGTTTGATGTTGTTGAGTGCAATGTCAATTATTTCATGGTGGCGTAGTCGACGAGATGTAGGAAAAGATACTAATTCTTTAATTTTGTTAGGTGGTTCAACATTTTTCAGTACAACAGTCAGAGATAGAATAGTAGATTCATTTGGTATGGAGTTAATTACATACTGGAATGAGAGTATGTGTGTATCCCAATCAATATGTTTTTTACGGCAGTATATTCTACATAGTTTACCAATTTCTTTCATTAGACGTTCACAAGGGTTCGAAGAAGCGTGATACTTGGATATATAGATCGGAGAGATGTTTCTTGTTCGTAACATACGTGTCCATATAGCAGATCGAAACTTTGGTCCATTGTCGGAAATTACTTTCAATAATGCCCTACATGAAATAGAAAATGTTTTACAAATGCTTTCGAAACAGATTTAGCAGTAGCTTTGCGTAACGGAGTAAAGGTTATGTATTTTGAAGTGAATTCAACAGCGACAAAGATGTAGCAAAAACCTCTATTAGATCTGGGAATCGGACCAAAAATGTCTACAGCGGCCATGTGTCTCAATTTAACAGATACAATGGGATGTAACGGAGGAATATGTGAAGTCGTGTCTGACTTAGCTTTCTGGCAGATTTTACATGACGCTAAAACTCGTCGAATACGTTTCTCCATGTTGGCAAAATAACAGTTCTGTCTCAGTATAAGAAAACATTTTCTGGCTCCATAATGTGCGTAACTTAAATGAGTATACCAAATTAATTTGTTAACAAGCTCGTCAGGAATACATAGTAACCAATTGATGCTGTCAGGGTGAGAGCGGAGAAACAGAATATTATTGCGTACAGTGTAATGGTTTCTAATGGTAACATTATTCCTATCTTGCCAAAGGTGTTTAATTTCTTTCTATACGTTGTCTTTACTCTGCTCTTGTGCTATGTCTCGTAATGACGACGAAATGAAATTTTCAAATGCAACTTGTTGAATATACATGACGCTAAAATTTGCTTGGCAGAAGTTGGTTGCGATGTCGTGCTGATTGTGCTGAGAGAACGGGATAGTGCGTCTGCTACAATATTTTGTGTACCGGGAATGTGAACAACTGTAAAATTAAATTCCTGTAAATAAAGTTTCCATCTGCTTAACCTGTCGTGTGTAAATTTTGCGGAAAGTAAAAACTGTATAGCTCTATGATCTGTGTAAACGGTAGTGTGTCTTCCATAAAGAAAATGCCTAAATCTCGTAAATGTCCATACAACACATAATGTTTCAAGTTCTGTAACAGAATAATTGCGTTTAGCAGGTGACAGAATGCGACTCGCAAAGGCGATGTTTGTAATTACTGTAGAACCATCTTCTTCAATTTCCTGAAAAATGTGTACGCCTAAAGCGGTGTTAGAACTGTCGGTGGCAATGGAAAAATTTCTAGTAAGATCTGGATGTGATAAAAGTGGTGCATTCAACAAAGCTTGTTTCAGATTGACAAATTCAGACTGCGCTTGGCTATCCCAGGACCAAATAGTGTTTTTACCCGTCAATTGACATAATCTAGGGGTGTCTAAAGTAGAGTAATGAATAAATTTACGAAAAAAGTTAATTAAACCCAAAAAGCTGCGTAGTTGTTTCTTCGTCGTAGGAACAGTAATGTCAAGTAAAACTTGAAGTTTTTCCGGGTAAGGCTCAATGCCTTCTGCTGAAATTACATGTCCAAGAAATTTTATAGAAGTTTTGTCAAAGTGCGATTTACTGAGATTAACTGTGAGTCCTTGTGCACGAAAAGTTCGTAACAGTTGTTCAAGAATCAAATTGTGTTCAGACCAGTTAGCTTCTGCAATAAGAGTGTCGTCTGCATACGTTGTGATTCTGTCTTTTAGTTCTGTCGGAAGTATAGTATTCAAACCGCGAATAAATGCTGCTGATGAAATAGTTAAACCGAACGGTAATTTACAAAATTGATAACAGTCACCAAAACAGAGAAAAGCCGTGTACTTTCTGCAGTTCGGATGGAGCTGAATTTGCCAAAATCCCGATTTCAAATCTAATGTGGACTAAATAGCAGTACCATGAAATTTCTGTAGAAGTTTTTCTAGTGTTTGAGGGCGATCTGTTTCATTAATAATAATGTCATTGATGTGACGCGAATCAAGTACGAGGCGAAGTGAACCATCCTTTTTCTTAACAATATGGAGCGGGTTTACGTACGGACTAACTGCCGGTTCAATAATTCCTTGGTCAAGCATAGCTTGCAATTCTTTCTTAACTTGATCTCTGTGAATCTATGGAATAGGATAATGTTTGGCTTTAAATGTATCGTGCTGTTTAACTCGAAATTCATACATAAAACCGGTCATAGTACCAGGGACGTTGTCAAAAACTGGAGCTTGTTGTGAAAGAATTTTGCGTAGTTGAGTACGTTCGTCGTCTGTATTTGCACTGCTCTGTTTAACTTTATCAGAAATCATTTGCATAACGTCATAATCGGCTTCGTCTGGAGTATTATAGTTGTGTACGTACGTATCTGTGAACAATGTGGAATGACAGTCTATGTTACGTGATGCAGAAATGACCTCAGTACGACTAATTGTTTGTTCTTCTACAGATAAAGAGTGCTGAAATTCTAATGCCAGTTGTACATTTTCATCCTTTAACATTAAATATGAATTTTGAAAGTCAATAACTGCGTCGTGTTGTACCAGCAAATTCGTACCTAAAATAACGTCTGTTGTCAATAAGGGAACAATCCAAAAATTTGAGTGAAACGTATGACCTGCAATACAAAATGATAAGTGTGTCTGTAATTTTACATCTACTCCTTTATTACATACTGCTCCTTTTACTTTAGTTTTGCCTAATGGTAACGTAGGATAGGTATTCTCTTTGTTACATTCGTTGAAAGTTTCCTCATTTATAACTGACATAGGTGATCCAGAATCGATTACTGCTGAAAATTTCGATGATCCAATCTTTACTTCAATGACAGGGTGTGAAACGGTTTTTTGAATAACTGGTATTTCCTGCAAAAGAGTGTCTCGGATGTCGTCAAAAGTAATAACATTTTCGTGAACAAGATTCTGTGTGTCAAAAGTATTGCTTGCGTTACTGGAAGATGCAACCTGTACTGTATCTAGTCAAATTCTATCTGACGTGCTACTATTTGCGGGAGGATGCTGTGGCATTTCGACTATTTGTACTGTTCTGTTATTTCTTCCTGACGTATTACGCTCGTGATGATACCGACTGTCTGGTTCATTCATGATGGTCTGTTGTTGCGGATGATTTTGCTGCTGGTAAGACCGACTGTTATTAAACGTACGCTGAAAATTGTGCTCATTACTTTTACGTCTGTCATCATAGTCATTTCTATACGGTGCATTGCGATATGAGTTGAAATGGTGTGTTTTCTGTACGTAGTGATTTCCTTGTTGCTGTGCGTTACTATTTGGCGGAGCCGACGCTATACGTGTAGGCGGCGAAACATTAAAGCTTGGTTGACCTTGCACATTACATTGTTGGTTAGGTATGCTAACCGGTTGGCTTTGTTGCTGTTGTTGGGAAAAACCTCTATTGTTACCAAAATGTGGTTCCTGTTGCTGATAATTTTGACAATACTGATAATTAAAATTTTGTCTGTTATTAAAGTTCTGGTGGTTGTCGTTCCTGGAGCGTCTATTACCTTTACTACTGAAATAGCGTGGCTGATCGTAATTACTGTATGTTGGTTGGCCTTGGTTATGATGTGAAAATTTTTTGTTTATAAAGGAATAATCTGATTGCTGAACTTCCAAAAGCTGTAGCAGATCTCTAAATGCCGAAATATTTTCTTTCTGCTGACCTGTTAAAAGTGATACTCGTAACGATCGTGGTAATTTAGAAATACACAATTGGATAAGTGCAGATTCACTTTATGGCTCACTTAAGTACTGGTTTTGTTGGACCATATGTTCAAAAAATTGCGTGACAGTGGGAAAATTTGAGTTCTCATAATTCGGTAAACTAATTAGTTGATCCTTGATTCCGCGCTGTGTCGTCTTCGACCAATACGCTGACAGAAAAGCATTCTGAAATTCTTCTACCGAATAGCATTGTCTCGCGATCGGTCTCATACGAGTTGCCGGTTCGCCTTCCAAAAAACTGCAAATAAATTCAAGTTTGTGTGTTACAGGCCAAGTTGGTGGAAAAGCAAAGCTAAATTGTTGTATCCAGTCCAAGGGGTGAATCTGTGTTCTGTCACTTTTAAATACTTTAAATTTTCTCACGGGTAGAAAGTGCTTGTAATCAAAATTTTCATCTTTGAATGTCTGAACAGGTTCAGGATTGTATGTTAATCTGTTTGTCTGTGACTGTTCGGAATCTAAGTCACGTACTCTCTGTAAATTACCTAAATTATACTGGCTGTGTGAGTCTGACAAATGTTCGCAAAGTGGCGTATGCTGTGATGTGCTAAAGGCTGAAACATTTTTCATCTCCGTCACTTCTTGCTGTAAAGATGTCAATTTTCTACGTAATGTATTATTGGACAAACCTATCTCACTCATCGTCTGTTGTAAATTTTGGAATTCGGGTGTTTGATTAAGTGAAACTGGTGACGTATCATCTGATATGGTGTCAATATTATTTTCGATAACATCAATACGACTGGCCAATTGATCATATTTTTCAATTTTTCAGTCAGTGCTTTTACCTGATCATCGTTTTTAGTATCACAAGCATTCATTTGTTTTTGTGTTTTACGTGTGGTTTTGTTCAATTTCTTAACGTCTGCTTTAATGGCATCGGAATCCTGTATCAATTCCAACTTTTCAAGTCTGTTGGTCATTGTCTGAAAGTCTAATGTGTGTGTGTCTGTTTTTGTTTTAAGATCGGAGATTTCATCATGCAATTCGGTGTTCAACTGTTTGATAGTGTTAATTTCGTCTGATACTGTAGCAATATATTGTTGTCTACGTATGTTTTTGCTTTCGTAAACAATTTACGCTTATCTTCCTGTCTTTGTACAGTAATTGTTTCCATGACTTGTTGCTTTATTTTATTCTGTTCCTGTATAAATTTACGGTAACGCGTTTCACTGTTTTGTAGGTGGTGATTAAAACGTTCGTCAATTTGGCTGTTCTGTTGGTCAAATTTCGCGTCTACTTTCGCATCCAGCGTGCGTGAAAGTTCTGCTGACATTAATTTAAACTCGTCGCGTAACTGTGTTGCGTTTTCAGAGCACTGTTTAGCGACTGCACAAATTTCATCTCTAAGTAATTTAGTTGTGGCTGCATGTGTATTACTTAATTCTTGTGCCACAGATCTAATTTCTTCACTACTGTTCCTAGCACAAGCCTTAATTTCCTCACATAATTGTTCCTTACTATCATGACATTGTACGGCAACGGCTGTAATCTGTTCACTAAGTTGTTTGTAATTGTTGTCTTGTTTTTCATTCGACTGTTTGGAATTGTTGACTAGTGTTTCATTAAGTTGCTGTTTGAGATTTTCATTATTTTCATTAAGTTGTTGTTTGAGATTTTCACTAAGTTGTTTGTTTGATTCATGAAGTTGTAGCAATAATGCCATAACTTGAGCCATGCCAATATTACCTACACTATTCTCTGTGCTGTTTAATGGCGTATCTGCAATTGTCACGTTTTTTTGTAACCATTTGGTCATTTTCTGATTCTTGAAAAGGTTCGCCAATTGGATGTGCACTGTTGGTCACTACCTCGGAATCAAATAAATCTGACGTATTTTGACTACATTGTTCATCTTCGTGAGAAAAATTTATGTGTTCAGTATGCAAATTTTGCAAACCGGGTGTGTCAAACTGGGCAGCGTTCATTGTATCGGAACGTGCCGCGTCATCAATTGTTAAATTTACTGTGGACATAATTGAATTTGTTTGCCCATCATTAGGTTTTTAACTCAATACTAGTGATTGGCAGGCATTGATTATCTGTAATTAGGGGATTATCGCTATTACACTGAGTGTCGCTAGTATTATCTGTCAAATTATTCGAGTCGGCTATTTCACTCATTGCACATCGTGATGTACTGTTAACAGTTTTTCGCGGCATTTTTCACAAATCAAAATTAAGCACAAAAATGAAACAAAGACGAAGTAAAAAATGGAACAAACACAATTACAACAAAGAGCAATAAATTGCCGATGATATGTAAAAAAAAAGTAACAACTTAGTAAATGCGCTGCGCCAGATGCAAACTACATTTAAGTAAATAAGAGCAGATATATTACTACTTCTCAGAAATTCACAAAGAAAATACGATCCTGGCCGGTTGTCACCAAGTGTAACCTCCCCACAAAATAACCTATCTGCCATTTATGAAAGGAAGCAACTGATTTTTCTATTGCAATAATCGGGATGATCATGGATGGGAGAAATTAGTAAATTCTTTAAATTGAAATAAATGGTTGTTAAAAGTTACTTTTTATGAGGAAGATTATTATTATTACAAGAGTTTTAAAACATTTACATGGGACTTGAGATAACATTACTACATATGCGCGAGGCTGCTTTTTAACTTATACATTAATACTCAGGCTCCGGCATCGCTACACTGCGACCGGGTCAGCCAACACGATACACCATACCAGACTAGAGCAGACTCCAGACTAGCAACAACTTACTGCTACAGCTACACAGTTCCTGCTGCAGTCAACACTGCTCTCTGGTCAGAGATTCTCTTATATGTTGTCTATTGCAGGCAGCGCATGAGCAATACATCGAAATTACATCTGCTCGGACCTCTTACAAGCTGACTGGAGGCCTATAATGTGGTCCGTCGAGTCAAGATTTTGCCTCTCTTCAGATGATGCAAAGCGTTAAGTGACCCACGGACTAATGAGGTGTTTAATCCGCCATCTGTAGAGGCCGGAGGTAGTTCTGTGATGTTTTGGTGGTGTTTGTATACCATGACTTCGGTCCACTCAGCCATGTTACCGTGACAATTGATCAGGTTATTTATTTCAACATTCTCAGTGACCAACTGTTGCTCTTTCTTTTTTAAATCTTCATGACGAGTAGGATGTGAACTCTCCCAAGATGAGAACAGTTGTGTTAACAGGACTGTACACAAACGATTCTAGTTTGATTAATATTCAGGTACCCTACTGCAGCTAAATTGCACCGCTAAAATTGCTACAATCCCATAGACAATGTCTGGGACTGTTTGGAACAGCAGGTGGGATGTAGCACCAGACACCCATGCAACTGCATGGTTCTGTGGGATTGTAGACTGTGCTACTTGATGCGGTGTAACAGTCCGTTAGTTGCCGGTGGTCGGTGAGTGCGGCGTGTCGACAAGACGACAAGCATGTGAAACTATTGCGGGACAGGCTAGCCTCACTCGACGTAGCTTGTCACTGTAGTGGTAATGCATGGTGCAGGCAAGATCATGTCTCCATCATTGGGGTTTCGGTGGGGTTGCTGGATACGTGACCAGGAGCGGCGCATTAGCACAAGTGCGCCGCTAAGTGGCATAAATTATCGTTGATTTTGTAGGAGATTCATCCGCAGTCCAGCGGTACCATAATGATGCAGGTGCTATGCCAGACAAGGAGCTGACATGACACCGCCAGCCGAAGGAGCGGTTTCGAATCCACACTGGGGTACCTCCTTCCTGCACTTACTCCATCCACCAGAGTTGGTGCTATAGTGCAGCGGGGCTGCCAATCCACCAGCAGCGAAACTCTTGCCAGGAGGCAGCAGGCCACTCCCCGTGCATGACAGCCACTTTCTCACAATGCAATGACCGTGTCCCTTGGCACTCTCCTTGGCTGCCTGGCTGCGGTCATTCATCGCAGAGTGGCTACCTACGGAAGTGCTGACGTCAGTGTTGTGGCTCATGTACACAGCTGCGTGCCTCAGCAACGCGGGGCGCCAGCACGTGTTGCAACCAGCTGGCTGGACGTTAGCCACCTGCTAATCTGTGCCAGTCCACTCATATGGGGAAGGGTCGTAAACGCCTCTCCACAACGTAGCAGAGCCAATGTATAAGTTGTAAATAAAGTGCGGGTATTGACAGCCGCTTCTTCCTGGGCCTCATTAGCCTGCCATCCAGTCTCACTCTTAGCCAGTCAGCCTCATAATAAAGTTGCTGCCCCAAGGAGCCCTAAGGTCGGCTGTAGGATCATCAATGAATGGTCTCAGCTGAATATTTCATACCTGAGTAAACTCGTGACTCCCTCCCTCCCTCAGCCAAGGCTATTATCAACCTGAAGATTATTTACATGTTATTAGCCTGACGCCTCGTGGGATGATTAATTTTTTGTCTGATGTACTTATATGAGTGACACTGAAAACGACGCGCAAGAAAGGCAAGAATGAGCATACAAAAAGCCATTAAAGAGAATGCTCGGATCAACATAACAGACAATACTGAATGGGAGAACTACAGAAGCTTGAAGAATGATCAGTGCTTCATTTTTGACGGTACGCACCGATACGCTGTACCATTACCTCTGACGAAAAAGTCATAACTGCAGATTCTGAGATGTAATACGATAGAACGTCTACTTCAGCTGAAGCAATGGAAAACAAATGTTGTATTCATACTTTTAAAATGCTCATAAAAGCATTAAATGACATTTGAAGAAGTAAAAATTTCAAAAAGACCCCCCTAGAAGGTCACAGTACTGGCACCTCTTTTCTTTTCTTCACTGAGAATAATCATAATGAGAAAAAAATGCTCCAAGATACACACGAGAGTGAAGATATCAGCATAAAACTGGAACAGCTCTAAGCTACCCAAACCAGAATAAAGTAACTGCAAAGTTACAGACAGACATGGTTGTCATCTGTCAAGAGCTAGACTCTTGCATCTGATAAACATGTTATGGTTATGTGACATTGTCAGTGGAGGAAGAAGGCGACCTTCTACATTTGAGAATTTAGTATTCTTTTAGAACAGTTTATTGCCTAGATCACAAGTTTTGTTATGTAGATATGGGATACGGGATTATGGATCTGAAGATGGCCACTGAAATGGCCAAAACTGGTTATCTGTGTTACAAAACTTGCGATCTAGACAATAAAGTGTGCTAAATGGATACTAGACACTCAAATGTTGTACGTGTGCTGGAAGCCGAAGACAATCCCCAAAGATGGTGGGGGGGGGGGGGGGGGGTTGAAAGCAAAAATTGCATCCTTATTACGCTGGAAGCATTGGTATCGACAAAATTACAATTCTGCCAGACTCGCGTTCTGCGTTGATGCTGTTTTTGAAGAATCATGTCGTGTATTAAGTGTGTCATGTCTGATTAAGCACCGCGCGGAGTAACCGCGTGGTCTTGGGCGCCTTGTCACGGTCCGTGCGGCTACTCCCGCCGGAGGTTGGAGTCCTCCCTCGGGCATGGGTGTATATGTTGTCCATAGCGTAAGTTAGTTTAAGTAGTGAGTAGGGTTAGAGATCGATGACCTCAGTAGTTTGGTCCCATAAGACCTTGCCACAAATTTCCAAATTTCTGATTAAGTGCCCATCTTGGTAGGCCTAATCAAATACTGAAGTGAAAGGATTACTTTGTTGTGTAAAAAGACCGTTGCGGTACGGTTGAAGGGTCATTATGGTGTAAGAAGATACACGTTGACGACGTGCTTATGATGGAGGCAGTGTACACAGACAGTTGATTTCTACATGTTGAGCTACTCCTGCAGAAGCAGCTGAGCCAGTTGGAACAGTAAACTGCTTCTTTCATACTCAAACACAAAATCATAAAAAATATCGGCACACCTGTTAGTGGACATTAATATGGGTGTGCCTGCCCTTCGTCTTTATGTCAGCTTGAACTGTACTGGAGGCATATTCAATTAGGTGTCTGAATGTCTGTGGAGAAATGGCGGACCGTTCCTCCTTAGCAGCCCAAACCAGAGAAGATGGTGATGATGGGTGCTGGGGTCTGGTGCTGACGTTCTAACTCATCCCAGTGGTATTCTGTTGGGGTCAGGTCGGGAATCTGGACAGGGCAATCCATTCCCGGATGCCTCACAGTTGCAGCTTTATGACAGGGAGTTTTCTCATACTGATACAAACAAATAGCTGCCTCCGAACTGTTCCTCTACTGTACGCAGTACACAGTGCTGAATAATATGTCCATATCCTTACGTATTTTGCGTTTTCTTAAGCGCAGTAAGGGGACAACATCCCAACCACAAAAAACACCCCCATACCGTAACGCCACCTCTTTGGCACTTCACTGTTGGCACTACTCACCACTGTTGGCACTACTCACCACGTTCTCCGGACACCATCAAACCCACGCGCTCCATCGGACTGTCACAGGGTAAAGCTTACTCACAACTTAGAATCAATCGTTTCCGGTCACCCAGCGTCCAGTGGCGTCTCTCTTTACATCGCCTCAACGCCACTTATCACTGACTAAAGAAATGTGTGGCTTAAGAGTAACTGTTTATCCATTGCGCCCGTTCTTTTTAAGTTTCTATGCGCATTCATTGAGCCAGAAGGACTGCTGTAGCACTTTGGTACTAGCAAGTGATTCCTTTGGCTGATTATATGCAATTTCTTACAACCACTCTCCGCGTTGTTCTATGGTCTTTGTACGCCATAACATGAGGAGTGCCTGGTCTTGGTTTAGCAATGGTTGTTCCTTCGCGTTTCCACTTCACAGTCACATCGCTAACAGTGAACTTGGACAACCTTAGAAGGTTTGAGATGTTCCTAATGGATCTGTAACACAGTGACATCCAGTGACTTGTCCTCGTTTGAAGTCGCTGAGCTCTTCTGGCCGACCTATTCTGCTTTATTGCTTCTCTGCTGATAACACTATACTACCCGATTCCTTTTATACTCGTGGGTCCATCTCTCGTGACATCTAGTGGTGAATTCCGCACATATTTGGTGGAGGAGGAGGAGGACATTAGTGTTTAACGTTCCGTTGACAACGAGCTCATTGCATATGGAGCACAACCTCGGTTAGTGGAAGGATGGAGAAGGAAGCCGGCCGTGCCCTTTCAAACGCACCGTCCCGGAATTTGCCTTAAACGATTTAGGGAAATCACATAAAACCTAAATCAGGATGGCCGGATGCGGGTTTGTACCGTCGTTCTTGCGTGTGCGAGTCCACTGTGGGAGAAACCTAACTGTGTTCCAAAAAGATAAATAAACACAGCTGGCGGTGGCATGTTTGCTGCTGTTATTAGGAGTTTATCTTGTAGCGAAATTGAAGCACACAGTTCCTCTGAGTTAGTATGGACAGAGATCATTCATTGTTGTTGTTGTGGTCTTCAGTCCAGAGACTGGTTTGATGCAGCTCTCCATGCTACTCTATCCTGTGCAAGCTTCTTCATCTCCCAGTACTTACTGCAACCTACATCCTTCTGAATCTGTTTAGTGTATTCATCTCTTGGTCTCCCTCTACGATTTTTACCCTCCACACTGCCCTCCAATACTAAATTGGTGATCCCTTGATGCCTCAGAATATGCCCTATCAACCGATCCGTCCTTCTAGTCAAGATGCGCCACAAATTTCTCTTCTCTCCAATTCTATTCAATACCTCCTCAATAGTTATGTGATCTCCCAGTCTAATCTTCAGCATTCTTCTGTAGCACCACATTTCGAAAGCTTCTAGACGATTTATCGTCCACGTTTCACTCCCATGCATGGCTACACTCCATACAAATACTTTCAGAAACGACTTCCTGACACTTAAATCATAACCCGATGTTAACAAATTTCTCTTCTTCTAATAACTGGATCGTTTTACCGACCTGCCAACTTAGATGATACAATTGCTGAAAGGTTCAAAGAAAACTTGAGTTTAAATTCAAACACGAAACCGACTCATAAAATTATAGTTTGTGATGACTGTAATTTACCCTCGATATGTTAGCGAAAATACAAGTTTAAATCTGGAGGTACGCATAAAACATCATCCGAAATTGTGCTAAACTCTTTCTCTAAACATTATTTCTAGCACTTAGTTCATGAGCGACGCGAACAGGAAACTGTTGTAAAAACATATTTGACCTCTTAACAACAAATAATACTGACCTAATAACGAGCATCAAAACGGATACAGGGTATAGTGAACATAGGGTTATCGTAGCGACATTGAATATTCTAACGCCCCCCCCCCCCCTTCCCAAATCCTCCAAAAATTTGAGAAAAATATACCTATTGAAAAAAGCAGGTAAAAATTTGCTTGACGCCTTCCTGAGACAATCTCCACTCCTTCCAAATTAATAATGTAAGGTAGAGCTTGAATTCAAAGAAATAGTATCCAGAGCCAATGAGAAATTTATACAAAATAAATTAGCAAACGACGGAGCTGGTCCCCCTTGGTACACAAAACGGGTCAGAACATTGTTGCGGAAACATCGAAAAAAGCATGCCAAATTTAAACGAACGCAAAATCCTCAACACTGGCCTGCTTTTACAGAAGCTCGAAATTTAGTGCGGACGTCAATGCGAAATGCGCATAGTAGTTTCCACAACCAAACTTTATCTCGGAACCTGGCAGAAAATCCAAAGAGTTTCTGGTCACATATGTAGTGTGCTAGCGGCAAGACACAGTCAATGCCTTCTCTGCGCGATAGTAATGGAAATACTATCGATGAAAGTGCTGGCAAAGCAAAATCACTAAACACAACCTTTCAGAATTCCTTCACCAAAAAGACGAAGCAAGTATCACAGAATTCGAATCAAGAACAGCTGCCAACATGAGTAACTTAAAAGTAAATATCCTCGCACTAATGGAACAACATAAATCACTTAATAAAAGCAAGCCTTCCGGTCCCGACTGTACACCAATTAGGTTCCGTTCAGAGTATGCTGATGCAATAGCTCCACACTTAACAATCTTATACAACCGCTCGCTCGGCGAAAGATTCGTACCCAAAGACACATCAATATTCAAGAATGGTAGTAGGAGTAATCCACTAAATAGCAGGCCCATATCATTAACGTCGCTAGGCAGCAGGATTATGTAACGTATTGTGTTCGAACATTATGAATTACCTCGAAGAGAACGATCTATTCACACGGATTTAGAAAACACCGTTCTTATGAAACACAACCAGCTCTTTACACACATCAAGTGTTGAGTGTTATTGACAAGAGATTTCAAACTGATTCCGTATTTCTAGATTTTCAAAAGGCTTTTGCACTGTACCACACAGGCAGCTTGTGGTGCAATTGCGTGCTTATGGAATATCGTCTTAGTTATGTGACTTGATTCGTGATTCCCTGTCAGAGAAGTCGCAGTTCATAGTAACTGATGGAAAGTCATCGAGTAAAACAAAAGTGATTTCTGGCGTTCCCAAAGATAGTGTTACAGGGCATCTGCTGTCCTTATCTATATAAGCGATTTAGGAGACGATCTGAGCAGACATCTTAGGTTATTTGCTGATGATACTGTCGTTTATCGTCTAGTAAACTCACCAGAAGATCAAATAAAATTCCAAACCGATTTAGAAAAGATATCTGAATGGTGCGACAATTGGCAGTTGACCCTAAATAATGAAGAGTGTGAGGTCATCCACATGTAGTAGACCTACTAAAGAGACTACGCTTGTCCATGTTCTTTTGGAAAACGGCTACGTAGTCTGGAATACTTACCCGATAGGATTAACGGAGTGCGTCGAGAAAGTTGAAAGAAGAGTAGCACATTTTTTATTGTCGCAAAATAGGGGAGAGAGTGTCACGGTCATGACACAGGATTTCAGATGGACACCGTTAAAAGGAAGGCGTTTCTCCTTGGGGCGGAATATTCTCACGAAATTGCAATCACCAGCTTTCTCCTCCGAGTGCGGAAATATTTTGTTAACGACGGCTTATGTAGGGAGAAACAATCACCAAAGTAAAATAAGAGAATCCAGAGTTCGCATGGAAAGATATGGGTGTTCGTTTTCCGCATGCTGTTCGAGAGTAGAATAACAGAGCATTATTGTGAAGGTGATTCGATGAACCTTCTGCCAGGCCCTTAAGTGTGATTTGCAGAGCATCCATGTACACTCCTGGAAATTGAAATAAGAACACCGTGAATTCATTGTCCCAGGAAGGGGAAACTTTATTGACACATTCCTGGGGTCAGATACATCACATGATCACACTGACAGAACCACAGGCACATAGACACAGGCAACAGAGCATGCACAATGTCGGCACTAGTACAGTGTATATCCACCTTTCGCAGCAATGCAGGCTGCTATTCTCCCATGGAGACGATCGTAGAGATGCTGGATGCAGTCCTGTGGAACGGCTTGCCATGCCATTTCCACCTGGCGCCTCAGTTGGACCAGCGTTCGTGCTGGACGTGCAGACCGCGTGAGACGACGCTTCATCCAGTCCCAAACATGCTCAATGGGGGACAGATCCGGAGATCTTGCTGGCCAGGGTAGTTGACTTACACCTTCTAGAGCACGTTGGGTGGCACGGCATACATGCGGACGTGCATTGTCCTGTTGGAACAGCAAGTTCCCTTGTCGGTCTAGGAATGGTAGAACGATGGGTTCGATGACGGTTTGGATGTACCGTGCACTATTCAGTGTCCCCTCGATGATCACCAGTGGTGTACGGCCAGTGTAGGAGATCGCTCCCCACACCATGATGCCGGGTGTTGGCCCTGTGTGCCTCGGTCGTATGCAGTCCTGATTGTGGCGCTCACCTGCACGGCGCCAAACACGCATACGACCATCATTGGCACCAAGGCAGAAGCGACTCTCATCGCTGAAGACGACACGTCTCCATTCGTCCCTCCATTCACGCCTGTCGCGACACCACTGGAGGCGGGCTGCACGATGTTGGGGCGTGAGCGGAAGACGGCCTAACGGTGTGCGGGACCGTAGCCCAGCTTCATGGAGACGGTTGCGAATGGTCCTCGCCGATACCCCAGGAGCAACAGTGTCCCTAATTTGCTGGGAAGTGGCGGTGCGGTCCCCTACGGCACTGCGTAGGATCCTACGGTCTTGGCGTGCATTCGTGCGTCGCTGCGGTCCGGTCCCAGGACGACGGGCACGTGCACCTTCCGCCGACCACGGCGGCGGTGCACAAATGCTGCGCAGCTAGCGCCATTCGACGGCCAACACCGCGGTTCCTGGTGTGTCCGCTGTGCCTTGCGTGTGATCATTGCTTGTACAGCCCTCTCGCAGTGTCCGGAGCAAGTATGGTGGGTCTGACACACCGGTGACAATGTGTTCTTTTTTCCATTTCCAGGAGTGTACATGTAGATGTAGAACCACTACGCTACCTCGCTCGGTCGCATTTGGTCAGATAGTGCAACGGAAGCATTATGCTGAAGTAACTCCGAACATTCCATCGCGACTGTGGTATCACTCTGGTGTGTTTGATAGGAAGTTCCTTGCGACAGTGTTCTACCTTCGCTTAGACAGGTTTTATTGGCTGCAATGGTCTGAATCACCTTTGGGCGAGAGCGACGCAGAGGGCGTAGTAGCCACATCAGCTGTTTGTTTGATCTCAGGGAACCACTCGTTGACTGCAGAGTATTGTGCAGTCTGGGTAGCAATTACACAGTGCTACGGAGATATTGTTAGTAATTAACGGTGTTGTAATACACGAAAGCATATTTAACGTTTTAGTCACTGGTCAAATAATGACATAATTTTCTAAGTTTTTTTTTATCCACATTAAAGACCAAAAAGGGTATGTTATGTGTGGGTGTGTACATATTGTGTGCGATAAATATGTATAGAATGTAATTTGTGTGATACACTGATTACGGTTTTACTGTAGTAGAATGAATGGTGTCCAGAGGCCAGAAATAAAAATAAAAAAATTAAGGCGACTGGTCCATTTCAAAGACAGAGGTATCAAATTGAACATTGGCTACAAACTGTATGCAACGATCATAAATACAAAGATAACAGAGAACAGGTCAGAAGAAGCAAGAAGTAATTTCCCTAAAGGTCGCTCATTCATACAAGCAAGGCGCCCATACGCAGGGGCAAGGAGGGGGTGCGGTCAGCATCTCATAGCTCTCAGGAAAAGAAAAAAATATAGTGTAGTCATGTGGTTTTCTTTCAAGAAAATGATTCAAAAGTGGATATTACGCAACTTACAGAAATCGTTTGCTGTTCACCGTAGTAGTACGAACAACTTTGAAAACTCTAAAATTAGAGTAAATTGTAAAATGAAATAATATATTTAGATGGCGTCTGTCTGCAACAAATATCAGGCTTTCATTATTTCGCCTGTAATATGTACACTACTGGCCATTAAAATTTCTACACCAAGAAGAAATGCTGATGATAAACGGGTATTGATTAGACAAATATATTTTACTAGAACTGACATGTGATAACATTTTCACGCAATTTGGGTGCATAGATCCTGAGAAATCAGTACCAAGAACAACCACCTCTGGCCGTAATAACGGCCTTGATACGCCCGGGCATTGAGTCAAATAGAGCTTGGATGGCGTGTACAGGTACAGCTGCCCATGCAGCTTCAACACGATACCACAGTTCATCAAGAGTAGTGACTGGCTTATTGTGACGAGCCAGTTGCTCGGCCACCATTGACCAGACGTTTTCAGTTGGTGAGAGGTCTGGAGAATGTGCTGGCCAGGGCAGCAGTCGAACATTTTTTGTGTACAGAAAGGCCCGTAGAGGACCTGCAACATGCGGTCGTGCATTCTCTTGCTGAAATGTAGGGTTTCGCAGGGATCGAATGAAAGGTAGAGTCACGGGTCGTAACACATCTGAAATGTAACGTCCACTGTTCAAAGTACCGTCAGTGCGAACAAGAGGTAACCGAGACGTGAAACCAATGGCACCCCGTACCATCACAACGTGTGCGTTCACCGCGATGTCGCCAAACACGGATGCGACCATCATGATGCTGTAAACAGCACCTGGATTCATCCGAAAAAAATGACGTTTTGCCATTCGTGCACCCAGGTTCGTCGTCGAGTACACCATCGCAGGCGCTCCTGTTTGTGATGCAGAGTCAAGGGTAACCGCAGCCATGGTCTCCGAGCTGCTGACTCAGGGATCGAGACGTGGCTGCACGATCCGTCACAGCCATGCGGATAAGATGCCTGTCATCACGACTGCTAGTGATACGAGGCCGTTGGGATCCAGCACGACCTTCCGTATTACCTTCCTGAACCTACCGATTCCATATTCTGCTAACAGTCATTGGATCTCGACCAGCCGGCCAGGGTGGCCGTGCGGTTCTAGGCACTGCAGTCTGGAACAGCGCGACCACTACGGTCGCAGGTTCGAATCCTGCCTTGGGCATGGATGTGTGTGATGTCCTTAGGTTAGTTAGGTTTAAGTAGTTCTAAGTTCTAGGGGACTGATGACCTCTGAAGTCCCTTAGTGCTCAGTGCCATTTGAACCACTTTTGATCTCGACCAACGCGGGCAGCAATGTCGGGATACGATAAACCGCAATCGCGATAGGCTACAATCCGACATTTATCAAAGTCGGAAACGTGATGGTACGCATTTCTCCTCCTTACACGAGGCATCACAACAACGTTTCACCAGGCAACGCCGGTCAACTGCTGTTTTTGTATGAGAAATCGGTTGGAAACTTTCCTCATGTCAACACGTTGTAGATGTCGCCACCGGCGCCAACCTTGTGTGAATGCTCTGAAAAGCTAATCATTTGCATATCACAGTATCTTCTTCCTGTCGGCTAAATTTCGCGTCTGCAGCACGTCGTCTTCGTGGTGTAGCAATTTTAATGGCCAGTAGTGTAATTATGAATCGAGGCATTGAGAGGAAGATACCCGGTTTCACGCGGTTGTGCAGAACAATTAGAACCTCGTCGAAACTTGCCGAACAGAAATACAGATAAAGTTCTCCGTGGTGGCAGTCCCAAGTCTTCGGTGCAGTTGCGAAGTGTGGATGATGGAGACCATGGACAGAACTCGAATTCTTTCTGTAGCAATGAAGTTTCTGAGAGTCGTCCAAGGTTTTCGTAGTCGGGATCACAGGAAAAAGGCTGTAAATCTTCTGAATAACAGAAAAGAAATCGAAGAATGCAGGCACAAACAGCTTAACCACGTTATTAGAATGGGCGATGAGCACCTACCAAAACGAATTTAGAGACTACATTTTGTAGTGTCGCAGCTTATTGTGATAAATGGTTTCATTTATTGAGACAAATGCGTGGAGTAGGCAACTGATGATCGTAGGGATCGCTGTGTTAAGAAGAAATCTACGGATACCAGTCATTGAGTGCTGGTCCTTATTTTGACTGGACCAGAGGTGGACTTATCCCTACACGTCGATCAGGGGGACTGAAGACGACCTAATGTAGCGCTGAAACTGGTTGCTCAAATAAAATATTAACAGTAAATGTAGACGGCTAAAGGTATTTTTATTCGACATCTTATATTGAACAGCCGACGTTTCGCTACCACCTGTATAAACAAGAACTTGCAGAGAGAACCTCTTAGCGAATTTATTCAGATCAGTTACCAAAATTTTGCTTTCAAAGCCGTTGAATGCCCCTCTCTTTGCTCTTATTAAGCTCATTTTCGCTTCCTTCAGCTTATGTTTGTCAGCTAGGTTTTGATTTCTCTTGAATCTGCGATGAAGCTCTCTTTGTTTGCTTAGCAGTTTCCTAACACGGTTATGAAACCACAGTGGGTCTTCCCGTCCCTTAAACCGTTGCTTGGAACATGGTTTTCTAAGGCACATTGAACAATGCTGTTGAATCTTCTTCCATTTGTGCTCCACCTTCATCCTCCTCACTGAATATTTGATGCTGACAACTCAGATACTCCGTATTTTGTATCCTGTAGCTCTTGCTAAGCAAAAATATTTTTCTACTTTTCTTAGCAATTCTTGTAAAACCCTTAGTCATGGTTGCTATTACAGCCTTATGATCACTGATACCTTCCTCTTCGTTAACTGATTCGACAAGTTCAGGTCCGTTTCTTGCTAGAAGGTATAAGACATTATCTTCAGGAGTTGGTTCTCTAATTGCCTGCTCGAAGTAATTTTCTGACAACACATTCAGAATAACGTTACATGAATCCCTGTGTCTGGCACCAGCTTTGATGTCATGACTCTCCCAGTCTACACCTGGAAAGTTGAAGTCACCCCCTTATTACGGCGCGTGATCAGGAAAATTACTAACGACATTCTGCAAATTCTCTCTGAAGTGCTCTAGCATTAGAGCTCATGACCGAGGTGGTCTATACAAGCAGCTGATTACCATTTTCGATCGATCTTTAATGCATAACTTCAACCATACTAATTCACATTCGGAATCAGTGATAATCTCGCTAGATATTATCGAACATTTACTGCAATAAATACGCCGCCATCATATGTGACAAACCTATATTTGTGATAAATATTCCAATCTGAACTTACAGTTTCGTTGCTGTTCACTTCTGGCATGAACCAGCTTTCTGTTCCTAGTACCAACCGGGCATTATAAACTTGAACAAGCGTATTGATTCTGCGATATTTCCTTGGATGCTCCTGAAGTTTTTTTTTTTTTTTTTTTTTTTTTTTTGGGCATTATAAACTTGAACAAGCGTATTGATTCTGCGATATTTCCTTGGATGCTCCTGAAGCTTTTTTTTTTTTTTTTTTTTTTTTTTTGTCATCAGTCTACTGACTGGTTTGATGCGGCCCGCCACGAATTCCTTTCCTGTGCTAACCTCTTCATCTCAGAGTAGCACTTGGAACCTACGTCCTCAGTTATTTTCTTGAGGTATTCCAATCTCTGTCTTCCTCTACAGTTTTTGCCCTCTACAGCTCCCTCTAGTACCATGGAAGTCATTCCCTCATGTCTTAGCAGATGTCCTATCATCCTGTCCCTTCTCCTTATCAGTGTTTTCCACATATTCCTTTCCTCTCCGATTCTGCGTAGAACCTCCTCATTCCTTACCTTATCAGTCCACCTAGTTTTCAACATTCGTCTATAGCACCACATCTCAAATGCTTCGATTCTCTTCTGTTCCGGTTTTCCCACAGTCAGTGTTTCACTACCATACAATGCTGTACTCCAGACGTACATTCTCAGATATTTCTTCCTCAAATTAAGGCCGGTATTTGATATTAGTAGACTTCTCTTGGCCAGAAATGCCTTTTTTGCCACAGCGAGTCTGCTTTTGATGTCCTCCTTGCTCTGTCCGTCATTGGTTATTTTACTGCCTAGGTAGCAGAATTCCTTAACTTCATTGACTTCGTGACCATCAATCCTGATGTTAAGTTTCTCGCTGTTCTCATTTCTACTACTTCTCATTACCTTCGTCTTTCTCCGATTTACTCTCAAACCATACCGTGTACTCATTAGACTGTTCATTCCGTTCAGCAGATTATTTAATTCTTCTTCACTTTCACTCAGGATAGCAATGTGAATCGTATCATTGATATCCTTTCACCTTGTATTTTAATTCCACTCCTGAACCTTTCTTTTATTTCCATCATTGCTTCCTCGATGTACAGATTGAAGAGTAGGGGCGAAAGGCTACAGCCTTGTCTTACACCCTTCTTAATACGAGCACTTCGTTCTTGATCGTCCACTCTTATTATTCCCTCTTGGTTGTTGTACATATTGTATACGACCCGTCTCTCCCTATAGCTTACCCCTACTTTTTTCAGAATCTCGAACAGCTTGCACCACTTTATATTGTCGAACGCTTTTTTCACGTCGACAAATCCTATGAAAGTGTCTTGATTTTTCTTTAGCCTTGCATCCATTATTAGCCGTAACGTCAGAATTGCCTCTCTCGTCCCTTTACTTTTCCTAAAGCCAAACTGATCGTCACCTAGCGCATTCTCAATTTTCTTTTCCATTCTTCTGTATATTATTCTTGCAAGCAGCTTCGATGCATGAGCTGTTAAGCTGATTGTGCGATAATTCTCGCACTTGTCAGCTCTTGCCGTCTTCGGAATTGTGTGTATGATGCTTTTCCGAAAGTCAGATGGTATATCGCCAGATTCATATATTCTACACATCAACTTGAATAGTCGTTTTGTTGCCACTTCCCCCAATGATTTTAGAAATTCTGATGGAATGTTATCTATCCCTTCTGCCTTATTTGACCGTGAGTCCTCCAAAGCTCTTTTAAATTCCGATTCTAATACTGGATCCCCTATATCTTCTAAATCGACTCCTGTTTCTTCTTCTATCACATCAGACAAATCATCACCCTCATAGAGGCTTTCAGTGTATTCTTTCCACCTATCTGCTCTCTCCTCTGCATTTAACAGTGGAATTCCCGTTGCACTCTTAATGTTACCACCGTTGCTTTTAATGTCACCAAAGGTTGTTTTCACTTTCCTGTATGCTGAGTCTGTCCTTCCGACAATCATATCTTTTTCGATGTCTTCTGCAGCCATTTCGTCTTAGCTTCCCTGCACTTCCTATTTATTTCATTCCTCAGCGACTTGTATTTCTGTATTCCTGATTTTCCCGGAACATGTTTGTACTTCCTCCTTTCATCAATCAACTGAAGTATTTCTTCTGTTACCCATGGTTTCTTCGCAGCTACCTTCTTTGTACCTATGTTTTCCTTCCCAACTTCTGTGATGGCCCTTTTTAGAGATGTCCATTCCTCTTCAACTGTACTGCCTACTGCGCTATTCCTTATTGCTGTATCTATAGCGTTAGAGAACTTCAAAGTTTACTAATATCATATTAACCTTTTCTATATCCGATCTACGAGGACGAGCAGTCTCCGAGAACATTGTGGCTGATGTTCCTTCGATTTTGGGAGGCTATTCGTCTTTGCTAACTAAAAAAACAAAAAAAACAAAAAAAAACATGTGCACGCCACACAAACTCCGCTACCCTCGTAGTCTCTTCCTGCTTGTAGTGCGCGCCTGCTCTATTAAGGAGACCCGTACAATTCTGCACCCGATAGCAGAGGTCGAGAAATTCGCATCCGATACCATCACAGAGTCATCTGAGTCTCTGCTTTAGACTTTCCACTACTCGAAACCAGAAAACTCTGATCTACCTTGGCTACGATGCTACAGATAAGTCAGAGTAGCTGCACCCCATGTGCGATGATGGTTGTCTTCGCCAAATCAGCCATCCGCCGGAAGGAACTGAAGAGGCCTCAGGACCCAAGCAGCAGGTGTCTTTCATGCCGACATATGTCACTGTCACTATTTGCAGCCGGTTGCATCTTGCGCACTCAATAGCCGCCGGCAGGGCTTCTTCCACGTAACGGCTATGCATGCAGAATAAAGAAGGATCAACGGAGAAAACTGTCAATCCAATTTTGAGAAAATTATTAACTGATTTTCAGAAACACGCTACTTTTAAACTTTGAAAGCGCGGTTCATTTAGTTTCATACTGTTGAACTTACCCACCTCACAATGACGTACAGAGCGAACAAAAAATATGAAACAGTGAAGAAAGTTCTAATGTCTTAGCTATCTAAAGAACTTAAGCTCCAAAAATCATATAGACGTCTTCGTGAAGAAATTAGATTCGGTTACTTTGGAATTAAGAGAAACCGAAAACTACCAAGCCATTTGGCATCCTACTCTGGTTAAAGACTTCCCCCGCGCTATGCACGCGTTACAGACAACAACCACACGCATCCTTCTTGCACCTACACGTTATCTAACTTCGTCTACACTACTGGCCATTAAAATTGCTACACCACGAAGACGACGTCCTAGAGACACGAAATTTAACCGACGGGAAGAAGATGCTGTGATATGCAAATTATTAGTTTTTCAGAGTATTCACACAAGGTTGGCGCCAGTGGCGACACCTACAACGTGCTGACATGAGGAAAGTTTCCAACCGATTTCTCATACACAAACAGCAGTTGACCGGCGTTGCCTGGTGAAACGTTGTCGTGATGCCTCGTGTAACGAGGAGAAATGCGTACCATCACAAAAAATGGTTCAAATGGTTCTGAGCACTATGCGACTTAACTTCTGAGGTCATCAGTCGTCTAGAACTTAGAACTAATTAAACCTAACTAACCTAAGGATATCACACACATCCATGCCCGAGGCAGGATTCGAACCTGCGACCGTAGCGGTCGCTCGGCTCCAGACTGCAGCGCCCAGAACCGCACGGCCAGTCCGGCCGGCCGTACCATCACGTTTCCGACTTTGATTAAGATCGGATTGTAGCCTATCGCGATTGCGGTTTGTCGTATCGCGACATTGTTGCTCGTATTGGTCGAGATCCAAAGACTGTTAGCAGAATATGGAATCGGTGGGTTCCGGAGGGTAACACGGTACGCCGTGCTGGATCCCAACGGCCTCGTATAGCTAGCAGTCGAGATGACAGGCATCTTATCCGCATGGCTGTAACGGATCGTGCAGTCACGTCTCGATCCCTGAGTCAACAGATGGGGACGTTTGCCAGACAACAACCATCTGCACGAAGAGTTCGACGACGTTTGCAGCAGCATGGACTATCAGCTCGGAGACCATGGCTGCTGTTACCCTTGACGCTGCAACACAGACGGGAGCGCCTGCGATGGTGTACTCAACGACGAACCTGGCTGCACGAATGGCAAAACGTCATTTTTTCGGATGAATCAACGTTCTGTTTACAGCGTCATGATGGTCGCATCCGTGTTTGGCAACATCGCGGTGAACGCACATTGGAAGCGTGTATTCGTCATCGCAACACTGGCGTTATCACCCGGCATGATGGCATTGGGAGCCATTGGCTACACGTCTCGGTCACCTCTTGTTCGCATTGACGGTACTTTGAACAGTTGACGTTACATTTAAGATGTGTTACGACCCGTGGCTCTACCCCTCATTCGATCCCTGCAAAACCCTACATTTCAGCAGGATAATGCACGACGGGATGTTGCCGGTCCTGTACGGGTCTTTCTGGATACAGAAAATGTTCGACTGCTGCCCTGGCCAGAACATTCTCCATATCTCTCACCAATTGAAAACGTCTTGTCAATGGTGGCCGAGCAACTGGCTCGTCACAATACGCTAGTCACTACTCTTGATGAACTGTGGTATCGCGTTGAAGCTGCATGGGCAGCTGAACCTGTACACGCCATTCAAGCTATGTTTGACTCAATACCCAGGCGTATCAAGGCCGTTATTACGGCCAGAGTTGGTTGTTCTAGGTACTGATTTCTCAGGATCTGTGCACCCAAATTGCGTGAAAATGTAATCACATGTCAGTTCTAGTATAATATATTTGTCCAATGAATACCCGTTTATCATCTGCACTTCTTCTTAGTGTAGCAATTTTAATGGCCAGTAGTGTACTTTCCATATTCACTGTCTGACAAGAAGAGTGTAGGAGCCAGAAGGAAAGAAGGACAAAATTAAACTGAACAGGTATTTGATATAATTTTAGTGATTAAAACATGGAGTCAAATTTACAAAGACTTTGGCAGTATATGCACAATTATCAGTGTGGCGGTGCACCATCTGGTTTGGATGAATCCACCGATTCGTTTGGGTAGGGTGTCATAAGGCCGTTGTATCCTCTTCTTAGGCAATCTGACCCATAAATGTTGTAACTGTTCCTTGATATCCTGGATACTCGCGCTGGGACGGAGTTTGTGTCCGAGCTGGTCTCACATGTATTCTGTCGAGGACAGATCTGGAGATCTTGCTGAGCACGGGAGTACTTCAACATCATGCAGACAGCTCATAGAGACAAGTGCCATGTATAGACAAGCATTTCCCTGTTGAAAAATGGCACCCCGATTCTGTCGCATTAGAGGTAACACATCAGGAGGCGGGATGACCATGAAGTACTATTCTGACGTCAGAGTTCTTACAGGTCACCACCATACTCGCCGACGAAGATCATCCGGGGTAGTGTAGAACCGCGATTCATTGCTCTACGTAATGCGACACTTGTCACCAGCAGTCCATTCTTCCTGGTCACAGTAAACGCAACCGTTTGTATCCGCCTGCTGCTTTCCGACAGATGGTGCGAGATTACAAAAAATCTTGCAAGGAGCCGATTACTTGTTCTCGAATGGCAGGCACGGATGTGGCGGGGTTACGATGTTCTTGGTGCACGTTGTGGCGATCGCCCCCTATGGTAGACACTGTTACGTTACCATTTGTTACGTTATATATACAGGGTGTTACAAAAAGGTACGGCCAAACTTTCAGGAAACATTCCTCACACACAAAGAAAGAAAGTATGTTATGTGGACATGTGTCCGGAAACGCTTACTTTCCATATAAGAGCTCATTTTTTTACTTCTCTTCAAATCACATTAATCATGGAATGGAAACACACAGCGACAGAACGTACCAGCGTGACTTCAAACACTTTGTTACAGGAAATGTTCAAAGTGTCCTCCGTTAGCGAGGATACATGCATCCACCCTCCGTCGCATGGAATCCTTGATGCGCTGATGCAGCCCTGGAGAATGGCGTATTGTATCACAGCCGTCCACAATACGAGCACGAAGAGTCTCTACATTTGGTACCGGGGTTGCGTAGACAAGAGCTTTCAAACGCCCCCATAAACGAAAGTTAAGAGGGTTGAGGTCAGGAGAGTGTGGAGGCCATGAAATTGGTCCGCCTCTACCAATCCATCGGTCACCGAATCTGTTGTTGAGAAGCGTACGAACACTTCGACTGAAATGTGCAGGGGCTCCATCGTGCATGAACCACATATTGTACTTGTAAAGGCACATGTTCTAGCAGCACAGGTAGAGTATCCCGTATGAAATCATGATAACGTGCTCCATTGAGCGTAGGTGGAAGAACATGGGGCCCATCAAGAGATCACCAACAATGCCTGCCCAAACGTTCACAGAAAATCTGTGTTGATGACGTGATTGCACCTAAGTCAACATTATCTTCCTTCAATTGAGCCAACTGGCGGTGAATCGAGGAAGCACAGTACATACTGACGAAACTAAAATGAGCTCTAACATGGAAATTAAGCGTTTCCGGACACATGTCCACATAACATCTTGTCTTTATTTGTGTGTGTGGACTGTTTCCTGGAAGTCTGGCCGTACCTTTTTGTAACACCCTATATATATATATATATATATATATATATATATATATATATATATATATATATACACTCCTGGAAATGGAAAAAAGAACACATTGACACCGGTGTGTCAGACCCACCATACTTGCTCCGGACACTGCGAGAGGGCTGTACAAGCAATGATCACACGCACGGCACAGCGGACACACCAGGAACCGCGGTGTTGGCTGTCGAATGGCGCTAGCTGCCCAGCATTTGTGCACCGCCGCCGTCAGTGTCAGCCAGTTTGCCGTGGCATACGGAGCTCCATCGCAGTCTTTAACACTGGTAGCATGCCGCGACAGCGTGGACGTGAACCGTATGTGCAGTTGACGGACTTTGAGCGAGGGCGTATAGTGGGCATGCGGGAGGCCGGGTGGACGTACCGCCGAATTGCTCAACACGTGGGGCGTGAGGTCTCCACAGTACATCGATGTTGTCGCCAGTGGTCGGCGGAAGGTGCACGTGCCCGTCGACCTGGGACCGGACCGCAGCGACGCACGGATGCACGCCAAGACCGTAGGATCCTACGCAGTGCCGTAGGGGACCGCACCGCCACTTCCCAGCAAATTAGGGACACTGTTGCTCCTGGGGTATCGGCGAGGACCATTCGCAACCGTCTCCATGAAGCTGGGCTACCGTCCCGCACACCGTTAGGCCGTCTTCCGCTCACGCCCCAACATCGTGCAGCCCGCCTCCAGCGGTGTCGCGACAGGCGTGAATGGAGGGACGAATGGAGACGTGTCGTCTTCAGCGATGAGAGTCGCTTCTGCCTTGGTGCCAATGATGGTCGTATTCGTGTTTGGCGCCGTGCAGGTGAGCGCCACAATCAGCACTGCATACGACCGACACACACAGGGCCAACACCCGGCATCATGGTGTGGGGAGCGATCTCCTACACTGGCCGTACGCCACTGGTGATCGTCGAGGGGACACTGAATAGTGCACGGTACATCCAAACCGTCATCGAACCCATCGTTCTACCATTCCTAGACCGGCAAGGGAACTTGCTGTTCCAACAGAACAATGCACGTCCGCATGTATCCCGTGCCACCCAACGTGCTCTAGAAGGTGTAAGTCAACTACCCTGGCCAGCAAGATCTCCGGATCTGTCCCCCATTGAGCATGTTTGGGACTGGATGAAGCGTCGTCTCACGCGGTCTGCACGTCCAGCACGAACGCTGGTCCAACTGAGGCGCCAGGTGGAAATGGGATGGCAAGCCGTTCCACAGGACTACATCCAGCATCTCTACGATCGTCTCCATGGGAGAATAGCAACCTGCATTGCTGCGAAAGGTGGATATACACTGTACTAGTGCCGACATTGTGCATGCTCTGTTGCCTGTGTCTATGTGCCTGTGGTTCTGTCAGTGTGATCATGTGATGTATCTGACCCCAGGAATGTGTCAATAAAGTTTCCCCTTCCTGGGACAATGAATTCACGGTGTTCTTATTTCAATTTCCAGCAGTAAAGTTTATATATATAAACTTTAATTTATCAGGTGAATTTTTCTTTTGTTAGAGCATGATTCTTTCTTTCAGGGATATTATCTTTTCTTATCACTTTTACTTAGGTGCATAAGTAAATATGAAACGGATTCTTGAAGGGCCGCTGTTATTCATGTACCAACTTTAGATTTTGAACGTGATGACTAAAATATAGTTGCCGTTAACTGAATTGAATGTAATTTTGTTAATTTCTATTTATTGATTGCAGAGAAAGGCTCGAGAGAATTTCGATTGTTGCCGTGGAGCGGCCAAGATAAAACTTACTGAAATCATGGAATCTGTATAATTTAAAAAATGAACTTTAACGTAAATTAATTATCTGTTGCAATTTAAAAAGGTTCATACAACGAAATCTCTCGCATTTACTGTTACTGTTTGGCCGGCCGTTGTGGCCGAGCGGTTCTAAGCGGTACAGTCTGGAACCGCGCGACCGCTACGATCGCAGATTCGAATCCTGCCTTGGGGATGGGGTGTGATGTCCTTAGAGTAGTTAGGTTTAAGTAGTTCTAAGTTCTAGAGGACTGATGACCTCAGAAGTTAAGTCCCATAGTGCTCAGAGCCATTTGAACCATTTGTTAACACTTTGAAAAATAAATTAATAATTCGGCGCCTAATGGCCGACCAGAGGCTGCATCGGAAGATGAGCTTCCCGCAGCGACAAATCACTGAAAAAATGCTTGTTAAAAATAATTAGTCGCTGCGACCATTTGAAGCGACAACTATTACAAAGAAATTCATTTTGTGATAACAGTAATGAGTTCATTTTAGCAGAATACCGAATAACTTACATAAAATATGTGTAGTCGCTCAATGGCTGCCTTCCGTATCGCGAAACAAAACAGTGTGAGTACCGTAAAAGTACGTCCTTCCTTCTCGGCCGTACAATCGCGTCTCTTTACGATCCTTTTTTATTTTCATAGACATGTTTTGGTGGTTGTTAGTGTTTAACGTCGCGTCGACAACGAGGTCATTAGAGACGGAGCGCAAGCTCGGGTTAGGGAAGGATTGGGAAGGAAATCGGCCGTGCCCTTTCAAAGGAACCATCCCGGCATTTGCCTGAAACGATTTAGGGAAATCACGGAAAACCTGAATCAGGATGGCCGGAGACGGGATTGAACCGTTGTCCTCCCGAAGACATGTTTTGAAGAAAGATGCTACTTTTAATAATGTTTCAAGAACATTAACTGCATCTTTTATACTAATTATATTCATAAAATACGTTAACTACGGCTTACAACCGATAAAAATGTCAATATTTGTGTGAAGTCCCGTCACAACACAGTCGACATGACTCTTGACAACAAGTTAGCCTGCCCTCACGTACCCACGCAGTCGGGCCACTGTGATATCCTAATGCCGTACGCAACTAGATATTGTATGAATCGACCAGCCGGCCAAATGGAGGTCCGCTGTGAGACCCCTGTCATGTGCTGATACCATTGTTTCAAACGACTACGTTGTGTCTCCGTGTCCTTTGCAGTGATCATTCAACATCTGACGCTTTCACCTGTCAGACGCAGTAACAACACCTCTTGCGAACAACAGTAATGTACTCTAGCCGCTGTCCTGACCTGTCACAGAGGAATGCAGCTCTAACCATTTACAGGCACGCTGATCGTGCGTACCTATTGGCTGTCACCTGAGTAACAAATCCACCACGAACGTTTGAACTCTTCTAATTCTGCCCAGTTCGACTGTTGGTGATGTAACTGTGAGATGGAGACGTTGAAAGGTCTCTGTTGGATTCCTTTCATGTTTAATTTCTTAAATCTGTTGCCATTTATGGAATAAATTCCTCTTCTAAATGTACTGTGGCGTTTCTGACTATCTGGGAGGAGACTGAGCAGTGGAACGTGTTACCTTTACACATAAACAAGAACGATCTGTCACACTACTACATTTTAAAGCACAGTTTATATGTAATTCTTATATGTAATTCATGTCACACAGTTTCATACGGAACCTACATCCGCTTTCTTTTATATACTGTATATGATAAGATACTGTCATCCCCCTTCCCTTTTGTGTGAGAGGATGAATGAGCATATGTATTTCTAGTTGCATGCTTGAGGGTAGCAGACAAGGCTGTCTGCTAGAGAACAGTAGGACCAACGTCGGAACAGGTAGCTACGCTTCCTAAAAGCAAAGAGGTTTCTATCCTTAGTATGGTCCTGTCCGTCCGTTGTCATGTTGGTATAGGAAGCTGCCCCTCTGGCCACTTCCGTTGTCTTTGTGAGCGACCCTCAGGAAGCACGCTCGGCTGTAGGGCAGTGGCAGTCTGGCGGTGGCGAGCGTCTGAAGTGGTAAGATCTCCGGCTAAGCGCGTCTCTGCTAAGTCCATAGGACAATGGATTTGTTAAGTTCAGCCTAACTGAAAATTTAATCATCTTTATCTCGGGTTTAGCTCTAAAATATCTAAGGTTATCTTAAATTGCAGCGTAGTGTAATTCTCGTGTGAAGTTCAGATTATTTTGGGGTAGTTGGTTTGTCATTACTTTGCGAGTAAAGTGGAACCACGTGTTGATCAGTAACTCTAACTAAGTTCATCAATCTTAAATGTGAATGCTTGTGTGATTATAACGTCTCGTCTGGACAATATTTTACAATATAGCAACTTTTCTTTATGCTTTTCTTTATGTTCAACCCACGTGGAGTGTACTTTGCGAGACCAGTACCACGTGCTTATATAACTGTTTGACCCATCAGGTTAATAGTAAGACGTTAGTAACCAGTTCAAGGTTTTGCTTTTGTCAATTGCTTTTCGATCTAATGTATTTTAATTATCAAAATTATTGTGGAGTTGTACGCTTTGTGTAAACCAAATTGACCACGTGGAGCATGTGGTGTAATCATCAAAGTAGCCCTCAGCTATTCTTTTTGCGAAGACTTCACAAAGAGTTAATATGAATTTAGTATACCAGTGTGTGGTAATTACATGACGGACAGGATTGTGGTATGAACGTAATTTCTTTGGGTATAAAAACTGAATCTGTTGGTTGTGGTTAATTTCTTCTTGCTTATGTTTCAATGTTCTTCGTGAGTTATTCTATGAATGCAGTGTCGTATGCAGTCTCCCAATCTTGGCTCCATATTTTATGTGTTCCGTAAGATTACAATCTCACATTTTTCAATCGTAAATAAGGCACCAGCTCAGTTATAACTCACGTATAATATGCTGAAATTTCAATGAACAATCTTAAAATAAATTTCCAAATATAAACTGATTTCTTTCTTTTTATTTAAATTCTCTTTATATATATATATATATATATATATATATATATATATATATATATATATATATATATATATATTACCGGTTTTGTATGACTATTAAAAGATTATCATTAATGTTAGTCTGCTTGGTAAACCTAGACTAAATATCTGATGAAACAGTTGCGCAGTAATCCACGGTTAACGTCCCCGGACAGATCACGGCTTTTAACCCACTTTCATTGTCAATTAGCACCGATATCAGCATAGCAAAATTCATGTAGCAATATTACAACGTGAAGGAACGACCACAGCTAAACCAAACCAAGCAAATATTAACGACATAGGAGACATTCTGAGTAGCCATCTTAGATTGTTTGCAGATGATGCTGTCTTTTGCCGTCTTGTAAAGTCATCAGATGATCAAAACGACTTGCAAAATGATTTAGATAAGATATCTGTATGGTGCGAAAAGTGACAATTGACCCTGAATAGGGAAAAGTGGGAAGTTATTCACATGAGTACTAAAAGAAATCAGGTAAATTTCGATTACGCGTTAAGTAACACATATCTGAAGGCTGTAAATTCAACTAAATACTTAGGGATTACAATTACAAATAACCTAAATTGGAACGATCACATAGATAATATTGTGGATAGAGCAAACCAAAGACTGCGATTCATTGGCAGAACACTTAGAAAGTGCAACAGGTGTACTAAAGAGACTGCTTACACCACGCTTGTCCACCCTGTTCTGGAGTATTGCTGTGTGGTGTGGGATCCGTATCAGACGGGACTGACATAAGACATCGAAAAAGTACAAAGAAGGGCAGCTCGTTCTGTATTATCACGAATAGAGGAGATAGTGTTGTAACACCCCACCCGTCACTTATCTGGTTTTAGTGTGTGTTCACCCCAGCTAATTGACTAACAGATCAACAAAGAGTGCAAAACTGCCGCAATATTGGATAACACAAAGAAAGTAATAAGGCCCTGTGACTCCTGATTGAACTGCGGTGGCAGTGTTGCATTAATTGATTCAGAATTGATCCCTTTTAATTAAAAAGGGTGCACAGTGATGTTATATTCAGATATTGAATACCAGATGCAAATATTGAACATAAAATTAATTAAGAAAGTGACTTGGGATTTCAACTACTTGATTGAAAACGGATTCAGCCGATTAGCACAAATTTATTTTAACTCACGACCTTCAATCATCACACTACATAACTCTCCTAACAGGCAGTGGGAATAAATTGCGTTTACGTGGAGTAAAGTGTGATAATTCAGAATTAATTCCTATCGACTGACCCAGGCGTAATGCGAAGTGCGAGAAGAATTCTACAATACATGGCCCATGAAACCCTCGTGGAAGCTTTGCTGAAGTGATCCAACAAATTAATCAGTGACCTAACTCAAGCCGGAGCGGGCGCAATATCACCGAACTCAGTGTGGCGGGGTGGCGTTGTTGTGCAGACATTGGCCGGCCTCATGGTGCTGCAAGGCTGCGCTTGTCCATTCAGTCCTAGCTATCTTGCTCAGTACATAGCTGAACGAAAACTCCAAGCTCCAAGCTCAATCGTTCCGTTTGCAAAGTCCTAATCTGCAGAGATGATCACTCTCTCTCAGGCAAGCTGAGTAAAGAGCGCCACGTCCACACTGTAGGCAAGTTGGGAGCGGGAAAACCTCTACGGAGACTTCTGCCAGTCCGCTCTTCGCCTCGATTTTCCCTCCAGCAAAATCACTTACGCCAATTGCAGCGCAAGTCACATTAATTATGCGTCGCTTCCCAGTGCCGACCAAAGCCCGCTCTGGGAAATGAACAAATTCCCACAAAATTTCCCTTCCTCTCAACTTCTGCTATTTAGCTCCTCCCCGGCCACCCATCAAGGTTAGCATCTGCATAAAACACCAATTTTTCCGAAATTCTGACTCCTAGGAGAGTACTTCAAATTCCTTGGTCCTACGTTCCCATTGGAGGCCGGCGTATTTCATTCTGTCGCTCTTCAGCTGATTTACTTCAGACTCTGCTGACCATGAATTCAGCATGAAGTTGCTATAGTCACGAACATGCATATTCCGGCCTCTGTTGACCGCTCCACCGTAGCTTTGCGCGGCTTTCTCGCATATTTCACTTAAAACGGGACGACGGACATTTGTCAACAGGCGTACAAGTTCTCTGTCTGCTTGCTGGTACACCAGCATGGGGACAACCACCCCCTCACTGTCACTCATCTTAAGGCAGCTGGAGGCCGCGCCCCATTACCGCTTTCTCAGAATTTGAGCCGCCCTAAGCTGCCTATTGTCACTTCCATTCGTCGCTCCCCAGCCGCGCGCCACCACCTCACCGCGGTCAACTCTGAATACTTCCCTGGGATATCCTCGCCTCCAGTAAATCGACGCATTTCCACAGTGTTTTCATGTCGCGTGAATTACATTAAAACCATCACGCAACATTAATTATTCCAAAACGTCTATACTATACCCTCTACAAGATGCATTGTGCCTTGTCAGTCATTTTTGTTCAGCCCTACTGTTCGCCCAATATGAGTTCGGTGATCTTTAATGACTTCATGTAAGGGGCATAGTTCTTGCCATCTTACAGTGTCACAGACATGATACGTGAATTGGAGTGGCAATTGTTAAAACAAAGGCGTTTTTCGTTGCGACGGGATCTTCTTATGAAATTTCAATCACCAGTTTTCTCCTCCGATTGCGAAAACATTCTGTTGGCACCCACCTACATAGGGAGAAATGATCATCACGATAAAATATGATAAATCAGGGCCCGCACAGAAAAATTTAAGCGCTCGTTTTTCCCACGTGCCTTTCGGGAGTGGAGCGGTAGAGAGACAGCTTGAAGGTGGTTCATTGAACCCTCTGCCAGACACTTTATTGTGAATAGCAGAGTAATCATGTAGATGTAGAAGCATCCTGTACTGACGGACATGAGTGTCGGACTTTGCAGAGGGTGTTGTAAAAAGTCAGAGGGATCACTCGTGTGTTCCAAAGTTCTACCAGCAGTGCAGTTAGAACAATGACTGTGAGAAGGGAATTGAAAAGAATGGGGTACAATGGTCGAGCAGTTCCTCATAACCCTCACATTTCTGTAATCATTGCCGGACGCCGCGTGAGGCGGACAGTGGAAGACTGTAAGCAAGTGATTTAGAGCCATGAATGAGACAAATCACACACACTATATCCTGTGACAGTCCGGTGGAACTGTTTCAGTTTGGGAATGCCTGATGGATGTTGCCTGCCGCCATGTGTTGTGCCTACAGTGAAGTACAGAGGTAGCGTTATGGTATGTGAGTGTTTTTCGTGGTTATGGTGTGGCCACACCATTGAGCTTAAAAATACGCTAAATGTGTGAAGGGCATGAAAACATTTTACAGGATTATGTAGTGAGGAGAGGAACAGTCCTAAGCGAAGACTGAATCAGCAGGAAAATGCACCCTGTCATGAGGCTGGGTCTGTGAGGCAATGGTTTGTGGATGGTAACAATTCTGAAATGGGCTAACCTGCCTAGCGTCCCCATCTGAACCCAATGGAACACCTTTAAATGAGTTACAACGTCGTCTTCGATACAGACCTCAGTGTTAAACATCATTACATTCTATGTTTTCGGATCTTTAGGAAGAATGGCCTGCCATTTCTCCACAGACTTCCGGGCACCTCATGGGAAGTATCCCCAGTAGAGTTCAAGCAGTGATAAAGGCGAATGGTGGACGCACCCCACATTAACGGCTCCGAATATGTTCCCAGGTACTTTTGATCAGATAGTGTATATAAATTTAGATGACGTGATTAATCTTTAGCAGTTGAGATAAAACTGAACTGACCTGAGATAGAAGTGTTGGAACATGATAGAAGAAGTCCTGTGTACTTGGGTGTCTTAGCCGGCCGCTGTGGCCGAGCGGTTATAGGCGCTTCAGTCTGGAACCGCGCTGCTGCTACGGTCGCAGGTTCGAATCCTGCCTTGGGCATGGATGTGTGTGATGTCCTTAGGTTGGTTAAGTTTAAGTAGTTCTAAGTCTAGGGGACTGATGACCTCAGATGTTAAGTCCCATAGTGCTCAGAGCCATCTGAACCATTTGAACCTTTCACAATTCTTTGGCAGGAGCAGAATGAAGTGGGCTCAGTTCGTGGGTATCTCAGAATTTAACGAGATTTTGAAGCCATTTTGACTATTTTTCGACCGTGACTGTCTCAAGATATATGTAAAGGTATTTTTAAATTACCGCTACCAGGCACAAACTTTGTCAACTATTGTATTACTTTTTTATTTAGCGACATGTTTCGAGGTAAACCTCATCTTCAGGCTAAATGGCATTACATCCCACAGAAAAACTTTGCAAAGCAGGAATTTATAAAATTACATGCAGTCATTGCAACAAATATTACATTGGCCAAACGGGGAGAAATTTAAAACCCACTTTAAAGAACACATTGACTGTTTCAGACTTGGCAAACCGAATAAATCAGCTATAGGGAAACATATAAATGAAACAGGACACAGTATTACAATAGAAAACGATCTCAAATCACTACATAACTTAGAAAAGAGCTGGAAAATAGACATCTTGGAAGAAATGGAAATATTCATTCATGGCCACATGGGGAGTAACGAGATCCTGAATGAAACGACAGACTTCAAAAATTCACATTTCTTTTCCAATTTCACTGCAGTACTCCTTGAATAAAAGATACATAACATGACAGTTGTTTGACTCTAGCCCTAGCAATAGGTTAGAAATATGTAAAATAAATTAGTTTATATCATCATATGTTCAATAATATTGTAAGAGGTTCTCAATTTGTAATGTATTTCCTCAACCTACGTATGTAATACGATAACAAAACGTGCAGAAGACATGTAAACATCTGACACCACATAGAACGACGAATCGATAGTCAAATCGAAACCAGCCGTATTTCGACCGGCCTCTTGTCCACTGCACTACATAACTGTTTGTGATCGTGTTTCTAAGTTACTGCCGTGTTAGTGACAATTTGTAAACAGTGACCAGGAGAGGCACGGAAATGGAGGCACCCCAGCGCATCACTACGAGACTGCCACGCCAGAAGATAAAAGATGACCACAACAATTATGAAAAGACTATGTAACATCAGTATGGCCTTATTTTAAAGTTGTTTTTGTAATGCCATTTAGCCTGAAGATGAGTTTTACCACGAAACATGTCGCTAAATAAATAAATAATACAATAGTTGACAAAGTTTGTGACTGGTAACGGTAACTTAAAAAGAAAACCTTTACATATTAACGAGATTTCCTTGTAATGAGTTGCGTGCACCACGCTTATAACTGTGATTTGTTACCGAGCCAGTGTGGTTGAGATATTGATAGGCAACCCGTGGGTAGTTTGATATGCCACCTGGCCCTCGTCTCTAAGATTTAGGATATGGTGCTTCTCGGGCGTTTTCATGGATTCATTTTGCGCATACAGAGCTCGGAACAAATTTCGTACTACAGTGTTCGACCGAATTAAAGGATCACTTTTTTGAAACCCCGTAACTGCCTGCTATTGCGATACATAAGTTCGAAATTTGGCTCAAAGGAGCCTACAACCGTCCACTGTAATGATGCAAAAGCGTGGCGCCCTCTGACGTCAATCTCGGGCTCGACACATGCGAAAAAATGGCCACAGCTCGAAGTTCAAATGACCTGTAAGGTGTGTTAGTGGTGGCACATTGGCACGAAATTTCACCACAATTCTGCACAAGGACGCTGTGGATGTGTCACACGATGAGAAGGTCGTCACAGCTCCTCTTATCCATGTTTCACCCCTTCTTTTGGAGTCTCTTGAATGGAGGTCAGTACCGCAAAACCGAGCGTTGAAATCACAGTGATTTTGAAACTTCCTGGCAGATTAAAACTGTGTGCCAGACCGAGACTCGAACTCAGGACCTTTGCCTTTCGCGGGCAAGTGCTCTACCAACTGAGCTACCCAAGCACAACTCACGCCCCGTCCTCACAGCTTTACTTCTGCCAGTACCTCGTCTCCTACCTTCCCAAACTTAAAAGAAGCTCTTTTGCGAACCACTTGCCCGCGAAAGGCAAAGGACCCGAGTTCGAGTCTCGGTCCGGCATACAGTTTTAATCTGCCAGGAAGTTTCATATCAGCGCACACTCCGCTGCAGAGTGAAAATCTCATTCTGGGCACAGTGATTTTATTACGGAGGGCCAAGCAAAACATTTCAGACACAAGGTACTCAGGAAGTGGCGTAAAGAGGATTAACGAAACCGATCCTTTCCTTAGCCCGTTCATTGCCACACACTTCGCGGTCGATAAGGACAGTTCGCAGTGCGATGGGCAACAGGTAGATGTTGTTAACAACACTTCACGCTGCTGACACCCTCGGAATTCTCTTGGTTAATGTGGGGCTGCATCTCCATTGACCGCGATCACTACTTTCGAGTGCAGCACGATCGTAATTTTTGCTCTCGTGTACAGGTTGGAACCATTATGGACGGTTCAAAACCGCTGACGAATTTTGAACGCCGGTCGCTGTGGCCGAACTCTTCTAGGCTCTTCAGTCTGGAACCGCGTGACCTCCAGGTTCGAATCCTGCCTCGGGCGTGGATGTGTGTGTTGATGTCCTTAGGTTAGTTAGGTTAAGTAGCTCTAAGTTCTGGGGGACTGATGAATTTCCCCATACTCCGAGGAGTGTAGGGGACGATGCGGGAGACCCGCACCACTGCTCTAGGCAAGGTCCTAGGTGAGGTGGTTTGGCATTGCCTACCTCCGACCGTAATGATGACGAATGATGAGGATGAAGACGACAAAACAACACCCAGTCATCTCGAGGCAGGGAAAATCCCTGACCCCGGCGGGAATCGAACCCGGGACCCCGTGTGAACATATGCGTGAATAAAACGGCAAGGGTCGCTCTTAGACTCCCAGTTCGGCAACACCCTTGCTGCCACACGCACACCCTTGTCGAGCATGTTAGAAATGTGTCTTCAGAAATTTCGACGCCAAATAAGCCTGGCAGCTGTTCTATCGCCTGAGCTTCAGACAGCCCCTTCGACAGTCCTTGAGTGCGGTTTGCCTACCTTCAGGGGCTACAGCAGTCATCGGACTGAACTGGTGTTAACATTTCTGACAGGTACAGCTGCGATGTGATCAACAAAGTTGCGTGGGTGGCACCAATAATGGGGTGTCTAAGAGCAACACTTTGGTGTTTTATTGAAGCACATATTAACGTTCCGCGTGATCACGCCACACGATGGCGGAAAACAGGAGGGTTAGAAAAGCATGAGTACGCTTTCTTACTTCGGATCACGTTCAAATTCGTCAGTGATTTTGAACGGTCCCTAATGGTTCCAACCTGTACACAAGACCAAAAATTACTGTCGTGCTGCACTCCAAAGCAGTGGTCACTGTCAATGGGTATGCAGCCCCTCATTATCCTTAGAGAATTCCGAGGGTATCAGCGGCGTCAAAAACTGTCAACAACATTTACCTGTTGCTCACCGCTCTGCGAACTGTCGTTAACGACCGTGAAATGTGCGGCAACGAACGCCCCCTTTATGCCACCTCCCGACGCCTTTTTCGTGTCTGAAATGTTTTGTTCGGCGACCGATAAGAAAGCCATGTGTCGCGGGACTGACCTCCATTACAGAGACTCCAAAAAAAGGGGTGAAACGTGGATAAGAGGGCTGTGACGACCTCTCATCGACACGTCGACAGTGTCGTTGTGCAGAATTGTGGTGAAATTTTGTGACAATGTGACACCACTAACACACCTCACAGGTCATTTGAACTTAGAGCTGTGACCATTTTTTCGCATCTATTGACACCTTGCTGTTTGAAGCATTGCCGAGCCCGACATTGACGTCGGAGGGCGCCACGCTTTTGCACCACTGTAGAGAAAAATTGTAGGCTCCTTTGAGCCAAATTTCGAACTTACGCATCGCAACGGCAGGGAGTTACGGGGTTTCGAGAAAGTGATCCTTTGATTTTGTTGCGCAATTTAACTGATATTTACGATCGGAGTAATTCTTAGCATAAGACAAAAAGGGACTACAGTGCCGTAAACAAACAACGTTAGTTTATCTATCACTAAAATGAAAAATTCTGTGTTACCCAACATTATTTACGGCGAATGCGAATTTTTATGTCATTAGGTTTATCACAGAACAGTATTTATAAGCGTTGAAGCTTTTTCCTTCCAAGAAATGGGATTTCTCAGAATTTGTTTATACACTATACACCTGGTAGGTTAACGATGACAAAAAATAACTTTCTGCTGTGGGACACAATTAGACCTAGGAAACAATATCAATTGAACCAAGATAATGACCTTTTCTGGCGCAATAACAACCAGCAAAACACGTCGAGGAAAAGTACGTAATAAAACTTTTTTAATTGTTGCAAGTCGCTACCGGACTCTGTAGTTCAGCCAGCTGTTGTTATCATTCAGAACGTGAATACAATAATGCGTGTAAAATTTATTTGTGATTATGGAACGCAGTTATACAGTATAATGTTCTTTGTTTTTTCGCATGGTTGGAGCAGTTTTGTTTTTCTGATATGTAAATAGCGTCAATCCAGAACCATCAGGTGTTTCATAGTAAGCCCAATGTCTATAGGAAACGTCATCCTTGATCTCGTTCTTATAAAAATGATTAAGTGTAATTTTGTGCATGCAGTCAATCGCGTGGACTCACAAGGAGACCATTAGTCCCGTTAATCATGGATTTTGATGAGTCTTAGTTAGGTTGTAGAGGAACCTTTCTCGAATACCTGGCTAGAGCCTTTCCTCGCAAAAGCCCCAAATTCCCGAGAAAAACAATACTGGAGTTTTATGAGTAGCTCCTATACTTGTAAATTTAAACACGATTTGACTATGTGAGTGTAGCATGGTGGCCAAGGTTCACGGTTACCAGACTCTCGGTATGGTTTCAATTTTTACTTCTTTTTTCAATTTAATCGTAAAGAATATCATTAAACAGTCATTTTTGCCCTAGTAATTTTGTTATTAAATCTATCAATGCCCACAGTTTCTTCACATGTATATTCCGTTTGTGGTTCGTAGTTAAAATATCAAATATTTTGACAGTTCCGAAGAGTTCGCAACGACGGACGAAGAATTAGTAGCTGCGGAACGATCCCTAATTTAGACCTCGATTGCGTAATTAATACCGATCAAACTTGCTACCAGTGCCAATCGACATACAACAGATCCCCTGCGGAACGGGGAACGAAAACCGTCCCTGTGCAGAAAAAAATCTAAAGAAGATTAGTCATTCTTTCACAGCGCAGTATGCTATAACTGCGTCTTGAAATATATTCGCTTGAGTTTTTTATTATGCAAAAGCCGTCCGTAAACTGTGATCGGATTGTTCGAAAAAGAGTTGACAACTCACAAATGAAGAAGTGTAATTGCGATCTGTACGATATCAGGGAAGTTCGCGAAATTGATGTACAAACTTTTTTTAAAAAATGGTTCAAATGTCTCTAAGCACTATGGGACTCAACATCTGAGGTCATTAGCCGCATAAACTTAGAACTACTTAAACCTAACTAACATAAGGACATCACACACATCCATGCCCGAGGCAGGATTCGAACCTGCGACCGTAGCAGCAGCGCGGTTCCGGACTAAAGCACCTAGAACCGCGCCACGGCGACCGGCGAAGAGTTTTTAAAATATGTCAATCTTCACATTATCGATTCATGGCTAGGGCAGACTGATCGGACACTTAACGACTAAATCTTTGTAGATTGAAAGATAGCATGCACCTGCCACGTAGAAATTATGCAACCCAAATGTACTCCACTTTGTCAATCTGTGATGTTCATTTTTACAACCAGCTTAAAATTTTCACAAAAAAAAATTCTAAACGCTCCCAACTTGCTGAAGACTAATAGAGAACTTGCTTCAAGGGAAGATTCCTTAAAAACACAGCCGTTTATTCTGCATCAGTTAAGCGCATCTGCTTTCACAGGAATGATCAAATACCGGTGGTTCGCGTCGAAATTGATAGAAGAAAGTAAGTGTTCATATAAATATAATTGCATAAGTGGTCATATAAAAATCAGGAAAATGGCATTACAGTGTGATAAATCATAAAGTATGTTCATTCAATAAAGGGTTTAATATTGGAAATATGGTGATTGCCCTTGCTTTTCCTGGTTCCCAAAGTTTCGACGTGTACTACATTGGGGTGAGGAATGCTGCGAATTCGATATGGACCTGCGTATAGAAGCTCAAATTTACTACATCTACTCTTTCCTCTGTTGGATAAATTGTGTGTACGTACTAATATCTTCTGTCCAATGTAAAAGTCACGGCGTGTACAAACATGTTTTTGCTGTCTTCTCCGGCGCTCTGCGGCACGTTTGATGTTGTTGAGTGCAATGTCAATTATTTCATGGTGGCGTAGTCGACGAGATGTAGGAAAAGATACTAATTCTTTAATTTTGTTAGGTGGTTCAACATTTTTCAGTACAACAGTCGGAGATAGCATAGTAGATTCACTTGGTATGGAGTTAATTACATCCTGGAATGAGAGTATGTGTGTATCCCAATCAATATATTTTTACGGCAGTATATTCTACATAGTTTACCAATTTCTTTCATTAGACGTTCACAAGGGTTCGAAGAAGCGTGATACTTGGATATATAGATCGGAGAGATGTTTCTTGTTCGTAACATACGTGTCCATATAGCAGATCGAAACTTTGGTCCATTGTCGGAAATTACTTTCAATAATGCCCTACATGAAATAGAAAATGTTTTACAAATGCTTTCGAAACAGATTTAGCAGTAGCTTTGCGTAACGGAGTGAAGGTTACATATTTTGAAGTGAGTTCAACAGCGACAAAGATGTAGCAAAAACCTCTATTAGATCTGGGAATCGGACCAAAAATGTCTACAGCGGCCATGTGTCTCAATTTAACAGGTACAATGGGATGTAACGGAGGAATATGTGAAGTCGTGTCTGACTTAGCTTTCTGGCAGATTTTACATGACGCTAAAACTCGTCGAATACGTTTCTCCATGTTGGCAAAATAACAGTTCTGTCTCAGCATAAGAAAACATTTTCTGGCTCCATAATGTGCGTAACTTAAATGAGTATACCAAATTAATTTGTTAACAAGCTCATCAGGAATACATAGTAACCAATTGATGCTGTCAGGGTGAGAGCGGCGAAACAGAATATTATTGCGTACAGTGTAATGGTTTCTAATGGTAACATTATTCCTATCTTGCCAAAGGTGTTTAATTTCTTTCCATACATTGTCTTTACTGTGCTCTTGTGCTATGTCTCGTAATGGCGACGAAATGAAATTTTCAAATGCAACTTGTTGAATATACATGACGCTAAAATTTGCTTGGCAGAAGTTGGTTGCGATGTCTTGCTGATTGTTGCTGAGAGAACGGGATAGTGCGTCTGCTACAACATTTTGTGTACCGGGAATGTGAACAACTGTAAAATTAAATTCCTGTAAATAAAGTTTCCATCTGCTTAACCTGTCGTGTGTAAATTTTGCGGAAAGTAAAAACTGTATAGCTCTATGATCTGTGTAAACGGTAGTGTGTCTTCCATAAAGAAAATGCCTAAATCTCGTAAATGTCCATACAACACATAATGTTTCAAGTTCTGTAACAGAATAATTGCGTTCAGCAGGTGACAGAATGCGACTCGCAAAGGCGATGTTTTTAATTACTGTAGAACCATCTTCTTCAATTTCCTGAAAAATGTGTACGCCTAAAGCGGTGTTAGAACTGTCGGTGGCAATGGAAAAATTTCTAGTAAGATCTGGATGTGATAAAAGTGGTGCATTCAACAAAGCTTGTTTCAGATTGACAAATTCAGACTGCGCTTGGCTATCCCAGGACCAAATAGTGTTTTTACCCGTCAATTGACATAATCTAGGGGTGTCTAAAGTAGAGTAATGAATAAATTTACGAAAAAAGTTAATTAAACCCAAGAAAGCTGCGTAGTTGTTTCTTCGTCGTAGGGACAGTAATGTCAAGTAAAGCTTGAAGTTTTTCCGGGTCAGGCTCAATGCCTTCTGCTGAAATTACATGTCCAAGAAATTTTATAGAAGTTTTGCCAAAGTGCGATTTACTGAGATTAACTGTGAGTCCTTGTGCACGAAAAGTTCGTAACAGTTGTTCAAGAATCAAATTGTGTTCAGACCAGTTAGCTTCTGCAATAAGAATGTCGTCTACATACGTTGTGATTCTGTCTTTTAGTTCTGTCGGAAGTATAGTATTCAAATCGCGAATAAATGCTGCTGAAGAAATAATTAAACCAAATGGTAATTTACAAAATTGATAACAGTCACCAAAACAGAGAAAAGCCGTGTACTTTCTGCAGTTCAGATGGAGCTGAATTTGCCAAAATCCCGATTTCAAATCTAATGTGGACTAAATAGCAGTACCATGAAATTTCTGTAGAAGTTCTTCTAGTGTTTGAGGGCGATCTGTTTCATTAATAATAATGTCATTGATGTGACGCGAATCAAATACGAGGCGAAGTGAACCATCCTTTTTCTTAACAATATGGAGCGGGTTTATGTACGGACTAACTGCCGGTTCAATAATTCCTTGGTCAAGCATAGCTTGCAATTCTTTCTTAACTTGATCTCTGTGAATGTATGGAATAGGGTAATGTTTGGCTTTAAATGTATCGTGCTGTTTAACTCGAAATTCATACATAAAACCGGACATAGTACCAGGGACGATGTCAAAAACTGGAGCTTGCTGTAAAAGAATTTTGCGTAGTTGAGTACGTTCGTCGTCTGTATTTGCACTGCTCTGTTTGACTTTATCAGAAATCATTTGCATAACGTCATAATCGGCTTCGTCTGGAGTATTATAGTTGTGTACGTACGTATCTGTGAACAATGTGGAATGACAGTCTATGTTACGTGATGCAGAAATGACCTCAGTACGACTAATTGTTTGTTCTTCTACAGATAAAGAGTGCTGAAATTCTAATGCCAGTTGTACATTTTCATCCTTTAACAATAAATATGAATTTTGAAAGTCAATAACTGCGTCGTGTTGTACCAGCAAATTTGTACCTAAAATAACGTCTGTTGTCAATAAGGGAACAATCCAAAAATTTGAATGAAACGTATGACCTGAAATACAAAATTATAAGTGTGTCTGTAATTTTACATTTACTCCTTTACTACATACTGCTCCTTTTACTTTAGTTTTGCCTAATGGTAACGTAGGATAGGTATTCTCTTTGTTACATTCGTTGAAAGTTTCCTCATTTATAACTGACATAGGTGATCCAGAATCGATTACTGCTGAAAATTTCGATGATCCAATCTTTACTTCAATGACAGGGTGTGAAATGGTTTTTTGAATAACTGGTATTTCCTGCAAAAGAGTGTCTCGGATGTCGTCAAAAGTAATAACATTTTCGTGAACAAGATTCTGTGTGTCAAAAGTATTGCTTGCGTTACTGGAAGATGCAACCTGTACTGTATCTAGTCAAATTCTATCTGACGTGCTACTATTTGCGGGAGGATGCTGTGGCATTTCGACTATTTGTACTGTTCTGTTATTTCTTCCTCACGTATTACGCTCGTGATGATACCGACTGTCTGGTTCATTCATGATAGTCTGTTGTTGCGGATGATTTTGCTGCTGGTAAGACCGACTGTTATTAAACGTACGCTGAAAATTGTGCTCATTACTTTTACGTCTGTCATCATAGTCATTTCTATACGGTGCATTGCGATATGAGTTGAAATGGTGTGTTTTCTGTACGTAGTGATTTCCTTGTTGCTGTGCGTTACTATTTGACGGAGCCGACGCTATACGTGTAGGCGGCGAAACATTAAAGCTTGGTTGACCTTGCACATTACATTGTTGGTTAGGTATGCTAACCGGTTGGCTTTGTTGCTGTTGTTGGGAAAAACCTCTATTGTTACCAAAATGTGGTTCCTGTTGCTGATAATTTTGACAATACTGATAATTAAAATTTTGTCTGTTATTAAAGTTCTGGTGGTTGTCGTTCCTGGAGCGTCTATTACCTTTACTATTGAAATAGCGTGGCTGATCGTAATTACTGTATGTTGGTTGGCCTTGGTTATGATGTGAAAATTTTTTGTTTATAAAGGAATAATCTGATTGCTGAACTTCCAAAAGCTGTAGCAGATCTCTAAATGCCGAAATATTTTCTTTCTGCTGACCTGTTAAAAGTGATACTCGTAACGATCGTGGTAATTTAGAAATACACAATTGGATAAGTGCAGATTCACTTTATGGCTCACTTAAGTACTGGTTTTGTTGGACCATGTGTTCAAAAAATTGCGTGACAGTGGGAAAATTTGAGTTCTCATAATTCGGTAAACTAATTAGTTGATCCTTGATTCCGCGCTGTGTCGTCTTCGACCAATACGCTGACAGAAAAGCATTCTGAAATTCTTCTACCGAATAGCATTGTCTCGCGATCGGTCTCATACGAATTGCCGGTTCGCCTTCCAAAAAACTGCAAATAAATTCAAGTTTGTGTGTTACGGGCCAAGTTGGTGGAAAAGCAAAGCTAAATTGTTGTATCCAGTCCAAGGGGTGAATCTGTGTTCTGTCACTTTTAAATACTCTAAATTTTCTCACGGATAGAAAGTGCTTGTAATCAAAATTTTCATCTTTGAATGTCTGAACAGGTTCAGGATTGTATGTTAATCTGTTTGTCTGTGACTGTTCGGAATCTAAGTCATGTACTCTCTGTAAATTACCTAAATTATACTGGCTGTGTGAGTCTGACAAATGTTCGCAAAGTGGTGTATGCTGTGATGTGCTAAAGGCTGAAACATTTTTCATCTCCGTCACTTCTTGCTGTAAAGATGTCAATTTTCTACGTAATGTATTATTGGACAAACCTATCTCACTCATCGTCTGTTGTAAATTTTGGAATTCGGGTGTTTGATTAAGCGAAACTGGTGACGTATCGTCTGATATGGTGTCAATATTATTTTCGATAACATCAATACGACTGGCCAATTGATCATATTTTTCAATTTTTCAGTCAGTGCTTTTACCTGATCATCGTTTTTAGTATCACAAGCATTCATTTGTTTTTGTGTTTTACGTGTGGTTTTGTTCAATTTCTTAACGTCTGCTTTAATGGCATCGGGATCCTGTATCAATTCCAACTTTTCAAGTCTGTTGGTCATTGTCTGAAAGTCTAATGTGTGTGTGTCTGTTTTTGTTTTAAGTTCGGAGATTTCATCATGCAATTCGGTGTTCAACTGTTTGATAGTGTTAATTTCGTCTGATACTGTAGCAATATATTGTTGTCTACGTATGTTTTTGCTTTCGTAAACAATTTACGCTTATCTTCCTGTCTTTGTACAGTAATTGTTTCCATGACTTGTTGCTTTATTTTATTCTGTTCCTGTATAAATTTACGGTAACGCGTTTCACTGTTTTGTAGGTGGTGATTAAAACGTTCGTCAATTTGGCTGTTCTGTTGGTCAAATTTCGCGTCTACTTTCGCATCCAGCGTGCGTGAAAGTTCTGCTGACATTAATTTAAACTCGTCGCGTAACTGTGTTGCGTTTTCAGAGCACTGTTTAGCGACTGCACTAATTTCATCTCTAAGTAATTTAGTTGTGGCTGCATGTGTATTACTTAATTCTTGTGCCACAGATCTAATTTCTTCACTACTGTTCCTAGCACAAGCCTTAATTTCCTCACATAATTGTTCCTTACTATGATGACATTGTACGGCAACGGCTGTAATCTGTTCACTAAGTTGTTTGTAATTGTTGTCTTGTTTTTCATTCGACTGTTTGGAATTGTTGACTAGTGTTTCATTAAGTTGCTGTTTGAGATTTTCATTATTTTCATTAAGTTGTTGTTTGAGATTTTCACTAAGTTGTTTGTTTGATTCATGAAGTTGTAGCAATAATGCCATAACTTGATCCATGCCAATATTACCTACACTATTCTCTGTGCTGTTTAATGGCGTATCTGCAATTGTCACGTTTTGTGTAACCATTTGGTCATTTTCTGATTCTTGAAAAGGTTCGCCAATTGGATGTGCACTGTTGGTCACTACCTCGGAATCAAATAAATCTGACGTATTTTGACTACATTGTTCATCTTCGTGAGAAAAATTTATGTGTTCAGTATGCAAATTTTGCAAACCGGGTGTGTCAAACTGGGCAGCGTTCATTGTATCGGAACGTGCCGCGTCATCAATTGTTAAATTTACTGTGGACATAATTGAATTTGTTTGCCCATCATTAGGTTTTTAACTCAATACTGTAGTTCAATTCTTTTATCTTGGCGGCTCGCGCATGCCCGCCTAGACGCGGGAGATTGCTGCGTTGCCAGTTGCACACGACGCACGCGCCAATAGAAGCAGCGCCATAGTATAGCATAGTTCGCAAGCTTACGTTTAGGGGGGAGCGCGCAGTTCGTGAAGTAAAGCCACCACGGCCGCATTAACCCTTTCGCTGCTACAAAGACGTGCTCCCTGCATTCCGCGCTGTGAGCGATTTTGTCACTGCACTGCTCGCCTGTGCAGACACATTGTGTTCCCACTGCTTTAACACTCTTTATCATTCGATTCCACAAAAACTATTTGGCTCAAAAATTAGATTTTTACCTATCTTCTTGACTGATAAATGACTTAATTTTGTTTCGATGTTCAACGCAGTTATTACGCAGCATTAAATATAGTAAACCATTGCACGAAATTTTGAAGAGTTTGCAGAGGTAAAAGTCCATAGAGTATACTTTCCGGATGGTCGATTTTAGTTGCCACAATGTTGAGAATGAAATGTGAACAAGATACCTATATATTTCTTTTAATTTAAGTACCACATAAGTGTCGTATGTAATATTGAGAAATATTCCACCTTTCGCGACTGTAACAAAAGTTTTACTTACACTGGGCACGTTTGGCTTTATTTTAAAGCACTTCAATCACTCAAAAGGAAGTAGAAAAAGTACATTAAACAAAACTGTGGACTTACAAAAACATTAGGACTTGAATATACCGTCTGTCAGTGAAGTGCTCAGAGCTATGTCAAATATAATTTTGTGTGTGGCACATACAAACAGCATTTATTTGCTAAAACACTGATGAGCCAACACAAACGTTGAATATTGTGCTACCGCAGCACAAAACCACGAAAGGTGACTTGGCAATGGAGGACACAAAATACATGATGCTTCAAAAGAGAGAAACGCGTCTGGTCTAAGTAAATCGCTTATTACAGTTGCAGAAGAGGGATATATTTCAATACCATTGGTAAAACTGCGACTGTGGAACAAAAACAAGAAATAGAACATGAATACCATTGTGTATGTGCCATACCTTTCACCGATGGAAGTGCTTTAAAATAAAGCCAAACGCGCCGTGTGTAAATAAAACTTTTATTACAGTCGCGAAAGACGGAATATTTCTCAATATTACATACAACACCTATGTGGTACTTAAATTAAATGAGATATTGTTATACAGTAAATATTATATGAAATTTAGGTATCTTGTCCACATTTCATTCTCAACATTGTGGCAACTAAAATCGACCATACGAAAAGTATACGCTATGCACTTTCACCTCTGCAAACTCTTCAAAATTTCGTGCAATGGTTTACTACATTTAATGGTGCACATCAAAACAAAATTAAGTCATTTATGGGGGGAAGGTATCAGTCAAGAAGACGTGTAAAAATCAAATTTTTTGGCAAAATAGTTTTTAGAAATCGAATGATAAGTGTGTCAAAGCAGTGGGAACACCATGTGTCTGCACAGGCGAGAAGTGCAGTGATGACAAAATTGCGCACAGCGCGGAATGCGGGGAGCACGTGTCTGCAGCAGCGAAAAAGTTAATGAAGAGGCAAAGCACTAGAAATTTCATTCAAACGAATAAAATTCGTGAAGTAAGCCACTCCAATATTGTTTTTAAATAAAGAAAATATTAAGCACTGCACAAGGTTTGAACTCATAATCTTTCACTTGGCAGCCCAACACCTTAACCGTTCCACTATCTCACCTCATCAGACAGTGTAACTCCATAAGGACTCTAACAGCTCACGCAACTACTTATAAACACTGTTGGTATGACTATGCATTACTCACGCTTCGTCGAAGTACGATAGGAAATAAACAATTACCGGTGTTGTTTATTGCGAAAAAGCAGTTCGTGAGATTGAAACAAACATCTTTCCTTGCTATCGCCTGAATTAGGAGTCTTATTGCTTGTTTGGTTTAATTAATAGAATATGAAGCAATTGGTATAAAGAATGCTTTTTCCAAACTTTCTATAAAAGAAAGTCTGCTATCAAGACTGAAACGTCCCCTTTGAACATTTCTACATGACTGTGCTTAACCTGACACACAATATTTTGTTAGCGCAACGCAATCTGACTTTCAATAATTCGTACAAAAGAATGGGCCCTGACTAACATTAAACTATACCTTTCGCAAATCACTTACCTCACAAAAATCTCCGCTGCTCAAGCTACTGCAATACAGCGAGCGCCACTACTGCCAGCTAAATAAAAGATTCAAACTACTGAAGGCACTAACTACTGATAGGGATAGTTAGCAAATGAAAGATATTAATAGAGAACAAACAATGTATTTACCTTAATATCATCACAAGTCATAATATATATATCAGTTCATGACAAATTACAAATCTCCGCCATCTCTCTCCCCACATCCACCACTGCTGGCGGCTCACCTCCAACTGCGCAACGCTACGCGCTGTTCACATCCAGCTGCCGCTGCCCAACACTACAATGGCAGACAACAATGCAAACTAGCCACAGACTGCACACAGCACAGCCAGTGATTTTCATATTGAGCGCTACGTAACGTTGCCAATAAGAAAACATAAACAGCCTACTTACATAGAGAAAACATAAACAGCCTACTTACATAGAGAAAACATAAACAGCCTACTTACATACAGAAAACATAAACAGCCTACTTACATAGCCCCCATGCTCCCCACAAAAAATTTTTACAAATGGTGTTGGGCACTGGCCAATACAGATTTGACAAAAATTTTTCACAATTACAGTAACAAAGATATAAAATGCACACACTTATTGATACAATGTTGGTCAAAAGCTAAAATTTTCTCACAGTCTATAAAGACAGTCTTGATCATTCATCACAGTGAAACTGCCGTTTCTTTTCTCAAAGTCTGAGCAGTAAAAGACAATGCACACAGAAGTAGTGGATTTCCATGCAGTCTTGAAGAAGTAGTGTTGTCCTTCCAACGGAAAGACAGTGCTGACTCTTGACATGCTGACAGGTAATGGGCCACAACAGAGCAAACCGACAGCAGAGTTCATTCGACGTTTTGAAGAATATTGTTAGGTAGGTCATCACAGAGCAGACCCACTGTAGTCCTGGTAGAGATTACGGTATTGGTGGGCCACCAGAGGTGCAGACCCACTGCAGTCCTTGTAGAAATAATGGTATTGGTGGGTCATCAAAGATGCAGACCCACTGTAGTCCTTGTAGAAATAATGGCGTTGGTGGGTCATCATAGATGCAGACCCACTGTAGTTCTTGTAGAGATAGCCAGCAGCCATCTGTTGTGACTGTGCAGGTGCACAATCACCACTGAAGAGTCTTGCGGAGAATATAGCAAGTCCATAAACCACCACTTGTGCACTCACAAAGTTTTTGGAATTGTCCTTAGAACCAGCAATGCTGTTATCCAGTCCCTTGCTGAATTATTAACACACTTGCAAACACTAACAGTCCCTACTTCTCACATATTGTCCATATACTATGACCAACAGAAACGTGTGCAGTGAAATGTAACTTACAAGTTAATAATGTCATGAACTGGTGACAATTACAATTTTATAACATAAGAATACAATTACAAAGGTACAAAATACATCATTAAAAACATAATAATACAGATAACATTTGTAGTACAGGCTTTACAAAAGAATAGAAATAAACATATACATCAGTGTTACAAAAATAGTGACATAAGTACATACATAAAATAATGAGAATAGTTTTCGAAACATTAATTTCACACATGAACATTGAAACAGAACAGAATTGTAAACAATTTTACAAAGAAAATAACATATTATTAATGCAACTTATATTTGAGGATAACAATATTCCTCCTCATAGTGAATATAGCTTAGTATTAGAAGAGAAAAAAATTCTATGAAACAGTACACAGAGGCAGGAAGAAAACAAATACTCAAGGGTACACAAACTCATAGTGGGATAACACCAATAGGAAAGGACAGGGTTCGTTTTCAGTGTAACATTTGGTACTGCAGTCCAACCCAAAACTTCATATATCTTTCCTCTTATTTCATCCTTTGTTTCCACCAAAAAAAATTCTAACTAAGCATGCTTTCAGTGTTCATATGTTCACACGTTTCTTACCTCATTTTTATTTTCCATTATCTTACCTCATCATTTATTTCCAAGAAAATCCTACCTAAACCTGTTTTCTCAATGCATTTCTTCCAATTCATCGCAACTCATTCTCTTAGAGGCTACCCCCTCTTAAGCTAACTTAAATCTACTGAGCTCAGATGCTAAACTAAGGGACGAGGCAATGCAGCAGCACAAAATAAGTAACACAAACAGCAATGACCAAAAAATTGGAAAATTGCAAAGCAAGCTACAGTAAATCTAAATTAACAGATAAAATGCAAAATTACAACTAATATGAGCCAATGAGCAGCAACAAAAAAAAAATCTGTTGTAAAACTGGCTTAACAGAGTAATGTAATGTGAAATTTAGTAGCACTATGCCTGGCAAACAGCAACAGCAAATGCAATAACTTATATCTAAACATGACATAGCTCAAGCAGAAAAAATAATACAGTAAAAACAACAATGCAGATAAGGGAAATGTATATTCACATCTTAATATCTATGTAATTAAAGTGGTGCACCACAACAACTTATTGTAAAAGAAATATTACCATGTACTTGAAAAGAATATTATGTATGCAGTTACTAGTTCCTTCTTATTGTTCTTTCCTTTCCAAGTGCTCCTTTTTTAAAGAATGTGGATCATAAAATAATTATTTAATAGATCTGTTGACAGAAAGTGTTCACATTAGCAAATGCAATTTATTTTATAAAAGCAATGCTGCAACACAGCTGGAAACCAGATATCAAGTGAAATAAGCAATTACGCAAACCAAAGCATAAAAACATCATTCAATAGTCATGTGGCATTTCGTAAGTCAGTAGCTCTCAACTCTCATAGAAAGACACTTGTCATTATCAGGTTTGCAGATGTACGAATATTTCCCATTAATTCATAAGCATTTCAGCAATTAGCACAAAGTGCGAGTAATCATATGTTTTCAAGTAACGAGGGTGTCGCATTAGCGATGAAAGGCACACCCTAATGGCTTGCTCTCCAGGTGTTTTCCTGTGCTCTGAAAGGCACGCGCTAATGGCTTTTTCTCCAGGCGTCTGACACAGCTGGGTGCCCACGACGCATTATGTGTAGGTGGTCCGTTAACTTTCTTACGGAAATATTTACGACAGCAGTTTCCGCTACAGAGACAGTCGCATATAAAGATATTTCACAGGTCAAGAATTTGCGTTACAAATCTGTAGAAACAAAATGCTATTGATATAACAGTGTCCAAAAAAAATTTTCGCCTGCATTGTAATACATTCACGAATATACACACACATTTCATAACTCTTAAAGTACGTTTCTTGGTTTCCAACATCCTTTTCATAAATCAGAGTCCCTAAACACTACTCATTATTCCTTACCTCATTATACATATACATATTCGTCGACACTTCTTCAATATTTCATCATGAGAAATACGTAGCATAATAAACATTCCTCAACAACATAATACACATCGTCGTCGTAATAATAACATCATAACACCTCAGTCAAATCTCAAAATCGTCGTAACTTCCTCCAATAATTTCCAAGCCTAAAAAAATTCTCTGCTCATGTCAAAAGTGTCAGCTGCCTCAAACGTACTTTAAAAATCATGAATCCATACCAAATACATCATTCAAAGCTCTCATAGTATCACAATGGTTCCAAAAAAATATGAACAGTTTACAAAGTACAGACAAAATACAGTTTCATAAGTGTGAAGTTATCCAACTGTGTAATTACGTAAACATCTGTCACTGATATAGTAAAATAAATGTTTGTCTCTCTCAGTTAAATGATCAGATAGCTGTGTAATTTGCGTGTTAGAGAAATATGGTACCGATGTGTAAAGTTGTATAAGCAAATACCATATTAGCTAGGGTTCCTTGTGGTTGCCACACACATGGTACACAAAGTAAGCGTGTACCCCCCTGAGGATTTATGTAATTATACCCTCAGGTGTTACAGATTACAGCAATGAAATGAAATATATCACGGAAAACTTTCTTTGTAATTCAAAAATCTTTAAAATTAAATGTTTTAAGTATAAAATTGATCACTGAAATGCGTGTCCTGTAGCGCTAAATGTGCATCTTGTTGTAAGATAATCTCTGTGGAAGTGTCGTAGTTATTTTCCTCCGAAAGCTAAGTTCTGCAGAAGCCAATGTACTTACCTCATGATAAACAAAAGTGAAATGCTTTGCGTATAGATATCGTAGTTATTATGCTTATTGGCGTGATGAAGAAAGTACTGTACAGTAACGTATTGTTGTGCCACGAAAAAGCTGTCTCATTGTTGCTATACCACAAAAGTTACTACTAAAACATGTTTTTCTTTCCAGAAGAATTCAGAAAACTGTGCAGATATAAAACAGATACACCGCAAAAGTAACATTGTAAATTGTCACTCATTAGTAGCGTCGTGATAAAAATCGTGTAGCTGTCACATAAACTAACCTCTGTGTCATCTGATCTGGTATCTCTCAGAAAGCACTTTAAATACAGAATGTATTTTCAGGTAACCAAAATGTTGCATTAAAATCTCATTAGCAGTACTGGTAAATGTTCTAAGTATGTGAGCCTTATAGTCGTTACGTAATCGTACAACTAACAAGCAAGAATGTACACACACAATAACACTGTGACGTCTGTCCACTATAACAATGCATTCGTCATTTCTGTTTAAATAAGTTCTCTTGGTTCTGGATTGGATATTTAACTTCAAACATTGTTGAATGTTAACAGATTCTAAGTCTGACAAAGCATATTAGTAATGTGAAGCGAAAAATTTTATGACAAAGACTAAGTTAAAAAGCAGATTATCTTTCAATAAACGGTTTTACATGTGAAATGTGGTGTAAACCTTTACTCTTCCTAGTACGCAGAGTTTCAACTTCAACGCAATTATCATGTGGTATACGTCGGATTCTGTAAGGTCCATTGTAAACTAGAAAGAATTTGTGACTCAAGTGTTTCTTCTTATGTGACAATGAATGAGCTTTAATGAGAACTTTCTGACCAATATACAACTTCTTTGCATTTGCTTTACCGTGTAGTTTTCTCCTATTGTCTGCTGCAGATTTTATATTTTTAAGAGCCAAATCAATTATGTCTTTGTGTCGAAGTTTACGTGTATTCGGGAAAGGTACAAGCTCTCTGATTCTGTTCGGTGGTTCTTCATTCTTCAGTACAAGAGTAGGTGGTAAAGCAGTGGAGTCGTGAGGCATTTCATTCAGCACGTTTTGAAATAAGTGTAAATATCTGTCCCAATGCTGATGCTTTCTGTGACAATAAAGTCTACAAAGCTTATTGATTTCTTTCATAATCCGTTCGGAGGGGTTACAATGTGGTGAGTACAATGAAATAAAAACAGGTTTGATTTTATGGTTGCGAAGCATGCGTGACCAAACAGCAGATCTGAATTGCGGTCCGTTATCTGAAATGACTTTACTAACGTGTCCAACTTCACGTAAGAAATTTTTAACAAAGGCGTTGGATACAGACCGTCCAGTGGCTTTACGTAACGGTGTGAAAGAAACAAATTTTGAAGTAAGTTCAACAGCTACTAGAACGTACGAAAATCCATTAGATGTTCTGACAAGCGGTCCCAAGAGATCAACAGCCGCAAATTCTTTTAATTTAGAAGGAATAATAGGAAACAACGGAGCACGATGTGAGACAGTGGATGGTTTCGCCTTTTGACAAAGTTTACAAATAGACAAGACTCTTCGAATTCGCTTTTCCATATTGTTAAAGTAACAAGTCGTTCGAAGAATATGATAACATTATCGTGGGCCAAAATGTGCGTAGCTGAAATGAATGTACCAAATGAGCTTATTAACAAAATCGTCAGGAATGCAAAGTACCCATAGCTTGTCATCAACAGTGCAGCGTTTGAAGAGTATGTTGTTTCTAACCAGGTAATAATACCGAATCTGTGTGTGTGTCTTTTCATGCCATTTCCTCTTGATGTCTTTCCAAATCGGATCTTTATCTTGTTCATGAGCAATGTCCTTTAAAGATGTGGTGATGAAGTTTTCAAAGGCGACTTTCTGAATGTAAAGAATACTGAAATTTTTCTCGAGGTTGCCTTCTGTGTTACTTTTCTCAAGCCCAGCCGGTGCGCGTGACAGTGCGTCCGCAACAATGTTCTCCTTACCGGGAATGTAGATTATTGTGAAGCGGAATTCTTGCAGAAACAATGCCCAACGTTTTAACCTATCATGATTTAATTTTGAAGACATAAGAAATTGTAATGCACGATGATCACTGTATACTTTTACGTGCTTACCAGAAAGAAAGAAACGGAATTTGTTAAATGCCCAAACGATAGCTAAAGCTTCTAATTCAGTAATGGAATAATTTTTTTCAGATTTTGTTAGCACTCGGCTAGCAAAAGCAATGGTTTTCTGAATGGTAGTGGCATTTTCTGTGGCTTCTTGAAATAAATGGGCACCAAGACCGACTTTAGAAGAATCCGTGCTAAGGCAGAAATCTTGTGACAGATCTGGATGAGCTAAGATTGGCGCGTGAAGTAACGCTTCTTTCAAAGAATTGAATTCCAACTGTGCTTGTTCGTCCCAGTTCCAAATAGTATTTTTTCCAGTGAGAGAACAAAGTTTTGGTGTAACAAGAATTTGCATATTCAGAAAACGACGGTAAAAATTTACGAGACCTAGAAAACTGCGGACTTGTCTTTTTGTGGATGGAACTGGAATGGCTCTGATTGCTTCTAACTTTTCAGGATCCGGCTGAATGCCTTCAGAAGAAATAATATGTCCCAAAAACTTCACCTTTGTCCTACCAAATTCAGACTTTTCCAAGTTAACTGTAATTCCAGATTCTGCAAAAATACGTAACAAACTGTTGAGGATACGATTATGTAGTTCCCATGAAGCTTCTGCTATTAGAATATCGTCCACATATAAGGTGATGTGACGTTTTAAGAACTCAGGTAATATCGAATTTAGCCCGCGAATGAATGCTGCTGAAGAAATGTTCAAACCAAAAGGAAGTTTCCGAAACTGATAACAAACGCCGAAACAAAGGAAAGCTGTGTATTTTCTACATTCTGGATGAAGTTCGATCTGATAAAAGCTGGATCTGAGATCAATGGAAGACAACACTTTTACACCATTAAAATTTTGAAGAAGTTCTTCCATCGTCTGCGGCCTGTCTGTTTCAGGAATAATGATAGTATTGATTTGTCTCGAATCTAAGACAAGCCTGATCGATCCATTTTTCTTCTCAACAACATGTAATGGATTGTTGTATGAGCTTACTGCAGGCTCAATAATGCCCTCGTCGAGCATAGATTGTATTTCTGTTCTAACACGGTCCCTATAATGTGCTGGAATTACATATGGTCTAACACAAAATTTAGTATGCTCACGAACACGAAATTGGTATTGAAATCCCTTGACTGTTCCTGTTTTATGAGTAAAAACTGTGGAATGTGCTTGTAAAATCTCAAAAAGGTCCTGCCTATCAGTGTCATTACAATTCTCAATTGTTTGAATTTTATTCTGAATTAACTCATTAATTTCAAATATGCCATCGATGTCATCCCTGTCAGTACTTGCAGAGTGATTGTTAGTGTCTAGTTCCGTAGAAAATTCCGAACTGTTGTCTAACAGAACGTAAAGCCGATTAATTTCCTCATCATGGTTTGAGAGCCAATCTTCAAATTTCAAAGCTATTGACTTACCTTCTTTTTCTAAAGTTATTTCAGCATCGTGAAAGTTTAAGATTGCTTTGAATTCATTCAAAAAGTCTATTCCCAATATAATTTCCGTCGGCAATAATGGAACAATAAGAAAGTTCGTAGAGAAGCTGTGGCTTTGACAAAAGAATTCTAAGTTGGTTTGTTGGCGTACATCTACACTTTTTCCAAAGATTGCACCTTGTAATTTAATCTTACGTAACGGAAGTGTGGGGCAATCGTTCGATTTGTTGCATTTGCTAAAGGCTGTTTCACTGATTACTGAAATGGGACTGCCAGAGTCAAGTACTGCCGTAAATTTTACGTCATTTACTGTAATGTGAATCACAGGATATGCAATGTTGTTATGTTTTATGTCGTGTTCCTGGAGTAAGATGTCCCTAATGTCTTCCATTTTTACGTAATTACTAGCTACGGCAGCTGCGTCGTCAGTTTCATAAGTATGTTTTGTGGCTGCCAGCGGTGTGAGTCATTGCCTATTGTCTCTTTGTTGGCGCGCGTCGTTATTGGGGTTTGGAGACCTAACTTCTACAAATTCACCTCCTCGAGAGGGCCCTGCTCTGTTTGAAGCTCGCCAGTTCTGATACAATTCAGGTCTGTCGTTACGATCATATCGTCTGTCGTCATGTCGGTAGATGCCATAGTTTCTTTCTTGTCGGTCACGTGGTGGAGAATTTCTCCCTGAATCGAAACTGCGCGCTGGACCGTTGTGTCTAAAGTTATTCTGTCTCCCCTGATAATATTTATTTTGGTTCCCATATTGTCTGTTTCTCTGATTGTCTCTGTGATAGTCATTACCACGGAGAGGTGATCTTTCCCTGTAGTTATTACTACTCTGCCAACGGTTGTCATACGGGTGGTGTCTATTTTGGTCACGATTTGTGTTGTGAGAATAGCCTTGTCGTGTCCAGTTATTACTTCTCTCATCGCGGATTTGCGACGGATGTGACCTGTAATTGCTGTGTTCCTGGTTTCGCGTTCCGCGATTGTCAGTGTCAATTTCTAATTCTTGTAAGAGTCCCTGAAATGCTTCAATGTCGTCTTTGCAACGTCCTGCCAAAATAATATGTCGTAAATGTTCAGGCAGTTTGATTAAGCAAATGCGGATGAGTTCTGAGGGGCTGTATGGGTTTGAAAGATACTGATTCTTATGCAACATGTCTTCAAAATATTTCATAAGACTGGAAAATTCAGATTGTTCGAAACGTTTCATCATTATGATGCTATGTTTTACACGGTCTTGTGTGGCTTGAGACCAATATGCTGAGAGGAAGGCATGGTAAAACTCTCCTTCACTGTGGCAATCGTGAATTACCGATCGCATTCTTACAGCTGGTTCATTCTCCAAGTAGCCACACATAAATTCTAATCTGTGTTCCAACGACCAGTTGGGAGGAAAACAATGAGAGAATTGATGGAGCCATGCTTGTGGATGAATGTCGTTGCCAGAATTCTTAAATGTTTTGAATTTACGTGTAGTAATGAACAGCTTATAGTCAAAGTCATCATGTCGGCGAGTCGCATATCGGTCATTGTTAGGTCGTGTCGGCCGTTCCATCTCAAAATTCGGTGCACATTGCCAATTTCTTTCATAACTTCCGAAATGCCCTGTGTTATTATTTTGCGGCTTTTCCGTATTTCTAAGTCCCTCTTCCCGTGTTGGAGCGCAAGTGTCTTCTGAAATACGTAATTCTTGTACTACTTGTGCCAGCTGATCTTGCACTTCCCGGATTTCTCTTTTGTACTGTATATTGATTTGATTCTGATTTTGTTTGAATTTCCTAATTTGTTCATACTCTTCTGTGTCAGTGAAGGCTACAGGTGTTGTGTCATTCAGATCATCATCTACCTTTGTAGATAAGTTATTTAGCTGATCCGAAAGTTCAACTACTTTCTCTGACAATGAACTAATTTCCTCCATGTGTCTTTCTACTGTGTCCTTTAAGTTTTCCTGAGTTTTTGCAAGTTGCGTAACCGAATCGGTAGATGCAACTGAGTCAAATTTAGCTTGCAAGGTCTCATGATTTTCATGAACAATAATTTGCAGTTCTTTTATGGCTGCTTCGTGATTCTGTAATGCATTTTCATGCCGCGAAAAAATAGGTTGAAAATGCTCACAAATTTGTGTTTTTACGTCATTACAGACTTTTTGACATTTCGATTCAATGTTATGTAACTCAGTAGTTAAATCTTCACGCGTTTGTTCAAGAGTTTGTTCCAATGAGTCTAACTTTTGAAGCTGTTGTTGTGTTTGTCTCTGGTGTTGTTCCATTGTGTCTAACTTTTTAAGATTTTGTTCCACTGTGTCTAACTTTTGCTGTGTTTGTCTCTGATTTTGTTCCATTTGTTGCATTAATTGCAATAATAATGTATTAGTGTCTGGAATCTGTTTCTCTACGCTTTTCGGCAGTGCATTTGCACCGACAACATTCACATTTTGACAAGCAGAAAATGTGTCTTGACTTATTTGAGAAAACGGTGATGACCCAAAACCTGAATCTACAGTATTTGCGAAATTGTGTCCTGTCATTTCGGATTCCTGAGGCGAGCTGTTGCCGACCGATCGATCGATAATGCTTCCCTCTTCACTAATTGTTTCACTGTCCACGCCATTGTTTGCCGCCCGCTCCATTTCCCTATGCACAATTACCAAATTACTACTTTGAACATCAGTTAATTCACTACTCGGTGGCGCTAACACACTGCTTTCGTCTTCACTGTCATTTCTCAGTTTACTTTGGAGCCTAGTATTACGTTTTTCACACGCCATAATTGTCACAATATTTCACACGACAACGCAGAAAAGCACAATTTGAAGATCAAAAATAAGAGAACACATTAACATAACACTGAAAATAATATCTAGTTAATTACAGCTGCGAAATACTTGGTGCAAATCTATATGCATGCCACAACTGTTTTACTGTACAACAATGAAAGACTGCAACTACAAAGGAGATTTTCTCTACAATTACGCGCTAGCAATAAACAAAATCTACACTAATTACACAAACTACAAGAAAAAATCAGAAGATTCCAGTGAGGTATCCTCGGCTAAGGGTCGACATATGAAACGTCCCCTTTGAACATTTCTACATGACTGTGCTTAACCTGACACACAATATTTTGTTAGCGCAACGCAATCTGACTTTCAATAATTCGTACAAAAGAATGGGCCCTGACTAACATTAAACTATACCTTTCGCAAATCACTTACCTCACAAAAATCTCCGCTGCTCAAGCTACTGCAATACAGCGAGCGCCACTACTGCCAGCTAAATAAAAGATTCAAACTACTGAAGGCACTAACTACTGATAGGGATAGTTAGCAAATGAAAGATATTAATAGAGAACAAACAATGTATTTACCTTAATATCATCACAAGTCATAATATATATATCAGTTCATGACAAATTACAAATCTCCGCCATCTCTCTCCCCACATCCACCACTGCTGGCGGCTCACCTCCAACTGCGCAACGCTACGCGCTGTTCACATCCAGCTGCCGCTGCCCAACACTACAATGGCAGACAACAATGCAAACTAGCCACAGACTGCACACAGCACAGCCAGTGATTTTCATATTGAGCGCTACGTAACGTTGCCAATAAGAAAACATAAACAGCCTACTTACATAGAGAAAACATAAACAGCCTACTTACATAGAGAAAACATAAACAGCCTACTTACATACAGAAAACATAAACAGCCTACTTACAAGACATTGCTTTTGTTCTATTACTTTATTTATGACTGTACGTTTCTAAAACTGAAGACACTCGTCCGTGCTCTGCACTGCAGTTTAGATGTGGCAACGTCGTTCTCTGTTCATTGGCTGACTGTGTTTTGTGACGTCAGATGCGCAGAACGAACCTAAACTCGGCCGTCAAGATATATGACGCGCACTTTAGTGATCGGCAGGCATTGATTATCTGTAATTAGGGGATTATCACTATTACACTGAGTGTCGCTAGTATTATCTGTCAAATTATTCGAGTCGGCTATTTCACTCATTGCACATCGTGATGTACTGTTAACAGTTTTTCGCGGCATTTTTCACAAATCAAAATTAAGCACAAAAATGAAACAAAGACGAAGTAAAAAATGGAACAAACACAATTACAACAAAGAGCAATAAATCGCCGATGATCTGTAAAAAAAAAAGTAACAACTTAGTAAATGCGCTGCGCCAGATGCAAACTACATTTAAGTAAATAAGAGCAGATATATTACTACTTCTCAGAAATTCACAAAGAAAATACGATCCTGGCCGGTTGTCACCAAGTGTAACCTCCCCACAAAATAACCTATCTGTCATTTATGAAAGGAAGCAACTGATTTTTCTATTGCAGTAATCGGGATGATCATGGATGGGAGAAATTAGTAAATTCTTTAAATTGAAATAAATGGTTGTTAAAAGTTACTTTTTATGAGGAAGATTATTATTACAAGAGTTTTAAAACATTTACATGGGACTTGAGATAACATTACTACATATGCGCGAGGCTGCTGTTTACCTTATACATTGTCCGCCCCGGTAGCTGAGTGGTCAGCGTGACAAACTGTCAATCCTAAGGGCCCGGGTTCGATTCCCGGCTGGGTCGGAAATTTTCTCCGCTCAGGGACTGGGTGTTGTGTTGTCCTAATCATCATCATTTCATCCTCATCGACGCGCAGGTCGCCGAAGTGGCGTCAAATCGAAAGACCTGCACCAGGCGAACGGTCTACCCGACGGGAGGCCCTAGCCACACGACATTTCCATACCTTATACATTAATACTCAGGCTCCGGCATCGCTGCACCGCGACCGGGCCAGCCAACACGATACACCATACCAGACTAGAGCAGACTCCAGACTAGCAACAACTTACTGCTACAGCTACACAGTTCCTGCTGCAGTCAACACTGCTCTCTGGTCAGAGATTCTCTTATACGTTGCCTATTGCAGGCAGCGCATGAGCAATACATCGAAATTACATCTGCTCGGACCTCTTACAAGCTGACTGGAGGCCTATAATGTGGTCCGTCGAGTCAAGATTTTGCCTCTCTTCAGATGATGCAAAGCGTTAAGTGACCCACGGACTAATGAGGTGTTTAATCCGCCATCTGTAGAGGCCGGAGGTACTTCTGTGATGTTTTGGTGGTGTTTGTATACCATGACTTCGGTCCACTCAGCCATGTTATCGTGATAATTGATCAGGTTATTTATTTCAACATTCTCAGTGACCAACTGTTGCTCTTTTTTTTTAAAGTCTTCATGACGAGTAGGATGTGAACTCTCCCAAGATGAGAACAGTTGTGTTAACAGGACTGTACACAAACGATTCTAGTTTGATTAATATTCAGGTACCCTACTGCAGCTACATTCCACCGCTAAAATTGCTACAATCCCATAGACAATGTCTGGGACTGTTTGGAACAGCAGGTGGGATGTAGCAGCAGACACCCATGCAACTGCATGGTTCTGTGGGATTGTAGACTGTGCTACTTGATGCGGTGTAACAGTCCGTTAGTTGCCGGTGGTCGGTGAGTGTGGCGTGTCGCCACATTGGTTAAGACGACAAGCATGTGAAACTATTGCGAGACAGGCAAGCCTCACTCGACGTAGCTTGTCACTGTAGTGGTAATGCACGGCGCAGGCAAGATCATGTCTCCATCATTGGGGTTTCGGTGGGGTTGCTGGATACGTGACCAGGAGCGGCGCATTAGCACAAGTGCGCCGCTAAGTGGCATAAATTATCGTTGATTTTGTAGGAGATTCATCCGCAGTCCAGCGGTACCATAATGATGCAGGTGCTATGCCAGACAAGGAGCTGACATGACACCGCCAGCCGAAGGAGCGGTTTCGAATCCACACTGGGGTACCTCCTTCCTGCACTTACTCCATCCACCAGAGTTGGTGCTATAGTGCAGCGGGGCTGCCAATCCACCAGCAGCGAAACTCTTGCCAGGAGGCAGCAGGCCACTCCCCGTGCATGACAGCCACTTTTTCACAATGCAATGACCGTGTCCCTTGGCACTCTCCTTGGCTGCCTGGCTGCGGTCATTCATCGCAGAGTGGCTACCTACGGAAGTGCTGACGTCAGTGTTGTGGCTCATGAACACAGCTGCGTGCCTCAGCAACGCGGGGCGCCAGCACGTGTTGCAGCCAGCTGGCTGGACGTTAGCCACCTGCTAATCTGTGCCAGTCCACTCATATGGGGAAGGATCGTCAACGCCTCTCCACAACGTAGCAGAGCCAATGTATAAGATGTAAATAAAGTGCGGGTATTGACAGCCGCTTCTTCCTGGGCCTCATTAGCCTGCCATCCAGTCTCACTCTTAGCCAGTCAGCCTCATAATAAATTTGCTGCCCCAAGGAGCCCTAAGGTCGGCTATAGGATCATCAATGAATGGTCTCAGCTGAATATTTCATACCTGAGTAAACTCGTGACTCCCTCCCTCCCTCAGCCAAGGCTATTATCAACCTGAAGATTATTTACATGTTATTAGCCTGACGCCTCGTGGGATGATTAATTTTTTGTCTGATGTACTTATATGAGTGACACTGAAAACGACGCGCAAGAAAGGCAAGAATGAGCATACAAAAAGCCATTAAAGAGAATGCTCGGATCAACATAACAGACAATACTGAATGGGAGAACTACAGAAGCTTGAAGAATGATCAGTGCTTCATTTTTGACGGTACGCACCGATACGCTGTACCATTACCTCTGACGAAAAAGTCATAACTGCAGATTCTGAGATGTAATACGATAGAACGTCTACTTCAGCTGAAACAATGGAAAACAAATGTTGTATTCATACTTTTAAAATGCTCAGAAAAGCATTAAATGACATTTGAAGAAGTAAAAATTTCAAAAAGACCCCCCTAGAAGGTCACAGTACTGGCACCTCTTTTCTTTTCTTCACTGAGAATAATCATAATGAGAAAAAAATGCTCCAAGATACACACGAGAGTGAAGATATCAGCATAAAACTGGAACAGCTCTAAGCTACCCAAACCAGAATAAAGTAACTGCAAAGTTACAGACAGACATGGTTGTCATCTGTCAAGAGCTAGACTCTTGCATCTGATCAACATGTTATGGTTATGTGACATTGTCAGTGGAGGAAGAAGGCGACCTTCTACATTTGAGAATGTAGTATTCTTTTAGAACAGTTTATTGCCTAGATCACAAGTTTTGTTATGTAGATATGGGATACGGAATTATGGATCTGAAGATGGCCACTGAAATGGCCAAAACTGGTTATCTGTGTTACAAAACTTGCGATCTAGACAATAAAGTGTGCTAAATGGATACTAGACACTCAAATGTTGTACGTGTGCTGGAAGCCGAAGACAGTCCCCAAAGATGGTGGGGGGGGGGGGGGTTGAAAGCAAAAATTGCATTCTTATTACGCTGGAGCATTGGTATCGACAAAATTACAATTCTGCCAGACTCGCGTTCTGCGTTGATGCTGTTTTTGAAGAATCATGTCGTGTATTAAGTGTGTCATGTCTGATTAAGCACCGCGCGGAGTAACCGCGTGGTCTTGGGCGCCTTGTCACGGTCCGTGCGGCTACTCCCGCCGGAGGTTCGAGTCCTCCCTCGGGCATGGGTGTATATGTTGTCCATAGCGTAAGTTAGTTTAAGTAGTGAATAGGGTTAGAGATCGATGACCTCAGCAGTTTGGTTCCATAAGACCTTGCCACTAATTTCCAAATTTCTGATTAAGTGTCCATCTTGGTAGGCCTAATCAAATACTGAAGTGAAAGGATTACTTTGTTGTGTAAAAAGACCGTTGCGGTACGGTTGAAGGGTCATTACGGCGTAAGAAGATACACATTGACGACGTGCTTATGATGGAGGCAGTGTACACAGACAGTTGATTTCTACATGTTGACCTACTCCTGCAGAAGCAGCTGAGCCAGTTGGAACAGTAAACTGCTTCTTTCATACTCAAACACAAAATCATCAAAAATATCGGCACACCTTTTAGTGGACATTAATATGGGTGTGCCTGCCCTTCGTCTTTATGTCAGCTTGAACTGTACTGGATGCATATTCAATTAGGTGTCTGAATGTCTGTGGAGAAATGGCGGACCATTCCTCCTTAGCAGCCCAAACCAGAGAAGATGCTGATGATGGGTGCTGGGATCTGGTGCTGACGTTCTAACTCATCCCAGTGGTATTCTGTTGGGTTCAGGTCGAGAATCTGGGCAGGGCAATCCATTTCCGGATGCCTCACAGTTGCAGCTTTATGACAGGGAGTTTTCTCATACTGATATAAAAAAATAGCTGCCTCCGAACTGTTCCTCTACTGTACGCAGTACACAGTGCTGAATAATATGTCCATATCCTTACGTATTTTGCGTTTTCTTAAGCGCAGTAAGGGGACAACATCCCAGCCACAAAAAACACCCCCATACCGTAACGCCACCTCTTTGGCACTTCACTGTTGGCACTACTCACCACTGTTGGCACTACTCACCACGTTCTCCGGACACCATCAAACCCACGCGCTCCATCGGACTGCCACAGGGTAAAGCTTACTCACAACTTAGAATCAATCGTTTCCGGTCACCCACTGTCCAGTGGCGTCTCTCTTTACATCGCCTCAACGCCACTTATCACCGACTAAAGAAATGTGTGGCTTAAGAGTAACTGTTTATCCATTGCGCCTTTTTAAGTCTCTATGCGCATTCATTGAGCCAGAAGGACTGCTGTAGCACTTAGGTACTAGCAAGTGATTCCTTTGGCTGATTATATGCAATTTCTTACAACCACTCTCCGCGGTGTTCGATGGTCTTTGTACGCCATAACATGAGGAGTGCCTGGTCTTGGTTTAGCAATGGTTGTTCCTTCGCGTTTCCACTTCACAGTCACATCGCTAACAGTGAACTTGGACAACCTTAGAAGGTTTGAGATGTTCCTAATGGATCTGTAACACAGTGACATCCAGCGACTTGTCCTCGTTTGAAGTCGCTGAGCTCTTCTGGCCGACCTATTCTGCTTTATTGCTTCTCTGCTGATAACACAATACTACCCGATTCCTTTTATACTGGTGGGTCCATCTCTCGTGACATCTAGTGGTGAATTCCGCTTATATTTGGTGGAGGAGAAGGAGGACATTAGTGCTTAACGTTCCGTCGACAACGAGCTCATTGCATATGGAGCACAACCTCGGTTAGTGGAAGGATGGAGAAGGAAGCCGGCCGTGCCCTTTCAAACGCACCGCCCCGGCATTTGCCTTAAACGATTTAGGGAAATCACATAAAACCTAAATCAGGATGGCCGGATGCGGGTTTGTACCGTCGTTCTTGCGTGTGCGAGTCCACTGTGGGAGAAACCTAACTGTGTTCCAAAAAGATAAATAAACACAGCTGGCGGTGGCATGTTTGCTGCTGTTATTAGGAGTTTATCTTGTAGCGAAATTGAAGCACATAGTTCCTCTGAGTTAGTATGGACAGAGATCATTCATTGTTGTTGTTGTGGTCTTCAGTCCAGAGACTGGTTTGATGCAGCTCTCCATGCTACTCTATCCTGTGCAAGCTTCTTCATCTCCCAGTACTTACTGCAACCTACATCCTTCTGAATCTGTTTAGTGTATTCATCTCTTGGTCTCCCTCTACGATTTTTACCCTCCACACTGCCCTCCAATACTAAATTGGTGATCCCTTGATGCCTCAGAATATGCCCTATCAACCGATCCGTCCTTCTAGTCAAGATGCGCCACAAATTTCTCTTCTCTCCAATTCTATTCAATACCTCCTCAATAGTTATGTGATCTCCCAGTCTAATCTTCAGCATTCTTCTGTAGCACCACATTTCGAAAGCTTCTATTCCCTTCTTGTCTAGACTATTTATCGTCCACGTTTCACTCCCATGCATGGCTACGCTCCATACAAATACTTTCAGAAACGACTTCCTGACACTTAAATCATAACCCGATGTTAACAAATTTCTCTTCTTCTAATAACTGGATCGTTTTACCGACCTGCCAACTTAGATGGTACAATTGCTGAAAGGTTCAAAGAAAACTTGAGTTTAAATTCAAACACGAAACCGACTCATAAAATTTTAGTTTGTGATGACTGTAATTTACCCTCGATATGTTAGCGAAAATACAAGTTTAAATCTGGAGGTACGCATAAAACATCATCCGAAATTGTGCTAAACTCTTTCTCTAAACATTATTTCTAGCACTTAGTTCATGAGCGACGCGAACAGGAAACTGTTGTAAAAACATATTTGACCTCTTAACAACAAATAATACTGACCTAATAACGAGCATCAAAACGGATACAGGGTATAGTGAACATAGGGTTGTCGTAGCGACATTGAATATTCTAACACCCCCCCCCCCTTCCCAAATCCTCCAAAAATTTGAGAAAAATATACCTATTGAAAAAAGCAGGTAAAAATTTGCTTGACGCCTTCCTGAGACAATCTCCACTCCTTCCAAATTAATAATGTAAGGTAGAGCTTGAATTCAAAGAAATAGTACCCAGAGCCAATGAGAAATTTATACAAAATAAATTAGCAAACGACGGAGCTGGTCCCCCTTGGTACACAAAACGGGTCAGAACATTGTTGCGGAAACATCGAAAAAAGCATGCCAAATTTAAACGAACGCAAAATCCTCAACACTGGCCTGCTTTTACAGAAGCTCGAAATTTAGTGCGGACGTCAATGCGAAATGCGCATAGTAGTTTCCACAACCAAACTTTATCTCGGAACCTGGCAGAAAATCCAAAGAGTTTCTGGTCATATATGTAGTGTGCTAGCGGCAAGACACAGTCAATGCCTTCTCTGCGCGATAGCAATGGAAATACTATCGATGAAAGTGCTGGCAAAGCAAAATCACTAAACACAACCTTTCAGAATTCCTTCACCAAAAAGACGAAGCAAGTATCACAGAATTCGAATCAAGAACAGTTGCCAACATGAGTAACTTAAAAGTAAATATCCTCGCACTAATGGAACAACATAAATCACTTAATAAAAGCAAGCCTTCCGGTCCAGACTGTACACCAATTAGGTTCCGTTCAGAGTATGCTGATGCAATAGCTCCACACTTAACAATCTTATACAACCGCTCGCTCGGCGAAAGATTCGTACCCAAAGACACATCAATATTCAAGAATGGTAGTAGGAGTAATCCACTAAATAGCAGGCCCATATCATTAACGTCGCTAGGCAGCAGGATTATGTAACGTATTGTGTTCGAACATTATGAATTACCTCGAAGAGAACGATCTATTCACACGGATTTAGAAAACACCGTTCTTATGAAACACAACCAGCTCTTTACACACACCAAGTGTTGAGTGTTATTGACAAGGGATTTCAAACTGATTCCGTATTTCTAGATTTTCAAAAGTCTTTTGCACTGTACCACACAGGCAGCTTGTGGTGCAATTGCGTGCTTATGGAATATCGTCTTAGTTATGTGACTTGATTCGTGATTCCCTGTCAGAGAAGTCGCAGTTCATAGTAATTGATGGAAAGTCATCGAGTAAAACAGAAATGATTTCTGGCGTTCCCAAAGATAGTGTTATAGGGCATCTGCTGTCCTTATCTACATAAGCGATTTAGGAGACGATCTGAGCAGACATCTTAGGTTATTTGCTGATGATGCTGTCGTTTATCGTCTAGTAAACACCAGAAGATCAAATAAAATTCCAAACCGATTTAGAAAAGATATCTGAATGGTGCGACAATTGGCAGTTGACCCTAAATAATGAAGAGTGTGAGGTCATCCACATGTAGTAGACCTACTAAAGAGACTACGCTTGTCCATGTTCTTTTGGAAAACGGCTACGTAGTCTGGAATACTTACCCGATAGGATTAACGGAGTGCGTCGAGAAAGTTGAAAGAAGAGTAGCACATTTTTTATTGTCGCAAAATAGGGGAGAGAGTGTCACGGTCATGACACAGGATTTCAGATGGACACCGTTAAAAGGAAGGCGTTTCTCCTTGGGGCGGAATATTCTCACGAAATTGCAATCACCAGCTTTCTCCTCCGAGTGCGGAAATATTTTGTTAACGACGGCTTATGTAGGGAGAAACAATCACCAAAGTAAAATAAGAGAATCCAGAGTTCGCATGGAAAGATATGGGTGTTCGTTTTCCGCATGCTGTTCGAGAGTAGAATAACAGAGCATTATTGTGAAGGTGATTCGATGAACCTTCTGCCAGGCTCTTAAGTGTGATTTGCAGAGCATCCATGTACACTCCTGGAAATTGAAATAAGAACACCGTGAATTCATTGTCCCAGGAAGGGGAAACTTTATTGACACATTCCTGGGGTCAGACACATCACATGATCACACTGACAGAACCACAGGCACATAGACACAGGCAACAGAGCATGCACAATGTCGGCACTAGTACAGTGTATATCCACCTTTCGCAGCAATGCAGGCTGCTATTCTCCCATGGAGACGATCGTAGAGATGCTGGATGCAGTCCTGTGGAACGGCTTGCCATGCCATTTCCACCTGGCGCCTCAGTTGGACCAGCGTTCGTGCTGGACGTGCAGACCGCGTGAGACGACGCTTCATCCAGTCCCAAACATGCTCAATGGGGGACAGATCCGGAGATCTTGCTGGCCAGGGTAGTTGACTTACACCTTCTAGAGCACGTTGGGTGGCACGGCATACATGCGGACGTGCATTGTCCTGTTGGAACAGCAAGTTCCCTTGCCGGTCTAGGAATGGTAGAACGATGGGTTCGATGACGGTTTGGATGTACCGTGCACTATTCAGTGTCCCCTCGACGATCACCAGTGGTGTACGGCCAGTGTAGGAGATCGCTCCCCACACCATGATGCCGGGTGTTGGCCCTGTGTGCCTCGGTCGTATGCAGTCCTGATTGTGGCGCTCACCTGCACGGCGCCAAACACGCATACGACCATCATTGGCACCAAGGCAGAAGCGACTCTCATCGCTGAAGACGACACGTCTCCATTCGTCCCTCCATTCACGCCTGTCGCGACACCACTGGAGGCGGGCTGCACGATGTTGGGGCGTGAGCGGAAGACGGCCTAACGGTGTGCGGGACCGTAGCCCAGCTTCATGGAGACGGTTGCGAATGGTCCTCGCCGATACCTCAGGAGCAACAGTGTCCCTAATTTGCTGGGAAGTGGCGGTGCGGTCCCCTACGGCACTGCGTAGGATCCTACGGTCTTGGCGTGCATCCGTGCGTCGCTGCGGTCCGGTCCCAGGTCGACGGGCACGTGCACCTTCCGCCGACCACGGCGGCGGTGCACAAATGCTGCGCAGCTAGCGCCATTCGACGGCCAACACCGCGGTTCCTGGTGTGTCCGCTGTGCCTTGCGTGTGATCATTGCTTGTACAGCCCTCTCGCAGTGTCCGGAGCAAGTATGGTGGGTCTGACACACCGGTGACAATGTGTTCTTTTTTCCATTTCCAGGAGTGTACATGTAGATGTAGAACCACTACGCTACCTCGCTCGGTCGCATTTGGTCAGATAGTGCAACGGAAGCATTATGCTGAAGTAACTCCGAACATTCCATCGCGACTGTGGTATCACTCTGGTGTGTTTGATAGGAAGTTTCTTGCGACAGTGTTCTACCTTCGCTTAGATAGGTTTTATTGGCTGCAATGGTCTGAATCCCCTTTGGGAGAGATCGACGCAGAGGGCGCAGCAGCCACATCAGCTGTTTGTTTGATCTCAGGGAACCACTCGTTGACTGCAGAGTATTGTGCAGTCTGGGTAGCAATTACACAGTGCTACGGAGATATTGTTAGTAATTAACGGTGTTGTAATACACGAAAGCATATTTAACGTTTTAGTCACTGGTCAAATAATGACATAATTTTCTAAGTTTTTTTTTATCCACATTAAAGACCAAAAAGGGTATGTTATGTGTGGGTGTGTACATATTGTGTGCGATAAATATGTATAGAATGTAATTTGTGTGATACACTGATTACGGTTTTACTGTAGTAGAATGAATGGTGTCCAGAGGCCAGAAATAAAAATAAAAAAATTAAGGCGACTGGTCCATTTCAAAGACAGAGGTGTCAAATTGAACATTGGCTACAAACTGTATGCAACGATCATAAATACAAAGATAACAGAGAACAGGTCAGAAGAAGCAAGAAGTAATTTCCCTAAAGGTCGCTCATTCATACAAGCAAGGCGCCCATACGCAGGGGCAAGGAGGGGGTGCGGTCAGCATCTCATAGCTCTCAGGAAAAGAAAAAAATATAGTGTAGTCATGTGGTTTTCTTTCAAGAAAATGATTCAAAAGTGGATATTACGCAACTTACAGAAATCGTTTGCTGTTCACCGTAGTAGTACGAACAACTTTGAAAACTCTAAAATTAGAGTAAATTGTAAAATGAAATAATATATTTAGATGGCGTCTGTCTGCAACAAATATCAGGCTTTCATTATTTCGCCTGTAATATGTACACTACTGGCCATTAAAATTTCTACACCAAGAAGAAATGCTGATGATAAACGGGTATTGATTAGACAAATATATTTTACTAGAACTGCCATGTGATAACATTTTCACGGAATTTGGGTGCATAGATCCTGAGAAATCAGTACCCAGAACAACCACCTCTGGCCGTAATAACGGCCTTGATACGCCTGGGCATTGAGTCAAATAGAGCTTGGATGGCGTGTACAGCTACAGCTGCCCATGCAACTTCAACACGATACCACAGTTCGTCAAGAGTAGTGACTGGCTTATTGTGACGAGCCAGTTGCTCGGCCACCATTGACCAGACGCTTTCAGTTGGTGAGAGATCTGGAGTATGTGCTGGCCAGGGCAGCTGTCGAACATTTTCTGTATCCAGAAAGACCCGTACAGGACCTGCAACATGCGGTCGTGCATTCTCTTGCTGAAATGAAGGGTTTCGCAGGGATCGAATGAAAGGTAGAGTCACGGGTCGTAACACATCTGAAATGTAACGTCCACTGTTCAAAGTACCGTCAGTGCGAACAAGAGGTGACCGAGACGTGAAACCAATGTCACCCCATACCATCACAACGTGTGCGTTCACCGCATTGTCGCGAAACACGGATGCAACCATCATGATGCTGTCAACAGCACCTGGATTCATCCGAAAAAAATGACGTTTTGCCATTCGTGCACCCAGGTTCGTCGTTGAGTACACCATCGCAGGCGCTCCTGTTTGTGATGCAGCGTCAAGGGTAACCGCAGCCATGGCCTCCGAGCTGTTGACTCAGGGATCGAGACGTGGCTGCACGATCCGTCACAGCCATGCGGATAAGATGCCTGTCATCACGACTGCTAGTGATACGAGGCCGTTGGGATCCAGCACGACGTTCCGTATTACCTTCCTGAACCCACCGATTCCATATTCTGCTAACAGTCATTGGATCTCGACCAGCCGGCCGGGGTGGCCGTGCGGTTCTAGGCACTGCAGTCTGGAACAGCGCGACCACTACGGTCGCAGGTTCGAATCCTGCCTTGGGCATGGATGTGTGTGATGTCCTTAGGTTAGTTAGGTTTAAGTAGTTCTAAATTCTAGGGGACTGATGACCTCTGAAGTCCCTTAGTGCTCAGAGCCATTTGAACCACTTTTGATCTCGACCAACGCGAGCAGCAATGTCGCGATACGATAAACCGCAATCGCGATAGGCTACAATCCGACCTTTATCAAAGTCGGAAACGTGATGGTACGCATTTCTCCTCCTTACACGAGGCATCACAACAACATTTCAACAGGCAACGCCGGTCAACTGCTGTTTTTGTATGAGAAATCGGTTGGAAACTTTCCTCATGTCAACACGTTGTAGATGTCGCCACCGGCGCCAACCTTGTGTGAATGCTCTGAAAAGCTAATCATTTGGATATCACAGTATCTTCTTCCTGTCGGCTAAATTTCGCGTCTGTAGCACGTCGTCTTCGTGGTGTAGCAATTTTAATGGCCAGTAGTGTAATTATGAATCGAGGCATTGAGAGAAAGATACCCGGTTTCACGCGGTTGTGCAGAACAATTAGAACCTCGTCGAAACTTGCCGAACAGAAATACAGATAAAGTTCTTCGTGGTGGCAGTCCCAGGTCTTCGGTGCAGTTGCGAAGTGTGGATGATGGAGACCATGGACAGAACTCGAATTCTTTCTGTAGCAATGAAGTTTCTGAGAGTCGTCCAAGGTTTTCGTAGTCGGGATCACAGGAAAGAGGCTGTAAATCTTCTGAATAACAGAAAAGAAATCGAAGAATGCAGGCACAAACAGCTTAACCACGTTATTAGAATGGGCGATGAGCACCTACCAAAACGAATTTAGAGACTACATTTTGTAATGTCGCAGCTTATTGTGATAAATGGTTTCATTTATTGAGACAAATGGGTGGAGTAGGCAACTGATGATCGTAGGGATCGCTGTGTTAAGAAGAAATCTACGGATACCAGTCATTGAGTGCTGGTCCTTATTTTGACTGGACCAGAGGTGGACTTATTCCTACATGTCGGTCAGGGGGACTGAAGACGGCCTAATGTAGCGCTGAAACTGGTTGCTCAAATAAAATATTAACAGTAAATGTAGACGGCTAAAGGTATTTTTATTCGACATCTTATATTGAACAGCCGACGTTTCGCTACCACCTGTATAAACAAGAACTTGCAGAGAGAACCTCTTAGCGAATTTATTCAGATCAGTTACCAAAATTTTGCTTTCAAAGCCGTTGAATGCCCCTCTCTTTGCTCTTCTTAAGCTCATTTTCGCCTGCTTCAGCTTATGTTTGTCAGCTAGGTTTTGATTTCTCTTGAATCTGCGATGAAGCTCTCTTTGTTTGCTTAGCAGTTATCTAACACGGTTATGAAACCGCAGTGGGTCTTTCCCGTCCCTTAAACCGTTGCTTGGAACATGGTTTTCTAAGGCACATTGAACAATGCTGTTGAATCTTTTTCCATTTGTGCTCCACCTTCATCCTCCTCACTGAATATTTGATGCTGACAACTCAGATACTCTGTATTATGTATCCTGTGGCTCTTGCTAAGCAAAAATATTTTTCTACCTTTCTTACCAATCCTTGTAAAACCCTTAGTCATGGTTGCTATTACAGCCTTATGATCACTGATAACTTCCTCTTCGTTAACTGATTCGACAAGTTCAGGTCCGTTTCTTGCTAGTAGGTATAAGACATTATCTTCACGAGTTGGTTCTCTAATTGCCTGCTCGAAGTAATTTTCTGACAACACATTCAGAATAACGTTACATGAATCCCTGTGTCTGGCACCAGTTTTGATGTCATGACTCTCCCAGTCTATACCTGGAAAGTTGAAGTCACCCCCTTATTACGGCGCGTGATCAGGAAAATTACTAACGACATTCTGCAAATTCTCTCTGAAGTGCTCTAGCATTAGAGCTCATGACCGAGGTGGTCTATACAAGCAGCTGATTACCATTTTCGATCGACATTTAATGCATAACTTCAACCATACTAAATCACATTCGGAATCTGTGATAATCTCGCTAGATATTATCGAACATTTACTGCAATAAATACGCCGCCATCATATGTGACAAACCTATATTTGTGATAAATATTCAAATCTGAACTTACAATTTCGTTGCTGTTCACTTCTGACATTAACCAACTTTCTGTTCCTAGTACCAACCGGGCATTATAAACTTGAACAAGCGTATTGATTCTGCGATATTTCCTTGGATGCTCCTGACCTTTTTTTTTTTTTTTTTTTTTTTTTTTTCATCAGTCTACTGACTGGTTTGATGCGGCCGGCACTTGCAACCTACGTCCTCAATTATTTGCTTGATGTATTCCAATCTCTGCCTTCCTCTACAGTTTTTGCCCTCTACAGCTCCCTCTAGTACCATGGAAGTCATTCCCTCATGTCTTAGCAGATGTCCTAACATCCTGTCCCTTCTCCTTATCAGTGTTTTCCACATATTCCTTTCCTCTCCGATTCTGTGTAGAACCTCCTCATTCCTTACCTTATCAGTCCACCTAATTTTCAACATTCGTCTATAGCACCACATCTCAAATGCTTCGATTCTCTTCTGTTCCGGTTTTCCCACAGTCCATGTTTCACTACCATACAATGCTGTACTCCAGACGTACATTCTCAGATATTTCTTCCTCAAATTAAGGCCGGTATTTGATATTAGTAGACTTCTCTCGGCCAGAAATGCCTTTTTTGACATAGCGAGTCTGCTTTTGATGTCCTCCTTGCTCCGTCCGTCATTGGTTATTTTACTGCCTAGGTAGCAGAATTCCTTAACTTCATTGACTTCGTGACCATCAATCCTGATGTTAAGTTTCTCGCTGTTCTCATTTCTACTACTTCTCATTACCTTCGTCTTTCTCCGATTTACTCTCAAACCATACCGTGTACTCATTAGACTGTTCATTCCGTTCAGCAGATCATTTAATTCTTCTTCACTTTCACTGAGGATAGCAATGTCATCAGCGAATCGTATCATTGATATCCTTTCACCTTGTATTTTAATTCCACTCCTGAACCTTTCTTTTATTTTCATCATTGCTTCCTCGATGTACAGGTTGAAGAGTAGGGGCGAAAGGCTACAGCCTTGTCTTACACTCTTCTTAATACGAGCACTTCGTTCTTGATCGTCCACTCTTATTATTCCCTCTTGGTTGTTGTACATATTGTATATGACCCGTCTCTCCCTATAGCTTACCCCTACTTTTTTCAGAATCTCGAACAGCTTGCACCATTTTATATTGTCGAACGCTTTTTCCAGATCGACAAATCCTATTAAAGTGTTTTGATTTTTCTTTAGCCTTGCTTCCATTATTAGCCGTAACGTCAGAATTGCCTCTCTCGTCCCTTTACTTTTCCTAAAGCCAAACTGATCGTCACCTAGCGCATTCTCAATTTTCTTTTCCATTCTTCTGTATATTATTCTTGCAAGCAGCTTCGATGCATGAGCTGTTAAGCTGATTGTGCGATAATTCTCGCACTTGTCAGCTCTTGCCGTCTTCGGAATTGTGTGTATGATGCTTTTCCGAAAGTCAGATGGTATATCGCCAGATTCATATATTCTACACACCAACTTGAATAGTCGTTTTGTTGCCACTTCCCCCAATGATTTTAGAAATTCTGATGGAATGTTATCTATCCCTTCTGCCTTATTAGACCGTAAGTCCTCCAAAGCTCTTTTAAATTCCGATTCTAATACTGGATCCCCTATATCTTCTAAATCGACTCCTGTTTCTTCTTCTATCACATCAGACAAATCTTCACCCTCATAGAGGCTTTCAATGTATTCTTTCCACCTATCTGCTCTCTCCTCTGCATTTAACAGTGGAATTCCTGTTGCACTCTTAATGTTACCACCGTTGCTTTTAATTTCACCAAAGGTTGTTTTGACTTTCCTGTATGCTGAGTCTGTCCTTCCGACAATCATATCTTTTTCGATGTCTTCACATTTTTCCTGCAGCCATTTCGTCTTAGCTTCCCTGCACTTCCTATTTATTTCATTCCTCAGCGACTTGTATTTCTGTATTCCTGATTTTCCCGGAACATGTTTGTACTTCCTCCTTTCATCAATCAACTGAAGTATTTCTTCTGTTACCCATGGTTTCTTCGCAGCTACCTTCTTTGTACCTATGTTTTCCTTCCCAACTTCTGTGATGGCCCTTTTTAGAGATGTCCATTCCTCTTCAACTGTACTGCCTACTGCGCTATTCCTTATTGCTGTATCTATAGCGTTAGAGAACTTCAAAGTTTACTAATATCATATTAACCTTTTCTATATCCGATCTACGAGGACGAGCATTCTCCGAGAACATTGTGGCTGATGTTCCTTCGATTTTGGGAGGCTATTCGTCTTTGCTAACTAAAAAAAAAAAAAAAAAAAGAAAAACATGTGCACGCCACACAAACTCCGCTACCCTCGTAGTCTCTTCCTGCTTGTAGTGCGCGCCTGCTCTATTAAGGAGACCCGTACAATTCTGCACCCGATAGCAGAGGTCGAGAAATTCGCATCCGATACCATCACAGAGTCATCTGAGTCTCTGCTTTAGGCTTTCCACTACTCGAAACCAGAAAACTCTGATCTACCTTGGCTACGATGCTACAGATAAGTCAGAGTAGCTGCACCCCATGTGCGATGATGGTTGTCTTCGCCAAATCAGCCATCCGCCGGAAGGAACTGAAGAGGCCTCAGGACCCAAGCAGCAGGTGTCTTTCATGCCGACATATGTCACTGTCACTATTTGCAGCCGGTTGCATCTTGCGCACTCAATAGCTGCTGGCAGGGCTTCTTCCACGTAACGGCTATGCATGCAGAATAAAGAAGGATCAACGGAGAAAACTGTCAATCCAATTTTGAGAAAATTATTAACTGATTTTCAGAAACACGCTACTTTTAAACTTTGAAAGCGCGGTTCATTTAGTTTCATACTGTTGAACTTACCCACCTCACAATGACGTACAGAGCGAACAAAAAATATGAAACAGAGAAGAAAGTTCTAATGTCTTAGCTATCTAAAGAACTTAAGCTCCAAAAATCATATAGACGTCTTCGTGAAGAAATTAGATTCGGTTACTTTGGAATTAAGAGAAACCGAAAACTACCAAGCCATTTGGCATCCTACTCTGGTTAAAGACTTCCCCCGCGCTATGCACGCGTTACAGACAACAACCACACGCATCCTTCTTGCACCTACACGTTATCTAACTTCGTCTACACTACTGGCCATTAAAATTGCTACACCACGAAGACGACGTCCTAGAGACACGAAATTTAACCGACAGGAAGAAGATGCTGTGATGTGCAAATTATTAGTTTTTCAGAGCATTCACACAAGGTTGGCGCCAGTGGCGACACCTACAACGTGCTAACATGAGGAAAGTTTCCAACCGATTTCTCAAACACAAACAGCAGTTGACCGGCGTTGCCTGGTGAAACGTTGTCGTGATGCCTCGTGTAACGAGGAGAAATGCGTACCATCACAAAAAAATGGTTCAAATGGTTCTGAGCACTATGCGACTTAACTTCTGAGGTCATCAGTCGCCTAGAACGTAGAACTAATTAAACCTAACTAACCTGCCGCGCAGGATTAGCCGAGCGGTCTAAGGCGCTGCAGTCATGGGCTGTGCGGCTGGTCCCGGCGGAGGTTCGAGTCCTCCCTCGGGCATGGGTGTATGTGTGTTTGTCCTTAGGATAATTTAGGTTAAGTAGTGTGTAAGCTTAGGGACTGATGACGTTAGCAGTTAAGTCCCATAAGATTTAACACACACACACACACCTAACTAACCTAAGGACATCACACACATCCATGGCCGAGGCAGGATTCGAACCTGCGACCGTAGCGGTCGCTCGGCTCCAGACTGCAGCGCCCAGAACCGCACGGCCACTCCGGCCGGCCGTACCATCACGTTTCCGACTTTGATTAAGGTCGGATTGTAGCCTATCGCGATTGCGGTTTATCGTATCGCGACATTGTTGCTCGTATTGGTCGAGATCCAAAGACTGTTAGCAGAATATGGAATCGGTGGGTTCCGGAGGGTAGCACGGTACGCCGTGCTGGATCCCAACGGCCTCGTATAGCTAGCAGTCGAGATGACAGGCATCTTATCCGCATGGCTGTAACGGATCGTGCAGTCACGTCTCGATCCCTGAGTCAACAGATGGGGACGTTTGCCAGACAACAACCATCTGCACGAAGAGTTCGACGACGTTTGCAGCAGCATGGACTATCAGCTCGGAGACCATGGCTGCTGTTACCCTTGACGCTGCAACACAGACGGGAGCGCCTGCGATGGTGTACTCAACGACGAACCTGGCTGCACGAATGGCAAAACGTCATTTTTTCGGATGAATCCACGTTCTGTTTACAGCATCATAATGGTCGCATCCGTGTTTGGCAACATCGCGGTGAACGCACATTGGAAGCGTGTATTCGTCATCGCAACACTGGCGTTATCACCCGGCATGATGGCATGGGGAGCCATTACACGTCTCGGTCACCTCTTGTTCGCATTGACGGTACTTTGAACAGTGGACGTTACATTTCAGATGTGTTACGACCCGTGGCTCTATCCCTCATTCGATCCCTGCAAAACCCTGCATTTCAGCAGGATAATGCACGACGGGATGTTGCCGGTCCTGTACGGGTCTTTCTGGATACAGAAAATGTTCGACTGCTGCCCTGGCCAGAACATTCTCCATATCTCTCACCAATTGAAAACGTCTTGTCAATGGTGGCCGAGCAACTGGCTCGTCACAATACGCTAGTCACTACTCTTGATGAACTGTGGTATCGCGTTGAAGCTGCATGGGCAGCTGAACCTGTACACGCCATTCAAGCTATGTTTGACTCAATACTCAGGCGTATCAAGGCCGTTATTACGGCCAGAGTTGGTTGTTCTAGGTACTGATTTCTCAGGATCTGTGCACCCAAATTGCGTGAAAATGTAATCACATGTCAGTTCTAGTATAATATATTTGTCCAATGAATACCCGTTTATCATCTGCATTTCTTCTTAGTGTAGCAATTTTAATGGCCAGTAGTGTACTTTCTATATTCACTGTCTGACAAGAAGAGCGTAGGAGCCAGAAGGAAAGAAGGACAAAATTAAACTGAACAGGTATTTGATATAATTTTAGTGATTAAAATATGGAGTCAAATTTACAAAGACTTTGGCAGTATATGCACAATTATCAGTGCGGCGGTGCACCACCTCTGGTTTGGATGAATCCACCGATTCGTTTGGGAAGGGTGTCATAAGGCCGTTGTATCCTCTTCTTAGGCAATCTGACCCATAAATGTTGTAACTGTTCCTTGATATCCTGGATACTCGCGCTGGTCTCACATGTATTCTGTCGAGGACAGATCTGGAGATCTTGCTGAGCACGGGAGTACTTCAACATCATGCAGATAGCTCATAGAGACAAGTGCCATGTATAGACAAGCATTTCCCTGTTGAAAAATGGCACCCCGATTCTGTCGCATTAGAGGTAACACATCAGGAGGCGGGATGACCATGAAGTACTATTCTGAAGTCAGAGTTCTTACAGTCACTGCCAGCCGTGACCTGAGGTCACACGATGTCAGGAGTGACGCTGCTGTGCCTCATCAAAACAGTGGGAGAATGGGACCTCTTCCCAGGTCACCACCATACTCGCCGACGAAGATCATCCGGGGTAGTGTAGAACCGCGATTCATTGCTCTACGTAATGCGACACTTGTCACCAGCAGTCCATTCTTCCTGGTCACAGTAAACGCAACCGTTTGTATCCGCCTGCTGCTTTCCGGCAGATGGTGCGAGATTACACAAAATCTTGCAAGGAGCCGATTACTTGTTCTCGAATGGCAGGCACGGATGTGACGGGGTTACGATGTTCTTGGTGCACGTTATGGCGATCGCCCCCTATGGTAGACGCTGTTACGTTACCATTTGTTACGTTATATATACAGGGTGTTACAAAAAAGTACGGCCAAACTTTCAGGAAACATTCCTCACACACAAAGAAAGAAAGTATGTTATGTGGACATGTGTCCGGAAACGCTTACTTTCCATGTAAGAGCTCATTTTATTACTTCTCTTCAAATCACATTAATCATGGAATGGAAACACACAGCAACAGAACGTACCAGCGTGACTTCAAACACTTTGTTACAGGAAATGTTCAAAGTGTCCTCCGTTAGCGAGGATACATGCATCCACCCTCCGTCGCATGGAATCCTTGATGCGCTGATGCAGACCTGGAGAATCGCATATTGTATCACAGCCGTCCACAATACGAGCACGAAGAGTCTCTACATTTGGTACCGGGGTTGCGTAGACAAGAGCTTTCAAATGCCCCCATAAATGAAAGTTAAGAGGGTTGAGGTCAGGAGAGTGTGGAGGCCATGAAATTCGTCCGCCTCTACCAATCCATCGGTCACCGAATCTGTTGTTGAGAAGCGTACGAACACTTCGACTGAAATGTGCAGGGGCTCCATCGTGTATGAACCACATGTTGTACTTGTAAAGGCACATGTTCTAGCAGCACAGGTAGAGTATCCCGTATGAAATCATGATAATGTGCTCCATTGAGCGTAGGTGGAAGAACATGGGGCCCATCAAGACATCACCAACAATGCCTGCCCAAACGTTCACAGAAAATCTGTGTTGATGACGTGATTGCACCGAAGTCAACATTACCTTCCTTCAATTGAGCCAACTGGCGGTGAATCGAGGAAGTACAGTACATACTGACGAAACTAAAATGAGCTCTAACATGGAAATTAAGCGTTTCCGGACACATGTCCACATCACATCTTTTCTTTATTTGTGTGTGAGGACTGTTTCCTGGAAGTCTGGCCGTACCTTTTTGTAACACTGATGACCTCAGAAGTTAAGTCCCATAGTGCTCAGAGCCATTTGAACCATTTGTTAACACTTTGAAAAATAAATTAATAATTCGGCGCCTAATGGCCGACCAGAGGCTGCATCGGAAGATGAGCTTCCCGCAGCGACAAATCACTGAAAAAATGCTTGTTAAAAATAATTAACCGCTGCGACCATTTGAGGTGACAACTATTACAAAGAAATTCCTTTTGTGATAACAATAATGAGTTCATTTTAGCAGAATACCGAATAACTTACATAAAATACGTGTAGTCGCTCAATGGCTGCCTTCCGTATCGCGAAACAAAACAGTGTGAGTACCGTAAAAGTACGTCCTTCCTCCTCGGCCGTACAATCGCGTCTCTTCACGATCCTTTTTTATTTTCATAGATATGTTTTGAATAAAGATGCTACTTTTAAATTATCGCTGCATATCAGTTGTTTCAAGAACATTGACTGTATCTTTTATACTAATTATATTCATAAAATACGTTAACTACGGCTTACAACCGATAAAAATGTCAGTATTTATGTGACGTCCCGTCACAACACAGTCGACATGACTCTTGACAACAAGTTAGCCATCCCTCACGTACCTACGCAGTCGGGCCACTGTGATATCCTAATGCCGTACACAACTAGATATTGTATGAATCGACCAGCCAGCCAAATGGAGATCCGCTGTGAGACCCCTGTCATGTGCTGATACCATTGTTTCAAACGACTACGTTGTGTCTCCGTGTCCTTTGCAGTGATCATTCAACATCTGACGCTTTCACCTGTCAGACGCAGTAACAGCACTTCTTGCGAACAACAGTAATGTACTCTAGCGGCTGTCCTGACCTGTCACAGAGGAATGCAGCTCTAACCATTTACAGACACGCTGATCGTGCGTACCTATTCGGAACATCATTGACATCCGACCGTGTCTTCTTGGTGCTTCACATGTTTTGTCAGGCAGTGCGTTAGGTAGTCTGCGGGAACTTTTCCTTCGGAATCCAGCAATGTCTACCGCGGCGCACAATATATGTGACATTTTTCGATGCTTCAAGCATTCCACCGACTATACTATATCCATACACTGTGATGTGTGGTAGACAAAGGTACATGTTTGGGTTGTTGATATCTACACCCCATAACGAACTGACGATTCTGTATGGGATGGCTATTCGCCGGTGATTGTTGTCCAGCTCTGAACTGGGCATTTATAGTTGCGGCATTGTGGTGCGCCTAGCCATTGTTGCAATCTGCGAGTGTCGATCTCTCAACGATGGGAAACTGGTAAATCTCGTCATATTAACGTCACAAGGGACAACATCAAAGGTTGCTCTACGCCTGCATTACATCTACGAAAGCAGTAAGCTTATTACAGACAGTCACGCTTATCTTAACAGACGCGACTCTGTAAATTTGTGTAACAGACGATATGATGCTGCAGCTGCGCAAAGGGAAACAAGACATGGAGAATCAAACGCAGAGCCCAGTAAAACGTGAGAAGAATAGCATTTAAAAAATGTGTGTTGAAACTACAGCAATATTGAGAAGTGCGCCGCTCTGACAGGATAATGCAAAACACGAATAATTTATGAACAATTGTTCTCCGGTATTCAGGCCGAGGCATAGAGGAGAGGCATTGGACTCTCATTCAGGAGGATGGCGTTTCAAACCTCTACCCATCCTGTGCTCTGTGTCTAGCAACAACGTCGTAGGACGGATGTTAAACCCTAATCTTCCGTCCTTCCTTCCTTTCCCGGTAGTCAACCACGAATGAATCATACACGTTATATTTTATTTCAACAACGTGACTCGTCCTCGCAAAGTTGTGATAACATTCATCCTCCGTGCGTCACAGCAGAACTGTCCAAAACGAAAACATACAACGTTGCCGAAATATCGCCTAATTACGGCGACGCGGCTGGTAAAACTCGAAACGAATATTAATTACCTATACGTGGAAGATACGTAAGACCTCCCGCGACTGATTCGATAAAGGTTCGATGACCAGAGAAGTTTGGAAAACACTGTCGTACATTGGACAGTATTAAAGATCGGTGCCTATCGGTTATCAGTACTCGGTTACGAACACCACTGTCGAGGTATCGCCAAGATAACTGTGATACAAAAATAGTGCTTGGTGTCCCAATGTGCCTTTCAGTGACTATAATTCCGAACGTCAAACTTTTTTCTTCCGGCAAATGTTTCGCAATTCTTATCTTGTTTTCTGTTTGCTAAGAGCCGTTCTGTAATGTCCTTTTATACTTAGGGGACAGTCTTCTGACCTCGTGCTCAAAATCTGCTATTCTGATCAATTAAAGGATGAAACAGCTCCCGTTAAGGTTCTGCTGATGGAAAAGCAGTGATTAATATTCAGTTATGTAATGGATTAATTAAACTGTAACAAGGATAGCGGAGAGTTTTTCTTCTTCACGCTGGTTTCTATTACGTCGCTGCACATTGAACAAACTGAAAGCCAAAAAAAAGTAGAAGAAAATGGAGTAAACTCTGTTCTGCGACTAATTGAATAATAATATGCTATGTGTGGTGCCATAGACCTCTTAATCACCTGAAACCCGATTTCATAACTTCAAAAAGGAAGTATTGGTTTTTAAGAAATTAGATAGCCTAAGGGAGCCGAGTGCATACAGTTATTATGAGATCAAGAGACAGTAGCTTGTTGGCTAAATGAATTGTTTTCTAACTGTATTAAAATTTTAGCTTTACGAGAGTCTGAGTGTTGCTATCGAGTGATACGCACATTTATCACATAGTGTGTCTGGTTGTGTTCGATGCAAGTCCAAAGGATGCATAGGCCCACCAATAGTGGACGAAGGAACTAACCCAACTGCCCTAGGTTTTAAATAGACGAAAAATTTAGAATTGGTTGAAAATTTGAAGAGATGGAGAGAGAATCTGTACTCCAATTTTCCCCCACTTCTATGATGCTACAGACCAATTGCTCTATGTACGAAATGGCGTGAAAATGAAAAGAATAGTGGTCAATTGAAAACAGACAGGATGGTGGACCTAGTCCAATTTTTCCTAAGTACAAAATGCAAGATGATGGACCTTAGAATAGTTTTATGATGTCACAATCCAAGATGGCGATCCGAGATGCAGCACCTTGAGATGCAAGGACAGCCTTTATGACATCAAAATCCAAGATAGTCATCAAAGATGGCGGACCTGTAGATACGATGTCAGAATCCGAGATGACGATCCAAGATGAGACTGTCTACGTCACTCTCATGAGCACGGTTGCCATATCGCTTAAATCCAAACTGGCAGATCTGTGGATGCGAGGACAGCTTCTATGAGATCAGAATCCAAGATCGCAGATATGAGGATGGAAGGACAGCTCTGAGACTGTCTAAATGTCATGAACATCGTTAGAAGGAGACTTAAATCCAATATGGCGTACCTGGGGATACAAGAACAGCCTGCATGGTTGCCAGGTTACTTGATCAAAGTTTGGAACCCAAGAGCAGACGTCTCCTAAGTTTTAAATAGTGCAGCATACAAAAAATCCACAGAACCTAAGTTTAAAATGGCGATTAGATTAGGTTAGATTAGTACTTGCTCCATAGATCATGAATACGACACTTCGTAATGATGTGGAACGTGTCAGGTTAATAAAAGGTGTCTATACACGATATTACATTACACAAAATATTACATGACACTCAACATTTTTTTTTTTTTTTTTGTGGGGGTTGGGGAAATTAACTACCCGCTTACTATATCCAAAAATTCAACTAATGAGTAGAAGGAGTTGCCATTAAGAAATTCTTTTAATTTCCTTTTAAATGCTATATGGCTATCTGTCAGACTTTTGATGCTATTAGGTAAGTGACCAAAGACTTTTGTAGCAGCATAATTTAGCCCCTTCTGAACCAAAGTTAGATTTAACCTTGAGTAGTGAAGATCATTCTTTCTCCTAGTGTTGTAGCCGTGTACACTGCAATTACTTTTGAATTCGTTCGGATTGTTAATAACAAATTTCATAAGTGAATATATATATTGTGAGGCTTCAGTGAAGATCTCTAGCTCTTTAAATAAGTATCTGCAGGATGATCTTGGATGAGCTCCAGCAATTATTCTAATTACACGCTTTTGTGCAATGAACACTCTTTTACTCAATGATGAGTTACCCCAGAATATGATGCCATACGAAAGTAGAGAATGAAAATAGGAGTGGTAAGCTAATTTACTCACATGTATATGGCCAAAATTTGCAATGACCCTTATAGCACAAGTAGCTGAACTCAAACGTTTCAGGAGATCCTCAGTGTGTTTTTTTCAGTTCAACCCCTCATCAATGCATACACCTAGAAATTTTGAATATTCTACCTTAGCTACCGATTTCTGATCGAAGTCTATATTTATTAATGATGTCATTCCATTTACTGTGTGGAACTGTATATACTGTGTTTTGTCAAAGTTTAATGAGAGCCCATTTGCAGAGAACTACTTAATGCTTTTCTGAAAAACATCGCTTACAATTTCACCAGCGAGATATTGAAAGACTTCAGTTGTCTCAAGTTTATGCTGGCGAGGAATACAAAACAACTTACCCTGCCAGAATGAGATTTTCACTCTGCAGCAGAGTATGTGCTGATATGGAACTTCCTGGCAGGTTAAAACTGTGCGCTGGACCGGACTCGGGACATTTGCCTTCCACGGGCAGGTGCTCTACCATCTGAGCTACCCAAGCACGACTGACGACCCCTCCTGCACAGCTTCTGTGCAGATTGGAAGGTAGGAGACGAGATACTGCCGGAAGTAAAAGCTGTGAGGACGGTTCGTGAGTCGTGGTTGGGTAGCTCAGTTGGTAGAGCACTTGTCTGCTAAAGGCAAAGGTCACAAGTTCGAGTCTCTGCCCGGCATACAGTTTTAATCTGCCAGGAAATGATACCTTTACCGTGCGTTTAAATGGCAGGAAACCCACTGGCACAACCTACATGTTTGTCAGAACTAGACCATTTGTCTTAAGTTTAAAGCTGTGTAGCTCACAGAAGCAACCTCAGTGATTGCCTGACAGATATTACTAACGTATGTGCGTGTGCGTGCGTGCGTGCGTGTGTGTGTGTGTGTCTTAAGATAAGATACAAATGGGGCAGGTACGCAGTTGCATTTTTTTGTTTAAACATTTGACGCTTGCAAAACTCATGAGGACTCCTCCAACACGGATTCTGTAACTGTGCGCCTGTCAATGTACCTCGCGGTGCCGTTGTCTGGTTGAGTCACCATTGCTGCTAGCCACTGGGCTAGCTTCTCTGTCCACTGTGCTTGCTGTATAACTGCCGATAGGCATCGGAGTGCTGAGTCATACAATGCACCGCTAGTTTGGATGCCTCGTCATGTAGTTCGAAACGTGACACAGTCCAGCTGCAGGGCTAACAGCGGCCTACCGACAGACGGCATATCAGGGCTCCTCTGCTGTTGCACAACTTCAACGCCATGTCCTGCAGGCTCAAGAGACTAGTGCGATATGGCTCTAATGGTGTGACTGCAGCCTGTTCTCTGCATGATGTCACATGATACCGTCTTTTTTTTCTCCTAGTACAATGCCGTTGTGATGTGAATCTCTGAAGTGATGGGACATGCAGGACATTCCACCATAGGAACCTGCTTAGCAGGCACCTACACATAGACGTTACTAAGGCCCTTAAATTGTACTGATTTCTAGAACTGGACGACATGTCCAAACATGATACAGCCTACTGTTATAGCACATTGCATTGTCCCAGTGAAATCTCTCTAACGTTTGTGAAAACTATCCCAGGTCTCTTAGTCGTCTGTGGTGCGACGATATTAACATTCAAGTGTAGAAAATTCATTTGCAGCGCCTGACATACTTCCGTGTGTGCTACTCGCAGCAGGTTTCTCTGTACAGAGCTCCACACACATTGGTTGCAAACCTCAAGGTGATGTAATTCCAGTATAGTAATCCTATAGCGACTGCATCAAATACACACCTTTCTTGATATAGGTCCGAATTATTCTTTAAATAACATCGATTTTTGCTGTCGTGTATAGGCCTTGAACGGGCAACGGCCTTGCCGCAGTGGATACAACGGTTCCCGTCAGATCACCGAAGTTAAGCGCCGTCGGTCGTGGCCGGCACTTGGCTGGGTGACCATCCTGGCCGCCATGGGCTGTTGCCATTTTTCGGGGTGCACTCAGCGTCGTGATGCCAACTGAGGAGCTACTCGACCGAATAGTAGCGGCTCCGGTCAAGGAAAACCATCGTAACGACCGGGAGAGCGGTGTGCTGACCACACGCCCCTCCTATCCACATCCTCATCTGAGGATGACACGGCGGTCGAATAGTCCCGATGGGCCACTTGTGGCCTGATGACGGAGTGCTTTTGCTTGCTTGTATAGGCCTTGAAGCAAATTAAATTTAGCAGTGGTCATATCGAAGCTGAGTTATAGCTGGTACATATTGGCGGTGCAAGTGAACACCTGCTTAACAACTGTTACACCCAATACAGCGGTGATTCTGCATAACACAAACCCTTGGTAGGTTCTGGAGATATGTGGCATCAAATGTTTATGAAATCCTCATCTGAATCTGGTAAGCAACTGCAATTTTACGTTGTTCCAACTGATTACCCCTTAACCTTTAATAAAGTCTCTAAGTCAAATGGGGCTCTAGCTAAGGCACCATTTGGTAATGATTGAGGCTAGGATGTAAACGACCTAGAAATCACCATAATATACATAAAAATGCTTTTATGACCAAAAATTTACAAAAGTATGCACAATAACATAAAAATATGACTTAACAACATTAAAAATTTCGGTTGTGAAATAAATTAGCAAGTCAGTTTATCATATTGAAGTATTTGTTTGAGAATAAAAGGCACATGAGAATCAAGCTAAACTACGGAGTTTGATGTTTTAGTACGCTTTTTATTAGCATTATCAGAACACAGTCATCCTATAATTTTTTGTACATCCTCACTTTTATATGAGTTCTGAGTTCCAATGTTATAATGAATACCTAGATGCAAATTTTCAAATAAAATACATTTCATATCGTCAGCCAAGGAACTTCTTTCTACTTCACCTGACACAAGACGAGCATGTTTAAAATGTCAATGTCGTTTGAATCTAATTCTGAAAGATTAAGAGAGGACGGTACACAAAACAAAATACTGAAATGAAACAGAGTTTATAACACACCCTTCGTTTTTTATAACAGGTTTTCCATTTTCTGTGACACTTCTTTTCCCACTTTATCATAAACAGCTTCTAATTTACTCAAAACTGTTTCATTTGATCTATGTGCTTCATTACTGGCACTTCTGACTGCTCCAAAGCTGTTGTGGCAATAGGAATATATCCAATACTTGACTTTATTGTCGAAAGTTTGCCTAAAGTTTCAGCATTAGACACTAATTCTTGGGCTAATCGCTGCTACTGACTCAATCAATGATGCTTTTCACAATGTTGAACTTCTGGCGCTAATAGCTACAGGTTTCAATCCATAACACATGTCTAGTCAAAATAGTAGACGGTAGTACAGTATTTTACCATTAGTGGAAAAGACTTCCTCATCATACTGGGACACGAACAGTTGTACTTTTACTTGAATATTTTGCATCACTTTAGGAAATTGTTGTGAACTATACTATACACACTTCCGACTTCAGTAAGATTGAAAAAAGTAATGAGACACTTGTCTGCAGTTCATGGTCCAGAATTGTTTACGCAGCTACCTGCTCATAGAATAACAGAATATACAAACTCACTGTTGCGTAAGGATGGAGTCCATATCGCGAATTTAAAAGAAATGGCGGGCGGGGGGGGGGGGGGGGGGCGGGGGGGGGGCGGGGGGAAGGCAGATATTCACCATCCCGCAGGGAACAAAATGAGGTGTGAGCTTCTAAAAATGTAACACAGGAGAAAGAAATTGTATGATAAAAGTTCTTTACCTCTTGAAAGAATGAAAATATGACGAATATGACCATTTACTGACTGAAAAGAAGCTCTCTCATAGAGAAAAAATATGCCTTAACGAATTACAGTGATTCATTTAGTTTTTTAATAACAAGCATCTCTATGAATTAAAGGAACATGCCAGTTTTATCAAAAGTTATACGCCCTACCGTAAATATCTTACCCCTAATAATGACATTGAACAACATGCCAAAACTCTAAACGTGATAAAGAGGATGATTTAACACAATCCTACAATCCATAGGTCTAGATTTTAAAGTACTGTATTGGGTATTACCTTGACATTATGCATTATAACACGATGGTACCTATTCATAATTCACAAACATTCCGTATCTGGTGCAGTGTGAATGGTTGACAGATTTTACACTTCCTACAATATACCTCCCTGGCATCACAGTGGAAGTAGGTCATTTATGCTCAAGGTAGAATCCAAGATGGACAGACGTAAATGTCCAAGATGGCCACCAAGCTTGAAATTCAAGATAGGAACCGAAGATAGGACTTTTGTACAGCCGTATGACTTCACAAGATGGTAATCCAGGAAGTCATCAATGACGTCACAAGCCAAGATGGTGATCCAAGATAGCTGTCCTGGGGATATGGGCGCGGCCTGCAATTTTGCTAGTCCACAGTAGTTGTTCCGATTACTGTGGCACTGCACATGCCTACCTCACCTCTCGTCTGCATTGTCCAGGCTTAGTAGTTATCAGGTGAACTCGATGCTTGCTTGGTTTAGTTCAGTTTCTTTCATTACTGCGCCCACACGCGTGGCAAGTAGTTGGCGGCCTGGCACTGGGACTTTAATGGTTGCGTCGTCGCTGAATACTTCTTCCTCGTACGTGTCCATATCACGCGGAGTGAAACAGCGAAGTCGTTGTGTGTTGCACAGTGGATCCCTCCACAAAAATTTGTTCATTTCTTGGAAAGGTATGCGTGCTTGTGGTAGTTTTGATGCTGTGACAGAAGACCAATTTTACGGCCCGGGACACATTGTTTACCCGTCGTAACGCGCTTATTCAGCGGAGAGGAAATCCGTCGATCAGCACCCGACGATAAAATAGGTTCCTTATAAAACACTTCTCCATTTATTAAAAAATGAGTGTAGTTTAGTATAAATTTTTGTATATTTGCACATGCGTACTAAAAGTCAACACACTTTACTTTTGAAGAAAAAAAAAACTCACTTTTACACAGGTTCCTTGCCGAATTGCCGTCCAACTCTATTAATCACTTGTTTGGCATAAAGTGTCTGCTTTCATATGCTGTTACTCTTTACAAAAAATAGTTCAAATGGCTCTGAGCACTATGGGACTTAACTGCTGTGGTCATCAGTCCCCTAGAACTTAAAACTACTTAAACCTAACTAACCTAAGGGCATCACACACATCCATGCCCGAGGCAGGATTCGAACCTGCGACCGTAGCGGTCACGCGGCTCCAGACTGTAGCGCCTAGAACCGCACGGCCACTACGGCCGACTACTCTTTACACAAACCGTTATTTACACAGTTAAAATTTTAATACATACATAAATTACATATTAGTGCTGACATTCCACTCACACTTACTGCATAAATAGTCATATAAGTTCAGTTTGTAAATAATAGGTTCATTTACTTTCATATTATAGGATGAATATGCGTAACCTTAGTTACATCGATCATCCTTATACACATATATACACCCTTCTGTTTGGATATCACAAGTCTTGATATAATTCCGTTCACATTATTCACGGGAGCTTGCGTGCTATTTATTTATGAAGCAGGTTGGAAAGCATGGGCGTCTACTTCAAATACAGTACGCGCTGCTTGTCTGACTACGCTTAGCATCGCCTCTAGGAATGAAGGAAGGCATCAATTTGACTACAGGCCCATCCGATTGCTAAGGAAAGGACGTATAACTCATATATCGTGTTACAAGAAGACTCTCAGTCGTCATTGTTCATGGTAGATGCTTGTTGTCTTCCTACTACATGAAATACACATTGTTAACTTCAGACGACGTGCAACGTAAGTACTCATGACACGTGTTTAATTGCCATAAATGTTGTTGTCATTCGACGTGCAGAAATAATAATCCTGTTTATAATGATCACGTACACATACACATACATATATATTGTAAAGAGTAAACGGGTGTTGGGAGTTTCTGAAGTGTGTATCGGCCCTTTACTTGTTCGGTAGCATAAAACCTGGGTCATTACGACGTCACTTACCACATTGCTACTGCGTATACTTTGAATCGTTCATTCATATCACTTATGTATACAATATTTCTTACAATTAAATTTAATTTGCTTGAGGTGCGGCCCGTTAAACTTGTATGGTACCATGCCACCCTCGAAGCTTATCATCACGCCGCGTCGATGTGCTGGTCGCTGAAAAGAGAAAACTTAAAACTAAGATATAACTAAATGTGTAGTAGCTCAGTGGCCATTGATTCACTCATTGTTTCACTCAGTATGCAGCCGTTTTATTCGCCTGTTCTGGGGTTAGAGACCTTTGTCTCGACCAGTCCTCTCGTAAATCAATCGATAAGCTCCAGGATATGGGAATTATATAGGGTCCTGTATAAAATAATTGCCACCTCTTGTTCAACTTTCCTATTTTTGTTGAACTAGGATGTGTTCGTAACAGAACTCGTTGGCCTTCAGTAAATTGTTTAAAACGCAACAGTTTCTGGTCGTAGATTTTCTTCTTATATTCAGCCCTGTTTTCCAGTGTGATTACTGCTTGTTCAGTTTTCTCGTCTACTGTCATTTCCACAGCTGGTATTTTTGGTGGGGGTGACTCTCATTCGTCCTTTTGTGTAGTGTAAAATATTAATTCATTTGGTGTGAAATCAGTGGAAAAATTTGTAAGACTGTTAATGACCTGCATGAACGGTGTTACGTACTCCACCCATTTTGTGTGTGTGTGTGGTATGTGTGTATGTGTATGTTCTTATGAACCGGTTAAATTCCTTGAATACTCTTTCTACTGGCGATGCCTCGGGGTGGAGTCTTGATACTAAGATGTGTATTATACCCTGTGATGTCACAAATTGCTTCCATTTCTGTCGTATAAAATATGACGCATTATCACTAACTATCACTCGTTGATTTCCTATCCTCCTCATGTAATCTTCTTCGATCCTTTTCTTGGTGGAGGTCGCTGTTGCGCTACATATAGCGTACATCTTGATATGTTCTGTAAAAACATCACATAGTGCTACTACGTACCTTACTCCTCTCTTGCCTCTTAGATAGGGGCTAGCTAGGTGTAGAGACACTAAATCTATAGGTTTCTTAGTTAAAATCGGGTGAAGCTCGTTATGTTTGGAAGAGTTAGAATGTTCTGCCTTCTGACACACTATACATTTTCGTAGTATTTGAAATACTCATCGTCTTAAATTTGGAAAGTAGCAGTGTTTACCTATAATCACGGTACCTTTGCTTACCCCGTAGTGTCCCCACACTTCCTGGGTGTACAGTATGAATTTCTCAATGTACTTCGCAGGAAGACACGCACCATTGTTCTGAGTCACAATGTTTGCGATGGAATAAAACACCTTTATATTCCCTGTACCACATTTTTAGTTGTTCGTTGCCTTCCTGTGTTAGTTTTTGTTTGACCTTGCTCCATCTTAGGTCCTGTTGTTGCAGGGGTTTCATTTGTTTACAAAACTTACAGTAGTCAGATCGCGTATTTTACTTTGCATAAGAAGAGTTCTTATTTCAGAAACCTGTTCCCAAAATTTACTAAATTCACCTAGATTCTGAGGTAACCTTGACAGAACATCGGTAATGATGTGCTGACTGCCCTTGATATAAATAATTTCCAAGTTGAATTCTTACAGATATAGACATCACCTTGCCAATCTCCTGTGCAGTGACCTGCACGTCAACAAGAATGTAAGGGATTGGTGATCGCAATATACTTTTGTACTCTTCCCACATAAAAAGTACTCAGATTTTTTGAATGCCCAGACCACTGTCAAACTTTCTAATTCTGATACAGAGTGTGATCTTTCTGCATCAGTTAATGTGCGGCTAGCAATGTCTTACCGTCTTCCTCTCTCACATGGAGCAGACATGCCCCCAGACTCTGCAAGTAGGCATCTGTGCACAGATGGAAGTCTTTCTCCATTTCGGAGTGGCTAAGTATTTTGCATTCACTAATGCCTATTTAATATTATTGAAATCCTCTTGGCACTTCTCATCCCACAGCCATGGTTTGTTTTTTGCGTAATAAATTAAGCGGGGCATCACTACTCATCAGTTGTTTGGGTATGAACTTACGGAAGAATGACGCTAATCCTAAATAAGCCATAAGTTGTTTCTTGTTCCTAGGTGCAGGACAATTGCATATGACATCGCGTTTCTTAGGATCTGATAATGTGACTAAGAAATTTTACATTCTCCCTGCCCGAGTCAGACTTTTTTAAATTGGCTGTCACCCTGTACTCTGAAAAACGTTGTAAAACTTTCTCAATCAGCTGTATGTGTTCTGACCAAGTGGGGTGGCGATTAACAAGTCATCAACATAGACTGTAACCTTGCTAAGTAGCTCTGGTCCTAATACTTTATTTAATGCTTCGATGAATGCACCTGTACTATATTCAGACCAAATACCAGGACGCAGAATTCAAAGATTGCACCATCACATAGAAAAGCTGCGTACTTTCTACTTTCTGGATGGAGTTGTATTTGCCAGTAGGACAGTCAGAAGTCCAATGTGGTAAAATACGAGGTATTATGAAACTTCAACAGGTGTTCGTCCAGGTTGTCAGACCCGATTCGAACTGGTACTGGGATCTTATTAATACCTAGAGCATCCAGAACCAATCTTACTGATCTCTCTGGTTTCCTTACAGGCAATATGTGACTACAATAAGGTGAAAAAGAAAGTTGAATAATTGCCCATTTAATCATTCGATTGATTTCTTCTTGTAGTGCCTCTCCTTTCGTCCAAGGAATAGGATTGGTGATACACAAAAAGTTTCATGTGAGCAAACATCCATTTTGTACCGATAATCCTTGATAACTCCAGATTGTTTTCCAAATACATGTGTATACTTACATATGAGTTCTGTAAGCTCCTGTTCATTTAAGGTGCTGGACTCACTTACCTTTTGTCCTACCATTTCATAGTTTACATCTGATTCTGGCACTTGTTCATTATAGTAAGTGTTTACAAATAATACAGTAAGAGATACAAGCTGAACTGTCACATCAGATTCCTCCTTCTGCTTGACCTTCTTGTCTGATGCTTTTATTAAATCGACAGAAAATACTCGCACGGTTACACTGGAGTAGCATTTACCACTTCCTATGTCAATTTGCGTCTTATAAGTCCTAAACGTATTCATCGCAAGCAAAGAATATACTATTAATTTGTCAATGATGAGGAAATTACATGTGACAGTAAAGTGTCCTATTTTCAATGTAATAAGTGCTTGTAACTTCACTACTTTTGATTTGTTTCTAGTGGCCGTCTGTATTCTACAGTTCTGCACTGGGAATGTGGAAATTTTACCTCTTTTCTTTAACTCTTGGAAAAATTCAGTTGACATTAAGTTTGTCGTTGCACCTAAGTCTAGATTAAGCGTACTTCCGTGTCAACTATCGTTGTCTTTATAACCGCCTGTACCTGCTCTTTGTACAAGTTTTCTTGAACTTCCTCCTCATGCCAATACAAATCATCTATCGTGTCACCTTGTTCGTTGTATCTCACAAAACATGTGTTTGTTAGTGTATTCCCCCCATTCCCTACCTGGTCAGCAGTGTGGGGCCTCACTGCGACCGGTTAGATTTTTTCCTCGGTGCGGGAAAATTAACAGGAGTAATTTCAGCAGTGGCGTAGCGTGGTTGTAAAGGTTGGGGAGACTCTACAGTTATTATATGGAGACAAAATAGTACAATAAACAATTAATAAAAACAAATGAAACAAAATGCATCAAATAAAACAACAACTACTACTACTACCACTACCACTGCCGCCACTAATAATATTAATAATAATAATAATAATAACTAACTTGTTCAAGAAACGATGACAAATTTGTAGAACTCCAGCAGCAAGAGAAGAAGCACTTATATTTTCTTGTACACAATTGCAATGCGCCTGTCTTTTCTTTACACGAATAAGTCTACAACTCGGTCTACAAAGATCTGATCACTGGATAGCGCTCCATGTAGTGTCTTTTCTATTGCTAACGTGCTCAAACACGACAGCCGTGTGTTGGACATTGAATTCAGTAAGTAATTCTTCACTCGTTTAAGAGTACTCATGCTTCGTTCTATGCTTGCTATAATTGCGGGTAGGGTCAAAACCAAACGCAGGAACTTCGTTGTTTCTTCATAAACAGAGTTTAAATCAATGTTGACAATGTACTTTAAGAGGATTCTTGGAGATAAGTGTTTTTTCTCATCAGTGTATATGTTACACACATCATTCTCAACTTGTTCTTGTTCGTAAAAAGGGTAGTGTTCTAATAACTGAAGCAGTTTGAACTTTGGGAATTCTTTTTGATAGTTTGGGAAACACTTTTCGTTCAGAAGTTCAACAAACTGAATTTGGGATAAAGTCTTTAAATCTTCTTTCCATCTGAACAATTTGCAAATCCATTTCTTGTAAGTTAGTGCCCTGAGAGACGTCTTTTGACTGTCATAGAATGGTAAGTTGCCATTCAAACACAAGCTGCATTTAATGCATTCATCAACGAATGTTTCCGTTCTTAACTGTCATACGTTTCTCAAAACAGTTCTTATTTAGTCGTGGCAGGTAGTTATGGTTCAAATGGCTCTGAGCACTATGGGACTCGACATCTTAGGTCATAAGTCCCCTAGAACTTAGAACTACTTAAACCTAACTAACCTAAGGACATCACACACACCCATGCCCGAGGCAGGATTCGAACCTGCGACCGTAGCAGCCTCGCGGTTCCGGACTGCAGCGCCAGAACCGCACAGCCACCGCGGCCGGCCAGGTAGTTGACAGATTTTGACTGAAGAACATTAAAGAGATGATTAACATAAACAAAGCACCCTCGGTAGAAGGAAAGCAAATAGACAAACGTAGGATCATCCATTCGCCGTTTCATTCCCACAGCAGAGCTCAAAGATTCTGGAGCCCATTGAGAGTCTGTATCATCAGTTATACAATTAAATATAATTAAAAACACTTTATAACTCAGAGAAATGACTGGATATTGTTGAAACTGCCCTGGAACGTAAGTTTCAACGAGTGTTGCTTGCATGTGGCAGTTTAAATCCTTTCTTAGCTAGTAACACAGTTCGTTTTGTTGATCTTCTGAAAAACGAATGGAATGTAGTACGATCACTTACAAACTTGCGTACTTGTCATATTATTTTGGAGGCATGTAACAGTAACAAATGTAACAGTAACAAATTCAGGTGGTGTGAGTAACAATGAATAAACAGCGCATAGAAACAGAAGTGCTTCACCAGTTGTTGTAGTCCTCTTTCTCTGTCCGCCATTACTTAAGCGCCATCGTATGTTTGACTAACCATTTTTCCTCCTACATTCCATTCTTTCAATACGAATCTTTCCTCAATTTTGTGTGCAATACAGTATCTGAATATTATAAGCATTTGACTCTTGCATGACGCGTCAAATGTTTCACCAGCCTGAATCGAAATGAAATTGCAGTTCTGAATTTCAGATTTTATTTTCTCATTAACTATCAGAGTTATCATTTCTATTACATCATTCTGTATATCTGGAGAAGTTCCTTGAAAGGTTGCAGATGATGACAGATGGTCTCAGATTAACTGCTCTCCTTGAGCTAGTAAATCCAACAATTCCAGATAGCTACCGTTGTTGCTAGAGGATTCGTCTTTTCGATGGCCACAAAAGACTAGTTCTTGTTTACAAATAAATACGAGTAGAATTGCCTGAATAAGACGAGCCAATACTCTCCAACTGGATGCAACTTGTTCGTTGTATTTTATTGCTGTCAGACGAGCTGCTTCAGAAAGGGCGTGCTCAGTTCTACTTTTACCGAATAACTGAAATGATTCTTTGTTCTGCAGGTGACGTTTTGATATCCGATGCTTTTGCGCTTTGCTGTCAAAGTTCTTTATTGTACATATGCCCTAATCGCACCATTCCTTTTCACCGCCAAACAGAAGACATATATAACATTATAACTGCATTCACAGTCAGCCAAGTACACTTTTCGTACCAGGGTGTCTGAAAAGTGCGTTTTTGTTTGGCTTCACTTAAGACTAGGAGTAGATCGTTTGTCCTTCAGTTCCCACTTTTTTCGTTCGTTAATGTAGAAAAAGGCGTTTTCAATAAAAATTCTATAAGGTGTTCAGTTGCTGGCTCACTCATGTTGGCGACACAACGAAAATATGCACTAAAATCACACAAGAACGACTATGAACAGAAACCGCGCGACAGTTCACTTCCATGTTAAAATCCAGCATAGAAGCGGCAGAGACTAGTCTCGATATCTGCTAGCAAGCACAGCACACCAGCCTTCGTGGATGAGGGGTGGGGAGCCGAGAATGCCACTAAAGCGCAGGCGCACACAGCCAGGTAAGCGAAGGGAAGCGGAGACGGAGCAGTCGAGTCTCAAACAGGCAAATACACCAATATACTCAGGGTGCGGCGCGGGCTACAAAGCTGACGTCTTCGTACATTTAGAGCTCTTAGTAGAAGGTTGTTTATATTTTTGTTATGAATTACTATTGCATCTTTTTTAAGCAGGGGAGACTAAGTCTGAAAGTCTCCCCTCACGCTACGCCACTGAATTCCAGGGAGCTGTAGTGTGTACCAATGGCTGCACGTGACCCATCTCCACGCGGATTCATACTGGTAGTTGCGAAATTATAGTTCGCGCTGTTATGTTGTCCAAAGGTTCGGCTGCAGCACAGCGCGCTGCATTTGATTGTCGCCGACGCTTGTCAATGCACCGGCTGATTGTTATTACTTACGGGCAGCGGATAGCCTTGTACTGGCGGACCGTAGTTAGCTTGTCCGTTGCCATTGTTCCTGTTGTTCTGATAACCTAGCTTAAATCTTTTGTTTGTCCCATTCCATTACCATATCCGTTCCCTTATTGTGCGTGCTGTGTTGGATTGGTTGCCATGCTTGTTGTGTAGTAACATTATAATTTGCAGGTTGGTTCCCAAAGATGAGTTGAAGCGTTTGTTTATCTGCTTCTTTATGTTGCCATGGTGCCTCTTTATAAATCACAACAATGGAATCCAAAACTGACAAAAAGTACTCAGTGTGTTCTGGTGTGGTTACTAATTTTTCCCTTATGTATGGCGGAAGTCGGCTCTTTAATATCCTTAATATATTCACCTATTATATGAAATTGGCCGGATATCTGATTTTATTTAAACACTTTTCGAAATAACCCCGCAAGCTTCTATGCTTGCTATTAAATGGAGCCGGATTAAAGACTTCACGTCTTAAACTTTCTTGAACGGCGTTCGACCAGTAGTTGTCTAAGAAAGCACCTTCAAATTGTTCGTAACTGTGACAATGTTCTGCCATTTCAGTGGCCCACAAAAGAACGTCACCTTCGGTTTAACCAACAACAAATCTTATCTTTTGAGCCTCCGACCGGTTACCCGGAAATACGTTGCGGAACGCACTGATAAAAAACTACCGGGCTCATCCGCTTTCCATCTGCCGAATACGTGGGAAACTGCCCATGTCTAAGCAACCCTTCATCAGCGGAGATGGACGTTAAACATGCGGCATTATCTGACATCGGTGTGCTGTTACAAGTGTGCAGAGCACTGTGTGGCAATTGCGCATGTGTTGTAGGTACTGCGGGAGGTAAATTACGAATTTTTCAATCTTCACTCGCTATCCGGCTTGTGACAAGATGTGGATAACTACTACACGCATCCGTCTTGGGCACAGGTAGTTGAATATTAGCAACCTGACCTACTTCATTTGTTGATTCGGTTTCCCTATTCTTCACGGCCTCTTCTACCGCGTCTACAAATACTTTGTATTCAGATACTACCTTCTGCGCTAATGTAGCACTTTGAAGTACCTGCTTCTGCTCTTTTGGTTATGTCGTCTAAATTTTTCCTTATCTGAGTTCTTTCTCTTCTGGCACATTCAAACGCTAATTCCAAGCTTTCTGCTCTTAATGTTAGCTCTTCTACTGTCAGTGGTAACTTGTGTAACTTGTTGACAGTAGTAGTCACTTTCTTTATTGTAGTACACATTTGGTTTTGATTTGCTCTTATACTATTATTCGTGTCCGCGATTTTTTTAATTCACTTTCGAAGTGTTCTTGATTGTCACTAACTGAACCTATCTTTTCGTTCAAATCATCAATATTTTTTTAACGTCAGAAATAACCTCCTGTTTTAATTGTTTTTTTCATTTCTCTCTGTGTGTAAATTTTCTATTAGATCATTGAATTTTTGTGTGACACTGTTTTGGAAATCTTCCAACGCCTGTTTTTTGTTCTGTTTTGAAATCTGAAAAACCTTGTGACAAATCGTTACATTTTGTGTTCAAGCTACTAAGCTGATGTGTAACTGCATTCAAATTCGTGTTCATATCATGGAATTTAATGTTCACAGTTGTCAGTAATTGCAGTAACAGCGCATTGGTAGTACTGTTGTCGTTGATATAAGCTGTGCTTTACGCTGATAAGTCCATCAGGTGGGTTTTGTGCATGATAGGAAACCATTGGACTGAATTACTTCATTCATCTATTTCTTCCTATAAATGGTACATTCTGGAAACGTCTCAATGGTAAGCTCTTAACAATCGTCATCTATAACGTCACTCATGGCCTGCAACCTTTCCAAAGAATCAGAAACAGGCTCAAACATTTTTATTTCACTTGTGCTTTTCACAGGACTGGAATATTTATCTTCATTCTCCGACATTTCTGATACCTTAATTTCACTTAAGAGCTAAGTTTATCCGCTATGTCGGTAACACATGAATATTTTAGCTCAATTCACAGAGAAAAACTCACTTTCCAGCCCGTTGTGGATGTTCAGTATGAAACAGTTTTAGATGGGTGTGTGCTTTATTATTAAAAACTGTAACAGTTCGAACTTCGTGTACAATGTGCGAGTGACTACCAAGTATTGTTGGAGAGCAAAAACATGAAGCTACAGCATTATAATATGATACATAAAAGGAGAAGAAAAGTCCTCTAAGTAGAAACTGGATCTTGAACGTTCTTCCTCAGCACCGAGTGTACCTCGATAGTTTTTACAATTAAATCAAAACTTTAGCGCAGGTTTTCGAGCATCTTAATCGTTTTTAGAAAAACGAACCTTACCACATTATAGCACTTCCATTCCTCTGTAAGATGGATTTTAAATTTTGATGGGCTTCGATCATTATTCCCATGTACCTTTCACGTATAGTCGTACATAATATTAATTATTAGGCACACTTATATTCGTGACTGTGTTTGACAAGCACATCGTACCATATTTCATCTTCTGTGCGATCGATGGATGAATGAATAAATGAACGCAGTAGTTGCATGACATCCTAGTATTATTATTGGTTAATCACAAGAGTAAGTGTAGGCTTAATTACTTTTAAAACCTCAAAATAAAGTTCAAAAGTAAAATCAAGGAAGTTATTCCTGAAAAACTGACACATAGAGGTCCTGGCAAGAAATGTTCTTGGAAATAAGGCAAACAAGCTACTGTTAAAAAGAGACAATAATTTAGTGTAAAAACCATATGCTGTTAATTAAATCTTTTATTGTAATTAAAATATATGTGTTACCTGCTTAAGAAATATGAAAGTGTTATGGAGGTTAGGCTATCATTACTAAAAAAAGAGTTACATACCTGTTGAAGCAAAATATTCATTTTACAGGGTCTAGGCTGTTGAGACCGTTTGTTTACTCATAATGCGATTCTTTGCACTAACTAGTATAGGAGGTGTGACTTTAAATGCATATCTTGAGAACTGCCTACTGGTGATATTCATTAAATCGCAAATTGCTGGAACATGTTTTCAAAACTGAATTTATCGTTTTTTGCTACTGTTGGCCACATACTTAATCACACTTCATAAGTAAGATTTCGGAGCGATAAGGTGCGTAAACTACAATGAGACTGACGCACTGAAAGTCTAATAAAACAAGAGTTCAGTTCTGCATGGAGGCATACCTTTGACATTTCAAGAATCTTCCACTTTGTTGATATCCACAAGTCACGACAGCATGCCGTGCTTACTTCTTTCCTCACTGCACATCTTCATAGGCTAACAAAAAAGACAGATGTACATTTTCTGTAAACTTAAACATTAAACCAGTAAGAATCAGTACCAGGAAAAAAACAAGCGTTGTTTTCCGAGTTCATCAGCTACCGACGGCTGGCTCTGAGCACTATGGGACTTCACTTCTGAGGTCATCAGTCCCCTAGAACTTAGAACTACTTAAACATAACTAACCCAAGGACATCACACACATCCATGCCCGAGGCAGGATTCGAACCTGCGACCGTAGCGGTCGCGCGGTTCCAGACTGTAGCGCCTAGAACCGCTCGGCCACGTCGGCCGGCAGCTACCGACGCAAATACAGTAAAAGTGTACTTAAATGGATAACGAAAGCACCCTTTTCACACCATATACTTCTTTTCCTGGTTATTTGAAAGATATAAACAAAAAGAAAGATACATTTTCTAGGGAAAATGCGTCTTATTACTGGATAAAATACGAATTTAAGACCAGAAAACGTTTTAAAATGCCTCTCTGACACTCTCTTATTAGCATAAGCACCGTAGTATATATGACAGAAATAACGAACAGTAAGCAGTCGTAAACAATCTCCTTGTTAACAATAATCTGCTAACATGGGGGCGCCACGTTCAGAACATCGTACAGAGTAAGTCTGTAGCGCCATCTCGCATTCTTGCCTTATTTTTGCCTTCATGTAGATAATTCGGTTGTTTATGTAATCTCTGGTTATTTATTTTCATTCGTTGTCGTGTTCTGGAATGTTATTAAAATTTTTTATCTAGTATTTATGTTTGAAGTCGGTCTGTTCGTTTAATATGTCGCAGCGATAATTTTTCACGTATATATCAGTTTCTAATCTTCTAGGGCAGTGGTTCTCAACCTTTTTGAGACAATTGTACCCCCGTGTGCAATCGGATATTACCTAGTACTCCCCCCCCCCTCTTCCTCCTGCCCTCCGCCCATCATTATCATCATAAGCATGTAACTAAACTTTAGAATGAAAAAGAATTTTCTTTGAATAGATTCATTTTTAAAATGAGGAAATATGAATGATATTTAGTTGTTGTAGGAATTTTATTAAACCACAACCTATTTCTAGCAACCTTCTTTTATAGAATGATGAAGCGTTTCTCAGTGCATTGTGAACGCTACCCACTAGTCCTCAGAAAAGAAAGTTGACAATTCACACTGAGAGTAGACACTTTTTACGAAACATGCATCATCAGTACCACCCTTCTCCACAGCGATAATTGCTTCACCCGGATCCTGCAGTCCAATTGAAAATCAACCAAATGGAAATGTGTGTTACGCTAAGGACTACTTTTTTCTAAATCACTTGATTGTTGGGCTCCTTACTTCTGAAATGGCGGAAATTGGAAAACTTCAGGATACCAATGCTTTGTGTCTTATCATTGCTACTACTACTACTAATAATAATAATAGTAATAATAATAATAATAATACCAGGATCAAACAATAAACACCAGATATTACAGCAAGCATATTATTAAAGATCCCAATACCACAATAGATAAATACAGACTTTGCAAACAACAAATAGAAACGGTAGATCACATCACAAGCGGATGTACAATACTAGCAAATACAGAATACCCCAGAAGACATGACAATGTAGCAAAAATAATACATCAACAGCTTGCCTTACAACATAAACTTATAAAACAACATGTTCCCACATACAAGTATGCACCACAAAATGTACTGGAGAACGATGAATACAAATTATACTGGAACAGAACCATTATAGCAGATAAAACAACACCACATAACAAACCTGACATCATACTCACCAATAATAAGAAGAAATTAACACAACTAATCGAAATATCCATACCCAATACAACAAATATACAAAAGAATACAGGAGAAAAAATTGAAAAATACATCCAACTGGCTGAGGAAGTCAAGGACATGTGGCATCAGGGTAAAGTTGACATTATACCAATTATACTATCAACTACAGAAGTCATACCACACAATATCCACCAGTACATCAATGCAATACAGCTACATCCAAACTTATATATACAACTACAGAAATCTGTAATTATTGACACTTGTTCAATTACCCGAAAGTTCCTATGCAATGTAACGTATACCGTACAGTTAAAAGGAAGTCACGCTTGATCAAAGTCCGCGTCATCTTCCATTTTTAACCAGACATAACGTCTGAGACATGAAAGAAACAATAATAATAATAATAATAATAATAATAATAATAATAATAATGTAGTATAGGCCTTAAGCAAGGTAGTAGGCGTTACATAGTTACTATTGTGTTGTACTGTCAATTAGTTCGTTTCTTGTTGGGAAGTGAATATTGAAGCAGTTTTGGTCTATTGCGGGAACTATAAGGGGCAGTCAAATGAAAACGAGACAGATGGGAAAAAAGTAAGAAAACTGATTATTACTTAAAAAGTAGTCACAATAATACACTTATCCCGGCCGGCCGAAGTGGCCGAGCGGCTCTAGGCCCTTCAGTCTGGAACTGCGTGACCGCTACGGTCGCAGGTTCGAATCCTGCCTCGGGCATGGTTGTGTGTGATGTCCTTAGGTTAGTTAGGTTTCAAAATGGTTCAAATGGCTCCGAGCACTATGCGACAACTTCTGAGGAGATCAGTCGCCTAGTACTTAGAACTAATTAAACCTAACTAAACTAATGCCCGAGACAGGATTCGAACCTGCGACCGTAGCGGTCGCTCGGCTCCAGACTGTAGCGCCTAGAACCGCACGGCCACTCCGACCTGCTTAATTAGGTTTAAGTAGTTCTAAGTTCTAGGGGACTGCTGACAATAGATGTTAAGTCCCATAGTGCTCAGAGCCATTTGAACCATTCGAACACTTATTCCTCTGTTAACACATATATCCCACTGTGAGGCAAAACGGTCAATACTTTTCATGGAACAATGTTTGCAGTTTCCTTCGGAACTATAATTGTACCCAGGCGTGCATTTCTTCGTCCGAAGCAAATGGACGGCCACGAATGTTTCTTCGGGGCTCGGGGCAACTTGTATAGGGAAATCGTGTGAGGAGAGATTAGGGCTGTAAGAGCTTCCTAGGCAAACTTCAGCAGCGTAGTCGAAACAACAGACACACCAGCTCCGGGAGCCCTGATGACCTTTTTCTTTGACGGCAAGGGCCGCCCGCTGCTCATTGACTTTCTGGAACAAGGCACCGCAATTAACGCACAGCGGTAGGTGCGCACTTTGCAGAAATTGAAGCTCCCCGTCAAGTAAAAACGCCCAGGGATGTTGACGGAAAGTATAATTCTGTTGCAGGCTAGTGACGGCAGAAATTTCGCTGCGAATCCCTTACACATCCCCCATATGGACCCATCTCTCTCCATGCGATTTCCGTATCTTTGAAGCACTGAAAAAAGACGTTCGTGGCCGTTGATTTGCTTCGACCGAGAAGGTACATGTCTGGGTACAATCGTGGTTCCGTAGGCTACCGCAAAAATTTTTCGATGAAGGCACTGATCGTCTTGTCTCGCAGAGGGATGATGTTTGAATTGATACACAGTTTACTTAATTTTTTGCCATCTGTCCCTTTTTAACCTGACTGCCCCTTTTTACTTAGAACACGGAGAAGGCATTTTCGTGGGATATTTAGGCATATTTGGTGCACTTGTCTCATAGGTGCATGTTATGTGTAGTGGATGGTCTATGTGTGGAGGATGTTGTTCATACATTAGTTTCACAAGCTGTAACCTCCACCACACTGCCACGCGTTAATGCTAGCACAGAACAGTCTCCATAGTTCGAGGTGAACGGGAACGGGACCATCTCGAACTGCTGAACATCGGACTATTGAAGTTTATGTGGAAACAAAAATAAAACAATGTTTATAAGAATACACCACATGGACAACGCCCCACTTGCTTTTTCTTCCTTTCTTTTTTCCTCTAGCTCTGACTTGTTTACAGTTTTCCGGATGAGAGATGCTTCAGAGCATTTCTTTGAAGAAAACTGTTGCAATTTAATTCGGTTCCTTGGCCAGTCACCAATAGTAACTTCGTCGACATCATATTCGAGAACAACCTTCTAATAGTTTCTCCATTGTCAAGTCGTTTCAATGCTTCTAATTTAATATTCAAGGCACAAATTTACTTTTCTTTGTTGCATCACTCATTTTTAGGCGTACAAGCCAAACAGTCAACAAAGAACAGAGAAACAGCGCTGTACTTTACCAATAATAAAAAACCTGAAACAGCACCTTCAACAAAAGGTGTGCTTATGTTGTTGTTGTTGTGGTCTTCAGTCCTGAGACTGGTTTGATGCAGCTCTCCATGCTACTCTATCCTGTGCAAGCTTCTTCATCTCCCAGTACCTACTGCAGCCTACATCCTTCTGCATCTGCTTAGTGTATACATCTCTTGGTCTTCCTCTACGATTTTTACCCTCCACACTGCCCTCCAATACTAAATTGGTGATCCCTCGATGTCTCAGAACATGCCCTACCAACCGATCCCTTCTTTTAGTCAAGTTGTGCCACAAGCTCCTCTTCTCCCCAATTCTATTCAATACCTCCTCATTAGTTATGTGATCTACCCATCTAATCTTCAGCATTCTTCTGTAGCACCACATTTCGAAATCTTCTATTCTCTTCTTGTCTAAACTATTTATCGTCCATTTTTCACTTCCATACATGGCTACACTCCATACAAACACTTTCAAAAACGACTTCCTGACATTTAAATCTATACTCGATGTTAACAAATTTTTCTTCTTCAGAAACGCTTTCCTTCCCATTGCCAGTCTACATTTTATATCCTCTCTACTTCGACCATCATCAGTTATTTTGCTCCCCAAATAGCAAAACTCCTTTACTACTCTGTCTCATTTCCTAATCTAATTCCCTCAGCATCACCCGATTTAATTCGACTACATTCCATTATCCTCGTTTTGCTTTTGTTGATGATCATCTTATACCCTCCTTTCAAGACACTGTCCATTCCGTTCAACTACTCTTCCAAGTCATTTGCTGTTTCTGACAGAATTACAATGTCATCGGCGAACCTCAACGTTTTTATTTCTTCTCCATGGATTTTAATACCTACTCCGAACTTTTCTTTTGTTTCCTTTATTGCTTGCTCAATATACAAATTGAATAACATCGGGGATAGGCTACAACCCTGTCTCACTCCCTTCCCAACCACTGTTTCCCTTTCATACCCCTCGACTCTTGTAACTGCCATCTGCTTTCTGTACAAATTGCAAATAGCCTTTCGCTGCGTGTATTTTACCCCTGCCACCTTCAGAATTTGAAAGAAAGTATTCCAATCAACGTTGTCAAAAGCTTTCTCTAAGTCTACAAATGCTAGAAACGTAGGTTTGTCTTTCCTTAATCTTTCTTCTAAGATAAGTCGTAAGGTCAGTATTCCCTCACGTGTTCCAACATTTCTACGGAATCCAAATTGATGCTCCCCGAGGTTGGCTTCTATCAGTATTTCCATTCGTCTGTAAACAATTCGCGTTAGTATTTTGCAGCTGTGACTTATTAAACTGATAGTTCGGTAATTTTCACATCTGTCAACACCTGCTTTCTTTGGGATTGGAATTATTATATTCTTCTTGAAGTCTGAGGGTATTTCGCCTGTCTCGTACATCTTGCTCACCAGATGGTAGAGTTTTGTCAGGACTGGCTCTCCCAAGGCTATCAGTAGTTCTAATGGAATGTTGTCTACTCCGGGGGCCTTGTTTCGACTCAGGTCTTTCACTGCTCTGTCAAACTCTTCACGCAGTATCATATCTCCCATTTCATCTTCATCTACATCCTCTTCCATTTCCATAATATTGTCCTCAAGTACATCGCCCTTGTATAGACCCTCTATATACTCCTTCCACCTTTCTGCTTTTCCTTCTTTGCTAAGAACTGGATTTCCATCAAAGCTCTTGATATTCATGCAAGTGGTTCTCTTTTCTCCAAAGGTCTCTTTAATTTTCCTGTAGGCAGTTTCTATCTTACCCCTAGTGAGATAAGCCTCTACATCCTTACATTTGTCCTCTAACCATGCCTGTTTAGCCATTTTGCACTTCCTGTCGATATCATTTTTGAGACGTTTGTATTCCTTTTTGCCTGCTTCATTTACTGCATTTTTATATTTTCTCCTTTCATCAATTAAATTCAATATTTCTTCTGTTACCCAAGGGTTTCTTCTACCAGCCCTCGTCTTTTTACCTATTTGATCCGCCGCTGCCTTCACTATTTCATCCCTCAATGCTACCCATTCCTCTTCTACTATATTTCTTTCCCCCATTCATGTTAATTTTTCCCTTATGCTCTCCCTGAAACTCTGTACAACCTCTGGTTCTTTCAGTTTATCCAGGTCCCATCTCCTTAAATTCCCACCTTTTTGCAGTTTCTTCAGTTTTAATCTACAGTTCGTAACCAATAGATTGTGGTCAGAGTCCACATCTGCCCCTGGAAATGTCTTACAATTTAAAACCTGGTTCCTAAATCTCTGTCTTACCATTATATAATCTATCTGATACCTTTTAGTATCTCCAGGGTTCTTCCATGTATACAACCTTCTTTCATGAACTTGAACCAAGTGTTAGCTATTATTAAGTTATACTCTGCACAAAATTTTACCAGGCGGCTTCCTCTTTCATTTCTGTCCCCCAATCCATATTCACCTACTATGTTTCCTTCTCTCCCTTTTCCTACTCTCGAATTCCAGTCGCCCATGACTATTAAATTTTCGTCTCCCTTCACTACCTGAATAATTTCTTTTATCTCATCATACATTTCATCAATTTCTTCATCATCTGCAGAGCTAGTTGGCATATAAACTTGTACTACTGTAGTAGGCGTGGGCTTCGTGTCTTTCTTGGCCACAATAATGCGTTCACTATGCTGTTTGTAGTAGCTTACCCGTACTCCTATTTTTTTGTTCATTATTAAACCTACTCCTGCATTACCCCTATTTGATTTTGTATTTATAACCCTGTATTCACCTGACCAAAAGTCTTGTTCCTCCTTCCACCGAACTTCACTAATTCCCACTATATCTAACTTTAACTTATCCATTTCCCTTTTTAAATTTTCTAGCCTACCTGCCCGATTAAGGGTTCTGACATTCTACGCTCCGATCCGTAGAACACCAGTTTTCGTTCTCCTGATAACGACGTCCTCTTGAGTAGTCCCCGCCCGGAGATCCGAATGGGGGACTATTTTACCTCCGGAATATTTTACCCAAGAGGACACCATCATCATTTAATCATACAGTAAAGCTGCATGCCCTCGGGAAAAATTACGGCTGTAGTTTCCCCTTGCTTTCAGCCGTTCGCAGTACCAGAATAGCAAGGCTGTTTTGGTTAGTGTTACAAGGCCAGATCAGTCAATCATCCAGACTGTTGCCCCTGCTACTACTGAAAAGGCTGCTGCCCCTCTTCAGGAATCACACGTTTGTCTGGCCTCTCAACAGATACCCTTCCGCTGTGGTTGCACCTACGGTACGGCTATCTGTATCGTTGAGGCACGCAAGCCTCCCCACCAACGGCAAAGTCCATGGTTCATGGGGGGAGGGTGCTTATGTAATCAATGAAAAATCGAGAGAAGCGTTTGCGTGGTGTTGAACAGGTGCTGTGCCTTCAGTGCTGGGGAAAACGGATCGAGGTTTGGTACGCTGCACAGTAGTTTATTTATTTATTTACGAGGCTCACATTTATGGGACTCTCGTAATTCCAAGAATCGAATTATCGAGACTCCACTGTATTTGAAAAAAAAATATTATTACTGGGAACTTATATAATCAGTATTACAGTCTTACAAAATATTGATAGTAGTAATTAACTTTTAAAAATAATTTATGTTCTTTACTGGTTTTTACCCCTCATGAAGCTACATTTTACCCCTTAGGGGGTAATTACCCCTCGGGTTGGGAACCACTGTTCTAGCATGTTCAGGGCGAGTTCCTTTGGTAATATGTGTAAAATTTGAAGCGCACTTTCAAATTTGCCGTCTTTATGGTTTTGGTGTTTTAAATGTATGAACTGGATTAGTTGATATCAGTACCTTTAGTTTGTTCTCTAAATCTAATTTTAAAATTTTGTCCTGTTCGTCGAGTGTAAAATTCGTTAAAATCGTCACATGTGATTTTTATATCTCTTGATTAGCATATCCTGGCAGCTTGGTTCTTACAGAGTAGAGTTTCGTGCTTAGATTGTTGGTAGGTCTGACTGTTGGTTTTATGAGCGTATATTTTAATATATAGGCCGTCTTTTTGACAGTTTCCGCATGAAGACCTCTGGTACGTATGTGGTTTTTTGTATGGGTGGCGATTCTCTTGTTAGTGTTATATTACTGTATACTGGTTCGTTTGTGAGTTCGGTTTTTTCTTTGTATAAAAAAACCAAAGATTATACAAACAACTAAATTATCTGGGACTTAAACAATACTGCTGACTCGCTATAACCATTTTGTAAACATACAGCATAACTGAGAACTGTGAACGAGCTGCCAACTTACCACGAGACATTATTTTACCATCATAAAAACAGCGACAATTGTAAAAGGATTCATCAGTGATTCTATATGTACATCTTGCTCAGCTAGACATAAGTATACATGTACAATTAGCTCCGTATACAAATATCGCAAAAGTAAATGAAATTTTCTGACTGTAATATTCACAGGTGTACTTGGCAATGGCGATACTGCTTGTTACGTTGATTTCTTCCACGCAAAATTTGAACTTTCTTATGATGGCACTTCACAATGGTATCTAGAAAGAAGGGTGTATATGTAGTTGAAGTACACATGACATTGCTGCAAATTATTATATCCACAACATCCTGAACCTTGCATATATACAGCGGAGCGCAGTAGAGTAACATTAACTGTTCCATATCAAGTAACTCCAACTATGTTGTAGGGAAAAGGTAAGATGTCTACTGAACATTTGTGAGTCACCAGCAGATCACTTCAGTACTGGCCAGGTGATTTTCCTTTAAAATATGGGTCTAAATATTCTAGGATTGTGTTAGATCATCGTCTCATGCACGTTTAGATGTGTTCAGTGTAGCTACCACATCGTTTCCTTAGATCCCACGCCATCTAGCTTGGACTCATTTCTTAGAGTTCACCATGCATTCTGTCGGAACAATGTAAAATCGTAATCCCACAAACTGTAGACGTATCGGAATTTTGTAAACATAAGATGTCACACATCTCTGGAAACCTACCAAAGGCTTGTGTCACTGCTGTGTTGGATGTCTAAGGCGTACGAACACGTTATTACATAGGTTTTTGCTTGCTCTACCCATAATATCGAACTAGACCTCTCCTCAGATACGGCTACGGCTAAGTTTCATTCGTACCACAATCTATATACAGCAAGAGAAACTGATGTTAACTGGAGAATAATACTGACCTATATTTGCTGCAGATCCTGAGGAACTACACACATGAAAAAAAGTTTTGTATCACCTCGGTTCTGAGAGTTCCGGAACCTATACAGAAATTTGGAATAGAAATCAACATAAACATCATTTCTGCCCTTCTTATTGCTCATGAAAACCGAAAACCACACACTGCATGTTGTACCACCATACAGCGAGACCTTCAGAGGTGGTGGTCCAGACTGCTGTACACTCCAGTACCTCTAATACCCAGCAGCAAGTCCTCTTGCATTGATGTATGCCTGTATTGTTCGTGGCATACTATCCACAAGTTCATCACGGCACTGTTGGTCCAGACTGTTCTACTCCTCCACGGCGATTCGGCGTAGATCACTCAAAGTGGTTGGTGAGTCACGTCGTTCATAAACAGCCCTTTTCAATGATCCCAGTCATGTTCGATAGGGTTCATGTCCGGAGAACATGCCGACCAGTCTAGTCGAGTGATGTCGTTATCCTGAAGGAAGTCATTCAAAAGATGTGCACGATGGGGACGTGAATTGCCGTCCATCAAGACGAATGCCTCGTCAATATGCTGCCGATATGGTTGCACTATCTGTCGGAGGATGACATTCACGTATCGTACAGCCGTTACGGGGTCTTTCATGACCACCAGGGGCGTATGTCGGCCCCACATAATGCCACCCCAAAATAGAAGGAACCTCCACCTTGCTGCACTCGCCGGACAGTGTCTAAGGCGTTCAGCCTGACCGGGTTGCCCCCAAACACGTCTCCGACGATTGTCTGGTTGAAGGCATATGCGACAATCATCGGTGAAGAGAGCGTGATGCCAGTCCTGAGCGGTCCATTCGGCTTGTTGTTGGGCCCATCTGTACCGCGCTGCATGGTGTCGTGGTTGCAAAGATGGACCTCGCCATGGACGTCGGGAGTGAAGTTGCGCATCATGCAGCCTATTGCGCACACTTTGAGTCGTAACACGACGTCCTGTGGCTGCACCAAAAGCATTAATGAACATGGTAGCGTTCCTGTCAGGGTTCCTCCGAGCCATAATACGTAGGTAGCGGTCATCCATTGCAGTAGTAATCCTTGGACGGCCTGAGCGAGTCATGTCATCGACAGTTCCTGTCTCTCTGTATCTCCTCCATGTCCGAATAACATCGCTTTAGTTCACTCCGAAACGCCTGGAGACTTTCCTTGTTGAGAGCCCTTCCTGGCACAAAGTAACAATGCGGACGGAAATCGAACCGCGGTATTGACCGTCTAGGCATGGTTGAACTACAGACAACACGAGTCGTGTACCTCCTTCCTGGTGGAATGACTGGAACTGATCGGCTGTCGGAGCCCCTCCGTCTAATAGGCGCTGCTCATGCATGGTTGTTTACAATTTTGGGCGGGTTTAGTGACATCTCTGAACAGTCAAAGAGACTATGTCTGTGATATAATATCCACAGCCAACATCTATCTTCAGGAGTTCTGGGAACCGGGGTGATGCAAAACTTCTTTTGATGTGTGTATTATACTTGAATATCATCCCATTCAAGTTTGTGACCAAGGTATGTGGATTTCTATATGGAGAAAACTGCTAAGATCAACATACGGGTGTCCTACAATAAGTAATGCAACATATTTTTTTCTCAGACAAATTTAGTTGATAAAATGCGCAGTTTGCTGTGGGACATCGTATAATATTTCCGCTTCAGCCCATATGGTTTCACAAAGTTTCAATGCATGACGGCGCCATAGGTGGCCTTCAAAGTGGCGTCTGTTACATAGGTGCCTTCCAGACAGAGAGCTGTCACTGAATTTCTTTGGCGGAAAACCAGAGCACCGCAGATATTCATAGGAGCTTGAAAAATGTCTACGCAGACGTGGCAGTGAACAAAATCACGGTGAGTAGTTGGGCTGTGCGTCTGTCACAATCGGAACAACGTCGCACAGACGTGTTCCATCCCCCGAGCGCCGGCCGGCCGCTGCATTGGCATCTGTGCTGGTTTGCCTATATTTTTTCTGTCTATATTTATCCATGTAAGTGCGACGACAAATAATAGGGACACCAAAAATGTGGATAATATCAACGACAGCCGAGAGTGTTACACAAATTCAATTTACACCGATAACAATAATGCCTCGCCTCATGAAGCTACCATGCTCGCGGTAGACGAGACTAATTTCCAGATCTCACCGAGAAGCATTATCTAGCATGAAGCCAGTGTAAGACTCGCTAGTGCTGAATCAGTAAATTTCAATCGCTCCATGTCACAAGAACTTGTTGCAATTAATGTGACGGAACAAGACACTAGGTACAAAAGTCACTGATGCGTCATCAATGCATTCAATGCATGACATGTTAAAGGTGTCACTGATCTCATGAAGACTTTATTCAATAACTTTTCCACACAACAAACCGAAAAACGTGATGAAAAATTTCGTGATTTTTAAAAATTAACAAAAGCAAACATTAATAATGATCTAGCACACAAATTCGATAATTTAAGTCAAAATCTATGCAATGACCTGTCTGATGATTTAACATGCAAACTTGCAGATATGGGGACGAAATTAGAGGTGGAATTATTGACTGATATGTCTCGGGAGATAAACAATCAAAAAGTGACATCTGCGGACGAGGCACAAGAAGAAAGGGCAGGTAAGATGAAGATCGTGAGCGACGGCAGACACAGATGCAAGAATCTAAGTCTGAAATTTGCAAAAATTTAGACAGATACTGTCAATGAGCTGCAATCTTTAAATAAAGATTTGCCGGAAGAAGTGCAGCTGTTGGTAAAATTAAGTAATTTAGATTTAGGTGCTAAGTTCATAAAGAAAGTACAAGAAAAAATCGAAAAGGAGGTAAAGAATTTAAACGACAGAATCGAAGTGGGAATGCTAGATAAGGGTACACTCTCGCACGAAACATCGTACAAGAGCATAAGACCTGGGTAGAAGCAGTTGAAGAGTTAGTAAAGGAAAGAGAAAAAGGATTGATTGCAATTACTGACTAGGTTTAAAGGCAGCGGAAGAGAAGTTGCAGAGCAGTCTAATTAATGTTGTGGATGTCAGAAGAGAGACGCCAGTGGCAAGCAATCAGGTGCAGTCGGGCAGGATAGATAGCGGTAATGCTTATCAGCCATTTGCTACCAGCCCTGCAGACGGAGAAGAGAGGAATTACAAAAGGCAACAGACACTGCCAATGTCAACGCCAGTTGCGCAAACAAATCCAGAGTACAATCATGTGCATCCAAACAATCTCACGGTGGTAACAGCCAATACATGCTATATGTTGGTCTACTTTATTAGCGGACAACAGTCTGCTCCGTCATAGACAATTTCCGATTTTTTTTCTTTTTTTTCAATAGAGGGTAAGAGAACAAATACCGTGGTGTTTATCAGAGCTATTCGCATCGTGTTATCTCGCATCTGGACAGAAGTACAAAAGATCCTGTTCGTCGTGGAATACAAACAGAGCGATGGGTATTGTTGGCAAAAGATATGGCTGAGAGACGCCATACCTATGAGAAATTTGAACGGGCTTTCTTGGACAAATATTGATACACAACAGTCCAAGAGGGGCTACATCGAGAGATTTTCGCCCCATCACCATTCGGTAGTAAACATGGCAGAATGAGAAAGTATTTCGAAAAATACTGAAACAAAACCAGGTATTAGGTAAATCCAGTTTCCCACGTGAATGTATTGAAAATACTGAAAAGTCGCCAGCACGCCCATATCAGGGAAAAGCTGATCACTACACCTGAAAATGATATGGAGTATTATTTATCCGTTCACTACACGAGTGACTTGATATATGAAGAGGGGCCGTCGCAAACACAGAACATTAGTACGCAGTGCGGGCCTCCTCAAAATAATCAACAGCAGAATGGCAACGGTGACAATAGCCAAAACGGTTGGCAACCGTATGCTCCATGCAACAACAATAATACAAGAAATAAATATAGTAAGGGGGGAAACCAAAAGCACAAACGAGGTTTCAAAGGAAATCACAAAGAGAATTACAATAGACGGACTTACACCGAACAGAGGAGCTATGGCCAACAATTTCACAACACACCCCCTGCAGTTAGTAATAACGAGTAAAGTAACTGGCAGGAACCGAACGCCAATAGACCATCTGGTTGTCCTCCACCCGGTAATTACAATCAATGTAATAACAATTATGTATCTAGTGGGGGTCAAGGTCAACGAGAATTTAATTGCAGATCAATACAGGACACGAACTGGTGAGGTCAAATCCACATAGTGCAGATAGTTGAAGTTACTCACAATGATGTTACAATTTGGAAAACTCGAACAGGTCGTCATTAGTCTCTATTCTCAGACCAATAAAAGAGGTGGGGACGCAATTAATTGCAAATTACTTTCTCAGATATTACCAAGCGGTATATATGAAACAAGAACTGTGTCAGGAAGATGTAAACAACTTGGATAAGGATAATGACGAGTCAGTGCAAGCTATAATTAATGCCCGATTACGTGATGCGGATGTACCTTGGTTCCTGACACGGCTGCATCGACAAATGTAATATCACAAGGTCTGTTTAATGAGCTGCAAAGACGATGTTGTATACTAACATTTACAGTGAAGAGTTGTCGTATTCTGACCGCAGTGGGGAGCAAGTCAAAAGAAGTTAAACTTCAAGCATTAAGGATACGCGATACTCATAAATGGCGGAAAAATCTAAATTTTTTATGACTTTTTTAAATTCTGTAGTCTTTCCTGTTTACGTTGATAAATACATTATAGGGTTTCAAATAAAAGTGACGTATAAGTACCAAATTTTAAAGTTACAGTAATGTATGCCACCCATCCCCTTTATTTCTGTTACAGAAACCAGTATTATTTCGAAAAGAACTGTGAACTTTCTGTTTCCAGCTATTATTCGTATGATACATTGTATATGTTGGTAACAGTGCCGATTTCTAGTGTCTGTAAATGATTATCTTTGCTAGTATTTATTTTTGTTTCGCTGAAGCAGTTTGTTCATGTGTTACTGAATGTTTGGTGCCCAAGCGCTACATATATTTGTGGAAGTAAATATCTTTTAGTGTGCAATAAATATGAATTATGCCACACATCAAGAAATTCAATAAAAGGAAATTCCGTAGTAACCAGTTCACAAACAAAGCAAGTCACACTGTTGAAAGTAACCTATGTATCAGTTCTTCAGAGAAGAAACTCTCACACAGCACCCTCCTGGTGATTCAAATTTTTGTGTTAACAATGACGCTGTTTGTAGTGAATTTGTTGTTGTTGAAGTGGGCCTCTTATCTTCTTTGTTAAAGGAAGCGGCGAAATGTAAACAATGTGATGGTGTAGGCTGTCTGGAAGCAACTGAACAACAAAGCAGCGGGAAGGGTTTAGCGTCAAAATGAGTTGTTCTGTGTAGATCCTGCAATAAATCTAGCTCGAAATTGCCTTTGAACATTGTGCATAATTCATACGATGTGAATTTGAAATTAATGAATGCAATGCGTGCAAAAGGAAAAGGAAAAAAGGCTGTTCAAACGTTTTGTGGTTTAATAGACCTTCCTCCTCCTCCTCCTCCTCCTCCCAGTAGGTTGAGCAAGTACATAAAAATACTTTAAGGTGTCTTGACGGTTGTGTCTAAAGCATTTATGAAACGTGCAGTAGAAGAAACTGTAAATGTTAGTGGAACCAGGGACATTGCTGTTGCACTTGATGGGACATGACAACGTCGAAGACATCGTTCCTTCTCTGGAGAATGGAAAAGTTGTTGATGTTGTGTGCTTATCTAAGTACTGCCACAGCTGCCATAGTAACGCTGAAGGACACATTGAACATCACTGTTCTAAGAGTTATTATGGTTACAGTGGGGGTATGAAGTGTGATGGAGCTCTAAAATATTTTAGAGGTCGGTGCCCGTTTATAACGTTAGATATACGAAGTACCTAGGTGATGGAGACTCTGAAGCTTTCAATAAAATTAATTAGTTCAATGTTTATGGTGATACCTTGGTAACAAAACTGGACTGTTGTGGCCATGTGCAAAAGAGGATGGGTGCTAGATTGAGGAAGCTACGAAAACAAATGATAGGAAAGTGGCTATGTGATGGAAAATCTCTGTCTGACCGAGGCGGATTGACAGAAACTGAAATAGACCTTCTTCAGAGTTATTATGGCCTGGCCACTAGACGAAATGCACCTCTGAATGACGTTCCAGCAATGAGAAAAGCTGCATGGGCCACCTACATTCATAAGCTGTCCACAGATGACCACCCTGTTCATGGACTTTTCCCTAAAGGAGCAGATTTTTGGTGTGGTTACCAAAAAGCAAAAGATAGTGGTCAGTATACCTTAATAAACAGTCTCTTCCTGAGCCTGTTATGAATCAAATAAAACCAATTTCTAGAGACCTCAGTGACCCTGTTTTGCTTAGCAAATGTCTTCACAGAGGGACTCAGAATACAAATGAAAGTTTTAACCATTGCATATAGGAAATATTACTCACGAATGTTTTTGTAGGACTAAATGCATTAAAAGTTGGTGTACTATATGCAATGATATGTTTCAATGATTGGGTGATAGGAAGGTTGGAAGTTCTCAAAAATTTAGGCATAAAATGTGGCTCTAACAAGGAACATCAGTTGCTTGCGTCTGACAGACAATGGGTGCATAAACCTGAAAGATTCGCTCTTCAAGTTACCAAAGAAGCAAGAAGTGCTAAAAAGAATGCCTAAAGGTAGCCTGAAGATGGAGAAATGCTGCAGGATGAAGACTATATTTCAGGAATGATCTAAGACACAGTTTAATTGGACTCATATCTTCATTCGCAATTACCCGCAAGTTGTATTTTTCAGAATTCCGGTACGAATATTTCCTAATTTTTATAAAGCACTGCTCTAATTTTTTTCTGTAACTTGCAATAGTCCATACTTATGTAGTAGGTCTGAGCTTTATTGCAGAATCAACTAAATTATAGAAAAAATAACATTTTTATTAGGAAAAAAAATATAAAAATTAAAATGTAAGAGGTGATTTTTTTTATCCTTGTAATATACATAATAGGTGGAATTAAATAGGTGTAATACCTCAGCCATCATGTCATGCATATCTGGTAAAAATTTGGTCTCCTTCAAATGTATAACATTGGATTAAATAGTACCTCAATTTGAGGAAGCATTTTGGGAAAAAATGCATCAATTTCTTTGTAAATTTTTAATAACCCTAAGCAGGTTCAAAATTATTCAAAATACTTATAATTTGTATAGAAAGTGTGCTGGATTACCTAATATCAACAAAAACATATGCATTATAAACAATGCCTGAAAGAAATAGCTGTTGATTTTTACATAATATTGAGCCAGAAAAGTACCCTGTATCCTTAATACCCATTACTATCAGCAATTTTTCTCTACAGCGTATTTTTCTGATAGTGGAAAAATTTATCGAAATGGATATCTTTAACAATATAATGTACAGGTTGACATAGGGCAAGAAAAACGTTTCTTTACAATCAACAAACAGAGATTATCTGTAAATTCAATTAAAACCAGCACAATTGGAAATACACTCAAACGGAGTACTGATATGAGATTTCAATTGTCATATTCAAAAGTACTCTTTCTTTATATACAAAAGAGTGAGCAACTGTCTGAAGAAGATTTGAACCTGGAGACTATCTGAACCAATGTGAGTGAATTTGCTTGTTTGTCAGAGGATCAGAAGGAGGAGCTACAAGATGTAATACTTCGGTATGTGTAAGTATTTAGAAAGTGCCCAGGGTAACAAAGGGTATCAAATGGACTTTTACCCACACAAGAAAATCTGCTTTTCTTCACATCCAATTCCTTGGGCAAAAAGACAAAGAAATTTAAGGATGATAAATTGGGAGATCATACAATCCTCGTATTCCCCATATCGTAGCCCTATTCCAGCTGTTGCCAAGTCTGACAGCACTGTCAGGCTTGTGCTTGATGCCCGAAGAATAAACAAAATCATTGTTCCTGTCAGAACATGTCCTGACAACCTTGAAGACCAGTTACTGAAATTTCACAGCGTTAAACCTCACTCTACTGATTTAAAAGCGTCGTGTTTGCAAATAGCATTACATGACGATAGTAGGAAGTATACAGCCTTTGTGTGTGGGGGCAAGAGCTATGAATTTTGTGTTTTGCTGTTCGACTTGAACATGAGAGGGGGTGTTTTCATTTCTGCATTGGACGAAGTATTGGGACCTGAACTTTCAACAGAGTCACTCTCTATGTTGATGAACTGTTAATAGCTACTTCCACATGAGAAGAACATGTCAGGCTTTTGGCACAGGTATTATACCAATTTGCACAATATGGGGTCCTAGCTAATTTAACAGTCGGAGTTTGGAAAAGAAAAGGCCAGACTCCTGGGTCATATTATCTCGCCTCTGGGTATGCTACCTCATCCAGGAAAACAACACAAGGCATATATGAGTTTGTTTTTCATTTTTTAGGAAATTCATTCCTGATCAGTTGCTGAATAGTGACGCACTACTGAATCTTTTGAGGAAAAACATCCATGGATATGGATCAATCAATGTCAAGCACACTTCGACAACATAAAGGAAGCCTTACTACATCCAAACATACTACACCACCCTGACATGTCACAGGATGCATCTTCACAGGGACTAGGAGCATGCTTATTTCAGGTCACTGAAAGTGATGGGGAAACGAAACCCAAGATGATCAGTTTTGTTAGTCAAATACTTTCTGAATCCGAGTGGTCGTATTTCGTGACAAAGAGTGATGTTCTCTGGATTATATGGGCATTTAAGAAATTTGAGTAGTACTTATTGGGCAAACACGCCAAAGTCTACTGTGACCATCAAGCACTTTTGACACGCAAATTATTACACCGGAGGTTAGCCAGGTGGTGCATATACTTTCAGGAGTTCGTTTTTGAAATAGTATGCATCAACGGTAAATAAAATATAATTGCAGACACCTTGTCAAAGTTGCCTCAAGGGCTTGATGAATTCTTAGTATTCACAGAATTTTCAAATTAGGATTCTGCTTATGCAGGACTAGACACAACAACTATATTATGTAAAGATTTGTAAGAGTTTGGAGCAAATGCAAGAGGGAAATCTGTGATGGAGAAAGGTAAGGTCGAACTGTCTAAAAATAATGACGAGAATTTGGAGAAATTTCATACCGTATACAAGGGAGTCCTGTTTCATCGGCATACACCGAATCAAGACAGTGGTGTGTGTGTTCATCTGAGAGTCAGATAGATGATTTCATTTTGTCCACTCGCAATGTATGGGGACACTAAGGAGTTTCCAAATGTATCAACCAGATAAATACCTACTGATGTTTTCCCAACTTGCTGGGAAGAAATCTCGAAGTGATTCGGAAGTGCGTTACTTACCAAAAGATGAAGCAAGTCCAAGTTGATAGAACTGCATGCTACAGTGCCCACAAAAAAACTAGAGTTCGTGTCCTTGGATGCTGCAAGGGAAGGGAGACGTTATTGCCTTGTATGATGTTTTCAGAAAATATGTTAAGTTGTATGCAATGCGGTCTGTGACCTCACGTTTCCGTTATTAGGAGGATTACAGAAGATTATCTCCAGAGAGTGGGGAAGCCGGAGATACTGGTAACGGACAGTGCATGGTACTCCATAGGCAATAGATGAAAGGACTTTACTACCACAAATAAGATAAAACATATATTGGTATCCAGATTTCACCCCGAGGCAAGCCCTATAGAAGGACATTCAAAGAATTTAACAGGTTTATACGTACCTCTTCACCCCAGAAGCACACAAAATGGGTTGAGTTAATCTCACCATTTCCACAAATCATTAACAAGTTATCACACACTTCAACTAGTCTTACATCTACTGAATTGATGTTTAAAAGGAGAGAGGTCGACAAGTGGGAAAAACCATTGCCCAGGATACCCAGGGAGAGATGTCACTTAAAAAAAAAAAAAAAAAAAAAAAGAAGTACGTCCGGCTTCGATTATTATGGAGGAAAAGGCTGAACAGAGCAAAGAGTCATACGACAAAAGATTAGGGCGCACTGTACAATTTCAAGGAAGACAAAAGGTACGTATTACTATGAAAATACTCAAAACCCACAAAGTACGGGAAGTTCAATTGTAAATGGAAGTTTTTGTACGCTGGGCCGTTTTTAGTTACTAATGTCAGATATCCAGGTGCATATAGGTTAAACAATCGTAACAGTAGAAAGGACAATGGACTTTCTCCATACAAGGATCTAAGAGAATTCGTACACTAAAAGGATTGGATACAGCTGAAACCTCACTTGAAGTACTGTACATGAACTAGTGAGACATTTTAATATAATTTGTATATAACAATTGTTTGCTTAGTTTTAAGATAAAATTTTCATTTTATTTATTTACATGTCTTTGAATGGAAGCAATGTAGATTATAGTAATTTAAGATTCTATGTAATGTCAAATGGGTAAACAAAGCGCGAAAATCAAACTCGATCGCTGTGGTACCAATTCATTCTACAATATGTACATTTGCCAAATACGATGTTATAATGCGCTTAAGATGTAAACACATCAAGTAGCATTACAAGAGGGAAAGGATACACATGCACAGAAATAATTCAGTCCAACACACCGCTTAGCGTGCCAGATGCAACGCAAACTTTGGCATCTAGTTCTCCGTAAGATACATACTGGGGGTTTTTAATATTAGTTAATTGCTATTAAAATGACGGTGTCTACACTATAGGGATAAAACTAATACAGTAAGGAGGTTTAAAATAAAAGAAAATTTACGAAGGAAGAAAGAATGACTTACTACAGAAACCTATCTACACACTACATTACTATCACATTACATACAAATTTACAGGTAGTTATATACACAATGAATAAAACACTATAAGGAAAGTATCTGTGTACAACGAAAGAAAGAATAACTGTAGGAGTATGTCCCATTCTGAACAAACAACGAAAGATAATGAGGTTGTGCCCGGCCACAGTAACACTTATTAAGTGCAGGTGTAAACATAGTATAAATATGGAAGGACTGAAAAAGGTAAGTCGAACCGACGGACATTCTCTGAATATTTGCGGTCTTATAAAATAGGGGCTGGTTTTGAGAACTGAAAAGAAGCTAATGATTTTACACATTCACGTTAAAAAATATATATGTATAAGGAGAAAAAAGATACATTAGTTAGCCTTGGAGCGATTACGTTCTTACAAGGGAACCTCCCCATCGCACCCCCCTCAGATTTAGTTACAAGTTGGCACAGTGGATAGGCCTTGAGAAACTGAACACAGGTCAATCGAGACAACAGGAAGAAGTAGTATGGAACTATGAAAAAATAAGCAAAATATACAAACTGAGTAGTCCATGCTCAAGATATGCAACATTACGGATCATGTCAGCTGAGGAGCACCGTGGTCCTGTGGTTAGCGTGAGCAGTTGCGGAACGAGAGGTCCTTGGTTCAAGTCATCCCTCGAGTGAAAAGTTTAATTTTTTATTTTCAGGAGACAACAACAGACGTATAGAATATATCAGACGCGTTTTTTCCTTGGGAGGAATCGGTTGACCTATGAACTTGCTATCAAATGTTTTCGGTTCCCATTGGAGAGGCGCGTCCTTTCGTCTACTAATCACATAATGACAAACTCTTATGTTTTCATCACTTTTTTGGGAGTGATTATCACATCCACAAGAAAACCTAAATCGGGCAAGGTAGAAGAATCTTTTTACCCATTCGCCAAGTGTACAAGTTAGGTGGGTCGACAACATATTGCTGTCATGTGACGCACATGCTGTCACCAGTGTCGTATAGAATATATCAGACGTGTTTTTTCCTGTGGAGGGATCGGTTGACCTATGAACTTGCTATCAAATGTTTTCGGTTCCCATTGGAGAGGCACGTCCTTTCGTCTAGTAATCGCACGGTTTTGCGGTGCGGTCGCAAAACGCAGACACTAAACTTATTACAGTGAACAGAGACGTCAACGAACGAACGGACAGATCATAACTTTGCGAAAATAAAGAATGTAAACTTTTCGCTCGAGGGAAGATTTTAACCAAGGACCTCTCATTCCGCAGCTGCTAACCACGGGACCACGGCGCACCTAGGCTCACATAGTCCTTGATATTGCCTGCCTATGGACTACTCAAATTGTATATTTTGCTTATTTCTTTCAAAGTTCCATACAACTTCTTCCTGTTTTCTCGATTGATCTGTGTTCAGCTTCTCAAGGCCTATCCACTGTGCCAACTTATAACTAAATCTGAGGGGGGTGCGATGGGGAGGTTCCCTTGTTAGTTTATAAGTTATTACGAAGTTCCTTTTCGAGGTAACGATACAAGGACACGCCCTGGCAAAGGCAGCAATTAGAATTTAGGTAGCTGGTACCAAAGAAAACGGGTAACACTGCAATATGTAAACAAATATGTGTATGAATGTGACAGTGTGAATGAGTATGTGTATTTTAAAAGAGATTACAGTATGTAGAATGTCGTTAAATTAAGTTTAGGTCTAGTATTACTAAGGCAAAAACGGGTCAGACCGCATGTTAAAAAGCGGAAGCTACTGGTATCGGAGCCAAATAGTATTCATGATGCATTTATACAGGATCACGACTTATCTGGACGTTCTTAATATTTTCTAGGCACAATCTTTGTAGTGACATATTTAACTATATTACGTAAACAAGAGTGGCAGCCTAAATATATGAATATGTTAGGTACACTGGATCACACTCACTGCAGGTGCTTTCAGACAAGTCACATTGATAACTTATATGATACCACACAGTCAGGATTCTGCAATTAGTTCAGCAAACGCTAAGTAAGTAGTTTCACAAGGATACAAAGAAATGTGCACAAAGAGTTTATTCAGTTATTCTTTGGTGTGTAAACGATGCAGTTCAGCAGCAGATAAAAAAATGCTTCATTCACTTATAGATCATTAAACGCATTCCAAGTACAAAAGGCGTTCAAAAAGTTTGGCACAGTCGTCTCAATTTTTTTTATTTTTTTGTAGGAGGAGAATGAAATTTTTTGTGAACATACCTGCAAAATTTAGCTATAAGTTGGTGTACAAAAGCATTTTCCTTTATTTACAGGCGAGCCGTAATGGACCGCGAAGTAGATGTCATGTTGCGACAGCGGTCGGTGATGAAGTTCCTCTTCGAGACGGTGATGAATCTGCCACATCGATTCACAGGAAGTTGTTCCCTGTCTATGGGCAGGACACAGTGTATTGCAACAGTATCCAGCGGTGGTTGCAGAGGTTTAAAGAAGGTGATATCTCTCTACTGGACAATCTACGATGCGGTAGACCATCGACAGCAGCGAGTGGTGTGAATAAGGAGACCATTGATCAAATCATACAAAATGACAGATGTATGACGGTACGACAGCTTGCTGAAATGACTCGTTTGTCATTGGGTAGTTTGGTATCACTGGTACAGTCACTACGGTACAGAAAAAGCTGTGCACCTTGGGCACCTAGGTTATTGACAAGAGATATGAAAACGACGAGGAAGAATGTGTGCGAGGGTCTCATGAAGACCTTTACTAAGGAGTGGTAACAGTGTTGTGACGGCGTCGTTACCCAGGATGAAACATGGTTGTTTTTGTCCGAACCTGAGAGCAAAACCCAATCCATGGAGTGGCGTCATGCGGGTTCCCTTCGAAAGAAGAAACCAAGACTTTCACGAAAAGCAAGCCGAAAGGTGATGGCCTCCTTCTTCTAAAGATCAGTGTGGTGTCATTTTCAATGTCTTTTCTGAACCTGGCTGCACAATTAACCGGGACCATTACTGTTTGTCATTGGACAAGCTGCGACATGCCATCAAGACCCACAGACCACAGCTTCAGGGTCAGCTCATCAGACTACACCATGACAATGCCAAAGCCCATACAGCCCTTACGACGCAGGATAAAATCAGGAAAATGGGTTGGAAAATTGTTCCCCATCCTCCCTACAGTATGGACTTGGCTCCGTCTGATTTTTACTTCTTTGGTCGTCTGAAGGTCCACCTGGGCGGTAAAACACTTGATAGTGAAAAGACCTTATTTCCTGTGTCAAGCGATGGTGTAAAAGTCAATCCCTAGAATTTTACCAAAATGCATTTACATCATGGAAAGAACGTTGGGCCAGATGCGTCACAGCTGAAGGAGTCTACATTGTGTAGGCTCAATGTGTAGCTAAATGTTAAATTATGTTCACAAAAAGTTTCATTCTCCTCCTGCAAAAAATAAAAAAAAATAGAGACGACTGTGTAAAACTTTTTGAACGCCCTTTGTGGACTTGAGAGAGGCGTGGCTGAATTTAGCTGTGTTTGCTTGTGTAGGTTAAGGCGTAATGAAGATTTCTTCTTTTTCATTAGCAATCTGGATTTACAGCCGGTTGAGTCAGACGATATTTGAGGACAGTGGTTTATGTATATTATCAAACTGAACATATGTGTGTTGTCCTTTCAACCTTGAAACTGAAAACAAAAAGATTGTAATTGATACTCTGTGTAAGATAATACTACTCCATAAAATCAAAGATTAAAAGAGTTACTTGCTCATGACAAGTCTGTAAGAGACAAGCAGCCAGTGAACGGTCATAGAAAATGCCAAATATTGTGTATTTAGTAAGTCATAAGATCTTGTTATAGGCATCCTAAGGACAAAACTGATATCTTAAATTACATACAGTGATATTGAAATGTTGTTTTCTGTGCAAGTTATAAATGTTATAATGAGTCTAGATGTAAATATGTGTAAATTGTACCATATATGTACCCGACGTATCAGCAACACGTAGATGTAACTTATGTATGCTGAGGTTAAATCAAATGATGTTGAATTGTAATGCTTATTTTGTATATGTTATGGGAAACCGTATATATATTGTCAAAACAGACGTCAAGAGGAACTATTCATTTATAAAACGCTTGGAGCATGTTGTAAGAAGGTTACATTCCCATATGTCGTAGTGAGTGAAAGTGGCGGATGCTTACATAGAGCAAAACGTTTTTGGTTTGTTTGTAGCGGCGAAACACGCTAGACTTTGCTACAAGGGACCGTATAAGGTGAAAACGTTTATGGACATACCTGAAATTTGGTGAGGTCTCGGCGTGATGCTGAACGTAAGGGCTGGCTTGGACACTGAAGTGTGTGATGCACGACGTGGTGCCAGTACCACAGGTCGGAAATGACGGACCTCCCCGTTGCAGCATCGGAAACTCTCAATCACGCACTCGCCTATACGCACTATCCTGCGGAACAGCTCTATGGACATTTTGACGACACGAAATTCGTCGTTATCTAAAAACTGTGAAAACAAATTTTACAGCCTAGCCATGTTACACCAACGGACTTACGAAGCGGGCGCGCAATAAACATTGCTTGACGAGTGTGTGCGTAGCCCTGCAAGAGGCGTATAGCGTTCACTCTGCAAGAATGGAGCCGCAGGCTCTTAACTTTGAACACGCCCTTTGTCGCGTTATGGACTTGGAAAATAAAAACATTCAGAATATGTAGAAAAAACTGTAAAATAAGAAAGAGCTGGCACGTCTAGGGTATGTGTTAAAATAAGATTGGCCATCAAAAAAAGTTTTTTAAACACCGGTAAGGCCAAAGATACAATATAAGTTAGAAGAGAAAATAGATTTTAATATTTATGATTTTGTGTAGAAATGGCACCGCTACTGTGTACTGTCGTCCAGTAATCGTGGACCACACCAGTATGCGGTAGGGGAGCAGCTGGTTTACCTGTATGGGTACGTTTTATTTATTTTTTTCTATTTTTATCCATTCGTTCGTCTAATTGGTTTACTACAAACATAAAAACGCGGTATGCTCGCAGCAGTCATGCCTGAGCAGCTAACGAGAAAAACTCCTGTCGGATGTTTCATCTATGTCTACATACAGGGTGTTTCAAAAATGACCGGTATATTTGAAACGGCAATAAAAACTAAACGAGCAGCGATAGAAATACACCGTTTGTTGCAATATGCTTGGGACAACAGTACATTTTCAGGCGGACAAACTTTCGAAATTACAGTAGTTACAATTTTCAACAACAGATGGCGCTGCAAGTGATGTGAACGATATAGAAGACAACGCAGTCTGTGGGTGCGCCATTCTGTACGTCGTCTTTCTGCTGTAAGCGTGTGCTGTTCACAACGTGCAAGTGTGCTGTAGACAACATGGTTTATTCCTTAGAACAGAGGATTCTTCTGGTGTTGGAATTCCACCGCCTAGAACACAGTGTTGTTGCAACAAGACGAAGTTTTCAACGGAGGTTTAATGTAACCAAAGGACCGAAAAGCGATACAATAAAGGATCTGTTTGAAAAATTTCAACGGGCTGGGAACGTGACGGATGAACGTGCTGGAAAGGTAGGGCGACCGCGTACGGCAACCACAGAGGGCAACACGCAGCTAGTGCAGCAGGTGATCCAATAGCGGCCTCGGGTTTCCGTTCGCCGTGTTGCAGCTGCGGTCCAAATGACGCCAACGTCCACGTATCGTCTCATGCGCCAGAGTTTACACCTCTATCCATACAAAATTCAAACGCGGCAACCCCTCAGCGCCGCTACCATTGCTGCACGAGAGACATTCGCTAACGATATAGTGCACAGGATTGATGACGGCGATATGCATGTGGGCAGCATTTGGTTTACTGACGAAGCTTATTTTTACCTGGACGGCTTCGTCAATAAACAGAACTGGCGCATATGGGGAACCGAAAAGCCCCATGTTGCAGTCCCATCGTCCCTGCATCCTCAAAAAGTACTGGTCTGGGCCGCCATTTCTTCCAAAGGAATCATTGGCCCATTTTTCAGATCCTAAACGATTACTGCATCACGCTATCTGGACATTCTTCGTGAATTTGTGGCGGTACAAACTGCCTTAGACGACACTGCGAACACCTCGTGGTTTATGCAAGATGGTGCCCGGCCACGTCGCACGGCCGACGTCTTTAATTTCCTGAATGAATATTTCGATGATCGTGTGATTGCTTTGGGCTATCCGAAACATACAGGAGGCGGCGTGGATTGGCCTCCCTATTCGCCAGACATGAACCCCTGTGACTTCTTTCTGTGGGGACACTTGAAAGACCAGGTGTACCGCCAGAATCCAGAAACAATTGAACAGCTGAAGCAGTACATCTCATCTGCATGTGAAGCCATTCCGCCAGACACGTTGTCAAAGGTTTCGGGTAATTTCATTCAGAGACTACGCCATATTATTGCTACGCATGGTGGATATGTGGAAAATATCGAACTATAGAGTTTCCCAGACCGCAGCGCCATCTGTTGTTGAAAATTGTAACTACTGTAATTTCGAAAGTTGGTCTGCCTGAAAATGTACTGTTGTCCCAAGCATATTGCAACAAACGGTGTATTTCTATCGCTGCTCGTTTAGTTTTTATTGCCGTTTCAAATATACCGGTCATTTTTGAAACACCCTGTATGTAGACATAGATGAAACATCCGACAGGAGTTTTTCTCGTTAGCTGCTCAGGCATGACTGCTGCGAGCATACCGCGTTTTTATGTTTGTAGTAAACCAATTAGACGAACGAATGGATAAAAATAGAAAAAAATAAATAAAACGTACCCATACAGGTAAACCAGCTGCTCCCCTACCGCATACTGGTGTGGTCCACGATTACTGGACGACAGTACACAGTAGTGGTGCCATTTCTACACAAAATCATAAATATTAAAATCTATTTTCTCTTCTAACTTATATTGTATCTTTGGCCTTACCGGTGTTTAAAAAACTTTTTTTGATGGCCAATCTTATTTTAACGCATACCCTAGACGTGCCAGCTCTTTCGTATTTTACAGTTTTTTCTACATATTCTGAATGTTTTTATTTTCCAAGTCCATAACGCGACAAAGGGCGTGTTCAAAGTTAACATGGAAAAGTTTGAGGAATAAATAATTAAAACATCGCAGTACAGACAGTTTGTTTGTAATAACTTCAATTCATAAATTTGGCACTTTGCTCCTTTCTACAGTTAAGTATCCAATTATTAATTAACAATTAGACCACACACAGCTGTGAGTCTTAACAGCGTTAAAACATGCGGACACTCCCATTCAAGGGAATCGACGGATCACAATCAAACATCGCTGCACAATTGGATTCTGAAGAGGTTATTCTGTTTGATGTCCTCCCACATGGTGCAACGATCAACTCTGAAGTGTACAGTGCCACCCTCAGGAAACTGAAGAAACGACTTCAGTATGTTCGTCGTCATAAAAATGGAAACTAAAGTCTCCTTCTCCATGACAACGCAAGGCCTCAGACAATTCTGCGCACCCGAGAGGACCTCACAAAACTTCGTTGGACTGTTGGTCCTCTTCCACCCTACAGCCTGGATCTCGCACCTTCCGATTTCCATTTGTTTAGCCCAGTGATGGATGCACTCCTTGGGAAGCAGTGCGTGAATGATGGGAAGGTTATAGATGCAGCAAGACGTTGGCTCTGAGATCGACCAGTAAATGGTACCATGCTGACATACAGGCCCTCCTAGCAAGGTGGCGTCAGGCCGTCGCATTGACAGTAGATGATGTTGAAACATATGGTTTCGTAGGCAAAAAATGTGGAATAGTATGGTTTATTGGAATCGCGAACAAAATCAACCTGATTTCAGAGAAAAAAAAGTGTCGCATGACTTACTGAACACCCTTTGTACACCGGAAGCATGTCAGGTGCTGGCAATTGATTTCCTACATTGGAAAGTTAATAACGTCAAACTCAAGACGACTAAGAGGGCTGGACCAGTTTCCTCTGACGTTACAGAAACTTTACTGGGACACTGCAATCCACTAGACAGTAACTGCATTCTGTTTGGAAATGTTGTCGTCCAGTTCTAAAATTAGAGGAGGGTCATGGTCATTGGAATGCGCCTCCTAAGTTGGTTCCTGTGCTGCAAAGTCCTACATGTCCCAATATGCAAAGAGATAACTTCATGACGGCACTGTACTCGATGAACGTGGGTGGAGACGAGACCTATGACGTCATTTGGAGCATAGGCTGCAGTTGTGCAGTTAGCACCAAAGGGCAGTAGCCCCTCTAGCTTTCAGGATGCGGCGGTAAAGGTGTGCAGCAGCTGCGGATATCCAGTGTGATTGCAATCCAATGCGGTCCGGCAACGGGGCCGGCTAGTAGTTAGACAGTGAGAGCATTGCACAGAGGAGTACGCATTGTGTGTTGGACAGTAATTGGCAGTAACGGTACCCAACCATAGCGCGGCATAGTCAGACATGTAACAGCGATGTCAGTACCTAGTGGGCAGCATTGCGAGTTCTACGAGTTTAAACAAACAAAATGCAACTGCATACCTGCCCCATTGCTATCCTGCCGGCCGGAGTGGCCGTGCGGTTCTAGGCGCTACAGTCTGGAGCCAAGCGACCGCTACCGTCGCAGGTTCGAATGCTGCCTCGGACATGGATGTGTGTGATGTCCTTAGGTTAGTTAGGTTTAATTAGTTCTAAGTTCTAGGCGACTGATGACCTCAGAAGTTAAGTCGCATAGTGCTCAGAGCCATTTGAACCACTGCTATCTTGTCCTTTTACACACATGGCAGTGGCAATTGTTTGACAACCATACAGGTTGCTCCAATGAGCCACCCAGATTTAAACTTAGGACAAGTGGTCTAGCTCTGATAACTATGTAGGTTGCTTTGGTGGGCTTCTTGCCATTTTATATGTAGGATAAGTGGACTCTGAATTTCTCACTGAGCCGTACACGGCTCGTGTTCATTCTGTTTATTGTCTGTCATCTTCTTTTACCGTATTTCCACCTCGTTTTCATATTCCATTTACTGGCGTCACTAACTTCCTGCCTTACCTGCCTGTGAGTGGCAGCAACAGCGCTTATCGATAAGTGTCCCGTCGCACTATCTCTGGAGCGACCGCTAGTATTTCCGGGTCGTCATGTGTCTGGGTTTCAGTTGGGAGCTCAGTCGGGATGCGGCAGCAGTCGGGACGGAGTGCCAGTGAGGTGCAGACAGCCAGTACTCGCCGACCGCTGGCGACACTTGTGAGCTATCCGACGGAAGGAGATTGGAGCGGGACGACCGTTGGTTGCTCGTTCGGTTGGTCGTCTCATCGGGCGATGTGTATTTGGCCTTTTGACCGTTTCTGGGCCTCGTCACCTGGTCATTTTGCCGGACGTGGTTCGATTCCTTCCTTGAGCGGAGATGTCGGGTGCCCAATGGGCACGAGTTCTCTCTGCATGGCTGGGTGCGAGCCAGTGTGTCCGGATCGCCGTGTCTCCGAATTCCGAATGGACATCGAATTGAGTCGGGTTGGAGCTGCAGTCAGCTTCGGACAGCCAAGACTGGCCCTATCGTTGCCGACACACCTAACTTCAGTGGGAACGACCTGGGTTGGTCGTTCGGTCGGTCGTATCATCGGACGACGGGTATTTGGTCACCGACCGCATGTGGAAACTCTGTGTGTCGAATTGGTTCGTCCTTGTTGTCCCACAGTGATTGCTTTTACTGGATAATTGACTGATCTGGCCTTGTAACACTAACCAAAACGGCCTGGTGTGCTGGTACCGGGAATGGCTGAAAGCAAGGGGAAACTACAGCCGTAATTTTTCACGAGGGCATGCTGCTTTACTGTATCGTTAAATGATGATGGCGTCCTCTTAGGTGAAATATTCCAGAGGTAAAATACTCCCCCATTCGGATCTCCGGGCGGGGACTATTCAGGAGGACGTTGTTATTAGGAGAAACAAAACTGGCGTTCTACATATCGGAGCGTGGAATGTCAGATCACTTAATCGGGCAGGCAGGTTAGAAAATTTAAAAAGGGAAATGGGCAGGTTAAAATTAGATATAGTGGGAATTAATGAAGTTCGGTGGCAGGACGAACAAGACTTTTGGTCAGGTGAATACAGGGTTATGAATACAAAATCAAATAGGGGTAATGCAAGATTAGGTTTAATAATGAATAAAAAGATAGGAATGCTCGTAAGCTACTACAACCAGCATATTGATCGCATTGCAGTGGTCAAGATAGATACGAAGCCCACGCCTACCACAGTAGTAGAAGTTTATATGCCAACTAGCTTCGCCGATGACGAAGAGATTGATGAAATGTATGATGAGATAAAAGAAATTATTCAGATAGTGAAGGGAGACGAAAATTTAATAGTCATGGCTGACTGAGACTCGATAGTAGGAAAAGGAAGAGAGGGAAACGTAGTAGGTGAATATGGAATGGGTTTAAGGAATGAAAGAGGAAGCCGCCTGGTAGAATTTTGCACAGAGCATAACTTAATCATAGCTAACACTTGGTTCAAGAATCACGAAAGAAGGCTGTATATATGCAAGAAGCCTGGAGATACTAGAAGGTATCAGATAGATTATATAATGGTTAGGCAGAGATTTAGGAGCCAGGTTTTAAATTGTAAAACATTTCCAGGGGCAGATGTGGGCTCTGACCACAATCTATTGGTTATGAACTGTAGATTAAAACTAAAGAAACCGTAAAAAGGTGGGAATTTAAGGAGATGGGACCTGGATTAACTGACAGAACCAGAGGTTGTAGAGAGTTTCCGGGAGAACGTTAGGGAACGATTGATAAGAATGGGAGAAAGAAATACAGTAGAAGAAGAATGGGTGTCTAAACAATCCAAACCTAGTGAGTGCGATTTCAGACATCCAGAACTAGAAAAATTCGTACGAAAATTTACACACGTACCTCTCAACCATAACCTCATCATGAAATGTCACAGTATGTTCGCGTGACGATTTCTCCTTTAAGACTATAATCTGTTCGCACAATACCATCGCAATCCAAAAAGGTAATGCGACATTCCCTCTGATGCCTCGGTTCATCGAGCTTTTTGAATGTTTCCAGTCGCGGAATCCAGGGAGCAGTGATATTTGACATCTTGTAAATGCTGTGCAAGATGTAGAAAATCGATCCGTTACTGATTTTTACTTTTTGTGCTGTCGCATTGACTGTGATACGTGGGTCTTGGAGCACCAGTGCCTCCACTTCTCTTGTGCTACCCGTTTCTTCACAGAGAGATGATCTGCCGCGTCGTTCTCCATCAGTCTTGTCTGGCCACAGTGGAAGCATCTGCGCTGCCTCAACACTGTCTCATATGATGGTGCAATGTCGGCGTGCACGTCCAATCCTGCAGACATATACCTGTAAAGAAAGCAAATATTTATATATGTAACATTTTATTTTCTACGTGATAATTCAACGCAAGTGCCTACCCCTCATAAATCTGAATTTACAATCGTAGTTCTGACATCTGCTCCCAGTCACTTCGCAGCAACGAATCAAATACTCTGTATCGTATGTTCGGTCGCATATGCGTTGAACAGGTAAACTAAATTCTGTTTTCATAGATACAGGGTGGTCCATTGATCGTGACCGGGCCAAATATCTCACGAAATAAGCGTCAAACGAAAAAACTACAAAGAACGAAATTTGTCTAGCTTGAAGGGGGACCAGATGGCACTATGGTTGGCCCACTAGATGGCGCTGCCATAGGTCAAACGGATATCAACTGCGTTTTAATTAAATAGGAAACCCCGTTTTTTATTATATATTCGTGTAGTACGTAAAGAAATACGAATGTTTTAGTTTGACCACTTTTTTCGCTTTGTTGTAGATGGCGCTGTAATAGTCAGAAACATATGGTTCACAATTTTAGACGAACAGTTGGTAACAGGTAGGTTTTTTAAATTAAAATGCAGAACGTAGGTACGTTTGAACATTTTATTTCGGTTGTTCCAATGGGATACATGTACCTTCGTGAACGTATCATTTTTGAGAACGAATGCTGTTAAGCGTGATTACCTGTAAATACCACATTAATGCAATAAATGCTCAAAATGATGTCTGTCAACCTCAATGCATTTGGCAATACGTGTAACGACATTCCTCTCAACAGCGAGTAGTTCGTGTTGTGTCGGTAGCTGTGCCGACACCGTGAAGTTAATTGCTGAAAATGAACTCTAGACTAACGCTGTAGCCGATAGTGCACGCACGGCATAAAGCAGACGGGCGTGAAGTCTGGAACATGAGAACTTATAAATGAATAAGAAGAAAAGTATGTAGATGCTTTTTACTTATCTTTTTAATAGTCCTTGGAATACATCTCTCTTGAATACTCGTAAGCTATAGGCACTGATACAAATGGCGCCTTGCTAGTTCGTTGCCATTAACTTAGCTGATGGCTATTCTGTCTCTCGGCTAATGAGAAAGGCTTCGTACAACTTGGCGGTAGCTAGGTTCTCGTACAACTGGGCGGTAGCTAGGTTCTCATACAACTGGGGCGAGTCCACTCTCGTATCACGAGACCTGCCTTGGTGGTGGCGCTAGGTCTGCGATCACAGTGGCGACACGCGGGTCCGACATGTACTACATGGACCGCGGCCGATTTAAGCTACCACCTAGCAAGTGTGGTGTCTGGCGGTGACACCACAGTTCGCCTTTCGTAATGTTCGCACATGCATTGACAATGTGCTGACGCATGTTGTCAGGCGTTGTCGGTGGATCACGATAGCAAATATCCTTCAACTTTCCCCACAGAAGGAAATCCGGGGACGTCAGACGCGGTGAACGTGCTTCGACGACCAATCCACCTGTCATGAAATATGCTATTCAATACCGCTTCAACCGCACGTGAGCTATGTGCCGGACATCCATCATGTTGGAAGTACATCGCCATTCTGCCATGCAGTGAAACATCTTGTAGTAACATCGGTAGAACATTACGTAGGAAATCAGCATACATTGCACCATTTAGAATGTCATCGATAAAATGGGGGCCAATTATCCTTCCTCCCATAATGCCGCACCATACATTAAGCTGCCAAGGTCGCTGATGTTCCACTTGTCGCAGCCATCGTGGATTTTCCGTTGCCCAATAGTGCATATTATGCCGGTTTACGTTACCGCGGTTAGTGAATGACGCTTCGTCACTAAATAGAACGCGTGAAAAAGTCTGTAATCGTCCCGTAATTTCTCTTGTGCCCAGTGGCAGAACTGTACACGACGTTCAAAGTCGTCGCCATGCAATTCCTGGTGCATAGAAATATGGTACGGGTGCAATCGATGTTGATGCAGCATTCTCAACACCGACGTTTTTGAGATTCCCGATTCTCGTGCAATTTGTCTGCTACTGATGTGCAAATTAGCCGCGACAGCAGCTAGAACACCTGCTTGGGCATCATCATTTGTTGCAGGTCGTGGTTGACATGTCACGTGTGGCTGAACACTTTCTGTTCCCTTAAATAACGTAACTATCCGGCGAACGGTCCGGACACTTGGATGATGTCGTCCAGGATACCGAGCAGCATACATAGCACACGCCCGTTGGGCATATTGATCACAATCGCCATACATCAACACGATATCGACCTTTTCCACAATTGGTAAATGGTCTATTTTAACACGGTAATGTATCACGAAGCAAATACCGTCCGCGCTGGCGGAATGTTACCACGTACTTATACGTTTGTGACTGTTATAGCGCCATGTATCACAAAGCGAGAAAAGTAGTCCAACTGAAACATTCATATTTCTTTCCGTACTACACGAATATGTAATTGAAAATGGGGGTTCCTATTTTTTAAAACGCAGTCGATATCCGTTTGACCTATGGCAGCGCCATCTAGCGGGCCAACCGTAGCGCCATCTGGTTTCCCCCTTCAAGCCAGACGAGTTTCGTTCTTTGTAGTTTTTTCGTTTGTTGCTATTTCGTGAGATATTTGGCCCGATCACTATCAATGGACCACCCTGTATATTGATATATTTATTTCCATTACTGAGAATTAATACTGAAAAGGAAAGTACGTGTTTGTCACTGCCAAGTAACAGCTCTATAAAAGTTTGATCACGCATAGAAACAATAGCTACAATATAGTACAGAAGCTAACTGAAGGAAATACGAAATGAGACGAATGGAAATCACACTTTGTATTCAAATACAAAAATTACGCTGAAATAACCGCGATTCATGAGATTACAAAAGATGGGATGTGGGTCTCAATAGCGTGTATGATCACCACCGACGGTAATGCATGATCTTCATCGTGCTCTCATGCTGGCCACAAGGTTGGTAATGTGTTCTTGTGGTAGGGCGTTCCATTACTCAGCCAGCGCGGCTCACAACTGCTAGGTGGTCGCTGATGCATGTGGATGTGCTCCAATATGTTTTTCCAATGCATTTCACACGTGCTCAGTGAGATTTAAATCGAAGGAGCAGGCAGCCTACTATATTCCCCATGATCTTCATATGTCGAAAGGTGTCAACGCAAAGGTGGAAAAGGTGGAGGAATGGAACAGTCTGTCACAAGAACAACTTGCCAATCTTGTGTCCAGCAAGAGAGCACGTTATAGAGCATGCATTGGTATGCCTGGTGATCACACACCCTATTAAGAATCATGTCCCACCTTTTGTAATGGCCCAGGGACCACTATCCATCGTCGTGACTTCAATGTAATTATTGTCTTCTAATAAAAGTGACATTCCTCTTCGTCACAGTGCGTGTTTCCTTCAGTTTCCTTCTGTACTATAGTGTAGCAGTTCTTTTTATGTTTGGTCCAAGTTCCATGGAGCTCTGTTGCTTGTGGAATTACATCTGCGAAAGCTACTTTCGTCCTTAACGTTTTGCACACCAGTGTATGACATACGTACCATCTGTTTCACCTTCCCTGGAGCTATTGAATGTCAGGCCACGTTCAGTTAGGTTTTCGAGGTCCTCTTAAATGTCATAGTCAAATTTTCACTTTCGCTATCGTAGAAAAATAGTACAAAGAACAATGAATGAATTTATTTATGACAGTTATCGTTTGGTTTTTCTGCCCTAAGCGTACTACAAATTACCGAGTTTTTTTTCACCAAACGTATTGCGCATTATTGGTAAGGGAACATGTAAAAAACAGCAAAAACTTTCCTATAACTGCCGATGATCTTTTAACTATAAAGTGGAACGTGTTTGGTGAATAAGTTTCCTGATCTGCAAAAATATACACCAAGAAAAATTTTTATATGACAGCTGTTGTGGAAGATGGCCATCGAAACAAATATTTTCTTTATCAACAATAACTTTATGCACCCAGTCATATTTATAAAACACAGTGATTTAACAGTGTCAAGATCATTGTCTCATAGGTACACGATGTGATCAAAAGTATCCGAACACCCCCAAAAACATATTTTTGGTATTACGTCCATTGTGCTGCCACCTACTGCTGGGTACTCCATATCTGCGACCTCAGTAGTCATTAGACATCGTGAGAGATCAGGATGGAGCCCTCCGCGGAACTCACGCACTTCGATCGTGGTCAGGTGATTGGGTGTCACTTGTGTCATACGTCTGTACGCAAGATTTCCATACTCCTAAATATCCTTAGCTCCACTGTTCCCGATGTGATAGTGAAGTGGAAACGTGAAGGGACACGTACATCACAAAGTGTACACGTCGACCTCGTCTGTTGACTGACAGAGACCCCCGACAGTTGAAGAGGGTCGAAATGTGTAATAGGGAGACATCTATCCAGAGCTTCACACAGGAATTCCAAACTGCATCAGAATCGACTGCAAGTACTATGACAGTTAGGCGGGAGGTGAGAAAATTTGGATTTCATGGTCCAGCGGATGCTCATAAGCCACACATCACGCCGGTAAATGTCAAACGACGCCCCGCTTTGTGTAAGGAGAGTAAACATTGGACGATTGAACAGTGGAAATACGTTGTGTGGAGTGACGAGTGTAGCAATCCGACGGCAGGATGTGGGTATGGCGAATGCCCAGTGAACGCCATCTGGCAGCATGCGTAGTGCCAACAGTGAAATTCGGAGGCGGTGGTGTTATGGTGTGGTCGTGTGTTTCATGGAGGGGGCTTGCTCATCTTGTTGTTTTGCTTGGCGCTATCACAGCACAGGCCTACACTGATGTTTTAAGCAACTTCTTGCTCCCCACTGTTGAAGAGCGTTTCGGGGATGGCAATTGCATCTTTCAACACGATCGAGCATCTGTTCATCATGCACGGCCAATGGCGGAGTGGTTACACGACAATAACATCCCTGTAATGGACTGGCCTGCACAGAGTCCTGACCTGAATCGTATAGAACACCTTTGGGATGTTTTGGAACGCCGACTTTGTGCCAGGCCCCACCGACCGACATCGATACCTCTCCTCAGGGCAACACTCCGTGAAGAATGGGCTCCCATTCCCCAATAAACCTTCCAGCCTGCGAGAGTGGAAGCTGTCATCAAGGCTAGAGGTGGGCCATCACCATATTGAATTCCAGCATTACAGGTAGAGGGAGCCACGAACTTGGAAGTCATTTTCAGCCAGGTGTCCGGATACTTTTGATTACATAGTGTATCTGACTTCATATTCGAAGATTTAATAATCTTACATTGATCTCGTATTCAACTTATCAACGGGTTGAATTCGTTTATAAGGCTCAATTCATTTCTTGCCGAATGTTTCCTTGAATATTAATGTCAAGTTTGGCAATGCCTGCCACAGACTTCTAATTATTTATTTTAGCATCATGAAGTTGTTTTGTAAGGAGGAATAAATTTCACTTATTCTTAAATTAAATACTAGTTTGGTACTTCGCCAATCAATGTAAATTCGATCGACTTGTATTTGTATATCCCGCAACTCCCACTTTCCTCTTTAGTTTGCAGATGTTGCGTGGGAAGAATGATTCTCGGTAATCTGCGTAGAAGCTTTCTTTTCCTGTGTTTTTGTAGTCGTGGCATGGAGAGCTGCATCAAACCAGTCTCAGGACTGAAGACCACAACAACAACAACGGTCATTTCGCGAGACGTACGTTGGAGAGAGGAATATGTTGCCTAACTCTTCTTCGAACTTACATTCTTGGAGTTTCACCAGCCGTGTTACTCAACATCGTCCTTGTAATGTGTGCCACTACAGTTTGTTCAGACACGCATGCATGTCTAAAGGTCACTGTGTTCAGAGGATGCAGACCCTGTATAAACACAGACATTGTAACCATCAGCGTTAATAACATTTCAGCTCGGTCTGGACGATTACTTCTAGATATTTTAAGGTAGTTAACTCCGTGCAATGGTTTATCACCATATGATAACCGGACAGTAGCTGATCTCTTCGTAGTATGTTACATTTACTTACATGCAGGATCAACTGCCACTCCCACCCTAAGACCGGCGATGGCCCGTAAGTCCTCCTTCATTTCAGTAGTCTTCTTGCACTACATCCTTCCTACACACTAAGTCGTCCACAAATGGCCTCGCAGAACTTCCAGTGCTAGAACACAGATGTATATTATATACAGTAAAAGCATATTTTGTAAACACTGCTTGGGTGATGATGGAAGCTGAAGAAATGAATTGAAGTTCGTGCCATGGCTGGGACTTGAACTCAGGTGTCCTTGCTTACAAGGCAGGTATGCTAGTCATTACACCACTGCAGCACTACAGCTAACACAGCTGCATGGACTGCTCTCTAACACAAACTTCAGTTCACATCTTCAGCTTATTTTCCCCTTCTTAGATCGTCACTATTGCCGAGGATCTGTGGTATTGGAATAGCACCCCAGCGTTGGATGTAACGGGGAAATCCTGCCTGCACCTCGGGCGTAGGTGATCTATAGATCTGATATAATTAAATTTTCCTTGAGACATTTGAGTCTCGTCCTTGTCTATCATAATGATGGAAGCTAAAGAAACGAATTAAAATGTATGCTATGTTAGGGAGTGTATCGGACTAGGGTAGTCATGTAGCTGTGTCAGCTATAGTGCTGTGGTGGTGTAATGGCCACCATACCTGCCCACTAAGAAACGAAACCCGGATTTAAGTCCCGGCCATGGCACAAATGTTAATTCATTTCCTCCGCATCCATCATAATTGTAGATAAAGTTGAGACTAAAATGTCTCGAGGAAAATTTATTCAAAAAATGGCTCCAAGCACTATGGGACTTAACATCTGAGGTCATCAGTCCCCTAGACTTAGAACTACTTAAACCTAACTAACCTAAGGAAATCACACACATCAGTGCCCGAGGCAGGATTCGAACCTGCGACCATAGCAGGAGCGCGGTTCCGGACTAAAGCGCCTAGAACCGCTCGGCCACAACGGCCGGCTGAGGAAAATTTAATTATATCAGATCTATAGATCACCAGGCACGATTTCCCCATTACGTACAACGCTGGGGAGCTATCCCAATACCGGAGAGTCTCAGCAATAGCGACGATGTTTTTCTTATTTTTGAGTCATCATTCTTCTAACTGGTTTGATGTGGCCCGCCACGATTCCTCTCGTGTGCTAACCTTTTCATCTCAGAGAAGAACTTGCAACCTAAGTCCTCAATTATTTGTTTGATGTATTCCAATCTCTGTCTTTGTCTACATTTTTCGCCTCCTACAGCTCCCTTTAGTACCATGGAAGTGATTCCCTGATGTCTTAACAGATGTCATATCGTCCTGTCCCTTGTCCTTCTGTTTTCCACATACTGCTTTCCTCTTCGATTCTGCGCAGAACCTCCTCATTCCTTGTCTCATCAATTCGTTGGCAGCACTGAGTCTCAAATGCTTCTATTCTCTTCTTTTCCGGTTTTCCTACAGTTCATGTTTCACTACCATACAGTGCTGTGCTCCAAACACATTCTCAGAAGTTTCTTCCTCAAATTAAGATCTATGTTCGATACTAGTAGACTTTATGAAACGTCCCCTTAGAACAATTATACAAGACCGTGTTTAAACTGACACACAATATTTTTTTGGCGCAACGCAATCTGACTTTCAAAAATTCTTACAAAAAAATGGCCCTGACTAACATTACCCTATACGTTTCACAAATCGCTTACCTCACAAAAATCTTGGTTACTCGAACTACTGCAATACAGCGAGCGCCACTGCTGCCAGCTAAATAAAAGATTCAAACTACGGATGACACTAACTACTGATAGGGATAGTTAGCAAATGAAAGATTTTAATAGAGAACAAACAATGTATTTACCTTAATATCATCAAAAATCATAATATATATAGCAGTTCATGACATCCAGTCTTACAAATTTCAAAACTCCGCCATTTCTTTCCCCACATCCACCACTGCTGGCGGCTCACCTCCAACTGCACAGCTACGCGCTGTTAACATCCAGCTGCCCAACACTACAATGGCAGACAACAACGCAAACTAGCCACAGACACCACACAGCACAGCCAGTGATTTTCATGCAGAGCGCTACGTGACGTTACCAATAAGAAAACAGAAACAGCCTACTTACAACTTCTCTTGGCCAGGAATGCCCTTTTTGCCAGTGTTAGTCTGCTTTTGATGTCGCCCTTGCTCCATCCGTCGTTGGTGATGTTGCTGCCTAGGTAGTAGAATTTCTTGACTTCATCTACTTCGTGACCATCAGTCCTGATGTTTATAAGTTTCTCGCTGTTCTAATTTCTGCTACTTATCATTACTTTCGTCTTTCATCGATTTACTCTCAGTCGATATTTTGTACTCATTAGACTGTTCATTCCATTCAGCAGATTATGTAATTCTTCTTCACTTTCACTCAGGATAGCACTGTCATAAGCGAATAGTATCATTGATGTCATTTTACCTTGAACTTTAATTCCACTGCTGAACCTTTCTTTAATTTCCACTATTAATTCTTCAATGTACGGATTGAACAGTAGAAACGAAAGACTACATCCCTGTCTTAACCCTTTTTAATCTGAGCGCTTCGTTGTTGGTCGTCGACTCTTATTATCCTCTCTTGGCTCTTGTACATATTGAACATTACCCGTTTCAAACTATAACTTACCCCTATTTTTCTCAGAATTTCGAATATCTAGCACCATTTTACACTGTCGAACGCTTTTTCCAGTTCGACAAATCCTACGAACGTGTCTTGATTTTTATGTAGTCTTGCTTCCATTATCAGCCGCCAATTGCCTCTCTGGTGCCTTTACCTTTCCTAAAGGCAAACTGATCGTCATTCAGCACGTTCTCAATTTTCTTTTCCCATTCATCTGTATATTATTCTTGCCGGCAACTTGGATGCATGAGCTGTTTAGCTAATTGTGCGATAATTCTCGCACTTTTCTGCGCTTGCAGTCTTCGGAATTGTGTGGATGATATTTTTTCGAAAGTCAGAGGGTATGTCGCAAGACTCATACATTCTACACACCAACGCGAATGCTCGTTTTGTTGCCACTTCCCCCAAAGATTGTAGAAATTCTGATGGAATTCTATTTATCCCGTCTGCCTTATTTGATCTTAAGTCCTCCAAAGCTCTCTTAAATTCTGATTCTAACACAGGGTCTCCTATCTCTTCTAAATCTACTCCTGTTTCTCCTTCTGTTACATCATATAATCTTCTCCCTCATACAGGCCTTCAATGTACCCTTTCCACTTAATCACTCTCTCCTCTTAATTTAATAGTGAGATTCCCGTTGCCCTCTTAATGTTACCACTATTTCTTTTTATTTCACCGAAGGTTATTTTGACTTTCTTGTATGCTCAGTCAGTCCTTCCGACAATCATTTCTTTTTCGATTTTTTCACATTTTTCATGCAGCCGTTTCGTCTTAGCTTCCCTGCACTTCCTATTTATTTCATTCCTTTTCATGCAGCCATTTCGTCTGAGCTTCCATGTACTTACTATTTATTTCATTCCTCAGCGTATTTCTGTATTCCTGATTTTTGTACTTCCTTGGTTCAAATGGCTCTGAGCACTATGGGACTTAACATCTGAGGTCATCAGTCCCCTAGAACTTAGAACTACTGAAACCTAATTAACCTAAGGACATCACACGCATCCATGCCCGAGGCAGGATTCGAACCTGCGACCGTAGCGGTCGCTCGGTTCCAGACTGTAGCCCCTAGAATCGCTGTACTTCCTTCTTTCATCGATCAACTGAAGAATTTCTTGTGTTACCCGTGGTTTCTTTGCAGTTACTTTCTTTGTGTCCATGTTTTTCTTTCCAACTTGTGTGATTCCCCTTTCCTCTTCAACTGTACTGCCTACTGAACTGTTCCTTATGGCTGTATCTATAGCGTTAGCGAACTTCATACCTGAAACATGCCGGAAGATTAAAGCTGTGTGGTAGTGCTCTACCAACTGAGCTATACAGTCGCCCACGAAAGGCAAAGGTCCCGAGTTCGACTCTCGGTCCGGCACACAGTTCTAATCTCCCAGGAAATTTCGTATCAGCGCACACTCCGCTGCAGAGCGAAAATTTCATTCTGGAAACTTCATGCCTATCTTGTCATTCCTTAGTACTCCCGTATCCCACTTTTTTGCATGATTCTTCCTGTCTGATCTCTTTAACTTCAGCCTACTCTTCGTCACTACTAAATTGTGATCTGTCTCTATATCTGCTCATGGGTACTCCGTACAATCCAGCATCCGATTTCGGATTCTCTGTCTGACCACGATGTAATCTAAATGAAATCTTCCTGTATCACCTGGGCTTTTCCAAGTATAGCTCCTGTGATGCCCCCTATTGCTGCCTGCTGGCACTTCCAGATTCGGTGGAGGTGTAATATACAGACATCAAAAAAAGTTTTGCATCACCCCGGTTCCCAGAGCTCCTGAAGACAGAAGTTGACTGTGGATATTGTATCACACACACAGTCCCGTTGACTGTTCAGAAATGTCACGAAACCCGCTCAAAGATGTAAACAACCATACATGAGCAGCGCCTATTAGACGGTGGGGTTCCGACAGCCGGTCAGTTCCAGTCATTCCACCAAGAAGGAGCTACACGGGTCGTGTTGTCTGTAGTTCAACCTTGCCTAGACGGTCAGTATCGCGGTTCGATCGCGTCCTCGTTGTTATTTTGTGCCAGGAAGTGCTCTCAACAAGGGAAGACAGAGGAACTGTCGATGACATGCCTCGCTCAGGCCGCCCAAGGGCTAGAACTGCAGTGGATGACCGATTGCTACGGCCTGTGGCTCGGAGGAACCCTGACAGCAATGCCACCATGTTGAACAACGCTTTTCGTGCAACCACAGGACGTCATGTTACGACGTTAACAAGAGGTCTATCTTCGCAACCACGACACATTGCAGCGTGGTACACAAGGGCCCGACAACATGCCGAATGGACCACTCAGGATTGGCATCACGTTCTCTTCACCGATGCGTGACGCATATGCCTTCAACCAGACAATCGTCAGAGATGTGTTTGGAGGCAACCCGGTTTGGCTGAATGCACACTGTCCAGCGAGTGCAGCAAGGTGGAGGTTCATTGCTGTGTTGGGGTGGCATTATATGGGCCGACGTACGCCACTGGTGGACATGGAAGGCGCCATAATGGCTGTACGGTACTTGAATGCCATCCTCCGAGCGATAGTGCAACCATAGCGTCTTCATGGACGACAATTCGCGCCCCCATCGTGCACATCTCGTGAATGACTTTCTTCAGGATAATGACATCGCTCGGCTATAGTGGCCACCATGTCCTCCAGAAACGAACTCTATCGAACATGCCTGGGATAGATTGAAAAGGGCTGTTTATGGACGACGTAGCCCACCAACCACTCTGAGGGATCTGCGCCGAATCGCCGTTGAGGAGTGGGACAAACTGGACCCACAGTGCCTTGATGGACTGGTGGATAGTATGCCACGACGAATACAGGCATGCAACAATGTAAGAGGACGTGGTACTGGGTACAGAAATCTGGACCACCACCTTTGTAGGTTTCGCTGTATGGTGGTACAACATGCAATGTGTGGTTTTCTTGAGCAACAAAAAGGGCGGATATGATGTTTATGTTGTTATATGTTCCAATTTTCTGTAGAGGTCCCGGAACTCTCGGAACCGAGGTGATGCAAAATTTTTTTTGACGTGTGTACTTTTTTTGTGCCCAGCCAGTATTCTTCACTTTTTTCGGGATACATGAAAGCAAGGCGACACAACACTATCTGTCATTGCAGTTAGTATTTGTTGATCTATAAGCTACCTGCGTTGTTTAGCGTTACCGCCAAAGATGCTCATTAATAGTTACTAGGCGTCTTATTGGTGTCTCAAAATGAACTGATATCTTTGATTTTGCGTAACACATGGACACCGAATTAATTCTTTCAGAAGTCTCAGGGTTCATTTAACATAGTTGATTTGATATGATTTACTATGAAGGATATTCATACTTAAGCCCGATAATAAATGTGTGTAATCGAAAGTCGAAGAAATTTAGTTTTATTTAGCCTGGCTTCCAGTGAGGTTAGCTATTTCAAGCAGTGGTGTACGAACTTAAAAAGAGTCGCGAATACTCAGAACTAACGCTAAAAGCTCGGACACCAAAATCTGGAACACAAAGACTACCAGACGCTAAAGACTCAGACGCTAGAGACTGACGGATGCGAAAGGCTAACAGACGCGAAAGACTAACAGGTGCGAACGACGTTAACAATAGATGCGTTGGGTTTATATAACAGTCATGAAACAAAAGGGATATTCGTCAGAAACTCTCTGAATAAAGCCCCTAGCTACTTTGCATATATTTCTCTATCCCATTGGCTCTTATTATTCTTTTATTTAATTTTTCTTCTTTAAAACGAGAATTCGTGATTTTATATGAAATTTGAGAATTATTCATGGCCAGTGCGAACAAATTTTAGTTAAAAACAATGTAATGAGAGTTTACCCGACCCCCCAACGCTGACTATTTTAATCAAGTTGTCGTCCGCCCCTGGTAGCTGAGTGGTCAGCGCGGCGGAATGTCATACCTAGCGGCCGAGTTCGGTTCCCGGCTGGGTCGGAGATTCTCTCCGCTCAGGGACTGGCTGTTGTCCTTATTATCATCCTTTCATCCCCATCGACACACGAGTCGCCGAAGTGGCGTCAACGCTAAAGAGTTGCACCAAGCGAACGGTCTACCCTACGGGAGGCCCTAGGCACACGGCATTTACATTTACATCAAGTTGTCGTCGTTCAAGGCAACCGTGAGATATGCTAACATTACGCCTGTTTAAATTTTCTCTTAGAGTGTTGGGGTTCTTCGTTAACTATGTTTGACTTTTGACTCAGGATTCTAGTTTCTTTTTATGGATAATGGTTCTGGGTCTTTGCTTGGGACCGTAGTTTTTTCTTCTTTCCTTTTTATGATCGAGCGGCATATATATATATATATATATATATATATATATATATATATATATATATATATATATATATATATATATGTGTGTGTGTTCCTTATATACATGATTCTTCATTAAAGACTAGCTTGCATATTTCGAATTATTATCTAAATCTTAAAAATTTCCATTTTTCCTAATATTAATAAAATATTTCGTTGACTTATAATCTATACTGAATAAGTCAGTTTAAAGTTAACTATAAATTTCATTTTAGATACTAGACACAACTTAAATATTCATTCTGTGTCCATTTCTGAATAAGTCGGTTTACACTAATTACACATTCCAATCATGTATAATAGATATTTCAGTAACAATCTTGGAACTTGATTGTAATCTTGTCTTTTGTTTTGCCCGGCGAGGTCTGCAATGTCCATTCATCTCGCTGCCCCTGTGTGGCTGCACAGAATGATCGTTTAGGTTCTGCAGGCCATCTGTGCGGTGGCAACAGTGGGACACAGGGAATATGGGTAATCTACGCCATCTTTTGTTGTGCCGCCTCTTCAGTGCTAAGCAACACGACTTTTTCATTCTTGCCTCTTGTTGTAGCTTGCAACATGATTACATATGTTGTGCCGCCTCTTCAATGGGTAAGCATCACAACGTTTTCAGTATTTGACCCGTATTGCCTCTTCTTAAGCTTGCATCATGTATATGTTGTACCGCCTGTTCAGTGGCATCAAAACGTATTCATTATTTGACTCATGATACCTCGTCTTGTAGCATGCAGCATGGCCATGGTAACAATGAATTCTCTTGCCCTCCACATCGCATAGCTTCTCGGATGATTATACGCCATACTACGCGTGATCTTAGATTTTTCGTTCTCTTCAACTTCCATTCTCTGATTCTACGTCTCTACTGTTAAGCCTCGTAATGTGTTCTGCGGATTGCCTAGAGATGCCGACCCTCTGCGCTATGGTCTTCTTTTTCTTCAAATTCTTCGTCTGATTCATAGCGATGATGCTTGTAGGCCTTCGTGATGTTCTTGACTGAACTGACAATTAAATTTCCGACTGACACCAACGAACAGCTAGTTTCTTGTATAACATTTTCGAGTGATGAACTTCATGTGACTGGTTCTTGTTTTCTCGTTGCTGCTCCGCCTCTAGTTTGCAGGACGAGCGAGCTCCCGCCGTCGACGCTCTCCGCCTACGTCGTGGGACGTCTCGTAGCTCGTAGTTAGCGTTTCTCGAGCTGTGCAGCGAAATGATGACTTGCCCCATCAGATAACAGCAGCAGTCCCACAGGTTGTTTGGGCTGCGGCCTCCAGAACGACGAATATAGAACGTAAGTAACAAATAAAGACATGTCACGTAGACATGACATACAAACGTAATGTAAATTAATATCACTCATTAAATGTTATCCCAAACAATCGGTATTCTCTTTCGCTAACGTATGCAGTCTCTTAGCGTTTCTAATAGTTCACAGTTCACAGCATTCATTTTCCCACTAGTGTCAGACGCTAACCGTTTGCACATGCGATATTTCATTCTTTCGCAATTATTCTTAATGCTAAAATCACTTTCATTTCACCTGGTGATGCTGAGATCCTGTCCTATGCAGTTCCAGACACAATCGTATTGGATTGATGACTCTGTTACTTCCCTTCCATTAGGCTATACTGATATTCTGCCCAATTCGGCTCCGGGCACAACTCTATTGAAATAATTGACACTTCACTGGGCAAGTGGCACGGCGACAGTTTAATATACAAATAAATTCGATATCTCATTGTGCTTGCTCTTAATCTATGGCTTCTCTTCCCTAACAGTTATAAGTGAGGCACTCAAACAATTGCAGAGCCAAGCATTAACAAATTATTGTTAACTACTGTACTGTTAAACAAAGAATACATTTATATCTGTTACAGTGGAAGTTTCAGGGAAAGTATACCATCATGGTGATAGTGCAGCTTCACTGGCCCCTTTAGTGGAAGTGGATTACTGATTCCAGGTCTGTCAAACAATAAACATTGACTAGGGATAGTGCACTATCACTAGTGAATGTATACCTCCACTGCCAAGAGGTGAGGAATGTGAACCACGGCTGTAATGACAAAACAGTCGTACTTCAAAAGTTGCATTTATCACCTGTAGTTTGAAAACATAGTCATATTATGTAAAATTCATTTATTGCAGCAAGGACGTCCACTATTACACTTTAAGTTGCACAACAGATTTTTGTTTTTGCAAAAGCATCTCAGAGTCTGACATTTCTGCTGGCAGTTGCATTTGAAGAATCCTTGGTTGCTTACCATCGACTGAGACGTCGCAGCTGCCCTCAGGGCAACAATTTCCGCTGCTGGAACTTCCTCGACTGAGATTATTTTTATAGGCCAAGTACTGAACTGGGACCTGAAACAATTCAGCACACCATTCCTTCTCCCGATTCGGTAGAAGCGATCGGTCGTTGTCTCGAGAACGACACCCAAGATCGACCTAGCATCTCCTCTACCGAAGTCGGGAACTGGGATTCTCACTCTACAGCTCTTTTCCACTGTTGGAAAGCAGCGATCTGAACACTGCCGCGTTCTTTGCGCTTTTTCTTCTAAGAACTTGCACGCTTCACTTCTGTGTTTTTTAATAGCACGAGTTGACTCATCTAAATCAGTCAGGCAGTAGTCATTATTGTCAGGAATACTTTCTTTTTCTCTGTTCCCAACGTCTATTCCTGTTGGTATGTTATCCTCCTGCAATGGAGATTTACTGTGATCATCAATCATCCTGCAACGTTTCAGTCTCTTGTCTCACTGTGAACAGCACTTGATTAATTATACTTTCAATGTCATCCTCAGAGTGAACGTTCATAAATGATTCAGAAGGTAAACTTGTTGACGACAAACCATGATTAGGAGGGCAGCCAAACATCGCTTCACACGGATATCTTTTAATTCCAAAATGTACAGCGCTGTTCTTCATTAGCTGTACAAATGATATCGCACAGCTCCACTCAGCGGTGTTGTGCTCCTGCATCCATGTAGTCAGCATATTTTAAATGTCTTGATTTGCTCGCTCTACGCTACTTTGGCTCTGACTGTGTCTAGGTTTACCATGAATAATCTTAAAATTGGGCAATGGTTAAGTTAAACTGCTCATTATTTTGCTAACGAACTCTCTACCATTGTCAGAGTGCAATACTGATAGAGCGCCTAACAACGCAAAAATTTCAATAACGTTATCGCATATCTCTTCAGCTGTTTTGGACCTAAGAACAACGAATTTGATGAGGTGTCCTGATAAACCATTACGAATTTGTAATCTCCACCTTGTTGCGATTGGAAGCCGATGGGATCAACTTGACATCTGGAATTTAGCTCCTTGAACAGCATTGGCTTCACTACTGTTCCTTTTTTCTGATCTTTTTGCTTTTGTAAACAAGGCTCACACAAACAAAGATAAATATGGACATCTCTGCATGTTATAGTACAGAACTTTGACTTCAAGCATTTCATCATTCCGTCGCGTCCACCGTGGCCAGTCATTACATGAACATCCTGCGGAATATCATAGAGTTCTTCATTATAAACACAGTATTTGATTTTACCTTCTACACTCACAGGTTGTATTAATTTGATACTCCATTCACTTCCAACACTTCACATCTCTTCAAAAGTTTGTAGTCATTGCCGTCCGTCTTCCGTCCACATCTTAGTAATTTAGCCTTGCTGGTAAATGACTTGTACTTTTCTCTGACCTTGAAGACAGAAGTATAACTGAGATTTCCCCGTTCCACACTAAGATGATCAGACAACTTCGCTGATTCAACCATAGCTGCACTGATGTGAACCGTAACTGCAGTACTATCAACTACATCAGCAATACTGTAAACTGTAACTGCACTGCTGTCAACCATAACTGCACTGCTGTATAACATAACAATAACGAGCTGATGACAGTTATATTCATACTGATGCGTGATAGCATTGTTGGACGCACCGTTAATAAGCCGGGAGCAGAGATGGTACACCTTCACTAGTGGATAATGTGCTACTGTACACTTTAAAACGTCCCCTTAGAAAAATTTATGAATTACTGTGCTGATAAACCTCTTACGTTATTCGATTTTCAAACAGCTGAGCAAAACTGATCGTACTCAGACATTTCTCTCTTTACTTATTCTGATCATCACTGAACTGACACACAATATTTTTAGCGCAACGCAGTCTGACTTTCAATAATCCCTACAAAAGAATGGCCCTGACTAACAATGACCTATACCTTTCATGAATCACTTACCTCACAAAAATCTTCGTTACTCGAACTACTGCAATACAGCGAGCGCCACTACTGCCAGCTAAATAAAGGATTCTAACTACTGAAGGCACTAACTGCAGATAGGCATAGTCAGCAAATGAAAGATTTTGATAGAGAACAAACAATGTATTTACCTTAGTAATGTTCCAAAGTCATCATATATATATATCAGTTCATGACATCCAGTCTTACAAGTTTACTGTCTCTGATGGACACACGTCCAGATCATCCGCTCTCAAAACTACGCCATCTGTCTCCCCACATCCACCACTGCTGACGGCTCACCTCCAACTGCACAACGCTACGCGCTGTTAACAGCCAACTGCCCAACACTACAACAGCAAATTCCAACAATGCAAACCAGCCACAGACTGCACACAGCACAGTCAGTGATTTTCATACAGAGCGCTACGTGGCGTTACTAACATAAAAACCTAAACAGCCTACTTACAACTTTCCCTCAGCCGAGTACAGTGACGGTTCACCTTCGCTAGTGGATGTGGTTACGGTAAACTGTCATTTTAGTGATGGTCTGCATCCACTAGGGAAGGTTTATCTTCCCTAATCTTCCACTTACACTATAACATATCTACTAATATCAGAACATTATTAAAACAATAAACTAAACTATAAAAACTAGTTAGGAAAAGCTTCTCATTCAGTGTTCCATTAATTGTCACTAAAGGTTTCACCCGTAAAATTTCTTCAAACCTTTGTGAGGAAACAAACCCTTAGTTTGCCTTCATTAGCTAACAAACAGCTTCCTCACGCGGGAAGGTCCGGCGAAAACATGTTCCCATTTCTTGGTTCAAATGGCTCTGAGCACTATGGGACTTAACATCTGAGGTCTTCCGTCCCATAGAACTTAGAACTACTTAAACTTAACTAACTTAAGGACATCACACACATCCATGCACGAGGCAATATTCGAACCTGCGACAGTAGCGGTCGCGCGGTTCTAGACTGAAGCGCCTAGAACCGCTCGGCCACATCGGCCGGCTGCCATTTCTTGTTTAACCTCTTAAGAGTCGATGACTTAGGGTGTTTTCTCAATAAGATCTTATCACCTACGGTATATGTCACAGTTCTACCCAATTTACGACCTCAGTCATTCAGCATCCTTTAGTGACTCACGCACGTCATCCAACAACGATTTCCTATCTTTGTTTGGCTCAACCAAGATCGGTAAAGATTTAATCCACTCATTATATTCGGACGTGTTGTATATTATCTCCGCTGGAGTATGCCTGGTAGATGAGTGCGGCATGTTATTATAAATCTCTTCAAAGATCGATTCGTAACCTATCCACTCATATTGTTGCGTTGCAGCATAAGTGCAAATAAATCTGTTAAAGTTTCTAAATATACGTTCAGCTGGCGACGCTTCTGCATGATATCGTGATATCCAGATATGCTTTATGTCTAATTTTAACATACACTCGTTCAAAGCCTTTCTGGTATAATATTATGCATTATCTGATAGAATAACACTCGGCTTACCAACATTAGGCATGTAGTCTTTAATTAGCTGATCCAACATAGGCTTCACATTAGTTGACCTTGTTACTAGACATTTTCACGTACTTTGGAAACAAGTCATAAAAGGTAGTTACATATTGAAATCTACGTCTTGCAGTCGAAAGTGGCTTGGTCCACGGAATGGAGTAAGAGGCTTTACAATAAGTTTGATGTGGAAAGACACCCATCTCATAATCGTAATCCGTGATCACACCAGGTTTCTGATCGAAGTCTTCCAAATATTCCTTTAACAAGCTAGCTAATTCATTCCGCTGTACTTCAGTTAAGTATTCAGATTCGACTACCTTATTCTAAATAACGTTTTCAAAGTCCGATGAGTTCTATGTTGGTAAGCTACTTAGTCGACAATTGTCAATTAAATACAATAAATTGGGACCTAAACAATTAATCTATATTCTCTGACAGAATCTTCGGTACATTTCCAATTTCCTCGCAAAGTTCAAAACAATATTTCACCCGTCGTTGGCTAGGGTGCATATCCCTTTTAAGAGGTCAATTACAGCATTTTTGTCCCTCGGAAAATCCCAACCGCAGATGCACGGATAGGATAGTGTAGGATCTAACAAGAAGGTGCTTAGTAATCTTTCCCCTTGTGCTACCACTTCTACCAACACCTGAGACTTCACAGGAACGGAATGAGCACTCAAAGCACCTGACAGCGTACGGTTTGAAATTGCCAACACAAGCAATCTTTGCTTACTATTCAATTGTTTTAACAGGCAAACGCTCATCACACTAAAAGTCGCTCCAGTACCGAGCAGATACTTACAGGTTCGTTATTTATTTAAAACTTTGATCACTGCCTGTACCATTTCGTTAGTTTTTATTCTAAGTCCACTAGAATTTTCTAGTAATTCTTCTCGAATGTCCATCCCATCATTGTATCTTAGCACTATTACTTCTAATGATGGCCGGCCATGTGGCCGTGCGGTTCTAGGCGCTTCAATCTGGAACCGCGTGACTGCTACGGTCGCAGGTTCGAATCCTGCCTCGGGCATGGATATGTGTGTGATGTCCTTAGGTTAGTTAGGTTTAAGTAGTTCTAAGTTCTAGGGGACTGATGACCACAGACGTTAAATCCCATAGTGCTCAGAGCCATTTTTTTTCTAATGATGTTTCGCCTTCCTCTTTATGACCAGCCACTTCCGGAAGGCGTTAAGAGGCTGGCTCTAGACTGAGGTTTTCACTCTGCAGCGGAGTGTGTGCTGATATGAAACTTCCTGGCTGATGAAAACTGAGTCTCGGTCCGGCACACAGTTTTAATCTGCCAGGAAGTTTCAGGCTGGCTCTAGTTTGTTGGTTCAGTTGTACTGTCATTATTCCCTCCCTCTGCAACTACCACTCGTACTTCATGGTTCTGAGCCTCATTCACGGTCTTGATTACACGGCCTATTTTCAGTTTTATTTACCATCTGAGGTGCATGTATTGCTCTCACGTCTCTATTACGTTTGCAGACGCTATCCATGGAACGGCTGAGTGGTTACCCCATTGGACGTGTCTCATGTTATTATTCTCCGTTGGCATATTATGACCGTTATATTTTCGCTTCGGTGTATAGTTGAATGAACCATTATTATTGTCGTTCGGTCTCTGTCCAAAACGGCTATTATTTTATTGTGCATAGCACCGTTATTATTATTGCCGTTACCCGGCTAATGATCATTCACCTTCTGTTTCCCGAATGATCGCCATTACCCTAATTATTATTATGGCAATTTCGATTATTCGTATTACCGTTATTATATTTCCAAGTTTCCGATAATTGCAACAATTAACGTGGTATACACTGTATGAATTCGAATTATATATCTGATTTCCGAACTGCCTAGCGTCCTCTTGGATTACATCTAGCGAGTCTGTTACTGACAGTAATTGATCTACGTCATCATCGGGTACATTAATTAGTTTCTCTCGCAGGTGAATTGGTAGTTTCCCTCTCAGAATTCTTGAAAATCCCTATGGTTGATGGGTTCATCCCAATATCGGGTCTTATTTACGTACCTTTCGAAATACTTTCAAAGTGTGCTCTTTTTCGGGTTGTAAATTCTGGACTGTAAATTTCTATTTTGTTTACCCTTCGACCAGTATTTCGCAATAAATGGCTTTTCAAACTCATAGCATGACGTACAAGTCTCAGCTGCCTCAGATGCCCATAGCGAGACTTCACCACTGGTTTTGGACACTGTAAACTGAATTTTGTTCTGCTCATTCCAGGATTTAGGAAACACGTTTCGGAAACTTTTTATGAACACCGTATGGTGAACAGAATTTTTCTCTGTTGAAAACGTACTGAACTGCCTGACTTTAAATGTACTATTTTCGACCTTTGCCGACGAAGTTGCACTTCGACTGTCAAGACGTCGATTCCTGTAATCTGAATCTTCGCTACTACTGACCAATTTCTCCCGGCAGTTGTTACACCTCCTCTTCTTTATCTCTGACTTCGTCGGTGAACGTTGATCGGACCATTTATCCAGCGATTTTATCTCGGTTGACTCACTTTCTATAAGTAATAATAGATTGTTGACTTGACTCTGCCAAGCGGAAACTTCTGAGATTATCTTTTCCTTACTATTCTGAAACTCGGCTTTAAATTGTTCTATGATTTCGGTGGTTCGGGTATCGATGATTCCTGCTTGATCGATTTACTGACTGACTAGAGCGCTCTGTACTTGAGATCGTACCTCCTCTTATTTGCCTTCCGCTATTACTAGCTGAAATTTATTACAGAAATCAATTAGTCTTTCACCTCTTGTCTCAAGCCCATATTCTCCTGTAATCTTTCCTTCTACTCCTTGCGCTACAACTGCATCAAAGCCACCATCACTAGTAGATTTTCATTCCCATTTACAGACTGTATTACCCTTTCAGTATCCTCATATATTTTCTCTATCTCTTCATCTTCAGCTTGCAATGTTGGCATGTATACCTGAACTATCATTGGGGAGAGAGAGTAATTGACTCGGGCAGTCTATGCAGTTACGTCAGCTGTAATAATGTGGTGGCGGTCGTGCAATGGCTAGCATACCGCCTAGTAAGCAAGGAGATGTGCGCTCAAGCTACGGCCAGGGCACAAATTTTAATTCATTTTTTCAGCTTCTATCATTACCGAAGATTAAGATGAGACTCAAATAACTCGAGGAAAATTTAATTATATCCCTTGGGTACTCCAAGAATTATCTTTGCAATTCCCTTAAGAATGATGTTTTGAGTTATGTGTGCAGGGAATGTCGTAAATCCAATCACAAATGTGTTTCGACTCTCTGTAGGCTCGTATTTTGTTCGCAAAACATCTGTGTGGAATTCGTACGGAATGCTTTCTGGATGGAAAGGAAAACAGTATCAATCTTTGCGCTGTTATTCACTGCACTCTGGATCTCATGGACGAGTGAGTTGCGTTTCGCAAGATCCCTGTTAGCGGAATGTTCGTTTTTTTTAGATGAAATAATCGTTCTCCAAAAACGTCATCATATGTGTGAGTAAAACACGTTTCATAGTACCACAACAGATTGATGTGTTGTTCCATCCGGTCCAGTGGCCTTCCACCACTGAGCAGTTTTAATTGCTTGTCTACTCTACGGCATTTCATAGTAATTGTTGATAAACTCACAAGTACATAGCCTGACAAAACAAAAGTGAAGTACCCAGAAAACATGGTCGGATGTCAATAGAAGTTCGTGCACACACACACACACACACACACACACACACACACACACACACCACTGGCGGGTATGTTAATGATTACAGTTGCAACAACCACAACCGCCAGGGTGCATCAGTGTCGTCCGTCTTTAGTGATGTTTTCAGATCTAGTAGGGTATACAAGGGCCGGCCGGGGTGGCCGAGCGGTTCTAGGCGCTACAGTCTGCGACCGCGCGACCGCTACGGTCGCAGTTTCGAATCCTGCCTCGGGCATGGATGTGTGTGATGTCCTTAGGTTAGCTAGGTTTAAGTAGTTCTAAGTTCTAGGGGACTGATAGCCTCAGAAGTTAAGTCCCATAGTGCTCAGTGCCATTTGAACCATTTTTTTGTATACAAGGGGCCTGAAGATCATCAGGTGTTGAGTAATGTCTATGAAGGACACGGAGATATCGCATTCTCGAATGAGACAGCGTTATCAGCCACTAGCAGAGTTTGAAATGGACCTCATATGAGTCTTCATCTCGGCAACTGATCGAATCGTGCAATATCTAGATTTGTGGGGAATTCGTATGTGATAGTGACGTGATGTGGTCCTGCGTGAGAAACTGGGGGGAGACATGCTCGTCGTCAAAGTCTGGCCGACTATATGCGATTATCATAAAGGAGGATCGCACCAAGCACATCGTAAGCCCTTCACGCCTGCTGCTACCACCTGAGAACAAGTGAAGGACTCATTCTGTCATCCCGCACCATTGGCCACAGACTAGCTGCTGTCTGACTAGGGAATCACCGTCCCATGCGGAGGCAGCTGTTAACACCCTGACACAAATTGCTACATTTCGAGTGGTGCTGTGACTGGGAAACATGGAATTGAAGTCCGTCCGAGATGGCCTCGAAAGGCCCAACGATATCGACCTATCGCAGAGTCATCCCGAGCCGACAAGCGTCACTGGATGCGGATATTGAGATTATATGGTCGCACATCGCTTCCCCGTCGTCGCCAGCTTTCGTGACTGGAGCCGCTACTCCTCAGTCAAACAGCTCCTCTATTTGCCTCACAAGGGCTGAGTGCACCGCGCTTGCCAACAGCGCCTGGCAGACATGAACGGTCACTCTTCCAAGGATGAGCACAGGAACACCAACATTGAAAGCTCACGGTATGAAAAATGACCTCTTGGACAGGTGAGTCGCGATACAAATTGGCACACACCGAGAGCAAGTACGAGAAATTCGAAAATCATGTCAGGCGATGCTTCTCATGCTGGTCACTCTTCAGATTAATGGCGGAGGTTTTTTCATGCAGAGGGTGTTTACACTACAGGAAATGAGGTTGATGCCTCGGGTGACTCTCTCTCTCATGTGCAAGATTCCTGTTTGATCGAGTGCGTCCGTTTGTTTAACCTGGAGCACATCGTCGGAGATCTGTACCTTTAACAAGACAATTAACGCGTTGCTTCAGAAATGGTGAAATGAGTACACAAACCTAATATTGCTAACCATTTACACTACTGGCCATTAAAATTGCTACACCAAGAAGAAATGCAGATGATAAACGAGTATTTATTGGACAAATATATTATACTATAACTGACATATGATTACAATTTCACGCAATTTGGCTGCATAGATCCTGGAAAATCAGTACCCAGAACAACCACCTCTGGCCGTAATAACGGCCTTGATACGCCTGGGCATTGAGCCAAACAGAGCTTGGATGGCGTGTACAGGTACAGCTGCCCATGCAGCTTCAACACGATACCACAGTTCATCAAGAGTAGTGACTGGCGTATTGTGACGAGCCAGTTGCTCGCCCACCATCGACCAGACGTTTTCAGTTTGTGAGAGATCTGGAGAATGTGATGGCCAGGGCAGCAGCCGAACATTTTCTGTATCCAGAAAGATCCGTACAGGACCTGCAACATGAGGTCGTGCATTATCCTGCTGAAATGTAGGGTTTAGCAGGGGACGAATGAAGGGTAGAGCCACGGGTCGTAACACATCTGAAATGTAACGTCCACGTTCACAGTACCGTCAATGCGAACAAGAGGTTACCGAGACGTGTAACCAATGGCACCCCATACCATCACGCCGGGTGATACGCCAGTATGGCGATGACGAATACACGCTTCCAATGTACGTTCACCGTGATGTCGCCAAACACGGATGCGACCATCATGATGCTGTAAACAGAACGTGGATTCATCCGAAAAAATGACGTTTTGCCGTTCGTGCACCCAGGTCCGTCGTTGAGTACACCATCCGAGGCGCTCTTGTCTGTGATGCAGCGTCAAGGGTAACCGCAGCCATTGTCTCCGAGCTGATAGTCCATCCTGTTGCAAAAGTCGTCGTACTGTTCGTGCAAGGATCTCGAACAACGGGAGCAGCAATGTCGCGATACTTTTATCGAAGTCGGAAACGTGATGGTACGCATTTGTCCTCCTTACACGGCATGACAACAACGTTTCACCAGGCAACGCCGGTCAACTGCTGTTTGTGTATGAGAAATCAGTTGGAAACTTTTCTCATGTCAGCACGTTGTATGTGTCGCCACCGGCGCCAACCTTGTGTGAATGGTCTGAAAAGCTAATCATTTGCATATCACAGCATCTTCTTCCTGTCGGTTAAATTTGGCGTCTGTAGCACGTCATCTTCTGGTGTAGCAATTTTAATGGCCAGTAGTGTAATTTCTTTTTTTTGTATTTCCAGCATATCTCCCGTATGGACGATGTATCTGACATCCATAGTTGTATCGTGTTTGTGAGATTAAAATGAATATATTCTGCCCGAACAGCTTTTCTGGAACATGGACTTTCGTTTTTAGCTACTCACACTTGTTTGGTGTCTGCTGCTTTGGTTTCGACCTCATTAAATACTGTAATTTCCAAGTATAAGCTTCGTTGAAAAATAATGTTAGAACCAAACTGATAATACTGAACCAAAATTTGATAGAAGGATCGGTATGTGTTTAAACAAGAACGGTACAATCGAGATCGGTCGAGATATTTCCACATTCATCGATGATTTTGTTATGCAATAACATGAAGCTGAAATTCGTGCCTTATTTCGTAATACATCTGAAAAGTTTTACTCACGATAACTGAATTAAATTTAGAAGGGATGGAGCCATACCTGTTCAGTAAGAGCGTCACTCAAGAGCAACCGAACCGTGTTGATAAAATAACAAGTGATAAGTGTGCGTTGCGTTATGAAAGGAATGCTTTCGTAACATTGTTTGCAGAAATCATCGCAAACAAAGTTGTTTTCAATGGACGAATGACGCAGATATCGAGCAAACCGGTTACGCAGGTTGTTTTCTTTTATTAATGGAAATGCACACTTTCTCGCCAGTAGTCTCTCTCTCTCTCCCGCCATCTCTCTCCCTCTCGATCACGGGAACCCGGGTTCGATTCGCGGCCGGATTGACAATTTTCTCTGCCCGGGTACTCACTGTTTGTGTTGTCCTCATCATTTCATTATCATTTATGACTGTGGTTGGATTTGACTGTGTAAAAAAAACTGGACCGTGTAAAAATTGGGACCTTGTACGGGCGGTGATGACCACGCAGTTGAGCGCCCCACAAACCAAACATCATCTCTCTCACTGTCTGCTTGTCAGTCTGTCTATCTCTCTCTCTCTCTCTCTCTCTCTCTCTCTCTCTACACAGCACAGGTTTAAGGCGCTGCAGTCATGGACTGTATGTGTTTGTCCTTAGGATAATTTAGGTTAAGTAGTGTGTAAGCTTAGGGACTGATGACCTTAGCAGTTAAGTCCCATAAGATTTCACACACATTTGAAAAAAACTGCAAAGAACGAAACTCGTCTAGCTTGAAGGGGGAGACCAGATGGCGCTATGGTTGGCCCTCTAGATGGCACTGCCATAGGTCAAACGGATATCAACAGCGTTTTTTTTTTTTTTAATAGGAACCCCCATTTTTATTACATATTCGTGTAGTACGTAAAGAAATATGAATGTTTTAGTTGGACCACTTTTTTCGCTTTGTGATAGATGGCGCTGTAATAGTCACAAACATATGGCTCACAATTTTAGACGAACAGTTGGTAACAGGTAGGTTTTTTAAATTAAAACACAGAACATAGGTACGTTTGAACATTTTATTTCGGTTGTTCCTTTGTGAAATTATCATTTCTGAGAACACATGCTGTTACAAGGTGATTACCTGTAAATACCACATTAATGCAATAAATGCTCAAAATGATGTCCGCCAACCTCAGTGCATTGGGCAATACGTGTAACAGCGAGTAGTTAGCCTTCCGTAATGTTCGCACATGCATTGACAACGCGCTGACGCATGTTGTCAGACGTTGTCGGTGGATCACGATAGCAAATATCCTTCAACTTTCCCCACAGAAAGAAATCCTGGGACGTCAGATCCGGTGAACGTGCGGGCCATGGTATGGTGCTTCGACGACCAATCCACCTGTCATGAAATATGCCATTCAATATAGCTTCAACCGCACGCGAGCTATGTGCCGGACATCCATCAAGTTGGAAGTACATTGCCATTCTGTCATGCAGTGAAACATCTTGTAGTAACATCGGTAGAACATTACGTAGGAAATCAGCATACATTGCACCATTTAGAATGTCATCGATAAAATGGGGGCCAATTATCCTTCCTACCACAATGCCGCACCATACGTTAACCCGCCAAGGTCGCTGATGTTCCACTTGTCACAGCCATCGTGGATTTTCCGTTGCCCAATAGTGCGTATTATGCCGGTTTACGTTACCGCTGTTGGTGAATGACGCTTCGTCGCTAAATAGAACGCGTGAAAAAAATCAGTCATCGTCCCGTAATTTCTCTTGTGCGCAGTGGCAGATCTGTACACGACGTTCAAAGTTGTCGTCATGCAATTCCTGGTGCATAGAAATATGGTACGGGTGCAATCGATGTTGATGTAGCATTCTCAACACCGACGCTTTTGAGATTCCCGATTCTCGCGCAATTTGTCTGCAACTGATGTGCGGATTAGCCACGACAGCAGCTAAAACACCTACTTGGGCAGGTCGTGGTTGACGTTTCACATGTGGCTGAACACTTGCTGTTTCCTTAAATAACGTAACTACCCGGCGAACGGTCCGGACACTTGGGTGATGTCGTCCAGGATACCGAGCAGCACACATAGCACACGCCCGTTGGGCATTTTGATCACAATAGCCATACATCAACACGATATCGACCTTTTCCGCAATTGGTAAACGGCCTATTTTAACACGGGTAATGTATCACGAAGCAAATACCGTCCGCACTGGCGGAATGTTACGTAATACCACGTAATTATGCGTTTGTGGCTATTACAGCGCCATCTCTCACAAAACGAAAAAAGTGGTCCAACAAAACATTCATATTTCTTTACGTACTACACGAAAATGTAATAAAAATGGGTGTTCTTATTTTTAAAAAACGCAGTTGATATCCGTTTGACCTATGGAGCGCCATCTAGCGGGCCAACCATAGCACCATCTGGTCCCCCTTCAAGCTAGACGAGTTTCGTTCTTTGTAGTTTTTTCGTTTGATGCTTATTTCGTGAGATATTTCGCCGGTCACTATCAATATGTTAAAAGTCTCCAGCCCTGTTACAGTCTACTCTTTACCACCACGAACTAGAGCCACAGTAACCCAACCATTACCATGTGCACTAGCATCAGCATTAGAAAGCGTAAAATTCAGAATGCGTCCACAAAACAGTAAGGACCATGAAGAATAACTCATATATAGTCGTTTCCTCGGCAGATTCAAGCACTTGTACTCTCTAAAAAAACGCTAATGCACTGACTCCGTGAATTACCACTTGTTTGAATGCTCATCACCAGTTAAAATGTGTCTTTTCCGGAAGTGATAAATTTAAGCTAGGTGAGCAAAAGATGCTTTTTGTTTGTTTGATGAAACCAAACGAAGAAGAGGTTCGCCGAAATTTTCTCTGGAAGGCTGCTTGAATTTGCGAGCGCAACATGATGATTGGCTAACTTCAATCCTAAATATCTCGGAGACGGCGCAACGTATCGAATTCTTTTCAGTCGCATAAGAATGGCGCTGTTACGAGGATGTTGTTTGCTTTAAATACACGCTGTAACGGTCGTGAGCTGGACGTGGTGAATTGATGGTAGTCAAGAATGCCTTTAATGCGACAAAGACACTATCAACGCCTCACTGAGTTTGAACGAGGTCGTGTAACAGGGCTACGAGAAGCTGGATGTTCCTTCTGCGATACTTCAGAAAGACTTGGCATGAACGTAGGCACTGTACATGGCTGCCGGCAGCAGTGATCACGAGAATGTACGGTCGCAAGAAGACCGGGCTCCAGACTGACACGTGGCACTACCAGGGCGGAAGAACTTCGTGTTCAGCGTATGGATCTGGCGTCTCGTGCTGCATCTGAAGCAGCAGTTTGGACTGGATTGTCTGGGGGAAGACACCAAACAGCGAGATCATCGGTCTCATCGTATTAGGGAAGGACGGGGAAGGAAGTCGGCCGTGCCCTTTCAAAGGAACCATCCCGGCATTTGCCTGGAGCGATTTAGGGAAATCACCGAAAACCTAAATCAGGATGGCCGGACGAGGGATTGAACCGTTGTCCTCCCGAATGCGAGTCCAGTGTCCTAACCACTGCGCCACCTCGCTCGGGAAGCAGCAGTTTGAGCAGCAGATGTGTGCACCACAGTGACACAACGAACTGTTACAAGTCAGTTACTCCAGGGACAGCTCCGTGCCAGATGTCCTCAGATGCATTCAACCGACCTCAAACCACCGTCAATTGCGACTTCAGTGGTGTCAAGCGCTCACTGGAGAGCAGGGTGGCGGTCTGTTGAGTTTTCTGCTGGAAGCTAGTTCTGCCTCGGTGCCAGTGATGGTCGTGTGTTGGCTAGAAAGAGGCTAGTCCAGAGCCTGCAGTCAGCCTGTCTGCGTGCTAGACACACCGGACCTACATCTGGAGTTATTGTCTGAGTAGCACTGTCGAGAACATCCCACGCACCCTGACGGCGAATTTGTACGTCAATCTGGTGACTCCACCTGTTGTGTTGCCATTCATGAACAGCACTGCAGGGGGTCTCTTCCATCAGGATAAAACTCGCCCACCTACTGCTGTTGTAGCCCAAATTGCTCTTGATTATCGACATGTTGCCTTGATCAGTTCGATTATCAGATCTGTCTCCAATCGAGGAGACATAGGACACCATCGGACGACAATTACAGCATCATTCACAAACAGTTTGAACCTTCCCTGTGTTGACCAAGTTCAACAGGCGTGGAACTCCATCGCACTATATGACATCCGGCACCGGTACAACATAATGTATAATGCTTGCATTCAACATTCCGGCTGTTACACTGGTTGTTAATGTACCAACATTTCAAATTTGCAGTGGCTTGTATCATGCTTACATTAACCTGTTAGAAAGACAAACGTATTCCCTAAATTTCATTACTGTACATTAATAATTTTTTGGTGTTCTGATTTTTTTCCCGTTAGTGTACATACATAGTGCGTCCGTAAAGTACCTTTTTCAATGCAGTTCGATGTGGCTTCCCTCTATTGCCTCTATAATGAGACGCCGAAACTGGTTGCTTCCAGAATATAATAAAATATCTTATACGGCTGTTGGTGAATTTTATTGGAATTGCTAGAGCTTCTCAAAATTGTGGCACTGCATACAATTGCAAAATGTCAAGGTAGTTGTCTGACGTCACAGTCTGCTCCGAAAGAAAAATGGATCTACAGACTGTAGGCTAGAAGTAAGATACAAATATGAAACTTGTGTCGAATTGTTTACAACTATCAAAGTTTTTTTCTGTTTTAGGTTCGCAGTACGTAAGTAGTGGATGAGGTGCAGTGCCCAAGAAGCCATGTTAACCAATCAGGAGAAGGCACAGTGTGTCCTGTGGTACCATGAGACACGATCACCAACCACAGTGCAGAGACACTTCCAGACAACATTTGGAAGGAGTCCACCTGATGTCAAGAGCATTAAAGCCTGGTATGAGAGGTTCAAGAACACAGGATCGGTTGCTGACCTTCCAAGGTCTGGTCGACCAAGAACCTCAGCAGACAGGGTTGAAGCTGTAAGGCAGTCTTTTCTGCAAAGTCCGAAGAAATCGGTGCGCAGGGCCTCACGTGAATTACAGGTGCCAAAAAGCTCTGTCCATGACGTATTACACAAACGTTTATTGTTTCGTGCGTACAAAGTGCAAATCGTTCAGGCCTTGTTGCCCAATGACAGTACCCGTCGATATGACTTTGTGGTCGAAATGTTATCACGTATTGAGGACGATGATGGTTATCTCAGACGAATTGCCTTTTCCGACGAAGCGACCTATTTTGTCAGTGGAGTAGCGAATCGCCATAATGAGCGCATTTGGGGTTCACAACCCCCTGGCGAAATCATGGAGTGCACCAGAGGCAGTCCAAAGGTGAATGTTTGGTGCGCGCTATTGCACGATCGAATTATCGGGCGATTCTTCTTCGCTGAGACTACCATCACAGCTGCAGTGTATCTGGACATGTTGCAACCGTATGCTGTTCCCCAGCTGCTTCAGTCTCACCCCGATGTCTTGTTTCAGCAAGACGGTGCACCACCTCATTGGGGTTTGGACGTCCGTGCCTATCTCGATATGACCTTTCCTGGGCGATGGATTGGTCGTGATGGGCCAACAGTTTGGCCTCCACGCTCTCCTGACATAACGCCATTAGACTTCTTTTTATGGGGTTATGTCAAGGACGAGGTCTACCGAACACATGTACCAGATCTTGAAACCCTGCGGCAACGGATAACCACAGTCGTTGAATCGATCCCTTCAGTGATGTTGGCTAATGCATGGACGGAAATTGAATATCGCCTAGATGTGCTACGTGCTACCAAGGGTGCTCAGGTGGAAGTTTACTGATGTGTGAAAAAAACTTTGATAGTTTGTAAACAATTAGACACCAGTTTCATATTTGTATCTTACTTCTAGCCTGAGTTATCAATTTACGTAATCAGGGAAAGACTTTTCGGACACCCTGTACAACTTTCTCATGCATCAGGGTGCACCACACGTTTACCTTTGGGGCGTTACCTTCATACTCAGTGTAGGCCCATATTCTGAAATTATAACGATGAACATGTTCACAGACATGGAATGTGGCCTCATCACTAAACACAATCATCTTCATAAATCGTTCATCGTAGGCGATCTCATTAAGCATACGTGTAACAAATTCGAATCGTTTGCTTCTGTCAGTCGGTTTGATAGCATTCAACAAATGCAAACTACGATAAACGAAGAGGCGTTTCTTCTCGACTGACGTGGCCTGAGCCGCTGCTGCTACTCGGTTCGTTGTACTGCGTCGTCACCTGCTCGAGCACACTGTTGAAAATCATACTACTGAAATTCTTGGCGAAACTGTCCAATGTAGCGCAAGTTCCAACCTTTCGTTTCGTTTCGGTCAGCCACAACAAGCGTTCATAACTACACCATGACTTGACGGACGCACTGTCTATATAATCTAGTCAAATTTTTCTTTGCAGAGTAGAAGTTGACAACCATAGAGATAGTTTTCTTTTAAGTTTCAATAGGGTTAAACTTACTCAGATGAAATGATTGGAACTTATAAGAATGAAAGCTATGAAGTGGAATGACATTATTCGAAATCAGTCAAATCTATTCATAAATGCTGAATCTGAGTCATAAGGACCCTACTTATCGTCTGCAAGCTCCTAGTGCCAGCGATAGCAAAAACGTATTGATTAACATCATAGATTAATTTCACTTCATCGTTGTCTACTGCGTCACTAAGGAATTTCGCTATCGCCATATCTTACTAAATAACGGATTCTAGTATTTATTTAAGTTTTTAACCAAACATGACATCAACTATTTGTTTTTCCGTGTTTTAGTTAATATGGTTTATGAGAACATTGCAACTGTTCTCTACTTGTTGGCCTTGTCATATTGATTCTCTCTCTCTCTCTCTCTCTCTCTCTCTCTCTCTCTCTCTCTCTCTCCCTTACAGAAAGGTGACATTGTGTCGCCTGGAGGAAACTGTGATCGTGTGTTATGTTTTTGAACAAAACGCAGTCTTCATCACGTATTTTTTTATTGTAATGACGCCATAAATAATCATTCTCTCCGTATTTCAGATGTGAAGATGTTCGGCTTCTGGGCCCAAACTGGAGAGATTGTAAAATGTGTCTTTCATTACCCGTCGTGAGAAGTGGCTCTCGCTTCTCGTGATTAACGGTGGTGAGCGGTAAACGACGACGTAGAGAAATAAACCAAATGACATTTTCACTAATAGGGAGTGGTTTAGTTGTATAAGCAGGTAGCAGAAGATGACATGACTACTGGTACACCTATTGCTGATAAACATGTACTGAGGTATTATTTTATTCACATTGCTCCTACTGCCAGCAACAGCAAAAATATAGTAATTACAACAACATATATTACTTCATTGCTCTGTCGTCTATTGCATGTCTACGGAATTTCAGTATCGCCATATCTTAATAAATAAGGGATTCTAGTCTTGTTTTGTAAGTTTTTTCGCATTTTAATTAACATGTTTATGAGAACATCGCAGCTGATCCTCTATTTGTTGGTCTTTCTTGTCATACTGATTCTCTCTCTCTCTCTCTCTCTCTGTCTCTTTCTCTTTCTCTTTCTCTCTCTCTCTCTCTCTCTCTCTCTCTCTCTCTCTACAGATAGGCGATATTTCGTGACCAGTGGGAAACAGTGAACATGTGTTACAAGTTTTGAACAAAGCACAGTCTTCATCACGATTTTTTAAAAATTGTAATGACGTGCATGAGCTGTTTCCCGTGATAATTATCATCCTTTCCGTATTTATGATCTGAAGATTCGGCCCAAACTGGTCATCATTACATAACGAAAATATGTGATTTACATTGTGCTTTCTGCATAAGACCCTCTCCTTTATTTGCTCTTTTCTTCTACAGTCACTACTACATTCATAATCTACCATCGGCGATATAATTAAACCATATAACTCAGCTTATTCTTTCACTCGATATCTGCGACGCTTGCATGCTGCGTAAACACTGACGTCATTTCCCAGTTCAATGAACGCTATAATTACTGTCTTCTTTAATCATACAGCTGTTATTGGTATCAGTCGGAGAGTAAACGTAGTTCTTACAATCTCGTGATGCGTTTAGGATTCAAGCTACCAATAAAAAAATTGCCTCTCTATTGCCCAGAGTGCACAGGTTCGATGCACTTCACAGATTTCCGTACACTGGTCCGTTTGCTTAATAATAAGCTTTTTTACAATTTTACATTTTTTTCAGGTTTCCCATCGCTAGGCAAGATAAACGTTCATTATTTGAAGTACATTTTATCTTCACAGATGGAGGAATATTTATTCTTTGTACCACGTTTTGTACCTCATATATTGCGGCTTAATGTTACGTGCAGAAGGTATGGAATTCGGAAGCTGACTGTTTATTTTCGCATACGACACGCTCGAACGTCTCTGATCGTCATCTCGCGATTAGGCACGAAGTATCTACTTCCAATACTGGGTGTGAAAAAAATATCGTTATCTAGAATTTCAACGGAAAGAGGAAGAGAACCCAAGATGTACAGTTCCGGCTAATTATATTATTAGTCATTTGCTAACATAACACAGGTAATGTGTTGAAGCCGTTTTCGTGTGTGAAGTAACTCGTCTACATAGTTTTGATCATTTTATCTTTGTTCGTTATTTGTCTCATTCTTTAGCAACGGGCGAAAAAAGTATGTGTTTAATCTTAAGCAGCAAAAGGAATAACAATTATTGAAACTGTGTGATGACAGTAACAATGAACGTGTTCATTGCACACTATATAATGGGATTTTTCTGTTGCACATGAAGGGAAGGATAACAATAAACACCACGTGCAACAGCTAAAAACAGAAGTGCTACTTATGATATTGTTTCACCAGACATAAGAAAAATGTTGGAGGTGTTTCGAAAAACTGGTATTTCGCGTTGCAATATTTCTAAAATGATTGAGTTTGCGATATCCTTGCCTGGGACATCTGCTCCAGCTGAGAGAGCTATTTCAATCATGAGGAACATTTGGTCTGCGGAAAGGGGTAGACTTTCGTTATCCAATGTTAAACATCTGCTAAATGTTTAAATTAATCCAGAACTTTTTTGTTATGTATTTTATGATGTAATTAAAACAAACAGACCGTTTCTGAAAAAAGGTCATGTATAAGTGAACAGTTCAAACTAATAAATAAAGTTTAATGTTCCAGTAAACCGTTGAGACTTTTAAGTAATTTAAAAATAGATCCAAGGGTGGACTCAAAAACTGGTAATATATCTTGGATTCGATCCAAAAAATATGGTAATCCTAGTCATGGGGAGCGTGTTTCGCATGCTCTGTAGGGGTGGTCCCCTTCCCCAGGGGCACAATTGGAAACCCTGCGCGATAACAGAAGTCCATGGTCAGTGGCAGCCAGTTCCGAAACTAATGAAGTCCACTAATCGTAACTCCAGCCCCAGTAAACTGAGAGTAGAGATCATGCAGAACGGTAAGAAAAGAAATCAAAATGCAATTTTCGTATGCGGTTGTAAGAACGAAAGGATGGGGTTATATAATTCATTTTGATATTGATGGCTAGCACACTGACAAACTCAAACAAGAAAATTAAGAACGAAAGCGACACTAAAACAAATGTCTTCATTGACCTTCATAATTAGGCCACAGTCCTATTGAAATGATCATTAATACAACAATCAAGACATCAGAAAATTGTGTGAAATAGGATTTTTAGTAGAAATCATGAATATATCTCGATACGTTTGCGTTTTCTGGTCAAAATAAATGCGTGTGTAGATCTTAGGCCGTTTTCAATAACGTGCACTGTATAATAATAATAATACTGTGATTAAAGCTTAAACAGTACATGAGTACGTCACCACCTTTAATTTCTTAGGAAGTGATTATAAGCCATGATACGGACAAAGATATAGAAAGTAAGATTAAAAAATACCAGTCAATATGAGAAGTGATAAACAAAACATTCCAAAACAAAGTAGGGAAGGAAAAGAATATTAAAATTTTCTGAAACGAAGGAAGTGAGTCAAGGACCCCTAAAAATGATAAAAGTAAGCTGAAAGAACCAGAAATGTGATACTCAGGGAAGTTATTGGTGTTTCCGTGCAAGACTATACAATAATGAGGTATTAGGCATCAATTAGGTATTTATAATATTAATAAAAAGATAGAATCAAACAGAAAAATTACAGAAACATCATCGACAAATAATGAATTTAGAGAGAATACCATGTCAGGCCATGCTTTACCAGACGAGAGGAAGAAGAGGCGTAGGACGACCCAGAACGAGGTGGCAGTGAAAAGTGAAGACGGATCAGGCACAAGTGAAGTGCAAAAGAGGAAGAAGATAAAGGCTTAAAAGTGCAATAGGAAATCTTCATAAGCAGCTAGAAAACGCAGAAAGCTCAAATGATTTTAATATATAATTCGAATGACAGGCACTTAGAGAAATTACCATTTGACACACATATGTTATAAATTTAATGACAATACTGGCTAGTAAAATTGGTCCTATGAAACTGTATGTTTTGTCTCGTCTTTCTTCATCGGCCAGACTGTAGAGATTAAAATGTTTTTGCCAGCAGAATTCGATCAAACTTCTATCAACATAAATGCTGCCTTGCTAATGAACTGGTGACGCCAGTCAGCGAGAAGAAGTTAAATGCAATGAAGAATTTGCAATGTAACAGTATTTGAAATAACGCGGCTAGAAAGCGGAGAAGATACGTTTGCCTCCGCGAAAGAATCCGAGGACACAAGAATTTGAATTATTTTATTCATTTTGATAAATTACACTGTATGGAATAATGCAACTGGCCGCAAGTCTTTTGAAACGATTTTATTGTTCCGTTACTAGTTTCGTGCCAGAGCCGACCGTCAGACTGTAGTGCTGACTTGTTTGTAAGTTTCACATTTGTATCTTCATAAAAAGTTCTCCTCTACATATTGTAAGACGGAGGTTTGGTTTTCATCTACGATTCATGCTTATCAATGAACTTTTCGTTAGTTCAGTTCATTGATCAGCATGGATCGTAAAAGAAAATCAAACCTCTGTCTTATAAAATGTAAAGGAGAGCTTTTCATGAAGACAAAAATGTAAAACTTGCAAAGAAGTCAACGCTACATTCTGACGGTGGGCTCTGGCCCGAAACTAGTAACGAAACAATAAAATCGTTTCAAAAGACTTGTGGCCAGTTGCAGTATTTCCTACAGCACAAGAATTTGCATTATTTGAGAGACGGTTAGGGAAAGTTTACTTTTACAAGACAAGTAAATAATACATTGCTTTTCGGTGCGTTGCACATCGCAGGAATATATTAACCTTCAGGAGGCATCCGAAGACTAAATTACGGTCTCGTACCTATGTTGAAAGCATCCAACTTTCCTGTTACACAAACCGATAACGTTGAACGATCTGCTGACGTAACGCGGGGTCTACGTGACGCAGTATGTGAGGAAACACAAGAAACTGCTGACGCACTGTCAGACAAGTAGTCCAGTACCGATAAATCTGATACTGCAAGGTCAAGGTAGCACGAGACTGGTAAGGCTACAATTTCGTAATGGCACTTACGTAGTAATAGTTACACTTTTGATTACGTAGAATACAAAAGAATACGAAGAGGTCTCAGTTATACATGGTTTGCTAGAAGGAATGGTGAATTTCAGGAGTATGGAAGAAACGATCATTCGAAGCAAGAAATCTAGTAAACATAGGCTCTAAAATGCTTACCGTAAGAACTATGAACACTTCTTCATCTTAAATTCTGTGAAAAAAATCGTTTCTACTGCAAGCCATTTGCTGTCTATCTTTTTGGGAGGACGCAATATGAACGAACATGGGTCCTAAAATGCAGATCTTAAGAGCTACATGCACTTGTTCAATAGAAGAGATGTGTTTCACAGTAGCGAAGGTGGAGAACACTTACAGCTCTTACGGTATGCACTTTAGAGCCCATGTATACTGGACGTTGTTTTCTTGCTTTTGTCCATACTACAACCTCTCAAGATATGGAAAACAAAGAGCTTGCGGCAGAAGTGATTTGTTTCACAGTATCGAAGTGCTCAGAGCTCTTAAGGAAAGCATTTAGAGCCTGTATTACTTCACATTTTTGTTTCGAATGATCGTTCCTGACATGTCCCTGAGGCAGTTAGGCTTTGGGTAATCACAGTGTGAGTTCACCCAGGTCGTTGTAACAGAACTTACAAGCGAATATTCCCTTGTGCAAATTATCAATCTGCATGAAACTTAGCATATATGTAAAGGGGTCAAAATACTCCAGTATATATTTTCTCGTTTTTGTCCAGTTTCAGTTGTAAGGGGTAAAACACAACAAGAAAGGTAATTTGGCACTCTGAAAACATCTTCGAATCCGTAATATAAAACATGTGTTTCATACAAAAGATGAAATATAATCAATGTTCTTGAAAACTGTGTAATCAAATTTTGTAACAATTTGAAATTTCCGAAAACACCCCACCACCATTAATTAACCCTGAAAAACGTAAGAAGATTTTCAGATCTCGTTCTGCTGAATGATTGTGACGTCTATTTCCACTGGAAAAGCAGTATAGTCCAGTTACAGTTACTAGTACACAATCAGTTTCCTACACCAAGATTTTCCGTTGTCCTGAAGTATGCCTGGTACAATTCAGCATATTTAGAGGATCGCCCTCAGTTTGAGAATACTGTTGAGTTTTGTTTTGTATTGTGTTGTCCGTCATATGTATTGTGCGAAGAAATTTCGTTCATTTAATGGGTAGGGTGTAAAGATACTTCACGTTTTAAAAATTTCTTTACATATGATTATTATTGTAATGATTTAGTATCATAATAATGAGTTTGTTACTATCTTCAGTTAAAAAATACATATATGTGAAAAAGTAAAAAAAGAACGAGAAAGTCATGAACTTAAAAAGTAAAATAACAATTTAAAACATGAAACAAAAGTATGTAAAACAAATGATTAGAATAATAATGAATTTTTAGATATTTTAATTATGTATGTCAAAATTATTCCGACAGCATAATGTGTACAACTTGTTTTACTAAAACTGTATTTCAGAAACCAGTTATATTACACATGGATGGATGTGGCATGAAATCTTGTTTAATTTTTATTGTAACAAAAGTTTTCATTTTTTAAAATTATTTAACTGTGATGGTGTATTTTAGAAATTTTGAAATTGTTACAAAAGTTTATTATACAGTTTCCAAGAACATCAGTTGCATTTCAATTTTTATGTGTAACACGTTTTTTATATATCATGGTTTTGAAGATATTACCTTTGAACCTAATACGCCAAATCACCTTTGGGGGTTTATTTTTCCCTCTTGAAAGAGAAACCGGGCAAAAACGGAACAATACATATTGCTTCATCTTCTTCACCCCCTCTACATCTCCGTCACGTTTTGTCGAGCTCGTTTATTTACACCTGGGAATGTGCCTTTCTGAGGTTCATATCAATTTCCTTGATAACTCAAAACTGTTTCCCACATCGCTATTAGCAAATGGTCTTCTTGCTTCCCACTGGGAGAGCATTACTATAGAAGAAATTTAAGTTATCCTCACGGACTGTTTTGGAAGATCAGTCTTCCTGTGCAGATATCCTACTTTTGTTTTAATGTAGGAAGGTTCGACATTTGATCTGGCGCACACATTTCACCTTGTAAAAAGATTCCTCTAAGAGCGCACACCATAGTAGAGTGAAAGTTTTATTCTACACGAACGCTTCGCCAGAGGACATTACACTCCTTCACAATATGCTTTCCGTTGTGGGTATTATATTAATAATGTTTGCAGCTGAACCTACTGGAATTTCTCAACTTTGTAGAGACTGAAGTTTTTTGTTGCTGTATTGCCTTTCTCAGATAGCTCAACAGCGTAGTCCACCACAAGCGAGGATATGGTTCTGATCCAGCACACCGTTTTAAAAAGGCAGAAAGAGTTCGTGGTCACTTTATCAGAATCCTCCCGAAAGAGCTGGACTATTAGACTGTAACGATCACAGTGCTGGACGCACCATCTGCGGAAATTAATCCTGTCCTTGTATAATTAGCCTTGTTTCCTGTCTCAGACATCCAATAAAGTGAAGTGCCTCATTTATTATGGCGACTGTAATGAAGGCAACGAGCTCCACGGTATAAACAGCAGGACTGCGTGACAAATCGGAATTACCCACATCGATTCGTGCGTCAACATCGTTGTCAATTATAGGATCAATATTGCTTGAGTTTCAGGCACCTGTTCATTTCCAAGTTTTACATTCAAAGTCCTTTCTGCTGTTTTATTCTTCAGATGCAAGCAAAACTACACTACTGACCATTGAAATTGCTACAACAAGAAGAAATACAGATGATAAACGGGTATTCATTGGACAAATATATTATACTAGAACAGACATGTGATTACATTTTCACGCAATTTGGGTGCATAGATCCTGAGAAATCAGTACCCAGAACAACCACCTCTGGCCGTAATAACGGCCTTGATACGCCTGGGCAGTGTGTCAAACAGAGCCTTGGATGGCGTGTACAGGTACAGCTGCCCATGCAGCCTCAACACGTTTCCACAGTTCATCAATAGTAGTGACTGGCGTTTTGTGACGAGCCAGTTGCTCGGCCACCATTGACCAGACGTTTTCAGTTGGTGAGAGATCTGGAGAATGTTCTGGTCTAGTAGGCGTGGGCTTCGCGTCTATCTTGGCTACAATAATGTGTTCACTATGCTGTTCGTAGTAGCTTATCCGCGGGTCTATTTTTTTATTCATTATTAAACGTACTCCTGCATTACCCCCATTTGATTTTCTATTTATAACCCTGTTTTCACCCGACCAAAAGTCTTGCTCCCCCTGTCACCGAACTTCACTAATTCGCTCTATATCTAACTTTAACCTATCCATTTCCCTTTCTAAATTTTCTAACCTACCTGCCCGATTAAGGGACCTGACATTCCACGCTCCGGTCCGTAGAACGCCAGTTTTGTTTCTCCCGATAACGACGTCCTCCTGAGTAGTCACCGTCCACAGATGCGAATGGAGGACTATTTTACCTCTGGAATATTTTACTCTAGAGGACGCCATCATCATTTACCCATACAGTAAAATTGCATGCCCTCGGGAAAATTTACGGCCTTTGTTTCCCCTTGGTTTCAGCTGTCCGTAGTACCAGCACAGCAAGGCCGTTTTGGTCAGTGTTACAAGTCCGATCAGCCAATCATCCAGACTGTTGTCCCTGCAACTACTGAAAAGGCTGCTGCCCCTCTTCAAGTACACGTCTGTCTGGCCTCCCAAGACATACCCCTCCGTTGACGTGTCAAATTCAAATCGTATGACTTACTGAGGCCTATGATGCCTTGGCGGTGTACAAAATTAAGCTTCTAAGTTACTGCAGTCAAAAGATTGATACACGCATTCACTTATCAAAACCTATAGGTACTTACCATTAACATAGAATCAAGAAATTTGGCAAGAAGCATGGTTTCACAGTACAAATAAAATAAAAATCTGAAAATTGTAGAATTGTTACATCACATAAAAAACATCTTTTGGTCGTTGGAACATACATTGGGTTCGACATCCGTCAGAAGCATAATAGACTGCATGTATACACAAAATGTAAGTTGTAGTCATGTTTTAGCAACTAAATAAAATGTTTTATTAAATATTCTATGTCCACTTGTATACACTGAACTCCTCTGTTCGCTTCTTTTTGCATATCCGGCCTAGTCTCAGAAATTACTGTAGAGATTTTGCTATGATCTTGGAATTCCCAGGACTTACATCTTGCCACTATCTATACCGTAAACAGACAAAAATCGTTGAGACTCTCTATTCCTATGATGGGCAAACTGCATACACTGACGAGGAAAAGAAATCGCAACACCAAGAATAAGTTTTACAATATAAACAAAAGTTGGTAGGCGTGTTTGTACATCTGAAAGATGATGCCTACCCAGATTTTGCGCCACTATGAAGATGCAAATCAGGTGTGCTTTAAATACACGCTATAACGGTCATGAGGGTTATTTGCCTTTGGGATTGGACGTAGTGATTTGATGTTCGTAATGAGTACCTTTAAGGCAAGAAAGGGGCCATTTTCAACACCTCACTGAGCTTGAATGACGTCGTGTAATGGGGCTACGATATTGCAGAAAGACTTGGCAGGGATATAGCCAATGTACATGATTTCTGGCAGCATTAGTCACGAGAGTATATGGTTGCAAGAAGTCCGGGCTCCGGGCTGACACGTGGCACTACCGAGAGGGGAGACCATCGTGTTCAGCGTATGGATCTAGCGCACTGTACTGCATCTGCAGCAGCAGTTTGAGCAGCAGACACAATGAACTGCTACAAGTCGGTTACTTCACGGACAGCTCCGTGCCAGGTGTCCTCTAACGTGCGTTCCACCGACCTCAAACCACCGCCACTTGCTACTACAGTCGTATCAAGCGAGAGCTCACTGGAGGGCAGGGTGGCGGTCTGTTGAGTTTTCTGATGAAATCTAGTTCTGCCTCGGTACCAGTGGTGGTCGTGTGTTGGTCAGAAGCCGGCCCGGGTAGCCGAGCGGTTCTAGGCGCAAGTCTGGAACCGCGCGACCGCTACGGTCGCAGGTTCGAATCCTGCCTCGGGCATGGGTGTGTGTGATGTCATTAGGTTAGTTAGGTTGAAGTAGTTCTAAGTTCTAGGGGACTGATGACCTCAGATGTTAAGTCCCATAGTGCTCAGAGCCATTTGAACCATTTGTTGGCCAGAAAGGGGCCAGCTGAGGACCTATAGCCAACCTATCTGCATGCTAGACACACTGGACCTACACCTGGAGTTATTGTCTGGGGTGCAATTTAGTTTTACAGCGGGAGCACTCTCAAGATTATCCCACACACCCCGACTGCAAATTTGTACGTCAGTCTGGTGACTCGACCTGATGTGTTGCCATTCATGAACAGCATTACAGGGGGTCTCTTTCATCAGGATAAAGCTCGCCCATATACTGCTGTTGTTGGGTCTAAATTGCTCTTGATGGTCGACATGTTGCCTTGATCTGCTCGAATTCCAGATTTGTCTCCAATCGAGGACATATGGAACATCACTGGACAACTCCAGCATCATTCATAAGCAGCATTAACAGTCCCTGTACTGAGACCAAGTGCTACAGTGCATGGAACTCAATCGCACAAAATGGCATCCGGCACCTGTACAACATAAAGCATGTACGTTTGATTTCTTTCATTCAACATTCTGGCGGTTACATTGGTTGTTAATGTACCAGCATTTTACATTTGGAATATTTCGATATTTCGTGGTACGTTCCTATGGGACCAAACTGCTAAGGTCATCGATTCCTAGGCCTACACACTACTTAAACCAACTTAGGCTAAGGACAACACACACACCCATGCCCGAGGGAGAACTCAAACCTCCGACGGGGGAGCCGCACGAGCCATGGCAGGGTGCCTACACCTCACGGCTACCCCGCGCAGCTTTTACATTTGCTATGGCTTCAGCCGTTCTCACACTGTACTGCAATCTTGCAGTGTTAATCACTTATATACACACACAAAAAAAAAAGTTTTGCACCACCTCGGTTCCGAGAGTTCCGGAACCTGCACAGAAAATTGGAATAGACATCAACATAAACATCATTTCCGCCTTTTTTATTGCTCGTGAAAACCACATAACGCATATTGTACCACCATACAGTGAGACCTTCAAAGGTAGTGGTCCAGACTGCTGTACACACCGGTACCTCTGATACCCAATAGCACGTCCTCTTGCATTGATGCATACCTGTATACTTCGTGGCATACTATCCGCAAGTTCATAGCGGCACTGTTGGTCCAGATTGCCCTACTCCTCAACGACGATTCGGCGTAGATCCCTCAGAGTGGATGGTGGGTCACATTGTCCATAAACAGCCCTTCTCAATCTATCCCAGGCATGTTCGATAAGGTTCATGTCTGGAGAACATGCTGGCCACTCTAGTTGAGCGACGTCGTTATCCCTCTACGGTCGCAGGTTCGAATCCTGCCTCGGGCATGGATATGTGTGATGTCCTTAGGTTAGTTCGGTTTAATTAGTTCAAAGTTCTAGGCGACTGCTGACCTCAGAAGTTAAGTCGCATAGTGCTCAGAGCCATTTGTCGTTATCCTGAAGGAAGTAATTCACAAGATGTGCACCATGGGGGCCAATACGCTGCCGATATGGTTGCACTATCAATCGGAGGATGGCATTCACGTATCATACAGCCGTTACAGCGCCTTCCATGACCGCCAGCGACGTACGTCGGACCCACATAATGCCACCCCAAAACAGCAGGGAACCTCCAACTTGCTGCTCGCTGAGAAGTGTGTATAAGGCGTTCAGCCTGACCGGGTTGCCTCCAAACACGTCTCCGACGTTTGTCTGGTTGAAGGCATATGCGACACTCATCGGTGAAGAAAACGTGATGCCAATCCTGAGCGGTCCATTCGGCTTGTTGTTGGGCCCATCTGTACCGCGCTGCATGGTGTCGGGGTTGCAAAGGTGCAACTCGCCATGGACGTCGGAAGTGAAGTTGCACATCATGCAGCCTATTGCGCACAGTTTGAGTCATAACACGACGTCCTGGGGCTGCACAAAAGCATTATTCAACATGGTGGCGTTGCTGTCAGGGTTCCTTCGAACCATAATCCGTAGGTAGCGGTCATCCACCGCAGTAGTAGGCCTTGGGTGGCCTGAGCGAGGCATGTCATCGACAGTTCGTGTCTCTCTGTATCTCCTCCATGTCCGAACAACACCGCTTTGTTCACTCCGAGACGCGTGGACACTTCCCTTGTTGAGAACCATTCCTGGAACAAAGTAACAATGCGGCCGCCTTAGAACCGCGGTACTGGCCCTCTAAGCATGGTTGAACTACAGACAACACGAGCCGTTCACCACCTTCCCGGTGGAATGACTGGAACTGATCGGCTATCGGACCCCCTCCGTCTAATAGGCGCTGCTCTTTCATGGTTTTTTACATCTTTGGGTGGGTTTAATGACATCTCTGAACAGTCAAAGGAACTGTGTCTGTGATACAATATCCATAGTCAACGTCTATCTTCAGGAGTTCTGGGAACCAGGGTAATGCAAAACTTTTTTTATGTTATCTAGGCAAATGTATTCTCTAATTTTCTTTACTCTACATTAATTGTTTTTGTTGTTGCGAGTTTCTTTCCGTTAATGTACATATACAGAGCAGAAACGATTTCGGAATCATTCTAGCGATGATACAGCCTGCAACTGAGGAAATCCACTGAAATAAGCGATTTTGCAAAGGACAGATTGTTACGGCCTGGCTCCTAGGAACGAGACCCTCGGAAAACGACGAAATTGGTCGACTGCTCGCATGCTGCTGTCATGAGCACCTTGGAAAGTAGTTGAAACCACCAGTGTGCCACGATGTGTCGACCGTCCACGCCTCGTCACAGAACGTGGTGATAGGAGGCTTGCTCGCTCTGTAACGCAGGATAGACCGCGATTTGCGACATATCTGATGCCAGTGTACAATACTAGTACAGGTAAAGGTATATTGGATAACAGTGATCAACGCACATTGTTGAGCATAGGGATCCGCAGCGCACGATGTTTATGTATTTCCACATTGACGTGCTGCATTGGGCTCGGGACAAGTTTGGACATTGAACAAATCAAAACGTGTCGCCTGATTGGAAGACTCACGTTCGTTGTTGCGCCAGGTCGGTATGTCCGGATACGCCGACATCTAGGCGAACTGTTGCTCGTAGCAGTGCACCACGTACAAAGGTTGGTGGCGACGTACACTCAAGTTCAGAAAAAACAGATTACCTTGAACGACTAGAAATAGGACTCTTATATTCACAGGATATGTGCATTAGTATGTTCCGCAGGACTGATAAGCATTTGGATTGGACAATGTCGACCCGCGGGTGCTAGGTCAACATCAATATCGCAGGGATATTACCTACAGGTAAGATGTGCTTGCGGCTCTCGTTGTCGCTATAAACCGAAGTTAATGGATCAGTGTGACTTGAACAGACGTGCAAGATGCCTCGCAGCCGTATGCACAATCCGTAACGTCAAATCAGGGAGTTTGAAGGAGGGCGCATTACCGGCGTGAGAGAATGTGATGCATCCATCCGGGAAACTGGTGCTCGTGTGGGACGAAGCAATGCAATGATTGGGTGCAGAGGGGTTCACGGAGGGGCGGACAACACTTCGGGATGGGTCAGGTCGCACAACACAGAACACCCCCGCGAGAAGATTGGCATTGCAGGACAGGTCTGCGTCCTCCTCGGCTCTGGTGCAACACTGGGACAGTGTAACACACCGTGCGCTATCAGGGTGACTGTCCGTCGCCATTTTTTACAGCAAGGGTCACGTGCGCCTCGTCCACTTCTCCGCCTACCTTTGACGAATGTGCACAAACATGCTAGACGGCAATGATTTATGTAACGATGTCACTGGGGCAGGAATGGCCTCAGGTAGTATTTTTGGACGAATCCAGGTTCTGTTTGTTTGAAAGTGATGGTCGAATTTGGGGTTCGCAGCAGACATGTGTTGCGACATCACAGTAACTGTATTCGCACACGAGTTACAGCGCCAGCTCAACGCCTTATCTACATCTACATTTATACTCCGCACGCCACCCAACGGTGTGTGGCGGAGGGCACTTTACGTGACACTGTCATTACCTCCCTTTTCTGTTCCAGTCGCATATGGTTCGCGGGAAGAACGACTGTCTGAAAGCCTCCGTGCGCGCTAGAATCTCTCTAATTTTACATTCGTGATCTCCTCGGGAGGTATAAGTAGGGGGAAGCAATATATTCGATACCTCATCCAGAAACGCACCCTCTCGAAACCTGGCGAGCAAGCTACACTGCGCTGCAGAGCGTCTCTCTTGCAGAGTCTGCCACTTGAGTTTGCTAAACATCTCCGTAACGCTATCACGGTTACCAAATAAACCTGTGACGAAACGCGCCGCTCTTCTTTGGATCTTCTCTATCTCCTCCGTCAACCCGATCTGGTACGGATCCCACACTGATGAGCAATACTCAAGTATAGGTCGAACGAGTGTTTTGCAAGCCACCTCCTTTGTTGATGGACTACATTTTCTAAGGACTCTCCCAATGAATCTCAACCTGGTACCCGCCTTACCAACAATTAATTTTATATGATCATTCCACTTCAAATCGTTCCGCACGCATACTCCCAGATATTTTACAGAAGTAACTGCTACCAGTGTTTGTTCCGCTATCATATAATCATACAATAAAGGATCCTTCTTTCTATGTATTCGCAATACATTACATTTGTCTATGTTAAGGGTCAGTTGCCACTCCCTGCACCAAGTGCCTATCCGCTGCAGATCTTCCTGTATTTCGCTACAATTTTCTAATGCAGCAACTTCTCTGTATACTACAGCATCATCCGCGAAAAGCCGCATGGACTTGCGACACTATCTACTAGGTCATTTATATGTATTGTGAAAAGCAATGGTCCCATAACACTCCCCTGTGGCACGCCAGAGGTTACTTTAACGTCTGTATGGTGTGGGATGCTGTTGGGTACAGCCACAAATCACAGTTGGTGCGTGTCAATGACACTGTGATCACTGTCACCTACGTGAATGACATCCTGTGATCCGTAGCCATGTCCCTTATGCATAACACCCCACACGCCAATTTTCAGCAAGACAATAGACGACCACATACTGCTGCACCATCACGTGCCTTCTCGGTGTCACAGGATGCCAGGATTTTGCCCTGGCCCGCCAGATCACCAGACCTATCGCCAATCGAAAATGTTTGGGATATGGTGGATGACGGGTGCGTTGCTGTGACCCATGCCAACCACCAGATTTTGAACATTGGAACCAGGTGAATGCAGCATTGATGGCTATACCACAGGACGCCATTCGCGCTTTATGTGCGCCGATGTCATTACACACAGAACAAGTTATCAGGGTCCACTGCAGACCCTGTGCCTACTAGGTAACACGACACATGCTGAACGAAGGTGACTGAAATGCTGATCATTTCTGCAGAACATGCTAGTGTACATGTCCTTCGAATATGAGCGTCCTATCTCTAGTCGCTCATGGTGTTCTGTTTGTCTGAACACGAGTGTAATTACGCTATTAGGGACATTCTACTGGGCTTTCACGGGACATGTGTTACATATAGATTCATAATAGCAGTGGACTACATGATCATTATTGCGGAGCACCTGTACCCCTTCGTGCTTGTGTCTTCCACGACAGAAATGGATATTTCAACAGGACAACTGCCTTGGGTCTCAAGACCAGAACTATGCTACAGTGGTTTGAGGACTGTGATAGTGAGCTAAAGCTGATGGATTGGCCACCAAATTCGCCTGATCTGAACCCAATGGAAGACATTTGGGTCGTCATCGGGTGGCAGCTCCGTGCCCGCAGGCCACAGGCCCGTTATTTACGGGAATTGCGTGAACTGTGCGTAGAAATCTGGTGCTACACACCTCCGGAAATCTACAAACGACTTTGCAAATCTGTGCCACAGAGAATACTGCGGGGAATTAACTGCTGAGGTCATTAGTCCCCTAGAACTTAGAACTAGTTAAACCTAACTAACCTAAGGACATCACAAACATCCATGCCCGAGGCAGGATTCGAACCTGCGACCGTAGCGGTCTTGCGGTTCCAGACTGCAGCGCCTTTAACCGCACGGCCACTTCGACCGGCGGTGATCGTAGTGCTTTGGCTCATTAGTACATCTCCGGAAAAGATTTTGCTGTGGATAAGTAACTATGTATTATTTGCGTTATTTTTAATTTATTGTGCTTAAATTTGTGTAATACTCTTCATGATTAAGTGAACTTATTATGAATTGCATCACAAGTGTTTGTGACTCTGTAATACTAACCTCAAAATTGGTTCAAATGGCTCTGAGCACTATGCGACTTAACTTCTTAGGTCATCAATCCCCTAGACTTAGAACTACTTAAACCCAACTAACCTAAGGACATCACACACATCCATGGCCGAGGCAGGATTCGAACCTGCGACCTTAGCGGTCGCGCGGTTCCAGACCGTAGCTCCTAGAACCGCTCGACCACCCAAGCCGGCAATGCTAATCTCTTTTCATTTCCACTCAGGTACACTTTTAAGCGAAGAGATATCGTACTTATCAAATAAAATAACCTCTTATTCAGTATATTATCCCAAAACTAAAGAAACTATTAGAAACAGGTCAACGTAATATCAAAATCTTCTCAACAAGTTGTTGATATTATGTTGATATGTCTGTAGAAAGCATATGATGCATCACTTTTACTATTACAAAGAATAGTGTAGAGTAAGACGGAATACAGGAACAAGAGTCAGTAATGGATAGAGATGTGGGACCACGATATTGGCAACCTGAGAATTCAGGACGTATCTTGTTTCAAAAAAACCCACAGACACAGAAATTGAAATGAGCGACACGTGAGTTTCCGTAATCGTTCTCATTTTCAATAATATTTTTCAGGATATATGCCCACTTCGTCATGTTGATATATACTGACCAACATCAAGTAATATTAACTGTAGGTTTTTCAGGGTGCCCCTCAAGCACTGGAGGAAGCACTAGTCGCTGTGTGTCCGCAACTCGTGGTTGTGCGGTAGCGTTCTCGCTTCTCACGCCCGGGTTCCCGGGTTCGATTCCCGGCGGGGTCAGGGGTTTTCTCTGCCTCGTGATGACTGTGTGTTGTGTGATGTTAGGTTTAAGTAGTTCTAAGTTCTAGGGAACTGATGACCATAGATGTTAAGTCCCATAGTGCTCAGAGCCATTTGAACCATTTGAACTGGTCGCTGTTACGTCCAGTCCATACAAGGAGAGAGCAAAAATTTATTGGATTCATATACATACAATGAAGGTGTGACATAAAATCACGTAGGAGGATAGCGACCATTCCAATAAATGTTTATAGGTGTATAGTTAAGCTGACTAGGTCGCATAAAAAGTCATACAGCAGGCGAGGGATGACTGTATTGATCAGAAAGTATGCATGACGCGTTCCAGAATTATTTCTATCTTCAGCAAAATACACACATCAAAAAAGTTTTTCATCACCCCAGTTCCCAGAACTCCTGACGACTGACGTTGACTGTGGACACTGTATCACAGATACAGTCCCGTTGACTGTTCAGAGATGTCACTAAACCCGCCCAAAGTTGTAAACAACCATGCATGAACAGCGCCTATAAAACGGAGGGCGTCCGACAGCCGATCAGTTCCAGACATTCTACCAGGAAGGAGGTACACGACTCGTTTTGTCTGTAGTTCAACCATGCCTAGACGGTCAATACCGCGGTTCGATCACGTCCGCATTGTTAGTTTGTTCCAGGAAGGGTTCTCAACAAGGGAAGCGTCCAGGCGTCTCGGAGTGAACAAAACCGATGTTGTGCGGACATGGAGGAGATAGAGAGAGACACGAACTGTCAATGACATGCTTCGCTCAGGCCACCCAAGGTGGATGACCGCTGAACGCCTTAGACACACTGTCCATCGAGTGCAGCAAGGTGGAGGTTCCCTGCTGTTCTGTGTGGGGTCGACGTACGCCGCTGGTGGTCTTGGAAGGCGCCGTAACGACTGTACGATAGGTGAATGCCAACCTCCGACCGATAGTGCAACCATATCGGCAGCATATTGTCCAGGCATTCGTCTTCATGGACGACAATTCGAGCCCCCATGGTGCAAATCTTGTGAATGACTTCCTTCAGGATAACGACATCGCTCGACTAGAGTGGCCAGCATGTCCTCCAGAAATGAACCCTATCGAACATGCCTGGGATAGATTGAAAAGGGCTGTTTATGGACGACGTGACTCACCAACCACTCTGAGGGATCTACGCCGAATCGCCGTTGAGGAGTGGGACAATCTGGACCAACAGAGCCTTGATGAACTTGTGGATAGTATGCCACGACGAATAAAGGCATGCATCAATGCAAGAGGACGTGGTACTGAGTACGAGATGTACCGGTGTGTACAGCAGTCTGGACCACCACCTCTGAAGGTCTCACTGTATGGTAGTACAACATGCAATGTGTGGTTTTCATGTGCAATTTTCTGTACGGGTTCCGGAACTCTCGGAACCGAGGTGATGCAAAACTTGTTTTAATGTGTGTATATAAGTGATTAACAGTGCAAGATTGCAATTCACTGTGAGCATGATCTAATAAGTGTATAATAACTGTTTAGACGTTAATAACTAAGCAACATTAAACAAAAGTGAAAATACAGTCCGTTCCTCCTATCTTATAACCTGGTACAAGACAGGAGTGCTACCAGTTCTGCACGTAACATAAGATGACGGACTACTAAGCGAGTTCACGTAAAACCGGGATAGGAAGACAAAATTGCCACTAGGTGGCAGCAGGGTGAACACAGTGGCACCGTGTCATACATACTATGATAATAAATTACACAAAATGATAAAATGGTAAGTGGCACGTCAGTGCACATGGGAATACAATGTAATGATCTAGTTTAATGACATAATAAAGGAAACATTAATAAACGTTACACGCAGTATAGATCACATGATGCAAGTAATTGCCGCGCAGGGTAGCCACGTGGTCTTGGGCGTCTTGTCACGGTTCGCGCGACTCCCCTCCTCGAAGGTTCGAGTCCTTCCTCGGGCTTGGGTGTATACGTCGTCCTTAGCGTAAGTTAGTTTAAGTTAGGTTAAGTGGTGTGTAAGCTTAGGGACCGATGACCTCAGCTGTTTGGTCCCATACGACCTTACCACAAATTTCTAAAATTTCCAAGTACTTGGTGGCGCTATGTGTCCAAAGACATACGTAGGTGACTGACAAACAATAGTAAGAATGGTATATTTTACTGTCAAACGGTATCAAGCGACCATTAACAATATTGGTGGTACTGGTAATGCCTGAATATAACGCGCAAAAAAACCATTACAATAAAACAGACATTTGCAAGTACAGCAGGTGTATGAATGCGAAACTAACAGGACATTAAAATAATAAAATTTTTATAGTATAGTTTTAAAATATTATACTATAGATTTAAGATACAGACACAAGAAATAAATAGCCAAATTAAGTAGTATGTGGGCGATGGTGGGGTGAGAGGTAGGGGTAAGGTGGGGGGGGGGGGGGGTTAGGAGGATTGATATCCATGCAAATGAGGGAGGGTATTGGAAATAAGAGAGGGGAAGGGGGTGTGGGTTGCTGGCAGTGAACAATCGAGAAAAATAGGGAGTAGTGGAAGATGGGACCACGTTAAAATAGCAATGTCAAATATATCTTAAAATACATAAGCATAATGCAAGCTATACACCATTTGTAATTAGTAACGTAAGCCACAAAGTACATCTCTGCAGTATGTACGTAACAGTACTGCTAATATGTTACATATTCCGAAATGCTCAGCCCCACACTGGGTAAAAATAATGGTCCTCCTTATAAACACTCGTTTATAGGTATGTACCTGAAATAACATGCCTTGAACTTTAAAAAAAAAAGGCTAGCAAAATATATCAGAAGTAACAAAAAGAACGAGTAAAGTCAGTGTGCAGAATAATTGAGTGACGAAAAGGGAAAAAGAAGAAGGTTGGCTGCCGGGGGGTTGGGGGTGGGGGGTGAGGGGGAGGGGAGGCATATAATATCAAGCCAACGTCAACAATTTTCTGTGGCTAACTAAGACGCCCCGCTCCCACTGAAAAGAAGTAGTGGTTCTGATCAGTACAGCCTTCCCTGTAAGTCTGACTACGTACACTGTGTTTTAGAGACACATGCACTCTGCTCGCTTTATGAAGGAAACTGGCTACAGTCATAACATATCTTCCTTGGAAGAGGTGTAATGAGCTGAGCACCTTAGATACTAATGTAAGCAAATGATACGTACAGCTGGGGAAAGCTACCAAAGCGAAGAGACCCGAAGGATTCTGAGGTATTTCGCATGTTCCATAATATTTTTTTATCACTACAGTTATATTTTATCCATATACAGAGCTGTTACTAGAAAGAGCTACCATTTAAAATTTTTTACTTCGTACAACTGAAAAAAATAGAACAGTATTTTGCATGTAATTGGTAAAATAACTTTCACCTCTATGACCAACAAGACTTCCAACATATAGTATTCCGCTTCTTTGTCAAACATGGATGAGCCGGCCTGTAATACAAGACTCCACTTGTGCACTCCGAGCCGCTCACGAAATGCCTGATCCAGATTTTACAGTTCTTGCATAAGCGTTATTATGGTGGACCATTAATATTCTTTCATGGAAGAGATGTGGATTCTGCAGCACTTTGCAACATTGGCTGTAGTAGAAAACAGTAACCGCTTTGAGACTGTCCATACTTTTAACATCTCCCACTTCCTCTCACACGACCTTCTGATACCATTAATTATCCAAAATGATTGGTTATTAATACTGCTTTCCTCTAGCAACTTTTGAATGGAAATAACTATCAAAAGAAAGTGGGGGAGGACATCTTACTCGAATTGCAACATTTTCAAACAACGCTCACCTGAAGAGTTTAAGGTTTTGCAGCTTCTTGTCAATCAAGCGTATCAAATTTTGATATCCTGTGCAGTAAGTGTCGTATTATTTGCTTTTAGTCCTTCAACTGTCTGAAACATGCAGCGGTTAATCACACTGTAGCCTCTAGGACTGCTTTAGATTACACACTGTAGGATGATTTAAGTAAATTGTGTTGCCTATGGTTGGATAATATGCTGAAATGTTGTGTATAATTTGTATACTGATGCTACCGATACAGAATGTAAATAATATGGCGTTTCACACTACGTGTTACAGAACTGTCTATTTTAGGTGGAGGTGTGGTCGCACTTGTGGATATTAGTAAAATACTAAAATTTGGCCCAGCCACATAAAATTCATGATAAGACAACAAGTTACGGGACGAATTTCGAGAGCAAGCTCTCATCTTCAAAAAGTTTTAAAAAAGCTTAGCACTTAAGCAACGCGAAAAGAGGGAAACCTTCGGACAAAACAACACGTCTTACATCGCATTCAATCCTCTTTGTATTCTGATGGACCCCGTTGAACCCATACAAATTTTTCCTTCTGCACGCCGCCTTCTTCCATCGCTTTTCGTGTTGTTAAAGTATTAACCTTTTTAAAGACTCTTGTATATTTTACCGGAAGATGAGACCCTGGCTCTTGAAAAGAATCGTGTGCCTTGTCATCTTGTGACTACTTTTACGTGGTTGAGCCAAATTTTAGTATTTACCTACATATTTCATCATAAACACAGTACTGGAGTGATGTTAAGGAGTGAAGATGGAGCCGTTTTATTTCCTCATACATATCGCAGTTTTATACAACCAATCCTTCTCGTTGTTTACATCCATAAAATTGTCACCCTTCGGAATTTACCGGGATATACATGGTGCTTATCCGTTGGCCTTAGCTGCTTTTTAAAATTTTACATACTGGTAAAAATTACTCACTAAAAAAATGGTTCAAATGGCTCTGAGCACTATGGGACTTAACATCTGAAGTCATCAGTTCTCTAGAACTTAGAACTACTAACCTAAGGACATCACACACCTCCATGCCCGAGGTAGGATTCTAACCTGCGACCGTAGCGGTCGACCGGTTCCAGACTGAAGAGCCTAGAACCGCTCGGCCACAACGGCCGGCTAGTCACTAAAATGAAATTATTCAGTAGAAAGCCTGTTTTTCTCCAAAATTTTAATTTTTTATTTTAGTGCCTAATACATGTACATCTACATAGACACGCCGCAAGCCACCGTACGGTGCTTGGCGGAGGGTACCCTGTACCACTACTAGGCATTTCGTTTCCTGTTCCTCTTGCAAATAGAGCGAGTGAAAAAACGAATATCTATATGCCTCCTTATGAGCCCTAATTTCTCGCACCTTATCTTCGTGGCACTTAAACGAAATCTATGTTGTTGCAGTGGATTCGTTACCCCCCCCCCCCCTCCAAGGATTTCATATCCGAGTTCCCGAAGCATCTCCGTAACAATTACTTGTTGTTCGAACCTACCGGTAACAAATCTAGCAGCCTGCCTCTGAACTGCTTCGATGTCTTCCTTCAATCCGACCTGGTACCGATCCCAAACACTCGAGCAGTACTGAAGAATAGGTCGCACCAGCGTCCTATATGTGGTCTCCTTTACAGGTGAACCACTCTTTCCTAAAATTCTTCCAATAAAGCGAAGTCGACCATTCGCTTTGTCTACCACAGTTTTCACGTGCTCGTTCCATTTCATATCTCTTTACAACGTTACGCCCAGACATTTAAACGACTTCATTGTGTAACTCAGGACACTACCAATACTGTATCCGAACATCACAGGTCTTTTCTTCCTACTCATCCACATAACGTTTTTCCACATTCAGAACTGGCTGCCATTCATCACACAAACTGGAAATTTTGTCCAAGTAGGCCGGCCGCGGTGGCCGTGCGGTTCTAGGAGCTTCAGTCCGGAACCGCGGGACTGCTACGGTCACAGGTTCGAATCCTGCCTCGGGCATGGATGTGTGTGACGTCCTTAGGTTAGTTAGGTTTAAGTAGTTCTAAGTTCTAGGGGACTGATGACCTAAGATGTTAAGTCCCATCGTGCTCAAAGCCATTTGAACCATTTTGTCCAAGTAGTCTTGTATCTTCCTACACCCACTCAACTTCGACACCTTACGTTCACCAAAGCATCATCAGCAAACAACCGCAGATTGCTACCCACCGTATCCGCCAAATCGTTTATGTATGTAGAGAAATCAGAGGTTCTAACACACATCCCTGGTGCACTCCTGACGTTACTCTTGTCACTGATGAACATTCGCCTTCGAGAACAGCACACTGGGTACTATTACTTAAGGAGTCTTCCAGCCACTCACATATCTGTGAACTCATTCCATATGCTTTTACCTCGGTTAACAGCCTGCAACAGCTCACCTTGTCAAACGCTTTCCGGAAATCTATAAATATGGATGTGCCTGTTGCCCTTCATCCATTGTTCAAAATATATCATGTGAAAAAAGGGGAAGCTGAGTTTCACACGGGCGATGCTTTCTAAAACTGTGCTGATTCGTGGACATAATCTTCTCAGTCTCAAGTAAGTTTATTATATTCGAATTGAGATTATGTTCAAGGATTCTGCGGCAAATCGAATTTAGGAGTATTGGTCTGTAATTTTGTGGATCCATTCTTTTATCCCTCTTACATATTGGAGTCACCTGCGCTTTTTTCACGATAAATAGCGGCTAGGTAAGGGGCCAATGCCGTAGAGTACTCTTTGTAAAATCGAACTGGGATTCCATCCAGAGCTGGTGATTCATTTGCTTTCAAATGTTTCAGTTGTTTCTCTACGCTAGCGACGCCTATCGCTATGTTGACCGTACGGGAGCCTGTCCGACGGTCTGATGACGGTATGATTGTACGGTTCTCCTGTTTGAACAATTTCTTGAACGTGAATTCAAAACTTCGGCCTTCGTTTGCTATCTTCAACTGCCACACCAGACTGGTCAACAAGGGACTGAATGGAAGCCTTAGACACGCTTAGCGATTTTACGTAAGACCAGATCTTTTTCTGAGGCAGTAGTTGTATGCTTCGCGCATAGATCTTTCCGCAGACGCCCGAATCTTTACTAACCTTCGCTTGTCGTCATTTGTGAGTCCGCTTTTGAACCCAGAGTGCAACAGCCTCTGCTTCCTCAGCATTATCCGAATTTCGTTACTAAATCGTGGTGGGTCTTTTCCGTCCTTTATCCACATAATAGGCACGTAACTCTCTAGACTACGATTTACTATCTGCTTAAACTTTGCCCATAATTCCTCTACATCCATCTTACTGGAACTAAGTGAGGCCAATTCACTGTCTAAGTGAGATGCTAACAACTGTTTATCTGCTCTGTCTAACAGAAACACTCTCCTAACCATCTTGACTGATTTATTAAATTTCGTAATTACAGATTCTGTAATGACATCATGGTCGCTAATTCCCGTTGCTATACTGAGATTGTCGATAAGGTCCGCTCTCTCTGTAGGTAAAGGTCTAAGATTTTTCTATCTCCTGTGTTCCCTACTTCTCACTTTTTCAGAATGGCACCATTGTCTAACGCGCACTTGGCAGCAAGAATTCACGTGTCGCGCCGATGATTAAACGCCGATCGATACGGGATCCCGGCGACAACACAATTAATTATTGAGATACGTGGTTATTGCCGTGCCGTTGGGGGGACAAGGGTGGTTTGCCTCTACTGTCAGAAATATTTTCAGTTCATTCTCTATAAGGCTTTGACAGTTCCTCTCTAACTTACTCCATCACAGGCAATATTCTTGTAACAATGAATATGTCTTACAAAGCTCTTTTAAATTAATGTACTCTTTCCTTTGAACGTCATTTATATAAGTTCATCGATACTGTGTTACCAAGTATCAATGATTTACCTAAGAGATCAGTCTTAAAATTGTATGAAGCAGATGGAGGATTTGCAGTTATCGTAAATAACGAGGCACAATGTAGCCCCACTGCGTTTGCTGTTCTCGGGCAGGGGATGAGTTAGTTGCTGTTTATAGACAACTAGAAATCGCTCTGACTTCTATCGAGCGACTGGAAGCTGCTGCGAATGGGCTACAGAGAGTCATGTAGCAGAGATAACAAAGATACCTCAAGTACTATACTGTCCTGTGGGTAAAGCCTCTTCTGCAGAAATTGTGTGCTCCATCACTACTTGTCCACTTGGCTATGAGTGTCGTGTCAGTGGTGGGTCCAGGCGTCCTGTACAGTGGAGTTGCGGACCAGCGAGAACTCGGGATGTTCCATCACCCTAATAAACATATTCAACGTGCTGTCTTCCACTGAAACTAAAGGTGAGACATGCTTCACGTGTCGGGAAACGTTCTGTGTCTCTGACAAGAGAAGGCAAACATTGAAGGGTAGGGGCGGTCTGTTAATCCTCGGCAATTCAAACGTACGGCGAATAATGGCATCTCTTTGGAAAGTGGCAGCAAGAGGTGGAAAGGAATACCATGTGCATACAGTGTGTATGCCCGAGACCTCATTCAACATGTAGAATAGGCTATTCCAGCAGCCCTTGAGGGAAGAGGGTGCAGCCTATTGCATACTGTGGCGCACGTTGTAACAAACGATGTCTTTCGTCTGGGTTCCGAAGTCATACTTGAATCATTCCAACGACTGGCAGAGAAGTTTAAGAATACCAGCCGTATTTGCGGAGTTTCAACGTACTTACAATCTGCAGCATTGTCCCCAGAACAGATTGTGGCCCCCTGGTTCTGAGTCGAGTGGGAGGCTTGAATAGAAACTGCGAACGATCTGTGATAAGTTTGGCTGTGACTTCCTGGACTTGAGCCATATGATTGAGATCAGTGACTGCTACCCAGGTAGCTGACTGTGTGTGGAGTGCACGCAAGAGTATTTTAGATTAGGCAACTCCATTCAGTCCAGATAGCTATCGCTGTTGGAGATCGAGAAGTATCACAATAAGAAATACCCCCAGCAGGCGAGTTAAAAATCCTAGTTGTTAAACTGCCGAAGCATTCGCAACAAAGTGCCACTTTGAAATATTCCTTACAAACAGTGAAGCTCACATAATACTAGGTATAAAAGCAGCTAAAAAAAATTTACAGCAGCGATATTTTTTGGAATAATTTATGCGTATAACAAGATGATAAGCTAATGAGAAATGGAGGTGGTATTTTTGTCGAAATAGATAAGAAATTCAAATCAACTGAGATCGAAATTGAAGCTGCGTGTGAGATTGTTTGGACAAGACTCAGTATCAACGGTGGGCATACACTTATAATTGGACCCTACTATCGACCACCAGACACACCCTGATGTTACTGAAAACTCTAGAGAAACCCACAGTTCCTTGTATGTAAGTTTCACAATCACATTGTTTGACAGTATGTAACACCACAGTAAGATATTATGTAATTTTTTTCTTCTTATTAATTATGCTCTGCGTAAAGTGTATTTTCTTTAATATGTGTTCTTTGACATGTTGTAATATGTTTCCTCTTCATTGACCAATTGCTTTGGTTGTTTTCAGAAAGGGTTGATTTTGGTTAAATAATTTTGTATTGATTTGTTAATATGGGTAAATGCAATGTTGCTTAAACATGTTTACTTACTACTTTGTAACTGCTGATCCACACTTAGGGCTCTTGGTTGATTTTATGGTAAAAGATGCAGTGGTTCCCCTCTAAAACGGAAGTTATTTAGCTCGCGCAAATTGCGGTTGGTGCGAGTAAAAAGGTGGCCATGAGATTCAGTCGGAGACTAGCTACCGTGCAGTTGGCAGCTAGCAATTGGAAAGTGCATTGTGCAGGAGTCGAGTGAGGCTTTTAGTGCTTGGAATTATTACGCCAAAGCCTCGCTTGGATGAATGGATTTAATACGATGCTCTGTGGCCTGAAAGTATTATAAAATCTGATGATCGCCGCCATGAAGAAAATACCAGAGCATTTCAATTCCAACGGCAAGTCCATCTAGCCACAAATATTGTGCAATTACTGTAACAGAGAGGAGAAACCATAGTTTGTAAAGTAATGGATCACCACATTTAGTATGTGCAAATACAAGGTAACTCATACCAAAATTTATGTACCTACCTTGATTTTTTCCCAATCATAACACCTAACAGGATCCTCTCCTTTTGAACTATGATTTCCGAGTGTCCAGACTGTGAGAAATGATTATCAAAAAAAAAAGGAAGACAATTATTTGATTAAATTTGTTCAAAATTGACTGAAATAGGTTATCTAAAATTACTGTGGATTTTGAGGAATTTGAGGGAGAAAGTAAGTGTAGCTTTTGTGAAAGCCTCCCAGTAATTCAACTAAACTCTTAAAATTACTTGCCTAACCTATGGTTTCAAAAGTAAACAACTGAGATGATAACAAACAAACATACCATGTTGAGGTCAGTTTAAAGTAACTGTTCTTAAGAATTGGTTTGAAAAGCAATACCTAGTAAATACATTGACTGTAGAATCTGTTGAAAATGCACACAAGGTGAGTCAATTTACAAAGAACTGTTTTCTTAAGTTGGTATTCATGATACTGTTCATGAAAGTGTGTTTAGTTTGCTTTATTATAGTAGTCACGATTAGGGGGCCCCCATTGAAAGTTGTTCAAAATGCACAAAGATTATCGAAAGTTCCAACTACTCTTAAAATTTATATTGAGCTTTGTGCACATTGTGTGTTAAAAGGTGTAATATCAGTTTATCAGCACCCAGTTACTGCTTTATTCTCACTGAAGGTAAGGTTACTATGAATGCCATTATCCATGAAAACAGTTACTTCTTTGCTTTTAGAGAATAGTGTGAATCTTACTGCATGTAAATTTTATTTAAATTTTTACTGTGTAGAAAATATCTAATGAAATAAGACTAGACCCATGCCCAAATTCCAGTTTAGCAGTGACTTGCATTTGTAGTGTTGATGAAGTTATTCAGTTTTGCCGAAGTATTTAACATTGATGAGTGTAACAGTGTCTTTTGTGTTTTGAGGATAGGCATGTTTTACAATAACTGTGATATCCACTTCACCACTTTTTTGGTTGTGACTGGGTTCATTGCACTTTCATAGGAAAGAAGTACAGACTGAGTTTTTCCACTAAAACTGGCTACTTTCTCTTTAAAAGAAATGTTTCACATTTATATGCCAAATGAGGCGGGCTACCGTATTCTATTCCATTTGAATAAGTTTGAGTACTTAAAACAGTTTCTAAATTAGATCTGTTACTTTCTGTGTGTTTTCGTAAATTTAATTTCATGCCCGATAAGCAAAATCCCTTTACGCATGCCATGGTCAAACCTACAAAAATCCTTACAGGGGGTAATATTAGACTGCATCTAAATATCAAATTTGGTAATTGATAGCACACGTGTAGGCAGTTAGTGTTTTAAGTACAGTTTTTTTAGTGGTCGGTGTAGCAAAACATTCTCTGAAAACTATCTTGAACACTTAGTTCGAACCTCAGTCATGATTAAAATATACCGGATGGCGCAAATAAAAGTAGCTGACGTAAATATATATGACATTCAGTGAAATTACGGAAACGAAGAGCTGAAATAAATGTACTTACCATTTATTTACAACGAAAAATACAGTGACAAGTATATTTATAGAAGACGTTGAAAGTGACCCCCTATAACAGTTACACACAGCTGCAAACGTCTAAGCATATTCAGATACACCCTGCATAAAGTTCGGACATCGATGGCGGCAACTTGACGGATGATGTCTTTCATTTCCTGTACTGTGTGTGGACTTGTTTTATAGCGTCCCCACAGGAAAAGAATCATATGTTGTTAGATCCGGCAAACGTGGTGGCCATAAATGATTGCTGATCGTTCGTTCTTCTTGAAGACACCATGGACTCGTTCCATGGGTACCTTAGATGTGTAACATGTTGCTCCATCTTGCTGGAAGAAGCAGTATTGTCTTTCATATTCAGTGAGTTGAGCACAAAATTATCAAAAATTTCCATATATGCAACCGTGATGAGGATAGTGTCAAAAACATCGGTTCAGTGATCTGCGTTCCTGTTACACCGCACCAAACGCCGATTTTTTCATCACGGAATGGTTGCTGACACACAGTGTTGGAATTCTCCGTTGCCCAGTACTGTACCTCGTATTCTGTGAATTCACGTAACCGGGAAGATGAAATCATGCTTCATCACTCAAGATGTAATCGGAAGGATCTACTAAACCATCCCTGATGTTATTCGAAAGCCACGTGAAGAAGTCTACAAGTTTCTGTCATGCTCCCGTAATTGCTGCACAACCATCACACTATGTGGCTTGAAATTAGGAATTTTCAGTGTTCACTGGCAACTCCACCTACATACAAGCTCCTGTTTGGCCAGTTTACGTGGAGACGTCTTTGGGCTCTAAATAATTCTTCGGCGAACGTCTGCAATAAATTCTGAGGTGTGAACTGAAGGAACTCTTTGTCGTTTTACATTTTGCACAGATTCGTAGGTGCGTCGACTTTTATACAGAATCTGTATTGCCCTCTTTGCTGGTAGTCCTCTATCCGGATACTTGAAACCGAAAATTCCGCGAATATCCTCAATCGAACCTGTTTTTACATATGCTTCCACAATTGCAATTCTTTCTTCTACCGAGAAAGTCATTTTGTAGACCGTAAAGAGAAGTATCCAACTTCACTGTTCATGTAAACTGAAATGCTGACAGAAGAATGCTAACAATCGATTATTGCCTATAACTGTCCATTGTGGTAGCTATTTATTTCAGAAGTCGAAATAGAGCATTCACATTCGAAGCGGCTACTTTTAACTGCGCAACCCGGTGTTAGATCTAATGGCAACAAGCAGGCCTGACCTCTTTGACGATGTTCATATCGAAACTGGTCTCAGTGATCATGGGGCACTTGTGGCAACAATGATTACGAAAGTAAAAAGGACAACTAAAACAAGTAGAAAGATTTATACGTTGACTAAACTAGACAAACAATCGGTAGTGTCATATCTCAAGGAGGAACTTGAAACTTTCAAAAAAATGGTTGAAGTGGCTCTGAGCACTATGGGACTTAACTGCTGAGGTCATCATGCCGCTAGAACTTAGAACTACTTAAACCTAACTAACCTAAGTACATCACACACATCCATGCTCGAGGCAGGATTCGAACCTGCGACCGTAGCGGTCGCGCGGTTCCAGACTGTAGCGCCTAGAACCGCTCGGTCACCTCAGCCAGCTTGAAACTTTCAGCTAGGGACACGAGCAGATAGAAGAACTAAGGATCAAGTTTAAGAGAATAATAGACCATGCACTGAATAGGTATGTACTCAGGAGAACAGTTCATTATGGTACAGAACCTTCTATGATACGGAGTCACACTAAAAATCTTCTAAAGAAACAGGGACTAATGCCTAACAGGTATAAGAGAAAGCATAGGTCTGCAGCTAGAGAGAGATTCAGATTCACACGTCCCGATCAGTCGAATCTTACGTAACGGTGATTGGCGAGTAGTGACAGGGTCGTGAATCTCTATGCAGAAGACGGACGTGTGTACCGTCCGCACGCATGTCCCTTACGTCTTTAACTCTTTCAGACCTCGATTTCTTTTGGAGGAAGGAAAATTTTTATTCGTGTGGTAATGCTCTTAGGTGACCTTTTAATGACCTACATAGAATTGTAACCGTTTTCAAAACATACTTTGTACACTTGGCTTCATTTTATGGACTAAAATAACTAAATCCGAAATATATCAATAAATAGCAAAATGGTAGTCAATAATTATCACGCAAAATAACAATATCAATATTAAATTATGCAGTGGAATATAGCGAACCCGCCAGATGCGTGTATTCTTGTGGTCACGAGCTGCTGTGCACTACTACATTGATTTGCTGATATTTTTATAGTGATGCCGAAAAGTTGGCAGCACTTGAACGTGTTGAAAATGTTGAATATTCACATATGTGTATCTCAGTTTTCACTGGGAAAAATGCTTCTGTTGCAGATAAGACACAGTGAAAGTTAGTGTGCACAATTGTAGCGAGAGGGGCTGAAAGGGCTAAAACAGGTTTGAGGTATTGCATGCAGCTGACAGTAAATCTGAACCACCACTGGATGTCTGGCCTGTTTTTGTCTGTGGCCGATGTTTCTGAGAGGTCTGGATAAGCGTAGAGGTTGGGGTTGCTTGTCAATTGGAGCTCCGATGTTACGCAGGTGATGGAGCCCCTCAGTATAATAACAGGCAGTTCAGGAAAGAAGGCCAGTGTCCACTCTGTCTGCGAGCTGCGAGAGGGGGGGGGGGGAGGAGGGGGGGGGTCTCATTCGAGATGTGGAGGGGCCCTGCTGGTAGCTACTGAGAGCACAGAGTGCACCCGGGTGCACAGCGTGGCTCATGTGTGATTCCTACAGGGGGCAGCCTAATTTGGTGGAAACAGCTGGTCTCGCCTATGGTGGCGAAGCAGAGCTATCGTTTTGTAGCCTCGTTACCAGAACCGATCGTGGTCCTGTGTTTTGGAGTGGAGTGAAAGGTCTAAACTAGAGATCCAAACGATTCTGCGAGTATATCGGATGCAGATTTCTCGACCTCCGCTATCGGATGAAGAATTGTAGGGCACTCCATAATACGTCAGACATGCACTACACGAAGTAAGTGACTACTAGGGTACCTGTGGTTTGCATATGGTGGTTTTTCAGGACAGGGAAATCCCTCTACATGTCTGATAAGGTGCCTTCTGAGTCTTGACAGGGCAGCGTCAGTAATAGCAAATCGCAATAAGCACTCCGTCTTCAGGCCACAAGTGGCTCATCGGGACCATCCGACCCCTGTGTCATTCTCAACGGAGGATGCGGATGGGCGGGGCGTGTGGTCAGCACACCGCTCTCCCGGCCCATATGATGGTTTTCTTTGACCGGAGCCGCTATTATTCGATAGAGTAGCTCCTCAATTGGCATCACGAGGCTGAGTGCACCCCGAAAAATGGCAACGCATGGCGGCACTGATGGTCACCCATCCAAGTGCCGGCCACGCCCGACAGCTCTTAACTTCGGTGACCTGACGGGAACTGGTGTATCCACTGCGGCAAGGCCGTTGCCAAATCGCAATAAGAAAGTGTTATTATAGCTTTAGGTAGCTGCAGCTGCGGAGGCATCTGCGGAAAGATTCCGGAATTAATCTCACTTCTAACCGGTATCAAAGCCCACATAATACTAGGGCCAGAAAGCTGACTGAAGCCAGGTCAAAATTCTGATTTGATGCCTAAATGCCAATTTGAATGTATACCGCAAAGATAGGTTGTCTTAAAAAATACGATAACATCTGGTGAAATTCGTGCAGATTTCGATGCGAAATAGTTTGGGCGAAGACAAGTGTTAAACATGAATCAAACACGGCCATCGGACGCTCAGAATCACTAGCGGCGGAATAGTTCCTGGTCATGTTGCAGCATCAGGTCGAGATTTCAACTTACCAGCTATACATTGGGAGACTCAAGTCACTAGGACGGGTAACAACGACAGATAATCATTCAAAGTCGTTCTAAGTACATTATCCGAAAATTTCCTTGAGCAGTTAATTAGAGAATCGACTCGCGGAGATAACATCTTAAACCTGCTGGTGGCAAACAGACCCGGACTTTTGGACTCAGCAGAGAACAGGGAATCAATGATCATAAGAACGTCACAGCACCATCGAATACGGCTATAAATAGAATACAAAAGAAAGCATGGAAACTATCTGCCGTGGTTCGACGGCCATGTTAGCTTCACTGCAAATTTAAATGTAGCCAAAGCCTGAAACAAAAATTAAATGAAGCCAAAATTAACGTAAGGAGAGCCATGCTCTAAGCGTTCAACGAATTCGAAAGTAAAATTCTGTCTACGGACTTGACAGAAAACCGCAATAAGTTTCGGTATTGTGTTAAATCAGTAATCCTATCGAAGTCATCTGTCCAGGCACTCTGTGAGCACAATGGGGCTGAAACGGAGGACGACATAGATAAGGACGAAATATTAAATGTCTTTTCCCAAAACTGTTTCACAGAGAGATCGCATTGTAGTTCCTCCTTTAAATCGCCGCACGAACGAGAGAATGGCTGATATTGAAGTAAGTGACCAAGGTATAGAAGAGCAACTGAAACCGTTCAAAAGAACGAAGACCACTGGACATGACTGGATACCAGTGAGATTCTACATAGAGTATGCGAAAGAACTTTTCCTCTTCTAGCAGCGGTGTACCGTAGGTCTTTGGAGTAGCGAAGTGTTCCTGACCACTGAAGAAAATACAATCGTACGGAATGTTAGGCCAACTGTGTGACTGGACTAAAGAGTTTGTAGCAAACAGAAAACTGCATAACATTCTGAGTGAACAGAAGTCTTCACAAGTAAAAGTAACTTCGCGCGTGTCCCAGGGGAGTGTTATAGAACCATTACTTTTCAAAATTTACGTATAAGTAAACAACCAAATAGATAAGGTCGGGAGTTCCATGATGCTTTTCGCGGATAATGCTGTTGTACAAAATCGTGGACCAAGGTACGTGATTTTTGGTCTTTATGTAGAATGTTCTTATTCATAGTATTGATAGGAAGCATTGAGCTACTGATTGGAAGCAGAGAAATATTAAAACAGAGAAATATTACTTGCAACAAATTTCATTAAGGAATAAATATACTGAAAAGCAGTGGTTAGAATACCCAGTTCCTTGGTTTCTTGAACATGTTTCTACATGATGTTCTTGGATGTACACCACAAATGAGTCTTATTACACGCTTTTGCGCTTTAAAAAATTTGCTCGATTTGGCGAATTACCCCAGAATATGATCCCATATGGTATAGTAGAATGAAAGTAAGTAAAGTATGCAAGTTGTTTTAGATTTGTATCTGCTACATCTGACATCATTCGCACTGCAAATACAGACATGTTTAGAAACACACGTTTTCAATAAATTGCCAACAACCATTAAATTTTAGTTTAAGATAAAGTACAGTTTAAACAGGGTTTGAAGGATTTTTTGATAGGTAGGTCCTCTCACTCTGTAGATGATTATCTTAACAGGGACTGTTAGACCAGCTTCCGTAAAATGTTTGACAGATTTCAGTTTTAACAACACTTAGTCACAACAGATAAGATTAAATATTTTGTATGTGATAAGTTTATAAAAAGGCTTCAGTATGTTTCATTCTGAGAGCGTATTAATTCTGTAATTATTAGCACTTCCAGTGTACTGTAATGTATTCACATATTTTGACAATCTCCCGATAAGTGATCAGAGAAATAAGTATCATATTCAAATGTTTTGTGCGTTTTATGCTATACTTTCTGACTTTCTCCACACCCACGAGAATCTTCTCATTTTTGGGTCTATGGAACGAGAACTGAATCTAATCCAATCTGTAAGTGGAGCCATTCAAGCAATATTTTTTTTTGTATACATGAATTGTGGCTGCAGTGTTTACTTTTATTGTTTCCTGTGTTTTTCGTTGTCTTCCAAACCTCAAACGCTTCGACATCTGCGCCACACTGTATCAACGATCTCGCCTCCGCGCAACGCACGGCTACGTGGCCGCGCTTATTGTCGTTGCAGCATGTCACCCGTTAAATTTCTCCCACCGATAATTGCTCGTTGTTCAAATTTCCTCCATCTTTCAATTAAAAATTCTAGCTAGAACAGCCGGAGACAGCTGTCTCGTGTACGTGAGTTTTGTGCGATTGTATCAATGCATGCGTAAGCTTTGCTTCCTTTGTGAAGAAGACTTTGGCCGAAAACGTATATGAACACTCTTTTCGTCGCGCATATCTGGTGCTCTGTGTGAGTAGCAATCTCTCCGCTTCTCAGTATAGTTATGCCCTCATAAAGTTTTATTGTAAATAATCCACTGCATTTCAGCGGCAACAATGATGTAGAGAATTACAACAGCAGAAGAGAAAACTGACATTCAATACGCCACACTAAGATTTAGCACAAACAGTGGTTCACAATGCGACAACCGAAAGTTCTAGTCACTTGTCCAATTACTTAAAAAGGCTGAAAAACAGCAAAGTAAAATTTGAGCTAAACAGAAAACATTTCTTTTTGACAACTCCTCGTATTCTGCAGAAGACTGTCTATTACTGTAATGTGTGATGGGTAGGAATTGCTGGATGGCATCTGTCTGTCTGTCTGTCTTTAATTAAAAAACGAAGAACTAATAAATGATTAGTATGGAGGCATATTTCTAGCCCGTGGTCTATAGTCCGCCTTTCGCCGCGGAGCAGCTGGGACTTGTTTACGTCTCGGCTGCGAACGGTCGCGGAAGAAGCGGTGTTTACACCGTCGTCACTCGCGTGTGTTACTGTTTGAATCGAACGCAATGGCACACAATTTCCGAAAAACCACGATACAGTTCACGTTCTGTAACGAGTATGCAAGACCGAAGGCTTTCGAAATCGAACGTTTCTTGAGGGACGAAGTGCATCTTAATTACACGGAGATTATTGGAATTCATTTATCAATCGTGAGCAGCACTCTTTACGTGAAGATGATTGACGACGCAGCATGTGATAGGATCATTGAAGCCGCCAAACGAGGATTCCAGTTCCGACACTCCGATGGTCATATTGGCGAAGTTTTAATCGCTCATTCGGGCCTGGGCGTGCTTACGATTCGAATCTTCGAGCTGCCTTTCGAGGTACCCGAATCATTGGTCACTGAATCACTCCAGCCATATGGCAGAGTTATTAGTCATACGGCCGAACGCTGGGCAAGTTTTAGCACGTATCCAGTGCCCAATGGTGTCCGACAGGTGCGAATTGCCCTTACGAAACATGTGCCATCGTACATAAACATCGGCGGCTGTAGAGCTATTGTCATCTATGATGGACAGCCCCGGACATGCTCCGGGTGTGGTGGTGAAGGACATCTTCGATCAGCGTGTATGCAGAGGAGACTCGTGCAACTCCCCAGCGGAGACTTCTTGAATCCGACTACACCAACGTCACTGGCGATGACGTACGTGACGGCACTTCGCGGGGAGGTGACGCCGAGGTCGGAGCGCACCATCGAACCGACGCCGCAGTTGATTGAGGCGCCTTCGGACGCCACTGAAGAAGGAATGGCTCCGACCAACCTCCAATCTCAGACACTACAGGTGGCGCAGAAAGAGGATGAGAGTATCACAATAGGCATGGAAGCTGAAGTGGAACGGCCCCAGGGCATTGTGGCGGCGGCGGGAACGCAGGAGACGCGAGATGCGCCAACACCAGAGGCCGAGGTTAGGGCCCGCAAACAACGCTCGCCAAAGCGCCGCAAGAAGCGCCGACTAAACTCTGCGGAGACGCTCCCTTCTCTTCTAGGGAGCCCAGACGAGTCTAACACTATGGACCTGTCTGACATGGAACCACAAGCTTCGGATGTCGCAGATCATATGAATTCGGACAGTGAAATGATGTCATATCGTTCAGACGACGCATCCGCTCAGGAGCCTGCTACCCCTTCGGCGGTGGAGTCTACAGCTGCGAAAGAACAACAGATGTCACACATCAATGCCGCACAGGAAAATTTGGAGCACACCAATAGTATCAGCTGGTATGAGCAGGACGACGACATCACCGACGCGGACCATTCTATTGGTGGGGCCTTGCATCCGTCCGCATCTCAAGAAACCTAATGCCGCAGGGACACGTTCCTCGGGCGACCCTCGGCGGATGTGCAAAGGGACTATCGACACGGTGAAACTTTCTCATTTTAACATCATGTGGAGATGACAGCTACTCGACCCCAGGCATACAGAATAGGGACAGTGAATGTAAATACCATTAGATCGCCCGTGAAACAGCAGTTGTTTAGGGACATGATATACGCGTCGGATGTGGATATACTGATGGTACAGGAAATTTACATTCCTGAGTTCCAGGAAGTACATGGATACATCTTCTACACCTCGCCGCACTCGAACAACGACAGTGGAACGGCGATATTGGTCCGGGACGAGATTCCGGTCCGAGACCTGGCTTATCTACCTTCGGCACGAGAACTGGCGATAACTGTTAATGGAATTCGCATTCTCAATGTTTATGCCCCTTCCGGCACAGACAACAGACGGGCGCGTGCGAGATATTATTCGGAAGAGATTGTGCCCTTATTTACCGGCAGATTCGATCATTTCATTATAGGTGGTGACTTCAATTGTGTTTTAGCCCAAAAAGACCAGACACCACATTACAATACCTGTCGTGAATTGCATGTGCTATGCCGGGATCTGGAGTTAAGCGGCACCTGGGACATGATTCATAGGAACCGTGAGGGATGTACTTTTTTTACCGGTCACTCGGCGAGCAGACTCGATCGAATATATGTTTCGGTTGGCCTACAGGATAAAGTGGTCGACGCGGAACGATGGCCTGCGGCATTTACTGATCATCTGGCTTACATTTGTACCATGTCACTCCCTAGGCAAAGCGTGTGGAGAAGCCGCGGGACATGGAAGCTCAATTCGTCCCTTTTGGCGGACCCCGAATGTCGTCAGAGAGTCGAGGAGGTATGGGCCACATGTCAACGCCGTCTACCAACGTATACCTCCGTGCTTCAATGGTGGCTCGAGTGCACTAAGCCGGCAATAAGAAGAGCTCTAATACAGTATGGTCGGGATAAGGCGAGATGGCAGAGAGACACTCTTGATTATTGTTACACCATGCTTCGTGAGCTGTCCTTCCAGGTGCCGTCTGCAGAACATCATGCAGAAGTTCATCGTGTCAAGGCACAAATCCTATCGATCACGCGACGACGACTGGGTGGCATCCCAATACGGGCAAGATGTCTTGATACCATCATTGGGGAACGTACCTCGATGCACCATGTATCGCGGGAACATAAGCGTTACCGCCGGGCATTGGTAACAGTGCTCCACTGTTTAGATGGCCGTCAACTGACAACACAACAGGACATTGCAAATGAATTTTTAGAGCATTTCCGCCATCTCTATGCCGGTACACCGACGGACCGTCAGGTAGGGGAAGAGATACTGCAACATCTGCAAACGACACTGACAGAGACGGATAAGGCAGTGCTTATGGAGCCACTCACAGAAGACGATATAAAGGTGGCACTCACAAAAGGTGCGGCCCATAAATCACCGGGGCCAGATGGGATTACGCTAGAGTTTTATCGAGAATTCGTGGACATGATGATGCCACAGTTGGTGTAGATGCACAATGAGGCGATGAGTCCGAACATGCGGATTTTGTGACGGGCTTTCTTCTTCCCATCCCGAAGATGGCGGGGAGTCGCAGTGTTAATCAATATCGGCCTCTCACTATGCTAAACACCGATTATAAAATTTTTGCACGGCTACTAGCGTCTCGTCTCAATCTGGCGATATCCAGGACAATATCCCCTGATCAGGCTTGTCTAGGGGTGCGAAGCAACATCTCCTCGGCGTTAAGTGAATACCGTGACGTTATCGCCCTTGCGGAAACTTGTAAAATGCGAGCAGCGATGATATCTGTGGACTTCGATCGTGCGTTCGACAGGATAAACCATGACTTCTTGGCGTCAGTCATGAGCCGAATGGAGATTCCACCTGTTTTCATCTCCATCATTATGAGGCTAATACGAGGGGCTACATCGAAGGTGAATGTAAACGGTCGGGAAGCGGGCTCGGTTCCTATTAACAGCTCCGTCCGACAAGGCTGCCCACTCTCCATGATGCTGTTTGCGATAGCGCTTGAGCCGCTGATGTGTGTTATGAGGCGCTCACTTACTGGGATAGCGCTTAATGAGAACTCTTTCGTTTGTCGCGCATATGCGGACGACCTGATCCTTCTTGTCAGATCAGGTCATGAAGTGCATCAGGCTGTTGAATATCTAGACTCTTACGGGACGGCAGCAGGCAGTGTCATTAACATGACGAAATCCAAAATTATGCACATTGGACGGGGTCTGGAAGACATACCGGGACCGTTTCAGACGGTGGAATCGCTGAGATGTCTGGGGATCACATTTACCCGTTCACTACGGCGGTCAGCGGCGGCGAGTTCTCGGCGGCTTCTGCAAAATGTTCGTCTGGCGATACGGAACAACTCACTGAGAGTCTTTGACATGATCCAGCGTGTGGCATACACTAACGTTCACATAGCGTCACGACTGCCCCATTTAGCGCAGATCCTACCAATACCGAAGGGTATTGCAGACCGCCTCATGGCTGCCTTTGGTTAGTATGTTAGTACTGGGATGTTATTTAAGATCACATATGACACGTTAACGCTACAATTCCGGAACGGTGGCCTCAACCTCACAAACGTGCGAAACAAAGCTCTGGCGCCTTACATGCGAGCGATGATACGAAATTGGCAACAACGAAAGCACACCATAACGTCAGCTCTGATAGAAGTACTTGTTCCGCCTTCGTACGAACCCCCTACTGCGGTGGGCAATATTTCGCCTTCTCTTGCACACATTGCCTCATTTCTTGTTGATTACAGTTATGTTCGTCTGAAAGCACCTTCGACGAGAATACCCACGACTCGGGAGATCTATAGGTGCTTGATGGATCACCTTGCCCGCAACGTAATGGAATTCAAATACCCGTCGAGAACGTGGAACCACATTTGGTGTGCAGTGCATACTCCATTACTGTCAACAGCAGCGAGATCGATGTGGTACATTCTTATAAACCGTAAACTTGTGACCAGGAGTCGATTACATACAATTCATATGGTCGATTCTCCTCTTTGCACAAACTGTGGCCTGTTAGCAACGGAAGAACATGGTTTAGTGTGTGGCGCAGCGAGGGACGTCTGGATGCTGACGCGTCGAATATTGGCCTTCCTTCGGCGCACTAACTACACAGAAATCACATCGGATGTACTTTTTCTACCGGACAAGACCTTTTTTCCCAAACAAAAGACGTATGCGATCAATTGGATCACTGGACATGCGACGAAATATTTGTATTCGTACCATATTAAGTCCGTGATGGATTATTGGATGTATTTACAAGAAGAACACGAGCTCATACGGAGTCATACGAAATACAGGACTTACTTTTCCAATTTTTTAGGAAGTGTTTTTCACAATCCGCCCGACAGCTGGGGTGTCCCAGAACTGAGAAGACTCCTGCAGCAGAACGACTAGAGACAATACTGCGCGGTTCAGTTATATTGGCATACAGCACACTGAGAAGAAAACTGGCCCCTACATGGTCGACACAGGAGAAATACATAAATATATGCCGCCCACAAAGGCAGAAATGGTCAAGATTATATGGCTGTCTGGCAGATTTATGATGCGACACCGTGTACTGCAGGGATTGTGACGCAGATGATAACTTTATTTTCACTCCCGCCCGTGACTAGGATTGTCATTTACTTTATTCATGTTACACAAAAAAAACAGGGCGGCCTTTACGTTGATTTTCTGGTTTCCAAATTGTTTTTGCTTTGTTTTTGCTGTCTCGATCCTTTTCTTATCCGTAAGATAGTACAATTGTACGAATAAAGATTGTTTGTTTACCCTGCCTTCCTGCTCGCAAAAAAAAAAAAAAAAAAAAAAAAAAAAAAATGGTTCTAGGCGCGCAGTCCGAAACCGTGGGACTGATAAAAAAAAAGGGGTAGCGTCTTTGATTCATAATCAAAACGTCTTCGGTCCCGGGTTCGATCCCCGCCACTGCCTAAATTTTGATAAATAATCAGCATGGGCGGCCGAAGACTTCCGGCATAAGAAGTCATCCTCATTCTGCCAACGGCCTTGTCAAAGAGGGCGGAGGGGCGGATAGAGGTTCAGGGCACTCTCTTGTCCTAGGGATGGGAAATTGCCCCTAAAGGCGGAACAATCAGCAATGATCAACGACATGAGGATGCAGAAGGCAATGGAAACCACTGCATTAAAGACACGTAACGTGTATCCACAGGACATGTGGCCTGTAATTGAAGAAGTGTCATGATGATCTCTCCATTGGCAAAAGATTCCGGAATAGTCCTCCATTCGGATCTCCGGGAGGGGACTGCCAAGGGGGAGGTTACCATGAGAAAAAGATTGAATAATCAACGAAAGGATAACGTACTACGAGTCGGGGCGTGGAATATCAGAAGCTTGAACGTGGTAGGGAAACTAGAAAATCTGAAAAGGGAAATGCAAAGGCTCAATCTAGATATAGTAGGGGTCAGTGAAGTGAAATGGAAGGAAGACAAGGATTTCTGGTCAGATGAGTATCGGGTAATATCAACAGCAGCAGAAAATGGTATAACAGGTGTAGGATTCGTTATGAATAGGAAGGTAGGGCAGAGGGTGTGTTACTGTGAACAGTTCAGTGACCGGGTTGTTCTAATCAGAATCGACAGCAGACCAACACCGACAACGATAGTTCAGGTATGCATGCCGACGTCGCAAGCTGAAGATGAACAGATAGAGAAAGTGTATGAGGATATTGAAAGGGTAATGCAGTATGTAAAGGGGGACGAAAATCTAATAGTCATGGGCGACTGGAATGCAGTTGTAGGGGAAGGAGTAGAAGAAAAGGTTACAGGAGAATATGGGCTTGGGACAAGGAGTGAAAGAGAAGAAAGACTAATTGAGTTCTGTAACAAGTTTCAGCTAGTAATAGCGAATGTCCTGTTCAATAATCACAAGAGGAGGAGGTATACGTGGAAAAGGCCGGGAAATACGGGAAGATTTCAGTTAGATTACATCATGGTCAAACAGAGATTCCGAAATCAGATACTGGATTGTAAGGCGTACCCAGGAGCAAATATAGACTCAGACCACAATATAGTAGTGATGAAGAGTAGGCTGAAGTTCAAGACATTAGTCAGGAAGAATCAATACGCAAAGAAGTGGGATACGGAAGTACTAAGGAATGACGAGATACGTTTGAAGTTCTCTAACGCTATAGATACAGCAATAAGGTATAGCACAGTAGGCAGTACAGTTGAAGAGGAATGGACATCTCTAAAAAGGGCCATCACAGAAGTTGGGAAGGAAAACATAGGTACAAAGAAGGTAGCTGCGAAGAAACCATGGGTAACAGAAGAAATACTTCAGTTGACTGATGAAAGGAGGAAGTACAAACATGTTCCGGGAAAATCAGGAATACAGAACTACAAGTCGCTGAGGAATGAAACAAATAGGAAGTGCAGGGAAGCTAAGACGAAATGGCTGCAGGAAAAATGTGAAGACATCGAAAAAGATATGATTGTCGGAAGGACAGACTCAGCATACAGGAAAGTCAAAACAACCTTTGGTGACATTAAAAGCAACGGTGGTAACATTAAGAGTGCAACGGAAATTCCACTGTTAAATGCAGAGGAGAGAGCAGATAGGTGGAAAGAATACATTGAAAGCCTCCATGAGGGTGAAGATTTGTCTGATGTGATAGAAGAAGAGTCGATTTAGAAGAGATAGGGGATCCAGTATTAGAATCGGAATTTAAAAGAGCTTTGGTGGACTTACGGTCAAATAAGGCAGAAGGGATAGATAACATTCCGTCAGAATTTCTAAAATCATTGGTGGAAGTGGCAACAAAACGGCTATTCACGTTGGTGTGTAGAATATATGAGTCTGGCGATATACCATCTGACTTTCGGAAAAGCATCATCCACACAATTCCGAAGACGGCAAGAGCTGACAAGTGCGAGAATTATCGCACAATCAGCTTAACAGCTCATGCATCGAAGCTGCTTACAAGAATAATATACAGAAGAACGGAAAAGAAAATTGATAATGCGCTAGGTGACGATCAGTTTGGCTTTAGGAAAAGTAAAGGGACGAGAGAGGCAATTCTGACGTTACGGCTAATAATGGAAGCAAGGATAAAGAAAAATCAAGACACTTTCATAGGATTTGTCGACATGGAAAAAGCGTTCGACAATATAAAATGGTGCAAGCTCTTCAAGATTCTGAAAAAAGTAGGGGTAAGCTATAGGGAGAGACGGATCATATACAATATGTACAACAACCAAGAGGGAATAATAAGAATGGACGAACAAGAACGAAGTGCTCGTATTAAGAAGGGTGTAAGACAAGGCTGTAGCCTTTCGCCCCTACTCTTCAATCTGTACATCGAGGAAGCAATGATGAAAATAAAAGAAAGGTTCAGGAGTGGAATTAAAATACAAGGTGAAAGGATATCAATGATACGATTCGCTGATGACATTGCTATCCTGAGTGAAAGCGAAGAAGAATTAAATGATCTGCTGAACGGAATGAACAGTCTAATGAGTACACAGTATGGTTTGAGAGTAAATCGGAGAAAGACGAAGGTAATGAGAAGTAGTAGAAATGAGAACAGCGAGAAACTTAACATCAGGATTGATGGTCACGAAGTCAGTGAAGTTAAGGAATTCTGCTACATAGGCAGTAAAATAACCAATGACGGACGGAGCAAGGAGGACATCAAAAGCAGACTCGCTATGGCAAAAAAGGCATTTCTGGCCAAGAGAAGTCTACTAATATCAAATACCGGCCTTAATTTGAGGAAGAAATTTCTGAGCATGTACGTCTGGAGTACAGCATTGTATGGTAGTGAAACATGGACTGTGGGAAAACCAGAACAGAAGAGAATCGAAGCATTTGATATGTGGTGCTATAGACAAATGTTGAAAATTAGGTGGACTGATAAGGTAAGGAATGAGGAGGTTCTAAGCAGAATCGGAGAGGAAAGGAATATGTGGAAAACACTGATAAGGAGAAGGGACAGGATGATAGGACATCTGCTAAGACATGAGGGAATGACTTCCATGGTACTAGAGGGAGCTGTAGAGGGCAAAAACTGTAGAGGAAGGCAGAGATTGGAATACATCAAGCAAATAATTGAGGACGTAGGTTGCAAGTGCTACTCTGAGATGAAGAGGTTAGCACAGGAAAGGAATTCGTGGCGGGCCGCATCAAACCAGTCAGTAGACTGACGACCAAAAAAAAAAAGGAGGCATATTTCAAAAAACTGACGCTGATATAAAAATGACTCGTTCCATGTCATTATAATTTATCGTCCAAATGATACATGGAACATGAAACTACCAAACTAATTAACTACCGGCATATCGCAAAATTTGGTACAGACTTCTATTCTGAGCAAATCTCAAAATGAAATTCAGAAGTACGAGGGTTGTTTGAAAATTCTCGGAATCACCACGAGAGGTCAGCGCTAGCGCGAAGAGTTGTTCACGTGATATGAATTGGGCTGCTGCCTGTAAACATGTGCCGCGTCAGTGCTTCTGGAAGAGAGCTGTGGCGGTGACGTTGCTCTGTTGTTGTTCCCGCGTAGTGATTTGCGAAGATGGAAAGAATCGAGATTCGACCAGTGATTAAGTACTTCGTAAAGAAAGGTGCGAAAGCAAAGGACATTCATGCCGATTTCCAGAATACACTGGGGACTCTGCTCCTTCCTATTCAACTGTTGGCAAGTGGACAAATGAATTTAAATTTAGTCGGCAGAGCTTAGATGATGATCCGCGCAGTGGTCGGCCAAGATGTGTTACTAGTCCAGAAATCATTGCAAAAGTGCACTAAATGGTCATGGAGGATCGCCGATTGAAAGTGTGTGAAATTGCTCACGCTTGCCAGATGTCATTTGAGAGGGTATATCACATTTTCACTGAAGAATTAGGAATGAAAAAATTATCTGCGAGATGGGTGCCGCTACTCTTGACGCAGGATCGAAAACGCATGAGAATGGACACATCGGAACAATGTTTGGCCTATTTTAGGAGAAACGAACAAGATTTTTTGCGCCGCTTTGTGACCACATATGAAACTTGGGTGCACTACTATACCCCAGAGATAAAACATCAGTCAAAGCAGTGTAAACGTGCTGATTCTTCACCATCAAAGAAAGCAAAGACAATTCCTTCGGCAGGAAAGGTCATGGCATCAGTGTTCTGGGATGCGAAGGGGATTGTGTTTGTAGATTATCTCCCCACTGGGCAAACAATTGCTGGAGAATACTATGCTAACCTCCTGGACAAATTGCAAACAAAAGAAACGCGAAAAAAGGCAGGGTTTAGTAAGAGAGAGAGAGTCATCTTCCATGAAGACAATGCGCGTCCGCACAAATGTGCCGTCGCCATGGAAAAATTACACGTACTAAGGTATGAATTGTTGCCACACCCGCCTTATTCACCTGATATGGATGGCTCCGTCAATATTCCATCTCTTCCCAAAACTGAAAATTTTTCTTGGTGGTCGAAGATTCACTTCAAACGAAGAATTTATAGCCAGAGTTGACAACTATTCTGCAGGCCTAGAGGAAACTCATTTTCGAGATGGCTTCAAGGCTCTGGCACATCCTTGGACTAAGTGCATTAAATGAGAAAAGTTTCAGTGATGAAAGTACTTTTTTTCTGTTCCGTTACGAGAACTTTTCAAACCATTCTCGTAAAACGAAGCAGATGACCAAAGTAGATGCACATTCCAACTGTAATATGTTTGGTTATTTCAGAAATCTGACGGCTACTGGCGAGAAATATCACGCGAAAAAGAAGCACACAGGCTACTGTTGGAAAGGTTACACAGGTTAGACTATCCTTACGAAAAAATGACTTACATTTACGTTAAAGCAAACTGTACAAGTATTTGAGACCATTCCGTTAATGACATTTATAGTACTGCATAGCGCTGGAACATATTTAATAAGTTACATCTTTTTTTACCCTGTAAGGTGCAATTATTGGTCACACATTGAATGACGCATCATAGATAAGATTTAAAAGTGAGAAGATGCTTAAGGTACAGTGAAACTAATACACCGACAATCTAATAAAACAAGAACTCTGTTCTGCATGGAGGTACCCCTCTATGAAATTAAACTGAAATTTGTGGTAAGATCTTATGGTCTTAAGGTCTTATGGGTCCAAACTGCTTAGGTCATCGGTCCCTAAGCCTACACACTACATAAACTAACTTAAAGTAACTTACACTGTGGACACCACACATCCATGCCCGACGGAGGACTCGAACCTCCGACGGGGGGAGCCGCACGGACCGTGACAAGACACCCTAGGCCGCGCAGCCTATGTAGTTCTGTTTCTTTGACATTTCAATAATCGTTCATTTTGTTGACATGCACAAGACACTATAGCATACCTTGCGTGATCCCTCATTGCACTCGTTTATGGGCTAGCAAAGAACACTTTGGTACGTTTTTTTTATTCAGACGTGAACATTAAAAATATTTTGCATACTGGTTCAAAGCTGAAATGTGACGTACAAGAAGCAGTGCCAGTAAGCAAATAAGCATTGGTTTCGGAGTTCCAGCTTCATTTGCTGTAGATACAAATACAGTAAATGTGGAATTAAATGAATTAGCATGCTTTTCACATCACTTGCTTCTCTTCTTGGTTATTAGAAATATATCAACAAAAAACTTCCGTTAACGAGGGCAAATGTGTCATATTACTAGAGCAAAAACGCATTTAAGAACAGGAAAACGTTCGAAATTTCCTTCCCGACTTTATGTTACTCATGTAAGCACTGTAATTATTAATGTTTAAAAGACTTGTTGCCTGCACACGACAGAAATAATGGACAAGAGACGATCGTAAACACTAGTCTGCTAATGTGTTGGGCTATTTAACATGGCGGCAGGCCCCGCCCCCTCTGGCTTCAAAACAGCGTACAGCGTATGTCTATAGTGCCATATCACTTTTTTTCTACCTCCATAGCTAAGTTATAATACTAACCTTCGCAGTAATACTTTAATCATAAACTAACTAAATATTTTTTCATGTTTTTCTGTTTGTAATTTGTATTTTTTTATTTATTATTATTTTGAGCTTTTCCTCATTACAGAGGCTTACCTCCAACATAATAATTTACTTGGAATTTACAATACAAACAATAAACGTTCTTAAACTATATTCTCAAAATATTTCTCCAGGTGTTTCGGTCTTGTGTGTCTTCTTCCTCTGCGCCCATTCTCCTCATTGTGTGCTGTACATTTTGGAGCCAGGTGGTCATAGGTCGTCCTCTTCTTCTTCTCCCCTCCGGTTCCCACTCCAGTATCAATTTTGGTATTCTGGTTTTCTCCATTCGTCGTGTATGCTCGTACCACTGTAATTTCTTCCTATCCATTATGTCATATATTCTTTCTTTTATTTCCATTCTCCTTATTACTTCGGTGTTCCTTATCTTTTCTTTCCTGGAGATTCTTGCCGATCTTCTCCAAAAGTCCATCTCTAGAGCTTGTAATTTTTTAATGTGCTTCATGTTAATTTTCCAGGTCTCCGTTCCATACAGAACCACACTCTCTAATATGGATTTGTATATTAATTTTTTAGTTCTGCTCATTACATTCCTGCTCCATAAGACTGAGTTAAGCATCCCAATTACCCTCCGTCCGCTACTAATTCTTTTATTGATTTCTGACTCTGATTTTCCCTCGATTTCTAAAATGGATCCCAAATAACAGAAAGTGTTTATCTTTTTGATTTTCTTTCCTTCAATGTATAGCTCATCTGAATCATTAGTCAAGTATTCTGTTTTTTGGTAATTAGTCTTCAAACCCCAAGTTTTGTATGCTACTGCTAGTTGATTGCCCATATAGTTAGCATGCTCCCCATCTTGTGCTACGACTACTTGATCATCCGCAAATAATAAATGATGTAGGTAAACTCCATCTCTTATTTCTAATCCCATACTATTACATTTACGAGACCATATTCTAAGGCTAATATCTTTATAGATTTTAAATAATGATGGTGACATGGGACAGCCCTGTAAAAGGCCTTTGCTTGTTCTAAATTTCTGTGAAAGTTTATTACCAACTTTTACTTGGCAAATGTTATCTTTATACATCTGTTGTATTATTTTAATCAAGGAAGGGTTTATGTTTGCCATATGTAGTGCTCTCCAAAGTAATTTTCTTGGAACAGTATCATACGCTTTTTCTAGATTTATGAAAATTAATCCTATATTTTTTTATTTTTCCCTATGTTTCTCCAAAATCTGTCCTAATGTGAAAATATGGTCTACACATGATCTCCCACCCGTGAATCCACATTGTTCTTCTTGGGTTCTAAAATTTTTTTCCAGTTTGTTTTTAATTACTTTCGCAAAAATTCTCATTAATGTGTTTGTAACACAAATTCCTCGATAGTTTGAACAAATTTTGCGATCCCCTTTCTTAAATATTGTATTAATGTAACCTAGCTTCATCTCGTTGGATACTGAATCTCCATGTATCATTTTGTTGAAGAGCTGTGTTATCAGTTTCACAATTTTGTCACCACCATATTTCAGACACTCCAGATTGATATTGCCTGGTCCCGGTGATTTACCATTCTTTCCTGTTCTCAACGCCTGAAGTACTTCACTTTCTAAAATCTGAGTCTCATCATCTTCATGTCCTTTATCTTCCCCTGTTCCTTCATTTAGATATTCTTCTCTGTCCTCATTTAATAATTTTTGGAAATACTCTTCCCATTCCTTTTGTGTTATCAGTTGGAGATTAGTTTTGCTTTTTGTATCCTGTCGAAGCCCTTTCAATACTGACCATGCTTCTTTTGCTCTCCCAAATCCTAATTTGCTATTCACCTTGGCACATGTTCTTTCCCATGCTTCATTTTTTGCCATCCTTATTTTTTTCATCACTTCATTCTTCGTTTCCTTGTATATTGACCTTGTTTCTTCTGATTTGTCATTCAACCACTGAACGAACGCATTTCGTTTTTCTCTAACGAGGACCTCTAGTTCCTCTGACCACCACTCTGCTGCACGGTTGTGGTTGCTATCTTTTTTACCCAACACCTCTGTTGCCATGATTTTCACATTAGCTTTTATATAGTCATATATTTCCTCTGTACTTCCTTCAAATGATTCAACCAGTATCCTTTCCATCCTGGCCGCAAAGAGTGTTCTGATACTTTCGTCTTGTAGGCTGTCAATATTAAAAGGTAAATTTTCATCTTTCTCAGTCTGGTTCGTTTTATTTTCTCCTTTCAAATAAGCCCGTTACACTTATACCAGCGATTAATGTAAATCTCTGACTACATGTGCATATCACTTGGCTTTAATTTCCTTCTATGTTATTACTATCTTTATCGGTATTTTGCCGCTCATTCCAAAGACCGTCACAGAAAGCGAGGTAGTTCGTAAATTCTAAAGCATTCGGAAAATGATCATCACAAGAAACTTATTATTTCTTTTGTTTTTTTTTCTTTCTGTCTTATTTCTTTTTGCCCTTTATTTCCTTTATTTCAGATTGTAATAGCGTTATTGAAATATTTATTTATTTGGGAAACTAAAATAACAAGTCGGGACTCTTGTTATTCCTTTTAAACATTCTTATCAAATGCGGTTTATTTCTAAAAATAGTCAAATTCAACACATACAGATAATGCGTCGCTACGTACGAGTTGCCACGTTTCCCAAAACCTATTAGTCAGCTGGCCTATTAATCAAGTAGAAAAACAAAAGTAAATACTAATTTGTCACCACCAGTTTGGCCCTGAATGAAACAAGATTAATCAAAGCTGAGCCTCTTCAGGCTACTCTACAGTACTTTTCCCCAGATATTTTGTAAGTTGGTACGAACGCTATTCATCGCATGTGTTAATGGTTCTTTTAGATACAATAATACTCGGATAACAGGTTTAGATCTTGTTCGCTAATGAATTGACAATGCTGTGTCACGAAGCAAAATAGTCAATTACTACTTATCTAGTGCCTGCGTACAAAATTCAGCGCAGTGAATAGCCTTTCGATCTCAGGGCTGCCATATACAATAATTACCAATAAATCGAAACACTTCTCCCTACAAGAGTGTTCGCAACAGGCTACTACCTGCTTTGAAAACTGAAACAGAATCAGAAATCAGGCCTACTCCAAATAACTACCAGGCGAACTTTACACAAAACCGCAGGCGGTCTATGATAAAACTGCTCTTCGTCAAAAATTCCTTTCGAATTCAAACTGAATAAATACGCCAGCTGACGGAAACTGCACAAGATCTGACATGAATCTGTTCCCTTTTAATGAGTTTCCTCAAACAAATTACACTACGGAAACATAGTCAGACTTTACCAAACTCCAGATTTATGTTGACTGAACGTCGAATACCATGAGTAGTTAAACGTTCAGGTTGAATTTTCCGAAACAGTACTTTTACAACTCGACTTGGTACAGGGCGACCTGTACTCACAGTCCCCCAAGTAGTCGTTTCTGTGCACAACTGCGCTATCATTACAACCATGTAGGACCGGTTTGAAGCCATTAACATGAATAAATAAATAGCGTTAGGACACTTTTAACAATGTACAGATTATTGAATTCGGCCGCCGCTAAGTGGAATAGCGGCCCGCTGAACGAGCTTAAGTTTCATAGAGTGGCTGTACGTCCTTCATGTTTGAAGCAAACTGAGTGGCAGGAACGAGGAAAGTCTTAGTCGATATACGGATAAACTTTTCTACCTAGATAAAACTACAAGACGACCTAAAATATCTTCGTCCACCCATAACGCCTTATTGCTCGCAAACTGAACGCATGTCAATGCCAAATGAGCAGGTGCCACCTGAAGATTATGGAGCAAACTTCGAAATGCGTTGTGATTATCTATACAAACGGAATTTTTGTTTCTATGAAAATCAGTAAAAGCAGCAAAATTATTAAATTACAAACTTGCTACATGTACTGATGACATATTAAGAGTATGATTGACCAAATTGTCAAATGTTCTCTTTCTGGGTCCTGGTTGTGAAACTTTTTTTGTGGAAAATTAAAGACAGTTGAGATTGCCTTGGACAAAAGATGCCTCTGATCATTTGTGTCGCACACATATTTCACTTCAAAGTAATTTGAGCAGATGTAACAGTCGTCCTTTTTTAGATTTTATTACGCACAGTTCTTTGAATATTCAAAGGACTGTGACTGACGCCCGGACGACAGGGACTTACATGCATTGAGAATAGAAAATAGTGTATTGAGAATGACTAGCCACTAACTGAAAGCTGGATTTGCGTAAAAAATCTAAAAAAGGACGACTGATTGCTGCCCTCTATAATTTATAAGCCACGTAACAGTCGCTGAGTGCACCCACTTTCCGAATGGAAGGTAACCTGGTGGAGATGTTAACTGGTTGACCCGTCTAATATTTGCTGCCCATCTCTGCGTTAGTTCCTGTCACTTTGATTTGTTTAGTTGAACGCTAAACACAATTCAAGCATGTTTAATTTATATTTCGCCAAACAAACTGAAAGGAAAATTAAACGATTCACCAAATAAAGCTGTTTAGTTTGCACACATACAAACGATAGCCTGGCACCTCTCAGTGTTCTGACCATCGTCAATCTGGCGCTCAAGTCAATGTCGGTTGCCGGTTGCTGCAAGGAGCTGTGTAACTCTACGAAATGTAAACTCGATGGGTCCGTCCAGCTGCCTGCGCTGCCTCTTTGCAACCCGTAACGTGGTTGTAGGAGACTCCCCTCGGGTTCCAACAGACACGGTGGCTTCTCGCCTCCTCCCGAATCTTTCTCCCTCTACAATACAATACACATACATCACATATAACGTCATGGTGCACTAAGCTGTCACATTATAGCTTTTAGTTTAACACTTTCCTGTTGTTCTATCCATAATGAACTGAGGTGTCACATGACCCGTAACGTACTGAGCAATATTACTGTGGCGCGTTACAGGGCCTTCTCCTGGCCTTAACTTATTATGGAAACACTCTTAAAAGTAGTTAACATTTACTTCTCTCGCTCTGACTACAAACAAAACACAAAAAATGTTTCTGTGGTTACCACGGCAGGCTGCTTCTATTTCTGTTTTTAAAATGCCAAGGGCTCTTCTTAAAGCTACCCTAACGTTTATCTAACTTCATACTTCAGTTTTTTGTTTGTCTTTAGCTAACTCTATGTACTGTCCAGAGAGCATACACATTTCATTACGTATCCCCGCAGTTTGTTTTACTCTTACTAAAATCGCATAGAAAGGCAGTTCCAATACCTTAAGTTTCTTTCACTGTTTCTTTCTACACTATTGGGCATTAAAACTGCTACACCAAGAAGAAATGCAGATGATAAACGGGTATTCATTGGACAAATATATTATACTAGAACTGACATGTGATTACATTTTCACGCAATTTGAGTGATCCTGAGAAATCAGTAACCAGAACAACCACCTCTAGCCGTAATAATGCCCTTGATACGCCAGGGCATTGAGTCAAACAGAGCTTGGATGGCGTGTACAGCTACAGCTGCCCATGCAACTTCAACACGATACCACAGTTCATCAAGAGTAGTGACTGGCGTATTGTGACGAGCCAGTTGCTCGGCCACCATTGACCAGACGTTCTCAGTTGGTGAGAGAAACGGAGAATGTGCTGGCCAGGACAGCAGTCGAACATTTTCTGTATCCAGAAAGGCCCGTACAGGACCTGCAACATGCGGTCATACATTACCCTGCTGAAATGTAGGGTTTCGCAGGGATCGAATGAAGGGTAGAGCCACGGGTCGTAACACATCTGAAGTGTAACGTCCACTGTTCAAAGTGCCGTCAATGCGAACAAGAGGTGACCGAGACGTGTAACCAATGGCACCCCATACCATCACGCCGGGTGATACATCAGTATGGCGATGACGAATACACGCTTCCAATGTGCGTTTACCGCGATGTCGCCAAACACGGATGCGACCGTCATAATGCTGTAAACAAAACCTGGATTCATCCTAAAAAGTGACGGTTTGCCAGTCGTGCACCCAGGTTCGTCGTTGAGTACACCTTCGCAGGCGCTCCTGTCTGTGATGCACCGTCAAGGGTAACCGCAGCCATGGTCTCCGAGCTGATAGTCCATGCTGCTGCAAACGTCGTGGGACTGTTCGTGCAGATGGTTGTTGTCTTGCGTCCGCAGCTCGTGGTTGTGCGGTAGCGTTCTCGCTTCCCGCGCCCGGGTTCCCGGGTTCCATTCCCGGCGGGGTCAGGGATTTTCTCTGCCTCGTGATGACTGGATGTTGTGTGATGTCCTTAGTTAGGTTTAAGTAGTTCTAAGTTCTAGGGGACTGATGACCATAGATGTTAAGTCCCATGGTGCTCAGAGCCATTTGAACCATTTTGTTGTCTTGCAAAGGTCCGCATCTGTTGACTCAGGCATCGAGACGTGTTTGCACGATCCGTTACAGCCATGCGGATAAGATGCCTGTCAACTCGACTCCTAGAGATACGAGGCCGTTGGGATCCAGCATAGCGTTCCGTATTACCCTCATGAACCCTCCGATTCCATATTCTGCTAACAGTCACTGGATCTCGACCAACGCGAGCAGCAATGACGCGGTACGATAAACCGCAATCGCGATAGGCTACAATCCGACCTTTATCAAAGTCGGAAACGTGATGGTACTCATTTCTCCTCCTTACACGAGGCATCACAACAACGATTCACCAGGCAACGCCGGTCAACTGGTGTTTGTGTATGAGAAATCGGTTGGAAACTTTTCTCATGTCAGCACGTTGTGGGTGTCGCCACCGGCGCCAACCTTGTGTGAATGCTCTGAGAAGCTAATCATTTGCATATCACAGCATCTTTTTCCTGTCGGTTAAATTTCGCGTCTGCAGCACGTCATCTTCGTGGTGTAGCAATTTTAATGGCCAGTAGTGTATTATTGATTATTTACACCTGCCGTGTACTCCACATAAAAAATCGAAATGTCGTGTGGCTAGGGCCTCCCGTCGGGTAGACCGTTCGCCTGTGCAGGTCTTTCGATTTGACGCCACTTCGGTGACCTGCGCGTCGATGGGGATGAAATGATGATGATTAGGACAACACAACACCCAGTCCCTGAGCGGAGAAAATCTCCGACCCAGCCGATAATCGAACCCGGGCCCTTGGGATTGACAGTCTGTCACGCTGACCACTCAGCTACCGGAGCGGACTGTACTCCACATGAAAGTATACCTCTCGGTAGCAATTAATCTTCAGGATGTCCTGTTGTTTCCAAACGACCTCTCCATCTAATATCAAATTGTTTCTAATGGCTTCCACAATAACTGAGTTATCGCCTTTCGTATCAGTGAGCCTTTGAACTTACCAACTATTTAACACATGAATTAAATAGTCAACACCAAAACGGTTTTTAAAGAGGATACTCTCTCTTAAGGAGGAATAGGAATGTAACAGTGAGTCGCAATCTCATTGGATGTTATTATTCCTGCTACTCTAGGTATCAACTATAAAAACCTATCTTCAGTGCTAAAATACAAGGAAATTATAGAATCAGAACTGATTTACATAAAACAACAAATAAATCAATTTTGACTCTGGAATTTAGTTGATTTTTAACACTGAAGATGGCTGTTTATACCTGAAATCTAGATATGCAAGAATAATAAAAACCAATTGGATTGCTAGTGATTGCTGTTTTCCTACCCTTCCTTATAATACTATACAGTCGCTGTGCACAACGGTTGCGTGTGGAGTCAAAGTTAGTGGAGAATTCTCTGTTAAGTAATTTCGAAAGAGTGTATAGTTATTTAATTGGTGTTATAGTCTGTAGCAGCTTTTACTATGCAAAACACAAATGCCACCAGTAATTTCTAATTGCCAAAACTCCACACACAAATCCCCTTGAAAGCCTTTACTACTTCAGATAGACATCAACATTACAAAAAATGTAATTTCCTTGAAATATAAAATTATAAACATTCTAAAAACAAACCTAATTATATTAGGCATGTAAAATTTTCCTTGAACCGTGTGACCTCGATGGCGGCCTACAGCAACCTATCTGCCCTTGTCATCGAACCACCCTTAACTAAATTACTTCTGGTAAACTTGAGGCCCTCTGCCTTCAATTTAAAACTTCTTTTTCTTTCTTAATGCAGATAACCGCTTTGATCTTATTTGGTCCTACTATTTCTACATTTAAATCTTCATTCCTTCTACGTCTAGCAGAGGATACCAATTGCACCTCCTGTCTACTCCTTTCTTTGTCTACGTAACACAGACTTGCTCGTGTGATGTGACTGTCACATACAGGGTGGTCCATTGATCGTGACCGAGCCAAATATCTCACGAAATAAGCGTTAAACGAAAAAACTACAAAGAACGAAGCTTGTCTAGCTTGAAGGGGGAAACCAGATGGCGCTATGGTTGGCCCTCTATATGGCGCTGCCATAGGTCAAACGGATATCAACTGCGTTTTTTTAAAATAGGAACCCCCATTTTTTATTACATATTCGTGTAGTACGTAAATAAATATGAAGGTTTTAGTTCGAGCACTTTTTTCGCTTTGTGATAGATGGCGCTGTAATAGTCACAAACATATGGCTCACAATTTTAGACGAACAGTTGGTAACAAGTAGGTTCTTTAAATTAAAAAACAGAACGTAGGTACGTTTGAACATTTTATTTCCGTTGTTCCAATGTGATACATGTACCTTTGAGAACTTATCATTTCTGAGAACGCATGCTGTTACAGAGTGATTACCTGTAAATACCACACTAATGCAATAAATGCTCAAAATGATATCCGTCAACCTCAATTCATTTGGCAATACGTGTAACGACATTCCTCTCAACAGCGAGTAGTTCGCCTTCCGTAATTATCGCACATGCATTGACCATACGCTGACGCATGTTGTCAGATGTTGTCGGCGGATCACGATAGCAAATATCCCTTAACTTTTCCCAGAGAAAGAAATCCGGGGACGTCAAATCCGGTGAACGTGCGGGCCATGGTATGGTGCCTCGACGACCAATCCACCTGTCATGATATATGCTATTCAATACCGTTTCAACCGCACGCGAGCTATGTGCCGGACATGCATCATGTTAGAAGTACATCGCCATTCTGTGATGCAGTGAAACATCTTGTAGTAACATCGGTAGAACATTATGTAGGAAATCAGCATGCATTGAACCATTTAGATTGTTGTTGCTGTGGTCTTCAGTCCTGAGACTGGTTTGATGCAGCTCTCCATGCTACTCTATCCTGTGCAAGCTTCTTCATCTCCCAGTACTTACTGCAACCTACATCGTTCTGAATCTGTTTAGTGTATTCATCTCTTGGTCTCCCTCTACGATTTTTACCCTCCACACTGCCATCCAATCAGCTTTCTTATGCTCATCTGTCAAATGTAATATTTCACCATAAATTTCCATATCTTTCACTAATTTACGGTTTCTGAGGGACTTAGGAAAATAAGATTAAGGTGATATGGTGTTCTTTTGGAATTGCTGTCACTGATCTATACAGTGTTAACCATTAAACATACAGGCAGTGTGCCCAGCACATATTGTTTTGTCATGCTGATGCTGTATATTCTGTCTAGGCGAGCATCGTTGCGACGGTTAATGATATCAGCAATGGCATCATCGTCATACTTAATTTTGCTGAGAGTTGCCAGAAGTAATGGGACAAAGAAGGGCATCAAAGCAAATTGCGCGTTGCCTACATCAGGGGCATGTATACATTTAGCGGCTAACCTATTGTTCTCTTTTGATTGACAGGTCCTTAACCTATCGTTCTCTTAATTATTCCGTCCCTCCAGCGACCTACCAAGACCTCCTTCCTTCCATGCCACGATGTGTCGCCATTGTTACATGTGGCAAGGGTGGACAAACTTATTAGGTAAGTGGTCATAATGTTCTGGCTGTCAGTGCATGCTCACATGCTTTGTACTTGTTTTATTAATGTTGGCAACTGCTGTGTTTTCAGCATCTTAATACCCGAAAGTGACTTAAGGCCGAAACTGCTTTTGTGGAAATTTAATAAAATAGCGACCAGCACCGGTTTCACATGTCGCCGAGCGGTTCTAGGCGCTACAGTCTGGAACCGCGCGACCGCTACGGTCGCAGGTTCGAATCCTGCCTCGGGCATGGATGTGTGTGATGTCCTTAGGTTAGTTAGGTTTAAGTAGTGCTGATTGACAGGTCCTTAACCTATCGTTCTCTTAATTATTCTGTCCCTCCAGCGACCTACCAAGACCTCATTGCTTCCATGCCACGATGTGTCGCCATTGTTACATGTGGCAAGGGTGGACAAACTTATTAGGTAAGTGGTCATAATGTTCTGGCTGATCATTGCATGCTCACATGCTTTGTACTTGTTTTATTAATGTTGGCAACTGCTGTTTTCAGCATCTTAACACCCGAAAATGACTTAAGGCCTAAGATGACCTAAGAAGTTAAGTCCCATAGTGCTCAGAGCCATTTGAACCATTTACTCAGTGAGACTTTTTTCTCCAGCTAAAAGAGGCCTGTCGTTCAAAAGGAAATTATGTCCATGAGAAGTAGGGCTTTGCTTTGTTCATTTAATAGCTTAGCCAGCCTATAGCCCTTTGTGAGCAGGGCATTTGCGTACCACTATGAGCGGTACCTGTGGTGTAGGGATAATGTCTTTGATTAGTAACCGAAACGTCCTCGGTCTCGGATTCGAAGCCCATCACCACTTAAATTTCGATTAATAATCAGTACTGACCGAGCGAGGTGGTGCAGTGGTTAGCACACTGGACTCGCATTCGGGAGGACGACGGTTCAATCCCGCGTCCGGCCATCCTGATTTAGGTTCAAATGGCTCTGAGCACTATAGGACTCAACTGCTGTGGTCATAAGTCCCCTAGAACTTAGAACTACTTAAACCGAACTAACCTAAGGACATCACAAACATCCATGCCCGAGGCAGGATTCGAACCTGCGACCGTAGCGGTTGTGCGGTTCCAGACTGTAGCGCCTTTAACCGCTCGGCCACTCCGGCCGGCTTCCTGATTTAGGTTTTCCGTGATTTCCCTAAATCGCTCCAGGCAAATGCTGGGATGGTTCCACTGAAAGGGCACGGCCGACTTCCTTCCCTGTCCTTCCCTAATCCGATGAGACCGATGACCTCGCTGTTTGGTCTCTTCCCCCAAAAAACCAACCAACCAATAATCAGCACTGACAGCCGAAGACTTCCGACGTAAGAAGTCACCCTCGTTCTGCCAACGGCCTTGTCAAAGAGGGCAGAGGAGAGGACACAGGTTCAGGGCACTCTCTTCTCCTTGAGGGGCGAGCTGTCCCTAAAGGTAGAAGAATCAGCACTGGTCAACGGCCTGAGGATGCAGAAGGTAATAGAAACCAGTGCATTAAAGACGCGTAATGTGTATCCACAGGACCGAGGCTTGTAACTGAAAAAGTCTCATGATGATCTCTCCATTGGCAAAAGATTCCAGAATAGCCCCCAATTCGGATCTCTGGGAGGGGATGCCAGGGGGGGAGGTGACATGAGAAAAAGATTGAATAACCAACGAAAGGATAAGTTTCTATGAGTCGGGGCGTCGAATGTCAGAATTTTGAACATGCTAGGGAAGCTAGAAAATCTGAAAATGGAAATGCAAAGGTCAGTTTAGATACAGTAGTGGCCACTGAAGTGAACTGGTAAGTAGACAAGGATTTCTGGTCAGATGAGTATAGGGTAACATCAACAGCAGCAGAAAACGGTATAACGAGATTAGGATTGATTATGAATAGGAAGGCAGGGCGGAGAGAGTGTCACTGCCAACAATTCAGTGATAGGATTGTTCTTATCAGGATCGACAGCAAATCAACACCGACAGTGATTGTTCAGATATACATACCAATGTCGCACGCTGAAGATGAAGAGATAGAGAAAGAGTATGAGGATATAAATAGAGTAATACAGTATGTAAATGGAGAAGAAATGTAATAGTCACTGGGGACTGGAATGCAGTTGTAGGGGAAGGAGCAAAAGAAGAGGTTACAGGAGGATATGAGCTTGGGGAAAGGAACGAGAGAGGAGAAAGGCTAATTGAGCTCTGCAATAAAATGCAATTAGTAATACAGAATACCGTGTTTAAGAATTACAAGAGGAGGAGTTATACTTGGGAAAGGCTGGGAAATACGGGAAGATTTCAGTTAGATTACATCATGGTCAGACAGATACCGAAATTGGATACTGGATTTAAGGTGTACCCAATAGCAGGTACAGACTCCGATCACAGTATAGGAGTGATGAAGAGTAGCCTGAAGTTTTAGAGATTAGTCAGGAAGAATGAACATGCAAGTTGTCTAAGGCTATAGATACAGCAATAAGGAATAGCTCAATGGGCAGTATATTTGAAGATGAATGGACATCTCTAAAAAGGGCAATCAGAGAAGTTCGAAAGGAACACATACACTTTGTGATTAAAAGTATCCGGACATCCACAAAACATACGTTTTTCGTATTAGGTGCATTTTGCTGCCACCTACTGCCAGGTACTCCATATCAGCGACGTCAGTAGTCATTAGACATCGTGAGAGAGCAGAATGGGGCGCTCCGCGAAACTCACGGACTTCGAACGTGGTCAGGTGATTTGGTGTCACTTTTTTCGTACGTGTGCACGCGAGATTCCCAGGCTCAAACATTCCTAGGTCCACTGTTTCCGATGTGATAGTGAACTGGAAACGTGAAGGGACACGTATAGTACAAAAGCGTGCAGGCCGACCTCGTCTGTTGACTGGCAGAGCCCGCCGAAGGTTGAAGAGGGTCGTAATGTGTAATAGAGAGACATCTATCCAGACCATCACTCAGGAATTCCAAACTGCATCAGGATCCAATGCAAGTACTATGACAGTGAGGTGGGGGTTGAGAAAACTTGGATTCCATGGGCGAGCGGCTGCTCAGAAGCCATAAATCACGCCAGTAAATACCAAACGACGCCTCGCTTGGTGTAAGGAGCGTAATCATCGGACGATTGAACAGTGGAAAAACGTTGTGTGCAGTGACGAATCACGGTACACAATGAGGCGATCCGTTGGCAGGGTTTGGGTGTGGCGAATTGCCGGTGAACGTCATCGGCCAACGGTAAAATTCAGAGGCGGTGGTGTTATGGCGTGGTCGTGTTTTCCATGGAGGGGGCTTGCACCACTTGTTTTGCGTGTGATTATCACAGAACAGGACTACATTGATGTTTTAAGCGCCTTCTTGCTTCTCAGTGTTGGAGAGCAATTCGGGGATGGCGATTGCACCTTTCAACACGATCGAGCACCAGTTCATAAAGCACGGCCTGTGGCGGAGTGGTTACACGACAATAATATCCCTGTAATGGACTGGCCTCCACAGAGTCTTGACCTGAATCCTACAGAACACCTTAGGGATGTTTTGGAACCTCGACTTCGCGCCAGGCCTCACCGACCGACATCGATACCTCCCGTCAATGCAGCACTCCGTGAAGAATGGGCTGCCATTCCCCAAGAAACCTTCCACACCTAATTGAACGTATGCCTAAGGGTGGGCCAACATTAATTCCAGCATTACCGATGGAGGGCGCCACGAACTTGTAAGTCATTTTTGGCCAGGTGTCTGGATACTTTTGATCACATAGTATATGTACAAATAAGCTAACTGCGAAGAAGCCATGGGTAACAGAAGAAGTACTTCATTTGATCGATGAGAGATGAAAGTAAAAAAATGTTCAGGAAAATTCAGGGATAGAGATACAGAAGTCGCTAAGGAATGAAATAAATAGGAAGTGCAGGAAAGCTAAGACAAAATGGCTGCATGAAAAATGTGAAGAAACAGAAAAAGAAATTATTGTCCGTAGGACTGATTCAGCATCTAGGAAAGTCAAAACAACCTTCGGTGAAATTAAAAGCCTTGGTCAAATTGTTGGGACCGTTCCACTATGGCTGGACCGACATTACATTTGGTCTGTATACCGCCACAATTTCATGATGTATCTGTGTGCAGTTTAAACGTTTGGACGACAAGAATCGTACTGTCTCGCGACCTTCAACTTTTAAGGTACCTTCACGATGAAAACGAAGTCCAACAAAATCGGTTGACAACTGTTTTCAGCTAGAAGTTTGACTTAGTTTTCAACTGTTGTCAACAGTTGTTTGAAGTCGCGAGTCTGAACAACTAGTTGAGGGAAGTTTTATGTCGCGATTGTAGTTTATGGTCTCTGAGCAAAAACACGGCAGAGTTGTGTGACTTGCGCATGCGCATTTTCCGTGTCGTCTGCTGTGTTTCTTTCGACAATGGCAACTCACGAGTCGTGAACAGATCCAACAATTCAGCTTTTGTTAGAAATTGAAATGAGGAGACCTCTGTATGATTCTGCCTGATATCGTTGATTCTACATATAAAGACAGATATAAAAGGAAAGACCTATTGAAAGAAGTTTGGAATAAAATTGGTGTACCGCTTGTGGAGTGTGAAAGGAAATGGACAAATATGAAAACACGGTATAATCGTGAGCATTGTAAAACGATTAAGACTAAAAGTGGATCTGGGACAACTGAGATCTATGCTCCGAAATGGATATTTTATTAGCATATGATGTATTTGGAAGGCGTGAACAAGCCAGGGAGAAAAATATTTACAATCGTAAGTAAAATGTCGTTCATTTGCATAACTGAAGCTGTAAGAGTTTTGGTCGGAAATTTTGTAATTACAACTGTATTTTCATGGGAAATTTATTTCTCTTGTCATATAATTTTGTCAACTTCTGATACAAAGTAGTTCACAGATTTATGATTTACATACTTAATAACTAAAGCTATAAGGGTTTTGTTCGGAAGTTTTTAATTACATTTGTCTTTTCACTCGATATTTATTTATTCATATTTCTCTTGCCATTTCACTTTATCAACATCCTATACAAAGTAGACTGCAAATTTATCCCATGTATTCTTTGAGGTTCTTCCTGCGTTGCCTCCCTTTCTGTGAAGACATTTATTTTGTGGAGGCATCCTCCAACTGCCTTCCAAAACCCTGCCTGTTTCTGGATCTTCCACATCAAAACTGCCAGGTGGTGAGTAAACTGTGACATTTTCTATATTTCTTCTAAGAAAACTGTGGAAAGAAACAGTTGATTTATCAGGACTTAAGTGCATAGTTGTTCTAAGACACCGAAAGACTGCTTACAATATTCCAATAAAATTCTCCATAATCCTTGTAGCGCGAGATATTCGGTAATTAAACATTATTTCCTTACTGTCTTTCTCTTGCTATCCTGTGTATGGTTTCATCATGTGCTCTGAAAGAGCAAATCATTATCTCCCACCATAACAAATGGCAAATCTTCACAGTCGGAATCCATTTCCATTACTTTTCTGTAACAAAAAAATAAAAACGCTGAACGCGTGTTTACAAGAGTTTGAAATTGTTGTCAACTTTTTCAACAGTTATAAGTTTGCCACACTCACAACAGTTGCATGTTTGTCAGACTCACAACGGTTGTATGTTTTTGTTTATTGGAGCTAGTTTTCGCTGTGAAGGAGCACATTTCTAGTTGCCGCGCCAATTCCCTCGCACACTGAGATGCACCTGTTAACTGCACCAAAGCAGAACTGTCTCTGCAGAAAACCCATGGCATGTGCTCTCTTCTGACAATGCGCCACTCTTGCTGCCCCAAGATATTACCATGGAACGACATGAGTAACTTACTTTAAGAAGTACCCTCGTAATTTTACCCAACTGTCCATGCTCGCTTAACGTCCACTCATAGTTTTTAGCCAACCATCCATGTTCCCGTAAGCAAAATCTGAACTAACTATTGGGTTCCATCTCAGATGTACAGTTACGAAAGATATGCAGCACATGGCGAGCACGATTTGTCCAAAAGGTATGGTATGGTATGTTGTAGCAGTACTTACCATTTCAGCATATAGTGGGCCCCACTGAGACACTAACGCCGAGGAAGCGACAACCTACTGCGACTTAAGAGCTGCAACTCATGTTTCAGTATCCTCTGATGCAACATTGATGGGCCAGAAAGGAGCAGAAAGAAAATGTCAACAACATAGGTTTGTAGAACAAGAATTTATCAGCATGGAAATAAGATCGTCATAAAACTACGTACGATGCAGGAAAGTAAACTAGCAATTTTGTTGCAGCTCGCTTGCCAGAAACTGCCTCGGTAAAAGTAACACGAATTTCAGGGATTTCGTAAGCCTGAAGGAGTGTGAACACTGCTGCGTAACGTGAATAGACAGTCGAGTGAACTGGAAGGTTACCAAACATTGCAGATAGTAGTTCATCACACGAAGCAAAACGACGAACAGGAACGTGCGGCCACTGCGACGCCACAGCACGTGTCCGTCAGCCCGCTTTATCTGTAGACTTTCATTGCCAAATAACGGACACTCAAGCTTTCTGCAGATAACTGGTGCGCCGCAGTCAGCTTGCCTACCGAGAAACGGAGTTACGATAAGAGTTGCTGTTATAAACACGCGTTGTGTTTACATGTCTTGAAATCCCTCCAGGAAGGACACCTGTGCATTTTTCCCTTAAGCCAGGAATAGCTCATAGAAACGTGGCGGCACCAGCAAGAAAGTCATTGATAATCACCTAAAACGGAGGAGCCACAAGGCATCATAAATAAACATCCCCGTTACATAGACACAAAATGCGAATAAAAGTAGGTGAATGGACTGACATCCAAATGGTAACGATTGTGGGGAGTGCGTCCACGCTCATGTTCATTGAGAGACGTACTGAAAAACGGTTCCTATCGTCGATTACACTACACTGATACAGATTTATCTGCTGAGGCCATTATGAATGCAGCGACATCTACCTCTAGATCAATATCTGGACTCCTCAAGCCTCCTTAGTGTGCGACGTACACTAGTAGCGGTACCACTACCATCTCCGCGCATTCCTGTTTCAGTAGCGAACGGTGTTTGGGAAGAACAACTGACGTGCTGTAGTGTCTGTGACTTTTCGTCGCAGTCACTTCGCGAAACGTATGGGCTGTTCCATTTCACTTCGGGCAGAAGGAATCTTTGCGTTTTTTGTGGTGGGTCAGTTTTCTGTGACTTAAACTGGGTGTTAATGTCTTTTGGAAATAGCAGCTATGATAACCAAGTAGCTCAGAAAGGATCCAAAGTAAAAATCGCAAATGAAATTCGAACTAAAGATTCTAGCTGCTATTGTATAGTTTGAGATGGTACTTATTCGTATTTTTAGAACCTAAATTTAACGTAATTTTCATAATGTTTCATATTTTTTCAGAAAAACACAATTTTAAAGGTAATAAAAATTATGCCACGTTGTTCAGCATTGGATTTAAAAACGATATTAATGAACATTTTCATGAAGTTTTTGAAAAGTTATTCCTGGGAAACATCATCGTCATAACCTAAAGGCTATGCCTTGTCGACTTAGCCACGTCCCTCTCTCCATTGTCATCCTCTTCAATTCTTCATACGATTTTATTCCCATATCTTCTTTGATGTTATTAAAATACATTGCTCTTGGTCTGCCTCTTGATTTTTTCCCTAAAACTTTTCCTTCAAATACATTCTTTAGGACCAGGTTGTGTCTCATTATGTGCCCTACCATTTTTGATTTTCTTCTTCCTATATAATTCAGCAGCGTTCTGTTCTCATTCATTTCTCTTAAGACCTGTTCATTACTTTTTCTATCTACCCAGCTTGTTTTCGTCATTCTTCTCCATATCCACATTACCACTGCTTCCAGTCTCTTTTTCTATGCCTTTCCCAGAGTCCACGCTTCACATCCGTATGTTAAGACACTCCTGACAAAAGTTTTGGCACACTTTTTCCTACTTTCTAGGCTTATATGATTGTCTGTTAGTAAATTCCTTTTATTCTGGAAAGCTTGCTTTGCCAAGGCTATTCTTCTCTTTACATCTGTGATACATTTATTGTCGTCAGTGATTGTGCTCCCCAAATAACAGAAGTTCTCAACCTGCTCTAGAACATCATCTTCTAGTTTAATATTAACTTGACCATATTCTTTTGTCTTCCCTACTACCACAGTTTTTGTTTTCTTCTTATTTATTATTAGATTAAATTCTCTTAGGATTTTGGCAAATTTTAGCAACATAAACTCCATTTCCTTTACTGAGTCAGCAAGTACTACTACATCATCTGCAAAACGGATACAGTGTATTCGTTCCCCGTTAATTTTAATTCCTTGGTTATTCTTTTCAATTTTTCAATGTTTTATTTTTCAATAAATAAGTTGAACAAATATGGTGATAACGGGCATCCTTGCCTTACTCCCCTCCTTATTTTTGCTTTCTTCTTCACACCATTCACTTCTATCTCTGCTTCCTGCCTTTTATACAGGTTCCAGATTAATCTTCTGTCTCTCCAATCAAGCCTTATTTCCTTCATTGTTCGGAATAACAATTTTCAATTAACCATGTCAAATGCTTTTTGTAAATCTATAAAGGTCAAGTATGTTTTCCTATTAACTCCAATTCGTCCTTCTAATACCATCCTTAGAGCTAGTACTGCCTCTCTAGTTCCTTTTCAGGATCTGAAACCAAATTGGTCTTCTCCTAGGTTTGCCTCAATTTTCTTTATTATTCGATTTTTTATTATGTTTAACATTATTTTGGAAGTGAGGGATAGTAAGGAGATAGTTCTACAGTTCTCACAGCCCAGAGCATTTCCTTTTTTTGGGATTATTACTGTTTGGCTGTTAAGCAAATCTGTAGGTTGTTCTTTTCCATCTTCATAGTACTCTTTAATAAGTTTATATAAGTACTCTTTTGTTGATTCTCCAATTTCCTTCAGTATTTCTGCTGGGATGTTATCTGTGTCTGTCGCTTTGCCATTACTTAGATCATTCAAGGTACTGTTGAATTCCTCTTTAGATACGGATGGCCCTATCATGTCGATATCCACACTGCTCTCTTCTTCCAGAATTTCCCCCTCATTAGCAATATCTTCTCCTTCATATAGTTCCACAATATACTCTTTCTATCTTTCGCATACATCCTCTAATTCGAAAAGTAGGTCACAGTTTTTATTCTTCACCATATTTGTTTTTGTTCTTGGCTTTATCTACATTGATTAAATTTTAGAGTAGGCTCAATCAATTTGACCTCCACTTCGATCTTGTTCAATTTCCTTATGTTTGACGTGAATCCACTTTTCTTTTTTCAAATCTACATTTATGTGTAAAGGCATTTTTTACTCTTTTGTACTTACAATAATAATAATAAGTTTATTGCAGCCAAATAGCCATACAAATTCAATGTACAGTGATAATAAAAGATAAATTAGAAATTTCACATATTGTGATTTGTATAGTCATTTATTATTCGTGTCCTTTTGGTACAGAGCTCTGTATGGTAACGTATGGAAATTTGGTGTCACAGTTTATACTCACACATTTCGTTTGGTTCATGATATGACGTGTTGTTTCAAATAAGGTGGTGGAAACCATGGATTGCCAATCTGGTGATCACGTGTCTCATTTCGAAGTTTTCCTTTGTCCATGTTCGATCAATCATGGAACCTGTGCTGTAAAATTCTGAGGTATGTCTTCCCTTTTTTTTCTTCTATGTTTTAAGTAGACTTTCCAAGGCGCTGCTATTGGGTAGCATCAGGATTGTCCGAAGGTCTTCAATGAGGAAGGGTTCCCTCGCCAGCAGGTATACAAGTCTCGATCGTGTTGTTTTGGACACTCCTATTGCTTTCTTTATATAGGTCGCCTTCACGCTTTCTAGTGTTGTTAGGTTGTTCACTGTAAGATGTGGTCCAATAATTTCTATGCGGTACGTCAGTATTGGGAAGATTTTGGCTCTGAATAGTGCCATTGCTGTCTCTAGGCTAAGGGATCTGATGTATTGTATTTCATGTATTGCCATTATTGCTTGCATTGCTTTCTCTGTTACATGTTTTGTGAAACATTTTGCAGTTGTTTGTATTGTGACCGCTAGGTACTTGTAGTCCGGTAGAATCTTCAGTTTTCTCTCTCGTATGAAGATCTCAGCTGATGCAGGTGTTCTTCCTCCATTTCTGAGTACCATCATTACTGTTTTCGCCACATTTATTTCGAAGCCGTGTTCAACACACCAATCTTCCATATCGTTCATCGCTTCTTGTAACTTTGCAATATTCTTTGCACCTATTACAATATCGTCTGCATATGCATATGAGACTACACCCTCCCTTTGGGATGTTCTTACAATTTCTTCTGCTGCAAGGATAAATAACAGAGGACTCAGTGGGTCTCCCTGTAGTACTTCGTTTGATTGGAGTATCGGCTCCGATAGGGAGAGATTGTCTGATATTCTTACTTCGTTCCATTGCAGTATTGCGCTTATAATTCGTTGTCCAGATGTTGTTTTTTCCCAGGGTTTCCTCTAGTTTTTTGGTCATTAATTTTCTGTTTATAAAGTCAAAGGATTTTGTAAAATCTATGAATACTACATAGAACTTTTCTCTGTCTTCAAGGGCTTCCCATACGCTCTTTGGCAGGAGTTCTATTGCTGTCAGAGTTGATCTTCCCTTTCTGAATACCATTTGGCTTTCGGGGAGGTGTTCGTCGATTATTTGCTTTATTCTTTCTGTTATTATTTTTGTGAACACTTTGAAAGGTAAGTTTTCTAGGGCTATGCCTCTGTATTTGCTAGGGTCCTTGGGGTCTCCTTTCCCTTTATAAAGCACTTTTACTGTTGACTGTCTCCACTGTTCCGGAATGGAGGCTGTTTCTATACACTTATTTTAGAGTTTTGTCCAAATTGGCGTTAGTATTTGGGCAGTGTCTTTCAGATATTCGCTATAAAGTCTGTCAGGGCCTGCAACTTTTTTACTCTTGGTGCTGTTAATGGCATCTTTGATCTCTTCCGTGGTAAATGGGATCCAATCCACAGTTGTTTGCAGCATTATATCCTCTCTGCCCTCCGGTCTCCCTCTTAGTCCTTCCTTATTCAGTACGTTGTCGAAGTGCATCTCCCATATTTTGATGTCTATGTAATGTGTTTCCGCTCGTTTTCTGGGGCGTAGCACAATATATGGGTCTTTTGAGGCTCCCTCCACTAGGTTCTTTCCCTCTTTTGCCCAGAATGATCTCTTCTTTTCCTTTAGAGTTTTCTTATAGATGTTTCGTTTTTCGGCGTGATTCCTGACGAGTATAGGGTTCTCTGCGCACTGTTTTAGTTGATGTAGGCTTCCTAGTACATCTTTTCTTAGACTGTAACACTCTGTGTCGAAACATTTTTTTCGCTCTTCTTTTGTATCTGGGGTTGGCGGCTTGTCTTAGGAGTTCTCTTTTGTACTTGTCTTAGGATTTGTCTTTTGTACTTATCGAAATCTTTTTTTCCTCAACCTGTTCTTCAATAAGGTCTAGTATTTCCTTGGTCATCCATGGTTTCCTCGGTTCTAGTTTCCTTAATCCTACTAGTTCTTTGGCAGCTGCCTCTATGGTCTCTTTGAATCCTTCCCAACCTTCCCTGTTACCTATCAGGTTATCGGTCAGTTCTTTCATGTGCGCGGCTACTTGCTTTTCCTTAAGTTTTTCTACAAACCATCTATCTTGGTTAGTTCTTTTATATTTCTTAAATCTGCTATTATAGGCTGCTATCACTAGAACATGGTCATTGTCTATATCATATCCAGGGTATGAGTTGCTAGACTTTATTTGATTCATAAATTTCTTCTTGACTAGGATATAATCTATCTGATACCTTTTGCCATCTGCTCGACTTTTCCATGTATATCTTCTTCTCTTGGGCATTTCAAAACAAGTATTGGTGACTATCATCTCACACTGTTTACGGAAATCTAGCAACCTTTCTCTTCTAGCATTCATTTTTCCTAGCCCGAACTTGCGATTCCATAATCTTTTGTTATCTTCACCAATCGATGCACTGAAATCACCAATTGTCCTTTTCTTCAGCCAGTTTCATTAAGTCATCAATTTGCTCATATACTACTTCTACTTCCTCATCCTTGTTATTTGTTGTTGGTAAGTAAACTGCGATTACACACAAATCCGTGGGCTGTGCTTTAATTTTAATCATCATTATCCTATCACTGCAGTGGTATGTGTTAAACACGTTGTTCTTCCATTTTCCTCTCAAAATTATAGCGACGCCATTTCTTCCTGTTCGAGCACTATCACTGTGAATGATTCTGAAATCCTCTGGCATAAAATCACCGTTACCGCCCCATCAAATTTCACAGATTCCTAATATGTCCAGCTGTGACTTTTCCATCAGCATCTTAACCTCTTCTAGTTTTCCAGCTTTTAATAGGGTTCTGACATTCCAGGTTCCAATTCTCATCTGTTCTTTTATTCCTTCACTCCTTACAACCTTGCCCAAGACATCCCCCCCCCCCCCCCCCCCCACCCCCCGGAGATCCGAATGGGGGAATTGAAACTCCGGAAAATTTTGAATTGTACGTAGCCATATTTCTATTTCGGAATACTGTATGGGACTGTTAATGCAGTGGTTTCCCGTTGCCTTCTGCATCCTCCTGCCGTTGACCATCTTAATGGTTCCTCCACCTTTAGGGACAATTTCTCATCCCTGGGACCATTCGCCCCTCACTGGCCATTGGCACTTGGTAAGGTTGGTCTCCTTATACCGGGAGCCATTCGGTTAACAGCCATGTGTTAGAAAAGAAACAGCGATCAAAAACTGTAGAATAAAATTTTAGAATAAGTGTCTTCTTTAGTAAAAACAGTGTAAGATTGCATGTAAGTTTTTGAAGACAGATTGTGCAGGTGTGCATGAGGAGGCATGTAATGCCACTGACTGGAACTGGAGGAATCTCACACTCCATACTGTAATCGAAGAGCTATATTTACATGAAATGAACTACTTGACTGTGAAAATACAGGAACTCGAAAGAAGATAATGTGTTAGAGTAAACTGTAAGAAGTCAGCAGGTATTCATTTCAAGAAATGTAATGTGGGACTGTGTGTTGAATATTTCTTCTGCTTGTCGGACCAAGTAATTAGTTGTTTCTATTTTAGATTTGTCATTTGTAGATACGTTTAATTTGTTTCTTTCAGTACAAAAATGTGTAACCTTTTCATATAAATGTACGTTTCGCTCTCAATAGTGCTTAGTGTTACACGTGCATTACAGAATACTATATTAAAACTAGAAAGGTAAAAATTTCTTTTTCACTTTAAATACTTATGTCGTAATGTAACAAACAAAAATAATAGTAGTAAATGTAAAAAATTAACAACACTAATTAAGGCAGTAATGGGTTAATAAGCACATGAGGGCTATTTCCGTCATTTTGAATTTTTTGACATCAGAGGGGAGGAAAAATCAGGAAACACTGCACGACCTGTTGGCTGCAGGAGTAATCTGCAGCAATAAAGGTTGTCTCGGAGTTGTAATTGTTTAACTATTTCCATTAGTACAAATAGCGCAACAACGAATAACTTGTGACAGACAGTTACGACCAGCAGATTCATGAGTCATAAACGACATATTCCGGCCGTACTGTCGGTAGAACAGAGGCCAATATAATACTGAAAAGATATGTATTTCAGTCTATAGTCACAATTGATTCATTTTGGCCACTGGCTACTGGTTTCGGCACACAGTACTAACTCAGGCCATCCCCTGGCACGCAGTCGTCATACATGCTTTCAAGTGGGTGTGTCAAATACTGAATTTGACAGATCATGAAAAGTTTCGGAGAAGTATTAGAAGAACAATGATTCAACGCCAGTGGCTGTGTGAGAGGATTTCGTGTGTGTTGTCAAGAACTAGAATACATAGCTACGAAATCTGTGTTCGGAGACTTCAGTAAAACATACTAATATTACACTCCAGATTTCTTAAATCCCAGTAAATATTCATAGTCAAATTGTACAGAGGAACTTTAAAGAGCATTAAGAGCTATTTATAGAGAAACGCGTTTGTGTGTTTGTGACTCACAACGTCATCACTGGCTGACTGTGTTACATAAATACATTTCTAAATGGGTTTGAGGAATGTTAAGGCAGTCGAGTGCTTCAATTTAGGTCTAAAAGGCAGCGTTAGTAGGTGATTAATGATTGAACTGGTACGATGCCTGGAAATGAAAGTTCTTTTACGAGTTGACGTAACCAGAGATATCAGCGGAGAGTCTATAAAGTACACCGAAACGCCAAAGAAACTGGTATAGGCATGCGTATTCAAACACAGAGATATGTAAACAGACAGAATACGGCGCTGCGGTCGGCAACGCCTATATATGACAAGTGTTTGGCGCAGTTGTTAGATCGGTTACTCCTGCTACAATGGCAGGTTATCAAGATTTAAGTGAGTTTGAACGTGGTGTTATAGTCGGTGCACGACCGATGGGATACAGCATCTCCGAGGTAGCGATAAAGTGGGGATTTTCTCGTACACCATTTCCCGAGTGTATCGTGAGTATCAGGAATCCGGTAAAACATCAAATCTCCGACGTCGCTGCGGCCGGAAAAAGATCCTGCAAGAACGGGACCAACGACACTGAAGAGAATCGTTCAAAGTAACAGAAGTGCAACCCTTCCGCAAATTGCTGCAGATTTCAGTATCTGGGCCATCAACGCAGTCCTAAACCAACAACATACAGACAGTGCAAATAATCAAAGTATCTTACCAGTTGCAGAAAACCTTATCGTAGATATGAGTAGATATGATACTAACTGAAATTTAATTGTAACAAATTGTACCAAGAACAATGCGTTTCGTGTGTCGCTGCCTTCAAATATCCTACTCTCATAACACGCTTGTTACAATAATTCTTTTGCCATGAATATGATGTTTCTCGTTATTTTATTGGAACGAATCACAGAGTTAACAACGGGTTTTCCTGTGATTCTGATTTTGCTGGTGCTCAGAAATGGCATATATAAATATAAGCTTGAAATGAATGCCAAATATGGCGCCTCACAACTCTGTACTGAAAGGAAGACGGCGTGCGTGTGACGTAGGTGGCGTTGTGACATCTCGTTGGTCAACGCTCAGACGCACGCTCGGAATATCTGACATGACAGATATTGCTCTGTACGTTCGGAAAGACTCCCGACGGCTTAAGATGTCAGCACGTACGCATTTCAAGAAATGTAATGTGGGATTGTGTGTTTAAAATTTTTCTGCTTATCGTACCAAATAAATAGTTGTGGGACTGGCTGCCAGTCCTGGCTGCAGAGTTCGACTCCGCGAGCGCATTTAGGGAGACTGCGAGAGCAACCGTCATCTCCACGCCAGCCGATAGGAGCGCAGCCGGCGGAGAACAGACGGGCAGCGAGCGACGCCCCGTCGCGGTTCAAATGGCTCTGAGCACTATGGGACTTAACTCGGAAGTCATCAGTCCCCTAGAACTTACAACTACTTAAACATAACTAACCTAAGGACACCACACACATCCATGCCCGAGGCAGGATTCGCACCTGCGACCGTAGCGGTCGCGCGGTTGTCGCGGTTCGCTGTTATGGGTGTACAAGAAACAGTGACTTAACGGCGAGTCTTTTTCAAAAGAGCGGCATTGCTGTGATATGTGAAGTGTAGGTTTGCCGAGGAAACATGAACGAGTTAACAGTGTGTAGTTTTGAATGTAGTATCGTTGTGTGTGTTTAGTAGTTAGTTAATTGTCTTAGGAATAAGAAGAAGGAATAAATTAGACGTTGAAAGAACTCTGAGGGGAATTAGCAACAGATCTGAAGGAATAATTAGATGAGACAAATAAAGAATTAAGGAAAGATAATAGAGATATAAAGAGTTGAGATGACAGAGCCAAAAACGGATGTAATCGGGAAATCACGCGGCACATAACTGTATGGGGAGCAACTCCCGACTCATATCCGAGAAAGCGTGAATCCGTTAGTATATTAAAACTCTAATGGATGATGTAACTAACCTTAACTACATTGTTTTAAGATGTAGACAGTGAGACTGAGAATGATCAAAAAAAGGGGCATCAAATATTGATATTGCAAGAAAGGAATTCATAGAGTAAATCAAGGAGGTGAAATTAGATTTAGAATACAAACAGTAGGATATCTTAGCTGACTGTACAAGGAAAGTACGCGATGAACATAAGGAAATCGAGAAATTATAGCAGCAAGTCGAACAAGACGCACAGAAGGTGAGGGAACCACAGCATAACACAGTCTATGGCGAATTGCACAGCACTACCAGTTCAAGTGTATTAGCCCACGCTGTCCCAAAATGAACAAACAATAATGACGATCAGTTCATCCAGGTAGGAGACACTGGAGAACATTCTAACGGTTCTGTAGCACCTCAAATACATACTGGGTATCCTCCCCATGCGCTAGTCGGAGAAAGGGTAAGGCAGTTATTGTGTAGTTAACCAAGACAGACAATCTGCCAGAGATTGCTGGGAAGAATTCTGTATAGAAAGAGGACATCTTGCAAATGGATTTTGGCTATTGAAACCAAAAGAAAACATACATCCTACAATTTTCTTGAGTCTTTTTGAAACTGCATTCTCTTCCTCAAGGGATTATAGCGATGAAATCAGATTTGTGTCTACTCAGCTAGAGAAACAGGCATCAAAGTGGACTGAAGTGCTACTGAATTTAATAGTCGGGAGGATTTTTGCACACAACCGAACGACAAATACTGGTCTGAAGGAGAACAACAGAAGTTAACTTTAGAATTATTAGAATTTAGAATTATTTGGATTTCGGGTACACTTGTAGTGGACCGCAACAGACTGAAATTCTTGAATTAGCCTGTAAGTGAGACCATTTAGTCAAGGTGTTAATTAGCCGCATGCCATCATATGTAAGGAGATCATTGGTAGAGAGTGGGTAAGGTAAATGCGATTACCAGTTTCCTAGAACAGTTGGATACTTTGAAAATACACGCGAAGAAAAGCATTGAAGATCTAACAGGGATGGTTTCAGGAAGGATATGGGAGATTCTCGTACGGGAGGGGAAGTACGTAGTAACCAGCATTGCTAGGTAGAGCGCTTTGTTAACAACATTTATAAAAAGGATAGAAGAAACTATGGGGAAGTACATAGAACACAAGGAGAAAGGGAACCATAAGAAACGAATTGTCCTATAGGAACAGGGCCTCATCTAGGGACCAGTAATTAACAAACAAGGGCCCAAAGCCGTAGGTGTAATTAATATTGAAGAGGAACGAATGTTACAACAATAATTACTAGATGAACCCAAGTACGATACGGAACGGCACTTAGTAAGACCTATTATTCGAAGAATATTGAAAGGAGATAAGGCTAATGTTGTTATAAACTCTGAGAACGAAATCTCAGAAACTAATCAGTCGTATTGTGATAATGTTCAATAACGAGGGTGATTTTCTGTATTACCAGTATCAGTAGTATTACAGGCAATAGAGGGAATGTGGCCAAGCAGGAAGTACTGTTAAGCTTTACTTTACGTAACGCTGTAGAGAGTGGGTAAGGTAAATGCTGTTACCAGTTTCCTAGAACAGTTGGATATTTTGAAAATACACGCGAAGAAAAGCATTGTAGATCTAACAGGAATGGTTACAGGAAGGACATGGGAGATTCTCGTAGGGGAGGGGAAGTAAGTAGTAACCAGTATTGCTAGGTAAATCGCTTTGTTAACAACATTTATAAAAAGGATAGACGAAATATGGGGAAGTACATAGAACGCAAGGGAAAAGGGAACCTAAGAAAGGAGTTGTCCCACAGGAACTGCAAAATGGTTCAAATGGCTCTGAGCACTATGGGACTCAACTGCTGAGGTCATAAGTCCCCTAGAACTTAGAACTACTTAAATCTAACTAACCTAAGGACATCACACACATCCATGCCCGAGGCAGGATTCGAACCCGTGACCGTAGCAGTCGCGCGGCTCCGGACTGAGCGCCTAGAACCGCTAGACCACCGCGGCCGGCTTAGGAACTGCAATTCCTGTGTCTGTATTTATGAGAAACTTAGATCTGGCCTTAGCGGAAGAACTAAAAATATATTACCTTATAGATGACGTTATATCCAAGTGCTGGGTAGAACACATATTAATATTGGAGGAAGTAACTGTTAAGTTTGGACAGAAAGGCATTACGGTAAAGTTATCAATGTCGGCATTTGGTAAGAAGGCGGTTAGATTTTTGGATCATACTGTCGATGCAATAGGGTTAAGACCAGATCTTCAGTAGGTTAACGCAATTGCTGAACGTCATTATCCAGAAAGTAAGAAGCAACTAAAATCATTTTTAGAGGCTGCAAGTAAGATGGGGCTGGACGTTTTAGCTGTTAGTGACATTCGGGTAAGGGGTGAGAAAGAAGAAGAAGTGGGAGAATACAAGGTCTACTTGTCAGGAGTCAAAGCAGGAATAGCACAATGGGGTGTAGGGCTTTACATCAGGAAAGAAATGGAACCCAGCGTAGTTGCAATAAGGTATGTAAACGAACGACTGATGTGGATAGATTTGACAGTGTCTAGCAAGAGAATAAGGATTGTGTCAGTATATTCGCATTGTGAAGGGACTGATCAAGATAAGATGGATAGTTTTTATGAGGCACTCAGTGATGTAGTTGTTAGAGTAAAGGACAAGGACAGTGTTCTGCTCATGGGTGATTTTAACGCCAGGATTGGAAATCGAACAGAAGGGTATGAAAAGGTTATGGGTAAATTTGGAGAGGATATGGAGGCCAACAGGAACGGGCAGCAACTCTTGGATTTCTGTGCCAGTATGGGCTTAGTAATCACAAACTCCTTTTTTAAACATAAGAACATTCACCGGTATACTTGGGAAAGCAGGGGAACCAGATCTGTCATTGACTATATAATAACAGATCAGGAATTCAGGAAGGCTGTGAGGGACACACGTGTATTCAGGGGATTCTTTGATGACACTGATCATTATTTAATCTGCAGTGAAATTGGGACTGCGAGGCCGAAAGTGCAAGAGGTCAGGTCCATATGTAGGAGGATAAGAGTGGAGAAACTTCAGGATAAGGAAATCAGGCACAAGTACATAACAGCGATCTCAGAAAGGTACCAGTTAGTTGAATGTAGTCAATTAGAGTCATTGGAAAAGGAATGGAAAAGGTACAGGGACACAGTACTAGAAGTGGCTAAAGAATGTCTTGGAACAGTAGTGTGTAAAAGTAAGAGGAAGCAAACAGCTTGGTGGAATGACACAGTCAAGGCAGCCTGTAAAAGGAAAAAGAAGGCGTATAAAAAATGGCTACATACTAGAACTCAGGTAGACAGAGAAAGTTATGTTGAAGAAAGAAACAAAGCCAAACAGATAATTGCAGCATCCAAGAAGAAATCTTGGGAAGACTTTGGAAACAGGTTGGAGACATTGGGTCAAGCTGCTGGACAACCATTCTGGAGTGTAATTAGCAGTCTTCGAAAGGGAGGTAAGAAGGAAATGACAAATATTTCGGACAGGTCAGGAAAACTGCTGGTGAATCCTGTGGATGCCTTGGGCAGATGGAGGGAATATTTTGAAGAGTTGCTCAATGTAGGTGAAAATACGATCAATAATGTTTCAGATTTCGAGGTAGAATGGGATAGGAATGATGATGGAAATAGGATCACGTTTGAGGAAGTGGAGAAAATGGTCAATAGATTGCAGTGCAATAAAGCAGCTGGGGTGGATGAAATTAAGTCGGAACTCATCAAGTACAGTGGAATGTCAGGTCTTAAATGGCTACACAGGATAATTGAAATGGCCTGGGAGTCGGGACAGGTTCCATCAGACTGGACAAAAGCAGTAATCACACCAATCTTTAAACATGGAAACAGAAAAGATTGTAGCAACTACAGAGGTATCTCTTTAATCAGCGTTGTGGGTAAAATCTTCTCTGGTATGTTGAAAGGAAAGTGCGAGTATTAGTTGAGGAGCAATTGGATGAAAATCAGTGTGGGTTTAGGCCTCTTAGAGGTTGTCAGGACCAGATCTTTAGCTTACGACAAATAATGGAGAAGTGTTATGAGTGGAACAGGGAATTGTATCTATGCTTTATAGATCTAGAAAAGGCATATGACCGGGTTCCTAGGAGGAAGTTATTGTCTGTTCTACGAGATTATGGAATAGGAGGCAAACTTTTGCAAGCAATTAAAGGTCTTCACATGGATAGTCAGGCAGCAGTTAGAGTTGACGGTAAATTGAGTTCATGGTTCAGAGTAGTTTCAGGGGTAAGACAAGGCTGCAACCTGTCTCCACTGTTGTTCATATTATTTATGGATCATATGTTGAAAACAATAGACTGGCTGGGTGAGATTAAGATATGTGAACACAAAATAAGCAGTCTTGCATATGCAGATGACTTAGTTGTGATGGCAGATTCGATTGAAAGTTTGCAGAGTAATATTTCAGAGCTAGATCAGAAATGTAAGGACTATGGTATGAAGATTAGCATCTCCAAAACGAAAGTAATGTCAGTGGGAAAGAAATATAAACGGATTGAGTGCCAAATAGGGGGAACGAAGTTAGAACAGATGGACGGTTTCAAGTACTTACGATGCATATTCTCACAGGATGGCAACATAGTGAAAGCGAGGTGTAGCAAGGCTAATGCAGTGAGCGCTCAGCTACGATCTACTCTCTTCTGCAAGAAGGAAGTCAGTACCAAGACTAAGTTATCTGTGCACCGTTCAATCTTTCGACCAACTTTGTTGTATGGGAGCGAAAGCTGGGTGGATTCAGGTTACCTTATCAATAAGGTTGAGGTTACGGATATGAAAGTAGCTAGGACGATTGCAGGTACTAGTAGATGGGAACAATGGCAGGAGGGTGTCCACAATGAGGAAATCAAAGAAAAACTGGGAATGAACTCTATAGATGTAGCAGTCAGGGCGAACAGGCTTAGATGGTGGGGTCATGTTACACGCATGGGAGAAGCAAGGTTACCCAAGAGACTCATGGGTTCAGCAGTAGAGGGTAGGAGGAGTCGGGGCAGACCAAGGAGAAGGTACCTGGATTCGGTTAAGAATGATTTTGAAGTAATAGGTTTAACATCAGAAGAGGCACCAATGTTAGCACTGAATAGGGGATCATAGGGGAATTTTATAAGGGGGGCTATGCTCCAGACTGAACGCTGAAAGGCATAATCAGTCTTAAATGATGATGATGATGATGATGATGATGGTACGATCAATTATTTTAGGAAATTCTTAGAAAATTCAAATGTAAGTGATCCTGGTAGTATGTATTCATTAAAACAAAAGTCATCCTGGTTGACAAAGAATGTGTAGCATTTGACAGAATTGGATTTGGTGAATGCTCAATTATTAAACCATCCAAACTTTAAGGAAGAGTTTAAGTTATTCACGGATGCATCATACTACGGAATTGCCTGTGATGTGTTTCAGGCAGATGTATCTGGCGAAACATGTAACTACCGCAGTTTGGGTTTTGCTAGTTGGGTACTGAAGAAACATGGAAGGAATTATATGGTAATGGACAAAGAAGCATTAGCGATCGTATGGAGCTTCAAGAGATTTAGGTGTCTGCTAGCTGATAACAAAACTATAGAATACACGGCCCATCAAGCAGTGACATTTCTTAGGAATAACAAACTGCTACATCCTCAATAAAATTCTTCAGGGTATCAGACCGCATCGTCATAATTTAAAATGCGCCAACGTTTCGGCCAGCGTTGCAGCTAGCCTTCATCAGGGCCTTACGTTAACTGAGTTAACTGAGTTAACGTAAGGCCCTGATGAAGGCTAGCTGCAACGCTGGCCGAAACGTTGGCGCATTTTAAATTATGACGATGCGGTCTGATACCCTGAAGAATTTTATTGAAGAAGACAACGGCCGCGGAAGCCTACGCTTACACAAACTGCTACATCATTGACTTATGAGATGGGTTTTATTCCTTCAGGAATTCGACCTAGAGGTCAAATATATCGAAGGAATTAAGAACGTTATTCCCGGTGTTTTATCCCCGTTATCTTTAGGTTACGATAATAAATATCCAGCCCTTGATTCGAGAACTAGGTTTTTAATTTATTTCTTGAAAATAGGAGAATACAATCGAGGTGTCAGAAAATTATCACACATGATTACAAAGGACAAGGACTCTATCCGAATTTTAGTAAAATTATCACCTATCTAAAATAGTTAAATGCAACAACTGACGAAAAAGGAAACCAGTTGTACGTAACGATATTTCGTATTGGAGATTTGGGGAAAACAGTACAAACTGGAGACTATATATACTTAGTCATGCTATAATAAGTCTTACAGAATATATTCACCAAAGTTATCGCCATTGTGCTGTCAGAAAGTATATATAGCATACTATTAAGCGTTACTATTTTAAGAACATGAGTAGTACGACACAAACGATTATTAGGTCATGTATAGACTGCCAACAATTAAAGCAGACGCATACAATGTATCCAGTGATACCTAAACGTCTATGGGGCTCAGTGTCTGAGCATTATTACGAACCTCTGCCTCCAGGGAAAAGAGGACTTCATTACATTTTTTGCTGTAAGTGAATGATGATCGAAATGCGTTCGCTTATTTCCATTAAAGACTACGAATAGTGTATTCCGGTGAAGTGAATGGAAAAAGATTATTTTGTAAACGTTGTTATACCTAAGAGGATGTTAACAGATAATGGAAGTCAGTTAACTAGAAAAGATTTTAAAGAATTAATGCCTAAATATAACATTAAGGATGCACTAATACCGAAATACTGTCCACAGCGTAACTCTACAGTATAGATGATGCGGGAACTGAGAAGGATTTGTAGGACATAATGTGCTGAAAGACACACAGGATGGGTAGAACTAGCACCCGAATTTGAGTTATTGTTAAAATAAATGTCTCATAGGAGTACTGGTCTAGTGCCTATGGAGATGGATTGGGAAATAATTGCTTGGAGTAGCATTGTTAAACTTACTGAAATTGCCTGAAGAGCGTTACTTTAAAGCATGTGTACAAGCTAGATTCACTCAGAGTGCGAAGAATGGACTTAAGAAATATAATGAGATGGCAGCGAGACCATGTTTTAAATTTGGCCATAAGTTAATGGCAAACTCATTTCTGGATTGCTAAAGGTCGAAAGGAAGTGGGAAAGTTATTCCAGTTATTTCAAGGACCATGGGAAGCTGTTCTGTCTGTATAGTCTTTACCTCCAAAGCTTAGTTGCAGGCAGCCCCTGATAGGAATTCTTTAATTCAGTTACCTCTGAGGAAATTTTCTCAAGATAATCTGATAACATTTTTCATTAGTTTGTTCTCGCTCAGCTAATTGTGATGACAATTGCCTGTCCCTCTCAGCTTCTAATCGATCACGTTCTTTCAGCCTTTCATCTCTTTCAGCTGTAACCGATCGCTTTCCTTATCACGTTCTTCCAATTTGCGTAGTAAAGCCGCAAATGGATCGGGCAGTGGAGAGCACACAGGTGACATAAAAATTCTCTCCACTGGCCTGTTCGGTGTCAAAACATTTTCTGTTAACGGTCTGACATCCTCTGCATCCAACATATTTGTTGGTGTCAGGTATTCCACCTGACAACTACTGCCAGCTGCCCCCGCATCTCACCTGCTACTCATGTCCTGCACGTTATCATGCTGAACAAAATCTATGTTCGCTTTCGCATCCATAATTCTGCCCACTTTGCCCATAACTGGATTTTGCTATTGTAACAAGTCTGCACACACTTAGACACAGTACAAAAACATATGCACATATGCGCTTATAATCACAAAGCATATACTATTAGAAATGCACAATGCTAACCTTGGTTGTTGTTGCAAAGTGAAAATTAAACTCAGTGACAGTACACTGTCTTTATGTCAGTAATTGTTCTAAAATTGTAACTTGAAATGAATTTCTGCCTTACCATGAATCATCAGTTGCAGTGCATGCCAAACTTTAGTGCCAAGGGGTGCCTTTCTATTAAAACTGCGTCTTACTAAATAGTTTCTGCACAAGTATTCCTAAGCCAAGCTTTTAGAACATCCGAGACAACTCGTTTTCGCCCCCCCCCCCCCTCCAGGACTTCGGTTCCCCCATTTAGCGGACTCCCGCCTCTCTCGGGCGTGCCGCGACACCAATCGTGAAAATGGTCGAACATGGCTGCCCCGTGTCTCGCCGATTTCTGATGCACTACTCTTAAATTCCCCACGCGTTGGATGTAGAAGCGTGATGCAAAATAAACTGCAAAGTCCATAGAGTATATTTTATGCTCTGTTCGAACACAAGCTATGCTTTTCCTTAAGTGAAGAGATTACGCAATGCTAGTTTCGGAAATGAGAGTGGACAGGGAAATAACATGCACTGCCACATGTCGCCCCAACTCCACTGCTTTTAAAACTGAAGTAGTTTTGAAAATTAATAAACCAGTACCAACTTTCTTTATAAGTTAAATTTTTAAAAGACCGCAAAATATTATTCTCAAAGAAAATTCTTTAAACTGATAATGATTTCACATTTTGCATTTTTCATTAAATTATCCTCTGCCAGGCACTTAAATGTGATTGCAGAGCATCCATGTAGATGCAGATATAGATGTTGATCTAGATAATGCTGATTATGGGCCTGACGGATCCTAGGAGCTGGCACGCCTCCATTGTGAGTTAATATCAAATGAAACGTTTAAACTTGATTTCCTGAGAATGACTTTTTTTAATATTTGACACATTATCTCAGGAACTATTACAGATCCGTGTATCTAATTTTTAACTTTTAGCATACTGCTGCTGCTGAACTACCAAAACATTTCTACCTACAATGGTTTTCTACTTACAGAAACAAAAGTGGATTTTAAAAAAATTGAACGAATTTTAAAAAATCGTAACTAACAAATTTTCTGTCTGTATATTATAATTCTGGTTCAATAATCATATAAGGTGTGAAACTATACTTCCCAAAAATTTCAGATCTTCATCTGTCAAAGGTTCTGAGATACTGCTGCAAATTTAACACTGTATGTATAGGATGTACGTACTCCCCTTAGGGCCAGAGAGACCTGGCCCCACCAGAAAAACTTTATTCGCTGTATTTTTTTGGTGTTATATCACACAGTTTGAGTACGACATGGCTTTGATGTAGTACGACTGACAAAGGCCAGAGGTAATCAGGCCCATTTCCCACAACTCCATTGTAGAGACACTATGCTACTCTGAGTTGCTTGTAGGCAGACCAGGCCTTGCCACTATTTCTCTCTCACCCCTCCCCCCCCCACCCCCCACCCCATCACCTTATCGTTTCGTAGTGTCGAGCCTGTTTCCCTTTTCCTATTCGGTTCAACCACGCCACAAGCCAGAATAAGATGGCCCATACCCCCTTCGCACCCCTCGCCATAGTGTAGCGTAATGCCGGTTCTGGTGTGTCCGCCAAATGGACCACTCAAGCACACCCCATTCCCCTGCACTCCAGCAGACGCTGCTGTCTCTCTCCCCTCATTGCCCACCTGTCCACTTGTCTACACAACATTTGCGGCCAGTTGGTAGGTCCCACAGCGATATTTTAGTGATCCTGCACCCCCAGCTGAACTGCCAAAGCTGCCCCCCCCCCCCCCCCAGACCCCCCAAAAAACTAATTTTCTGCACTTTTTTCTATGTTGATATAGGAAATTTTGTAATTTGTAATGTAGTTTTAATAAAAATGAAGCATTATTGAAAAACATTATTTAAATGAGGCACATAGACGAAAAACACTGCACACAACAAATTAAATTTATCACTGTACTACATAAATTACAAATTGTACAAATTTTTAAAACAACTGAAAGTCAAATAAAATCTGTGTTGTATTGTTTGTGACAATTGTACATTGATTTTATCATTATGTATAATGAAGAACAGATTTTATTTGCTCCTATTAAGTTATTAACAATTTATGAATCAATAATAGGAAATAAAAGAAAAAGGACTCTAATTAAGTGTTGAGAATACATTCCATTCCACGAATTGTATTCTTGTCACAGTTTTACTTTCCATTTCCTTGCTTTGAGCGCAGTAAACCCGTTGATAATGTCATTGAACTTAAATTTAGCAGTTGTGTCATATTCTATCCGCAAGAGAGCTGAATGTTACAGTCTGTTTCACATGCTCTCTACCATATGTAATTTTTATTATCGTTAATTTGCTGGAACTTAAAGCTACTTCGATGTTTGAACAAGTATCTCATAACCCATACATCGAAAACAAAAGATTCAAAACATCTAAGTGGGAATCTGTGTCGGTGCTGTTCCTCGGCTTTCTCTACTGGAATTTGAAAGCAGCTGTATCGAAATTTCCGTCATATTCGGCACGAAAATCTGCTGCATGTTTTTCAAAATATGATACAGAGCTCTCATTTAACGCTATTCTGGCAGGAAATTAAAGTGAGATCAAATTATGTGCTATACTATATGTGAGATCTGTTTCCCGTTTCACATACTATTGTATCAAATACATGATGTGACACGTCTATATTTCTGAAACTAATAAACATGTAGAATGAATTTTGTTTTTTGATAAACAGGAAACTCAAAAAGTTTTTCGTGTCTTTTCATAGATGCTCAATATGCCCCTCTTGAGACGCATGGAATTTCGGTATTAAAAGTGTTCCCATACTGCAGCGAGCATGTGTTGAGTTACAGCTTCCACAGTTGCTGTTATGCGATGTCTCAGTTCATTCATTATTGTTGGTAACGCAGGAACATAAACAGAGTCTTTTATATAAACCCCCACAAGAAATAATCACATATAGTCAGGTCCTATGACCTTGGATGTCAGTAATGTAAGGCTGAATCATTTGGTCCAGTGCGACCGATCCACCGTTCAGTAATCCTTTGATGTAAAAATTCCCGCACTTCCAGATACCAGCATGGCGGTGCCCCATCCTGTTGATAAATGAACGTTCGAATCAGTCTCCAACTGTGGGAAAAGAAAGTTCTCAACTATATCGAGACATGTGCTTCCTGGAACAGTGTTCTCAGCAAAGAAAAATGGACCATACACCTTTTCCGTGAAACTGCAAAATGGTTCAAATGGCTCTGAGCACTATGGGACTTAACATCTGAGGTCATCAGTCCCCTTGAACTTAGAACTACTTAAACCTAACTAACCTAAGGACATCACACACTTTCATGCCCGAGGCAGGTTTCGAACCTGTGACCGTAGCAGCAGCACGGTTCCGGACTGAAGCGCCTAGAACCGCCGGTCGGCGTGAAACTGCACAAGACAGATTAAATTTTGGAGAGTCCCTGTTGAGCGCATGCGCTCCTGCTATAAGTCTGTGCGCTGCTCTGCGCCTCTTCGGTATCAAAACGATTCCCTCCGCACGGTAATTTTGCAGGACGACACCGATTACGCAGAGCATGACACGTAACCCAAGTGGTGCATGTTACGTCCCGCATTCGTTCCGTCTCCTCCTCCTACTGTCATCGGAAAATGTTGCAAACAGCAAATGGGACAATCTCTCAGTAGTGTTTCGTGTTCTGGAGCTCTAACACTGTTTGTGAGAAACGCGCTTTATTTTATTAAATATGGAAGAGAAGCGGTTAGACATAAATCAGTCCACGTCAACATCACATACACACACCCTCCCACCCACCCACCCACCCACCCACACACACACACACACACACACACACACTAAACACAAAAAAAAAAATTTGACTTCATATCTGTATATAATTTATTATTAGCTACAGTACCTACATTCGTAGCCATATAATTTTCATTATTTTTGTTTTTCTGGTGTTCTTAAACAGTATGACGTACATGAAGATTATATAGCAAACAATTCGGAGCAATTTCATTACAAAGTTTATTGACTTTTTGTACGGGCCCCTCAGACGAAAATGAGCGCCAGCCGCCAGTGACTTCAAAATGGCTCTGAGCACTATGGGACTTAACATCTGAGGTCATCAGTCCCCTAGAACTTAGAACTACTTAAACCTAACTAACCTAAGGACATCACACACATCTATGCCCGAAGCAGGATTCGAGCCAGCGACCGTAGCGGTCGCGCAGTTCCAGGCTGAAGCGCCTAGAACCGCTCGGCCACACCGGCCGGCCACTGACTTCAAACAAGATATATCTGGGCAGGGGCGGACCAACGGATGGTTTTCACCTGCCGCTCAATTTCAAGGTCAAACATAGCTCTACCACGTCACACTGTCTTTTCGTGCACTTCGAAACCTTTTTCTCCATCTTTTAAATTAGATATGAACCTTGGGACCTCAGAAATTGCTGTCTCTCGATTCGAACTCATACCGGCACACACTTTATCTTAACAGCTCAGAGGGAATAAGCTGATCACCACATTCTGGCACCTCACGGTTGTTTCCACTATGTGGCACTTTACGAGAATTATACCACCCACTTCCGCCAGACATCATCTGCACTGGTGTACCGAAATCTCACCTTAGTTGCATGTTCTTATTGTCATCATCATGCGCATGCAGACGTTCCGCCCATTCCAAAAATCTTCGTATTTGTCGTAACTGTCTCAGAGTACATCAATTAACTCTGTGCATGTGTAGAATGGAAACATTCGCTCGATACCAGTGGCTAATACCTCGGTATTCATTCCTGCATCAGAGTATGGGATTCCATCTGTACTCACAGAAAACATTCGAAACCTTTTTCTTAATCTTTGAGTGATATCTTTCGCCACTCCAAAAATTAACTAACAACTAGCCGCTGTGGCCGAGCGGTTCTAGGCGCTTCAGTCCGGAACCACGCGGCTGCTACGGTCGCAGGTTCGAATCCTGCCTCGGACATGGATGTGTGTGCTGTCCTTAGGTTAGTTAGGTTTAAGTAGTTCTAAGCCTAGGGGACTGATGATCTCAGATATTAAGTCCCATAGTGCTTAGAGTCATTTGAACCATCTGAACTACTTCTGACCAACATTCCTTCAGAAAATTATCACGAAATTCTCTTAGATCCGTCCAAGTATCCGAAATATTGTTCGCCCAATAACTGCATCTCCTTTCAGGTATCCCACGATGAAAGAAAACCGTTCCTGCAACGACCGAAATACAGTATCATTCTTAAACTCATGGCTGAACAAATTCAGGTGCATATCCCGTTGCAGATCAACGCTTTTGCTGAGGGAACCAGTGATTACCGTGCTACCCATTGTGATAACCGTTGTATTTATTGGTTAGTTTTAACCAGCTTCTCAGTAGTGGTATTATGCGCAAACGGAAAGCTTTGAAACAACTCCTATACTTTTCGCTTAGCATCTCTTCTATATGGTTACTAAAACAAGTATACTGTCTTGCAAAAAGTATTATCACTTATACTTGGTAGCTCTTTACACACGGCTTCTTCAAATGTGGCTTACTTATACGTTCCGTTTGTTTCCAGCTTTTTTTTTTTTTGAGGTTTTGCCAAGATTCTTGTCTGGGTGTTTCACAAAATTTGCACACCATACCCACTTCCGAATCGACCTTAGCTGTAATAACTTTCAATTCTGAAATAACCTGCTCATTCTGTTGTACTCGGTATTGGGAAAACTGGTTTTCAGTACCCTATTTCTCTTCCGATTTAAGTTAAAAATTATTGTTCAAACAATTTGCACAGTCGATCTTCGATAAGGATAGAAGCTGAAGTAACGCATTAAAACATATCTCTATGAAAATACAATTACATCAGAGCAACAGTTTGTACAGTATTAATGTCAGTTCTAAGACTGTAAGCCCACATACTTGTTTAAGTTTTAGTATTTTCACGAAAAACATTGTATTCATTTTTCAGTGTGGCCTAAAATTATTGAAGTATCTCAGTTGAAAACAATATCTAAACATTTTGCCCATGAGGTTTGACGTCTGAAGCCAACCTCTTCACTAGTGATTCTATCATTATGTAAGTGTCGTCAGTACCACCAAATACTGACTCACACATCTTGAGTATAACTGGTTCCATTTTGACTTGAGCTACTGGTATGACACTAACAGATTCTGCAGCAATTTAGTCATCATATTGAACACAAGAAGAATACGTACGTGGGCGGAATATATTAGTATTTCTGACCTCCACTTAAATTCAGTCAACCTCAATATTATCTTCCTCATCACTCTACTCCAGCCATTCTGCTCTGGTATACTGCAATAGTGCTCGGCAATTGCAAGAAGCTTTTTTGATTTAGCTTTTGAGAGGTCGGTTGATCCATTGCGCTTTGACGCACAACCAGAGGCGATGTATGGTGCGGGTTGTTGTGTACGTATTTCAGAGTAGCACCTGTCGTCCAGCACATCGCCCACGTACAGAAAATGTCAGTGTCAGCTGGGTCCCTCACCCTGTCACAGATTTATCAGCCTTACCTGTCTCAGCTGTTACTGCGTGACCCCCTAGCGTACGACCTTTCTGTACTGATTGACAGCTGGTCGTAAAACTCTCACTTGTTATGGCTTTTAAAAGGACTACCTATCACCTCACTGCACTATTTTGTGTTGCTTTTAAAACTTACATTACGTGGAGAATGCTACACAAGTTTTTTTTTACCCTCGGTGTATTCTACAGCAGTATTCATACAGTTTCCCAGCAACGTGAGGCACCACTTTGTAACCTGTATAGATTTTTACAAGATAGACGATAAGGGAAAAAACGTGTAACGTCTCCGTGGAAAAGCACTTTATGCCGTAACTGGAGTAATAAAAGGTACACACGATCTTCTACTTTGTATGTAGGGCAACCACAGCAGAAACATTCCAAGATTCGAATAGACAAGAAAGCTGAGACTGTTAGAATTATTTACTGGATAATTTCGCAAATTAAATTTACATCTTCAGGTGCTTAACTGTATATTTTTTACTGTAAGTAGACATAGACCCTATCGCTTTTATTTGTCTGTTTCTTGGCATGACTAAATTTCTATAAGTTCTTCTACCCCTGTGTATACAGAGAAGCATCTGAAGACGCAAATTTAATTTGCAAAACCGGTCACATTCCCCAGTAAAGAATACTAACAGTCGCAGTGCTATTGTTTATTCAAATCACACTGGACCCATCTTATGATTTCTGTAACCCGATCCGTGTCTGTGTTACTGCAGCCTGTTAAATCTCACATGCGTTACCTGAAATGCCCTCATTTTGAGGCTGCGCTTCAACTGGTAGTAATTACACAGTTTTTGGATTTAATGATTGGTCTGGGATGAGATTGCTTGGCCAGTAAATAAGTACCCAACACGCCTGGTAAAAGCAGACTATATTTTTGAAGCCGTGTGTCCTTCAGTTAAGTTGGTTTACATCAGTAACTACTACAAATCAAGCTAAATGTGCATCACATCAGAATTCATGGACCTTCATGGAAGCTACCAATTCAAAATAATCATCTCTCAATCTAACTTTCATCAACTAGTGACCACAGTGGGAGACCAGAAAAAGGTATGCTGCCACACAGAACTTTATAAGAGAAACACCAAGATAATAGGGATATGGTTTAGGGCCTGGACTCACAAGATTCTCCACTATTATTAAATTTCCGTACACAGTGGCGACCAGGAGGCAATCTGGGACTATCTGTCACAACACTGAGTATATACGCAGCAATACAATAAGTGGAGCCCTATATGCCAGTACCAACGCGAGACATGATGTAATAGCATGGCATAAACTCTGTTCCTCTGATCTAATCATATCTAAATCTGTTGTTCTCACGATTGAAAAGATAACTTTTGAGCACCAACCAAAGTCGCTTCCTACATAACTGTGCATAGTTATACTGTGAAAACGTCAGATAAACTTTCAATGAAGCTTACTACATCACTGAGGTTGAATGGTCACCAACCACTTGGTCCCACCTCAGCCAGCACCCATTACAGTCTACCGAGAACAAGGGGACACTACCCCAGTTTGTAACTTTGTAGCAAACAAACTGTGATATGAGGGATGACATTTCTCCTAACATTCACAATTTAGCAATTTTGATGAAGTACACCTGCAACTCACGCATAGTCTCAATCGGAGCCATTCTTGCACAGATTCTGCGATCAATCTGTATACAGTAGAGTCCCGCTAATCCGAACTAATTGAGACCAGACCTTGTTCGGATTACCGATTTGTTCGGATTAGCCGGAATTACGGTGACGAGTTTCTAGAATGAAGTATACCAAGCAGATACGTAGGTACACCATGGTAACAAATGGGAATAAGTGGGAACAATGGCTCACTCTCACTCCCCGCCCTTGTTGTTGTGCATTGTTGAGATCTTTGTAGTGTCTTAGGTCAGTGCACTGCCAGTTGGCTCGCAAAGCGCTTGGTTATGTTAGTTATCGATCGCTGGCACGCGTAACAGTTGTATTGTATTCGTTTACGTGTAGTGGTGTTCGTATTTTCGTCATGAGTAAACGGAAACATGTAACGTTAACTCTCAAAGAAAAACTGAATGCTTTGAAGCAGACAGACAATGGTGAGAACGTATCTAAACTAGCAGCGGAACTGGTTGTCGCAAAGCACCCATTTGTGATTGGAAGAAGAACCGAGTGAAGCTTGAACAGTCCTTTGCAACGTCTTCGGGAAAAACACTCGAAATTCGGCAGACTTTGAAACAGTCGCAGTGCTATAATGTGGATGAAGCTCTTTTCCTTTGGTTTGCGCAGGAAAGAGAAAGGGGAACTCCTTTGAGTGGAGCACTGGTTCAGAAGAAGGCTGTTTATTTGCCAAGTTAATGAATGGTGATGAGTCTTCTAGTACGGCACGGGTAGGTTGGACAGATTCAAAAAACGTCATGGAATCTGTCAGCTAACAATTACTGAAGAGAAGCTATCTTCTGACCGTGATGCAGCGAAGGAATACTTGGGTGAGTTTGAAAAAATGATAAGAGAGCGAAAGTATTCTCCCCAACAAATTTATAACGCTGACTAGACTGACCTTAATTTAGAGCTCTGCCAACAAAAAGCTTGGCATCAAAAGCAGAATACCATGCTCCTGGTTTTAAAATGTGCAAAGATCGTGTTACTTTATTAGCGTGCAGCAACACTGCTGGTAATCACAAGCTGCCTTTAATGCTGATCTGAAAATATCCTACGTCCCAAGCTTTTAAAAACTGCAACATGAAGTCCCTGCCTGTATATTATCGCAGCCAGAGAAAAGCATGGATGGATGGTAAGTTGTTCAAAGAATGGTTTCACGGCCAGTTTGTTCCCTCTGTTCGACGGTTTTCTAAGGAAAATCTTTTGTCTCCCCGTGTAATCCTGTTGATCGATAACGCGCCATCTCACACCAGCACTTAGGAATTATGTGATGGAGAAATTGTGAAGTTTTTGCCGTCGAATGTTACACCACTTCTACAGCCGATGGACCAGGGCGTACTGCAAACATTAAAACTGATTTACAGAAAACAGTTTTTAAGAATGCTGATCCAAGATGGCAGGATTCCTTCAATGGACAAAGACCAATGTGAAGAATCTTGTTTTTTGGGCCGCTGAGGCATGGTAGAATATTTCAGAAAATACTCTGAGATAATTGTGGAGAAAACTGTGGACATCTCTTGAATTTCAGGACAGCCTAGTTGAAAATGAAGAGGAAAATCTACTACAGGGTTATTACAAATGATTGAAGCGATTTCACAGCTCTACAATAACTTTATTATTGGAGATATTTTCACAATACTTTGCACACACATACAAAAACTCAAAAAGATTTTTGGGCATTCACAAATGTTCGATATGTGCCTCTTTAGTGATTCGGCAGACATCAAGCCGATAATCAAGTTCCTCCCACACTTCGGCGTAGCATGTCCCCATCAATGAGTTCGAAAGCATCGTTGATGAGAGCTCGCAGTTCTGGCACGTTTCTTGGTAGAGGAGGTTTAAACACTGAATCTTTCACATAACCCCAGAGAAAGAAATCGCATGGGGTTAAGTCAGGAGAGCGTGGAGGCCATGACATGAATTGCTGATCATGATCTCCACCACGACCGATCCATCGGTTTTCCAATCTCCTGTTTAAGAAATACCGAACATCATGATGGAAGTGCGGTGGAGCACCATCCTGTTGAAAGATGAAGTCGGTGCTGTTGGTCTCCAGTTGTGGCATGAGCCAATTTTCCACCATGTCCAGATACACGTGTCCTGTAACGTTTTTTTCGCAGAAGAAAAAGGGGCTGTAAACTTTAATTGCACAAAACACATTAACTTTTGGTGAATTGCGAATTTGCTGCACGGATGTGTGAGGATTCTCTACCACCCAGATTCGCACATTGTGTCTGTTCACTTCGTCATTAAGAAAAAATGTTGCTTCAGCACTGAAAACAAGTTTCGCACTGAACGCATCCTCTTCCATGAGCTGTTGCAACCGCGCCGAAAATTCAAAGCGTTTGACTTTGTCATCGGGTGTCAGGGCTTGTAGCAATTGTAAACGGTAAGGCTTCTGCTTTAGCCTTTTCCGTAAGATTTTCGGAACCGTCAGCTGTGGTACGTTTAGCTCCCTGCTTGCTTTATTCGTCGACTTCCGCGGGCTACGCGTGAAACTTGCCCGCACGCGTTCAACCGTTTCTTCGCTCACTGCAGGCCGACCCGTTGATTTCCCCTTACAGAGGCATCCAGAAGCTTTAAACTGCGCATACCATCGCCGAATGGAGTTAGCAGTTGGTGGATCTTTGTTGAACTTCGTCCTGAAGTGTCGTTGCACTGTTATGACTGACTGATGTGAGTGCATTTCAAGCACGACATACGCTTTCTCGGCTCCTGTCGCCATTTTGTCTCACTGCGCTCTCGAGCGCTCTGGCGGCAGAAACCTGAAGTGCGGCTTCAGCCGAACAAAACTTTATGAGTTTTTCTACGTATCTGTAGTGTGTCGTGACCATATGTCAATGAATGGAGCTACAGTGAATTTATGAAATCGCTTCAATCATTTGTAATAGCCCTGTACAAATGATACAGAAAATTCCTGTATGTGAAGAAGCTAGTGAAGGAGACGTAGAAGAGTGGATGGCAGCGGATGGGGCATGTGTGGAGAACCTTACTGATGCTGATTTAGTTGCTGCCGTGACTCAAGACCAGGAAGAAGTGGACTGCTGTGACGGAAGTGACAGTGAGCCTGAAAGCGACAAGGGAGAGCTGGTGCCACACAGTGACGCAGCAGAAGCCCTTGACCTCGCGCTACGTTATTTGGAGCAACAGCCCACTGCTGCACCCTGCTGAATTGATGTTTATGAGACGCTGGCGCAACTATGTGTCATATAACAGACTGTCTTCATTACGCTAAAAACAACATAGTAGGGATAAAATGTCCGCTGTATTTTAGTAAGTTTGACAGCTTTTCTTTCATTGTCATGCATTGTTTAAACCTAATGGTTTCTTGCCAATTTTTCTAACACATGTTTACTGTACTGTGTAAATTAAAATAGTGTGTATGTATAGCAGTTTACTGCACTGTTTTCCTACTTACACTAACATGTTTCATGTTCGGATTACCGGGGTTCGGATTAGCGGGACTCTGCTGTACTGCGCAATGTATTTTTACAAAAGGTCTATTTTGTTTCTGTTAGCCTTCAAGGTCACGGTTGAGTGTGTGGCGTTCACTGTGTTATTCAGTGGTTTGGTATTTAACTAATTTGTAAATGAAAATGATAATCTTATTTCATTACATTGAGTAATTCCTAAATATTTTTTTCTCCCGGCTAAAGATTTGGTCAAGTTGCTAAAGAAATCCAAGTTAACGTTGTGTTAAAGTGTTGTCTGTAAGCTGTGTAAGTGTCACTAAATCACAGTTAATACAACAGATTCTATACAACTATTGATTATGATGGAAACAGTTATCTTCAGCAAAGTGATCATTAAAACCACCGAATGTCAGCCGCGCACAACACTGACGTATGTTAGCTGAAACAATATTCTTCGCAACTCGTGCGTAATTAATTTCGGCTCCATACATCAGCAAGAAAAAGTTTGTTACATGGATCGTGCTATGAGCAGTGTTTTTGAAGAACCAAACTGATTCCAACCTTTTTTCATTAAAATGAGTTCGGGACCACCGGTGCACATTTATTTTTACACAATTTTATTACCTTCGGCATTTATGTCTGCAGAGTTGCGTAATTTGAATTTGCCACTGAGATAATTGTTAATATGGCGGCAGACAATTGATAGAGACTTTCTATTGTTAGAGTAAATTTCCTTTTAACAGGATAAGTATTTGAAATGCTTACTAAACTTTACTTTCATATTTTGCACTATTTAGACTAATTTTCATCAAGCAAACCTTTGATTTTTTCCTAAGAAACACAGATAAAAACGCGATACAAATCGCTATCATAAACGGCTGCGCTCGTTGCAGCGGAAACAAATAATCAACACAGATAATGGTTACTGAAAGAGGAATTAAAGTTACAAATAATTATTCACTCATATTTATAATAATAATGAACTCTATTCTCAACTAATAATTAACAAATAATTACAATTTCTTAACAGACCTCAGTTTGATATGCGTCTTGCGTCCGCAACCTACAAAAGCGAACCAACAAAAGGTAAAAACAAAGGAAGACAAACGCAGATCATAAAAGGAATTTACAATTATCATTGTCTTTGTATGATACACATCGATATGTCCAATTACATCATAAAATTTTATATAAATAATTAATATTTATCATCGTTTTCACTGTTTTTTCATATGTCGGATAGATAATGTTTATTACTGTTAGAGGCATAATTTCCTCTCGGCGCTCTGTAGCTAAAATTTATCTCGTGGATGTTACAAGTGCTTGCTTGTGTTCCTAAGGGGTGTCTTTCCACTAAAACTGTGTCTTACTTTGTAGTTTCGACACAAGTGTTGCTAGTCCAAGTTTCTAGAACATTCGAGGACGCCTCGTTTCCGACTCCCTCCAGAACCTCGCGTCCCCACAGTTAGCGGACTCCCGCCTCTTGCGGAGATGCCTCTTCACCTGCATGATAATGATTTGACGTGGCTGCTTCTCATTGACCCAAATTCTGATACGCTACTCGATTAAAATTCACTAAACTCTTGAACCACATGTCGGATTTAGATTCGGATTGCGCAATAAAGTGCAAAACCTACAGAGCATATTTTCTACTCTGTTCAAACAGATTACGCTTTTCCACAGCTCAAGAGATTATGTAATGTTAGATTCGGAAATGAGAATGAACAGGGAGACAGCGTGTCGCTACCATGTGTGAGGTGACTGTTGAGCCTGGTGTGAGGTTGGAAGAACTTAAAGTTCCAATTTTATATCTGGTGCTACGGAAAATATACTCATTGTTAAGGCTAATGACAGTACAAGAAGTAGCGTTTACAGTGGCCATTACAGGTAGATACTTTGTCATAAACGATAATAATGTTGCTCATAGTGAAGGTAATACTAAATAATGTTCAAAGGACGGTAGAGAAATAAAATGTATATCAAATGTTACAAGTCCTTGATAGCAAGTAGACTCTACCAGCTGTTAACATGAAAGTTCTGCCTGGCTAAATGTACTTGCTACCAACGACTTGCAACATTTGACGTACATTTTATCTCCATAATTGCCATGGAACATTATACGATATTTACCTTCATTATCAGTAACGTTGTTATCGATTATGACAAAGTTCCTACCTATAATGGCCGTTGCAGACACTGTACAAATAATTGCGATCTTGGTAAATACAGTGTTTGTAGAGAAATACTTCAACATTTATGTCAGTTTCAATACACTTTTGCAAATATTTTGCCTCTCCCTAAAGCCCTTTTTGACATGTTGCAAGCCACAGCTTACAAAATTTGTTGCTGTGTAAGAAAAATTAATGAATTCCAAGAAATAGTGAAAGCCAAGGGTGGCAGATTTGAAAGAATATGGGAAAGAGTCATTCATGGACAACATATGGATGAACCAGAAGGTAGGTTTCAGCAGCTACATTTCCAGAAGGCGTTCTCCAAAAGTGACCTCTAAGCAAATCACGTGCCTACGAAGTATCGTCTCAGTTGCACGACTTGATTCGTGATTTCCTATCAGGGAGGACACAGTTTGTAGTAACCGACGCGAAGTGATCGAGTTAACTAGCAGTGACATCTGGCGTTCCCTGGAAGTGCTATAGGCCCTCTGCTGTTTCTAATCGATATAAAAGAATTAGGAGATAATCTGGGTAGCCCTCTCGGATTGTTTGCAGATGATGTTCTGTACTGTCTGTATTCTTCGTAAGAACGATCCTGATGTAAACAAACCCATGAGAGGCAGCAGTTCTACCACTCTTTCGCAGGCGTTGTTACGCCATTAGAAGTGGACCTTCATCTTGTATTAGATATTATGTATTATACTACCGGTACCGCTAATGAAACTTTAAGACATTCTAAAGCATTAACAGACAACAACGGTTTTGCTGATCAGTAGCTAAATGCTTATGCCATGTATTTCTTATTTCAAATCTCTGTGTACAGTCGCTTCCTCTGACCAGTTCCGTGCGCGACTGAACGACTAGTTCCGATCGGTAGATGACGGCTTGGTTTGTAAATACTCTCTCAATTTCTTCTTTGAACGTAAAATTCCGAAGCACTTAAATTTTCAGCTTCTTTGTAATAAATTTGAGAAAGATGATATATAATGATTATAAAAATATTACCAAATCCACACAACTGTGGTAGGGTAGTGAATATACAACTGCTTTGTACACGCAAGGTTGTGGGTTCCGTTCCACTCTAAATTAATTTGTTGAATGTTAATCGAAATGACATCCTGTGTTATACACTTGAGAGTAAATGGAGTGTGCTGAGGAAAATCGACCTTTGCGTGGGACAATGCACTGCCAACACCATTCTTCAGTTCTTCAGCGGTGATCCTCCCGTACAGGAGCGTTTAATTGTGGACTTCACCCTGAAGAAACATACGGAGCGAAGGAGGGCGCAAAGAACGTCTCCCTTTGTGAGTTCTGAAGAAAATGGCGGGAACTCTTCGCCCCCCCCCCCCCCCGCCAAACTCTTCACAACAATCACATCAGCAGTTATTGTGACGCTTCATAGTTGTTCGTGTATCCCATGTGTACGGAGAAAATGACTGAAACTGTGTCGTGTTCTTTTGAAGAGGAACACTGTTAAACAGCGGTGAAAAACTGATAGTTCTCAATGTTTTTGAAAAGTTATCGGAAACGCATCCATCGCAACTGGTAATGGAACTTCTAGCCATAATACCCGAGTTTATCGGTGCTTCTGTGACAAGTGTAATGTAAGCGCATAGAGAAAGACACAGTACGGGTAAGCTGTCAGCTCTAGGACAGACATGATAATTTCAGTCGGGTGTTTAGGGGAAGTTGCGATTTTGATAAAAAATACTGTGCAGTCAAATGTGCAGGCAATTGTCTTCAGGAACAAAGTGCCTACAATAAACTTCAATAGATAAATAATGACTATAGCTTGCCTACTTTTAAAAGAACGACTTTTAGAAACTGATAAAAGATATGGGATTTCAATTCGAAAAAACGAAACGAAATAGTGTAATTGCACATAGAGAAGGTATTCCTTTGTGGAGAAGTCGTTGTCTCCAGCACATTCAACAGTTCAAACGCTATAAATCGAAGATTTATTACTGTGACAAAATATGAGTTAACACAGGTCATGTGACAAAAGAAGCGTGAGCTGACAATACAGTGACGGGTAAGAGACAAGCTTTTGTTGCAGGTGTATCACAGCAGTTAAAAAAATGCGACTGGAAAAGGAAAAACGCTAATTGTAGTGCATATAGGAAGCAACTTGTTTTGTGGAAGGTGCTGAATTGATTTTTTAATAAAAAAAAGACTCGAGGTTATCATGACGATGGAATGGTGAAGTGTTCCTAAAATGGTAGAGCCCAACAGTGTTACAATTGTGGACACTGCTTCATATTATAGTGTAAGGCAGAACATTGGCCACAAAAATCGCGGAGGAAGAAAGACATTGTAAATTGGCTGATGGAAAAGGCTACCCTACTGCCTTTTGGGTCACAAATATCATCGGGGGAGAGAGACATTGTAAATTGGTTGATGGTAAAGGGAGCACATGTCGATCCTTCTGCGATTAGGCTTGAATTACTGAAACAGGTTGAAGCTTACGTTTGAGGTTACCACACGACTGAGGTCAGTAATACTGTAAGTGGTGTAACGTCTCTTAGCAAAGCACATATTATGTGTGGTAAAAAAAAAGAGAAAAGAATAATTCAACGGGATGATTGTAATTCCGTGGACAACGACTGTGTGAACTTTATGTAATAAAGTGAAAGCATTATGTGTCATGTTTTGTTCTTGTATAGAATTATGTACTGATTTTTTTAAAGATAATATCTGTGTCGGCGAGTACTGAAACCGCCACAGACGATACTTATTAAATATCAAACCAAGATGAGGGTATGTGAGAAGTATAAATAGTAGTGACCGAACATTAATTTCTGTGTCGTCTTCTTGGAGTTACGTGAGTAGGAAGAGCCTCTGACATTATATTGTACGCTTGCGTAGCATTCTTTTGTCAAGATTGAGAGACGTACGCCATTACGTACTCATTGTAAAGGTGTGTAATAATTTAAACTGTTTAAATGTTTTGTATATAGTTAGTGAAAACTTGAATTATGATTTGTAATAAGCTTGCCTAGTATTTTATCGCATCCTTTTAAGACATTTTCAGTTATTTAAATATTATTCGTAGTGCAGAGCTGCGCTACGAACGAACGAGCCGCTGCTGCGGCGCATTCAAACTCCATTAAATGAAACCAATCATACTGCAAAGAAGCGGACAGGTAATAGTGAACTAAAATTATTTCTTTCGGCTTTCGGAATTGTAGGGCAGAGCAGCAGATTTTATGATTTGTTTTACAGGTGGACGTGGGTTGCTGATAATATATTATTAACAATGTAAAAAGATAATTTACCTTCATAACATAAAAGAAATCTTGCTGTGTGTAGTTCTTGTCAGGCAAACATTATAGTAAAAACATGTCTTTCTATTATAATAGTCTCATGTTCTCGTGTTAGTCGTGGTACTTATTGGTGTTTTACTGTTAACAAAAATCCACTGCAAAATTTTGATGTTGAACAATCACTGCGTACTGTAACATCAGTATTGATAACGAAGTAATTTTCATTAACCTTTTCAATAACTGTAAAGTAAGGAAGATATGTTGAACTTTATGGTGAGTTACAGTATTCAATGTCATACATTCAGTATTCAATACTGTGCAAGCCATAATAGAAGCGAAAATCAAAGATGTTGCAGTGAATATAATCAGCGACACAGGTGCCTCACTGAGTGTAATGAGTATAGAATTGTTTAGCGCTGGGGAAGGGACGTAGCATACCGACTTTCCTGGTTAATAATTGCAAGGTGTCTGGAGCTATAAGTGCACGGAGCCAATTAGTTAAGCGCCAAGTGCAGGTGGAGATTTGTAAGGAGGGCGAAGCCATAGTGAGCTCGTTCCTCATTGTTAAAGGGTTAAAGGTGACCTGCATTCTGGGAGTAGATTTTCTCCGTGAGAGGGACGCAGTGATCGACCTCTCCTCGGGAAAACTAAGCATAGTTAATAAAGGTAGGGGGATTGAGTTGTCTATGATGAAATCGAAAGAGGTACTTGTGCCATGTTGCAACCGAATTAACATCAAATGTAGGAACCCCTGGGTACTACACCTAGATGATTATTCACATGTGACAGATCTTTATTATCCTAGTATGGAAGATAGAAATTTTGAAACAAATGTTGATGCATTTCAAACCGAAGTACAGGAATCTGAGAGTTTAAGCAACACAAAAGCAACAGTTAACGCAGCGGCTATCGAATATACCATGGTATTTACCGACTGACCAGGAATAATCAAGAGATACCACTACCATATAGAGGTGATGCCCCACAAAACGTACTGTCGCGCATCTTACTCCATCCCTTGGTCGAGGAGGGAAGTAGTGGCTAAAGAGATTCGGAAGATGTTAGAGTGGGATAGTGAAATTATTTATTCAATGACCTGTCAGATGTAAATAGTAGCAGTAAGAAGATTTCAATTGTGGTTTAGAGTATAAGTATATTAGCTTTAAGAAAGAATTTGTGTATATTTAAAATTTTGAGAAAGCAAGACATAAATAAGTAAGCATAGCATGAAAGTAGAATCAAGAAACTGGGCAATAGCATGCAAATTGAAGATTTTGTTTACAGACAATTAGTGTCATTAAAATACTATATGCTCATCAAGCAATGAACAATCTTTTTGTTGACAAAGTAATGAATAATTTCTTGAATCATTTTTCATATGTAGTAAGTAAGTACAATTAATGATGAGATATCATATAGTAATGTAACAGGTGTAATTGTGTTAGAATTAAGGAACCCTGAGAGAGTCTCTACTGGACAAAAAATGACTTTGTAGTACGAAACAATTATGTGATGTAGTGTTACTGCCAATAGTGATCTGAGAACGACACTGGAGCAGAATTCAATCAAAGACAAACCCGTTCCGTGTAACCTACACTTTGAATGTATCGATGCTTCAATGGAAGCCCGTGTACTTGGTACACGTCCTTGCATATTAATTACGCGGTACGCGAATCAAGTCAATCTACGCGGAAGTTACACTGTAGTCCTGTAGGACAGATCATTTAAAAAAAAAAATACTAATACTAAATGAAGTATTTATTGAGCAATATGCCCAAGTCCAGCTGTCATGCACATGGTAAAATCTGTTTGCTAGATGGGTGATAACCTGGCAAGCTACACCGAAAAAGGAAAAGAAAACTATGTACCGAAAGTCACACACCTTTAAATAATTACAAAAAAAGCCATATATGCCTAGTAACAATAGTGTGTAATGACATGGTAAACACAATGGACTCAATATAGATGAGAGTGATTATGCTAAAAACAGTTGATATGCATTAAAAATAAACTGTGTGCATAAACAATCTAGGAAAGGACGGAATTTTGTGTGTAGCAGGGTCAGAAAATGACTGTTGTATCTGCACCAATGTATACGTCGGAATAAGTCAATTGTTGCGTGTCATAGTGCAGTGCTCAACGAACAATAATTTTACTGTGTGTAAAAACGGTAGTTAGCGATCCGTTCGGAGTCGATTCAAACAAACTTCGCTCGATGGAAACATTTAGTTTGTGTGAACCGAAACATTTCGCGTGTTGAGGGACGCTCTGGCAGCGTATCGACCGTGAGAACAAATGAAAGTGTGTAGTACAACGTGCGTGTGGCGAACCCTAAATACCAGTGTCACAATACGATTTAGTTGTGAAGCCACAAGAAACCCGTTATCACGCCAAAACATCCTGTGCAGACCAGCGAAACGACGGCTTACTGAACAATAAACGCTTTTAACCAAGTTGCATTTTCTTCCACAGCTAATAATCTGTATCCTTAAAGACAGTACACCGTTGTGGAATATTCGTTTCATGCGTTGTGACGGGGAGCCATGCGGAGAAGCAGAGACGGGTGCCTTGCCGCCCGCCAGCCGGTCGCGGGAAACAACTGCAACACACCGACATTGGTGAATGGTTCGGCGCGGTTCGCGACTGCACGGGCGCCACCACAACACGCCGTCGCTGTTACGGCGAGCAGGACGTCGACCCCAGCGGTCGTTGGCACGCCGCGTTCCAGACGACGCTACGCAACAATTGCTTCGCGCCGCCAGCTCCGTACGACATTGTCGACATTCAACCGGACATTACTAACTACGGTGTTAATGTACTAACATGAAAATGATTTATTGGACACGAAATTACGTGGCAAACATTTTTTCTTTAGTTTACTGTGTATAAACTCAAAATATTTATTTGTTAGATGATATATGTTATATGTTTTCGTCATATTAGTGAAGCAAACTGACACGAATGCCATACCATGGTAGAACATTTGTCGTCATTAATTGCAGAGACAAGTCATTACACTACTGTAAAACTATTTAATGATTGACTTTCAGTGTGAGACGGAACACAAGCATTACCACGGATATTAAAGAGTGTAGAAGGTACATTTTCAACAAGGGGACAAAAAGTTTAACATTTTGTCATAAATAACCTTTGTTATCTGTGAACATTTGATAAATGCCAACCTTTTTTGATGAACAATCAGACTGCGTTTTACTACATCTACATCTACATGATTACTCTGCAATTCACATTTAAGTGCTTGGCAGAGGGTTCGTCGAACCACAATCATACTATCTCCCTACCATTCCACTCCCGAACACCGCGCGGGAAAAACGAACACCTAAACCTTTCTGTTCGAGCTCTGATTTCTCTTATTTTCTTTGATGATCATTCCTACCTATATAGGTTGGGCTCAACAAAATATTTTCGCATTCGGAAGAGAAAGTTGGTGACTGAAATTTCGTAAATAGATCTCGCCGTGACGAAAAACGTCTTTACTTTAATGACTTCAATCCGAACTCGCGTATCATATCTGCCACACTCTCTCCCCTATTACGTGATAATACAAAACGAGCTGCCCTTTTTTGCACCCTTTCGATGTCCTCCGTCAATCCCACCTGGTAAAGATCCCACACCGCACAGCAATATTCTAACAGAGGACGAACGAGTGTAGTGTAAGCTGTCTCTTTAGTGGACTTGTTGCATCTTCTAAGTGTCCTGCCAATGAAACGCAACCTTTGGCTCGCCTTCCCCACAATATTATCTATGTGGTCTTTCCAACTGAAGTTGTTCGTAATTTTAACACCCAGGTACTTAGTTGAATTGACAGCCTTGAGAATTGCACTATTTATCGAGTAATCGGATTCCAAAGAATTTCTTTTGGAACTCATGTGGATCATCTCACACTTTTCGTTATTTAGCGTCAACTGCCACCTGCCACACCATACAGCAATCTTTTCTAATTCGCTTTACAACTGATACTGGTCTTCTGATGACCATACTAGACGGTAAATTACAGCATCATATGCGAACAACCTAAGAGAACTGCTCAGATTGTCACCCAGGTCATTTATATAGATCAGGAACAGCAGAAGTCCCAGGACGTTTCCCTGGGGAACATCTGATATCACTTCAGTTTTACCAGATGATTTGCCGTCTATTACTACGAACTGCGACCGTCCTGACAGGAAATCACGAATCCAGTCGCACAACTGAGACGATACCCCATAGGCCCGCAGCTTGATTAGAAGTCGCTTGTGAGGAACGGTGTCAAAAGCTTTCCGGACATCTAGAAATACGGAATCAACTTGAGATCCCCTGTCGATAGCGGCCATTGCTTCGTGCGAATAAAGAGCTAGCTGCGTTGCACAAGAACGATGTTTTCTGAAACCATGCTGATTACGTACCAATAGATCGTTCCCTTCGAGGTGATTCGTAATGTTTGAATACAATATATGCTCGAAAACCCTACTGCAAACCGACGTCAATGATATACGTCTGTAATTCGATGGATTACTCCTACTACCCTTCTTAAACACTGGTGCGACCTGTGCAATTTTCCAATCTGCAGATGCACATCTGTCGGTGAGCGAGCGGTTGTATATGATTGCTAAGTAGGGAGCTATTGTACCAGCGTAATCTGAAAGAAACTTAATCGGTATACAATCTGGACCTGAAGACTTGCCCGTATCAAGCGATTTGAGTTGCTTCGCAACCCCTAAGGTATCTACTTCTAAGAAACTCATGCTAGCAGCTGTTCGTGTTTCAAATTCTGGAATATTCTATTCGTCTTCCCTGGTGAAGGAATTTCGGAAAAGTGCGTTCAGTAACTCCGCTTTAGCGGCACAGTAGTCGGTAACAGTACCATCGGCACTGCGCAGCGAAGGTATTGACTGCGTCTTGCCGCTTGTGTACTTTACATACGACCAGAATTTCTTCGGATTTTCTACCAAATTTCGAGTCAATGTTTCGTTGTGGAACCTATTAAAGGCATCTCGCATTGAAGTCCGTGCCAAATTTCGCGCGTCTGTAAATTTTAGCCAATCTTCGGGATTTCGCGTTCTTCTGAACTTCGCATGCTTTTTCCGTTGCCTCTGCAACAGCGTTCGGATCTGTTTTGTGTATCATGGGGGATCAGTTCCATCTCTTACCAATTTATGAGGTATGAATCTCTCAATTGCTGTTGCTACTATATCTTTGAATTTGAGCCACATCTCGTCTACATTTGCATAGTCAGATCGGAAGGACTGGAGATTGTCTCTTAGGAAGGCTTCTAGTGACACATTATCCGCTTTTTTAAATAAAATTATTTTGCGTTTGTTTCTGGTGGATTTGGAAGAAACGGTATTGAGCCTAGCTACAACGACCTTGTGATCACTAATCCCTGTATCAGTCATGATGCTCTCTATTAGCTCTGGATTGTTTGTCAAGTGTGTTTTCGCAACCATTTACAATTCGCGTGGGTTCGTGGATTAACTGCTCAAAATAATTTTCGGAGAAAGCATTTAGAACAATCTCGGAAGATGTTTTCTGCCTACCACCGGTTTTAAACAAGTATTTTTGCCAACATATCGAGGGAAGGTTAAAGTCCCCACCAACTATAACCGTATGAGTGGGGTATTTATTTGTTACGAGACTCAAATATTCTCTGAACTGTTCAGCGACCATATCATCGAAGTCTGGGGGTTGGTAGAAGGAGCCAATTATTAACTTAGTTCGGCTGTTAAGTATAACCTCCACCCATACCAATTTGCACGGAGTATCTACTTCGACTTCACTACAAACCAGGCGAGATGACCATGGCTCTGGCGCAGTTTTCCCAGGTTTCCTGAGCGCACATAGCCCGAATGGGGGAGCCAGAAAACTATAATAACCCTGGGACTAGGTTTACGGTCACCTCGCAAAGTATGAGAAAACCATAAAGAGTGTAAATAAAACTATAGTGCAAAAGAACAAACAAGTGAATAGTGAATATTCCAAATAAAGTGAGAAACAATGACGAAACGGACGTTAGTGGCAGTATATTGCCGAACATTCTTAACGTTAGTCAACTGCTGCCAGGTGTGCGTTGTAACGTCTCTTAGCAAAACACATATTTTATGTGGTAAAAAAAAGGAGAAAAGAATAATTGAACTGGATGATTGTAATTCCGTGGACAACGACTGTGTGAACTTTACGTAATAAAGTGAAAGCATTAGGTGTCATGTTTTGTTCTTGTATAGAATTATGTACTGATTTTTTTAAAAGATAATATCCGTGTCGGCGAGTACTGAAACCGCCACTTACGATACTTATTAAATATCAAACCAAGATGAGGGTACGTGAGAAATATAAATAGTAGTGACCGAACATTAATTTCTGTGTCGTCTTCTTGGAGTTACGTGAGTAGGAAGAGCCTGTGAAGTTATATTGTACGCTTGCCTGGCATTCTTTTGTCAAGATTGAGAGACGTACGTCATTAAGTGCTCATTGTAAAGGTGTGTAATAATTTAATCTGTTTAAATGTTTTGAATAGAGTTAGTTAGTGAAAACTTGAATTATGATTTGTAATAAGTTTGCCTGGTATTTTATCCCATCCTTTTAAGACATTTTCAGTTATTTAAATATTATTCGTAGTGCAGAGCTGCGCTACGAACGAACGAGCCGCTGCTGCGGCGCATTCAAACTCCATTAAATGAAACAAATCCTACCGCAAAGAAGCGGACAGGTAATAGTAAACTAAAATTATTTCTTTCAGCTTTCGGAATTGCAGAGCAGAGCCGCAGATTTTATGATGTGTTTTACAGGTTGACACGGGGTGCTGTTGATATATTATTAACAGTGAAAAAAAATGGTTCAAATGGCTCTCAGCATTATGGGACTTAACATCTATGGTCATCAGTCCACTAGAACTTAGAACTACTTAAACCTAACTAACCTAAGGACATCAAACAACACCCAGTCATCACGAGGCAGACAAAATCCCTGACCTCGCCGGGAATCAAACCCAGGAACCCGGGCGTGGGAAGCGAGAACGCTACCGCACGACCACGAGCTGCGGACAGTGCAAAAAGATAATTTTCCCTTATAACAAAAAAAATCTTGCTGTGCATAGTTCTGGTCTGGCAAACCTTATAGTAAAAACATATTTTTCTATGATAATAACATGTTCTCGTGTTAGTCGTGGTACTTATTGGTGTTTTACTGTTAATAAAAATCCACTGCAAAATTTTGATGTTGAACAATCATTGCGTACTGTAACATCAGTATTGATAACGAAATAATTTTCAGTAACCTTTTCAATAACTGTAAAGTAAGGAAGATATGTTGAACTTTATGGCGAGTTACAGTAACGAAAAAATGTTCCTTTAATAGAAAGCCAGATCCAGAATAATAACATAATATATTTTGTTTTGTTGAAATTTAATGATCCAAAGAAAGTCACAGCACAGCATCCCTAAAAAGTATTTCAGGGCTGTTTTCGTAGCAACATATTTTATCTCATACACTCCTGGAAATGGAAAAAAGAACACATTGACACCGGTGTGTCAGACCCACCATACTTGCTCCGGACACTGCGAGAGGGCTGTACAAGCAATGATCACACGCACGGCACAGCGGACACACCAGGAACCGCGGTGTTGGCTGTCGAATGGCGCTAGCTGCGCAGCATTTGTGCACCGCCGCCGTCAGTGTCAGCCAGTTTGCCGTGGCATACGGAGCTCCATCGCAGTCTTTAACACTGGTAGCATGCCGCGACAGCGTGGACGTGAACCGTATGTGCAGTTGACGGACTTTGAGCGAGGGCGTATAGTGGGCATGCGGGAGGCCGGGTGGACGTACCGCCGAATTGCTCAACACGTGGGGCGTGAGGTCTCCACAGTACATCGATGTTGTCGCCAGTGGTCGGCGGAAGGTGCACGTGCCCGTCGACCTGGGACCGGACCGCAGCGACGCACGGATGCACGCCAAGACCGTAGGATCCTACGCAGTGCCGTAGAGGACCGTACCGCCACTTCCCAGCAAATTAGGGACACTGTTGCTCCTGGGATGTCGGCGAGGACCATTCGCAACCGTCTCCATGAAGCTGGGCTACGGTCCCGCACGCCGTTAGGCCGTCTTCCGCTCACGACCCAACATCGTGCAGCCCGCCTCCAGTGGTGTCGCGACAGGCGTGAATGGAGGGACGAATAGAGACGTGTCGTCTTCAGCGATGAGAGTCGCTTCTGCCTTGGTGCCAATGGTGGTCGTATGCGTGTTTGACGCCGTGCAGGTGAGCGCCACAATCAGGACTGCATACGACCGAGGCACACAGGGCCAACACCCGGCATCATGGTGTGGGGAGCGATCTCCTACACTGGCCGTACACCACTGGTGATCGTCGAGGGGACACTGAATAGTGCACGGTACATCCAAACCGTCATCGAACCCACTGTTCTACCATTCCTAGACCGGCAAGGGAACTTGCTGTTCCAACAGGACAATGCACGTCCGCATGTATCCCGTGCCACCCAACGTGCTCTAGAAGGTGTAAGTCAACTACCCTGGCCAGCAACATCTCCGGATCTGTCCCCCATTGAGCATGTTTGGGACTGGATGAAGCGTCGTCTCACGCGGTCTGCACGTCCAGCACGAACGCTGGTCCAACTGAGGCGCCAGGTGGAAATGGCATGGCAAGCCGTTCCACAGGACTACATCCAGCATCTCTACGATCGTCTCCATGGGAGAATAGCAGCCTGCATTGCTGCGAAAGGTGGATATACACTGTACTAGTGCCGGCATTGTGCATGCTCTGTTGCCTGTGTCTATGTGCCTGTGGTTCTGTCAGTGTGATCATGTGATGTATCTGACCCCAGGAATGTGTCAATAAAGTTTCCCCCTCCTGGGACAATGAATTCACGGTGTTCTTATTTCAATTTCCAGGAGTGTATATTAGTTGTTACGCGAGCAATAAAACAGAGCAAAAATAGAGCCAGCGAAACACCCAATTATGGATGCAATATCGAAAAACCCCTTCTTAAACGACGCCTACAATGTAAGATCAACATCCTTTGCGTATTTCAAGTTTCTATCCGTAGTAGTTTCGGCTGGGCAATAATGAGTCAGTGAGAGTGAATCAGTCAGTCGGGGCATCGCCTTTTATGTATGGGGGTCAGCTAAATTCAAATGTGCAAATGACATTTTATGCTGTTGTAACTGCTCATCATGACGAAAATTTCAGTCCACGCAACTGACCACCACCAAGTTACATGACTGCAGCTTGATGTTTTCGAGGTATAATTAAAACATTATGATTACATCTCGTATATGTTTACGCGATAAATGTTGACGCGATCGCAGCATATGGAGAAACTGCATTTTTGAAAGGACACGAAAGATGATTTAGAAACACGACAGCCACTGAAAAGTTGGGCTTTGGTATCGCGTAGCAGGAATAATAGAGACCTAGCAATGTGGTGCAGGAGATACTGCATAGCATTCTCATTCCGAAGGAACGAAATTCAGATACCCTTTCGGTCATTCTGATCTAGATTATCCCATCATCGGTTCGAAAGTCACTTGAGATGAGGACTGGCATGGTTTGTTTAACAAGCCACGACCGATTACTTATCTCCCATACTGTCCATCAAATTGCTGTAGAAATTTCTCTCTCTCTTTACTTGGACCTCGCGAGACCTTCAACTGTACCTAACCTTCAACAGAGAAATGCAGTAAGCTGCAAACACGACAGAGGCGTCATAGGTACTGCAGAATAATTACTAACGTGCTGCCAAACTTTGCGGAGGCGGCAGTGAGTTGGTAGCGCTGGCTGACGTAACTACGAGTAATAGTGGCGAGCGACCGTCGGCGTGCAATACTGGCGACACAGTAGACACCGGTGGCGGGCTTAGTGCCAGTTTCCGAATTGAATTCCGAATGGCACGATCTACGGAGCCATTTGCTATGTTAGAGTTGCGGCATCACCTGGCTGATCCGTATGCGATATTGACTCACGCCTACATTGAGGTGACAAATGTCTTGATAGCCATAAGCACATATACAGATGGCGGTGGTATCGCATACACAAGATGTAAAAGGGCAGTGCACTGGTAGAACTGTTATTTATACTCAGGTGATTCATGGGATAATGTTTCCAACGTGATTAAGTCCGCACGACGGGAATTAAGACACTCCGAACGCGGAACGGGTATTCGAGCTAGACGCATGGCACATTTCATTTCGGAAATCGTTTGGGAATTCAGTATTCTGCGATCCATTGTGGCGAGAATGTGACGAGAATACCACATTTCAGGCGTTAGCTCTGAAACCGGACAACGCAGTGGTCGACGGTCTTCGCTTAGCGACCGAAGAGTTGTTAGTGCTAACAGACAAGCAATACTGCATGAAATAACCGTGGAAATCAATGTGAGACGTACCCGTTAGAACAGTATGGCTAAATCTGGGTTAGTGAGCTACGGCAGCAGACGACCGACGCTAGTGGCTTTAACAGCACAACATCGCCTACAGCGCCTCTCCAAATGGCTCTGAGCACTATGGGACTTAACATCTGAGGTCATCAGTCCCCTAGAACTTAGAACTACTTAAACCTAACTAACCTAAGGACATCACACACATCCATGCCCGAGGCAGAAGTCGAGCCTGTGAGTGTAGCGGTCGCGAGGTTCTGGACTGAAGCGCCTAGAACCGCTCCGTCACAGCGGCCGGCGCGCCTCTCCTGTGCTTGAGATCATATCAGTTGGACCCTAGACGACTGAAAAACCGTGGCCTGGTCATATAAGCCCCGATTTTAGTTGGTAAGAGCAGATGTTAGGGTTCGAGTGTGGGGCAGAACCCACGAAGGCATGGAGCCAAGTTGACATCAGCCACTGTGCAAGCTGGTGGTAGCTCCATAATGGCGTGTACAGTGTCCACATGGAATGGACTGGATCCTCTGGATGTTCAGCTACTTGGAGACCATTTCCAGCCACTCATGGACGTCAAGTTCCCAGACACCGAGGGAATTTTTATGGGTGACCATGCATCGTGACACCGGTCCGCAACTGTTCGCAATTGGTTTAAAGAACATTCTGGACAGTTAGGGCGAATGATTTGGCCACCGAGATCGGCCGACATGAATCCCATCTAATATTTGTGGGACATAATCGCAAGGGCAGTTTTTACGCATAATCCTGCGCCGCAATTATGGACGGCTGTAGAGGCAGCATGGCTTAATATTTCCTCAGGGGCCTGCCAACGACCTGTTGAGTCTATGCCACATCAAGTTGCTTCACTACGCCGGGCAAAAGGAGGTTCAAATGGCTCTGAGCACTATGGGACTCAACTGCTGTGGTCATAAGTCCCCTAGAACTTAGAACTACTTAAACCTAACTAACCTAAGGACATCACACAAATCCATGCCCGAGGCAGGATTCGAACCTGCGACCGTAGCGGTCGTGCGGTTCCAGACTGTAGCGCCTTTAACTGCTCGGCCACTCCGGCCGGCGCGGCAAAAGGAGGGCAGACACGATACTAGGAGGTATCCCATGACTTTTCTCACCCCCCCACCCCCCGCGGATATTAGTAAACCTGTATCATCTTCCTTATCTGCTGCCAAAGCGATCAAGTTCTCGTCACACCGTAACGCGCGCGCGATGCCTCTGTCTCTCTGATCTCGTTAAATTGTCAACTGCATCCACTAAAACACGGTTAACACCTCTGACTATTAATAATATGATGTGCGAATGTAGTGCGAAGTACGTGGGATAAACCATTCATTCTGATACCAAAAGCTGCATGCAACACTTCATCTACACTACTGACCATTAAAATTGCTACACCAAGAAGAAATGCAGATGATAAACGGGTATTCATTGGAACAAATATATTGTACTAGAACTGAGATGTGATTACATTTTCAAGCAATTTGGGTGCACAGATCCTGAGAAATCAGTACCCAGAACAACCACCTCTGGCAGTAATAAGACCTTGATACGCCTGGGCACTGAGTCAAACACAGCTTGGATGACGTGTACAGTTACAGCTGCCCATGCAGCTTCAACACCATACCACAGTTCATCAAGAGTAGTGACTGACGTATTGTGACGAGCCAGTTGTTCGGCCACCATTGACCAGACGTTTTCAAGTGGTGAGAGATCTGGAGAATGTGCTGGCCAGGGTAGCAGCCGAACATTTCTGTATCCAGGAAGGCCCGTACAGGACCTGCAACATGAGGTCGTGCATTATCCTGCTGAAATGCGGGGTTTCGCAGGGATCGAATGAAGGGTAGAGCCACGGGTCGTAACACATCTGAAATGTAACGTCCACTGTTCAAAGTGCCGTCTGTGCGAACAAGAGGTGACCGAGACGTGTAAGCAATGGCACCCCATACCATCACGCCGGGTGATACGCCAGTATGGCGATGACAAATACATGCTTCCAATGTGCGTTCATCGTGATGTCGCCAAACACGGATGCGACCATCATGATGCTGTAAACAGAACCTGGATTCATCCGAAAAAATGACGTTTTTGCCGTTCGTGCACCCAGGTTCGTCATTGAGTACACCATCTCAGGCGCTCCTGTCTGTGATGCACCGTCAAGGTAACCGCAGCCATGGTCTCCGAGCTGATAGCCCATGCTGCTGCAAACGTTGTCGAACTGTTCGTGCAGATGGTTGGTGTCTTGCAGACGTCCCCATCTGCTGACTCAGGGATCGAGACGTGGCTGCACGATCCGTTACAGCCATGCGGATAATATGCCTGTCATCTCGACTGCTAGTTATACGAGGCCATTGGGATCCAGCATGGCGTTCCGTACTACCCTCCTGAACCCACCGTTTCCATATTCTGCTAACAGTCATTGGATCTCGACCAACGCGAGCAGCAATGTCGCGATACGATAAACCGCAATCGCGATAGGCTACAATCGGACCTTTATCTAAGTCGGAAACGTGATGGTACGCATTTCTCCTCCTTACACGAGGCATTACAACAAGGTCTCACCAGGCAACGCCGGTCAACTGCTGATTTTGTATGAGAAATCGGTTGGAAACTTTCGTCATGTCAGCACGTTGTAGGTGTCGCCACCGGCGCCAACCTTGTGTGAAAGCTCTGAAAAGCTAATCATTTGCATATTACAGCATCTTCTTCCTGTCGGTTAAATTTCGCGTCTGTAGCACGTCATCTTCGTGGTGTAGCAATTTTAATGGCCAGTAGTGTATATAAAAATCAGGCAATCTGTGAAGTCGGATGTGGTCGGACGTACGTAGTCTTACCAATGGACCCAAAACACTGCTCGAAGACAGGAAAATCCTGGTGTAGGACGCGAACAACCAGGTAATTCAGTAAACAAGGAAGTTTTGCAGATCTGCCGGTGTCCAGGAAATTCCGCAAGAGATAAATGTGTTCCCTTGAGTATTTCCTTGAGTATTGCCCTCTTCGCCGAGACGCGAGGATCATCACTGACTGACTGCAGTTCAAATTTTCGGTGGAAACCATTACTGGAGAACGCTAGCCAACGCTTGTTTGCTTATGCCCATAATATGGAGGGTAATTAGGTTCCAAAACCTTAATCCGTTTGTTATCTCATGGAGCGAAGAGATCAGCTTCTGTTTCAGTACGCTGTTGGCGAAACACCATTGGAAACAGTTACTGCCGTAAAATACGCACAGGAGTCACTATTCAGGGTACACCAAGTGGAATGATTACCTAAAACAGGTGTATGAAAAGCACATGTTAGGCTGAAATTCATTGGGAGAACAGTGAGAAAAAAAGTGGCTTACGCTTGTTCGTCCGATTCTTACTGTGCATCATTTCGGCACGCTTCTCTAATTGTTCAAATGTTCGAATGTGTGTGAATTCCTAAGGGACCAAACTGCTGAGGTCATCGGTTTCCGGACTTACACACTGCTTAAACTAACTTATGCTAAGAACAGCACACACACCCATGCCCGAGGGAGGATTCGAGCCTCCGGCGGGAGGTTTCTCAAATTGGATGAGTAGAGGGGGCAGAGAAGATCCGACGAGGAGCGGCACGTTTCGCCACGGGATCGTTTAGTCAGCGCGAGAGTATTACAGAGATGCTCAAAACCTCCTGTGGCGTATGCTACAAAGAGGCAATGTGCATCACGGACAGGCTTACTGTTCAAATTACGAGAGTGTATGATCCTGGAAGAGTCTGGAAACATAACACTTCCTCCCACGTGATATGACCACTACGAGAAAATCACATTTGCGAATGGGACAGGGAAGGAGGAGGGTGGCGTGGAGGGGGGGGGGGGTTTGAGATAGTTTACGAAAAAAACCCTCCTCCAACTTTTGTATACCATCTACGAACGTGAGTCCTTCTTACGCAATAGTTTCGTATGTGCGGTGACAGCAGTTGCGTAGGGCAGATGTAAGTGCAGATGTACATATAGATTTGCAGTCGGGACAACGTTGACCTCACCGCTGTGTGCTTTCGCGTCATTTACGAAGCTACTGCGTATGAAGAGCTTGTAGACGTAGATACCATGCAGAAGATGGCCGGCGACAACACTTAGCTCACTACTGCAATATCGCCTCTTTTCCTTTCCATCTTTCGCTAATCCTTAGAACTAAACACCATGCGGTGCAGGGAATACTGAAGAACGTGATACAACCCGTCGGCTTTGAGCAGTGCCGTCGAAAGTTACCACGTACGATACATTGCAAAGGTTTAAAAGCATAGTTGAATGTTGAGAAACAAACTAATGCAGTACAGAGAAAACACATCGTGGACATATTACATGTACATTCATATTTCGAACGTAATGTTAAGTATATCGCTTTTTCGTGTCCTAGTATCAGATTCTTCAGCTGAGCTATGTAAATAGCAAAAAAAAAAAAAAAAGAAATAGGGGGACATATGTAACATTACCACGGAGTACCTCAGTTGCCATACATGAGTTGTATCCCGAACTTCAATTGACCTACATAGATCAGTTGAAGTATGAGATACAAATTTTACGTATGTCAGCCTTTTCATCTTCGATATTACTAGTATCAACTGAAGAATATGACGCTAGTACTAGCGGAGCCGAAAAAAGCGACAAATGTAAAATTTGTATCCCGTATTTCAGTTGACCTACACAGGTCAATACTATTGCTAGCGGAAAAAAAAGACGACGGACGTAATATAAACATTTAGCACGTCAGTTGACATATATAGGATGCGCCTACCTGTACATCGGTCAACTGAAGTCCGGGATACAACTTTTACTTATGTCGGTCTTCTCGCCTTCGATAGTACTCTTATAGTATCAACTGGACAATATGTTAGCAGTACTAGCGAAGGCAAAAAAGTGACATCATAAAATTTGCATTCCGTGTGGTGTCACCGCCAGACACCACACTTGCTAGGTGGTAGCTTAAATCGGCCGCGGTCCATTTAGTACATTTCGGACCCGCGTGTCGCCACTGTGTGATCGCAGACCTAGCGCCACCACAAGGCAGGTCTCGATATACGAACAAGCACTCGCCCCAGTTGTACGACCACATTGCTAGCGACAATACGGACGAAGCCTTCCTCTCATTTGCCGAGAGACAGTTAGAATAGCCTTCTGCTAAGTCCATGGCTACGACCTAGCAAGGCGCCATTAGCCTTACATAGTTAGAGAGTTATAGTACAAATGTCTCATGAAGAACGCTGTAGTCATCAACTAATAAAGTTAAGTATAAAGCAGCTACGTACTTTTCTTGCTACCATTCAATAGTTATCCTGTTCCAGAATTCACGCCCGTCGGCGTGTGTGTACGCGTGCCTTTCTTTCGGCTATTTCAGTGTGGCGTAACAGTCTTGTTACGTCACAACATTCCGTACTCCAGTTGAACTATACAGGTCAAGTGAAGAATAGGATCTAGTACTACCGAAGGCGAAAAAAACGACAAACGTAAAATTTTTATCCTGTGTTTCAGTTGCCCTATATCGGTTAACTGAGGAATAGGATACAGCTTTCGTAGTTCAACTGAGTTACTGCCAGTGGTCGCTTTTTTGCTTTCGCTAGTGATAGTATCCTATTCTTCAGTTGATATACATAGTACAGGATACGAATCAATTGCATAGGAAACAGCACCCGTACTGGTACAGTATTACGTGAACAGTGAAGTCGAACGAGCCCCAAGACAACGGAAAACAATATGGAATGACAACGAGATAAATGAAAGAAGACAAAATTAATATAACGTGAAAATAAGACACTAAATTTACCGTACACAAACTCCTCCAGAGAAATCCAAAACTGGCCTTGAGGGCCGTGAACAAAAATCACATACCGACATAGCAATACAGAAGAAAATCAGCATCACAACTCACAGATACATGAACACATACATACAGAGAGATATATCCAGAAGTTCACATAAACAAAATGAAAGAAAATAGTAGAAGGAAAACCTCAAATGAAACATTACCCAACATAAGAAAATAAAAGAAAGATGAAACAACCCCAAAAACTCCAAATAAATTCCTTAACCATCCCCCATCAAAACCCACCATTTTTCTCAATTATCATTTGCGCCTCACCCCAACATGAAATTAGCGAACAAATTTTGGTGGGTACAACTGCTCAACACGTTTAAGACCTCACTTGAACTGGCTACATGTCTCCCGTACATTTCGCCTCCATAAACATCCATCTAAATGGATCTTTAATGTTGAAATGCATCGTTATGGCTCCCCAATAATCCTCTATACTATTCGTACAAGCCCCAGTAGTTCAACTGCTGAATTAAGTTCTATGATTAACAACGAAGTGTTGATAGCCCCCCCTTCCAAAATCCCTATATGATGAAAACCCGTCTGAAATTACCACAGAACTTTCGGCCGCATGCTCCTCGATTAATTCAACAAAATCTTTCTTTGTTCAGTTAGGAAGCACTTTGAAAACTACATTGGAACACTCTGTACCTGAAATTACGGCCCCCAAACCCATAATCCCACCGCAGGAGCACTCCTTTTACACTTCGTTTTGCCAAAAGCGGAGTCATCAGTTTCGACAATGGCACCCGGCCCAAAGCCCACCTATACCTTAGACAGGGTGACAATTATTGAACTATATGAAATAAAATCTTCATAACTTCTAAACGATATGCGTTAGGACGTTCAAACTATATGGTTGGCCACGGGGCATGATGGGAATTAGTATGCGGTATATAGTTGGTTTAGCGACGAAGCCCACTTTCATTTGGACGGCTTCGTCAATAAACAAAAGTGGTGCATTTGGGGGACTGATGATCCGAATTTCGCGATCAAGAAGTCTCGACACTCTCAACGAGTGTGAAACTGTGTGGTGTGCAATGTTCAATCACGGAGTAATAGGTGAGATATTCCTGGATGGCACGGTGACTACCACTCGGAAGGTCCTGCGTTGGTGGGAGGCTCAGTGGCTGGACGTGAGGGATAATAAGTTGCCAGCGGTGAAGGATTCTGTCCGACCGTGGCTCACCTCCTTCCGACAACGACGCGCTGAGGAAGTAGCCCTTACACGGCTTAGAATAGGACATTGTCCTCTGACACATGGTTTTCTGTTACGTCGTGAGGAGCCACCAACGTGTCAGACATGTGGGGCACAGTTGTCGATACGGCATATTTTAACTGAGTGTGTTTTATATGCAGGTTTGAGGGAAGATTTCAGTTTCCCACCAGACCTACCCTCTCTTTTAACTAATAATGAGGCGAGTGTCACTAGAGTTTTACGTTTTTGTGTGATGTCTGGCCTTCTTCCCAAAATATTGGGATTGAAGTCTTAATGTGCTGTCCAGTGGTTTGGTCACCCATTTTTTGTAAGTGGTCACTCAGCCACCGTTACTTATTTTTCCCTGTTTGTACTGGTATTTTATTTTTAGTTTTATCTCCCTGTTTTGATGTGCTGTGTCCCATCTTGCAATTTGAACAATACCACTTTGCATGGGGGCTTAATTAATTTTTTTTGATTGAAAATGATTTTTTTGTTTTTAATAGCTGTAAGTCCGATTACGCAAGTCTCGTAATCGGTTGGCCCTGACTAGTATATTTACGCTATCTGACTGCAACAAACAATGTAAGAAAATTTTCGTAAATACAGTTAATTAATTAAGTCCCCAGCAACTAAAAAACCTACAAAACCCAAGCACAAATGTAACTGTTCTGTATGTGGGAGTGTGACTCAACGTATGCATCTGGCACGGTTCTTTTCCAACAAGACAAGAATTTTTAAATACCAACTATACAGACGTGACAAAAGAAAATTAGAAAACTATAATTACGCAAGAAAACCAGAATTCCACTCTAATCCAAGAACACAAGCCAGATGCTTTGTTGACTGAACCTGTAGTGACACATTATTTCAGATAGACAATTAATAAAAAAAAAACATTATAAATTTTACCTTCATATATATTGACGAAATGCACTCATTACAATAACATCTGCTATCTCTCCCATCAAATAACTGCATAAAACAAGGAGCAACACTCTTTACTACCACATCTCACTCCGACTTCACGACAATCACGAGCTCTTAACACACACTGTGCTCTCTACTAGCACTGACTGCTACGAACTCTAAACACGCACTGACTTTCACGAACTCTCAACAACCACTGTGGAGGCGGCTTAATAGTACTCTTTGGCGCACTCTCTGGCGCAGTGGCACAGTGTAGCCACCTTTCATATGCCCCTCCTCCACAGGCCAGAATTTGATGGTATTTTTGCCAGCATTGGTGGTGAAAATACCACCAAATTCGTCCACAAAAATACAGACAAAAATAAAAGATAATATTAATATCTAAATATCACATAATTAGTTAAAATTTTGGCTTTGCACTGACCTTTCACTAACCTAACATATGAAATACAGTAAGCAATACAACTTCTTTTCATGCATGTGGCTTTACATAATAGTTTACACAATATACAAAAAATCAGTTTATACAAATGTTCACATTACTAACCTAATATATGAAATACAGTAAGCAATACAACTTCTTTTCATGCATGTGGCTTTACATAATAGTTTACACAATATACAAAAAATCAGTTTATACAAATGTTCACATAAAATGCTTTCAATGATTAGTTTATACAAAAAAGACACTAACAGGTGACATCTTTTCAGTAGAAGCAGTCCATCAGTTGCACCCAGTAAAGTTTAGCAGGTACACCCAGCAACAAGTAACATTAGTTCAGTAGAAGCAGTTCATCAGAAGCACCCAGCAATGTTGAGTAGGTGCAGACAGCAACAAGTGACTTCATTTCAGTAGAAACAGTTCATCAGTTGCACCCAGCAATGTTGAGTAGGTGCAGACACCAACAAGTGACATCATTTCAGCAGAAGCAGTTCCATCTGTGGCACCCAGTAAAGTTGCAGAGGTACACACAGCAACAAGTCACATTAGTTCAGTAGAAGCAGTCCATCAGAGGCACCCAGCAATGTTGAGTAGGTGCAGACAGCAACAAGTGACATTATTTCAGTAGAAGCAGTTCCATCTGTGGCACCCAGTAAAGTTGAGAGCAGGTGCAGACACCAACAAGTGACATCATTTCAGTAGAAGCAGTTCCATCTGTGGCACCCAGTAAAGTTGAGAGCAGGTGCAGACACCAACAAGTGACATCATTTCAGTAGAAGCAGTTCATCAGTTGCACCCAGCAATGTTGAGCAGGTGCAAACAGCAACAAGTGACATTATTTCAGTAAAAACAGTTCATCAGTTGCACCCAGCAATGTTGAGCAGGTGCAAACAGCAACAAGTGACATTATTTCAGTAAAAACAGTTCATCAGTTGCACCCAGCAATGTTGAGCAGGTGCAGACACCAACAAGTGACACCATTTCAGTAGAAGCAGTCCATCATTAGCACCCAGCAATGTTGAGCAGGTGCAGATAGCAAAAAGTCACATCTCTCAGCAGAAGCAATTCCATCAAATTCACTAGCACTGATCACTCTGTTCATCAGCAGAAATTAAACACGACCAAATGTCACACATCATGTTGAAAAGTGCAGGTAACAGTTCAGAATATTTATCTCACTAATCAGACAGTTCAGGCATGAACAATAGTTTGAATGCACATACAAATGCTTTTACAGTAACATACAAATCATAACAAACACACAAATGATATCAGATAATTGTCCTATTAACTATTACAATACACAAATACCAGTAAACCTATAATATTCATGGGTGTCAGTGCAAGCCACTACAAACAATAAAATAATGTTTAGGAGATAGGTGGGTAGGATTAGGAAAGGAAAACACACAGAACACACTCACTCATCTCTCATCCACATTAAGTACTACTGTGTAACTGAATAGTGTTAATTGTGTAAATGAAATTCTGTCTAAATCTGATGTTCATCATGTGTATCCAGTAGTACTGGCAGCAATGTATAACAGTCAATAATAGTTAGGTCAACGTCATAGTCATCATGTCAAGACCAATGTTTGCCAAGCCAGATCAAAATGTACTGTTGCTGAACAACTGTCAGTGAGCCAAGATATGCAATTACTTCCTCTCTCCAAAAAAAAGTATATACTGCTTAGTGATTTAACAAAGTGTGTGTATAGACTATCTTCCTTCTATTTTAGTGTTCTAGTCTGCTATCTTCATCCTCCTTGTTCCATAAGACCAACAAAAAAAATATGCTCCTCACTTACTTTACCTCTTATACACCAAAACTCCAATAATCATCAACTTAATCTCAATAATACCTCAATAATACCTCTTCAATACGTCTTATCATCAATATCATTTACCTTACCTCTCATCAACTTCATATAATCTCTATACCTCAATAATACGTCGATAAATGTGAACCTTATTGCCAATATCATCTCACTTCCAACACAACTCTTTCCTCTAGTCAGTCTCCTCGAACAAGTACAGATAAAATCCTAATGCAACTTCAATTCAGCATCCCATACAATCCGAAGACACAGTGTCAACACACAACCTCTGTGTAATCCATCTGACCCAAATTTTCTACTCATTATCACATAATCTCAATACGTCACTAATACTTCTTCAATACGTCGATACATAATGCAACTTCAATTCAGTATCCCATACAATCCGAAGACACAGTGTCCACACACAACCTCTGTGTAATCCATCTGACCCAAATTTTTTACTCATTATAAATTATAAGATACATTTTGGTTCCTTGTCCATCATTAAATAAAAGAAATGCATACCTGACCTCTAACAGACTTAGTTCGAATAACTCTCAGTAATTAAGTACGATTACGGAGTGTGAATGATCATAATATTTCACAGTGTGTACACCACTTCAAGAATCATAGCAGAAGCAAACATGTGGAGTATTTTTTGTGTCAAGTGTCACTTCCTATTTCAATTGCTCACGAAAAATGCAGTGTAATAACTATTAATGGTCTAAACCTAGTATTGGTATGTCATGTCGTTAGCTTCCTTCCTATTAGCATAAATGTATACAGCTTTCATAAAACCTCAGTTCATGTGACTTCTATGACTTTCTTGTACTAATGTCGTTCGTCGAATTATAGCAGTTAATTTCTTATCTTAAAAATATAAGGCACTGAGCGTAAGCAAAACTTGCAATAGCGAGTAAATATACCAGTAGAGAACAGAATGTCAACAAGTGTATGCAGCATAATTCTTACAACGAGGCTCTGCCAAGCGAACAATCTATAATTAATCCAATAGTGTGACCTAAACTCTATGTTTATACACTGTACATCAGCATTGCTATACACCAAATTAAAGAGTAGTTATGACAACAAAACAGAAATGTGTAAATATGTAATCCATGCAAAAAGCAGCAAACATATATCTTACGTAATAAACAAGTCATTAGTATCATATCAGCAAAAGCAAATAAATGTTCATATGTCATCCTAATAAATAAACATGAAGGCGCAAGCAGATAAATCACAAAGTATAACTTACATACCTAAACACATCAGCACAATAAATCAGGTTACAATTATAATTCAAATAAATAAGCACAGCAGGCACATAATTAAAAAAAAAAAGACATCAGTGAAAAAGCAGTGTAGCCAAGCGATGTATAATATATACAAGTCACAACCCAGTTCATTAATAATCATTGCCAAAATCAGTTAACGTACGCAAGCACGTCGCTTCACAAGTAATTTCATAGAACATAAAATTTAGCACAAGGCATGAATCACGTAATCGCGAGCAGCAAATTACGTCTAAAGTACGTACCTAAGTGGAAACATGTTACCTGAAAAATGAACTCAATTAACAGTTACCTTTTTTAGTTTATTAGTTTCTTCTTCGAAATTACATTCTTCCTGAAAATTTCTCGATAGCAAGTCGTCTTAACGTCGGACACGCACAGAATTTACCTGAAGGTCTTAAATACTTTATACACCGTATCCTGCAAAATACTGAATGTTAATAACACAATTCAACAAGTCCTTATAGCTTTATACAGAATTTAGTCGGAGAAATTAGACTGTGTATTTGTTTACGGCTGTCAGTGCATTCGCACTGAGCGCTCGATCAGCTGTAGGCGCGTGACGTAGGAAGCAATTGTTTGCGGTCAACGACTGCCTTGTGCGGCGCGCAGACTTGACTGTTGCTTTGAGTATATGCCGCCGCCAAAACACAGCGCGGTATCCTTGTACTCTCTGCGTGTTTACATCTAGCTGTTAGTTTCTCACAAGTATGTCATTCTACAAAAATTTTTCAAAAGTATATCGCTCCACAAAAATTTTGGAAACTACGAACCTCACGTTTTGTGGTAGGAACAGCATAGTTACGAATAGCGTCTAATTTTTCTGGATCAGGAAGAATACCTTCTGTAGAAATAATGTGACCGAGAAATTTCATCTGAGAACGACCAAATTCAGATTTTTCCAAGTTCACAGTAATGCCAACTCTTGCAAAGATACGTAACAATGAATCCAAAATTTTGTTGTGCTCACTCCAAGAACGTTTAGCAATAATAATGTCGTCAACATACGAAGTAATGTTGTCACGAAGATAAACAGATAAAATTTCGTTTAAACTACAATGAATGCTGCAATAGGTACAGTAAGTCCAATCGGTAATTTCCAAAGTCACTTTTGGGTAAAACAGTCATATCCGGTTATTGTTCACTTACTCACTAGATAGATTGATAGTCGAAGAGTTGTTTTGACAGATGCAAAGAATAGTAAAAGAGTAGGCAGCGGTACAGAAAACTAAAAGAGAAATAGCACCACTACAGCTCGGGGCCCTATGCTCGCTACCGCACATATTCACTTAGAATAGTGAATCCCCTGAGGACATTAATAAGTTCAAACAGTAATTTTCGAAATCTCATTTAGGTAAATAGTCAAATCAGGTTATTGTCTACTCACTCTCTAGATAGATTGATAGTCGAAGAGTTGGTTTGACAGATGCAAAGAATAGTAAAAGAGTAGGCAGCGGTCCAGAAAACTAAAAGAGAAATAGCACCACTACAGCTCGGGGCCCTATGCTCGCTACGGCACATATTCACTTAGAGTAGTGAATCCCCTGAGGACTTTAATAGCCGCACATAATTTCAAGTTTGTGACTTAATGGCAACTTTGGCGGAAGTGCGTACGTAAATTGATCTAGCCATGAACATGGATGTATGTCATTCTTAGAGTTGCGGAATATCTTAATCTTCCGAACAGTTAAGAAGTGTTTATAATCAAAGTTTTCGCCTCGTGGCGACAGAGACCTACCGCGTCTGTCCCAGTCCGAATGTCGATTATTGTAAAGTTCGCGCGCCTGGCGCTCTCTTGCTCCATCCCGTAAATGAAATAAATTATTTTCTTCATACCCCTCTGCTATCTGTGATTCTAAGTTCCTTCTACTGTCCTTTCCTACAATTTCGCCTTCGATCTGCTTGACTTGCTTTCGTAATGCCTCAAATTCCCTTTTCACGCGTTCATTAAATTTTCCCTGATTCTCAACATGCTTATTTATGTTCTGATACTCTTCGGTTTCTGCAAATGCCAATGGGGCTGTATCATCTGAATCTCTGTCCCCATGTAAACTAAGATTTGTCAATTTATCTGAAATTTCCTCAACTCTTTCCGATAAGTCACCTATTTTTTCTTTCTGTTTGTTTACATCTTCCGTAAGTGTCGCGACTCGGGTTTCAGTATTGACACATTTGGTAGTTAACTGTTCATATTGTTGTGTTAGGTTATTTAATCTGTCATTTGGTACGGATTCCTCGATTTTCTCAAATATTTCTTTCTTATCGTTTGCACGTTGTAAATTTAACTCTGAAAATTTTTGTACTATCACGCGATCTCTTTCTTCCTGTTCTCTATCCTGTTCCCTTTGTCTGATTTCTACTGCAATTAATCTATTATTGTGAGAATTCAGAATCGGTTGTACTTCTTCCCTGATTTCTTTCTTTAATTCATCGTTCATATTTTTGAAACATGCCCCTATTCGTGAATCTATCCGTGTTTCCAAAGTTCCCATCTCTGTTTTAAATTCAGATCCTAACCGTGTTTCCATTGTTCCCATATCAGTTTTTAATTCAGATCGTAAAGTTCCCATCTCTGTTTTAATTGTTCCTATCTCTGTCTTCATTGTTCCCATCTGTGTTACCATTGTTCCCATTTGTGATCCCAGATTTAATATTGCACCCATCAACTGCTCCAAGGTAGCCGGTTCGCAATTCTTTTCGCGCCTAACATTTCCCGCAAAACCAGTTTCCTCCGTCATAGCTGTAAAGCTATCTGTGTTCGATACTACTTCAAAATCTTCTATCGTTGATCTCGTATTCTGTGAATTTTCTGATTGAGAAAAATTTTGAAATGGTTCCGGACTATTTTCCCGACTTATTACATTGTTTTCCACCTCATTATCCACCATACTGTTTTCCTCTGTTGGCGAGTTCGCCATGTGAACAATTTCGTCATTCTCACTATTCATCATTTTTGCCTTTTTCATTGATCGCGTAATCATTTACAAAATATACGAAAGATTCGTCACTGTACGAAAATCACACACCGTGACTCTTATCTCAACAATACCATTCACATGAAATGTCTCCCTCAGACACGATCAATCGAACAATTGAAATAATTGCACTAATTTGTCAAACGCGTGTACAAGGCAATAAAAATTAAATTTTGAAAAATACCATTAGAAGAATGCCAATTACCAAATCTACACACTCAATACAGACTACAATCACTAAACTCAAAATTACTACAACAATACTACAGTCTACAATTTTCACAATCAGAAAAATTCCAAGGGACGATCCGAAGCAGCGGTCGCCACGTGCATGGGGGCTTAATTAATTTTTTTTGATTGAAAATGATTTTTTTGTTTTTAATAGCTGTAAGTCCGATTACGCAAGTCTCGTAATCGGTTGGCCCTGACTAGTATATTTACGCTATCTGACTGCAACAAACAATGTAAGAAAATTTTCGTAAATACAGTTAATTAATTAAGTCCCCAGCAACTAAAAAACCTACAAAACCCAAGCACAAATGTAACTGTTCTGTATGTGGGAGTGTGACTCAACGTATGCATCTGGCACGGTTCTTTTCCAACAAGACAAGAATTTTTAAATACCAACTATACAGACGTGACAAAAGAAAATTAGAAAACTATAATTACGCAAGAAAACCAGAATTCCACTCTAATCCAAGAACACAAGCCAGATGCTTTGTTGACTGAACCTGTAGTGACACATTATTTCAGATAGACAATTAATAAAAAAAAAACATTATAAATTTTACCTTCATATATATTGACGAAATGCACTCATTACAATAACATCTGCTATCTCTCCCATCAAATAACTGCATAAAACAAGGAGCAACACTCTTTACTACCACATCTCACTCCGACTTCACGACAATCACGAGCTCTTAACACACACTGTGCTCTCTACTAGCACTGACTGCTACGAACTCTAAACACGCACTGACTTTCACGAACTCTCAACAACCACTGTGGAGGCGGCTTAATAGTACTCTTTGGCGCACTCTCTGGCGCAGTGGCACAGTGTAGCCACCTTTCAACTTCTCTCACGATTCGGCTCTGAATTGAACTTTTGGGAACGGGCGCTGATAACCTCGCTGTTGTGCGCCCTAAAACACTAATCATCATCATCATCATCACGGTGACTACCGAACGGTACGTGAATGTTTTGGAATATAATTTCATCCTCATCATCCAAAATGACCCTGATTTTGAAAATATGTGATTCATGCAAGATGGAGCTCGACTCCATGAAAGCAAGAGAGTGTTTGATGTCCCGAAGGAGCACTTTGGAGACCGCATTCTGGCTCTGGGGTGCCCAGAGGCCACTGGCAAGGTCCTCGATTGGCCCCCATATTGTTCGGATCTGAACATACGCGACTCCTTTTAGTGAGGCTCTATTAAAGACAAGGTGTACAATAATCACCCTAAAATCAGAGCTGATCTGAAAACAGCCATTCAGGAGGTCATCAACAGCGTCGAAGTTCCGACACTCCAGCGGATCACGCAGAATTTCGCTATTCGTCTGCGCCACAACATCGCCCATAATGGCAGGCGTATCGAATAAATCATAACCTAAATCCGAATATCTGTAGTAACGTTTAAATGTTGAATAAAGTGTGTGCACGCCGTAGTTTCTCATATAATTAAAAATTTTCACCCTGTATATTTCCCATCCCCCTCATGAACCATGGACCTCGCCGGTGGTGGGGAGGCTTGCGTGCCTCAACGATACAGATAGCCGTACCGTAGGTGCAACCACTACGGAGGGGTGTCTGTTGAGAGGCCAGACAAACGTGTGGTTCCTGAAGAGGGGCAGCAGCCTTTTCAGTAGTTGGAAGGGCAACAGTCTGGATGATTGACTGATCTGGCCCTGTAACACTAACCAAAACGGCCTTGCTGTTGTGGTACTGCAAACGGCTGAAAGCAAGGGGAAACTACAGCCGTAATTTTTCCCGAGGGCATGCAGCTTTACTGTATGGTTAAATGATGATGGCGTCGTCTTAGGTAAAATATTCCGGAGGTAAAATAGTCCCCCATTCGGATCTCCGGGCGGGGACTACTCAGGAGGACGTCGTTATCAGGAGAAAGAAAACTGGCATTCTACGGATCGGAGCGTGGAAAGTCAGATCCCTTAATCGGGCAGGTGGGTTAGAAAATCTAAAAGGGAAATGGATAGGTTAAAGTTAGATATAGTGGGAATTAGTGAAGTTCGGTGGCAGGAGGAACAAGGCTTCTGGTCAGGTGAATACAGGGTTATAAATACAAAATCAAATAGGGGTAATGCAGGAGTAGGTTTAATAATGAATAAAAAGATAGGAGTACGGGTAAGTTACTACAAACAGCATAGTGAACGTATTATAGTGGCCTAGATAGACACGAAGCCCATGCCTACTACAGTAGTACAAGTTTATATGCCAACTAGCTCTGCAGATGACGAAGAAATTGAAGAAATGTATGATGAGATAAAAGAAATTATTCAGGTAGTGAAGGGAGACGAAAATTTAATAGTCATGTGTGACTGGAATTCGACAGTAGGAAAAGGGAGAGAAGGAAACATAGTAGGTGAATATGGATTGGGGCTAAGAAATGAAAGAGGAAGCCGTCTGGTAGAATTTTGCACAGAGCATAACTTAATCATAGCTAACACTTGGTTCAAGAATGATAAAAGAAGTTGTATACAGGGAAGAATCCTGGAGATACTAAAAGGTATCAGATAGATTATATAATGGTAAGACAGAGATTTAGGAACCAGGTTTTAAATTGTAGGACATTTCCAGGGGCAGATGTGGACTGTGACCATAATCTATTGGTTATGAACTGTAGATTAAAACTGAAGAAATTGCAAAAAGGTGGGAATTTATGGAGATGGGACCTGGATAAACTGACTAAACCAGAGGTTGTGCAAAGTTTCAGAAAGAGCGTAAGGGAACAATTGACAGGAATGGGAGAAAGAAATGCAGTAGAAGACGAATGGGTAGCTCTAAGGGATGAAGTAGTGAAGGCAGCAGAGGATCAAGTAGGTAAATAGACGAGGGCTAGTAGAAATCCTTGGGTAACAGAAGAAATATTGAATTTAACTGATGAAAGGAGAAAATATAAAAATGCAGTAAATGAAGCAGGCAAAAAGGAATACAAACATCTCAAAAATGACATCGACAGGAAGTGCAAAATGGCTAAGCAGGCATGGCTAGAGCACAAATGTAAGGATGTAGACGCTTATCTCACTATGGGTAAGATAGATACAGCCTACAGGAAAATTAAGGAGACCTTTGGAGAAAAGAGAGCCACTTGTATGAATATCAGATGGCAACCCAGTTCTAAGCAAAGAGGGGAAGGAGTATATAGAGGGTCTATACAAGGGCGATGTACTTGAGGACAATATTATGGAAATGGAAGAGGATGTAGATGAAGATGAAATGGGAGATAAGATACTGCGTGAAGAGTTTGACAGAGCACTGAAAGACCTAAGTCGAATCAAGGCCCCGGGAGTAGAAAACATTCCATTAGAAATACTGACGGCCTTGGGAGAGCCAGTCCTGACAAAACTCTACCATCTGGTGAGCAAGATGTATGAGACAGGCGAAATACCCTCAGATTTCAAGAAGAATATAATAATTCCAATCCCAAAGAAAGCAGGTGTTGACTGATGTGAAAATTACCGAACTATCAGTTTAATAAGTCACAGCTGCAAAATACTAACGCGAATTCTTTACAGACGAATGGAAAAACTGGTAGAAGCCGACCTCGGGGAAGATCGGTTTGGATTCCGTAGAAATGTTGGAACACGTGAGGCAATACTGACCTTACGACTTATCTTAGAAGGAAGAGTAAGGAAAGGCGAACCTACATTTCTAGCATTTGTAGACTTAGAGAAAGCTTTTGACAATGTTGACTGGAATACTCTCTTTCAGATTATGAAGGTGGCAGGGGTAAAATACAGAGAGCGAAAGGCTATTTACAATTTGTACAGAAACCAGATGGCAGTTATAAGAGTCGAGGAGCATGAAAGGGAAGCAGTGATTGAGAAGGGAGTGAGACAGGGTTGTAGCCTCTCCCCGATGTTATTCAATCTGTATATTGAGCAAGCAGCAAAGGAAACAAAAGAAAAATTTGGAGTAGGTATTAAAATCCAGGGTGAAGAAATAAAAACCTTGAGGTTCGCCGATGAAATTGTAATTCTGTCAGAGACAGCAAAGGACTTGGAAGAGCAGTTGAACGGAATGGATAGTGTCTTGAAAGGAGGATATAAGATGAACACCAACAAAAGCAAAACGAGGATAATGGAATGTAGTCGAATTAAGTCGGGTGATGCTGAGGGAATTAGACTAGGAAATGAGACACTTAAAGTAGTAAAGGAGTTTTGCTATTTGGGGAGCAAAATAACTGATGATGGTCGAAGTAGAGAGGATATAAAATGTAGACTGACAATGTGTAAGGAAAGTGTTTCTGAAGAAGAGAAATTTCTTAACATCGAGTATAGATTTAAGTGTCAGGAAGTCGTTTCTGAAAGTATTTGTATGGAGTGTATCCATGTATGGAAGTGAAACATGGACAATAAATAGTTTGGACAAGAAGAGAATGGAAGCTTTGGAAATGTGGTGCTACAGAAGAATGCTGAAGATTAGATGGGTAGATCACATAACTAATGAGGAAGTGTTGAATAGGATTGGGGAGAAGAGAAGTTTGTGGCACAACTTGACCAGAAGAAGGGATCGGTTGGTAGGACATGTTCTGAGGCATCAAGGGATCACCAATTTAGTATTGGAGGGCAGCGTGGAGGGTAAAAATCGTAGAGGGAGACCAAGAGATGAATACACTAAGCAGATTCAGAGGGATGTAGGTTGCAGTAGGTACTGGGAGATGAAGAAGCTTGCAGAGGATAGAGTAGCATGGAGAGCTGCATCAAACCAGTCTCAGGACTGAAGACCACAACAACAACAACAATGTTCCCCATAGACTTCCCTGCAAAAAGAGTGCCAGTCAAGAACGGTACACTCAGTCACACGAGATTCGTGAACACACAACCATACAGGATACCTCTCAATCACCTACCGTATGTGATCCTTACGATATCTCTCAAGGCCAGCTTCGACTTCTCAAACCAGGTTCCTCTTCGAATTGAACGCCATAATCTATCTTTGCTGCACCTCCAGACATACAAAGCATGACAACGTCGAGCTGAAACACTTATCAGGTTCATATGTTCACCGCACTCTCGATAGCGGACATAATCAGCCGTAATCCCACACAATCGCAAAAAACCAATCGTAGACAACATATCTACACCTAATGCCTTCCTCAAATCGTCCATGTTTATCGGAATAGATAAATCCATACCTACAAAGGCACGAAAAAAGTAAAAATTGCCCAGAATGAAAAACAATTCTTCCAAACTATCTCAAACTCAATAAGAATGAAAATAAGTACCTAATGAATTGGAACGAACAAGTGGTTTAAATTATGACAAGCGACAGAAAATGGCCGGCGATAAGACTTAGCTAACTACTGCATTATTGCCTCATTTCCTTAGCAAGCTTTCACTAATCTATGAAACTGAACGCCATGCGGTGCAAGTGTCTTATATTACAGTATCTAAGGCGCGTTCATAGTAAAGCGTCAATAAACCTCGTAGTTCACAGGAGAGATCGTTCAAACAACATGATGAGAAGGAAAATAATAGTGTTATTACAGGAGTTGGACAAAAAATTGGAAACGCCGAGAGAAACGCGTGCTTGAACATAATCTCAGATGTTAGCAAAACTTGCAAGTTGCGCTGTTGTATTTGACCGCGAACGGTACCTGCGCAATGTCGGCAGTGTGTCACTAGCGGTCTGAACAGTGTTCTGAGTAATTGTAAGTGCTTTATGTCGGAGCTACATGAATTCGCCTCCGCTAAGTCACAACACGGACGAAAGTGTGATTTGAGTGACCGTGGCTGATGGTTATTGAAGAGTATTGTGACGAAAAATAAGGGGATGACATCTGCAAAAGTCACTGCAGAACTGAATGTCACTCTCGCGCAGCCTGTCAGTACCAAAACAACGCGAAGGGAGCTCCATAAGCAGGGAATTGCAGGACCAGCTGGAATTTCAGAACCACATATAGTGATGCAAATGCCCGTAACAGGAAAACGTGGAGCCGAAGCCATAAAATCTGGACTTTGGAGCAGTGGAAGAATGTCATTTAGTCGGATGAGTCTTGTTTTACACTGTTTCCAACTTATGGTCTAGTTTACATGACAAGAGTGAAACATGGCGGGAGCTGTGTGACGACATATCGTGGTATTTTATGAGCCCCATTTTTGTTATGCAAGGTCTCTTACTGCCAAGTATTACGTGACCATTTTGGCTGATCAGGTCCATTCCTCTGTACAATATTTGTTCCCAGCGGTGACGTGTGTTCCAAGACGACAAGGACCCTGTTCAATAGCTCGCATCGTCCAGGGCCTCTTTGGCGATCATGAGGATGAATTGTCACATCCCCCATGGTTACCTCAGTCACGAGAACTCAATAGTAGGGAGACTTTGTTGTCTACTTTGGAGAGAACAGTGTGTGTCGCTATCCGTTTCCATCATCGTTAGGTGAACGTGCCACTATTTTGCAGGAATAATGTAATAACATTCCCTTGAAAACCATACAAGAGTTGTATTTATCCACTCGGAGGCGACTGCAAGCTACACTGGTGTCCACAGTTAAAGCAACAAACCACTACTTCCCCATCCTTTGTCTAATTCACGATATAATCCTACCAACTGTCAACAGATGTCCGTACTACCGTGTCCTGCACGGAAGATGACATTCTGGTCAATGGATAAGCACGCGAACGATGACGTCAGAGCACCTAACAAACGGGATAGTGTTTGCCGGGTAGTTCCACATACACAATCGCTTTGTACACAGTCATAGAAGGCGCAGTATCGCCCAGAGAAGACGCCTACCAGACTCTTTACGGTGGAGGGCCATGGGAATAATACAAGCAGGACAAACCGATGTTGCCCGATGGCTTAGTATGAATCGTTCTGTTGTACTCGGAGGTGGCGACAGTTTATAGAGATCGAAACTGTATTGCGAAGACCAGGGCAGGGCCGACCATGTGTAACATAGGGCAGGCCCGACCATGTGTGACATCAGAAAGAGAGGACCATTATTTAGCTGTAAGGGCACCGCCTTAGTACTGCACCGCAACTGTCAACTGACCTCGCAGCATCTACCAGTTGTGTTGTATAGAGGTAAACAGTGCACAGAAGGCTTCGGAAGAGTGGCCTTTATTGTAGGAGACCTGCGGTATGTCTGCCTCTGACGTGTTTTCACAGAAGGGAAAGTCTAGAGTTGAGTCGTCAACATGCCACCTGGACGGTCGAAAAGTGGGCCAATGTTCTTTTCACAGATGAGTTCCGATTAGGTATGGACAGTGATTGTCGACGGATTCGCATCTGGAGGGCACGTGGAACACGATTTCGGGACCCAACCGCCGCGCGGGGTAGCAGCACAGTCTGTGGCACCTTGCCGCGGTTCGCGTGACTCCCGTCGTCGGAGTTTCGAGTCCTCACTCGGGCATGGGTATGTGTGTTGTCCTTAGCATAAGTTTAAGTTAGATTAAGTAGGGTGTAAGCCTAGGGATCGATCACCTCAGTAGTTTGGTCCCATAGGAACTTACCGCAAATTTCAAAAGTTTCGGGACCCAACCATTGTGGAAAGAGACTGATATCGAGGATGATCCGTAATGATGTGGGCAAGTACTATGTTGACCACTTGAACAACTCTTCGTGAAATTGTACGGATAAATCGGCAAGTTTTAACTGCTGTCAGGTATCGTGACGAGATCTTGGGACCTCATTTGCGGTTGTTGCAAGTTACTGTGGGCCCAGGTTTTGTAATGCTGGACGATAATGTTCGACCTCAGAGATCACGCGTGACTGATGCTTTCTTGTAAACGGAAGATATAACACGCATGGCTTGGCCTGCTCGCTCTTCCGATTTGAGTCCCATAAAGCACGTCTGGGATTCACTAGGAACACGGGTTGCATCACGTCAGCATCCACCAGCCACTCTCCAAGACTTGGGACTAGCGCTGCAGTAAGAATGGGCGTCATCGCCTCGACATGAAATTGATGGCATCATCCACAGCATGCCCCGTCTTTTGTGAGGCCTATATTGCTGCCAGAGGTAGTCACACCCAATACTAAGCGCATTTTTCAGTTGTCGGGATGTGTGTGTAAATACGTTAAGTCGAAAGAAACGAAGAACATTTTTATTTAGTTGCAGTTGTTTACGTTCTGTATACTATATATTGTTTCTGCTTTACTATCACCTGATTATACTGTTTTGTGGCAAAACAAACGCAACCTTCCAAAATTTCAGTTTATTGCTTTAATTTTGGATACCAGTGTATTTTAAATGTCAGTGGTTTTCCTGCACCATATTAGGCATGGTAATGTATTATGTTTGGGATATTTCCATATTTTTGTCGAACCCCTGTATCTCTCTAAATTCTCGTGGCTAAACGGTGAGAACTTTTCACAACTAGAAGGTACGCTACTAGTAATAATGTTAACAGAATCTATAAGACGTGACTCCCGTATTTTCGGTCCTACCAGCATGGCTCATTTCGCTAAGTTGCGTCAGTTAAGTGATTCCTTGAAGGCTTCAGCTGGTTCCCCCCAAGTACCTGTGTATGTGAGGGAACGCTGCGTCTCTCAACGTGTATTGGACTTTAACCGCGAATCGGAAAGAAGGAGAAGGTTGTTACAGTTCGCATGTCCCATAAATATAGTACCTGACAAAATGCAATAATTTGTTTAAGATGACGAAAGTGGTGTTAGGTTACAATACTGGCACGGGACATTTGGCTCTTCTATTGGTCCGTTGGCTCTCAGCGTGTTCGGCCTTGCCCTGGAATAGCTTTCCGAGTCGCCGTAATGGGTACAGTGCCTTCGCCAAGGAGGTTAAATTCTCGCGAGGTACAAAAATACAATGGCTCGTAACAGGCAGTTACGCAGGTCGGATGGTGCGGCAGCCTCTTTATGTGTCAGCAAGTGAAGTTCGTAGAAGAGTGAATTCGACTACTACCACTACGGTGGAGCCCTGCACAGCAGGAGCGCAGGTAAGTATTAACAGTGTCATGTCTTCCATTATATTCTTGTCCAATGGTAGGGTGACGTATAAATGAGAACATAGCTCCTGAACAGAATGTCCGAAGTGTTAGAGAACCATGTAAAGCCTCACCACAAGACTTAACTAGCCATGTTTGGAAATAGAAGCTACACCTTTAGAAAAAATTGGCAACATAACCGCAAAATCATGGATCATGAGAAAGAGACGTGCGAGGTAATAAGACTCCTTGGAGGTGGCTGACATGCTGCAACTCGTCTGCCTCCCAGGAATGCTCTGTAAGAGGACTGACTGGCCGGTTCATCCTCTGGATGTCTCCAACCTGCGAGAAGATATATTTCAATACGTTCGCGAATTCCAAAAATGTAGAAGGGCTCTAAAAGCCTTCTTCTTGGGGGTACGTAGCCAATATCACCAAGAGATCACAACAAAAGAATAAACATCAATGTGATGTTGAAGCATAATTCTCTGTTCTTTATTACCTTTTATTAATACTCCTGTTCGAAGACAACTTGCGCGGAAATATTGATGCTTGCAGAGTTTGATCTCCTTTTTTTCTTCTGTTCGCCTCTACCAACGGTCATGATTAACCTTTAGACACTAATGCAGTTTTCCTGTCCGGCTGAAGTATGTTGTTGTTGTTGTCGTCTTCAGTCCTGAGACTGGTTTTATGCAGCTCTCCATGCTACTCTATCCTGTGCAAGCTTCTTCATCTCCCAGTACTTACAGCGACCTACACCATTCTGAATCTGCTTAGTGTATTCATCTCTTGGTCTCCCTCCACACGGCCCTCCAATACTAAATTGGTGATCCCTTGATGCCTTAGAACATGTCCTACCAACCGATGCCTTCTTCTAGTCAAGTTGTGCCACAAACTCCTATTTTCCGCAATTCTATTCAATACCTCCTCATTAGTTATGTGATCTACCCATCTAATCTTCAGCATTCTTCTGTAGCACCACATTTCGAAAGCCTCTATTCTCTTCTCGTCCAAACTATTTATCGTCCATGTTTCACTTCCATACTTGGCTACACTCCATACAAATACTTTCAGAAACGACTGTCTGGCGCTTAAATCTGTACTCGATGTTAACAAATTTCACTTCTTCAGAAACGCCTTCCTTCCCATTGCCATTCTACATTTTATATCCTCTCTATTTCAACCATCATCAGTTATTTTGCTCCCCAAATAGCAAAACTCCTTTACCACTTTAAGTGTCTCACTTCCTAATCTAATTCCCTCAGCATCACCCGACTTAATTCGACTACATTCCATTGTCCTCGTTTTGCTTTTGTTGATGTTCGTCTCATATCCTCCTTTCAAGACACTGTCCATTCCGTTCAACTGCTCTTCCAGGTCCTTTGCTGTCTCTGACAGAATTACAATGTCATCGGTGAACCTCAAAGTTCTTACTTCTTTTCCATGAATTGTAATACCTACTCCGAATTTTTCTTTTGTTTCCTTTACTACTGCTTGAAGAACCAAAACGAGGAGAAGGGGAAGGACGAGAAGGAGAAGAAGGAGAGAGAGAAGAGGATGATGAGGGGCAGAAGAAGAAAAGGGACTTCTTTCATTTATAAGGAAACCCACTAGTATGATGTAATTATTGTCCTATAATTTTATACGTAGCATCACTTAAACGACTACTTATCCTGACACTCACCTCTGTAGCCGAGGTCGTTAACGAATGTTTGTTCGCGGGCACTCTACCCAAGATGGCCAGTTCGAATCCTGGGGATGGAAAAAATTTTCACCATCAATATTTATCTGGCAACAGGAGGAGAGATAGTGGCGCAAAGCTGCTGTCACGGTCCACGACTAAATTCCGAACCTCTCCTCAGTGTCTCGTAAAGTGTGGGCATGAGTCACCATTGATCGTGATCCGTCTGTCGAATGGGGACAGTGAGCCCGGTGGTCCTGTGTGTGCTACTCGAGAGAAGCCCCGCGCCCCTCCCCTCTCCTCCCCCCCCCCCCATCACCCGCCAAATGTATCCGTCACTGCTTTGACGTGCAACAGCCAATCGAAAAAGCTTGTTGTACAGAATCAGGCCGCGAGGGCCATGTGATCGGAAGCCAGTTTTGTTTGGACACTTTCTTCTTCCACTTGTTGCGTGAGGATGCGCTGATCTGTGTAGTCACTTTGTCATCTGATAGTAAAATGGCCACACAGAATTGACCGTTCTAGATAATGGTAAGATGGTTGTTAGCTGCTTGCTTGCACTCTGTTTACGCGCTTGTACGTTCCGAGTCTTTTCAGTTTGTGGAACATTAGTTTTTTTCAGCGTGATACTTTGCAGTCGTGTTTGGCTTGGGAAACGTTAAGCGTTTGTTCGAGTTCGCGGCTTCGATGTAACATGTGACAGGCAACACATAAATCTTGCGTTCCAGCTCTCAGGACGTTTATCTCGTTGTTCTTCCACTCATCAAATACTATTTCAGGCTGGCTCAAATGGTTCAAATGGCTCTGAGCACTATGGGACTTAACATCTATGGTCATCAGTCCCCTAGAACTTAGAACTACTTAAACCTAACTAACCTAAGGACAACACACAACACCCAGTCATCACGAGGCAGAGAAAATCCCTGACCCCGCCGGGAATCCTATTTCAGGCGTTCACATGATGTGTGTGAGTGAAATGTGAAGACTTGAGCAGGATTTTTATATGAAGCAAGAGATTTCGTATTCCATTCCTGAATAATACATTAACTGAAGCCGGCCGTGGTGGCCGAGCGGTTCAATAGCCGGCACGGTAACTCAGCGTGTTCGGTCAGAGGGCTGCTCGCCCTCTGTAATAAAAAAAAAACTGAGTAAAGGAATCAATGATCAACTTGAACGGATGTCTTGTGACGTCCGCCCAGACCAAACGCAAAAAAAAAGAAAAAAACAAAAGCGGTTCTTGGTGCTACAGTCTGGAACCGCGCGACCGCTACGGTCGCAGGTTCGAATACTGCCTCGGGCATGGATGTGTGTGATGTCCTTAGGTTAGTTAGGTTTAAGTAGTTCTAAGTTCTACGGGGCCAATGACCTCAGAAGTTAAGTCCCATAGTGCTCAGAGCCATTTGAACCATTTTGAACCATTAACTGTAAACATAATATGAATTTCTTACGTACTTACTTTTCATTTCCCTGTCAGGTGTACCATTTTTCTACACGTGTTCACATAAAAAGTACGTTCCGGAACGTACTACGTTGGCTTTAACTACATTTAAAGCATGTTGTTGTTGTTGTGGTCTTCTGTCCTGAGACTGGTTTGATGCAGCTCTCCATGCTACTCTATCCTGTGCAAGCTTCTTCATCTCCCAGTACCTACTGCAACCTACATCCTCTGAATCTGCTTAGTGTATTCATCTCTTGGTCTCCCTCTACGATTTTTACCCTCCACTGTGCCCTCCAATGCTAAATTTGTGATCCCTTGATGCCTCAGAACATGTCCTACCAACCGATCCCTTCTTCTAGTCAAGTTGTGCCACAATCTCCTCTTCTCCCCAATCCTATTCAATACCTCCTCATTAGTTACGTGATCTACCCACCTTATCTTCAGCATTCTTCTGTACCACCACATTTCGAAAGCTTCTATTCTCTTCTTGTCCAAACTAGTTATCGTCCATGTTTCACTTCCACACATGGCTACACTCCATCCAAATACTTTCAGAAACGACTTCCTGACACTTAAATCTATACTCGACGTTAACAAATTTCTCTTCTTCAGAAACGCTTTCCTTGCCATTGCCAGTCTACATTTTATATCCTCTCTACTTCGACCATCATCAGATATTTTACTCCCTAAATAGCAACAATCCTTTACTACTTTAAGTGTCTCATTTCCTAATCTAATTCCCTCAGCATCACCCGACTTAATTTGACTACATTCCATTATCCTCGTTTTACTTTTGTTGAAGTTCATCTTATATCCTCCTTTCAAGACACTGTCCATTCCGTTCAACTGCTCTTCCAAGTCCTTTGCTGTCTCTGACAGAATTACAATTTCATCGGCGAACCTCAAAGTTTTTACTTCTTGTCCATGAATTTTAATACCTACTCCGAATTTTTCTTTTGTTTCCTTTACTGCTTGCTCAATATACAGATTGAATAACATCGGGGAGAGGCTACAACCCTGTCTCACTCCTTTCCCAACCACTGCTTCCCTTTCATGCCCCTCGACTCTTATAACTGCCATCTGGTTTCTGTACAAATTGTAAATAGCCTTTCGCTCCCTGTATTTTACCCCTGCCACCTTCCGAATTTGAAATAGAGTATTCCAGTTAACATTGTCAAAAGCTTTCTCTAAGTCTACAAATGCTAGAAACGTAGGTTTGCCTTTTCTTAATCTTTCTTCTAAGATAAGTCGTAAGGTCAGTATTGCCTCACGTGTTCCAACATTTCTACGGAATCCAAACTGATCTTCCCCGAGGTCGGCTTCTACCAGTTTTTCCATTCGTCTGTAAATAATTTGCGTTAGTATTTTGCAGCTGTGACTTATTAAACTGATAGTTCGGTAATTTTCACATCAGTCAACACCTGCTTTCTTTGGGATTGGAATTATTATATTCTTCTTGAAGTCTGAGGGTATTTCGCCTGTCTCATACATCTTGCTCACCAGATGGTAGAGTTTTGTCAGGACTGGCTCTCCCGAGGCCATCAGTTGTTCTAATGGAATGTTGTGTACTCCCTGGGCCTTGTTTCGACTCAGGTCTTTCAGTGCTCTGTCAAACTCTTCACGCACAGTCTTATCTCCCATTTCATCTTCTTCTACATCCTCTTCCATTTCCATAATATTGTCCTCAAGTACATCGCCCTTGTATAAACCCTCTATATACTCCTTCCACCTTTCTGCCTTCCCTTCTTTGCTTAGAACTGGGTTGCCATCTGAGCTCTTGATATTCATACAAGTGGTTCCCTTCTCTCCAAAGGTCTCTTTAATTTCCCTGTAGGCAGTATCTATCTTACCCCTAGTAAGACAAGCCCCTACATCCTTACATTTGTCCTCTAGCCATCCCTGCTTAGCCATTTTGCACTTTCTGTCGATGTCATTTTTGAGACGTTTGTGTTCCTTTTTGCCTGCTTCATTTACTGCATTTTTATATTTTCTCCTTTCATCAGTTAAATTCAATATTTCTTCTGTTGCCCAAGGATTTCTACTAGCCCTCGTATTTTTACCTACTTGATCGTCTGCTGCCTTCACTACTTCATCCTTCAGAGCTACCCATTCTTCTTCTGCTGTATTTCTTTCCCCCATTCCTGTCAATTGTTCCCTTATGCTCTCCCAGAAACTCTGTACAACCTCTGGTTTAGTCAGTTTATCCAGGTCCCATCTCCTTAAATTCCCACCTTTTTGCAATGTCTTCAGTTTCAATCTGCAGTTCATAACCAATAGATTGTGGTCAGAATCCACATCTGCCCCAGGAAAGGTCTTACAATTTAAAAACTGGTTGCTAAATCTCTGTCTTACCATTATATAACCTATCTGATACCTTTTAGTGTCTCCAGAATTCTTCCAGGTATACAACCTTCTTTTATGATTCTTGAACCAAGTGTTAGCTATGATTAAGTTATGCTCTGTGCAAAATTCTACAAGGCGGCTTCCTCTTTCATTCCTTCCCCCCAATCCATATTCACCTACTATGTTTCCTTCTCTCCCTTTTCCTACTGACGAATTCCAGTCACCCATGACTATTAAATTTTCGTCTCCCTTCACTACCTGAATAATTTCTTTTATCTCGTCATATATTTCATCTATTTCTTCATCATCTGCAGAGCTAGTTGGCATATAAACTTGTACTACTGTAGTAGGCATGAGCTTTGTGTCTATCTTGGCCACAATAATGCGTTCACTATGCTGTTTGTAGTAGCTAACCCGCACTCCTATTTTTTTATTCATTATTAAACCTACTCCTGCATTACCCCTATTTGATTTTGTATTTATAACCCTTGTTCCTCCTGCCACCGAACTTCACTAATTCCCACTATATCTAACTTTAACCTATCCATTTCCCTTTTAGATTTTCTAACCTACCTGCCCGATTAAGGGATCTGACATTCCACGCTCCGATCCGTAGAACGCCAATTTCCTTTCTCCTGATAACGACGTCCTCCTGAGTAGTCCCCGCCCTGAGATCCGAATGGGGTCTATTTTGTGCAGTACCAGCACAGCAAGGCCGTTTTGGTTAATGTTACAAGGCCAGATCAGTCAGTCATCCAGACTGTTGCCCCTGCAACTACTGAAAAGGCTGCTGCCCCTCTTCAGGAACCACATGTTTGTCTGGCCTCTAAACAGATACCCCTCCGTTGTGGTTGCACCTACGGTACGGCCATCTGTACCGCTGAGGCACGCAAGCCTCCCCACCAACGGCAAGGTCCATGGTTCATGGGGGGGATTTAAAGCATAGAGCGAGTAAATTACCTTCAGCAGTGATCCTATTTTTATTTTAAATTAAATTTTCAGCTATCCAGGTAAAATCATACAGCTGTGGAATTTCAAGACACGTGCATTTGCTATCACACTAGCTCAGATCTTTTTCACTTACTACGTATTGTGGGATACAGAGGGCAAAACACATACATGAACGCGTACAAGCAGTCCCAAGAAGAATGGTTAACATTCAGGGATATGACAGGAACGCTCATTTGAAGCAAAAAGCTTAATATGGATATACGCCCTATTTCGAACAGTTTCCAAGATAGTGCACAATTACTGTACAATTATTTTTTGGCTGGTGCAGCAGACTTATGTGTCCTACCGACCGAACTTCTTTGACGTTTTCTTATAGTCCAACTATCGTATTGCTTTCACCCTCATTGCTCGGGATATCTTTCCGCCATTAAACTAGCCCATTGAATGCGCAGTTGTCTATCATGTGTTGCTGATGAAGTAATTCGAGGGACTGAAACGCTGCTGCCCTCTTTATGGATCATGCAGAGGCACTCAGACAAGCAACACATGTTCTCCAAGAGTCCACAAATGCAGTGAAGTGGACGATGGGATATTCGAACATTTATTTTGAACTGTACAATGGTTATAATGTTGTGCGTACGACAATACTTAGAGGTGAATGTGTTACAAATACGTATTTTTCAATTGATGCTTTGTAAAATGCATGTTGTAATGTTTACTAACTGTTGTACCTGTGTCAAGCCGACAGTGTATTGAACGATACAGAAAATAAATAATAATGTACACTAAACACGTTCTATCTCGGAAAACATTCGGAATAGGGCGTATGTCCATATTAAGTTTTCTGTTTCAAATGGTTCCTGTCATAATTGTGAACATTTACGTTTCATCCTGGGGCGCCTTGTACAGTGCATAGCTGCCCTGGCTCTGTTGTAAAAATTACCTGTTTCAGTTTTGTCTTGGCTTAACTCCTCTGTACATACTCCCCCCTTCTCCCCCCCCCCCCCCCCGCCCGTTTATTATGTTGCCATATGAGAATTTCTGAGTGGTAAGTAATATAGGTCCTCTGTCGAATGCACTAGAAGGGAACGGAATCGACAATAAAAGTTCCACACACATAAATTTCCGGATGACATCGGAAACTCGCTTTTCTATTATATGTCGTAAGGCACATATTGGCTTGTCGCTTTCTCAGTAGATATTTGTTCACACTCCATAAAACTCTGGAAGCGAACGTTATGGCAGCAAATGTTCTCGAAACAACCGAGCCACGTACATAAGGGAAGCAGAATCGCTGCAGGTAGTCAGTTTGAAAGCTACAATCGTCGCAGTAACTTGGAAATGATAAAAAGTGAACAACTGCGGTTATTGGTTATTACCACGGATTTCAGTCAGTGCTGTGCTTAGTGATATTAGAAATACGCGGAGTATGACCGTGTCTATTTTAGTACTAAGTGTACTAGTGTTGCATTTTTCAGTGCGAATAACGTGTTTCAAAATGGTTCAAATGGCTCTGAGCACTATGGAACTTAACATCTGAGGTCATCAGTCCCCTAGAACTTAGAACTACGTAAACCTAACTAACCTAAGGCCACCACACACATCCATGCCCGAGCAGGATTCGAACCTGCGACCGTAGCGGTCGCGCGATTCCAGACTGTAGCGCCTAGAACCGCTCGACCACCTCGGGCGGCATTAAAGTATTTCTTCGAGAATAATTTACCTACGTCGTAACAGGATAATAAAATGGATCTTTACATAATAAGAAAAAGAAAAGTAGAAAATCTGATGATTACGGTCACCATACAGCTGCAAAAACACCGCAGGCCGAGCCCAGCACTTCGTCGAAAATTTCACAACAAAGTTCATCGACTGATTCCTTTAATCGCACGGATATTGGCAATAATTCAGATATATTACAGTCAGGAAATATTAGTGATGATATAAAGCACAAGTGTCTCACAGCCCCAAGGAAACCTGAAAAAGATTACATCTTTCCTACTTCCGAGCACAGGGGACAGGTTGAATGCAGACAAGTGCACGACAATCACTTTGAACAGCATCTATGGCTGGTGTTCTCACAAGTTAAAAAGGGACTACTTTGCATTAACTGTTTAATTTTTGAGAATAATAAAATGGTTAGAGGAAAGAAATCCATTATCGCCAAGAAACTTGTGACTGAACTGTTAGCAAAGTTTGCCAGACTTACTGGTTCATATGGTGGCCTTGAGACCCACTCTCAGCTCAAGTACCACGTTAAAGCGTCAACAGATGCAAAATTATTTTTGGCGACACGAGACAACCGCGAACTTGAGGTCATAAATCATTTGTCAAGACGGAGAATGGAAAGCATTAGGGAAAACAGAGACCCTGTTGTACCTATAATAAAAACAATCATATTTCATGGAAAGCAAAATATTCCTGTGCGGGGGCATAGAGATGATGGGAGCCTATTAGAAATCGAGAATGATCATTAAAGTATAGTGAGTAACGAGGGAATCTTTAGAGCTCTTCTAAGATTTAGAATTGACGCTGGAGAGACCACTGAAGCGAACGCCACTTACATAAGTAAAACAACATGTAACGAACTTATTTCATACTGTGAAACAGTTATGTTATCGAGAATACCGGAGGAAATCAAAGATTCTCGTTATTACAGCATGATCTTCGATAAGACTACGGACATAGCGCACATCGCCCAACTAAGTTTAGCTGAAAGATATGTTGCTAGTGACGGCAAATTACTCGAAAGATATTTTCGTTTCATTGACATCTTTAAAGACAATGTTTGTAGTAGAAACATTGACGATGAACTTCAAGAGAGTCAAGATCAAGAGCGTAGTGTTACTGGTGAAGTATTAGGTACTACGATTCTAAGGAGAATGGAAAGCCTTTTTTCTGTCACAGGAGAACTGTGTGGATACAGGCTGTGGTGGTTGCTCCGTTAATATGCCAGAATTGATAGGAGCTGTGGCTACAATAAAAGGAAAGCTATCAACGCGTAAGTAACACCGCGTCGAAGTCGTCAGCTCAACCTCGCAGTCTCTTGCACTTGCAAAGTTACAAGTGTGAGAAACTCACTTGGTACTATTGAAGAAGTAGAATCGTTCTTTACAGCGTCTAGCGAGCGGTTCGCAACGTTGAAGAGTCACCTAAAACACTCGCTGCAGTCACATTGTCAAACGAGATGCCTAGAGCGACATGATGCAACTATTCAATTCCAGCTGGTCTCGGAACAGTTTGCAAAGTTCTTAAAGATGTACAGTGTTGGAGGGATAGAAGAAAGGCTGCCAAAGCCAATGTTCTCCTTCGAGCTGTCTCTAATTGCGAGTTTATTATCACTCTGTTTGCACTGAGTGACACTATGAGCATAACATATCCACTCAACAAAATCTTACAAGACCCTAGCTTGGACGTCGCGATGGCAGAAGCAAAATTAGATTCGACGCTCAAGGTGTACGACGGCATGAGAGCTAATGCTGATAACCACTTTGCTCATATTGTTGAAGAGGCGAAGGCAGTTATGGAGGAGTTAGACGTAGAGATGAGTGTTCCTCGTCTTGCAGGCAGACAAAGACACAGGGAAAACTGCATCACAATGACGATGCTATGACACATTGGAAAAGAACTGTTTTTACCCCAACACTGGACCATGTTATGACTGACATGAGAGAACGTTTTGCTGAAGAAAATATTTACCATTAAAAATTCAACATACTTTCGCCCTCACAACTACTGAAACATGACGGTAATGATCTGGCACATTAACTGAATCAGTGCTTAAGGGAACTATGGTTCTTCGAAGAAGAATCTTCTTTGTGGTTAAAAAGAGACTAATGGGAGAGATTCTTCAATACAAGCAAACGAGCATAAACGCCCTTAATTCTCGTGATTCCGCTATGCAAGCGTTGTCTGTTTGTCCTAGATCTGACTATCCTACTTTGCACGCGCTGTTCAAAATAGTCGCTTGTCTACCTGCATCTACCGAGCGAGGTGGCGCAGTGGTAGCACACTGGACTCGCATTCGGGAGGACGACGGTTCAATCCCGCGTCCGGCCATCCTGATTTAGGTTTTCCGTGATTTCCCTAAATCGCTCCAGGCAAATTCTGGCTGGGATGGTTCCTTTGAAAGGGCACGGCCAACTTCCTTCCCCATCCTTCCCTAATCCGATGAGACCGATGAACTCGCTGTTTGGTCTCTTCCCCCAAACAACCCAACCCCCTCTACCTGCATCTATTGAGCCGTGCGGCGGCTCGCGTTGGTACTGTTTGTAGGTTTCTGCCCTCTGATTGAGGCCAGGCCGTATCCTTTAGTTGGCATGGTTGCGGTTGTTTGTCTTCTTCTCTTCTTGACTGGCGCCTCTCGTTTCGCAAGCTTTACCTGTCCGCTAGTGGCAGCAGCGGCGGTTATCGATATGTAGTAACTGTGGCCCTATCTTTGGGGCGACGTCGATGTTTTTACGTGTAGTGTGAGTGTGGCAGTTCGGTTGGGGACTCAGGAGGAGTCTGGTCCGCGCAGTGCGAAAACGTGCTGGGGCTGCTGGTGGCGCACATGGGTTGCCGCATGTAAGGGTTGTGGTCACGAGGGTGCACGACCTCGTGGTAAACCTGATCCTGCAGGTTTTAAGATGAGTGCATTTCAATTCAAGTAGAGAAACCTCCACCATTGTGACATCTCGAGATTCTCCAGTAACTTGGGTTCGTGTTGCTGCTCATAGTGTCGCCGAGGTGAAGAGCAGCGAGTGGAGTGCTTAGAGAAAGCGGATCTGATTAGCTTTCCTCGACTTCTTATTAATATTTACTGCGTTCAGCTTGTTACTATTTGCTAAGTTCAACCAGCGGTATTTTTCCTGCCTGGTAGCTGCTAACGCCCCAGTTACCTGCCCCGGGGGTTCATGTATGTAACGGTAGTGTACGTTTCCTCGCCTTGCCTCTGCTGTACGGTAAGGCTTGTAGTTATGACAACTTTCTTGATTGTAGGCCGTTTGTGATTCCTTTCTCGTTCCGGGCGCTCTAAGCACAGTATTCTGGGGGCGTAGTGCACTCCGCCGGTTCCGGCTTTGGCGTGTTGTTCCATTCTTGCATTTGGTATATTGGACTTCAGGTAGCTTCAGTAATATTATCATTAGTCATTCGTTAGACTGCCACTAATTAGAATTACCATCTTGCGAAGTGAATGCAACTCTTGGCTGCCTATCTCATCGCTCGCGAAAGTGTTTGTTGCTGGACCTTCTCAGAAGTCGATTCCTGGAGCACCGTCTGTGACTGGTCTTGTGTTTTATTATTTATTTCCACACCTTGTAATGCCTACATTAAAGGTTATGTACGTCTAGTTAATAGTTCTGGTCGCCTTCTGGACTAAATCTAGCAGTGTAAGGGGTGTGTTACAAGGTTTACCATCATCTTATTTCACCCGTTTGGTGGTCAGTTGCTTGTTTCTTTTAATTAACCTTTGTTTGTATTTGCTGTTTTACAACAGGTTTCTAAATTTTTTATATAATTGACGTTCCTGGCGTGTAAGGCCTTCAGCCGTGATTGTGGTCATTTGGTTTGAAAAAATAATTCGATATTTATATTTTAGCAGTAAGCCTTAAAACCTTATTGACTGCCATTCCTGGCGTCTGATACCTTCTGCTGTGTTTGCGGCCACTTACCTTTTAACATTTCAATACCTGTAAGTTGTAATTGCAGAGAGTTCTTAAAATTCTTAATTTATTGCCATTCTTGGCGTGTAAGGCCTTCAGCCGTGATCACAGTGGCTTATTTTTTTTAAACATCATCTACATCAGTATTTTATGGTGATTGCTAAACTGTAACGCACTGAAAACACTATTATTTACACAGTTGTTTATTCCTTCATTAATAACGTATGGTATTTTTTATTTATTGTTGAGTCTAGAATTACTGTTTTAAAAATAAATGTGTGTAACTGTAAAGGGCAACCAATAGTGACTGATTGCTGCCCCGTTACAATCATAACCGAATCCTGCCTTTCCTTGACAACCAGGTTTCATCTATTGCTACAGTAGAAAGAAGTTTTTCAGCATTGCGGTGTACAAAGACATGGATGAGGTCGACAACGGCCGGCCGCGGTGGTCTAGCGGTTCAGGCGCTCAGTCCGGAACCGCGCGACTGCTACGGTCGCAGGTTCGAATCCTGCCTCGGGCATGGATGTGTATGATGTCCTTAGGTTAGTTGGGTTTAAGTAGTTCTAAGTTCTGGGGGACTGATGACCACAGATGTTAAGTCCCATAGTGCTCAGAGCCATTTGAGCCATTTTTTTGTAGGTCGACAACGAAGGAGGATCGACTTAAAGGGTTAGCTCTGTTAACACTGACTCTTAGATTGATTGTCAAATTGACGATGTAATTAACCAATTTACCAGGAAGAATAGGCGCATAGAATTCATCATTTAAGGAAGAGAACCACAGTCGTCGCTTTTTATGTCATACGATGGCATTGTCTTGTAAATGTGTATAATCAGTTTAAATAAAACTTTCTTAATCTTTTCATGTGTCTTGATTATTTTTTGTTACGGTAAATGTAAAGGTAACCCAGATATCTTTACCGCCCCGTCCTCGAGGTTTTTCTGTATCCGCCACTGCAAAGTTTAGACAGCGTACTAAGACATGGTTTGCAGCTTCCACAATGCGATTCACTATCCCAGAAGATGGCTAGGTGACTAAGGTTCTTCGTACCGTGACATGGCTCACTCATTCGCGTTACCGTAGACATGAACCGGGAGTGCGGTAGCGTTCTCGCTTCCCACGCCCGGGTTCCCGGGTTCGATTCCCGGCGGGGTCAGGGATTTTCTCTGCCTCGGGCATGGATGTGTGTGATGTCCTTAGGTTAGTTAGGTTTAAGTAGTTCTAAGTTCTAGGGGACTGATGACCATAGATGTTAAGTCCCATAGTGCTCAGAGCCGTTTGAACCATTTTTGCCATGAACCGGGATGTTTATTTCAACAGTCTCGATGACCAAATGTTGCCCTTTCTTCACTGTGAGTACGCTGCAAAAACTGCCATCTTCCAAAATACGACAGTTCTGTTCAATGTTCTGCACGCACAAGTTCCTAGTTCGACCAACATTCAGGACTCCAGTCGCACCTCGACTAACCCCACAGCCGCCGAGGCGAGAGGACGTGCAGTAGAGCAGCAGAATCACTTGTGTGATAAACTGTAAATTAATTTAGTCTTTGTTTTTCTGTTCACGTGCTTCTGCAAAGAAGTGAACTGTACGTGTGTACTTTACTGGGTAGACTAGTGGTTTGAAAATTAATCGTAGTTTTTGTTTTTGCGTAAGTCTTGTGAATATCCTTGTGTAGGGCGGGTTACTAGTGTAAATTTTCCCGTCGCCAGAAACTCCGTCACGCCACTAAGTCTTAATTTTGTGCTAGTTGACAGCACACAGTTAAGATCAGTGCATCCTAGTTTGAATATTTATCTCGTGCAGTAGCTTTTCGCCAAACAGGATTTCTAATAACAGGTATCTGTAAATACATCAACTTTAGTAGAGTAATTTATTTCTGTTTAATAGCTTGTCTCAGAGTATAGTGAGAAATCTGCACAGCAAGTTTTAGTGTTATTTTATTCTCTTTATTCTCCTCTGGTATACTTTCAAATACAGAAGCGCCATTTGAGAACTTATATCTATTTTATACACAGTCCGATATAGATATGGACTGTGCTTGTTGTGAGCGGATACAAGGAGAGTTGGCTGCTGTCCTTAAACAGCTGGGAGCTGCGTTGGCTACAGTCGACAAGCTTCTAGCTAATGCTAAAAGTTGCGGTGGCGTCGGGGCGCCAGTGACGAGACCTGCGACGCCTTTGGTGCCGCTGGAATCCTCTGGTGACTCGGACATAGCTGCGGCTTCCGATACGCAACATCAGACAGGTCCGTTCTCACTCCAGAGTGGGTGGCAGACAGTGGTGGGTTCGTGTGTCACTGGGCGGAAGGCGAAACAGGGATCAGGCCGTGCGGCTGGCTCCCTACGTCTTAGCAACAGGTACGAGGTGCTACCCGATGTTGATGATAACTCTGAGCCAGCACGGGATGCCTCTCCCGTTGGGCCAGCGGTCGATTTTCCTGCCCAGTCCGGACAAGTACAGAGGGGGGGGGGGGGGGGGGGGGGACGACGCTAGTCATTGGGAGCTCCAATGTTAGGCGGGCGATGGAGCGGCTCAGGGAGATAGCAGGCAAAGCGGAAAAGAATTCCAGTGTGCAATCGTTATGTTTGCCGGAACGTCTCATCCGTGATGTGGAGGAGGCCCTGCTGGCGGCTATCGAGAGCACTGGGTGCAACCGGCTGCGTCCAGCGGCACATGTCGGCACGAATGACGCCTACCGCTTGGGTTCTGAGGCCATCCTCAGCTCCTTTCGGCAGCTAGCTGATTTGGTGAAGGCAACTAGCAATGCACGCGGGGTGCAGGCTAAGCTGTCTATTTGTAGCATCGCACCCTGGGTTGATCGCGGTCCTCTGGTTAGGAGCAGCGTGGGAGGTCTAAATCAGAGGCTCAGACGACTCTGCGACGGTATCGGATGCGAATTTCTTGACCTTCGCTATCGGGTGCAGAATTGTAGGGTACCCCTTAATAGGTCGGGCGTGCACTACACGCAGGAAGCGGCTACTAGGGTAGCGAAGTACGTGTGGCGCGCACACGGGGCTTTTTTAGGTTAGAGAACCCCTCCTTTGGGATGAAAGACGACTTACCTTATAAAGCGGAGAATCTTGGTCCTCGGAGATCAGAGATAGAAAAGATTAATATGATTTTAGTAAACTGCAGGAGCATACAAGGAAAGGTCCCATAATTAGTATCGCTTACTGAAGTCTATAATGCACACATAGTATTGGAAACAGAGAGTTGGTTGAAACCAGATATCAATTATCAATGATAACCAAATCCTAAGTTCAGATTAGAATGTTTATCGTAAGGATAGGTTAGTCGCCAATGGTGGCGACGTGTTTATTGCAGTAAAAAATTCGATAAAATCTAGCGAGGTTATCACGGATTCCGATTGTGAATTAATCTGGGTGAAATTGAGTATCAAAGAACAGTCAAAAATGGTGATCGAGTGCTTTTATAGACCACATGGGTCAGGATCTGTTGTTGTTGAGCGCTTCAGACAGAACATGCAGAATATCATTAGTAATTTTCCTGATCATACCGTTGTAATAGGGTGTGACTTCAACTTACCAGGTATAGATTGTGGGTGTTATGCCACCAAAACTGGTGCCAGAGACAGGGAATCGTGTGGCATTGTTCTGGATGTCTTGTCCGGAAATAACATTGAGCAGATAGTTAGAGAACCAACTCGTGATAGTAACGTCTTAGACCTCCGGGCAACAGACCTGAACTTAACGAATCAGTTAGCATAGAGGAAGGTATCAGTGATCATAAGCCTGTGGCAGCATCTATGACGACGGGTCCTGCAAGGAATGTTAAGAAACGTAGGAAGACATATTTGTTCAGCAAGGGTGACAGGATACAAATTTCAGAATATCTCAGCAGTTTGCATAAAATATTCGGTGATGACGACGAAGATGTGGAGAACAAATGGAAAAAATTCAAAGGCATCGTTCAATACTCCCTAGACAAGTATGTTCCAAGTAATGTTTTAAGGGATGGGAAAGATCCACCATGGTTTAATAGCCGTGTTAGAAAAGCGGAACGTAAACAAAGACCACTTCATCTCAGATTCAAGAGAAGTAAAAACCTAGCTGACAAACAAAACCTGAATGAAGCGAAACTGAGCGTGAGGAGATCAATGAGAGAAGCGTTCAACGATTTTGAAAGTAAGACACTGTCAATCGACCTGAGTAAAAACCCTAAGAGATTTTGGTCGTATGTAAAATCAGTAAGTGGGTCAAAATCATCTGTTCATTCTCTCAGCGACCACACCGGCACCGAAACGGAAGATAACAGAAAGGAGGCCGGAATACTGAATTCGGTCTTCCGAAGTTGTTTCACCGCTGAAGATCGTAACACTGTCCCTCCTTTCAATCATCGTACGACCATCGAAATGGCAGATATTGAGAGAACCGACCGCGGAACTGAAAAGCAGGTACAATCGCTTAGTAGCAGAAAGGCTTCAGGACCAGTTAAGATACCTATAAGATTCCATAAAGATTACGCGAAAGAACTTGCTCCCTTTCTAGCAGTAATTTATCGTAGATAGCTTGAGCAATGAAAGGTATCTAACGACCGAAAAAAAACACAGGTCATTCCCGTTTTTAAGAAAGGCCTAAGACAGATACACACAATTGTAGATCTATATCGTTGACGTCAATCTGTTGTAGAATTATGAAACATGTTTTATGCTCAAGAATTATGACGTTTTTGGAAAATGTACATCTCTTCTACAAAAATCAACATAGGTTCCGCAAACAGAAATCCTGCGAAACTCAGCTCGCTCTGTTCCTCCATGAGATCCACAGCGCAGTGGACAACGGCGCTCAGGGTGTGCCGTGTTCCTTAATTTCAGTAAGGCATTTGACACCGCCGTCCCGCATTGCCGTTTAATGAAAGAAAAAAAAAACAAAAAAAAACGAGCTTATGCAGTATCGGAGCAGACCTGCGATTGGATCGAGACTTTCTTGCAGGTAGAACTCAACACGTCGCTCTTAACGGAACTAAATCGACAGATGTAAAGGTAATATCCGGAGTGCCACAAGGAAGTGTGATAGGACCATTGCTGTTGACAATACGTAAATAAATGCAACATATTGCTCATACATAGGAAAAGAAATACACTACTGCACAGCTACACTATTGATGACAAACAGCTAGAGACAGCGTCTGCCGAAAAGTATACAGGCGTAACTATCCAGAGCGACCTTAAGTGGAATGACCACATAAAACAGATGGTGGGAAAAGCAGACACCAGACTCAGATTCATCGGAAGAATCTTAAGGAAATGTAACTCATCCACGTAAGAAGTGGTTTCTAAGTCTCTTGTTCGCCCGATTCTTGAGTACTGTTCATCTGTCTGGGATCTCTATGACATAGGACTGATAGAGGAGATATAGAAGATCCAACGAAGAACCGCACGTTTCGTCACGGGATCGTTTCGCTGACGAGAGAGCGTTACGGAGATGAAACTTCCTGGCAGATTAAAACTGTGTGCCCGACCGAGACTCGAACTCGGGACCTTTGCCTTTCGCGGGCAAGTGCTCTACCAACTGAGCTACCGAAGCACGACTCACGCCCGGTACTCACAGCTTTACTTCTGCCAGTACCTCGTCTCCTGCCTTCCAAACTTTACAGAAGCTCTCCTGCGAACCTTGCAGAACTAGCACTCCTGAAAGAAAGGATATTGTGGAGACATGGCTGAGCCACAGCCTGGGGGATGTTTCCAGAATGAGATTTTCACTCTGCGGCGGAGTGTGCACTGATATGAAACTTCCTGGTAGCTCAGTTGGTAGAGCACTTGCCCGCGAAAGGCAAAGGTCACGAGTTCGAGTCTCGGTCGGGCACACAGTTTTAAAGGGGAGCTCGGCGGCGTCTGCTATTATCAGAGGATAACCTGTTCTAAATGAGCTCACACCTGTTATTAAAATGGATTTTGTGCTATCGTGTCTTCTTAATCTTTTTTGTGTTGGTTGCTTTGTTTCCTTGACGCAGTGGAAAAGCTGCACGAGGCCCTGATATTTGTCATTTTAGCGTTCTCCTGCAAGATAGACGAATTATCTGAAAGCAAAAAGTATTTGCGTTTTAGAGAAAAAAGCCTGCACTATGCGTAAATGAGAACGTAGGTGGATAAAATCTTTTGATGAAAATTGTTTCAACAGTGAAAAACCGAAAATTATTTTACGAGAAAAATAATTGTTGATGTTATTTCGCACTTATGAGGGAAATAAGGCAGAAACGATAACGTGAAAAGACACTGTTTACTGCGTTCTATACGTTCTTGGATGTATTCGGAAGCATATATATTTCCTCGAGTAAATAAATATGCATGTTTAGACGATACTTTTCTTATTCTTTCAGCTTTCAGCACTCAGAAATTTACCACCCGACATTCGACAAGACCATTTACTATGAATTTTTCTGCGTCATTAATAAGGGCTGTTACTTGTTCCTACAATTTGTTACTCTTTGTCGATTTTTACATAAAGACAGTCGCTCATAACCACACTATTGCCATTTAGGTGCAAACTGCGCACCAGACAGTTCTCACAACAGCTGCAGTTTTGGCGCTGACGTGTAAATGAAAATGACCTCTCGAGACAGACGAGATTCGGTACAGAATAAAACGCCAGGAGCGCTGCGATAGACTCACTTGTCTCGAATAGTCAATTGAGACAAGAAAGTCGACCGTATAAAAGGTGCTTTGGACGCTGAGGTGTCTGCATCTCACAAGGGAAATTCCCCATCGCATCTCCCTCAGAGTTAGTGGTAAAATGATGCAGTTGATAGCCCGTCAGAAACTTAACACAGATCAAGCATGACAACATGAAGAAGGTGTACTGAACTGTGAAAGAAGAAGCAAAATCGAAAGAGTGAACGGTACAAGCTGAAGATGTACAACATCGAACGAATTGCAAGGACCACGGCGTCGTGGTTTTGTGATCACGGTGTTGGACTACTACAAAGCGGGAGAACTGTATTTCATCTCCCTTGTGATCCTGTCTTCAACAAAATTATGAACTTTCCGTCCGGTCATTGACATGTCTGTTCTCCTTGCGTAGTCACAGCAATTGTCTTGCTATACACTGGTTATACACTAAAGCGCCAAAGAAACTGACATAGGCATACATAGTCAAATCAGAGGTAAGTAAACAGGCAAAATACGGCGCTGCGGTCGGCAACGCCTATATAAGACAACAAGTATCTAGCGCAGTTTTTAGACCGGTTACTGCTGCTACAACGGCAGGTTATCAAAATTTAAGTGAGTTTGAACGTGGTGTTATAATCGGCGCACGAGCGATGGGACACAGCATCTCCGAGATAGCGATGAAGTGGGGATTTACCTGTACGACCATTTCACGAGTGTATGGTGAGTAACAGGAATCCGCTAAACCATCAAATCTCCGACGTCGCTACGGCTGGGAAAAGATCCTGTAAGAACGGGACCAACGACGACTGAAGAGAATCGTGCAACGTGACAGAAGTGCAACCCTTCTGCAAATTGCTGCAGGTTTAAATGCTGGGTCATCAACTAGTGTCAGCGTGGGAATTCAACGGAACATCATCGACATGGTTTTTTTGGAGCCGAAGGCCCACTCGTGTACCCTCGATGACTGCACGACACAGAGCTTTACCCCTCGCCTGGGCCCTCAATACCGACATTGGACTGCTGATGACTGGAAACATGTTGCCTGGTCGGACGAATCTCGTTTCAAATTGAACCGAGCGGATCGACGTGTACGTACGGGTTTGGAGGTAACCTCATGAATCCGTGGACCCTGCAATTCTGCAGGGGACTGTTCAAGCTGGTGGAGGCTCTGTAGTGGTGTAGGGCGAGTGCAGTTGGAGTGATGTGGGACTCCTGATACGTATAGATACGACTCGGACGCCTGTGTAAACATCCTGTTTGATCACCTGCATTCATTCATGTGCATTGTGCGTTCCGACGGACTGGGGCACTTCCAGCAGGACAATGCGACATCCAACACGTCCAGAATTGCTACAGAGTGGATCCAGGAACACTTATCTGAGTTTAAACACTTCCGCTGGCCAACAAACTCTCCAGATATAAACACTGTTGAGAGTATCTGGGATGTCTTGCAAGGTGCTGTTCATAAGAGATCTCCACCCCCTCGTACTCTTACGGATTTATGGACAGCCCTCAGGATTCATGGTTTCAATTTCCCCCAGCGCTACTTCAGACATTAGTCGAGTCCATGCTACGTCGTGTTGCGGCACTTCTGCGTGCTCGCATGGTCCTACACGATATTAGGCACGTGTAGCAGTTTCTTTGGCTCTTCAGTGTAGAATATGAGTCATGTGGTAGAATGTATCACCGTCGCCAGTAAATATGATGAATAGTGAGAGCAGACGATATGCAGCATGGACCGCTCACAGAAATGAAAACAACAAATAAACGGGTGTGAACTATGTTACAGCAAAGGAATTCAAGTTTCAAAACTTACGAATCTGAACACAATAATCATAAAATGAGGTACTTGCATAGAAGAAATAGGAGAAACGTACGTCTGTAGGTCCCTTCCTTACACCTCGCAGTTGCAAAGGACGTTTCACTGCGACTCAGAGACAAATTTAAATACAGCGAATAGCCACGTCAACGACCGGATGGACAGTTCATAATTTTGTAAAAAAAAAAAAGAAAAAAGTATACGAAGGAGATTTGAACACAGATATCCCCGTTCCCAGTCCAATACCGTGACCACATAACCACGACGCCGTGGCTGTTCAAACCCGCCCGCTGTAGCACATCTTGAGTTTGGACCGTTCACTGTTTCGATTTTACTTCTTTTTTCACAATTCGGTACACCTTCTTCCTGTTTTCATATTTGATTTGTGTTCAGTTTTTGACGAGTTATCCACTGGGCAATCTTATCAGTAAATCTGAGAGGGGTGGTCACCTCTTTTCCATGATAAAGAAATATGGATGATCATCCTCAGGAAAGAAACTGAAGCATGTTGAGTCAGATAGAGACAGAGGCCTGATGGTGCTTAAGCACTTGTGAAACCTGACTCTGTCGCTAATCTCGATTAACGAGAGGGCGTGAAGTATGAGACTGCCACGAAGCGTCAACACAAACTCCCGCGGGCAGCTTGTAGCGGTGACGTAGTGCCGTATCTCGCGCCAGCCGCTGCCTACCGCCCCGGCGCGGCGGTTGCGCAAGCGCAGTGCCTCGGCGGCTGCCTGAGACGGTCAGTCGCGGCCCCCGGGGCCGGCATCCGACTGCGGGGGGTCACTGACCTTGGCGAACGAGCCGGCGGGCTGCGCCGCTATTTCTGGGAGAGTGCGCGCGGCGGTGCGATACTGCTCGCCGGACCGGCAACTCGATAAACAAGTTCCACTTTGCACCGCTCTGTTGTCTGACAACGTCAGCGTAGCGCTAAGGGCTGCGTCCTGTTCACTCCTCGCGGGAGTGGTACAGCACGCTGTCTCAGCGAGCTTCGTCTCGCACAAATAATCACAGAATTTGTTCGGATCGCAAAGTAGAGGGTTAACAAAATATGTGCATTTTACACTGAAGAGCTAAAGAAACTGGTACACCTGCCTAATATCGTGTAGGAGCCCCGTGAGTACGCAGAAGTGCCGAATCACGACGGTGCATGGGCTCGACTAATGTCTGAAGTAGTGCTGGAAGGAACTGACACCATGAATCCTACAGGTCTGTCCATAAATCCGAAAGAGTACGAGGGGGTGGAGTTCTCTTCTGAACAGCACATTGCAAGGCATCTCAGATATGCTCGGTATTGTTCATGTCTGGGGAGTTTGGTGGCTAGTGGAAGTGTTTAAACTCGGAAAAGTGTTCCTGCAGCCACTCTGTAGCACTTCTGGACGTGTGGGGTGACGCATTGTCCTGCTGGAGTTGCCCAAGTCCGTCGGAATGCACAATGGACATTAATGGATGAAGGTGATCACACAGGATGCTTACTTATGCGTCACCTGTCAAATTCGTATCTAGACGTATCAGTGGTTCCATATCACTCCAACCGCACGCGCCCCATACCATTACAGAGCGTCCACCAGCTTGAACAGTCCCCTGCTGACATGCAGGGTCCATGCATTTATGAGGCTGTCGCCATATCCGTACACGTCCATCCACTCTATACAATTTGAAACGATACTCGTCCATAGCAAAATTGGTTCAAATGGCTCTGAGCACTATGGGACTTAACATCTGAGGTCATCAGTCCCCTAGAACTTAGAACTACTTAAACCTAACTAGCGTAAGGACAACATACACATCCATGCCCGAGTAGGGATTCGAGACTGTGGCCGTATCAGTCGCGGGGTTCCGGACTGAAGCGCCTAGAACCGCTCGGCCACCGCGGCCGGCTGTACCGTAGCACCCAGCCTGACTGCACCCTGCCCTCACCGCCATGCCACGCTGTCTGAGCAGGAGAGAGGTGAAGGTGGGGAAGCTGCGAACGTGCCGTGTTTATACGGCTATGCAGTCGCGCTGCATACGACTTGATTTCATATTTCTCGGCAACACAGATCATAAACGAAACAAATTTTTAGTATTATTTTATTATTTTTGGCATACAGAAGACGTAATATAATTTTCATCTGACATAAATTGTCGGCATGCGACAGACACATGCAATTTCAAAGAATTTTGCCCTCACGTTGCCGCGTAATCGGTCGTGTCCTATTTAGGTCCGTAATCGAAAAAAATGCCCAAGTGTAAGTAGGACCCGCACACTGAGGGTTCCGGACAAACTTAATTATGTATATAGAGAGGTTATCCATTCCGGTAATCGAAAATATTGACGGCTTTTACCTGTTGCTGACACTGATACTGGCAGGTGATTGCTCCCAGGGTTACCAAGACTTTCGGAAATCTTTTAATTTCAAGTCTGAAGTCAGATAACAAGCAGCTAAATAAAGATTTTTCTCGTGTGATATAATTACAAACTATCAATTTCGGATTTTTCTCTTTACTCGTACTGTGGAACCTTTCTTCTTGCCAAATTTCATGATTCTGGGTCAATGGGAAGCAAACTATACATTTTTGATGAGTGAGTTTTCGAGCATCAAAATACGGGACATAAACAACTGTATGTTGCGTTGACTTAGAAAGTTAAAATCTTCATACCGCCAAGGGATAACAGACAAAAATTTGAACTTGATACGCCAAATTGTTCCAGAGGAAAGGGGTCTTAACAGGCGGACAGACAAACAGAACGACGGATAAAAAAAGACAACAAATACTTTTTCGTGCTATATAACTACCAATCAACAATTAGTGGATTTTTTCCCTTATGTGTACTGTAAAATCTCGCATCTTACCACATTTTATGATTCTTGTTCAACGGGAAGTACCCCTTAGGTTTTGATGAGTGAGTTTCCGAGTATGAAAATATGTGACATAAATGGCCGTATCCTTTGATTGCATTGCCCCAGATGCTTAAAAGTTTTACACCGACAAGGGACAATAGACACTAGTACGTGACGTAAATTTGAAGTTGATACGTCTACTCGTTCCTAAGAAACAGGGTTCTTAACAACCCGAGAAGACAGACGGACAACAAAGAAATCCTATCCTGTGATGAGGGTTTCGTCCTCAGTATGTTTTTACAGACTGCGGATCGGAAACCTAGAATGGTCCTTCACATACATATGTTAATCGAAATATTGCAGCCCTGTTGCAACATCATTATGGAGATGTGGAAACTCTACCATGGGAAACAACGGAGACGTGCTGGAAAGCTTTAGCCTAAAAAGATTTGACCTTAAAAACTGAATTACACTGCAGATCAATCTTCTTGCATCTGCAAATACACAGGAACACTTTCAACTGAAACGGCAAATGGTCTCGAAAACGGCTCGAAAACAAAGAATGGCAGAGTCCTCGGAATGTTTAGAAAACTATCCTTGTAATTCTTTCAAAGCCATAATGAATTCTTCAAATCTCGCGTTTTCTTTGACGCAGTACTCTTGGGGAACTAGACTGTCTTTGTCAGAATTAGTCCCTTCTACAACACAGTTTTCTTTTTAAATGCATCCGCATAAAATCAAAAATAAGTTTTGTCTCATCTTGCAGTGTCTTACCGTGGACAATGTGCAGTCAAGTCCACTTAAAGTACGAGGTCTGCAATCAAGTCTGGATGTCCTAATTTTCGTTCCTGCACTCCTTTTTCTTTCATAAATTCAACAATAGTGGGTTTTAAATTGAAAGATGACTTAACCAACGTACTTTGCTGTAATATATTAAGTCTCCATACTCACCGTTCAGTTGCTTCGAAAACTGTCGCAACTGACAGTGGAATAACGCGTGCGAATTCTGAAAATTTACTATTCCCACCACAAATTTCTTCACGTGCACGATGCCTGCAAATTTAGGATAGAGTGCTTCTTGATGTACAGAACAATGAATCCCATCTGTCGATCGTTGTAAATTTTATCTTTGATTGTCAACTAAATCTTCAAGTTCTTCCTGCAGTAGTTGTAATGTTGTTTCATTGCAAATTTACAATTCCCGTTGATTAAGCGACTGCATAATAGATATTCAGAATTATCATCCCTTTCCTACAACCACTGGACCTGTGAACATCGTTCACACCACGAATAAATAGCAAACGGTAAACAGTGCTGATACCACGATTCTGCACAACTGGAGAGAGTAGTGCCACACCTCAATAAGAAATGAAAAGTCGCACAGTACCAGGTACTCGTACTTCCGAGAAGGACCGAACAAAGCTGAGACAGGCCGTGCCTCGGCCAGCACGTGCACCACATCCGTCTCGCATGCGGTTTGGCACGCTCTGGTCGTCCCTATCGTAGAACTTGTACCAAGTGGTCACCTGACGCTCCACGCTGACCTGTATCTACATAAATTCGCATCCAAGCGCTTAACAGAACGATCACAGAACAACATTCACCCTGTTTCTCTACGGTTCCGCTCTCGAATACCGCGTGGGAAAAATAAACACCTAAATCTTTCTTGCGAGCTCTGATTTCTCTTGCTTTATTAAAATGGTAATCCCTTCCCGTGTGCGTGAGACTTAACAAAATATTTTCGCATTTGGAGGAAAAGATATTGACTGAAATTTTCTGGGAAGATCTTGCAGCAGCAAGAAACACCTTTGTTTCAATGATTGCCACACTGGAGCGTGTATCATAACCGTGACACTCTCTCCCCTGTTTCGCGATAATACGAGGGATATTCAGCAAGTAATGCAGCACATTTTCTCCTCTGCCAGTTTTGGCTGAAAAAAACGTAGAATCTGTTGTGGGACGTCGTGGAATATTCCCGCTTCAGCCCCTACAGGAGGCGACGTTACACGTAGCCTCAAAATAGCAGCTGTAACGGAGATGCGTTGCAGTCAGAGAGCTGTCATTGAGTTTCTTTCGGCCTGAAACCAGAACATCACAGACATTTATAGGCGCTTGCAGAATATCTAAATATCTACGGAGACCTGGCAGTGATTCAAAGCACGGTGGGTGAGGCATCTGTCATCATCGTAACCAAGGTCGCGCAAACCTATCCGATTTCCTGTGTACCGGCCAGCCGTAGATACCCTCAGGAAACCGAAGAAACGACTTCAACATATTTGTCACCTCAAAAATGCAAACTAACTTCTCCTTCTACATCACAAAGCGGGGCCTCATACAAGTCTGCACACCCGAGAGGAGTTTACTTCACTGGTCTGTTCTTTCTCATCCACACTAGAGCCAGGATCTCGTACCTTGCGACTTCCGTCTGTTTGGCCCAATGAAGGAAGCAGTAAGTGGGTGATTGGGATGTTACTGATGCAGCAAGACGTTGGCTCCGACATCGACCAGTAGAGTTCTACCATCCAGGTATACAGGCCCTCCCAGTAAGGTGGCGTAAGGCCGTCGCATTGAACGGAGAGTATGTTGAAAACCAGGGTTTTATAGCCAGAAGAGCGAGGAATAGTGTAGTGTTTTGGAATCCTGAATAAAGCTAACATGCTTTCACAAAAACGTGCTGCATTACTTATTGAGTACCCCATATACAAAACGAGTTGCCCTTCTTGAACTTTTTCTATGTCCTCTATCAGTACTGTCTGGTAATGATACCATACAGTACAACAGTATTATAGCAGACGACAGCCAAGTATAGTGCAGTAAGCCTCCACAGTAAATTTCTTGCATCTTCTAAGTGTTCTGCCAATAGAATGCGGTCTTTGCTTCAGATGCTCCACAACATTTTCTATGTGATGGTTCCAGTTTAAGTTGTGCAAAATTACAATCCTTAGGTTTTTAGTTGAATTGACGACCTTTAAATTTGTGTTATTTATCGCATTTCTTTCTTTCGCTTACGCCATAGTCCCGCACGGATCGAAGCGTCCGCGGGATTACAACGGATTTGGCAGTTTTAGTGTTAGGGATGACCGGATGCACTTCCTGCCGCCACCGTACTCCCCAGGACGGAATCAGTGTACCCCAACTGTCTGCATCTAGTGTAAATCGTGAAATAGTGCGGACGTGTTTCAAATGTCTACGACGCGTGTAACTGAGGCGGAACGTAGGGACCAGCCCGGTATTCACCTAGCGGGATGTGGAAAACCGCCTAAAAACCACATCCAGGCTGGCCAAGCACACCGGCCCTCGTCGTTAATCCGCCGGGCGGATTCGATCCGGGGCCGGCGCACCTACCCGAGTCCAGGAAGCAGCGCGTTAGCGCGCTCGGCTACCCTGGCGGGTTGTTATTTATCGCGTAACCTAAATTTAACAGATTCTTTTCAGTACGCATGTGGAGGACCAGACATTTTAATTGTTCAGGGTCTATTGCCACTTTTCGCTAGAGATATCTTGTCTAAATCATTGTACAGCTCGTATTGATTTTATGATATTTCTGCTAGATGGTAAACGACAAATTCAACGGCAAACTGTGTAAGAGATTGGCAATACGTAGTTGTAAACTTCATAGTGAACGAGCCAGGTTGTGCCCCATAATCTCACAAGATGACGTAACAAAGAAGGAAAATGGCCAGTCCCTTCATTATATACTGAAAATTGTGGTCTAGGCATTAAAAGCTGTTTACATAAAAAAATTTAGCATTTAATAAATTACGTTAATATCACCGTGTCCTTCCTGACAATGTTAGACTTCACTAAGTATTTCGTAATGTTCTAACATAGTATATGTTGCATCTGCAAGTCGATGTCAATGATATCGGCCTATAATTCTACGAATTTCTTATGTATTCGTTTGATCTGTAAAACCTTGCAGTTATTAGGCGGGGATTTTTCGTCTAGGGATCGGTTGTATATGATTGCTAAATATGGAGCTTTCATCAGCATACTCCAAAAGGAACTCAGTTCGTACACTATATCTGGATCGGAAAATATGCCTTTATTAAGTAACTTTAGTTACTTCGCTACACCAGGGTATCTACTAAGTTATTCGTGTTGGCAGCTGTTATTACTTGAATCCTGGAATATTTACTGCATCCTCTTTGACGAAGGAATTTCGGAACGTCGTATTTAGTAACTCCGCATTAGTGGTGCTGTAATCGACAACTTTGTCATTCAGAGTGAAGGTTTTGATTATGTGTTGCCGCTGGTGTATGACCACAGTATCTTTGCATTTTCTGCCATATTTTTAGAGAGAGTTTCATTGTGAAAAGTATCAAAAGCATTTCGGATCCAAGTTTTTGCTGAATTTCGAGCTTCTGTAAAGCATCAACAATCTTGCCAATGAACTGATGTGTTTAGAGTCAGTGCAGTAAGACTGTCGGACGTGGAGAAGTCGCAGAAAGGCAGCAAGGAACTGTCGTAACTGTTTGTGCATATGATACGATTTGTTGGTGTATCATCGTGTTTCCAAGGAATGGTGCTCTGCTCACAGTCATGCAACACGCCATAAAAACAGTAATTATAGAATGATCCTTGGGTCCCACATACAGGTTGTTGCGAACATGGACGAGTGTATTTATTTCAATATTCCTGTGGCCAAGTGATGTCCGTCATTCTGATTCTTATGATGAGTACGTTGTGGACACCTCCGACATACAAGATGACAGAGCTGCACGCATACATTCCTGGTGTGGGGAATACTCAGGCACCCTATCACAAGTCAACTTGCCTGATATTAACCCCACAGTAAATTATCGGAGAATATTTGGTTCAGCGGGTGTATACACTGCCGGAAAATTAATACCCCTGGAAAGACGACGTCGATTTTGATATGATGACGGCACTCGCCACGGGGGGAATTTTTTTTCTTTTTTTAGTGTGCACTGAAGAGATCATTCTTGATTACTTATTCTTCTACGATAGGATGTAAGGATAAAAGGAAAACACAAAAAATGGTTCAAATGGCTCTGAGCACTATGGGACTCACCATCTTAGGTCATAAGTCCCCTAGAACTTAGAACTACTTAAACCTAACTAACCTAAGGACATCACACACACCCATGCCCGAGGCAGGATTCGAACCTGCGACCGTAGCAGTCCTGAAAAGGAAAACACTTTATTTATTACACTTTCATTTAGGCTTGGGCACTCAGTGTATCCTTTAGTGCGGTGCGGATGTCGACATTTCTTGTCCACCCTGGAGCTCCTGTGATCCATCGGTATCAAATGTTTTGCAGCGCTTTCAGTTTGTTGTAATTGGAGACGCACGTAGTTCCCCAAGAGGTGGAGACACGTAACATTGTGTTTTTTTTTTTTTCCTTTATTGATTTTCAATTCCCCCCAAAGGGGGCGGGCTGGCAGCAGCTTAGTACGCTGCTCTACAGCCTACAGACTTTTATTTTAAAAAACGGAAGAAGAAAAGAAACAAGAAAAACAGGCGATAAAATGGTGACGTCAAGTGTAAAATGGCGAGAAAATGCGGAAAGTTAAAACAGAAAGCAAAAGGGGTTGGCAACGTTAATAAAAGACACAGGAATCAGACAAGTAACATAGTACACACACAATTTTTTAAAAAAACACGGCGACAGTATGGTTTCTGTTCGCAGGAGATAAAAGGCACACCCAGCGACAGTATGATGGCCATTGGCAACACTTCCCAAAAAACACAACACGGAACACTCACTGTGGAACACTCACTGTAGAACACTCAATGTGGAACACTGCACGAAAGTGGCGGCACAAAGATGACACTCCCGAGCCAAAGGCGGATTGGGGGGGGGGGGGGAGACCTGGAGGAGGGGGAAGAACAAGGAGGAAAAAAAATCGAAAAAGGGGGGGGGGGAACCAAGGAGGGAGAGGACTTATAAAGGGGAAGAAGGGCAGACGCGAGAGGGAATGAGAGGAGGCAGAGGAGGGAAATGTAAAAGGACTCGGGGGAGAGAAGCGGGCAAAGAGAGGGGAGGTGGGGAAGAAAGAGGATGGAAGGGGAGGGAGAGGGAGCCTGGGAAAAGGACAGAGGAAAGGAGGGGGAGTGAGGATCAGAGTTGATAGGAGGGATAAATGGAGGGAGAGAGGGCATCATCCGGGAGGGGGAGTTGATGGAAGCCACCTTGGGAAGGGAGATGTAGGGTGTAGAGATGGAGGGTAGGGGGGACACAACAGTGAAGACATGGCAGGGGCCGGCCGCTGTGGTCTAGCGGTTCTAGGCACTCAGTCCGGAACCGCGCGACTGCTACGGTCGCAGGTTCGAATCCTGCCTCAGGCATGGATGTGTGTGATGTCCTTAGGTTAGTTAGGTTTAAGTAGTTCTAAGTTCTAGGGGACTGATGACCACAGATGTTAAGTCCCATAGTGCTCAGAGCCATTTTTTTTTAACGAGGCAGGGGGCTGGGATGGGAGAGAAGAGGAGCAACCAGGGGGTGAGGGGGTTCAAGGCGGCGGGAGGTGTAGAGGATGCGGATATGTTCGAGGAGTAGGAGCAGATGGGGGATAACATTGTGGGTTCCACCGTTGCCTTATACAATTGGAGTTTAGTCTTAGGATTGAGATCATTACTCTTTAGGAACGGAATCAATGACCTGGCCATCTACTTGGCTGTCGTCTTTTTGTCGTCAATATGCTGCGTAAAGAGCAATTTTTTGTCAAGGTAGACACCGAGGTACTTTCGGGGGGGGGGGGGGGGGGGGGTAGAAGTATTGAAAATGGTTTCAGTGTCGTCTGCCAACGACCAGTGTCGTCTGTTTCTACCCTTTAACAGGGAATGCTCACAGCCAGAAGGCTCAGTGTGGTTCAAAGCTGTAAAGCAAGCAGGCAACCATGCTGCAGAGACGCACTCGTGCTTCCTACAGCCAAATGAGCGGGTTTAAAAGAGGTCAAATTGCGGCCTTCGGCGGAATGGTACTTTCCGACGGTTGCTGCATCAGTTGTGGAACGATGCTAGTATCTGTGGTCACGTGAACATTCTCACACCCACAGAGGACGTCCGAGAGGTCGACGCAGCACAGGCGTCCGCCGGGATCGTCGTATTGTAAGGGCAGCAGTGGCAGATCGTACAGCCACCACAACACGGATAAGAGGGCTTGTGGGCCCAGGCGTGTCAGTAAGAACTGTTGCCGACAAATTATTAGCAGTGGGAATACGGGCACGCACACGTCCAGCCTGTCTTCCACTCACGCAAAAGCATCGACGTGCACGGCTCGACTGGTGCTGTCAGAGGACCATTTGGAAGATGGAATGGCGCGCCGAGGTCTTCGGCGACGAAAGCAGGTTGTACCTGCACGCAAGTCATGGTCGTTTGCAAGTACGACGTAGAACTAGTGAGCGATGTCTCGTAGAGTGGTGTGGGGTACGATAAGCTGTAACTCTCGTTCACCTTTGCTGTTTCTGGAGGGGACGCTAATCAGCTCTCGGTACGTGCAGAATGTTGTTAGACCTGTTCTTTTGCTTTTCTTGTAATAGGAAGGTGATGTGTTGTTCCAACGGATAGTGCTCGCCCATACACTGCCCATGAAACACAGAATGCTCCGCAAGATGCACAACAATTTCCCTGGCTAGGACGATCTTCAGACTTTTATCCAACCGAGCACGTTTGGAACGTGATGGGACGAGAAGTGACTCGTGCGACTTTGCAACCAACAACTATTACAGAACTACGTTAACAGGTCGATCAGGCGTGGCATAACGTATCCCAGGACAGTACTGGCCATTTGTACGATCGACTGCTTGCCAGAGTCGGCGCCTGCATTGCTGCCCTTGGAGGCTACACACGTACTAACATGAGTGTTTCAGCGAGGGTCGATAGCTGGTACTTCAGAACCGCTTGTGATATTGATATGTAAATGTAATCATTTCTTGTACTCCTTATGCACTGTTGCAACAATGAATCTTATGTGAATTAGAAACCTCTGTGCTAATATTTTTTCCGGCAATGTACTAGTAATCGATATCCTGCAATTTGGCAGCTCTACGGGATCTAACAGTGAGTGGCGTCAGCTGGATGTGCCATACTTAAAGAAACTTAAGGACTCACGCCATGTACGAGTTGCGACCATAATCAAGATTAGTGGCTGTGTTATGCGGCGTGAGCGTGATGTCTCCTCAGGATAAGCAACTTATCTATTGCCCTTACATTTCTTCTAGAACTGCCGGCATCAGTATCGATTGCGTAATAAAAGAAATTTTGCGGTTTATCGTCCCGTTGATGACTAAGTCTTTAGACACTGAGCACAAGCTGGTATCGGAAAAATATTTGACAGGAAAAGCAGCGATGCCTTTCCAATCTATTCTCAAAAATGGTTCAACTGGCTCTGAGCATTGTGGGACTTAACATATGAGATCTAACTAACCTAAGGACATCACACACAGCCACGCCCGAGGCAGGATTCGAACCTGCGACCGTAGCAGTCCTGAAAAGGAAAACACTTTATTTATTACACTTTCATTTAGGCTTGGGCACTCAGTGTATCCTTTAGTGCGGTGCGGATGTCGACATTTCTTGTCCACCCTGGAGCTCCTGTGATCCATCGATATCAAATGTTTTGCAGCGCTTTCAGTTTGTTGTAATTGGAGACGCACGTAGTTCCCCAAGTGGTGGAGACACGTAACATTGTGTTTTTTTTTTTTTTTCCTTTATTGATTTTCAATTCCCCCCAAAGGGGGCGGGCTGGCAGCAGCTTAGTACGCTGCTCTACAGCCTACAGACTTTTATTTTAAAAAACGGAAGAAGAAAAGAAACAAGAAAAACAGGCGATAAAATGGTGACGTCAAGTGTAAAATGGCGAGAAAATGCGGAAAGTTAAAACAGAAAGCAAAAGGGGTTGGCAACGTTAATAAAAGACACAGGAATCAGACAAGTAACATAGTACACACACAATTTTTTAAAAAAACACGGCGACAGTATGGTTTCTGTTCGCAGGAGATAAAAGGCACACCCAGCGACAGTATGATGGCCATTGGCAACACTTCCCAAAAAACACAACACGGAACACTCACTGTGGAACACTCACTGTAGAACACTCAATGTGGAACACTGCACGAAAGTGGCGGCACAAAGATGACACTCCCGAGCCAAAGGCGGATTGGGGGGGGGGGGGGAGACCTGGAGGAGGGGGAAGAACAAGGAGGAAAAAAAATCGAAAAAGGGGGGGGGGAACCAAGGAGGGAGAGGACTTATAAAGGGGAAGAAGGGCAGACGCGAGAGGGAATGAGAGGAGGCAGAGGAGGGAAATGTAAAAGGACTCGGGGGAGAGAAGCGGGCAAAGAGAGGGGAGGTGGGGAAGAAAGAGGATGGAAGGGGAGGGAGAGGGAGCCTGGGAAAAGGACAGAGGAAAGGAGGGGGAGTGAGGATCAGAGTTGATAGGAGGGATAAATGGAGGGAGAGAGGGCATCATCCGGGAGGGGGAGTTGATGGAAGCCACCTTGGGAAGGGAGATGTAGGGTGTAGAGATGGAGGGTAGGGGGGACACAACAGTGAAGACATGGCAGGGGCCGGCCGCTGTGGTCTAGCGGTTCTAGGCGCTCAGTCCGGAACCGCGCGACTGCTATGGTCGCAGGTTCGAATCCTGCCTCAGGCATGGATGTGTGTGATGTCCTTAGGTTAGTTAGGTTTAAGTAGTTCTATGTTCTAGGGGACTGATGACCACAGATGTTAAGTCCCATAGTGCTCAGAGCCATTTTTTTTTAACGTGGCAGGGGGCTGGGATGGGAGAGAAGAGGAGCAACCAGGGGGTGAGGGGGTTCAAGGCGGCGGGAGGTGTAGAGGATGCGGATATGTTCGAGGAGTAGGAGCAGATGGGGGATAACATTGTGGGTTCCACCGTTGCCTTATACAATTGGAGTTTAGTCTTAGGACTGAGATCATTACTCTTTAGGAACGGAATCAATGACCTGGCCATCTACTTGGCTGTCGTCTTTTTGTCGTCAATATGCTGCGTAAAGAGCAATTTTTTGTCAAGGTAGACACCGAGGTACTTTCGGGGGGGGGGGGGGGGGGGGTAGAAGTATTGAAAATGGTTTCAGTGTCGTCTGCCAACGACCAGTGTCGTCTGTTTCTACCCTTTAACAGGGAATGCTCACAGCCAGAAGGCTCAGTGTGGTTCAAAGCTGTAAAGCAAGCAGGCAACCATGCTGCAGAGACGCACTCGTGCTTCCTACAGCCAAATGAGCGGGTTTAAAAGAGGTCAAATTGCGGCCTTCGGCGGAATGGTACTTTCCGACGGTTGCTGCATCAGTTGTGGAACGATGCTAGTATCTGTGGTCACGTGAACATTCTCACACCCACAGAGGACGTCCGAGAGGTCGACGCAGCACAGGCGTCCGCCGGGATCGTCGTATTGTAAGGGCAGCAGTGGCAGATCGTACAGCCACCACAACACGGATAAGAGGGCTTGTGGGCCCAGGCGTGTCAGTAAGAACTGTTGCCGACAAATTATTAGCAGTGGGAATACGGGCACGCACACGTCCAGTCTGTCTTCCACTCACGCAAAAGCATCGACGTGCACGGCTCGACTGGTGCTGTCAGAGGACCATTTGGAAGATGGAATGGCGCGCCGAGGTCTTCGGCGACGAAAGCAGGTTGTACCTGCACGCAAGTCATGGTCGTTTGCAAGTACGACGTAGAACTAGTGAGCGCTGTCTCGTAGAGTGGTGTGGGGTACGATAAGCTGTAACTCTCGTTCACCTTTGCTGTTTCTGGAGGGGACGCTAATCAGCTCTCGGTACGTGCAGAATGTTGTTAGACCTGTTCTTTTGCTTTTCTTGTAATAGGAAGGTGATGTGTTGTTCCAACGGATAGTGCTCGCCCATACACTGCCCATGAAACACAGAATGCTCCGCAAGATGCACAACAATTTCCCTGGCTAGAACGATCTTCAGACTTTTATCCAACCGAGCACGTTTGGAACGTGATGGGACGAGAAGTGACTCGTGCGACTTTGCAACCAACAACTATTACAGAACTACGTTAACAGGTCGATCAGGCGTGGCATAACGTATCCCAGGACAGTACTGACCATTTGTACGATCGACTGCTTGCCAGAGTCGGCGCCTGCATTGCTGCCCTTGGAGGCTACACACGTACTAACATGAGTGTTTCAGCGAGGGTCGATAGCTGGTACTTCAGAACCGCTTGTGATATTGATATGTAAATGTAATCATTTCTTGTACTCCTTATGCACTGTTGCAACAATGAATCTTATGTGAATTAGAAACCTCTGTGCTAATATTTTTTCCGGCAATGTACTAATAATCGATATCCTGCAATTTGGCAGCTCTACGGGATCTAACAGTGAGTGGCGTCAGCTGGATGTGCCATACTTAAAGAAACTTAAGGACTCACGCCATGTACGAGTTGCGACCATAATCAAGATTAGTGGCTGTGTTATGCGGCGTGAGCGTGATGTCTCCTCAGGATAAGCAACTTATCTATTGCCCTTACATTTCTTCTAGAACTGCCGGTATCAGTATCGATTGCGTAATAAAAGAAATTTTGCGGTTTATCGTCCCGTTGATGACTAAGTCTTTTGACACTGAGCACAAGCTGGTATCGGAAAAATATTTGACAGGAAAAGCAGCGATGCCTTTCCAATCTATTCTCAAAAATGGTTCAACTGGCTCTGAGCATTGTGGGACTTAACATATGAGATATAACTAACCTAAGGACATCACACACAGCCACGCCCGAGGCAGGATTCGAACCTGCGACCGTAGCAGTCCCGCGGTTCCGGACTGAAGCGCCTAGAACCGCTCGGCCACCTTGGCCGGCTATTCTCCTGAAATGGTTTCTATTCTCCTGAAATGGTTTATAGAAAGCGCAGATAACTTATGTGTTGACGGTCATATGGATATTTGAACCTGCTCATCCAGCATAAAAGTACACTATCCAGGTCGACCAGTGAAGATGAGATGTCGATGAAGTATCTACCGCCAGCGTTCCTTTGAGGGAAAGGAGCGTTTCGTGTGCTCATTCGAATTCGTAGGCGACTAGCTGAATTTAGAAATTCGTGTTCGACATTACTGCCGAAATCATTTCTAATATTCTCAGGATGAGGCACCGACAAACCGTACATCGAATTGTAGGGCTGAATGAACTGTCGATCGGAGCGTCTTTTCTTAATGTAATCTGTTTGTCGCTCAGTGTCTGAAATCTTTTAGTTTGTTGATGTGGGTATAATATGGTGACCATCAACCACGGCATAAAGAAGACCGTGCCGATCAGCATCTGTATAAACAGAGATCTTCGCATGCCCGGTTTACCAAGTCAGTTTCTGATCTAAAACAACTGTTGACTTCCCTGTCAAACTGTTGCTCGCTTCTTGATTTCAAGTCACTATGATGTCCAAGCAGCTAAACGTATCCGTCGTTTTGAGCTTGTGACATTCAATCTGAATATGTACTCGGTCATGACCCTCAGGAAAGACATCAATTTACTTCGGCAATTGTTACGGACAAATGCGCAGAATTTAAAATGACGATTGAGTGTTCTACAGAATTTTCTACTTGTCTTTTTTTGAATATGTTTAGAAACTATCATCTAAATACACGAGAAGATAGTCTCCGACAAAGCCAGCATTCGTAAATGTAACTTAAAATTTCTTTATGCGCAAATAGTACATCATTAGTTACAAAAATACTGTAGTAAATATTTTGCTAATTGTTTTTATTTCAAGATGTTGACATATTTGGCGGTAGGATTAAGTGTAACTGGAATAGTAACAACGAAGGGGGAGATGCAAATCTGTTGTGCTTTTCATTCTCACTCCAATTATTTATGCTTGATGAGTTTGCGATATTTAATATGCCTTACCGTTAAGATTTCTCCACGTTAGCGTGTTTATTGTTGCCAATGCTATCTTTCATTAGAAGGAAAAGTGTTGGCGGTATAAGGGAAGGAGAACGCGGGAAGATGTATGAATCATTTGTCTGGCTAATGTGTAATATTTTTCTGTGTAGCGTGAATTTGAATTGCTTGCATATTGGATTGACAAACGGTAGTAATTACAAAATGTTCTAAGACAGATGTGTAAGGCAGACAAAAAATTATATTCTCATCGATCAGTGTCCTGTGACGTCACAAGTTAATATAGCATGCAATTTTCAACTGTATGTTGTAACAAACAAGTCAGTAAGTGCTATGTGCTGACCGTAATCGGAGGAGGAATCAAAGACGAATACGTATCTTTAATAAGCGATTGTAATTCTTGTGTATTTTCTGAACAGTCTTGAAAAGATGAAAGAATAAGCAAACCAGTTGCATAACGCAGGTTTCTTAGAATCCTTGACCTAGGTTTCGATAATTATAAAATTATCTTTCCAAGATTATCGCTTTACAGTAGCTGTTTACAGCCATATTCTAGACTTTATTTTCTGAATAATAAAGCACGAAATCACTCCAGCCTGTATCTCTGCAGATGCGATCATCTTTATTGTTTCTGAGAGAGGTGACATGAACTTACCTCGATGTTCTATGAGACTTGTAAGCCATGATCTTCTAGTTACATTCGCTTTATTCTTAATTTAATTCCACATTCAACGTTCGCAAAGCATTTTCTATGTCAGTCATTTACGATTGACATATATGGGCCTGTTGCATATAAGCTTTGCTTCATGTGATTAACTTTGACGTAACAGTTTGTATCAACAGGATTTTGTGCCTTTGAAAACGGCTTAATGCTGAAAAGCGGAAGTATTAAAGAACTACAATAAATACTGACGCGACAGTTTGTATCAACAGGATTTTGTGCCTTAGAAAACGGCTTAACGCTGAAAAGCGTAAGTATTAAAGAACTACAATAAATACTGCACACTGAAATACAACATACAGAGTTGGTAGGACAGAAACCTCACCTCTCTGAGACAGTTTGTCATACAGTGATATAGTCGTATTTTAATCTCCACTGATGTCTAAGAATATATCTCTCTCCCCTATCTGAGGAACACTTCATTGATGCTAACGATGCTTAAAGTAATCTATGTTGCTGAGTCAGACTTCTAAATTAACTTTTTTTCATATTTAGCTGGATCTATTGCACAACAAAGCGGGGAATCCTGCTCGCCATCACTGTCGTAGAGTGACAAGAAAGATTCTTATCTGAATTTTTTGATATGAGCTCTAAGTCACAGCTACTTTGTTCAGATACAGGAACTTCAATGGGCACAGAAATTCTGTGTTAGGCAATCAGGGAAAAGTGTTAAATTTTCGATTTTCTGCCTGCACCGATTCACGGTTTAAATCAAATTTATTAATCGGTCGAGGTGGCGTAATGCTTAAAGAACAGCACTCGCATTTGGGAGAGGCGGGGTTAAAACCCTCGCCTGGCAGGTTTAAACTGTGTGCCGGACTGAGGGTCGAAGTCGGGACCTTTACCTTTGGCAGGCAAGTGCTCTACCATCTGAGCTACCCAAGAAAGACTCACAACCCCTCCTCACAGCTTTAATTCCGTCAGCACCTCGTCTCCTACCTTCCAAACTTCACAGCAGCTCTCCTGCGAACCTTGCATAACTAACACTGCTGGAAGAAAGGATATTGCGGAGACATGGCTAAGCCACAGCCTGGGGGATGTTTCAGAATTCCAGGAGTGCTATTTCTGAAAGGTTCGCAGGAGAGCTTCTGTGAAGTCTGGAAGGTAGGAGACAAGGTACTGGCGGAATTAAATCTGTGAGGAGGGGTCGTGGGTCGTGCTGGGAAAGCTTGCACGCGAAGGGTCTGGCACACAGTTTTAATCTGCCAGGACGTATCATAACAGCGCACACTCCGCTGCAGAGTGAGGATTTCATTCTTGATTTAAAATATAAGTTACAACATTGTTTTCTGTGACTAATATACATAATCTGTGGAACGGAATGTGTCAAGTATCTCAGTTATCGTGTCATACTTATCTTGTAAATATTTGGTGTGCTTCACGTGTGTATTATTGAATTAAATGGTACCTGAATTTGAGAAACCATTTTAGAAAATTTTGTGCATTAATTTTCAGTAATTGTCTTTATAAAAATCAGTAAGTTCTACACATTTCAAAATACTTGCAAATTGTGTAGAAAGCATGTTGTATTAACTGCGATAAACTACACAACTCTAAAGGATATACAAAGTAAATAGTGCTGGAAGAACCAGATTCTGATTTTCAAATAATATGGAGCCAAAAAGGTACACTGTGCCCTTAATGTTTTTTACCACAGGTTTTCATGAGGAAAATGAAAATGTGATTAGCTAAGAGAGAGAGACGTATAGACTCCTCCTTGATAAAAAAAAAATAAAAAAAATAAAAAAGAGAGAGAGAGAGAGAGAGAGAAAGAAAGACTCGACAAAGACTGTTGTTAAAATTGAAGTCGCTCCAAAAGCGTACCTGCCAATTATCCTCACAAACAACAGCGAAGAAAGGTCCTTTTCAAAACTGAAGTTGATAAAAAAAGAAGCTTCGAACCTCAATGTTAGAAGAAAGGCTCAATGTTTTGGCTTCATTCAGTACTGACGTACTGAAAGTAATGTTTTGAGACAACTACGTTGTGAAAGTACTTTAAGTATCTTCAAAAGTATGAAGTCTAGGTGCAAACCAGTTAACGAATGAGATTATCTGAAACTTTTATTTTACGACTATTTTTTGGGAATGTATTGTATTTGAATTAAAAGTAATTAAAATTTCCTGGTTGTCGCATTCCTATTGTTATCCTGAGTTTGGCTAACAAACTTGTTTACTTTTAGTTACAATAAGTTATTTTTAAAACTGAATTTCTATTATATGATTTCATCTTTTTGTTGTTTTCTTAAGTCAAATATAGTTCTTGATATTGAGGTTAAAAAATCAAATTGAACACTTAATGATTTCAGCTCTCTTCATTTTTTAATCTCATCTATTTATTAATTCATAAAATGTACAGTGAACTTTTATACGATCAAATAATGAACCGTAAATGCTGTATTATAGGCATCCATTTTGAAAATTTCTCTAAAATGCTGTTTTGGAGGTTAATTATCATGGAACTTCTCCTGCACCACAAGTTCAGACTAGGCGTCTGAAGACCCTAAATAGGGCTCTAGACAGAGATCTTGCTTGCATAGCACACACATCGCAAAGGAATATGGTTGGAACCTGCGGTAACGAAGCGACCCATCATTCACCTAAAGAGACACATAAATAACAACGAGTGGACCGAGTTTGCTGCTGTTTGGTCGATTAAAAGAGCACTGTTGCCAACCACTGTCCTGCTTATGTCAACGGACTGTGAAAGGAAACATGAGGAACTTTACAACAGACTATCCTCAGCAGAAAACGGGCGAAGAAATTTACTTTGCTCCGCAAATACTGTTCGTGGTAGATGATTAGATATCTGCCTGTTTTTCAGTTTATTTCTGTTGACCTCACCAAGCTAAATTACTGCACTTGATGCTAGACACTACTTGTCGTGTTTCCTTAATGTGACATTTTAGATGTCAGAAGTTGCCAGCGCAATTCAGACTGTCCCGTCAGTGTTACGTTAACGTCGACAGGCAAGGCGCTAATTATTTCTGACGCAAAGTGAAGTTTCGTTCCTAATGTCGTTGACAGCCTTCCTGAGCGGTATCTATGTGAGTCGTCATGTGCTGATTTGGTGATGTAAAGCAAGTGTATGTCCGTGGCTGAGCCCACCGAGGTAAACAAGAGCACAGAAATGAGAATGAAAAGAGTAATTACAAATTATCTATTCTGGAACCAATGGGGAAAATGCAGTGCCCAGTCGAAACGTTTACGTTGTTCTTTTGTTAGTACCTATAATGTAAAAATCTTGATAGTTTCATGGGAAACAAGTATGAATTTCTCGAGTTTTCTCGTTGTGGTCATTTCGAGAGATGTAGGGGAGTAAATAATACGTTGTCCGAATCTTCCCGGAACGTATTCTCTCGGAATTTCAATACCAAACCTCTCCGTGATGTACAAAGCTTCCCTTGTAACCTCTCCCACTGCGATTTGTCGAGCATTTCTACAATGCTCTTGAACCGATTAAATGATTCCGTGAACTAAATGCACTGCTTTTCGTTGGATCTTGTGCATCTCTTCTATTAATCCAACCTGAAGAGTAATACTCCGAACGAAGTGGGGCAGCGGTTAACATATTGGACTCGCATTTGGAAGAACGACCGGTCAAATCCCCATCCAGCCACCCAGATTTCGGTTTTCCGTGAAAAGAGTATATTGCTACATCACCCCAGGCGAATGCCGGGATTGTTCCGTTGAAACGAGCACGGCCGATTTCCTTCGCCATCATCTCGTTGGTTCAGCATGTGTACCGTTTCTAATGATCACGTTGTAGATGGGAGGCTAAACTCTAATCTTCCTTCCTTCAGTCGAATAAGTGTTTTGTAAACCATTTCTATTCTGGAGGATTACATTTCCTTAAGATTCTTTGTATGAATCTGCTTTTCCTATTATTTGTTTTATGTCGTCATTCCACTTAACGTCGCTCTGGATAGTTACTCCCAGATATTTTACGGTAGGCACTATTTCCAGTATTTTGTCACCAATAATGTGTTTTCTATGTATGTGCAACATATTACATTTACAGTATTTATATCAGGATCAACTGCTAGAGCGTGCATCGTTTCATCAGTCATCTTGCGATCTTTCAGATAGTAAAATGTGGCCCTCAACTATGTACCCTCAGACTCAGAGTTGAAATATTAAAAGTTTTGGCTGGTTTCGTTGTCTAGGGGCTGGGATACGTGGTTGCCGCATTACAAGCCAAATACTGCTGAGTCTACAGTATACAATATGAATAAACACATGCACGGAATGGTCGAAGGTCCGTATCACTTGGCAATTACGAATTTTAAAAATAACATAGAATTTTATAAATTTAGGATTGCAATTAAATAAAATCTGCAGGTACTATTTTAACGACTTTAAATGATGAGTACGATAGCAGAAGTACCTTTAAGAATACCATTTATTACTGAAAAACACATTTGGTGTCGTTGGTCCACCAATTAAATAAAATATAAGTTGAATAACAGGGAAACAATAGATTCCTACCGCCGGCCGGAGTGGCCGAGCGGTTCTAGGCGCTACAGTCTGGAACCGCGCGACCGCTACGGTCGCAGGTTCGAATCCTGCCTCGGGCATGGATGTGTGTGATGTCCTTAGGTTAGTTAGGTTTAAGTAGTTCTAAGTTCTAGGGGACTGATGACCTCAGAAGTTAAGTCCCATAGTGCTCAGAGCCATTTTTTAGATTCCTACTTCACGTAATTAGTTATGAGCAACAACATAGATCGCGAGATATTCACTTCTAAACGCATACTACGTCTTCACTGCAGAAGCCACGGAAATCTCACAAGTGCACAAGTCAGCACTACGAAATATTTCTATCTCCCACGACCACGCGCAAACTGCTCGACACTCTCCAAGTCGCAGGAAACTGCGACCATCCGATGCACCTTCCCGTCAGCACCCCCCCCCCCCCCCCTGTCCTGTGCGACCCAATGCTCCTCCCCCACTTCCATACAGTCTCTCCATTGACTTCGGTAGTCGCCTACCATAGTAACGAGCACTGTGATTGGCTAGAGCGCTCCCGTCATGTCTCCAAGCCAATACACACTCACAAACATATTGAAACACATATTAAATATTGGATTTATATTTAAATAACTTGAATTAAATAAATATTCCTATGACTGGATCATAAACACGCTCTAATACACATTACTAAATACATAAACAAATTAAATAAACATATATCAAAGGGATAGAAGCAAAAGTAGGCCAGTAGCCTAATGTCTCTCTGCTTTCTAAAACACAGTAAATATTTGACCAATTTCTTCATGGGTTGTATATATCAGGTATAAACAAAGATATAGACGAATAACTATATTTACAAGCATGCTGCTACCGTTTTCTCATGTAACTGTGGAGTACTTATGGCCTGACGCAATCAATAGTAGGCCGGCCGCGGTGGTCTCGCGGTTCTAGGCGCGCAGTCCGGAACAGCGCGATTCCTACGGTCGCAGGTTCGAATCCTGCCTCGGGCATGGATGTGTGTGATGTCCTTAGTTTAGTTAGGTTTAAGTAGTTCTAAGTTCTAGGGGACTGATGACCACAGCTGTTAAGTCCCATAGTGCTCAGAGCCATTTTGAATCAATAGTAATCGGCCACTTTGACCTCCAATAACTCATGTACTATTCAAGTTACATGCCTGTAATTCATACTAAATTAGGTTTACACTAATAGCTTTTTAAAGACATGTCGATTGACAAAATCGGATGAATCGTTTAGATTTTGGAAATTCGTTGCTGGTTGTTACGTGTGTAATTTACAGCGTTGGTTAAAACAGTCTTGGTTGTAATTTTAGTTTTATATTTTGAAACGACGCGTTTCGCTTTATTTAGGCATCTTCAGGTTATCTTAATTTGGTATTTCTTAGAAGAATCCTTTAGTCAGAGTAGCCAAAGGGCATCATCAAATATATGGATTGGAAGAATTTCTGTGTAATTTACAGTCAGACACTAAACTTTAAACTAATAAAGATATTGAAAATCTGAAACTTCCTGGCAGATTAAAACTGTATGCCGGACCGAGACTCGAACTCGGGACCTTTGCCTTTCGCGGGCAAGTGCTCTACCAACTGAGCTACCAAGCAAGACCCACGCCCCGTCCTCACAGCTTTAAATCCGCCAGTACCTCGTCTCCTACCTTCCAAACTTCACAGAAGCTCTCCTGCGAACCATGCAGAATTAGCACTCCTGGAAGAAAGGATATTGCGGAGACATGACTTAGCCACAGCCTGGAGGTTGTTTCTAGAATGAAATTTTCACTCTACAGCAGAGTGTACGCTGATATGAAACTTCCTGGCAGATTAAAACTGTGTGCCGGACCAAAGACTCAAACTCGGGACCTTTGCCTTTCGCGGGCAAGTGCTCTACCAACTGAGCTACCCAAGCTGTGAGGACGGGGCGTGAGTCGTGCTTGGGTAGCTCAGTTGGTAGAGCACCTGCCCGCGAAAGGCAAAGGTCCCGAGTTTGAGTCTCGGTCCGGCACACAGTTTTAACCTGCCAGGAAGTTTCATATGAGCGTACACTCCGCTGTAGAGTGGAAATTTCATTCTGTATTGAAAATCTAATTACACCATCAGAATCGTCATGCAAATAATGGTAATGTACATGTTTCTTTTTAAGGTATCATGATTTCTCTGGCTATTATTAATTTCTACATGAACTGTGAAATGCCTGCCATTATGGTTTCACAAAGTCCGCCATCTTTGGAACTCTTGGCATACAAATCTCGTTCATGGACACAAAGCACAGTCCTCGACACAGCGTCAACATGGAATTCCCAGCCACGAAGTCGGCCTGGACCACGCGCTGGGGCTGCCCCTCCTGCTCCGGCTAAGGTTCGGCACCACGCGGTTGCTGATGAGCCCCGGCTTGCCGAGCGGCCCATACTGCCGCGCCAACTCCGACCTTGGAATATTTTCAGGGTGCCATAACTCGCCCGTTACCTCATAACCTGCAGGTCATTCTGCAAATAAATAATGTCTTCTGGCGTTGATACTTTCTTATAGACAACAGCGTTATCTGCATACAGTCTTGCAGCACTTCCGACGCCTTCTGCTAGATCATTTGTATACACTGTAAATAGTAACGCTCCTACCACACTTCGTTGGTGTAATCCGGAAATTACCTTTACGTCCGTCGATTTTGTTCCGGTAAGCAAATATGTTGAGTTCCGTCTGCAAGGAAGTCATGAATCCAGTCGCAAATCTGGTCCGATTCATGATAAGCTCGTATTTCTTTCACTAACCGGCAATGCGGGACAGTGTCAAATGTCATCCTGAAGTCAAGGAACACGGGCCCAACCTGAGCGCCGTTGTCTACAGCACTATGTGTATCATGGGAGCAACAGGGGAGCTGAGTTTCGGCATACCTCTGTTTGCCAAATCCATGTTGATTTTCATAGAGGAGATTTTCGTTCTGCAAAAACGTCAAAACGTCATAATTCTTGATGAACGCATGTTCCAAAATTTCTACAACAGACTAATATACGTCTGTAATCATGTGCATTGTCCTATGGCCGTTCTTCAAACCTGGAATGACCAGCGTTTATTTTATTTATTTTTTTTTTCCGTGTCGCTAGGTACCCTTCGTTGCTCCAGCGATGTACTATAAACTCCTGCTGGAAGGAGAGCAAGATCTTTCGCATAATCTTTGCAGAATCTTGTAGGTATCTCGTCTAGATCTGATGACTTTCCACTACAAAGCGTTGTAGTTGCTTCTCTATTCCGCTATCGGTTATTTCAATATCTGCTATTTCGACGTTCGTACTGTGATTGAAAGAAGGGACCGTGTTACAACCTTCCACGGTGAAACAATTTAGTAACACCAAATTCAGTATTTCGCCCTTCTCTCTGTTTTCTTCCGTTTCGGTACCAGTATGCTCCAGATTAGTAAGACCTGTTCTAAAAATACATAAAACATATTCCACGGAAATCATTCAAATCTATGCACCTGCGTCCTCACGTTCTGACGAAGTAGAATACGAAATATTACAAAAAAATGGTTCAAATGGCTCTGAGCACTATGGGACTTAACATCTGAGGTCATCAGTCCCCTAGAACTTAGAACTACTTACACCTAACTAACCTAAGGACATCACACACATCCATGCCCGAGGCAGGATTCGAACCTGCGACCGTAGCGGTCGCGCGGTTCCAGACTGAAGCGCCTAGAACCGCTCGGCCACATCAGCCGACGAAGTATTACAGATGCTGAAAAATAACAACACATCGCACTGCAAGACGTTAATGGAGGATTCTAAAACCAAAGTAGATCAAAAACTTACGAACGATTTTCAGTGGGAAACTTTAGGATACAGTACCATAAATTATAGAGGTCATGCTTTAGTAGAATTTGTCGAGTGGAGCAACACTTTTAACCCTGACATACAATAGTGGAAATCATTAAACAGGCATGGATATTTGTAGGCAAATTAACACTGTAGACTGGAAAAGTTGTGCACAGTGTATATGCAATAGTATGAGATACAGTATACTGACAAATGCAGTCAAATAGTTTCGCATTTATCATGAGATGACAAAGCAAGTATCGGGGCTCGCGAGGAAATGGGACCCTCTAATTGTCAAATGCGAAGAAGTTTAACCGTTTCATTACAGCAACTAACACTTTTATTAAAATGGGCACACGATGTGGACGGGACAGAAAATACGGGCTAAGTACAAAGTTATTTGAGGCATCGAAACTCTTCTTTTTGCGCAAAGCAAGGGCCACTAACCGTTATTCTTCTCAACTTGTTGCTGATTTACAGTTGTTAGCAGTTGTCAGACACGTACAACAAATTTTGTCAAATGAGGAAGAAACGACTGCAGAAACCTGCTCTGACATCTAAAAATAAACAGGTTAGATCGGAGTCTGCTGATAAACATAAGTCATGGACTTCGTAATGAGATAAAGTGATCTTCAGTGACGAGAAGAAGTTAAATTTATATGGACCAGATGGATTTCAATAGTATCTGCATGATATAAGAACAGAGCAGCAGGCAAGAATGGGCAGAAAGTTTGGTGGGGAAGGTATTATGGTTTGGCAGCCTTCTGCGCTAAAGGTAAATCACGTATTACTTGGCTGAACATTAGAATGAACTCTAACATATACACCGAGATGCTAGAGACAGAATTGATTTTAATGTATGTGGACGTATGGAACGAAAGTCTAATGTTATATTTTGACTAAAGTTCAGTCTTGATCACACCATTTATGTTTCAATGACATAGGTAACCGTTTTCGGTTATTTTTACACAACCATCATCAGATCCATGGCTCCCTTGGGATGGTATGCGGAGCTCTTCTCAGGTGCTACGAAGTCAACTGATCAGTTGACTTCGTAGCAGCTGAAGAGAGCTCCGCATACCATCCTAAGGGAGCCATGGGTCTGATGATGGTTGTGTAAAAATAACCGAAACTGGTTACCTTTGTCATTGAAACATAAATGGTGTGATCAAGACTGAACTTTAGTCAAAATATAATAATATATCGATCACTGTATTCCAAAAATGTTTACCAAAATTGTAGAGAGTCTAATGTTTCGACAAAATAATTAATCTGTGAGTGTTTCTGCTACAACCAAAAAGTGGTTTCAGGATAAAAATATCGATGTCTTGCCCTGACCTACACGTCGGCCAGAGATGAACCCCAGAGACCTTTGGGGAGTACTTACAAGGCATGTTTATCGCAATGGAAGGCATTTTAGGCCATATGTGAACTGCAAAGTGCGATACGAGAAGAGTGAGCGACAATTTCACTGAAAGAACTACAAACCCTAACAAAATCAATGCCGAAGAGAACTTCTGAGGTAAACAGGAAGAAGGTAGGATGGACAAACTACCAACAATGCAACAACACAGTAAGACAGTGAGTGCCTTTACACCAGTTTTCAGCCAGGAAATGCAAACGCCTTATTTTGTTACACCTGTTATGAAAGAAACTATGTAATTTCGTCATAATTGTTTAAGTCTTATATGTATCTATTAATTTCATCATTAGTTAGATACAGTATGCTACAGACACTGTAGTATTATTTTCGTAGAAATCATGCCCTTATATCGAATAAACCCAGCCTTTATACTGATTCCTACTATTGTATTCGACTAGAGAAAAGCTAATGAACGACGCACTTCACAAGAACAAAAATGTTCTAATAGTGAAACTGATTACATTTTATCAAATAAAAGACCTCACAAATGTGATGGTCTTTCGAACTGCAAGTGACCGCTAAGACGTAGAGCCAAAGTAGATACAAAGCTAGAAAGAAACAGATCCGTCGGAAGCAAACTCAACAATATAGATTATGAATAATTGCCTAAAAAGGGGGAGCTATATAAAACTGAATTAAACAGGTTTAGTATCTTAAAAAATGAGAGCTACACAGAAACAGACGAAGGTACAACTATTTATCAAAGGTATTATGTAAAAAGCAGAAGATCTTGTAGGTGCGAAAAAGTAAAAGAAAAGTAGAGTGAATTTTTCACTCTGCGGGACACTAATGCCTGAAGGGGTGTATAGAGTCTTTCATGGAACGAAGAAGCCATAGATGCTTGGAGCTGATGGTGTTCCAAAACAAATGATAATGCTAAAGGAAAAGTTATACACAAGGAACTTGGAATGCTATTTACAGTGTGTTTATAGAAGAAGCCAATTTCCGGGAACAATGCTATAACCAATGCTGTTTACAGTGTGTTTATAGAAGAAGACAACTTCCGAGAACAATGTTGTAATCATTTTCCTTCACAAGAAAGTGAGCAAATGAGACATAAGAAACATCAGACCTTCTAGCCTTCGATCGATAAAGTACCAGGTATAAAAATTTATATTTTAATGAGACAAAGGCACATACTGTTTGTACAAGTGTACGATGCACAATGGGATATTCGTAAGTTACGAATTACATTATGCAGTAGAGAAAAGACTATGGATTAACATTTTGCTTGAAATTTATATATTTTTGAGAAAGCTTTTGTGTCACTTCTAATAAAATCTGTGTTGGCGGCTCCTGAGTAACAAATAATTGTCTGAATCTATGTCAGTATACTGAAAGATATATACATCATAGCTACACCATCTATCATACTTCATCAGGACAGTGAGAAATTCAAAATTGAAACAGGGGACAAACAAGGAGTTTTCATACCATCAAAACTATTCTCAGGTGTTATAGGGTAACTTTTCATGTCCTTAAACTAGGAAAAAAAGAAAGAATGCATTGTAATGAAATGTGTGTGAAGCATTCTCGTTTTGCTGATTGCACTATACTGATTACCTCTAGTGCAGATGAACTTCGACACCGAATGGGAGAAACAAATGAAAGTTGTTACGTAAGACTGAAAATCGATTGCATTAAGGCTCAAACAACGTATAATCAACACATCGGAATAAGTAAAAAGTAACGATGGAATCACAGAATTAGCTGATTAAGTCTTTTTTAATTACTGTTTGAAACACTTGAAAAGAACGATTGTAAGTCTATAAATTAAATAAAGTTATAACATGGCTGGTTTTTTAGTAACTGTTTGTACTGTTTCTTTCTGTTAATCGTGGCACGGGTAGCCAAGTATAATATGACTGCCATTGTGTTTTTACTGTTTCCGAAATTAGGCTTAATTTTAAAATGTTTGTATGTGCAACGGATTGTTGTATCTGTTCATATGATGTAATCTGACTGCAATGAAATGCTAGTGAGATTATCTATGACACGCAAATTTTAATCTTGAAAACTGAAATTCCCGAGTCTTTATCTTGAAACAGTTTCCTGATATATCTTCTGCGTTGAAGAAGTATTTTCCTAACATGCGTAAAATCTGCTGTGTGTTTTCAAGATAATACCGAGCTGCTCTCTCGTGCATACATCTTTTCTTGATGTTGATTCATAGGTAAATGATCAAACGAAATAGTTGAGCTACTGTTATACCTTTGAAATTACTGCTTATTACTTCCTGTTTGTTTTTCGGCTTCACTCACTATCATACAACATTATCATTGATTGCACCACATTATTTCACTAGGTTCATCACTACGCTACAATAAAATTTCTTCTACAATTTCCTTATTCATTAGTTCAAATGGCTCTAAGCACTATGGGACTTAACATCTGAGGTCATCAGTCCTCTAAACTTTGAACTACTTAAACCTAACTAACCTAAGGACATCACACACATCCATGCCCGAGGCAGGATTCGAACCTGCGACCGTAACAGCAGCGCTGTTTCGGACTGAAGCGCCTAGAGCCGCTCGGTCACAGCTTATTCAGTAGTCACGCCGATTTTATGCACCCAATTTTCCATCCAAAATCGTTAGTTACATCAATATCTCTGTAGCACTCCATCGTCTTTCTCCGTTGTTAACTCTTTTAAGTCCATCAGTCGCGACATCCAGTGCCGTAGTCCTCCTGTACTGATGTGCTGGATGTGTCGCATCGGTGTAGCGTGCCTGCGTTGCGCACTATGCTTTTCACTGATTCCACCAGGTGGCTTCACCATATTTGCAGATGAGTACAGTACTCTTCCAAACAATTTCCTTTTCTTACTGCTATTTTCCTCTCAAACTTACGCATAAAATTACGGTTGATTTCACATGAGGCTATTATTCATTCACTTAAATAAAAGTTTTAATTATTTTCAGTTAATAAAAAATGAGGTCGTTTCGAAGGTTTCCGAAGATATGCCCTTCCTCCTAAAAATAAAAAAAGTTCCTATTCTTTGAACATCGCATAACATAATAAATGAATTTCTGTACACACATATCTATAATCCACACTTCCTTGCGCATTGTAACTAGTAACAATAAGGAGGGCCCTACCTGACCTATCTAAATAACTGGTGGCTTACACAGTAATGACTTTAAAACTATAAAAATACGAAGTATAACATCTGAAGTTGGCTGGTCTAACAAAAACAATATCAATTAAATTTGTCTTTTTCATAAACTCATTCATATTTATACACTCACTACCTTTTTACCTGCAGCTTCGCTCGCGCTCGTGTATGTCATATATATTGCATACATCTGTGTCTGATTCTCTGCTGTTTTCACCATACTACTCCAGAGAGGATATTATGAGGATGTGCTGAAATGTGATGCCTCTGTATCTTTTTTGTGAAATCCTTAAAGTATTTTTTAATGAAAGAAACATTATTAACATTCAATATCTTTATTCTTCATGTCTACATATTTGGAGCCCTCTGCCACTGAAGAGCTCCGAATTGTAGCATGTAACATGGCGGTGTGTAAAGTAACAATTTCGTAGCGTGAGAAACAGGGAGCTGTAATCGAGTTTAGAATTCGAAGAGTTCATCCACACATGGTGCACACTCTCCTTCAGCATGACAATACCAGAACACACATGAGCGCCGGACATCTGCAACAATCCGACGCCTTGGGTTCACTGTCATCGATCATCCTCCATATAGTTCGGACTTGGACTCATACAGTTTCATCCGTTTCCAAAACTTAAAGAACACTTCCGACAACATCACTTTGATAGTGATGAAGCGGTGCAAGCAGAGATGACATTGTGGCTCCGCCAATAGCCAAACATTCTACAGTGACGGTACCAACAAACTGGTCCCTAGTTGGGAGAAATCTATTCGTTACCAGAGTGATTATGTTGAGAAACAAATATGTAGACATGAAGAATAAAGATGTAAAATGTTAATAACATTTGTTGTATTTAAAAAAGCCTTAAGAGCTTTCACATAAGAAATTCGGTGACACTACTTTTCAGAGCGCTCTCGTACATTTATCTGTCGTATTCAGCAGCTTGGGATGATCTTAGATCCCGAAACAAGTTGATCAGACTAAGGACCCTCTGCATTGCTTATTCTCGGGACATGGTTGACACACTGAACAGCAGAAATAAGGGAAAAATCACGCTTCATAAATTTAGAGTATTCCATGCCAACTAAACACAAGAAAGAAATACCAACATGTCGATTTAGAATATTTTTACATATCACTCCATTCTCATCTCCCTCCTCAGCCCTAGCGGTATCTTACTCCCATAGTGCTTTTATATAAAAAATGGGTCATGCACACAGCAAATTTGGATGAAAATGATTCAGCCGTCTCTGAGTCATCCTTTAATATCAGCATTTTTTACCCCTATCCTCAGCTGTATGGGTGTGCTACAGGGGTCGTGCAGTCACAGTATCTTTTTTTCCAATTTGCAAACTATACATATGCACAGAGTGGTAGAAATTGTTTCAGGCTTTACAGAGATGGACTGATATGTCACTGCCTTTTCAGCCCCCCCCCCCCCCCTCACCTCTCTCTCTCTCTCTCTCTCTCTCTCACACACACACACACACACACACACACACACATACACACAGAGAGAGAGAGAGAGAGAGAGAAACGCCATCAGTACTGTCATCAAAGAACCTGATGACGGCAAAAATTATGGCTTCTATGCTAAGGTTGGTCGATATCGAATATTTTTACGTGTCACCGCTTCTCACCCACACACCCACCCCTATCACTAAGCGAAGTCGTCGGAGATATTCTTTAAATTTTGGAAAAAGGTGAAAATCGGATGGGGCCAAGTCGGAACTGTATGGAGGATGATAGATGACGGCGAACCCAAGGCGTCGGAGTGTTGCAGATGTCGCAGCGCTCGTGTGTACTGTGGCGTAGTCATACTGAAGGAAAGTGTGTTCCATGCGTGGATGAACTCATCGAATTCTAAACCCGATTACAGAACTCTGTTTCTGGTGCACCGACATAGTTATGTTCCACACTGTCATGTCACATGCTACAATTCGGAGCCCTGTAGTAGGTTCACAGTATTTTTATACAAACAATACAAATAATGAGTCAGGATATACAAAATTTGCTGAAATTTCTTCAGTCATTCCTGAGTTATGCTTCTATGCCATTGCTTTTTACTCATACCCCAACTCCTTTGGAAAGTAGCTGGTTACATTTCTCCTTTCCAGATAGTAAATGATATGTGTACCAACGTTGGTTGAAATCAATCCAGAGGTTTAAGAGGAGGTGTGGTATATAATACATACATACATACGTTTTTAAAACTACATGTAGACTGACGAACCGGCAATGCTTCGCTATTGATAAAAATGTGTGGGAATTGGATATACGCTGTAATCAGTGGTATTCCTGGAAACCGTGTCAGAAACAAATCTCTGATCCCCATTGCGACTTCGTCCGCTATGAAGGTAGGCACATGGAACCTGACATTATAGTAAATCATATAGAATATGAATAAAAAAAGACTTCTTTATATTAGATTTTTGTTTTTATTGTTTTTAAGGTTGTTGTTGTTGTTTTTGTTGTCGTCGTCGTCTTCAGTCCAGAGACTGGTTTGATGCAGCTCTCCATACTGCCCTATCCTGTGCAAGCCTCTTCATCTCCGAATAACTACCGCAACCTACCTCTTTCTGAATTTGCTTAGTGTATTCATCTCTTGGCCTCCCTCTACGATTTTCACCCTCCAATACAAGATTGATGATCCTTTGATGCCTCAGAATGTGTTCTACCAACCCATCCCTTCTTCTAGTCAATTTGTGCCACAAATTTCTCTTCCCCTCAATTCTATTCAGTACGTCATCATTAGTTACGTGATCTACCCATCTGATCTTCAGCATTCTTCTGTAGCAGCACATTTCGAAAGTTTATACTTTTTTCTCCTCTAAACTAGTTATCGTTCATGTTTCACTTCCATACATGGTTACACTTCACTTCCTGACAGTCAAAACTACACTCGATGTTAGCAAATTTCTCTTCTTCAGAAACGCTTCCCTTGCCATAGCCAGTCTACATTTTATATCTTCCCTACTTCGATTGTCATTAGTTTGCTCCAAATAGCCAACGTCATTTACTACTTTAAGTTCGACGCGCAAGTCGCCGAAGTGGCGTCAAATCGAAAGACTTGCACCAGGCGAGCGGTCTACCCGACGGGAGGCCCTCGTCACATGACATTTCATTTTTCACTACTTTAAGTGTCTCATTTTCTAATCTAATTCTCTCAGCATCATCTGATTTAATTCGACTACATTCCATTATCCTCGTTTTGCTTTTGTTTATGTTCATCTTATATTCTCCTTTCAAGACAATGTCCACTCCGCTCAGTTGCTCTTCCAGAGCATTTGTTGTCTTTGACAGAATTACAATGTCGTCGCCAAACCTCAAAGTTTTTATTTCTTCACCATGTATTTTAATTCCTGCTCCAAATTTCTGTTTTGTTTCCTTTACTGCTGGCTCAACATACAGACTGAACAACATCGGAGATAAGCTATACCCCCTTCTCAATCACTGCTTCCCTTTCGTGCCCCTCGACGACTATCTAGTTTCTGTAGAAATTGTAAATAGCCTTTCACTCCCTGTATTTTACCCCTGGCACATTCAGAATTTGAAAAAGAATATTCCAGTCAACATTGTCAGAAGCTTTCTCTAAGTCTACAAATGCTAGATACGTAGGTTTGCCTTTCCTTAACGTATCTGTGTAGGGTCAGTATTGCCTCGCGTGTTCCAAACTGATCATTCCCAAGGCCGGCTTCTACCAGTTTTTTCATTCGTCTGTAAAGAATTCGTGTCAGTATTTTGCAACAGTGACTTACTAACTGATAGTTCTGTAATTTTAACACCTGTTAGCACCTGATTTCTTTGGGATTGGAATTATTATATTCTTCTTGAAGTCTGTGGGTATTTCGCCTGTCTCATACAGATGGAAGAGTTTTGTCATGGATGGCTCTCCCAAGGCTGTCAGTAGTTCTAATAGAATGTTGTCTACTTCTGGGGCCTTGTTTCGCCTTAGGTTTTTCGGCGCTCTGTCAAATTCTTCACGCAGTTATCATATCTCCCATTTTATCTTCATCGACGTCCTGATCCATTTCCATAATACTGCCCTCAAGAACATCGCCCTTGTATAGACCCTATATATACTTTTCGACCTTTCTGCTTTCCCATCTTCGCTTGAGACTGGTTTTCCATCTGAGCTCTTGACATTCATAGAAGTGGTTCTCGTTTCTCCAAAGGTCTCTTTAATTTTCCTGTAGGCAGTATCTATCTTACTGCTAGTGATACATGCTTCTACATCTTGCATTTGTCCTCTAGCCATCTCTGCTTAGCCATTTTGCACGTGCTGCTTAGACAGTTCGCACATCCTGTCGATCTCATTTTTGAGACGTTTGTTTTCCTTTTCGCCTGCTTCATTCACTGCATTTCTATATTTTCTTCTTCTATCAGTTAGATTCAATATCTCTTCTGTTACCCATGGATTTCTTCTAGACCTCGTCTTTTTACCTACTTGATCCTCTGATTACAAAACTTCCGAATATACAACATTTTTGGTTTCTGCATACTGTGTGGTAAGAGTATGAACTGGCTTTTTGAACTAACAATTCGTGAAAGGACAACATATAATTTTGACCTCGCGAAAAACACTGTGATCGTACATCCATTGTAGCGTATTTGAAAGTCTGACCTTGAGTCTTCCCTGATTGTAAACTGAAGTCGCTTAAACGAATGGGTAGACCGGTTGGGATCACTGGTTTTGAGGTATGAAGGTGGTCTGTCCAGCTGCTGAATCTGTGAGGTTAATGGTTTTAACGACGCTGTTTCGGATAGATTTCATCTTCGAACGGGTTGCATTACAAATTTTCGGGCGGTTCGAATTGCGTAGTAGTGCTCTAATGTCAAGTCGATAAGCCATAAATACAACTTTCTTAAATCTCAGGTTTCCTGTAAAAACGAATTATGAATTATGAAAAATGAATTAAAACGAAACCGCACATTTTCACAGCACAGCAATTTCTTTCGCGCAGTCGAATTTAACTGAAGTCTTGTACGTTGCAGTCTCTAAAAATATATAGCCTAGGTCCGCTCGAATGTTTTCTGAAATATCCTGTAAAAATGTGAAGCAAATCTGTCAAGAACTTTTCCACATTTTTGCTAGCAACCTTTCCCCTTCATATGGGATTATAGATTATAAAACTGATGTTGGCTGTTGAGGCGTAGTTAGTTATTGGATCATCCAACCTGGTGGTGTACATTTTCCAGACATGCCTTGTTCGTCCCTCTTAACGTCCAATACAGGTCTAAGCCTCCATTAATATGCGTCATTACGGAGTTTACTGGGGCATTCGTTGCATGCAAAAATAGAAAAAAATCGTATTAGTAATAGTTTAAAATTACAAATGTTTGTGCTGGAATCATAATGTTCAATGTCTACACAGTCGGATTTCTTATACATAAAAACACATTCAGGAGAGATTGTTAGCAGGAGTATTCTTCTCATAAAGATATTACTACTTCTCAGAATCATAATAAATATCACTCATTCCTGCTACAGGGCCAAAATACAAAATTTTTTCTATCCAAAAAGGATCGCAGCTCTCAGTTCCGGGATAACTACTCATGCACATCTCGTGGTCGTCGTCTTCTTGTTTTTCGTTCCATAGTTCTTGCACTGACTACCCGTTTCTACTGTCTGTAAAGTCACGTTGTTACCTTGTTCAACCCGTTTTTGGCTTCCGCTCTTATCGATATCTTAGTTGCTTAGCGCGATGCAGTTTGAGCAACCTGAATGTGAGTGATTTCTTTTGTCGTCTCAGCTGCTTTTCTCGTTAGTGCTTCGGTTTGCTGAATTTCGTGCTCATGATTCACCGTTTAGACGGGATATTTTAAATATGTAGCCGGGATATTTTGTGTGTTTCAATTTCTGCTGACTTTTGACGAAAGTGAAACAATGAAGGTGGCGGAAAGCCAGTTAGATATTCGGGAATTGCTAATCCAAATTCAGCAATTCACGTGTGCAAATCATCAAATGCGGAGAGATGAACGCAAAAAAAAAGTTGGGGAGAAGAGACAAAATAGGGAAAGAAAAGAGAAAGAGAAGAGTGAGGGGGGGCAACAAGTGGGAAAAAGCAGAAAAAGAAAACAGGCAGGAAGAGTCGTGGTTAGAAGTCAATAAACTTGTCACATGTCTGCTTTTGTTGTGACTGTTTCTACCGTTTCTGTCTGTTAAAATCCTGACACTGGTAGCCAAGAGTATTATGACTGGATTTGTGTTTTTGCTGTTTCCGAACTTTTAAGTGTTAATTTTTAAATGTTTATTTGTGAAAGGAATTATTATACCTATTTGTTCATATGTTGCAATCTGCCTGCAATGAAACGTTAGTGAGGGAAACTACGACATTCTAATTTTCATCTTGATAATTGAAATTCCCTAGACTTTATCTTGAAATAGCGTTCTGACGTATCTTCTGCTTTGAGTAAGTATTCTTCTACAAGCGTATAATCTGCTGTATGTTATCTTAAAGATGATGAGCTCCATTTGAGTTTTCAGTCTTTTCTTGACGGACTTCAGAGGTAAATGATTAAATGCAATAACAGACCTACAGTTATTCCTTTTGAGTTACAACTTATTACTTCCTTTCTGTTTTACAGCAGCAAACATTATAATCAACATTACCATCGATTGCACCACATTATTTAGTTGCAGACATAATTACGACTATAATGAAAGATAATAGCCAGGTGACTAGCTCGTAAATGGACCAAGGAAGCCGTTTACTGGATTCCTAAGGACAAGGAAAGGCCGACATCCAAATGAAAGGTGGATAAGTGACGTTTGAAAATGATGCTTATAACTGACGATCCTAAAACAAGGAAAAATCCAGGAGGACTGGGTATCAAATGGCTGAAGTTGACAACAAAGGCGATAATTTTTATTATTCACAAATTGTAATAGAGATACGTTTGATTTACATGAGTGATATCTGTCTGAGTGTTGAATTTCCGTTTGGAGGCGGAAAGAAGAGGCTAAAGAGTTTTTAGCGGTCGCTGGAATTTCACAGATTTATATTGCATTTAGCCGGTGGAATGAAGAAATCTGAAGCTGTGTTCAGTTAAAAAAGAGATGACATCTTTCACTTTCTTCGAAATCAGAACTGACCTCCACTAATAGATATACGATTTTACTTGGAAACACTCATGCCACATTCATTGAACGGTGTCTTAACACTAATTTAAAGACACAGATAAACATGAATTATCAGTATGGTTAGGTTTCCCCATGATTGTTGTTGACATCGAATGAAACAATAAGTTTATTACCATATAAGTTTATTACCATCAATCGTTGTTTATTCATTTTTACAACGCGTTTCGAAGGCTTAAAGCTCCATCAATAGGTAGTTTTTTTTTATTATTAATGTGACATGTATGTCTTGTATTACTTTAGAGAAACCTTTGGCACTGTATATTAGAGAGAAGCAAAACACTATTTCAGTACGAGGCTTATGGTTTTGTGGAGGTCTTCGGCTGAAAATACCTCCAGTAGGCACAGGTTCCTTTCGCTGTCGTGTTAATAGCAATAATAAATAAACAGTGCCTGGTAACAGTAAACGTGTTGGAAGAAATTGTGAAGTAAATTGATTGAGTGACTGGTATGTTTACAGCCCCACGTTGGGCACCAAATCGTTGTGAACTCAAATTGATTGACGGACTGGTGTGCAAATGGACCCTCGCTGGGTGCCAGAATGTAATGAATTCAGACTGATCACACATGGGAACACTTACATTTACTATTATTACCGTTCATAGATCAAGAATACAACTCCAGTCTCATGGTCGATTTGGGCACAAACACGACTCAGTAATACGGCACGAGGGGGCGTTATTTGCTGGTGTGTGCAGCTGATGTGATGTCGATGCGACGAGTGGACTTCCCCTCTATTGGTGTGGCGTGTGTTGACCGCCGGCAGCCTTGATCTGCAGTGTCCTGCGACTCGGGTGCGGCAGTCGGGCGATCCGGGCCAGCTCAACTGCTTCCTTCTCCCGCTGGTCACTGCCGACCCAGTGCCTCGATGTAGAGCATGGCCCAGCGGCAGAGGCTCTGTTATTGTCCTTGCGCATAGTGTCTACTGTCTGTAGCGATTATCTTGCAGAGGCAGTGTCTGCACTCCAACCATCAACTGCGAACTCACAGATACAGTTTACAGACAGTCTGAGTAAACCAGTTATGTTGGCTACTGATGGTTCAAATGGCTCTGAGCACTATGGGACTTAACTTCTGAGGTCATCAGTCTGGCTACTGATGCGGTTATATGTGGATCGTGATAATCCCTTCAGAATCAACTACGACCTGAAGAAGAACGTCTAGACGTGTTTCATTTTCTTACAATAGTAATCGATCGTTGTCCGTAAGACATCCAGTCAAAGGAATGGACATACAAAAACTAGAAAATGAGTATGTCGGAAAATCTACATCTACATACGTACTCCGCAATCCACCATGCGGTGCGTGGCGGAGGGTACCTCTACCACAACTAGCATCTTCTCTCCCTGTTCCACTCCCAAGCAGAACGAGGGAAAAATGACTGCCTATATGCCTCTGTACGAGCCCTAATCTCTCTTATCTTATCTTTGTGGTCTTTCCGCGAAATATAAGTTGGCGGCAGTAAAATTGTACTGCAGTCAGCCTCAAATGCTGGTTCTCTAAATTTCCTCAGTAGCGATTCACGAAAAGAACGCCTCCTTTCCCCCAGAGACTGCCACCCGAGTTCCTGAAGCAATTCCGTAACACTCGCGTGATGATCAAACCTATCAGTAACAAATCTAGTAGCCCACCTCTGAATTACTTCTATGTCCTCCCTCAATCCGGCCTGATAGGGATCCCAAACGCTCGAGCAGTACTCAAGAATGGGTTGTATTAGTGTTTTATAAGCGGCTTCCTTTACAGATGAACCACATCTTTCCAAAATTCTACCAATGAACCGAAGACGACTATCCGCATTCCCCACAACTGCCATTATGTGCTTGTCCCACTTCATATCGCTCTGCAATGCTACGCCCAAATATTTAATCGACGTGACTGTGTCAAGCGCTACACTACTAATGGAGTATTCAAACATTACGGGATTCTGTTTCCTATTCATCTGCATTAATTTACATTTATCTATATTTAGAGTTAGCTGCCATTCTTACACCAATCACAAATCCTGTCCAAGTCATCTTCTATCCTCCTACAGTCACTCAACGACGATACCCTCCCGTACACCACAGCATCATCAGCAAAGAGCCGCACATTGCTATCCACCCCATCCAAAAGATCATTTATGTAGATAGAAAACAACAGCGGACCTACCACACTTCCCTGGGGCACTCCAGATGATACCCTCACCTCCGATGAACACTCAACATCGAGGACAACGTACTGGGTTCAATGCAGCGGAATGAATGGAGGAATCTGGGTCGAGAGTGTGAAAATTGATACTATAGTAGATTGACGTACCTACAAAAGGGAAGGTTAGAACGCTTTGTGTGAAACAGTACGAAAAACACTACTTCTCAGGCATCTGTGAGTCCTTGTATCATTTATCGATCCAGCATTAACTTAACTCACAAACAGACTGACCTCTTCTCTCTCGACCATTTCTCTTCTCTCCCATGAGGCTCACCTCGCTCGCCAATTTTCTTCATTTTTCTCATATTCTGTCCTCCACGGCGCTGAAAGTTTATTGTCTTTGTCATTGGTGGGGACAATTTGCAATCTCACCCAACGAACAATCTACACTGCATAACCACACCGACCCAGTCTTCGCAGAATGACAAAATTTCCGATCTTGTGAACCGGAAAGTCCTTCGGCGACGGCTGGTGTGTAGCATGGGAACTCCTGCATCACTCTCAAGCTGTTTCGCAATGCAGCACTACACACCGTGAGCTGCGTGTTATCTAGTGTCTACCCCATCGGATTTTCTCGTGAGTAGGTTACCAAATGTCCGGCCGGTATTTCTGTTTTCTTAGAAAATGTCTGACCTATTGGTAAAGAGGGTGCACTTCGTCATCTAACGAATTTAAGTGTAGCGTAATTCGGCTAAAACGTCTCACTAAAAATTGACTTGAGAATAAGTTCACTCTCTCGAAGTCAGACAAGCTATGAATTCCTTTTCAGAAGTCAGAAGTACGTGGAAAATGTACCTTGTTTCCATGGAACTTGTACTAAATACCTTGGAAACGGATTCAGCCAGTGAAAGAACTGAAGTGCTTTAAATGACTTAAACTCAGTGACTCGAATGAGCTTTGCTTTATGGATATTCTATCATGTCTTCCATACTTACAAACCAAAGGTGTGAAATTAGGTGATTCAAAACTGTTCAGCTCTGAAATGTCAAGAATTGTGTCAGATATAAAATTCTGGACGAAAACTCTACACTAAGTCAACAGTGGTGTTCTTTGTTTAAAAAGCGACAAAATGTCGAAACGGTTTCAGAAACTTTGAAAATTTGCCAAGTTTTCCTTGCGATTCCTAGATGTCGTGCATTTATTGAACGAGTGATTTCGCTCATATCTAGTCAATGGATAAAAGAAAGAAATCGTTTGTTGATGGACACTGTCAAAGGAATGTTGCTGTTCATGTACAAATTCAAGTATACATCTTGTGAGGAATTTTATAACTATATCCTTCAAGATAACAATTCAGCTCTTCCCTCAGTAGCACATTCCACTGAAAAATACGCTTTGAAAACAAACACCATTGGGAAATACTGGAAATTGCGTCAAGGTAATTGCATTGTATCTGTAACACTTAAATGCCATTGTTTAATACTATAGCAGATTTTCGATGTATTACTTGGCTCACCTGGTAATATTGAGATTAGAGCACGTTTATTAATCCATTGTATAAAATATAAGCATTTTATTGATTCTTACATAAATTGTCGGGTTTTTAAAAGAAAATGTCCTGCCTTTTGTGAAACACTGTACAGCTTTTAATAATTTGGAATTGGTAAACCTACTTGTGAATCATGCTAGAAACCACTACAAGTGTTCATTTACATTCATAAGTTTTCAAAGAACTGTAGTCACGGCTGGAGCTAGTTGTGGTGTTGGATCAGACGGACGTGCCTTACCTTGGTTGCACTACGGACGTCATGTGGATGCCTGCGCTGATACAGGTGCCCCATGCAATGATGGGCCCGTACGCTAGCTGAGCACACACTACAGTTTGCATGAGGTCTAACAATGTTCGATGCTGATAGCCATGCACTATTTCAGCCGGACTGAGCCCGTTGACGGGGCTGGACCGGTACATTGCAAGGAAGCCATGCTTGACTTCTTCGATAGGGGAGGTCTTCAAGACCTTACAGTCTGTAATCTGAAAATATAAACCATCTGCTCAGCTTCCACATTTTTGGTGATCAGGTGTTTGATGATAGAAAGCGTGGCAACGCGTCAACGTAAATTCGCCCCGCTAACGGAAACCGCGGCAAGTATCATCGAGAAGGCACAGCTGGCAGCAGGGGTGCCAGTGGGTAACACCCTCGCTGCATAAAGGAAGTTAGAGTATCCACCACCAGAGTCTACAAAGCTCCCTGAAAGGGCCAAGCAAATCAATGTGGACCTTCCGCCATTGACGGTAAAAGTGGAGCCATGGCGAGAAATGCATATTCAGTGTTGGCATCAATGCCGAGCCAATAGACTTGTCCCCAGCCCAATGACTTCATGCATGTCACCCTCCCAATGTGAAGCATTAAGGGGCTGAAGATGCGGGGCCAGAGTGTGGAGCGAATGACGACTCAGCATTCAGGGCCCTTCGTGGCCAACGCTAGTATATCCTTTGTGACAAAAAAAAAAAAAAAGTGCTCAACGCATCAGATGCAGTTCTATCTTTTCCAGAAGCATACAACAATACTGAAGAATCAAACCAAGGGTCTTGGATCAGTCAAGAGGTGGAATTTCCAGCCATACAAATACACATGGAATTCCTTGACCCCCAAAAACACTAACTCCTTCTTCTCAGTTTGTGAATAGGTGAGCTGCGCCACAGAAAATATTTTGAAGTGAGGTCGATTGGCCATTTAGAACCATCCAACAACATATGAGGCAAAACCGTCGCAGTCAGAAGCATTAGATACTGTTTCACCTCAACGCGCTAAAAAGTCTGTTGATAAGCGGTTGACTACACAATTTGTCGTTTTTGTACATCTGATTTAGGGGGTGTGCGATTTGCGTGACTTGGAGAATAAATTTGGCACAGTACGTGAGTTTATCCAGGAATGATTACAACTGTTTAAGGCTAGTATGGGTCAACAGATCAGTGATCGCTTTGAGCTATTCGTGCTTGGGCATGGTACCCTCGCAATGGTACTATTCAAATAATTGACACAGTGCGGAATATCTTGGATCAATTGTTCTAAGTAGTTTGGAAAAAGGTTGGGTGCACAAAAAAAACCTAAACGGTAAGTAGATGTATCAGCATAAGCCAACGATGTAAGATGCGATGCATCATCGGGCGGCAGTTATAAGTATGCTTTCTTTGAAAAATAGTGGCCGCCTGTAAGTTTCGTTAATACTGTAAATCCTCCGGGCGAGGCTTAGGGCAACGATCGGTATTGGGCTGAACTCAAAATCACCAAAAATGCGTTTGGGGTTTTAAGGATAACCATACGTGTGACCCATTGACTGGTTGAAACATGGCAAACGACGCCTTGGTCCTAAAGCAGTTCGAGTTGCGCCTGAACATCCCCTTCAATCGCAACCGATACATACGAACTCTACAAAATTATGACATCGATGAAGGCTCCATAGTGATGTTAGTAGTAAGCTTATGTGTACACATGAGAGAAATATCTCCTTAAACGAGCTGCACGGAGCTTCAAGGACAGAAAAAAGCACCATTTTGGACAACAAATTTACGTGTTTCACTAATTTCAAACTAAAGCTGGTAAATCTCTGTTGATCCTTTGTGGACGCTGTACAGTGGCTGGTCAAATATTTAACAAGGGAAGTCGCAAACAGCCATACAATTTGAGAAGTTGTTTTATTTTATTTTCACAACTAGTTTCGCCAATTGAGTAAGCCATCTTCAGGCTCCATATGCACCTCATATATAGGTATTCAAACTGGGATATTGGGATACTGGAGCCATCAGATTCTATATGTTGTGAATACGCTTTTCAAGTGCTTCCTTCGAAGAACTGATAGCAACTAAAGTTGTCAGGTCTTCGAAGGAAGCACTTGAAATACGAATTCACAACATACAGAAACTGATGATTCCAGTATGCCAATATCGATATGTTTGAGTGTCCATATGAAGATGTCATACTGAATTGACGAAACTGGTTGTGAAAATAAAATAAATTCTCAAACTGCGCTCCTGTTTGGCGATCTTAAATAAAAACTAATAAAGGTCGAAACTGTTAGCAGTACCAGGAGAATGTTCAACTAAGAAGGTAAGTAGAGTCTCGCCGTTTTTTACGGAGCTTCCAATGGTAGTTGGAGGACAGGACTGGCCTTGCGGCAGAAAGACATGATCCAACACCGGGCACTTCACATTGATTAATGAGACGACAATAGCGGTATCCAGCTGGAGTTCTATGGCCGTTTGGAAAGCGTCAGATCCAACGTAAGCTTCCACTGCAGCGGGTAGCCGATTTGCTGTTCCTGTGCCGCAGCTAGGGTTGCATCCTCGGGCCGCTTCTTGACACACTGTTGTGAGATGGCCCGCTTAACTCAGGACCAACAGTTCGCTGCAGGCAGCTGCTTCTGGGATACGAGTTACTCAGTCGCGACAGGACGGGAGATCCTTCGACTTGAGTGAAGCACAGCGCAAGCAGGAGAGATGACGTTTCTGACGCGCCTGTTTAACACTACAAGAAGGGTCTCTCGACGCCGAGGGGACAGCAAATGGCTCGAAGTTTTTGCGTATCTCATGAGAAACCAGCGATCCAGATGACCGTGAACTCGTGTGAGATTTAAACGGGTATTCATTGGACAAATATATTATACTAGAACTGATATGTGATTACATTTTCAAGCAATTCGGGTGCATGGATCCTAAGAAATCAGTACCCAGAACAACCACCTCTGGCCGCAATAACGACCTTGATACTCCTGGGCATTGAGTCAAACAGAGCTTGGATGGCGTGTACAGGTACAGCTGCCCATGCAGCTTCAACACGATACCACAGTTCATCAAGAGTGGTCACTGGCATATTGTGACGAGCCAGTTGCTGGGCCACTATTGAACAGTCGTTTTCAATTGGTGAGAGATCTGGAGAACGTGCTGGCCAGGGCAGCAGTCGAACATTTTCTGTATCCAGAAAGACCCGTACAGGACCTGCAACATGCGGTCGTGCATTATCCTGCTGAAATGTAGGGTTTCGCAGGGATCGAATGAAGGGTAGAGCCACGGGTCGTAACACATCTGAAATGTAACTTCCAGCGTCAAGGGTAACCGCAGCCATGGTCTCCGAGATGATAGTCCATGCTGCTGAAAACGTCGTCGAACTGTTCGCGCAGGTGGTTGGTGTCTTGTAAACGTCCCCATCTGCTGACTCAGGGATCGAGACGTGGCTGCACGATCCGTTACAGCCATGCGGATAAGATGCCTGTCATCTGGACTGCTAGTGATACGAGGCCGTTGGGATCCAGCACGGCGTTCCGTATTCTGCTAAAAGTCATTGGATCTCGACCAACGCGAGCAGCAATGTCTCGATACGATAAACCGCAATGGCGATAGGCTACAATCCGACCTTTATCAAAGTAGGAGACGTGATGGTACGCATTTCTCCTCCTTACACGAGGCATCACAGCAACGTTTCACCAGGCAACGCCGGTCAACTGCTGTTTGTGTATGAGAAATCGGTTCTAAACTTTTCTCATGTCAGCAGGTTGTAGGTGTCGCCACCGGCGCCAAGCTTGTGTGAATGCTCTGAAAAGCTACTCATTTGCATATCACAGCATCTTCTTCCTGTCGGTTAAATTTCGCGTCTGTAGCACGTCATCTTCTTGGTGTAGTGTACTTTTGACACACTAATTTCCTTAGTGAAAATGTGCTAAGTATCGGAAGCGATCTCCAAAGATTTAGCAACCTTCTTCCCTAGGACTAGGATCAAATGTGACCAAAGCTTTAGCTATGTTTACCCTGTCGGGACATCGTGAGTCAACGACTCTGTATAGGAAACGTTACATATTGCTCTGGCGTGACCGTCCGCCACGATAGCTGAGTGGTCAGTGTGACGGATTGCCGTCCTACGCGTCCGGCTTCGATTCCCGGCTGGGTCGGAGATTTTCTCTGCTCAGAGACTGGGTGTTGTCTTGTCTTCATCATCATTTCATCCCCACCCGGCGCGCAGGTCACCCAGTCTGGCGTCGAATGTAATAAGACCTGCACCAAGGCGGCCGGATCTGCTCCGCAAGAGGCCTCCCGGCCAATGACGCCAAACGCTCATTTCCATTTCTTGCGTGGCCCATCTCCGTAGCCGAGGTCGCTAACGCACGCTTGTGTGGTGGCACTAGACTCGGTAATAAGCTGGTTCGAATCCTGGTGGTGGACGAAATTTGACCGGCAAGGAGAAGGGAGATGGTGGCATAGAGTTCCTGATCACCAGTCTTTGCGCCACAGTCCTGGATTAAATTCCAAACCTGCAGTGTCTCATGAAGTGAGAACGGTGATCCGTTCCTCGGTTAGCAAGCTATCAGTAAGAGTAGGCTACGTGCCCGCGCTCACTCCCTTCTCTCTTCATCTCCAACACGACACTGCACACACACACACACACACACACACACACACACACACACATGAGATGATGAAAGAAGGGAGTTAGTGAATCCCAGTGCCGGCACGTAGCCTACCGCTATCGAATAGCTCCCTGACCGAGGAATGGATCATCACGGACAGCACCACATGCCCTCATTTCAAGAGACACTGCAGGTTGGGGCTTAATCCAGGACAGTGGCGCAAAGACTAGTGATCAGTGACTGCAGTCACTTACGTTTACATACACGAGGAAAGCGCCTAAGGACACGAAAGGAGGGAAAACCTATCCAATTAGGCAGCTGAACCTGCCGTTCGGGATCTCGCAGCCGTTCATGCCACACGACTTTATTTTACTTTTTGCACTGGTGTGCAAGACCCTTCCAGTCGGCAGCCTATACTGCATAAGACTATCCACGTTGGAGAAACTAAAATTGAAGCCTAGCCGCAACGAATTATGTCTGATGACTGTTGTAATTGGTTAACAGAGCACATAATTCATTAAAAGACAAATCACTTGTGTTAGAGACTTGTCATAACATTTGAACTACTTCGTACAAACGACTGCTACAAGACAGGAGTAGAGGACTTTGCTGTTTACCGAAAATTCTATAGGGAAGGCAGTGCAAAGCGTCGAATGTATACCTCCCAGCTATCCACCAAAGCAGACGAATGCCGTTGGGGGCGTAGCAGTGTCCACCGACTGAAGTTACTGCTGTTGAGACAAGAGCTGTAGGAGAGCAGCATGCCGTTCTTGCAGCTGTTTACATTGTTCCTGGTACATTGACAGCTGTTGCTGGTGCCCGTCCCCTTGAGCTGCAAACTGTTGCTGCTGTTGTTGCAGCTGTTGCTCCCAAAGTTCCAGAGACTTGAGATCAATAACACTGGTAAAAAGTGCGAACGTGTCACTGGAAGGACAATAGGGTAAGATCTTGTCACCACTTTTCTATCCACTCCCGGTACGAACGTGTAAATCATAAACAAAGCCAAGTTTGTCACGAGCAGAATACTAAATGAAAGACAATAGCGAGAACAAGAAAGTCAAAGTACAATACTGGATAGAAATTCAGTAAGCAGAAGGGCGTAATTCATAGCGCCTCGTGCAACAGACTGTACTAGACAGACACAGCTGACTGGTGCTGTTGCAGCGAGTGGCTTGGCCCACGTGACATGCCGCTCATGCACCTGGTGGAGATCGTCCATTCCGTTCCGTAGCGCCTCTGAGTCACAATCGATATCAATTGTTGGCGCGGATATTAAATGTCTGTTTTATTTTTTTTCCACTGGTTTTTCTTTCACTGTCTCTTCTGCTACCACTTTCCCATTATTTCTTGCTCATCCTCAGATCAATTAACCTCTTCACTAGATGTGATATTTTTTGATACTACTGCTATTTCTTGGTTTTAGTATATCATTATTCTCATTTGATGGGAACTTTTTATTGTGAAAAACGTAGTTATTAAAATGTCAGTAGTACTGGTAGTGTTGAAATAACTACACTGAAGAGCCAAAACATTATGACCACGGCCCATCGCGATGCTGAATGCCACCTGGTGGTGTTGCAGGCACGTGACGCAGTAAAAAAAGATTCTAAACGGAACAGAGACGAATGGATAGTCATTATAGCGAAGATATGGATCGCAAATGCGGAAATCCACTGATATAATCGATTCTGACGTCCGACCCGATGGCTGAGCGGTCAGCGTGACGGATTGCCGTCCTACGGGCCCGGGTTCGATTCCCGGCTGGGTAGGGGATTTTCTCCGCTCAGGGACTGGGTGTTGTGTTGTCTGTATCATCATTTCATCCCCACCTGGCGCACAGGTCTCGCGATGTGGCGTCGAATGTAATAAGACCTGCAACAAGGCGGCCGGACCTGCCCCGTAAGGGGCCTCCCGGCCAATGACGCCAAACGCTCATTTCCATTTCCATCGATTTTGACAAAGGGTGAATTGTTCTGGCGCTGTGGCTGGAAACGAGAACCTTGTCGCTTGTTGGCTTACTGCTGTCGTGAGCACATATGGAAAGCCGTTGAAGGATGGTGAAATAACAGGTAGGCCGTGTGGTATTGGACGACCGCATCTCATTACAAAAGGTAGAGGCCAGAGGAGCCTCCATTGTGTAATCCAGGATAGGCACCGCTCTGTGGCAGATCTGATGATACAGTACAATGCTGGTGCCGGCACGAGTTTTTCGGAGCCCACCGTTCTAAACCCATTGTTGAACACGGAGCTCCACATCACACGATCCGTACGTGTTCCTGTGTTGACCCAACGACATCGTCAGTTATGACTGCAGTGGGGACAGCATCACTGCGTTGTTACCGTGGACCAATATAAACATGTCGCCTGTCGAATGAATCGCATTTCTTGTTACAGCAGGTCGTTGGTTGGGTGCTTATATGGCGTCATCCAGGAAAACGGCTGCACGAAACACACACCGCACCACAGACGCAGGCCCGTGAGAGCAGATTTATGTTGTAGAGTACATTCAGTTGGGCTTCTGTGGGATCCTGGTGGTAATCGAAGACATCATGACAGATGTGAACTATGTGCGGACCACTTGCATCGTTTCTTGCTAGAAATCTCCCCCCTAAGGCAGGATAACTTCCCGTGCTGCAAGGTCAGAATCGAGCAGCAGTGGTTTGAGAGGCGTTAAAGTGAACTCACATTGATGTCTCGGCCAGCAAATGTGCCTAACCGGTACCCATTGGAACACTTATCGGTCGCCAGCTGCGTGCCTGCAAATCACCATCCCAATATTTGCGGGAATTGCTTGACCTGTGCGTAGACATTTGATGTTACATTCTTCTGGAATCCTGTCCAGCACTTCGTGGCAATTAATATTATTATTAGTATTATTATTAGTTGTAGTAATAGTGGCAGTATTTAATCATCTACTGTATGTGTTACAAGGTTAACTGTAAAGAGAATACACCTAGCTAAATGTAAGCGGTGGCCTATGGTCCCAGTGTTGCAGTGAATTAAATTAATAAATAAATCGCAAAGAAGTAATAGACTCCTCATTATAGCGTCCAATGCGTTAATGGCCACTAATCCCTCAGTTGTAGATCGCTGGACATTATATTGCAGTGCTGAACGTAAAATACTTGTCTGCAGATTTAGATTTCTCGATGTACTCCCTTAATTATTACACTTGAAATGCAGCGGCACGTTCATTTTCTTGTGTGACGAATTACGCTCGGCCGCGCAACATGTATGAGCTTGCAATATCTTTTGACTCTGCCCCGTAATTATTCCTGAAAGCTTTCCTCGAGAGTCACGGCATTATATCGCTTAAAAGATGCAATACATACAGTGAATCATCGATTATAGTCCCATGCGAGTTTATCTAGTGTTTATTTTTTAATCTGTTTGAGATTACTTGACACAGAAGTTTCTACGTCACATCTTAAGTCAAAATTTATCAGCTAACCTGATACGATGTTCCGACATGTATACTCTTGCTTCCTTATTTGATAAGTAAGAGTGCTGAACGATGATCGTTAGACTTCTGCTATTACTATCTTTCAGTAGAAACTACAGAGAGATGAAGTCAATGCATTTTCGCCATATCATCCAATGTTTGGGGAAGATTACGCAAAATAATGGAGCTCAGTCGTTATTCTGCAAATTCGTAATAAAATCTTCTAATTTGGACAGTTGTTCAGAAAGTTGTTCCCCAAGATCATATAACGGCCACATGTGAACAAATAACATTACTGAACAAAAGATTGGTGTTAACTGAAGTACCAGTATCACATCCATAGTTTCAGTTCTTGCAACACTACGGAACCGAATAAAATTCACATTTCTCTTATTTCGTTTGGCCCTTTAACCAGTCAAGTGTCAAAATGGCCTAGCCAACAGAACAATGAAATACATGCCAGTGGTAAATATACATACAACGAATAAGGAGAACAAAATCTTACATCGTAGTTTCACTGGTTAGTTTGGAAACATCTGCAGAAATTACACTACTGGCCATTAAAATTGCTACACCACGAAGATGACGTGCTACAGACGCGAAATTTAACCGACAGGAAGAATATGCTGTGATGTGCAAATTATTAGCTTTTCAGAGCATTCACACAAGGTTAGCGCCAGTGGCGACACCTACAACGTGCTGACATGAGGAAAGTTTCCAACCGATTTCTCATACACAAACCGCAGTTGACCGGCGTTGCCTGGTGAAATGTTGTTGTGATGCCTCGTGTAAGGAGGAGAAATGCGTACCATCACGTTTCCGACTTTGATAAAGGTCGGATTGTAGCCTGTCGCGATTGCGGTTTCTCGTATCGCGATACTGCTGTTCGCGTTGTCGAGATCCAATGACTGTTAGCAGAATATGGAATCGGCGGGTTCAGGAGGGTAATACGGAACGCCGCGCTGGATCCCAGCGGCCTCGTATAACTAGCAGTCGAGATGACAGGCATCTTATCCGCATGGCTGTAACGGATCGTGCAGCCACGTCTCGATCCCTGAGTCAACAGATGGGGACGTTTGCAACACAACTACCATATGCACGAACAGTTCGACGACGTTTGCAGCAGCATGGACTCTCAGATCGGAGACCATGGCTGCGGTTACCCTTGACGCTGTATCACACACAGGAGCGCTTGCGATTGTGTACTCAACGACGAACCTGGGTGCACGAATGGCAAAACGTCATTTTTTCGGATGAATCTAGGTTCTGTTTACAGCATCATGATGGTCGCATCCGTGTTCGGCGACATCGCGGTGAACGCACATTGGAAGCGTGTATGCGTCATCGCCATACTGATGTATCACCCGGCGTGATGTAGTGGGGTGCCATTGGTTACACGTCTCGGTCACCTCTTGTTCGCATTGACGGCACTTTGAACAGTGGACGTTACATTTCAGATGTGTTACGACCCGTGCCTCTAAACTTCATTCGATCCCTGCGAAACCCTACATTTCAGCAGGATAATGCACGACCGCATGTTGCAGGTCCTGTACGGGCCTTTCTGGATACAGAAAATGTTCGACTGCTGCCCTGGCCAGCACATTCTCCAGATCTCTCACCAACTGAAAACGTCTGTTCAATGGTGGCCGAGCAACTGGCTCGTCACAATACGCCAGTCACTACTCTTGATGAACTGTGGTATCGTGTTGAAGCTGCATGGGCAGCTGTACCTGTACACGCCATCCAAGCTCTGTTTGACTCGATGCCCAGACGTATCAAGGCCGTTATTACGGCCAGAGGTGGTTGTTCTGGGTACTGATTTCTCAGGATCTATGCACCCAAATTGCGTGAAAATGTAATCAAATGTCAGTTCTAGTATAATATATTTGTCCAATGAATACCCGTTTGTGATCTGCATTTCTTCCTGGTGTAGCAATTTTAATGGCCAGTAGTGTATCAATGACAACTTATGCTAGTACACTTATATCCTCAGGAGGAAGACAAATCCCACAGTAAAAAGGTACACAACCAACTTTACATCATGCATATAAATCTCCATTTGCAGGCACTTCAACAACGGAGTCAGTTGCACAACTTCTTTAAAGTGCTTCCTCAAGCACAGGCAAACAGTCTACGCCACCTGCTGAATGTGTACTAGACGTTTGATCCACAGGTCCTCTAGACTACTACCAGTTACAGTAGTAGTGTTTGAAACGGTAGAGGTAGTAACTACATTATCTACCTCAGACTCTCCTCCAAATTCTGACTCTTCTGCGTGTTCTTCTGAAACTTCTTCCCAGCAGTTTATTACACAATCAGCCAGAACTTCTTCTGCTATGGACCTATGCCACCTTTGCGACGCCTTTCTTATAAATCTAAAATGAATATTCGCGAATATCAATAAGCTCCCCCTAACTATAAAAACCTCCCAAAACTGAGAAAATAGCGTCTCTGTTACATTCGAGTGTGTACATAAATTGTTTTTGTCATGTTACATATTTTCAATAATCATGTAAATGTGCACTATAAGCGAAGATAATTTATATCATCTCAGCAGCTAATATTTGGTTGTCACCTAGTGAACGAACAATGATTTTTCATGTTCCATTTATGATATGGAATATTTTTTTAGCTGATAATGAGTAAATGTTCGAGAATTTTCCGCGCAAAGAAACTCAGATCTTCTGAGCTTTTGTATCGAACATTTTTATATATTCGAATCTTTTCCTCAGTGTCTGTGGTTCGATTTTCTCAACTGGATTGAGACTGACGGTTGATGATATCTCCGTTAAGTACAGTACTTTGGCAGAACGAAATCCTTACACGCTGAAGAGCCAAAGAAACTGGTACACCTGCCTAATATCGCGTAGGGCCCATGCGAACACGCAGAAGTGCCGCAACACGACGTGGCATGACTTGGCTAATGTCTAAAGTAGTGCTGAGGAGGGAACTGACACCATGAATCCTACAGGGATGTCCACAAATCCGTAAGAACAGCATGTTGCACGGCATCTCAGATATGCTCAATGAAATTCATGTCTGGGGAGCTTGGTGGCCAGCGGAAGTGTTTCAACACAGAAGAGTGTTCCAGAAGCCACTCTGTAGCAATTCTGGATGAGTTGGGTGTCGTATTGTCCTGCTATAATTGCTCTAGTTCGTCGGAATGTACAATGGACATGAAATGATGCAGGTGATCAGACAGGATGCTTAAGTTTATGTCACCTGTCACTGTAGTATCTAGACGTATCAGGGTTCCCATATCATTCCAGGTGCACACCATTACAGAGCCTCCACCAGCTTGAACGGTCCCCTGCTGACATGCAGGGTCCGTGGGTTCATGAGGTTGTCTTCATACCCGTACACGTTCATCCGCTCGGTACAATTTAAAAAGAGATTCGTGCGACCAGGCAACATGTTTCCAGTCATGAACAGTCCAATATCGGTGTTGACGGGTCCAGGCAAGGCGTAAAACTTTGTGTCGTGCAGTCATCAAGGTGTACACGAGTGGGCCTTCGGCTCCGAAAACCCATATTGATGATGTTTCGTTGAATGGTTCACACGCTGACACTTGTTGATGGTCCAGCATTAAAATCTGCAGCAATTTGTGGAAGGGTTGCACTTCTGTCACGTTGAACGATTCTCTTCTGTCGTCGTTGGTCCGATTCTTGCAGAATCTTTTTCCGGCTGCAGCGATGTCGGATATTTGATACTTTATCGGATTCCTGATATCCACGTACACTTGTGAAATGGTCGTACAGGAAAATGGCCATTTCATTGCTACCTCGGGAATGTTGTGTCCCGTCGCTCGTGCGCCGACTGTAACACTTCGTTCAAAGTAATTTAAATCTTGATAACCTGCTATTGCAACAGCAGTAACCGATCTAACAACTGAGCCAGACACTTTGTACATAGGCGTTGCCGACCGTAGCGCCGTATTCTGCCTGTCAACATGTCTCTGTATTTGAATACCCGTGCTTATACCCGTTTCTTTGGCGCTTTAGTGTAATAGTTTTAGTAGGTGACTATGTAGTTCATGTGTACTCTTTTCCTGCTTAGGTTTTATTGACCATTCTTTCGCTGCCAGTTTTTCCAGTAACTGATTAAAGCTGCTGTATCTAGCAAACATGGATCCCATACCTCATACCAATATAATTCACGTCGTATGTTCTGACAGCTTCCACATCGTTCTGTTCTTTCTCTTCCACTGCTACCTCTTGTCTCTGCTGTCCACTTTATTATTGGGCGGATAAGCTGATCCAATGTCTATGATTTGCGAGGGGGTTTATTCTTTCATTTCCTCGATGACTTTGACCACATTGTCCATCATTATGATGTCCTTGCCTGTTCCAGCCTCCTCTGTTATTTCTTCCTCCTGTTTTTTCTTTGATCATATCCATTATTTCGCAAGATTTTTATTGCTATACTCGATGTCTATTTCCATAACGTTCACGAACTCAGGACGTGTCACTATGGCTACCCGTTAGCTTTGAGTTGCGCCAGTGGAACATATTCGCTGAATTCACATGGTCCATTTCGCTGAGGAGCCTCTGCAATGTCATATTCAAGTTCCTGTAAAAAGCTTTGGAATATCTCCCGACTATCTTTGCATCTACCCACCAAAATTATGAGTCTCAATTGTACAGAGACTTTAGCGAGACAGATGCGTGCGGATTAATACCACCCGACTGTATAGGTTGCACAGGGACTAGCTTTTCTGAACCACATTAACGAAAAACGTTGCAGGGCTCAAAAATTCTGTTTGATTTTAACTGCAGAATATGATTATTCTATTGTTCACGCAGTCCTGTGCCACATTATACAAACAGGTCGAGTGAAACACTTGTCAGAAATCTCGATATGATGTACACTCATGAACAAACTGTCTCATTCTAAAAAATTCTAACTTTTTTACAGACAAAAAAATATTTGCAATTTGTAGTCAAATTCACCCATTTCTTGTTGGGGTGTTGATCTATTAACATAATCTAGGTAACCTGTTGCGTAGTAATGATTTGAAATATACTTAAGTCCATTTTCATTACCAGAAACATATTCACCATCGTCAGAGCTATTGTGATCATGAAGGGCTTCTCCAGACCTACCAACTCGAAAAAGTTTTCTTTCCACACATGCAAGCCTTTTGTGTAATTCACGTGCATTTTCTTTCTGGTGCCAGTTAATTTTTATCTCTGCTTAAATTTCAGTAGAACCTCACTTCTTTAGTATCTTCTACGGGGAATAGACCTTGTTGCATCAGATCTGCATTCACCGATTCTTCCACATGCTCAGAAACTTCGCCAGTTTCACTGTTCAAACCTAAATTCTCTTCTCTCGTGCTCAGATTTAGTGTTTCCAGATTCTGTTCCAATCTCTGGATCACTGTTCCATTTTCTCTCTTTCTCCCTAATGTGTTCAACCTCACCAGTCGTAGCGACGCCACTTTACTGATCTAACAACTCCTCTTTATCCTGTTTTCAATGCTCCTTTAGCCTCCCAGAATTTTGCTGCACCTTATTTCCCGTTCCAATCCCTCCTCTCTAACCTGACTCTGCTTAACTTCCACAATCCTTGCCAGTGATCTACTTCTTCAAATTTTGCTTCCTACTTCGCCATCATTTGCAGCAAAGAGATAGAAGAAGCTACAGAGAGTAAAAATAAATCGTATAGGGAGTTCTTGCATAAACAGACAGAGAAAACTAAAGAAAAGTATAAGAAAATCATAAATGAAACCAAAATTTTGTAAGACAAGCAGACAGACCTTCAAGTGATACATTTGTAAGCAGAGTTGAACATGGCCTTCATGGTAGGCAAGAAACATCATATAAACTAATCAGACAGCTAAAAAACCAGACAAAGATACTACAAATATAAATAACATTCCTTCAGAAAACTAGATGAACTATTGTAAGGAGAACAAAAAGAAAAAAAAAAAAAAAAAAAACGCTGGATTATATAGAATTAACTCACTTGTCAGAACTGATAAAATATGGTGGAACATTTCTAGAATTCTGAATGCTCCATCTCTGTAACGAATGTTGGCATACATGTGAAACAACAGACGAATGGCAATGCGCTAGAGCTATTTCATGGTTTGAATAAGGAGACAGAATTAATATATTTTTTAAAAATATTTACTATTCCAGTCTCAGTTGTAATAAGAAATATTTTAAAAATGTTTGAACTTTTGCAGAAACTCTTAGACAATATTTCATTCATTATCAATAATTAACACAACAAATTACAAGGGAATCAGATTTCTGAATGGTTCTTATAAAATACGTACAAAAATAATAAATGAAAAGATTCGAAGCATCTCTAATTCAGTTTTATTAAAACAGAAAACAGGCTTCTTAAAAGAAGGAGTGTTTAGCCCGAAAAAAAAACCATACAAAAAAAACGAGAATTCAATATGAAACACACCTAGCACTCGTCGACTGTGAAAAAGCATTAGCATCCACAGAAAAAAAGCTCTGGTCGTAGTGAAGAAAAGAGATTTCCCCAGGCACCTAATAAAAGTATGCCAAGATCTATATAAAAACACAAATAAGAATAGATACGGGAGAAGAGCTGACACCAGAAACAGAGGTTAGCCAGGTAGTTAAGGCGAGGCTGTGGTACGTCACCAAAACTGTTCAACATTTACATCGATGGTCTGGTCAGGGAACGGATGGGGCACAAAATACCTTAAGGTACAAAAATTGAGACATAAATTTCTAAGTACACTGCTTTTTTCGACGACCAGGTAATCCTGCCGGACAGTGGAAACAAATTACAAATAGCGATATGCAGATTAAACCATATTATCTTAAATGACAGCTAGAAGTTATCAACAACAAAAACAAAAACTATGGCCTTGTTAGGAAAAGACTCCACACGAACTAAGATAATCATCACTAACATAATAAAACTGGTGCTCCATTTCCCGTATCTAGAATGTGACTTAACTTAAGATTAAATTACAACCAGAAAGCATCAACAACAAAAACAAAAAATGTGGCCTTGTTAGGAAAATACTCCATAGGAACTGAGATAATAACCAGCAACAAAATTACAGAATTGGTACTCCATTTCCCTTACCTAGGATACCACATAACTTTTGTCGAAGAAAATTGAAACCTATCAACACATACTTGCACGATAAGGACGTAAATGGTAAAACGAGAAGAGAAATCCAAATGAAATTTTATAAAATCATGGCACTACCCACAGTACTATACAGAGCACATTGTTGGACATTAAGATCAAAAGAGCTAAGACGATTTCGAACATCAGAAATGAAGTTCCTGAGATCTGTGAAAGGCTGCACAAGGGAAGATGAAATAAGAAACGAAGAAATAAGGAAAGGACTGAGGGTACAACCACTAACTGAAAAAGTTAGCTAACGAAAGCATAACTGGAAAGATCATCTACTGGGCGTGTCACTTCAGAGAATTTGAAACGTCCCCTTAGAAAAATTAGTGAATTACTGTGCTGATAAATCTCTTACATTATTTGATTTTCAAACAGCTGAGCAAAACTGAACGTACTCAGACATTTCGCTCTTTACCTATTCTGATCAACACTAAACTGACACACAATATTTTTAGCGCAACGCAATCTGACTTTCAATAATCCCTACAAAAGAATGGCCCTGACTAACATTAACCTATACGTTTCACAAATCACTTACCTCACAAAAATCTTCGTTACTCGAACTAAAGCAATACAGCGAGCGCCACTACTGCCAGCTAAATAAAAGATTCAAACTACTGAAGGCACTAACTACTGATAGGCGTAGTTAGCAAATGAAAAATTTTGATAGAGAACAAACAATGTATTTGCCTTAATAGTGTTCAAAAATCATAATATATATAGCAGTTCATGACATCCATTCTTACAAATGTACTGTTTCTGATGGACACACGTCCAGATCATCCGCTCTCAAAAATCCGCCATCTCACTTCCCCACATCCACCACTGCTGGCGGCTCACCTCCAACTGCGCAACGCTATGCGCTGTTAACAGCCAACTGCCCAACACTACAATAGCGAATTCCAACAATGCCACCCAGCCACAGACTGCACACTGCACAGCCAGTGATTTTCATACAGAGCGCGAAGTGGCGGTGGCGTTACCAATATAAGAACCTGAACAGCCTACTTACAAATTCCTCGACAAGCAATTGAATACAATCCCACTGGAAGGAGTGTGGAGGTCGAGGATGAGATGGTGAAGTCAGAACGCGCTATAAAGCCTAATCCAGGGCTGGCAGAAGAAGAAGAAAAGAAGACTCTGTCAGTTCTTCCCAAACCTGTGTGCATAAATTTTCGATCCTCCCTACCAGACTACCCCAAACTTCTCTTCTTACACAGCTTCTTTGCCGTCTCCCTACATTCTCTTGCTTGAGTCTCCCGTAAATCTAAACTTCTACTTTGATCATTTATTTTAGCAACTGTCCCATCCAATCGTTCACCCAACTTTTAGCATTTTTACTGAGTGGTCTAGTCGTTATTTTACTGGTCTCATCCGTCTTGGCAAGATGGTGACATACCTCTAACTGCCGCATCTTGCACACTCAGCTGGTGTCTACTGAATTTTCATTCGTGACTGGCAGCTCCGTTATGGAGCAACAGGCACTGCATGAAATACCATCAGGTAGACTGATTTAAATGGGCAGTGACATGTGAGATGTGGAAACGACACTGTTACCAGCTGTAATTGGTTGTCTCGTCAACACCTGTGGCCTAAATTCAGATGCTCCCTTATTTGAGCCACTGCCAGCAGAAAAAGGAAAGTAGTGATCTACTAAAAACGAAAAGTAATAACTTTAAAGTGAAGAGACAGAATCCTCCCGCCCCCATCTCCACAATTTTGTTCAGGTTGGGGATGTGGAGCTCTAGTATGCCTGAAACACGTTATCACTCTATTGAACTGTTGTTTGACAAGGAGATGTTCTCGTAAAAGAATATTGACAAATAATACGTTATTTTTATGTGGTTCAACCTCCCAATGGCTCAAAGTGTAGGAGTGTTTTGTTATAGTTGGTGGATTTCGGAGGTATCATTCTTACCATTCTATTTTTAATGTGATGAGAGTGCTCCGTAAATATTTAACTTCCAATGGCGTGGCAGATCCAGTCAATTTCGTCTGGTTCTTCTTCAGTTTCACATTTTACGTTGGCAGTCTGCCTGTTTTGTCTAAAAAGGTAGTTTGCTATCATCTTTACAGCGTTCTCTGAACAAATGCAATCTAGAGCTCATTTGGTGATTATGGACTGTTGTCTTATCTCTGTATTTCGGGTATGGTATCTCAAGATACGCCCAACGACTCGTAAGTACTTCATCGCTACTTGTCCAACCTTTTACTCTTGTAAATATTAAACTAGGTCAAAGTCAACACTTATTTTTATCACAAACAACCTACACTTGACAGAGACGAAATAAGCGGGTACCAGTTGTACTCCAGCCGGAAAAAGCACTTCCTGAATCATCACAGCAGATGTAACAGGCGAGTTGGCACAGTGGTTAAGCCGTTGGGTTCACGGTCTAGAGGAGACAGCTATCACGGTTTAGATTTGCCAAGATTTTTATGAATCACTAGAAGTTGGAGCGGTTATCTAAACAAGCCCCCTTCCCCGTTTTCAAACGTGCTAATCGTGACTGTGTGTTGAAAATGGCTCAAGGAACACACGTTGATGACGTTAGGAGGAGCGGAATACCAGGGCGGCTGGAGGCTGGTCAAACATAGCAGGTGGCAGCACGGGCCCTCCGTGTGCCACAAATTGTGATCTCAAGATTATGGCAACGATTCCAGCAGAGAGGAAACGTGTCAAGGCGCTACAGTAACGGAACGTCCACAGTGTACAACACCACACGAAGACCGATATCTCACCATCAGTGCCCGCAGAAGGCCACGGAGTACTGCAGGTAGCCTTGCTCGGGACCTTACCGCAGCCACTGGAACAGTTGTCTCCAGACACACAGTCTACAGATGACTGAACAGACATGGGTTTTTCGCCAGGAGACCTGCAAGGTGCGTTCCACTGACCCCTGGTCACAGGAGAGCACGTAAAACCTGTTGGCAAGAAAACAGTACATGGTCATTGGATCAGTGGTCCCAGGTTATGTTCAAGCACGAGTTCAGGATTTTCATCTGGCGCGAACCAGGAACCAGATACCAACCCCTTAATGTCCTTGAAAGGGACCTGCATGGAGGTCATGGTTTGATGGTGCAAAATGACATCCCGATTCACCTGACCTGTTGCAGTTCAAAAATGGTTCAAATGGCTCTGAGCACTATGGGCCTTAACTTCTGAGGTCATCAGTCCCCTAGAATTTTTTTTTTTTTTGGTCATCAGTCTACTGACTGGTTTGATGCGGCCCGCCACGAATTCCTTTCCAGTTCTAACCTCTTCATCTCAGAGTAGCACTTGCAACCTACGTCCTCAATTATTTGCTTGACGTATTCCAATCTCTGTCTTCCTCTACAGTTTTTGCCCTCTACAGCTCCCTCTAGTACCATAGAAGTCATTCCCTCATGTCTTAGTAGATGTACTATCATCCTGTCCCTTCTCCTTATCAGTGTTTTCCACATATTCCTTTCCTCTCCGATTCTGCGTAGAACCTCCTCATTCCTTACCTTATCAGTCCACCCAATTTTCAACATTCGTCTATAGCACCACATCTCAAATGCTTCGATTCTCTTCTGTTCCGGTTTTCCCACAGTCCATGTTTCACTACCATAAAATGCTGTACTCCAGACGTACATCCTTAGAAATTTCTTCCTCAAATTAAGGCCAGTATTTGATATTAGTACACTTCTCTTGGTCAGAAACGCCTTTTTTGCCATAGTGAGTCTGCTTTTGATGTCCTCCTTGCTCCGTCCGTCATTGGTTATTTTACTGCGGGCCGGCCGAAGTGGCCGTGCGGTTAAAGGCGCTGCAGTCTGGAACCGCAAGACCGCTACGGTCGCAGGTTCGAATCCTGCCTCGGGCATGGATGTTTGTGATGTCCTTAGGTTAGTTAGGTTTAACTAGTTCTAAGTTCTAGGGGACTAATGACCTCAGCAGTTGAGTCCCATAGTGCTCAGAGCCATTTGAACCATTTGAACTGCCTAGGTAGCAGAATTCCTTAACTTCATTGACTTCGTGACCATCAATCCTGATGTTAAGTTTCTCGCTGTTCTCATTTCTACTACTTCTCATTACCTTCGTCTTTCTCCGATTTACTCTCAAACCATACCGTGTACTCATTAGACTGTTCATTCCGTTCAGCAGATCATTTAATTCTTCTTCACTTTCACTCATGATAGCAATGTCATCAGCGAATCGTATCATTGATATCCTTTCACCTTGTATTTTAATTTCACTCCTGAACCTTTCTGTTATTTCCATCATTGCTTCCTCGATGTACAGATTGAAGAGTAGGGGCGAAAGGCTACAGCCTTGTCTTACACCCTTCTTAATACGAGCACTTCGTTCTTGATCGTCCACTCTTATTATTCCCTCTTGGTTGTTGTACATATTGTATATGACCCGTCTCTCCCTATAGCTTACCCCTACTTTTTTCAGAATCTCGAACAGCTTGCACCATTTTATATTGTCGAACGCTTTTTCCAGGTCGACAAATCCTATGAAAGTGTTTTGATTTTTCTTTAGCCTTGCTTCCATTATTAGCCGTAACGTCAGAATTGCCTCTCTCGTCCCTTTACTTTTCCTAAAGCCAAACTGATCGTCACCTAGCGCATTCTCAATTTTCTTTTCCATTCTTCTGTATATTATTCTTGTAAGCAGCTTCGATGCATGAGCTGTTAAGCTGATAGTGCGATAATTCTCGCATTTGTCAGCTCTTGCCGTCTTCGGAATTGTGTGGATGATGCTTTTCCGAAAGTCAGATGGTATATCGCCAGACTCATATATTCTACACACCAACTTGAATAGTCGTTTTGTTGCGACTTCCCCCAATGATTTTAGAAATTCTGATGGAATGTTATCTATCCCTTCTGCCTTATTTCACCGTAAGTGCTCCAAAGCTCTTTTAAATTCCGATTCTAATACTGGATCCCCTATCTCTTCTAAATCGACTCCTGTTTCTTCTTCTATCACATCAGACAAATCTTCACCCTCATAGAGGCTTTCAATGTATTCTTTCCATCTATCTGCTCTCTCCTCTGCATTTAACAGTGGAATTCCCGTTGCACTCTTAATGTTACCACCGTTGCTTTTAATGTCACCAAAGGTTGTTTTGACTTTCCTGTATGCTGAGTCTGTCCTTCCGACAATCATATCTTTTTCTATGTCTTCACATTTTTCCTGGAGCCATTTCGTCTTAGCTTCCTTGCACTTCCTATTTATTTCATTCCTCAGCGACTTGTATTTCTGTATTCCTGATTTTCCCGGAACATGTTTGAACTTCCTCCTTTCATCAATCAACTAAAGTATTTCTTCTGTTACCCATGGTTTCTTCGCAGCTACCTTCTTTTTACCTATGTTTTCCTTCCCAACTTCTGTGATGGCCCTTTTTAGAGATGTCCATCCCTCTTCAACTGTACTGCCTACTGCGCTATTCCTTATTGCTGTAGCGTTAGAGAACTTCAAACGTATCTCGTCATTCCTTAGTACTTCCGTATCCCACTTCTTTGCGTATTGATTCTTCCGGACTAATGTCTTGAACTTCAGCCTACTCTTCATCATTACTATATTGTGATCTGAGTCTATATCTGCTCCTGGGTACGCCTTACAATCCAGTATCTGATTTCGGAATCTCTGTCTGACCATGTTGTAATCTAATTGAAATCTTCCCGTATCTCCCGGCCTTTTCCAAGTATACCTCCTCCTCTTGTGATTCTTGAACAGGGTATTCGCTATTACTATCTGAAGCTTATTACAGAACTCAATTAGTCTTTCTCCTCTTTCATTCCTTGTCCCAAGCCCATATTCTCCTGTAACTTTTCTTCTACTCCTTCCCCTACAACTGCATTCCAGTCGCCCATGACTATTAGATTTTCGTCCCCCTTTACATACTGCATTACCCTTTCAATATCCTCATACACTTTCTCTATCTGTTCATCTTCAGCCTGCGACGTCGGCATGTATACCTGAACTATCGTTGTCGGTGTTGGTCTGCTGTCGATTCTGATTAGAACAACCCGGTCACTGAACTGTTCACAGTAACACACCCTCTGCCCTACCTTCCTATTCATAACTAATCCTACACCTGTTATACCATTTTCTGCTGCTGTTGATATTACCCGATACTCATCTGACCAGAAATCCTTGTCTTCCTTCCACTTCACTTCACTGACCCATACTATATCTAGATTGAGCCTTTGCATTTCCCTTTTCAGATTTTCTAGTTTCCCTACCACGTTCAAGCTTCTGACATTCCACGCCCCGACTCGTAGAACGTTATCCTTTCGTAGATTATTTAATCTTTTTCTCATGGTAACCTCCCCATTGGCAGTCCCCTCCCGGAGATCCGAATGGAGGACTATTCCGGAATCTTTTGCCAATGGAGAGATCATCATGACACTTCTTCAATTACAGGCCACATGTCCTGTAGATACATGTTACGTGTCTGTAATGCAGTGGTTTCCATTGCCTTCTGCATCCTCATGCCGTTGATTACTGCTGATTCTTCCGCCTTTAGGCACACCCCTAGGACAAGAGAGTGCCCTGAACCTCTATCCTCTCCTCCGCCCTCTTTGACAAGGCCGTTGGCAGAATGAGGCTGACTTCTTATGCCGGAAGTCTTCGGCCACCAATGCTGATTATTTATCAAAATTTAGGCAGTGGCGGGGATCGAACCCGGGACCGAAGACGTTTTTGATTATGAACCAAAGACGATGCCATTTTGTTCGCTGCATTTTCTCGGGGCAGACGTCGTAAGACATCCGTTGTTGATCGTTTAACACAGTTTTTTTATTACAGAGGGCAGCTAACCCTCTGATCGAACACGCTGAGCTACCGTGTCGGCCCTAGACCAATAGAACTTAGAACTAGTTAAACCGAACTAACCGAAGGACATCACACACATCCATGCTCGAGGAAGGATTCGAACCTGTGACCGTAGCGGTCGCGCGGTTCCAGACTGTAGCGCCTAGAACCGCCCACCCACTCCCCTTTGGCCACAGATAGATGCCAACTTTAGCGTACTGAACACGGTTCTGGTAGACGAATATCAGCTTTTTTTTTCACCGCTAAAGCCATTAATAAACTACATTAACTTTTTTTCTCTCATAAACACAAATTTTTATTGGTTTGATTAATGGCGGCAGGAAGGAGATACTTTAACACCTGCAAGTCGTGGTAAATAGGAAATTTACTATCAGCAAAATTACAGGACACGTTCCTCTCTCTCAAGGAAACAATGAAGTACGAATTGCAAGTGCAAGGGATAAATTATACAGGGTGTTTCACAATGTTTTGATGATTTCAGATTTGTATAACACACAAACTAATCTCGAAACAAAGATGAACATTTTACACAAGGTACAACAGTTATTCAAATCTACTACATCGGACGAATGAGGACCATTCGCGGCTACACAATAGTGGAGACGTTTCACCCACTTTTGAACACATTTTTCGTATCTGCTGGAGAAATTCTGGAAATTTCATCATGAGTTCCATCTTCTAACTGTTGCAAGCTTCTCGGCCGGTCGGAGTACACTCTTGCCCTTAAATAACCCCACAAGTAAAAGTCTGACAATGTTAAATCAGACGAGCGAGGCGGCCATTCCACACAAGCGCGTTTGGAGACTATGCAGCAACCAGACGCTTCAAAGAGAACTTGTAAGGTCTTGTTGGATGTGTGGCATGTCGCCCAGTCTAGTTGTAAAGATTTTGTAACGAATGACGAGGACTTGCCCGTAAACTACTATGCACACGTTCGATTTTCTTGGGAGTATGGACTGTTTTACCAGGACCGGTTAACTTTCGATTCGATGGACTGGCAGTAACACGGAAATTTGTTACCCAGTTCAACATCGTTCCATGAGCAGGAATTTGATATCGTGGCTGTATCTTGAAATGGTTAGAAAAGGCACGTTGTGTGTGAATGACAGAGCCGCCGTAGCGAATATAGCACTACACCGCGAAGACACGATGTTGCTTCGTCCTGTATGACATGATTACTGACCTGTATATAGGATGAAACTTGACACTCCACACTACTAACAGAAGGCGTCGCCATCGCTGTATCTCGCTTTTAGCGTACGCTATTCACATCTGAAATGGTTAAAAGAGTGTGAAACCCCCTGTATAATCATCCACGTTGCGTGTAAATTAATTATACGCGTCCAGCGACATATCCCCGAGAAACTATCCTCCCCCTCCAACTACAACCAGCCTAACGTCTCCTCACCTCCACCGCACCGCACATACGTGGGTTGGAACTTAAATAGTGGCAACTATTTATTCACAACCGATACAAAGGAGTTACATGTTTGCACCTGTTACTGTCCTTCAATGTAGTCACCAGCGTTGTGTAGAACCCGTTACCGGTGATGTGGAAGGCGTAGTATACCGTTAGCAGAGCCTGTTCTGTTGATGATGCGAATAGAGCGGTCTAAAGTTATGGTGATTCTCGTGTACGCCTGTGATGGTGTTATCCTAACGCATTACGTTCCTCCACGGCAAACCGTCAATGCACAGTATTACTGTTCGTTTTTGGAGCATCATCTGCGACCAGCTTTGCGAAAGAAGCGGCCACACTTTCTGCGCAACCCAGCCATCGTTTTGCACGATAATGCGCGGGCACATAAGAGCGCAAGCTGTGGCTGCTCTGTTCGGTCGATGGGACTGGGAAGTACTGTACCACCCACGATACTCCCCGAACTTAAAGTGCTTGTGACTTTGATTTGATTCCGAAGATGAGGTAACCACTTCGTGGCACTCGCTTCAGAGCTGTTCCAGAGATTCGACAGGCAGTAGACCGCTCCATTCCCGCCGTCAACAGAACAGGTTCTGCTAACGCTATACTACGCCTTCCACATCGCTGGCAACGGGTCCTACACAACACTAGTGACTGACTACTTTGAAGGACAGTAACAGGTGCAAACATGTAACTCTTTTGTATCGGTTGTGAATAAATACACTCCTGGAAATTGAAATAAGAACACCGTGAATTCATTGTCCCAGGAAGGGGAAACTTTATTGACACATTCCTGGGGTCAGATACATCACATGATCACACTGACAGAACCACAGGCACATAGACACAGGCAACAGAGCATGCACAATGTCGGCACTAGTACAGTGTATATCCACATTTCGCAGCAATGCAGGCTGCTATTCTCCCATGGAGACGAACGTATAGATGCTGGATGTAGTCCTGTGGAACGGCTTGCCATGCCATTTCCACCTGGCGCCTCAGTTGGACCAGCGTTCGTGCTGGACGTGCAGACCGCGTGAGACGACGCTTCATCCAGTCCCAAACATGCTCAATGGGGGACAGATCCGGAGATCTTGCTGGCCAGGGTAGTTGACTTACACCTTCTAGAGCACGTTGGGTGGCACGGGATACATGCGGACGTGCATTGTCCTTTTGGAACAGCAAGTTCCCTTGCCGGTCTAGGAATGGTAGAACGATGGGTTCGATGACGGTTTGGATGTACCGTGCACTATTCAGTGTCCCCTCGACGATCACCAGTGGTGTACGGCCAGTGTAGGAGATCGCTCCCCACACCATGATGCCGGGTGTTGGCCCTGTGTGCCTCGGTCGTATGCAGTCCTGATTGTGGCGCTCACCTGCACGGCGCCAAACACGCATACGACCATCATTGGCACCAAGGCAGAAGCGACTCTCATCGCTGAAGACGACACGTCTCCATTCGTCCCTCCATTCACGCCTGTCGCGACACCACTGGAGGCGGGCTGCACGATGTTGGGGCGTGAGCGGAAGACGGCCTAACGGTGTGCGGGACCGTAGCCCAGCTTCATGGAGACGGTTGCGAATGGTCCTCGCCGATACCCCAGGAGCAACAGTGTCCCTAATTTGCTGGGAAGTGGCGGTGCGGTCCCCTACGGCACTGCGTAGGATCCTACGGTCTTGGCGTGCATCCGTGCGTCGCTGCGGTCCGGTCCCAGGTCGACGGGCACGTGCACCTTCCGCCGACCACTGGCGACAACATCGATGTACTGTGGAGACCTCACGCCCCACGTGTTGAGCAATTCGGCGGTACGTCCACCCGGCCTCCCGCATGCCCACTATACGCCCTCGCTCAAAGTCCGTCAACTGCACATACGGTTCACGTCCACGCTGTCGCGGCATCCTACCAGTGTTAAAGACTCCGATGGAGCTCCGTATGCCACGGCAAACTGGCTGACACTGACGGCGGCGGTGCACAAATGCTGCGCAGCTAGCGCCATTCGACGGCCAACACCGCGGTTCCTGGTGTGTCCGCTGTGCCGTGCGTGTGATCATTGCTTGTACAGCCCTCTCGCAGTGTCCGGAGCAAGTATGGTGGGTCTGACACACCGGTGTCAATGTGTTCTTTTTTCCATTTCCAGGAGTGTAGTTGTAACTATTTAAGTTCCAACCCTCGTAGTATGCGGTTTAGCTTCTGTGGAAGAGGTTAATTAGTGTTATTTACCGTCTTTTACCGTCTTAAAGACAGTAGTATCTTTTGGTTTTCTTATTTTCGTTCTTTGTAGTATAAAATTATAGTAGTAAGTCTTTATGCAAGTTACACCGCTATGTTTTTATAGCTGTCTCATTGTAGTTATACCATGATAACGTGCTATACGTCCACCTCCGTAGCGGAGCGGTAGTGTTACTGCCTACCACACAGGGGGCCCGGGTTCGTTTCCCGGCAGGGGATTGGGTGTTGTGTATCACTCATCATCATTTTCATCCTCATTGACTCGCAAGTCGCCGATGTGGCGCCACCTAAAAGGGACTTGCTATACGGCGGGCGAACTCCTCCGAATGGGGCCTCCCGGCCAACAATGCCATACGATCATTTCGTTTCAACGTGCTATGCGTAGTGGAAGCTTGTCAAAGACTACGTATGTTGCGGAAACTGGCCCCTGTCAGAGAACAGAAACTACGAGGGTCACGGTTCCAGTAATCAGGCTACTGCCCTGGGTTGCAACAAGTTTGGAACACCTGTGGCGACCGAGCGAGGTGACGCAGTGGCTAGCGCACTGGATTCGTATTCGGGAGGACGACGGTTCAATCCCGCATCCGGCCATTCTGATTTACGTTTTCCGTGATTTCCCTAAATCACTTCAGGTAAATGCCAGGATGGTTCCTTTAGAAGGGCGCGGCCGACTTCCTTCCCCGTCCTTCCCTAATCCGATGAGACCACGCTGTCTGGTCTCTCCTCCTCCAAAAAACGCCAACACCGGTGGCATTTATAGTGCCTCTGGAATCGCCTGCGATCCTGATAGCGCTGCGCTTTTCGATGCGCATCACGTAGCTTTTTCGTCCTCATCCAAGGGCGAATGGTTTTCGTATTATGCGGGTAAAGAAACCTCTCAGGGACAAAGCTAAACGTTCGAAAGGAAGCTCTTAGTCTCATACTAAGTTGTATAAAACATTTTCGGACTTCTTGCCGCGCCAGTTGAGGGTAAAACCTCGAGCTTTCGAGTAATACGTCCATCGTCTTCATCAGGAGCAACTACTTGTCAAAACTGCTGCAGTGGTGATCTTAGATAGCCCATACAGTTTCTTATTGGTCGGTAGTTACGAAATGCTGTTGCAGATGGTGTCAACGTCTGCGCTGGTGGCGCGACCGTTCTCGTAGTAGTGTAAACATTGCGACGAATATCTCTGCATCGTCTCCACATCTAGAGCTCGCTTCCGTGCATCGCTAATATTATATTCGCTGTCACGGTTCCAGTTCTTCGCGCCACATTCTTGTTTCTACATCCCCTGTAATTACAGAATCCCAGTATGTAGGAGCCTGGGACATAACTTTTGTCTCGTCAAGCAGTATTTTGTATTTGTTTGTGAGGCTGTGCTCAGCAACTGCAGATTCATCCAGTTCTCGATTTTTAATATGCCGTTGATGTTCTCCACAGCGGTCGAAAACAAGTGACAGATGTAATTGCTTCCTCGCTCACTGTACTTAGCAAGGCGCAGAATTTCCTTTATCTTCTTACGGTTTCGGAAAATAGGTCTTATACCATCATCCACTCTAGAAGAGAGCAGTTTCATATCAATTGGTACACAGACCAAAACTGTTTCTGTCGAGGACCACCTGGATTCCGAAATTAATCATCTGAAGTACGTGTTCCGGAAAGAACGGTTATGGTATACGTGACACGGAGTCTGCCTTCTGCAAGAAAAGGAAACGTGAAAATGTCGAACGTTCGTAAGCCATCGCTTAAATGGTTCAAATGGCTCTGAGCACTATGGGACTTAACTTCTGAGATCTTCAGTTCCCTATAACTTAGAACTACTTAAACCTATCTAACCTAAGTACATGACACACATTCATGCCCGAGGCAGGATTCGAACCTGCGACCGTAGCGATCGCGCGGTTCCAGACTGTAGCGCCTAGAACCGCTCGGCCACCCTGGCCGATACCACCGCTTATATTCCTCTTTTTTTTTCTTTGCGGCGCTACATCTAGAAAAATAGGAGTCCTGGGAAGACGAGGTATAAGACTTATTTTCCGATCTCCTAAGAAGATAAAGGAGATGCTACAACCTGTTAAGGAGAGTCTCCGTCTCAGCAATGACATCAGTCAATCCATCCACAGCGCTTCCTACAGCTATGCAGAACAACGGCACCTTAAAAATCGAGAACTGGGCAAGCCAACAGTTGATGAGCACCACACCCTCACAAACGAACACAAAACACTGTTTGACAAAACAAAAGCTTTTTCTCAGGACCCTACACACTGCGGTTCTATAATTAAAGCGGCTATCGAAATAAGAATGTGGGAGAAGAGCTTCAATTGTGGCAGCGGATATAATATTAGCGGTCCATGGAGCGAGCTCTCGATGTAAAGAAGAGGCAGATCCGTTGACGTTGACGCCGTCTGCGACATAATTACGTAATTACCGACCAATCAGAAGCTGCGTATGGGCTACATAAGGCCATCACAGCAGCAGTTTGGATAATCAGTTGCTTGTGACGAATACGGTGGAGGTAATAGTAGAAATCTCGAGGTTCGAACATTATGAATTATCTCGGAGGGAATAATCTATAGACACACACTCAACATGTTCTTAGAAAACATCATTTTTGTGAAGCACAGCTACCTCTTTACTCACATGAAGTGTTGAGTGCTATTGACAAGGGATTTCAAATTGATTCCGTATTTCTTGATTTACAGAAGGCTTTTGACACTGTACCAACACAAGCGGCTTGTAGCGAACCTGTATGTTTCTGGAATACCTTCTCAGTTACGCGACTGTATTCGTGATTTCCTGTCAGAGAGGTCACAGTTCGTTCTCATTGATGGAAAGTCATCGAGTAATACAGAGGTGATTTCTGGCGATTCCCAATGCAGTGTTATAGGACCTCAGCTGTTCCTTATCTGCATAAACGATTTTGGAGGCAATCTGAGCAGACGAGATTGTTTGCAGATGATGCTGTCGTTTATCGTCTAGTAAAGTCACCAGAACACCAAAACAAAATTCAAAAACGATTTAGAAAAGATATCCGTATGGTGCGAAAATTGGGAATTGACCCTAAATAATGAAAAACGTGAGGTCATGCACATAAGTCCTAAAAGGAATCCGTTAAACTTCGGTTACACGATAAATGAGTCAAATCTCAAGGCCGTATATTCAAGCAAGTACCTAGGAATTACAATTACGAACAATTTAAATTGGAAGGAAGACAAAGAAAATGTTGTGAGGAAGGCTAACCAAAGACTGCGTTTTATTGGCAGCACACACAGAAAATTTAACATATCTACTAAAGAGGCTGCCTACACTACGCTTGTCCGTCCTCTTTTGGAGTACTGCTGCGCGGTCTGGGATCCTTACCAGGGTTAACAGATAGGGTTAACAGAGTATATCGAGAAAGTTCAAAGAAGAAGCCTGTCACCTAGCCAGAATTAATTGAACTGTCAATCAAAGTGGCTTTTTTACCAAAATATTGAGTTCGCATTCGGGGAGACAGGAGTTAAAATCATTATCCAGTTTTCTGTCGTTTTCCCAAATTGCAAAACGTTTATTTCAAAAGGCCACATTCGATTTTCTTCCTCACCTTCACCAGTCCTCGCTTGCGCTGCGCCTCTAATGACCTCGTTATCGACGGGAAGTTAAAACTCTGAGATCCCTTCCTTTCTTTCATTAACTGAAGTATGTGCTCGTTCTGGCTCATTTCACGCGTTCTGGCTCATTTCACGGTGCATGACTCAGTGCGTAGCTTGTTATCCATTTATGTCACATACTGGTTTCGTTAACGTCGCCATCGCTTGCGCAAAGCCGTGTTTATGTTGTGTTTGCGTGGACGTACAACCAGTTGTTTGCTGGCGACGATCCTTATCTGGAATGGCGTGGCAGCGCGCACGGAGTGGAAAATGTAAACGGGTGATACGGCACTTTTCGAGGCTCGTCGTAAAGTAGCGGAACAGTGAAAGTAGTTTTGGATTCGCAGGGCACGTCTAGGTTGTTACCGAGGAGCTTGAACCACATAAAGATACAGCTCGCTCCACAGCATCTGCGTCTGCGCATTCCGCAGGTGTGAGCAGCCCAACGGCCGGCGGTCACGTTTCTGCGCATGCGCTTGCCCGTGCACGGCACTGTGCCGGCTGGCGCCACGCGGGTTATCGCTGGTCCCAGGCCATGGTGCTTCTATTGCCGCACTGGTCAGGCGGTTGCGAAACGGCGACAGCTCGTTGCCAAGGTCTTCGACGAATTCGCACTTTTTTCTTTCTTGCTTTACGTTTTCTGAAAGCACTGATAATCGATAGTCCTTGTGGCGGTGTAATGTGTCCTGGTGGGTGTTTGTGTCGCTTATGCAACAGATTCGAAGTTGTAACGGTTCAAAGATCAGAACACACAAGGGCTTTTAACACGGGCAACTTAGTTTTACTGCGATTAATGCTAGTGATAAAGATAGCGTACTTAACTCTCGCACTGAGGAAAAACCATATTTGGCTTGATGTACGTTCTCTGTGATTTTCATAAGCGGATAAAGCAACTGCTGACATAGATGTTTCTGGTAATTCGGAAATGACATGTATGTCTGTTATTCATCAGTTGAGCTGCTACTATAAAGGTGTCAAGCGACAGAGGTGTTGCATTGAGGAATGAAGGAAGATTAAAATTTAACGTCCTGTCGACGTAGAGGTTATTAGGAACGCAACACGAACTCCGAAAGTGTCAAGGAGATGGAAGGGGAACCGGCGTGCCCTTTCAAAGGAATTGTCCCGGAGTTCGCCTGGAGCGGTTTAGGGAAATCACGGAAAACCTAAATCTGGATGGCTGCGCGCAGATTTGAACCATTGCACTCGAAAATCCTTGTCTATTTAGCTAACGACTGCGTCACTTCGCTTGGAATGAGGAAGACACTAAAATATTTACGAAGATCAGTGCTGGAATTCCAGTCTGGCAGTTCTGATACGAGTCATCCATGGTTTCTCTAACTCACATAACGATTCTGATGGGGTGGTTCCTTACATAGATCATTACTGCTTACTTCTCTTATTAATCTCCAACTAGGCAAATCATCCATCTCCTGTGATCTCGACATCGAGAAAATACTGTTTACTAACCACTTTTTCTTCGTTAATCTCAAAGGCGACAGGATATATGGCAAGGGCCGGCCGAAGTGGCCAAGCGGTTCCAGGCGCTACAGTCCGGAACCGCACGACCGCTACGGTCGCAGGTTCGAATCCTGCCTCGGGCATGGATGTGTGTGATGTCCTTAAGTTTAAGTAGTTCTAACTTCTAGGGGACTGATGACCTCAGAAGTTAAGTCCCATAGTCCTCAGAGCCATTTGAACATCTGGCAAAAAAGTCCAGTTACTTACTAAAACGCTTTAAAATGTCGAAATAAGGCTTCCGACAAGTTACAATTTCTGAAGTGCCATTATTTTGTTGCAAACAAGGTGAGAGAGCTAAAAAAGGGCACTCAAAATATTTATCTAGAACGAATGAATACTGTATATCGAGATGCGGTTTTTGTTAAGTTACAAGGCTCAACGTGGCGAATTTTTTGACCTGCGAATGTCGGTTTTAACGTTTGTGTTATGAAACAAACGTTTTTTAAATGAAGCTATGCACTTCGTCCTGTGGCTTTGTAAGGAGTCTCCTAAGAGATTTTCAACGATATAAAGTGTGTACAATTTAATCAAATAGTAGCAAGATAAACAGGCTCTTCACAACGTAATTTCTAAGGTTTACAAGAGTCTGGAAGGGTTCATTGTTTCGTCTGAATACGTCTTTTCAAAACTGAAGCATACAGACTCAATTGTTGCATCTCGATCGATACGAGAACAAATACAGTCTCTGTGTGTTGCGACCACCATGGAGGTACAATAAAGGGAGGTGGCGTTACGATTTACCCGGTGCAAGTTGCTTTGAAGCCGGCGCCGTTATGTTAGCAGGCCCTAAACGTTAGCGGACTACCGTTTACAACTGCTTCTTGTTCAAAATTTCTGTCGTGTACATGCGATAGTTATTTTAAATAGTAAATATTACCAGACTTTCGTGAATAACACTGTGTTAGAAGGCATTTCCAGACGTTTTTCTGGTGTCAAAGACTTATTTGAGCCAGTAACACGACGCATTTGGCCTTGTTAATGTAACGTTCTTTTTGTTACACGTTCCAAATAGCCAAGAAGCGAGGGCTGGTTTCGTAATCCAGCGTTTCCCTTAAACGGAATTACGAAACTGATGTTTTCATCTACTACAGCACTGAAACATATTCGCTATGTCTGCACTGTTCGCAATATTTCCTTCTCACAGTGTTCAACCAGAGTTTCCACTACACTAAAAGTAACCAGCGCAACTAAAATCATGCATATGAAAGAAAATATCGCTTGAAGAAATGTGTTTTTGTTTACGCTTTATAGTCAGAACGACTAGTACACCTATAAATGATGCATACCGGGCTTTTTTTATCAAAACATTTACTAGAGAAGCTAATGTTTGGGGCTCCTAACATGGCGGACGTTGGCTTCAAGTTTCTGACGTTATGACAACAATATGGCGCCAACACTCGGGTAAATATCTCAGGGCCCAACAATGACTTTTACTATTGCTTGCTTTTTTTTGTACGCGTGCTACAGCTGTATTAGTTAATACGAGTCTACAGGTATAGCCTAGCGCGGACACCCGGTTGGAAGAAATATTCGAAAGAAAGCCAAGTAGTGAACCTGAATTTTACGCCGGGTGCCGGAAGAATATTGAACAGTAATTCGCAAATAGTCATGCAGGATTGGATTATTCATGAAAGTTGAAATTTTGTTCGAAATCTCGAGACATTATCTTATTACTTTGTTTCAGTAACACCTTTCGATGAAGGCTCTAACAAAGAAATAGTGCTTTCTTAATCAGTTGCGCTTAAAATTGTAAGAAATTGGTGAATATTTTAAAGTAAAAATTGTAGCAACGTCCCCACGTTACAGAAAAAATGGTAACAAATTGTCCCACGTTAATGCGAAGATTGAAATAAACTGCCACATGTCACAGTGAAATTCTAACAAGTGAAACTCATATAGAGGGAAGCCTAGTACGATGAGTATCTTGACGTTTATACTGTGGGTGGCGGTTATCGTTGAAACAGTTGCTCTTCGGTTATATCGGTTGTTTTCGATGCCAGTTCAACCGGAAAATTTAAACCACTCAAACTAACCGGTTTCTGAAATAACCGCTTTTCGGATTTTTATTCGTATTAGTTTATGTAAAAATCGTAGAAATCCCTCATTTTCATGGCACAAAGAATCAAAATATTAAAATTACATATGCAAATAAAATAAAACTTATCCATCCACCATTCGCTGCCTTCCTTAGAACGTGATAAATGGTTGACTACTACAAAAAAGCGGCATTCTCCTACTGATTCTAATTTTTTGAAACTCTGCTCAAAAATTATGTTGTAATCGGAGTCCATACCACTATTTGGTTATTACGAGTAGTCAGTGCTAATGGGAGAAAACTAAGGCTTGAAGAGTTCTTTTTTTCAAGTTATTTGACAGTTTTCAATGGCTACAAGCAGATAAAAGCATGCTATGTAGACACAGGCAGTAGATCTATTTCTATTGTAAACTACTGATGTTAAGTTTTATGTTTTTTCTTATATTATATCACAAGTTGGTTGTCGCTCCTTCCGTTTTTAATCTCTTAAACCAAATGGGGCGTTGTACTTCGTAAAATTATTCCAGACTAGGGATGGTGCCATTGTGTAATACAACAGATATCCAACAACGAGAGTGAGAAACTATCAGACAGACTAGATTGAGCAAGCTTTGCACACTGCATATCCACGCGTACCATCTAATAGGTCATACCACGTAGTAAGAGGTACATTATTGTCTCAGCAATGCTGTATCAATTCTTACGCCATGTTTTGTTGATCGTTTTCTGTCGGCGTTGTTATTAAAACAACACTGATCGCCTTTCCCATGTTCTATAATAACGCAATATTTCCAAGCAATGGAGATTTTATGAATAAAAATTATTTGTTATTTAAAAAAGATTTATTTAAAAACGAAACGTTTTAATACTGCTGCTATGGCTAACTGATATTTCGGTTTTTCTATCCGGTTATTAGTACAAAATAAGAACACTTGTTATAAATGAGACCAAACAAATATCCAAAAATACCGATCATTCAGAACTAAAATACTGGTTTATATTTAGCACAGTTAGTCATCTCACATCTTGTACTTAGCACATATGCTCTACTTTCCTTGTGGCATCAGGAAAAACCAGTGAGAGATGGGAAGACCGACAAACTACACAGACTGTGCAAGCTACAGAATGTTTGCGAGAAAACTGAGTGAATGTGATGCAGATTCGTGCGGGTTAGTACCGGTGGGGTAATATTAAAGAAGAAACACCATAACCCTGCTAACAACCTCCCCCCCCCTCCCCCCCGGTTTAGTGGTAAGATGGTTCATAGACATAGATCAAGGATGAAAACGGGAAGAAGGTGTTCTGAACCGTGAAAAAAGAAGCATATCGTGTGATTCTAGATAGCAACGACGTCGTGGTGTGACGGTACGTCACATAAATGGACATTTGGAGAAAGGGAAAAGACGTTATTGCTATAAGACGTGTGAAACATAAATTGAGCCGTTCGGTCATAAAACATGGTAACCAACAAAATGAAAACTTGCAGCAAATCGGCTGTTAAGTTTTGAGGAAAATATCAAATAGTTTGCTCTAACAAAACTCACATAATTATGTTGCGCAAATATTCTATGTGTACTGAAAAGTAAAATTCGTCTTAGCCGCTCCTCATAACATTTTGTTTGCGAATATAAGAACTAAAATCAGAGGAAAGATGCCCGTAGATACCATATTTTTCATTCACGTATGAGACATTGCTACCTTGTTATCTGCCAGATACCATGTTTCACAACAACTGACGTTAAATGTTGCTTCTGGTACGTGGCAGTTACCACATAGATGGAACCTTACCAGGATGTTTACAGTGCAGTGGTGTAACATGATAATCACATTGGAAATAAAATAAAGTAGCCGAAAGTTGCATTACCAATTGTTTTATTAGTAGCTTTTAGGTACAATAATTTTACATTTAATGCTCAGGAACTAAGCTCGTGTAATATACGTGATATGCCTTTGGAATATACTTGAGCAGGCTGAGGACATCGCGCAATTTTTCCTTATTGACTGGTATTGGTGTATTACACAGCAGTGGAAGAGGTGCGTTAAATTTCCCCAGAACATCTTCTGCAAGAGGGCGACCTTTTAGCTTCTATGATATTTCTTCACCAGATCCGAAATATGATTTATAAACAGCCAGAGAATCTGGTTCTTCTCGGACCAACAGTAGTTTGACAGACGCAGCAATTACATTCTTGGATGCTCTAAACAATGCCTTCAGTAAGGAAACTTGAAAGAAATCTCCCTGCTGCATTCTGTACACATTAAAGGGAGGTGAGCGTTGGGCGTTTTTCAAGATCTGTCCCCATTCCTCCGGGTAGTACACATACTGAATGTGATCCCTCACATACTGCTCTACTCGGCCGAAATCTCTATCTGATGGCAACATAGTATGTCCAACTACTGGAAAAACATGTTCAACACGTTTTACACGGCCACTTGCCAATAATTTAAGCTAGAGAGCGACTATTGTCCAGTTTTTATTTTGACCACAGCAGCTATCTGATATTACTACCAGTTTCTTGCACTGTGAAGTGTTTCAATATGCAACTTGCAATTTCATCACTTCCTCTCCTAGCAGTAGCCTCGTCCCAGTAATAAAAGTACGCTACGTTATTGGAGCAATCATGAATGCTGAGGTTGTAGCAAAACAATTTTCTTTTGTAAAATGCAGGTCCAGTGGATAATTTTGGAATGGGCAACGCCTGTTGGAGATCAAATGTTAGAACAAGGGCTTCTTTGTCCTCTGGGGCAACTTGCAAAAATTGTTGGCCGGCAGCAGTATGTAGGTGGTGTCTCTCGATTTTGTGTCCAATTTCTTGGACTTTAGCGTCATTTTTATCGTTTTCGGATTGTTGCAGTTCAATTTTCATTGAGTCGCAGTCCTTACATGTGTCTGTCTTAGGAGACTTGAATCCTATATTAAATTCTTCCGTAAATATTCTTCTGAACTTGTCTGAAGATACAGGACTGCTACCACTTTCTGAACAGAACTGAGTATTTTCTTCAAAACAACGTTTAACTGTGTATTCCATAGACATAAACATCTTATAAGGATTTTTGCGCCTGGTGTAATGACTTTCGTGTTTGGGAAGTTTTGATATGAAAGTATGCACATTTTTTATATCGTCTTCTGAATACTTTTCCTTGTGGTGCCCATGTGCACCTCTTTTATCTGATGGTGGAGTATGAGCGCCATTGATTTTTTTAAACCAAAATTTCGACTCTCCCTCTACTTTTTTGCAGTCCGTGGATGTTGAGGAAAGGAGTTTTACATACTTCTACTTTTTGCCCTTCAACCAAGATATTGTAAGTAATGGTACATTTTCTTCGAGAGGGACTTCCACTCTTTTTTGTACTTCTGGCAGATTTTTTAACATCTATTAGACCAAATAGATGAGCGTTTTGGATGTTGTAGTTTCCCATTCTATTGAACTCTTCAAACACCGAGTGTCGTTCGTCAGCATCAATCTTTGAAAAACATTTTTTCTTACAAAGGCAATCTGGGCCTGCTTCTCGAGGTGCTTGTGGATTTCCTTTCCCTCGGTAAGACAAATAGCTGTTACCTAAATTTCTTAATTTTTTATTTTTTTCCTGTTGGTTTACCCCACGTTTCCTTTTGCTACCTTTTTTGTTTGATTTTTCCTGATCATCTACAGTATCCTTTTGTTCAAGAGGTACCGACGATCCTGCATAACGGACTCTACTAGGCGGATTAGATTTTCCAAAAGCAGTAGATGACCTTATATCCGCATTGTTTTCATCATGACTGTTGGTTGTAGACGTACTGGTGCATGGTTCCGATTCACAATCCTGGTTGATACTGAGCGCGGTCGATTTCTGAAACACAACAAGGAATACTTGTATCGAAAAGCTCATTACCCTTCTTTCTAAAAAAAAAAAAAAAAAAAGTGCAAGGGATAATAATAAAAATCTCGTGTGCCTCCAGATTCTGTTGCTAGTCTATCAACTTGGAGCCACTTGGGTGGTTCCCGTATCCCCAACCTGCAAGCGAAGGGATCTACAGTTCATCGCGGAAGCCGAACCGCGGCTGTATCTGGCGTAATTCGTATCTTATTGAATACGATCGGTCCGAAGATTAACTGAAAACGCTTCGTGATCCGACCAGGATTCAATCTCGTGACCTTTGGCTTGGTAGTCAAGCGCTTAAGTCGCTACACTACAGGACGTAAGGTAAAAGTGTTGTGTTTACGTTTCAGGAAGACATTTCTTCTGAAGAGCTGAGTTACACCATGATAATAGAAAAAATCCTGAATGATTTAACCTAATGGTCGTAAAACATGGTAACTCTAGTAGACAACGTAGTCACCTTCGCACATATTTATAATTTGCGACTCAAAATGAAACCTATTTCGGTTATTTTTATATAATGCATTGTGTTTATGTTTTACGAAGTTTGGTTACTACGTACTCAATTCATATTTGATGAAAGGAACGTTCAGAATTTCCGTTTTTGAAAAGTTTCAATACGGAACAAGCAGTAAAACTTGGTAAGTGCAGTACATACCATCTTTTACTTCCAACAGATTAAGACATAAAGGCATCTGTTCTTACCTTTTTAAGGAGTAATTTGGATCCGATTTGTTTGCACTCATAAACAGGATAATACTCTGGGCTTTCATCTTCGTCATTACAGGAAGAACTGTAGTCAGAATTATTGTTAGCGCTCGAAACTTTCGATTCAAGTTCCTCATCACTACGGAACAGACTGTGTCGGGCCACCGTGTTTGTTACTTACAATGTTTTACCTGCAGTGAGCTGTCACTTACCATAACATAATACCAACATAATTTCTTACAACGTACACATCTCCCACAGGTTCCTTCACCAACCTATGACATCAGCTGTAAGGAGTCCGACGTTGCCAAAAACGCCAATTGGCAAAAATTGTTAGATACCATGTTTTACGACCGAGTGCCTCAATTATCTAAAGACTAAGTACGTCTGCGCGATGTATAACAAATAGTAAAGAACGTAAGTTATTATTATCAAAACACAAATAGCGATGTAATTAACAAAAGACAGTTTTTTGGTATAATCGCTGTGTAACATAGGCCATGAAGATCAGAGACAATGCTTTGATTGAACCAGCACTACTGTTTTTGTTTCGTCTAGAGGTAGGCCGCCATTGTAGCGCTGGATAATATTTAATGTAAGTTTAGTTGTAATTTAGTAAAATATAATTAGAATTGTTATTAGAAAGTGTGTATTATTGACTTAGTTGTCACCTCTCATGATCGCAACCATTAATTATAATTAACAAAGTTTTTACAGAACTTCGTAGGGTTCAAAAATGGTTCAAATGGCTCTGAGCACTATGGGACTTAACAGCTGTGGTCATCAGTCCCCTAGAACTTAGAACTACTTAAACCTAACTATCCTAAGGACGTCACACACATCCATGCCCGAGGCAGGATTCGAACCTGCGACCGTAGCAGTCGCGCGGTACTTCGTAGGGCAAAGAGCTTATCTCCCCTAGCAGGATTTAGTCGGCCATTACGCTGACTGTATTATTTAATTAAAATTTCATGTCATAATATTAAATGTAAATGCGAGAGATTTCTCAATTTTGATCTTTCATTAATTTCAAAGTTAAAAAGAGTAGTGATAGATTTCATTTACCAAAATTCACAGCAGTGAACGAGTTCAGCATGTTTCATTTTGGCCGTCTAACGCAGATGAGATTCTCTCCAGTTTTGCCTTGCAAATAATGAACAAGAAATATTGAAAATCATTACATTCAATAAGCTCCGCAATATCTCAGTTAATTTTTGGGACATTTAGTACATAAATAACCCCTGAGACCCATATTAATAATTACAGTTTGCGTAAGAGTACGCAAATTTTCTTTTCTAAATAGCAGAGCTCACGCAAACTATTTATTAGAAGGCAGTGAGTCGCGCGTTGTGTCTAAAAAATATTATATCGTACGCACTTGGGGGCAGCCGATGCCCGTACGAGTGTTATCGCTCTGTAAGTTAATTAAAAGTCTCATGCTAGCCCATAATATTTAAAGCCACCCCAACCAAAATCATATAATATATAATTATAAAAATAAAAATATATAATTATCCAGTGATAAAGTGCACCCACACATGTATAGTTATACCGTGATAGTGGTTATGTAGTCACGGTGTTGGGCTGCGAAGGGAGAGATCCGTATTCAAACTCCCTCGTGGCTCCATTTATTTCCCCCATAAAGTTATGAACTGTTCGTCTGGTCATTGACGTGTCTGTTCGCTGTATTCAGATTTGTGTCTGTGTCGCGGTGTAACTTCCATTAGCAACCGCGAGGTAAAAGGAAGGCACTTCCAGACGTAGGTACGTACCTCCTATTTGTTCTACACAAGTGCCAAATGTTATGACTCTTGCGTTCCATTTGACAAGTTGAATTCCTTTGTTGTAACATGGTGTATTGTGTATCGAACCGGGGACTTAGAAACGACGGAGAGGCGCCGTAGCCCTCGGTGCTTCACAACCCTTCAACAGGCTATAGCAGTCCACTCATCCCACCGCCGCCCCACACTGAACCCAGGGCTATTGTGCGGTTCAGCCCCCAGTGGTCTCCCGCCCTGCAGCGAACATCTCATGGTAGACCCCAAATGTTTGCGTGGTAGAGTAATTACGGTGTACGCTTACGTGGAGACAGTGTTTGCGCAACAATTGCTGACATAGTGTAACTGAGGCTGAATAAGGGGAAGCACCCCACATTCGCCGAGGCAGATGGAAAACCGTCTTAAAAACCATCCACACGCTGGCCGGCACACCGGACCTCGACAGTAAACCGCTGGGCGGCACGCCTTCCCTTTCGAGAAGCAGCGCGTTAGACCGCGCGGCTAGTCGGGCGAGCTTGTTGTAACATAGTTCACACCCTTTTATTTGTCGTTTTCATTTCTGTAACAGCTCTATGCGGCATCTCGTCTGCTCTCATTTTGCACCACATTTAATTGTGATGGTAATCTATTCTTACTACACGTCTCACATTCTGTAACATATGTATAGTATGACACCTGCCGTGACTACAGAAAGAGAAGAGACACGTCACTGAGCAGACGGACAGTTAATAACATTGTGGGGGGGGGGGGGGGGGGGGAATGGAGCACCAGGGACGTTTGAACACGTATCTCCCGCTTCGCAGTACGACACCGTGGCGGCAAAACCGAGACACAATGGTTCTTTAATTTCGTTCGATGTTGCTGATGCCGACTTTGGACCGTTCAGTGTTTCGTTTTCGGCAGTTCAGTACACCTTCCTGCTGTCATGCTTGAACTGTGTTCAATTTTTGAGAGACTATCCACTGGACATCTTACCACTAAATCTGATGGGGGAGCGTTGGGGAGTTTCTCCTGAAAGTGGTTTACTGTATCACATTCCTAGGAAGTGACTATAGTGTGGGGGCAGTAGCTTATCTATGAATAGCTGATGGAATGTGCCTATGATCAGGACACGTCCGTGCTGGTTACTAGCCACAGGGTTAGACAGCAGACCAGCTGCTTTCTATTTTTATCGTAAACTACGGATGAACTGTTGAGTTTTACGTTTTTTTCCTTATATCATGTCGCAACTTGGTTGTGTTTCCTTCCGTTTTTTTGTTTTTTTTTTGTTTTGTTTTTTAGAAAATGGAGCATTGTACTTCATTGACACTGCGCTTCGTAAAATAATTCCAGACTAGGGATGGTGCCATTCTGTACTACAATGAAGAGCCAAAGACAATGATACACCTGCCTAATGTCGCGTAGGGCTCCCGCGAGCATGCAGAAGCGCCGCAACACGACATGGCATGGACTCGACTAATGTCTGAAATAGTGCTGGAGGGAACTGACACCATGAATCCTGCAGGGCTGTCCATAAATACGTAAGATTACGACAGGGTGGGAATCTCTTCTGAATAGCACGTTGCAAGACATCGCAGATATGCTCAATAATTTTCATTTCTGGGGAGTTTGATGGCCAGAGGAAGTGTTTAAAATCAGAAGAGTCATCCTGGAACAACTCTGTAGCAATTCTGGACGTATGTGGTGACGCATTGTCCTGCTGGAATTGCCCAAGGCCGTCGGAATGCACGTAGGTTATGACAGGTTGCTTACGTACGTGTCACCCGTCAGAGTCGTATCTAGACGCATCAGGGGCCGCATATAACTCTAACTGTACCCACCCGACACTATTATAGAGCCTCCACCATCTTCAACAGTCCCCTGCTGAAAAGCAGGGTCCATGGATTCATGAGGTTGTCTCCATGCCGGTACACGTTCATCTGCTCGGTACAATTTGAAACGCGACTCGTCCGACCAGGCAACATGTTTCCAGTCATCAACAGTCCAATATCGGTGTTGACGGGCCCAGGCAAGGCGTAAAACTTTGTGTCGTGCAGTCATCAAGGGTGCACGAGTGGGCCTTCGGCTCCGAAAACCCATAGTGATGATGTTTCGTTGGTTGGTTCACACGCTGACACTTGCTGATGGTCCAGCATTAAAATCCGCAGCAATTTACGGAAGGGTTGCACTTCTGTCACGATGAACGATTCTCTTCAGTCGTCGTTGGTCCCGTTCTTGCAGGACCTTTTCCCGGCCGCAGCGATGTAGGAGATTTGATGTTTTACCGGATTCCTCATATTCACGGTACACTCGTTAAATGGTCGTACGGGAAAATCCCCGCTTTATCGTTACCTCGGCGATGCTCTGACCCATCGCTCGTGCGCCGACTATAGCACCACGTTCAGACTCACTTAAATCTTGATTAACTGCCATTACCGATCTAACAACTGTGCCGTATTCTGCTTGTTTACGTATCTCTGTATTTGAATACACATGCCTGTAGCACTTTATCTGGCGCTTCAGTGTATAACATATGCAACAACGACAGTGAAAAAGTATCATATAGACCAGATCAGGGGCAAATCTTGCGCACTGCATGTACATGCACATGGTAACAGGTACGTTATTGTCTTCGTAATGCTGTATCGTTTCTTATGCCACGTGTATGTTGCACGTGTCTGCTGGCTTTGTTATTAAAATAGCACTGATAACTTATCCGATTTTCTGTAATAAAGCAATATTTCAAAGCAACTGGAATTTTTCGAATAAAAATTACTCGTCCTTTGAAAAAGGTTTATTTAAAAACGAAACATTTTAATATTCCTGCTTTGGCTAATTGGTATTTCGGTTTTTTTACCCTGTTATTAGTAAAATATAAAAACACCTGTTATAACTGGGACCAAACAAATACCGAAAAATATCGGTTATTCAGAACTAAAATACCGGTATCGGTTTTAACCAGACAGTTTTCCCCATCCCTATCTTATATTTAGCACTGGTGGTCGTCTAGCATACAGTGCTTAGCATATCTGATCTACATCCACTATGACATAAGGGAAAACCTAGTGGGAGGTGGGAAAACTGACAAACCACGCAGGCTGTGCCAGCTACAGAATGTTTGCGAGCTAGAAGCTGACTAAAATATGCTGCAGATCCATGCAGGTTAGTACATGTAGGTGGTGGTGGTGGGTTTAAGGATGAAAGGGACCAAACGTATATGTAGGGTAACGTTATAGAAACAGTATAAGCGTACTAAGTGGTATCTGTATCACATTCCTAGAATGTGAATTACATGCTGCAGATGAGAAACAGAATAGGCGAAAGTAGCTTAGTCGTAAATAGCTGATGAAATGTGCTTCTGTTTTAGACATGTCCATGCTGGTTACTACTCACAGTGTAATGGTATAGGGGAATGTAGATGGTGTAGGGGAATGTAGACCAGAAATAGCATGTTTCATATACAGGGTGTCCCATTTATCTTGACCATCCTAAATAACTGTTTGTCCAGTTGCAAATTACAAAATGTGTCAAGCAAATGTTCTTTAGCCGTCAGGGGGACATCAATCAGCATGACTGCCTTCGTTGTAGCTTTGTTCTTTACAAAGAGATGAACAGTGGTATGACTTTTTAACTGGCATCCCGTATTTTTTATTCGGTAACTCATTTCCTCTCCTAAAGACGTACCCAAAAATGTGTCACAGTATACCATTCACTGAAACACAACGTTAGTAATTACATAACACAACATTGACTTTGACGCTCCCAGCACTGAGTGCAGGTACCCGGGGTAATGGAACACATCCACTTGCTGACGTTGATAGAGGACAAATGTAAACATAAGAAGAATGCACACCCGTCATTCCGTCAACCATCGTCAGTTGAAGCGTTGTGTGAGTAGAATGTACACCAACGAAGAGAAGCTAGAAATGCTGCTCATCTATGGGGAATGTTAAGTTAGCAGAACAGTAATTGCAATACTATTTTCTTATGTTGAAATGAAATGGCTCTGAGCACTATGGCCGGCCGCGGTGGTCTAGCGGTTCTAGGCGCTTAGTCCGGAGCCGCGCGACTGCTCCGGTCGCAGGTTCGAATCCTGCCTCGGGTACGGATGTGTGTGATGTCCTTAGGTTAGTTAGGTTTAAGTAGTTCTAAGTTCCAGGGGACTGATGACCAAAGATGTTAAGTCCCATCGTGCTCAGAGCCATTTTTTGAGCACTATGGGACTTAACTTCTGAGGTCATCAGTCCCCTAGAACTTAGAACTACTTAAACCTAACTAACCTAAGGACGTCACACACATCCATGCCCGAGGCAGGATTCGAATCTGCGACCGCAGCGGTCGCGCGGTTCCAGACTGTAGCGCCTAGAACCGCTCGGCCACTCCGGCCGGCACTATTTTCTTATGTACTGGTACATTTAGTACAGTAGTTTAGTCCTTTTAAATACTGTTGTGTAGAGTAGGCATACAGTAAAGGCTGTCCTTCCTGCAAACGGCATCGACATGAAGTTTCTTTTATTGTTATTGTTGAAGGCAGGCGAAATGCTACGCAGGTAGCGGAACTGTGCAGAGCGATATCCTGACAAGAACCCACCTTCGCGACGCATGTTTTCTCCTCTTGCGACACTTCAGGAAACGGGAAGTGTCAACCCACGACAACGTAATCATCGTAGCACTCGCACAGTCGGAGCTGCCGAAGCTACTGTTCTCGCATCCGTTGCTATGAATGCACATGTGAGCGCACGACAGCTTGAACACTAGATTGGCAATACTAAAACCAGTGTGCATCGTATTCTTACACGTCACCGGTTCCATCCTTACCATGTACACCTACATCAAGAATTGCGTGCGAATGATTTCCAGAATCGTGTACAGTTCTGTCAGTGGGCACAGCAGCAAATCCTCGCCAACCCGAACTTCTTCTCCAATGTTCTAATTAGCGACGAATGTTCCTTCTCAAACACAGGACAGATAAATACAAGGAACCTGCATTATTGGTCCAGCGACAACCTACGATGGCTTAGACAGGTGGAATATCTGCGTCAGTACAGAGTTAAGATCTGGTGTGGAATGTTTGGTACAACGATTATTGGCACAGCGTATGCCAAATTCCTCAGACGAATTCTTTCTCCTCTTCTGGATGAAGTGCCACTGAGAACCAGAATCTTTATTTGGTATCAGCACGATGAATGTTCAACACATAATGCCTTGCGTGCACGTCGTGTTCCGAATCGAAGGTATCCTGCCAGATGGATTGGTCGAGGAGGAACAGTTACTTGGCCAACTAGGTCTCCTGACTTAAAGCCTCTATATCTTTTTCTTTGGAGATGCATTAAAGATGTTGTCTATCGCGATATTCCAACATCTCCAGAGGACATGCAGGAACGTATCGTGCTTGCTTGTAATTCTCTTCAGCAGGCAACAAAAAAATGTTTCAAATGGCTCTGAGCACTATGCGACTTAACTTCTGAGGTCATGAGTCGCCTAGAACTTAGAACTAATTAAACCTAACTAACCTAAGGACATCACACACATCCATGCCCGAGGCAGGATTCGAACCTGCGACCGTAGCGGTCGCTCGGCTCCAGACCGTAGCGCCTAGAACCGCACGGCCACTTCGGCCGGCTGCAGGCAACACTGGAAGCAGTAAATATTTCTTTCATTCAACGAGTGCACCAGTGTATCGGTGTCCAGGGTCACCACTTTGAGCACTTTTTAATGTTCTATTGCTGGGCAATGGTACAGGAGAGTCAAAGTCAATTTTATGTTATGTTTTTACTTGGTTTTCATTTGTTTCTGACAACTCCAGCAAGTGGACAAGTTTGTGATCCTGGGCTCAAAGTCAGTGTTGTGTTATGTAATTGATAACGTTGTGTTTCAATGAATGGTACACTGTGATACATTTTTGAGTAGGTCTTTAGGAGAGGAAATGAATTACCAAATAAAAAAATACGGGGTGCCATTTAAAAAAGTCATACCTCTGTTCATATCTTTGTAAAAAAACAAAGCTACAACGAAGGCAATCATGCTGATTGATGTCCCCCTGACGGCTAAAGAACATTTGCTTGAAACATTTTATAATTTGCATCTGGACAAACAGTTATTTAGGATGGTCAAGATAAATGGGACGCCCTGTATGTGATTTACGGTGTTGGAATGTCACAGTCAAGGCAAGTGAACAACATGGCCTAAATCCGTAGCAAATACTCCTGAAGTGTTCTAATGTTCACCAAACAACTCCGTTAAATTTTTACACATATGAGAACCACACGCTGTATGGTTTTGTTGGCATACGTCAGCCTCTTAATTCGGGTTCCTATAATGGGGTGCGCCACGTGGTATTCTACTTCTTGTAGTCATACACGTACTGTGTGCTAGTCCAGTAACATGGTCGGTGTTTCAGAGTTCTACATTAACGTTTTTTGTCCTGAATTCTGACATAACCCCATTGGATGTCAGCTTTGCATCCACAATTTATGGGAAATTCATAAACATGTGATGTCTCGTAAACATGTGATGTCAGATACCTCTGAAAATATAGAAGAATCCGCTGTAGCATTGCTTTGTTAGCATGTTTGCTCTGGCAACAATCCTAAATAATCATGTAGAGTGTGGTGTATGCCATAACAGAGACCCTCAGTATCACGACCGTTTGTAACCTTGGTCAGCAAAAAACTTACCACACAAACGCCCTTGTTGAAGGTAGCATTCCTGTATTTACCCAAAATGATTTAGATATGCTGTGAAATCATCAGTTGTCTAAACCACACTTATATATGCTTATACTGTAGACAGACCAATGCGACTAACGCATTCGATCCAAGCGCTTCTCCCTTGGACTTTTTATACAAGTTGATTTTGATATGAAATTCGCTGATTTCAACGCACAATTGACGGTTTTGTTGTATGTATGTACTGTAGACACTATGTAGATTTTCTATTCTCCTGTTTTGGATAGTCATCTTTCGTCTTCTTTGATCATAAATCTGTGACACTTGTTACTGTTCATCTATTACACAGCAGTTTTAAACTTTCACCAATCAAAAGAGTACTCTCACACATTTATAAATATTTGCAGCACTTGTAAATACAAGACTTTCACGATTCTGATAAGCTACAAATTGTGACCTTAGAAAAGCGACTATATGGACTGTGATTACTTTAGGTTAGATAAAAAGTTAGATAGGTTGAAGTTAGATATAGTGGGAATTAGTGAAGTTCGGTGGCAGGAGGAACAAGACTTCTGGTCAGATGACTACAGGGTTATAAACACAAAATCAAATAGGGGTAATGGAGGAGTAGGTTTAATAATGAATATGAAAATAGGAATGCGGGTAAGCTACTACAAACAGCACAGTGAACGCATTATTGTGACCAAGATAGATACGAAGCCCACACCTACTACAGTAGTACAAGTTTATATGCCAACTGGCTCTGCAGATGACGAAGAAATTGAAGAAATGTATGATGAAATAAAAGAAATTATTCAGATTGTGAAGGGAGACGAAAATTTAATAGTCATGGGTGACTGGAATTCGAGTGTAGGAAAAGGGAGGAAGGAAACATAGTAGGTGAATATGGATTGGGGAAAAGAAATGAAAGAGGAAGCCGCCTGGTAGAATTTTGCACAGAGCACAACATAATCATAACTAACAATTGGTTTAAGAATCATGAAAGAAGGTTGTATACATGGAAGAACCCTGGAGATACTAAAAGGTATCAGATAGATTATATAATGGTAAGAAAGAGATTTAGGAACCAGGTTTCAAATTGTAAGACATTTCCAGGGGCAGATGTGGACTCCGACCACAATCTATTGGTTATGACCTGTAGATTAAAACTGAAGAAACTGCAAAAAGGTGGGAATTTAAGGAGATGGGACCTGGATAAACTGAAAGAACCAGAGGTTGTACAGAGTTTCAGGGAGAGCATAAGGGAACAATTGACAGGAATGGGGGAAAGAAATACAGTAGAAGAAGAATGGGTAGCTTTGAGGGATGAAGTAGCGAAGGCAGCAGAGGATCAAGTCGGTAAAAAGACGACGGCTAGTAGAAATCCTTGGGTAACAGAAGAAATATTGAATTTAATTGATGAAAGGAGAAAATATAAAAATGCAGTAAATGAAGCAGGCAAAAAGGAATACAAACGTCTCAAAAATGAGATCGACAGTAAGTGCAAAATGGCTAAGCTGGGATGGCTAGAGGACAAATGTAAGGATGTAGAGGCCTATCTCACTAGGGATAAGATAGATACTGCCTACAGGAAAATTAAAGAGACCTTTAGAGATAAGAGAACGACTTGTATGAATATCAAGAGCTCAGATGGAAACCCAGTTCTAAGCAAAGAAGGGAAAGCAGAAAGGTGGAAGGAGTATACAGAGGGTCTATACAAGGGCGATGTACTTGAGGACAACATTGTGGAAATGGAAGAGGATGTAGATGAAGATGAAATGGGAGATACGATACAGCGTGAAGAGTTTGACAGAGCACTGAAAGACCTGAATCGAAACAAGGCCCCCGGAGTAGACAACATTCCATTGGAATTACTGACGGCCTTGGGAGAGCCAGTCCTGACAAAACTCTACCATCTGGTGAGCAAGACGTATGAAACAGGCGAAATACCCTCAGACTTCAAGAAGAATATAATAATTCCAATCCCAAAGAAAGCAGGTGTTGACAGATGTGAAAATTACCGAACTATCAGTTTAATAAGTCACAGCTGCAAAATACTAACACAAATTCTCTACAGACGAATGGAAAAACTAGTAGAAGCCAACCTCGGGGAAGATCAGTTTGGATTCCGTAGAAACACTGGAACACGTGAGGCAATACTGACCTTACGACTTATCTTAGAAGAAAGATTAAGGAAAGACAAACCTACGTTTCCAGCATTTGTAGACTTAGAGAAAGCTTTTGACAATGTTGACTGGAGTACTCTCTTTCAAATTCTAAAGGTGGCAGGGGTAAAATACAGGGAGCGAAAGGCTATTTACAATTTGTACAGAAACCAGATGGCAATTATAAGAGTCGAGGGACATGAAAGGGAAGCAGTGGTTGGGAAGGGAGTAAGACAGGGTTGTAGCCTCTCCCCGATGTTGTTCAATCTGTATATTGAGCAAGCAGTAAAGGAAACAAAAGAAAAATTCGGAGTAGGTATTAAAATCCATGGAGAAGAAATAAAAACTTTGAGGTTCGCCGATGGCATTGTAATTCTGTCAGAGACAGCAAAGGACTTGGAAGAGCAGTTGAATGGAATGGACAGTGTCTTGAAAGGAGGATATAAGATGAACATCAACAAAAGCAAAACAAGGATAATGGAATGTAGTCTAATTAAGTCGGGTGATGCTGAGGGAATTAGATTAGGAAATGAGGCACTTAAAGTAGTAAACGAGTTTTGCTATTTGGGGAGCAAAATAACTGATGATGGTCGAAGTAGAGAGGATATAAAATGTAGGCTGGCAATGGCAAGGAAAGCGTTTCTGAAGAGGAGAAATTTGTTAACATCCAGTATTGATTTAAGTGTCAGGAAGTCATTTCTGAAAGTATTCGTATGGAGTGTAGCCATGTATGGAAGTGAAATATGGAAGATAAATAGTTTGGACAAGAAGAGAGTGGAAGCTTTCGAAATGTGGTGCTACAGAAGAATGCTGAAGATTGGATGGGTAGATCACATAACTAATGAGGAAGTATTGAATAGGATTGGGGAGAAGAGAAGTTTGTGGCACAACTTGACCAGAAGAAGGGATCGGTTGGTAGGACATGTTCTGAGGCATCAAGGGATCACCAATTTAGTATTGGAGGGCAGCGTGGAGGGTAAAAATCGTAGAGGGAGACCAAGAGATGAATACACTAAGCAGATTCAGAAGGATGTAGGTTGCAGTAGGTACTGGGAGATGAAGAAGCTTGCACAGGATAGAGTAGCATGGAGAGCTGCATCAAACCAGTCTCAGGACTGAAGACCACAACAACAACAACAGATAAAAATTGCTGGAAAACCTATTTCAACCTAAAATTCATTGATTTAGACACAAAATCGAAAGATTAAGTTGTATTCCCATTTGAAATTACTCAGCCAACCAAAGATCCATGTTGGGATGAAGTGCATCATTTCTCTGTCGTATCCGGTAAACTTGCAAGCATCTTGAAAATAAAATGACTCTTTCATTTCATAGCTGTAGCGATTCTGGGTCAGTGACAGTGACACTGATTCTGTTAGCACGAAGCCCACACTTGCTTGGCAATTATTGCAGGAGAGAGATCAGGGTGAGCTAGTATTCTATTTTTGACGTAAGTACAATGACACGACATTGTGCATTTGGCATATTTTACTGGGAGTTCCCTTGTAGGAAGTTCAGGTGCGTGGTACAAGTCTTTTTAATTGACGCCACTTTGGCGACTTGTGTGCCGATGATGATGAAATGATTATGAGGACAACACAAACACCCAGCCCCAGAGCGGAGAAAATCTCTGACCTGGTCAGCAGTCAAACCCGTGCCCCTCGCATGGCATTCAGGCGGACTGACCACTCAGCCGCAGAGGCGGACAGTAATACAATATTAGCAGCATACTGTTAAGTACAGAATTCAAACGCTGATACTCTGCAAGTGTCTATTTCTGTCAAGGGGTTCCCTTTCATCGCATTGGTCAGTGAGATACGTATTGATAACAGTCATTTCTTTTGTAAATACAGCCAGAAGCCTACTGAGACAAATAACAAGATAGCAGCTTACCATAGGCATTGTTTAAAACCAAGAGCTGTTTTTATCGTATTATTTCAAGCTACTCTCCTAAGTATTTAGTTCGTTCACAATTCGCCCCTGTCTGGTTTCAGACCCCTTTTTCTGTTTCGCTCGTGTGTTTACGATGATGATTTGAACGACTTCATTTCTACAGTTTTCGAATTTCTGCCGGCCGCGGTGGCCAAGCGGTTCTAGGCGCTGCTGTCCGGATCCGCGTGACTGCTACGGTCGCAGGTTCGAATTCTGCTTCGGGCAGGGATGTGTGTGATGTCCTTAGGTTAGTTAGGTTTAAGTAGTTCTAAGTTCTAGTCCCATAGTGCTCAGAGCCATCGGAACCATTTTGAACCATTCGGATTTCTGTACAAACTATATCGCTTTGCTAATGGTATTTCGACATGTGACTGAGTTGTCTTTTTAAAGTGTTCTCACCTCTGGTGTTGGTTGGGTCGCTATAAGTTTCTATTTCAAAATCATATCAGCACACAGAGTCCACAAGCCTTCTTACAGGTGAGCTTGTATAATAACCATTGTCTTTCCTATTCCAAACTGCGAAGTGAAAACAACTGCATGCTTCAATACCGTTAGATGTTCTCTATCACGTGGCTTCGTTGCTTCGTCTACGTCATGAAGAAAACATGTGGTACCTACACAGTGCCTATAAACGCGTCTGCAGCGGATCATTGCAGTAGTACTCTTGATTTTACTTTAACATATGAACCTTAGGATGGTGTTAAATCTTTGCCAAGTTCATTTTGTGAGTTCAGACATATGTTCAGTGCGGCTATCAAAACCAGGAAGCACATTTCACTAATGATCTATTCTCCGACGTTTTTGGGTTACCGTGCATTCTGTATGACTGATGAAAAATCACAAATGCCAGACTGTAATCTGACAGCGACATTTGATGCCACATACCTTAGGGGTAGTATCATGCAGAATCGATGATATACGGGGTGTAAAAGGTATACCAACACTATTAACCATATGGCTATTATGTTTTGCCTCATTTGTATTGAAGTGCCCACTTTGATTAAGTTAATCAATCGACCTTCAGATTCCTCGATGGTAGCGTAACTCTCTTTAACTATGGTTCAAAATTGGATTTTGTACCAGCTATTTATAGGAAATATTACGTTAAAAGGTGCAGAAATTGTGATACAGTTGTTGGCTATGTCGGTTTAGGCAGCAAAGTTCCTTTGTGTTATGTTTACAGGACAGAAGATGTATAAAACCACAATCTGGACTGTCACATTTTGTCGTTTTATATATTTTCAGACGTGCTGGGTAGCCTCGCGGCTACCCCTGTCGGAGGTTCGAGTCCTCCCTCGGGCAAGGGTGTGTGTGTTATCCTTAGTGTTAAGTTAGTTTACGTTAGATTAAGTCGTATATAACCTTAGGGACCGATGACCTCAGAAGTTTGGTCCTACAAGACCTTACCACAAATTTCATTTCAAAAATATTAACAAGCTCTTATATCACTGCAGGTACCTTAGAACGTGTTCTGGAGCAAACATGAGATTTTTTGAGACTTGTGTAAGGTTTAACAGCTCAAGATTCCATGCTCAGGAGGTGTCGTTGCTCCGTCACCTAGCTGGGCGCCCACGATGTCGCATGATACACACCTGCAGAGGTTGCGTCTACACAGCACATCTCGCAGCTATCTGGAGCTGGCCCGGCAGCTCACAGGGGAGTGTGCATGACTGTCGTCTCAAAAATATGTCTAAGTATGGACTGCATGCTATTGTGTGCCACTGCACCACTGTGTTCAACATGTTGTTGGTTAATTCTGGGGAGGGGACCAAACAGTGAGGTCATCGGTCCCTTCGGATTAGGGAGAGATGGGGAAGGAAATCGGCCGTGCCCTTTCGAAGGAACAATCGCGGAATTTGCCTGAAGTAACTTAGGGAAATAACAGAAAACCTAAATCAGGATGGCTGGGCGCGGGTTTGAACCGTTCTCCTCTGAAATGCGACTGCTAACCACTGCGCCACCTCGCTTGGTTTGTTCAACATGTCTTCACTAGACGGCGCCGTGTCCTGTGCCTGACACTACCGACTGTTTTTCTTGTTGAAATGTTCCGCATATGATGGTTATTGACCACGACTCTCGTAAAACAACGTTCTTTTGCCGTCATCTGTGTTTGCAACGTTTTTGAAAGATGTGATTCGTCTGCTCACTTCATATTAATTTATTTAGCTCTGATATTGTTGATAAATGCCTGGTGCATATAGCTTGATGGGTTTTTCTAAGAGCTATAGAGTCGGCTGCAAAGGGGAACTATCTCATATAAAGTGGCGAGGCTATTCAACAACAAAGATATTTAAACTGCATTCAGGATGGACAACAAATTGGAGCAGAGGCTGTAGTATAAAACTGCCACTGTTGAGAACTGAATGTGGAAAATGGGAGTTTATGAACTAAACTGTCAGGATTGGAGATTAATTACGTATATCAAACAGGAAGAAACTTTAAAACAAGGTTTAAAGAGCATAATAACAAACGATGGCAAAGCCTGTCATGAATGAGCACCATTCGTTGGGAAACATCAGAGCCAGCATAAATGTGTTGCACTTTGAAGATAAAGATTGGTTGCTATCAAATTTAGGGGAAATAATGATTTTTTGCAGTTTAAGAGACGAACGTGTGTAAAATTAAAAGACTGAAGTGTCCAAGGGGCATTTATGGGCGCACTTTAGCTATATCCTCGTTGAGTAGCAGCCACCAACCTAATTTTGTTAGTGTAAATTAAGTTTTAATGTTTCGTTCAGATTCCAACATTGATAAATAAGTGTAATATTGGATATTGTAGGATCTGACATAATAAGGTTCAAAGATCTTACTGTGGACAGTAGCATCGATGGGGACTGGGAAATATACAAGATGGCTTGGTGAAGGTTATTGCTTTTAGTTATAGGTTATTGCTTTTAGTTAATAACCAAGCTTTGTGAAAGTGTTATGCACCTATATAGAAAGTTCAGAGAAGAGTTTTACACGTTTTATACTGTAAATTTGCTGCTGTCTTTTTACTTTTGATGGTGCCTAATGGCGTAGTAACTTTAAGTTATGAAATACTACAAGGAAATGTAGATAGGATTACATTATGGTCAATATATGTAGTAGTGTGACATTATGATTTGTGTTTCTTTGTTTATAGCAGATTATAATGGGATGATATAGTCCCAAGACAAGTTGTTGGAAAAAATCACACGTTTTTGATGACAGATGTGCAACGTTTCCAGACTAAAGGCATTTTTTATCAATTTCATTTCGATGATAAATATTATGTTTATGATGTTTCTAATATATTATATTCAAATTAAACAGCGAACTCTGTCTTAAAACGTCAATTTTCTTCATTTATTACGATTATAATTTCGAGTATTGGTTAGTTTCAAGCAAAAGACACAAATGCAAATATGCAAACAAGCATAAATGAATATTGGCATTTGTAACTTTTTTAAAAAAAAAAAAAAAAAAACTGCAACCACAACACACAAAAACTGTTGACAACTAGAAGTGCAAATCACCATGTTTAATAATTATACGAAAGATTTGGATGTGTCTGACATCAAACTACTATATTATCTTAAAGCTTACTCTCAAACCCACAGCAAATAACAGTTGAAGTATCATAATTTATAACAGATGCGTATAATGCCTATAAAAACTATCAATAGAGAAGTTACGATAAATTACTTCACAATGTAGTCAAAATTCACCAAATAAAGTTAACACAGATCAAGTGAAAGCATTATTAATAATGTAACTTCAGTTTAAGAGAAGCAATTACCTTAGCACGTATTTCATGTCATACATATTAATGATATTTTTTAAATATTTTCATATAATACACTTTTCTAATCTATGTAATAAATATGTGTGAGCATAACATACATACATAATTAAACAAAATTACGTTTTAAACCTGTATATTTGGTGTTTGCTGCCTTTTGTTTCAATTTCACTGTTTCCTTCTTATTTCCACTTTCATTTCTCTTTCTTCAGTTTCTATTTCCATTCTTATATCATCAGTGTCTTTAACTCTGGTATTCCCTCTTTCTCTGTAACTGTTACAACCATTACTTCATTAGAAAATGCAAATATTGTAAGTACATAAGAGGTAGGGGCTATATCTTTTGCTATACCTTTGATTGTGGCATATAAAATAATAATATTAACAAGTAACTGATAATAATAATAATAACATAATTATATTATTATGTAACTGTTTATTACCATTATTATTGCAGTATTTCAACTTAGACAGAAATCTGTCATTCTTCCTCTTCATTTCTCTGATTATAGTCTCAATCCACTTTTACTATAATGTTCATTATGCCTCTACTACTATCACTATATCTAAACATCTGAATATTACAAACACTTGAGGTGCATTATGTGGTATAAGAAGTACACTTTTTGATAGTAGTTGGTATTGTCATTACTTTAGCTGTAATTGGATGAGAACACTGCGGTGTTTTCTGTAAATTTTCTTTGATGATACTTTCTATTATTATCATTATGATTGGAAGTAGTAACAGCAGCAGCAGCAGCAGCACCAGTAGTAGTAGTAGTAATAGTAGCAGCAATAGTAACAATTATAATATTACAAATCATAACTTTGAGTAAATCGATTTGTGAAATGACCCTTAAGGAGGATACTAAGATGAATATGAAATGTCGTGTGACTAAGGCCTCCCGTCAGGTAGACCGTTCGCCAGATGCAAGTCTTTCGATTTGACGCCACTTTGACGACTTGCGCGTCGATGGGGATGAAATGATGATGGTTAGGACAACTCATCACCCAGCCGGGAATCGAACTCGGGCCCTTAGGATTGATATTCTGTCGTGCTGACCACTCAGTTACTGTGGGCGGACAATACTAAGATATAAGATTCAATTAAATTGAATGCATTAATATATGCATTAATGTTCATATGTATGAATCTTTTACATACTAGTTGTGGAGACATAACCAGATTTCTGCCATAGCAGCCCAAAAGTAACGGATATGACATATCTGCAATAAAGAATGAGATTACAGTTTTGGTTATAAGGACAATTTATTATGTAAATCTAAACCTGAAATACAGCTGAAGATTTTAAATTATTATATACTTGAACAGACTGCTTCCATAGTCAAATGGCTTGAATGAAGTAGTGGCATCATCAGGATTCATCTACTGGTAATAACAGCTGGAGGGATTGGTGACATACTGATCGTATGACCCACGATCTTGCCTTGTACGCAGCATTTGGCCAGTAGGAACAGGCCTAAGGCCTAATCTTTCACGTGTATTTGAATACATTGGTTAACAATAACACTGCATACATAATGTCTACATTAAATCGAACCTACCACACAAAGCCTGTGACAGTAGAACAGACAACACAGGACATACTTAAGTGCACAAATAATTGTTCTTTTTCTGCACATCATTCTAAAGAAGACAGGTAAATTTAAATTATACTAGTAAAGTATGTGGTGACTGTGAAAGGTTCGAAGATTACTTGCTGAGTGCAAATGTATATGTAGATTTCAACAACTAAGTTCTATTCATACTTTCAAAATCATCTGATTTATACAGAGAAAATCTTCTACTGGCAACCACTGCTACATGTTTTCTTCACAGGACATCTTTAAGTGCCAATTAAAATCTCGTTCTTGCAGGTTAATAACGTTATCCCTTGACCTGCATTTTAATAAAAAATGTAATGACATAAGACTTAGCATAATTTGGCGTTTAACTGTGTTGCGTACTATTATCATTGTTTATCTGACACCAAGAAGATTCCCTTACACTCACTCTGTAAACACTTCAAGTTCGTTGTAAAATTCTGTTTAAACATTGTATTTGGTGTGAATAAAGTTTTCCGTGATAAATTCAGGAAAATAATATATCTCAAAAAGATTTTTCTTATCATCAATTTAAAGCAGTCTGTTTCACTTTTAAACACGTACTTTTGTTTGAAGTGTTTTACAACACAAACGTAATGTTACTTTAGATTAAGTGAGTTGCTGACAACATGAATATGTTTCTTTATTTACGTAAATGTTCACAAAATCGTTCTAATGACACTTTTTGGTGAGATGGTCTTCATAATATACATTATGAACGCATGAAAACATGGTCATCGTTTTGGATGAATGAATACACAGGCTGAGGCAAGTTGAAGATGTGGGACCACATGCAGATTTCTGGAATGAGTGTCCTGCAATATCTCAGACAGAGTTGCACAGCAGATTCAAATGTAGCTGAACCCTTGACAACAAACACAGCAAGCGATACTACAGCTACCAGTTTACGAAGAGAGTTCAGTGAATTCGAATACAAGATCTTATCTCCAGAGTTTTTCTATATAAAATCAGTCAATGAAACAAATTCGTTTGTCCAAACGAGCCTTGACCACGGTACACTGAAACGTAAGATTATAAAATGAAGGCTAAATTATTAAATTCAGTTTTCTGGATCTTTTCTCAGAAGAAGATCACAACGCAGTTCCCGTTCGTGGATCACATTGATGTGAAAATGAATTGCATAGAAATACATGTAGACTGATGAGTCAAAACATTATGTTCACTTGCTTAACAGCTTGTTCATCCTTGTTTGGAACATAACACACAAGTGATTCTGCTCTTCGTAGGTTTCTGAACGGGAGTGAGATCAGATATCTACGCACACATCACGCAGTTCCCGTAAATTCTTGGCCGGTTGTTGGTAGGTTCAGAGCTAGAGCCGATTGCGTCCCAGATATGTTTCTTCGATATCAGATCAGGCGAATTTAGTAGCTAAGACACCAATGTCAACATAGTTTTCTCGACATGGAGAAGGGTCACTGGATAAAAACCGACGTTTCGGCCACGATTATAGTGGTCATTTTCTGGAGAAGAAGAATACCACCCTCAAAAAAACTTTTTATGTTGACTGACTCTGGGCGCGGAAGCTACGCGATTACATCAATCACCTTACCACGATTCTGGGCTTGCGACTTGGACAGTTATCTTGCCGGAAGAACCATTGCCGTCGAGGAAGATATTTAGCACGAATGGATGCAGGTAGTCCTTAATAACGTTCACCTATTCCATAGCTATCACTGTACTTTCGATTAGTATCACAGGTTCCACGGAAGTCCAGGTGAATGTTCCCCATAGCAAAAAAATTACCACACCAGCTATATCTGTAGCACGGTGCGTGTTTCGAGCAGCCAGTCGCTTGGATGACGGCGAACTCGACCGACGACCTGGTTTAACAAGAAACATGATTCATCCGACCAGCCGACACCTTCTCACTGATGCACGGTCCAGTCTCGGTGATTTTATGTCCACTGCATTCGTAATCGAAGATGCTGTTGGGTCAGTACAGGAACACGCAGGGGTCATCTTCTGGAGAGCCCCATGTTCAACAATATTCGCTGAATGATGTACTTTCAAACATTTGTACCAGTACCAGCACTGTGCTCAGTCGTCATCTGCCAGAAATCACTGCCTGTCCTGCTTTGCAATGCAGGCAAGTCTCCGACATGCGCGTTGTGTTATGAGAGCTGGACGTCCTACACCTTGTAGCCGAATGGTGGTTTCACGGTTCTTCAACCACTTTCCATAAATATTCACAATAGTAGCACGCAAACAGTCGATCAACTTTGCTATTTCCGAGATGCTCGGTCCTAGGCGCCGGGCCATAATCTGCTCTTTGTCGAAGGATTGGCGGTGGATTTCCCCATTTGTGGCGGTCCTATTGTCGCTAGAGCGATTCTACGTTCGTCTCTACTCCGCATATATACTTTCCTCACTACGTCACCAGGCAGCATTCAGCCTCAAGGTGGGCAGTGGTCATAATATTTTGGATCATCCGTGTAACTGAGCATAGAATTGAAAACAGCTCAAAACACTCAGTAGCCCAGAGAAGTGTAGATGTAAAACGAAACAGAAAATACTGACCGGAAACAAATAAAAAAGAATTGTTGACAGTTTCTGTCACTTTCGGTTCAGAAATCCTACGACATACAGAACTCCAAGTTGCTAGCATTACCGAAGCGGAAGCGGAAGCACTACAACAAATATGTACGAAAAGCCCGCACGCAGAATAAAACTTTGGGGGGGGGGGGGGTTCGGTTCCTATTTCAACTATGGTCAAAAGTTTTTGGTTTAGCCCGGACCACCGATCATTTATAATTTTTTTTTCCATTAGTCTTCTGACTAATATGACGCGGCTCGCCACGAATTCTTCTCCTGTCCTAACATCATCTCATTGTAGCACTTACAGCCTACGTCCTCAATTATTTGCTGGATGTATTCCAATCTGTGTCTACCTCTACAGCTTTTGCCCTCTACAGCGCATGATGTCTTAACGGATGTCCTATCATCCTGTCCCTTCTCCCTATCAGTGGTTTCCACATATTCCTTTCCTCTTCAGTTCTGCGCAGAACCTCCTCATTCCTTACATTATCAGTCCACCTAATTTTCAACATTCGTCTGTAGCACCACATCTCAAATGCTTCGATTATCTTCTGTTCCGGTTTTCCCACAGTCCATGTTTCACTACCATACAGTGCTGCACTCCAGATGCACATTCTCAGAATTTTCTTCCTCAAATTAAGGCTTCTCTTGGCCAGGGATGCCCTTTTTGCCATTTCTAGTCTGCTTTTCAAGTCCTCCTTGCTCTGTCCGTCACTGATTATTTTACTGCCTAGGTAGTAGAATTCCTTAACTTTATCTACTTCGTGACCATCAATCCTGATGTTAAGTTTCTCGCTGTCCTCATTGCTACTACTTCTCTTTACCTTCGTCTTTCTTCGATTTACTCTCAGTCCATACTCTGTACTCATTAGACTGTTCATTCCGTTCAGAAGATCATGTAATTCGTCTTCACTGTCACTCAAGACAGCAATGTCATCAGCGAATCGTATCATTGATATCCTTTCACCTTGAATTTGAATTTCACTCCTGAACCTTTCCTTCATTTCCACCATTGTGAACAGTAGGGGCGAAAGGCTACAACTTTTTTAATACGAGCACTTCGTTCTTGGTCGCCCATACTTATTATTGCCTCTTGGCTGTTGTACAGATTGTATATGACCCGTCTCTCCCTATAGCGTACCCCTAACTTTCTCAGAACTTCGAACACCTTGCAACATATTACACTGTCGAACGCATTTTCCAGATCGACAAATCCTATGAACGTGTCTTGATTTTTCTTTAGTCTTGCTTCCATTATTAACCGCAACGTCAGAATTCCCTCTCTCGTGCCTTTACCTTCCCTAAAGCCAAGCTGATCGTCATCTAGCGCATCCTCAATTTTCTGTTCCATTCTTCTGTATATTTTTCTTGCAAGCAACTTAGATGCATGAGCTGTTAAGCTGATTGTGTGGTAATTCTCGCACTTGTCAGCTCTTGCCATCTTCGGAATTGTGTGGATGATGCTTTTCCGAAAGTCAGATGGTATGTCGCCAGACTCATACATTCTACACACCAATGTGAATAGTCGTTTTGTTGCCACTTCCCCCAACGATTTCAGAAATTCTGATGGAATGTTGTCCATCCCTTCTGCTTTATTTGGTCGTAAATCCTCCAAACCTCTTTTAAATTCTGATTATAATACTGGATTCCCTATCTCTTCTAAATCGACTCCTGTTTCTTCTTCTATCACATCAGACAAATCTTCCCCCTCATAGAGGCTTTCAATGTATTCTTTCCACCTATCCGTTCTCTCTTCTGCATTTAACAGTGGAATTCCTGTTGCACTCTAAATGTTATCACCCTTGCGTTTAATGTCACCGAAAGTTGTTTTGACTCTCCTTTATGTTGAGTCGGTCCTCCCGACAATCATTTCTTTTTCGATGTCTTCACATTTTTCATGCAGCCATTTCGTCTTAGCTTCCCTGCACTTCCTATTTATTTCAAAAATGGTTCAAATGGCTCTGAGCACTATGGGACTCAACTGCTGAGGTCATTAGTCCCCTAGAACTTAGAACTAGTTAAACCTAACTAACCTAAGGACATCACAAACATCCATGCCCGAGGCAGGATTCGAACCTGCGACCGTAGCGGTCTTGCGGTTCCAGACTGCAGCGCCTTTAGCCGCACGGCCACTTCGGACGGCTTATTTATTTCATTCCTCAGCGACCTGTATTTCTCTATTCCTGAGTTTCCCAGAACATTTTTGTACTTCCTCCTTTCATCGATCAAACAAAGTACTTCTTCTGTTATCCACGGTTTCTTCGCAGTTACCTTCTCTGTACCTTTGTTTTCCTTCCCAACTACTTTAATGGCGCTTTTTAGGAATGTCCATTCCTCTTCAACTGTACTGCCTACTGAGCTATTCCTTATTGCTGTATCTATAGCCTTAGAGACTTCCAAGCGTATCTCGTCATTCCTTAGTACTTCCGTATCCCACTTCTTTGCGTACTGATTCTTCCTGACTAATTTCTTAAACTTCAGCCTACTCTTCATCACTATTAAATTGTGACCTGAGTCTATACATGTTCCTGTGTACGTTTTAGGAATCTCTGTCTGACCATGATGTAATCTAACTGATCTTCCAATATCACCCGACCTTTTCCAAGTATACCTCCTCCTCTTGTGATTCTTGAACAGAGTATTCGCTATTACTAGCTGAGACTTGTTACAGAACTCAATTAGTCTTTCCCCTCTCTCATTCCTTGTCCCAAGCTCATGTTCTCCTGTAACCTTTTCTTCTAATCCTTCCCCTACAACCGCATTCCAGTCTCCCATGACTATTAGATTTCATACTTTTTTACATACTGTATTATTCTTTCAATATCCTCATACACTTTCTCTATCTCTTCATCTTCAGCTTGCAACGTCGGCATGTGTTCCTCAACTATCGTTGTCGGTGTTGGTTTGCTGTCGATTCTGACAAGAACAACCCTGTCACTGAACTGTTCACAGTAACACACTCTCTGCCCTACCTTCCTATTCATAACGAATCCTACTCCCGTTATACCATATTCTGCTGCTGTTGGTTTTACCCTATACCCATCTGACCAGAAATTCTTGTCTTCTTACCACTTCACTTCACTGACCCCCACTATATCTAGATTGAGCCTTTGAATTTTCCTTTTCAGATTTTCTAGTTTCCCTACCACGTTCAAGCTTCTGACATTCCACGCCTCGACTCGTAGAACGTTATCCTTTCGTTGATTATTCAATCTTTTTCTCATGGTAACCTCCTCCTTGGCAGTCCCTTCCCAGAGATCCGAATGGGGGACAATTCCGGAATCTTTTGCCAATGGAGAGATCATCATGACACTTCTTCAATTACAGGCCACATGTCCTGTGGATACACGTTACGTATCTTAAATGAATGCAGTGGTTTCCAATGCCTTCTGCATCATCATGCCGTTGGTCATTACTGATTCTTCCGCCTTTGGAACAGTTTCCCACCCCTAGGACTAGAGAGTGCCCTGAACCTCTGCCCGCTCCTCTGCCCTCTTTGACAAGGCCGTTGGCAGAATGAGGGCTGACTTACGCGGCAAGTCTTTGGCCGCCAATGGCGATAATTAATCAAAATTTAAGCAGCGGCGGGATTCGTATAGCCACTCGAACATCAGTCTTACTGTAGCTATGTTACTATACATTAAGCAAGGTTTGAACGACGAACCGGAGCTGGCCTCCAGGCAAACTGTGTGAATCGATTAATTCCTTTTGCAAAAGATTGAAATGGAGCTGCAATTAATGCTCAGCTAATGGTGCAATTTTTATGTGCCCCGTTCGGATTTTACACACACAAACAGTCACCCTCGTTCGGATTTTATGTCCAGCAATCCTCACCTACGTACTACAGCGAGACTGATCCATATTTGGCCCACCGATGTATCGAACCTTGGTTTAAAGTAATTTTAACCGTCTGAAAAAACCTTGCTTCGTTTGTATTTTATACGCCAAAAACACGTTTTTCTGGGAGGTTGTTGAAGCGCGTTGCTTCTGCACTTTAAACTTGTACGAATGGGCTCAAACTTTGCACGAAGGTAGGTAAATGGATTTTTTTTATCCAATAATCTTTATGCGTTGTCGAGATACGAGGGTTTAAAGTCGAGCTCAGTGAAGCACATAAAATTCGTTCTTACGGGAAATGTATGTGCGTAAGTGTTTAAAGTAAAAAAAGCGTTCTGGCGATAAAATTGAAAGCTCGCTTCCAAATCCTATCGTCATTCGTCACTCCTATGGTTCTAACTTGTGCGAATCGGTTCAAATTTTGTAAGAAAGTATGCAATGTTTGTGATAGCTTTACCCGTTGCCACGATATAGCGGTCTGAAGTCGCCCATAAAACGTACGTAAAATCCAGTTTTACGCGAATCGCACTTGCTGAGACGTTTCAAAGTGGTACAGATGATAGTAAAAAATACATTCTTATCGCAATTGTAAGAAGCGTTTGCAAAAATCTTTCATAGTTCGGGTATTACGTCGAAAAATCATGCGTTTGCACAATAACCTGTGTTTTGTAGACAGGACGTTGCATCTTAAGCGCTGCTTTTGGATGTATCTAAAAAAACAGGCTATTGCCTTTTATTATTCGTGTGTTGTTTTTAGGTCTAAGATTTTATTCAGCAGTGGCGTAAAATCTTTGGATGTACAAAACAACGCATGAACCAAGCCAGAATTATGCCTAGCCTTGTAAAAAATGGTATACTGTTTGATCGAACATGTAAATCTTTATCGATGACGCGCAGAAGATTAAACTGCCCTGAAAATCGGTATGCAAATGATTGTTAGAAAAAAGGTCACCTTGTTTCCAATCAACAGAAAATATTACATTTCATTTTCTTCAAAAACTAGTATGCTATGTTGCAGACAATTTATTTTCGGACAAAACAAGCTGAAGTTCGTTAATTTTCGTACAGGACTGAAAAGTTGATAGTATTTTGTTGCGCCTCATTGCTTCGCAGTTCTTATCGTTATATCTGACAATCATACTCATATTTAATTCGGACTGGTTATTGTAACATTTCGCACCAAAATTACTCAATGAGTTTTCTTAATTTTCAGTTTTTATTATTGCTTACTTTACGCATACAACGACAAGAATTTTGAGATAAGAGATAATAACAAGATGTATGTGTTTCAGTAGTTATTAGTTCAAAATGGCTCTGAGCACTATGGGACTTAACTTCTGAGGTCATCAATCCCCTAGAAATTAGAACTACTTAAACCTAACTAACCTAGGGACATCACACACATCCATGCCCGAGGCAGGATTCGAACCTGCGACCGTAGCGGTCACGCAGTTCCAGACTGTAGCGCCTAGAACCGCTCGGCCACCCCGGCCGGCACTTATTAGTTATTGCGCGAGCCGTTCAGCTTGCTATATAATAAGCTTTTAAGGAAGTTTATCTTTGTAATATTGCCGTACCTTAATTTTATCGAAGTAATATAAACTATTTAATACATTATTATTATTATCATAAACTTCGCAGAGTATTTGATAGTTCGTTCGGTATCGTATTTAAGATTTCTGTTATTTTGTGCACTGTATCAAGCATTTATGGTTATTTTTCATATGTCTGCGTACACAGTCCCATGCTTATGTGAATAAAATGTGTGTAACTATAAAACAAAAACTTAAAAAACAAAAAAATTGAAATTTTCAACTAATTCAAAATACAAAACAAAATAATGAAAAGTAAAAAACATGAAACATTTTAAAAATTTAAAAAATAAAACAAAAGCCTCCCGCAAGAATGTGATCGTGACGTGGTGGTGAGAGCTGTATGCTCTGAGGACACAGTAGGCTATACTGGGTGGCCTCAACCATACCAGGAAGGTAACGATAGCAGCGGCACGCAACATGGTTCGAAACACAATAAAAACAAAAACGTTCACCGGATCAGTTATCGACCGTGTCAACAAAAATTCACTTCGTTTGTCATGCTGTGGTAATCTAATGTCAAAATTGTGGTACAGTAAAAGTTGGGAACCAGAATAAAAATAAGAATGTAGAAGAAGAGAACTAGCTTTTCGACTTATTTGGCAGCTCCAAAGATATTTAAATCAAAAATCTTGACATGTTTGCGCTTTTCTACGAGTTAACTCCATTTCCCCTGAGCAACGAGCTCTCATAGATGCAATGTGTTGGCACTCCTGCATCCTGCAGTTTATAAGCTAAAGTCCCTGATCCTTTGCCCAAAATCAAGAAGATTTGGCAGCGATAGTAATAGTCTACATCTACATCTACATGGATACTCTGAAAATCACATTTAAGTGCCTGGCAGAGGGTTCATCAACCACCTTCACGATTCTCTATTATTCCTATTTCGTATAGCGCGCGGAAAGAATGAACACCTATATCTTTCCGTAGGAGTTCTGAATTCCCTTCAACCGAGCGAGGTGGCGCAGTGGTTAGCACACTGGACTCGCATTCGGGAGGACGACGGTTCAATCCCGTCTCCGGCCATCCTGATTTAGGTTTTCCGTGATTTCCCTAAATCGCTTCAGGCAAATGCCGGGATGGTTCCTTTGAAAGGGCACGGCCGATTTCCTTCCCCATCCTTCCCTCACCCGAGCTTGCGCTCCGTCTCTAATGACCTCGTTGTCGACGGGACGTTAAACACTAATCTCCTCCTCCTCCTCTGAATTCCCTTATTTTATCGTGGTGATCGTTCCTCCCTACGTTGGTCGGTGTCAACAAAATATTCTCGCATACGGAAGAGAAAGTTGGTGATTGGAATTTCTTTTAATGATTTCCAGCCCAAATCCTGTATCATTTCAGTGACACACTCTCCCATATTTCGCGATAACACAAAACGTGCTGCCTTTCTTTGAATTTTTTCGATGTACTCCGTCAGTCCTACCTGGTAAAAATGGTTCAAATGGCTCTGAGCACTATGGGACTCAACATCTTAGGTCATAAGTCCCCTAGAACTTAGAACTACATAAACCTAACTAACCTAAGGACATCACATACACCCATGCCCGAGGCAGGATTCGAACTTGCGACCGTAGCAGTCCCGCGGTTCCGGACTGTAGCGCCAGAACCGCTAGACCACCGCGGCCGGCCCTACCTGGTAAGGATCCCACACCGCGCAACAGTATTCTAAAAGAGGACAGACAAGCGTAGTGTAGGTAGTCTCCTTAGTAGATCTGTTACATTTTCTAAGTGTCCTATCAATAAAACTCAGTCTTTACTTAGCCTTGCCCACTACATTTTCTATGTGTTCCTTCCAATTTGAGTTGTTCGTAATTGTAATACCTAGGTATTTAGTTGAATTTACGGCTTTTAGATTAGACTGATGTATCGTGTAACCGAAGTTTAACGAGTTCCTTTTAGCACTCATGTGGATGACCTCGCACTTTTCGTTATTTAGGGTCAACTGCCACTTTTTGCACAATTCAGATATTTTTTGTAAATCGTTTTGCAGTTTGTTTTGATCTTCTGATGACTTTATTAGTCGATAAACGACAGCGTCATCTGCATGCAACCGAAGATGGCTGCTAAGATTGTCTCCCAAATCATTTATATAGATAAGGAACAGCAAAGGGTCTATAACACTCCCTTGGGGAACGCTACAAATCACTTCTGTTTTACTCGATGACTTTCCGTCAATTACTACGAACTATGACCTCTGACAGGAAATCACAAATACAGTCACGTAACTGAGACGATATTCCACAAGCACGCAATTTCACTACAAGCCGCTTATGTGGTACAGTGTCAAAAGCCTTCAGGAAATCTAGAAATACGGAATCAGTTTGAAATCCCTTGTCAATAGCACTCAACACTTCACGCGAGTAAAGAGCTGGTTGTGTTTCACAGGAATGATGTTTTCTAAACCCATGTTGACTGTGTGTCAACAGACTGTTTTCTTCGATGTAATTCATAATGTTGGAACATAATATATGTTCCAGAATCCTGCTGCATATCGACGTTAACGATATGGGCCTGTAATTCAGTGGATTACTCCTACTACCTTTCTTGAATATTGGTGTGACCTTTGCAACTTTCCAGTCTTTGGGTACGGATCTTTCGTCGAGCGAACGGTTGTATATGATTGTTAAGTATAGAGCTAATGCATCAGCACACTCCAAAAGGAAGCTAACTGGTATACAGTCTGGAGCAGAAGACTTGCTTTTATTGATTTAAGTTGCTTCATTACTCCGAGGATATTTGCTTCTACGTTATTCATGTTGGCAGCTGTTCTCGATTCGAATTCTAGAATATTTACTTCGTCTTCTTTTGTGAAGGCATTTCGGAATTCATTATATTACATGACATGTTTTATAACACTGAAAGGCAAAAAAGCGCGAATACGTCAACGTGTCTTGATTTATGTGTCTTTGAAGGTATGAGTCGAAAAGCTAGTTCCTTTCTTTCACGTCCTTAACTCTGCCCAGGACACATTTGCCTTTCTTGTGCGATGATAGGAGGATTTTTCATTCTGGTATATCCATATGTTTCTGCCCATGGAGTCATAGGGTCTGCTAAAGGGTAATTACTACATCAGTGTAGTGATTTTGGCGAAAGAAGGCTTCTTACGTATATTGGGCATCTTGTAAATCCAGAATAAAATGTTCTGAGTGTCGCGCAATTTGTTCGCATTCACGATATAGTTTTGCTACTGATATCTCTGGTGGCTTTTTTATTGGAGTGAATACCAGGGATCGCTTGTGAAAAGCAGTTTGCAACAATTCTGTGAATACTTGGAGGAAGGGGCTGTTGTTACGTCAGTGTAGTGACAGTGTGACTCGAATAACGATTTTAATCGGCGTTTCATAAGAATCCATAAAATTCTGTGGGATGCGGTCTGACTACCGTCGACTGAAGTCCATCCTTTGACGTGACTTGCTAACGTAAGTGCTGTGGATTCCCTGCCAGTGGTTGAATAAGTAGGAAGGAAAAACATCCACTTCGGAGAAGTAGGTAGATCCCCGGCCTGCTGGAACGCGACCAAGGAACGCGATACAGCGCTGAGCACGTGACGTGGCATACCACACTCACATGCTCCCGTGCGCGCTAGCTACAGAACCGCGATGCTGTGAGGAACTGTACCTCTCACCGCATCGTCAGTTATTTATACGTGATTCCCCGTGTGAATAATGAAGCACTAGGTTGGAAAAACTTCCTCGATTATGAGACAAGGAATTCACGTACTGGGCTACGCAAGAATAACAAGAACCACGTTCAGTTTCCGTCTTATGTTTATGTATTTACGAGCCTTACCTAGTTCTGACTCAATTAAAGTTCATTTCGAATGGCCTGTTAATTTTCATTTGCTTTTCTGATAGATATAAATCTGATAAATACCTAATAATAATTTGCTGGAACTCAGATCGTCTGGTGAGACGGCCACAGCGATCGGTGTTGTTTATCATAAATTTTAATGGTCTTGATCGAAATAAAATGTAGTTACATCTAGTTGATAACCGGTTTCGATTGACTATGAACCATTCGGATATATATGGACATAAACAGCAACATTGTCTTTCAGCTAATGTAAAAACCTCCTAACAATATTTCTTAAACATATATTTTTATAAAAGCATTTAAATTAAAAATAGTAAAAAACCTACCATATTTACACTATACCCTCTTCAGTCCCGAAGATAAAAAAGAATGGAAAAATATTTCAGTCACTTTTTTTTTGTGCAGTTGATATCAAAGTAATTTTATTTTAGATAATGCTTGAATAACTGAATGTACACATATATGTACATTGGGCCTTAACAGAGAAAAAAATGCCGATCTCGTAGTGTTTTCATATTTTTATTTACGATGAAAATTGTTCTCATTTTTATGTACACATTACATTTTGGAACATATAACTTCTCATGTTTATGGAATTTAGCACAACAATTGTTTTTTAAGACGCACAAATAAACTTTGCACTTTTCACACATTATGCGAGAACGTGACTTTCCCCCTGGTAGCCGACACCTTGAGGCTAAAATACTCTCATTATATTCAGGAAGGTGGCCAACCCTGTCACATTTGCTTTCTCTAGTTGCTTTGGCACATTTCATCTTCGTTTTGTGTGGTTTGATGCTCCTCATCTTCATCAGAACTGCTGATATTCTCCTGTGCTACGCTCGGAGAAATTTCTTTCGACAGTTCCAAGTGAGTCTACAATTTTTGAAGACTTCACGGAGTCGTGTCCAAGTGAATTCTGAAATTAATGAGAGACTTACACTTTTGTTTTGGTATCCCTTCTTTTTGACAACACCTTTTGTACATAATCCTTGAATTAATAATGGAACACCAATACGTTCAGGTGGAGTTGGAAGTTCATCAACAGAATCCTCTTATTCATCTGACAAGGTACTCAAGTCACTCGTCTCAAGTAGTTTCATAATTTCATCGTTTGTCAGAGCTGAGAAGCGAAAATTAAATAAAGTGAAGGTAACTGTTGAAGTAATTGAATAAAGAAATGAAAGTGAACCTAATAACAAAACTAGAAATTTTAGAGCTTTTACTGTGATTGGTTACATGTCCATCATGCTACCCGTAACACCCACAACGACGTTGCTCCTACTCTACTGTATTAGTAGCTAAACTTTCAGATTTTGATCTATATTACGTTTTAAATTACGATTTCTCTGTGAAATCAGTCTTAGCGTTAGTACCACTACATTCTGTGAGCTAATACCTGATGTACACAAATGTGTACTTTAAATTCAACAGTCGATGTTTGTAAAACTACGAAACAATCGTTTTAATTGCATACGCATATCATTTCCTTGATGCCTTGTTTTGGAGTAAGACACGATAAAAACTACAGTACAATTAAAAAACGAATACTGAAACTGAATTTACCTTTCTCGTGTGTCGCAGATGACGCCATCCTTATGATCGGAAGCTTCAGGATGCGAGAAGACCCGCCAAAACTGACTTGCGCGCGACCTAGTGGCAAAAACAAAAACCGCATGATGTGCACAGTCGTTCGCATCAGGTCTCAATTCGGGAAAACGACACTTGGCAGGATGACACTACAAAGACCTGATGTACACATATGTGTACGTCGGGACTGAAAAATGTACTGGCAAGTAAGTACAGTCTTGGTCACAACAAGATCTTCAGTACGCGTAACTTGTCAATATTAAAAGATTGGTCAAAGCATGGCTGTTAGGGTATAAAACGAGTGCTTGTCGGAGACCACCGTGGTTTTCCAGTTACATGGTTGGATAATAAACGGAAACACCAGAAACACTGCACATTAACATGCCTAAAACGGTACAGAGAAACCGTTGGCAGTCAAAGCAGGTCGTCGTCTCGTAATAGACAAATACATGTTCCACACGGTTTTCAATGTTATTTTATAACATTCTTCCTGCAAAACAGTTGCAAGTTCAGATAACGATGAAGAAGGTGGATAGCCATTAAGCATCCTTCCCTCCAAAGTAGACCACAAATCTGGTGACTGTGGTGCCCATCCTCGTACTCACAAAACCCGTCCCGTACGATGCGAGCTGTCATCTTGAAACACAGCATCACCATCGAGGAGCAACCTTTGTACCGTGGCATGGACCTGATCAGCCAAAATGGTCGCATAATCCTTGGCAGCAACTCGACCTTGCAGAGTAACCATGGGGCCCACGCAATACCATGATACGGGTGCCCAAAGCTTCATTGAGCTCTTGGGTCGTTAAGTCAGCGGGAAGTTGGAAACAGCGTGAAACAAGACTCATCCTAGAAAATGACATTCTTCCATTGCTCCACAGTCAGATGTTATGGCTTCGGAACCACTTTTTTCTGTTGCGGCCTTTTTCATTAGCCAGGACTGGTTTTGGAATCCCAGCTCGCCCTGCGATTCCCTGCTTCTGAAGCTACACTATGGGATCAAAAGTATCCGGACACCCCCAAAAACATACGTTTTTCACATTAGGTGCAATGTGCTGCTACCTACTGCCAGGTACTCCGTATCAGCGACCTCAGTAGTCATTAGACATCGTGAGAGGGAAGAATGGGGCGGTCCGAGGAGCTCACGGACTTCGAACGTGGTCAGGTGATTGGGTGCCACTTGTGTCATACGTCTGTACGCGAGATTTCCACACTCCTAAACATCCATAGGTCCACTGTTTCCGATACGATAGTGAAGTGGAAACGTGAAGGGACACGTACAGCACAAGAGCTTACAGGCTGGTTCAAATGGTTCAAATGGCTCTGAGCACTATGCGACTTAACTTCTGAGGTCATCAGTCGCGTAGAACTTAGAACTAATTAAACCTAACTAACCTAAGGACAACACACACATCCATGCCCGAGGCAGGATTCGAACCTGCGACCGTAGCGGTCACGCGGTTCCAGACTGAAGCGCCTTTAACCGCACGGCCACACCGGCCGGCCTTACAGGCTGACCTCATCTGCTGACTGACAGAGACCGCCGACAGTTGAAGAGGGTCGTAATGTGTAATAGGCAGACATCTATCCCGACCATTACACAAGAATACCAAACTGCATCGGGATCCACTGCAAGTACTGTGACAGTTAACGCGGGAGGTGAGAAAACTGGGATTTCATGGTCGAGCGGTTGCTCATAAGCCACACAGCACGCCGGTAAATGCCAAACGACGCCTCGCTTGATGTAAGGAGCGTAAACATTGGGCGATTAAACAGTGGAAAAACGTTGTGTGGAGTGACGAATCACGTTACATAATATGGCGATACGATGGCAGGGTGTGAGTACGGCGAATGCGCGGCGAACGTCATCTGCCAGCGTGTGTAGTGCCAACAGTAAAATTCCTAGGCCATGGTGTTATGGTGTGGTCGTGTTTTTCATGGAGGGGGCTTGCACCCCTCTTGTTTTGCGTGGCACTATCACACCACAAGCCTACATTGATGTTTTAAGCACATTCTTGCTTCCTACTATTGAAGAGCAATTCGCGGATGGCGACTGCATCTTTCAACACGATCGAGCACCAGTTCATAATGCACGGTCTGTGGCGGAGTGGTTACACGACAATAACATCGCTGTAATCAACTGGCCTGCACAGAGTCCTAACCTGAATCCTATAGAACACCTCTGGGATGTTTTGGAACGCCGACTTCGTGCCAGGCTTCACCGACCATATCGATACTTCTCCTCAGTGCAGCACTGCGTGAAAAATGGGCTGCCATTTCCCAAGAAACCTTCCAGCAACTGATTGCACGTATGCCTGCGAGAGTGGAAGCTGTCATCAAGGCTAAGGGTGGGCCAACACCGATGGAGGGCGCCACGAACTTGTAAGTCATTTTCAGCCAGGTGTAAGGATACTTTTGATCACATAGTGTACCTTTGTGTTGTTTCGGTGCTAACAGAGTTTGCGAGTGCAACATTCAGTTCTGCTTTGGCTTTGGCAGCTGTCGTCCCCATATTTTTGTCGCAATCCTCTTCATTGGTCGTCTGTCACAATCACTCAGTACACACGTTCATCCGTGTTGTGGCTTCCCGGATGACGTTTTTCCGCTTTCCCTGTATGCGGGATAAATCTTCAATACGGTGCCTTTTGAAACACCTATCACTCCGACTACCTTGTTTAGGGAGGCGCCCACCGCACCAGTACAAAAAGTTTGCCAACGTTCGAACTTACTGGCCACCTTCCACACCGCGCTCGCGGCCGAGAGGGCCGCCATGAGGGAGGAAATCGTGGCTGTTCACCGCCAGCTGCAACAGCTGCGTGAGGAGCTGCGGGTCCTCAGGAAGACGGCTACCCCCACCGCCAGCTCCACTGCGAGTCGGCCAGCGGGGGTTGACGCCTCCACCCAGACGGAGCCACCAACGCCGCCAGTCAACGTGACAGGCGGAGCGGAGGCACCCATGGACATCGAAGTGGAGCAGCCTGCTCTCCCTCCCGACGGGGAGGTCGAGCCGCGGGCACACGACGAGGAGACGCACACTGAGACACCCCCATTTGCTGCGGCGGAGACTGAATGCCTGCCGCTCCCTACGGAGCACAGCGTTCAGCCTGTGCTGCAGAAGATCGCCGCGTCTCTTCGTGACGGGACATACCCGCACCTGGACAACCCCTACCCATTTACTCCACCCGACAGGACGAAACTGGCCCTTCCTCACCAGCCTTACGGACCAGTGAGGAACAACAAGGCTCTTAGAGGACTGGTATCGAGGAAGGACCTGACCATCATCAACCAACACCCTGTCTTCACGCCCACGGACTGGGAACACATCTTTGAGGTCTCAGCCCGGGGCGCGGCGGCTGGGGAAGTGCGTCCGGAAATCCAACAGCATCCAGCATACCAGAAATTCCTGGAGCTCGAGAAGAACTACACCGTGGAGGGAATGAACCGTTTCATTGATCAGAATCCAGACTTCATACGCGTATTATGCCGTCTGGACAATCCGTAAAATTCCCACGGATACGATGACGCCAGAAGACCTACCAGCAACCGCCTACTTCGCCAGTCTAAAACCAGCGAAGTAGCCAGAGGCCCATCCCATCGAGAGGCCACACTGACAACAACAGAGCAGTCAAAGGAGGAACAGCAGCATCGCTGCTTAGCCTCCATCACCTCCGGACAGAGGAAGTCCGTGATCTAGAAGACTGTGCGAGACTGTGTGCGAACTTGCCAAGCTCCGACATCAAGCACTCACAACCACACAGAACGCTGTTCTAACCACGACTGACACTTGGAACGTATTGAGGACATTGTACGGGTGCCGTTCGTAGTCGAATACAACAGCCAACGAGCAGACTCTGCTAGAGTCTGCATTTATGCTCAAGCACTCTTTTCTAGCCGTGTTTCCACATTCTTCCAACCCCTGCATAACTGACAAGCAGTGCACAAGGACGAAGTTACAATTCTGAGAAACAATCAGGAAAAGGATTAACGTTATCATGACACTTATGAAATCAGTGAGACAAGTACAAAAACGTACGTGAAACTGATAATCGCACCACAGGAACTTTTAGAAACACCGTATTAAAATTTCCAGATAAACTTACCCGATGTTCAGCGTCGAACACTTTTCGGCTTAAAGTCTGGGAACTTTTACAAGCGTCTTTATTTGTGCACTCAAAAACAATACGAACAATTATTAATTTAATAAACAACTAGCCGGCCGCGGTGGCCGAGCGGTTCTTGGCGCTTTAGTCCGGAACCACGCGGCTGCTACGGCCGCAGGTTCGAATGCTTCCTCGGGCACGGATGTGGGTGATGTCCTTAGGTTAGTTAGGTTTAAGTAGTTCTAAGACTAAGGGACTCATAACCTCAGATGTTAAGTCCCATAGTGCTTAGAGCCATTTCAAAAAATTTTGATAAACCATGAACTAGCGCAAATAAATAATTCGTAGCTTCCAGAGATTAGTAAACGTCTAAGAGCGTACTGTGTGTGTGGCTCGATGGTTGAGTGGCTACATATCAGCCTAATAATCTGTAGTCCCGAAATTAGATACCCAGTCGGTCAAATGATTTGTTTCTGTCACTTACCGCTTCTGGCAATGATTTGTTAATGCGAAAATTGCACAGCTGCCCCGTGGTTGGGCGTGCACATTCAGCTGTAGGTCCTGCTATACCTACCAGGTTAAGTCGGTTCCAAAGTCGATGGGAAGCACGGACATATCACTTCTAAAAGACCTGAGGCCCACGAGAAAGACACGCGGTGGCGCGTACTTCACAGCACGTGACATTGCACGTCTTAGAGGAGCAGGAGGGTGTTTAACGACCCGTCCACAACGAGATCATTATAGACGGATCTCAGGCTCGGATTAGGGAAGAATGAAGAAGGAAAGCGGCCGTCCCCTTTCAAAGGAACCATCCCGGCTTTTGTCTTAAGCAATTCAGGAATATCACGGGAAAACTAAATCAGGATTGTCGGACGCGAGTTTGAACCGTTGTCCTTCCGAATGCGAGTCCAGTGTGCTAACCACTGCGTTACACCGGTCGGTACATGTCTTAGAGTACCAACAGCCGTCTCAGGCGGGGAGCAGCTAACTATTTCAGACGAGTTTAATAATTTTTTAATGTCTCTTTCAACGCATGCAACCTCTCGATAGCACCTTTAGTGGGTGCCTTTTCAATTACCTATTGATTTACCGCGGGCCCTGCACGGATCCGAGCGTTCACGAAGTGTGGCGGATAAGCCGAGTAGTATGAAGACGCAAGTTCGTTGTGGGGCCCGTATTTCTCTTGGGCCCCGGTAGGCCCATACCTACGAAGCAATTAGACACCTCTGATTGGTGGTGAAATCGCATGGCTTCACAATGTACGCAGACCATCAGCCACTGAATATTTTTCTTAGAGGCAAAGGATTGTTCTGATGTATTTTTGGTGCTGGTTTCAGGTAAAACACATAATGTTCAGTCACGTGCAGTCGTGACACAAAATGAGAATTTCTGTGAGGTATACAAACGTAGCTGTTTAATCGTTATAATAACGCCACTACTGCTTTTGTGAAGGTTTGTAAAGTGACATGATACAAAAATATGTTTTATTTTTGATGTCGTAATGTCGAGGTCTATATGTTTGTTTTACATATCATTTTCCACTTATTCTTCAGCAGCGAATTTCATGGCTTCAAGACGTCATATTCGCTGACTCCTTCTGCCACATCTATGCTAAGCTTGTAGTGAAAAAGCAGCAGCGGATAATCTCAGACTCTGATAAAAAAAGTATATTTATTATACTCTGACATAAAGGTTGAGAATCAGGGCAAGCCATCTCAGATTTAGTGCATTCAAGTCGTGAGGAAGAACTCCGTGTGTGGACCAAGCATAAGGTGAACTCTGTCAGTTTTGGGGCGCTTACGGTATTGAGTGCCGAGTATTACTTTTGTTCATGTACCATACGAGGACTCAACTGTAAATCCAGAAAGGAAACCTGTTATCCAAGTGTGGTGTCACCGCCAGACACCACACTTGCTAGGTGGTAGCTTTAAATCGGCCGCGGTCCATTAGTACATGTCGGACCCGCGTGTCGCCACTTTCAGTGATAGCAGACCGAGCGCCACCACACGGCAGGTCTAGAGAGATGCACTAGCACTCGCCCAGTTGTACTGACGACGTAGCTAGTGATGCACACTGACGAAGCCTCGCTCATTTGCAGAGCAGATAGTTAGAATAGCCTTCAGCTAAGTCAATGGCTACGACCTAGCAAGGCGCCATTAGTAACATTGCATGTATCTAAAGAGTCTCACTTGTATCGCCACAATCTCCAGATGTACCACAAGGATGGATTAAAGTTAAGTATTCCAGCAGCTACGTACTTTTCTTTATACCATTCATTACGTATCCTGTTTCAGACCTCACGCCATCCTGCTTTAGCTTAGCGCGTGCCTTTCGGCTTCCTCTCATTGTGTCTAGGCTGTCTTGTCTAGACACAACACCAAGCAATAAACCTCCGTTGCGTCCTGTGCCTCGTGGAACTGATATTCTTGTATCTCTGTCGCCTGATGGTCTTGATGATGTGTTTCGACTTTCTGAGAACGAGACCCACGACATTTCTGATGGAGATTACGAAGGACTGCCGTAAGCCACAATAATTTTCTCAATCCGAATTGAAGGATTCGACCAGTGATCAGTCACTTCTAAAACATGCTGCAATGCTGCACACCTGTTAGCCTCTAGACTGCAGGAAAAAACTTGTCAGTATCTGAAATTTTTTTCCTCTTGGATCAGTAATAGACAAAAAAAAATTAATGCAAGTGTTTGAAATTGTGAACGACGCAGAAGATTGGAGACCCTTCACTAATTCTTCAAAAATAAGTATCAAAGCTGTTCTTCTACACTATGGGAACAAATGTGATTCCATACCTGCTGTATATTCAAAAGATCTGAAACAGATTCAGCCTTTTTCTCTGGGAAAGCTTAATTATAAAGAAGATTGGAGACTCTTCATCAATTCTTCAAAAATAAGTCTCAAAGCCGTTCTTCTACACTGTGGGAACAAATGTGATTCCATACCTATATGCAGGGAGTTGAAAGTTGCCTCCGTGATTCTTATTCAACAGGTTGGCTATTCCAAGTACACCTGCTTCCTATGGGTAAGGGGCAGTCGTAAAAAATACAGGAATTTGTATAAGGAAATATGGCCTATTAGATCACCAAAAATTGGAGAGAAAGACGTATTATTTTCTTTGTTCGGCCCAAAAAAACTTCTGCTTTCACTTCACATAAAACATTCGTGTGGACTATATGCGGGGAATTGAAAGTTGCCCCCGTGATTCTTACTCAACAAAGTGGCTATTCCAAGTACACCTGCTTCCTATGGGTATGGGGCGATCGTAAAAAATACAGGGATTCGTATCAGGAAATATGGCCTACTAGATCACCGAAAATTGGAGGGAAGACGTATTATTCTTTTCTTTATATATACTAAGATGGTATCTGTTCTTTCGGACATGCCCGAAAGAACAGATAGCGGTGACCATGCAGCTCGTTAGAATGAAATTACAATGAAATGAACACCCTTAGCTGCTTACAAGCGTTGACATACGTCAACGGGGACAGATGAAAATGTGTGCCCCGACCGGGACCCGAACCCGGGATCTCCTGCTTACATAGCAGACGCTCTCTCCATCTGAGCCACCGAGGACACAGAGGATAGCGCGACTGCAGGGATTTACCTCTGGCACGCCTCCCCATATAATGGGCGGGGGCACTATGAATGTAGTGCGGGACAATACGTTGAGGTGGGTTTCGCGGGAGGCGTGCCAGGGATAAATCCCTGCAGTCGCGCTATCCTCTGTGTCCTCGGTGGCTCAGTTGGATAGAGCGTCTGCCACGTAAGCACGAGATCCCGGGTTCGGGTCCCTGTCGGGCCACACATTTTCATCTGTCCCCTTTGACGGATGTCAACGCCTGTAAGCAGCTGAGGGTGTTCATTTCATTGTAATTTCATTCTTTTCTCTGTTCGGCCTAAAAGAACTTCTGCTTCCACGTCACATAAAACTTGACATTATGAAACAATTTCTTAAAGCACAGTTTTTTTACGTGTGGGTCTTCCACAACTGTTCTGTAACGTGTTCATGGTAAACAAATCCGCCACAGCAGTAAAATGCTTTTATTGACAGCAGTCTTGCACGACAGAAATCGCTATACACTACTACGGTTTCGAGGTCTTAACCCCTTCACCAGCTATATCTGAAATCTAGCAGTAGTAGGACGTCATGCCCATTTGTTTACCATGAACAATTTATTAAAGCCCTGTCAAAAGGCGGTGACTATTTCAAGTGAGTTACCTCGGCTTCAGACGCTGAGATGAAAGAACGGGTTTTCATCGGCTCTGACGTTTGGTAACTAATGAAAGACGAATCATGTGAAGATAAAACAAATTAAATTTAAATATCTCCTCGGTTATCTTTTAAACACGGTGTTAACGAGTATCTTGACGACTTAAAAGACCTTGATTACAAGACTGTAATAAAAGACATGCTGGATACCTTCAAAGTATTGGACGTCCCAATGAGCTTGAAGCGGCACTTTTTGGACTACGTCGTCATCTCCCAGAAAATTTAGGTTCTGTGAGTGAGGAACAGGGAGAAAGGTACCATCAAGACACTGAACAAATGGAACGGAAGTACCGTACCAGGATCGCCGTGATGCTTGACGGCTGACTAACGGCTGCTGCACACACAGTGTCCTCAGCCAGTGCACAGAAGACAACGCAACGGAGATTTGAAGGAAAAAAGAAGAGACATTAACAACGAATCCCTTGACTGCGCAGTCACAAGTTCAATCTTTAGCAAGACTGTTTTGAAAGTGTTGTGTTTACAGTTATGAGAGAAAACAGTAGCTGCTAACGACTCACTACGTGCATCAGGGGTGCAACAGAAAATGAGTGTCCGGGAGATGCAGAAATCAAACTTCTGTGGAATGGATGCATTACACTTCACAAAATGGATATCGTCGACATTCAAAAAAATGTTCAAAACTGATAATTAACTTTCACCATGTACACCGAATAAAAATGGTTTGCCACAACGGTCACAAAGGTTCGCAATATCAAGAGCGAAGGTGAAATCGTTGGGAGTTACAAACCTTGCAGGACACTGTTAGGTATACAATCTTAAAGAACGCGTGTAGTATCGTATTGGTGTAAGGGACGATGAGAACTGTTCGAATGTGATGGCATGCAACCGAATCCGAAACAATCTGTCTTGGAGCTTGTCGTGAAACTGATTATCCTTTAAGGCGTAGCTACACATAGTGCGATAATATGTTTTACATGCATGGGAAAAACAAACATCCATAGGCTGAATTTGTCAAGTGGTTCTCCAGATGGTATGAATTGCAATGTCACACACTTTTCAGGAAGGATGGTTTGCTCTAAAAGAGTGTGATTTTTGTGCACAGACTAGGAATCAAGCAAAAGCAAGTCATTTCGACTGCTTTTGGTCAGAAGTAGTGCTCATACTATAGTTGTACTCCTCCTACGCCCATTTTCCCACTCTTGGTTGCTGTGACGTAAATATTCCCTACTGCCCTTGCAATATCACGTACACGAGAAAGAACTGTAGGGGAGCACCTCCAACTTCTCGTAGCACAATAAACAAGTTTCTAGCCAATTTACCATCCAGATTAACAATCGGTATAATTTTATGCAAATGCGTTAAGCTATTGATGTTAGTTAATCTCGTTACAGGTTTCCTGGTACCTATAATTTCCAGTATTCCTTTCATATGCATGTCCTCTTCAAATTCATATTGGTCGGGGTTGAGAACAAATTCCTTACTGAATGATAGGATAAGTTTGTTTAACTCATCCACATATTTTCAGGCCGATGCTGTGCATCGTTAAGTTGACGCCTTGTCTGAAATTTCGTTATCTTAGGTCTTTCAGTTCTGCAGCACTGTTTCAAGTCATCTAAAGAGCCACTGCTTCCCTTAAAATCACTGTAATCTATGTCCCGCGCAATTTGATGTGCATAACGTAGTAATCACTATCAAATGCACATCCTATAAATTGTATCGAGCATCCTTGAAACGGACAAAAACCAGTTTTTGTAACAAGTATGCCTTGTCCTCTTTTGAAAACCCTTAGTTTTTATTATTCACTACACGATCATATTGCTGCGGACGTATTCGGAATCTGTTGATAATCGTTTTTTTACTACGTTTTCATGTACGTAATAATGTTCAGTACCCGCTCCTTGGACAAAAATTGTTCTTTACTACGTTTCACTGGAGACTGGATTTGCTGCTCCTTTTCCAACAAGAATGATGAACTACATGGGTCGACACCAGTTTCAATATCGCTTTCACTTGTTAAACATTGATAAACACGTATCGCCATCATTGTACTCCTTACGTACATCTACTGCACAGTCGAGCGTATACGACATCGCACATTTCACTGGCTCATCTTGCAGAAACGGTAATATTTCATCTGCCACTTCTCTCTCACTCTGCGAAATTCCTTGGCTGTCTTTCTGACGAAATGTCAACTTCGCAAATTCCGTGTCAGCGGCAGTCAGTAGCGAGCCAGCGGGTGTGTTGAACCTTCCATCGAGCTACAGACCCCCTTGAAGATGTCTCCCGCAGACGGGGACGAAACGTTGGGAATTGAGACAAAATTCATCAACCGACCACGGCATAATAGCCCGGATAATCATTATGGACATGACATTTCCGGCCGTGAAAGTCTACATTTTAGTACTAGCAGTAGTACTGTTGTGAGTTAATCGTCGACTAAGCATTTCAACTACAATCCGAAGCCTCATGCTGTGCTCACCATTGGGTACCTCCGGCTGCCATTTGCAGCCAATATTGTGGTTGCTTGGTAGACAATACGTGGTGCATCGAATCTACATCTACATCTACATTTATACTCCGGAAGCCACCCAACGGTGTGTGGTGGAGGGCACTTTACGTGCCACTGTCATTACCACCCTTTTCTGTTCCAGTCGCGTATGGTTCGCGGGAAGAACGACTGTCTGAAAGCCTCTGTGCGCGCTCGAATCTCTCTAATTTTACAATCGTGATCTCCTCGAGAGGTATAAGTAGGGGGAAGCAATATATTCGATACCTCATCCAGAAACGCACCCTCTCGAAACCTGGCGAGCAAGCTACACCGCGATGCAGAGCGCCTCTCTTGCAGAGTCTGCCACTTGAGTTTGCTAAACATCTCCGTAACGCTATCACGGTTACCAAATAACGTGCATAACGTAGTAGATCACTATCAAATGCACATCCTATAAATTGTATCGAGCATCCTTGAAACGGACAAAAACCAGTTTTGTAACAAGTGTGCCTGTCATCATCATTTCATCCCCACTGTCGACGCGCAAGTCGCCCAATGTGGCGTCGAACTCAATAAGACCTGCAGTTGACGGCCGAACTTTCCGCCTGGGAACTGCCGGCCACTGACGCCATACGCTCATTTCGATACCCTCCTACTCCTCAGCTTGTGAGAAGACAAGTTTGGCAAAGGAAAATGTCGAGCACAAAGCTGCATAGCTGAGAATGCTGGAAGCACTATGCGATCTTCAAGCAGTTACAAGAGCTGTGTCACGACAACTGAACACTTCATCGTCCACTGTTCGAATAGTGCTGCGAACAATTTTGAGATGGTACCCCTGGCACAGTTCCAGACTGTCGTGGATGCAGATGGTCTTCACACTAAGCAACGTTTGTAACTTAGAATGTAAACAGGGTATGCTGTTAACAAATATTACTCTCTTAAGTGTAAACTAAAATGTATTTACTTCATTGGTTTATTCCATAGTTTTCTTTCGAAAGTCCTCACAGATGTTTCAACAAAGTTTCAATGTTTTACGATCTTTCGTTTTTCAAGAGGGCCTTCTCAAGTAGCGAGAGCTTAATTCTAACCACCCTGTACTTCAACACACGACCGTCCTCACAAATTCTCATGACTGTGTGTCTTCCCAAATTGTTTAAAGTTTCGCAGCAAACTGTAGGTCCCCCTATAATTTAGTGGGTAATTCACTTCAAAGGTCGGAGGAACGCAACAGCATATCACCTGGTAAATACCATGCCTGGTAAAGCACTGTAGTGTTCAAGCTTACAGAAAATAAAAAGACTAAATTCGGGCAACAGGGCATTTTTCGCCAAAAATGTGCACCACATCAAATGCGCTAAAACCAAAGGTCTACTATTTGTCGAGCAGTACTTGGAGATGTCTATCAGGGAAGTTGTCACTAATCAGTTTTGATAGTTCTCAAATACAAAACATTCCATCGTTGCTATTTGAGTATTATATAGAATAAAATATTGTTATGAAGATTTCTGCGTCACATTTTAACGAAGCCCCTCCAGCCCTTAACATTTATTATCACACAAGCTGCTACGCCCCCTCCTCCTCTTATACAGCACTCCGTCTTCAGGCCACAAGTGGCCCATCGGGACCATCCGACCGCCGTGTCATCCACAGCTGAGGATGCGGATAGAAGGGGCGTGTGGTCAGCACACCGCTCTCCCGGTCGTGACGATGGTTTTCTTTGACCGGAGCCGCTACTAGTCGGTCGAGTAGCCCCTCAGTTGGCATCACGAGGCTGAGTGCACCCCGAAAAATGGCAAAAACCCATGGCGGCCCGGATGGTCACCCATCCAAGTGCCGGCCACGCCAGACAGCGTCTAACTTCGGTGATCTGACGGGAACCGGTGTATCCACTGCGGCAAGGCCGTTGCCCTCCTTCTCTTATACCACGAAGTAATTGGCATTTGATTGTTGGCGTGCTGACACCAATGTTTTCTGATAGTCTGCATATCCAGTTATGCTGGTCACTGATGCGGTAATATAGGGATCGTGTCAAGGTGGCAGGGGTGAAATACAGGGAGCAAAAGGCTATTTACAATTTATACAGAAACCAGATGGCAGTTATAAGAGTCGAGGGATATGAAAGGGAAGCAGTCGTTGGGAAGGATTCTCTCAGAGACAGCAAAAGACTTGGAAGAGCAGTTGAACGGAATGGACAGTGTCTTGAAAGGAGGATATAAGATGAACATCAACAAAAGCAAACGAGGATAATGGAATGTATTCGAATTAAATCGGGTGATGCTGAGGGAATTAGATTAGCAAATGAGACACTTAACGTAGTAAAGGAGTTTTGCTATTTGGGGAGCAAAATAACCGATGATGGTCGAAGTAGAGAGGATATAAAATGTAGACTGGCAATGGCAAGGCAAGCGTTTCTAATGAACAGAAATTTGTTAACATCGAGTGTAGGTTTAAGTGTCAGGAAGTTGTTTCTGAAAGTATTTGTATGCAGTGTGGCCATGTATGGAAGTGAAACATGGACGATAAATAGTTTGGACAAGAAGAGAATAGAAGCTATCGAAATGTGGTGCTACAGAAAAATGCTGAAGATTAGATGGGTAGATCACATAACTAATAAAGAGGTATTGAATAGGATTGGGGAGAAGAGAAGTTTGTGGCACAACTTGACTAGAAGGGGTCGATTGGTAGGACATGTTCTGAGGCATCAAGGGATCACCAATTTAGTATTGGAGGGAAGCGTGGAGGGTAAAAATCGTAGAGGGAGACCAAGAGACGGATACACTAAGCATATTCATATTACTGGGAGATGAAGAAGCTTGCAAAGGATAGAGTAGCATGGAGAGCTGCATCAAACCAGTCTCGGGACTGAAGACCAAAACAACAACAATCCAGTTGTGCTGGCCACTGATGCGGTAATATAGGGATCGTGTCAACCGCTTCCGCATCAACTACTGCCTGAAGATGGCGCACTGAAGCGCCGAAACTAGTTGCAAAAAAAAAAAAAAAAAAAAAAAAAGAAACCATAATGACGGATGTAGGCGTTTCATTTTCTCATAGTCGTTTTTAAATTAGTTATACAGAAGTAACCATTAATTCTGGAAAGGGTAAATAACTTACAGAAATTTTTAATACAGCACTGAATGCAATATGTCTGCAAGTTTTATTCCAGCCTAACACTGTTAGTTCCCGCCTAACACTGTTTGGTGGCTTGCGCGAATGAGCTATACCAACAGTCATCGCAGTCATCATAGAGTCGTATAACGGTGCAGCGTGTGCGCAGTGCTGTTTATGATTTCATGAGTCGAAATCCGCTACTACCATCAGAGACAATTCAGGACTAAATATTGCAAGCCACCACCTCAAAAACAAACTGTTATTAATTGCCAGAATCGTTTCACCGAAACTGGCTGTGTACCACATAGAACGCTAGGTCAGGGTAGGCCAGCAGTCTCTGATGCAGCAATTTTGGGTTCGGCAATCTTACATTCGTAGTTTGGGTAAATCAAAGAGAAGTGCCTAATGTTACAGCGTGGAATATATTACGGAAATGCCTGTCAACCCTACAAACTGGAATGTTGCAAGCTTCGAGAGAAAGTGACAAAGAAAAACAGGAGTGTTTTGTGTAGAAATGTTTAACAAAATGCAAACTGAAGACTATTTTCTTAGTAAAATTGTGTTCCATGGCAAAGCCACCTTCCTTATCTGCGGTAAAGTGAATCGGTATAATTTTCGGATATGGGGCGAGCAGAAATCACGTCACGTAATCCAATACGTACGGGACTCGCCTCAGGTAAATATTTTTTGCGCTGTAATCTGTATCAAGGTTCGGTCCTTTCCTTTTTTCCGGGTCTACTATAACTGGTATATCATATCTGGACATGCTTAAACGTTATACATATAATGCCTCAATTACAACAGGATATGGCACCAAATTCATTTTCTAGCAATATTGCGCGACGCCACATTATCATTGTGAAGCTGTCGCTTATATCTGTAGGAATGTGCCGAATTGGCTTCCATGAGGTGGAACAATATTGTTGGTTGGTTGATTTGAGGGGAGGGGACCAAACAGCGAGGTCATCGGTCCCATCGAATTAGGGAAGGATGGAGAAGGAAGTCGGCCGTGCCCTTTCAAAGAAACCATCGAACCATCCCGGCATTAGCGACAATACCCTGCCCACCACGATCACCTGATTTAACCCCAATGGAATTCATTGTATAGGGTTACATTAAAGACAGAGTGTTTGTTCCTCTGCTTCCGGAAAACGCTGACAAGCTGCGACAGTGGAAAACACTAGTAGTTGCCACCATACGTCAAGACCTGCTTCATAGGATTAGGCAGGTAACTGACTGGAGATGTTAACATTTGTCGTGTTACGAAAGGTCGCCACACTGTAGATTCGTAGATAAAATTTATAGATATACTGCATTCATGGCTGTATCGAACATTTCTGTAAATTATTTAGCTTTTTTACAATTAAAGGTTACTTTTGTATAAATAATTTGTAAACACCCTGTATGTAACGGATAAGGAGCAAAAAGGGTCATAAAGGCATTCTCTGCGCTCGTAGGTGGCACACCGCGCCTCGTACACGTCCACCGCGGCGCCCGGGAGTCACGGCACCAAGTCACGGCACCTGAAGATGGGCGTACAAGAGGCTGAAACCGGTCGTGTGATAATAAAAGAACTTTACAACTGTAGCAGTATTTTCAGCCTCTGGTATAATGCTCAGTTGCTGATGTTCCTCCAACAGGACACTGATTTTAATTGATGAAAGGAGAAAATATAAAAATACAGGGCAAATGAATCAGTTGAAAGGGAATACAGACGTCTAAAAAATGAGACTGACAGAATGAGCAAAACGGCTAACAAGAGACCACACGGCAATCGGATTTTTGCATTTCTTTGTGTTTGAGGTACGTGAAGTTCAGAACTCAAATATTAATATTCCGAAGAAATTCGAAGCAAGTCTCGGAAATTGTCGAGAAAATCCAGTTAGAAGTTTTCCGACCCTCTTTAAAATGCTAAAGTAAGATCATTTGTACAAGCAGCATGGATCTGTGGTAGACTGCTCACCTAACATGTGAGGGACATGAGTTCGATTTTCATTGGATTAAAATTTTTAAACAAAAGTACATGCTCTATGAACGTTTCTGTGAAGCATACAGTACATATAGATAGAAAAAATCGGTGGTGTTAGAGAGTGACAATTGCTGGCTCGAATCTCGTTACGATCATTATTTTTTCCGTTTTTCCCGCGTAGTTCGACTACGTAAGTCATTTAAATATAAAATTTATCAAATGTATACTAATTAACATATGCCTAATAGTTATTTCTATGAAAATTAATTTCTAACTGCATACTGCAGATACAAATCCAGTTTTCATGCGAATTTAAATTCTTAATTATCGAACAATTATCTTTTATGAAAGATTTTTTTATCAAGACAGTTAATCAAGATTACTTGATTTTAAAAATTTAGAAATTAATTTTTGTTCCCTCTTTATGTATTTTACATTGCACGGAAATGCTCGTATAACATGCACCTTTGCTTAAAAAGCTCAATCACTTAGGAATCGAGAACATGTCCCCCAAGTGTTTGCCGAGAACTCTACCACAGAAGCACCCTGCTAATGAATCAAACGACCTTACTTTAGCGTACTAAAGAGAGTCGGAAAACTTCAAAGAGGATTTTCAAGCGATTTTTTAGAGTTACATCGAACTGCTTTGGGATATTTATATTAGAGTTCTGAACTTCGCGTACCATAAATATAAAAAATACAAAAATACAATTTGGTCTAAATGTAAGCAGGGACAGCTAGAGGAAGCTAGGAGAAAGATTGATACTACCTGCAGGAAAATTAAAGAGGCGTTTGGAGGAAAGAGAAGTAGCAGTATGAATATCAAGAGCTAAGACTGAAAAGCAGTACTGCGTAAAGAAGGAAAAGATGAAAGATGTAAGGAATACATAGCGAGGCTATGCAGGGGAAATTAACTTATGCAATAGCATAGAAAGGGAACAGGATTTTTTTTTTTTTTTAATTTGTGGTAAGGTCCTATGGGACCAAACTGCTGAGGTCATTGGTCTCTAAGCCTACACAGTACTTAATCTAACTTAAACTAACTTACGCTAAGTACAACACACGCATCCCTGCCCGAGGGAGGACTCGAACCTCCGACGGGGGGAGCCGCGCGACCCGTGACAAGGCGCCCCAGACAACGCGGCTACCGCGCGGGGCTGGGAACAGGAAGTAGATGATTATGAGATGGCAGATACAATAATGCGCAGAGAATTTGACAGAGCACTGAAAGATCTCAGTCGTAACATGTACCCTGGAGTAGTCAACATTCCCTCAGAGCTGTTGATATCCTTGGTAGTGCCGTCCTTGACAAAACTATTCCACCTGTTGTGCAAAGATGGATGAAACAGTCTTCAACAAGAATGTAATAATTCCATTTCCAAAGAAGGCAGGTGCTGACAGGTGTGAATACTGCCGAATTATCAGTTTACTAAATCATGGTTGCAGGAGAGTGGAAAGACTGGTAAAGGCGAGCTCGGAGAAGATCAGCTTGGGTTCTGGAAAAATGTAGGATTACGCGAGGTAATACTGATCCTATAACTTACAACAGAAGACAGGCTAAAAATGGCAAGTCTACCTTTATAGCTTTTATAGATCTTTCTAAATCTTTTGACATTGTTGACTGAAATACACTACATGAAATTACAGAGGAAACAGCTCTTAATTTAGGAAGCGACAGATTATTTACAGCTTGTACAGAAACTAGACGGCAGTTACATCTACATCTACATTGTTACTCCGTAATCCATCATATGGCGCTTTGCGGAGGATACCGAATACCACTACTAGTCATTTCCTTTCCTGTTACTCTCGCAAACAGAGCGAGGGAGAAACACCTATCTATATTCCTCCGTATGAGCCCTAATTTCTAGTATATTATCTTGGTGGACCTTACGTGCAATGTATGTTGGAGGCAGTAGAATCGTTCTGCAGTCAGCTTGAAATACTGGTTCTCTACATTTTCTCTGTAGCGATCCTAGAAAAGAATGTCGCCTTCCCTCCAGGAATTCCCATTGGAGTTCTCGAAGCATGTCCGTAACACTTCTGTATTGTTCGACCCTACCAGTAACAAATCTAGCAGTCCGCTTTTGAATTGCTTCGATGTCTCCCTTTAATCCGAACTGGTATGGGTCCTAAACACTCCAGCAGTACTTAAGGATAGATCTCACCAGCATCCTGTATGCAGTCTCCTTTACAGATGAACCACACTTTGCCAGCTGCTGTGGCCGAGCGGCTCTAGGCGCTTCAGTCCGGAACCGCGCTACTGCGGTCGCTGCTACGGTCGCAGGTTCGAATCCTGACTCGAGCATGAATGTGTGTGATGTCCTAAAGTTAGTTAGGTTTAAGTAGTTCTAAGTCTAGGGGACTGAGGACCTCACATGTTAAGTCCCATAGTGCTTAGAGGCATTTGAACCATTCTGAATTTGAACAACACTTTCACAGAATTCTCCCAATAAACTGAAGTCGACCTTTCGCCTTTCCCACCACAATCCTCACATGCTCATTCCTTTTCATACCACTTTCCAACGTTACGCCCCGATATTTAAACGACGTGTCAGTGTCAAGCACGAACTACTAATGCTGTACCCGAACATTACTGGTTTGTTTTTCCTACTCATCCGCATTAACTTACATTTTCCTGCATTTAGAGCTAGGGGTCGAAGGGTATGAAAGAGAAGCAGTAGTTGAGAAGGAAGTGAGACAAAGTTATAGCCTATTTGTGACTATTGTACACTGGCCAAGTGGCAAAGGAAACTAAAGAAAAATTGGCAAATGAATTAAAAGTTCAGGGAGAAGACACAAAAAATTAGAGTTTTTCCGATGATACTGTAATCCTGTCAGACACAGCAAAGAACTTGGAAGAGCAGTTGAGCAGAATAAATGGTGTCTTAAAAGGAGGATACAAGATGAACATAAACAAAAGCAAAACAATAGTAATGAAATGTAGTCAAATTAAATCAGGCGATGCTGAGCAATTAGATTAAGAAATGAAATACCAAAATTAGTAGTTGAGTTTTGCTATTTGGTAGGAAAATAACTGCAATAGTCGAAGTAGAGAGCATGTAAATTACAGACTGGCTGTAGCAAGTTAAGGATTTCTGAAAAAGAGGAATTTATTAAATATATAGGTTTAAATGTTAGGAAATAGTTACTGAAGGTATTTAACTGGAGCGTAGTACTGAAGTGAAACGTGGACAATAAGCAGTATAGACAAGACAACAATAGAAGCTTTTGGAATGTGGTGCCACAGAAGAACGCTGAATGAGGAGTTAGTTGAGTGTTACACCTGGAGGATTGTGTACCACGAACACACGATGGAATATGCACTAGAAACCGCTGTAAGCAGTTTCTGGAATTTTCTGTTATTGTTGTCTGAGACATTAATTGTGTTATGTGCAGTGTTTATAAATACAACGAGTTCTAGATATTTAAGTGCTGTGTAATTTGTTACAAGTATTTTGAGAATATTGTTAATTCTTTAGTTACAGTGTTTTATGGTGAGTAAAATCCTATATACCGGGTGATGAAAAAGTCAGTATAAATTTGAAAACTTAATAAACCACGGAATAATGCAGATAGAGGGGTAAAAATTGACACACATGCTTGGAATGACATGGGGTTTTATTAGAACCAAAAAAAAAAAGTATTGCTAGACGCGTGAAAGATGTCTTGAGCGCGTCGTTTGGTGATGATCGTGTGCTCAGCCGCCACTTTCGTCATGCTTGGCCTCCCAGGTCCCCAGACCTCAGTCCATGCGATTATTGGCTCTGGTTACCTGAAGTCGCAAGTGTATCGTGATCGACCGACATCTCTAGGGATGCTGAAAGACAACATCCGACGCCAATGCCTCACCATAACTCCGGACATGCTTTACAGTGCTGTTCACAACATTATTCCTCGACTACAGCTATTATTGAGGAATGATGGTGGACATATTGAGCATTTCCTGTAAAGAACATCATCTTTGCTTTGTATTACTTTGTTATGCTAATTATTGCTATTCTGATCAGATGAAGCGCCATCTGTCGGACATTTTTTGAACGTTTGTATTTTTTTGGTTCTGATAAAATCCCATGTCATTTCAAGCATGTGTGTCAATTTGTACCTCTCTATCTACATTATTCCGTGATTTATTCAGTTTTCGAATTTATACTGACTTTCTGATCACCTGGTATTTCTAAAACTAGTTATGTAACGTGTGAACGATTAAGCTATTCTTCGTCGGTCATGCACCGTCTTGTGCGTTGACAGAGAATAAGGTGGAACATCTGATATTTCAAAATGAACTGAATTTCTTTAATGTTTTAACAATTTACACTGTCTTGAAAAGGGAAATTTCAAAATGTTTTTAATTTGTAATTAGTTGTTGATAATAGTATGAGGTGCATTCAAGTTCTAAGGCCTCCGATTTTTTTTCTAATTAACTACTCACCCGAAATCGATGAAACTGGCGTTACTTCTCGACGTAATCGCCCTGCAGACGTACACATTTTTCACAACGCTGACGCCATGATTCCATGGCAGCGGCGAAGGCTTTTTTAGGAGTCTGTTTTGACCACTGGAAAATCGCTGAGGCAATAGCAGCACAGCTGGAGAATGTGCGGCCACGGAGAATGTCTTTCATTGTTGGAAAAAGTCAAAAGTCACTAGGAGCCAGGTCAGGTGAGTAGGGAGCATGAGGAATCACTTCAAAGTTGTTATCACGAAGAAACTGTTGCGTAGCGTTAGCTCGATGTGCGGGTGCGTTGTCTCGGTGAAACAGCACACGCGCAGCCCTTCCCGGACGTTTTCGTTGCAGTGCAGGAAGGAATTTGTTCTTCAAAACATTTTCGTAGGATGCACCTGTTACCGTAGTGCCCTTTGGAACACAATAGGTAAGGATTACGCTCTCGCTGTCCCAGAACATGGACACCATCATTTTTTCAGCACTGGCGGTTACCCGAAATTTTTTTGGTGGTGGTGAATCTGTATGCTTCCATTGAGCTGACTGGTGCTTTGTTTCTGGAGTGAAAAATGGCATCCACGTCTCATCCATTGTCACAACCGACGAAAAGAAAGTCCCATTCATGCTGTCGTTGCGCGTCAACATTGCTTGGCAACATGCCACACGGGCAGCCATGTGGTCGTCCGTCAGCATTCGTGGCACCCACCTGGGTGACACTTCTCGCATTTTCAGGTCGTCACGCAGGATTGTGTGCACAGAACGCACAGAAATGCCAACTCTGGAGGCGATCTGTTCAACAGTCATTCGGCGATCCCCCAAAACAATTCTCTCCACTTTCTCGATCGTGTTGTCAGACCGGCTTGTGCGAGCCTGAGGTTGTTTCGGTTTGTTGTCACACAATGTTCTGCCTTCATTAAACTGTCGCACCCACGAACGCACTTTCGACACATCCATAACTCCATCAACACATGTCTTCTTCAACTGTCGATGAATTTCAATTGGTTTCACACCACACAAATTCAGAAAACGAATGATTGCACGCTGTTCAAGTAAGGAAAAGTCGCCATTTTAAGTATTTAAAACAGCTCTCATTCTCGCCGCTGGCGGTAAAATTCCATCTGCTGTACGGTGCTGCCATCTCTGGGACGTACTGACAATGAACGCGGCCTCATTTTAAAACAATGCGCATGTTTGTATCTCTTTCCAGTCTGGAGAAAAAAAATCGGAGACCTTAGAACTTGAATGCACCTCGTAGGTCAATAATGTAACGGTTGGACTATTAAATACCGTATTGACAGGATTTTCTCGTTTGCAACCCTTTTCAATTTCAGTAGAATATTTGTTCCTGGGTACACGAGCATGTTTTACCTTGGAACAATTTTTCACATTTGGAAAAACCTTACTTTTCCATAGTAATTTTTGAAATTTCAGAGAAAAATTGCAGCACACATTAACTGACAGCTGTTTTTTCAAGAGAAGATAATATATTAAACTTCTATTATAGAGCTGGCTGGAGGCGAAAGTCTCAAAAAGTACAACTCTCTCCCCTGCTGAACAGAATTGGGGAGAAAAATTTATGCCACAATTTGACTAAAAGAAGGGATCGATTGACAGGCCACATTCTGGAACAACAAGGAATCATCAGTTTAGTATTGGTGGCAAGCGGGGGGGGGGGGGGGGGGGGGGGTAGTTTAAAATTCTAGAGGGAGATAAGTAGATGAATATAGAAAGCTAGTTCAAACGGATATCGGTTGCAGTAGTTATTCGAAGATGAAGAGATTTACACAGGATAAAGTAGCCTGGAGAGCTGTGTCAAGCCTGTCTCTGGACAGATGACCACAATAAAAACAGTCTGACGAAAGAGTAACCTTGGCGACTGTTATTGATATTTCGCAATATCCGCAGTATTTATCACGGCTATTAGTTTGACGTGACAGTCACACATCATCATCAGTCTCTGTACCCGCCCTCTGCCGAGATTAGGAGCCAAATCATGAATGCGTCGTAGACATCGTCCGCAGTTTTGACTGCTTGAAATGCCATTTGGCAACCGTGACCTCGAAGGCACGTATGTTCCTTGTACGATAAATGAATTTAGATTATAGCTTTTTTGCACGCATTACGTCTGTAGTGACCTCGATGTTGAGGGCGTTAAACTTATTCTTTTTCCCCCTTCTTTATATGCGTCTTGAAGGCTGTTCGTACGCAGTCTGAGTAAATGAAATATATGCGTGAAACGTCGAGGAAGCAGCGGTGTCGCTGTGAATATCAACTTGTTTAAATACTGTAAGTCATTCGTGCTATTAGTATTTCTAAAAAGTTTTACAATAACACATTAGCTACGCAAGTAATAAAAATACGACCTTCTCATAAATTTCAGTATAATAGTGCTTACGGGAAGTTTGCTGACAACCGTGGCCTCGAAGGCACGCGTCTTCCTCGTACGGTAAATGAATTTAGGTTATACTTTTTTTACACGCATTACGTCTGTGGTGACCTCTATGTTGAGAGCGTTAAACTTATTCTTTGTCCCCTTTTTTTACATGCTTCTTGAAGGCTGTTCGTTGCCAACATTGAAACCCAGAATCTCGAAAAGCTCTCGATCAGTTTACTTCAAATCCTTACACGATGTTCTAAAAAACACTCGGATGGACATAGGCAATATTTTTAATCCATACATATAATAAAAGTGAATGTATGTATGTGTGCATGTTCCACATCGCTTCCTAAACCACTGGACCGATTTCAACCAAACTTGGCACTCATATCTCTTACTGTCGGGCAACAATCGCTGTGTGGGTAATAACCATACACCTATTATAGTTTAGGAGTCATGACGCCATAAACAATGAGACGCGTGAAAAACAATCCTTTCGTGCGTTACGTTTAAATTTATTACTTCTGTGGTACAAATTCTATTCGCAATAAAATTCGCAGACTGTTTCCACATATGCCGCTAGATGCACATACAAAATTATATCATGGTACCGCACATATTTCAAGAGGTATGACGTCATAAACGACGGCATGCGTGAAAAGCTGCCGCATTGTGCATGACGTTTAAATTTATTACTTCTTTGCAACTAAATTCTATTCCCAACGCATTTTGGAAACAGTATTCACGTATGCCGCTGGACGTACCCAAAAAATTGTATCATTGTGCATCCTGTATACTAACGGTCCCAACCGGTTTACCCTTCCATTTAAGCGACTTCAGTTCCCAATCAAGGTTTCATTTGCAATAACAATAAACCCGACTCAAGGTTAGAAAGAAGGGGAAGAGGAGATGGCCAGTGAGGGGGGTAGGGGGGGGGGCAGGGTAGGGGAGGAAATGGACATAGGGGGGCGGAGGGAAGAGAGAGGAGGGCAGAATGAGATGGACATACAGCGTGGTCCATGGATCGTGACCGGGCAAATTATCTGACGAAATAACCACCAAACAAAAAACAAAAAACAAAACAAAAAATACAAAGCCGGAAACCCGGAAACTTGTCTAGCTTGAAGGGGGAAACCAGTTGGCGCTATGGTTGGTCCGCTAGATGGCGCTGCCGCATGTCAAACGGATATCAACTGCGATTTTTTAAATAGGAACCCTCATTTTTATTACATATTCCTGTAGTACGTAAAGAAATATGAATGTTTTATTTGGACCACTTTTTTCGCTTTGTGATAGATGGCGCTGTAATAGTCACAAACATATGGCTCACAATTTTAGACGAACAGTTGGTAACAAGTAGGTTTTTTTAATTAAAATACAGACAGTAGGTACGTTTGAACATTTTATTTCGGTTGTTCCAGTGTTTGTGAACTTATCATTTATGAGAACGCATGCTGTTACAGCGTTATTACCTGTAAATACCACATTAATGCAATAAATGCTCAAAATGATGTCCGTCAACCTCAATACGTGTAACGACATTCTTCTCAACAGCGAGAAGTTCGCCTTCCGTAATTTTCGCACATGCATTGACAATGCGCTGACGCATGTTGTCAGGCAGTGTCGGTAGATCACGATAGTAAATATCCTTCAACTTTCCTCACAGAAAGAAATTCGGGCCATGGTATGGTGCTTCGACGACCAATCCACCTGTCATGAAATACGCTATTCAATACCGCTTCAACCGCACGCGAACTATGTGCCGGACATCCATCATGTTGGAAGTACATCGCCATTCTGTCATGCGGTGAAACATCTTGTAGTAACATCGGTAGAACATTACGTAGGAAATCAGCATACACTGCGCCATTTAAATTGCCATCGATAAAATGGGGGCGAATTATCCTTCCTCCCATAATGCCGCACCGTACATTAACCCCTCCAAGGTCGCTGATGCTCCACTTGTCGCAGCCATCGTGGATTTTCCGTTGCCCAGTATTGCATATTATGCCGGTTTACGTTACCGCTGTTGGTGAAGACACTTCGTCGCTAAATAACACGCGTGCAAAAAGTCTGTCATCGTCCCGTAATTTCTCTTGTGCCCAGTGGCAGAACAGTACACGACGTTCAAAGTCGTCGCCATGCAATTCCTGGTGCACAGAAATATGGTACGGGTGCAATCGATGTTGATGTAGCATTCTCAACACCGACGTTTTTGAGATTCCCGATTCTCGCGCAATTTGTCTGCTACTGATGTGCGGATTAGCCGCGACAGCAGCTAAAACACCTACTTTTTTTAAAAAAAAAAAAAAATTCTTTATTCAATACCATTACAATTATACAAATATAACCCACTACCTTAATTCATTAGTGGGTCCTAACAATGATACATTTACATTAAATTTTGCAGCTTAGTGTACTGTTAGTGTGTGAGCTACAGTTAATGTTAGTAACAATGGGCAACTAATGTCTACTTGCACTATTATACCTAACTATTATTACTAATTTAATTATATATGTATTCTGCAGCGTCACATTGTGCCAGTGAAGAAGATATAAACCTACTTTTTCACGCCCTGCTCTTCGAGCTAATCCCGAAGAGCATGCCCCTGGCACTGGGCGGGCCTCGATGTTAATTCGCTGCAGTCTCTATCTTAATTTCCTATAACTAAGTCCTACAAACTAACCTATCCTACGTCATGTCCGGTGTGTGTGTCGCAATTAGTAGTTGTTCCCCACTCCCCCTAGTCCTGCACGTGGCGGATCCCAACTTAGATGTAGTCGGCCAGTCCACGCACAGGCGGTATGGGAATAGGGCTCTTTGACACAATTGGTGGTTATTGTCGCTTATTGTTTACTGTATCTCTCCTAAATAGTCAATTAAAACTTTTCGAGATACCTCGTTTGTCAAGGTATTTAGAGTCTGAAAAGTCTCCTATCGTCTAAGTAGTTGGTGTGTGTCACGGTTGCGTAATCTGTCTCGCAGTGTGTTGGCGATATCATTGAAGAGGGGACACTCGTAAACTACGTGCTCAGGCGTGCCTTCCGGATCGCCACAGTCGCACGCTGGTGTTGCCCTTTTCCCAAATCGACATAGATAAGTCGGGTAGGGTCCATGGCCAGTGAGAAAGTAGATCAACCCTCGCGTGGGCTCGAAGTACTTCATTCCAAGTCGTTCCCTCACATCGGGTAAGAACTGGAAGGTTCTTCGTCCAGTCTCTTCTGCCTCCCAAGTCTCCTGCCAAAGCTCCTCCCCTCTTTTCCTTATCTCTCTTTTATCCCCCACTCTGGTACCCATAATATCAGCAATCTTCTCATAGTTTCCCTTCTTGGCCCAATACCAAGCCGCCTGTTCTCTTATCTTTATGTCCACGGGGCAGATCCCCATTATGACTAATAGGGCCCTCCCTGGAGATGTTCTATAGGCACCCACGGATCTTAATACCATGCTTCTCTGGACCCTTCTCACTGCCATGGCGGGCACTACCCTCGTGAGCCTGTGCGCCCAGACTCCCGAGCCATAGCCCGCAACTGAGGTTAAGATACTATTATGATATAGTCTAATTAGGTGTGGAGGAAGATGGAATCTTTTGTGACCTATGGAGATTAGGTTATTTAATATCTGAAGGGCTCTCTGAGTGACAGTTTCAATGTGCTTTCCGAAGCTCCACCTCTCATCAATGATAACTCCCAGGTAACGTGTCTCTCGTCGTCGGAGAACTGGTGATCCGTCTATTCTGACAGTCGGGTTTCTGATAAAATTTCCTTTTAGTAGTAAGTAGGTGGATTTACTGGGTGAGATCGTCATTTTAGTCGCGTGGCACCACTGTTGGAGTTTGTCTAATGCTGTCTCTATTTTTGGTTCAATGTCTTCGCGGCTACGGCCGCCAACCAACAGGAGGAGGTCATCCGCGTAGGCTATCACCTCTAGCACCTCATCGCTCTGTTGTAATTTATCTAATAAAGGCTCCATATGGATGTCCCAGAAAAGGGGGCCCAAGACGGAACCTTGGGGACATCCTTTGGTAATTATCTTTCTGATTCTTTCGCTAGATGATGATAACCATACCTCCCGATCGTTACAATAGCTCCTCAGGCAACCATATAGAGGCCCTGGACACACTTTCTCTCTCAAGCAAGAGAAGAGCGAGTGCCACCAAAGGTTGTCGAAGGCGCCACTGATATCAACCATGATGCCAACCGCGTATTTGTGTGGGGTCGAGCCACAGACCTCGGCCGCCAGGGCGATTGCATCAGATGCTGACCGCCCCGGCCTGAACCCGAACTGCCTGTCGCTCACCCCACACAACACTCGATGTGCCGTCAACCTGTCAGCCAGCAATTTCTCTAGTATTTTGCCAAATATATCTAACAGGCAAATCGGCCTGTAAGATTTTACTTCCGCAGGGTCCTTGTCCGGTCCTTTCTTTATAATAATTACATTTGCCGTTTTCCATCTCTTTGGGAATTTTCCCTGCCTGAGGCATTCGTTATATAAGTGTGTTAGTGGCGCAGTCAGCTGAGGCGCCAGAAACTGCACCACCTCCGCCACAATGCCGTCCGGCCCCGGTGCTTTTCCTTTTTTCAATGATCTTATGTGGGTTGCCACCTCCTCCTCTGAAAAGGGGTAGACAGCTGTCTCATTACTATATTCTTCTTGATCTTCGTCTCTTAGTTGTTTCTGTTCCTCTGTTTCCCCATCCGCATTATCGTCAGGCAACAGGGACCGGAGGAGGACCCCCGCAGTTTCCTGCCAGGACTCCGTCATCCCGCCCCCGTACCTGACTGTTGATAACTCCAGAGGAGAGCGGATTTTCTCCCTCACCAGCTTGTATGGAAGCCCCCATGGGTCCGTAACCAAATGGTTGATCACAAAATTCTCCCAACTTCTCATCCTGACTTCGCGTAGTTCCTTTTGGAACTTCCGCTTTTCCTCTCTATATAGCACCTGCCACCTTTGGCGTTCCTGCCAGACGACACTGCGCTGGTAGTGCCTTCTCAGCCTTCTGACAGATTGACGTAGTTCACTTAGTTCAGCAGACCATGGTGACGGAGAGGCCGCCATGGCCCTCCTCCTTGTTGGTACGGCTGCCTTCACCGCTCTTGTCACTGCATTCACCAGTTCCTCTGCTCTCTGGTCTACGTCTATGTCCAGATGCATGTCGCCTTCCGGTGATGGAGGAATGTCACACTCCCTGGTTAGGCGTTCCCAGTCGGCTCTTCTATAATTTAGTTGCACCTACCACCCCGTGGCCCAGCGGCAATCTCTTTCTCCCAAGGTAAAAGATATCAAATTATGGTCGCTTGTGGTGGCGTTCTCTATGACTCTCCAATTTTGAATACTGTTAGCCATATTTGGTGTTACAAGGGTGACATCAATATTTGTGCCTTGTCCTCCCCCTGCAGCGTAGGTAGGAGGATTGCCGGGCCTGTTTGCCACCACAAGTTGTGATGCCATTATGAGTTCCTCGATTTTTTCTCCGTTAGCATCTCTTGTGCCACTGTACCACAGGGGGGATTTTGCGTTAATGTCAGCTGTTACTACTACTTTTCTTCCCTGCAACGCCGTGGTAACTCTCGCTAGATGGTCTATGTAGAGTTCTATGTTGTCCCCATATTGGAAATACATGTTTATAAGAGTTATTGTTCCCATAGGGGTTTGAAGCTCCACGACGTTGCAGTGGCTAGTTGTGAACTGTGACAGTGTGGTGACTCTCAGGAGTTTATTTGTAATTATGATTGCGGCCTTCGGGTCATCTCCTCTGCTGACTATTTGCCAGCTCGCAGCAGCAAAAGCTATTTTTCCAGCCAGGGAGTATGGCTCCTGTAGACAGAGTACATCTAGTCTCCTCTCTTCCACCTCCCTTCGGAGCTCCTGCATAACGAGTCTGCTGTTGTGACTGTTAAGCTGTCCAATAGTTATTTTTGTCATTATGGGAAGTATGTATGTATTCGGTCATGTGGCCAAGTCTTGCTCCAGTCGAAAGCAATTCGTCCGTATGCTACTACCGATTGTTCGTATAAGTCGTCAAGGTTAAATTTCTCTCCTCGTCTTTCGAAAACTTTCTTGAGCAGATCTCGCAAGGCTCCGAAGTCGGTGGGGAGATTCACTGATTTTAGCTGGATTCTGTCAACAGCCTCCATAACCGAGAAGGTTATCTTTCTGCCTTCTTCGTGTCCTACTCGGACCACATGTCGTAAGGCAGTGGTCAGGGTAGCCGGCTGCTCTAATCTGGATAGTTGCATAGTGTACTCCAAGTTGGGGTACACCCTAACCGGATCGACCGGTGGCACTCTGACGATTGGAGAGCTTTGTACAGTGGGGCTCGTACATGAGCTTGTCACTGTATTTTCTTGAATGGGTTTTTGGTTTGTATGATTAGTGTGATTGTCTTTAGGCGTTACCACAGTCACTTGCCGTTGTTGGTATAATTCGGGTTTTGTTCCCCGGCTTCCAGAGGAGAGAGATTCAGCCATGAGGGGAGATTGGTTTGTATGCCAATGTCCATTGTTGGGAAGTCAGTCTGAGTTACTTTATCTCGTGTTTCAGTTTTAGTGGCGCAGGAGAGCGACCTCAGAAAATCCTTGAATCTGTTGCCCTCATGGCGTCCCTCCTCCTCTTGCTCGGGGACTTTCGTTTTGGCATCCTGTTCGGTATGCCTGGCTCAGCCATAGTCGGTTCTGGAAATTAACCTTTGCTCCAACATTTTGTATGTCGGGCAATTCCTGCCTGTGGCTCCGCAAGACTTCTTTCCTCGATTTTTACATGGTATACAGACTGCCGCCGCTTTGCAATCTTTGCGGCCATGACCATGTTCCCCACACTTAGCGCACGCCGGCTCCCTGGTGCACAACCTTAAGACGTGATCCAAGTCTCCACAGTTGTGGCAACGAGGTACCACGACAAAATCTTTTGTGTTAATGGCATGGAAGCCAACATATATTCTGCCCATTGCTGTAATGTTTCTCCACATTTGCGCTGACACCTCGGCGACGTGATGAACAACATTACGACCCCGTGGCCCAGTCTTAAATTTTAATTTGAAGCAGTTCTTAAATTCTTCCTCATTAATTTGGTCAAAATTTTGCTGCCTAATTGTTTCTAGTAGTTCTTCATTAGTCATTATTGTAGGAACGTCATATAATATTACTAGGGGATTTCTTTTCCTCGGTGGTTCGCATTTGACCACCGAGTTCAGTTTTAGGTTGTTCAGCAGTTTTTCTTTATCTTCCTCTGAAGCCACATCAACTATGACAGAATTTCTACTTGGTTTTACTTTTTTAATTCTTATTTTGTCTTTAACAGGGTCTATGCTTTTTGTAAAAAGTTCTTGGATCTTCTTGACACTTGTGTCTTGCCCAGGTGGTGTCCTGAGGAAGACTGCTGTGTCTGTTCTTTTTGTGATTTTATCTATAGTGTCTTTAGTCGAGTTTTGTGGGCGCTTAGTGGGCGCTTGCGCGGCCACAGCTGCCCAAGTCTTTGCCGGTTGTTTCCTCAATCTATCGTTCTCCTTTTCAAGTTCCTCCGCCCTTCCTTCTAGTTTAGCGTGGGCAATAGCCCATGCTGCCAGCTCATTCTTAATAATGGCGAGCCCAGCTTGGCTTATTTTGCCATTTTTAATTTGTTGCTCCATAAGCGACGTGATTCTAGTATATCTTTGCATCACTGTCTCATTCTCTGCCTGTCCCTGCTCGTCCTGGGGAGAGGGATCAGGCGCAGTGGAAGCTCGTTGAGGCGCACACGAGTCACTCGTTTCGTTTGTAGCCATGATGAACGAGTGAAGAACAAAAAAAGGGGTGGGAGCCCGTCTCTTGCCCCGGACCGGCTCCTCTGGGGGGGGGGGGGGGGGGGGGGACTTCTGCAGCTCACCCACCGACCTCGCCCCTAGGTCAAGGGAACTTCAGAGCTGCCAGGTTCAGCGCACCGTCGCCAGTGCACTGGTCCCCCTCGGTGTCCCCGTCGTCGACGATTTCACGCGACGCTCCTCGGCAACTGCACCCCGCACTCCGGAGAGGCGGATGCACCTCTCGCCCTTCGCCGCCTACTTGCCCGAGTTTCCACCTTCCGGCCAAGGCACCTACTTGGGCATCATCATTTGTTGCAGGTCATGGTTAACGTTTCACATGTGGCTGAACACATCTTGTTTCCTTAAATAACGTAACTAGCCGGCGAACGGTCCGGACACTTGGATGGTGTCGTCCGGAATACCGAGCAGCATACATAGCACACGCCCGTTGGGCATTTTGATCACAATAGCCATACATCAACACGATATCGACCTTTTCCGCAATTGGTAAACGGCCCATTTTAACACGGGTAATGTATCACGAAGCAAATACCGTCCGCACTGGCGGAATGTTACGTGACACCATGTACTTATACGTTTGTGACTATTACAGCGCCCTCTATCACAAAGCGAAAAAAGTGGTCCAACTAAAACATTCATATTTCTTTACGTACCACACGAATATGTAATAAAAAATGGGGGTTCCTATTTAAAAAAACGCAGTTGATATCCGTTTGACCTATGGCAGCGCCATCTAGCGGGCCAACCATAGCTCCATCTGGTTTCCCCCTTCAAGCGAGACGAGTTTCGTTATCTGTAGTTTATTTGCATGATGCTTATTTCGTGAGATATTTGGCCCGGTCACTATCAATGGACCACCCTGTATATCCAATTACAATATATATTTAGCAGTTGCAAAGCAATTGTGTGTTCGCCAGTGTAGTATGAGTGGCGTTCAATAGGTAATGCAACACTTTTTTTTTCTCGGCCAATTTCGGTTGAAAAATGAGGAATTCGTTATGGGACGTCGTGGGTTATTCCCGCTTCAGTTCCTACAGTTTTATGAAGTTCCTGTTGGTGGCGGCGCTATACGTAGCATTATAATGTCGTCTGTAACGGAGGTGCGTTCGAAGCAGAGAGCTGTCAGTGAATTTCTTTTGGTGGGAAACCAGAGCATCGTAGATATTCATAGGCGCTTGCAGAATGTCTACTGGCAGTAAACAAAAGCACAGTGAGTCGTTGTGCGAGGCCCGTGTCACATCTCAACAAGGTCGCGTACCCCTGTCCGATCTCCTGCGTGCCGGCAGGCCACACACAGCTCTGACTCCTGCAACCTTGAAACGCGCCGACACTCTCATTCGAGGTGACAGAGGATCACAATCCAACACCACGCTGCTCAACTGAATGTTCCTGTGATAGTGTTGACACACTCATCCACCAGTTGGGGTACCCAAAGGTGTGTGCCCTCTGCGTTCCTCGCCGACTAACAGAAAATCTTGAAGAGCAACGAAGGACCATAGCCGGCCGAAGTGGCCGTGCGGTTCTAGGCGCTACAGCCTGGAACCGCGCGACCGCTACGGTCGCAGGTTCGAATCCTGCCTCAGGCATGGATGTGTGTGATATCCGTAGGTTAGTTAGGTTTGAGTAGTTCTAAGTTCTAGGGGACTGATGACCTCAGAAGTTAAGTCCCATAGTGCTCAGAGCCATTTGAGCCATTTTTGAAGGACCATATGGGCGGAATTGCTTGCAGAGATACGAGGCTGATGGTGTCGATTCTTTGTCGAAAATTGTCACAAGAGATGAAACATGGGTTCATCACTTCGAACCGGAAACAACACAACAATCCTTTCAGTGTGCCACACCAACTCTCCTACGAAGAAAAAGTTCAAAGCCACGCCCTCAGCTGGTAAAGTTATGGTGGCGGTCTTCTGGGACTCTGAAGGGGTTGTTCTGTTTGAAGTGATCCCTCATGGTGCAATAATCAACTCTGAAGTGTATTGTGCTACCCTCAGGAAAATGTGGAAACTACTTCAACGCGTTCGATGAGGTTTCGGGATTGCAGCCGGATGTTGTTGAGTTGTCGCCACAGTATTTCGGCTGACAACCATTCAGCCGTCTTCGGATGAGTGTCCGGAGTGACGGACACTCACCTGAAGACGGCTGGACGATTGCCAGCCGAAATGTTGTGGCGAGAACTCAACATGATCCGGCTGCAATCTCGAAATCTCATCGAAAATTCAGTACGTCGGGAATACTTCAACGTGTTCGTCACCACAAAAAAATTCAAACGAACTTCTCCTCCTCCATGACGACGCAAGGCCTCACACAATTCTGCGCGTCCGAGAGGAGCTAACAAAACTTTAGTGGACTGTTCTTCCTTCTTCAGTCCGGATCTCACACCTTCGGACTTCTATCAATTTGGCCCAATGAAGGATGCACCCCGCGGGAAGCAGTACGTGGATGGTGAGGAGGCTATTGCTGGGCGCGCGGAGTGGCCGCGTGGTTTGAGGCGCCATGTCACGGATTGCGCGGCCCCTCCCGCCGGAGGTTCAAGTCCTCCCTCGGGAGTGGGTGTGTGTATTGCTCTTAGCATAAGTTAGTTTAAGTAGTGTGTGAGTCTAGGGACCGATGACCTCAGCAGTTTGGTCCCTTAGGAATTTACAAACATTTGAACATTTTGGTTATTGATGTAGCAAGACATTGGCTCCGAGGTCGACCATCATAGTAGAGAGTGGTACCGTGCGGGCATTGGGTCCTCCCAGGAATGTGGCTAAGGCCGTCGCATTGAACGGAGATTATATTGAAAAATAGCCTTTTGTAGCCAAAAGACTAGGGAATAATATGGTGTATTGGTATCCTGAATAAAACCAAGCTGCCTTCAGGAAAACAGTGTTGCATTACTTACTGAATGCACGTCGTAATATGATTATGAATATAGCATATTTTTGTAAGTTCATAAGCTCCCTCAGTCACAATTTTATTCTCAGTCATGCTCTTGCATATATTTAAATCTACTGATTGTGGCCACAACGTTTTCCCAGGATACACTAATATCTTCTATGCGAAACAGAAATATGTTTAACACTTAATATACATTTAAATGTTACGTTTTCTTAACGTATGTGTCTGGATCGTAGCCCTACATGGGAGTGAAACGTGGATGGTAAACGGTGTAACCAATAAGAGGAGGATGGTAAACGGTATAGCCAATAAGAGAAAATAACTTTTGTAATGTCGTATTACAAAATAATTATGAAGATTAGATAAGTAGATCAGGTAACTGATGAAGAAGCGCTGAGTTGAATTAGGGAGAAAAGAGCTTCATGGATGAGCTTGCCTGAACGAAGGGACAGTTTGATAGGAGGCGTACTGCGACGTTAAGCAATATTTAATTTGGTAATGGAGGACCCGTGGTAGAGGGATAATCATTATTTAAAAATTTTTAACCATAATTTATGACAGCAGCACCTTTTTAAAAGTACTTTAAACATAATAGTGTAAAAAGCTTCAGGAAAAATCAAGCTTCTACTTTGTTTTATTTTGAGATATGTGTACCTATGCTGTACATAAATAATTAACATGCTTTATTTCATTTGCAACACGAAATACAATTCAGAAAAAAGAGTGACGCCGAAAGCGATGGTTCATACATCATCTTGCCCCCCCAAAGGATCTGTTAGAAGATGGTAAGCATTTCATCGGTTCTTAGTCTTTGAGCCACGCTATTTAGAAAATTGACAAATTTTTCAAGGTTTTCCTTGTGTTCACGTACCAGACCCCTCGACGCAGCGTCGACGACGAGGTCATTGAAGACAGAGCACAAGCTCGGATTAAGGAACGGCAGGGAAGGAAATCGGCCGTACCCTTACAAAGAACCATCCCAGCATTCGTCTAAAGCGATTTGGGGAAACCACGGAACACCTAAACCCTAATGCCCAGCGTGGATTTGATCTGCTGCATTTCCGAATACGAGTCCAGTGTCTTACAACTGCTGGACGTAGCTCGTTCATTTAACTCCTTGCTGATGTCGTGGTGGTGTGTCAAGTATGTCTGTCAATTCAGTACGATGTTTAAAACAAAACACTAGTCTTTCAAGCAAGGCTACTTTTTATCCTCAATGCGTGACATTTACCCTGGGCACGTAACCGTGCTCTGTCAATGCCTCCTGCATATAAAAACAGTGTTTATAAAAAAAAAGTGTGTGAAATCTTACGGGACTTAACTGCTAAGGTCATCAGTCCCTAAGCTTACACACCACTTAACCTAAATTATCCTAAGAACGAACACACAAACCCATGCCCGAGGGAGGACTCGAACCTCCGCCGGGATCAGCCGCACAGTCCATGACTGCAGCGCCCTAGACCGCGCGGCACAGTGTTTATATTTTACTTTTTCAGAGGTGTTCGTTATACATTTTTCAGAAGTTCAGAGGAACACTCAAAGATCCGTCTTCTGCGACGTGCAAGGCTGTTTTTTTTTTTTTTTTTTTTTTTTTTTTTTTGTATCTACAAGTATGTGTCATCGTCGTCTGTAAATCTGGTTTCTACTTTGTATATACAGCACAGTCCCGCTAATCCAAGCCCCGGTAATCCGGACGTTCGGTTAATCCGAACATAAAGAATGGTAGTCTAAGTATGGAAAACTGCGCGGCAAACTGCTGTACATACACACGATTTTAATATGCACAGTACAGTAAACATGCATTAGAAAAATTGGCAAGAAAACATTAGGTTTAAACAACGCAATGAAAGAAAACCTGTCAAACTTACTAAAATACAGCGGACATTTTACACCTACTTTTTAGATGACAAAAAACTCATTGTTTTTTGGCGTAATAAAGACAGCCTGTTATACGACGCATAGTTGCGCCAGCGTCTCATAAACATCAATTCAGCAGGTGTAGCAGTGGGCTGTTGCTCCAAATAACGTAGCGCGAGGTCAAGGGCTTCTGCTGCGTCACTGTGGGGCACCAGCTCTCCTTTGTCGCTTTCAGGCTCACTGACACTTCCGTCACAGCAGTCCACTTCTTCCTGGTCTTGAGTCACAGCAGCATCTAAATCAGGGTTCTCCACACATGCCCCATCCGCTGCCATACATTCATCTACGTCTCCTTCACTAGCTTCTTCACATCCATGGATTGTCTGTATCATTTGTAGTAGATTTTCCTCTTCATTTCCAACTAGGCTGTCCTGAAATTCAATATATGTTCACAGTTTTCTCCATGATTTCCTCAGAGTATTTTCTGAAAAATTCCGCCATGCCTCAGCGGCCCAATAAACAACATCCTTCACATTGGTCTTTTTTATTTTGTCCACTAAAGGAATGCTACCATCTTGAATCAGCATTCTTAATAATTGTTTTCTGTAAATCAGTTTTAATGTTTGCAGTACGCCCTGGTCCATCGGCTGTAAAAGTGGTGTAACGTTCGGCGACAAAAACTTCGCCACAATTTCTCCATCACATAATTCCTTAGTGAGATGGCGCGTTATCAATCAAAAGGATTGCACGGGAAGACAAATGATTTTCCTTAGAAAACCGTCGAACAGAGGGAACAAACTGGCCGTGAAACCATTCTTTGAACAGCTTACCATCCATCCATGCTTTTTTTCTGGTTGCGATAATGTATGGGCTGGGCTTCATGTTGCAGTTTTTAAAAGCTCTGGGCCTAGCAGATTTCCCGATCAGCATTAAGGCAGCTTGTGATTACCAGCAGCGTTGCTGCACGCTAATAAAGTAACACGATCTTTGCACATTTTAAAACCAGGAGCATTGTCTTCTGCTTTTGATGCCAGGCTTTTTGTTCGCAATGCCCTAAAATTAAGGCCAGTCTCGTCAGCGTTGTAAATTTGTTGGGGAGAATACTTTCCCTCTCTTACCATTTTTTCAAACTCACCCAAGTGTATTCCTTCGCTGCATCACCGTCAGAAGATATCTTCTCATCAGTAATTGTTAGCTGACGGATTCCATGACGTTTTTTGAATCCGTCCAACCAACTCGTACTCGCACTAAAAGACTCATCACCATTCATTAACTTGGCAGGTAAACAGCCTTCTCCTGAACCAGTGCTCCACTCAGAGGAGTCCCCCTTTCTATTTTCTGCGTAAACCGAAGGAAAAGAGCTTCATCCACTTTATCGTACTGGGGCTGTTTCAGAGTCTGCCGAATTTCGAGAGCTTTTCCTAAAGACGTTGCGCAGGACTGTTCAAGCTTCACTCGGTTATTCTTCCAATCACCGCGCGGCCTAGGGCTCCTTGTCACCGTCCGTGCGGCTCCCCCCGTCGGAGGTTCGAGTCCTCCCTCGGGCATGGGTGTGTGTGTGTGTGTGTGTGTTCTCCTTTGTGTAAGTTAGAGTAAGTTAGATTAAGTAATGCCTAAGCTTAGGGACCGATGACCTCTGCTGTTTGGTCCCATAAGACCTTACCACAAATTTCCAAATTTTTTTCTTCTTCCAATCACAAATGGTTGCTTTACCAACACCCAGTTCCATTGCCAGTTTAGATACATTCTCATCATTGTCTATCCGCTTCAAAGCATTAAGTTTTTCTTAGAGAGTTAACGTTGTATGTTTCTGTTTACTCATGACGAAAATACGTACACCACTACACCTGAACGAATACAATACAACTGTTACGCGCGGCAGCGATCGATAACTAACATAACCAAGCGCTTTGCGAGCCAATTGGCAGTGCACTGACGTCACACACTAGAAAGGTCCAAACAATTCACAACAACAAGGGCAGGGAGTGAGAGTAAGCCATTGTTCTCACACTTGTTCCCATTTGTTACCATGGTGTACCTACTTATCTGCTTGGTATTCTTCATTCTAGACACTCGTCACCGTAATTCCGGCTAATGCGAACAAATCGGTAATCCGAACAAGGTCCGGTCCCAATTAGTTCGGATTAACGGGACTCTACTGTACCTCCTTTTGATAAGTTCTCTATTTTAGGCATGAAACTATAGGATGTGTATCTATTTTGTTTCGACTGCTCGCCCGAAGCTGAATTATTTTAACGGTCGGATTGAACAGGGTGTCCTGAATTTATGGATTTTACGTTATTTTGTCATGTTTTACGTGTTTAGTGGGTCGTAATCATACACTCTGCTTTCCACGCCTTCTGTTACCCAACTGGTAGTTTTTTCGCACGAAACGAATTTACTAAGAGGTGAAACCTTTCCCAAAAAAAAAATTAATTTAACTCGCAAAACATGGGAAAACGGCAACACGAGCTTTTAAGCTGAGCAAACTGATTATTTTCATTGCATGTAAGGAATCCAGAAAATAAGTAAAATATGTCATCCTACGCTAAGACCATCGCGCATCAAGAGTCAAATGGCTCTGAGCACTATGGGACCAACATCTGAGGTCATCAGTCCCCTAGAACTTAGAACTGCTTAAACCTAATTAACCTCAGGACAGCACACACATCCATGCCTGAGGCAGGATTCGAACCCAGGATTCGAACCTGCGACCGTAACGGTCGCGCGGTTCCAGACTGAAGCGCCTAGAACCGCTCGGCCACACCGGCCGGCCGCATCAAAAGTCGTGCATTGGCAGAAGAGTGTACATGGTTGGCTCTGAGCACTATGGGACTTAACAGCTGTGGTCATCAGTCCCCTAGAACTTAGAACTACTTAAACCTAACTAACCTAAGGACATCACACAACACCCAGCCATCACGAGGCAGAGAAAATCCCTGATCCCGCCGGGAATCGAACCCGGGAACCCGGGCGTGGGAAGCGAGAACGCTACCGCACGACCACGAGATGCGGGCGAAGAGTGTACATGTTCCAGGTTTTCTGCAGACTAAGTTCTGCTGTGGTATGGATAAAAGGCGCATCACATTGAGGCCGTGAAATGTACTAAAAATTTGAAGTACGAGCACAGTACGATCCTTGTGGGCAAAACGTCTACAATGCGCACAGATTCATCGTGAAATTTTGGCTACATATGGACCAAACGCAGTGCCGTTTGCCACAGTATGAAATCGTGCCAACAGTTTAACCAAGGTCGCACTGATCAGGTAGTCCCGATCTTGCACCATATGACTCCCATCCATAGCGGTTCTCGTACGGCCCCGGACCAAGAAGCAGATTTCTGTCATCAAGGAACTGAGTGACTGGTAGAACGATCCGACCACTGTCTACAGAAACTTGAAGATTGTGTTGGAAATTAATGTCATGTATATGTGTCACTCTGAAGTGTAGTGCAGCATTCAGTAGAAATTACCATTCCTGGCACAATAATGTATAGTTTCCTTTTTGAAGTCTGCTCATGGTACAGGGTGTTCATAAATTATCTTTGCAACTTAAGACTTTAATAACTTTAACACTATACTAGTTACACTACTGGCCATTAAAATTGCTACACCACGAAGATGACGTGCTACAGACGCGAAATTTAACCGACAGGAAGAAGATGTTGCAGGTCCTGTACGGGCCTTTCTGGATACAGAAAATGTTCGACTGCTGCCCTGGCCAGCACATTCTCCAGATCTCTCACCAATTGAAAACGTCTGGTCAATGGTGGCTGAGCAACTGGGTCGTCACAATACGCCAGTCACTACTCTTGATGAAAGGTGGTATCATGTTGAAGCTGCATGGGCAGCTGTACCTGTACACGCAATCGAAGCTCTGTTTGACTCAATGCCCAGGCTTATCAGGCCGTTATTACGGCCAGAGGTGGTTGTTCTGGGTACTGATTTCTCAGGATCTATGCACCCAAATTGCGTGAAAATGTAATCAAATGTCAGTTATAGTATAATATATTTGTCCAATGAATACCTGTCTATCATCTGCATTTCTTCTTGGTATAGCAATTTTAATGGCCAGTAGTGTATTAATAAACGGTTTTCAGAGTGTGACGACGCAATTTTGACGCAAAATTGAACTTCTAAAAGCTCATAAAATGTGGACACCACGGGCGAGATCTCAGTATGTGGCCTGGTTAACACAGAGGACGTCCGACATCTAAGGGCAACGAGACTTTCGAACACTGAAGAGGGCCAACAGCCTCTTCAGTAGTTGCAGGGGCAACAGTCTGGATGATTGACTGATATGGCCCTGTAACACTAACCAAAATGGCCTTGCTGTTGTAGTACTGCGGATGGCTGAAAGCAAGTGGAAACTACAGCCGTAATTTTTCCCGAGGGCATGCAGCTTTACTGTATGATAAAATGATGATGGCGTCCTCTTGGGTAAAATATTCCGGAGGTAAAATAGTCCCCCATTCGGATCACTGGCCAGGGACTACTCAAGAGGACGTCGTTATCAGGAGAAAGAAAACTGGCGTTCTACGGATCGGAGCGTGGAATGTCAGATCCCTTAATCGGACAGGTAGGTTAGAAAATTTGAAAAGGGAAGTGGATAGGTTAATGTTAGATATAGTGGGAATTAGTGAAGTTCGGTGGCAGGAGGAACAAGACTTTTGGTCAGGTGAATACAGGGTTATAAATACAAAATCAAATAGGGGTAATGCAGGAGTAGGATTAATAATGAATAAAAAAATAGGAGTTCGGGTAAGATACGACAAACAACATAGTGAACGCATTATTGTGGCCAAGATAGACACGAAGCCCACGCCTACAACAGTAGTACGAGTCTATATGCCAACTAGCTCTGCAGATGATGAAGAAATTAATGAAATGTATGATGAGATAAAAGAAATTATTCAGGTAGTGAAGGGAGGCGAAAATTTAATAGTCATGAGTGACTGGAATTCGACAGTAGGAAAAGGAAGAGAAGGAAACATAGTAGGTGAATATGGATTGGGGCTAAGAAATGAAAGAGGAAGGCGCCTGGTAGAATTTTGCACAGAGCAAACTTGATCATAGCTAACACTTAGTTCAAGAATCATGGAAGAAGGTTGTATACATGGAAGAACCCTGGAGATACTAAAAGGTTTCAGATAGATTATATAATGGTAAGACAGAGATTTAGGAACCATATTTTAAATTGTATGACATTTCCAGGGGCAGATGTGGACTCTGACCACAATCTATTGGTTATGAACTGTAGATTGAAACTGAAGAAACTGCAAAAAGGTGGGAATTTAAGGAGATGGGACCTGGATAAACTGAAAGAACCAGAGGTTTTACAGAGTTTCAGGGAGAGCATAAGGGAACAATTGACAGGAATGGAGAAAAGAAATACAGTAGAAGAAGAATGGATAGCTTTGAGGAAAGAAATAGTGAAGGCAGCAGAGGATCAAGTAAGTAAAAAGACCAGGGCTAGTAGAAATCCTTGGGTAACAGAAGAGATACTGAATTTAATTGATGAAAGAAGAAAATACAAAAATGCAGTAAGTGAAACAGGCAAATAGGAATACAAACGTCTCAAAAATGAGAGCGATAGGAAGTGCAAAATGGCTAAGCAGGGATGGCTAGAGGACAAATGTAAGGATGAAGAGGCTTATCTCACGAAGGGTAAGATAGATACTGCCTACAGGAAAATTAAAGAGACCTTTGGAGAAAAGAGAACCACATGCATGAATATCAAGAACTCAGATGGAAACCCTGCTTAAACAGAGAAGGGAAAGCAGAAAGGTGGAAGGAGTATATAGAGGGTCTATACAGGGGCGATGTTCTTGAGGACAATATTATGGAAATGGAAGAGGAGGTAGATGAAGATGAAATGAGAGATATGATACTGCGTGAAGAGTTAGACAGAGAACTACTGACAGCCTTGGGAGAGCCAGGCCTAACATAACTCTACCATCTAGTGAGCAAGATGTATGAGACAGGCGAAATACCCTCAGACTTCAAGAAGAATATAATAATTCCAATCCCAAAGAAAGCAGGTGTTGACAGATGTGAAAATTACCGAACTATCAGTTTAATAAATCACAGCTGCAGAATACTAACGCCAATTCTTTACAGACGAATGGAAAAACTGGTAGAAGCTGGCCTCGGGGAAGATCAATTTGGATTCCGTAGAAATGTTGGAACACGTGAGGCAATACTGACCCCACGAATTATCTTAGAAGAAAGATTAAGGAAAGGCAAACCTACGTTTCTAGCATTTGTAGACTTAGACAGAGCTTTTGACAATGTTGACTGGAATACTCTCTTTCAAATTCTGAAGGTGGCAGGGGTAAAATACAGGGAGCGAAAGGCTATTTACAATTTGTACAGAAACCAGATGGCAGTTATAAGAGTCGAGTGGCATGAAAGGGAAGCAGTGATTGGGAAGGGAGTGAGACAGGGTTGTAGCCTCTCCCCGATGTTATTCAATCTGTATACTGAGCAAGCAGTAAAGGAAACAAAAGAAAAATTCGGAGTAGGTATTAAAATCCATGGAGAAGAAATAAATACTTTGAGGTTCGCCGATGACATTGTAATTCTGTCAGGGACAGCAAAGGACTTGGAAGAGCAGTTGAACAGAATGGACAGTGTTTTGAAAGGAGGGTATAAGATGAACATCAACAAAAGCAAAACGAGGATAATGGAATGTAGTCGAATTAAGTCGGGTGATGCTGAGGGAATTAGATTAGGAATTGAGACACTTAAAGTAGTAAAGGAGTTCTGCTATTTGGGGAGCAAAATAACTGATGATGGTCGAAGTAGAGAGGATATAAAATGTAGGCTGGCAATGGCAAGGAGTATAGATTTAAATGTCAGGAAGTCTTTTCTGAAAGTATTTGTATGGAGTGTAGCCATATATGGAAGTGAAACATGGACGATAAATAGTTTGGACAAGAACAGAATAGAAGCTTTCGAAATGTGGTGCTACAGAAGAATGCTGAATATTAGATGGGTAGATCACATAACTAATGAGGAGGTACTGAATAGAATTGGGGAGAAAAGGATTTTGTGGCACAACTGACCAGAAGAAGGGATCGGTTGGTAGGACATGTTCTGAGGCATCAAGGGATCACCAATTTGGTACTGGGGGGCAGCGTGGGGAGTAAAAATCGTAGAGGGAGACCAAGAGATGAATACACTAAGCAGATTCAGAAGGATGTAGGCTGCAGTAGGTACTGGGAGATGAAGAAGCTTGCACAGGATAGAGTAGCATGGAGAGCTGCATCAAACCAGTCTCAGGACTGAAGACCACAACAACAACAACATGGAAGCCAACCACAGTCCAGACCAATGTTCGGGCCTAGCATTTGTGATTTATGGAAACAGGTTGTGTTCTCCATAAAAAGGGGACGGGTCGCTCACCTGTGGACAAGGTACAGCAGGTGTTTGCAAGGAGCCCGACAAAATCGATGAGCACGGCGGCCAGAGAGTTCGAAATGAGACGGTCAGCATTTCCCAATGTCTTGCATAACAGGTTATGGCTTTATACCTAAAAGGTGCAGCTGCTTCAGACATTAGCGCCCACCGACAAACCTGAGCGCGAACAGTTTGCAGCGGATATTCTAGGCTAGACTGGCAGAAACAATGACTTTTTGGAAAAGATTTGGCCAACGTTTTATGTGTCAGGCAAACTGAATCGTCATAACGTTCATATACAAAGTTCAAAGCATCCTCATGTTACACGTGAAATGGAAAGAGGCAGTCCCAAGGTCGATGTTTGGTACGGACGGTAGCACAATTGCATCATTGATCCATTCTTTTTCGTCGAGTCTGCCGAAAATGGTGGTGTTTAGCTGGACATGTCAAAAGAAATTGTTGTGCCATAATTGAAAAATGTACAACCTGGTATCATACTCCAGCAGGATGGGGTACCAGCCCACTAATCCCTAAATGTCCATCAGTTTCTAGACGAAAATTTTTCCTGACAGGTGGAATAGACGAGATGATCCAATTCAATGGCCGCCACGATCCCTTGACCTCACACTACTGCACTCCTTCCTGCGGGCTTTTGTAAAAGAACTACTGTACCAAACCGAGGTTAGAGTTCTACAGGACCTGAAGGCACGCATTCGCAATGGATTTGAACATGTCACCGTGGGGATCTTGGAGAGAAATGGAATTCGACTAGACATTATCCGTGCCGTTAAGGGCGGACACACTGATGTGTATGAATGAGGAATCAAAACTATATGAGTTATCTTATCACACGTTGAAAATCAAGTTGTTAATATTTAGGGTAGTTTTAAAGATAGTAAAGTCTCAAAATGTAAAGATAATTTATGGATACCCTGTGCTATGTAGTACATTTTACTGCACAGGGTGATTCAAAAGGTTCCCCAAAGTTTGAAGAAGCTGATAGCGGAGACAAAGTAAAATGGTCTTCGCATGAAGCTCATTTGGTCTGCAAGTATCCTAGAGACAAGTTTTCGTATTTTCTACCATTCTGCAACAAATCATTGTCACAGTTACTGAAAGATAGTCCTGTGGATCCGTTCTGTTGTCCTTCGTGTACATGGGTGTGAGCTGTGCTTTCTTCCAACTATTGGGCACAGCTTTTTGCCCAAGAAATCTTCGATACATTATAGTTAAAAGGCAGACTAATTCAGCCGCAAATTCTGCAACAAATCATTGTCACAGTTACTGAAAGATAGTCCTGTGGATCCGTTCTGTTGTCCTTCGTGTACATGGGTGTGAGCTGTGCTTTCTTCCAACTATTGGGCACAGCTTTTTGCCCAAGAAATCTTCGATACATTATAGTTAAAAGGCAGACTAATTCAGCCGCAAATTCGGTATAGAGTCTGATAGGGATTCCATCAGATCCACGAGCTTTGTTCATTTTAAAGATTGCAGTAGTTCCTCAGCGTCACTGACAGCATATCTATTTCACTATCTTTGCAGTTGTAAGAGAATTGAAATGGGTCAAAACTTCTGGATTCACCCTTGTAAAAGAACATTTGGAAAAAAAATTGAATGATCGTATGGCATTGTTGGCCGGGAGGCACCATTCGGGGGAGTTCGGCCGCCGTATTGCAAGTCCTTTTTAGGTGACGCCACATCGGCAGTGAATGGTGATGGACACACAACACCCAGTCCCCTGCCGGGAATCGAACCCGGGTCCCCCTTTAGGCAGAGACGCTACCGCTGTGCTACGGAGGCAGTTAAGCATTTGTTTTGCTATTATTAGTTTCAGTTCCTGTTTCGTCCGTAACTGTCTGGAGGCTAACTATGGTGCCACCCATAGTCTTTACATACAACCAAGAATTTCACCGGATTTTGTGAAATCTTTCCACAATATTCTGCTATGGTAGTTCTTGAAGGCTTCTCGCATAGCCGTCTTGAAAACCAAATGCGTTTCATTCGTCAGCTCTCTATGATATAGTTCTATGCTTTGTTTTATATCTGTTTTGCAGTAGTCTATGTACCTTTAGAAGTTTCTTTACAGTGACTATACTCAACGGAGGGTCCCTCCCATCATGATCTGATCTACTAGGTACAAATCTATCCAGTTTATGGTCAACACTGAAAGTTGTACCGTAGTTCCTCTACATGCTTCTGTCTTGAGCAAAAAGTTTCAAGTTTCTCATTGAGATATGAGACTACAGTCTCTATCTAGTTTACTCGAGATATAAATCTTTCTACATCTTTTAGTTGCCCTTTTTAATAATGAAGAACTGTCTGAAACTGGTGTACAGGTTTCCAGACATACCTCTGCAAGATTTCAAAGTTTAGCATCTTGCTGTAAATGTACAGAAATGGAATCAGCCATGTCATGCACATATTTTGATGCAACAATTTATACGTATATGGAGTGGTATGATGACGTAAGCTCAGTCGTAGGTAAATCAGGTGGCAGACTTCGGTTCATTGGCACACACACACACACACACACACACACACACACACACACATCTACATAATACTATGCAAGCCACCTAATATTGTGCGATGGACGGCTCTTCTGGTGCCACTACCTGATCCTCCCCTACCCTGAACTATCAGTAATCGGAATCTATCCTGGATAACACTGTGTGCATGTTATATGAGTGTCAGTTTCACTGTCATTTAAGCCCTCAACAGACCGCTACACGAAACACTTGAAACTAACATTTGGATAAGCTATCTGACTGCGTATCTGAATATGAAACACTGAAGGAACAAATGAACCTGTAACAATGAATACCTAAGCTATCTGATTGCGTTTTTGAATAAGAATTTACAAGTGATACAGAATCTGATTTGTGTAACGAAATTTACTGGATTAGAGTACATGACATGTTGTGGTGTATCAGTGTCTCTGTTTTGGCCCTACGTTTTCCACTCACCTCTTTAGATGACTGCCTTTTTCCAAGTGGTTTACAGCAACTCGCAGCAGCAGCAGCTAAAGCCAATTGTTACTAAGAATGAATTTAATAAAGAGAAGTTTGCTTGGGTCCCTTTACTACTAAATAACTTGTAAGAAGGTATTTCATAAATTAAGTATATTTAAAACTTCAGAAATCATCATGACCAATAATAGTTTGACCAGTATTAGTAATGGCGAAATGCCTGACAATGACATAAGTATCAATAATGGTTGAGTGCCAGATTAACAAATTATTTCAATTTCAAAGTTACATTAACATTTAATAGCCACAGAATATTTATTTGGAGGATAACGAGGCTTCTTTAACTGACAAGAAAAACATGGGATTATTGCAAACTCGGATTAACAATCACGAGCCCAACCCAGCAATTGCGCTTTACGCTATACTTGCGCATTTTACCTAGAATTCCACCTTTAAGCGTAGTCAACTCATCTAAATTTCTACTGGTCATATAAATGAAATCAGGCCTTGAGTGTGGTAAGATCTGCTATCATCGACGTGAGGGCAGCGTGACACGTCTTCTGTGTCCTAGCTCTCGCCCGGCACTACTTACAATCGCGCTCCCATGTTTCCCCCTCAGATTGTTACTATCGATATCTGAGTGCTTATTTATTTCCAGTCTTGCACAATGCAAAGCATAGGGTTAAGTTGGCTATATTGTTTTCAATGTAATGGAGAGTTCTGCCACACTCCCTAGAATTGGCTCTAACTTCACAAATTTTCTCTTCGTGATCATTACGCGAAATGTAGTAATATGCTGTCCGACTCTTGCTGGGAAAATGCTCTCTCGACATTCCAATAGTAGTAAACTTGTCTGTGATGTGCAACGCCTCTCTTGTAACATTTTCCAGTGGAGTTTGCTTAGCCGGCCGGTGTGGCAGTGCGGTTCTAGGCGCTTCAGTCGGGAACCGCGTGACCGCTACGGTCGCAGGTTCGAATCCTGCCTCGGGCTTGGCTGTGTGTGATTTCCTTAGGTTAGTTAGGTTTCAGTACTTCTAAGTTCTAGGGGACTGATGACCTCAGATGTTTAGTCCCATAGTGCTCAGAGCCAGCCATTTTTTGGAGTTTGCTTCACACACACCCTCGCCCCACCCCCACCCCCCGCCCCACCCCTGGCCACCCCTACACACTCACACGTCACTTACAACTAGAGACACCACCCACCCGCCCACCAACACACACACGCACACGCACACACACACACACACACACACACACACACACACACACACACACACACACACCTAAAAAGGAGGTTACAAAACACTCATTGCTCAAGTGTTTGGGACCTATAGCAAACAGTACTATCATTAGATATTGAATGTATACAAAGAGAGGCAGTACAGCTTTGTTTTCCACTCAAGCACTCAAGGAGGCGGGAAGAAGGGGGGAGCGAAAGCTGAAAACCCCGAATTGGCATATACTTGAAAACAGATACCAATAATTCCGCGAAAATGTACTCGGAAAGGTTAAAAAACGAATGACGAATCGAGAATTATACTTCAACCCATTACATATCGCTTCTGTACAGACCACGATGAAAAGATTGTACTAAATGCAGTCTGCAGAGAGACATTCAAGCAGTGGTTTTTCCCACAATCCAAAAGTGGTTGGAACGGAAAGAATCTCCAGCATGTGATTTGAAGCTAAGTACGCTCTGCCATGCACCTCACAGTAGTTTGCAGAATTTGTTCCTAGATGTAGATAGGTTGATGGTGTGCTACGCCTCCTACACAACACGACGCTGTTTATTTCGTTCCCAATGGTAACCAGGTGCCTGACGTCTTCTCCATTTCTGTGTTTTTTTTAATTATTTATTTAGTGATACCGCTGTATGCAGACAACACTTAGAGCCGGGGTTCCATGATTCACGGCCCACACTGGTAGCGACCTTGGCGCCCCTGGGTACGTGCCAACGTAGCGGAACATATTCCATCGTCACGGTCCAACAGCCTCCGCTATCAGTTCCACCACCTGGTGCTTACCCGCTACTAATAGCGCACGCGTGCGTTTCGAAATGGTGATTCCCTCTCCGGAGAGCAGTCTTCTTGCGTCATAAGTGATATACAGGCGGAAATAACATTTGTGGGGTCGTTCTCGACGCATCAGATCACTCAGAAGTGTAACAAAAAGTCTCGTTCACTTGCAGTAGCGTTTCTGCCAGAATCTTGACTCTTGGGACATAGATGCAGATCGCTTTTGAAATTGATATATAATTTACTCAATGCATTCCGGTTTTGTGCCTGTCCCCTGGAGTATTTGCATAATATTTTTCATACCACTAAGCGAAATGCGCTAAGGTGACAAAAGTTGTGAGACATCAATATGCATATCTACAAATGGCAGTAGTATCGCATACACAAGGTATAAAAGAGCAGTGCATTGGCAGAGATGTCATTTGCTTTCAGATGAGTCATGTGCAAAGGTTTCCGAAGAGAATACGGCCGCAAGACGAGAGTTGACAGACTTTGAATGTGGACTGGTAGTTGGAGCTAGAAGCGTGGGATATTCCATTTCAGAAATCGTTAGAGAATTCAATATTCGCAGTGTGCGGAGAATACGAAATTGCGGGTAATTACCTCTCACCACAGACAACATAGCGGTCGACGGCTTTCACTTAACGACTTATAGCAGCGGCGTTTGCGTAGAGTTGTTAGTGTTAACACATAAGCAACATTGCGTGAAATAACAGCAGAAATCAACGTGGGACGTACTACTAACGTATCCGCTAGGATAGTTCGGCGAAATACGGCGGTAATGGGCTATGGCAGCAGACGACCTAGTGCCTTTGCTAACACCATGACATCACCTGCAGCGCCTCTCCTAGGCTCGTGACCAAATGGGTTGGACCATAGACGACTGGAAAACAGTGACCTGGTCAGATGAGTCCAGGTTTCAGTTGGTAAGAGCTGATGATAGAGTTCGAGTGTGCCGTAGACCTCATGAAGCCCTGGACCTCAAGTCGACAACAAGGCAATGTGCCGGTTGGTGATGGCTCCATAATGGGGTGGGTTGTGTTAACATCGAAAGAGCTGGTCAAACTGAACTGATCGCTGACTGGAAATGATTATTTCGGCTACTTGGAGACCACTTGCAGCCATTCATGGACTGCGTGGTCCCAAACAACGATTGAATTTTTATGGATGAAAATACGCCATGTCACAGGGCCACAATCGTTCCCGATTGGTTTGAAGAATATTTTGGACAATTCGAGCGAATAGTTTGACCACCCAGACCCTCCGACATGAAACCCATCGAACATTTATGGGGCATAATTGAGACATCAGTTTGTGCACAAAATCCTGCACCGCCAACGCTTTCGCAATTATGGACGGCTATAGGGGCACCTGGCTCAATATTTCTACAAGGAACTTTCAACAACTTCTTGAGCTCATACCACGTCGAGTTGCTCCACTGCACACAGCAAAATAAGGTCCAATACGATACTAGGAGGATCCCATGACTTTTGTCACCTCAGTATAATGACAAATAAATGGAGGAATCTTGCAACAGCTGTTTTATATAAACGAAGAAAAATCAGCTAGGCATGCCGCCGTTAGCAGAATAACAATAGGTGTTACTGCTGCATTCCCCTGTCCCTTTTCCGTCATCTCCCACCCAATCCCATACAACTAAGCTCGCTGTAAGACATACAAAGAGTGGAAATGTCACATTCTCGTGTCACTTCACAGTGCTGTTGCCAAAACGTAATAATTCTTACATATAGGTGGGAAATAATCTGACCAAAGTATCTACATCTACATCTACATCTATACTCCGCGAGCCACCTTACGGTGTGTGGCGGAGGGTACTTATTGTACCACTATCTGATCCCCCCTTCCCTGTTCCACTCACGAATTGTGCGTGGGAAGAACGACTGCTTGTAAGTCTCCGTATTTGCTCTAATTTCTCGGATCTTTTCGTTGTGATCATTACGCGAGATATATGTGGGCGGTAGTAATATGTTGCCCATCTCTTCCCGGAATGTGCTCTCTCGTAATTTCGATAATAAACCTCTCCGTATTGCGTAACGCCTTTCTTGAAGTGTCCGCCACTGGAGCTTGTTCAGCATCTCCGTAACGCTCTCGCGCTGACTAAATGTCCCCATGACGAATCGCGCTGCTTTTCGCTGGATCATGTCTATCTCTTCTATTAATCCAACCTGGTAAGGGTCCCATACTGATGAGCAATACTCAAGAATCGGACGAACAAGCGTTTTGTAAGCTACTTCTTTCGTCGATGAGTCACATTTTCTTAGAATTCTTCCTATGAATCTCAACCTGGCGCCTGCTTTTCCCACTATTTGTTTTATGTGATCATTCCACTTCAGATCGCTCCGGATAGTAACTCCTAAGTATTTTACGGTCGTTACCGCTTCCAATGATTTACCACCTATGGCATAATCGTACTGGAATGGATTTCTGCCCCTATGTATGCGCATTATATTACATTTATCTACGTTTAGGGAAAGCTGCCAGCTGTCGCACCATGCATTAATCCTCTGCAGGTCCTCCTGGAGTACGTACGAGTCTTCTGATGTTGCTACTTTCTTGTAGACAACCGTGTCATCTGCAAATAGCCTCACGGAGCTACCGATGTTGTCAACTAAATCATTTATGTATATTGTAAACAATAAAGGTCCTATCACGCTTCCCTGCGGTACTCCCGAAATTACCTCTACATCTGCAGATTTTGAACCGTTAAGAATGACATGTTGTGTTCTTTCTTCTAGGAAATCCTGAATCCAATCACAAACCTGGTCCGATATTCCGTAAGCTCGTATTTTTTTCACTAAACGTAAGTGCGGAACCGTATCAAATGCCTTCCTGAAGTCCAGGAATACGGCATCAATCTGCTCGCCAGTGTCTACGGCACTGTGAATTTCTTGGGCAAATAGGGCGAGCTGAGTTTCACATGATCTCTGTTTGCGGAATCCATGTTGGTTATGATGAAGGAGATTTGTATTATCTAAGAACGTCTTAATACGAGAACACAAAACATGTTCCATTATTCTACAACAGATTGACGTAAGCGAAATAGGCCTATAATTATTCGTATCTGATTTATGACCCTTCTTGAAAATGGGAACGACCTGCGCTTTCTTCCAGTCGCTAGGTACTTTACGTTCTTCCAGCGATCTACGATAAATTGCTGATAGAAAGGGGGCAAGTTCTTTAGCATAATCACTGTAGAATCTTAAGGGTATCTCGTCTGGTCCGGATGCTTTTCCGCTACTAAGTGATAGCAGTTGTTTTTCAATTCCGATATCGTTTATTTCAATATTTTCCATTTTGGCGTCCGTGCGACGGCTGAAGTCAGGGACCGTGTTACGATTTTCCGCAGTGAAACAGTTTCGGAACACTGAATTCAGTATTTCTGCCTTTCTTCGGTCGTCCTCTGTTTCGGTGCCATCGTGGTCAACGAGTGACTGAATAGGGGATTTAGATCCGCTTACCGATTTTACATATGACCAAAACTTTTTAGGGTTCTTGTTTAGATTGTTTGCCAATGTTTTATGTTCGAATTCGTTGAATGCTTCTCTCATTGCTCTCTTTACGCTCTTTTTCGCTTCGTTCAGCTTTTCCTTATCAGCTATGATTCGACTACTCTTAAACCTATGATGAAGCTTTCTTTGTTTCCGTAGTACCTTTCGTACATGATTGTTATACCACGGTGGATCTTTCCCCTCGCTTTGGACCTTAGTCGGTACGAACTTATCTAAGGCGTACTGGACGATGTTTCTGAATTTTTTCCGTTTTTGTTCCACATCCTCTTCCTCAGAAATGAACGTTTGATGGTGGTCACTCAGATATTCTGCGATTTGTGCCCTATCACTCTTGTTAAGCAAATATATTTTCCTTCCTTTCTTGGCATTTCTTATTACACTTGTAGTCATTGATGCAACCACTGACTTATGATCACTGATACCCTCTTCTACATTCACGGAGTCGAAAAGTTCCGGTCTATTTGTTGCTATGAGGTCTAAAACGTTAGCTTCACGAGTTGGTTCTCTAACTATCTGCTCGAAGTAATTCTCGGACAAGGCAGTCAGGATAATGTCACAAGAGTCTCTGTCCCTGGCTCCAGTTCTGATTGTGTGACTATCCCATTCTATACCTGGTAGATTGAAGTCTCCCCCTATTACAATAGTATGATCACGAAACTTCTTCACGACGTTCTGCAGGTTCTCTCTGAGGCGCTCAACTACTATGGTTGCTGATGCAGGTGGTCTATAGAAGCATCCGACTGTCATATCTGACCCACCTTTGATACTTAACTTAACCCAGATTATTTCACATTCGCATTCGCTAATAACTTCACTGGATATTATTGAATTCTTTACTGCTATAAATACTCCTCCACCATTGGCGTTTATCCTATCCTTGCGGTATATATCCCATTCTGTGCCTAGGATTTCGTTACTGTTCACTTCCGGTTTTAACCAACTTTCCGTTCCTAATACTATATGCGCACTATTTCCTTCAATAAGAGATACTAATTCAGGAACCTTGCCCTAGATACTCCTGCAGTTTACCAATATTACGTTAACTTTTCCTGTTTTTGGTCTCTGAGGACGGACGTTCTTTATCAACGATGATAATGTCCTCTCTGGTAAGCCGTCAGGTATTTTATCGTTTCGCCCAAGGGGGGGTCCCTCTAACCTAAAAAACCCCCGTGTGCACGCCACACGTACTCTGCTACCCTAGTAGCTGCTTCCGGTGTGTAGTGCACGCCTGACCTGTCTAGGGGGGCCCTACAGTTCTCCACCCAATAACGGAGGTCGATGAATTTGCAACCATTATAGTCGCAGAGTCGTCTGAGCCTCTGGTTTAGACCCTCCACACGGCTCCAAACCAGAGGACCGCGATCGACTCTGGGCACTATGCTGCAGATATTAAGCTCAGCTTGCACTCCGCGTGCGATGCTGGTTGTCTTCACCAAATCAGCCAGCCGCCGGAAGGAACCAAGGATGGCCTCAGAACCCAAGCGGCAGGCGTCATTCGTTCCGACATGTGCTACTATCTGCAGCCGGTCACACCCAGTGCGTTCAATAGCTGCCGGAAGGGCCTCCTCCACATTACGGACGAGACCCCCCGGCAAGCACACCGAGTGCACACTGGCATTCTTCCCCGACCTACCCGCTATTTTCCTGAGGGGCTCCATAACCCGCCTAACGTTGGAGCTCCCTATAACTAATAGGCCCGCCCTCTGTGACTGTCGGGACCTTGCCGGAGAATCGGCCACTGGCCCAACAGGCGAGGCATCCTGTGGTGGCTCGGAAACGATGTCATCACCACTAGGAAGCACCCCGTACCTGTTGGAAAGGGGTAAGGCAGCTGCCACGCGGCCAGATCCCACCTTCGCCTTTCGGCCAGGCACGCGCGAGCCCACCACTATCCGCCATTCACCCTGGAGTGATGGCTGACCGGTAAGATGCTCACTGCCGGAAGACGCAGCGACATCAGGGGTTCCATGTGATTCCAAGGCCACCGAAGTAGGCATAGGTCTCACCACAGTTGCCCCAACGCCTCTACGAGCCGACGCCTGCGCCTCGAGCTCGATGAGCCTAACAGACAAAGCCTCCACCTGCCCCCGAAGAGTGGCCAATTCTCCTTGCGTCCGCTCACAACAACCACAGTCCCTACACATGACTATGTTTACCCTACTCTATACGGTGACAAATTCCCAAGATAATCTTCTGATGAGCTACTCTGATAATCAAGAAACACTCACTGAAATACGAGACGCGAAAACTACGCTAGGTTTTCCCAGAAAAACTATTTAAAAGCTAAGCGCAGCAAATAAGTACAAAAACGCTTTATACAAACAGTACTCGCTGCTGCTGGTGCTCTCGCTCTGGCTGTCACAAGACAACTGCTGATTCAAGTGACTAGTGGCTAACGGCCGCGAAACAAACAAAAGACGGTTTTAGGGCGCTTTCTGTTCTAAACGATCAAGAAAACACTAAGAAATCTAACACGAAAACTACGTAAAGTTTTATCAAGAACTGTTAGTTACTATGCAGAGCAGATAAACACAAATAGAATCCCTTCCTTAGTGGATGGTCGTAAACAAAATGCAAAATAAACGCTTTATACAAACAGTACTCGCTGCTGCTGGTGCTCTCGCTCTGGCTGTCACAAGACAGTTATTATAATCTTACAAAGCCTGCATTCTTTGTATATACATTTTTCAGTATACAGGAAAAGCCGTGACTTTGCAGAATCAAAACAGAGAAATCAAGACATGTTCATTATTTGGAAAAATTTATTCAAAACCCAAGATTTTGCCACTGCTATTGAAGGTAAAATCATTTCAACAGCTCAAGAAATGAAGAACAAATTACTTTAATTTTCTTGATTGCACATGTGACATTTGACATGCAGAGAAAGCGAACACGATATTTAGATTTCTTGATATCAGATCTGTAGTAGTAATCAGTTCACATACATCAGCCCTATAATACAAAGAAATGTAATAGAATATTTTTGAGCTTTTTATCTCTGTGAAACAACACCAGCAGCTATGACAAATGTCGTGCTTAACCAACTACATGAGGTGTCATTGCCAATTTAAGACCTACCTTAGCAAGGATAGGGTGATGGGGGTAACATAAAAGGAAAGAAAAGTAGTCTGCAGAAAAGAATAGTTATAATCCTTGTGCACGTTATGTCCCATGCACTTGTCATACTCTGAATGATGATTATTCATATTGCCGAGAAGGGAGGGTTTTGAAACATCCTGGCAGATTAAAACTGTGTGCCGGACCGAGACTCGAACTCGGGACCTTTGCCTTTCGCGGGCAAGTGCTCTACCAACTTAGCTACCCAAGCATGACTGAAGCCCCGCTCCTCACAGCTTTACTTCTACCAGTACCTCGTCTCCTACCTTCCAAACTTTACAGAAGCTCTCCTGCGAACCTTGCAGAACTAGTCCTCCTGAAAGAAAGGATATTGCAGAGACATGGCTTAGCCACAGCCTGTGGGATGTTTCCAGAATGAGATTTTCAGTCTGCAGCGGAGTGTGCACTGATATGAAACTTCCTGGCCGAAGCTCTGAGGATGGGGCGTGAGTCGTACTTGAGTAGCCCAGTTGGTTAGAGCACTTGCCCGCGAAAGGCAAAGGTTCCGAGTTCGAGTCTCGGTCCGGCACACAGTTTTAATCTGCCAGGAGGTTTCATATCAGCGCACACTCCGCTGCAGAGTGAAAGTCTCATTGAGGGAGGGTTTTTTTCATTTTGTCCGACGCCTTTTTAACTGCGATGCAATGTGCTAAAACCTCATCCGTCGCCACTAGCAATAAAATCTGTAGGTTTCGTCACTCGGAATATTGCCAAAAATACTATGGCCAAAATCAGTTGAAGAACAGGAGTTATTGGGACTGCATTCCCGAAATCTAATTGATGTGTTCTATATCAGCTGGAAGCGCCAAGAGAAATTTTTCAAAGTTAATACTGTCTGCATACAAAGTTCAGAGATCCGGGGGATACTGGTGGAACTAGTGTCAGTATTGAGTGATAAAGCTTTAAGGTATATAAATTCTGAAGATTTTATCAACTATTCTGTTACAGTAAAAGCAAGAAAAGTCCTAAGGTGGAGTTGTGACAAGAGCAGCACACTCAATTTGACCTACACATGCATCTACATCCATAGCCTGCAAACCGATGTGAAATGCATGGCAGAGAGTACTTTCAATATTATGGTTTCTTCCCTACACAGACAGTATAAGTGGAACACAATGGGCTGTCCAAAATTTTACAAAGCGCAGACGGTTTGATTTTATGATGTCCGCTTTCAAGAACACTGTAAGTATAATGCTTGACTTGACAGTTGCTAAGGGAAAGACACATTATTAAACAGGAATAATCATAGCCAATGATGGACATATGAAACATAGTACATACATAATTGAGATGAAGTGGTACATTTATAATGGAAAATGGTACAGATTTAATTACATGGGATTCAGAACAGAGCTTTTTTGTTATATGTATGAAGTGATTCAGTACTAAAGTTCTTTTCGTAATTTTTCTGATCTGATATGAAGTCTCTTTTTCTGTTTTTTGCCTTTTCCTTTTTTTTTTTAGTGCTCTGCGGCCTCGCACTTGTCCAATCGTAGCTGGCTTTAATTGTTGTTTCACTGCAATTGTTTTGTGTATTCTCCGGACCAAGAACTACCACTTTGCTACTCACGGATCTCGTTTTCAGGCTTCCTGTGACTTGCATATGTCTAGCTTACAGCTACGTAAGTAGTTACATAATTTATTACCAGTTTCCATTTTGAGAAAGCATTCTCCTACATTCAGTTCCATATTGTGAATATTTAAATCTTATATTTGCAGTTTAGATGTACTAAATTAATACTGTCAGGCCCACGTAGTGAAACGTAGCCTAAAAAGCCCAACAATCATAGTGCAGAAATACTCGTATTGCCAGATTCTCTATTCGCATGTTCACTTGACTATGTAGTTCGTACATTACGGATTCAAGTTCAAAAATGGTTCAAATGGCTCTGAGCACTATGGGACTCAACTTCTGAGGTCATTAGTCCCCTAGAACTTAGAACTAGTTAAACCTAACTAACCTAAGGACATCACAAACATCCATGCCCGAGTCAGGATTCGAACCTGCGACCGTAGCGGTCTTGCGGTTCCAGACTGCAGCGCCTTTAACCGCACGGCCACTTCGGCCGGCAGGATTCAAGTGCTTATAGCTGTGTATAGATGTTATTTTTTGTAATTTAGTTTTCTAGTATTTCACTAGCTCCCTTTTCCTTTCCTTTTAAACAGAGCGTTTGATGACGACTTACTAAGAACTCGAAACAGACCAGGATATTAGTTACGTGACAAGTGAAGGTCGTAAAAACAATTATGCTTCACAATTTTTAAAGTAATTTTTAATAATTTTTCTTAAGACTTAGAGCTTGGTAACATTATCAGTAGACATTTCTTTTAGAGCCACTATTTTTCTTCGCGTTCTACGACCTTACGCCATGTTGTGTAAGAACATGTATTCCCTGTTGATAAAAGCTCTTGTTCTGTGCTGATAGCCATGTTTTCACTGCACGAATCACCTTCTCATCATCTTCAAACTGTGTCACACATAGAGAACCGTCAGGTGGCCCAAACAGACGCAAGTACGAGGGCGGGAGCAATGGCCGTGACAGAACATCCCGAACCCACAGCACAATTTTTTCGCTTGCTAACACATTAACTCTCGTTACTCCTATCAACTGCATCGTTACCGAACAGTGCGCAAAAACCTTTACAGATATTCAAGACACTTTCTCCGCAACCAAGAATTCAATTATAGCATGTTGCTAGAGTGATTCACTACGACTCCATCGTCTGTCGGCATTGTTGGAAACTTCGCACACGTGCAGAAGACGCAACAAATCTGAAGTATCTAAAATGTTCTTTTCCTGTGTATATTAACGCTATAAAAAAACTTCGGGCGTTATTTACTGAACTACGAGTACCATGGTACAATAAAAGAGTTTCGTGGTTCTTTCAGCTCCATTTACGTATGAAACGCGGGAAGAATGACTGCTTGGACAACTCCTTGAGCATTGAAGTTACTCTAAACCTTGCCCTCCACGGTCGCTGCGGAAACGATACATTGGGATCTGTAGCATGTTTCTGGAATTGTCAAGTAACAGTGGTTCCCGAAGCTTTATAAGCAAGCTTTTGCAGGACTGTCGACTCTTACTTTGAAGCGCCTGCCAGTGCACGTTTTTTCAACATTTCCGTGGCGTTCTTCCGTCAGTTAATAAAAAAATCTCTGACTAATCGTACTGCCCTTCTTTGTGAAAGCTCAGTATCCCATCTGGTATGAACCCGCACGAATAGCAAAACAGGATAATTGGAGTCGAGAACGTGAAAGATCGGCATACGGATCATACTGAAGCCATAGTCTGTCTCGTGTTATACATGAACTGTAACTTCTGTACACGAAGCATTATAGTGGAAAGTGTCGACAAGAACTGATGTGACTTTGAGTATGTTTGTAATATGGACAGGTACTTTTCTTATGATAAAACTGAAATGCAATTTGTTAGTAAATTAACTTCCGATGCAGTTTTTCGATCTAAACAACAAAATATTACAATTCACAATTGTTTCCTTTTGTGGGGGGGGGGGGGGGGGGGGAAGGTGCGGGAGGGATAAACTGAGCGATTTGAGGCAGCGGACGCAAATATCATTCTTCGCACGTTTTTGATAAGAGCTGTTTCAATTTTGTGAACGGATATTGTACCTATACCGTCAGTATCTCACCCAAGAAATCTGTAGTAGCCAGCAGTGGATATTATTTTCCTTTTTGCAGTCCAGTGACATAAGAACAGAATGTACAGTGCTGAAATGAAATGATCATACGGCATTGTTGGCCGGGAGACCCCATGCGAGGTGTTCGGCCGCTGAAATTGCAAGTCCTTTTTAGCTGATGCCACTTCGGCGACTTGCGAGTCAATGACGATGAAATGATGACGAAACACACACAGCATCCAGTCATCTCGAGGCAGAGAAAATCCCTGACCCCGCCGGGAATCGAACCCGGGACCCCATGCGCGGGAAGCGAGAACGCTTGACTCGAGGCAGCCGCACTGAGCACACAGCCATGCCGTACAGGAGGAGCAGATATATAAGAAAATCAAGACTGCCTGTGTACAAGACTGTTGATACATTTAGTCTTACTCCTAATAATATAGCACAAGAAGAGCTACTAAATGGACCTATTACTTTTGTAGGAGCTAAGATTCATTTTTCTTGTACAACTACAGAGGTTATAACTGGTAATAGTTGGTTAACTATTGCTATTGTAAGGGGCAGTGATAAGCCGCAATTAGGCTTGGAGTCCTATTATGATAGAGACATTATTTGTTATCGTACCTGTTCAATTGGTGTTCAGGGTGCTGTGGCCTGTACAGTGCGGTCGACCAAGCACAGAGACGCTTGTACTTTCCTGTCATCTAATGCTCCAATTTTTGTATTCATTATTCGTAAAACAGTCATCGGCTCGTATTCATACGCAGATGTGTATCTAAGCTTTATTCGATTTTGATGACTAAGCAGACATTAACAACTTCCTAGAACATCAAGGAAAGTGACTCTGGCGAATCTTCTGAAGCATACAGTTGTGATTATACATTGTCTTGAATCTTCTTTGTTGACGATCAATATGTGTACGTAATTGGCGAGTAAAGTAACGACGATATCCTAATCAAGACCGTTCAAATGTTGCTACGTTTTGTCCTGTTTAATGCTGTTATGTACAGTGGAACTGAACAACTAATCCAAGCTATTTTTGTTGCTTGTTCGACTCCATAATCTAAAATAACTGAAATAAAAAATTAAGTATTTGAAAGTAAACCGAACACAAGGAAAGACGCCATATTGCATTTTCGTGTCGAATGGTTTTATAGAAGTCAGTTACGCTGATTGCAAATGATCAACATACACCTGAGCCAGCTTATTGTCCAACAAGTACTGTCTTTGGCGCTAAATGAGACGCTAATAAAGCTATTCGAATATCCGGAGTCAAACAGTTACCCCTGAAAGACAGTTTCCGAAATGAACTCAGAGTAGAATTACGCACACTACACAAAGATATAATCTTTCCGCGTTCCCAAATTGTGTGTTATATAGAATCCGCCATCTCCCTTTCCAGTATGCAAGATGCTGAAAATCTAGGAATGTCTGTTTACTTACGAAGCACGATATTTCACGAGATGAGAAATGGGTGTTTACGTAGTGCGGGTTTGAAATGCTTAACTTCCTGATCTAGTCAGTTCCCGAAGTTGAGAAATATATGAATATGGTCCAACTATTACTTTTGATTTATACAGAGTGTCTCAGGTGGAATGGTCAATATTCTGGGATATGAAAGGAACGATCATTTGAAGTAAAAAAAGTCTGCAAACATCGGCTCTAAAACACATACCTTAAGAGCTATGATTGTTCAAATGGCTCTGAGCAAAAATGGTTCAAATGGCTCTGAGCACTATGGGACGTAACTGCTGAGGTCATCAGTCCCCTAGAATTTAGAACTACTTAAACCTAGCTAACCTAAGGACATCACACACATCCATGCCCGAGGCAGGATTCGAACCTGCGACCGTAGCGGTCGCGCGGTTCCAGACTGTAGCGCTAGAATCTCTCGGCCACACTGGTCGGCGGCTCCGAGCGTTATGGGACTTAACATCTGAGGTCATCAGACCCCTAGAAGTTAGAACTACTTAAACCTAACTAACTTAAGGACATCACACACATCCACGCCCGAGGCAGGATTCGAACCTGCGACTGTAGCGGTCGCGCGGTTCCTGACTGAAGCGCCTAGAACCGTTCGGTCATAAGGGCCGACTTAAGAGCTATGAACATTTGCTGACTAGAAGAGATGTGTTACACATTAGCGAATATGAACAAGAACTTGTAGCTCTTAGGGTATGTACTTTAGATTGGCTCTGAGCACTATGGGACTTAACTGCTGTGGTCATCAGTCCCCTAGAACTTAGAACTACTTAAACCTAAGGACATCACACACATCCACGCCCGAGGTAGGATCCGAACCTGCGACCGCAGCGGTCGCGCGGTTCCAGACTCGCCTAGAACCGCTCGGCCACTCCGGCCGGCTATGTACTTTAGAGCTCATGTTTAAGAATAGCTTTTTTTCTTGTTTTGGTACATACTACAACCTCTCAAAATATTTAAAGCGAAGAGCTTGCAATGTCGGAGATTTGTTTCGCAATATGGAAGACGAAGTAATCCTCTTAGCTCTTACGGTCTCCATTTTGGAGACCATTGCTTCGAATGATCGTCCCTGCCATATCCCTGAATAGTGACTATACCTCCTCGGACTCCTGTATATGAATAAATAGGAACGCAGCGCACAGAACAAGCAGACGTAGCATGCAGTTCACTATTTGGTTTGCTGCGCTATGTTACTTCATGACGATATATTCCAACTTACAAAGAAAGATTGTTTCAGGTTTCTGGGTGCGTTAACGATTTCATTTTACGGATCGATATAATTGTCAACTGATCTAGAAGCCCGTAAAACATGCCATTAATCTCTCAGAATAAATATCAGAAATATAAGCCGAAGACATTTAAGTTTACCATTTCTGCCGAGGTAGATTGTGAACTACAGATTTACTCAAGTTTTGAAGTGTCTTTTAATTTTTTATTCTTATCGACCAGAGTCGGTAATCACATTTTAATATTTAAACTTAACATTCTCTCGAAGCGTCAGTCGATATATCTTTGTTTCCATCTGTGGCAACAATTTTTTTGTAGCAGACGTATATCCTGTTTTGTTCTCTACATCATAGTATTGATGTAAGTAGTATTGCGTAGTTCTAAACAAACAAATTTCAAAGAGAACGCGAAGCTGTGTCAGCTTTTTTTTTTGTTTTTACTAATACGCGCTCCGTTTTATTACACTTACTTGTGAGTTTAGTACAAACATTTTGTAGAACGTAATAGTATGTATGACGAAATAACTCAATAATGGAAAACTATAAACCATCGCCAGCGAAAAACTTCAATATGGCTGCTCAAAGGTAAGAAACGTTCAATACGAAAGCTATTACAATCTTTGAGACTTCTTCGGCTTTAATTATGCACGCAGTGTTTTTGTACTGAAACTAACCTATTTTGAACGCATCACGTTCGAACGAAATTATTCCATTGGCATACCAGTATAGTCATTTATGGCACACAGTGGGAAAAAAGAGAAAGGATAGGTCACCATGTTTCATAGCTAATTTTAGAGAAAACCTATTTGGCATTTTCGTATTTTTTCTATTTCAGAAACTGCTCGAGCTAATTGCAGCTCGAACACATTTCTTTTTAAAAATAGAGTTACCAGAGTATACTCATTTACGTGTAACTTTCCCGTGTTACGTCGACAATCTGTTTTTATACTATCTGGATAAGTACGAAACTTGCACTGTGACGTCTCAGAATGACGAAGGGAAGATACCGTCTGCAGTCCGTAGGCCGATGACATCATGTCTTACGTAGCAGCCACCGGTCATCTGTAAATGATAAGCATGACTCAGCTATACCCAGTGTCAAGTGGACAAACAGGTGATCTTCTCGCTAAACGTTTTCGAATTGCTAATAACATTTTAGCGACATTAACAACCGTTGTACATATGAGCACTCATTCCTGCCGACAACCAGTAACTGACATCAGAAAATCCGGTTCTACCGCTTTATCTCGTGATTGCATTATAAACCAAATACTGACAGCAGATTGCAACACGAGATGAAATTACTTAACAACTTCGCATTATTCATCTCTCTTAGTATTGTGGATTAGGAACGCCTAAACCAATAGCAGCATGGAATTGTTGTGGAGAAATGACAGAATACATACTGTTCGATGAAGCATTTATAAAATATTGTAATAATTTGATAGACGAGGCCGAAATCAGTAGAAGCAACAGACGAAGTAATAACGTTTGTGAAAAAAAGCTACACGTTTGTCGCCAATTTTGTAGACGCGCATCAACGTACATTCTGGTCTCTAAATTGAAAAAGTCTAGGGTACTACTCGTAGTCTTATTGGTTTGGTAAGGTTCTTTTTGTCTGTACATAAATGTGAAAACAGCAAATTGTAAATATTAGTGCCACTACTAAGGGGACAAGCGTATGACTACGAAGTATGGGGTTTACTCCACAACTTATTCTATGATTTCTTTCTTTTCACCTCTGGCATAAAGACAGTGAAGCTGTCCTCTGCTTGAACATTAGCCATTGAGAAGGCGTCGATTGATATTATACGTTAGTACATATGTACATCAGTTCTACAACATCCATTAGACTTCATCAGAATAGTGGAAAATTCTGAATTGAAAGTTAAGTCAGGCAAGCAAATTCCGTATCCCAAAAACAATTCTCAGCAATCCTAGAGGATGTTTTCAGATATTAAACTGTGAAAGAGGAAGAGAGAATATACGTGTTAATGTTTACGTACTTGAACCATCGTTTCGCAGGTGACACTGTACTATTTGCCTCTAGTATAAATAAACTTCAACAAAAATCATTCATGAAATCTTTTAAATAATGTCTGGAAACAGCATTAGCTGTCGATAATCCTTTATTCCAAAGTTATACACGACCGGTGTCGTGGTATTGTAATCAGAACTTTAGGTGAAAAATCTACAAAAAACATACAATGTGCTTTATGAGCAAATTAATAATACCAAAAATGTGTGGTATATAAACAAAAAAAGGAGTGAAATATTCACATAGCTAATGTAACATAGGCCCAACCTTCGAACGACACTTGTCATTAGCATTGCCAGTTAAAATGGATGCTGAGTGATCAAGAAAAAGAAAACCGAGAATTAGGGATTGTAGGCCGTGTAACTGAGCACTCCAAGCGGCGTTTATATACCTAAAAATGGGGACATAGCGTAAGAAGCCTGACAATTATGGGGAAATTAACTTACGTTAAAGTAAAGGAATGGTCGCTCTCCAGTGGTGCGAAACCGGTGTAAACAGGAAAAAGACATAGTTTTTCAGATTTATTACGCTATGTCTCCATTTTTAGGTCTAGAAACGCGACTTGCTGTGTTCAATTACACGGTGTACAACTGCCAATTCTTGGTTTTATTTTTCTGGATTACGCAACATCCATTTTAACTGGCAGTGTTACAGACAAATGCCGTATAAAAGTCGGGAGACCATACTATCGCAATGGCCTAATGCTACATTACTTACGTTTCACTCCCTCTTTTTTTGGTTTAGGTACGCCACTTTTTTTGTATTATTAATTTGCTCCCAATGCACATTGTACGTTTTTCTGCATTTTTTATCCGAAGATGCGATTATAGTATCGAGAAAGAGGTCGTTTATAACCTTGAAATAAAGGATCATGAAGAGCCAATAAGGTTTCCTGAAGCTCTGTAGAAGACTTAAATAATAAAGAATTTTTTAACATGCACCAGCTAAGTTGTGGATGCCGCACCTTGAAACCATGTGTTGAAGTAGTAAGATCGAATGTATACCCTAAAATTGATGATAGTAAGATTAAAATAATATAAATCGTCACACTGAAAATAAATGAGTAGACGTTATGATTATGATATATGGAATTTTTTAATTTAGGGCAGACGATGACAACGACTAGGCGGATAGCAAAAGAAATAAGCATGAGACTAAACACGGTCTGCAGTGCTTTAAACAAAATATTGGATGTTTTCAAAACGCGTCTTCCAACGAACCTAGAGTGAAAAGTGTCTAATATGTGTACCGGGTGATTCGAAAAGAAATAAAGGATAGAACCACATTTCACATGTCACTGAATAGAGAAAGGTTCAAGTTTATACGTTAAATATGTTCGCAATTGGGAATAATGACAACCATCATCTGTAGAATGGAATGACGACAGTGAAAATTTGTGGCGGACTGGGACTCGAACCCGGATTTCCCGCTTATCGCGAGCGGTCGCCTTGCCATTTGCCTATGCGTGCACGACTGACGGCCAGATCCAAACTTCCATATGTCGTCAACTATGCCAGATCCAAACTTCCTTATGTCGTCAACTATGCCGTATGGCCGTGAGTCGTGCACGGATAGCCAAACCATTTGCCTATGCGTTCACGACTCACAGCCAGATCCAAACTTCCATATGTCGTCAACTATGCCGTCTGTCCGTGAGTCGTGCACGGATAGCCAAATGGTAAGGCGACCGCTCCCGATAAGCGGGAAATCCGGGTACGAGTCCCAGTCCAGCACTAACTGTCATTGTCGTCATTCCATTCTACAGCTGATGGTTGTCATTATTCTCATAGTCGCCGCAGTGGCTGTTCTGTTGGACAGACAGACTAGCCTCAGCTTGCAGTTAGTGCTGCCACCACTTCTTGCCACTAGCCTAGCAGCTGCCGACAAGAGGCAGGGAGGCGTGAGGGAGAGTTTGTTTGGGTCTGATTCTCAGAGATTGTTGACGCAGCGGCTGGAGATGGTGGTCATGTGTGCAAGAGTTGTGTCTGAGTGATTGTGTGAATGTGTTTGTGTGCTCTTATTTTCTGGCAAAAGCTATGGCCGAAAATTTAGTGGTGAAAGTGTGATACATTTCTACATGCCTGTCTGTGGCGCAGTAATCATCTTTACGGCGAGTTGCTACCTATCCTCACTAGTATTGATTCTCAGAGTATTTGTACAAGTTGAAACTTCCTGGCAGATTAAAACTGTGTGCCGGACTGAGACTCGAACTCGGGACCTTTGCCTTTCGCGGGCAAGTGCTCTTTCAACTCAGCTACCCAAGCACGACTCACGCCCCGTCCTCATGGCGTTACTTCTGCCAGTACCTCGTCTCCTACATTCCAAACTTTAAAGGAACTCTCCTGCGAAATTTGCAGAACTAGCACTCCTGAAAGGAAGGATATTGCGGAGATATGGCTTACCCACAGCCTGGGGGATATTTCCAGAATGAGATTTTCACTCTGCAGCGGAGCGTGCGCTGATATGAAACTTCCTGGCAGATTAAAACTGTGTGCCGGACCGAGACTAGAACTCGTTTCATATCAGCGCACACTCCGCTGCAGAGTGAAAATCTCATTATTTGTACAAGTTATGTTTTACATGGATTGATCACTGCGCTCTCATTTCAACAATATGGTGCCTTTGACGCGTGAATAGCTGGCCATATGAGTGGAATTCCACGACGGGCCAAAATGCGGGTCGTTCCTGCAGGTATATGTAACGGATCAGGCCTGCCAATTTGAAGCCCATCGGTTCTCCCTAGTGTGCAGGTCCCGCCCGTCAGATCTAGTCTCACCGACATGTCTGCAGCCTGGGTCTGTTTGTATGTGGCTTAATGCGGTTAATTTTCGGAGTTTATCCACGGATCCAGGACTGTTCTGCTCCTCGGTAGGCCAGAAGCCACGGGCGACTGGTTTTAGGAATTGCAACTGTCTCACCGCAAGTACATTGTACAGTGCGCTGTTTTATAGACATTTTATTTATTCTGGTACGTTTTGGAAATTCGAAAATAATTTACATATTAGAAAATATGGACGATGAGAAGAAGAAAATTGCGGCCGTCTTTGGCGGCTTGCACGCTATGTACTCAAATATTTCTCGAAAGAAAATTCACATAATGCCCGTAAAATAATAGACGTAACACAGTGGGTAATAACCAACAATAACGAACATTGTAGAACTAACATTTTATTGACGGTCACGCATAGTGTTGGTACACGCAACTCTTCCCTGCCTTATACACTTCTTTCGAGAGGCCTACATTTTTTCTGAGGTTGTTTCTGAAATCAGTGGAAGTATTTTAAATCAATCTTGCAACACCAAGGAAATGCGTAATTTGTCATCAAATGCGTTTTGTTTTACTGGAACAAAATAACAACGGTGGTCTTAATGAAACACATATACCATTTGGCTTGCTTTCTCCATCTAGAAACAGTTCATTACAAAATATGTTGATGTTAGTACTTAAGATTTTTGCTGACTGGGGAGAAATACAGAAGTCCCTACATTTTTGTCAACTTTTGTCTTTACTTACCCTTGACATCTTAAAATTTATCAGGGAAAAATGGTAAAACTTGTCTGGAAATATCAGGGAATTTCACTTGGGGAAATGTGTGGCAAACCTGGTAATGTATCGTATAGGTTCAAGCTTTGTCAGAGGTGCGCTGTTTTTAGTTTGTACAGGGTGTTTCAAAAATGACCGATATATTTGAAACGGCAATAAAAACTAAACGAGCAGCGATAGAAATACACCGTTTGTTGCAATATGCTTGGGGCAACAGTACATTTTCAGGCGGACAAACTTTCGAAATTACAGTAGTTACAATTTTCAACAACAGATGGCGCTGCAAGTGATGTGAAAGATATAGAAGACAACGCAGTCTGTGGGTGCGACATTCTGTACGTCGCCTTTCTGCTGTAAGCGTGTGCTGTTCACAACGTGCTAGTGTGCTGTAGACAACATGGTTTATTCCTTAGAACAGAGGATTTTTCTGGTGTTGGAATTCCACCGCCTAGAACACAGTGTTGTTGCAACAAGACGAAGTTTTCAACGGAGGTTTAATGTAACCAAAGGACCGAAAAGCGATACAATAAAGGATCTGTTTGAAACATTTCAACGGACTGGGAACGTGACGGATGAACGTGCTGGAAAGGTAGGGCGACTGCGTACGGCAACCACAGAGGGCAACGCGCAGCTAGTTCAGCAGGTGATCCAACAGTGGCCTCGGGTTTCCGTTCGCCGTGTTGCAGCTGCGGTCCAAATGACGCCAACGTCCACGTATCGTCTCATGCGCCAGAGTTTACACCTCTATCCATACAAAATTCAAACGCGGCAACCCCTCAGCGCTGCTACCATTGCTGCACGAGAGACATTCGCTAACCATATAGTGCACAGGATTGATGACGGCAATATACATGTGGGCAGCATTTGGTTTACTGACGAAGCTTATTTTTACCTGGACGGCTTCGTCAATAAACAGAACTGGCGCATATGGGGAACCGAAAAGCCCCATGTTGCAGTCCCATCGTCCCTGCATCCTCAAAAAGTACTGGTCTTGGCCGCCATTTCTTCCAAAGGAATCATTGGCCCATTTTTCAGATCCGAAACGATTACTGCATCACGCTATCTGGACATTCTTCGTGAATTTGTGGCGGTACAAACTGCCTTAGACGACACTGCGAACATCTCGTGGTTTATGCAAGATGGTGCTCGGCCACATCACACGGCCGACGTCTTTAATTTCCTGAATGAATATTTCGATGATCGTGTGATTGCTTTGGGCTATCCGAAACATACAGGAGGCGGCGTGGATTGGCCTCCCTATTCGCCAGACATGAACCCCTGTGACTTCTTTCTGTGGGGACACTTGAAAGACCAGGTGTACCGCCAGAATCCAGAAACAATTGAACAGCTGAAGCAGTACATCTCATCTGCATGTGAAGCCATTCCGCCAGACACGTTGTCAAAGGTTTCGGGTAATTTCATTCAGAGACTACGCCATATTATTGCTATGCATGGTGGATATGTGGAAAATATCGTACTATAGAGTTTCCCAGACTGCAGCGCCATCTGTTGTTGAAAATTGTAACTACTGTAATTTCGAAAGTTTGTCTGCCTGAAAATGTACTGTTGTCCCAAGCATACTGCAACAAACGGTGTATTTCTATCGCTGCTCGTTTAGTTTTTATTGCCGTTTCAAATATACCGGTCATTTTTGAAACACCCTGTAGCAGCATGGTGACAACACAAGAAAAATCGTTATTTGGAAATTGCGCGAAGTCAGTCTATTGTACAAGTGCAACGGGCATTCCGACGTGGATTCAAAAAAACTGCATCTGCACAAGCTGATTTATAGCCGGCATACAAAGTTCTTGGAAATTGGTTGAATATGCAAAGGGAAGAGTACGGGTGGGCCACGACCGTCTGATGAAAATGTCGAACATATCCGAGATGCGTTCACGCCGCGCCCTCGGAAGTCCCCAAAACGGCCGGTAACTTAAACTTCCTCAAATAACGGCGTGGGTGCTTGCACATGAAGCCCGAGAAGTTGCAGTTACTGCAGCAGTTGCTACCTGGTGATCACAACAGAAGGTACGAATTTCAGTTCTCCAGGATATCGCAGTTCCGCACGACTCATCTTTTTGGACGAATCGAAGTTCACTTATCGGTTAAAGTAAACCGCCATAAGAATTTGGGAGTCACAAATTCCTGGCGTCGTCGTCGAACTTGAAGGAGACTCGCCAAAAAATTGAATGTGTTTTGTGCTGTTTCTGTTCACCAAGTTTATGGACAGGAATGTCATTTTTGGGCACCCTGCAAAAATGGCTGTTTCTTCAACTTCATGAAGATTCCAGTGAGTTAATTTTTATGCATAACGGCGATCCGCCTTCACTTTCACCTTGAGGTACGGCATTGTCTTAAAAGCACCAACACACAACGTTGGATTGGAAGAGGTGAACAACAAGAGTTTGTTCATTGCTTTTTGCCTCCCAGGTCACCAGACCTCACACTGCGATTTTTTTCTGTGGGTATACATAAAAGACAGATTTCTTATCTCAGCTATGGCAGCAACTCTTCAAGAAGTGAGAAATCGAACTGTTAATGCTGTTGAGTCAGTGACCCGCTGAGTCATGTGTGGAATGAAATGGACTACCGTGTCGATGTTTCTCGAGCTCATGTTGAGTGTATAGAACATTGTCGGTGCGAACAAAAAACTCTGAGCCGTCCTTTGTCCAGTGACATGTGCAATGTGTTCATATCTCTCATAGTTCGTCTGTAATAAAAAACTGAAATACGTTCTTTCCTTTTGAATCACCCTGTTTATTGCCCACTTTGATTTGTGGCGATGAGACCTGAACTTTTGAGGTGGAAAACCATACCAAAAAAGTGAGTTGCTCAGCAAACACGCCGGCCGCCGTGGCCGAGCGGTTCTAGGCGCTTCAGTCTGGAACCGCGCTGCTGCTACGATCGCAGGTTCGAATCCTGCCTCGGGCATGGATGTGTGTGATGTCCTTAGGTTAGTTTGGTTTATGTAGTTCTAAGTCTAGGGGACTGATGACCTCAGAGTTAAGTCCCATACTTTTTGCAGCCATTTGAATTTGCTCAGCAAGCAGTGGAAATGTGCATGTTGGAAATTACTTGCAGAGGTAGGAAAACAGACGGATAAGGGAACAGTGGAATATGTAATTATGACTGTAATGAAAGTGTAATATAGGGTGTCGAGAAATTTAGCCTGGTAAATATATGGTAGGTGAACCAAGAAAGTTCTTTTACGGTAAGTTTAAGTGTTTGGGAGAGAGCTCATAGAACCACTTTGAAACTATTTATCTACCGTTAACTCTCGAGTTGCGCATGGGAAAAATACACACCGAAATCTTTACGTGTAAGCTCCGATTTCTCTTATTTTATGAGGATAACCATCTCCCTATGTAGGTGGGAGTCAAAAAAATATATTGTCGTATAGGAGAGAAAGTTGGCGACTGAAATTTCGTGAAAATATCTCACCAAAACGAAAAATGGCTAGGATTTAATGAGTGCCATCCCAGCTTGGTTATCATATCTACGACAGTCGCTGCCTGATAATGCAAAACGAGCTGCCTTTCTTCGAATTTTTTTGATGACTCTTGCCAGTGATATCTGGTAATGGGCCTATTTTTTTAATCAATCTTTTGTCTGGCTTAATAAGGCCCCGCCAGGAATTCCTCCCGTGTGCCAACCTCTTTATCACAGAGAAGCAATGCCACCTAACGACTCCATTTATTTGTTGGATGTATTTCGGTCTCTATGTTCCCTTATAGTTTTTACCATCTATCAGTCCCTCCAGTACTATGGAAGTACTTCGTGATGTCTTAACACATGTTCGTATCATTCTCTCTCTTCTTCTTGTCAATGTTCTCCATATATTCCTTTCCTCGCCAATTCTGCAGAGAACCTCCTCATTTCTCATCTTATCAGGCCAGGTAATTTTCAACATCCTCGTTTTATCCAGTAGTGTATACCTAACAGATGGAAACAGTGAACGAACGGATATTTTGGTAAGTCACAGGTCGGAGCAGGTAATTTTCCATCATCTCTATGTATATAACGATACCATTAAATTCAGTAATCAATATGGCATCTCTGGGTACAATATATTCGCCTACCAGTAAGACACTGGTTTATATTGCCTCTGAATAAAAACGTGTGTCACGCAGAATTAATTCTCTCACCGTACGAGGACGATAATCACAGTTTAACAGATCTCAAAGAGGAATTTATATCCTTCAGAAATATATTTCTGGCAGCCAGTCAGCAGCTAACGTCATGATCATTAGTAGTGACTAGATATAATTTTTTCCAAAATCACAATTCAACATGCCATTTTTTTGCGTGTTGGATGCTGAACTCTGAGACTGTTATCAGATAAGGAGTGTTGATCGAGGAGTCAACCAGCCAGAAACACTTTTAAAATGATTTATTGTACAAGAATGACCGGTTACGATCTATCATGTCCATCATCCAATGGCTGCAGTTGTTTTATTATAGTGTATGATTCGTCCGCTGCTGACGCACTGAATAAGAATATTTATTCGCTAGTACGAATAGAAGATGTGAGTTTATGTGCTGAGTGGATGACTTCAATAATACGGAAATATAGTCGATTTTTAAAAGTGACATGTTATTAATTGGAAGTGTAAATATTTGTATAATAATTTATTGCGCCACGGTCACTTAAATATTTTTAAAATATTCACATTACTGGTTTCAGCGAGTAGCTGCCTGCCTTCTTCAGATGTGTTTCAAAAATGGTTCAAATGGCTCTGAGCACTATGGGACTCAACTTCTGAGGTCATCAGTCCCCTAGAACTTACAACTATTTAAATCTAACTAACCTAAGGACATCACACACATCCATGTCCGAGGCAGGAGTCGAACCTGCGACTGTAGCGGTCGCGCGGTTCCGGACTGTAGCGCCTAGATGTGCTTAATCCACCTAAATCAAACACTGTTAGGCACTTGAACATTATAAAGTCATTTAAAATAATGCAAAGAATGTACATCATCTCGTCACGTGGAGAAAAGACTGAAATTCCGATGTCACCCTATGTAATTACATAGGGATTATGTGAGAGAGGGGTAAGGTAACATGGAGTGACGGGATAGGAGGGGGACGGGGGGATACACTAGCGAAGCGAGGCTAATAACAACGTACTCAGAATCTACTTATGTCTACTGTAGGCAGTCGTTTAAAATTGATGCTTTTAAAAGCACAGGAGAGAAAACAAAGTTATAAAACATACAAATTTAAATTTTTGCTTTACTTTCGAAAGTAACATGAAAAATTAAAAACTTATGCATACGTCAACGGCTGTCGTATCTTCAAATCGTTTAAAATTTATAAACATTTTAATGCCTAATCTAACATTCAAAACAAATTTTGTAGAATTATGTTGTATTAAAATACAAGTGCCCATATTACATTTGCTTCTTTACTGTTGTTTCGTCCCCTCGTCCCATATGGGCCGGAGATGGGCAGGCAGCGCTATAATCAACGCACCCTTCAGCCAAAGGACATGTCATCAGCAATATATAAAACACATAATACCAAAATATACCAAAGTAAAAGGTGAGATATTTACAGGAGACACGTTTAAAAATGACTTTTGCTAGGTTTTCATTTGTCACTAATAGTCGAAGTACCGGCCCTAGGAAAGATCGTCTGTTGCTGAAGGTGAAAAAAGTGTGGCTTTAGTATTTTTGAAGGTTGTGGGTAGAAGGGTGGTGGACTGCTGGGTAGTGTCGATGGAGAAGGAATGGTTGTTGCGAGGCAGGAAGGGAGGAACAGGTGGGGGTGTCGGCAATGCCATAACATTGAAAGTCCTCTTTTTGAAGTAGAGAAAGATAAGGGGAAGGGGAAAATAGATAGGGAAATACGGGGAGGGAAGGACAAGGGGGCCTGATGAGATGGGATGGGTAGGGTGGATTTATAGTTGATACGATGTGTAAACGTTGGTGAGTATTTAATGGTCTGGGAGAGGATGTAGAGGCTGTGCAGGTATATATAGTGTTGGTGGAATGTGTCGATAGAGGCGCGGCAACGTAAGGACTGGAAATTAGAGGGGAGACAGTAGGATTACTGGAGTCGAGTTTGCAGATGGTGTAGGTTGTTCGAAGATGTTCAGTGTGAGTTAGGACATGCGGGAATTTAATGATACGGTAAAGTATCCGTGTGAGGGAAGGTAAACGGATGCGGAAAGCGAGGCGGAGAACATGACGTTCAAGGATTTCGAGGGACCTGTAGAACTTAGGTGGAGAGGATATGCACACATGCAATGGGTTGGAACAACGTTTTGTAGATGTGGAGGGTAGTAGAAGGGTGCAACCCACAGTTTGGCCAGTTAGTGGTTTTAGTCTATTGTCGGCTTGCTGTAGGATGATTAGTAGGTTAATTGACAGCCTAGGGTTAATCCACGACATTTTACTGTATTAGTTAACTGGATAGAATGGACAGAAGTAGTAATGACGGAAGGTGTGAGTGCTTTGTACTATAATTATTATCTGTGTTTCTGAAGGGTTGATCTTGATAGTGCTCGTATTGAAACATTTACATGTGTATAAACAATAAACGATTAGCGAATTATGTAACTGCTGCATAATTTCAGTGCAGTAATGTGCTCATTGTAAATAAGTGTGTCTGTGTGTGTGTAAGTACAATTTAATTTCTGCAGCATTTCAGTGCAGTAATGTATGCATTGTAAGTAAGTAAGTATTATAGTAGTTCTATTACACGTTTATTACCTTATAAATAAATTTAAAAACTTTTTTATTTTAAATTCAGTACATTAGTATTTGTAAAATGATTCTTTCATATAGCGTTCATTAAAAAAAATGACGATCATTCCACTCGAGACCCGTGGAATGGTACATTAGCTTATTTGTTTGAGTTGTAAATATTTGTCATGTATTATTGGTTTTCTGACATGTTCTACATCCTGGAGGACCTCCTCACTGCGGATCAATTGGAATGAAAGTAAATCTAATCTAATCTAACAAAAGTGAATTACATTTTATAAAAATATATCATTAATGAAAACCTACAGCGTGAAACAATCATTATTAAAAATCCGTTGTAAGCGTTAGCCCAGTGATAAAAGGAGTACTATCAACTGTCATGAGAGCTGTTAAAACACAGTTGCAATAAAATTGATTTACATTAGGGGGTGTCAGTGCCCTCTATTGGGCGTTTCGATAAAGTCGCATTGCTCTCCTTCTTTAAGAACAGAAATTCTTTATTTTGTTTACATTATATTTTGATGGAGTTAATTGCTTGATATGTAATTGTAACTTGCTCGCTAATGAGGTCCATGCAATCTGACGTGATGTGAATCTTCTTCTTTCGGTATTTTATATTCACATCCAGTCCAGAATCTCTAAAACACTATAGAAGATTAAAAGTAATTTCAAAGTTCATCAGTGAAAATAAGCTGTCTCGCTCTCCCGAAATTGTGAATAACTTCGCCCAATGGGCAGTTCATGGTACTGTAGCATGCACTACATTACAAATAATTTACGCATCGGATTTTATGGCACAAAAATCCCACGAGGCAAGATTCAGCTTCTCTCGTTTGGGAATTTTCGGTTCTCTGGACTATGCGGGTAAATACCGTATCAAATAATTCGGACAGACGGTCATCCAGGTATAGGGTATCAGTGGTTTTTCTGACCAACTTAAATAAAATACGCTGAACACTTTGTTTTCCGGTGCTACTACGATTAACAACTCTGAACCTCACTTAAAGAGCGCAGTTAGCGGTATTTGGTTTCAGTTTGTCAGTATAAGTTGTAGGTATGAATCTCGGATTACTCTTTATTTCTACGAATCTCAGTAGAAGAACAGATAAGTAAATTCCAAGTACGTCGTTTACACCCACCCTTTTCGTCGTGTACAATAAGATTTTTCTTCAATTCATTTTTCTATTGCCCTTTCTAACCTAGTAAGCAATCGTTGAGTCACTTTATATTCAAATAAAGATGCTTTTCCGTAACTATTCAGAGCGTTAAACATTGAATTCTGATAGTTGCGATTAAAAGGTGATTGCTTTTCGAATGTTCACTTGGCTCTTCTTGCTTTTTACGTATGTCTGCTGATTTGTATTAGCTCTCTTCAAACGTTCTCACATTTGTTTTGCTGTCGATTATGATGTTTTATCGGATACTCTCTTTTAAACTAATAAAAATGGTTCAAATGGCTCTGAGCACTACGGGACTTAACAACTGTGGTCATCAGTCCCCTAGAAATTAGAACTACTTAAACCTACCTAACCTAAGGACATAACACACATCCTTAAACTAATAACGTCAGTTCCACTGTGTTAGCAGCATCTTACTGTATGCTGAATAAACATTTTTCCGTCCGATAAAGTAACTATCGTCGGCCATCGAACGCCTTTCTGAATTGTGCAACGGAAATGACCGCTCAGTAACGGCACCGTCAGTCATCCGTGCGGCGTTATGATAACAGACATCAGCTTCGTTTTTTGTAGCTCAAGCAAGAAACTGCAAGTTGTGCGGTGGTTTCAGACTGCGTCGTCTTTCGTCAGACGAACAACGTTGTGATGCTGGGTTGCGTCAGATGAGTTTGTATACAGGACGGCAATTTATTATCTCCCCCCTCCCTCCTTACTCTGTATCTACGATACAGATATTAATATCAGGCCCTTTGGTCCAATTTTTGTACATAATCAATCATATTTGCGTAACTTATTACGTTCGATGACTGATCAAGATGTATCGTTATTTGTACGTAAACACTAAACGCTTAATTGGAATGATACAGATGGTGCAAGACTGAAATACGTCGTACCGGTACTGTTGGACTGATGTATATTCTGGCGACAGACGATTGTCAGAATTAGTACCCGATCAGGAAATGAGACATGTAACGGAGCGCGAAGACATCAAAGTAACATCAACATTACGGATGCCAGTGATTATAATCTGCAGCATATGAAATGGGCTTTATGTTCCATTGTAACTACACGATGAAGTAGCTGAAAAAGTAGCAGGCTGAAGGCTATCCGATGAGTGCTTTTAGAAAACAGAACCACTGAGAATAAGCAGAATTTGTCCTGAGCATGTAATGCGCATGCTCTTCCTTTACAATCCTCTGTTTACCATACCAGCTGTGCCTAGTTTCTTTGCTTTTCTACAAACGGAATCCAGACCGAACTGAAGTACTGTTTAAGATATATCTGTACATCCTTATAGAAACGTCGTTTGGAACAACGCTTGTGTCTCATGCTACTGGTGCACATTTCTAGACAAGAATCTCTAAATGACGGAACGAATTAACGGACTCACATACTGGACGCATGGGTTTCAGATCCCCTTCTGTCTGGCAACTTTATATGGCGAATGCGGATCGTTTACTTCCTAACAGTTAGCAAGCATGTAAAACTAATACTTGAAGAAATCTACATCTACATGTATACTCTGCAAACCACTGTGAGAGGCATGGGAGAGGGTATGTCCCATTGTACCAGTTCCTAGGATTTCTTCCCGTTCCACTCACGTATGGAGCGCGGGAAGAATGATTGAATGTCTTCTGTGCGTGCAGTAATTATACCAATCTTATCCTCTCGATCCCAATGTGAGTGATGTGTAGGGGTTGGCGTATATTCCTTGAGTAATCATTTAAAGCCGGTTCTTGAAACTTCGTTAGTAGACTTGTCGAGATAGTTTACGTCTATCTTCAAGATCCTTTCTATCCAGCTCATTCAGTATCTTTGTGACACACTTCTGTGGATTAAAAGACCATTCGTGTTGCTCTTCTCTGTATACGTTCAATATCCCCTGTTAGTCTTATTTGATTCAGGTCCGAGTCACTTAAGCAATATTCTAGAACAAGTCGCACGATTGATTTGTAAGCAATTTCCTTTGTAGACTGATTGCACTTCCCCAGTATTCTACCAACAAACTGAAGTCTACCTGCTTTACCCACAACTCAATCTATGCGATCATTCCATTTCATATCCCTACAAAGGGTTACATCCAGGTATTTGTATGAGTTGGCCGATACCAACAGTGGCTCATTGATATAGTCATAAGCGTTTTCGTTTTGTGAAGTGCAAAATTTTACATTTCTGAACATTTGAAGCAAGTTGCAAATCTCTGCACCACTTTGAAAACTTATCAAAATGTCTAGGATTGCTATTACGATATGATTAATATGCAAGACTTCATTGTTATAATCTCTCTTTGATTTCCTACATCAACAGATTCAAAATTTTTGCTCCATACACGTGACTGAAAAGTAATTGAAATATTTTAATTACTTATTTGCCTTGGGCAATATAGTCCCAGTAAGATAATTGAAGATCTCCCTCAGAAAAGTTTGTTCAGTATATCTCAATTTCATAATTTTTCAGGAAATAAAAAAATGTTATTTTTCTTTGGTACTGTTTATTTGTACAGTTTATTGTGTATGATCAAGTGTTACAGTGTGTATTATAGAACAGCGACATGTATTAAGCTTATTTTACAATATTTAGAAAGTAAGCGTAAATTTTATGTACCTTTCCGAGTAAAAAGTACGTTGGGGAATAACGTTTTTTATCAATACAATATTATTTTCTCTTACAATGGCGAAATTACTGGAAAGTATTAACAGAATATATTATCTGACATACGGAAACAATACAATTTCTTCATATAATTAAGCTTCAGACTGAAAAGTTAGTTCCATATAGGACAAGAAACTATAACAAAGAAAAAATTAAACTGAGGGAAAATAAATTTAACTGTTCACTCAGAAGCTAAGTTCACTTACAATCAGGTCTCTCACTTTCCGCACCACACAGGATGAAGCTCTTTATACAAAAAAGCAATTTGGTATTGACGGAGGACATCGAAAAACTTCAAAGAAGGGCAGTTCGTTTTGGATTATCGCGAAATAGAAGAGAGGAGGTCACGGATATGATAAGAGAGTTGGAATGGCAGTCATTAAAACAAAGGCGTTTTTCGTTGCGGCGAGATCTTTTCACGAAATTTCAGTCTCCAATGTTCTCTTCCCGCATGCGAAAATACAGGGTGTACATAAAGTCCGGGAACACTTTCAATTATTTATTGCACAAGAACCAAACATTGTACAGATATCATACATATGTCATTTTGAAGAGAAACCCTAAAAGTTTTTTTTTTCGTGTATACCGCCACAGCGTAGTGTGGTACTTTGTCGATAGTTAGCGCTCTTCGCAAACATGGCGAGTTCAGGTGAGGAGAGAGCCTCCTGTGAGTTGTAGTTCGACAAAAACAAGTGTGCTACTGGCTGTTCAACGGTTTTTTATAACCAAGTACGGTAACAAGCCACCAACGAGGAAGGCCATTCACCACTGGCACAACAAATTCGTTCGACGGGTTGCTTGTGCCTGGCAAAGAGAAGCGGACGTCCCAGTGTGAGTGAAGTGAATGTGGAGCACGCACGAGAGACATTCATAAGGAGTCCAAAGAAATCGGTGCGTCGTGCATCCCGTAAATTCGAAATGGCTCCAATGACAGTGTGGAAAGTCCTGCGACAGAAGCTGTCTATGAAACCATTCAAATTGGAGCTACCGCAGAAGTTCAATGATGACGACAAAGACAATCGTTTTGAGTTTTGTTCGTAGTTGCAACAATTAAATGAGGATGTGGATGGCATTGTTGATCGCTTCATTTTTAACGACGAAGCCACTTTTCACACTAATGGGAAAGTGGACAGGCATAATTGTCGAATCTGGGGTACAAAGCATCCACACGAATGCATTGAATTTGAGCATGATTCCCCAAAGGCAATTTTTTTTTTTTGTGGCTTGACACGTCGAAAACTGAACCGGCCATTCTTCTTCGCCTAGAGCACTGTCACTGGATATTCCTACCTGCACATGTTGCAGCAATGGCTGATGCCTCAAATGCAATCGGACTCTTCGTTCATCTTCCAGCAGGATGGGGCTCCACCCCATTTTCATCGTGAAGTTCGTGGGTACCTGAACACGGAGCTGTCGCATCGATGGATTGGCCGTGCTACAGAAGAGGACAGCTGTTTCATGAAATGGCTTCCCTGATCACCAGATCTCACTACGTGCGACTTTTTTCTGTGGGGTCACACTAAAGACCTGGCGTATGTTCCGCCTCTACCTCGTGATGCAGCAGAGCTCCGGGAGTGAACACGGGAAGCGACTGCCACAGTCGACGATGCCATGCTGGGACGGGTATGGGGGGAAATCAATTACCGTATTGACGTCTGCCGGGTCACTCATGGTTCGCATATCGAATGTTTGTAAAAAAAAAAAAAAAAAAAAAAAAAAAAAAAAAAAAAAAAAAAACCTTTCAGAGTTTCTCTTCAAAATGCGATATGTATGGCATCTGTACAATGATTAGTTCTTGTGCAATAAGTAATTGAAAGTATCTCCCGACTTTATGTACACCCTGTATTTTGTTGACACCCATCTACGTACGGAGGAAAGATCATTGTAATAAAATACGAGAAATCAGAGTCGCACGGAGAAGTTGATGTTCGTTCTCCGCGCGCTGTTAGCGGAATGGAAGAGAAATCATGTGAAAGTGCTTCTCTGAATGGCACTTAAGACTGAGCTGCACAGTATAGTAGTCATGTAGCTGCAAATGTAGGAAACCATCTATTAGGTTTAGGGATGTTAACTTGAGGTCCATTTTTTCTTTTGTTTTCAGCAAAGAATGTACCCAAGAGTGAATGAGAGTATGAGTACGACGTAGATATACTGAATATGGATTACCTCCATTGATGTTCAACCATGTACCTAATAATTTTCAAGTTTTGGTCACACTTCCCAATTCCTTCAAGAACATTGACAGCCTCATTTCCTTTGTAAGGAAAGACGTACTTAAAACAGCTTCAGATATTACATACTATCCATTCATACGTAATCATGACTTCTATTACTCTTCTTTTTCCGATTAATGCGAAAGTGCGAGACCAGGACATACAGCTATTTCCCGAAACAATAAACATTTGCTCTATTGTTGTAAAATATCCTGTCAAAACAAGGTAATTTTGTAAAAGGGTCATTGTCCCGTTGTTGTTTTGCTCAAACCAACAACCAGACCAAACAAATTATTCTACTGTACAATTGATGGTACACAACATTCTTGCGCGCAGCACATTTGATGTTGTTTTTTCAGGTGCGTCTTTGCCAGCCGTAGACATATAAGATTTTTATCGTTCCTCCCACTTTTTTTGAGATTCTGCTTCCAGTTTCCTCAATCTGATTTCCTTTTTGTGCTCTTATTTCATGGCGCAATATCCTTTGGAGAAAAACTTACATCAGCCACATCTGCCGTTTTCATTGCTATACAACGTTCTTCCAGAATGGTCAACTTTACTACTACAGACAGCTCAACTTGTAAACAAAAAAATCCGTTGCTCGAGTGATATGCCTCTTTATTACAGTAATGGTAATGCCGTATGTCTAGAGCCTCCCGTCGGGTAGACCTGTCGCCTGGTGCAAATCTTTTGAGTTGTCGCCACTTCGGCGACTTGCGTGTTAATGGGGATGAGATGATGATGATAGAGATACCCAGTGCCTGAGCGGATAAAATCTCCGACCCAGCCGGGACTCGAACCCGAGCCCCTTGGTATGACAATCCGTCACACTGGCCAATAATAGCTATCGAGGCGGACTTTATTACAATGGAAACTCAATATTGCCAAAAATGTGATATACACGTACAAACTTCATTGAGGGATAGGATACGATCTTGCAGTGCCTGTGTTATTCCAAATTACGATGCAAAGTTTCTTTGGACGTTCTTGCCTGTCCAAAGAAACAGACACTGCGGTGACTGCAGCCGCTATGAAATACGTATTTGCAATAACGAATATGGACCACCATAGACTGTAGAATGGAATGACGACTACGAAAATATGTGCTGGAGTGAGACTCGAACCTGGACTTCCTGCTAAACGCGAGCGGTCGCTTTATCATTTGATTATCTGTGTCCAAACGAACTTCGGATCGTAATTCGGAATAACAAAGTCATTGTCATATATCGTTATTCCATTCTACAGCTGATGGTGGTCCATATTCGCTATTGCGAATACATTTAATGTATTCTTTGAGGAAGGAATTCAGTTGTTGGAGGTGCATAGGGAAAAGTATGTCTCAACTTCTACTGAAAAAAAAGGCATGTCGAGAGGTTCTCCTTTCGTAAGAAACGTTATTACACAACAAGCAATTACTAAGAATTCATACTTTACATGCATCAGTAAGCAGAGTAAGAGAGAGTGAAGCTGCCAAAATTTGCATCTTGAATCTTGCAGAGAAATGCGAGGGAGAATTTAAAGACAAAATGATCTGTTTTTAAGACGAGGTCATTACAGTCGGAGTTGAAGATCTAATTGGAAAATCTGTCGAATTAGACCATCACGGCATTGTTCGCGGCTCGTGGTCTTGCGGTAGCGTTCTCGCTTCCCGCGCACGGGGTTCGATTCCCGGCCGGGGTCAGGGATTTTCTCTGCCTCGAGATGACTGGGTGTTGTGTGTCTTTCATCATCATTTCATCCTCATTCACTCGCAAATCACCGTAGTGCCGTTAAAGAACTTGTGGAGCGGCGGCCGAACTCCCGGCCACCAATGCCATACGCTCATTATTATTATTATCGTGGCATTTACCTTAAGCGAATTAGGGAAACCATGGAACACCTAAATCTGGATGGCCAGAGGGGAATTTGAACAACTGTCTCCAGAGTGAGAGTCCAGTGACTCACCATTACACCACCTCGCTCGATGATGGAGAAATTCTCAGGCAAATAATGAGTAGAAAACACTCCTAATCACAAAAAGTGAGACTTCCTAGCAGATCATACCTGAAGACCAAGATGTTAACTAGGTATTTATGATCATACACAGAGTTAATCAACACAGTGGGAGGTTCAAATGGCTCTGAGCACTATGGGACTTAACTTCTCAGGTCATCAGTCCCAGTTAATCAACACAGTGGGAGGTTCAAATGGCTCTGAGCACTATGGGACTTAACTTCTCAGGTCATCAGTCCCCTAGAACTTAGAACTACTTAAACCTAACTAACCTAAGGACATCACACACATCCATGCCCGAGGCAGGATTCGAACCTGCGACCGTAGCTGTCGCGCGGTTCCAGACTGTAGCGCCTAGAACCGCTCGGCCACTCCGGCCGGCACACAGTGGGAGACTGTGGAGTTAAAAAAAAAAAAAAAAAAAAAAAAAAAAAAAAAAAAAAAACCACCGGCGTAAGTTTGAAGATAACTACGCAACATTGGCTTGACAGTGAGAACAACGCATAAGGATGTCACGATTACAGCTTATCATGGTTCCAAGCGGCTTCAGTGATTAGAGTCATTTAGTAACAGGTAAACTGAAACTGATGAACGCAAAAGTGTGTGCAATACTCCAAAGATTATAAAAAAAAAGTTAAGCAGAGGTTACTTGAAAACAAGCTGCATTAAAACTTATATGAATTTCAAAAAAGTTGTCAGTTACATTTATCAAAATTGTATAATACGAACAAACACGCAACAGAGGTGCTAAAAACGCGATAATAGCCTGCGAATATCCCGATATTATTTCTGCAGAGGACTGGGTTGCTGTCGCAGATAGAAGCTAAATATTGAGACCTTAACATTGAATGACGCAATTTCTGTATTTCGTTATCTGAGTGATGCCTTCATTTTTCTGTTCTTCTAATGGCTTGGGTCTGGGAACATTAATCATTCTTCAAATTTCCAACTAACTCATTCCTTTTTTTTTAATTTCCTCGACATATCACTATGACTATAAAGTCATAATCGCTCTACACATTCATAACACGTTCCTGCGGACGCATTAATTGAGAATGGTTTTTTATTCCTCCTGGCTTCATACACATATAAAAATATTCGGTATCCGTTTCAGAATGTTGCGATAGGACTGCATGCAAATCTTTCAGAGACAGAAGTGTTGACATTCTGCCGTAATTGTACTGTTACGTCGCATGCCTTTTCCCACGATTTGTTTGGTGGCTTATGGAATACATAAATGGGTACAAATCTTCATGATTAAAGGTCAATAGAGCCGCGTACACAATTTGAAGCGGCTATATAACAAAAATTATTTCATTCTGGCTTCTCACACAATGGTGAAGTTCTTACACTCATCTTAGATACTCAGATTGCTAAATAGCTCGTATTTTTGTCTAGGATCCGAATTCATGAGTTATTAGAATATATGACTTTCCAGGATGAAGTTAATCACAGAATGAGGTGTCACAGTGCTTGCTTACGAGACTGGACTCATAACCACCCGTATCAGTGGCGTAGTGATTAAGGCAATTATTCACAATAAGGGGGATTTAGGTATTTAATGACGATGGTAAATCACTTAACAAGAATATCGCAACGGTTCCTTCGAAAGGATAGCCGATTTTCCACCCCTTCGCGTAGGATTCGAGCGTGCGTTCCGTTTCTAAGGACGTAAAATTCTCTTCATTTTCCTAACATTGTAAGAGATGAATTTTGTTTTGTCCTTATCTATTGCATTCTAATTTATGCGTGCTCCATTCAAAAATACTACGGATTCTAACAGCTTACGCTTGGCTCCTGGAGTACGCGATAATTACTGTTTGTCCGGCAGATTCTCCGTTTTGCGCCCGATGACTACCGATTTCTCCGCTTTTCACATGTGTTGAAAGCATAACCGCCGTATGTAGTACGATCTCCATAGATGAAGCTGATTGTTTATTCCATGATTTAGTCTCGTTTAGTTGCATACAAATTATTTAAAAGTGTAAATATTTTGAGAATACTACACCTAAATACACTGCAATCAAAAAGGGAAACACCGATTTCAAAATCTACTTAGATACTCCGCAAACAACCGTACTTGTCGTTCCCTTCCTGTTCCACTCACAAATAGAGCGAGGGAAAAAACGACTGCCTGTATGCCTCCGCAAGAGCCCTAATTTCCCGTATCTTCGTGGTCCTTACGCGCAATGTGTGTTGGCAGCAGTAGAATCGTTCAGCAGTCACCTTCAAATGCTGGTTCTCTAAATTTTCTCAATAGTGTTTCTCGAGAAGAAAGTCGCCTTCCCTCCAGGGATTCCCATTTGAGTTCCCGAAGCATCTCCGTAACACTTACATGTTGTTTGAACCAACAGGTAAAAAATCTAGCAGCCCGCCTCTGAATTGCTTCGATGTCTTCCTTCAATCCGAATTGGTACGGGTACCGAACACTCGAGCAGCACTCAAGAATAGGTCGCACCAGCGTCCTGTATATGGTCTCCTTTACAGGTGAGCCATTCTTTCCTACAGTTCTCCAAAGCAACCGAAATCGACCATTCGCCTTCACTTCCACGGTTCTCACGTGCTCGTTCCACCTCATATCGCTTCGCAACGTTATACCCAAATATTTAAACGAGTTGATTGCACCCGCCAGGGTAGCCGAGAGCGCTAATGCGCTGCTTCCTGGACTCGGGTAGGCGCACTGGCCCCGGATCGAATCCGCCCGGTGGATTAACAATGAGGGCCGATGTGCCGCCCATCCTGGATGTGGTTTTTAGGTGGTTTTCCACATCCCACTTGGTGTCTACCGGGCTGGTCCCCACGTTCCGCCTCAGTTACACGGCTCCCAGACATCTGAACACTTTCGCACTGTTCCATGGATTACACTCGACGCAGACAGTTGGGGTACACTAATACACTAGTTCCGTCTCGGGGAGTACGGGGGACGGCGGCAGGAAGGGCATCTGGCCACCCCTTAAACATTAACAAGCCAAATCCGATTAACGATGGCTGACACTGCGGGACAAGGCTCAAGCGATAGACAGATTTAAACGACTTGATTGTGTCAAGCAGGACACTAATAATACTGTACCCGAAATTGCGGGTTTGATCTTCCTACTCATCCGCATTAACCTACATTTTTCCTTATTTAGGACTAGCTGCCATTCATCACACCAACTGGAAATTTTGTCTAAGTCGTCTTGTATCTTCCTACAGTCACTCAACTTCGACACCTTATCGTACACGACGGCATCATCAGCAAACAACCGCAGATTCCTGCCCACCCTGTCAGCCAAATCATTTGTGTATATACAGAAACAGTGGTCATATCACACTTTCCTTGGGCGCTCCTGACGATACCCTTGTCTTTGATGAACACTCGCGGTCGAGGACAACATTCTGGGTTCGATTATTTAAGAAGTCTTCGAGCCCCTCACATATCTGTGAACTTATTCCATATGTTCGTACCATCGCTAAAAGCCTGCAATCTTCCGGAATCTAGAGATATGGATTCTGCCTGTTGCCCTTCATACATAGTTCTCAGTATATCATGTGAGAAAAGGGCAAGCTGAGTTTCGCGCGAGCGATGCTTTCTAAAACCATGCTGACTCGTGGACATAAGCCTCTTAGTCTCAAGAATGTTTACTATATTCAAACTGAGAATATGCTCAAGGATTCTGCAGCAAACAGAAATTAGAGATATTGGTCTGTAATTCAGTCCTTTCTTTTACGCTTCTTACATACTGGAATCACCTGCGCTTTTTTCCTTGTCTGTCACTCCCCATTCCGTGTTTGTGCTCCAATAACTTCGTCGTCGACGAGACATTGAACCTAAATTTTCCCTTCTTCCCTCCTGCCATCTGAAATGGGTCATAGACTGGTTTTTGATATCATGCACGACTTTTCTGTTTGTAGACTGCAGATACTTAGGTAGTCTTTACACGGTATATGATACGATTTACATACTGTGAGAGCGGTGTAGCCGCACTGAAGGTACTGCGTGTTCAGCGAGCCGCCGCTGTCATAGCTCTTGAGCAATCCGAAGTTTCCACCACTTTTTTGGGAGGACTACTACGATACACACGGTATAGAAGAACATTTGCGACAGTTGCACCCCAGCAAAGAAGCTCGAAGTTATATGGTATGGGATTACGTACCATTGGATTATCTACGAAGGAAACAAGGTGAAGACATTCGTATACATTTGGTACTTTTTAGGATACTGCTGCCATTAACCATTAAAAGCGGTAAATTATGCAGCTGTATTTGACATGAGCTCCCCATCAGCCGCGGCTGCGAGCAAGCCAATTTAGTCTACAACACAAACATTGTCAAATAAATAACATGTTATTAATACAAGATACTTGGTTCTCACATCGCTCTCGTTGGTCACAAGCCAGACCCTCTAACCGACGTTACGAAGCGACTGTAATAATTTCCACGACAAGCTGAACGCCACAACACACGTCTAATGCTCAGATATTGCCGCAGTCGTCAGTCCAAACGTCAGTTTGCACACCGCCATGCGCTAGTGGGTGTAGTCCTATAAGCGACATGCATAAAACACTCCGGAAACAGTCATTGAACCAACGGGGGATCGAACGACGTTAAAGCAATTACATCACTACTCAAGCAAGCACCCTACAGAAATATAACGTTATCGTTGTTAGTATTACTGGAATCCTTGATGTATGGGTAGCATCTTGGACTATATCGAAACCTCCTCCCTGTTCGAACCGAGCCACGGCTTAAATTTTCAATAAAATTAGTCAACAGCAGTGGCGGCATAAGAAATCACCCTCGTTCAGCGAATGGCCTTGACAGAGAAGCAGACACAAGTTCACGATAGTCTCTTGCACCTGGGCTGGGGAATACCCCCTAAAGGTAGATGAAGGAGTAATGATCAACGGCATGAGGATGCAGAAGGCAATGGAAACCACCGCACTGGAGACACATAAGGCGTATCCGCAGGACATGTGTCCCGTAAGTGAAAAAGTGTCATGATGATCTCTCAGTTGGAAAACTATTCGTGAATAGTCCCCAATCGTGCTCGAGGGAAAGATTTAGTACCGATCGAAAGGTAACAATCCGCAATGGTCTCCAAAATTAAAGCAAACAAACTAGAGTTTCCCCGTCATAAATCATACGAACTGTCAACCAGATGTCGTTACAATCGTATTCTGCACGGAAGATGGTATTCCGATCAATGGACAACCGTTCCAACAATGACGTCAGGGCACATATCAAGCGGGGTAGTGTTTGAAGAGTAGTCCCACATCTTCTGTACACACAGTCACAGACGGTGTAGTATGGCACAGAGAAGAAGCCTACGAACCCTCTGCTGCGGAGGGCCATAGGAAGAATGGAAGCAAGGGAGTCGCATACTGAAGTGGCGCGATGGCTTAATGTGAATCGTTCTGACGTTTCTCGGATGAGGCGACAATTTATAGAGACCGAAACTGTATCCGGGAGACCAGCACAGGGACGACCACGTCTGACTTCAGGAAGAGTGGACAGTTATTTGACTGTGAGGGCACGACGGTGCCGCCTTAGTACTGCACTGCAACTGGCATCTGACCTCGCAGCATCCCCTGGACGTGTTGTATCGAGGCGAACGGTGTACGGAAGACTTCAGCAGAGTGGCCTTTATTGTTGGAGACCTGCTGTCTATCTTTGGCGTGTCTTTACAAAATGGAACGTCTAGAGGAGCCATCAACAAGCCACCTGGACAGTCTAACAATGGACCAATGTTCTTTTCACAGTCGAGTTCCGATTTGGTCTGAGGAGTGATTCTTGACGGATTCGCATTTGGAGAGCACGTGGAACACGATTTCGGGACACAAACATTGTTGAAAGAAACTGATATCGAGGAGAATCCCTAATGGTGTGGCCAGCGATTACGTTGACGACTCTAACACATCTTGATGAAATTGTACGGCTGGATCAGCAAGATTTAATTGCTGTCAAGTACTGTGAGAAGATCTTGGCATTTCATGCACAGTTGTTGCTAGGTGCTATGGGCCCTGACTTCGCACTGATGGACGATAGTACTCGACCTCATACAGCACGGGTGGGTGATGTTGTTTTGGAAACGGAAGATATTGCACACTTGGCTTAGTCTGCTTGTTTTCCCAATTTGAATCCCGTAGAGCATGTCTGGGATGCACTAGGGAGACGGGTTGCATCACGTCAGCGTCCACCAACCACCCTCCAATACTTGTGAGTAGCTCTGCAGGAAGAATGGGCGTTATTACCTCAACAGAGATTGATGACATTATTCACAGCATGTCCCATCGTTGTCAGGCCTGTATTGGTACCAGAGGTGGTCACACCCCACACTGAGCACATTGATCACTTGTCAGAATGTGTGTGCAAATCCGTTAAGTTGGAAAAAAAAAAAACAAGAATATTTTCGTCTACCGTTATGCAAGTTGCAGTTTATTACGTTCTGTATTCCTGTCATTGTTTCTACTTTACTGTCATCTGTTTATCCTGTTCTGAAGCAAAATAAACGCAATCTTGCAAAATTTCCGTTTGCTGCATTAATTTTTGACACGAGTGCATGAGTCGGGGCGTGAAATTTCAGAAGTCTGAACGGGGCAGAGAAGCTAGAAAATCTGAAAAGGGAAATGCAAAGGCCCAGTCTAGGTATAGTGGGGGTCAATGAAGTGGAATGCAAAGATGATAAGGATCTGTGGTCCGAAGAACATAAGTTAATATCAACAGCAGCAGAAAATGGTGTAACTGAAGTAGGATCGTTAGGAATAGGAAGGTAGGTCAGAGAGCGAGTTATTGTGAACAATTCAATGACAAGGTTGTGCTCATCAGATTTGGCATCAAACCGACGCCGACAACAATAGTTCAGGAGGAGGAGGAGTATATTAGTGTTTAACGGCCCGTCGACAACGAGGTCATTAGAGACGGAGCGCAAGCTCGGGTGAGGGAAGGATGGGGAAGGAAATCGGCCGTGCCCTTTCAAAGGAATCATCCCGGCATTTGCCTGAAGCGATTTAGGGAAATCACGGAAAACCTAAATCAGGATGGCCGGAGACGGGATTGAACCGTCGTCCTCCCGAATGCGAGTCCAGTGTGCTAACCACTGCGCCACCTCGCTCGGTAATAGTTCAGGTATACATGACGATGTCGTAAGCAGAAGATGAAGAGATATAGGAAGTATATGAGGACATTGAACATGTAATTCAGTACGTAAATGGACATAAAAATCTAGTCATCACGGGGATTGGAATGCGCTTGTAGAAGAAGGAGTGGAAGAAAGCGCTGCGAGAGAACATGGGCTTGGTACTAGGATTGAAAGAGGACGGACACTGAGTTCTGCAATAAATTTCAGATAGTAATAGGGAATACTCTGTTCAAGAATCACGAAAGGGGGGAGATACGAGAAGATCTCAGTTAGTTAACATCATGGTCAGCCAGAGATTCCGAAATGTAATACTGAATTCTAAGGCACACCCAGGAGCAAATATAGACTCACATCATAATTAGTGATGAAGTGTAGACTAGTCAGGAAGAATCTATGCGCAAAGAAGTGGGGTAAGGGACTACTCAGGAATGAAGAGATACGCTTGAAGTTCTCTGAGGCTATAGATACTGCGATAAAGTATAGCTCAACAGGCAGTTCAATTGATGAAGAATGCACATCTCAAAAAGGGCAACCACAAAAGTTGAAAAGAGAAACATAGGTACAAAGAAAGTAACTGCAAAAACTATCATGGGTAGCAGAAGAAACACTTCAATTGATCGACGAAAGAAGGAAGCACAAAAATGTTCAGGGAATTTCAGGAATGCAGAAATACTAGTCTCTTGGGAATGAAATGAAAAGGAAGTGCTGGGAACCAAAGGTGAAATGGCTGCGTGAAGGACTAACTCAGCGCACGTAAAAGTCAAAACAACCTTTGGTGAAATTCAAGACAAGTGTGGTAACATTAAGAATGGAATGGGAATTCCACACTTAAATGCAAACTAGCGGGTGGATACTTGGAAAAAGTACATGGAAGGCCTCTATGTGTGGAAGGACTTCTCCGATGACGTGAAAGAAAAAGAAATTGGAATCGATACGGAAGAGATAGGGATCTAGAATTAGAGTCATAATTGAAAAGAGCTTTGGAAGATTTCAGATCAAACAAGATAGAAGGGATAGATAACAATTGATCGGAATTTCTAAAATCATTGGGGAAGCGGCAACCAAATGACTAATCAAGTTGGTCTGTAGAACCTGTGAGACTGGTGACATATCTTCCCTGCCGCCGATGGATAAGCAGCAGACAGCAGATGTCGTACTCTTAGCTCACTTATTTGTTTCATAGTTTAATTCTTAATTTCTTTCGTGTTTTTGGGTACTTGCATAGTTTAATTCACAAATTTCGGGCGTGTTCTAGTATTTGAGAGTTGTAGCATCGCGTTTTAGTAACCGTATAGTGTAAATTCGCGTAGTCATCAGTCATGTGTTTGTTTTGAACGGCTTGTGAGACAAAATAGAGGAAAAAAATTTGTTAAGGATGGATAGGGACTGTGCCTGTTGTGTACGGATTCAGGGGGAAATGGCCACCGTCCTTAAACAGCAGGAAGCTGTGTTGGCTGTGGTTCGCGGGCTCCAGGCTGTTGCCCTGGGCCGCGGTGACACTGGGACACCCGAGGCGAGCGGGGAACCTGTAGCATCGCCTGGGATCTCTGATGAAACTGCGCCCTCGGATTCGGACGTCCCTGCCGGTCGACACTTGCCTGACGGTGACTGGCGAACTGTGGCGGGGTCGCGAATCCCTGGGCGGAAGGCGAAAGTCGGTGCTGGCCGCAAGGCTGTACCCTTACGCCTCCGTAACAGGTTTGAGGTACTGCCCACTGCTGAAAGTACTTCTGAGCCAGCAAGGGGCGGCCTCGCCTGTTGCGGCAGTGGCCGGCCTTCCTGAGACGTTCGGATAAGCGCAGAGGGTGGGATTGCTTGTCACTGGGAGCTCCAATGTTAGGCGGGTGATGGAGGCCGTTAGGGATCTGGATGCTAAGGACGGGAAGGAAGCCAATGTGCGCTCCGTGTGCATACTGGGGGGGAATCATCCCTTCCGGGTGCTATGAAGGGTACAGGGTGCAGCCAACTGCAGGTGGTGGCTCATGTCGGCACTAATGACGTGTGTCGCTATGGGTTGGAAGAGATTCTCTCTGGTTTCCGGCGGCTATCTGAGGGCGAAGACTGCCAGTCTTGCTAGCGAGATGAAGGCAGAGCTCACCATCTGCAGCATCGTCGACAGGGCCGATTGCGGACCTCTGGTACAGAGCCGAGTGGAGGGTCTGAATTAGAGGCTCAGACAGTTCTGCGAACGTGTAGGCTGCATATTCCTCGACTTGCGGCCATAAGGTGGTGGGGTTTCGGGTTCTGCTAAATTGGTCAGGTGTCCACTACACACAGGAGGCGACTACACGGGTAGCAGGGATTGTGTGACGTGGACTGGGCGGTTTTTTTAGGTTAGACAAGTCTCGGGAAAGATCAAAAAGGGCTCCAGTCTCAAAGGGTACAGGGCAAAGAAACGACGAGAATCGCCTAAGCAACAATCGGTATTGTAGTTGTAAACTGTCGTAGCTGTGTTGGAAAAGTACCAGAGCTTCAAGCGCTAGTAGAAAGCACTGAAGTTGAAATCGTTGTAGGAACAGAAAGCTGGCTAAAGCCGGAGATAAATCCTGCCGAAATTTTTACAGAGGCGCAAACCGTATTCACAAAGGATAGGTTAAATAAAGTAGAAGGTGGTGTGTTTGTGCCTGTTGGTAGTAGTTTATCTTGTAGTGAAGTTGAAATAGATAGCTCCTGCGAATTACTATGGGTAGGGGTTATACTCAACAACCGTACCAAAATAATAATCGGCTCCTTCTACCGACCACCCGACTCAGATGATATAATAGCTGAACGCTTCAAAGAAAACTTGAATCTCGTTAAAAATAAGTACCCCACTCATACAGTTATAATTGGTGGAGACTTCAATCTACCCTCGATTTGTTGGCGAAAATATATGTTCAAAGCCAGTGGTAGACAGAAAACAACTTCCGAAACTGTACTAAATGCTTTCTCTGAGAATTACTTTGAACAATTAGTTCATGAGGCCACACGAATTGTAAATGGTTGCGAAAACACACTTGACCTCTTAGCCACAAATGATCCTGATCTAATAGAGAGCATCATGACGGATAGAGGGATTAGTGAACACAAGGTCATTGTAGCGAGGCTCAAAACCATATTAACCAAACCCACTAAAAATAAACGCAAAATATATCTATTTAAAACAGCAGATAAAAATTCGCTTGATACTTCCTAAGAGAGAGTCTTCATTCCTTCCAAGCTAATTATGTAAGTGTAGACCAGATATGGCTCAAATTCAAAGATACAGTATCGACAGCAATAGATAGATTCATACCGCATAAGTTAATAAGAGACGGGATTGATCCACCATGGTACACAAAACACGTCAGAACACTGTTGCAGAAGCAACGAAAAAAGCATGCCAAATTCAGAAGACCGCAAAATCCCCAAGACTGGCTAAGTTTCACGGAAGCTCGAAATTTAGTGCTGACGTCAATGCGAGATGCTTTTAATAGTTTCCCCAATGAAATACTGTCTCAAAATATGGTACAAAACCCACAGAGATTCTGGTCGTATGTAAAGGAGTAACCCATTGATATTACAGACCCATATCACTGACCTCAATTTGCAGTAGGATTTTGGAGCATATAGTGTACTCGAACGTTATGAATCACCTTGAAGAAAATGACTTATCGATACATAACCAACACGAATTCAGAAAATATCGCTCTTGTGCAACACAGCTAGCTCTTTATTCCCATGAACTAATGAGTGCTGTCGACAAGGGGTCTCAGATCGATTCCATATTCCTAGATTTCCAGAAAGTTTTTGACACCGTTCCTCACAAGCGACTATTAATCAAATTGAGTGCATATGGAGTATCGTCGCAGTTTTGCGACTGGATTCGTGATTTCCTCTCAGAGAGGTCACAGTTCATAGTGATAGGCGGTAAATCATCGAGTAGAACAGAAGTGATATCTGGCGTTCCGCAAGGTAGTGTCATAGCCCCTATGCTGTTCCTGATTTACATAAATTATCTAGGTGATAATCTGAGCAGCCCCCTTAAGATTGTTTGCAGATGACGCTGTAATTTACCGTCTAGTAAAATCATCAGACTATCAGTTCCAATTACAAAATGATTTAGAGAGAATTTCTGTATGGTGCGAAAAGTGGCAATTGGCACTAAACAAAAAAAAAAGTGCGAGGTCATCCACATGGGTACTAAAAGAAATCTGATAAATTTTGGGTATACGATAAATCGCACAAATCTAAGGGCTGTCAGTTCGACTAAATACCTAGGAATTACAATTACGAGCAACTTAAATTGGAAAGATCTCATAGATAATATTGTGGGGAAGGCGAAACAAAGACTGCGCTTTGTTGGCAGAACACTTAGAAGATGCGACAAACCCACTAAAGAGAGAGCCTACATGACACTTGTCCGTCCTCTGCTGGAATATTGCTGCGCGGTATGGGATCCTTACCAGGTAGGATTCACGGAGGACATCGAAAAAGTGCAAATAAGGGCAGCTCGTTTCGAGTTATCGCGCAAAAGGGGTGAGAGTGTCACTTATATGATACGCGAGTTGGGGTGGCAGTCACTGAAACAAAGGCGCTCTTCTTTCCGACGAGATCTGTTTACGAAATTTCAATCACCAACTTTCTCTTCCGAATGCGAAAATATTTTGTTGAAGCCCACCTACGTAGGAAGAAATGATCATCGTACTAATATAAGAGAAATCAGAGCTCGAACGGAAAGATTTAGGTGTTCCTTTTTCCCACACGCCATTCGAGAGTGGAATGGTAGAGAGTAATATGTAAATGGTTCGATGAACCCTCTGCCAGGCACTTAAGTGTGAATTGCAGAGTAACCATGTGGATGTAGATGTAGATGTAGATTTCATTTAAAGGAAACAGGAACGTGTATTTATGGCTTATCAGCTCATGATTAGGATATTACAATGTAATCTCAATCGTCCGAACCTTTATAATCAGACCCAAATACAGATTAAATCTGTGCTAAAAGTTGTCAGTCAAGCTGCTGTCCTCAAAGATCCAGCAGCAGGAGAGGTCTCATATCATGTGTACCAATGATTTCAACTGACTTACTCATTCATTTCAAGCGACTTAAAATTCCCAATCAACGTTTCGTTGGTAATAACAATAAATAATACAGAGGGGTGAAAGAGGAGATGGATAGAGAGGTGAGAGGTGGAGATGAGCATAGAGTGGGGAAGGAAGAGATGGACAGAACAGGAATGTGGCGCAGATGGAGAGAAGGGGGAGGGGAGGAGGAAGAGATGGACAAAGAGAGGGGATGAAGGATGTGGACAGAAAGAGCGGAAAAGGAGGTCAGGACGTGTATCTAATTCCCGTTCACTTTTAGCAATTGCAAAACATTTTCGCGTTCGCTGGTATACAATATTTACGGGGGTTCAAAAGGTTCAAAGGCCTCGGAGCACTATGAGACTTAACTTCTAAGGTCATCAGTCCCCTAGAACTTAGAACTACTTAAACCTAACTAACCTAAGGACATCACACACATCCATGCCCGAGGCACGATTCGAAACTGCGACCTTAGCGGTCGCGCGGTTTCGGACTTCAGCGCCAGAACCGCTTGACCACCCCGGCCGGCAATATTTACGGGAAGCAAGAGGGAACAATAAGAGTGGAAGACCAAGAAAGAAGTGCTCTTATTAAAAAGGCTGTAAGACAGGATGCAAACTTTCGTCCGTACTGTTCAATCTAGATATCGAAGATGCAATGGCGGAAATATATATAGGTTCTAGAGTGCGATTAAAATTCAGGTTGTAATGATATCAACGATAAGAAACGCCGATGGCATTGCTATCCTCAGTGACGGTGATGAAGAATTACGGGGTCTGTTTAATGGAATGAACAGTCTAATGAGTGTAGAATATATTCTGAGGATGAACATAAGAAAAGCGAAAGTAATGACAATTAGCAGAAAAGAGAAGAGCGGAAAGCTTATCAAAATTTGTTAATACGAAGCAGTCGAAGTTAAGGAACTCTGGCACCTCGGAAGAAAAATAATCCATGATGTAAGAAGCACGAAGGACATAACAAGCAGACTAAAATACGCAAAAAGGGCATTCCTGACCAAGAGAAGTTTATTGGTATCAAACATAGGTCGTAATTTGAGGAAGAAATTTTTGAGAATGTACGTTTGAAGCACAGCACTGTATGCTAGTGAAACGTGGACTGTGGGAAAACCGGAACAGAAGAGAATCGAAACATTTGAGACTTGGTGCTACAGAAGAATGTTGAAGATTAGTGGACTCATAAGTTAATGAATGAGGATGTGCTCCGTAGAATCGGTTAAGATCGGAATATACGGGAAACACTAACAAGGAGAAAGACATGTGTTAAGACGTCGGTAAAACTTCTATGGTACTAGAGGGAGCTATAGGGAGTAAAAACAGCACAGAAAGACAGTGATTAGAATACAGGAAACAAATAATTGAGGACGTAGGTTTCATGTGCTACTCTGAGATGAAGAGGCTGGCACAGGAAAGTAATTGGTGGTCCGCATCAAACCAGCCAGACGAGTAAAAAAAAACGCATGTATAGGCGAACATATCAATTACTGTTCGCTTACGTTATTGACGAGAAATCACTGGGACCGGTAACAACTGCAAGACACCTGGAAGCAACAGTTTGGAGCGCCCTAAAGCTCACTAACCACATAGACCTAGTTGTAGGAAAAGCTGATGCCAGGCTGAGTTTCATTGGAAGAATCTTAAGAAAATGTACTTCATTCAAGAAACAAGTGACTCATAAAACAATTGCAAGACCGATTCTTGTGGTTCGCGCATCAGTATAGGGCCGTACTAGATTGGATTATTAGAAGAGAGAGGGACGATCCAAAGAAGAGCTGCACATTTTGCCACGCGATAGTTTAGTAAATATGTGAACGTTACGGAGATGCGTGCATGCATACTACGGGACAGGAAGAGAAGAAAATGATAGTGGTTCCAGAAGTAACTTCTATCACACACCGTGTAGAGTGGAGAGTTTAGATATAGATGCAAACTTTGGTATTGCAATGTTTTCGTGCGCTATTTGATATCTCCGGTATATTCCTAACTCCTGTGGGAACGCATCTTTGCAGTAAGAGAGTTGGCGGTTTCAGAAACCTGCTGGTTTACGACGCGCAATATTACCGGAAACAACTGTTGCAATGGTCACTTACTGGCTCTGTAAACCGGTTCTCAGGTGGTATAAGGTATGATCATACCATCTCTAGTAAACTAGCACCTTGTTAAACAATGTGGCGTTCAGTAGAATCTTTGTGTTAATGGCAGATTTTCGTTTTTACTCTTTAAAGGCTTACTGTGTAGCCGAAGAAAAAGAAAAAATACGGCATGCAGAACTGACTAACTGGTTCTTGTTTTCCGACGTAAGCGCCTTGGCAGCAATCTTTGTTACAAAACAGAAACGTCACTACCAATGGTCGAGGTCGACCGTTTCATTTCTGTCCCTAAGCTGTTCAGCATTTAAGGATTAGATATGCATACTCAAGTAGGATGTAAATTTTCCCGCTTGCTCTCCACGACAGCTTAATGAATATGCATCGATTTTTCTCTGAAAGAGAATGTTTTCTTAGTGGCCAGTGTTCAGGTTGCCAACTACGACTGCTCGTAGAGATACATAGCAACGAAGTCTAGAAACAACTCTCATAACAGACATCTTGACGCACAACGCAAAAAGAAAAAAAAATAATTATGCAGGGATGAAAATTCATAACAGACTATAGGTAAGATATACATTCAGTAACAAGTCTTACAATCAGATTTTACAAGCAATAAGATTACACTAACTAACGTATCACAAGACACATATCGGCAAGTGAATTTTAATCTGTAATGCATAAATATGATAAGAAAGATTATATGAAGTTGGGAGAAAAATTTAGTTTGTAGCAAAGACTAGGATGATATTTTCTGAATAGTTTTTCGATTGATTTAACGTTCCTTCTGCATCAGTCATGTGCTCATGTTCTCATTTATACATAATCTGCTACACCCAGGATAATTCACAATGTGTCCTGCCTAATCATTAGCGACAGAGAATAAGCTCTGACTGGACAAGTATTGGTACGGAATTCCATCAGTCCAGTTCAAGGAGTTACCCTAGCATTTGCCTTAACAGATATAGGAAAACCACAGAAACCCTCCGCTCCGATACAAGCCCTGTGGCTTAATTACTGCGACGCCTTCAGCGCTGATGCAATTTTGAACAGTCATGTCATGACATAGTATCTACTGACATTATTTGCTCTGCGAAGAGAAGACAATATGAAATGACAATTAAATGGGCACCCTAGCTGCATACAGGCGTTGATATACTTCATTGGGGACATGTTGAAAATGTGTGCCCCGACCGGGACTCGAACCAGGGATCTCCTGCTTACATGGCAGACGCTCTATCCATCTGATCCACCGAGGGCATAGAGGATAGTGCGCCTGCAGAGACTTATCCCTTGCACGCTCCCGGTCGGGGCACACATTTTCAACATGTCCCCAATGAAGTATATCAACGCCTGTTTGCAGCTAGGGTGCCCATTTAATTATCATTCCATTCTAACGAAAGCTGCATGGTCATCAACGGTAACTGTTCTTTCAGGAACAGGTACTACCTTCATATACACTCCTGGAAATTGAAATAAGAACGCCGTGAATTCATTGTCCCAGGAAGGGGAAACTTTATTGACACATTCCTGGGGTCAGATACATCACATGATCACACTGACAGAACCACAGGCACATAGACACAGGCAACAGAGCATGCACAATGTCGGCACTAGTACAGTGTATATCCACCTTTCGCAGCAATGCAGGCTGCTATTCTCCCATGGAGACGATCGTAGAGATGCTGGATGTAGTCCTGTGCAACGGCTTGCCATGCCATTTCCACCTGGCGCCTCAGTTGGACCAGAGTTCGTGCTGGACGTGCAGACCGCGTGAGACGACGCTTCATCCAGTCCCAAACATGCTCAATGGGGGACAGATCCGGAGATGTTGCTGGCCAGGGTAGTTGACTTACACCTTCTAGAGCACGTTGGGTGGCACGGGATACATGCGGACGTGCATTGTCCTGTTGGAACAACAAGTTCCCTTGCCGGTCTAGGAATGGTAGAACGATGGGTTCGATGACGGTTTGGATGTACCGTGCACTATTCAGTGTCCCCTCGACGATCACCAGTGGTGTACGGCCAGTGTAGGAGATCGCTCCCCACACCATGATGCCGGGTGTTGGCCCTGTGTGCCTCGGTCGTATGCAGTCCTGATTGTGGCGCTCACCTGCACGGCGCCAAACACGCATACGACCATCATTGGCACCAAGGCAGAAGCGACTCTCATCGCTGAAGACGACACGTCTCCATTCGTCCCTCCATTCACGCCTGTCGCGACACCACTGGAGGCGGGCTGCACGATGTTGGGTCGTAAGCGGAAGACGGCCTAACGGTGTGCGGGACCGTAGCCCATCTTCATGGAGACGGTTGCGAATGGTCCTCGCCGATACCCCAGGAGCAACAGTGTCCCTAATTTGCTGGGAAGTGGCGGTGCGGTCCCCTACGGCACTGCGTAGGATCCTACGGTCTTGGCGTGCATCCGTGCGTCGCTGCGGTCCGGTCCCAGGTCGACGGGCACGTGCACCTTCCGCCGACCACTGGCGACAACATCGATGTACTGTGGAGACCTCACGCCCCACGTGTTGAGCAATTCGGCGGTACGTCCACCCGGCCTCCCGCATGCCCACTATACGCCCTCGCTCAAAGTCCGTCAACTGCACATACGGTTCACGTCCACGCTGTCGCGGCATGCTACCAGTGTTAAAGACTGCGATGGAGCTCCGTATGCCACGGCAAACTGGCTGACACTGACGGCGGCGGTGCACAAATGCTGCGCAGCTAGCACCATTCGACAGCCAACACCGCGGTTCCTGGTGTGTCCGCTGTGCCATGCGTGTGATCATTGCTTGTACAGCCCACTCGCAGTGTCCGGAGCAAGTATGGTGGGTCTGACACACCGGTGTCAATGTGTTCTTTTTTTCCATTTCCAGGAGTGTATAATGAAGACAATATCCTCAAACGCATTATGTCACTGCAAATGCTTTGCAGCAGCTAAAATAGTTTTGTCGTACGGGATACCAGACAATTCACGGTGTACAACAAACTGTATTTATGACAAATATTTATTTTGTCCTTGATGGATAGAGAACACCACAGCTGTTTAGGTAAATAGCAATAGGAAAAAGAAACACTGCAATCAGCAAGTACGTGCGTGTATGAACGATTTAATAATATCGAGTTTCAGGTCTTTTTTTTTAGAGATGGCATATATTTTTGGTGCAAATTTATGTTTCACACAAAGTGAATTGGTTCTTATCTAAAATACACCGACGCGCCAAATGAACTGCTATAGGCATGCCTATTCAAATACAGAGATACGTAAATAGGCAGAATTGGGCGCTGCGGTGGGCAACGCCTATATAAGACAACAATTGTCTGGTACAGTTGTTAGATAGGTTACTGCTGCTACAACGGCGCGTCATCAAGATTTAAGTGAGTTTGAACGTGATGTTATAGTCGGCGCATGAGCGATGGGACACAGCATCTCCGAGGTAACGATGAAGAGGAGATTTTTCCCGTGCGACCATATCACGAGTGTACCGGGAATATCAGGAATCCGGTAAAACATTCAATAATCCGACAGCTGCTGCCGGAAAAAAAGGACCTGCAAGAACGACAGCAACGACGACTGACAAGAATCGTTCAGCGTGACAGAAGTGCAACCCTTCAGCAAACTGCTGCATATTTCGATGCTGGGCCATCAACAAGTGCCAGCGTGCGAACCATTCAACGAAATATTATCGATATGGGCTTTTGGAGCCGAAGGCCCATTCGTGTACCCTTAATGACAGCACAACACAAAGCTTTATGCCTCGCCTGGGCCCGTCAGCACCGACATTGGACTGTTGATGACTGGAAACATGTTGCCTGGTCGGACGGGTCTCGTTTCAAATTGTATCGAGCGGATGGACGTGCACGGGTATGAAGACAACCTCATGAATCCATGCATGTCAGCAGGAGACTATTTAAGCTGGTCGGGGCTCTTGCAATGGTGTGGAGCGTGTGCATTTGGGACCCCTGATACGTGTAGGTACGACTCTTACAGGTGACACGCACATAAGCATCCTGTCTGATGTAAATGTCGTGGGACTAGGACCTCCCGTCGGGTAGACCGTTCGCCGGGTGCAAGTCTTTCGATTTGACTCCACTTCGGCGACTTGCGCGTCGATGGGGATGAAATGATGATGATTAGGACAACGCAACACCCAGTCCCTGAGCGGAGAAAATCTCCGACCCAGCCGGAAATCGAACCCGGGCCCTTAGGATTGAAATTCTGTCGCGATGACCACTCAGCTACCAGGGGCGAACATCCTGTCTGATCACCTGCATCCATTATGTCCCTTGTGCATTTCCGACGGCCTTGGGCAATTTCAGCAGGACATGCGACGCCCCACAGGTAGAATTGCTACACAGTGGCTCCAGGAACACTCTCCTGAGTTTAAACATTTGCGCTTGTCACCAAACTCCCCAGACATGAACAATATTGAGCACATCTAGGATGCCTAGTAACGTGCTGTTCGGAAGAGATCTCCACTGCCCTTGCACTCTTACGAATTTATGGACAGCCCTGCAGAATTCATGGTTTCAGTTCACCCCAGCACTACTTCAGGCTTTAGTCGAGTCCATGCCACGCTGTCTTGCGTTACTTCTGCACGCTCTCGGGCGCTCTACACTATATTAGGCAGGTGAACCAGTTTCTTTGGCTATTCAGTGTAGTACAGAGTTACTATTCTCCTTGCTGGACCATGTGATAGCACTGGGAATCTTTAGATGTCATTCCAGGTTGTCTTTGTTATTTAAAAACATGTTTCTTTGTCTGTGTTCTTACTCTGAAATAGTATCCGGTACTCATTGTGATAACGTTTACCTAACATACACATGCCCGTTGGATACATTTGAAATACACAAAATTCATGCGACTGATAAATGCATAATAAGATATCTAGATAATGAGCAATGGTAAAGGTCAGGAAGTTTAAAGCATTCACACGTTCCTTTCAGCTATGTATCTCATATCTGTGTCGAGAACACAACATACAGGTGAGCACAAGAGAGCTTTACCTTTTCAAAAATTTCTACAATTAAAGCGGTACAGCTTTTTCGCTTCAAACCTTATCCTGTTAATGAATTATCTCTTCAAGTTTTTTTGGAGATTGCAGGAACTCGATATGTGCTCCTCGAGGCATATGGCAAACGTCGAGACGTTATTCACACTCTACCCGTACCTTGTGCTACACATTGGGATGACTGACTCTACCGCAGCTGCGACTTGCTGCTGTAAGCTGCGCTTCGATAACGTAACTGTGGCAAGGATTGCGGCAGGGGTGGGACAAACACCTTGACTTGAACATATTCCCTTAAAAATTATGATGAGTTAAATCTGGTGATCATGGTTGTCATCTTCCCATACTTCATCATCAGTTCCTGCACACTGAGTCATCGTCCAGGCGGATGTGCGTTTAGGTGTTCACCTGCAGCCAAGTGGAAGTGAGGAGGTGTACCATATCTTCTTGCAAGTTGAAGTTATTGTAATCTTCTTTCAACCGAGGCAAAGAAAAGCATGTCGAGGTAGCAAATGCCTGTGACTGTTGTCCCAATTAAAAACCTTCTCCCTGGGCATTCGTGTTCAACGTAGAAATGGGGGTTTTCTGCTCTCCAAAAAGAAACATTTTACTGATTCATTTTGGCATTAGTGTGAAGTGTTGCTTCATCATTAATATTAACCTCTTTATGTATCGTCGTCATTGAGTGCAGTAGTCAGATCGTACAATATAATCTTCTGAAGTAAGTGCGAGGAACAACTGCAATGTGTATGGTTTCACGAGCAAGCGCTTATACAAGATTTTGGAAACGGTTGCTTATGAGATCTCATCGTCACCACTTGCTCGACGTGTTGGTTTCTGTGGGCTTCGGTGGAAGCTGCTCAAACGCAAACAACGTTTTCTTCCTTTCCAAATACAGCCCTTCTCTTCAAACTATTTGCACTGGGCATAAATAGAGACTCTGCTGGGTGGTTCCTGATGAAAGAGTGTGTGCGAAATTCGCGGTTGCAAATTCTCTTATTGCTAAATGAAGGGCATACCAGATCATCTGTTGTTGTGTAGCCGCCATTTTCTATACTAGCACTCCCTGGCGCCGGTATCCTGCAACAAAAGGCCTGCGCCCACACATAAAAACACTTCCACAAACAGGTTAAGGTTTGAAATGAATAAGCTATACCGTTTCTTTTGTATGTATTTTTGAAAGCGTAAGGTGTTCACCGTGTGCAAATTTCATGTTATTTGTGTTACTGTATGTGATAGTTTAGGTAGACAGTTTGTAGACACGTTGATATTTTTGTTGTTTATTGCATTCTGGTACTAGTGGAAGCAATTTCCTTTTCCAAATGGTGGTTATTCTGTTTATAAGTTTGCTTTATGTGATCGGTTTCGTAATGACTAAGCAAATATAATTTGTGTTGTTTTTGTTGCTATTTGTCATTTATCAATCATTTCTTTCCGCTGAGTAATTAGTTAGGTTTCTACCAGTAAACACCTGATACTTCAAAGAATCGAATTCCTCGGTGTAACACAGCTTCAAACGCCTGATTACATAACCAGTGAGTATGCAAGAAAAAAATTCGTAAAGGTTCAAAATTATGCTTAAAGTTTACTGGAAGTCGCCAAGTACTTCCATTGTGAAACACTGGATGAATACAATCCAGGTAATTTGCACTGCATTTCAAGCAAAAGCAACTTTTTCACGCATCTCAGTGTCACGACATCACATCTGAACTGTGTGTAGTACAATGATGTAATATGCAGATATTCAGATGTAAATGCATAATTGTTTACAAACTTTGTCGAGAATAGAGTTAGCAATAAAGAAGTAGTAACTTCAGGCATCATGCCTGATAATGAAGTTTCGACTACATGAACAGTGAAAATATAGTAGGCGATACCAGATGGCAAAGTAAAAATGCTGTATCGGTGCATTAAAATTATGGACTAGACCAAGGTTCAACTCTAGCTGTCCTGTTTATTGCGAGCAGCAGCCTTAACCATAACGCTATCTTTTATTTTCACTAATACTACTCCTTATAGCCCACTTCACTCTTACCAAAATCGCCTTCGTTGGTGTTACCACTTGGCTAAAGAAATTCTCTTCTGAAGGAGGTTTACCACAATATTCCTGTTCCTCCTTATTTCAAAGGCAAATGAAGCAGCTTTGGTAGATATTTATGCCTAAACCGATGAGACTCTCCAATCTTCTGAGTGTGAATTCTGTTAAAGTTGCACATCCCACCAGAGGCACCAAAGTAAAACGAACACTTTGTTCTCAAGAGTTAAGAAAATTGCTACAAATAGTAAAACATAGAAGAGAGAGGAATAGATGATAAGAAAGCTACTTTTCTAGAATCTGTAGCAATCCAGCAAACATTGTCCGGCACATTCTAGGACATATTCCCAACTCAACTAACAGTATTCTCATCTCATATTATTATTAATAAAGTTCTAAAGAGAGATATATTTATCTCCTAGGCAGGTTTGCAGCTTCTAGTGACAATCAATCTGGGTAATATCTGTAGTTCTCTCTGGTTTGTTTACTGATAGTATGTAGTAAATAAATGTAGTATGTCGTAAATAAATGTCCAAGCTTTCATGTGAACATGTGTAGGCATTATGTTTGGATGCTGGCTAGATACTCCAGTCTGCTATCAGTACATCGCTCGAAGACATCTGTTACGCCGACCTAGTTATGAAATGAGTTCTTTGAGTCTCCATTTCCAGATCTTGTACTGGTCGGAGCACGTAAATGGTGGGATAAGGATGCCACCACATGTCATGTCTCACGATATGGAGCTATCGCTACGTGGTGTCCTAACGTTTCTGCCTAATAGGAACTGTGTATGTGACCACTTCACACTGTGGGCAAGAATTCATTACGTACATTCACACAGATGTGGCGAAATCTCTGTGTGGGGTGTCTGTGTAGTATAGTTCTGCGATTGGCATGGGTAGTTCTACGATTTTTTTTTTTTTTTGTATATGCAAGTCGTGGCGTGATGAAGTGTCTATTTACCTATATGACAGATAGTGGTAGTATACTGAGTCTAAATAAGCAGTTGCAAAGGTCAGATCAGTGCGTCTTAAATACTTACTTAGTTATCAAATCTTTCAGTTTGCTTCTATCTTACACGTTCTTCTTAGGCTGATCATCTGCAATGTACGTTCAGAGCCTGTAGTCCTGCCTGCCATTGCTCAGAGGCATATTGGTGATAACAGTTGGCAGATTAAACATCTGAGCATAATGTTTCGAAGTCACGCGAAATGGAAAGCACACAAAAGATCTGTCGGGTAGGTGAATGACTCTAGTTTTTTGGAAGAGTTCTAGGAGAGATTAGCTCATGTACAAAGAAGACATATAGAAAACACTTACATTACCCAGTCTTGAGTACTGCTTGACTGTTTGGGATTCCCAGATTAAGTGAAGACAGTTTTAAAGGCGTTTAGATTTGATCAACTCGCTGATACAACAGTAATGTTAAGTGAACTCAAGTGGGAATCCCTGAAGGGAAGAAGACATTGTTTTCCTGAAACACTACAGAGACGTGGCGTGGTGACGGACTAGAACAATGCTACTGCAACCAACACAAATCTCTCGTACGCATTGTGAAAACAATTTACGATAAATCAGGGATTGGCAGATCGTTTATCCCTTGCATCATCTGCAGTAGAAAAGGAAAAAAAATGATTAGAAGTGTTACAAGGAACTCTCCACCATGTGGTGCCTTGCGGAGCATGTATATAGATGTACTGAACTTTAAACATGTTCATACACCAATTGTACTAACCCACCACTGCCGAAACCACTTTCGCAAGACTGGGTGACGAAGAACCGCGGCAAAGTGCTGGAAATTAGCAAAAAAGAGCACTTTTTGGAACCTGTTGAGGGCTGCTTTCTTTTGCGTCATTAAGATCACGTAGATGACGTAGCAATTTCCATGGATGCCACATTTGCATCGACCCACAAGCCCGATTGCTCTTTACCTCCTCCATTTTGGTGATAAGGGGCTTTTACCTGATTGCTATAATTGCTGATTTATCCTTGTTCAGCATCGCCCCACTATCCTGTACACACTCCTGGTTGAGTCGCAATTTCGGCAGCCTCTTGCTTAGATAAGATTGTGATAATATCGTCTGCATGGGCATTTGCTACCATCTTAACTCCTTGAAATACTACTCTTGTTTAGGGCACTGGTCAATGTCCTCAGTAATGATGTCAGTGAGGGGCCATTGTTCCTGAAAAGCTCTCTGGATTCATATTCGCATGGTCATGATTTCGTTAACTTTGATGAAAGTGTGTGTGCTTGAAATGCACTTCCACACAGCGTTAATAATGCTCTGCTGGAAACCTAGCACTTTCAGACTCAGTGACGTACGCGTTTAGATGACATTTCCGTCACATGCATCTTGAAAATGCAGGAAAATCAAGCTCATTGGGTTGTCCATTACCCAAGCTACCTACGCATGTTGGAACTTGTAGGTAAACAGTGCATCTAACATCCCCTGGACAATGCACTGGTTTGATAGGTGCTCAGAATGGTACAGGTTACATTTTGAATCAGCTGTTGATTGCCCATGTGAAAGCTTGATGTCGGTATTCAACATAGTTATGAACCTGTAGTTTCTAATTGACCTAGATTTTAGTGTCTTAAGAATGAGTACCATCCCACCTCTTGCAAATGCTTACTGGTTGTTCAACGCCCAACAAGAATTCCTTAAGCCCATATGACATGAAGCACCCGAGATGTACACCTATACAGGAGCACCCCGAACTTACATGTTTGGTACTGTACACTGGTTCACATTGCCCAACTACACGATACACACAGGATATTCCTGGTGCTAATCTTCCCTTACGCACTGCACAGTAATAACTGTGTGGAACTCCAAGAGGACTGTCTGACTTAATGTCAAGTCGTTCATTCAAATTAAAAAGTTCCACAAGCTCAAGGTTCTTATTTATCAAGTAATTGTTTATATCTATTGTCATAATTATTACTATTTATTAAGTGACTCTTGTTCTCTCGTGTAGGTATCACAGAATGTTGTTATTGTTCACAATTAGGGACTCAACTGTTCGCTTTATATTATGACATTTGGTTACATATGCTTTTATGTAAATTTACATTTATACAAAATTAAGCTCTTGGAGGATGTAGCTGTTTTTGGCGCTATTAACTTGGCACTGTCTGTAACTGTTAGTATTTGGTCAGAACGACGACGACGACTACTACTACTACCACCACCACTACGACGTCGTCGACGACGACGACGAAAAGCCAGGTGTTGTTGGGTTCAATTCTGGCTGGGAAGAAGGAACGAAGCCAGGAGCATATTACGCTGATGAAACAAACATTAAACCAACTATTTAACAGCTTCTTTGTCATATTTGGAACGACGTGCATCACTGATTCTGCATATCAGTGATCCGACAGTTGTTGATAGGTTTGTGGAGGTGTGTAGCATTAAATGCCTACGCACAGGTCAAGTAATTTGCGTAAATAACGAGCCGTTGATTTGCGTACGCGGCGCTGGCACCCGATAGCGACCAAGATGGATTCCGTAAGATTTACATCAGGTGTATTTGGCCGCAGACACATCAACGTGAGTTCATTATAATGCTCCTCAAACCACTGTACGATGGTTATGACTCCGAGACATGGACAATTATACTGCTAAAAGATGAAAGATGATATTGTCATAGGGGAAGACACCAAGCATGAAGGGATGCAAGTGGTTCACAGCTGTCACTACCACACGTCCCATGCAAGAGCAGGAAAATATCTCCCATAGCATAATACTGTTACCACCAGCCTACGTTCATAGCGCACTGCACGTTTCGAGCCGTCGTTCACCTTGATGACGGTGTTTGTGGAGCCGACCATCGACCTAGTGTAGCAAAAATGTGATTCACCCGAAGAGCAACACGTTTCCAATGTTTGACGATCGAGCCCAGATGGTCAGTACCCACTGCAATCGCAACTGATGATTTAGTTGGGTCAATATGTGAATACTTAGCGGTGGTCTGCTGCAGAGCTCCATGTTCAACAATGCACAATAAACGGTTTGCTCCGAAACACTTGTGCAATGATCAGCATTGTGCTACTTTGGCAGAGATGCCACAGATCACCATCCATCCTACTTCATTGAGTAGACAAGCCTCCGAACCCCATGTTCTCCAAAGAGTCGCGGACGTCCAACCATTTAGTGTCTAGTGGTAGTTTTACTGTCCTACCTCTTTTTGTACATGCTCACGACAGTAGAATGTGAATATTCGACCAGCTTCACCGTTAGTGAGATACTCGTTCACAGGCCCTTTGTCAAAGTCGCTTATCTCAATGGATTTCCACATTTGTAGCCACATCTACGTTAGGGTGTTCCCCCATCAGTGTTATTGCGGCCCAAAGATCAATTGAGTCCCAAAGATCCCCAGTAATTTCGGAACTCGTGAGAACTGATGGCTTATTCTCACAAGCTGCTGTCTAGGATAGAAGATGGAATTCGTTCAAGAGCCACAATACAGCTTGTCTCCTACAGTTCTTCTAGGTACAACGCGGTTCCTTAGGAACCTCATATGGAGGATACACAACGCAAGAGGTTGCTAAACGCCACTCGTCCCTGCGCCACTCTTCTCACTTACTCTTACTGTTTTCATTTCTGTACAACGTAATACGACTTCTGCAGACCTCATCTGTTGCATCAGGCAAAACTTCTGATTTTTTCACCTATTATCGCCAGTTTCTTCTTCCTGTCATGCTGAAATAAAGCAAAAGATGCAGTCAAATCAAAAGTGAACTTCGTCAGTTACGTTGCTACATATACGAATCGAAAATCACACATGTAAAGTCATATGCATATTTACTCACATATAAACGATTGTCAAATTATTATGATAAAGAGAGTTGTAAGGATCATATAGAAAGTTTTCCTCACTGTACGCTAGAACTAGGATGGCTCACTGCTTGTCGGATCCATTCCAAAATACGAAGCAACCAATAAAAACAATGTTTTACGCAATCAGCAAATAATACAGGTATTGTTTAATCAATGAACTTACGAAAATTTATTCAGAAAAATACTCAATCTCCAATGTGAAAACATGAAGTTAGGTGATGACCACATCTGCTAACAGTAACAGTAAACCATTATATCAACAAGCAGAAAGCACACTCCAAGTAGCCCCTCCTGTGCATGCTTGCGTTACTGCTGTAGAGTGTGCATGCAAATATTCATGGCAGTTTAGAGCTACAGTGCAGTCTATTTCAGTGTGTGGATAACATGTCGGTTAGCCTGTCAGTGAGAGAGCACCGCAAGTTCCTGCTGCTAATAAGGTGAATACACCATTTGTTTATTACATATCTTTACGAGTTTCAAACAGCAGCGAGTTTAGAAATGGATAGGCACTGTGATTGCTGTGTACAGTTGTGAGCTGAGTTGGTGACCCTTCGCTCACAACTGCAGGCAGTGTTGGCTTCCGTCACACAGCTTGAGGCTGCTGCCGGCATATCACCGTGGGTGGTGGAACGTGGGGATGCAAGGGACATCGAGCACAACCCACATGTCCCTCCCGATCGATCCATTGCTGTGGCGCCCCGGGTACTGCCTGCACTGAGGTTGACCCCTCACCTGTGGTCGAGTGAGAGATCATTCCAAAGTCTGAAAGGCAGCGAAAGACTTTCTGTGGGGCCAATCGTAGGGCCTCCCTGGTTCGTCTGATGAACAGGTTTTAGGTGTTATCTGTGGCTGACAATGTCTCTCGTGACGGGTGCAGTCGTCCACCCTGTTCCAGAGGAAGCTTCTCGGCCCACAAGGTCTGGGCATTCAGAGAGGGTGGTTTTCTGGTAGTTGGGAACTCCAACGTTCGGTTCGTAGTGGGGCCCCTTAGGAACATGGCTGCCAAGGAGGGGAAGGAAGCCACTGTGTACTCTGGGTGCATACTGGGGGGAGTCATTCCGGATGTGGAAAGGGTGCTTCCAGATGTCATGAAGAGTACAGGGTGCAGCCAACTGCAGGTGGTAGCCCATGTGGGTACCAGTGGCATGTGTCGCTTTGGATCGGAGGAGATTCTCTCTGGTTTTGGGCAGATAACGGAAATGGTAAAGACTGCCAGTCTTGCGTCCGAGATTAAGGCGGTCGGCGACGGAACCGATTGTGGTCCTTTGGTGCAGAGCCGAGTGGAGGGTCTGAATCAGAGGCCCAGGCGGTTCTGTGACCTTGTAGGCTGCAGATTCCTTGACTTGCGCCATCGGGTGGTGGGTTTCCACTACACACAGGAAGCGGCTACACGGGTAGCGGGGGCTGTGTGGAAGAGACCGGGCGGTTTTTTAGGTTAGAGGGTCTCATGAAACTACAGAAACGGCGTCCGTCTAAAAGGGGGCAGATGAAACACAGTAATGTAGTGGAGAAACGATCGGTATTGTAGTTGTAAATTGTCGTAGCTGTGTTGGGAAAGAACCAGATCTCCAAGCCCTAATAGAAAACACTGAAGCTCAAATAGTCATAGGCACAGAAAGCTGGCTAAAGCCGGAAATAAGTTCAGCCGATTTTTTTTCAAACGATCTAACAGTTTTCAGAAAGGATAGATTAAATACAGTTGGTGGTGGAGTATTTTTTGCAGTCAGAAGTAGTTTTCCTTGTAGTGAAATTGAAGTAGATAGTTCCTGCGAATAGTATGGGTAGAGGTTATACTTGACAATCGAACTAAACTATTAATTGGATTGTTTTACCGACCCCTGACTGAGAAGATATAGTTGCTGAACAGTTCAAAGAAAACTTGAGTCTCATTTCAAATAGGTACCCCACTCATACAATTACAGTCGGTGGCGACTTCAATCTACCCTCGATATGCCGGAAAAATTATACGTTTAAAGCCGGTGGCAGGCATAAAACGTCATCCAAAATTCTACTGAATGCAAAATTATTTTGAACAATTAGTTCATGAGCCTACTCTAAGCGTAAATGGTTCCGAAAGCATACTTGATCTCTTAGCAACAAATAATCCTGGACAAATAGGGAGTATTATTACGAATACAGTGATTAGCGACCATAAGGCAGTTGCTGCTAGGCTGAATACCGTAACATCCACAACCATCAAAAATAAACGCAAAGTACATCTATTTAAAAAAACTGTTAAAAATGCTCTTAACGCCTTTTTAAGAGACAGTCTCCACTCCTTACGATCTGATCAAGTAAGCGTAGAAAACATGTGGAATGATTTCAAAGACATAGTATCAACAGAAATTGAGAGATATAAACCACATAAATTAATAAGTGGTGGTACTGATCCCCCATGGTACACAAAACGGGTCTGATCGCTGTTGCAGAAGCAACGAAAAAAGCTTGCCAAATTTAAAAGAACGCAAAATCCCTAAGATCGGCAAAGTTTTGCAGAGGTTAGAAATATAGTGTGTGCTTCAATGCGAGATGCTTTTAATAATTTCCACAAAGAAACTCTGTCTCGGAATGTGGCAGAAAACCCAAAGAGGTTCTTGTCATATATAAAGCACACCAGTGGCAAGGCGCAATCAATATCTTCACTGCGCGGTAACAACAGTGAAGTCACGGATGACAGTGCCACCAAAGCAGTTATTAAACACGGTTTTCCGAAACTACTTCACCAAAGAAGATGAAGTAAATATTCTCAAATTCCAATCAAGAACAACTGCGAAGATGAGAAACATAGAAGCAGATATCATCGGTGTAGCAAAGCAGCTTAAATCACTTAATAAAGGCAAGGCTTCCGGTCCAGATGGTATAGCAGTCAGGTTCCCTTCAGAGCATGCATATGCAATAGCTCCATATTTAACAATTATATACAACCGCTCGCTCACAGAATGTTCCGTACCTAAAGACTGGAAAGTTGCTCAAGTCAGACCAATACCCAAAAAGGGAAATAGGAGTAATCCGCTGAATTACAGGCCCATATCACTAATGTCGATTTGCTGTAGGTTTTTGGAACATATACTATAATCGGACATTATGAAGTACGTCGAAGAAAACGATTTATTGACACATAGTCAACACGGATTTAAAAAATACCGTTCTTGCCGAACACAACTAGCTCTTTATACTTAAGAAGTAATGAGTACTATCGACAGGGGATGTCAAATTGACTCCATATGTTTAGATTTTCAGAAGGCTTTCGACACCGTTCCTCACAAGCATCTTCTAACAAAACTGTGCGCCTATGGAATATCGCCTCAGTTTTGCGACTGGATTCGTGATTTCCTGTCGGAAAGGTCACAGTTCGTAGTAATAGGCGGAAAGTCATCGAGTAAAACAGAAGTAATATACGGCGTTCCCCAAGGAAGTGTTATAGGCCCTCTACTGTTCCTGATCTATATTAACGACATAGGAGACAATCTGAGTAGCCCTCTTAGATTATTTACAGATGATGCTGTCATTTACCGTCTTATAAAGTTATCAGATGACCAAACAGAATTGCGAAATGATGTAGATAAGGTATATGTGTGGTGCGAAAAGTGGCAATCGACTCTGAATAAAGAAAAGTGTGAAGTTATTCACATGAGTACTAAAAGAAATCCGATAAATTTCGATTACGTGATACGTCACACAAATCTGAAGGCTGTAAATTCAACTATAAGTTTCCTTTAATTTACGTTTATGGTCACTAATTTTTTTGTTAACAGATTATCGGTTTCGGTCTGTAATGACCATCACCAGATCTGTTTTGCAGTGGCAGTACATTAGGACTTACATTTTATAAAACAGATCTGATGATCGTCGTTACAGAGCGACACCGGTAATCTGTTAACAAAAAAATTTGTGACCATAGACGTAAATTAAAGAAAACTTATTGTATATACGGGTCACTGTTTTATTCGCGACAATGTCGCAGCTTGGTAAATTCAACTAAATACTTAGGGAATACAATTACAGATAACCTAAGCCGGAACGATCACATAAATAACGTTATGGGTAGAGTAAACCAAAGATTACGATTCATTGGCAGAACATTTAGAAGGTGCAACAGATCTACTGTACTAAAGAGACTGCTTACACTAAACTTGTCTGCCCTATTCTGGATTATTGCTGTGCGGTGTGGGATCCGTAACAGGTGGGACTGACGGATGATATTGAAAAGGTTCAAAGAAGGGCGGCTCGTTTTGTATTATCGCGAAGTAGGGGAGATAGTGCCACAAGCATGATACGTGAATTGGTGTGGCAATCATTAAAACAAAGGCGTTTTTCGTTGCGACGGAATCTTCTCATGAAATTTCAATCACCAGTTTTCTCCTCCGATTTCGAAAACATTCTGTTGGCACCCACCTGCATAGGGAGAAATGATGATCACGATAAAATAAGAGAATTCAAGGCTCGCACAGAAAAATTTAAGTGCTCGTTTTTCCCGCGCGCCTTTCGAGAGTGGAACGGTAGGGAGAAGCTTGAAGGTGTTTCATTGAACCCTCTGCCAGGCACTTAATTGTGAATAGCAGAGTAATCACGCAGATGTAGACGTAGACGTAGATGTCTGTTAATTCTCTTAGTTCCATCTGCTCTACTGGTCAATCGTCGTGAACTACCCCCTACATGTGGAATTTAACCAGGGCTCAACTTGGGCTGCTGAGACAATTTCTGATGGGCATAACGTTCTAAAACAGTCATAGATGTGCCTCTTTAATTGCTTATTTTTCGCCCGTTTGAGCCCCAGAAGTATGTGGTGTGTTGAGGTTAGATGTGAAGACTGACCCTCTAAACCACGAAAGTGCTATCTTTGATGTCTCACAGGCGTAAATCACAAACTTAAGATCGAGGATCGCCGATCACATGACGCAACAAGACCACTCCTAGCGCATAAAGTCAAAACTCTAGCGACCTTGATCTTAATGTTTATGGAGCAACGCACTGATGTGTGTGGCACCGCTTCCCCAATACGTCACGTCAGTAAATTATCCTTCAAAACACGTGTATTTGAAATTACATTCATTTATGTTCACGCCGCCTTTGGATGTTTACATTTATTTACACTTTTCTTGCGAAATTCGTTAAAAACAATGTTCATAACATGTAAATACGTGTAAACATGTGAAAATGGGATACCAGGCATCTTGAATGTCATCACACAAAAATTAACGCGGGAACTGACAACAGATAACTACAGTCGAGACCATGTAAGACACTCCCTGACAGCTTGCAAGCCGGCCGCTGTGGCCGAGCGGTACTAGGCGCTTCAGTCCGGAATCGCGCTGCTGCTACGGTGCAGGTTCGAATCCTGCCTCGGGCATGGATGTGTGTGATGTCCTTAGGTTAGCTAGGTTTACTTAGTTCTAAGTCTAGGGGACTGATGATCTCAGATGTTAAGTCCCATAGTGCTTAGAGCCATTTGAACCATTTGACAGCTTGCAGCACTGTTGTCAGCTTTCAACTGAGAAATGCAAACGGCTGCAGGTGAAAACAATAGCTGTCTGCAGAGCTATGGCAACACAGGCGCTGCCTTAGAGACGTTTATAAAATCTTGTTCATGTCGGATTGAGGTAAGCGAGCGAAGATTTCATGCCACGACTACTGCAACAGTGGGAGACCTATTTGCCTACTCAGCTATAGTTTTTCATCAAGTTACATAGTCCCTGCTGCCGGTGTTCATATCTGCATGCTTCACTAGTAGTTTCTCGTGCCATTGACGCCTACTATCAACGTTTGCGATCTACCAATGAGTGGCACAGACATCGGCAGCACGTAGAAAATAACGTATGTGTGTTTCCAGCACCGATGCGGAGGCAAAAATACGTCTCCCACACCCCCTCAAGGTAGTGAACTGTTTCTCCCACTCACATGAGCACATGGACCATATCTAATAACTAACACTTTTCCAGTGTTACTCTTTGTTGTTCAAATCTGGCAGCGGCGAATTGGCGTTGCTCATGCACGAAGGAAACAAGGCTTCCACTGGTCTACGTCATGGATTACATCATGGTCAGACATAGATACCAAAATCCGAATTTGAATTGTAAGGCGTACCCAGGAGCAGATAGTGACTCGGATCACAATTAAGTAATGATGAAGAGGGGACTGAAGTTTAAGAAAATAGTGAGGAAGAATCACTGTGGGAGGAAGTGAGATACTGAAATACTGAGGACTGATGAGAAGCATTTGAAGTTTGCTAAGGATGTGCATACTGCGATAAAAAATACCAGAGGAGGAGGTTCTGTTGAAGAGAAGTGAACATCTTTAAAAAAGGAATCACAGACGTTGGACTGCTAAACATAGGTAAAATGAAAGTAAATGTGAAGAAACCTTGGGTAAAACAAGAAATACTTCAGTTGATCGATGAAAGAAAAAAACAAAAAAATGTTCAGGGAAAGACAAGACTACAGCTATATAAATTGCCTAGGAATGAAATAAATAGAAGTGCACAGCAGCCAAGGCGAAATGGCTGCAGGAAAAGTGTGAAGAGATCGAAAAGAATTGTCGTTGGGAGGACTGACTCAGCATATAGAAATGTCACGAAAACCTTCGATGAAAATAAAAGCGAGGATGCTAACACTGAGAATGCAAACGCAGAGGAGAGAGTGGGTAGGTGCAAGAGTGCATGGAAGGCCACTATGTGGGTTAGAAGTTGTCCGATGACGTGACAGAAGAAACTGGAGTCGATATGGGAGACACATGGAACCCGGTATGACCCCGTATTAGAGTCAAAATTTAACGGGGCTCTGGAAGACTTGAGAACAAATAAGGCAGATGGGATACATAACATTCCACCAGAATTTCTAAAATAATTGAAGGAAGTGGCAACCAAAAGACTATTCACATGGTGTGTAGAATCTATGAGACTCGTAATGAAAGCAAATATTTCTGAAAAATATTATTAACACAATACCGAATATAGCAAGGGCAGATAAGAGCGAGAACTATCGCACAATTAGCTTAACCTCACATGCATACAAGTTGGTGACAAGGAAAATATACAGAAGAATGGAAAGAAAATTAAGTAACTGTTAGATGACGATCAGTTTGGCTTTAGGAAAGGTAAAGGCACAAGAGATGCAGTTCTGACGTTGTAGCTGATAATGGAGGCAAGACTGAAGAAAAATCAGGACATGTTCATCGGTTAAGTCGACCTAGAAAAAGCGTTAGATAATGTAAAAAGGGAAAGATGTACGACATTTTCAGAACGGTAGCAGTAACTAATGGTGCAAGTGCTACTCTGTGGTGTAGAGGTTAGCGCGGGGGAAAATTCTTGGCGGGCCGCATCAGACCAATCAGAGATTTTCCGCTGTGCAGAATTTCTTCTTTACATATTTCATCGTGGACAAAAGCTTTCTTATACTTTTATGTTGCAGATAATGCAAAACCTGAAAACATCAATTATTCAGAATCTAGCTAACCTATAAGGGATTCATTGGACAATGTATCGTTCCTATAAATAAACAAAGAGTACATTGCTCAATTAGTAACAGTTGCTCATCCGCCAAACGTCTTATTACTACGAACCAGGACTTTCAAATTCCTTTTTCTCAGCTACTCTCTTCGTCCAACTCTCCTCTGCTCCACGAACGTGACACATCAGATATTAATAGCATATTCACAACCGCGCAAATGCAATGGGCAGATGAGATTAAAATATTCCGTGACAAGCTGACAGTAATTAATGAATAATGTGTGTGTAGAGCCTCTTTATATCCTGATCTACGAACAGAATGGTCATACCCTTCCCTTTCCCCTCAGAATACGACAAGCAGTAGCCATCGTTCAAGTTACCCGATTCGTGAGACCCAGTTGGACTGAATTAGATCCTGATCGTACTATACTCATTGAGTGTACTCAACGCCCATACCGTACGATGGAGGCACCAACGCTCATTTTACGAAGATAATGCAGAAGGTGGTCAAGCTAGTTACACTTTTTTTTCTGGATAGCAGTATATCAGGGCACAGATGGGCATTCAGGTTCGATTCTGGGGCGAGGGACACAGTTTGTTCGTGTGGTAGAGTGTGTTTCAAAGTATGTTTTATCGTCGGCGTGTCTGTAGGGGGAGGGGGGGGGGGGGGAAGAGAGCGACAAGTACACCCCATCCAGACTACTTGTTGTTAACGTCTCCACCTCCCTCCTCCAAACACACACACACACAAACACACACACACACACACACACACACACACACACACACACACACACACACAGTTTTAGCATGCCTCAAATTCTAATAATAATAATAAAGTTTCCGCATTCTGCTCCTAGATGGGCGAATCGGGCCCGACCGATCGCCGCGTCATCCTCTGTCAGTGGCGTCACTGGATGCGGTGTGGAGGCGGATGTTGTCGAGCTTCTTGACATTAGAACCACTACTAATCGGTCGTGTAGCTCCTCAGTAGGCCTCACGAGCTAAGGGCACCCAGTGCTAATCCTTCCAACAAGGAAAAAATTCCCTGTACTGGGAATCGAACCCGCATCCTCTGCATGGCAGTCGCAGCGCAGACCACTCAGCTACAGAGTCGGACAGTAATAACAACAGTGCTTAATACAACTCTTTTTCGTAATTTCCATTTGCAGTTCAGAGAAACATGGCATTCGTCCGAAAATTTGAGAAGTACTTACACCATGCAGATTTCTTGTTGTTGTGGTCTTCTGTCCGAATACTGGATTAATACAACTCGCCACGTTATTTTATCATGTACAGGCCTCTTCATCTCTGAATAACTACTATAGCCTACATCCACTTGAACCTGCTTGCAGTTGATTTAGGAACTACAAAGGCAATAGACACTCAACTTTGACAGTGTCGTAATTAACACAATGTAAAATCGAAGTATGTACTCACCATTGGTGAGTATTTCACTTAGCACTATGATGTGAACACAGGTCCACAGACTGGCCATACAAGTGTGTTTCCTCCGGTATTCGGGGAAGTTGGTCTTTCTGTTATTTTCTTCTTAGGTTGGGTGGGGGCATTGCCTTCACTGCCTAACTGCCCGTCGGTTGCGGATTCCACCTGTCGACTCACGAATCGTGTAGGATTTGTTGTTAGCAACAGCCTTGGTCAGGACCCACACGATCCAATTCCAAATACAAACACACAGGTTGCGAATAGGCACCTTCACCTGTCTGGAACGTTTACTGCATTCGGTCAGGCCTCAAGGTAATCATTCCTTTAAGGAGCAACTGAAAACCATCTTGTGATACACATTGTGTGTAATTTTCTAGAAACCTTCCCATGCTCGAGATCTTCAGTTTTCACACTACTTCATTCTCCGGAAGTTAACTGAAAATTGTAGGTATTGATACATGTGAAAATAAAGCACGTCGGCCTATTCCTTCACGAAATCCTTTCCTGTCAACTCCACAGGATAGTCGTCATGCTTCTGAACTTGTCCGTGCAACTCAAATCACTCGTACATATCGTGTGAGCAGTATCGCAATCAGCAAGTCACTCTGTTCAAGAGTTCTGTTGAAACTCTAGTATCATCAACATTCTTGCGTCAGCGAATGCAACATCTTATAGAGTCGTCAAGAACTTTTTAGAATTCGTAGCCTACAAATACATTAAGACGTCATATAGCCTTATTGAAGCCTTCGTATAACCCCTAGATTATGTTGCAATATGGTTTCAGAAGAAATTCGAGTATTTCTACTTATCTCTACCTTTTGTTCGATAAATACTGTTTTCGTTGCCAGTTTCCGTAATGTGTTACGTCCAGCTATTACCCAAATTTTTAATCGTCAGATCCATCACTTATTTAGGCTTATGTAAGCAAACACCAACAGAAAATTTCAAAAAGCTGCAACGAAGCAACGTACCATAATAACAGGACTCGTTAAATGTGCCCAACGATAATAAAATAGCACACAAATAACTGAATCCTGTTCTTATGTTTCATTTTGATACTAGTTCTTATACTGTGTTTCAACATGTACTTTCTTTCAGATAGTCTCGAAGGTTCCAAGTAAAATTCGAGTTGTAAGACACGCTAACACTGTTACAGAGGCAGCATTACCAAGTAGACGGGAAGTAAGAGATTGAAACCGTTGATCATTTTAAGCAAACATCCTGGCATTTCGTCTGTAGTTAGGGAAATCATTATAACCCGTCATAAAGGCCGGATGAGGGTTTGTACTCCACTCCTGAACAATACAATAAACCAAAACTTTCCAAACTTTTTCTCGTGGCGGCAATCATTCCAACACAGGGTTTCACAAGGCTATCACTGATGTTAAAAAAAGAGAATCTGTTGAAGCAATTTATATTTTAAAGCAATATCAGTTTTCACATTTAATTTCTGAGTGCAGTATAGTCGTAGGTTAAACACCTTTCCACAGATACAAAACTTTTCGATACTATTACGAATTCAATGTCTATAGTGAGCCTGACGAGAATTACAAATCTGTTATATGAGCACGGATATAGGACAAATTCACACGTCTTTCCTCAGCTTTCTCAAACTTGCACATTTAACTGTTTTTGTATGTCAAAATAGAAAATACACTCTCACAGGAAAATGTTGTACATAACTGCTGAAAAACGATGACTGCTCTTTTACGTAGGTGGGGTAATATTGCTCAATAGAAATCCAGTAGTTGCATAGATCTGATTCTTGGTACTTACGTTTTATAGTGCAGTTGTTCTTCAGATCTCCTAGTTCCTCCTATCTGACACGTGATCTATGTTTACAATGAATGAAGGGTGTTCTGTATAATGTTATCCGAACATTTCCATTTGTTTTACATATTGAATTTACACCTTACGCTACACTACGGGTGTACGGGCACCCAGTTTGGAAAGATCTCAAGTAAACTATTAATTTTATATTTGCTTATTACATTCATTTCAGCGCAGATCACACGTTCCAAGGAACAACAGCTTCGAAAACAAGGAACACGAAGGGAGGTAGGACAGAGTAGCGTTTTTCTTTCTTATATTATAATCACAAACCTGTTTTCTTTACCAAAAGACACACAGTTTTTCATCAGCCAATAGTAAAATTTTTTTCGCCTCTGCAAATAGACTGTAGTTACATAGATGAACCATATGAAAATAAAACATGAAATCTGTAAAATCACTACGCAGTTCAAGCAAAATATTTCAGTAACAAGTCTTAGCTTTCAGTTTAAGAACTGATACTAGTGAATTAATCCATCGGAAACAAGGTCAAGTATGTTTAAATTAACTTCAGCCGATGGTGTCTTATTAGGGGCAAATGTTATCGCTACAATGTGATTTAATGAGGAGTATTTGCGACACTCATGTCGCAAGGTTATTTTTCCCATTAAATTCTATAAGACAAGCGATAATTTTGCTCCCTTTACAGAAAAGGGTAACTATTGAGCTAGTTGTACTAAATTTCTAGGCCACTATCTAAAAAAAATAATGATATAGATTTATAGAAAGTATAACACCTAGAGACATACTCATCAGACAAGTGATGTACACGTGAAGAAGACACGTACTAGCGATGCTAGCCATCTGGATAGTCACTTTCAACTTGTTATCTTCATCATGTGTCCCGGATATACTGCTTTCTCGATATTTATTGGCTCAGCTTCATCTCCCAACAATCGTTAAAAACAAATTTTATCGCGCGGTAACTACCATTATTTACAGAACTAACTCGGTGTAAATACCTGCTTAATACTACTGCGTCTGATGGATTCAGTTGTCACAATTAACAACCACCACATCCGTAGCCCATCGTAAATATCTTACTTTGGGTAACAGTGTTTGGGCTTAACGTTTCCAATTGGCCCATCTCCACTATAAAGAATTATGGATAATTTCCAAAACATAACGAAATCTTCTGTCTAACAAGGGAAGTGAGCTTAGGATATTAGCGCTTTAACAGTGAATACCTAAAGGAATTGCGTGAAGATGTATAATGTAACGAAATTTTGGTTCCCTTTTGCATTTTTCATGGTTTGAGTACGAAATATGTACGTAACATGGACCAGAGGATATTCGTGGGAGCGTTTTTAGTAGCTAACAGGCCGGTAAGTTTTCTGAATACACTTGCAGTTTTAGTTTTTATAACGAAAAGTGCCTTAAATATGGCGTGTGAAGTCTTTATTTCACACTGATATTCGTTGGCTTCACCAACTCACAACGAGATGGTCATCTTCGAATCTGAGCTAGACTTCCGGCTACGCTCGGTTTGTCAACACAAGCAGTGTTTCAGGAGACGATCACACACCAGCTAAATTTTAAGTAGATTTTTTCATAAGTCCGTAAAAACGGTTTGAAATAATTTTCGTTTACCTGAAATCAAATTCGAAAATAAGGACGAAATGGTGCCATCTGCGGCGCGTACGAACACCTCGATGCGTTTGGTGCTGGACAAATATTCACCGGACTACCAAACAAAAGAAAGAAAAACATAAATAAAATAAACGAATGAGATTCACACTTAGAAAACAGTGCGAATAATTCTCTCATTTGTTGTGCTAACCATGGAGTGCTCCAATCCGGTTACTGCAATTTTTCCCCGTAACACGTTTTCGAAACACTTCACCAGTTGACGCAGCGACTGGCCCCAGGTGTATCCCCACCACAAGCAGCAGGCACCTTATGGAGAAGAGCAAGCACGAGTCACGCTGCACTGTATTGTAACTGGGCGACTGTCATATGTATACACACTTATTTTAGAACAGTGGGAGTGGCTAGAGGTCGAGGGCGGGGAGGAAGTCGCAATTCTCTCAAAGAGATCATAACAGAATGATATAGACTCACGTGCAGTCTTCGTGTGCAGGCGATTGCGCAATAAAGGAGTTGCGTCGCTGTTGCCTCATTTGCGCCAGAGATTATAACGACGACGCGATCCCACTCGGCTCACAGTTCGTCGTTGGACGTCGACTTGGGCACAAGCAATTGGTACGTTGCAAATGTGAGCTTACATCTTTCCAAGTGATACACCGGTACTAGTTTACATAGAGCCGATGATGTGCGGTGAGTTCGGAACGAAGGCTAGGACGAAACTAGCTATACTGTCAGATGGAACACTCGATCTTTGCTTCCAAAAAGACACGGCAGTTAATATTCACTTTCAGTATTCATAAGAAGTTAATTTTCGAATTGATCCGTCGTACCAAATACATTGTACAGTCATTCAACGGTTCTGTTTTTATAGGGTGCAAACTGTCTTAGATCAGCATGCTTTCCATGTTTGTAGGCAATATTTTAGAAGCGAAAAATGAATTGTAGGGCAACAGTCACGGTTTTTCCTTAAACGGCCGTTAAGTTTGAGTTATATAAATAATAGGCTAAGGAATGGATTTGTCTTTTGAAACTGCAATTATTGACGGTTAATATGTCGCAAGTACACATTTCGGGTGAAGAGGTTGATCAAAAAGCTCACGCTGAAAACAATAAGCAAGTTCTTGGACATATAGTTTTGAATGCCATAAAGTTGGAGGAAAACTGTCTACCTCTCAAGATGAAAATGCACTAGCTTCATTAAGATTTTCGTACTCATTTAAGCTGTATTTCCACTTAACGGTTAGTATTCCTCAATTTTCTTCAGGGGCTATTTTTACTTTCCATAACTGTGTATCGATGCATGTAAGCCTCTAGCAATGTCGTCACCGTATTGCTATATAAGAATTAAAACGTGAAAATGAGTAAATACATCAAAGTGTAGGAGAAGACAGCGAAGTCAGATACAAAATCCGTGTTCAGTTAACGTTATTTCTGTTGAGGATGTTAACTTCATCATCGTCAACCCTCAGTCCCTGCTGATTAACTTCGATATATAACAGCGCCCAAAATGTCAATGAGTCATAAAACTTGGGCGAAATTTTCCATTGGTTAGTATGTGTATAGGGCCAAGATGTGTCCACACCACAATGCCTCTTTCCTCCTCGTGCGACCGAGGTAGGTGGCGTAGTGGTCAGGACACTGGCCTCGCATTCGGAAGGACGACGGTTCAATACCGCGTCCAGCCATCCTGATTTAGGTTTTCTGTGATTTCCCTAAATCGCTTCATGCAAATGTCGGGATGGTTCCTTTGAAAGAGTCCCGAATCCGACTCGCAGTTTGGTCTCATCCCCAAAATCAACCCAACCCCCTCCTCCTCGTACGCAATCATGACCACAAGGAAATAAAAGGGCACGCACAAAATTTGTGGAAACAACTAATTGATCATTCTCGTGTCCACACGTTGCGTTATTGCGCAAGCAGTCAGCTTTGGTTGAGCTTCTGTGCTCGGGTGCTTGTGCTGGAAAAAACAAAAAACCGGACTTTAGGTAAAGTATCGGGGTACGAGAAATGCGAAGTGTCGACCAGATTGTTTGCAAATTCCAGGTCACAACGAGATTTTACATGTTCTGCGTGCGTGGGCAACTGCAGTGATAAGACTGACACAAACATTTCGCTAGGTACTAACCAGCGACTTATATACCATTGTGAACTATTTATTTCGCTTTTCAGTGCTTATTCCTGAAACTGAGAAATACTTTAGGGCTGTTATTAACTTTTAATGTGTCATTTCTGTTTTTATAAAAAGTTATTTACGCAACTTGAATCATGGACGATAATACGTAATTAACATCCTCGGACTCGACAAATTTGGAAATTTCATAGACACCAAAATCCCCTATCATTAGTGTCCATTTCTCGTTCTAGTAGTTCATTGAGGAGCTACACATACATTGTCAGGCTCCTCAGTTTTTGGGCTATTAAGCCGTCATAGCATGGTTCCCACATAATTTTCAGAAGACATTACTGTTTTCAGAAAAGATACAGGTTTTCCCCTATCTTGGCGTTGGTAAAAAATTTTCGTTATTCAGCATAGTTTTAATGTAAGGTATCTCAATTCACTTAATTTGAATTTTGGGTAAAATTTGACTTCGGGCGGAGACTGCGTAGTGTGCTAGTATTGGCAACGCGAAATCTATCTGTACGAGCACACTAAATGGATCAGTAGTTTTTAATTAAATTACGGAAGAAGGTAGTGGATCAATGTTTCCTTAATATACAGAATGCGTCCTGTATTATAAACAAACACTCTCCTCATGTGACTTACTTTAAAAAAAAAATTGATACACTCAATCATCCAAGATAACATACAACACTGCCGCTGCCTTACGTAAAATTTAAACTGTGGTGTCAGCGCCAGACACCACACTTGCTAGGTGGTAGCCTTTAAATCGGCCGCGGTGGACGTCTCATACCAGATGAGTGTAACCCCAATGTTTGCGTGGTTGAGTAATTATGGTGTACGGGTACGTGGAGAGTGTTTGTGCAGCAATCGGTGACATGCTGTAACTGAGGCGGAATATGGGGAACCAGATTTTGCCGAGACAGATGGAAAACCGCCTTAAAAACCATTCACAGAATGGCCTGGACACCGGACCTTGACCCTAGTCCGCTCGGGAAGCAGCGCGTAAGACCGCGCGGCTAGCCGAGCGAGCTTAAATTTGCATGATTTCCTAATGTACGTGCTTAAAATTTCTGTTCTGTTTTAGCAGTATGTATTTCTGCAACACAAATTTGCCATATTTTAAATTATAAGCCTTTCCCATATATTTACCGATTTTTTTAAAAAAATTGTTCATCTAGGTGCGCCTCACAACCGGCGAATACAATGCAAGGTCGCAGAATCCATCGCCAGGTTGCGCGATCTGTATTAAGATACAATGTGTATACTGTATAGACATGGCGCTGGATTACCGGTTGCTTGTATTACCAAGCGCTCAGATGAATTGCATGTGAATCAGCCATGTGTGGCAATGCTGCTGCCTGCTGCGTCTCGTTTATATAGTAATTAACGTAGTTTTGTTTCGCCATGCCCACTTAGCGTACGCACTTTAAAGTTCGAATTTATAGTTGAGAAGCACCAACCACTCTGAAAAGTGAAGTTCAAGCAAGAGTTCCCACTTTACGAAAAATGAATACAAATATAAGAGCACTCACTCTCACGGATTTTGCATTGTTCAGAATTTTTAAGCTTGGGATAGGAGAAGAAATTTATGGAGAATTCATAGCATCAATCATGATATACATGTAAATATCTTATTTTGAGTTATTCATGTAAACTAGTGTACCATTGAAGTTTCTACGTGCTAAATAGAACAAGATATTAAATGGACATTTATGGCACAGGAGCTGATGTATTTGCAAAAAAGACTGGAGGGATTTACACAGCACACTTGGTGTCAATGAAAAGTGAAATGTAGCCTATTCTGTAAGCTGAATTATGAAGCTGTGGGGTTTGTTTAGTACTTATCCCTGTGCTGCTTAGTACTTACCCCTGTGCTGCTGGGGGAAAGATAGGTGGGAATGACCATTTGCTGCCATCCCCACCCCCACCCTTCTCTCCCTGGATCTGCTTATGTTCACAGCAATCTGCCCTTAGCATTTTCTTCCCCTGCGCCAAGCACCTGTTCTCTCCATCTTATTTTCAGTCTATTTAAAGGTCTTTGTCCTAAGGGTTTCTACTCTCACATTTACCTATCTTGATCCCCCCTATCTCCTATAGATGTGGCCAGCCCACCTGTCTTCTTGTCTTGGCTATGAGATTTGTGCTGTGCCACTTTCAGTTCAGCATATTTTGGCAATGTGTCTTATATACTGATATCAGGACAGCTCTGTCTCGATTGAGAATCATCTGCAATCCTCGCCGATACTGATTCCAGTGTTACAATAGTAGGAAACTTCGTAAACTTAGTGGGGACGGGAGTCAGAATTTAATGCATTATAAACCTGCTCTGCATGTGGGGACAGCCTTCGTCCCAACCCATGAGATTACCATGCTGGCTTTTCGTCAAGGTGCTGATTGCTGTGATGTTGAGTGCCCCTCACCTAAAATAACCATCCTTGTCTTGGCTTCTACAACATCTGATCATCATATTCCTACATTCCTCCCCCACCAATAGGTCCAAATATTTTCTGCAGGATTTTAAAAAAATCTTCACCTTTCTCTCTTACACTTACTATTCTGTGGATTTCTGCCCCCATATAGTAATAGGTACTAGTCTGATTATAATTTTAGATGTCCTTTTTTGTATGACAGTGTTCCAATAAATTTGTTTTTTGCATGTTGTGGGACCCACAGATCCATCTGATAACTGCTCTTAGTGTTAATGTTGTGGAGAAATCTGATGTATGGAGACATGTCACCTTGTGTTGTTGGGTAAAGTGAAATACAAATAACGAAAAAAATATCTGCCCAAGAAAATTTATTGCAACAGATGTACAACCGGTCTTGGAATTCTTATGAAAAAAGTGAGGCGTGGAGTGAGTTGCTATGAAGTAAATTGTGCTGGAAATATATTTCATGATACTGAGTCACATTCCCATGTTTGAAACAAGTGAAAGCAAAACAGAACTGAAAAACAAAGAATATCAAGAGGTGAATCTGAGAGAGAGAATGAGAAATTACACATTCACAAGAACATTATTCTTAGACAAAAATTTAGAAATCATAAAATGGACTGAAATGTACTGTGGATTGCATTGCGTAATTGACCAGTGAAGAATAGATTGAACTTCAGATGATTACAGCAAATGAGATATTACACCAGGAAGTGACACAGCAAAAGCAGTGAGGCTGTTTCAGTAGAGGAGAAGCAGACTACAAGAAAAATCAAATAATTAAAGACTAAAAAAACTGCAGTGTCACTCCCTTACACTTCAAATGCTTTCTGCTAACATCCAGGGTGCAATATAGCTTCAGTGGGTGAGATGACACTGGACAAATGGTTGTCACTAATGGATTTAAACCATCATATAAGTTTTCTGCAGTTTCCACAAATTACCTGAGGAATGTACCTGGATATGTTTTCCAAGATGATGCAACAAATTCATTTCACCTTCTAAGATGGTACACACTTTTAATAATGACCTGAGCAGTAATGAAATGTTCTTTTGTCTTCGTAGAATAATTCCTTTAAGCTAAAAAAGCAACGCATATGAAATACACATGATCAGTGGACTGACCTGTTTCTAGATTTATTCAACATCTTTCTCCTTACTGATTTGTTCTGTGGAATATTATGCAGTTGTATTTCATTTCATTGCATATCAGTTTCACTTACAAGAACAGTTAATAAATCTCCACAGAAACTAATTCCTATCCTGTAATTGTTCTGATCATTGCAGAAACTGAATTTTATGAACATCATCTGTAGTACAGTTCCCACAAAAAAGAGAGCTAAAGTTAGTGTTTCTTGAAGTGTAAGATTTGGAGACTTGTTCAACATCATAATAATTACTTGCATATCAGTTCCTAATGAAACTTTTCCACGCATAGACTGCCTAATGTAGCTCATACAATGGCTGATACAGTGTTCATTTAATGATTCTAATCCAGCTTCACAAGCAAAACTGCTTGAAATATTCACCAGAATCATTGCGAAGTTCTGTACAATATTGTTCTCATGTAAGATGCCCATGATTTTTCTGTGAGAAAAATGACAAACTTGTCACTGCCAATTCAAAATTGTTTAACCCAGTCAACAAGCTCGTGTCCAATCTGTTTTCATTGGATACAGATAGCTATTCTGTGAAAAGCTGCCCTCCAATAAATTATCATGTAACTAAGTATAGGGTTCAAAAGTTGCCACTTAAACTATAAGAAACTATTATTGAGAGGCAGAGTCCTCAAGGTTTACAAAGTAATCAGAAGTTTTTTTAGACAACATTTCCATATGAAGCTCCACTTGTTGATGTACCATGCTGCAGTCAGATCTGTGTCCGAACAGGGAGAGGCCTGTCTGTGACAATGATAACCAAAGAACCATCTACATGGCTAGGTAATCGTGAATTACTGCATTGGCTAGCTGCTTTGCCTTATCTGTAGACCAGCAGCTTGTGTTAGCAGCAAACAATGTGTCAAAACTAATATATAGCATTCCAAATTCCCTGCATGCGTAATCGACATTGCTGCCATTAACAACTGTAAACCATCCAAAATAAAATCACCAGTGATGAAGGATATGGATGTAAAAATAAACATGATGTAGAAAATATTCCAACTATATAATGAAATAGTAGAATAAGGGAAAACGAACACTGAAAAAGAAACAGTTGGGCTGCAATAAGTTTGACAGCTGTTTAAAAAAGAAGGGGAGTAGTACTGTTAGTAAAATACTTCAGAGTTGAAATTTCTGAGTTACAGGGGAATGTGAGTGTTATTTAAAATGTATGAACTGAGATTTATTTTGATGAACTGCCTTCTCTTGGGGAAAATGCAAGAGCATTATCACACGGTCACAAGGAGAGACAATGGCTGGCCATTACTTACTTAATGTGAAATTCTAAATATTGACAGTGGAAACATATAAAAGTAGGAAAAAAGTAACCTAGCTTTGAGACCTGTTAGGAGGAAAAGGTACAGGTTGGAAAGGGTTAGAACAGAGGGGTAGGTCATTCAGACCCCATGTTGTGAACACAAAACTTCTTTTCCTTTCTCACAACAGCTGAGTCTCAACCTTACCCTTCTAATATTTTCTTGCTTGAAGGAACTAACAGTTCCCAAGCCAGGATGATTTTTCCTGCTTTTGTCTATCAATGTAATTGGAATTTCTCCTCTGGAAGTGCTGGCCAGTCAGCCTGTCTACTTCTAAATTTAATTTCCTCAAGTGAATTCATTGTGACTAATTTTAATTGTTCCTGTAAATCACTTTTATAATGTGTTTCTTTAATTTGTTGACTGGGACACACAGAAATTATTAGAAAGTTACATAGAAGAATGGAAAGAAAAAGGGCAGGGATGCTGGGCAGTAAATAGTTTAGCATTGGAAAGGGTAATGTATCAGGAGCTATACTGTCATAAAAGGTAATAGCAAGGAAAGTAATGAAAAAATATTTTCTACTTATGTGGTCACAGGAAATACCTTGTACAATGTTGAATTGGAATGAAAGATTATGTAGAGAAAGCAGCAAAGTGAAAGCCCAACAAACTGTTATTTCCAGATAAAATTAATTCACTGAAGCAAGATAAGCTAAGAACAACTAATAAAGGGCTAGAAAAACTGCTTATAACATAATTAAGGTTATAAACAAATACAACAGAAAAGTAATAGATAGTACTGGTACTGGAATAACATAGTAATAGAGAAGCAAATTCCGATGGGTGGATCACAGAATAGTATGAAAGTGAATCTAGGTAGGAACTGTGAAAATATGGCATTTAGTAAAGTTTCTGCTGCTGCTGCAGCTGCTTGGTCAGTAGGTTTTATCTATCCAATTGCCTTATTTTGCCTAAGATTTATTTAGTTTTTTGCCCTCCTAGAGAGCTGCATGAATGGAGAATGTTAGCTCTGACCTGCAACTATTATAGGGAGGATACATGTGTAAGTGGGAATTTAAGGAGATGGGACATGGATAAACTGACTAAACCTGAGGTTGTACAGAGTTACAGGGAGAGCATAAGGGAACAATTGACAGGAATGGGGGAAATAAATACAGTAGAAGAAAAATGGTAGCTTTGAGGGATGAATTAGTGAAGGCAGCAGAGGATCAAGTAGGTAAAAAGACGAGGGCTAGTAGAAATACTTGGGTAACAGAAGAAATATTGAATTTAATTGATGAAAGGAGAAAATATAAAAATGCAGTAAATGAAGCATGCAAAAAGGAATACAAACGTCTCAAAAATGAGATCGACAGGAAGTGCAAAATGGCTAAGCAGGGATGGCTAGAGGACAAATGTAAGGATGTAGAGGCTTATCTCACTAGGGGTACGATAGATACTACCTACAGGAAAATTAGAGACCTTTGGAGATAAGAGAACGACTTGTATGAATATCAAGAGCTCAGATGGAAACCCAGTTCTAAGCAAAGAAGGGAAAGCAGAAAGATGGGAGTATATAGAGGGTCTATACAAGGGTGAAGTACTTAAGGGCAATATTCTGGAAATGGAAGAGGATGTAGATGAAATGGGAGATAGGATACTGCGTGAAGAGTTTGACAGAGTACTGAAAGACTAAGAGTCGAAACAAGGCTCTGGGAGTAGACAACATTCCATTAGAACTACTGACAGCCTTGGGAGAGCCAGTCCTGACAACTCTACCATCTGATGAGCAAGATGTATGAGACACACGAAATACCCTCAGACTTCAAGAAGTATATAATAATTCCAATCCCAAAGAAAGCAGGTGTTTCAAATGTGAATATTACCGAACTATCAGTTTAATAAGTCACGGCTGCAAAACACTAATGCAAATTCTTTACAGACGTATGGAAAAACTGGTAGAAGCCAACCTCAAGGAAGATCAATTTGGATTCCGTAGAAATATTTGAACATGTGAGGCAATACTGACCCTACGACTTATCTTAAAAGATAGTTTAAGCAAAGGCAAACCTATGTTTATAGCATTTCTAGACATAGGGAAAGCTTTTTACAATGTTTACTGGAATACTCTTTCAAATTCTGAAGGTGGCACGTGCCAAATACAGGGAGCAAAGGGCTATCTACAATTTGTACAGAAACCAGATGGCAGTTAGAAGAGTCAAGGGGCATGAAAGGGAAGCAGTGGCTGGGAAGGAAGAGAGACAGGCTTGTAGCCTCTCTCTGATGTTATTCAATCTGGTTCTTAACAGGCTAGGACTGATCATACATTGATTTCAAACATCTGACATTATTGGGCAACTAGACTGCAGAATTTGTACTCTATTACTGCAGGTTCCACTGTGTTGCAGTTTGAGAAGACCACAGCTGCTAGGGAGTGAATCTTCCCGTACCTTGAAATGTCACAGCTCTTTACTCTTCCCCTAGAACAAAAACCTTTATTCCTTCTTTTCAGTTAGTGGATTTGGATCCATAGATGAAGTAAGTTTGGAACACACTTACAGTATGGCATGGCCATATGTTTGTATGTACTAAGATTGCTCTTTAGTTTAAAACTGAATATAGTCTCGTAAAGCCTTAACAGAACTACTTTGTCTACAGGCATAGGGTAAGGTATTATTAAGATTAAGCTGCGCAGCAGGAGAAGCAGATGTGCTTTTGGGAACTAGGGACAGATTCTAGGTAAGCATACTAATGCATGATAAGAACTGTATGGGGAAGTAACAGAGAAAACATTTGATGTTTTATGTTGGTAATATTCTGTAAAGCTGTGTATCTGCCGTAACTGCAAAACTGCTGCTGTGCCAAGCAAAGCATATAATGTACTGTGAATAGCCAGAGAACCAACCAATCATGTAGTGCTTGCTAAAGTAATTCTTTCTCATTGCAGTGGGCAACATTTAGTATAAACAGCATCACCCAAAATTTTTTAGAAATATGTGAACATTCTGTAATGAATAAGAAGTTAGCATTCAAGGTGTCTCTTAGGGGGCAAGTGTCCTCTTTGTCTGCCCCCTCCTCCAATAATGGCAGAAAAACGCAGGCTCATGTTTGGAATGTAGAAATTAAAAAGATGGTAAATCAATTATTATTATTATTATTATTATTATTATTGTTTTCCATTCTCACATATTTACCATTCACATATTTTCAAGACAAGAGATAATCTCCGTCATTTCGGGAATGTAAATAAAGCTTTTGAAAGTATATTTAAAAAAGTAAGAGTTGAAGGTGTTCTATGCTACCAATGTTATTAAATGGACAACAGCATGAATCATGTACAAGGCGAGGAGGAGAGAACAATAAGCAGTGGAGAAACAGTATTGCAGTACCATCATTCTAAAATGAAGATAGAAACAATAAAAAATCACATTTTTACTTTAATATGATCAGAAAAACTGGGACATTATAAGGAAATACAAAGGATGGTTAATTTTCTCATGTGTGGAAATCAAACTGCTTTATTTGGATGCTGGACAATTAGAAATATAATGTACACACAATAACACAGTAATCATCCTGCCCACCTCCAACACTGGCAAACATCACCCTTATTGTAGCAACTATCCTCCATTACTTTCAAATTCATCCATTAGGTGGATAATTTCATAGCAGAACAAACTTTCACAAGAAAAGTAATCACATACATAATTCAAGGAAACAAAGATGTACTAAACAACAATGCATAATGCCCTGTATGGGCACCAGTTCTGTGTATAATTGCCTTCACAAAAATGTGAAATTACTAAATATATAAATGTGTCTGATCATCAGGTGCATAGCAGATGATGTAGATATGAATATAAAAAAACTTACACTTAACTGAATGGACATCGTTTAAGAGTGCAGACAAACATGCTTTTCTACATCTACACTTCATGACCCACTATGAAGTGCAGGGCAGAAACTGTCTCATTGTACCAGTTGTTAGGGGTTTCCCAATTTCATTCACTTGTGGAGTGTGGGAAGAATGATTCTAATGCCTGTGTATGTACTGTAATCTAATTTTGCATTCAGTCTCAATGGGAGTGACGTGTGTGGAGTTACAGAATGTTCCTAGGTTCATTATTTAAAGCTGGTTCTTAAAACTTTGTTTGTAGACTTTCTCTTCATAGTTTCCCTTTATCTTAAGGTCTGCCAGTTCAGTTCTTCCAGCATCTCTGGAACACTCTGTTGGAAGTGATTATTCGTGCTGCCCTTTGCTATATACATTAGATATACCCTGCTAGTCCTCTTTGAAACAGGTCCCACACAATTTAGCAATATCCTGGATGGATTACAGGGGCGATTTTTAAGCATTCTCCGATGGACTGATTGCTTTCCCCAAACTTTTCTAACAATAAATCGAAGTCGGTTACCAGCTTTAACCTCAACTGAGCGTATGTGATTGTCCCTTTCCATTTCCCTACTGAATGTTACATCCTGATTACAGCTGCGACCCGCTGATATATTGTACTCATAGGCCTAGTTTATTTTGAGTTTTGTCAGCAGCACAGCTTTGCATTGCTGAACATTTAAAGTTCAATCTTTGCACACTGTGAAATCTGATCATGTTTCACTTAGTATTCGTGCAGCTTAGTTTAGACCGTACTTCATTGTGGATAACGGTGTGCATCGTCTACAAAAATCAGAGATAAATATTATACGCTAGGCCATAAATATGAAACATGAACATCAAGGTACGCAACTGACTTCCCTGTGGTACACACGAAGTTTCCTACACATCTGTCGATGACTTACAAGAAAAGTATTATCCTGCCTGCGGTGTCAGATGAGATTTTCAGCACTAATTGCCTATTTTAGTAAGATGAACGTTGGACGACAACAGTGCAGCAACTGACAAGAATCCTACCGCCATTGGTATTCTCGAAGTATTTGTTTTTCAGCAGATAGAAAATACTGGACAAAGGCGGCTGGAGACGTAGAGTCAATTTTTAGAAACGAGAGGTAACGTTTCTATTTGCTGTCCTGCTTTTGCACAAAGCAGGATTAGGCACGTTCCCAGTTCAGGCACACCGCTCTTTCACTTCAACGTTTCTATTTTGCTACTGTGCATTCGCATTCTTAAACAGCATCACCCAGTCATAGGTATTGCACACTTATTTCCTTTGAAATTAGCTGCCTTTACTCACGGCCACTTCCGTCTCGAAAGTGTTTTCTAATGTATGTAGGAAATTGCTTTTAAAAAATATAGAAGATAGGCTGAAAAGGAATGTTAGCGTACGAAAAGTAGTCGGATTTCGCATAGTAATATATGTTGATTTGCCCGTAGCTTCTAGCACGTGTGCCGATTTAAAAATATCGATCACAAGCGAGTCCATGAATTTTTTGATCTGCGATTCAACAATAACATTGCGTTTGTTCATTGTTCACTGGTTCATAACAAGAATATGCCCACGATTCCGAGGAAGTGCTGCCACCAGGTGCGGAATTTGAGTGGGGAAGATGAAAACCCAGAACTGGTTACGTTCAGAAATGGGCAGATGTAACAAAAATCTGCACAAGTGGGGAATTTGTGAAAGTACTTTGTGTCCGTGAGGGAACATCCAGACCATGGACCACCTGCTTCAATGTCTGCTAATAAACCAGCCAAGAGAGTGCACGGCCCAAGACCTGATGGCGTGCAGCGAAATAGCAGGGGCATATGTGGACTTGTGGAAGAATGAGATATGAAACAAAGACTGCAAATATTTTATTATACTGTATATAATGTTCCATGTATTTTATTTTATAAATTAGCATTGTAATATTGTAATTTATAGAGGACAAATTATTCTATGTGTAATTTGTGAATTTATTGTTAGTTGTTTGTAGTATGCACAAGACATTATACTCGTATTTGTGCTGTTTTTGGCATTTCTCGGACCAATTGCTTGTGCGAGATATTCGAATTCGTGCAGTGTGGTAAAATTATAGAAAATGTTCGAATCCATCGTTGGGTGCTTTATTTAATGTTTTTCTTTCAATTGTTTTGTGTAGTGTAAAAGCACTAGAGCAACACCTCTTTCTGCTAGCTCGCGTGCGTATATTTTGTAGCTATAGTGTGGCCTTGAAAAGTTTGTCAAACATTAGCGGGAAATAATAGACGATAAAGTTCCAGCGTATATGGCTGCAATTTGCCGGATGGTATGTCGGCAACATGCAATTTTTATTGTCCGTGTAAACGTTACGTTTGTGTTGTGATCAAAGAATCATGGGAACTCAACATCCCCTCTGCATATTTGTTTCATATTAAGCTGTCTGATTTATTACATTTTGTGGCGAACCTTATTATTACATTGAGATTCGGTTTCATTTTTGCAAAATTCAGTTATTTGTATAGTTCAGTTCAAAGAAGTGTGAATTTTATTCAGGATATGCCGCTCGTTCTCTCATACGTATTTATTTTTTTACCATGATGAAAGTTTTATACAACGTTGAACGATTTTTTGCTGTTGACTTTTGTGTGTACCTTATACCTCGAATAAGCTTAGGGGTTTATTTATTCGTGTTGGTTTTTTCAGTGGTGTTAGATAGATCCTTTCAACGTTGTTACAATCTTTGGAACACACAGTATTTCACGGTTACAGAGCAGCGTAAGTTATTTAAGCAAACGACTAATTGTATCAATAAATATTTCTCACATGAAATATATCTAATTTGATCAATGTCGCATATGACGAGTAGTCGTGGTGGATTAATTTTGATTAACAGAATTCGTCAGACGCATCAACAGAACAAAATAACCACAGCTGTTACTTCGGTCACATCGAACATAACCCCAAGTAAAGTTCAGATAAAGTACGTTAAGTCAAAAAAAGTAGAGAGATCGCGTACAGAAAGTACTGTTAAAAATCATATATGCACTACATGTTTGAAATGTTCTTTTCTTCCTACACAGACAACCATTGGGCTGCCATCTCTCCCACTCAAGCATTCTATCACGTGATCACGCCGAGGTTATAAATACACGAACTGCGCGTGGTGTAAACCTCTTTTCCAAAGTAGCTTCTGACGCGGTAAGAGAGTTGGGTAGTAGGTTCAGAATGCCGGAGACTTCATCGCCGTACATAAATGGTTATCAACAGAATGGTCACATGGAGCCGGAAATACTGGAGGATACATTCCTGTTCACTTCGGAATCTGTGGGGGAAGGCCATCCAGGTAAGAGAGAGACTCAATTTGTTATATACTTTATTAGAACCATGTGCTCATCATGGCGGATTTAGTTTGCTTGAATCTTATGCGCTTTTCCGGTAAAGTGAATATTCAATGAAACGTAGGCGACCGCGCTATGAAGTGGTTTGCGATATTATTGAATATAATTGGAACTATATTCTTCCGGTAATATTTAATACTAATTTCAGATAAAATGTGCGACCAGATCAGCGACGCCATTCTGGACGCTCATTTGAGTCAAGATCCTGATGCCAAAGTTGCTTGTGGTAAGTAACAATATGCATGCTGTTCATGCATTTGTATTATTCACAAGGTTTCGTTGGACAACAAACATGCATGCTAAAAATTAGGGGGGGGGGGTGATAGTTGTTTGTTATTGTTGATGCGCGAGGAATAAATTGTATTTGCCGAGTTTTGTTATTTCTTCGATCAGCATATAATATATTCGTGCAGATAGCGAGACAATGTTTCCTACTTATTTTTATGGATATTAGTCAAGCGCGCAGACTACATAAATCTTGTGTCTTAAGTTTCCTTTCTTGTAATTACATGTATTGAGTACAGCTAGTTTAAATAAATATATAGTGATTGCGTACTTTTTAAATCTTTCCCACTTAAGTTGATGGTTATGTAAAATTTGTTAGCTTCACTGTTCATACTTATTGTGTACGATGAATTTTGATACTTAAGTACCACAGTTTTTATTGCTAGTTTATAGCTTAGTGGTTACTAATTTAACTTTATTCTTGCATTGACTAATATCTTCGGTTTAATTGTGATGCATAACTTGAATTTACTTTGTATTTTGTTTCCTCCAGAAACTGTTGCAAAAACTGGCATGATTCTTCTCTGTGGTGAAATAACATCAAAGGCAAACGTTGACTACCAGAAGGTGGTCAGGGAAACAGTGAAGCACATAGGATATGATGACTCTTCTAAAGGTACATTAAATTTTATTGCTCTCCACTCAATGTTTTTCTAGAAATGTTGTTGACCAGACAAAATGCAGATTGCTTAGTAAAAAAAAAAAAAAACTTGTGTGCCTAAATTTCTTAACCTTTTTTTTTAATTGGCAAAGGTAGTTCAGTGTATTAGCAAGGGCAGTTCTATTCAGCAATTGACTTTGTGGATATATGTTTACAACCCTTCAGGAAGTGCACGGTGATCTGCAATAACATGTAAATTCTTACAGCTGACTGGAAGTTTGTGTCCAAAGGCCAGTTATCTTTGTCAGGTATATTATGAAGTGAAGGTTAATTTGTCGACATTATGCATAGAGCATTACTTGTATGGATTTGGTTAGTTTAATAACGTGCCTTTTGCTAAGATAATGCTGATTTCTGTGCTCGCATTCGTAGGCTTTGACCACAGCACACTCAATCTTCTGGTGGCATTGGAACAACAGTCGCCAAATATTGCGGATGGAGTCCACATTGACAGGCAAGAGTTGGATATAGGTGCAGGGGACCAGGTACTAATGATTTATTGTAGGGAGGTTAATGCTTTCTGTAGCATGTAAAAAGTAAGAAGCAGCAGCAGCAGTGTCATCTGCTGTGTGTCTAGCAAGCAAAAATTCCACCATTGCAGATACTTGAAGCATGAATTGGCATTCAGAATTTCTTTCTCAAGAGAACTGTCAAATACGCTGGGCTATCATTCCAAACCAAAATGAACAATTGTTCATTTGTTTTGCTAGTTGGCAGGTAGATGGACGTATATGAAAACCCTTATGGGTTCTGGCCCATGAAGTATTTTCATAAATCTTGTTTTCTACACAAATGACTCTTTTTCCAGAAACACTGTGATTTGTGCCGTATTGACTGTGCTTAATTCCTTGATGGGATGATGGCTTGTAGTATGATTATTTATTTATTTGTAAAGCAGGTAAAGAAGAAAAAATTACAACCAATTTATGGTGAGCAAACACAAATCACTATTCTAATGCAGGTGAGTGCAGCGCTGCTGTGACAACATTCTTGGAAATAGGTGGTAGCAGCTCTGCTGTAAATGACACCACGCTTTCAGATAGATGGTTGCAGCTCTGCTGTAAAATACTCGTTCCAGGAACAGGTGGTCGCAGCTCTGCTGTAAATGACACCGTGTTTTCAGAAACAGGTTGCAGTGTTGCTTTGTGATGGTACCATGTTTCCAGAAAAAGGTGGTTGCAGTTATGCTGTAAACGACACCTTGCTTCCATGAGCAGGTGACTGCAGCTCTGCTGTACTGACACCCTTATGGGTATGGTTTTACTGTTATAATAGTACATTTCAGTATAATTACTTATTGTAAGTAGTGTAAGATTTAATGTAAAAGATTGCTGTTTCTTTCATTATCTTAGCTATGCATTTATAAAATATCTTGAACACCCAGTGAAACATACATTTTAATGTCATGGGAGGCATAGAGACATTAATTGAAAACTGTATTTGACCCACATTTGTTTCTGCCAGCTTAAAAAGTCAAATTGTGCACATTTAATTTGCTCAACCCTTTTCTCCCACAGTTCTGGATTAAGTGCCTTCCTAAGACACTTGGGTGATCATGGGAGGCAGCTGCAATTTCCATGCTAAACATTGCTTTGTTTGCTTTATTATTTACTGTTAGTCTGTCAGGTGTTCTTACTATAATTGCTCTGAATTCACTTTGCCTCCCATGACAGAATATTTGAATATGCTGACTTCCAGCTAAATTTAATTTGACTTATTCTTGAATTAATTCGGCGAGCAATTACAATACTTGATGTCCCATGAGTCTAAGTATATGCATAAACTATAATTTTCTGTCTGTCTGTTTGGTCATTAATGAAATATTTCATAATGAATCAGTATGATTCATTGGGTGGCTGTGACATTTCTTTGTGTTTTTATAAACTAAGGTAACTACTGAAAGTATTTTTAAGATCAGTTATTACATTGCTTGTTTATACTTGAGGAAATTGCTTTTATTGGTTTAATAACCCATTGGCAGATACTTGGCTCCTGGAAGGTTGACGTCTGGCACCAGTATTCTATATTTTACTCTTTGTGTACATTGCAACATACCACCTGCATAGACAATATGCATGATAAATTGAAACCAATCTTTTGACTGATTTCTGCTTTAATTTAAAGTGCATGTGTTCAGATTTTCTGACTGAATGTGGCAAGATTTTTAACATTGTGGCATACTAACAATTTTGGTACTTGCTTATTGTGGTTTACTGAGTTCCTGTTCTTAAATTACACTGGCAGTGCTGTAATAGGTGAAATAGACGTGAAGTTGTCATGAAAATAGATCAGCGTAGTGTTCCACGTAAAGATTTGGCTTCACAATGCCTAAAACAATGTTAGTGACATAAATATCTTTTTATGCATTAATATTTATGAAAGAACTTGGATTAGCTCCTTTTTGTTGTTGAACATGCATTAGGTGCCACTTCTCTCCATTTATTACCAAATCTAGAAGATTCATTAGCTTTTGTTCTTTTTGTTAATTCATCCAGCAATCAATGGTTTAGGACTTGTCATTCAACACAGTGAAAATATAGAGTTCTAAAATGAACCTGCACACAAAATAGGAAGACAGCTGTTATGAGGATAGGACAGGTGGGCGATGGCATCAAAGTAGGTACCATCACAGTATTTGCCGGAAATGGAAAATCTAAATCATGATCCCAGGACATGGCAAACTCCAACCTCTCAAATATGAGGTCAGTGTCTTTCACAACTGCAATGCCTCTTTTGCTTGGACCCTACTGTAAAATGTTATTTTGGTTACACACAGTTTACTCCAGACGACTAACAATATGAAACACTTGTTATTCATTACTGTACACACTGTTTTTCATATCCTTGCGCAGTTTTTCCTTAACAAAGATGAAGGCGACTATACATGCACTGACCGGCAAATTGGACACGTAGACATATTTGACTGACCAAGCAAACTTTCATAGCGAGGATGTTGACCTGACGGCTGAACCACCCCATCCAACAAATAGTGGCCTGTGTAGTGCTGATGTGCCAACTTCCTAGCAAGTTTTCTTTAGTCACGGTTTCTGAAGAAATTTAAAGATTGCAGTTGTTCGTGGGACACATTGTGGAATACAATTGCAAAAAAAAAGTGAAGCACTTTCATTATTTCAATGAATCCATAATGGTTTTGTCACACATGCAAAGTCTATAGAGCTTCTGTTGTAATTTAAAAACCAAAGTAACATTCAGTGGATGTTAATTCTAAAATATACTTGCTTCATTATGACGTGTTAGTCCAGCCTATATTGAACCCCTCTGCTATGAAGAACAAAGCTACAAAAGGTTGTTCTAACAGTTGCTAAATTGTAGATGATGTGCACACTACCATGTGTAGTCTTCAAGTTTGAATAAGTCTCTTAAACTTACAGGTTGTTTTTTAAGATACATAAATTAGTAATGTTTATATGAAGGTCTTTTTATTTAGTTTGCTTTACCATGGTTTATTTCCTCAGTATAAATTGTATGGCAGGTTTCAGGGATATTTTGTTAGCAATTGTGAGGATATAATGGCACTGAATCTAAGGTCCTCCACACTTCTGCCAGTGGCTGGAAATTGTAATGTAGCTAACAGCTTCTCCTTCTTTTTTTTTAAAAAAAAGAATAGTTTGGTGATAAGCAGTTCTAAAGTGCATGTTTCACTTATTCTTAAATAACTATGAAATCTTTGGTTCCCAGCTACTTAAATAACAGAATGTGGATGAATTTCCTTCCTTGCATTGGCCACTTTACTCAGATTTCTGCTGTCTTTTCCTTTAAAACAACCAAGAGAAGCACTAGTTTTTGTTTTTGTGTAAAACCAACTGGGGTCTCATTGAACCTAAACACAGTGAACCAAATGTAAACAAATCAGTCCAGGGCAGCAGTGTAATCAGAGTGCAGTCGTGTGGGACATGTGTATTTTGCCACAGAATTGATTGTTGGTCTGACAGGAAATTCCACACACTAGCCAGTTGTAAATATCCTTGATTTTTCATTTCTTTCTCTGATAAAAAGTTGAAATCTTGTTTATACAGTGACCTAGTGGGTTTTATTATTCTTACTTGGCACTGTTTGATTAAACTTCTTCAAGGTAAATACACAGTTTAGTCTTATTAATGTGACCACCACCTTGTTAGACATTACTTGCAGTAGCCACCCAAGCAGCAAGTGGCAGCACTAGCAGTGGTGTGTTGGGGAGGGGGGTTTTAGGAAGCAGTGCAGTCATTGTTTGTTGGAATTTGGTAATGAAGTGATATGTCCGATGTCCAGAAGGCCATAATGGGTTTCGGACCAAGAGTGGAAGCATTTCTGAAACAGATACATTCGTGAACATTTTGCATGTTGCCTTGATCAAAGTAAACTGTGCATGGCAAAATGGTGCTATCAGAAAGTGCCAAACAACTGGTGTGCCATGGGTCTTAGATGATGGGTGAAAGCTGGCTGCAGATGTGAGTGTAGGACGGAGGTTTGCGACTGTTGATCAACTGACCGCACAGCTGAACCAAGAAGCTATCAAGTGTCTCATCGCCAGTGAGTGTCAACATGTGGCCTTTTCAAATGAATAGTGTTTCATGCTCCATCGGACAGATGGCTGTTTCTGTATGGCATGAAACACTATGCAAAATTTGTCAGAAGGGTCCAGGCCAGGGGTCATTCCTGTAGGCAAAGTGGATCAACAAATGTATGCGTTTATCCTTGGGGACCATGCCCAGCCCTAAATGCAAGTTTGCTTGAAACTTGATATGATGGCATCTGCCAGCAGGATAATGCAATGTCACACAGGTCACAGTGTGGAGTCCCCACAGAATAATGTGGCCAGTCGGTGTGCAGTGGGCAGGGCTCATGTGGGGAGAGCAGTAGTGGTGGGTGTTACGGTCAGGTGCTGTAGGGGAAATGGCTGAGTGCTGGAGAACTGCTGTAGTAAACTGAAGCCTATGCTCACATATTTTGTAAGTGGAGCCTGTACACCATTCGACAAGATTTCTCACTTCTACTTTGACTAGTATCTAAATAGAATTTAGTTGAAAATATTCATTTTTCCCTGACCTGCTAATTATTTGTAACTTCCAGGAAGTGCCATGAATGGTGAATTTTTAGTAACGCCTAAACATTTCGCTTGTCACCATGTTGAAATTTGCTTCTTTTGCCAAACACCGTGGAGTTTTCCATATCATCTCAGTAATGTGTTGTACACGCACAGAGAGAATTTTGAAAGAGCGGTTTATTGCGTTAGGAGCTGTGAGGAAAAGTATGAAAAAGCACATCCTCAGTACAGAATGAAAGTGTAATATCTTCACTTATATTTTTCCAAAACTTGACAGAATTTCTCATTTACTAGCAACAACTGCCCCTTATAAATCACTTTCTTTCATTGAAAATGTGTGTTGTTAGTGAAATAACATAGTAGGTAACGAAGTTTTGCATAATAATTGTGTGGTAAAATATTCTCCTGTTGCAGGCTATCATTTGCCACGATCTTTTCAGTATCTCGAACCGTTCATGAAATATGAGGAATGTTGTGGATATTTCACTCTGAGAAAAACAGCAAATAGTGTGCTACATCAGATCAATTCTCTCGAGATTGGTGACAGACCACTTTCCAAGCATAACAGAAAAATTCAATATGTTTGCTATGTTTCATGTGCAGCAACACATTATGTAACATGCACCTTGCATAATGACCCCTATTTCTTGTTGCAAACTTTTTTCTTATGTCGGTCAGCACCTTACTTCCATGTAAATACAGATCAACTGTGACCTTTAATTAAGTGATGGTGCCAGCATCCTGAACCCGATAAGCTATAAATAAGGCAAATGTGAAATATATTTATCAAATAGTTCCTGTAAAATAGTTTGTGAAAGATTGCAGGACATGTGCATTGCTTATATTATTACTGACTAGCTGGCACACACTGTGTAAGAAAGTTGGCCACTGCGCATCGGCCAAAGTATCCTGTGCAGACTGTGTGTGTGTGTGTGTGTGTGTGTGTGTGTGTGTGTGTGTGTGTGTGTGTGTGTGTGTGCGCGCGCGTGCGTGCGCGTGCGTGCGTATCAGGATGCGTTCACTGTACCCCGCTGGCCACCGTAAAGGCTTTATTTAAACACAGTCAAGAATCTGTAGGTCCACCTAGATTGTTGATGCCATGGATCCTCGACCAAACCACCTAGTGCAGCTGGACGGCACTGAAGTCGACGTGGCTCCATATCCCCATAGGTACCTTCCAGAACCTATCTTCACGCACGTCTTGCAGCAGTCTGCACTGCAAAAGGTGGTTTTTCAGGCTTTAGATATGTAGGTCACTTCAATTGGGAAGTGGTTACATGGTGATGAGTCCATGTATATTGCCTGTAATCAATGGAAAATCTGTAATGGAATGTAACAATATTACAAAATAAACTCACCATATAACAGATGCTGAGCCTGATAGGCACAAGAAGACTCACAATATAAGCTTTCAGCCAATAAGGTCTTCGTTGATACAGCTTGCAAGCCACACTGCAAGTGAAAGCAGCAGTGCATGATGGGAGAATGGCAACTGGGTGGGGTAAGGAGGATGCTGGGGTGGGGAGGGGATGAGTAACAGGGTGGGGGGACAGTGAAATGCTGCTGGGGAGCCACACAAAGATGAGGTGGAGAAACGGTAGGGCAGCTAGGATTAGTCTTGAGGCTAGAAGGGGAGAAGGGTGGAAGTTGGGAGGGGGGGGGGGTTGTGGAAAACGAGAGAAGTAAAGAAGGGGTGAATTGGTGAATCGAGGACTGTATGCTGGAATGGGAACGGGGAAGGGGTGGGATAGATGAGGGGTTTGAGGCCAGGAGGGTTACGGGAATGTAGGATATATTACAGGGAGAGTTCGCACCTGTGCAATTCAGAAAAGCTGGTGTTAGTGGGAAGGATCCATTTGGTAAAGGCTTTGAAGTAGTCATTGAAATGAAGGATGTTGTATTTGGCAGCTTGCTCAACCACAGGGGGTGGTGGTGGTGGTGGTGGTGGTGGTGGTGGTGGTGGTGGTGGTGGTGGTGGTGGTATGTATGTATGTATGTATGGGACTGGTCTTGTATCTAGGTTTGTTACAGGGATATGAGCTGTGAGGTAGGGCTTGGGAGCAGGAGTTGTATAGGGATGGATGGGTATAGTGTGTAGGTTCAGTGAATGGTGGAATAACACTGTGGGAAGGATAGTTGGCAGGACATCTTATTTCAAGGCATGATGAGAGTTAGTTGAAACACTGGGTGGTACTGAGGACCTGAAACACAGCCCTGAATCTTTCCTCTGAAAGCTCTATCACCACAAAAGTTAGACTTTTCCAAAGGCCTCACCTTTTGCCCCACTCACAAACTAAGTTGTGCAGGACTTGAGGACATCTCCTTCTCCCAGTCCCTACAATGAAAACATTTTTGCCACCGATTAATTTTCCAGAATTTCGTAACCTCGAACCTTAGTCATCATCCTTCCACAAATCCCTCAATGTGGAAACTAACCTTACATAACTGTTGTTTTGCACTGCAGCGATTACCTGGCAGGACGACTAGCAGGTGTCAGGTACATCCATCTACAAACCTTGCCACAATCATTCTATTCCAGAAATCCAGCAGTATCTCGGGTGACTCCTCAAATCCTTCAGTCCATTCCAGAACCTCTTCCTGGAGTCCATATTTATGCTCACCCCTACCACTCCCTGCACTCCTGTCTTCTACATGCTTACTTAAGTCCATAAACCCCACCATCCAGGAAGCTGCATTATGGTTGCTGTTTGTGCCCCACTGAGAGAATCTCTGCTCTCATAAACAAGCCCCTTCAGTGTATTACCAGGAACCTACACTTCTATATGAAAGATACCAATCAGTTCCTCCACCAACTCCATAGTTCCTGTCCCTGTACCACATGGTGCCCTGCTTGCCACGATTGATGCCACCTTCCTTTACACATGACATCCCTAATACCCGTAGCCTTACTACTGTTGAACACTGCCTTTCCCTATGCTGGACGGATTCCTAGTCGCCATGACTCTCCCCCCTCTCCCACTATTACTTCTCCTTTGAAGTCAATACCTACAAACAAATCCAGGGTATAGTTCGGAGCACCTGCATGGCACCATCCGGTGCTAATTTATTCATGGGCCATCTAGAGGATGGAGGGTACCGACACCTTATGCTCATTCCTACTGAAGCTCAGCAGCTACCTCATTTGCGTCATCTGGTCCTACTCAACCCAACAAACCATCTTCCTAGATGTTGACCTTAACCTCAAAGATGGCTTCATCAGTACCTCTGTCCGCATCAAACGTACTAACCCCATGCAGTACCTCCACTTCGAAAGCTGCCACCAGTTTCCATACTGAGAAGTTCCTTCCATACAGCTTAGCCACCTGTGGTTGTCGCATCTGCAGTAACGAGTGGTCCTTCTCGAAATATACCAAGTGTGTCACTGAGGTGTTCGCTGACCTTAATTATCCTCTCATCCTTCTACAAAAACAAATCTCCTGTGCCTTATATCTCCAGTCCCCCACAACCTCCTAAAGTCTTAATTTATGCCCACAGAGGAGAATTCCCCTTGTGTGCCAGGGTTTGGACTGCCTCTCAATGTGCCCTGAAGTGAGAAATGTCTCCCAGTGGTGGTCTGTTGTCCACCGAACCTACACAGTATACTTGTCCATCCCTACACAATCCTTGCTCATGATCCCGTACCTCATGGCTCATACCTCTGTAACAGACCTAGGTGCAAGACCTGTCGCATACATCCTCCCACCACCACTTAATCTAGTACAGATACAAACATCACTTATCCCATCAAAGGAAGGGCTACCTGTGAAACCAGTCATGTAATTTACAAGCTAAGCTGCAACCACTGTGCTGCATTCTATGTTGGCATGACAGACAACAAACTACCTGTTTACATGAATGCCCACTGACAAACGGTGTCCAAGAAACAAGTGGACCACTCTGTTGCTGAGCACACTGCCCAACATTACGTCTTTCATTTTATTGACTGCTTCGTATGGATTCTTCCCACCAACACCAGCTTTTCTGAACCCTTCCTGCAATATATCCTACATTCCCAAATGCTGGAATTTGTAAACAGAATTGTCTTGGCTAATTTACTGTAGTAAAAAACACATGTTTAATAGCTGCTAGATCAACTGTTACTGTGAGAGGCTTTTTTTCCATCACTTTTGTTAAAGCTGAAACTGTCCTTGGTCTTCCTAAATGTAGCTATGTTGTAGAAATAGCACTGTCTAAACAGAGGTGCATTTATAGGCTTTTTATTTTTAGAATAAATTAAGATTACAGAGCTTGGTACAAAACCATGTGTCACACTAATATTTATGCAAAATTTTTCCTTGCACTGTTCCTGGCAAATCCATAAGATTACTACCCCTTTGAAAATTGTCCTGTACGGCCTCCTACAGATGTTCTACAAAGTAACTTCAAACATTGTCAGGCTCTGTCCTTAAGCCAGAAAACCAATGTTAGGTTTGAATTTGGAAGTGATGTCTTTTCCCCAGGCAGGTGTATGTTATAAATTGAAGCAAGGAAAAATCAACATTAATGTATTTTATTCATTAATGCACTGGTTGGTTCAAAAAAATTTGTATATTTTTCCAGTGCCTGATCTTGTCCTGCTTTAGAGGCTTTGTTCTAAAGAAATGTTACGTGCAATTTTTTCTTACTGAGTTGCCTAACAGTATGTGAATTCTCTGTAGATAATGGCAGATGCTGAAAGTTGCCTGGGTAGGTGATGGGGAAAAAATATTCTTGCTCTAAATGGTTGAAATTATCGGTATTTGAGTTAGTAGGGGCTTATATGTTACTTGTTATACCAAAATATGGAAACAGTATTTTTTAGTCTTACATTCTCGTAAAGAAATCTTTGAAATGACCAATAAGCTGAAGGGAGCTGGCAATGCATAACTTGGGCAAATGTTAAGTTGCCTAGAAAACATCTGAACAGAATAAGGGACATGAACTAGCTAACAGGCATGAAGCTTCTGTGTAAGTTTGTGTAGTTCTCCTTTTTTAAATTTTTTGTTCATGCACACCCTTTAGCTTTTCTCCATTAAGAACAATTTTGATAGAATTGAGGATGAGGACCTATGCTGCAGTGAGCAAGAAGTTGCGTCATGTCACATCGTGTTGTTACTGCTTATGTGCATGTTTGACTTATGAAATTCCAGAATGAAAATTTCGCTGCAGTGGTGTGATGAGTTTGTTTAAATAGGGTTCTCTTTTCTTAGGATTCAGACACTTTCTACTTTAGTGCTAAACAGGCTACAAAAAATCTTGAGGTGAGTCCCAAGAAAAAGCAGTTGTATTTAAGAAATCTCAACCTCTGCTTAACTTAAACGTGTCTTGACCCTTGACCGAAAAAACCATCATTCTGCTGCAGAGTGAAAATTCCATTCTCGAAACATCCCTTGGGTGAGACGTGTCTGCAATGTCTGTTCTTCTTGGGATGCTAGCTCCGCAAGTGTTGCAGGTGAGCTGTGGAGTTCAGTATGTTCATGAGATAGTGATGGAAGTAAAGCTGTGAGGACAAGTCACGAGAATTGTGGTTGGTTAAGTGTAGAGCATTTGCCTGTGAAAGGCAAAGGTCCTGAGTTCAGGTCTGCCTGGCTCATGTTTTAATCTGTCAGGAAGTTCATGAGTGCACACTCAACTGCAGTGAAAATTTAATTCTCAGGTATCAGAACAATCAAAAGCACATGCATAAGCAATAATAAACACATATTGACGTGATACAACTTCAATTGCATAAAAATTGATATTAAAAATCCTTTAAAAAGAAAAACTAAGGCATGTGTGTGAAGAAACACAAAATTTAAAAAAAGCCCAATTGTACACACTGATAAAGTTCCACACAGTGTATAGCACCCTTTTGTGTTCTAAAAAGTTCATGGAACATTAGCTTTAATATGTCCTTAAGTACTGTCTAAAAATATTTTTGTTACACCAGTAACTTTTGTGTGGTACTGTTTCTTGTAGCATATTTATACCAGGAAATCATATTGTTTTGCTGCCATACTCGTTTAAAATTCCAGCATTAAAGGTTGTAGACTTAAGTCAGTCATTTTCAGTGAGCAATAAGGAATGTCGTGAAACCTACAGTACACACACAAATGTCCCACAAAATAGTTTGTGCTTAACTGCTTCTCAACTGTGTAATAATTTTTCTTTTTGCTGATAATCGTTTGTGCAGATACTGTACTTTAATTTTACTGCCTATGCTTTGAAGAGGAAAAGACCACTTGTAACCCATACTGTTCTGAGACATTCCAGCTTTCTTGCTGAACTGTGAATTAAGATTTTTTGTTGCTGGAGCTCAAGTGTGCTCTGCTTTAACCATTACAAAATGCTTGTAATGCTTGTTGCATTGGGTTGCCAAGTTTTAAAGTATAGCCAGATGTTGAGATTTTGATAAATTTTTGTGCTTGATTAGGTATTTGTTTTTTGCAGTGCTTCCAGATTCAGAGTAATTTAACAGGGTTGCATTGAGCTATGGTATGTTTGTGTTGTGTTAAGTTGCAAGTTGTCCTTGTCTGGTTTGTAGGGTTTGATTACAAGATCTGCAGCGTGCTGTTGTCTCTGGATCAGCAATCTCCAAACATTGCTGCCGGTGTGCACCTGAACCGTAATGATGATGATGTTGGTGCTGGTGATCAGGTGATTTAATTGAATTTGACTAGTATTAGAATAGTACAAAGCAATAGTGTATTTTCTTTCTTACTTTCATGTGAATGTCACAAAAATTAAGTTTTATACTTTTTTGTTGTGATATGAAAGGGCATTAACTGAATGTGCTTCTTTAATATCTGCATGGCAGTTAACAGGGTCCATTCAAAATCATTTTGCAAAATTTATGCATATGCTTCAGAAGGGTATCCTTATAACCCTTCCACTGCTGTGGACTAGTACACACGTCCTGATATGCCGTTCCACAGGTGCCGTGGAAGTGTACATGTGCACTGCTTGGGTATTCCTAGTTTACTATGGCTGTCTGTGTGCGTCCTGAGCCACCAACCTCTCGCTGCTGTGGACGAGCTACTTTCACACACACGTCATTCCGTGTTATAATTTGTGAAAGATCTTGTTTGGATATCTTCAGTTCACAAGATAAGACATTTATGACAACATGATTCTTTGTGTGCAAGGATCTGAATGGCTGCTCCATACACATTGCAACTTAGGATTTAAAACCCAATAATTTGAGAATGAAATAAGAGAACATTCTGCTCCCAATTTGAAACAAAATATTGATATTTTATGTACATTTCTTTCACTGCAGTGTGAAAACTAAAATCTGCCATGTGCAAAGTTCACAAAATGTTTTTTTACATTTCCAAAATAAAAATTTTGTTCCATGTCTCTATTTGATGCGACACAGTATGTATGACAGATAATGGAAAGAAATTGGGTTCCTTGAGTGAAGGTATCAGACTGTAAGACGTGCAAAAAGTTTTCGGAAAACCTTATAACAAGTATTTTGTATTGGTTGGAAGTCTCTTGGCACAGGTGCCAGTATTTGGTGAACCGTACAGCCATATCAAAAGCTGTCCTCAGCGCGGGATGCAGAGTGTGCGTCTGTAGCAGCAAAATGGTTAACAGGAGAAATTCAGATAATTAAAATAATTGATTGAAGAGCAGCATAGCGTGACAGATGTGTAGGGTACACTAGTGGATGGGAAGATATAAAATGTGTTTAGTTATAAATATATTCTACTGTGCAATGCCTTTAATTTCCCTGCCACATACCAGTGGTAGGATATTGTTTTAGATTTTCATGATCAGTTGAACTGCAGCATTAGCACCTCGTTGGTTATGAGACAAGTTTAATTGGTGTTTAACAATGAAAGCTTGCAAGTATGAAAAAGTGTGTGGGAGGGCTATTTGTTTCAGTTTCATTACAATTGATAATTATCTAAATGTGAAAATAACTACATATTGACATAATCTTCCACACTTCAAATTATTGTTGCAAGTCAGTTTGAATGTTGGGGATGTAATGGGAGACAGGGCAGACTGCCTCATTTACCATTGCAGATCTTCTGTGCAAAAAGGAATAGTACCAACTTAAAATGTGTCCAGTGTTCTTATGGAACAGACTAATTTGCATCAAAAATTGGTGTTAATGCAGCAAATTAACATAGCTTCTACGGAAACATGAACAACTGTAGAGCTGTAAACTGACAATTTTCTTAGTACAAGCTGTATCTTATCAAATAGTGACTATTATTGGTAGTACAAAGTTCAGAATGTAGACAACATAAGCTCTTGTGAGCTGGGAACCTTGAAGTATAGCACTTGGAAGTAGTCTTCTAGATTACTTTCTGCCAAACATGATACCTACAAATTTAGGGTATTTCTGTAAACACATATTTGCTTAATTTAGTGTTACATTGGTTCACTTTATCCTTATTGTACTATATTGTTTGTTCTTGCATCATGCTTTACACAACAAATAAATGTTCTTAAGCTCAATTTTTTTAACTGAGTGACTTAATTTTCTTCGGTGTAATGTATTTTCAACTGGTTGGACTAACTGTGCATTTTCTTTCAGGGTCTTATGTTTGGTTATGCAACTGATGAAACAGAAGAATGCATGCCATTGACAGTAGTGTTGGCTCACAGTCTTAATCAAAAAATTGCTGAGCTTAGGAGAAATGGAGAGTTTTGGTGGGCAAGGCCAGACTCTAAAACCCAAGTTAGTTAATAATTTATTGGTTACCAGAAATATGAATATTTATAGTACATATTCTTTCATGTCTGCTTTAATGTTTAATCTCTCTTATTTAGGTAACATGTGAATACTATATGTCCCATGGAGCTTGCATACCTCAGAGAGTTCACACAGTCGTTGTTTCTGTACAACATTCTGAGAAAATTTCATTAGAGGAACTCCGTACTGAAGTTATGGAGAAAGTTATAAAAGTTGTTATTCCTACAAGATACTTGGATGAAAGGACGACATTCCATATTAATCCATGTGGCTTGTTTGTTGTTGGAGGTCCACAGGTAATGACTGCTAATATTTCAGTAGTTCCACGATACGTTTATCGTAAATAATTTAGATCAACATTATCCTTGTAATGTAAAAATCAGCATTTTATTGAGGGGGAATTTACATTGCAGAGTGATGCCGGATTGACAGGTAGAAAGATTATTGTGGACACGTATGGTGGATGGGGAGCACATGGAGGTGGTGCATTTTCTGGGAAGGACTTCACAAAGGTTGACAGATCTGCTGCGTACGCTGCTCGATGGGTAGCGAAGTCTTTGGTGAAATCTGGTTTATGCAGGAGGTGCCTTGTTCAGGTGAGTTCGTCCCCCCACCCACACTAGTGTAACAATTTAAATGCTGTTCTGTTTTATTCTGTAAGTGGGGTGGAGGGTGGTGACAATAATTGTTCTTTATATAGTTTATTTTGCCACTAAATTTTCTTCGTTATTGCTGCTGAAAGACTAAAACTCATCCTGCCCCAATGATGTTCATTGTATTTGCTACTCTTGACGGTTGAATGACGACAAAGTAATCTGAGGATTTAGCCAAGTCAGTAGGTACTCAACAGGTTTGGAGTACCCTTTGGTAATTAATTGTTTTGTTTCAGGTATCATATGCTATTGGTGTAGCAGAGCCCCTTTCTATAACTGTATTTGATTATGGCACTTCACAGAAAACCCAGAGGGAACTTTTGGAGATTGTAAAGAAAAACTTTGACTTGCGTCCAGGAAGAATTGTGAAGTAAGTCTCTCTCTCTCTCTCTCTCTCTCTCTCTCTCTCTCTCTCTCTCTCTCTCTCTCTCTCTCTCTCTCTCTCTGTCTCTCACTCTCCCTGTCTGTCTGTTGTGTGTGTCTGTCTGAATAATCTTGACTTCTGGTGTTTGAAACAGTTAGGGCATTTGTGTCTTAGGTGGTTTCCTCTCCTTACCAGTGTAACAAATACAGCACAAAGTTAAGGTTTGAGGGTGGTATTGCTGTGATGCAAACGTAATGGTGGTGTTGATCATGATGTGTGGTATGGGTGGGGGAGGGGGGGATTTCTGGGAAAGTAAGTTAAGTGGTTTGACAGTTCCTACACACTATCTAAAACAATTTGTTAATTTTCTGTTGCAGGGAACTGAATCTCCGCAATCCTATTTATCAGCAAACAAGCACATACGGTCACTTTGGCAGAGATATTTTCCCATGGGAACAGCCAAAAAGATTGGTTGTTTGATAAATGAAGAATTTTAAATTTAGATAAAAATTGTCATGAATTCCAGTTATTGTTTTACGTCTTACTGTATGATTTGTCAGTGTAATGTTGTGCAGTATACAGTAATTCACTATTTGGTGTAAAATGTAAGCAATTTACTGGCCAGTTTTCAGCAGGAAGCTGATGAAGTCTCATTTTTAGGTGTTCTGAACCTTTGCTTGTTTTGGCCTTTCTATACATTTGTACACCTGTGTTTTTGTTAGTATGTCAGTGTAAGTTCTGTACAGCTCTGCTATGTTTTTCAAAGTGTGAGAATTATTTTGCTTGTACATGGTTACAAATGTGTAGAATTGCCTAAGTGGTAAGCAGGCTTTTAAACAGATTTTGTGAAGTTTGTGGGGGGTGACAAAGCACATCTCTTGGCAGATCACAGTTGAAGGTATTCCTTCACTGCAAAAGTGTGTGGCAAAGAAAGCACCTTTCCCACTAGAGCTCCTTCTCTTGTTGGAAACTCCACACATTTTGTGTTGTGTTTTTGAAAAAGAATCTAATGGAAAAGAGCATTTCCGAAAACACTCCGATCTGTCAAGATGTGTGGAGAGTAACAAGCAGCCATGACTTTACTTTTGCATTTATGGTAGCAGCACTGATGTTCTTTAGAGAAGGTAGTGATGTCAGTGTTCATGTAGGAAGTTACGTCTTTGTTATCTGCCCAGGTTGAAAATAATTTGCATGATTAAATGAAATACAAGTGGAAAAGTGACATAATCTCAAATGCTGTATTCTGCATTGAGAGAACAGTTATGTGTGTTTTTAATTTATAATATTCCTGTGAATTGAATTGTGATTTTGTCCTGTAAGTTAGTGTTTGAAGTAAGTGTGTCATGTAAGCTCTTTAGGAATGAATGCAGCTTTAATTCATATCTGATATTCACTGTTCAAATAAACTTTTTTCTTACATTTGAGTTTTTAATTTCATTGGACCTTGCCCTCAGGAGTGTGTTTATGCTGTTCTGTTCTATTTATTTTCCTCCTGGGAAGCTGAAATAAAATGTGCAAAAAGTGTAACCGCTCTTATTGGAGGGAGGGAGGGGGGGGGGGGGATACTTGCACCTACAAGTAGGTCTACCAGTAAAACACAAAACTTCATTGTAAGGGAATTTTATGGAATCAAATCGGCATATGATTGGAAATTGTGTGATACTTTTAACTCCATTGTACAGAATATCCAGATGATAAAAGCTACAGTACGTAACAAATTAGAGTATGTAATGTTTAAGGCATGTTTTCTATATTTAATTGGGTCTTTGTTGGTTTGTTGGGGGGAGGGGTCTTCTTGTGAAGTCAGTGACTTCTTGAAATGATGATGGATGCCTCAAAAGTCCATAGTTCAATGCCTTCAGCAATCTCAAGGTGAGATGCTCTCTGTAGATGTTGACTGTAAATTGCCTTCTTCCACTGATGGAAATAATGAATGCTTCCTGATGCTTAGCATTGGGCATGTTTTTGTAGTCTTACGAAATACAAAATTGCGGCTGCTCAGTTGCAAAAAGTAGTGATACAAAATAGGTTGCTTGCATGAAGGGAACCTCCTCAAGTATTGGTGTGGATGGCATTTGGTGCTATCATTTGCACTTTCCACTAATCTTGGAATTTATCAAAGCAAATTGTTGTATAAAGAAATATAATTAAATAACATGAAGATTTTTCAAAATTTTGTTGAACATTACTCAGTTGCTGCAATGAAAATGGAGAACAACTTAGGAAAGTGCAGCTTATTCTGGTCCCAGAAATGGACCAGTTGTTCAGTAATTCTTTGTAGTGGACAGAAAGAAGATTCCTGTATTAAAAATGAATTCTGTGGTTTCAAAAAGTTTGTAGCCATATAAACAGTAATTCTTGCAACAAGATTATGCAGCTAGTTGTGGCTACTGTCCTGAAACTGCACAATATTGAACATGTGAACAGAGAGAAATCTAGTGTGGTTAAATGAAGTTTTGTTTTGGACAGGCTGCAATGCATTTTGAAATTGCTTGTGGTGATATTTGCTCTGGATGCACTATTATCCTTTCCAGAGAAACACTCATGAACAGACAGTAGTTACCATTTTTTACTGCACACTTGTTTCACACTAAAAGACGCCAATCACTTTCTGGAATATTTCATCCATTGCCACTTGCAGCCTTTCATGTAACTATCAGTACAACCTTGTTCTACAGATACCCTTAGAACTTGGGGTCCAGCAGTAAAGCACGGGCCTGATCTCACTATGCCACTGTCTCAAATTTTGGTTCAACGATGGATTTTTTCAGTCTGCCTTTAGGCCAGCCTTTCTGTCAGTGGTGTGAAATTGGCCAGGAATGATATGTGGTTCAGTTCCCCATGTTAACATTGGTTGCCATGAGGCCAGTGGTAATGCAGCAGAGCTGCTGGCAGTCAATCTGTTAAACTGTAGGGTACCTTTCCCATGTGTGATTACTAGGGTGGTTTAGGGACCCAAAAGTTGCAGAAGTAACATTCAGCTTGTACTGGGCTGTGGAGCCACAGGAAATTGTTGGTCCTGTCCTATGTCTTCATTTCTGTGGATCATATCGAAGAAACATTCCTCAGAACATAGGCAAATGGCTCATGGCAAAGAACTCTGCTTCCTGCAATAGCTTGACAGTTTCTGAACTCGGTAACCTGGTCCGTATCCAAAGTTGCCATCCTTGATATCTGCTTCCAACCACTCTAAGTCTGTTGCACCACAGAACCCCTCACCACCTACATGAACCACCACTCCCCCACTACCCCTCTCTAAACTTCTTAACTTGGCTCTGACTTCTAAGTAACTTCATATAATAATTAATTCGATATGCACATTTCTAACAGACCAAGAACAAGAGTAAGTTTATTGTTAAATTTTTCAAGTTTAATCCTTTCTGGTGTCAGGATCAAAACGAAGTTTTATTTTGTTTTGTATATAAAGTCTGTTTGGCTTAACACCCCTGTTCTCTGAAGAATTTTCTTTGACTCTGCATTGAAGTTTCAAACATCTTAATCTAAGATGGTTAGTATAATGTTTATTCTTTGTGATAAACTGCACTATGTGCATAGTAAATGTAGTATGCCTCGGAAATTTGTTTTCAGAAACATATTCTTCTATGCACACAACTTCTCTGAATGTTCAAAATCACAACAGTAACTGTAGACATTACTTTTAGCTATTACATAATGTAATATGTATTTGCTGTGAATGAAGTGATTTACAGTGCCGGACTTGGGGTTAATACCACCTTTCTCCAATAGCTGTTTCTGTAAAAGACCAAAGTTGGGAAAGTGACGAGAAGTAGCAGAATGTTGTTAGGCACGCAGAGGATGTAACAGAAGAAAAAAAAAAAACAAAGACGTAAATATGACAGCTCTGTGAAATCTGTCAGAAGGCAAAAGGCTTAGAAGTCATGAGGCAGTTCAGTTGCAAGTTGGGAAGTTATCACACTGCTGTCATAGAACTCAACCGAGAAAGAGTGAGACTTGCATTGGTGTTCATTTCAGAACACACTTCGTCATAGATGGGATCTGATGGGGGAGCCATTGCTGGTCAACTCTGGTTTGACTTTAGAGACTCCTGCAGCGTGAATGTATTACAGCTGGACACGTGATTTATACATGATAAAATTTCGTGTGGAAGTTTTTTTATATATATATAATTTAAGCCTGTTACACATCATTGGCTTTAAAATAAGATGTAAGTGAAGAAAACATTCAGTGTTTGTCTGGTTGGAGCAAAAGCTGTGAGAATTTTGTAGTAAATTTGCCCACAGAAACAGTACTGCAAGTGATATTGATAGTATTGCTATTTGTAGGCTTCACATTGCAATAGCAAATTTTAGGCAGTAATTTAATCAGTGTAAGTAAACGATATGTCTTTAGGTGGCAAGTAATTCTGATTAATTACTGGTTGACTAATGTTGGAGAACTGACACCGTGTGGCCACTGTGAGCCACAGCTTAGCATTTGTGTGTGACACAATGGCCTGATGTGGCAGGGAGACATCTATAGCTATGCATCCTTGCAGGCAGTCAATGTGTTAAACAGTAACAGGTTGCTAATGAAGTGCATTAGTCAAAGTGCCTTACATACATAATTTAACAGCTAACAGACTCTTACCGGAAGACTTCTGCCATTTTTAAGCTCTTCTTCCAAAAGCTAACGTTTTGCAACTGCTGGGTATGATGGATTATACACTTAAGTGACAAAAGCATTTGTCATTCATAAAAATTCAATTGTTTGGGAACATGAAATCCATGAATGGCTGCAAATGGTGTCCAAGTCAGCGATCAGTTCACCTGGACCAGAAGACCCAGTCCATCCCATGTTAACACGGCCCATACCATTATGAAGCCACCACCAGCCAGCACAGTACCTTGTTGTCAACTTCAGATCCAGGGCTTCATGAGGTCTGCACCACACTTGAATCCTACTATCAGTTCATACCAACCGAAATTGAGACTCATCTGATCAGGCCGTGGTTTTCCAGTCATCTAGGTTCCAACCGTTAGTCATGAGCCCAGCAGTGTCGTGCTGTTAGCAAAGGCACTCGTGTTGGTCATGTGCTGCCATAGCCGATTAACACCAGATTTCGTCACAATGTTGTAACAGATATGTTCGTTGTACGTCCCACATTGATTTCTGTGGTTATTTCATGCACTGTTGCATGTCTGTAAGCACTGACAACTCTATACAAACACTCTTGGATGTTAAATGATGACCATTGGCCACTGCATTGTCTGTGGTGAGATATAATGCCTGAACTTTGCATCCTTGTCGCTCTCTTGACACTGTGGATCTTGGAATATGGACTTTCCTAATGATTTCTGAAATGTAGGGTCCCATGTGTCTAGCTCCAAGTACCACTCCGTTTTTTAAGTCTTAATTCACATAGTGCAGCGGTAATCATGTTGGAAACCTTTTCTTAAGAAGTTCCTAAGTTCGAATGACAACTCTGTCAGTGCACTGCTCTTTTATACCTTGTGTACACGGTACTACCGCCACCTCTATATGTGCGTATCACTGTCTTGTGACTTTCGTCACCTGAGTGTATTTGGGGTGGTTGACAGCATCATATTGCTAAGCCTTAGCATCTGCTAAGATTGAATAGCCTAAAATATTGGTATCTTTAGAATCACCGAAGAAACAAGTCACAGATGTACATTTAAGACTTCACCCAACAGGTGAAATCTGCATATTTACAGTGCTAGTGTAATGGCACTCTAGCACTAGTCTGTAAAGTACCACATCAAACGCATACACAAATTTGTAGCAAAACATTTGATCAGTATTGTAGAGTGGCAAGAAATGAGGTTGTAGTCTCATTTTTGTGTGAAGTTCTGATTATCATAGCTCTGATCTGTTGAAGTGAGATTTCAGAATTCCACAGTTTTACACTATCATGTAGCTTTGCTATTGGTCTGAGTAGCATGTTATGTGCTGTTTTAATACCTTGTCCTATAGGTAAGCTGCAGTATTGGATAACAGTAAGGGCACCTTTATTGCTCAGATTGTCCATCTGTAGTCTGTAGTGGTAGTAAATGTGTCGATATTAGCATTGCATGAGGTGTTGCTGTTTAACTTGATAAGTATTTCTTCTCCTTTGTAGCATCGTACTTACAGCTTTTCTCCATCATGATGAGAGTGAGTGTGATCTATAAGAAACTTGCTTTATTGATCAGTTTGATATAAAGTTCCCCTTTCCATTCGTTTCATTAAGTTTCTTACTTACATTGCTTGACAATATTGTATTAATGAAGAAAATTGAAAGTCCAGGATGGAATAACTACCTGCCTACTGGAAATTTATGCCCCAAACTATAGTACAAGCCATTATTGTATTGAAATGGCAAAATAAGTAACATTTCTCTCCTTGTCCCCTTGTATACTGTTTTCTTGATTTCCGGTGTCCACATGTTGCTTGGCAGTAAAATTAAATCCACAGTAAAAAATTCAGTAATTTGTTCTTTGTTCAAAGACTAGATGGCTTTAAAGATAAAACTGATGAGCAGTTATTAGTTTCATACAGAAATGTGTAAATTAGATCAAAACATACATATCCAAAGGAAGCTCTGATCGTTTTGGTATATTGTGCCCCTGCCTCATGTAAAACTGCCCAATGGATGGCTAATAAAATGTTTGAAAGTACTGCTGCTTCCATAATACAGGGTTGTTACAATTGAAGTTCGCTACTTTAGAGGGCCCCCATGAAAAACAAGCAAGTGATTGTATGACAGTGAAACTTCGTGAAAACATGCTCATGTGGCAGAATAGTAAAAAATTAGCCATTGAAAGGAACACATTTTAATTCACACATGAGATGGTAACATTTGTTAATCAAGTTCTGGGTTACAAACTCAATGTGAAGACCATCTGTATCTGTGACACGTGGAACTACACTGGAGACTGCTCTACTACTGCCCAAAACAATGGTGGAACAAGGAATGGTCAGCTGTTGTGACATTGCTCATGCACTGCTTGAAGATTGCACATAGCGTGTAGCATTCTGAGCCACGGCAACAGTAACTTCTTCAACAATTTGTGGTGCAATTGGTTGTCGGTCTCTCCTAGGAGCAATTCCCATGTCGCCATTTAATTAAACGCACAAATCATGTTCAAGTGCAGAAAGAGAGGACCCATCCGTATTACTCTAATGCTTTGATACTTGTGAAGAATAGCAGCACTATTGCTGCTGTTTTGTTAAAATGGCTTCACGAGTAATGCCCGGCACACCTTGTCCAAACACACGTTGACTATCTGTAACTGTAATGCACACCAATGCTTATGTTTCATCCCTATGTTGCCCTGCCAGTACTGATGCCTAGTGGCAAGTCATGACACTAACTACTGACAGCGCAAGTCCTGCAGTGCACAGTCTGAACATCATTCCTTGACTTGGGTGCCTGAATAGTAAATAGTTTCCTGTTTATGTGAATTTGCAGCTGTGATGCATGGGTCAGTCCATACCAAGTGGTCTATTATTGGTTGCTTGGCCATCTCAGAAAAAAATTATATTTTCTGGGTGAATTCTCCAATGTTTAGTAGCCAAAAAACATTTTTTAAAAACATTTATTGTATATTATTTTGAAATGGGGGCCATATTTGTTCCAGGCCGCATGTGTTTTTTCATATTTGCAAGCATCTACATTTTTACAATTATTCAGCAGTAGATTGTCCTAAGCCTTTCAGATAAAATGCATTCAGTTCAACATACTCTGGGCTACAAATTAAATTCATTATCACTTAGCTGAATGTATTATTTATTATATTTTTAATAGTTCAAAGTTATCAGACACAAATTTAAAAAACTCAATTTTTGAACGGTAGGTTTCCAAAGAAAGATTAATTTCTCAGCTTTAATAGTTCCCCCCCCCCCCCCCCCCGCCCCCCCCCCCCCCCCCCCCCCCATGAACCATGGACCTTGCCGTTGGTGGGGAGGCTTGCGTGCCTCAGCGATACAGATGGCCGTACCGTAGGTGCAACCACAACGGAGGGGTATCTGTTGAGAGGCCAGACAAACATGTGGTTCCTGAAGAGGGGCAGCAGCCTTTTCAGTAGTTGCAGGGGCAACAGTCTGGATGATTGACTGATCTGGCCTTGTAACATTAACCAAAACGGCCTTGCTGTGCTGGTACTGCGAATGGCTGAAAGCAAGGGGAAACTACAGCCGTAATTTTTCCCGAGGACATGCAGCTTTACTACATGATTAAATGATGATGGCGTCCTCTTGGGTAAAATATTCCGGAGGTAAAATAGTCCCCCATTCGGATCTCCGGGCGGGGACTACTCAGGAGGACGTCGTTATCAGGAGAAAGAAAACTGGTGTTCTACAGATCGGAGCGTGGAATGTCAGATCCCTTAATCGGGCAGGTAGGTTAGAAAATTTAAAAAGGGAAATGGATAGGTTAAAGTTAGATATTGTGGGAATTAGTGAAGTTCGGTGGCAGGAGGAACAAGACTTTTGGTCAGGTGATTACAGGGTTATAAATACAAAATCAAATAGGGGTAATGCAGGAGTAGGTTTAATAATGAATAAAAAAATAGGAGTGCGGGTTAGCTACTACAAACAGCATAGTGAACGCATTATTGTGGCCAAGATAGACACAAAGCCCATGCCTACTACAGTAGTACAAGTTTATATGCCAACTAGCTCTGCAGATGATGAAGAAATAGATGAAATGTATGACGAGATAAAAGAAATTATTCAGGTAGTGAAGGGAGACGAAAATTTAATAGTCATGGGTGACTGGAATTCGTCAGTAGGAAAAGGGAGAGAAGGAAACATAGTAGGTGAATATGGATTGGGGGGAAGGAATGAAAGAGGAAGCCACCTTGTAGAATTTTGCACAGAGCATAACTTAATCATAGCTAACACTTGGTTCAAGAATCATAAAAGTAGGGTGTATACCTGGAAGAATCCTGGAGATACTAAAAGGTATCAGATAGATTATATAATGGTAAGACAGAGATTTAGGAACCAGGTATTAAATTGTAAGACATTTCCTGGGGCAGATGTGGATTCTGACCACAATCTATTGGTTATGAGCAAAAAGGTGGGAATTTAAGGAGATGGGACCTGGATAAACTGAAAGAACCAGAGGTTGTAGAAAGTTTCAGGGAGAGCATAAGGGAACAATTGACAGGAATGGGGGAAAGAAATACAGTAGAAGAAGAATGGGTAGCTTTGAGGGATGAAGTAGTGAAGGCAGCAGACGATCAAGTAGGTAAAAAGACGAGGGCTAATAGAAATTCTTGGGTAATAGAAGAAATATTGAATTTAATTGATGAAAGGAGAAAATATAAAAATGCAGTAAATGGAGTAGGCAAAAAGGAATACAAACGTCTCAAAAATGATATCGACAGGAAGTGCAAAATGGCTAAGCAGGGATGGCTAGAGGACAAATGTAAGGATGTAGAGGCTTGTCTCACTAGGGGTAAGATAGATACTGCCTACAGGAAATTAAAGAGACCTTTGGAGAGAAGAGAACCACGTTTATGAATATCAAGAGCTCAGATGGCAACCCAGTTCTAAGCAAAGAAGGGAAGGCAGAAAGGTGGAAGGAGTATATAGAGGGTTTATACAAGGGCGATGTACTTGAGGACAAAATTATGGAAATGTAAGAGGATGTAGATGAAGACAAAATGGGAGATAAGATACTGCGTGAAGAGTTTGACAGAGCACTGGAAGACCTAAGTTGAAACAAGGCCCCCGGAGTAGACAACAATCCATTAGAACTACTGACAGCCCTGAGAGAGCCAGTCCTGAGAAAACTCTACCATATGGAGAGCAAGATGTATGAGACAGGCGAAATACCCTCAGACTTCAAGAAAAATATAATAATTCCAAAGAAACCAGTTGTTGACAGATGTGAAAATTACCGAACTATCAGTTTAATAAGTCACAGCTGCAAAATACTAACGCGAATTCTTTACAGACGAATGGAAAAACTGGTAGAAGCGGACCTCGGGCAAGATCAGTTTGGATTCCGTAGAAATGTTGGAACACGTGAGGCAATACTAGCCTTACAACTTATCTTAGAAGAAAGATTAAGAAAAGGCAAGCCTACATTTCTAGCATTTGTAGACTTAGAGAAAGCTTTTGACAATGTTAACTGGAATACTCTCTTTCAAATTCTGAAGGTGGCAAGGGTAAAATACAGGGAGCGAAAGGCTATTTACAATTTGTACAGAAACCAGATGGCAGTTATAAGAGTCGAGGGGCATGAAAGGGAAGCAGTGGTTGGGAAAGGAGTGAGACAGGGTTGTAGCCTCTCCCCGATGTTGTTCAATCTGTATATTGAGCAAGCAGTAAAGGAAACAAAAGAAAAATTCGGAGTAGGTATTAAAATTCATGGAGAAGAAGTAAAAACTTTGAGGTTCGCCGATGACATTGTAATTCTGTCAGAGACAGCAAAGGACTTGGAAGAGCAGTTGAACGGAATGGACAGTGTCTTGAAAGGAGGATATAAGATGAACATCAACAAAAGCAAAACGAGGATAATGGAATGTAGTCGAATTAAATCGGGTGATGCTGAGGGAATTAGATTAGGAAATGAGACACTTAAAGTAGTAAAGGAGTTTTGCTATTTAGGGAGTAAAATAACTGATGATGGTCGAAGTAGAGAGGATATAAAATGTAGACTGGCAATGGCAAGGAAAGTGTTTCTCAAGAAGAGAAATTTGTTAACATCGAGTATAGATTTAAGTGTCAGGAAGTCATTTCTGAAAGTATTTGTATGGAGTGTAGCCATGTATGGAAGTGAAACATGGACGATAACTAGTTTGGACAAGAAGAGAATAGAGGCTTTCGAAATGTGGTGCTACAGAAGAATGCTGAAGATAAGGTGGGTATATCACGTAACTAATGAGGAGGTATTGAGTAGGATTGGGGAGAAGAGAAGTTTGTGGCACAACTTGACTAGAAGAAGGGATCGGTTGGTAGGACATGTTTTGAGGCATCAAGGGATCACAAATTTAGCATTGGAGGGCACCATGGAGGGTAAAAATCGTAGAGAGAGACCAAGAGATGAATACACTAAGCAGATTCAGAATGATGTAGGTTGCAGTAGGTACTGGGAGATGAAGAAGCTTGCACAGAATAGAGTAGCATGGAGAGCTGCATCAAACCAGTCTCAGGACTGAAGACCACAACAACAACAACAGTTTTTCTGCTATTACACTCTATAGTTTAGTTATTTTTTCTAGAGTATCAATGGTTAGTAGCTTACACTTAAAAAAATTCAGTATTTTAAAAAAATGGATATTTTTAATTTTTCCATTTTGTGGCCTGCAATATCTTTGTTGGGGACCAGATAAAAATCTGAAAATTTCACAGTTAATAGACCTTTATGATATCAAACTTCAATATAAAATTCAACTTTGAGATTCAGTTGGTAGTTATGAAGAAAAGATTACAAACACGAGTAAAAAATACGTTTTTTAACATCTTCGATATCTGGTAGGCTAATCAAAATAAACCAATTACTTAAAGTAACACACCACATTACACTTGCAAATGATTATTTGTCAAAAAAAAAATGCTGTGGTAATTGTTTCAGCAGGCTAACAATTGCATCTGCAAGCCTATACAAGTCTGATTGTTGTCTTCCCTCTTACACTAACTATTGTCTACTCACACTTATTTCGCTAGAAGTTCTTGAAGTGTGCAATTGAAAAATGGTGTCTCAGTGTTCTGTTGGTGTTATTATTAATGAAGCATGTCATAAAAGTGTTTATGGAGTGTATCCTAAAGACATTTCTTTAATCGAAGATTACAGTGAAGAAGAAAAAGTGTTGTTTTACCTACAAGTTGCTCCAGAGGTCAAATCAACATACAGGTCCCATGAAATGAAATACAGTAGAGCATCGATTATCCGAAGTAATTGGGGGACATGGGTGTTCGGAAAACTGGTTTGTTCGGATAATCGAACTGTACATGTTTATTTGCCAATAAGAAGTACTGCACAGTAAATTTATTCATAAGAACAGGCATCTCTTTTAGTTTTACAAAATAGCATACAAAGTCAACTTCAGTAGAAATATATAGTATGTGACACAGTTTATTAAACAAAAATATATACATATTACATACGCATTTTGCATGAACAATACACACAGTATACAAAATTAACGTTTAAAAAAATCCTTTATTTTGGTCTGTCTAAGCAAGCCTACACGCTTACGAGCAGCTAAGTCGTACTTTTTTCATTACAGATATCTGAAACTGGTCACTTTCATCTTGGGCTACAAACCATCGCAAGGCAGTATCTAAACAAGTGAACGCCTCAGAAGCTGTTGGTATACTTTCATCTTCACTTTCTGGAGCACTGGTTGATGAGATGCTGGCGGCATCATCTTTATCAGTGACGACGTTTACTATCTCGCTGTCCTGCATGATTTGGTGTCCTGGATCTGCATCATCGATATTCATCCATTCATGAACGTCTTCATCACATTCGTGGCAATCTGTTTCCTTTAGCATACCGAGAATTTCGGACATATCATTCTGTGCCTTGCAGGCACTCTTTTGTGAGGTTTACACAACAGGCAAGGCTGACATATTAACGTGCTTGAAACAACGTGGTTTTTTTTACTTTTACCAATGACGAACATAGGCAGTCGGTGACTTCCAGTAGCATTAGCACAAGCCGAAGCTGTAATACCGCTACTTCTACTGCCAGTGCCTTGTGAATTTTCTTCTGTGTCCAAAATTTTATTCCAGGCTTTCTTCAAATTCTCTTCCTTTACACTATTCCATGCTGTGCTGATCATGTAGGATGCGTCTTTCAAGTCAATATTCGTATGATTTCTTAAGAGACTTTCTTCTCCATACTCTTCTCTTTCTAACAGTAACTTACGCAACAATTCTTTCCTGTAATATCGTTTGAAAGTCTCAATAACGCCTTGATCCATGGGCTGTAATAAGGAGGTTACGTTAGGTGGAAGAAATATTACCTTTACGAACTCGTCTTTTTCGTTTAAAATATCACATGACGGATGAGTTGGTGCATTGTCAAGGAGAAGTAGTGTTTTCTCCCTCTTCCCATTCTTTAGCTGATGAGCTTTTACAGAGGGTATGAAAATGTCCAGAAACCACTTCATAAAAATCGTACTATCCTTGCAGGCACTCTTTTGTGAGGTTTACACAACAGGCAAGGCTGACATATTAACGTGCTTGAAACAACGTGGTTTTTTTTACTTTTACCAATGACGAACATAGGCAGTCGGTGACTTCCAGTAGCATTAGCACAAGCCAAAGCTGTAATACCGCTACTTCTACTGCCAGTGCCAAGCCGAAAGAAGTGTGCTGATTGTTGAAACACAGCGACTGGCGGCTTGGCCGGTCAGCAGCGCCTTGTGAAGGCCCCATTAGAAGCAATGTTCCGCCAATGGTGGCCCAGTGCGATGACTACTGTGGGAAACTTTTGGTCTGGGAGTGAGGGGGATGATGGACGGTAGGGTGGGAGAGTAACAGGTGCGAGCAAGTACACAGTTCGGTTAAGCGGTCGTTCGGTTGACCGATGTTCGGATAATCGACGCTCTACTGTACTTAAAAAAATTTCATCACCTTTTTGGTCCGTCTTGCATGGACCTTTTTGAGAAACATAAGAAATTTCATCACCTTTTTGGTCCGTCTTGCATGGACCTTTTTGAGAAACATAAGAAACCTATAACAAAAGGTCTGCGAGAAATAACATTTGATCATTACTCTAAAAATAAAAGCCCTTTTGTCAATCTCATACCAGGAAAATCATTGTGTCCAACATGCTATTCTAAGATATTTGTTACTCACAAGAGAAAGGGGTAGTGAAACCTCGAAGTAGTGAAGGCAGCAGAGGATCAAGTAGGTAAAAAGACGAGGAAACCCAGTTCTAAGCAAAGAAGGGAAAGCAGAAAGGTGGAAGGAGTATATAGAGGGTCTATACAAGGGCGATGTGCTTGAGGACAATATTATGGAAATGGAAGAGGATGTAGATGAAGGTGAAATGGGAGATACGATACTGCGTGAAGAGTTTGACAGAGCACTGAAAGACCTGAGTCGAAACAAGGCCCCTGGAGTAGACAACATTCCGTTGGAACTACTGACGGCCTTGGGAGAGCCAGTCCTGACAAAACTCTACCATCTGGTGATCAAGATGTATGAAACAGGCAAAATACCCTCAGACTTCAAGAAGAATATAATAATTTCAATCCCAAAGAATGCAGGTGTTGACAGATGTGAAAATCACCGAACTATCAGTTTAATAAGTCACAGCTGCAAAATACTAACACAAATTCTTTACAGATGAATGGAAAAACTAGTAGAAGCCAACCTCGGGGAAGATCGGTTTGGATTCCGTAGAAACACTGGAACGCGTGAGGCAATACTGACCTTACGACTTATCTTAGAAGAAAGATTAAGGAAAGGCAAACCTACATTTCTAGCATTTGTAGACTTAGAGAAAGCTTTTGACAATGTTGACTGGAATACTCTCTTTCAAATTCTAAAGGTGGCAGGGGTAAAATACAGGGAGCGAAAGGCTATTTACAATTTGTACAGAAACCAGATGGCAGTTATAAGAGCCGAGGGACATGAAAGGGAAGCAGTGGTTGGGAAGGGAGTAAGACAGGGTTGTAGCCTCCTCCCGATGTTGTTCAATCTGTATATTGAGCAAGCAGTAAAGGAAACAAAAGAAAAATTCGGAGTAGGTATTAAAATTCATGGAGAAGAAGTAAAAACTTTGAGGTTCGCCGATGACATTGTAATTCTGTCAGAGACAGCAAAGGACTTGGAAGAGCAGTTGAACGGAATGGACAGTGTCTTGAAAGGAGGATATAAGATGAACATCAACAAAAGCAAAACGAGGATAATGGAATGTAGTCGAATTAAATCGGGTGATGCTGAGGGAATTAGATTAGGAAATGAGACACTTAAAGTAGTAAAGGAGTTTTGCTATTTAGGGAGTAAAATAACTGATGATGGTCGAAGTAGAGAGGATATAAAATGTAGACTGGCAATGGCAAGGAAAGTGTTTCTCAAGAAGAGAAATTTGTTAACATCGAGTATAGATTTAAGTGTCAGGAAGTCATTTCTGAAAGTATTTGTATGGAGTGTAGCCATGTATGGAAGTGAAACATGGACGATAACTAGTTTGGACAAGAAGAGAATAGAGGCTTTCGAAATGTGGTGCTACAGAAGAATGCTGAAGATAAGGTGGGTATATCACGTAACTAATGAGGAGGTATTGAGTAGGATTGGGGAGAAGAGAAGTTTGTGGCACAACTTGACTAGAAGAAGGGATCGGTTGGTAGGACATGTTTTGAGGCATCAAGGGATCACAAATTTAGCATTGGAGGGCACCATGGAGGGTAAAAATCGTAGAGGGAGACCAAGAGATGAATACACTAAGCAGATTCAGAATGATGTAGGTTGCAGTAGGTACTGGGAGATGAAGAAGCTTGCACAGAATAGAGTAGCATGGAGAGCTGCATCAAACCAGTCTCAGGACTGAAGACCACAACAACAACAGTAAAATTAGAAAACTAAGTCAAGATAAAAGACCAAGTGCCTTGAATACAAAAATTGAGAAAGTGACATCTACAGTCAAAAAGAATTTGGAAGTTCCATTTCAAAATACAATTAGTACTAAAACAGATGGAAGTTCTAAAACTGCACCAACCAAATATGATGATTTGATAGGAAAACTAAAAACTAAATGCAGCATTTCAAACAAAGAGGATAAAATTAAGATTGTCAGTTTACTGCCGAATTCTTGGAGTCTAGGAAAAGTTAAGTGATGAATTTAATGTGTCAGAACATCTTGTTAAGTTAACAAGGCAATTAATAAAAGAACAGGGAATTTTACCAGCATTACAAAAGAAAAGTGTATCTAATTTGGTAGATGGAAACACAATCAATAAAGTTATTAAGTATTATGACGATGATGATAACAGCTGTTTAACGTCAGGCAAAAAAGACTGTTTCTGTGAAAGAAAATGGTTCTAAGATTCAGAGACAAAAAAGGTTAATATTGTGTAATTTAAATGAACTATTCACTGAATTTAAAAAATAAAATCCTGACATTAAAATTGGAAGATCATAGTTTTGCGAGTTGAGACCAAGATGGCGTATTGTTGCAGGGGCATCTGGCACCGATAATGTTTGTGTTTGTTTGTATCATCAGAACATAAAGTTGGTGATAGATGGAGCCAATCTTAAAGACCATTTGGAAGTTATGATATGCAGTATTGACAGTTACAATTGTATGATCAAGGGAAATATGAAGATTGTCCAGGCAAACAAGCCTTCCTTGACATGTTTGAAGAATCTGAAGAAGACGATTTAATGCCTGACAATATAAAATACAAACAATGGGTGACACAAGACCGAACTGAAATGGTGACAGTCATAAAATCACGAGAAGAGTTTTTTGAAGTGTTGGTGGCCAACCTTGAAAATCTGAAAATGCATCATTTTATTGCAAAAGCTCAAAGTAAATTTTTGAAAGACAAAAAGCGAACCTTGGCAGCTGATGAATGCTTAGTTCTTGCTGACTTTTCGGAAAATTATTCCTTTGTTGTTCAAGATGAAGTAAAAGGGCACCACTGGGTAAACAAACAGGCCACAGTTCATCCATTTGTATTCTGTTATAAAGATGAAGATATCCTAATGAGCCACAGCTTTTGTGTCATAAGTGACTACCTTGAACACAACGTTACAGCAGTGCACATTTTTCAACTAAAATTAACAAACTACATTAAACAGCACCACCCTTCCATAAAAATAAAAAAAAACTGATTTTCTTTTCAGATGGGCCAGCAAGTCAATATAAAAAAAATTATTAACATCTCCTTTCATAAAGAAGATTCTGGGTTTAATGTAGAATGGCACTTTTTCGCTTCATGCCATGGGAAGAATGCTTGTGATGATGGTGTTGGGGTACAATGAGGTGAGCTGTCACAAAAGCAAGTCTGCAGCAGACTGATGACAATCATATCATAACACCTCAAGAAATGTTTGAAGTCTGCAAAAAACATATCAAAGGAATTACCTATGTTTTTGTACAATGTGAGGAAATACAAGAAGTCTATGACAGTGTCTTGAAGGAAAGGTACAACACTTGTCAGAAGATTAAAGGCACTCGATCTTTTCATTGTTTTGTACCCCATTCACACAACTTACAGAAGTCTAAGATCACATCAACTTTGCCTGATAGTGAACTTCATTAGTGTGGAAAGCTTGTACAACTGGTTCTTCAAAATAAGGACATAGTGGCTTGTGTTTATGATAAATGAAATGTCATGTGGCTAGGGCCTCCCGTCGGGTAGACCGTTCGCCTGGTGCAGGTCTTTCGATTTGACGCCACTTCGGCGACCTGTGCGTCGATGGGGATGAAATGATGATGATTAGGACAACACAACACCCAGTCCCTGAGCAGAGAAAATCTCCGACCCAGCCGGGAATCGAACCCGGGCCCTTAGGATTGACAGTCTGTCACGCTGACCACTCAGCTACCGAGGGCGGACGTGTTTATGATGAACAGTAGTGGATTGGCGAAGTTGATAATATTGACTGTCAAAACCGAGATGTACATTTGTATTTCATCACTCTCCAGGACGAAGGACATCTTTTAAAAAAATTGAGAACAATCAAGTTTGGATGCCACTTAAAAATGTACTAAGGAAACTGTCTCCCATGGAATTTACAACTGTGACTGGGCGAATTTATAATCTAACACCCAAACTTAGTGAACAAATGTTCAATGAGCAATGTACTAGAAACAAATAACAAGAGAACAATATAATGTAATTAGTAGGCTTATTTTCAATAAAAAAGTAAGTAATCATAGATATGATTAAATAATATACTGTAACTTATTCCATAAGCCTAGATATTGCAGATGTTAAAAAACATATTTTTGACTCTTGTTTTTAATTTTTTTCCTTGACTTCCAGTTGGATCTCAAAGTTGAAATTTATACTGAAGTTTGATGTCATAAAGGTCTACTAACTGTAAAATTTTCAGATATTTATCTTGTCCCCCAACAAAGATATTGCAGACCACAAAATGGAAATATTAAAAAGTCCATTTAAAAATATATTAAAGAATACATTCAGCTAAGTAATAATGATGTTACTTTGTAGCCCAGAGTGTGTTGAACTAAATGCATTTTATCTGAAAGGCTTAGGACAATCCACTACTGAATAATTGTAAAAAAATGTAGTTGCTTGCAAATGCGAAAAAACATATGGAGCCTGGAACAAATATGGCCCCCATTTCAAAATAATAAACAATAATTAAAAAAAAAATTTCTGTGACTACTAAACATTGGGGAATTCACCCAGCAAATATAAAAATTTTCTGCGATGGTCAAGCAACCAATTATTTTTTTCTTGGAGCACTTGGTATGGATTGACCCACATGTCTGAAAGAACAGACACGGCTTCAAGTATTTTCCAGTAAAATTTTATTTTGGCCACCTCGTATCTCCTCATGTACAGTGTGATTATACTTAAACTTTCAGTGCTTGAGCCAGTATAAACAGAAAACCTTGTATGTAAATTTAAGATGGAGTGGGATAAAGGAAAGGGGAAGGATTACTGGCAGCAACTGCATCAGGACTTACACAGAATCAGCAGAGACGAGTGAAACTGCATGCCAGGTGGGGATTTGAACCCTGGAAGTGTCGGAAGTTCCATGCGGCTTTTCGCGGATGATGCTGTAGTATACAGAGAAGTTGCAGCATTAGAAAATTGTAGTGAAATGCAGGAAGATCTGCAGCAGATAGGCACTTGGTGCAGGGAGTGGCAACTGACCCTTAACATAGACAAATGTAATGTATTGCGAATACATAGAAAGAAGGATCCTTTATTGTATGATTATATGATAGCGGAACAAACACTGGTAGCAGTTACTTCTGTAAAATATCTGGGAGTATGCGTGCGGAACGATTTGAAGTGGAATGATCATATAAAATTAATTGTTGGTAAGGCGGGTACCAGGTCGAGATTCATTGGGAGAGTGCTTAGAAAATGTAGTCCATCAACAAAGGAGGTGGCTTACAAAACACTCGTTCGACCTATACTTGAGTATTGCTCATCAGTGTGGGATCCGTACCAGATCGGTCTGACGGAGGAGATAGAGAAGATCCAAAGAAGAGCGGCGCGTTTCGTCACAGGGTTATTTGGTAACCGTGATAGTGTTACGGAGATGTTTAATAAACTCAAGTGGCAGACTCTGCAAGAGAGGCGCTCTGCATCGTGGTGTAGCTTGCTGTCCAGGTTTCGAGAGGGTGCGTTTCTGGATGAGGTATCGAATACATTGCTTCCCCCTACTTATACCTCCCGAGGAGATCATGAATGTAAAATTAGAGAGATTAGAGCGCGCACGGAGGCTTTCAGACAGTCGTTCTTCCCCCGAACCATACGCGACTGGAACAGGAAAGGGAGGTAATGACAGTGGCAAGTAAAGTGCCCTCCGCCACACACCGTTGGGTGGCTTGCGGAGTATAAATGTAGATGTAGATGTAGATGTAGATCTCCTGCTAATTGTTGTTGTTGTCAGCTTTCTTCTGTAGCACCACATTTCGAAAGCTTCTATTCTCTTCTTGTCCAAACTATTTATGCTGCTAATTAATGAAAAGAATTAAACTTGTCAGAAAGTACCACTGTTGATGATGTGAACAAGTTACCAAACTGTTATTACAAAATGCCTGTCTCAGGGCAGTTTTATTTTGGCCACTCTCTGGTAATTGTCTTGCCCTCACCTGATGCTGTACTTCTCTTTCAAATAGTTTCTTCCATAGAGGACTAAATTTACTACTCTAGTCTGAGTTGGTGGTAAGAGTGCCACAGTACAGAGCTTTTTCCCAATATTCCAAATGCATGCGACACATTATACACACTTGTAGCACGATCTGTCTCTCTTCCACAGATTTAAAGAAAAGAAAAATTTTGTTTTAGGTTCTGTTGTTGAGAAAATTCTGTGCACTTAAAGTGACATGCTCTGCAACATTTCCCCATGCTGACAACGAGGTTGGTGAGGAGTGCTTGTGGTAGGGTGTTCCATTCCTTCATCACTGCAGTTGGCAGGTGGGTGATGGTTGATGCACGTGGATGTGCTGCAATATATCTTCCAGACACGTCCTACATGTGCTCGAGGGAATTTTCAATTGAGGTGACAGGAGGCCATTCCATTAGCTAGATATCTCATTCCAAGGGCTCCTTCAACTGCAAAGTTTGATCCAGTCATGCAGGGTCATCCATAAAAAAGGAGTAAGGTCTGAATGCACCCCTGAAAAGATGCGTATTGGGGTTCAGTACACCCATGCAGCATTATACCTCCCCATACCATAACATCTGGACCCAAAAAGGATCCTGTTTGACAATGTTCCTGGATGCATTCCTTGTTTCCACTTTTCACTCCCTTGGTTATAGAAACATCCACCATATGAGCACCAGCAATTTGCCCACGTTCTAATTCACTTACAAGGAGAACAGAGCAATTGCCATCTGCTCCCCCACAAACTTTGCTCAGTGAAAGAGCGGTCGAAATAAACAAACCCATTTCTTGGCTTATACATAGACACTTGACCATTTCTGAAAAAATGACAAAGTTTTCGAGGTATTTTATGTGCCTTTTACCATTTGATGCTGTATTCTCAGATAAAATGGTGGCACAGTGATTAATGTCACGGATTCTTAATTTTGCACCCTTCATTTGAAACCCAATTATTTCCTTTATTTGTGTTTTTCATTTATATATCCATGTCTATAGAAGAATACTACATGAATGTTTTCCAGAGTATATTGATATGTCGTCCTTATTCAATTATATGTCGGATGAATGTGTGTGAGAATTAGGGGGCCAGGGGAGGGGGTGGGGGGGCGGGGTGGGTGGGGGGGTGGGGGGAGGGAGGAAAAGTATTTGAAATTGTTTTCACTGAAATTCTTGTAGTGTATCTTGATTCATAATCAATTGCAGACATTGGTTTTCTGAAAAGTGATTCGTTATGCATGGTTTCGTGGGAAATTATTGCCAATGCTCAAAATCATCACCATTGTTAACGACGTTTCATTCCTGAATGAAATTCATACAATGAAATGACAGTGTGGCAAACCTGCCTTTTTGTGATGCTTGTGTCTTCCGAATATGTGTGTTTCGAATGTGTTCATGATTCGTATTATCCAAGGGAATGCACCAAATTTTCCTGAAGAATAAACATATGAATAAAATGTAAGAATTAGTATCAAAATGGATATGAGAATGAATTATCAGAATATGAAAACTGATAAAGATTGTAGCACCTCAACATAGCATACACACACATATATAAGAAATGAGTGACACTTATTGTGAAATCTAGCTGTAATTTTGCAAGTAATGTAAACTGTTGTATCCCTAAATTGATATGAAACATTCATGTAATAACCTTCCATAGACATGGATGGATAAATGAAAACAATAAAAATAAAATAGACAGTTTCAAGTACGTGGTGCAAAATTACAAAGCTGTGATGCTAACCATTGTGCCATCATTTTGTCTTAGGATGTCGTGCAGTAAAAGGCACAAAATGTACCTCGAAAACTTTCACCATCATTTTTTCGGAAAAGCTGGAGTACCTTTGGGTGAGCCGAGACATGTGTCCACTTATTTTGCTCCTCTACCACTGAGTGAAGTTTTTGGGAGTTCAGGTGACGGACTTGCTGTGTTCTCACCCTCGTATGTTGAAGCATGTGTTTCTAGTGCTGTTTCCATAGCTTTTTCCAACCCGTCTATACAATGTCTTAGTCCTGGCATAGAAGTGCTGAATAGTGTCATTCCTGAACATGACTGTAAAACTGAAATGTTTGCACAGTTTTTGGAGAAAATGATCGTTCCATTACTTTATAGTCAAATTAGTTTTAAAGACCCTCTACCAAATAATACATGCAGCAGTAGTAATTTCGTTATGCACTTAAACATCAGAGGTCTGTCTGAAGGAATGATCAGGAAGCTTCATGATATAGAAATTTTGCTAGAAATTGTGAAACAATCTGTGAAAGTAATATGCCTTAATGAACATTGGCTAAAATCTGAAAATATCAGTCTCCTAAATAAACTTACAGGTTATAAACTGGTAACCAGCTTTTGTAGGAGCAATGGGTATGGAGGCTCTTGCGTACTAGTTCATTCAATGGTAGACTATGATATCAGACAGAATTTTAGCCATCTGAATGAAGAAGGTACATTTGAAAGTTGTTGTATAGAATTTAAAGAGTGTAACGTACTAATTATCAGCATATATTGCACCCCTGGGTGCCGTAATTTTTCCCGAGGGCATGTGGCTTTGCTGTATGATTAAATGATGATGGCATCCTCTTGGGTAAAATATTCCCGAGGTAAAATAGTCCCCCGTTCAGATCTTCGGGTGGGGACTACTCAAGAGGATGTCGTTATCAGGAGAAAGAAAACTGGCGTTCTATGGATCGGAGCGCGGAATGTCAGATCCCTTAATCGGGCAGGTAGGTTAGAAAATTTAAAAAGGGAAATGGATAGGTTAAAGTTAGATATAGTGGGAATTAGTGAAGTTCGGTGGCAGGAGGAACAAGACTTCTGGTCAGGTGAAAACAGGGTTATAAATACAAAATCAAATAGGGGTAATGCAGGAGTAGGTTTAATAATGAATAAAAAAATAGGAGTGTGGGTAAGCTACTACAAACAGCATAGTGAACGCATTATTGTGGCCAAGATAGATACGAAGCCCACACCTACTACAGTAGTACAAGGTTATATGCCAACTAGCTCTGCAGATGACAAAGAAATTGAAGAAATTTATGATGAAATAAAATAAATTATTCAGATATTGAAGGGAGACGGAAATTTAATAGTCAAGGGTGACTGGAATTCGAGTGTAGGAAAAGGGAGAGAAGGAAACGTAGTAGGTGAATATGGATTGGGGCTAAGAAATGAAAGAGGAAGCCGCCTTGTAGAATTTTGCACAGAGCACAACATAATCATAGCTAACACTTGGTTTAAGAATCATGAAAGAAAGTTGTATACATGGAAGAACCCTGGAGATACTAAAAGGTATCAGATAGATTATATAATGGTAAGACAGAGATTTAGGAACCAGGTTTTAAATTGTAAGACATTTCCAGGGGCAGATGTGGACTCCGACCACAATCTATTGGTTATGACCTGTAGATTAAAACTGAAGAAGCTGCAAAAAGGTGGGAATTTAAGGAGATGGGACCTGGATAAACTGAAAGAACTAGAGGTTGTACAGAGTTTCAGGGAGAGCATAAGGGAACAATTGACAGGAGTGGGGGAAAGAAATACAGTAGAAGAAGAATGGGTAGCTTTGAGGGATGAAGTAGTGAAGGCAGCAGAGGATCAAGTAGGTAAAAAGACAAGGGCTAATAGAAATCCTTAGGTAACAGAAGAAATATTGAATTTAATTGACGAAAGGAGAAAATATAAAAATGCAGTAAATGCAGCAGGCAAAAAGGAATACAAACGTCTCAAAAACGAGATCTACAGGAAGCGCAAAATGGCTAAGCAGGGATGGCTAGAGGACAAATGTAAGGATGTAGATTGTAGAGGCTTATCTCACTAGGGGTACGATAGATACTGCTTACAGGAAAATTAAAGAGACCTTTGGAGATAAGAGAACGACTTGTATGAATATCAAGAGCTCAGATGGAAACCCAGTTTTAAGCAAAGAAGGGAAAGCAGAAAGGTGGAAGGAGTATATAGAGGGTCTATACAAGGGCGATGTACTTGAGGACAATATTATGGAAATGGAAGAGGATGTAGATGAAACGGGAGATAGGATACTGCGTGAAGAGTTTGACAGAGCACTAAAAAAGACCTGAGCCGAAACAAGGCCCCCGGAGTAGATAACATTCCATTGGAACTACTGATGGCCTTGGGAGAGCCAGTCCTGACAAAACTCTACCATCTGATGAGCAAGATGTATGAAACAGGCAAAATACCCTCAGACTTCAAGAAGAATATAATAATTCCAATCCCAAAGAAAGCAGGTGTTGACAGATGTGAAAATTACCGAACTATCAGTTTAATAAGTCACAGCTGCAAAATACTAACACGAATTCTTTACAGACGAATGGAAAAACTAGTAGAAAGCAACCTCGGGGAAGATCAGTTTGGATTCCATAGAAACACTGGAACACGTGAGGCAATACTAACCTTACGACTTATCTTAGAAGAAAGATTAAGGAAAGGCAAACCTACATTTCTAGCATTTGTAGACTTAGAGAAAGCTTTTGACAATGTTGACTGGAATACTCTCTTTCAAATTCTACAGGTGGCAGGGGTAAAATACAGGGAGTGAAAGGCTATTTACAATTTGTACAGAAACCAGATGGCAGTTATAAGAGCCGAGGGACATGAAAGGGAAACAGTGGTTGGGAAGGGAGTAAGACAGGGTTGTAGCCTCCTCCCGATGTTGTTCAATCTGTATATTGAGCAAGCAGTAAAGGAAACAAAAGAAAAATTCGGAGTAGGTATTAAAATCCATGCAGAAGAAATGACATTGTAATTCTGTCAGAGATAGCAAAGGACTTGGAAGAGCAGTTGAATGGAATGGACAGTGTCTTGAAAGGACAATATAAGATGAACATCAACAAAAGCAAAACGAGGATAATGGAATGTATTCGAATTAAGTCGGGTGATGCTGGGGGAATTAGATTAGGAAATGAGACACTTAAAGTAGTGAAGGAGTTTTGCTATTTGGGGAGCAAAATAACTGATGATGGTCGAAGTAGAGAGGATATAAAATGTAGACTGCCAATGGCAAGGAAAGCATTTCTGAAGAAGAGAAATTTGTTAACATCGAGTATAGATTTAAGTGTCAGGAAGTCATTTCTGAAAGTATTTGTATGGAGTGTAGCCATGTATGGAAGTGAAACATGGACGATAAATAGTTTGGACAAGAAGAGAATAGAAGTTTTTGAAATGTGGTGCTACAGAAGAATGCTGAAGATTAGATGGGTAGATCACATAACTAATGAGGAAGTATTGAATAGGATTGGGGAGAAGAGAAGTTTGTGGCACAACTTGACTAGAAGAAGGGATCAGTAGGCAGGACGTGTTCTGAGGCATCAAGGGATCACCAATTTAGTATTGGAGGGCAGCGTGGAGGGTAAAAATCGTAGAGGGAGACCAAGAGATGAATACACTAAGCAGATTCAGAAGGATTATAGGTTGCAGTAGGTACTGGGAGATGAAGAAGCTTGCACAGGACAGATTAGCATGGAGAGCTGCATCAAACCAGTCTCAGGACTGAAGACCACAACAACAACAATCGCACCCCTGGGTACCATATAAGCTGTGTATTTTTAGATAAGTTTGATACATTGCTACATAAACTAAAACGTGAGAAACTGTTCAAGAAAGTGGTTATATGTGCTGACTTCAACATAGATGTGAGGACTGATGACAAATTTTCTTCATACTTAAGGAACCTGGTAGCCACAAATGGGCTAAATCTCAATTTTGATTGGTATACAAGAATTACAGCAACCTCTGCAACATGTATTGACAATATTGTAAGTAGTTATAATTATTATGTAAAAGAAAAGTTTCTTCTAGATTTGGGAGTATCAGACCATAAAGCACTATTTGTATCACTACCGAAGCAAAATTCAGTCTGCACAACAAAAAGATGTAGGAATTTCAGTCAAGAAAATGCGGAAGTATTTTGCAAAAAAATAAGCCAAACCAAATGGACAGTCAGCAAACACACTTCCACAAGTGACAATTACAATAACTTTTTAACTGAATTCTTGGGTATATTCAATGAATGCTTCCCTTTTGTAACAGTGAGGACCAGGTCCCAAAAAAGTAGATCCTGGGTAACAAAGGGAATTAGAGTGTCTAATGCTACTAAGAGGAAACTGCATATGGAAGCAAAAGTAAATCGAAGCCCTCAATTTCTTCAGTATGTAAGCACATAAAAAAAAAGAAACTGACAAAATAGTTAAACTAGCGAAACATACTGCGAATAACAACTTCATTTCAAATGCAAAAAACAAATCAAAAGCTGTTTGGACTGTTATAAGAAGCGAAGTTGGCAGTGAGGCAGAGAGAAAATGCCCTTCTAAAATAGTGATAAATGGTAGAGCTGTTACAGAACCCAGTGCCATTTGTGAATCATTCAATGACTTTTTCATAACTGTAACAAATTTGGTGGCTGTTCACCACCAAAAACAAAGCCCAATATGACAGATAGCAATTGCCCATGTTTTAAGTTTTCTCATGTTTCCATCTCAGATGTCATCAAAATCATAATGTCCCTAAAAAATTCAAAATCTGTGGGGTGGGATGAGGTCCCCACTGAAATAATAAAAATAGTCCGCCACAGTATTGCATATCCACTCTCTTTCATAATCAACCAATCTTTTGATGAGGGGTGTTTGCCAGATCGATTAAAATATGCAGAAGTTCAGCCCATACATAAAAAAGGCAAAGAAGATGAATTGGGCAACTATAGGCCAATCTCGCTGTTACCAATTTTCTCAAAAATATTTGAAAGAGCTGCATGTGATCAGATCGAAAATCACAATTCATCTAACAGCATTATCCTAGGCAATCAATATGGTTTCAGAAAAGGCCACAACACAATCCATGCAATAAATGAATTAGTCACAAAAGTCAGCAGATGTCTTGATGATAGAATGTGTGTGTCAGGCATCTTTTGTAATCTGTCCAAAGCCTTCGACACAGTAAATCATGACCTGCTTCTCCAAAAATTGGCACGCTATGGTTTTCAAGGCAAATATCTTAGCTGGATGTCATCATACTAGGTGTTCCACAAGGTTCAATATTAGGGCCACTGCTTTTTCTGTATTATATTAATGATATGCCATGTCAGGTCCAGTCTGATACTATCCTCTATGCAGATGACTCAACAGCCTGTAGTCTGTTGTAAAAATGAGGTAGACCTAATTCATCATATTGAACAAACACTTGGGGAAGTGGAGGCATGGGTCAAAAACAATAAATTGACATTAAATTCTACAAAAACAGAAATTGTTCATTTTACCACAAAGCAATCTGCACAGTCTATAAGTGAAATAAGGTATATGGACAAAAAATTAGAGACTGCAGACTGTGTCAAATTCCTTGGCATGTTAGTCAATAAAAATCTGTTATGGAGTCACCTTGTGGACAACATACTGGGTCGACTGAATAGCCTTGTATATATTATGAATATCTTGTATAGTATTACTGATTTAGCTGTAAGAAAAACTGTATATAATGCATATTTTGTTTCAGTCATTAGGTATAGTATAATTTTCTGGGGGGTCTGAAAAAACAAATTTACTTAGAGCTTTTAGACTACAAAAAAGAATCATCCGAGCAGTGGTGGGAGCAAAACCAAAGCAACATTGCAAACCTTTATTTGTAAAACTAGATCTAATGAGCATTCCAAGCATATACATCTATGAAACTCTCACTTTCACGAAAAGAAACCCACAACTTTTTGAGGGCAACTTCTTCTTGCATCAATATGATACTAGGTATAGAACGAGCTACATGTTACCTACCCACCGTTTAAAATCATATGAAAAAACCCCGTACTATATGGGCATGAAATTTGTAAATAAAATATGGAGAGATATGGATGACCCAAATGTAAAAGGTACCAAAAGAGACCTGGAAAAATATCTGAAAGATAAGTATTACTATAGTGTAGAAGATTTCATGAATGGCAACAATGTGTTACAATTGTAATTAAAATACCTCTATGAAGATGTTACACCATATATATTATTAGTTTATTGTCTATTTTTAATATTATTATATATAGTGTAAAACTGACAAGTCCCCTATGTCACAATCTTTGATTGTATAAGACATGTTATGTGATAATAAAAATTGAATTGAATTGAATTGAATCTTATGTATTGAAAAAAGATCTAAATACAGGGTATTATTTTTTGAGACATAAATACTGATGTAAGACTAAAAGCACCCTAACAATTTAGTTTTCTGAATATGCTAAGATCCCATGACCATAAAGCATTAATTTATTAAAGTTGACAATTTTTCATCTTGATAATATAATAACCAATGTTCAGTATGAGGCTGAGTTGTTCAATACACATTTTTTATTAGACCATAAAGGTCTTTGTAGGGCGATAGTGCATCAATTACTCCCCACCCCCTACATAGGTTTTGGTGACAGACTGATTTGTAGTGTATACCAGGGTCTAGGTGTTGTTGGAAGACGACTGTTTGGTTATGAGTTTAAGGGGGCACCATTACATAACTTTTACCCATATAGATATATGGTTAAAGGTAAAAGCTAAGATGTCTGCGTTGCATTGCAATGACATGAATGGTGAGAACATTGAGAATTATAAGACAGTAAAGGATGGCAAAATATTCACACCCTTGAAAATTCTTTCCTTGATGATGCATGTACTTTATCAGTGCACTCTCAGACATGTTATAAGTAGGTTGCTGTAAGGTAGAAAAAACACAACTACCAGGAAACCTGATCATGCACTAATGTATAAATGGTTCACCCATGACCTGTGAAGTCTCACAATTCTGTTCATAATTTGTTGTGAAAAATCAAACAGTCACATTTTAGAGAATATCAGTCTGACAAGGTTAAAAAGCAAGTATCTGGTGGCAATGAGACTGGCCAAATGCAAGGTGTATGAGGAGTACATTAGTAGCTCTCAAAACAATGTAAATCTGTATGAAATGTTATCAAGACCCAATTGACTAGAAGTAAGAATAGCAAAAATACTTCCTCCAAAGTTGGTATCATTTCAGATTATTCCAATAGTTCCTTCATTAATAATAACGTCGTTTGAGTTTAGGCGGAATACTGGGTGGGCTGAGGTGTGAATTGGAATATGGCTTGAGGAGGGAAGCTCGCTAGAGTAGTCTGTGCAGTTGTCCAAAACTGGTGTGCCAGTGTGGTGTAGTGGTTAGTACATCTGCCTAGTGACCCGTGTTCAAATCCTGGCAAGGGGTACAGATTTTCAATCATTACTTCAGCCTGCATGTATGCAGTCTTCATTAAGGCTTGTGATTCAAATAATATTGCTGCAAATGAAAAAGAAGAAAAACGAACTAAATATGAAAAAATCCAAAACTCAGATAATGACAACTTTCAGAAACATTTTGAACTCTGTCCGAAATTGCAATGTTAAGTCACTCAAAATCAGAGGACATCTATGGTTTCTCCAACTTTGTAACAAAAAAAACATGGATATAACAATACACCCTCTGTGTTCATTGATTTGTTGCATATTTAGTAGTGTCTGAGTGTCTGTTACCCTCCATCCTTAAACATTATAGTTGTTACACCTCTATTCAAAAATGATGACAAAGCACATCCTAATAATTACTGCCCAATCTTTCTTGTACCCACCCTTTCAAAAGTGCTGCATACAACTCCAAATCTGTGAACATCTTTCAACAAATAACTTTCTCATTGACTCACAGGATGGCTTCAAGTACAGTCTGTCAGTGGTGAAAACAGTTGACAACATTATTTCATTTTTACTACACTCATTTTAGCCACAGTCTATCTGTTAATTCGGAGCCAGTGGATGTCAGCAAAGCATCTGACAAAGTCATGCACATGAGCCTGATGAAAAACAAATCTCTTCGATCAGCTCATACTTAAGTGACAGAAAACAACTACAGCAGCTCAACAATAGAATAATTAATGTTGTGGACATAACATTGCATGTGCCACAAAGTTCTATGTTTGACATTTACTATATGAATCTATGTGCATGAGTTGTCAGATATTATATTATGTTATGGACATCCTACAGTCAGAAACAGAGTGAATATGAGTCTAATATTGAGGGTTGCATGCACTGTAAATCGAGGCATTGCTGTTACATTAGTGCTGTACCTTCCCACTGTAGTTCCACAAGTGTGACGAGTCTGAGAACTGGGCACTGTGGTCCAAGGGCACCCATATGATAGTTTTTAGGGGTGGGGAGGGTCTAGACGTAGGGGTATTGAGTATTTTTACATTTTGAAAGACAAATGATAACTTGTAAGTAGCCACAGAAAAGGTACCAGTTCTGACCCCGTTAAAAACCTGTGTAATACTGACTTTTAATCCTTTAACTTATGATTTAAGTTCCAATGTACCAGGCCCAAAATAAAAAAAAGTGATCGCCTGGTCATCGAGCCATTCAATGGTTCGGCAAATCAGTCTGATGTTGTACCACTTGCACACAACTTACAGAATGTAAGTACATGTGCAAGATCTAGCTCGTTTAATTTTATGAAATATTTGACAATTAATCACAAGTTTATGTAATAATTGGGTTGCTAATACCACAAAAGATTTATCATCAATCAATATGATACCGCATACATCAATACCATTTACCTCCAACTCCTGAAAACATTTACAATTCACACATTTAGCATTATTGCAAAAAGCAATAACACAAATCAGTAAACAAGCGAGGTGGCACAGTGGCTGGCACACTGGACTTGCATTCGGGAGGCCAATGGTTCAAACCTGTGTCCAGCCATCCTGATTTAGATTTTCCATGATTTTCCTAAATCGCTTCAGGCAAATGCTGGGATGGTTCCTTTGAAAGGTCATGGCTGACTTACCTCCCTGTATTTACATAATCTGATGAGACTGATGATCTCGCTGTTTGGTCCACTCCCCCAAATCAACCAACAAATCAGTAATCTTCAGGGATATGGTATGATTTGAAACATACAAGGATGTCTAGTGGAACTTTACATCTTTTGCAGTCCTAGGTTGTTTCACTATGTTTTTGTTTTTCTGCAAACTTTCCCCTAACAACATACTGGGGGCCAGGTCCATGCAGTTTACATTTCACTTGACTGATGTACCGTGATCCAGGCCCATGAAGTTTACATTTCGCTCAACCAACAAACCACATGTCAGGCTCATGATAACATCATTTGGCCAGAATACCAGACAATGAGACTCACACGTGTTTGTCAGTTAAGGGATTAAATCATTTTCTTGGAAGCACAACACCTGACCATTCCCTTCCCCCCCCCCCTCCCCCCCTCCCCAAGAGCTGTGGAAGGGTGTAACACCAGGTATGAGCACACTTGCTGTGGTTGCCTCCTACTGGTTGAATTATTTTCATTTACTGAAGCTTGCTGGATTGACACTTATTGTGACTGACAGCGTGGAAGTTAGGTGTATGATCATATTGTAAAGTAGCACTGATGGGGAGAAATGACTGATTGTCAGTATCAGATGGCCTCTATTAAAGTTATGTTTTGTGAGACTGTGGAGGATGTAAGACAAAAATTAAGTGATGCTGTGTGTAAGAGGAGGAGAGATAATGGCCAGTTTAAGAGGAAGGAGAGTAGACTAGGAAGAAATTCCAAGAACCAAAAATAGCAAAATAAGAAAATTCTATCATGCTGTAGGCAAAATAAGTAGCAGATACCAAACAAAAATAAAGGCATGCTCAAGTAAAGATGAGAAAATGATAATGGAGCAAAATACATATTGGGCAGATGGGCAGAATACTTCAAAGGGAGCTGGGAGTAGGCAGTGACGCCAGATAGTTGACACTGCAAGAGGTTTGTCTGGGTATCCACAAGATGAAAAACAATTGAGACCCCATTGAAGATGGCATAATCTCTGAATTAATGAAAAGTGGTGGAGCTGCTGTAATAAAGGAACTACACATATTAATGTCAGACGTTCTGGGAAACTGAATTAATAATCCCAATGTATAAGGAAGGAGATGCAACAGCTTGTGAAATTTGCAGAGTTATAACACTACTAAGAGTGACTTAAAAAATCTTGACAAGTATACTAAATGAAAGGGTACAGCAGTATGCAAAAAACATACTTGGGGAATATCAGTGTGGTTTTTGACCAGACTTAGGAACAACTGATCAAACATTTGTGATCAGAAAGTCTTGTGAACATAATATACAGGGTGATTAAAAATTCCTCTTACAGGCTTATAGGGTTTGTGGAGGTTACTTGGTATGTGCAGTTTTGATTAGGAACCCATTTCTAGAAATGTACCACTTGGATATAAAATAAGATTGGCTTCAAACCTCCCACTTCACTGTATGCACACAAACTGAGAAGAGAGCGGCAGTGTCAGTCCGTGTTGTAATTATATCACAACATCTTTCTCCAACTACAACAGCTGCAAGAAATTGGTGCATTTGAAACTAGGAAAGTTGGCAGTGGTGCTCCACAGACACACTGCACTGTCAAATTTGAAGAGTACATCTTTCATCATGCAAAGAGAATCCGAGAACAAGTTCTTGAAACATTGCCCATGCCAAGTGCTCCTACAGCACACAGGTCTGAACTCATTGCCTCCACTGAGTGTGTACTGCGAATTGGGAGATTTGAGAGTAATCTGATCCTTAAATTGATTTTACATTCATACATCACAGGATAGGGTAGCATGGAGAGCTGCATCAAACCAGTCTCAGGACTGAAGACCACAACAACAAACAACACATTTCTGGACATGGGTTCCTTATCAAAACTTGATCTACTATGGCCCCTGTGTGACACCTGTAAGCCTGTAATAGAAATTTTGAATCAACCTGTGGATGTGCAGTTCATATTCATTGGTTACAAACAAGCCTTTGACAGCATAAATTACCAAGAATTATGCAGAGTGCTGAAAGAAGGGCGGTTCAGAAAGTAACCTCCGATTGGTCACAGTGCGGGTTGTGGGGGGAGTAGCGACGCCATCTGTGCGTTCACGCACTCAACAGGTCAGTCGGCATCAAGCCGTGGTCGAGTGAACGTCGTACCTGCGCTAGTTTAGTTTTTGTGGCAGTTTGAAATGTGTGCTGCAATAGAAAACCCCGCCAAATGTGAAGTGCGTGCTGTCATAAGGTTTTTTACAGCCAAAGGATATTCTGCAGCAGCTATTCATCATGAGCTTTGTGCCGTGTATGGACCAAGAGTTATGAGTGAAGGAGTTGTCCGTGAATGGGTACGTTTATTTAAAAGTGGACGAGAAAACGTTCATGATGAAGAGAGGAGTGGTAGACCATCATTGGTGACTGACGAACTCGTTCAGACAGTTGATGCAAAAGTTCGTGAAAATCGACGTTTCTCAATGTCGGAGTTGTCTACTGGTTTTCCACAGATTTCTAAGACTCTCTTGTACGAGATAGTGACAGCAAGATTGGGTTACCGTAAGTTCTGTGCACGATGGGTGCCCAAAATTCTTACCGACCACCACAAAACTCAAAGAATGGCCTCTGCATTAGACTTTCTGTCACGTTATGAGGACGAAGGAGAACCATTGTTAAACAGAATCGTGACCGGTGACGAAACCTGGATTAAGTACGTGAACCCTGAGACAAAAGAACAATCAAAGATGTGGGCACATTCAAATTCGCCTACCAAACCAAGAAAAGCCTCGCAAGATTTTTCTGCCAACGGTGTTTTGGGATGCCAAAGGGGTGTTGTTGGTTGAATTCATGGAACATGGTACAACCATTAATCAAGACATGTACTGTGAAACAATAAAAAAGTTACGACGGGCTATACAGAACAAACGCCGTGGTATGCTGACTTCCGGTATCGTTTTTTTGCACGATAACGCCCGTCCTCACTCTGCTCGCAGAACAACGGCCCTTCTTGAGTCCTTCAAGTGGGACGTTATCAACCATCCACCTTACAGCCCAGACCTGGCGCCAAGTGATTATCACCTCTTCATGCATTTGAAGAAATGGCTCGGGTCACAGCGGTTTGATGACGACGAAGAGCTCAAAGATGCAGTCACAGGCTGGCTCCAGGCACAAGTGGGTGATTTTTATGCAGAAGGAATTTCAAAGCTTGTGAAGAGATATGATAAGTGCCTCAATCGCTATGCAGACTATGTAGAAAAATAGTGCAAAGATGTAGTTGTAAGATGTATATATTAAAATATTTTTATTTAACTTGGTGTATTTTTTTAAATCAACCGGAGGTTACTTTCTGAATGGCCCTCGTACATGTGCTTTGTCTTTAATAAAAGTGTGAAGCAATTCGATAGCCCCCTCCACTATCTTATTCAGTATATCCCTCCATAGCATACTAAATAAAATCAATGAAGAGGTGCCATGTTTATGAAAACTAGTCAGATATATGCTGATGCTGATGACATTGCAACTGATTTGGGTTTGAACAGGGAGATAAAAACAACAGTGGTCCTAAGCCCAGGATTTCCCACCTGAAACAGTGTTTACTGTGCAGTTTCACTCCCTGTGATGCTAGTAAAGCCAACCAGTATGCATAAAGGGTAGTAGGTGATCCTTTACTAGTTCATTATTAGACACAAGTTCTTCTGGTCTTGATGACCTGACCAGTTTTCTGATCTCCCAGGTTTTACATTGGAAGATTAGGTTCCATCACCATCACCACAGCCTACACCTAGTGGCTACTTCATTTTCTATACCCATCTTTTGTGTGGTGTTTCCTTCAGTTCCTGTGGTCTGTCATGAGTTTAGTCTGTCTCCTGCTCAAGCCCAGAATTGCAGAACTTCTTTCAAAATGTGGTTTGAACTTCATTAGCTTGCCTTATTTTCATTTTTTTATCATAGTCTCTATATGTTGTCTTCTGATCCAGTTTTATAGTTTTGACTTAACCATCACCTTAGCAATGATTCAGAGAGATCCTTTTACAATAAATGGAGTCATTGCATCTGTCCTGGCCAGCCTATCAGCTTGTTCATTGCTACTGATTCCTGAGTAACCAGGGACCACAGCAGGTTTACCCTGTTGCTTTTTCCCACTCTCACAATGGCTTTGTGGTCTTCTGCAATGATCTTTGGATGAACTATTTTACATGTGAGAATGTGTGATGGATTTATTAAATCTTGGAGCATTAGACTCTCATTCAAAACTTAACACTGAGGACCAGCAACTTAGAATAATTTCAGGCTTAGAAGACCAGCCATTTATACCACTGTTTAATATTCTAATGGTACATTTGTGTTTTATATATCTTAAAGGGTAACACATGCTAAAATTGACCAAACTTCAAGGTTAGTTTTTCATATTTCTTTTAGTTCATTTGTAGATTACAGATTATGCAATAATGGCGCCAAAAAGTATAACTGTCCTTAAAAAAAGTGTCTTCTTGAGAAATTTTATATGTAATTGGGTTTTCTATGGTAAAGTTTAAGCATGTGATACAACATGTACTCAGCCAGATAGCCCACAAAATGTTCGGTGACTGCAGTGAAATTTATAATCACTCTTCTGAGAAATGTTCAGCTTCTGCAATTTCAGCTGTGCTCTGAGGAGCCTATCTGACCACACCCTTGGGAAAAAAGTCTTTTGATGACCAATATTATATGCGAAAGCTTAGCTTTTCTTGTAGCTATGATGTATGTATATTAATTTAAATAATTGACTTTTCCTATTTTTGTGTTTATGTTAATTAACAATGGTGTTGCTGCTGGCTGACTACATCATGTGTCCTATGCTCTGAATATCTACTGTCATTGATTGGTGAGATCACATGACATTTGCTATGATTAGCTGACAAAACCACATCTCAATCTTGATTTTAGTGCTTCAGAGGCTACCCTGCTGTATTTGGTGGAATACATTTTTATACTTTCGTAACATGAAAATATGCATTGTAAATGGTGCTGTGCATCAAAGATCTTTTCAAAAGTGTTGTTTTTTTCTCAGTTTTATTTCCTAAAGTGCAGGGAAGTCTGATGCTGATGAATAAAACCTTCACCATTCAAATGATTAACAAATTTTACAGCTCCGAGGGAAAGTACTCACTTTGTCAGAAAAGCTCCAAGTCAGGTTTTTTTAAAAACACAAAACTGCATGTACCAAGTAATGATCCTAGCTCCTATTGAAGTAAACCCCTTGGCTATCTATAAGCAGTTGCCAACATTTCTGGATGTCTTGGAAGGAAGCTGGGAAATGTTCAGTTGCAATGCTTGTAAGCTCATTTGTCACAGCCCATTGGATGTTTGCAGTCTCTTGATGGAGCTTTCCTTTCAGTCACATTTTCACTTGTGGAAACAAGAAAAAAATCACAAGGTGGAAGGTCAGGTGAATATGTCAGATGTGGGATGCCAATAACAGAATGTCTCACCAGATATTCAGTAACAGATAAAGCAGTATGGGGTGTTGCATTGCCATGCAATAAGAACAAGTCCTGAGAATGCTACAAACTACGTGGTGATGTCGAATTGCTTGTCACAAACATTTCAAGACTATGATGTAAAGAGTTTGGTTCACTGTTTTACCTGGAGGAACATACTCATGGTGAACTAATCCTTTACTATCAAAGAATGCAATCAACATAGTCTTTGTTCTCAGAGGTTGTTGTTTAACTTTTTTTCAAGACTGCTGATCCAGGACTCCACCATTCAACACTTTGATGCTTCGTGTGACCCGTACTGGTAGCATCAACTGTAAGGGTCATGCTGGTAGCACCAGATTTCATCCTCAGCAATAATCTTTTTGACAGATATGTGGGATCATGTCTGTCTCTATGCAGCAATTCAGCAGAAATTCTTTGTCTTTCCTCTCCACTTACCAGTTAGTGTATGAGAGATGAGTTTTGCATAAAGTTTCCATTTCCCTAAATCTTTCTGTAAAATCTTATGACACACATCACAATTCAAATTAAATTCTTCTGATATCTCACATACAGTTACATGGCAGCCTTCTTGCAATAACTGCCTTACACATTCCACATTTCCACTGGTATGTGCTGTAGATAGGTGACCAGCATTGGGATCATCTTGCTCTGAACCTCTGCCATCACAAAACCTTTTGTGCCACTCAAAAACATGACTTCTTGTAAGTTCCTCACCTGCATATGTTTGCTTAATCATTGCCATGTTTCACTGGGGTTTTCTCGAGCTTAACACAGAACTTAACATTCACTCTTTGCTCACAATCAGCATCCATTGTGTCACTGTAACTAATGTGCCAAGAACCCAAACAGTTTGTTGCTAAGCACAGCCCTGCCACCTAGTGAGTTTGTGCAGAAACATGACTAAGGTCATTTCATGGACGTACACACACCAGGTAACATAAAATCATTTGTTTCTTTTTAGTATTGCAAACTCAGAAATAAAAAACCTGCCCCGGAACTTTTATGACAAAGGGAATGTCACTTAACACAGAAAAATTTACTTCCGACAGGGCTATAGCATTTTTTCACCCAGGAAAAAGTGTATTTTTAACCGGGAAATTGGGGGAAAATCTAGGAATTTTTTTTCTTGTGTGCTTTTAAACCATGTCATAAGAGTACCTTTTGCCTTGGAACATATATTCCGTGTGTGAGGGGTCCTCGATGGCATTGCATCAAGGGTTACCTATTGGAACTTCATTACCCCCTCTACAGCTAGAGTTTTATCAAGAAGCTTAAGATTCCAGTATGTGTGCTGGATATGCTCCTCATAAATGTTATTACAACAGTTTTCTTGGAACTGGCCCTTAGATCCTGTTTCCTGCACCAGTTTCACACAATGTTCACTGAAAATTATGCCATTGTTGTAACGATACTACTGAATTTGCCAAGTATTACTATGACTAAGTCATATGCATATACTTGGCAAAAGTAGCCTCACGTATTTAGCTTTTCAGTGAGTTCCTTCACGAAGTGTCACAGTAATGGGGACAAAGTGCCTCCTTATGGACACACTTGGCAGTGTCGATGACTATTTTTTCATTCATTGTGGTGGCTTCTACCTCTCTTCTGCCCAATGGTGGCTTCAGCGCCATGCCATTCTGCAGCTCTAATTATGGGTTTGAAGAACATATTGCTAACAGCCCTCTTGATATCCAGTAAGATGCAGAGAGCAATTTCCTGAAAGTGTGGTGCTTTTTCTGCATGCTGTTTCATATGGCTTGCCTGATTCATATGCATGTTGGTTTACATGTAGAGCAACCTCTGGTAACCTTCTTTCCTAACACATGCATTAAAAAGTTCTTGTAATGTGTTTAAAATAAAGGAAGACAGACTGATCGGTCTTGTATCCTAGGCCTTGGTATGATCAGTTCTCCCTGGCTTTGGAATGAAAACAACGATCAGTGTTCTCCAAGCATTAGGAATGATTCCTGCCACTGGGCTAACTGTAAACAGCCTACATAGGAGTCCAATCAAAATTTGTTCTGCTCGTTGCAGTAGAGTTATCAAGATGCCATCTGTAGAGATGCTGTGTCCATTTCACTTCAACAAAAAAGTCGTGTTTTACTAGATATAAAGTGTGTTAAGTGCAACAAAATAGTGCGTAACAGAATTCTGTACAACTCTTGTGACAAATGGTGTCATTTTCATTGTGCTGAAGTGTCGGAAAATAATCTTCCAGGTGAAAATACCAAGTGGAAGTGCCGTAGTTGCATGAAAACAAACAGAAAACAGATACGTCCGATAAACATGGCGGATGAAAATACCTGTAGACCTGCTTCAAATTGAGATGCCCTGCAAGAAATGAACCTTACAAAAGTTATTTCAGTGTTACAGGAAGATATTAAAGTTCTCCAGTTAGAGAACGCGAAGCTAAGGGAACAGGTCAGTGCTGTAGAGTGTAGGCCTAATATCAAACATAACAAACGTGATTTTACCAACAGTGCTGAAAAAACTGTACAAACATACAACGATGTTATGCCCTGGAAACGTGTTTTGAGGGAAAGAACACTTACAAAGAAGTTAATAGACTATGAAATCAACTTTCCCCCTTTAAAAAATAGATTTGAAGCATTAACCAAATCTGAAAATTGCAACTCAAAAGTGTCAAATGACAATGGAAATTACTGCAAAACAAACAAAAAGGGAAAATAAAATTCTTTAAATTTTAAGTCATGTGCCCAAGTCTGCAAGCAAACACAAAATAAGGATTCTTTCAAACAGCCATAGTCGAGGCATGTCCAATGTATTAAGTTAAGTCCTGAATGACTCAACCAAGTTTGAAGTGGATGGGTTTACAAAACCTGGAGCCTCTCTGAGTAACGTTGCAGGTAAAACTGCCTTCCCTGAATTTTCTACTAAAGATTTTGTTGTTGTAATTGAGGGAACAAACGGTGTTAGCAAAAATCAAGCATCTGATGCAACCTTTGCCCTCAAGAGAACACTAGCAAGCCTCACACATACAAATACTATCATAGTGAACATACCACATCGACATGACTTGACAGAAGCTTCATGTGTAAACAAGGAAGTATTAAATACGAATAATAGATATAAACAAATCTGTGATCATTTCAATAACATGACACTAATAAATGTAAGCACTTTCAAAAGGGATTGTTATACAAAACATGGGCAGCACTTTAATTACTCTGGTAAATTAGCTTTATGCCAGGCTATTGAAGAAGTTGTTATTGATAAGATAAAACTGCTAAAAACAATCCACAGTCTTGAATATAAATGTTCCAACAGGGAAACTTGCAGTGATGACCAAGACCTGCCCTTACAAGTCTTGGTCTAGGCCTATTAAACTGCAACCACCACCATTAACTACAAAGTCAGATGATTGTAACTCTGTGCTAAAATCGAAAGTTAAAGATTGTGATTATCTGTCCTTCTTTCATATAAACATACAGTCAGTGAGAAATAAACTTCATGAACTTGGACTGCTTTTGGAAGACTTGCATTGTGATATCCTGCGCCTAAATGAGCACTGGCTTAAAGAACATGAATCCAAGATGTATACTCCTGTTGGTTTTAAATTTTTAACTGGCTATTTCAGATCAGCTATGGAAAATGGAGGAGTGTCAATACTAATGAAAAGTGAACTAAATCATACAGTTAAGATAATAGATCTCAAGCACTTAGTCCACGAAGGAGACATTGAAATTGCTGCCATTCACTTCCCCGAATGCAAGATTGTTGTAGTATCCATGTACTGTGCCCCTAAGACTGGTGCCAAAGTTTTTGTCCAGCATGTAGATAATCTCTTAATGTACTTACTTAGATATAAGAACCATAAAATTTTAATATTTGGTGACATTAATACTGATGTGTTGGTGCAAAATACTAAAAGTAGATTGCTGCTACATATCCTCAAGTCATACAGTTATGCTTGCCTTAACTATGAGCCTACCAGGCAGAATGCCAGCCTAGATAATGCCATATCAAACATTTGCAAAGATGATGTAATCTTAAATGTTGTTAAACCAGTGCTCTCTGACCATGATGGAATTTTCCTAAAATTAATGGCATTCAAAAAAAGAACAGACTCAACCAATAGAACCTAGGACAGTGAGACAGTTAAACCCATCAAATATAACAAATCTCACACAAAGACTTACGATCATGGGCTGGTGTAATGCTGCCAGATGAGTCATTGAGTGTTGCTTTTGATTATTTCTTAGACACCATTACCACTATCTTTAATGAATCATTAAACACATTAAACACAATAGACTAAATGCAAGGAGGGAACAGAAAAGAAAAGTAACTGACTGGTATACACCTTAGGCCTACTTAAATAACTTAACGATTCTGTTAAGAATTTACTGTGATAAATCTTGCTTGAATAATGAGTATAGACACTCATATGCCAATTTAAAAATCTGTAGAGAAAAAAGAAATCATTTCTGCAAAGAAAAAAGCTAATGATAACTGTATTTATCAGTCCAGCAACAAATATAAAGCAGCATGGAAAATAGTTAAAGCAGAAACAGGGCTAATTGCAGAAAATTTACCTGTTCCTCTATGTGCAGTTGAACTAAATAATAGTTTCATAAATTCTGGAGAATTAGCTATGACAGATGAAAGTAATTTAGATGATATTGAGGACAGACTTCCCAAACTGCAGCAAATAGAGTTGACAGGAGACTTGCCAAAATTTGAATGGAGAACCATTTATCCTAAGGATATACTGGATGTAGTCAGGTCACTAAGCAACTCCAGAACTGAGGACATCCATGTTTTTTCTAATTTTACCATAAAGAAAATAATAGACACTATATGCATTCCACTGTCTTACTTAATCAATAGGATGTTTACAGAGGGAACATTTCCAGACTGCCTTAAACTGACAATAGTATTGCCCATATACAAAAAGGGAGACAGAAATTCACCCCAAAATTACAGACCTATAGCAATAGTACCAATATTATCTAAAATTATTGAAAAATTAATGAAAGACCAATTAAATGATGTTTTTGAGTGTCACAACCTTCTCAATAAGGCTCAGTCAGTATGGATTACGAACTGGGCTATCAACAATAAAAGCAGTTCAGGGAGTTGTCTTATCAATATTACAAGGTTTTGAAAATAGGGAACATACCTATACAACTTTAGTTGATTTAACCAAGGCATTTGACACTGTCTCACACAGCATTTTAATTAATAAACTAGAAAAATATGGAATAACTGAAACAGAACTACTACTGCTAAAATCATATTTGACAAACAGAAACCAAATGTCTATACAAATTCAAACAACAAATCTGACCTTCTCAAGGGAAAATATGGAGTCCCACAAGGATCTGTACTGGGACCTTTCTTAATCATTGTGTATGTGAATGACCTGCCCAACACATTACCATATAAATCTGTAATGTATGGTGACGACACAACTTTTATCACATCACATAATGATGTGAATGTTGTCAGACAAATGAACAAATCCATGATGGAAAAGGCAGCTCACTGGTTCCATGAAAATAGGCTGTCATTAAATAAAAATAAAACTGAACACATGCTCTTTTCCCTTAGAGATATTAATGATGGACCTAATGAACTCAGAAATTCAGTAAAATTGCTAGGCATTTATCTTGATACCAAATTGTGCTGAAATACCCACACAGAAAGCTGTGCAGTAAGTTGGCAAGAGTTCAATATCTCCTTAGGAAACTGAAGGACTGTGTCAGTAAGGAGTGCATACGTATGGCATACCATGCCTATTTTCATACTCATCTGCATTATGGAATACTTCTTTGGGGAAACTCTGCTGGGGCAAAAGATGTTTTCCTCTGGCAGAAGAAAGCTATTAGATGTACACTCCTGGAAATGGAAAAAAGAACACATTGACACCGGTGTGTCAGACCCACCATACTTGCTCCGGACACTGCGAGAGGGCTGTACAAGCAATGATCACACGCACGGCACAGCGGACACACCAGGAACCGCGGTGTTGGCCGTCGAATGGCGCTAGCTGCGCAGCATTTGTGCCCCGCCGCCGTCAGTGTCAGCCAGTTTGCCGTGGCATACGGAGCTCCATCGCAGTCTTTAACACTGGTAGCATGCCACGACAGCGTGGACGTGAACCGTATGTGGAGTTGACAGACTTTGAGCGAGGGCGTATAGTGGGCATGCAGGAGGCCCGGTGGACGTACCGCCAAATTGCTCAACACGTGGGGCGTGAGGTCTCCACAGTACATCGATGTTGTCGCCAGTGGTCGGCGGAACGTGCACGTGCCCGTCGACCTGGGACCGGACCGCAGCGAGGCACGGATGCACGCCAAGACCGTAGGATCCTACGCAGTGCCGTAGGGGACCGCACCGCCACTTCCCAGCAAATTAGGGACACTGTTGCTCCTGGGGTATCGGCGAGGACCATTCGCAACCATCACCATGAAGCTGGGCTACGGTCCCGCACACCGTTAGGCCGTCTTCCGCTCACGCCCCAACATCGTGCAGCCCGCCTCCAGTGGTGTCGCGACAGGCGTGAATGGAGGGACGAATGGAGACATGTCGTCTTCAGCGATGAGAGTCGCTTCTGCCTTGGTGCCAATAATGGTCGTATGCATGTTTGGTGCCGTGCAGGTGAGCGCCACAATCAGGACTGCATACGACCGAGGCACACAGGGCCAACACCCGGCATCATGGTGTGGGGAGCGGTCTCCTACACTGGCCGTACACCACTGGTGATCGTCGAGGGGACACTGAATAGTGCACGGTACATCCAAACCGTCATCGAACCCATCGTTCTACCATTCCTAGACCGGCAAGGGAACTTGCTGTTCCAACAGGACAATGCACGTCTGCATGTATCCCGTGCCACCCAACGTGCTCTAGAAGGTGTAAGTCAACTACCCTGGCCAGCAAGATCTCCGGATCTGTCCCCCATTGAGCATGTTTGGGACTGGATGAAGCGTCGTCTCACGCGGTCTGCACGTCCAGCACGAACGCTGGTCCAACTGAGGCGCCAGGTGGAAATGGCACGGCAAGCCATTCCACAGGACTACATCCAGCATCTCTACGATCGTCTCCATGGGAGAATAGCAGCCTGCATTGCTGCGAAAGGTGGATATACACTGTGTAGGGAAGCAGCCTACTCACGCTGTAGTAAATTCACATCAGTTTCCATTGTGTGCCAGCCAGTCTGCTGTAAATAGCTCTGACGTCATAAGTGTTGCGCAATACCTTAAAAATCAAGCAAATGACCTAAAACTTTTCTAGCATGTCAGGAATAATACTAAATTAATGTGTGTTAAATATCAGTTCGATAACTTCAGCCATTTTCGAAATTTGGACGTGTTTCTGAAAAAATCATTGGCGCAACAGAAAAGAGCTAGAGACTTCAAAATTTATATTTAGATTCATCTTTCATAATGATTTAATAAAAACAGTACTTTGGATTTCACAAATTAAGACTTTAGTGGAAATTCATGATTTTCTGGTTTTCGTCTCAAAACTGAAGGAAGCAAGATAGATTAAGTAGGTTAATAAATAAGGCTAGGATGTTTAGATTTAAATAGGTTGGAGGTCCGCTATGACTATGAAAATGTGAAAAGTTTCTTTGGAATACCTATAAAATTATAGCGATAGCAGATCTCAAAAGGGCCAGTTCAGAGCTCATCTACTGCGTACAGTGTAATTTAATTAATTCTCTCGCCCAGAATATTTAACTTAGCCACGTCAAAATTTTATTATCAATACTTACCTGCGTGCTGAATGCACGTTTAAATTAAGAGCTTCTTCGGCCATCAGCAAAAGAAGCAATAAATTATTATGTAACTTGAAGTGGTGCGTTACTAGCCCAGCGGCTAGTTGAGACAGCCAATCTGATCAGGCGTTCTCTTTGCCGTCCGCACCGCGGCTTTATATATAAGAACGCTGCACGAGGAAAAAAGGCCCCAGTTCTCTCCAGACGCTGAATGACACGCCATCTGTGTCGGGAGTCGCGTCGCATCAGTGTCACTGCTACAAACAGCCTCGGATGCCGTATAGTGTTAATTCTGGGTTGACTTTAATTATCGGTATTCAGTTTGCGTATTGTCATATTTTCACGTGCAGTCGCGGGACAGACATTCTACCAAATATTTAGCGTGGCGTTTGATGAAGTATTTTCATCAAATTATGGCGAGCATTCTTTTTAACATTTAATTCGGACATTTATAGTTGCATCAGCGCATTAGACTCTGAACTGCTCTGTTAGTTAGGTTGTAGGGATACTTGTGTTTTTTATCAGTGAATTTCAGAATATACTCAACTATTTTGGAAATGGCTGAAGTTATCGAACTGATATTTAACACACATTAATTTAGTATTATTCCTGACATGCTAGAAAAGTTTTAGGTCATTTGCTTGATTTTTAAGGTATTGCGCAACATTTATGACGTCAGAGCTATTTACAGCAGACTGGCTGGCACACAATGGAAACTGATGTGAATTTACTACAGCGTGAGTAGGCTGCTTCCCTACAACTGTACTAGTGCCGACATTGTGCATGCTCTGTTGCCTGTGTCTATGTTCGGTCACCCAAGGTGGTTAATCCTAAGTATTTTGCAGCAGTCTCTGTTTTCAATAATTTGTCACAGGTAATGTAATAAAAAAGGTAGTGGGTCTCTTCACCTATTTATGTGCAACATGTTACATGTATTTATGTTCGTGATGAACTGCCAGTCCCTGCACCAGCCAAAGAAGAGCATCACATTTTGTATTACCCCAAAATAGAGGTGAGAGTGTCATGGACATGATACAGGATTTGCGATGGACATCATTAAAACAAAGGCGTTTTTCGTTGCGGCAGTAACTTCTTATGAAATTTCTATCACAAACTTTTATCTTCTTTTTGCAAAAATATTTTGTTGATGCTGACCTACATAGGGAGACATGATCATCATAATAAAACAAAGGAGATCAGGGCTCACACAGAAAGACATAGGCGTTTGCATTTTCCACAAACTGTTCAAGATTGGGAAATAGAGAGTTATCGTGATGGTGGTTTGATAAACCCTCTGCCAGACACTTAAGTGTGATTTTCAGAGTATCCATGTAGATATAAATGCAGCTGTAGATGCCTTTAATCAATTAATGTTACACTGTGGTGTGGGAGCAATTTATTATGGGGGCAGCACTTTCACCCCCTGTCTTTCAGCCAGGGAAGGGAGTCCAAAATGAGTGGAGGCTCAGCCTTGAAGTGAGATGAGCGCCCCAAGCCAACAATAAGATCCATCGGCTCTGAAGATAAATTGGGAGTAATGTCAGAGACAGCAATGTCGACATTGTTGGACTGCTTATTTCCCGTCTCTGACAGCGTTTGATGCTTTGCCTTTGATTTTTTGGCCTAGGGAGGTTTCAGAGCCACAATCATATCAGTGGTTGTAGCAGCATTGGACAGTGGGGTAGTCTGAACTTTTGGAGGGGCAGGGAGCTCCGCAGCATCAGCAACCATGGCCTTCGCTGATGTTCTGGGTGGATGTACAGACTTTGAAATAACCACTGCAGCACAAGTGCCTTGACAAATGCACATTCTAATGCAGACACTAGAAACCTCCTTTTGCATAGCAGCATCATTTTTCTGAACTGACTTGACTTTGACTTAATTCCTTTGGTCCCTATGGGAGGCATAGGGCATCCAGGAGAATTCGCCAACCATCTCTGTCTTTGGCCATTTGTCTCAATTCTCCCAGGTCTTGCCAACTCTTTTTGCTTCCTCTTCTACTGTCCTCTTCCATGTGCCCTCAGGTCTTCCTCTCTTCTTTGTTCCCTGGGGATTCCATGCCAATGGTTTTTTCTCAATGGCTCCAACTGGTTTTCTCTATGTGTGCCCTAACCACCCTCTCTCGTATCAGGTCTTCTATAGGTATCTGGTTTGTTAGTCACCAGAGCTCCTCATTAAATATTTTTTCTGGCCACCAGATATTCATGGTACGTCGGAGACATCTGTTTATGAAGCTTTGTAACTGGGATGTTATCTTTTTATGCATTTTCCAGCTTTCACTGCTGCACAGGACAGTCTTCACATTTGTATTAAAAAAATGGATTTTTGTTTTGTACCTAAAATTTCTATTTTTCCATACTGGATACAATTTTATGAAGGCAGCATTTGCCTTTTTAATGTGGTTTTTCACGTCATCTCCAGCTCCACTATCTTCTGTCACTATACTACCCAGATACAGAATTGAGTTGACAGTCTCCACCTGCTGCTCCCCTATTAATAGTGGCACCTCCATGTTCTGTGAATTTACTCTCATTTCCTTTGTTTTGCCTATTTTTATCTTGAGGACAGCAGTCTCTGCTTCTTCTTTCAACAAGGTTAATTTAGCTTGCATATCAGTCAGCATTGAGCTAATAAAACTATATCATCTGCAAAATACAAATCCTCCAGATGTTTATGGATTCCCCATTGGATTCTTCGTCTGCTGCCTGCTGTGACTCTTTTCATAACTGAGTCTAGAACAAGTGGAAAAAGCGTTGGTGATAAAATGCAACCCTGCTGGACTCCAGTTGTTACTTTCATGGGCTCTGTCATATTTCCCTCGTGGAGTACACAACATTTGTAGCCATCATATAGATCTTTGATGATGTTTAAGATCTTCTGTGGTATACCATACTTCCACAATACCTGCCAGAGCACTTTATGTTTCACAGAATCTAAGGGCTTTCGAAAATCAATGACTGTCAGTTACATGGTTGCTTGGAATTCTTTGCTTTGCTCTAAACTGATCCTAAGAGTGTCAATAAGATCAACACAACTGCGTTATTGCATTGTGCCCTAAAACCAGCCTGTTCTTTATGCAGTCGATTTTCAAGAGACTCATTAATTCTGTTTAAAATAATTCTGGTGAGGACCTTACTGGTAACTGACAACAATGAAATACCAAGCCAGTTGTTACAGTCTGATAAATTTCCCTTTTATGGGAGCTTTACCACCAAACCATTTTTTCACTCCTTTGGAGATTTCTCTTCAAGCCAAATATGCTTCAGCAAGGGATGGAGCATTTTAACAGTACTTTCAATATCAGCTTTTTAGAGCTCCAGTGTTATGTTGTCTAGGCCTGGAGCCTTTGCATTCTTTAGGATTTCAAAGCAATCTTCATTTTATCCATTGTGAGGCACTGCAGATTTATACCTTTATCTTCTTCAACTTCCTCTGGAATATCTCTAACCTGTTCCTCTTGGTTGTCTTCATGATTTAACAGTTCCTTTAAGTGCTCCTTCCATCTCTGTAGTTGCTGAGTTGTAAGCATCACCCTATTCTTGTTCTTAACTGGTCTTTCATGTCTGAAGTTATTCACTGACAACAATTTGGTTATATTGTAGAGCTCCTTCATATTTCCTTGTCTTGCTGCCTCTTCTGCTAACTTTGCTTGCTCATCTATCCGTTTTCTTTTATCTCAACATAGCCATATTTTCACTTTTTTGTTCACCTCGATGTATTCTTCATGTACTTCGCTCTTCTGCACTCTTGTCTTACAAAGATTTAACTTACATTTTAGTTCTTTCCTGTGGCTGATTTCAATCCATGTAGCATCGGAAATCCATTCCTTCCTTTGATGTGCCTTAAATCTTAAAAATTTTTCTCCCACATCTAAATAACTGTCTTTGATTTTTTGCCAACCTGTTTCAATTCCCTCTTCCATGAAGTTTTCTTCAGAGAGGGCCTGGAATCTGTTTTGTAGTTCAAGGGCAAATGTTTATCTTTTAACCTAGCCACATATATTTTCTTGCTCCTGTGATTGAGCTTGATTCTATTTGCCACTATCTTCAGTCTGAATTCCACCAAAACTAGGTGGTGGTAACTTCCACTGTCTGCTCCTCTTTTATTTGTGACATCTAGCAGAGAGTGTCGAAACTTGCGGCTTACGGCTATGTGGTCTATTTGATTTTCAGTAACATGGTCTGGAGAAACCCACATTATCTTATGGCAGTTACGATGTGGAAACAATGTGCTTCCAGTGACTAGGTCATGTTCAGCACATGTATCTATCGACAGTTCACCATTTACATTTATGATCCACATGCCATGCACACCCATGATATGCTCAAGGCCTTCATTTTCTGACCAACTTTTGCGTTCAAGTCACCCATTAAAATTTTTATGTCCCTAGAATTTGTTTGTCTAAAGATTCCATTAAGCTCTGTATAAAATGCATCTTTTAATTCTCCCTTAGCTATTTCTGTAGGTGAATAGCATTGAATTACAGTGACATATCGCACATTTATTTTAAAACATGCTGTTATTATCCGTTCTAAGACTGGTTTCCACTTCAGTAAGCTCTTCATGCTGCTTTTAGATAGTAAGAACACTACACTATTCCTATGCATCACATCCTCACCTGTCTGACCCACATACAGCAACACTCCACCATTCTGTCTTTGGAATTCCCCAGATTCTGGTCACCTTATTTTGCTTTGTCCCAATATATCTAGTCAGTAGTTCTCCATGTCTTTTTCAACCTTTCTTAGCCTTCCTACCTCTGTCAACATTCTTACATTCCAAAAACCAATATGGGTTTTCCTTTTCAGGCAAAAGATAATATCCTTAAGATCTGTCTGACTGTTTCACCTTTTAGTTTCTGTGATATGTGTTTCTTGGTGGTGCAGGTTATCAGCCCATAGCCCCCAAGTGTCCTGGTGGGGCTGCCACCTCATGGATTGGACACCTGCCCAGGTTTTATTTCAAGGCTATACCCCTTACATGGCTTGTCTTCACCATGACTACAGCACGCTATCCATCCCTTCACAGTAAGGCCTATGTGCATCACCGTTGTCCTGGTTTCCAAGGATCTTCCACTGTCCACATTACGGGACTGTGCCTGCTGCCACACAATCAGAGAGAGGGAAAGGACAGGAAGAGAGAGTATAAGATGGGATAGGATAGGATAGGATAGGATAGGAGAGGATAGGATAGGATAGGATAGGATTGGACAGGACAAGACACTGGATGGGACATTGCGAGACACACTTCATCTGGATCCTCTACGGAGACCTGTCCAGCTTGGGAGGCCCTGCTGGTAGTTAGACTACTGCCGGTATAGCCCTCCACATCATTGGATCACACAAACCCTCTCGCCCGCGTGGACAGTGTTTCATTAAGGAGGTGTCTCCTGAGAGTGAGTGTGATTTTCAGAGTATCCACGTAGATGTAGATGTAGCTGTAGAGGCCTTTAACCAATTAATGTTACACTGTAGCGTGGGAGTCATTTATTATGGGGTTAGCACTTTCACCCTGTTTTTCAGCCGCGGAAGGGAGTCCAAAATGAGTGGAGGCTCAGCCTTGGAGTGAGATGAGCACCCCAAGACAACATTAAGGTCCACTGGCTCTGAAGATGAATTGGGAGAAATGTCAGATACAGCAATGTGGACATTGTTGGACTGCTTACTTCCTGTCTCTGACAGAGGTTGACACTTGGCCTTTGATTTTTTGGCCTAGGGAGGTTTCAGAGCCACAATCATATCAGCGGTTTTAGCAGCATTGGACAGTGGCCTTTTCTGATGTTCTGAGTGGATCTGCAGACTTTGAAATAACCACAGCAGCACAAGTGCATTGACAAATGCAGATACTAGTGCAGACACTAGAAACCTCCTTTTGCGTAGCATCATAATTTTTCTGAACTGGCTGCTTAAGAACTGAAACAAAGGAGGTAGTGAACATGGGGGCTGCATGGCCTTGCCTTTGTACTCACCATATAGGATACACTTTCTCATTTTAATCTACTATATATTAATTTCTTCAAGGAAGATACAGTAAGCCACACACAACTGAGGGTAAGCCTTGTACATGTGAAGTGTGACAGAGTCCCCGGAAGTTTCCCAATAATGACTGTTCCACATCATTGGTGCACAGCTCACCTTGTGACTAAGAGTTTTTTTATGGAGGTTTTTACTGTTCTTTGGATCCAGGTGGTCAGGCCAAGATTCGCATTTCCTGTGGCACACAACATTCCACCACTGCACTGTATAGTGATTGCTGGAATATGCCAAAAGCTCATGGTGACAGCCCCAGCTCAGGTACCCCAGGGTTGCCAAGCTCTTACCCAGAAATGGATGCTGAGTCCCTGGAAGACATTTTCATCATGCTAGGTGTGGAATTTTCTCAGCATATTTATAAGACAGGCAGTCAAGCATTTTATATTAATGGATTTTCTACTGCCTCTTGAAAACTGTACACATCAGTGAATGAAGGGCGTGGGATTCTGGGCAGTTTACACATGTAGGCAGTTGTTGGCCAGGGCTACCCTCAGGCATTACCCTTCCTTATGTCCCTCAAATATCCTAATCAGTGCAGCTGGAAGACACGTCTGAGTATCTGGTGCCTAAAACATCTCACAGAAGGAGCAAAATAGGGCCTGACATTACATCTATAAACCATGACCGTAGCTTTCGCAGGTAAAACATTTCCATCAAAGGCTAGTATGAAAGCTACAGTGTCCATCCTGTCATCCGTAGATCCCCTCTAGATGTGATGGATAGAGTGAACTCCATGCTGCTCTTTTTATTTATTTATTTATTTATTTATCCATCTTTAAGCATTTACATGCAATCGATGTCGTCATGAGTAATGTACAATTTACATATTAAGAAATATAGCTATTGTGAGGTATCACACAAAGCTAAAGTATACATTTTAAAAGAACATCCATAATAAAGGAATACATTTGATACATAAAGATATCCCACATAACTAAAGTGTGCATTTTAAAGAATGTGCATAATAAAAGAATACATTTCATACATAAGGATTTCTCCACATGTTTAACAGTTAAATGTGGAACTACAGAGACAAAAAAAGCTTAGGAAGAGGTACAAACAGAGTTGCAAGTTGTTTCATAAGTCAAGTCTATTTTTGAAGAGTTTTCAGATTCTTTAACACTGTAAAAAGCTTTGTCTTTCAGCCATTTTTTAGTCTTACTTTTAAACATATTAAGAGAGACACAATGTGCCTGCACAGGTGATGTTTTGAAAAGCCTTATTCCCATGTATTCATAACTGTCTTGTGTTTTCTTGAGTCAAGTTGTTGGTATGTCTATCTTAAATGTTTGACGAGTGTTATGATTATGAATGGACTGCCTAAGGTTGTAACTGTTAAAGTTTTCTTTTATGTACAAAAGGCAGCTGTATATAAAAAGAGAAGGGACTGTCATTATCTGTAATTCTTTGAAGTATGACCTACATGATATGTTATTTTTGGTAATCCCAAAGATGCTCCTGATGGCTTCCTTCTGCCAAATAAAAATTTTCCTGAACCATGGAGAATTACCCCATAGAAGAATACCATAGCTAATATGGCAATGAAAGAATGCATAACAGGAATTTATCAGCAGGCTTTCAGAAACACATGTGCGTAATTTTTTCAGTAGATAGATAACTCGCGAAAGCTTTCGAGATATGTTGTCTATGTGACTCTGCCAGGTTAATTTCGTATCTAAGTATATGCCAAGAAGTTTGGTAGAAGTGTACTCAACATCAGCATTGGATAAACTGAAGGATATATTTACAGTCTTTTCATAGTTAATAGCTAACTCATTGGCTTTGAACCACATTTGGATAATCTGAGAAAATCTTTACTTTGCTCCTTCAGTTTATTTATGTCCTTCCCTGAATTGATGAAAGTTGTATCATCTGCGTAAAGCACAGATTTGCATGGCATATTGCTGGGCAGGTCATTTATAAATATTATAAACAGTAATGGCCGAAGCACTGATCCTTGGGGTACACCTCTAGTGACATTCAGTAACTATGACTTTTGACCATTGTAGCTTACAGTTTGCTTTCTGTTACTGAGATCCCCAATGCCATAACACCATAGTTTTTCCAGCAGTATTGTGTGGTTTACAGAATCAAATGCTTTGCTTAAGTCCACCAGTGTGGCTTCAGCAGATAATTTGGATTCAAAAGAAGATTGCACAATAGAAACAACATTTTCAGCAGCATTAATTGTTGATAACTGGGCCCTAAAACCATATTGAGACTTAGTCAGTACATTGTTTTTTGACAAATGCATGTTAATTTGCTTTTGTATACAATATTCAATTATTTTTGAAAAAATAGGTATCAGAGAAATTGGACGATAATTATTAGTGCAGTTTTTATCACCCTTTTTGTGTAATGGAATTACTATTGTCTTCTTTAAACATTCTGGAAAAATACCACTGTCAAATATCCAGTTTATGAGTGTGCAGAGAGGGAATGATATCAAGTTGATTATTTTTTTTTATCACAAAATTTGAGAGGCCATAAATATCTTCCGATCTGGAGTCACTTAACTTTGCCACTGATTTAATTACATCACTTATTTCCACATGTCCCCAATTACAGGTTGGCACAGTATCAGCAAAGTTTTGTAAAAACTGGTTTATGTAAGTAGATTGTGAATTTGATTTTGAACTCTTCTTATGAGGAGATGAGGGATTAGGGTTTGCTGCATTGATAAAAAAGAGGTTAAATTCATCTGGGTTGACATTAACATTAGTTGTAACTTTTACCCTATGACTACCTGTACCTAATTCTGCTTTAATGACCCTCCACGCAGCCTTACACTTATTATTGGAGTTTTTAATGAAGATATCATTTGCTCTACATTTTGCTAATCTGATTTGTGATCTATAGTGTCTCTTGAGGCTAACATATGTTGCATTGTCAACGCTACCATTTTTTACCTTATCATAGCATATCAAAACCATTAATCTTAGCTTCTGTAAAGATGGTGTGAACCACCTATGTGGAGTAGTTCTACCATGCTTTCTTGCCATAGTTTTGTTTGGTAACCATTGGACAGGAGGTATTGAAAATTTCAGATAGAGTACTAACAAACCTGCTACAAGCCCCCTCAACATTGTTGGAAGCATATATTATATTATTCCAGTTTAGTACCTTCAGCTTATCCCTGAAGCTATTTATGCTTTTATCATTTAATAACCTGACATACTGGGTTGGTTCACAATCCCCCATTGTTTCATTAATTGTTAGTTTTAACCATACACCTTTGTGATCTGTCAGATGGTCGACATTAAGGAGTTCAAATGTATATTTGTGATAAAATTGTCGAGACAAGAAAGTTGTCTTGTGGGACTATAATTTGCACAGAAGAGATTATGGGATCTTAGCATGTTAGGCAAATTAGTATTTTTGTGTGTTTTTTTCCTTACATCAAAATTTAAATCTCCTAAAATTACTGTCTTGTGTTTGGTTTATTTTTCTGTACGGTGAGTAAGTTTATCTAAACACTCTACAAATTGATCGGCATCACCATCAGGAGAATGGTATATTGAAATAACTGTGAGTTTTAATGTTGATAGTAGCATGACAGTCGCTTCAAGAATGCCTTTAACACATACGTCCCTAACATCAAGCACAGTATATCTCAACCCTAGGTTGTCACTTATATACATTAAGGAACCCCCATAACCTTCATTGGGTCTGCAGTGACTTGTAATTAAATTAAAACATGGTGGTACATACAGTTTTATCTCTTTTTCTCTTAACCAGTGTTCATTAATACATAATACTATTCTATTGTTTCCATTCAATACAACACCAAGTTCATCAGCTTTATATTTCAGAGGTCTAATATTTATGTGCATGAATAATATTGATTTTTCACAGCAAGAGGGATGATGCATGGTCTCTTGGGCCCAACTGGATGCACACATGGTTGTTTGCCTTTCACTGGTCCTCATGTTTGGTGTGGTGATGGTGTTATGTTTCGGTAGTGGCTGGACTTCCTTGCGGCAGGCCATAAAAAATTATTACTTCTCTGTGGTATGTTTTTGGTTCGGTTTGAGGCTCGGGTGGCAGACTTTTTTATTTCACTTCCTGCGTAATTTATCTGGCAGGGGGGATTGGATATAGGCCTACTTGATAACACATTAGTATGGGATGGCTGATTTGATGCACTAGATAACACTTCACTATGGGATGGAGATGATACAATACTTACTGACAAGGGAACCTCCCCATCGCAACCCCCTCAGATTTAGTTATAAGTTGGCACAGTGGATAGGTCTTGAAAAACTGAACACACATCAATCGAGAAAACAGGAAGAAGTTGTGTGGAACTATGAAAAAAATAAACAAAATATAGAAACTGAGTAGTCCATGTGCAATATATGAACATTATTGATCACATGTGGCCAGGAGTGTGGTGGTCCCGTGGTTAGCGTGAGCAGCTGCGGAACGAAAGGTCCTTGGTTCAAGCCTTCCCGCGAGTGTAAATTTTACATTCTTTATTTTCGCAAAGTTATGATCTGTCCGTTCATTCATTGACACGTCTCTGTTCACTGTAATAAGTTTAGTGTCTGCATTTTGCGACCGCACCGCAAAACCGTGCGATTAGTAGACAAATGACGTGCCTCTCTAATGGGAACCGAAAACATCTGATCGCAAAGTCATAGGTCAACCGATTCCTCCACAGGAAAACACGTCTTATATATTCTATATGACACTGGTGACGGCATGTGCGTCACATGACAAGAATATGTTGTTGACCCACCTAACTTGTACACTTCATGAATGGGTAAAAAGATTCTTCTACCTTGCCCGATTTAGGTTTTCTCGTGGATGTGATAATCACTCCCAAAAAAGTGATGAAAACATAAGAGTTTGTCACATAAACCGCAACAAATGAATGCAACAGTTTCACAGTCGCACAGTTTTCTCAGTGCTCTGTCAAAACGTTTTTAACGTTTTCAAATTTTTCTGTGTGTAGACCGTCAAATCCTGCATATGTCCAAGCAAACTGAACATGTCCTGGAATTTTGGAGAGCGAAGTTGATTATGTGTGAGTGCTTGAACTTTAATAATTGTCTGAAAATAAAAAAATAAATTTTTCAGTCGAGGGAAGACTTGAACCAAGGTCCTCTCGCTCCGTAGTTGCTTAGGCTAACCACAGGGCCACGGTGCTCCTTGGCTCACAATATCCTTCATATTGCCTATCTTGCACATGGACTATTCAGTTCGTATATTTTGCTTATTTTTTTAATAGTTCCACACAACTTCTTCCTGTTTTCTCGATTGATGTGTGTTCAGTTTTTCAAGGCCTATCCACTGTGCCAACTTATAACTAAATCTGAGGGGGGTGCGATGGGGAGGTTCCCTTGTGAGGTTTCTGTCTTCTTATCTGCTAATCGAGGTGACATTTTTGTTGTCTGTTTCTCAAGGTTCTTGTTTGTCTCACATGTTACATAGTTTATGTGGGCAGGCTGAGTGGAGGCACTTGATAACACTTTGGCGTAGGATGGAGGTGGTGATACAATACTCACTGTGGTTTCCTTCCTCTTTTCTACCAGTGACTGCAGTGGAACTGTTACAGTTGTTGTTGACACCATTTCTGCTTCTGTTGCTTGTGCTGCTGCTGTTATTGGTCTTGTTGCTTGAGCTGGTTCAGATGCTGTTGGTTTTGCTGGTGCTGCAATTGTTACTGAATTTGATCGAGATGCTGTAACAATTTGTGGCTCTGCAGCTGCTTTAGTTGTTGTCTCCAAGATAGATTCACTTCCTGCATGGTTGCTTTCAGTAATATATTGGTAGTTCATTACAATGGCTGGTACTGACTCATAGATACTCTGTTTTTCATATGTTTCTAACGTTTCATAAATTGCTTTGCACAGAGATGACTTGCCTCTTCTATTCAGGTGCATGCCATGTTTTGTAAAGCTGCATCTATCCAGGAAATCGACTGATAGAAATCTTATGTTTGGGTACACTTTACACACTGTTTGTATCTGTTTATTTGCTTCCTTAATTTCGGCGTTCACACATGAAGCAGATATGAGGTCATGCCTATGTGGTATACCAATAACAGTTACTTTTTGGTTTTCTGTCGAACTGAGGGCACTTTTGAGACTGATAATAGCGTTAGCTAACTCGTTACAAAACACATCATTTGCTCCTCCAATTAATACAACATGACGATTTTTGTTGTCTTGTTGGTCCAGTAAAACGTCCCTAATAATTTCCCGCATTGGTGCTCCTGGTTTCATGTGACTGCATACTTCCAGATCGTAATGGTTTTGTAGTACTTCTGCCAATCCACATCCATGGTTATCTGAGTAGATATTTAGCTCAGTGAGATTTCCTGAAGATTTATTATTTATTCTTGGAGACAAATATTTCACTTGGGCACAGATTTTCGCTTCGCTAGTATGCATTTTCTGTTGAAATTCATCGATCTCTGCAGGTTTTCTATGTGAGGCCTGTTTTTGTAGTTCATTAGTTAATGAACTTATTATTATTTTTGCTTCTTCCAGTTCGCTTTTATATTTTAATATATCAGGCTGTAGGTCTTCTTGTGTTAAGGCGTCATATTTACATTTTAAAATGCCGACCTCAGTTAGCAATGTTGCAATCACTTCACTTTCGCATTCTGCACTGATCAGTTTTTTTTTCAATGTCGTCTACATAACATTCCCGACAAGTCCAGAATTTTTGTTTCGGATTAGCACTTGCACAACTGTAATGGTGTAAAGTTTTGCATTTAACACACATAATACCTTTCGCCGCTTGCTTCTTGCAGTAGCACTTGTCTGAGTATACACAATAATGTTCACCACGAGGTTAGCATGGAGTTTATCATCTGTTTGTAGTTTTTAGAACACTTTGAATCCTGTTAAATTTGTTATGAGGAGAGATGGTAACTGGTATATTGCTGAAATTGTCAGAGACCTGAAGTGCCCATGCTTGGTTGTCATTAAAGTTTTGATAAAAAACATCCATTTTTCATTTTCTCCATTGCATTCTCAATATTTCTGATGAAAAACAGTGGTTTTACTGTAGCAAAATGTTCTCCATCAGTTCTGGAGCAACCAAGAATTGGGTGAACTGTCCACCTCCATTCCTCTTTGTCTGATTCTCATTCCATAATGTGTCCAAAGATAGAAACACCATGGAGTTGTAAGCTTCTGCATTACAATCTTGTCTTCTTTCTGGTGAGACAGCCATGTTGGCATGGGCAGTGATGTGGGTGGATTTGATCTGTCTCATTGCAGATCATCAGCTCTGATGCCACTCACTCAGATCGGAGACTCTCCCCATGGGTGCCACCATGCTACGAGGCTACCTGGCATAGAAGCCATGGGCCGGGGACTCAGTGGCCCAGACTGGACAGACACCTACTCTTCAGCATACATGGGGATATTTACAGCTCAGGTATCAGCAGCGCAATGCCTGCATTGTCAGGGGGCTACAACTGTGAGGGTATATGACGTTCCCCCACCATCATGGACTGGCTACCACACTGGATTTTGGGTGTGAACGTAAATCCTCTCTAATAGGAGGTGCAGGTGATCACACCACATGGTGGATACATTATGCACCGTGTAAGATGTACTTCCCTAAACAGCCTGGACTTATGTGAAGTTAAGGAAAGTGGAGGTCAAACCTTAAAAAGGGACCATATATAACAATGTCAAAAAATGATAAGGGGAAATGGTGTGAAATAACCTAAAACTGGTCACAATGTGAAAGCTTGACCAAGTAAGGCAAGAAATAACTGCAGGTCTGTTCTAGCCTCTGAAACCATGAGTGGATGGTCCACAGGAAGAACAATTCAGTGAGCTTGAATCTCTCTAATTTTACCTTCTAGGTCTTTTCATAACATACATGCAGCCAGTTCAACATATTGATTGACTCTTCTTGGAACCTACATTCTTGACTCAAAAATTTTAACAGTAAACTGTGCCATAATGCAGAATGCCCTCTTGTAGCAGACAGCTGCCAATGGAGTTAACTGAGCATCCCCATGATGCATTTATAAAATGTACCTGCAACAAAACATGCTGCTCTTCTTTGGAATATCTCTATTTGCAATATCAATCTTATTCGGTACAGCTATCAGACTGACAAGCAATATTCAATTATTAGTAGCTTGAGAGTTTTGTGAGCTACCTGTTTACAGGTGGATCAAAGTTCATGAGGATCCTTTCAATGAATTTCAGTCTGGCAGCTGCCTTACCTGTAATTAGTTTTATAATGCTATTTCACTTTAAATCACTCTGTATGCCTAGTCCTTGATATTAATTGCTGTGACTGTTTCCTGTAATTGTTCTGCAATTGTGCAATCATACCTATTTATGCACAGTTAATTATGTTGAAGGTCAACTGCCAATCCCTGCACCAATCAATCTTTTGCAGGACTTTCTACAGTTCAATAAAGCATTCCGACTTTGCTATAGACAGCAGCATTGTGTGCTAAAAGCCTCATGGAACTTCCAGTGTTATCCACTACATCACTTATATCACAGTGACACACAGAGTACTGGATCTACTCTTGTTCTTAACTAACTTAAATGATTTTACAATGGCAAAAGTGCAAGTCAAAAACTGTCATGTTTTCTGATGACCCAAATGTAGTAAGTGTCCAAATTCACCTTATCATGAACAATTAGGACAACAGCTGAATAGGCTTACAACTGCTCACAGCAAATGGTTTAAGTCTTAATCCCACAAAGATTCACATTATGCTATTTGAAACAAGCAAATTAAACAAAGAGTAACATTCACATGCTAAATGAAACAATTTGTTTAAAATCCCTTGGCTACAACTGGATAACAAGTTAAAATGAAGCAAACATGTGGATACATTAATCAAGAAGCTCAGTTCAGCATGTCTTGCCCTTACAAATGTGCTGTTGTTGTGGTCTTCAGCCTGATCACTAATCTGATGCAATTCTCCCTGCTGCTCTATCCAATGCAAGCCTGCTCATCTCTGAATAACTGCTGCGACCCAGATCCATCAGAACCAGCCTAATGTATTTGTCTTTTGGTCTTCCTCTGCAATTTTTACCCCAAAACACTTTCCTCCAATAAACTGACATTTCCCTGATGACTGAGAATGCTTCCCATCCTGATCCCTTCTTTTAGGGACTGATGACCCATGCAGTTTGGTCCCTTTAATCTTCAAACCAACCAACCAACCCTTCTTTTAGTCAAGTTATGCCATACATTTCCTTTCTCTCCAGTTTCATTCAGTACCTCCTCATTAGTGATGCGGTCTACTCATGTAATCTTCAGCAGTCCTGTTCACTTCCAAACATGGCTAAACGCCAGACAAATACCTTCAGAAAAGACTTCCTAACACTTAAAGTTTTATTCACTGTTAACAAATTACTCAGCCATCATCAGTTAATTTACTGCACAAACAGCAAAATTCATCTATTACTTTTAGTGTCTGATCTAGTTCCCTCAGCATTGCCTGATTTAATTCGATTTCATTTGATTACCCTTGTTTTGCCTTTGTTAATTGGATTGGAACTTGTGCTGGTTTGCCAATATGGGTATACATTTAATTTTTCTGTCTATTTTTATTCATTCATTGACCTAAGTAGTTTACGGTAAAGATTAAAATGCAGTGTGCATGTAGCAGTCAAGCCTTTGGGGATAGCAAGAAAAGATGAAGGACATTAATTTTCTTATGTTTGTAAAAACTCCTATCGGATGTTTAATTGATCTTGTACTTCTGCCTTTTCCCATCCATGACAGAGAGAGGACATGGATCTTAGTTTAGTTCACTAATTATGTGAAATACATTAATTCTTATAGTACAAAGACAACTTCATTTACTAATTCCTCATTTCACCTGATATATCTATCTGTGTTACAGTATCTGTAATGCTTCAGAGAAGCTAGAAATTCAAGCAGAGCAAACTGGATGAAGTAACATTGTCTTCAAAGAAGAAGAGGAGATAAAGAACTTCAAGCTGCAAAGAACTATCATCTAATAACCTCATATCCCATCAAAGGCAGAGCTACCTTTGAAACCAGTCGTGTGAATTACAAGTTAAGCTGCAACCACTGTACTGCATTCTACATGGGCATGCCAACCAAAAAGCTGTCTGTCCACATGAATGGCCACTGACAAACTGTGGTCAAAAAACAACTGCACCACCCCATTGCTGACCATGCCACCCAACATGACATTCTTTATTTTGATGACTGCTTCACAGCCTGTACCATCTGGATTCTTTCCACCAACACCAGCTTTTCTGATTTTCACAGGTGGAAACTCTCCATACAATATATCCTTCATTCCCATAACCCTCCTGGCTTCAACTTCACTAGTCATTGTCCTTACCCATCCAGTCCCTTCCCTGCCCCCATTCCAGCACTAAACAGTCCTCTATTCAACCAATGCACCCATTCTTTTTACTTCTTTCTTTTTCTGCTACCCTTGCCACCCTCCCTCTCTCCCTCGCCCTCCATCTAACCTTCCAATTGCATCTAGCGCCCTACCATCCCTCCACCTCGTCCCTACACTCTTCAGCAACAGCACTTTACCTCCTCCCTCCTCCACCCTTACCCTGCTATCCTTTGCCCTCCAGCCTCTTCCTTGCCCCACCCAGTTGCCTCTTCCAACATGTGCTGCTGTTCATAGTCTGGCTTCAGCTGACAGAGACTGTGGACGTGTGTGTGTGTGTGTGTGTTTGTTTGTTTTGTCTATTTTTGACAAAGACTTTATTGGCCAAAAGCTTATTGTGTGACATTCTTTCTGTTGTACCTATCTGCAGCTCACCATCTCTGCTTTATGGTCAGTAGCAACTATCCTTTTATAATACTGTTACATTCCTTCCTGGATTTTCCATTGTTTAATAATCCAATATTATATGTTACAGATCATAAGCCTTACTGTCCGGAGTGCACATTGCTGCACATAAATTATTAATTAATCAGTAGAACTGGCAACCATTCTCAGGACGGTGCCAGATAGATTAGACAGTTGAAATAATTAAATGATATAATCCATGCTGTCTAACATTCTATAGCACTAACTGTTTTTTTATTTACTTTGTTTCACATCTGGAATAACATTGCCGAGAGAAAACTGAGGGCAGATACCATACAGTATGCATACACTACAAAATTACAAGTGGTTAACTGGAGAAATTGTACCAACAACATAACATTTAATAAGATCATCTATAAGGTAGGAAAGAATTCCAACTTATAGCTCACATGACTGCGATTGATAATGCCTCAATCAAAATTAGTATCCATTCCTTAACCTATCCAGTGATAAATTTGAAGTATTTTTTTAAAGCAATAGGGATTTGGATTAAAATTATTTTGATTTTTTTGGAATGTGATACAAAAATTGTAAAAGGCAACCATAAGCTGTACTACTGTCATAGAATACATCATGTACTGATCGGAAAAATTCTCAAAATCAGTTTTAAGATTAAAATTCGGTTTTATTTCATAATCATAACTTTAATAAAGATTTACAAAAAGGTTGTGCTGACTAATGAAAATAGTATTGAGATACAAAATGTTGCCTCAATGGGTGCTACAACAAATGATAGTGACACCGAAAATGTCAATCATATTGACAACAGCTGGGAATATTACACAAATTCAATTTATGCTAATGACAATAATGTCTTACCTCATGATGCTACCATGCTCATGGTAGACAAGTCTAATTCTTAAATCTCACTGAGAATCTTCTTGCATGAAGCCAGTGAAAGATGCGCTAGTACAGAATTGGTAAATTTCTATTTCTCCTTGTCACGAGAACTTGTTTCAAATGTGATGGAACAGAACATGGTAGTACACAAGATGCTAATGTGTCATTGATGCATTCAATGCAGGACACAGATAAAGACCTCAATGACCTAATGAAGAATTTATTTAATAATATTTCTACAGAACAAATTGAAAAAACTTGATAAAAAATTTCTTGATTTTAAAAACCAATGAGAGCAAACATTCAATGGTTTTAAAAAGACCTATTACAGAGGTTAAATAATTAAATCATAACCTATGCACTGACATTTAAAATGGTTTAACAAGCAAACTTGCAGATATGGGGAAGAAATTAAAGGCAGAATTATTCACTGATTTGTCTCAGGAGACAAACAACCTTGATCGAAAAGTGTCATTTATAGACAAGGCACAAAAGAAAATGGCAGGTAAGCTAAGGATTGTGAGTGACACGCAGACTCAGATGAAAGAGGCTCAAGTGGAAATTTGGCAAAATTTAGTAACTATGACAAGTACTGACAATGAGTTACAATCCTTATGTAAAGATTTTCCAGAAGAACTACAGGAGCTGTCAGTAAAATTGAGTAATTTAGATTTAGACACTTAAGTTCATAATGAATGCACAAGAAAAAATTGAAAAGGAAGTAAAGAATTTAAAGGACAGAGCCAAACCAGGAATGCTAGATAAGGATACAACCTCCACACAGATGGTTGTACAAGAGCATAAGACCTATATCAAAGCAGTTCAAGAGGTAGCGAAAGAAAGGGAAAACGAATTGATTGCTAGGACTGAGGTGGGCTTAAAGGTAGCAGAAGAGAAGTTACAGAGCAGTCTAATTAATGTTGTGGATGTCACAAGAGAGACGCAAATAGCAAGCAGTCAGGTGGAGTCGGGCATACAGTAATACTTACAAACCACTTGCTACCAACACTTCAGACAGAGAAGAAAGGAATTATAAAATGCAACAGGCACTGCCAATGTCAATGCCAGTTGTGCAGACATATACAGAGTACATCTCCCAGTACATAAACAGAGTATAATCATATGCATTTGAACAATGCCACAGTGGCAACAAATGATACTGCAAGTTTGTCTACATTACTAGCGGATGAGAGTTTGAAACTTCCTGGCAGATTAAAACTGTGTACCGGACTGAGACTCAAACTCGGGACCTTTGCCTTACGCGGGCAAGTGCTCTACCAACTGAGCTACCCAAGCACGACTCACACCCCGTCCTCACAGCTTTACTTACACCAGTACCTCGTCTCCTACTTTCCAAACTTTACAGAAGCTCTCCTGCAGGAGGCAAAGGTCCTGAGGTGAAAGGCAAAGGTCCTGAGTTTGAGTCTCAGTCCGGCAAACAGTTTTAATCTGCCAGGAAGTTTCATATCAGCGCACACTCTGCTGCAGAGTGAAAATCTCATTCGGGATGAGAGTTTGCTCACACATAGGCAATTTCTGATTTTTTCAAAGAGGGTACGAGAATGAACCCTGTAGTGTTTATCAGAGCTTCTTTCAATGTGTTACCCCACAACTGGACAGAAGTACAGAATATTCTGTTCGTTGTGGGGTGTACACAGGGAGATGCTTTATTGTGGGCAACAAGTATAGCTGAGGTATGCCATACCTATGAGTAATTTCAATAGGCTTTCTTGGACAAATGTTGGTCCACAGCAGTCAAAGAAAGGCTATTTTGAAAGGCTTTCAACCTCTCATCACTGAGTAGTAAATATGGAGGACTGAGAAAGTATAAGGGGCATTCAAATGAAACCCAGTCACTAGTGTAAAGTAACAGTAATGATTTTATTAACTCAAAAATGTAGTTATACACAGTAGACATACTCAAAATTAGTCACCATTACTGTTGGCACATTTATCCTGTTGCAACACTAGCCAGTCGATTCCATCCTTGAAGAAGCTAGTAGGCTGCTGTCGGATCCAGGCCTGGACCCAGTCACACACTTCATTGTCCGTTGTGAATCGATATCCGCAAATAGCTTGTTTTAGAGGTCCAAACACATAAAAGTCACATGGTGAAAGAGTGGGAAGCTGCTGCAATGTTGTCTTCACCCCATTGGCCGTGTGTGGGCAGACATTATCATGTAGTAGGATAATGCCATTGGACAACATGTCTTGGCGTTTTGACTTGATATCTTGTCTAAGGTTCTGTAAAGTGGCTCGATAATGCTGGGCATTGATGATGGTTCCCCATTCCAGGAACTTGACAAGACTGGGCCATTGTGGTCAAAAAAAGGAGGACACCATGACCTTACTAGAACTGATGTGCATGGCCTTTGATTTCCTTGGAGGTGGTGAAGTCACATGTTTCCACTGCTTGCTCTGACACTTGCTTTATGGTTCAAAATGGTGACACCATGTTTTGTTTCCTGCGACAATATGTGACAGAAAGCCATATTCTTCCTCATGATAACACTGCAGATGACTCAAAGGCAGCGGCATTTGAGTATTGAGCTGTTCAGCAGTCAGTTGGTGGGGAACCCAGTGCGCACAGATTTTTTGAAAGTTCAAGTGTTGATGCATTACGGTGTGGGTGGTGCTCATGCTAATACCCAGTAACTGATGGATCTCATCCATGGTGATTCTGTGGTGGTCCCAGACCACTAAAGCATTCACTTCCACAACCATTTATGCTGTGATGACATGATGAGCCTGTCCGGGATGAGCATCATCTTCCAGTGACTCGCGCCCCTCAAGGAATCATCTGTGCCATTCCACAAAACTTGAATGACTCACACTGTACTCACCATACACAGCCTTTATCCACTGATACATTTCACAGCCTCCAACTCCTTCTTCCACCAAAAATCGAATCATTCATCATTGTTCCTGCTTACTCGCCTGCTTGTTCGGTAGTGGACGATAACTTGTGTGATCATCTTCTCCTCGGTGTGGAACTGGCGCTATGCAAAAACAAACAGTGTGCACACATCAGTCTCTCTACCAATAGACGGTGCCCCCATACCCACAATTACATGGTGCCACCTTACATGTAAGGCAAAGGTAGACACACAGACCAGGTTTCATTTGAATGAACCTCATATTTTGAAAAATACTTAAGAAAAACCAGGTATTGGACAAACCCATTTTGTCATGTGGACTTATTGAAAGTACTGAAAAATTGCCTGCTCCACAATATCAGGAAAAAGCTGATCATTACACCTGAAAATGGTTCAGAGTATTTCTTACCTTTACTTGGCTCAATTGGCATAATATATGAAGAGGGGCAGTTGCAATCACAGAACATCAATATGCTGTGTGTGCTTCCACAAAATAGTCAACAGCAGAATGGAAATGGTGGCAATATCCAGCACACTTGGCACCTATATACCCGATGCAACAACAATAATACAAGAAATAATTATGGTAACTGGGGAAACTAAAAGTACATATGAGATATCAAAGGAAATCACATGCAGAATTACAGTAGACCAGCTTATACTGGACAGAGGGGCTATGGCCAACAAGATCACAATGCACCCCAGCAGGTAGCAATAACCAAAACCATTATTGGCAGGAACTGATCACAAATAGATCATCAGGAAGTCCTCTACCCTGTAATTGCAATCAATGGAATAACAATTATATATCCAGTGGGGGTCAAGGTCAAGGAGAACTTAATTCTCCTTGGAATACAAGACATGTGGAAGGAAACCAATATTCATGACATACTTACCAAGTAAAAAACGGCAATGAACTATACAACTGTAAAAGGAGAGGTGATGGAGAGGGTAACCACAACTTCTTCCAGAAAAACATGCGCACTGCCAATGACCACTGGCAGTGCCCAGGGCCGGCAGACTGGCAGTCACAAAGTCAAATGCCAAGTAATAATGTACCAATCCATCAAATAAATGTTATACCCATGCCACCAGTACCGTAGCATCCATCTAACCCTAATGCCCGGTGTATATACCACAGAGTTAGTCTTGCACTCAAAATGAGATTGTGAGGATTGTGGACGTTACAAGTGAGACACCTGCAGTGGGAGACAGGGCCGTCAAACATTGGCTGACCACTGTAGGCTCCTTCCCGTCGGTCGGCAGTGGAGGAGTAGGGGGCGCACAGCATGTAAACATATGTAGGCTGAGGCACAATGATGGCCAGCATTTAAAGGACGAGCTAATAACTGAACTGCGACAGTGAAGTATGGGTGATATGGAATGGGTACAGCTCTGTATAGGTGTACTATCTCAATTCATGTACAGAGTCAAGTTTTGAGACAATTTAAAAGAATTTTAGTTAATGATAGCCTTACATAACTAAAATAAAGTGAATGTAAGTAGAAATTGTGTTTTTGTGTGTGTCTGGTGTACATTGTTATTGAATAAGCATGGATAGGCCACATTGAGAGAAACATACCAAGAGTGAGGCTCTCTCTGATACGATAATGTCCATGAGCTCAAAATAACTGATCCATCAGACAATACCTGTTTGCAAATTCCTCAAAAGGAACCAGAACAGAGACCAACATCTCACAATTTTCCTGAAAATACTGAACAAGCTCAAGTGAGCATGCACATTCATGAAATTAGGCCAGAGATGAAGACTGATGTCTCAGCATCAGCTGATGGAGCATCAGTAGCAGCATATCCCAGTCCTGATTTTCTTGTGATGCTGTTAGCACAATTAGATATCCAGGACAGACAAAACGAACAAGCACTATTACATCTGGTAAAAGATGGGTTACAATCAGAATGTAACAAACATGAGGATAGGGAAAGGGTACAACCCAAAGCTCTTGAAGAAAGAGAGAAGGAGAGAAAGAGTGTGATGCCCCTCTTGTACAGAAATGAAATGACCTTTTGGAAGAATGAGACAAGGCTATCATCTCACATCCATCACAAGAGATGAATGTGATAAAACAACAAGTTTTGGAACTTGTAGAACAAAGCAAAGCTGTTCCAGAAAAAATCAATGACCTTGATGATAGAATAAATAAACTAGACAATTCCCAGTCCATGCTTGAAGGTCAGGTGAGTGTTATCAGCCAGATGGTTGATGACCTCACACAATACTTGGACCAATGCATTGACGAGCGTATCTCTGAGTTGGTAGGCCAGTTGCAGGTCGACCCACCCATCACATCATGTGTTGCCAAAGAGCAAAACAAATACAATTACAAATATACATTGATGAGAAAAAGGTTGTGCATTCTCCTATCTTTATAAAAAGTTTTAAAAATGTTTTGCCTCTCTCATGGACTGAGAGGCAAAAGACTCAGTTTGTCACATCCTTTATAACAGGAGATGCAGCACTGAGGGCACTAGAAACAGTCAAACAGTGCACTATTGGGATAAATCGATGTTGGCAAGAGATATATTGAAAATTCTTAAAGGAAAACTACCCATTCCAGAAAAACTTGTGCATGTCCCAGGCATGGACATAGAACAATTTTTGTCAGCACTAGATTCTTTGGATTTGATCCAAGAAGACGCAAGTCAAAACGAATATGGCAATGTGGGAAGTAATCAAAACAACAATAAATTGTGACAGTCGAATAGTAGTAGCCCCAGAAAGAATGGGTTCACAAAAAATAATGACTCTTCAAATGGAGAAGTGTACAATAAAAGGCAGGTGGGACATAACCAGCAACTGAGTAATAGTAATTGGCATCCTAACCATGCGGAAGGAAACAAATATTCATAACCTACTTACTGATTAAAAAACGACAATAAACAATACAACTGTAAAAGGAGAGGTGATGGAGAGGGTAACCACAACTTCTTCCAGAAAAACAAGCCCATTGCCGATGACCACTGGCAGTGGCCAGGGCCAGCAGACTGGCAATCACAAAGTCAAATGCCATGTAATAATGTACTGATCCATCACATAAACGTTATACCCATGCCACCATCACCGTGGCTTCCACCTAACCCTAATGCCCGGTGCACATACAACAGAGTCAGTCTTGCATTCAAAATGAGTGTGTGAAGATTGTGGACATCACAAATGAGACACCTGCATCAGGATACAGGGCTGTCAAAGACTGGCTGACCACTGTAGGCCCCTTCCGGTCAGTCGGCAGTGGAGGAGTAGGGGGCGCACGGCATGTAAATATATGTATGCTGAGGTACAATGATGGCCAGCATTTAAAGGACGAGCTAATAACTGAACTGCGACAGCAAAGTACAGATGATATGGAATGGGTACAGGCTTCCTTTCACCCTAAAATTAATGACATTTTAATAACAGTGATTCTGGACACCAGTGCCAGCACATCTGTGATAGATGGACAATTGTTCCATTGTGTGAACAAGATCAGGAAGCTGCTGATTTTACCAGTAGAAAACTGAAGAGTGGTAGGAGCTCTACAAGGGAAGTGGAAGTTACTAAAAAATGAGGTGCAAGTAGAGCTAACACTGTACAAAGAAACATTTACATGCTCCTTCCTGGTGGTTAGAAATCTCACCATACTCTGTATCCTGGGTTAAGTTGCTCTCAGTGAAATGAAGGCAAAAACTGATCTGGCATGGGGCATCTGCACCTTAATATAGCATGATAAGGAGATCAAGTTGGTGTTTATCAGGCCACCTGATGTGTGCATGAACGTTAGTGTAGTGCTCCCTGATATTCCCAAACTAATGGAGGAGAATAATCTCTCAGTAGAGAGTGAAAATGATATGGTATATTCCTGGGTGCAGGATTTACAGAACATTAAGGAAAATATTGTCGAAAAGGTAGCCGAATCAACATATTTGAGTGACCAGCAACAAAGTGAACTGACACAGTTGCTTAACCAATTTTCCAGTGTGTTCACCAAAAGACACGGTATAATCACAGGGTATGAGTACAATATGAAAGTCCGAGCACATGATACATTCTGCTGCATCACCTATTCCATCCCCTGTTGTTGTTGTGGTCCTCAGTCCTGAGACTAGTTTGATGCAGCTCTCCATGTTACTCTAACCTGTGCAAGCTTCTTCATCTCCCAGTACCTACTGCAGCCTACATCCTTCTCAATCTGCTTAGTGTATTCGTCTCTTGGTCTCGCTCTTCGATTTTTACCCTCCTCACTGCCCCTCAATACTAAATTGATGATCCCTTGATGCCTCAGAACATGTCCTACCAACCGATCCCTTATTCTAGTCAAGTTGTGCCACAAACTCCTCTTCTCCCCAATTCTGTTCAATACCTCCTCATTAGTTATGTGATCTACCCATCTAATCTTCAGCATTCTTCTGTAGCACAACATTTTGAAAGCTTCTATTCTCTTCTTGTCTAAACTATTTATGGCCCGTGTTTCACTTCCATACATGGCTCCATATAAATACTTTCAGAAACAACTTCCTGACACTTAAATCTATACTTGATGTTAACAAATTTCTCTTCTTCAGAAACGCTTTCCTTGCCATTGCCAGTCTACGTTTTATATCCTCTCTTCTTCTGCCATCATCAGTTATTTTGCTCCCCAAGTAGCAAAACTCTTTTACTACTTTAAGTGTCTCATTTCCTAATCTAATTCCCTCAGCATCACTCAACTTAATTCGGCTACATTCCATTCCTTTTGTTGATGTTCATCTTATATCCTCCTTTCAAGACACTGTCCATTCCATTCAACTGCTCTTCCAAGTCCTTTGCTGTCTCTGACAGAATTACAATGTCATCGATGAACCTTAAAATTTTTATTTCTTCTCCATGGATTTTAATACCTACTCCCAATTTTTCTTTTGTTTCTTTTACTGCTTGCTCAGTATACAGATTGAACAACATCGGGGAGAGGCTAGCCCTGTCTCACTCCCTTCCCAACCACTGCTTCCCTTTTATGTCCCTTGACTCTTATAACTGCCATCTGCTTTCTGTACAAATTGTAAATAGCCTTTCGCTCCCTGTATTTTACACCTGCCACCTTCAGAATTTGAAAGAGAGTATTCCAGTCAACATTGTCAAAAGCTTACTCTAAGTCTACAAATGCTAGAAATGTAGGTTTGCCTTTTCTTAATCTAGCTTCTAAAATAAGTCGTAGGGTCAGTATTGCCTCATGTGTTCCCATATTTCTACGGAATCCACTATGATCTTCCCCGAGGTCGGCTTCTACCAGTTTTTCCATTTGTCTGTAAAGAATTCGCGTTAGTATTTTGCAGCCGTGTAATTTTCACATCTGTCAACGCCTGCTTTCTTTGGGATTGGAATTATTACATTCTTCTTGAAGTCTGACGGTATTTCGCCTGTCTCATAGATTTTGCTCACCAGATGGTAGAGTTTTGTCAGGACTGGCTCTCCCAAGGCTGTCAGTAGTTCTAATGGAATGTTGTCTACTCCGGGGGCCTTGTTTCAACTTAGGTCTTTCAGTGCCCTGTCAAACTCTTCACGCAGTATCATATCTCCCATTTCATCTTCATCTACATCCTCTTCCATTTCCATAATATTATCCTCAAGAACATTGCCCCTGTATAGACCCTCTATATACTCCTTCCACCTTTCTGCTTTCCCTTCTTTGCTTAGAATTGGGTTTCCATCTTAGCTCTTGATATTCATGCAAGTGGTTCTGTTTTCTCTAAAGGTCTCTTTAACATTCCTGTAGGCAGTATCTACCTTACCCCCCATGAGATAAGCCTCTACATCCTTACATTTGTCCTCTAGACATCCCGGATTAGCCATTTTGCAGTTCCTGTTGATCTCATTTTTGAGACGTTTGTACTCCTTTTAGCCTGCTTCACTTACTGCATTTTTGTATTTTCCCCTTTCATCAATTAAATTCAGTATATCTTCAGTTACCCAAGGATTTCTACTAGCCCTCGTCTTTTTACCTACTTGATCCTCTGCTGCCTTCACTATTTCATTCCTCAAAGCTACCCATTCTTCTTCTACTGTATTTCTTTCTCCCATTCCTGTCAATTGTTCCCTTATGTTCTCCCTGAAACTCTGTACACCCTCTGGTTCTTTCAGTTTATCCAGGTCCCATCTCCATAAATTCCCACCTTTTTGCAGTTTTATCAGTTTTAACCTACAGTTTTCTAACCTACGTGCCCGATTAAGGGATCTGACATTTTTGTGGCAGGAGGAAATAGACTTTTGGTCAGGTGAATACAGGGTTATAAATACAAAATCAAATTGGGGTAATGAAGGAGTAGGTTTAATAATGAATAAAAAAATAGGAGTGTGGGTAAGCTACTACAAACAACATAGTGAACGCATAATTGTGGCCATGATAGACACGAAGCCCACGCCTACTACAGTAGTAGAAGTTTATATGCCAACTAGCTCTGCAGATGACGAAGAAATGTATGATGAGATAAAAGAAATTATTCAGATAGTGAAGGGAGATGAAAATTTAATAGTCATGGGTGACTGGAATTCGATAGTAGGAAAAGGAAGAGAAGGAAATGTAGTAGGTGAATATGGATTGGGGTTAAGAAATGAAAGAGGAAGCCGCCTGGTGGAATTTTGCACAGAGCACAACTTAATCATAGCTAACACTTGGTTCAAGAATCATAAAAGAAGGTTGTATACATGGAAGAAGCCTGGAGATACTGATAGGTTTCAGATAGATTATATAATGGTAAGACAGAGATTTAGGAACCAGGTTTTAAATTGTAAGACATTTCCAGGGGCAGATGTGGACTCTGGCCACAATCTATTGGTTATGAGCTGCACATTAAAACTGAAGAAGCTGCAAAAAGGTGGCAATCTAAGGAGATGGGACCTGGATAAACGGACTAAACCAGAGGTTGTACAGAGTTTCAGGGTGAGCATAAGGGAACAATTGACAAGAATGGGGGAAGAAAATACGGTAGAAGAAGAATAGGTAGCTTTGAGGAATGAAATAGTGAAGGCAGCAGAGGATCAAGTAGGTAAAAAGACGAGGGCTAGTAGAAATCCTTGGGTGACAGAAGAAATATTGAATTTAATTTACGAAAGGAGAAAATATAAAAATGCAGTAAATGAAGCAGGCAAAAGGGAATACAAACGTCTCAAAAATGAGATCAATAGGAACTGCAAAATGGCTAAGCAGGCATGGCTAGAGGACAAATGTAAGGATGTAGAGGCTTATCTCACTAGGGGTAAGATAGATACTGCCTACAGGAAAATTAAAGAGACCTTTGGAGAAAAGAGAACCACTTGTATGAATATCAAGACCTCAGATGGAAACCCAGTTCTATGCAAAGAAGGGAAAGCAGAAAAGTGGAAGGAGTATATAAAGGGTCTATACAAGGACAATGTACTTGAGGGCAATGTTATAGAAATGGAAGAGGATGTAGATGAAGATTAAATGGGAGATATGATACTGCGTGAAGAGTTTGACAGAGCACTGAAAGACCTAAGTTGAAACAAGGCGCCCGGAGTAGACAACATTTCATTAGAACTACTGACAGCCTTGGGAGAGCCAGTCCTGACAAAACTCTACCATCTGGTGAGCAAAATCTATGAGATAGGCGAAATACCCTCAGACTTCAAGAAGAATGTAATAATTCCAATCCCAAAGAAAGCAGGCGTTGACAGATGTGAAAATTACACGGCTGCAAAATACTAACGCGAATTCTTTACAGACAAATGGAAAAACTGGTAGAAGCCGACCTCGGGGAAGATCAGCTTGGATTCCATAGAAATATGGGAACACATGAGGCAATACTGACCCTACGACTTATTTTAGAAGCTAGATTAAGAAAAGGCAAACCTACATTTCTAGCATTTGTAAACTTAGAGAAAGCTTTTGACAATGTTGACTGGAATACTCTCTTTCAAATTCTGAAGGTGGCAGGTGTAAAATACAGGGAGCGAAAGGCTATTTACAATTTGTACAGAAAGCAGATGTCAGTTATAAGAGTCAAGGGACATAAAAAGGAAGCAGTGGTTGGGAAGGGAGTGAGACAGGGCTAGCCTCTCCCCGATGTTGTTCAATCTGTATATTGAGCAAGCAGTAAAAGAAACAAAAGAAAAATTGGGAGTAGGTATTAAAATCCATGGAGAAGAAATAAAAACTTTAAGGTTCGCCGATGACATTGTAATTCTGTCAGAGACAGCAAAGGACTTGGAAGAGCAGTTGAATGGAATGGACAGTGTCTTGAAAGGAGGATATAAGATGAACATCAACAAAAGGAATGGAATGTAGCCGAATTAAGTTGAGTGATGCTGAGGGAATTAGATTAGGAAATGAGACACTTAAAGTAGTAAAGGAGTTATTTGGTGAGCAAAATAACTGATGATGGCCAAAGTAGAGAGGATATAAAATGTAGACTGGCAATGGCACGGAAAGCGTTTCTGAAGAAGAGAAATTTGTTAACATCAAGTATAGATTTAAGTGTCAGGAAGTCGTTTCTGAAAGTATTTGTATGGAGTGCAGTCATGTATGGAAGTGAAACATGGACGATAAATAGTTTGGACAAGAAGAGAATAGAAGCTTTTGAAACGTGGTGCTACAGAAGAATGCTGAAGATTAGATGGGTAGATCACGTAACTAATGAGGAGGTATTGAATCGAATTGGTGAGAAGAAGAGTTTGTGGCACAACTTGACAAGAAGAAGGGACTGGTTGGTAGGACATGTTCCGAGGCATCAAGGGATCACAAATTTAGCATTGGAAGGCAAGGTGGAGGGTAAAAATCATAGAGTGAGACCAAGAGATGAATACACTAAGCAGATTCAGAAGGATGTAGGCTGCAGTAGGTACTGGGAGATGAAGAAGCTTGCACAGGATAGAGTAGCATGGAGAGCTGCATCAAACCAGTCTCAGGATTGAAGACCACAACCACAAGAACCAGCTAGAAGTACTTGTGGCTGCACTCTCACATGCAAGGCAGCTGCAAGTGTGCAATCTGTGTTAAGCGAATGATTGTGTATGGAATGATAATGTTGTTGTTGTGGTATTTGTCGTCCACATTTCACTTCCATACATGGCTACACTCCATACGAATACTTTCAGACACGACTTCCTGCCATTTAAATCTATACTCGATGTTAACAAATTTTTCTTCTTCAGAAACGCTTTCCTAGCCTTTGCCAGTCTACATTTTATATCCTCTCTACTTTGACTATCATCAGTTATTTTGCTCCCCAAATAGCAAAACTCCTTTACTACTTTAAGTGTCTCATTTCCTAATCTAATTCCCTCAGCATCACCTGACTTAATTCGATTACATTCCATTATCCTCATTTTGCTTTTGTTGATGTTCATCTTATACCCTCCTTTCAAGACACTGTCCATTCCATTCAGCTGCTCTTCCAAGGCCTTTGCTGTCGCTGACAGAATTACAATGTCATCGGTGAACCTCAAAGTTTTTATTTCTTCTCCATGGATTTTAATACCTACTCCAAACTTTTCTTTTGGTTCCTTTGCTGCTTGCTCAATATACAGATTGAATAAAATCGGGGATAGGCTACAACCCTGTCTCACTCCCTTCCCAAGCACTGCTTCCCTTTCATACCCCTTGACTCTTATAACTGCCATCTGCTTTGTGTACAAATTGTAAATATACTTTCGCTCCCTGTATTTTACCCCTGCCACCTTCAGAATTTGAAACAGAGTATTTCAGTCAACATTGTCAAAAGCTTTCTCTAAGTCTACAAATGCTAGAAACATAGGTTTTCCTTTCCTTAATCTTTCTTCTAAGATAAGTTGTAGGGTCAGTATTGCCTCACGTGTTCCAACATTTCTATGGAATCCACACTGATCTTCCCCGAGGTCAGCTTTTATCAGTTTTTCCATTTGTCTGTAAAGAATTCGCGTTAGTATTTTGCAGCTGTGACTTATTAAACTGATAGTTCGGTAATTTTCACATCTGTCAACAACTGCTTTCTTTGGAATTATTATATTTTTCTTGAAGTCTGAGGGTATTTCGCCTGTCTCATACATCTTGCTCTCCATATGGTAGAGTTTTCTCAGGACTGGCTCTCTCAGGGCTGTCAGTAGTTCTAATGGATTGTTGTCTGCTCCGGGGGCCTTGTTTCAACTTAGGTCTTTCAGTGCTCTGTCAAACTCTTCACGCAGTATCATATCTCCCATTTCATCTTCATCTACATCCTCTTCCATTTCCATAATATTCTCCTCAACAACATCGCCCCTGTATAGACCCTCTATATACTCCTTCCACCTTTCTGCTTTACCTTCTTTGCTTAGAATTGGGTTTCCATCTGAGCTCTTGATATTCATACAAGTGGTTCTCCTTTCTCCAAAGGTTTCTTTAATTTTCCTGTAGGCAGTATCTATCTTACCCCTAGTGAGATAAGCCTCTACATCCTTACATCTGTCCTCTAGCCATCCCTGCTTAGCCATTTTGCAGTTCCTGTTGATCTCATTTTTGAGACGTTTGTATTCCTTTTTGTCTGCTTCATTTACTGCATTTTTATATTTTCTCCTTTCGTCAGTTAAATTCAATATTTCTTCTGTCACCCAAGGATTTCTACTAGCCCTTGTCTTTTTACCTGTTTGATCCTCTGCTGCCTTCACTATTTCATCCCTCAAAGCTACCCATTCTTCTTCTACTGTATTTCTTTCCCCCATTCCTGTTAATTGTGCCCTTATGCTCTCCCTGAAACCCTGTACAACCTCTGGTTCTTTCAGTTTATCCAGGTCCCATCTCCTTAAATTCCCACCTTTTTGCAGTTTCTTCAGTTTTAATCCACAGTTCATAACCAACAGATTGTGGTCGGAGTCCACATCTGCCCCTGGAATTATATTACAATTTAAAACCTGGTTCCTAAATCTCTGCCTTACCATTATATAATCTATCTGCTATCTTCTAGTCCCTCCAGGGTTCTTCCACATATACAACCTCCTTTCATGATTCTTGATCCAAGTGTTAGCTATGAATAAGTTATGCTCTACACAAAATTCTACCAGGCAGCTTCCTCTTTCATTTCTTAGCCCCAATCCATATTCACCTACTATGTTTCCTTCTCTTCCTTTTCCTACTCTCGAATTCCAGTCACCGATGACTATTAAATTTTCATCTCCCTTCACTACCTGAATAATTTCTTTTATCTCATCATTCATTTAATCAATTTCTTTGTCATTTGCTGAGCTAGTTGGCATATAAACTTGTACTACTGTTGTAGGCGTGGGCTTCATGTCTATCTAGGCCACAATAATGCGTTCACTATGCTGTTTGTAGTAGCTTACCCGCACTCCTTTTTTTTTATTCATTATTAAACCTACTCCTGCATTACCCCTATTTGACTTTGTATTTATAACCCTGTATTCACCTGACCGGAAGTCTTGTTCCTCCTGCCACCGAACTTCACTAATTCCCACTATATCTAACTTTAACCTATCCATTTCCCTTTTTAAATTTTCTAACCTACATGCCAGATTAAGGGATCTGACATTCCACGCTCCGATCCATATAACGCCAGTTTTCTTTCTCCTGATAACGACATCCTCTTGAGTAGCCCTCGCCCGGAGATCCGAATGGGGGACTATTTTACCTCCAGAATATTTTACCCAAGAGGACGCCATCATCATTTAATCATACAGTAAAGCTGCATGCCCTCGGGAAAAATTATGGCTGTAGTTTCCCCTCGCTTTCAGCCGTTTGTAGTACAAGGACAGCAAGGCCATTTTGGTTAGTGTTACAAGGCCAGATCAGTCAATCATCCAGACTGTTGCCTCTGCAACTACTGAAAAGGCTGCTGCCCCTCTTCAGGGACCACACGTTTGTCTGGCCTCTCAACACATACCCCTATATCTATTATTGAATGATAATATTATGTGCAAAATTTACTGAACTCACAATATCAGAGTGGCCACATGGCTTACATTTCATGAATAGGAGGATTTGGCAAATAACATGATAATTTTGTAATAGACAAAGCATATTACTGATTAAATTACTTGTCAATAAAGCTGACAAAAACTGTAATATCGATTGTATATGTATTTATGTATGTACTTGTAATGAAAAAGATCAAATATCCTCAATGTGCCTTTAATATGAATTACTCTTCTGGACATTCAGATAGTGACATGAGGAAATAAGTCTTCATACAGCCACTCGAGCAACAGTATTGGACTGCTCACACAGAAGATGGCATGTTATTATAGGAGGAGAAGGCATACCTGCCCCACAGTGTATAAAGCAATTGCTAATGTTGCTATTACTACCGAGAACTACGTAGGAGCACAAGTAATTCTGCATGGTCCTTCAATGTTTTGTGGTAGTGTTCTGAACTTAACACTTACGAATAATGATGCCACACAGCATGGCAATGGTTGGGTTACCATTGCTCTAGCACGTGGTCCTAAAGTAGAAAAAGTACCAGGGCTCAAATCATTAACAGTCATGACATCATTGCCTTTGGATATTTCAGGTCTGTGAGGTGTACAACAGAGACTTGGGTAAATTGTATTACATGCCCACCATGCCGTTGGTTATCAGGACAAGGAATCATCATAAAATAAATGGATCTGAATCTGTGTCAGTATGGGTCAAAGGTGTTGACAACTGTAATAAAATAAAAATAGTCAGGGATCTCACACATTATTATAGAAATTAAATAAAGTTACCCTTCTACCTTATTCCTTAAATTTAAAAAAAAAAAAAAAAAAAAAAAAAACTCTACACATTGGTCTTTCCAAAAGCCGAGAAGCAATTCTTCTTGGTGTTGTAGCTCTCTGGGGCACTCTGGAATGCTCTCTGTGTGAACCCATCTCAGTGATTATGTAACCACTTATCAGTGCATGGCTGCAGGGACTTGGAAAATTGTAGTGTCAGCCATTAACCAGACAAGGGTACATGCCCATTACATATGGCTGAACTGTAATAAGTAAAGTGCTATATGGTTGTTATAGTTTCACTAAACTGTGCATAGTGGGAAACAGTGGTGTTTATTGCGAAACAGTGAACCTATACATTGGAGTTAAAACTGTGTGGTTAAGAAACAGCTGACCGTGAGCTAAAGTCACAAATGTAAGTGGCACAAGTGTTAGCGGCACAAATGCTAGCAGAACACTGTGAAAGGGTCACAACGATAAACCTTGTACGGACGCCCATCAGAGTGATGCACAGGAAAATCATAGTGAACATGTGTGTTATGAATCACTACTTACATTAAAGCAAAAGAGTGATCTGAAAAAGCCAAAATCCCAAGTGAATACTGTCATTGTCTCTTCTCGGCGAACATACTACAGACACTTACAAATGCACACGTGACTGTGGAGCATATGGCCTAATAATCTTTCCCTTACAGCCAGTGTATTTTGTAGCACTATTGATAAGAAATGTAATGCGAGGTGGGTTACTTTTCACGTTGTGCGAGTGGCGAGCGGTCGTGTAGCAGTTCTGGCCTGCTTAGCTGATCGGTGCCAGGTGACGCTCACTTGTTTGCTGATGCCACACACGGGTCATCAATCCTGCTTTCTGCGTGCCTTGTTCCTGCTTATGCCACTGTCCTGCTCTAAATACTCACCAAAATCATTGTCAACTGCCGTTGCAATGATTTGAGATGAACACTTCAGAAAACGTGGAACATTTTGCTCGTGAGTGTAAAGTCAAATGAACTTGATGTGTCAAACTTTTCACTAATATTGCTAAACTGACAAAGACTTTTGCCTTATATGTGAAACTAGTATAACTTGGTATGGACTTGAACCTTAAGTGACAAGACATGTCATGGACATTCTTAACCAGTGGAAATGAAAAACTCTCTAAAATAATTTGCATTTTAGCCAACTTCTACATGAACTATTTTTCTTTTGTGTTGAGGTAAATACTGTTTTATCATAATTGTTGTATATGTGTATGTTTAAATGCCTATCATTCAAAAAAATCATTAAATATCACAGGAAACTAAACAGTTCGAAGACTCTGGGCAGGGTTATTTTCAACCCATTTTTTCCCATGCGCCTGTAACCCGAATGGGAGAGTATAAGCTTTTTGTTATTGGGTCATAGGTTATTCTGAACTGTTTGCCTTCATGTGCAGACACAGGGCAAAGAGTAAGTTAAACACAAACCCTGACAAAATAATTATAAAGCTGAAACACATTGTAAACAAATACTGTAGGTGTAAGTTAAAGTGCAGTGACAAGTGTGACTGCAGACTTTAAAAATCATGTGAAGTGATCAGGTCTGGTAGTAAGTGCCAACACCTTCACTAGGGGGCCCATGTGGTGGTACACTACATAACTTGAAAAAATAATATTGCAGAACTTTGCAAATATAAAAAAAATGAAGTCACAACGAAATAAATATTATCACAGAAAACTCACAAAGACTCTGTAATCAACTAATATGATAAGCGAATGTTATTGTAATCTCTGTTCCTTTTGAGAAAGGATGGGACTCACTTCCGTTTTGTTTCTTGGTAGTGTAAGAAGCCATTTTGTGTCACTAATGTTTTACTGTAACAGAGCCTATATTCATGAAGTGAATGACTTAAATGCTCGATGCAAATTTTATAGGGGAACATTGGAGCAGAGGTCAACGCCATTGTTCTAAATGATAATGGCCCAGAGTCATAACAAATATTTTAATATTTTCTAATTTTGAGAAATAAAAATAAATGTTAATGTAGGAGGATTCTTGAATTTTGTTTGTTGGTGGCGTCTTTTAATATAAAATTATCATGGTGTGCAAACTATCTGTGAGAAGTACCACAACTGCATCACTGATCTAAATAATTTTCCAGTTGTGCAGCAGGCAGAATAATACTAACTCCAACTATTCATAACACACATCTAATCATAAAAAAAGAGGGAACCACCACAACGAACCAGCGAGGTCAAACCTGCAACATGCAGATAGTTGAAGTTATTCACAATAAAGAGGCTACCCCTCCAACTAATCAGGAAAACTCAATTAGGTCACAATAAGCCCCCTGTCACAGACCAATAGATGGGGTGAATGCATGCAATTTATTCCAAATTACTTTCTCAGATGTGAACAAGGGGTAAATATGAAAGAACTGTAACAGGAAAATGTTTAAGGACAAGGATAATGAGGAGTCAGTGCAAGCAGTAATTTATGCCTGGATATGTGATCCAAATGTACCTGTGTACTTGACATGGGTGCATCGACAAATGTAACATCACAAGGTCTGTTTAACAAGCTGCAAAGTTTATTCTAAATACCAACTTATCCAATGCAAAATTACCATATTCTGACCACAGTGGGGAGCAATTGAAAAGGAGTTAAACTTCAGGCATTAATACCCATTATCATTAGCAATTTTTCTCAAAAGTGTATTTTTCTGGTAGTGGAAAAGAAAATAGTAAACTGTCTTATTGGAATGGATACCTTTAGACAATACACTGTGTCAAATCAGTCTCAGGACTGAAGACGACCACAACAACAACAATAGACAATACAAAGTCCATACTGACATAGGATAAGGAAAATGTTTCTTTACAATCAATGAACACAGGTTATCAGTAAATTTAATTAAAACCAGCACAACTGAAAATACATTCAAACTGATTACTGATATCAGAGAACAAATGTCATATCCAAGCATACTGTTTCTTGATACAAAAAGGGCGAGCAGCTGTCTGAAGAAGACAGGACCTGGAGACTGTCTGAACCAAGAAAGTGAATCTGCTTGTTTGTCAGAGGATCAGAAGGAGAAGTTACAAGAAGAAATACTTTGGTATGCACAAGTATTTAGAAGGTGCCCTGGGGAAATAAAGGGTTATGAATACAAAATGGAGGTTTACCGACATGAGATATTCTGCTTTTCTTCACATCCAATTCCTTGGGTAAAAAGAGAAGCTGTGAAAAGAAACTGAAAGGATGACAAAACTGGAAGATCATACAACCCTCGTGTTCCCCACACTGTAGCACTATTTTAGCTGCCACCAAGCCCCTTTCACTATTTTAGCTGCCGCCAAGCCCAAAGGTAGCATCAGGCTTGTGCTTTATGCCCGAAGTGTAAAAACAAATCATTGTTCCTACCAGGATGCATCCTGACAACCTTGAAAAACAGTTCCTGAAATTTCACAATGTTAAATACCTCACTATAATTTATTTAAAAGTGTGGTATTGGCAAATAGCATTATGCAAAGATTGTAGGAAATATACAGCCTTTATGTGTGGGGGTAGAAACTATAATTTTTTTTGTTCCATTGTTCGGCCTGAACATGAGCACAGGTGTTTTCATTTCCACATTGGACAAAGTTTTGGGACCACCACTCCTCAGTAGAGTCACTCTCCATGCTGACAACCTGTTAGTCACTACTCTCACATGGGAGGAACATGTGAGGTTTTTGGTACAGGTATTACATTTGGAGTTTGTGGTCATATTATCTAACTACAGGTATACTACCTGATCCAGGAGAACTTGACATGATCGTACATTTACCACTGCCACAGAATAAGAAACAACTCAATGCAATTTTGAATTTGGCTTCATTTTTTAGGAAATTCATTCTAGATCAGTTACTGAATAGTGACACAGTGCTGAATCTTTTGGGGAAAAATAATCCATAGATATGGACTGATAATCGTCAGGCAGAATATGACAAAATAAAGGAAGCCTTACTATGTGCAAACATACACACCACTGTGACATGTCACAGGATTTTTGCTTGAGTACAGAGCAATCTTCACAGGGACTAGGAGCATGCCTATTTCAGATCACTGAAGATAATGGATTCAGAAGTGTATTACTTTCCAAAAGACAAAGCAGTCAAACAAGTCCAAGTAGACTGAACTACATCCTACAGTGTCCACAAAATCTTTAGAATTAGTGTTGTTGGATGCTGCTGGATCCTAACCACAAGGGTAGGGAGGTGTCAAATGTGTTATTGGTTTGTACAGTGTTTTCACAAACTATTTTAATTTGTGTGCAGTGTGGTCTGTGATTGCAGGTTCTATTATTAGGAGGATTACAGAAGATTACCTGCTGAGAGAGGGAAGTTGCAGACATCATTAACTGGTAATGCATTGTACTCCGTAGGCAACAGATGGGAGGAATTTACTAACACAAACAAGATAAAACATACAGCAGTTTCCAGTTGCACTCCAAAGCAAGCCCATTAGAAGGGATATTCAAACAATTTAACAGTTTTATATGCACCTATACACCCCAGAAGCACTTTGACTCACCATTTGAACAAATCATTAACAACTTACCACACAATTCAACCAATTTTACACCTATTCAATTGATGTTTAAAAGGAGAGAAGTCAATGAGTGGGAAAAACCATTGCCCAAGATACCCAGTGGAGAAATGTCACTTGAAGAAAAAATATGCCAGGTTTTGATTAATCTGGAGAAAAAGGCTGGACAGAGAAAAAAGTCGTACATCAAAAGATTAGGGCGCAAAGTACAATTTCAAGTAGGACAAGAGGTATTACTATGAATGCACCCTAACCCTATGAAATATGGTAACCCCAGTCATAAATGGTAATTTTTGTACACTGGGCCGTTTGTAGTTACTAAAATCCCACACCCAGATGCATATATCAGGTGTAGAAGTATGAAATCAGAATTTCCCTATTGATGGTGCTATCTGTCTGTGTAGGGCCCTTGAGACTGTACCTGCAGTGCCATATGCTTCCTGTAATGGCTGATGACGGATGTAAACACACACACAGTAACCCAAGTTCCATACATTGGTATCTGTTTCAGACCCATAAACATGTCGAGTTTTGTGCCTACAAACTACGAGTTGTGGACAGCACCGGTTTTCTGTTATCATTAGAAGAAAACTGCTGCAGAATCGCATCAAATGCTTGTCAAAGCTTTCAGAAAACATGCTATTGGTAAAACACAGTGTTTTGAGTTGTTCAAAAAATTCAGAAGTCATGATTTTGACATGAGGAATGACAACTGCAGGAAACCACTGAAAAATTCTGAAGACAACAAATTGCAGGCCTTATTGGATGAAGATGATACTCAAACTCAACAGGAACTCATGGAACAATTGAAAGTGATGCAGAAAGCTGTTTCTCTTCAGTTGAAATCTATGAGGAAGATGTAAAAAGAGGGAAAATGGGTTCCGCATAAACTGAATGAAAGACTGCAAGCAAATCGAAGTACCTCTTGTGACATGATGCTTGCATATACTTTTGTTGTGCCTATCATCACTCAACATCTCCGCTATATGGTGAGTAGCAACTCTCCTTCTCATAATATTGTTACATTCCATCCTGGATTTTCCATTGTCTGATACAGAAAAGAAAGTCATTTCTCCATTGAATAGTGACAGGTGATGAGAAAAGTGGATGTATTTTGAGAATCCTAATTGTCATAAATCATGGGTGAATCGAGGCAAACCATTGACATCCACTGCAAGACCAAATTGCTTTGCAAAGAAGACAATGCTCTGTGTTTGGTGGGTTCAGAAGGGTGTCATCTGTTATGAGCTGCTAAAACCTGGTGAAACCATTAACACTTATCGCTACCAACAGCAAATGATTGATTTAATTCGAGCATTATGTGAAAAATGACCAGAATATGGAAAAAGGCAACACAAAGTCATATTGATCCATGATAACACCCCATCATACTCAGGAAAATGGGTCAGGGAAATGATCGAGGCTTTTAGTTCTGAAATACTAGGGCATGCAGCTTATTCTCCAGCTTGACTCCATCCAGTTATCATCTGTTTGCATCACTGGGACACACTCTCACTGAACAAAGCTCAATTCATATGAAAATGTATGAAAATTGCTTGCTGACTGGTTCACTTCAAAAGAAGAACTGTTTCTTTGGTGTGATATTCATAGCCTGCTGGAGAGATGAGAGAAATGTACAGGATAATTAAAATTAAAGTTAAACTTTCAAACTGCTGTGGAAATAACACCACTGGTCAGAATGACATCAAATTGCAACAGAATATTATCGGAGAAGGGGGAAAACGTATGGCAGAAGAAAAATAAATAGTTATAAATTGTAGCAATAGGTGGTGCTGTAAGCATCATAATTTAATAGTGGTCAACTACAAATGACAAATGAATCATACAGCAATGCCTAAGGTGTACATTTGATGCTAAACAAACTGTACTACTCAGTGTGCATGGATGTAAGGTGTGATACTGTTAGTTATGTAAGCACATCCACCACAGCAAGGTCAATCACATCGGCTGGGAAAAATCGGTCTTTAATTTTTTCTAAGGCCAAAAACCACATAAAAAGTGTCACTCACATCAGTTTTTAATTGTCCTGAGGCCAAAAACTGCATAAAAAACATCAATCAAAATCAAATCAGATTATTAATTTCAATGTGACTGGTGCAAAAAATGTTTAATATGCTGTCCACCATTCTGCAACAAGTTGAAATCGAGAAACAGCACATTCCACAACTGGCCGAAGTGTTTCCAGGATCATGCTCAGAATGTGTTGCGCAATACATGCATTCAATGCAGCTAAGTTTGCAGTTAGAACACTGAACAGAACATCTTTCAGATAGCCCCACAGTCAGAAGAAACACGGATTAAGATCAGGTGATCGGGACGGCCAGGATGTAGGGAAATGGCAATTGATAATTCTAGCATTTCCGAAATGGCGCTTCAGCAGCTAATTCACTGGCTTTGCAAAGTGCAGATGTGCACCATCTTGCACAAAAATGATTCCATCTACACAGTTGGAGAGCTGGAATGACGTGGTTGCACAAAAGACACTCATAGCACTTACCAGTGATGGTACAGGTAACAGGACCAGAAGCACCTGTCTCTTAAAAACATATGGCCCTATGACAAGTGATGCCATAAACTGGCACCGCACAGTGACCTTTTCAGGATAAAGTGAGGCTGGTTGATTTGTGTGTGGATTTTCCATTGCCAATATTCGAAAATTCTGTGTATTGACATATCCTGTCAGATGGAAGTGGGCTTTGTCTGTCCACAAAATCTTCCATGGTCAATCATTGTCCACTTCCATGTGAGCAAGAAATTCTAAAGCAAAGGTCTCTCTTGTTGGCAGGTCAACAGGTAGCAACTCGTGCACATGGGTAATTTTGAATGGATGGCAAAGAAGGATGTTTCGTAGGATTTTACGCACCATGCTCACAGGTATGCCCAATGTTCGGGCAATTCTCTGTGCACTACACATTTACACACCACCACTCATCTCCTCCTGCATTGCTGCTTCTACTGACATTGAATCAATTTGTTTCCCCCCCTGTACCAGCTTACACACCAAAAGAACCTGTCTTTTCGTATTTCCGAATCATTTTCTCCAGACCCACGGCAGTCATCAGACCAATGCCCTTTTTCAAACCCTTCAGTGTCTGGAATGTCTGCAGTGTGACCCGTGCATAGTCTTCATTCTTGTAATACAGCTTTGCAGGCAGAGCACGATCCTGCATTGAGACAGTCATGGCAAACACTGCAGATGCGAAAGGAGGAAAAGCCGTGCACCTGGCATTTTTATATCAACTTCAGTGAGTTGTGTGCATGACAGGTGTTTTCATTTATGTATTCTGACACATACAGTACCATCTATTGATCAATTTTCACACTATTTCTTTTCTTTTGCCATATGTTTCCCCCCTTCTCTGATAATATTCAGTTGCAATTTGATGTCATTCTGACCAGTGGCGTCATTTCTACAGCATTTTGAAAGTTTAACTTGAATTATTATCACCCTGTATAAATAGCAATGGAAATTATTTTGAATAAAATATTGTTTATCAGTTTCAAACAATAGATGTGTAATTATTGCAACCAAATTCCAGTTTCATACTTCTACACATGGTAGATTAGCCTATCCTAACAGTGGAAACGACAAGGGACTATATCCACAGAAGGATCCAAGAGAACTTGTACACTAAAATAATTGGACAATGACCAAACCTCACTTGAAGTACTTTACATGAACAAATGAAATATTTCAGTATAATATGAACACAACAATTGTTCACTTAGTTTTAAATGAAAATTTTCACTTTATTTATTTATATGTTTTTAAATGGAAGCAATGTAAATTACAGTAATTTAAGATTCTGTCTGATGTCAAAAGGCTATATAAACCCCGAAAATCGAACACGATTGTGGTGATTCTTGTTTCTTTCTAAAATATGTACATTTCCCAAATACAATGTGATAATGAGCTTGAGATGTAAACACATGAAGCAGCATTATGAGAGGGAGAGGACACACAGTCATAGTAGGAGCTAACACATGGGTCAGCAACCTCAGCGCGTGCACAGAAACAGTTCAGTCCAACAAGCCGCTTAGCGTGCTGGATCCCACACTAACTTGGCACCTAGCCACCAAATAAGCTACATTTCTAAAGGTTTTAACACAATTACTATTTCAATGAAATAGCCTACACTATAACAATGAAACTAAAACAGTAATGAGGTTTAAAATCAAAGAAAATTCACAGAGGAAGAAAGAATGACAAACTACAGAAACCTGCCTGTACACTACACTATAATTTACAGTATATACAAATTTACATGGCAGTTATATACAAAATAAATCAAATACTACAAGGAAAGTATCTATATACAATGAAAGAAAGAATACTTGTAGGAGTATGGTCACATTCTGGACAAACTAAGAAAGATAATGAATTGTGCCTGTCTACAATAACACATATTAATTGCAGGTGTAATCATACTATGAACATGGAGGGATTAAAAAAGATTAGTTGAAATGAGAGAGATGCTCTGAATATTTGTGAGCTTATAAAAAAAGTGGTGGGGACCACATAGTAAAAAGTGGAAGCTACTGATATGAGTGCCAAATATGAATATTCATGGTGCATTTACAAGGGATCACGACTTACCTGAACATTCTCCTACAATATTTTCTCAGCACAATCTTTGTAGTGACATATTTAAATATATTATATACACAGAAGTGGTATCCTGAAGATAGGGATATAAGTTAGGTACATTGAATTACACTCACTACAGGTAGTTTCAGACAATTAATACTGATGACTTATATGACACCACACTTTCATAATTCTGCAATTAGTTTAGCAAACACTGAGTAGGTAGTTTCAAAAAGACACAAAGACGTGTGCACAATGAGTTTACTCAATTTACAGGAAACTATCAGCCTCGAATGCGGTAATGAAACCAACCTTTACCTAGGTTTCAGCCCAAATAATTGAGCCTTCTTCAGAAGATATACCTGAATCTATAATTTGTCCAAGAGAGCATAGTCTAGAAATGAAACTAAAACTGCTTGAACAGGCGATTCACGTGAGCTCCCGAGGCCCACCGCATTGCGTCCATGGAGACGAGGCACACACCAGAGCTTAAGTTAAGTCTTGGTGTTGACTTAGTACTTATGTACCGCATTTTTAAAATGTGACTACACCTATTCAGGCTGTTTTAGTTTCGTTTCTAGGCCATGCCCTCTTAGAGAAATTACACTCCTGGAAATGGAAAAAAGAACACATTGACACCGGTGTGTCAGACCCACCATACTTGCTCCGGACACTGCGAGAGGGCTGTACAAGCAATGATCATACGCACGGCACAGCGGACACACCAGGAACCGCGGTGTTGGCCGTCGAATGGCGCTAGCTGCGCAGCATTTGTGCACCGCCGCCGTCAGTGTCAGCCAGTTTGCCGTGGCATATGGAGCTCCATCGTAGTCTTTAACACTGGTAGCATGCCGCGACAGCGTGGACGTGAACCGTATGTGCAGTTGACGGACTTTGAGCAAGGGCGTATAGTGGGCATGCGGGAGGCCGGGTGGATGTACCGCCGAATTGCTCAACACGTGGGGCGTGAGGTCTCCACAGTACATCGATGTTGTCGCCAGTGGTCGGCGGAAGGTGCACGTGCCTGTCGACCTGGGACCGGACCGCAGCGATGCACGGATGCACGTCAAGACCGTAGGATCCTACGCAGTGCCGTAGGGGACCGCACCGTCACTTCCCAGCAAATTAGGGACACTGTTGCTCCTGGGGTATCGGTGAGGACCATTCGCAACCGTCTCCATGAAGCTGGGCTACGGTCCCGCACACCGTTAGGCCGTCTTCCGCTCACGCCCCAACATCGTGCAGCCCGCCTCCAGTGGTGTCGCGACAGGCATGAATGGAGGGACGAATGGAGACGTGTCGTCTTCAGCGATGAGAGTCGCTTCTGCCTTGGTGCCAATGATGGTCGTATGCGTGTTTGGCGCCGTGCAGGTGAGCGCCACAATCAGGACTGCATACGACCGAGGCACACAGGGCCAACACCCGGCATCATGGTGTGGGGAGCGATCTCCTACACTGGCCGTACACCACTGGTGATCGTCGAGGGGACACTGAATAGTGCACGGTACATCCAAACCGTCATCGAACCCATCGTTCTACCATTCCTAGACCGGCAAGGGAACTTGCTGTTCCAACAGGACAATGCACGTCCGCATGTATCCCGTGCCACCCAACGTGCTCTAGAAGGTGTAAGTCAACTACCCTGGCCAGCAAGATCTCCGGATCTGTCCCCCATTGAGCATGTTTAGGACTGGATGAAGCGTCGTCTCACGCAGTCTGCACGTCCAGCACGAACGCTGGTCCAACTGAGGTGCCAGGTGGAAATGGCATGGCAAGCCGTTCCACAGGACTACATCCAACATCTCTACGATCATCTCCATGGGAGAATAGCAGCCTGCATTGCTGCGAAAGGTGGATATACACTGTACTAGTGCCGACATTGTGCATGCTCTGTTGCCTGTGTCTATGTGCCTGTGGTTCTGTCAGTGTGATCATGTGATGTATCTGACCCCAGGAATGTGTCAATAAAGTTTCCCCTTCCTGGGACAATGAATTCACGGTGTTCTTATTTCAATTTCCAGGAGTGTATATATTCAGGTATATCTTCTGAAGAAGGCTCAATTATTTGGGCTGAAACCTAGGTAAAGGTTGGTTTCATTACCACAATCGAGGCTGATAGTTTCTTATATATTAGATTATCACAATTGTTGACTGGGCTGCAATGTTGAAAGTACAGTTTACTCAATTAGTCTATGGTGTGTAGGTGATGAATTTCAGCAGCAGATAAAAAATGCTTCTATCCATTCCCTGTAGATCAGTAGACAGATTCCTAGTAGACAACAGACTTGAGAGAGGCGGGGATAAGCGTAGATATGTTTGCTTGAAATGGTTAACACATAATGAAGATTTCTTCGCTTTCATTAGCAACCTGGATATACAGGTGCATGAGTCGGTCAAAATGTGAGGCTAGTGGTTTATGCACGCATGCATGAAACTGAAAGAATGATTATAATTGTTATTCTATGGGTCAAAGAAAATGTCAGGTACTGTGTATTTAAAATGTCATGAGATGTTATATGTGTCCTAAGGATGAAAATGAAATCTTAAAGGACATACAGTGGTACTGAAACATTGTTTACTGCACGAGTTATAAACGTTATAATGAATCTAGATGTGAGTATGTATAAATTGTACCATGTATGTACCTGACATGTCAGCAGCACTTAGGTGTAGGCTTATCTGTGCTTAGGTTAAATCAAATAATGTTGAATTGTAATGTTTATTTTGTGTATTTTATGTGAAACCATGTATGTATTGACAAAACAGACATCAAGAGGAACCATTCAATTATCAAATGCTTGGTTTGTTCTGTAAAAGGGTTACATTTATGTGTGATAATGTGAGTGAAGGTGCAGATGCTTACCATGAGCCAAAAGTTTTCTGTTCATTTGTAGCGGTGAGGAATGTTAGACTTTGTTACAACAAAAAACATAAAAGGTGAAAATGTTCATGGACGTAACCTGCAATTTGGTGAGATCTTGACATGATGCTGAAGTACAGGCTGGCCTTGGATACTGAAATATATGATGCTCGATGTGGCACCAGTACCAAAGGTAGTAATGATGGGTCTTTCCCCTGCAGCATTGTAAACTCTCAACCACACACTTGCCTATACACACTATCCAACAGAGCAGCTCTAGGGACATTTTGATGACATGGAATTTGTAATTATCTAAAAATTGTGGAAAAAACTGTACTGCAAAGCCATGTTGCACCAACAGACTTACAAGGTGTGTGCACAATAAACATCGCTTACAAGTGTGAGTGTAGGCCTGAAAGAGGCATGTAGTGGTCACTTCACAATAATTGAGCTGCCTTTGGCACAGCATAGACATGGAAAATTAAACTTTCAGAGTATGTAAATAAAAATGTAAAAGGGAGAGCTGGCACATCTAGGGTATACATTACAATAAGAATGGCCATAATAAAGTTATTTTAAACCCCGATAAGGTCAAAGATACAATATAAGTTATACCTGGAAATAAAATTTAACTTGTTATAATTTTAGGTAGAAAGGGCACCAACAATTGTATACTGTTGTCCACCAATCATGGACCATGCCAGTTTACAGTAGAGGGTTAGTTGTAACCTATGGTTTTTATTTTTCCTTCTATTTCTATTTGTTCATTTACCTAAGTAGTTTATGGAAAAGATTAAAATGCAGTATGACCACAACAATTAACCTGTGGAGCTAGCGAGAAAAGATGAACATTAATTTTCTTATATTTGTAAAAACTCCTACCAGATGTTTTATCAATTTATACTGTCTGTCTTTTACTGTCCTTGATAGAAAGAGAACATGGATTTCAATTTAGTTCTGAAATAATGTGAAACACATTAATTCTTATAGTATGAGGTCAACTTCATTTACTAGTTCCTTATTTCACCTGATCTATATATCTGCGTTACTGGTATCTGTAATGCTTTGGAGAAGCAAGAAATTTAAGCAGAGCAAGCTGGATGCCATTATATTGTCTTCAAAGAAGAAGACAAGGTAAATAAATTCAAGGCTCAAAAAACTATCATCTAGTACTCCGATATTATATGTTACAGATTTTTCGTGTATATGAAAAATAATAAGCCTGAGTGTCTGGAGTGTGTGTCGCTGTGCGTAAATTAGTTGAGACACACACTGCTGAGTGAACTCACTATTGTTGTACCTCTTGTTCAGTGCCAGCAAATTTCCATTGTAATTATTATCCTCAAAATTATTAATTAATTAGCAGATAATGCTAATCTTATATCTTTCTTTCAAGACACGTCCAGTCTTTCCAACTCCACTTCCAAGTCCTTTGCTCTCTCTGACAGAATTACAATGTCATTGGCAGATCTTATAGTTTTTATTTCTTTTCCCTGAACTTCAATTCCTTCTTCTAATCTTTCTTTGGCTTCCTTTACTGGTTGCTCAGTGTACAAAGTGATAGGGGATAGGCTACAACTTAGTCTTACTCCCTTCTCAACCTCTGTTTCCCTTTCATGCACTTTGGCTCTTGTAACTGATGTCTGGTTTCTGTCAAACTTGGACATAACCTTTTGCTCCCTGTATTTAACCACTGCTACCTTCAGAATCTCTTGGTCTCACTCTACGATTTTTACCCTCGATGCTGCCCTCCAACAATAAATTGGTGATCCCTTGATGCCTCAGAACATGTCCTACCAACCGATCCCTTCTTCTAGTCAAGTTGTGCCACAAACTCCTCTTCTCCCCAATTCTATTCAATACCTCCTCATTAGTTATGTGATCTACACATCTAATCTTCAGCATTCTTCTGTAGCACAACATTTTGTAAGCTTCTATTCTCTTCTTGTCTAAACTATTTATTGTCCATGTCTCACTTCCATACATGGCTACACTCCATACAAATACTTTCAGAAACGACTTCCTGACACTTAAATCAATACTCGATGTTAACAAATTTCTCTTCTTCAGAAACGCTTTCCTTGCCATTGCCAGTCAACATTTTATATCCTCTCTACTTTGACCATCATCAGTTATTTTGCTCCCCAAATAGCAAAACTCCTTTACTATTTTAAGTGTCTCATTTCCTAATCTAATTCCCTCAGCATAACCCGACTTAATTTGACTACATTCCATTATCCTCATTTTGCTTTTGTTGATGTTCATCTTATACCCTCCTTTCAAGACACTGTCCATTCCGTTCAACTGTTCTTCCAAGTCCTTTGCTGTCTCTGACAGAATTACAATGTCATTGGTGAACCTCAAAGTTTTTATTTCTTCTCCATGGATTTCAATACCTACTCTGAACTTTTCTTTTGTTTCCTTTACTGCTTGCTCAGTATACAGATTGAATAGCATTGGGGAGAGGCTACAACCCTGTCTCACTCCCTTCCCAACCACTGCTTCCCTTTTATGTCCCTAGACTCTTATAACTGCCATCTGGTTTCTGTAAAAATTGTAAATAGCCTTTCGCTCCCTGTATTTTACCTCTGCGGCCTTCAGAATTTGAAAGAGAGTATTCCAGTCAACATTGTCAAAAGCTTTCTCTAAGTCTACAAATGCTAGAAACATAGGTTTGTCTTTCCTTAATCTTTCTTCTAAGATAAGTCGTAGGGTCAGCACTGCCTCACGTGTTCCAACATTTCTACGGAATCCACACTGATCTTCCCCGAGGTCGACTTCTACAGTTTTTCCATTCGTCTATAAGGAATTCGCGTTAGTATTTTGCAACTGTGACTTATTAAACTGATAGTTCAGTAATTTTCACATCTGTCAACACCTGCTTTCTTTGGGATTGGAATTATTATGTTCTTCTTGAAGTCTGAGGGAATTTCGCCTGTCTCATACAGCTTGCTCACCAGATGGTAGAGTTTTATCAGGACTCTCTCTCCCAAGGCTGTCAGTAGTTCTGATGGAATGTTGTCTACTCCTGGGGCCTTGATTTGACTTAGGTCTTTCAGTGTTCTGTCAAACTCTTCACGCAGTATCATATCTCCCATTTCATCTTCATTTACATCCTCTTCCATTTCCATAATATTGTGCTCAAGAACATTGCACCTGTATAGACCCTCTATATACTCCTTCCACCTTTCTGCTTTTCCTTCTTTGCTTAGAACTGAGTTTCCATCTGAGCTCTTGATATTCATGCAAGTGGTTCTCTTTTCTCCAAAGGTCTCCTTAATTTTCCTGTAGGCAGTATCTATCTTACCCCTCATGAGATAAGCCTCTACATCCTTACATCTGTCCTCTAGCCATCCCTGTTTACCCATTTTGCAGTTCCTGTCGATCTCATTTTTGAGACGTTTGTATTCCTTTTTGCCTGCTTCATTTACTGCATTTTTGTATTTTCCCCTTTCATCAATTAAATTCAGTATATCTTCTGTTACCCAAGGATTTCTACTAGCCCTCGTCTTTTTACCTACTTGATCCTCTGCTGCCTTCACTATTTCATTCCTCAAAGCTACCCATTCTTCTTCTACTGTATTTCTTTCTCCCATTCCTGTCAATTGTTCCCTTATGCTCTCCCTGAAACTCTGTACAACCTCTGGTTCTTTCAGTTTATCCAGGTCCCATCTCCTTAAATTCCCACCTTCTTGCAGTTTCTTCAGTTTTAATCTACAGTTCATAACCAATAGATTGTGGTCAGAGTCCACATCTGCCCCTGGAAATGTGTTACACTAAGCAGACTCAGAAGGATGTAGGTTGCAATAGGTTTTGGGAGATGAAGAAGCTTGCACAGGATAGAGTAGAATGGAGAGCTGCATCAAATCAGTCTCAGGACTGAAGACCACAGCAACAAGAAACTTCAGAATAGTAAAGAGTGTACTCCAGTCAACATTGTCAGAAAATTTCTCTAATTCTACAAAAGATATAAACATAGATTTGCCTTTCCTTAACCTATCTTCTACGAGAAGTCATACGGTCAGTACAGTCTCATGTTTTCCAACATTTTTCTGGAACCCAAACTGATCTTCTAAGAGGGTAGTATCTATCCGTTTTTTGTATTCTTTTGTAAATAATTGGTGTCAGTATTTTGCATCCATGACTTATTAAACTGATAGTTTGGTAATATTTATGCCTTCGCATTCACCTCAAAATTTGACAGTACTTCTCATCTCATATATCTTACACACCAGGTGGAATATTACTGTCATCACCACCTCTCCAATGGACACCGAAATATATCTTATTGTTAACACAGTATGGAAAGTCCTGTCTCAGCTGTAGATGTACACAGCTAGTTTCAGACCTTCAGGTCCATTTTCAAATGGTTTTAATGTCTAATATTAGAAACCAGCCTGCTTCAGGAGTTATATTGAAAGAAGCAAGCATATGAAAATAATTTTGAACAGTCCACAGTTTGGGCTTGTGAATGTTGGTCATTGTCTACTTACATTAAACATAGATACTGCTAAGTCAAAAGAAAATTAAAAATGTGTGGCTTAGAGCACCATAAATATCGATATTTGTTCTGTGCGTAAGTGTGCTATCTTTGAGGAGAGGGCTTTGGGCAGGATTTTGGACGCTAAAGGCAGTTAGCCTCTGGACGTGTATCTGTGTAACAGCTAAGTGTGAATAAATCTGTATTTGAGAGAGTTCTAGTTGTTTACCTACAACTATTCAATATTCCCTCACTGGTGACCCCGTTTTTGTGTAATACGCGTCCGAGTTACCGCCCGAAGGTTATTTATGCGCCTACCGCGTCGGGTTTCTCCGCGATCGTGAGGGCCTTTGTTCAGCTCCAGTCAATGGCCTTTCAGTATTTACCGCCGCCCGGATTGCAGCAACATCTCTCCAGCACTCTTGCCATCATAGTGGACCTGCCGCAAGAATCTTTGGAATCCTTCAGCCAGAACATGCAGTGGAATTCATCGAGTGCCGCCAGTTTCTTTCAACCACCAACGGTCGTGGACTCCGGCTTTGTTAGCCTAGACCTTCCCACGTGTTCTCCACAGAGTGTTCGTTGGAACATTCCTACTCCTGTGTCAAACGCACAATTCAATATAGTTCATGGCGTCGAGCGAGGTTTTGCTACTTTGGAAAATCCAGTAGTAACTTCAAACTCGAATCAGTTCCCACCACGTGTGTATCCTTCCGTGCCGGCAAGTCAACAGGTGTTCAATGCTCGCCAAACAGGAAATATCACACCGAGTGTGCATCCTAGTGGACGTGTGTGTTGCTGCTAATCAAGTCAACAATTCTGTGCTGGACAATAATTACTCTGACATCTACAACCAGCCCCACCACTCACGGTCGAGTGAATACCGTGTGCATAACGGACATTCACCGGCGTACTTAAGCACTTGTGGCTTCTCTCCGAGCTACCACTGCCGGCAAGTCAACAGGTGTTCAATGCTCGCCAAACAGCAAATATCACACCGAGTGTGCATCCTAGTGGACGTGTGTGTTGCTGCTAATCAAGTCAACAATTCTGTGCTGGACAATAATTACTCTGACATCTACAACCAGCCCCACCACTCACGGTCGAGTGAATACCGTGTGCATAACGGACATTCACCGGCGTACTTAAGCACTTGTGGCTTCTCTCCGAGCTACCACGTCAATGAGAATGCACATTTTGACTATGATCCTCACACTGTTTGAGCGTCCGTCGCTTCTCAGCGGCCCCCCCGGCGTCAAGTGAATTTTGCGATTCCCGCATTACGGGATGCCAATAATTCGGACTCGCTATCTTCTGCATGCTCTACTTCCGTCCGAAGTAATAGGCGCACCTCCGTAGTGACTGCAGTGCCAAATCTGCCGAAATTACCAGACTTCAAACCCACTCACCCGGAGTTCTGGTTTAACCTGGTTGAACAAACATTCAATGTCTGACGACGCACGCTTCCCCTGCCTCATGAACCATCTTCATGACCGCATCGATTTAATTTACGATCTGGTCAAAGCACCCCCCTAGCAGGGAAGTATGCTGTGGCAAAACAGACAATACTGGAGCGCGTCTCTAAAACCAGGAGAGAAAATGTGCGACAGCTCATCTACAAAGAGCGTCTCGGCGACAGGTCTCCATCCCAGCTGTGGCGGTGCATCCGTCTTCTCGTCGATGAGCAAGTTATGCCCGATGACACGCTTGCAGAAATCTGGACTGAAAAGCTGCCTTTGCCTGTCCAGACTGCAATCTCTGCGTATGAAGATAGGCCAGTAAATGAACGTTTACGTGCCGCCGACAGAGCATACTCCGCCAGGCAACGTGAGCTCCGTGCACTGCATTCTGGACGTGACCGCACTAAGACGCTTTCTGATGCCACGCCCTTGTCTGGTGCTGCTAATAACAAGTTTGTTAAACTAGCCGCCCTGCCTGCACCTTCAACTCCCTGCAACGACAGTGCATCGGCCTCTGTGGAAGACTCTGGGGTACATACTCCGTCACCTAGCAACTACCCATAGGAGCACAGGCCCGCCCAACCTTACTGTTTCTTCCACGCGAGATTCGGGGAGCAAGCCCGCAAATGTCAGTCACCGTGTTCTTACCCAAACTCCAACTGCAGGTAGGCTACGGTGCCACCTCCTGCGATGCAAACAATGGGCACCATCCCACGTTGCACTCCGTTTCGGACAATAACAGTAAGTGTGGTCGAGTCTATGTTCGCGATTTACGATCAGGTGTATGTTTTCTGGTAGACACTGGCACAGACGTCTCTTTGCGGCAACCAATGAAGTGCAACCACACAAAACAGTACTTCATGCAGTGAACTTGTCTACCCTACAGTGTTTGGGTTCCACTTAGTATACAGTGAAACTTTCGCCCGAGTGCAAGCTGGAGTGGACGTTTCTAGTGTCAACAATTGAAGAACCTATTCTCGGAATTGATTTCCTCAAGCACTATCAGTTGTCACTAGATTTTGTGCAAAATACTGTGTTTTACCCCTCCCTTAACAAACATATTCCTTTCGCTTCGCCGAGTGACAGTTCGGCTAACACCAAACATGTGTGCTGTGCTAAGAAGTGTGTAAACCTATCCTTGGAGCTGCAATCTTGGACAAACAAATGGCTAGTGGAATGCGCCAAGTCTTTGAAATTGCAGATGGAATGTACGGAAATGCTGCTGCATCTCCGCGACATACACCACGAGTTGGCGTCCACACAAGAACGCCTTACGGCACTACAAGCAGACGACTCGACAGCTACAGACAAGGTCAGTCCATGCCAATCTGGTGTTCCCATGCCCGCGCACATTAACGACAATGTTGTGAAATCTGTAAACTGTGTCAGCACCCCCTTTTGTAATGATAGTGTATGCCCGAGTGCTCATGCTCCTTGCGTTCCGAATGGACAATTAACTTGCCAAGCTCGTGGCAATGAACTACGGCCATCTGCTGTTCGGTCACGCCCATTCGTGCCTACAGCGCTCATAGCGGCACGGCCCACTGCCAAGAACCAGTGTACCAACCTCGTCCATGTTAACACGTGTGCGGCCTTTACGCAGCCTACAAGCGGGTGGCACACCTGTACTTCCATGCCCTCAGCGCCACAGCTTGGCCCATCCGCCACTGCCTGCTCTGCTTCACAGACATCTGACTGTCGTGCCGCGCCACGTATTGCAGTAGTCACTAGTGGCACAGTTCATCGGTTACGTCTAACCGATGGGCCGCCCATATCGCAACGCCCAAGCCGCCTGAAGCCGGAATTTATGAAAATTGCAAAAGAACAATTGGATGATCTGTTACAAAAGGGAATAATTGAACCTTCTTCCAGTTGCTGGGCTAGTTCTATCCTGTTTGACCAAAAGAAAGACAGTACTTGGCGTATGGTCGGAGACTATAGGCGTTTAAATGCCCACACCATCATTGATAAATATCCGGTCCCACACATTGCAGACTTCAATTATGCGCTCGCAGGTGCAAAGAACTTCTCTGTTTTGGACTGTAAGCACGCATTTAATCAGATTCCTATGGCTCTGGAGGATATTGAAAAGACTGCCATAACCACTCCCTTCGGGCTGTTCCAATACAAATTTATGCTGTTTGGGTTGATAAACGCCCCCCAAACGTGGCAGCGTTTCATCTACAAACTTTATCCCATCTAGACTTTTGTTTCGTATACATGGACAACATATTGGTTTTTCCTTCTACTTTGGAACAGAGTGAGGAGTGTGTTCAAGTCATGACAGATATGTTAGCAGCCGCTGGTATTGAAATGAACAATAAAAAGACTCAATTGCACCAGTCATCCGTCACATTCCTAAGTTATGTTGTGTCATCGGACGGTCTGACACCACCACAGGACAAGATCAAGCCTGTTCTCGAGATGCTACACCCTCAGACCTGTAGGGGATTATGCAGGTTCATCGGAACAGTTAATTATTACCGGAAACATTTGCCAGCTGCTTCCGCGGTGCAACTCCTCTCACAGATGCTCTCGCTGGCCCACAAACTTGTGGCACCCGCCGGGTACCATGGACACCAGACATGAACAAGGCATTTAATGAACTCAAACAGCTGTTGGCCTCCACTGTCACTATTGCTCACCCACGTGCAGACGCCACAATGTTTATCACTACTGACGCTAGTGACAATGCTATCGGCGCAGTACTGAGTCAGACATACAACGATGTTACGACCACCCTGCAGTTTTTCTCAAAAAAGCTAAACAACATGCAGAAGAAATACTCAGCATTCAACAGAGAATTGCTTGCAGTTTACGAGGCCATAAGACACTTCAGAACTGATGTTGAGGGACGAGATTTCTATGTGCTCACTGACCACAAAAAATTCTGCGGTTGATCTGCCCCCACGACGCTTTCGTCACATCGATTACATCTTGCAATTTACTAATGATATTCGCTACATCCGAGGAGCGGACAATGTGGTCGCTGATTTTCTCTCGCGTGTTGGTGCTGTCACAACCCTAATTGACTTAATGGACCTACCTCGGTTGCAATCGGCAGACCCCGAAACCATGCAGTTAATTTCAGACCACAGCTCCTCTCTCCAACCGGTACGCTCTACTTTCCCTGGCATATCTGACTTAGTGTGGTGTGATGAATCGACTGGTACGTTGCGGCCATTCATTCCTAAGCCCCTTCAACGCCAGGTCTTTGACAAACTACACACATTAGCACACTCCGGTGTCAAAGCTTCCACCCGTCTGGTAGCTGAACTGTTTGTCTGGAGAGACATGCGCCGTGACTGTCAGTCTTGGGCAAGGGCATGCATGGTGTGTCAACAGAACAAAGTTTCCAGGCACACTTCTCCACCCCTTGGCTGTTTTGCCCAACCGCCAGGCTGGTTTCACAATGTTCATGTCGACCTCGTAGGCCCTTTGCCCCCTCCGAGGGTTTCCGTTACTTGTTTACAGCTATTGACAGGATGACTCGGTGGGCTGAGGCTGTGCCTATTCTGAACATTATCTCTGAGACAGTAAGTCAAGCATTCTTAGATTCGTGGATCTCTAGATTTGACTCAATTGTTTACCTCACCACTGACCAGGGGCGACAATTTGAGTCTTCAGTTTTCTCTGAGTTATGTAAAATGTGTGATATTGTCAAAATTCATACTTCTGCATACCACCCCCAAAGCAATGGGCTTGTCGAGTGATGGCATCGCACCTTAAAGTCTGCCCTGCGTTGCCATGACTCACTATGGACAGAGGCACTGCCCTTCGTGCTTCTTGGCCTTCGTGTGACTTTCAAGGAAGACCTCAAGGGTTCCGTAGCCGAGTTTGTGTATGGCCAACCTCTGGTTTTGCCTGGATAATTAGTCACTCTGACCCCACTTCCATGGCCCTCTGAACTCCCCGCACTTCTCGAGCGGGTGCGCTTGCACTGCAGCATAATTCACTGCTCATACACCTCCGCGCGTGCACGTACTGCGCACGCTAGACTCTTGTGAGTACGTGTTTCTCAGAGACGACTCAGTTAAAGCCCCACTTCAGTCGCCCTACACAGGTCCTTACAAGGTTGTCAAACGCTCTGAGAATAACATGGATCTCCTCATAAAAGACTCTGTAACCACGGTCTCACTCAACCGAGTGAAACCAGCTTTCATTGAGCCTCAGGTGAACCTCCCTGATTCTGTCCCTATTTCTCCCACTCCTGCTTCGAGCGGCCATCCATCTTCCCACACCATGCATTCGGGTATTGATTTTCCACAGCGTGCTTCTCTGCCGAGCACTGCTCCTTCTCCGCGTTCATCTAATTCGAGTGGCCAATCTTTTTGGGGCTTCACTCCTCACAGACCTCGCAGTCAAACTGCCAACCACTCGGATTCTACCATTGTGTTACCATCTTTGTGTGACAGCTCTTTGTCACGCCGTTCAATCCACACTGGCTCCTCGTTGCCTTCGGTCACGCTCCCTCGTCTGTCAGCTGATCGCCCGAGGTTGTCTCCTGCGCAGTCCAGTGCACCTGCCACCCCCCTCTTAGCAGATGCTTCCCCCTGCCATGGCTTTCCCACACCTCCCTGCATCCCTACCATTGCTCGTACAGGTGCCATCCAAGAATTCACAACACATGTGCAACCTGATGACATACATAAATTATCTGTTGTCGTAGATGGCGATACGGTGTGTGTGGTACTCGCGTGTGACAATACTGAGGGAGGAAGCGAAGAATCTCGTGTGGTGCGCCGCTTTAAATTGAGCAGAATTGCTGCGAGTGGCAATTTGCATGCCTTTGTTAGGCCATCTGGCAAGGTGATTCTCCACCTGCCGGCTGACGAAGTGCTACACCTCCACTCCAGGACGGGACGTCGTCTTCAGCTGCCGGCGTCGCTTGCTGACTTCACCGTCGACGTACCGGGTTTCACCCCCCGGTCTCCTACCAGTCGACTGCTTCCGCCTGACGCAGAAGAACTGTACGTTACCTTCCTAACTTCTCACCCCCCCCCCCCCCCCCCCATTCACAGGGACGTACTCCATACTGTGCATGGGGGGGGGGGGGGCTATGTGGCATAGAGTGCCATAAATATCGATATTTGTTCTGTGCGTAAGTGTGCTATCTTTGAGGAGAGGGCTTTGGGCAGGATGTTGGACACTAATGGCAGTTAGCCTCCGGACGTGTATCTGTGTAGAAGCTAAGTGTGAATAAATCTGTATTTGAGAGAGTTCTATTTGTTTACCTACAACTATTCAATATTCCCTCAAATGTATGACAAGTAACAGTGTTCATAATAAAGCAGCATGTTATGATATAAATGGAAAATCCAGGGTCGAATAATGACAGTATTATGAAAAGGAGAGTTGCAACTCACCATATAGTAGAGATGCTGAGTTGCAACACACACACACACACACACACACACACACACACACACACACACACAAAATTCAAGCTTTCACAACCAACAGTTGCTTCATCAGGAAAGAGGGAAGGAGAGGGAAAGATGAATGGTTTTAAGGGTGAGGGTAAGGAGTCATTCCAATCCCGGGAGCGGAAAGACTTACCTTAGGGGGAAAAAAGGACAGGTATACACTTGCGCACACACGCACACACACACACACACACACACACACACACACACACACACACACACACACATATATCCATCCGCACATACACAGACCCAAGCGCATATATATATATATATATATATATATATATATATATATATAAAAAAAGAAAGATGATGAAACTTACCAAACAAAAGCGCTGGCAGGTCGATAGACACACAAACAAACACAAACATACACACAAAATTCTAGCTTTCGCAACCAATGGTTGCCTCGTCAGGAAAGAGGGAAGGAGAAGGAAAGACAAAAGGATATGGGTTTTAAGGGAGAGGGTAAGGAGTCATTCCAATCCCGGGAGCGGAAAGACTTACCTTAGGGGGAAAAAAGGACAGGTATACACTCGCACACACACACATATCCATCCACACATACACAGACACAAGCAGACATTTGTAAAGGCCTTTACAAATGTCTGCTTGTGTCTGTGTATGTGTGGATGGATATGTGTGTGTGTGTGCGAGTGTATACCTGTCCTTTTTTCCCCCTAAGGTAAGTCTTTCCGCTCCCGGGATTGGAATGACTCCTTACCCTCTCCCTTAAAACCCATATCCTTCTGTCTTTCCTTCTCCTTCCCTCTTTCCTGACGAGGCAACCATTGGTTGCGAAAGCTAGAATTTTGTGTGTATGTTTGTGTTTGTTTGTGTGTCTATCGACCTGCCAGCGCTTTTGTTTGGTAAGTTTCATCATCTTTCTTTTTAGATATATTTTTCCCACGTGGAATGTTTCCCTCTATTATATATATGATGGCAGACTGAGAGACTGTGGTCATGTGTGTGAGTTGTGTTTGTGTGAGTGTTTATATTTAAGTTGTCTATTCTGATGCAGGACTATATGGCCAAAAGCTTTGTTGTGCCTATTTGCAAATTAGCGTATCCACTATATGGTGAGTAGCAACTACTCTTTTCATAATACTACCATTTTTTTTAATGATTTACTTGTTTTATTTTTTTTAAATATGTGCCTTGACTCATTCCACATTCCTGGCAGTTTTCCCTCCTGATGGGATCTACAAAACATAATGAATGAATGAATTTAGCAATGGTGTGATCTGCCTTAGCCCCAACATTATGTCTCGCTCAGGAATACTAGTGCCTGTATGGACTTTGGGTTACTACAGAAATGCATCAGCAAATGACAAAGCTAAAAACTACTTACGTGGCCCTGCTGAATATATGTTACACACTCCATGATTACTATGTCAAAGAGCAGGTATTGTAGCCATGAAAAAATGTTTGAAAACTCCAGACAAAGGCGTAATGTTGATTTTATTATTAACCACTGCTTACACAGTGTCTTCAATACGAGCACTGGTGATGTTGATGAGATGCTGTACAGCACCAGATTTGCACTTGGTGGCCAAAATTGGAACTATCATTTTTCTAGTGTAAATTGGTTCCACATTAACGCATTAGCATATCTACCAAGTTTTTCCAGTCCACACTGAACCTCTGTGAACAGCTTCACTTTAATTATAACCACTTGGTACCAATGGAGTAACTGAGAGATACAAAAGTTATACCCTTTCAATGCACAGATAATTTGTTTTTCTGATTTCAAGAAACAACAACTAATTCTTCTGAGACTAACATGCAGCCAAAGCTGTAACGCCGGAAATGCATATCCTCCTATTTCCATCAATTGTACTATTATTTTTTTCCTTGTTTTGTTACCTCAAGATATGACATTTCTGTCTCTTTATATATTGTAATTGTTTTACTGTTTGTATATATATATTTATGCACTCATGTCGATGTATAATTGGTTTGTTTCGTAAATATCATTTGTATTTTTACGCTGGGTCTTGCCTAGGGAAAACTGCTATCGAACGATTACATCGATGGGTCGTGTGAAGAATCAAAGTGTGTAGGATCTTTGGTAGTGTTAACTCTGCCGCGTGGAGCGCGGGCAGAGCAAGGGGGAGTCTGGCGGGAGTAGCGAGTGGAGCAGGTGTTGTGTGACGCTCCCGCGAGTTGCCGCGCTTTCGGGGTTCGGCAGCATGTAATTGCGCTCGACTCGCGATGATAGTTTCTGACATGGTGTCGCGGACGGGAAGCATTAGCTGGCGCACATCAAGAGCCCGTTTCGCCTGGTGACCGTGTCGAGAAGAAGGCGCGCCAACATCCAGCTTCTGCAACAGCGACGGCCGACAATGAGTGACTGTCGCCACCTCCTCGATCGACGGCTTCAAACCTTCAATCAACCAACAAGGAAGACTAAAAGCACGTAAAGTTTCAGAACTGTATGGCAGACCTCAGCTTTTCAAATTGTTCCATTTGCCTCGCAAAATTACAGCAACTTAGCATGAACCTTTGTTGCTCATTGTCCCAATTGCATTGCCAAGCAGGGTCCCTTCCTTTTCCGAAATGAACCCGAGTGTCGTTGAAATTCAAACGCCAGCATTAAAATAATATGATTAGATTTCACTGCTTTAATTTCAAAGTTCAGTAGCTGGCTACAATATTTAGGTTACACGAGCACAAATTTAGAGTGCGAGTTTTGTTAGCATATTTTAGCTTACCTGTGACTGCAGCTCAGCTTGGTACGTACTAAATTTTACTATTGTTAATAGTTCAGAATCATTTAATTCAAGTTCAAAGTTAAATCTCTTGTTTCTAAATTGCGTAGAGTCAAGTTGCTTTTGAAATGATTGTTGAGGTAGTCCAAGACTAACCGTATTTTACTGGATTTCGATGTGCTTCAGAAAGAAAGCTCACTATTAACTTCAGTCACTAAATTAACTTTCGATTTTCCGGTTTTATTAATTCTTTTGCTAAATTAAGTCAGAGTGTAGCGAAATTTATTACTTCTGACAAACTTTCAGTTTTCACACTACACGTGTCAACCTTCAGTTGCCACGCTTCTAGTGTTAATTATATGTGTAATAACCTTTCATTTTCAGTTACTATAGTAATTGTCCTTAGGACTGGCGACCGTGATTTCCCCCAAATCTCAAATATCTAATTACCGCTAGTTAATTGTTAACGTAACGGCCGCACATTTACTTTCTTTATTAACTTTATCCCTATTTCAAAATTAATTTCCACCAGTTTCACTTGCATTTTTCCTTTCATTAAGATGTAACCCTTTCCTCCCTCTTTACCGATAGATTAACTTCGGTGACGATTGCTTTTCCCAAATTTCCATTAGGTACACGCGGTTTAATTTTTCACTGTCATTAAGGTCGATAAGTGAGGGGGAGGTTACACGTGGCGACCTGGTGACAGGACAATCTTCAGATTTGAGGTTGTTCTGGACACGAATTTTCTTTGGTGCAAATGTCGTAACAAAGTACGGGTTACGTACAGGCCGTTACGTCAGCGAGAATAAGTAGTGGGAGTAATCCTAATTACATTTGAGATTTGTCATTTATATTGAAAATTATTAAAATGAGTGAAGGCAACAATTGCCAAGATTTGGTAGACTTGGATACGGAACAATCGGTCGAACAGTGGGAAACGCGCGCCGCGGTACCCATTGTTCAGGGGCAGGCGGCTAGCATGAAAGACGCGACCGAAGAAACGCAACAAAGAGCAGAAATGGAATTCCAAACTTTAGAAAATGTTTCGGAATCGGAAGCGAAAATCAAATCTGTACCCCTTGATGATGAATACGGGGGAACATGTATAGAGGAACCAGCTACGGAAGTAAAACCGGTAGTTTCCGGGAATTTAACTGATTTATTGAATGTTTTGATTAACGAAATCAAGAGTCAATCGGCCAAGCAAGAAGATCAGGCTGCCAAACAAGAAGCTCAGGCTGCCAAGCAAGAAGCTCAGTCTGAAAAATTTGAACGGATGCTAGACAATCAGAACAAAGCTATTAACGTTGTTATCAACAATGTTGGAGTTGTTAACACAAAAGTTGATAAAATCAAAGAAGATATTGTTGTAATTAATACCGAAATCGGTAATCTTAAACAGGAAATGATAGGCGTTCAGGCGGAAATTGCGAGCATAAATACTCGTTTTGATTCCGAAATTAGCAGAATCGAGAAAAGTGTAGGAGACGCAGTGGCTCCGATCATCGAGAAAAAGGTGACGGAACAAATTCAATTAGTGAGAAAAGAGGATCATCAGAAGGTGGAAACTTTAAAGGCTTTAGTATCCGAAGTAGATACCAAAGTGACGAAGCAGGCTAATACCTGCGAAGAGAAAAAGAGGGAAGTGGAAACGCTTGCGACAACCACTTGCCAAGTGATTACGAGGGTGTCGGAATTAGAAAGGAAACTTGACGAAAAACAGACCTATGTGCCAATCTGTGCACATAGTTCGGAGTTGTTGACGAAAGAGGAGCGGTTCGACCCCTTGAAAAAAGGCGGTATACACCCGACGGATTTCATTAAAAATTGTGAAAGAGTTTTACCCAGATCATGGACTAATGAGAGAAAAATTAATGCGGTTATTGATGTGTTGGCTGGTGATGCCAAGCGTTGGGGCCTAAACCTCAACATTACGGACCTGACTTTTGACGAGTTTAAAAATTTGTTTCTGGCTGAATACTGGTCAGAGCAAAAACAGCAAAGTGTCTGGCGCGAATTTGTCGTATCGAGGCCTTTCGATGCGAATTCGCGCGGTTCGATGAAGGAGTTTTGTGAGGGCTGGATCCGCAAGTTGGATTATTTGCGTGATCGCCACACGGAATCCGAAATAGTCTGGGAACTCAACATGAAGCTTCCAGATGATACAAAACGCTACGTAGGAAGCAATTACAGGACAATCAATGATTTCCTGGAAAGAGTGGAGGACGAGGACAATTGGCGCAATAATCGCGACAGTGGCAGAGGCCGTGGTAACAACAACGGGTACCACAGCAACCACAACAACGATAACCACGGGAATAATGCATACCGCAACCATGGCAGCAATAACAATAATGGTTCGGACCGTAATAACAATCGGTACAATGCAAATAATAACAGGAATGACGGAAACCAGTATCACACTAACGTGATACGGGCTTCACAGAATAGTAATAACGCCAGAGGGTGTGATCAGCCGCCTCAGCAGCATCCGGGGAGCGTATCTGCTGAGACGAGACAGGGAAACCATTAGCCGCGCCGGTGAGGGGCCGACCGGGCGTGGAGAAATTTTGGCGGCCCAATAACAGTAGAAAACCGAGGTGTCGTCGTTATGGAAATTCTGTATGGAATAATCAACGGCGGGAGAGTGTGCCAGTATTAGGAGAAAGGAGTGCGCCCACAAGTAGTAGATCAGCTGTAGACACGGCAGTAGAAAATACATTCACTGTCAGTGAGAACAATTTAAGCAGTGTTCCGGAAATCGATTATAAAGTGGCAGCTGTAACACCCACAGTGGAACTGGAGATTGAGTTTAAGAATGATTCGCAAGTGTTGAAAGAAGATCAGATGTCGGATAAAACGTCCGTCGTCGAGCGAGGGGATGCAGAGAGGGATGAGGTCTGGTTAAGGCAGTTCGGTCGCTTATACGACGAACTAAGAGATTATAGGGGCCCGTACGGGAGAAGTGTTTATGGGGAGCGCGGGCAGGATTTGCCGCGTCTCGTCCCGCAGGAAGATAGTGATTGTGAAGTGATGGAAAGTTCTGGCCCTAACCGGCAGACTTTACTAGAAATAGTTGATGTTAAGGGGGAGCACGAGCAAGATGCGTCGTGTTTCGTCCCGCAGGAGTTGAATGTTGAAGTAGTAACGGAAAGTTCTGGCCCTAACCGGCAGACTTTACCGAAAGTTGTAGTGGTAGAAGTAGCCGACCCATCCGACGCGAACATCCAGTTTAAACATTGCGAGAGTATTAAGGAGAAAGATTACGAAAATTTTAGTGATAGCCGGACACGATTGGTAGAAAAGCACGTAGATTACAGCGTGTATGAGGTTAGAGCTGACGTTATACGGTCAGACGGTAGCAGTGTGGGTTGCGCAGATCCAGAGGAAGTAATTTCAGATGCTACTGGGCACATTCTTCCAGGTAGATTGGCAGATGAGATCAATCTGACCAAAGAGGTATCAACGAAGGTGACAATTAGTGAAGTGATAGCAAAGCAGCACTCACTAGTTGACGAGTTACAGGAAAAGGTTTCGGTATTGGAGGCGAAGCTACAGACTAAGCCTCAGGACAGACGTGTTGAAATTAAAACTGTATGTGAACAGAGGCTGAAAAAGCCGCCAGATAAACCGGATTTAGGATCAAAGCCGGATGGTTTTTTCTGGAATGACCTGGATATAGACGAGGATTTACTGCGGGAAAATAAAGAAACAGTCGAGGACAAGTGTAGACAGATAGCAGTGTCTGTTAATATGCACGACCTACAACTAAACGTGTTGATTGACATCGGTGCAGAATTGAGTGCTGTATCTGGAAAAATATTTCAGTTACTGAAAGACAGACCTGGCATCGTAGTTATGCCAGTAACAGGGGTGAAAATTATCAGTGCTACTGGGAAGGCCAGTAAACCGGTCACAAAACAGACTTTTGTCAACTTCGAGATATGTGGGGCACGATTTGAACAAGAGTTTGTCGTCGTGCCAGACTTAACTACGGAAGTAATTATCGGGTTAGATTGGCTATTAAAGTACCGTGCAGTGATTAACTGCGAAAGCAAAACTTTGACATGTGTGTCACTAGATAAAACGATAGTAGTTAGCTTTGACGAGGCAGGAGACGGTGTGCTTAGGCAATACCAGCCTATACACATTGTTAACTGGCCGAATGGTATTGATGTAGGTATGAATTTGAACTACCGTAATGTGAGGAAGTTTGGCATTGACAAAAGTGTAGAAAGTGAATTGGAAGAGATAATCAAATTCCCTCCACGGATTGACATTAGTATTGGTGTGAAAAACGATCGTTTGCGAGAAGTAATGAAGCTAAAAGCCGATGCTCGCATACGTCGTAATGACGCTAAAGTGCGTTTTGCTAAGTTTGCAATCGGAGACTTAGTACTTGTAAAAGCTCATGAGAAATCGAGCGAGATAGACAATGAAATCTCCAAATTTAAGTTTGTTTATAATGGACCATTGTAGACCTGAAATTGTACCAACCAAGGATTGATTAGTACCACAGATAGGGTAATTTGTACAGTATGTAGATATAGAGTGTAAGATTTAAGGATGTGCCATGTGGCGATGCTTTTGCCTGACCTAGAGGTCATTAAAGAAGTTGTAATTAATAAGTAATTTATGTTGATTAAATGATTTAAAAGTTACTTAATATTAATCAATTTAAAAATCCAAGCTGCTAGTTTAAGTTTCAGCTGAGTCACAGTAGATTAAGGAATGTAAATATGATTTTGTAAATAGCTGTAAGATTCCATAAATATGTGATTTACTAGTCATTGCCGATGTACTTAGACGCTGTTTTAAGTTTCAGGCTAGTACATGCGTGTGATGATGGACAGTGTTGAGTTATCCACTGTGATAGTATTAAGGGACTCCTTGAGATTACTCGGGAGTGAGTTTTTCCTAAAGATTTCAGTGAAACGGACGTTCTGGAAACGCCGTCACAAGGGCGAGTGAGATCAAGCGTGCCGCACACGCGGGCGCAACAATACTGGCGAGGCGAGCCGCTGTCAGCTCTTGTGCCGCTGTTGGCTCTTGTGCCGCTGTCGGCATTCTTTGTACTTGCGAGTACGGAAGGCGGAATTGTTTTTCTTCCTGGACAGCTGAAAGAATTCTACTGTCAATATTTATGTTTTTTTCGATCTGATGTGTGTTATTTTCTTGTTTAGCGTTTAATGGACTCCCATGACGAGAATATTAATTATGAAAGGGTTATGTAAAAATGTGTATTCTATGTAATTAATTATTAATTTGCGTATTTTGATCTACCTGTTTTTATGACCATGTACTCTGATTAATTTTGTAAATAGTATTCCATTTCATGATAGTGTTACGGATTTTGACGATTTTGGAATAGCTAAACCATTTTCTATATCTTCTATGAATTTTAATATGTTGTCAACCTGTTTTATTTTGTGCAAGATGACAGAGTGGAATAACATTAGGAGTGTCTCCACTCAGTTATTATGGTCTAAAAATTGATTTATGGGTAATTAGACGAATGCTAAATTTTGTTGATGTTTTGAGCATATGCATTTCCGCTGTTTCTTTTTTGGGACATTTTCTGAGTCTGTTTACGTTACACGAACATCCTCAGACAATGTGGGGCACGTGTAACGCCGGAAATGCATATCCTCCTATTTCCATCAATTGTACTATTATTTTTTTCCTTGTTTTGTTACCTCAAGATATGACATTTCTGTCTCTTTATATATTGTAATTGTTTTACTGTTTGTATATATATATTTATGCACTCATGTCGATGTATAATTGGTTTGTTTCGTAAATATCATTTGTATTTTTACGCTGGGTCTTGCCTAGGGAAAACTGCTATCGAACGATTACATCGATGGGTCGTGTGAAGAATCAAAGTGTGTAGGATCTTTGGTAGTGTTAACTCTGCCGCGTGGAGCGCGGGCAGAGCAAGGGGGAGTCTGGCGGGAGTAGCGAGTGGAGCAGGTGTTGTGTGACGCTCCCGCGAGTTGCCGCGCTTTCGGGGTTTGGCAGCATGTAATTGCGCTCGACTCGCGATGATAGTTTCTGACATGGTGTCGCGGACGGGAAGCATTAGCTGGCGCACATCAAGAGCCCGTTTCGCCTGGTGACCGTGTCGAGAAGAAGGCGCGCCAACATCCAGCTTCTGCAACAGCGACGGCCGACAATGAGTGACTGTCGCCACCTCCTCGATCGACGGCTTCAAACCTTCAATCAACCAACAAGGAAGACTAAAAGCACGTAAAGTTTCAGAACTGTATGGCAGACCTCAGCTTTTCAAATTGTTCCATTTGCCTCGCAAAATTACAGCAACTTAGCATGAACCTTTGTTGCTCATTGTCCCAATTGCATTGCCAAGCAGGGTCCCTTCCTTTTCCGAAATGAACCCGAGTGTCGTTGAAATTCAAACGCCAGCATTAAAATAATATGATTAGATTTCACTGCTTTAATTTCAAAGTTCAGTAGCTGGCTACAATATTTAGGTTACACGAGCACAAATTTAGAGTGCGAGTTTTGTTAGCATATTTTAGCTTACCTGTGACTGCAGCTCAGCTTGGTACGTACTAAATTTTACTATTGTTAATAGTTCAGAATCATTTAATTCAAGTTCAAAGTTAAATCTCTTGTTTCTAAATTGCGTAGAGTCAAGTTGCTTTTGAAATGATTGTTGAGGTAGTCCAAGACTAACCGTATTTTACTGGATTTCGATGTGCTTCAGAAAGAAAGCTCACTATTAACTTCAGTCACTAAATTAACTTTCGATTTTCCGGTTTTATTAATTCTTTTGCTAAATTAAGTCAGAGTGTAGCGAAATTTATTACTTCTGACAAACTTTCAGTTTTCACACTACACGTGTCAACCTTCAGTTGCCACGCTTCTAGTGTTAATTATATGTGTAATAACCTTTCTTTTTCAGTTACTATAGTAATTGTCCTTAGGACTGGCGACCGTGATTTCCCCCAAATCTCAAATATCTAATTACCGCTAGTTAATTGTTAACGTAACGGCCGCACATTTACTTTCTTTATTAACTTTATCCCTATTTCAAAATTAATTTCCACCAGTTTCACTTGCATTTTTCCTTTCATTTAGATGTAACCCTTTCCTCCCTCTTTACCGACAGGTTAACTTCGGTGACGATTGCTTTTCCAAAATTCCCATTAGGTACACGCGGTTTAATTTTTCACTGTCATTAAGGTCGATAAGTGAGGGGGAGGTTACAAAGCGTCTGTAACTTCAAAGGTATTGGTGCTACAAAGTTGAAAGTTATGTCACTGTAATGGTCTAGGTTTAAGCTTGTGGCAGTTATCGACAGCAAGAGGCAACCGCCTCATCTTTGAGAACGAACTTCTTTGAAAACTGTTGATCTCAGTATGTTCTGAACTCTGTATTTGAGTGGATGTGTTTGTACCAAATGATCAAAATAAAGTTAATTCATTATTAATGAGTGAATACTTAATGTTGGGTTCGATATTACTGTACGTAACATCTCGATCGCCATACTGGTGACCCCAATGCTCACGAACACTGCTTATGACGCCAGAAATGTGTACTGGAACATTGCCATGGACAAACAATGCAGCAACCCTTTGTCGGATTTCTACATCCATCGACTTCACATCGTGCCGCATCTGGATGCAGTGTACAGGAAGTGTAATTAGTGTGTAAATTCCCGACTCTTGTGTGAATTGTGCTTTTTGGTAACTTTCGTCACCTTCTCACACATCGGCAATGCGACTGAGGCACACACGTCATCTGTCGAAACCCGCTCAACGCGTCGGTAATTTCACTTCCGGACAGTGCAGTGTTCCTTTGCTGATTAATTTGGATGATTTTGACTTGCTTTTGTGTAATGCATTAGCTTTGCGCAGTGCTTTGACACCAGACAATCATGCCAAACAATGGACTGCAACAAACGGGGACTATGTTGCAAATCCCAGTTCACACGAACTCCGAACTATGGCTAAATTGCATGCCTGGTCGAATTCACAGGAACAATTTCATATAGGACATCCTACCAATCAACGACAGTGCACCAAGTACACCAATGACAATGCCGGCTGTTTCTCAGTGCATCACTGGATGTGCCACGCCTCCCTCTACACAGCACCCGAGCTGGACTGACTCTGCCCAACCCCTACCGACAGCGATGTCACGGCCACCACCTGCTGGCTCACTGACCTTGACCCAGTCAAAACAAACAGCTGCGTGACATATGATCCCGCCACGACTACCGCATCCGCATCTTGTCAACAACTCGACGACACTATGCACGCTTACCGCCCGGCCGTTCACTACTCAGTCGCGCCCGCAACTTGTTCACTCACCCTAGAAGACGATTTCAGCCATATTAATGCTTCATACAGCAGTGAACATGTTCTCACTCCGCCGCCACGAGTACTGAGTTTCACATTCACGATCACACACACGATCTCTTCTACTCAAACTGTTATGTGAATACTGTGTTGCTGACCTTGTCTTGTACGCCAGGTCACCCTTTGATAGAGACAGATTCTGGTTTCGACCCCATCTTACTCAGTGTTACACGGCAGACTGCTTCATGACATACATTTTCGCCTGAACAACTGAGCAAATTGCGACATACAACTTGTTGGTACAATATGAATTACACATGCTGCAACCGACACCGACCGAGTACGACATGCAACGAGATGCTCCTGTCATTATTTCACCTCCGACTGCTGACGATCCTTTGCCGTTACTACCAGCTACAACTAATACCCTAACGATCATGCTGCATGTATCTGTGTCCAAGGTGTCACAACTGTCATCATCACGCCACCTTAAGTGGAAATTCTACGTTATTGATGTGATACAAGCAACTTATTTACGCCGCTGCTACCTTTCCTTGGTAGTTCCAGACACTTCGTTTCTGTGCCACTGCATAACCAGCCGCATTCCAGTGCCGCTTGCCTTACCGCCCTCTTCACTGCATCCGCAATGCATGACCAACACATCTGCCATTTGTTATAATTAATTCATTATAAATGAGCAAATATTTAATGTTGGATTCGATATTACCGTGCGTAACATCTCGATCCCCACACTTGTGACCCCGAGTTGTAACGTCTTCCGTTTTTGCCATTTTACTGTGTCCGCAGCCTCCACGTCAGTTATGTTCGCATGTGTTACTTTGACACAGCATACGAACAATGACTTCGGCCCAATGCCTAATGCCGGATTTAGTGATCGACATGCATCGTGTTGCGGGCGATGTACACCTGCCAGGAATGCAACACGATGCCTCTCACTCGATGATTACGCCGATTTCGCGGACGTTTTCGAGCCTGCAACAATAAGTGAGGATAGGAGTGTGCATGACTTCAGCTACCTGATGCCTTTGTTCCCACCACATGTGCCCTCCCTCATCGACGGTGCACATATCCCTTACGGATCTCCGTGCAGTGCGGGACCAATGCCGATTTCTGCAAATGCTTCGTTGGACAACCTACCACCACCAGGACAACGGTTTGCCACGCCGCAATCCGTGCAGTACCATGTGGATTCCTGCTACATGGCCAGAACTGCTTTGTTCACGGGTCAACCTCCTCAGCATCCACACCTGCGCCTGCCTCAGTTAAGCATCAGCACATGCCTTCCTGCTTCGAAATCTCGGCCTGCAACAGGAACAATAACTTGTTATCTGTGCCTGACCTCCATCTCCGTCTCACGGCTACATCTCAGTGTTTTGTGCCATGACATTCACCTTATACGCACACCGTTTTGAGTGGAGTGACTACGAACAGTGAACATTCACACATTCCGTCCGACATTTGAAATCGTTTTCCACACTGTGCTTCTGGACAGCCAGCACCAGTCGAGCTTCCGCTACTGTTCTCAGCACATCCCAGTGACTCATCCGCGCCGGTCTTCCGCTACACATCAATCCGAACACAACCGCAACGTGTTGAGCTTCCACAACCGCAATCGACACATTACGGTGTCTCACCTGCATTGGCCTCCCATGTTGCGATGGATTGTGCTCAACCACAACGCGTCACCTTCACGCTGCCACCTGACCAGCCATCATCGCCACATCCCCGGGAGGCACACTCTCCTGGAATACTACAGCAACAACAGCTTGTTTCAGGCAGTGTCCCGATGAATTCAACTCAACCTGTTCTTCCAAACATTCTACAATGCTTGCCGACGCTGCTGTCGTTTAATCCCGACAGAGCAACAACCTGGTTCAAAATTGTGGATGAAGTGTTCAACCATTATAAACTCAACGAGTCAGCCAGGTTTCTGTGCCTCATCACCCACCTGTACGACCAGGAGGACTTGATTGCTGACCTGGTCAACGCCTCAGTATCATCTACCCGGTTCACTCTAGCCAAAGAGACAGTTCTACGTCGGCTTGCACGCTCAACTGAGGTGACAATACGGCAAGTGCTCCACGTCGAGCAACTAGGCAACGACAAACCTTCCCAACTCTGGAGACAGCTACGCGCCCTGTTCAGTGCTGATCTACTCTCTAACACAGCTCTCCTTGCCATCTGGTCAGGTAAACTATCTCCTCACATCTGCTTCGCTCTGGCTCAGAGGTCTCCCGAACCTGTCGAGCAAACAGCGACAATTGCTGACAAGCTACACAATGCATCACTGCTCTATTTCGCTGGCCACTGCCTACCTGACAAGTCTCAGGTTCAGGCTCATTGTCCTGTGGCTGGACGCGGCCAGGGCCGCACTGTGCCGACCGTTCCGCTCGCTCCAGAAAGCAGTAAACAAGCTACTGGGATGTCACCGGCTCTGCCCACGGTCACGCCCCCTCCTGCAACTGAGCCTGCTGCGACCACTGAGCCTCAGCCACTGCCACTGGCAACAAACGTTCTGCAGGAAATGCAACCGCACCACCCATACTGTTACTTCCACACACGGTTTGGTGAGGCGGCATGGAACTGCAGACCTCCCTGCTACTTCCCAAACACCTCCTGCGCACAACATGACAGGCATCCCCCAGTGCTACATTCTGTCTGGGAATGACTGGATAATTGTGGACGACTTTACATTAAAGACATTTCGTTGGGATACCTTTTCCTACTGGACACAGGCGCCGATGTTTCACTGCTGCTCATGTCCTTAGCGTCATCGAATATCCACCCTCATCATACTTCACTGCAAGCCGTGAATTCAACTAAACTACAATGCTCTGGTTCAACTTCACACGTCGTCTCACTCTCCACAAACTGCAAACTCGATTGGACTTCTTTAGTGTGCAAAATTGACGAACCTATACTAGGCATTGGCTTCTTGTGACACCACAAACTTTCACTGGACCTAGTGCGAAACACCGTGTTTCATCACCCATCCAAAACTCACTTCCCCTGTGCTCTGTCGAGCAAACCCCCCCTGTGACACGTCGGTCCGGGCTCATCTTATCCGTACATGCTCGCCTCTGTCGAAGACGTTACAAGAAACAACGCACAAGTGCCTTGTCGAGCTTGAAAACGTCGCTCGCCTATGCAGGGAAAACTTCGAGCTCTCCCTCCGGCTCCACGAAATTCAGCTCCAGCTCTCCAACACAGCAAAGGAATTACAGACACTGCAGCAAGGACAAAGCAAGGTCAGTAAGTGCACCGAATCTGCTTGTAGTCCCAGTAATCGAGCCTCTGTGTGCTTACCTTCCGCTACCCCTCGCAACTGTGCTATCAAGTCTACCATAATGTGTACTGACAGTTCCACAGGACCACACCCCCCCTAACACGGCAGCATTTGACACTCGGCCATACACGAATGCGCATGCACGACGAGCTTCACGTGTTCCTGAACTGACAGCTCCTACCCTTCCCCTCGCGGACAGCACCTCAAACTATACAACTTTGGCTCCTATGCGCCGCTGTGCGACCGCCACTGACAACGCAAACAATGCACTCGCACCTAGCGCTTTGCCCCTGTCCGTGCTGCCACAGTCTGCACCCTTGGACAATGGACTCACTAGCGCTTCACGAGCTCTACCGAGCTCACCTGACCACGGTGCCACTGCTTCGGGCTGGCGGCCATCTTGTCACGTTGATTCCTGGGACACTTTGCCACCTCGGCTCCCATCGGATCTGCCGAGAGGCTCCGAACACCATGACCTTGCCTCACCTACCCCGCCCGCCACACATTGTAAACAAACCGCCTCCCGTGCCGCCGGCAACATTTCCGTATCACCAACGGCACGGTTCACAAGCTTCACCTCACGCCAGGCCCCCTGATCTCCAGTAAACCACAACTTTGTCCCGAGTGCCTCTCCGACCTTAAAAAGCAGATTTCTGAACTTCTAAGCTCTGGCGTCATCGAACCCTCTGCCAGCAGCTGGTCTACGCCCATTCATATGACACCAAAGAAAGACGGGTCCTGGCGCATGTGCGGAGACACGAACAATTATGGACTCCTACCCCATATCCAACATTGCCGACTTTAACAGTTCCCTCGCAGGTGCGACCATGTTCTCTGTCATTGATTGCAAATGTGCCTACTGATGTGTCGGCAGCTGGGCCAACACCTTGTAGATCGAGATGGCTGAAAATGCACGCTAGACTAACGCAGACGGGCGTGAAGTACTGGAACAGGCTACGTAATTAATGCTATGAAGAAAAGTACGTAGCTGGATTAATACTTATCTTTAATCAATCATTGTGGTACATCGCTCTTGACGATACACCGGAGACTTTAATTACAATCACTGTAAGGCTAATGGCGCCTTGCTAGTTCGTAGCCATTAACTTAGCTGAAGGCTATTCTGTCTCTCGGCTAATGAGAGAGAAAGGCTTCGTACATCTAGTCGCTAGCTAGGTCGTCCGTCCAACTGGGGCGAGTGCTTGTTCGTATCACGAGACCTGCCTTGTGGTGGCGCTAGGTCTGCGATCACACAGTGGCGACACGCGGGTCCGACATGTACTAAATGGACCGCGGCCGATTTAATTTACCACCTAGCAAGTGTGGTGTCTGGCGGTGACACCACACCTACCATCAGATCCCCATGGCTCCTGAGGACATCGAGAAGACAGCAATCACCACCCCCATTGGGTTATTTCAGTTTTGATTCATGCCCTTCAGTCTGAAAAACGCAACCCAGACCTGGCAACGCTTCATCAACGAAGTGCTATTCGGACTAAAATTCTGCTTTGCATATCTTGATGACATTCTTGTGTTCAACTCCTCCATCGAGGCCAACATTCGACATGTGCAAACTGTTACGGACACTCTTACGGCAGCAGGCATCGAGACCAACCAGGACAAATTGCAGCTACATCAATCTGCTGTCACTTTGCTTGGTTTTTGGATCTCTGCCGACGGCATTTCACCGCCCCCTGACAAAGTACAAACAATACTAAACCTACCCAGACCTTAATCATTCAAAGAGCTCTGGCGCAATCTGGGGACAGTTAATTATTATCGCTGACAATTACCTCGGGCTGCGAAGATTCAGGCTCCACTGACAGATGCCTTGGCAGGCACCAAAGCTTCTGGATCTCGGCCCGTTCCATAGACCGCTGCTATGACTGACTCTTTCACTGCCCTCAAAAATCTTCTTGCCAAGGCCTGCACCATCGCGCATCCTCATCCCAATGCACAGCTTTTCATCACCACAGACGGGAGCGATACTGCCATCATCGCTGTCCTTAGCCAGACAGTCGACGGCCAAACTTCACCTCTGTAGTTTTTCTCGTGCAAGCTCACCAATGCACAATGGAAATATTCCCTGTTTGACAGGGAGTTGCTTGCGGTCTACAAAGCGATCAAGCATTTTAAGACTGATGTTGAGGGTCACCCTTTCTATGTTTTAACAGACTACAAACCCCTGGTTGCGGCCATTTCAAACCCGCCAGCTGACCCGCCTCCTCGTCGCTTCAGATCTCAGTTCATCACCGATGTCAGACACATAAAGGGTGCTGACAATATAGTTGCTGATTTCCTTTCACGAGTCGACGCCGTTCATTCGCTGTTAGACCTCTCTGAACTGCCTAACCTCCAACCCACCAATGAGGACACGCAAAACCTGATTTCAGACTCTATCTCTTCACTACACTTCATCCGCACCACCTTCCCTTTCATTTCTGGTGAGATCTGGTGCGACGACAGTACGGGCACGTTATGCCCCCTCATCCCAACCACGCTCCATCGAGCTGTCTTCAATGCATTGCATAATTTAGCCCACCCCGATGTTCATGCGTCCGCCCACCTCGTAGCGGAGCGCTTTGTATGGAGAAATGTCAACAAGGACTGCCAGCAATGGGCATGCCCCTGCATCGCGTGCTAACGCTGCAAAGTATACAAGCACACTTCACTCCCCCTTGGCGCCTTTTCGATCCCTCCTGGGCATTTCCAGCATATTCATATTGACATTGTCGCCCCCCCCCCCCCCCCCTCTAACGGCTTTCGTTATGTTCTCTCGTCTATTGATGGAACAACTTGCTGGGTCGAGGTTGTCCCCCTCCCCAATATCACGGCAGAAACTGTTGCTCGAGCTTTCGTCAAGTCATGGGTATCGCGTTTCGGATGTCCAGCTATCATCACGACTGACCAGGGCAGACAATTTGAATCGGCACTGTTCAACAAGATTTGTAACATTTGCGGCATCCGGCGCATCCATACCACAGCATATCACCCGCAAAGTAACGGGCTAGTTGAGTGCTGGCACCGCACTTTCAAGGCAGCTCTTCAATGCCACGACTCTCTTTGGACGGAGGCCCTTCCCCTTCTGCTACTCGGCATTTGTGCGATCTATAAGGAAGACCTCAAAGGCACAATAGCCGAGTTTGTATACGGCCAGAACATTGTTCTCCATGGCGAACTTGTGAGCCCTTCTGCTTCTCTCCCTCAGTCTCACTTACCTTCCTTCGTGGACCTCGTCAGACGCCACTTCATCAACCTCCACATCCCTCCGTCTGCCAGCCATTCCCGCCCTAAGGTTCACGTCCAGAACAATTGTGAGTACGTCATGCTCCAAGATGACACTGTCCGTGCTCCCCTCCAATCCCCATATACCGGCCCGTACCGAGTCCTCCGGCGCTCAGCCAACACCTATGACATCCAGATAAAAGATTCAGCTGTTACAGCTCAACAGACTTAAGCCTGCTCATGTCGAGCCCACTTCTACCCCCTTTCAGGCCACAACCACGCCACTCACTGTCATGGCTCATGACGCTTCGACCACTCCCATCGGACGTACTCACTCAGTCGAGTGACTTCCAGCCCCTGTCTTCGAGCTCTTCTCTGACCTCGCCCTCTACTCCATCGAGTAATCACATGCTCCCCCCGTCGAGCTTACCTTCGATCATGCCCTTGCCGCTGGGCCCTTCTCCGGTCCCTTTGACGTCTCCCCCGTCGCCTGCCTCGCCGTGTCGAAGTTTCTCATGGCCCCCTCATCTTGAACGTGCCCTCGCTCGAGGTGTTTGTGCCTGTCCCCCCGGACATATTCCATGACATCTCTATAATACTATGCGATGAAACACTGTTCGTCATGTGTTTCCCTTCATCCGGTGCTCATGACCCAACCTCCGCCATTCCCTGCTACCTGGTAAAGTGTGTTCCCCTCTCGCCCGACATCGACCTGGACATGCTTCGTGTGTGTGTTCGCCACACCGAATGGAGACATCGTCGTCGTTGCTCTGTTCCTCCCGCAAACTGCCGGCCTACCTGTTGCTGCACGACAAGCACGCCCAGTACGACGCCAAGCGCTTCAATAACTTCCAGGTTCGGTGGCCGGACCTTCCTTCAAAGCTCCCCGACGATGCTGTTGAGCTGACTGTGGTTCGGCTCCCACGGACCACCCCTGCCGACGCCATAGTCACCCCCCCCCCCCCCCCCCCCTGGGCCTCTCAGGAGTACACCATACAGCGGGGGGGAGGGGGGGGGGTTGGGGCGGGGTGGAGGGGGGTGCTATGTGGCGCCAATGAGATCGACACCAGTATCGATCTGAGCATCATCTTTGAACCTAGAAAAACATTATCTTTTTGTAGTTCCACCATCCGGTTCTCTGTAAGCCTTACTTGTGTGAAGAGGTGAATAAATGAACTCCTGATTATACGGTGTTGTTTGGTGTATCTCACCTGAGCATCCACCACAAGCTTTAATTTGATGTGCAACAGAATAATGCTGTATCATTTGCTTGATTTTTGTGTGTGTGTGTGTGTGTGTGTGTGTGTGTGTGTGTGTGTGTGTGTGTGTGCGCGTGCGTGTGTGCGTGGGTGTGTGTGTGTGAGAGAGTGAGTGAGAGAGAGAGAGAGAGAGAGAGAGAGAGAGAGAGAGAGAGAGAGAGAGAGGGAGGGAGGGAGAGAGTTGGAAAATCTCAAAAATTTCCCTTTCTTCAAAAAAACCTGTGTTTTTCACATGTGTGAACAAACTGTGAATTCAAAACTTTCCCTCAAAAGTCAAGACAAAGTATCAGGTGCACCAAGATTTGAATTATACATCCATTAATCCTATAACAAAGTGATGAAATATTTAAGAAATAAAAATTACCTGAAATAGATCAACTTCATGGCAATAAGTTAAATTATCATCATCTGTGTTTTTTTTAGAAAAAAGTATTATGCAAGCTTTCCTGACACACAGGATAAAAAGAAATATAATAAATGAGCTGCACAAAGTAATCTCTTTCAGTATGTTACTTGACATCTTCCTTGTATGATACATTTCACTTAAACTCTTTTTTAATTTACTGATGATTATGATATCTCATTCAGGTTGGACGTATAGACTGTTCCAGCAGGCGTACTGGGCTCAAACTTCCTTGGAATATGATCAGCTAGCACATCTAAGATTTCAGGCTATCGATAAGCATGGAAAAAAAAGAAAACAAAAATTAAGCAGCAGGTGCCTTTGGCAGCAGAACACAAACTGAATTTCTTCAACTGATGGTTCTTTTCAAGAGAGCAAGTAGTCTACCACCAAATTTGAGCACTGGCACTATAGGTTAAGGCAACTATAATCAATCCAGGGTCAGTGACACTCAAACGTTCTGAGGAAGTATGCTATCTGGAAATGGTTGGCATACTTGATTTACTACTCAAGAAGTATGGCTTTATGGGGATCGAGATGTTACGTACGGTAATATCGAACCCAACATTAAGTATTCGCTTGTTTATAATGAATTAACTTTATTTTGATCATGTCAGTACAAACACATCCGCTCGAATACAGAGTTCGGAACACACTGAGATCAACAGTTTTCAAAGACGTTAGTTCTCAAAGATGAGGCAGTCAACTCTTGCAGTTGATAACCGCCACAGAGACCCCCGCTGCTATTGCAGAGCACTGTAAGGATGATGAGAGACATGTGTGCACCCGGCCAGCTGATCGTGTGGGTGGGCATGACCGATCATGTCGTGGTGGGCGTCAGTGCGAGGCGTGATCAGACCGTTTCTCGATGTCTTGGTAGGCGCGACCAGCGGAGGGAAGGAGGTGCGGAAGGCATCCACAGGTTGACCGTGCCATGCTGCTGATAGCAAGGTGGAAGCAGAAGGCGGTGACGTGTCGGTGGGGAGAACATCGTCGTACCGAGGCCGTGTGGTGCAGTAGGGTTTTGATCCAATCAAAGGTGCGGAGTGCGTCGAAGATGCGATGCGATGTATTGCCAAAGTATTTGCTGGTGAGTGCCGCAGTAAGTGCAATGTGTCCGGTAATAGTTTGTTATTGGCCATATGACATACAGGATCAACCATGCTGTGGCTTAACAGTTTGCGTAAGAGATGCCGGATGAGCAACACTCGCGGTAATGACGGAGTTATAGAGATGCTTGATGTCGCAGCAGGGGAGAAAACAGCAAGCTGCACATGACTGACCTTGGCGGCAGATGACTTCGGTGTAGACGGAAGCGTCACCTTAGAGTCTGTGGACGAAGAGTGTGTTACAGCGGTAGATGGCAGGATGTTCTGAGCGGAGCTGACAGTGTTGGTGTTTTGATTTGCGAAACAGCCATGATTGAAGGTTGGGGGGGAGCGGGCAGTGGTCATGAGCCCTGTGCATGAGGCATGGCGACGGTGAGAGGTGGTGGAAGGCGGACGCGGTCGGCGAAACCATGGTCAGAGCAGGAAGGCGATGAGACATAATGTGAACATGAAGAGGTCGAATCGGCAGATGAACTACTGGTCCGTGGTGGAGAGGTGATACAGTTCCATGGAACTGGAGCTGCGTGTGTGCTGTCGCTGTCGGCGCTGCAGTCGAGTCGTAAGGCTGCAAGCTGCTCATGTGAAACTGCTGCATGGTCGTGTGTCGGAGTGGAAAGATGCTCACTCGTTGAAGCAGAAATGGCAGATGTGTTGGTCGTACATTGCAGAGGTAGTGAAGAGGGCGGCAAAGTAAGTGGCACTGGAATGTGGCTGATTATGCTGTGGTACAGAAACGAAGTGTCTGGAACTAGAAAGGACAGAATTCCCACTTGAGGCGGCGTGATGATGACAGTTGTGACATAGATCCATGTAGCGTGATCGTCAGGGTATTAGTTGCAGCTGGTAGTAACGGCAAAAGATTGTCAGCAGTCGGAGGTGGAAGCATGTCGTGCTCGGTTGGTGTCGGCTGCAGCATGTGTAACTGATCTTCTACCAACAAGTTGCATGTTGCAATTTGCTCACGTAACTGCTCCAGTTGTTCAGGCGAAAATATATGTCGTGAAGCAGTCTGCTGTGTATCACTGAGTAAGATGGGGTTGAAATCAGAATCTGTCTCTACCAAAGGGTAACCTGGCATACAAGACAAGGTCGGCGGCACAGTATAGATGTAACAGTTTGAGTAGAAGAGATCGTGTGTGCGATCGTGAATGTGAAACTCAGTACTCGGCGGCGGCAGAGTGAGAACACGTTCACTGCTGTATGAAGCATTGATATGGCTGAAACTGTCTTCTAGGGTGGGTGAACAAGTTGCGGGCGTGATCAAGTAGTGAACGGCCGGGCGGTAAGGGTGCATTGTGCCGTCAAGTCATTGACAAGATGCGAGTGCGGTAGCCGTAGTGGGATCATATGTCACGCAGCTGTTTGTTTTGACTGGGTCAAGGTCAGTGAGCCAGCAGGCGGTGGCTATGACGTCACTGTCGGTAACGGTCGAACAGAGTCGGTGCGGCTCGGGTGCCGCGTAGAGGGAGGCATGGCATGTCCAGTGTTGCACTGAGAAACAGCCGGCATTTTTGTCGGTGTAATTGGTGCATTGTCGTTGATCGGTAGGGTGTCCTTGATGAAATTGTTCCTGTGATTTTGGTGACAGGCACTGATTAAAGCGGCTTTCGCTCTGGTGTACTTGTCACTCAAATTGTCACAGATAATGTCCGTAATTGTATAATGATAGTCCTTTAGGTGCCTGAAGAGTACAAGGTATTTTTCACTTTCGTCGGTGATGCCATAAGAGGAGAATATATACTCTGTGGCCGTGAACCACACTGGAAGTTGGTATGAGAGAAATTTTGGTAGTTGAATGCTGCAACTGAGGGACAAGTGCGGAGAAGGGGCGGAAAAGTTGGCGTGAACATTCGAACTCTGGAAGACGGGCTGTGTGGAAACCGGGTCGAACGAATTTGCACGCAGTGCGGAAGACGCGGTAGCCATGACGGGCGTTTGTGAATTCGACCAGACATGCCATTTAGCCATAGTTTGTGCAAACTGGGATTTGCAACATAGTCCCCGTTTATTGTAGTCCATTGTTTGGCATGATTGTCCAGTGTCAAAGCACTGCACAAAGTTAATGCATTACACAAAAGCAAGTCAAAATCATCCAAATTAATTGGCGAAGGAGCACTGCACTGTCCGGAAGCGAAATCACCGATGCATTGAGCAGGTTTTGACAGATGACGTGTGCGCCTTGGTCGCATTGTCGATGTGTGAGAAGGTGACGAAAGTTACCAAAAAGCACAATTCACACAAGAGTCGGGAATTTACACACTAATTATACTTCCTGTACACTGCATCCAGATGCAGTGCGATGCGAAGTCAATGGACGTATAAATCCAACAAAGGGTTGCTGCATTGTTTGTCCATGGTGATGTTCCAGTACACATTTCTGGCATCGTAAGTGGCATTCGTGAGCGTTGGGGTCACCAGTATGGCGATTGAGATGTTACGTACAGTAATATCGAACCCAACGTTAAGTATTCACTCGTTAATAATGAATTAACTTTATTTTGATCATGTTGGTACAAACACATCCACTTGAATACAGAGTTTGGATCACACTGAGTTCAACAGTTTTCAAAGAAGTTCCTTCTCAAAGATGAGGCGGTTGCCTCTTGCAGTCGATAACTGCCACAGCTTAATTGAAGGTTGAAATTCAGACACTGGATGGTGTCTTCTAGATGATTTCTCAGTTGCTGAACTGGCACAATAAACTTATTTCAGTTTATTAGTAGTCATCTGTCATACTTAATACAAAGTGGATACCAAGAATGGTTTCTTGAGCAAAAACTTACCGCTGCTTAGTGGGTCATGATTTCATTTTCAAACAGGCCTTCATCAGAACAGACAACACACATACACACTCACTCACTCTGTCCCGCAACTCACACACACATGACCACAGACTGAGAGAGATTTTCTAATGGGCTGTGTAATCTTGCTTTAGCAACAAGTGTTTTGACAATGACCGCAAGTCCATGCAAGCATTTTTATTACAGTTTGTGAAAAAATAATGATATTCTGTATCAATTTTGCAATCAATATTCTGAAGGTGTGTCCTGAGAATTTTTTTATGTTTTTGTATTGTACAGCACTACCATCAGAAAAGCAGACCATCTCTTTTTAGGTTAGGCATTTTTCCCTTGACAGTGAAATCATTGTCAACTGGAAATCATTAAAAGCCATTGTATCATGTTCTAAGCAGTCAGAAATGAAGCAGATGTTTGAGTTCAGTGCTATCCTCACAGCAAAATGATTCACTGTGGTTTGGATAATGGCCATTTTATCTTCTTAGCAGTTCATATCACAAGAAATGATCAACAGTTAACAAGTATGGAAACACTGAGTAGCCTTTATTCTACTGTTAGATCATAGTTTTTTCACTGTAGCTTTTGCATATATTATTGCATGCTCCCTGTATGAGAGATACTCTATCAGATTGAATTAATTCGTTGATGTACTTACTTGCAGCATAAAATTGCTTATCACTGGAATTGACTTTGAAAATAATGAATCTCTGCTTCTGTTGTTAGCTTATGTTTGGTGAATAAAGTGGGACAAACCAGTTTTCTGGTTATATAAAATAACTTAAAAGAGGTACAAGTTTTTGTAATCTATGACTTTGCTGAAGATTATTCATTTCTGTTCCAAGATTATCCTTCATGTCATTTCAGTGAGAAGAAAAACATCAAGTGCATGCTACTTCAATTTCATTCCTGAAAGAACCAGTTCTATTCCCTCTTCTCTCTGTGGTCAAGCATAAAGTTTTTTATTCAAAAAGATAATCTTGGCCAACTGCTACTATTAAAACTTTCTGGCAGATTAAAACTGTGTGCCCAACCGAGACTCGAACTCGGGACCTTTCGCGGCATAGGTCCTGAGTTCGAGTCTCGGTCGGGCACACAGTTTTAATCTGCCAGGAAGTTTCATATCAGAACACACTCCGCTGCAGAGGGAAAAATCTCATTCTGCTACTATTAAGTTTGAAACAGAGTGAACACACTGCATTCCATATTTTCTTGCACTTTTATTTTTCAGAAACTGTGCAAAAAAATTTAAGATTTGGTAAGTTGTCTTTGAGAATCCAGGAATTGGGATGTCATTGCTGATCCATATGCAAAAGAACTAGTTTTGATTGCAATGTTTGGTACAGATGAACTGATGCACCTAACCTCCTTGTGGAACCATGGACACAGTTTCCAACACGTTTCATAAGCTATTATTGACATCTTCCCCTTCAGATGAGTGCTCTTTCCATGAATCCCAATTAAAACTTTCTTTACAACATGTTTCTAAATATTCTAAGCCTTTTGGTTTCACCTCTGCCATTGCTATTCATATCTCCAGTGCACTATTACAAATAAAACTCTACAAACTTATTTCTTTCTTGAAGAAACTCAGCTGAAACTAGCTTGAACAACAGCTTGTGCCAAAACTGCTATATCCACGAGTGGCTGGATACCGATGCACATGTCAGAAAACAGAAGAGAAATGGTGACAACACAAGGCGAGAAGATGCCTGCGGACGGGACTCGAACCTACACCAGAGTGGAGCAACCAGGCTGACTGAGGGGCGGACCAAACATAACAAAAGCAAGTCATAGCAACCTATGCAACAACCTACATGTAACAAACCTTCAACACACTCCTGTCAACAGGTCGAGTATGAGCCACACTCCAAACCATGACCAAAGAGGAAATCTATATCAAAGTGAATTCGTCGACGAGTAGACAGTTGTACTGTGGAGATAGTAATGAACACTATCAAATTAAGTACACGCCTGACTAAGTGGCTGACATGTGGTGGTATTTATGTTGGCATGGGGAACACTACTGGCTGGTGTATTCATGTGGTGAGACAGTGGTGCGCTCACTACGCTGTGCGACACTGCCCTGTCGTCCATTCAGACCCATTTGCTCTGGCAGGCATTTAACTTACTCGCAGCCCGATACAAGACCCCTCTCCCTGAAACCAGTGCATAAGAGCAGAAACACTCCAGAGAGTGCCATGGAAGATGAAACAAAGATATGAACAAAGGTGCAGTCTCGTCGACTGTAGGCAGTGGAGATGCTGGAGATGGCCGTGTCAGGGAGAACCACTGATCCACAGGGAGCCACAGGGGCAACAATGGGATGTCCACATTAGCTGCTCTGCATCATATCGGCACTAGAAGGTGGTGGGCGAGGGGCGCTGCGCAGGGGATGCTGGTGTCTGGGGCTGAAGTTGGTTCTGGTGATGGCGTTCACGCCCCTTCTGAGTTAGAACTGATGTAAATCATCAACTGTAGCTGGTATCCAAGCCTAAGCGCTCCCATAGGAGCATGCCCACACTGCTTTGCAAGGGGTGCAACACTTGGAGGGATGCAAGCGAGGTTCCAATGGTGGCGGTGTCAGCAGATGAAGCAAGCTCCAAGGCTGGTGACCACGGAGGAGCCCCGCAGGGCTATGACTGTTAACTGGTGTGATGCAATAAGTGTTCAAAAACAAAGTAAGGGCTGCTGTAGTGATGGAGGATACAGTAGCCTTTTTCATCTGGTGCTTTAAAGTCCGGACCAGGCATTCAGCTTCACCATTGCAGGAAGGGAAACAGAGGGCTACAGATGCGTTTGATGCCATTAGCAGCACAGAAGTCGTCAAAGACAGAGGCCAGGAATTGTGAGCCACTGTCAGAGACCCATGTGCAAGGCTATCTTTCAATGGCCGAAACTTGGGTTAAGGCAGTAAGGATGGCCTCGATCATGGTGGGTGCCATGCTCACAACATAGGGGTACTGGAATAAGCATCCACAATGAGCAACAACATGGAACCCAAGAATGGGCCTGCAAAATCAAAATGGATGCAGTTCCAAGGGAGGTGAGGAGTAGGCCTGGAGGCAAAGGGCTGAGGTGTTGCCGCCTGATGCCAGGTGTATATTGTGCAACTACGGACCATGTATTTGATGTCACCATTGATCCTGGGCCAGTACACTTGGCGGCATGCCAGTGTCTTCATGTGGAACATGCCCCAATGGCCCCCTGGAGCACATTCAATGCGCGACAAATCAGTTCTGCTGGAATAACCACATCCATCTCAGTGCTCTTCGCAACACGCTGTTGGGTGGCTTGTGGAGTATAAATGTAGATGTAGACCCAAAAGGATGACACCATCCACAACCGAGGGGTGGTGAGAAAGCTGTTTCCAAGGGCAGAGCTCTGTCATCAGCCGATGAGTGAGATAATGAGGCAGCCATGCAATACACAGCAAAGGCCCTGTCACAGGGTGAGGTCCCGGAGCATTGCAGTGGTGACATGTAACTGTAAGGGGAAAACCATCCAGTGTATGTCGGCGTTCAGCATCGGTGTGGAAGCAGAGGACTTCCTGTTGGTCAAAATCAGGATCTTGGCCAGCTGGTAGATGGGACAATGCATCAGCATTAGAATGCTGGGCTGTTGGCTTGTACAGGATAGTATAACTGTAGGCACTGAGGAACAACGTCCAGTACTGGAAGCATTTCACTGTTAGTTCTGGGAGATTGGAAAGTGACCTGAATAGTGCCACTAATGGCTTGTGATCCATAATAAGAGAGAACTGTGTCCCAAAATGGAGGACATGAAGTGTCTTGGCTGTGAAAACTATTGCCAAGGTCTCCTTTCTGATCTGGGAAAAGTTGTGCTGTGCCAGGGTCAGACTCTTGGGAGAAAAGGAAGTGAGGCAGGGCGTGGCTGTCAGCATGGTTTTCAATTTGACAAAAGCCTGCTTGCAAGCAGGGATTCAGGTATAACTGATTCCGTTTTAATGCAACTGATTGACAGGTTGTGCAATGTGGGACACCATGGTTAAAAATTCAGTATAATAGTTGAGCTTGCCCCAAAACATTTGCAATTCAGGGAAATTCGTCAGGCCGGTTAAGGAAGTGATGGCCACAACATACTGATTGGTAGGCCAGATTCCCTCCTTAGAGAGCCAATGCTGCAAGTACGCCACTCCTGGCTCAAAAAATCTCCACTTTTCTGAATGACAATGCGGGCCTGTGTCCTGCAGGGTGGTGAACAGGGTGCGGAGATTTTCCAAATGCTCCTGACAGGAGAATCTTATGAAAATAAGGTCATCCAAGTAATTGACATAAGCCAAATATGCTGTATCAACTATTCAGGAAATCACTGGAATACTGCAGGGACTGAGGAAATGCCAAAGGGGAGTTTCCTGTACTAATACAACCCAAACGGTTAGTTAAGGACAACAATGTTCTGAGATGCCTCATCTACGGGCAGCTGGGTGCACGCATCAGTAAGGTTGAGCTGGGAAAAATCTTCCTTTCCCAGTCAGTTTGGTAAGATCTTGCCAGGGAATAGGATTTGTTTCTACCTGCAACTGAACATTGATGGTCATCTTGAAATCCCCACTCATACAAAGAGACCCATTCTGTTTCTGGATAACGATTAGAGGTGTGGCCCATGCGGTGAATTTGACATGTTCAACAACCCCAGCTGCATGCAGATGATTGAATTCTTGCTTCACGGCAGCCCCCAAGGCCACCAGAATGGTCAGGCATGGTAGAAATGAGGCATGGCATCCAGCTGAAAAGTGATGTGCGCCTGAAAGACTGAAGCACAGTCCAAATCCAGTTGAAAGAGAGTTCCAGTTCCTGGAAAGGGGTTGCAGTGGGAGCCACTTTCAATTCATCTGAGATAGAAAATCCAAATGCGGTGAAAGTGTCAAGATAGAAAATCCAACTGCCATGAAAGCATTGAGGTAAAAAATGTTGGTAGCAGACGGAATGTTGACGACAAAGAATGTTAAAGCCAAGTAATGCATATGTAAGTTGCCACAATAGAGAACTACCCATAAAGAGGAATTGCACTGTCTCCATAGGGTGGGGACAAGTCAGGTGAACACATTCAAACCTAAGTCGTCTGATTGATCAAAGAGATGATGGCCCCAGTGTCCACCTGAAAATGGATGTCCTGGTGAGACATGTGAAGCATGCAAAACAACTTCTGTGTGAAGGGGTTGCCCTGGGGGACCACTGTCTGCTGCACGTGTACTGTGTCCAGGTGTGATCACAGTGCTGGGTAGAGCCGGGTCATACAACTGTGACATACTGAGCAGAGGTGTCCCTCCGTGCCACTGCGTGTACAGAACCCCCAACAATCTGGACAGTCTGCTCAGGAGTGAGAGGAAAATCACTGCAGGCATGAAGCGATTGGCCCCTATAGCCATCATCGAGGGGTGGCTGGAGAGTCACAAGTCATAGAGACATTGGACCAAGACGAATCACAACACTGCTGAAATCTGGCAGCCATCTTATGTTTATGAGACTGCGTTGGTGCACAGGGTGGTGTGTGAACTGCTGCCATCTGTGTAATTTTGAATGAATGAGTGATTTGCAAGATGTCCTCTAATGACAGGCTATCAGCTTAAATGCTGCCATGCAAAACTCTGGGTCAGGCGCCAGTTGAACCACCACATCATGAATCAAGGAGTCAGCATAGGAAGCTTCACAGCCGTGACTGGCACACATAAAATCACATTTTTCGCTGAGTCCTTGAAAATCAGTGAAGCACATGCGGTATGACCGTTCTGGCTGTATATGGCACTGACAAAATTGTAGCCTGGAGGCAACCACCGGCCACTGTAGCTGAGCGGTTCTAGGTGCTTCAGTCTGGAACTGTATTGCTGCTACGGTCACAGGTTCGAGTCCTGCCTTGGGCATGGATGTGTGATGTCCTTAGGCTAGTTAGGTTTAAGTAGTTCTAAGTGCAGGAGACTGATGACCTCAGATGTTAAGTCCCATAGTGCTCTGAACCATTTGAACCTGGAGGCAACCACATGGTACCACTGGGCATAATAATTAGTCAGCAGATTGCATATCTCCTGAAAGGAGAGGGCTACAGGGTCAAACAGAGGCGGAAATTTTTGGAGGAGAAAAAATGTGTTCAGCGAAGCCCAAGACAGAAAGACTGATCACTGCTATGAATTGTCTGTGACTTGAAATGGCTGAAATGCTGTTTCAGTTGATGCAAATATGTGTCCCCATCCTCTGCTGCATCACTGAAAGGAGGAAACAGTGGAGGAAGCTGGTCCCTTGGGCGCATCAGCCTCTTGCACACGAAGTTTGTCTGCCAAGGGCTGAAGTGAGTGGCTGGATGCTGGTGCACACCTCAGAAAATAGGAGAGAAACAGTGATGATGCCAGGCAGTAAAACCGCCTGCGGACGAGACTCAAACCAATGCCAGAGTCAAGCAAGCAGGCTAAGCAAAAAGCGGACCTGACATAACAAGAGCAAATTATAGCGATCTATGCAACAACAAAGTACAATGAGCCTTCAACACAACATTGTCAACAGGTCAAGTAAGAGCCACAAACCAAATTGAGACTGAAGAGGAAAAGCAATACCAAAGCAAAGTTGTTGATGCATAAGCAGTAGTACAGTGGAGACAGTAATAAACACTATCAGATGAAGTACACAAAAGACTGAACAGTCAAGGTGCAGCAATATTTATGCCAGATAAGGGGGGCACTATTGGCCAGTGTATTCATGTGGCGAGACTGTGGTACACTCACTAGCTGAGTGCATCAATGCGGCAACACTGACCTCTATTGTCCACTGAGATCCATTTGCTAGAGCAGACTTTAAACTTGCATGCAGCCCGATAACAGAAAAACTACAGGAACTAAAGGAATGCATGAGAGCAGCTTCCACATCTCAGAATTTACCCTGTCATCTACAAATATCGCATCAACACCTTCTCAGCCCACAGTAGAGGAGCCACTGCTCAGGATTAGAGAAATGAGCTCTGTATACTCACTTTAAACTCACCTGTGAGCCCTGTGATGTCTTCTCTGAACTCACCATCACCATGTCCCTGTAACAGTTGAATCCAGGTACTTGAAATGATAGGCTCTTTCAAAGGTATAACAACCCATCGTTATTTCGGCTGTCGCAAAATGTCCGACCCGCCTATATTACAGAAGCAAGAAATAACAACTGATCAATTAGGCTAGTTACATTGTCTTGGAGGAGGTGATGAGAGAAGCAAATATCTTGAATATGGGAGCGATTTTTCATAAATCTGTGCAGATACTGGCCTAGGCGTACAGCATCGACATATTAGCAAGAACTCTGACGGCAATGAAAGAGGCATTCACTGCATTTGAACAGGCAGGCAGGAATACAGGACTAAATATCAATGAGCAGAAAACAAATACCTAGCTATTGGGAAAGCACACAGGGAGGCATGTCAGTGCGTCACCTTGCCATGCTTCAGTTTTAATTTCCACAGTATTGGACAACATTTCTCCAGTTTTTATGTTATTTTGTGTTCCTCACATTGTCATTTTCACTATATTTGTCAGTTTTTTTGGAATACCCAAGTCACCTAGAGCTTGATATAGTTTCCCTCTGACTGTACTATCGTATGCTGCTTGAAAATCAATAAAAAAGATGATATGTTCTGACCCCATATTCCTTTTTTTTTTTTTTTTTTTTTTTTTTTTTTTCTCCCAGGGGCAAATATCTAGTCAATAATTGACTGACTGGGCATAAATCCACATTGCGTTGGTACGATCCCATTTCCCTGTGTATTATTGGAAGTTGGTCGTACAGTGTGTTAGAGAGGATTTTATATCCCAGATTAAGCAGTGTGATCCCTCTATAGTTGCCGCATACCATCTGGTCTCCCTTCTTATAAATAAGGCACATAATTCCCTCTTTCCATGTCTGATGCACTTCCTCTTCTTCCCATATTAGATTAACCAGTTTCAGAATGTTCATTTCCAATTCAGAGCCTCCTTGCTTGGAAAGTTCTGCTGGAATGCCGTTCATTTCTGCTGCCTTGTTGTTCTTTAGTTTCCTCATTGCAATTCTCACCTCTTCTAGGTTACGTGGGTCCACACTATTATTTGGGTCCTCTTCCTCCTGTTTTTCTGTTGGGTTCCTTGGCACAACTGGTCTCGGATTAAAGAGTTTGTCAAAGTTGCGACACTGCCTCCCCCATGTCTCCTTCTCTTCAAAACTTTTTTTGCCCCTGAAAGGTTTCCGTGCCTTATTCTCCTCTCTATAAAATAACCTTGCCTCATTTGCACATCGACTGCAATTGTATGAAGTGACTGCAGTGCCACAGTTCTCACACTTGCCATACATGTGGAACTACAGCATGAATGACAGAGGTCCTTTAGCACTGATTTAGCACCAATGCTTTGATTTATGAAGTATGCATACCCAACATTAGACTGCACTCACTCCACTTCTGACCTGTACTGAGGATCCCAAAATGGATCTAAGAAGCAACTCCATAAGACTGATCAGTGACCTCCCCATGACTTGTCAAAAATAGGAGGGTCTTGGCTTCCCACCTGAGGCTCTAATGACACCAGATGAAGAATCAGCAAACAGCTTCCAAGCTGTGTCTTCACTGTGTACTTCCAGAATTTAAAAACAGTGTCACCAGAGGCATGTGTGAAATGCTGTCTCATGGGTCAAGGGGTGGGATAAATAAGTGAAAACCACCATCCTTTACCAATGGAGTGTTCTCAGTCAACTTGGTTGTTGTTGTTGTGGTTACAGTCTGTAGCTCTCTGCACTAGTAATCTCGTGCAAGCCTCTTCAATTCTGCACAATTACTGCAACCTACATCCATTTGGACCTACTTACTGTAGTCAAGTTTTCATCTCACTCTATAATCTTTAACCCTCACACTTCTCTCCATTATGAAAATGACTTTTCCTCACAACCTCAGGCTGTGTGCTATTGACCAAACCATTCTTTTAGTCATGTTGTACCATAAATTTCTTTCCTCCCCATTTCGATTCATTATCTCCTCATTAGTTACCCCATCTTCTGTATTCTCTGTGGTGTCAATATAGTTATGATGCCACAACACAGGTGCACACTCTCATAAGTTGACACCACGAGAGAAGACTAACTATGGTGACCACAGTGCCCTCTGGCCGATGCTGTGGAGCTCAGAGAGTGCCGTCTTTTTCTCCCCTTACCGATGTTTCTTGCTTGGTACTGCTTTATCTTTTTTGTTTGTAACTGAGTGAATGTGCGCTCCCACCCTTCACTCTAAGAAATCATTTTGTGTCAACGATGGCTTCGCAACAGGAACAGACTTTGCTGTCCGATATTGTACGGTTTCAGGCTCAGCAAATGACTCAGCTGCTCGCTGCTGTGAATGGACTTGTCACACTACAAACTGCAGCTGCCTCGGGGCCTCCGACGCCCCCGCCTGTGCCACAGATGATGCCTACAGCGCCGCCATTCCGTATCTTCAATCCAGATTCTGAACACTGGCCAGAGTACATTGCTCAGCTCGAGGCCCACCTTGCCGCATATAACATACCAGGTACAGAGCGGCTTGCCTTTTTCATTGCCAACGCTGGTGATGTGTTATACTGTGTGCTCCTAAAATTGTTTCCCACCACCCATCCTGAAACTAAAACATATGCCAAAGTGATAGAAGCTTTAAACTCACACTTCTGTGACAGTGTACATGTGATAACTGCTTGCAACAAATTTTTCCGTCTCCGGCGTGGCCCTACTCAGTGAAATAAATCATGGTTAGCTGACCTTCAGGGACTAACATTTGATTGTGACTTTAATTGCTCCAGTGGACTCTCCTATGTGGATATCATGATTTGGGACATATAGTGCAGGTTGTGGCAGATCACTGCATCCGCGAACAACTCCTAAGATTTAAAAACCTGTCTTTGCAGGAAGTAGTAGACTTGCTGACAGACAAGATACATTAGATTTGGCTACTTCCACATTTGACGTGACTTCGGGTGTGTGTACTGTTAGCGAGGCACAACACATGCCCTCCCGCACTGCCCCAGCAAAGGGAGCCACGCCGTGCTGCTTGCACGCGAGTAAACAAACTTCCACCCAGGCACCCACTAAGAAACTGAAATCTTATCCGAACTCCTTTCGTGCCCACCCACGTGACATTTGCCCATCCCGCCATGCACAGCGTTATTTTTGCAATAAGAAAGGACATGTGCAAGCTGTGTGAAGTAAGAGACTCACTAATTCTCAGACTGTTGCAAGTTCGCGTGAATTGCAGGGACGACACCGCAATGGAAACTGACGTGGTCATAGTTCCAATCATCAGCCTATGGACATTAATGCCATTTTTTCAAAGCCTTCTGCTTCACGTGCTTTTACAGCTCGTAGTGTGCATGAACAAGTTTTTCCAGGTGCTTCCTTTCGAATTCAGAGTGATTCGAATAAACTTTTTGTGATTTTGAACATTTGTGGACATTCTGTTCACATGCGGCTGGACACTGGTGCGTCTGTTTCTTTTCACAACAGATTGACGTATGACTTGCTTGGTTCACCCCCACTTCGTCGTTCGCATTCCACGCTGACTGCATTTACTGGACAGGAAATCTTGGTGCTAGGCCTGTGTACTTTGCAAGCCACATATGGTGCAACGACGAAAACAGTATCTTTTCATGTGCTCCACTCTACTAATGCTCTGAACATTTTTGGCATGGACGCATTTGAACTTTTTGGCCTCGCAATTCGGGACAATGTACTTTGCGTCAATGCTTGTCACCATGCAGTCAGTGTGGTCGCACTATGCGATGATTTTGCTGAACTCTTTTCTGATGGCCTTGATTGTGCCACAGACTTTGCAGCACATGTTGTAGTTAGAGACAATGCTATGCCTATTTTCTGGCACGCACGCGCAGTCCCGCACGCACAGCACGATGTCTTAGCTGCTGAACTTCAGTGTTTGCAAGGCAGTGGTGTCACTGAACCTGTTTCTGCTTCGCAATGGGCTTCGCCTACAGTGTGTGTGGCAAAAACCAAATGGTCGGCTCTGTACTTGTGCTGACTTTAAGTCTACAGTCAATTCTAAGACGGTGGTAGCTATGTTTCCCTTACCGCGTCCTGAAGACATTTTTGATAAGCTTGGTGCGGGTAAATTCTTTTCCACGATTGACTTGTAGGACGCATACTTTCAAACTCCGCTTGATGAACAGACACAGCGATGTTTTGTGGTCAACACCCACCTTGGATTGTTTAAGTTTTGCTGCCTTCCATTCGGTTGTGCTTCAGCTCCTGTTATGTTTCAGACTTACTTGCAGCAGTTGTGTGCCACTGTTCCTGGTTGTTCCAATTATCTGGACAATATTGTGGTATCAGGTCGCACCCCTGACGAACATCTGCAGAATTTACTGTACTTTTGCAGGCAGGACTCAAGCGTAACAGAGACAAGTGCAAATTTTTTCAAACTGAGATTCAGTATTTAGGACACATGATTAATGGACAGGGTATCCACCTGTCACCGTCCCCTCTCCATGCGATTAGGGACTTGCCAGCACCCAGGAACTTGAAAGAACTTCAGTCTGTGTTAGGCAGAATTACGTATTATGTTCGGTTTACACCAAACGCAGTGCACATTGCAGTGCCTTTCCTTTTGTTTGGTCTTTGGAATGTGATGCTGCTTTGCGCAAGCTCAAATCTGCTTTTTGGGTGATCACTGTTTGATTCCATACGATCCCTCCAAACCAGTTGTATTGGCTGTCAATGCATCTTCTCATGGCATCGGAGCGATTCTCTCGCACCGCTTTACTTCTGTCAATGCCCGATTGCTTTTGCGTCTAAATTGTTCAATTCTGCCCAGCAAAACTATTCTCAAATCGAGAAAGGCTTTAGCTATTGTATATGGAGTGACCAAGTTTCATGATTTTTTTGTACAGTCGCAACTTCTATTTAGTCACCGATCATACCCTTACACGTTGTCGTTTTACCCATCCAAGCCAGTTCCAGCCCCTACTACACAAAAGTCGCAATGTTGGTCTTTGTTTTTGTATAACTTTGTATACGCTAGCTACAATTATGAAATTTTGTTTCGACCTACGGCCCAGCGTGGCAATGCTGGTGCTTTGCTTTGTCTACCCATCAGTCCTGACAAAGTGTTTGATTCTTCCAAATTGCCATGCATGTTCATCGATTTACAAGATAAGAATTTCGCTGATGGTTTTCTGGTGGATTGCTTCTGCGACAGCCGCCGATGTTTCTTTTCACATTGTTTTGCAGTATATTCGTACTTAATGGCCTCCAGCTGCTACGTAAATTAGTGATCCCCTTGTTCGACGTTACTTTGCACAACGTCACAACTTGTCTGTACACCACAGTGTTATTTTGTTACGAACTGACAATGATCAGTCTCATGTGGTTGTACCTCGTTCATTGCAGTCGGAAATCCTCTGCTTACTGCACGCTGGTCATTGGGGTATAGTGCGGACGAAGCAATTAGCATGTTGTCACTGCACCTGGGTTGGTATTGATAACCAAATTGAGAATTTGCTTGCTAATTGTTGCTCTTGCGCGGAGCACCAATCTGCACCCCGCCAGTGCTGCTTTGCATGGCTGACTCGTACTGCACTTTGGCAGCACGTTCATATTGATTTTGCAGGTCCTTTCTGGGACACCCGCTGCTTGATAGTCACTGATGTTTACAGCAACTTTCCTTTTGTTGTACCCATGTCTTCTACCACATCTGCCAGTACTATTTGCACCTTGATGGTTATTTTTTGCATTGAGGGCCTTCCTGAAGTTATTATCTCTAACAATGGCCCCCAATTTGTGTCCTCCGAGTTTGAAACGTTCTGTGCTGCTAATGGCATTCATCATTTGACCTCAGCCCCGTTTCACCCCCAGTCGAAGGGCGAGACTGAACGCTTTGTGCGTACGTTTAAGTCGCAGCTGAACAAGTTGCATGCCACGCACTCTTGTGAGCGTGCGCTATGGACTTTCCTTGCTTCACATCGCTCCCTGCCGCGCAGCGCCCATTCCCCAGCAGAACTGCTACATGGCTGCACGCATCGGTCGCTATTGCAGCTGTTGCACCTGCCGCTGCATGCTCCCACTGCTTCGCCGCGTTCTGGCTTGGTGCCGCATGATTTGGTTTTCTATCCTGTTTTCTCTGGCAGGTAGCGCTGGGAGCAGGAGTGCATTCGTCGCCAGTTTGGCTGCACCTTGTTTGTAATTTCTGGTACCTTCGGCACTGTCAAGCAACACCGGAACCAGATCCGTTTGTGCCGTCCTCAGTTTTCTGCTGCTGGTTCTTTTCCGCCAGACATGGATGCCTCGCGGCTTCCACCACCACAGCCCACACCTTCACTGATAGCGCCTCTGCTGCTTGCGCCTATGTTGCGGGCACCCCTGCCTGCGCTGCTGGTCCAGTCTGCTACGCTGTGCGGGTGCCTCTCGTCCCTGCCACGGTCCCACCTCCGGCTGCCATCACCGTTGGGTTCCTCCGCGGTACCAGAGCCGATGGACACTGAGGCTGACACCACGGCGCCACCGCCATCACCCATGGACATTGTTGCTCTGCCTCTTCATCTGAGCATACCCAGTGGAGGTGTGCGTACTGGGCACTTTTAGCAAGGGGCGTTTTCCTCGCCCCCTCGCGAGCAGTTCGGGGATGTGGGTGGGCAGCATGTCCCGGCAGTTCAGCTGTCTGCCCCCTTAATTGCGCTGCCCCTGGGTCCCTCTTCCTGCTGTCGGAAGCCCTATTCCACAATGGTGCACTGTTTCAGGGGGGAGAGGGTGTGGTGTCAATAGTTACGATGCCACAACGTAGGTGCATGTTCTTGTAAGTTGGCACTATGAGAGAAGACTCACACTGACCACAGCACAACAGCGCCCTCTGGCTGACGCTGTGGAGCTCAGCGAGTGCTGCCTTGATTTCGGTTACATTTCATCAAGAGCAGATGAACTGGAAATATTGCTTCGACTACCGAGTGGGCTAGCTTGCTATTGAGACTTTGTATTAGGTTAGACATGGACTACAGCTTCACACCTATGTGCTCATCCTAGCCAAAGTTATGTATGCCTTTGATATTTATTTGTGTTTCAGACTCTAGTAAAAAGTGTTAAAGTTACATGCAGTACCAAACTGCTTCACCTCTCCTGCTCCTACTCGCTTCCTTCACTCTTGGCCTATATTACAGAAGCAGTTCACAGGAGCAGAACCACATGCCATCTATCCAGGCAGGATACAAAATTCTCTTGTAGTACCATATTTCAAATCTTATATTCTCTTCTTATCTGGACTGTTAACTGTCCACTTTTCACTTCCATAGAATAAATAATGTCAGGAAAGACTTTCTGACACAATTTTATGTTAACAAATTTATCTTTTTATTACTGCCAGTCTGCATTTTATATCCTCTCTATTTCAGTCATCTTTTTTTTTTACAGCTGAGATATCAAGACTCATATATGACTTTTACTGTCTTAATTTCTTAATCCAATTCTCTCAGAATCATCTGATTTCCTTCAACTGCACTTCAATACTTTAATCGCTTTTCAGTCCAGTATCCATTTCTTTTAGCTGAGCCCTTGCCAGCTCTAATGAACTGCAACAGTGTCAGCAAACCTTAAAGAAAATGTCTTCTCTCTGGTCTTTAATTCCTTTTCCAAATTTTTCCTTGGTTTCCTTTACTGCTTGCACAATGTTCAAATGGAATAACATTGGGCAAACACAACAACCATGTCTCATTTCCTTTTAAACTACTGATTCCCTTATATGTCATTTAATTCTTATAACAGTTGGCTTCCAAAAAAACACACACATAAGTTTCCATACAAGTTCCAGATAACTTTTGCTCCTTGTATTTTATCCCTCGTGCTTTCAGAATTTTAAAAAGTGTATTCAGGTCAAAAGATTTATATAAATTTACAAATGCTATAAATGTAGGGTTGGTTGCCTTTTTTTTCCATCTATCTTTTAATTTGTAGATTGAGTGCTGCCTCACGTTTACTACATTTCTCCAGAAACCAAACTGATCTTCACCAAGGTCAGTTTTTATCATTCTTTGCATTCTTAATGAAATAATTTCCGTTTGTAATTTGTAGCCATGTCTTATTAAGCCAATGGTTCCATAATATTCACATCTGCTAGCAATTGTATTCTTTGGAATTGGAATCATTAAATTCTTCCTGATGTCTGATGGTATTTTGCCTGTTTTTCACATTTTGCATATCAGGTGGAATAGTTATGTCCTGGTCAGCTCTCCCATGTATCTCAAGAATGTCAGCAGTATATCTTCACTGATAATTTAATCATTATGTGAGAATTACTTCGTAGCTTTCAACAGCCATTTCACACACGAAATAATGGTGTATGCTACACAAGTTTTTCAATGGTAGTGTTTATGCTCATACATGTTCAATGGTGTTTCTTCTTTCAAATTATAAATCTATGTATGGCATGTTATCATTTGCACTTTTTTTATATCTACAATATTCATTAGTGTTTCATAAATGGCAAGATAGGTATGGCATTCTAGTAAATTCTACAAAAAATAAGTGGTTTATTAAAATCATATAAATTTGAAAAGTTTTACAGGGTCCATTATTCACAAATGATAACAATTACAAAATTGTAAACACTCCTTAATTCTTATTCTGTTCCATTGCAGCTTCAACTCTTTGCTCCTGTATCTTCTTTTGTTGTTTGAGAAAGTTCATGAATGATTCTCTTTCCTTTTCTTCTTCTAAATCTGAAAGAGGGAAAGATGCATGCACGTTTTAACAACTAAGATTTCAAGTTAAGCTAAGTGAACGTGACTTGCATTACAAGACAAGACTTACAGAGTTCCTATCTGAAAGAGAAATTCAACAGGTAACATAGACTAAGTCAACAGTAACTAATATTATATATTAGAATTATTATATATTAATATACAGAAATATACATCTTTGAGAAAAAAAAAACAACCTAGAAAACAAAAGACCTGGAGGTCCCCCATACAAGAGATCGGCGAATATCAGATTGACCACATTGCCATTTCCTATTTCGTACAGAAAGAGATCCATGATGTCCAAGTCCGCAGAGGGGCGAACATTGACTCAGACCACTACTTAACACGCATTAAAGTGAAATTCACCCCAAAAAAATTCTACCCGAAGAAAACACACATGATGATATTTGACACACGAACAATCAAAGAAACCAATCTGAAGGAGGAGTGGGAAAAGGAACCAGCTGACTCTTGGGAAAAATTTCGAACAAAAATTACAAAGAAGGCAAAAGAACTGATCCCATTGAAAAAGAACACAAAACACCCCTGGTGGGACTCTGGATGTGAAAAAGCGCTGGAAGAAAGAAAGAAAGCCTTTCTGAAGTATAACAGTAAAAAATCCCCAGAAAATCTAGATCACTTCCACAACATCAGAAGACAAGTGGCAAAAACAATCAGACAAGTCAAGAGGAAGTACCTCAAGGAACAGTGTGAGTCTATTGAAGAAAATTTCTGTAACTATAATGTATGAGACTTCTATAAGACCTTTGCTGGGAGAATCAATGGATACGGCTCACGAAATCTATGTTTCAGAAAACCAGATGGAAAACTAGCGCTCACAAATCGGGAAAATTGTGAGGAGCTGGCAAGATACTTTTCCGGACTCCTCAATTGCCCTGAACCTTCTTCAAGATTCCCTCAAGAAACTGCTATCTACACAAATCCAGAATCCCCACCACCTACACTAGAGGAGATCCAAAGACATATTCATTGACTGAAAAACAACAAGGCATCCGGAGAAGATGATATCACTGCAGAACTACTTAAAAATCTTGGACCAAATTCCCTCAAAGAACTCACTCAAATCATCACAGACATTTGGCAGACAGAAAAACTACCAGAAGATTGGAAATGCGCCCTAATTCATCCACTGCATAAAAAGGGAGACATGGCAGATATAAACAACTATCGAGGAATCTCCCTTCTCCAAGTCACTTATAAAATCCTCTCAGCTTGTCTTCTTCAACGAACACAAGAACAACTCGAACACAGTATTGGTGAATACCAAGCTGGCTTTCGCCCTCACCGATCCTGTGCAGAACAAATTTTCAATTTGAAGACAACACTAAAATACAAAGCAGTCAGAAACAGTCCGATCATTTGTTCCTTTGTTGATTTCGCAAAGGCTTATGATTCAATCGATAGGCAATCTCTCTTTATTATCCTTGAGGAGCTAGGACTCGATCCGAAAACCCTAAACCTTATCAAAGAAACGCTCACAAACACAACTTCTAAGATAAAATTCCTGGGTGAAATATCAGAGCCCTTCCTGATCAAAACCGGCGTCAGACAAGGTGACGGCTTGTCTCCACTCCTCTTCAGCCTTGTCTTAGACAAAGTCATCCGAGAATGGGAAAAAGAACTGAAGAATCAAAATTACTGGAAGCCTATACAACTAGGAAGATCTAAAGATGGTATTAAAATTTCATGCTTGGCATTTGCAGATGACGTGGCCATTCTAGCAGAAAACGAGACCACAGCAATTAAACAGATAGACATTCTCAAAGAATGCGCCGAAAAAGTTGGGCTACAAATTTCCTTCCAAAAAACCAAATTCAACTGCTAAAAATTTGAAACTCAAAAACTGACTACAAAATATGGACAAACTGAGAGAGTTCCATTCTTTAAATACTTAGGCGAGGTCCTAGAACCCACAGGGGGAGAGAAAACTGCACAAAAAGTTTGACTGCAAAAACTGAAAAGAGCATACTGGAAAACCCACAACATCTACAATAAAAAGTGTCTCTCCATTCACTCAAAAATACGACACTACAATACAGTAATCAAGCCCGAAGCACTATATGGCAGTGAAACACTCACACTCGATAGAAAAGGCGACCTGGAAGACATCCTGAAAGAGGAACGCAAAATTATCAGAAAGATTCTTGGCCCAAAAAGAACGGAAGATGGATACAGGTTACAGTCTCGGAAAACTACAGAAAAATTATCTAACCTCGCCACAGACATCCGGAAAAGAAGACTAAAATTTTACGGTCATATCCACAGACTCCCAACACCCAGACTCTCCCACAAAATTTTAATATACATTGAAAAATTGAAAACCATACCCTGGATACAAGAAACCAAAACAGATATAGCAAATGCACAAATAAATTCTTCAGAAGTTATAAACAGAAATGTATACAGGCAAAAAATCAATAGTTGGAAAGTACAACCCGAGAATGAAGTTTGCAAGAGACAGGGGACAAAATGGACAGAGGAAAGAAAGAGAATTCATGGGGAAAGAATGAGAGAAGTTTGGAGAATTAAAAAATTGAATCGGAAAAGCTTTGCGTGATCCGTATGGGTCCAATCGCACATAATAATAATAATATATAGAAATATTATATATTAGAATATCTTTGGCTTCCCTCTGACAACCAAGCCTCCATCCTTGCTACACTCCCTGTTTACCTTTCCATGTTGCTTTATAACCTGGATTGTGAGTAACTGAATCCACTTTCCCTTCTTCCCTTTCTTCCCCTCTCTCCTCCCTGATGAAGGAACAAAGTTCCGAAAGCTAAGAACATAAATTTTCTGTTCTGTTTTGTGTATCTATCGGCTGTACCGAGCTGAGGTAAGTACTGGCCAGCCCCTCTATCTCCTTGTTAGTAACTAATATTATTGTCTCTAGGAAAACTAAATGCCATAAGCAAGATGAATAGCCACAAATTGTAAATGCACCACTTTGAAAAGTACATGAGTATTGACATATTGCCCAGAATGACAATGTAAGTTGACATCTTAACATTGCATTTTCACTTTGACAATGACATCTTGATTAAAATTGCAAATTTATTATGCTTTTCATTTAATAAAATAAAGAAAATTATGTAATAGGAGAATGGCAAACCAATACAAATGTCCTAGACATCTTAAAGTAGGAATTCGTCATGAAAAACAGAATGTTGTGAAAATTTGAGTATTAATAATGAGATTATATAAGTGGTTCTGCTGTCACATTTCAAGTGTCTGGCTCGCTTAAAGTCTAGTAGGACTAAGTTTTGTAAGGCGAGATGCTTGCTGCCATTGCACAGTGAGATGGCCATAGCTTGCTGGGAGGAACACAAGGCCCAGGAAGAGATGGGCTCAGGTAGGAAGCAGCATTCAGTGGGAATTTTCCAGGTGGATGGGGTAGTGTGGGAACAGCAGACAGCAAGTGTGCTGAGTGATCTAAGATGGTGGCCCCAGAAAGTTTGAATATAGAGTCAGAAGTATAATATTTACTGAAGATACATAAAATGACTTATAGGCATGCTGAGAGGAATCTAAATACAGCTTGTGAATCACAGTAATGAGGCTTCTTTCTAAACACAACAATTAAAAAATTTATAAAAATTTACAATTATTATGATTTATAAAAATTATAACAACTGAACCTATTATGCAACTTACAGGTGCTATACATCAAATGCAAGCTGATGATACCAGTAATTATGATAAGTTACCTTTACTTTTGAAAAAATTTGTTAGTAATTATAAACAATTTATTTAGTTATATGCAAACAGTGCCTTAACTATGCATTACTCCACATGAGCACATTACATAAAGTTAGTGCGAGCATCCCAGCTTATTATCTAATGATGTTTATTTAACCATAATTCAATGTTTATAATATATTTAAAACTCATGGATTGAATATCATCATGCTGTAATGCCAGATGTAGCATGACTTTCATTAAGTTAATTATTATTAAAAAAAGTAAGATACTAATGTTTTGTAACAAGTTTGATAACTGCCCAAGAGTATTTATTATATATTCTCACTGTATATACAGTATGTGGAATTATTTTAAAGTATCCTGAATAGCAATCACGTCGTAAGTGAATGTATTGAGTAGAGCAGTGGTCATGTGACCAAGTCTTTAAATAAGCTTGCATACCAGAGCTGGAGAACCTTTATCAGTGAGCAATCAGGATTATAGGCTGGCCATGTACTTGGGTGACCAGAGTACCACAGAGCATTTATAGGACTTAAAACATTTTGCTGACGCGAGCTCAACACTTGGAAATAATTCAGGGCTTTGAAGTCAGTTGGTACTATGAATATTCAAGTCGCATGCAGTGAGTGATTATTTTGTGACCAAGTGAACTTTACCATTACTTAACTTTTACACTACTGGCCATTAAAATTGCTACACCAAGAAGAAATGCAGGCAACAACCATCTGCACGAAGACGACATTTGCAGCAGCATGGACTATCAGCTCGGAGACCATGGCTGCAGTCACCCTTGACGCTGCATCACAACAGGAGCGCTGCAATGGTGTACTCGACGACGAACCTGGGTGCACGAATGGCAAAACGTCATTTTTTCGGATGAATCCAGGTTCTGTTTACAGCATCATGATGGTCGCATCCGTGTTTGGTGACATCGCGGTGAACGGACATTGGAAGCGTGTATTCATCATCGCCATACTGGAGTATCAACCGGCGTGATGGTATGGGGTGCCATTGGTTACACGTCTCGGTCACCTCTTGTTCACATTGACGGCACTTTGAACAGTGGACGTTACATTTCAGATGTGTTACGACCAGTGGCTCTACCCTTCATTCGATCCCTGCAAAATTCTACATTTCAGCAGGATAATGCATGACCGCATGTTGCAGGTCCTGTACGGGCCTCTCTGGATACAGAAAATGTTTGACTGCTGCCCTGGCCAGCACATTCTCCAGATCTCTCACCAATTGAAAACGTCTGGTCAATGGTGGCTGAGCAACTGGCTCGTCACAACATGTCAGTCACTACTCTTGATGAACTGTGGTATCGTGTTGAAGCTGCATGGGCAGCAGTACCTGTACTTGCCATCCAAGCGCTGTTTGACTCAGGCATCTCAAGGCCATAATTATGACCAGAGGTGGTTGTTCTGGGTACTGATTTCTCAGGATCTATGCACCCAAATTGTGTGAACATGTAATCACATGTTCTAGTATAATATATCTGCACAATGAATACCCATTTATCATCTGCATTTCTTCTTGGTGTAGCAATTTTAATGGCCAGTAGTGTAGTTAAACCTAGTGTCTTGGCTAGTAAAAAACTAATTGATTGGGTGTTGGTGGCAGTGCATCACTAATAAAAGTGTGAAATAGCTGTTCCTTAATTTTTTTTACTGAAAATCACAATCTATTTTGGCCTTACAAGAGGGCATTACATGTGATACGAATCACATGCTCTTTCAGATGAACACTACCAAATGATTTTCAATAAAATGAGACAGAGTTGTAGCCTATTCTCAATGTTATTCAATCTGTGCACTAGGCATGTTGTAAGGGAAAACAACAAGAAATTCTGAAAATGAATTAAAATTCAGGGAGAGAAAATAAAAAAACTCTGAAGATTGCTGATGATACTGTAATTCTCTTAGAGAAAACAAATGACTTGGAAGAGCAGTTGAGTGGAACAGATAGTGTCTTGAAAAGAGGTTATAAGATGAATGTCACCTAGAGTAAAACAAGGATAATGGAATATAGTTGAATTAAATCAAGTGACGCTGAAGGCAACGAGACACTAAAAGTAGTAGATGAGTTTTGCTGTTTGGGCAGCAAAAATCTCTGATGATGGTCAAAGTACAGTGAATTTAAAATGCAGATTGGCTATAGAATGAAAAGCATTTATGACTATGAGAAGTTTCTTAATACTGAGTATAAATTTAGCCATGGAAAATCCAGGATGGAATGTAACAATATAATGGAAAGGATAGTTGCTATTCACCATATAGTGGAGATGCTGAGTTGCAGAAAGGCACTCCAAAAAGACTGTCTGATAGTTAGCTTTCGCCCAACTAGGCCTTTGTCAAAAGTAGACAACATACACAAGTGCACATACTCACGCAAAAACAACTCTCACACACACATAACCACAGAGTCTTGCAGCTAGAGCCAGACGAATATAAATATAATTACTAGGAAGTTTTTTCTGAAGATATTTGTAAGGAGTGTAGCGTTGTGCATAACTGAAACATGGACAGCTAACAGTTACTACAAGAGGAAAATAGAACCTTTTGAAATGTCATGCTACAGAAAAATACTGAAGATCAAATGCGTAGACTGAGTAACAAATGAGGTGGTACTGAATCAAATTGGGGGAGGGGGGGGGGGGGGGCAATTATGGCACAATCTGACTAAAAGAAAGGAGGCATGAAGATATGTTCAATTTGGTAATGAGTGAGTTGTGGGGAGTAAAAATAATAGAGGAAGATCAAGAGATAAATACAGTAAGCAGGTTCAAATGGAAGTGGGTTGCCACAGCTGTTCAGAGATGAAGACACGTAGACATGAAAGAGTAGTGTGGAGACATGGATTAAACCAGTTTTCAGACTGAAGACCACAAAATACCATTTATTACATTAAGAGTGGATATTTTTGGTAACTTTTAACTTTTGTCATGGAACTTATTAACAACTTTAAATTGGGAAATTACCCACTACTAAGAGTAACAGCAAGAGAGTTGTGGCATTAGCAGCAGCAACAAGAGTAGTAGTAGTAGTAGTAGTAGTAGTAGTAACAGTAGTAAGAATTGGAGCAACAACAGTTTTAATATTGACAATACCTTCGTCATTCTTCTGTACTATATCTTCCTCGCCTTCTTCATCCTCACTGCTCTCATTTGCTGGATGTTTCAGGTAAATTTCAGATAGTTCCCTTCCGGCACTAATCTGGGTTATTAGTGGAACAGGTTCTCCCTTTCCCTGCTCACTGTCCTTTGCTAAGGTTTCTAACTTCTCTTCTTGTTGCTTTCTTTGTTCTTCTTGTTTCTCTTTCTTCAGTTTTTCCCATTCAACACGATAATCTCTGAAATAAAAGGAAAAAAACTTCACTTTTTTTGACATATCTGCATCATGATAACAAAGCTCACCTACAATAAAATACAAAAAGAAAAACAATTTACTGTTCTAGCACTGGAACATGACAGGAGCAAAAAAACGGTTTTCAAATTCAAACATGGTTTCATTCAGTAAATGTGAGGAAATGACTGAAGGGAATAAAATTAAGTGAGGATTACTGCTGATTTCCCACTTGACCCATTCTGTTTCACCTTAACTGATGAAGGGTATTACAATTAGGTGACTCTTCTAACCGATTTTTGACTAGCCACATTTTTTTAGTTACGGAAGAATTAACTGAAAAAAGTCATGATCCTTTGTAACACTCAGGGGTCTAGAGAAATGTAAAGGAAAGATAGATTGCTACTTACTGTAAAGATGACACACTAAGTTGCAGACAGGTATAACTAAAAGACACTTACACATAAGCTTTCGGCAAAGTCCTTGTTAGAAAAAGAAAACATACATACATTTACACAAGCAAGCACACCTCATGCACACATGACCGTCACCTCCGATAGCTTGGGCCAGAATGCAGCTGTCATGTAGAATGAGAGTAGCCATCTGGAGGGGTCGGGGAACGGGAATGGTAAGGGATAGCACTGTATGGGGGGGCGGGGGGAGGGGGGGGGGTTAGAAAAGCCCTGTCTGGTTGGGTAAAGGGTGTGGGGACAGATTGTTACTATATGTTGATGCTAGGATAATTACAGGAGTGGAGAATGTGTTGTCAGGGTAACCACTGGTGATGGAGAGGAAGATGTAGATGGCTTGGGTAGTGAATCAGCCATTGAACAAGCATGTTATGTTCAACTGCACGTAGAACCACAGGGTGGTCAACTTTGCTCCCAGCCACAATTTGTCTTTGGCCATTCATCCTGCTGGACAGTTGGATGGTAGTCACACGAACATAAAAAGCTGTGCAATGATTGGAGCAGAGCTGGTACATTGCAGGGCTGCTTTCACAGGTGGCTCAGCCTATGATGGTGTAGGATAACCTTGCGCAGAACTGGAATAGGAAATGCTGGTTGGGTGGGTCGGACAGGTCTTGCACCTAGGTCTTCCACAGGCCTATGGTCCTTATGGCCAGGGGTTGGGCTTGTGAGTGACATAGCAATGGACTAAGATGTTGTGAAGGTTGGCTGGGTGACAGAACACCACTTTAGTAGGGGTGGGAAGGATCTTGGTTAGCATGTCCCTCACCTAAAGGCATGATGATAGGTAGTCAATGCCCTGGGGAAGGATATGGTTCAGATATTCCAGTGTATGGTGGTATCGGGTGACAAAATGGGCTCTCCACTGTGGCTGGTTCTTAGGGGGTCGTGGGAGGATTGGGGGTATGAGGAGAAATGGGGTGAGCGATCTGTTTATGGACTACATCTGGGGAATAGTGCCTGTCTGTGATGGCCTTGGTGAGATCTTCAGTATACTGTGTAAGGGAGTTCCTGTCACTGCAGATACGCTGTCCTTGGTTGGCCAGGCAGTATGGGAGTGATTTTTTGGTGTGGAAGGGATGACAACTGTCGAAATGCAGGTACCATTAGTGGTTGGTGGGCTTAATATGTACAGAGGAGTGGATGGAGCCATCAGAGAGGAGGAGGTCAATGTCCAGGAAGGTGGCACACTGAGTTGAGGAGGACCAGGTGTAGCAGTTTGGAGGGAAGGTGTTGAGATTGAGACGGAATGAAGATAGGGTGTCTTGCCACTGAGTTGAGATTGTGGAGATATCATCAATAAATCTGATGCAGACTAGAAGTTTGGCATTTTGGGAGACTACGAAGGTCTCCTCTAGATGGCCCATAACCAGATTGGCATACATGGGTGCCATGCAAGTGCCCATGACCATGCTGCAGATTTGTTTGTATACTTTCCCTTCAGAGGAAAAGTAGTTGTGAGTTACGATAAAGTTAGTAAGTGGTATGAGGCATGACATGGTGGGTTTTAAGTCTGAAGGACGTTGGAAAAGGTAAGACCATGGCACAAACAGAGGTAGTGTCAACAGTGATAAGTAGGAACCCAGGAGGTAAAGGGATTGGGGTGGTGGAGAGTCAGTGAAATAAGTGGTTGGTATTTTCGATATGCGAGATTATATTATGGACAAATGATTCAAGGTGTGGGTCAGTGAGGGCTGAAATTCTTTCAGTGGTGGCATAATAACCAGCCACAATTGGGTGTCCAGGATTGTTGGGTTTGTTGTTTTTGGGGGGCATGTAGAAGTTGGGTTTGCAGGGTGTCATGTGGGGTGAAGAAGGAAAAAGATTGAGGGGAGAGGTTCTGGAAAGGGCTTAAAGGCTTAAGTAGGGATAGGATTTTATGTTGGACTTCAGGGATGGGATCACTCTGGCAGAGTTTATAGATGGGGGAGTCAAATAATTGGCAGAGGCCTTCTGCCAGGTAGTCACTGTGATTCATAACAACAATAGTAGAGCCTTAGTCTGCAGGTAGGATGATTAGGTCAGGATTTGTTTTGAGGTCGCATATGGCTGTCCTTTTTTCTGCTGAAAGGTTGGTGTTTTGAGGAAGGGACCTTGGGAAGGATGGTGAGGCTAGGTTGGAGGTAAGGAATTCCTGGCAGGTGACCCCTAGCCACTGGTCACCTTCCACCACACGAAACATACCAACCACTCCCTTCACCGACTCTCCACAATCCCCACCTATTTACCTCCTGGATCTCGACTAGTCATTGTTGATGCCACCTCCCTGTACACCACTATGCCTTATGCCAATGGTCTTACCACTGCTGAACACTACCTTTCCCAATGTTGTTCAGTCTTCAAACTCACCATCTCATTCCTCAAACACTGTAGCAACTTCATCATAATTCCTTTCAAGGCATGATATACAAATAAAACTGTGGCACAGCCATTTGCACATGCATGGCACCCTCCTATGCCAGCCTCGTTACGCACCATCTGGAGGAGATCTTAATTGCATCCCAAAACGCCAAAATCCTGGTCTTGTTCCAATTCATTCATGATCTGGACTCAGTGCCAAAACACTCTACCTTCATTGCTTTTCAACCTCTTCATATTCTCTCCCACCCACTTCACCTGGTTCTCCTCAACCTAGCATGCCACCTTCCTGGATGTTGTCCTTCTCCTCCTCCCTGATGGCTCCATGTACACCTCTGTCCACATTAAACCCACAAACCATCAACAGTATCTGCATTTCAACAATTGTAATGCCTTCCATACCAAAAAAATCCCTCACATACAGCCTGGTCACAAAGGGGTGGCGTATCTGCCATGATAGGAATTCCTTTACCCAGTATGCCAAGGTCTAACCAACATATTCACAGACAGGCACTATTCCCCAGACTTAATCTACACACACATATCTCATGCCATTTCCCCTCACATCCCCAATTCTCACACCATCCTCTAGAACCAGCCGCAAAGGAGGCCCCCTTCATCACCCAGTACCACCCCTCACTGGAACAAATGAACCACATCCCTTTCCAGGGCTTTGATTACTTTTCATTATGCCCTGAGATGAGGAACATCCTACCCAAAGTTCTTCCTGCCCCTATTAAAGTGGTTTTTTGTCACCCACCCACCCTCCACAACATCCCTGTCCATCCATATGCTACTATCATGCCAACCACTTGCTGCATAGATCATATTCCCGTGGAAGGCCTGCCAAAATCACCTACCTAGAACTTCTCATTCCAGTCCTGTTACAGGCTTATCCTACCCCATCAGAGGCCAGGCCACTGTGAAAGTAACCATGCAATACACTTGCTCGCTGCTATCATTGCCCAGGTTTTTATATTGGTCTGACTACTAACCACCTATCTTATAGGATGAATGGCTGCCACCAAATTGTGGTCAAGAGCAAAGTAGACCACTCTGTGGCACAACATGCAGCTGAACATAACATGCTTGATTTCAATGGCTGTTTCTTTACATGGATCCTACCCTACACCACCAGCATTTCTGAACTGTGGAGGTGGCAGTTACCCTTGAGTTCCCTTAAAATACATTCAAGACTTCTGATATTATCCTGGCTTAACCTTCAGTAAAAGTCTCTCCCCATACCCTCCACCCAACTGTTTTCATCCCCTCCATCCTTTCACCTCCTCCCTATTCTTATCTTCCACCCTCTCTGTGTGCTGCTCTCTTCCAATGCACTCGCCAATCTTTCCCCATGCCTCTACTTTTTTGATCCATCCCTCCACCCTCCCTGTCCCATAGCCTCCCGTCTCAGTGCCTGCTGGCAGTCTAGACCTGGACCCTCCACCAGATAGTGCTCTTCTCTCTCCCCCCCCCCCCCCCCCCCTCCCCCAACACCCATACAGTGCTATCCCTTACCATTCCCTTTCCCCACCCCCTCCAGACTGCTGCTTCCATTCTAAACGACAGCTGCATTCTGGCCCGAGCTGCCTAAAATGATGATCATGTGTATGTCAGGTGTGCTTGCCTCTGTGAATGAATGTTTGTTTTCTTTTTCAGATGAGAGCTGTGGCGAAAAGCTTACGTGTCAGTGTCTTTTAGCTGTGCCTGTTTGCAATTTAATGTGTCATATTTACAGTAAGGAACAATCTATTTTTTTCTTACATTATACACATTCAGAGGAGGTATAAAAGTGTAAGGGAAGGAGATACAAAACTAAGATTTTCAGGTGACATAACCCTTTGGACTTAACTAAGGGGACTTTGAACAACTGCAGAATGTAATGGTTAGCATACTTTTCAAAGAATACAGATTGGAGATAAATGAAGCTAAGACAAAACTTGACATTAGAAGCATTAGTGCGAGGATAAAGTTCTCTGTGGCTGGAATGTTATCACCAATTTTTTTTGTTATCTTGATACACAAAATGCACCAATACACATTTGTTAGCACAAAAGTACCAGCATAAAATCAATACTAGAGTCACAGTATGGTATAGTACTGATGTGAATGAAGGGCAACAGGCAATTTTTCCAGATTATTTTGTGAATATGCAGAAGAGGAATTATTATTTGAAATGTTGTGAAAAAAATGGTCAAGACCTATTCTAACATGTAAGTGTTCCTACAAATAAAATATGCTATTATTAGCTACTGATACACTACATACGACCTTAACAGCAAATTTATGATTGTCACTGTCAGTGAAATGTCAACCTCTAGGCATTCTATGTAAATGGACAGATGTTCCACTTTGTTTTAAGTTCCAAAGTATTTTTCTTCTTCTTCTTTGCCATGAGAGATTTACTATATGGAAAACATCCTTCTATACTGATGTTGTGCAGTTAATTTTTCACAGTAGATGTGAGTCACACTGTGAATTGAAAAAGATGGTAGGAAATATGAAAAAATGGGTGTCAAAATTTTCTGTTGGCTCATCCACATGGGATGCCTCTTACTTCTGCACAAAAAAGGAGTGATCGTAATAATCTAATGTTAATAAATTAATTCCATCAAAGTCTAGCAAATGGATGAAAATCATCAAACTATGTAGGCTTTCACGGCCGATATTGTCTTCACTTAAAACTTTCGGGCTTACAGACTATGGTCAATATATAAAACTCTCCACTGACATTTCGTCTCAAGCTGCAGGAGAAATCCTTCAAGTTAAAGCTACAAACTGCAGAGAGAACTCGAGGAAACAGATTATATAGGCAGTGCAGAGGGCATCACTGCCCATCATGGGGTGTCAGCTATGAGATTGTCTCTGTAATGCCAACATTCTCGATTGAAAGTAATTGATTGTCATGCTTCTGCTGCAATGCTGACATCCAGATTTTATCCAGTTTAATGTGTTCCTCTTTCCTGTTAAAATTATTATCATGTTTATTGAGCTCGATAGCCTCTCTATACATGCACGCATAATAATGTGAGGTATTAGATATAATGCTTGTCTCGCCGAATTTTATTTCATGATTACCTACATCCATGTGACCCAGGTGGGAATTCCTCTTATGTTCAACCAGATGGGTGCTAACACTTCTCTTTGTGGTACCGATACAAACCTGTCCACAACTACAAGGAATTTTATATACCCCCAGTGTAGCCAAAGGATGTCGTGCATCTTTTTCTGATGTTAAATATCTTTTATTTTCCTGGTGGGTCTGAAAACAGTTTCCACCCCATATTTGCTTAATACTTTCCTAATGTGATCTGTGACCTCGCTAATGAATGGAAGAAAAACCTTGCCATTGGCAGCAGTTGTTCGTCGTTGCTCCTGATTCTCTGCCTAGAGCAAAGTGCTTGATCTATCTGCTTACTAGAATAGCCATTCTTCATGAAAGGCGACCACAGACGTTCAATCTCATCTTTTGAAGAAACTGGTTCACAAATTTGTATGCCCTATCTACCAAGGTTTTTATTACACATCTTTGTTGTCTAAGGTGGTGGTTTGAATCTTTATGCAGATAATGATCAGTATGTGTGGCCTTTCTAAACATGTTACGGCCCAACATTCCATCTTACTGGCAGAATCAGCAGTAAGTTTATTGATCTCCACTAGGTTATTGGTAATGCTATTCAGTGTGATGATTGGAATAAGATTGACGGTCTAACATTGAAAACTATGAAAGTTAATGCAGAAATATCAGTAAATAGACAGAAGAAGAAGTTTGTTAACTTACACGAGAACATTTCAGGGGGTTCAGTTGCAGACAATTCTCGAACTGTTATCAACCTGTCTGATAACGATTTGTCAGAAGTTGAAATTTCTGTACTAGCCAAAGGATGCAATTTTGCTGTGATGCCCCAAAACATACCCACTGAGCATATTGTAACAAGTACTGAGGCAGGTATCTGTTAGCTTCCACAGCAGTCCGCTGATGTAATTGAGATGGAAACAGCTAGGATTTTACGTACATGTAAGCCACCTAACAGTAACTTGTCGCAGGCAGAAAGGAATGTGCTGAGGGATATCAACGCAGATTAAAACATTATTGATCTTACTGCAGATAAAAATAAAGCCACCACCATATTGAAGAGTGAGGACTATCATGGAAAGATCAATGATATTTTGGTTCCTTTCAATTACAAAAAAACTTCAAAAGGATCTGACAATGAAGATTTTAAAAATGACCCTTCCAGATGAAAGCATCTTCTTTCTCCTCCAATGATAGGAAGCTGCTTTGTAAAACAGAAGCATATCCACCTAGACTCTATGGATTACCTAACATGCATAAACGTGAGGTTCCTTTGAGGCCAACTCTCAGTGCTGTAGGCAGTCTCACCCACTGAGACACCTTGCCTCAATGCTGCAATCTTGTGTTGGTAGAACTGACAGTCATATTAAAAATTCAGCTCATTTCACTGACAAGTTAAAGGAAACGAGCATGGGCCCAGATGATATCCTCGTTAATTTTGATATTGTGTTGCTATTTACCATGATTCTGGTAAAAGAAGCTATCTCATGCATAGCACATATTTTTCCTACTGATATTGTGACATTATTCCGACACTGCCTCACCACAACCTACTTCCAATAAATAGTAATTTTTATGAACAGATTGATGGGGTGGCTATGGGCAGTCCTCTTAGTCCTGCTGTGGCTAACTTGTTATGGAGACTTTTGAACAACGGGCATTGCAGACTGCCAGTAAGAGACCAACCAGATGCTATCGCTGTGTCGATGACACTTTTGCAGTATGGACACATGCTGCACAGGTGTTGGATGCCCTGACACAGCATTAATCATAGAATCCAATTTACTATGGAGCCGGAGAGTAATGGGCAACTGAATTTTCTGGATATGTCTGTGATTAAATGACAGGACAAAATGTTGGGCCATAAGGTGTATAGAAAGGCCACACATACTGATATCTGCGTGAAGATTCAAACCATCACATTAGACAAAAAAGAGGTGTAATAAAAACCCTGGTCGACAGGGTATACAAAATTTGTGAACCTGTTTATTAAAATGATGAGACTGAACATCTACGGTTGACTTTTGTGAAGAATGGCTATTCTAGCAAGGAGATAGATTGAGCACTTCACTCTAGGCACAGAATCAGGAGCAACGACGAACAGCAGCTGCCCATTGGCAAGGTTTTTACTCCGTTCATTAGTAAGGTCTCAGATTGCATTAGGAAAGTATTAAGCAAATATGGGATGGAAACTGTTTTCAGACTCACCAGGAAAATAAAAGAATATTTAATATCGGAAAAAGATGCACGACATCCTTTGGCTACACCGCGGGTATATAAAATCCCTTGTCACTGTGGACAGGTTTGTATCGGTACCACAAAGAGAAGTGTTAACACCCATCTTGTTGAACATAAGAGGAATTCCCACCTGGGTCACATGGATAAATCGGCGGTATCGGAACATGTTTACCAGGAAGGTAATCATGAAATAAAATTCAGCGAGACAAGCGTTATATTTAAAAACTCGTATTATTATGTGCGCATATATAGAGACACTATTGAGATTACCAAACACCACAATAATTTTAACAGGAAAGAGGAACAAGTTAAACTGGATAAAATCTGGATGTCAGCGTTGCACCAGAAGCGTGACAATCAATTACTTTCAACTGAGAATGCTGACATTACAGAGACAGTCTCATAGCTGACGCCACATGATGGACAGCGGTGCCCTCTCCAATGCCTATATAATCAGTGCTTCCTCGAGTTATCTTTGCAGTTCGCAGCTTTACCTTGGAGGATGTCTCCTGCAACTGGAGATGAAACATCAGTGGAGAGTTTTAATACATCGACCATAGCGTATCTGCCCAGAAGTTTTAAGTGAAGATCATCAAAGATTTTTTATTCAGGCTGCACAACATCAGAAGCAGCAAAAACTCTGCTGTATTTTGAAGATTATATTACCCAATTATGGCAAGGGAAGGATTCATCTGTTGAGCAGATGATTCCATATGCTTTACCACACTGATGGGGGGCACTCAATAGTAATGCTAATAAAAGGGTGCAGGTCACTAGATCTCAGATTTAGCACAGATAAATAATCACACCTCATATAACTTTGTATCATCGTTTAGACAGTTTCTTCCTGAACTTAGTCTCAACAATGTGTCAGGTTCACAAATCTTCTGCACTTTTGCACACTGAACAGAAGACATTTTGGCACATGTACATTTCTTTTGACTAATAGTGGAGACCATTAATTATACATATGGGGAAAAAAAATGTGAGTCTGGAGATTTGAACCCATGATGTCCTGGTTGACAAGTAATCACTGTGCCAACTCACCAGCTGTATGAAGTAAAGTGCTCAAACATGATTACAGCGGACTTGGATTTTTTTCAAAAACCAAGGCCTAATCATCTAAACCTCGTATGGATGCATTTAGAGGGGCTAAACTGCTTCGCTTCCTTGTAGGATTGCCTTAACCAAAGGACAACACAATCTGGAGTAATTTAGGAAACTATACATTGCCCTGCATGTGGTAAAACTATTCTGGTACAGTGACTGACAAAGTAAAGAAGTGAATTGCATTTATCATTTCACTATTCATTCTACAATACCAATGATGGTACATGTTTGAAGTTCAGCTACCTGAACCACCTTGATCTGAGTCCAGTCACTTTTTTTCACAAGCCATACCTCATTGTCAATAAGCTATCTGTGACCACATAATTGCTCTTGTGGATGAAGGTGTCAGAGGCTAACATTGACGATTCCATCACTAATAACCTCCTTCCTATCCTTCTTGCGACCAGTGCTACCCAACCTCCAGATGAGCTGCTCACAAGGCACAGTATGGAGTATCAAGGCACACTATGCAATGCTGGATAAAATGACATAGTGATACTGGAGAAACAAGTATGTGTCTGGAAACAGGACATTGGTATGTAACAACTCCAGTCCAATAGAACGAACTTGTAACACATCATGGAAAAATTCTTATATATACACGGTGCAACTGAAACATAATATTGCATTTCCCCAATAAGATGACATAGTTTGGTGTCAGTTTTGGGAGATTGGATGATAAAATGAGTGTGTAGCTGTCAAGGGAATGCTCATGATGATAATCAACTCTACCAGTTAGTGCTTGCCGGGGAAAATCCATGACGACTTGCAGAATGTAATATATTCCCATGAAAAAGTATTTTCCACAGTGCATGATGTTCCAGTACAAGTATACTAGAGATAAAAAATGAGTTCTATATACTCGCTTTGAACTCACAAGCGGGCCCTATGCCCTGTGATGTCATATCCGAATTCATCGTCTCTGTAAGATCGGAGATATGACTTGTGAGCCTCCACCACTGCCCAGTTACACCCATAAACTCATCACTTGAGTATTGTCTTGGGTATAAGTGGACACTATCAGTGCGGAACGGAGAGTAAGTACTTGAGTTTGCAAGTATAACTGAGGACTTGCGGCACCGTCACTACATTAGCAACTGTTGGGCAGTGAATATTATTCTGTTTATAGATGCATTTATATAGAAATGTATATAACCAACATTATTATTATTATTATTATTATTATTATTATTATTATTATGGATACTTTTTCTTTCTTCAGTCCACTTTGTCCCTGGTTTGGTGCTGACTTCATTCTCTGACAATGCTACCCCTTTGTTAATTTTTGTCTTTATGAGTTTAAGTTGAAAATGTCTAATGGACTTATATCAGCCTTTTCTAAATCCTTTCTGGTCTAATGGATCCAGGGTATGGTTTTGAATTGTTATATACATACATTTCTCTCCCTCCCCCTCTCTCCTGTCTCATGTGTGTGTGTGTAGTTATACATCACTGTTGTTGGTAGGAACACTGCTACATACAGTAATAACCATAATCTGTCATCAAGGTTGAAACAAAAATCTGTAACTTCATAACTGCAGCCTGAGTCTATTTAATTTATTTTTATATACGTACAGAACTTTTTCAAAAAATGCTGTAAATTTATTTTAGTATTTCTACATCTACATCAATACTTCACAAGCCACTGTATGGTGCATGGTAGAGGGTACCCTGTACCACTACTAATCAATTCCTTTCCTGTTCCACTTGCAAATAGAATGAGGGAAATACGTCTTTCTACATGCCTTCGTATGAGCCTTAATTTCCCACATCTGATCTTTGTGGTCCTTATGCGCAATGTATGTTGGCAGCAGTAGAACTGTTCAGCAGTCAGCTTTAAATGCTGGTTCTCTAAATTTTCTCAACAGTGTTTCTTGAAAAGAACGTCACCTTCTCTCCAGGGATTCCCATTTGAGTTCCTGAAGCATCTCCATAACATTTATGTGTTGTTCAAATCTACTGGTAACAAATTTAGCACCTTGCCTCTAAATTGCTTCGATGTTTTCCTTCAATCCGATCTGGTACGGATCTCAAACACTCAAGCAGTAGGCCCTACTCAAGAATAGGTCTGTTGTGACTCGCCCATCTTTCAAAGTGCCGCTGCGCAGTTACGCGCGTCCTCTACATGCGGTGCTGTCTGCCAGCCATGCAGCAGCAGCACCACCTAAGTGGCCAGCCAGCCAGCGGCCTCCAGACTCGGACTCACTTATAGATTTGACTGTTAAAGTGTACACACGTCTTACTCTGTTTACTTGATCTGTGACTTTCATGTATTGCGTCTTCCTTGAAATATATTTGTTCAACTTGAAGTTATAACAATTGGCGATGAGGTAGTGATTTTTCTTTTCCATCGTTGACCCACATGTTTCCATGGCTACTTTAGAGCAACTATTGCAAGGTCTCATAGAACAGCAAATGCTTCTCACAAATGCGATTCGTGATTTCGTTGCGGCATCAAATGCGAGGCGTCTCTCATTGTTGTCTCTACCTCCTTTTCCTCCTTACAACAAGACGGCAGAAGACTGGTCTGATTACGAAAAACGTCTTCGACAGCACTTCTTGGCATTTCATGTCGCGGACGAACAAATATGTAAGTTCTGTTTCTTTCATGGATTTCAGCTCAAATGTATCGGTTGTTGTCAAAATTGGCTCCTTTGAAAGATCCTGCGTCTTTGCCCTTTGTTGAAATGTGCTCACTTCTGTCAGTCTATTTTCAAAAGCAAACGCATGTGGTAGCCTCTCATGTTGCCTTTTATCATTGTCAAAAACAACCGAATCAATCCTATCCGGCTTGGGCTGCTGAACTTCACAGCCTCAGTAGAAAGCGTCAATTTGTTACTGAAGTTCATAAAGAATCCTACGCCGATTCCATGGTACGGGATGCTATTATCCGATCAGCGCCCGACAAAGAAGTTAGGCAACATGCCCTTCAGTTGGCAAATCTGACTCTAGATGAAGGCCTACCCATCGCTCAGTCTTTTGAAATTTATTGCACCGCTGGAGCGCAAATAGAGGCATGGGGTGACGTCGGGGAAATACAACCTCTGTGCAATGTTGACGAAGCATGTGGCGTGTCCCCGCTGACCGACATGGCCGCAGTACCCTCCCAAGTGCAGCCTCGCCCTAACCGTAAACAAACCTCTAAGAAACTGCAGCAAAACCCATGGCAACTTCCTTCATGTCCGCGGTGTTTTACGAAACATTCACGAGAAGATTGTCCACAACATTGGGTCGTGTGTCACAAATGCAAAAACAAGGGTCATGTGTCATCCGTTTGCAAATCCGACCGCATACATGATGTTCATGAACATGACGCTGATTCTGATTCTTTGTTGTCTGTCAATTGTACTTCTTTCCTTTCAGGGAAGTTATTCCTCACTGTCCAAATACTTGGTTGAGATTTTCGCATGCAGGTGGATACTGGTTCTGCTGCCACTATCACCAATTCTCAGACGTATCTTCAGTTGGGTTCTCCAATCCTGTCACCTGTCACTATGCAATTACGGACTTACAACAAACAGAAGATTTCTCTCTTGGGACAATTTGATGCTGAGGTATCTTACAAATCTGTCGTTCGCACTGTTCCCATATTTGTGGTCGACCATAGTAACGCGGAGAATCTTTTTGGTTTCGATGCCTTTCGCGTTTTTGGGTTCTCCATAGATGACTCTGTCAATATCGTCTCTGATGCTATTCCTTATGCTCAATTGGATTCCTTGTCGATGACATTTTCGTCCCTTTTTTCTCCTGGGTTAGGGAGTGCAAACGACTTTGAAGCTCATATTACGCTCAAACCCACTGCTCGGCCTAAGTTTTTTCGGGCTCGGCCCATTCCTGTGGCCCTTCATGATCAGGTCAAACGGGAGCTGGATCGTCTCACTGCTTCAGGGGTCTTGCTTCCTGTCACTTCCAGTGAGTGGTCCTCTCCTGTTGTTGTCGTTGCTAAGCCAAATGGTGATATTCGTCTCTGTGGCGATTTCAAAGCCACTGTAAATGCTCACTGCCTTATCGACACTTACTCTATGCCTCGACCTGAAGAATTGTTCACTAAGCTTGCTGGAGGCCAGTATTTTTCTAAACGTGACCTGTCAGAAGCTTATCATCAACTTCCTCTCAATGCTGCTTCCCGGCAGTTTCTGGTCCTTAACATGCCTTTCGGCCTCTATAATACCAACGATTGCCATTCGGGGTTGCCAGCGCCCCTGCTCTCTTTCAGCGATTCTTGGAACAATTATTGCTCACTGTCCCTGGGTGTATAAATTACCAGGACGACATTGTTGTCACTGGCTCCACCACTGACGAACATCTTCAAAATCTCCACACACTTTTTCATGTCTTACAGACTGCCGGTCTTAAGTCTAATCTTCAGAAATCAAAATTTTTTCAGGCATCTATCACGTACTTGGGGCTTCAACTCTCTCTGGTTGGCATTCGTCCACTTCAGCAAACTGTCGCTGCGATCGATACCCTTCCTGGTCCTACATCTGTTAAGGAACTGCAGGCCTTCTTGGGGAAAATAGCATACTATCACAAGTTTTTACCGTCTGCTGCTTCGGTGGCTCAACCGTTGCATCACCTGTTGCATAAAAACATGCCTTTTCACTGGTCCTCGTCATGCGATGCGGCTTTCCAGAAATTGAAGACTATGCTGAAACAGGCCCCGTGCCTGGCTACTTATCGACCTGGACATCTCGTTCTTGCCACGGACGCCTCTCAATACGGGGTCGGTGCAGTCCTTGCTCACTGTTTTTCTGACGGTTCTGAACAACCCATTGCTTATGCCTCCAAAACGCTCACGGATGCCCAACAAAGTATTCTCAAATTGAAAAAGAAGCTTTGGTCATTATTTATGCTCTTCATAAGTTTGGTGTTTTTCCCTATGGATCCAAATTTCATCTTGTTACGGATCACAAACCACTTGTTTCCTTGTTTCATCCATCAACATCACTTCCCGACAAGGCTGCACACCGCCTCCAGTGTTGAGCTTTTTACTTGTCTCGTTTCAATTATGAGATTCATTTCCGGCCGACGGCTCAACATGCAAATGCTGATGCACTGTCTCGCCTTCCATGGGTCCTGATCTGGCATTTGATAGGGACGAACTTTTGTGTTTCCACCTGGATGTTGCCGAGCAGCAAGTTGTGGGCAGGTTCCCCATCACTGGGAACTGGCTGGTGGCGGCTACGGGTTCTGACCCTACCCTCTCCCGGGTTTTACGCTGTATTCAGAAGAGTTGGCCAGATCATCCGTCCGCTAAGACTTCTGATCCGTTGCGGAACTACTACGCTTTGCGTTACCGCCTCACGGCTAGGGATGGTGTTATCCTCCTTTCCACCGAAAATGCTTTGCCACGTGTTGTGGTACCTGCGGGCTTCGTGTGCTTCGGTCTTGCGCTTCCTTCACCAAGGGCACTGGGGTTTCTTTCGCACAAAATCTCTGGCGCGTCGTCATGTGTACTGGCCTGGCATCGACTCTGAAATTGCACATATGGTCGCTGCCTGTGGCCCTTGTGCGTCATAGGCCGCCGCCCCTAAGTCACCTTTGTCACCGTGGCCTTCGCCTGAGAAGCCCTGGGAGCGTATTCATGCTGACTTTGCGGGACTTTTTTAGGTACTTATTGGCTTCTTGTTATTGACGCCTACTCTAACTTTCCTTTCATTGTCCGTTGCACGTCGCCTACCACCGCGGCAACCACCAATGCTCTAGCTCTCATTTTCTCTTTGGAAGGCCTTCCTTCTTGTTACTGATAATGGTCCGCAATTTGCCTCTTCCGATTTTGTGGATTTTTGTGCCCATCACGGCGTCATGCATGTCACGGCCCCTCCGTTCCATCCACAATCAAACGGTAAGGCTGAACGACTGGTCCGCACATTTAAGGCTCAGATGAGGAAACTCCCGACATCTTCTGCTGCTGATGACACGCTTCTCCAATTTCTGGCTGACCACAGCCTGGCTGAGCTCTTACATGGCCGACAGCCCCGCATGCTACTTCATCTTCTGCGGCCTTCCACCTCACGGCTGCGGGTCCCTTCGCCTAGCCGGTTCACTGCTGATGACCTTGTATGGGTACAGGGATATGGCAGGCGGCCAAAATGGAGTCCTGGGTACATCTTACGACACCGTGGGCAAAGCCGGTATAAAATCCAGATGGACACGGGTGTTGCAGTGCGTCATTCGGACCAGCTTCGGCCTCGTGTGCCGGCAACGCCTGTTCCGGATGCCACTACACCACCTTCAGCTCTACCTGACACTCGGGATACTGGAATCTCTCATTACTCACAATGCAGTCCTCTCACCATCATATCGGTGCCAGCACAAGAACTGCCGCCACCAGGAGACGTGCCCATGCAGGAACCAGATGACCATCATCTGTCAGAGCAACTCTACTCGCCTCCTTCTCCTATGGACACGGACACATCGCCCATGTCTCCTGTTATAACAACCGGACTTGCCACAAGGGGCAGATTGGTGCACGGGGCCCCAGCAGATTCGACCCCCATGTCTCCTGTCATCTCGACCAGTTATTATCAGGGACACTTCCGTCCGTACGGGAAGCCTACTCCTCGAGACTTTACGGCCAGTCAAACAACACCTATGGACGTTAGCAATCTACAGGCCACCTCCATCAAGACCTGTGCAAAAACTTCAAAAGGGGGGGGGGGGAAGTATTGTGACTCGCCGATCTTTCAAAGTGCCGCCGCGCATTTACACGCGTCCTCTACATGTGGCACTGCCTGCCGACCATGCAGCAGCGGTGCCACCTAAGCGGCCAGCCAGCCAGCCAGCGGCCGCTAGACTCGGACTCGGTTATGATTTGAGTGTTAAAGTGTACACATGTCTTACTCTGTTTACTTGATCTGTGACTTTCATGTATTGCGTCTTCCTTGAAATATATTTGTTCAACTTGAAGTTATAACAAGGTCACACCAGCATCCTATATGTGATCTCCTTTACAGGTGAACCACTCTTTCCTACAATTCTCCCAATAAACCAAAGCTGATCATTCGCCTACCCTTCCACAGGCCTACTCATTCACTCTCTGTTCAGAGTACATCTACAAATACACTGACATACACACAGTTTTGAGCCTGTGATGACAATACAAAGAAAATATGACATAAGGACTAAGTTTATTCTTTACATGGTGATTAACTATTAAAAACATTTACAGTAGTCTTCAAAAAAATTTCAGAAGTGAATGATAAGCTACACAACTCGCTAGCAGCCCATAGATGCAAGTTGCCATGGCTAAAAGAATACAAAAACAGTGCACTTTTAGGCTACAGGGACACAACAATGACACCACTCTGTACCCTATTTCCTTTAATGGAGCACATTCATTTTTCATGGTAGATGTAGAATAAACAAGAATACAACCACTTTATTTGCACTGGATGAACTTTGTATGTTTTTCATCTGAAGGGTGACCTACAACATCAAACATTTCCCAAATATCACTCTTCCTGTAACTGTGCACATTTGCACTTTTATACACTGCATCACTTAATTTTCGTCTTGGACCCTCCACATCCTCACAAAACACACCTTTGTTAGAAGTCATCTGATCCTGACAATCTGTCATTTCAACCTATCAGTGCAACATCACAAGAGCAAGATCGCACATTCAACTTTTGTACATGTCATGACTTAGCTTTACTAAGAGAGAACTAGTCGATGAGTAGGAAGTGATATCATGGAACACAGAACATTAATACAGTATTGAGGTAACAGTGGAACCTCGATTTCTAAGGTATGCAACCCTCAACATTAGACTCGTACTTGGAGGAGGAAATTAACATTTAATGTCCTGTCGACAACAAAGTAATTAGAAATGGAGCACAAGCTCAGATGAAGGAAGGACAGAGAAGGAAAGTGGCCATGTCCTTTTCAGAGGAACCATCCTGGCATTTGCCATAAGTGATTTAGGGAAATAATGGAAAACCTAAATTAGAATAGCTAAACATGCCCCCCTGAATGCAAGTCCAGTCTGCTAACGACTGTGCTCCATTGCCTCGTAGACTCGTACTTGCTCTGTGTTTGATCTCTAGTATACAGACTACATGGTGCCTGGTTTGACCCCAAATATATTCACAAGCCATACTGCAGTGGCTACATGGAGGTGGCAGTCTGAAAATGGATGTGTTTCTACAGACTTGGGACACCAACAGGATAGATGGCTGACTTCATGTTGCCCACTATAATCATATTATGGATAATGTTATCCCATCAGTATGACAGCTATATACTTATGGATTAATCGGTTTCCAGAAGGTTCAGTTACTAATACACATGTCAGTTATGGTGCAAGAGTAACTTGGAAGAACACCATGACATTTTTGTTTTCGAATGGCTTCCTTCTGCACCAGAGTCCAGTTCCAGCAAAACTGTATGGGCAGAGAGAAAAGGGACCATGCGACAAAACTGGTCGGGCCATGTTCCAAGTAATTCCATGACCTTCAAATGTTGTCCTAGCTGCCTATGGGAAAATTATACAAAAAGACACACATCATAGACCCCCTCCCTCACACAATACATATGGCCACTGAAGTGGACAGCCTTTGGATGGAATAGTAAGTGGTAAAGAATACACATGCTGTTTCCTTTTGAGGGTCAAAAAATCATATTAAGAACCATAAACCGTTTGTTCCATCAATTTTGTTTCTCTTATTGATTAAAAAAAAATAATGATGCTGAAAGTGGGATTTGATCCAAATAGTGTCACTATACAGTTGCTTAACAGTCTGCTGACTGTGCCACTGAACAATGAATTCACTATTTAATTGCTGTTATGTTCAGGTATTTGACTCCATGACATCAAGTGCTTTTTCCATGTCTGAAATCCTAGAAATGATGCAGAGATTTTTGTGTGTATTTTTGTGTTGGGATTTGTTGGCATTGCCAGTTCACAATCAAACTGCCACGTTCCATTCTAACTTAGGCCACTGGCTTTGCTACAGGTCAGTCTGTCAGCACATCTAGTTTTTTCCAATCATACAAATATGAAAATCAGTAACCAACTTAAAAAATTCATAATAACTGAGATGAATAAATGTTATTGTGGAATTATACAGGTAAAAAACAAATGTAATCAATTTGTGTCATCTGTCAAAAGAAATCATTTATATTCAGCCATTTTTACTGGCTACTGCATACTATCTCCCAATTGGCTTGCCTCATGAGTGCACTTTAGCTAATTATCATGGATTCCCCATTCAGAATTTGCAATGCTTGTAGAAAAGTGTGTGTTTCAGATGTGCAAAGTTTTGTAAAAATATTGTCAAAGCAAGCGTAAATTAAACAAGTTGCTCAAAATCAGCACCAGAAATGAATGGAACAGTGTATCCAATGCAATGTTGGTTGTAATATTTGTGAACATGTTTCACAAAGTTGAATTTGAAAAATTAATGAATAAAACACACCAAGAGGTACCACACTAAAATGAATTTTATTACTAGATGTTTCTAGAAATTACTCCAAAGAAATAACAAACCACAGGTGCCCATCTTAGTATTATGACACCTCTGTTCCGCATTGGCTGAATGAAGGGAAACACTTTTGTGTTTTCTAGCACCATATGTAGCTCCATGAGACTATTTTAAATAAAAAACCCTTGTTTACTGTTGATGTTTGTTTTTGATAATACATACAGATTCATTCTTATTTTTCATAGTAAACTGTTGGGAGTGTTCTTACAACCTTTCTTTTTTGCCAGAATGTATCCAATACCAAGAACAAATTTTTTAATAGAAAGAAAATATTTGTAATTGTGAAAAATATTTTATAAGAAATATTAACAAATACTGTGTGCTTCTAATTATTTGTGTGTGGATTATTTGTGCACACAAAAAATGCAATACTCTAGCAAATAGTAATAACAACCCGCTGTGTAGAAATGAGTGCCATTTTCACTGTTTAAATGACTGCCACTGACAACAGAGTACAGTTTCCATTGTTATTGGCTGGCCAGTTCCACATAAATCGAAAACAAGCTTGTTTTTCTGATGTTAATCAGCTTGTAAGTCCCAACAAACCAAGTTAAAAGAAATTCGTAAGAGATATGACTGAGAAACCAAAGAAACACATTGACATTAAAACAAAAATCAGATTTAACTGAGATCTGAAAAGGGGGAAACTACTACAAAACAAAGTGCTGATTGTGGTACTGGAATGCAGCAGAAAATACAGGATTTTGTCTATAACTGTGATTCTATTTCTGGACCATCTGCATGAAAATGCTTGACAATATCTACATTTGATGAATTAGAGGCTACCTCTTTTGCAATGGTTTATCCAAAAATGAGAAGAAGGTATCACTGTTTCAGTGTGCAATGTGTGTTGGAAAAGCTAATTTTATTCATGGAGCTCTACAGCTAGAGAGAGAATTTAACGCATCGTATGGATGGCTAACCAGAATCAAACAATGTCACGGGGTAAACAAACTTACTGTGCAAGGAGAGCAACTTAGTGAAATGTTGCAGCAGCTGATTCCTTCTGGGAAGAGTTCCACAAATTTGTGGAAGAAGAGAATTTCACACCAGACCAAATTTATAATGCAGACGAAAGCTATCTGTACTGGAAATGTCTTACCATCTAGAATCCTTGCTTTTGAGAGTAAAGTTCATGCTTCCGGGTATAAGCTGTCCAAAGAATGCGTTACAATCTTGTGCATCACTAACACTTCTGGGAACCACAAAGTGAAACTACCAGTGATTGGAATATCAAGAAAATCCTGAGCGTTCCAGGATACCAGAGCTAAGGATCTCCCTGTGCATTATTACAAACAAAAAGGACTGTGCATTATTACAATCAAAAAGAAGCACTGATGCATTGTGAATTTTTCAAAAACTGGCTCCACACACATTTTGTACCACAAGTTTGGCAATTTCTAGAAGAGAAAGGATTGTCATAAAAGGCTGTTCTCTTGTATGATAATGCCCCTTCACATCCCAACATGAGGCTTGTTGTATCTGATGATGGTCTCATCAGAATTCTGTTTTTACCTCGAAACGTCACTGCCATTATACAGCCAATGGACCAAAGCATAACTGCATCAGTAAAACAGTTCTACCAAGGTGGTCTACTGAGAATGCTACATGATGAGGATGATTTGGTGGCGTTCTGGAAGAAGAAGATAATTGTAGATGCCTGTCAGGAAGTCAGATCACATACACCAATTTGAACATGTAGGAAAATTCTTCCAGATATGGAAGCAAGTGATTTTTTTCAACATTTCCCTGATGAAGAAATAAAAACTGAACAAATAATGAAACTGGAAATGGGATCAAATGATATCAATGAAGAAACCCTGAATGAGTTGCTGAAGATTGACACATGTGAACCCAGCTTCTATTATATGTCACCGAAATTGTGACCGCTCCTTCACAACAAAACAAAGAGGAGAACAGTGAATGTGGAAATGGGGATAAAGGCATGGCATTGTCGTCATTGTACTGCATTACAATGTATTGATAATCTTCTAGACTATATGGACCAGAGCGGGTTTCAGTAGTACAATGACATTATTCTGCAAGAAAAATTTGAAATGCAGGGGGGGAAAATGCCAACTTGTCTTCGAAGCAGACCAACATTACAACTGTTGTAAGAAGTAAACAGTCCTGCAGTACCTATGACCAGAAGTTGGATAAACTTTTGAAGAAAGAATACACATTTGAAAATATCTCAATTATTCATGCATCTTCTCTCCCAAATTATCCTGAATAATTATCACTATACTGCATTACAGTGCTGAGGATGAGGTGTCAAAGAAAGTGATCTGTAATTTCTATATGCTTAAACACCAGAAATTTATAATTAAAATGCATGAGAGTGTTACCCATACAACAAAACTACATGCTGCTCTGCATACCACCATTTGCTGAAAAGCTCATTTCAGTAGCTTGAACAGTTTATGAAATAAAAGGAATGTTATGTCTTATGCAACTCATTCTGTATATGAACGATGGTATATTTATAGCAGAATAGCAGATCTGTATTGTCTGAAAAGAAATGATGGAGAAAAAAATACAATGGGTAAGAGGATTTTGGTGCTGCTGTTACAACCATTTAATTAGTGACTGCTCGGAATTACATGCCACTCTCCATGGGAATATGGGCTATCAAGCTGAGACTAGAGGTCACTCTTTAGCAATAGACTTTACAAAGGTCTCAATATTTTACAACCAACTGCTTCAAAGGACAAACACAACTAATAAAGTATCTATTGTCTTGATACTGCAGGTTTCTCTGTGTAGAAATAAACACAACTGGACACAAAAATAGACCCTGACCATGTTTATCACCCCCCCCCCCCCCAAAAAAAGAAAAAAAATTATATAAATATATATAATTAATATTACATTTGTGTACAGGTGCAAGTCTGCAGCCCTGTTACACATTAATGTCCCAGTGCAACTGAACCATAGAATGCCGCTTCTGCTACTAGAGGAACCAAATAAAATTGGAACACCCCACTGAGTACTAAGTGGTAGTTTGTTTTAGGCACCAGCAGAAATATTGCAGCTGTGCCAGGTCAACCTAAATGACTTGGTCCTCAATAGTTTATATTTCAATGGTTTTACATTTTATTAAAAAATGTAATTGTTGACTTGGAGTTTATGATGAAAAGATGCCTCTGTAACTGATCTGCAAGTCCTTGAAGCAAATGACACAATTCACATCACAACATAATACTCACAAAACTCTTAGCTTTTGGAACCATGAATTACTTCTTCCGGTGACAAAACACAATATATCTGAGAATGTTGCAGATGAATGGCTGGGCCATTTGGGAAGAATTGAAGTTTAAGATCACATCAGCGATAAGATTATTACTGATAGAAGCTGAGCTCAGATAGGACAAGGGTGATGTAGTATATCAATCTTTTCTATTTTTTATTTATTTTGCATTGGTCCTCTGAATGTTTTGATGTGGCCTGCCATGGATTCCTATCCTGTGCTAACCCCTGTATCTATGAGCAGTAGTCTGACCCAACGTCCTCAATTACTTGCTGAAGAAAACCCTACAAAATCTAAATGTGTGTGACAGAACGAGGATTTGAAGCACACTTCTCCTTGATGTGAAATTAGTGCTACAACAGAAACTCAGAACCCGTATTAACATGAACCTACCTCAGATGGAGCTTAAAATTAATTACTATTACAAAAAATAGGGTAGTGTACACAGTGAAAAAGAAGTAAGTCACAGGTATTTTATCATGAAATAAGAAGTAAGATGCCACAAATAATGTTGTACTTGCAGCCAAAAGCAGAGAAAACCTACAGTAACAAAATGACAAATGTTATGATTGACTCCGACCATATGGCCAATATACAAACACCCTCAAAACCAAATACTTGGAAACCATGCAAACACCTGATTCCATTAAATTAAGCAACAGAACGCTAGAAACAGTAAACAAAATTCTGTAACCTGAGATCTGCATACAAAATAACAAGAACATAAATGGTGCACAAGCCAGAGTCAATATAGTTGGAATGCAAAGGTCCAAAGTCATTGGAGTTCTATGTGATTTGAAAATTCTACTCCAACTTAAAGCCTAATTATATTGAATATTGGTAAAACCTGTCACTGTATATGACAGTGTCTGCTAAACCAAAAATTGTTGCACAATCCCTCCAGGTGGTGAAAATGTGGATGCTGTCAGATAACAGGAGCAACTTTGATTAACTGTATAAGCAGTCCCATCAGACAGCAGGTCAGCGTTATGTTAGTTATTGTGAAAATGTGCAAGGTGGTACAGGCATGTACAGACAGCAACTCTGTGCACAGTGATTAAGTCTGCATATCAGCATAATGTGGATGAACAAAAATGGTGGAGACACTCCAACACCCAGAAGATGCATTTAATCAAACCAGAACAAACAGTAGTAGCAAGACAGCTCTACTGTCCATGAAACACCTGGTAAATATACAATGAAGTAAAAATGTGTCAAGTTACTTTCTCTCAATCTTATATATTTTGTTACTCTTATCTAGCCCAGATAAGAGAGAATGGAGTAAAAGCATTTTACATCTTATGGTAACAACTCAACTCAAAACATTGTGATCTTAAATTTGGTCCTAAGAATGTACCACTTCCTCTAGCATACATGTGATAAACAATTACATAACTGAAATCAAAGGAATTGTGAAACAGAACAACATACTGTTTTTTGAAAGGAATAACCAGACACGACTAGCCTCTACTATGCCATGCCACAGTCCACAAGTGGTTTGCAAAGTATAAACACAGGTGGAACACATTGAAATCTTTCACTGTTGATACATCACACAGCTGAAATATGGTAATACTGAACATGAACAAATCACTGATAGTGAAAACAAAATGGTCATATTCTTTAGAGTGATGAGAATTTTTTAATGTACATATTTTCCAGCAGAACACAGATTTTATTTGAAAAATTAAGCAACAAATGAGAGTGATGGTATTCTTTTTATTCTGATTTCTCTTCAGTCCATGACTCACTTTCGTACAATGCTGCTTCTGAGGTGACATTTCAACGCTTGTACATAAGTATTTCAACTGATGACTTAGGGTGCCATGAAATAATCCATAACAAAATTAACCCACATCTTAACAATGAATAAGTAAAGACAACCATCCATTGCACATAGGACACTTTGACTAGTACATATTGTACTGCACTGTATACATACACAAGAACAAGAAAATCATAACTCATCTTATGAGACATAGTCTGCATACATCCCTTTCTATTACGCTCAAAAACAAAAAAAAGTTTGGGCTGTGTTACAATGTCCAAATTCTTGTTTATGTGCCTTTCAACAGCTCAGCACCTCCTCTGAATGTTGAGTACTTTTTTTTAAACTCATTTCATTTTTCTTACTTCCAAAAATTCCCCATTATCCTATTAATTACATATTATGGATTAAGTGTGATAAATAAAAAGAGAACTTTTGACTCACTGTTCAAATTCTTCAGCTGCCTTTTCTACCAAATGAAAAAATTCATCCATACCAGCACCACTAACAGCTGACACTCCAACACTCTTCAGTGTGCTATAGAATTCATCTAAAGCTAAAGACATCGACCTTGTTAAATTTGATATATATGTCGTTTCAGATTCCAGAGCTTCCTGGAAAACCTCAAAGTCTTTCATCCATTCCACAGCATAACTGTGCTCCACAATGTCAACCTTGAAAGCATCAGATGTAGTTACATAAAATATGTTACTAACTAACAAGACAATGAATAACTTTGCAATTAGAAAAATAAATCTTACCTTGTTCATTGCAACAATGAAAGGTAGTTTTGTTTTGTACAGTATAGAACATGCATACAGCATATTCGACATAAAAGTGACAGGATTAACACTTCGAACAGTGTCCATCACATAAACAACAACAGTAGGAAACGATGAAGCCAAAGCTTCAGTGACTATGTTTCCTGATGCTGACCATGTAAATACTTCAATCTGCCCAGGAGTGTCAAGTATTGCCAAATCATACTGTGATCCTGCTTTTTCAAGCAGCGACACAACTTGGCTAAATTTTGTAGCAAACAGGTTCAGTGATGTTACTATGCCACCATTGGGGCCAAGGCCGTATTGCTTCATGACCTCCTTGTAGTTCACTGTATCTCTTATATCTGTAAGAACAAAGAAACCATGGTAAAATATGTAGAATGAAACATATATTTTCATTTTAAGCATATTCAGTTAATTTTACAAGTAAGTATTAACTCCAGTAGATGATAATTCCATAAGTAAAATAATATGCAGAATACATACAGCTGATAATTTTGGGATACATAATCACAACTGCAGCTACAGTTAATTGTCACCAAGTTTAGCTTTTTACTGCAGGTGGCACTGTCATATGATTCCAGAATCAAACTGCAAGTCTTCTCAAAACTTATTAGGACCTGTGCTGTCTTCTACAAAATGCCACACAGTTTTCTCATATGTAACTAACTTGCCTTATGTTTTGTGTCAAACAAATGTTCCTGTTCATAATTTCAGTGTAAACAATCAGCCTGCATTAGATATATTTAGCTTCTAAAGCGTTAATAAAAAAATTGGTAACTACACCGACAGGCACAAAAAATACAATTTCTTAAAAACTTTTTATTTTAAATTCCAAACACTTTTAATGACACTAGTCTACTACTATTTTATAATAAAATATTGTGGTTCAGTCCCATCTACAAGTTTAGCAATGAAAACAGATTATTATAAACAATTAAGCCACAGATGCAGAAGTAACATGACTGGCTTCACATCTGAAGCAAATTTTGATGAAGCTCATGAAGGTAATGTACCTCTGTTTCAGTTTTCTACACATCACAGACCTCTCTTCGCATCTTCAAAACCTTGTATTATCCCCTACTCTTGTACCAATAACAGCATCCACTCTTTCTGGCATGCTCGTGATTAATTCTTCAATGTTCTCTAGAGAAATCATCTAGCTTTCGGGAGGACTCCTGCAAGGTCTCTTAATAGTGCTGATGGGTCCTTCTCCCCAACTGCTATCCATGCATGCTCAACAGTATCCAGATTAGGGCAACAAGCAGGCCAAGTCATAGTATGAATCTCTCCTTCATACAAGAACTCTTCTCCGAACGGTTCTTTCACTAACACTCACTCCTCGAACTTGGTAGAGCCAGTTTCATGCCCCAACAAGGTGGTGCGATGGTTGTGGATAACTTGAAGTTGAAAGAAGTAGTTATCTCTTGCTGATGTGGTCCTTCTCGGGTCTGAACTTGGACTCCTTGCATAGCCTCCAGTTTCCCTGTACCTTCGCAGGGTTTTGGAAATTGTGGAAGGTTTAGTTCTTAACACTTCCACAATATACTGCATGCTGCAACCATTTTCCACCACAGCAACAGCTTTTGTATGCCTTTACAGGACATTTACTCCAGGAAGCTGATTGCCACAGCCACATAAAAATCCTACCAACATGTATCATTGAACAGGAAAAACTACAAGGTACAACAATAAAAGCTACAAGAGTGGGAAAACATTATTGCCTCACACCCAGTGATGTGTTTTCAGGTTGCAGGAGTAGTTCAGCATGCTTTATCAAGAAATGTGAATAATCTTATGTCATGCCCCAAGCATGACTTACAAACTAACTAAATTATGCTATTTATCTTCTATTTGTAGTATTATTTCATTTCTGTAATCGTGATACCTTCATAAAGCACTTAACTGATCCCTCTACAACTACCTAAATATCAACTATTTACAGTGAAAAGAGCTTCCTAAATAAAGTGATGGTATCATGATGGAGAATTGGCCTAAAATATTCTTGTGGAGCAGGCAACCAAATCACTAAACAGAAACAATGAGCAGGAAAATGTTACATTTTCATTTCGAGCAGATGGTGCCCCATAGTTCTTTATAAAAGCTGCTGATATAATGCTTTATTTATATGACCAGTTTCAGTCATCTGCTCATCATCAGGTTCTTAAAAGTATTCACAGCATCATGTTAGGTGAAACATAAAATTGTTATCATCAAGTAATAACAATACAATGCCATCACACTGTAATATAAGTTACATTGTGAATCTATTTAACATAAATGTGTACATTCCATAGCACAGTTTTTACACACTGGATGTAGTTTGTACTAAGATATGATGACAGTGTATTGTTCATGGCTTTGTCACTTAATGATTTTATATTTCATGTAACATGATGCTGTGAATGCTTTTATGAACCTGATGATAGTCAGATGACTCAAAACTGGTTGTATAAACAAACTATTTTATCAGCAGCTAAAAGCAGTTACATGACATTTTTTCATTTTAATTTTGAACACTGACAGTGAGTAAAGTTACAGACGTTGGAGATCCAATTTTTCAGACTCTCTCTAAGCTTTTTTCCCTTTTTCTTTGAGTTTTGTACCATTCTCATGACCTGCGCACTGAAGACAATAGCCCCGTTCCCTGGGAGAGCCAACATTTTAGCACTGCACAGTGGTTGCTCAAGCATGCACTGAGTTCACACCTACAGATGGCGGGTGGCAGTTCCCAGTCACTTGGAAACCAGAGATCTGTCAAACCTGTATCCAGCAACAATGTCAAGTTCACTGACTAAGACACTTGCTATTTGGCATCACTGCAAGCCATATATGGTTTACTGATGTTGCAATGTGACATTTACCGTAATATGGTTCTTTTCATTTTTATTAAACAACTTGGTTACAATCATGTTTGGCTTGTACATTAATTTGTTTTTCTTGTTTTCTTTATCACAATGCTGTTCTTTTTGTGGAAACACTTCTGGCAGCAAAATGGAATGCCATTTGCTTACAGAATAATTGTTCACTACCTTTTACATTTGTTTTGGAAATTGACATTCCACTGTTACATTTTGTTTTATTTATTTTTATTTATCTTTCATTTTCTGTGGCTATTTTAGAGGGAGTCATAGTCCCATACTCAATGAATCATTCTGGCCATTGGCCAAGCCATAAGGCTGGAATCTGGCATCACCACTAGTTACAGTGAAACAAAATTGGGAAGAAATGTGATATACAGTGATTATGTACATATTATGAATGTTTGCATTCTTTTCTACAAACATGGCTACCTTAGATTATCATAAACCAACAGATGAAAGACACAGATACCATACTTTGCTTTATCCACAACATGATGGTTCTGTGTGTGATGTCATACGTGCACAAACAAAAAGTTAACGAAACACTGACAATAATATTTTTGCTTAAATATTATTATTATTATTATTATTATTTTGCATGTAGGCTGTGGTGACAAACTGATCTTTAGGGTAGTCTGATGTCAACATTAGGTTAAAAGGTGACAGTTTCTTACGAGCAGGTGAAGCTAACAAATGTGATCTGTAACGCTTGCTTCGGTATGTACGTTACACAAATTAGATTTCCACATCTACATCCATTCTCTGCAAACCACTATGAAGTGCATGGCAGAGGGTACATCCCATTATACCAATTATTAAGCCTTCTTCCTATTCCATTCACGTATGGAGTGTGGGAAGAATAATTCTTTGAATGTCTCTGTGTGTGCCGTTATTATTTTAACCTTATTCTCACTATTTCTATGTGAGTGATAAATAGGGGATTTTTAGTGTATTCCTAGAGTCACCATTTAACGCTAATTCTTGAAACTTTGTTAACACTTTGTCAGGATAGTTTACACCTATCTTCAAGAGTCTTCCAGTTCAGTCCTTTCATTACCTCTGTAACACTCTCCCGTGGATTAAACAAACCTGTGACCATTCGTGTTGCCCTTCTCTATATACTTTCAATATCCCCTGTTAGCTCTATTTGGTACTGGTCCCACACACTTGAGCAATATTCTAGAACTGGTTGCACGAGTGATTTATACGAAGTCTCTTTTGTAGACTGATTTTACTTCTCTAGTATTCTGCCAATAAACCAAAGTCAACCACCTGCTTTACCTGTGGCCGAGCCTATGTGATCATTCCATTTCATATACCTACAGAGTGTTACACTCAGGTGTCTGGATGAGCTGACTGATTCCAACAGTGACTCACTGATGTTATAGTAATAGGATACTGTGTTTTTTTTTATTTTGTGAAGTGCAGAGTTTTACATTTCTGAACATTTAAAGCAAGTTCCAAATCTCCGTGCCACTTTGAAATCTTATCAAGATCTGACTGAATACTGATGCAGGTTCTTTCAGGTAGTACTTCATTACAGAAACTGCATCATCTGCAAAAACACTGATGTTGCTATTAATATTGTCTGCTAGGTCATTAATGTACAATATGAACAGCAGGAGTACCAACACACTTCCCAGGGGTACACCTGAAGTTATTTCTACATCTGATGATGACTCTCCATCCAAGATAACATGCTCTGTCCTCCCTACCAAAATGTCATCAATCCTGTTACAAATTTCACTTTACACCCCACGTGATCAAACTTTTGACAGTTAGTGTAGATGATATACTGAGTCAAATGCTTTTCAGAAATCAAGAAATACTCCATTTACCTGACTGCCTTGATCCAAAGCTTTCAGTATGTCATGTGAGAAAAGTGCAAGTTGGGTCTCACATCATCGGTGTTTTTGGAATCCATGCTGGTTGGCACTGAGGAGGTCATTGTGTTCAATATACCTCATTACATTTGAGTTCAGAATATATTCTACAGCAAAATGAAGTCAAGGATGTTGGACAGTAGTTTTGTGGATCACTTAAACTACCCTTCCTGTAGGTGGGTGTGCCCTATGCTTTTTTCAAAGAATTTGGCGCTATTTTTTGTTCATGGGATCTACAATAGATTATAGTTAGAAGAGGAGCTAACTCAACCACAAATTCAGTAAAGAATCTGACAGGGATTCCATCAGGCCCTGGAGCTTTGTTCAATTTCAATGATTTCAGCTGTTTCTCAAAGCCACTGGCACTTATACTTATTTCACTCATCTTTCCACTGGTATGAGGATTAAATTGAGGCAATTCTCATGAGTTTTCTTTTATAAAGGAACATTTGAAAATGGAGTTAATAATTCCAGCTTTTGCTTTGATACCCTAAATCCCCCCACCCCAATGAACCATGGACCTAGCTGCTAGTGGGGAGGCTTGCGTGCCTCAGCAATACAGATAGCCGTACAATAGGTGCAACCACAAGGGAGGGGTATCTGTTGAGAGGCCAGACAAACATGTGGTACCTGAGGAGGGGCAGCAACATTTTCAGTAGTTGCAGGGGCAACAGTCTGGATGAGTGACTGATCTGGCCTTGTAACATTAACCACCAGCCTTGCTGTGCTGGTGCTGCGAACTGCTGAAAGAAAGGGGAAAATACAACTGTAATTTTTCCCGAGGGCATATATCTTTACTGTGTGGTTGGTTGATAATGGCATCCTCTTGGCTAAAATATTCCTGAGGTAAAATAGTCTCCCATTCGAATCTCCAGGCAGGGACCATTCAGGAGGACATCGTTATCAGGAGAAACAAAACTGGCATTCTATGGATCAGAATGTGGAATGTCAGATCCCTTAATCGGATAGGTAGGTTAGAAAATTTAAAAAGAGGAATGGATAGATTGAAGTTAGATATAGTGGGAATTAGTGAAGTTTGGTTGCAGGAGGATCAAGACAAAAGCAAATAGGGGTAATGCAGGAGCAGGTTTAGTAATGAATAAAAAAATGGAGCACGGGTAAGCTACTACAAACAGCACGGGTAAGCTACTACAAACAGCTTAGTGAACGCATTATTGTAGCCAAGATAGACACGACGCCCACGCCTACCACAGTAGTACAAGTTTATATACCAAGTAGCTCTGCACACAACAAAGAGATTGAAGAAACGTATGATGAGAGAAAAGAAATTATTCAGATAGTGAAGGGAGACTAAAATTTAATAGTCATGGGGACTTGAATTTGATAGTAGGATAAGGAAGAGAAGGAAAAGTTGTAGGCGAATGTGGAATGGGGATAACGAATGAAAGAGGAAGCCGCCTGGTAGAATTTTGCACAGGAAATAAATTAATCGTAGCTAACACTTGGTTTAAAAATCATGAAAGAAGGCTGTCTACACCGACGAGGCCTGGAGACACTGGAAGATTTCAGATGGATTATATAATGGAAAGCCAGAGATTTAGGAACCAGATTTTAAATTGTAAGATATTTCCAGGGGCACATTTGGACTCTGACCACAATCTCTCGGTTATGAACTGTAGATTAAAACTGAAGAAACTGCGAAAAGATGGGAATTTAAGGAGATGGGATCTGGATAAACTGAAAGAACCAGAAGTTGTAGAGAGTTTCAAAGAGAGTAATTAGGGAACGACTGACAGGAACAGGGGAAAGAAATACAGTAGAAGAAGGATGGGTAACTTTGAGAGATGAAATATTGATGGCAGCAGAGGATCAAGCAGGTAAAAAGATGAGGGCTAGTAGGAATCAAAAAGGGTTCAAATGGCTCTGAGCACTATGGGACTCAACTGCTGTGGTCGTAAGTCCCCTAGAACTTAGAACTACTTAAACCTAACTAACCTAAGGACATCACACACATCCATGCCCGAGGCAGGATTCGAGCCTGCGACCGTAGCGGTCGTGCGGTTCCAGACTGTAGCACCTTTAACCGCTCGGCCACTCCGGCCGGCTTAGTAGGAATCCTTGGGTAACAGAAGAGATATTGAATTTAATTGATGAAAGGAGAAAATATAAAAATGCAGTAAATGAAGTAGACAGAAAGGAATACAAACATCTCAAAAATGAGATCGACAGGAAGTGCAAAATGGCTAAGCAGTGATGGCTAGGGGGAAAATGTAAGGATGTAGAGGTATATATTAGTAGGGCTATGATAGATACTGCCTACGGGAAAATTAAAGAGACCTTTGGAGAAAAGAGAACCACTTGTATGAATATCAAGAGCTCAGATGGAAACCCAGTTCTAAGCAAAGGAGGGAAAGCAGAAAGGTGTTAGTAGTATATAGAGTGTCTATATAAGGGTGATGTACTTGAGGACAATATTATGGAAATGGAAGAGGATGTAGATGAAGATGAAATGGGAGATATGAAACTGTGTGAAGCATTTGACAGAGCACTGAAAGACCTAAGTCGAAACAAGGCCCCGGGAGCAGACAACATTCCATCAGAGCTACTGATAGCCTTGGGAGAGCCAGCCCTGACAAAACTCCACCACCTGGTGAGCAAGATGTATGAGACAGGTGAAATACCCGCAGACTTCAAGAAGAATATAGTAATTCCAATCCCAAAGAAAGCAGGTGTTCACAGATGTGAAAATTACTGAACTATCAGTTTAATATGTCACTGCTGCAAAATACTAACATGAACTCTTTACAGGTGAAAGGAAAAACTGGTAGAAGCCGAACTCAGTGAAGATCAATTTGGATTCTGTAGAAATGTTGGAACATGTGAGGCAATACTGACACTACAACTTATCTTAGATTAAGGAAAGACAAACCTATGTTTCTAGCATCTGAAGACTCAAAGAAGGCTTTCGACAATGTTGGTTGGAACTCTCTCTTTCAAATTCTGAAGGTGGCAGGGATCAAATACAGGGAGCGAAAGGCTATTTACGATCTGTACAGAAACCAGATGGCACTTATAAGAGTCTAGGGGCATGAAAGGGAAGCAGTGGTTGGGAAGGGAGTGAGACAGGGTTGTAGCCAATCCCCAATGTTATTCAGTATGTATACTGAGCAAGCAGTAAAGATAACGAAAGAAAAAACCGGAGTAGGAATTATAACCTAGGAGGAGAAACAAAAACCTTGAGGTTTGCTGATGGCACTGTACTTCTGTCAGAGACAGCAAAGGACCTGGAAGAGCAGTTGAACAGAATGGACAGTGTCTTGAAAGGAGGATATAAAATGAACATCAACAAAAGCAAAACAAGGATGATGGAATGTAGTCATATTAAATTAGGTGATGCTGAGGGAATTAGATTAGGAAATGAGACACTTAAAGTAATAGATGAGTTCTGCTATTTGGGGAGCAAAATAACTGATGATGGTCGAAGTAGAGAGGATATAAAATGTAGACTGGCAATGGCAAGGAAAGCCTTTTTGAAAAAGAGAAATTTGTTAACATCAAGTACAGATTCAAGTATCAGAAAATCTTTTCTGAAAGTATTTGTATGGAGTGTAGCCATGTATGGAAGTGAAACATGGATGATAACTAGTTCGGACAAGAAGAGAATAGAAGCTTTTGGAATCTACATCTACATTTATACTCCGCAAGCCACCCAACGGTGTGTGGCGGAGGGCACTTTACGTGCCACTCTCATTACCTCCCTTTCCTGTTCCACTTGTGTATGGTTCGTGGGAAGAACAACTGCTGGAAAGCAAGAACAACTGCTGGAAAGCCTCCGTGCGCGCTCGAATCTCTAAGGTGCTACAGAAGAATCCTGAAGATTAGATGGGTAGATCGAGTAACTAATGAGGAGGTACTGAATAGAATTGGGCAGAAGAGGAATTTGTGACATAACTTGACTAGAAGAAGGGATCGGTTGGTAGGACATGTTCTGAGGCATCAAGGGATCACAAATTTAGTACTGGAGGGCAGTGTGGAGAGTAAAAATCATACAGTGAGACCAAGAGATGAATAAACTAAGCAGATTCAGAAGGATGTAGGTTGCAATAGTTACTTGGAGAAGAAGAAGCTTGCGCATTGAGAAGCATGGAGGGCCGCATCAAACCAGTCTCTGGACTGAAGGCCACAACAACAACACCCTCAATTTCAGCTCCAGTTTCATTCGCTAGAGACTGGACACTAACTTCAGTGCCACTAACAGCCTTTACATATGACCAGAATTTTTTTGGTTTCTGTGAAAGATCATTTGACAGTATCCTGCTACAGTAGTCACTGAACACATCACACATTGCTCTCTTGGCAGGTAAATGCATTTCATTCAGCTTGTCTCTATCTATAACCCTACGATTTGTTTTGCACCTGTTTTGCAACAATCTCTGTTCCTTAAGAAGTTTGTTTACTGTGACTGTATACCATGGAGGTTCCCACCCATTATGGACTTTTCTACTGGGCACATATCTATCCAGTGCGAGGTCAATAATTATTTTAAACTTGAGCCACAGTTCCTCTATGTGCTCCTGTCCTGTGCTGAAAGTTTCAAGTTCCTCACCGTGACATGACAATACTGATTTTTTAAATCTAGTTTACTGAAAACATATACCTTTCTGCTTTGTTTAGTTGCCCTTTGTACTTCGGTAATCATTATTGCCATGACCGTGTCATGATCACTAATGAAAGTTTCAACATGGACATTCTCAAAGAGTCAGGTCTATTTGTTGCTATTTGATCCAATACATGTCCATTGTGAGTGGGATTCCTAACTAACTGTGCTCGGTAGTTTTCAGAGAATGCATTTTGTAAAGTTTCACATAATATCTTATCATGTCCACCACTAACAAAACTGTAATTTTCCCAATTAATTGTTGGATGATAAAAGTCTACCACTGATGATTACAGTATGACTGGAGAACTTACATACTAGTTCAGATTTTCTCTAAAGTTTTCGGTAACATCAGGAGACAAGTCTGGTGGGCGACAGAAGGATCCAGTTAGCATTTTATGCCCATCCTTGATAATGCGTCACGCCAAACAATCTCACACGCAGCTTCAATTTCTACCATCTAACATGCAGCTACAATTTCTATCTTGGTGGATTTGAGTTTCTTGTCAACTGCGGAAAATACACCACCCCCATTTCCCATTTGCCTGTCCTTTCGATAGAAACTTAAATTTTTCCCATGAATCTCACTGCTACCAATTTCAGGTTTCAACCAGACTTTTTACCTGGTATAATTTGAGCTTCACTGCTTTTCACAAGCTCTTTAAACTTTGGCACTTTGTTGCAAATACATCAGCAGTTTACCATTAGGATTTTTATACTCTCACCTGGGAGGCATTTCTTTCGATCTCACACATTGGATGGAGTGTCACCTAGTCTAAAATCATCTTTGTGTGCAACCCAAACAAAGTCAGCTACCTGAGGTGTGTAGAGCACACCTCACCCATTTAGAGGGAACCTACAGTTCTCAACCCTATGTGCACGTCCAGGAAGCCACAGCCTAGCTTGTCACAGAACCTTAGAAGTCTCTGGTTCAGTCCTTGCACTTAACTCAGAACCAAGGGCCATGATCAGTTCTGAGGACAATGCAGCAAATTGTGAGCATTGTTGAAACTCCATGCACAAGGCTGGTCTTCTCAACCTCCTCTGTCAGTCGCCGGAATGACCCAAGCACGACCTTGGAGCCGAAATGACAAGCATCACTTGTTCCAATGTGTGCCACAATCTGCATTTTGTTGCACCCTGTCCCCTCAATGGCTGCTGGAATAGCCTCTTCAACATGTTGAATGAGGCCTGAAGGCATACGCTCTGAGTGCACTTGGTGTCCTTTCGTGTCCCTTGCTGCCATTTCCCTAAGAGGTACCACCATTCGCCCTACTTTTGCACTGCTGATGATTAATAGGCCTTACCCTTTTTTGTTTCTCTCCTCTTGACACTGGATGGAATAGGTTTCCCCAAAACAGGCGAACTGAATCCCACTGGCTCAGTTTTGCTGAGAGAGAGCACCTCAAACTTGTTGGTTAGAGAGATTGGCACAATACCCTGAGTCCTCCCTGGTCCCCATCCACCTGATACAAGATGCCTATATCTATCATTAACATGCAACTCACAGTAAAGTGGATGAGTAATGACAGATGCTGTACTTTCTGATGAGTCATTTATGTCTGCTACTTTGATGATGTAATTAGTCAAGGGTGATACACAGTACTGAAGGCCCAAATTAAACCACACCCTGCATCAATCCAAGAGTTGCATTATGTTCCAACAACAGAGAGATCTTCTTGGAGAAACTGCATGTTTCAATTAGATGAGAGTAAAAGAAATCAGCATAAATTGGATGATTCTCCATAATTCCACACCCCTCTTTTTTTGAAAATCTGTTCCTCACACTCAATAGGACTTATACACAATGTAATAACTACTATTGTGGCAACTAATAAGTCTGCTGTTACGGAACCATGATTCATTTGAAAATAAGACACATTTTAGAAGACAGTGTCATTTTCTAAGAAAATCTGACAAAAAATTGCTGGTGCACTGAAATCATGGACTTGGATCTCCTGGTGTAGTCACAGGTGGTTTGAGGGGGAATTTGCCACATAACAATACCATGCTGATGTTGGTCTTTTGTGCAAATACCCATGTGCAAGAGAGAGGGTTGTGCTAAACAGCAGCCTACACAATCTCTTAATTGTGACTATAGATCACTCTATGGATTCTTATCAGGCCAAGTTTTTCCCACGAACCCAAATGTCTGACGCCTCCAAATGAAATGACTATTAGTTTTTGCCTATCTGGAAGACAATAATTATGCAAGCAATATATTATTAAACCATAATGTCCACGTACAGAAGGATAGTCAAATACTCATCATTCAAATATTCCTGCAAGGAGTATATAAGCTGCTCCTTCTGACCTTAGTCGAGGTGTGGAGTTCAAAGGCTGTTAACAGTTTCTGGAGGCTTATGTTGTGCAGTCTGGAAGATTGGACAAAGGATTTGACTTCCATTTCATCAAACCGAGAGCCCACTGACCTAAACACTGCACTGCCTAGTACAGTAAGGAGGTCAACGGAAGCGTCCAATTCCACCCGTCTGGTTAGATCTGTGAGGTAACGGTGTTGTGGTGTGTGACAACATCACTACAGCATGAAGTTTTTGAGTTGGTTGTGTCTGTAGATGTTGTGTTGTATCTGCTGGTGCCCCTTGGCAGTGGATGTGAACATGCTGAGTTTAATGTGTAGTACTGGGTTTGGTTGTCATCATGCTAACATGGTTTTGAAATATGTAGCTGGTGCGGTAACGTGGGTTGTGGAAGTGTTTTCAGTGAGTTAATAAGGTTTTTTTCTGTTTATGTGTTTGGCATTTTTGTTATATCTGATTAGTTTGGTGTTTGTTGTGCAGAAAGAAGTCAAATTTTTTTAACTGTCATAATCCGTATTACTTCAGGCAGGAGGGGGGGGGGGGGGTTTACATTCATAGTCTCGGATGTTATTGAATTTAGCATATGTTAAAATTCAGGAGTACGTAAGAAACATGTATTTTTTGTTTTCTCCAAAAAAATTCCTGACTCAAGATACAGGCTGCCAAAGATGACACTGCGAACACCATTTCGAAGATGCGAATTTCGGAAAATTGTTTAAAACAGTTCTATATATTTTATTAGAGTTATTTATATTTGAAAGATAATTTCTTTATGATTACAATGGTATCCTCCATTTTGACATAACTGTCAAAGTTCTTTTCCTGTCGCCTTTTGAATTTTTTTTATAATTTACAGAAAAAATGTTTTTTTCCCAAAAATACCAATCCTGAAAAGTTAGATATTTTTATGTTGATTAGTAGATTAGTACCATGTAGTACTATATTCTCTGTAAAGGAGAGCTTCCACTTTTAAGTTAAAGAGTTTTATTTTTAAAAAATCATTTTTTTAACTTTCAAGGGTAATGTATGTTTTCACTGAAGTTGTTTCTTACTAATTTCTTTGTTACAGTGTTTATTTTTATTGTCTTTGTTGCAGTTATTTCTTAATAACTTCTTTATTGCAGTTATTTCTTTTCACTTTCATTGTTGCAGATATTTCTTAAACTTTGTTGTAGTTTCTGTCAGTTTCTTTGTCGTGGTTGTTGATTGCAGGTTTCTGTATTGTATTTGTTCAGTGCTAATTTGTTTACTGAAGAGGCTTCTAAGAAATCTGAGACCATCCAGTGAGTTCTGTGTTTTCGTGAGAAATTTGCCAGTTGACACAGTAGCAGCGTGTTTTGTGAAAAGGACTGTTTGAAATGACTTCTGACTGGGGCCACTGGAGAGTGAAGTGTGCTCACTATATCCATAAAAGAGTGATATACAGGGTGTCCCATTTATCTTCACCACCCTAAATAACTGTTTGTCCAGATGCAAATTACAAAATGTTTCAAGCAAATTTTCTTTAGCCGTCAGGGGGACACCAATCAGCATGACTGCCTTCGTTGTAGCTTTGTTTTTTGCAAAGATATGAATAGTGGTATGACTTTTTTAAATGGCACCCCGTATTTTTTATTCAGTAATTCATTTCCTCTCCTAAAGACCTATTCAAAAATGTATCACAATTAACTATTCACTGAAACACAATGTTATTAATTACATAACGCAACACTGACTTTGAGCCTGGAATCACAAACTTGTTCACTTGCTAGAGTTGTCAGAAAACATATGAAAACCAAGTAAAAACATAACAAAAAATTGACTTTGACTCTCCTGTACCATTGCCCAGGAGTAGAACATTCAAAGGTGCTCAACGTGGTGACCATGGACAAAGATACACTGGTGAGCTCGTTGAATGAAAGAATTATTTACTGCTTCCAGTGTCGCCTGCTGAAGAGAATTACAAGCAAGCACGATATGTTCCTGCATGTCCTCTGGTGTTGTTGGAATATTGTGACAGACAACATATTTAATGCATCTGCAAAGAATAAGATCCGGAGGATTTAAATCAGGAGACCTAGCAGGCCAAGTAACTGTTCCACCTCGACCAATCCATCTGGCAGGATACCTATGGTTCAAAACATGACGTGCACACAAGGCATTATGTGCTGGACACCCATCATGTTGATACCACATAAGCATCTGGTTCTTAGAGGCACTTCATCCAAAAGAGGTGGAAGAATTCGTCTGAGGAAGTTGGCATACACTGTGCCATTTAGACTACCATTGATTAAATAAGGACCAACAATTGTAGTATCAAGCATCCCACACCAGACGTTAACTCTCTATCGACACTGATGCTCCACCTACCTAAGTCATCGTGTGTTGTCGCTGGAACAATAATGCATGTTCCCTGTATTTACCTGTCCTTTGTTTGAGAAGGAACATTCATCGGTAAATAGAACATTGGAGAAGAAGTTTGGGTTGGTGAGGATTTGCTGCTGTGCCCACTGACAGAACTGTACACGATTCTGGAAATCATTCCGATGCAATTCTTGATGTAGGTGTACATGGTAAGGATGGAATCGGTGACATGTAAGAATACGTTGTACACTGATTTTAGGAATGCCAATCTCATGTTCAAGCTGTCGCGTGCTCACATGTGGATTCATAGCAACGGAAGTGAGTACAATAACACTGGCAGCTTCGTCTGTGCGAGTACCATGATGATTGCGTTGTCGTGGGTTGAAATTCCCGTTTCCTGAAGCGTCGCAAGAAGACGACAAAATATCTATCGGGAAGGTGGGTTCTCGTCAGGATATCGCTCTCTGTACAGTTCCGCTACCTGCATAGCATTTTGCCTACCTTCAACAACAACAATAAAAGAAACGTTATGTCGATGCTGTTTGTATGAAGGACAGCCTTTACTGTATGCCCACTCTACACAACAGTATTTAAAAGGACTAAACTACTGTACTAAATGTACCCGTATGTAAGAAAACAGTATTGTAATTACTGTTCTGCTAACTTACATTCCCCATAGACGAGTAGCTTTTCTACCTTCTCTTTGTTGGTGTACATTCTACTCATACAACTCTTCAACTGATGATAGTTGACGGAATGATGGGTGTGCATTCTACTTACGTTTACATTTGTCCTCTGTCAATGTCAGCATGTGGATGTGTTCCATTACCCCGAGTACCAGCACTAAGTGCTGGGAGCATCAATGTCAATGTTGTGTTTTGTAATTAATAACATTGTGTTTCAGTGAATGGTACACTTTGATAATACATTTTCGAATAGGTCTTGAGGAGAGGAAATGAATTACCAAATAAAAACTACAGGGTGCCATTTAAAAAAAGTCATACTGCTGTTCACATCTTTGTAAAAAACAAAGTTGCATCAAAGGCAATCATGCTGATTGATGTGCCCCTGATGGCTAAAGAACCTTTGCTTGAAACATTTCGTAATTTGCATCTGGAAAAACAGTTATTTAGGGTGGTCAAGATAAATGGGACACCCTGTATAAGACAAACAAAACAACAGACTTTGTTCAGGTTGGGAATAAATGTTCTTATTTGAAGACTCTGTTTTAAAGTGAAGATGTTTCCAGTGATAACTTTTTGTGTTCTAAATGTCTTGACAGAATAACAACAGTGATAGTATCTGAACAAGGTGAAGCCTCCTATGGTGCAGATGATGCAGATTTTGCATCAATAGAGGAAGAATTAAATACCCTGAATCAGTCAACCACAGAGGTAGGTGTTAGTCCTGTTAAGAAACTGTGGACAGTGAAGATGAGTCATAAGCTCTATGCATCAAGAAAGTGCAGAGAAATTACTGAAGATAAGGATGAATACACTACAGCAAAACTGACCACACTCTTCAAAATAGAAATTCCATCTTCAGAAGAAAATGAATAGAGTGCCAACAAAAAAGACACTATAGTTGTAACAGCTGAAGGTCAAAAAGTTGTGAGTATGAAGAGGTACATAACTCACAGTATTAAAGAAACTTTTTGCAATTTATAAGAGCAACTATACAACTTCACATATGGGAAGATCAAAATTTTATGCTGTACGACCTAGATGGGTGGTTCCACCCCTCCTAGAGATGTCTGTTTATGTATGTACTATGTAAATTTTGAACTTCGTGTGGTAACTTTGAAGAACTTGCTGAAACATGTGACATATGACACCTTAGTTGCGCGTGTGAAGTCATTAGTAGTCTGTGATGTAAAGCAAGAGACTTGTTCATTTCAAGAATGTGGTGAATGCCCTGGAAAGGGAGGACTGTCTTTACAGAAACTTGGCCTGGAAGGTGTAGCAGATAACTCTTCGGAAATTACATATGCGACATGGGAGGGAAATAAACCAATTAAGAAAACTGTTGCCTTTGACAGTTTCATTGATGAACTTGGTAAATGGTCAGTGAAAGCAGTCACACACCAGCATCTGAAGAAATTGCAACAACACATTGCAGAAGTGAAAGGGTGTGTAAGGCTGAAGAATTATATTTAGTGCTTCACTGTGATTTTGCTGAGAACTGGTCTGTAATTCTCCCACAAGAAGTACACGGGTGTCATTGGAGTAATGACCAGGTTCAATTTTTACAGGAGTGACATATTTTCAAAACAAGACCACAAGTGTTGCAGTTATAAGTGATGACACAGGACATGACTCAGCATATGCTTTGCTAGCAATGCGCAAAATTCTTCAACTGCAAACAGGGGCAGAGAAGATCATCATTATTTCTGATGGTGCTCCTAGTCATTTTAAAAATCGTTACCTGCTGTTTGGACTGAGTAAGTTGCTTGTGCCAACTGACTGTGTATACAGTGCTACGGGTCCCGGGAAGGGGCCTTGTGATGGTATAGGAGGCCTGCTGAAGCACCATGCTGCAAAACATAATCTTTCCAGACCAAATACAGCTGCAATTCAGACTGCTGAAGATTTTACGAGAGTCGTGAAATCTTACGCATCCACAGCCCTCATTCTGTTCTCCAAAGAGGAAATTGAAGAAATCCGTGAGCAGAAAAAAGAAGAAGGGTCCAAACAAGCTACTCCTGTGAAATGAATTCAGAAGACACATTTTTGGACTCAAAGTGATGGGTGAACTCATATTGCATGCACTTTAAAGAGCAAGAAAGAAGAAACTTAGTTTGTTCAGTCAACACCTCAGAACAGCAGGATAATATTCAGATACACAATCTGAGAAGGGGGATGTTTGTGGTGAGTGTGTATGGCTGTGACTGGTGTACTGCAGAGATTATTGACACCAGTTATGAGTTAAACAAAATTGTGGTGAACTTTATGCTACCACATGGACCATCTACTGGATATTGGTTTCCAGCTGAAGGACAGCACAACGCCATCAGTACTGACTTCCTGTACACAATGTTTCGAAGATTGTATGTGCTCTAGTTGCTATTGGTTCAACAACAAGGCATCACTCTATATCAAAGGACAATACTGAAGCAGTGGAACACATTTTTAGTTCACTGAATGCCTAATTTCAGTACAAAACAGAGTGCACAGAAGTTATATAAATTGAAACCTTTAAGTCACTGGATCTTTCACATACACTTTGGAAACATTTAAAATGCTTGAAAAATGAGTCTCTTACTCATCCTTCAAAACTAAAATTATTTTAAATAAGGCTAGGTTTGGATTTTTATGAGTGTGTTATGTGATAATGTGGTAATAAAACAGTTTTTATGTATAGTAAAAATTTCAGTTGTTTATAAAACCTAAAAGTGGAAGATTTCCTTTCCAGGGAATGTAAAACTATATGGTAGTAATCAACAGAAAAAAATCAAAATTTTATGGAATGGCATTTTTGAAAAAAAAATTTTTTTCCCCTAAATTACAAAAAAAGTTCACAATGCTATAGTAAAAGAACTTTGACAGATAAGTCCAAATGCAGGATTTCTTTGTAATCAATCATAAAGCAATTATCTTTCAAATTAATAAAAAACAGCAAACCTAGAACTGTTCCAGAGATATAGCATTTTAATTTTTTTTTCCAAAATTCACATCTTCAAAATGGTATGTGCAATGTCATCTTTGGAAGGCTGTACCTCAGAGCAGAAATTTTTTTGGAGAATACAAAAAAATTCGTCTTCCTTACTTAGTCCTTCATTTTAACGTATGCTAAATTCAGTAAGATCCGACACTATGAAGGTAAGATTTTTTTCTAGCCTGCCTGAATTGATATGGACTATGCCAACTGCTTTTTTGTTAGGTATGGATATGGCAGTGAAGTTCCTGAGTATACCATTAAGTTCTGAGATGGGTGATGATATGATGACTGTCACACACTTTCTGCAGATGTTCGTTCTTATTGCTGAATATGTTATTAGGTGTCATGTTTGTGGCAAGAACATGAGGTTCTCGAGAGTGCAGGAGGCTCAGGTCCTGGATATGTACATGTGGCATTGTGTGTGTGTGTGTGTGTGTGTGTGTGTGTGTGTGTTGCCAGAGGCTTTTATTGGTAAGTAATTATTATTTAGGTTTTTCATTCTATAGTACTTGTGATGTTTTGTGTGTCATATATTTACAGTTGGTCACTTGGGTTTTAATTGGTGTAGTGAATCCGAGGTATTTGGGTTTTTAAGTTGTTGGGGCTTTGGTTCCATTTTTTGGAGTTGTAGGTGTTGGTTTTTTGGTATCGATAGCTGCGGTTGCGCTATATACATCAAGGGAAATCTCCGATTCCACTTTTTGGGCTTGTAGGTCTTGATTTTTGGTATCAGCAGCTGCGCCTGACCTATATAGGTCAAGAGAAGTGTCAGATTCCTGTGGTTTTGTTGGTGTAGCAGACTGCTATAAATTAATTTTTTTATATTTTTTGTTTTGGGGTCGAGTGATGTTCTTTTATTGTTGTTTATTTAGCTTGTCCCCGCCCTAAACCCCCAATTTTCCATGGTTGTTTCATTAGTTTCATTTTATTTTTGAAGTGAGACGTTATTGTGCCATTCTTATTTGTGTTTACATTCGTTGGCATGTGTATGTAGTGATATCATTGTCGTCATTTTGCGTATGCTGTAAGTAGCCATTTCTGCCACACTGATGATGTCATGGGTCAAAGGAGATGGGTGGAATCTGATGCTTCTGTAATGCCCAGTAAGGTACAAAGTGTTTGGTTTTGAATGGGCTGTTTCCAACATATACAGCATTAGTAATGTATGTATTACTCAAGTCCAGAATTGTTTTACAAACTCATACTTGTTTTCATTTTCTAATTAATTAGGACACTAAAAATTTCCTGTCTCTTCTAATTCAAATATCCCTCACATCCTTGTCACGTTATCCTACACTAGGAGGTACAATTAACATTTGTCTGAATAAGTATTAATTTTCAATTGTAGAGTTGTAGCTAGTGACTGCAGTTAACCCGAAACTGCTTCGTCAGGCATTGTAACATAACAAATCTATACAACAAAGAATAAAACTAAATACAACATTGAAAAATGGCTTGAGGCGCTAGCATTTCTCTGAATTAATGTCCAAAAAGTCAAAACACACAAAAAATGTACTGAACGTAAGGGGGAGGGGGATTGTCGAAATAAGTTATAACAGTAACTTTTGAAAACATTGCTGGAAAATAATAGTGATCTGACAGATAATTACGATACTAATCACTCTTGAATGCAAAGACTTATTAAAAACCGAGCGAGTTGGCGCAGTGGCTAGCACACTGGACTCGCATTCGGGAGGACGACGGTTCAATCCCGCGTCCGGCCATCCTGATTTAGGTTTTCCGTGATTTCCCTAAATCGCTCCAGGCAAATGCCGGGATGGTTCCTTTGAAAGGGCACAGCCGACTTCCTTCACTAATCCGATGAGACCGATGACCTCGCTGTCTGGTCTCCTTCCCCAAAACAACCCCCAACCCAACTTATTAAAAATTAATAACACATCAAAATGGTAACTGGTTCCTATTTTATCAGAAATCAACTACAGACCAGTCTCATCAGATGGTGAACAGAGACAACAGCTTGAGCATTACTAGGTGCTGGAGGACACCACTGGTAACTGTTCACAAGATGATTTTTGATAAAATCGAAACCAGTTACCATTTTGACATGTGAGTATTAATTTTTAATAAATCCTTGAGATCAAAACTGATTAGTACTTTAATTTAATAATTTGTAATAGTGGGTTACTGACTACAAGTTTCAGTGCACTTTTACACTGTTTTCAAGAGACATCATCCCCGCGACTAAAAAATTTCATGTAGCCTATCTTTGTTTACAGGTTGTATCTGCAAAAAACTGTATGGATTGCTAACGACCCAAGTAATAAAAAGTTGTATCTCCTTAAGGTGTAGAAAAATTACAAACTTATGAGTGTAACACTTATCCTGATGGTGCTGTACCCTACCATTTAATCTACAAGTAAACAATGGAGACAATGTGTCATGAAAAATTCACAAATCTCATTTTTTTCTTTTTACACTGTTAAACACTTACGGTGCTAGACTGACGTATAGTTATGAAAAACATCGTTCAATTACTCTGGACTAGTAGAAATTGTTTCCATGGAACTTGATTTGCTTAAGCAGGCCTAACACTAATGTCGATATACATTACCCATTAAATTTATTTATTCTGTTAGAACCTATTAGTACACAGAATGTTCACGCATGTTGAAGGGGGAAAAAATAAATCAATATTTCATCAAACTAAACACTTTAGCTGGTACTACACTGTATCGCACAAAATGCTTTTTTTCTTTGTAAACGTATTGAAGAAAAAATTATGCAATGTTTTATTTCACTACAAATCATTTCAACGTTACACTAGTAGAGAGATGAACTTACCAATATTTGCTGGATAGGAAACCTCATGACAAGCTGGATCGAGATTGATCACATAGGGAGGCTTCTTCTTCGCATGTAAATGCAATGTAAGCCTCTGCACAAGAGTTGATTTTCCTGATCCTGCCATTCCTAGGATAATCAGGCAAACTGGAGTTTTCCGCTGTATGTTCTTTGCGGCATTTTCTTCCGTAGTCTCTTTCATGTCGATTTCGGCAGATGAGCACTGCTGCGAACTTTCTGCCGAGTCCATAGCTTGCATAATTTAAATAATTTGAGGAAAGCACTCAGACAAAAACACGTATTTATATAGTGAAACGTGTGACTACGCCATATCAACAACTAACGCACATCCTCAGTCTTCGTATGACTTCGTTTACACAACAAATAATCCTACTACATCCAACGCGTATAAACACGACTCCATAACCAAAACAAACTTGTATAGGAGAGCACACAGCGATATATCGAAATATCGATACATAGGAATGGGTAATTTCCAAGAATATTTGCCTATCGAAGCCGCGGGCTCCAAACGATAGATATCGAACTTGCGATTCTAAATCGATTACGTGACTGTGGTGGCGGGCGTTATGACAAATTATTTGTGAGATGCTAGGAAAGCCCAAACGATTTATGACGGTAGTGAGCGGGATGTATGGTATTGTTACCGTTTCTTCGGCCGATTACCTCAAGTCGAAGAATCTAATTCCATGCTTATGAAATGTAGAAATTAGTTTGAATTTTTGTCGGAAATGTGACACTCTACCCATATTTTTGCGTGACATTGGCAGAGTTACGGTAAAAAGGGAATGCTTCCCGTAGCATACACGTCAAATGGACTTTCTCATGACGATAACGTTGAAGACGAGTAAGTCGTTTCCTTTTTAATTACAGCTATTTTAGTAACGCTCTTCCTTTGTTGTTGCTGTAGTGGCCACGATAAACATGCTCATAGCGCCCGCCCCCACAGTCGCGTGACCGATTTAGAATTTATTTTAACAAGAGGTGGAGCCCCTCCACGCCCATACCGGCATGATGGCCATCTCAAGAGGTCTACTGCCATGTCTGCATAAGGGTTAGTTTGTGAGGTGTCGCAGGATGTGGGTATAGCGATGTTTGCGTACGTCTGGTTATGGTTAACCATCGATACGCGCTCATCTGCAGATAGATTGGGTCGAAAGTCGAACAAAGGGTAGCGGTTTGAAGGGCAGAGGAAAAAAAGTGCCAAGGCAAGAGCCAAGGGGAAAAAACCTCTGGGTTAGTTGGGTCGGGTAGTAAGAGCAGCAGCAGATTTCTTGCTGCCTGCGACAGGTCATGCAAGGGTAGGTTTTGTTAGTAGTGGGTATTATGGATGTCGATACCTTTGATGTTGTGCGGTGCTGTTACTCGGCGGCTGCTGCTGGATTCCGGTGTTGATCTCTTGGTCAGCATCAGCAAACTGTAACAGTTTCACGATCGTTTTGTGTCCGATAGGTCATATATCAGATGCACACTGTGGGGTGACGTTGGTGATTTGTTTGTGCGTCAGTGGCGAGCTCCTCGGTTTCCCTGCTGTAGCCTGTTGGTCGTCTTTAATAGTAGCTGGTATATCCAGTCAACGTTGCTGATATGCAGGGGCTTGCCGACGTTTGTCGCTTGTTGGTGTATGGTAGCTTGTCATAGGTGGTTATGCCCTAGCTAGTAGTGTCTTTGGCCGCTTAGGCTTCTACCTATGGTTGTGATCATAGTTTCCCAGAGTAAGGATGAAAGGATTGTTCGAGTGTCTCGAGTTCCTGTACAGTCGTGTGGCGTGTTTTTTGAATACTTCCTTGAGGGTTTCAAGGAGGTATTCATTGTGCAGATCCACAGTGCGTGTGTAGCGTGGAGCATTGTTAATGATTCGTAGCACTTTGTTCTGTATGATCTACAGGCGGCGCAGGCGTGTAGGAGCTGCATATCCCCAGACGGGAGCTGCGTACGTCATCAGAGGTCTAATCCGTGTCATGTATATGGACCTCGACTCCCTCCTATTCAGTGTACTTTCCCTGTTGAGCATTGGGTAGAGTTTTTTAGCCTCGCGTGCGCTCTGTTGGCAACGTATTCGATGTGGTCCCCCCATGTAAGTTTCCGGTCCAGCCAGACACTGAGATATCTGACTTTCTCTCGGAAACGTATTGGGCGTGTATGTACAGTTATCTGTCTACTGTGTTGATGTTTGCGCATTAGTTTCGGTCTGCATGTAAGCAGAACTGCTTCGCACTTGTCGACGTTTACTTTAATACGCCATCGTTCCAACCAAGGCTCGGCAGTTCTGAGTGCCGTCTGTATTCGTGAATTAATGTTCGATGGTTTCCAATCTTGCGCAAGGATGGCTGCGTCATCCGCGTGGATGGCTCACGTCATTTTTTGTGTTGCTGGGAAGTCGTTAATGTACAGGTTGAACGAGATGGGCCCTAGGATTCTTCCCTGGGGTACTCCAGCTTGGATACCGTGTTGTATTGATTGTTTGCTCTGCACGTCAGTGTTGAAACATCTGTTCGTGAGATATGAGTGTATGAGACGTACGAGTCCGTCCGGGAAACCAGCTTCGCTTAGTTTGCGTATAAGGCCGTTGTGCCAAAGACGGTCGAAAGCTTTTTCGATGTCCAGGAACATGGCCCCTGAAGCTTTGTTCATGTTGTAGCCGTGTGTTATATGTTCGACTACGCGGAGGAGTTGTTGTGTTGTTGTGTAGTGATTCCTAAAGCCGAATTGCTCCCATCTTAGGGTGTCATTGACGATGCAGAGCGTAGAGATGCGTTTTAATATTACCTACTCAACAATCTTGCTGAGCGAGCACAGCACACTGATGGGTCGTTAATTTTGTGGGAGGGAGTGGTCTTTCCCTGGCTTCCTGAACATCGGGACCTTGGCCGCCTTCCAAAAGTCAGGGAAGTGTTTGTGTTTTAGGATGGCATTCGTTATGTGTGTAAGGTATTCTACGGCTCTATCCGCGAACCCCTGGAGGACACGGTTTTGAGTGCCATCAGACCCAGGGGCTTTCCTAACGTCGGTATGCTTGATAGCCCATGTAATTTCATTTGTGCTAGTGCGTCTAATTTCGTCTCGCGTGGACTGGGCTACAAGACGTGTAACCTCCTGGTCCGTTTCAAGTGTGAATACTGGATCTGAAGGAGCCAGATTCGGCATTAAAGACGCTGCAAGTGTTGTGGCCATAAGCTCTGCATTCTCCGACGCAGAGTAAGCTGGGCCGTCTGGTCCTTGTAGAGTGGGAATGTAATGTTGCTCCCTGCTGAAGTGTCTGCCTAGCTACACACGCCAAGATGTGTGGTGTCTAGCCCAGTGAGTTTCTGTCCCCATTGTTCGTTTCTAAATGTTTGTATTTTGTCCCGTATTATAGCCTCGAGTCTGTTGACGTGCAGTTTATAGAACTGACGCCTGGTACCCTGCCAGTATCTCCGGAGGCGGTTTCTCGTTGAGATAAGGCCCAGGATCTCCTGGGGCAGGGCCGTCGAGTGTTGTGTTGGTGATGTACGTGGAATGGTGTCAGTCATTGCGTCATGGACGGCAGTAGTAAGAGCCTCCACAGCCTCATCGATTTGTTGGGTGTTGTTAATTTCGTGGGTGTCAGGAGTACGACAACCAAGCGCTTCCTTGAACAGTGTCCAATTCGCGCGTTTGTAGTTCAGTATCCTGCATGGTTCTGCGTCCTGCAGTGTTTCTTCCGTATGCAGTATTACAGGCATGTGGTCTGAGTCCAGATCGTTTTCAACCATAAGGTTGAATGTGCAGGTGATGCCCTTGATGAGGGCTATGTCTAGCACGTCTGGCCTGTATCGGGCCTGTGTAGGCACGTTCGTAGGGACATCCGGCCCAAGTATATTGTAATTTGGTCCTAGTGCGTGTTCTTGTAGTGTCTTGCCGTTGGAGGTTCGTATTCGTGAGTTCCAGTGGCGGTTAGATCTCCAGCGGCGATTACCCGCGGTGCTATTTATTTATTTACTTACACGTCAAGTTCCGTAGGACCAAATTGAGGAACAAATCTCCAACATCATGCAACGTGTCAGTACATGAAATTACAACATAAAAGTAATAACAGATAAAAATAAATGTTTATGAACCCGAAAAAGTCAGTCCATAAGTTTAAGTAAACGTCATCAACAATACAATAAGAATCAGCTTAATTTTTCAAGAAACGCCTCGACAGAATAGAAGGAGTGACCCATGAGGAAACTCTTCCGTTTGGATTTGAATGCGCGTGAAATACTGCCAAGATTTTTGAATTCGCGTGGTAGCTTATTGACAATGGATGCATCAGTATACTGGACACCTTTTTGCACAAGAGTTAAGGAAGTCCGATCCAAATGCATGTTTGATTTGTGCCGAGTATTAACCGAGTGAAAGCTGCTTACTCTTGGTGATAAGCAAATATTGTTAACAAGAAATTGCAGTAAGGAATATATATACACTCCTGGAAATTGAAATAAGAACACCGTGAATTCATTGTCCCAGGAAGGGGAAACTTTATTGACACATTCCTGGGGTCAGATACATCACATGATCACACTGACAGAACCACAGGCACATAGACACAGGCAACAGAGCATGCACAATGTCGGCACTAGTACAGTGTATATCCACCTTTCGCAGCAATGCAGGCTGCTATTCTCCCATGGAGACGATCGTAGAGATGCTGGATGTAGTCCTGTGGAACGGCTTGCCATGCCATTTCCACCTGGCGCCTCAGTTGGACCAGTGTTCGTGCTGGACGTGCAGACCGCGTGAGATGACGCTTCATCCAGTCCCAAACATGCTCAATGGGGGACAGATCCGGAGATCTTGCTGGCCAGGGTAGTTGACTTACACCTTCTAGAGCACGTTGGGTGGCACGGGATACATGCGGACGTGCATTGTCCTGTTGGAACAGCAAGTTCCCTTGCCGGTCTAGGAATGGTAGAACGATGGGTTCGATGACGGTTTGGATGTACCGTGCACTATTCAGTGTCCCCTCGACGATCACCAGTGGTGTACGGCCAGTGCAGGAGATCGCTCCCCACACCATGATGCCGGGTGTTGGCCCTGTGTGCCTCGGTCGTATGCAGTCCTGATTGTGGCGCTCACCTGCACGGCGCCAAACACACATACGACCATCATTGGCACCAAGGCAGAAGCGACTCTCATCGCTGAAGACGACACGTCTCCATTCGTCCCTCCATTCACGCCTGTCGCGACACCACTGGAGGCGGGCTGCACGATGTTGGGGCGTGAGCGGAAGACGGCCTAACGGTGTGCGGGACCGTAGCCCAGCTTCATGGAGACGGTTGCGAATGGTCCTCGCCGATACCCCAGGAGCAACAGTGTCCCTAATTTGCTGGGAAGTGGCGGTGCGGTCCCCTACGGCACTGCGTAGGATCCTACGGTCTTGGCGTGCATCCGTGCGTCGCTGCGGTCCCGTCCCAGGTCGACGGGCACGTGCACCTTCCGCCGACCACTGGCGACAACATCGATGTACTGTGGAGACTTCACGCCCCACGTGTTGAGCAATTCGGCGGTACGTCCACCCGGCCTCCCGCATACCCACTATACGCCCTCGCTCAAAGTCCGTCAACTGCACATACGGTTCACGTCCACGCTGTCGCGGCATGCTACCAGTGTTAAAGACTGCGATGGAGCTCCGTATGCCACGGCAAACTGGCTGACACTGACGGCGGCGGTGCACAAATGCTGCGCAGCTAGCGCCATTCGACGGCCAACACCGCGGTTGCTGGTGTGTCCGCTGTGCCGTGCGTGTGATCATTGCTTGTACAGCCCTCTCGCAGTGTCCGGAGCAATTATGGTGGGTCTGACACACCGGTGTCAATGTGTTCTTTTTTCCATTTCCAGGAGTGTATATTGAGAGGCCAATGCCGAAATACCCATACTCGTGAACAGGGGTCGACAAGAGATTCGTGAACTTGCACCACTTATTGCCCGAAACCCCCGTTTCTGAGCCAAAAATATCCTATTAGAATGGGAAGAGTTACCCCAAAATATAATACCATACGACATAAACGAATGAAAATTAGCAAAGTAGACTAATTTTCGTGTCGAACGATCACACACTTCTGATACCGTTCGAATAGTAAAAATGGCAGTATTATGTCTTTGAACAAGATCCTGAACGTGAGATTTCCACAACAACTTACTGTCTGTCTGATCACCTAGAAATTTGAACTGTTCAGTTTCACTAATCATATGCTCGTTCTGTGAAATTAAAACGTCAGGTTTTGTTGAATTGTGTGTTAGAAACGGTAAAAACTGAGTCTTACAGTGATTTAGCGTTAGTTTATTTTCTACAAGCCATGAACTTGGGCCATGTACTGCACTATTTGAAACCGAGCCAATGTTGCACACAACATCCTTTACTACCAAGCTAGTGTCATCAGCAAACAGAAATATTTTAGAGTTACCCGTAAAAACTAGGGGGCATACAATTTATATAAATAAGGAACAGGAGAAGCCCCAACACTGATTCCTGGGGCACCCCCCCCCCTCCCCCCTCCTTGACAGTACCCCACTCAGACCCACATCACAGCCGTTATGAACATTGTGAATAATGACCTTTGGTGCCTGTTGGTAAAGTAAGAGAAGAACCAATTGTGAGCTACTCCCCGTATTCCGTAATCGTCCAACTTCTGGAGCAATATTTTATGATCAACACAATCAAATGCCTTAGTTAAATCAAAAAATATGCCAAGCGTTCGAAACCTTTTGTTTAGCCCATCCAGTACCTCATGGAGAAAAGAGAATATAGCATTTTCATTTGTCAAACGACGACTTCTAAAGCCGAACTGTACATTTGATAGCAAATCGTGTGATATAAAATGATCAATTATCCTTACATACACAGCCTTTTCAACAACTTTTGCAAACACAAATGGCATAGAAATAGGTCTAAAATTATCTACATTAGCCCTTTCTCCCTTTTTATAAAGCGGCTTTACTACTGAGTACTTTAATCGCTCAGAAAACTAACCATTCCTAAAGAAAAAATTACAAATATGGTTAAATACAGGGCTAAAATTGGCAGCACAGTACTTTAATATTCCGCTAGATACTCCATCATAACCATGAGAGTCCTTAGTCTTCAGTGATTTAATTATTGACTCAGTCTACCTCTTGTCTGTATCACAGAGGAATATTTCAGACATCAATCTCGGAAAGGCATTTGCAAGAAAGTTGTATGATTTCTTGTAGAAACTAAATTTTTATTTAATTCACCAACAATGTTCAGAAAATGATTGTTAAATACTGTACATATATCTGATTTATCAGTAACAGAAATATTTTTACTGTGAACTGACTTTATATCGTCGACCTTGTGCTGCTGACCAGACACTTCCTTCACAACTGACCATATGGTTTTAATTTTATCCTGTGAATTAGCTATTCTATTTGCATACCACATACTCTTTGCCTTCCTAATAACATTTTTAAGCACCTTACAGTACTGTTTGTAATGGGCTACTGTAGCTTGATTGTGAGTACTTCTAACATTTTGATATAATTCCCACTTTGTTCTACAAGATATCCTTATCCCACTAGTCAGCCACCTGGGCTGCTTATTACTGCTAGTACCCCATTTAGAACGTTCTAATGGAAAGCAACTCTCAAAGAGCATGAGAAATGTGTTAAGGGAAGCATTGCAATTATCATCTATGTTATAGGCTCTATAAATATCCTGCCACTATTGTTCCATGACAAGGTTTAAAATCTCTCTATTGCTGTTGGATTAACTTTCCTACATAGTTTGTAATTAAATATGACATTGGTTTGAGTACAAAAGCGTTTTAGTGTTAAAATTTGTGCATCATGGTCTGAAAGGCCATTAACGCTTCTACTCACAGAACGACCATCTAGTAATGAAGAATGAATAAAAACATTGTCTATGGCTGTACTACTGTTCCCCTGCACCCTAGTTGGAAAAAAACACAGTCTGCATCAGATCATATGAATTTAGATCTACCAACACCCTTCCTCTTGCACCATCATATACAAAATTAATATTGAAGTCACCACATATAGCTCATTTCTGGCACTTCCTGCAAAGTGAATCAAGAACCCTCTCTAGCTTGAGCAGAAATACTCTGAAGTCGGAGTTAGGGGACCTATAAACAACAAAAATTAGAAGTTTAGTTTCACTAAATTCAGCTGCCCCTGCACAACATTCAAATATCTGTTCAGTGCAGTGTCGTGATACGTCTATGGACTCAAATGGAATACTGTTTTTTTTACGTACATAGCCACTCCCCCAACCCGCAAGGAACTCCTTGAGAAACAGCTTTGTTGAGAACTGTGCTGATATCGCGTATTACTATGTCTGTAGGAGGATTGTACAGCGATACCAGTTCGGTGTTGGCTCCTTTGAACTTGACCCTGACGGCCGTGGCCTCTAGTCTCTCAAGCTCAGTGAGCTCGATGTTCGTGTGTTCTAGGTCTTTGTGTATGATGATTGCTGTACCGCCTCCCTTCCTACCATCCGCTCGGTCGGTACGATAAATGCAATAGCCTAGGATGTTTAGCTGTTTGCGAGGCGTAAGCAGTGTTTCGTTGACTAGGGCGATTCGGATATCCTTTCGCTCCATGAACGCGACCATTTCGGCTCTTTTGTTTGCGATCCCGTTGGCGTTCCAAAACAGGATCTGTGAGTTCGTGTTAGCGTCTGCGTTTCGGGGCTGGTGTGGTGATTATCCATGTAGTGGTGTAAATACGAGGTGCATTCAAGTTCTGAGGCCTCCGATTTTTTTTCTAATTAACTACTCACCCGAAATCGATGAAACTGGCGTTACTTCTCGACGTAATCGCCCTGCAGACGTACACATTTTTCACAACGCTGACGCCATGTTTCCATGGCAGCGGCGAAGGCTTCTTTAGGAGTCTGTTTTGACCACTGGAAAATCGCTGAGGCAATAGCAGCACGGCTGGTGAATGTGCGGCCATGGAGAGTGTCTTTCATTGTTCGAAAAAGCCAAAAGTCACTAGGAGCCAGGTCAGGTGAGTAGGGAGCATGAGGAATCACTTCAAAGTTGTTATCACGAAGAAACTGTTGCGTAACGTTATCTCGATGTGCGGGTGCGTTGTCTCGGTGAAACAGCACACGCGCAGCCCTTCCCGGACGTTTTTGTTGCAGTGCAGGAAGGAATTTGTTCTTCAAAACATTTTCGTAGGATGCACCTGTTGCCGTAGTGCCCTTTGGAACGCAATGGGTAAGGATTACGCCCTCGCTGTCCCAGAACATGGACACCATCATTTTTTCAGCACTGGCGGTTACCCGAAATTTTTTTGGTGGCGGTGAATCTGTGTGCTTCCATTGAGCTGACTGGCGCTTTGTTTCTGGATTGAAAAATGACATCCACGTCTCATCCATTGTCACAACCGACGAAAAGAAAGTCCCATTCATGCTGTCGTTGTGCGTCAACATTGCTTGGCAACATGCCACACGGGCAGCCATGTGGTCGTCCGTCAGCATTCGTGGCACCCACCTGGGTGACACTTTTCGCATTTTCAGGTCGTCATGCAGGATTGTGTGCACAGAACCCACAGAAATGCCAGCTCTGGAGGCGATCTGTTCAAAACAATTCTCTCCACTTTCTCGATCATGTCGTCAGACCGGCTTGTGCGAGCCCGAGGTTGTTTCGGTTTGTTGTCACACGATGTTCTGCCTTCATTAAACTGTCGCACCCACGAACGCACTTTCGACACATCCATAACTCCATCACCACATGTCTCCTTCAACTGTCGATGAATTTCAATTGGTTTCACACCACGCAAATTCAGAAAACGAATGATTGCACGCTGTTCAAGTAAGGAAAACGTCGCCATTTTAAGTATTTAAAACAGTTCTCATTCTCGCCGCTGGCGGTAAAATTCCATCTGCCGTACGGTGGTGCCATCTCTGGGACGTATTGACAATGAACGCGGCCTCATTTTAAAACAATGTGCATGTTTCTATCTCTTTCCAGTCCGGAGAAAAAAAATCAGAGGCCTTAGAACTTGAATGCACCTCGTAGTGGCATGATAGTGGCTTGGATGCTAGTCCAGTTGAGCGAGCCCGACATGAACTGCGTGAAGAGTTGTGTGACACACCCCATAATCTTCATGACTACTTCGGTCGCCGTGAGTCCAGTGAATAATGTCTCCATAATGTTTGGCGTGTCGGCCTGTGAGTTGTTGGGTGTGTTGGCGGCCACTGGGGCTTGTGTTGGCGTCTGGTGATGGCTGGTTTGTGTCTCAGCTGTTCCAGTGACGATTGGATGTGTTGTGTGGGTCGTTGTGTTGGTGTCCGAACTGTGCTCGTGAGGATTGGTGTCCTGTTGTCTGTGTGCTTGTTGTGGTGAGGTCGTGTTCCTCCTGTTCAAAAATGGTTCAGATGGCTCTAAGCACTATGGGACTTAACATCTGAGGTCATTTGTCCCCTAGACTTAGAACTACTTAAACCTAACCAACCGAAGGACATCACACACGTCCATGCCCGAGGCAGGATTAGAACCTGCGACCGCCGGCCGCGGTGGTCTCGCGGTTCTAGGCGCGCTGTCCGGAACCGCGCGACTGCCACGGTCGCAGGTTGGAATCCTGCCTCGGACATGGATGTGTGTGATGTCCTTAAGTTAGTTAGGTTTAAGTAGTCCTAAGTTCTAGGGGACTGATGACCACAGCTGTTAAGTCCCATAGTGCTCCGAGCCATTTGAACCATTTGAAGAACCTGCGACCGTAGCAGCAGCGCGGTTCCGGACTGAAGCGCCTAGAGGCGCTCGGTCACAGCGGCCGGCGTTCCTCCTGTTTCTCCTTCTCCTTCTCTGGCGTTGTGGTTTGTCCTGTATTAGTGTGTCTTCTGTAGCCTGTGGTGGGCTGCAGTTCGCGATCTTCGGAGGTAGGGTGGTGTTGTTGTTGGTGTTGTGTGGTGTATCCGATGTGGTGTTGGGTGTTGTGTGTATTGGTTGTGAGTCTGGTGCTGGTGGTGTTGTGCGTGTCCTGAGCTCTGAGGCTCCTCTGACCGTCCTGCGCTGCTGGGGCAGTCAGCGACCACTCCAGCGACGAATATTCCACTTCTTACTGGACGCGGGGGCTGTTTCGGAGCTGTGGCGGCGGTAGTTTTGGTGTGCTTCTCTAATTTGCGCCTCAGAGCTTCTTTATACGCAATGCACCCCCTGTAGTTGGCCGGGTGGGCCGCTCCACAGTTGATGCATTTGCGTGGTGCTGTGTTGGGGAGTTTCCACTGTTGTGTCGTGTCGTGCGACCACCAGCGCATTTGCGGCAGCGAGGAGCGAGATCGCATTGGATACCCGCGTGCGCAAAGCGCTGGCAGTTGTGGCATTGTCGGGGGGGGGGGGGGGGGCAGCTGTTGTAGATTTCTACATTGACGACCATGTGAAGAAATAATATTAACTTCAACACGTCGCGGGACTTGGCCGTGTCGGCCACCTCCGCCATGTAGTTGTGAGATGATCTCGCTGTGCCGAACTCTGTCATTCGGTTTACACTAATGCACTCCCATCCGAGGGCGGTGAGTTCCTCGTGTACCGTTTCGATTGGGGTTCGTGAGTCTATCCCCTTGATCACGTACTGCTGTGTTTTTTCTAGGAGTGTCCTGTACGTGAAATGTTCTACCTTTCTTCCATTCAGAAAGTCCAGCAGATTCGAGTAGTCTGATTTGTTTGCCACGTACAGTGCGGCGTGGTCCCGGGTGAGTTTTGAGTCGAATGTTGTGGGGTTGTGTTTCGTATTAAATTCTTTGTTTGGAAAACTAAGGTCTCCGTAGTTGTGTATAATGACTGGTGTATAATGACTAGGTTCTGCGTAGCTGCTTGTTTGTTTGTGTGTGATGCAGTCGCAGGGTAGTTTGTATTGTTCCCTGAGTTGCTAATTTGCGATGTTGTCGGAGTTGACAGCAGCACTCGGCCGTTGACTCGTGAGTTTGTGGACTCACTTGTTTGTGTGTTTGTTGGCTGTTTGCGTCGTGGACCGACCTGCTGCCACGGTCCGTCTTCGGAGTTGTTAGGGTCTTCTGTCATCTCTGGCTCCGAGTCCGTCGGTGCCTGAGCCGCCAGAAGTGAGAGCGAGGGCATATCTCTCGTGTTTGCGGCAGGCGCTTGTGTGTCTTGTGTTTGTGAGTGTTCTCTCGCCATCAGCAGCTCGATCAGCTGTTGCTGATCCGCAGTCTGCTGGTCCTTCGAGGCAACTGCCTCTTGGAAGGTGGAGACAGGGACGGAAATGCTGGCGGGAACAGCCATCACCGCCTCTTGTGCTGCGGGTTACTGGTGGGAATATGCAGGAAGGATCCGACATCTTTCCTGCATAGGGAAGTTTTATTTGGTTAGGGAGGGGTGTACGACGGTTTTGCTCTTTTCGAAACGACAACTTTGGCTTTTTTTCGGCGAGAGTGCAGTATATTGTGATCCTACGGAAGGTGGGAGTCCCTACGATCTATCTGCACGAAGTGCAATGCGCGGCGCAAGAGAGCGCGGGTAGAAAAGAGCGGCCTACAGTGCGCAGGGTTATACGTGAACGGGCCCCTGACACTGAAAAACCCGACCAAGGAACGGAAGAGTCCCGCTGGGGGGTTTGCAACCGAAGTTGCGGAGTGTTGAGCCGAAGCTCCTGCCACTTAGCGTTCCGAAGCGTAAGCGGGTTGCGCTGGTTCGCGGCACTCAGAAGAGCGTCACCGGCAGCTATGCCTCTTGCAGCTTGTTAGTGACCACTCCGAAGAGCTATCGGCGATCAGCTACGCCAGGTGCAGAGAGCAGCGGTCCGCTCGGGTCGGCTGCTCGATTTAGAATCGCACATTCGATATCTATCGTTTGGAGCCCACGGCTTCAATAGGCAAACATTCTTGGGAATTACCTAGGAATCAAACACGCAGCATGTTAACCGATATTTGTATACGATCACTAACGTTGATATCTTGCGGCAATATAATCGAACAATAATGTTATTATCTTGTAATGCACAATAGATAAAATTCAGTTTTCTTTTTAATACTGAAATATTTACAACATAAGAACGGTAACTACAGTTTTTTACTTTGAAGTTCTTAGAGGAATTCTGAATGTTGCCAGTTGGGTGTTTCCGTACCACTTTATCGCTACCTCGGAGATGGTGTGTCTCATTGCTCGTGCACCGACTATAACACCACGTTCAGACTCACTTAAATCTTGATAACCTGCCATTGTAGCAGCATTAACCGAATTAACAACTACGCCAGACACTTGTTGTCATATACAAACGTTGCCGACCGCAGCGCTGTATTCTGCCTGTTTACGTATCTCTGTATTTGAATATGCATACCTAGACCAGTTTCTTTGGTGGTTCAGTGTAAGACCACAGTGAACCTACATGAAATATTTCTGAGTGTTACAACTAGCTTGGCTGTGCTGCACCGCGAGTAATTTTAAACTCAGATTTGGGGAATGTTTAAAAATTTGGCGCAGCTATGGCTGCAAGGTAGAAATTAAAGGTACCATGGACACATCGGACAGTGGGTACTGACAGTGTTATTATTAAGCAAACGGTTCTGCGAGGTAGGCTTACGACGTTGTTCTCAGGCAATGTGTAGACGGGTTTGGATTAATCAGGCGCAACAAAGTCCACTAATGTGCTATGAAGAACCTTTACGTTGCGCCTAGAAACCTCGGTGTGGAGGCTGAAACAGGCTAGGAAAAGCTGACTTTATAATTATTAAGGAACACTAAAGTCGTCCCCTCCAAAGGGACTACGTCAGAGAGGTAAGAAAAGGAGTGTAAGTAATGGCGCCCAGAGGTTCGAGACAAGCAGTCGTGTCGTCATTTTGTCTGCATCCTGAACCAGAGAGAATGCCGGTTGTTTAAGTTGCGGGCCAACCGCGACGACCAATTCAGTGATGAATTTCAAGAGCCTACTAGCCATCTGAATCAACCCCCAAGCTCTGCTGTACGATCGCGCCACAACTGTGGCGAGGTGGTTCCGGAACTCGGCGCTGCACGTGTGCAGGGAGCAGGGGGGCGGCCAGCCTCTGATCTCTGGATGACGTCGTCCGCAACGGGGCGCGATCCCTCGGCCTCCCAGGTCTGAGTCCTCCATCACCGACAGAGCCACCCTACGTGGGCGACTGGAGCTGCTGAGGCTCTACTGTGACGACTGCTGCTGACTGTTACCCTTCGGCTCTCCACGTGGTGAGCATGAGAAGGGCAAGAGAAGAATGCTCTGGAGGGCAAGTTCGGAGTTTCTGGATGTGCTGATATTTGCTGCCGGCCACACCGCCTGAGGCAAGAGGGGAGCCATTACGTCACGTGGGCGGAGTGGCCGAGTGCGTAGCAGCAGATTCCTGCCCTTGCATTTGCACTGACACAAGTACAAATGCCGCGCCATCGTTGTCTGGCTCAGCAGAAGCACAGCGTCCAAACAATTCAAGCAAGTAACATTAGTAGTTTTATTTCTATAAAGCAGATTTGATAATACTTAACTTGGAGATTTACAAGGAGTAGTCGCACTTTAATGCGATTCTGTCTGTTTTAATTATTCGTTAGTTGACCGTCTGGATTTAAACTTTCTTTGCTTTTTGCGTTTAATTTGATTGGGGAACCGTTGAGATTGAACTTAACTTATACATGGATGGACATGAGAAATGAAAGGTTGCAATAAATTTTTCATCTGTCATTATTACTTTACATATGAAATATTCTGTTGCAGATTAATAAAAATGAATTTCTTTGAATATTCCAAAATAATTATTCATGTTATACTTTTATTCAAGTACTAAAGCTGTTTGTGCAAGAATGAAAATATTATTGTCCATCGAACTTAGCAAACATTTTCACGTTGCAGTGGATTTTTGTTTAACTGGATATACCCCGACTAGCTTTGAAGCATGACTATCTTTACCATATGAAAATGTTTTCTTTTTTATATTGCTAAGCTCTCATGAAAATTATCCATTTTTAAATACACTTTATGATATGTTAAGAATTTATCACTTTTTTGAATGAAAATTTACAAAAGCCGCAGCTTGTATCCACCTGTGAATGCACAAGATAAAATCTACTATCTCATTTTATTCTGCGTCTGAAATGCTGTGAAAAGAAACACTTTATTATTTTCGTTCACCTCTACCTGTACCCTTTTTAGGACGTGGTCGTTATTGCGATCGTATATTTAAATCTGCCGCTGCTGCAGACTGCTCGCTCGCGGCGCAGCTCCGCACCACCAGCGATATCCAATAAAATGCTGAAATTTCTAAATAAAATGGGTAATGTCCGGTGCGAACTTTGCAGTAATTGTGACAAATAAATTTTACTAGATAAATATATTTTAACAGAAACAATTAAAATCTTTACACACCTTTTACAATCCCAGCTACAAATGGCGTCGATCATCGACTTATGACAAATGAAGACTACTTAAGAGCCTAGTGCAACGTCACGGGTTCCTCTCCCATTCAGTCCGTGCAGAATACAATCAATTCTATTACAATATATTGCCTGTTTATATCTTAACTAATTCTTGTACAGTCTTTGTCAGTTTTGACTACATATCGTATCTCCTGTGGCGGTTTTCACATCCTCCGCCACAGATAGTATTTCACACTCTTTGAATAATCATTTATAATAGCAAAATTCATGATTATCTTTTTCCTCACAAAATTAAGTGTCCTTTTGAAATTCAATTAACGGAAATTCATATTAATTATTTGTTACAGTGAGCATTATACATTGAAATGTTCTTTTAACTTTCACTTTGGATGCGTGCTGCCAAAGAACGTAACAACACACGATGGGCGACATGCAAACAAGTTATGTTCGTCGCTATAGATAAAATCCAAACAGGCAATGGATATGGATCGTAGCACTCTCTGCAAGGTTCTCTGCTATGCTCCGCGAATACGTTCCACTAATGTCCGTACACTGAGCCGATCTGAGCCCCGAGGCTTGCAGAAGCAGCGCTTATGTTCAGTTCTTGCAGAGGTCGTTCCTGGGGCGGCGTGGTCCTTATCAGCGGGCTATTGACTGACGTCTCCGCACCGCCTTGTCTTGTCTTGCATTCTTCCTCTTCGTTCTGGCGCTTGTGGTTACACCGGAACGAAATGTTGGTTATGGTGTGAAACAGCGTCCTTAATGCATACTGCGTTCATACTGATTTTGCATCAGATGTTATATCGATTTTCAATTAAAATTCGTCTCACAGCTTAATTAATTGTGTCAGGAACGTGAGTGTCTAAATCCAAGTGCATCACCAGAGCTACAGTTTAAGTGCTCACTCTCATTTGTGCGTTAAATAATATAAAAGTTATTAAAGATATTCGGAATTGTGGTTATAAAAGACTTTGTCGGTGCTGAATTTTTACACATATGTCGATTACAGTTCATATCTACATACTGGCAGAATCTACACTTTGACGTATCTTCCTTCACTATACCTGTAGGTGCGCAAATGTGAACAGTATATGAAGTCTCTTAATGTGCACTAATGATGGACATGACATCACATCCGTTAATTTGAATTTTGACAATTCCACGTGGCCTGACCGCCTGGCCTCCATTGGACATCCACGTGGCGCAGTGAGCTGCCGCTAACTGCTAGCCGTCACATCCACCACAGCCTAGCATGGTCCTGAGGCCGTGTAATCTCGGTGTCCGCATCGAAACGTGTGCGACTCAAATGCTGCTAGCGGCTAAAAATCCAACTTCCATTCTTAAATATAGCCAGTTGTGTCACAAGTACCACTGGGAGATGGGATTTTTATTACCACAAATGGCTACCATGAAGGAGGTGTTAAAAACCATAGCAAGAGAAGTAAATAACATCCAAGCAGACAATACAAAGTTGTCCAAGCAGCTGACAGAGAGGTATTTGGGTAAAAATGCAGCGAGAGATTTAGTGTCTTCTATCTTTGATTTTCTTCGGTTTATTTTCTAAGAGGCAGATGGGTAACTTCTATTCACTAACAAAAAATTTCCCAAGATTATTTGATAACAGACCATGGCCTACGCGTCCATTAACAGTAATTTTTTCTCTTCGGGGTAGCCCGTAGGTTCGCTGTAGAGAACGGATAGGTACCCCGTGATCATCAATGCATGGTCATTTTCAAGTGAATATTGTGTATGGCTTCCGTATTGTGGTTTACAATAAAGCAAATTTTTTCAGTGTATAAAAAGATTGTATTTATTTTGCTATTTGATAAACCATTACTTCTTCGTTAAACATCATGATTACACATTTTGTAATGTATTTCGATAGAACAACAAAGTGTAATTTGCTGTGAAACAGTGTAAAGAAAGAATCTAATATTTGCAAAGAATTATAGAACTTTAAGTGTCCATGAATTTATGATACTGTCAGTATGTACTAGTAAATTTCGAGATAGCAGTAATCTAATAATAGGTTTCGGTTCTTCTTAGAGAGACGATAATACAATCACTATTTAAATTCACTCAACGTGCAACAACAAAAGTCAAAGAAAAATTACATTAATTACAGAGTAGTTTTAATCGAGCTTTATGAAGAATGAAATGAAGTTAACAGAAACTAAACGTATTCTAGTCATATATGAGAGGACTGTTTGCGTTTTCTCCATTCTGACGTCTATTCCCCGAAAGTTTCAGATGGAAGTCGAAGGGAAGTCCTGCAGTGGCTAGTATCTTCAATTGGAGCCTAACAAGTTAATCGTAACAACGTAATTTTACAATAATAATGTTAACACTGATTGTCCTTGTTGCTACGCCTTTTATGAAATAAATCATCACATACTTTATTTGTTGTTCAGATCTATTATTTATGTTCAGCGCCACAGCCGCCATATAGAGAGTGAGGTGCACCTCTTTAAGGCGCTGACTATAGGTAGATAAAGACCGATGTCATACTGAGTGTGTTCAGCAGAAAAAAACGTAGTAAAACTTTTTTTGGGGTTAATTGCGGCGTGTAAAGTCTAGATGACTGTAGTACTGATCTTGATGTCTGCAGTTGGTAAAAACCACTGCTTTAATCTAGATGACTCTAGTTGGATATTCATATTCATAAAATAAGCTATATAATAATTATATCTAACCTCTGTGAAAGGAAGTTTAGCACGTAATACTTTTGTTAACAAATTAATAAATCACTCGTAAGCTAGAATGAAATTTTCACTCTACAGCGGAGTGTGCGCAAGTCTCGGTCGGCACACAGTTTTAATCTGCCAGGAAGTTTCACTCGTAAGCTCTTTGCTGGACTTTTAGTACAACTGTGCAGATGGCACATATACCAAAAAACGTTTCCTATAGAATAATTGCGTCTGGCAGACAACTGTTTATCATTCTACAGTTTTAAAATTTCATGCAACGTCTTACAAAAATGCTAGAGACTCTGAGCACACCCATTGACAACTGCCATGGCCTGATAGTAGGTAAGAAGATACCTACGTTTATATTTTGCGTACATATGGTGACTCGAACTCCAAATGCCTTTTATTTACTGAACATATTTTGGTCTTGTTTAGGATTTGATTAAAAATGGTGTGGTCTGGTGGGCATCCAAATCTCAAGGCGCCCCAGGATCAGAGATCAGATGTGAAGAGCGCGACTTTTTTGTGTGGGGAACCCTCAAATCTAAGATGTATCGCAACAGCTCTCATAATCTTCAAGAATTGCAGCATATTTCGGATGAGAGTGCAGCTCTTCCAGCAGTCCAGGTTGAGCCGCCTTCAGTAACTTGCTGATCAGGGCCAAAAACTGCCAAGAGATTTCAGTGTCTGCTATAGTCAGGTTGGCAACGGCCTTGCCGCAGTGCATATACCGGTTCTCGACGGATCACCGAAGTTAAGCGCTGTTGGGCATGGCCGGCACTAGGATGGGTGACCGTCCAGGCTGCCATGCGCTGTTGCCATTTTTCGGGGTGCACTCAGTCTCGTGATGCTAACTAATCGACCGAATAGAAGCCGCTCCGGTCAATGAAAACCATAACGACAGGGAGAGCTGTGTACTGACCACACTCCCCTTCTATCCGCATCCTCAACTGAGGATGACAAGCGGGCGGATGGTCCCAGTGGGCCACTTGTGGCCTGAAGACAGAGTGCTTTAGTGCTTTATAGTCAGGTTAGTACTATATTTCCTTTTCTCTACTGTGTTTTTGTGCCCTGGAACTAAGGTCTGCAGACCGCTGTCGCCGAGCGGTTCTAGGCTCTTCAGTCCGAAACCGCGCTGCCGATACGGTCGCAGGTTCGAATCCTGCTTCGGGCATGGATGTGTGTGATGTCCTTAGGTTGGTTAAGTATAAATAGTTCGAAGTCTAGGGGACAAATGACCTCAGATGTTGAGTCCCCGGGTTCGATTCCCGGCGGGGTCAGGGATTTTCTCTGCCTCGTGATGGCTGGGTGTTGTGTGCTGTCCTTAGGTTAGTTAGGTTTACGTAGTTCTAAGTTCTAGGGGACTGATGACCATAGCTGTTAAGTCCCATAGTGCTCAGAGCCATTTGAACCATGTTGAGTCCCATAGTGCGCAGAGCCATTTGAACCATTTGATGTCTCTGTGCTACTTTTATGTGTCCCACTCTCTACCAAGGGTGAGTTGTCAGTGATAAATCTTCAACGCGTCATTGCCTTGAAATGGCGCACTGCAGCGAAACGCAAGTTATAATAATAAAAAAAACACGAAATACGAAAAAATCAATACGGCGCCTCCTAAGTTGTCGAACGCTATCATCACGTCGAGTAACAGGTCATTTTGATGACACACCCCAGGAAGGCGCGCGTGTCACAAACGCGACCTCACTTGCTACCGCAGGTTTGTCCAGAAACTAGGTATGCGGGCGGTCCCTTGGCATGCACTGTCCCTGACTATTGGTAAAAGAGCGTGTACCCATAAAAATAAAAAAAAGTTGAGTCTGCAGCCACAGTACGTCAGTAATATTGTGCGAACCACGTAGTTCCATTTAAGACCCTTGCAACATTTCAGCTGGGATATAGAAAATGATGCAAAAACAAATGGTCTCGATCGAATGCCTTTAGAGATGGAAAAAGGTATCATAACGACATGTGAAAAGAAAAAAGAATATTACCTAGCACTTTTTTATCGACAGTGTCATGGCTTCGACTCTCAACAAAATATATGAGAAACAAAACAAAATTTTCATCATTATTTAGTTACTTTTGGTTCGCTGAAGACCCAAAAAAACTGATAACTGGTACTAAATATCGACTCACTGCCAGGTAATCGTGACATATAGTTTCATTATGGACAAAAACCTTTCACAAATATAGACTGGTTCAAACATGGATATCACTTTTGCAACTTCATTATGGATGTGTCGAAACTCTTCCCGAGGAAGATCTTCGTAGGACTCTTGGACAGTTTTAAAGTAATAGAAGTTGTCTTTTAATCGGGAATGACACTACAAATCGATCAGTTCCATCTGTAAATGAACAAAGGCGCTCTCAGCAGGTACGAGAAATGGTCCTGAAAACATATCAAAAACAGATGCGAGGTTGGCAGTGTCTTAAAAACGATTTGAAAACGTTTCCACTACTTCTTCCAACGCCGAAATGAACTGTCCAAAACTCACATTCTCTTTAAAACCAAAGAGTTTGGGGAAATGGACGGTGATTTTTTTTTTTAAGTTTTCTCATCCACAATGATATTTTCATTTTAAATGCATCCATATTTCCCATTAAATTAGGTATTAACTGCTTCTCACCTTGCGATGACTTACTGAGGGTGATCAAGTGTGCAGTTAAGTCATATAAAAGTGCGAGGTATGCAATCCATTCCGGATCCTCTAACGTTGGTTCTTGCTTTCCTTTTTCCTTCATAAGTTGAGCAATAGCAGGCGTTAACTCGAAAAATCGTTCCAGGCACGCCCTCTACTTAATCAACGTACTTCGTAGTATTAAATCCCGTCTCCATACAGTTCCTGTAGTTCCATTAAAAGCTGTTGAAACTGAAAATGTAGTATCTGATGTGACTTTAGATAATTTACTATTCAAACTACCAGTCTCATGACGCGCTGCACCCCTGAAAATTTAGCACAAAGTGCTTCCTTATGTAGGAAACGATGAGTAATTTGTCTGTTGATCGTTGTACACTGTTTTTTTGCGCAACAATGCTGCGAGTCCATTTTGTGCCCTTCGCTGCCGCTCCATCGGTGGTAACTGACACCAACATGTTTCAGTTCAGCCAAAGGCTTCAGCTGCCTCTTCAGCAGTTTTCACCATGCCTATTCCTCTCGTTGTGTCTTTCTTTGGTACCAGATCTAACAGATCTTGTGTCACGTGCGTATTGCTGTCGACTCTACGAACATAAATTACAATCTGTGCTGCGTCCGGAATGTCGATCGTCTCGTCCAAAACGATCGAGAATGCAATGAGCTTGCTGGCGTTGTCAATTAATTGCGTGTAGACGTCCACCACCAAGACAGCTACGCTGCTAGTTATTATTTGTGACGAAAGACTAATTTCGGAAACTTCTGTGTCCCCTGTGGCGTCACGAAATCCGCTGCCTCAACAATGCACTCTTTAATGAACTCGCAGTCGCTGGAAGGTTTACTAGATCTGGCAATTTTGATCCCTACTTTGTAGTTTGTTTTAGATAACGGGCCCCTACAGTTGATTGCCGACTAAAACTAAGAAACAATAGAACGGACTGTAAACACATTGGTTTCCACAAAGAAACATGCACGAATACAAACACAATGATTTTCATTGACGTTGAGATCGGCTTGCTGTGTAGCCTTGCGGCTTTCTAGATCTCCAACTTGTTTTGTCTTTCATAAATCCTTAAATTCCCTGTGCACTGAGGCTTAATGCCATTCTATAACATAAACAAAGTGCCTGGCGTCGACGCGGCTGCGCAGTAGACATTGAGAGTTTTCATATTTCTCTTTGAAATTCCCTCTCACATTTAAATGATCGTGGCATTACATCGCTATCCTGTCTCATTCTGAGTGTATGTGCCATTGCGATAACCACCATTCGTTTACACTTACTTTAAACTACAAGAAAACAACGAGAAATACACAGCGATGGTACTTCGAAGAATACCGAACCATATGCCGGAAGAGCCAACGTCCTGTTCACAATGGTAACACGGGTTCCCGTAAGATCATCGAAGTTATGCAATGTCGGGTTTGGCTGTGTAACGATTCATGTTGAATGTTACTTAAGTTTCATCTGCCTGGTCCATTGATAAATGAATGGGAAATTTTCATGCTTCACAAAATTTATTCACATTAATTGACATCCGAACTGCACACTCATCACGTAAACAAAACACGGACATACTTCACTGATATCTTTGACTTCCAAAAGTAACTTCAAAACTGACTTGTCGCAGCATCGTTGCATCGCTTTATATAGAATTTTAACAATAGCTTCCAAAATAAAGCATTATTAATTTTTTACAATTTTGATGTCACAATTAAAATTTACAAAACGTAAAGGAGCTGAAGTTACAGCCGAATAAGGTATAAAATACAATATTCACTGACAATATTTTATAGTAATATCTTTAGTTTTCCGTAAGAAAATCATTCTGAACTTTATTTACAATAGTGTCTTATTGTATTATTTTAGTTAAGTAATTAATTACAGTTTGGATTTGGTTACTAATATTCAATGGTAGTACAGAGCTCGTGCTTTATCCGATTACATACATAAAATGCACAAATAAGGCCTCAAATTCTGGAAATCGGAAAACTATGAGATGTAAACAATTGGAGTTAATTAGAAATGTAATTACGAGTACAAGGAATATTAATTACAGAAGAAGACATAAAAATAAATAACAAATGAAAATACATCGTTTGGTAACAACTTTTAAGCTGTTTCTCAAGATAGTGAGGTCTTTTGTTACTGCATTTTTAGATTACCATTTTGTTAATTAGAAGCATTGATTTTTCATGCTAACATCTCTGGAGTCTTTAGTTATTTATAGCTAAGGACTTATTTCTTCAATTTTTGATTAGTTCCTTAATTTAGTATATGCACATAATTTTATCAACGACAACAATCCACCGATAACAACGACAACGCACGTCCTTCCAGAACATTCCACGCGCCTTCGCAATGAATATGAAGTTTTTTTTATCAAAGAGGACAGAATGATATATATAAAGACACACATACAAGGCCTTAGGTAGCACTGAATTGTCCGATAACTATCCGGATACATATGACAAAAGGTGGTATCAGACATTTGATATGAATTTTGGGGAAGGCTGTGTCGTTATAGCTGTGTGGGTGACCATTCGGGTCTGCCGAGTGCTGTTGGCAAGTGGGGTGCACCCAAACCTTGTACGGCCAATTGAGGAGCTAGTTGACCGAGGAGTAGCGGCTCCGATCACGAAGACTGACAACGGTTGGGAGAACGGTGTGCTGACCACCTGCCGCCTCCCCTCCCCCTCCCCCCCCCCCACCCATTATCCGCAACTAGTGATGACTGTCGGCTGAGAATGACAAGGCGGTCGGTCGGTACAGTTGAACTTTCCGAGGTTTGTTCGGACCGAGTTCAAATGCCGAAAGCAACAGTGCCGCATCACACTACCACATGAAATGTCGTTCCGTATCGAGTACTTCCGAGACAGATCAAGTTTCGGCTGAAACGCGGCCGGTACATTGAGCACGCGTGCAGTTTGGCGTGCAGTGGCTGGCTCTGGGCTAAAACTTGCTAACCAAAGATTACGATTGTAGCACAGTACTCTTAATAGCGCAACGTCAGAAATGGCTCTCTGGGTGTTTTTACGTTTCCAAAAGCCAATCATATAACAGATTCTCAATTTTCTTTTCTATTCTTCTTATGTCACTCTTGTCATGAACTTGGATGTTAAAGGTGTTAAGTTGGCTTTACGAAATTTCTCATACTTATCTACACTTGCTATATTTTAGATTGTGCAGATGATATTTTTCTTATAGTTTGATGGTATGTCTCCAGACTCATAGATCCTACAAACCCAAATAGCCAATATTTTGGTTCCTCTTCGGCCAATGATTTTAGAAATTACGATTCAAGTATCCTATCAATTGATCGACGCCTAATAACTGTGTGGTAACATGTTATTACACTACTGGCCATTAAAATTGCTACACCACGAAGATGACGTGCTACAGACGCGAAATTTAACCGACAGGAAGAAGATGCTGTGATATGCAAATGATTAGCTTTTCAGAGCATTCACACAAGGTTGGCGCCGGTGGCGACACCTACAACGTGATGACATGAGGAAAGTTTCCAACCGATTTCTCATACACAAACAGCAGTTGACCGACGTTGCCTGGTGAAACGTTGTTGTGATGCCTCGTGTAAAGAGGAGAAATGCGTACCATCACGTTTCCGACTTTGATAAAGGTCGGATTGTAGCCTATCGCGATTGCGGTTTATCGTATCGCGACATTGCTGCTCCAGTTGGTCGAGATGCAATGACTGTTAGCAGAATATGGAATCGGTGGGTTCAGGAGGGTAATACGGAACGCCGTGCTGGATCCCAACGGCCTCGTATCACTAGCAGCCGAGATGACAGGCATCTTATCCGCATGGCTGTAAGGGATCGTGCAGACACGTCTCGATCCCTGAGTCAACAGATGGGGACGTTTGCAAGATACAACCATCTGCACGAACAGTTCGACGACGTTTGCAGCGGCATGGACTATCAGCTCGGAGACCATGGCTGCGGTTGCCCTTGACGCTGCATCACAGACAGGAGCGCCCGCGATGGTGTACTCAACGACGAACCTGGGTGCACGAATGGCAAAAAGTCATTTTTTCGGATGAATCCAGGTTCTGTTTACAGCATCAAGATGGTCGCATCCGTGTTTGGCGCACATTGGAAGCGTGTACTCGTCATCGCCAAACTGGCGTTATCACCCAGCGTGATGATATGGGGTGCCATTGGTTACACGTCTCGGTCACCTCTTGCTCGCACTGACGGCACTTTGAACGGTGGACGTTACATTTCAGATGTGTTACGACCCGTGGCTCTACCCTTCATTCGTTCCCTGCGAAACCCTACATTTCAGCAGGATAATGCACGACCGCATGTTGCAGGTCCTGTACAGGCCTTTCTGGACACAGAAAATGTTCGACTGCTGCCCTGGCCAGCACATTCTCCAGATCTCTCACCAATTGATAACGTCTGGTCAATGGTGGCCGAGCAACTGGCTCGTCACAATACGCAAGTCACTACTCTTGATGAACTGTGGTATCGTGTGGAAGCTGCATGGGCAGCTGTACCTGTACACGCCATCCAAGCTCTGTTTGACTCGATGCCCAGGCGCATCAAGGCCGTTATTACGGCCAGAGGTGGTTGTTCTGGGTACTGATTTCTCAGGATCTATGCACCCAAATTGCGTGAAAATGTACTCACATGTCAGTTCTATTATAATATATTTGTCCAATGAATACCCGTTTATCATCTGCATTTCTTCTTGGTGTAGCAATTTTGATGGCCAGTAGTGTACTTTTTTACGTTTCTCGAACTGCAAAGCTTAACCTTTTCTCTACATTAACAACTTACTGCTGGCTGATATTACGTCAAGTCTAATTAGATTTTATTTAATTCCTGATAGGGTAGATAATTGCTTCATCTCTGGAGATTTTGAAATTGCCAATTATGATACCCAATAATTCATTAATTCTGGCCGCTACTGTCGTGGGATTTACCCAATTGCTCTGCAGTGCAGTATGCACTGGAATATCAAATTTGACTATCTGTTCGTCTATGTTGAACCAAACCCCGATAAATTTTGGCAGTCCTCATACTACTCACAACAGCAGCTCTTTGACAGTACGCCATTTATGAAATTTCGATAATTCATTTTATCTTCCGATCACGCTCGAATGCTCACTACACCACTGACACATATCTAGCGATGTGAGGCGTGCGTTACGTGGGTTTTTATCGCAAACGACAGGGAGGCAAGATTATTGGTTACCACGGTCGTTTTAATTTCAGTAATCACATGTGGCGAAACACCTTGGCTGAACGATTAGAGCTGTTGTTACTCGATCTCTTCATTGTTGAGCGAGTACAGATAATGAACGACTATACTTTGTTTGCGTTTATCAAAGGTTCAAATAACAGGACGGATTAATTTTAGGGTAATATGGAATGAGAGGGCCAGCGCTGCAAAACACCCATATTTGTACCAAAAGCTAATACGAAAATAAGGAAAAGCATTTATTTTTAAGCGATTATACAAAAAAGTTGCAAGTGAAAATGTACCCGATCCAACGGAGTCAGCTGACCGATGCTGTGTGAGAGTGGTGATCACAAGGAGTAAATGATCTCAACAGAAGGAATCATTAAAATAAACTTCTGATCAAAAATAAACTGACTTTGGCTGCCACTTTTTCTTTTAAGACTCCCATTTTACCTCATCTCTGGCAAGTGTTTATAAAATAAGAACAGTTTCCGATGATACCCGCTCTTTCTTAAACATGTTTCTCTGTGACCTCTTTTCTGGTTTGCGGGTGTTGTTGTAGCTTTCTTCACGTCCTATGCTTTCAGTCTCAACATCATATTTAACATTTCAGATTCACATTTAACTTACATTATTCTGAACTTCGGTCATTTATTTGTATCTTTATATTTTAGATGTAAGGCGAATTTAATGTTCAAACGAAGAGTCCTTCGTGGCACCATTGCATTCACTCAACTGCTCTTGCATCCCATTTTGGTGTTGGTGCCTAACATCCACAGGTGCATAACACTGTTGATACTGGTATCACTTAGTAGAATTTAACTGTTTTCACCCACGTGACGCTACCAAATCTCCTCTTGGTTACATCGTCCACATAAGGAACTTATGGTACTTAGTGATGATGTCATTTTTGGATGTATCATAATTCCGCAATCGGAATTTAAGAATTTGTTGATCTATTCATGTGTCTCATCGCTAATAACTACACTATGTGATCAAAAGTATCCGGACACACCCAAAAACATACGTTTTTCATATTAGGTGCCTTGTGCTACCACCTGCTACCAGGTACTCCATATCAACGACCTCGGTATTCATTAGACATCATGAGAGATCAGAGTGGGCTGTTCTGTGGAACTCACGGACTTCGAACGTGGTCAGGTGATTGGGTGTCACTTGTATTATAAGTCCGTATGCGAGGTTTCCACATTCCTAAACGTCCCTACGTCCACTGTTTCCGATGTGATAGTGAAGTGGAAACGTGAAGGGACACGTACAGCACAAAAGTGTACAGGCCAACTTCGTCTGTTGATTGACAGAGACCGCCGACAGTTGAAGAGGCTAGTAATGTGTAATAGGCAGACATGTACCCAGACCATCACGCAGGAATTCCAAACAGCATCAGGATTCACTGCAAGTTCTATGACAGCTAGGCGGGAAGTGAGAAAACTTGGATTTCATGGTCGAGCGGCTGCTCATAATCCACACATCACTCGGGTAAATGCCAGACGACGCTTCGCTTGGTGTATAGAGCGTAAAAATTGCATAATTGAACAGTGGAATAACGTTGTGTGGACTGACGAATCATGGTACACAATGTGGCGATCCGATGGCAGGCTGTGGGTTTGGCGAATGCCCAGTGAACGTCATCTGCCAGCATGTGCAGTGCCAACAGTAAAATTTTGAGGCAGTGGTGTTATGGTGTTGTATTTTTCATGGAGGGGGCTTGCACCCCTTGTTGTTTTGCGTGGCACTATCACAGTACAGGCCTCCAAATGGTTCAAATGGCTCTGAGCACTATGGGACTTAATTGCTGAGGTCATCAGTCCCCTAGAAATTAGAACTACTTAAACCTAACTAACCTAAGGACATTACACACATCCATGCCCGAGGCAGGATTCGAGCCTGCGACCGTAGCGGTCGCGCGGTTTCAGACTGAGGCGTCTAGAACCGCTCGGCCACACCAGCCGGCTACAGGCCTACATTGATGTTTTAAGCACGTTCTTGCTTCCCACTGTGTAAGAGAAATTCGGGGATGGCGATTGCATCTTTCAACACGATCAAGCAACTATTCGTAATGCACGGCCTGTGGCGGAGTGGTTACATGACAATGACATCCCCGTAATGGACTGGCCTGCAGAGAGTCCTGACCTGAATCCTATAGAACACCTCTGCGATGTTTTGGAACCCCGACTTCGTGCCAGGCCTCACCGATCGACATCGATACCTCTCCTCAGTGCAGCACTCCGTGAAGAATGGGCTGCCATTCCCCAAGAAACCTTCCAGCACCTGCCTGAACGTATGCCTGCGAGAGTGGAAGCTGTCATCAAGGCTGCATTCCAGCATTACCGATGGAGGGCACCTCGAACTTGTAAGTCATTTTCAGCCACGTGTCCGGATACTTTTGATCACATAGTGTATCTCAGCTCGGACAAGCTCATATCATTTGCATGCCATAATTTTAGTACCGTTATTACTGCATACTCAAATTTTACTTTCTTATGCGTGTGTGAACATCGTATTCTGATGCACACTGAATTTTATTCTGAAGTATATAAAACAGTTGCTGAGAAAATAGGAGCTGTGGGTAAAATCTTGTTACCTAGAGAAATGCCCACAATTTTAAAATGGGTAGTTTTTCTGCCGCTGAATAGGCGACAGAGTTAGGTTTCTCTATTACACTGGTGTCTCATACTAAAGCAAAAAACGAAAATTCGGCAAGGTTGAATTATTTTGCCACAAATCAGTATTTGCAGGCGATAGTAAAGTAAATACTACAGAAAGTAAACAACTGCAATATGCATGACGGTAGACAAAATAATATTTTTTTTCAACTTAACGTGTTTTCAGACACATTCCGACAACTGGTTACTGTGCTCGTGTGTGTGCGTGTGTGTGTGTGAATTCGTAAGGGACCAAACTGCAGAGGACATTGGTCCCTAGACTTACGCACTAAGTTAAACTAACTTATGCTAAGAACAACACACACACACACACACACACACACACACACACACACACACACACACACCCATGACCGAGGGAGGACTCGAACCTTCGGCGGGAGGGCCGCGCAGTCCATGACATGGCGCCTCTAACCGTGAGGCCACTCCGCGCAGCCCTAAGGGATTCAAATCGGGAGAGTGAGCAAAACGTCAACCACCCGTGCCCTATGAGGTCGAGCATTATCATCCATCAGTACGAAGTCTGGGCCCACACCACCTCGCAACAGCCGCACATGAGGTCCTAAGACATCGTCAAGATACCTAAGAGCAGTTAAAGCTAGCCGAGTCACACGTACAATTTCGAGTGGTCAACATGATTCCTGTCCACACCATTAGGGATCCTCCTCGATATCGGTCTCTTCCCACATTCGTTTGGGTCCCGAAATCGTGTTCCATGTTCCCTCCAGATGCGGATGTGTCGAGAATCTCTCTCCAGACCAAATCGGGACTCATCCATGAAAAGAACAGTGGTCCACTGTTCGACCATCCAGTACCCATATGGCAGGTCTCTTGCAATAAAGGTCACTCTGCCGAAGCCTTCTGTGCACCGTTCGCCTCGATACAACACGTCCATTGGATACTGCTAGGTCAGATGCTAGTAGCCGTAAGGTATTAAGGCCGTAGTACCGTCGTGCTCTTGCAGACAAAAAATGGTCCTCTTTTTCTGATATCACATGATTGGCCCTGCCCTGTTCTTCGATGTACTGTTTCGGTTGCTATAAATTGTCGCCACATCCGAGAAACAACAGAACGATTCACATTAAACCTTCGGGCCACATAAGTTTACGACTGTCCTGCTGCCAATCTTCCTATGGATCTCCACTGCAGAATCTGGTAGGCGTCTTCGCTGTACCAGATTGCACCGTCTGTGACTGTGTAGACAGTGACTGTGAATGTGGGACTACATGGCAAACTCTACCCTGTTTGATAGGTGACGTCATCGTCAGTAAGATTGTCTGTTGAGCGGAATGCCGCCTTCCACGGAGAACGCGATCGTACGGATATCTGTTGACAGTTTGTGTAATTATATCGTGAATTAGACACAGGATGGGGAAATAGTGGTTTGTTACTTTAATTTTGGGCACCTATGTACATGTCTTAACTTCGACAGATAGGTACAGTAGAGCCTCGAATGTCTTACCCCACCCTTCATAGCATAGAATTGTGCTCAGCGCCAGCGTAACCAGCACTGATGGGTCGGTATTACGAGCCACGTGTGCAAGGTGGTGCTAGCGCGAGTCTCGGACCGAACTGATGCTGCTTGTGACGAAAAAGGCGGGGACTGGCTTTACAGTGCATCTAATTTACGCACTACTACGAGTTACATAGGCATTAGGATTTTTTATTTTTAAGACATACATAGTTCGAAACAAAAACTTTAAAACACCAAGATGATGTAACACTCAAAAAAATTACCTAATAACATGAATTTTTTGTATGCTGTATTGCACTATTTTTAGAACCAACAAGCGTATAGCGCATCCATAGTACTGAAGAGCACACAAGAAAATTTATTAAAAATGTCCAGTTACGTCAATTGAGAACGGAAGTAAATAAAAAAGTCTAACGAAAACAGGAACAACGACAAAGAGTAACAGTGTCCTGTAGGGATGCAGCAGTAAAGTGTGTGAGTAGCGTAAATATTATGTACGTAGACAATCAATATTGGATAGCAGACTTCTGCAGGACTTCGTCTGCTCATTAACGGCAATTTTGGGGAGATCAGACACTCACCAACCTAAGTAGAAATACTACCATACCTATATAACTGCAGCCACTGTCATGACCCGTGATGCATACACAGTTGGTGACTTAAAGTTTTCCGCTATGTCTCCTCCCTATCCCTCACTTTTATGCCATTATTCTTTGGGACGAATTACGTTGGAACTTAATTCTGAGAGATCAGACGCTTACCAGCCTTACTAGAACTTCTACCATAATAAGGTATCCCATGATATCTACTACAAGACACGTTACCATGTTACAATTCGGACGAGCATAGCTGATGTACTAGATGAAGCACATTATTGCGTCCTATTTTCACATTTTGGGACAGATTCTTGTTATACTATGAATAAAGCCTACTTCTTATCCATTAGAATACACTATAAACTGGATTATCGTAAATTCCCGGACGTGAGCTTCACGTAACGAAGAGACACAATGTACTTTTTTTGTATACATCACCTAATGAAGATGTATCTCTACTGATGCTAAACCGGTAGTGTAATTTAACAGGCATTGCGTAAAATTTAACACATCATGTAAAATTTACTTTATTAATGGGATGTCCGCCTTCACTTTATTACTGGCTGGAATATGTGGTAGTGTAAAATCATTCTTATCTGCTGAACTGTTTCTCTGCAGCGTCTTGCTCTGATCGCCTTTTAACTCAACCCAAAACGGCGTAACTTCTTTCAGAGAAGTTACGCGCAGAATAATCTTCTTCCTTTCAAGAACTATGTGTGTCTCTTTTAGAGCAGATGGTGTCTAGCATTAAACTACTGTTTCACTTTGTTACGAACTGGTCGGTGACCATTTCAGTATATGCTTTTTGATAACTGTCCGCCTCGTAAATGCGAAAATTCTTACTGTAATTACTATTAGCAGCATCTCATCTTCTTTATGTTGCTTCCTCCATATACGCTAGTATATCATTTCATAGTAGTCACGACAGTCAGTATTTTAAGGAGCGATGGAAGTATCAATGACAATGAGGTCAGTAGAGATGCTCCACAACTCATTTATACGAAGTATATTCGAGAAGCGAGGACTGCTTACTCATATGTAAATTTTGGCGGCTCAGAGCAAAGTTGCACGAATGCAATGTCATTTTTTGATTACCTATGAAGCCACATAGCTATTGTTTTGGATCAGAAGGCGTATGATGATGGGAAAGCAAACGTCAATGACCTAAGCAACTACTCATTCCGTCGCTTGCGAAGTGTATGGCGTAATTTGGTTTTTGTTTGTAAAACGACTAACATCTGCTTAAGTTCATTAGATGTTGAGTTGACAGTAAGATAATGGAACGCTAGAAATGTTGTCAATATCTTAAAAAGTTGCTGTAAAAGTGGTGAGAGACGAAGAGGAGAGTGGCTGGCCCAGTATCCGGAACGATGGAATCATTTCAAAATCAACCAGAAACTGCGATCTGATCGATGTATCAGTGGTGTTCTGCCTCACGAATTTGATTTTGGACGCTCCGGTATCTACATGACAGCCAAGACTTGCTTATAGCAAATGTTATGCAAGATGGATGCCGAAAAGTTTTACACAAAGAGCAAAGAATGCCGAGCGGATAAGCATTGTGAAAAATGTTTCTCTCACCTTGTTACCGACAGTGAGATGTGGATATTGTACAGCAGCGCAAAAATCTGTGCAGTGACACAATTCACCTGTGCCAGAGTCGAAAAGAAAAGGTTATGTCGAGTCGTAAAATGACGGCTACCGTTTTCCGTGATTAAAGTGTCGTTCTTTTGATGGTTTCATGGAATGTGAGTCAACAATCAGCTGCTGTGTACTGCTAAACACACACAAAACTTCGAGGTGGCATCAAAAATTAGCATCGCTGAAACTGTTGTCCGGGTTTGGTGGACAAAGGCTTGAAGATGACGGGGAACTCAAGACGGCCGTAGTTGGTTGTTTCAAACACCCAGACGTAGAACCTCTGTGCAGAGGGGCTGAAAAAGCCACTGCAATGTTACGAGAAATGCTTAGAGGTGAAAAATGATTACATGGTACATTGAAATACACTCCTGGAAATGGAAAAAAGAACACATTCACACCGGTGTGTCAGACCCACCATACTTGCTCCGGACACTGCGAGAGGGCTGTACAAACAATGATCACACGCACGGCACAGCGGACACACCAGGAACCGCGGTGTTGGCCGTCGAATGGCGCTAGCTGCGCAGCATTTGTGCACCGCCGCCGTCAGTGTCAGCCAGTTTGCCGTGGCATACGGAGCTCCATCGCAGTCTTTAACACTGGTAGCATGCCGCGACAGCGTGGACGTGAACCGTATGTGCAGTTGACGGACTTTGAGCGAGGGCGTATAGTGGGCATGCGGGAGGCCGGGTGGACGTACCGCCGAATTGCTCAACACGTGGGGCGTGAGGCCTCCACAGTACATCGATGTTGTCGCCAGTGGTCGGCGGAAGGTGCACGTGCCCGTCGACCTGGGACCGGACCGCAGCGACGCACGGATGCACGCCAAGACCGTAGGATCCTACGCAGTGCCGTAGGGGACCGCACCGCCACTTCCCAGCAAATTAGGGACACTGTTGCTCCTGGGGTATCGGCGAGGACCATTCGCAACCGTTTCCATGAAGCTGGGCTACGGTCCCGCACACCGTTAGGCCGTCTTCCGCTCACGCCCCAACATCGTGCAGCCCACCTCCAGTGGTGTCGCGACAGGCGTGAATGGAGGGACGAATGGAGACGTGTCGTCTTCAGCGATGAGAGTCGCTTCTGCCTTGGTGCCAATGATGGTCGTATGTGTGTTTGGCGCCGTGCAGGTGAGCGCCACAATCAGGACTGCATACGACCGAGGCACACAGGGCCAACACCCGGCATCATGGTGTGGGGAGCGATCTCCTACACTGGCCGTACACCACTGGTGATCGTCGAGGGGACACTGAATAGTGCACGGTACATCCAAACCGTCATCGAACCCATCGTTCTACCATTCCTAGACCGGCAAGGGAACTTGCTGTTCCAACAGGACAATGCACGTCCGCATGTATCCCGTGCCACCCAACGTGCTCTAGAAGGTGTAAGTCAACTACCCTGGCCAGCAAGATCTCCGGATCTGTCCCCCATTGAGCATGTTTGGGACTGGATGAAGCGTCGTCTCACGCGGTCTGCACGTTCAGCACGAACACTGGTCCAACTGAGGCGCCAGGTGGAAATGGCATGGCAAGCCGTTCCACAGGACTACATCCAGGATCTCTACGATCGTCTCCATGGGAGAATAGCAGCCTGCATTGCTGCGAAAGGTGGATATACACCGTACTAGTGCCGACATTGTGCATGCTCTGTTGCCTGTGTCTATGTGCCTGTGGTTCTGTCAGTGTGATCATGTGATGTATCTGACCCCAGGAATGTGTCAATAAAGTTTCCCCTTCCTGGGACAATGAATTCACGGTGTTCTTATTTCAGTTTCCAGGAGTGTAGATTTGCAGGTATATAAAATCGCAAATAAAGGCTGTAACGAAAATTTTGGCCTGGGGTAACAGAATTCACGGGAAAGACAACTCTGACATTGCATTTGATAATGGAAGCAAGGCTCAAGACAACTCAAGACACGCTGATACGATGAACAGCGAACAGCGAAAAATTTTTGAGTCATGCTGAACCTGTGAATACGTCGTTTGTACATGTCTAGAATATGACCAGTTCTGCGCAAATCCAGTATTATTTTACATTCTGTTAAATACTCACTATCTATATAAGTGCTGCGTTCCATAAAGATATTACTGATCTAATAGTTTCTAAGTCACATGGTGCGGTCTTATCTTGATTATTAGTAGACAAAATAGTAGTCTTTATGAAAACTTGGAAAACGGGATTAACATGTACACCAGCATCTACTGATCGCAATATATCAGGAGCCAAAGAAGCGAGCTGTGTTCCATAAAGATATTACTGATCTAATAGTTTCTAAGTCACATGGTGCGGTCTTATCTTGATTATTAGTAGACAAAATAGTAGTCTTTATGAAAACTTGGAAAACGGGATTAACATGTACACCAGCATCTACTGATCGCAATATATCAGGAGCCAAAGAAGCGAGCTGTGCTTCCCAAGGTTTGCTAATTCTAGGAGAGATTTTTTTTTCTAACGACATCATATTGTTGGTGCTTAGCATATGCTCTAGAATAATACAATAATCGGACACAAAATATACTGGTCTATAATTCTCCACATTATTTGCTCACCCTATTTACAAAGAGGAGTACTGGTTTGGAGAAACACGGGATACTTCATAATTATGTGCAACAGCATTCGATATAGGCCTACAACATATAAAAATTCTGTCAATCACTGATGCCATGCTTGGTTTCAGTAATCTTAAAGGGCTGATTCTTTCAGTATCATTCTGAGGGTGCTCGGCTCAAATATTCCTGTGGCATTTGCATGCTTGAATATATTTTTAAAATCAAAATTTATTACTTGTGGTTCCTGTCTGTATTCATTTGTTCATTTCAAGAATGGAAGCATACAGGGTTGGAGCCCTGGTCTGATACACACACAAAGTTTGAAGTACCACGTAACCAACTTTCTGGCGTCGACGAAATGTTTGATTTCAGTCTTTCTCGGTGTTTTAGCTACATGTTTTACCACGTGTAGGAAACATGGTTCAAATGGCTCTAAGCACTATGGGACTTAACATCTGAGGTCATCAGTCCCCTAGACTTAGAACTACTTAAACCTAACTAACCTAAGGACATCTCACATCCACGCCCGAGGCAGCGCGGTTCCTGACTGAAGCGCCTAGAGCCGCTCGGTCTCGGCGGCCAGCACCACGTGTAGGAAGTGGGAGGAATTGTGACTTTCGGTTTCCATGATGACCACAGGTTTTACGGCATTCTATGTAAACACGTAATTTCATTTCACTTAGTGTCGACGCCTATGTATAAAGTGGTGCTAAGCTTATCTTTGTCTTATAGACGGTGGTGCAGCTGCCCCTACCGGTGTTATTCTTTGCGACCTTCAAAAACCACGCACGAGATCGTCATATTCTTTCGCTCGATACACGCAAGCTATTAGTGCTACTGAAAAAATGAACAGCACCTGTTTGTAGGAAATTTAATGTAGTTACATTTTGTATTGGGATACGTTTTTGGTAGGGGCCATAATTTGAGAGTTACTCAAGAAAAACGTACAAAAGCGACCTTCAAAGGCATCCTTACTCCCTCGCTTAGCCCCCAACCGTCAGAATTACTAGTATTTTGATCATGACACTCCATTCTACCACTGTACAAAAATTCACGACTGCACTAAGTATTTTCCACATTCGACCTTTCTTGATCTTGATTGACTCGTCTTATTATGTCTCCGGTTTAGTCGAACACTACGAAACTTTACAATTGACGTTTGTGTAAATTTTACCTAAGTTGGGAATTTAACAGCATAAAATAAACAATTATATCGTTTTATCCGTCAGGCTTTCTGACTACGAAACAAATGAACTTGTAAGAGTTATGTTTGGCTGGTACTGTCAACGTAATTAGTCTTAGCGCAATGTTTGCAGAAGTTGTTTTTCTTTCATTACCTTCACGGGCACGTTTAAATTAATAAAGTTATCGGAATATCCTAAATATGTTGGTGGCGTAATAGCTCAGTCAAAAGAGATCAAAAAGGGTCTAATACCTTGAATACTTGTAGTCGGAAATTTCTGTACAGTGATAGGAGTGCCACGCGCAACATACGAGAAATCTTGACAGGTGAGGTATGAGTGTGAGAGTGGAGGTGTAACAGTGGCTTTCAGCGAAAATGCATCCCAGTACCTACAAAAAGATCCTGTTCATTTTTTCTGCATGACAAATAGGCTGCACATAGCGAGCGAGAGAATGCGAAAACCTCGCGCGTGGTTTTTGAAGGTCAGATATAACATTGCGTGTTGCTTCAAACGACATCGATAGTGGTAGCTGACTCAGCCTGTATATTTAACAACTATTACTATACCTGATGATGCCGTAGTCGTGGATTGATAATCATTGCCACCTGTTGTGAAACTACCGCAACATAAGCTCTCGGCCGGCCGCTGTGGCAGAGCGGTTCTAGGCGCTTCAGTCTGAAACCGCGCTGCTGCTACGGTCGCAGGTTCGAATTCTGCCTCGGGCATGGATGTGTGTGATGTCCTTAGGTTAGTTAGGTTTAAGTAGTTCTAAGTCTAAGGGACTGATGACCTCAGATGTTAAGTCCCATAGTGCTTGGAGCCATTTGAACTATTTTGAGAAGCTCTCGTATGCTTTATAAATTTTATGAGCCCACTATTTTTAATCTAGGGGAATCAAGATTACTCGGAAAACTGTTGAGTTTGTATGTCCATGAATTAGACAAAAGACGAGAAAATAGCGGTTTGTTGCTTTAATTATGGACACTAGTGTAGTTTATTCTTGAATCTTATTCATATAATTACAGGTGTAAAGATTTAACCCTCAAGAAAAAGATTTAATTTTAATTTTTGTTTACTTTGTTTTCTTTAACACTTGTTACAGTCAAAATAATAAATCAGAAGATTTCTATATTGCTTCTTTAAACTGAAATAAATATAAGGCAGCTTCTTGTTTAGGCTTATTTTAAAAAGGTTGTAAAATGATGATCAGTGGAACACTGTGCGATGGGAAAAATAAATAGACTGACGAAGAGCAGTGAATAAAGGCTATGAATAAAACATTTAGGCGACAGGCATTGGAATAACTTAGCAATGATGTATTTTAGTGACAGTGGCTGTATATGGTCATCGAGGTTTGTCAGAGAATATTCGGAATCAAAGATGTTTGTGTAACCTGCAGATTAGCGTAATAGGAATGAACCACTGACTTTTTCGAGAGTTCGGGCAAACTTGAAAATGCAGTGGGATCTCGCCGCGAAAATGTGGCCGTTTTCCACGCCGCCCCACTGACATTCTTGTTCGTGATGCAATAAGAAGTCCCAGAAATCGTACGCAGCCGGACTGAATCTCCTTTCGACGGCCGTTATCTCTGCGGGGGGGCTCTGCAATCTTCTTGAAGTGCTCCGTTTCTGTTAATGGCACTGCAAACAGAAGAAGGACCACTCCCAACTCTCATTAGATGGAGTGGAAGCACTGGAATGACGAGCCGTTTCGAATTGCTCTATGGTGCATATTAGGCAACAGGATGACGTATGTTCTCTATCGTGTGTTTAAGAGTGGTAAAAAAAAGGGAGATAACAACAATAGTATTTTTGAAAGTGCTAAGCGTACAGGTGAACTTCTAAAGCGACGATCTTCGTCATTTGGATCCTGGAAATATCGTCGGTTGCTACAGTCTCGACGTTGACCACTCGTTGCTACAGTCCAAGCCGAATTCTGTTACTGTATTCATCGCCCTTCGACGCATCTGTCATCCAGGAAACAGCAGTCATTTTCGTAACGTGATCTTGTCTCCGGTGTTCTACTGACACACTGGCCAACGGTGTTTCTTTCTTTTTCCTTTTTCAATCTCTGTGAGCTATATGCTTGGCATACGATGACAGCGCATCTTGTGTCTTTATAAGATTCCAAGTCACATTTATGGGATTTATGTCTGTATAATACTGGGGAACGTTTCCTCAGCCAATGAGTTCGACTAATGCAAGATGTGGACGAATCGACCAATAGAAAAAAAAAAGAAAACATGGTTTCAGTTCAGAATGAACTTCGTGAAAGTTAAACGTGCTTCGCGTATGCAGAAAGGGGTAAGTTTTTTGCCTTTTCTCCTAGTTTTAGAAAAAATTGTGGCCGTTCTCGGTCGTTGGTACTACGCTGAAGTGAAAAAAGTCGTGGGACACTTCCTGATATCGTGTCAGACCTTCTTTTGTCTGGTGCAGTGCAGCAACTCCACGTGACATGGGCTCAACAAATCGTTGGAAGTCCCCTGCAAAAATACTGAGTGATAGCCTCTATAGCCGTCCATAACTGCGAAAGTGTCGCCTGTGGAGATTTTTGTGCACGAATTGACCTCTCGATTAAGTCTCACAAATGTTCGATGGATGGTCAAATCATCCGCTCGAATTGTCCAGAATGTTCTCCAAATCAGTCGCAAACAACTATAGCTCGGTGACATTGCCATCCATAAAAATTCCATCGTTATTTGGGGACATGAGGTCCATGAATGGCTGCAGATTGCCTCCAATTAGCCGAACATAACCATTTCCAGTCAATGATCCGTGCAATTGGACCAGAGGACTCAGTCCATTCCATGTAAACACAGCCCACACCATTTCGCAGCTACCAGCAGCTTGCACAGTGCCTCGTTGACAACCTGGGTCGTGTCTACTTGCGGTCTTCTGTCGTCTTGGAGCAGAGATGAGTTTTCACAGTACGCGGTAGCTCTATGCGAAATCTGAGCAATTCGCTTTTCATGTGTTTGAATATGCTGTCTAAATTACTGACTTAACTCGAAGTGGAATTTACTTTCTTTTACCTTGCGTCAGCGAGCTGCACAGAAAGGACATAGTGGTATGTGTGTGTGTTTTGTCTAATTCTGATGAGGCCTGTTTAGACGAAAGTTTTGTTTGACAGTCTTTTTGTTGTGCCTGTCTGCGACTCAGCATCTTTGCTATGTGGTAAGTAGCAACTATCCTTTAATTGTATCTTCCATTGTCAACGTTGGTTTGATACTTGCTCAGTTTAAGAGTAAAATCAGATTGTGCTAAGAGCAGAGTTATTGTAAGTAACCACTGTTTGTAACGAGTAAAACTAAATTGCGGTTGGAGACAGATAACTTTTCGCTGCTGTTGGAGACAAATAACTTTTCGCTTATCTCGTCCAACTTTAGAATAAACAAAAATTTTACAATTATTCCCACTCCACGGCGTATCTGGTACAGGAACCATCCGTAGTATTTCGAGAGAAAACAGTGTTAGTTGTAGGGGAAATAATACTGTTATTGATGCCTTTCTTCCTTTTGGGGCATCATCAGAAATTTTCAACATACTGCAAAATTTGCGTTTGGGGACTCTTGTATGTGCCTTACACGCATGGGCGTCAGTAGACAAAAAAGTGCATGCATAGGACCACACTTAGAAGTTTTGAAACTACGAGCCATAACTCGTTGCAGTCCAGCAAGTTCGCATGCAAACTACATAACATTTGTGCTGTCGGTTGACTAGGTAATCTTCCCTAAGTGGCGCTCTTGTGCGTATCCTTAATATTTCTTCAAAAATAGTGCGACAAATTGATACAATTGCCTATACTTTCTTAAAAACTTACTTTTAAAAAGGAATCCTAATTTTGGAATTTAAATAATAAAGTTAATGTGCGTATAGCTCTTTACGTAAGAATCCACTTTCTAGGGCAAGCATTGCTGCCACTCTTTTCTCGTCAAGCGACTGTCGAGTGTATTAATGTGGATTATCCGTTAAAATACGTGCCTGCATAAACAAAATAACAGTTATGCGTGAAACAGTGTTACCAGTAACAGTGAAATGATTAAAATAAAATTGTAGAGGTTGTGAAACGAAATTTAATGTAGTACATTGTCTCATAGTTAAGCTACCACAGTTATCTCGTGTAAAGTTCTTACAAGATACAAGACATAGGGAGAGTTCTTACTCAGCAGTATAAACATTGTTGAAAACGTTTATAAAGTTGATTATGCATGTTTCTTAAGATACGTGTTCTTGAAACAGGATGCTACTCAGATAAACATTTTAAACTCTTGTAGAATAGAGTTGAAAGTACGAGCCATAACTCGTTGCAGTCCAGCAAGTACGCATGCAAACTACATAACATTTGTGCTGTCGGTTGACTAGGTAATCTTCCCTGAGTGGCGCTCTTGTGCGTATCCTTAATATTTCTTCAAAAATAGTGCGACAAATTGATACAATTGCCTATACTTTCTTAAAAACTTACTTTTAAAAAGGAATCCTAATTTTGGAATTTAAATAATAAAGTTAATGTGCGTATAGCTCTTTACGTAAGAATCCACTTTCTAGGGCAAGCATTGCTGCCACTCTTTTCTCGTCAAGCGACTGTCGAGTGTATTAATGTGGATTATCCGTTAAAATACGTGCCTGCATAAACAAAATAACAGTTATGCGTCAAACAGTGTTACCAGTAACAGTGAAATGATTAAAATAAAATTGTAGGGGCTGTGAAACGAAATTTAATGTAGTACATTGTCTCATAGTTAAGCTACCACAGTTATCTCGTGTAAAGTTCTTACAAGATACAAGACATAGGGAGAGTTCTTACTCAGCAGTATAAACATTGTTGAAAACGTTTATAAAGTTGATTATGCATGTTTCTTAAGATACGTGTTCTTGAAACAGGATGCTACTCAGATAAACATTTTAAACTCTTGTAGAATAGAGTTGAAACTACGAGCCATAACTCGTTGCAGTCCAGCAAGTTCGCATGCAAACTACATAACATTTGTGCTGTCGGTTGACTAGGTAATCTTCCCTAAGTGGCGCTCTTGTGCGTATCCTTAATATTTCTTCAAAAATAGTGCGACAAATTGATACAATTGCCTATACTTTCTTAAAAACTTACTTTTAAAAAGGAATCCTAATTTTGGAATTTAAATAATAAAGTTAATGTGCGTATAGCTCTTTACGTAAGAATCCACTTTCTAGGGCAAGCATTGCTGCCACTCTTTTCTCGTCAAGCGACTGTCGAGTGTATTAATGTGGATTATCCGTTAAAATACGTGCCTGCATAAACAAAATAACAGTTATGCGTGAAACAGTGTTACCAGTAACAGTGAAATGATTAAAATAAAATTGTAGAGGTTGTGAAACGAAATTTAATGTAGTACATTGTCTCATAGTTAAGCTACCACAGTTATCTCGTGTAAAGTTCTTACAAGATACAAGACATAGGGAGAGTTCTTACTCAGTAGTATAAACATTGTTGAAAACGTTTATAAAGTTGATTATGCATGTTTCTTAAGATACGTGTTCTTGAAACAGGATGCTACTCAGATAAACATTTTAAACTCTTGTAGAATAGAGACGAAATTGGTTTGATTTCTGGTAATCAGCCCATCTTTATGGACTAACTCTTTATGTGAATCAAATGCTTTACTATTTCAACTTGCTCTAGAAGGTTTATCTTTTTGTCTTTTGAGGCTTGGTGCAGGATTTGAAGGCACTCGATCTTGGGTGGCTGGTGTCTGCTTTCTTTTAAATGGTCTGCAAACGCAGAATGTCGCTTGACTTCACTCTGCGTCGTAAGTATTTGTTCATGGATTCTACTTCTGAACACTGTTAAAAACCGATCTGACTTCCATTACAACGCCCTTAACTTGTCCCTTAGCTTTCATGTTGACGTATGATAAGGATAACCCGGTGTACTATCAAGTTGTGCTTTGCCGTGTCGGTGATGTCCTTTGTATACAGTGGCTAGAATTAACGTTGTTTCACTAGCTGCAGCAGAAGCAGCTTGAACACACAAAGCATTAAGAGTTGTAATTTAAGACGACCTCCACTATCCTCCCCCCCCCCCCCCATCCCCTGCTCCCTCCCCCTCCCCACCATTTCAAATACGAGTATTTTCCAACAACTGCTTCTTTCACAAAGTTACCCGAATAAATAGGCCTTTTTATTTCGTTTCATGAATGTGCTATCTAGGCGAGAGCTTTGTCTCTGCAAGGACGGTCCAGCGAACATTCGCTCCGGTCGCTCTCATTTCCCTTTCACGCTCCACCCTGGACTTCTCTGATAACCTCCCTTGAGATGAAAATTTACGAAAATTCACGGCGCCATTCGTCGCCCTCTTTGTGCAGTAAGGAACGCGGGGGCGGGTCAGGAATTTATGCCGGGGCCATAAAGCTGTCAGAGCTGAACTGAAAGCAGCGTCCGACACGCGAATGAAATTTGGTCCGGCGCTCTGTCGGTCTGTCCGTCTGTCCCCCCGACCGATTGCCCCTGGGACTGGCAGGCAGCCGCTGGCGCCACTTCGCAGTGCGTACATTTCGGAGCTGGCGCCAGTTCTGCTGTGGCAGATGCGATACAGCAAAAATACTGCGCTCGGACGCATTCGCTACTGAACGACGTACCATTCAAAACCGCAACAATGTGCTTAACTTCCACAGTGAATATACCGGAAACAAGGCGTCAGTGTAATCACGTGGACTTTTATTTTTATGAAACACACATTACAATACATGCAGGTTGGATATTTGGTGGAGATTACGAGAGGGATGGGAATTATGGACATGCAGAGCGCAACACGTTGCCTTGGTGGACTCAGAGCTAACTCAGCCTCTAACCCAGATAAATCTACAGTGTTGTATGTGTTACTGTATATGAAGTGTTACTGTATATGAACTGTAGTAGACATACGGGTATGCGGCTTGTCAGAAAACTGGTTGGAACGAGAAGTGGTTTTTGACTGGTGCGGGGAGTGGTTGCTAGACTGGAGAGTGGCGACATTTGCTACCCTTTCGCTAAGGTTTCAGAGATTCGCCGAAAATGATACTACAAAAACCGCTCATCTACAAAGCCGCGATGCTACATGGCCCCCTCTCGAACACTCAGTTTATTATGGTTTAAAGCAGGGCGGCAATACGAGATCGCACCTCTTTTACTGCTGCAGATGATTATAAACGTTTTCTAACCTCCTGACGAGTGTGGAAAGTTAGGGGTAAAACCATTCGAGGGACTAACAGTTGCACTCATCACCCTCACATGGGGGACCACGTTCAGATTTACGGCATATGCCGGGCTTGGGTAGAAAAGTGACACAGATGAGAGCTTCAGATGACGAAGCGGTTAGAAAAAGTAGCATTTTTGGCTCGTAGGGAATACAAACAAATCCGCCGTTATACGACGATATTTTTCAAGATGGAGAAGGACTCTCATCTGGCAGTATTAAAATAGTGCTCTCTAAATGCACTCCGCTAGTGCAACCGTACGATCTCTATTTTTATTTGATTAAAAAGCTTAAAAGTTGCTCCTATGTCACCAAGAGAGAAAAAGAAATCACGTCTAGAGAAGCCTGCGCCGAATACCTTCCACTGAACGTCACGAGCTATCCTCGCCAGTATTTGGCGAGATGGTGGGTTAGGCATGGTTTGCAGAAAAATTGTGCCGTGAGAGCGAACCATTTACGAAAGTAAACCAAGTTTGTTTTCTGTAGAACCTTTAAAACAACCGCGTAATTCTAAAAATGCGGTGCTTATGACCTGTCCAAGGTCCTGAGAAAATATCTGATTCAAATGGTTTCAATAGCTCTAAGCACTATGGGACTTAACATCTGAGGCCATCAGTCCCCTAGACTTAGAACTACTTAAACCTAACTAGTCTAGGGACATCACACACATTCATACCCGAGGCAGGATTCGAACCTGCGACCGTAGCAGCAGCGCAGTTCTGGACTGAAGCGCCCAGTACCTATCGACCACAACGGCCGGCATACCTGATTCCCCAGCACGTGTACATCATCAACTAAAATAATAAAGTTACTTAATTTCATGTACGAAGTTCTCAGGTACGACTATAATTTCTTCCTGGAAATTTGTTTCCAGTTTTAAATTTTCCTTTTCCTTCTCTTTGGTGCCTTTTGTAAGATGTAATAAATACTATACATTGAACATTATTTCGGTTTATTTGCAGTAACATAAAAACTGAAAAAAAGTTTTCACATATGGACTCGACACCACGACCCCGAGATGACTGTTCTGCACTCTTTCCGCTGCGCCAACTGCTTCCTGGAATTGGCGCTAACAGAAACGTCCCATCTCTCACTCGACTCGCGCCAGAATGCTAGTTTTTCTAAACTCTTCACCATCTGGAGCTCCCACTTCTGCCACTCTCATTTCTGGCCAGGCTCTGGATCTGCCTTAAATTTGGACGAAATCGGTGATGACATGTAGGCGCGATCCCCTTGTGACTGTCTCACCAACGAGCAAACCACCCAGCAAGCTTCTAATGCTTTTAGCGACTTCTGTTCCTAATGACAGTGGAACAACTAATGGCAACAATTTTGGTACCCACAATAACAGACCACAACAGGCTCAATATCCCCAGAATTATGTCACTCAGCAGCAATCAAGACTATGGAAGGATATTCTGAAGCGACTCTGTATCACCAACACACCGCAATCTATACTACTAAAGGCCCATACACACTAGGCCAACAAAAGCCAACAAATTACAGCCAAAGGCTTTGGCCGAACGTTGGTCGCCAACACATTGGCTTTCGGCCTTTCGTCGACATCAAACCAAGGGCTTGTGGTGTCCGCAGCTCATGGTCTAGTGGCTAGCATAGCTAGCTCTGGATCCCGGGTTCGATTTCCGGCCAGGTTGGAGATCTTCTCTCCCCGGGGACTGGATGTTTGTGTTGTCCTCATCATTACATCATTAGTCATGGAAGTGGCTAGAATGGATCCTGTACAGATTGGGAATGTGTACGGGCGTTGATGACCGCACTGTTGAGCACCCCACAAACCAAATAACATTAAGGGGGATGTGGTCAAGATATTCGGCCATGTGGAATGGCAGTTGGCTGTGATAACTAGTCGAGCTTGTTCCCATTCTGTTGCTGTCATAAAGTACTGTTTTAGTTACAATTTCACTGGCCGATATAATGATAGAAGAAGATGGTTTAGCAGTCGTCCCATGTGCAGTATTTAGTTTACTGCTAGAAGCTGATCATCCGAGAAGAAAAGGAGGAAGCGAGGCCGGTGGACGACCTCTCGTTTAAAACGCAGGAAACAGTGCTGCAGTGCAAAATTAACGTCTGACTTTAAAGCTGAATTGTAATATGGGCCTTTTTTTTAGCGGAATTTATTCTGCAGGAAGCCCATATTGTTAAACGCAAACCATGTCGATTTGTAGACTTCATCAGCAGCACTCTCAGTTCTATTTGTTTCTCTTTGTCGTTCACTGCGAAAAGATGTCATTAAACATACCATTTCGCTTTCCACGCCCTGCACGTTACTTTTTAACAGCTCTCATATTTCCCTCCAAGCGTCTAATCTTTTCAAATTGTGTACGCAACTTTGCCAGGGACAGCAAAAAATTTCATTTTCAGCGTTTCATATAATTATTGACCAAATTTAAAAATTTAAAATGCTGTCATAAACCACTCATTAAGGGGTATAGTCCTTAAAAGATTTAACACACTAGTACAACTACTACAGTTAGGAACTCTTTACATCTTGACCCAGTGTACCTCTCAATGTGCAGATATCCAGACTATATTCATCCAGTATTTGAGAATTAGCGACATCCTTTTAATAATTTCCATAACGAAAGTCTGTCTCGGAATCTGGCAGAAAACCCAAAGAGATTCTGGTCATATATAACGCACACCAGTGGCAAGACGCAAACAATACCTTCACTACGCGATAACAACGCTGAAGTCATTGATGACAGTGCTACTAAAGCAGAGTTATTAAACACGGTTTTCCGAAACTCCTTCAGCAAAGGAGACGGCGTAGATAATCCTGAATTCCAACCAAGAACAACTGCGAAGATGAGAAACATAGAAGTAGATATTCTGGGTGCAGCAAAGCAGCTTACCCCATGAACCATGGATCCTGCCGTTGGTGGGGAGGCTTGCGTGCCTCAGCGATACAGATGGCCGTACCGTAGGTACAACCACAATGGAGGGGTATCTGTTGAGAGGCCAGACTAACGTGTGGTTCCTGACGAGGGGCAGCAGCCTTTTCAGTAGTTGCAAGGGCAACAGTCTGGATGATTGACTGATCTGCCCTTGTAACATTAACCAAAACGGCCTCGCTGTGCTGGTACTGCGAACGGCTGAAAGCAAGGGGAAACTACGGTCATAATTTTTTCCCGAGGGCATGCAGCTTTACTGTATGTCCTCTTGCGTAAAATATTCCGGAGGTCATAATTTTTTCCCGAGGGCATGCAGCTTTACTGTATGTCCTCTTGCGTAAAATATTCCGGAGGTAAAATAGTCCCCCATTCGGATCTCCGGGCGGGGACTACTCAAGAGGATGTCGTTATCAGGAGAAAGAAAACTGGCGTTCTACGGATCGGAGCGTGGAATGTCAGATAACTTAATCGGACAGGTAGGTTAGAAAATTTAAAAACGGAAATGGATAGGTTAAAGTTAGATATAGTGGGAATTAGTGAAGTTCGCTGGCAGGAGGAACAAGACTTCTGGTCAGGTGACTACAGGGTTATAAACACAAAATCAAATAGGGGTAATGCAGGAGTAGGTTTAATAATGAATAGGAAAATAGGAATGCGGGTAAGCTACTACAAACAGCATAGTGAACGCATTATTGTGGCCAAGATAGATACGAAGCCCACACCTACTACAGTGGTACAAGTTTATATGCCAACTAGCTCTGCAGATGACGAAGAAATTGAAGAAATATATGATGAAATAAAAGAAATTATTCAGATAGTGAAGGGTGACGAAAATTTAATAGTCATGGGTGACTGGAATTCGGTAGTAGGTAAAGGGAGAGGAGGAAACATAGTAGGTGAATATGGATTGGGGCTAAGAAATGAAAGAGGAAGTCGCCTGGTAGAATTTTGCACAGAGCATAATTTAATCATAGCTAACACTTGGTTTAAGAATCATGAAAGAAGGTTGTATACATGGAAGAACCCTGGAGATACTAAAAGGTATCAGATAGATTATATAATGGTAAGACAGAGATTTAGGAACAAGGTTTTAAATTGTAAGACATTTCCAGGGGCAGATGTGGACTCTGACCACAATCTATTGGCTATGACCTGTAGATTAAAACTGAAGAAACTGCAAAAAGGTGGGAATTTAAGGAGATGGGACCTGGATAAACTGAAAGAACCAGAGGTTGTACAGAGTTTCAGGGGGAGCATAACGGAACAATTGTCAGGAATGGGGGAAAGAAATACAGTAGAAGAAGAATGGGTAGCTTTGAGGGATGAAGTAGTGAAGGCAGCAGAGGACCTAGTAGGTAAAAAGACGAGGGCTAGTAGAAATCCTTGGGTAACAGAAGAAATATTAAATTTAATTGACGAAAGGAGAAAATATAAAAATGCAGTAAATGAAGCAGGCAAAAAGGAATACAAACGTTTCAAAAATGAGATCGACAGGAAATGCAAAATGGCTAAGCAGGGATAGCTAGAGGACAAATGTAAGGATGTAGAGGCTTATCTCACTAGGGGTAAGATAGATACTGCCTACAGGAAAATTAAAGAGAACTTTGGAGATAAGAGAACCACTTGTATGAACATCAAGAGCTCAGATGGAAACCCAGTTCTAAGCAAAGAAGGGAAAGCAGAAAGGTGGAAGGAGTATATAGAGGGTCTATACAAGGGCGATGTACTTGAGGAGAGTATTATGGAAATGAAAGAGGATGTAGATGAAGATGAAATGGGAGATACGATACTGCGAGAAGAGTTTGACAGAGCACTGAAAGACCTCAGTCGAAACAAGGCCCCCGGATTAGACAACATTCCATTGGAACTACTGACGGCCTTGGGAGAGCCAGTCCTGACAAAACTCTACCATCTGGTGAGCAAGATGTATGAAATAGGCGAAATACTCTCAGACTTCAAGAAGAATATAATAATTCCAATCCCAAAGAAAGCAGGTGTTGACAGATGTGAAAATTACCGAACTATCAGTTTAATAAGTCACAGCTGCAAAATACTAACACGAATTCTTTACAGACGAATGGAAAAACTAGCAGAAGCCGACTTCGGGGAAGATCAGTTTGGATTCCATAGAAATATTGGAACACGTGAGGCAATACTGACCTTACGACTTATCTTAGAAGAAAGATTAAGGAAAGGCAAACCTACGTTTCTAACATTTGTAGACTTAGAGAAAGCTTTTGACATTGTTGACTGGAATGCTCTCTTCCAAATTCTAAAGGTGGCAGGGGTAAAATACAGGGAGCGAAGGGCTATTTACAATTTGTACGGAAACCAGATGGCAGTTATAAGAGTCGAGGGGTATGAAATGGAAGCAGTGGTTGGGAAGGGAGTAAGACAGGGTTGTAGCCTCTCCCCGATGTTATTCAATTTGTATATTGAGCAAGCAGTGAAGGAAACAAAAGAAAAATTCGGAGTAGGTATTAAAATCCATGGGGAAGAAATAAAAACTTTGAGGTTCGCCGCTGACATTGTAATTCTGTGAGAGACAGCAAAGGACTTGGAAGAGCAGTTGAATGGAATGGATAGCATCTTGAAAGGAGGATATAAGATGAACATCAACAAAAGCAAAACGAGGATAATGGAATGTGGTCGAATTAAATCGGGTGATGTGAGGGAATTAGATTAGGAAATGAGACGCTTAAAGTAGTAAAGGAGTTTTGCTATTTGGGGAGCAAAATAACTGATGATGATCGAAGTAGAGAGGATATAAAATGTAGACTGGCAATGGCAAGGAAAGCGTTTCTGAAGAAGAGAAATTTTTCAACATCGAATACAGATTTAAGTATCGGGAAGTCGTTTCTGAAAGTATTTGTACAGGGTGTAGCCATGTATGGAAGTGAAACGTGGACGATAAATAGTTTAGACAAGAAGAGAATAGAAGCTTTCGAAATGTGGTGCTACAGAAAAATGCTGAAGATTAGATGGGTAGATCACCTAACTAAAGAGGAGGTATTGAACAGAACTGGGGAGAAGAGAAATATGTGGCGCAACTTGACTAGAAGAAGGGACCAGTTGGTAGGGCATGTTCTAAGGCACCAAGGGATCACCTATTTAGTATTGGAGGGCAGCGTGGAGGGTAAAAATCGTAGAGGGAGACCAAGAGATAAATACTCTAAACAGATTCAGAAGGATGTAGGTTGCAGTAGGTACTGGGAGATGAAGAAGTTTGCCGAAAGTAGCATGGATAGCTGCATCAAACCAGTCTCAGGACTGAAGACCACAACAACAACAACAGTACAACAGAACAGCCACGAATGAAGGCAACCTCTGTCGAGTGTGAGTAATGTTACTACGAAGCGCACGATGTGGTGCGCCACGTGAAAGTTCCCTGCTTTTGTACAAGAATTTACGTTATAGAAATATATCCTCGCGTAGTTTATTTGCTGATCTGCGTGGCATTAGGCCACTGAGTACGCTGGCAAAAATCATTGTTCGGAAACGGAAACCTATCACATCCATTCTGTTTTAATTGCAAAATATTGCATACAGTCGAGAAACAATTGGAATAAATATCTCAGGAAGATTCAAGCACTCAGCTGAAAAGCAGTTAACAAAAGGACACTACTTATGTCCTATTGTTCGTGTCCAAACAATCCGCTGCCAACCTTGCTTACTTCTTCCTGCAGCATGTGAAAATCACAACATAAATGATTAAGAGAAAAGGTAGTGGCTTGCAGCAATAACATAGCCGACCAATAGATAGATCTAAATAACCTTTATCGATGAAATATATTTGCAACTACGAAACTTAACATCTACTCAGCTTGAGGTCCTAACGACAGAAGGCGATGACACAGGAAGAAGGAGCAGCTTTCCATCATTTATTCTCAGTGACTTTGCATTCACCACTTCTAAAAGTTCTGGAAGTTCTGTAATGTTAAACAGTCTTTGAATATTTAGCAAATAGTTTTATCACGAACATTTTTCTTTACAAATGAAATATTGTTTTCTCATTACACATCATTACATTATCAATTATGAGAGTAAAATTAGGACGAAAGTGGAAATAATAATACTTCATCATAATAAAAATATACGAACTCTACCTAGGCCACTGCTTTGTTGAGGAATGTTCAGGGATCTTATTCGGGAACTGAACGTATTTCGATGATTCAACGGCTAACGTTCTGCTGAGACGAGACATGAGAAGTACACACGTATCTGATCACCTTGGAATCATATCACCTTGTAAAGCCTTCTGTTCACACCCCTGTACCATCTACTAGTGTCATCTGTCCCGCAGCTGCAGGGCAAGCAGACTTCAATTGGGTTGGGAACTTTTGGACGATCTTGACTGAACGTTCTAGATGCGAACTCCGTTATTAGGAATTGTTGCCACAATTTGTAAGCAACGAAAAGACGAGCATTTAGTAACTTGGACACATATGAATTTGTATTGTCTCCAGTGTGTCAATGGCGCTCCTCATATATTTTTCGGTAAATGATTTGCACAAACAGATTCTGAAGTCTTCTCTCGTCTTCCATCAACTGCTGAAGGACGTTCAAACACGTAGTGTATCAACATCTCATGTGGGTTGCCGCCGGGAACAAGCTATAAGCTATTTATGACTGACGTCGCTCGAGAGGTTTACAAGTTAGGTATACTAAGTGTAGCTGTCGGAACCGGCCCTGTTCGAGTCCTGAGTCTGTAATTTTGGGCTTTTAAAAATTTTTGTAACGAACGTATTTTTCCACTTCGAATTCTTATCATTGTGCTTGTTGTGCCTATTATACTAATGTTAACTTGGAACTGTTGTCACTACTACTGGTTGTATGGTGTTTGTCTTTTAGTGTTTTTTTTTGTATTAAGAACTTACGTTTCTACACCGACCTCTTTTCATTGTTGTACTGTGAAAATTGCAATTATGTTCATTGACGCTTATGTAACTGCTGTTGGCTGTCTTTGCTGCGCGAAACCAAAACTAAAGAAAGAAAGAAAGTGTAGCTGTCCAGTGTGACAGTGACAAGTTGACAAGTTCGTGTTGCTTATGATGATAGAGAAGAAGGAAATGGACCCCATAGCTGACTCCTACCGGAAAGTATTAGGGAGGGGGGGGGGGGGGGGAGGGCGCCGACTTTAACGTATCCATCCGACGGACATACCATCAACAGTGTTACACGTCACATGCCCTCAGTGTTCGCGAAACTGATGCGATGTCTGGAATTTAACCGACGACTGGGGTGTAGAGTCTGATGATGGGGAAACTTACGGCATAACCTTTCTTCTCTTCTCTGTCGAATACTAGCAACGAAATTTTTGCACCAGGAGGAATCGAACCAGCTACCTCATAGTCGAGTGCCATCACATAAACTTGCGATAGGGACCGCGGCTGTGGGGCTGGGCTATGTGCAGAAGTTGCGATTAGATTTTAGAGACCCTTGTTTACATCTAGCATTTTTTTTTTTTTTTTTTTGGCGTTGCCGTGGTAACAGCACACCCAACTTTCTTCCCAATCGTATTACATTTCCCTAGATTTACTGTAATGTTTCACTTCTTCACTCAGTTTCGGAAATCATTCTATACGACGCCTACGTTTTCAGTGAAGTTGGAATGTTTTCGGGGTGGGGAAGATGAAATAGTTTGGCGCAGTACTTCATTGTAGATAGTGTCTTCCATCCGAAGATCTCTGTCGGACGGCTTGTGTTTCTTTGTTCTTTGCGCTCGTAGCAGAAGGTGTCATCAAACGCTGCGGTAGCAGGGCTCCAAACAACGGTCCACTGCCGTAAACAGGGCGCGCCAGACTGGCGCCAGAACACTGGCGGCGGACGTCGACTTCATTTTAAAACTGGCGGGGCGGCCAGCGCCGAAACTGAGGGCACTTGACGGAGCTGATAAAAGAACAGAATGTCAGCAGCACGGGGAACGACCGCCAGATCTGCCGGAACCAGCGAGGGGGACGGAAGATACGGCAGATCTGAGATGCCTTCCGGATAAAAGAGGACAAACAAGGGCGACCCGGGAGAAAACCGGGAAACTATCAGCTGAGACGGTTCAGTCCAGTCACGTCGCTGGAGTGGAGATGCTGTGGACGTGCTGAACGTCACGGTGACTAATTCTGAAGATACAGATATCCTAAACCACATACGTTAGCATACGCAGTTCTCTTTATGACAAAACAAACTGCAAAACGATTTAGAAAAGATCTCTGAATGGTGCGAAAAGCGGAAGTTGATGCTAAATAACGAAAAGTGTGAGGTCATCCACATGAGTGCTAAAAGGAACTCGCTAAACTTCGATTACACGATAAATCAGTCTAATCTAAAAGCCGTAAATTCAACTAAATACCTAGGTATTGCAATAACGAACAACTTAAATTAGAAGGAACACATAGAAAATGTTGTGAGGAAGGCTAAGCAAAGACTGCTTTTTATTGGCAGGACACTTAGAAAATGTAATAGACCTACTAAGGAGACTGCCTACACTACGCTTGTCCGTCCTCTTTTAGAATACTGCTGCGCGATGTGGGATCCTTACCAGATAGGACTGACGGAGAACTTCGAAAAAGTACAAAGAAAGGCAGCACGTTTTGTATTATCGCGAAATATGGGAGAGAGTGTCACAGAAATGATACACGATTTGGGCTGGACATCATTAAAAGAAAGGCATTTTTCGTTGCGACGGAATCTTCTCACGAAATTCCAATCACCAACTTTCTTCTCCGAATGCGAAAATATTTTGTTGACACCGTCCTACATTGGGAGGAACGATAACCACGATAAAATAAGGGAAATCGGAGCTCGTACGGAAAGATATAGGTATTTATTCTTTCCGTGCGCTATACGAGATTGGAATAATAGAGAACTATGAAGGTGGTTTGGTGAACCCTCTGCCAGGCACTTCAATGTGATTTGCAGAGTATCCATGTAGATGTAGATGTAGATATAGATTTCTGTCAGAAAAGATATCTGGCATGGCAAATTTAATTAAAAAAAGCCACCTGTTTTGCTTTTACAAACAGTCAATCTTAAGAGATATAAATGTTGCAACCTGACTCGTTACTTAAAGGGCTAAGTTGTCTTCCATGATAAAAGGCAGTTATTTTGTAGTAAGAATAGATCTGAAGATGGACTGTTTGCAAATTCGAAATCAGTCTTATTTTTAAAAGAAGAAGGAAAAAAAGAAGAAGAGAAGAAGAACTATGTGATACCTAACTGCTAAATATATAAAAACTGTTATCGTCATTAGTACTGCCTGCGATGTAATTCACTGGCTAAGATGCAAGTTTTATATTCGGAATAAGCATGAGTAAGACTTTTGTGTACACGCAAGGAATTGCTTTTTTTTTTTTTTTATAACTTGATCACGAAGTTATGAGAGATGGACCTCAGACATGTACAGGCGAAGGATACGGAGGGAAATTACCCTAGACCTCTTCGATGGGAACATTGTGGCGTTCGCCTTTTTCAATTTACGGAAATCACAGAAAATCTCTAGGCCTATATGACTGCCCAAACAGGGATTTCTACTAGCGCTTGACACTTCAGAAGTACGGAGAGACAACAATGATCATCCTAAGGGCATAACACGGAATGTGACTGAGCTACACCGTTATAAAACATCGGTGGACTTTCTCTGTATACCAGTTCACCAAGGTATCCAATAAAATGAAAGAAAAGGAAGCCAGATGGGGGTTTAAAGTCCCACCGACGACGAGGTCAGTAGACACGGAATACATTCGGTTTGGAGAAGGAAGTCGGCTTCGTCCTTTTCAGTAGAACAGTCACAGTATTTGCTTTAAACGATATAGGGAACCCACAGAAAACCTAAAAGTGGGTGGCTGGACAGTGTGTTGAAATGATGTCCTTTCGAACATGAGCTCATTGTCTTTCCACTGCCCACCTCGCTCAGTTCCAACAAAATCAGTATGCCGAAATTGTAGCAAGGAACGCAGTGCAGTGGCAGTTGAAGATAACAAAACGAAAGTCGAAGTTTTAAATCCCGCGTTTAAGAAATCGTTCACGCAGGCAAATCGTACAAACACACCGTCGTTTGACCACCGCACAGAGTCCCGTAAGGAAGACACAGTAATAAGCATCCCTGGCATAGAGAAAGAACTAAAAGAGTTGAAAACAAATAAGTAGCCAGATACGGATGGAATCCCAAAACGGTTTTACAAAGAGTACTCTACGTCATTGGTCCCTTATTTAGCCAGCATCTATCACGAATCTCTAGCCTAACGCAAAGTCCCAAACAGGTGGCTCCTGTACATAAGAAGGGTAAAAGGACAGACCCGCAAAATTACAGACCAATATCCTTAACATTGGTTTTCTGCAGAATGCTTGAACATATTCTGAGTTCGAATATAATAAATTTCCTAGAGACCAAAAAACTTATGTAGGGATCAGCACAGTTTTAGAAAGCATCGCTCCTGTGAAACAGAGTTTGTCCTTTTCTCGTATGACATACTGCGAACAATGGCTGAAGGGCAAAAGACAGATTCCATATTCCAAGATGTGCGAAAATCAGTTGATACAGAACCTGACTGCAGACTGTTACCGAAGGTACGAGCGTACGGAATAGGTTCCCAGATACGTGAGTGACTCGAAGACTTCTTAAGTACGAGGGCAGTTCAATAAGTAATGCAACACATTTTTTTTCTCGGCCAATTTTGGTTGAAAAAACTAGAAATTTCTTGTGGAATATTTTCAAACATTCCCGCTTCGTCTCGTATAGTTTCATTGACTTCCGACAGGTGGCAGCGCTGTACGGAGCTGTTAAAATGGCGTCTGTAACGGATGTGCGTTGCAAACAACGGGCAGTGATCGAGTTTCTTTTGGCGGAAAACCAGGGCATCTCAGATATTCATAGGCGCTTGCAGAATGTCTACGGCGATCTGGCAGTGGACAAAAGCACGGTGAGTCGTTGGGCAAAGCGTGTGTCATCATCGCCGCAAGGTCAAGCAAGACTGTCTGATCTCCTGCGTGCGGGCCGGCCATGCACAGCTGTGACTCCTGCAATGGCGGAGCGTGCGAACACACTCGTTCGAGATGATCGACGGATCACCATCAAACAACTCAGTGCTCAACTTGACATCTCTGTTGGTAGTGCTGTCACAATTGTTCACCAGTTGGGATATTCAAAGGTTTGTTCCCGGAGGGTCCCTCGTTGTCTAACCGAACACCATAAAGAGCAAAGGAGAACCATATGTGCGGAATTGCTTGCTCGTCATGTGGCTGAGGGTAACAATTTCTTGTCAAAGATTGTTACAGGCGATGAAACATGGGTTCATCACTTCGAACCTGAAACAAAACGGCAATCAATGGAGTGGCGCCACACCCACTCCCCTACCAAGAAAAAGTTTAAAGCCATACCCTCAGCCGGTAAAGTCATGGTTACAGTCTTCTGGGACGCTGAAGGGGTTATTCTGTTCGATGTCCTTCCCCATGGTCAAACGATCAACTCTGAAGTGTATTGTGCTACTCTTCAGAAATTGAAGAAACGACTTCAGCGTGTTCGTAGGCACAAAAATCTGAACGAACTTCTCCTTCTTCATGACAACGCAAGACCTCACACAAGTCTTCGCACCCGAGAGGAACTCACAAAACTTCAGTGGACTGTTCTTCCTCATGCACCCTACAGCCCCGAACTCGCACCGTCGGATTTCCATATGTTTGGCCCAATGAAGGACGCAATCCGTGGGAGGCACTACGCGGATGATGAAGAAGTTATTGATGCAGTACGACGTTGGCTCCGACATCGACCAGTGGAATGGTACCGTGCAGGCATACAGGCCCTCATTTCAAGGTGGCGTAAGGCCGTAACATTGAATGGAGATTACGTTGAAAAATAGTGTTGTGTAGCTAAAAGATTGGGGAATAACCCGGTGTATTTCAATGCTGAATAAAACAACCCCTGTTTCAGAAAAAAATGTATTGCATTACTTATTGAACTGCCCTCGCAATAGAATCCAGTACGTTGTCCTCGACGGCGAGTGTTCATCGGAGACAAGGGCATCGTGAGGAGTACCTCAGGAAAGTATGATAGGACCGCAGTCATTTTCTGTATATAGAACTGACCTTGTGGACAGGGTGGCCAGCAATCTGCGGTTATCTGCTGATGATTCTGGGGCGAACGAGAAGGTGTCGAAGACGAGAGCCTGTAGGATGACACGGGATGACTTAGACAAAATTTCTAGTTGGTGTTATGAATGGTAGTTGGCTCTAAATGTAGAAAAAATGAAAATTAATTTAGTTTAGTTTTAGTTATGTCATGTTCCGTAGATCATTTTCCCTATTATTTTATCGATATGATGTGGAACAGGTCAAATTACAAGACATATATACACACATGAATAGTGCTAATATTTGTATTACTGAAATTTTTAGTTCTACATATGCAACTACATCTAGCGGTACAATCTTTTTTTTTACCATTTCTGAAACAGAAACTCGTCCATGGAGTAGAAGGAGTTGTCCAAAAGAAATGATTTTAAGCTACATTTAAAACTTGATCTGCTACTTGCCAGACACTTTATGTTGTTGGGAAAATGATCAAAGATTTTTGTTGCTGAATAATGTACTCCTTTACCAGCAACTGACAGCTTCACTAACGGATAGGAAAGGTCATTTTTCCCTCTAGTGTTGTACGTATGAGCATCACTGTTCTTCGCGAATTGAGATGGATTATTTGTAACGAATTTCATTAGCGAATATATGTACTCTGATTGTGCAGTTAAAATACCTAACTCCTTGAAAAGGTGCCTACATGACGTCCTTGGGTGAACACCACTAATTATTCTCACGGCTCTCTTTCGTGCAATCAATACTTTATGTCTAAGCGGTGAGTTACCCCAGAAAAGTATTCCATAATACACTATTGAGTGGAAATATGCAAAGTACGTTAGGAGGCTGATCTGTTTATTACCAAGTCTAGCGATTATACGAAGAGCGAAAGAAGCTGAACTTAGTTGTTTGAGAAGCTCAGTAATATGCTTCTTCCTGTTCAAGTTGTCATCAATGTGAACACCCAAAAATTAGAAGAAATCTACCCTGTTAACTGAGCCCTGTTCATATGTTACATCAATTGTCGGTATGACTCTATTCGGTGTACAGAACTGGATATAGTGAGTTTTTTCAAAATCAAGGGAGAGACCATTTTCTGAGAACCACTTAATAATTCTTTGAAAGACATACTTAACAATATCTTCAGCTGCTTTTTCTTGAATGGGATTTATTATAACACTCGTGTCATCTGCAAAAAGTACTAGTTCCGCTTGCTGAACATTAAGAGGGAGGTCATTTACAAGAATAAGGAACAGCAGAGGACCTAAAATTGAACTCTGTAAGACTCCATTTGTAATAACTCCCCATTCACTAGAATTTACCACCCTCCCAACATTATTTGTGCTATTCAGAGCCTGAATAGGAAAAACAAACCGGTAAAGTTCAGAGACCGCTTTAGTAGTGTCCTGCTTGACACAGTCACGTTGTTTAAATATTTGGGCGTAACGTTGCGAAGGGATATGAAATGAGACGATCATTCGAGGCTTGCGGCAGGGAAGGTGAATGGTCGACTTCGGTTTATTGAGAGAATTTTAGTAAAGTGTGATTTATCTGTAAAGGAGACCGCATATAGGACGCTGGTGCGACCTGTTCTTGTGCACTGCTCGTGTTTAGGATGCGCACCAGGTCGGAATGAAAGGAAATATCAAAGCAGTTCAGAGGTGAGATTTGTTACCAGTAGGTTCGATCAGCACGTAAGTGTTACGGAGATGCTTCGGGAGCTCAAGTGGAAATCCCTGGAGGGAAGAAGAGATCCATTTCGAAGAACACTATTGAGAAAATTTAGAGAATCGACATTAGAAAGTTACTGCAGAACGGTTCTACTACTGCCAACGGACATTTCTTGTAGGAACCAAGAAGGTAAGATACGAGAGATTAGAGCTCATACGGAAGCATGTAGACAGTCATTTTGCCCTCGCTCTATCTGTGAGTGGAACAGGAAAGGAAACGCCTAGTAGTGGTACAGGGTACTGGCTTGTGCATTGTGTATGTAGGTGTAGATGTGGGACGCACAATGCATCCGACATCATTGCTGAACATAAAGCTGGAGCATACTGCAGCGCAAGAAGAGTGGGAAACCATACTACGCTACAGCGGCAGCCTGTAATATAACTTTCGACTCATTTTCGACACAATTATTCTACAAACAATCTTCTAGGCTGTATACAAGCCATTTGTGAGTGATGTCCTATTTTACCGACGTCTCTTCTTTTAGTCGTCTTCTTGTTTGTCCCGGCTTCTTGAGATCTCTTGATGAAGAGGCACTATATAATAAGTTCCGCAGTGATACAATGAAGTTACCCAACAGTTGGTGATTTAGCTTTTGAAACTGCCGGTTTATTGGCATTTACGGAAAGAAAAACACTCTCATACTCTCATGCGGTCACGTGTAGCATTTTGTGTATGTAATGGGACTTACTGCGCCGTAAATCGTTCTGATAAATTAATTAAGCTGCATTAAAGTGTTGCTAGGCAACATAATCAAAACGTGTCTCAATTAAAACTGAACCTCGATATTTTAAACAAACTTTCGATTCATTTTTTGTCAAAATCAGTACTTGTCTCAAAATTAACTTCCAACTTAGTGAAGTGAGTCAAAGCGCATTTGTAACTATTTTGTGTGATTTACAGGACAGCTCGATTACGCATTGGCGTGTAACGTATTTTAAATCGGGCGCGCAAGTTTCAGTTTTCCCTAATGGGCTACACGACTCTTTTGTAATAACGTGATCTCACGTAAAGTCTAACTGGAACTGGATTTGTCTCCATCCGAGTCAAAATAATAAAAATAAAATTGATTGAACAGGTGAACGAACTGTACACGCGCACTTTTGCACTCTTAGTGATAACTCGTCTCAGCAAAAGCTGCATGTAAGTTCACACTTTTTTATGCATACAAAAATCAAAACTCTTTTCTATTAAACAGATAAATTATGGCATGCAATTACTAATTAAACATTTCCGATTCTGAATAAAGTTCAAGAATTTGTATTTCATAATCAATGAAATTTATCGCCTGAGAGTAAATATTAGTTTGCTAAAATGGATTCAGATTACAGTCAACTCGTGTCTGGACGATGACGTTACGAATCGACACTTGTTTGGAATGAGCGAAATACCTGTACTGAAAAATACTGTTCGCTGAGTGATTTACTGACTTTAACGACAAATTTGGTACCCCTTGCAGCGCTACACTGTGTTCCACAGGCGCCAATCCAGCATGGTATGAAGGAGAGCTAGTACGAAATTTGGAACGTAGGAGACAGGTAGAGCTCGTGCAGAATGTTCCATGTGCAGAAACACAGTGGCAGCCGGCTGGCAGCACGACCGCAGTGGACACGCGCCGCCTGTCTGGAGAGAATGAACGATTACATTCTTTGCCTGCTCCAGCGAGAGCGTTGGCCAGTGCGCTAGACTGCAGAAATGGCAGCGCGTGCGTGACAATCGGCTCTCCTGTCCTCAGACGAGTTTACAGAAACTCTTGGATGAAAAATTTTGATTTTTCCCCTGCTTATAGCCTTATATCTCAGCCCCATGGTGAACTGCCTATGTTTTCGGTAATTGTCATAGTTCCCAGGGTGAGACTTTCACTCTGCAGCGAAGTGTGCGCTGATATGAAACTTCCTGGCAGATTAAAATGTGTGCCGGACCGAGACTCGAGACCTTTGCCTTGCGCGGGCAAGTGCTCTACCAACTGAGCTACCCAAGCACGACTCACTCCCCGTCCTCACAGTTTGCAATGGTCATAGTTCTTCTGACACTTCCGAATTAAGTACCTCCCATCATGGAATTCGAATAGTTTGACTGAAAAACAGGGGCCATTATGAGTTTCCGTCTGGTGCATTTTTGGTCATACATATGAAATGTAAGTAACATATTGACGTCTTCTACAGACAAGGGAAGAGATCTATACCCATCTCCAATATACAGAAAGAGGACTTTATGTAGTGTACTCACTTTTGAATGTGCACGCAAATACTACATACAAGACGCAGAGCCCAGCGTTGCCCGGGATGTTTAATATCTGCCACACAAAATGATGGGCCCTGTGCCTTGTTGGTACTCATAGCGAATACAAGCCTTACGGAAAGCTGCAATCACTGTAAATCAAAGGGCATATTTAAATCACTGGATATCAACGGAATGCGAGAAATGAATACATCTCCATCTGGGGCATATCTCGTGATAATGATGGCCTCCATTACGTTCGGCAATAGGTTCTTCATGGCCAGTTTTGTTCCGTTGCATATATAACGCTGGCAGCTAATCAATAGATACGAGTTTGCAATTGTATTTCTGTCAAATTCTCGGACTTTCGCTCGTCCCGCTATCTACTGACGTCTGATGGTACTACCTCCAAGACGGGTATTTCTCCTGCAGTTTATTCTCGTGACAGGAATTACAGTCAGTTTACCAAGATATGTTTCGTTTGTTAGACATTTCATTTTTCATTAATTTCCTTCACTGTTTCATATGAGAGTGGAAATTTAAAGTAAATCGGCCAAGAACTTTGAAGTAAACCGATCAACTACTCTTCTAGGTGTTTGGTAACAACATGTGATATACATACATTTTTCTCCCTGATATATTTTATGTGTTTATTAATACATTGTGTAAATTAAAAATATATATATAGCCTTTGTCCGTCCAAAGGTTCATTTAGTTCTCGAATGACTACTGAAAATGTGCCTTGCGGATGATGGTAAACAATTTGAACAAATGCTTAAGTAACGTATAAAAATACGTTTCGTTAAGAAAAGTATTTATTTCATGGGTGATACGTTCCCAGTAATTCTGAATAAAATGGTTAGTTTTATTAAATTGTATTCTATCTGGTTACAATTTCGAGTGGTATTTATAGAAACATTTGTCCGACAGCAGTCGTTTTACCTTCAAGAAGCATTCAGACGTCTCCAGGCAAAGATAGGTCAGATGTTATTATTAGTTTTTAAATCTAAGGAAGTTAAAACAGTAGTTTCTTTGTTTCGATGAATAGGGCTATTTATTATTATAAAGTACGAACGAGCGGCTTTTCGGGGACTGATGACCTCAGATGTTAAGTCCCATAGTGCTTAGAGCCATTTGAACCATTTGAATTTGAGCGGCGTTTCTGCATCGGCTCCGACCATTAAGGAGCAATGAGGAGACTTAAGATGGAAAACCGCCTGACGAAACTGTTGTTATTTCCATAAAACTTGGATACGTACAAACGTTTGAAATATTTCTTCTAAGCTGTATCTTAATCGCCAGAACCTAGTGTATGCCATAGTACCATGTGCGAAAACCATAGATGAACTGTGGCCGAGTGGTTCTAGGCGCTTCAGTCTGGAACCCCGCGACCGCTACGGTCGCAGTTTCGAATCCTGCCTCCGGCATGGATGTGTGTGCTGTCCTTAGGTTAGTTAGGTTTAAATAGTGTTCAGAGCCATTTGAACCATAGATGACCCTGTGTTTATGTCGTATAGGAAAGGAGGTTTCACCTCATCGTTAGTAGCGTAGGCCTGTCTTGCTGCGTATAACGACGGAGTCTCGCATGAGAGATCTGCTTTGCACTGCAGTAGCCGATTCTGGCCGCATTGTAAAAGATTTCAACGTCAATATTAAAGGCGCTATATCACTGAAACTGCCCTTACAAGAGCTGTTCAATGCAGCTGTGAGAAATATACGGTCGTATTTTTTTTTTAGGTTCTTGTTTCAATACCTCGGTTGATTCCATAGATCAAGGTGTTGTCCATACAAATCATTACATGCCCCTCAGCAACTATCAATTGTGGAAAACCTCGTTTCGATAGTTAGTTAGTTAGTTACGTGTTCCACTGATCAATCTCACGGTAACCACTATGTTGTGGAACGTGTGAAGTGTATAAAAATTTGACACATGGATCAAATTTTAAAGAAATAAAAGAGGTGTTACGTCTTACCGTCTTACGTGACTCACCGTGTATAGTGAATTATTCAAGACATTCGTCATATTTCATAAATGACTTGAGATATCGAATCGAATGTTTTGCAGATAACAGCACACAAATAGGAAACTCATCCGCCATTTTGGTTAATATGAGAAACTTTTGTATACACAGATATAGCTAGCAACGGTTTTTTTTTGGAGTAATGTAATTTTAAGGGACCGTTTATAGTTGACGAGAGCACCATTAGCGTGGGCATGCAGTAGCGTAAGTGAAAAAATCCAGATTTCAGGAGGGGCCTGCCAGAGTTGGTGACCATGAGAGAAAGATTGAAAAACCAATGAGAAGGTAACATACTGCTGGTTGGAATGCGAAAATATGAAAAGAAGCTCATTGAAGCGTAGGGGGACAGTAAAGTGAAATGGAAAGAAAGTAAGGATTTCTGGCCAGACGAATGTATGGTAATATCAACAACAGTAGAAAAAGGTATAGTGGGAGTAGGATTCGTTATGAATAGTAAAGTAGAACAGATAGTGAGTTACTGCCAATAGGGTATCCTCATCGGAGTCAACAGCAAATTAACGCCAACGACAATAGTTCAGGTGTAATAGCCAATGTCACAAGTAAACAATGAAGAGATAGAGTATATGAGGACACTGAAAGTGTAATACAGTATGTAAAGGAAAATGATAATCTAGTAATCAAGGGGGATTGGAGCATGGTAGTTGGGGAAGGAACAGCAGACAGAGTTACGGAAGATTATGGGTCTGGTAGCGGGAATGAGAGAGGAGAAAGGCTAATTGAGTTCTGCGTTAAATTTCATCTAGTAATTGAGAATACGCCGTTCAAAACTCGCGAGAGGAGAAACCATACTTGGAAGAGACCTGGAAGCACGAGAATATACCAGCTGAATTATATAATGATTAGAGAGGGATTCCGAAACCAGATATTGGATTGTAAGGGGACCCAGGAGCATATACAGACTCAGATCACAATTTAGTAATGATGAAGAGTGTGTCACTCCGTAGCCCTGACCAAGCCGAGGACCCGGGTTCGACTCCCGATAAAGCCAGGGATTTTTCCTTGGTAGGAGGAATGGAACAGCATGCACTCAGCTTCGTGATGCCAGCTGAGGAGCTATCTGGCTGAGTAGTAACGGCTCCAAGAGACGAGAACTGACAACGGCCGAGAGGAGCCATTGACAGAGGACGACAAGGCGGTCGGTACAGAGAGACAGGAACCGTCAATGACATGCCTCGCTCAGGCTGCCAGAGGCTACGGATTATGGCTCGGAGGAACCCTAACAGCAACGCCACCATGTTGGATAATGCTCTTCGTGCAGCCACAGGACGTCGTGTTACTACTCAAACTGTGCGCAGTAGGCTGCATGATGCGCAACTTCACTCCCGACGTCCATGGCGAGGTCTATCTTTGCAACACGACACGATGCAGCGTGGTACAGATGGGTCCAATAACATGCAGAATGGACCGCTCAGGATTGGCATCACATTCTCTTCACCGGTGAGTGTCACATATGCCTTCAACCAGACAATCGTCGGAGACGTGTTTGGAGGCAACCCGGTAGGGCTGAACACCTTAGACGCACTGTCCAGCGAGTGCAGCAAGGTGGAGGTTCCCTGCTGTTTTGGGATGGCATTATGTGGGGTCCACGTACGCCGCTGATGATCACGGAAGGCGCCGTAGCGGCTGTGCTATACGTGAATGCAATCCTCCAATCGATAGTGCAACCATGTTGTTGTTGTGGTCTTCAGTCCTGAGACTGGTTTGATGCAGCTCTCCATGCTACTCTATCCTGTGCAAGCTTCTTCATCTCCCAGTACCTACAGCAACCTACATCCTTCTGAATCTGTTTAGTGTATTCATCTCTCGGTCTCCCTCTACGATTTTTACCCTCCACGCTGCCCTCCAATACTAAATTGGCGATCCCTTGATGCCTCAGAACATGTCCTACCAACCGATCCCTTCTTCTAGTCAAGTTGTGCCACAAACTTCTCTTCTCCCCAATCCTATTCAATAGTGCAACCATACTGGCAGCATATTGGCGAGGCATTCGTCTTCATGGACAACAATTCGCGCCTCCATCGTGCACATCTTGTGATTGACTTCCTTCAGGACAACGACATCACTCGATTAGAGGGCCAGCATGTTCTCCAGACCCGAACCCTATCGAAAATGCCTGGGATGGATTGAAAAGGGCTGTTCATGGACGACGTGACCCACCAACCACTCTGAGGGACTTACGCCGAATCGCCGTTGAGGAGTGAGACAATCTGGACGAACAGTGCCTTCATGAACTTGTGGATAGTATGCCACGACAAATACAGGCATTCATCAATGCAAGATGACGTGCTACTGGGTATTGGAGGTACCGGTGTGTACAGTAATCTGGACCACAACCTCGGAAGATCTCGGCGTATGGTGGTACAACATGCAATGAGCGGTTTTCATGAGCAATAAAAAGAGTGGAAATTATGTTTATGTTGCTCTCTATTCCAATTTTCTCTACATGTTCCGGAACTCTCGGAACCGAGGTGAGGCAAAAATTTTTGATGTGTGTGTATTGTTAGCAATATGACTGGTAGAAATACTAGGCCTCTGGTCAGATTTATTAAAGGAGCCACCCAATTTACCGAGAAAAGACCAAGCCTTCCTACTTGAATGTCTGAAATTCAAGTTCTCTACCTTCTCAGATTAGCGCAACTTTCTCGCATTACACAGGTCGACAAATTTTGACTTTTTGTGTAGTGTTTGCATGAATATATGAATTTCCAAACAAATTGAATCATTTGATTACGAGCCTGAAACCTGTTTCTCTACAGCACATCAGGTTTTTGCATCATCATCATCATCATCATCATCATCATCATCATCATTATCTTCACCGTCATAGTCGTTGTCGAAATCTGTATCCAATGAAATAGGAAAGCAACTACAGGAAGATGGAGGCGGAATGAACCAATGAAACGTTTATCAAAGAATCGTGAAAGGCGTATGAATTAGAAGAAGGAAATATTATTTTGGACGCTTACCAGGTAGAGGTAATACTTCTGTTTACGTTTGCCCATAAATGAACGCATGAGATCCTTCATGTGTGATACTTTTATTCCCCACCGACCTTGATAACGATGTTCCAGAGTTTTGGGTATCTGATAGAATCGTTCACCATGTTTCCCTGATGTGTCAGTCAAGCTGTCTGTGTGACATTACAAACTACAGTTTTAGAGAACACTTGCAATTAACTGTTTAAACGACTGTAGCAATCTTCCATTGTTTTGCTTGTAATCAGGCTACTTATTCTCGTCACAGAAACAATGCACAACATTATTTTAAACTTCTCAAAGCTTGCTGTTCTATTTCCGTCATTGTACTTTGAAAATGCTCATCAGACACCAACTTCTGTATATCTGGTCCAACAAATATCCCTTCTCTCAATTTAGCAACCGATAGGTTTGGGAATTGGTTACACAGTTTCCCGTTTTGTCCAGTGCTTTCACATACTGCGTCCTCAGTCCTAATCTGATGTGCAGTGGAGGCAGTGAAATGTGATATGTATTACTCAAATGTTCATTCAGAATGTTCTTCGACCCCGCTATCAGTTTTTGCCTCTTAGGCCAATCTCTCCTATTCCAATGCTGATTACATCCTCTACTGTCCCGTTCACACATATAGCAAGTCATCTTGGTGTACTCTGCTTACTGGTCAAGAAGATGGCACAAGCCACTGGTGTTCTTCACACTTCACATTTTGGAGGAGTACTTTCATGGTACTGTGTGTCTCTTTTAAGTGAACTGAAAACGCAGCTGGATTCTAGTTCATTTCCAAACTGTAGCAATACTGCTTTCAAACTTCGCTTTGAAGAATTTATAAATAGTCTCCATTGCTTACTCTTGTACGTCTGCGCTCCCACTTCCGTCACTAATTCGGCGATATGTTTGCAAAACACCATTAATACATATTCAACAAAAAAATTTCTAAAGGCTTTGTAACGATTTCTGTACACTAAATATGATGTTCCGTGTGCAAGCAAATTCTTTTCACTAAGACGTGATCCCAGAAGTTGTGCCGCGTTTTTTCAGTCTCACGTCATTCACTAAGTTGTTAAGTTCTGTTTGAGTAAGAGGTTTTGGGTTGCTATTGGTACTACACTTGGAGTAATCAGATTCACTACTTCCTTGACTTACGTCTGGTTCAGAGAATTCAAATGTATCCTTTGATATTGGTGGAGAGGGGATGGGCAGCATGAGGGACAGGTCCAATGGCCGGATCTCGGTGCAGATACAAGATTTTGCTACTGTTTTTTTTTGTTGTATACCGTACGGAAGTAACAATACCATGGAAATAACGAAGTTGAAGTACTTGATTTTACCGTCACTCCACTTCCTTAATTGCTCCACGTATGTGACACTCAGTGTGTGGAGCAATTGACTTGTTCTAATCTCCGAGCTTCATGCCGAAATAAACAAAACAGGGTTTCTGTACAAATTGTTATGTGTCGACGTCTTGTATTTAATACATTAGTTACACAGATGTAACAAAACGTACGTGGACTATTCAAACAGTGTCTTCCTGACATACAAACAATACAGTGTTGCCACATATCTGTAGTTGTGGAGAAAAGTTTCCCAGATCTTACTGAAAGGAGTGTACGAGTATTAGTTGCGGGTAAGATGAATGAAAATTAGTGTGGCTTCACGCAGGGTCAGATCTTTAGCTTACGGCAAATAATGGAGAAGTAGCAGCGCCTCATTTGTAAAGCCTCTGAGGCGGATATATATTTTAATTATGTGATAAGAGATTAAATTACACCGCATAACATAAATTTCTTGCTAATAGTAGGTTGAGAGAAGGGATAACTGTGCAGAGAAAACTGAGGGTGACGGAAAAAATCTGATATTTTCATGTTCATAGGTGGCAAGTTAATCAAGAACACCACTTACTTTTCAGACCCCGGAACCAATGTTGACCTGTGTTATGAAGACTAAGAAGAAGTTCATCTTCAATGTCACTGGCTCCAGTTCTTTTAAACTGTTGATACAGATGTTCACATCTCTCATTCCACCATGGGATACGTTCACTCTTATGTCCACAAAAAATATGTTTTTTAGCAGATGCAAGAACCGCTCCAACAAATTGGCTGTAGCTCTGATGTTCTGATGGGATGAAACAAACATATTTCTCCAAGTGATACGAGCAATCCTGCTAGTCTGTCTTTCTAAAATTCCTTCTATGTCGTGGCACTGACTTAACCAGAGGGATGGATACGCCAGTATTGAGAATAACAGGTCTGTGTTGGCTATGTGGGTAGTCTGACAGGACTTTTCTTGATGTAGGAATTGGTTGGTCCTTACAATCATGGGAGACAAAATAAAGGTCTGGGTATAGCGTCTTGCCACGTTATTGATCTAAATGTATCCAAATCCGAGCGATGTAAAAATACGTCCTCTATTAGAAAACAAGCACACTATGATTACACATTCGTAATATTTACGACAAGAGCACCAGTGTCTCAAACCGTTAGAGTAACCAATAAATAATTCAGCCATTGTTAACATCATTGTTTGTCATTGGAGATACTCAGGACCACGTGTCGCTCATATCTCTAGATAGCCGGGAACCGCGACGAGATACGTCCTGTAATTGTAAATTTTACGAGGGTTTAGTAATCTAGCGTTAACGGAAAAAATATCTGTTTCACGCATCTATGTATTTTAAAAGCCCAGAGAATATCGCCAGGTTCTCCATGCATTCAATCTGAAACATCGACAACAATTTTTATAGCTGTCGCAATGATGTTTTTGTATGAGCATCTATCATTTAGATCGGTGGTTGGTGTTGATCTATCCAAACAAGTGCTAAAATATCGAGATTAATGAAACTTCCTGCCAGATTAAAACTGTGTGCCGGACCGAGACTCGAACTCGGGACCTTTGCCTTTCACGGGCAAGTGCTCTGAGCTACCCAAGCACGACTCACGACCCGTCTTCACAGCTTTACTTCTGCCAGTACCTCGTCTCCTACCTTCCAAACTTTACAGAAGCTCTCCTGTGAACTTCTGCCAGGAAGTTTCATATCAGCGCACACTCCGCTGCAGAGTGAAAATCTCATATCGAGATTAATTATTCCTTCAAATGCTTGATATTTAATATGTGCGGGGCATATTGATGAATATCCAGAGCTTGAAACGTATAGCTAAGTAAATGTACCAGTAATTGCATTCAGTAAATGATTTACGAATTTGTAACGTATTTCAAACAAGTGAATTTGTTTTTCCCCGAAAACGTTACCGTATTGTAACCCATGTGAGTCAGGAAACGAGTATTAAGCTGCTATAGCTGAATGGACTTCTTGCTTTAGGTTTTTCTGCAGGATTATAAACAACATTTTACTCCAGAACGCATCTTTCATTCTGCGGCTGAGTGTGGACTGTTTTGATACTGCCTGGATGATCAGAACTGTGTACTGGAGTGGATTATAACCCGGATCTGGACTTGAACCAGAATTCTTGCTTTTTGCGGGCACCCCTCTTACATCCTGAACTATCCAGGCATGATTCATGGGCTTGCCCTCACTGCTTCGGTTTTGTCAGTACTTCTGTCCTGCCTTCCAACCTTCACAGAAGTTCTCCTACGAAACTTGCTGTTCTACCATTTCTGATAGAAAGGAGATTACGAAGAAATTGCTTGTGATTCTTCGATGCATACGGAAATGTCGCCTGCTGCACGCGGATGTCGGAATAGTAACAGTGCGGTAGACTTCCTGGCTCGTGTTGGCAGTAAGCAGAGGATGTGTACAAACAAAGTTACGCCCCACTCGCCCGGCAACGCTCGCGAAGTAGCGCAACAAGCTAAGCTCGGAGCAAGTAGTGTGTTTCTAAAGTTAAGACCCTCTTTCGCTTGCGTCACTAGTGAAACTTCTCGTGCATTTTGCAAGAAACGTATTTCATTTAGGCGAACCACTCCATGTGGCCTTCGTAATATGATTTTAATTGCGAATTAGACGACGTTACGTACTTCTACCGTATATGAGCCACAAGAAAGTTGCGATAGCGTCATAAATATTGGATTGCTTGGAATAGATACGCCCTTAGCTGGAGGTGAGGTTTCGACAATGATGACGACGAAAACAAAAAAGTTGAGTGATATTGGTATTTTAAAATATTAAACATGGCTCCCACTTCAGCAACTGTGTGACAGTAAACTCGGAGAGGTTCAAGAAAATCAGCCAACGAGTTACAAATACAGGTTTATTGGAATCCTCATCCTAGGTTTCGACAATTTTGAAACTGTCTTCTTCAGAATGTGTGATGGAGCATCTAACGCAACAAGATCTGTCACATCCTCTGAAGAAGACAATTTTAAAATTGTCGAAACCTAGGTAAAGGGTTCCAATAAATCTTTATTTGCAACTGTTTGACCGATTTTTTTCAACAAGTTTAATGACGTAGTGTTATATCCTGAAAGCCTACCACGTCTCGTAAAACATTAACTGAGTTTTGAAACAAAATTTTCATCAAGTTTCTCCCTGATTTTTATTCCAAATCTTACAATGGCCGGCCGCGGTGGCCGTGCGGTTCTGGCGCTGCAGTCCGGAACCGCGGGACTGCTACGGTCGCAGGTTCGAATCCTGCCTCGGGCATGGGTGTGTGTGATGTACTTAGGTTAGTTAGGTTTAAGTAGTTCTAAGTTCTAGGGGACTTATGACCTAAGATGTTGAGTCCCATAGTGCTCAGAGCCATTTGAACCATTTTTTTCTTACAATGTGGGACTCTGGATGATGCAGTATGACTCGAAAAGTTAGTTACTGACGTGGTAGAACCTTCGCAAACTCAGCAGGTTTTTTTTTGTAAAGCATTTATAAGGAGCACAGATTAAATGTTACATATAAACGCTGCTTAAAAAAAGGCCAAACGTGTAGTGAAATTTACCTCATAGGCTCAGTTCGTACAGGACAAATGTTCTTGCCATCTGTTACCTTCATCGCTTAAAAAGTTACTAAAACAGTGAGCTATGGTGAACCTGAAAATTATCAAAGTACTACTCCAAGCTGCAGTTCAGCAACTGCGTCACGGCGATCTTACCTCACGAAAGAGACCTGGCGCGTGTGTTGGAAAATGGATAGATGTTATGCTTTGAACTCAAACCACAGGGGAAAATAAGCCTTGGTTCCAAGGGACCTACTTGTATCGATATGAATGAATGAAGCTACGTGGCTATATGTGTGGGAAAAGGAAATTTTCTGTTGCAATAAATATGCGTGCGAAAATCTGAGGAATAAAGTTGATAACGTTCGAAATAGTAGTACAGAAATAGTAGTCCCACATGTACAGTATGAATGTTCAGTACAAGTGATGCAAAAGTTCACACATCATATAATCAGTTAATGAATCTATTACTGAATGCTAAAAACGTTTCCCTTGCTTTTTAAGTGAAAGAGAGAGGGAGTTGTATGCAATTTATATTCATACATGGAACAGTTGTAAAGAGATACCGCCACACGCCTACGCACCTAGATTCGAAAAGGTCACAAAGTATTAACAATGTTCCGTTGGAAGTCATAAAAGATGTGGTATTAGAAGCTAGTTTATTCGAGAAGGTCACGAAGGAATAATAATGCCCCATTTGAAGTCATGAAAGATGTGATATGAGAAGCTAGTTTGAATAAACATTACTTGTAGGTATAGATGAAACACAAGAACCAAGAACAGAACGCAGATGATTTGTACTGATGGAGCCTATAGAATGCATCAATATTTCCCAGTTCTATCGTACAGCATGCTGGAGCACCGAAACACCATCTTCCGTCGTAGCGTCTAAAGCACGACAAAGCAGGACCCGCAAGCTGGTGTGTAAGCTTCCTTGTTAAGATGGTTCAAATGGCTCTGAGTACTATGAGACTTAACATCTGAGGTCATCAGTCCCCTAGAACTTAGAACTACTTAAACCTAGCTAACCTAAGGATATCACACACATCCATGCCCGTGGCAGGATTCGAACGTGCGACCGTACCGATCGCGCGGTTCCAGACTGAAACGCCTAGAAGCGCTCGGCCACACCGGCCGGCCCTTGTTAAGAGCATGTTGGGACAACAATTTGGCAGACTGTGGCGCAGTGTGTTGAAAGGTTCGCTATCACTGAGTGGAGCAAAGCTGCAACTTAATGTACACCTACCTCAGTACAGCGTTCGTACACCATCCGTTGCTCTGTGTTCGTAGGTACTACGTAGAATATGTTAAAAACAGCGTTGAAGAAAATCATCGTTCATACTTACGATTGCATAGTCCACGTAACTCAGGTAACAAAATAAAACTGTAAATCTCTAGTAATAATGGGCAAAAGTGGATGCTTCCTTCCTTCATTGAAAATGTCCGCTTCCCGATACTAATGTTTTTTATTGTCTTTTAGTCATGGTGTCAACAAGATCACATTTACGTCGATAGCACATCTACTACTAGTTCATGCAGCTTATATCACATGCAAGACAGCCAGAAATGTACTAAGTCCAACCCGAAATATTACGAAATTAATACAGTCAATACTCTGCTACGAAATGAGTTTCACACTCGGTCCTTTTCAGTGGATTCTTCAAGGGAAGATGCTCGGCAAAAAAATGTTCTGTAAATGCATACTGAACACTCCACACAGAATTCTTCACAAAGGCCGACAGTTTCACACGCAGTTTTCTCTACATCAAGCACTCCAGAATCTTCGAAACTTCACAGAACTCTCCGTAAATACATCTACTTGCGCGACGATATAAACCGAATGCGAAATAACAGTCACTTCTTCATTTTACAAATAACTTTTTCGGACACTGAAAGGTGGCTACACTGAGCCACTGCGCCAGAGATTGCGCCAAAGAGTCCTATTAAGCCGCCTCCACAGTGCCTGTTAAGAACTCGTAGTAGTCAGTGCGTGGGCAGAGCTCGTAGAAGACAGTTCGTGCCGAGGTGTGCTAGTGGGCACTGCTTGTCGTGAAGTCGGAGTGAGATGTGATAGTGGAGAGTGTTGTTCCATGTTTTATGCAGTTATTTGATGGGAGAGATAGCAGATGTTATTCTAATAGAAATACTGTAACGATCAGAGTGCTTTTCGTCAATATATATGAAGGTAAAATATTGCGTGTTTTTTCATTAATTCCATGTTTTAAATAATGCGTCATTACAGGTTCAGTCAACAAAGCATCTGGCGTGTGTTCTTGTATTAGAGTTTAATTCTGGTTTCCTTACGCAATTGTAGTATTTGTAATTTTCTTTTATCACGTCAGTATAATTGGTATTTAAAATTCTTGTCTTGTTGAAGAAGAACCGTGCCAGATGTGCGTTGAGTCACACTCGCACACACAGAACAGTTACTCTTGTGCTTATTGGTTTCGTAGGTTTTATAGTTGCTGGGGACTTAATTAATTAATTGTGTTAACGAAAAACTTCATTTCATTCTTTGTTGTTGTTCTTTGCAGTCAGATAGCGTAATAATACTAGTCAGGGCCAACCGTTTACGAGAATAGCGTGATCGGACAGACAGCTACTAAAAACAAAAAAAAAAATATTTGCATCATATTTAATTAAGCCCCCATGCACGTGGCGACCGCTGCTTCGGATCGTCCCTTGAAATTCTTCTGATTGTAAAAATAGTAGACAGTAGTATTGTTGTGGTAATATGTAGTTTAGTAATTGTAGTCTATTTTGCATATGTAGATTTGGTAATTGTCATTCTTCTAATGGTATTTTTTTTTTCTTCTCAGAATTTGATTTGTTGTCTTGTATACGCGTTTGACAATTTAGTGCAATTATTTCAATTGTTTGATTGAGCGTGTTTGAGGGAGACATTGCATGCAAATGGTTTTGTTGGAGATAAGGAGGCATTGTGTGTAATTTTCGAACAGTGACGAATTTTTTATGTTTTGTAAATGATTACGCGGTCAATGAAGAAGGCAAAAATGATGAATAGTGAGAATGACGAAATTGTTAACATGGCGAACTCGCCAACAGAGGAAAACAGTGTATTGAATAATGAAGTGGAAAACAATTTAATAGGTCGGGAAAATAGTCCGGAACCATTTCAAAATTTTTCTCAATCAGAAAATTCACAGAATCTGAGATTAACGACAGAAGATTCTGGAATAGTATCGAACACAGATAGCCTTATGGCTATGCAGAAGGAAGTTAGTTTTGCGGGAGATGTTTGGGGCGAAAAGAATTCTGAATCATTTAATATGGAGCAGTTGATGGGTGCAATATTAAATTTGGGATCACAAATAGGAACAATTAGAACTGAAATGGGAACAATGGAAACTCGGTTAGGATCTGAATTTAAAACAGAGATAGGAACAATTAAAACAGAGATGGGAACTTTACGATCTGAATTAAAAACTGATATGGGAACAATGGAAACACGGTTTGGATCTGAATTAAAAACAGAGATTGGAACAATTAAAACAGAGATGGGAACTTTGGAAACACGGTTAGATTCAAGAATAGGGACATGTTTCAAAAATATGAAAGATGAATTAAAGAAAGAGATCAGAGAGGAAGTACAACCGATTCTGAATTCTCACAATAATAGATTAATTGCAGTAGAAATCAGGCAAAGGGAACAGGATAGAGAACAGGAAGAAAGAGATCGCGTGATAGTACAGAATTTTTCAGAGTTAAATTTACAACGTGCAAAGGATAAGGAAGAAATATTTGAGAGAATCGAAGGATCCGTACCAAATGACAGATTGAATAACCTAACTCAACAGTATGAACAGTTAACTACCAAATGTGTTAATACTGAAAACCGAGTCGCGACACTTACGGAAGACGTAAATAAACAGAAAGAACAATTAGGTGACTTATCGGAAAGAGTTGAGGAAATTTCAGATAAACTGACAAATCTTAGTTTACATGGGGACAGAGATTCGGATGATACAGCTCCATTACCATTTGCAGAAACCGAAGAGTATCAGAACATAAATAAGCATGTTGAAAATCAGGGAAAATTTAATGAACGCGTGAAAAGGGAATTTGAGGCATTACGGAAGCAAGTCAAACAAATTGAAGGCGAAATAGTAGGAAAGGACAGTAGAAGGAACTTAGAATCACAGATAGCAGAGGGGTATGAAGAAAGTAATTTATTTCATTTACGAGAAGCAACAAGAGAGCGCCAGGCGCGCGAACTTGACAATAATTGACATTCGGACTGGGACAGACGCGGTAGGTCTTTGTCGCCACGAGGCGAAAACTTTGATTATAAACACTTTTTGACTGTCCGGAAATTTAAGATCTTCCGCAATTCTAAGAATGACATACATCCATGTGCATGGTTAGATCAATTTATGTACGCACTTCCACCAAATTGGCCACTAAGTCACAAACTGGAATTTATGTGTGGATATTTAGAAAACGAACCGGCGACGCGGATGCGCGCACTCATTAGAGATTGTAATAATCTAAATGATTTTTATCATGCATTTCTATCGGCATATTGGTCCGAAAATACACAAGACAGAGTCAAACATAGTCTGATTATGCAGCGTAATTTTAAACAGTCTGAGTTCCGCACGCCGGCAGAGTACTTTGAAGACATGACTCGAAAGAATCAGTTCCTTTCCAACCCTTATAGCCCGACTGAATTAATTCGCATTTGTTTAACTAAGCTGCCACAATCCATAAGACAAATTGCTTTGGCCGGAAGATGTAAAGACGACATTGAGACTTTTAAGACTTTGTTGCAAGAACTTGAGTATGACAACGACGACGGGATTTCTTGTAACTTTTTCAGTAACAGTATTTACAATAGATTTTCAGAGAAAAGAGATAGTGATCGGAACGGGCGTTATGTGAGTAACTATGAGAATGACAGACGTAACAGACAGGACAATAGATACCAGCCCTATGACAATAACAGACGTTCTAACAGAAATTACACAGACAATTACAATAACGGTAATTCGTACCGGAATGATCAATCATACGGAAACAGTAATCGGTATCATCAGGACAGAAATTATTCATATAGTAATAGAAATTCTTACTACAGAAATAATCAGGGTAGTAGATACAACAATAATTTCAGAAGTGACAGTCGAAATTATACAAGAAGTAGTTATGCAGACAGACAGGAAAACAGAAATTTTAATAACAGACACAACCAAGAATTTGCATCTAACAGACAGGAGGGACCTAATTGGCATCCTCCACGTGACAGAACTTCAGAGAGACAAGTGCAAATCGTTGAAATTGATCCGCGAAATGACGCGAATAATCAAAGACGTGACGCAAACAATCGACAATGACTTGTAGCTTCGGCTTCTGGCAGCAATATAGACGGTTCAGAAAGTAATGACACTACGACTTTACACTACGTAAGCCTGGAAGACATGAGAGACATTTTGCTAGACGAAAAGGAAAATAATGTAGACGCATTTTTACACCCTGTTATTGAAGTATGTGTGGGTAAGAATAAGTTCACTGCGGTTTTAGATTCTGGGAGCCCATTGAATGTCATTAGTGAGTCAGTTTTTCGTATATGTGAAAGAACTATTGCCTGTCCTGTGTTACCTATTTCTAAAACTACAATTCGAGGAGCGATTTCTGGAAAAAGTGTGGAAGTTAAACAACAGACCAACTTAAATTTCATTTGCCAAGGATACGAATTTTCTGCTAATTTTATTATTGTTCCATTACTCAGTACACAAATTATATTAGGTATGGAGTTTCTTAACGCACATAAGGCAATTTTGAACTTTAAAGAAGGAAGTGTGAATTTGACTGTTGCTGGAATGCCGAAATGTTTGAAATTTTTCGAGTGTTTAACAAGATCTGAGTCAGATACAAAATGTTTAAGGTTTCATACTTCTGATGTTTTCGTTGGGCATTATGACGACAATGTGTTCATTCATGACAATGACAATAGATACAGAGACGCGATGGATGATATAATTAATAGCTAAGAGTTAATTAAAGAGAAGGTTAAGAAAGCTGAAGTGCCAGATGACGTTGCAAGAGAAGAGCTGCACCACATTTTAACTTCACATGCTACAGTGTTTAGTCATCACACAGGAACTATACAAGGCTTACAATATTTATTTAAAGTAAAAGAACACACACCATTTCGCGGGAAAACGTACGCTATTCCTTTGGCTTACAGAGACAAGGTTAAGAATGAACTTCAGTACATGTTAGATCAGGGCATTATTGAGCCTGCAGTCAGTCCTTATACTAGCCCATTACACGTTGTTCTTAAAAAGGATGGGTCAATTCGTTTGGTTCTGGATTCCAGACAGATAAATAACATCATCATTCCTGAAACTGACCGCCCACAAAATTTAGATGAACTTCTTCAACATTTTCATGGAATTAAAGTTTTATCCACGATTGACATGCGCGCAAGTTTTTGGCAAATAGAACTCCACCCTGATTGTAGAAAATATACTGCCTTTTTAGCCTTTGGTAACTGTTACCAGTTTCGGAAATTACCGTTTGGACTTACTGTATATTCAGCAGCATTCATTCGTAGCTTAAATGAAATTTTACCTGTTTATCTTCGTGACAATATTACTTCATATGTTGACGACATTCTTATTGCTAAACATTCTTGGAGTGAGCACAACAAAATTTTGGACTCATTATTACGTATCTTTGCAAAAGTTGGCATTACAGTAAACTTGGAAAAATCTGAATTTGGTCGTTCTCAGGTGAAATTTCTCGGTCACATTATTTCTACAGAAGGTATTCTTCCTGATCCAGAGAAATTAGACGCTATTCGTAATTATGCTGTTCCTACTACAAAACGTGATGTTCGAAGTTTCCTTGGTGTCTGTAATTTTCTTCGACGCTTTGTTAAATTGGACGATTTGGCCACATCTCGTTTATGTGAACTATCTGGAAAGAAATCTAATTGGTGTTGGGATGAGGAAGCTCAGTCAGAATTTGAACAGCTTCGTGATGCTTTAGTTGCTGCTCCACTTCTTTCACATCCGGATTTATCTAAAGAATTTTGTTTGGCGACGGACTCATCATACAAGGGCCTAGGTGCACATTTATTTCAAGAGATAGAAGAAAACGGCGTTGTAGTCCAGAAAACTATTGCATTTGGAAGTCGTGTTCTTTCTAAATCAGAAAAGAATTATTCGATTACGGAACTTGAAGCTTTGGCTGTTGTTTGGGCTTTTACAAAATTTCGGACATTTTTGTTTGACAGACATACTAAGGTTTACACCGATCATCGAGCTCTGGAATTTCTTATGTCGACAAAATTAACTCATGGCAGATTGTCACGATGGGCGTTGTACCTACAGGAGTTTGATTTTAGTATTGTTTACATACAGGGTTCTTCAAATATTGTTGCTGATGCTTTATCACGTGCACCTGTGGGTTTGAAACAAAGTGCTGAAGAGGATTGCATAGAAAACAATTATTGTTTGATGTATATTCAAGGTGTTGCGTTTGAGAACTTTATTTCGTCTTCGCTCCAGGACATCGCTAAGGAGCAAAATAAGGATCCAATCTGGAAGGACATTAAGGAGAAGTGGAGGAGAAAGGAAAGCGTAGCGATTAGACAGCATTATTTAGTCCGCAATGACATTCTTTTTAAACGAAAATCGGTCGACAACTCCGTTTGGTTAGTTTGTATTCCTGATGAGTGGGTCAATAAATTGATTTGGTATACGCATTTCAGTTATGCACACTTTGGTCCCAGAAAATGCTTTCACAAATTACGAGAAAATTGCTACTTCAGTAATATGGAAAAACGTATTCGATCTGTTCTGGCCAAATGCAAATTATGTCAAAAGGCTAAGCCGCCAACAGTTTCTCACAGAGCACCGTTGTTTCCTATCATTCCAGCGAAATTAAAGGAGATGGCTGCAGTCGATTTGTTCGGTCCAGTGGTTCGATTTACTAATGGTTTTGCGTACATTTTCGTAGCAGTGGAACTGACGTCAAAATATGTGTGTTTTACACCTTTACGCAAAGCAACAGCTCGTTCAGTATCTAACGCTTTTATCAAACATTTTCTTAAAGAAGTGGGTCATGTTGATAAGGTTATATCAGATAATGGATCACAGTTTCGTTCTAAAATTTGGCTTCGTACTCTACAGCGTTGTAAAATTAAACCAATTTTCATTTCACTTTTTCACCCTCAATCTAACGCTTCAGAGAGATAGATGAAGGAAATCAATAAATTGTGTCGTCTTTATTGTCATCAGAATCACAGAACTTGGGATCAGTATCTTCATATTTTTCAAAACATTCTGAATGAACTCCCTAATGATTCAACTTCTTTACCGCCTATATTGATATTAAAAAATAAAGCACCGACAAATCGCATATCTGAAATCGTTCCTTTTCCGCCTTCACGGAAACTGCGGCATTCTGAAGTTGTCAACCTGGCTCTACGAAATATTGCATCTGCGGCTGCTAGAAGAGAGAAATCAGCTAAGCGTCCTGGTCGTTTAAAAATCTTGTCAGTTGGTCAGAAGGTGTTAATTAAGTCTCATCGTTTGTCGCACAAAGGAAAAGGCTTGTGTCGCAAATTTTTTCTGCTTTATAACGGTACATATAGAATTCGCAAAATTATACATGATAACACTGTCGAAGTAGAAACTCTTAAATCTCGACGCTCTAAAGGAATACATCATATATCTAACGTAAAAATTTTTGTGGAATGACATACTTCAGAGAAACTAACAGCTACATGTAAACATGCGGAGAGTACAAGGATACCGCGCTGTGTTTTGGCGGCGGCACATACTCAAAGCAACAGTCAAGTCTGCGCGCCGCACAAGGCAGTCGTTGACCGCGAACAATTGCTTCCTACGTCACGCGCCTACAGCTGATCGAGCGTTCAGTGCGAATGCACTGACAGCAGTAAACAAATACACAGTTTAATTTCTCCGATTAAATTCAGTATAAAGCTATAGTGACTTGATTAATTATGTTATTAACATTCAGTATTTTTCAGGATACGTTTCTATAAAATATTTAAGAACTTCAGGTAAATTCTGTGTGTCTCCGACGTTAAGACGACTTGCTATCGAGAAATTTTCAGGAAGAATGTAATTTCCAAGAAGGAACTAATAAACTAAAAAGGTAACTATTAATTGAGTTTATTTTTCAGGTAACAAATTTCCACTTAGGTACGTACTTTAGACGTAATTTGCTGCTCGCGATTACGTGATTCATACTTTGTGCTAAATTTCATGTGCTATGAATTTACTTGTGAAGCGACGTGCTTGCGTACGTTAACTGATTTTGACAATGATTATTAATGAACAGGGTTGTTATTTGTATATATTATGCATCGCTTAGCTGCACTGCTTTTTCACTGATATCATATTTTTTAATTATCTGCCTGCTGTGCTTATTTATTTAAATTATAATTGTCACCTGATTAGTTGTGCTGATATGTATGTAAGTTATACTTTGTGATTTATCTGCTTGCGCCTTCATGTTTACTTATTAAGATGACATATGAACATTTATTTGCTTATGCTGATATGATGCTAATGACATGTTTACTGCTTTGCGTATGGATTGCATATTTATACATACCTCTTGTTGTCACAACTACTCTTTAATTTGGTGTATAGAAATGCTGATGTACAGTGTACGAATATAGAGTTTAGGTTACACTATGGTATAGGTTACAGATTGTTCGCTTGGCAGAGCCTCGTTGTAAGGATTGTGCTGCATCCACTTGTTGACATTGTGTTCTCTACTGGTATATTTACTCGCTATTGCTTGTTTTGCTTACGGTCAGTACCTTACATTTTTAAGATAAGAAAATGAACTGCTATAATTCGACGAACGACATTGGTACAAAGAACTTCGTTGAAGTCACATGAGCTGGAGGTTTTATGGAAGCTGTATAAATTTATGCTAATAGGAAGGAAGCTAACGATATGACATACCAACACTAGGTTTAGACCATTGACAGTCATTACACTGTATTTTTCGTGAGCAATTGAAATAGGAAGGGACACTTGACACAAGAAATACTCCACATGTTTGCTTCTGTTTGCCATAATTCTTGAAGTGGTATACACACTGTAAATATTATGATCATTCACACTCCGTAATCGTACTTAATTACTGAGAGTTATTCGGACTAAGTCTGTTAGAGGTCATGTATGCATTTCTTTGTTTATAATTCATAATGAGCAGAAGATTTGGGTCAGATGGATTACACAGAGGTTGTGTGTTGACAATGTGTCTTCGGATTGTATGGGAAGATGAGGTTGCATTAGGATTTTATCTGTACTTGTTTGAGGAGACTGACTAGAGGAAAGAGTTGTGTTGGAAGTGAGATGATATTGGCAATAAGGTTCATATTTATCGACGTATTAAAGAGGTATTATTGAGGTATAGAGATTATATGAAATTGATGATTATTGGAGTTTTTGTAGACAAGAGGTAAGGTAAATGATATTGATGGGAAGATTTATATGTATCGACGTAAGAAGTATTAGTGAAGTATTGAGATTATGTGATGCTGATGATTATTGGAGTTTTGGTGTATAAGAGGTAAAGTAAGTGAGATGCATATTTTTTTTGTTGGTCTTATGGAACAAGGAGGATGAAGATAGCAGACTAGAACACTAAAGTAGAAGGAAGATAGTCTATACACACACTTTGTTAAATCACTAAGCAGTATATACTTTTTTTTGAAGAAAGGAAGTAATTGCATATCGTGGCTCACTGACAGTTGTTCAACAACAGTACATTTGATCTGGCTTGGCAAACATTGGTCTTGACATGATGACTATGACGTTGACTTAACTATTATTGACTGTTATACATTGCTGCCAGTACTACTTGATACACATGATGAACATCAGATTTTGACAGAATTACATTTACACAATTAACACTATTCAGTTACACAGTAGTACTTAATGTGGATGAGAGATGAGTGAGTGTGTTTTGTGTGTTTTCCTTTCCTAATCCTACCCACCTATCTCTTGAATATTATTTTATTTGTTTGTAGTGGCTTGCACTGACACCCATAAATATTATAGGTTTACTGATATTTGAGTATTTGTAATAGTTAATATGACAATTATCTGATATCATTTGTGTGTTTATTAGAATTTGTATGTTTAGTGTAAGAGCATTGTAAAAGCATTTGTATGTGTTTTCAAACTATTGTTCATGCCTGAACTGTCAGATTAGTGAAGGTGAATATTATGGACTGTTACCTGCACTTTTCAACGTAATGTGTGACACTTAGGAATGATTAATTTCTGCTGATGAACTGAGTAATCAGTGATAGTGAATATTATGGACTGTTACTTGTACCTTTTGTACATGATTGGTGCCACTAGGACATGTTTAATTTCTGCTGATGAACTGTGTGATCAGTGATAGTGAATATCATGGACTGCTCTCTGCGCCTGCTCAACATTACTGGGTGCACAGATGGAGCTACTTCTATGGAAATGATGTCACTTGTTGGTGTCTGTACCTGCTCAACATTGCTGGGTGCAACTGATGGACTGCTTCTACTGAAATGATGTCACTTGTTGGTGTCTGCACCTGCTCAACATTGCTGGGTGCAACTGATGGACTGCTTCTACTGAAATGATGTCACTTGTTGGTGTCTGCACCTACTCAACATTGCTGGGTGCCACTGATGAACTGATTCTACTGAACTAATGTGACTTGTTGCTGTGTGCACCTGCTCAACTTTACTGGGTGCCACTAATGGAACTGCTTCTACTGAAATGAAGTCACTTGTGGTGTCTGCACCTGCGCTCAACATTGCTGGGTGCAACTGATGGACTGTTTCTACTGAACTAATGTCACTTGTTGCTGTCTGCACCTACTCAACATTGCTGGGTGCAACTGATGGACTGTTTCTGCTGAAATGAAGTCACTTGTTGGTGTCTGCACCTGCTCTCAACATTGCTGGGTGCAGCTGATGGACTGCTTCTACTGAAATGATGTCACTTGTTGGTGTCTGCACCTGCTCAACATTGCTGGGTGCAACTGATGGACTGCTTCTACTGAAATGATGTCACTTGTTGGTGTCTGCACCTGCTCAACATTGCTGGGTGCAACTGATGAACTGTTTCTACTGAAATGAAGTCACTTGTTGCTGTCTGCACCTACTCAACATTGCTGGGTGCCTCTGATGGATTGCTTCTACTGAGCTAATGTGACTTGTTGCTGGGTGTACCTGCTAAACTTTACTGGGTGCCACTGACGGACTGCTTTTACTGAAAAGATGTTACCTGTTGGTGTCCTTTTTTTTGTATAAACTAATCATTGAAAGCATTTTATGTGAACATTTGTATAAACTGATTTTTTATGTATTGTGTAAACTATTATGTAAGAAAAGAATTTGTATTGCCTACTGTATTTTATATATTAGGTTATTGAAAGGTCAGTGCAAAGCCAAAATTTTAACTAATTATGTGATATTTAGGTATTAATATTATCTTTTATTTTTGTCTGTATTTTTGTGGACGAATTTGGTGGTATTTTCACCACCAATGCTGGCAAAAATACCATCAAATTCTGGCCTGTGGAGGAGGGGCATATGAAAGGTGGCTACACTGAGCCACTGCGCCAGAGATTGCGCCAAAGAGTCCTATTAAGCCGCCTCCACAGTGCCTGTTAAGAACTCGTAGTAGTCAGTGCGTGGGCAGAGCTCGTAGAAGACAGTTCGTGCCGAGGTGTGCTAGTGGGCACTGCTTGTCGTGAAGTCGGAGTGAGATGTGATAGTGGAGAGTGTTGTTCCATGTTTTATGCAGTTATTTGATGGGAGAGATAGCAGATGTTATTCTAATGGAAATACTGTAACGATCAGAGTGCTTTTCGTCAATATATATGAAGGTAAAATATTGCGTGTTTTTTCATTAATTCCATGTTTTAAATAATGCGTCATTACAGGTTCAGTCAACAAAGCATCTGGCGTGTGTTCTTGTATTAGAGGTTAATTCTGGTTTCCTTACGCAATTGTAGTATTTGTAATTTTCTTTTATCACGTCAGTATAATTGGTATTTAAAATTCTTGTCTTGTTGAAGAAGAACCGTGCCAGATGTGCGTTGAGTCACACTCGCACACACAGAACAGTTACTCTTGTGCTTATTGGTTTCGTAGGTTTTATAGTTGCTGGGGACTTAATTAATTAATTGTGTTAACGAAAAACTTCATTTCATTCTTTGTTGTTGTTCTTTGCAGTCAGATAGCGTAATAATACTAGTCAGGGCCAACCGTTTACGAGACACAGCGTAATCGGTCATACAGCTACCAATAAAAAAAAATTATTCTCATTAAATAATTAAGCCCCCATGCAACACGCCTAATATGACCTTCTCGTTCGGCAGCTAGTCCACGACTGTCTGAATGCCGTTGCTTTCAGGGCAAAGAACTCATTCCAATGCGCGGGAAAGACCTTACTCTGATTGGTTGATAAAACGAAGAGCCAATCAGATCAGTCTTTCAAGATCATATTCGCGCCTAAACTGTTTTACTCCAATGAATATTCGCAGATGCAGTTACGTCATTTCATGGTGCAAATATTAACAAAATGTTCCACCAAACCAAACGAAACGAAAACTACGAGAAAACTATGCTTGAAATATACTTTAGAACTGATTATCCTCTTATTACCTTTCTAGCTGCCTTGTTACAAAAGCAAACACTCGTAGACTTACGTAATCCGCCAGTTACGGGGATTTACAGTTTTCATGACACCTTGGTGGCGTAACACTTGCTAGTTACGTGAGGTGTAATACAATATAGAATTGAAATTTGACGTATGTCTCACATGCACAGTCACATTTACTCTCATTTACTGTCACCCTAACACAAAAATATAAATATTAACTTTTAAACTGTTAGTTGCATTACGAAAGAAAAATTATCGAAAGTGTAGAATTGAAAATGTTTATAAAATAAATCAGCACAATGAGAGTGCTATAACTGTTCTCAAACATCAAAAGAAATACAAACTGTTGTTGTTCCTATCTGAATTTACTTTCTTAAGTGTCAGTTAAGTACTTTTTAAAAGGTTTTTTATATCTCCGAAACTATTACAGGTAGCGGTATCAAATTTTGACACAAAGCTCGTCTGAATAACAAAAGGTCATGTACCAAATTTGGAATGAAACAGATAATATTTAACATGGTTATTTAGTTTCTTAGGTGAGGTGAATAAGTGATTTTAGTACGCGACCCAGTGAACATTCACATGGTTCGCTTTAGCGACAGGTGTGGCTATGACGCATACGGCAGGCCACAAGTCGGCCGCCGCCGAATGCTACTATTCTGCAGGCTTCCAAAACAGTGTGCCATAATGTAACAAAACTTACTGCAAAAATCTGCAGTCGCGTAATAGCTGTGACGCTACAAGACCTGCGCTCTCACTGCCTCGTACCCGTCAAAGTTTCTGAACTAGACGAGAGATGACAAGCGAAACGGTGCAGAGATACGTATCTATGTCTCCCCAGTCGAACCCGCTCGACAGGGGATACATAGCAAACAAGTGACAACTATATGGAATTATGAAATAGCCATTTTTCAGTCCGTAATCATGATTTTAAAAAGCAAGGAAAAAATCAAGTTCACAGTTCATTTCATAAAGTCCACCTCCGACTACAAACCATTTTCAAATTTTCTTCCCGACTCTATGTGTACATTAAATGAATTCGCAATTGCGAAGGAGGATAACCATCAGTTGTAGAATGGAATGACGACAATGAAAATTTGTGGGAGGCCGGCACTCGAACGCAGATTTCCCGTTTATCTTGAGCGGTCGCTGTAACATTTCGCTATCCATGCACGACTCACGGCCAGACACAAACTTCCATATGCCGTCAACCATGCGTCTGCGACCTACATTCATTCATCCATTATACATGTTTCCGTACAGGTCAGACGTCGTACTTGAAGGTCGGTTGCCCAGTATCGGCTGATAAATTCGATATTGCGATGCCTGTGCTATTATAATTACGATACAAAATTCCTTTGGACGCGGCGACTACAGGTAAGACGCCCGCTCGCGAAAAGCGGGAAATCCGGGTTCGAGTCCCGGTCCGACACAAATTTTCGTTGTCGTCATTCCATTCTACAGCTGTTGGTTGTCCTCATTCACATTTGCGATTTCATTTAAAGTATTTAATTACGGATGTAGCCGCCGCAGTGTCTGTTCCTTCGAACTTGCACGCTTTGAATCGTAATCAGACTAACACAGGCACTACAATATCGTATATATACTCTATCTGTAGGTTTTCTGAGAACGTTTTGGCGTTCTTTTATACAGGCAGCTCTAGCCATAATCCAAAAGATAAGTTCGTGTCTAACGTTTACGTTCTCTTTGTAGACTTCGATTTTCAACTATGCTCCAACGCAAAAGTCTAAACGAATAAATTTTGTTGTCATAACTGGAACAACTGCGATATTATATCATAATTTAATATAAAACAATCTAGATTGCAGAATGTGTTTATTTTTCTGGTTAACCGGTTTCAGTCAGAGACAGACCAGGGCAGTATTAAACTGATGATGTGCGGGATGTATACGTCGCAGAACGCTGAAATGTATACAGCCCGCACTGCAGTATTCGAAGGACCGTCAATTAATTATAACCACCCAGTATCTCCATTGATGACGCATAAAATCGATGCGCGGGCCGTTGTACCTGCAAAGAAGCGACTTTCGTCAACTGCTCAAGCAGTTAGCTTCAGAATAGCTAAGGAATTTCTTCCAATTATGACGAAAGCTAAATATGAAGGAAGTCTATGTAACGGGGCTCTGTGAAGTCCCTGTGGTGTACCACTCCACACGTTTACAGAGAAGTGCTCTTGAGACTGAATCTCCACAAAGGCATATGGGTGTACTTTGGACCACCTATGTGATTTAAGAATGTAATTGATTTAGTCATGAGCGAGAGTGCCTGCATTAGTAAACAGTAGTAATGAAATTGCTCGGCAATTCGCAATTATTCAACGACAAAATTTCATTCATCTGCCTTCATCTTCTCCTTAAAGATGTTGAATGGTAAGAGTGAACACCAAGCATGCGTACCGTACACCATATTCTTGTTCGTGGAGCGTCAAAAGATGTAGAAATTATGAGCGTGCTAGTTGAAGAACTTTGTTCCACTAACCGAATAATGTCTTTATGTAGATAGACTGAAAAGGCGAGTGAAAATTTGCACCAAAGGCCGGGAATCGAACCTGGATTTCCTGCTTATTAGGCAGGTGCGTTAGCCAATAAGCCACCTTGGCACAGCCGTTCACGCAACTGCACGCATTACCCTGGCACTCGCCGCTTCAGTCTACCTACATAAAATCATATGTGTGTGAGACCAGTAAGGTCTCTGAAATTGTATCACTTCCTTTGAATAATATCTCGTTTTGAAGGAGACAATGACTCCAGCCGCAATTGGACATCGAAATAATTCGGTGGTGAAAGTTGAAAATTTCTGTTGGTCCTGAGCTCGAACTTAGATCTACCACTTAATTCAAACAGTTACCTTAATCGCTTCGGCCATTCAGACACGCTCTCCGTCCGACTCAAATTCTCAACTTCTCACACTCTAGTGGTGTCCACTGTTCATTCACATACTTGCTCACAGCGACTCCTGCACTCCCATGAGAGGCACGGACCCTGTTGTGCATCTGACTGAAGTTAACAAGGCAGTTATGCTGATAGATATACTAGATAGATAGACATGTAGACAAGAAATGTATTTAAAGTTGCGAATTTGGACAACCATCATCTGTATAATGTAACGACAAAGAAAATTTGTGCCGGACCGGGACTTGAACCCGAATTTACCGCTTATCGCGAGCAGTCTACTGACCATTAGGTTATCCATGTATACTTCAGGCCAGACTCAAATTTCCATATGTCATCAAACATTTGTCTACAACCTGCATTCACGCGTCCATTATGTACATTCCCGTACAGGGGTACTGTACAGATAGGTAGGGGTAGATGATGTGTCACCTGACGACTAGAGTAGCGAAAGGAACCTGTTCCATTTATGCTGGAAGCTAATTATCAGGAAAGTCTAGGTAACCGGGACCTTTAAGGGCCCTGTAATGCACCCCACCAAACATTTAGAGACCGTTCTCTGCGAGCAAGTAGGTGAACGGACGGAGGATGCTAGTAGCATATGAAAAGTTGAGAATATGGGTCAGCTGTGAAGCTTGTCTGGATGGCCAAGGCGGCAAGAAAGCTGCTCGTGTTAAGCAGGAGATACGAATTCGAGTCTCGGTCCAGCAAAAATTTTAAACTTCCATCATCAAATTATTTCGAAGCCCAATTCCTGCAGGAATCGGCCCCTCCTTCGAAATTTGACATTAATAGCAGCTGTATCAAGTAACAGTGTGGTGTCCGTTCTGTTGGATATGTCCGACAGAACAGACATCATACGAATGCATAGTATATAAATAATGTACTTCGTCCAGACACTGTTCATTTGCACGTTCATGTGAGATGAAACTGCTGGGTACTGCACCAGTCTCACGGTGTTCAGGGAAAACACGAGTAAACCTCTTGAATCCGGTTACTGTGTGGCTGGAAAACTGTCTACCGAATTCTCTACAAGCAGCAACAACGTTTGCATTACAAAATCTGTACACAGCGTTTGTAAATACATGCTGCTTGCTTAAAGGAAAGAGTAGAATTCACCAACAAATAACAAACGCTATCATAGGTGAAAAATTAAATCATGTCAACTGAGGCACAACTTGACAACCTGAATTTCAAAATAAAAATAACAATCTGTAGTTAAAATCATATAAATGGAGTACCAACAAGTGAAATGCAAACTTATCTCTGTAACCCACTGTATTTCTGTACCCAATAAAAATTATATGCATATTACATGGAATATTTTATTCGAATTAGTTTATAATGCTACTTCCTGTACATATAATATCCATCCTGAAATTCTACTGATGTATTTGAGTTTTCAGACGCATCTGGTGATGGGAAAGGATGCCTCGAAATTATAATGTAAATCAAAGTAATATTATCAATGTAACGCAGTCTGGGGTGTTAGTTAGGACGGATAACATTCAACTGCGGCCTGCGAGTCCTTCAAAACCATTGGTAGCAACGGGAAGTTAATAATAACTGTTCCACGGGACTGGGTGAACGAGTGGATGTGGGGGAAGGAATGTGATAAGTAAGGCGTAGTTGTTGGAATCACAGTGCAATTTTACCGACGGTGGTAGCCACATTTATCGCGTACTATTTGCGGGGGTAAGATATTTCCTAGTTCTGTAGATGAGGTCTGGAATATGGCGACATGGAAAACAATCAGGAGTTAGAATAGTATTACATCCGTTACTGTACTTTTACATACACGTACATAAAATAATTTTGTGTCAACACTAGAAATAAATAAATGTAACCAGAAATCGCTAGCTACCAATTAATTATGAATAATATCACACATAGTTCTAGATAATTCTTGATTTCTGCAAATCTTAACTGCGGTACATTATGAGAACAAGTATACATAAAACTATTTTATTTTATTGACACTTGGTAACGATAGGTGAATAATTATTTTATTTACTTTAGAAGGTGCAACCTTTCACGTTTGTAGCAACAACTGTATTAAAACAAGAACGAAAATGTGTTCATTTTCTCAATAACCCCACTTTCTTGAAGATCAGTTTACATCGCTGTCACTATTACATATAAGTATCTGAATTCCTGAGTAAACCACCCACTGTTTATATATTGTTTTTCTGACATGTCAAGTATCCATGAGGACCTCCTCGCTATCGAATGATAAATTAATAGAAAGATAAGAAGTGCTATCTAAAGCTAATCTACGAGAATGCAACGCAGGACTCGTCTTCGTACGACCTGAGCTTAAATCCCTAATTCGCTCATTTGACGAAGGTTTTCTGTCGTTTCCCTAAAGAATCTGAAGTGAATCACACAACGATTCCTTCGACAAGGCTGCAGTCTCTTTTCTTTTCTATGTTTGGATAGCAGAGCTACTACCTTTTGCTAATGATCTCATCGATGGCCATACGTTACTCTAATCTTTAAGTTAAAAGAGCATGAATGAAAAACGAAAAAGAATAGCAAACAAATATTTTGCCGGTTAATGGGAAACAACGAAATAGCAGCGCAGGCACATCAATATAATTAATAGTACATAGGAAATCTAGACATTCTTCATATTAAATTGAAGCTATTGTCCGAGGATGCTCACTATTGTTCTAGCGTTTACTTGTAACAGCTTTCAAACTGTACCGAACAAAAATTTAAATTGTGATTTAACTCCAGTAAAGCTCTCTTTGAGCTGATTTAGTTCCGAATAAGCCAAGAGCTGTTTGCTGATAAAATCAGATTATCTGTATTCTCAGCAGCCTAATAGACGAAATGTTAATTCAGGATGTATGTAACGATCTAACTCAACTCTTTCCAGAAAGCAGCTGTTCCATTGCTCCTGTTCCTCAGGATATAAATCATCGGCATATTTGACATACAGTACAGCACAATAGGCCGTTCAAATGCAGTGGCGTAAAATTTTATACTTACAAGTACCGTGTAGCCTCGTTTGTCTCCACAATGAGAGTAAAATATGTAAATTACAGCACTCCTTTTTCTGTTTTCTGTCAACAATGATATGCAGCGGAATAAATCTGTTTGGGAGAGAGAGAAAAAAAAAAGACCCCGTTGTCGTACGAGAGTAAAATGTTGTGCAATTATTTTGCCGCGTGCATAAAACCTGCCGTGCTGGCAGTGTGCTCTACTGCAGCGTTAGAACAATAAATTGCACGCAAACAGTATTTTATGAGGTACGAATCACCAGCCCGTTAATTTATCCTTGGCGTAATGCTGATAAATGTGGCCGCATTCGGTGATAAATATCAGCAATCAGTTATCAAAAGTGAAAGTGATTCTGCTGAGGTAACAAAGGTGTTTTGGAGGAGGGGGGGTAGTCGGGAGGGGTTGTGAGGGAGGATGGGTAGGAAAACTGTTTTTAAAGCAATATTTCACGTTTGAACATTACTACAATTAATAAGATACCATCGAAAGTGCGCAGTAGAGTTATTTATGTTTCAGTAACACTTGGTAAATGTTAACAAAAAGAGCAATCCGATCATATCACTGGTAACTACTGTGCTACAAAGGAGGACTACCCTCCTCAAAAAATAAAATAAAATATAAAATAAAAAAAATAAAAAAATAAAAAATCACTGTACTAACTACTGTTGTAAAAAATTGTGGTTGCTGTTGTGGTCTTCAGTCCAGAGACTAGTTTGGTCCAGCTCTTCTTGCTATTCTATGCTGTGTAAGCCTCTTCATCTCCGAGTAACTACTGCAATCTACATACCTCTGAATCTGCTTATTGTATTCATCTCTTGGTCTGCCTCTACGATTTTTATCCCACACGCTCCCCTCTAGTACTAAATTGGGGGTCTGTTGGTGCCTCAGAATGTGTCCGACCAACCGGTCTCTTCTTTCGGTCAGGTTGTACCACAAATTTCTCTTCTGCCAATTCTATTCAGTACCTCCTCATTAGTTACGTGATCTATCCTTATAATCTTCAGCATTCTTCTGGAGCACCACATTTGGAAAGATTCTACTCTTTTCTTGTCTAAACTGTTTATCGTCCATGTTTCACTTCCATAATGGCTACACTCCATGCAAATACTTTCAGGAAAGGACTTCCTGACACTTAAATCTGTACTTGATGTTAATAAATTTTTCTTGTTCAGAAACTTTTTTCTTGCCATCATCAGTCTACATTTTATATATTATCTAACTCGATTATCACCAGTTATTTGGCTTCCCAAATAACGAAACTCATATCACCAGTTATATTGCTTCCCAAATAACAAAACTCATGTACAACTTTAAGTGTCTCATTTCCTTGTCTAATTCCCTCAGCGTCATCTGATTTAATTTGACTACATTCCATTATCCTCGTTTTGCTTTTGTTAATGTTCATATTATATCCTCCTTTCAAAGTACTGTCCATTCCATTCAGCTGCTCTTCCAAGTCCTTTGCTGTCTCTGACAAAATGGCAATGTCATCCGCAAAACTCAAAGTTTTTATTTGTCCTCCCTGGACTTTAATTCCTACTACAAATTTTTCTTTTGTTTCCTTTACTGCTTTCTCAATATACAGATTGAATAACATCGGGGATAGATCACCGAAGTTAAGCAATGTCTGGTTTGGTTCAAATGGCTCTGAGCACTATGGGACTTAACTTCTAAGGTCATCAGTCCCCTAGAACTTAGAACTACTTAAACCCAACTAACCTAAGGACATCACACACATCCATGCCCAGGGCAGGATTCGAACCTGCGACCGTAGCGGTCGAGCGGTTCCAGACTGAAGCGCCTAGAACCGCTCGGCCACCTTTCGTGACCCTCGACTCTTACAACTGCCATCTGGTTTCTGTACAAATTGCACATAGCCTTTCGCTTCCTGTATTTTACCCTGCCTCCTTTAGATTTTGAAGCAGAGTATTCCAGACAACCTCGTCAAAAGATGTCTCTAAGTTTGCAGATGCTATAAACGTACGTTTGCCTATCCTTAACGTATCTTCTACGCGAAGTCGTAGGGTTCGTATTCCCTCGCGTTTTCCTACATTTCTCCGAAATACAAACTTATCTTCCCCGAGGTCGGCTTCTACGAGTTTTGCCATTCTTTTGTGAAGGATTCGTGTTAGTATTTTGCAACCGTGACTTATTAAAGTTAGGTCGGTAATTTTCAGCATCTGCTTCCTTTGGAATTGGGGTTATCATATTCTTCTTGAGGGTATTTCGCATGTCTCGCCCATCTTGCTCACCAGATAGAAGAGTTTCGTCATGGCTGGCTCTCCCAAGGCAATCAGTAGTTCTAACGGAATGTTGTCTACTCTGGGTGCCTTGTTTCGGCTTAAGTCTTTCAGTGCTTTGTTAAATTCTTCACACAGTATCATATCTCCCTTCTCATCTTCCTCTACGCTCTCTTCCATTTCCATAATATTGCCCTCAAGTGCATCTCCCTTGTATAGACCTTCTACGTACTCCTTCCACCTTTCTGCTTTCCCTTATTTGCTTAGGACTGATTTTCCATCTGAGCTCTTGATTTTCATACAGGTGGCTCTTTTTTCCAAAGGTCTCATTTATTTTCCTTTGGCTGTATCTATCTTACCCCTAGTGGTATATGCTTCTGCTCCCTTATATTTGTCCTCTAGCCAATGCTGCTTAGCCATTTTGCGCATCCTGTCAGTCTCATGTTTTAGACGTTTGTATTCCCTTTCGCCTGCTTCATTTATTGCATTTTTATATTTTCTCCTTTTATCGATTAAATTCAACATCTCTTGTGTAACCCAAGGATTTCTACCAGCCCTCGTCTTTTTACCTACTTGATCCTCTGCTGCCTTCACTAATTCATTTCTCAAGGCTATCCATTCCTCTTCTATTGTATTCCTTCCCCTATTCTTGTCAATCGTTCCCTAATGCTCCCTCTGATCCTCTTTACAACCTATGGTTCCTTCAATTTATCCATCTCCTTAAATTCCTGCCTTTCTGCAATTTCTTCAGTTTTCATCTACAGTTCATAACCAATAAATTGTCGTCACAGTCCACATCTGGAAATTTCTTACAATTTAAAATCTGGTCCCTAAACCTCAGCCTAACCACGATATAATCAATCTTAATCCTTTCGGTGTCTCCAGGTCTCTTCCACGTATACAACCTCCTGTCATGATTCTTAAATCAAATGTTAGCTATGATTAATTTATGCTCTGAGCAAAATTCTACCAGGCGGCTCCCTCTTTCATTCCTTTCCCACAGTCCATATTCACCTGCTACTTTATCATCTCTTCCTTTTCCTACTGTCGAATTCCAGTCGCCCATGACTATTAAAATTTCGTCTCCCTGAACTATCTGCATAATTTCTTTTATCTCATCATACATTTCCTCAATGTCCTCCTAGTCTGCGGAGCTAGTTTTCATAGAAACTTGTACTACTGAGGTGAGTGTGAATTTAGTGTCAATCTTCGCTACAATAAAGCGTTCACTAGGCTGTTCATAGTAGCTTACCCTCGTTGCTATTTTTTACTTATTATTAAACCTACTCCTGCATTTCCCCTACTTCGTTCTGTATTTATAACCCTCTATTCACCTTACCAGAAGACCTGTTCCTCCTGCCGAGGAACTTGGCTAATTTCCACTATATCTAACTTTAATCTATCCATTTCCCTTTTCAAATTTTTTAACCTATCCGCTCGATTAAGGGATCTAACGTTCCACGCTCCGATTCGTAAAGCCCCAGTTTTGTTTCTGCTGATGACGACGTCCTCTTGGGTAGACTCCGCCCGGAGATCCGAATGGGAGACTATTTTACGTGCGAAGTATTTTACCCTACAGGATGTCATCATCATTTAACCATACAGTAGAGCTGCGTGCCTTCGGGAAAAATTACGGCTGTAGTTTCCCCTTGCTTCCAGCCGTTTGCAGTACCATCGCGGAAAGGCCGTTTTGGTTGATGTTAGATCAGCCAATCATCAAGACTACTGCCCCTGTAACTACTGAAAAGGCTTGCGCCCTTAGTCAGGAATCACACGTTTGTCTGGCCTCTCAACAGATACCCCTCCATTGTGCTTGCACCTACGATGTGGCTATATGTATCGCGAAGGCGCGCAAGCCTCTCCACCAACAGCAAGGTCCATGGTTCATGGAGGGGGCCGGAAATTACTATGATTGTGTTAAAACATTTTATAGATTTTACATTCCAAGACAATAATAATGTTGACGTACCGCTGTTCTGTAAGGGTGCCAAGGATCACAACTAAAGGGTCCTAGTTAGAGAAAGAAATGACACCCTAGACTGCCACTCCTGGTTGTCGGGACGCACGGTTGGCAACTTTCAGGTTGGTATCCCACTGTTGGGCAGGGTGTCTCCAGACACGTCTTCGGCCTGGAATCTGACTGACTGGAGTGGAATTATCTGCAGCGATGAGTTCCGCTTGGAATTGCCCGATGTCCACCTAAGACTCTCTAATTGAGAGCGTATGGAGCATTGTGGGGAGAGTCCTATAACCAGCTCAGGATTTTGACGATCTAACTCGTCAACTGGACAGAATTTGGCACGACATCCCTTAGGTGAACATCTAAGAACTCTATCAATCAATTCCAAGCCGAATAACTGTTTAAATGAGGGTAAGAGACTGGTCAACAAGTTATTGACTTGTTCAATTTGTGAAGCCCTTTCTCTTGAATAAATCATCCAGTTTTTCTAAAACTATAATCCTTTTTTTTGTCTGTACATGAAAATCTCATCTACCGATTTCTGTCCCATTCGGTTATTCCCTCGTGATTAGTCGTTTTTTTTGTCTTAGAATGTATTTTTGTCCATAAACTGCCTGAAAAAAATTGAAACACCCATAAAGGTAAGCTGAAATGAAATGAAACTTCGCAGGTTGGAAGGGTATGTTATGTTATTGGAATGGTAGCATGCCCCGATTCGATTGAGAAGGTTGTTACAGAGCCGTTGCATCTTCTCTTGAGGCCAGCTGACCCACAGCTGTTGTAACTGGTGTTTGGTATCCTGGGGACTGGCACTGCGACTGAGATGACGTCGAGATGGTCCCCCACATGTTCTGTCAGGAACAGGTATAGCAATCTTTCTGGTCACAGTAGTATGTCAACAACAGGCACACAGTTTATAGCCATATTTGCCAAGTGTGTGTATGAGCACTGTCCTGTTGAAAAATGGCGCCATAATATTGTCAGATAAGAGGTGGCACAGGAGGCTGTAGGATGTCCGTGACATGCCGTTGTGCCGTCAAAGTTCTCTCAGTAACTACCAACCGTGACCTGTAGTCATACTCAAGGAATTCCCATATCTTGAAGCCAGTAGTAACATCGCTGTGCTTCTCCTAAACAATGGAAAAACAACGGAAGAATGGGGCCCACAGATCTCTGTTGCCCGGTGTAGTGCAGCAACTCAACAATCATTATAAGTCTGCCGAAATATTAAGCCATACTGCCTCTGTAGCCGTTCATAATTGGGAAAGTGTTGCCGGTAAGGATTCTGTGCACGAACTGACCTCTCAATTATGTCCCATAAATGTGCGATGAGATTCGCGTCGGTCGGTCTGGGTGGCCCACTCATTCTCTCGAACTGTCCAGGTTGTTCTTGAAACCATTCAAGAACTACTGTGACTCGGTGACATGGCACACTGTCATCCCTAAAAGTTCATCGTTGTTTTAGAACGCGAAGTCCACAAATGGCCGCAGATGTTCTCTAAGTAGACGAACGTAACCATTTCCAGTCAATGACCAGTTCAGCTGGATCAGAGGACCCTATCCATTCAATATAATCACAACCCACACCATTATGGACCCACTACCAGCTTGCACAGTGCATTGTTGACAGCTTGAGTCCATGGCTTCGTGGGATCTGCACCATGCTCGAGCCAGCTGATCGGACTCATCTGGCGAGGCCATGGCTTACCAGTCGCCTAGCGTCCATTCGATGTGGTCACGAGGCCATGAGAGGCGCTGCAGACAATGTCGTGCTGTTAGCACAGGCAGTCGCATCGATTGTCTGAAACCATAGCCCATTAACGCCGCACTTTCCTAATGGATGGGTTCGTCGTACGTCTAACATGGATTTCTGCAGTTATTTCATCCAGTGCTGCTTGTCTGTTGACAATGACAAATCTACGCAAACGCCACTGTTATCGGTCGTCGTCTTTGGTGGGAGGTAATGCCCGAAATTTTGTATTCTCGGCACACTCTTCACATTGTGTATTTGGAATACTGAATTCCCTAACTCTAGCCGAAATGGAATGTCCCACGCGTCTAGCTGCAAGTACTATTCCGCATTCAAAGTCTGTTAATTCCCGTCGTGCGGCAATAATCACATTGGAAACCTTTTCACATGGATAACCTGAGTTCAAATAACAGATCCGCCCGAGCACTGGCCTTTTATACCTTGTATACGCGATGCTACCGACATCTTTATGTGTGCATATTGATTAACTACGACTTTAGTCACCTCACTGTATATTCTACAAGGTCTGGCAACAACACTTAAACACTGTGGTGGCGGAATTGCTGCTCCAATCATTTACACACCTACTTATAGTTAATATGTTTATGGATCCTCTACGACCTGATTCCTTTCACCCATCTGCTCCTATTCTTCGAACATATCCGCATACTCTACACCTCCCGCTGCCTTGATCCCCCTCATCCCCTGGTTGCTCCTCTCCTCTCCAACCCCCGCCCTCTGCTGCATCTTCACTGTCGTGTCCCCCCCCCCCCTACCCTCCATCTCTACACCATTCAACTCATTTCGCAAGGTGGCTTCCGTCGACTGCCCCTCCTGGATGATGCCCTCTCTCCCTCCATTTATTCCTCCTATCATCTCTGATCCTCACCTCTCCCTCCCTTCCTCTGTCCTTTTCCTGGGCTCCCTCCCCCCCTTCCATCATGTTTTTCCCCACCTACCCTCACTCTGTCTCCCTTCTCTCCCTCGAGTCCTTTTGCATTTCCCTCCTCTGCCTTTTCCCCATTCCCTCTCGCATCTGCCCTGCCCCCCTTATGAGTCATCTCCCTCCGCAGTCCCACTCCCCCTTCGTTTTTCCTCTCCTCCCCTCTTTTTTTCCCTCATCTGTCCAGGTTCGCCCCCCCCCCCCCCCACCCCCCGCCATCCATCTGCCCTTGGCTGTGGTGTTGTGGTGTCATCTTCGTGTTAAGTGTTGTGTGAACAGAAATCATACTGTCGCTGGGTGTGATTTTTATATCTCTTGCGAACAGAAACCAGACTGTCGCCATGTTTTTTAATTGTCTGTCTACTATTTTACATCTGTCTGCTTCCTGTGTATTTTATTAGTATCGCCAACCCTTTGTTTTATGTTTTAACTTTCCACAATTTTCCGCCGTTTTACAATTTAAGTAATCGTTTTATCGCCTGTTTTTATTGTTTCTTATCTTCTTCTTCTGTTTTAAAAATTCTGTAGGCTGAAGAGCAGGGTACTAAGCTGCTGCCAGCCCGCCCCTTCAGGGGGAATCGATATTCAATAAAGGAAAAAAAAAGAAAAAGAGAGGGGGAGTGACGGTAGAAAACTGTGGATGCTCATTCTCTCTCCCAGACACGACCCTTGGAATCAGCGTCTGGGCTGGCTCATGAAAGGGCGATCAGTGCAGGAAAAATTGAACCTTTACTACTAGGAACTTTGTTAACATATACTTCAGTGTGACAAAGCTAATTTTAGGAGCAACTTTCCATCTACTTTAGTGCAAAATAGACCTAGAGCGACATCAAATTATTAATGATGGCCTAGGCAAAGAATAGTGGATAATGACTGTACACAAATTCGGATTAAAACAATACAACTGTTTGAGATATTGCTGTTAATTGCTGCAACTACACAGTAATTAACTTGAATCTGTGATCTATAAATACAGAGATGGCCGAAGCCTAGCAATCGAATGACAATAAAAAAGTAGCAAGTCAACTTGTTGTAACAACACCTCCAGACTTGACTGTTTAATGAGGAGGGAGGAGGGATTGAGGGGGAGAAATCTGTATCGCAAATCTCCCAACCCTTTTGTGCCACTAATACTTGCATTCATTAACTCTGAATCCTTAATTTTCTTAGTTTCTCCTAACAAGGAATTTGTGTTTATCGCTGTAGCCAAACAAAATAGAAAGGAATACAAACAAGTTACATTTCACCTGTTCCTTATCCACTACGCGCCTGCAACACTGCCCAAGAAATCTTACAGAACTGAAATAATTTCTGAGTAAGATGGTTCGCAGAACACAGATGCAGAATATTTAACAAACTTTCAGAAGAGAATGAATATACGGCCAGTACTGTTCATCAACAACAATAGCACGTGTATCTGTAAAGCACTCAGCAATTGTTTCTTTACGTTGCTATGCTATGAAATTATGAGTTCATTTAAAATGTCCACATACATGAATTATATCAATATGTAAATATTTCCAAAACCGCATTTTTACGATTTTTTAAAACAGCCCTGCTATTTATAGGTAAATACTCCCGTGGTTAACTGAAAATTGTTATCATATGCAGAAATTTCAGTTGAAATACATTATTCCTGCGTCTAGCATTCTCATTTATAAAAAATACTCAGTGCCTTAACAGTTCACTTCGTAGTACAAGAACGTGTCAGTAACTACTGATCAGCAATTGGTTTCCACGTATGACTGGCGCGTGATAAGAAAAATTCTAACTTGTTGTGGTTACATAGCATGCCTTATCTGTACAAATATAAAGCCAGATTATTAGCACAACGTGTGCAAAGCATTAATATCACAAGTAATATGGGGCATACTCTTAACAGACAACATATATAATCAGATCACACTCGACACCTTGAAATTACCGCAACATTTAAAATTAAGCATTAAAATTAACGAAAATAAATATTCTTTATAGATGATTTGTTCTTAAATAGATCGTTCTATTTTCAGCCATTTACAGATACTACCACCAGACGTCTCTATGGCAGAGAGTCTATGTAGACAGAGACTGGCCAGTTATGCAGTTGACTCTGATTAGCTAAGAGCTCAGGTCGTCCTGTGTTTACCAGCCCCCTAGACTACTTCGGTTTCTGCGGCGTGTCTGTTATTTTTTCAGTTTTTTTTAACGTTTGGAAAATTGATTCCATGACATTGCATGGTATATTTTTTAAACGTGTTGCACTAATAAGGAAATTTTAAATTCCATTTGGTTGTATTTCGCAAAGTTAGGCTGGCCCAAATAATGTAATTAATTCACACCCGTTAATAATACCGTTATATCTAGTGACTTTAGTACAGGTTCAGATGCAAAATAATTTGATTGAAGGTGGGAGTTAAAGGTGTATCCAACATGATAGTCGGATGAATTTATAAGTCCCCTATCTCAGGAGCAGTAGTGGTGGAACATTTGAGGGAAGACTTAGGGTAAGTTGTGAATAAATTTCTTGGCACTCTTATTGTATTAAGGGGGGGGGGGGGGCACTTCAGCTTACCACTAGGTACAGACTAGAAAGTGATTATGGCTGCTAGTAGAGACAGGGATTCGTTGTTATTATTCTACGTGCCTTAACCGAAGATAGTCTTGGGCAGTTAATTATACAGGGTTAAGTCACTAACTATTGCCACCTAGAGTAACTCCGAAAGTATCATAGCAGCTGAAAAGTTGGTAAGACAAATGCTGCATGGGACAACGGGGGCCATAGTATGACGTTCGTTTTTTGTTGCTAGGTGGGGTCGGAGCAGAGATATGAAGGCCAACTTTAGTTTTTTAAACGGGATGCTATAGTTTGGTACTTATTTTCTGGTAGCGTCTATCGAGACGAATCCAATGATGTGTAACAGTAAGGTCTTTGAAGGTCAACTAAGGTGAAAAAGGTGGCATGAAACTCCATTTAAAGAAGGAGTTCGAGGTGATGACCATTGATATCAATGCAGTGCTGCATTCTTCTTATCATGGATTGAGTGGTATTCTGTATCACTTCGGCACTTATCGAAGATCGAAGCACATGCTCTGACAATTCTCTCTCACATATCGTACAAATACATGCATCAAAAAAAGTTTTGCATCATCTCGGTTCCGAGAGTTGCGGAACCTATACAGAAAATTGAAATAGAGATCAACATAAACATCTTTTCCGCCGTTTTATTGCACACGAAAACCACACGTTTCATGTTGTACCACCATACAGCCAGACCTTCAGAGGTGGTGGTACAGGTTGCTGTACACATCGGTACTTATAATACCCAGTAGCACGTCCTGTTGCATTGATGCATTCCTGTATTCGTCGTGACATACTATTCACAAGTTCATCAAGGCACTGTTGGTCCAGATTGTCCCACTCCTCAACCGCGATTCGGCTTAGATCCCTCAGAGTGGTTGGTGGGTCACGTCGTCCATAAACAGCCCTTTTCAATCTATTCCAGGCATTTTCGATAGGGTTCATGTCTGGAGAACATGCTGGTCACTCTAGTCGAGTGACGTCGTTATCCTGGAGGAAGTCATTCACAAGATGTGCACGATGGGAGCGCGAATTGTTGTCCATCAAGACGAATGCCTCGCCTATATGCTGCAATATGGTTGCACTATCGGTCGGAGGATGGCATTCACGTATCGTACAGCCGTTACGGCGCCTTCCATGACCATCAGCGGCGTACGTTGGCCCCACGTAATGCCGCACCAAACCAGCAGTGAATCTCCACCCTGCTGCACTCGCTGGACAGTGTGTCTAAGGCGTTCAGCCTGGCCAGGTTGTCTCCAAATATGTGTCCGACGATTGTCTGGTTGAATACATATGCGAGACTCATCTGTGAAGAGAGCGTGATGTCAATCCTGAGCAGTCCATTCGCCATGTTGTTGGGCCCATCTGCGCCGCGCTGCATGGTGTTGTGGTTGCAAAGATGGACCTCACCATGGACTTCGGAAGTGAATTTGCGCATCATGAAGCCTATTGCGCGCAGATTGAGTCATAACACGACGTCCTGTGGCCGCACGAAAAGCATTATTCAACATGGTGGCGTTGCTGTTAGGGTTCCTCCGAGCCATAATCCCTAGCTAGCGGTCATCCACTGCAGTAGTAGCCGTTGGACGGCCTAATCGAAGAATGTCATCGACGGTTCCTGTCTCTCTGTACCTCCTCCATGTCCGAACAACATCGCTTTGGTTCACTTCGAGATGCCTGGACACTTCCCTTGTTGGGAGCCATTCCTGGCACGAAGTAACAATGCGCGTGCGATCGAAACGCGGTATTGACCGTCTAATCATGGTTGAACTACAGACAACACGAGCCGTGTATCTCCTTCCTGGTGGAATGACTGGAAGTGATCGGCTGTCGGACCCTCTCCGTCTAATGGGCGCTGCTCATGCATGGTTGTTTACATCTTTGGGCGGGTTTAGTGACATCTCTGAACAGTCAAAGGGACTGTGTCTGTGATACAATATCCATAGTCAACGTCTGTCTTCAGGAGTTCTGGGAACAGGAGTGATGCAAAACTTTTTTTGATGTGTGTAGCAAATATTAGCCAAATACGGCTTATCCATCTAACGTGCCAGACATGTAAATACCATTCGACGGTTTCGCAATACAACACTAATAGGAACGGTAAGACTAGTATCGTCGAATCAAGCGAATGTGAATGATGTATTTCTTCGAAGAACAAGTCGATATGCTTCTCATTTACGGAGAAAACCAACGGAATTCAGTGAGAGCTAGAGACTTATATGCTGAAAGATATCCTCACCGTACTCACCCTACGCTTCGTACATTTAAATATGTGTATGATAAATGAGAACAACTGGATCTTTAACGCATCGGAAACATATCCGACAAAGGAAAGTTACTAATGAGGAAACGGAAATTGGTACTCTCCAGAGTAGTGTTGTTCGTGTTCTGCATCGCCATAAATATCATCCTTACCATATCAGTCTCCACCAAGAATTAACTGGTACTGTTTGTATGCATCGCATTGAATACTACCGATGGGCTCAACATCAGATTCTGAGGGATGACACGTTTATTAATTTGATTTTATTTACTGACGAGGCTACATTCACGAACCATGGAAATGTTAATTTGCATAACATGCATTATTGGGCAAATGAAAATCCATGTTGGCTGCGGCAAGTTGCATGCCAAAAACCGTGGTCGGTGAATGTATGGTGTGGGATTCTGGAGGGCAGAATGACAGGCCCCTATTTGATTGAAGGAAATCTTAAAGGTAGGAAGTACACCATATTCCTGCCATAAACATTGGAAGAAATACCTTTAGGAACAAAAACAGAATGTGGTATCAACATGATGGGTGTCCGGCACATTTTTCGCTGATGGCTAGAAATGAGTTGCTGAGACAATTCCCATATCTTTGGATTGGATACGGAGGAGATGTGTCGTGGCCGGCTTGTTGGCCAGACTTGACGGCTCTGGATTTTTCCTTGTGGGGATTTGTAAAAGACACTGTTTATAAAGACGTTCCAACGACACCTGAAGATATGCGAGAGAGAATTGTCAGATGATGTGCTTCGATAAGTGGCGATATGATAAGGAAGACCACTCAATCCATGATAAGAAGATTGCAGCATTGCATTGATACCAATGGTTATCACTTCGAACACTTTTTGCAAATGGACATTCATGCCACGCTTGTGACCTTCAGTGACCTTCAAAGACCTTACTGTTACACTCCATTGGATTCGACTCGATAGCCGCTATCAGAAAATAAATACCAAATTATTACATTCCATTTAAAAAAACAAAGTTGACCTTCATATCTCTGACGCGACCCCACCTAGCAACAGAAAACCAATGTCATATTATGGCTTCCGTTGTCCCCTGCAAATTTTGTCCCACAAACTTTTCAGCTCCTATCATATTTTCGGAGTTGTTCTTGGTGGCAATAGTTAGTGACTCACCCTGTAGTACCCAATACGAGTGAGCAACGTATTAGATCTCCTGGTTACAACCAGGCCCGAACTTTTCGACTCAGTTAAAGCAGAGCCGAGGATCAACTTTCATAAAACCGTTAAAGCATTTATACCAAAAATGGAGTTCCTTTCCAAGACAAGGTTTGTAGTATCAAATATGCGCCCTAATTTGTGGAGGACGATTCTGAGAATGTTTGGAGCACAGGATTACATGTTAGTGGAACATGGACTGCGGGCAAACCGTAACAGAAGAGAATCGAAGCATTTGAGATGTGAGGCTGCAGAAGAAAGTCAAAAATTAGGTGGACTGATAAGGTAAGGAATCAGGAGATCCTCCGCGGAATCGGCGAGGAAACATTGGAAAACACTGACAAGAACAAAGGACAGGGTGATAGGAGATGTGTGAAGAAGTCAGGGAATAACTTCTACAGTATTATATGGAGTGATAGAGGGCAAAAGCTGTAGAGGAAGACAGAGATTCGAATACATCCAACAAATAATTGAGAACACAGGTTGCAAGTGGTATTCTGAGATGACAAGCTTGGTACGTGAGATGAATTCGTGGTGGGCCGCATCAGACCAGTCAAGAGAGTGGTGACTAAAAAAAAGCATTACTAATACAGGTGCCAGTAACAATGTAAATGATTGTAGGAAGATATTTATGCCAAGCAAGTGTGACAAGAAATGTGTTTGAGATTAACTAAACAATCAGAATTCACAATCATCTCCAGGGCTGAAAATGTTGAATATCAACGGACAATGTTCCGAATAAGTCTTGTATTGGTAGGTGCCAAGGAAAGTTGGGAGAGACGACGTTGTAACCATGTGGCACAGAGCTTTCACGCCATACGGCCAAGTCAGTGGGGTTGCCTGTACAGCGGGAGTATGCGTTGGGACGACAACATAGTTCCTGTCTGGCGTAAAGGAGGCGCCGCCTTTGCCACACTGTATTTTGCGGCGGTTACAAGGACGGAACTAGAGCTTATGCTCAGTATCCCTCCACCCGCCATATGTTTAGGGAGCTGCACGGCCTGATGACAGCAGAGATATCAAGGGAGAGGCCTCAGACATAGCCAACCGATTCAACTCATTTTCGGAATGACGCTTGGGTGTAAACTAAAATGAAAGACTGTATGGTATTTTGGCTCAACAACTCCTAATTTTTTGAGCAAACTACTCTTAAAGTTCTAGGCGCGCTATTGACTCAGAAATGATGGGCTCGATAGATAACTGAAAACTGAGCATTTCTCATTAATATGTATGGGGACCGAAACACATTTAATCCTAGAAAACGAGGAATGAAATTGACTGTTGGTTATGTACTCATAAGGTAAGAAGTGTTCAACGAAATCGCTGCTGGCGTAGTGACCAAGGCATTTGGCTGTGGAGTGGAGAGCCTGTGTTCGATTCTCATTTCCATTCAGCAGGTTTTTTCCTTTTTATTCTATTCCGTTTCGAAATTGGTAGGCGTGGTAGGGTTAACAAGGTAAGTACAGCAACAGGGAATAATGCAAAGGTAGACAAATAAATATCTCAAACGATTTGGATTAGTTAACAGTTAAGAATTTAAGCCTTGGCGCTTTACAATGTCTATTTTACTCTGTTGCTTATATTTAATTTCTTTCAAACAATTAGATGGATGATACTTGTCATATAAGCTTTTGAAACAGATATACTCGCAGCGCTGTCTAACGAATGCAATTTTCGCACAACTACATCTTTCTTTCCGAAGATTCAGAGTAGAAACTATTGGTTTCCATTTAAAAATTTTTCGTTCTGAGAATTAATTTTAATGCATACCGCGCATACGACAACATTTTCTGAAAAAACAACGCTGAAAGTTAATTTTGAATTGTGCTGTGCATCATTATTGGATCTACTCGGTTGTGCAATTCCCACTGGATTTCCACAAGCAGAGGTTTATTTTGACGCCGGGAAATAAAATTTTTAACTTGGCGATAAAAATAAAAGTCACATGGCGGGCACACAGGTGTGCAGTTACACGGTATTATTTATACCGTGCAAGTCGGTTGACCCCCGTGATCCATAAACATGCTATCGTACATGACGGCGTTAGTTTGTTCATGCCAGTTATCCAATATCAGACCAAACTTATTACCAGCATCGTACGTTTTTTTTAAATGTTCAAGTTATGTTTTGAAAACTGAATTCTTCTATTTCCCGGATTTGGAGCAAGTGATGTAAACCTATTTTAATGAGTCAGTTAAACGATTGACCTCCTAGATACCTCGAGGACCAGATTGACAATTAATTTATTATAATCATGGGAAAACTTAAGCCAACAATTTTTCAGACACTGTGATGGAATATTTCACAGCGTATGAATGGGTTGTTTTATGCATACTATCAGTTGCGACAAGGGCTATTTGTTCTCCATTTTGCGAAAAAGTGCGCCAAATGCTCGTCTTCGCATTAATATTACTCGGAATTGTTTTTGTACAACGAGGCTTAAAATTTTAATTCTTTACTAGTCTAAGTCGTTGCCTACTTTGTTATTATTCGTTATTGATTTACTTACTTCATTGATCCTCCTACCCCTACAATTTGGCGAGGAAAAAAATACAGATGAAAAGAAATTCTGAGTGCAAATAGGTATGAAACACAAGTTCACTGCTTCCGAGTCAGGTGTCTTGGCCGCTACACCAGCGGCGCTTCCGTTGAACATTGTATACCTTATAGGTACACAAAAATATGTCGAAACATTTCTTTCCTCATGTTCTAGGAAAATATGAGTTTGCTGTCCAAAAATATACTGACAAAAATGGTCAGTTTTCAGCTGTCTATGGATCCCGTCAATTCTGAGTCGACAGCAAATCATGTGGGGGAGGCTTTCATTTTAGGTTGTATGCAAGCGACATGTCAAATATGAGCGGAATCAGTTGGACATTTCTTTAAGTCGAAGATCAGCTAGAGTCAAGACGTCTGCTTTCGGAGCCAATGTCTTTCCAGCCAGTGCGACGATCATCACCACTTGTCTTCGACGGCTGCCAGTGGCTCACCAAAGTCATCGACCAGCGAGTAGCACCTATTGGAAGTGCAACTTCGTGTAATTAGGACTTCGATATGTGTGTTTTATCGGTGGTCTTTAGAAGAGTTAAATACTGAAGTTTTACTCAGAACTGATACATTACTTTTCTTTTTGCATTCACAGTATAGCAGGAAAGACCCTATATGGTTCAACAGCTGTGTTAGAAATTTACCACACATTTAAATGGGGTCCAAGCCTCAATGAGAAGCAAAAACTCAAAGAGGCCTAAATGAGCTCAAGGAGAGCAATGCGAAAATCTTTCACTAGTTTTGAAGGGAAAATTATGTCTACTGATTTGACAAAAATCTCCTGAAAAATTTTGGTATTACGCTAAGTCAATAATGGGTTTAAAGCCCTCCACTTATTCTGCAGCCGTACTGCCACCGAAACGGATGTGATACAGAGAAGGCCGGACACTAAATTCCGCATTTTCCGAAATTTTTTCAATGAGGAAGATCGTATTACAGTTCAACTGAATCTTCGCACGAACACCAAATGACTGATATAGAGATAATTGGCAGCTGGATACGAAATCAGTTAAAAAAGCACTCAACAGAGAGAAGGCGACTGAGCCTAAAAGGGTAAGTTATATACACGATTCTATAACAATTACACAAGAGAACTTGCTCCTCCTCTAGCGGCAAAATGGTTCAAATGGCTCTGAGCACTATGGGACTTAACATCTGAGGTCATCAGTCCCCTAGAACTTAGAACTACTTAAACCTAACTAACCTAAGGACGTCACACACATCCATGCCCGAGGCAGGATTCGAACCTGCGACCGTAGAAGTCGCGCGGCTCCTGACTGAAGCGCCTAGAACCGCTCGGCCACCGCGGCCGGCCTTCTACAAGCAGTCTCCATTAGGTCTCTGTTGGAACGAAGTATTTCAGGTGACCGGAAAGATGCGCAATTAATCACGGTTTTCAAGGGAGGTCATCGAACAGCTACACACAGCTATTAGCTTGTATAGCCGACATTAATCTGTTGTAGAATTGGATTAGCAAACGTTTCGTGCTCGTATATTATGAATGTCCTGGAAATAGAAAATTTCCTTTATAAAAATTAATGTGGACTTCGCAATGAACGGTTTCCTGAAACACAGGTCGCTCGTTCCGGCCGTGAAACACTGGACGCAATAGATACCAGCACCGACGTTGATTCCGTGTTCCTTGACTTCCAGCGGGCGTTCAGCACATTTCTGTACTAGCGCCTAATAAAAAGAATACAAGCGTATGGAACATCAGACCACCCTTGTGATCGGATTGAAGGGTTACAAGGAAATTGATCACAGCGTGTCGTTCTTAACGGACAGAAATTTTCTCAGGTAAGGGCGCACTCCAAAGCAGTGTTATAGAACCATCACTGTACACAGTGTATTTCAACTAACCTAGTAGATAGCGTAGGTAGGTCCATAAGTCTGGTTGCGGACGATACGCTGCATGCATGGTATCCCCAAGAGGAATGGTCAATATTCGAGGATATGACAGGAAAGATCATTTGAAGAAAATCTTCATATTGACGTATGCCATAATACAAATCTTTTCCGAAACAGAATGCATTTCGTCTACTTCCTGTATTATTCAATATGTTCTTTGAGTTACACATGACCTTCTTCCAGAGGTTCGAGTCCTCCCTTGGGCAAGGGTGTGCGTGTGTCGTTCTTAGCATAAATTAGTTTAAGTACTCTGCGTCTAGGAACCGATGACCTCAGCAGTTTGGTTCCTTAGGAATTCACACACATTTAGTTACACATGTACACGAGTACACAGTTAGTAAACATTACAACATGCATTACGAAAACAATCAATGGAAACATACGTATTTTTAGCACATTCATATCTAAGCTACATCGTCCATGCCACATTTAAGCTGTTGTAGGACGCTGCAACATTTAAACAACATGTTGCTGTTCCTGCACAGGTTGTTGAACTATACTTTCAGAAAAAGTAGGAACTTGGAAGAATACCTTCTTTGCGCAATATTCTGAAAACTCTGGCAAACACTCAACGACCAGAAACTGGAAGAGTGCCGACGGTATCCTTAGACAGCAGCAGGAGCGCTACCAAATGTTTCAAATGGCTCTGAGCACTATGGGACTTAACTGCTGTGGTCATCAGTCCCCTAGAACTTAGAACTACTTAAACCTAACTAACCTAAGGCCATCACACACATCCATGCCTGAGGCAGGATTCGAATCTGCGACCGTAGCGGTCGCGTGGCTCCAGACTGTAGCGTCTAGAACCGCTCGGCCACACCGGCTGGCGGAGCGCTACCGTCGCAGACGCTATAATCTGCAACCGCGCGACCGCTACGGTCGCAGGTTCGAATCCTGCCTCGGGCATGGATGTGTGTGATGTCCTTAGGTTAATTAGGTTTAAGTAGTTCTAAGTTCTAGGGGACTGATGACCTCAGAAGTTAAGTCCCATAGTGCTCAGAACCATTTGAGCTACCGTCGCAGAAGGCGTAAACATACACCACATCTTCATAATTTTGAATGGGATAGAAATGTGGTATTTTAACCAGCATGTGTAAAGAAACCTATAACCGATGTTGCTCTCTGACTCACTCTCAGCCCTCGCACTACTTCGTTCACAATACACCATGGACGGCGGCGTGTTCAACGGACAAGTTTGATGGCGGAAAGACATCCCAAGGAAACAAACCAAAAGCAAAGAGGTAGGTTTGGCCAGAATAAAAAATTAAACAGGTTGCGTTCGTAACACAAGTAAGTGCGCTCCACTAGCCCAAAAACAAAATAATGTACATTTAACGTGTTCCTATCTCGGAAATCATTCGGTATAGGACATATGTTCATATAAAGTTTTGTGCTTAAAATGAGCATTCTAGTCATATCCCCGAACAGTGACCACTCGTCCTGTGACATCCTGTGTAGAGAAGCCGCAGCGCCAGAAAACTGAAACGAAATGCAGGAAGACCTGCAGAGGGTCAGTGCTTCATGTGTTTTATATTCGTTAAAATTGAATATTCGTTAAAATAAATGTAGTGTTTAATGAAGAATCAGAATGCTGAAATTCTGTGATTATTTCCAAAAATACTGACCTAACCGAAAGTGTATGAAATTCACCTTTGAAACCGAAAAACATAATGAAACTCTTTGACAATAAGCTACAACGAACCAACAAGACTGAGGAGACAAGTAAAAAATTAAACTGCACTTCTTGGGCTCAATAATGTTTTATTACGTAGAAAAAATTAGTTATTTAGGCATAGAATGCACTCAGCTGTTAACATTTCGTAAGTGACTGTGCGTTTAAATTTCTTTATTCAAATGCGAGCGGTTTCGGTGACGCATTGTATCGTCATTAGATACTATGTACATCAATTGGACAACAATATCAGTCATCCAAACAACACAGAAAAATTAACGTAAATGTTAGCAAGTACTTTTTTCTTAATAAACATTATGACAAGTCATACCACTTAGCAAATCACATTATCAATCAGACATAAATCTTAATTTGTTCAGTCCAGTACCAAAATTAACTGTTAATCTCAAAGGGCTTCAAAACAGGTCTGTTGCTTAACAAGAGTAGCCACTCACTGATTAAATTAACCTTCGAGAGTATGTACAAACAGTAACTGTGAACTCAAAATGGCTACAAATGCTCAGTGAGAGTAAGAAATCATATATTTTGAGTACATTAGTCAACGAACGCGAACATGTACAAAGCATTCAGTATACACTGAGGTGACAAAAGTCATTGGATACCTCCTAATATCGTGTCGCACCTCCTTTCACCTGGCATAGTGCAGCATCTCGACGTGGCATGGACTCAACAAGTCACGGGAAGTGGCTGGCTGCCTCTATAGTCATCCACAAGTGCTGAAGTGTTGCCAATGCAGGATTTTGTGCACAAATCGACCTTTCAATTGTGTCCCATAAATGTTCGATGGGATTCATGACGGGTGGATGGCCAAATCATTAGCTCAAACTGTCCAGAGTATTCTTCAAACCAATTGCGAACAATTGTGGCCTGGTGACATAAAAATTCCATCGTTGTTTGAGATCATGAAGTCCACGAATGGCTGCAAAAGGATTCCATGTACTGGAACATAACCATTTCCTGCCAATGATCGGTTCAGTTGTATGAGAAGACCCAGTCCATTCCACGTACACAAAGCCCACACCCTTACGGAGCCACTGTCTGCTTGCACAGTGTCTTGTTGATAACTTGGCATCATGCCTTCGTGGGACCACACATGAATCCTACCATCAGCTCTTACCAGCTGAAATAGGGACTCATCTGACTAGGCCAATATTTCAATGTTTCCCAGTCGCCTAGGGTCCAACCAATATGGTTACGAGCCAAGGGGGGGGGGGGGGGGGAGGGGGCGCTGCAGGCCATGTCGTGCTCTTTGAAACGGCACTCGCGTCTCTAATCTGCTGCTGTAGCCCGTTAACGCCAGATTTTGCCGCACATTCCTAGCGGATACATTCATCGTACGTCCAACATTGATTGTTCACGTTCCAAGTTGTGTCGTTTGTCTGTTAACGCTGACAACTCTACGCAAACGCCGCTGCTCTCGGTCGTTAAGTGAAGGCCGTCGCCACTGCATTGTCCGGCACATTCTTGACACTGCGGATCGCGGAACATTGAATTCACTAACGATTTCCAAAACGGAAAATCCCGCGCGTCCAACTATCATTCAGCGTTCAAAGCCTGTTAATTCCTGTCGTGCGGCCATAATCACGTCAGAAACCTTTTCACATGAACCACCTGAGTACAAATGAGAACTCGCGATACTACGCCATCTGTATACAAGCTTATCGCTATCTTATGACTTTTGTTAGCCCAGTGTATACGATTTGCTATTTTCACTGAGCAATGTTGAAATGTTGAAATGTGTGTGAAATCTTATGGTACTTAACTGCTAGTGCCATCAGTCCCTAAGCTTATATACTACTTAACCTAAATTATCCTAAGGACAAATAAACACACCTATGCCCGAGGGAGGACTTGAACCTTCGCCAGGACCTGCCGCACAGTCCATAACTGCAGCGCCTTAGACCTTCACTGAGTAACAGTAGTCCTCTTTTGTAAACATTCTGAATTCAGAAGTACTGTTAGTTCATCCTCTCAAACGTTAATTTAGTCAATGACTGGCTGCTCTGATTAAGCAACAGACCTGTTTTGAAGCCGTTTCAGATTCACAGTTATTTTTTTTACTGGACAGAACAAATTACGATTTATGTATGATTTTCTTCTTTTAACTGACAATGTGATTGGCTTAAGTAATTTGAATTGTCATTCTGTTTAGATGATAGAGTATTTGGTAGCATTTGTGTGAATGATGTTTTTTGTGTCTGTTGGATGTTTTTGTCACAGTGATGCACGTAGAGTCTGATGATGGTGTAGTGTGTGAACGAAACCGGTCGCGCTAGGATGTAGAAATTTAAACATACAGCAGAAGGCGTTGCCGTCAATTTTCATACATTGACAAGAAGTCGTTCCACTCTAAACGGAAGACGGATATACGAGAATAGCTTATAAGTGGGTGGATGAATTAAGAGTTGTTGTACATAGAACGTGAATAAAAAGAGATGGAAGTCGCTTATCGGAGGTTAATAGGACGCCTGCTAAGGTATTCAGGAAAAGTTAAGCTGGCGGTGGGAGGGTAGTAAAGAGGAAAAACGTACAGGCAGATCAACACTAGAAAATATAAAACAGATTGTAGAGGTTTTCGGGTGTGGTTCTGGGTGGTTATAATTAAACTGCAGCTACTCAGAGGTCCAGTAGAGGCTGTAATTACCATATATGACAGCGAAACTGGACGGATAATCTAATGCATTAATGTGGAACAGATTTACACTGGAAAAAATTAGTTCCATATTTGGCCATCATGCGCAAATCTGGCGCTGTACAGCATCTCATTGACGACTCTGGTGCTCGTATTGTATAAATTGTGTAAGTGGCGATTAATAATGGCATCGATATTTTGCCTATATCACTTGTTTGACATTTTCGGCCCAAGTCTCGTTTCTAGCCCATTAGATATGGAAAAATTTCTATACGTCTTTCTTACATTCACAGTACTGGATTTGCACGTGGTGACCAAAATTGGAACTAATTTTTTTTCATCGTTAACTGGTACTGCATTAACGTATTAGAATATCTATCACGTTTCACTGCCATTCGATAATGGCAGCCAAAAATGGACCTCTGTGTAAGATGTCGTTGTCTCCTGACCTACATTGCTTACATATTCTGCCCTCACAATCATATTCCGCACACCAAGAGGCTTCTTTCGAACCTGAACTCGATAAGATAAACTCAATGTTGTATGAATTCATGTAGACGATATGCAAATAACAAGTGCGCACCAGGGTTGAAATACTCGAGGCTGGTGTACACACATACATTCCAGACACGACGGTCACAGGAGCTTGTAGTTCGAGAGAAGCAGACCACACGCCGGGAGGACGGTCCCTTCAGAGGATGAGTCAACCTCGGCCGCCCATGGAGCAGACAGCGTGTGCCCGAGTGAAAGGGGAAATGACCCCGTGTTCGGCTTAAAAGCCAATTCCGCTACATTGTGTGGGAGCGTCCAACCTACGCACTCTTTACACATAGCACACAGTTTCAGAGATTTTCACAGGGAGACAGCAAACGCCAAACGCTGATACTACAGATTTCCGTATTGGTCGCCTTAAACGAAACGTCATTATCCCGTTTTAGAAGAGCAGTGCTGATTGGCAGACGATATTTCTGACGCCTTGAGTTGAAGGAGTAATGGAAGAGACCAAAAGATATACCCCTTCACGTCTGGCGTGGAGAGGCTGCGTTCCGTTGTCGCTCTTGGAGCGAGAACGCGTAACGAGAGCGTGTGCGCTCGTACGTGTACTCAAAGAGTGAGGAACAAGTCTCTCCTCAGTACTTCACTGGGAGAGCACCTCTGATGAGAGCGAATCGAAGCGCGACTCTACATTGAGTCCTTGCGATTAAGTGTTGTTCACTGTGTTGGCCGACGCACTTATTGTGCGGTGTGAATGGACAGAGTTATAGCTAAATGCCTGCGAGCGAATTTTTGAGTGGCATCGCGGTGGACTGGTTATCTGACCGGTGTACCACGCCAATAGTTAGACTAGGGGCGAATAGGAGTCCTTGACTTCGTCAAGGCATAGGGAGAGTTTGATTGGAGAAGGTCAATCCAGATAGAACGAGAGTTATCTTATTTGTCAGAAGTGAGCGGCGCAGACAGCAGTCATCGCAGCTTACGGTATTGTGCGCTACAGCTATTGCGAGCCCCATATTTCCTCCACAACAGTACACTTCACTGCATTTCACACGCGACGGCCTCGACCATACCTAGCAACATTCTAAAGGATAATTATTTAAGTTGAGTAGGCACGCCTCTCAGCCATTCTGCCAAGTCAATAACAATCTTAAACTTTGTATAGAAATTTCATCAGCGAATCCTATCCTTGAGAGGTAACTTCACATTTCGAAAAGAACCAGGATGTAACTTGTTCAATTCATAACTAAAAGTGCCAATGGGGTTTTTTCAGAAGTTTTGCAAAGTAAATAATAATTTTCGTGAGTTTCATGTTTATCTTACACTAACTAGCACTACTACAGTACGCAAGTATCGCACTAGTTACGTAAGAAATGTTGTGAATTTTTGTGTCATTTCCTTACAGCGGACGACTCCAGAAGATATTTATTGTTGAAAGTTTTTCAGGCATTTCTCTTTAGAACGTTAGGAACGTCTGTCTGACTTCTGTAGCAGTGTGGGGGTGGAAATTGCATCTTGCAGGAGCCACAAGGTAAAGGGTACATCTCAGATTAATCCGTTGCGCAGAATAACAGAATAGTAGATTAACCCCACGCTCACAGCTGTATTTTAAATTCGAGCCGTGTTTTTCAAGTAGGGTCCGTTTGAACGTAAGTACACAACGAAAGGTTATTTCAATAAAGTAAATTTATTTTCAGAAAGTACATACTTCACTCTGTTTTTAGACATAGTTGTCAAGTTTGTTGAAACACGAATCATACCTCTCAACCAATTTTAAAATACGCTCTTCATAAAGACTTGCCGCCTACTTTGATAACGAGTTCACTGATATTTTCAAGGCGTCATCATCATTGTAACGGTTGCCACTGAGGTGTTGTTTGACGTGGAGGAACAGATGGTAATCGCTCGGGGCAATATCAGGACTGTAGGGTGGGTTGTCTAAAACTTCCCAGTCAAAACTGTCCAATAAATCGTGGGTCTGACCTGCAGTGTGAGATCTTGCATTGTCATGGAGAAGGACAATTCCCTTTGTCAGCATGCCGCGTCTTTTGTTTTGAATCGCTCTGCGTAGCTTTCTCAGGGTTTGGCAGTATGCTTCTGCATTGATAGTGGTTCCTCGTTGCATGATGTCGACCAACAAACACCATGCCTATCCCAAAACACCGATGCCATGATTTTCCGTTGAGACAGAGTCTGTTTGGCTTTCACCTTTACAGGCGAATGTGTGTGTCTCCATTCCATGCTGTGTTGCTTCGATTCGGGCGTGGTATTTGAAATCCATGTTTCGTCTCCAGTTACGATCTGACTCAAGAAGCCGTCACCTTCTTCGTGATAACGAGTCAAGAACTTCATCGCACAGTCAAATCTTTGGTTTTTGTGATCCTCTGTTAGGAGTTTCGGGACCCAACGGGAGCACAGTTTCCCAAACTTTAGGTGTTCAGAAACTATGTTGTAAAGCACTGATCTCGACATGTCAGGAAATTCGTTTGAGAGACCTGTTATTGTGAAGCGCCTGTTCTCATGAATTCTCGCTTCAACTGAAGCCACCGAATCGTCTGTAATCAAAGAAGGGTGACCGGAGCGGTCCTCATCAGGGACGTTGTCACGGTCATCTTTGAATTCTCGTAGCCACTTACGCACTTTGCTTTCACTCATAACAGTATCACTGTACACTTTCCAAATCTGTCGATGAATTTCTACAACAGACAGGTTCCTTGCTGACAAAAACCGTATCACTGAGCGAATCTCACACGTGGTGGGCGAGTTGGCAGTCTTAAACATTTTGAAAGCACAGAACAGAATCGTAGAGTTTAGCTACAGAGCTGAAAGTGAGCACAATTGTTCCCGAGGCATTCTACCGTATCTTCCTTCGTCGTCGGCGTTGTCGTTGTTGCCGTGAGGCACCGTTATACCAAGAGGAAAGGCGCGTCGATCTTAGAGCATGAGATATGATAACTTTAAGCCACTGACAACATACAACGGTCACGGTAGCACCTGATTCCAGAATAGCTGCAGTAGTAGGATCTACGAACTCTCTTGACCAGGTTCCCAAAACTTAACTCGTAACGAGATCCCTTCGGAGCAAATTGTCATAACGATCGTCTATAAAGGCTTTGTACAACGAGAAGAAACTTTTATGGAATAATAACAGATACGACCATACTGTCTTGTTTCTTCTGTTTTATTTAACATAACTTTGTTGACAGTTTTATTTCGCATTCACCACTCATTCACCGAAACCCTTTGATGAACAGTTTTGGTTGCTTGAGACCAACAGTCAATGATAATGATACAGTTGTTCTCCTTTTCATAAATTGAAGTCCGCTCTCCGCGATATAATATATATATATAAAAAAAACGGTCTCAATACCGCGTCCCTCGTGAGATACGTATAGATTTATCCCGGAATTGACCGCCCTGTAGGTGTACTCAATTTAATGACCACTTTTCGCTATCCGCGATTTCGTGTAACTAAATGTCCATTTGTTAGACTGATTGTATACCGTAGTTATTTAAAACTCTCCCCTATATTTCTTTCACTACGCGCAATTAGCACTTCTTTACTTGTTTTTTTTGTAAGAGTAAACAAAGAAAATGACGCCATATCATCGGCTTCGTCGATATAAAGCAAAACACTTCAACACGCCCAATTTTACCTTTTTTTTATAGGATCGGCTACCTTACTCATTAATTTACTACGTATTATTTCCAATAACACTAAACAGGTTATATCTTAATTGTATTCAAAAACATGTTATTATTATTATGACCGACCAGATAGTAACAAATAGTGCGGCGTGCGATTTTAACGATAGCTTTACACTCGCCCAGCCTTTATTCAGGCAATATTATATATAAATATACAGACAGGCCCGAAAGATCGATCTCTCTGCCGTAACCAATAGAGGCAAATATGCTATTCAAGTTCCATTGCATCTATCTTGACTCGTAATGTTACAGCATGCTGGTACACGATGCACGCGCTCGTTACGGTATGCGCGCGAACGACTAGTGTCGACAACAAAACGGACCTAACTTAAAAAACACGCCTCGTATCCGGTAGGTACGCAGGCACGAAAAAATTAGAGGGGTGGGGGGTGGAGTGGGGTGGGGATGGGAGGGGGAGGAGTAATGGAGGACTGCCTCAACCAGGCCTGACTTCCTTTACCGCCTAACTACACTGTGTTTGACCTCGACGATTGTTCGAGGCAATGTGCATAGAGTACATCGGTCAGGTGGCCGGGAAATCTAGCGGAGGACGCGGCAGCTGCAGGGAGCAGTCTACTGCTGTGCCCCAGACAGGCGGCAGAGACGGCCGGCGCCAGCCGCACTCGTAAACGCCGGTCTGCGGGTTATAAACCTCCGTCGCCGCAAGTAACTCTCCGCATCAGCGACGCGTCGCAGCTCCGTCAACTTCTCTACTACCGCGCCAAGGGCCATCGTTTTTCAATCGTACGCACTTGGCAGCAGCTACAACTGCGCACCCGAACTTGACACACTGCTCTACAAGCGAACCACTTACCAAGATAACTTCGTTCTGAGGAAGCACCAGCAGGATGGCATCAAGCAAGGTGATACCTATGAGTCGTTTCTCATACTTCCTAATGGAGAGGAAGTTTTCAGAACCTTAAACCGTGAAAAAGGACGGAAAACGTAACAATTCTAACGCGTCCTCTTATATAATTATGTTTTGCTATTGTATATGTAGAAAAATCTTTATTCAGTCGGTCGTAGAAATTGTGAAATAAAGGTTATTGTGGATGTCGCGTAATAATTATTTCGCGTGAAACGCTGTTGTGACACAGGCAAAGATCAATGTGGAAACTAAGCCACTGAATGTTACAAAGCCGGCCGGGGTGGCCGAGCGGTTCTAGGCGCTACAGTCTGGAACCGCGCGACCGCTACGTTCGCAGGTTCGAATCCTGCCTCGGGCATGGGTGTGTGTGATGTGCTTAGGTTAGTTAGGTTTAAATAGTTCTAAGTTCTAGGGGACTGATGACCTTAGAAGTTAAGTCCCATAGTGCTCAGAGCCATTTGAACCAATATTACAAATAATGTTATTAAAGAATACGGCCGACTGACTGCATCAAATAAGAGGGCACGTACATTCGCGAATGAGTGGTCAAAAAAAAAAAAAAAAAAAAAAGCGTTAATACTGTGTAGGAAATACAGTTATGCTTGTACACACCCAAATGTATGCGAACATACGAACGGGATAGAGGCACGTACATTTTAAGTGTAATCATCCCCCGTGGCCTGGATAAAAGGAATGACATTTCAATGCATTTATTCATCTTAGAACGTAAATGCGTGGACTTCGAAATTAAATGAAAAGAGAGACTGCAGATTCTGAATGTCGCGGCAAATATGTTGAAATTGACGGTAGCGGTCACGAAAGGAAAAAGATGAACACATTCACGTACCTCTATTGTTGAGCAGCGTCGCCGTCAAGATAGTCGCCTCGATCTAAATTCTCTGCGTAAAATTAAAATAAAGGTAAAAATTTTCTAGAATTTCAGGACCTGGGACCCATGGTATCACAAAAGACGAAATTGCTCTGCTTCAAATCACTTTCATTATTTAACCCAATTTTATCAGTAAGAAAAAAGGCATAACACGTCTTAACACTAGGACAGCATAACAGCGAAACGGTAACTTACTCTAAAACTAATAAACGGAGAGTACAAAGCTTCTTTTGTTCGGCATATACTTTACGCATTAATCTCTGTTAGTTGAACTAGTGTCTATATATTCATAAATTTTTTTTATCTAATACGTTTATACAATGGAAAATATTTGATCCGCTCTGTTTGTTGATGACTTTATACTTATGCCTATAGTGCAGATAAACTTTAACAACTAAGGGAAGCACTTAATAGGACAAGCCTGAAAGTAGACAAGAAAATCAACGACTGGATGAACAATGAAGGCGGCGTGGGGTGTTGATGGATGCTTGTCTGTGACAGTAAGACACGAAACACTTTAACGCAGTGATCGTCCAACTTTTCTGGCCAAGAGCCAATTATGACAGTGTGGCGCGGCACCTCGGACCGCACATGTACCCATCTTATTAACTGGTTGTTGTTGTTGTTGTTGTGATCTTCAGTCTAGAGACTGGTTTGCTGCAGCTCTCCATGCTACTCTATCCTGTGCAAGCTTCTTCGTCTCCCAGTACCTACTGCAACCTACATCCTTCTGAATCTGTTTAGTGTATTCATCTCTTGGTCTCCCTCTATGATTTTTACCCTCCAAGCTGCCCTCCAATACTAAATTGGTGATCGCTTGATACCTCAGAATATGTCCTACCAACCGATCCCTTCTTCTAGTCAAGTTGTGCCACATATTTCTTTTCTCCCCAATGTTGTTCAATACCTCCTCATTAGTTATGTGATCTACCCATCTAATCTTCAGCATTCTTCTGTAGCACCACATTTTAATGCTTCTATTCTCTCTTTGTCTAAACTATTTCTCGTCCATGTTTCGCTTCCATACATGGCTACGCTCCATACCAATACTTTCAGAAACGACTTCCTGACACTTAAATCTAAACTCTATGTTAACAAATTTTTCTTCTTCAGGAACGCTTTCCTTGCCATTGCCAGTCTACATTTTATATCCTCTCTACTTCGACCATCGCGAGTTATTTTGCTCCCCAAATAGAAAAACTCATTTACTACTTTAAGCGTCTCATTTCCTAATCTAATTCCCGCAGCATCACCCGATTTAATTCGACTACATTCCATTATCCTCGTTTTGCTTTCGTTGATGTTCATCTTATACACTCCTGGAAAATGAAATAAGAACACCGTGAATTCATTGTCCCAGGAAGAGGAAACTTTATTGACACATTCCTGGGGTCAGATACATCACATGATCACAATGACAGAACCACTGGCACATCGACACAGGCAACAGAGCACGCGCAATGTCGGCACTAGTACAGTGTATATCCACCTTTCGCAGCAATGCAGGCTGCTATTCTCCCATGGAGACGATCGTAGAGATGCTGGATGGAGTCCTGTGGAACGGCTTGCCATGCCATTTCCACCTGGCGCCTCAGTTGGACCAGCGTTCGTGCTGGACGTGCAGACCGCGTGAGACGACGCTTCATCCAGTCCCAAACATGCTCAATGGGGGACAGATCCGGAGATCTTGCTGGCCAGGGTAGTTGACTTACACCTTCTAGAGCACGTTGGGTGACACGGGATACATGCGGACGTGCATTGTCCTGTTGGAACAGCAAGTTCCCTTGCCGGTCTAGGAATGGTAGAACGATGGGTTCGATGACGGTTTGGATGTACCGTGCACTATTCAGTGTCCCCTCGACGATCACCAGTGGCGTACGGCCAGTGTAGGAGATCGCTCCCCACACCATGATGCCGGGTGTTGGCCCTGTGTGCCTCGGTCGTATGTAGTCCTGATTGTGGCGCTCACTTGCACGGCGCCAAACACGCATACGACCATCATTGGCACCAAGGCAGAAGCGACTCTCATCGCTGAAGACGACACGTCTCCATTCGTCCCTCCATTCACGCCTGTCGCGACACCACTGGAGGCGGGCTGCACGATGTTGGGGCGTGAGCGGAAGACGGCCTAACGGTGTGCGGGACTGTAGCCCAGCTTCATGGAGACGGTTGCGAATGGTCCTCGCCGATACCCCAGGAGCAACAGTGTCCCTAATTTGCTGGGAAATGGCGGTGCGGTCCCCTACGGCACTGCGTAGGATCCTACGGTCTTGGCGTGCATCCGTGCGTCGCTGCGGTCCGGTCCCAGGTCGACGGGCACGTGCACCTTCCGCCGACCACTGGCGACAACATCGATGTACTGTGGAGACCTCACGCCCCACGTGTTGAGCAATTCGGCGGTACGTCCACCCGGCCTCCCGCATGCCCACTATACGCCCTCGCTCAAAGTCCGTCAACTGCACATACGGTTCACGTCCACGCTGTCGCGGCATGCTACCAGTGTTAAAGACTGCGATGGAGCTCCGTATGCCATGGCAAACTGGCTGACACTGACGGCGGCGGTGCACAAATGCTGCGCAGCTAGCGCCATTCGACGGCCAACACCGCGGTTCCTGGTGTGTCCGCTGTGCCGTGCGTGTGATCATTGCTTGTACAGCCCTCTCGCAGTGTCCGGAGCAAGTATGGTGGGTCTGACACACCGGTGTCAATGTGTTCTTTTTTCCATTTCCAGGAGTGTATCTTCCTTTCAAGACACTGTCCCATTCCGTGCAGCTGCTCTTCCAGGTCCTTTGCTGTCTCTGACAGAATTACAATGTCATCGGCGAACCTCAAAGTTTTTATTTCTTCTCCATGGATTTTAATCCCTACTCCGAATTTTTCTTTTGTTTCCTTTACTGCTTGCTCAATATACAGATTGACTAACATCGGGGATTGGCTACAACCCTGTCTCACTCCCTTCCCGACTACTGCTTAACTGGTAACCTACATAAATTAGTGTGTTATGAGCCAACAATACACGAGCTATAGTGAGGGCGGGATGAGTTGGCAGCTGGCTCCCAAGTACTGATCGTTAAAAGTCGGCACTATTGGTAACACTTCGTGTCGACTGTTATCTGTTTCAGACTACTGCCACCGCAAAGCTGTGACACTATAATTCAAATGGTTCAAATGACTCTGAGCACTATGGGACTTAACATCTGTGGTTATCAGTCCCCTAGAACTTAGAACTACTGGAACCTAACTACCCTAAGGACATCACACACATCCATGCCCGAGGCAGGATTCGAACCTGCGACAGTAGCGGTCGCGCGGTTCCAGACTGAAGGGCCTAGAACCGCTCGGCCACAGCGGCCGGCCACTATAATTATCTGACGAAGTAGTGTTGTGCTATCTGCGTGTGAATGAATGATTAATTAATGGCAGTAATTGGTCTTATATTCAAATGCATTATGCAATATGAGACACAATCACAAAAGTTTATTAAATGTTTAGAACGTCATTTGCTTTTCACTCATTACATTCTACAACAGCCTGCATTTAATTTCATATTCCTTGCAACAAGTCGTAACGCAATAGAAGGCGACCCCCTCTCTGTAATGTGCATTCACAAATCCATGTTACTTCCCTGTGAAAATGTGTACCATAGCAGTTGCTGGGTACGAGTTGCGAGCGCCCGTAGCTTGCCAGTACTGGAAGATAAACAGTGATACATTGCCCCTCTCACACCCTCGAACCCCGCAGTGAACTCGTTACGAACCTCGCTACTGCGAGGTAAACGGTCACGTTCACATAACTCATGGCTGAATCCACCAACGTCGTCTAAAATTAAGGACATTTTAAAATATTACTGCCTCTGCAGGCATTTTTGCTTTTTACTGAGGAGTAAAACTATACTCTTCAGAAGCTCTTAACGTTAGTTGATGTCTTTGAATTGTGCTCTTCGATGCTAGGGGCTTATTATTTCAAAATAAGGCTGGAACCGCTGGTCGTACGAACACTTAAAACGGATCGCAGTTAATGTATCGCCTTGCCTGTTAGTTACACGTCAAGTTATGCCGAGACATGAATTTCTTTTACTTATTGCGGCAGTGTGCGAGGTTTTAGTGCTAACATCATAACAAGAAAACCGCCCATGCCGCTGCCGTTTTTCGACATGATTTGTTATGTAACTAACACGCGAGGTGATATATTAAACACCGACTTGTTAAAGTTTTCGTGGCCATTTGTTAAGTACAGCCTGTTGGCTTTTGCCTCTTGATTTTCTGCCAACGTTTAGTCGACGATTTTTTCGGACTTTTTGCCAACACGAATGGCTGAAATTACCAATAATTCACCCTGCGACATTGCGATGGATGGTGAACCTTTCAGAATGTCAGCTGGTGAAATATCAGAAAAACCGTTAAACAAACGTCGCTCAAAGATCCAGAAACAGGTGGTACATTAAACCGTTTGCTGTGATACTGCCACAGACCAGCAACCTCCAGCAGACATCCTAACGCTACAGATATAAATATGTAGCTTCTACGTGTCTGCTCTGAAGACGAGCCTGAAAAGGATAGATAACTAGCTATTAAAAATCTATATGTAAGGAAGAGTGTCTTTTTGTTTGTAATTCATACAAATCTACAGTTTTATTCCAATATTGATGAAATTTTGCACACTTTACCATCACGAAAAGAGAGAGATCACTGTCTACATAAGATTTCGTAATTTGACTTGAAACATATATATATATATATCAAGAGGAAAGGTTGTTACCGAAAATATCTAAAAGTTCTTGGCCGATTTAATTTAAATTTCTACACGATCCCCTAATGAACATTTGTTTTTTTTCCCTTTATTTCTACAATATCCAAAATGGAGGCTCAATTTAAGGGTGTTGTCCTTTTTGAACAAATCAAAAATAGCTAATGTTCGTGGCTTTTTGTCATGTAATATAAAAGTTAATGCTAAATCTGATAATATAGTTTTTTCCCTTATCCTTTTGTCTGTAAGAAATCACTCTGTTCCCATATCAGACGCTGCCTGTTACCTTAAAAGCAGGTGGGAGGCCGCCTTACAGCCGGAACGTTGGTTGTCGACGGGAGTTGCCTAAGCTCTCATACTGGAGGTGCAACAAAATCTCTCCAAAACTGAGGTATACCGGGTGTAAATTTAAAGTTGACAAACCAGACTAACTCGGAAAATTAGCTTCACACGAAAAGATGTATAGAATACAAAGTTGATTATTTTCGAGCGGGACAACTGCTGGTGTAAAATCAGCCCGCCACCCTAGCCCCCTCGGGGTCGGGTTGGAGGAAACTTTAAAATTTCAAATAGGAACTCCCATTTTTATTACAAAATCAGATTCCACATAAAAAACTACGTACATTTTGTCTTAAACATTCCTTTTGATTTTTGGTAGTTGGCGCTGTAATTCAAGAAAATCCATGTTCTCATTTTGCGTGGAAAATGGTTACGGATAAATAAAAAAATACTTATTTACTTCGTAAATTTTGATTTGCTAAAACAAATTCTCCCTCTTTCCCCATAGGTTGGGATTTGAGAGAGAGGAATTACAGTTTTACAAATGTTGACCTAAATACTAATTCTTTCCGCAGATTCGGATACGTTTTGTTTGTTTCGTGGTCGTGAGGCCACACAATTTTTATCAAGCAAATCATCTGACTAGCTAACTACCCAAACAACTTATTTAAGTATTTTTTATTTATCCGTAACCATTTGACCAAAAATGAAAACATGGATTTTCTAGAATTACAGTGCCATACCAAGAATCAAAACAAACGTTTAAGACAAAATGTAGGTAGTTTTTTATGTAGTATCTGATTCTGCAAGAAAAATGGGGGTTCCCATTTGAAATTTTAATGTTTCCTCCCGCCCCACCGCCAGGGGGCTAGGGGCTGGGGGAGGGGGGTAATTCTAGCACCAGCAGATGTTCCCCTCGAAAATAATTAACTTTGGATTCTACACATTTTTTCGGGTGAAGCTTATTTTACGAGTTATTCTGGTTTGTCAACTTAAAATTTACACCCTGTATAGACGAGTGCAACAAAAAGTTAAGCCGGCCGGAGTGGCCGTGCGGTTCTAGGCGCTACAGTCTGGAGCCGAGCGACCGATACGGTCGCAGTTTCGAATCCTGCCTCGGGCATGGATGTGTGTGATGTCCTTAGGTTAGTTAGGTTTAATTAGTTCTAAGTTCTAGGCGACTGATGACCTCAGAAGTTAAGTCGCATAGTGCCCAGAGCCATTTGAACCATTTGAACAAAAAGTATGTTTATTGTGAGAGTTATAAAAATTTTGTGCAGAAGTTTTGAAATAGTTCGAAAATTTGCTGGCAGATAGGGCTGTACGCTGTGCAGCTCGTGCAGCATCTACACGCGTAATTGCACTCTGCAAGCAGTCGCTATAGTCACGTCACAATCTTTTCGGGATGACCACGACGCGCAGTACGGAGATGGTGCAAACGAACAATGAAATTTGCCATTACAGTCTATAGCGTCTCAAAGGAAATGGATCCAGATACCACACAGGTCGCCGATTCTAGCTCTTGGGGTGGTTCCGCAATACAATGTCTTTCAGTGTGCCCCACGAAAAATAGTCACAAGGATTCAGTCTGGGCAAAAATGGAGGCTAATCCATCCCTGCGCCAGTAAATTTGTAATAATGAAACGCATTCGCTCTGTTCCTGAAGCATTCATCAAGAAAGCGAAACACCCGTTCGGGGCGATGTGGTCGGGTCCCATCTTGCATGAACCACTTGCTGCCTCGTCGATACTCCAGCGCTAGCCATTCCAAAATTAAACGTAGCGTTCACTAGTGATCGTTACTCACACGGAAAAAGGGCCTACAACGACTCCGCTTCACACCTCAGTCCAAACTGTAACCGTGAGGGATTATAGTGGTTTCGATTTAGCAAATGGGGTTTTTTGGAACCTCAAAATGGCCAATTTTGTTTATTTACGACTCCATTCAGGTGTAAGTGTGCTTCACCTGTGACCCAGACGCAGCCAACACCAAATTCTTCATTATTAATCACTGTGATAATCTGGTTCGCAATACGAGCCCTCTCTAGCACAGCTCTTACAGTTATAGGCTTGTGGCTTTGGATTTTGAATGGATACGTGTGTAGGCTATGTCTCAGTATTTTATGAGTGCTGGAAGGCTTCAACCCAGTCTCTACTGCAATTCTTTGAACGGATTTTCTTAGATTTCACTGAATAATTTCAGAAACTGTGGCGACATTTTCAGATGTAACTGCAGTTTTCCTGGGGCCAACATTCCACACTGCCTGCACTTTGTAATTTGATTCAAATGGCTCTGAGCACTACAGGACTTAGCATTCGAGGTCATCAGTCCCCTAGAACTTAGAAATACTTAAACCTAACTAACCTAAGGACATCACACACATCCATGCCCGAGGCAGGATTCGAACCTGCGACCGTAGCGGTCGCGCGGTTACAGACTGTAGCGCCTAGAGCCGCCCTGCCACTAGAATTTGGTGAAGCGTTTGCTTGCAAATGGTTTTCGCGTCGGATACATTTGGAAAATTAAATCCTATTGGAAAACTGCGCCTTTTTGGTGTGGGATTGTGCTCCAACCTGTGGAATTCCAGTGCCAGAAAACACGTTATTCAATTGAATACATAATTTCAACCTGTGCCTTCGGTATGCTAATCTGCTTTCACGTCTCAGCTGTGGAACTGATTCCTCTATTTTTTTTCTTTATAACTTAATCACAGCTAACACTTGGTTCAAGAATCATGAAAGATGGTTGTATACATGGAAGAACCCTGGAGATACTAGAAGATATCAGATAAATTATATAAAGGTAAGACAGAGATTTAGGAACCAGGTTTTAAATTGTAAGACATTTCCAGGGGCAGATGTGGACTCTGACCACAATATATTGGTTATGAACTGTAGATTAAAACTGAAGAAACTGCAAAAAGGTGGGAATTTAAGGAGATGGGAATTGGATAAACTGACTAAACCAGAGGTTGTATAGGGTTTCAGGGAGAGCATAAGTGAACAATTGACACGAATAGGGGAAAAATACAGTAGAAGAAGAATGGGTAGCTTTGAGGCATGAAATAGTGAAGGCAGCAGAGGATCAAATAGGTAAAAAGACGAGGGCTAGTAGAAACACTTGGGTAACAGAAGAAGTACTGAATTTAATTGATAAAAGGAGAAAATATAAAAATGCAGTAAATGAAGCAGGCAAAAAGGAATGCAAACGTCTCAAAACTGAGATCGACAGGAAGTGCAAAATGGCTAAACAGGGATGGCTACAGGACAAATGTAAGGATGTAGAGGCTTATCTCACTAGGGGTAAGATAGATACTGCCTACAGCAAAGTTAAAGAGACCTTTGGGGGAAGGAGAACCACTTGCATGAATATCAAGAGCTTTGATGGAAACGCAGTTCTAAGCAAAGAAGGGAAAGCAGAAAGGTGGAAGGAGTATATAGAGGGTCTATACAAGGGCGATGTGCTTGAGGACAATATTATGGAAATGGAAGAGGATGTAGATGAAGATGAAATGGGAGATATGATACTGCGTGACGAGTTTGACAGAGCACTGAAAGACCTGAGTCGAAAGAAGGCTCCCAGAGTAGACAACATTCCATTAGAACTACTGACAGCCTTGGGGGAGCCAGTCCTGACAAAACTCTACCATCTGGCGAGCAAGATGTATGAGATAGGCAAAATACACTTCAAGAAAAATATAATAATTCCAATCCCAAAGAAAGCAGGTGTTGAAAGATGTGAAAATACCGAACTATCAGTTTAATAAGTCACAGCTGCAAAATACTAACGCGAATTCTTTACAGACGAATGGAAAAACTGATTGAAGCTAACCTCGGGGAAGATCAGTTTTGATTCCGTAGAAATGTTGGAACACGTGAGGCAATACTGACCCAACGTCTTATCTTAGAAGAAAGATTAAGGAAAGGCAAACCTACGTTTCTAGCATTTGTAGACTTAGAGAAAGCTTTTGACAATGTTGATTGGAATACTCTCTTTCAAATTCTGAAGATGGTAGGGGTAAAATACAGGGAGCGAAAGGCTATTTACAATTTGTACAGAAAGCAGATGGCAGTTGTAAGAGTCGTGGGGCATGAAAGGGAAGCAGTGGTTGGGAAGGGAGTCAGACAGGGTTGTAGCCAATCCCCAATGTTATTCAATCTGTATATCGAGCAAGCAGTAAAGGAAACAAAAGAAAAGTTCGGAGTAGGTATTAAAATCCATGGGGAAGAAATAAAAACTTTGAGGTTCGCCGATGACATTGTAATTCTGTCAGAGACAGCAAAGGACTTAGAAGAGCAGTTGAACGGAATGACAGTGCCTTGAAAGGAGGATATAAGATGAACATCAACAAAAGCAAAACGAGGATAATGGAATGTAGTCGAATGAAGTCGGGTGATGCTGAGGGAATTAGATTGGGAAATGACACACTTAAAGTAGTAAAGGAGTTTTTCTATTTGGGGAGCAAAATAACTGATGATGGTCGAAGTAGAGAGGATATAGAATGCAAACTGGCAATGGCAAGGAAAGCGTTTCTGAAGAAGAAAAATTTGCTAACATCGAGTATAGATTTAAGTGTCAGGAAGTCACTTCTGAAAGTATTTGTATTGAGTGTAGCCATGTATGGAAGTGAAACGTGGACGATAAATAGTTTAGACAAGAAGAGAATAGAAGCTTTCGAAATGTGGTGCTACAGAAGAATGGTGAAGATTAGATGGGTAGATCACATAACTAATGAGGAGTTATTGAATAGAATTGGGGAGAAGAGGAGCTTGTGGCATAACTTGACTAGAAGAAGCGATCGGTTCGTAGGGCATGTTCTGAGACAAAGAGGGATCACCAATTTAGTATTGGAGGGCAGCGTGGAGGGTAAAAATCGAAGAGGGAGACCAAGAGATGAATACACTAAGCATATTCAGAAGGATGTAGGTTGCAGTAGGTACTGGGAGATGAAGAAGCTTGCACAGGATAGAGTAGCATGGAGAGCTGCAGCAAACCAGTCTCAGGTCTGAAGACCACAACAAACATTGTGATTTCATTCCCCTGCCCATGGGCTTCTCGGAAATGGTAAAGTGCTGCAGAAATAGTTAACTGTCGCTTTTGTAGGAGCTTTCGTGACGCCTCAGCTTGTCTGAATAGAAATTATTGTCCTAACAGGACATGTTAACGAACACAGCCCAGAATAACGCCGATCACAATCTTCCTGATGATCCTAAGGAGGCATCACGTGTTACCCTTTCAAGAAATCGTAATATCCTGCTTTCAACATATATATCGGAAAAGGTAAACTTCTCACCGCTAAAAGCCTTCATCATGTATGTGCACGCTTGCGAAAACACCGTTAATCATAAAAGCACTCTTGTTGCTTGGAGAGAGAAAGAGAGAAAGAGAGAGAGAGAGAGAGCAAGAAGGAGAGAGAGACTAAGGTCGCATCAAGCCCTTCTAGCCTTCTAGAAATAGTGACATTCCATAAAAGCTTGTGATGGCTGTACATTCAAATGAAGCTCTCTCTTGGTCGCCTCGGTCTATATATAAACCCACAACCAAACTCCATTGTCCTCAGTCCGCTGCTATCCGCCTTGTGCGTTCCATCGTCTCTGTGTGTGCTTGCAGTTTTCTCTCCGCAAGATGAAGAAAGGTAGCTGCAGGAATTCTTCAGAGCGTAGAGTTCTGGAGACAGGATTACTAAGTGAGTAAAGAAGTTGTATTCTGAGTGTAAATTTTCGTGTGTGTATGTTAAATTGACCTTATTAATTCCGTCTTCTTGTTATAGTATAACTTCGCCATTTTATCTTGGGGTGTGAGGAGAGACAGGAGGGGGCTGGACTGCGGGAGACTCTCGAAGTCGAGCCTCCTGTGATGGGTTCACAGCTAGAATTGCATGTGAGTATAATTTTCATTGTAATTTTTATAGTAGTGATTCAAAATTTTTTTATTTCATACTTTTTTTTCTCTAGCTCACTTCGTGCAAATGCGAACTGAGCTCTAGGCAGAGCCGGGGGCTGTAAAGAACTATCCACTGCAGCAGTACCAATGCTACGTGGAACAACCTCCAGCTGTGGGTAACCAACCACAACACTCACATAAGCATGGAAAAAAATATCAATGTGTGATCTGTCTGCATAACTCGACATTAAAGTTAAAAATAAACTATGTCTCGTCCTGTTACAGGAACAGCTCTAGAGGAGGAGTTGGATTTGTTGGACAGCAGCTGGAGGCTTGTCATCAGCAGATGCAGGAGCAGCCTCCAGCAAATAATGAGATGCCCTCGCAGCATACTTTCAAGTTGAAAACAAGATTACGTTTGTACAAGCCTCTAGTGGTAGTGGTAGTAGCATAGGAAGTTTTTTTGTGTAACAAATCGGTTTATATATATCTCGTTTGTTGTTGTTGTAGGCGAGACAGACCAATTGCCAGATGCCGATTCTGACGAGGACGAAGACGTGCCTGAATGGGTCGGACAAAGGCGCTCTGATCAGGCACTATTAGATGATTATTATTATTATAATGACATTCTTGAGGGTGTGGTGGAGTCACGAGATGAAGTGTTAATGCCTTGTAGCCAGAGCGAGAAAGGCAATTACTCACTCTGCTTATAATCTTGTGATTATCAGAATTCTTTCTTTCACTGTGCGAGCAGCAGTAAGCGATGTACTTTACTGTTATTTATTTTATCTCTTCTTCTACAGCGGTCGCGCCGCCGCAGTCGCAACACAGTGTGGCGCACATACGGGTGGTGGCTAAGCCTTCTTCCTCCTTAAAGCTGCGCCCGTTAAGTCACGCATCGCCTGTAAGAGCATTGCTAGTCACTGCGCGGGAAGCCGACGCCGCCGCCGTCGCCGCCGCCGCCGCCGCCGCCGCCCCAGCACCGTCGCTCTGGGGTTCGTGGACCGGGGAACGAACCACCGCCCTTCAAGTTACCGGATTGGGTCTGCAACAGTAGCAACAACAGCATCGGGAACCATCACCCCATCCCAGCTGTTCCTACCGCTCTGAGCCGGTAGCACCACAACATCCTCCTCCGTCATCACCATCATCATCATCGTATCAGCCTCGTCAGAATCGGCTTAAACGCAAAGTATGTATGCCTCAGCCCCTCCCCAGCATCATCACCAACGAAGTGATAATATTCGTAGCTGTTATAACTTTGATGGTATCGAGTTCCCCATCAAGATCCAGGACATACCTAAATTTGAGGCGCAGAGTACCAGTATATCGGTTCATGGTTATGGCCTGGAGAAGAAAAGCACGCCAGATGAGCAAGACAATCATAGTGTCGGTTCCCTTCATTTCTCAAAATTTACTGGTGAGCGTGAGCTGCATGTAAACATGGTGCTCTTCTCTGAAGCTGATAAATTATCACTATATTTGTATCAAAGACATGTCCCAACTTCTTTCCGCCCAACAATCAACTGATCGTCGTGTAAAACATATTTGCTTAAGGTGCCCGACTCATTTCTCCTCAGACAAGTTATTAGCGGCGAATCTAGTAGACTGTGCTTCCAAGGACCCGGTACGTGTTATTATGCTCATTGATGAAAACAAATTCATAAAGTTTAAGAATGATCACCACCAGGAGCGATACCCGTTTGTAGTGAACGCCAAACTTTGAAGTCGTGTGTGAAGGTGATCCTACAGCCTCATACACCAGCTTTACAGAAAAACACATATCAAATTGTATCGTCCTATGATTCCAGTCTTAACCACTACAAATCTTATGTCGGGGATAATCCTGCAGTTTGGCTGCTCCCTGAGCTCGAAAAACTTTCATGGGAGGTTGATAAACTTTGCAGCAACAACGTTCCTCAGACCAAATCGAAGGAGAATGAAGATTTGTACAATAATGCTGCTGGTTGTCATATCTGTGGTCTGCCGTTAGACAGAAAAGCAGAAACTCCTCGTAGGGACCACTGTCATCATTGTAATCTCCAGCAGTGTCTCAGCTTGGGTATGGAGCTGGTTAGAATCACCCAGGCTATCTCCTTCAAGCAGTCCCCCTGGTTGAAGGAGTAGTTACGTGGTGCAGCTCACAATGCGTGCGATTTTAAGTACCAGCTACCAAGACACATACCCGTTTACTTCCACAATTTAAGCGTGTATGACGTTCACTTTCTAGTTGAGCACTTGGCTGATTTCGGTTTGGAGAAAGATCAGGTCAGTGTCCTACCTGAGAGTGTCGAGAAATACATTTCACTCTCCAAATGAATGACGCCAAGAATCACGCTCCGCTTTCTTGATACGCTACGTTTTATGCAGCGCTTCTCCAGAAACTCGTTGAAACTCTACCTTGCGGGGATATGCATATCACTCGAACTGCATTTCTCGATGAGGAAATGTTTCAGCTTGTGACTGTGAAGGGGGTTTTCCCGTATAAGTATGTGGATAGTATGGCTAAACTCAATGAAACCAGGCTACCCGACATAACTGCATTCTCCAGCAACGTTACGGGCGATACCATAACAGATGCAGACGATGAGCATGTCGTGAATGTCTGGCAGGAATTCAACTTCTCCACTTTAGGAGAGTACGCATGGCTTTACATGGACACAGACGTATGCTTGCTTGTGGAAGTTTTCAAGAAATTCTGGAGTCTATACATGACCCCATATTCTCTGGATACCGCCTTTTATTACACGGCACCTGGATTGTCTTGGGATGCAATGCAGAAGAAAACTAAGTGCAGCACTGAATTGTTGACCAATGCTGATAAGCTTCTTTTCTTTGAGCAAAGGATCCGTGGGGGACTTTGCCAATGTGTCCATAGGCACACGAAGGCAGATAACCAACGGATGGGTGACAGGTTCAGCGCATCCCTTGATTCGAGTTACATAATGTACCTGGACGTAAATGACTTATACAGACACGCCATGCAGCAATGACTGCCGATTGGTGAGTTTCGATGGGCGCCCGAAGACGAATGCAAGGGATTAGGTGGAAAAATCATGGGGGTTATGGCAGCTGATTCTGATGTAGGGTATATAAGGAGGCAGAACTCACATACCCTATTAGTTTGCATGTTGCGCACACTGATTTGCCGCTGTGTCCAGAGCAACTAGTTCCGCAATGAGGCTCAATGCCAAAACTAATGACAACGCTGGGGGATTAGTGGTGATACATTATTCATTATCGTAATCTCTAGCAGTGTCTCAGCTTGGGTATGGAGCTGGTTAGAATCACCCAGGCTATCTCCTTCAACCAGAGAGCTTCCGTGAAATGTGACTTTGAGAAACATTTTTACAAATTAATGAATAATTCAGTTTTCCGCAAAACAATGGAGAAATTGAGGGCATGACGTGAAATATTGATTAGAACCGAATGAGATGGTCGTTATGGCACAAGGAAATGCATTGCCAGACCAAATTTTGAGCTGGTCACTCTATTCACTAAGAACTTTGTTGCTGTGGAGACGGCGAAGACTGCAGTAGAGTTTACAAAACCTATTTATGTGGGGATGTGCATACAAGACCAAACCAAACTCCACATGTACCACTTTCATTATGAGTTTGCGAAAACTCATTTCGCAGATCCTAAATTACTTTACATGGATTGGTTGAAGAAATGCGATCCATATGAATTAATGAGGTGTCATGATAATGAATTCAACACGTCCTCATACACAGTCAATAATCCTTATGGTATTATTCCATAGAACAAGAAGGTTATTGGTCTTATGAAGGACGAGTTGAATGGATAGCCAATTATGGAGTTTGTAGGTCTACGCTCAAAAATGTATGCATATCGCACATTGGAAGGTGCCACCTAGAGGCAGGCTAAGAGTGTGCATTGAATGGCATCGAGAGCCCTCTCTATCGAAGATTATTTGCAGTGTTTGTGCAGTGGTGTTAGCGGTGCTGCACTGCAACCACCGCATATGGTATGACAGACCAGTATCCAATCAAGAGGACACTAGGAGTACACTGTGCTGCAGTCTAAAATTAGTCTGTCGCCTCATGACGATGAAAGGATCATTTGTGATGATGGGATTGAAACTCGCCCGTACTCACACCACTCAATTGTAGAGAGAGAAGGGGTGGGGGACTCTGTGTGATAGAGAGAGAGAGAGAGAGAGAGAGAGAGAGAGAGAGAGAGAGAGAGAGATAGAGAGATCTGCAGAGTAGTAGTATGACCCTTTTATCATAGTGTGAGTAATTTTGTGTGTGTGTGTGTGTGTGTGTGTGTCGTGTAAATATTTTTGTGTACTATGTACACGTGTATATACTGCGTTCGTCGCCGGTGAACGGCAGTCGGCATGGATCCACGAACCAGCCGCCCGCTGCGGAGGCCCATACGAAGCAACTGTGGCAGAACGGTCGTGGGGGAGACAGGGCTCGCAGCCCCTTGGCTCATCTAGGCTCCCAGTTGCTCAGTAGTTGTACATCTCCGCAGCCGTCGCTCACACCTGTTATCTACCCATCTACGGCCTGTTGCGCAGCACAGTTTCCTCGGCGCCGGTTTTGGATATCGCCATTTTGCCGTGTTAAAAGAGATGGGGCCCCTCCACGCCCGCACCAACGTGGTGACCAAACCAAAAGTTCTACTGTCACCTCCGTAAACATGTTAGTTGTCTAGTATGTGGATCACAGGATGCTGGGCTGTGACGTTGTCCGTGCGTCTGGGTAAGGCTACGCATTAACACGGTCCATCAGGTGATAGATAGTGGATGAAACGCGAGTGAGGGTAGCGATTTGAAGAGCAGAGGAAAAAAAGTGCCATGGCTCGTGCCGTGGGAAAAAAACCTCTGCGACAGTGGGATGGGTAGTAAGAGCAGTAGTGGCTTACTAGCTGCGATAGTTCATGCAAGGTTGGATTTGTTAGTATAGGTATCATGCATCATTACCATGACAAGCGATGGCGATGTGTCCCAGTTGTTGCTGCTGCTGCATTCCTGGAACAATCAAGATCGTTATACAGTAGTGGGAGATCGGCCATAGATCATCTCACTGTGTGGGGGATGTGTGGAGCTTGTTTGCATGCAGTGTACGGTACGGCTTCCCTGTGTGGTGCCAGTTATTCGGCAGTGTACTCCAATCCAGCTGGATATCCAGTAATGGGTCTGATAAACAGGGGCTCGCCTGTGCCGTTATGTTTGCGTATGCTTGGCCATAGATGTTATGTCCTTACAAGTATGTCTTTTGGTCTTTTATGTTTCCATCTATGGTTGTGGTCGTAGTTCCCCAGATTCAGAATAAACGGGTTCTGCGAATGTCTGGAGTTTCTGTATAGTCTTGTGGTGAGTTTGTGGATTACCTCCGTGAGAGTCTCAAGTCGGTATTCCCGGTGAAGGTCCGCGATGCGTGTGTATCGTGGAGCATTGCTTATGATTTTGAGTACTTTGTTTTGTATGAGCTGCAGACGACGCAGACGTGTAGGCGCAGCGTATCCCCAGACAGGAGCTGCGTACGTCATCAGGGGTCGGATAAGTGTCATGTACATGGACCTCGACACCCTTCTGTTCAGTGTGCTACGCCTGTTGAGCATAGGATAGAGCTGTTTGAGCCTCGCGCTAGCTCGGTTGGTCATGTGTTGTATGTGGTCCCCCCAGAGTAATTTCCGGTCCAGCCAGACACCGAGGTATTTGACTTTCTCACGGAAACGTATTGGGCGTGCATGTAGAGTTATTGGTCTGCAGTAGCGGTGTTTGCGCAGTTGCTTCGGTCTTCTAGTGAACAGAACGGCTTCGCACTTGTCGACGTTTACTCTAACACGCCATTTCTCCAACCAAGGCTCGGCCACTCTGAGTGCAGTCTGTAGGCGTGACGTGATGTTTGATGGTTTCCAATCTTGCGCAAGGATGGCTGTGTCATCCTCGTAGATTGCCATCATTGTGTTGTGTGTGGTTGGGAGACCGTTTATGTAGAGGTTAAACAGCAGGGGCCCTAGGATGCTTCCCTGGGGTACTCCCGCGTGTATACCGTGTTGTGTTGATTGTTTTCCCTGCACGTCAGTGTTGAAACTCCTGTCTGTGAGGTATGAGTGTATTAGACGCAGCAGCCCGTCAGGGAATCCCGCGTCGCTGAGTTTGCGGATGAGGCCGTTGTGCCATAGACGGTCGAAAGCCTTTTCGATGTCCAGGAACACTGCCCCTGTAGCTTTGTTTATGTTGAAGCCATGTGTTATATGTTCAACGACCCGTAGGAGTTGTTGTGTTGTGGAGTGGTGATTCCTGAAGCCGAATTGCTCCGGTCTCAGGATGTCATTTGTTATGCAGTGCCTAGTGATGCGTTTGAGAATCACCTTCTCAACAATCTTACTGAGCGAACTCAGAAGGCTGATGGGTCGGTAATTTTGTGGGAGGCTGTGGTCTTTCCCCGGCTTCCTGAACATCAGGACCTTGGCCGTCTTCCAAAAGGCGGGGAAGTGTTGGTGTTTTAGTATGGCATTCGTTATGTGTGTTAGGTACTCAGTTGCTTTATCCGTGAACTCCTGGAGGACACGGTTTTGAATGCCATCATGACCAGGGGCTTTCCTAGCAGCAGAATGCATTATAGCCCAGGAGACTTCGGCTGTGCTAGCATGTCGAATGTCGTCGCGCGATGGTTGGGCTAGGATGCGTGTAACCTCTTGGTCAGTAGCAAGTGTGAACAATGGGTCTGATGGTACCAGGTTCGGTGTGAATGACGCTGCGAGTGTTCGAGCTATTAGTTCTGCTTTCTCTTCCGCTGAGTATGCAGGTCCGTCAGGCCCTTGAAGCGTTGGGGTGTATATTTTCTCCCTGGTGAAATGTCGGGCTAGCTGCCACACGCCAGGTCGTGCGGTGTCCAGCCCTTCGAGTTTTTGATTCCACTGTTGTGTTCTATGTGTTTGTATTTTATCGTGTATGATGCCCTGTAGTCTGTTAATGTGCCGTTTGAAGCCATTTTGCCGTGCGTAGTTTACTTTAACCACTACATACATAGAGAGAATATGTTGAAGAAAAAGGATAAAAAAGAACAAAAATTTATATATATGTGCACACCATGTGTGTGTGTGTGTGTGTGTGTGTGTGTGTGTGAAAGAAAGGAAAATTTAAAAATAAGCATGAACAAAAAATATTAAAAAGCAAAAACAGAAAAAAATATTTGTATATTGATTTGGTTGTTCATATGCAACGTATGGGAGTAGGCATTAGAAGTGATCTAAAAGGGAATGACCATATAAAATTAATCGTTGGTAAAGCAGATGCCAGACTGAGATCCATTGGAAGAGTTCTGGGGAAGTGCAGACCAAAAAGAAAGGAAGTAGGTTACAGTACACTTGTTCGCCCACTGCTTGAATACTGCTCACCAGTGTGGGATCCATACCAGATAGGGTTGATAAAGAGATAGACAAGATCCAACGGAGAGCAGAGCGCTTTGTTACAGGATCATTTAGTAATCGCGAAAGCGTTATGGAGATGATAGATAAACTCCAGTGGAAGACTCTGCAAGAGATACGCTCAGTAGATCGGTATGGGCTTTTGTTGAAGTTTCAAGAACATACCTTCACTGAGGAGTCAAGCATTATATTGCTCCCTCCCACGTATATCTCGCGAAGAGATTGTGAGGATAAAATCAGAGAGATTGGAGCCCACACAGAGGCATACTGTCAATCTTTCTTTCCACGAACAATATGAGAGTGGAATAGAAGGGAGAACCGATAGAAGTACTCAAGGTACCCTCCGCCACACACCGTCAGGTGGCTTCCGGAGGATAGATGTAGATACGTGAAGCCTGTATATATAATCCATGTGCGTCTTGTAAATAGAATGGCTTTTAAGTTTTTCACCTGCCGCTAGCCATCCAAGTCAGAATAGTTTTTAAGGGTGTATATATCTATATAGCTCACAGTCCTTCAGAATTGTTATTGTAAAAACCTTTTCTATCGGGGCTGCTGAAATTACATTCTAAACATGCACAGTCCATCAGAATTATTGTAAAAGATATGTTACTGGGGCTGTGGAATTTAATTGTAGTAAAGAAAGTATCTCTGAATTAGTTTTTAGCGTAGATTTGTATAAAAAATTCCTAACAGTGTCACTGTTGTAGCGAGTAAGTTAAAAGTATTTCTGCAGTGGAATAGTAGACTCAATTTATACAAGAATACTGTATTGTACCTCAAAGTCTGCCGGCTTAGCTGGGTGGTAATGTGTTCGCCTCACGTGCAAACGGGCCCAGGTTCGATTTCAGGCCGGGTTGGAGATTTTCTCCACTCAGGGACTGGGTGTTGTGTTGTCCTCATCATCATTTCATGCTTATCACCGGCGCGCAAGTCGCCCCATGTGGCATCGACTGAAATAATACTTGCACTTGACGGCTGAACTTCCCCAGATTGGATCTCCCGGCCATCGATGCCATATGCTCATTTCATTTTTTTTTGTACCCCAAAAACTACATTGTACCTCAAGGATTATATTGTTTCTCAAGAGCTATATGGTATTTGTGTGAACTGAATAATTGAAGAAACAAAAATTCCTCACCAGACGTCTTTGTTGTTGTTATTTACAAAAGCTCTATCTCCTGTTGCGTTATGTATGTATATGTATGTAAAGGCTGTGCAGGTCATAAATGGCATTAGTTTTACTGAAGATGAGTGCTTTTAAGGAGGTGAGGGAAGATAACAAAATACGAGTATATAGAATGGTTGCATGGAATTACACCTATCGTGCAGCATGAATTGTTTTATGGGAGCAGGAAGCACGTGATTGTGTCCGCTTCCAAAGATATATCGACATGTCTAAAATTATATCTCCTGTACTTGAAGAAAATAAGAGACTTAGCATGTGGTTAAAAGTGTACACTGTCAAAGTGGGAACAGGGTTGGAAAAAAAAAGAACACAGAGGTTGTGAGGTAAAAATTAATTTATTTCTGATCCAACTTAAAAGTAATTTTACATTTTCATAACCAGACACAGCAACACTATTTTCATACATGTTCTTAAGTCGATGGAGAGAAGGGCACCCGTAGAATTCCAGGTCTTGAATAGCAGCAAACTTAAAGATTCTACTCATTCATGAGATCTTCTCTTGCCCCTTCATGTAGATGATGGTATCCATGTGGTCGAATAATTTAAGCGCGATCACCATATCTTTATAGGGTATGCCAGGATCATCCCAGTGAATTCCATGATAGAAATGTGTTAACCACTTTGCACTCTTCCATGTCTTAACACACTTCACATACTTTAAAGACCTCGGAGATTCAATGTTTACTGAGAATGTCTCTATTATTCTTGCATCTTCTGTGTATGCTACATATTTAAGTATGAACTGTCTACGCTCACCATCATAGAAACCCTGAGCATCTGTAATGATGTTCACACCCTGAGATAGCATTGTGAAATGCTTTAAGTATGGTGCAGCACCTGTTCATTTATACAGCTCGTTGCACATCATCGGTGAGGGGGTAGCAGTGGATCACACGGCCATGTAGACCTAGAGCATACGTGGCAGTGTGTTCTGGGAAATTTGTCAAAGATTTGCACATCTATAGGTGCAGACTTATTTATCTCGTTCTGTTTCGAGCAGTCTATGATTGGTGATAGCTCCATAATAAGAACCACGAAACCTTGCATACATGAAATATGCTAGACTGTCTACATTTTCTTTCCACTGCAGGTGTAAATTGTCATATGGGTAGAATTGTGAATTCCGGTAGACTCCGGCATTAGTTAACTTGCAGTTGCTATATTATCTCTTCTATCAGCCTGAAACGCAAGTATGATGAATCTAAGTGTCTCTAGCTGCGAAGAGGTTTTAATAGCCCATGTTTGTCTGCTCGCAGTTGGTAACACTGGGTACTCGAAAAACTCCAATGAGCGAAATGTCAGTGATAGAAATGTACTGGGATTCAGGACTTTTAAAAGCTTCAAACGCTCCTCGTCTGATACACTGATGTGAGGCATTTTCCATATTAACATGCTGATTGCGATCACATTATCTTTTTGAGCTCCTTGAATGTATGAGTTATTATCTGTCTCACTCCGTACCTGAATGAGTACCTGTTTAGCGTTCATAATAATCACTCTCATGTCTTCAAAGTAGCCAATAAGCATTTTTAGAAGTATGCACGCAGTAAATCGCTTGTTATCTGCAACTGTTCTAGCCTCTGGAAGGTCTATGAACCATCCTGCATTTCTTAAACTATGCAAATCCGCGGGTGATGCAGAGACATATGTTTTAAGGGTTGATGTTACGCCACATTGCGTGTACGATCGATCTCAGACCCATAGGCTAAATCAGATGAGATGTGCCAGGTGTCTCTATAACAGCTTACAAGAACACTGCACAGACAGGCGGGTAAAACTGAAACAACCCGGAAAGAAAATTGTGAAAAACATGCTAAAGGCTGTCCGCAGGGCTCCGTTTGTGGTCCAGGTTTCTGGAATGTTGGCATAAAGCCTTTGCCGAATCAGCTACAAATAACAAAAAGCGCTAGAGTCTGCATAGCCAACGCAGCGCTAGAGTCTGCATAGCCGTAGCAGACGCTTTGCTAATCATAATATTTGGCAATACAAGGTCTAAATTACTAGTAGCAGAAATTGTAGAGAATTTCTTGAAATGCTTATTAATTAGTATGTAGAAAATAAATTAATGATAGCAGAACACTAAAATGTTTATATGTTATTAAAAGGAAGTTTATTAAGATCGGTAATTCCCACTATCAGAATATATGGCCAACCTGTGAAGAGAAAATAAGTCTTAATAATAAACATCAACGAAAATCAAAACATCCATATACACATAGAAATCGGTTGCTTCAAATGGCTCTGAGACTTATGGGACTTAGATTCTGAGGTCATCAGTCCCCTACAACTTAGAACTACTTAAACCGAACCAACCTAAGGACATCACATACATCCATACCCGAGGAAGGATTCGAACCTGCGACCGTAGCGATCGCGCGGTTCCAGACTGTAGCGTCTAGAGCCGCTCGGCCACAACGGCCGGCGGAACAGGCTCTACGGTAGGAATAGAGAACTGTACTCCTGCGCCTTTACAGGCGCTGTCTCTGATACAAGGCTTATTACCGTAGAACCGACAAGGAAGGAAAAGAGGTGCACCATATTGGCTCAAAAAAGGAGAATATGATAAGGTGAAGAAGATACTGAGAACTAGAGCCACATCAAATGAGAGAATAAAGGCTTGTGTTAATGTACAGGGTGTATCTGAAATGAATGTAGAAAATGAGAGGACTGGTAGAGTGGGTCATAACAAGCATAGCAACCCATGTCCGCATCCCTTAGAGTACGTGCTAGGCGTCGTTGAAGAGCCTCGAGCGCCGCAAAAGAGAAACAGAACATTGCTTCCGAGGTGTCATAGTAGCAGGTCTGCAGGGCAACGGTTTCACTTTATCTGTGACATCAGGGTAAAAGAGGTCGGGTCGGAGTTCTATGACCTTTATTTGCAAACGCTGTAGTCGACATAATTGCGAATATTCCAGGTGGAACAAAACCGGTTTTTCGCCTCTTACTGGAACGTGGCTGTGCAGATGCCTGTTTGATAGGTGTTGCGTAGAGGGCAGCATCTCGGCACACTGCGGTGTCTGGTTCATCCTGCGTCAGTCTGTGGTGAAACGGATACACTCGTGTGTTTGTTACTGTGTGCAGCGGACAGGAAATTGGGCGCTATTCTTGGGAGGAAATGGCAGGCATGCACTGTACTTACGGGGCGGCGGATGGAACTGCTCACGCTGCCAAACGTTTGTACGTTCGGCGGTTTCCGAATCGTCGAATGCCAGATCCACGCACATTTTCTGCCGTATGCAGGTCCCTACGAGAGAGAGGTTGACTTGACGTGCGTTTTTCACTTGCTCGTTCTCGTCATGGCGCATGCGCATTTGAGGCCTATTTGGAAACCCGGTTTATTTATTTTGTGTCACAGGTGCGAAGGCCTGACGGACGCTGCTGTCAACGCAGAGTGCACACACCAGGACTTGAAGAGGAGGCGTTAGCACTGCTGGAAAACGCACTCTCAACAAGCTCGCGGCGTGTTGCACGGGAAATGGATGTAAGCCATTCCACAGTCTGGCGTGTTTGCCATGAAAATGATTTGCACCTCTACCACCTTCAGAACGTTCACGCCCTTAACACAGATAATTTTCCATGTCGAATTGAATTCTGGCAGTGGTTTTTGAAAAGATGTGCCAGTCAACCCGATTTTCCGAATCGTATACTATTTAGGGATGAAGCATCCTTTACACGAGAGGGTATGTTCGACAGCCACAATAAACACTATGGGCACGGGAAAATCCGACCGCCGCCCTTGTTCGTGGTCACCAAGATCGCTTATCTGTCAGCTCTTGGGCTGGCTTGCTAGGCGATAGTTTGATCGGCACTACACGTCCCCTAGCGACTGAACGCGAACACATACTTAATTCTTTTACGAGAAGCTCTGCCAGAACTGCCCGAATACGCTTCACTCAACTTGCGACAGCGAGTGTGGTACCAACACAATGGTGCACCTGCGCATTTCGTACATGAAGTGCGAAATCCATTTGGATGAAACCTTTGTTGAGAAATAGATAGGGCGCGATGGGCCAGTGGCATGGCCTGCTCGTTTCCCGACTTGAGGCCCACTGATTTCTTCTGGGGCCATCTGAAATCTGTTGTCTGTGAAACACCCATTGAGACTGATAAAGAAGTGACAGCGCCGCCGGTCGGTGTGGCCGAGCGGTTCTAGGCGCTTCACTCTGGAATCGCGCGACCGCTATGGTCGCAGGTTCGAATCCTGCCTCGGGCATGGATGTGTGTGATGTCCTTAGGTCAGTTAGGTTTAAGTAGTTCTAAGTTCTATGGGACGGATGACCTCAGATGTTAAGTCCCATAGTGCTCAGAGCCATTTGAACCACTTTTTCTTTGACAGCGCCCGTTTTAGAATCCACTCTAGTTTGCCGGGAGTGTCTGAAATATTGTTACAGTGCATCCAAGCAGGAAGGCGTAATTTCGAGCGCTTTTCGTAACTGTTTCCACACTGACTTCGCATTTACCTTGATGCCACAAATACACTGAAAACGTTGCCCTGAGGCCCTGCTACTATGACGGCTCGGATGGAGTGTTATGGGCCCATCCTCTTGGTGGAGCGTGACGCTGTACAACGATGACTAGCGCCGTACGCTATGGGATGTGGACATAGACCGCTATGTGAAATATGCTTCTTATGTCCCACTCGACCAGCTATCTCATTTTCTACATTCATTTCAGACACACCCTATAGAATGACAAGAAATCTGGAACAGGGCTGAAACAGAGGCGAACCTACCAATTCGTTCCTAACATAAAAGAAATATCTAAAATGCCTTACTTCCTCCAACCAAAGGAGCTATACACTGCGTATAGACACATGGCCATATTCCAGCAACTTAGTGAAAACACTACAACGCATCGCAGATATTTGTGAATGTGGGGCAGTTGGCACCGTAGACCACGTTGTTTGAGAGCGTGCTATTAGACGAGATGTTACAGACAAGGACAGGCATTTCTTTCGCACTAACGTGTCTGTATCACAATAAGGAATGAGGAGCTTTGACCCATCGAAGCTTTCTGACAGTGACAGTATCAGGTGCAAGCCTACATGGCTGAGAGACAACTAAGAGGAGGCCATACATCATGCCAACACTTCCTACAACTTTTTCAGTTCTAGGCTACATGTCCTGTGCATACAAAGACTTTTTTTTATGACCCATCAGTCTTTTGACTGGTTTGATGCGGCTCGTCACGTATTCCTCTCCTGTGCCAGCTTCTTCATCTCAGAGTAGCACTTGCAACTTACGTCCTCAATTATTAGCTGAATGTATTCATATCTCTGTCTTCCTCTACAGTTTTTGCCCTCTACAGCTCCCTTTAGTACCTTGGAAGTCATTCTCTCATGTCTTAACAGATGTCGTATCATCCTGTCCCTTCTCCTTGTCAGTGTTTTCCACATCCTCCTTTCCTCTCCAACTCTGGGAAAAACCTTCTCATTCCTTACCTTATGAGTCCACCCAATTATCAACATTCGTCTCAAGCCCTACATTTCAAATGCTTCGATTCTCTTCTGTTCCGGTTTTCCCACAGTCCATGTTTCACTACCATACAAAGCTGTGTTCCAAATGTATATTCTCAGAAAGTTCTTCCTCAAATTAAGGCCCATGTTTGATACTAGTAGACTTCTCTTGGTCAGGAATCTTCTTTTTGCCAGTGCCAGTCGGATTTTGATGTCCTCAGTGGCTATTTTGCTGCCTAGGTAGCAACTTCATCTACTTCGTGACTATCAACCCTGATGTTAAGTTTCTCAAGATTCTCATTTCTGCTATTTCTCATTACTTTCTTCTTTCTTCCATGTACTCAAAATTCATATTATGTACTGTTTAGACTGTTCATTCCGTTCAGCAGATCCTGTAATTCTTCTTCACTTTCACTCAGGATAGCAATGTCATCATTGAATCGTATCATTGATATCCTTTCACCTTGAATTTCAATTCCACTCCAGAACATTTCTTTCATTTCCATCATTGCTTCTTCAATATACAGTAGGGGTGAAAGGCTACAGTCCTGTCTTACAACCTTTTTAATCTGAGCACTTCGTTCTTGGTCGTTCACTCTTATTATTCCCTCCTGGCACTTGTACATATTATCTGTCTCCCCCTGTGGCTCACCTCTATTTTTCTCGGAATTTCAATTCTTACATTGTTGAACGCTTTTTCCATATCTACAAATCCCATGAACGTGTTCTGATTTTTCTTTAGTCTTGCTTCCATTATCAAACGCAACGTCAGAATTGCCTCTAATGTCTTTACCTTCCCTAAAACCAAACGGATCGTCATCGAACACATACTCAATTTTATTTTCCATTCTTCTGTGTGTTATTCCTGTCATAAGCTTGAATGCGTGAGTTGTTAAACTGATTGTGTGATAATTCTCGCGTTTGTCAACACTGGCAGTCATCGGAATTGTGTGGATAATACTTTTCCGAAAGTCAGACGGTATATCACCAGACTTATACATTCTGGGCACCAACGTGAATAGTCGTTTTGTTGCCACTTACCCAATGATTTTAGAAATTCTGATGGTATGTTATCCATCCCTTCTACCTTATATGATGTTACGTCATCCAAAGCTCTTTTAAGATCTGATTCTAATTCTGTATCCCCTATCTCTTCTAAATCCCTTTTTCCTCTTTCTACCACATCAGACAAATCTTCCCCCTCATAGAAGCTTTCAGTGTATTCTGTCCACCTATCCGCTCTCTCCTCTGCATTTAACAGTGGAATTCCCGTTGCACTCCAATGTTATCACTCTTGCTTTTAATGTCACCGAAGGTTGTTTTGACTTTCCTATATGCCGAGTCAGTCCTTGCGATAATCATATCTTTTTCGATTTCTTCGCTTTTTTCATGCAGCAATTTCGTCTTAGCTCCACTGCACTTTTTATTTATTTTGTTTGTCAGCGATTTGTATTTCTGTATTCCTGATTTTCCCTGAACATTTTTGCACATCTTTCTTTCATCGATCAACTGAAGTATTTCTTCTGTTCAGCATGGTTTCCTCGTAATTACTTTCTTTGTACTTACGTTTTTCTTTCTAACTTCTGTAACTGCCCTTGTTACAGGTGTCCATTCCTCTTCAACTCCACCGGATACTGAACTGTTCCATATTGATGAATCTATAACCTCACAGAATTTCAAGCGCGTCTCGTCATTGCTTTGTATTTCCGTATCCCTTACCTTTGCGTACTGTTTCTTCCTGACTAATCTGTTTAACTTCAGCCTACTCTGCATCTGCATTGTGACCTGAGTCTATAACTGCCCCTGGGTACGTCTTACAATCCAGTATCTGATTTCGGAATCTGTGTGACTGTGATGTAATGTAACTGAAATCTTCCCTTACCACCTGACCTTTTGTAAGTATACCTCCTCCTCTTGTCGTTCTTAAACAGAATATTCGCTATTATTTATTAGTTTACCGTTGATTCTGGTAAGAACGACCCTATCACTAAATTGTTCACAGTAACTCACTCTCTGTCCTACCTTTCTGACATTCCACGCCCTGACTCGTACAACTTCATACTTTCGTTGGTTATTCAATCTTTTTCTCATGATCACCTAGTCCTTAACAGTCCCCTCCCGGAGGTCCGAATAGGAGACTATTCCGGGATCTTTTGCCAATGAAGAGATCATCATGACACCTTATAGGGCATATGTCCCGTGGATACTCATTATGTGTCTTTAATACACTGCTTTCTGCATTATCATCCCATTAATCATTGCTGATTATTCCGCCTTTAGGGCCGGCCGGTGTGGCCGAGCGGTTCTAGGCGCTTCAGTCTGGAACCGCGTGACCGCTACGCTTACAGGTTCGAATCCTGCCTCGGGCATGGATGTGTGTGATGTCATTAGGTTAGTTAGGTTTGAGTATTTCTAAGTTATAGGGGACTGATGACCTCAGATGTTAAGTCCCATAGTGCTCAGAGTCATTTGAACCACTTGAACCGCCTTTAGGGACAGCTTCCCACCCGAAGGGCAAGTGAGTGCCCTGAACCTCTCTCTCCGCTCCTCCGCCCTCTTTGACAAAGCCGTCTGCAGAATTAGGGTGACTTCTTTTGCTGGAAGTCTTCGGCTTACAATGTTAGTGGTTTTTACTCAGAATTTAAGCGGTGGCGGGGTTCGAATCTGGGGTCGAGGACGTTTTGATTACTGATCAAAAACGCTACCCCATACCAAGGGTTATGAGAGAATACAGGCTTGGTATTAGGAATGACAGAGGAGAAAGACTAATTGAGTTCTGTAATAAATTTCAGCTGGTAACAGCGAATATTCTGTTCAAGAATCACAAGAGGACGAGGTATACTTGGAAAAGGCAGGTTGATACTGGAAGATTTCAGTCAGATTACATTATGGTCAGACAAAGATTCCGACATGAGTTACGGGGAAGTTTAATTCAGGAAGAATCAGTTTGCGAAGAAGTGGATACGGAAGCCCTAAGAAACGAAGAGATATGGTTCAAGTTATTTAAGGCTATAGATACTGCAATAAGGAATAGCTCAGTAGACAGTACTGTTGAAGAGAAATCGACATTTCTAAAATGGACTCGAATTCGGTATGACGGCGGTTCAAACCCATGTCCAGCCATCCTACCTTAGGTCTCCCGCGATTTCCTTAAATCGCCTCTTGCAAATACCGGGATGGTTCCTTTGGGAGGGCATGGCCAACTACCTTCCTCATCCTTCCCTAATCCGATGGGACCGATGACCTCACTGTTTGGCCCCCTCCCACAAATCAACCATCCAACCATCTCTAAAAAGGGCAATCAAAGGAGTTGGAAACAAAACATAGGTACAAGGAAGGTAATTGCGAAGAAAGAATGAGTAACATTAGAAATACTTCAGCTGTTCGATGAAAGAAGCAAGTACAAAAATGTTGGAGAAATTCAGAAATACAAGTCGCTGAGGAATGAAATAAACGGGAAGTATAGGGAAGGTAAGACGAATTGGTTGCGTAAAAAAGTGAAGAAGTTGAAAAAGAAATGATGGTCAGAATGAGGACTTGACTTAGTATATAGAAAAGCCAAAACAGTTAAGTTAAACGTAAGGGTAACACGAAGAATGCAACACAAATTCCATTGTTAAATAAAGAGGAGAAAGCGGATAGGTCGAAAGGCTTCTATGAGAGGAAGATCTGCCTGATGTGACAGGAGAAGAAACAAAAGATTTAGAAGAGATAGGGGATCCAATCACAATTTAAAAGAGCTTTGCAGGACTTAAGAACAAATAAGGCAGAAGGCATAGGTGACATTCCATCAGAATATCTAAAATCGTTGGGGGAAGTGGCAACACTATTTGAGTGTCGAATAAACATCATCCACACCATTCTGAAAACTGCAAGAGCAGACAAGTGCGAGAATTACTGCAAAATCAGCTTAACAGCTCATGCATCCAAGTTGGCCACAAGAATAATATACAGAAGAATAGAAAAGAAAATTGAGAATGTGTTAGATGACGACCAGTTTGGTTTTAGGAAATGTAAGGCACCAGAGAGTCAATTCTGACATGGCGGGCGATAATGGAAGCAAGACTGAAGAAAAAAAGAAAAAAAAAGGAAGGCATGTTCGTACGTTCGTAGGGTATGTCGAGCTGGAAAAAGCGTTCGACAATGTAAAACGGTGCAAGATGTTCGAAATTCTGAGAAAAATAGCAGTAAGTTGCAGGGAGAGACGGGTAACATACAACGTGTACAAGAGCCAAGAGGGAGTTATGAGAATGGAAGACAAGAACGAAGTGCTCGGATTAAAAAGGATGTAAGTTAGGGATGTAGTCTTTCGCCCTCCGCTGTTTAGTCTATACATAGAAGAAGAAATGATGGAAATAAAAGAAGGGTTCATGAGTGGAATTAAAATTAGAGATGACAGAATATCAATTATATGATTCGCCGATGGCATTGCTATCCTAAGTGAAAGTGAGGAAGAACTACATTATCTCCTGAATGGAATGACTAATCTAATGTGTACAGAATATGGATTGAGAATAAGTCGAAGAAAGGCGAAAGTAATGAGAAGTATCAGAAATGAGAACAGTTGGAAATTTACCATCAAGACATGGTCACGACGTAGATGAAGTACTGCCTGGGCAGCAAAACGAAAATGGAGGTGTGAAGCACGTCATTGTATGATAGTGAAGCATGTACTGTGGGCAAAAGAGGAGAATCTGAGATGTGCTGCTACATACGAATGTTGAAAATTAGGTTGACTGGTCAGTTAATGCTTGAGAAAGTTTTGCGCAGAATCGGAGAGGAAAGGAATATGTGAAAAACACTGGAGGAAGAAAGAGATTGGAATACACCCAGCAAATAATGGAAGACGTGGGTTGAAGGTGCTACTGTGATATGAAGAGGTTGGTACAACGGAGGAATTCGTTGCGGGCCGCATCAACCCAGTCAGGAGACTGATGCCAAAAACAAATATTGCCCTTTATAGGCGTTGCAAGTCGTTGCTGCCGCAATTTTATTGTTACTTTTTTGTCATTTTCCTGCGAGAAACTGCGAATTATTGTCCGTGGACTTGTGCACAATTCACGTCATTTCGATTGCTCGCGAGCATGAGCTCCATCAATGCTCCCAACCTAATTCTTGTTTAATTAAACAGATGTGTGAAAATTAATTTCGGTCTCCCAAGTGTTTTTCACCGGAATCATATTATCCAGAGACCATCTTATTCCTTTTCCAGGCACCCAATATTCTAAGAATTAGTAATACGCCATCCTCACTGTGCTACAACCTGCTGCAGCAGCAAAAATGTTTCAGTGCTTCAAGTTTCCATGGAATTGTTGGTAAGCCAGTTGAAAAATTATTATTATATTCATTTAAGTAGGTTTTGTTGCATTACACAGACAGTATAAACTACAAATATTTGCTTCGCCCGGGCTCTCCCTAAAAGAAACGTCCTATTCACACTATAGAGTACTCATAGAGGGGGCGGGGGGCTTAGAAGTGACACGGCTCTCTTCCCCCACAATAACAAACTCTGATTTTGCGTTCTATTCTTGTGGCCACCTCGCCGACGTACCTTTAAATTTCTTCCCTATTCCGTGTATACGCTAACTCCCGTTGCGAGGTTTCTACGGTTCCCATGGGGGGGGGGGGGGGAGGCGGGGGCAGCGAAGCTGTATGCACACTTTGTAGAATGCAGTGCTAGTATAGTCATTAGTATGTGCTACATGAGGTAACTGGTTGACCTGCCGTGTCGCTTCCTGGTGCCATAAGCATGGAAACACTGTCCTACTGCGAGTCGACATCTCCACATCAGTATTTCTCAAACTGAACGTTGCTGGGAGATTTTACGGGCAGCCAGCTACAGCAATAATTTTACTATGATTAACGTATACATGTATATGAAAGGAAACCGCTTGGCAGCGATCGGCTGCCGAAATATTCTTAAAACGTAAACCCTCGGTGAAAAAATTGTAGTTTTTTTCTGTTCCGTTTCGTTGAACTCTTTACAGTCCCTTTAACGAACAGACAAAACTTTATCGTTCCATGGGAGCTGTTTCAGGGAGACACGTTTATTTTTAAAAGGGACCACTTGACGGTGCTCTTAGTTTGCAGTGCGCGAAGCTTCTCTTCTGAGCTTGCAAGACACACTGTTCAGTGAGACCGATGACTTAATACTGTATATTACTCGAGTCCCAGACGAACTTTGAAATATGAAGATTAGAGAGTCGTTTTTCCCCCGCTCTATTTGCGAGTGGAACAGGCAAAGAAATACAGGGTACCCTCCGCCACGCACCATACCGTGGCCTGTGGAGTTTGTTGTCTTTCAGTCTAGCTCACACTGTAAACTTTCCAACTAGGATCACTAAATCCTCAAGGACAGCCATTGATAACATTTTTATACACAAATCAAAGGAACAAAATCGTATCATAAAACCTGTTATAAATGGACTATCTGATCATGAGATGCAGCTCCCTGTTTTAGATGTAAATTCTAAGCAGATTATCAAGACTGCTAAATCTGAGTACAGGAGAGTAGTCAATCAACCAAAAATTGAGTGTTTTAGAAAACTGCTCAAAGATATGAACTGGAAAGATGTTTATAGTGCTCATGACATGAATCAAAAATATAACACATTCATGAACAATGTCAGTACCGTGTTTGAAAACTGTTTTCCTCTAAAAGTTACTCAAATTAAACAGAAGTCTATAATAAAACCATGGATTACACAAGGAATAAAGATTTCCTGGAAGACAAAAAGGAAAATGTATCTGTCGACCAAGAATAGCTCCAATGCTGATGATTTAGCAAAATACAAGGAATACTGTAAAACATTAAAAAAAGTAATTCAGACGTCAAAACAAATGCACTACGAGAAGAAGATAGCAATGTCAGGGAACAAAATAAAAACAATATGGGATATAGTGAAAGAGCAGACTGGTAGAACCAGAAAGGAACAGGAGCAAATAACACTAAGGGTAGATGACGCATTAGTAACTGATGGGCATAGTGTGGCAAATCTATTTAACAAGTACTTTATATCCGTTACTGATAGAATGGGACTTTCAGGATCAGTAAATAATGCCCTTGAATATCTGAAACTAGCCTTCACAAATAGCTTCAAGTACATGAATATATCACTCACTTCACCAAAAGAAATAACTTCCATAATAAAATCTTTAAAAACAAAGCATTCTAGTGGGTACGATGAAATATCAACAAAGTTAATTAAGGCATGTTCTTGTGAGTTTAGTACAATTCTAAGTTACTTGTGTAACCAGTCAATTATAACTGGGACATTTCCTGACTGGCTAAAATATGCAGATATTAAGCCTCTATTCAAGAAAGGGGATAAAGAGATACCATCAAACTACAGACCGATTTCACTTTTGCCAGCATTCTCAAAAATTTTAGAAAAAGTAATGTACAGGCAGCTGCTCAACCATCTGACCACAAATAACATATTATGAAGAACACAGTTTGGATTTCTGAAGGGTTCTGATATCAAGAAGGCTATTTACACATACAGTGAAAATGTACTTAATTCATTAAATAACAAATTACAAGCAGCAGGTATTTTCTGTGATTTGTCAAAGGCATTTGATTATGTGAACCACAACATCCTTTTAAGTAAATTAGAATTCTATGGTGTCACGGGCAGTGCTGCAAAATGGTTCAAGCCATACCTCACTAACAGGAAACAAAGTGTGTCAGTCAAGGGACTAGTGAATTAAGTCATCAGTCATCATCAGAATGGGAAGAAATTACATGTGGTGTCCCACAAGGATCCATCTTAGGGCCATTGCTTTTTCTTGTGTACATTAATGATCTCTCATCAGTTACACTGTCAGAAGCAGAGTTCGTTTTATTTGCAGATGACACAAGTATTGCAATAAATAGTATGTCAAGTGTAGTTCTAGAAAGATCTGCTAATGATATTTTCATGGATATTAATACATGGTTTAAAGCCAACTCACTGACATTAAACTTCGAAAACACTCACTATATGCAATTCAGAACCTGTAAGAGGTTTCCACCCAGCATATGCATAAAATACGAAGAAGAGCAAATAGAAGAGGTTGACAGTCTTAAATTCCTGGGATTACAACTTGATAATAAATTCAGTTGGGAAGAGCACACCATAGAACTGCAGAAACGCCTTAACAAATCTGTATTTGCAATTCGAGTGTTAGCAGACATAGGCGACATAAAAGTGAAAAAGCTTGCATACTTTGCCTACTTTCATTCCATAATGTCATATGGTATAATATTTTGGGGTAACTCTTCAAGTCAAACAAAAGTTTTCAGTGTCCAAAAGCGTGTAATACGTATTATTTGTGGAATAAATTCACGGATGTCCTGTAGAAACCTCTTCAAAGAACTAGGTATACTAACTACTGCCTCTCAGTATATTTACTCATAAATGAAATTTATCCTAAATAATATATCTCTTTTTCCAACAAACAGCTCAGTTCATACATAGAATACCAGGAACAAAAATGATCTGCACAAGGACATAAAAGCACTTACTTTAGTTCAAAAAGGGGTCCAGTAAACATAAAAAATTTAGTTACAAATAAAGATCAGTTTAAAAGGAGCCTGAAAGACTTACTAGTGGCCAACTCCTTCTACTCCATTGACGAATTTTTTAATAGAAACAAATGATGTATTGTATATATTCATACTATTAGTATTGTTATTTCAGCTTAAAAAAAATAAATTGACATGTTCCACATCCATGAGGATCTCCTCAGCACGGATCTATGGAACGAAAAACTAATCTAATCATCTAATCATCTGTAGACGTAGGTCAAACAAATAAAATGAGATGTTTGACACTGGGAGATGGTACCATTTTGCATTTCAGTATAAAAAATAAAAATGTATTTATGAACTACTTTAAAAATAATCCATCTGTTATGGGTAAGTATTGAAACTGGACAGGTACGAAAAGGAACTATTAATTCCAAGCTCAATTAGGAATCTCAGTTCTGTCAAATGGAAATGTGATGCTTAAAACGATGTAGTAGATAAGTGCCGGGGAAATCCAAGGTCAAATTTTCTGTCTATAATCTTCAGTTGCCAAAGTAAACTACAAACAGAACTAAAAAGCCAGACATGCCCAGTTTGCTCTGAAGTAAAAAACAGGTATTAACTCTGAGAATTTCTGAAATATTTTTAAGCTACAGGAGTAATTTTCGGCCGACGGACACATCTTTTCGACGAAAACTGACATTTATTCAAGAGGAAAAACTAAATGCATACTTCCTGCTCTAACACCCATTCCTATGAGGCTACCAAGCATATTGCGAATCAAACCCTGTACCACTTTACTCCCTGTTCATTGGATCGAATATCGGTCGGACCATTGATTTAAGTCTGTCTTTAACCTAGCATTTACCTCTCAGTGATATGAAGATTCACCAGAAGCGACACGTGGTTCGTATTCCACACTAAACTATAGGTCTCCTTTCCACAGTAGGATCACTTGGGTAAGTTAGGGACATGCAAGTCGTAGAACTGGTGTCCAATTGAAAGACTTGCGTCCGGCCACTGAACCACGCGAAATTATCATTTCTATGGGTGCACTTGTCTTGGAGGAACAAAGATACCTCAAGTGGCTCCTCTATGCCTTTCGCTACGGTGCTTGTATGTGAATATCACTTGAAAAGTGGTGTTATAGAGGAACATAGCATCAAAAATTTGACCACAACCACGGCCTCAATTTGGAAACCAAACAGAAAAACTGATTCTGAGCTATCTTTTGACGTGTGGAAGACATTGATCACAACTACTGCATAGTGTTAAATTCGTAGCCGAAATACAACGAAAGAAAAGAACAGTAGCTCACTGGTAACTAAGATAGTACGCTAGCTATGAATTCAGATATAGACTAACGGTCCTTGATACTCTACAAGTTCATATTATTACGGCAGAGTAGAGGTAAGGTAATTAATAATCTGTTCTGTTATCTATAGTTGAGTTACAGAAATCCAGAGTTGAATATATCGAACGCTAGCTTAATATCGGCCAGTGGAAACTTACTTGCTGTTCTGTTAGCGTAGTTATTGGTTTCGTTTCTTAATCCCACCAGTTCCAATAACTTAGGGGGTCGATTATCGAATAACGATCCAACTCTGAAACAGGAAGCATAGAGATCTGCGGATTCCCTCCAGATACTGTTCGAGTTACTGCAGGCTGGGATTATCTTTTATTAAACGAGAGATCAGAGGCACATTTTGTTAACCATAGGTCAATTTCTCATTAACTTACGAGCTCCAACGGTGGCTCCTTCTGGGAACTATTAAGAATATATGGTTCAAATGGCTCTGAGCACTATGGGACTTAACATCTGAGGTCACCAGTCCCCTAGAACTTAGAACTACTTAAACCTAACTAACCTAAGGGCATCACAAACATCCATGCCCGAGGCAGGATTCGAACTTGCGACCGTAGAGGTCGCGAGGTTCCAGACTGAAGCGCCTAGAACCGCTTGGCCACACCGTATTAAGAATATAATATGATTGGCTAGTTGGATACGTATTAGGAATTTGAAATCATAATGAAGGATTCGGACACAGAAAATACCCTTTACAGCAAACCTAACCAACTGATATGTGCTGGGAGATGTGAGGGGGGGGGGGGGGGTTAGTGCCTACAACCACCCTCTCCAATTGTGCAAAAGTGTGGCGTCGTGTGACGTCACACTCGATCTCGGCGACGCTTCGAACGGCAAGGTGTCGGCACATGCAAATCACAGGCCGCTGCTGAGAAGTTCATGTGAGATGTAAGGTGGGTTTACGATGTCACATTGGGTACATTGGCACCAAATTTCCCCACAATTCTGCCCAGTCTCACCGTGGATGTGTCACACGATGGAAAGGTCGCTAGATACCCTTTAACCCCTCCGTTTGACGGCTCCGCGGTGGAGGCTAGAAGCGCGACTCCTAGAGTTGTAGTCACGCAGCTTTCTTATTAATGGCTGATAAAAATGTTTCAGGCACACTGTCGGTCAGAATCGACACGAAAAGGCCTCAGAGAGTGGCGTAAAGGGCGTCAGTGAAATAACTCCTCCCCTTGGGCCGTTGATTTCCATACATATTGAGCCGTGGCGGCTCATATCGATAGTGCCACTCTGGTGGTTTGTCTTTCCTGCCACGGTCAGGGCGGGAAGCAGCTGTGGGGCCTACGCCTGGAGTAACGAGGCGAGGTCCTGGGGGTGTGTGCTCTGGGACGTGGTGGAAGACGGTTGTCGGGTTGACGCAGCGAGTGTGGGACCGGACCTATCGCATGGAGATACACAAGTTGGCTCTGAACGGAAGGCGCCGTAGCAAGCAGCGGGAAGCGAGCGTCCTGTAATTTGTGTGAAGGAGTAACGATTTTTGCATTTGATGTCCCAGTGGTTCCCGAGAGTTGCGATGGCTGCTTTCGGAGAAGAGAATTGGTAAGAGCTTGTGTCTACGCTCTTTTCCGTACGATGTTGCTGCCCGCCGTTATGAACGGGTGAAAATCAGGCGCTTGTATTGACTATACGGGAACTGGTGATGTAAAATTACATTAGTGATTCTCACTTGTACTGTGACAATTTAGAGGCGTAAACTGTGGTGGTTTCATTAGGTCTGGTCCTTTGCTGTGCAACTAAGGGAGCCAGTTATTTATTGTGGCTGAGGGAACACCATTATGTTGGTCTAAGTGATACGTTCTCCACGTTTTGTCTATGGCTTTGCGAATCGAAATCGTGGGGGAGTATACGTGTGAGTAATTTGCTATTGTATTGATGGTTATGTTGTAAAAGCTGTTCTCTGATGTGTTAAATTACGCGCTGATTTGTAGCCAATCTAAGCAGAGGTTACCATTGCTACTTGCTTATGTGCTACTGTCCTTATGATTGGCATTGTTTGTCTTTTGATTGTGGGTGTGCTCACGTTTAAAAACAAAATTACGGCTACTATTCATAAGGGTTGTCTAGTAAGGAAATTGCTTAAGCTTTTATCATATGCTGGTCTGTTTGCCTATCACATTGGTTTTCTATGCAGTAACTGAAGGAATGTGTATGGTGGTTCAAGATTGTAGGCTGACTAGTATTTGAACTGGTGTTGAGGTTAAGGGCGCGATCAGCATACCGCAAACCCGCACGCTGCGCGTGGTTAAATGTTCCGCTATTGGGGAGCCGTCTCTCTGTTCTTGGATTTTGTGAGGATACGTGATGAGTGCATCGCTGTAGTTTTTCGCGTGCTAATTTGCAGGGTGTCGGTGCCGTCCTAGGGCTATACTTGCGATGTATGTTATGTTGAAAGGGAATTAACTGTGCTAAACTTAAGAGAGCTTTTAATTTGTTTCAGGTCTGTACATGGAATGATGTTGATATTTTGTCGATTGCGGCAATAACTTCCTGTGTGGGGAGATCCTCTGAGGGACTTGTACTGTTGCAGTGCAGTCCATGTGAAACGTGCTGCTTAAAATTTGGGACTGCAGCTGTCTGATGTTATATATTATTGTTTAATCTTAAATGTCTTGGATGTAATATGGTTGTTGAGGATTATGTAATTAATTTTGATCACTGGTTCCGTAAAGGAAGTATTTCGTTTTAAAATATGTGCTCGGTCAGAGCCTATTTAAATATGATTTTAACACATCATTTAAATTTTCTAGTCTTGCTTTCTTAAAAGGCTTTCAGTTAAATGATTTGCTATTTGCCTGTTTAAATGTTTGAGTGACTTAAAGGAAAAGAATATTATTTTGTAATTTGTGCTGATTGTTCCTTTTGGGTAATACCTGACTTGTGTGCTCAATAAATGAGTGTCTAGTCAATGGTGATGCACTGTTCTATTGCTAGCCTACCCATTCCACTCCACAGCCTATTGAGCTGCTTCGTGTCGAAATTGTGTTCAGAACACCCCTCCGAACAGACACCTCACACATCACTGGTGAAAACCATAGTTTACAGTGCAATGAACAGCAGGACGACGTTCTTGACAGTGTTCGACACTGTTAACACCCCCACCCCCACCCGGACGATTCAGCCCTTCTCTAAGGAAGGACATCATGAGTCTTCAACCCCATTAAACGTGATATGACCTCTTTGGGGTGTAGCGCCATAGCAATTTCTGGTATGGTATACAGTATGGGACGGCTAGCGTCCTTTCAGAACCATTCGACGATATCTGAATGTGATCCGAAACAGCAAAAGTTGTTTATGCTTCCGCAGCCATCCTGTTTCGTCCTTTCCTGTGGCGTGATCACAAGCGAATGTACCATTGACACGTGTGTGAATAAAATGGCAAAGGCTCCCTCTAAAATTCCCAGTTCGGAAACAGCCTTGGTGCCATCCACACACTTCTGTTGAACACTTGTAGAAAGACTTTGCCACTCATTCAGCTGAGTGGCGCCCCAATGCTGCTCTAGTGTCGCAAACCCTTCGACGCCCCTTAGATTCCGCATGCCTGCCCTCAGGCGCTAGAGCAGCACTGGAGTGCTACACAGTTGAGTGGGCGTCGGAGTATTTGTGTATATCTGCATATTTTTAAAGAGTTCGACAACGGTGCGTGGGTGGCACAAATGCTGTTGCTGATCTGGGGCGTCTTAGAGGGACACCTTGCCATTTTATTCGTGCATGTGTCAATATTGTAACCTCCGCCCCCCCCCCCCCCCACCAGCCCCCCTCATCTATGATCACTCCGAAGAAGGGCTGAAAAAGCATAAATACCCTTTGCTGATACGAATCAGCTTCATCCTTCATCGAATGGTTTTGAATGGTCCCTAGTAGTTCCACGCTCTATACCAGAGCAAAAATCGCGGTAGCGCAATACTCTGTATGGGTGAGATAACTTTCAATGGGTTGCAGCACCACGATGTCCTTAGAGAAAATTGCCAAAAACTTGGTCCTGTTGCTCATCGCAGTAAGAACTGCCGTTTTTGACGCCGGATGTGTGGGAATCAACGCCTTAAGTGAAGAATATAATAATTCCAATCCCAATAAAAGCAGGTGTTGACAGATGCGAAAATTACCGAACTATCAGTTTAATAAGTCACAGCTGCAAAATACTAACAAGAATTCTTTACAGACGAATGGAAAAACTGGTAGAAGCCGACCTCGGCGAAGATCAGTTTGGATTGCGTAGAAATGTTGGAACACGTGAGGCAATACTGACCCTACGACTTATCTTAGAAGAAAGATTAAGGAAAGGCAAACCTACGTTTCTAGCATTTGACAATGTTGACTGGAATACTCTCTTTCAAATTCTGAAGGTGGCAGGGGTAAAACACAGGGAGCGAAAGGCTATTTACAATTTGTACAGAAACCAGATGGCAGTTATAAGAGTCGAGGGACATGAAAGGGAAGCAGTGGTTGGGAACGGAGTGAGACAGGGTTGTAGCCTATCCCCGATGTTATTCAATCTGTATATTGAGCAAGCAGTAAAGGAAACAAAATAAAAATTCGGAGTAGGTATTAAAGTCCATGGAGAAGAAATAAAAATGTTGAGGTTCGCCGATGACATTGTAATTCTGTCAGAAACAGCAAAGGACTTGGAAGAGCAGTTGAACGGAATGGACAGTGCCTTGAAAGGAGTGTATCAGATGAACATCAACAAAAGCAAAACAAGGATAATGGAATGTAGTCGAATTAAGTCGTGTGATGCTGAGGGAATTAGATTAGGAAATGAGACACTTAAAGTAGTAATGCAGTTTTGCTATTTGGCGAGCAAAATAACTGATGATGGTCGAAGTAGAGAGAATATAAAATGTAGACTGGCAATGGCAAGGAAAGCGTTTCTGAAGAAGAGAAATTTGTTAACATCGAGTATAGATTTAAGTGTTAGGAAGTCGTTTCTGAAGGTATTTGTATGGAGTGTAGCCATGTGTGGAAGTGAAACATGGACGATACATAGTTTAGACAAAAAGAGAATAGAAGCTTTCGAAATGTGGTGCTACAGAAGAATGCTGAAGATTAGATGGGTAGATCACATAACTAATGAGGAGTTATTGAATAGAATTGGGGAGAAGAGGAGTTTGTGGCACAATTCGACTAGAAGAAGGGATCGGTTGGTAGGACGTGTTCTGAGGCATCAAGGGATCATCAATTTAGTACTGGAAGGCAGCGTGGAGGATAAAAATCGGAGACCAAGAGATGAGTACACTAAGCAGATTCAGAAGGATGTAGGCTGCAGTAGGGAGATGAAGAAGCTTGCACAGGATAGAGTAGCATGGAGAGCTGCATCAAACCAGTCTCAGGACTGAAGGCCACAACAACAAGAACAAGGGAATGGATGGTTTCATTGACACACATTGTGCCACACCGTGGGGCATTTTTGTGTCGACCCTGAGCGGTGGTGGGTCTGAAATGTTTTCCTATGCCACCCATAAAGAAACCGCGTTATTTCGATGCTGAGCATCGTAGTTCTGACCTCCATCGCAGAGGCGTCAAGCGAAGGAGTGAAATGTGGGTAAGAGAGGGTGTGACGACTTTCCCACCGGTGACACGTCCACGGTGGCGTTGGGCGAAATTGAGGTGAAATTTGGTGTCAATGTGATCCTTCCTACACCTCACGTGAACTTCTGATCTCCTGCCTTTTCTTCGCATGTGTCGACAAGTTGCTGTTTGGAGTGTCGCCGAGCCCAGGGGTGACTTCGCAGGACGCCACGCTTTTGCACCATTACCAGGACCGAACTAAAATTTTTAACTTCCGTGTTTCAATGGGTGACAATTACGAGGTTTCAATAAAAGTGACACTATAATTATGTTTTAATCATTTTTAAATGAAGGCATTCATTTTTTGTATGCTGCAGTCCTCTTATGCAAATTAAAGGTATTTTCAAACCTAAAAACATGTTTCAAGGTGGAACATGGTGACATACCCGGGAACAAACACACAATTGAAATTTAAAGGTGTTGCAATGGAGAAACTCTTGTGAACACTACACTACTGGCCATTAAAATTGCTGCACCAAGAAGAAATTCAGATGATAAACGCGTATTCATTGGACAAATATATTATACTAGAACTGACATGTGATTACATTTTCAAGCGATTTGGATCCATAGATCGTGAGAAATCAGTACCCAGAACAACCACCTCTGGCCGTAATAACGGCCTTGATACGCCTGCGCATTGAGTGAAACAGAGCTTGGATGGCGTGTACAGGTACAACTGCCCATGCAGCTTCACCACGATACCATAGTTCATCAAGAGTAGTGACTGGCGTATTGTGACGAGCCAGTTGCTAGGCCACCATTGACCAGACGTTTTCAGTTGGTGAGAGATCTGGAGAATGTGCTGGCCAGGGCAGCAGTCGAACATTTTCTGTCTCCAGAAAGGCCCGTACAGGACCTGCGACATGCGGTCGCACATTATCCTGCTCAAATGTACGGTTTCGCAGGGTTCGAATGAAGGGTAGAGCCACGGGTCGTAACACATCTGAAATGTAACGTCCACTGTTCAAAGTGTGGTCAATGCGAAAAAGAGGTGACCGAGACGTGCAACCAATGGCACCCCATACCATCACGCCGGGTGATATGCAAGTATGACGATGACGAATACACGCTTCCAATGTGCGTTCACCGCGATGTCGTCAAACACGGATCCGACCATCATGATGCTGTAAACAGAAACTGGATTCATCCGAAAAATTGACGTTTTGCCACTCGTGCACCCAGGTTCGTCGTTGAGTACACCATCGCAGGCGCTCCTGTCTGTGATGCAGCGTCAAGGGTAACCGCAGACATGGTCTCCGAGCTGACAGTCAATGCTGCTGCAAACGTCGTTGAACTGTTCGTGCAGATGGTTGTTGTCTTCTAAACGTCCCCATCTGTTGACTCAGCGATCGACACGTGGCTGCACGATCCATTACAGCCATGGGGATAAGATGCCTGTCATCTCGACTGCTAGTGATAAAAGGCCGTTGAGATCCAGCACGGGGTTCCGTATTATCCTCCTGAACCAACCGATTCCATATTCTGCTAACAGTCATCGGATCTCGACCAACTCGAGTAGCAATGTCGTGATACGATAAACCGCAATCGCGATAGGCTACAATCCTACCTTTATCACAGTTGGAAACTTGATGGTACGCATTGCTCCTCCTTACACGAGGCATCACAACAACGTTTCACCAGGCACCGCCGGTTTGTGTATGTGAAATCTATTGGAAACTTTCTTCATGTCAGCACGTTGTAGGTGTCGCCACCGGCGCCAACTTTGTATGAATGCTCTGAAAAGCTAATAATTTACGTATCACAGCATCTTCTTCCTGTCGGTTAAATTTCGCGTTCTTGGCAAGTAATTTCGTGGTGTAGCAATTTTAATGGCCAGTAGTGTATATTTAGTAATCTATCTGCTTTATTGTTATTCTGTTAAACATCAGTACTGAATAAGTGAAATTAAATTAAGCAGAATTAGTATCAAAAACCATTTACATGTTAAATACATTGCTAAAAAGAAGTTATTCGAAATTAACATTAATTTTAATTTTCAGGACAGTTACAAGGTACAAGGAAACTCAGTACATTTGCAAGTACCACATGTTCCATGGTAAAAGACCTTCTATTTCAAGGTACTGACAAAATATGGTGTAACAATTCTTATGCAACTTTTACATAACAGTAAAACGTAACATTCACTCTGATTATTGCTCTTGTGTTTACAGTGCACTTTCATGTAACAGATAAACTAAGATGGCACTCTATATCGTCTTTTACAACACTTTTGGATGCATTGAGGTAAATTTTAATTTCTATGTAGTGTTTAACATGTGTATACTTTTTTTTACAGTGTTAAACGTATTAATTTGCCCTGTAGTCACTAGAGGCCTGCACCATCGTGATAAAAGAGAAGTTAGAGCACAAACGATGCTTTTATCAATCAACATTAGGCCTATATGATGGAGGAAACATTAGCAGCTATTACCTACCTGCTCATAAGACAGTGGATAGTATACACATGCAGACATAGAGGTAGATGCAGCATTGTAAACAAATAATATCTTGTAAATTCATTGAGCTGTTCCTAAAAAGATATTTCATCTACTTTCACTAGTACTTATGTATAATGAGTTACTTGTTCTGATTCAGCATTGTTATGCCACAGAGATAATTTTGGTGTATACACCTAATTTTTTAAAAGTTCTTCTCGGCGAGCTTAGAGATGAGGAGGCCAATTCTGAGCCAGTGTGCCAAACGACACGTCAACAAGGCGCATCGTCAGTGTAGCGGAAAACAGGGCACCAGGCGAGCATCAAATGTTCAAATATGTGTGAATTCCTAAGGGACCAAACTGCTGAGGTCATCGGTCCCTAAACTTACACACTACTTAGACTAACTTATGGTAAGAACAACACACACCCGTGCCCGAGGGAGGACTCGAACCTCCGGCGGGAGTGGTCGCGCAATCCGTGACATGTCGCCTCAAACCGCGCGGCCACTCCGCGCGGCAGGCGAGCACCACCTCACTGCAGCAGAGGCGCAAACGGCACAGGGCTACGAAACGATGTAGCATAAAGTAACAATCCGCAACTTCACCGTCACTGCAACAGTCAAATGTTGCAGAAAGACACGAGCACAGCGACCCAGAATAATTACTGAGCTACCACAGCGAGGCAAGGAGCGCTGACGAAACCAATAAACGAAGGTAATTTAGATCATGCACCCAGAGCCACCACTTCACAGGCACAGGCTCGGCTCTTTAAATAACGAGGCTTTTCGGGGCTCAAAGTCGTGCTGTAACTCTGTCCATGTCGTTAGAACCAGCGAGAATGGCGGCTTATTGAATTTTAGTGAAACCATGACAAACATCGATTATGATCTGTCTGTAGCTACTGTGTCTCTGCAATAATATCAATAATATATAACTTGACATAAATATTACTTAACTGTCTGTGTCATTAAAGTTACTTGGTGTAATAAAAGTTTTCTCTCTCTATCTCTCTATCTATCTATCTATCTATCTATCTATCTTGTGGATAGCAAAGCAAAAGCATTTTATCATTTAAGCTCAATAAGTTACCACCAAAACCTCTTTCCGTCCATTCAGTTCCAATCTGCTTTGTGTGAATGTGATTTCATACTCTCGGCGAAGCTGAGCTGCATCAGAGCTGAAATGCGCTAATTACAGTAGATTAGCAAAAACGTTCAGTTGTCAGTTCTGTATCTTGATTACAAGTAGCAAGGAGTCCACATTTGTGCCAGTGCGGCACTCTGCGTGGAGGATGAATGGGATGTTAATTAGTTGTGCTTACCAAATGAAGTTATGTAATCGAATGATCTACAGAAAAGGCAAAGACCATAATGCAGGCTCTATTTAACCTGTCATCCTTCACACATCCCCACAACTTGTGTAGAAATAAATCTTTAAACATGAAAACTGAGGTCCAGAAAATTAAAAAAAAAAAAACCGCTGTATACGTACCGGTAACTTAATACCATACCTTATTAAAATTAGTCATAACAATCTCAAACGGTTTTAGTCACAATAACAGTAGAAAACTCATCCACAATAAGAGTAATTCTGATATCTACAAATTTATAAAGCTGTCCACCAACACTAATATATTCTGGCAATTGTTGCGTTCAGAATCTCCAGAAAAGCTCAGACTATATTAGTTCCGATTCATTACAGGTCTCTTCGTATTAACATGAAAATTTCTAGGAGTAGGCGTTCTCCAGTTGTCAGAGGGTGCAACGCTCTATTCCAATAGTATGTGGTATGATACGCAGCGTACCGTTACGTAAAGCTAAATGTTCTCATGATTTCAACAAAATTCGTAGTCTCTTTAAACTCAGAATAAAACATGAAATTAAGTGTACAGGGAAACAGGTCAGAGAAAACGGGGAGGACATTGCCCTTCATGTTAGTCAATGATTAACGGACTAAGAAATTAGCCACCATCAATGTCCAGTACCGTCCTTTCTCTAAACACCCAACTATCCTTTTAGTATCCAGCACATAAGGGATATAAGGTCTATCACAAATGCTGACCACCACTCGGATTCAAAGTTTAGTGTTCATATTCATCTATTTGACGTGTTAGTTATGTTCGTATGTAGTGTGTACTAATATCATTATATAACTGCTACTTATTTACGTATTGACAGCAAATTTTCGCATCTTTCGTTTCCATTGGTATCTGATGACAATAAGCTGCCGTGTTAAAGCACTAAGGTTGAAAATACAGAATTTGCAGGTAGCGGTATTTTTCGTTATTAGCTACTAGTGTGTCCATGGATATAAACAGTTAACGCCGTGTTTTCCATTAAGCACTGGATTGCAAGGAAAATCAAGGCGAAATATCGTCAACCGCGGTTTACGCAGAAAATCTGGTCTTCGGTACACTTTATTACTGTAGATGAACAAGGAGGTATAGACTCATAACTTTGACACCGGGTATTGAGAACAGAAGACTACGTCGGCGTGAGATAGCAGAATGGGTTAGAAAATCTTGTTAGTGTGAATATGGGCTGAAGTTATGGTCATGTTTCAGTGGTTCAGCAGTGTGTGACCTGGTCGGGAAGGACGTTCTTGCGCAGAATGGAACTGACCCTCACAGCGTCACGTCCGCAGCAACGGTGTAGATACCTGAAACACATCGAAACAAAAATTGTAATTTCTACCCAACGATAAGTACTGAAATAGAAACGGATTAGAATATACATTTGGGATTTTTATTTGTTAAATTGTCCTGAATTCACTTGCTTTGGAAGTGGTATGTTTACAGATAAAAATAATAATTGATTCCGAAATTGATAGGAGGCCTGAAATTCGTATATCATCCACACATAGGCCTTGTCTTTGTGACATGACACTTAATCATTAGATAAAATATGAATCCAAAGTACCGTCATGGAGCATTTGGAGTTGTAATACCCTTTTATAATTTTTTATGTCTGTAAAGATTTCATCTGTCGGTCCAAATGTCCAAGATTCCACGCGTGACTACTTGTATAGTAAAAGAAGGCTCGGCTTTCAAAATGTTTTAGAGAGCAGCTAGGAGAAGCCTGGCTGTTTGCATTTGTCTTTACTGCTCCAGCCGTCAGAATGTAAGCACCGTGGGCTGTAGCTATTAATGATTTCTAATATAATGAGCTGATTTTGAGCTACCAATGTGTTGCACCTTTATTACATCCACCTGATCACATGTTTATAACAGTATTTATTGTGTTACAAGTTCTGCTTTTCAGATTTTCTTGCAGGGAAGACGCAACACTTCGATGTTGCCCCAATCCGCCATTGGTGTGATTTTATTGCTAATTTATAACGTTCAGTTTTGCTTATCGTACGGCCAGAGCCTGCAGTCATTCAGAGAAGAAGTCAGAGATTTTTTTAAATCAATCATGTAGCATAGACCAGTTATCAAATAGCGATATGCAAGTTAGAATTTGTAAAATTTCGTCGACCCACATCCTCTGCTGCGCCGATCGCAAAACCAATCTGGGACAAATACGAACTTCGTTCTGGTTCAGTTTTATTTGAAATACTTGAGAGAGCGGAGATGGGAGCCAACTCACAGAGTTCACAGTTTCGTCAGATTCAAGTGATAAGAACCACACAGGCTTGCAAGTGAAACGTCCCCTTAGAGAAATTATAAATGACTGTGCTTAAACTGGCACACATAATTTTTTGCGCAACGCAATCTGACTTTGAATAATCCCTACAAAAGAATGGCCCTGACTAACAATAACCTATACCTTTCATGAACCACTTACCTCACAAAAATCTTCGTTACTCGAACTACTGCAAAACAGCGAGCGCCAATACTGCCAGTTAAATAAAAGATCCTAACTACTGAAGGCACTAACTACTGATAGGCATAGCTAGCAAACGAAAGATTTTGATAGAGAACAAACAATGCATTTACCTTAATAGTGTTCAAAAGTCATAATATATATATCAGTTCATGACATCCAGTCTTACAAATTTACTGTCTCTGATGGACACACGTCCAGACCATCCGCTCTCAAAACTCCGCCATCTCTCTCCCCACATCCACCACTGCTGGCGGCTCACCTCCAACTGCGCAACGCTACGCGCCGTTAACAGCCAACTGCCCAACACTGCAGTAGTAAATTCCAACAATGCAAACCAGCCACAGACTGCACACAACACAGCCAGTGATTTTCATACAGAGCACTGCGTGGCGTTACCAATATAAAAACCTAAACAGCCTACTTACACAAGATACGGCAACAACAATATAACTGAGTCTGTCGATTATCGTATTGTATTCCATCGGGTATATCGATGTGTTCCGTTCTTTTGGTGGATGACAAATATTGAATGTGTTCCACGCTTTTGATCAGTATAACACTTTATAGCTCTACAAATTACCACAACGCAATATGAGTTTATTATTTATGGTCGGTTCCTATATTTCATTTTGTATGGACTTCACGTTTAAAAGTTCCAGAGGTACGTTTATCACCTTACATACTTGAAAGAGGCACCACTCCGAACTAAACTCTATTAAGTTCAAAAAAACTGTCCTTTCTGTTTAGCCACACAGAGCCTATTAACAAAACAGAGTAAATGGTCCCTGGAAGGATTCGAATGGAGTGTTAAGCACTACACATTAACCAATGCAAATATCTCATATCTACCATCTCATGATTCTTTACACTAGCTACTCAGTTACATCTAATATGTTTAAATTGTTCTCCTTGTGGAGCTTTCACATTAGCCAAAATCGGCGATTGCTATGGACTGATTAATACTTGTGCTGAATCTAACGAAAAATAGCTCAACTGTTTGAGCCTACAAATTATCCAGTTAATTTCAAGAAAAAATTGTTAGGTTACTGTGAGAACATGCCATTAATTCTAATTAACATTATTGCTAACAAAATTCCTGTAACAAATAAAGGTTAACTCTTTACACAAGTAAAACCAAATCTAGAAAATCCTTCATTAGTAAATAATATAATGTGAATCTATATATTACAGCTACACGTTTTATAACCAAAAACAAATAGTTCTTGCTGACGCGACTAAAGAGATTTTATGTATATAAAATGTACTAAAATCATTCATTATTCATACGAAAATCAGTTCACATTATAACTTGTAAAGTTAAAGCCTCTACCTTGACGAATAGTATTTTCGTAAATCTTGGTGGGATACAGTCCCTTTATTTTATTCGTCTCCGAATACTTAGATACCTTAAGTATTATGTAGTGTCCAGTATATAACAATAACCATTTTTTTATTTTCCTTCTTCAGTAGTGAGGGCTGTGGAAAAGTCCGTAGCAGAACGTTCTCTCCAACGAAATTGCTGTGCTCTTCGAAGCGGCTTATCATATCGTCCGTTTCGTTGTTTGTTCAGCCACTCATTCTTCTGTATTTGTCGATGCCTCAACTCTGCAGGAGTTAATCGTCTGGTTGTATACAAAAATTATTGATGATTTCCTCGAATTCCTGTAAATAGTTGGTCCAGACGACTTGTAGTGTATGTCCGCACGAAACGATTCAGTTCCTTAAAAATACTTGGCCTATGCTTAAGTAACTTTTCCTTCATAAGCACAGATGCATATACGTTAGTAGCTGAAGTTGTGTCCTGATCAGAACTAACATGGTTTGCTGGTATCGGCTGGCAAGAATGTTTCTCCACAGAGTTATCCAGAGCTCGATGCATGTAGATTCTCCGATTCGCGCATCTCTCTTTATTTGGATAGCCCACCAGATCTCTCCAACATTTTGAGAAATCTTCTCGACAGTGATGGCTATCTTGTTCTACCACTCATCCTCTCCACTTTGGGATCTGAGGGCGAATTTGAGCAAGGTAACCTCGACATAGCTAACTGGATTTGTTCATCAGTATGTTAGGTAACTTACGCTACCCTAGCCACTGCCCATGCATTGATTTCGCATTAATCATGTTGCTTATGTTCGCAGAACTTTTCGTCAATTAACTTTTCATGTCCGGTATTGACATTCGCGACATGCTCGACTAGTTCAGCTGCCATTGAGTCTAATGCCTCCTGCCTGGTCTTGACTTCTTGCAATTCACTATATAAGTTTACAACTTGCAACGGAAACTGCTGCTGTGTCTTATTCAGAGCTATTATGTCGTTGGGTAATACAGTTACTTGTGTGACAAGGTTTGCTGCTAGTTAATCAGGGTTATATCCTCTTTTGTAGGTAAACTCGCTAATTCCATTTGCATTGTACTAATATCCTCTTTTGTGGGTATATTCTCTGTGTCGTCTTTAGTGGGTAAACTGTCTTGATGACTGCCTAGCTCATTTTGACGAGCTGTCATTTCGAATTGTCTAGCGGTTAAAAGCCTAAGTTTTTGTAAATCTTCAGCCATTTTATCGAGAACGAGTGGACTGACATTGACCATGTCACTAATCTCTACCACTTCCCAGACATCCTGTACGTTTGATTCCTGTTGTTGAACCATGCTATATTGTGATCTAGTTTTCACCATGCTTTGTAAATACCCCACTAAACCTGGTAATCCGTTCTATGATGTGGTGTTATTCACTCTTAACAGCGATAATGACAACATAGAAGTAACACAATATACACATATGACGAGTAAGAAAATTCACACATAATAAAAATCAAATTACTTCAAAATGAATTACCTAGATAGTAGTGAAGTTCTATTGTCTTCCTCGTAACAGAAACCCAAACACAGACTGGACCACAATTTTGATACAAGAAGACAAAATGTATATCTACCTATGAGGTGGTACCCATGAGTCTTCGCTGGTAACTAATGTGTAGAGCTTGTCTCAAAAGTACTTAGCAGTGCTGTGTGGAGCACATACAAGGGACACCAGTTCATCAACCTTTCACCTCCTGGTTCGCCCACGGTAGCATATAAAACAAATACAATACACAGTACAATAATGTACAACGTTTATTCTGGCACAGTCGCCACTTACTGTACTTCTGCAGTAACACATAACCTGACGCAGTTATTATCTGTCTGTTTCATTCAGTTCGTTAGGTACAATAAAAGCTCCCTCTCTGTCTCTCTTGGAATAGCACAGCACGAAAGGTCATCATTTAAGTTCAATAACTTACCGCCAAGGCCTCGTTCCGTCCATTCAAGTCTAATCGGAACTTCTTTCCTTTATGTGAGTAGTGATTTTATATGTTTAACGAAGCTGCGTTGTATCAGAGCTGAAATGCGCTAATCATTTCACTTTTTAGTTCTGCGTCATGATTATAAGTAGCAGGGAGTGCAAAAATGTGCCATTGCAGTTCTCTGCATGCGGCATGAAAGGTTTGTTAGTTAGATGTACTTATGAAATGAAATTACAAAATCAAGTGATTTGTTCAAAAGACAAAGACCATGATTCAGTGTCTCTTCATAATTTCATCCTTTACACATCCCCACAACTTGTGTAGAAGTAAATACTTATATATGAACACTGAGGTTCAGAAACTTAAAGAGAAACGCTGGACACGTACCTGTAACCTTACACCATATTTAAAACTTTTATCCATTCTGGATTTGGAACACTGCGACTATCTTGTTAAAGGTTTCAGGAATTATTGCAACCAATCGCCGTTTTTTCTTCAATTTTTATTTATTCATGACCGGTTTCGAATCGTCTGGCGATTCACCATCAGATGATACAGTTTAGTTGGAGTATTGTGGGGATCGTGCTTTTGTGGAAAATACAGAGAAGAAAAAGTGAGCACTGTATGTGGGAAGAATATTAAGATTGTAAAATTAATTTGATGGTATTACTCACTGTTTTTATTCTTATATTTATTACATTACTTTCATGATAAAAAATTATTATTATTATCATTATTAATTATTATGAAAATTTGCAATGTAAAACATACTAATAATTTTTATAAAGAAAGTAATGCAATAAATATATATATTATTACGAATGCCACACAAAACTAAAAATGAGCAAATAAAATCTCTGCCTCCACAAAACTCTTTGGAGACAACAACAGCCACACTCTTCGGTTTGTTTATATTTCGTAAAGTATGTGGGAGTCGCCATCTGTGGAAAATTGCCTGTTTCACTTGATATTTAATGATACTGGTAAGCACATATTATGTTTTCCAGAGCAATGCCTGCCACAAGAATAAAAACAGTGTGTAATACCATCAAATTAATCTTACAATCTTAATATTCTTCCCACATACAGCGCTCACTTTTTCGTCTCTGTATTTGCCACAAATGCACGACCCCCACAATACTCCAACTAAACTGTATCATCTGATGGTGAAGCGCCAGGCGATTCGAAACCGGTCATCATTAAATAAAAATTGAAGAAAAAACGGCGACTGGTTGCAGTAATTCCTGAAACCTTACACCACATTTCCTTAAAATCAGTCACAACACTCCCATACATTTTTTGTTATAATAACAGTTGAAAGCTAGTCCACAATACGATGTAATTCTATGAACTACAAGTTTATCAAGATGTCCACCAATAATCGAGTAATATATTATTTTGCAATTGCATTCAGTATGTCTAAAAAACCTCAGTCCGTGTTAGTTACAATTTGTTACAGTTCTCTCTCTCTTAATATGAAAGTTACAAGGAGTAAATCTCTCCATTTTACAGACAGTACAACGCTCTATTCCAGTTGTATGTGGTACGTTATCGCTGTTTGCGCATTGTCACACAGCGTATGATTATGTAAACCTAAATGTTCTCAGAATTTCGACAAAATTCATAGTCTCTTTAAGCACAAAATAAAAAATGAAACTGAATATACTGGGAAAACAGGTCACAGAAAATGGGCTTACATACTATCCAATTGACTATTTCAACACCGAGACACAGTCAGTCTGAATGCAAACCGATGCCGTGTTCTGCTGTTGCTGCCTACTATAGTTCAATTCTTTTATCTTGGCGGCTCGCGCATACCCGCCCAGACGCTGGAGATTGCTGCATTGCCAGTTGCACACGACGCACGCGCCAATAGAAGCAGCGCCATAGTATAGCATAGTTCGCATGCTTACGTGTAGGGGGGAGCGCGCAGTTCATGAAGTAAAGCCACCACGGCCGCATTAACCATTTCGCTGCTACAAAGACGTGCTCCCTGCATTCCGCGCTGTGGGCGATTTTGTCACTGCACTGCTCGCCTGTGCAGACACATTGTGTTCCGACTGCTTTGACACTCTTTATCATTCGATTCCACAAAAACTATTTGGCTCAAAAATTAGAATTTTACCTATCTTCTTGACTGATACCTTCCCCCCATAAATGACTTAATTTTGTTTTGATGTTCAACGCAGTTATTATGCAGCATTAAATATAGTAAACCTTTGCACGAAATTTTGAAGAGTTTGCAGAGGTAAAAGTCCATAGAGTATACTCTCCATATGGTCGATTTTAGTTGCCACAATGTTGAGAATGAAATGTGGACAAGATACGTATATATTTCATTTAATTTAAGTACCACATAAGTGTCGTATGTAATATTGAGAAATATTCCACCTTTCGCGACTGTAACAAAAGTTTTACTTACACTGGGCACGTTTGGCTTTATTTTAAAGCACTTCAATCAATCAAAAGGAAGTAGACAAAATACATTAAACAAAACTGTGGACTTACAAAAACATTAGGACTTGAATATACCGTCTGTCAGTGAAGTGCTCAGAGCTATGTCAAATATAATTTTGTGTGTGGCACACACAAACAGCATTTATTTGCTAAAACACTGATGAGCCAACACAAACGTTGAATATTGTGCTACCGCAGCACAAAACTACGAAAGGTGACTTGGCAATGGAGGACACAAAATAGAGTCCTCTTATGATGCTTCAAAAGAGAGAAACGCGTCTGCTCTAAATAAGTCGCTTATTACAGTTGCAGAAGAGGGATATATTTCAATACCATTGGTAAAACTGCGACTGTGGAACAAAAACAAGAAATAGAACGTGAATACCATTGTGTATGTGCCATACCTTTCACCGATGGAAGTGCTTTAAAATAAAGCCAAACGCGCCGTGTGTATATAAAACTTTTATTACAGTCGCGAAAGACGGAATATTTCTCAATATTACATACGACACCTATGTGGTACTTAAATTAAATGAGATATTGTTATACAGTAAATATTATATGAAATTTAGGTATCTTGTCCACATTTCATTCTCAACATTGTGGCAACTAAAATCGACCATACGGAAAGTATACGCTATGGACTTTTACCTCTGCAAACTCTTCAAAAATTCGTGCAATGGTTTACTACATTTAATGCTGCATTTCAAAACAAAATTAAGTCATTTATGGGGGGAAGGTATCAGGCAAAAGACGTGTAAAAATCAAATTTTTTGCCAAATAGCTTTTGTGAAATCGAATGGTAAGTGTGTCAAAGCAGTGGGAACACCATGTGTCTGCACAGGCGAGAAGTGCAGTGATGAATGCGGGGAGCACGTGTCTGCAGCAGTGAAAAAGTTAATGAAGAGGCAAAGCACTAGAAATTTCATTCAAACGAATAAAATTCGTGAAGTAAGGCACTCCAATATTGTTTTTAAATAAAGAAAATATTACACACCACACAAGGTTTGAACTCATAACCTTTCACTGGGCAGCCCAACACTTTAACCATTCCGCTACCTCAGCTCATCAAACAGCGTATCTCCATACGGACTCTAACACCTCACGCAACTACTTATAAACACTGTTGGTATGACTATGAATTACTCACGCTTCGTCGAAGTACAATAGGAAATAAACAATTACCGCTGTTCTTTATTGCGAAAAAGCAGTTCGTGAGATTGAAACAAACACCTTTCCTTGCTATCGCCTGAATTAGGAGTCTTATTGCTTGTTTCGTTTAATTAATTCAAAAAATGGCTCTGAGCACTATGAGACTAAACATCGGTGGTCATCAGTCCCCTAGAACTTAGAACTAATTAAACCTAACTAACCTAAGTACATCACACACATCCATGCCCGAGGCAGGATTCGAACCTGCGACCGTAGCAGTCGCGCGGTTCCGGACTGAGCGCTTAGAACCGCTAGACCACCGCGGCCGGCGTTTTATTAATTAATAGAATATGAAGCAATTGGTATAAAGAATGCTTTTTCCAAACTTTCTGTAAAAGAAAGTCTGCTATCAAGACATCGCTTTTGTTCTATTACTTTATTTATGACTGAACGTTTCTAAAACTGAAGACACTCGTCCGTGCTCTGCACTGCTGTCGAGATCTGGCAACGTCGTTCTCTGTTCATTGGCTGACTGTGTTTTGTGACGTCAGATGCGCAGAACGAACCTAAACTCGGCCGCCAAGATATATGACGCGCACTTTACGATGCCGCAGCTCAGGAGAAGACTCCTCCAAAGAACTTCAGACGCAGACGACCTGCAAGTTGTCGTCTACACACAGCCCAAGCGTAGTGCGTTCGTGCAGTCCCCTGGTAAACTCGTGGACATCTGTTACAGCCGACAACATGGACTACACAGTCGGTTGTCCTCACCTAAGAGCGCGATGGGCTGTCTACAAGAACGCTGAGGTGTGGATCGTAATGTATCGCAGAATGTTTGAACGGATGATACCAACCAGTCTCCACGCTTGCCGGCCGGAGTGGCCGAGCGGTTAAAGGCGCTACCGTCTGGAACCGCACGACCGCTACGGTCGCAGGTTCGAATCCTGCCTCGGGCATGGATGTGTGTGATGTCCTTAGGTTAGTTAGATTTAAGTAGTTCTAAGTTCTAGGGGACTTATGACCACAGCAGTTGAGTCCCATAGTGCTCAGAGCCATTTGAACCATTTTCTCCGCGCTTCTCCCAACACAATATAAGGCCGCAAATCAATCTCCCACCTTAAGACTCACTGACGGGGCGCGTTAGCACTTCTTTGTAATGATTTTGTAATGAGTACCATTCACATTGAAAAATTATGAATGAAACGTCATTAATATTTTCGAAGTGAAATTATTATGCGTTATTTACAGAAAGCTACTTTCGACTTTGCAGAGGTTGCAATCTGACATTTCATTAAGAGACAAAGTTAAACACTTTGGCTTGCAGACAGCACTCACAGACTTGACTCGCTAGATATCAGATACTAGTTAAAACGGATGAGCAAATGAAAAGAAATACGAATAGGACAGTACTAGTTCGCTTCAGTGTGTCTTAGCGTAATGAGACTGAATTGGAATCGGCCAATCACACAAATACCTAAGTGAAACGCTTTGTAGAGATACGAAATTGAATTACCACGTAGGTTCAGCCGTGGGTAATGCAGGTGATAGACCTCGGTTTGTTGGTAGAAAACTACTGAAGCGCAATCAGTCTACAAATGAGATTGCTTACATATCACTCGTGCGGCCGGTTTGCTGAAGTGTGCAGGAACCATACCAAATACGACTAACAGGGATAAGAGAATCACAGAGATACTGAAGAAGATGAACAGGCAAAGTCTTGAGGATAAATGGAAACTATCGCGAGTAAGTCCACTGATAAAGTTCCAAAAACCGACTTTGAGTGATGACTCGAGGAATATACTACAGCGCCCTACATATCTCTCACATAGGGATCGTGAGGATAAGATTAGAATAATTACGGCACGTACAGGAGCATTCAGACAATCATTCTTCCCTCGCTCCATATGTGAATGGAACGGCAAGAAACAACAATTGGTTCAATGGTCTCTAACCTCTGTCATGCACTTCACGGTAGTTTGCAGAGTACAAATGTAGATGGAAAATACGTCGGAAAACGACAGTAAATACTTGATAAGCTTTAGACAAGAAGGTAAAATGGAAGAACACACTTATTTCTACCTCTTTTGTCTGCAGCATCTTGTAGGTAAATTCAAAAGATATTTTATTACCTACTTGCAAAAATAATGTCAGGAAAGTTCATTAGCCTAATCTTGAATTTCACTTAATTGATGTAAAAATCTGCTATGATTTTCAGTTAATGAATTTAAGGTCCTTCGTATCCACAAAGGCGAAAAATATAAGTAAATATTCTATACTCAGCCCTGAAGTACACTCGTAAAAAACTCCGAATTCGGACGTTTCTGTACGAAGGTTAAGTATGCCGTTTCTACTTGTCTAAAATCCAATGTCACTTTGGTATCGACAATCTAGACAACAATCCTTGTAAATATTTTCTAAATTTCTGAGGGTGCTTTTGCAACCTCTTGTGGGTTGCGATATTATGAAAGAAATTTCATAAATCCTTTTAAGGTAAAATTATTATACATTATTTACAGAATCACGCTTCCGACATAGTCAAGTTTGAAATGTCGTTAAGAATCGAAGTTTTACTTTAGATTACAGACATCAGTCAAAGATTTGACATGTTAGAAATGAGAAAGTAGGTACAACGGATAAGAAAATGAAAATAAATGCTCAGAAATGACAGCAAGAGAACATGGACAGTGCTGCCCTTCCGTCGCTGTATCTAGGCTTAACGAGAGATCTTTTTTCAATATATCAGAAAACAACAGTAAAGACGTTAGCAGATGCCCTGCAAAAGGTGACCCCCTGAACGTCTAGAAAGGTAAAAGTGGACGTTTGTTTTGACCTCTCCAGTCTTTGTCATCTTGGACACCAACTCACAAAACATTTTATTCCTCGACTGTTGTGGTCTTCAGTTCGAGGACTGATTTGATGTAGTACTCTATGTTTGTCCATTCTGTGGAAACTTCATCTCGGCATTAGTACTTTAGTCTACATCTGTTATATCCTAGCCAGTAATGCCACCCGAGCCCGCTGCCAAAAGGTTGGCAGCATCAAAGTCCGGACGCCGTCCGCATAAGCAGCGCCAGCGAGACAGGAAATCGCCGCAAGTCTGCGTACGCCACCGCTGGCTTCTGGGTTCTTAAGCGCTGGAGTCGCGAGCGCTAGGACAGTTCTGTATTCGCCGCTCAGTTGTATACTCGCCACCGAATTGTGTACTTGCTAGTCAGTCGTGTGTTCATCGCAGCAGAGTTGTTGTTTGTCGTCAGCCGACGCTGACCTAGCCGCTCCGACTCGAACTAGACAGATTTATGTAGGCACGGAGTTCACTACTGTGTTGCTGTATCTTCGTTAATAAAGATAAGTACCGACTTTTATTTAATCAGAGTGTTTGGGTTTTCATCTTTCTGTTCACTGTTCCAGCGGACCGGTCGGCCCGCTATTAAAAGTGTGGCGGTGACTTCGTAAGCCGTTTCTACAGCGAATTGCTTGTCGCTACGAACGCCGCCACAAAAACATCTGTCTGAACCTGCTTCCTGAATTCATGTTTTGGTGTCCCTCTACAGTTACCAAATTGACGTTTTCTTGATGTCTCAGAAAGTGTCCTATAAACAGTCAAGATGTGCCATAAATTTTCTCCCCAACTGATTCAGTAAGTTATTATTAGTTATGAGCAAAACAGTGAGAATACGGGAGTCAGATTGGAAGCCAGATAGAATACCCTTCACAAGATCATTGGTGGCGCGTGGGGCTTTTGACCGCAAGCCCCTGAGGGCGACGGCACCAGTTACAGTGCTGCAGACGATGCCTGCCCCGTCTGGCACAAATGTACTCTTGCAAACGAAGTTGACAAGGCACTAAACGAAACGTGTAGGCTTTTTATACAATGTTTGAAACTTGCGGCACTTGTAAAATTTAACCAGCTCACAGCCATAGCGTCATCAGATATTCGTCGTGAAGTAGCTGCCTATGCGGAGAGAGCTAATCAGTCTCAGGAAAACCATCCATTACATGGGCATAATAAAGCCGCCCCATGATTGAGATTTAAAAGAAGTTTCAGCAGGACCACTTCAGTGTTGCAAACAACAACAGTTACAACAAGGAAACAGCTGTGGATTTCTCGACATGAGAATAACTTGCCATGGCAAGCCCCTTCGGAAATCCAACTGGATCGTGCGGAGGTCTCTCAACCGCATTCTACACTACTGGCCATTGAAATTGCTACACCAAGAAGAAATGCAGATGATAAACGGGTATTCATTGGACAAGTATATTATATTATAACTGACATGTGATTACATTTTCACGCAATTTGGGTGCATAGATACTGAGAAATCAGTACCCAGAAAAACCACCTTTGGCCGTAATAACGGCCTTGATACGCCTCGGCACTAAGTCAAACAGAGCTTGGATGGCGTTTACAGGTAGAGCTGCCCATGCAGCTTCAACACGATACCATAGTTCATCAAGAGTAGTCACTGGCGTATTGTGACGAGACAGTTGCTCGGCCACAATTGACCAGACATTTTCAACTGGTGAGAGATCTGAAGAATGTGCTGGTCAGGGCATAAATCTAACATTTTCTGTCTCCAGAAAGGCCCGTACAGGACCTGCAACATGCGATCGTGCATTATCCTGCTGCAATGTAGGGTTTCGCAGGGATCGAATGAAGGGTAGAGCCACTGGTCGTAACACATCTGAAATGTAACGTCCACTGTTCAAAGTGCCGTCAATGCGAACAAGAGGTGACCGAGGCGTGTAACCAATCGCACTCCATACCATCATGCCGGGTGACACGCCAGTATGGCGATGACGAATACACGCTTGCAATGTGCGTTCACCGCGATGTCGCCAAACACGGATGCGACCATGATGATGCTGTAAACAGAGCGTAGATTCATCCGAAAAAAAAAAAAAAACGTTTTGCCATTCGTGCACCCAGGTTCGTCGTTGAGTACACCATCGCAGTGATGCAGCCATGGTCTCCGAGCTGATAGTCCATGCTGCTGCAAACGTCGTCGAACTGTTCGTACAGATGGTTTTTGTCTTGCAAACGTTCCCATCTGTTGACTCAGGGAACGAGACGTGGCTGCACGATCGGTTACAGCCATGTGGGTAAGCTGCCTTTCATCTCTACTGCTAGTGATACGAGGCTGTTGGGATCCAGCGTGGCGTTCCGTATTACCCTCCTGAACCCACCGATTCCATATTCTGCTATCAGTCATTGGATCTCGACCAACGCGAGCAGCAATGTCGAGATACGATAAACCACAATCGCGATAGGCTACAATCCGACCTTTATCAATGTCAGAAACGTGATGGTACGCATTTCTCCTCCTTACACGAGGCATCACAACAACGTTTCACCAGGCAACGCCGGCCAACTACTGTTTGTGGATGAGAAATCGGTTGGAAACTTTCCTCATGTCAGCACGTTGTAGGTGTCGCCACCGGCGCCAACCTTGTGTGCATGCTCTGAACAGCTAATCATTTGCATATCACAGCATCTTCTTCCTGACTGTTAAATTTCGCGTCTGTAGCACGTCATCTTCATGGTGTAGCAATTTTAACTGCCAGTACTGTATCTAGATTTGTGAGATCCAGGAGTAACCTCCAGAAATGTCATCTTTGCTGGTACCATCACCCATAGCTACGGAGAAGAACATTCTGTGGAACACTTACTGATCCGTCAGGTACGCCCTGCTCCTTGCACGGAAGAAGATCTTCTGCTCGAGACGCCGAGTGCAGTTGATGTCACAAGATTTTAGGCTACAGCAGTGTAACTTAGTTATTCTTTCTTTCTTTTGTTTTCAGTGGTAATTACCATGTGAGGTATTTGCTTCTGACTCGAATAAATGCACCATAACACAAAGAAAAACGACACGACGTGCCACGGAGGATTTACGAAGATCGTTTACGAATTGATATTCATATTGATTTCGAAGGAAAACACAAAATAGTAAACTTAGGCTGCTGATGGATAAATGCATGAGGCTGCAACGTAGTTTTATCACTCATCTGACAATAATAATAAACAGTGGACACGTCGATTCTAAGACATAAAGTATTTGCGGTCTTCATCCCTTGTATTCAGTTGGACAGTAATCTTGCCTGGCACGTAGCGCGCGAACAATACACGAAGATGTCAGCATTTGAGAGAGGCCATGTAGTTGGGCTTAAAGAAACCAGTTGGAGTAATCGGTGAATCGCTCGGTATTTGAACATGAGCGACGCCACTATTCAACGATGTTGACAGGAACGGGCCAACCATTGCCGGATCACAGCATCAAGAATGAAACGGTCGACGAAGAGAGATGACAGACGTGAGAACCGAGCGATCGTGAGAGAGGCACTCAGAACCCCGGATTCATCATTATCGTCGATCCGATGTGCGACTGGTGCTTCATTGACCACAAGAACCATTAATTGCCGTCTCACAGACAGGGTACCACGCTCTCAGCATCCCTTGCGCGACTATCATTGACCTCTCTACACCAACAAGTTCGTCTGCACTGGTGTCCGGCACATTCAGCCTGGATTATTGACTGGAATAGAACTGTCTCCAGTGATGAGTTCCAGTTCATGGCCAGCTAGCCTTACATTTCAGCGAGATGAAGCCCGCCCGCACATAGCGAGAGTTTCTGATTCTTGTCTTCGTGCTTGTCTCACCCTACCTTGACCAACAATGTCGCCGGATCTCTGCCCAACTGAGAATGTTTGGAGCATTACGGGCAGGTCCCTCCAACCATCCCGAGATTTTGACACTCTAATGGCGCCAATTGGACAGAATTTTGCACGATATCCCTCTGCAGGACATCTAGCAACTCTACCAATCAATGCCAAGACCAATAACTGTTTGCACAAGGGCCAAAGGTAGACTAATGAAGCCGGCCGGAGTGGCCGAGCGGTTCTAGGCGCTTCAGTCTGGAACCGCGCGACCGCTACGGTCGCAGGTTCGAATCCTGCCTCGGGCATGGGTGTGTGTGATGTCCTTAGGTTAGTTAGGTTTAAGTAGTTCTTAGTTGTACGGGACTGGTGACCTCAGATGTTAAGTCGCATAGTGCTCAGTCATTTGAACCGTTAGACTAATGAGTTATTGACTTGCTCAATTAGTGAAGCTATTTGTCTCGAATAAATTATCCAATGTTTCTGAAATTTTAATCATTTGTGTGTCTGGAAATGTACATCATATGACTGATTTCGGTCCCATTCGGATAATTTCTTCATGAAAATATCCCTGTTTTACTTTTGTTCGTATTCATCTTACAACCGCTACTTCCTTTGCTGTCTTCAACGGAATTACAATATCAGCCGCGAATCTCAAAGATTTTATTTCTTCTCTCTGAATTTTAATTTCCTTTCCTTACAGGACTTAACTACGTAATCTCTAATTCCGATTTGTGGGCGTGAAATTTAGCTCACTTTCTCATCGAGAATCTAGTCAGAATTTCCATCGGGAGTAGCTTATTGCGATCAGGTCTGTTGAGCGGAGGTGACAGGAGTTTAAGGAATTCAGGGCTCTCAGTTATGCAGGTTGAGCGCTAATCCTGCTCTGGGAAGCGTAATGGAGAGAGGGGCTGAGACGGATAAGGCGACGCGCCGGCCAATCTGCGCTCTTCGGGGCGACGGCGGGAGAGCTGGCGAGGCGTCGAGGCGGCGACGTAGCGCGGGCGTCGGTGCGAGCCGAGGGTGCCGGTGCTGCCGCGCCGCGACGAGCCCCCTAACTAGGTTACCGTTGATTGAGTCCCGCTGTAACCCATAAGGTGACCCGGGCCGCCTGATGGGCGGAAGGCCACCGAGCAACGCAGTCACCAGAGCTAAGGGCTGCAGCAACTCCGGAAACCTGCCAGATGCCGGACACTGAGACTAGTTGGTAAATAGTGGCGTTTTCTCATGGTGTACAAGTTGTGTGTCAACGGGCAAATAAAATCGAAAGGAAAGTTATAAATTATTTAATTTAATTTGTTTAAATTCAGGGTGCTTGGAAACTTCCATTACAAAATTCTAGGACTTGGAGAGGGGAACGAGTACACAATATTCTGAATAGCAACCATGTCAGAAAACCCCATCCAACGACTCTGCACAGCGTCGAAGTTATAGGCGCCAGCGTCTGTAAATGTTGTCTATACAGGGTGATACCGTGATGATGTTACATACTTTCAAGAATGATGGAGAAGTATGTATCAATTTGATGTAAGGATCCCTGTATCGAAAACGAACGAGTCCCTATGCCTCCGACAGTTGAGCACGGTACTCATGCTGTTGTTCTTAAGATTGTCGAGTAGGAAACTTTCAGAGAGGGTAGTATGGACCAAAACAAGGAAAAAATGTCTAGCAGATAAGGGGTATAAACTGCTTACTTGAGGAGCTATGAGCATTTGTTCATCTGCGTATGTATGAAACACATCTGCTCTACTGGACAAGTGCTCACAGCTCTCAAGTTATGCATTTTGGAGTCCACCTTTACTCGACATTTTTTTCTTGTTTTGGTCCATACCACCGTCTCTGAAGACTGTGTATTCTACAGTATTAGCAACAACAGTACCAGTACACGTATTACGTTTATCAGGACGAGTTTCGCTTATAACTTTCGATTCATTCATTGCCGATGCAGGGACCCTCACATCAAATTGATACGTTAATCCATCCCTAACAGCCTATAAAGTTTGTATCATCATCACGGAATCACCCTTTGTGTACATACATTTATAGGGCCCGGCGCCTATAACTTTGACGCTCTGTAGCCTCGTTGGATGACGTTTTCAGACACTGGTTCCTATTCAAAATATTATGTACTCTTTCCCCTCAATAAATCCTAGAAATTTGTAACGGGAAATTACGAATAAGCTGTAAAATGTTTTCCTTTCATTATAATTCGTTGTGAGTTAACGAGCATTTCGCTCTCATTTAAGTATATGGCCGAAATAGTCTGCCTTCAGGAATTGTGAAACGATCCCTGTCGCCCAGGACCGTGTGTCACAAGAGCACAGATTCCCCACGAGATAGGGAAACCGTCTATTGTGCTGAATGAAGGCTAAGCGCTGTAGTGTGCGAGTGAGATTAGATTAGATTAGTACTTGTTCCATAGATCATGAATGCGACACTGCGTAATGATGTGGAACGTGTCAGTTTAACAAAAGTTGTCTATACAAGATATTACATTACACAATATATTACATGACACTTAATACTTTTTTTTGGTGGGGGTTGGGGAAATTACCCACTTACTACATCCAAAAATTCATCGAATGAGTAGAAGGAGTTGCCATTAAGAAATTCTTTTAAATTCCTTTTAAATGCTATGTGGCTATGTGTCAGACTTTTGATGCTATTAGGTAAGTGACCAAAGACTTTTGTCGCAGCATAATATACCCCCTTCTGCGCCAGAGTTAGATTTAACCTTGAGTAGTGAAGATCATCCTTTCTCCTAGTGTTGTAGCCATGTACACTGCTATTACTTTTGAATTCGTTCGGATTGTTAATAACATATTTCATAAGTGAATATATATATTGTGAGGCTACAGCGAAGATCTCTAGCTTTTTAAATAAGTGTTTGCAGGATGATCTTGGATGAGCTCCAGCAATTATTCTGATTACACGCTTTTGTGCAATGAACACTCTTTTACTCAATGATGAGTTACCCCAGAATATGATGCCATACGAAAGCAGAGAATGAAAATAGGCGTGGTAAGCTAATTTACTCAGATGTATATCGCCAAAATTTGCAGTGACCCTAATAGCATAAGTAGCTGAACTCACGTTTCAGCAGATCCTCAGTGTGTTTTTTTCCAATTCAGTCCCACATCAATGCATACACCTAGAAATTTTGAGTATTCTACCTCAGCTACCGATTTCTGATCGAAGTCTATATTTATTAATGGTGTCATTCCATTTATTGTGTGGAACTGTATATACCGTGTTTTGTCAAAGTTTAATGAGAGCCCATTTGCAGAGAACCACTTAATGATTTTCTGAAAAACATCGTTTACAATTTCACCAGTTAATTCTTGTCTGTTGGGTGTGATAGCTATACTTGTATCATCGGCAAAAAGTACCAGCTTTGCATCTTTGTGAATATAGAATGGCAAGTCATTAATATATATTAAGAGCAGCAGAGGACCCAAGACCGAACCTTGCGGCACCCCATTCTTGATTGTTCCCCAGTTTGAGAGTTCACCAGTTTTTTGCTTATTATGTGAACTGCTTACTTCAACTTTCTGCACTCTTCCAGTTAGATATGATTTAAACCATTTGAGCACTGTCCCATTCATACCACAGTACTTGAGATTATCTAGAAGTATTCCATGATTTATGCAATCAAAAGCCTTTGATAGATCACAAAAAATCCCAACGGGTGATTTCCGGTTACTCAGAGCATTTAATATTTCATTAGTGAAAGTATATATAGCATTTTCCGTTGAAAAGCCCTTCTGGAAACCAAACTGACATTTTGTTAAAACTTTATTATTACAAACGTGTGACGCTACTCTACAATACATTACTTTTTCAAGAATTTGGGATAAGGCAGTCAGAAGAGAGACTGGGCAGTAGTTGTTGACATCAGACGTATCTCCTTTTTTATGCAGTGAGTTAACAATGGCACACTTCAGTCTATCTGGGAAAATACCCTGCTTCAGAAAGCTATTACATATGTGGCTAAGAATTCTACTTATTTCTTGGGAACAAGCTTTTATTATCCCACTGGAAATGCCATCAATTCAATGGGAGTTTTTATTCTTGAGAGAGTTTATTATCATCCTAATTTCAGAAGGAGAGGTGGGTGGAATTTCAAGTGTATCAAATGATGTGGGTAAGGCCTCTTCCATTAACTGCCTTGCTTCTTCTAATGAACATTTAGATCCTATTTTCTCTACAACATTTAAAAATGATTATTCAAAATGTTTTCGACTTCTGGCTTGTTGTTTATCAAGTTTCCATTCGCTTTGATGGTGATGCTGTCATCCTGTACTCTTGGTTGCCCTGTTTCCCTTGTAGTAATATTCCAAATTGTTGTGATTTTGATATCAGAGGTATTAATCTCAGACATGATGCGCATGCTGCTGGACTTTTTAGTAACCTTTCTTAATGTAGCACAGTAGTTTTTATAATATTTTGCTGTTTCTGGGCCATTACTCTTTCTTGTTGTTAGATACAGTTCCCTTTTGTGGTTACAAGATATTTTTATTCCTTTAGTAAGCCAGGGATTTTCCATGGTTTCTTATAATTAGATTTAACTACATTCTTGGCGAAACAGTTTTCAAATTCTCATACAAGTGTATTATGAAATAAGTTATATCTTAAATTAGCATCGGGTTCCTTGTACATCTCATCCAAGTCTAACTGCTGAAAATTTTCTCTGAAATTTCTAATTGTTGAGTCATTAATTGAGGGTAGTTTTGAATTACTGAATGGAGCTATGTCATATACTGTAACTAGCTGAGCATCATGATCAGAAAGCCCATTCTCAACAGGACAAGAATTTATGTTTTTAAACCTATCTTGGTCTATAAAAGTGTTATCTATCAATGTGCTGCTGTCCTTTACTACCCGAGTAGGAAAATTAATGACAGATGTCAAACTGAAAGAACCAAGCAAGACTTCCAGGTCATTCTTCCTATTACACTCTTTCATGAATCAACATTGAAGTCACCACAAATAATAATTTTCTTTCCCCTATCTGACAAATAGAACAACAAGGCATCCAAGTTTTCCAGGAATAAATGGAAGTTCCTGTTACACTTATAAAAGAGCCCTCCTTCAGTTTAAGTTGACAGGAACATGCTTCTATATGTTGCTCTAGACAAAACTTTTTTGTATCTAAGCTTTCTACACAGTGGTAACTTTTGACATATATGGAAACTCCACCTCTCACCTTATTCTCTCTACTCATATGTGCAGCTAGTTTATAACCACTGATATTTACCTTTTCCGTATCAGACACAATGTGATGCTCAGACAGGCATACTATATCCATTACATTATCAGATTCAACGTCATCTAAACAAACCAGGAGCTCATCTACTTTATTCTTCAATCCCGGAATATTTTGGTGAAAAATGGTAACATTATTATTTACTTTACTTTTGTGAGAATCTACTTTTTTCTTTAATCAGCCAATATTTTGGTTAAATAAGGTCACATTATTATTTACTTTCCTGTTGTGAGAATTTTGTGAGTTTCGGACCTCTTTAGCACCTGCCTGCCTGAACTTCTCATTGGACACTGATATTAGTCTAAAAAAGAGGTACATCCATGAGTATTAGTGTCCCCCCTTATGGATTTCGCTAACAACCCTGCCAGTTTACCCTTCCCTTTCCTATTGAGGTGTAGGCCATGCCTTGTGAAATCCCCCCTATCAATAGCCTCGACAGGAACCAATCCAATGTCTGACAGATTGGCCGCCCTACGCAACTGATCCAACCCCATATTTATCCTCCTGACAGATTGGTTCAACTGGGGCCGATCATGCCGCACGAAAGCAGGCACCAGCCCAACATTGGTATGGGTCGTTGCGCGAGGCTATTTTCACCAGGTCACATTCAATACTGTAGCCCTGATCCCTATCAATACTGTTTTCTACTCCACCCACTATCATCACATGATCCTGCTTTGTGAAACCCTTGCACAAGGAACCTATATCCTCTACCACCTGGCTAAGACTTGCACTTGCCTTGAAAAAGTTTGTGACCTGGTACCTGTCACCTAATTTTTCCTTCAAAATCTGGCCCACACTTCTTCCATGGCTGCTACCTAGCAACAGAACTTTCCTCTTACTTTCTACTTTTTTTGAAACAGTTGGTTTCCTAGTGAGATTCTGCTGCATCTTAACTACATCTACTTCTACTGGAGCCTCTTCCTTACTTAACCGTGGTAGCAACGCAAATCTATTGGTTGTGCCAATTGGGAAACTGTCAGACACTGTCCTCTTTCTGTGGCCCCTGTTCCCAGCTACCACTTCCCACCGGACTTTACCCTCCTTCCCCCTTAACCTCTTCAGTTCCTCCCTCACTCTCTCCAAATCTGCCTGAAGGGCTCTAATTTTCTCGACCTGTTCAGCTATAATCCTATCTCTTGAGCAAACCCTGCAAAAGAATATAAGAGTCTAGTTTGCTTCCCCAATTCCCACGCCGCTTCAATTTCGCCAATGAAACCACCAGTCACAACAGCTGCACAAAATCTCTGAACTAACATTCCTACTGCAGCTCACACACTTAGTATCCATGGTAGTTTGGAAATTAGTTAAGAGATTTACTAAGTGATAACGCTAATATATTAAATACAAATGCAAAAGGACACTAAATATGTTTTGGAAACTAATATGTAAGTAAACTATTACCAAATGCACTTAAATTTGTGGTATAACGCTAAATATGCACGATCAAAAATTAGGCCTAAACAGCCGAATGTAACCTAAACGAACTTTTTGCGATAAGTGGAATAATACGTAAATAAAAGAAAAACCTTTAATGGCAAGCTTGAAGAGCACACTAATGAACGTATTTAATTAGTTAATATATACCAAATGCACTTAAGACTGCGGTATAACGCTAAGTATGCACACTCGGAAAGTAAGGCAAAGCCGCTAAATATAAAGAGAACGAACTTTTCGCGATTACTGGAACAATACGCAAATCAAAGAAAAACCTTTAATGGTGATCTTGAAAAGCATCCTAATGAACGTATTTAATCAGTTAAACTACAGCAAATGCACTTGCAAATGCGATATAACGCTAAGTATGCACACTCGAAAAATTAGGCCTAAGCAGCAGTAAGTAAGCAAACGAACTTTTCGCGATTACTAGAACACAATGCAAATAAAAGAAAAACTTTTAATGGTGAGCTTGAAGAGTACACTAAAGAACGTATTTAATTAGTTAAAAATGTTCAACTACAATTAATTACAACCTAAATTACTTATCTTTTACGAGGGCTCTGTCTCCGTACGTGCGGCCTTGTGCAGGAATTCCAACCAGACAGATGAGAACCTATGTCATAGGGAAGCCCAGTAGAAGCCGTTTGCGGCCAGGGAGATGTAAAAGTGTTAGATATGGCGGATCTAAGAGTGGCCATAAAGGCAAACATTTATGAAAATTATTTAACTCTGTAGCAATTCAGGTAATGAAGCCACAGTAATTTTAATTTGCCATCCTTCATAAATTTTCAAGGTAAACCCCATAAAATTTACATATTGTTCAAATCTATAATAGTTTAGCATTTACAGTTAAAGTGAAATTAACAAGTTTTGTAACAAAGACCTGAATGCTAAAATCTGAACGCTTTGGTCGATCTTAACAATCGACATTTCATATAGAAGCGCATCATTAAAATGACAAACGTTGTAAATATCAACTCTGCAGCCTCATTTGCTTGGAAGATATAGTAAATTTAAGTTATCACTATTTTCAGTCAAGCATCAGATCATCATTTCCTCCACACAAAACACAGTGAATGATGAAAGCATGACACCTTATTGAACCATTAGGTAATAGGATATTTGTTGTAAATTTTAGTGCATAATAGTTAATTTTGTTCTTTATTTATATGAAAAATCACATTAGTGCAAGTCTACTGGCCGTGACATTTAAAGTTAAGAAGGAAATTGAATTGGTTTTATGTAAAAGAATTTAACGTTTACTATGTAATGGATATTATTGTTACTTTGTTTAGAATGTGAAAGTGGTCAAACTTTGTGAAACCTGGTAATTAAGGAAGGCAGGATGGGTTACGATTGTGGACAGGGCCCGAACCAATTACTGTTGGTTTGCTTTGCAATTTCACTCATTTATTTAAATAAACAGTTTTTGAAAACAAGCCAATGAGGTTGCAGTAATTTGAAGGCACGTAACCACAACACGGCTGAAGACCTTTAACGCGAGAAATGGCAATTATTTAAAATTTAACAAAGACATAAAACACAGACAGCCAATAATTTTGAAGACAGGCCAATGTGGTCGCAATTAGAGTTTTAAGGGAAGTAACCACTATCATGGCTGAAGGCCTTTAACGCCCAAAATGGCAATTATGAAAAAATTAACAAATATACTGTCGAATGGCTAATGGCATAGCAAAGATTAATTTAAAAACAACGAGCAACGGATCACCAAACAGTTGAGACAAATGATGTTAACTTCATAATACAATAACAAAATAAAACACAAGGGCAAGTGACAGACGGTGCTCCAAGAATCGACCTCTGAGTAGGTCGCACCAAAAACACTTTCGCGAGTGAAGAGAAATGCAGCAAAGAGTTGCATTCAGATCACAAGATGGTAACTCGTCCTAATGGCAGTCCAACGAGCGACTAATGACAATCTTGGTGAGGCTATCTGACATCCAACAAAACAAATGCAAGATGTAAAATTACGCCAAAGTCGGAACCGGTGGTCTGGGCTCCGTCCGCAGAATACTCTGCTTAGAGCGCCCGGAACAAGAAGGAATGACTACCACTGAGAACGCCACGTAACCTACAATCAAGAAGCAGTCAAACTTACACGCCTCACCGGACAGCTGCGGCAAAGCGAGGAAATGTACTCTACCGTTACACACACTAACCCCCAGGGCAGGTAACTAGGGCGTTAGCGGCAAGACAGAAAAATACGTCTGGTTGAACTTAACAGTGTAAGAAGCTGTAAACAGTACATTGTAATTAGAAGCTTAGGAGGTCTAATCACATCCGCCTTACCCAGGTACTCCACGCGCTGCTTTTCGCCTCAGCAACACTACGAGCAGCAACACGAAGCCAAGTCACTGGAGAATCGCGAGATTTCACAATGGTAGAGGTTTCTCTACTCGAACTGCAATGCACTCAACTTAAACATGCAGGACCCGGTTTCGATGAGGTCGTGCGCCATTGTGTCCATTGCCCTTCGATCCAGCAGTCCATACACGCCGCCAGCGGTCGCTGCGTGTTGTCGCTCTGCGCCGACCTCGCTGCTCGTGCTTCCCCAACCGAACTCCACATTCACACCACACAGAAGAAGAACGAGGTCGCCCCAAACATAGGGCAACACAACTACATATCGATAAGCGTCCCTGCTGCCACTAGTGGACAGGCAACGCTTACAAAACCAAGTGGCGTCAGTGAACACGAGAAGAAAACAACGCAATCATGCTTACTAAACGATATGGTCTGACAAAACCTACACACGGCGCCAACGCGAGCCGCAGCACAGCTCACTCTGCTTATTTAAACGTGTTAAAATGTAAAATAATGTATATTAAGTTGTAGCGAATCAGATGGACGGCTTCAGGATAGGGTACTGCCCTAGTCAGATGAGCGAGGATACTCGGCGTGCGGGAAACGCAGGCGGGGACGTGCAGAGGACAGTTCGGCTGGAGACACCAAAGGGTACAGTTCGGATTGAGACGCGAATGCGGTCAGTAGGTCTTTAGGCAGCTAGGAAGTGAAACGACTTACAAAATTTCGCTTTGTATGGTATCGCGGGACTTAGTCCCTGAGCAGTGAGGAGCCGCGCGCCTGGTGTGTACTCTGATTTTACGTGTAAATATCGAGGACTTGTGTTTCGCGATTAGATTATGAATGTTCGAACTGTGTCAAATGGATATGCGCTCGAGTGTAATAGTAATTCTAAATACGACCGCTTTCGCTATTAGTTTTCTTTCTGAATAAACATTACTCTAACCAAATCGCAACTGTGTGGTCTACATCATTTATGGGTCGTTAATTTAGTTCCCGATCTTATTATTACTGTTATTATATGTTATATTATCTTTGTATTTTGCAAACTTGCCATCAGCCAGACAATTTAACCAAAAGGTCACAAGTGTCTAATTTAGGGCGTGTAATGCGACACGTGCGATTCAACCCCTAGACGAGTTCGAGCCAAGACATTTCGATGAAGAGGAACCGCATGTGAGCCCGAACATCTTGGGAATGTTAGCTCGTACGTTCCGTGTACTATAGTCACTCTCTGCTCCGTCCGGTATAGACTGCTACTGCCATGAGAATGGCCAGGTCGTTGGATCTGTTTCCAACGCTTTGTGGTTATTGTTATCTACACTACTAGCCATCAAAATTGCTACACCACGAAGATGACGTGCTACAGATGCGTAATTTAACCGACAGGAATAAGATGCTGTGATATGCAAATGATTAGCTTTTCAGAGCATTCACACAAGGTTGGCGCCGGTGGCGACACCTACAACGTGCTGACATGAGGAAAGTTTCCAACCGATTTCTCATACACAAACAGCAGTTGGCCGGCGTTGCCTGGTGAAACGTTGTTGTGACTCCTCCTGTAAGGAGGCGAAATGCGTACCATCACGTTTCCGATTTTGATAAAGGTCGGATTGTAGCCTATCGCGATTGCGCTTTATCGTATCGCGACATTGCTGCTCGCGTTGGTCGAGATCCAATGACTGTTAGCAGAATATGGAATCGGTGGGTTCAGAAGGCTGATACAGAACGCCGTGCTGGGTCCCAACGGCCTCGTATCACTAGCAGTCGAGATGACAGGCATCTCATCCGCATGGCTGTAACGGATCGTGCAGCCACGTCTCGATCCCTGAGTCAACAGATGGGGACGTTTGCAAGACAACAACCATCTGCACGAACAGTTCGACGACGTTTGCAGCAGCATGGACTACGAGATCGGAGACCATGGCTGCGGTTACCCTTGACGCTGCATCACAGACAGGAGCGCCTGCGATGGTGTACTCAACGACGAACGTGGGTGCACGTCTCGGTCACCTCTTGTTCGCATTGACGGCACTTTGAACTGTGGACGTTACATTTCAGATGTGTTGCGGCCCGTGGCTCTACCTTTCACTCGATCCCTGCGAAACCCTACATTTCCGAAAGGATAATGCACGACCGCATGTTGCAGCTCCTGTACGGGCCTTTCTGGATAGAGCACATTCTCCAAATCTCTCACCAATTGAAAACGTCTGGTCAATGTTGGTCGAGCAACTGGCTCGTCACAATGTGCCAGTCACTACTCTTGATGAACTGTGGTATCGTGTTGAAGCTGCATGGGCAGCTGTACCAGTACACTCCATCCAAGCTCTGTTTGACTCAATGCCCAGGCGTATGAAGGCCGTTATTACCGCTAGAGGCGGTTGTTCTGAGTACTGATTTGTCAGGATCTATGCACACAAATTGTGTGAAAATGTAATCACATGCCAGTTCTAGTGTAATATATTTGTCCAATGAATACCCGTTTATCATCTGCATTTCTTCTTTGTGTCAATTTTAAGGGCCAGTAGTGTAGTTGCACTGAGTGTATTATTGCTTACGCAATGAAGTCGGAACTTTAAATATATAATAGGGGTAGCGAAATCATATCAAAACACTTATTAAATACCAGTTTTTCGTCACTTTCCAGCTCTCAAGACGTCAACACCTGTGCAAGGTGCGAGCGGAGGGTTCGACAGGCATTTCCGTAGAGAATTGTATGACGCCGCGGAGTAGCTTTGCGAGTATGATGTGGTGAATAAATTTTACTGTTTGACATGTATCCTTATTATCAACCAAAAAACCGTATGGAATCATCAAGGATACGAGGATACGCACTTCTGAATATTGCAGTAAATTCATCTTTCTAGCTTTTCAAACTTAACAAATTAGCCGCGCGGCCTAACTCCGCGCTCTGAGGCGCCTTGTCACGGTCCGTGCTGCTCCCCCCGTCCTAGGTTCGACTCCTCCCTAGGGCATGGGTGTGTGTGTGTGTGTGTGTGTTGTCCATAGCGTAATTTAGTTTAAGTTAGATTAAGTAGTGTGTAGGTTTAGGGGCCGATGACCTCAGGAGTTTGGTCCCATAAGACCTTACTACAAATTTCCAAATTAACAATTTAATTTCGTCTTCTAGTAGACTTGATATTTTATTGCAGTGCCAACGAAGAGCTGAAATCGACCTGCACAATGAAAAAATAAGAAATAAGAGGGAGCTATTGAAAAAGTACATTACAGCCGTATGATATTTATGGAAACATAAACTGCCATCCCGATGTGGCCGCGCTGAATGGCCGCGCGATTTGAGGCGCCATGTCACGGATTGCGCGGCCCCTCCCGCCAGAGGTTCGAGTCCTACCTTGGGCATGGGTTTGTCTGTTGTTCTTAGCATAAGTTAGTTTAAGTAGTGTGTAAGTATAGGGACCGATAACCTCAGCAGTTTGTGTTGTGGATTGGCAGGAGCCAACCCACGGGGTTTGGAGGAAGCCGAAAGGCACGCGTTTAAGCTCACGCAGGCTGGCGTGAGGTCTGGAACAGGACAAGGTAGTTAGACTAGAAAAAAAGGATGTAATTGGTGGAATACTTAACTTTAATCCATTAATGTTGAACGTAGCTCTTGTCTGTACATTCTTTACAATATCAATAGCAACTGATAATGGCGCCTTGCTAGGTCGTAGCAAATGACGTAGCTGAAGGCTATGCTAACTATCGTCTCGGAAAATGAGAACGTTTTTTGTCAGTGTCGGTTGTACAACTGGGTCGAGTGCTAGGAAGTCTCTCTAGACCTGCCGTGTGGCGGCGCTCGGTCTGCAATCACTGGTAGTGGCGACACGCGGGTCCGACGTATACTACCGGACCGCGGCCGATTTAAAGGCTACCACCTAGCAAGTGTGGTGTCTGGCGGTGACACCACAGTTTGGTCCCTTAGGAATTCACACACACACACACACACACACACACACACACACACACACACACACACACACACACATCCCGAGGTCACAATGAAAGTGAAGAGTACGTCAAAAGGGAGAAATATATGGAATTTCTTCCTGCAAGTGCCTAGTTTGGCTCTAAGCCGATGGGACATTTAGCAACTTCTACAGTATTCAGAATGGTTTAGTAGCTTCAGCTGCTGATGAACTGAGATATGAGATTTACGACGAAGTTTAGAAAACGGATAATGTGGCCATCATGTCTGATGAGGCATCGGAACTGAGTAACAAGTCTCAGGTCCGATCGTGTTGCGATACTTTTCTGTGTCTCAAGAAAGTCATAGGAACATTCGTTAGATTTGTTGATGTACGCGCCAATGGAATTTCAAAAGCCCTATTTAGTCACGTAACAACCGTCATGAACAGATATAAATGTGGCAATAAATTAATTTCACAGGCATACTATGGAGCGTGAAGGGGGGGGGGTCACTTTAATGGTCTTCAAACGGAAGTATTAAAAACGTATCGTAAAGCTCTCTTCGCACATCGCTGTGGTTATTAATTTGGTATCTCCAATAACTTTGTTTACTCGTTCTCCTAAAAGGCTGTACGAACTTTCGGTCTTCATATCAAGAAAACTTCCGTCAATAGCTTAATTTTTTTTTGGAGTCATCAGTCTTCTGACTGGTTTGATGTGCCCCGCCAAGAATTCCTCTCCTATGCCAACCTCTTCATCTCAGAGAACACTTGCAACTTACGTCTTCAATTATTTGCTGGATGTATTTCAGTCTCTGTCTTTCCCTGCAGTTTTTGTCCTCTACTGCTCCCTCTTGTTCCATGGGAGTCATTCCCTCATGTCTTAACAGATGTCCTATCATTCTGTACTTCTCCTCGTCAGTGTTTGCCACATATTCCTTTCCTCTTCAATTTTGCGCAGTACTTCTTCATTCCTGACCTTATGAGTCCACCTGATTTTCAACACTCTTCTGTAGATCCACATCTCAAATGCTTCGATTCTCTTCTGTTGCGGTTTCGCCAAAGTCCATGTTTCACTAACATACAATGCTTTGCTCCAAACATACATTCTCAGAAAGTTCTTCCTCAGATTAAGGTCTTTGTTTGATAGTAGTAGACTTATCTTCGCCAGGAATGCCCTTTTTGCCAGTGCTAGTTTGCTTTTGATATCCTCCTTGCTCCGACCGTCGTTGGTTATTTTGCTACCAAGGTAGTAGAATTCCTTAACTTCATCTACTTCATGTCCGTTAATCCTGATGTTAGGTTTCTCTCTGTCCTAATTTCTGTTTCTTCTCATTACCTTAGTCTTTCTTCGATTTACTCTCAGTTCATATTCTGTACTCATTAGCCTGTTCATTCCATTCAGTAGATCACGTAATTCTTGTTCACTTTCACTCATGATAGCAATGTCATCTGTGAACCGTACCATTCATATGCTTCCACTCCTGAACCGTTCTTTTCTTTCCATTATTGCTTATTCTCTGTACAGATTGAAAGACTACATTCCTGTCTTACACCATTTTTTATCCGATCACATCAAAATGGCTCTGAGCACTACGGGACTTAACAGCTATGGTCATCAGTCCCCTAGAACTTAGAACTACTTAAACCTAACTAACCTAAGGACATCACACAACACCCAGTCATCACGAGGCAGAGAAAATCCCTGACCCTGCCGGGAATCGAACCCGAGAACCCGGGCGCGGGAAGCGAGAACGCTACCGCACGACCACGAGTTGCGGACTCACATCATTCTTGGTGTTCCACTCTTATTGTTTCCTCTTAGTTCTTGTACATATTGTATAATACCCGTCTTTCTCTATAACTTAACCCTATTTTTCTCAGAATTTCGAACACCTTGCTTCGTTTTACGTTGTCGGACGCTTTTTCCGGGTCGACGAATCCTACGAACGTGTATTGATTTTTATTTAGTTTTGCTTCCTCTATCAACCGCAACGTCAGAATCGCCTCTCTGTTGCCTTTACCTTTACTAAAGCAAAACTGATCGTCATCTGACACAACCTCAGTTTTCTTTTCCATTCTTCTGTGTATTATTCTTGTCAGCTACCTGGATGCATGGGCTGTTAAGTTGATTGTGCGGTAATTCTCGCACTTGTCGCCTCTTGCAGCTTCTGTGTATTATTCTTGTCAGCAACGTGGATGCATGGGCTGTTAAGTTGATTGTGCGGTAATTCTCGCACTTGTCGCCTCTTGCAGTCTTCAGATTTATGTTGATGATGTTGATGACACTCAGATAGTATATCGCCAGACTCATAAATTCTACACACCAATGCGAAAAATCGCTTTGTTGCCACTTCCTTCAATGATTTTAATCATTCGGATAGAACGTAATCTATCCCTTCTGCCGTAGCACACAAAGATGTTGTGCGCTTACAGATGGCAAAGTTGCCTGTGAACATAAGAAAAAAATTAATTTCCGTACCAGACAATGACTTAGAGCATTTCCTGGTGGTGATAAAATTGACCTTATACAGGAATATCCGAAAAGTGCTGTCGGGATTGCTGCACCGCCGTCCGTAAACCAAACCGGACACGGCAACAGTACAAGTCGCAACGGCGCGTCACGAGGTAACAGTGGAGCCCAGACAAGCACAACAGAACAGTAATTGAAGTCCACAAAATGGACAAAAATTTTATCAGTGACCGCGTCGCAATAACAACCGCTATCAACCTGGATACCAACGAAATTAGAACGGGAATTTGAAGTGGATCTGGCAACAGAGCAGTAGGAACCAGTGGCAACAGGGCCACAACAGCCCGTGGACGCAGGATGCGCGGGGTCAGTAACCAACTACAAATCACCGTTCTACAAACAACGACGTACCTCCAGCGAACTGGATACAAAACTTTAGTTATGACGTACAGATAGTCGAGGTGGGAGGGTGTAGTCCCCGGTGACTTCCGGGGCGTCAAACTAGACGCGGCTGCATCTAGTTCACTGACGTCAGTCGCGGGACGGAACAGTAGCAATATTTTTAATTAGGAACTCTGGATTCTCAAATATAACGACGACATTGACATTCGAGTAGAACTGTTTAGTGAGGCAGATAACTGTGTAGAAAGTCCCATATAGTTTGTGACGACAGTTGTCTATACCCACAACAACTATACTGGACACACGTGCGAGTGTGAATGTGACTGCGGCCAACTTTTTCAAAAATATTACTGAATCTGTCAAAATTTCACCGTTGCCGGTTCATAATTGTATGGTGTGTGGTGCCATTGGTACCAGAGACCAGACAGTGACTACGCAGGCGCGGATCTGTATTGAGTTTGAGAGCGGAGCAGAATTATGTACGTTTCTCGTAGTGAAGAATTTGACCGTCTCCAGTTTCATAGGCATGGAATTCATGCGTGAGAGGGACGTTGAAATCGACCTGCTGTATGGAAAATGCTATTTGAAGTTAGGAGGGGAAGAGTTAGTTTTGAACCTGATTAACACAAAGACGAAACATGACAGATTCTGTCAAGGAATACCGATAAAGGTGATAAGGAATAGAGTCCTGAGTATGTTTGGTTACGCACCGTACGGAGACCTTGCACCTGACCCGCAGAACAGCTATTATAAAGGGCATAATTCTTGTGTCATTCAAAACAAAACCGATGAAGTGAAGACCTTGTCAGAAGAACAAAACGAGGAAGTACGTATCTTACTTGCAAGACACGCCAATGTCTTTTCGTAAAAGCCTGGAGTAATGAAAAATAAACGTATACAGAACGGAAGCAGTTCCCCACAAAATATATTGTCACCTAATCTACTCCGTCCCGTGGACTAGAAGGCAGACCGTCAAAGAGGAGATCCACAAGATACTAAGAATACCACATGAAGGATGTTACTTCTTTGCTTATCCTGAGTCGTTAAAAATTAAAGGACTAAATCACCAGAAAGATCTCAAGAAATACATTCAGTAAGAGTGTCTAAGATGGAAAAGTATTTTTATTTCTTTGTGATTATGTATTTTTATTGTAATTTCATTTGTTTTTAATGTATTGTCACGTGTGCGTATTGCCACAAGAATTAATTTTCGCTATGAGGACTATGACATAAAAGGTCATTCAGAATATATATAATACAAGATTACGTCTAAGACTAATGGTATTTATATCTGTATTGTTATTAGTAGTAGTACTGACTATTCAGTTGTAAGTTCTACAATGCAAGACGTTTTTAATGATTTACTGTGTTTTATTGAAGAGTATTTATTTTGTGAAGCATGAGACAAAGAATAGCGAGAAGAGTGTTTCACCCTGACATTTAGAACTGTAGGACAAAAATGAGGACTGATATATTTCTCTGTGGAAGAGATGATTTTTTAACAATCTGAGTTCACTTAGTGTTAATGGCCAGTAAACTCTTACTTTAGCGAACAGTACGTCCAGATTGACAAATATGGACTCACAAGCAGGGAAAGTTGTGTTTGTGAAGCCCAAAATGAGGTTCAAGCAGCGACTGATTGACTGTTGTTTGCAGTGAAGTAGTATGTAAAGCAAAGACTGTTGTCCTTGTAAAAAAATGCTTTGTCATAAATATTCAGAGACAATTTCTTTTGACATAAGAATGTGTGACATATTCATTCCATAAGCAGTGGAAAACAAGGACAATGGATGGAATTTAGATGCAATACACATCTGCCAGGCATGTAATGAGCAGTTGCACATGTTCTGTGGAAGAGAGCTACTCAGTTTAAATGCTTATGTAGCCAGTGGAACTCACAGCCCATACCGTACCTGTATATGATTTATATGATTTTTTAATGCCTGTACGTAAAAAATATGTAAGAGAACACTCTTAGTTAATATGGTAGGTTAAACTGAAGTCAAACCAGAAGTATTTTTGGCTGACATTTTATTTTATACATGTACAGTATGTTCATAATGGTCTATTTAGTGTGAGTTTTAATGATTTTTCCTGGAACTAAGTGGTTGTGATGGAAAGTGCAGTGACTGAGTGAGGAAAAACATGATTCTTTATGTATCTGTAAACGTCAGATCATGAATCAGGCCAGCGTTTACACGTAATGTGTTTTGTTGTGTCACTGGATGATTAAAAATGGACTGAAAGGGTCCGAAACTAGTCATCAGCTAATAAAATCAAATTTATGTGCAACTTTGACTGTGTTTTACAATTTTGTTGTAACAGATGTTCACTATGTCGATCCAGACTGCAAAACATTAAGATCGGAACACCTCTCCTGTAACTAGGGCACGCACCGATGACGAGCGTTTGTTCTAAAACGCATATTTATTTGAATTAAAATGTTGATTGTGGATAGAGGGAATATTTTTATCTTGCACCTTTATTTGCCTCTGCCTGGGTCTGATAAAAGGTAACAGTGTGGTACGTCATGTTCTCTATGTGTGAGTGCGATTACTGTCAACTATCACACATGTGAAATTTGGGCAAACACTTGAGTTACTTTCATGTGACTACCTTGCCACTGAATATTGCTTTATTGAAAGTGTGTCGACAGTACATCGCAAAGCGGCCAAATAAGAACGCTATTAGTGATAGTAATGATGCTGTAACGTTCGCGTTAATTAATGACTGGGAAAAAATAGTTGTGATAAAATACGTCAAATCACATACCTGATCTGAATCAACTAATTGCAGCTGTGTTAGGCTGACGACCATCTATTCCTTGTCTTCAGCGAAACATTACGTCACACAAAGCTAAGCACTGAACAATGGCCTGTAGATTCAGTTCCTAGCAACACGTTGATACACCGTATGTAGAAGCATATTTCACCTTTCATAGAAATCTGGAAGACTTAACTCGAAACAAGGCCCCGAGAGTAGACAACATTCCGTTAAAACTACTGATAGCCTTAGGAGAATCAGCCATGACAAAATTCTTCCATCTGATGTATGAAACGGGGGACATACCCTCAGACTTCAAGAAGAATATAATAATCCTAATTCCAAAAAAAGCAGGTGCTGACAGGTGTGAAAATTAACCGAACTGTCAGTTTAATAAGTTACTGTTGCAAAATGCTAACACCAATTCTTTACCGAAGAATTGAAAAATTAGTGGAACCCTGCCTCGGAGAAGATCAGTTTGGGTTCCCGAGAAATGTAGGAACACGCGAGCCAATACTAACCCTACGACTTCTCATAGAACATAGCATTTGTAGACTTAGAGAAAGCTTTTGATCATGTTGACTGGAATACTCTCTTTCAAATACTATGGGTGGCAGTGGTAAAATACAGGGAGCGAAAGGCTGTTTACAATTTTCACCGAAACCAAATGGTAATAAGAGTCGAGGAGCGCGAAAGGGAAGTAGTGGTTGAGAAGGGAGTGAGGCAGGACTGTAGCCTATCCCCGGTGTTATTCAATCTGTATATTGAGGAAGCAGTAAAGGAGACAAACGAAAAATTCGGAGTAGGAATAAAAGTCCAGGAAGGAGAAATAAAAACGTTGAGGGTTGCTGATGATATTGTAGTTCTGTCATAGATAGCAATGAACTTTGAAGATCAGCTGAACAGAATGGACGGTGTCTTGAAAGGAGAGTATAAGATGAATATTAGAAAAGCAAAACGAGGATAACAATTTTTTTTATCAGTCTTCTGACTGGTTTGAGCGATCCGCCAAGAATTCCTCTCCTGTGCTAGCCTCTTCGTCTCAGAGTAGCACTTCCAATCTACGTCCTCAATTATTTTCTGGATGTGTTCCAATATCCGTCCTTCCCAAAAGTTTTTGTCCTCCACTGCTCCCTCTAGTACCATGGAAGTCATTCCCTCATGTCTTAATAGATGTCCTATCATCCCGTCCCTTCTCCTTATCAGTGTTCTCCACATATAATTATCCTCTCCGATTCTACGCAGAACCACCTCATTTCTTACTTTATCAGTCCACCTAATTTTCAACATTCATCTGTAGCACAACATCTGAAATACTTCTATTCTCTTCTGTTCCGGCTTTCCCACAGTTCATGTTTCATTACCTTATAATGCTGTACTCCAGACGTACATCCTCAGAAATTACTTCCTCGAATTAAGCCCTATGTTTCATACTAGTAGACTTCTGTTGGCCCGGAATGCTCTTTTTGCAAGTGCCAGTCGGCTTTTGATGTCCTCCTTGCTCCATCCGTCGTTGGTTATTTTACTGCCTAGGTAGCAGAATTCCTTAACTTCATCTACTTCGTAACCATCAATCCTGATGTTAAGTTTCTCACTGTTCTCATTTCTACTATTTCTCATTACCCTCGTATTTCTTGGATTTACTTTCAATACGTACTCTGTACTCATTAGACTGTTCATTCTGTTCAGCAGATCACGCAATTCTTCTTCACTTTCATTCAGGATATCAATGTCATCAGCGAATGTTATCATTGATATCCTCTCACCTTGAATTTTAATTCCACTCCAGAACCTTTCTTTCATTTCATCATTGCTTCCTCCATATACAGACTGAACAGTAGGGGCGAAAGGCTACATCCTTGTCTTACACCCTTTTTGATACGAGCACTTTGTTCTTGGTCGTCCACTCTTATGATTACCCCTTGACTGTTGAACATATTATATATGACTCGACTCTCCCTATAGCTTACCCTTATTTTTCTCAGAATTTCGAACATCTTGCACCACTTTACATTGTCGAACGCTTTTTCCCGATCGATAAATCCTGTAAACGTGTTTTGATTTCTCTTTAGTCTTGCTTCCCTTATTAACAGCAATGTCAGAATTGCCTCTCTCGTACCTTTACCTTTCCTAAAGCCAAACTGATCGTCATCTAGCGCATCCTCAATTTTATTTTCCAGGCTTCTGTATATTATTCTTGTAAGAACCTTGGATGCATGAGCTATTAAGCTGATTGCGCGGCAATTCTCGCAATTGTCAGCTCTTGCCGTCTTCGGAATTGGGTCGATGATGCTTTCCCGAAAGTCAGATGGTATGTCGCCAGATTAATGCATACTGCACACCAATGAGAATAGTCGTTCTGTTATCACTTCCCCAAACGATTTTAGAAATTCTGATGGAATTTTATCTATCTCTACTTCCTTATTTGATCTTAAGTCCTCCAAAGCTCTTTTAAATTATGATTCTAATACTGGATCCCCTATCTCTTCTAAATCGACTCCTGTTTCTTCTTCTATCACGTCAGACAAATCGTCTTCCTTATAGAAGCTTTCAGTGTATTCTTTCCACCTAGCTGCTCTCTCCTCTGCATTTAACAGTGGAATTCCCGTAGCAGTCTTTATGCTACCACCCTCGCTTTTAATGTCACAACAGTTGTTTTGACTTTCCTGTATGCTGAGTCTGTCCTTTCGACAATCATTTCGTTTTCGATTTTCTTCACGTTTTTCCTGCAGCCATTTCGTCTTAGCTTCCCTGCACTTCCTATTTATTTCATTCCTCAGTGACTTGTATTTCTCTATACCTGAGTTTCCCGGAACATTTTTGTAATTCCTCGTTTCATCGATCAATTGAAGTAGTTCTTCTGTTTCCCTTGGTTTCTTCGGAGTTACCTACTTTGTACCTATGTTTTTCTTCACAACTTCTGTGATGATCCTTTTCAGAAATGTCAGTTCCTCTTGAACTATACTGTCTACTGAGTTGAACCTTTACTTAAGAAAGGTAATGCAGAGGACATAGAAAATTACCAGCCCATTTCCCTGCTATCAGCATTCTCAAAAATAATAGAAGCAATTATGACAGACAGATTAATGAATTACCTGAAAAATACAATCTTTTAGGCGAATCCTGTTTGGATTCCGAAGTGGCAAAAATATAGTCAGCCATAGTAGAATTCAAAAGTTTTACTTGATGCTCATGATAAAGTGTGAGTGTTTCACAGGCATATTTTTGGATCTTTCTAAGGCGTTTGGTATAGTCGACCACAAGATTCTATTAAATAAATTAGAGGCATTAGGAATAAGAGGGTTTCCATCACACCTAACAGATAGGGTACAAAGAATAGAGATAACACATACTTCAAATGTAGTGTTACTCATGGTGAAAAAATTCTCTTCGCTGATGACAGCAATATCATTGGTCACTGACAAAACAAGAGAACTCCTCGCCGAGAAAGCAAATGAAACTCTCACGGAAGTTTATGATTGGTCAATAAGCGGAATGACATGAATTTCAGTTTGAAGAGGAAAAATGACCATGTTAAATTAAGTGTAGATGGCACCTCTATAGACTGTGTAATAAATTCAAAATTTCTAGGAATGAATATTGATTCTCAGTTGTAAAGATGTGAACACACAAAGGTACTTGCAAACAGAATGTCATCAGCATGTTATGCCCTTAGAATCTATCATCAGTGTGTAACATGCAGTGTCTTTTAGTTAAATGTTATTCATATGTACTGTCATTTCTTAGCTATGTCATTCTTTTTTGGGGAACAAAAGCACAAAATATGAACACAATTTTCAAACTCCAGGAAAGAGCTATAAGAATGATAACCAAAAATACTAGTCGAGCTCATTGTAAATATCTGTTCAGAACACTGGGGATTTTAACTGCTCCACGTGAATACATTTACTAGTCAGTTGTACACATCAAAAATAACATTGGTAATTACTACACAAACAGCTCTGTCCATGGCCATGCAACCAGGGATAGACTCAACCTACATTTACCAAGGAAAACATAAAACTCAAAACAGCATTTTCTACCAAGGAATAAAATTGTACAATAAATTACCAAAAGAGATTAAAGAAATTGCAAAAATACACTTATTTTAAAAAGGCAGCTAAAAAGTACCTGTTAGGTAATACATTGAAGGATTACTTAGATAAAACAGAATAGGGGTTTGATAAAAAAATGTTATACAAATAAATAATAATAATAATAATGATTATAAAACATCCAACATTTCACATAACACCTTCACTTTAAGTTTCTTTCCTATTTCTTTCCTTTCTAGAAATACTTACCCCCAAGCTATGAACAGCACAATACTAACACCTCTTCCTCTTTATGAGCTCAACATCTCACTCATTATGGAGGGATAGTGACTCAGTTTTTCAGGATAGCAAATTGGAAGTAGTGGTACTGAAAATGGTCCATAGATCACCAGTGTGTGTGTGTGTGTGTGTGTGTGTGTGTGTGTGTGTGTGTGTGTGTGTGTGTGTGTGTGTGTGTGAAGTGAGTGAAGTGTTATGAAACAATGTGTGTATAATGTGTGCAGTGACTGATAGTGAGATATGAGTGAACAGTGTGGCTTTACATTATTTGATAAGTTATTTGTAAGAAAGGTATTGTATACCAGGAGTAAATTCTGTAAATATATGTGTATAAGAATTAGCTTATTTTAAATTGATCTAAACTTGTAAATAGTTTGACATGTTCTATATCCTTGTAAAAAGAGATCTACAGATGAATAAAGCTACTACTACTACTACCTTGCTTTAACTATAGCCTTAGAGAACTTCAACCATATCTCATTATCCCTTAGTACTTCTGTTTCCCACTTCTTTGTATATTGATTCTTCGTGACTAATGTCTTAAACTTCAGCCTACTCTTCATCACTACTATATTGTGATCTGAGTCTATGTCTGCTCCTGGGTACACCTTACAATACAGTATCTGATTTCGGAATCTCTGTCTGACCATGATGTAATCTAACTGAAATCTACCCGCATCACCCGGACTTTTCCAAGTATATATCCTCCTATTACTAGCTGAAACCTGTTATAGAACTCAATTAGTCTTTCTCCTCTCTCACTCCTTTCCCAAGCCCATATTCTCCTGTAATTTTTTCTTCTACTCCTTCCCCTACAGCTGCATTTCAGTCTGCCATGACTATTAGATTTTCATACACCTTTTCATACTGTATTACCCTTTCAGTATCCTCATACACTTTCTCTATCTGTTCATCTTCAGCTTGCGACGTCGGAATGTATACCTGAACTATTGTTGTCGGAGTGGCTTTGCTGTCGATTCTAATAAGAACAACCCTGTCACTGAACTGTTCACAGTAACACACTCTCTGCCCTACCTTCCCATGAATAACAAATCCTACTCCTGTTATACCATTTTCTGCTGCTGTTTGTATTACCCTATACTCATCTGACCAGAACTCCTTGTCTTCTTTCCACCTCACGGACCCCTACTATATGTAGATTGAGCCTTTGCATTTTCCTTTTCAGGTGTTCTAGTTTCCCTACCACGTTCAAGCTTCTGACATTCCACGCCCCGACTTGTAGACGCTATCCTTCCGTTGATTATTCAATTTTTTCTCATGGTAACCTCCCCCTTGTCAGTCCCCTCCCGGAGATCGGAACGGGGGACTATTCCCGAATCTTTTGCTAATGAGATCATCATGACACTTCTTCAATAACGGGCCACATGTCCTGTGGATATACGTTACGTGTCTTTAATGCAGTGGTTTCCATTGCCTTCTGCATCCTCATGCCGTTGATCATTGCTGATTCTTCCGCCTTTAGAGGCAGTTTCCCACCCCTAGGACAAGAGAGTGCCCTGAACCTCTGTCCGCTCCTCCGCCTTCTTTGACAAGGCCGTTTGCAGAACGAGGGGAGACTTCTTATGACGGAAGTCTTCGGCCGCCAATGCTGATTGTTAATCAAAGTTTAAGCAGTGGCAGGACTCTAACCCAGGACCTAAGACGTTTTCATTATGAATCAAAGACGCTATCCCTAGAACACGGGTGTAATGTATTCGAATTAAATCAGCTGATGTTGAGGGAATTAGATTAGGAAATGAGACGCTTAAAGTAGTGGATGAGTTCTGCTATTTGAGCAGCAAATTAATTGGTGATGGTCGAAGTAGAGAGGATATAAAATGTAGAGTGGCAACGGCCTGAAAAGCGTTTCTGAAGAAGAGAAATTTGTTAACATCGAGTTTAGGTTTAAGTGTCCGGCAGCCTTTTCTGAAAGTATTTGTACGGAGTGTAGCCATGAATGGAAATGAAGCACGGACGATAAACAGTTTAGACACGAAGAGGAGAGTAGTTTTTGACATGTGGTGCTACAGACGAATGCTGAAAATTAAATGGGTAGATTATGTAACTAATGAGGAAGTACTGAATGGAACTGATGACAAGAGAAATTTTTGGCACAACCCAACTACAAAACGGGTCGCTTTGTAGGACACATCCTGAGACATCAAGGGCTCACCAATTTAGTACTGGAGGGAAGCGTTGGGGGTAAAAATCGTGGAGGGAGACAAACAGATGAATAGAGTGATCAGATTCAGAAGGATGTAGGTTGCAGTAGTTACTCGTTGATGAAGAGGCATCCACAGGACAAAGTAGCAAGAAGAGCTGCATCATACCAGTCTTTAGACTGAAGACCACAACAACAACACATAGTTATCAATTGAAAATAAGGAAGAGGTTATATGATCTCACTATGATATTTTCTAAATTCTGGATGCAGAATTCGTCAAATCTTTAGTTCCCGAACCATCAACTGACTTGCTGCTTACAAAGAGATCGTTTTAGGTCTTTTTTCACAGTCATTTCTGTCCTGTTCACATTGCAAAATATGTAACGTAAATAGTTATTTACGTTTAAAAGCTGGTAGGGACGAACTGTCCGCAGACTACAAGAGGTTTTTCATGTCTTCATTAAATGGACTGTAGGATGATCTTTTTCAGTTTTCTTACCTATATTGAACATACCTAAATGCAGGAGAGGAATATTAGACCGCAGATACTCACCTTCTTCTTTACATCTCCGCATAAGACACTATTGTGAGTCATACAGCAAGTGTGGGGCATCTGTGCTCCGAAATGAAGTCCCGGAATCGGGCGAGCTTGCCAGCAAATTACTTCTCCTCCCACGACAGCTGGCCAGTCCCCTTCTACCTCCTGCCCCTATCCTCCCCCAAGTTTGCAGGCGGCCTCTGGGAAGATTAGATTCGAATCAGAAAAGTTGTAGGATATTCAACCCAATGCTGTATTGGGTGTAATTCTTCTTCGTACTTCGTACTTGAGATTTGGTATCCACGTCCCCTGTGTGCCGGTAACCTCCACATACGAATGGTAAGTACATATAAAGCTTCAGTTGTCACCTCGAAAAATTAAAGTTGCGTGATTATTTATTTTTACAGGTATATGTCTGCAATCCTGGTAAACATTAAAATTCCAACACCACAATACCATAACACGCCACTAAGAGGCAAACACAACATGGCACAGCACATCGGGTATCGTACGATAATTCGTTTTCTGCATTTCAGGGCAGTATGCTGCAGCAATTCATGCTGATTTGATGGACATGTATGGCAACGATGCACTGTCATATTGAACTAATTATTAGGCGGTGTAGACGCTTCCAGAGTGATCAAACATGTCTGAATGATGAAGAAAAAAACCGTTCAAATGGCTCTGAGCACTATGGGACTCAACTGCTGAGGTCATTAGTCCCCTAGAACTTAGAACTAGTTAAACCTAACTAACCTAAGGACATCACAAACATCCATGCCCGTGGCAGGATTCGAACCTGCGACCGTAGCGGTCTTGCGGTTCCAGATTGCAGCGCCCTTAACCGCACGGCAGATCAGTTCCTATGCATGACTGAGAAGAGCTAGAGAAGTCTCTAGACTCGTCTTCTGCCAGGAATCTGATTGGCTGGAGTAAAATTGTCTTCAGTGACGAGTCCCTCTTTGAACTGAGCCTGGGCGAATAGTGAAGGCATGTATAGAGACACCCCGACGGCCTGGCAACAAGGAGTGATAGTCTGGGCTGCCTTTTTTTCCACAGCAAGACCCTTTTGCTTGTCATCCGTGGTAGCTGTACAGCCTAGCGGCATGTCGACATGTCGACGATATTCTACGCTCAGTTTTGCTGCCCATCATGGCAAGCAAACCTGGGCTCATATTTCAGCAAGGGACCGAGCAAGGTGGCGCAGTGGCTAGCACACTGGACTCGCGTTCGGGAGGACGACGGTTCAATCCCGCGTCCGGCCATCCTGATTTAGGTTTTCCGTGATTTCCCTAAATCTCTCCAGGCAAATGCCGGCATGGTTCCTTTGAAAGGGCACGGCCGACTTCCTTCCCCATTCTTACCTAATCCAATGAGACCGATGACCTCGCTGTTTGGTCTCTTCCCCCAAATAACCCAACGAACCCAAATTTCAGCAAGGTAATGCCAGCCCGCACATGGTGTGAGTTTCTACTGCTTGTGTTAGTGCTTGACAAACCCTACCTTGGCCAGCATGTTCCTCTCCCCAATTGAGAACGTTTGGAGCACTATCGGCACGGCCCTCCAAACAGACCAGTCTTTTGACGATCCAACGCACCAGTTGGACAGAATTTGGCACGAGAACCCCTCAGGAGAGCATCCAACAACTCTGTCAATTCCGAGCCTAATAACTGCTTGCGTAAGAGCCAGAGATGGACCAACGCGTTATTGACTTGTTCAATTTGAATAAGTCACCCAATTTTTTTTATGAAATTGTAATCATTTGTTTGTATATGTATTGTTGCTGCCACATGTGGTAAGCATTGCTTCACACAGTGAAGAATGGGAAAACAGAGGCACGCCAGCGACTGAAGCGTTGCAAAGTAAGCACGCACAGATAGCCTTGCAGACAGCAGCAGTCCACCAACAGACTGACGCAAGGACGCACACAGACCGAGCACCGAGCGAAGCCTGGAGAGTGTTGAGTAAGAGGAACTGAGGCCGGCACACTAACTTATGCTGCAATATACTGCGGGAGTAATAACGAAAAGCTACCACCGAGGGTAAAAAACGTCTTCCTGCCGGATATAAATAGCGTAGAGCAGGCAGCAACAGACGGAAGCCATTAGGAAGCAGTTCGGATCTGAGGACGGACGTGGTTCGTGTCCGAATGTTCAATCTTCGTAGGTGACGATTCCGGAAGTCTGTTCCAGCTCGAAGGAGTCATCCGTTCGCCGCCAGATGTCAACTTCAGCTCTTGGGGTCGGCCCGAGTTCGGTCGGCACCATGACTGACTAACTACTGCGAGAACTTCCAGCAGGACCGTCCGCAGCGCGGTCTCGGTCACAGGCGCCGCCGGGGATTGACACCCGGACTTCACAGCAATCCGGCCCCACGGCGCGTGGTCCGTCCATGACGGGACCTCGCGGTCATCACGACTGATGGCTCCCCAGCCGCCGGTGTAGCAGGCGTTGGCAGCTGACCTCATGGTGACACGGCTCCGTGGGCGTGCCCGTACTGGAGCGCGAGCGGCGACGAGTTCATCTCAACCACAGGGCATCCTGGCTTCAGCGGAGCACTGGTGGCCTGAGGCTCCCGAGTGCGATCAGCGGCGCGCGTTGCGCGCATTATCGGAGAATCTACACAGCAGCAGCCAGGTGAACGGATCCGCAGGGCTGGGCAGCGACGACGAGGGATAAATTGTAAAGAAAGTTCAATAAATAATTGTAAAACTCCACGCCATCTCAGTCTTTGGCGCAGCCACTGTGGCTGCTGCTAACAAGTGGTGCAGAAGCCGTAACCGTATGTACATCACACCTACCGAGTTCCGTCTCATTCAGATAATTCCTTCGTGGTGTGTCGTTTTTATTTTTCTTTTTCTTAGCTCTTAATAAATTCTTACACAATAGCGGAAACAACTGATTATTCACACAGTACAAGACCGGATGATTTCTGAGTAAATTGTACCAATAAGTGGGTCACGTTCACAATGAAGTTCCAACAAAACAGGTGAGAATTAATACAGTTAATCAAGTTTAGTTTACAAATCGAACTGCTCTCGCTCACAGCACTCACACCAGCACCCTTGTGTGCCATCACCACACAATCATAACTTGTCACACGCCAAGCACGAACTTTTGCGCACAATTTGTGGCAAGCAAACACACTGAATGCACTGGTTGTGTACCACACAGTGCACTGTCTCAACCAAAATCCACCATCGTACAACCATCAACTGCAAAAGCACTCCGTTAGTGTTCCCCTTGACATGCAAAGGCCCCTTTCTTCACCTCGACTGGGATCGCTGTCCATCTAGCCAGGAAAAGACACCAACAGCTCCACCATGCCGTTGTATCCACACAGTGGCCATGCCCTGTGCAGACGGTCGTGATGTCCAGCATACCAACTTCTCGAGGCCATCGCTCACAGCTTTGCCCAGAACTCTCTCGTTCGTCCCCTTGCAATCACTCATCTTCTTCCACCACCTTTAGGACTGGCTCGTCTTTAAGGACACCTCAACTGCTACGTCATTTCAGCCTCTGGTGATGTGCCACAGGTTTGTCGTTAGCTTCAACTGCAGTGATGGCTGTGGCCTTCAGAAGATGTTACTGACCTCCTTCCAACACCATCACAATCAGCCCACCTTCAAGAACATCTCAACCGGCCACTGGTGACACGCTGAAAACTTGTCCATAGCTTTCACTGCAGTGACGGAACTGGCCTCCAGAAGATGTTGCTCGTTCCACTTGCCACAGCTGACTGACCTCCTTCCAACACCTTCAGGGCCAGCCTGCCATTTAGGACACCTTAGTTACCATGCCAGCCTCTAGTGACATACCTCATGGTTGTTCTTAGCTTCAACTGTAGTAATGAACCTGGCCTCCAACAGATGTTGCTGGTTCCAGTTGCTGCTGCTGACTTACCTTCTTTCCAACACCTTCAGATCCAGATCACCTTCCAGGAAACCTATATTCAAGTGACATACCTCATGGTTGTTCTTAGCTTCAACTGTGATGACGAACCTGGCCGCGTCATTCAACATTATTTAACATGGTGGAGTCGCTGTCAGGGCTCCTTCGAGCCGTAATCCGTGGGTAGTGGTCATCCACTGCAGTAGTAGCCCTTGGGCGGCCTGAGTGAGGCATGTCATCGACAATTCCTGTCTGTCTGTATCCCTTCCATGTCCGAACAACATCGCTTTGGTTCACTCCGAGACGCCTGACACTTCCCTTGTTAAGAGCCCTTCCTGGCACAAAGGAACAATGCGGACGCGATCGAACAGCGGTATTGACCGTATAGGCATGGTTCACCTACAGATAACATGAGCCATGTACCTCCTTCCTGGTGGAATGACTGCAACTGATTGGCTATCAGACCCCCTCTGTCTAATAGGCGCTGCTCATGCATGGTTGTCCTATTGCGACTCAGCATTTCTACTATTTGATGAGTAGCAACTTTCCTTCTCTGGTATTGTTACATTCCATCCTGGATTTTCCATTGCAGACTAAAATTCAAATATTTTTAACAGCGAAGACTATAATTTTAACGTGTGATAATGTGTTCCAGCCAAATCATGCCCTTGGAAATTTTGGCGCTAAAAGTCATTGCCTCTTTTTTCGTCCCGTACTGGTGACGTGAAAGAAACATCCCTCTGGCTCAGTGAAACTGACGCCTTATCAACCTACGAGCAGTGGAGAAACATCGCTGTGATTGCCACTAGCCCTGTTCCAGACTTTAGCCGTGCTGTCTGTCTGGTCCAGATTCTAATTTGGCACCAAGTTTCAACTTGTTACAGAATGTCCAATTAGTTTTCACAGATTACTGTCGATAACCACACTCCTCAATCCCAAATCTGGGCGACCTTGAATCTAGCTCAACGGTTACGGCTATTGAATTCGGACTCACAACTCGCGGGAACACACGTAAGGCAGAAGAAGATGATGTTAAAGGGAAGAACACAACTAGTGAGAAAGTCGATTCACTTCATTAGCTACACATCAACTATGTTTAGTATCATTCTGATACGTAGCAGGATTTTAGAACATATATTGTGTTCGAACATTATGAATTACTTCGAAGGAAACGGTCTATTGACACACAGTCAACATGGATTTAGAAAACATCATTCCTGTGAAACACAAGTAGCTCTTTATTCACATGAAGTGCTGAGTGCTATTGACAAGGGATTTCAGATCAATTTCGTACTCCTGGATTTCTGGAAGGCTTTTGACACTGTACCACACAAGCGGCTCGTAGTGAAATTGCGTGCTTATGGAATATCGTCTCAGTTGTGTGACTGGATTTGCGAATTACTGTCAGAGAGGTCACATTTCGTAGTAATTGACGGAAAGTTATCGAGTAAAACAGAAGTGATTTCAGGCGTTCTCCAAGGTAGTGTTATAGGCCCTTTGCTGTTTCTTATCTACACTCCTGGAAATGGAAAAAAGAACACATTGACACCGGTGTGTCAGACCCACCATACTTGCTCTGGACACTGCGAGAGGGCTGTACAAGCAATGATCACACGCACGGCACAGCGGACACACCAGGAACCGCTGTGTTGGCCGTCGAATGGCGCTAGCTGCGCAGCATTTGTGCACCGTCAGTGTCAGCCAGTTTGCCGTGGCATACGGAGCTCCATCGCAGTCTTTAACAATGGTAGCATGCCGCGACAGCGTGGACGTGAACCCTATGTGCAGTTGACGGACTTTGAGCGAGGGCATATAATGGGCATGCGGGAGGCCGGGTGGACGTACCGCCGAATTGCTCAACACGTGGGGCGTGAGGTCTCCACAGTACATCGATGTTGTCGCCAGTGGTCGGCGGAAGGTGCACGTGCCCGTCGACCTGGGACCGGACCGCAGCGACGCACGGATGCACGCCAAGACCGTAGGATCCTACGCAGTGCCGTAGGGGACCGCACCGCCACTTGCCAGCAAATTAGGGACACTGTTGCTCCTGGGGTATCGGCGAGGACCATTCGCAACCGTCTCCATGAAGCTGGGCTACGGTCCCGCACACCGTTAGGCCGTCTTCCGCTCACGCCCCAACATCGTGCAGCCCGCCTCCAGTGGTGTCGCGACAGGCGTGAATGGATGGACGAATGGAGACGTGACGTCTTCAGCGATGAGAGTCGCTTCTGCCTTGGTGCCAATGATGGTCGTATGCGTGTTTGGCGCCGTGCAGGTGAGCGCCACAATCAGGACTGCATACGACCGAGGCACACAGGGCCAACACCCGGCATCATGGTGTGGGGAGCGATCTCCTACACTGGCCGTACACCACTGGTGATCATCGAGGGGACACTGAATAGTGCACGGTACATCCAAACCGTCATCGAACCCATCGTTCTACCATTCCTAGACCGGCAAGGGAACTTGCTGTTCCAACAGGACAATGCACGTCCGCATGTATCCCGTGCCACCCAACGTGCTCTAGAAGGTGTAAGTCAACTACCCTGGCCAGCAAGATCTCCGGATCTGTCCCCCATTGAGTATGTTTGGGACTGGATGAAGCGTCGTCTCACGCGGTCTGCACGTCCAGCACGAACGCTGGTCCGACTGAGGCGCCAGGTGGAAATGGCATGGCAAGCCGTTCCACAGGACTACATCCAGCATCTCTACGATCGTCTCCATGGGAGAATAGCAGCCTGCATTGCTGCGAAAGGTGGATATACACTGTACTAGTGCCGACATTGTGCATGCTCTGTTGCCTGTGTCTATGTGCCTGTGGTTCTGTCAGTGTGATCATGTGATGTATCTGACCCCAGGAATGTGTCAATAAAGTTTCCCCTTCCTGGGACAATGAATTCACGGTGTTCTTATTTCAATTTCCAGGAGTGTATATAAACGATTTGGGAGACAATCTGAGCAGCCGTCTTCGGTTGTTTGCAGATGACGCTGTCGTTTATCGACTGATAAAGTCATCAGAAGATCAAAACAAACTACAAAACGATTTAGAAAAAATATCTGAATGGTGCGAAAAGTGGAAGTTGACCATAAATAACGAAAAGTGTGAGGTCATCAGCGTGAGTGCTAAAAGGAACTCGTTAAACTTCGGTTACACGAAAATCGGTGTAATCTAAAAGCCGTAAATTCAACTAAATACTTAGGTATTACAGTTACGAACAACTTCGGTTGGAAAAAACACATAGAAAATGTTGTGGGGAAGGCTAACCAAAGGCTGCGTTTTATTGGCAGGACGCTTAGAAAATGTAACAGACCTACTAAGGAGACTGCCTACACTACGCTTGTCCGTCCTCTTTTAGAATACTGCTGCGCTGTGTGAGATGCTTACGAGATAGGACTGACGGAGAACATTGAAAAAGTTCAAAGAAGGGCAGCACGTTTGGTATTATCGCGAAATATGGGAAAGAGTGTCACAGAAATGATACAGGATTTGGGCTGGAAATCAATTTAAAGAAAGGCGTTTTTCGTTGCGACGGAATTTTCTCACGAAATTCCAATCACCATCTTTCTCCTCCGAATGCGAAATTATTTTGTTGACACCGACCTACAAAGGGAGGAACGATCACCACGATAAAATAAGGGAAATCGGAGCTCGTACGGAAAGATATAGGTGTTCATTTTTTCCGCGCGCCATACGAGATTGGAATAATAGAGAATTGTGAAGATGGTTCGATGAACCCTCTGCCAGGCACTTAAATGTGATTTGCAGAGTATCCTTGTAGATGTAGATGAAGATGAATTGTCCCTTCATTTCATTCGTTATATTGTCTATTGGAGCCACTTCAAGAATGAAATTGTAGTTCAGTATCAATGACGGGTACGCTTCCATCTTTACTGCCAAAGTATTTATGTACTAATGTGTCCATTCCGAAATTAGTTTTGGATTTTTCGATGCTGGTAGCTGCCTGGGATGTACGGTATGGTTTTCAAAAAGAGCATAACGTCTGCAGTGACAGTCGCGGAAATATAAGGTTTCCTGCTGCTCTTCACCAAAGGAACGGTCTATTTGCAGCACCCGTCCCTAGGATACAAAGATTCTGATGAGGGCCGTCCTCCTGGGTGACGCATTCGTCAGCAGCCGCACACGGAAACGACGGCTGCTTTTAAAGGCGGCGCTTTCAGGCGGCACCTATTCCGAGACCACACAGCTCTTCCATCAGCAGTGCCGTACAGTGTCGCTCGCAGCGACGGTTTATGCTAAAAGCGAGCCGTGCTTCAAGAGCTGAGCTGGGCTGAGCTGAGTTGCCTACACAGGACGTGGCAGGGGCAGAGCAGGGACAGGGTAGGCCAGCCGGAGAGCCTGTCACAGGGGAGGCGATATGCCAGCGCCCGGTCACAGCAACGAGCGTAGTGCCTTTAGCACGTCCAGGCAGGCTGTAGCCGCTGTAGTGGCTCACACCCAGACGAATAATAGCAATTGCATCCTCCTGCTTTTGGAGAAGCGCAAATGCCTCTTCTGTCCTTAGCCAAACCAGTGTCAGCACTTGTATGCCGTCAAAACTGAGCCGGTGTTCTATGTCACATCTGTGAGTTCTATAACATATTACGATAATAATATTTAGTCTGAAAAGTTAATCACGTGATGATGCTATTTTGACTTAATTGGTATCTTTAATTATTTTTAATAACACTTTTGAAGGAGGTGATATATCAACATTGTTTTCATCTGTAGATTTTTTTGGGCCCACACTTCTTTCAGTCTTTGAGAATGTTGTCCTAAGTATCATGTCATCCGCAAATGTAGATCGTGTTTAACATCCTTCCAAGATAAATACCCTTATTATTTATTGCTTTCCCTCATTCTCCAACCACTTTCCCTAACAGACAATTTAAAAGTCTACTGTCAATTATCCCATAAATTTTACTTTTGCTGTTGTTTCTTAAATCTGATTTAACTATTTCTGTTGTTTTTGTTGTCTAGTCCAAACTCTTTTAAAATGTTGAGTAACACAATTCGATCGATAGAATCTTCTACTATTTTTAAAATCTGCAAATGTTATCACATATTTGAAAGTTCTGGTTTTCTTAATTTCTGAGATATGCTGTAATTTTATGACTTGTTCTGCACGTGATCTGGTCTTCCTGAAATCTTCTCGATACTCCTTTAAGAGATCATGTATGCTCTCAGCTCTACTTAAGAGTGCCTTCGACACGACCTTATAGATCACTGGCAAAAGCTAGATTTCTATATAATTGTCAGAATCAGTTTTATCTCCATTTTTACATGAGGGATTTGTTAATTCAGATGTTCATGCAACTGCCAGAGTGCATGCATTCCAGATTTCTTGAAGTATTTGTGAGATATGCTATCATATTCGCAGTAGAGTGTCTCCATAATTGTGCAACTACTTTTTCTTCCCCAGATGCTTTGTTATTCAGTTGGCCTACGAATTCTCTAATTTCTTTGATTGTTGCTAGCTTTGACACTGAATCTTCTCAGTGCTTAGAAAGCAAATTATCTGCTATACGACTGTTGGTGGCTGAAAATGAATGAAAATCGGTTTTAGGCAGGTTATGTCGTGTTCCGAAAACAGATGAATCTGCATTAGCCACATAAAATACTCTCTTTCTCTCTCTCTCTCAGTTTGTCTGTTTGTACCTATTTATGTGCATAAGCGCTTGTGTGTGTGTGTGTGTGTGTGTGTGTGTGATGAGGAATTTCAGCACTGCGTTGGTGAAATGTTCAACAGTTGTATTCAATCTTGTTATTTTTTTATTTTTCTGTTCCAGTTGCACTGACAATTTGGGGAAATGATGACTTACTAACCACATGTTCGAAACTAGTCACCATTAACACAAATTGTCAGTGCAACTGGAACAGAAACATAAAGAAATAATAAAATTGTGTGCGAATGTGAGTGCTCACGTGTATACTTCTACGTACACCTACATACATACGCCGTACGTCACCGTATGTTGAATGACATAGGGTACCTTGTAGCACTACTAGACATTTCCTTTCCAGTTCCACTCGCAAACAGAGCGAGGGAAAAGGATTGTCGATATGCATCTGTAACTGCTCTAATTTGGCTTATCTTCGTGTTCATTACGTGAAATGTACTTTGGTGGCAGTAGAATTGTTCTGCAGTCAGCTTCAAATGATTTTTCTAAATGTTCTAAAAGCTTTCCGTGAAAAGAACGTCCTCTTCCCCCCAGGTATTCCCATCTGAGTCGACGAATTATCTCTGTAACATCGCGTGATGATCGAACTACTGGTAACAATTCTAGCACCACCCTTCTGAATTGCTTCGATTTCTTCCCTTAATCCGCACTCGAGCCATACTCAAGAATGGGTCGTACTAGTGTTCTATACGCGGTCTCCTTTACAGATGAACCACACTTTCCTAAAATTCTCCCAATTAACGGAAGTCGACCATTCGCCTTCCCCACTACCGTCCTTACGTGTTCGTTCCATTTCATATCGCTTTGCATCGTTATGCGTAAATATTTAGTCGATGTGACTGTGTCGAGCATCGCATTACTTATGCTGTATTCGAATCCTACGAGATTCTTTTTCCAACTCATCTACATTAAGGTACCTTTTTCTACATTCACAGCAAGCTGGAATCCCTCACACCAACCAGAAATTTTTCTAAGTCACGTTATATCCTCCTGCAGTCACTCAACAACGACTCCTTCCTGTACACCATTGAATGATCAGCAACAGCAGATTTCTGCTCACCCTTTCCATCACATCGTTTATCTGTATAGAGACTCTGCCTCTGTTAATTTGCATTTTATTTCATAGTAGTATGTACTAGTTCAGAACTGACTAGACAGGCATGTTATAGATGATAGGCTGCAGGCATTTTGAACAAATCGTCTACATTCATAACAGTAGTCAATTTCTTCTTCTTCTTCTTTTAAATTTAGACAATAACGCCTTTTTCCGGTCCTATTTTTATGTTAACTCTTAGTTGATTGTCGAAGGTTCTTTCACCTGTAGGCTGATAGCTTTCGGGAGATTACTGTTATAGAGATGTTGTTCTTCACTTACTCATTTATTCCATCATTTGTCAGCTGCCTTCGGAATACTACGCACATCTCTGATTATTCCATTTCTTACGTGGGCTAGTCGTAAGACTCTTTCCACCCCTCTAACAACTTGCATTTAGACAGCATCGACACTGCTTTTATCTGTAGATGTCGTTGTCCATGTTTCGCTTCCACAGAGACACACTTGTATTACGTAGCTCATTTCTATACATTGTCGGCATAATAGCTATATAGCACTCCGTGGAGTATTTTAAGTATAAAGATTTCTCTGAGTTAAGAACGACTTGCTCTGCCCTGTTTGCTAGAAACTCTTCAGTCCAATTACAAAGTTGGTTTGATATGCAGGGACTCGAATTTCCTTCCTGAAGTAAAAGAAGACAGTTCCACCTCACACATCTTTTTCTACCTCTATCAGTCTAACTTTGTCTTCACGAAGCCTTCGAAAGCCGTATGTATGGGCTGAAGTATATATCTAGACCCTTCACAGAGGAATGGGGTACTTAAAACTCTAGTACATAGGGCGCGCACTATCTCTGACGCAGAGAGTCTACCCCAGGAATTGGAACATCTGAGAACTGTATTTCGAAAAAATGGGTACTCAGAGTGGCAGATTCAACGTGCTCTCCGCCCAACCACTGCAGCACAACCTGTTGAGATGGATGAAGTCACGAGGGAGGAGGTAGGCACTGCATTTATTCCATACACAGGCGCACTCTCGGGGAAAATCGCCCGCATTCTGAAGAAACACCGGGTCGGAACTGTGTTTTGTCCTCCAAATAAAACTCGTGCACTGGTGGGGAGCGCCAAAGATGACCTCGGTTTGTGGAAGGCCGGCGTGTACCAGATTCCGTGTCAATGTGGCAAGTCGTATATTGGTCAGACGATGCGTACCGTCGAGGATCGATGCCGTGAACACCAGAGGCACACTCGACTGATGTATCCGAGCAAGTCGGCGGTCGCTGAACATTGTTTGTCGGAAAATCACGCCATGGAGTATGACCGCACGAGGATTCTGGTTTCTGGTACAGACGTCGAGATACTGGGACAGCGTTGTTAGAGAGGCCATCGAAATTCGCACCAATGACGACCTCATAAACCGTGACTGTGGCTATAATCTTAGCAAGGCTTGGGAACCAGCGATCGGGTTAATCAAGAGTAAATCGAGCAAACGTATAGTTGTGACGACCACGGCGGACAGAGCCATCACACCGACGTCATCTCAGACGCCGTCGCAATCTGTTCCACCGCGCGACCGTGGCACGGGGCGCGGACGGCGGAGGGAGCGCGCCGCGGGCGGAGGGTATTTAAATCTGCCGCCGCCGCGACCGAATCCAGTTCCCTCTGAGCAGCCATAGCGTACGGATCTCCGTGCCGGCACGTTCACAGGAGCTCAGTCCGTCAGTTCACCTGATGATGGCGACACGTATGATCGCCGAAATATTGTGCCCGTTGGACACTATAGACCGGCAGCACACCCGTGGATATTTTGATTATCAAATACGCCGGGAGAAACTCAAGACTCACTTTTATATTGTTGGTGCGAGGCTAACAGCAGCCGGACTAAAGAATTACTGTCTCACGCGCAGGCTGCCATTAACACCACAACACAAACGTTTGCGCTTGGAGTGGTGCGGTGACTGGAAAGCATGGACTGTTGATGAACGACATCGCACTGTGTTCAGCGATGAATCGCGGATAGCGCTATCCTGGATGACCATTTTCAGCAAGTATGGCGGTGACCTGGAGTGTGGGCGCATTCTTTCAAACCTTTTTTGGAAAGACTCAGCGATGCTACTCCTGGCGTTGTCTAGGTCACGGCTGGTAATGTTTGAAGGAATTCTGACGGCACAACGGTACGTGACGGATATGTTGCGTCCTCATGAGTTTCTTCGCATGCGACGGTATCGTAGTACTATTTTTCTGCAGGTCTATCCTCGTCCACAGGTGGTATATGTCCTTATGAATTGTCTGCGTGATGTTGAGGCAAGATCCGCAGATACGGTATGTGTGACACCATATCGGTCGTTTATTCCATCGCAGTGTCATTAACCAAGGTGTCAAGGATCAGTGAAAACAATTGTGCGTCAGTTTGCCTCAGGAGAGGAATCCCAGCAGAACCATTGTATGCATCCAGGGTACAGATGGTTCAAGATAGTACCGGTAAGTGGGTTCATACTGCCAGTTCTTTGTAAATTTGACTCGATTTCGCAATCAATCAAGTAACATGCATATCCACTGAACCCGTGAAGTTTCATTTCGGTTTCTCCTCCTCTACTGGGTGCTTCGCTTTTTTTGTTAGGTAGTGTATTTTTTCCAGACTTTCACCAAATACTTCATCGCTGGAGCGAATCATGTTTTTTGAGAAAAGCACAGTAGCAATAACAATACTCATTTGATAGTTACCAGTTCAAAATGTTCAAATGTGTATGAAATCTTATGGGACTTAACTGCTAAGGTCATCAGTCCCTAAGCATACACACTACTTAACCTAAATTATCCTAAGGACAAACACACACACCCATGCCCGAGGGAGGACTCGAACCTCCGCCGGGACCAGCCGCGCGACAGTTATCAGTCCATCCCCGGCCTGACATATCTCATTTTACCTATGCTAATTCAATAAGTTTCTTTTCCATCGATCCGATTTAATTTGATGTTAATTACAGTAATGACATCAGTGACTGTAAGATTCAAGCCATGTTTTTCTCTTTATTAACCAAATCTATTCTGATTGGGAATCTGTGCATGTGCAATTTTAGATTTTGTGTGCGATCTGTCTGAAAAGCCGCCAGTTAGCCACGTGAGAACGACGGGAGACTCCCAGGGGACACTTGTGACTCCACTGATACGGGTAGAGACAATAGGTATGGCCATCCAGTATAGCTAAGCTACCTACTGTTCATCTTTTGAGTCTGCAGCTTTTGTCCTTTCTTTCCGCATTTGCAGTCAAGTTATAGGATATTGGTTACGCATATCTGCAAACGTACTGTTTTTTTCTTTTTGCCCAAACATGTTTCGGCACCTCTGTGCCATCATCAGTAGGTTTTTGTTTATTGAAAGCTGTCAACGTGAAAGTATTTTTAGGTTATAACTGATTTAACAAAACGACCCGTAAAGAAAGTTTTCATTCATTTTGCTTCTTACCGTGATTTTACATTATATGGTTTGCACGACCAACTGTATGGTGTCCTGACTTATAGCTTGTCATCTGCAAACCAAACAATGTAAATGCCAATTTCATCGCCGATTCTTAAAAACTACTTATTGCGACTGATTTTCTTTAGGTTCCAAGGACACTGCACACACATATTAATTACTTTGTGTAGTTTTTTCTTTATAAACAGCTAGAGAAGCCTACATACACACACACACACACACACACACACACACACACACACACACACAGAAAGAGAGAGAAAAGTAAACAAAATTCAAATTCGGCGCCCAACTCTCTCGGGAACAAATGAACGCCGACGTGGTTAGGGGACTGATGACCTCAGCAGTTAAGTCCCATAGTGCTCAGAGCCATTTGAACCATTATTAATTCGAATGTGGACTTGTCACTGGATGTCACCTGAGTAACAAATCAATCAGGGACATTTCAACCCTTCTGAAGCTGCCCAAGTTGACTGTTGACGATGTTAGTGTGAAATGGAAACGCAAAGGAAGACCCACAACTGAATATGAGGCAGACCTCATCTACTAGCAGACAGGGTCCGTCGAGCATTGTGGATTGTGACAGTAAAAAGTCGCATGAAATCAACGGAAGGTATAACTCATGAGTTCCAAAATGCTACCAACAGTTCCACTAGCACAATGGCTGTGCGTTTGGGATTTAAAAAGCATGGGGTATAATGAACGGGCAACTCCTCATAAGTCAATGCTAAGCGATGCATGAGGTCCAGAATGAGATTTTCACTCTTCTGCGAAGTGTGCGCTGATATGAAACTTCCTGGCAAATTAAAACTGTGTGCTGGACAGAGACTCGAACTCGGGACCTTTGCCTTTCGCGAGCAAGTGCTCTGAACTACTCAAGCACGACTCACGCCCCCGTCCTTATAGCTTTAATTCCGCCAGTACCTCGTCTCCTACCTTCCAAACTTCACAGAAGCTCTCCTGCTTGATCTATGAGATGGTGTAAAGGGCGACGCCACTGGATGGTGGATGAGTTGAAACAAGTGATTTGGGCTGATGAACCAGGCTTTATTCTGTGGCAATCCAGTGGATGGGTTTGGGTTTGGTGAATTATTGGAGATCCTTACCCGTTATCATGACTGCGTAGTGCCAACAGTGAACTAGGGAGGAGGTGATGTTGCACTGAGTGACTCTTTCTCGCGGTTACAGATTGGTCTTCTTATACTTAAAAAAGTGTTAAATGCGAAAGAATCAGAATACATTATACAGGAGAGGAACAGTTGGTAGACGATAATTGTTTTTATCAACATGACAATGAATCCAGTAATAAAACAGCGTCTTGAGGTAATGGTTTGTGAAAAATAACATTCCTGAAATGTACTGACTTGTCAAGAGTGACGACTTGAACCCAATGGAACACCTTTGGGACAAGTTGCAACGTTGACTTCCTTCATCCAAAACCAATACCTTTTCTGCTTTCGGCTGCCATTCCTCTACAGACATTCAGATACCTCACTGAAAGCGTCACCAGAAGAGTTCAAACCGTCACAAGGACGAATGGTGGACACACACCATATTAATGTCCATGTAATGGGAGTCCGAATACTTTCGGTCGGATAGTGTATTTAGATAGCTGAAATTCCACGACAGCCTGTATTGGCACACACGCATCGTACAGATGTTAAATAACATGCTTGAAAATTTTCGTTAACGATGCACATTTAACATCAAGTACGTGCTCATGTCATTGCTTATAGCATATATACCCGCAAAACAAGGCCGTTTCACATCCGTTAACCATCAGTTTACTGCTGATACTGAAAAATAAATTTTTCTTTCTATGGAGGATAGATGCAACTGGCGTAAAAGCCAAGTGTCCGCGAAAAGCACGCATCCGGCTCCGAAACGCAGTTCTAACTTGTCACATACAACCAACTGTAATACTGTTTTATATATAGACGCAGTATCGACGTCCTACGCACTATTACCACGGGAGCGCTTCAGTGTTATTAAGAGAGTCGCAGTGTGACAATAAATAAGAGAACATGTAGCGGAGAAACCACCCATAAATTTTCCGTTTATTGCATTGTACTCTTCTTGTGAAATCCAATTTCACTACTACATTTGTTTGACTGACGTGAATTAGCGTTTCGTTTGTTTGACAAAGAGTACAAAAACAAATTCACTACGATCATTATTCCGCACAACGCGCGATTGGAGTCAATGTGTTCATCCGCCACATCAATTTGAGGTCAACAAAATGGAAATTGAGTTCGGTCTGTCATATTCAAAGAACCGTGTGATTCGCAACTTTTTTGAAATCGATTCGTAATTGCTGAATCGTCTGTGGATTATATGAGAGAGCAGACACTGTCATACATTCCACAAGCAAACCTCGCTAAGAAGGTAAGCGTTGAAAATGTTTTAAACGTGTTCTTTGATTCAACCAAGGTTTACCTTAGGATGTGTCAGCACTCATACACTGATACTGCACCTGCTGCTCTTTTTCACTAATTATAGTCTACTGTCTGTATAAATAAATTGAACGACTATTTACAAAAAAAGAAATAGACTTCTCATTTATCACGTTAATGCACTGAGATACGCAAATTGTAATCATCGAGGGAAAAGATTAAGGTGTGACTCGGTTTCTGTATCACGTAGAGACTACAACTACAGGGATTATTCGCAGAATGTAACTACAGTATGCTGTTGGATGTCTTACTTAACTAAAAATTTACTAGGCGTTAGAAGCTTTAAAAGTCGACGTATATCTGTCTGCAACGGAATGCTTTCGGGTAGTGCATCCACTACATGAACGGACAGAAATATCAAAACAGCTAAGACAAAGATTCGCTTAAACTCATACCAAAACTGAAGCTGTTGCGCATGAGTTAAACATTACCCACCGTTTAGCATCTGCAATCATCTATTAGTTTCTGTACTATTAAAAAGTGTTTGCTCGATGTTAGCTGACAGATCGGTACAAACAGGAACGTTTGAGAGCGTCTAAATCATATTTAAGGCACTCTGAAAAGGAAAGAGAGTTTTAAAGAGAGATTTCGGTTTATCACCACGAACCACAGAGGGAGCAGCATGGAAAAAATCATCTTCACCTATAGCGAAAAGTTAAAGTTTGCCAAGTCTCACTAGGAAACTTGGTGACAATGTTCTGTGAAGTGTAACGTCCACTGCTAATTCATTGCACTCCTAAACGTCAAACGTCGAATAATGGCAGCTACTGTGTGATGTGACATCCAAAATCAAAATGAAGAGGGGGGAGCTTCAAAAGGATGGTTTTACTCCACGGCAATGCCAGCCTTAATACAGCTGGGAAAATCCACTGCACTCAAAATCATAGTCTTTAGTTGCTGGAGCACCCACCGTACAGTTCTGACTTTTCTCCAATGGAGTTTCATCTTCTTGGGGGCTATTGTAGCAGATATTCACTTAAATAAACTGCTGTTTAATAATGTATGAGTACTATAATGGTATTTTAATTTACTCTCGTGCCCATAAATGAATGAAAGAATCACAAATCCTAAATAAAAGCAAGAGACAAGTTACACATTCCATGACATTCCACTGTATTTCGATTTGTACAATAAAGTGTGTACTGTTTTCTTTCTAAGCCACATGCAAAATTTAATTGGCAGTTACTATTACAGTAATAAATACATTGGAAATGGTAGCTGCATTATGCAGTCATTTGGCCATTATGTGAAAGCCGATTAAAAGGTGTAAGACTTAGCTCTGTATTATACAAATTACACATTATTCGATAAATACAGCGAACGCAAAATAATAAGTAATCGAATAGTGAGAAAAAAGGAGATTAATTGACATTAGAACAAAAATGGAAATAATGTTATGTGGATTTAATATTAGGTATATTAATAATAATTTCCGTTTCAGGTGGCTGGTTTCATAGCCTTGTAAAATGCCGGTGATTGTCAGAAACCTCGAGGAGTCCTAGGCAGAAAACGTGGACGTTCCTTTACAGTTCTAGACGATAACAGACCAATTATTTCTATTTCATTTAAGAAGTTAAGCGCCAAATATCAAGAACAGCGAATCTAGACGATTACTTTATTCAAGAAGTTTCAGATCTAGTTGAATAGTAACGTTTTTGCGAAAGCAGGAGGTAAATCGTAAGATTTACCTAAAAAAAATGAAGAACTGTTCAAAGATGATCGACCATACGCCGCACAAATCAATCTTCGGGTTTCAGGGTATTAGTCACATCAGACGCCGTAAAACACGTTTCATCCGCTACGCAACTAAGGTGCTAACGTACAGGAAGGGTTTATTTTCCTCGTTTTCAGTTAACTAAGGTGCTAACGTAGAGGAAGGGTTTATTTACCTCGTTTTCAGTTAACTTTGACAGCAATGAAGGTGTGACTCTTTATTTTTGCTAATGGATTATCAAACGAAAATACCACTGACTGAGACATTGGACTATGACAACAAGTTTGTATTTTTTGTAATTTATCCGCCATGTAAGACTCATCATTTCGACTTTTGCAATTTTTATACTCAGTTTTTAACCATCATAGATTTACCTATTTTCCTCAGTATAATCATATTAATTTAGGATTTTGTCCGCCACCCTGGATCCAACATTTAGAATTTGCAATTCTGGTATCAGTTTCGTTTAATTATCAAAAAGGGTATTAAGCACATTGCACCGATTTTTGTCCACACTGACCGAGATTCTAAATTTAGGCTATGATTTCGCAATTCCGATCCACTATGTGGCGCAGTTTTAAGCCATTGGAATCACAGTGAAAATGAGCGTGCATTATTTCATTACAACGCTTAAGGTGAGTGGCAAGATGAGTTCTATGAAAAAGGCACAGTTTATTTCCACCTGTATTCTACCGGTTATTCCGTTTTTAATTACCTCGCCACGAAGCGTTGGCGTACATAAAGGAGCTTCACGTGGCGGCTCGAGGACAATAAATTCTCCGGTTTACAAACTTCTGCAAAATAGAGTTATCGTTAGATGTCCACTACGGGCACTCGCTCGTGCCCAATGGTTATTTATTTCTTATTATTTATTCATTTGTTATAGTTTATTACTATAGACTTTCAATACAGGTAAGTGCTACAGTTTGTAACTAATTACAAGTCGAAGTGCAATGTAAATGAATAACAATGGCAGTTTATTAATTTATAAATATTTTTAATTCTGCCTTTGTGGTCTTGGCAAGTACAAGTTAGAAATCTTTTTGTCACCTAGTATAATAATGCACTAAAAACAGTACAGTTACTCCAGAAGATTTGAGAAACCAAGTGTGCTAAATCACCTGATCTCTTTTTAATGCTACTGAAATTAAAGTGTTATTTTTAAAGCATCCTGGGTCTTATAACGAATGACCGGCCATTGTTGCCCTCCTCCAAACCCGAAGTCGTTGATGCATCCTTGTTTGATGGGGTTGCTGGTAATGGAAGAAGTTTTCATCGTAAGGGGAAGAGAGGCGGAGGTGTATATTATCAAATCTTCATATTTTGCACTAATATCTTGGATTAATTTCCAAACTTTGCCCAGTGACTGCTGATGGTGACCTTCGGATGTATTTGTTGAACTCAGAGTCCCCCTTGATGCTACTCGAGAGATGCTATTTTCGGCACCAATATTCCTCATTTCCCTTTCCTCTCTCATTGTCATCGTCGATGCAAACATGACGCTAAAATTGGTTATGTAGTCACCACGCACTCACCTACAGTTCGCAGATACTCTTAAAACACTTATCACTTGGCCGGCCGGAGTGGCCGAGCGGTTCTAGGCGCAACAGTCTGGAGCCGCGCGACCGCTACGGTCGCAGGTTCGAATCTTGCCTCGGGGATGGATGTGTGTGTTGTCCTTAGGTCAGTTAGGTTTAAGTAGTTCTAAGTTCTAGGGGACTGATGACCTCAGCAGTTAAATCCCATAGTGCTCAGAGCCATTTGAACCATTTTTGAACTTATGACTTGCGAAGTAAAGGTACCATTCAGCACGAAGACATGGTGAAAATTATTATCTTCCCAATTACAACATCTCAGTCTACAGTGCTATTCAGTGTCACTTTGTCAGGCACTGTCTACTTCCTTAGCTAAGAACCACATTCAGATACACTACCTAAAACGGAAACGTCGCAAGAAAGGCAACAGCACACGTGAAATCTTTCAAGATGGCTTGTAATACCTAATTTATACTGATGTGAACGAAGCAACTGGTGCCTCGGGGATTGAGAAGTAAACTATCAGCGTAAAGAAGGAATTAGGTGGAGTAGGCATTTGCTGCATATGACACTTGTGAGAGTTCCCCATGAAACTCTCGGTTAAGCTGAGCTGCTCTCGATTTTTCAACCGGCTTAGCGTAGGGCCCTAGTTTATATAACAGATAATAGAGAGAGCTAAGTACTGTTTTGAGAGAGCAGCTGGTATTATGGACCAAATTTGATCATTAACCATCGTATTGCTACAGGTACGGGCAAATGCGTGACCTCATTATGTCCCTCCCTATCCCTCTCACGCCTCACACCCTGGCGATGACTGCAACAAGAAAATTGCATGTTCGTGAATTGTCTGCCAGCCACATACCTTGCTTGTCACAGTAAGACCAAGTGCATACATCGCCCGTCCACAAAGATCTAATAATTATTCTTTTCCTGGCACGCAAGCGGTATCAGAGCAGTAACCAAGATGGCAACTTGAACTAACAACTATAAACAACAGTTGTGCGTTCGACCAGTCAAATAAGAGCAGGCCGTGTTAAGTGGTGTAATTGCGGTGGTAGTGTGTCAACGTTGTTGTGTTACAAATGACGATGGAGTAATATGTCTGAACCAACTTTTCAAAACTTTCTCCGTAATATTTGAAGAAGACAAATGTGTTCTCGAAGTCTGTCCGGCAGACCTTCACTCCCGAACGGAAACGACGCTGTAGGCTTGCCACGACTTGATTGAAATGCAAAACGCGGACAACTCTTTTCTGGAAATAATCATCACGGATGACGAGACCAACGGACCTACCAGAAAACGACAAAGTGCAGCAACACACATGAAGGGTCAACGCTTTGACCGACGCACCTGATATTCGAGCCAATGTAAGACGCTAGCTGAACAACATCCCAAATAAGAACTTTTCCTAGAGTTTCACATGGTTGTATGAACTTTCTGTGACTTCTACTTTAACGAGGGGAGACTATGTAGTACATATGTGCCATTAAAACCAACAGTTTAACTTTTGTTTTTCTTCATCTCGAAACTTTTTGGACTCATGGGGCACTTATGCAATCTCTGAATGCTGTCATGTAATATAATATAGGTACTATGCAACGCGAGTAGGAGATACTGTTATATTAGCAGCGCAGGTTCAGACAGGATGATACCCATTGGTTGCTAGGAAACGATTGAGGGATGTTCTTAATAATATGTATACGGAAGTGTTTCTTTGCATTTTCATAATACAGCAATTACATCTCTACCCTCTACTAAAGGGGAGTGAGTACATAATATTTTGAATAGGAATTTACCATGGAAGTAGAAAAACAGCTACCCTCCCTAGATTGCTGGTCATAAGGGATGATGAAAACCTGGGATACAGCGTGTATCGAAAACCGACGTACACAGACGGATACGTGCACAAATTGTCGAAACGGCACCCGAGACAGAAAAGAGGCGTGATTAATATGCTTGCAACGCGGGCAAGACGAAAATGTGAGCCGCAGCAGCTCAGCCGCAAGATGCAATACATGTAAAGCGTTCTGAGGAGCAACGGGTACTCCAACAGTTATACAAGATAAACTGATTATTACATCAAGACCTTACGCTGCCGACAGGCGTCGATATACATCAACGGGGACAGTTGAAAATGTGTGCCCCGATCGGGACTCGAAGCCAGGACCTCCTGTTCACACGGTAGACGCTCTATCCATTTAAGCCACCGAGGGCACAGATGATAGTGCGACTCCAGGGACTTACCCCTTGCACGCTCCCCGTGAGACCCACATTCCCAACTTAATGTCCACACACTACATTCTTAGTGCCCGTGCCCATTACAGTCATTACTCGCGGCAAACAATCTTACTGAGTCCAGTAAGAATTGGGGCAATACGTGTCCGAAAGAACAGATACCATCTTCACAGACTACTGGCCATTAAAATTGCTACACCAAGAAGAAATGCAGATTATAAATGGGTATTCATTGGAAAAATATACACTCCTGGAAATGGAAAAAAGAACACATTGACACCGGTGTGTCAGACCCACCATACTTGCTCCGGACACTGCGAGAGGGCTGTACAAGCAATGATCACACGCACGGCACAGCGGACACACCAGGAACCGCGGTGTTGGCCGTCGAATGGCGCTAGCTGCGCAGCATTTGTGCACCGCCGCCGTCAGTGTCAGCCAGTTTGCCGTGGCATACGGAGCTCCATCGCAGTCTTTAACACTGGTAGCATGCCGCGACAGCGTGGACGTGAACCGTATGTGCAGTTGACGGACTTTGAGCGAGGGCGTATAGTGGGCATGCGGGAGGCCGGGTGGACGTACCGCCGCATCGCTCAACACGTGGGGCGTGAGGTCTCCACAGTACATCGATGTTGTCGCCAGTGGTTGGCGGAAGGTGCACGTGCCCGTCGACCTGGGACCGGACCACAGCGACGCACGGATGCACGCCAAGACCGTAGGATCCTACGCAGTGCCGTAGGGGACCGCACCGCCACTTCCCAGCAAATTAGGGACACTGTTGCTCCTGGGGTATCGGCGAGGACCATTCGCAACCGTCTCCATGAAGCTGGGCTACGGTCCCGCACACCGTTAGGCCGTCTTCCGCTCACGCCCCAACATCGTGCAGCCCGCCTCCAGTGGTGTCGCGACAGGCGTGAATGGAGGGACGAATGGAGACGTGTCGTCTTCAGCGATGAGAGTCGCTTCTGCCTTGGTGCCAATGATGGTCGTACGCGTGTTTGGCGCCGTGCAGGTGAGCGCCACAATCAGGACTGCATACGACCGAGGCACACAGGGCCAACACCCGGCATCATGGTGTGGGGAGCGATCTCCTACACTGGCCGTACACCACTGGTGATCGTCGAGGGGACACTGTATAGTGCACGGTACATCCAAACCGTCATCGAACCCATCGTTCTACCATTCCTAGACCGGCAAGGGAACTTGCTGTTCCAACAGGACAATGCACGTCCGCATGTATCCCGTGCCACCCAACGTGCTCTAGAAGGTGTAAGTCAACTACCCTGGCCAGCAAGATCTCCGGATCTGTCCCCCATTGAGCATGTTTGGGACTGGATGAAGCGTCGTCTCACGCGGTCTGCACGTCCAGCACGAACGCTGGTCCAACTGAGGCGCCAGGTAAAAATGGCATGGCAAGCCGTTCCACAGGACTACATCCAGCATCTCTACGACCGTCTCCATGGGAGAATAGCAGCCTGCATTGCTGCGAAAGGTGGATATACACTGTACTAGTGCCGACATTGTGCATGCTCTGTTGCCTGTGTCTATGTGCCTGTGGTTCTGTCAGTGTGATCATGTGATGTATCTGACCCCAGGAATGTGTCAATAAAGTTTCCCCTTCCTGGGACAATGAATTCACGGTGTTCTTATTTCAATTTCTAGGAGTGTATTATACTAGAACTGACATGTGATTACATTTTCACGCGATTTGGGTGCATAGATCCTCAGAAATCAGTACCCAGAACAACCACATCTGGCCGTAATAACAGCCTTGATACGCCTGGGCATTGAGCCAAACAGAGCTTGCATGGCGTGTACAGGTACAGCTCCCCATGCAGCTTCAACACGATACCACAGTTCATCAAGAGTAGTGACTGGCGTATTGTGACGAGCAAGTTGCTCGTCCACCATTGACCAGACGTTTTCAATTGGTGAGAGATCTGGAGAATGTGCTGGCCAGGGCAGCAGTCGAATATTTTCTGTATCCAGAAAGGCCTGTACAAGACCTGCAATACGCGGTCGTGCATTGTCCTGCTGAAATGAGGGGGTTTCGCAGGGATCGAATGAAGGGTAGAGCCACGGGTCGAAACACATCAGAAATGTAACGTCCACTGTTCAAAGTGCCGTCAATGCGAACAAGAGGTGACCGAGACGTGTAACCAATGGCACCCACACCATCACGCCGGGTGATACACCAGTATGGCGATGACGAATACACGCTTCCAATGTGCGTTCACCGCGATGTCGCCAAATACGGATGCGACCATCATGATGCTGTAAAAAGAACATGGATTCATCCGAAAAAATGACGTTTTGCCATCCGTGCATCCAGGTTCGTCGTTGAGTACACCATCGCAGGCGCTCCTGTCTGTGAAGCAGCATCAAGGGTAACCGCAGCCGTGGTCTCCGAGCTGATAGTCTATGCTGTTGCAAACGTCGTCGAACTGTTCGTGCAGATGGTTGTTGTCTTGCAAACGTCCCCATCTGTTGACTCAGGGATCGAGACGTGGCTGCACGATCCGTTACAACAATGCGGATAAGATGCCTGTCGTCTCGACTCGACTGCTAGTGAAACGAGGCCGTTGGGATCCAGCACGGCGTTCCGTATCACCCTCCAGAACCCACAGATTCCATATTCTCCTAACAGTCATTGGTTCGCGACCAACGCGAGCAGCAATGCCACGATACGATAAACCGCAATCGCGATAGGCTACAATCCGACCTTTATCAAAGTCGGAAACGTGATGGTACGTATTTCTCCTCCTTACACGAGGCATCACAACAACGTTTCACCAGGCAACGCCGGTCAACTGCTGTTTGTGTATGAGAAATCGGTTGTAAACTTTCCTCATGTCAGCACGTTGTAGGTGTCGCCACCGGCGCCAACCTTGTGTGAATGCTCTGAAAAGCTAATCATTTTGTTATCACAGCATCTTCTTCCTGTCGGTTAAATTTCGCGTCTGTAGCACGTCATCTTCGTGGTGTAGCAATTTTAATGGCCAGCAGTGCATATATAGTTATATATGTGTAGTAGTCAAACACTCGTCGAAGTGATACGTCGGAAACAGAAATGTCGTGTACGGCCCTTGTGCCCTACATTCCCAGAGTGACGGACAGAATCGACCGTATATTGCGCAGACATTGCGTAAAGACTATTGATAAACCGACAAAGAAGGTCAAAAAATGTCTCAGATCGATAAAGGAGGAAAGGGACCCACTTGCAATGTCGGGAATATACCGCATACCATGCACATGCGGAAAAGTTTGTTTTGGAATGACTGGAATATCAAAAATGGCTGTGAGCACCATGGGACTTAACTTCTGAGGTCATCAGTCCCCTAGAACTTAGAACTACTTAAATCTAACCTAAGGACTTCACACACATCCATGGCCGAGGCAGGATTCGAGCCTGCGACCGTAGCGGTCGCTCGGTTCCAGACTGTAGCGCCTAGAACCGCTCGGCCACGCCGACCGGCGACTGGAATATCAATCAACTTCAGGGTCACAGAACATAAGCGGCATTGCAGGGTGAGGCAGGTGGAGAAATCTGCGGTGGCAGAGCACGCCCTGTGTGGCGCTGTGAGAAGAGCTACTACACCTGCTTGTTCAGAGAAGCTATAGAAATACACAAACATGAGAACAGCGTCAAAAAGAAAGTCTCAAGGTGAACCGATCATGGATTTCCGTGCTGCAGCGAACGACCGTCGCTGGTAGCAAGAGGAGAACCGTGCCGGAAATGACCACGAAAAAGCCTTGAGCGTTGGCGCATCAGGTACATTAGTCTGCGCCCGTGAGCTCGACTCCATTCCACCACCAGCAGTGGAGGATAAAGTTCTGACAATGCCAGCCACACGTGCTGGCGAAACGTCAGAAAAATCATCAAACAAACTTCAGCCGAAGAACCCAGGACAGAAGCCAACAGGCAGTTTGTCATACTGGTTATTCTTTCAGCACATTTTCTTAACGTCACACGTCTGTAATAATTTCAGTTTATTTCATTGCTATATCTACGGCACATAGGTTACAGTTTCATTTTCCTGTCTTTTACTACTAAATTAGCTTTAAATCATCTTCAGTTGTGCACAGAGTTGATGACTAGCCATGTCTTCTTCAAAATTTTTTGAAGTGCTCACTTTATAATTAAGTACAAATTGTTTACATTCTTTTGCTGACAATACCAACTAACATGCATGCATCTTGGAGCGATTTGTATACTAAACAATCCATGTATCAACATTATTTTACATCATTTTCGGTAATCATCAGTGCTTAATTCCTTAGTTGAGAAATGTTTCACACCTTGCGCTCTACTTTTTATACGTTGTGTTTTAGTTTCGAGATCGTACATTTTGTCTCTCAGTCCTGTAATTATGTCCCACTGATAATTCACCTTGCATTAAATAAATTTTCTTTTCGTTGGTTCATTGGTTGTTATAAATACTTATATCACAGTGGCCTGAATTTTTCAAGCACCGATAAACATCACTTTTAATAACTTCATATATATATATTTCAGGTAGTTATATCATATATTAAGCAATCTGTGTGTGTAAATCATTGTTACATATTCTGGCTGAAATTCCTTCGACTAATACCCGAAATGAAATCTACAAGAAGCGTCTTAGATGTCTATAAATAGCTGTTCCCATAGCTATGGGTTCGTCAAGAACAATGTTGTCTGCTTGATTGAATGGCAACTAAATTTTGATTAAACATGACACTGTGCTTGAAATTCGGTCTTGCAATGAGAGGAGCAGTTCCGTATCTACCTTCTCACTTGTTACCAGTCTCACACCACTCATTTTTAGCACATTATACATAGTTTTGACAAATATAATGTTATCCATACATTTGGAGAAATTATTTTCGAAATCGCTTTTTGTATTCAGTCGGCATTAATATAGACAGACAGTTACATTCAGGGTGCTTGGCGGAATGGTAATGTCGGGTGAAATTTATCTAGACTAAAATTATTGTTCAGACACTGTTTTAACTTTCTGTAGTGATTCACATAATTTTTATCGTATAATGAGGTAATCTGTTTCTTTGGAACCCCTAGATTGTAGGTGGTATAATTTTCTTTGAGCCTAATAGTAGATCCGAGTGAAGTTCACGGGTATTTTCTGGATACTCAAGATCTACTTCTAAAATCGTCTAGTATGCTCATTACATCGAAACTGCCCACGGACAGCTATGCAGTATCAGAGACTGGTAGGTGCTGCGTCATTATCCAGCCGTAGAGACAATTCAAGGCAAGATATATAAGATTAATCCTTATTGTCATTATAATTAGCTACGAACCTATTGTTTGCAAAAGTATATCTCTGCGAACAATGAACAATACCAGTTTTGTCTTTATGCTCCACAAACTGAAGTTTTTCTAAGTTCGTAATAATTTGCAATTTTACGATGGTGGTTTGCAGAAAAGCATCCCACACTAAACCAGGTGAAACCTCGTAATGGGTTGGACCTAGTTCGTTTTGAGACGGATTGAGCGGGAATTTTCAAAGACAGCGGACAATTGCAAGACATCAGTATTTAAATATAGGTCAGTGTCTTGCGTTTAAATAAACGCTAGCCCCTGCACGTTCTTTGGTATTCAAATACGTTGATTGTTGTTCGGCTGACGGCAGCTATTCGTCCAACAAAATGGATATGTCAGTTAATTACTCAAATGGAAACACACCTTTCTTAGCGATTAAATTAAACTCTTCAACGGCTTTGAAATTCAAGGTGCATATGAAAAGTTCAGCGAATGGTCTTAGAAAATAAAGGAAACAAGAGTTACAACGAAATATCTTTCTCCTCCTTCATAGGAATTACCATTAGCTTCAACACACTTCTGACATCTGTTGTAAAGCAGCAGGAAGTTGTCAGAAATCGCTTCTTGTGGAATCGCTCGAATGGTTAAAATGGCTCTGAGCACTATGGGACTAAACATCTAAGGTCATCAGACCCCTAGAAATTAGAACTACTTAAACCTAACTAAGCTAAGGACATCGCACACATCCATGCCCAAGGTAGGATTCGAACCCTCAACCGTATCAGTCGCGCGGTTCCGGACTGAAGCGCCTAGAACAGCTCGGTCACCGCGGCCGGCGGAATCGCTCGAAGCACTGTGCTCTGGCGTTATCGGATATCCGTGACGTCTGCGAAGCATAAGACTTTCAGAGCTAATTTAATAAATAAAATGAAGTCTGCCATCGCCAAATCTGGAGAACAAGGACGGTGCTGAAGATCAGTCACATTGTGTTGAGGGAGAAATTTGAGCTCGCTGACTGCAGTATGCGACTGGACATTGTCGCGAAGTGATTCCACTGTCCACTCCGGTACAGTTCTGGTCAGACCCACCTAATGTGTTGCAGCAGCCGTTTCTAAACTCTCTCGTAAACTCCCGCGTTGACAGTTAGGCCCTCCAGAAGAAATTCATGGCGGATCAAGCCCTCACTGTTGAAAAATATCAACAGCGTTTTAATCTTGGATTTTGTCAGCTGAAATTTTTTCAGAGGTGGGAGAGATGACGAATACCATCCACTGTCGCTTAATCTCTGTATCGTAAGGGCAGCATCAAGTCTCATGTACTCGGTTTCCAAAAACTGCGGATTCCGGTCAGACTTGTCGACGATGTCTCCACACGTTAAATTTTCCACCTTTACAAATGATCGTCGACAACTGTGCTTACACTGTCCTTGCATATCTTCAACTCTTCTACTACTATTATCAGAGACGGCAAGCAACCGTTGCATATTTTTGATGTCTAGGATTGTGCTTGTTGGCGGTCGATCCGAATGCTGCTCAACCTCGACACCTTGGTCCCCCCGTTTAAACCGCTCAGACACATACTGCTTCACCGCCGTACATCTGCACTAACATTCCACGATTCCCCGTCGCAATTTTCCCTGATTTTAACCAAAACTAGTTAAGGCGTCGCTCCATTTTGTAATGACACGAGTTCTCCCACTGACTCCGATAGTTAAGCCGCAGCGTGCACCATTGTCTCTCTTCGGTGGTTTGCTCGATAGGGGCCGCTTGTTGCATGTCTCTCAGTGCCTCATCCTGGCCAGCGCGGCTTTTTTATTACCGTAAGACTAATCACCGAGCTTCTCAGACTCATCAGATTTTCAATGTGAGACACATTTTATAGAGAACTCGACAGAAAGTTGAAGAAATCTGTAAACCGAATTTTATGGCGCAATGGTGTTTCACTGTGTTGGTAGATTTAGTAACTGTTTTGTACTTCACTCAGGTCCACAATTATAAAATGAGAATCATAATTACACTAACGACCATTAAAATTGCTACACCACGAAGATGACGTGCTACAGAAGCGAAATTTAACCGACAGGAAGAAGATGCTGTGATATGCAAAAGATTAGCTTTTCAGAGCATTCACACAAGGTTGGCGCCGGTGGCGACACCTATAACGTGCTGACATGAGGAAAGTTTCCAACCGATTTCTCATACACAAACAGTAGTTGACCGACGTTGCCTGGTGAAACGTTGTTGTGATGCCTCGTGTAAGGAGGAGAAATACGTACCATCACGTTTCCGACTTTGATAAAGGTCGGATTGTAGCCTATCGCGATTGCGGTTTATCGTATAGCGATATTGCTGCTCGCGTTGGTCGAGATCAAATGACTGTTAGCAGAATATGGAATCTGTGGGTTCTGGAGGGTGATACGGAACGCCGTGCTGGATCCCAACGGCCTCGTATCACTAGCAGTCGAGATGACAGGCATCTTATCCGCATGGCTGTAACGGATCGTGCAGCCACGTCTCGATCCCCGAGTCAACAAATGGGGACGTTTGCAAAACAACAACCATCTGCACGAACAGTTCGACGACGAATGCAGCAGCATGGACTATCAGCTCGGAGACCATGGCTGTGGTTACCCTTGACGCTGCTTCACAGACAGGAGCGACTGAGATGGTCCAGTCAACGACGAATTTTAGACGAACAGTTGTTAAAAGGTTGGTTTTTTAAATTAAAATACAGATCATAGGTATGTTTGTACATTTTATTTCGGTTGTTCCAGTGTGATACATGTACCTATGTGAACTTATCATTTCTGAAAACATGATTACCTGTAAATACCACATTAATGCAATAAATGCTCAAAATGATGTCCGTGAACCTCAATGCATTTGGCAATAGGCGTGACGACATTCCTCTCAACAGCGAGTAGTTCGCCTTCCGTAATGTTTGCACAAGCATTGACAATGCGCTGACGCATGTTGTCAGGCGTTGTTGGTGGATCACGATAGCACATATCCTTCAACTTTCCCCACAGAAAGTCTACGATTATTATACGTCACGAACACTTTGTAACAAGAATTATACATATAATAATTTTTATTTATGAATTTAGATAAATTAATAATAGCAATGTGTTGAATTTCTTTTTCGATTCTTTTCGTGTCATGTTAAAGAAACTGTGAGCAACTTTTGAAACGAATATTATTATTTATGTCAGATTTCAAATAATGTGGTAATCAAAGGAAAGTGTATTTAATGTTAAAACTATTGTAAGATGTGAAAATTGTAATTTATACACTTGGTCCATACGTAGGTAATGCATTAGGATATGTGTAGTAGAAAACCTGTGGTGAATACCCTACCTGTAGGGGAGCGGGAAAAGGTGGAGGCAGGCGAGGCGGGAAAACGCACACTGGCGCGGTTCGGCACAACGGGCTCAGTAAGACAGTCGGAGGCGAGTAACAGTCGGAAGTACACGTACTGTACCGAGGAGGCTACCCAGGAAAAGTGGATTCCATTGAGCCTCGGATGAACCGATTCCGACGACTACTTGGCATGGCTATATTCTGAGGCACAAAATTGGAAAAATTACGACGCTACGAAGATGGAAAGTGCCGATATTGTGTGAGCCTTAGCCATGCTTGTATGTGTGCCGTGCTGTCCGCTATCTCGCTGCCCGCCATCCGCCGCACCGACTTGCACAGGTCAAACATTTATTTCATCTTTAGAAGTGTATCTGTGTGGACCAGTGTCGAAACTGTTTCTAACGGTTCAATAATAACGTGACTTTTACCAGAATTGCTTTAGCCATGACTTATCCTGATCACTGACCTAGACAGGATCCTTACCTCGTATTGTGCAATCCGAGTATCCTAAACTGAAGGTTTAATGTTTGTGTTGTTGAAAATTATCAGCAGAGTAATCTATGCCATAAAGGGATCTAAAGTTCTGTGTGTTGTTGCAAATGTTGGTAAAGAACAAAAGAGTTTTTTTTTGAATTGAGTTTGCGATGTTATTTAATTGATTTGAGACAGAAAGAATGACAGTTAAATTATTCAGAAGTAAGACAAAAGAGTAGTTATCCATAGATTGGTAATCTTGAGCGTTAATTTGCCTTCAGTACTTAACAGTGTCAGTATAACGACCATAACAGAGTCAGGGCCCCCCCTTTTTCTCTTGTCCATTCTTTCAAACCTTGATGTGTACTGATCAGATTTGACCAGTAAAGCTAAATTCTATATTAATCCTAAATGTATTAGAGTTTTTCCATCATTCATAGTGATATTGTGTGTGTACTTTCAAGATTGTCGACGCTAGGGCAATCTATGCCCGATTTCAGTCTGCTCAACATACAAAATGCAGTTAGTAGTAATCATTACTGTGTGGTGTTGTGTAAATGTAATTCGTCCAAATTAGTACAAAAGGAGAAAACTTTAGTTCAGTGGATTTTTCTGGTTCCAAACTTTGCCATATGACGTATCATTACTACGTGTTACTATGCTTGTACATGCACCCACTTGTACAAGGAAAAACTCATTAATTGCCTAAGTAGGCTGGCGACCGAATTGTTAATTATAGGTAGCATCTACTGTGTGTACTTCTTGTCCGTGCGAAAGAGTAATTATACTTTACATTTGCTTCATGCTTCACTGTAGTTATTGACTGAAGAACAGTCCGATCTTGCTTCTATTAGGTACACGCGGTCAACTAATGTACTAAAAATCCTTGTTTATAAGGTGAAGCCCGTGAACTTATTACAGTACAGGCTTTATATAGCTAACCTACGTCCGAGCAGGGCGGAAGTGTTACAACTTCTCGCATAAACCTTACGCTTCAACCACATTTAACAAGAACGATGAAATTATGATTGTCATCCATCAGCAAGACGCATTGTCGCTTCCATGCAAGTTTCATATATCTAGAGGGGTCATTCAAGAAAACCGATGGCAGCAGTACAGTGGGACCCAAGCTTACATGTAACGCTTTAGCATTCCTGTTCCAAGAGATAGGCTATGAACTCAATGGGTCTGAGATCGATCGTACACGCAATGTGGCGTAACATCAACCATTAAAACATACGTCTCTGCATCACCCGCGGATTTGCATAGTTTAGCGAATGCAGGATGGTTCATAGCCGATCCGGAGGATAGAACAGTTGCAGAGTACAAGCGATTTACTGCGTGCATACTTCTAAACCAGGGGATACCAGATGGCGCTATGGTTGGTCCGCTAGATGGCGCTGCCATAGGTCGAACGGACGTCAACTGCGTTTTTTTTTTAAAATAAGAACTCCCATTTTTTATTACATGTTCGTGTAGTACGTAAAGAAATATGAATGTTTTAGTTGGAACACTTTTTTCGCTTTGTGATAGATGGCGCTGTAATAGTCACAAACGTATAAGTACGTGGTATCACGTAACATTCCGCGGACGGTATTCGCATCGTGATACATTACCCGTGTTAAAATGGACCGTTTACCAATCGCAGTAAAAGTCGATATCGTGTTGATGTATGGCTGTTGTGATCAAAATGCCCAACGGGCGTGTGCTATGTATGCTGCTCGGTATCCTGCACGACATCATCCAAGTGTCCGGACCGTTCGCCGGATAGTTACGTTATTTAAGGAAACAGGAAGTGTTCAGCTACATGTGAAACGTCAGCCACGAACTGCAACAAACGATGATGCTCAAGTGGATGTTTTAGCTGCTGTCGCGGCTAATCCGCACGTCAGTAGCAGACAAATAGCGCGAGAATCGGGAATCTCAAAAACGTCGGTGTTGAGAATGCTACATCAACATCGATTGCACCCGTACCACATTTCTATGCACCAGGAATTGCATGGCGACGACTTTGAACGTCGTGTATAGTTCTGCCACTGGACACAAGAGAAATAACGGGACGATTACATTTTTTTTTCACGCGTTCTATTTAGCGACGAAGCGTCATTCACCAACTGTGGTATCGTAAAACGGCATAATATGCACTATTGGGCAACGGAAAATCCACGATGGCTGCGACAAGTGGAACATCAGCGACCTTGGCGGGCTAATGTATGGTGCGGCATTATGGGAGGAAGTAGATGTTTTAGCTGCTGTCGCGGCTAATCCGCACATCGGTAGCAGACAAATAGCGCGAGAATCGGGAATCTCAAAAACTTCGGTGTTGAGAATGCTACATCAACATCGATTGCACCCGTACCACATTTCTATGCACCAGGAATTGCATGGCGACGACTTTGAACGTCGTGTATAGTTCTGCCACTGGACACAAGAGAAATAACCGGACGATTACATTTTTTTTTCACGCGTTCTATTTAGCGACGAAGCGTCATTCACCAACTGCGGTAACGTAAACCGGCATAATATGCACTATTGGGCAACGAAAAATCCACGATTGCTGCGACAAGTGGAACATCAGCGACCTTGGCGGGCTAATGTATGGTGCGGCATTATGGGAGGAAGGATAATAGGTTCCCATTTTATCGATGGCAGTATAAAGGTGCAATGTATTCTGATTTCCTACGTAATGTTCTACCGATGTTACTACAAGATGTTTCACTGCATGACAGAATGGCGATGTACTTCCAACATGATGGATGTCCGGCACATAGTTCGCGTGCGGTTGAAGCGGTATTGAATAGCATATTTCATGACAGGTGGATTGGTCGTCGAAGCACCATACCATGGCCCGCACGTTCACTGGATCTGACGTCCCAGGATTTCTTTCTGTGGGGAAAGTTGAAGGATATTTGCTGCCGTGATCCACCGACAACGCCTGACAACATGCGTCAGCGCATTGTCAATGCATGTGCAAACATTACGGAAGGCGAACTAGTCGCTGTTGAGAGGAATTTCGTTACACGTATTGTCAAATGCATTGAGTTTGACGGACGTCATTTTGAGCATTTATTGCATTAATGTGGTATTTGCAGGTAATCACTCTGTAACAGCATGCGTTCTCAGAAATGATAAGTTCACAAAGGTACATGTATCACATTGGAACAACCGAAATAAAATATTCAAACGTTCCTACGTTCTGTATTTTAATTTCAAAAACCTAGCTGTTACCAACTGACTGATGACCTCAGATGTTAAGTCCCATAGTGCTTAGAGCCTTTTTTTCCTGTTACCAACTGTTCGTCTAAATCTGTGAGCCACATGCTTGTGACTATTACAGCGTCATCTATCACAGAGCGAAAAAACTGGTTCAACGAAAACATTCATTTTTCTTTACGTACTACACGAATATGTAATAAAAATGGGGGTTCCTATTTAAAAAACGCAGGTGATATCCATTTGATCTATGTCAGCGCCATCTAGCGAGCCAACCATAGCGCCATCTGGCTTCCCATTCAAGCTAGACTAGTTTCGTGTTTGTAGTTTTTTCGTTTGACGCTTATTTCGTGAGATATTATGCGCGGTCACGATCAATGGACCACCCCGTATATCTGAAGTTCTGTACCTTTCCGATATTTTTTGATATTTTCAGATACTTTCTAAAACGGCTTATAGTGGTACCAAGTGTCTTTATAGAAGAGTCAATTGGCTTTAAAGCAATATCTACTGGCCTTATATAAAGTCCGATGGGAGTAGTGTCTGAAAAATTTTGTGGTGTAGGCCTATAATTCATGGGAGATTTCTGAGACGATTCAGTAGTAAAATTAACAGCCGCGCCGTTATTCACGCATGTCCTACCTTCCTGTCCCTTCTTCGTGTCAGTGTTTTCCAGTTTTCCCTTTCCTCATCGATTTTCCGGAGTACCTCCTAGTTCCTTACCTTATGAGTACACTTAATTGTCAACATTCTTCTTTAGCATCACATCTCACATGCTTAGATTCTCTACTGTTGCAGTTTTAACACCATGTTTCACTACCATACAATACTATTCTGCAAACGTACATCCTCAAAGACTTCTTCTTCTATCTTTGATTCTAGTAGACTTATATTGGTCAGGAATGCCCTTCTTTTCCAATGCTAGTCTGCTTTTTATGTCTTCCTTGCTCCGTCCGTCATGGGTTATTTTGCTGCTTAGATATCAGAATTTCTTAACTTCATCTACTTCGTGATCACCAATCGTGATGTTAAGCTTCTCACCGCAGATAGTAGACATTTAAATAATCAGGTAAGAAACTCTGGTATCGTGATAGTCCTTGTCTCACGGGAACTTAAGTGTAAAGTTATGCAGGAGATCCTAACACGCAATCTCTGAATCTCTGAGGTACGAAGAGTGCCAAAAGCCGTAAGATAATTTGCAAGTTTAGGGAGGCCACTTACCGGTGTTTCATCGGAAGATTATATCAGCAAAAACATAAGACGGGGGAGGGAGAGTCACATTACAGGCTGAGCGCTGGCCACCTTTGGTAAGTGTCTTCTGTCATCGCAAGGGTATCATGGCCTCTAAGTCAGTTGAATTCTGAAGCCTCGGAAACCTCGTATTCCTGGATGTCAGTGTGTATGGGTGACAGGTTTCTTTCTGCCAAAAACAGTGTTACTCACCTATTACACAGTAACAGGTTTCTCTAGAGTCTTAAATAACTTAGTTCGCATTGTAAGCCGTATACTCAGTCATTAATGTTACAAATGGCGTTTCAGGTGGCGCAAATGTCGCCCATAGGTACGGGCTTCTGAGGTGTGAGCTGAATTTGGAATGATACTAGCAGATTAGCCAACGTAGACCAGTTACTTGCATATACAAACCTTCCATTAGACAGAAAAACCAGTAGAATGTATCGGTAGAGGAAACTCAAAAATATTTTCTTTACACTGCTTTATAGTGTAACTACAGTACCGAAATTATAAAGTACAATTATTGTACAGATATTTTCTTTACACTTAGAACCACTTAAACCTAACTAACCTAAGAACATCACACACATCCAATCCAAAGGCAGGATTCGAACCTGCGTCAGTAGTAGGCGCGGTTCCAGACTGTAGCGCCTAGAACCGCTCGGTCAGCCCGGCCGGCCGATTTCTTTTGATTATTTTTACATGACTTCCGTTTTCCAATCTACCACTGTTACTATGAGTGCTAGGCGTGTTTTTCAACCGTTTTTGGTTAAAAATAATTCATGTATTCGAGAATTATATTCATTTTTAGATTTCAGACTTACACACACTCACCCCAATCCTGGGATACTATTAATTTTTAACCAGTACTAGGCAATGTGCATTGCAATTTACTTAAATTGCTCCAGGCGTTCTGCTGTGACGCTGAAGTACACAAACCCATTCAATAGACCAGGGAACAACTCGTAACTTAAATCTGATAAGTTTGCAGTATGCATGATTACTACTATAAGCGATTTAAAACGGAAGAACCTGTTTTATTTTGCATATTTTAATTCACTTTCGAGATACGGAATCTTCATTTCGGAATTTCAGAAAGTAAAACCGTGGTGTAATGTCTGTCACAAGTTACAGCAGCATTTTGTAGTTCAATGACGCCATTCTAGAAACACACTTCAGTAGTGCAGCACAGTTTACAGAAAATATCGCGTTATAAAATTACATTTTGTGTTAGTTATAGAACATCCTGATGAGGTCTCTTCGAAAACATCTCATTTTGACAATCACTTCACAATACATAAAGCGCGTTCAAAAAGTTCCCGTTCGAGGGCATTGCTGCAGCGCATATGCAATGCAGCGTGACTCTGGTGCGGGTATATAAGCACCGACACCAATGATGTGTGTCGCTATGGATCGAAGGAAATTTTCTCCGGCTTCCGGCGGCTATCTGATTTGGTGAAGACTGCCAGTCTCGCTAGCGGGATGAAAGCAGAGCTCACCATCTGCAGCATCGTCGACAGGACTGACTGCGGACCTTTGGTACAGAGCCGAGTGGAGGGTCTGAATAAAAGGCTGAGACGGTTCTGCGACCGTGTGGGCTGCAGATTCCTCGACTTGCGCCATAGGGTGGTGGGGTTTCGGGTTCCGCTGGATAGCTCAGGAGTCCACTAAACCCAGCAGTCGGCTACACGTATAGCAGGGGCTGTGTGGTGTGGACTGGGCGGTTTTTTAGGTTAGACGGCCTCGGGCAAGTACAGTAAGGGCAACAGCCTCAAAGGGTGCGGGGCAAAGTCAGGACATGCGGGGACCAAGCAGCAATCAGTATTGTAATTGTAAACTGTCGAAGCTGCGTTGGTAAAGTACCTGAACTTCAGGCGCTGATAGAAAGCACCGAAGCTGAAATCGTTATAGGTACGGAAAGCTGGCTGAAGCCAGAGATAAATTCTGCCGAAATTTTTACAAAGGCACAGACGGTGTTTAGAAAAGATGGAATGCATGCAACCGATGGTGGCGTGTTTGCCGCTGTTAGTGGTAGTTTATCCTGTAGTGAAATAGAAGTGGATACTTCCTGTGAATTATTATGGATAGAGGTTATACTCAACAACCGAGCTAGGTTAATAATTGGCTCCTTTTACCGACCTCCCGACTCAGCAGCATTAGTGGCAGAACAACTGAGAGAAAATCTGGAATACATTTCACATAAATTTCCTCAGCATGTTATAGTCTTAGGTGGAGATTTCAATTTACCAGATATAAACTGGGACACTCAGATGTTTAGGACGGGTGGTAGGGACAGAGCATCGAGTGACATTATACTGAGTGCACTATCCGAAAATTACTTCGAGCAATTAAACAGAGAACCGACACGTGGAGATAACATCTTGGACCTACTGATAACAAACAGACCCGAACTTTTCGACTCTGTAGGCGCAGAACATGGAATCAGTGATCGTAAGGCCGTTGCAGCATCCCTGAATATGGAAGTAAATAGGAATATAAAAAAAGAGGAGGAAGGTTTATCTGTTTAGCAAGAGTAATAGGAGGCAGATTTCAGACTACCCAACAGATCAAAACGAAAATATCTGTTCCGACACTGACAATGTTGAGTGTTTATGGAAAAAGTTCAAGGCAATCGTAAAATGCGTTTTAGACAGGTCCGTGTCGAGTAAAACTGCGAGGGACGGGAAAAACCCACCGTGGTTGAACAACAAAGTTAGGAAAGTATTGCGAAAGCAAAGGGAGCTTCACTCCAAGTTTAAACGCAGCCAAAACCTCTCAGACAACCAGAAGCTAAACGATGACAAAGTTAGCGTAAGGAGGGCTATGCGTGAAGCGTTCAGTGAATTCGAAAGTAAAATTCTATGTACCGACTTGACAGAAAATCCTAGGAAGTTCTGGTCTTACGTTAAATCAGTAAGTGGATCGAAACAGCATATCCAGACACTCTGGGATGATGATGGCACTGAAACAGAGGATGACACGTGTAAAGCTGAAATACTAAACACCTTGTTCCAAAGCTGTTTCACAGAGGAAGACCGCACTGCAGTTCCTTCTCTAAACCCTCGCACGAACGAAAAAATGGCTGACATCGAAATTCGTTTCCAAGGAATAGAAAAGCAACTGAAATCACTCAACAGAGGAAAGTCCACTGGACGTGACGGGATACCAATTCGATTCTACACAGAGTACACGAAAGACCTTGCCTCCCTTCTAACAGTCGTGTACCGCAAGTCTCTAGAGGAACGGAAGGTTCCAAATGATTGGAAAAGAGCACGGGTGGTCCCAGTTTTCAAGAAGGGTCGTCGAACAGATGCGCAAAACTATAGGCCTATATCTCTGACATCGATCTGTTGTAGAATGTTAGAACATATTTTTTGCTCGCGTATCATGTCATTTCTGGAAACCCAGAATCTACTCTGTAGGAATCAACATGGATCCGGAAACAGCGATCGTGTGAGACCTAGCTCGCTTTATTTGTTCATGAGACCCAGAAAATATTAGATACAGGCTCCCAGGTAGATGCCATTTTCCTTCACTTCCGGAAGGCGTTCGATACAGTTCCGCACTGTCGCCTGATAAACAAAGTAAGAGTCTACGGAATATCAGACCAGCTGTGTGGCTGGATTGAAGAGTTTTTAGCAAACAAAACACACCATGTTGTTCTCAATGGAGAGACGTCTATAGACGTCAAAGTAACCTCTGACGTACCACAGGGGAATGTTATGGGAGCATTGCTTTTCACAATTTATGTAAATGACATGGTAGATAGTGTCGGTAGTTCCATGCGGCTTTTCGCGGATGATGCTGTAGTATACAGAGAAGTTGCAGCATTAGAAAATTGCAGCGAAATGAAGGGAGATTTGCAGCGGATAGGCACTTGGTGCAGGGAGTGGCAACTGACCCTTAACATAGACAAATGTAACGTATTGCGAATACATAGAAAGAAAGATCCTTTATTGTATGATTATATGATAGCGGAACAAACATTGGTAGCAGTTACTTCTGTAAAATATCTGGAAGTATGCGTGCGGAACGATTTGAAGTGGAATTATCATATTAATTGTTGTTAAGGCGGGTGCCAGGTTTTCATTGGGAGAGTCCTTGGAAAATGTAGTCCATCAACAGAGGAGGTGGCTTACAAAACACTCGTTCGACCTATACTTGAGTATTGCTCATCAGTGTGGGATCCGTACCAGGTCGGGTTGACAGAGGAGATAGAGAAGATCAAAAGAAGAGCGGCGCGTTTCGTCACAGGGTTATTTGATAAGCGTAATAGAGTTACGGAGATGATTAGCAAACTCATGTGGCAGACTCTTCAAAAGTGCCGCTCTGCATCGTGGTGTAGCTTGCTGTCCAGGTTTCGAGAGGGTGCGTTTCTGGATGAGCTATCGAATATATTGCTTTCCCCTACTTATACCTCCCGAGGAGATCACGAATATAAAATTAGAGAGATTCGAGCGCGCACGGAGGCTTTCGGGCACTCGTTCTTCCCGCGAACCATACGCGACTGGAACAGGAAAGAGAGGTAATGACAGTGGCACGTAAAGTGCCCCCCGCCGTACACCGTTGGGTAGCTTGCGGAGTATAAATGTAGATGTAGATGTAGACATGTAAGCAAGAGATCAGTGTGGATTCGTGTCTTTCCGATGTGCACGAGGTAAATGCGGAAACGTGAACTATGACGTCGTTATTACAAAATGCGTCCAAACTGCAAGCTCATGCTTTTTTCTTTTCTTCACTGTCAAAAGACAAACACCAGTAGACATCCATCGGTGAATGCAGAATGTGTATGGCTCTGCATGTCTGTCGCAAACAAGCGTTGTGGAATGGTGCGCGACAACGATTACTGCTGCTTCATGATAACGCACGTCCTCGTATTGCAAATGTGACCCAGAAGTTACGCCGACTCATGTGGGAGACATTCGCGAACTCTGCCCCTATAGTCCTCTATCCACGCGTTATCACGCCTCCGGTACCTTAAAAAAAGATAAAAAATTCCTGTCGGACGAGGATGTGCAGTAAACAGTTACGGACTTCTCCACGCAACAGGACAAGGTGTTTCACGAAACGGGTATCTCCAACCGCGTGCGTCGGTGGCGTGATTTCCACAACGCTAACGGCTATTTTACCGGTTTGGCATACCAATTCTGAAATGCACGGCCTTCCAATGGAAACCTTAACCACTAATACCTTTTGTGCTTAGTAATATTTCTCTTTCCTACAAACATTAGTGAAATGCATGAATACGATAAAAATAACTTCTACAATGGCTTCAAAAATTCTTATCGAGTCAGTTACGTGAGTACATATGTATTCAACAATTTGCAAGATCGGGTGATATTATCATGTTATAAACTAAATCACAGAAGTTTCCTTTTGGAAAAGTCTTACTCTAATGGAGAGTATCTTCACACAAACGCTTAAAAGGAAGTTTTGTGTTACCTAGTACACTACTCACATTAAAATTGCTACACCGAGAAGAAATTCAGATGATAAACGGGTATTCATTGGACAAATATATTATACTAGAAATGACATGTGATTACATTTTCACGCAATTTGGGTGCATAGATCCCGAGAAATCAGTACCCAGAACAACCACCTCTGGCCGTAATAACAGCCTTGATACGCCTGGGCATTGAGTCAAACAGAGCTTGGATGGCGTGTACAGGTTCCACACGATACCACAGTTCATCAACAATAGTGACTGGCGTATTGTGACGAGTCAGTTGCTCGGCCACCATTGACCAGACGTTTTCAGTTGGTGAGAGATCTGGAGAATGTGCTGGCCAGGGCAGCAGTCGTACATTTTCTGTATCCAGACAGGCCCGTACAGAACCTACAACACGCGGTCGTGCGTTATCCTGCTGAAATGTATGGTTTCGCAGGGATCGAGTGAAGGGTAGAGCCACGGGTCGTAACACATCTGAAATGTAACGTCTACTGTTCAAAGTGCCGTCAATGCGAACAAGAGGTGACCGAGACGTGTAACCAATGGCACCCCATACCATCACGCCGTGTGATACGCCAGTATGACGATAACGAATACACGCTTCCAATGTACGTTCACCGCGATGTCGTCAAACACGGATGCGACCATCATGATGCTGTAAACAGAACCTGGATTCATGCGCAAAAATGACGTTTTGCCATTCGTGCACCCAGGTTCGTCGTTGAGTACACCATCGCAGGCGCTCCTGTCTGTGGTGCAGCGTCAAGGGTAACCGCAGCCGCGGTCCCCGAGCTGATAGTCCATGCTGCTGCAAACGTCGTCGAACTGTTCGTGCAGATGGTTGTTGTCTTGCAAACGTCCCCATCTGTTGACTCAGGGATCGAGACGTGGCTACACGATCCGTTACAGCCATGCGGATAAGATGCCTGTCATCTCGACTGCTAATGGTACGAGGCCGTTGGGATCCAGCACGGCGTTCCGTATTACCCTCCAGAACCCACCGATTCGATATTCTGCTAACAGTCATTGGATCTCGACCAACGCGAGCAGCAATGTCGCGATACGATAGACCGTAGCGCGATAGGCTACAATCCGACCTTTATCAAAGTCGGAAACGTGATGTTACGCATTTCTCCTCCTTACTCGAGGCATCACAACAACGTTTCACCAGGCAACGCCGGTCAACTGCTGTTTGTGTATGAGAAATCGATTGGAAACTTTCCTCATGTCAGCACGTTGTAGGTGTCGCCATCGGCGCGGACCTTGTGTGAATGCTCTGAAAAGCTAATCATTCGCATATCACAGCATCTTCTTCCTGTCGGTTATATTTCGCGTCTGTAGCAAGTCATCTTCGTGGTGTAGCAATTTTAATGGCCAGTAGTGTATATTAAGTAGTGTGTAAGCCTAGGAAGCGATGACCTCAGCAATTTGGTCTCATAGGAACTTACAACCACCACCACCACCACCACCATCACCCCCATCACGTCTCAGAAACCTCTGTGATTTCCATTAATAAAGCTAATGTAATGTACGAGGGCTTGCTGAAAAGTAATCTTCCGAATTTCTTATTCTGTTCTGAATATTATATGCCATTCATATTACTAGGTCGACCATCCTGCTTCTCTGACGGAAGTTGTAACCGTATGCCTCTAGAGGGCTCCGAATTGTAGCGTGTAGCGTCGCGGTGTATAACGTAACAACGTCGGTGCGTGAGAAACAGTGCGCTGTAATCGAGTTTCTGACCGACCACACATAGATTACCATTTCCTTCACCACGACAATGCCAGACAACACACGAGCTCTGCGATTTCTCCAACAATCTGACTCCTTCGGTTTTCTGTCATCGATCATCCACTATACAGTCTCTATTCGGCTCCATTAGATTTCATTTGTTTGCAAAACCTTCAGAAGACCTACGAGACTTCACTTTCGTAGTGATGAAGTCACATAAGCAGATGTGAGGCTGTATCTCCGTCAACAATGTAAAACATTCTACAGTGGCTGGTCTGTCGTTGGGAGAAATGTATTCGTCACCAGGGTGACTGTCTTGAAAAATAAATATTTTTTCATGAAGATTAAAGTTGCGGCATGTTAATAAAGTTTGTATTATTTAAAAAGGCTTTAAGAGTTTTCATATTAAAAAGATCTGAGACATTACTTTTGAGCACCGGCTAGTAGCGCGCAACTGACGAAGAAGCGAGAAATGAAAATAAATTAAACTTAATATTTAAGCAAAATTTAAACAAGCTGAATCATATATGAAAATATGCGACTTTTACGGAATAAGAGAAACTGCGCTCGAGGAAAATGTAATCAACTAAGTGCCTAGACGGATGCGTCTGGGCTCTTGAAGCTTTATGCGATGCTATCGCTCACAAGACCGTTCCTCGTTGTTCTGGGCAACATGTAAAGCTTTAAATGAAATCAGATAAAGCAAGGCATAAAATTCACGTACCCGGAAGGTTCGTCCTAAAAGAACACTACGCCAAATTGCCACACTTTGGTCTGGTACAACATATGTAGCGTCAGTTTCCGGCTGTCGGAGCCTCCAAGTCCGAGCTTCGGCACTAAAGCTGGCCAGGACGTTGTAAAACACGGCGCCGACCTGCCCCTACAGCCAGAGCAAAGTAACGGCTCCGGGCCGTGGCATGGGTTCCCGCACCAAATAGGGCGTGCAACCCCTCCCCAGACAGTCGATCAGCGAAGCAAGTCTACTACCGGAGCAGACTGATGCATTCACGGACGACCTGGCAAGGATCCTCGAACTTCACTCATAATAAAATGAGACAGGATTTCGACACGACAGTCGAAGGTAGCATTTCTGAAAAACCTGGATTTAAACTCGGATCGAAACAACCATACAAACTTACTTTACCATTTTGAGAATTTTTATAGTACTTACACTCAGCACTGTATTTCATGAATCTATAACAAAAGTACGCGATATTTTGTGCTGTGAAGAAAAGCTGAATTTTGATCTATACTTATAAACTTAATGATAACAAGCAAACAAAAAATTAGGAACTGCACGTTTGTCCATTCATAAGCACATAACAAAAATACCGTACCCTTAATTATGAGAGGGAAATAGGAGAGAAACTCAGTGGAGGAAAACGTACGTTACGTTTCACATTGCAAAACTGTTCACAATATAGTTACTCACAGTCACATATTTTATATTGCGGTGCTGATAGATTATCCATTGAAATGTATCCGGACACGTGTTAGTGGATATGGAGTATGTCCACTACTTGAACTCTGCTGAGTGCACTTTCAGTGAAATGTCAGAATCACTATAGCCGACATATTAGTCTTGAGAGAATCAGCAGCTGCGTTGACATCTAGAATGATTCTCATTTATTCTCCAGTTGCAGTTGTACATTTTTATTATAGAACATGTCTCGGTCACTTTGCATCGTCTTCAGATCTAGGTGTCAGCAACTCGACTTATCTATTCAGAACGACATATCAGAGTGCGCTAATACGAGGTTCTGAATATACAAGTAGGGTTGCTGATGCAAGTAATTACATCTGAATATGATCCAGAGCGATCGAAACGTGTCATGTAATTTAAAATGTGCAACTGAGACTGAAGCACAAATGAGAATCATTTTAGCTGTCGGAATGTCTATGGAGGAATGGTAATCCATTACTGTATTTCTCAAGAGCTGAAACCAGAGAAGGCAGTGATTTTGGACGCTGAGGTCTGCAGTGAAGTCTCAACGGTTTTCCAAGAACTCTGGACCACTGCTTATCTTGAGAGTTATTTAAAAGCTCTGCTTTAAAAGGACACAAAGTGGCGCAACTCTTGTGGCCAGTCCATCTGTGTTTTTTCCAGCAGTTCCGGAAGGACCACTATGGAACATTAACTTCCCAGGCACTGACATCTTCTGTCGCCTTATTTTTGGAGGTGTACCCCTGAGTGTGAAAGAGATCAACCTGATGCGTCTATAGGATAATTTATGACTTTTTGCTGCAACTTGGTATCGATTACCAAAAATAGGGTAACATATCTCTACACCAATTTCGCTTCATCTATTTATCGTCTCTCGGCCACCCTCGCATCACACATGGAATTAATAGTCAAATTTAAATTTGCACATTTAATAATTAAGAAAGATTCTGTATTAATTTATAGCCTCAAGTGCTTCATTTTTTTGATCTAAGTGATTACAATTCTTTACCGCTGTCCCTTGAGGGTGTGGCGTTACACTATGTCAGTCATTAGTAAGATGCAGCTGCCCACCTGCCGACGGTAAAGCTGAGGCTTTTTGAGTAATTAACTGTTCGAGCATCCATCCGTTTCATACCGACGCCGGCTGTTGGCGAAGCGGACATTGCCCTTTTCCGTGGCGTATTCAGGAGTCCTTCTAGACAACAAAACAGTGTTTTGGTGTGCCAAGACTGTTGATATAATACGCGGCGAACGCTGGCCAGTGCTTTGATTGATGGCGTTGCCTTTCGGCTTGTGTGACGACTGCAGTGGTAGACATTCGCGGAACTAGAGTGCGGCAACTCACAGGTTTCTATTGTCACCAGGTAGGCCTAGCTGTAGAAGCGGACGACACAATGAGATCTTTTTTTTTTTTTTGAGTCATAATTTTTCATTTTTCTGACCGGTTTGATGCGGCCCGCCAAGAATTCCTCTCCTGTACCAACCTCTTCATCTCAGAGTAGAACTTGCAACCTACAACCTCAATTATTTGCTGGATTTATTCCGGTCTCTGTCTTCCTCTGCAGTTTTTGTCCTCTGACAGTTTCCTCTAGTAGCTTAGAAGTCATTCCCTGATGTCTTAATAGTTGTCCTATCATCCTGTCACTTCTCCTTGTCAGTGTTTTCCACATATTCCTTGCCTCTCCGATTTCGCGCAGAATCTCCACATTCCTTACCTTATCAGTCCACCTAATTTTCAACATTCATCTGTAGCAAACACATCTCAAATGCTTCAATTCTGTTCGGATTTTCCCTCAGTCCATGTTTCATTGTCATACAATGCTGTGTTCTAAACGTACGTTCTCAGAAATTTCTTCCTCAAATTAAGACATATGTTTGATACTATAGTTCAATTCTTTTATCTTGGCGGCTCGCGCATGCCCGCCCAGACGCGGGAGATTGCTGCGTTGCCAGATGCACACGACGCACGTGCCAAGAGAAGCAGCGCCATAGTATAGCATAGTTCGCAAGCTTAAGTTTAGGGGGGAGCGCGCAGTTTATGAAGTAAAGCCACCACGACGCATTAACCCTTTCGCTGCTACACAGACGTGCTTCCCGCACTGCTCGCCTGTGCACACACATGGTGTTCCGACTGCTTTGACACTCTTATCATTCGAATCCACAAAAACTATTTGGCCCAAAAATTAGATTTTTACACATCTTCTTGACTGATACCGTCCCCCCATAAATGACTTAATTTTGTTTCGATGTTCAACGCAGTTATTATGCAGCATTAAATATAGTAAATCATTGCACGAAATTTTGAAGAGTTTGTGGAGGTAAAAGTCCATAGAGTATACTTTCCGTATGGTCGATTTTAGTTGCCACAATGTTGAGAATGAAATGTGGACAAGATACCTAAATTTCATATAAAATTTACTGTATAACAATATCTCATTTAATTTCAGTACCACATAGGTGTATATAATATTGAGAAATATCCCATCCTTCGCCACTGTAACAAAAGTTATATTTACACCGGGCACGTTTGGCTTTATTTTAAAGCACTTCAATCAATCAAAAGGAAGTAGACAAAATACATTAAACAAAACTGTGGACTTACAAAAACATTAGGACTTGAACATACCGTCTGTCAGTGAAGTGCTCCGAGCTATGTCAAATATAATTTTTGTGTGTGGCACACACAAACAGCACTTATTTTCTACAACACTGATCAGCCAACACAAACGTTGAATATTGTGTTACCGCAGCACAGAACTATGAAAGGTGACTTGGCAATGGAGGAGACAAAATACTGTCTACTGATGATGCTTCAAAAGAGAGAAAAGCGTCTGGTCTAAATAAGTCGCTTATTACAGTTGCAGAAGAGGAATATATTTCAATACCATTGGTAAAACTGCGACTGTGGAACAAAAACAAGAAAGAGAACATGAGTACCATTGTGTATGTGCCATACCTTTCATTGATTGAAGTGCTTTAAAATAAAGCCAAACGCGCCTGGTGTAAATAAACCTTTAATAACAGTCGCGAATGATGGAATATTTCTCAATATTACATACGACACCTATGTGGTACTTAAATTAAATGAGATATTGTTATCCAATAAATTTTATATGAAATTTAGGTATCTTGTCCACATTTCATTCTCAACATTATGGCAACTAAAATCGACCATACGGAAAGTATACGCTACGGACTTTCACCTGCAAACTCTTCAAAATTTCGTCAATGGTTTACTACATTTAATGCAGCACAATAACTGCGTTGAACATCGAAACAAAATTAAGTCATTTATGGGGGGAAGGTATCAGTCAAGACGACGTGTAAAATTCAAATTTTTGGGCCAAATAGTTTTTGTGAAATCGAATGATAAGTGTGTAAAAACAGTGGGAACACCATGTCTGCACAGGCGAGCAGTGCAGAGATGACAAAATCGCGCACAGCGCGGAATGCGGGGAGCACGTGTCTGCAGCACCGAATGCGTTAATGAAGAGACAAAGCACCAAAAATTTCAAAAAATTGCATTCAAACGAATAAAATTCGTGAAGTAAGGCACTTCAATATTGTTTTTAAATAAAGAAAATATAAGCACCGCACAAGGTTTGAACTCATAACCTTTTGCTTAGCAGCCCTACGCCTTAACCATTATGCTAACGCAACTTTTTTTTTAATTTTAAGTCTCATGTTGTTCGTTTTTGTTCGTTGTATCTGCTCGGGGCGGACGTCGAAAGACACCCATTATCAGTTCGTTGTTGTTCCATTAACTCTGTTTTTTTTTATTACAAAGGTCAGCTAGCCCTCTGAACAAACACGCTGAGTTACCGTGCCGGCAACGCAACTCGTCTGTTAACAAAACTCCATGAGGATTCTAACACGTCGAGGATTCTAACACGTCACTCAAAATACTGACAAGCACTGTTGGTATGACTATGAATTACTCACGCTTCGTCGAAGTACAATAGGAAATAAACAATTACCACTGTTCTTTATTACGAAAAAAGCGGTTCGTGAGATTGATACAAACACCTTTCCTTGCTATCGCCTGAATTAGGAGTCTTATTGCTTGTTTGGTTTAATTAATTAATAGAATATGAAGCAATTCGTATAAAGAACGCTTTTTCCAAACATTCTATAAAAGAAGGTCTGCTATCAAGACATTGCTTTTGTTCAATTACTTTATTTATGACTGAACGTTTCTAAAACTGAGGACACTCGTCCGTGCTCTGCACTGCAGTCGAGATCTGGCAACGTCGTTCTCTGATCATTGGCTGACTGTGTTTTGTGACGTCAGATGCGCAGAACGAACCTAAACTCGGCCGCCAACATAAATGACGCGCACTTTAGTAGACTCCTCTTAGTCAGGAATGTCCTTTTTGCTAGTGCTAGTCTACTTTTGATGTCCTCCTTGCTCCGTCAGTCATTGGCTATTTTGCTGCTTATGTAGTACAATTCATTAACTTCATCTACTTCATGGTCATCAATTTTGTTAAGTTTGTCTCTGTTCTCATTTCGTCTTTGCTCGATTTACTCACAATCCATATTCTGCATTCATTAGATCGTCCATTCCATGCAGCTTATCATGTAATTCTTCTCCACTTTCCCTCAGGACAGCAATGTCATCAGAGAATCCTATCATTGATATACTTTCCCCTTGAATTTTAATTCCATCCATGAAACTTCCTTTTATTTCCATCACTGCTTCTTCGACGTACAGATTGACTAATAGGGGAAAAAGACTACGTCCCTCTCTTAAACCCTTTTTAATCCGAGCACTTCGTTCTTGGTGGTCCACTCTTTGCTCTTGTGCATATTGTATATTACTCGTCTCTCCCTATAGCGTACCCCTACTTTTGTCAGAATTTCGAACATCTTACAGAGATCCTAGGAACGTGTCTTGACTTTCTTTATTCTTACTTCCATTATCAACCGCAGCTTTAGAATTGCCTCTCTGTTGGCTTTACCTTTCCTAAAGCCAAACTGATTGTCATCTAACACACACTCAATATTCTTTTCCATTCTTCTATATGGTATTTTTGTCGGTAACTAGAATATATGAGCTGCTAAGCTGATAGTGCGATAGTTATCACACTTGTCAGCTCTTGCTGTCTTCGGATTTATGTGTATGATATTTCTCCGGAAGTCAGATGGTATGTCGCCAGACTCTACACACCAACGTGAATGGTCGTTTTGATGCCACTTCCCCCAATAACTTCAGAAATTCTGTGGCGTGATATCTACCCCTTCTGCCTTATTTGATCTCAAGTTCTCCAAAGCTCTCTTAAATTCTAATTCTAATACTAGATCCCCTATTTCTTCTAAATCGACTCCTGTTTCTTCTTGTGTCACATCAGACAGATCTTCAACCGCATAGAGGCCTTCAGTGTACTCTTTTCAAATATCCACTGTCTCCTCTGCATTTAACAGCGGAATTCCCGTTGCACTCTTCAGTGTTACCACATGTGGTGTGCGTACTGTAAGACCTTCGGTACACACACCATCAAATTATTTGACTTGTCGCTCTAGCGAAGTAGGCGAGTGTCAGCAATATGTCTCGTGGTCTTATCGTGGCGTGTTTATCTTCTGCCGTTAGGTCAGACGATAGAAATGCCACTTGCACGCTTAGAGTAGCAGATTGACGGTGACCAACTTTAAACAGAACTTGATTAATTTTCACACACATTTTTTTTTTGGTCATCAGTCTACAGACTGGTTTGATGCGGCCCGCCACGAATTCCTTTCCTGTGCTAACCTCTTCATCTCGGAGTAGCACTTGCAACCTACGTCCTCAATTATTTGCTTCACGTATTCCAATCTCTTTCTTCCTCTACAGTTTTTGCCCTCTGCAGCTCCCCCTAGTACCATGGAAGTCATTCCCTCATGTCTTAGCAAATGTCCTATCATCCTGTCCCTTCTCCTTATCAGTGTTTTCCACATATTCCTTTCCTCTCCGATTCTGCGTAGAACCTCCTTATTCCTTACCTTATCAGTCCACCTAATTTTCAACATTCGTCTATAGCACCACATCTCAAATGCTTCGATTCTCTTCTGTTCCGGTTTTCCCACAGTCCATGTTTCACTAGCATACAATTCTGTACTCCAGACGTACATCCTCAGGAATTTCTTCCTCAAATTAAGGCCGGTATTTGATATTAGTAGACTTCTCTTGCCCAGAAATGCCTTTTTTGCCATAGCGTGTCTGCTTTTGATGTCCTCCTTGCTCCGTCCGTTATTGGTTATTTTACTGCCTAGGTAGCAGAATTCCTTAACTTCACTGACTTCGTGACCATCAATCCTGATGTTAAGTTTCTTGCTGTTCTCATTTATACTACTTCTCATTACCTTTGTCTTTCTCCGATTTACTCTCAAACCATACTGTGTACTCATTAGACTGTTCATTCCGTTCAGCAGATCATTTAATTCTTCTTCACTTTCACTCAGGATAGCAATGTGATCAGCGAATCGTATCATTGATATCCTTTCACCTTGTATTTTAATTCCACTCCTGAACCTTTCTTTTATTTCCATAATTGCTTCCTCGATGTACAGATTGAAGAGTAGGGGCGAAAGGCTACAGCCTTGTCTTACACCCTTCTTAATACGAGCACTTCGTTCTTGATCGTCCACTCTTATTATTCCCTCTTGGTTGTTGTACATATTGTGTATGACCCGTCTCCCCCTATAGCGTACCCCTACTTTTTTCAGAATCTCGAACAGCTCGCACCATTTTATATTGTCGAACGCTTTTTCCAGGTCGACAAATCCTATGAAAGTGTCTTGATTTTTCTTTAGCCTTGCTTCCATTATTAGCCGTAACGTCAGAATTGCCTCTCTCGTCCCTTTACTTTTCCTAAAGCCAAACTGATCTTCACCTAGCGCATTCTCAATTTTCTTTTCCATTCTTCTGTATATTATTCTTGTAAGCAGCTTCGATGCATGAGGTGTTAAGCTGACTGTGCGATAATTCTCGCACTTGTCAGCTCTTGTCGTCTTCGGAATTGTGTGGATGATGCTTTTCCGAAAGTCAGATGGTATATCGCCAGACTCATATATTCTACACACCAACGTGAATAGTCGTTTTGTTGCCACTTCCCCCAATGATTTTAGAAATTCTGATGGAATTTTATCTATCCCTTCTGCCTTATTTGACCGTAAGTCCTCCGAAGCTCTTTTAAATTCCGATTCTAATACTGGATCCCCTATCTCTTCTAAATCGAATCCAGTTTCTTCTTCTATCACATCAGACAAATCTTCCCCCTCATAGAGACTTTCAATGTATTCTTTCCACCTATCTGCTCTCTCCTCTGCATTTAACAGTGGAATTCCCGTTGCACTCTTAATGTTACCACCGTTGCTTTTAATGTCACCAAGGGTTGTTTTGACTTTCCTGTATGCTGAGTCTGTCCTTCCGACAATCATATCTTTTTCGATGTCTTCACATTTTTCCTGCAGCCATTTCGTCTTAGCTTCCCTGCACTTTCTATTTATTTCATTCCTCAGCGACTTGTATTTCTGTATTCCTGATTTTCCCGGAACATGTTTGTACTTCCTCCTTTCATCAATCAACTGAAGTATTTCTTCTGTTACCCATGGTTTCTTCGCAGCTACCTTCTTTGTACCTATGTTTTCCTTCCCAACTTCTGTGATGGCCCTTTTTAGAGATGTCCATTCCTCTTCAACTGTACTGCCTACTGCGCTATTCCTTATTGCTGTATCTATAGCGTTAGATAACTTCAAACGTATCTCATCATTCCTTAGTACTTCCGTATCCCACTTCTTTGCGTATTGATTCTTCCTGACTAATGTCTTGAACTTCAGCCTACTCTTCATCACTACTATATTGTGATCTGAGTCTATATCTGCTCCTTTATTAAAATAATAAAGATCATAGACATTACTTAACTTGATTCTGGACGCTGTTTACAGTTGACAATCTGAAGTTCCTTTGGTCTTGGTACGTTAATCTTATTCTCACATGCCTCTGATATTTGACAAAGTGTCTATACATTTCTCTTCATGGCTATGTACAGGAATATGGTAATCTTATTAGGCGCAGACTGAAACTTGACTATAGACAGGTACAGACTAATGCAGACAAATGCAGACTAATGCAGACTGATGCAGACTGAGGCAGACTAATCGGAGGTCTGTACACTCGTTATAATACCTCGCACGTTCAGGTATCACTGCGCGAGTGTGATCCGCAAGGAGAAAAGGTTCTATGTTAGCAGCAATCTCATTGGCTGCGTTACATGTTAATACGCGGATTGGCGGAAGCAGAATTTGGTCCGTCTCTAAGACAGCGCCATCTCGTAGTGCAGAGATGGACGAACGCTGCGCCTGTGCTGTTGTGCTTAGCAGGGCGCGCTCTAGTGGAAAAGTTGTGTACACGCTGACTACGTGGAACTATGTACACAACACCACCCCTGCTTTTAATTTCCCCAAATGTTGTTTTGACTTTCCTGTATGCTGAGCCAGTCCTTCTGGTCTTGGCTTAACTACACTTCCTATTTATGTTATTCCTCAGTGTCTTGTATTTCTGTTTTCCTGAATTTCCCTGAATATTTTTGTACTTCTGTCTTTCATCAATCAACTGAAGTATTCCTTCTGTTACCCATGGCTTCTTCACCGTTCACAGTTACCGTCTTTGCATGTATGTTTTTCTTTCCAACTTCTGTGATTGCCCTTTTTAGAGATGTCGATCCTTTTCAACTGTACTGTCTCCTGAGCTATTCCTTATTGCTGTATCTATACCCTTAGATAACTTCAATCGTATATAGTCATTCTTAAGTACTTCTGTATCCCATTTCTTTGCGTATTGATTCTTCCTGACTGTTCTCTTAAACCTGCAGCTACTACATTGTGATCTGATTCTATATCTGCTCCTGGGTACGCCTGACGGTCAAATATCTGATTCCTGAATCTCTGACCATGATGTAATCTAACTGAAGTCTTCCCATACCACCCGGCCTTTGCCAAGTATACCTCCTCCTCTTGTGATTCTTGAACAGAGAATGGCTGAACAGAGAATAGCTGAAATTTATCACAGAATTCTATTAGTCTTTTTCCTCTCTCAATCCTTTACCCAAGCCCATATTCTCCTGTAACCGTTTCTTCTGCCCCTTCCCCTACGGACCTCTATGACTGCATTCCAGTCCCCCATTGCTATGTTCATCTCCCTTTACATACTGTATTACCCTTTCCATATGCTCATATACTTTCTCTGTCTCTTCATCTTCACCTTGAAACGTCGGTATGTACACCTGAACTATCGTTATCGGTATTGGTTTGCTGTCGATTCTGATAAGAACAGCTGTATCATTCAACTGTTCACAGTAACACACTCTCTGGACTACGTTCCTATTCATCACGAATCGTACTCCAATTATACCACTTTCTGCTGCTGTTGATATTACCCTGTACTCATGTGACCAGAAATCCTCGTCGTCTTTCCATTTCACATCACTAGCTCTTACTATATCTAGAAGGAGCCTTTGCATTTTCCTTTCCAGATTTTCTGGGTTCCCTACCACGTTCAAGCTTCTGACATTTCACACCGAGTCTCGTAGAACGTTCTCTTTTCGTTGGTTATTCAATCTTTATATCATGGTCATCTCCTCCTCAGCAGTTCCCTCCCGGAGATCTGAATGGGGAATTATTCCAGAATCTTTTTCCAATTTCAATTACAGGCCGCATGCCCTGTGAGTACTCATTATGTGTCTTTAATGCAGTGGTTTCCATTGCCCTCAGCATCCTCATGCTGATTCTTCCGCTTTTATGGGGAGTTCCCCACCAGAAGGGCAAGAGAGTGCCCTGTAACTCTGTCTGATCCCCCACCCTGTTTGACAAGGCCGTTGACAGAATGAGGTCTTCGCCGCCAGTGCTGATTATTAATCGAAGTTTAAGTGGTGACAGGTTTTGTGCCCGGGATCGATGACGTTTTCGTTACTAATCAAAGACGATAGGCCTAGATTACGGATGCAACACCCTTACCTAGTAAAACTTGTAACTGGAAAAATTTTGAGGTTGATGGAAATATTAAAATAGTCTTACATGGGTATTTTGTAAACCTTCCAAATTACCTGTTAATAGGTAGAATCTTCTCATTAAAAAAATGTTGCTCGAAGTTTTGCAGCGTAGAAGAGGAAGGTGTCAAAACTACATACATTTTTTACCAGGAACTTACACTTATTTTATTGAGAGATGGGCTTACAAAAACCAAAAAGAAAGCATTTAACCTTTCTATTACATAATTTTAACAATTAAACATTGGAATATCGGGGGTGAAGTAACGATAGTATTATAAAAAGGACAGATTGCTACTCGCCACACAGAGAAGACATCGTGTTGAGGAGAGGCACAACAAACAGACTGCTATACGTTTGAACTTTCGGCCAATAGACTTTGTTTCAAAGTAGAAAACACACACACAGCCACACAAGCACAACTCACACACATATGACCACTGCCTCTGCCCACTGATGCCTCTGAGTCTGGCCTCAGCGGCCAGAGACTGTGTGTGTGAGTTGTGCATGTGTGTGTGTGTGTGTGTGTGTGTGTGTGTATGTGTTTTCTACTTTGAAATGAGGTCTATTGGCCGAATGCTCAAATGTACAGCAATCTGTTTGTTGTAACTGTCAGCATTTCAGCGTCTTCCCTATATAGTGAGTATCAGTCTATCCTCTTCATAATACTGTGAAAATTCCACAGTTGTAATACAGTACGTTTTACGAGGTAAATAGTTGATAATATACGTGGAAAAATACGGGGGAAGATATTGTTTGGGGAAGGATGTAGGATGTTTGTGTGAGTGTGTTTGTGTGTGTGGAATATTAGTATTGTAGGATGAGTGGGACATCAGCTGGGCAAGGAAAATATGGCTTCGAACCTTCATTTGAGATAATGTAAGTAAGTATAGATATCAGAATATGTTCTTGGTCTGTGAGAAATCGATTGTAGTTATACTCAGAAAGGTCATACAGAGTTTGAAGAGGAAGGGAAGGTGGGATGTATAGATAACAGTGGGACAGAACGACTCAGCGAAAAATCTTTGGATATTCTCCATACTATGCCGAGTTCACAATGGAAGCCATTTTCTACCTCCAGTTTACCAGTCTCCAAAGGTTTTCAAAAATGGTTCAGATGACTCTGAGCACTGTGGGACTTAACTTCTGAGGTCATCAGTCCCCTAGAACTTAGAACTACTTAAAGCTAACTAACCTAAGGACATCACACACATACGTGCCCGAGGCAGGATTCTAACCTGCGACCGTAGCGGTCACGCGGCTTCAGACTATAGCGCCGAGCATTTCTAGACGCTACAGTCTGGATCCGAGCGACCGCTAAGTCGCAGGTTCGAATCCTGCCTCGGGCATGGATGTGTGTAATGTCCTTAGGTTAGTTAGGTTTGAGTAGTTCTAAGTTATAGGGGACTGATGACCTCAGAAGTTAAGTCTCATAGTGCTCAGAGCCATTTGAACCATTTTTGAAAACCTTTGGAGACTGGTAAACTGGAGGTAGAAAATGGCTTCCATTATGAGCTTGGCATAGTATGGAGAATATCCATATTGAGGGGCTGTGTAACTACAAGTGGCAGATAAAATAAATAACTGGCAAATATCCGAACGTGAAGAGAGTAAAAGAACTGAATTACTGACGACGAAGCTTTTACTCTATAAAAATTACTTTAGAAGTTATCCTATACGAAGTGCACTAGGACTTAATAATACATACATCTTCATTAATATCAACATCAGCATGTCGGCGTTTAGCTTTTGTTAATGGCAGTTTATATATTTGCACAGAATTTGTTTGCGATATCTGGCAGACATCTGATGTGTTGGTAAATGTGCCAACACCTTGTAGATAGAGGAGGCCGAAGAGGAAGCGATCTAACGCAGACGGGCGTGAATTCTGGAACAGGATAAGTAATGAATTCTAATAAGAAAAGTATGCAGCTCCTCGAATACTTATCTTTTATTCTTTGATGTGAATTACAGCATTCTAGATGAGACATTTCATACGATAACTATCAAACTATGTAAGGCTAATGGCGCCTTGCTAGATCGTAGCCATGGACTTAGCTGAAGGCTATTCTAACTGTCTCTCGGCAAATGAGAGAAAGGCTCGTCAGTGTAGTCGCTAGCAAAGTCGTCGTACAACTGGGGCGAGTGCTATATCGTATCTCGAGACCTGCCTTGTGGTGGCGCTCGGTCTGCGATCACACAGTGGCGACACGCGGGTCCGACATGTACTAAATGGACCGCGACCGATTTAAGCTACCACCTAGCAAGTGTGGTGTCTGTCGGTGACACCACAACATCAATATCATTGTGACAAACATGTTGTTTAGCTCTTGTTAATGGCAATTAATTTATCTGCACAGAACTTTCATACGATACCTGACACATAGAGGTAAGGTACAAGTTGACACACAGCGCCACGCCATTCTGAGATCAGGGTAGCAGTATAACTCAAAATCAAAATGTGCAACTGACTCATATTTAGGCAGATAATCTGATAATTAATTATGATACAGTTAATAGGCAAATTAAAAAAATGTGATAAAAAATAATAAAAATTCGAAAGCATGAGCATCTTGCCATTTGCACGCATTTCTTTTGTACTATAAATTACGCAATTTAAGAACTAATCTAATAGCATATATCTCAGGTATCAACCAGATAGGCCAATTCTATTGTTCCATTAGCGTACTTGCGACTCCGTATAGTATAGTAGTGAATTATGAACAGTGTAAATAATTTACGTGTGAGACATGTTCTGATCTCGACTTGTAACCTGAATAGTCCAGTGAGACGAGTGTACAGAAGAAAAGGGAGCCAGGGGTGCAGGCATTGATGGGTCAGTGGGGCTGTTAGTGTGGGACCACGATGCTGGCTGGTTGTGTGGTGCGTTGAAAATTACGAGGGCCTACTGAAAAGTAATGCTTCTGAAGTTTTTTTTTGTCACGCATATTACTCGGTCGATTTCTCCACTTCGCTGACGCAAGTAGAACCCTCTGCCGCTGGAGGGCTCTGATTTGTAGCGTGTACCACGGCGGTTTGTAGAGGTAGTTTGTCCATGCATGCTGTAAGCGGGTTTCTGAAAGCACGAATTCAAAGAGTTCGTCCACATATGCAGCTCCCCCTCCTTCAACATGACAGATCCAGACCACACTCGAGCGTTGTAACATCTGCAACAGTCCGACGCCTTCAGCTCGCTATCAGCGATCATCCCCGATACTTGGCCCCATTCGGTTTTCATCTGTTCCTCAAATTTAAAGAACACCTTTGAAGACGTCGCTTTGATAGTGATGAAGCAGTGCATGCAGAGGTGAGATTGTGGCATCGTCAAGGAAGTCAAAGATTTTACTGTGACGGTATCAACAAACTGGTCTCTCGTTGGGAGAAGTGTATTCGTCGCCAGGGTGACTATGTTGAAAAATAAATACGTATAAGTCAAGAATACAGATGTAGAATATTCATGATTTTTGTTTTATTTAAAAACATTTAAGAGTTTTCATAAAAAAAATCCGGAGCGTTACTGTTCAGTACCCCCTCGTATTAATACACTACTGGCATTAAAATTGCTACACCACGAAGACGACGTGCTACAGAAGCTAAATTTAACCGACAGGAAGAATATGCAGTGCTATGCAAATGATTAGCTTTTCAGAGCATTCACACAAGGTTGGCGCCGGTGGCGACACCTACAACTTGCTGACATGAGGAAAGTTTACAACCAATTTCACATACACAAACAGCAGTTGACCGGCGTTGCCTGGTGAAACGTTATTGTGATGCCTCGTGTAAGGAGGAGAAATGCGTACCATCACGTTTCCAACTTTGATAAAGGTCGGATTGTAGCCCATCGCGATTGTGGTTTATCGTATCGCGACATTGCTGTTCGCGTTGGTCGAGATCCAATGACTGTTAGCAGAATATGGAATCGGTGGGTTCTGGAGGGTAATACGGAACGCCGCGCTGGATCCTAACGGCCTCGTATCACTAGCAGTCGAGATGACAGGCATCTTATCCGCATGGCTGTAACGGATCGTGCAGCCACGTCTCGATCCATGAGTCAACAGAAGGGGACGTTTCCAAGACAACAACCATCTGCACGAACAGTTCGACGACGTGTGCAGCAGCATGGACTATCAGCTCGGAGACCATGGCTGTGGTTACATTGACTCTGCATCACGGGCAGGAGAGCCTGCGATGTTGTACTCAACGACGAACCTGGGCGCACGAATGGGAAAACGTCATTTTTTCGGATGAATCCAGGTTCTGTTTACAACATCACGATGGTCGGATACGTGTTTGGCGACATCGCTGTGAACGCACATTGGAAGCGTGTATTCGTCATCGCCATACTGGCGTATCACCCGGCGTGATGGTATGGGGTGCCATTGGTTACACGTCTCGGTCACCTCTTCTTCGCATTGGTGGCACTTTGAATAGTGGACGTTGCATTTCAGATGTGTTACAACCCATGACTCTACCCTTCATTCGACCCCTGCGAAATCCTACATTTCAGCAGGATAATGCACGACCCCATGTTGCAGTTCCTGTACGGGCGTTTCTGGATACGGAAAATGTTCGACTGCAGCCCTGGCCAGCACATTCTCCAGATCTCTCACCAGTTGAAAATGTCTGGTCAATTGTGGCCGAGCAACTGTCTCGTCACAATACGCCAGTGACTACTCTTGATGAACTGTGGTATCGTGTTGAAGCTGCATTGGCATCTGTACCTGTACACGCCATCCAAGCTCTGTTTGACTCAATGCCCAGGCGTATCAAGGCCGTTATTACGGCCAGAGGTGGTTGTTCTGAGTGCTGATTTCTCAAGATCGCTGCACCCAAATTGCGTGAAAATGTAATGACATATGAGTTCTAGTATAATATATTTGTCCAATGAATATCTGTTTATCATCTGCATTTCTTCTTGGTGTAGCAATTTTAATGGCCAGTAGTGTAGTTCGTAGAGTAATCTGTGTTAGACGGACATTTGAACTGGTTTCGGTTTGCAACAGAATGATTCGTGGCTGTTATGCAGTGTGTCTGCTGTGATATAGGTTAAGCTCACTTGTGTCAAAGGAATGCACAATTAGGCTGAAATTTAGTTCGACACAAGAAATTCTTATTGAACCATACATGATCCCTGGAGGCACCTAAACTATTTTTTAGGTGGCTCAAGCGTTTTAAATTTCAGAAACAAGACGTTGCAGATGTACACTTATAGGGATGAGGTATAATTAGGGCGGTGCGGAAGGTCGATAGTTTGCAGAGCATTTTGCTGTTGTGTCGAAAGCAGCAACTTTCTTCGTTTTGGTGCTCGATCCGTTGTGTCAGCTTGTAAGTGCACGTCGTTCCAGAACTTTGGAGCGAGGGTAAAACTTGCGAGGTCAGGACGGAAAAATGATTGACTTAAAAGAGACTGGCTTTCAGTGCTGGGTGGAGAAAATTTTTCTGCTGCCTTCATAATCTTCACGCACAGAACGTAGACTGTGAAGAACTGCTGTAGACAAGAGCAATATCGTCCCCCACACGAGGCAATGCTGAGCGGAGTTATTACCTCTGCTGATACAGCTTTGGGCGACAGCGGACAAGGTGAACTGCGGGGAGCCACTGATAGCAGCAGGCACGCCGGCACACCATGCGGGGACACTCGGCCGTGACTGCCTTTAATAAACTCGCAGGTGGCAGCTCTCGGAGGATGGCAGCGTCGGAAAGTTTGGCCGATCGGGAGCGGCCGTCTAGACGGAGAGGGTGGCCTTAAGGCCAGAGCAGGGCACGACGGGTAATTCGTGCGCCGTAACTCGAGTTTGGAAGGAGAGGGAGGGGGCGACGGCAAGCAGCCGACGCGCGCCATGAATACAAACGCGCGCCTCCCGGGCCGGCTGGGCGGCTGCCCCCTCCAGATAAGAGCCGCAGCAGGTCAGCGCCGTGTGCAAATTGCCGCCCGCCGCCGTGCCGCCTGCAAAACGGCCAGGCCGCCGAGCCGTGCAGCGCAACTCCGACTGATAGCACGCAGCTGCAAAGCGGATCTCAACATCTGCCTTTCTGGCGCATGACCTGAGGTACACAACTAGGTCTCGGCATGCAAATCGAATTCACAGTCTCAGCAGTCGAACCTAGCCCAAAACAACCACGATCCGACTAGCTGAAAACTCGCAGTTGCCTATTGTTCTGTTAATTCGCTAGAGTGTAAGTATGCATGAACGTCCAGCATCTCCTCCCAAGCTCCTCGAATGATTTCAACCAAATTTGCCATATTAACAACCAATTTCACATGTATCAGCACTGTGTGGTTTATAACATCCTAGCTCTGATAGGAGTGGAAATACAGCCACTGCCATGCAGGGTGTCCTGCCTGACAGGCATTTTGTGTGGGAACAGTATCGGCCTGCCTTACTGACGTGGTTTGCAAGGCAGTCTGCGAGATAGGGACAAGAAATAATTTTCCAGCCCCTGACATGTAGGCAAGCCTACATTACAGATGTGTTATGTTGGAGTAGTTTGTACTTGTTTCATTTAGCTGGTTTGAATGGCAGCCTATATATTACATTCTAAAAACTGTTTTCGAGCCCCTTATGTGTACACTCCCATGCACAACAGGCTCATTGTGAGAGTTGTATCTGCATGCTTCATCAGCCTGCTTTTGGCTACACGTGCAGATGGGTACAGCTGGAGGAAGGCTGAGCTGAACAGTGTGGATGCTGGAGAGAGGGGGCAGGAGGGGATGGATAGGAAAGAGTAGACGGAAGAGAATGGTCAGAGAGTGCAAGTTGAGATGGGCAGAAAGAGGGAGGCAGGAGAAGAGGGACAGAGAGAAGGGTATGTGGAGATGTGGAAGGCGAGGGGGAAAGGAAGATAGTCAAAGAGAGTGCAGTGAAGGAGATGGACATAGAGGGGTTGGAGGAGTTGGACAGAGAATTGGACATGGATGGGACACAGAGAGTGGGTAAGAGGATATGTACAAACTGAGGGGGAAGAAGGAGAGAGAGAGAGAGAGAGAGAGGGAGGAGGAGGGGAGATTAAGGAGACAAAGTGAAGATGTAGTGGTTTTGAGGGTAAGTGGAAGTGGATGAGAGGGTATAAGACATGATAAGAGAGAGAGAGGACACAGGGAAGGAGCAAGAAAATATTGTCAGTTAAAAGGGGTGGTGGAACTGGACATTCAGAGGATGGGAGAGGAGCGAATCGACGGGGGCAGGGGGTAGACAGATAGAGGTAAAAGGATTAGTTGGAGAGAGAGAAAGAAAGAAAAAAGGTAAACACAGAGAAGGGGAGGAAGAGATGTGTGCAACACATGTGAGGAAATAGTTCCAAAAGTCGATATCTGCTTCCTAAGTCACTCTTAAAAAAAGAAAAAAGAAGATTCCAGTGGTAACAGTGCTCATATAAATGGAAATTATATTTTGTTGTCGTTACAAGTAACTCCAAGTATAAAACACATAAGTAGGAATAAATAAAGTACCTCTTCTATGAGTTACAAGGTCCTTAAATATGGAGATGCCATGTTTTGGAACTAATTATTCAATATGTCGCCTTTTGAAACCAACAACTGTGAAAATTCAGGCTTTGGAACTTATAATGTTTATTGAATAATGTTGTACATGAAGGAGCCTTAATTGAGGAGACTAACATATGAAGGGCTTATTTCAATAGTGGTACAAGTCCATTTTTGTTCTTTCTGAGATACAGAGTCGTGAAGTTAAAAGAGCGGTGAAAAATCCGCAGTTGAGATACTAGAAATATTCGAGTATATACATTTGAATATTTCTGGTATCTCAACTGCAGATTTTTCAGCGATCTTTTAATTTTAGGACTCTGTATCTCAGAATGAACAAAAATTGAAATAAGGCCTTCATATGTTAGTCTCCTCAATTAAGGCTCCTTTTTATGTTTTCATAAGTTAATAACAAGTTGCACAGTATTAATATGCTCGGATTATATTTATCTTTATATTTATCTTCCTGTGGTTCACAGATAACATAGTCTGGATCCGGATGCACATTTTGCTCCTCCTCCTCCTCCCCCTTCTCCTCCTCCTCATAAACACGGTCTATTATATTCCTATAACCTGCCAAGGATTCCATCTGTCTCTAAAATGTTTCCCAAGTAATTGCTCAGCATCAAACTTTTTTGATGATGGAAGCCTCTATGGGAAGTCCGTTTTTTCCATGTTAAAAAGTGTGTTTCCCCATTTTTGCATTCCTCTGCATGCATTCACGTCACTTCTGTAGTACTGCTCACTTCTTACTGCAACTGAATTTTCGACTTTTTATTATAATTCTCTTACAAAATTTCATTTAGAAATGCCAGGCACTTCTTGGTTTGAAAACACATTGCATGCTAGTTTTCAAATCATAAACTGTACAGTCCATACCTAATTTGTTTTGGGAACCATAGTTGTTGAATATATTGTAATATCCTTCCGGTTTAATAATGGCGTCCACTTGTTTATCTCCGTTTCAATTGTTCCGAATACTCGGTCAGGCGGGATAAAAGAGTAGACAACAACGGAAAAGACCAACTGAACTTCACCGATATTCTGCGGTTTTTCATTTCTCTTCCATTAGGAGATCATGCCAATAATTGTGGTATTTTTCTTTTGTCCTGAGCAGCCGTCGGCAATTCGCTTAACCTTTTTTTTTTATAGCAGAGGAATCAAGCTTGTTTAATCTGTCATAGAGTACCGAGGCGATTTCGTTGGATCCTTTAGGGTGACATGATTTTAGCCAAATATACATGAAAATATTGTCCTTATTTTGAGGATCGTGGGATGAACCAACACAAATAGTGAAATTGTACCACTGCCGAGAGTAATAAGCTGCCCGATAAGGAATTTTCGGCAGTAACAAATTTTTTTGGCAATCATAACTGAGTTCATCGGGTTCTTCATTTAGCAATATGTCATAGGAAGCTTGAGCTCGTAACTTACGTAAAGTAGTCATCACTCGTAATTATCTTGCATTGTTTAAGAGTGCTTTACCTTTTCTTTCAGCATCAAACAGGTGGAAAAAACATAAATTGATGGAGTTCCAAAGCCTATATTGTAATTGCTACAAAACTAATGTCGGAAATAAGCCTTGTTTACTCTAATATCTGGTGCAACCGATTCGTTCAACATTCTCCACAGTTTGGTAACATTCAGACCACTTTTCAAGTCCTGGCCACCTTTAATCTGGCTTCTGCAATAATGAAGTTCACCTACATTACCAAACTGTTAGATGAAATTTCTCATAGCCACCGTTTGATCTCGTATTTCTTGCTACGTGTATCACCTCCTTTTTTTTCTGCTGGTGGTAACACTGATTTCAAATGGTGATTGCAGACAAGCTCTACCCAATACTTTGAGACATGCAAGATTCCTGAGAAATTTTGCCAGCACACAAGGACAACAAGTTATTTCATCCCTGGATGTCTCACTGCTTTTCTTACAGATCAATCAACGGAGGCCTTTTTTCACTTTTTGTTGTTTGTAGTGTTTTTTTCTGTCTTCTGGGATGATCAACTGCTGTTTATTTAAGAATGAATGAATCCTGAACGATCTTTTTGGGAACACTATAAATCACTTTATGAAAATGCCCTATGTCATGTAGGGATAAGAGACTGCATTGGAAAGTTCCTGCTTTATGCTTACAAATTGGAGCTCCGCGACTATTTTTCGTTCAGTGCCTACAGTAATGAATAAAAACACCATTAGAACATAAACAAACGTGCTGTATAGTAGTCGTAAGTAAACAGATCAAAAAATACAATAATACAAAATACCTGGCACTTACCTTTCTATTATCTGTATTTTGTCCATTTGTGGTATCACAGACTCTCTTCCTTCCACGTCCTGGCTCTACTGGTACACCTCTTTTACATGAGATTCCATTTTTCTTTTACATGAGATTCCATTTTCTAAGCTTAAAATAACACACCCTCTCGCTTTGAGAAATAACAGATAAGTGCGTATATGACGATAAAACACCCTAATAATATGACATTGAGCTAATGCAGCATTGTTAACGTTCCCTCCAGTGAAAGATTTAGTGTTGCAAACTTGTGTAAAATAAATATCACGTTTCTTAAAGCAGTACACGACTTGAGAAAAGATGTTGGGTTCTGGAACATTATACACTATCGGGTGCACAACGTAAATGCAAATTTCTGACTTTGGAACTAACTGCGTATGTCAAGTTTTGGAAAGACCTCTTGTGAGAGTATATCGAGTTTTGGATATAACTATGCATTTCAATGCTTATTTTGTATAAGAGAAGAAGGGTTTTCGAGAGTACACTGGTGTTTTTAGTTTTATTTATGATAAAGAAATGGGAAATGGCCATATCTCATTTTCTAGCCAAAAGTCAGATATCGACTTTTGGTACTATACTCCTCCTGTATGAAATACACATGCTGGAGAAGCTAGAGAAAATGCTAGTTGCTACATAATAATGGTTCCCATAAAATATGCGACACATTAGAAATAATGAAATTTTAACTTATCATGCGTACTGTGGCGTAATCGAGCCTAATACACATTCTGAGTCCTCCAATGTCGATGGGTATCGACAATTTCGTTTATAAGTAGGAAAGTTCATATAAAACTGTGTTCCACAAAATTTATTTTTTCAAGCGCAGCCATTTGTATTTTATGTAATTAGTACGAGGGCAGTTCAATAAGTAATGCAACACATTTTTTTTTCTCGGCCAATTTTAGTTGAAAAAAACCGGAAATTTCTTGTGGAATATTTTAAAACATTCCCGCTTCGTCTCGTATAGTTTCATTGACTTCCGACAGGTGGCAGCGCTGTACGGAGCTGTTAAAATAGCGTCTGTAACGGATGTGCGTTGCAAACAACGGGCAGTGATCGAGTTTCTTTTGGCGGAAAACCAGGGCATCTCAGATATTCATAGGCGCTTGCAGAATGTCTACGGTGATCTGGCAGTGGAGAAAAGCAGGGTGAGTCGTTGGGCAAAGCGTGTGTCATCATCGCCGCAAGGTGAAGCAAGACTGTCTGATCTCCCGCGTGCGGGCCGGCCGTGCACAGCTGTGACTCCTGCAATGGCGGAGCGTACGAACACACTCGTTCGAGATGATCGACAGATCACCATCAAACAACTCAGTGCTCAACTTGACATCTCTGTTGGTAGTGCTGTTACAATTGTTCACCAGTTGGGATATTCAAAGGTTTGTTCCCGCTGGGTCCCTCGTTGTCTAACCGAACACCATAAAGAGCAAAGGAGAACCATCTGTGCGGAATTGCTTGCTCGTCATGTGGCTGAGGGTGACAATTTCTTGTCAAAGATTGTTACAGGCGATGAAACATGGGTTCACCACTTCGAACCTGAAACAAAACGGCAATCAATGGAGTGGCGCCACACCCACTCCCCTACCAAGAAAAAGTTTAAAGCCATACCCTCAGCCGGTAAAGTCATGGTTACAGTCTTCTGGGACGCTGAAGGGGTTATTCTGTTCGATGTCCTTCCCCATGGTCAAACGATCAACTCTGAAGTGTATTGTGCTACTCTTTAGAAATTGAAGAAACGACTTCAGCGTGTTCGTAGGCACAAAAATCTGAACGAACTTCTCCTTCTTCATGACAACGCAAGACCTCACACAAGTCTTCGCACCCGAGAGGAGCTCACAGAACTTCAGTGGACTGTTCTTCCTCATGCACCCTACAGCCCCGATCTCGCACTGTCGGATTTCCATATGTTTGGCCCAATGAAGGACGCAATCCGTGGGAGGCACTACGCGGATGATGAAGAAGTTATTGATGCAGTACGACGTTGGCTCCGACATCGACCAGTGGAATGGTACCGTGCAGGCATACAGGCCCTCATTTCAAGGTGGCGTAAGGCCGTAGCATTGAATGGAGATTACGTTGAAAAATAGTGTTGTGTAGCTAAAAGATTGGGGAATAACCTGGTGTATTTCAATGCTGAATAAAACAACCCCTGTTTCAGAAAAAAAAATGTGTTGCGTTACTTATTGAACTGCCCTCGTATATTATTGAAGTTTAACATGAGAATGCGTACATTTATTTCTACTGAGTTTTGATAAAAATGTGTCAGTTAATTGAGACAATGTCTGTGTCAACAAAGCAGATAGTTTAAACCTCTTTCCCTCAAATGTTATCCTTGTTCTTCTCCTTGTGGGACCAAGGGGTATGTCGCGGTGCAATGGAGTAAAGTCATGTTCATGATGTTGCAGAGAGCAGATATATTGAGTTGGAATTTTTGGCTCTCAGGGAGCGAATGGATGTCAAGTTTTGTCAACCAGAGGTCTGAAGTTTTTATAATACAATGAGTTTACAGTACTCTCCTTGTGTTGTCAAGAAGTTCGCCGGTCTCTAATTCTAATAGAGTAATCATACACACAAGGTTATCGCTGGATATGTGCAAATCCGTCAGATCTCGCGGTTTTTCTATCTTCTAAGCTTGTATCTTCAGACATGTCCCTTCTCTGCCGTGGTAGCGATCGGTTGTGGGCTCGTACAGATGTGACGGATGTGGTGCTGTAATGATGATTATTGGATTGCAGTAAAGAGCACACAGGTTAACTTTTTAATTGGATCCCACTTAATGACTCCTGTGGTTCTAATTACATCACATTTCATTATGCACTTAATACAGTGCACAAGATTTATGTTTATGGATACAGTTGTTCAACTGTGGGCAGATTACACTCAAATTATTTCAAACACACATATGTGACCACACTATAGACCGTCCACAACTACGCAATCATAAACAATATTTTTAATGTTAGTTCTCAACTATTGATGACAGCCACCACCGATTAGACCGTCTACTGTGCCCTCCCCCCCCCCCCCCCCCTCCCAGATTGACACTACCAGCCCTGGCCTTCGTGTTCCTGCCTACACGAGAATGCTTCTGCGTCGCTCGTTTGAGCCAGCGCGCCTTCACGTCAGGCCACGTCGCCAAGATGCCACGCCGGAGCTTCCACCTTATTCCGAAGCCGTATTGTCCCCCTATGCAAAAATTAGATTTTGCACAGTACTGCACAATATTATGAAGTCTTAGATACCTATCATACAACGTAAATGTTACAAGTTGAATCTGGAGACGTGCTCATTCCGTATGTTATGTGCTGGAGATTTACTTAGTTGTCCTGTGTACACCATCACGTTCGATTTTCGACGTTTTGGATCAAATTTCAACTGAACACTCCATTTGCACTGCGTGTTGTTTGTACATGTTTACTGTATACGGTCGCTACAATAACACCCTCACATGTATAATATACAAACAATGTAACGTCCACTTTGAACAATTATACATAACTGTGCTTAAACTGACACACAATATTTTGTTAGCGCAACGCAATCTGACTTTTAAAATTCCCTACAAAAGAATGGCCCTGACTAACATTAAACTATACCTTTCACAAATCACTTACCTCACAAAAATCTTCGCTGCTCAAGCTACTGCAATACAGCGAGCGCCACTACTGCCAGCTAAATAAAAGATTCAAACTATGGAAGGCACTAACTACTGATAGGGATAGTTAGCAAATCAAAGATATTAATAGAGAACAAACAATGTATTTACCTTGATATCATCATATATAAATATAGCAGTTCATGACAAATTTCAAAACTCCGCCATCTCTCTCCTCACATCCACCACTGCTGGCGGCTCACCTCCAACTGCGCAACGCTACGCGCTGTTCACAGCCAGCTGCCTAACACTACAATGGCGAGTATTACAACAATGCAAAGCAGCCACAGACTGCACACAGTACAGCCAGTGATTTTCATACAGAGGTGGCGTTACCAATAAAAAAACCTAAACAGCCTACTTACATAGAGAAAACATAAACAGCCTACTTACATAGCCCCCATGCTCCCCACAAAAATTTTTACAAATGGTGTTGGGCACTGGCCAATACAGATTTGACAAAAATTTTTCACAATTACACTAACAAAGATATAAAATGCACACACTTATTGATACAACGTTGGTCAAAAGCTAAAATTTTCTCACAGTCCACAAAGACAGTCCTGATCATTCATCATAATAGTAATTACAGTTTCTCATTAGTAAAAGAAATTGCACACAGAAGTAGTGGATTTCCATACAGTCTTGAAGAAGTAGTGTTGTCCTTCCAATGGAAAGACAGTGCTGACTCTTGACATGCTGACAGGTAATGGGCCACAACAGAGCAAACCCACAGCAGAGTCATTCGAAGATGATGAATATAGGTAGGTAGGTCATCACAGAGCAGACCCACTGCAGTCCTGGTAGAGAGTATTGGTGGGCCACCAGAGGTGCAGACCCACTCCAGTCCTTGTAGAAATTGTGGACAGGCCCACTGTAGTCCTGGTAGAGAGTATGGTATTGGTGGGCCACCAGAGGTGCAGATCCACTGTAGTCCTTGTAGAGATGGCCAGCAGCCATCTGTTGTGACTGTGCAGGTGCACAATCACCATCAAAGAGTCTTCTGGATAATAGAGCAAGTCCATAACCACCACTTGTGCACTCACAAAGTTTTTGGAATAGTCCTTAGAACCAGCAATGCCGTTATCCAGTCCCTTGCTGAATTATTAACACACGTGCAAACACTATCAGTCCCTACTTCTCACATATTGTCCATGTACTATGACCAACAGAAACGTGTGCAGTGAAATGTTACTTAATTTGAAGAACTGGTAACAATTACAATTTGGTAACGTAAAAATCGAAATAACATATACGTCAGTGTTCCAGGAATTATGACATGAGTACATACATAAAAGATCAGAATAACTTTCGAAACACCAACTTCACACATGAGCATTAACACAAAACAGAATAAATAATGTCTAAACATCTTTACAAAGTAAATAACATATTATTAATGCCAATTATATTCGAGGATAACAGTATTCCTCATCATAGTGAATATAGCTTAGTACTAGAAAAATTCTACAACATAAATCGTATTAGCTACACACATAAAGACAGGAAAAACACAAATACACAAGGGAACACAAACATATAGTGGGATAACACAAAAGGAAAGGACAGGGTTTGTTTTATTGCAGTATATTGCAAACAAAACTTTCTTTGCTTCTTGGAGATCTCCCTTCATTCATCATTATTCCCAAAAGTCCTATCTAAGCCTGCCTTCTGTATTCTGTTCACATCCTCTGTCAAAAATAGTTTTTCTCCACTGTACAGTATCCTTCTTTTTCGCCCAACCCATTTTCATATAGCTTCTCAACACATTTCTTCCAAGTCATCATGGTTAGTTTCTTATATAGTCTACCGCTCTTAAGCTAACTTAAATCTACTGAGCTCAGATGCTAAACTAAAGGACGAGGCAATGCAGCATCACATAACAAATCAACACAAACAGCAATGCAAAAAATGCAAATTGGCAAAGCTAGCAGCATAAATTAGCAAAAGTCAAATTCAATAACACTATGCCTGGCAAACAGCAGCAACTTATACCTAAACATGACATAGCGCAAGCAGAAAAACTATTACACTAAAATGGCCATGTCTAATACCTATGTCACATCTGAACATTAGAGTGATGCATCACAAAAATTTACGCTAGTAGATAAGTTACCAAATCGTAAAAAAATTATTTATGCAATTCCTGTGAAGGGAAATGTCTTTTTGTGCTCCCTCATTTGTTTTGGATAGATCATAAAATTATTTATTGGATCTGTAGCATAAAATATTTATATTAGTACATATATTAAATTTTATTTTAACCAATGCTGCAGCGCAGCTAGAAACTTGATATTAAACAAAATGTGTAAATAAATACATAAAGCAAGCCATATGGCATTTTTCTTAACTAGCAAGGCAATAGCTGTGAAATGTTTCTCATCGTTTCATTAGGCATTTCAGTAAATATCATAAATTACGAGCTCCACAGTATGCTTTCAACAAGGAGATGTCAGTAGCGCGGACAATGGCCATCCCTTTCTTTTTTTTTTCTACCTGTGCTTCTGACGAGGCACTCACACTAATGGCTTGTTCTCCAGGCGTCTGACACACCTGGGTGCCCACGACGCATTATGTGCAGGTGGTCACTTAACTTTCGTACGGAAATATTTACGACAGCAGTTTCCGCTACAGTGACAGTCTCATATAAAAATATTTCACAGGTCAAGAATTTGCGTTGCAAATTTGAAGAAATAAAATCCTATGAATATAACAGTGTCCAAAAAAATTTCGTCGGCATTGTGATACATTCACGCATTTACACACATCTCATAACTCTTAAAGTACGATTCTCGGTTTCCAACATCCTTTTTCACAAGTCAAGAGTCCTTAACTTCTTTCATTACTCCTTACCTTATTCGTCGACACTTCTTCAATATTGCATCATAACAGATAAGTAGCATAATCAAATAACTCATATAGCATCAGCCTATTAATCATAAACATACCTCAGCAGCATAATACACATTGTCGTCGTAAAAATAACATCATAACTCCTCAGTCAAATCTCAAAATCGTCGTAGCTTCCTCCAATAATTAAAAAAATTCTCTGCTCATGTCAAAAGTGTCATCTTTCTCAAACGTACTTTAAAAATCATGAATCCATACCAAATACATCATTCAAAGCTCTCATAGTATCACAATGGTTCCGAAAATATATGAACAGTTCACAAAGTACAAACAACATACAATTTTGTAAGTGTGAAGTTATCCAACGGTGTAATTACGTAAACGTCTGTCAGTGATGTAGTAAAATAAATGCTTGTCTCTCTCAGGTAAATAATCAGACAGCTGCGTAATTTGTGTGTTACAGAAATATGGTACCGATGTGTAAAGTTGTATAAGCAAATACCATATTAGCTAGGGTTCCTTGTGCTTGCCAAACACATGGTACACAAAGTAGGCGTGTACCCCCCTGAGGATTAATGTAATTATACCCTCAGGTGTTACAGATTACAGCAATGGAATGAAATGTATTACGGAAAACCTTTGTATTATTGTACTTCAAATATCTTTAAAAATAAATGTTTTAAGTACAAAATTAATCACTCAAATACGTGTACTGTAGCGCTAAATGTGCGTCTTGTTGCAACATAATCTGTGTGGAAGTGTCGTAGTTATCGTCTTCCGAAAGCTAAGTTATGCAGAAGTCAATGTACTTACCTCATAATACACAAAAGTAAAATGCTTTGCATATTAATGTCTTAGTTATTACGCTTATTGCCGTGATGAGGAAAGTACTGTGCTATAACGTATTGTTGTGCTACGGAAAAGGCAGTCTCATTGTAGCTATACCACAAAAGTTACTACTAAAACCTGTTTTACTTTCCAGAATAAAACAGAAAACTGTGCAGATATAAAACAGAAACACTGCAAAAGCAACATTGTAAATTGTCACTCATTAGTAGCGTCGTGATATAGTCGTGTAGCTGTCAAATAAACTGACCACTGTGCCATCTGGTATCTCACTGAAAGTACTTTAAATCCAGAATATATTTTCAAGTAAACCAAAATGTTGCATTAAAATCTCATTAGCAGTACTGGTAAATGTTCTAAGTATGTAAGCCTTATAGTCGTTCCATAATCATGCAACTAACAAGCAAGAATGTACACACACAATAACACTGTGACGTCTGTTCACTATGACAATGCATTCGTCATTTCTGTTTCAATAAGTTCTCTTGGTTCTTGACTGGATATTTAACTTCAAACATTGTTGCATGTTAACAGATTCTAAGCCTGACAAAGCATACTAGCAATGTAAAGTGAAAAGTTATATGGCAAAGACAAAGTTAAAAAGCAGATTATCTTTCAATAAACGGTTTTACATGTGAAGTGTGGTGCAATCCTTTACTCTTCCTAGTACGCAGACTTTCAACTTCAAAGCAATTATCATGTTGTTTACATCGGTAAAGAATGCTAAATCTTTTCTCAAGGCTAGCGTCTTTGTTATCTTTCCCTGAGCCAGCGGCCGCACGCGGCTGCCTGCTGTGCGAGTCATTGTCTGTCTCTTTGTTGGCGCGCGTCGTTATTGGGATTAGGAGACCTAACTTCTACAAATTCACTCTGACGAGAAGGCCCTGCTCTGTTCGAATCCCGCCAGTTCTGATGCAATTCAGATCTGTCGTTACGATCATATCGTCTGTCGTCATGTCGGTAGTTCCTGTAGTTTCTTTCTTGTCGGTCATGTGGTGGAGAATTTCTCCCGGAATCGTAACTGCGCGCTGAACTGTTGCGTCTGAAGTTATTTTGTCTCCCTTGATAATAATTGTTTTGGTTTCCATATTGTCTGTTTCTATGGTTATCTCTGTCATATTCATAATTACGGAAGTGCGATCTTTCTCTGTAACTATTACTTTGCCAGTGGTTGTCATACGGGTGGTGTCTGTTTTGGTCACGATTTACGTTGTGAGAATAGCCTTGTCGCGCCCAGTTATTATTTCTTTCATCGCGGAATTGCGACGGATGTGACCTGTAATTGTTGTATTCCTGTTTTCGCATCCGGCGACTGTCTGTGTCAATTTCTAATTCTTGTAGGAGTCCCTGAAATGCTTCAATGTCGTCTTTGCAACGTCCTGCTAAAATAATATGTCGTAAATGTTCAGGCAATTTGAGTAAGCAAATGCGGATGAGTTCTGAGGGGCTGTATGGGTTTGAAAGATATTGATTCTTATGCAACATGTCTTCAAAATATTTGATAAGACTGGAAAATTCAGATTGTTCAAAGTGTTTCATCATCATGATGCTATGTTTTACACGGTCTTGTGTAGCTTGAGACCAATATGCTGAGAGGAAGGCATGGTAAAACTCTCCTTCACTGTGGCAATCGTGAATGACCGACCGCATTCTTACAGCTGGTTCATTCTCTAAGTAGCCACACATAAATTCTAATCTGTGTTCTAACGACCAGTTGGGAGGAAAACAATGCGAGAATTGATGGAGCCATGCTTGTGGATGAATGTCGTTGCCAGAATTCTTAAATGTTTTGAATTTACGTGTAGTAATGAATAGCTTATAGTCAAAATCATCATGTCGGCGAGTCGCATATCGGTCATTGTTAGGTCGTGTCGGCTGTTCCATCTCAAAATTCGGTGCACATTGCCAATTTCTTTCATAACTTCCGAAATGCCCTGTGTTATTATATTGTGGCTGTTCCGTATTTCTGTGTCCCTCTTCCCGTATTGGGGCGCGAGTATCCTCTGAAATACGTAATTCTTGTATTACCTGTGTCAGCTGATCTTGTACTTCCCGGATTTCTCTTTTGTACTGTGTATTGATTTGATTTTGATTCTGTTTGAATTTTCTAATTTGTTCATACTCTTCTGTGTCAGTGAAGGCTACAGGTCTTGTGTCATTCAGATCATCATCTACCTTTGTAGATAAGTTAGGGACCTGATCCGAAAGTTCGGCTACTTTCTCCGATAGTGAACACATTTCCTCAGTGTGTTTTTCTGAACCAAGTTTCAGAGTGTCCATTTGTGTTGAAATCGAATCTACTGTGTCCTTTAAGTTTTCCTGAGTTTTTGCAAGTTGCGTAACCGAATCGGTAGATGCAACTGAGTCAATTTTTGCCCACAAGGTCTCATGATTTTCATGAACAGTGGTTTGCAGTTCTTTTATGGCTGCTTCGTGATTCTGTAATGCATTTTCATGCCGCGAAAAAATAGGTTGAAAATGCTCACAAATTTGTGTTTTTACGTCATTACAGACTTTTTGACATTTCGATTCAATGTTATGTAACTCAGTAGTTAAGTCTTCACGTGTTTGTTCAAGAGTTTGTTCCAATGAGTCTAACTTTTTAAGATTTTGTTCCACTGTGTCTAACTTTTTGAGATTTTGTTCCACTGTGCCTAACTTTTTGAGATTTTGTTCCACTGTGTCTAACTGTTGCTGTGTTTGTCTCTGGTGTTGTTCCATTGTGTCTAACTTTTCAAGCTTTTGTCCCATTTGTTGCATTAATTGTAATAACAATGCACTGGTGTCTGAAACATGTTCCTCAGTGCTTTTCGGCAGTGAATTTGCACCGGCAACATTCACATTTTGACAAGCGGAAAATGTGTCTTGACTCATTTGAAAAAACGGTGAGGACGCAAACCCTGAATGCACAGTATTTGCAAAATTGAGTCCTGTCATTTCGGATTCCTGAGGTGAGCTGTTGCCGAGCGATCGATCGATAATGCTTCCCTGTTCACTACCTGTTTCACTGTCTATACCATTATTTGACGCCCGCTCCATTTCCCTATGCACAGTTACCAAATTACCACTTTGAACGTCTGTTAATTCATTACACAGTGGTGCTGGCAAGCTACGCTCGTCGTCACTATTATTTCTCATTTTACTTTGGAGCCTAGTGTTACGTTTTTCACACGCCATTATTGTCACAATATTTCACGCGATAACACAGAAAAACACAATTTGAAGATCAAAAATAAGAGAACACATTATCATAGCACTGAAAATAATATCTAGTTAATTGCAAGCGCAGCTGCGAAATACTTGGTGCAAATCTACATGCATGCCACAACTGTTTTACTGTACAACAATGAAAGACTGCAACTACAAAGGAGATTTTCTCTACAATTACGCGCTAGCAATAAACAATAGCTACACTAATTTCACAAACTACAAGAAAAAAAATCAGAAGATTCCAGTGAGGTATCCTAGGCTAAGGGTCGACATATGTAACGTCCCCTTAGTACAATTTTACATAACTGTGCTTAAACTGACACACAATATTTTGTTAGCGCAACGCAATCTGACTTTTAAAATTCCCTACAAAAGAATGGCCCTGACTAACATTAAACTATACCTTTCACAAATCACTTACCTCACAAAAATCTTCGCTGCTCAAGCTACTGCAATACAGCAAGCGCCACTACTGCCAGCTAAATAAAAGATTCAAACTATGGAAGGCACTAACTACTGATAGGGATAGTTAGCAAATCAAAGATATTAATAGAGAACAAACAATGTATTTACCTTGATATCATCATATATAAATATAGCAGTTCATGACAAATTTCAAAACTCCGCCATCTCTCTCCCTACATCCACCACTGCTGGCGGCTCACCTCCAACTGCGCAACGCTACGCGCTGTTCACAGCCAGCTGCCTAACACTGCAATGGCGAGTATTACAACAATGCAAAGCAGCCACAGACTGCACACAGTACAGCCAGTGATTTTCATACAGAGGTGGCGTTACCAATAAAAAAACCTAAACAGCCTACTTACATAGAGAAAACATAAACAGCCTACTTACAACAAATATGAAACTATGTGGGGTTGAATGGTTTTCATGGGAATATTTTAATAAATCAAACGCAGAAATAATCCTTAGAATTTGATGTATAATTACCAATATTCATTTTTCCACATAATCGCCAACCCTCATTCATCGATTAATTTTACTATTTCCTCTGTCACCCAATGTTTCTTCGAAGCTACCTTCCTTATACCCCAGTTTTCCTTCCAAACATCTGTGATTGCCGTTTTTAGACGTCCATTCCTCTTCAACTGCACTACCTGCTGAGCTTTTCATTACCGCAGTATTAACATCAGAGAAGTTGAAGCGTTTCTCTTGATTTCTTAGTACTTCCGTATCCCACTTCTTTGCACTTTGAGTCTTCATGACTAGTTTCTTAAACTTCACCCAGCTCTTCATCAAGACTAAACTGTGATCTGAGTCTATATCTGCTCCTGGGAACACCTTACAACCCAATATCTGATTTAGGAGTCTTTTCCTGACTATAATGTAATGACTTGCGCCATAGGGTGGTGGGGTTTCGGTTTCCGCTGGATAGGTCAGGAGTCCACTATACACAGCAGGCGGCTACACGGGTAGCAGCGGTTGTGTGGCGTGGACTGGGCAGTTTTTTTTTAGGTTAGATGGCCTCGGGCAAGTACAGAAAGGGCAACAGCCTCAAAGGGTGCGGGGCAAAGTCAGGACATGCGGCGACCAAGCAGCAATAGGTATTGTAATTGTAAACTGTCGAAGCTGCGTTGGTAAAGTACCTGAACTTCAGGCGCTGATAGAAAGCACCGAAGCTGAAATCGTTATAGGTACGGAAAGCTGGCTGAAGCCATAGAGAAATTCTGCCGAAATTTTTACAGAGGCACGGACGGTGTTTACAAAGGATAGATTGCATGCACCCGGTGGTGGCGTGTTTTTTGCTGTTAGTAGTAGTTTATCCTGTAGTGAAATAGAAGTGGATAGTTCCTGTGAATTATTATGGGTGGAGGTTATACTCAACAACCGAGCTAGCTTAATAATTGGCTCCTTTTACCGACCTCCTGACTCGGCAGCATTAGTGGCAGAACAACTGAGAGAAAATCTGGAATACATTTCACATAAAATTCCTCAGCATGTTATAGTATTAGGTGGAGATTTCAATTTACCAAATATAGACTGAGACACTCAGATGTTTAGGACGGGTAGTAGGGACAGAGCATCGAGTGACATTATACTGAGTGCACTATCCGAAAATTACCTAGAGCAATTAAACAGAGAACCGACTCGTGGAGATAACATCTTGGACCTACTGATAACAAACAGACCCGAACTTTTCGGCTCTGTAAGCGCAAAACAGTGAATCAGTGGGCATAAGGCCGTTGCAGCATCCATGAGTATGGAAGTAAATAGCAATATAAAAAAAGGGCGGAAGGTTTATCTGTTTAGCAAGAGTAATAGGAGGCACATTTCAGACTACCTAACAGATCAAAACGAACATTTCTGTTCCGACACTGACAATGTTGAGTGTTTATGGAAAAAGTTCAAGGCAATCGTAAAATGCGTTTTAGACAGGTCCGTGTCGAGTAAAACTGTGAGGGACGGGAAAAACCCACCGTGGTTCAACAACAAAGTTAAGAAACTACTGCGAAAGCAAAGAGAGCTTCACTGCAAAATTTAAACGCAGCCAAAACCTCTCAGACAAACAGAAGCTAAACGATGTCAAAGTTAGCGTAGGAGGGCTATGCGTGAAGCGTTCAGTGAATTCGAAAGTAAATTTCTTTGTACCGACTTGACAGAAAATCCTAGGAAGTTCTGGTCTTACGTTAAATCAGTAAGTGGATCGAAACAGCATATCCAGACACTCTGGAATGATAATGGCATTGAAACAGAGGATGACACGCGTAAAGCTGAAATACTAAGCACCTTTTTCCAAAGCTGTTTCACAGAGGAAGACCGCACTACAGTTCCTTTTCTAAATCCTCGCGCGAACGAAAAAATGGCTGACATCGAAATAAGTGTCCAAGGAATAGAAAAGCAAATGAAATTACTCAATAGAGGAAAGTTCACTGGACCTGACGGGATACCAATTCGATTCTACACAGAGTATGCGAAACAACTTGCCCCCTTCTAACAGCAGTGTACCGCAAGTCTCTAGAGGAACGGAAGGTTTCAAATGATTGGAAAAGAGCACAGGTAGTTCCAGTTTTCAAGAAGGTTCGTCGAGCAGATGCGCAAAACTATAGGCCTATATCTCTGACATCGATCTGTTGTAGAATTTTAGAACATGTTTTTTTGCTCGCGTGTCATGTCATTTCTGGAAACCCAGAATCTACTCTGTGGGAATCAACATGGGTTCCGGGAACAGAATCGTGTGAGACCCAACTCGCTTTATTTGTTCATGAGACCGAGAAAATATTAGATACAGGCTCCCAGGTAGATGCCATTTTCCTTTACTTCCGGAAGGCGTTCGATACAGTTCCGCACTGTCGCCTGATAAACAGAGTAAGAGCCTACGGAATATCAGACCAGCAAACAGAACACAGCATGTTGTTCTCAATGGAGAGACGTCTACAGACGTTAAAGTAACCTCTGGCGTGCCACAGGGGAGTGTTATGGGACCATTGCTTTTAACAACATATATAAATGACCTAGTAGATAATGTTGAAGTTCCATGCGGCTTTTCGCGGATGATGCTGTAGTATACAGAGAAGTTGCAGCATTAGAAAATTGCAGCGAAATGAAGGAAGACCTGCAGCGGATAGGCACTTGGTGCAGGGAGTGGCAACTGACCCTTTACATAGACAAATGTAATGTATTGCGAATACATAGAAAGAAAGATCATTTATTGTATGATTATATGATAGCGAAACAAACATTGGTAGCAGTTACTTCTGTAAAATATCTGGGAGTATACGCACGGAACGATCTGAAGTGGAACGATCATATAAAATTAATTGTTGGTAAGGCGGTTGCCAGGTTGAGATTCATTCGGAGAGTTCTTAGAAAATGTTGTCCATCAACAAAGGAGGTGGCTTACAAAACGCTCGTTGCTCGACCTATACTTGAATATTGCTCATCAGTGTGGGATCCGTACCAGGTCGGGTTGACAGAGGAGATAGAGAAGATCCAAAGAAGAGCGGCGCGTTTCGTCACAGGGTTATTTGGTAACCGTGATAGCGTTACGGAGATGTTTAATAAACCCAAGTGGCAGACTCTGCAAGAGAGGCGCTCTGCATCGCGGTGTAGCTTGCTGTGCAGTTTTCGAGACGGTGCGTTTCTGGATGAGGTATCGAATATATTGCTTCCCCCTGCTTATACCTCCCGAGGAGATCACGAATGTAAAATTAGAGAGATTCGTGGCTTTCCAGCAGTCGTTCTTCTCGCGAACCATACGCGACTGGAACAGGAAAGGGAGGTAATGACAGTGGCAAGTGAGGTTCCCTCCGCCACACACCGTTTGGTGGCGTGCTGAGTATAAATGTAGATGTAGATGTAAGACTAAAATTTTCCCATATCACCCGGTCTTTTCCTAGTATACCTCCTCCTCTTGTGATCCTTGAACAGAGTATTACTAGAAGTTTATTGCAGAACTTAATAGTCTTTCTTCTCTTTCATTCTTATTCCCAAGCCGATAGTCTCCCGCAACCTTTCTTCTACTCCTTCCCTTACAACAGCATTCCAATCCCCCATGAATACTGGATTTTCATCTCCCTTTATGTACTGAATTACCCGTTCAGTACCCTCATGTACTTCCTCTACCTCCTCATAGTCGATTTAATAGTCACTGTTTATGGACACTATGAGAGCCTGCATAGTATATTCGGTCATAGTGACCATATTACAGCTGCCGAGAGACGGAAGAGTTAAGACTTGTGCCATAACTGTTGATTCTTTCTTACTGTGTTGCTGTTCTTGTTTTAGTGCCACTCTGTCAAGGAAGTGTGTAATTACCAATAAACTGCCACCCATTTTATTGAACCATAGCAGAAACTAGTTTACTGTCACGGGGGATGTTTCGGCTGAATTAATGCTATCACTCATTTACAACAATCCAGCACTGGTGATGAGGAATACTGAAAAGTGATGAAAAACTTTTCGACTGTCGCCAACGCTGGCAATGAGGAAACGTGAAAAATTTCGACAAGTAGCCAACACTGAGAAACGAGTAAAGTCAAGATTAATGATACTTTCTTCAGTTCTCAACACTGATAACGAGGCAGCAGGAAGGTCATAAAGATCCAGTACTGATAATGAATTACAGAAGTAATCAGGCAGTTTTATTCTCAATTATTTTCTTTTAGTGCATAGTTTATTTCATTAATTTTTGCGGCATAACTTGGTGGTTTAGAATTACTCCGTGGGTGGTCAGTTCTGGGAACTCGTCCTCCAACCATTCCTGCACTCGAAGAACGCGAGGACGACAGCCAACAACAACAACAACAACCACTGCAATTAAAAATGCTACAGTCACCCTTTCCGGCGCTCGATCGATAAGTGAAGGCTTCGAACAGCTATATCCAGCGACTAGAGCAGCATTACCTCATATCGGAAGCCAGGTGATTTTGCCAAACAATTAATTTTCATTGTTGTAAGTATGCCCCTCTGTAGTTCAACTTCATCATAACTTGCCACCTGCTTATCAGCCAGTGGCTCATATTCTGAAATTAACGAAACGCTTGCGAAATACTTCGACTCTCACGTTCACTCTGCTCCTGCCAGACAGAGTCTTTTTGAAATTCAGTCTTGATCGCACCACGTATGCTACAAGAACATAGGTGACCGGTTTCGGTCATATCGCATGACCATCATCAGACCCATGGCATCCTTCGAAGATGGTAGGTGGAGCACTCTTCTCAACTGTGAGTTGACATCGTAGCAGCTGAGAAGAGTGCTCCACATACCATCTTAGAAGGATGCCATGGTTCTGATGATGGTCATGTGATATGACCGAAACCGGTCACCTATGCTCTTGTAGTATACGTGGTGCGATCAAGACTGAATTTTAAAAAGAAAAATTTAAAAAAATTTTTTTGATCGCTGTTCCAAAAATGTTTATTAAAACAGTCTTTCTCAATTTTTCAGGCACTCAGATCAACGTTATTAGGAATGGATTATTCAGTTACAAGGCCTGACTAGCGACCATAACTTTAACTGTCAAAATGATCTATCTAAGAAATCTTATGCTGACTCACTAGTTGATTAAGAGGTTATCAGACACTCCCCTGTCCATGAATTAAAGGAGGACATGCTTATTCTAACAATCCCCGCTGTACAAACTGTCTGCCACTGATCAGGCCATACGAACAAACGCATGTACAGGATGACAATTTTTGAACAATATGAAATAAAATCGTCACAACTTCTGAACGGTTTGCATTAGGATGTTCAAACTGCACGGTTGGCCGCGGGGCATAATGGGAATTGATGTGCGCTGTATGGTTTGGTTTAGCGACAAAGCCCACTTTCATTTGGATGGGTACGTCAATAAGCAAAATGGGCGCATTTGGGGAACTGAGAATCCACATTTCGCGATCAAGAAGTCTCTTCACCCTCAATGGACGTATTACTTGATGGCACGGTCACTACCGAACGGAACCTGAAGGTTTTGGAAGATGATTTCATCCCCATCATCCAAAGTGACCCTGATTTCGACAATATGTGGTTCATGCAAGACGGAGCTCGACCTCATCGAAGCAGGAGAGTGATGTCCTGAGGGAGCACTGGGGTACTCAGCGACCACTGGCATGGGCCTCGACTGGCCGCCATATTCTCTGATCTGAACGCATGCTATTCCTTTTTGTGGGGCTGCAGTAAAGACAAGGTGTACAGCAATAACACCAAAACCATTGATGAGCTCAAAACAGCCAATCAGGAGGTCATCGACAGCATCCATGTTCCGACGCTTCAGTGGGTCATGTAGAATTTCGCTATTCGTCTCCGTCAGATCATCGCCAATGATGGCAGGCATATCGAACTTGACATAACCTACATCCAAATATCTGTAGTGATGTTTACATGCTGAATAAAGCATGTGAACGCCGATGCTTGTAACTAATTTACGTTTTGTTTCATATAGTTCAATAATTGTCGTACCGTTTCTGTTGAAGCAGTACAGAGTGATACGCTGACGTATTCGTTACGCGTCGACAGTTGACATGGCTTAGTGACCAGCGCAATTAAGCCCAATACAAATAGGGCGAGCAGTCAGTAGACAAATTTAGAAATACTAAATTACAGTCTCGTTAACTCTGTGCTGTAAACCACAAGAGAGACAATTCTATTAGAAACGACCAAACACGGGGCTGAGAGATGCAAAACGAAGCACAATGGACAAAAGACTCGGATACTCAAACATGTTGCAGTAGTTAATAATAAAAAGCCAAGTCATTTATGACGAACATGTCCAGATTCAAAAACTTTCACGGATGAAACACCTCATGATTGCCATCTTTTATGTCAATAACAAGTCTTTATTGGTAACTCTTCGAATTGACACAGGGGCGTGAGGTTCAGTCATTAACCTACAGACGTACCGAAAATTAGGATCTCCAAAGTTAACAGACTTTAATAATTAACTGATGATAGTTTTGCCGACGGTACTACTGGTGCTACATCAATGCCACTGCAGCGTAGTTTCTGCAAAACGCATTGCCAGAGAGCACTGCTTACCGGAAACAAATATTGACAAAAAAATGTATTTTCCGTGGCCACATGCAGTAGAATCCTAATCACGTCTGTGTACTGATTTTGCAGGACCGTTTCTCGGAAGCTACTGGCTCATCCTCATCAATGCTTTCTCCATATTACCCTTTGTGATGCAGACGTCATCACTATCTTCAACAAAGGCTATTCACGCTTTGTCTAAGACCTTCTCTATTGAAGGATTGCCGAAATCTGTAGTCACTGACAACGTCACACAATTTTCTTCTCAGGAATTTAAACTATTTTGTGAAACCACACTTCTGAACTGCACGGTTTCATCGTGAGGCCAATGTTCTAGCTGAAAGATTCGTACAAACTTTCCAGTCGCACTTGACGAAGCTGGTTCATCAGTACAATAACGAAATCCTTTATTGATCTTCTTCTCTCAATACAGTGAGTACAGAATCACTCCACATGATACACAATCTCCATCTGATAACGTACCTGGAAGACTGCAACGAACATTAATGTCAATTTTGAAGCTACTCGTTCATGCACAAGCCGAGATTCGATAAAAGTCAATACCAATTTTTAGGTAAGTGTTTTGGTACCCATTTCAGTGCGAAAGTATGAGAAAAAGAGAAGATTATTAGAAGTATTCATACAGCAGCTCGGAAATGTCATGATGACGTTAAATTTTCACCTAGAATAGCAACATGCCATACAAATCAAATTAGGCTGTTTTCTTTTACAGAATTGGAAGACCTGTACTCAGCCAGCCGTCTAAGAGCCCGAAAGTAGTCGGCAACTTCCCCGCCATTGCCTCGAGCAGCGTGGCCCAGCAGCAGACAGTCGACGATGGACTGATGGAAGTGGACGTAGCACCTGCCAACTTAGATCAGCATATGGACGTTGGTATGGCGAACGCTTGACCGGTCGCCTCTCACAGTGGTTTTGCTTGGGTTTCCCATGGTGTCGCGTTCGAATGCAAGGAGAGCAACAAGCCTGCCCCCAACAAATATGCGCGCCGGCAAACAAGGAACCAGAACCCTAATGAAGCCAGCCAGCGTCATCAGCTTCCCCCCCCCCCACCCCCCGCCTCCCCCCAGGGGAGTGTGTTGTGTACCTGGCTCAAGAGGGACAGGAGAACACCAGCAGTTCCTGCAGTCACCCTAGTGTAGACAGTACCAGCATTTCCTGAAATTATCCTATGGAGCACAGGTCCCTGAGTTCCGATTGAGAAGAATACTGTTCGACTTGGCAGTAGCCATTTAGGGACAATAGGAGTGTCTTTCTTTCTTTCTTTAGCTTGTGCCTTGTCCCAAAAGGACGCAGGGTCGGCTTGGTTAATCGGATTTGGCAAGGTTAATTGAAGGGGTGGCCGGATGCCCTTCCTGCCGCCTCCTCATACCCCCCGGGACGGAATTAGTGTACCCCAACTGTCTGTGCCCAGTGTAATCCATGGAATAGTGCGAATGTGTTCAGATGTCTGCGAGCCGTATATCTGAGACGGGATGTGGGGACCAGCCCAGTATTCACCTAGTGGGATGTGGAAAACCGCCTAAAAACCACATCGATCTGGGGCCGGTGCGCCTATCTGAGTCCAGGAAGTGGCGCATTAGCGCTCTCGGCTAACCTGGAGGGTCTTAGGGACAATAGGAGTGTCTGCACAATAAACTCAGTTGTAGGGAGTGCACAGTAGCCTGCCAAGAAACGGCTAAGTTATTTAGATTCAATTCCATCACATAAAGAACAGAGGGTTCATCAAATCACCTTCAAGCTACTGCTTTACCGTTCCACTCTCGAACAGCAGTTTGATAAAAACGAACACTTAAATCCTTCCGTGCGAGCTCTGATTTCTCTCGTTCTATTATGATGATGTTTTCTCCATATGAAGGTGGACGCCAACAATATATTTTCTCTACATAAAGAGAAAGTTGGTGACTGAAATTTCATAATAAGCTCCTGCAGCACTGAAAAACGCCTTTGTTTTAAAGCTGCCACCCCAATCATATCTATGGCCCTCTCTCCCCTGTTTCGTGAAATACAAAACGAGGTGCCCTTCTTTGAACTTTTTCGATGTCCTCCGTAAATCCTATCTGGTGCGGATCCCAAACCGCAGAGCAATATTCCGGAAGAGAGCGGACAAGCGTAGTGTAAGCAGTCTCTGTAATTAATTTCCACTTTTTGCATCATATAGATATATTGTCTAAATCGTTTTGCAATTGGTTTTGATGATATGACTTTACAAGAAGTGACAGCATTATCTGCAGACAACCTAAGAGGGCTGCTCAGATTGTCTCTTAAATGATTTATGTAGATCACGAACAGCAGAGCGCCTGTAATACTTCCTTAGGGAGCACCAGATATTACTTCTGTTTTAGTTCGAGGCTCCCCGTCAGTTATTAAGAACTGTGGCTTCCTGACACAAAATGACGAATCCAGTCACACAACTGTGACGATATTCAGTCAAACTCCTACGAAAGATAAGTAAAGTTTTGTATCATAGCAGTTAATAAACTTAATTAGTTATTTCTTATTGTGTCGCCACATTTCTGGTCCAGTGCAGCCCTATCAAAGCAAGTGGTGTGCAAATTGCCACCCATCTTACTGAACTATAGTGAAACAATTTTTCTGCTGTCATGAATGTTTCGGCTCAGTTAGTAGTAACATTCAGTTAGAACAACCCAACAATAAAATCATAATATGGTAATTAGAACCAAAAGGTAATTCAACCTTACGAAACGTGCGCTGCAAAAAGTTATTTTCTACTTAACAATAAGAAAATAACAAAAACCTATAACATAGTAACAAATCTGTGCTCGTCATACACTGTCCAGTCACATTAATATGGCACCGTCTATGTTATACGTCTACTTGCAATAGCCACTCACAGGCGGTAGATGGCACCACCAGCAGTGTGTGTGTTTAGGGGAGGGGGGGGGGGGACATGGTAATAAGTGCATTCATTGTCGTAACGTGAAACGGAGCGATTTATCACACGTCCTAAAGGGCATGATCATTGGCTTTCGGGCAAAGGGTGGAAACATTTCCAGAACAGATAAGTTTACTAAGCTGTGGGTGAAGTGTACCGTGCATGGTAAAATGGCGCTAGCCAAAACTGGCGCCGAGGCAACTGTAGTGTATCACGAGTCATAGATGACAGCAGTAAACGACAGCTGAGCAGATGTGTACGGGTGAATAGAAGTGAAACTGTTGAGCAGCTTATCTCCCAGATGAATCAAGGGGCTACCAACGACAATTCTGTGAACTTTTCTGCTTATGGGCCTCTGCAGCAGGGGCCTGGTTCGTACACCAGGGCTGACTGATGTTCACTGGCGACGAAGGCTGGAATTTGCACTGTAATACCGCAACTGGTTGTCCACTGAGTCGCGACAGGTAGTCTTTTCAGATTAATCGCATTTTGTACTCCATCGCTCAGATGGCCGTCGGCGTGTACGGCATTAAATGTTGAAATCAAACAACCTACAAAAACCAGGGAACGTTTTCGTGGCATTCCCTGGGTGATTTTGTCTTCCTGGGAGCCACAATCGATCAACAGAAGTGTGCATCTATCCTTGCAGGCAGTTTGTTGTTCCTCGGCATGACAGCGTCTACCAGCAGGACAATGCAACATGTCACACTGAACCGTAAATTTACTTTCAAAATCTTTTCTTAAAGAATTTACTTTATTTACTAGCGATTCATCAAGAACATTAACACATTTAATCACACTAGGTGAGCGTGGAAGTAGTTGCCAGGAAGTAACTGATGTAAAATGAAATTACTTTTAACAAATGTGAATTTTATTCCTAAAAGCTTTTTCAAAAACAGATTTAAAGTTATAAGCAGAAAAGCATCCTCGAAATATCAAGTTAAAATTTTATTTAGAGGCAGAAAGAACAATATTAACAATATGAGCCTTCGGGCTGAGAAGCTTGCCCGCTCCCTTTCAACACGGCCGTTGTCATGACCGCTCACAACAACCTCTGAAAGAGTACACTGGTGCAAATCTGCAACACACCAGATTACTTTAAACTAAAATTTTTTAACTACTCACACAAACACGTAAACTGTGCACCCCGTAAGAGGGATGGAAATGGAACAACACTCAAATTATTTGCTACCAAAAGTGCAAATTTTTTTTAAAGGACTCTTACGGCGGAAGGGTGGCAACCTTATACCCTAAAATGACTATTTAAATAAAAGCCATAAAATGCAGAATTACATAAAATGTAGAACATGCTCTACGTTACACATATACCACCTCGCAAGATGATAGGCAAGATAAAAACATATTTCAAGAATTCGGCCTTTAAGCAATAAATTCGTTAACACCGAATCCGACAAACATGACAGAGGCAGCTATTAACGTATGGCAGATTGACAGGGGGGGGGGGGGAATTACTAAACAACCCGAACCGCAGATTGCTCTAAACCTCCCCAATTCCACAAGGGAAAGACGAACCACCCAATTCACAAATAACCACCTTCCCGCGGGTGGGCAAACGGAGAAGAATGGTGGGACGACCCCAAAACAAAGCGGCTGGTGACCTCACCAGGAAAGCAAGTACAATTTAACAAGTAAATGAAACAACATATCTCCAGTCACTTAACTTCTAATAAACTGTGATTTCAGGCGAAGACCTGGCGCAGCATCCCCAACGGTCTCCCGAACCGTCCGCTGCCAGCCGCTTCAAGGGGACACAGGAAGGCGCGCCGATCTCCCGTCTCATGGCGTCGCAGCTCGCCCCGGCCAGCCCGATGTCGTGGTTTCGCTCCTGTTGCTCTCGTGTGAACCGCGAAGCCACTATTCCTTTCTATACGGCGCTGCCCACTGGACTCACGTGGGGACCTCACATGCGCCGACGCTCAAGGAGGACAAGTCATCTCGTATCTCAGTGCACGACCGACCAACCGACCGATTCAACCCCAATGAGCGTTGCCCGAGCAACTCGAGCAGACTGGCGGCCTAACGCGCAGACTCAGATGTAGGAACTCAGCCCCGACAGGGCGACCACTAGCTCAGTTCTGTTACTCGCGGAGTGGCAAGAGTCTCAATTTCTGGCTTTAACGTTTGATCCAAACGACAGACAGACACTAACTGCCGCAAAAATGCAAACGAGAGACAGACCAACAACTGGTGACACCAGACTGACCCAGCCTCACTCCGACTGACCCCCTGCCGAGCTGATAGCGTCCCTTAAATGCACGTGAACAGGCAACCTTTCCATTTTCCCACCAGAGGGAGACACCAAAGCTGCGATTACCACAGCGGCGCCACCGCCAGAATCGGAGGGCGACTGCTTCACACAACGTGCTGCGGCGCGCTCTTCAAAACAGCAATTTTTTACCACGGCTCACACACAGCTGGCAGTGTACGTGTGTGATTCCAAGAGCACCAAAATGAGTTTATTGTACCTCCCAGGTCACCAAACTCCCCGTACTTAAACCCAGTCCGGAATCTGTGGGACCATCTAGATCAACTGTAGGTGTCGCGGATCCTCAACTGAGATAACTAGAGCAGCGGCCCACAGCACTGGAGTCGGCATGGCTCCACATTCCTGTCAGTGTCTTCCAGAAGCTCACTGGCTCTCTTCCTGTATGTCTCGTGCTGCAAAAGGTGGTTATTTACGCTTTTCACAGGTGCTCACATTAATTTGACTGGACTGTGTATAACTCAATTATTGCATACATAAAAATTATATATGACAGACTATCGAAGAAACTTCATAAACAAAAATCAGCGAAACGCGTATGGCACAAAACGAGAAACCTTTCATTTAGTTGCACAGACGGACCACACCTAAAAAAAGGTAGACGCAACTAAGGAACTACGGAAAACATAAAAGACGATCATTTTATGCTCTATTACCATTATCAGTCTATAATCTCAGTTCCATATTGAATTTGGAACAAAGGAAATGATCAATCCAATCATAAAAATGTTTAAGTCTTTATCTGTACTCCGCAACCACCACATGGTGCATGGTGGAGGGTACTTAGCGCATAACTATAATTTTCTCAGTGTATTTGCTGATAGTCCACATGTTATCGGATTTCTCTACTTTTCACGCCGTTGGCAGTATTCGAGATGCATGTAACTGGAATTAGCGCAATTTTTGACCTGTGTCGGAACCTCTCTCAGTTCTTTATGCTCTCCACGATGCACAACGCCTTTCTTGTAACGTGTCCCACTGCAGTCTGTTCGGAAACTGCGTAACACTTATTCTTTGAATCATTTATAGTTCATCTTCAGAGAAGTCATCCGATATCGTGTGCTTACGTGGTTGACGGAGAATCCTTGGAAGTAGTCACACTAGAAGTTCTTGTCCAGAGCGATGTAAAGTGGGACAATCACATAACACGACGTGAGCAGGTAGAAGGGGAGTAATCCTGAGGAAGCGCTATACGGAACGAAAGAGGTCACATACAAATCATTCTACCAGTTCTTAAGTGTTGTTTGTAAGGATAGGAACAAGTTCAGTCAACGGAAGAGGTAGACTCTTTTAGCCTTGGTTCCAATGCAGAATTAAATTCCCTGAAAGAAATAAGTTTTCCTCACTGACGTTTTGATTATTTGAAATAAATACTTTACATGTATTTCATTCCATATGAGACTAGCTTTTACCGCTTCTTTGGGCATTATCGACAGACATTCATTAAAATCACGTTATATGCTTTCAGCATGTCATAAGCAATACAACAGTGTAGAAAGAACGATGCTTAAGAATGTACTTAGTAATGATGCATGAAATGTATTCGCAATTTGTAAATACGATTATACCTTAGCTGTACCATTTGTTACTCCAGAACATTGTTCCATATGACGTTATTGGATGAAAATATGGAAAACATATTAACTTATTGATTTGTCTCTCCCCAAGATTTTCAATGATTCTAAGTGGAAATGTGGCTGAAATTAGTTGTTGTAGGAGTTCCTATTGTGATTTTTCCTGTTTATTTTCTCATCAGTATGGATACCTAATAACTTTGAAGCATCTGTCCTACATATTATTTCCCCAATGCATGTTACACTTACCATTGATATAATACTCCTACAGGTGCAGAACGAAATATGTAGCGTCCTTTTAAAACTGAGGGTGAGACCATTCGCAGAAAAAAAGTGACTGATTCTTTTAAGAACATTGTTTACCATTTCTTCTGTTTCTGTATATATGCTTTATTTTATTATAATGCTAGTGTCATCTACAAAAAGAACTAATTCTGCTTGGTGTATATTAGACAGAAGATCGATTACATATCTGAAGAGTAGTATTGACCAAGGACTGAGCTTTGAAGACCCCATATGTGATTTCTTCCCAGTCAGAACAATGTCTACATACTGTATTGGTTGTATTACTAAGTAGAACTTTCTGCATTCTTTTGGTTAGATACTACATTATCCATTGCTTGGCTGTACCATCAATTCCATACACCTTCTATTTATCTAGAAGAATACTATGATTCACACAGTCAAATGCCTTGGATACGTCTCAGAAGATCCAAACGGAACTACTTTATCGGTGCTTGGAAAATTTGGGAATGAACATGTAGCTGCACCACCGTTTAAGATGGGAACAGGTTAGCTTTGGTGCAATATTTTGGAGCACACAAGTTACAGCCAGGCACAGACCTGTTGAGAGTAAGTTTCGCTACCAGCGGTTGAGAAGCGCAATAGAGGTCACAGGGCCGTAGACCTACTGAAAAGAGTAAATGCAGCAGTTTGAATGACTCAAGTTACACGCAGAAGGGGCCCACTGGCCCAACCCAGATGTTATGAGTACATGACTCAGAATGGTGCATTAGCAGAACAGAGGCTCACAGCTGCGTATAAATAGGCGCCAGTTCACTAACAAGCCATTCAAGTGTGAGAGCTCTCCTGGATGGCGGGGCGTGTCACACTGCCAGCTACACGCAGCAGCAGATGAGGTTCCAGCATTCCAGTCCATGGCGGGTCACTGCTACGACCCTCTGAGGCCAACCTGGGGTCCACAGAAAACCATCAGCAGACCATGCCACGGCTCACTACTGTGGGCAGTCTTGTTGGCTCCCAACACATGCTGGAGGCATCCCTAGGCGAGGACTGCAGATTCGGACACCGGATTGCAGGCGCTTGTTGTCGCCACTATCGTAGCCACGCCGGAGAGGAAGCACGCTGCGGGCCACCTTGAAGCTCCCCAAAGGGGCAGCGCTGAGGCGGTAGGGGCAAAGACCACTGAGTTGACTGCCAGCGCAAACTGACGTCATCACAACTCTGCAGCCGTACAAGGCCGACACACAGCAATGTGCTGCATGGGTCGCTGAGGCAGCCATTCCGACCCAAGCCGTTTTGCAGACAGCAAAGTGGTGTCCTCAGCATTGTGGGACCTGGTGATGCAGCCTGAGGAAGGGGAGCACTGTAGCTGGAAATAATGAATCACTTGGGAAACTCGGAAGAGTTTGAATATAGCTCATCCTGACAGCCCATCCTCATTGTACATACCTTCTACATTTGATGTCAGAAGAGCAGGCGTTGTCTGTACAGTATGATGTTTGAACCCACCGCCTGCATCACAGTCACAAAATGTGGTGAGTGTTGACCAGTTTTTGTTTTTGACTGTTGGACGTTTTCTTTCTTTTCTTTTTGTTTGCGTTTTGAGTATGGCTCCTAGCAGGTGATTTAAGATATTTTGCAGAGACATATTTTTTTTGTCAGAGTAAGTGTTAGTGTGTTTGGGGCAGTAAGACATTGTTTTTCGTGGCATTTGATTACTTTTGTATTGGTATATGATGATAATGAATATGATGATATGGAGCTGTAAGAATGTCGGATTATTCTTGTGCTTAAATGTCTTGTTTCAGGACTAACTGGGAACGAAAGCAACACAATGAGAGAGTCAAGGCCGCAAGGCGTGTCGGAACCAGAAGCGGTACGGATTTTGTTGGAAAGGTAGCACAATTGACAGCGGACAGTACGCAGTTGAGAAGTGAATTAACATCTAGAAGTGAGCGGAAACCGCATCGGATCAGTTGTTTTTCCCTAAGGTGTCGGAAGAGACTGATCCAGTCACTGCGAGTTTGATTATTCCGTTTTCTGGCAAGGCAGCTGAGGATGTGCGTCGTTTGCAAACTTCAGCTGTGATGAATGGTTGGTAGGATGAACAGTTATTACATGTAGCCAAGATTAGATTAACAGGTGAACCAAAGACTTATGTAAGGTGTTCTGAGGCCTTAAGGAAGGCAGGACAGTTTAAGGAGTTGAAGGAGGGGCTTTTACAGAGGTACAAGGAACAGAATAGCGCTTGGTACTTAAGGGAGAGGTTGAGAACAATGACGAAGAGGCAAGGGGAGATAGTAAAGAAATTTGCCGACAGGATAAGAGAAATTAATGACTATACTTACGAGATGTGTCAGAGCGATGAGACAAATGGTGTTCTATTACAGGAGGCCGAGCAAAGGGCACTTGATGTGTTTTTGAGGGGATTACCGGCGCATTTGTAGCGGAAAGTGCGTGAAGGGACCCCGAGAGATTTGTATTCGGCCACTCAGCTGGGAATTCAACGTGAGCAAATAGACGTGGTAATGGGGTACGTGATAAACAAGCAGTGTTTACAGCGGGTATAAAATGATATAAGTGTGGTCGTACGGGATATGTGCAGAGGAAATGTGCCAAGTCACCGAGAAAGAGAGAAAGGGGTGGAAATCAGCAGCGTGGAAGATGGAGGAGTTAGTAGAGGTGGACAATCGTTAAACGGCAGAAGGGGCCTAAGACCCACCTAAGGGAGATCCCATTTAATTTCAATGCTACGAATATGTATGCAGAGGTGGAATGTTCGGTGGTATTATCTATAGGAAATAAAAAGTTTAAGATTTTGTTGGACATAGGGGCGCAAGTGTCAGTGGCTACTAAGAGTTTACTGGGACGAAGAAAGTTAGACCTGCCACGTTATAGGTTGCGTGGAGTTGGACCTAAGGATGTCACACCTTGGGGCCAATGACAGTTGACTTTCGCATAGGGAAAGTCTGATGTGATGCATGCATGGAGATAGTACCATGGGTAAGCGAGGGCTACGACATGGTCCTACGAGTAGATTTCTTGCATCAATATCATGCCAAAATTGACCTTGAACAACGAAGTGTGGAACTTGGTGGAATGTTATTACAGCTAGGGGAAACTGTTGTCGATGCAGAGCTGTCGTGAGGGGCGTAATGAACTAACCAATTGAACCGCATGAGTGTGTGTCTAGTGGCACCTGGAAGTCGCTTTGGGTAAGTGTAGGGTCAAATCTACCTGAGTGTACGGTATGTGTTACTAAACCATTGGAGGATAATGAATTTTTGGATCCATTAGGTTGTTTTGTGAAATGTAGTATTGTACGCATACAGGACGGAAAACGGCGGGCGAGTAGTCCCTGTGAACGTGGACAATTTGAGCGCTGTAGACACGAATTTGGTAAAAGGAGTTTTAGTAGCGAATTTGGACGTACCAGATGACGAA